>NC_134590.1:51032500-56032500 GCF_037038515.1 Microtus pennsylvanicus | reverse complement strand
GAGGCCTAGTAAGAAGAGTGAGCAGAATTCAGTCACAGGCAAACAACAGGGCTGACAGGAACAGCTCCGACAACCTACTAGTAGCAGCAGTCAGACCCAGAGGGGAGGGAGCTGCCAGGAGGGGGTCACATGCACTGCAGAAGATTCTGCCTTCATCGAGACCCCCAGCATTTACCTAGAAACCCAGGGCTCATCTTCCCATCAATATAAATGATCTAAGATGAGACATACTTCACTGTGCAGCATGGGGTTCACAAATACCTTCGACAATCTGGGGCAAGTTTTCACATCAGGGTAAATCTTTGTATGAGTTTGACTTGCCAAGGCCTTGAAGGAGAGGGCAGAGCCAGCTGTGGAAGGCAGGAGACAACAGGCCATTCTACTAGGAGGAAATACCAGAGCTTGACCAACAAGTAGGAATGTGCATGCTATTTGGATGGTCAACTAGAAGTCTAACCTGTCAGGTATAGAACCCGAAATTAGGAGTAAGAGGAAACAAGATGGGATAGGCTGGAATGAACTAAAATATGAAATGCCTTTAAAGCCAGGCAGCCACATGTGTTTGCCGACTCAGCCTTAATCGGGAGGGACAGACCGGAGCCTTCATTCCATGCACTCTAGGTTGGCTCGTAGTCACCCCTTCTTTCCTTCATTCATCCACTCAGCGATGAGTAGAACTTGAGATATGAAAAACTATGAAGCTATATTTTGAACAAAATTATGGAAGAAAACTTTCCCAACATAAAGAAAGATATTCCTTTGAATATTCAAGAAGCATATAGAACACCAAACAGACTGGATCAAAGGAAAACATCCCCTCGCCATATAATAATCAAAACACAAAATATACAGGTTAAAGAAAGAATACTAAGAGCTGCAAAGGAAAAAGGCCAAGTAACTTATAAAGGTAAACCGATCAGACTTACACCTGATTTCTCTATGGAAACAATGAAAGCCAGAAGGTCCTGGATAGAAGTACTGCAGAAGCTAAGAGACCATGGATGCAAGCCCAGACTACTATACCCAGCCAAGCTTTCGTTCACTATAAATGGAGAAATCAAGACATTCCAGGATAAAAACAAATTTAAACAATACGTAGCCACGAATCCAGCCCTACAGAAAGTAATAGAAGGAAAATCGCAACCCAAGGAATCCAACATTGCCAACACTGCTTACAATAACTCAGGCATCTAGCGACCCTTCACTAGCACAACTCAAAGAAGGGAGACACACAAATTCTACTTCCAAAAACAATAAGAATATCTGGCGTAAACAACCACTGGTCATTAATATCACTTAATATTAATGGTCTCAATTCACCTATAAAAAGGCACAGGCTAAGAGATTGGATACGAAAACAGGATCCAACATTCTGCTGTTTGCAAGAAACACATCTCAACCACAAAGACAGGCATCTACTCAGAGTAAAGGGCTGGGAAAAGATCTTTCAAGCAAATGGTCCTAAGAAAAAAGCAGGTGTGGCCATTTCTAACAAAACTGACTTCAAACTAAAATCAATCCGAAGAGATCGAGATGGACACTTTATACTCATAACAGGAACAATTTGTCAGGATGAAGTCTCAATCCTGAATATTTACGCCCCTAATATAAAAGCACCCACGTATGTAAAAGAAATATTACTAAAACTCAAGGCAGACATCAAACCACACACACTAGTAGTAGGAGACTTCAATACACCTCTCTCAGCAATGGACAGGTCAATCAGACAGAAACCTAATAGAGAAGTAAGAGAACTACTGGAGGTAATGAAGCAAATGGACTTAACAGACATCTATAGAACATTCCACCCAAATAGGAAAGAATATACCTTCTTCTCTGCAGCCCATGGAACCTTCTCGAAAATTGACCACATACTCGGAAACAAAGGAAACCTCCACAGATACAAAAAAATATCAGTGTCCACCTGTGTCTTATCAGATCACCACGGATTAAAGTTAGAATTCAACAACAATCCTACCTCCAGAAAGCCGACAAACTCATGGAAACTGAACAGTCAACTACTGAACCACACCTGGGTCAAGGAAGAAATCAAGAAAGAAATTAAAGTCTTCCTTGAATTTAATGAAAATAAAGGGACAACATACTCAAACCTATGGGACACCATGAAAGCAGTGCTAAGAGGAAAGTTCATAGCACTAAGTGCCCACTTAAAGAAAACAGGGAAAGCATACATCGGAGACTTAACAGCACACCTGAAAGCTTTAGAAAAAAAAGAAGCAGATGCGCCCAGGAGGAGTAGAAGACTGGAAATAATCAAACTGAGGGCGGAAATCAACAAAATAGAAACGCAGAAAACAGTCCAAAGAATCAATGAAACAAAAAGTTGGTTCTTGGAGAAAATCAACAAGATCGACAAACCCCTATCCAAACTAATTAAACGACAGAGAGAGAACACGCAAATAAATAAGATCAGAAATGAAAAGGGGGACATAACCACAGACACAGAGGAAATTCAGAGACTCATTAGATCTTACTACAAAAGCCTGTATGCCACAAAACTAGAAAATACAAAAGAAATGGACATTTTTTTAGATAAGTACCACATACCAAAGCTAAACCAAGACCAGGTGAATGATCTAAATAGACCTGTTAGTCGCGAAGAGCTAGAAACCGTTATCAAAAATCTACCTTCCAAAAAAAGCCCAGGACCAGATGGTTTCAATGCAGAATTCTACCAGAACTTCCAAGAAGAGCTAATACCTATACTCCTTAATGTATTTCACAATATAGAAACAGAAGAGTCATTGCCAAATTCCTTTTATGAAGCTACAGTTACCCTGATACCAAAACCACACAAAGACCCAACCAAGAAAGAAAATTACAGGCCGATCTCACTCATGAATATCGATGCAAAAATTCTCAATAAAATACTGGCAAACCGAATCCAAGAACACATTAGAAAAATTATCCATTATGATCAAGTAGGCTTCATCCCAGAGATGCAGGGCTGGTTCAACATACGCAAATCTATCAATGTAATCCACCATATAAATAAACTGAAAGAAAAAAACCATATGATCATTTCATTAGATGCTGAAAAAGCATTTGACAAAATTCAACACCCCTTTATGATAAAAGTCTTGGAGAGATTAGGGATACAAGGATCATACCTAAATATAATAAAAGCTATTTACAGCAAGCCGTCAGCTAACATTAAATTAAATGGAGAAAAACTCAAAGCCATCCCACTAAAATCAGGAACACGACAAGGCTGTCCACTCTCTCCATACCTCTTCAATATAGTGCTTGAAGTTCTAGCAATAGCAATAAGACAACATAAAGGGATCAAGGGGATTCGTATCGGAAAAGAAGAAGTTAAGCTCTCGTTATTTGCAGATGATATGATAGTATACATAAGCGACCCCAAAAACTCTACCAAAGAACTCCTACAGCTGATAAACACCTTTAGTAATGTGGCAGGATACAAGATCAACTCCAAAAAATCAGTGGCCTTCCTATACACTAAGGATAAGGAAACAGAGAGGGAAATTAGAGAAGCATCACCTTTCACGATAGTCACAAATAGCATAAAATATCTTGGGGTAACTCTGACCAAGGATGTGAAAGATCTATTTGACAAGAACTTTAAGTCTTTGAAGAAAGAAATTGAAGAGGACACCAGAAAATGGAAAGATCTTCCTTGCTCCTGGATTGGGAGGATCAACATAGTAAAAATGGCAATTCTACCAAAAGCAATCTATAGATTCAATGCAATCCCCATCAAAATCCCATCAAAATTCTTCACAGATCTGGAGAAGACAATAATCAACTTTATATGGAAAAACAAAAAACCCAGGATAGCCAAAACAATCTTATACAACAAAGGATCGTCTGGAGGCATTACCATCCCTGACTTCAAACTCTACTACAGAGCTACAGTATTGAAAACAGCTTGGTATTGGCATAAAAACAGAGAAGTCGACCAATGGAATCGAATAGAAGACCCTGACATTAACCCACAAACCTATGAACACCTGATTTTCGATAAAGGAGCTAAAAGTATACAATGGAAAAAAGAGAGCATCTTCAACAAATTGTGCTGGCAAAACTGGATGTCAACCTGTAGAAGAATGAAAATAGATCCATATCTATCACCATGCACAAAACTCAAGTCCAAATGGATTAAAGACCTCAATATCAGTATGAACACAGTAAACCTGATAGAAGAGAAAGTGGGAAGTACTCTACAACACATGGGCACAGGAGACCACTTCTTACGTATAACCCCAGCAGCACAGACATTAAGGACCTCATTGAATAAATGGGACCTCCTGAGATTGAGAAGCTTCTGTAAAGCAAAGGACACTGTCACTAAGACACAGAGGCAACCCACCAACTGGGAGAAGATCTTCACCAACCCCGCAACTGACAAAGGTCTGATCTCCAAAATATATAAAGAACTCAGGAAACTAGACCGTAAAAGGCTAATCAACCCAATTATAAAATGGGGCATTGAGCTGAACAGAGAATTCTCAACAGAAGAACTTCAAATGGCCAAAAGACACTTAAGGTCATGCTCAACTTCCTTAGCGATCAGGGAAATGCAAATCAAGACAACTTTAAGATACCATCTTACACCTGTCAGAATGGCTAAAATCAAAAATACCAATGATAGCCTTTGTTGGAGAGGTTGTGGAGAAAGGGGTACACTCATCCATTGCTGGTGGGAATGCAAACTTGTGCAACCACTTTGGAAGGCAGTATGGCGGTTTCTCAGGAAATTCGGGATCAACTTACCCCTGGACCCAGCAATACCACTCTTGGGAATATACCCAAGAGAGGCCTTATCATACAACAAAAGTATATGCTCTACAATGTTCATAGCAGCATTGTTTGTAATAGCCAGAACCTGGAAACAACCTAGATGCCCTTCAATGGAAGAATGGATGAAGAAAGTATGGAATTTATACATATTAGAGTACTACTCAGCAATAAAAAACAAGGACTTCATGAATTTTGCATACAAATGGATGGAAATAGAAAACACTATCCTGAGTGAGGTAAGCCAGACCCAAAAAGAGGAACATGGGATGTACTCACTCATATTTGGTTTCTAGCCATAAACCAAGGACATTGAGCTTATAATTAGTGATCCTAGAGAAGCTAAATAAGGAGAACCCAAAGAAAAACATATAGGCATCCTCCTGAATATTAACCTTCAGCAAGCGATGAAAGGAGACAGAGACAGAGACCTAAATTGGAGCACAGGACTGAAATCTCAAGGTCCAAATCAGGAGCAGAAAGAGAGAGAGCACGAGCATGGAACTCAGGACCGCGAGGGGTGCACCCACACATTGAGACAATGGGGATGTTCTATTGGGAACTCACCAAGGCCAGCTGGCCTGGGTCTGGAAAAGCCTGGGATAAAACCGGACTCTCTGAACATAACGGACAATGAGGACTACTGAGAACTCAAGAACAATGGCAATGGGTTTCTGATCCTACCGCACGCACTGGCTTTGTGGGAGCCTAGGCAGTTTGGATGCTCAACTTAGTAGACCTGGATGGAGGTGGGGGTTCCTTGGACTTCCCACAGGACAGGGATTGCTTTTCGGGCTGGGGGGGAGACTTAATTGGGGGAGGGGGAGGGAAATGGGAGGCGGTGGCGGGGAAGAGACAGAAATCTTTAATAAATAAATAAATAAAAAAAAATAAAAATAAAATAAAAATAATAAAAAAAACAAAAACAAAAACAAAAACAAAAAAAAAAAAAAAGAAAAACTATGAAGCTTAGGAAATCTGAACACCCCCCCCCCTCACCCTTTCAGAAGAATTGGAGCACCAGTCCAGACAGGCTCTTTGCCACAGGGAGAACTGCAAAGTCTGGGACAAGTCCTAGTCAGTCATGAGAAGAAGTCCCTGTACCTGCACTTCATCCCAGGAGGGTCCCTGTATCTTTTGATTTCCCTAAATCTGCTTTCCCCAAAGAACACATTTTCTACCATGATCTACCAAGTCTTACAGAGCTGCAGAGGGAATGGATGTCCTTCTCATCCCTTGTCAATACTCTGACCATTGGAAGTCCAAAGTTACTTAGAGATGTATGCCAAAAGAAGACATGCCTGTGCTGGTTAGTTCCCACCGTTGACTTGATAGTACCTGGGTTAACCTGAGAAGAGCGTTTTAATGAGGAATTACTGAGATTAGGTTGTCATGTGAGGGGTCACCTATGGGGGAATCCCTTTATTATTAATTGATCTAGGAACACCCAGCCATTGAAGGTGGTGTCATGTCATGGGCTGGGCCCTGGACTGTTTAAGAGAAGAGAAATCTATCTGAGCAATGAGAAAACAAGCAAGCAGAGTCGGTGTTTATTCTCGCTTTGCTCTTGACTGCGGATGTGGTGTGACCACCTGCTTGAATTCCTGCAATGATTGCTTCTCGGTGATGAACTGTAATGTGGAATTATAAGCTCAATAAAACCTCTCCTCTCCTATATTTCTTTGTGTCAAGGCATTTGTCACAACAACAGAAATGAAATTAGGACACCACCCTAATCCCATGGAATAAACCCCTAACATTTCTTTATGGAACTGGCTTCCAGCACTCTCTCCTACACACATTACATGATGATAAATGTCCTCTTCATCAGCACTGTAGTTCTCTGGCCTCTTCTCCTTGGACCTTGGCCATCCTCCAGGCTGGAGGTTGACACCCTGTCCTGACTAATTACTATAGCTACTTCCTTGTATCGTCTTTCTCAGCTCCCTGCCCTTCCCTGCCCCTCAATCCTCCCTACCCAGGAACTTGGGTGCAGGGGTTCTCCTTACTCTCCTTGGTTCCTTCTGTCCCAGCATGGGTTTCCCAGGCTCTAGCATATTTGCTCAGCATCTTGTCCCTGTACCAGTGATTGCATTTGTCTCGAGAAACCTAGCCTCCACTAAACTCAATACAGTTCCTGCACCCAAGCAGTCAATGATGGCTAGAGAAAAACACACCACAGAGATAGATGCCACTTGAAATACAAGGCAGCCATTCTGGAGAAAAGAAAGCCTCTGACAAAAGCATTTCTCCCTGTTGTTTGATTCCCTAGTCTCCCATACAGCCTATCATACCTCTCTCTCTCTCAAATCCCCAAGCCTCATGACTTTCACACAGTGTTCTTGCAGCCTGTTTCACTGAGAGAGAGGACCAGAATGAGAGCATGTAAATGTCAACTTACTCCACAACCTGCTACCAGGAATAACTTAGTGCTTAACCCACTCTGTGATGTGAGATCTGGGAAAATATTATCAGTTAATCAAAATGAACAAATAATCTCAGAAAAGCACACCACCACCCTCTGATGGTGATCACCACATCCAGTCCTCTGCCAGGGCATACACTAAAATGTTCTGCCTCAAGCACAGACAGCAAGATCAGCATAGGGATGCTCCAAGCTGTAAT
The DNA here is from genome assembly GCF_037038515.1 of Microtus pennsylvanicus. Lineage (NCBI taxonomy): Eukaryota > Metazoa > Chordata > Mammalia > Rodentia > Cricetidae > Microtus > Microtus pennsylvanicus. Next base: position 56,025,093 of record NC_134590.1, on the reverse strand, counting down.
AAGCTAATCTTGGAACAATCTCAGGGACCCTAGAGGTTGCAAGACACTTCTCCTGGGAGGCAGGGAGGATGGGGGTCCTGCTCATCAGAGGAAGGACAGATTGAACAGGAAACTGAAGAGTGTAGGCTTGGCATTATTGCACTGCCTGAGACCCATTGCTGACAGCTAAATATTGGTACCATTATTTGAGGTCTATCTAACGATGCTATTTATCATACAGTCATAGTTTTCTTAAGTTGTGCCTAGAAGTTTTAAGGACAGATGTTATAAAAGTAGATTAAGCTTGTCACACAGTAGGTTCTTTTCCACCAGCTTCTCCTACCATAATTTTTATTTTAGTCAAAATAAGTCAGCTTAGATCACTCTTGTTCTGACTTTCCTGGAAAAAAAAAATATCTCTATCTTTGCTGTTGGTGGGTCCCTGCTGACCCTCTCTGCCTTTCTTCCTTTCCTTTGCTACCTTGTCAGGGCCTCTCTGGGAGGGCTCTTGTCTTCCCTTCTGCTCTGCGCTCTAAGATTACTGTTTTCGTTTCCCTGACTGCTGGGTGACCTAGATGTGGCACTCAGGTGAGAAAGCCCCAGAGTGAGAATGACCAGCAGGGATGCCATTAAAACACAACATCCTGCAGGCAAGTCTTTTTGACTTTCCAGCCCCCAAATATGATCATAACAGCACAGGACTGTAAAGCTGCCTCTCATAGCACACATTATCTGGCTCCATAGCAGGATTCTGACTGTCTTTAAAAAAAGGACTTTGAGAGAAAGCAGTGGAGGAAGGAGTGGGTAAGAAGGGCAGTGTTGTCGAATGGAAAGATCTTCACCAGGAAGCAGCACCCTAGGACTATTCACACCTGAGGAAAGGGTCCTCTGCTTGGTCCACAGTGTCCTCCTTTGTAAACTGTATTGTAGGTCTTCATTGCTTGACTCTACTTTGCAACCTTTGGATGCTGAAGATTTCTATTTGACACCACAGCAAAAAGGAGGAGACGAATACCTGCTCATTCTGTGGCCTGCTGTGTAGGACTCATTTGCTCTTAACCAAGCTGGGTTTGCTTGATTTGTCTGGTTTTTTTTTTTTCTGTTGCTGTTCTGAAGGTGAAACCCAGACACTCTTGCATGCCAGGCAGACATTCTATCACTAACGTACACTCTAGCCTCCAGGCACAGAATTTGAATCAGGGGCAACTGTATCACCTCAGTTAGCTTTGGATGTCATTGAATCACTCAGATTGATTGTATGATTTACTCAACACATAGTCCCTCAAAAATGTCAGTAAACCTATAGTAGGCACTTAAACAACTGTCCAGTTAATCAATGTACAAGGTAGATTGGGGAATAGACTCTTTTTCATCATCTGATATTCATCCACACATGATCAAGCAATTATTAGGTGCAATGGCCTAGAGATGTATCAGAAAACAAGTCGGATGGAGATTCTGACTTGATGGAGTCTATATTCCAATTAGATATTATGTAATACATTTTTAAAAACTGTTTTATGGATGGTGATGAACCCTAGAAAACTAAAAGTAAACAAAATATAACTAGGCGGGACAGAAAGCTGTTTCCGTGTACTTGATCAGGATAGGATCCCTTAGTAGGGAGAAAGGTGTGAAAGAACAGCCAAAATGACAGGCTAAGAAATAGCTGGCCCTACAGTGCAAAGTGAAAGGGGGAGGTAGTAAGAGATGATCCAGCTCAGGATATGTGCTCAGGTTTAGCCCACTCAGGATTATCTACCCACTGGGACCACTCTTCAAGTGCTGGTAGTGCCCCCCTCTCCAGTTAGATCTTAACTTCTTTGCAAGCAGGGACGCTAACTCACATTTTCAGGTGACTACTAAACCCTTAGCAAATGTTACTTTCAAAACACCACCTGGTAACATAATGCTTTGTTTCATCCAAGTTAGTCACCATCCCTTCAGAATCAAGTTCAGCCCCATTTCAAAATCCAACTCCTGGGTCACTAGGTCACTTCCTATGGACAGTCTTCCAATTCCTGAACCGAAGAAGTTTCTGATTTTATTTCCTTGACTGAGGGGCTTAGGGTGTTGGGAAGAATGAGATAGAGTTAAGGAAGGATTTGATTTCTTTTTCAATAACAAGAAAGACACAGATGTGTTCAAATGATTAGAAAAAAAAGAAGTGCCACTTTGTGGCAAGGAGATGTCACAGGATGAGCAAGTAGAAGAGAAAATAGGTTTTGGAGAGACAGAATTGAGTAGAAAGCTGTAAAAGTGAGAGGAAAAGCAGGCTAGCATACGTGGGTATAGGTTACGCGACAAAGTGCAATTCCGTGACAATTGCTTTTATATGCAGGAGAGTGAGGGGAGGGCAGTGGTTTAAGAAGAGAAGAAAAATTGAAGTGTTTGCTAGTTAACAGATAATAAACCTAAATGGGGGCTAAAGAGATGGTTTGGTAGTTAGAAGAGCTTGTTGCTCTTCTAGAGGGCCTGCATTCGGTTCCTAACACTGAGACAGAAAGGCTCACAGTGCCTATAACTCCAGATCCAGAAGATCTGAGATAGTGTTCTGACTTCAGGAGACTGCCATACACACTTGCTATGCACAGAGATATGCACATAAACACACACACACACAGAGAGAGAGGGGGGGGGAGGGAGGGAGGGGGAGGGAGGGAGGGGGGAGGAAGAGAAGGAGGGAGGGAGGGAGAGAGAGAGAGAGAGAGAGAGAGAGAGAGAGAGAGAGAGAGAGAGAGAGAGAGAGAGAGGCACATAAGAAATAAATCCTTTTTAAAATATACTAGGAGAAGAGATGGCTCAGTACTGGGTGTTCTTCCAGAGAATCTGGATTTTGTTCCCAGCATCCAAGCAGCAGCTCACAATCATCTGCAGCTACAGTTCCAGAGGATCAGATGCCCTCTTCTATATCACACACACACACACACACACACACACACACATAACATACTGAAACTGCAGCTATCTTCTAACTCAGCCAAACCATTCATCCCTGGCTGTGCACCCAAAGGCATTTAGGTCACCACATCTCAGGGAGGTCTGAGTCTACTGCTACACTACCACATTAGCCAGGATATGAATCCAGATTAGGTATCTATCAGCAGATGAGAGAATAAAGAAAATGTGGCATATGTACCACCTGGAATTCTATTCAGCCATAAACAAGAATGAAACTTGATGCTTAGAGGAAAATAACTAAAACATATGATCATCACAGTACCTGGGATACGTCAAGCTTAAAGGCAAGTTTTACATAGTTTCTGTTATTTGTGTGATTCATATACACATATAAATGACAGGACTATAGTTAGGGAGGGAAGACAGAAGATATCTAAAAGGAAAGGAGAGTAAAGAACAAGAGAGGAACAAACTATCTTGTGTTTCTTCCATATGCAAAGTCTAAACTATGTATATGTTGGGTAGGGCAGCAAGAAAACAGAAGGTCGACCACTGGGAGAGAGGAAAGAGACCAGGAAGGGGCAGGGACAGGAGAAGGCAGTAAGGAAAGAAGAGAATTGAGAGACAATAACACAAACACACATGCACGTGCGCACACACACACACAAATGCACATGAAAGTCTCATGAAACCCATTACTGCTGTACGCTAAGTAAAACTGGCGATTTAAAAAGAAGCTCCCAATTAATTGCAGTACTTTTCAAAAAATTTGAACTTCCCAGCTATTATGTGTGACTTTGAGCTATAAAATCTTCTAAAAGGCTCAGGGTTCAGCTGAGACTTTATGTAAGGGGTTTGAACTTGGTGGTTGTAGGAAGTAGCAGTCATGGGTGGTTTCAGAGCCTGTGACAACATGCAAGCTGTGCCCCTGGAAGGCACGCCTGAGAGAATCTGAGTTCTCGGAGGGCTTCTTTCACTGACATATAAAACATCAGGCTAGAGCTTTAATAAAAGACAAAAATGTGAAATTCATGCTAAAGAAGACTTAGGAAATGAAGAAGTGGGTAGCTGCTCCACTACAATGAGAGATCTGTCTGGAATCTGGTGGAAGTGGGTGAGATGAAAAAGAGACACAGGAATGTACTTGAGCTTGGTGAACAATGACCTTGGGGTTGTCTAGGAGAAAGGCACAGCAAGAAGCCTGAGTAGGTAGAAGTAACGGGAATAGAGGGAAGAGACCAGACACGGGAGCTTTTTACTAAGCGAGACACAATAGAACCTGGAAGCCAAAGCAAGCATGACCATCCCCACAGTGTGTGCTTCCCGAATTATTAGTCAAGCACTATTGAGCACCGTGCAGACGTTAAGAGTTCAGGTCAACACAGAGACATCTGATTCCAACTAAAACCAAGCAGCTATTTATGTCTCCAAAGAAGAAATTCAGACACCAAGAAGGGAAATTAACCTTTCTCTCACAGAAGCCATAATCAGCATCCACATGTGGAAGAGAATGAAACCACCGGCCATGTGTTTAAAAGAAACATGATATCATTGGCTGGCTGAGACAAGACCCAACCGGGAAGCAGGCTCCGGTATTAAAATTCTAACACATGGGTCTCTTGGAAAATTAAAAATAGACTCAGTGGGATAGAAAGACTCTATCTAAATAGATGAGACACGGAGAGAAATGATCTATTGAGCCACAGCCGAGAAGGCAGCTGAGATGGAGGTGATCTAAATGGAAACAGCCACCAGAGAGAAGATTATTGGCCCCCACAGAGAGATAACTCAAAAGAGATCCACAATTGCTCCAGAGGATAGAAGTGGGAAAACAAGAATATGGCCAGTAGGGGAGTATCATTTTCTCTAAGTGAGGCTGTAAGAATCCAGGCTTCCCCCAAGAAACCCCTAAAGTGCCACTGCCTTCAACTCCCTGCCTCAGTTCTGCAAAGGAAACTCAGAGCTACCTGAGACAAGGGACAGAAGTGCCCTGAGAACTTCAGAGGCCCCGTTTGCACGGTACGGACAGCCTTGTCCACTTTCATGGAACTGATAATGAAGGCAGACCAGGAGTGTGGGGGACTGCAGAGCCTCCTGTGCTGGGCTTTGGATTTTGCTTGATTAAGCCAAACAGAACCAGAGTGATTGATTTTCACTTGAAAATTGCTAGATTTTCCTACACCTAATATTGCAGCTGTCAAATCACCTTAGTAACCAATCTCAGTTTTCTAGGGAAAGAAAACTGGTCAGGGCCCTTAAGACAGGCAGATTGCCACCATGGCGTGGGGTCCAAATCGTCTCCCCTTAAGCTGCTAGTCACTGTATACCTATTTTACTACTAACTACCTCCTTTCCCAACAGGACAAAGTTTCCTGACAGGGAAAGGCATCGTCATTGTTGTCATATCTCATATAACATTCAGAAGAATGCCGTGTACAAAGTAGGTGCCAACTAAGTGCTGTTCAGTGGTGAGCGAGGGGATGAGAACCTACCCAGTTCTATTAATGAAGTCAGCTGAGGAAGGCATCCTGAGTTCAGGCTAACCGCTAGCACAGTGCCTAACCTGAGGTAGATACACTCTCCTTATTCATGAAGCAAATGACTAAGCAAAGATCTATGTGAGCCAGAACCACACATGAAAAGTTTTCTTACCTCTTTGACATGGTTAGATATGCATTGCTGAATATATTATAGGCTCAGATATTGCTTAGATACTCTGCACACACACATATATGTATTAGGTATGTGTGTGTGCATGTATATATGTGTGTGTATGTACATATGCTTATTTTTGTACTGTACCTAAGCATATACACATATACACACACAGACACACACACATATATATACCATATCTAAGCATATCATATATACATCAATACACATAAACACACAGAATATCATTGTCCCCAAACCCAAAAAGTTAATAGCTTCCTCCTCAATTATCTTTATAACCACTCTAAATGAAATAATAAAGCCCCAGAGAGCTGAACAATGCATGAAAGAATAACATCTTCCTTTGTCACAGTCTCTGTTAGGTGACATGCAGAGACTTCTATCATGTACAATTTATAGTCATTTGTGGGAAGAATATGCAATACCTATTCCTATTTTACAAAGAAACTGACACTCAGAAAAATAATTTGTCTCGAGTTACACAATGAAAGCCCTCAGCTCAATCTGCGGCCTCTTTGCATAGAATTTAGACAAGAAATTTTTAAACTATCAAGGAGAGAAACTTCAAGAGAAAGTTTTCTTTGGCTCTGTTTTGTTTTTGTTCTTGTTTTTTATGTCCTCAGTCTCTGTCAACTCGATGTGTCATGGTCCTGAGACTTCACGATGTATGGGGACTAGGATCTTGACATGGACTGTGGAAGGGCTGGCATGGAGCCACTTGAGGGGACCCTACAGGTGGGATACTATTTCAACCCTCAGTCACACAAACAAGCCGGCACTGGCCACAGATCACGAACTCTCACCAGCCGGCTTCTTTAATGACCTGCTAAATTTCCTCCCAGTCCTCCCCAAAAGTCACACTCTCTGCAAGCCTCTGCATCCAGATCCAGTCCACACCAACATTACCAAGATTCCTGGCCTGATACCAAGTGCTGCTTCCCCAGGGCTGCATATGAGCAGCGCCTGCTTGACTCTGAAAGACTGGAGCCACACGAAGTGATGGGAAACCTTAGCCCCCTGTGCAGCGGGCAAGCAGGACCCTGCAAGGAGGCTTACCAGTATTGCAGTTCTCAGAGACCCGATGAAGCACTAAGCAGACACCAGTGAGGAGCACACACGGGAACGATGCTGTTGAGGTCCACACGTGCCCTCCTCCCTCTCTGACCCCACACCTTATAACTCTCACCCTCTGGTCTGATCCAGCCCAGCCTCATTACTTTTAGGGGCAGGAACAAAATGATAAAAAATGCTCAAGGAAAATGGGCAGGTACTACCTAAATTTGTGTGTTCCTTTAAAAATAGCATTAAAATGCGAGCCCCAAGGGAAAGATCTCAGAAAGCAGGGCATTTGGGGAAGGGGTCTGAACCCTTGTGAATGGGATCAATGCTCTTAGAAATGGAGTCCAAGGAAACTGACTTCCCCCTTCCACCATGTAAGGATGAAGTAAAACATCTCAAAACCAGAAAGTGGATTCTTGTCACACAAATCCACGGAACCCTAATTGTGGCTTTTCTGGCTTCCTGCTTATTAGAACTACATTTTGTTGTTATTTTTAAATAATACTTTTGTTCTTTGAAAGTTTCAGACAGTTATACAATGTATATTGGTCATAACCACCCAGGCCTACTGCCCTCGAAATCCCCCTAATGCTCCACACTCCACCTCTCTCCTAACTTCATCTCCTCTGTGTTTTGTTATTAATAATTTGCTGCATTCAGCTAAGGTCCCCCAAATGGACATGTGTATGTGCCCATCCGCTGGAGTGTGAACAATCTCCCAGCAAAGTGGAGTGACTCTCCCCCCCACACACCTCTCAGCAGCCACCCACTTCCAATAGCTCCACCAAGGGTGGGATTTGGAGGTCCCTCCCCATCAGTGCTAGAATTTTGGCTATCTTTATCTTGTGCAGGTAACCATGGCGGCTGTGAACTGATGCATGCAACAGTCATGTCATGTCTGGAAACATTTCACATGTATCTACCTGCTCTTCCATCCTTTAGCACCCTTTTCCCAAGAGTTTTCATGAACCTTACATAGGGAGGATGGATAGCAGCGAGATTTCCATTTTGGACCACGCAGAGCCATTATAATCAAACTTTGATGAGTAAAAGAGTCTTCCTTCACCACTGCCCACAGCAAAATGGAGCTTCTTTAACCCACAAGGAGAGCAGCACAAATCTATAGGTTTGTGTAGAAACACAAACTCAGGGATGCAGTTGGACAGTGTGACCATTCAGCAAAGCAACAATCGCTTATTGTTCTTAACCTACATTCACAGTACGCTGGCACTGAAAAACAATCAGGCTGAGGTGTCAGAACGTAGAACCAGACGAAGAAGGGACCAGAAACCCAAACTCCTTATACTTAACCAGTCCTCCGCTCTCCACAAGACACTGTCCTGGCTTTATAAAATGAACACCAGAGACTCTTAATGTCAGTTGCCTGTGTTTGCTCAGCTTCTGCTTGTCATAGGAAAGGCTGGCTATGGGCAAATTACCTTCTCCTGAGAAGTCCTTGGTGTGCAGTCCATGGATTGCACATGGTTAAACACCATTATTGAACATAAGCATCAATGAACAGCTAAAGAAAGATTTTCAGTTACGCAGTCCTCAAAAAGTCATATTCAACTTCTTCGATACAAAATAAAGAATAAAATATGTGGGTGAGAGTTTCCCCTGCCTGGGAAGATCTCTTCTTAACAACCGCCATCTATGGGTCTCCTGTTTCCATCCAGACTGTCTGCAGATGACCTGCTCCACAGAGCTATTGGAGGAACATGTCCAGCCGCAGCTGCTCTGCACTTTGCCCACTGCACTGGTGCCTCCTTAAGTTTTGTGTTGAGGTTCTATGCCTGTGTGAAGAACCTTAGCAGGCAAACTTTGGACGTAACAACCTCATGTTTCACAAACATGTTGTCCCTTTAAAACAGCACATTCTTAGACCATGCTCACTGAGTGACAGAATCTTACCAGTATCACAGGGGAGTCCCACCTCTGCCACCTTCTAGCTGTGTGGCCTTAGTTAGCTAAGCCACTTAACCTTCCCGAACCTTTTCATCCACAGCAATGACCTTTGCAGTCATTATGGAGACCACAGATGGTGTGTATATACTTCCTGGGAGGTACTGGCAAAGAGAGACTAGCATTCTTCTCTACTAAATGATAAGCTCTTTGTACACAATTGTGTCAGCAGCAGCTAGCACAGTGCTTGGGAAATGTTTGAAGTAGCAATCGTTACTTAACAGGGAGACTGAGCAAGTGAATAAACACTAATCAACAAATGTACTAGCATTGAGTACTTAAACATTCATCATGCAAGACTTTCTGTCCAATCACAGTGGATCTTTTAGAACATTCCAGAAAGAGTGGTCACTTCATGCAATGTGGAGTGTGTTCATTTGTTTGCCAGTTAGATAAGGTTGGTTAGACAGCCACATTATCATCTTTTACCATCTATTCATTCCTCCGACTTCTCCCAGCCTGTGGTACACAGTAGGTCTAGCTTACTGAGCTAAGTAAACTCTCAATTCAAGATAAATACAGAGGAACCCCTGATCTTGTGGGCTTTCCATTTTAGATGAAGACATAGGCAGGTAAGTAATGGTTTGATAACAATTATCACCCATACAATAAGAGAGAAACACAGGACAAAAGAGGCAGAGTATCCATGGTACTTTACTGTGGACATGGTCAGCCTTGAATAAATAAGTGTCAAGAGAGGTGGAGTTAGGGAGAGGAAAAGGCAGGGGGCAAATGGACTTTTTAGCACCTTGGGGAAGTCGCGTCCTAATGCTCCATGGACAACTTCATTCCCATGAGGGCTCTTTGTCACCGATGATTATTCAGGAAGTATAAAGATGCTAAGGCTCAAATCAGAGTCCATTATACACTTTAGTAGGCACCTCCACCCTCAGCTTCTCTTCCTCAGCTGTTACAGAAGTAGGGTTAAAGTCATCCCTGATCCGCCTGCTGTGGAGTGAAATGCCAGGGAACAGGGCACAAAGTGGTCAGCGGAGGGCAGTCAAAAATGACGTCTTCAGGAACACTGACTGACTGTTTTCTACCAGGGCAAAGAAACGGAATTTCTAAGCAGGGTGATGGTGGCTGGAATCTCACTCAATCAGAGAAAATGCTGGGTCACGGGTCTCTCCAAACTCTTCACAGAACGTCCGTCATGATGTTCCTCGAACTATCTTAAAGTCAAAACAAGAAACAATGTACACAGAGTGACAGAACATTCTTCCTGGAGTCCAGTGAGGCCACTGTGGGAACTTCAAGGTGTCCTCTAAGGTAGAAAGGCAGACATCCTCATTACTATAGTAATTAATTTATAGCTCTTTACTAGGCAAGGCTATGGGCTCAGGATTGCTCCTGGAGGTAAATGAGATCCAAGAAAGAAGAGGAGGAGGAGGTTTATCATCTCTTTGAATGTCTCACACACAAGGCCAGCAGCAGCCTGGATTCCTTTAGCATGGGAGAAAGACGAGTTGGAGAGAAGGCCGCCAGCTGTTGCCCAGACTAAAGCAGCTACTTCTGGTCACAGCCTACAGGAAAATCTGTACTTTCAACCAACTTCGCACCATAGAACTCAGCCATGTTACTAAAACCCACAAAGGAATTTCCACTTTGCTGTGTGAAGCATCAGGAGCATTGCCTTGCACAAATTTGGGACACTGAGCATCATAGAAAGTATTTCCTCTTGACATTCTATAAACTAATTATAGATAGATCAAGAAGCAGCCATCCTGAACCAAATAAACACCTTCCCTGAGCCAGGCCTCCTCAGACTATCACACACTAAAACCTATTCATTGGCCTCTCAATGAGCAGTTCCCAAACACCTACTAATAATAGCCACCCCTAATGAGGGCTTACCAATGCCAGGTCCTTATGGAAACCCCCAGGATCCCGGTGGGAGCAGAAACTATGATTATCTCCATTTGGCAGATGCGAAAACCAGGCCATAGAGCCAGTCACCTCCCTCAGCCTAGCTAAAAAGTGGAATCCTTAGTAACCTCACACACAGTTTGGTGTTAGACCCCCCAGTTCATTCCCAGCACAGCCACTACACCATGCTTTTTCTCGGGAAGTGTTTGCTGGCTGTTAGAACAGACGTGTATTTGAATATGTGAATGATAAATTGCCTTCCACAGGTTTACCTGTTTGTGCTTGGTTCCCAGCTCATGGTGCTGCTTGGGGGCTTGTAAACTTGTGAGACATGTGGGCTTGCTGGCAGAAGTGCATCTTGCTGCTCAGGCCTTGAAAGGTGACAGCTGTTTTTGTCTCCAGTCTGAGAGTCTGCGCTGTCTGCTTCCTGATCTAACAACATATGAAGAGAACACGCCACCCTCACGCCATCACCATAATGAACTCCACCAAACCTTTCCCAATTATGATGGGTTAAAATAGTGAACCAGAATAAATCTTCCTCTAAGTTAATCCTATTGGGTTCCAAGAAGGAACTAGTATGGTGGCAATCATCAAATATAGTGTAGTCAGCCGTACCAAGGAGGACAAAGGAGAAGCCGCGTGAGCGTATGCTGAGTGCACACATGTACAAAGCAGAAACCAGTCCTTTCCTCATGACACAGCCACTAGCCCCACTCCAACACCATGGGGGAAAGGCAGGAATGTAGAAACAGGAAGAGCTAGACTAAAGTCACAAAGTCTATAAATCAGGGTTGGGCCTGGATTCATGGTCAACTCTGTCCTTCAAACCGCAAGCTTTCCTCTTCGCCTAACAGCTGTGGCTTTACACAGTGGCCAGGGACATCTTAAAGTCCCCTTGAGCACTTCTAAGACAGTGGTTTTCCTCACCTGGGAAGGACCAGCAATGTTCCAGAGAGAACCCAGAATGGGAATGGGGTTAGGAACAAGTGTGAGGATCAAAAGAAAATGAAGAAGGCTTTTCCAAATAGACAATATTTACAGCCTGTTCACAAAAGCATGCTGCTGCAAAATGCTTGCAAGTTTAGAAGCAAAATTTAACTGTCAGTTTCAGAGCGAGGCCTGGGACATGGGATGAGGTTAGGAGCATTTGGGAGGGAATGGATTGAGGGCCCTTCACAGTATCCAATTTGGATTCTGTATCCAAGACTAGTGAGGGCTCCCTTAGCTATCTAGCAGGTTCAAAACCTCTGGATATGAGATCTCCGTACCCATGAATATTTATCTTGTTTCACTCTGTATCTATATAATTCTACACATAAACACACGCAATATGGACAGAGTAGTTCTTGTGTGGAACATGATTAAAGATCTCCAGGCTCAAGGATTTGTCACAGCTGCTATTAGAATCCCAGTGGTCTGCCCTTCCAGGAGGCACATAGTTGGCAAAGGGTTGCATAGTGGGTGGATGGAGTGATAACTAGACAGATGGACAGATAAGTGAGGGAATTAATGATCAAATTAACTCCTGCATTTATGCCAAAAATGGCATTATATTCAGATAAAATTGATGACAATATATGAATAAAATGTCATAATTAAGTGTGTAGCTCTTTCCACTGTCGGCAGTGACTAGCTATTGTCTCCTACAGAACAATGGGCTACATTCTATTCAAACATAAATGCAAACATTTTAAAGATTTTTTTTAATTTTTAAAAATAGGAAAAGGATTTGAAATCATATGACATAAAATGACTAATTCTAGCTCATTTTCCGACTGGGTGTTGGGCCATTTGCTCACAGCTTTCATTCCATCCTAAAGCATCCCCAACAGCATCAGTCTTCCACTCCCAAACCTTGGTGCTTCAATACCTATCATCACTTAAACCTATTTATTTTGAAAACTGGATTCCAAGCAAGCCCTCTAGAGGATGCCGGCTTGTCTATCCTGACACGCGCTCACATAAACATGTCTGTCTACCAACCAGCAGCTTCCCCCAACAGCCCACACTGACACTGGGTCCCTATTGGTCCACTCCTTCCTCCAGTGCTTGCTGCTGTCACTTCCCCATCCTTCAAAAATGCCCCCAAATCCTGCTTTGTCTCAGCAGTCAGTCCCTCCTGCAAACTACCATAGCAAGGAGCAACACTTGGGCCCATATTTCATTCTTTATTTTTAGAGTTTCGTTCCATTTTCCACTTTGTGTGCAGAAGTCATGTTTTAGTAACGTTCTTCATTGATTCTTTGAGAATTTCATATGCATAAGCAATGTATCTTGATCATATCTGTCACCTCTCATTTCACCATTCCAGCTCCCCCCGGATCTGCTCAACATGCACACCCCCCCCCCAATTCATGTCTTCCTTTTTTAAATCCCACTGAGTCCAATTAGTGCTGCCCGGATGCACATGGATGTGAGGCCATCCAATGAAGCATTGGGAGTCTAAAAGGGGCCACACCCCCAAAGAAAAACGACTCTCCCTCCCCAGCAGCCAACATCTGTAACAGCTCCTCAGCTAGGACTGGGACCTCGGTATCCCTTTCTCATCTGTGATGGAATTTAACCTAAAACTTTTCTTACACTCAGTCTGAACTAGTTTTTATAGTCCTGGCCTTTGGTAGACATAATACATTTTGCTAATCATAATACTACAGTCATTGCATGAACACAACTTTATGCTTTAACTCTGTGCTACACATGGGATCTGGAAGGTTCCCTGGAGCCTGTGTGTTAAAGTCTGAGTCCCGGAGTTTGCAATAGTTGGAAATTAGTGGAGCCTTTAGAATGTGAGCTTAGTGGATGGAAGCTGGGCTATTTAGGGTGGGAGGGGGTGTGATGAGCTCCTGAAAGGGATATTTTGACCCATTCCCCTCCTTTTCCTTCCTTGCATATACTGTTTCTCTCCCCTCCCCCTTTTTTCCATCCTGGTTGCCTCAAGATATATAGGAGCCTTCTTACACATGTTCCCACCATGATATGCTAAACTGACACAAGCCTAAAGTGACAAACCCAAATAACTGGGACAAGAAATGCTGAAACTTAAGCCCAAAACTCAAAGCTTTTTCCTTTATTGGCTTCAATATCTCAGATATTTCGTTACACCAATTTAGCCCTAACTAATAAACCCTGGATTTTGCACACATTAGATACCACACGAAAAGGTTTTTTAGAACTGCTTGTTTGGGGTATAACAGACTATAACAATCAAGAATAGTAAGGTACAGTCCAGACAAATGTCCTCACACCACGCCTAGAATTTCAACTCTGCTGAGACTCACTACATCTACTCTCTTCAACTTACTCTTACTACTGAATGATGATAATATCCTATCTTTGGATATTGCATTTAAACCTACAATATTTATTTTAAGAACTTCCTAAATACATTTATAGCAGCTGTATATTTCCCACAAGTGTTTATATAAAGTTGCATCTGATCTTCTTTATTGTATATGAGGTTTTTGGCTTTGCTCCATTATATTAATGTACAGGCCTATGGAAAACTATAGCTACCTACCCCTCACTTAGAACTAATTGCTTGTAATAACATCTCAGTAATAGAAATATTATGTCAAAGATATGAATGTTTTATGAGTTATGATACACATGTCAATATGCAGTGATACACACCAATAACTTTGTTTCCTTAAATACAAAGGTGACTCCAAGTCCTAACAACCTGTCAGTGAAGGGTGTGCTGTTTGCTTTCTTTTAACAGTAAAATAAAATATTGCTTACTCCTATACCTAATGTAAGATTACTCATATTGTCTTTTGTACACTCCTTAGTACTCTGGTTTAATTGTTTAATTTTGATTTGTTTGTAGAGTTCTTCAGAACATGCTAATAAATCCTGCATTGGATAAACTGCCTATGCTAGACCAAAATTTCATTAATTTAGTGTATTCATTATATCAGCAAACATTTGATAATACCTCACAATATTTCATTCTACCATCACTGAAGATATTCAAACAGAAAGGATGGCTTGATGACACTCATAAACTGATAAGTCATGGAAAACTGTCCAAAATTGCGAAGCAAGTTCAGGAACAAAGGACTCATGTATCTGGAAAACATTTTCTTTGTGGTAAAGATGGGACACTTATTCACTGAACACTGAGTTCTGCCATGGGCTTAACACTCCCAGAAAGAGAGAGAGACAGAGGAAGGAGGAGGAGGAGGAGGAGGAGGAGGAGGAGGAGGAGGAGGAGGAGGAGGAGGAGGAGGAAAAGGAGGAGGAGGAGGAGGGAAGGAAGGAAGGAAGGAAGGAAGGAAGGAAGGAAGGAAGGAAGGAAACAAGGATCGTGGATCTTCACCTGAGATAGCCTAGCATACCCTCTTGTCTCTCAGCTGCTCATGGTCACTGACGGAGCTAGAGTGTATGGAGCTAGGTGGGAGAAGGCTAACTGAAGGTGGGGACTCAGAAATGCAGCTGATGTGGGGCACTGTCTGAGATGGACACAATCAGAGATGGACAGGTGTTTTTCTTGTCTCCCCAGGACAAGGAACCAAGCAGATATACCGCAGATCTCAGGAGGCAGAGCAGAAATCATCTCTAAAGACTGCCGGTTAAAGAGCTTCAAGGCTCTCAGCCACACAGCACTGGGTGCCAGAATAGAGACCCACAGTCCAAGGGGTTTCAAGGTTTGCATTATGCTTCTCCCAAAATACCATCCTTTGCCCCTTCAGTGTGAATTTGTTCAAGTTGAGAAGGGGAAACATATGGATTGCTCATTCAGAGGTTTTATTTTGTAAATTTTAGGAGGCTGACTAAATTAAGACAGAAGTCCACAAATAAAACTAGAAAGAAATACAAGGTCTCACCATCACGATCAATTGCAGACTGAAAATCCTAGCACCAGAAGGATTCAGGTTGCCCCAGTCTTTGTAGTTTCTGGACAGGCCAACCAAGACCAGGCCAATGCTGGGGCGCCACAAGAAAACCACAGAAACACTCGCCAGCCTGATCAACCACATCCGACCCTACCATGGGACCAAACACGTGCACCGGCCCAAAAGACAGAATGCCAAGGAAGGGACAAAAGATGAAAATGAGAGGTGGCAAGTCAGAGGTAGCCAGTTAGAAAATTTGCCATGAGTGTGTAGACACAAGAAAACCTAACAGATTTGAGAACCTAGCTGGGTTGGGGGGAGGCAAAGAAAAGCAAATTGGTAAAAAATAAACATGCCCTCAAAACACAACAAAACATTTTTAGAGTTTGTTTTACCTAGAATTAATGACAGGAAAATCCCATAAATGTGGCAAAGAATGTTTAATGCTCCATTGAAGGCCAACATTCTGCCATTCATCTGTCCTTTCAGGTGTATTATTTCTAGCCCCCAGGATGAAAAGAAAAGTTGCTGCCCATGGCTTTTATAGTACTTAAAAATACATATTTCCATGACTTTCTAGCCAGAGGTCCTGCTTTCTTCCAGAACCCACAATAACTAATCATGTTACTGCCACCGAGTCTCGGAGTTCGGATTAATACTTGGCTGACGGAGCCTTTGCTTCTATCCTATGAGTGATCCTTGCTTTAACGACCCTTACAGTTAGTGATTTCTCCTAAATATTTATTTCTCCCTCAGGGAAAGATTTCTCTAAGAACTTGCTCTCTGCCCGGCATATTCACAACTCTTGATCTGTTTTTCTTCTATTTGTCCACTTAGAGTTTTTGCTGGAATCAATTTTACTAATTTCCTTCTGAAAATTAGCAAGTCAGAGTAAATCTTTCCTGTCTCCCCTGCATTTCCCTCTGCTCTCCTGGTTTTTCCTCTCTGTGTTAGGTCACTGGAGGAGTCTAGACTTGCATGGCTTTCTCTTCACAATATCTCTCCAGTTAAACAAAAGGTAAGATATAAGAAAGGAACAAAAAGGAGGAAAAGAGAGATGAGGAAGGGGGAACGGAGGAAAGAAGAAGGGAAGAAAGGGGGAGGAAACAATTAAAACTGAATTTTGGAAATGTTTTATTGAAATGTTGCAGTTAGCAGCTATGCCCCACCAGTTTTTTGAATGATGCCTTTTTCAAAATAAAAGACGTTATCACTGTGGCCTGCCTATCAAAATGGCTGCCAGGCAAAAAGCTTCCAGTGTTTTCAGCCTTTGTGGAAGATCCTTGTCCATTCTGCTGGACTAATGCTATCACTGTTCAACTCCAGTTTTATAACTGGCAAGACCATCTGCCCCGTGTCTGCGTTCAGGAGCGCAGGTGCATTAGTCAAGCCTCCGAATCTACAAGTATCCTCTCTGAAAACTAAACATGCTAGACTGGAACATCTCCCGGACCTTCGGGCTGTAACATTCCATGTGTATATGGCTCCTCAAGTTGATGGTTCTCATTTTACTTTATGAGAACACAATATGCATCCACTGTCCGGGTACTGAACCTTACAATTTAAAAGGTAATAAAAATCAATTAAAGTTTAAAAACTAAAAGCTTTACTAGCTGTACAATCTGTTTCCAGAACCCCAAACCTGGAGATTTGCTTTGAGGCATTCTGTGGCCTTGTTCCCTCATTGGCTGATCTGATGGCAGCCAGCTTGTTAACTGACTTTTATCGTTTGTTTTCACAACAACCTTGAGACTCCTTAGAGCAAATTGCTATGGGCAAAGCCTACTCTCTAACTGGCAGCCAGGAAGCCCAGATCACAGCGCAGGAGGAAAGGCCAACTCCTTAATTCCAGGCTGATGATGGGGCAGAAGTCATGCGGAGGTTAAGTGACTTATGCAATTGTGTGGAGCTAGCCAGCGTCCACGACAGGATCCTGGACTTGCCTTTTCTCCCAACTGCTCTCCTTCGGTGACTGCTCTCAGGCTAGCATGATCCACAGATAAAGGAAGCTGTGGTTTTCTCATCATGGTGAAAGCTATTTTTCTACCGTGAATAATAAAAGCAGAGTGACCCACTTTGGAGCTTCCAGAGGCTTCCATTCCAGCCCGCATTGTTTATTTCTTGGGCTTTCAACAGGTTTTAGTCAGAGATTTCAGTTTTTAACACATTTGCATAGTTCTGCATTTCATTTCAGGACTCTCTGTCAGAACCACTCATTTCCCCCCACCGGCTAAGCTGTTGAAAAAGAAAACTGTGTCTCCAGGCCAGTCCAACCTACAGTTTAAAAGCTGGCAGGATCTGTCTTCCTCTTCCCCCTTGGGAGGATTAATTTGCTTCTTTTTTATTCTCAATGTTTTATGATTCCAAATAAAGGATATAATGGTGCCATTGAGAGTTGGGAAACTGTGGAAGATAAATAGTCTACGTGGGAACTGCTTAAAATGAGAATCGAAGTTTTTGAAGGAGGCAGGAGTAGAGACGGCTTTTATCATGTGAGTGAGGCCTATTAATGATAAAGGAAATTTCCTCCTTCTAATGAGTCTCGCCTTTATAGACTAGAGGGAGGACGGACAGCTCCATTTGTGTCATAAATGTAAAGAAGCTGAAATCACACTCCCAGGAATGTAATATGTTGAATTTTGAAGTGCGGAGGGGAGGGAGCAGCCATTTTTAATGCATGGTTACTTCTGACATGCAAGATGGAGTGTAGGCTTTTCATCTTGGTTTCATTGCCTGAACACTGACACCTTTAAGCAATATGCTAAAGTCATTGCAGAAAACGAATTGACCATGGGGAAGTCACATGAATAAATTCCTTTGGTCATGTTAACCTTGACTTCTGCCTTGGTAGAAGCCACCTGCAGGATGATCCATTTGAACCAGAGCTCCAAGAGCCCCGTCCCTCATTAAAGGGCTTTTTATTAATGGCCCACTGGAACTTTACAAAGTAAACTGGCCAAAAGTTACAAACCTCCAAGAGCTCATAATTAAGACAAGCGAAGTTGACATTTACTGTCAAGGCGCTCTGTGCAAAGTACTGTGGGAGGCAAAGCCAACTCAGCCATGATTCCTACTATCCTGGGGCTCCCCATCAGTGAGAAAAAAGAGAACGTGTGCCTTAACTTGTCTATGTTAGTACTATAAGGCCAGGACCCCGGGATGGTTCATTCTACTAGCAAATGCCTATTGTTCCAGATATATGTGAACTCAAGAGATTTAAGCCAACTGATTTATTCTTGTCTGATCATTTCAGCCCCACATAAACACTCAGGGTAATCCATTGTACCTTAAGCATGACCTTCAGAGCCTTGAAGATGGCCCTTCTCAGTGCTGTGACCTTATCTCCTGTAATGCATTCCTTCCATGATCTCTAGACTTCTGTTGCCTGTCAACTTGAGTTGCACACTGCCTGCCACCTCTCCAAATGGAAGATCCACCTCAAACGCAAGTGTCCCACTCACTATTTAGATCATTGTTAACTCATCAGAGAGGCCTTTCTGCACCACGACTCTGGTTCCCATCACCGCATCTCACTTCCTTTATAGCACAAATCACTCTCAGAAGGTAGCACCCTCATGCATTTACTTTCAGCTTGTCTGTCCCCTTCCTGCCCTAAAATGTAAAGTTCACCACAGAGAAGTTTCAGAGTTGCTTATTGCAACATCCACAGTGCCAGGCCAGGTCCAGGTACTTGAGTATTATTAAGAAAAAGAGAGAACTAAAAGAATAAAAGGTCAGTCATTCTAGCAATGTGGGAGACAGAAGGTGGTGACCACAGGCATGTGTAAACAAAGCATTGGGCTACTTGGAGGGAGTTTATAGAGATATGACTTAGGAGTAGGCTGTGATCTTGATAGCTAAAATTCACTTTCTAAGCTTTGAAGACTTGGTTCCTGAGAACCAAAGTTTAATGGGGTAAACGGCCTCACCTCCAGGTCTCTCCAAGTTTGCACTATTTCGGGTTTTTTTTTAATTATTTTTTTATTTAAATTATTTTCATAGAATATATTTTGCTAGTTTATACTATTCTTTTTGCAGTGCTGGGGATTGAACTTAGGACCTCGTGCATGCTAGGCAACCATTCTACCACTGTGCTATGTCGCTATGTAGCTCTGTCCACAGCTCAAAGTGTATACTACTGATAAAAGCCATGTATTTCATCGTGGGTTTTTCTCTGGCGCATTCAGAAGCCTGTGCCAAATATCGGTCCCTCTGGGGCCATGTTTTGCAATATTGTCACAGAAGGAAGAGACCTTCCATACTAATGGAAAGGCCTGTAACAGTTCTGCCATCCTAAGCGTGGGCTATCAGACACAATGCTACAGTGTGTGGTTTCTGTCCTCTGCACTGTACTGGACAAGCCCATCACTAAGTGTATCCTAAAACGTCAGCCACCACATTTGAGGGCAGCCAGCCATCTCTGGTGGGCCCTCCAAAGGTGGGGATGTTATCTGAAGACCATCGAGGAGCACTTAATGGACCTCCACTCCTAAATAAACACCATAGGGGGACACGGGGCAAAGCCTACGACCTAGTTGTTTGTGTGTTCCTGTCAGCCCAGTTCATTTCACGGGCCTGCAATTTCGCATTGACTTCCTGCAGCATGAGATTGTACAGATCTGCCCTTGTGGGCACTGGTGGCTAGGATGGGGATGCTTTAATGAATCTCAAGTCAGATTCTGTATATAAAGTCCACATCGCTGGGAGATGGCCAGACCTCTGCTCAGCACTGGACGATTTATCTTCCCGGGGTAGACCCTGAACTTCTGCTCCCTCACCCCCCCCTTTACACCAATAACAATGTTATCTCACTCCCTAAAGGGTCCTCAGGTCTTATGTGAGGCCCTTTAAAGCCCAGAGCAGAGAGCCTGAATGACATATTAATTGCACTGGTTGTGATGAGGGGCCAGATTAACTCTGTTAGGAAAATGTGAACAATTTCATAAAGACAGATTACATCAAGAAGAATGTGTTATTATTGCCTCGGACACAAAAATCCAACTGCCTGGCTAGACCCCCAAAACACTGCATTTTGTCACCCTAGTCCCTCAGGCAGCCTAGTTTAGAAGGACCCGACTTGTTTCCCAACCACCCTCTGATGTCTATCACTTCTCCAGACCTTGTTTGTCTTGAGTCTTTATAGTTATCAAGCTTTCATGGCCCGTGGCTTTGGGAAAGCCTGTCTGTGTCTTAGAATTCAGAAGGGTAACCCAGGGTCTGCTGACATCCTTCCAATTCACTAAGCTTAAGCATTAAGGAGTGCTTCATCTACGACGTCTCATTTCTTTTCCCTGTCTACTACCAAAGCCTTTCCCTACTTCCCCAGAAGTGATGAAACAGCTTCTTTTCATTGTATATACTTAGGGTGAACCGCATGCTGCTTTGACTTATGAAGTCAAATGAAGTCACACAGCCATCACGGGTTCTTAATAAGTCTTACCACAGACACGGTGAACATGATTGTACTCTCTAGTCTCAGAATTTGTTAATATACCATCTCTAGCAGAAATTCACATATTCAAAGACCCTCCCTCATATTCAGATTCAAAATTATATTCTTTCTACTGATCCCTCACTCCATAGAGACCTTCTGTAGGGAGAAAAAAATGGGTAGCTACCACGTCTAGTAAGAGCTCCACCAGCTTCATGTCTTAAAGGAAAGCCTTTGTTCACTTTGGGAGCTTGGCCTAAGGTTTAGTTTTCCTTTGCCTCTCTTCTCCAAAGAAGGAGTGAAAATTCTGCTGAATAGTGGTGGCTCACACCCTTAACCCCAGCACTGAGGAGGCAGAGGCAGGAGGATCTCTGAGTTCGAGGCCAGCCTGGTCTCCAAGAGCTAGTTCCAGGACAGGCTACAGAGAAACCCTGTCTGTCTAGAAAAACAAAAACCAAAAAAAGAAAAAGAAGGAATGAAGGAAAAAAGGAAGGAAGGAAGGAAAGAAGGAAAGAAGGAAGAGTGAAAATTCTGTGTAACCTGCCCAGGCATCAAGAGATCAATTACCCACCTCCACGATTCAAGTAAGCCTCTCTTTCTTTATCTCCATTGCTAAGATGGGAATGTATCTCACACCATAAAAAGAGTACATAGTGTATAATAAAAGGATTCTTTCAGGAGGTGGAAGGGAGGGGTACAGGTTCAATATTACAAAGGACATTTTAGCCATTTAAAGTAGATGCCAGGCTACTCTAAATAAAGACAAATCTT
Organism: Microtus pennsylvanicus; assembly: GCF_037038515.1. Taxonomy (NCBI): domain Eukaryota; kingdom Metazoa; phylum Chordata; class Mammalia; order Rodentia; family Cricetidae; genus Microtus; species Microtus pennsylvanicus. The sequence continues at coordinate 56,003,610 of NC_134590.1, read as the reverse complement.
ATGTTTATTTGAAACTGTAATTTCTAGATGTTAATAGTTACACAGGTCAGTGTATAACTCCAGCCTTAGATTAGGAAATGATTAGGGCACAGATCTAATTTAGTTTTCTAAAATGTGCTTCATGATGTTACCGAGTTCTTGTGTCTGGTAAGTTCCATGGTCTGGTAAGTTTAGAAAATGAACCTAAATAATGTACTACAAACTTCCGTCCTGATCATCAGTCAATACTAATGTGCTTGGTGAATTTCTAAGGGGGAATCTGGAAGATAAGCTTTCCTGGATGTCTGGTACCATGAAGACCCTTTCTTTGAGGACTTTCAGAAGGAGCTTCTGGACCGCAGAACAAGCCTAGGGACTTCAGAAGCTGCCCATGCTACTTAAATCACTGGTCCCAGAAAAGGGACCTCGGAAGCTACCCAAGCTACTCAAATTACTGGCTTTGGGCCAGAGATACAAAAGAAGCTTTCATGGTCTACAGTAGGCTCACCCTCGCTCACCAAGAGACTGCACTGAGACATGGAGATAAAGTCCTTTCTCACGCTGAGGTGTTTGGCCGGTGGGTCTTGCTGGGTCTCCTTTGGAGGTCTCACAGTATGATCCTGTTGCTCTTTCCTTCTTCACACAATAAACATTAGGTGTGGGGGGAACAAAGGTGTGAAGATAACATTCTATTCTCTTCCAAAACATTACACTGTGCAGAAAAACAGAGGTGCGGACAGAAGACACAAAAAGACTCAGAGCCTCTGCTTTAACCAAGGTTTGTAAAAGGGAAATGTGGAAAATGAGAGTCGGTTCTCAGACTTGAAAATTGAGAGAGGCTTCAAAAGCTTCAAGTACCAAGGTGGTCCAGACAGAGAAGTGCCCCACACCAGTGGAAGTTCTCTCCAAGACACGGTCTTTAAATTGTGATGTTTGCAGCATATGTGTGTGTGTATTTCTGTGTGTGCTCTAGTACATGAGTATATGTGAATATTGCACATGGATGATATAAATGTCTTTCTCTATTGATCCTCATGTTACTTCTTTATTATTTTATATTTTCAAGATTATAAAGCAATTATATCCTTTTCCCCCTTCCCTTTTCTCCCTCCAAAGTCTTCTCTGTGACCCTCCTAATTCTCTTTCAAATTCATGGCCTGTCTTTTTCAGTAATTGTTGTTACATACATTTAAGTATATAGATATAGATTCCTAAATACATAAATATAACCTGTTCATAGTGTATAATATTACTTATATGTATGTTTGTAGGTTTGGATATTTGGTATTGGATAACCAATTGACGTGCTCTTCATTTTGAGACAAGGTCTCTCGTAAAACCTATGTCTTATTAAATGGCTAGACTTACTGCTTGTCAAGCTCCAAAGGTCCTATCTCCCTCTCCCCACCCCAGTGTTAATGGATTACCATGCCCTGACTCGTACATGGGTGCTGGGCCATGTCCACAGCACAGAAGGCACATCTATGGCACTAGGTGGGTATACTTTTCATTGTCAGCATCAATTGGAAGCAGATTTGCTCAGATCACCTGGTGGGCTTACTAATGTCATCTCTGGTAGAAACCAGAGTGTAGTGAAACATTCTATAATGCACAGACAAGCCCCCGGCACCCAAAATCGCTCCATCTCCATAGCAAACCATGACAATCAAGAAGCCCTCCCCAGGAAAGAACAGAAGCAGAGGGACATCTACAAGTTTCTAATGCTTTTTTTTCCCTAAAGCTGGAAAGACCACCTTCCTCCCTCCACAGTGCCAGGGCATGAACTCTTGCATCAGCTGGAACAAATCACCGATCGGTGATTGCAACACTACAAGACTTTATTGCCTTCCGTTCTGGAGCCTTGAGTCTGAGATGAACATGCTGCCAGCGCTGCTTCCTACAAGAGCCTTGTCTCCTATGATTCCAGGTAATTGGAATGACAATGTCCCCTATATCTGCTTGGGTTTGAAAACTTGGTCTCCAGTTAATGTCACTCTTTGGGGGTGTTATGGAAGCTGTAAGAGGAACAACTTTGCTGGACAAAGTGTACCTCAATAGACATGCTGATGGGGATTATAACCTTGCCTTCCTTTTGTCTGCTCTCTCTGTTTCTTGTGTGCAGTTCATCTCTCAGCTTTCAGTCCCTGCCACTGCACCTTCCCTCATTATTAATGGTATCTAATCCTCTGGAGTCATAATTCTAAGTGACCTTTCTTCATTAAGCCCCTTTGGGTCCTAGTATTTTATCACAGCACTAAAGAAGTAACTAATCCACCAGCTCTCCCTTGGTGCGTAAAAGTGCAGCTCAAGTCTGTGTCTCCACCTCCCCTGCTGTGTCTCCACATCCCCTGGCTCTTGACTGACCTCTTCCTCCAGATCTGTGGCTCTTCCTCCCCTGTCTCTTTTGAGATCATCTGATCTCTTAGAAAGTTCACCTGGTTACTCCAGGATGATTGCCACTCGAAACCCCTAAATTACACCTGCAAATATTTTTCTATGTAAGCTCATATTCACAGGCACTGACAGGTAGTATTTGAACACACTGTTTCTAGGACCACAGCTCAAAGCATAGCAGCTGAGGTATTTGCTTAGCGGAATATGCATCAGGAATGGAAAGGGGGCCCCTACATAGGTGATAATTACCCTTCAATTGTCCTTGATACTTCTAATTCTCACTTCACTGAGGCAACAGGATGAAATGTTGTGACCTTTCATGTGGGGACTTGATGGAGGAAGGTCTTTGGCTAATAAAGAAACTGCCTTGGCCCATTTTATTGGATAGAACAGAGGTGGGTGGAATAAACAGAACAGAATGCTGGGAGGAAGCGGAAGTGAGCTCAGACTCGACAGCTCTGCTCTCTGGAACAGAGGCCATGCTCCCCTCTCCCGGGCAGACGCCATGAAGCAAGCTGCCAGGTCAGACATGCTGAATCTTTCCTGGTAAGACCAGTGCCACACAGTTTATTAGAGATGGGTTGATCAGGATATCAGAATTAGCTAGTAAGGGCTAGAGCTAATGGGCCAAGCAGTGTTTAAAAGAATACAGTTTCCATGTAATTATTTCGGGGCATAAGCTAGCAGGCGACCAGGAGCTGGGGCGGCAGGAACACAGCCCGCAGCTCCCACAACAGGGACTAAAGTACATCTGTGCAGAGTATGTATCTATAAACCACTAGCGATGCAAGCAGAAGAAGCCAGGCATGGGAGAGTCAACAAAAACCTCACTTATTTGTGCGCTGCCCCTTGAGTTCAGTCTCTGCTGTCCACTCGGAGCAAGGACCCCACCTGGACTGTTGGTGCAAAGTCTCATTTTCCTGGGACTGAAGTAAAAGTTGAAAAATTCTCTAAGAAGCTCTGGAGGCCACAAAAGTTGGAGCTCAGTCTTCAAAATAAGGAACACTGGGCTTCTGTTTTTAAATTGGCCCCGTCACCTTAAATTATCCCTACTTCTTGTCTTGACACAACCTTGAAAGCCTGCTGCTCAGACATGGTTGCATCAAAGCCTCGATGGTATGAGATGGGCATATTTTAAGTGACAGATCTGAGAAAGAAGGCTTCAGTCCTCTAAATGAACATATTATTTTAAAGATGGAACTGTGACACAACAGAACTGAATCTCAGAATACCCTGTAATCCAATGTTTCTCAATTAATCTCCTGCGATAATTCTCCTCACATCTAAAGATCTGATGTGGAGGGGGTATGTATTGCATCATGCAACTACACTGGAGAAAAAATTGAAAAATGAAACAGAAAGGGCCTGGACCAGTGATGTCTTTGAAAGTGGCTACAAGGTCATGCTACCAAAGCAAGCATGGTTACTGAGGAGGGGAGATGAATGGCCAACTGGACAAGCAGCTTCCACCGACCTCATGCTAAAGATGGGCTTTCCCATATCACACAGACACTCTGCAGCCTGGGTGTTTGAAAGGGTGGAATGCAGGTGGGAAGGCTTTCTGCCCTGAACGGCTTTCAACATAATAATACTTAATACTACATTTTGAAACCGTTTCCTCTTTTTCTCTCTCTTTTTTTTTTTTTGCAGTATTTTCTTGGGACTGTAACCCATTTGTACATAAAATTGGTTGAAAGTGACATTTTGAAAAGTCCAGCAAACATTGCAGCAGGCTCTGTTTTCAAGGAATATAAAATTGGGCTCTGTCTGACACCTTGAATGTGCTTGTGAAAATAGAACGTCACATCTCAGAGGGTTATTCTTGATAGGTTTTTATTAAAATAAAATAAAATAAACAGACCTCTCCAGGCAAAGAGCATTTTTATATGCTGGTTTCCATGGAAACACTGGCAATTGTACTTTTTCATGGCATGGTCTTTCTCATGTAGTTTAAAGTCTGGTTGATGAAGCTCAGTTGAGGATCCTAGGCACTGAGAAAATACTCTTCATCTTCACCAAGCACACACATGACAGACCCTGTAGGAGCCCCTCATACAAGCACAGGCGAAAAAGAGAAAGCATATAAGCATGCAGGTTACAGAGAGAAGTCTCCATTTTTTTCACGAGTTACAATGTTATGATTATTCTTTTTATATAATGCTCTTACAATTCCTTTGTTAGAAGGAGGAAAGGGAAGGGAGGAAACAATGTAATTATAATTTCAAGAATGAAGGAAATATTTTTTAAAAGAGATCGAGCATGCATTTTTAATTTGTCCACAAAAGAATTCCAGTAACACTTTCTGTTTTTTGAGAGGATGGAGTTTAGTCGCTCACCCTTTCACTATGACTTTCTTCTGAAAAACAACATGGCAAGATTCCAACCATAACCTATGGAGGAGGTCCCTGATAGACACCAGCATTGAAGGCTGCCAATGGTCTAAAATAAGCCACCATCACCTCTTGTGTTCCTTGACACAGTGTGAGAGATGGGTTCTTCCTCCAAACTATCCAATCCAATCATGGAGTTGAAGTGGGGAGATAAACCTTAATTGATGGTCATACTAAAATAATATTTTGTTAATAATCTTCCAAAGCTATCAGGATCATGAAAACAAAGAAAATCTAAGACAGTCAAAGGTCAAAGGAGGCATGACCATGAATAAGCACATACTCTAGATTTTATCTTGTAATATATAAAGCTATGAAAAAACTAGTTTCCTGATAATAAAATCTGCAGTTTATTGATCAATCTCATACCAACATGAACCATTCAGTCTGGACCAATGAACTGCATTTTCCTTTATAAAAGAAATGGAAAAATTGGTTAAGTTGTATACTAGTCTCCACTGAATGTATCCAAAACTCAAATATTTAGAAAAGGAAAACATGAAAGCAGTCTTAGATATGTTGCAGACGAGCTGTCACTTTGGATGAGTATGCAATGTTCCTCAACCGCAGTTTCTAATGCCACAAAATGGTGACAAACATACTTCTCTCGAAGGGCTATTGTCAGCATGAGGTATGTGACTGCTAACATACTTATAACAGGGTTTAGATAGCAGCCATTATAGACTTAGGGTTATACACACTTTCCTGGTTCCTCTGGGGGCTGGCTTGCCTACAGAATCATAATTCCTTTGATTATACTACATAATATTTTCTTCTTTATCTTTTTTTTTATAACTCACTGCCCTTAATGGCTCACATGATATAATAATGCCTGGTCATAGAAGTTCCTTCAATAATTTGTGATAATAATAAATGTACAATATGTTAAGGAAAAGTATCACTAGTATATCATCTGAGCTGAACAAACACACACAAAATATTGCAATCAGGTCTGTGACAGAAACCACTTACTAAACTTTGAAGGTACTGATGAGCACCAAAGAACAGAGTCTAGATAATGACCTAGAGAAGCTCATGGAACTTGGCCATAATATAAAAATTTTCTTAATTCAAGAATGTTCATGGGTTTCCTTTTGTCAACCTTAGAGGCAGTGAACAACTATTCTGATTTTAGTTGAGAAAGGATAAGTCACAGCTTGGCTTGATCAATGGCTTTGAAGGATGGGATTAAGAAAATGAACAAAAGAGAAATTGAACCAAAGTATAAGAAGGAATTATAAATCAGGACATTCTAAAGAGTCAAAATGACAGCAGAGAGATGTGGGGTTCAGGTGGGGAGAAAGAGTACATGCCATAAGATGTCTTCAGGGCCAGAAGAGGAGTCAAAACTTCCCCAGAAAACTATTAAAGCCGCCAAAGAGATCATTAGGTCAATCACACAGGAAGTATTATAAACAGATACCTTAGAAAATAGTTAATGAAAACTAAGAGTTTCTACCTTCCTTACATTTCCCCTAAGTGTGAGGCTTGTAGACTATTGAGAAAGACGGGTGCTCATGAATATACTGTACAAGTCAAAACAAATACCCTGTGAGAAAAGAATTGGGGCTGTGGTTAATCCACATTCTTTAAACCAGACATGTGGGACAAACTTCCCTGGGTTGCTGTATTTGAAATGAAAGGTGGAGGAGACACACTAGTGTCTATGAGGAATTCTGCCGTTTATCAAGGTGTGAGGATCCTAACATACTTTCTCTTTTTAAACAGCAGACGAGGTGGTGTAAGGTCACTCTATATATAAAAACAAACACACAGTTGGGGTTTTTACTTCTTAAACCACCTTTCTGCCCACTTCTACTACGTAAGCTCCACCAGAATGTCCTTATTAATGACTGAGTACCTTATTTTCTTCCCTCGAATTGGGAAATTCCAGGTTTAAACTGGTGAGAAACTTTATTTTCCAAAGATCAAGTGGTAGGTGCCAGCCCCACCATCATAGTGGCATTGAAATTCTGGTCACCATTCAATGATGTGACCCTGAAGACAAGTGAAACTGAGAAGTCCTCCAACCCCAAAATAACTGGGCCCCACTTTCCCCAGGTTCTGAGATACCAGGTATTTTTCCGTGTAGAATTGGCCTGAAAATGCAAAGGAAAAGTTCACACAGGGACACAGTGTCTGCTTGGCCTGACCATGTAGGGCTGTTTGCCTTAACCATACATTTTTTATTGTCCAGTTAAGTTTTGAGTAATTCTGTTGATGTGACTTTCAGCCCTTCCCATGGGCTGTGACTCATTCCACCATCAAATTAACAGCTTTTTTGGAAAATGTGTTTTCATGACTTGGCCAAAAATTTCCATGGCTTAATTTCATCCCTTGTTTCCCACAGAAACTCTTTGAACAAGTCCCATGATTGTGCAAATGAGAAGAGTGTTCTTTCCAGCCATGGCAAATGCCTGACCAACCTATCACTTCCAACTCTCCTCGGCACCACTCTTTCGGGCCTTTACCTAGCCCTCCTGTCTACCATCATTTCTCCTCCAGCCCTCCTGTCTACCATCAGTTCCCTCTGCAGTGCTGTGTTTCACAAGATCCTGAAGGCTCTGAACCATTAAATTATTGAAAGTCTCTTAGAAAGAATAAAATATGCTCAGCAAGTGGGTTATGATGCCTAGATATTTAACCAAAGCGATTCTCCCTTGCTTTTTTTGTCTAAAACATGATAATTTTAGACTGAAGGCTTTCTGTTGTCTTCTTCCTACAAAGTTGAAGAGCCCAGTGCACAGTGATGAGTGTGAAACAGTAAGAGTTTGTCTATAAAGTTCATATGTGGAGTATACGTCAAGCAGTGCTAACTGAGTATACTGGGCTGTGAAATCATGAGCACTAAATAAAAAAGATGTGTGCAGTGTACTAACCAACTGCTTCTTCAACACCACATAGCAAGTGATCCAGGAGAAAGAGACTAGCACCAAAATGCATTATTATACTTGAAAAATATATCACCTGGGCTGGACTTCAAGCAACAGGTAAGTTTCAGATTTGTCCAGTTAGTCTCTCATTTTTATGGAGCATTATTTCCTCACTGTCATTGCTAGAACCAAGAGCCAAACCAATCTATACAAGTACAATTAAGCCTCTGCCTACAGTCCATTCTCTCACATCTTTAGCCAAACTATGTCACGTGGATAAACTCAAAAAGGTTGATACATTTACCCTGCCCCCAGAAGGAAAGCACTAAATATTTCTGAAGACTCAGTCAAGCCATTACATGCAGCTTTCTTTCTTTGACTGCTGACCTGAAGACAAATCAAATCAATTTCTAGAATGTACATTGTAAAAGAAATTAGCTTTAGGAGAGAGCTGGGGATACACAGCTCAATGGTTGAGCACTTGCCTAGATTGCACAAATGACTATATTCCATTTTAAATTGCAAATAATAATAATAAATAGAGGTAACTTAACTGCTTTAGCCTCTTCAGACTGTTAGTAATACAATTCTTTAGACTGAGTAATTGATAAACAACAGGAATTTTTTTTTTTTTTTTGGTTTTTCGAGACAGGGTTTCTCTGTGGTTTTGGAGCCTGTCCTGGAACTAGCTCTTGTAGACCAGGCTGGTCAACAACAGGAATTTATATAGAAGTCCAGGAACAAGGGAGAACAGAGTCAGTGCATGATGAACTCTTTCCCTCTGCTTCCACCATGGTGCATTCTTCCTGCCTCCTCAAAGGACAGTGTGATAAAACAGCTCCTGTGAACACTTTAGCAAAAATGTTCTTCCTATCTTAAGGAAGGAGTCTTGTGATTGAACTACTTTCTAAGGACCCAATCTCTTAATGTATTGAATATTTAGGTTCTAACACATAAATTTGAGAAAACACCATCATTCATACAATAGCATTACCCACATGACAGTTTTTATGACACCACAAGTAACTAAGCAGCTATTCATAATTGCATAATAAAATGTGGATGAATGTTGACAATATACCAGGCATTATTTTGGATTCCTTTTCAGTCATTATTTTTTTAAGTAAGCTATCTTTTGAATACCCTGCCCTGATGTTTACTTCATACAGAATGCCCTGGACAGAATTAATTCTAAAGATAGATGAATATGGAATGTACTCACTCATTAGTAGACTCTAGCCATAAACAAACGACATTAAGCCTATAGTTGACAAGCCTAGAGAAGTCAAATAAAAAGATCAACCAAAAGAAAAACATATATAGATCCTCTTGAAAATTGGAAACAAACAAGATTGCTGGGCAAAAGTTGGGAGCATGGGGATGGGGGGGAAGGGGGAAAGAGAAGGGAAAAGGGAAAGACTGGAGAGTGGGAGGGTGGAGATGGAGGAAGGACAGATATAGGAGCAGGGAAGAAGATATCTACATTAAGGGAGACATTTAAGGGTTGGCAAGTGACTTGTCTCTAGAGTGGATCCCAGGTGTCCATGCGGATGTCCCCAGCTAGTTCCTTGGGCAGCAGAGTAGAGGGTGCCTGAACTGGCCTTGCCCCACTATCACACTGATGATTATCTCGAATATCACCATAGAGTCTTCATCCAGCGACAGATGGAGATAGAGACAAAGTCCCTCATCAGAGCCCCCAAGGTCCAGTTGAAGAGCAGAAGAAGGGAGAAGATGAGCAAGGAAGTCTGGACTGTGAGGGGTTGGTCCACCCACTGAGACAGTGTGCCTGTTCTAATGGGAGCTCACCAAATCCAGCTGGACCGGAAATGAATGAGCATGCAATCAAACCGGACTCTCTGAATGTGGCTGAAAATGGGGGCTGACTGAGAAGTCATTGATAAAGGCACTGGGACTTGTTTCTACTGCATGTACTAGCTTTTTGGGACCCTAGTCGATTTGTCTATTTGAATGCAAAGCTTCCTAGGACTAAATGTGGGGGGGAGGGGGTTGGACTTCCCACAGGGCAGGATTCCCTGCTCTCTCTTAAGGAGGGAGGGGGAGGAAAGAGGGGGAGTGGGGGAGCAGGAGGGGAATGGGAGGAGTGGAGGAAGTGTAAATTTTTTGAATGAAAAAATAAATTTAGAAAAGGAAAATAGATAATATCTTTCAGATTTGTATCATTCAACACATGCTGGTCTGAAAATATTCCATCATTAATGTTCAGTGTGACTAGCATTTATTAAATATCTCCAAGAACAAGGTTTTCCAATAAAGCCTAAATGAAGTATTATTACCCACTTATGGAGAGTATTCAGGAAAATAAAAATTAGAAAAACAGTGACAGCTCAGAGTGGTGCCAATATGAACCCAGAGATGCTAAAGGCCAAAGTCAATGTCTTCTCAGTCTATCATATGCCCTTAGGTAATGGTGAAACCGTGCATAGTAGAATTGTTAGAAGTTTATCAAATAAATGAAAAAGGAAAGAAAACTGGAATGAGAGAAAGTAGGAAAAAAAGATGAGAATATGAACTTAAAAAGCAGAAAAATTGAGCACATATGAAACAAATCAATATGATACACAATGCTTCCAAATATAAACCAAGGAAAACCAAATTTTATCTTCCGGCTTTTGAACAGTATGTATGTAGATGTGGTTTGAAGTGAAATGTGCCCCATAAGCTCAATTATTTGAATACTCATTCCCCAACTGGTGGTGCTGTTTGGGTAGATTATGAACCTTTAAGAGGTGAAACCTGCATTGAGGAAACTGATCCCTGGAGGAAGGGCTTGAGACTTTATAGCATGGCTGTACTTCCTGTTCACCTTCTGCTTCTTACTATGACACTGTTCCTTCTGGGCCTGCTGCCATGTCTTCCCATGATAGACTGTACCTAGAACTCAAGGCCAAATTAAGTCCTTTCTACCTATCTTAGTCACATTTCCATTGCTGTGATAAGACACCAGGACCAGGGCAACTTAGAGAAGAAAGAGTATATTTGGGGTTTACAATTTCCAATGGTTAGAGTTCATGACCATCATGGCAGGGAACATGGCATCAACCACAGCACTGGAGCAGTGGTTGAGAGCTTACAAATGTGAGATCCCCTAATGTGATGTGGACAGAGAGTGAGACACTGGACATGATAGGCGTTGTTAGAAACCTCAAACCCTGCCCCTAGTACCACACCCCCTCCAACAGGGCTACACTCCCAATCCTTTGCAAACAGTTCTACCAAGTAGGGACCAAGTATTCAAACTCTGAAAATGTGGGGGCCGTTCTCATTCAAACCACCACAGTCCCTGGAATTTTTTTCAGAGTGTCACAACAGGAAAACAAACTAAGGCAATAGATTCTTTCATTCACTGCCCAGGAAAGACGCCATGTTAGCCAAGACTTAAGGTAGCAGGAGACCACAGCTGACCAGTAAACTTATCCAACTAAGCATTTTGTACAAACGGCCTCAGATGCCTTTTCCCAACCCCAGAGATTAAATTCCATTCAATTTTTCCCCAGTGTACTTTTCTGCCTGTCCTACAGCCCCTAGGTTCTCAGCACACATTAGTCTTGAGTATGCTCTTCTTCCAGGCTCTGTTTCTGTCCACGTGCCCTTTCCTCTGCTTGGAATTCAACACCTTCTCTCATTTCAACTTGAAGGACTTTTTCTCATCTTTTAATGTCCAATAGAATTGCCTTTGTATGGCTTAGATCTTAAATGTTCCCTCCTCAAACACCGTGAGTTGAAGTATGGCTGCCATCCTGGGACACTGATGAAAAGTGATAGGTAGAAGAGAAGTTATGCTGGTGAAGATGTGAACATACTTTTGTTATGCCCAGAGGAAGAAGCAGGAAATACTAAGAACTTTTTCTTACTTTCTGAAACATTCTAATTCTTCCTTCAACACTCAGCTTCTCTATATGCCTCTATCTGGCTTACATCCCTACCCCAAATCAAAGAAAGATGTATATAACTGTCTTTGACCTGATAGTGTAGCCTAACTGTCAGGTTGAAGACAGTTTGAAGTCACAAGGTCTTTGCTTGAAGATAGTGGCCAAAGTTAAGTTACAGTGGCTACCATTCTAAAGCTAATCAGCTGAAACTGTAACCCGAATGGAAGTCAGCATCTCAACCAGGAAACACAAAGTTGCACACATTCACTTATCTTCTCTTACTCCCACCTCTCATATGTCCCTCATCAGCATAGATGTCAAGTCCCAAGGAAGAATGAAATTCAATCCACACCCCACATCATTAGTATCCCATCCCTACTCCAAATTCCTACTAAAGTTTTCAGTCGGCTAACTTCCCTTCCTGCTTCCTCTCCCACCTTCCAAAAGCCAAAGTTACAATTGTTTACTGTAAATTAGGATATACCATTTCTCTACTCAAAATCTCAAATGGTGTCCAGCAGGTTTAGCTTAAATGTAAATCCATAAAGTTTTCACAAGGTCCTAAGATGCCTAAGCCTGCCTCCTCCTCTCATTTCCCTCTACCCTACAGGGAACACTGGGTTCTGCAACCCTGCCATTCACTACATTCTTTTCATATATCACACGTGTTTCTATCTCAACGTCTTTGCACTTGATAATTCTTCTGCTTTTGCCTTCCCAGCCTGTTTATCAAAGAGGATTCTCCAAAACTTTAGCAAATGTGCAAATAATTGAATGCAAACGCATGAGCACACACAAACACATTCACATAGAAGTAAACATATGCATATTCATGCATACATACAAATTCATACCTCATATATACACATAAAAACATGCACATTCACATCTGCACATAAAAAAAGTATTCAGAGATACAGGTATAAATTCACATATATATACATATATATACACACATATGTACACAAACAGCAATATGCACTTATCTACACATTTAACTTGGGCATTCATAAATGTACAAACATCAGAATACATCAACAGACACACACACACACAAACATAGCTCAACCATCATTGTTAAAAGTTAGTTTAACAATCCCAGGCCAGTTTCTGCTAAATTTTCATATTTTGTTTGTTCTCCAAAGCTGTATTATCAACTGTAGTTTCTCAAGTTCCTTGTTTCTCTGAAAAATTTTGTCTCAGTTTAAGAAATAGGAGAATATTAAGAAGAAAAGTCATTTTTTATTGTTTTGAAGCAGCCTAGAGATTTTCATCTTTAGCCCAATGCTCTGATTTTTATTTAGATCTCTGGTCTCTCTCAGAAATGAGAGCTCATGTTGACAGCCTGGATCCTACAACAGCTGAAACACCAAGGCTTGATTTGAGGCACCTGAGAGCCAGCGCTGTGCTTCTTACAAACATTACAGGTCTTCTGGAGCCCATGAATTGCCTCCATTTAAACTCAAAAGCCCCAGGACACGGTTCCTGGGGACCATAAACCCTGTGATACCAGTTATAACAACTCCCTTGGCGAGAACAAGCTTCACATCACGAGGCCCATAAAGGACCTTGCCTGACCCTTAATATCAATTGGAGCTGCATGTGCCTGTGAAAGAAGCACAGACCCGGAGCCCAGAGAGTCTCAACTCTCCTGACAAATGCCATAGATACGCCAGCCCCTGCAGTCTTCCCTTCTCCCTCCCTGGTGAGGCAATACAAAAACCTACCACAAGATCTGTGAAAACTGAAATGCCAAAAGGGCTCACCACACCTTCAACAGAACACTGTCTTTAACAGAGTCCGGAACAGACTGTGATACAACCTGGCACTGATGAGAACGGAGAACGAGGGGCAAATCAACCCCCACCATATAGAAACATATCTGCCTTCCAAGGAAATCCAAGTTTATATCAAAATGTTTTATGCTATAGACATTTTATCTTTCAATAAAGTGACATTGTGCTACATTTACTGACCAGTAAACATGGAAGATGAGGAAGAGAGGGACTTTATGGATTTATAATAAAAACGAGTCATTTCTCAGATTTGTGTCATTTCATGAATCTTCCGGGGAAAGCCTTTGTAAGATGTATCTCATTCTTTCCCAGATGTATGTCCAAAGTTTTTTGTGAAATGCAACTAACCCTGTACTTTCCTGAGATATTAAAATTCTTTCCTAATTATTTTTAACTTGCTGACATATTAATTGCCTGGGTTAATGAAGTAGGTACTACCCCACTACGTGTTCTACCCTCTGGTGATCCCTGTTCTACGTTCAGGTTGAATTTTAAATTCCCTATATGATAAAGAACATGTGGTGTTTGTCTTTCAGCATCTAATTGCTTCATTTAGCAGAGTGTCGTTTATTTCCACCCATTTCGCTGTAAATGACTGGATTTCATTCTGTTCTCTGGCTGAATACATTTCTGTTACCAAACAGAACACTTCCACATAGTGGGGCATGTAAACCATATGACAGGTGTGGGAATGATACGGAGAAGATGTTGAGTAACTGCTCACATCACGGAACTGCAGAGACTTAGTGCAAATTTGGAGTGGACACAGCTTCTAGTTTGACCTAGACAGAGTCACTTCCAAGCTATTGTCCTGGGAAAATTATTAACAGTGTCTTTTTTTTTCACCCAACCACAAACATACCAGACAGAGAGCAAAGTGAAGGGTATGTGTATCTCAAGCCAATGTTCTCATTTGAAGGAAGAACCTGTACCTCACAGAGCAGGCAGGCCACGCCGCATGTGTTGAGCCTCGTTTGCCATTGGGCTCTTTATAGAGAAGGGGAAAGCATAGATTCCTGACACGTGCAGATTACACAGACCTTAAAATTTCTAGTACCCTCTCTTACTTAAGTATTGTGTGTGTGTGCTTCCATATGAACTACTTTAAAAGAGGACATATGAGGTAATTAAAGCCTTAAGACAGTATACTCAACCCCTAAGCCAAACAGGATACCTAAGGAATCGCATAGGTGGCCCCCACCCTTGAGACTTTCCTCCCTGTATCAGTTTGAGCCATTTAACCATTGGTTTATACTCTGAAGCTCAAGAGTGGATCAGGAGTAACAAACACCCTCACCAGGAAGCCATGGCCGACTCAGAGATTCCTGTCGTATTCAATTGCCAGCTGAATACCAACAAATAAGGAACCACCAGCATCTTTCCTCTATATTAACTCCTCCTGCATCCCTCCCCCAAAGAGATGACAGCTGTTGTAGTAGATTGTCATCACCCTTGTGCTGAATGTCAGCTCTAGTGTCTCTTGTGTATGTGCTCAGAGTAGATGTGATGATGAGATGCCCCCCCCAAAAAAAACCCAGTGATTACTACCTTCATTTGCGCTATCTTGACTCCTAGAAGGCATCCTCCTAACCAACAAAATACCAAAATATGGTGGGCTATTACTTCCATGAGGAGAGCACCTGAAAGTCTGACTTCCATCTTGCTGATGAAGTCTTCTCTTTGCTAGTTTGCATGAAACAAATCACCTATGGAGAGGCTCTCATTGCAACAAATGAAATCTGGCTGCAAGACAAAAGCCAATGGGAAACAGATGTTAGGTCTACGGTAACTTGCAAATCATTGAATCCTGCCAACAGTCCCATGAATTAGGACTTGAATGCTTCCTCGGGTGAGCCTTCAGATAAGACTTCAGCCCTCACTGACTCTGGTTGTAGCCCCTTAAGAAAACCCAAGGGTTCTGCTGATCCACGCTTGGAGCTGACCCACAGAAACTATAAAGCAAGGCCGGGCGATGGTGGCACACGCCTTTAATCCCAGCACTCGGGAGGCAGAGGCAGGCGGATCTCTGTGAGTTCGAGACCAGCCTGGTCTACAGAGCTAGTTCCAGGACAGAGAAACCCTGTCTCGAAAAACCAAAAGAAAAAAGAAAAAAGAAAGAAAGAAACTATAAAGCAATACATCTCTGTAACTTGTAACCAAAAAATTGATAGCTAACACAGCCCTTAAACGCGGACCTGCCAGAATGAAACACCTGAGCACGGAATCCTCTGATTCAATCCTCTTCTTTCAGCATCACATGAAGAAAAGCAAAGGTATTCAGAGCGCCTTCGACATGTGAGGCTTTCCAGATGGTCTTGTTTCATCCTTACAGTGACTTACCAAATTCAGAATTATTAATCCCTCTTTATAGGCAGTAAAACTGGGGATCAAGTAACTGATTCAAAACAACAAAGCTAGGCCCAAACTGGGAAGAAAAGTTTCAATCTCCTGTCGCACTGTGATTCCACAACATCCAGAACAAGGGAAGGCATCCCAAGGCCGTGAGAGTGAGGACAGGTGGCCCTCGAGGTCTGCAGAGTACGGTGAAGAAGAAAACTGGAATGTGTCTCTGCTGGATCTGACCTCAGGGGGGGTCTCTTGGTCTCCTTGGGAAATTGGAAGCGCAGCAAAGATAAGTTTGTTTATCATAAATCCTGGGGCTCTGAACATTGCAGAGAAATGTTTGAAACCCACAGATAAAATTCCATAGTCAGGATTCCACAAGTTGTCATAAAGTCGCAGGCCTCTTAATAACTACCTAAATCAGACCTTCTCAAAACACAGGTCTGGCCACTTATCCTGCCCATCTCAGATTAAGCACCCCTTCATAACAAAGGCCCAACATATCCCTCCCTTCCCACTCAATGCACACTCTGACAAAAGTCTGCACCTCCTGGAAGTTTCCCATTAACCTTGCAAATCCCCTCTACTCCAGGAGCTGCAAAATCTTTTAAAAACCAACGAGGAGGGGGGGAAGCTCACGGAAACCTCGCAAGGAGGTTGAGGTGATACAGGCTTGTTCTTAGAGAGGAGCCCTTTGATAAATGGGCCATGAGTCTCTGAGAGAGAAAAAACAGCCAAGAAGTCAACCTCTTCCTCCCCTCAGATTTATGAATTTTCCAGCTAGAGGCAAACGCATCACTCGGTCATGATGGAAGTGCAGAAAGGTGAGAAGGAAAGCGAAAAGACCAGAGATTCCCTTGGCGTGGAAGTATGTCTGTTTTATGTAACATACGTGGTCTGTGTTCTAGAGAGTTTGGTGCATAGGAAACCCATTTAATTGTCCTCATAAAATAAATACTTCCTTTGCATTAAAAATGCAAAAAAAGATGAATAAGCTTCTTGCCTGGATTGCATGAGACAAAGGTTAAAAGTTCTAGTATGTTTTTTTTTTTTTTTGCTAGTAGAAAATGACTTTTGCTGCCTTAGCCCAGAGTTCACATTTTACTTGAAAAAAAAAAAAGATATTAAACTTAAAAATCAGGAGTCTTTGCAAGGGTGTTTGTAGTTATTCAAAGCAAAATGGGCTGCAAAAATATCTTGGAAGACAACAACTACACCAGAGCTGTAATTGTTTGCAGAACTTAGCAATGTGTGCTCTGGATGGCTCTCTGCATAAATGCTTCGTGATTCATGCACTCGGTGATCATCTCTGTTTAGTTGTTATTGGTTGGCATGCTGGTCATTACAGGAAAGCTGTTAAGCAGTGTTGTGATTGTGGAAGGAAGAACAAAGGCTGAAAGAAGTCGGCATCTTAGTTGTGAGAAAAAAACACGCAAAAGGAAATGAGTATATCAAAGTGCTACGCGTCTCGCAATATACACTGCAGCCAAATGTGATGTGTGCAAGGAACTGCTCAGCCTTGTCTGGACTACCTCATTCATCAGTGTTTGCTGACCAGGCTGACCAGGAATGGGAAAGTGTGAAGAGCCAGAGAAGAAAGTACTGGCCTGGGGGGCTGACAACATCACTTCTGACAGAGAGCCTTCTTCCTCTTCTGTAAAATGAAACTGATACTAAATGTTTTGTCAAAGCCACGTATTTAGTCCACGAGTCATTCACTTATTTTGATCACTTTAATTTACAAGGCATTTGATACAAAAATAAATGCAACAACGGCCCTACCAGTCCTTAGGGAACTCCCAGTCAAGGAGATAAGACATGCACATGGAAAAAAGAATCACAATTTTGTCAAAAGACTGCCATATTAAGTAGTAGTCAGTTAGAGAAAATGGCATCACTAAGCTGCCAAAACTTCAGTCTCATTAGTAACTTCCCTTGCAATGCACAATATAACACGGTATATTTCTTTCTGTCAGCCCTGTTTCTAGAATCATCTGCCTTCCTTTTTTTTTTATTCACTTTAAGTTATTCGCCCTGGGGATATTTTCTTTTGTTGTTGATGGTGGTAGTTGTGTAAGTGGTGTGTGTGTGTGTGTGTGTGTGTGTGTGTGTGTGTGTGTGTGTGGTATATGCACACATAGGTGAGCTGGCAGTCACAGAGGCCAGAGAAAGATGTCGAGAGTCCTGTTCTATCACCCTCTGCATTAGTCCCCTGAGATAGCATTTCTCACTGGACCTGTAGATCACTTTTTTTTTTTACAGATATGCTGGTATATAGCCAACTCCAGAGATGGCCCTGTCTCTACCTTCATAGTACAGGAGTTACAAGCACATGCAACCATATCTGGATCATTATGCGAGTGTTGGGGATATGAACTCAGGGTTTAGACTTGTTCAGAAAACACTATTATCCACTGACCCATCTCACCAGCCCCTCTTGTGATTCTTTTTTTCTCTTCATAGACCCTTCTTAAAGATACAAATTCCTTTATATATGTAAATATAATTTATAAATATCCTTTATATATGTATATATAACATAAATATCATATACATAAAGGAATATGTTGATATCTTAGAGAAGTTGGTATAAATATGTGCTTGTAAAAAGGTAGTGGAATCTTCATGACAGAGAAATAGAGGATAGGGGAAAGGCTGATCAAAATAAAGTGTTCAGGAGGAAACTTCATGGGAACCTATCATCTTAAAACCCAAGTAAAAGAATATCAGGAGTGAAAAGCAGAACAACACACATGGTATAAAAAATAGGACATTGAACGTGAGAGGTTCAAGTGAGGGTGAGGACGGGAACTGGAAAAGATGGACTAGAGGATGGGCTAACCCAAACAAAGGATGCAGGAGAAAGCCTTATGAAACCCCATCCCTTATTACAACTGTAAGCTAATTTCTAAATTTTTTAAAGTAATTTGAGAATAGGTACCCACATGGGTGAACAATCCTGCTTTCAGAAGAATGGATTGCTAAATAAATCTCAGTGCTGGGCACTTTTACCTGACTACAAGTTATTGGTGAGGGGAGCCCCAAAGATACTCAAAATGATACAGGGCATTGCCATTGTTCTTTGTTATACACCATAATTAATGGTAAGATCATATGGCTTTGGTTGCAGGGCACAGAGAAATCAATATTGAGATGATTAGAAAACCCCCTTCCTGGTGGCCAGTCTTTGGAGTATTAGAAGGTGGTGTGCAGGTTGCTGAAGGAGAAAAGACATCTATGGAATTACCCTGCACTGGACTCTGTGTGTTATACTACCAACCCTCCAGGTAAGATATGCCTACAGGTGCAAAAGTAGCAAGAGTGTGGACAGGGTAATCAACTGTCTTCTTGAATGGACCTGAAGTTTGCTCCATGTTATAAGCATAGTCACAACCCATGGCTAAGGAATCATAGGCCCCAAGGAAGAACTTTTGTATGGGGTGATACCAAATGAGTTGTTAACACCAAATCTTGATTTCATAGTTTAAATATGTGTGGTACTTAGTGACTTGGGCCCATCATGTTGCTATAACAAAATAACATAGATGATGACTTATGAACAACATAAATATAATACTCATAGCAAGGAGATTTTAGGAAAGCTAAGAACAGGGTGCTGACAGATCCTGGATCTGGAGACAGCTTGTTCCTCATAGATGACATTCCTGCTGTGTCCACATGTGGTAGAAGGTCAAGGGAGCTCTTGGGAATCTCTTTTCCCAAGGAAATGAATCCAACTCAGGAAAAATCCTTTGGATCTATCACATGTAAAGAGCTCTACCTCCTGATGCTTAGGAGAAAACTGATTTCAACAAGTGATTTAGTGAGGGCACATTCATTTATGTATGTGGAACTCTCTGGTCATGTTTTATCACCTGTAAAACTGGAATTCTTAAGAACCAATTGCCAGGATTATAAAAGAACTCAGCAGAGGCACATATAGAATGCCTGCCATAGGCCCTATGGAAGAGTAGCGTCTTAGTAAATGTGACTTCCTTTCATTCCCAAATGAAGAAATCTAACTAATTCCATTCTCCTGTAAGAGAGGGAAGAAAACATATGTGAAAAGGAAAATAAGTGGCCTAAGCCAATGACCTCCACCAGAGCAGGTATGAGAGAGGCCTGAGCCAGCAATCTCTGTGTGACCAGGCCTGAGCCAGTGACCTCCAAAG
The DNA here is from genome assembly GCF_037038515.1 of Microtus pennsylvanicus. Classification (NCBI taxonomy): domain Eukaryota; kingdom Metazoa; phylum Chordata; class Mammalia; order Rodentia; family Cricetidae; genus Microtus; species Microtus pennsylvanicus. Next base: position 55,983,770 of record NC_134590.1, on the reverse strand, counting down.
AATGCTCAATCATACCACAAGGACATATGCTCAAATATGTTCATAATAGCATTATTTGTCATAGCCAGAACCTGGAAACAACCTAAATGCCCCTCTACCAAAGAATGGATAAAGAAGACAAGGTACATTTATACAATGGAGTACTACACAGCAGAAAAAATAATGACATCTTGAAATTTGTGGTAAATGGATGGATCTAGAAAACATTATATTGAGTGAGGAAACCTAGATCCAGAAAGACAAATATAGTATGTACTCATTCATAAGTGGCTCTTAGACAAAACAAAGAAAACCATCCTATGGAGGTGGAGAGATGGCTCAGAAGTTAAGAACACTGATTGTTCTTCTAGAGGTCCTGAGTTCAATTCACAGCAACCACATGATGGCTTACAGTCATCTATAATGAGGTCTGATGCCCTCTTCTGGAATGAAGGCAGACATGGAAACTAACACTGTATACTAAATAAATAAATAAATAAATATTTTTTAAAAAAAGAAAAAGAAAATCATCCTACAATTCATAATCCCACAGAACCTAAACAAAGAGGACTCTAAGAGAGCCATACATAAATCTAATCTACATAGGAAGTAGAAAAAAGAAGCAAGATCTACTGAGTAAATTGGGAGCGTGGGATCATAGGATGGTATGGGACAATTGTCTATATTCTGTCAATTATGTTTTAAATAAATGCTGATTAGCCAGGAGCCAGGCAGGAAGTATAGATGGAACAACCAGACAGAAAGTAGAGGTGGGTCAATGAGAACAGGAGAATTCTGGGAAGAGGGAAGCTCCCTCTGCAGTCCTGTCCAGACACAGAAGAAGCAAGATGTGACCATGCTGCTGAAAAGAGTACTGAGCCATGTGGCTAACATAGATAAGAATAATGGGCTAATGTAAGTTATAAGAGTTAATAAGAAGCCTGAGCTAATGGGCCAATCAGTTTATGATTAATGTAGACCTCCATGTGATTTCTTTGGGACTTAACGACTGTGGGAACTGAGCAGGACAGAAACTCAGACAACAATATGAGAGAACAGAAGAGTAGGTGGGAGGAAGGAAGGGGAGTGAAGAAAAATATACAACTCAATAAAATCACTAAAAAAAAAGAAATTAAGCAGCATCAGGAAAGAGCAAGTACATCTGTATAATAACCCATTCCTGTTATTGTAGGTATAATAGAATAATCCAATAATGCCAGGAAATTAAGTGGGCAGTCCTCCTACTCCCCCAGGCATTCATCTATGATTTAGAGACATGGTGGTCTTTATTAAACTTTTAGCATGCTTGGATATAAAATTATAAAGATAAATAAGATTGAACTAATGGTGAAAAGTATAACATTTTAAGTCAAGTTTTGAATGTTTTTTTCTTAACAGAGCATTTGTGTGCCTCCCTCTCTATACCTACATATGAACTTGGACCACTTGCTCATTAAAAAAAAAGACATAATGGAAAGAAACCCAGTGATAATTGGCAGCAAGAAAAATTTTATTCCCCCTGCCCTTTGCCCAGGCATAGAGCCACCAAAGTGTTATTTCATAAAATTTAATTTTTGAGTTTTGAATGATTTACAGTGAAGCAGGGTGTATAAATCAGAATGGTAACCATTGCCGTGAATAGAGATGTATGTTTTTCCAAAATGTCTAAGTAAAATACTTTGAAACACACTAAAAGACCTGCACAGTTCTCCAAAGGCAGCCATAATTGAAGTTAAACATGCTTATTTGAACAGAGAGAGATTTACTGACACCTCCTCCCCTCTCTCCTTGAAATGAAGTGATCAAATCGCCATCATCTCTTCTTGAGGAAGCAATTAATCATGCCCATATGTCACACTGAGCACCTAGCTTTGTCTGCTATGTTTGTAAAACTTCTCTGATGCTTTTGGATGTATCTTTAACTAGATATGGTTCTTATGAGTTAGGATGTCCACAGAGTTAACTGCGTGGAAGTTGTACATATACCACTAATAGAATCTCCCTGTTTTCTTTTCTTCCATACTGCAGTTCCACTTGCTACTGCTGCCTCTTCTCCACTCTCTTCCAAATTCTGCTCTAACCCAGACCACAGGTAGACCCTCTCTGGCTCTCCTCCTTACTCTATGTGGGGAATATACAAGTGGGATGTCCCAAATGCAAATTTCATCAAGGGCCCTCTTTCTTTAAACCATCTAGTGTCTTCCCATTTCACCAGCCCTTCCACTGTGGCTCACAGAAGCCCCCACCAACTCACCTACTCAGCCCTCATCTCCCTCAGTATTTCCTCATCAATTCTTTTTGTTCTACAAATATACTAGTTTGTATATGTTCACTGATTTTTAAAAAAATGAGAAATATTCTAAAAGAATGAGGAGAGACAGATCAAGTTCATATTCTCCATCAAAATTACAGGCAGTATAAACATTACCAGACTAAAACCCTTTATCTGTGGTAGGTGGGGTTATAGATAAGTTTATCTTTATCTACCTTTACTGAATTTACATTGTTTTAGAAATTAATTTACTTTACGTCAATAGGTTTCATGATAATAGATAATAGACTTAGATATCCTCTTCAAAACTCCACGGACTAGTAAAGGGACATTCAAATGCGGATTCACAGATGACACCAAAGTTTCTGTCTTTGACTTTGTGCAGGCAGAAATCTGTATCCTACATTGTAGCATTGGAGCATTCACAAACAGTGACTAGTCAATGCGAAAGATTGTTGAGTATGTGTTCTGAGATCTCTGTCCTCAAACACACACATCAAGAACTCTTGGAACATGGGCCAATGAAGAAGCTCTACTGCTGAAACAATGCAGACATCAGGAAGCACAGAAATTATGAGTCAAGAATCTAGGGGATTAAGAATAATGGCACAATGCATATGGGAATAACCAACCAATATCCAATTTGAATTAAAGCCCACTCCATGAGCTGGAACCTACCTGACACACTTGTGTGACCAAGAACCTGTGGCCATGGGCCTAGGGGAAAACCAAATACATTTGTTCTGCTAAAGGAATATAGCAATCGAGTGACTCCTAATGACATTCTGCTATCCGCATAGATTAATCTTGGTCAGCCCTCCCCAGAGAATCTCCTGTGTACTGTAGATGGAAAATAACACAGAGACTCACAACAGGAGACTATGCAGAGAGTGAGACTTTGGAGCATGCAGTCCTAAGTGGATGCTCCCTCAAAGTTCAGGAACCTATGTAGAAAAAGAGGTAGGATGATTGCAAGAGCCAGAGGTGGTGGATGATTCCAAATAAATGGTGTCTTCCAAACACAGCAAGACTATTACATATATGAACTCACATATGAACTTGTGAGAGCACGCAAGTTCTACACAGGTTCAAAGACAAAAATCTCAGCAATGAGAAAGGAAAGTAGACACAAAGTCACACCCCTTAGCAAGAACTCAGTTGCATTTTATGCCTGCTGGGAAAGGGAAAAACCAGTTTTATCCAATAAAATATCACCAGATATACCAACCACATTTCAGGGCAGGCCCCTGGTATAGGAGCAGTTGGCCAACACAAAACAGATTCCATGTTAGATGGGATTTTTGTTGTTGTTGTTTGGTTGTTGTTTTGGTTTTGGGGTGTTTTTTGGTTTGGTGTACTTTTTGTTTGTGTTTTGTGTGTGTGTGTGTCTTATTTTTAGTGTATTTTGATTTTTTCTTTCTGTTTTTGATAAAGAGAGGGATGACTATGAAATCGGGTGGATAGTCAGGTCTGGAGGATCTGGGAAGAGTTTGAGAAAAAAAAATTGATCAAAGTATATTATATGGAAAAAGTTAGTAAAAGATTAATTATTTTTTGCAAATAGAAATACTCAAAAAATTTAAATCCCTTCAACCAGATTATAAAGACTGTAAAGACAAGTGTTATGGTTCAGATCTCAAATGTGCCCTCAATGTCCATGTGCTGCGTGAAGTCGTCCCCAGTGTGGCAGTGCTCACAGGTAATTGCATAATGCCGGCCTTAACTCATCTACGATAGATTCACAGCTAAGTGAACTATTAGGAACTTCTGCATACATCCTTGCCCATATCCCTGAACTACTGGACATTGTAGCAGTGTGCCTTCACTGGAAGAAGTAAGTCACTGGAGGATGACACTTGTCCTTCCCCCTTCACTACTCTCTCTCCTTTTATCCCTCTCAATTCTCTCTCCTACTTTCCTTCTCCATCTCTTCTCCTTTTCTGTATTCCTGTCCTGAACTCTTTCTCTTTCTCACTGTCTTAGTTAGAACTTCTATTTTTGTGAAGAGATACCATGATCACAGCAACTTTCCTAAAGGAAAACATTTATTTTGTGTGGCTTACAGTTTCAAAAGTTTAGTTCATTATCATCATGTCAAGAAGAATGGCAGTGGGCAGGTGCTGAAAAAGGAGCTAAGAGTTCTACATATGACAAGAGCATTTGTTCAACCATGTTCATAGCAGTATTATTTGTAATAGCCAGAACCTGGAAACAACCTAGATGCCCTTCAATGGAATAATGGATGAAGAAAGTGTGGAATATATACACATTAGAGTACTACGCTGCGGTAAAAAACAATGACTTCTCGAATTTTGCGTGCAAATGGATGGAAATAGAAAACACTATACTGAGTGAGGTAACCCAGACCCAAAAAGATGAACATGGGATGTACTCACACATAATTGGTTTCTAGCCATAAATAAGGGTCACAGAGTCTACAATTGGTGAACCTAAAGAAGCTAAGTAAGAAGGTGAACCCAAGGAAAAACATATAGTTATCCTCTTGGCTATGGGAAGTAGACAAAATTGCCGGGGAGAAAATTGGGATCTTGGGGGTGGGGTGGGATGGGGGTAAGGGGAGATGGGGAGAGAAAAGGGAGAAGGGGAGGATGGGGGGGACTTGGGGAAAAGGATGATTGGAATAAAGGAAGGTTGGATAGGGGAGCACGGAAGCACAATTCTTAGTTAAGGGAGCCACTTTAGGGTGGGCAGGAGACTTGACTCTAGAGGGGCTCCCAGGAGCCCACGGCGATGTCCCCAGTTAGTTCCTTGGGCAGCTGAGGATAGGGAACTTGAAATGACCCTATCCTATAGCAATACTGATGAATATCTTGCATATCACCATAGAACCTTCATCTGGTGATGGATGGAGATAGAGACGGAGACCCACACTGGAGCACTGGACTGAGCTCCCAAGGTCCCAATGAGGAGCAGAAGGAGGGAGAACATGAGCAAAGAAGTCGGGACCACGAGAAGTGCACCCACCCACTGAGACAGTGGAGCTAATCTATTGGGAGCTCACCAAGGCCAGCTGGACTGTGACTGAAAAAGCATGGGATAAAACCGGACTCTCTGAACATGACGAACAATGAGGGCTGATGAGAAGCCAAGGACAATGGCACGGGGTTTTGATCCTACTTAATGTGCTGGCTTTGTGGGAGCCTAGCCAGTTTGGATATTCACCTTCCTAGATATGGATGGAGTGGGGAGGACCTTGGACTTACCACAGGGCAGGGAACCCTGACTGCTCTTTGGACTGGAAAGGGAGGGGAAGAGGAGTAGGGGGAGGGGAGAAGGGTGGGTGGAGGGGGAGAAGGGTGGGTGGAGGGGGAGAAGGGTGGGAGGAGGGGGAGGGAAATGGGAGGCTGGGAGGAGGCGGAAACTTGTTTTTTTTTTCCTTTTCTCAATAAAAAAAAAGAAAAGAAAAAAGAAAAAAAAAAGAATCCATAGACAGCAGGAAGAGAGAGCCACTGGGCCTGGCTTGATCTTAATCTTATATGAGACTTCAAAGCTTGCATCCAAGTGACACACCTCCTCCAGCAAGGCCACACCTACTAATAGTGCCACTCCCTATGGGCCAGTTACTCAAACACATGAGTCTATGGAGACTATAGCTATTCAAACTACCACACTCGCTTTCCTGTTTCTTCCACTCCTCTCTTCCCTGCTCCCACTCCTTCCCTATCTCCCTCCCTACCTCCATCCTGGTTACCACAATACTACACTATATACTTCTGCCACATGATGGATGTTCAGCCTCATCACAGACCAGAAACAGCAACACTAGTGACCATGGACCGACTGGCACCACCACAGTCATAAGCCAAGATAAATCTTTCTTACTGTTAGCTGATTTTTTTGCAAATATTTTGTCACAAGAACTAACACAGGTTCACAAAGCAGGGATCAAAGCTATTTATCTTATCTGTCTAACAGATGTTCAGACAGCAGTAGGGATGGTTTCAGTCCTCCTGAAGTTGCATTATGATGGGGAGAAAATTAACAAATCACTATTTGTCAGAGAGGGAGATACTTGATTCAGAGAACTGAAAAAGAGGAGTCCAAGGGATAGGGTGGACTCTTTGAGTAGGATACCAAGAAATACTTCCAGTAGTCTACATAAGTCAGGAATAGATGAGCCAGCATGTGACATTGCAGGGAGGAGCCTTATGAGCAAGTGTATCACTGAGGCCAAAGCAGGAAGAGCATTGGGGCATGAGAAGAGCAAAAGCATCTCCCATGTGATTGACAACACAAAGGAGCTACTAGCGACGTGGGAGGGCAGATTATGTAAGAACCTATCATCAAGGTGGGGAGTTTGTCTCTTTTCTAATAAAGAGCCAACAGGGTACTTGAAGGAAGAATGTGCTCTAATACAGCTTTTCCAAAACTCATTCTGGGAGCTAGAGCAATGCCTCCATGGTTAACAGTGTTTGCTTCTCTTGCAGAAGACTAGAGTTTGCTTCGCAGTCACCATACCTGGGAGTTCAAAACCTCCTGTAACTCTAGCTTCATGGGTTTCAGCAATCACTTCTGGCCTCGGCAGGCACATGTGTGCACACATGGATATGCACTTGCTGTGCAATCACACACAATATACTATATGCACACACACTTTAAAAGAAGTTAACTCATTCTGGCTGTTGCAGGGGTAGGGACTTAGTATACACAGGAAAATATTGCTACAAGGCCATGACTAAGACAGTGAGGACTCAAGATAGGATGGTCACCTGGAGAGAAGAGAGGCACACGGCCACAAGGATGAAGGTGGATCTACCAGACTCGGGAATGGGTTGGGCATGAAGAAAGTGAGAATTAAGGCTGACTGCCATAGAGCTTATTCATAGGTGAGTTCTCAGGGCCCTGCTTGGTCCTGACACAATCAGCACCTGGCAATTGTGAGTTAGCTGATCCAGAGATGCAAGGATAAATGAGTAGGGTACTCCTGACAGGCATGGTTGGTAGACACGAGTAGAACACATGCCACCCATTCCCAGAATCCCAGCCAGACCTACCCTAGGGAACAGTAGTGGAAAGGACAAGATGCCCAGTGGGTGGAACTCAGCAACTCTGTGAGCCACAGAGGCTTGAATTTAAGGCCTAGTTCCAGCATTAGCTCTCGGGATGTTCTTGTGTTATTTTGTGAGCCTGTGTGAACCTTTGCTTCTCTACCTATAATATGGCGTTAATTGTACCAATTTATACACCTGCCTCTGCTTTCTGCGCTCTAAGTGTGTGGCCATGGGCAAGCCAGGTGAGAATTCTGAGCCTCGATTTCTCTGCCTGTGTAATGGAACCACTTGAGACCAAGCAAACCACTGTGCTTCCCTAGAACGGCAAGTCCATTTTCAGAGTCCTAAGTGTTTACTATCTGAGTGCAAAGCTCACACATATGCAGGGCCATGTTCCCACCAATGTCTATAAAACAAAGAAAAGTGATTTAAAGATACCAGCAAGGAGAGACTAGAAAGGCCCAGATGGTCTTTCTGCACAGGCAGTTGGAGGTGAGGAGCACTGCATTATGGGTGCTGTGGTCCTGATTGAGGATGACAGATGGATAAATTCTCTTATAGATGCAAAGCCCAGAGCTTTCTGGTTTGCACCTACCTATCCTGTTCTAAGTGTCCAACACCTGAGGCCCACTGGGCAGGCCAGCAGGCTGGGAAGGAGGTACCTGAGAGCATTTGGGCTCAGAGAGATTGCCTTTCCTAAGCCTAGGGTATACTAGTCAATTTATACCTCATCATCTCACTCTGCGGGTCTGGTTAAAGGTTTGACCTGTGCCTCCGCTCTCTTTCCAAAATCTTGTCCTGTTCCCTCTCAACTTGATTTACTCTTTTGCTCCAGATGCTGACTTTGGCAGCTTTTCCAGCTCTCCACCGACCACTGAGCATGGTCATCATTCTGAATGACTTCCACTGGGCCACGAGGCAAAGGTTCCTGCTAAAAGCTCCAGAGAGTGCCCGCTCCCATAAATGGCCCTGGAAAAACACACTGTCCCCATCCCCACCTCTTCTCACTTTCAACACCCAGGCACACTTTGGGGCGCAGCGTGAAAAGCTGGGCTAAAGGGGACTTGCATTTTTACACCATATTTGAGTTAGCTGTTTTATCTGGACGTGAACCTGAACAGGGAAATGAGGGGTAGAGACAGGGGCTTTATGAACTCAAAACTAAAATAGACCATTTAGGCTGGACTGGGTGAAGTCACTGAATGTGCCCTGGAAAATACTTTCAAGGCATTTTATAAATTTTGCACCCAAAAAACTGCCTTGGCCAAATTGAACTAGCAGCCTTCAGATACTCAAATCCTCTATTTTTTTTGTGTGTGTGTGAGATTCTCCTTACAGTGTAGAGACTTGAGAAAACTATGAGAATATGCCCTGAAAAGTTACATGAACGTGTGAAAACTTATATTATTACAAATCACACACACACACCACCACCACCACCACCACCACCACCACCACCACCACCACCACCACCACCACCACCATCTCTGGGAAAAACTACCTGTGAGAACTGACCCTACCTCTTGCTCATCTCCTTAACATTCTCTTCTCTGCATCAATTGGCCAGATCAATTGACAACCAGTTCCTCCAATACCAAGCTCAGTCCTATGGCATTTCCCTGACAAAACTACTCCACAACAAGTATGCAGTGGTTGGGTGTTTCTACTGTTCTCTCATATCCTGGCATTTCTTATCATGGGGAGCTCTGCCCCCAGAGTCCACACATCCCTCTCTCTATCCTTTCTCTGAGTCTCAACCCTCTTCCTGTGAGGAGCCCCTGCTCTTTCTCAGCACCTCATTCATAATTCTACCTGCTGAAGTCTTCCCTCAATGATAAGGTGGGCTTGTTGCCACGTCCCATATAGCTGTCCTTACCTCTGACTCCTCTGTATGTTTAATCTGTGCCCCTCCTGCCATAAAGTCCTTTCCACCTTGGCTAGGACTGCTGGGCTCTCCCACAGGAACATCCTGGCCTTTGCACTTACTAGCTACATAATCTAGCAAACAGCGGAAACTTCTACATTTCAGTCTTCTGTATTAAAATGTACAAGTAATACTTCTCTCTTAGATGTATATGACATTTAAATATAAAAGTGAATTTAAAGTTCTTAGCACTGTGGTAAGTTCTAGGTGCTGGGAATGAAAGGTGGTGGTGTATGTTTTTGCCTGCAGTTTATTTCCCGTTGTATCACAAGTTTCTTAACACAAAATATACATGAAGACAGATATAGATTCATATAGTCACCCTTACATATCTTACTCTCCTATATATGGAGACAGATATAAGTTCAGAAAGTTGACACTCATTTATCTTACTATCCTTACCAGAAATGATCAACACACACATATATATACTGTGTTTGCTGCTTTAAATGTTTGTGATGTTCATATTCATGTACCCAACATAGCTAGCCCATAGTACCGATCAGTGAATCAAACACCTATCTATACATTCTGTAAATATGATTTCCCACTACAGTCAGTTGCTTTTTATGAAATGGAAGTTATGAAAACTAATACCGACTTTGTGGATTGAAAGGTCTCCAAAGTAGAGCTGGAATTTCCCAGAAACAACTCTAACAGTAGACTGTGGTATCCTCTTCTGCCCACTATGTCCAGCATGTCTTGCCTAATGGCTGCCCCTGGATTTTAAGCTTGGCTAGCTGAACTTACAATACTGCAAGCCAATTCTGCTCTTTGCAATGCATTTCCATCTCTCTCTTTCTCTCTCTGTCTCTCTGTTTCTCTCTCTCCCTCCCTCCCTCCCTCCCTCTTGCTATATATATATATCTCAATATTTATACACACACACACATGTGTGTGTGTGTGTGTGTATACTCCACATAATACATATACAATCTGGACATATACATGATACATACATTATTATACAGGCATCTCTGCTGGTTAGGTTTCCAAATGAGTGGAACCTAACATAATGTTACTATGTTATTTTAGCATGACTATAAAAATAGTATACATGTGATGGTTAATTTTATGTGGCCATAACTTTATTTATGTAGTTAGATCTCACTGTCACACGTTATTCAAGACATGATCAAAGCTAATGTTTTTAGAAGAAATTAACATATAAACCTGGAGACACTAACTAGTGCAAGTGTGTCTAATGTAGAAAGGCCTCATGGAAAATTGAAAGCCTGAGTAGCACAAAATACTAACTTTGAAATTTTTCAAATCAGTGGGAATTTTCCTGCATTGTGGATGGAACTACAGCATGAGCCATTCCCAGTGTGGTAATCTTTAGTCTTTAAGCTGACAATTAACTTTTTTTCTCAATCTCCAGCAACCTACCTAGTACCTACCATGAAGACTTTGGATTTTCCGTTCTCCAGGGTTGCATGGGAAAATTCCTTAAAATAAACCCTTTCCCATTCCATCGTCTTGGTTTTGGTTCCCTGGAGAATCCTGACCTCCACACAGTAGTAGGATAGATTTGTTGTTGGGGGTTGCCAATATAGTTGCTCTTTGAATTCGTTCATGCAAAGAAATTGGTATCAGTGATAGTACAGGATAATTTAGCAACAGTCTTTGTATAATTAAATCAGGATTAGGGTTAATGTTCTCACCTGAGCTAATAGCAGCAGAAGGAAATGTCTTTGAAACCTAAATTCTAATTGAAATCAGTAAAATGCAAATAAATACTGTGACCTTCCCACTCCTCAGTTCTGCAGCCCAGAACCCCAAGGTTTACACCAACAACTCGTTTAATAAATTTGAGAGGGCGGAAAAGTTGAGTACACTGGAAAACATATAAAGTCCAGTTTCTTTGTAGCATGGAAAATTGAAGGAGACAGACACTTCAGGGACTTCCTTTCCAACAGAGTATGTTCTCAAGTGCAAAGCAACCCCATTATAATCGTTTCCATTGGAGCAAAGATATGTCTGTGAAGCAGGAACACCAGAGAGTCATCACCCACGTGCTGAAGGTCAAGGTTGGAAAGGATAAATGCTCCAGCAGGGGACATCTGAAATGCAGAGGTTATGGATGGGCTTTGTGGTGGGTAGACAATGATGACCAGCCTGAAGTGTAGCTGTGTTCATTCATTAGCAATAAACAAGCCGCAGGAGATCCCTCCTGTGATAACACAGGGAAGGACACTGCTCACCTTCATTTACTTAGTTTGCCTTCTTGAGTCAGAAACTTCCCCTTTATGTCAACAAAGTTTATGAGAATATTTAATTTATTATACACCATCTGAAGACCCAAGAGAAAACACTAAGATTATTTTTTCCATGAAATAACTACATCCCAACTATCAAATTAAATAGAATATGCAGCGCGAGACAAATAAATCATATTGTGATTAACTGTGACCTTGGTCACTGGCCCTCCTGCATGTGAGGACAGTGGGGAAAGAACAAGATGTTGGCTCTGGTTGCACATTAGGCCTGTGTTTTTTTTTTTTCTTCTCTGATCACAAATAGACTGGGCTACTTCAAGCTTAGTTCCTAAGGGGGATTCTTCCAAGAGCATGAGCTGTTCCAATCCCATTTCTTTATCTAGAATACATACAGTTTTTGAGGAATCAGTTGTTGTTTTCAGTCATGACTGTCAGCCAAACATCATCTAAACTTAGAGCTGCAGGACAACAAAATTAAAAACATGCAAATCAGCAAACAGTAAATAGCTGTACTCTATTCCCTGTGAAAGGGGAGCCAGGAAACTGGAAGGGTGACCCGTTGTTTGTTGGGAGGCTAATTTAACTGGACATTCTACATTGAACCGGGAACACTCCAAAGTGTTTCAGCATGGTCTCTGCCAGTCTTTCAGCTACTCCACACTGGTAGTTCCCCCTACATACCTGCACACATCCCAAGCTCTTTGTGCCCCTGACATCTTTCTGCATTTTCAGGTATACAGCCTCTACCTTTAGCACCAATCTCTGGGGACCTGGTGTACAGTGCCATTACCTCTAGTGAGCCACATGCCCCTTGGCTCTACTGTGAGACAGAGAATCTACAAGATGCTTATTGATTTGTTGCAGGAAATACTCAGCAGCATAATGTCTTTGCATGTTTCCTTCTTCCTCCAAGTTCAGCTATACCTTAATGTCCCCCTCACCTCAGTAGACAGGCTGCTTGTTGGTTCCCGGCTGCCCACCTCGCTTAGACCTGAAATAATCACACAGAAACTGTATTAATTAAATCACTGCTTGGCCCATTAGCTCTAGCTTCTTATTGGCTAACTCTTACATATTAATTTAACCCATTTCTATTCATCTGTGTATCATCACGAGGTCGTGTCCTACCAGCAAAGTCTCAGCACATCTATCTCTGGTGGTGGCTCTATGGTGTCTTTCTGACTCTGCTCTTCCTCCCAGCATTCAGCTTAGATTTTCCCCACCTAGCTAAGTTCTGCTCTGCTATAGGTCCAAAGCAGTTTCTTTGTTTACTAATGGTAATCACAGCATACAGAGGGGACGCCCACATCATACCTTCCCCACCAAGAAGTACTGTGCCTGCAAACTGTGAGTAAAAAATAATCCCTTTCTCCTTGCCCCAATTTTGTCATGTACTCGTCACAACAATGAGGAAGGTAACTAATGCAGACACGGGATTTTTCATTTCCCTGCACCTGAGCATGTGCTTTTGAAAGGGGAGACAAGATGCTTCAACTATGAGACAAATTGAACATGTGCCTCAAAAACTGGAAAGGAATTCTTCAGATGCTTCCTGAGCAGTCGTCCTGCTTCAGGTACTGACCTCTACCGTGTACTCAGCTGTAAAAAAGCTGCTTCAGAGCTGGGTGATAGTGGTGGCGCACACCTTTAATCCCAGTACTCTGGAGGCAGAGGCAGGCAGGTTTCTGTGAATTTGAAGCCAGCCTGGTTTACAAGACTGAGTTCCAAGACAGGTTGCAAAGCTACAGAGAAACACTTTCTAAAAACAAAACAAAAACAACAACAGAAAAGAACATCGCCATCCCATCCATCAGACCCTGCAAGCTACAAGTCACACTCCATTCCAAAAACCCTCCTATCCCCCTACAACCAGAGTGGAACTCTGAAACACAGGCTGCAAATTCACAAAGAGGACTAAGAAGTGAGTGACCACCCATCGGGCAGGACACCCCACTCTCTAGGCCGTCCATACCAGGGCAAAAACCCGGGCACCCTCCTATTGTAATCTGCGAGCATGGTCTTATATATTTGAATTATTAACCACCAGGCAGTGGCATTGTTTTTATTAGCATCTATGACCTGGTTGAAGAGAGTGTGTCACTAGGGGTAGGCTCTGAAGTTTCAAAAGCCCATACCAGATCTAGTCTCTCTCTCTCTCTCTCTCTCTCTCTCTCTCTCTCTCTCTCTCTCTCTCTCTCTCTCTCTTTCATGGATCAGGATGTGTAGCTTTCAGCTACCGTGTGGATGCCATGCTCTCCACCATGATGATTATGGACTAACCCTCTGAAACTGTAAGCAAGCCCCCAATTAAATGCTTTCTTTTATAAGAGTAAAAGTTACCTTGGTCGTGGTGTCTCTTCACAGCAACAGAACAGTGAATAAGACACTACATTCCAGTACTGTAAATACTGGTCTATAGTGGAGAAGGGTCAGGTAGATAACACCTTGATTTCTATGTGTTCAATGAATTATACAATTGTTATCTTCAGCAATAGGGTCTAAGTGTCAGTTTGTGGCAAGCCACCAATAGCTTTGGCCAAAGGCTTATTTGTTTGGTAGTTCCCCCAAGACCTCTTTGTCCATGAACTTGATTATATATAACCCATTTCCAGTACTGAAAGCTTCATTTGGTGATGAGAGAGGTCCAGTTGGTTCTCTGTCTTCCTCTTTATTTGGTTATTTCATTTAGAAAGGCAGTGTCGCCAGACGGAGAGGAAACAGGATGAGCATTACAGAGGTAAGGTAACTGAGCCACAGAAAAGAACAAAGATCAAAAGAGATGGGTGAGTTTAAGTAATAAGAGCTAGTGGGACAAGCCTAACCTATGTCAAGTTTTTAGAATTAATGATAAGTCTTCATGTCTTTTTTGTGAGCTGGTGTTCTCCCCCCCCCCCAAAAAAATCCATCTACAGCTCCTACTGTATTAGGTTTCCATACTACCTCTCAAATGGCCCTTAATTTTAGCTGTCTCTCCTCATATTCCCTCTCTTACCCTCTTTCCTGTCCCTATTTGATCCTAACATTCCAGTCCTTTCTCACCCATCTATAACTATCTATTCTATTTCCCCAGTCCTAGTAGATAGGTCCCTAGAGAGACACACTAGCCCCTTACTCTCTACCTAACCTCCTACCATCTACATACAAGCAAAAACATACCATACATGACTTTCTAGGTCTGTGTTTTATCACCCAATATGATATTTTTCTAGTTCCAGTCATTTACCTGCTATTTCATTTTTTAACACCATTGTATAATCATATCACATTTTATCTATTCATCCCTTGACAGGAATCTTTATTGTTAATTTCTGGCTACTATGAATAGAATAGTAGTAAAATGTTTAAGCAAGTATCTTTATACAATCCATGGGTATATGTTTAAGAATGGTATAACTAGATCTTAAGGTAGATTGATTCCCATCTTTCTGGTGAACTGCCACACTGATTTCCATAGTGGTTGTGAAAGTCTGAAGTGCCAGCAGCAATGAATTTGTTTTCTCCTTATTCCACATCCTTACCAGCATGAGTTTTCACTTGTTTTCTTGATCTTAGTCATTCTTATTGGCGTAAGACTGAATCTCAAAGAAGTTTTGATTTGCATTTCTCTGATGACTACAGATGGTGAACGTTTCTTCATCTCAGTTCATTTCAGCCATTTGAATTTCTCCTTTGAGAATTCTCTGTTTAGATCTATATACCATTTTTTTAAAAAAATTGGATTGTTTTCTTGATGTTCAGGTAATTTTTTGTTTCTATATATATTTTGGATATTAGCCCTCTATTGGATGTGTAGCTAGTAAATATCTTTTACCATTCTGGATGCTGCCATGTTGTCTGAGTGACAGCCTCCTTTATCCTGTGTTCTGTTTCATGAAGTCCTATTAATTGCTGATCTTAGTGTCTATGTTAATGGTATTCTGTTCAGAAAGTATTCCCCTATGCCAGTGAGTTCAAGGCACTTTCTCTTCTATCAGGTTCAATGTATCTGGTTTTATGCCAAGGTCTTTGATCCATTTGGAGCTGAGTGTTATGCAGTGTGATAAGCATGGATCTATCTGGATTCTTCCACATATAGCCATCCAGTTTGACAAGCACTATTTGATGAACATGCTGTCTTTTCCCAGTGTGTACTTTTGGAATCTTTACAAAAAATCAGGTGTCCATAGATGTGTGGACTTATTTCTGGATCTTCAGTTTTATTCTATGGATTGATTTGTCTGTTTTGTGCCAAGACCATGCTGTTTTTATTAAACATAGCTCTGGGTAGGACCTGCGGTCATGGATGGTGATACTTCCAGCACTTCCCTTATCACTCAGGAGTGTTTTAGCTATCTTGCATTTTTTGAATTTCCATATAAAACTGAAAATTATCTTTTAAAGATATGTGGGGATTTTCATTGAAATTTTGGTGGTGATTGCCTTGAACCAGTAGGCTGCTTATGGTATATTAGCCATTTTATTAAATTAATCCTATTGTTCATGAGCATGGAAGACCTTTCCATCTTCTGATATCTTCTTCAAATTCTTTCTTCAACATCTTAAAGATTTTTTTAATTCAACTTTTTAAATTGATTCTTTGTAGATTTCCCATCATGCATCTCAATCCCACTGATCTCCCCAGCCCTTCCCATCTGCCCTCTACCTCTTCAACACCTCCCTGCCCCCATGATAAAGCAAAATACAGTTAAAAAAAGATAAAAGAGAAAAATCAAGAAATCTTGGTATGGAAGTTGGAGTATGGCACAGTGAGTCACACAGAAGACACTTTAGTCCATTTATCATGGCTTGTAAGTGTTCATTACATTCAGCCATTGGTCTGGTTTGAGTCTCTGGTTTTTGCTATACCATAGATGTTGGGCTCTCACGGGGGCTCCTCTTGGATATCCTGTTGTTGTCCTGTGTCATGGAGGTCCTGGAACTTTCGTTCTGCAGGGCCAGCCACTTCATATGCTCCAGCAGATCATAGATGAGGTGGATGGTGGAAGGGTGAGTCAACACATAGGTTTGGTTCTGGGTCTGGGTGGTAACTGGGTTGGTCAGCCTGCCAGTTCTCCCTCATCTGTAACACCAGGGTGAGCTTTCCAACAGCACCACAGCTAGCTCACCCTATGTAGTAAGCAGCAAGGGGCGGGGCCAGTTCTCCTGCTCTCATGTCCTCAGAGTTGGTTCACCTACACCTATATCACCAGGGCCAGCTCCACTGTGTTTCCCAGTCAAGGTGTAGAAGTCACTCTGCAGAGTGCAGCAGCTGGTAAGAGGCAGGAACAGCTCTCTCGCTCTTAAGACCTCAGGGACAACTCTCCCACCTACCGCAGACCACAACATTTCAGGCCCATATATCACCATGGTAAGCAGGCTATCAACCACAGCCCACTCCTCACCGACAATACTGTTGATGTTGGAGAGGCTTGCGGTAAATTGTTGCCTTTATTGTCTTGAAGTATATCGTGTGTACCCCTAACCTCTAAAGAAATTTTATCATCAAAGGGTGCTGGATTTTTTAAAAGGCCTTTTCTGCATCTAATAAGATGATCAGCTCGAGAACAAAAAAATAATAAATAACACTCCAAAGGTGTAGATAACAAGAAATAATCAAATTTAGGGTAAAACTCAATAAACTAGAAACAAACAGAAAAAAATACAAGAATCAATGATACAGAGTTAGTTTAGAGAAATCAATAAGATTGCCAAACTTTTAGTCAAATTAACTACAAGAAAAGGAGAGAAGATTCAAATTCACAAAATTAGAGATGAAATGGAGAACACAAAAACAGTGAGGAAATCCAGAGAATCATAAGGACATACTTAAAAGCCTGTACTCTACCCAATTGGAAAATCTGAAAGAAATTCATAATTTTCCAAATACATGCCATTTACCAAAGTTAAATCAAGATCAGATAGGCAAATTAAACCTACAATCCCTGGTGAAATAAAGACAATCATTAAAAGTCTCCCAACCCAACCAAACAGAGCCTAGAGCCTGATGGTTTTGTGCAGAATTTTACCAGACTTTGAGAGAAGAGTTAAGGCCAATACTTCTCAAATTATTCTACAAAATAGAAAGAAAGGAACGTTTGCAAGGCTGTAGTTACCCTGATGCCCAATCTACAAAAAGACCCGACAAACCATTTTACTTTATGAACATAGATGTTAAAATTCTCAAGAAAACACTTGCAACTGAATTCAAGAACACATCAAAAAGATCACCATGATGATGCAGTAGCCTTCATCCCAAAGATGCAAGAAAGGTTCAGAATACATAAATCAGTAAATGTAACCCACCACATAAACAGATAGAAAGATAAAGGTCAAAATTTGAATTAGTAATGTTGGTGTCATCAAAATAATGTATTTTTTAAGAATTATATGACCATTAAATAGTAAAAATAATTTATTCCTTGTTTCCTCTTTGTAATTAAAGGGGCCCTTGAAAGCCACGTCTCTGGACATGTTGCATCTCAGGTATAAGATCATTCAGTTTGTTCTGTTATGCTACAATAATAAATATTTCCCCATATTCAAATTCTGAAATGACAAAGATTATTTTTAATCACACTAATTTCAGCAGTCATGTTTTATTCATGTCACCAGGAGCCAGGCTAATGGGACAGATTCTTTCTGCATTTCTGGAGCAGGAGATCTGGAGGGGCTCTAGTGATACACCTAAATGTCCTGCCCCAGAGATAACAGAGATCATGTCTTATGGTTCATGCCAGAACTGCCACCAAAAAAAAAAATCAAGTAACAAGGAGAGGATAAAGAACAACTATTCTAAAAGGAAAAGATATAAAATCTTTTAGTTCTATTGGACAGGCGTGATGATAAAATGGAGTCATACATAGGATTGTGATCCATTCCTGAAAACCTTGTTTAAGTACTGTGAGACCTTTAGACTGTGTGAAGCACACGTGACTTAATTCTGTGCTGGGTCTCTAACGAAGTGCCTACATGACAATTTTTAGTGGAAGCTGTTAAAGAGAATCCACTGACTACTTATATTCCAAAGAAGTAGTAAGGGAAGAGCTAGTAAACACACAAAATTTCAGCCTAGCACTAGTCCCATGCCTATATCTGGCCTATATCACCAGTATTTTCCCCCAGTTTGGTTTATGTTAATATTTTCTTAAACAAGAAGCACAAAAACAATTTTTCACTGTGATGATTACTTTCTTCTGCTGTAATCTTTATTAAAATTTAATAAAAGAATATTGGCATATGTAATTAATCACAGTAATATCAGTTTTCCAAAGTATTAATAATCTTAAAGCATAAATAGAAACACCTAAATTCATATGGCCATTCTTTTTCTGTGGTGGAGCATGCATTTCTCTCTCTTTGTCTCTTTCCTTCTCAACACTCCCCTGGGTGTGTATGTGTGTGTATGTGTGTGTGTGTGTGTAGACATTTGTATCATTGTTTCTTTTTAGTAGTTTCATATTCAAATTCAACAATTAATTTTCTGTTTGGCAAAGATTTTGGTGCAAATGCTCAGGAAACAAGTTAAAAAACAAAATTATTATCTACTGGAAATATGTCAAACCATATGGTGGAAATAAAAATACAGATACCTCTTATATAGTGGAAGCTTCCTGGAATGTAATCAATATTCATATAACAATCATCAATATTTATGAGTATTCTTATGTCCTAGAAAATACAAACAGACAGCCATTGGTGAACTTATATCCTAAAGGAAGATGAGGAGGTAGGCAGTTCACATTATGAAAATATACATGTCAGTTTCCTACCTGTTCCTACTGAGTACTGTTGCTATGAAGAAGACAACGTGGGAAGGGAAAGTTGGCAATGTATTCACCAAGGTGGTCAAGAAGCCTGCTCAGTTAGTAACTTCCTGGTAAAAAGTAATGGCCATGGAAAAAGTTGAGAAGTCAAGAGAGGGGCAAGAAAGAAAGACAAAACAGGAATGAAAGGTCTCTATTTAAAATCCCTTTCTGACACTATCCTATTGTATTGAGTGGAGACCCAGAACCAGGAAATCTAAAAGCAAGGATCAACAGAGCTTTGGTCATGCTAAGTTTAAGTGGCTATTAAAATTCTACGCAGAGAGGCTCAGCAATTAAGAGCTTGTAGTTTTCTTGGGGAGGACCTAAGTTCTGTTCCGAACATCCATATCAAACAGTGCACAAATGCCAATAACTCCAGATCCAGGGAATGTGACATGCCTCTGACCTCGTCAGGCACATTCACATATGCAGACACACACATGTAGTAATAATTCTTTTAATCCTGGTGTAATCATCAAATAGTGATTGTATGCCAACCCTCTAGTCTAAAGGAGAATCCAGGCTAGAAATACAAAGCTTAAAGTCATTTACAAACCACGTCAGAATAAAATGACTTTTTCAGGGACCCCTGAATGGCCTCTCTGGAGCACATGCTGGCCAAGAAGTCAGTGTTGCATGAAGCTAACAGTGAAAGAGATGTTGCAGTTAATTCCCTTGAACATGTCACTGCCAAGCTAGATGTTCCACTGTTCCAAATAGTAGAGCCAGAACCTCTAAGGAGACTGTGAAGGGGGTGTGGATAGTCCTAACATGGAGATGTGTGAATTTCCAAAAGGAAAAAAAAAATCCAATTATCTGAAGGTGAAGTCTGTTAGGATAAGTTATATTCTGTTTTAGCCACAAAAATCATTTGAATATAAGTGATTTAAAGAAGCAGCAATATGTTGTACATTGAGGGTCAGCAGAGAGCTCAGCTCATTGGAGTCATCTGGTTATAAGGCTAACAGAGCAGGCACCATTTCCAAAAGGAAGGGCTTATGAGGGGTCTTCTACAACAACTGGGAATTCCATTCCTTCTTCCTCCGGCTACCCATAAAGTCCTCCCCTAGTCACATGGGATTGAGAAGCATCATCCTACCTTGACCGTTCCTGTGCATGTCTGCCTCTTGCTTTCGTGGCTTTTACAACATTCACAATGGGGAAAACAGGGATAAAGTAATTCATGTCACGTAATTAATCATACTCAGCAGCATTCCTACCATGAGCTTCCACCGTTCTGCTTTATACATGCAGAAATGGGAGCACAAAGACAACCAGGGGCCATGGCAAAAGTCCCACAGAGTGCAAACACAAGAGCCAAGATGTCAGACCAGGAATGACTCCAAAGCCATTCTTATTCTTTCCACAACACCACGCTGTCATTTGTGACCACCTACTTTCCCTTTCAAATGAGCAGGCGTTTCATCCTTGCCACAAGCACACACCCAAATCGAAGAGTGGACACTTTGTTTGGATATTATGTTAAAATCAGAAAAGAGAAATAAGTACAGCAAATGTTAAAGTGACCCAATTGTCTTTGGCATCTTTTCTTTTGTGAGAGAAAAGAAGAAAAATAAAACAAGAGTAGAGCTGGGGAAGCTGGTGTTTATTTTTAAGGAGTCTTCAGAAATTGGGACATGTGTCAGTCTGCCCAGCCTGAATTTTATATCTCATTGTGTTGGTTCCTTTAAGAACCACAAATCGGTTTTCACTTGTCCACTCCTAGTTTTACTTGTAAAGATATGTATCAGAGAGACTAGAATATGCCTCTGGGATGTTTCTTCAAATAGCTCAAAGAGCAGTCATCTGAATTTCCTGGAAAAGGCAGAGTATTTCCTGGTTTAAGCTTCATGTTTATCAGGCGGGGCTCCCTTCATGCAAAACCTTGCACATGATTTCTCTTTGGACTAGAAAAGAAGGATTTATCCCAGTTGCTTCAGGAACCTGACTTAAACTCTCTATAAGTCAATGCACTCGATTAAGTGTGTCATATTTACTTATCAAAAGCTTTATCTTATTACAACTAATCTACATCCCTAACTTCAGCCTGAATCCTGAGAGATGTCTGATGCATTGGGCCTGAAACTACCTTGGTATCATCTCCTCTCGGAAAAAAAGTTTCATTTTTCAGGGCTTAAGGATGCTAAATTTTGAAACAAAAACCCTAAATGACAGCAGATCCCTCTCCAGAATATGTAAATGCTGGGTTATGAAGTTACTGAAGCTTTCATTTCCTGGACCCACAAGCAGCTTTTCAACACCGATTCCTGCACAGAGAAAACAAAGGTGGAAACATGGATGGGCCTGACCTGATATACTAATCAGTTCCATTGATTTATAGGCAGGTTAAGTCAGATTCCTCAAGTAACATAAGCAACACTTGTACAAGACTTTACATGAAGGAAGTCCCAATTGGTAAAGCCCTTCATGAAATTTTCCACTATGAGATGTCCCTATCAGGTGTTGGATCATAGAGAAATAACTGCAGGGAGTGGTTACCTCCACAGATCCCCCCAGTTAGCAGCGCTCAGCTGAGGTCAAACCTAAAGAGTACAGGCAGCTCATTGCATCTTTAAAAAGGAAGCCATTTTGCACTTCCAAGGTGGGGAAACAGGAACCCGTAATGGAGAAGTGACAGACTTGAGTTGTTGTTCAGCTTGCTGTTATCAACACCAGGCCCAAACTCAAGTTCTTGTTTGGCAAATACATCCAACATGGAAAGGGCATCAAATTTATAGTTAGCTCCTATTTGTAAAGGTCTTAGCCCATCACTCTCTCTACTTAGGGTTCCTCACCTGGAGGACTGGGTGAAATATTTATTCCATGGACCTGGTTGAAGCACAGGAAGAGACGATGTCCACAAGACACCCTCATATCTTGGATATCCATGTGACAGGTGAACGCAATAGCTGTGCCCATGAGTCTACTTGCTTAACTAGTCACATGATCTCATAGATGGGCTTCTACCCAGATCCTTGTGGAGCACAGCTGGCACCAGGCATATATTAGGCAGTCAAATATTTGGTAAATGAGCTAATCATTTATATGGTGCATAGAAATTGTCCGGGACAATCACTTTATATATCTTTCAAGCTTTATCTTATTTCTAATTTGAAAGTCCTTTGTACTTTATAATTCTGCACTAGATAACCAGCTATAAAATTCCATCTATGCTTTTATAACAAAGAAAAGAATATAGAGGCCACAAATTCAATGTTTAAAATAGATAAATGTTATTATTTTCATTGATTCAAAAACAGGCCATTAACATCCATATTTGTAAATTAAGTAACTGTTTCAGGAGTAGTAAACAAATATTGCTGAACCCCTCCATTCATCCATCTATAGCTCCCCCTTCCTGCAAGGCCACCTCTACTACTCCTTCAACCTCCTATGGGATTTCTGTTAAGGTAGCCTCACAAGCAGCATTATCTAGGTCAGAGGGGCCTTCTCCAGTTAGCCCTTGATGTGTCCTTCTATGTCCCACACTTGATTTGCCCCTGTGTGTTCTTTGTCCTCTACACACATCTTTCCTCTGGGAATCAAGTAGTAAACTACCTTCTCAATTTCTCCAGGTCAAGAAAGTCCTTGTCCTCCATTTGATGACCAGTGGCTCAGAATAGTCTAAAGGTTACAGTAGTAGTTGCTCTCCTAGGGCTCTAAAGACTCAGACTTGGCAAAAAGGCAGTGGTTGATACCAATGCCTATGCAGGGACACAGGCTGTGAGAACAGAGAATTGCCCTGCTTCTCTTTGAGTGATGACTAGCCTAGAGCAGAATTCAGAGTGGTGAGTACAGCGATAACACAGATTTGCCATCATCTCCAAGCCTGAGATAGCCCTCATACATGTGCCTGCACATACCCTCACGGACACACATGCACACACACGTACACAGGCAAATACACACACACACAGTCGCAGTTGTCTCAGAAGTGGTTCATCCTACAAAACAGTCCAAAACTGGCTTCCCTTATTTTATACTGAGAAATTGAGATGGAAAGCTTATATGTTAACAACCAAAAGACAGTCCAATGAAACTAGAGGTCAAGAAAATAACTCAACCATTGTCACTGTCTCTTGGTCACCAAGTATGAAAGAGAAGAGTTGTTGGGGGAGGGGGCACCAAATGGGCTCTTCAGTACATAGTTAAGGACAGAAGCTTGAGGGCTTAAAGGGGGCATAAGGTTTTCGAGGTTTTGTTTTGATCAGAATAACATGGCAAGAATAGTGATTGGGATAACAATCCCTGAGAGCCTCTCAACTTACACACCAGTGTTCTAACAGATTTCAAATTTCCTCTTCATCCAGGCGCTGAGCACCATGGTCAGTCTCCCTTCCAAAACCTTAAAATGTGGGGGAAATACTTGGCTGGTCAAGCAAACTGTGTGAGCTGTTGGGAGTTGTGCTAAGTGAGTGCCCATAGGGACAGGCAGGGGCAGAACTGGTGGGGGAGCCACACTGAACTGCCTCCTGAGTGGGTACTTGACACATTCAGCCCAAATCTTGCTGCTCTGCACTCTGAGTGAGACATTTGGTCTCCTGGTCTGAAAATGAAGTACTCACTCTCACGAGGGCCCGGCTCTGACCCACCTGTAACTCTATATTCCCACACCTCCACCCTCAGACTCATTCCTGGTTTTGCTTGGTGCAACAACTTAGCTGTGAGAAATTGTAATTTGTACTAGATTTAAAATATTTTTTTCCAAAGAAGAAATAACTCTAAAGAAAAATAAAATTTCCTAAATGAAGTCACTTCCAAGTATTCCTCAATTCCTTTTTTGTTTTTTTCTCTCAGAAACTAAGTGGGTTAGCCAAGATGCAGAACAATAGGTCAATTAAAATTAATAATGGGCATGGCCCCAAGCACTGTCAAAAATTTTATAAACACCCATTTATTTAAACTTCGTGTCAAGCCCATGAGATGGATTTTAGTACCTGCCCAGTTCTTACAGATGGGAACAAAAACTAAGAGAAGTAAGTGACTTGTCCAGGGTTACAAACAGCCAGACCAGAGTCAGGAAGTGAGACACCTGTGTGGGAAATTAATGAGGCATTCTCTCTCAGGATTGTACAAGTACAGGGTATCACCTGAGAGTGTGAATGGCCCCTTAAATTTTCCTTAACCTCTCTTATCCCGTTTTATGTTGTTACCATAGCAGAAGCAAAACTGAGCCTCACTCTGGTATCAAAGCTCCAGCTTATGCTACCTGTCCTCCTATAGTATCAAAAAATCCTATCCATGATGCCTTACTCCACACGGTGAGCCTCTGCACAAATGTCTATGATACCTAAGATTGTGGGGTAATTGCTTCAGTCATCTGAGTCCAATGTGGCAATGTAGAGATGTTTACATCCTCACTCATGCACAGACACACAAGCATACATGTATACATACACATACCCCTCCTGCTATTATGAAGCCCCTATCAACCATATTACATACTGTAGCACAATCCAATATACTAAAAGGAAAAATGTCACCGTATCTACCCAAACTATAAAGCAAGAAAGTGGTAAAGCTCTAACAATATTAAACCTAAGTTATTGCCCCTTTGTTTGTGAAAAGAAAATATAGAGTCAACTTTACATAAACATAGAAACCAGTACCAAAGTCATGACAGAGTACCATGACTAGTTCCCCACTTCCAGATCCACTCTGTTCTTGATTGAGCTATAAAGGATCTAGACTCACCAAGGCAGAGTAAAGCATGGTTCTCAGAGCAGTAAGCATGGCTTCACTGAAGTTCAACATCATTTCTGTTGGGCAGAATGAACAGACCAGCTGAGGCCCCTAGTAAAGAGCAAACCTCCCTAACTTAAGAGAGCAGGGGGTGGTGTATGGGAATTCCACACAGCCTGAGTTTGTCAAAATTACTCCAATTATAAGACATATTATCCAAAATGGCTCTTTTCCCTGGCCATCCACAATTTCCCATTGTAATTTTCTTTTTCATTCAAAGACCATTTAAACCAAAAGGAAAATGAGATACTTACTCTGAAAATGGGTATCATCCAGATGTTGGACAAGATGCCAGGCCTGTGTGTCCTGAGGAGTTAAGCTGGTATATCAGACATCTGTTAGAGCCCACTGAAGACAGTAAATGCACAGGAAGATATCAAAAGAGGAAGAAGAGAAAAAGAAACCTGTAGTACATACAAATCTGGAGAAAGCCAATTATTATACTGGAAAACCTAAGAAAATGATCCCTTAAATTCTAATACCATTTTGTTTCAGTCTAAGAAAACAAAATTATGGTCTTTCAGGCTAGGATGTGACTGAGTAATAGAATGCTTGGTGAGGATATGTGAGGCCCTGGGTTTCATCCGTAGCATCAGAAAAACATGACAACAGCATCATGAGCTCAGAAAAGGCTGATTCAGCAACCACA
The DNA here is from genome assembly GCF_037038515.1 of Microtus pennsylvanicus. Lineage (NCBI taxonomy): Eukaryota > Metazoa > Chordata > Mammalia > Rodentia > Cricetidae > Microtus > Microtus pennsylvanicus. Next base: position 55,958,189 of record NC_134590.1, on the reverse strand, counting down.
CATTTGTTAGAAGTTATGGCCATCATGGGTAAACCTGCACAAATAAACACAGACAATGGTCCAGCATATGTATCTAAGAAAATGAAACAGTTTTTTTGCTTATTATAATATTAAGCATATTACATGTATACCAAACAATCCTACAGGTCAGGCAGTTATAGAAAGATCAAATCAAACTATAAAGCATATGTTAAACAAACTGAAAGGGATGGAAAATACCCCCATAAATAGATTACATAATGCTTCATTAACCTTTAGTTTTTTAATGCTAATGAGAAATGAACAACAGCAGTAGAGAAACGTTGGATAATAGAAAAATCTTCTGAATTAAATCAGCCAGTGTATTTCAAAGATGTGTTGACCTCACAATGGAAAGCAGGAGATATACTACGTTGGAGAAGGGTTTTTGCTCTTGTTTCAACAGGAAAAGAAAAACTATGGATACCATCAAAATTAATAAATCTTCAGTTTTAAAAGGAGAAATCTCTTGGGAAAAAGAAAGGACTGCTCATCCATCCACAGAGGTGACAACCAATCAAGTGGTAAGGAAACCTCATGAAGGTTGGGGCAGGGTTCTGTCCTTGTATTTGCAGAAAAATACTCATCTTCAGAAAGTCAAGAGATCCTGTACATCTAGTTGCCTAAAGAGGAAAAGATAATTATCCAGAAAGGATCACCAAGCAAACAGAATTATCACTTATGAGGACAGGTCATCTGAGGGTAAGAATCTCTGAATATTGACTAGAATAAAGTCATGACTCACTTAAAAATCAAAGCTGGCTTTGGAGTTGGACAATGGCTCTGTCTTTCTCTAAATCCAAGCAACCATGTTGTTAAAAGAAAAGTTCAGAGTTTCTGTCTCATGTCAGGAGCCATCTGGTATGGGACAGAAAGAAGAAAGAATTTGGAAAAAAATTCTACTTTTCTTCATACATATTTTTGTCTCTATTACACCTTTCATCGAATATATGTCTGTATAAATAATGATTAAGTTTTCCACACAGAACAATGAATTTTCCTACAGTAATCCTTAAAGTTTCCAGGAAGAATATGGGGCCACACAGCAATGACTCCTTTTGGTTGATATGATGTCATGATACTGATAACGCTATTGTAAAACCTGTTTGGGGTACCAGCTGCTCAAGAACGTTCCAATTTGGTTAGCTGAAATGGTGCACTTTTTTTTTTTACAACATTCTGGACAGAACTCCAAATAGGAACCTCAGAAAAACCCTACTGAATACTCAGAGACTATTTGTAATTATACCAGACAGTACCCTTGAAACTTAACCATCATTTTACTTTTACAAGATCCCATAGAAAAAAACATTGCCCCCATGACAGATAGAAGCAATTCTAGAAGATGATGTCCCCTCGTCCAACAAAATTTTTCCTCAGGGTTAGGGACATCAATTAGGGGTTGATTATAATTTGTATAGGATTGGGGGTTGGGGAAAAATAATGTAAGTTCAGGGATTTCTTTGAAAAAAAGGGAAATTGGATTGGATAATAGATTAGTGTGAGTTTGCTTACATAATAATAATCGTGAGTAATAGAGAGAATATTTGTGAGCTATTATTTATAGGCAATTTACATTGGTGTAAGTTCTTGTATATTAATATAAACTTAAATTATATTGGATATGTTCCTATTTTCATCTACAATATTTATATACCTAGGCAAAGTTATTTTTGCCATATTATATGCATGCATGTTTCTACCTATGCTTAAGACATTTTGTATATTGATACAATTTTAGAAGATATTTATCATATTGCACTATACATGTCTACCACTGATCAAGATACATTGTTTACATTTTGGGGTATTATCCTCATTTGTTGCACAGTTGTTTAAAGATTGTTTGACATTCCAATATGAAGTCTGATGCTTTATGTTATATAGGTACTAAGAAATTATAGGTCAATAGTCGTCCATATTTGTCATACTGATAGTTAGGCTAATCAGGTCCTTTAGATACATAGAGATTGTATTCTGCATATATAGGTAATCTTTAACTACTTCAAGGATCTGTAGAACATGGCATTTAAATAACTTATGGGCCGGGCGGTGGTGGCGCACACCTTTAATCCCAGCACTTGGGAGGCAGAGGCAGGAGGATCTCTGTGAGTTTGAGACCAGCCTGGTCTACAAGAGCTAGTTCCAAGACAGGCTCCAAAACCACAGAGAAACCCTGTCTCAAAAAACCAAAAAACAAAAACCTTATGGTTCTGATGACATGAGACACTATTGCTCCTGGCAGCCAGATATTCCCAATAGAATGTTGAGCACTGAAAACACTCCACTTGGAGTTTGTTCTCTTCTTGGCAAAACTGGCCTTTGGGCAAGGAACTGCCCATGCCTCAACCACTGACAAAATCCATGATGTCCTGACAGAAGAAGCATGATACAAGTAAAAAGACTGTCAAATCTAGCCAAGATAGGGTAAGATGATTTTGAAAAATTTCCTGCCTCTAAAAATGGTTTGTCAGTTACTCTAGGCCTTAGCCAAAGTTGGTTGCCCCAACATTGCCAATGAGACTTTGGGTAATTACCCAGGTAGTAAGTTGTCTCTGTCATTTGTTTCACATTTTAGAAGTTGCTTGATTACACTTCCTACTTACTCAAGTAATATTATTTCCCTTCTTGGGGTCTTTGAAGGGGTTGAAAACTAGATAGATAGTTATAGTTAACTTTGCTCTCATGACTTGGCCGAGTTATTTATAATACAAGACTTAAACTCCCTAGATAAGATAATTATTGAAACATTTATTACATGTTTCTTGCTTGATATTGTTTATTCTGGTTGTAATTCTAATTTTCACACCTGATATTTGTTCCTATTGTGCATAGTTTGTATTAGACTTAGAACTCTCTTATTTAAACAAAATGGAGAGGTGCTGTAGGAAATTCTACAGCCAGTAGCCTTTAAATTACCCACACACTTAGGTGTCACCTCTTATAATATAAATGCTGATGTAAAGCATGTGCTTTATTTTTCTTCTGGCTGCTGGATTCAGTTCTTGTTTCCCGTTTGTACAGAGAACTGTGATCTGTGAGTCTATCCCTAAATAAATAAACCTTTGTTGTACTCAATTCTGAGCCAGTGTGGGATTTCTTTTTAGCATCTATCTTCAGTCCATAGCCTAACTTTAGGCAGAGCTCAGGGAGTCCTGTGAGGAGGAGAACCGAGGATCAGAGGAACCAGAGAAGTCGGGGATACAAAGATAACACAGCCCATAGAATCAATTGACTGGGACTCATGGGGACTTGTAGAGATCAGGGAGCCAGTAGGGGTCCGACCTAGGTGCTCTGTGTGTATCTTATGACTAAGTAGCTTGGTGTTCTTATGGGATTGCTAACAGTGGGAGCAAGGGCTGTCTCCGACTCTTTGCCTACTTTTGGGATTCTTTTACTCCTACTGTGTTGTCTGGTCCAGCCTTGATGTGATGGTATGTGCCTGGCCTTATTGTACTATATATATGCCATGTTTGGTTGATGTCCCTGGGAGGCCTTCTTTTTTCTAAGGGAAAACAGAGCTGGCATGGATCTGAAGAAGAGGGGACATGGAAGGAGAGCCTGGGAGGAAAATGGGGAAGGGAAACTGTGGTTATAATGTAATATATGAAATAACATTAGTAGTAAAAAATTAAATTCCTGTTTGTTCTATGTTTGTTTGACCCATCAGCACTGGATATGCTTGATCACATGTGGGTGGGGGTACATGGGCAGGAAATAGGTCCAGATATACACTTGCCCCTGATTGGCTATAGGTGAGAAGTACACAGGCAAGAAGTGCACGGTCCCTTGATTGGACCTGATGTGAAATATGGTGGCCCCGTGGTTTTGCCTCTGCAAAACATAATTTGTAGTCATTTCCTAGGAACACCAGAGTGGTCCTGGTCAGAGTGGTCCTGGTCAGTATTTAATTAAGCTTTCTTCAAATTTGGTTTCAGATTGTGGTAGGTGGTCTTATTCTTGACCAGTGGGTTAACAGAACAACAACCCTTAAATACAAACCTAAAGGCAAAGGCAGAAAACACAGACTGCACATGTGGTGCACAAAAGACTTTACATTCTTTTCTTTAAGTCACACTCAGTACAGTCTAAGAAGTCAAGGGTCATAGGAAGTTCATTAGGCAGCAACCTAACCTAACCAATGAGCTTCAGGGTTCAGTGAGAGTGAGAGACTCTGTCTCAAAAACAAATGAATAAAAGTAGAATGTGATCAAGGAAAGATTACCAACATCAACCTCTAACCGCTCCCTCCACACCCATGTATACACTCGTGCACACGTACCTGTATGCACACATGTAAACACTCATCCACACTAACACGTATACATACATACATACACAAATTAGTAAGATAAAATAAAAGGCTAATATGTAACTCAGCATAGTGCTACATACACAGAAGGGACTAAAGATGCCTTTGGTCTTGGTGGAAGTGGTGATGCTGACAGTGGCCCTGCCTGTTTGAAGTGAGGACACAGAAAGTTCTAGCTCTAAGCCTTTCAACTAAGCACAGGCAGAAAGATGGCACAATGGAGCAAAGGTTTATGTCACCCTAAAACATCTATGCTGGAGTTCTAACATCAGTGTGGCTCTATTTGGAAGCTAATACCTTTACTTGATTACAAAGGTAGAGTCTGAGTGATTAGAGTGAGTTTCCTTATTAGAAGAACTACCAATTGAATATTAGTTCATTCTCCCCTCTCCCTCCCTCCCATCCCATCCCCAGTTCCACTCCTCCCCTCCCCTCAAAGGCTGAGGAAAGCCATGTAAGCACACAGGACGGATACACAGCAGTCAATAAGTCACAAGGGAATCCTTACCAGGAATCAAATTGATACCTCCAGATTGTGAAAAGTATATCAGGCTCCTGTTCTTAGTGGGCTCTGTGTCATCCCAGGATGACTAAATCATAGCAACCCAAGGCACAGAACCCAACAAGAAGAACTCAGAGTGAACACATCCCCCCTCACCTATCCTCCCACACAACACAAAAGGGGATTGTGCTATAGAGTAGTGGAATAAAGCCTGTATGCTTCCCCTATGGAAGCCAAAATCAACCTTCATGGACTTCAAGTCATCCTGTCTATATATATGGCCTATTGAGTTTTAAAATATATGTACAAAGGGCAGAGTCTTACCGGCCAGAGTTCAAAACCAAACTCAAGGCACTTACCAGTTCTGACCTTTGCCTGGTCTGAAAATTATTTCCCACCTCCCATAAGAGAACCTTCCTTTTTGTCCTTTGTCTCGTGTCCCAGACACACTCCAGTGGAACTTTAGCTGGTACGATTTTGTTTTTGTCAAAACTGCAAATGTCTGGGTAGAGGTTCATGCTAATCAGAAATGTGCCCCTTTTTCATAGAATTCAAAATAATTTCTATTCTGAGCCCATAAACACATCATGAGGCTCATATGAAAACGTCAGCCCCTCTCCTCCAAGTGTCTTAGGGACAGGTTAGGCTTGACCATAAAGCCAAAGGTGGGGCTGGAAGCTGTATGGGAACTAGCCTTCCACTCTCACCTGATACACCCCTTCTGTTGACATGCCCAGCACCTAGAATAAATAGGTGGTCTCTGTAAGTTACTTCCTATTCATCATGTATCCCAAAGGGTGGTATCTGTGCAGGACCTTAGCTCCAGGTCACTTCCGAATCACTCCAGATCTATCTACCCAGGTGTTCCACATAGATGCTTCCCCTTGACTCACAAAGGATTTTCTGGACATGTTCTCCCAGCCTGTTTCTGTGCATGCACATGTTTCAGTGGCTCTTACTTCTCCATCCAAGGCCAGGTTCCCTGGGCCAGGAAAGTGAGTGCTCCCAGAGTGCTCACATGGCTAATCACTTAAAACTGAGTCCTCACTGCATCACCGGTGGCCCCTGAACATCTGGTTCAGACATCCCCTCTCCTCCCCCCCAGCATAGTTTGAAACGTTCTACCAAATGTTTCTAGAGGGGGAAAAAATACAACCTAAGTGATGTTGCAGCTGGCCAGTGATCCACTCCGTGGACAGACATCCGAGGACAATTCCACATGCAGCAGAGATCTGATTTCAGTGTGTTTGATTCCATGAATAGAGCTAAACTTCTGTCCTGCGTTCTTCCTCTCAGTCATCCTTAAAAGAGAATAACCTCCTCTCCCCCACACATAAACCAAATCAAACCAAACAAACAAAAACAGACTCTAGCCCTAGAAACAGACCCTGGTGAGGCTGTCCGGAGCTGAGATGGGAACAATGTGCACCATTCCAATGGCTGTACACCGGCACCCTGTCCCATTCATCTGTCCATTTCTCAAAGGGACATTATTGGGGTTCACACTGTGTGCTAGGTTAGGCTAGCGAGAATTTCAGAGACAACCTTGGAGATTACCTATCATAACCCTCTCTTGCTCAAGATTAGTCTCCAGAGAAGAGGTAACTCTGGTACCCTCACCCCTACTTTAGTTATCAATAGCCAAACTAGATTCTGTCTTTCCTCGAATGTCTGAGGAAACTGAGACCAGAGACTTGCAAGCACAGGACAAAAGACGAGTGTGAGGGGAGGCAGTGAGTAGGAGTAGGAGGGAGGTCTCACCCCCAAGTTCACCTAAATTTTCTTTCCTTCATTTCTCCCCTCTTTCCACATCTGTTCAAAACACTGCACACTCATTGTGTAAGTCCTCTGCTTTGGGTGATTTTAGATGAAGGTACTGGAGTAACTTTTCAGTGAATGGCATACTTTTCCCCTATACACTCCCATGAAGGCCATCAAAAAATTAGATTAGTGGTTTTGACATTTTTCTGCCCACTTGCTGGCCTAAGCCTCCACATAGAGCCTCTATAGTCCTTTCTCACAGCCCATCTCAGTGTTTATAAGGTGGGAGAAGTTGTGGGGCTTACCTGTCACTGAGCCAAGGTCAGGGGGAGCAAAGCTTGACTTTATTAGACTTTGGAAAAGTTCCCAATAGGAGGTTACTTCTCACACACATACGTGGTACCTGGAAACACAGTTTGCAACAGCTTCTAACCCTGCTGAAAGAGTGAGCCACGGCCATTCACCCACACCTAATCCATCACTATAAATCTCACTCCCATCGCCTATTCTCCTCTCTTCACTCTGCTGCAGCCAGGCATGGGAGGGCACTGGAAGAGGCACCTGTTCCTTCTTTCAGGAGAGAAGAACAAACACATGCTGCACCCTGTGCTTTTGGCTGCCCACATTGACCACCCAGTAGGAGTTGTGCCTGTGTTATAGAAGAACCTCAGGTTCCTAGAACCATGGATACATTAACCATTCACTGATATGGCTCTCTCAGTTCAGAATAGAGGAGGCAGGAGGAGGCAGATGAAGCAGAGGACCGCCACAGAAGTCCTCTGAAGCCACCACCCACCTGGCTTTGCTCACTGGGCATCACTACCTCCAAAGAAAATTGGTATCTCTATGTAACCAGTGCCAGGGTTTCTACAGTATGATACTGACAATGGCCTTTACTCTAGGACCTTATAATGACAGCGGTTGCTCTAAATGAAATCAAAATACAGTGGCACCTGAGCTCGCATTTGGAGAAAAACTATCAGCTCGTAGTTTTTCCTTCCTAAGAAACATAGTAACAGTCTCAGTACGGTAAGGTCAGACTCTGGTCCCCTCTGCATTCTTCATCTTCTATACTGGATTGATCCTCTTTGAGTCTCACACAGTCTTCCCTTGTGATCCGCCGCTTCCTTTCTGGTTGCAAGGTCATATTTTAAGGTTTAACGTGTGCTTTCCTCTAAGCTTCTTTGTTATAGCAATAACAGGCCAGTTTTATATTCAAAAGAAAATGTAAAATGGTCAGACGGGGGTTCCAATATACAAATGGATTAGCCCCATTGGCTGGAAACAGGTTGACTTGAATTTCCTGTGTAGTGTTAATAAACACCCCATGAGGAGCGGTCAGAATTTTCCCTGCCTCACCATTTTATGCTCTGTTCCATGGAGCGCATTAGCCTTGAGAAATGAGTCTGCAGGGAGCTGTTGAGACATTGGGATTTCTTTTTCAATATAACCGATCTCATGCAATAACTTTCCGGAAAATAATTTGCCTAAATTAAATGAATGATTTCCCATGGACAAAGTTCTAAATCCCAGTCTAATGAGCTTGGGTCCCTTTGAAGAACATTTAATCTTCCAAATGCTGGATATTAACTCCTTACCCCAAGGCCTTTGGATAAAGAGTTTCCTCTATTACTATCAACAGAGAGCAGGGACAGGCCACCAAAGAGGAGACTATGCCTGCCCACTGAATATTTGACAAGAAGTTGATGTCCAGAATACATAAGGAACTTTGAAATCCCAATAGAAAGTGAGTAATTCAATTAAAGAACAGGCAATAACTTTAAATTCACATCTTCCCAAAGAAGGCTTCTAACTAACAGATATATGAAACACTGTTCTACATCCCTAATCTCAGGAAAATGCAGTACACATGTGATACATACTACCTCGCCCCAATGTCTAGTGTCAAACAGACTAACAGTAACTGTAGAGAAAAGGGAGATCTTAACATATTCTTGGTGAGTGTTCTGGTTTCTTTCCTCTGTTGCTATGATAAAACACTATGATCAAAACCATCCTGAGGGAGAAAAGTGTTTACTTCATCCTACACTTTTGGGTCACAGTTCATCTTTGAGGGAAGTCAGACAGGATCCTGGAGGCAGGAACCATGGAGGGATACTGTTTACAGGCTTGTTCCTTGTAGGTTGTTCAGTTATCTTTCTTATACTGCCCAGGCTGACTTTCCCAGGAATAGCACTGTCCATAGTGATATGGGCCTTCCTACATCAATTAACAAGTAAGAAAATGCTTCAAAGACATGTTCACGGGTTCACCTGTCCAGTCTCATCGTGATGATTCTTCAGGTGCAGATTCTTCTTTCCAGAGATTCTGTGTCAAGATGACAGCTGAAGCTAACTCTAACAGTGTGTGTGCAAATTAGTGCAGCCATTATGGAGACTAGTAATCCCTGTCCTGGCATATATCCACAAGAAACAAAATTAGGAAGTCAGAAACACAATTGTATTTCCATTTTTGTGCTGTATTAGTCACAAAAATAACTAAGAAGCAGAAAGAGCACACATTCCCATCCCCTGATAAACAGATAAATACAATGTGGCACAGATACTCAATGGAGTACTTTTCAACCAATAAAAAAAGGATGAAGTCTTTCTATTTGTGGTAACATGAATGGGACTGGGTCATTATTTTATGTGAAATAAGTCAGATACAGAAAGACAGGCGATATATTATCTCATTTATACTTGAAGCCTAAGAGAGTTGCTCTCATAGAAGTTCAGCATGGAGAGTCTGTGAAGAATGCTTGGGGAGAAAGGAGTGAGGTGAATTTAATCAATAGCTATCAAGTCTATATCTGTATAGTGGTAGGAAGTTCAAACATACCATTACACAATAGGGTGGCAATAGACAACAATAAAATACTATGTACTTCAGAAATATAGAAGAAGGGGTTTTGAATTTTTCACCAGAAAGAACACCTTGAGATATATATGTTTATTCTGACTAAATATTACACGATGTATACAATACCAAAATATTACAAGTACAATTTTATGAACCATTTTAAAAATAGCTTTAAAAAAGATTAATCACGAAAAGGAATTTACATTACTCTTTAATTCTCAAGAAGAACCAATGTAAAAGAATACTATCATTACAAATGAGGACCTGAAGACATGTATATATATTATATATACATACATATATATATACACACACAATTCAGTAGCAGAAGTAGACCCATGCATACATGGTTCTGTGGTTTGGCAATATTCCCAGTGCCATCCTCTTAAAAGCTTCCTAGGAATCACACGGTTGCTTCCATCTCTGCGGTCTCTGGATCATTTGTCTTTAGCTTTTCTAAGTTTCATCACATTAACAAGTTCTTGTTAAGTTTTTAGCTAAAAGTAAAATCTTTTGTATGGCAAGGTTTCCCTGTGAGAAGAAAGGGCATGGCATGGATAAGTAAAGGAGTATTTTATCCTGATGAAAGAAAATTCAGCTGAGTATCTTTGAGGCCAACAGATCCAAACAGAACCAGTTTGCTTTCTTCATATGCCTATCAGCTAGGTCTATGCTGGCTTCTTGGTTCTTACTCTCTATTTTTGATTCCCATTCCTTACATTTTTCTACCTGATTCCAGACTTTTGACTGAGTCCATCCTGTGTAAGTATGTTAAAAATAGTAATTAAAAGACAGAGATTGACATAACATACTTGGTGTTTGACAAAAGACTGAAATATCATGAGGTCGACATAGCATTTGACAAAGACCTGACAGGGGATGAGGAGCTAATAAAGCCCAAAGGCATAGATACCATCTGCATGAAGGTCTTGAGACCAAAGGGAACCTCATATGGAAAACAAAATAGAGAAAAACTATTTCAGAAGCTGTCTCATAATCTAATAGATACATACACGCATACACATAAATGCACACACACACATACACACATGAATGCACACACATGAAAATACATACACACAAACATACAACACACACACACACAAAACTTTGGTTCCTCAGGTGAGTGACTGCTGGATGGACAAGCTGACAGGTGGGAAATCCTTGCACTGAGTTCTGACAAGGGAAAGTCTGTGGGAAAAGGTGCTGTTATTTCGCTGGCCCACCCCTACTGAGTGAGTCCAAAGTTTCCCTTGGATTCATTCCCACCTGAACTTCCACCCTTGTGAGCTAAAAGGGCCTTTCACATTCATGTTTTATACAAAGAAAGAGATGAGGGTTAAGTAGCAGCTGCTCAGAGTTGGGTGTAGAGACAAAACACATACACATACATGTGTGGTTGTAAAATGATTATATTTTTAAAGGAAACTTAAAACCTTCCATCCATGCTTCTCAGAGTTGTGATCCAGCTAAGGAGTGTTGGGTAAGCAAAGCACTTTATGAGAGATGGCAAGAGGAATGAGAGCTTGCTCCACAGAGCAGGGTGTTGACTGAAGAGGTGATAGACCCTTGCCACTGGCCGAGTACCCAGCCCAGAGGCACAGACTCTGCTTACATTGGGGATTTCACTTGAAGTGGAACCATAGCCTGTGGGTCTAGGAGAATTCTTCCTGACATCAGCATTCTGCTCTGCAACCATTCATGTAATAAATAACTGCTGAGTACCTACTATGTGTCAGTCCCTGTATGAATATAGAAATTCATGGGGGTGGGGAAAACAACTCTTGTAGAATTATATTCTGATGAGGCAAAGACAGACAGTAAGCAAACAGCAGGAAGCACAGTCAGTGTATCATACATTGTTATCTCCACAGAAACACTGGAGCCAGAAAAGGAATTAAGAATTGCTGAAAGATCTGCTTCTAGGCAAGGTGAAGGAATCAAGGCCAGGCTCACCCCTTCCACTTTAAAAAACTGAAACTGTGAACAACATAAGTTATACAGTGGTTTTCAAGCCACAGATTACTTCTTGGGGAGTTTCTGGTGTATGACAAAGGGCAGAAAAGGAACACAGGCAGAGTGCACCATGCTCTCTGCCTTGAGAAAGGGATGCTGTGTACTGTCTAGGGAGACTACAGCAGGTTTTGTACTCAGAAAAGTATACCTACCAGAGAGGACAGGGCTGTTCACAGAAAATTCAGGAGGTTTTCAGGGTCTACCTTAAGTTTGTAGCCGAGTACTGGTCACCTCTTATTTATAGGAAACTTTTCAGACTGGGTGAAGTGACCTCGAAACAGTAGGTGCCTACTGTGCTAAAGACGGGTCCAAAGAGAAGGGTAACAAAATCAGGGTGGCATGGAGGATCGCCTGAGTAGGGACTTAGTATTGGAAGGACGTTGGCTTTGGCTCCACGAGAGACAGATTCATGACAGAACCTTGAGCACAAATGTGAATGACTATGACATGACATATTTAATTGAAAAGAGACTTGTCCTAGGTACTTGCTATGAAGACAATCCTAAAAAATTTTCAGTTCTTCAAAGTTTAAACCTCAGAGTGGTACTGCTGGGAGATGCTGTGGCCTTTTCGGAAGCAGAACTTATTTGGAGGTAGGGTCACTGGAGTGTGTCCTCTATGGAGACTGTGGACCCAAGTCTTTACTAATCTAGGGATCCAAGAAAGACCATCCATTCTTTCCCCTATGTTTTCTTTTTATACTATGTGTGTGGTAATATCTGAGACCACATTTTTATAGTGAAAGCAAAATATAAAAAAAGAAGTTGTCATTGTCCTGTAGTCTGAATTCTAACTCTTAGGAAATACCCATGCTCTCTGTGGCCCAGACTTATCTTCTAGAATTCTTTAGATTATGTTGTGTTATTTGTTCTTACCACTCATGAACATTTTCCTTTCGGAAACATCATTAGTAATATAGTAACAAGTCCAGATAGGATAGTTAGACATTCTTGGTTCTTCAGACCAATTCTCATTCAGTATCACTCTGGAGTCACATCTTACTAATAATAGAATAGTATGAACAGATAATTTATTACAGTGATGAACAGCAAATGTGACCGTGTATCATCTTACACTTTCAATAGTGTGTATTGCTTGTTGTTGACTTTTGCTATGGTTTGAATGTCCCCATGTTTGAACACTTGGTTTCCAGCTGGTGGCACTGTTTGAGAAAGCTCTGCAAGGTTTAAGAGGTTGAAAATCTCTGGAGGAAGTGGGTCAGTGGGAGTGGGACTTGAAGTTTTATTGTCTTGTTCCACCTCCTGTTCAACCTCTGCTTCCTGGGTGTGGAAGCAATGTGACCAACCAGCTCCCGGCTCCTGTCACCCTGTGTTCCCTGGAGTGGAAGACTATCTCTCTGGAATTTTAAGGGGAAACAAGCTCTTATTCCCTTGAGTTGCTTCTATGGGAGTAATTTATTACAGCAACCCCAAAGTAACTAAGACTGTTCTAAATCTTAATGAAAGTGAATAGACACCTTATCAGGGTAAAGAAAATTGGCCTGAAAATTAATTAACAGAATCACCCCTACCTGCAGTACAAAACATGATTTCCTATTAAAATCCAGTTTGTCGTTCTTGTAGAGCTTTTGAGCAACACAATAAGACTAAACAAAGAAATAAGACTCATAAATGTTTAAAAATAGGGAGGCAACTTTGTGTGGAAAGTATATTATTTTATATTAATAAAGCATAATAAAGGGCTGGGCATGTTTGGCATATGCCTTTAATCCCACTACTCAGAAGGCAGAAGCAGGTTAATCTCTGTCAGTTAAAGGCTATCATCTTGTCTACATAGTAAGTTCTAAAATAAAAAAACTCTTTAACTAAAAAGATAGTTCAGTAATGTGATTTCTTTTGTAGTCTGTTTTAAGATGATTACTTATATATATAAAACAATGAATTAGAAGATACAGCAAAGATGTCTTTTATAATAACTAAAACCCCTTAAATGTTTAATGAGTGTACCTCAAAAATAAATGTATTCAGTTTATACGATTAGCACTTATATAATATTTATAGTACTTAGCCTATTGAGAACTTAGCAGAAGTTAATATTTTGATTACAAGAGAATCTAAGAAATACCAGAAAGTATTAAGGGTGACAGATCAGTTGAGAGTCACTGATACAATCCAGGCAGGAAAAGGGCAATAGATATTGCAAAGAGAAAAACACTTGGCTAACATTTTAAGACCTAGGATTTGTCAAAATAGTTGCAACTAAATGAGACATGAAGGAACTTTTTCGGAACGATGCTGGCTTTCACAAGCCACTATGAAAGACCGAGAATGCAAACACAAGAGCAGGATCTAGAGAAGGAACCAAGATCACTCTTTATTGAAAAGTGTTAGAGCAGAGGTGCTGAGAAATCAACGTGAAAAGACAACTTCCTTGTTTGATTCTGAACTTAAGCAAGGGATGATTTCACTCATCATTTTGGCTATAAATGTGTACTTACCATTATTGGCCTCCATGAATAGATATGAATAGACAAAATGGAATAAGAAAACAGGTAACAAAAAAAAAGCATCTCCAACATTGAATGTCTATGAGCACAGAAGACCCATGATTGATTAATAAATAGACATAAAGTAGAAAATTAGTCTGGCAAGGGCTGTTGAATGACCTGTGAGGAGGAAAGGCTCACTGACCTAAGGGAAGGGAATGATAAAATAATGTGATATTTTTAAAGAGAACACTGGGCCCCAAATCCCAAAAGAAAAGGATGGGTCTTGCTTGAATGATTTTAGAATAGACAAATCAAAGAATAAAAAAGAAGAATTTAAGATTTAGCTCAGTGGTAGAATACTGGTTTAGCATATCTAAAACCCCAGGTTCAAACCCCAGTACCACAAAGAGGAAGGAAGGGAGGGAGGGAGGGAGGGAGGGAGGGAGGGAGGGAGGGGATGAAGGAAAAGTTACAATGAAAAAAACAAGAAAATATTTAAATTTGTTTATGAAAGGGAGCTATAAACTTCATGCCATAGTAGTCAAGAGAGGGCTTTTAGTGTGATGACTATCCCTTCTCCGTGGTTTTAGGGAAATTCTTATCTAAAGATCAGGGCTATTCTCTTCCAGTTACCATAGCCCTAACTAGTAGATACTTTTAAAATACAGAGCAAGTAAATAACTTGGAAACCCTAGAGGCACACCTAAATTATAGTGCACTAACCAAAAGCCCTTGTGAAGATGCAGCTTTAGACTGAGCTTCACATACGGAGAAGAGGATGTGGGAGATGGGAGTGCAACCCAAGAGGACTGCAGCAGATGCCAAGGCTAAAAGGTGATTCAGTTCGCCTGGGCCACTGCAAGAAAATATCACAGTGGCAGACAGCACAGCCTTATTGCCCACAGTCCTGGAAGAAGTGCCACACCAAAAGGTTCAGCATCTCCTAGAGGCCTATTTTCAATGTCACAGATGGTCCTTTCCCAGTGAATCTTCTCATGCCAGGAGGGAAAAGCAGGTCCCTGGGGGAAAGGTTAATGCTACCTATGTTCTCCATCATGACCTCATGACCTCCTCACCAAGCTTCCACCTCCTAGCACCTTTGGACTATAGCAAATGGGGAAATGTATCTGGTAAACAAGGATGCATGACAGATTCATTAGCCAAAGCCATGTTAGAGTAAATGATGGAGAACCGAGAAGATAAAACTGCAGTTCACCTGACCAGAAGGAAGCAATGATATATTTTTGAGCAGATGAGCAAGGAATAGGCCTGGAAGCAAGAGGAACTAAAGAAAAGCAGAATTTTTACAAGTCTAGTTAACAGCTAAGCCCAAAGGCATAGACAAGATCTGTGGGAGAGACCATGAGACCAATAAATGTAATGTTTTCTTAGGTAAAGGCATAAAAATACCTGATGAGCAGGCAAAAATAAAAGACAAGAGAATAATCTCTCAGAATAAAACCCTTCACATCTTGGGCTTCATAAATAAATCTCCTTAGTTTTCTTGAGAAACTAATATTATTATCAATGTCATAAACATGTTTTACTTCTCCAAGTATTTCCCTACATCCACTAATCTTGATTTTCATAATCACCATAAGAGGTAACAGGGGTATTCTACTGTTTCCATTTTAAAGCTGGAGACACTGTAGCCCAAAAACGTTACTTGGTTTCCCAAAATCACTTTGTTAGTGACAGATTTGATCTACCAAACCTGACCACTACATGGAAGCCACACCTCTGATTATCATCCATGGATAATGAACCATCAACTTGATTAAAATTACTCTATGGGTTGAATTGGCTTAGAAAGCCCATTTGAAAGGTCACTGTGGCTTGGTGTAAGTTTATTTAATAAATATTTTTCTTATTTGGAGGTTTTAATTTTAAGTATGTGGTCTACTCTTTTTTGTATGATTATTTGCTCAAAAAATTTTAGTCAGCAACACACCTCATAAAAATTTAATATGTTTCAGAGCTCCTTTTACTGTTTAAAAAGCACAAATCAGTCATTCTTGAATTTTGAATGCACTGCCCCTATAATTAGGCTCTCTCTGAGGAAGGTCCTTCCAAACCCTAAAATGAAATGGCTCCTTTTTAAATGAAAACAACCTTGAAATGGAATGTTGTCTCAGATTATTTCTTAATTTACACCAAAGATCTAAACACCAACCCTTCAGGCATCCTGTGGCTGTCCATCACTTGCATATGTATCTCTTGGATGCCATCATGAAGATGCCTAGCTCTCAAGGATAGCTTTCAGAACCGAAAAGCAATAGATGGTGACTTGGGGTCAGAATAGCCTCGAGCCCCAATCCTAGCTCCTCAGTATTGTTAAACATATAATCTTGAACAAGTTAACTACCACCTCAGAGGATCAGTTTCTCGCATCTATAATAAAACTCCCAAATTTGCTATCACAGCATTTTTTGCATGGATGTAGTAAACGTAAAACTGTGAGCTAGGAGTGGGTCTTCACTTTATTTATTACCCATAAAACGAGATTTGCCACGAAAGCCACCATTGCTCACAGCCCCACTTAGTTGTAGGATTAGCAATTTGACCTCCCAAGCTGTGCTCTTCCCAGACCCGGAGATTTATGCTGATGGATTCTTAGCAGTCAAATGCTTTGAGTGATGAGCTGATAAGGTTTATTCAAAGTTGGAGAGCAACAGCCATGATCTTTCCAATTCTCTCAATCAAATCTTATTCTGGGAACACTTCACTAGTCTGGTAACTGAGAATAACAAGAAAATGGGCAAAGTGTCGCTCTACTGGGACTCACCTGCGGGCCCGGAAACAAGTAGGAAGGAGCCTCAGTGATAGTGATGCCGCAAAGTACCGAGATGAGGACTGCGGTTGCATGGCGTCAGGAGCCACTGTGGATAGGGTGCACCAAGACCTTTGTTAAAATGTGGTACTTAATCTGGAAGTCAATCGGCAAGGACTGATAAATGTGATATTTATCAAGAGAGTGCACAGTAGAGAAAGCAGCTCATGCTGAGCAGGTGAGAAATGGAAATCCACTTGGGATTCCTGGGAAGGAGGAAGGACACTGCTGGGTCTGGGCAGGAGGGCAGCTGGAGTCTCGGAACTAACAGGTGGTGAGAGAAGGAGAGTGGGGGGACAGAAAACACTGGTTCACAATATGCCACCGGGTAGGATCCCTAAGAGCACACTTTCCTAAACTATGAGCCACCCCGTGTGGGGTCATGTAACTGAAAGTTCCGGTCCTGAGAATTTTGGCAATAGTAAAAGTTTTCTCAACATCCAACAACCAAAAATTAATTTAAAATAAAATTCATAATGAATTCAAGATGTTTCTGGCAACACTCTCCCATGGATCTGAACACAAAGCATTTTCACTTTGCATTGTGCGCAGCCTCACGCCACACCATCAGACACTGCCCAAAACACTTCTACTCAGATTGGAGAGTATTGTATGCTATGAATTATTGTATCTTTACCTCCCATGTAGTTTCTGCTCTTATAGAAACATGATGCTTTAATTAATGAAAACAAAGACTCCATATTTTCCTACCATCATTCCTCAGTATATAAGTACTAAATTGATGGATCTTTGAACTTTAGAATTAGAACGTTTGGTTTTTCTGCTTGAATTTCTAACTTGAATTTCATGTTATTTAAATCATTAAGTGAATGGGTAGAGAAGAATTTCCAACAATTTTTGAAGCTTCCCTTCCTGTGTATTTATATAAACTAGCATTCTGAGCACTGATAAATGTAGAATCAAAGCATCAGTAAATTGTACAAAGGGTTGAAGATGCTGTATCCTCTGCAGCCTCATACACTCAACTGAGGGTAAATTCTCTATGGAAAATTAAAATAAGCACATCCATTGCATTGCTGTGGAAAACTGGCTTTCAACTCTAAGAAAGCAAAACATGTATAGTAAAGAATTGTTTTTAAAATAAAACTTTTAATGACTTGTTTGCAATGTTTGGTTTGTATATTTATCTTTTGTACATACATACCCAGGGTCATGTAAAACTTTCTTGGGAGAAACGGGGTCTAAATTATAGGATAAGAACAGAGAAGCATCATAGCTTAAGTTCTTTCAAAGTTGGCTTTGGTTGCTTTTTGGAAGGCAGGAGCGGGGCGGGCCATTGCTACAGATCAGGAGAGGACCAGACGGGAGAAAAGAGTGAGTCAACAGTGGAGGTTAAGTCGGAGGTGGACAGGACTGGAAACATTCAGAAAGTATTTGAGAAACTGAGTTGATGAGAGTTGGAAGACAGACATAATAAACAAACAATTAGAGACTAACTCTAGAATGTCGGTTTGGTCAGGAGAGTTCTGTTATTGAGATGAGCAATGTGGGGAGAGAAAATAGATGAGGGTGATTTTTAATGCTCTCTGGTTGCTTTATTGGTAGTTTTCTTTCGTGTGTGTGTGTGTGTGTGTGTGTGTGTGTGTGTGTGTGTGTGTGTAAGAGTGAAAGGAGAGGGATGGGAAAAGGGAGAAAGAAAAAGGAGAGAGGGAGAGAGAACACATACCAGGGAAGTCGAGGACAACTTTTAGGGGTCTGTTCTCTCTTTCTATTGGTACCAGGAATCAAACTCAGGCTTGTGCTACAAGCACCTTTACATGCTGAGCCATCTTGACTGCTTTCTGGTTGCTTCATTAAAAGATACAAGCAAAGACCTTCTTTTTAATCTTTACAGTGATAGTCTTACTGAACAAATCTAAAGCATCTCATTTTTGTTTCATTTGATGGTACCCTCTCTTTTCAGTTAAACCTCCCAGGAAAGACACAGAGGTGTGCTTCCATTATAGGCAGCCTGTTGAAAATTAAAACTGACCACCACAACATGATGAAGCAAAGATTCTCGCCCCACAGACAAAAGTAACACATGCTGTATTCATGGACTAAGTAATGTTCAAAAATGAAAATGTCTTACCTTATAAGATTGGCTACACCTTCACCATTCCACAAGAAATATATAAAAATAAGTATATTCATGGAAACAATTTTGAATGTTACCTGCTAGGAAAACCTACATTTCATAAAAGGGAAGCCATGTCAGAAGGTAAGACTCACAAAGATAGAGAGTCAGCCTGGGCTATTGAGCAACTCAGCAGTCAGCCCCTGAAATGAATACAGGATAAAGGAATGAATGATACACTGATAATGGAGGTCATAAACAGCCAAATGACGATCTCAGAACAGGATCAGGAGGATACGTTGGTTTTACATCTCCCTTACTCATCTGCAGAGGTCTACTTCAGCCTAGCATACACTGGGCACACAATGAATGCCTAGTGAGTTGACGTTTCTGTACACTAGCCTGAAAGTCAGCAACAGTGAACTCATCAAGACTGTGTTCACCAGCAGCCACCTTGATCCACACTGTTAATCACTTTCGGATTTTTTTAGGGCCTGTAATCTCAAAGGAAAGTATCTAATTTCTTAGATCTGATTCATTCACTAGTATGTATCTAATCCTATATACAGTTTTTGTTCTCAGTAGATGTTGTTACATGAACAAACGAACCATTGACGAATACATATGAAAATACATAGAGCGATTATTAAGCAAAATCCACATGTTCTTAAGTAATAATTCATAAAAGGAATTTCCAGATTGAAAAGCAGCTTGTCTATCCATGTCACTCAATTCCTGCAGATGTGGATAGTTTAAAATGTCTCTATACTTGGAATGGCAAGCAGGATAAGAGCAGAAGGAATGAAAACTGCAAAGTGCCAGTTATGGGTACTATCTGGAGACTACAGTCTACCCCCCCCCTCCAACTCTCTCTAAACACCTTCTCTTGCTCTTGCTAAGTAGGCATCTGGGAACTAAAGACCAAAATCACATAGCTTGATAAGTTAAAAAAAATAAAAGCAAAACAGCAACTTGATAAAGCCCCATGTACAGTCTTTATTTTCTAAGTTTTGATGCATCTCTGAAGATACTTCTTCATCGTAACATGGGGAACTTTCTTGTCATGTATCTCATAAGGATATTACAGCTATATTGCGAAAGTGGCCCCATAGACTGCCTCAGCCATACAACTGTCACCCACATTCAGAGGCTCTAGTTTGGTTCTATGCACCTCCTCCTGCTGTCAGTCCAGAGTCAGGGAGCTCCCACTAGCTCAGGTCAGCTGTTTCTGTGGGTATCCCCATCATGATCTTGACCCTTTAGCTCATATTATTGATTCTCCCTCTGTTCAACTGGCCTCTGAGAGCTCAGGCCAGTGTTTAGTTGTGGATCTCTGCATCTGCTTCCATCAGTTGCTGAATGGAGGTTCTAGGATGACAATTAAGGTGGCCATCAATCTGATTACAGGAGAAGGCCAGTTCAGGCACTCGCTCCACTATTGCTTAGAGTCTTAGCTGGGGTCATCTTTGTGGATTCCCGGGAATTTCCCTAATGCCCGGTTTCTTACCAGCCCCATAATGACTACCTCAATAAAGACATCCCTTTTCTCCCTCTCTGTCCTTCCCCCATCTTGGCCATTCTACTCCGTCATGTTCTCCACCCCGCTCCCCTTCTCCCACCCTCTGCTTCTTCCTTCCCTTCTTCCCAGCCCCACCATACTCCCAATTTTCTCAGGAGATTTTGTCTATTTCCACATTCCCAGGAGGATCCATGTATATATGTCTCTCTTAGGATTATCCTTGCTACCTAGCTTCTCTGAGGTCATGGACTATATAGTCCAGTTATCCTTTGCTTTATGTCTAATATTCACTTATGAGTGAGTACATACCATGTTTGTCTTTCTGGGCCTGGGTTATCTCACTCAGGATGGTTTTTTTCTAGTGCCATCAATTTGCCTGCAAATTTCAAAATGTCATTGTTTTTTATCACTGAATAGAACTCCATTGTGTAAATGTACCACATTTTCTTTATCTTCGTTTGAGGGGCATCTAGGTTGTTTCCAGGTTCTGGGTATTATGAATAATGCTGCTATGAACACAATTGAGCAAATGACCTTGTGGTATGAGCTTGCATCCTTTGAGTATATGCCCACAAGTAGTATTTCTGGGTCTTGTGGGAGATTGATTCCCAATTTTCTGAGAAACCACCATACCGATTTCCAAAGTGACTGTACAAGTTTGCACTCCCATCAGCAAGGGAGAAGTATTCCCCTTACTCTGCATCCTCTCCAGCATAAGCTATCATTGGTGTTTTTGATCTTAGCCATTCTGACTGGTGTAAGATGGTATCAAGATTCTCGAGGAGATGAAATGAGACAATGTGGGCACTTGTTCTTATTAAAATCATACTTAACACTTACCTCCAATAGCTTTATATTACATTATTTATGTAGTTATTAATCCTACCAGCTTACAGGCTGACGCATAGGCACCCATTCGGCAGCTTTCCCTTTGAAAACGTACAGACCCGCTTCCTTTTGGGAAACATCAGAAATCATATAACTTAATCCCATTTCAAAACATTGTGTAGGCTCCTGTCTAAAATCCCTTGGGATCAAGGACCAAGGTTGTTCACAATCCAGAGCCCTGTGTTCTATTGACCATTTCTTTCTGGAATGATGGATGAGGTAGAGATAAAAGCTGTAGCTTTCAGAGTAGGGACACATAGGAGCATTCTCTTGCTACCAGGGTTAAAAGCCTGATCTCCAGAAACTTCTCTGGATTCACAAAACAACTATATTCCTCATTACACAATGGGATACTTTGCTACCAAAGTAGGAGGTGACACACAAAGGGGCCAACATGCACAGCAAACAACAGGCCTTCCATGTGTTGTGACAAGTGAGCAGTGAGATTTGTGGGACTGCTTATTAAAATTTCCGATGATGAGCATTGTGGACATCGTGGACATTGTGGACACTGTGCCCCCTGTTTGGTTCCTATTTTTTAATGATTTTCTTTTAAGTAACCTGGATTGTGCCTTAAGGAGAAAATGGGAAATGACAAGAAAAGCTTATTTAAATAAACAAGCCACTTTTAGAATATGTCCTGGAAGCGCAGCTCCTTTAAGCCAAAACCGACATCGAGCCTGGCAGGCAGCACAGGCCTTAAGGTCTTCATTTTACAGTCAAAGAAACTGAGTCATCGAGGGGCCAGAAAGGGAAAGTCAAGGCCAAGTCCTCGGCAGTTGGAGGAGATCTAGCACAGGGAGTTTTTCTCCTCTGAACAAAGTGAGCCTGCTCCAGAGACAGGAAGGACAAGTGGGGTAAAAAGCAGGGGGCATCTTGCATCTGTCTTTCAGCTGGAGAGCAGCAACACTGTACAGAGACCACTCCAACTCCACAGATGCAGACAGGGTTGACATTTTGAATGCACAGAGAATCTGATTAATTGGGATAAGAGATCAAGTATCAACAGTCTTCTAAGGCTCGGAGCAAGCAGGGAGGCCTCCCTTGGATTTGCCAACCTCTGAAGCAGGCTGGCAATAAATAAGACTCAGGCGCCCAGGCCTGAAGTGCTGATATGTGCTTCTTAGGGGGCAAGTCAAGTGTTCTTTATTGCTGGCCTGGGAGGTAGGAGATTACTATATTAGGCTCTAGGGAGGAGGGGGCACCGACCTGGAGTTTTGAGCCTCACATCGGCTCTGCTTTCGACAGAGGAAAGGTATTCTGCCGGGTATGTGTTCCTGTGGCTCACAGGATGAATAATATGAGCAAGGCTTCTGCTAGAATGACAACGAGAGATGACAGAGAATCCAAATCACAACCTTGTCCCCAGAGCATGGAAATGAGCTCACATAAATAAACACAGGACTGCTAAACATCATGCTAGATCCTAATGGGGACGCTGCTTCATTATTCATTCACCCTTCCTCTCAGCAAACACTGGACTAAGTGCCAGTGGTCAATCTAACCCACTGGTCCTCACTTACTCATCCGTTAGCTCCTTAGGCATTGCTGAGCTGTATGCCCTGGTTAGCACTGCTACTGCTGTGATGAAACACCGTGATCAAAAGCAAGTTGGGGAGGAAGGGGCTTATTTGGCTCACACTTCCATATCACCGTTCATCACTGAAGGAAGTCAAGACAGGAACTCAAACAGGGCAGCAACCTGGAGACAGGAGCTGATGCCGAATCCATGGAGCAGTGCTGCTTACTAGTTTGCTTACCTTGGCTTGCTCAATATGCTTTCTTACTCTTGAGCTTAGCCAAAAGACTGAGCAGTGATTTAATCTGCTTTCTAATAGAACCCAGAACCAGCAGCTGGGGGGTAGCCCCACACACAGTGCACTGGGTTCTCCCACACCCATCACTAGCTAAGAAAGTGCCCTTCAGGCTTGCCTACAGGCTGATTTTAGGAAGGCATTTTTCTCCGTTGAGGCACCTCTTATCTAATGACTCTAACTGTTCCAAGTTGACTTAAAACTATCCAACACAATGTGGTTGTGAACACTGAAGTTTGGAAATGTGTAACAAAGCAGAATTCATTCGTTCATGCCTGACCTCAGGGGACTGACCATTTGAGTTCAGAAGGGTGTTCTGGAGGCCCATGAACCTTGGTTTAAAGCCTTGGACAAGTAAGTTGGTTTCTCGGCACTTCAGCTTCCTCCCTAGTAACACAAGTATTAATATACCCCTGCCACAACGGTGATGTGAGACATTGGGTACCATTACCAGTAAATACACTGGGAAAGCTCCAATCCAAATCTCACACGGGATGCTGACTATGATTCTTGGGGTTGGAGGAAGGGCTTACAAATTTCCTCTGAGCTATTTACCTACAGACAAAGAAGTCACCAAAAAAGAGCTATATCAAGTTACATGCTAATAAATGAAGGGATGGGGAAATTTAATAAAGAGACCACTGTGGATACAGTGACTTATTGGGTGCGGAACACCATTGGGGTTGAGCAGAAATCATTTCCAATTATATCTGAATGGCATTCGGGGGCTTACAAAGGCATGTTTGTGCTACATTGAACACCTCCGCCAGGGCTGCCTTGGCTCAGGTGTGATTCTGGTAGGGCAGGCTCTGCTTACCTGCTTTGCTTACCCTGAAGACAAGGAACCAGACTCCACAGTCCCAGATGCTGCTACCTGATAAAAAGCCACTGAGAATGGTAGACTCTGTTGAGGGAAAGAGCTCTCTGTAGATCTCTGTACTTTACAGAAAACAATATCTGCATTATGAAAGTAGAGGAGTTGTTGGATTTTTTTCATGCCATTACCATGTTACAGAAACAGCACAGGCCCATTAATAATGGCTTTCTTTGAGTAACATGAGTCCACCTTATTGAGATTAAAGAGGAGAGGGGAGGGAGATATCACGCAGGTGGGATCCACCAGGAAGAGGGAAAGGAAGGAAAAACTACTTATAAAGAGTCTCCTTGGACTTCTAACTTCTATCACTTCTCTCCCATACACCCCCAAACAGAATCATGGAGGACAAAGGGGCTTCAGCATCGCCCTGCTTCTCTGCAGGGGTCCTATTCAATTCCTGTCTATTTTTTTGCCACTTGGATAAGACATCCTGTACTAGCATGCATTGTCTCACAATGATCTGTGTTTCAGTTGGTCTTTATAGAACAGAAGTTGCCTCACTCTGGCTATGACATGTCTAATTGTTCCCTATCTCTGTCCAAAATTGCTTTTGGTTGGTGTCTTTCACTTTCTAGGGTCCTGTATGTTGCTGTTTGCATAATCACCATAGCAAAACTTCCTGCAATGACAACCCCTGAACACACCTGATGTCCTGCAGATGTTCGGAAAAGATACTTCCTGTGTTTACCTGAAACCTGAGGATGATGACTCTCTGTTCACTGATGGAGGAAGGTCATTGGTTAAAATAAAAGAAGCTGCTTGGCTCTCATTGGTTAGGAGATAGGTGGGAGGAGTAAACAGAACAGAATGCCGGGAGGAAGAGGAAGTGAGGTCAGACTCGACAGCTCTCCTCTCCAGAGCAGACGCCTTCAGGGAGACGCCATGCTACCTGCTCCAGGGAAGACACACGCTATGAAGCTCCGACCCAGGATGGACTTAGGCTAGAATCTTCCCGGTAAGACCGGTGCTCACAGATTGTTAGAGATGGGTTGATTGGGATATCAGAATTAGCCAGTAAGGGCTAGAGCTAAGGGCCAAGCAGTGATTAAAAGAATACAGTGTCTGTGTAATTATTTCGGGGCATAAGCTAGCCAAGCCGGGCCTGCGGCTGGGGTGTTGGGGACGCAGCCCCGCCGTCCTCTATTACTACAGTTCACCCCTGTGGTATTGTGGTGGGAGGCCCAGGATGGGGTCCTCCTTCTTTCTCTACTAATGACCGGTCTACCTCACAGCATACAGCACTTGTTTTCTGAAGAAAAGGGAATGGAGGGAAGGAAGGAGGGAAAAAGAAAACTTTTCTTTTTTTGCCTTCCTTTAAAAAAAAATGTTTATGAGCTGGACGATGGTGGCACATGCCTTCAATCCCAGCAATCAGGAGGCAGAGGCAGGTGCATCTCTGTGAGTTTGAGGCCAACCTGATCTACAAGAGCTAGTTCCAGGACAGCTAGGGCTGTTACACAGAGAAATCTTGTCTCAAAAGACAAAACAACAAAAAGTTTATTTATTTATTCATTTATTTCATGTGTGTATGTGTGCCCACATATATGTATGTGTATGGCATGCATGCTGGAACATGCATAGGTCAAAAGAGGCTGTTGGATCCACTGAAATTGGAGTAACACAAGGTTGTGAGCTTCTTTATAAATGTTGAGACCTAAACCTGTGTCTTAGTAAGAACAGTTAAGTACTTGTAACCACTGAGCCATCTTTGCACCCCCAGTCTATGGCTTTCTTGTTGACAGTTTTCTATCTACACATGTAGACCATTTTCAGTATACTCACATATCCTTCCAGTGTCTACTCAAGACAGCACCTCAGTCTATATGATGGCCAGAAGACTCAAAACCATATGAGGGGTTTTTTTTTATTTAGAAAAAAGGGGAAGGGAGAACAGACACAAATTGTGTCATCTCATCCCTCCATTGCGTCTAATTTCAGATTTTCTTCATTTGTATATAACCTTGATGCCCACGGTGTTTTTATTTGTTAATACTCTCTTCCTAATTTGGCTTCAGATATAACTGAATTATAACAGGAAGGAAGTCAGGACTTCCCAATATAGAAAAGAATTGTACTGAGCAGCCTCTGTCCTTCAAGGGTTCCTTCTCCAGGTCTGTCAGCTTTTCTTTCCTTCATGCATGGCTACCCTCCCCCCAGACTTTCCCAGAACACTTGCTCACTGGCTCCCCAGAAAAGATGGCAACCTTCTCGGTTTCTCGGAGCTCCTCAGGTCGGTGTTCTTCCTATAGGTTATCCAAATATTTTTCTAAAGATGAACACTTTTACCAGAGAGAATCTTTTACTCCATTACCACGAGAGTCAAACTAGGAACTGCAAACCCCTCTCCATCCAAGATTCCAATGGGGATCATATAAAGGAAGAAATACAAATCATCCTTTTAGGGCTAGTAAGGTGGCAGTAAACAAATGCCTAAACATTGTGGAAGTAGAGAACTGACTCCTGCAAGCTGTCCTCTGGCCTCCACACACACAGTGTAGCATGCACACACGTGCACATAATCACATACACACACAGTGTAGCATGCACACACTTGCACATAATCACATACACACACAGTGTAGCATGCACACACGTGTACATAATCACACACACACAGTGTAGCATGCACACACTTGCACATAATCACATACACACAGTGTAGCATGCACACACTTGCACATAATCACATACACACACAGTGTAGCATGCACACACGTGTACATAATCACACACACACAGTGTAGCATGCACACACATGCACATAATCACATACACACACAATGTAGCATGCACACACATGCACATAATCACATACACACACAGTGTAGCATGCACACACTTGCACATAATCACATACACACACAATGTAGCATGCACACACTTGCACATAATCACATACACACAAAATATAGAAATACAGCAATCCTTCCCAAATTCAATACATTTCGAGTCACTTTAAAAACTATCCGTATAGCTCTGCAGGTCACAAAGTATTTCTAAGAAACTGACTTCCTTTGATGCCTGCAATGGTTGATAAGTCAGTTTCCAAGTCTCAGAGGCTGAGCCCACATTCAGTCTCCCCACCCCCTCCAATCACCACATTGACTCATAGCCTTAGTCCCAGAGTGGGTTTCCTTCTTCAAACTGTTTATTTATTTGCAAGAATTCTCACAAGGCTAATGACAAAAAAATCCTGACATTTGTCTAAAAGAGCTAAGATGTGGAGAAAATGCAAAGCCCCTGAAGGGACAGTTGTATGAACTTGAGAAAGGGGGTTTAAAACCCCAGCTGTAAACCAGAGCAAAAGGTCAATGTTAGAATCTGACCGGAGACAAGTTCAACTACAGTTGATCTATGCAAGGCCCAGACACTTGCAGGAAAAAAATGTAAATAAATAGAACATGCAACTCCATTTGTTGGCCTGACAGATGAACTCTCTCCTTGAAAATCCCCTTTGTCATTAGCACACAAAAAAGAAAAGAACCACATATATTCACACATACACAGTACAGAGTTTCAGATACACCTCTTCAAGAGTTGTTTATAACTTTACAAAGTACTTTATAAAGCTCATCACAGGCCATTCACTTGTAAATTGCTTAGTATGTAAAAGAAGTTCCGATCATTATTATTGCAATATTAAGCACAGTATAACATTTTATGCAAACATTTCCAGTGTGGGTTTGGAGACAAGGTTGAAAGGGATGGTATATTGAAAGGCAACAGAGACAAGAGAGAGTGAATCCCTCCAGAACAGAGGCAAACTTTGCGCATATCTAGAGATGGTGTCAGACCAAATTACAAACTCCAGCAAAGAGCAGAAATGCTTCCCGATCATATTAGAAGACTTTGTCATTCTAAGCCCAGGGTCCGGCTCCTATACTGCTATTATTCTCTGTGTGTGCAGGTGTCTTCTGGCTCATGTGCATTGTCCCGTCAGAACTGGGGCTTAGGGGAAATGGTACAATAAAGTCAACACTCCGGCAACTGTGATTGCTTCAAACAGTAAATCGTCCTTTGTCTTTGCCCCATGGGTCTGTGTCTTATACCCACATCCACGAAGCTGTGGCAGCCAGGTTGTTTACTTATGGTTAGGGAGAAAGCCAAGTCTCTTAGCTGTTCTTAGCACTGGGATGTAATTGTTCCAGTGGGTATGAAAAGAGGGGCATGAAGGTAAAAGATATGGAAGACACTTTGGCAATAAATTTAAAACATGTATTAAATTATTTTTTCCACCTTATCAAGAATATTTCTATGAATCTACCCATCCTAGATTATTTTGGGAGGTGGTTTTAAGAAAGTGTAGGAATGGAGAGGAAAAATGAGAGGAGAGGAAGGCTGGGTTTACTTTCTGCCTGAAAGAGTCCAGACAAATCATTACTGAAGCAGGAGAGAGTGGGGTGAGGGCCTTTGGGTTCAGGGACAGCGGCAAGCTACCTGTGAAGACTTCGATAAAAATGCTTTCACGAAAAAGAGATGAAAGACTAGTGCAGTATAAGAATAGACAGTAGAAATTATACATAGCATTGGATAGCATAGATATAGAGAAAAAGAGAAATGAGAAAAGCAGACTCAGGGGCTGGTGTGAGTTCTAAATAGGATCTCTTTGGCTACTTCGACGATTCATTACAGGTTCAATGTTTTAATTTTCATTTATTTCACTGGATTTTGTTATCGTTGTTTTCAAACTGCTATTTTTTCCCCTATGAATCCATTCCAAAGCTAACATCAAGAATTGAGCCAATGAGCTGGGGCCCATGTGGGTCACAGGTGCAAAGTTGATGAGCGGATGGTTTGTAAAAGGTGCCAGGTTTACTTTTACAAAAGAGGAATCTGTGACAGCATGGAAGTCTCTGGCTTACGCGTATGATTTTATAGGGTGCTGTTTGCCACACTAGATAGAGTATCAGGCTCGGAGGAGACTTGTATAGTACAATCTTGGACATGCTGAGTTGGGAGTGAATAACTGGCATGCAGTGGGAGTAAGCAGGGTTAGAACCCATAAAATAATATGGTGCCTATGGTCATGGGTCGATGGGAGATTACTGTCAAATGTGGATCTCTTCAGCCCTCCATAAAAAACACTGAGAAGAGATAGAGGGGGTGAGAACTGGGAGAAGTGAGGTCATCAAAGCCTCAGAAAGTCTAAATAGGATCAGAGCATCAAGAAAGAAGAGCACCTGCTGCCATTAAGACCCTGGAACACGAAGACCAAGAATGTTCTGTCAGTTTCCAGTCAAGACAACACTTAATTAACCTTTAAACAAATGCTAGCCCTTCTCTGAATGGTAAAAATAGCAAGAAGAGATATAATGCAAAACACTGTAAAAATATGACCGTATTTCAGACAAAGGTGTATGGCCCTGCACACACCACTCGTGGGAGAGAAACGCCTAGTAATAAGTAAGAGGAGAGTGGGAGCCTGCAGGGCTCTGGGCCAGCAGCCAGCAAGCATAGCCAACAGTTCACAGCTGAGATGGAAAGAGGCCCGTGAAGGTGGATGAAGGGGCAGAACTGAGCTCAACCTGTGAAACCTGGAGCTGGGTAGGACTCTTTCAGCCAAGAGAATAGAGAAGCTGTTACCGTGCTCACTGCAAAGGCTGCTGCAGATCCCAGAGTGCCCTTTGGGTCAGTGGGGAGCAGATGAGGGTCATGCAGATCTCCAGGTAACTGTCTCCTCTCCAGTCAGACTTTATTCACCTCTGTCATCAATAGGGAGGCTCAGCTGCCAAGCCTACACCAAATGTTAAATACCAGCCCACTGCCAAGGCCACACATGTTCAAAGGCCACAGCTGGCAGTTCCTCTTTGCATTAAGGTGTCCATCTTGCCTCCATTGGCCCTTGTCACCATTTAGAAGGCTATGTAAACAATTCTGATAGCTCAGCAGTGGCTCCCCTTTTGAACTGCCTGGATGCTTTTGGTTTCTTACCCTGATGATATACTATGTTTGCAGACCCCTTGAATCAATTCTCTTAAACACCTAGACTCTTGTTAGGCGCATGGCATCGTTTGATTAAAAGGAAGCTTCAAGAGGATGTTAGAGGGTATTCCAAGTTCACATGTCCACTGTTGGAAAACATCACAGAAGAACAGAAATAGGAAGTCATTCACACGGCTTAGGGACTGAAGCCATGCCCAGGAAGGGTTAAGGTCTCAGGGTTAGACAGGATGTTCTGGTTTTCAAAATCCAAAAGTTACAAAAGCTTCCGATAAACAGCATGAGACTTAGCCAAACATTAACAGATGTAAAGTGCGCTCCTTCGATTTACAGTAATAGACACATTTGGGGACTCTTAATCCAGTCAATGTTCTTGCAGTCTATTTATCTGAATAACTTTGCTTCATATATCAGTGACTTTGTATGCTACGATAACTAATTAAACCAAATCTCAGACACTGAACCACACAAATTGGATAACTACACTCATACAGAAACCAGATAGATTACCCTTATGCACACATCCAGAACAAATCTGAGGTGAGAGGTCTGCCAATCTAGACACCAAGCAGTTCCAATTTAGTGAGTATTTCAGCTACATATATACTTGCAAATATTGAGAGGAGATCTGGAAAATCATGTACCGGATTTTGTGCAGTCTGTTCAGAAGGGACATATGACAATTCACATTTCACTGGCCAAGCCAATCACATGGCCAAGCTGATTTCAAAGCAGAAAGGTAAAATTTTAGCACAGAGAGAAATATTGAGTGAAAAGTTCTAATGGTGTCCTATTTCCCTCTCCAGCTCACAAGGAAAAAAATAAAAGAGGGTGAGGAGGCAGAACAACAAGGAAGAGGAGCAACAAAGGAACATAAAGAAAGAGGTGGAAAACGGAGGGAGAAGGGGAAGAAGAAGGTGGTGAGAAAGAACAAGAGGGGCACCAGGGGACAAGAAGACATGTTTTCACAGGAGGATGTGTGACCTGAGTTATCTACTTCAGTTCATGAAGAATCTGTTTCCTCCCCCTTGTAAAGTGGAGCCAATAGATAACAGGGCGATTGTCGCAATCCAATTCATCTCTATAAAATGTTTTCCACACTGGCTGACGTGAAGTGGGGAACACAACAAATAGCGGTTTTAGTGGATACAGATGCCTTTGCCAAAGCCCTCTGAAGTCAGCCAGTATGCTTGGTCAGTAACTGCACCCCTGTGTCTTGAATCTCACAGATATGCAAATAGATCAGCAAATTACCTGATGGAGGAGCTGTCACTGTGGGGTGAGGCAGATGTAGCCTTCCATCCTGGTCTTCTCTTTTTTTCCTCCTTCTCTCTCTCCTCCTCCTTTCCAGGTCTACACACTTCAGCTACAGTTACATTCAGATCAAGCTGTCAGTCAACTTTCCAGAATGTTGCACTAATTACACTCAGGGCCTAATAAAAAGGAGGGCACATAAGGGTAGGAGGGGACCTGTTAGGAGATACCCAGAGCGAGTAAGGGTGAGAATTGGAGATAGATATGATCAAGATACATTGTACACACATATAAAATTGCCAAGGAATGAATAAAAGAAATTCTACATTTTTCATTTTGTAAAACTAAGAAATCTGTGTGTTAGCAAAATCTGTGCCTAACCATATGACACAGAATTTATAATAATGAACTAATGAATAACAGACTTTAGATATCAAAAGCCGCGCATACCTGGTGAATAGTTAGGATACAACCATGTGGATGGCTAAAATGTATGAATATAAACTTGTGAATTTAGCCTGGCACAGCAGGCCCGACAGCTGGTTTAGCAGAAGTCAGTGGAACTCCTCCAGTCATGCTCTGGAACATTTCCCTCATCTCAGTGCAAACCTCATATGTTGCACATGGACAGCAGACAGCCTGAGAGCTTCATGGGTTTGCAGGTGAGCTCACACCCTCCCTCCTATGAAGGAGATCCAGGAGACCAGGAGCCATGCTGTAGCTTTTTCCATCCAATCTGTACCATATGGCTCCACTTTGTAAATACTGAAACTTGGGCAGTGTACAAGGATGAGCAAAAAATACATGCAGGTGCAAATATCATTGCTTTCTCCTACAGCCTGCAGAGCCTAAATTGTCAGTCCTGAGGAAAAAGAAGTCACTTCGACAGGGAACCCACACTCTCCAGGTGGGCAGGTCCACACTCCGATTGATGAGAAAGAAATATCTCCAGACCATTCTCGGCAAAGACTGATTGGCACAATCAAGGTCTGGTGGATACAGGACCCAGAGAGCAGGGGTGGAGCATGGAACAGTCACCTGCTTGAGCACAGTTTACCTCTCTTCTAAGGTCTCTGGTACCCTAGGAATCCATCGCTGACTCCCTCTCAGAGACCTGGCCTTACTTCACTAATGGTACACCTGGGCAATAAAACACTGAGCCTCTGTGAGACTCAGTTTCTCCTTAAGTAAAATAGGTATTAAAATATAATTAAAGGGCCCAGAGAGATGGTTCAGTCAACAAAGCACCTGTCACCCAAGCAAAAAGATCTGAATAACATCCCTAGCACTTGTTTTCAAAAGTCTTGTCTGAGGCAGATCTCTCAACTCGAGTCCAGTCTTGGCTACAAAGTGAGTTATAGAAGAGCTAGGGCTCCACAGAGAAACTCTGCCAATTCTGGTAGGATGGAGATGTGTAGATCCCTGGGGTCAATCAGCCTCAACAAGTCACAGGTTCACAGTTAGAGATACTGTCTTGAAATATAGATGGAAATTTACTGAGTTCCAAGATCCAGGCATCAGCCTCTGACTTCCATGTGCCTATGTGGGTATGTGTGCACACATATACACACACAAACACACACAAGAACATTAACAGTGTGCACATTCACACAAACATGTGAACATACCCTGTGGACACCCATGTTGACTGAGGTTTCTGTCCTGCCTGGTTCCCACAGTCGTTAAGTCCCAAAGAAATCACTCAGAGGGCTACATTAATTATGCTCTGATTGGCCTAGTAGCTCAGGCTTCTTATTTACTCTTATAACTTATATTAGCCCATAATACTTGTCTGTGCTAGCCATGTAGCTTGGTACCTTTTTTAGCGAAGCAGTCACATTTTGCTTGCTCTGTGTCTGACTTCCTCTGTGTCTGGATGATGATGGCAAACTGAAATTCCCTCTTCCCAGAATTCTCATTGCCCCGCCTATACTTCCTGCCTGGCTACTGGCCAATCAGCATTTATTTAAAATACAAGTGACAAGGTATAGACCATTGTTTCACAGCATACCCATACACACACAAAAAAACCCATTTAATTAAAAGGTCATTTTCATAGCTACTTGATTGGTTAAATCAAAAATAAAAATATTGGCTACAGAAGAGTTTCCTACATTGCTATACAAATGACTTTTCATATTAATATTACAGCTAGAAAATTCAGACAGTAAAACCCTGAGTTTCACAAGTCCATGAGGATGTTTTCAGAGCTCAGAACCTCTCCCATATGTAGGAAATGCAGGTTAACTCCCCTTAGCCCCCTCCCCCACCCCATGCACTCTCCAGGAATAGTCTCTCACCACTTTCATCCCATCCCTGCCTTTCTTGAGACTCCCTCTGTTGGTGCCTGTCTCTGGACCATGACTGTGTCTGAGCACCCATCGCTCCTGCCCTCTCCTCTTCCATCCTTTCCTCAGAGCTGGACTGCTTCTGCTCTTCCCTGCCCTGACTGTATCTTTGCTGCTCCACGGCCCTGTATCTTCTCCCTCTCCTAAGCTCTCTTTATTCTTCTCTACCTCCTACCTTCTCTTTTCTTTCCTCTTTCTTCCTTCTCTCACACAGATTGTATTTTTGTGTTAACAAATCACAAACCTGAAGTCAGATAGACTTTCCTGTGCTTTCTTTAAAACCTTTATTTATACTTTGGCATTTTTCACATGTAACCTTTTTGTACTTGTGTGTTTGCATAATTAATAAACAAAAATCATAACATAAAATGCATACATTTTGAGTATGTATGTATCCTTTCCTTCCCACAGTCTTTGTTCTGTGAGTGGTCTTGGCTTGTCTCGGGGCCTTCCCGGCTATGGCTCTCTGTTGTCTTCCTTTATGTCTGCCATGCCTTGTCAGAGGTGTTCTTAGAGCCCAAGATCTCATCCACAGAGTGCCCATTTTCTTAAACACCCCCCTGAATTCCTCCTGCTCACTATGGCTGCTTCTTACCAGGTCCCAAGGTCCCATTAAAAATCCCCCTTGTTTGCTTTAAGCAGGAGCCAGCCAGACTCCTGTTCCCTGAAACAGTGGGGCAGAGAGACAGAAGGCGAAGTGTGCAGGCCTTGCTCTGCGTGGAGGAGGAGCCAGGCTCACTTTTCCCATGAGGCAATCAGTTCAGAGAAGGTCCAAAGCCAGGCTGCCCTAGGGCCCCACAAAACATGTGGACAACATTTATCTTTCATCAACCTCAAGGGTTTTTTTTCTGTTCTGTACTTTTCTGTCAAAATCACATGTGTTCACAGCAGAAAAGAAAAATGTAGACAGTATGAGGAACAGTAAGATGTAGAAAGGAAGGTTAGGCCACCTCTACCTCAGAGGGAGCGACTGCTAGCCTCGTGCTGCGTTTCTGCAAGCCTTTACTGGACGCACTTGCGCCTACTCAGTAACGAAATCATGCCGGATACAGAATTCCACATTTCTGGTCATCTTAATTTTCTATTACATTTATTTGCCTTTGTTCTTAAAAGTTTTTTTTTTTTAATGTGACTATCTTTTGGTGAGTTTTGAAAGAAAATAAATCTTTAGGGGCTCCCCAGCTATCATGGGAAAACTTTAACTGTTTTAATATGGCTTACCTCCTAGGAAAGCGGCGCCTCTTCCAACTCCACACTCTGGATGATCAGCAGGAGGGTGAGCAGACTCTCCTTGGCCTCTGGGCATTGTTTCTCTGGATCTAACATGCAAATGCTGCTTCTCTTCTGGAAACTTCCCTTGACCTGTGGTAATGACGCCTACAACATCCCACACTTTCCTTCTCAGGACGCTTGTCCTTCTCCCCTGCATATTGCTCATACTAGAAGAAAGGGTGGAGATGCCAGAGTTGAGAGCCATAGCAAAGCAGCAGAGGCAGATAAAGAGGAGAGATGGACAGAAGACCCTTTCAAAGATTCACCCAGAGCATCATATCCCTGAGAATGGTATAATTTGTAAGAGCTTCACAGAGCATAGATTACAGCGCAGGCTTAAAAGTTTTGTTGATAAGACTATGGAATCAAGCCATCGTTATTGTCTGATTAAAGTTGGAATCCCAAAATAGTCTACTCTCCATGTTGTCGTAAAATAAACCTTGAATTACCAAGTGAGTCACCTTCCCATAACTGCAACTGAATACCTGAGGAAATAAGCTTTAAAATGGGAAATTTCATGATCCATTGGCTGGTTGCTTTTAGGTCTGTAACAAGGCAGCCAGTGGTTGTGGGTAGCACATTGTAGAACAAATTGCTCACCCCATGGTGTGACCGAGTATAAAGAGACAATGAGAGCAGAGCTGACATCTAGATGTCCCCTTCAAGGGCATGCTCACAATGACCCAACTCGGTTCCAGTAGACACTGCCTTCTAAAGATTACCATACCACCCAATAATGTGAAAGACTGGCAACAAAGCCTTTATTACATGGATTACTGAAAAATAGTCAATATAATTTCCAAATATATAATTTCAAAATTATCAGAATAGTCTAAAAGGTCCTTGTCCCTTAAACCCATTAAAATCACCCAGGACCTGTATTCCACGGAACATGGCAGATGTATCTTGAACTTAAGTTATACTTCTACACCCTCCAAAGTGTGTTCCAGTTCAGTAATCTGTTGTAGAACAAACACATTCAGCAAATTACTTAAATTTTCTGCCTTAACAAACCCGGTAAAGGTGGTCTAGACACTGTGTGGAGTGACTAGTTGAAGGAGGACAGATGGGCTCCTGAGGGCGAGACTGAGAATCTCCCCGAGACCTCTAGTGCAACTTTAGATCCCTCACTTAAAACTCATATGTACAACATGCTTATAAGTTGTCTACTGTTCTTTTGTCTTTTTTCCATGTATGCCAGCCAACTCATATCTGTCTCTAGAAAACTTTTTAAAGATCATGTGGTATCAACCCAGACTAGGGTGATACTACCAATAAATCCCAGAAGATGATATCTCGATTAATGAGGAAGAGGAAAAGAATTTGAGAAGATACAATAAATTATCCTTTTTCATTAACAGACACTATATTCAATGAGACCTTTTCTATATGTCAGACAGTTTTAAAGCACACACTTATGTGTTTTACTTACAGACATTATTTCAAACACTTCTGATTCTAAAGTCAATGTTGTTATTATGCCCAATCTCCAAAAGAGAAAACTGAGGCTCAGGGTCACAGGATGGCTATGTGGAAGCATAGTTATGACAAGGGCCCACCTCTAAGGCATGTGTTCTCTGACCTAGTATCCACTGGTCTTTGAGCTTCTTCTATCATATCATCATAGGATGCATGTTCACAAGGAAGGTTTATCCACTTCCTATAGGAGTCAATGAC
The DNA here is from genome assembly GCF_037038515.1 of Microtus pennsylvanicus. Lineage (NCBI taxonomy): Eukaryota > Metazoa > Chordata > Mammalia > Rodentia > Cricetidae > Microtus > Microtus pennsylvanicus. The sequence goes on along the minus strand of NC_134590.1, from coordinate 55,921,773 downwards.
AGGTCTGTCATTTCTATATTTCTTTAAATTCTTTGGAACACCTGAAAGATGGGTAACATGCCAATTTTGATCATATGGATCATATTGATCATGTGGACAATTGGACCTTTAGAATAGTTCTTAGTGCAGACAAATATATGCATTTATGACACTAAATTCTATTCAGAACAAGGGCCTCAAGGGGAGGGGGACTGGAGACCTTGTTCTTTCCTAAGGCCTTGCTACTTTCTCGTCTATGCTGCTCCCTATAATGATTTAGAAGGAGACACTCAGAAGGGCCAATAGAGTATTAGGGAAGATTATGGAATAAATAAAATCAAACAAAGTTCAGGAGGCATCCTGAACTCCAACCACTGCTCCATGACTTTAAGACTGCCCCCTCAGGCCAGTTTCTTCATCTGGAATATGCAGGTGATATTTATAGGAGCTTACAATGCTTATCAAAAGCAAATAATGCATATAATGCCCTAGAACAAAAAGAAACTTTAACCTAGTCAGTATTAGCTACTGTGGTGGTCTGAATGAAAGTGGCCCCCAAAGACACATATGGAGTGGGTTATTGGTGGTGTGGCCTTGTTGGAGGAAGTAGGGGATGAGCTTTGAGGTCTCAGAAGCTCAAGCCAGGCCTACTGGCTCACTTTCTTTTCCTGCTGCCTACTGATCCAGATGTAGAAATTTTGGTTCTGTCTCCAGCACCATATCTGCCTGCATGCTACCATGCTTCTTGCCATGATGATGATGAACTAAATCTCTGAACTGTAAGTCAACCCAAATTAATTGTTTTCTTTTATAAGAGTAGCTAAGGTCATGATGTCTCTTCAGAGCAATAGAAACCTTAAGTAAGACAGCCACCATGTCATGGTCACAAATAAGCTTCAGAAAATTGTGAAATTCATCTCCCATTGTTCCCTGTTTGCAGCTGAACATCATTGTTTGGCAAGATCATGTCTGAGGATACTGATGTAGCTTAACATGAACGCAGCTCTACTGTTTGGCATTGATAATATCAGAGTGTGGGATTAAAGCAGGCACCAAAGTTGGGATTCCAAATGTCCTTAAAAAGCTTGTATATGAAAGGCTTGTGTCTTAGTCAGGATTTCTATTGATGCAATGAAATAACATGACCCAAAAGCAAGTTGGGAAAGGTAGGGTTTATTTAACTTATACTTCCACACCACTGTTCATCACTAAAGGAAGTAAGGACAGGAAATCAAGTAGGGCAGAAACCTGGAGGCAGGACCTGATACAGAGGCCACGCAGGGGCACTGCTAACTAGCTTGCTTCCCATGGTTTGCTCAGCCTGTTTTCTTATAGAACACAGAACCACCAGGACAGGAATGGCACCATAGGCTTGGCCATTCCCTATCAATCAAAATTAAGAAAATCCCTCACAGCTGGACCTTATGGAGTCATTTCCTCAATTGAGGATCCTTCCTCCTCTCTGATCAATCTACCTTGTTTCTAGTTGCCATTAAACTGTCAGTATCTTTGGGTTTCCAGTTTGGCAACTGAGAGGTGGTGAGAACTTTAAGAGGTGGGGTCTAAAGGGAGGGATTCTGGTCACTGGGGATGTTGAGAGCTCAGTCTCTTCCTCTTTCATATCCCAGTGAGGAAGGGAGCAGTGTTACCCCACCACATCCTCCAAAAATAATGTAATGAAGTACAATAGGTAAGAACAACTGAACCAACACCTCAGGGCAGCAAACCCTAAAACCATAACCAAAATAAACCTTTGCTCTTTACATGTTGAATATTTCAGGATTTCAAGCACTTGTTATAGGAATGGGAATCTGGCTAATATAGAGAGCAATGGAGAAAGGTCAGAATTTTCCTTTTAATAACAGTATTCCCAGGTGTGTATGTGTAGATCTGTGTGTGTGCACATGCACACGTACATGCATAGATGTGTGTGTGCATGTGTAATCTTTTTACACATAATCCTGCAAAATAAAAACAAAGTTACCATATTATTGAAAACTGAGAAATAAAATAGGCCTCCTGTGACCACTAATCTAGGTTGCCAACTTGATTGGCTCTGAGATTAGTTAAGAGACACTCCTCTGGGCAGGTTGATGTGGGATGGCCTTCTGTACATGGCTAATATGTGTTGCTTTTGTTGGTTGAAGAATAAAGCTACTTTGGACTATGACAGGGCAGAATATAGCTAGGTGGGAAAGCCAAACAATACAGAGAGAAAGAAGGCAGAGTTGAGGGAGAAACTCACAGCCGCTGGAGAAGCAAGATGTAAAGTAACAAGCTATGAGCCTTATGATAAGATATAGAATAATAGAAATGAGTAAATTTAAGTTGTAAGAGCTAGTTAATAAAAAGTCTGAGCTAATAGTCCAAACAGTTTGCAATTAATATTAGGCCTCAGAGTGGTGATTTGGAAACTGGCAGGCTGGAGAGAAACCTCCAATTACAGCAGGTCGCTGATGGGACTTTCTGGAAGAATTAACTGGAGGGCGGAGATCCTCTCCCCACCCTTGAATGGGCAGCACCTTCCTCCTGGGCCAAGACATAAAGAGGTCTGCAGTTAAAGCAGCGCCACTTTTCCCTGGCCGCCTTCACTCCTTCCAGGTGAGCGCATCCACTCCATTTCTGCCACCGCTGCTGCCACACTCCACTGACATGCCAGGCAGAGACAGCTGAGGCATTCGGCCCCATAACTGAGCAGTTGTTGGGTCCTTGGTCTATGGAGTGTGCAAGTGGCCATTATTATTTGAGTTCTTTTCCTCTAGAGGATGAATGCAACACCTTTTCACCACAACCTATCAGTTCCCGTTTGGTTCAGTGGGATGAGAGAGTTGATCATGACGAGACCAGTGAAAGTTTCACGCACAACAGGCTATGCACGGTGCACCAGCCATGAGCTCATTTCTACGTGGTGGACTAATTGCACATATGTCCAGCTATAAAATCACATTGTTGTTTTTTCCTTTTATTCTTAAGTAACAAGAATAAGACATTCCTGCCTTTCTGGCTCAATTCTCCAGTTTCCTTACGATAGGTAGGCTGCAGCTTCAAGCATCCCCCAGTCTTATCCCTTTTCCACCCTCCCCCTACTTCAAACAGACTGGGTGAGGGAGGAAGCACTCACGGCACACGGGAGGCAAAGGACAGAGTTCACCCTGTTAAAAACCATTAATCATCTTGAGGTCAGCAGAGCTGAACACGTTTCCTTCCCCAAGGCTGTCCTGTGGGTGATCTGTCTCCTAACAGGTTTTGTAACGCAGAGTTGTAAAGCGTTCCTGATGAATTATTGTTGGCACTCAGTCCAAAGGCTTGAAGGCTGGAGTCCACGAGAAGAAAAAGCAGGCCCCGTCTCCTGTGCCTGCTGTCCATGAGGCCAGGGTACGTGCCAGTGGATGATCTGAGGCCCCCTCATCCCCACAGCCCAGACTCCAGGAAAAGGCCTGGGACAGACAGGTTTATCGCTGCAGTGAAGAACAAGGGTATTTAATAGGAGGCCACCCTTAAGGCCATACACCCCTCATTGCCTATTCCAGGTAAGGGTATATTTATGTTCCCTTTGGACAGATAAGGAAGTTGAGGCCAGGCCAACAATATGGTAAATCGTAAATGTTGTCGAAGAGTCAAGGTTAGAAGCGCCATCTACAAAGTACCTCTTCTCCCGCTTCCAGCACAATGTTTGTCCTGGACTACAGGCTTTCAGAGATTCCAGCCTGCCTGGAGGACCTCAGTTCACATGATCACTGTGGCACATCAGGTCCCTACTCTACCCTTCAGGCCTACGTATTGTTCCCAGACCATTATATCTTATTCTTTCCAATCCAATGCCAGTATAAGGCCCTTCTCAAAGAGGCTGCCCTGACTACCTAACATAGGCCCTAGCTACTTTTCATTACAGGCTTCATTGACTTCAGAGCGCATGGCACTGTCCAGTGTCGTCCTTTCAGTCTGTCTGCTGTCTGTATGTCCCCTTGCTTCCATGTAGTTCCAGCATCTAACTGTAAGCTCTAGAAAGTCATCCAGGAGTCTGCCTTGTAATCTACTATCTGTGTGATCTACCATAACCTGCACACTACAGGGGCTTACTTCATCTCTGAGTCATGAGAAAGTCAACACCAATCATTAATAATATCATACTGGTACACAAAGCCTTTCTAAATATATGTATCTGGGGGACATCTCTCACAGTTCTCTGTCCCTCCATATATATGTATATATATACTCATCATGTTCTTTGGAACTACTTAGCAAAGACTGTTTCCGTGTTGCCTCTCTATTTACTTCCATGCAGAAACCATCCCCTGTCCGGATAACGGGTGGAGAAGTGTCTCAGTGTACCAAACTCTCGCTATGCCCAGTAGGTGCTAAGTATTTTTCACACATCGTTGTCTTTACCCTCAGAAACTCTACGAATCAGGCCTTCTTCTTCATTCAATTTTGCAGCTTGGAAACTGAGAGTATGAACCGGGCTGAGTGTAAAAATTACTATCTCCACTTCTCTATCCCAGCCCCCAACTCCATCAGACACTCCCTGGGAATCCCGAGGGTTCCCAGCCAGGGAAGCAGGGAAGCCAACTACAGATCCTCACCTCTCCCTCCATTCCTCCAAATCCAATTCCCCAGTCTTATCCCCAGCTCTTCAGTATACCACACGCTGCAGTCTCTTCTTCCTCTCTGCCCCATCTCCAATGGAACATGTAGAACGTCTCATCCAACCTTCCTTAGCCCCTCATCCCACTAGGTCAGCCCTCAAAACAGGCAGGCTTTCCCAAGAATATCATTCAAGTCTGCCAGAGAAGCAAATAAGGCACTAAGCAGGTATTCAAGCTTCAGCTATGCACTTTTCTTCCTCTCCTTCATACCCAGCCCCACAGTCTCATGCCCAGCTCTGTAGCAGACTACCTGCTGTGGCCGCTCCTCATGCTGCCTCCATTTCCAGGGAACCAAGCAGATCTTGGTAAAACAGCCTGTTTTAGCTTACCTGAGCAAAAGGTAGCCCACCAACTCCAGCCTGACAGTGAGGGAACCAGCATAGGCTCAAACTATGCCCTCTGAATGTGGGTAACAGTTGTATGGTTGGGGCAGACTGTGAGGCCACTTGCAGTGAAATCAGGAATTATCCCTATGGCCTGTTCTGACTTTTTGAAACACATTTTCTTTGGAGGAATACCTTGATCAGCCTAGATATAGTGGAGAGGACCTTGGTCCTGTCTCAAAGCAATGTGCTAGACTTCGTTGACTCCCCATGGGAAGCCTTAGCCTCTCTGAGGAGTGGAGGCAGAGAGGGGTAGTGTGGGGAGGAAAATAGAGAGAGTGGGAGGAGGGGAGAGTTCCCAGTGGGAACTGGCATTGGAATGTAAAATGAGAAATGATTGTGTTTTTTGAAAAAATAGGTAAAATTTAAAAAAAGAAATTATGTTAAATAAAAAAAACACCCTGTTTTCCTCCCCTTTGTGAATGCCCTTAGCCCTACATAGTTCTTTCCCATTCTTGAGAGGCAGCTCCCAATACCTAGAAAGGCATTTTAGCTGGAATTCTCAGTGGCCATATCTATCAGGATCCCAGAAGAAATCTACCAAGCAACATACAGACACCGCACTCCCCTAAGAATCACAGAGGACAAGAGAAAACACCCACCCATCAAAGACAAGACCAGACATCAGCACCTAGAATTACATCTTCCCAGACCCAGATTTCTAGAAATCAGAATAAAAACATAATCAATAACAATTAGAACAATATGTCTCTACTGAGCCTCACCACAGCAGCCCCTAAGAACTGTAACACACCTGAAGCACAAAAGACTTCCAAACAGCCTTTATGAATATGGTAGAGATCCTTAAAGAGGAAATGAATAAATGCCTTACAGAAATCTATGAAAACACACACAGTGAAAAGAAATAAAATAGTTCAAGACCTGAAAGGGGAAATAAAATTGGTAAAGAAAACTCAAATTGAAGGAAATTTGGAAATAAAAAATTTAGGAAATTGAACAGGAACTTCACAGACAAGCTTCACCAAGAGCATGCAAGAGAGTATAATCAGGATCTGAAGCATTGAAGATACAGCAGTATAAATGAATGCCTCGGTCAAAGAAAAATGATAAATCTAAAAAAAAAAATGCTAGGCACAAAACATCCAAGAAATCTGGAACACTGTGAAAAGCCCAAATCTAAGAATAATAGGAATAGAGAAAGAAGAAATCCAGGTCAAAGGAACAGAAAAGTATTTAACAAGAAAATCACATAAGCAAATTTCTCTAACCTAAAGAATGCTGTGGGACAATGGTCTTGTACCTTATCACTTATATTTTATTGTTTTAATAAAATGCTGATTGGCCAGTAGCCAGCCAGAAAGTATGAGGGAGAAGCAAGCAGGAAGTAGAGGCAGTATGATGAGAACAGGAGAAATCTGGGAAAAGAAAGAGTCAGTCTGCAGTGTCACAGAAGAAGCCCGATGCAGAGGAAGCAAGGTGAGAACACCTCACTGATAAAGGTACCAAGCCACATGGCTAACATAGACAAGAATAATGGGCTAATTTAAGATGTAAGAATTAGTTAATAAGAAGCCTGAGCTACTAGACTGACCAGTTTATAATTAATGTAGACCTTTGTGTGTTTCTTTGGGACTGAATGGTGGGACTGGGCAGGACAGAAACCTCTGTCAACAAAAGACAGAAATGCTTATAAATCTACAAAGAACACCAAATAGATCAGATCAGAAAAAATTCTTCTCAGCACATAATAATCAAAACACCAAACATGCAAAACAAAGAAAGAATATTAAAAGGTGTAAGGGAACAAGTAATATATAAAGGCAGGCCTATCAGAACTACACCTGACTTCTCAATGGAGAATCTGAAGCCAGGAGGCTTACTGGTCATAAGTTCTACAGACTCTAACAGACTGCAGATGACATATGGGACTACTGTACCCAACAAAACTTTCATCCACAAAAGAATAAGGAAAATAAGACATTCTATGACAAAAATCAAATTTAAGCAACAGCTAAGTACAAAGTCAACATGCAGAAGGCACTAGAAGGAAAAAAAAATCTAACCTAAAGAAGTTAATCACACCCATAAAAACCCAAGGAACAAATAATCTGGACCAGAAAAATCAAGGGAAGGGACACACACACACTACCACCACCACCACCACCACCATTACCACCATCACCACCAACACCAATACTACACCCACCACAACAACAACAAAATAAAGGAATCAACAAACACTATTCATTGATTCCTCTCAACAGTAATAGTCTCAATTACCCAAATTAAAACTTACATACACACACACATAGAAAAGATGCAAAAAAAAAAACGGGATCCATCTTTATTCTTCAACCAAGAAACATACCTTAAAATCAAGGATAGATACCATCTCCAGTTAAAGATATAGACAAATATATCCTAAGATAATGGACCTAAGATGCAAAGTTGGCTAGCCATTTTAATATCTGACAAAATAGATGTCAAATTAAAGTTAATCAAAAAAAAATAGGACCACATACTCATCAAAGGAAACATCTACCAAGAAGACTGTCTCAGAGTTACTATTGCTGTGCAGAAACACCATGACTAAAAACAACATGGGGAGGAAAGAGTTTCGTTGCCTTATACTTCCACATCAATGTTCATCACCAAAGGAAGCCTGGGCAGGAACTCAAACAGGGCAGGACAAAAAGGCAGTGGTTGATATGGAGGCCAAAGAGGGTGCTGCTTACTGGCTTGCTCCCCATGACTTGCTCCACCTGCTTTCTTATATAAGCCAGGACCACCAGCCTAGGGATGGTACCATCCATAACAGGCTGAGCCCTGACACATAAATCACTAATTTAATAAAAAAATGATATACAGACTAGCTTACATGCCAATCTTAGGGATGAATTTTCTCAATTGTGGTTCCCTCCTCTCGGATGGCTCTAGGCTGTGTCAAGTTGGCATAAAATTAACTTTCTCCAAAATTGAGCACATATTTAGACACAAAGTAATTCTCCACAGGTACATGAAAATTGAAATAACGCCCTCCAACCTATATGACCCTAAGATTAAAACTGGATAGCAACAATAATACAAACAACAGAAATCTTACACCTTCATGGAAGGGCTCACTTCTGAATGAAAATGGGTCAAGACAGAAATTAAGAAAGAAATTAAAGACTTTCTAGAATTGAATAAAATGAATATAAAACATACCCAAACATATGGGACACAATGAAGGTGGTTCTAATAAGCAACTCAATAGCACAAAGTGTGTACATTAAAAAAATTAAAGCGATCCCGTCATAGTAACTTAACAACACACCTGAAAGCTCTGGGAAAAAAAGAAATTATACTGAAAAACACTAGACTGCAAGATATAATGAAACTCTGGGCTGAGATCAGTAAAATAGAAACGAAAAAATACAAAGAGTCACTGAAACAAAGACTTGTACTTTGAAAATATCAGTAAGATATTGCCAAATCCTTATCTGAATGAACTAAAAGGTTGAAAGAAAAGATCCAAATTAACAAAATTAACAGACACTGGGAAAATCCAGAAAATAATAAAGACATACTTTAAAAATCTGTACTCCACCAACCTGGAAAAACTAAAAGAACTGGATAATTTTCTCAGTGCATACCACTTATCAACATTAAATCAAGATCAGATAAGCAATTTAAACAGACCTATAACCCATAGTGAAAAAGAAACTGTCATTAAAAGTCTCTCAACCTAAAACAATCCCAATTCCATATGTTTTTAGTGTAGACTTCTATCAGATTTTCAAGGAGGAATTAGGGCCAATACTCCTTAAATTATTCTACAAATAGAAACAGGAGGAACATTGCCCAGTTGATTTGTGTCACAGCTACTCTGATACCCAAACCACATAAAGACCCAACAAAGAAAGATAATTACCAACCAATGTAGTGGGAGCTGTGGGGCTGCATTCTGTCACCCAGTTCCCACCACCGGCTAGCTTATGCCCGAAATAACAACACACAAACTGTATTCATTTAAACACTGCTTGGCCCATTTCTATCTAGCCTCTTCTAGGCTAATTCTCGCACCTGGACTACCCCATATCTAATATCGTTTGTAGCAGCCCAAAGTGTGCTTACCGGGAAGATTCTAGCCTATGTCCATCCTGGGTCGGAGCTTCATCGCATGTGTCCGCCCAGGAGCAGGGAGCATGGCGTCTCTGTCTGAGGCGTCTTACCTCACTTCCTCTTCCTCCCAGCATTCTGTTCTGTTTACTCCACCCACCTATGTTCTAAGCTATGAGCCCAAGCAGTTTATTACTTAACCAATGAAATCAACAGATTGATATATGACACTCCCACATCAAACCAAATTTTCTTATGAACATAGATACAAAAATATTCAATAAAATTTTTTGTGTAGCAGTCCATAGCCAATATCAACGTAAACAGAGAGAAACTCAAAGCACTTCCACTAAAATCAGGAACAATAAAGGTTGTCCACTCTCTCCATACCTATTTAATATAGCACTTGAAATCTTAGCTAGAGCAATAAGACAACTAAAGGTGATTAACGTGATACAAATTGGAAAGGAAGAGTCAAAGTATCTTTATTCAGGGGTGATAAGATAGTATATGTCAGGGACCCTAAAAATTCTACCAGTAAACTCCTACAGCTGATAAGCACTTTCAGTAAAGTTGCTGGATATAAAATTAACTCAAAATAAAAGAGGACTGATAAAGAAATCAGGGAAACAATACCTTCAACAATAACCTTAAAAATACAGTTGAGCAGTGGCAACACACACCTTTAAACCCAGCACTCGGGAGGCAGAGGCAGGCAAATCTCAGGAGTACAAGGTCAGCCTGGTCAGCAGAGGTAGTTCAGGACAGCCAAAACTACACAGAGAAACCTTGTCTTGAAAAACAAGCAAAGAAATAAATAAATAGATTAATTAATTAAACAAAAATATCCAGAGGTAACCTTAACGAAGCAAGTGAAAGACTTGTATGACAAAAACTTTTAAGACACTGAGGAAGGCAACTGAAAAAGATATCAGGAGAAAGAAGATATTCCATGCTTGTAGATCAGCAGGATTAACACAGTAAAAATGGCTTCTAATAGAAGCAATCTTACAGATTCAATGCAATTTTTATCAATATAACAACGTAATTCTTCACAGATCTTGAAAAGATGATTTTCAGCTTCTTATGGAAACATACACACACAAAACAATGACAACAGAACCAAAACAGTAGCACTAAAACAGTCCTGAATAATAAAATAACTACTGCGTGTAACACCCTCCCTATTTCAAGTTCATTTTACAGAGATATAGTAATAAAAACATTATATTAGCACAAAAACAACCCATTGAGCAATGGAATAGAAGTGGAGACCCAGACAAATATCCATATACCTATGGATATCTGATTTTTTTTTAATAAAGAAGGCAGAAATACACACTTTTAAAAAAAGACAGCATCTTCATCAATAATGCTGGCCAAACTGGATGGCTGCATATAGAAATATTGAAATAAATCCATAGTAATCACCATGTACAAAACTCAACTCCAAATGAATCAAAGAACTCAACATAAAACCAGATACACTGAACCAAGAAGAGAAAATGGGGAATAGCCTTGAACTCATTGGCACAGGAGACTTTGTGAACAGAACATCATTATCCCAGGCACTAAGACCCACAATCAATAAATGTGACCCCATGAACTGAGAATCTTCTGTAAGGCAAAGGACATCACCATTTGAACAAAGTGGCAGCCTACAGAATGGGAAGCAATTTTTACCAACTATACATCAATAGAGGGCTAATAACCAAAACATATAAAAAAAACTCAAAACTAGATATTAAGAAAACAACCCAATTTAAAAATGGGATACAGATCTAAACAGAGAATTCTCAAAAGAGGAAACTCAAATGACTCGAGAAACATTTAAAAAAATCAACATCCTTAGCTATCAAAGAAATGCCAATCAAAACTACAATGATATTTCATCTTACACATCAGAATTGCTAAGATCAATCAAAGAGAGACAGCTCATGCTAACTAGCATGTGGAGTAAGAAGAGCACTCCTCCATTGCTGATGGGAGTGCAACCTTATACAGTCACCATGGAAATCAGTGTGGCAGCGCCTTAGGAAGATGGGAATCAAACTACCTCAAGATCCAGCTATACCACCCTTATGAATGGACCCAATGGATGCTTCATCCTACCACAGAGACACCTGCTCAATCATGTTCATTCCTACTCTATTCATAATAGCCAGAAATTGGAAACAACCTTGATGTCCCACTACAGAAGAATGAATTTTTAAAAATGGTGCATTTACACAAAGGAGTATTACTCAGCTGTTAAAAAGAATCAGATCATGACACTGTAGGTAAATAGTTGGAACTAGAAAAATTATTCTGAATGATGTAACCATGAGCCAGAAAGACAAATATGGTAGTATGTATTTGCTTATATATTCCTATTAGCTATTAAGTCAATGATAACCAAGTTAAGTCTATTGACCTCAGAGGTTAGGCATAAGGGACTGGAGGAGAGGCACAGATAAATCCCATTAGGAATAGGAAGTAGCATATATAGTTATGAATAGATATGGAGTGTATGGAATAGATGATCAAATAAGGAGGGGGAGGGAAGAGGGAAACAAGGGAGGAAATACATGGAGAGAAAACTAAAATTAAGTGCCCTTTGAGGGGTAGTATGGAAACTTAATACAGTAAAAAAATCCTAAAATATATACATATATGAAGGAGATCCCAATTAAGTAATGGGGAGACAGAGCCTCTCATCAACATTTAATGTCATTAAATGAAGCTTCCAGTACCAGGAATGGATTACATAAACTATAGGTTGTTCTCCACAGACTGATGGCAAGGTCCTCTTGCTGAAGACAAGACCTACATAACTCACAGAACTGGGAAAGTCGAGCTGGGGGCCTATATAGACACTCCCCATTCACACGCTAGTGTCTTTGGTACAGACCCTGCTCTGCAGGCTACCAAAGGAGAACTATAAACAACCATAAACCCTTTGATCTACAATTGTATACTGCTTGAAAGATATGTCATTGCAATGGTGGCAAAAGTTTATGGGAGTTAGCAGATAATGTCTGGTTTGACTTAAGGCCCACTCCATGAGATGGAACCCATACCTGACACTGCCTGGGTGACCCCAACCTGAAACTAGACAGCCCAAGGACTTAGGGTAAACCCAAACACTACTGCTCTACTAAAAGAACATAACAATAGAATGATTCCTGGTAACATTATGCTATACTTGGAGATCAGGACCTTGCTCAATGATCAGCCGAGAAACTTCCTCCTGCACAAGGGACCAAGTACAGAGACCCCAAGGCAGGCCTGAAGCAAAGAGACAGCTTGGAATACTCAGCCCTAAATGGGATGTCTCCATCAAATACCTGCCCTATGGGTTCAAGGAACCCGATGGAAGAGGAGGTAAAAAAAAAAGTGTAAGAGTCAGAAGATAGAAGACACCAAGAAAACGAGGCCCTCTAAATCAAATGTAATCAATGCACACTGAACTCACAGAGCCTGAGGTAGGATGCTAAGGGCCTACAGGAGTCTCCGCCGGTCGGGGTCCTAGCGCTGAGAAGAGCAGCTCAAACACATGTGCCACGATGCCCTCCATGGTTCCATTTCTACAAAGGAATGTGTCTTACATCCCATCCCTAACCCAGAAGCTAGCTCCAAATGATAACCACTGGCAAATCAAAGTTTACTTTTCTTCCAGAAGGTCTCACTGTGGCAACAAATGACTCTCAAAGGTGGGCCGCATGCCCAGCAGGAGATGGTCAACAGAAAATGAACTCCAAGTCTTCTTTGGAGGCTCCTTGTCTCATTCCGTCATGCAAGGGTGTTTCCTTTTTCTCTTTTTGTTTCTTTTCTTCTCTCTGTTTACCCTATAGTTTTTTTCTATGTATTATGACTTCCAGCTATTTTACTGAATTCATGACTGGGTAAATGACTGAGCTTCTGTTTCTTGTGTTTTCGCTCAGGCTCCTTCTCTTCTGTTTATTGTGTTTGTGTGTTTGTTTGGTTCAACACTGATGTGCTGGTTTTTGTTTTAACTTATTATATTTTATTTTTTTTATTATCCCTTAGAAGCCTGTTTGTCTTTTAATGAGACACCGAAAGGGGATAGATCTGGATGGCAGGGGGAAAGGGGGTAGTAGAGGGAGAGGAAACTGTAAACAGGCCATAGTATGTGAGGAAAATATCTATTTTCAATAAAAGGAAAAAGAATTAAAGAAAAAAGTCACTAATCTACTGGATTCTGGGGGTGGGAATCTGTGCTCTATGCTAGGGAGGTTGGGAAAGAAACAAGGAATGACACAGAAACAAATCTGGAATCAGGGGTCAACATTGAACACAAGACTCCTACCTGGAAAAGCAAGGTTTGGGAAGAAACAAGGAATGACACAGAAATGAATTTGGAATGGGTGTGGCAATCGGGGGTCAATACTGAATACAAAGCTCCTACCTGGAAAAGCAAAAGGGAGACAGAAAGATGGAAAACGGATCAGAATGACAAGCAGCGTGTTTGTGAGCACAGTCACTGCCCCACAGGCCCACTCTGCCCCCCCCACACACATCTTGGTGCATCTTTCTCGTCTCTGAGACACAGCTCCCTTATCACCTTCCTTTTGACTTCTTAAGGAAGGCTTATCTTATTTCTAACCCATGTCTCAGTGTGTGCACATGAGTGTGGGTGTCTGTGGGGGCCAGGAGAAGACAGTAAATCTTGCAGCTGGACTTACAAGCAGCTGTGGGCCCCCCATTGTGGGGGTTCCCATTTTCTACAAGAGCAACAAGTGCTCTTAACTGTTGAGCCCTCTCCCCAGTCTCTTCATAGTACAGAGATGTGATTTGTTTGAACAGAGGAAAGAAGCTGGATCACCTCTCCACCAGAGATGCCAAATGGTCCCATACTGTGTGCTTACGATATGCCTGTTCTGCTTGGACCATCTTTTAAGTGATAGAGCCGTTATTCAGTATAACTTCAATTTAGAGGAACCACAATTCCAGATGGTTTAGGTTTTTTATTTAAAGTTATTTCATATTTCATTTCATTTCTTTCTTTTATTTTTTTTTTGAGACAGGATCTTACTATGTAGTTCTGTCTATCCTGGAACTCACTCTAAAACTAGGCTGATCTCAAACTCACAGAGGTCTGTATGCCTCCCAAATGTTGGGATTTAATTGCACACACCCCTATACTCACTATGATTTCATTTCTATAAATGAATGTATCTTACCTTTATAATTAAGAAAATTTTATTAAAAATATTTCTTTAGCAAAATAAAATCATCTATAATCTTATAATCTCTCTCTCCATCACACACACACACACACACACACACACACTTTATCATATGCACGAGTATTTTCATAATCCTTATGGTGACTTTGTACTTATAGTGCACTTGAAGGCTCATTGAATTCTTGATCAGGACCTGAGAGGTCACCTAGCCAAGCTTTATCCAATATACTTGGAGGAAGGTAGAGGAAAGACATGCTCCATGTCTCTCTATGGAGTCTCCGAGCAGAAGACAGGGTCCGTATTTTCTCCTGCTTTCACTAGAACATGTTAGCTTTCATCTATTTTACTTTGGAGTTTGGCTTTCTAAGAATCCATTTCTAATAGGAATGGTCCAGCAGCACACATGAATATGAGCATCAGGAGCAGTGGCTGGGTTCCAAGCTATCTCTCCAGCTCCTGCCAGTTTTTCAGAAGGGGCAGCTGAAGCTGGGATGACTAAAGAGCCCACCTATAGTCCTGCAGGCAAGATCGGGTACTTATACTGCAGTATATAGTCCTGCAGCGGCGAAAAGCATGGTCTACAAGTGCAATTCTGATGCTAATCTGTTTTCCCCACTGCAAAACTCCCAGGCTGAGCGACCCAGACAGAGGAGGCTTGGATCCAAGGTCAGATCTTGGTTGGTGCTGTTTGTTTGCACAGCGTGTAACATTGTTTAAGTACTGAAACTCAGAGACACCCCTGGCAGACTCTCTCTCTGAGTTGGCGCCCAACAACCGTGTTGTGGTCTGTTGTGGAGAGAGCCGTGGGCAGCACAGGCTGGCTCTTTGCAGGGGTGGCGCGCTCTGCTGTTCCGCGTCACATCCCTTCGCGGTACTGTAAACATAAGTCCACTGTATGTTTTTAAAACATGAGAAGAAGCAGGATCCTGCCCTCGTGTTTTGACATAGCCTGCAGGGAGGGAGAATGGGACGAGCGGATCTCCAGCTTGTGCAAATATAATTGCTTTTCCCACCTGATGGTTAATATCAGGCAGTCTGGCTGTCGGACAGCAGTCTCAAGTCCTGCAGTCCAAACCCACACCCACAGCGGAGCCTCACCAGCTCTCAGACTCCCGCCCAGAGCAGTACTGTCCCTCCTGTGTTCTGAGGCTTTGGTCCTCCTTTGTGAGGTTGGCCTGCTTCTTGGCTTTCAACCATCAAGCCAACTCCTGTTGGTTCCATGTAGCAAAGGAGATGCCTTGGTGAGATTTGGGCTGAAGTTTTTGTTACTGAAAAGAATTTGAAAACCCACTGTATTCTGGGTTTCTAATACAGTGGGCCCATATGTAGATCCAACTGAAACAAGCATCAGATAAAAACTACATCATTACCACTATCTACACGGTTCTTTTCTTGTCATTATTCTCTAAATAATATAGACTAACAGGAAGTTAGAGAGGTGGCTCCGTGATGAAGAGTGCTTGCTGCTCTCATAGAGAACAGGAGTTCTGTTGCCAGTACCCATGCTACTCACCACACAACAGCCTCGAACTCCAACTCCAGGGAATCCAATGCCCAAGATCCTCATTCTGCCAGCACATGTACCCACAGGTGCATAACCATGCACACACATTTAAAACTAAAAGAAACCATATGAATTATAGCATGATTACGCAGTGCTTGCATTGTATTGGATATAATAGTTATAACTACCAATGTAGTTGTATAGCAGGGTGTATGTATGTTATATGCAAATATAGAACTGTTTTATGTAAAGGCATTAATTAGTTACCTGGGGATGTGAGTCAACTAAAATGCTTGAACCAGTGCCTTGTGGATAGCAAGAGAAGACTTCACTTCTTTTCTCTGAAATACTTTAATTCAAGATTTAATTTCTCTTCAAGATACTCTACAAGATGTTGAATGTCTGTCTAAAGGAGGTATGGATGCATTTTCAGGCCTGGGAGGTTAGCTAAGTCCTCAGGCTCCACTCCTTTCTTCACACTCAGGGGTTAATTGCTTTCTCCTCTGTCCTGAGTCAGAGTCCTGATTGATACTACACACAGCTTAGGTTTCTTTGGACCAGTCCTGCGCCACTTCTGCCTTCAATTTGCATTCAGTCCCAACTTTTATGGTTTTTGAGACAGGGTTTCTCTGTAGCTTTGAAGCCTGTCCTGGAACTAGCTCTTGTAAACCAGGCTGGCCTCGAACTCACAGAGATCCACTCTGCCTTCTGAGTGCTGCAATAAAAGTTGTGTGTCGCCACCACCCAGCATCAATCTGCATTCCACAAGCTGCCTAAAGCTTGTGACTATGTCTTACTCCCAGCTGAAATCATAGTACCCAGCCCACTGCCTGGGATGGTGAAATGACACCATAAATTCTTGTGGAATTGAACTCTGCTCTGAATGATTAGCCTGACTTTCGAATCCAGCATTCCAATGTTAGCTTTCAAATGTAGACAATTTCCAGAAAACTACATGACCCAGAGTAGAAATAATGTGTTAAAGCAGGGACTACACATTGAGCATTAACTACATCCAATTTTTTCTCTGTAGCCTAGAGAGAGCATAGAGTGATAAAAGTTGGTCTGTTTGAAGTTCCGGGAAGTGTGTGATAGAACTGGGCATCTAGTACAAACACAGGGACCTCAAAGAGGGAGATCTCATATACAGAGATTCTATTGAGACAAGAACCTTGATAAAGGGTCACCAAAATGACTGCAGTTCAATCGAAATGAACTTCAGCCCCACAGAGAGAAGACACTAAGCAAGAAAGAAAAGCTGGACCTGCCCTCCTGATTCCTGTCCCTAAGACTATGGCAAGCAGCAGGTCAAACAAAGACCATCCTGGGCTGGAATGCGGCCACATTGTTTGCCCACTATGTGATGGCGGACGGTGTTTGCTTTTTCAAGAATGTGTTACATGAAAGGCCATGAATTCTGTGGGTGGTGTGTTGAGATGAGAGCGACCTTAGGGTGACAATGTCAGGAAGCAAGAGGCATATAAGGAACCAGGTCTAGAGCTCAGGGGACATTTTTACACTACAGATATTGTGAAGGCCATTTTCCTTGCTGCGTTTCTCAAAGCTGTTTCTTTTATGCTGACACCCAGGGACTGGATGTGGAGAGAACAGATGATGAGGAACTGCAGGAAATGCTCAAAAGAGTGACCCAGAAGCTAGCTCCTCCGACAAGAGCTGTCTCTTCTGCACTTCTGGTAGAGCCCCTTTAGGCAGCCATTATACCTCTCATCAAACTGCCTAGGAAATCCACTTTTATCCCTCAATACTGTGAGGTCTCGGAGGGCCAGCTAAGGCCAAGGCCTAAATAATTCTTGCATCACCATCAACTAAGCTTGTGTTATACAGTAAATAAAGGGATGAATGAACTGTCAAAACTACAGTCAAAAACATCTCTTTGGGAAGACTTGCCTTGGGGAACTAAGAAAAGATTTTGAAATATACAGAAAGGACTCTGTTCTACACAGGAGCTCTCAATGATGGAATGAACCACTTGGAGAAGCAGTAGTTTTAATCATGGAATGCCCGTTAGTAGAGATGCATGGCATTCTCCTGACCTTCCCAGGAGGTGGAAGGCAAACCAAGATAAGCAGCCTTGGAGTCTATGAATTCAACATGCTACTTGTGCTCACTGACTTCACAGAGGAAGCGTACATCCCATCATTAGAAACAAAAGAGAATCTGCTGAAGACTGTGGGTGCGGTTTTATGGTGTTTCCAGAAGGCCCATGTATTCGGCCTTTCCCTCAGTGTTCAGTACTCTGAGTCTGCCTCCCTGTAAACAGAAGTTTATCCAATGACACAGACTCACAGACTCACCCCAGTCTAATGGCACGTCCGTTGGGAAGAAGGGCTGGGACTATTTATTCAGCAGGCAGTGGTGGTTGTTCACATAGTGCTGGGATCCAGCTCTCTTCTCTCCTTAGCCTCTAGTCCAATTCCTAGGAAGGCTTGGAGAGTAAGCAGTTAATAGGAATACTGTCCTAGCATGTAGGAGGGTCTGAATATGAGCTAGCCATTACTATTAAACACAAGACTGACTCTCTCCTGTACTCGGGGTAGTACCAATCAATAAGGCTTTGTTGAACTTTTTTAAATAAGTACATTTATAACTAAATATGAATGTTGCCATCACTCAGCAGGCAATGCTTATTAATCTCTACTATGTGCTGTATACCATGAAGGATGCTGAAGAATACTGAAATGGGGAAAAAATACAGAGTTCTCATTTCTGAAGATTTTACAAACTAGTGGTAAAGATAATGGATGTTTTTATTAATGAGTAAACAACTTTACTGAGCAGCGCATACTAAGCACATATTTGATCAGTCCTGGGTTGCGAGGGACTCAATAATCAGTGTTATCAGGGGAACTAAGTGGGGTGCCTCTGGAATCACGGTTGTACTTTCTTGGAAAGTATTGATTTTGTCTTACTATTCTACAAGCATCCCCTACAGTCAACTCAGTGAGGCAAAAAAATGGGAGGTTTGAGGAGACACAGGCAATGGAATCAATGAAACGGCAATGAATTTAAATCCCTCGTCAATGTTACACTATTTCAAACAAACCTCCAAGGGGTCAAGCAGGTGTGGCTGTTGCTCTCTTGATTTACAGAGATGTTCCCCAGCTTCAGAGAGAGCTCTCAGGATATGAGCCCTCTGGCCCACTGAGGGACAAGGAGCACACTATCACAAAGGGAAGACACACAGCTAACCCAGCACTGGTGATTCCTAGTGAACTCACCCTCGGTGTTCTAATAGAGGACAACGCCAGCACCATTGACTGCCTTCTAATAGCCGTTTTACAGCACGCTTTATCCATGTGAGAGGGCACAGGGGAGGGTATTATTATTTCCCTAATGCAGAGCAGCTGGGCCTGACAGAGGTAGAGGACTTTCTGGGTGTGGCTCTAAAAGTTTGTGTTTTCCCGGAAGGTTTTGAGCCACAGCCAAACCAGACCCAGAAATTCCCATCTAACCCTGTCTCAACACATGACTTTCATTAACAAAATTGTATTGCCCTTTTCTGCAGAAAGTGGTACCATTACTATAATAAAAACATGTCCATTATGGGTCAATTGCCACCTACATGGTGGTGAGGAGAACTCAGGAGGGAGAGGCAGGGAATCTTGAGAACAAAGAAGGACCTGGCTTCTGGGCCTCCTTCCAGGTCTGGGCTTCGAAGAGAAGGAGATGGAACAAAATGGAACTGTATCATGAACAGCCTCATCTCCTACAGTCAGAATTTGGATTCCGGAGAGTTTCGTTCCAATCATCAACACCCCTGGCTCCGGCAGGTATCTTGTCAGGAGGACAGTACAAGAACCACCCACTCCCTCCCTACAAGCCCAGTCTCTGGTTGCCTACTGGATTCTCACCGAGTTCCTGACATTGCTTTGTTGCTCCATCCTAACTTCCAGCTTCATGCTCATTTTTTTTAAGTTTAATTTGGATTTCTGGGTTGTCCATGGTCATGAGATACACTGACCATTAGTTGGTACCTCTGGTGTGTTTAGTTGACTTCTATCTGACCAGTGTCTACTTCCATGCCCATAGCCAGTGGCCAGGGCACCCATCTTGGCCAATCACTCCCTGGATACTCCAAACATTGCTGCTTCCAGAAATTTTCTCCCAAATTGTGAAGTAAATTGTTTATTGCCTAAGAAGTGAGAGGAACTTTGGAGTACTACCTTCATAAATTCTTGTTCTATAGGTCTAAAGGGGCCAAAAATATCCATTTCTTATGGTGGGTGATTCTAATGTAGGAAGAACCGAGGTGTTAAAAATCAAAGCATTAAATTGCCCTCATGGCCTTTCTCTGGTGCTGTGTTTTGAATCTGAAATGTTTCCCATAAAGCATATTTTAATGCTTGGTCCCCACCTTGTGGTGCTGTTTAAAAAGCTCCCTGCCCCTCCTTATATCTGCTGCCCCTTCACTGCTTCCTGTCCACCAAGAAGTGAAGAGCAGCCTCTGCTTTGAACTCCTACTGCTGTGAGGCTCTACCAAGGACCTCAGCTCAAACGACCATCAACTGACCATCCTGAAACCAGAAAACAAAAGAAATCCTTCCTCTTCTCAGTTGTTTATATCAGACGTTTCATTGCAGCATCATAAAAATGGCTAATATATTGAAAACTGATGAGCAAGCCCAGTCTTGGTCTGGACCAGGCAAAAGAGTGTACTGAACAAGAGGACTTGGGAAAAGTACCTCTATGGCAGATTCAATGTTAAAATAATTTGAAAAAAAAAATGTGTCCATATTTATTTTTTAATAAAGGTAAATATCAGGAATGGAGAAAAGAATTAAGATAATGAGGCCATTAGAGCCACATCCCAGCTACTTGGGGCCAGCAATTTTATTCCGAGTCTCATAGAAACCAGAAAGGGAAAGAAACCAGAGATCATCCTGCCATTCCTTGTGCTGTCAGGGCAAAGGGAAAACACACACTCTGATTCAAAAAGCTGAAGCTCTATTCCCTGCATTGGAGTCATTCCAAAGCCTCATATCTTCATCCATATTAATTATACAGTAGACCTCCTAACAGGCCTACAAGGCTATCATTAGAAGCTCTATATATGATAAAAATATTACTGAAAATCCAGCAGCAGTGGGAGAGAGGATGACAAGCCTCAACTATATCTTTCTGGTGTTCACATGCAATCATCCATGATAAAGCAGCATGGGTGGTCTCCTTTTCCTTGGACATGGACAATGACCCCTATTATTGAGTTCCCAGTGTCTTCTTGCTGCTCTTCTAAGATAGTCTGACCACCTACCCATTCAGGGACGAGCATTGCCTAGTTCCTGCCCATCTCCTGGAGTGTCCTTTCCACCATTCCAAGAAACCACTCTAGCACACCAGCCTTCACAAAACATGCATGTTTCTCGTACATCTCCATATCCTTGCCTTGCTAACTCTGCCAAGAGGACCACGTTCCAAAATTTCCATATGACTGCTGTCTTCATATTCTTCAGGCCTCAACCTAAAGTCCCTTACTCCCTTGAGTCTTCCCTGATCAGTCTAAAATGGGCTTCTCCATGATTTTCATACTCGGATCTCCTCCAACCCAATCATGAAACCCATTACAAGTTTTACATTCTGCATCCATGCAGTGTCCCCCACTGGGAGGTAAGAGTAGTGATTCTGTCTGCTTTATCGTGACTGTATCCTAAGATCCATTATAGATAAGACTTGGTACACAGGTGCTCAATGCATACTTGTTCACAAATGGAGACTTGCTTTCTGGTGAGGCCTGAAATGCAAGTTTTCCTACATTGAAATCTGGTTTTTAAAAAAATCCAATACTCCAAGAACATATCCTTCCAAGGAAATCAAAGAACCCCAAAGAGCATTCACTCCAAGGAGAGCCAGCCAACTTCAGCACAAAGATGGCTTACAGATCCCTCTGGCGATGAGGTCAGATTTCTCCCAAGAGCATCTTCTGGGTAGAGCCAAAAGTGTTCCTCCCTGCAGTCTTTGGTCAGGGTGGGGCAGTGCACAGCACAAGGGAGTGGGATTCTCTTCTTCTATTCCTTCTAATCCAATAGGATGAAAACATCCCTCCAACCCCAAGGTACTGAAGACTACTACATGGTATAACAAAATAAAGAGATACTGTCTGGACATGAATGAAAAAAAAAAATCCCTTCCCAGCTCTTTTCTGAACTCAGCGCCCACTGGCATTTCTGCACAGCTCAGAGCAGCAGTCTCTCCTGAGCAAAGCTTCCACCCTGAGCCCACAGAGACGAGCACTAACCAGGGAAGAGGCCACCCACCTGTGCCCGCAGCCCAGCCTGAACTGAGGGCTTATTATCACGGGCAGTCCTCGCTGTTCCCTCTGGTTTCCTCTCTTTCCCACACTCTTCTACAGCTCCAAACGGGCCAACTGGTATCCAAACCCAAATTCTGACTCTCCAGTCTGTCCTTCTCTGCAGCCACCTGGGATAGGAACATAACACCCAGCGAGTTCTCCAACTGGATACCAAGGTGGTACGGTAGGAGACTGTGTTCTTGCTGGACCGCTATGTCAAGCGGTGGGACCTTGTGCAAAACCATTCCTTGCCTCACTCTGTGAAACAAGTAAGCTGTTCTCATTCATGCTTCACACATGTGATTTTACAACACTTGGAAATTACCTGATTTGATTTTAAAGGCATGATTAAATAGTCTCTCTTTCTACTGCCTCAAACTCCATCAGCCCAGCAGATGCATTTTAGTGAGATAGTGGATTAAATCAATAAGCTCTTAGATATGTTTTACAGAGCATGACGTTAAAGATAATTCTAAGACACAGAGGGAACAATCAGTTTATAAAGGTATTTTTAAAAAAATAATTCTGGGATACATTGCTGAGGATAGCAGCCCGAAGAGAGAAAGCTCTATGTTTATCATGATTTGATTAACAAATGTTTAAGGCCCTGTTATATGAGCAGCATTAGGGACCCTAGACAGAAAGATTAGAAGACACAGATCTGTCTGCAGTAGGTGTAGCAGGAACCAGGTGAGAGGTATCTGCATGCTCTAATAATCCCATTGCCATAGAGTGAGAGGAACAGTCTGCAAACTTGGTGAGAGAGGGGATGCTACCTTCCCTGAGTCCCTATCCCTGGTATTGTACCCAGCATATAACGAGGGTTTTATGGACATATCTGCTTAAGTTCCACAAAAATCCACTCCAGAGGAATGGTGGGTGCAAAACTCTTTCTACAAAGGGAGAAGCATAGTTCTGTTAAGGACATGTTCAGTCCATAGCCAAGGTACTGAGTGAAATCCAAAAAGGAAAATGTCAGGTAACTAACTTCATTGTAATAACAGTTTTCAAAACTTATCAAATGGGACTCATACAACCTGTAAAATCTGAGGTCTGTAAATATGTGTCCAAAATGTTCATAGGTCAGATTATATCACTTCTGTTCACAAGATTTCAGTGGCTTTTCAAACACCTGTCTGTGGTGTCTGTGACTTGCCCCACTCCTACTGTGCCAAGCCAGCCTTTTACTTCCCTGGTATCATCCTGAATGCTCCTCTTGCTCATTCCACCTCAGTTACCCTGGCTCCTCAAAGCTGATAAGGTTCATTCTTTCCCCTCAGAACTGTAACACTGGCTGGCCCTCTGCCCCAGTGTTCTTCCCATGACACCCAAGCCATCATGCCCTCCATCTTTTAAATCTCAGTGAGCCCTACCCTGAGGATCCTGTTTAAAATGCAAACCACTCACCCAGAGGACCTCATGTTTTTCTCCTTTTCCTCTATAACATCACTTTTAATATACTCCTTTTTTTCTGTTTTTAATTTGTATTATTTATATACATTACAAACCAACTGCAGCTTCCCCTACCTTCTCTCCCCCCAGCACCCCCTACCTTTGAACTCTCTCTGCTTCCCTTCCAAAAAAAAAAAAAGAGCAGGCTTTCAGGCATATCCACCAAACATGGCATAACAAGTTGCAAAGCTAGGCACAAACCCTCATGTCAAGGCTGAATGAGGTGACCAGTAGGAAGAAAGGGTCCCAAGAGCAGGCACAAGAGTCAGAGACACCCCCACTCCCAATGTTAGGGGTCCCACAAAAATACGAAGCTAGCAACCATAACACAGATGCAGAGGACTTAGCTTGGACACATAAGGGGTCCAGGCTTGTGGCTTCAGTCTTGACATACTCTTTTATGCTCACAAGGTTTTGGTCTGTTTTTCCTTTTTTTCCTTTTGTGTTTTCCTGAACAATCCATGTGCACATTAAAATTAAAGTAGAAAGGAGGTGAGAACAAACTTGTTCATTTGCTGATCCTCTCTGAATGTCTCAAAGAGTACCTGCTGCCACAAAGAATGCTCAGGAACTATTTGCTGAAAGAGAAAATGAGCCCCTTGGCAGGCTGGTAAAGACAACCCTTGAAACAAAGAATGTAGAGCATTTCTGTGAGGAAAATGTCAGTCCTTCACCTTTGAGCTTCTTTCCTTATTCCTATTGCTTTCTGCCATGATGCCATGTTTTCATTGTTTTACTCAGAACTTTTTCTGAAAAATCTACATTGTTTTAATTTTTTTTAAATATAGTTTTACTGGGGCTAGAGAAATGGCTCAGTGGTTAAGGGCATTAACCGCTCTTCCATAGGTCCCAGGTTCAAGTCCCAGCACTCACATGGCAGCTCACAACTGCCTGTAATTCCAAGATCTGACACCCTTACACAGACATACACCAATGTACATAAAATAAAATATTGTTTAAAAAATTGTTTTTACAACTTTATGAGTGGCAAACACAGCACTTTGATCGCCTGGTGCATTAAAGAATAAAAACATATCCAAAATGGCATGGAGGTTCTTTCACGCACACCTCCAAACAAATAGGTTTGATGTATGTTGACTCTGAGTGGTCTCAACTCTTTAAACATTTATTTGGATAACTCTGTTTGCATTTACTATAGCTATATACATAGATATATTATTATATTGTGGTGCCTTTTTGACAAACAGTCAAGTACAGGAGAGGTCAGGACCAAGAAGAAGATGGCTCAGAAGGTAAAGACTCTTGCCTACAAGCCTGAGTTCCATCTTTGGATCTCTGAAACAACATAAAACTGGAGGGAGCGAGATGAGTTCACAAAACTGTCCTCTGACCTCCACATAAATGCCATGGCTTGCATTCAGATACAGTAACAATTACTACTAATAATAGTAGCAAAGGTAGTTGTAAATGATGAATATTTTTCAAACACTATGAGAAGTGATTACATACATATTCTTTCCTACACTGCTTCCATCATGCTACAACATAGAACCTCTCATTCCAGGGGTTGCTGCACTGTATCATGAAATGCTTTATGTCTTCCCAGGTAATTTATGGAATAAAGGGTGCAGGTATATCTTAGCTGCAGGCAAAGGCTGCCTCCAGGCCTAGAACACAAGCTATAAAAGGTGGGCCAGAAGGAAGCTAATGAGCTCAGTGGGGGAAGCACAATTAGAGGTGCTGACCAGCCAGGCTGTGTTTACATTCTGACTGCCAGCTCTAATGCCTGAGCTCCTGTCTGTGTTTATTGTAGGCATTAATGTCTGTCAGGTCTTCATTTCTCAACTGGAACCCAAGCTCAGTCAACATTTTCACAGTAGAGCAGCAAAGGTGAACAGTGACAGATGCGCTTCTGTGGCTCAAGCTCTGACAATAGTCATTCCCGTGACTCTCCATCTCCGGCTGTGGTTGCTGGGTCCCCTGCCTCCATGCTCCTCATGTCTGAACCAGGAATACATGGCAGTGGATCTTTGCCTGTGGTTACGGCTGAGGAGATGCAAACTCATGATCTTGAATGCGGTCATTAATGTGCCCATGGCAACTACACCACTTGGGCCAGCAACCCATCAGAAGACAACAAACAGATCCGCAGGAAAGCCAGAACAAAGAAGAAGAAAGTATAATGAAATAAGAGGCCATGCCTTTGAAAGAGAGCAATGAGAGGAATATGGAAAAAGATTAATTTGAATGGAGGGAAGAGAAGGGGTAAATACATACTTATAATCTCAAAAATCAAAGAAATTGTATTTTAAAACAAAGGAGTGGTCATTCTCTAGTTCTTGGCTGCATGGTCATTGTCCCCCCCACCACCACCACCACAGGGCTCTGTAGCTCTTGGGTTCTAGCAGTTACCTAGCTATCTTTTCCTCCCCAATACGTCATTTAATGAATTTCCAAAATGGCAGTGTCTTTGATTCATAATGTTCTTCTTTTGGTATCATGCCTTGGTAGTCACTGAATCACAAGATAGATAAACAGACAAGAAACGGTATTATTATTCATCTCTGTTTAAGCCCACTACTGATTTAATGACTCTGGTAAATGACATTTTCCCCCTTGAGCATACAGAAATTTAAAGAAAAAGTACAATACTTCAAGTACTATGATACTAAAATTCTTTTTAAAAAAAAAATCAGAAAAAAGAAACTCAGGTTTCCCTATGGTATTTTCACACCTAATTTTGGTTGATCCTCTTCTGCCATCTTCCTGCCCTAGTTTAACTCCCCTGTCCCTCTCTACTTTCATGACCGATTCCCCTTCCTTAAACTCTGCTTCCCCTCCCAATATCATTTTTGAATGTTCTACACCCACTCCTACGTAACCATATGTAAAATTCAGAAGCTAGGATGACACCTGAGAGAATATTCAGTGTCTTCCCTTTCTACTGATAACCCAATGTTTCTTAAACTGGCTCAAACTGCGGCAACAAATGGAGCTTGTGCTAAGAATTAAGAACTACATTTACAGCTAATCAAATAAAGTTATGCTGCCTAAAAGAATTAAAAATAAAGTATGGTGTCACCTACCTGTAGTCCCAGACACTTTGGATGCTGAAGCAGAAGTATTGGTTGTACCCAAGGGTGCTGAGGCAGCCTGGGAAACAGTGAGAATACTGGCTTTGAGAGAGGAGGTTTAAAATGGGACCTAAATTAATTCATTTATACTTATTATTTTTCTGTGGATCATTTAATATTCCTGACATTCTCCATGAAGGACTCTGACTGCCAGAGCCTCACAGCTGGTCCCAGGCTCCTGCTGCCCAATTTCTAACCCACCCCATCCAGTTTCTTCCTGAAGATCATGGTTTACCAAATTACCTCCTAGATGTAAAAATCTGGCCAAGCCAGTTATCTTCAAGATGAGAGTCAGTGGCCAGGGGCACACCTCAGCTACAGAATTCCATCCTTGACAGAGTGCACCCTTGCGCATTTTTAATTAACAATACAAAGGTCAGTTTCCTCATTTGACCTCATCACCTGATGATTATTAGCCCCCCCATTCCTCCCTGTAGACCAGTCAAGTGTTAGATACCATATCACATTCAACAATACTTTTTACACCCAGCTACTTGAAATAAACTATGCACCTTCATTTCTTTCCCATTGAGCAAAGCTCTGCAAGCTAGGAGGGAGGGGAGAAAGTACTTATATAAAAAGATGCCTCTTTATAGAAGGATGTTAAATATATATATAATGAACCTCTTTCTCTGTAGATTTCACATTCGCGGATCAAAAATATTTTTTAAAATGTGTTATACTGAACAAACATTAACAATTTTCCTGTGAGCATTCCCTTGACAATGCAGTTTAACGAGCACTTACATAGTGTTTTTAATGCCCTAGGCATTACCAGTAACCTAAAGATGACTTAAATTCTACAGAAGGTTGTATTGGTTCTATGCAAACACTACACCATTTTATATAAGTAACCTGAGCATCCATGGACTTTGGTGTCTGCAGGAAGTCCTGGACCTAATCTCCATGGATACCAAGGGATAGCTATATCCACGAAAGGGAGAAAACAAACTAGTAACTGTAGACCTGCACATGCAATTGGGGTTGGATTGTTCAAAGAGTGTCTGTCAGGCACCTTCTAGGTACCAAGCAGAGCTGGATCCTGAGGACAGCAATGAGCACAGTAGGCAACCACAGGGAGGGAATACAGGGGGAAATCTCAATGGTGGGGGGTGCAGAATAAAAGCAAGGCAGTCCACAGTATGTCTGCTGTGCTGAGTGGCAAGAGAGGAGTGGTGCAGGGAGGGGCAGAGCAAGCTGCAAAGGCATTGTGTGTGAGATGCTGGAAACAGGGTGGAGGGGGCAGGAACTGGGATAACATTTGAACACTGACCTAAAGGAGCTAAGGGAGCTACAGAAGCCATGGAGATGCAGAGGTTCCTCTCTGCCTTGTATCCTTCCCACCTATCTTGAGAGCACCACTGCCCACCGAGGATTTGTTGAGCATTACTTTTGAAAAGTCGGTTTGAAAAAAACGATTACCTGAGTTCTTTTCTTTAGTGTTGAATACATCTGTATTCCAACTATAAAACGATGCTATGATACCAAATATGCTATTTCAAATAAATCAGCTACTCCCCAGAAATGTTTGCAGACTCTCTGTCTCCAAATACTTGATTGTCTAAAGCAATCCTGGTGGCAGGTTACAGTCTTTATGCATACCCTTAATGGCTGCAGGAAAACATTATCTGAAAAGGACACCCTGGGTATTTCAATCATGAGGAGGAATGAGACACATATTGATGAAAGTTCTGAGTGACAGGAGAGAGCCCCCCAATACACACACACACACACACACACACACACACATACACACACACATACACACACACTGTTAGGTTCAACAGCAGCTCTTAGAATATCAAGAAGCTGAAGGTGTCACATGAGGAAGTCTACTGGTCCCCCCAACAACAGTGAGTCAGGCCACTGAAAGGATAACACCTCCTGGCTACTTCACAGCCTCACACTTGAACACACCCAACCCCATCAACAACTACTCAGGGCTACCAGGAGAACAATGATACTAACTCTGTCTTTGTCCACCTTCTAAATTGCACCTTATTAGTTTGTTACTGGTGAAACATGATTAGAAAATTTGCCTCACATAACTAGATGACAACATGTAGAATGAAAATAGATCCATATCTATCCCTATACACAAAACTCAATTCCAAATGGATTAAAAACCTCAATATAAATCTGAACACACTGAACCTGATAGAAGAGAGAGTGGGAAATAGATGGCAACACACGGGCACAGGAGACCACTTCCTAAATATAACGCCAGTAGCACAGACACTGAGAGCAACAATTAATAAATGGAATCTCGTGAAACTGTAGAGAAGTTTCTGTAAAGAAAATGACAGTCAGTAAGACAAAAAGGCAGCCTACAGAATAGGGGAAAAAATCTTCACGAATTCCCACATCAGACAGAGGACTGATCTCCCAAAATACATAGAGAACTCAAGAATTTAGGCATCAAACAGAGAATTCTCAGCAAAAGAATTTCAAATGACCAAAAGATACTTAAGGAAATGTTTAACATTCTTAGCCATTGGGAAAATGCAAATCAAAACAACTCTGAGATACCATCTTACACCTGTCAAAAAGGCTAAGATCAAAAACACCAATGATAGCCTTTGCTGGAGAGGATGTGGAGTAAGGGGGACATCCATCCTTTACTGGTGGGAATGCAAACTTGTACAACCTCTTTGAAAATCGGTATGATGGTTTCTCTGAAAATTGGGAATCAACCTACCTCAGGACCCAGCAATACCACTCTTGGGCATATACCCAAAAGATGTTCAATCATACTACAAAGACATTTGTTCAACTATGTTCATAGCAGCATTATTTGTAATAGTCAGAAGCGGGAAACAACCTAGATGCCCTTCAATCAAAGAATGGATGAAGAAAATGTGGCACATTTACAGATTAGAGTACTACCCAGTGGGAAAAAAAAAAAACTAAAAAAACAAACAACAAAAACAATGACATCTTGACATTTGCATGCAAATGAATACAACTAGAAAAAAAGTTCTGAGTGAGGTAACTCAGACCTAGAAAGATGAACATGGTATGTACTCACTCATAAGTGGATGCTAGCTGTAAAGCAAAGGATACTGAGTGTATAGTTTATGATCCTAAGGAATCTAAGTAACACGGTGAACCTTAAGAAAACTATACATAGATCCACCCAGAAAAAAAAATAGACAAGATTGCCTGACAAAACTAGAAGCATGAAGGTGGGGGGATAAGGGAGGGCAGAAGGGGAAGACAAAGGGAGAAGGGGAGGGAAAGGAAAACTTGAGTGAATGGGATATTTGAGATGGAGGAAAGACAGAGACAAGAGCAAGGAAGTAGATATTTTGATTGAGGGAGCCATTATGGGGCTAGCAAGAAACCTGGCACTAGAGAAATTCACAGGAATCCACAAGGATAACCTTAGTTAAGACTCTAAGCAATAGAGGTGCAGGTGCCTGAACTGGCCTTGCCCTGTAGTCAGACTGATGAATATCTTAAATATCACCACAGAACTTTCATCCAGCAACTGATGCAAACAGAGACAGAGACCTGTATTGAAGCACTGGGTTGAGCTTCCAAAGTCCTGTAGAAGAGTGGGAGGAGTGAGAATATGAGCAAAGAGGTCAAGACCATGATGGGGACACCCACTGAAACAGTTTACCTGAGTTAATGGGAGCTCACCAACTCCAGTTGGACAGGGAAGGAAACAGCATAGATCCAAACTAGTCCTTCTGAATGTGGGTGACAGTTGTATGGCTGGGTGCAGACTGAGGGGCCACTGGCAGCGGCACCAGGATTTATCCATACTGCCTGTACTAGCTTTTTTTTTGAAACTATTCTCTTCAGATGGATATCTTGCTCAGCCTAGATATAGCGGGGGGGGGGGGGGTTGGACCTTCCCCAAAGCAATGTACCTTACCCTCTCTGAGGAGTGGATGGGGTGGGGTGGGGGTAAATGGAGGAAATGGGAGGAGGAGAGGGAGTTGGAACTGGGATTGGTATGCAAAATGAAAAAAGATAGTTTGTTTAGTTTAAAAAAAATATTTATCCATTTATTATGTATACAATATTCTGTCTGTGTGCATTTCCGCAGGACAGAAGAGGGCACCAGACCTCTTTACAGATGGTTGTGATGCACCATGTGGCTGCTGGGAATTGAACCCAGGACCTTTGGAAGAGCAGGCAATGCTCCCAACCATTGAGCCATCTCTCCAGCCCAGTTTGTTTACTTTAAAAAGAAGAAGAAGAAGAGGAGGAGGAGGAGAAGGAGGAGGAAGAGGAAGAAAGAAAGAAAGAAAGAAAGAAAGAAAGAAAGAAAGAAAGAAAGAAAGCAAGCAAGCAAGCAAGCAAGCAAGAAAGAAAGAAAGAAAGAAAGAAAGAAAGAAAGAAAGAAAGAAAAGAACACTTACCTGAAAGAATTCTGGAAAATGTCATTTCTAGGATTTAGAAAAGATAAGGGAATCTTCACACAGGTGGCTGCAAGGTTCTAACACACACAATCAACCCTCCTGCAATCAGGTTGCTGTGATTTTCTTGAATGTTGCTTGATAATGGAATACTTTTCCTCCATTCCAGCTAAGGGTAGTTACACCTAAAGGCCAGGGTCAATGCCCCACATCAGACAATATAGCTATTCCACCCACATAGGCCCAGGTCCTCAGAGTCATACTGCTGTGCCAAAATAAGACAAGTAGAATTTTACCATTTTGTTCTGCCTTAAGTCTGTAGGGGACCAAAGTGTAGCCTATACAGCTCAGAATATCTCGCCTAACCGTTCTGCTCACAGAACATTTGAAAACATGGTAGACCCTTGCTGCAGCCTTCATGCTCCAGTTTTGTCTGTTCTGTAAGCCTCTGTCTTTGGGTACTTCTTGCTCCCCTACTCCACATTTTTCTGCAATATTTTTACTCTTAGTGTTTAGGGATGGGGGCAGAGGTGACTCATGTTTGTCAAGCAAATTGGCTTCATGCTCTAATCCCAGTGAATGGTAAACGCTATGTGCTCCATGCAGGAGATGGAGAATTATCTTCTTACCACTAAGATGTGCTACGGTGTAAAGTCCCAGTTTGGACTCAAAAGAATCACAAACCAGAATTGAGCTAGAGGAAAGATGAGTTGAGTAGAGAGACCAACCATCGACTATAGAAGTATTTGGGGTCCTAATAAGACCTAGAGAATTAGCCAATAAATTACTATTACTCTCAAGGTTTGTCTCATCTGACCAGGAATCGAGGACTAACCAGACCCACTTTTTAAAGAAAATTAATAGACTTGTCATGCACGAAATAATTCACCTAACTTTAAGAACTGACACTTACAATATTGGAAGCCAACACCTTCCTGAGTTAACAATGCTTGTTCATCAAGTTTCTTAAATGGTATTGGGTCTGAGCTGATTTCACCATCAAAACCTTCTTTTTCCAATGTGGCAGAGTCTTGCTACATGGTGAAATGTTAGGCACTGGAAAAGTAAATACCACGAGCCATTACTAGCCAGTAACAGCCATCAATGGAAAGTGTAGGGAGAGCTGTGATTCAGAATTAGCTGTAGAGAATTATTTGGCCACAGGATGATGAAGAAGTGGCACTTGGCTCCTATGATCTGAGTTTGAACAAGGCATTTTTCCCATCTGAGAAGTCCCTTCTATTTATATAATGAAAAGTCTGGATGTATTTCTAAGGGTTCTTTCACTAATGGATCTGTTAAATTAACCATAAGTGCTTCTCCCATTTTTTATTATAATATAAGCTGAAGCCAAGTCAAAGAAGGAAATATTTCTTCCATGAGCACAGCACTTTGCCCATCCCCCACCTGTGAGTGTTAGTGCTGTAAAAATGAGCTCTGGTTTCTTCTCCACCCAACGAGATTGCTAGACTAGCATGTGGAGAGTCTAGAATAATACATGTATCTAATGACCCATGAGTAGCTGTTCTTTTACCTTTTCCATGAAGACACCAAACTCAGTTAAATTCCCTGAATCTCTCTGCAAGGGTTGGAGAATGGATGCTTTGATACATATGTGTATATTAAAAGACAGGGTGAGATATTTTGAGATAAATGTCAAAATGCTCTGGGCATAGTGGAATGCACCTAGAATCCTAGCACATGGAAGAAGAAAGCTGGAGGATCTGGAGTTCAAGGACATCCTTGGGTTTATGGGGAGTTTGAGGTCAGCCTAAGTTACATTATGATGAGACCATGTGTTAGGGAAATACCAAAATTTTTTATCATCATTTTCATAAAATATACATGTTGCAAATTAAAGCATAGAAATACACTTGCATCAGGTTCATCTCAAGAAAAAGTGAGGTGGTGGGTGACTGAATCTAAAACCTGCCGCTGCTCTCTGTGAATTAATATGACAAGCTCACACTCCTCATCTAATATGTGCTCCAACAGTATATTCACAACTGGCAATGATGGAAAGACAGTGGGGCCCTAGAGGATGCATTGAATCAGGGAGAGAAACAACACTATCTTGGTAGGGAAAACTCAGCCTAAGAAGTATGTGCTGCATTTATTGGCAGGGCCAGAGACACTGTACATTTGCAGGGGTAGGAAAAAGCTAAGGACTGCTCATTGCGGGGGGGGGGGGGTGAATCTGGGGACTGCTCATACATTCTAAGTATGTCCCTAAGGTCTATGCATAGGGTTCCTGCCTAATGTGTGATCAAGTTGTCACTATAGTTAACAAACACAAGTTAGAACAAGACAGGTGAGATGCAAGATTTCCACACGATAGCAAGAGGATATGTCCTTAGAGAACACAAGACTAACAGACCTGTTTCTAGAGATTCTCAGAACCGTCCAGAAGATTCAGCGGAGGATGAGGGAGGCCTGTGTTCCTCTGGAACAGCAGATCTGCACATTTTCCATTCCCATGATGCATGTGTAAAGAGACACTCTTGTGTTTCCTCAAAATGACACAACCTGGCAATCAGAAATGCCAGGAAGGTAAGCCTAATGGAGCTTTGCCCAACAGTGGTTGGAAGATAATTAGAACATGGAACTTTCTATCCTTTCCAGCCCTCTGCCCAAACAGAGCCCAGCTGCCAGGTTTCCAAGGCTCCTTTCTGGAGAGTCAGAATGTCTCCATATGTGCCTCTGCATGCACACTGTTGAGCTGAACACCCATTGATTGTCAAAATAATGAAATGAGATCAGACAGAAACTTATAAACCTTAGACTTGAGATGAAGGGCAGTAGGGAGGTCTCTTCACTGGTGAAAGAGTGCACTAAAATCATGCTTCACTAGAACCTGACTTGTGACCCAAGTATCTGCACTTTCTCCAATTCAAAGAAAACGACCTTGTTTTAAGAAATGGACAAAGAGAGTTGGAAAAATTGATCGGTGTTTAAGAGCACTTGTTACTCGGGTTTGAGGACCCAGGTTTGATGCTCAGCACCCACAACGGTGGGTAACAACAATCTGTGAACTCCAATCCCAGAGGATCTGACACCCTCACCTGGCCTCTGTGGGTATTTAACACACATGGTTCACATATATATGGCCAGACAAAACACCCATATACATTAAAAATTATTTTAAAAGATTTTTTGTTTTCTTTAAATGGGCAAAAATTATAATTACATTTCTCCAAAGATGTACACATGAACAATAATGACCAAAAAAAAAAAAGCTAAAAACCTCAGTGATCAGCAACTCCAGTCCTGAGCATATATCCAGAGGAGATAAATCAGTGTGCTGAACTCTGCATGGTCAACTTATTAGAGTATAGTTCAGTAGCCAAGATTAAAGTCCACCTAAGTGTCTATCAATTTACAAGTAAGTTTTTACATGTGAAATAGTATTCATCTGTAAATAATGAATTGAATTGAATCCTGTCACTTGCAATGATGTGGTTTAATCTAAAGGAATATATATATATATATATATATATATATATATATATATATAATTATGGTTCCCAGAGGTAAGGGTGGTAAAGCACAAGGAAGGAAGGGCATATGTTGGTCAAAGAAATGTATAATTAGAGTTAAGTGGGAGGAATATGTTTGAGAGATCTATTTATTGTATAGCATAATTATGGTTAATGGTAATGCTTTGTACGTTTCAACATAATGACATCAAATTGAAGGTTACAAGCCACAGAAAATAATAGCAATGTGAACAAATGTATTTGTTACCTAACTAGATTTAACTACTCCACGAAGTCTGTGAACTTTACAGCATCGAGCTATATTATATACATGAAATTTAATTTAGATTTTGATAAATAATAAAAGGAAAAATAAAAATAAAAATGGAATACCAATTCATAAGATGAATGGACAAATGACGTATAAAATGTGTATGAATAGCATAAGACCATGAAAATTAATAGGAATCAATTTAGTGATGTTCATTTATGTGTAAACGTTAGTAAAATAAAAGTTGCCTAGACTGAAGAAGAAATGGAGGAACAAAATACAGAAACTATAAAAAATTGACTTAATGCTATCCCCAAACTTCAAAAGAACACATGCATGCTACTCTATTCTGTAAGGAAAAGCCAAGAATCCAACTCTCCCTACTGAACCACTGGCTACTGAAAGGTTCTGAGGGAGGGAAAGTTAGTATCTTCTTAGGTGTGCATACAAGTGAGCCCACCAGGCTCCTGTATAGCCCCATGTCCATGGTAACACAGACTTCCGTGGTGAAACTTAATAAGCCATAAAACAAAACAAAATGACATAAACGTTGAATGGGTTCCATAGAAAGTTGGGAGCATAGCCGGGATGACAGGAGATAGAGAGGTTGGTAAGAGTAATCAGAATGTATTATGTGTATGTTTGAAATTTGTTATGGGAACTCCTTCAGCCAATAGCCTTTTAGATACCGGCCTATCTTGGGCATGGTCTCAGGTACTGTAAGTGCAGATGAAAAACATGTGCTGCCCTCTTTTCTGCTGCATTTGGTTCCCAGTTTCCAACACACACAGAGGACTGCAGATCGCTGCCCTTACTGAGTTTATCCCCAAATAAACCTTTGTTACATTCCATTCCAGGCTATTGTGGAACTCTTTGATACACTTGCAGGAATTATTTAATTAATCCTTTATAAGAAGCTTGTACATTTCTACAGAGAACAAAGTGTTATGAGTAAACAATTCTCAAGTTCCTCACTTTACAAAAGAGACAATGAAGGAAATGGTGGATATTGTCAACATCTTTTTTCTTGTTCCAATTTCTACTTTTTAATCTGTTGTCTCAGAGACACCACCAGATCATTTTTATATTAGGTTCTACTTTCTTTATGGTGACCAACTTTGAAATAATATATTCTAAACTTTCTACATGATATTTCCTGCCATGTGAAAAAAAAATTCATACAAGATCATGGCAGCTATATTGGCCCTACACTGTGAAGTCTTTCTTTCTCTATGTATCTCTGCTCTCTAAGTCCATGGCTCTGCCTGATGCCTGTGGCCAGTCTCTCTCTCCTATAATAGCATTTATCCCATTGAAGATCAGACAGAAGAGTTAGAAGGGATTTATTTTCTAGTATGATTAGTTGTGAGTTAGGACAGCTATGCATTTCCACATACAAAGGAAATGATGATCAGCCTCTCATTACCCCATACCAGACAGCAAAGTAAGAATAGACTATCTGCCAAACATAGGCTTGGAAATGAGATAAACCTGCAGAGTGAGAGGGAAGGGTAGAGGTGACATAGAGAATGACTGAGTAAAGACTTTAACAAAGTCTTCTACTTTCCTTTTCGTTGCGGTGCTAAAACATTCTGACCAAAGGCAGCTTAGAAGAGAGGGTTTATTTGACTTTTAATTCTCAGTTATAGTCCATCACCAATGAAAAGTCAAGGCAAAAAATTGAGCTCACATATCTGATCACATCTGATCCACAGTCAAGAAGAGGGGAAACAATTTCCCACAGCATTAGCTCTGGCCAGGGAACTCACTCCACAGCCAAGGAGCATAGCAGAAACTATAGGGGAAGAGTGCTTGCTGGCTCACACAGGCCTGTGCTTCCCTTAGATGCCCAGCTGCCCAGGGAATGGTACTCCCACAATGGGCTGGGTCCTATGCCAATTAACAATCAAGACAATTCCTCACAGACATGACTCTAGGCTAATCTGATCTAAGGCACTCAACTGAAGCTCCCCACTCATCTGATCTCTAGTTAGTGTCACGTTGACAGTTAAAGCTAACTAGGACACATAGTAAGCCCACCAACTTCCGATATAAAATAATAGCCTGTTTTCAAAATTCCATTAATGTATACAGCAAAATATAAGGCATAGATCCACCTGGCCGTTTATTTCCTAGTGTGAATAACTCCACTACTATTTCCTCCTTCTGGTATCATATCTATACTTCCTGTACTGTTCCAAATGCACAAACTTGATTGCCCAGCCTTCAATGCCACCAAGGATGGTCTGTGCTGGCATAGCTCTACTCCTAAATCTCACGATGGCTTACATCCATAGAAGTCACAAATATGTCTCTTCCCTTGGCAAAGGGGATTAGTAGAGGGTATAAGTAGGGGTCTAGAGATAAGGAGATTAGACTGGATTACCTAGGTGGCCTCAGTATGATCACAAGGAGCCTGAGAAGGCAAAGACGGCAGGAAGGCAGAGACGTAGTGATGGCACAAGCACTCAACCAGCCCCCGTTGCATGTGAAGCTGCAAGAATTTCCAAGCCAAAAATGTTGGCAGTCTTTAGAGGTTGGAAAGGGCAAGGAGATTCCTTCTGCCTCACTGCATCTCCACAAGGAGCACAGCCCTCCAACTCCTCAACACTGGTCCAAGGAGAGTGAATCTGGACTGCTACTCTTCAGATCTGTTTTGTAAAAAGCATGCACTGTCTGTGGTCACTGTTGTTTCTTGGAGGCACATTATCATAGCACCCAGAGAAAGACAGTATAGTGTCCTTTGCCTAATAAACAGTTAAGTTTCTTCATTATTTCTTTCCTTGGAATGTGGATGTGAAGTCAGGGAGACAACAGCCATATTGCAATCTTGAGGCAATACAGAGGACTGGGGAGGCTTTATACACAGGAAGCCAGAGCAGAAGGAGTCTGAAGCCCTGATGGCTTCACAGAGCACAGGCCCAAACTGACTATCGCAAATGTTTTGTCACCTGAGATAAATAGCATGCATTAGCTTTTCAGTTTCTTTTAAATTTTCACTGTATATACTCACTGTACATGGAACTGTGTTAAATAAAAGCATTTACACAAGTATGCATTACACACTCATCTTCACACCTCTGTTTTTATTTCACTAAACAAAGACTTTGTAGAAGAGTATACTGGACCTCCTATACTCACTGCTTTGTGAGAAACTGTGAGAGTTTACAAACTTTATGGGCAAGTTATTAAACACAGAAGTATTAAAAATTAAGTGGCACATTCAATTAAATAAGTTGTATTTAAAATAATGGTAGTTGTAGTGGTTTCAATAGGTATGGGCTCCGTTGACTCACATACTTGAATGCTTGGCCCATAGGGAATGGGACCTTCTTGTTGGAGGAAGTTTGTCATTGTGGGGGAAGGATTTGAAGTCATATATGCTCAAGATACATCTAGTGTTTCAGTTTACTTCCTATTGCCTATGAATCTTCTTGGTGTTTTTGTTTTTGTTGTTTTGTTTTTTGAGAGAAGGTTCTCTGTGTAACAGGCCTAAGTGTCCTGGAATTCACTCTGTAGACCAGAGACCAGGCTGGCCTTGAATAATCAGAGATCTACCTGCCTCTTCCTCCCAAGTGCTGGAATTTAAAGGTGTGCACCACCACCACTGTCTGCAGATCAAGATGAAGAGCTCTCAGATTCTTCTTCTGAACCATGTCTGCCTACACACTACCATGTCCTACTATGATAATGAACTAAACCTCTGAAACTGTAAGCCATCCCCAATTAGATGTTTCCTTTATAAGAGTTGCTGTAGTCATGATGTCTCTTAACAACAAAAGAACCCTCACTAAGACAGAAGTTGGTACCAGGAGTGGGTCATTGTTATAATGGGCCTGAGCATGTTTTTGTTTGGAGGAATATGAACTTTGGAATTTTAGTATGTTGCCTAGAGATCATTCTTGTGATACTTTGGTAATGAATGTGGCTGCTCCTTTCCCTTGTCTGAAGAGTCTGCCTGAGACTAAAGTGAAGTGATTTGGAATAATTCTGTAGGCAGAGAAAATATAGACTCTGTCATGTGGTTTTTAGTGGTAACTCTAATGAAGATTTATAAGGAAAAGGAGAAAGCTGAGCAAATAAAAGAATACAAGATGTACACATTGAGGAGAAAGGGGACACCAGGAAGTGGAATGGAACTAAGTCATTTGTTCAAGGAGATGAACAGATTAAAGAAGAGCAAGATGTTAAACAGAAAAATGTAAATGGTAACCTTGGGGCAAGACCCCATCCAGCTCAACTTCCAACTTGTGAAAGGGAATTAAAGAAAAGCCTACAGCCAGGTGTTCTGTTGCATACCTTTAATCTCAGCATTCAGAAGGCAGCCTGTTCTACAGAGCAAGTTCCAGAACAGTCAAGTTTAGGCAGTGAAGGAATCCGTTGGAAACAGAAAAGCTGGTGAAGATGTAATTGAATGAGGCCATGTTCCAGCCACAGCAACCAGCAGAAATTGGCAGCTTTGGCCATGTGGTTCTGGCTTTAAAGTCAAGGTTAGAAGAAAGGGGTTATGGAATCTTTCTCTGTAACAAAAGAAAGCCACTGAGGTAAGGCATGTATCAGGAGTGTCCCTAAGTGGAGGCTCAGAGAGACCACTGTGTGAAGTTGTGAGGTTAAAGCTTTGATTGCCTTGTAGTCTCCATGATATTAGAGATGCCAGAGTCATGGGATACTTGACAAGGAGATCTGTTAACAGGGAGTGGAATCAGCTCAAGAGAAAGAAGTGTGTTGCAGCCAACAAAGATAAAATGAGTTGAAGATCTGAAGAGAGTTTTGACATCAGATATGGAGATGTAGAGTTTGGAGTTTGCTCGGCTGGGCTTCAGTTTTGCTTTTGCCCAGTATTTCTTTACTATCATCCCTTTCCTCCATTTTTGGAAAAGTTATACATATTCTTTGCCATTATATGTTAGAAGTATGTGATCTGCTTTTTTAATTTTGATTTTATAGGGAATTATCGTTAAGAGATTGCATTTGTCTCAGAAGAAACTTTGAACTTTGGACTTTTAAACAAGTTTGAGGCTGTTATAGACTTCAGGGATTTTTGAAGTTGCACTAAATGAATTTTGCATTTTGTTATGGCTCTATGGAAGCCACAGAGTGGAATGTGGTGGTTTGAATAGATATAGCCCCATAGACTCATATGCTTGAATGCCTGGCCCACAGGGTGTGACATTATTAGGAGGTGATCTTGTTGGAGGATGTGTGTCTCTGAGGGTGGGCTTCGAGGTCATATATGCTCAAGCTACACCCAGTGCCACAGTTCACTTCCTGTTGCCTACAGAACAAGATGCAGAACTCTCAACTCCTCCTCCAGCACCATGTCTACACCTGCATGAAACCATGTCCCATTATGGCGGTAACGGACTAAACCTCTGGAACTATAATTCACCTCCAATTAAATGTTTCCTTTTATAAGAAGAATAAAAACCCAACAAAAACAAAAGTAAGCACTCATCACTTCCTAAGTTTACAAGAAAAATCACTCTCCACATTGTTGGGTCTATTTTATATGTATCTCTTTTTTTCTGAGCACAGAAGATACTTCATCTTGACAACCTCATCATCAGTCTCTGTAATATACACCATACTGATCTCTGTATCTCTTGCCAACTGCACACTTAAGAACATCACTTTGTTGGTGCGAAATCAGCCTTGGGAGGAAACAAAGCACACACTGTAGACATAGCAAACATTACTAATGAAGGCTCTCTTTTCCCCCAAACAGTCTATTGTGGCATCTAAATATAAAAAGGAAATTTTTAATTGATATAAAATCAATGCATATTTATAAGGTAGAAATGATATTTCAATACATTATCCTGAGACACACCTCATATCTTTTCTTTCTCTGTAATGAGGAGATTAAAATTTCTTTCTTGTAACTTTTTTAACTATATATGTCTACCTATGGCTACCCCACAGTGCTATATAGCACACCAAACCCTAATTGTAACTTAGAATCCAAGAGCAAACTTTCACTACCCTCCTCCCTCCTCTCTCTTCT
The DNA here is from genome assembly GCF_037038515.1 of Microtus pennsylvanicus. Taxonomy (NCBI): domain Eukaryota; kingdom Metazoa; phylum Chordata; class Mammalia; order Rodentia; family Cricetidae; genus Microtus; species Microtus pennsylvanicus. Next base: position 55,881,035 of record NC_134590.1, on the reverse strand, counting down.
ACTCTTCTCAGCCTCTAGTAACAACTAGTCTATTCTCAACTTCTATGAAACCAACTTTTTAAAATTCCCCGTATGAGTGAAATCATGAATTTCCGTCTAGAAAGGCACAGAAGAAGATGAGTTATTTTGCAACATAATGGCTTCCATCACATCTATTCTATGCCAGATGGTACAATTTCATGCTTTGTGACTCCCTGGTATTCCACTGTATAGATGTATCATAATTTCTTTATCCATTCATCTGCTGATGAACCCTGAAGTTCCTGTTTCATGAACATTACGAAGAGTGCTGCAATGAACACAGATGGGAAGATGTCTTTTTAACAGTGGTTTCACTCCCTTCCTATATACTCCTAGTAGTATGATTATTGAATCAGATAGTAGTTCTATTTTTGAGACAAGTCCATTTTCAGTGGGTTTTACAGTCTCCTTAACTGAGTAGAGCACTTATAGTAAGATACAGACCATGACTTCTTACAACTCAAGTTATATTTACACAGAACCAAATGCTCTTAGTGTCCCTTTGAATAGGTGTCTAGGTACTACACAAGGCATTCACTTTCTTACTGTTTCTCTCAAAATTCTCATTACTTTTCTTAGGAGTAAGGAGCACAACCCTATTTCTCATGTGAAAATGAAATTGTAAGATATGACATGACTTGTGCCCAGTTGGGGACTAAGATACGACCTGAGTGCCCTCCGCACACACCTGAAAATCTGTGTTTACACTCTTGCAGCACAAGTGTTTGAACACGATAGGCAGTGATAAGTATTTGTCAAGTTATTTACCCAAGGGTGACTCTTCCAAAGAGGAAATGACCAACTGCTCTGCTTATGTGTGAGGCAACTCCCTCTCCAAATATACAAAACACACTGGCATCAGGCTGCTTTCTCTAAACACCAAAGCCAACCCTGAAACACTTATGGTTAGAAGATTAGATTTCATAAACTATTAAATTTATGTTTTTTTGAACAGCATCGCTGGGGAGGCACCGTGGTTACAATTCTTTCGTCTTGAAATAGACAGAGAGCAATTTCCTCCTTTGCTGGCTGTCAGCCTGGCTTCCAAATCATTCCCTCCAGACTTGGCGGAATTTCAATGACTCTAAAATTAATCTGTTGGCCAGAGAGTATGTCCAGTGCCTTGAAATTCTGCGAGCTTTGCTGTGGTCTCAAAGTTGGTGCTGAGATGAGAGGTCAGAGGTGAAATTCCAATACTTTGTTGAATTGGAGAACCCTGCAAACACATTTATCCCTTGGCTATCTAATAGGGTACCCTAGAAAGGATTCTGAATTAGAGTAGACAACAGCTATGAGAGAATAGTAAGCCATATGGATGGTGTTTTATTAATTTATTCAGCATTTATTTGAATTCCTAAGGCAGTAAACAGATAAACAATGGGTCTTGTCTAGGTAAGAATACATGTACCAGCTGTTGGTGTCCCAAAGAACTTGGGGTGATAAGGCAATGTTTTCTACAATGGGTGAGGTTTGAGGTTAGGTTTACAGGGAAATGGGCATGAGTAAGGAAGTAAGGTGAGGTGTTACAGATGGGGAAAGGATGGGAGGTTACATTTTAAGTCCAGTTAAAAAAAACTGAAGTTGTAAGTTCCGAGAAGCAGAATAATACCAAAGTAAGCAAGGGCAAGGAACAGAGGGTGATTGGGTTCCATACTTGATGACACATGCAATAGGAATCATCATAAACTGAAGTTTGTATGAGATTGTTCGTTGTTAAAGCCTTGCAAGCCCAAAGACCTGAGTTTGTTCCCCAAACCCCACTTCTTTAAAAAGCCAGGTGTGTGGCACACACTTGTAATCACAGTGCTGGGAAGCAGAAACAGGTTGCTCCCCGGGGCTCACCAGCATGATATTCAAGCAAACCTGCAAAGAGTTTTGAATGTATGTTTGTTGAATAGAAGCATGGAAATCTGACTCAATCTTAGCAGAGGAGAGATGACAGAAATACACCTGTAAAATACTGGGGGGTTAGCAGGGTTTCTGTGTGATAGAATAATGCTGTCTATCAATATGCTAAGACCTGCCCCGAATGTTGGCAAAAACCTCACTTCTGAATGTTTCTGTAAGGATATTTCCAGAAGAGATTCTAAGTTGGAACCTCTACACCCCTCATTGTGTAGAGTACCCATCAGTGTGGGTGGGCATTAGCTGTGGGTTGAAGAAGGGCAGCTGGGACATCCATCACTTTCTGACTAGATATTGGAGCTCCAGGGTTTTGGACCTTGGGACTTTATGGCTTCAGTTGTTTATGTCTTCAGCCCTGCATTGAATTTCACAATTCGTGTGCTTACCTTACTCTTCAGCTTTAAGGTAAAATAAAGTAGGACTCTTCTACCTTCATTATTACATGAGTCTAGTTCCCACAAGTCCCTGTCTCTTTATCCCTCCATCCATAACTTGATATTTAAAAAACCTTGGCTAACAGATATAGTGAGAGTGCCTACAGTGAGAATGAAAAACTGAAGAAATAGAGACTATCTCTAGGGAGAAGAGAGGCAATGTCTTTTTTTAACATTAATTTTTTTTATTTTTTTCCATTCAAAAATTTACACTTCTTCCCCTCCTCCTATCCTCCCCTCTGCCAATCATTCTCCTCCCTCCAAGGCCCTCCCCTCTACATCCAGGCCTAGGAAGCTGTGCATCCAAATAGACTAGGGTCCCAAAAAGCCAGTACATGCAGTAAAAACAAGTCCCAGTGCCTTTATCATTGACTTCCCAGTCCGCCCCCATTGTCAGCCACATTCAGAGAGTCCAGTTTGATCACATGCTCGTTCAGTCCAGGTCCAGCTGGATTTGGTGAGCTCCCTTTAGAACAGGCACACTGCCTCAGTGGGTGGACCAACCCTTCTCGGTCCTGATTTCCTTGCTTGTCTTCTCCCTCCTTCTGCTCTTCAACTGGACCTTGGGAGCTCAGTCCATTGCTCTGATGAGGGTCTCTGTCTCTATCTCCATCCATTGCCGGACAAAGATTCTATGGTGATATTCAAGATAATCATCAGTGTGATAGTGGGGCAAGGACAGTTCAAGCACCCTCTCTTCTGCTGTACAAGGACCTAGAGGGTATCCCAGGTGTCCACGGGGATGTCCCAGAGAGGCAATGTCATAATTAGGGTTTTTATTGATGTGACGAAACACCATGACCAAAATGCGAGATGAGAAGGAAATAATTTATTTGGTTTATACTTCTAGATCATAGTCTATCATTGGAGGAAGTCAGATTAGGAGCTCAAGCAGGGCTGGAATCTGGAGGCAGGAGTCATGCAGAAGTCATGGAGGAGTGCTGCTAACTGGTTTGTTCCCCATGGCTTGCTCAGCCTACTGTCTTATAGAAACAAGGACCACCAGTCCAGGGATGGCACCACCCACCATGGGCTGGGACCTCTCCCACCAATCACTATTTGAGAAAATACCTTACAACTGCTTCTCATGGAGGCATTTCCTCAACTGAGGCTCCCTCCTTCTCTGATGACTCTAGCTTGTGTCAAGTTGACACGTAAAACTAGCCAGTTCAAGCGACCTTTTGAGAACCAACGTGAAAGGAGTAGGTGAGAGAGACAGGTACAAGGAGATAAAGGCCGAAGGAACAAACACTGTAGATGAAGAGATGCAGGCACCAAGGACATGTCCACCATAATATGGAGACACCAAGTTCCAACGCACAGCCTGAGAAAGGCGTCAAGGCTCTTGTATGACTCCTGCAATAGCTGCTGTAGGGAGTTGGAGGAAATTGAAAATCAGAACTCTTTGTGATCTAACATGGAAGTGAAGCATGAGATTCGGTAGAGATAAGTTAGGAGCGCTCCACATGAAGGGCTCCGGAGAATAAAATGCATATAATCTGATTTAAAAACACAAGGGAGATGAGATTGTCTCCTCTATTTAAGATCCCATGGGATGGAAATGAGTGGAAGACAGGAGCCACAGCAGAGGGAAGGACCTGAGACATGTGATAAGCAGCAGCTATCTAAGACTGATTGTCAATGTTGAGGGTGGACACCGAACTATTTAACACACAGCTAGGAAAACCAACTTGGTAGGAAAATATCAGGATGGTGTGCAGTCATGACATATTGACCAAAGGAAACAGTGACACACAAAAAAGAAGGCATGGCAGGGTCACACTAAATGGGAAGTGTGGAAGGTGATGATTATTTTTAACGGGAGCTTCAAGTGAGTTTTAGAACAGAAGTATAAGAAAGCCCACTCTCTTGTCAAGGTGGAAGGATTATTGTATTGTTTCCAACAAACACATAAATTTGGTTTTTGGAGAAAGTGTTTTTCTATGTAGCCCTGGCCATCTTGGGACTTGTGCAGTAGACCAGGCTGGTCTCAAATATTCTTATTTGCTACTGTTTTACCAAATTTGTCTTTAAAAGATTCTAAGACTAAAGATAAAACAGAATGGATTTGACAGTCACCATGCTTTCACAGGCAATGATTCTTCTATGTTAACTTTGCCAAGAATCTTAGATTCTGCGAGCCTCCCAGAAGTTTTTTTCCCATTCATCAAATTAGCACGTGATGGGACTTTGCCTCTAACCTCAGAATTCGATCAGCTCTGACCTGAGGGCCTTCTGCCCATGGAAATAAGACATCTCTATAGTATGTATAACACCAATAACTAGGGTAAGACTGGACAATGGAGTGACATCTGGGATGCTGGTGAGGACAGGACAGAAAATCCTGGAAGAAGTGGCTTCTTACAAAGCAGCATCCTGGTGTCTTCACACTACCTAGCACCACCCACACACCCTCTCACTTCCCCACCCCTCCTGTTCTCTAAGTCTTTTAAAGCTGGAGGCTTTAAAATCTCTGACCCCACCCCCACTCCAGAGGCTGCACAGAGCTGAGGTCAGGTGGTACCACAGGAGTTGGGAAAGGTGGGAGTGGGCTGAACTCAATGGAAAGGTCATCTGGCCAAGCAGTGGGGGTTGTGGGTAGGGATTCCAGGACAGGTGGTGGCTGCCATTCGTTTTCTTAGGTTGTATATGCTATAAGAAGCTTATCAAGGAATGTTTACAAATGCAGGGACCTTGCTGTTTTAACAGATTAACCATAACATATTGGTTCAGTAACCTGACAGCCCATTTACATGAATGGTTAGTTTACACTTGACTCTTTTCCTGGACAGTAGGCAGATAAAGAGGCCATTGGGTTGATGGGGAGGAGGCTGGCCATGCCCAGAACTTCCATTAAGCAGTTAAGAATGGGATTTGGGTACACTGTCCACCCAGAAATCTACACAGAGCTCACAACTCACTCTGTCCTAAGGAGAAGTAGAAAATCTCCTACCCAGTCCTGCCTGAGTTCATTTCCAAAAAGCTCCAAACACTGAAGAATTTCACCACTGAGAGAAAATATCATGGCCACCCCATGACAGGCCAATTACATTTTTATATTTGAATTTGAAAAATCTGTGCCCCAGTAAGATTAACTATGTGTCCTGTGTCTTCATCCGGGTCAGCTACTCTCTTAACTCCATGACCTTGGCTATGTTGAAACATGAAGTGTTTCAGACAGGCTTGTGTGGTGAGTGCTAAGCTTCTACATGCTAGCAAAGGATGGGGCTCAAGTAGAGGAGCCTGTCCTGGTTCCTTCCTACATCTTCTCTTTTATGTTTACCATGAGGCAAACAACATGATCAGCAAGTAGGTATTAGGTACCCTGAGAGCGTTATACAACTTGTCAAACCAAACAGTGAACACTTACTCCATACCAGTAACTGTAGCTACAGCATGCCTTCTCATCTTATTCTCAAAATCACGGAGATCAAAAGTGATGCCCACACCTTAGCTATTAGGACACTGACACCTAGAGAAGCCGCGAATCTTACCAAGAGTGCTGTAGTTGCTAAGTGAAAGAGCCAGGCGCTCGCCCCAGTCTGTCAGGCTCTCAAGCTATTTCCAGAAGACCATGTTGTTTCATTTCCTTGTTACTTATGAAGCTCTGTGTGTTCACACATCCACCCAAGTGCTTAACGAAGCGAATAAAAGGCATTTGTCATGGTAATTCCTAATGGAGATAACAGAAATATTAGCAAAGGCCCAAGTGAAAACAGTTCAAGTGAGGCCTAATTTTTTACAAGGCCAAAGAATGATTTACTTTATCACAGTAAAGAATTTTATTTGACAAACACATACTTTATCATCTCTGGTCTGCTGAAAATGTAAGTTTACATATTTCCCAGCCATAAAATTAAAATAATTTTGACTCCAAAAACTTAAAAGAAATCTCATTCTAGTTTCCTTTCCCTGGAAATGTAGATGCTAAATATGGAATCTGAATAATCATGTCAGACAGGGCAAATGCTTGTGTCACAGGAGGCAAGTTCAAATCCCACCCTTGCCTCCTGCTGGCAGAGTGACCTTGAACAAGACATTTCTCTCGTCTAAATCACAGTGTTCTGGTCTATAAAATTTAAGAATCTCAAATTCACACGGCCTAGGACTACATCAGTGAACTGCATGGCAGAAAGGGTGAACAGTGGAGGTTAGCCAATTTAAAAACTGTGTACCTAACTGAGCACCTGGTGTGTTATAGCTACTTGATACATTTTCAGTTCCCCCATTCTGCCTTCCACATCCTCAGCTGTCTGAGGGGTGGTCTAGAAAGGTATGCCAAAATTAAAGTGGGTCCTACCAACTGGTTGTGAAAGAAGTAAGGAAACATTTGGGCAACATTTTATAGCATCATACCTGACTCCAACCCAGCACAGATAATCCATTACCATGTCACCGGCCAATTTAAAAGAGAAATTTAGGAAAATAAGGGCATAGAAAGAGAACAGGAGGTAGGGCCAGTATAAGAGAAAAATGATTGACTTCAGTACCATGGTCTCTGGGAAGTTAAAAAGACATAACCTTCCTTGCCCAAGTCAAAGTCAATTTGGAAAATATTCTAACAAATGAGGGGACTTCAGAGGAACCTGGACTGCTGGTAAAAGGGGCTAAAGACACGACCTCATGGAGGATTAAGTCGCCATAACAAAGGAGACCTTAGATTTTTAGTAGTATCTGATCTCTAAAACTACACTCCCTGTCTCACTAAGATAAGCAGACCAGTGGTTCACCTATTGGGCTGGAATTAAGTTTTTTAGATCCTAACTCCCACCACCACATCGCATCCCTAAGAAACTTTGAAGAAATGCCATCATGGCCACTGTCCCATTTTACAGATCTGCAAATGGAAGCTCACCATTGACAATACTACTGTGCACATGAGGAAAAGATAGACATAAATAAAGAACTGTACCAAATGATCCAAGACAGAATCAAGAGCCCTGTGGCTAGGCTGAGCCCAAGGATTAGTGGTATTTTCAGCTTCCAAGGTAATTGGGATCAAACAATCTTGTGACCCTCTGATAGCACCCAGCAAACTCACTGCAGGTAAAGAAAGAGAAAGGCACTGGCAGAAAAGGACAGTTTTGTTTCTAACTAGGCCAAATTTGTCCCTCCACTTAGTTCCCACAACAGAGATGTCACAGCTCACTCCCAAGCTGTATGTGTAGTTCTTAGTAGTCTACAATACAGACAAGTATTGGTTTCATCCACTCAACAAACCTTAAGTATATCTTGTCCTTCGGGGGAACAATAAGACAAGAAGCTTCCTGGAAACAGTATGCCTCCATGACACTACAAGAGGAGGAGATTTGGTATATGAGTGACAGGGAAAGGAAAGAGTTAGTAACCGCTGCTTAGGAGTCTTCAGAAAAACAAAGAAAAATAAGAACAAAGGCTTCTTACATGCAACAGTAGTTACTTCTGTTTCAACAGCTACATGTGTGTTATGCATTTATGCAATATGAATTAAACAACATCAAGTGAAATATTTCTAAGGGTATTACTTTATATATAAGAATAGCATCGCCTTGAAACATTTTGATGCAACAACCTGATTTTTTTTAAAAAAATGTAAGGGTCAAAGCAAATGTCCTCACAGGTCTGGACTTTTGTTGTAGTTCAGTCTTCCTGCCTTTTCCTAAGACCACTGCAGAATGCTAGCCTCCATCAGCACTGTGCAGAATAGACAATTCTACATACCCCAAAACTCTACAGAGCAACTTGCTGCTTCTGAGTGTGTTGGAAGTTATTAGGTCTAGTGTATTAACATACAAGGTCATGGGGAGACAGCTAGTCTCATTTGGATTGGCGAGACAAGTTAGGACATTACTTCTAGAGGGCAGTTTGTCAAAACTATGAAATTATACATTTTCTAACTAGCCTTATGACCAGCCATTCTACTTCTAGGGGCTTACCTTAAAGGTAAATATAGAAAGTTCACATTATTACATAGTTTGTAATAATGTGAAGGCAAGAAAAACTGTCCACTGATAAAATGAGTAAATGAATATTACCATATTAACACCCATTCCATTGAGAATGATACCCATGGATACAAGAAAAGTATTTATAGAATTACCCAGCCAAAAAAAAAAAGGCAAATCTCATTGCTTTATTTGGTACCATGTAACTTGTATGTGAGTACAGCTCCTGGAATGTGTATTTATGCACAGATGTCTAAAAGATGGCTCTTCAACCAAATGTCATCAATAAGAGGAGGAAGAGGAGGCCTTAATTTCTTCCCTGTGCACCATTTGGACAATCAGAACAAATGATGGAACTGATTTTATTTGGACAATCATATTCTTAATTAGTACTAAACAGTAAGAAAATCCAACCCAATGGAGACTGTAGATATTTGTTATATATCTTCAGTAGCATCCTTATTTATGCTCATATAATTAGTTGCTCTAAGAGTCTGTTCATTCAAAGACAGTTGAGATTGGGCTGCTGCACTTCAATGATCTGGGTTAGCATCACCATAACTCACAAGCTTCAATGGCCGTTGTTTTGGCTATCTACTGCTATGCAATAAATTACTGTAAGGAATCAGAATTTTAAACAATGATGATTAATTATCCCTTATAGTTCTGTGGGTCAGGAGTTTGGGGTGCTCTGCTGGGTACTTCTTAGTGCAGCGGTTTGAATATAAAGGGCCCCTATAGGCTCATATATTTGAATGCTTGGTCATTAGGGAGTGGTGCTACTTGGGGGATTAAAAGGTGTGGCCTTGTTGGTTAGGTATGACCTCATTGGTGAAAATCTGTCACTAAGGGTAGGCTTTGGGGTTTAAAAACTCAAGCTAGGCCCAGTGTCCTCTCTTCCTGCAGCCTTCTGATCATGATATAGAACTCTCAGCTACCATATCTGCTTGTGCATGTTTCCCATCATGAGGATAGTGAACTAAATCTCTGAAACTGTAAGCTTCAAATGAAATCCTTCCTTTTATAAGAGATGCCATGGTCATGGAGTCTCTTCATAGAAATAGGATACCAAGGACACTTGAGCTCTTCCCTGAGGCTGAACTCAGATAGAAAGCCAAGGCTGCAATTATCTTAAGGCCTGCCTGGCGCTGGAGAATGTATCTAAGCTGATTGCACTCAAGGACTGTCAGGTTTGACTGTTGGTGGACTGTCTTCTTTATGTGTCTGCTTGCTACGAGTCCTGACAGCATGGTGCCTGGCTTGCCCCAGAAGGATCAATTCAAGAGCATGGTGTCTGGCTTCCCCCAGAAGGAGCAATTCAAGAGCATGGTGTCTGGCTTCCCCCAGAAGGAGCAATTCAAGAGCATGGTGTCTGGCTTCCCCCAGAAGGAGCAATTCAAGAGGCTGAGGTGAATGAAAGTGGCATTATCTTCAGGGGTCAGCCTTGGAGATCAATTATCACCATTTCTTCTGTTTGTGATTATGGGTTATGCAATTTAATAAAAAAGATGACCCCAAGATGGGAAAACCAGGAGATGAGAATCCTAGAGGTCACCTGGAAGACCTCTAGCATTAAGTTAGGAATATGTTTACAAATAGTATAGGATACCTGCATTGTGCTAAATGAGCCACTGCAACTACTAACTCAGCAAATGGGTCCCTACATCTGCTTTGGTCCAGTCCCTCAGTTTCTTCCAATGAGGAAACCAAGCTGGAGGGGTTAGCTTGTTTGACCAGGAAGGCAGAACTAGGCTTTCTGACCAGTGGTTTCCCATCTGTCCTCTGCAGTGTTTCTCTCTGTCCAAAGGAAAACCCAATGAAGACAAGAGTACAGGACCCACCTGTTAGAACAAAGTGTTCACCAGTTGAAGTATGGATGCTTCACCATGAAGGCTAGGAAAGCTGTCAAAGGGTTCTGAATGTCACACTGGGGAACTCAGTTGCCTTTGATGAAAAGGGACATACGGAGCCTTAGAGGGGCTCTGAAAGAGTGACTTAAATTCATGTGCAAACTCATTCCAATAGTGGTGTGTACTGGCCAATGGTGGAAGCCTCTGAAGAGGCTTTGGAATAACTTGGGTGTCAGGGGCTGAAGGCTTCACTGGTGAAAAAGGCAAGGGTTGAGAGACATGGTACTAGCAAGTACCATCACATAAAACCTGTGGGTCCCACTAAGGATTAAAGGGGTAGTCCAGAGGTGAAACGGAGAGTGGGTAAATGTGCTGGTGTACGAACAGTGGCATGTTCCTTCCGCACAGTGTACAAATGGATCTACTTCCATGTGCAGGGTGGGAGTAGGGCAAACGTCCTGGAATCAAGGAGGCAGTCTCCCTTTTCTCATTCCTAACTCTCCAGCCCAGAAAGCTGCTACATTGTCAGGCTAGAAAGAACACAAGTGTGAGGACCTAAACTCTGTCCACAAAACTTGTCATGACACAGGCAAGTCCATTTCCCATTGGAAAGGGTGTGAGGGTTGTCATTCTCAAACGGAGATCACTTTTCTCCCCCTTCCCCCCCAATTCAGGTGAACTCTCCTGCTGGACATGGTCCATGTGCCACATTTCCTGTGGGAGGAATCTCAGATAACCCAGGATGACATAAGGTCACTCTAGCCCACAGGATTCCTCTAACCCAGGAGCTCCTTGAGGCAAATGCCTGTGTGCCCTATGTCCCCAGCCCCAGCCTGAACATTGTGATATCGCCTTCTGACAAAGTTTGGCAAGTAGCAATGTCATCAGCTTTATAGCCAAAGTCTGAGGTTTACAGGCACAGGGATGCAGCCTGATCTGCAGGGGTCTGGTCCAGGCTGCCTACTATGCCACCATTCACAGCACCAGTGCTGCAGATACTTCCCTGGCCCTCCACGGCAGAAAAATGTCTTGTTCCAAGAAAACAGTAAAATGCTTCCCCAAGAAACAAAAGTAAAGAGGCCTGAGAAAGGAATGCTTATTTTCTTCTTTGTAGGAAGGTCCCATGTGTGCCAGGAAAAGCATTATTCACACATAGCTTTTAGTTGGCCAAAAGAACTTTTTAAACTGGATTAGAAGGCCTTTATTAATTACTCATCACTACAACTCCTCCTTGTCTTACACTCTTAGTATTTCTCATTCATTCGTGTCACAACAGAGTACAACACATAAGGTAAAAAAACATCCATCTTGGGGAAGCAAACATTTGAAGGTTCTTTCCTAGGCCAAACTGAATCTTCTCCACTTCATCCTACTCTTCCTGCTTCAGGAAGTATTAACACTGTTCTCCTAGAGTCCATTCTAATCTATCTAAATACCACTTTTTTGGCTGTCTCATTCTGACCTTCTCCTTCCATATTATCTAAGCATAGTCTTCTTGCAACTATTTCATTTGTTGTCAAATCCCCTTAATTTACTTGGAATATGCTGTTATCTTCTTAAAAGAAAAGTCAGGCAGTGGTGGTGCACGCCTGGGGAGGCAGAAGCAGACAGATCTCTGTGCGTTCAAGGACAGACTGGTCTACAAGAGCTAGTTACAGACAGGTCCCAAAGCTACAGAGAAACCCTGTCTCGAAAGAAAGAAAGAAAGAAAGAAAGAAAGAAAGAAAGAAAGAAAGAAAGAAAGAAAGAAAGGAAGGAAGGAAGGAAGGAAGGAAGGAAGGAAGGAAGGAAGGAAGGAAGGAAGGAAGGAAGGAAGGAAGAAAAAGAAAGAAAGAACGAACTGTGGGCATGGTCCAATCTCTTGCAAATCACTTGAGAGTTTAATATAAATGCAGACCTGCTGACTCCAGACCACCCAAATGCTCAGACTGTGAATGCAGCCCAAGCTTACAGATTCTTGATGACAATTGCACTATGCTGTTGGTCCTGTTTGCGCCTATCTAAACCCTGTTTTTAAGCATACTTCTCATAAGCGACATTTTATCATGATAATGGATTTTATACCTTGATAAATTATGCATGCACCTAGATCTAAAAGGCAAAATAAAGATCTAGTACAGACCATTTGCTTAGACAAGAAAATTGTTTTAAAACAAATAAACATTAGAACAAATGATAAAGGAAAATTGATAAATGCTCTTCAACAGCTCAAAGCCCAGCTTGATCCCAGGATGTATTATCGCTGACCTCCCCCCATCCTGCTTCTGTACAGTGAACCCCACTCCTTTCCTTCTGTCATCTTATGAGTGCTGCAATTGTCCTCAGAGCTACATTCTTTTTCATCCTTCTCCACTGGGTAAGAAAAGAGTCTTCTGAAACCTTGGGTTTTTCTGTTTATTTGGTTGGTTTGGGGTTTTGTTGTTGTTTTTCTTCTTCTATTTCAGGAAGCTCGACAAACATCCTCTTGTTTCATTAGTCCTAATAGGAATTATCAGCTTATCTCTGAGACAACCACCAATACAAATGAAGTCTATATGCTAATGGGTTTAAAGTAATGAAGGTTCTAGAACTAAGAGTAGCTGGAAAAGGGGAATTCCACCAAGAATGGAAGAACTGTGGCTGCTGATGGACAACTACCAAAACAGACTTTCATTTCTTTTTCCTTAAATCTTGAAACTGTTTAGGACATCCAGCGTTACAGCCATATTAGCATAGATTATGGGAAAACCCTTTTCTATTTTAAACATCACAAACATTTAAACATTGTATTTTATTTTATCATGCTCTATTACTGTTCAGTGACCAACTCTAAAGGGCCCTGGCTTACCTCCTCCCAGAATAATAAAGGAGTCACAGGAGTTCTTCAGGCCACGCCAAAAACCACTCCAGAGCGGTTTGCCACACATAATAGAGCGGACATTTGAGGGGCAGCATCCAATGGCCAGTTCTGGCTAAAGACCTTTGTGTTTTTCAAAAGCTTAGCAGAAGTGACCACAATGTGTTTGAAACATTACAGCATGTTCCTTCAAGAGACAAAGTGTCTAAAACGAGATGGAAAAACTTATAATTTCATAAATTAAAAGCGGTAGACAGGAGACATTAACAGTCAAAATAAGCATGGATTCTACATTATTATTTCATAATAATCCTCAAGGTAAAGGGAAACTTGGTAATGACGCTGCTTGCCTGAGCTGTTCTGCATACGGCTAGTGTTTGCTTTACCTGTAATGAGGTTCTCAGTACGTGGTCACTGGTCACGCTTAACTGACATATAGAAGCCCAATTGAGCTGAAGATGGAAGGGGAAAGGGGGCTGATTTATCATCTCTGTGGTCAAGGAGATAGGTGTAGAGAAAGTGGATGGAGCCTCACAGGACAATCACCACTTCTCAAAAGGACCACTCACAGCCCAGCTTGCTCAGTTCCCACAATGTAAAGCAAGCAAGATCAGTATCAGAATTCTGTTCTCAATCAAAAACATTTTGTATGGCTCTTGGTTCTGCTGCTTACCAAGGATACTCACTCTCAGCTCCAGATTCTTTCATGACAGGGGATGGTTCTTCTTTCATCAATTGGTATAAAAATAAAACAGTTCGTGTGACAAGGCCTGGAAGGCTCCATGCCTGAGCCAGCCTACAAAGGCCTCTCCCCTCTCCCTGCTCATTCAGTCAGTTTAGACTTTCTAAAGAGACAGCTACAGAATTTTCCCTGCCCCACAGACCTTTCTGATTGCTGTCCTTGGATGATCACAGTGCTCATCTTGTACCATCACATACACATGGAAAATGATAAGCTTCTCAAGGTCTTCAAGTTTTCATACACATGTAAAAACCAACAAAGGGGCCAAAGAAGTATGGCCTATTCCTTAACTGAAGGTAAAGCCTTGGCAAATCTAGCTCAGCCATGGGCTTAAATAACAGCATTTAGAACAGCACCACCAACAAATATCTCTCCTAAGAGTTCCCCCAAATCCCTGAGGGTTCAGATCTCATTTATCCAACTTTATCTTCTCCTAAATACCCTTGCCTGCAAACATTAGGCACATGCTGATGGGAACAGCAAGCTAGACAAGGATAAAGGGTTTAAAAGGGTGCTGCAATATTTTAAACAGTTTAAAATAGTAATAAAATTAAAGTAAAAGATTAACCCACAACCTAATCAGTACAGTCAGAGGCAAACATAAATGTTCCACAAGATCTAGGTCTCACATTCATCATCTTGGACAAATATTCTTTCTTCAATTTAGTTTCCTTAGACATACAAAATATGAACTTTTCTAAAATCTCTAACATCTCTAAACTTAGGTGTCCAGAATTTCTGCACACACTTTTAGTGAAGCTCCAAAGATGGGAAATTTGCTTATACTGAAGGATATGAGGAAGAACTCAAAGCTGTCGTTTACTGAGTACTCCCATTGCTTATAAAAATAATAGAATACTCACAGAGATATACAAGTTGTGCCTTGTGTTGCAAGACAGGAAGGTGAAGGAACCATACTAGATGTTAAGTTTTCAGCTGTAGAGTTGAGGCTAGCTTTATGTGTCTATGAACTGGGAGGTGGCTCATTCTTACTTCAGAATCAAGTATGTGCTGAGCATTGGACATTAGCACAAAACACAGCACAATTATGACCAACACAGAGCAGGCAGCAGATACTGTAGGAGACGGGAGAGGGAACGAAAGAGGGCAGGGAAGAGAAAGAGGATAGGAGAGGAGGGGAGGATTCCTGGCAGTGGGTAGAGTATGAGCCAACAGATAGAAATGAATCCATAGTTTTATGTGCACAGAGGCAACAGTGACATAAGGTAGAAAAATGGGCTGGAGCTGATGGAGACCCAGAAATGGCAGGTCTTGGGCTCTGAATTATAATCAGGCCAGCAAAATAAACTAGGAACTCTTCAATGACTGACTGCACACTAGACCCTCAGGATTGCTACCTATGTGTTCAAATCTACTTTGTTTGACTGTAACAAAAAGGAAGATGAATGAAAATTCTCGAAAACATAATTTAAATAAATTTATTTATGAGAGAAAAACATCTGAACATCAGGTACAGTATGATCGATCCACAATGATCCAAGGATGCCACAACTCATCTGAAAGCATTCTCGTGCAGTCTGTAGGAGATCCATGTGGAGGATCAGCTGAACCATTTATCAAAATTCATAAAGCATCTAAGCCAAATATGATAAAATATGCAATGACCATGATACAGTAATAAAATACAATATCAAATACTACTTGTGAGTTATAAACTACAATATAAACAAGTTAAACTCCTTTTAAAAATGAAAAAATATTTCTATTACAGCCTCATTTGAAGCACTTTCAATTAAATGAAGCTTTGTATATTTTCTCTTAATAGCCAGCAAAGGAACACCTTCTTGAGTAACTGTCACCATCAGTACTCTGAAGTACACTTTCACATACATGAGTTCAGATATAGAATGATGATCAAAGCTTGGAACATCTTCACATCTGGTTATATTCTTTTGTATTTAGGAAAAAAGAAGTAAGGACATAAGCCACATGGTTCTTCTGGAGCGAAGAGGCAGTCTCAGTCCAGAGAATGGACTCTCTCCATTCAGATTTCAAAATGTGAGGTCCCGAAGCCGAATTCCTTCCAGTCCAGAGAGCTGCCTGCTACTATGAGGCAACTTAAGGATGAAGGAGCAGAGCAAGAGGAAAGTATGAACTGACTACCGAAATGGTCATTGATAAAACATGTTCCTTTACAGTCTGGGCCCAATCCTGGGGAAGAAAACCAAAACTATCGATACAGTGTGTATTCACTGAACTGCACACATGGAACTTCGAGGTGGGTTAACAGTTCTTGACATGGGTTCCTGGTTGTAGTTTACAATATCTGCCTTCACCACCCTCTGCCATGAAAGAAAAGAGATATTATCAGGACATCAGAAAAAGCTCCTGAACATCTTTTGTTTTCTGAGCTCTGGTGAACTTCTAATAACAAACATCATAGATGAAACAGAAGTTGGTACTGAAAACAATTGGTCAGAACTAATACATAGCCATGTTTAGGGTTTTCTTATTTATCTTCTTTTTTTTTTTAAGGAAGCAATTCAGTTATGAGTCATGCCTTTTTGTTAGCATTAACTGAGGTTATCACAAGTCTTATTAAAAATTCACAAATCAATATAAAGATTTAAATCCTGGTTTTAATTTTAATTAAAGTTAAATCATTCATTTTAGTAAACAGATAAGACATCAGCATTGCTAAGGTTCTCATTATTTTTTAGTCTTTCGTGGTCATTACACTTAAATATAACTCTGTAAATTTAAAAAAGAAGTGTGTTTTAAAGGACCCACATAGAAAGCAGAGTGACCTGAGCAACCCCACTGTTAAAAACGTTTCCAGTTTTCAAAACATTCCTTTCAAAATACTTACTTCGAAAAAAAAATTTAAAAAAAAAACAAAATACTTACTTCGAAATAGTTCACTATAGTTTATGCATAGTGACTCTAATAAAATATGACATAGTGAGGAATTTAGAAAATCACCTCATATCCATGCCTGTAAATCAATTTAAACCAAAAGATACTTTCACTCCTCCTTCCATCTCACACTCAGTCTAAATCAATGAATTTAGTAAATTGTCTAATACTCCTCTCTCAGTAAAAATAAAATTTAAAACAAACCCTCTATTGCTTTCAGCTTTTACTAAATCTATGCATACAAACAGAGAAGGGCAGTTAAAGCCTTTCTTTAAAGTAATTTAAAATAAGCTTTCAATTACCATCTATTCAGGGGAAAAGTGGTATAGGAATTACCAACGAAATAACTGCTTCAATCCTCTGTATTGTGATAAACACTCATAAAGATCAACATGTTTGAAAGTAATTGAAATGGTATTTTAATTTGTTCTCAATTTCTTGCTTAATTTGTAAGTTTCTTGGCAAAGAACCAACTTTTCAAAATTCTAAATCATGACTTCTATCATTTTATTTATCACGTTCTTTCATAAGGAAGAACAGATAATATAACTAGTCCCCACCCCACCCCCAAATGGCAGTAATTCACCCATAAGTACCTGCACTATTGTACTGAACAGACTCTACTCTGAGAAGAGCTGGGGTGTTGATTATCTTCTTCCGGGTACTTGACTATTTCTGCCCTTACAATACGCTGGCAATTCCGTACAACATAAACAAAATGAAGGAGAAAGAAAAAGAGAGAAAGACAAATGAAAAGCATGTTTAATGACTGACAATAGAAGGGAACAGCAAAGCAGAAAAAAGAAAATTAACACATGAATTTAAACATGTCACAAAAGAATCAGCAGGATGTTTACACATAAAAGGAAAGAGAAGTAGGAAAGATCCAATAAGTATTATACTTTATAATTCTGTTCAACCACAGAAACAGATGCCCCTGAACTTCTCAGTGCTACAGAGGACTATAAAGAGTTATTGCACTTGTTTAAGCTAAAGTGAAATGGAAGTATTTATTCATTTCCTTTAACAAATATTACCAGTGCTCTACTGTTAGCCACTCTGTGCTAGGGGTACATAAGCAAACCACCTAAAAGATTTATTCACATGTTGTTATAGACCTAGTGGGCAAAGAACACACAACCAGTTGTCACACCAGTTAAGTGCTTTGATAGTGAGTGTAATGCTCTAAGGACACAAAGAAGGACAGAAACTCTGTTGTTTCAAAAATCAGAGGTAGACATGTGCCCTTTAGAAATTTCATATTTATACTTAATACTCTCCCATGATTTCCTCTGATGCTTACTTCCCACTCTTCCTGATCCCATATTTCCAAATTCATATAGAAATCACTTCAAATGCAACAACAACAAATGCAAATCACAACAAAAGTTGTGGGTCACATAAAAAAACATGAAATACAATATTAAAGTGCATCAGCTGTTTCTTTCAAGAAACTAAACAAAACCATGGTACTATACAATAGTTGTTCTGTCCTTGGTTATAGGTCTTTGTGGGATAGCCATGTATAGAGAAGTTCCTATAACCACACATCTTTAGATTTGAAACCAGGAATAC
Source organism: Microtus pennsylvanicus (assembly GCF_037038515.1). Lineage (NCBI taxonomy): Eukaryota > Metazoa > Chordata > Mammalia > Rodentia > Cricetidae > Microtus > Microtus pennsylvanicus. The sequence continues at coordinate 55,862,871 of NC_134590.1, read as the reverse complement.
TCTCTGCCTGGCTGCATGAACCTGATTTCAGAAGGTTCTCCCTTCCTAACCCCATATAGTCACTTGTTAACATACACATGAAAACACATTTAACTGGACTGGCTGTTAAGTGAAGATATTTCTTAATAAAGATTTGATAAACACTGAGAGTAAGTGAGCAGGCCATTGAAGTATTCAAATGTGTGAAGTTAGTTAAGTTCTGCATAGGTTCTCTAGTGAGCAGTATTAACTTCTGGACAGTGTCTTCATTTACCAGGCACTTGGTGTGATGCTACCAACAGAAGCAGGGCCAACGGACAGATGAGGTGCAAGCAGGGCACATCAATTAAAGGTATGCCATAACCTGACTCCCTCAACCTAACTGTTTCAGGCCAAACTATGGATTACAATGAAGAAAAGGGATTTTCACCTCCAGCAAATAAGTCACTGATCAAACAAAACATTGGTTTATACCCTATTTATAAATCCAGTCAGGTTACTGACCTGTCTGTAAGACATAGGGGTCAAAGTACTAGCTACCATAAATGACTACCTTTCATCAGTCATTTTGTCAAATTAATTAATAACCCACAAGGTAACTTTTCTTTGGGATTTTGACTGTTGAACATGAAGCTGCACCAAAAAAAAAAGTGTCTGCAAATTCAAAGCTTCACTTATTGTGAGTAGAAAAGTGTCATTTCCATATCACAAAACTACATAATAGGTGGAATGACAATATATGACTTATTTAACAAATTTTATTGTTTTTAAGAGAAACATCTACAAAACACTAGCCTTTATTTCTTGAGCCATAACGTACAGTCAATGTCTCTCTGTTTTGGTCAATGGAAGGAAATAATGAAGTGGCCATAGGATGAAAGGAGCCACCTCAGTGAACACCAGCTTCATTCTCATCTCAAAGAACATTTGCAAGATATGCTAAAGATAGAAGTGTGGCCAAACAAAAGCTTGAGCAAGAAAGCTACCTGAAGTGAGAGTCAAAGGTAAAAATACATGGACTCTTTGGAGAGTGTTAAAGTTAAATCTGGTTAACTTTACACAGCTGCATCTTAACCCAGATAATACTTACCATTACGGGAGATAAGATAAAGACACTGAAAGCTAAAACACTTGTTACTATTACATATTAAAAACGAATCACTAGGAATTGTAGACATTTACACAAGCAACAAAGGATCTCTGCTTTTGTACTATTGAAGTCTAGCATAGAAACATCTGTGAACTTTAAAAACAATTATTTTATCACACTGGGGATCAAACCCAGGGCTTCACACATGCCCAGCCCCATACATTTTTGATTAATATATTTAAAGTACATGATGACCACATGACACATGGATGCAGCATGTTTAAAAACAGTAATTTTCACACTAAACACTAATGTAATAATAAGTCTCCTGTCCTTCTTTCATACAACAGACCACTGTATGTTGTAACACTCACAGCTTTGCACTAAAGTTTCATGTCCTCTGTCTTCACAATCTCCTATTCTATAAAGCATAAGACTTAAGTGTATTGTGTCTAAGATCTCAAAAAATGTTTTCAATTGAAATTGGATCTCACTATGTAGCCCTAGCAGGTCTGGAACTTGCTATATAAGAACAGGTTGTTCTTAAACACATAAAGATCAGACAGCCTTCGCCTCTGGAGTGTTGGGATTATAGGTGTACATCACCAAACTCAGAAGTTTTAACCTGTTAGAAAACATGAATTTAAGTAGTTGATAGAAAAAGAATGGAATGTGTGGATATCTACAAGGAAAAGAATGAAAGTATATACTTATCCTGCACAAAACATACTACACAAAGTCAATTCAAACTGGACCAAAGAACTTACTATGGAATTTTGAAGCTCTCAAGGGAAACATATAAGGAAGACTCTTCAAGATACAGACAGAGGCAAAGACTTTCCGCAAAGAACTAAGGAAATAACATCAAGAATATGAAACAGTTTCTGCAAGGTAAATGAATTGAGTGAAGTGACAGCCTGCAAAATGAGAGAAAATCTTTGCCAGCTATACTTCTAATAAGGGATTCTTTATCTACAATATATTAAAATCAATCAAACAAACAGAAACACTGATCAAACAAAAAAATCCGATGTGTAAATGGGCAAGTAAAATAACATGAAAAAAATGATCAACACCCTAGTCATCAGAGTAATGCAAATCAAAACTATGGTATGATGTTATCTTACCAGAGTCAAAATGGCTACCATTTAAGAAGACAAAAGAAAATAAATATGGTAAGCATGTGGAAAGGGGGAGTGAACCATGCACTGCTTGTTGGAATATAAGTTATTCCAAATAATTTAAAAAATCAGTATGGAAAGTCTTTAAAGAACTAAAAATAGACCTACCATATGATCAGCTATACTACCTTCTCTAAGGCAACATACTATAAAGATCCCTACACATCCATGTTTACTGCAGCACTATTCATGCAATAGGGAGGTAGGAATGGAATTGGAATGTAGCACTATTCATGGAATATACAATTAGGCAATCGGAGATACATATAGAAGTACAAATGACTGATAAATACATGAAAAAGCTTTCAATGTCCTTAACCATCAGGAAAAAGCAAACCAAAACTACACTGAAATTCCATCTCATCCCAGTCAGAATGGCTACTGATTAAAAAACTAATTCTGGCAAGGATGGGAGTGGATACCTTTATAAACTGCTGGTAGGAATGTAAACTAGGGAAAGCCACTACAAAAAGCAAAGAACTGAAACTAAACTTACTATACAATCCAGCTATATCACTCTTTGGAATACATGCAAAGGAATCTAAGTCAACATACTGTACAGAAACTTATACACCCATTTTCATAGAAGTATTCATAACATACATTACTTTGGATCAGTCTAGATATCAAGCAACAGGTGAACAGATAAAGAGATGGGATGCATGTACACTTTGTAGTTAAGTTCAGCCAAAAAGAAGAATGAAAGTATGTCATTTCCAGGCAAGCTGATAGAACTGGAGATGAGCATATTAAGAGGAATAAGAAATAAGAATCACAAAGAAATACTATTTCTCTCATACACCTTTCTGTAGAAAATATCTGGCATGAAATATATAATATATACATGTTATATATTTATACATATATAACAAATACGTATGATACGTAAGTAAAAGGGGGCTATTGGGCGAGATAAGGGAGCTAGTTCTAACTGCTTTAACACATTCACATAGGTGTAACCATGAGAGTACATCACAGAATTAATTTATGAAATAATCAAGTAAATATTGAAAGATGTGAAAAGATAACAATTGTTTTTAGCTGCATGGAATGGTAGATGGAGGAATTTAGGAAAAAAGTTTGTTGCTTTTAACCAGATTATTCTTACTCAAAGTCTTTGTTTTATGAAATGTATGATTTACAGAGAAGCTACAATGACATTTTTAAGTTCTTGGATGCTGATGTTAACTTATGATATTGTCTAGTAACTTTAGTAACTAATAATGTTATTAAAATAACAAAATAATATAAAGAAATAATATTATTACATATATTTTAAAGATAGAAAGATAACCCCAAAGAAAAAGTACAAGCAGGGTCTAAAATCCCTGCACATGGGAGGGGAAGGCAGGAGGAAGCCAAGAGAGGCTACATACAGAGTGGGGTCTTCTCTCAAGCAAGAAGAAATACAAGACAGGATTCTCTGAACCTTAATCCATTAAGAAAGAACTAATAAAATTTTTATTCCCTTTTCTCCACCAAATGGGACAAAAATTACATGAATATCATCATTTTATAAAAATTATTTTTTCAAGTTTTACAATAAACAGTCATTATACATATAATCTGTTTCCAAGGTTTTAGTGATTTATACATAAAATAAATGGGAAAGAATTGAGGCATAAAAATTAATGTCACAAGAAATTTGTTACTTTTTAAAATAAAATATAAATTTTAAGATAATCACCTGTGACTGTTCTATTTCTGCTTTGTTTAATTTGATTCCCAGGATTTCTGCAGCAATTTTCTGAAAACACAGGAAGACCTACGTAACAAAATAGGTTTAAATGATTTAAAGCAGGCATGCTTCAGTTACCTTCAAATACACTGAACTTTCTACAAAAGAATAAACAACAAGTACTTCAAAAATGGCCCATATGTCATATATGGTAACACATAAATGAAATAATTTTTAAAGGACTAAACCACAATTTGAAGACCCAAGTAGTCCACTGAATTATTCTAAACCTGCAACTACTAAAAACATTCTTTTTTTTTTTTTTTTTTTGGATTTCCGAGACAGGGTTTCTCCGTAGCTTTTGATTCCTGTCCTGGAACTAGCTCTTGTAGACCAGGCTGGCCTCGAACTCACAGAGATCCGCCTGCCTCTGCCTCCCGAGTGCTGGGATTAAAGGCGTGCGCCACCACTGCCCGGGCTAAAAACATTCTTAAAGAATTTTTAATGATTTATTCTTATTTTATGTGTTTGAGTATTCTGTCTGCATGTGTGTATATATACATTTCTAGGGAATCTTACAACTGCTTCTGACTTCTAGAGGTACCTAGTATATGTGTACCTGGTACCTCTAGAAGTCAGAAGCAGTTGTAAGATTCCCTAGAAATGAAGTTTATAGGTAGTTAAAAGGCACCATGTGGATGCTGGGAACCAAACCTAGGTCCTCTGCAAGAGCAGCAAGTGTTCTTAACAGCTGAGCCATCTCTCCAGCCCCATGTTTAAGGATTTAACGTATTAATTACAATGACAAATGTAAAAAACATGCCAACACATCTAAAAGCATTATAAAATTCTACAATTCCTGAAGAAAATGAAAGTAAATTCATGTATACTTTATTGTACTGGTGTTTGACTGTAAGTTCTATGCTGTTCTCTTGAGCTGGCTCTAGTCTGTTTTAACAGGTCTTTCTCTCCAAACCATTAACACTTTTGGTTCTCTTATCAATGTCAAAACTCTCCATTATTCCTTAAGTAAAACAACTTGGTACTATTTACTGTATTTTATCAGTCTGGGGTAAAGGAGTGATAAAGTCCATTACAGCTATACATTATGAACATTTCTATAAACAGTGGTTCAGAAGTGGTTGGCTTTTTCCAGGTCCTCTACAATCTCGGGGGATTGAGGCATGACCATTTCTGCTATGTAACTTACCTTTGCTCTGTAACTGTCCTACCAGGTTCCTACCCCAATTCATCTCAGGATCACTTACTGAATATAAGTCCCAACTTTACTAACTTAATTATTTCTAGGGAAGTGGAGAGATGGATCAGAAGTTAAGAGAAAATATTGCTCCATCCGAGGACCTAGGGTTATTTCCCAACACCTACATGGCAGCTTATAACTACGGGTTAATTCCAGTTCTAGTGGATCCTATATCCTCTTCTAGTTTCCATGGAGTCCTGCACACATGTGGGACACATAAAAAGACTCACACAGGCATACATATACACATTAATTAAAAATAAATAAATACTTAAACAATTTTTTTAATCAACAGCCATACACAAGGCCCTGGATTTGAGTCCCAGCACCAAAAGAAAGAAAAAGAAAAAACTAATTCAAACAAAACCTGGACAGCAGTCAAGTGTGTTGACTCAGGTCTTTATCCCAGCACTTGGGAGGAAAAGGCAAGTGATCTCTGAGTTTAAGGCCTGTCTGATCTACAGAGCAAATTTGAGGACAGACAAAGCTACATAAAGAAACCCTGTCTCAGGAAAAAAAAACTGGACAGTGATAAATATTTGCAAGACATGTAACAATCTGTTCTTATCTATAATATGAAATATGGAAATAGTATTTTTAAACCAATGAAAAATACATGCTATTAAGTAGAAAGTGGATAGCTAATAAAATTTTATAAATTTCAACCTAAACACTCATTGAAGAAATTCAAAATTAGTGAGGTTTATATTGTTGTTATTGTTGTATTCTTATTTGTACTGATCTACAACGTTAGCAAAGGTTTAAGAACAATTAAATTCTTAGTATTACAAGGGTTTACATAGCAATCTTATAATATTAGGAAACTCTGTAGAATAGAATTACTCTGTAGAATAGGTTAATTTAGTCTTTCTGGTAAGCATCTAATAACATGCTTCAATCCCCTGTCAAAGAGTCTAAAGAAAATAAAGCACCAGGCAGTGGTGGTGCATGCCTTTAATTCCCGCACTCAAGAGGCAGAGGCAGGTGGATCTCTGTTAGTTTGAGGTCAGCCTGGTCTACAGAGCGAATTCCAGGACAGCCACCAAAGCTACACAGAGAAACCCTGTCTCAAAAAAACTTGAAGGAAGGAAGGAAGGAAGGAAGGAAGGAAGGAAAGAAGGAAGGAAGGAAGGAAGGAAGGAAGGAAGGAAGGAAGGAAGGAAGGAGGAAAAAAAGCATCAAAATGTATTATCAAAATTTCCTAATAAAACTCATGCTTGAAACTTAGAAAAGAAAACCCTACATGTCCAACAATAGGGCATGATTAGATATATTTTGAACATTTAATAATGACTAAATTTACTTTATAATACTAAATGACATGGGAAGTTTTTTACAGATAAAAATAATAAATAAAAGAAACAACTATAAAACTATTTCTAGATAAAGATCTGAATGTTAAGTGAACATTTGATATGGTTAAAATAGTGGGCCTGGAATATCACTACTTGGGCTCACAAACCGTATCTCTACCACATAATATCTATGTAGACTAAGACCTGTGACATGAGCTTTAAATGATACACCTACACAATAGAGATAATCAGGATAATGCAATACCTATCATACAGGAAGCAGCAGTAATGACAGTGAGACCTTCAGAGGAAAAACACTAAAGAATCCTCTTGGACTCTGAATGCATGTCTCTGGAGGCCGGGTTATGGGTGACTTGGGTACTTTATAATTCTTACTAAATCAACTATAAAATTAATCTATCCAAAATAAGCATTCTCATCTAATTTATTTATGTCTTCCTTCAGAACACATCCAGTATTTCTTATTAGGAATCAGAAGTGTACTCCCAGGAACAACTGAAGACAAAGCATCACTTACAACACACTCTACCGTTTTACTTACAGAGTCTCCTGTCTTGGCTGAAACGAAGTGGCTACTAAAACCATTTTCCTGGCAAAATCGTAAGTGTTTATCAGGTTTTACTGTTCGCATATGCTCCAAGTCAACTAGAAAAAAAAGTTAAAGATAGAACAAAAATCAATATTAGAATTAATAAAAGTATTTTTAACATGTTTAAATTTGACTTACTTCCCAATATTTTTCCCACTGTGTAATCCTAGGCAATGTTTTAACTTCTTTATGCCTCAGTTTCCACACTGATGAACTGTGAATAATAAATATACCAATTTCATATGGTATTCTTTCAGAATCAGCCAATGAGGAGTGAACAAAGGTTGGCAATATGCTTAAAATTATGTGATGTTACTACTACTATAGCATCACCTATATAAATTCACACACTATGACAAAGTTCAAAACACACCTGCTCAATGTAGTGCATTAAAGCACAGTTATGAGGTGAAGTTAGGATGTACAAATGTAAGGGCTAACATGTGCTCAGCTATGTCCATAGCAGCTTTGTTTGTCATAGCCAGAACCTGGAAAAAACCTAAATGCCCCTAGACCAAAGAATGGATAAGAAAAATGTGGTACATTTGTACACTGGAGTACTACACAGCAGAAAAAAATAATGGCATCTTGAATATTGCATGAAAATGGGTGGAGCTAGAAAACATTATTTTGAGTGAGGTAACCCAGACACAGAAAGACAATTATCACATGTACTCACTCTTAGGTGGTTTTTAAACATAAAGCAAAGAAAACCAGCCTACAAACCACAATTCCAGAGAAATTAGACAACAATGAGGACACTAAGAGAGACTTACATAGATTTAATCTACATGGGAAGTAGAAAGTAGAAAAAGACAAGATCTCCAGAGTAAATTGGAAGCATGCGGACCTTGGGGGAGGGTTGAAGGGGGAAGGGAGAGGCACGGAGGGGAGCAGAGAAAAATGTAGAGCTCAATAAAAATCAATAAAAGAAAGAGAGAGAAAACAAATGTAAGGGCTAGAAATAGTTTAATTACTTATAGGATAATTTAATAATTAGAACAACTCAGAAATATTTTATATTCCATAGTTATATTAATATATTCACAACCAGTTTACTTTCAAGATGCACCTGATTATAAATCACTAAGTATCCACTTTGAGAATAATGAGCAAGATATACTTCCTGGGCTTTAAAGCAATGTGTAACGATAATAACTAAAGAATAAGAACACATGAATTTGAGGAAAGGGCGTGCTGGGAGGAGGTGGAGTAAGAAAATGATGTAAATACAGTACTCATGTATAAAGTAATGAATCTTGTCTTTCTTTCTCCCTTTTATTCAGTCCAAGACTCTAGCCCATCGGATGGTGTCATTGCAGTGGGCACTTCAATCAGCCTAATCTAAATAATCCTTCATAGGCATGTCTAGGAGCTTGTCTCCTATGTGTTTCTAGATTCCCCTCAAGATGACAATCAAGATTAACCATCACATGAGGTATTAAAACTAATTATGCAGTGTGGTAGGTTTTTTTTTATTTAGACTAAAGGGGAGATAGTTTGAACAGGACAACTTTTGGTATTTACAAGATTCTCTTTCAATGTTGAAAGCAAGGGAAATGGCACTCTGCAGAAAAATAAAGAAAAACTGCTGTATGTTCTCAACATAGTTAAAAATGAATTGGCTACTTTTGACTAGGATAAAAATACAATTCAGAAAAGATAGCACTAGTTCAAGAACTACCAACAGCTGTTTTCCCATTATGATCTGTTGTAAGATTTATTAATTGCGATGCTATTCTATGCCCATTCGGGGCCTGGCTGGCACTCCCTGCCTGGGTAGGCAGTGGGATCAAGTCTACTACAAAGTGGCAGTTTTGAAATACCAGTTTCTGGGCTGTGCTGCCAGTGCGATCTCTGGCTCCTGTGGGAGACAGAGCTTTTGAATGGGGTTTTGTGAGTAAAGTGCTACTTCTTGATGGCAATGTGGACTGCTGTGTGCCTAGAACTGCGCATGGCTCAGGGGCACCAAATGGCTCCACCATGCTGAACTGTGCTGAACTCAGGCAGGAACTATCGTAATTATCATAATAACAGCACAGTTAAGGTTTAGAATGGGCAGGAAACAGGCATTACCATATTACCCCTACATGGTGCAAGCTAAAGTTTTTAAGAAACGCTTAGCATTTTAAGAAGTGCTCCTGGATAGTAAAGAATTACAGATTTACAATAGGCCAGGCTGCGCAGTGCTGTGCATGGCAGATTTGGCTGTAACTCAGATAAAAGGCTCAGTCTCAAGAGTTAAAGTGCTGAATGTGGCTCCTACCTGGTGGCCCCAGAGCTAGCAGAAATGGTACATCCACCATTTTGAAATCGGAGAGAGGTGGAGCCAACATCCAGAGCAGCTGGAACCAAGTTGCTTAAAATTTTAAAAGTTCTTCAAGACAGTAGAGAATTAAAGACAATGCAATAAGACAGATTCAGACATAAAAGACCTCTACATGGGTCATAGTGTTAGATAGACATATGTAGGCTTGGGAGAGAGAAGAAAAGGAGTATTAAAAAGTCATAAAATAAAGTTAATGCTTTAAAAGGGGGGGTAAAGTCTTTTTTGCTGGAGGTTGTGGAGTAAGGGGTACACTCATCCATTGCTAGTGGGAATGCAAACTTGTGCAACCACAACATTTACAGCGGATATGACTCCCCAGCCCCTTCTTGTCTTCTTTACTGCTTCCTATCAACCATGATATGAGCATCTTGCTCATACCACAATGTACATCACAATGCACTTCCTTTTTTCTTTAATTAATTAATTTATTTATTAAGGATTTCTGCCTCCTCCCCGCCACCGCCTCGCATTTCCCTCCCCCTCCCCCAATCAAGTCCCCCTCCCTCATCAGCTCGAGAGCAATCAGGGTTCCCTGACCTGTGGGAAGCCCAAGGACTGCCCACCTCTATCCAGGTCTAGTAAGGTGAGCATCCAAACTGCCTAGATTGATCTGTAATTCTCTTTCTTAGTAATGTCCTGTCTCAGTTTACAACATGTAATTTTCAGGCTACTTGAAACATGCCAGTCATCAATAGAATAATACTGTATAATTCCAGTTACAGCAAAATTTTTTATATCTGAACAGACGATCTCTACTGTTGAACTTTACTGACCAAGAAAGATGATGAGATCACATACAAGAAGCCATCTTACTTAAGCAATAACTGTTCCCAGGCTAGAGAGATGGCTCATCAGTTAATTGAACTTGCTGCTCTTCTAGAAGATCTAGTTCAGTTCCTAGCATCCACACTGCAGATCAAAATTGCGTATGACCCCATCTACAAGGGATCGCCGCAGATACCAATACATACATGGCATACATAAAGAAACACATGCACATAAATAAAAACAGAAGTAAATCTTTTTTTAAAGAATTACTAATTTTTATATTAATTTCCTAATTGTTTATATTAAAGTAAATGTAAAGGAAATCTGGACCGAATGTAACCATAGTTCTTCCCTGGACAGGAAGTGAAATGTGACAGTAAAAAAAACATACTGTTGCCAGGCACGGTGGCATAAGCCTTTACTTCCAGGAATTAGGAGCCAGGCGCAGGAGGTTCTTTGAGTTTGAGGTCAGCCCGGTCTACAGAGTGAGTTCCAGGACAGCCAGGGCTTCATAGTAAAACCCTATCTTAAAACATCAAACTTTATCCCTGAAATACACAAACAAGTAACATTATACAGACTGACCAGGCTGTGCTTACATATTTAGGAACACAAATCCAATCCCTGTGGGTAAAATATATCAGAAAACCTTCAAATGTTCCTGTTTAATTCCAAGCACTTCCACTGGCCACCTCAGTGTTGTTTTTAAATTCATAAAGGATTCAGAAGAAAATTGTACATGTTAAAAATGTCACAATCTCATAAACATTAAATTGTTCTGCTACCATGTTGTATACATAAATGATTGTTACCAGCACCTTTAAATTTTTTCTTTCTTTCTTTTTTCTTTTCTTTCTTTCTTTTTTTTTTTGTTTTTTTTTTTTTGTTTTGTTTTTCAAGACAAGGTTTCTCTGTAGCTTTGGAGCCTGTCCTGGAAGACCAATGGAACTGAATCGAAGGCCTGGATATTAATCCACACACCTTCAAATACCTGATTTTTGACAAAGAAGCAAAAAATATCAAATGGAGAAAAGAAAACATTTAACAAATGGTGCTGGCATAACTGGATATCAACATGTAGAGAAATGAAAATAGACCCATATCTATTACTATGCACAAAACTCAGGTCCAAATGGATCAAAGACCTCAACATAAAACCAATCACACCGACCCTCATAGAAGAGAAAGTGGGAAGTATGCTTGAATATACTGGCACATGAAACCACTTCCTAAATATAACTCCAGCAGCACAGACACTGAGAGAAGCAATAAATGGAACCTCTTGAAACTGAAAAGTTTCTATAAATCAAAGGACACGGTCAACAAGACAAAATGACAGCCTACTGAATGGGAAAATATCTTCACTAACCCCACATCAGACAGAGGTCTGATCTCCAAATTATACAAAGAACTCAAGATTGGTCATCAAAAGAACAAATAACCCAATAAAAAAAGGGGGGGGAGTACAGACCTAAACAGAGAACTCTCAACAGAGAAATCTAAAATAGCTGAAAGACACTTAAGGAAATATTCAACATCCTTAGTCATCAGAGAGATGCAAATCAAGACAACTCTGAGATTCCATCTTACACCTGCAAAAATGGCCAAAATTAAAAACACTGATAACAACTTATGCTGGAGATGTTGTGGGGTAAAGGGAACACTCCTGCATTGCTGGTGGAAATGCAAGCTAGTACAGGCCCTTTGGATATCAGTGTGGCAATTTCTTAGAAAATTAGGAAAAGACCCAGGAATACCACTTTTGGGTATATATCCAAAGGATGCTCAGTTGTGCCACAAAGACATGTGCTCAACTATGTTCATAGCAGTATTGTTTGTCATAGTCAGAACCTGGAAACAACCTAAATGCCCCTTGACCAAAGAATGGATAAGGGAAATGTGGTACATTTACACAATGGAGTACTACACAGCAGAAAAAATAATGACATCTTGAATTTTGCCAACAAATGGATGGAGCTAGAAAACATATTTTTGAGTGAGGTAGCCCAGACACCAGACCCAGAAAGACAAATTTAATATGTACTCACTCAGAACTGGCTTTTAGACATAAAGCAAAGGAAAGTAGCCTACAATTCACAATCCCAGAGAACCTAGACAACAATGACGACCCTATGAGGGACTTACATAGATTTAATCTACAAGGGAAGTAGAAAAAGACAAGATCTCTTTAGTAAATTGGGAGCATGGAGATCTTGGGAGAAGGCTGAAGGGGAGGGGAGAGGAAGAGAGGGAAGCAGAGAAAAATGTAGAGCTCAATAAAAATAAAAAAAATAAATAAATAAAAAATAAAATTAGTCAAGCACATTAGGAAGGTGGAAGAAAACTTTATTTCATTCACCTTATTCATGATTTCCACAGTAACTACCTTATACTGACCATTATAGCCAAAGACCAGAGTATTCAATATAACAGATTTTTAAAACCTAGATATACAAAATATAATCAGAACTGCTTATAAGATTAAATGATGTACAATTTTAAAGTCTGAAAACAGTTTGCAATAAATTTTTATTTTTTTATCCTGGTCTTAAACTTGGCAGCATTTTTATTTGCCATGTACTTCTTTTCTAGTGTCCTATCATAATAATAATTAATATAACTTTTTCACTCAAATCAGTTATTTCATGCTTTGAAACAAGGGAAAGTGCTCTATGATGCTAAATAATTACACTATTAATATCCAGTCCCTGACAAAGACTATTCAAAATATCAACTGTTTTTGCTCCTCATTCTACATATAACTGCAGCAACAGAATATTCTCTGTGAAATGAGTCTAAAAGTTACCACAACTAAACTTAAAGAAGTAAAAGCAAAATATAAATACAGCACTTGTACAGATTTTAACAGTAATTTTTAGGTTATCAAGGAAACATCTAGAGTGTTGATCTGGTTATACTCAATTCAAACAAACTACTTGTCACATTAACTACCTCCAGGAAGTTACTCCAAACACAAAATAAACTGTTTATGCCCCTACTCAGATAGATAACATGACAGATTGTTATTAGTTGAAGACAGATGAGATACATTAATTTGATTGTGAGCATGTGTTTAATTTTACCCTGCCATGCATACTCTCTAATGCTGTCTTTCTATGATGCCATAGTAAATCATGCCATATTAGAAGAATTGTTAACTCAAGAAAATAAAAAAAAAAACTTGACTTTAAATTTGCAGCTTCTTTACTAACCTTCTTACCAAAGTAACAGTCTTGAATATTACTGAGTTCCACACAGGAATAAAACAGAACACAGAAACAGAATAAAGCATCCAAGAAGCTACTTTAGTTTCTAGTATCAGTTTAAAGATGGGAAGGCAATTTAACATTTTTTTCCTTCTCACTAGCTTTTTTACTGAAATGTCTCTTCTTGCCTGTTTCCACTGACCTGTTTACCCACTAGTTTAAGTACATCCTATAATGACAATACTTCCCATATTTGTTGTAAGCATTCTCTTCAGATTAGAATCTCCATTTCAGATTGTTCATGATTGAAAAACAAAAACTACGATTTCATAAAGTTCAATATTCTTTCAATAACAAGGTCATTAGTATTTCCACCATGCTTATTGAGTTCTTGTCATATAAAGCTGAAAACAAAATAAACAAGTAAATAAAAGAATTTTCAAATACAATAACCACTCAAATTATTGATTGGGTAAAAGAAGCTTTTAGGTTATTAAAATAAGGGAAAAAGATTCCCTAGGAACCTGTAGGCCACTCCAACCAGGGAAGCAGACAGACTAACTGCAGATCTTCACCTATCCCTCCATTCCTCCAAATCCAATCCCAAAGTCTTACCCCCACCCGCTCTGTAGCAGACAACCTGCTGCAGCCTACCTATTCCCCACCCTGCCTCCATTTCCAGTGGATCACAGATCTTCTTCCAAACTTTTGTGCCCCATAATCATTGTTTTATTCCAGCCCTCAAATTCAACAGGAATTCCCTGGGAACCTGAAGTCCAGCTCAGCCTGGGAAAGAGGTAGGCCAACTGCACATCTTCACCTCTCCCTTGATTCTTCTACATCCAATCCCCCAGTCTCATTCCCACTTCTGTAGCAGATCACCTGCCATAGCCTCCCTTTGACCCCCCCCCCCCCCCCGTTCAACCCCGTACCTCACCCCAGTATGGCAGTAGAACACCTGCTGAGGTCTCCCTTTCCTCTCTGAGCCCTATCATCAAAGATTACATAGGGATTTTACAACCTCCATTACACTCACTCATTGCATTATTGCTGCCTTTGAATTCAGCAGGTAGTCCCCAGAAACATGCCACCAGGCCTGCCAGAGAAGCAAGTAGGCAGGTGAAGCAGGTAATCAAGCTTCAGATCTTCACTTTCCCTTCTCTCCATATCCAATCCCTGAGTCACAACCCCAAGTCATTTGGCCTCTCCTTACTCTCTGCCATGATTCCCAGGGGACTAAGCAGATCCTAGAGGAATATCCTGTTTTTCTCCCTCCTGTGGGCCTCCTTGGTATCCACCAGCCCATCCCCATTACTAAGTATCAGTTCCCAATACTTAGACATATTTTACCAAGGAATCCCCAGTGGCCACACATAACAGGGTCCCAGAATTTCTACCAGGTAACACATACCTACTACACTCTACTAAGAACTACAAAGGCAACAAAGAAACAAGAAACAAAATACCCATCCAACAAATTTCTAAAATTCCAGTATTCTCAAACCTAGATAGATGCCAGCTTAAAAGTACAATCAATATAATACAAAAAAAAATATATCTCCAAAGAGACCCAGCAACCCTACCACTGTAGTTTCTTTGGGTACTGCAACATAGCTGAAACTCAAAAGACTGACTTTATGACTATGACAGAGGTCCTTAAAAAGGTAATGAATAAATCCCTTAAAGAAATCTATGAAAATACAAACAAATAGTGAAAGGAAATGAATAGAAAGTTCAAGAGATTAAGTGGAAAGAGAAAACCCAAACTGGAAAACTGGAAGTGAAAAATTTAGGAGCTCCAATATAAACCTCAGAAGCAAGCCTCACTAACAGAATATAAGAAATGGAAGAGAGAATCTCTTGCATTTATAACATACCAAAAGAAATGTAAACCACGGTCAAAGAAAATGTGGAATCTAAAAGAATCCTGCCTAAAACATTCAGGAAATCTGAAACGCTATGAAAAGACTAATAAGAATAAGAGGAAATAAGAATAGGAAAACAGGAAAGTGAAGAAACCCAGATCAAAAACACAGAAAACATTTTCAAGACAGCCGTAGAATATTTTCCTAAATTAAAGAGGGATATATATATATTTAGGTACAAGAAAGCATATAGAACACAAACAGACTGGACCAGAAAAGAACTTTCTTTCAGCACATAACAATCAAGACACTAAAAAGACAGAAGAAATAAAGAATACTAAAAGCTGCAAGGGAAAAAGACCAACTAACACATAAAGACAAACCTATTCAGATTAAACTTGACTTCCCAATGGAGACTCTAAAAGCCAGAAAAGCCTAAAAAGATATTATACATAAGAGAACACAGATGTCAACACAGACACCTATACCCAGCAAAACTTTCAATCACCCATAGAAGGAGAAAATAAAGCATTCCATGATAAACCAAATTCAAGCGGTATCTATCTACAAATTCAACACTACAAAAGGCTCTAAAAGGAAAATCCCAACCTAAAGAAGTTAACCATACCCAAGAAAACATAGGCAATAAATAATCCCAGACCAACAAATCAAAAGAGAGAAAATACATGCACACACATGAACAACAACAATAAGAACAACAAAATAATAGAAATCAACAAACACTGTTCACTGATACCTCTCAATATCAATGGTCTCAATTCCCCAATAAAAAGACAGCCTAACAGAACAGATACAAAACTAAAATCTATCCTTCTGCTACATTCAAGAAACACACCTCGATATCAAGGACAGACACCAGGCAAGGGTAAAAGGATGGAAAAAGATATTCGAAGCAAATGGACCTAAGAAGCAAGCTGGTGTAGCTATTTTAATATCTGACAAAATGGACTTCAAACCAAAGCTAATCATAAAAGATAGAAAGGGCATTATACACTCATCAATAGTCTATGAAAGGACATGACAATTCTTAACATCTATGCCCCAAACACAAGGGCTACAAGATTGTAAAAGAAACATTACTACAGCTTAAATCATATATTGACCCTCACACTAATAGTAGGAGACTTCAATACCTCATTCTCACCAACAGACAGTTCACCCAGACAAAAACTGCACAGAGAAATGCTGAGGCTAACTGACATTTATAAACCAAACAAACCTAACATGAACAGAACATTTCACTCAAACACAAAAATACCCTTCTCTGCACTTCATGGAACATTCCCCCAACTGACCAAACCCTTGGATATAAAGCAAATCTCAACAATAAAACTGAAATATCTCCTTTCATCCTATCAGACCAACAGGGATTAAATAAAGCTAGATATCAGCAACAGAAACAATGGAACGCATACAAATTCATGGGATATTGAAGAACTTCTCACTGTTACATAAAAAACAGGTCAATACAGAAATTCTAGAACTAAATGAAAATGAATACACAGCATACCTAAACTTATAGGATACAATGAAGACAGTTCTAATAGTCAAGTTCATAGCACTAAATGCCTATATAAGAAATTGGAGAAATTTCATACTAGTAACTTAACAGCATACCTGAAAGCTCTGGGACAAAAAGAATAATTCATACCTAAAAGCAGTAAATGGCAAGAATAATCAAACTTATGGTTAAAATCAATAAAAGAGAAATTAAAAAAAGAACCAATGAAACAAGGAATTGGTACTTTGAGAAAACCATTGCTAAATCCTTATCTAAATTAATTAAAAGTTAGAGAGGGACCATCCAATTTAACAAAATTAAGAGTGCGAGGCGAGACATAGTAACACACACTTGGAAAATCCAGTGAATCATAAGGACATGTTTTGAATACCTATAGTCTACCAAATTAGAAAATCTCAAAGAAAGGGATAATTGTTTTGCTGTATACCACTTACCAAAATTAAATTAAGACCAGTAAGCAATTTAAACAAATCTTAGCACCCAGTGAAACAGAAGCAAAATTAAAACGGTCCCCACCAAAACAAGCTCAAGGTCAGATGGGTTAAGCCAAGAATTTTACCTTACTTTCAAAGACTAAACATCATTTTAAAAAGTAAAAAACACTGTGTCTAAAAGTGTATTGATCTTTTCATTTTATAGAAATGCTATAGATGTCTCAAAATTCATGAAGTGTTCTTCACAATATGAATAAATCTGAAACATGTGGTAAGGCCCAACAGAATTCAATTTATAAGAAATTTTGAAATGGCAAAACTAATTAATTTGGGTAAATAATAGATGGGTGATAAAGGAAAAAATAAAAAAGAAGTTGAGTGGTAGGGGTGCACACCTTTAATCCCAGCACTTGGGAGGCAGAGGCAGGCGGATCTCTGTGAGTTTGAGGCCAGCCTGGTCTACAAGAGCTAGTTCCAGTACAGGCTCCAAAGATACAGAGAAAACCTGTCTCGAAAAACCAAACCAAACGAAAAAGAAAAAAAAAATAAAAGGAGGAGGAGGAGGAAGAGGAGGAAGATGAAGAAGAACAAGAGAAAGAACAAGATGAAGAACTAGAACACGAAGAAAGAAGAAGAAAGAAGGAAAGAGGAGAACAAGAACAACAAAAAGAACAAGAATGAGAAGAAGAACGAGAAGGAAGGATAAGGAAGGAGGAGGAGGAGGAAAAAGAGGAGGAGGAGAACAAGAAGAACAAGAACAAGAAGAACAAAAAAGAAGAAGAAAGAAGGAAGAAGGAGGAGGAGAAGGAGGAGGAGAAGTAGAAGGAGGAGGAGAAGAAGGAGGAGGAGGAAGAGGAGGAGGAGGAGGAGGAGGAAGAGGAGGAGGAGGAGGAGGAGGAAGAGGAGGAGGAGGAGGAAGACAGGGCAATGGATAGGACTTAAGGGTAGTGATGAGTAAGTAAGAAAGGTACGTGATCAATACTGGCAATGAGCTATGTTCTAATCTTGTAATAATTCTTTAAGCTTCAGGCATAGAGGCTACACAGATGGCTCAACTGTTGCAAGTGCTTATTGCTCTTGCGGAAGACCCAACTTTGGTTTCTAGCACACATAAAGGGTTGCTCATTCATAACTTTAACTTCTTCAGTGATAGTCAATGCCTCTGTCCTCCATGGACACCTGAACTAAAGTGCACACATCCATATACAGACACACACACATATAAACATATTAAAAATAAAGAGCTGGGGAGATGGCTCAGTGGTTAAGTGCACTTGCTACTACAACAGAGAATCCAGGTTCAGTTCCCAGCACCTATCCCGAGTGAGTCACAACTGATTATAATTCAAGTTCTAAGAGATTTGATCCCTCTTCTGGACTCCATGGATTCTTGCAGACATGTGGTGTATATACATATATATACATTCAGAAATACACATAAAATAAATCTTTAAAACCTAAAAGAAAGATAAACTACATGTATATTTTACATATTCTCCACACATAGCTCACTGTATTAAAATGTTGCTAAAATTATAACATTGTTCTAAGATCTAACTTTTTGGGGCTGGAGAGATAGCTCAGTGGCTAAGAGCATTGGCTACTCTTCCAGAGGTCATTAGTTCAATTCCCAGCAACCACATGGTGGCTCACAACCATCTATAATAAGATCTGCTACCCTCGTCTAGCATTACGGCACACATGCAGGGAGACCATTGCATACATAATAAATTTAAAAAATCTAAAAAACTTTTTCATATTATCCTAAGAGAAAGTCACTATTACAAAAACTTTTTTCATTTTTATTCTTATTTAGTAATTGTACATACCAATCCCAGTTCCCACTCCCTTCCCTTCTCCTAGTCCCTCCACTTTCCCCGATCCATGCCCCAGACAGAACAAGGCACATTACTCCGAAAAAGGACCAAGGCCCTACCTACTATATCTAGGTATGTATCTGAGCTAAGTATCCACCCAAAAAGAATGATTTCCAAAAAGCCAGCACAAGCAACAGGGACTAATCCTGGTGCCACTGTCAGTGGCCCTGCAGTCTGCCCCAGCCATGCAACTGTCACCCACATTCAGAGGGTCTAGTTTGGTCTCATGCTGGTTCCTTCCCTGTCTGGACAAAGTTGGTGAGCTCCCATTAGCTCAGGTAAACTGTCTCAGTGGGTTTACTCATCATAGTCTTGACCTCTTTGCTCATATTCTCACTCCTCCCACTCTTCAACAGGACTTTGGAAGCTCAGGCCAGTGCTCTGCTGTTGCTCTCTGCCTCTCCTTCCATCAGTTGCTGTTTAAAGGTTCTATGGTGACATTAAGGATAGTCATCAACCTGACTACAGGGCAAGGCCAGTACAGGCACCCTCTCCACTACTGCTTAGGGTCTTAGCTGGAGTCATCCTTGTGGATTCCTGGGAATTTCTCTCTTTTTTTTTTTTTTTGGAATTGATTTTTATTGAGCTCTCCATTTTCTCTGCTACCCTCGCTGCCTCTCCCCTCCCCCTTTCAACCTCCCACGGAAGTCCCCATACTCCCAATTTACTGAAGAGATCTTGGGAATTTCTCTAGTGCCAGGATTCTTGCTAGCCCCATAATGGTTCCCTCAATCAAATATCAAATATTTCTGTCTCTGTCCTTCCCCCATTTCGACTATCCTGTCCCCTCAAGTTCTCCTCTCTGCTCCCTTTCTCCCCTCCTCCTCCCTTTCCACCTTCTTTTTCTCCCTCCACCCCAATGCTCCCAATTTTGTCAGGAGATCTTGTCTATTTCCCCTTCCTAGGGGGATCTTTTTTTTTTCATTTTTTCCCTTAAATTTTGTTTTATTTGGGGATGGGAGTACAGGAGCAAAGGGCGGCTGTGAGAGAATGGGGAAATAAATGGGATCAAGATACTTGATGCAAAGGAAAAGGAAGAAAGAAAAAAGAGGCCATGGGTCATAGTTTACTGACCTTTGTTTTATGCTCCTGTCAAAGAATTCCTCTGCTCAAAAACCTTTCGTGGTTTTCTATAGTTCTCATAACAAAATACAAACTCTTCCTGCCTTATGCCCCACATTCTAACTGTGAGGGAAAGTTGTAAATTTCTCTTACACTCCAGCCTGCTTCCTAAATTCAGCAGGTTTCCTCATCCTATACATCTTCCCTGTGTGTACAAGTACATCACTCTAAGGTAGTTCTGTTGTACTGCCTCTCCTACCATCATGATAGATATATATATATGAGGCACTCATGAATGACTAAATTAAAAAATGAGTGAAGGAGTAATTTTTTAAAAACAAGAGTTAATAGTATGTGAAAATGTCTACAGAAGAACTAAATTCAAGCAAAAGAATATCATTTTGAAAAAGAAAAAATAATTCCTGAATGAACCTAGGACTAAGTACAAAATTAATTTTCATTAATTTATAGAAAATATAGAATATTGACCAGTAATTTTAATGTTTAAAAAAGAGAATATGCTAAAGAAACAGACAATTTGATTTCAAGCCATAAAAAATATTCTCCTTTGCAAAACCTTCAGTTTTACATAGTTCCAATATATTAGCATATCAAATTATAACTCTGTGGATATAAATGACATTGTGGAGAAGTTAGTATAAAGACAGAAGCAAATTATACAAACCACCTTTGATGTGTTCAGTTGTTTTTTTTATTTTTATTGAGCTCTACATTTTTCTCTGCTCCCCTCCCTGCCTCTCCCCTCCCCTTAAACCCTCCCCCAAGATCCCCATGCTCCCAATTTACTCAGGAGTTCAGTTTTAAATCAAAAACATTCCTTTTTTTGTCTTAAGAAAACAAAATGGGAGGAAGCTAAAGAAATGACTCTGCACTTAAGAGCATGTGTTGTTCTTACAGAAAATCCAGGTTCAATGCTCAGTACCATATGGTGGCTCACAAGTGTCCAGAACTACAGTTCCAGAGAATACAATACCCTCTTCTGACCTCCACAGGCACCAGACATGCACATGATATACAAACATACTTGTAATCAAAATATTCATGAACATAAAATAAATGTAAAATATTTTAAGAAAATAAAATGTACAATTTTACTTAATATGCGTGTGTTAGTTTGAATGTAACTGACCCCCATACGCTCATAGGGGTGGCACTATTGGGAGCTATGGCCTTGTTGAAGTTGGCTTATATGTGTGTCACTGCAGGGGCAGGCTGTAAGGTTTCTTTTACTTTAGCTTCGCTCAGTGTCACAGTCCATTCTCTGTCGCCTTCTGATCAAAATGTAGACAGCACTATGTCTACCTGCATGATGATAAGGGATTGAACCTCTGAAACTGTAAGCAAGCAACCCCAATTAAATGTTTTCCTCATAAGAGTTGCCATAGTCATAGTGTCTCTTCACAGCAAGAGAAACCCTAATTAAGACAATGTTTTAATAACACCAACTTCTTTTTTGCTCATTTTTACACACATGCCATACTATTACATTTTTCTTAAAACTAATTAGCCTCTTTATAGTTTTGGCTCATCCCAAATTATAAATAATTACAAATATGTATTTCAGAGTCAGAGTCACTATCAAGAACTGTGTAAACTCCACATTCAAGTATTCATTTTCAAAAGTTAGTGTTTTATGTAGAATATCTTTGGCTGACAATGACAATTTGAACTCTTATTGAAAAGAAAAGAGCATTTGCTAAAAGACTTTAACTGTTCTCACTGAGAAGGCAGGCATACAAGGCCAAAAATCTCAGTTCAAGAATATCTGACTTAACATTAGTAGTCTTTTTCTTACTGAGATGTCTTCAAGGAAATTACATACTCTAAGAAATAGGTTCAAATATAGCACACGATGCTCCTCTCTCAGCAAGAAACCCCAGTGGTCTAGCTCATAAATGCAATATGCTCTCTGAAGCTGAAATAATAAACATGTGGGTTTACACCAAAAAGGAAAGCTGTAGCCTGTTTGGGATAGACAGGAAGTTAAAAAAACTTCTGAAAACCACAGTTCTTCAGTCAGTAGTTTTCTCAATGTGTAACTGTGTTCTGACATTGTCATATAATAGACATCTTTTACTAGTACAAGAAAAATATTCAGAAAAGCTGACAAGCTTCTATTAAGTCAAGAATACAATTAGTATTCATGAATAGCACTTACAAATTTTATAGTGAATGCTGTAATTCATGGGGAAGCAATTACAGTGAAAGTAATCAATTTTGATTCACATTCTTTCTAATTATTTCCTATCCAAAGAATAGAGGAAGACTGCATTCTGGGAACAAATAAGTATGATAGCTTCTCAGGTACTAACAGCAATGAGAATTTTTCACTAACTTGTCAATTTTCTCACTTCCTCAACTTACTGAGATCCAATACTCACTGAAGTATGACTCTTAGTTCAACACTGTAAAACTCATTTTTCTTCCTTTTTTATTTATTTATTTATTAAAGATTTCTGTCTCTTCCCTGCCACCGCCTCCCATTTCCCTCCCCCTCCCCTAATCAAGTCCCCCTCCCTTGTCAGCCCAAAGAGCAATCATGGTTCCCTGCTCTGTGGGAAGTCCAAGGACCACCCACTTCTTTCCAGGTCTAGTAAGGTGAGCATCCAAACTGCCTAGGCTCCCACAAAGCCACTACGTGCAGTAGGATAAAATCCATTGCCATTGTTCTTGAGTTCTCAGTAGTCCTCATTGTCCGCTATGTTCAACGAGTCTGGTTTTATCCCAGGCTTTTTCAGACCCAGGCCAGCTGGCCTTGGTGAGTTCCCAATAGAACATCCCCATTGTCTCAGTGTGTGGGTGCACCCCTCGCGGTCCTGAGTTCCTTGCTCGTGCTCTCTCTCCTTCTGCTCCTGAGGGTCCGGTGCTCCAATGTGGGTCTCTGTCTCTGTCTCCTTTCATCGCCTGATGTGTAAAACTCATTTTAATTCAGAAGTTCATAAAGACCCAAATAAGTAATTTATAGAAAATTCAATCAATGAAAATTATGGACAGTTCTTCAAATATAATTTCCTAACTCTACATGATAATAAGGTGAGTGGCTGTGGCACACACCTTTAATACCTGCACTTGGAGGCAAAGGCAGGTTGATCTGAGTTCAAGGCCAATCTGGTCTATAAAGCAAGTTTCAGGACAGCCAGAGTTTCACAGAGAAGCCCTGTCTTGGAAAAAAAAATCTACTGTAGTGAGGAGCGGCAGGCTGCATTCCTGCCGTCCGGGCTCCCGGCTGCCTGGCTAGCTTATGCCCTGAAATAATTACACAGAAACTGTATTCTTTTAAACACTGCCTGTCCCATTAGTTCCAGCCTCTTTTTGGCTAATTCTCACATCTTGATTAACCCATATTTAATAATTTGTGTAGCACCACGAGGTGTGGCTTACCAGGAAAGATCTTAATCTGCGTCTGTGTTGGGTGGGAGAATCATGGCGACTGCCTGACTTGGCTTCTTTCTCCCAGCATTCTGTTCTGTCTACTCCGCCTATCTAAGCTGCTGTCCTATCAAAAGGGCCAAGGCAGTTTTTTTATAAACCAATAGACATATGACCCTCCTCCATCAATCTACAGGGTGATAATAGGATGATGGGCTAAAAACATTGCGTGAAACAATAAAACCAGGTAAAAATTTTTAAAAACAAGTTGGCTCTATGCAACAAAACTATGAGTGAATTGTTTTCTTAGTTAATGTCTATATTCCCTAGACTTTATAAGCATGTATTGCCTGTTCTCTATTTTAAAAATCCACACATATTCCTCTCAGCCAACCTTCAACCTCTTGAAACTCAGCTTCACAGTTCAGACCCAGGCTTACCTTAGTTCTTCCCAAACTGCCCTTTTCATCTACTCCATTTGATCTATATCCATTCCTTTGTGCCTCACATCCAATCCTCAGAACAGCTCTCTACCATGGACCTCACAAAGACCACACCTGCCTAGAACCCACACTGGGAAAGATCAACCAAAGGACAGTACAAACAACCAAGGCAAGACCAGGTACCTACATCATGAAACAACATAAATATCATATCACCAGATGCTTAGATAAAAGCACAAAACATGAACAAATAAGAAAATATGCCTTCTGCAGAAGTCAGCAATCTTATTATAAAAGACCTTGTGGAAAGTAATTTAGTTGAAGCATAAAGATTTGAAAAGAGCAATTATATGTCCAAGGATCTTGTCTTAGTTACATTTCTATTGCTATGATAGGACAGCATGGCCAAGGAAACTTATAAAAGAAAAAATTTAATCTAAGATTCATAAGTTCAAAATGTTAGAGACCATGACAGTACTGGTGGGGAACAACATGGCAACAAGCAAGCAGGCATGGCATTAGAGCAATCAATAGCTGAGAGCTCTTATTAGGATGTCTTATTAAGCCCTACTTACAGCATCCAACTGCTTTCTTAGTTCAAAGTCTCAATGTTTTCCACATTCATCCAAAATATAGCATGGTCAGGTCTGTCACAACAATACCACAATTCCTGGTAACAACTTCTGTTTTAGTTACTTTCCTATTGCTGTGATAAGAACATGGCAAAGGCAACTTATAGAAGAAAGAGTGTAATTTGGAGACTACAGTTTCAAAGGGTTATTTATTGTCCATGCCCATACTAGTAAGGAGCATGGCTGCAAGCAGATAGACATGGACTGGAACAGCAACTGGGAGCTCACATCCTGAGACATAACCCTGAGGCAAAAAGGGCTAATTGGGAATGGTGTGAGCTTTTGAAATCTCCATACCCAACCAATAACACACCGACTCTAGCAAGCCACACCTCCTAATCTGTCCCAAACAGTTCCATCACCTAGTGACCAAGTATTAAAATATAAGAGTATATGGGGACCATTTTTATTCAAGCCACCACAAACCTTAAAGAGGATGTGAATAAAAGCGTTAATGAAGACCATGGAAATGCAAACAAAAAGCTGAAATCGTGAAAACAATCAAGAATAAGGAACAAAGAAATAAAATCACCAATGAAAAACCAAACTGAAATAAAACATGAGATGAAAAACTCAGGAAATCAAAAGTTCAGAGGTAAGCCTCATCAACAGATTTTAAAGACCCAGTTAACTATGGACCTCCCCTCAAAGCAAGGAATCTTCTGTCTGCAACAGAGCCATTACAGAAAACAATGAACTAATCAAAGTGCAGTTGTAGAACCCTGTCCCAATGGATACATTTACAAAACACTCTCATACCTAAGGCTAAGGGAACATTACAAAAAGAGATTATGAGGGTCTTCAGAAGATCAGGGAGTGTGTTGTGAGATTGTCTCCTAGTAATGTTGGAAGCAACATCCATATACCAACATGACTGCCTAAATATTAGCTGAACAAGAACAACAATGGATAGCCAAGTGAGAAGTTGGAAAGAGTACAAAGCCTCAACCCTATGCAAAGAACTACAGGCAATGAAGGAATGCTAAGAGTAGGAAAAATAGTTTTCCCTAGGGAAGAGAACACCAATTGTTAATCAATACCAAATGATCAGTTCTGAAAACATGCATACAAGTATCATTTACATTTAAGTGTGTGTGTGTGTGTGTGTGTGTGTGTGTGTGTGTGTGTGTGAAAGAGAGAGAGAGAGAAATGGCGTCACCATATAATGGGGGAAAACAATGTCCCAACTTATGCCAACAAATAAAACCCCCAGTGTAAGGTATGTGATACACCTTGCATACTCATCATACTCATAATCTAAACAACATACTAAATTTCATACTACAAAGCATTTTTTTAAATCTTTTTTTTATTGAGAAAATGAGAAAAAAAACAAGTTTCCACCTCCTCCCAGCCTCCCATTTCCCTCGCCCTCCTCTCACCCTTCTCCCCCTCCTCCCACCCTTCTCCCCCTCCACCCACTCCTTTCCCCCTCCCTCTCCAGTCCAAAGAGCTGTCAGGGTTCCCTGCCCTGTGGTAAGTCCTAGGTCCTCCCCCCTCCATCCATATCTAGGAAGGTGAACATCCAAACTGGGTAGGCTCCCACAAAGCCATTTTTTAAAATTCTTTAAATTGCATGAGAGCAAAAATGTGGAAGGAATGGTAATCAAAGTTAATATCTCATTTTCCACTTTCTTTTTTAAAGATTTCCTTATTATTTTTACATGCATGTGTGCATACCTGCATGTGTTTAGATGTACAAAATGTGTATGGGACCTGGAAGAGGCAAGAATAGGGCAGTGTATCCTCTGGACTGGAGTCATAGGGAGGCACGCGTATACACGCATACACACATACACACACACACACACACTGTATTCCCACTATAGTAATCAGGAGAGAGGACCCTGCACCTTGCCTGGGCAAAATACTAGAGCTGCCCCTGGTGATGTGATATGGGAGATCCATATCTGAGGGTCAGAGAGCAAAAGAATGAGCCCTGCTCTTTGCTGTAGGCAGCATTGGGTGAGCTAGCAAAGACAGTGCTGGAGAACTTATTCAGGTAGTGATGATGAGGAGAAGCTAGCAAACTGATCAACCCAGCTACCACCCTGGTCCAGAACCATGGCTATGAGTTGGCCCACCCCAAC
Organism: Microtus pennsylvanicus; assembly: GCF_037038515.1. Taxonomy (NCBI): domain Eukaryota; kingdom Metazoa; phylum Chordata; class Mammalia; order Rodentia; family Cricetidae; genus Microtus; species Microtus pennsylvanicus. Next base: position 55,836,138 of record NC_134590.1, on the reverse strand, counting down.
TTCCACCAAATCTATGAACCTACAGATATAAAACAGCAAGATCTCCATGACACAGAACAACAGGTTTCTTGTTTTTCTTTTAAACTTGTTTTTGATTTGGGGGGTAGGTGGCAAGGGCAGAGGGTAGATTCAAGGAGATGGGGAAATAAATGGGATTGGAAAACATGATGTGAGATCCACAAAGAATCAATAAAGTAAAAATAAAATTAAAAAAGAAATGCATTGTAAGCAAAAAAGGGGGGTTAGACAATAATACACTTTAAAAGGAAAATTTCAAGTCTCCAGGAGCAAGAAATTTAAAAAAAAAAAAAAGGTTGATCTACAGAAGACAAAGGAAGACAGAAAACAAACTATGACATACGTCAGATAAAAAATAACAGGAGAAAATAAAACCAAGAATGCTAATTAAAAAAATGAACAACCCATTTAAAAGGCTAAAAGAAAACAAGGATTTTAAAATTAAGTCATACAAATTACGAGCCAATATGATACAAAAACGTTACTAGACTTTTATTCAATGAAATAAGCTTGCCTCATAAAATAAATATGACATGTTTCGGGCTGGAGAGATGGCTCAGCGGTTAAGAGCATTGCCTGCTCTTCCAAAGGTCCTGAGTTCAATTCCCAGCAACCACATGGTGGCTCACAACCATCTGTAATGGGGTCTGGTGCCCTCTCCTGGCCTGCAGACATACACACAGACAGAATATTGTATAAATAAATAAATATTTTTAAAAAATATAACATGTTTCACTCATTTGTGGATCACAGATTGTATATGTGTGATCATATATTCACATGAATGTACTTGTGATGAAGGCAGTTGAATAACTAAGTGAAGAAAGAACAGAGGAAGGAGGAGAGAAGGAGAAGGAAGGAGAGGTTATAGTAATCAATATAGTCAAAATACATGATACATTTGAAAAAACTGCCTTCATGAAACTCAGCACTATATAAATGGATATATAACAAATAAATAATAAACATATCAATGTATAAATAAATCCCACCTGCAAAATATTGTTGATGTTGCTAAAGGTCATAAAATTAGAAACAAAACTCTAGCATAAAGTCAGGAATCTCTAAGACATGCTCTATGCATTTAAAATGGGCCTAAGATCTGGGTGGTAGTAATGCACGCCTTTAGTTCCAGCATTTGGGAGGCAGAGGCAGGCTGATCTCTGCCAGTTTGAGGCCAGGCTAGTCTATAAGAGCTAGTTCCAAGACAGGCACCAAAGCAACATAGAGAAACCCTGTCTCAGGGAAGAAAAAAAACGGGTCTAAAGCAGATCTCTGAGTTTGAGGCCAGCCTGATCTACCAACAAAGTGAGTTCTAGGACAGCCAAGGCTATACAATGAAACACTGTCTCAAAAAAAAGGGACGAGAAGAGAAGAGAAGAGAAGAGAAGAGAAGAGAAGAGAAGAGAAGAGAAGAGAAGAGAAGAGAAGAGAAAAAAAGCAAGCAAGCTGGGGACTTAGATGGCTTAGTGGTTAAAGATATTGGCTACTCTTCCAGAGCTCCAAGTTCAATTTCCAGCAACGACATGATGGCTCACAACCATCTATAATGGAACATGATGCTCTCTTCTGCCATGCAAGTGTACAGAACACTCATACATATAAATATTTTTTTCAAATGGGCCAAAAATGCTAGAGTACACACAAGTAATTCCAGCACTGAGAAAGATGACACAGGAAGAAATGCCTTTAAGGTCAATCCAAGTTTCCATTGGGAGATAGTCTGTCTCAAAGTGGGTTTCTGGAAGAACACTATTCCCAACTATGAAAGCACTAGGAAGCTGCCCATAAGGAAATACTATTTGAAAATATCCACATGAGATAGCAAAGCATTCTTATTCTCAGCTGGAGATTGTTGGCTTCCAAGAACTGTTATATCAAAGTAATACAAATTGTTGTCTCAAAACAACAGAAACTTACTCTGTTATAGTTCCCATAAGTCAAGGTGTTGACAGGGTCAAGATTTCCTTCAAGGGCTTCAAAGAGTCTTTCCTTGTTTTTTTTTCCTAAGCACTAACTAGAAAAAAAGGATGAATAAAAACAAAACATAATATTTATGTATGAAATACCATAGTGAATTCCATTACTTTAATACTCAGTATACAAGAGGGTGTGCTTAATAATAGTTGAGAACATGTCCTGGTGGCATGATTGAGCATCCTTTGGATATATAACCAAAAGTGGTATTACTGGGTCTTGAGGAAGGTTGTTTCCTAATTTTCTGAGAAATCACCACACTGACATCCAAAGGGCCTGTACTAGCTTGCATTTCCACCAGGAACATTTTCTTTTATTATTTTGTTAAATATGTTTTCTTGGTTCTTGAGCTGGAATTCTTCTTTTCCTATTAGTGTTCTGTTTGTTCTTTTCATAGTGTTTCAGATTTCCTGGATACCTTATGTTAGGAATTTTTTTGCAATTAATAAGATCAGAAATGAAAAGAGGGACATAACCACAGACACAGAGGAAATTCAGAGAATCATTATATCTTACTACAAAAGCCTGTATGCTTTCGAATTGGAAAGGAAGAAGTTAAACTTTCGTTATTTGCAGATGATATTATAGTGTACATAAGCGACCCAAAAAACTCCACCAAGAACTCTTACAGCTGATAAACACCTTTAGTAATGTGGCAGGATACAAAATCAACTCCAAAAATTCAGTTGCCCTCCTATACACAAAGGATATGGAAGCAGAGAGGGAAATCAGAGAAGCATCACCTTTCACGATAGCCACAAACAGCATAAAATATCTTGGGGTAACTTTAACGAAGAAAGTGAAAGATCTATTTGACAAGAACTTTAAGGTATTGAAGAAAGAAATTGAAGAGGATATCAGAAAATGGAAGGACCTCCCTTGCTCTTGGATTGGGAGGATCAACATAGTAAAAATGGCAATTCTACCAAAGGCAATTTATAGATTCAATGCAATCCCCATCAAGGTCCCATCAAAATTCTTCACAAATCTTGAGAGGATAATAATCAACTTTATATGGAAAAACAAAAAACCCAGGATAGCCTAAACAATCTTATACAATAAAGGATCTTCTGGAGGCATTACCATCCCTGAATTGAAACTCTATTACAGAGCTACAGTAATGAAAACAGCGTGGTATTGGCATAAAAACAGAGAAGTCGACCAATGGAATCGTATAGAAGACCCGGATTTTAACCCAAAAACCTATCAACACCTCATTTTCGATAAAGGAGCTAAAAGTATACAATGGAAGAAAGCATCTTCAACAAATGGTGCTGGCACAACTGGATGTCAACCTGTAGAAGAATGAAAATAGACCCATATCTATCACCATGCACAAAACTCAAGTCCAAATGGATTAAAGACCTCAATATCAGTCTGAACACACTGAACCTGACAGAAGAGAAAGTGGGAAGTACCCTACAACAGATGGGCACAGGAGATCGCTTCCTATGTATAACCCCAGCAGCACAGACATTAAGGGCAATATTGAATAAATGGGACCTATTGAAACTGAGAAGCTTCTGTAAAGCAAAGGACACTGTCACTAAGACAAAAAGACAACCCACTGACTGCGAGAAGATCTTCACCAACCCCGCAACAGACAAAGGTCTGATCTCCAAAATATATAAAGAACTCAAGAAACTAGACTTTAAAATGCTAATTAACCCAATTAAAAAATGGGGCACTGAACTGAACAGAGCATTCTCAACAGAATAAGTTCAAATGGCCAAAAGACACTTAAGGTCATGCTCAACCTCCTTAGCGATCAGGGAAATGCAAATCAAAACAACTTTGAGATATCATCTTACACCTGTCAGAATGGCTAAAATCAAAAACACCAATGATAGCCTTTGCTGGAAAGGTTGTGGAGAAAGGGGTACCCTCATCCATTGCTGGTGGGAATGCAAAGTTGTCCAACCACTTTGGAAATCAATGTGGCGGTTTCTCAGGAAATTCGGGATCAACCTGCCCCAGGACCCAGCAATACCACTCTTGGGAATATACCCAAGAGATGCCCTATCATATTACAAAAGCATTTGTTCAACTATGTTCATAGCAGCATTATTTGTAATAGCCAGAACCTGGAAACAACCTAGATGTCCTTCAATGGAAGAATGGATGAAGTAAGTTTGGAATATACACACATTAGAGTACTACTCAGCGGTAAAAAAACAATGACTTCTCGAATTTTGCATGCAAATGGATGGAAATAGAAAACACTATCCTGAGTGAGGTGTCCCAGACCCAAAAAGATGAACATGGGATGTACTCACACATAATTGGTTTCTAGGCATAAATAAATGACATTGAGTCTATAATTTTTGATCCTAAAGAAGAAGGTGAACCCAAAGAAAAACATATAGTTATCCTCCTGGATATGGGAAGTAGACAAGATTGCGGAGCAAAAATTGGGATCTTGGGGGTGGGATGGGATAGGGGTAAGGGGAGATGGGGAGAGAAATGTGAGAAGGGGAGGATGGGGGGAACTTGGGGAATTGGGTTGGTTGGGATAAAGGAAGGATGGATATGGGAGCAGGGAAGCATATATCTTAATTAAGGGATCCAGCTTAGGATGGGAAGAGACCTGAACCTAGAGGGGCTCCCAGGTGCCCAGGGGGATGTCCCCAGTTAGTGCCTTGGGCAGCTGAGGATAAGGAACCTAAAATGGCCCTATCCTATAGCCATACTGATGAATATCTTGCATATCATCATAGAACCTTCATCTGGTGATGGATGGAGATAGAGACAGAGACCCACACTGGAGCACCGGAATAAGCTCCCAAGGTCCCAATGAGGAGGAGAAGGAGGGAGAACATGAGCAAGGAAGTCAGAACCGTGAGGGGTGCACCCACTCACTGAGATAGAGGGACTGATCTATTGGGAGCTCACCAAGACCAGCTGGACTGGAACTGAAAAAGCATGGGATAAAACCGGACTCTCTGAACAATGAGGACTGATGAGAAGCCAAAGACAATGGCACTGGGTTTTGATCCTACTTCATGTTCTGGCTTTGTGGGAGCCTAGCCAGTTTGGATGCTCACCTTCCTAGACCTAGATGGAGGGGAGAGGACCTTGGACTTTCCACCTGACTGCTCTTTGGTCTGGAGAGGGAGGGGGAAAAGAGTGGGGGGAGGGGGAGTGGAGTGGGAGGAAGGGGAGGGAAATGGGAGGAAGGGAGGAGCGGAAATTTTTTTTCCAAGAAAAAATAAATAAAAAAAAAGAATTTGAAGAAATCTCACACTAGCAACTTAACAGCACACTTGAAAGCTCTAGAACAAAAAGAAGTAAGCACATATAAGAGGAGTAGATGACAGGAAATAATCAAACTCAGGGCCAAAATCAATAAAACAGAAACAAAGAGGACAATACAAAGAATCAACGAAACACAAAGTTAGTTCTTTGAGAAAATCAGTAAGATAGAAAAGCATTTACCCAAGCTAACTAAAAGGCACAGAGAGAATATCAAAATAAACAAAATCAGAAACAAAAATAGGGACATAACAACAGACACCAAGAAATTCCAAGGAATCAATTAGGCCATATTTCAAAAACCCATACTTGACAAAATTGGAAAAAAATCTATAAGAAATAGACAATTTTCCTAGTAGATACCACTTACTATAAAGTTAAATAAAAGATCAGATTAACAATTTAAACAGACCTATAACTCCCCAGAAAAATAAGAGCAGTCATTAAGTCTCCCAAACAAAAAGGCCAAGTTCAGCTGGTTTTAGCAAAGAATTCTACCAGACTTTCAAAGAAGACCTAATACCAATATTTCTCATATTAATTTTCAAAAACAGAACTAGAAGGAACATTGCCAAATTCATTCTATGAGGCCACAATCACCCTGATACCAACAGCAAAGACTCAGAAGAGAAAGAGAATTACACCTCATAAACATCGATGCAAAAATACTCAAATATTTGCAAATTGAATCCAAAAAACATGTTGAAATCAAGTGAACTTCATCCCAGACATGCAGGGATGGTTCAACATACAAAAGTCTGATGATGTAGTTCAACATATAAACAAACTGAAAGGGAAAAAAAAAACATGAACGATCTCATTAGATGTTGAAAAAATCTTTGACAAAATCCAACACCCCTTTACTAAATAATTATACAATTTTTTCTATTTCTTTTCTATACTCCTTAATTTAAAGGTATTTTAAATTATGGTGACTGCAACACATGTTCTTAACACACATACAACATCAAAAAAACAAAAAGCATTCTAGAACATCAGCACACTTAGCATCTTAGCATACCTAGTTCTTCAATAATTAAGTAAAATGAGACCACAACCGTATTCTCACTTTTCTATTGTTAATAATATATCATTTTAGTCTACAACTGTAGACTATCGTTTTCTACTATTCTCTAAATGATGAGAATGTATTTTCATGGTATCAATTTGTGACATTCCTATAAACTAGTATGCTGCAATGATATCTAAAGAAAAGTTTATTTCACTATAATGATGCTTCCAGGCTTCCCTCTAGTCAGGTGGTTACTTGCAGTTAATGATCTGTAACATACCACACAAGAAGTTCTAAAAAGGCTTATTATCCATTGCATGTGAAACAATATTTGTTTTATGGATGGCTTAATGAATGACGACATTCAATGTAACTGCAAAAGTAAAATCAAAAGAAAACTTACAAGTAACATATTTCCTTTAAGTAAAAGTGCTGTGACCATTTTCCATTAATACTTAACCTTTCACTGGAGAGTGCACCACATAGAATATTCAGATCCACAAAGCCCAAAAGCTAGGTTAATGCTAATTGCCCCAATCAAAGGAGCAGTCACTTCACAGAAATGTGAGATCAGTGTCTATTGTTGGAATCAGAGACACATCTCAGAACATAACAGTGCTTGCAAGAGATATGATTTATACATAACTGTGGAGAACATTTTAACCAAGCTACACACACACTTAACATAAACATGCCTAAAATAGCATTATTCTGTACACAAAACTTGCTAATCTCAAATACTTGATCTGTCATAATTGACAGACTTTGTAGGCATTTACATCTTTACCATTTATAATTTTATTCCATTTACTAGACTCAGCTTTTGTCCACCATATGTCCACTGTGGATTAACTACTCCCTTAGGTACAATTAAGGACTTTCCATTTGTTGTAAGAAGAGCTAAGTATGAAGGACACAGCCAGAAATAACATTTATAACTCAACCAAACACAGAAGCACATTCAAACTCAAGTAGTGGTTTGTGCACCATCTTTTTTTTCATTAGACACATGTCTGAATAGCAAAATAAACTTGAGATAGAAATCCACAGCAATAGTACAGCAGCCTTCATCATTCAGAGTAGCTATCAAAACTGTATCACCTCTACAACAGAATTTTTAATATTAAAAAAACTATTCTATAATCTAAAATGTTTTGATTTCCAAACATTAATTATAGTTAACATTTTAATCATTACATTTTCAAAGATATTTCACAAAATTCCAACTTTTTGTTTTCAAATCTCTATAATAAAAATATGCACTGCTTGGACATACAATTCAGTGATAGAGTATTTATCTACCATGCATCAGGCTTTGAGTTCAAGCTTTAACATTGCTCAGAAGAAAAGAAAAAAGAAATACATAAATTTAGCAGAATTGTCTGTTATTGCTTATAAATAGAAAACAGGATTTTGAAGATAGAAAAGTCAATAATGAGAGCTAACACAAGTAGCTATATTACATAACAGGGGTGATTCTAGGAGCTTTGTACATTTATTTGTCACAATAATCTTCCTGTGTATTAAATGTTTTAAGTTCCACTATGCAGATATGAAAACTGGGGAACAAAATGGTAACTTAACATAGTCACATAGTTACTATTAGTCCATATTTGCATCTAAGTGTCTTGATTATATATATGTCTGGAACATATACTACATGTAACTATTAAACATATTATACTGCCTATGGCTATTAAATATATTAAAGCAGCAGAAAAATATATGAAATTAATATCCTTAGGAAAAAACATCTATCTTCTTAAAGTTAATTTTGTTATTGTTATTTTTGGTTTGTGGAAGGGGTTGAGGTTTTTGGTAGGGCCGTGGGATGAGACAGAGTCTCAGTACGTAGCACTGAGTAGCCTTGAACACATTAATGTCTTCAAATTCACAAAGAACCTGCCTCTACCTCTTAAGTGCCAGGGTTAAAGGCATATGTCATCATACCCAACTTAAAGTTGAATTTATAATGAAACTTATGGTGTACTTTAGGATTAAGAGTTTGACTAGTCTAGCAGAATTGTCATCAAGAGACCAGAGAGACTTCATCTAGCAATTTATGGGAGCAGATGCAGAGTCCTGACCCAGCCATCTTCTGTAATCATGCAAGGCCTCAAAAAGAAGGATTGGGACCCAGCCACAAAGCCTTCAGCCTACAGTTTGTTCTGCCTGCAGAGTGTTCTGGGATTGGAGCCTAGCAGATTTGTCATCAAAGAGACCAGAGAGACTTCATCCATCAACGGATAGGAGCAGATTCAAGAGTCCCACAGCCCGATATTAGGCGGGGTTCAGGGAATCCTGTAGAGGAAAGGGAGGCAGGACCAGGGAAACCACAGGGGTCAGGGATACCACAAGAACCAGTCCACAGAATCAACTGACAAGAGACTCAAGGGGGTTCACAGAGATCAGGGAGACTATAGGGGTCTGACCTAGGTCCTCTGAATATATGTTATGGATGAGTTGCTTGGTGTTCTTGTGGGATTTCTAATAGTGGGAGCAGGGCTGTCTCTGGCTCTTTTTCCTGCTTATGGGACCCTTTTCCCCAACTGGACTGCCTCATCCAGCCTTGATGTCATGGTATATGCCTGGTATTATTGTGGCTTGTTATACCATGTTTGGTTGATGTCTCTGGGAGGCCTGTTCTTTTCTGAGGGGAGACAGAAGATTTGAGTGGATTTTGGGGGAAGGGGAGGTGGGGAAGAGATTCAGGGAAGGAAAGGGAAAACGGCAATCAGGATGTAATGTATAAAAAAAAAGAAAAGAAAAAAGCTAAAATGAATTTGGCTACTAAAAAAAACCTCCACATGCAATATAAACTTTTAAATAAATTTATGTGGTATTAATAAAATGTATGAGTTACTTTTCTGTTGCTGTGACAAAACAACATGAACAAGGTAGCTTACAGAGAAGAGTTTATCTGGGTTTACAGTTCCAGAGTGATGCCGAGGCACAGCAGTAGGCAGGCATGGCTCCTGGAACAGGAAGCTGATCATTCATATCATCAACCATAAGCATGAACCAGAGATGCAAATTAAAAGTAGGACAAGCTAAATACTCTCAAAGTCCACCTCTAGTGACAAACTTCCTCCAAAAAGGCCTCATCTCCTAAATCTCCACACACAATGTCACCAACTAGCGACCAAGTATTCAAATGCCTAAGCCTATAAAGGACACTTCTCATTCAAACCACCATACTAATTCAAACCCATCTAATGTAACTCTTTTCCACCAGTCATTAAGGTACAACAGACAAAATTTATACATATTTAAAATATACAACATCATGGTTAGCATATGTGTACTTGAAAACCTGGAAATTGTGCTAATTAACATATCTTAATCCTTTTCCGCTGATTACTCTTTTAAAACACATTTATACTTGGCAACCAAAACACCTCATTTGATAACCCAAAAACAAATATGGTATGTACTCACTCATAAGTGGATACTAGTCATAAACAAAGGGCAATGAGCCTATAGTTCAGGATCCTAGAGAAACTAAGTAATAAGGTGAACCCAAAAAAAAGCATAATATAGACCCACCTGGAAATTAGAATCAGACAAAAATTTGGGAGCAGGAGGGCAGAGAGTAGAAGGAAGGGGAGAAGGGGGGTTAAAAAGAACTTGAGGGAATGGGATAGCTGAGATGGAGGAAGGACAGATATGAGAGCAAGGAAAAGAGATATCTTGATTGAGGGAGCCATTATGGGGCTAGCAAGAAACCTGGCTCTAGAAAAATGCCCAAGAACCCACAGGGATGACCTCAGCTAAGACCCTAAGCAATAGAGGAGAAGGTGTCTGAACTGACCTTACCCTGTAGTCAGACTGATGAATATCTTAAATATCACCATAAAACCCTTGTCCAACAACAGATGGGAACAGAAGCAATGACCCACATTAGAGCACAGGACTGAGCTCCCAAGATTCAGTTGAAGAGTGGAAGGAGTGAGAGTATGAGCAAGGAATTCAAGACCATGAGGGGGTTATCCACTGAGTCAGTTTGTTTGAGCTAATGGGAGCTCACCAACTCCAAATGGACTGGGAGTGAACAAGCATGGGAACAACCAAGCCCCTCTGAAGGGGGTTGACAGCTGGGGCCGACTGAGGGGCCACTGATAGTGACAATGGGATGTGTCTCTACTGCATATACCAGCTTCATGGGATCCTATTCTCTTTGGATGTAAACCTTACTCAACCTAGATGTAGAAGGGAGGGCCTTGGACTTTCCACAGGGTGGGGTGCATGGCACTCCCTTAGGGTTGGAGGGTTGAGGGGAGGGTCTGTGGAGGGAGAGGGAGGGGACTATGAAAAGGGGAGGGAGTGGGAATTTGGATTGATATTTTTTTAAGTAATAATAAAAACGAAAGAAAGAAAACCTCACTCTGATTCTCTTCCTTTCTTCATTGACCATATTTCAATTTCCTTACTGGTACCTCTTCATTTTCCCAAATTCTTAAAACATGATATCACCCAAAGCTTAATCTCTGGACCCTTTCTTCTTCCATACTGGTAAATTTTCTCCTGACTGTATCATTCACATACTGTTGACTCTGATTGTTATTTATAGAATACAATTTGCCCTGTCTTCCAGACTGCTATATCCACCTCACCTGTTAAATATCTTTACATTGACCCTTAATAAGAACCTCCAAGTTAGAACACTAAAATCCAAACCTTTAAACTTTACCCAAAACTTATTCTTCCCACAATCTTCCTCCTCCCAGTCAAGGCAACTTGGGCTTTCCGGAGTTTAAGTTTAATATTTTCCCATTAGCTTACACTTTTCTCCTCTACCAATATGAGAAATGCTTCAGGGGCTCAGAAAATGGCACAGTGGTTAAGAACACTTACTTGTTGAGGACCAGGTTCAGTTCCCAGCACTGAGTACACAGTGGCTCACAACCATTTATAACTCCAATAGAATTCTATTGGACCTGATGTCTCCTTCTGACCTTCACTGGCATCAGGCACACAATGGGAAATCTCCTTCAGCAAATGGCCTTTGAGAGACTGGACCAGGTTGGGCATGGCCTTGGGTACCAAAAAGGTGTTGGCCCACTCACTCACACTCTCTCTCTTTTCTCTCTCTCTCTCACCTGGATGCTGGTTTCAGTTTCTGTACCTGGTTCATACAGAGGCCTGTGATCTGTGAGTTTCCCCTAAATAAAGAACCCCTTTATATTATACTCAATCCTGAGCTAGTGTAGGATTATTTTATTTGTGTTCGCCTTCATCTCGTGCCCACAACCCTGAGATTAAGAGTCTCATGCTCCACCGATTAAGAAAAAAGAAAAAAAAAAGGGAAACTGGGTGGGATAATAGGTAGATTAGTGTAAGTTTATCCACACTAATAATAATAGTAATAGAGTGAATACTTGTGAGTTATTATTTATAGATAATTTACAATGGCATAGATTCTTGTATGTTGGTACAAATAGAAATTATACTTGTTATATTGAATATGCTCCTATTTCTGTTTACAATATTTGTATACCTAGGCAAAGTTATTTTGTTATATTGTATGAATGCATGTTTCTACCTCTGCTTAAGACATTTTGTATATTGATATAACTTTAGGATATATTTATCATATTTCATTATACATTTCTATCTCTGATCAAGATACTTAATGCATTGTTTACATTTTGAGGTCATTGTTCTCATTTGCTGCACAGTTGTTTAAAGATCATTTACTACTCTAATATGAAGTCTTAGTTTTTAAGTTATAGAGGTATTAGAATTATAGGTCAATAGTCATCCATATTTGTCATACTTGTAGTTAGACTATTCAATTTCTTTAGATATATAGAAAGAAATTGTATTCCGCATAGATAGGTAATCTTCAACCACTTTAAAGAACTGTAGGATATGGCATGTAAATAAATTAGAGTTCTGCTAATGCTCCTAGCAGCACCCATCTATTCCCGAGAGAATGTTGAGCACCAAAGACACTCCACTTGGAGCTTGTTTTCTTCTTGGCAAAAGTGGCCTTTGGACTAGGAACTGACCATGCCTCGACCACTGAAAAAATGCACAGTGTCCAGACTGGACAAGCAGAATATAAGAAAAAAGACTACCAAAAAAAAAAAACAAGAAAAAAGACTACCAAACCTTGCCAAGACAGGGTAAGACGGTTTTGAAAATGGTCCTGCCTCGGAAAATGGTCTGTCAGTTACTCTAGGCCTTAGCAAAAGTTGGTTGCTCCAACATTGCAAATGAGACTTTTGGTGATTGCCCAGGTAACCAGTTGTCTTTGTCATTTACTATACATTTTGGAAGTTGCTTGATTGCACTTCCTGCCTATTCAAGTAATATTATCTCCCTTATCCCCCTTTCTCGGGTCTTCAATGGGGCTGAAGACTAGATAGTCATAGTTACTTTCCTCATATGACTTAGCCAAGCCATTTCAAATACAAGACTTAGACTTTTGACAAAAGGAGGAAGTAATGGGGAATCTCCTTCAGTCAAAGGACCCTTTTATTATACCCAATTCTGAGCTAGTGTGGGATTATTTTATTCATGTTTGCCTTCAGGCAAACACCTAATGCACATACATACATTTAGGCAAAACACTCAATCTAAAAACAGCAAAATTAAGAAATCAAAACACCCAGAAGTCAAACACATTTCATTAGTTCTGCTGCTATTACACTGGCCCACCTGGGTTATATTAGAAGCCTCTCATCTGGTCTCTCTGCTTTCACTCTTAACCAATACCAAATATTCTCACATTTTACAGTGTTCATTTTCAAATACAACCTAACTCACCTTGTTCAAAACTCTCAGTGGCTATCTTAGTTAGGGTTTTTATTGCTGCAATGAAACACCATGATTAAAAAACAAGTTGGGGAGAAAAGGAGGTTTTGGCTTATATTTCCATTTTGTAGTCCATCACTGAAGGAAGCCAAGACAGGAACTCAAACAGCAGGAACCTGGAGGCAGGAGCTGATGCAGAAGTCATGAAAAGGTGTTGCGTACTGGCTTCCTCCACATAGCTGGCTCAGCCTGCTTTCTTATATAGAACTCAAGACCACCAGTCCAAGGGTGGCACCAATCAATCACTAATTAAGAATATGCTTTAAAGTTGAATCTTATGGAGGCATTTTTTTCAATTGTAGTTCCCTCCTTTCAGATAACTCTAGCTTCTGTCAAGTTGACATAAGACTAGCTAACATAGTGGCTATCCATCATACTCAAGGTAAAAGCTGGTTTTATTCCTGGATAGTTCTCTCTTAATATTTTAACTTCATTTCCTACCCTATTCCTAAGCCACTATCCCCTACATACAATTACACATATACACAAACTACTACATATAGCTATATAAACATATGCACAAATGTGGAACATTCACACTCATCGCTTTGTGGCTCCCAGAAGGAAATATTACACCCCAGGGCCTTTGCTCCAGTTGTCCTCCTGTACTTGAACTCATCTCTGAACATCAAATGACTCTTGCTATCTCTCCTCCTCTACAACTATGTTCAAATGTCATCTTTGCAGGCTGTCTCTACTATAATTAGGATCTTTAAAACATTGTCCATATTTTCTTTTTCATCTTCACTGCTTTATCTACCACCATAATATTAATGATTATTTGACATATATTTTGCTTACTTCCTTATTAAATTTGTCTTTCCCAATAGAAAAGACAGCTAGATGAAGGGAAGGGTTTTGTCAGTATGTTGTTCATTTCTGTATCCCCAATACCTAAATCAATGATCAATATACTTGTTGAATATTTACTGAATGGAGAATTCAAATAATAAAACAAACATCTGCTGAGTTGCTGTATTTACATTGTAAGACTAGACATTTGAAAAAAAAGACTAGACATTTGAAATTTCAAAAACATAAAATAATTTTAATTCAAATTGAGGAACAAGTTCAAGTAAAATATAAATATGCAAGTATACACGTATGTAAATTTTACAACTCTCCCAAAGACCCTAAGTCTGGCCACATTTCCAAGAAACACCTGGCCAATTATAAGAATTCAGCAAGTCTTTGCTAAACTTATCATTATTGTTGGTATTATTACTGTTGCTGTTATCTACTATCATTATGTACCTTTTTCTGTAAAAAGTCACTTGAATTTTTTAATTTAACAAGTGAATGACAGAACTAGCCAAAGGGGTCATCTGTAGAACTAAGCATGTAGTACAGTGTTACAGTACTTGCCGAAGCCAACAGAGGATTTGAGTTCAATCTCTATATCACAACAAACAAAAATAGTTTCATCCCCAGTTATGCAGCAGGAAACTCAGCATGGTATCCCTTTTCTAGCCAACACCATCCCCAAAGGATCACAAAGATCTTCTACTCCAATCTGCTTCCCCTAATCATCCCATTATCCCAGCCCCAACTCCAGCAGATACCCCCTGCTAACCTACAGGCCCTGTTTGCCAGAAAACCAGGTAAACTGTCCAAAGAGCTCTTCTCTCTGTGTTCCCCCAGATCCAATCCCTAATTCTGCAGCAGAACACCCATGGCAGCCTTCCCTGTTCTCCTGTGGATCCCATAGATCTTCCTCTTCTAACCTTCTTCCTTCCATTCATTGCTTTTTCACAGACCCCAACCCCAGCAGGCACACCCTGCTAACCCAAATGCAGCTCCTACCAGGGCAACAAGTAAACTGAAGGTGGCCAACACCTCTCCTACTGCTCCTGAGATCCAATCCCCCAGTCCCATCCCCATCTCTGTTGTTGAAAACCTTCCTAGTCTCCCTTTCCTATCTGGCCCTATCCTCCCTGAATTGCAAAGACCTTGTCCTCCAAACTTCCCTCCCCCAAATCATCCCAACTATGCAGCCTCTGAAAGCAGCGAACATTCCCTGTGAATACGCCAGCTGTACAGACCAGTAAAAAGGCAACACAAAATCATCACACTCTCCAAAGATCCAGAGAGGAAAGAGAAATCAAGAAACAAAACACCCACACAACAAAGAAAAACCCAGCACCTACACCTATAATCATCCTAAACCCAGATGCCTAGACACCAGCATAAAAACACAGTAACAGCCAGGGCAATATGTCTCCATTAGAGCACAGCTATACTACTACAGAAAGCCCTGAATATTCCAACATGATTAAAGCTCAAGAAAAAGACCTTAAAATGACATGAAGAGGATACGAGTCCTTAAAAAGGAAATTACTAAATCCCTTAAAGAAACCCAGGAAAACACAAACAATTGGAGGAACTTAATAAATCCCTTAAAGAAAGCCAAGAAAACAAAAACAAACAGCTGAAACAACAAATAAATCTGTTCAAGACCTGAAAATAGAAAAAGAGGCAATAAAAAAACATAAATTGAGGGAATTCTGATAATGAAAAATTTAGGAATTCAAACAGGAACTACAGAGGGAGGCTTCATGAACAAAATACATAACATGGAAAAAAGAATCTCAGCCAATGAAGATACGATGGAAGAAATGGATACATCAGTCAAAGAGAATGTTAAATCTGAAAAATTATTGATACAAGACATTCAGGAAATCTGAAACACTATGAAAATACAAAATCTAAGGATAATAGAATAGAGGAATGAAAAGAATGAAAGATCAAAGGCCCAGAAAATATTTTCAACAAAATCATAGAAGAAAACTTTACTAACATAAAAAAGGAGATGCCTCTGAAGGTACAATAAGCATACAGAACACTAAATAGAGGACCAGAAGAGAAAGTCCCTTGCTACATTATAAAGCAAAATACTAAACATACAGAAAAAAACAAAAAATATTAAAAACTGCAAGGGGGAAAGATCATATAACATAAAGGCAGACCTACTAGAATTATACCCAACTTCTCAATGAAGACTCTAAAAGCCAGAAGGGCCTGGATAGATGTGCTGAAGACTCTAAGGTAGTCGGCCAGCCCAGACTACCACACCCAACAAAGTTTTCACTCACCATAGATAGAGAAAAGAAGATATGCTGCAGGGAGAGGCTGCTTATTCTTCCCGGCCAACCAGCTAGCTTACACCCGAAATAACCACACAGAAACTATATTAATTAAAACACTGCTTGGCTATTAGCTCTAGCTTCTTAATGGCTAACTCTTGCATATAAGTCTAACCCATCTCCATTAATCTGTGTATCGCCATGTGGCAGTGGCTTACCGGTGATTCTAACTGGTATTCATCTCAGGCAGAAGATCCATGGCTTCTCTCTGACTCTGCTTTCTTCCTCCCAGAATTCAGTTCTGTCTTCTCTGCCTACCTAAATTCTGCCTTATCAAGGGCCCAAAGCAGTTTCTTTACTAACCAATGGAAGCAACACAAAGACAGAAGGACCTCCTACACGAAAATATTTCATGATAAAGTCAAATTTAAACAATATCTACAAATCCAGTCTTTCAGAAGGTGCTAGAAGGAAAATGCCTACCTAAGGTGGTTAAATACATCCATGAAAACATAGGAAATAAGTAATCTCTCACCAACAAAATCAAAAGAAGAGAGGCACACACAAAAACTCTCTCTCTCTCTCTCACAAACACACACACACATACACACATACATATACAAGCACACAGATACACAGACACATACACACAAACACACACATATACAGGCACACAGACACACTATCACCAATAACAGCAACAAAACAACAGGAATAAACAATCATTGGTCACTGGTATCTCTCATTATCAATAGTCTCAATTTTCCAATAAAAAGACATAGACTAACAAAAGATATTCAAAAACAAGATCCATCCTTATGCTGCATCAAGAAGCATACCTTAACATCGAAGAGAAACAGTACATCAGAGTAAAGGGTTAGAAAAAGATATTCAAAGCAAATGGACCTAAGAAGTATGCAAATATTAAATATTTTAATACCTAACAAAATAAAATTCAAAGCAAAACCAATCAAAAGAGATACATAAGGATACAAAATATTCATCAAAAAAATCCACAAAAATGACATTTCAATTCTTAACATCTTTGACCTAACACAATGGCACCCAAGTTTGTAAGAGAAACATTACTACAGCTTAAATTACATATTGACCCTCACACATTGACAGTAGAGACTTCAATAATCCACTCTCACCAATGGACAAGTCATGTAGACAAAATCTAAACAGGAGCTAGCTATAATAAACTATTAAAGGGGCCTAGTTTTTAATCAATAAAATGTTCAAATCACCCTTTCACAAAGCTATCTGTCTTACAGCTGTTTTTAATATTAATCCAATGTTTAATAATTTTTTTTCTAAAATTTAAAATCAGTATTACATCATAAAAGAAACAAGAGGAGAATAGGGGATAACTCTGTAGTTAAAAGAACATTTGCTGCTTTTCCAGAAGACCCTAGTTCAATTCCCAATACACACATCAGGCTGATCACCTAGGGGATCCAAAGGCATCTTTAAGCTTCCATGGGCACTCAATATAAAAAAAAGAACAACAGAACAATACAAACAAAAAATGAACAAAAAGAAGGTAGACTATGCTTTCAAATGATTACAAAACTCCCCAAAACAAAGCAAACAAAACTAAACACATACTATTTCTTCAGCTATGTAATTTGCAACACGGTGAAAATGATCTGAGGCACCTTATCTGAAATCACTACAAAATAACAAAATGCTATAACTAAAGCAAGCGTCATGTAAAAATCAGGTTTGATTGTGCTTATAAAGCAGTAGTCATTTAATGTTCTCATCCCTACACCAATCTCGAGGCATGTTTACACACTAGATTTGTAAACAGAAGTCATCCAAGTAATCCTGAAATAGGCCAGCATTCCCTGAAGTGCTGAATACATGCAAAGACCCATGATAGAAGGCTATGTCTCATCTATGTTCAAGTACTTTCTTCCAATAACTTCTATTAAGCAAATAATCACAACTTTGCTTTAAAAATGTACATGTCAAGAGAAGAAAAAGCAACAGGAACAGAAGCATCAGGCCCACCTAAAAAGACACCTGGGTCTGGTGCTCTGGAATTGCTACAATCCAAAAGAAAAAAGGAAGTAAAGTATTAAATAAACTAAAGAAGGAAAGGAGCAGAAAACTTCCGTTTAGAATTATAAACAGAATTAACATTACAAGTTCTCAATAGAGTTGTTTATGATTTATAAATTAGAGCTTTCTTAAGTAAATGTATTTTTTTATAATACTGAAGATGACAAATTTTATAGGAGTTGATACACTTCAGGGTAAGAATCAATGTTAGCTATTTAGTAGTTCCACCTATTTACTGTCCACATAAAAGAATTCTCAAAGTCTCAACAAGTTTACAGTATAGTTAAACATATTTCTGCAAATATTACATGGCCATTACTTATACTCTATTTTATATATATATATATGTATGTATTATATATGTATATATGTATGTATATGTAATACATATATATGTATTATATATATGTTCTTAAAAGGCTTGTGGTAATTTTATTTAGAGCATCAATACATTTCCAACTTCAAATGTATTTATTTTTGTAATACATGCCCACTGAGTACAGAGAACACAACTTACAGGGTATGTTAAAATGTAACCTTTCAACTTCCCAATGTAAAACATCACTTCCTGGGCAGATAGTACTCCAGGAACAATCAATCACTGTTAGGAAGAATATACACTCAACATTGTTAAATAGTCCTGATGCACTCTTCTCTATGCCCTCATCTGTCATGAAGATTGTTTAAAAATCTGAGTTATTAGTCTTTATTTGGGAAAGGATCTGGTTAATATCTTTAAGAGCAGAAATCATTCATCCATCCACTCTATGCCAGTGCATGATAATTCCTACCCCCAATACATGTTCCTGATAACCACTAACCAAGAAGCTATAAATCAGTACCAGGGCAGCTCCCATGCAGCCCCTGTTAACTCTGTTTACAATCTGTCCACCTCAGAATGTGAGCTAGCTGGGGAAGACACTAGCTGATCGATCAGATAGTAAGAAAGCATAAGAGATTAAAGATAGAGAATGACAAATTAAAATGGTACATAATTATAAAGTATAAGCTGAATTTTGAAGCAATCATTAAAAAGTTAACATTCCTAAATTTTCATTTTATTTGTAATAATCTTGCCTAAAGCACTAAAAAGAAATTAAAATTATACTTCAACGCAGACAAAAATTTCTAACAGCAAACTTTCTAAATTTTTTATATTTATGTAATCTAATAAATGACATGAAATCGATACTTTGTTTCAAACATGACCCAGCATAATACAATTGTCATGCAGTTTCTAAAAAACTCCCACTGGTACTATTCTCTAAGAAGGCCTTTAAGTCATCTAAAGATATATTTTCTATATTGAGAAAAACCATTTTCATGTCATATGCATGAACAAAGTCCTCAAGTTACTTTTTAAAATAAAGAATGAATATCATTTTTCCTAACACCATGGACCACAAACACTTCTAGTTCCAACAGAATTTATGAATAGGCTTTTATCCATTGTGCAGATGAAGATATTCTTAATTTTCATAAAGTTTAGTTTTAGTGTAGAAAGACACATAAGAAACAGTAGCATATGACAATGAAACTACACAGATTGCTGGATATAATGACAACACAAAGGCCTAGGTGGTTCCTTGAGATTGAGTTGCCAAAAGCATTAACTTTAAAATGACTTTTTGGATGAAACAAGAGTGACAAACTATAGCTAACAGAAAGGAAAGATCAGAGGGGAAAACATTTTATGCAGAAGAAACTCTGATGTACAAATGAACTGGGAATGACTTATAGAAAGAAAGGCCCAGGAGGATGTAGAAGTGAGGACCAAGCCTTGAGTATAGGAAACTAGATGATGAAGTATGCAAAATAGGCAAGAGTCAGTTTGCCTAGACCTAGATAACCAGAAAAAAAGCAGATTTCACTCTGAAAACAGTGAAAAGGGCAAAGGTTTTAAATAGAAACAGCCTATGATTTTTCCTTCGGAAACTAACTGAACAAAGCAAAGAGCAGGAACACCAGTCAGGAAGCTGTCTATATGACAGGAATGGCCAGACCCACCAAGGTGCCCATAAGTGAACATAATAAATCAAATACTCCTAAGCTCTACAACATGGCCTCTTCAAGTAAGAGTTCCCCAAAGCTGGAAAAGCAAGACTTTCAAAGGCGGAAAAATAGGGATTAAGCCAGGTGGATTCAGCTCCCTGCCTTTTATGCATGTAATTGTTCCCAGATGTAACATAGCCAAAGATCTTAACAGAATCACTAACCACTTCTTGAGAAGTACCTCTGGCTCAATCTTTGAGAAAATTAACAATAGTCAGCTTAATACGCCATAGATAGCATCTTAAAGTTTGTTGAATAAAGGCCCTCCTCCACCACACAGTAAAACAAACAAACAAACCTATCATTAAAAGGAGAGAGAAAAATAATAAGCTGGTGACAAAGGACTTCCTAAAAACCATTTCCTCCCTCTCAGTTTCATAGGACATCTATTTCCAAACTAATAGACTATAATTTGATCATCCAGATAGACACTATATACACTTCATGCTTTTAAAAAGCTATTATGATTAACACTAAAATTAAAATTTGTTTCATATGCATAAAGCATTCATTACTTTTCATATAATAATTCATCTAATCTTTAAACTGACTTATCAAACAGAAACTACTACACTAATTCCAGATGTAAAGAATTAAGCCTTAAAGGCGTAAAGACACGCATAATCTGTTAAATGTAGAAATTGTATTTATAAATAAAGTACCATATTTAAAGCCCTGCAATCTTAAAACTCCACTTTTTACTTCAGGTACGATCTTATATTGTACAAAAAAATATCATTAGCTAATGTCTGACAGAGCTTTAAAATAGAATATAGGGTAAAACAAATTATTTTAATTATTATGCACACTTTAGTACTACATATTGATGTTCACAAGGTCCTATATATCAATCATTCTGACCATTTCCAAAAAAAAAAAAAAAAAAAACAAGTCCCTCCTTCTTTAGTTATTTCCTTTACTTAGGTACACAGGTAAGTATAAGAAATCAATTTAGAGATATAATTCAGTAGATAAGTAGTAACATAAAAATAAACCCATAACTAAACAACATAAAATTACCCTCTATCTTCAGCCTAAGTCTCTAAGAATTTCTTATTTTTAATAAAAAGCAAGTAAACATGTAGTCTAAGGAAAAGTTCACAATATGTTACGAATTCACACATATGCTCCCCTATTAACTTTAGCTAAGACTTAACTACTGCCAGTAATATTTCTGCAGACTATATTTCTTTTCAACAAATTCTTTATCTAAAAGTTGTGAGGAACAGAGCAAACAGTGAGTTTATCTCAAGACGCCGCAACACTACTCTTGGGCATATGCTCAAAAGATGCTTCATCTTACTGTAGAAAAACTTGCTGCATCATGTTCATTGCTGATCGATTATTCATAATAGTTAAAAGTTGGAAACAACCTAGATGTCCATCAATAGATGAATGAATAAAGAAAATGTGGTACATTTACGCAATCTAGTATTACTCAGCCATTAAAAAATGAAACTAGGAAATTCATAGGATGGAGACAGAAAAAAAATCATTCTGAGTGAGGCAACCCAGACCCACAAAGGCAAATATGGCATGTATTCACTTGTATGTGGATGTTGTAAGCCCCTTGAGAGGCATGAGTGGGTAGGCCCTACCCCTCAGAATATTCTAATAGCTAGGGCCCGCTCTGGAGGGCCTCCAACCATCAGGCTCTGCCTATAAAACACTCTAAAGGCCATAAAGGCTGGACTCAGGCCTTCCAGATGCAAGCAGCCAAACTCCATTCCACAGAATAAAAAGCCCAAGCTTGCCGGGCAGTGGTGGTGCATACCTTTAATTCCAGCATGGATTTCATATAAATGAAATCAACCAAAACACAGCAGAAACAGCCCCAACTGGACATCTCTCAAAACCAAAAGAAGCTTCCAATACTGGGAATGAGTTACACCTAAACAAATTGTTAGCCAAAGGCGTCCTGTGAGAACTCCAAACAACCTAGGGCTATTGGTTGCTCTCCACAAACTAAAAGTAATTCCCCATTGCTACAGACAATACCTATACAAAATTCATGGAACAAGGAGAAGTTGAGTTAGTGCCTACCTGTGAGAGTTATCAATCAATATCTGATTTGACTTAAGGTCCACTCAACAAGATGGAAACCATACCCAACACTGCTTGAATAACCAAGAACCAGAGACTGTATACATAGCCTAGGAACCTAGGTAAAATCAAACACTACTGTTCTACTGAAAGTACATGACAATAAAATGACTTCTGTAGTATAATATACTGTACTCATAGATCAATGTTTTGCTCAGCCATCATCAGAGAAGCTTCCTCCTTCAGCAGCTGAGAAAAAATAGATAAATAGATTCACAGCCGGACAATGTTCAGAGTGAAAGACCTTGCAACACTGTGCCCTAAATGAGAAGTCTCCAACAAATCTCTGCCCTCGGGGCTCAGGGAAGTGTGCAGAAGAGGAAGCAGAAAGAATGTAAGAGCCTGAGGGAATGAAAGGTACCAAGAAAACAAGACCTTCTAAACTCAGAATACCAATGAGTAATGTGCACATAAGACTGAGGCAGCACTCACAGGACTAGCAAGGGTCTGCACCAAATGGGGACCTAGAACTGTGATTAAGTGAACACATGCTCCCACCCCTAATCAAAAAGCTAGCTCCAATTGACAACCTCTTGCAAATGAAAAATTACTTTTCTTCAAGGGGATCTCACTAGGGAAACAAACTACTCTTAAGGGCAGGCTCCATGCACAGCATGGCCTGTGTCAACACAAAATGAAGTCAAGCATCCGTGGAAGTTCCTTGTTTCATAACGTTGAGTCAGTGCTTCGTTTTTTTGTTGTTGTTGTTTGTTTGTTTTGTTTTGTTTTGTTTTTGTTTTTTTTAACCTTATAGGTTCTTTGTGTTTATATTATGGCTTCCGGTTTTGTGTTTTTATGGCATTCTTAAGTGTGTGAACGCATATGTCTTATTTTATAATTATGCCTGTTTGTTTTCTAAGAAGAGACAGAAAGGGTTTGGATAGAAATGGGAGAAGAGTGGAAGACATGGGAAGGGTTAGAAGAGGGGAAACCATAATCAAAATGTATAAAAAAAAAAAATCTAAGAGCTGAGACACCAGGCCATGTCTAGCCCTCATTGAATAGGAAGCAAACAAGTATGTGACAGAGAAATGGGAAAGAAAGAGAAATGGAGTCATTTGGGCACTATGAAGAACTGGAGATGTAGTGGAGGTGAAAAACAACCTAATGTGAGAGGCCTGAGCTACCACCTGAGGCCGTGATGATGTGAGGGTCTATGTTGCCGTTAAGGGCCTTATCTGGGTCTGTGGTCATATTTGCAGCCAGGATCTATGTCAGTGTTCATAGTCTGTTACCACCAAAGGCTATAAGGATGTCCTTGGTCTGTAGTACAGCCTGAGGCCATGTTGATGTCCAAAGGCTGCACTGTCCTGGGTGGCATGGAAAAGTTGGCCCTCATGATATAGGGACAGCAGAGCAGGCCCCAATGGTGTGAACACGGGAGACCTGGAGGGCTGGCCAACTCAGCTACTATATAGACCCAGACAAGATTTTTAGTTGGCCCACCCCAATATCTTCCCCATCTATGAGTTGCTGCTGAAGCATGTGAAAGAGTCAATCCTTTGGACCCATTGCCACAGGATCTCCACAACTCAGGGCACAGTTAATAGAGAGTCTCAATGCAGGTCTAGTATTGATCCTGTAGCAAAGGCCAGAGGTCTTGAAATTGACTAATGACTCATTGCAATAAACATTCACAAGTAAAGCTGTTTAAGCAGAAGGGTATACTGCATGACACATCTCTGTGATAGCAAATATATGATGGAAAAGCAATAAAGACGGCAGAGTGGACTGGGACATGAACAGAATGCTGTGGTTGAGAAAGGAGCAGCTTGTTGCCCAGAGAGGTCAGATAGAAGGGTTTTTGGGTTTTGATGTTGTTTTTCAGTTTGTTTTTTCTTTTCTTTTCTAATTTTTCTTAATTTTTTATTTTCTTGGGGGGGGGGGCGTTTACAAGGGTAGAGGGTAGATATTTAAAGACTAGGAAATGAAATGAGTGGCTTGGGGGTGTATAATGTGAAATTCCCAAAGATTCAATTAAAAGTTATGTTTAAAAGAATCTATTTTCAATAAAAGAAACAAATAAATGTAAATAAAGAAGATAAAAACATTTCATGCAAAGGTAACCATGTTTAAACAAGAACGTAACGATCTAGTTTCTGCTCTTAATCTATCATGTTTCTCTTGCTTTGACAAAGTGTGGTCTTTTGTGAATTTTACTACTTTTTAACAAAACTGTATTCACAAAAAGAAAATACAAACACACGATTACATTAACTAATGTAACATCAACTTTGGAACACAAATTAAAAAATATTCAGTAGATAGAGAGTTAAAGACTTAATAGGTTTAACTGTAGAATAATCTTTCATTATATAATCACATGAAATTGGGTCAGTGACAGATAAAAACAGTAAGTAACAGCCAGGAAATGCTCACTTATAAACTTTGTTTTACATAATAGTCTTTGTGACTATAATATACTCTGCTATATATTGTTCTGAAGGGACATATTATAAATACATTTAAAAATGGGGTAATTGTTAAGTTAAAGGTAAAAATTGTGAATTTTTAATAATAGTAAATATCAAATACAGCAATCTATTAATTTTCTGCAAAAATTTAAATAACTATATATGGTTTTATTTTTTATTTTTAATGCCTGGGCATAACAACACAAGCATAGACTAGTATTTCACCTAGTCTAATATTCTGTTGTTGACATTAACCAATGATGGTGGATGTCGCAGGATAACCTAAACATATAGCATAATGAATATAATTATATACTACTATGTCATTATCTCAGATGATGGTTAGATCATACCCTGGAAGAAATGAAAACAAATCCCAATTCCCCTCTCTCATCTACAGCTTCCCATATGGTGATGGGAAACCTTCAACAAAAGTATAAGCAGAGTATAAGTTAATGCTTTGGTAACATGACAACTGACCAAGAAATTATCATCTAAAATGAAAAGCTGCACACAGAAATAGAAGCCAAAGTGACCAAAACCTATTATTTGGAAGGGGGATTTCAATGAACTAAAAATAATGATTCACTCCAAAAGAATTACTTATAAAACAGATGTGTAATTCTTAGTTAAAGCTAAAAACAAAACACTACAATTTCTACCAAAGGCCATGCCATTTTGTGACATGCTATACTTTTTTCTAGACAGCTGACAGTACTATTTTAAACTCTGCAAAGAAATGGCTTCACACCTGTTTGTAATGGTTTTAAACTAGGGATTAAATTAAATGCTCATCACAGTGTGTAAAACTACACAATTCAGAAATCTAGTTCACCCTTTAGGAAATACTATTTCCTAAATAATTACAGAGAAAAATGTATTGCATTTTTCAGACATTTAGAGAAAATAATTCTCTTGGCAGTATAGATAGGCACTGACTTAACAACCCTTGTACTCAGGAAACAGTTCCTAACTAAATCCTCCATGATATAATTTGAGTTCATTTTCTATTTTTCTGACCTCAAGTAAACTGGAGAATATCAGATTATACCATAATATCTCATGTATCTAAAACCTCTTATTGTCTTCTTTTCAAAATTACTACAGGTCAATAAACCAAATAGTAGTAGAGTCCCAGGTTCAGTTTTATGATTTCTGTTTGATATATATCATAGCTTAAGAAACTGATCTCAAAAAATTACTTACCCATACTTTTTTTTTTACCAAGGACTGTATCTTTCCCTAATGCAATACTCTTCCAAAAATAACCTTTCCCTAATACAATACTCTTCCAAAAATAATCTGCATTTTAGAAATAAACACTAAAAATTCAGGAAAAGTTTATAAAAGATGGGAATGAGGAATAATTAAACTTCAGTAAGCACTATTCCTTCTTTAGAATAGAAGATCGTTTAAGGAAATGTCTCAAAGCCACTGGGACAGAGCTGTACTGTAGTGTCACAAAATTTGTGTTGCTGTTTTTAACAGTCCACATAGCTTCCTAAAAACCACATGAAGCCAAAATATACACTATCAGTCTTGAACTTACCTTTACAAAAGCAGCAGATAAATTAGTCAGAGCAAGCCTCAAAATAGTTATTGAATAGTAAAGGATGTCTTAAAATTACACTGTAATGCCTGAGATGGTGGTTCAATTCACATGTTTGAAAGTTACTCCTTAAACTGCAATATGAACCATATGGTATACTATGAATTTCAGAGATTAAATGCCACTTAAGAAAAAAAAGTTGTTAGATGGTTACTCATATTCATAATAATTTTCTACTTAAACTCCAAAAAAGCTGTTCCCAGACATTGAATATTTTTTTAGGAAAAAAAATGATCAACAAATAGTCAAGCACCTTTGTTAAGTCTCTGCTTAGACCACCATAACAAATACCAAAGACCAATGAACAATCAACATTATTTGTTATAACTCCAGGAACTGCTAAGTTCAACGTGACAGTACCAGCAGATAATAGTGAGAGTCCTCTTCCTGATTTGATGGTCACCTTTTTTCTGTGTCTTCATTTCACAGAGAAAAAAATTCTCTCTCTTCTGTCTCTTTTTCTTATAAGGGTGCTAATCCCATTTATGAGGGCTCCACTATCATGACCCAGTGAGTAAGTAAAAGTTATAACCCCCACTAACCACCACTTTGGGAACTCAAGTCTCAAAATGTCAAATGGTGGAAAGACGCAAACAGTCTACAGAAGCATATAAACTTCACTACACATAAATAAGTAGTACCACCTTACTTTTATTGCCCACCAACGCAACCAGGGGCTGAGTTTCCGATTCTTCACTCACAGTCTTCACCACAGAATACCAATCTTCTAAATTCTCAAAACTTTGATAATTTGTAATATCATAGACCAAGAGGATTCCCTGTCAGAAAAGAAATACAGAATATTTATAATATACTCTTGAAATAATAACAATACTTCTTAATGTTTCAAATATATCAGGTATACTGTAAAGTATAGTTGTGTTTTTTATATAAAAGCCAATTTCAACTTAAATGTATTATTAGTAGAAACAATGTCAAATGATCCCATTCACAATAAACACTGAAACTAAGGTATAGTTTTACAAAAATTTTAAGTAATTTCCCAATATATGATACCTGAAGAACTCTTAGGAGATTTAAGATAAGAAAATTCTATCACCTCAAAAAAAAAAAACCTGCAAAGACTAAAACCCCACCTCTCACTTTTACAAGGCAAACATTTAAACTTTTCAATAAGTAACCATCTGCTGCTTCTCCAAATTTAAATGTCTTCAAAAATAAGATTCCATGATACATGATGTCCCTTGATGGGCAATTTTAGCGTTTAACACAATTTTCTTTAAATAAAATGTGGATTTCCTCTTTTGGTCCTCTATGCATTTAGAGAACAACTGGAGAGTGTCCTCCTTTTAACAAGCCCTCGTATACTTGAAGACAGTTAAGTAACTTCTTACTAGTCTGCTTTCCAGAGTAAATAAACTCAGTTCCTTAAAGCCGCCTCAAAGGGCCTATTTTCTGTCCCTTTAATCATGCCTGTTGATTCTTCCCAGGACACACTACATAGAGTTTTTTGACATCCTCTTTAAAATGAGCAATGTAAAGCTGGACATGATACTGTAATAAGAGTCCAAGAAAAGCTAAATATAAGAGAGGGGTTACTTCCTGCTTCTTATATATTATATTCCTTTATAATTTATCCCATTATATTTCAACATATTCATACATAAAAATAACAAAACCACATACTTGATTTTCATCTAGTTTGTAGTAAAACACTTAATATGAAGCTCTGCTTACAGGATAAGTCACTCAAGGCATTCATACCTACTTCTTATGTTAAAATAACTATTTTTGAATCTGCTATGTATCAAACACAGATATAGATCTTTATACCAATCCCTACAACCTACAGTGATTGGTATTATTATCCTCACTTTATTGATAGAAAGTTTATAATAACCAAGAGGATCCAGGCAGATAACAGATGGAACCGGGACATCAGTCAAGGACTAAGTGACTAAATGCATTTGTCTGCAGACTCTATACCATGCACTTTACTGACTGCTAAGGATATGAATGCTGAGCTTCAAGTAATACAGTCTTCCAGGAAAACTACATATATAAACAGGTAAGTATACAACACGGGAGTCACAGCAAGTAATAAGTAAGTAATTAGCTCGGAGTTCCACTGCAGCTGCTGGCAATGTGACATTACTGAACTAGCATTTCCACCCTACCCATAAACTATAAATGTGAACAACCTTGGGATCCCAGACAACAGAAATTAGAGCAATTAGTAGATAATTCATTTTGACCACATAATAACTCTTAACATTTTTAGTTTATATAAAAAATTAATCATGAGTGTATTCAACAATTTGCTCACAAAAACTGTCAAAAATTAAGAGTTGAGTTTCTAAAGCTAGAACAAACTGGCTGTTCTTATGATCTTCTGGTGCTGAGCTTTTAATAAACAACTTTAAGCCACCTATTTATTGTCTTAAAAGTAAATTTCTAGAGACTAGAGAGACAATTCAAAGACTAAGATCACTGACTCTTCTTCCAGAAAACCTGGGTTCACTTCCCAGCACCCACATGGCAGCTGTCATTGGTCTGTAATGCCTGTTTCAGAGGATCCAACACCCTCTTCTGGCTTCTCAGAGTACTACATGTGGTATACAGATAAAACATATAGGCAAAATGCCCATACATATAACATAATGAATCACACAATTAGATTTCTGATGGTCTCTAAGATCCTTCTCAATTTCAATAGTCTATGATTTTAAAATCAGATATAGTGGCTCACAGCTATAATCCCAGAACTAAAAAGACTAAGGCAGATGGATTGTTCTGAGTTTGAGAATAGCTTCCACTATACAGTGAACTACAGAGCAAGACCCAGTCTCAAAAAATTTTTAAATAGAATACCTAAGTTTGCTAGGCAAAGTGGCATCCACTTGTAATACCACTACTTGGGAGGCAGAGTAAAAAGAATCAAGAGTTCAAAGCCAGCTTTAGTTACATACTAAATACAAGACCAACCTGGGCTAAATAAGAACTATATAAAACAAAAATATAAATGTTACATAATTTTACACAAAACTGCTTTTCTGATTTATTTTGGTAACATCTATTTCTTTCTTCCAAGATTATTTCTGGTCATTAACTAAAATAGTTATCTGAAATAAGAAGTGCAGTCTCAATTTCTTGAAGAATATAGCTCCAAAACTGAGCTTTAGAGACAGCCAATCCTTACTGACTCTACCTCCCTCTGTAGTGGGTGATGGCATTTATTGTTTACTGAAAGAGTCCTATCCTTGGATTTCAGGCCTGGAAACATCATCTACTTAATCTGAACAATTATTTTTCTGTCCCACCTTTAAAACGTTTAATAGACCTATATGATCAAGAGAATAAAAATAAACACCAAATAGATCACTGAAAATTAATAGTTTATATAACTGTACATGATTTTTATTGCTCACTGTGAATCACATTCTCATAGTAATTTTGTGGTATTGTACATTAATTAAATAAAGTCTAGACATGGTGATAACTAATCCTTGAAATACTGGAACCTTTTGACTAATACATGAAAATATTTGCCCAAGAGGGAACAACAACTGTGTAAGACAAAACACATGTAAGCAGAACATGCATGCCACCATGTACTGATGGCTAGCACAGTGGAGCATGCCCTTAAACCTAGGATTTAAACCTGGGAGGCCTCTATGAAATATTTACATCTAACTCTATAGGAAAGTCACCAATCCCTACTCTAGACTAATGTATTTTTTCAGTTATTATTTTGAATCATTTTAGACTCATAAAAAGCTTCATTCACTAACTTAGCTATACTTCATTCACTAACTTAGCTATCCTTCAACCCAAATATTCGCAACACAATAAAATGTAAAAAACTTTTGACATTTAATTATTTTTACATTTATTATTTTGTCTTTATTCTTAGCATAATTATTAATGGTGTGACCTTTAGTGTTATTCTGAAAAATATGAAAATCTGACATAAAAACAAAACAAAAGAAACTTGAAGAGTATGGGCTTCTAACACATAAAGAATTTTGATCATCATCTCTGACCTTACAACAGAAAGATCAGATTTTTTCAGGAGTGCATCAGAGAACTGAGATTAAAGGACAAATCACTGCCCTGAATCCTGGAGAGCATAGTAAATTAAAAAAGTACAGACAGAACCACTTCCCTGGATCAGAAGTTGCTGGGGATGGTAATGTAGGACACAGTAATGCAAACAACCTGCAAAGACTGTTGCTTGGCTGTAGCATGAAGGACTCTCAGCAACCCACTCTTCGGATCACTCTCCCCCTCCCCGCCACCACTTTCATGGGATTTACCCACAGAAACTTGCAGAGGAAGGAAAGGTCCACTCCCAGTTCTGACATGGAGAAAGTAACCAATGCAATACCCTACAAAGCATTAGATCCTGTGAGTAGAGGAAAGTTTCTAACTTCCAACTCCTCTAGCCATTCTCTCATTGATCTGAGGCCCACTAAAAGATTGGCATTAACAGAGCTTTGGGATAAGAGCAACTATAAGCAAATATTTCAAATGAGAAGAGTTCTTCAAAATATCTAAAAAGGTTGGGATGAAATAAACAAAGACACTAGAGGACTTGATATCTCTGGCATCTACAGGTGTCAGTGAAAGGGAACAATGCATTCAGGGCTAAAGCAACATAAAACTTCATACCAAAGGACCACTTACCTGAATTCTTGTTATTCACCTCACTTTATCATTCAATAGAAAATTATAAGGCATTTACTTTAGGAACTCTTTCCCTGGGTGATATAAACAAAGTTCTACCCATCCACAGGGGCACCAATGACAAAATATAGTGTATTCCACTGAAATCCAATTTAAGGAATCAATGAGGTTTTATGGCTTACTTAGAAAGTGTGGATGAGGTATTATAGGAACATTCGAAGCCTGGAAACAGCCATATTACCAGAAGATCTCCCTTTAGCCAAGATGATGACTTTCCCATACCACATAGATGGAGTGTCCCTCTAGTTAACCTTCTACATACTCCATACTCTAATACCTTCCAAGACCAAGAGGCCATGTGCAATTAGGACAGAACTGTGTACAAATGGCAAACAGGTGTGGAATCTCAGTTGAGGATCCAATAATCCTTCTCCCATCCCATTCTTTTATGAAAGAACATCAGTACACAACAGTCAAAAGTTTGCTCTTTGAGGGCTCTGCCAAGAAATCACCACCACTCTGGTGACAATGCTTGTGTTTGCAGCTGGAGAAGTGCTCAATCTCTCAGCTTCCTGTCCCTGCAACTGTGCCTGTCACCCACTGTCATGCAGCATCACAGTGATGGATTTTTAACCCTTTAGAACCATATGCCAAAAAATCTCTTCTCTAAGTTACCATGATAGGAAACCAAAATAAAGGCAATCTCAAACTAAAGCAAATGAAAGGGAGTAGAAATAAAAAGTAGAGCACAAATCAATGAAGTTGAAAAGAGAGAAATAGTACAAAAAAAAAAGATTCTTCAATAAAGCAATTACAGGGGAAAGACACAAATGACAGTAGCAGAATGAATATAAAAATAGTCATCAAGGGGCTGGAGAGACGGCTCAGTGGTTAAGAACACTGGCTGCTCTTCCAAAGGTCCTGAGTTCAATTCCCAGCAACCACATAGTGGGTCACAACCATCTGTAATGAGATCTGGCGCCCTCCTTTGGCGTGCGGGCATACACGGAGGCAGAATGTTGTATATATAATAAATAAATAAATAAATCTTTTTTTTTTTGTTTTGTTTTTTTCGAGACAGGGTTTCTCTGTGGCTTTGGAGCCTGTCCTGGAACTAGCTCTGTAGACCAGGATGGTCTTGAACTCACAGAGATCCGCCTGCCTCTGCCTCCCGAGTGCTGGGATTAAAGGCGTGCATCACCATAAATTGTTAATAAATCTTTTAAAAAAGTTTTTTTAAAAAGTCATCAAGCTGACATCATATATATCAAAAGAATATATGATCAGCCTTATGGCTACAAATTTGATATCATAGGTGAAATGGACCAAAAGTTTAACATTCATTACCAAATTTTTTGACTCCCAGGGTCTCTACCACCAGCCTTAGACCCAAAAAGCCTCTTGGGTAGTCAGTTCCTCAGGAAGACCCTCAAAATTGAGTCTCTTTGATAAATAGTCAATCTAGGGTTCTTCTTATTTCCTCCAAAAAGTACCACAATCTTCCTAGTCATAAATACAACTTTCTGAGAAGTTTCATTTTAACTTCAACTGGAGTCCCAGAATGATCCTGTCAACTATGGAATCCAATTTTCTTTGAGCATTGTGGCCATCTAAAGCCCAGACACATTTTACCACCCACTTGCCATCATCTTTCTCCTGTCTTTATGCCCAGGCCACCCTTCTGTTTCGCACCCTAATTCAGCCTCCAGTAGCTCCTCTCCTTCCCAAGTCTTTAAAATAACCTTTGTAAATAAGATTTCAACTTCAAGAAATGCTTCTTTCAATGTTCCAGTGTCTTCACAGTACTAGACATTCCCTTCTAATTTCAAAAAAATATGACCACTTCTCCTTGCTCAAAACTTTTTCTACATAGATTATAAGGTTACTTTATGCAGTTGTTTGTTTGCATGTATTTAATAAGCATGGGTAAACACTGAATGCACAGAATTCTCAAGGTAATAACTGACTGCTGTTTAGAAGTAACAAACATTGGTGGCAATACTTCATATCCTTAATAAATTTTTCTCTATTTTTATTATAATTGGCAAATGACACCTTAAAATCCAGAGGATTTTTTTTTCTTCCTAACATGCAAGAGAAATAACTTACCTCATTTTTCAATTACACAGGGAAATTAATTAAAACATAAATACAATGCAATAGCTATAATATAGTATACTTACAACCTATAAAAATAATACTACAAATGGACTCAGGACATTGCATTTATATATTTATGTATTTATAGATACATAATAATAACAATTTAAAAAGAGACAATAAATTTGAGAGCTAAGGAAAGAAGAAATAGAAATGAATGGAGGGAGGAGAGGGAAGACAGAAATAATATAATTTAACTTGGGGGGGGAGGCAGTTTTCAAGATAGGGTTTCACTGTGTAGCTCTGCCTGTCCTGGAACTCACTCTGCAGACCAGGCTGGCCTCGAACTCACAGAGATTCACCTGCCTCTGCCTCCCGAGTGCTGGAATTAAAGGTGTGTACCACCACCGTCCAGTCTAAATTTAATTTTTAAAATTGCAAATAAAAAAATTAAAGAAATGCCAGTAAATGAAGGCTATAAATAAAGCTATATTTGGCAAATAACCAATAAAAGAATCATAGTAAATGGTACCAGAAGGTTTCAAGAGTCGAGCTTTTAGATATAATCTGTCCCTAGTAGTCATGCTGGCACCAAATCATTTAGCTGATGGTTAACAAGCAGGCTCAGCTATGTAGGGCATTGATGCACAAGAGTAGTTGTGTTCTACCTCACAAATGACTACACTTCATTGAGTTTATGCTCAGTGGAGCACTGTTTGCAAACCACTTAGATTCCAGGATGGAAAGAGCTACGAAAATGAAACATCCAGTCCTTCTCTGAGGTTGTTCTTAGCCTCTGTTAGCCGCAGGTTACAGGGCACTAAACACTATGTACTGTGTATTTGCTCCTAACCGCTAGGAAAAATAGCCTATAACTTTTTACTGAAGACTTCTAGACATTTTAAAGTTAATTTAAAATCCAGGCATTTAACTGGGACTTATTTTAGTTCTTGAAACTAGCTCTTATCAAAATATCTTAATTCTTTCTGGAGGTCAGTTCACTTGGTTTCAATGTACACTATCCAATGGACTTTTGCTAAAGTTTAATGTTACTAAGAGAAAAAGTGAGGAAGGTAAAATAATCAATTTTATCTAAAGCCTAGTAAACTTCTACCTTTCAAATAAATTTCTTCCTAGATACTAATGTTTAAAAAAAATTGCATGCACACAAGAAGTAGTACTCTACAGCTTAATGACCCAGATTTATGGAAGATAAATGAGAAGTGTGTAAGATAAATCTATAAACAATGAAAAAGTTAGAAAGCCTCAACCAGAATGCAAAGCAGCATATTAGGTTGGTATCCTAAAAACAGACTGTCATGACAGTATGTGTAAAAAGTTTACGTCTGGTAAAGAGTAACACTCCCCAGATGCTGCCATCCTTGGCTGAGGGATATTATTTACATATATTTTAACCAAACAGCCTAACTGATAAATGTATTTTATGTATTCTACATATTATTTAGGTTTATAATTTCTGGAGAGCACAAAAAAGTTATTACATTATTATTAACTTATGATAATTTATTT
The DNA here is from genome assembly GCF_037038515.1 of Microtus pennsylvanicus. NCBI lineage: Eukaryota > Metazoa > Chordata > Mammalia > Rodentia > Cricetidae > Microtus > Microtus pennsylvanicus. The sequence goes on along the minus strand of NC_134590.1, from coordinate 55,801,452 downwards.
CATCTTCTCAGAATTCCAAGTTTCTTAGGACAAATTTCTCAGAAACACTGTATTACCCTGTTATTTAGCATAGCAGGGTACATGCTTGGTAACAAAACTGTGAATAAGGGGGCTGGAGAGATGGCTCAGTGGTTAAGAGCATTGCCTGCTCTTCCAAAGGTCCTGAGTTCAATTCCCAGCAACCACGTGGTGGCTCACAACCATCTGTAATGATGTCTGGTGCCCTCTTCTGGCCTGCAGGCATACACACAGACAGAATATTGTATACATAATAAATAAATAAACAAATAAATAAATAAATAAAACTGTAGATAAAACATCAGCAAAAGAAAAACTGGTTAACATGTACCATCAAGGTAGAGCTACGCATGGTACATTCTAAGAAGACACCTAACACTTACTTTCTTCTAGGAAATGAAGTTTGTTTCACCAAACCAAAGAATTCTCAAAAAAGTAAAAATAAGAATTTTAGGCAACAGGCCTAGTGACATATGCCTTTAATCTCTGAGTTCGAGACTAGCATGGTCTACAGAGAGAGTTCCAAGACAATCAGAACTACACAGAAAAACCCTGTCTAAGAAAAAAAAAAAAGAAACCAAAAGCAAACAAACAAAATCCTGAAAGACATATTATACACCCTTAGGTGGGAATGCAAACTTGTGCAACCACTTTGGAAAGCAGTGTGGCGGTTTCTCAGGAAATTCGGGATCAACCTACCCCTGGACCCAGCAATACCACTCTTGGGAATATACCCAAGAGAGGTCCTATCATATAAAAAAAGTATATGCTCAACTATGTTCATAGCAGCATTGTTTGTGATAGCCAGAACCTGGAAACAACCTAGATGCCCTTCAATGGTAGAATGGATGAAGAAAGTATGAAATATATACATATTAGAGTACTACTCAGCAGTAAAAAACAATGACTTCTTGAATTTTGCATACAAATGGATGGAATTAGAAAACACTATCCTGAGTGAGGTAAGCCAGACCCAAAAAGAGGAACATGGGATGTACTCACTCATAATTGATTTCTAGCCATAAATAAAGGACATTGAGCCTATAATTCGTGATCCTAGAGAAGCTAAATAAGAAGGAGAACCCAAAGAAAAACATATAGGCATCCTCCTAAATATTAACCTTCATCCGGCGATGAAAGGAGACAGAGACAGAGACCCACATTGGAGCACCAGACAGAAATCTCAAGGTCCAAATGAGGAGCAGAAGGAGAGAAAGCACGAGCAAGGAACTCAGGTCCGAGAGGGGTGCACCCACACACTGAGACAATGGGGATGTTCTATCGGGAACTCACCAAGGCCAGCTGGCCTGGGTCTGAAAAAGCCTGGGATAAAACCGGACTCGCTGAACATAGCAGACAATGAGGACTACTGAGAACTCAAGAACAATGGCAATGGGTTTTTGATCCTACTGCACGTAGTGGCTTTGTGGGAGCCTAGGCAGTTTGGATGCTCACCTTACTAGACCTGGAAGGAGGTGGGAGGTCCTTGGATTTCCCATAAGGCAGGGAACCCGGACTGCTCTTCGGGCTGATGAGGGAGGGGGACTTGGTTGGGGGAGGGGGAGTTTAATAATAGAGAAAAGGGACTAGTGATACACTTCAGTGGAACAATGTTTGCCTGATATGTATAAGGGTGTAAGATTGATGCTCCAGCACCATAGAGGAAAAAAATTTTAGAAACAATTGCAAAAAGGGACCAAAAAAAAAAATCTAAGCTACAGCTTTAAAAAGTGCATGTATATAAACTATCAGGGCATATAATCACAAGTATAAATGTGACACATGAGCAGAATGACTTTACAAACGAAACAAGATAATGCAGAAAGAATAAATTTTAGAGAAAGTTTTAAGAGACAAATGTAAGTGAAAACACCTGTCTCCAGAACCATCACAAATGATACAGTTCCCTGTCTATCTTTATACTTCTCAATATTTTGTAGAAAAGTAGATTCCACTTTCCATGGCAACTGATAAGAGTCAAATTGTGTACAGTGCAGTACTGTCGTTATCCTACAGATTCATTTTTTTAACAAAAAATGTAGTTTCACTTAACCAAATTAAGCTTTTTGTTGTTTGCTTTTTGTTTATTTGGGGCTTTTTAGGGACAGGGTTTCTATGTGAAGCCTTGGCTGTACTGAAAACTCATTCTATATATCAGGCTGACCTCAAACTCAGAGATCCACCTGCTTCTGTCTTCCAAGTGTTAGTATTAAAGGCATGCACCACCACCATCCAACTCCAAATTATGCTTTCTATACTTAAAACATCAAACTCCAATAAATAACCATGAACATTTAGAGATTACCTTCATGTCTCATGATGATGGAGAAGATGTACATTAAAACCAGAATCAAAAGCAAAAATAAAAAGTACATACAGAAGTCCCATGCACTTCTTTACCTGTCTACAAACATGCTACTTCAGCAGACAGTGACATAAAAAGCATTACAGCATTCCTAAAGGTTCCTTGGACTTCCCACAGGACAGGGAACCCTGATTGCTTTTCGGGCTGGGGGGGAGACTTAATTGGGGGAGGGGGAGGGAAATGGGAGGCGGTGGCGGGGAAGAGACAGAAATCTTTAATAAATAAATAAATTTAAAAAAAAAAAAAAAAAAAAAAGCAACCCACCAAAGCATTAAAATAGCAACTACTCTTTATGGTTATCTTTAAAATGAAATAATTTCTAAAGTGTGCTGCTAGCATGTATATTTGCTATTTGTATAATTTTATACTAAAACATAAACTATAACCAGACATAGTGGTTCACACCTATAATTTCAGCTCTTGGGAGGCTGAGGCAGAAGGGGACTGTCATGAATTTGAAGACTGCCTGGACCATATTATGAGAAAGAAAAGACACAAACATAAATCATTTTGTTACAAACTTAAATTTCCAAAAAAGGGCAACTATTCAAATAACATTTCTACATAGATTTTCCTCTAAAATCATGCCATTATTATATTGAACTATTACATTACTCCATACATATAATCCTATCTATTTGTCGGGTAAATAAAGTTTACCAGAGTAAAGTTACGTATATTAGTCTGAATTATAAATATTTAGCAAGCCAATACATAGGTCAAAAAGATAGACAGGTATATCTTTTGTTACTTGCAACTTAAAATGAAATACCCCCTTCAATATTTTTTATTCACTTTACTGATAGTAGTCACATAATCAAATCACTGGATTTTTTCAACTAATGACAGCAAAATTTAGTAAGGTAAGTTTTATGAAAGTTTTAAAGAGATTTCCAATTCCCACCAAATCATTCCAAATGTAGTCTAGAAAAAATATAACTAAAGAATTAGTACAAATAAAATCAATCTCTACATATCAGACAAAAATCAGATTAGCAGATCAGGCATGTGCCTTTAATGACAGTACTTGAAAGGTAGAAGCAGGCTGACCTCTGAGTTCCAGGCCAGTCTGGACCAGGCAGAAGTACACGGTGGTATATTGTCTCAAAACAAACCAAAATAATAATAATAATAATAGCCAACTCTCAAAAGAGATGGCACTGGCTGCTTTTCCAAGGTACACAGGTTCAATTCCAACCCCCATATAGCAGCTCACAACCATCTATAATTCTAGTCCCAGAGAATCTGATGCCCTCTTCTGGCCTCCTTAGGTACCACATGCATGAGATGCACAGACTTACATGCAAGCCAAAACAGAAAGTCAAACACATGAAATAAAAATAAAGTACAAAGAAAAATTAAAAATCTGTGTGTATAATTTGTACCTGCATGCTTCTGTAAGGAAAGTATTTAAAATATTAGGATAATCATAGAACTCACGTCATACCTGTGCTCCATAGATGTATTTATCCAACATCTTGCCACCTATTGTCTGCCCTCCTATATCCCAAACTTGAAGAGTAACATTCAAATTTCCTAGAATATAAAAATAATATAAAATAGGAATATGAAAGACTAACAATCTAACAACTAAGCACAGTATCACAGAACACTGAGTAATAATAATAAAATCTAATGTCAACTTGCATTTTATTCTACAAGTTCACATGTCAGATGTTTAAAACTCTAAGCAATGTTGTCAAACAAATGGTGGTAGAGAAACTCTACCTCTTATTTCTATGGAAACATCTTTATAATTTCACTTAGTATAAAATAAAATTCAGTGGCAGGCATGGTGATGTACTTCTCTAGTCCTAGCACTCACAGGAGACTCTCTGTTAGTTGGAGGCCAGCCTGATCTTCAAAGTGTTCTAGGACAGCCAGGGCTACATTGTGAGACCCACTTCAAAAAAGAAAAATGAAATACTGTATGCGTTAGCTTAAAAACTTATGCCTTAACAAAATTAAATATTTTCAGATACTAGAATAATATAAAGCACATATACATAGAGAAAGAAAAATACTTTTAAAATAAAGATGGAAGTTTTATAACCTACCCAATCACACATGAATTGTGCTGTCACTTAATTGTGTTATGTGTTCTGAAGGGCAACAAGTAACAGACTATAAAATTCACCCATAATTTTACCTCAAATGAAGTTTTAATTTGAATGCCAGCTACTACATATAAACACAATCAATAATTATTGTTATATTATTTAATCTCTTAAATATATATGTTAGAGCTTTATGCACGCCCCAAACAGCATTTACAAACTAATTATATTTTGTACAAAACATGATGACTGAAACAAATGATTATGTGCACTTCAAATTCTTCATAAATATCCAATGTTCTTCCCCATTACAAGCATCATAAAGGAATCCAAAAGGACTAAAAGGCAGTCTTTGAAATCAATTCATGCATTTTGCAAAAACTGACATGAACATAAATTTATTAAGCAAACTCCTCTTTCTTAACAACACAACTAATTATTAAACTATGCAAGTCAAAAACTATGTATCATATATAGCTTAAAATTTTTTCCTCATAAAATTATATTGTTTCCTCCAAAGTCAGAACTGGTACCTTCCGAATGATTCACAAATCAGAAAATTTTGAAATTAAAATTTAGAACTGAAAAAATGATCTCTCCTGAAAAATAAAACAGATTTTAAACTTTAATTTTTAAACCAATGTAAAACACTAAAATCAGAGAATGTCTGTTCCATCATTTGACTACACTGCTGGAAAGAAAGCACGATAGTGAGTTAATCACAAAGTTTTACACTTCAGTTTGGTTTGTGTGGACTTGTATTACAAGATTTCCATTATTTGGATGTAGATCTGTTCCATCTGCCACAGTGCAGAGATGTCCAGGAGGAACATCCATTAGCACTAATGAGAGCTACTGAAGTTTATCGCCGTGATCATTGCCACACACACAGCTCCAATGCTATGAGTAATGACAAAAGTGTTCTTAAAGCTCTATGAATTTGAAATACAAATATCACAGATTAAGAATCGGCCAACAGACCATATAAATCTAATTTCTTAGAATTCTAATTTTCATGAAAACTGAAGCTAAACCAGTCTTTTCAAAAACCATCTCAAATTAACCAGGTGGGAATATGCTAGCCGTCACTAGAAATGTACGAATGAGGTTCGAAAGCCTGCATCCAATAGGCAAGAGTCTATTCATTTTACTTGCAAAACAGCAGTCCTCTGTTTACAGCAAAAGACAGCGTTCCCCAAAATAATGTTCAAAGCAAGATTTCAGGCTGCGCATTAGTAATTACTAAGAGGTCTTTAATCCCAGTCCCTCAAGGCCCAATAATCCCTACTGCTTAACCTCACAATCAGATATGAAGTTTTTCCCTTCCCTCCTACTTTTCATTCTGATATCCAGAGCCTCTCTGAATTACACATTATGAATATTTCTGCTATAGCTTCAGGAACACTCTTCAATGTATGCTCCCAAATTCTGGTGACAGTCATTTAAGGACCTAGTTCAAATATGTAATTGTTTGCCACCTTGATTTACATTCATGTATTGAAGGTAATTTGCAAATCTTTATCTTTCTAAATACATACTTCTTGTTATTAGTTTGCATTTTATTTTTTTAAGATATAACTTTGAATTCCAATAGAATTATTAGTAACACATAACTTTGCTTGCAAAGAACTAGCAAAAAAATTACTGAGTAATATTGCATAGTTATTTCATATACTTAGAAAAATATTTAACATCTACATTTCAACTTCAGACTTACTAATACACAAAACTGAAAATAAAATAGATATTTTCTATTTTAGGATCAAAAATAATGTAAAGCTGTGATTCAAACTTATTTTCATTTAAGTTTTTGTAGGAACACCATATGATAGTAATTATTTTTAATATGACATAATTATAACATATAGAACATATAGAATTATGTTCGGTTAAGCAATGTAATATTTTCTAAAATCAAAAATCCATCTAAACCAGATTTCTAACAAATAAAGAACATAAACAAATTGTCAGCATTCTAATATCAAATGCAAACTACTATAAAATTCCTGTCCTCTATAGGAAATTACATGAAACCAGAAAAAGTTTAAATGAAGTGGCATTTATATTAAAAGATAAAATAGAGTAAGCTGCATTTGGTATGAGTCAAAGACACCACAGGGATTCAACAGTGACCTTGTATAAGTACACTTAGTGCCTTGGTTAACCTTACTTAGAGTGCTGCATAGTCACGATGGAACTCAAAACACAAGACTGCCCACTTCTTGTGCCAAAGACTCAGAAATCCTTTTCACAGTAGAACGCTGTTTACTGGACTGTACCACAGCTTCCTGAAGGTATTTTGACTAAGGCTCTTAAGAAGCTCTATCAGCAGAATCTCTGACTAACAGATACACTATTTTAAGCAGTAAAATCTGCACAGTGGTTGCATCCAGACTATACAGCATACCAGATTGTGAAATACACTAAAATGGATGAGTATCTGCAAAGTAATGATCTTGAAAGCTTACACGAAGAAAATGTGAATAAACACACATAGAGTTTACAGCCCTAACAATGTGACTAAACTTATAACAAATATTAGATTCACACGCTATGCTACATTACCATAAATTCAAGAGATACTTTCAGTAATATTTTAGTTAGCAAATGAGAAAACACTAATCAAACCTTAGACATCACAATGCATTGAAATTGGGTTTAGAGCATGCAAAGAATATATTTTATTATAGAATATTTTATAATTTTAAATATTAAATCAAAATACATGAAATTTTTTTCAAACTGAAATATTTATAAGTTTGAGTTCATTAAGTTGCTAAAACTATCTCCTAAAAAATGTGATTATTTTTCTAAAAATCTGCTCATCAAACTTCATTAGGAAAAGTAAAACATATATTCCTAAAAGCATACATTCCCTAATGCCATTTTTAACCTAAAGTTTTTCTAAGACCAAACATATTAAAAATTTGTATTTTAAAACTATCAACAATATTTTACAAAGTAGTCAATTTTTGAGCTGGTAACTTGTGCAGCAGTTCAGAAATCATCACAAATATCATATAAATAAAATGTCCATTAATTAATGTTTATAATATTAATATTTGGGTAAGTTTTTGTTCCTTTATTTCAGCATTTCAACTAAAAAAAATAAAAATTTTAACAAAATTAATGAGAAAAGTTGGTGCTTTGACTATATAACCATCCCAACAAAATAGCTGATAACAAAGTATTATATTGAGGCTTTCTGTATCCAATAACCAGCATCACTAAGACAGACTTGCACAAATCTATTTTCATATGCATGCAGCATAACCTATGTGTATATTCTACTAGCAACTGTTCCGAATGTGCAGCTAAAATGGTATTTCAATCTTGAATACATAAAAAATATATATAAATAAAACAAAGAACAAACTATACATATGCTTCTCATTAACCATCTGAATAATAATAGTGAAAAATAAATTTTTTTTCTCATGTAGTATCACTTAACCCATTTTAAATTGAGATCCAAACATAAACCATCACAAAATATATCAGGGATAGTAATGAGATAGAAAGAATATCTCCAATAACCCAAAACTCTATAATTTCCATAGGAAGTTAACAATAGATGGGGCATTTGAGAGAGAAACTAATTCCAATAGTACTGAAACTCATTCACATTTCAGTATAGGAATCTGATATTACAAGGGCAACCACTTAATTTACAGAAAGAAGGGTTATGGTTTATAAAATGAATCAAGATAACTATTTTTAATAAAATATTTGAAACATGTCATTTAATCACTGAAATTGAATGGATACATTTTAAAGCTTTAATTGTTCAGAAACTAACCTAAAACATAAACTACTCTTTTTGTGTTATTATTTCCCTGTATTTCCCACAAAATGTGCTGCAACTGGCATCTAAATAGTTTCTTTGCATGGTGAACTGAAACATCGTGAATGCTCAAACTGTATTTTTATGAGTGCCTAGGGACCCTAAATTTTAGTGGTCTATTAAATGCCAGCAATTTCATGCTGCCTTGCATAAAACAGCATTCACATATTAGAGCACAGAAGTTCCATAGCTACATTATACTTCTGTTCCAAGTTCCAAACAAAAAAAACTAAAGCAGAAACTAATCAAAATAATTATTTTTAAATCCTTCCCAATTTTTTCACATTTAATTAATACAATAGCTGTCAAGAAATGTATAGCATTTAATTTTTGAAAAGCCCTTTTGGAATTTTATGAGCAACTATTGTTTATACTCAGAAAAGAAAACTGCATAGTTGCCAGTAACAGCAATGGAGGAGAATGTATAAACTTTTTGTTACCCCATGGACAATATATTCTCATACTAATGCTAATGATAGTGAATTTGCTGTACATATTCCTATGAGACTATGTAACCTCACACAGGTAAGGTTTTGAGTTTCATACCTAGAAAGGTTGTCCTGTGAGTGAGACTTAAGCAATCTCATAGGTTTTACAGTCTCTCACCTGGTAAGGTAATCCTTCTCAAAAAGAAATCCAGTCCTACAGTCTGCTTGTACTGTTTCCCAAAAGTCTCTTGAGCAAAACACGTAGCTAAGGAGGTCTAAAAAAAATGGATGTACAGAATAGAGAAATTAATTTATTTGCTTAAAAATATAAACATAAGACCATCACAAAGCTTATTAAGTAATCCTAAGATTTATATAGTAATTAATTACCAAACAACCTTCAGTAGCTCTAAATCAGTTAAAAAGGTAGAGAGACACTCTCACCAGGAACACACCACTTGCCTACAACCAGCAGTGAAAACAATAGACTAATCTAATCAGTTAGAGCTCATTAAGTCCCCTGACATCAAGCTCCTCCTTGATGGAAATTAGACTCTGAAAATTGAAAATACAACTAAAGCAACAATATGATTAAGATCAAACTTTTACAAATTGTTTCAACAAGACTTTCAGAGAACTCTTTAAAGTTTCCTTCTAAGGTTAAATGTCTGAGGATAGTTGGACCATTAGCTAATAATAAGAAGTACAGATTAGGGAAGAGAAAGCTACTTGTAGAACCTTTCAGTTTTCCTATAAGAAACATTGTGTTCATTTTTCTCTATACTTAGAGAGTAAAATAACTATACAGAATTGTCATGATAGTATGTACAATTTAAATAAAAAGTTAGTATTATGAGATTAGCAGGAAGCAGGTAAAATATTATTCTCTATCTAAAAACAGTGCTACAAAGTCACAGGTAGTATAACTCCAGGGCTTTCTTTAGAGAGCCATTTCTTATCAGCGCACAAAATACTTCTAGTAACAACTAAAATAACTCCAAACTCAAAAGGAAATGTTTCGAATGCACACTTTTACTCAAAAGTCTACCCCAAAGGAGAGAAAGGAAGCTTTAAGCTTAGAGGCAGGCTTTCAGACTAGAGAGAGAGAAAGAGAGAGAGAGAGAGAGAGGAGAGAGAGAGAGAGAGAGAGAGAGAGAGAGAGAGAGAGAGAGAGAGAGAGAGAGAGAACAACAAAACTTGTTTTATTTTAAAAGTTAAAGTTTGAAGTCAACTAGTAAAATAACAAAAACTACAAGATAGCACATTATAATTAACTATGAAAAGAGAACAGAAGTTCTAAGTAATACATGGTCATATTTCAAGTACTTTTAGCAAGGTGAGTTAAATTTCTTTAATACAAGGACCATATTTTTCCCACAAAGGACAATTTGCAGATGCTAACTCCAAACTCTTTAATATTCCAATAATGTAATTACAATAAATGTCTAAGATTTTGCATCAAATATTGATTAATCAATCCCATATGTAAGACATTCAACCAGACATTTATAAATAAACTCACTATGTTTTCATTGAAGTATGTAGCAGTAACAAAATGAAAAACCAGAATAAAAGAGGTAAGTATTTGTTTTTTAAAGATCTTTTGGTTTTCAGTCAAGTTTAATTATTCCATTGAGCCTGGTGCTCAGAGGTCTAGAGAAAAATACCATTACCTACAGTACTGTAAGTATCTCAAATGTTTCACATATGAATGGTTAAATATTTAAAAGCCAAGGAAAAACAAGGCACATGTAACAGCATAATTTTATTTGAAGTATTTTTTCACTTTCATTTAAGATTAAGAAATTTTATGATTTTTATATTCATTAACATTCAGAAATGGACTCAAGTGCAAGCGGGAAAGCACAAAGCCAGGGAAGGAAAATAACAAAGCAAATTTTATTTGAAAAATGAAATAATGAAAACTAATACTTCATTTACTAATAAAATATATATTTGGAAAATTTTCCTTGAGAACAAAATTTCCAGATTTAAAAGCCCTGCCTTCAGATAAAAAATCTGAGGCAAACATAAAGCCTCAAAATCACATGATTTTGAAGTTGAAAATAACAAACTAGGTTATGAGCCATATATAGTGTTCATGTAGGTTCTCAAACCGCCTCACATTCTCCTACAAGGATCGACTGGATCTGTCGGAGGCACTTCCTTCCTCTCCAGTTCTTTACCCTCACTGCCATTACTCATATTCAGTGACTTGCCACGACACTGCATAAATACTCTTCTTAAAGTGAACAACCGGCTACCATAGCTGAGACATTTTTATTTCATTACTGATGTACATACATATAGGGTATTTGTGTTGATTTTGGAAATATTTTTTAGCCAAACTATATACTTACTAACACTGAGATAGCGCTGTATTTATTATGATACCAAAAAGAAAGCTTGCTTCAAAAAATCTTAAGAAAATTGAAAATATAAAACAGACCAGGAAAGACATAAAAAATAACAACACATGATACTAGAAGGACATACTAAACATCTTTTCCAGAAACTGTTATTTTCCCAATGCTGTTCTTTCTTGCTTCTGCCTATGGCTACAAAAATACTGATAGTTCAAACATTAGAAAAATGTTGAAGAGTTAAACAGGATACAAATAAGAATGAAAACGAGGCTGAGTTTCATAAAAGAAAGGACAGTTAAACAATGAGAATGGTGGTGTCAATAATCTTAGAGCTGAACAGATCCCCAGGCAGAGTTCAGCAGCTCATTTCAGAAAGTATAGCAGGACATAGAAAAGCTATGACATTCTAATCAGAGGACAAAGACTGAGGCAGAGCACCATAACAGAAGACCACTCACTCCTCAATGCAGAATGATAACCCTAACCCAACCATACAGAGAGGGGGGAAATAATACATTGCTCAACACTGGACAGAACTGTAAACAAGTAAAAACTAATTACACTAAACTAGCAACAAAGGCAAAATAAAGTTATGACTGACTAAATTTTTAAAATATAGATATAAAACTATGAGTAAATTTCAGCATTTATTAAATAAATATTGGGATACAAATAATCAAAACCTTAAAGACAAGACCAAATATTAACTATTTTTATTGGAGGAGGTATATTTAAATTTTAAATATAAAAATAAATAAAATATGTTGACTTACTGGGTAATTTGGGGGTCTTTTAGATAATGTACTAGTATTATGAAGTGTCATGGTTTTAAATGTAAAAAAGTAAGCTCAGTTGTTCAATGAATGCAACTGAGTTTATGAGGTAAAATCACAAGGTGGCCTTCAAAAAAAAGCTAAGAATGAAACCCATAAAATAATCCTTTTGCGGAATGAAAGTTTAGAAACAATGCTGATTTGCAACAATTTGCTTTTTCAAAAAGCTTAAGTGTACAATATTTCATACACTTCCTAAAGAAAAGCAGTCAAGTTCTGTTCTTTGCACAAAAATATGATCACATTGAACTGTTTTATTCGAGGTAGCGCTCTACAGCAAAGTATCCTGGGAAAACAAGGACGGGATTAAGACTCCAAAATTTTGCAGAAGAATTAAACATTCCGCAGCGGCCCTAGGAACCCAAATTTCAGCACCAAAGCTCGAACGCATATGCCCAGTTTCCTTCCGGGAATGATGCAAAAGCCGTCGCCACAGAAACCAGGTCCAACGACACCAGTGACTGATGCGGGAGGGAGGTTTTCTATGAGAAGTCTGGCTGCGCAGAAGAACTAACTATAACTATCTTGCCCAACAGTGTCGTGGTTTCAACTGGAGCGACTACTGGGAGGGTGCCCAGACAAGGGTGCATCGCTTTATTTGGTAAACCCCAGCCCTCGATGACGCCTAGAGACCCTCTCTGTACCGAGTACCACCAGGCAATGAGACAATGTTTATCCCATTCCAGGAGTTCCCAACTTCTGGTGATGAACTCCAGCCTAGGAGACAGGGGACCAACTGCCTGCGGGCTTTCTCCCGCACGAGCCCATTCATTCCTGCAACCAACGGTCGCAGAAGGCTACGTTAAGAAGGCAGGGGTCCTCGCGACCCCCGGCATCCCGCCCACCGCGGGAGCTCGGGAAACACCCATTGAATGAACTGACAGGTGCCGAGGGCGGAACTAGAGTGAGATGGGACCCTGAAAGGGCAGCTATGGTGTACGGAGCGCGCTCGGCCTGCGCATCGTCACGGCCTGTGTCTGTTTTTGCAGTGGCCCACCCCAGGAGTGGGTCATGCCTGGCGGGCGGGCGTCCGGGCACGCGCGCAGGGCGCAGGCGCGAGGAAGGCCGCGGCCCAAGGCATGCCAGGCCAAGTCGGTGGGACCGCTGAGCAGGAGGCGGCGCTGGACAGCGCTCGGCTCCCCCACGGGCCGGCCCTGCCTGGCCGCGCCAGGGTTCCTGCAGCCCAGGTCGCCGGGTTTGCCCGAGGACTGACCTTCCCGGAGGTGCCGTCCCCCAGCACGACGATTTTCAGTTGCCGGTCCTGGCTCTCCTCCTCAGAGTCTGACATGGTGTCCGGGGATGCTGGCCCGCCTCCAAGTTGGAGGAAGGAAAGGAGGAGGCCTCCGGGGGCGGGGGAGAGACGGCCAGCAGGCAGGACGAGCGGGACCCCCGCCCCGGCGTCTCCTCAAGCCTGAAGGAACCCAGGCAGAATCACTCACCGACCGCCATCTTGCCCTCCTCCCCACCCCCGCGGGGCTCCGCCCCCAGAAAGCCCCGCCCCCGTGCGTCACTCGCATTACGCCCCGCCCCCGATCCGACCACCAGGCTGCTAATGGGGGGGAGAACGGGAGATGCAGGGGGTGTCGTGGTGTAGTCGCGGGAGACATTGGCTAGGAGACAAAAGCAACAGGTCTTGCGAGCTATGTAGATCCACATTGGAGAAGAGTAGCTCTCAGACGTTCTGCTCTCTGTCCTTTTTTTCTGATAGCATAATTTATGTGAGTCATTTAGTCCAAGGGGGCGGGGTCATGGTGAGGCTCGGTTGCCACGGAAGCCAGGAATCTAGGAGCCGTGGAGGGGCGGGGTCTGTCTCTGGGCAGCGAGGGACGCTTTGGGCTGCGCGCGCACAGGATCCATCCTGCCGGTGAGGTTGAGCCTAGGCCAGGTGGTTGGCCGTCCAGTGGAGCAGAAGGAAGTTGCTAAGGCTTTCAAGGAAAGAGAAGACGTGTAGTTGTCGCTTTGGAGTGTCCTGGGGCTCTGGTGCTGGGTCCTAGTTTAACCTCTCACAGGCAGACTGCAAAGTTCATCAGTAAAGCAGAACTGAGGGAACTGATTACCATCCTGCTGGCCACACAATCTTCACCTTCAGGCTGCAAGACCCAGAGTGTGGTCCAGAGAACTCTGGGGTTCCCGTGAAGTCAAAACAATTTTCCATAGCACTATCAGCATGCACTCTTTGTCACCTTCAGAATCTCACAAGGGTAGTTTGCTGGAGGAAAACTCTTGCGTACGAAGTTCCCTAGGTCAATGCTGCTATATAAAATGAAACTTCAGTTGCGTTATCTTATAACAGTATTTTTAAAATCTGTGACAAATTGAGAGGGTTTAAATGAGAGTTTGAAAACTTAAAATCATTTTTTTTCGTAATGTAAAAAGGGTAAAGATCTTCTCGTATGGACACCTATTACCCTTGAACACTACCAAGAAACAATCTAAAGGAAAATAGAGGTAATCCACAAAATATAAAAATATCATCATGGATGCCCGGATACAGTACTCATGACAGGATCACATACTACACCCCTTCAAAAATAAGTCAAAAGTTTTGAGAAGAATCCCAGCCGTTTTATGAAATCAGAAATTTTTGCAACTCGAATGCAGACTTTAATGCATCTTTTCGGGCTTGTACAAACTCAATTTTAACACTGCCACATACAAGGAGTGTGTTTATTCATGAAACACCTAGATTACTGAGGGATAAGACCTAGTCCATAGAATAATCTCTCCAGTTGTCTCACTGAAATTCCAACTAACTATATCCTAATGCCGTGACTGCATCATGCATGCGTTCTTAAATCACAAACTCCCCACTCTAAAGATATTTAAGGTGACACCAATAATGTTTAATTGGTCAAGTATTAGTGAATGTTATTTTCTTCACAACTCTTGTAAGCACGGAGGGCACGGAAGTGACCAAACCCATGAGCACTCTGTCCCTTGCAACTTAGTCTGAAGGAAAAGTCTAGTAGACTACAGAATGGTCAGATAACGTTGCCGGGGCCTCCTCTGCAAATATTAATCTGTTTAGAAGAAGCAACTTTCAACTATGATTGAATGAAAGATCTTGTGACGAGAAGACTACCTGGTAGGATTTCAATTCATCCCCCTATGTCCTTATAAGGGAAAAGTGGACTCTGCATTGGCTCAGACCAAAAAGGCAATATAACCATGAAAACAGAGATGGTAGTGATGCAGCCACAAACCAAGGAATGCCAGTGGCCAGGAGAAGCTGGCAAGGATAGAGAACAAATTCTCTTCTGGAGCCTTCAGAGGGAACACATTACCCACACCTCAAGTTTAGTCCTGTGGCACTGATTTAAAACTTATGTCCCCACAACTTCAAACAGATTTGTTAGTTTCAACTAGCAAGTTTATGGTAATTTGCTATAGCAGTTACAAGAAGCTCATACAAAAAGAGACACTGATAGTCAATAACAAGAATTTTTCAGATGGGTTAAAAAATAAGATAACTTATGGATAGGTAATGCAAGAATACTCAAATATTTCAACATCACTAATGAAGGTAAAATAATTTTTAGAAAGTAGTGTCCTGTCATACTCTTTTTCTTTTTTAAATTTTTAGAGAAGGCCTCATTAATTTACCCTTGGATGTCCTGGAACTCATGTTTTTTACAGGTCATGTTGGCCTTAAACTCAGAGAGCTCCATCTGCCTTGTCTCCCACATGCTAGGATTAAGGAAGTACCTTCTTTCTGAACTTCTGCTATATTCTGAACAACCTAATAGTCATGATTGCAATTTGAAGCTGAAATATTTCCCAGAAGCTCAAGTGCTTGCTCTCAAGCTCGTAGTTATTTTGAAATCTGTGGAGCCTTCAGAAGATGAAACCAGGCTGGAAAAAGTAGGACTTGAGGGCAGGCCTTTGAACGTTATACTCAAACCCTGATGTGATCTATGTTTTGAGGAGACTCCTCAATGTGCTCCCTCCACCATGAATGTCACCATGCCTTTCCTGCCATGATGGATGAAGATCCTCTTCAACCGTGAGCCAAAATAAATATTCCTTTCAGTACATTGCTTCCCTTAGGCATCCTCTAATATAGCTGTAGTTGCCAAAAACTTTCCTTTCTCTTTTTTAAACATTTTATAGTTTGAAAGATGTACCTCCCATGATTAAAGTCCACAAAAATATTGTTTTGGAGAAAATGAGAAAACGTTGTGTGAGGCAAAATAATGACCACATTCCTGACTTGTATACTCTGAATCTCTGCCGTAAACATAAAAAAAAACATAGAATCTAGGGATAGAGCTCAGCTGGTAGAGTCCTTGCCCAGTATAAACGAAGCTTTGGGTTCAATCTCCAATATCACATAAACCCAGACATGATGTCATAGATGTGATCCCAGCACTCAGAAGTAGAGACGACAATCAGAAGTTCACCATTATTCTCACCTTACATGATTAAACATTATACATATTACAGGCAAAAAAATAAGTTGTCCCCAGAACCCACATACATTAATACTCAAGCAACTTGTTATAGATTGACAGAGTAAGCAAGCAAAGTATTCTTCTTGGCCAGTTCTTTTGTTGAAAGGCTGCATACTGTTTTTAAAAGAAAGAATCACTTTATTACTATTTTGTAAGGTAATCTTATAAAGAATCTTAAAGGAATCACAAAAAAAAACTTTTACACATAAAAACAGTCGTCTCTATTTTAGGGTTCATACCCACTCATCAATAGATTTTTATATCAGGAAATTGAAGGCAAAAATGGGTATAAGGAATTAATCATTTTTAATGACTAATCACCTTTAGTCATCAACCAGTCCTAGCAAGGAAGGTACATCAGCTAATGAGTATCAGTTGTTTTGTTCTTTTTCCCTGACCTTAAAAGATTCCTCACTCAATAGCTATAGTTATAAATGCTGCCTTTTTAAAACTTTAGATTGTCTTCTTGGGTTTTCTCACCTCAAAGCTATTTAACAAAAGCATCTAATTTAACCTTGAGTTGTTTTAAAGCTTTGCTTTGGCTATGATGCACTCCAAATCCTGTGAACACATCTCCTAACACTGAGATGAAAAGAAGTCAAGCCAGCCTGGCTCCTGAGACTCAACTGTTTTCCCTAACCATTGACCTGAACTTCAATCTATGCAGCTCCTTAGATAAAACTCAGGCCCTAGCTGTATGACACTTTCTTGTATTTTTTTTCAATCATCAAAATTCTATTTAAACTAACATTATTATTATCAATTAGACAGTACACCTTAGGAAAAAATTATCTTCAAAATAATTCACAGATGAAAACGCACAGTAGAATGGGATATTTAAATGAGATAAATATACTACACTACAGGTAGTGGGGATCTTTCCACACCCATTCCCACCATACCAAATACCGGAGAAAGAAGGCAGCAGCGAACATGTAAAGGCACAGAAGAAACAAAAGACATTCTGGAGTCTGTGATCTTGGGACCTATCTGAGATTCACGTGTCAGGGATTTTCCTCCTGGTGGGCGCATAACCTGAAGTCAATTGCCATCTACTGCTCCTCTGACATGGCCACTGGCAGTGACCTCTACTGATACATCAATATTCACATATACCAATTGTTTTGTTTACCTTTATAAAGTGTCACTTCTACACAATTGTATTTAACTAGTTTTCAGTGAAAACCTCCCTAACTCTCACATTAGCAAGGTCGTGCTAAATTCACCTGGAAGGAAAAATATAGAAGAACAACTAAGTAAGGAGTCAGGGTGAACTTTGAGCCACAAATGAGCAACACAACTTTTGGTGACACCATTTATAACTATAGCTATTAACATTCAATACCTACGAGTTAGTCTTAAATATGTGAGTTAATCAGTGTCTTATGCTTCCAATCCCAGCACTCAGAAGAAAGATATAAGAAGCTCAAGAGAGGGGATGGAGAGATGGCTAAGGGGATAAGAGTATTGCCTGCTCTTCTAAAGGTCCTGAGTTCAATTCCCAGCAACCACATGGTGGCTCACAACCATCTGTCATGAGGTCTGTTGCCCTCTTCTGCCTGCAGGCATACACACAGACAGAATATTGTATACATAATAAATAAATATTTTTTTTTAAAAAAAAAGAAGCTCAAGAGATCAGGGTCAGCCTGGATTTAGAACATGAGCTAAACTATGGAACTGTGTTAGTTACTTTTTTAGATCTATGATAAAACAACATGACCATGGTAAACTGAAAAAAAAGATTTTAATTGGACTAACAGTTCCAGAAAGTTAGCATTTATGATGGCTGAACAAATACATAGGATTAGTAATTGGAGCAGCAACTAAAAACTTACATCTAGATCCATAAGCAGGAAACAGAAAATACATTAGGAATGCCATGAACCTTCTGAAACCTTAGAGGCCACATCCATCAAGGCCACATTTTCTAATCTTCCCTAAACAGACACCAACTGGAAAGCAAGTATTCAAAAGCCCAAGAATCATGAGGAACATCTTGTCCAAATCACTGCGCCTATTATAATCGTAAAGACACATATCAGTATTCATAAGGGAGGAATTGGGGCATAGTGAAAAAATACTGGAAAAGAAGAATGAAGCCCAGCAGGGCAAACTCCAAATCCCGTAGCTTCGTATCTGACATCAGAAAACATAGATGGGTCTTCCAACTTTGTTGCCTACAGTATCCTTTTTCTCTTGGACAGATTCCGTTCATTATATGCAGCTGTCCTTGATAGATACTGCACAGCTCTGGCACCTCTGGCATCATGGTGTCTCCAATGCCATCCAAGCTTTATTTTGACGGCATTACTCAGTGGCCTCTCAAGGGCCTCCTCATGCCTTCTGAAAGCTCTGGAAAAAAATAAGCAGACTCACACAGGAGGAGTAGAACAGAGGAAATAATCAAATTGAGGACCAAAATCAACAAAATAGAAACACAAAAAAAAAACAATATAAAGAATGAAACAAAGAGCTGTTTCTTTGAGAAAATCACAAGATTGACAAACCCTTATCCAAAATAAACAAAAGGCAGAGAGAGAATATTCAAATTAGCAAAATCAGAAATGAGAAGAGGGACATAACAACAGATACTGAGAAAATTTAGAGAATCATTAGGTCTTACTACAGAAATCTGTACTTCACAAAATTGTAAAATGTAAAATAAATAGACAATTTTATAAATAGATACCATATACCAAAATTAAATAAAGACCATGTGAGCAATTTAAATAGACCTATAAAATGTGCGAAAATAGAAGCTGTTATCAAAAACCTCCCAACCAAAAAGAGCCAATGGCCAGATGGTTTTAGTGAAGAATTCTACCAGAACTTCCAAGAAGAGTTAATACCTATAGTCCTCAAAGTGCTCCATATAATAGAAACAGAAGAATCATTGCAAACTTTTTGTGAGGCTACAGTTACCCTGATACCAAAACTGCACAAAGATTCAACCAAGAAAGAGAATTACAGACCAATCTCATGAACATGGATACAAAAATTCTCAATAAAATACTAGCAAACTGAATCCAAGAACAGATAAAAAAAAATCATCCATTATGATCAAATAGGCTTCATCCACGACATGCAGGGATGGTCCAACATATGAAAATCTATCAACGTAATCCACAATATAAATAATCTGAAAGCACTTAGGAGGAAGAGGCAGGTGGATCTCTATGAGTTCGAGACCAGCCTGGTCTACAAGAGCTAGTTCCAGGACAGGCTCCAAAACAAAAAACCAAAAAAAAAAAAAAAGAAAAAAGAAAAAAATCTGAAAGAAAAAACATATAATTATTTCATTAGATGCTGAACAGGCATTTGACAAAATTTAACACCCCTTCATGATAAAGGTCTTGGAGAGATTAAGAATGCAAGGATCATATCTAACTATAATAAAAACAATATAAAGAAAGCCAACAGCTAAAATCAAATTAAATGGAGAAAAACTCAAAGTAATTCCACTAAAATCAGGGAAAAGACAAGACTGTACATTCTCTCATCTCTTCAACATAGTTCTTGAAGTTCTAGCAATAGCAATAAGACAACATAAAGAGATCAAGGGTAGAATTCAACAACAATGCTACCCCCAGAAAGCCTACAAACTCATGGAAACTGAACAGTCAACTACTGAACCATACCTGGATTAAGGAAGAAATAAAGAAAGAAATTAAAGTCTTCCTTGAATTCAATGAAAATAAGGAAACAACATACTCGAACTTATGGGACACTATGAAAGCAGTCCTAAGAGGAAAGTTCATAGCACTAAGTGCCCACTTAAAGAAAACAGAGAAAGCACATATTGGAGACTTAACAGCCCACCTGAAAGCTCTAGAAAAAAAAGAAGCATACTCACCTAGGAGGAGTAGAAGACTAGAAATAATCAAACTGAGGGCTGAAATCAACAAAATAGAAACACAGAAAACAATACAAAGAATCAATGAATCAAGAAGCTGGTTCCTGGAGAAAATCAACAAGATTGACAAACCCCTATCCAAACTAGTCAAACGGCAGAGAGAAAATTTGCAAATTAATAAGATCAGAAATGAAAAGGGGGACATAACCACAAACACAGAGGAAATTCAGAGAGTCATTAGATCTTACTACAAAAGCTTGTATGCCACTAAACTGGAAAATGTAAAAGAAATGGACGCTTTTTTAGATAAATACGATTTACCAAAATTAAATCAGGACCAGGTGAACAATCTAAACAGACCTGTCAGTCGCGAAGAACTAGAAGCTGTTATCAAAAACCTCCCTACCAAAAAAAGCCCAGGGCCAGATGGTTTCAATGCGGAATTCTACCAGAACTTCCAAGAAGACCTAATACCTATACTCCTCAATGTATTCCACAATATAGAAACAGAAGGGTCATTACCAAATTCCTTTTATGAAGCTACAGTTACTCTGATACCAAAACCACACAAAGACTCAACCAGGAAAGAGAATTACAGGCCGATCTCACTCATGAATATCGACGCAAAAATCCTCAACAAAATACTGGCAAACTGAATCCAAGAACACATCCGAAAAATTATCCATTATGATCAAGTAGGCTTCATTCCTGAGATGCAGGGCTGGTTCAACATACGAAAATCTATCAATGTAATCCATCATATAAATAAACTGAAAGAAAAAAACCATATGATCATTTCATTAGATGCTGAAAAAGCATTTGACAAAATTCAACATCCATTTATGTTAAAAGTCTTGGAGAGATTAGGGATACAAGGGTCATACCTAAATATAATAAAAGCTATATACAGCAAGCCGACAGCTAACATCAAATTAAACGGAGAGAAACTCAAAGCCATCCCGCTTAACTCAGGAACACGACAAGGCTGCCCACTTTCGCCATACCTCTTCAATATAGTGCTGGAAGTTCTAGCAATAGCAATAAGACAACATAATGGGATCAAGGGGATTCGAATTGGAAAGGAAGAAGTTAAACTTTCGTTATTCGCAGATGATATGATAGTGTACATGAGCGACCCCCAAAATTCCACCAAAGAACTTTTACAGCTGATAAACAGCTTTAGTAATGTGGCAGGATACAAGATCAACTCCAAAAAATCAGTTGCCCTCCTATACTCAAAGGATATGGAAGCAGAGAGGGAAATCAGAGAAGCTTCCCCATTCACGATAGCCACAAACAGCATAAAATATCTTGGGGTAAATCTAACCAAGGAAGCGAAAGATCTATTTGACAAGAACTTTAAGGCATTGAAGAAAGAAATTGAAGAGGATACCAAAAAATGGATGGACATCCCTTGCTCTTGGATCGGGAGGATCAACATAGTAAAAATGGCAATTCTACCAAAGGCAATTTATAGATTCAATGCAATCCCCATCAAGATCCCATCAAAATTCTTCACAGATCTGGAGAGGACAATAATCAACTTTATATGAAAAAACAAAAAAACCCAGGATAGCCAAAACAATCCTATACAATAAAGGATCTTCTGGAGGCATTACCATCCCTGACTTCAAACTCTATTACCGAGCTACAGTAATGAAAACAGGGTGGTACTGCCATAAAAACAGAGAAGTCGACCAATGGAATCGTATAGAAGACCCGGACTTTATCCCACAAACCTATGAACACCTCATTTTCGATAAAGGAGCTAAAAGTATACAATGGAAGAAAGAAAGCATCTTCAACAAATGGTGCTGGCACAACTGGATGTCAACCTGTAGAAGAATGAAAATAGACCCATATCTATCACCGTGCACAAAACTCAAGTCCAAATGGATTAAAGACCTCAATATCAGCCCGAAAACACTGAATCTGATAGAAGAGAAAGTGGGCAATACCCTACAACAGATGGGCACAGGCGATCGCTTCTTAGGTATAACCCCAGAAGCACAGACATTAAGGGCAACATTGAATAAATGGGACCTACTAAAACTGAGAAGCTTCTGTAAAGCAAAGGACACTGTCACTAAGACACAAAGGCAACCTACTGACTGGGAAAAGATCTTCACCAACCCCGCAACAGACAAAGGTCTGATCTCCAAAATATATAGAGAACTCAAGAAACTAGACTTTAAAATGCTAATTAACCCAATTAAAAAATGGGGCGCTGAACTGAACAGAGAATTCTCAGCAGAAGAAGTTCCAATGGCCAAAAGACACTTAAGGTCATGCTCAACCTCCTTAGCGATCAGGGAAATGCAAATCAAAACAACTTTGAGATATCATCTTACACCTGTAAGATTGGCTAAAGTCAAAAACACCAAGGATAGCCTTTGCTGGAGAGGTTGTGGAGGAAGGGGTACCCTCATCCATTGCTGGTGGGAATGCAATCTTGTGCAACCACTGTGGAAGTCAGTGTTTCGGTTTCTCAGGAAATTCGGGATCAACCTACCCCTGGACCCAGCAATACCACTCTTGGGAATTTACCCAAGAGATGTTCTATCACATGTCAAAAGCATTTGTTCAACTATGTTCATAGCAGTATTATTTGTAATAGCCAGAACCTGGAAACAACCTAGATGCCCTTCAATGGAAGAATGGATGAAGAAAGTATGGAATATATACACACTAGAGTACTACGCTGCGGTAAAAAACAATGACTTCTCGAATTTTGCATGCAAATGGATGGAAATAGAAAACACTATCCTGAGTGAGGTATCCCAGACCCAAAAAGATGAACATGGGATGTACTCACTCATAATTGGTTTCTAGCCATAAATAGGGTTCATGGAGTC
Source organism: Microtus pennsylvanicus (assembly GCF_037038515.1). Taxonomy (NCBI): domain Eukaryota; kingdom Metazoa; phylum Chordata; class Mammalia; order Rodentia; family Cricetidae; genus Microtus; species Microtus pennsylvanicus. The sequence continues at coordinate 55,778,379 of NC_134590.1, read as the reverse complement.
TACAATAGGCGAATCTAAAGAAGCTAAGTAAGAAGGTGAACCCAAGGGAAAACATATAGTTATCCTCTTGGATAAGGGAAGTAGACAAAATTGCCGGGGAGAAAAGTGGGATCTTGGGGGTGGGGTGGGATGGGGGTTAGGGGAGATGGTGAGAGAAAAGGTAGAAGGGAAGGAGGGGGGACTTGGGGAAACAGGAGGATCGGGATAAAGGAAGGTTGGATAGGGGAGCACGGAACCACAATTCTTAGTTAAGGGACCCACTTTAGGGTGGGCAGGAGACTTGACCCTAGAGGGGCTCCCAGGTGCCCAAGCTGAGGTCCCCAGTTAGTTCCCTGGGCAGCTGAGGATAGGGAACCTGAAATGACCCTACCCTAGAGCAATACTGACGAATATATTGCATATCATCCTAGAACTTGCATCTGGCGATGGATGGAGATACAGACAGAGACCCACACTGGAGCACTGGACTGAGCTCCCAAGGTCCCAATGAGGAGCAGAAAGAGTGAGAACATGAGCAAAGATGTCGGGACCACGAGGAGTGCACCCACCCACTGAGACAGTGGAGATGATCTACTGGGAGCTCACCAAGGCCAGCTGGACTGTTACCAGAAAAAGCATGGGATAAAACTGGACTCTCGGAACATGGCGAACAATGAGGGCTGATGAGACGCCAAGGACATTGGCATGCGGTTTTGATCCTACGCAATGTGCTGGCTTGGTGGGAGCCTAGCCAGTCTGGATGTTCACCTTCCTAGATATGGATGGAGGGGGGAGGACCTAGGACTTACCACAGGGCAGGGAACCCTGACAGCTCTTTGGACTGGAAAGGGAGGGGGAGAGGAGGGGGGGGAAGGGGAGAGGGGTGGGAGGAGGGGGAGAAGATGGGAGGAGGGGGAGAAGAGTGGGAGGAGGGGGAGGGAAATGGGAGGCTGGTGGGAGGAGGTGGAAATTTGTTTTTTTTTTCTTTTCTTTATCCTCCTTTTATCAATAAAAAATTAAAAAAAAAGAGATCAAGGGGATTCAAATTGAAAAGGAAGAAGTCAAACTTTTGTTATTTGCAGATGATATGATAGTGTATATAAATGACCCCAAAAACTGTACCAGAGCACTCCTACAGCTGATGAATGCCTTCAGTGAAGTGGCAGGATACAAGATCAACTCAAAAAAATCAGTTGCCCGCCTATACACAACGGATAAAGAAGCTGAGAGGGACAATGAGGACTACTGAGAACTCAGGAACAATGGCAGTGGGTTTTTGATCCTACTGCACGTACTGGCTTTGTGGGAGCCTAGGCAGTTTGGATGCTCACCTTACTAGACCTGGATGGAGGTGGGTGGTCCTTGGACTTCCCACAGGGCAGGGAACCCTGATTGCTCCTTGGGCTGATGAGGGAGGGGGACTTGATTGGGGGAGGGGGAGGGGGAGGGAAATGGGAGGCGGTGGCAGGGAAGAGACAGAAACCTTTAATAAATAAATTAATTAATTAAAAAAAGAAGCTGAGAGGGAAATCAGAGAAACATCACCTTTCACAATACCACAAATAACATAAAATATCTTGGGGTAACACTAACCATGTGTTAGTGAAATGAAATACCTATTTGACAAGAACTTTAAATCTTTGAAGAAAGAAATTGAAGAAGAAACCAGAAAATGAAAAGATATCCCATGCTCTTGGATAGGAAGGATCAACATAGTAAAAATGGCAATCCTACCAAAAGCAATCTATACATTCAATGCAATACCCATCAAAATCCTAACACAATTTTTTACAGACCTTGAAAGAGCAATAATCAACTACATATAGAAAGACAAAAAACTCAGGATAGCCAAAACAATCCTACACAATAAAGGAACTTCCAGAGGCATTACCATCCATGACATCAAGCTCTATTAAAGAGCCACAGTAATGAAAACAGCTTGGTATTGGCATAAAAACAGAGATGTTGATTAATGGAATTGAATTTAAGACCCAAATATTAAGCCACACATCTATGAACACCTGATTTTTGACAAAGAGGCTAAAATTATACAATGAAAGAAAGAAAGCATCTTCAACATATGGTGCTGGTATAACTGGATGTAAACCTGTATATGAATGAAAATAGATCCATATCTATCAACCATGCACACAACTCAAGTCCAAATGGATTAAAGAACTCAATATAAATCTGACCACACTGACCCTGATATAAGAGAAAGTGGGAAGTAGCCATCAATGCATGGGAACAGGAAATCACTTCCTAAATATACCCCAGTACCACAGACAATAAGAGCAACAATAAATAAATGGGACCTCCTGAAACTGAAAAGCTTCTGTAAAGTAAAGGACACAGTCAATAAGAAAAATAGACATCCTACTGAATGGGAAAAATCTTCACTAGACCCACAGCAGACTAAGGACTGATCTCCAAAATATATAAGGAACTCAAGAAACTAGACATTAAATTTCTAAATAACCCAATTAAAAAATGGTGTACCGAACTAAAGAGAGAATTCTCAACAGAAGAAGTTCAAATGGCGAAAAGATATTTAAGGACAGGTTCAACTTCCTTAGCCATCAGAGAAATGCAAATCAAAATAAGTCTGAGAAACCATCTTACACCTGTCAGAATGGCTAAGATCAACAACACTAATGATAGGATATGCTGGGAAGGATGTGAAGTAAGGGGAACACTCATCCATTGCTGGTGGGAATGCAAACTGTACAACCACTTTGGAAATCAATGTGCCAGTTACCCAGGAAACTGGGAGTCAACCTACCTCAGGATCCAGCAATACCACTCTTGGGAATATACCCAAGAGATGCCCAATCATACTACAAAAGCATTTGTTCAACTATGTTCATAGCAGCATTATTTATAAAAGCCAGAACCTGGAAACAACCTAGATGCCCCTCAACTGAAGAATGGATAAAGAAAGTGTGTAACATGTACACATTAGAGTACTACTCAGTGGTTAAAAACAATGCCATCTTGAATTTTTCATGCAAATGGATGAAATTAGAAAACACTATCCTGAGTGAAGTAAGTCATACCCCCCCAAAAAAAAACAAAAACAAAAATGGTGTGTACTCACTCATAAGTGGATAGTATCCATAAACAGAGGACATTAAGCCTATAGTTTATGATCATAGAGAAGCTAAGTAATAAGGTGAAAGCAGAAAAAAATATAGAGAGACCCCACCTGGAAATTGGAAACAGACAAGATCACCTGACAAAATTTGGGAGCTTGGGGGTGGAGGGTAGAATGAAGTGGAGAAAAGGAAGAGGAAGGGAGAAAGGGAGGGTTGGGAAGAACTTTAGGGAAAGGGATAGTCGGAATGGAGGAAGGACAGATATGCAAGCAAGGAAAGAGATATCTTGATTGAGAAAGCCATTATGGGGTTAGAAAGGAACCTGGCTCTAGAGAAATTCCCAGGAATCCACAAGGATGACCCCAGCTAAGACCCTAAGCAATAGAGGAGAGGGTTGTGAACTGGCCCTTCCCTGTACTCAGACTAATGATTATCTTAAATATCACCATAGAACCTTTGTCTAACAACTGGTGGAAACAGAGGCAGAGACCCACATCAGAGCACTGGACTGAGCTCCCAAGGTCCAGTTGAAGAGTGGAAGGAGTGAGAGTATGAGCAAGGAAGTCAAGACCATGAGGGGTTCACCCACTGAGTCAGTTTGCCTGAGCTAATGGGAGCACTCCAACTCCAACTGGATTGGGAGTGAATGAGCATGGGATCAAACTATTTCCTCTGAATGTGATTGATAATTGGGGCAGATTGAGGGGCAAATGACAGTGGCACTGGAATTTGTCTCTGCTGAATGTACTGGCTTTTGGGGATCCAATTTCTTTTGAAGTATACCTTGCTCAACCAGGATGTAGTGGGGAGGGCCTTGAACTTCCAACAGGATGGGGTGCCTTGCCCTCTCTTAGGATTGGAGGGGTGGAGAAGGGTGCGTAGAGGGAGTGGGAGGAGAGGAGGGAGTGGGAATGTGGATTAGTATTTTATAAGTAATAAAATAAAATAAATTTGTGAAGATGATAGAGACCCTTAAAGAGGAAATGAGCATTTTCTTAAAGAAACTGATGAAAAGACAAACAAAAATTGAAAGAAATCAATGAATCCTTTAAAGAAAAAGCAATCTATAGATTCAATGCAATCCCCATCAAAATCCCAACAAAATTCTTCACAGACCTTGAGAGAACAATAATCAACTTTATATGGAAAAACAAAAAAACCAAGGATAGCCAAAACAATCTTATACAATAAAAGTACTTCCAGAGGCATTACCATCCCTGACTTCAAACTCTATTACAGAGCTACAGTAATGAAAACAGCTTGGTATTGGCATAAAAACAGAGATGTTGACCAATGGAATCGAATCAAAGACCCGGATATTAACCCACAAACCTATGAACACCTGATTTTCGACAAAGGACCTAAAATTATACAATGGAAGAAAGAAAGCATCTTTAACAAATGGTGCTGACATAACTGGATATCAACATGTAGAAGAATGAAAATAGATCCATATCTATCACCATGCACAAAACTCAAGTCCAAATGGATTAAAGACCTCAATATCAATCTGACCACACTGAACCTGATAGAAAAAAAAGTGGGAAGTACCCTACAACAGATGGGCACAGGAGATCGCTTCCTACATATAACCCCACTAGCACAGACAATAAGAGCAACAATGAATAAATGGGACCTCCTGAAACTGAGAAGCTTCTGTAATGCAAAGTACACTGTCATTAAGACAAAAAGGCAACCTACTGAATGGGAGAGGATCTTCACCAACCCCGCATCAGACAAAGATCTGATCTCCAAAATATATAAAGAACTCAAGAAACTAGACATTAAAACTCTAATTAACCCAATTAAAAAATGGGGTACTGAGCTGAACAGAAAATTCTCAGCAGAAGACGGTCAAATGGCCAAAAGACACTTAAGGTCATGCTCAACCTCCTTAGTGATCAGGGAAATGCAAATCAAAACAACTTTGAGATACCATGTTACACCTGTCAAAATGGCTAAAATCAAAAACATAATGATAGCCTATGCTGGAGAGGTTGTAGAGTAAGGGGAACACTCATCCATTGTTGGTGGGAATGCAAACTTGTGCAACCACTTTGGAAATCAGTGTGGTGGTTTCTCAGAAAACTGGGAGTCAACCTACCTCAGGATCCCACAATTTCACTCTTGGGAATATATCCAAGAGATGCCCAATCATACTAGAAAAGCATTTGTTCAACTATGTTTATAGCAGCACTATTTGTAATAGCCAGAACCTGGAAACAACCTAAGTGCCCCTCAATAGAAGAATAGATAAAGAAGGTGTGGCATATATACACTTTAGAGTTCTATTCAGGGGTAAAAAACAATGACATCTTGAATTTTGCATGCAAATGGATGGAAATAGAAGACACTTTACTGAGTGAGATAACCCAGACCCAAAAAGAGGAATATGGTATGTACTCACTCATAAGTGGATTCTAGCCATAAACAAAAGACATTGAGCCTATAGTTCGTGATCCTAGAGAAGCTAAATAAGAAGGTGAACCCAAAGAAAAACATATAGTTATCCTCCTGGATATTGGAAGTAGACAAGATTGCCAGGCAAAAATTGGGAGCTGGGGGGTGGAGTAAGTTGGGGGGATAAGGAGATGGGGAGAGAGAAGGGAGAAGGGGAGGATTGGGGAGAGCTTGGGGAAATGGGATAATTGAGATGGAGGAAGGGTGGATATGGGAGCAGGGAAGAAGGTATCTTAACTAAGGGAGCCATTTTAGGGTTGGCTAGAGTCTTGGCTCTAGAGGAGTTTCGAGGTGTCCAAGGAGATTTCCCTAAATAGGTCCATGGGCAGCAGAGGAGAGGGTACCTGAACTGGCCTTCTCCCATTGACACACTGATGAATATCTTGCATATCACCATAGAACCTTCGTCTGGCGATGGATGGAGATAGAGACAGAGACCCACATCAGAGCACTGGACTGAGCTCCCAAAGCCCAGATGAAGAGCAGAAGGAGGGAGAACATGAGCAAAGAAGTCAGGACCTCAAGGGGTGTGTCCACCCACGGAGACAGTGGGACTGATCTAATGGGAGCTCACCAAGGCCAGCTGGACTGGGTCTGAACGAGCATGTGATCAAACTGGACTCTCTGAATGTGGCTGACAATGAGGGTGGACTGAGAAGCCAATGATAATGGCACTGGATTTTGATTCTACTGCATGTACTGGCTTTTTGGGAGCCTAGTCTGTTTGGGATGCACATCTTCCTAGACCTGGATGGGGGGGGGGCTTGGACTTCCCACAAGGCAGGGTACCCTGACTTCTCTTAGGACTGGAGAGGGAGGGGGAGGGGGAGGGGGTGTGGAAGATGGGGAGGGAAATGGGAGGATGGGAGGAGGTGGAAATTTTAAAGAAAGAAGAAAGAGAGAGAGAGAGAGAGAGAGAGAGAGAGAGAGAGAGAGAGAGAGAGAGAGAGAGAGAGAAAGCCAAGATAAAACAATCAAGCAAGTGAAGAAAATAGTTTAAGATTGAAAATTGAAATAAAGGCAATAAAGAAAACAGAAAAGCTTGGCCAGCAAGAGGCCCTGCTCCTATACCAAGAGGTCCATCTGGAGAGGAAAGTGTGTGCCAGCCCAGCCAGCCGGAGGCCTTGGGAATGGAGTACAGGCCCCTTCCAATTCCCTAAACATTCTTGGCCATTCAGCGGGGTGTCTCTCTGGCTACTGGCTTTCTCTAGTTACCCCATCCCATCTTTCCCCCAAGCACTCATTTCCATCTGTGGGGTCCTTGGATCCACCACCACAGCGTACTTCAGGGTGGAGGGGATCTGAGAGCCAACTCCAGTGCTGAGGGGTTCTAAGAAAGGGCAGACCAAGAAAAATCCCCAAGTACACAGTTAGCCACAGCAAAGATTGGACCAAGTTGTCAAGACTCTTCTGACCCCATTTGAAGGATATCAACATCAGACAAAGCAGTAGGCTACAGGATTGGAAAAGATTTTCACCAATCACACATCTGTTAGTGTTAATGTCTAAAATATATAAAGAAGTAAAAAATGGATATCAAGAAAACAACCCAATTAAAATAAGAAACATAGCTAAACAGAGTTTTTCTCAAGGTCCAAATCAGGAGCAGATGGAGAGAGAGCACAAGCAAGGAACTCAGGACCACGAGGGGTGCACCCACACACTGAGACAATGGGGATGTTCTATCGGGAACTCACCATGGCCAGCTGGCCCGGGTCTGAAAAAGCCTGGGATAAAACTGGACTCGCTGAACATAGCGGACAGTGAGGACTACTGAGAACTCAAGAACAATGGCAATGGGTTTTTGATCCTACTGCACATAGTGGCTTTGTGGGAGCCTAGGCAGTTTGGATGCTCACCTTACTTGGATGGAGATGGGTGGTCCTGGGACTTCCCACAAGGCAGGGAACCCTGATTGCTCTTTGGGCTGACTAGGGAGGGGGACTTGACCGGGGGAGGGGGAGGGAAATGGGAGGCGGTGGCAGGGAGGAGGCAGAAATCTTTAATAGATAATTAATAAAAATAAATTAATTAATTAAAAATATATAGTTGACTTAAAAGAACCTAATGAAATGTTCAACATCCTTAGACATCAGGAAAATGCTAACCAAAACTACTTTGAGATTTTATCTTAACACCAGTCAGAATAGCCAAGATAAATAATACAAGTGACAACTCATGCTGGTAAGATCTTGGAAAAAATTGACACTTGCCTATTGCTGGTAGGAGAGCAAACATGTACAGTCACCAGGAAAGCTGTGTGGTGATTCCTCAGGAAGCTGGAAATAGATCAGCTTCAAAATCTAGCTGAATTACTCAGGCATATGCCAAAGGACTCTGCATCCTTCTACCATATACAAAGACATTTGCTCATCCATGTTCATTGCTACTCTGTTCATAATAACTAGAAACTGGAAACAACCTACATGTCCATCAACAGATGAACAGATAAGGAAAATGTGGCACATTTATGTAATGGAATATTATTCATCTGTTAGGAAAAATGAAATTTGCAGAAAAATGGATGGAACTAGAAAAAAATTCATCATGAGTGAGGCAACCCCGACCCTTAAAGACAAATACAATATATATTCTCTTATATACAAATGTTAGCTTTCAAGTCTTCTACAGACATATACAATCTGTACAACCACAGAGATTAAGTGTAGAGTAAAGGACTAGTAGGGAGGGGAGTATCTCCCAAGGAAGGGAAATGGAATAGTTATGGAGAGATAAGGGACAGACTGGAAGAAGAGGATTAAACATGGAGCGGGCGTGAAGAGGAGAGTCTCACTGGGTGTATAAACCATAATTAAGTGTAAGTCCCATGCCCAGTGAGCACAAAACAAACTCAATAGTATTTTTGTTGATTTTTTGTCTTGCATTGTTTTTTCTGGATATTTTTTAATCCTACAGGTGTTTTGCTTATATAATATGGTTTCTGATTTTGTGTTTTTAAGATGTGTGTGTGTGTGTGTGTTTCTTGTGTTATTTCACTGGTTTATTTTTCTTGCCTGTTTGTTTTCTAAAGAGATGGAGTTGAAGACATGAAATTGTATGGATGGGGAGATGGGGAGACTCTAAGAGGAGATGTGTGGGGGATCAGAATGTATAACATATTTACCTTTATTTAAAAAGAAGAAAGAAAGAAAGAAAGAAAGAAAGAAAGAAAGAAAGAAAGAAAGAAAGAAAGAAAATCTTTCAATAAAGGCAGAAACATGGGAAAGGGCTTATAGGGAGGTGGATGGGAGAGAGGATAGAAGGGAAATAAATGAAGATGGCCTTGAGAATAAACATCATGTACTATATTCATATATGAAAATTGTCAAGGAACAAAATTAATAAAAAGAAAATATTTTGGCTTTGCAATTATCTGAAATCTTTCGTTAGAAGAGAAGAAGTCAGGCTTGCGACAGACCTCGGGTTGGTTTGTGAGCTTCAGCTTCCCAGCTGTGGACGCACAGTTCTGCCTCATTGCATGGAGGATATGCTTCACTGATTCCCAAAGCAGAGCTCCAGACAAAACCCCAAAGATGTGTACAACAGGAGACTTCTCAAATCAACTCCACAGCTGTGAAAACCAGACCTGTCACAGCCCACCAATCAGGCCGGTGTGTTTAAAGCAGGTAATATGTGTGCAAGGGTTTTTGAAAATCGGAGTTGGGGTGTAAATACAGTAGAATTCAGAGCTTGGTTGTGGGGGCTGTCGGGGTGTGTATTTCCCTGGGTGCTGAGAACAAGAATGAAGGCTTGAGTGACTTCATGGGCACTTCCACATTCTACTGGATGGTGGTGTGTTCCCAAGAAAAATCACCCTTTCCTTTTATCCTACCGAAGCCATTTCCTATAGACCTCCCTTATCTGTGAGTGCGTCTCCCTTGGTGGCCTCTCGCTATATCATCTGGGCTTCCAGTTTATCCCTGTTGTTAAATTTAACTCTAACACATTCAGACAAGTATGATGCTAGTTTCTTAGCCTTAGGGTACTATCTCTCAAAAGATACTTGTACCACGGATTGCTTTCCAAGTAAAGGGCAAAAAACAACAACAACAAAAGCTACCACTCCACCGCTTTTGAAAAGTGACAGTGTGCAGGAGAATATCATACTCTGAGGTACAACAACAGTCTTGGATCCTTTTAAGCTCAATGATACTTACAGTTACCCAATGTTACTTGCAAAAGAAGTTCTTTTCCAGGCAAAATTTATTCATATTATGTAGTGCGAAAGTGGCAGAAACCATTATTTCGAAAACACTGAAGCTGGTATAGTGGCTCATGCCTACATCCCCAGACCTGGGAAAGGAAACTGAGTCAGAGGAATTAACACGAGTTTGAAGCTGGGGTGGGCTACATAGTGAGTTCCAGGTCAATATAAGCCAGAGTGAGAGCCTGGCTCAAAAAAAAAAAACTAATTTTTTTTTCAAGTAGACAGAAGAAGAGGGTCAGTTTTTGTGCCTATATATAGCAAAAGGTTTGTTGTGTCATGGGGAGAATCATTGCCTTCAAGAAATCTAACAAAATCCAAGAAAAATACTGAATTTAGCCTATATACTCACACTGTGATGAATTAATACTGCATGCTGTGTGATGAATCAAAAACTGGGGTTCCCTGCAGAAGAAATTCTACCTCGTGGTGGTCATAGACTAAAAGTATTGCTTGAGTTGCCCACCAGTTCCACAAACTACAGGTGTGCCAACATTGACAGTCATGTGACCCACTTATCCCTACAAACATACACACACACACACACACACACACACACACACACACACGAAGGGAAGGAGAGAGAAAGAGAGAGAGGGTTCTGTTTTGCTAAAGAACAATATTGTCTGCCGTGGAGGAAACAAAGATGGACTACAACTTTATTTGATTAGCAGTCTAATGAAAGAATTTCCAAATCTACTTTTCTTAAGCAAGCAGTATGAAGCGGCAGACACCTCGGTGGGAACTGAGACACATTAGCAAATTTCATTACAGGGCTTGGGCAAAACTAGAATCGGATCTTCAGGTGACCCAAGCCACAGCGTATGAATTGCTTTGCAGAACACAAGGTCTTAAAAACTGGAAACGGGGAAGGACATTAAGGAAACGGGGGACTGAAGCAACAGTGGTAGAAAAGAACTTACTTTGAAAACCCATGCCACTCGCCCAGTAAACACTGAGTCTGGAGTTAAGCCTAGCTAGCTTGTCCCAAAGAAAGGTCTAATTCTTTATAATACAATAAAGTACAACTTGTCTTAATTATCAACTCCCCACTCCCCCATCTCATAAAAATTACTATGTGAATATCACGAAAGCCTTAAGACATGGGGTTCATTTCAGCTTTTCTTCTTACTAACTTGGTGGCCCTGGTCAGACCTATAGGCCTCAGTCTTGCTATGTGTAGAATGGAAATGCGCGAAACATAATGAGACCTGAAATAAATCTAATTATTTTAAACAGTTCTGGAAACTAACTAAGAATCTCCAACTACTTGTTCTTCACTTGAGTGCCTAACTGCGCCTGCATTTTCTTTATTCCTAATTTACTTATAACAGAAGGAGGCTTGAAAGGAAAATGGCAGAGGCTTGAAGAAAAAAAGACAAATGTATGCTTCTCATATATTTAGCAAATTATAAACTCTATAAAGTCCTTCTACCACAAACTTAAACTCTGGGGTTTTTTTAGTAGACCTTTCAGAGAAACAAATTACAGTCATTGACATTAAAGCCTCGGTGGATGCATTAAATAGCCTGTTTGCAACAGCTCAGTGACCAGGAGATAGATATAATAAAGTCACGCAGGACCTAACACAAATATGGCAGGAGAGAAAAGCATGCAAGAGAGGCTGAGAAACAGGTTGAAATGAGAAGGTACACCAGACAACCATAGTTCCAAAGAAGAGAAAGGGAAAGTAGGAAGACGAGAGTAACATCAAGTCTTTTTCAGAACTAATGAGAGGTATTAAAATGTGCAGGTAGAAAATATAATATACTGGGCTGGGAAGATAGATAGCTCAGGGATACAGTGCTTGCTTAGCATATTTGAGGCTCGGCGTTCAACCCTCAACACTGCCAGCCAACACACACACACACACACACACACACACACACACACACAATGTGTGCAAAGGACAATAAAAAGTGATGCCCAGATTCACTGTGAGATACTTCACAGTTTACCAAAGCCAAAAGAAAAAATTATATTATTTTGTATATGCTAATCACAGGCTCTATTTTCCAGCAAGCAGGACAATGCAAAATAAGTTATATTACCATGATACTTCAAGTGCTAAGTTGAAAACATTTGGTGTTTTTCTAGTGTTTTGTTTAATTTTTTTCTTTTTCTATATCAGATCAATATTTGCTGAAAGTCACACCCCAAGCATTTTCGTCAACTGTTTATGTTCCTTTTTTACTTAGGTAAAGCAAATCCCATACTTTCTTCATGGGGTTAAGGTCAAGACACCGAGGGGAGCCACTCCTTCCTAATTAGTTCCCCAGACTCCTCTTTTTCCCCCCTTCCCTTTAAATGGCCACAACAGTCTAGAAAAATGTTTGGAGTCATAATCCCCCTGATAAATGAATCCCCGATCAAGCAGCTGGTTTCCAGAAGGGGCCCCTCGCTGGGCTGCAATTATCCTGAAGCTGAACTCCAGTAGCTCAGGTCACAGCTGAAGTACTTCAGGGAAAAATACCTATCTCGACGCTCGGTTATGGGCTTCACCAAGCTAAGAGCCTCCTGCTTCTCTCCTCCAAAGCCCTGTCACAAGATGAGGATCCTTGTCAATGAGAAAAACACTTCATGAAGTGAACGCAGGAGAAAGTCCCCTACTGGTGACCCATGGTGGGGGCGAGGAGGGGAGGGACAGAGGGGGAGACTCCCATGTTCAGACAGTACTGGTGACTTCAAGTTCCTCCTAGAAATCTAACAGAGATTGCCTGTTTCTTAGGCCACTCATTTCTGAGCTTAGAGGAAGTCATCTAGTAATAGCTAGTGGTGTCACATTATTTCTTTGGGACTCCTCAGGTAAAATCACTCTAAAGAGAAAAACATGTATAAGTGCAAAATTACCCACCACGACAAGAATGGGGGGATAATGAGAGATTAGGAAAGGCTTTTGTCCTGATTTGTGTGTGTGCATGTGTGTGTGTGTGGTTTCCTTTTTGTAATATTTGCATTATTCCTTTGAGAATTTTGATCACATTCACCCCCTCATTCTCCCTCCATTCCTCTCAGATCCACCCCTACCTCCCCTCTCCTCTCTCCTTCCGGCTACACTATGTCCTTGGAAGGGCTGTCATCTTCTATGATAGAAATCATGACACGTAAAACACTAGTACATTCCAGAGCTCAGCTGCCTTTCCAAAATCTTGTAGACTTATCTTCTCTCACTGATTCTTCTAGAATAATAAAATCCTGTGCTCATATTCCACAGGAGGGTACAATCTTTCATCCCTTAATATCTCAATAATATTGGATTTTTGTTTATGCCAAGAGACACGTAACTTCCTCACTAAAATTGATCCTCACGAGTAGTGCTTTTCTTATGCTGAAATTGCAATAACTCCACCTTTCCCTTAATTTGAGAAAAAATAAGTTCAAGTACTTCTAGGAAAAACAGAAATATTTTGGGAAGAAAAAGCACAATAGTACTCTGTGTGAGAACTGCCAAATGCTTCTATTCAAAATTAAAAGACAAGAGAAGCCAGGTGGTGGTGGCACATGCCTTTAATCCAAGCACTGGGGAAGCAGAAGCAGGTGGATCTCTGTGATTTTGAGGCCAGCCTTGTGTACAGAACTAGTTCCAGAACTATACAGAGAAGCACTGCCTCGAAAAACCAAAAACAACCAAACAAGTAAATAATAAATAAATAAACAATTCAAAAACCTCTTGCAACATGCAAAGCAGAAGAAGAATAAGCAGAATAAAGAGCATCAACTCAAAGGAGGCATACCTTTAATCTCAGCACTCAAGAAACAGAAGCAGATGTATCTCTAAGTTCAAGACCAGCCTGGTCTACATGTGTGAATTCTAGAACAGCAAGAGCTATACAGAGAAACCCTATCTTAAGGGGGAAAGAAAGAGTAACAAGTCTACCTGGATTCTTCTAGGATTTTTTTCAAAACTTCAATAACAAATTCCCACAAACATGGTGCTTAAGATGTCAGAACTGTATTCCTTTTCAGTTGTGGGTATAAAAGCTACCAAGAGAGTTGATACACTCTAGCTGCTCTAGGGCACATGTTCTGCCTCTCTCAAGCTCTTGGTGCCCTTGTGTTTTCCTGGGAATCTCTGTGAAATTCCCTGTCAGTCTTCATAACCTAATGATCTCTCTTCTCCAAGGGCATTCCTCTGTGTGTGGCTACATTCAGAGATCATTTAAATAATCTAAGGGGATCTCCCATAAATTCTACCATCAAAGGTGCATTGTCAAATAACTCACGGGTGCACAGGAAGCCCATGGGAGTGCCCCTCAGGGTGTCCTCCATCAACCAGCCCACCTGTAAAGAGACCCATAGCTAGAATGGTTCCCTAAACATTTGGTTTAAGGCACTCTTTCTATGACCATATAATGCTAAATATAAAAGGTGTAGAAAGAGAACTCACAAGATAAATCATAGTGAATCAGAAAAGTGGAGCAGTTAACTCTGTGGGTTCATTATTTCTGTGGGTACAGATGACTTGAGGGCAGGTAGCTCACAGCTACCTGTAAGTCCTGTTCCAGGGACATCTGGTGCCTCTGACCTCCGCAGGCACTGCACTAACGTGTGCATGCCACTCCCATTCCCCACAGACACATAACTATAAAATAGAATAAATTACAGAAGCCAAGGTGCATTTACTAAAAGTCTATAATCATGCATGATTTCTTTTAAAACGCCTAAAACGAGGAACAGAAGGAAACGGGGTTTTTTTTTGTTTGTTTGTTTGTTTTTAAGATTTATTTATTTATTATGTATACAACATTCTGCCTCCATGTATGCCCGCACGTCAGAGGAGGGCGCCAGATCTCATTATAGGTGGTTGTGAGCCACCATGTGGTTGCTGGAATTGAACTCAGGACCTCTGGAAGAGCAGCCAGTGCTCTTAACCTCTGAGCCATCATCTCTCCAGCCCAGAAGGAAACGTTTTGTTTTTTTTTAAATCTTTTTTTTTATTGAGAAAATGAGAAAAAAGAAAACAAGTTTCCACCTCCTCCCAGCCTCCCATTTCCCTCCCCCTCCTCCCACCCTTCTCCCCATCCTCCCACCCTTCTCCCTCTCTCCCCACTCCTTTCCCCCTCCCTCTCCAGTCCAAAGAGCAGTCAGGGTTCCCTGCCCTGTGGTAAGTCCTAGGTCCTCCCCCCTCCGTCCATATCTAGGAAGGTGAACATCCAAACTGGCTAGGCTCCCACAAAGCCAGCACATTACATAGGATCAAAACCCCTTGCAATTGTCCTTGGCGTCTCATCAGCTCTCACTTGCAAACTAACTCCTGAGACACTTTGCAGAGACTTCTGAAGCATTATCTTTTCTATGCATCATCAGAAGAGCCAGAAAGACAAGACCAAACTCTGTAAGTGACATACATAGATTATCTTTCTATGTGTCATCAGAAGAGCCAGAAAGACAAGACCAAACTCTGTAAGTGACATGGTCACCTACATAGAAAAGATGAGAAAATCTGACATACACATAAACCTAAATATACTTCTTGTTAAAAAACAAATTCTATAGAACATCCCCATTGTCTCAGTGTGTGGGTGCACCCCTTGCGGTCCCGAGTTCCTTGCTCGTGCTCTCTCTCCTTCTGCTCCTGATTTGGACCTTGAGATTTCTGTCTGGTGCTCCAATGTGGGTCTCTGTCTCAGTCTCCTTTCATCGCCAGATGAAGGTTAATATTCAGGAGGATGCCTATATGTTTTTCTTTGGGTTCTCCTTATTAAGCTTCTCTAGGATCACTAATTATAGGCTCAATGTCTTTTGTTTATGGCTAGAAACCAAATATGAAGGCCAGCTGGCCTGGATCTGAAAAAGCCTGGGATAAAACCGGACTCGCTGAACATAGCGGACAATGAGGACTACTGAGAACTCAAGAACAATGGCAATGGGTTTTTGATCCTACTGCACGTACTGGCTTTGTGGGAGCCTAGGCAGTTTGGATGCTCACCTTACTAGACCTGGATGGAGGTGGGTGGTCCTTGGACTTCTCACAGGGCAGGGCACCCTGATCGCTCTTTGGGATGACGAGGGAGGGGAACTTGATTGGGGGAGGGGGAGGGAAATGGGAGGCGGTGGCGGGGAAGAGACAGAAATCTTTAATAAATAAATAAATTAAAAAGAAAAAAACAAATTCTATACCTTTACCTGCATGTTTATATTCATGAGTGTTCTACAGCACGCTCGTAGAGGGCAGAGGACAACTTGAAGAAGTATAGCCTGAAAAGCACCTATTTGTTGATTTATTTATTTTTATTGAATGCCTAGGATGTTTTGTCTGCTTGTATGTCTGTGCACCACATACATGAGGTGCCCACAGAGGCAAGAAGAGGGCATCAGATACTTTGAAACTGAAGTTACTGGTGGCTGTGAGCTACCTGACGGGCATGGGTGCTGAGACCCAAACCTGGCTTCTCTGCAGCAGTAACAAATGCTCTTAGCCACTGAACCATCCCTTCAGCTCCCTAAAAAGACTTTATAAGATTGGTGAGTGCAAGATCCATCTACAGCTAGTAATCATATTTATCAACACTGGTAAATCAACTAGGAAGTATAACTAGAAAGAACAAAGAAAGCTCAAGGGAAAAGAACTAGACAATGAGATAATACAGGAGTGTCTCAAATGAAGACAAGAAACGAACTTGGCATCACAAGAGACTTTGAACCAGATCTAGGTAAGGAAGCCAGTGCACACTCTATCTCTACACTAGTCTTTCTCTGGACACATTACTCATCCCATTCTCTCTTTGGCATGGCAGTCTCTACTTCCTTCTATTTTGAAAGTCAGCCATGCTTTCCATTCAGAAATCAGTTCTCTATTGCTGAGTGAATCATTGTATCAAATGACTGACCGGAAGTGTCGAACTCTCTCTGCTCAATCCACAGACCTTTCCCAGATCTAGGTAACTCTATGGTAAGGGACAGAGTCACCAGGCAGTATCCTGGGAAATGGGAGACAATGGTCTGTGGGAGGATGACAAGAAGATTGTTTAAATCACATAGTCTATTGGAAACAGCATGACAAATGTCCTTTAATGCTTTTCTGCCATTTGAAAATTATGATCTCGGACCGCAGAGATGGCTCAGCAAGTAAAAGCTTACTACACAAATCTGACAATATTAGTCCAATGCTTGAAATCCACAAAGGAAGGAGATCATGGTTGTTGAAGGTTATCCTCTGTGTGCATAGAAACCAGAAGTCAGTATTGAGTGTCTTCCTCAATAACTGAGCACCTTGCTTTTCTTTTCTCTTTTTGTTTGTTTGGTTTTTCTGTTTTTTGTTTTACAAAATGTTTTATTCACAAGGAAGCAGCCACATATGGAGATGAATAGCAAGTGTCTGGCCCATCTCACAAAGAATTGTGGGCATTCTGTTCTGAGACATGGAGAAAGGTGATTTGATCAAATTTCACCAGCTCTTAACCAGTCCATGTGCCAGAGATGTTTCCAATATGGCCAAGTAAAGGCAGCAAATGAGAGCAATGAGACAAGTTAATTCTAAGAAGAGGTGAGCATTGGAGCAGGTAGTTGGTTCAGGTTCCAACATGTTTTTTTTTTTTAAATGGGTGCTCACTGTACATAGAACTCAATTATTTTTTTTTGAGGGGTGCAATGAACTTTATTGATGGTATTCAAGAGAGTAGGGCTCCCTAAGCCCCCTCCTACTATTCTGGGGGTCTGGGATGGAAACTGTGAGGGAGATGCTCAGTGTTAAGGGTTAGTTAGGCCAGGGACTGCTCAGCAGCCGAGGACCTCTCTCTTGCTGTGTCCTTGCTGGGATGGGTGTTCCAGGGCGGGCTTCTTACTCCTTGGAGGCCATGTAGGCCATGAGGTCCACCACTCTGTTGCTGTAGTCGAATTCATTGTCGTACCAGGAAATGAGCTTTACAAAGTTGTCATTGAGAGCAATGCCAGCCCCAGCATCGAAGGTGGAAGAGTGGGAGTCACTGTTAAAGTCACAGGAGACAACCTGGTCCTCAGTGTAGCCCAGGATGCCCTTTAGTGGGCCCTCGGATGCCTGCTTCACCACCTTCTGGATGTCATCATACTTGGCAGCTTTCTCCAGGCGGCATGTCAGATCCACGACGGACACATTGGGGGTAGGAACGCGGAAGGCCATGCCCGTGAGCTTCCCGTTCAGCTCTGGGATGACTTTTCCCACAGCCTTGGCAGCGCCAGTGGACGCAGGGATGATGTTCTGGGCAGCACCACGGCCATCTCGCCACAGCTTCCCAGAGGGGCCATCCACAGTCTTCTGGGTGGCCGTGATGGCATGGACTGTTGTCATGAGTCCTTCCACGATGCCAAAGTTGTCATGGATGACCTTGGCCAAGGTGGTTAAGCAGTTGGTGGTGCAGGAAGCGTTGCTGACAATCTTGAGGGAATTGTCATACTTGTCATGGTTCACACCCATCACAAACATGGGGGCATCGGCAGAAGGGGCAGAGATGATGACCCTCTTGGCCCCACCCTTCAAATGGGCCCCAGCCTTCTCCATGGTGGTGAAGACACCGGTAAACTCCACAACATACTCGGCGCCGGCATCCCCCTATTTGATGTTGGAGGGATCTCGCTCCTGGAAGATGGTGATGGCCTTCCCATTGATGACAAGCTTCCCATTCTCAGCCTTAACTGTGCCTTTGAACTTGCCATGGGTGGAGTCATACTGGAACATGTAGACCATGTAGTTGAGGTCGATAAAAGGGTCATTGATGGCAACAACGTCCACTTTGCCAGAAGTGAAGGCAGCCCTGGTAACCAGGCGTCCAATACGGCCAAATCCGTTCACTCCGACTTTCACCATCGTGTCTCTGGAACGAGGCTGGCACTGCATGAAAAGAAGCGGCTGTCTCTAGAACAGGGAGGAGCAGAGAGCCAGAACTCAATTATTTGACTAGACTTGATGGCCAGAAAGATCAGAGGAGTCCCTAGAGTGACCAATGCATAAAACAGAAAGGTCACTAAAGTTGAGAAACAAAGGCTTTGGTCACAGTAGCGTCAAAACTGTGTGTCCTTGAGAAAGATGTGTTTACAGTTCTAGCAGAGGAACAGAGTTTGGGTCCCAGCACCCACATCAGTTGGCTCACAACTGCCTACAACTCCAGTTCCAGGAGACCCAACACACTCTGGCCTTCACAGTTACCAATGTGCACATGGTATATACAAACTCACAAAAGCACACATATACATAAAAATGACATTTAAAAATAAATCTTTAAAATATAAAAGAAGAGAAATTATCTCTCTGGACCATAGTTGACTCAATTACAACCTGGGACAACTTCAGTTCAACTACAAATATTCATTCTAGAGCAATAAGCCTACTTATACAAAAAGGGATATTTAGGGAACACGATTATAATAGCAAAGCATTCAGCAAATAGTATATATTTGCATACTCCGATTTAAGAACATTAAGTATGCTGGGCAGTGGTGGTGCATGGCTTTAAACCCAGCACTCAGGAGGCAGAGGAAATTGGATCACTGTTGAGTTTGAGGCCAACCTTGTCTTAAAAACAAACAAACAAAAAGGCATGTACTATGTCCCGTGTCTATATATGTACCAATATAGAAAGCTGCATACTATATGTATCCTATATGTACCAATATGGAAAGCTGCATACTATATGTATCCTAATATGGAAGGTCCTTAAATAACAATACAAAGCAAAATTAAAAGAAAATTGTAGAACAAGTATGGAATGATTTCATTGTGCCAAGTAAATCATACAAAACAAAAGCTATGTATGATAATGTGTTCCTGTCTGGAAGTACAAATACCAAAGCACTATCAGCAGCTACCACTGAGAAGGTCTAGAATTGACACCGAGGGTGGGATGGAGAGAAAGACTTAGTTGTTCTACAGTATATAGTTGATGACTTGTAATCACCACACATGAAATTTGGGAGAAAGGGCAGACAGATTAAGATGATTAAATATAAACTCTAAAATTCCAGCTCTAAAAAATCATGATAATAAGAACTACTTCCTGTTTTCACTCCAGCTCCATCCATGCCTCTGTGGGTTCATGGGTTTGGTTTATAAGCCTCAAGGGATATAAAAATCTGAGGATATTTGCCGGGTGGTGGTGTTGCAGGCCTTTTAATTCCTGCAGTTGGGAATTAGAGGCAGGTGAATCTCTGAGTTTGAGCCTGGTCTACAGGTCAAGTTCCAGGACAGTCAAGGCTACACAGAGAATTCATGACAGAAAAAAATAAGTAAATAAAATCTGATATCAAGAGCCTGATATAAAACACATCAGTATTTGCATGCAACCTGCACACATACTCCTATATACTTTAAACCATCTCTAGATGGTTTCTAAGACCTAACTCAAAGTACATGCTATGCAATTAGTTGATATAATGCTTCTGAAGTAATGAAGACACATGTTATGGACTAATCTTTTTGTGCACTGTGAAGATATGTCTATGCCTAGAGACCACCTGAATGGCTGGTAGCTAGGCAGGAGGTTTAGGTGGGACAGTCAGACAGAGGATGCTGGGAGGAAGAAGGGAAGAGTCTCAAGAGTCATGAGAGATGAAACACGATTCAGAAATTGGGGTTCAACCTGAAGATCTGAAAAGCAAAATAGCCAGCCACTGGCTCTTACCTTGACCTCAGTCTGAAATGGTGATCCTGCCTCCTGGAATCTCAGAAGGATACTACCTATCTGAGAGTTGTTTCCTCCCATTTTATAATTCTCTCTAGGTCTGGGATTAAAGATGTGTACCATCGTCATTAAAGGCATGCACTACCCAGTTTCTATGACAACTAGTGTGTCTACTGGGATTAAAGGTGTGTGTCATTATGGCTACTGAGTTAAAGTTGTATGTCCTTATAGCTACTGAGATTAAAGGTGTGTTACCATAATCTGGTTCATAAGGCTGACCGTGGTACTGTTTTACTCTCAGATCTTCAGGCAGTCTTTATTTATTAAAATACATTTGAAATGCCACTACAGAGGGACACAGAAAGAAGCAAGATGAGCATGCTGTATTGAAAGAAAATACAGCCACATGGCAGAGGATAGATAATAAATATGAGTTCATTTAAAATGTAAGAGTTAACAAGTTATCAGCCTGAGCTATTGGCCAAGCATTTAAAATTAATAATAAGTCTCTGAATGGTTACTTAGGAGCATCTGCCAAGAACAGAAAAACTCAGGCTACAGGCTTTAGAAATGGGTCAGCAGATAAGTGCACTTGGTTTCTTCCAGGGAAATAGTTTGATTCCCTCCCTCCACATGGCAGCTCATAATCGTTTATAATTCCAGTTTAATAAGAAAAAAAAGAAATACTAGCTGGGTGTAACATGTCTAGCACTTGGGAGGCAGAGGCAGGCAGAGGAAGTTCAAGGCCAACCTGGTCTGTAAAGAGAGTTCTAGGCCAGAAAGGCTAGATAGTAAGACCCTGTCACAAGATAACAGTTTGTTTTTTTTTTTTTTTAGATTTTTCGAGACAGGGTTTCTCTGTAGCTTTTGGTTCCTGTCCTGGAACTAGGTGTTGTAGACCAGGCTGGCCTTGAACTCACAGAGATCCGCCTGCCTCTGCCCCCCAAGTGCTGGGATTAAAGGCGTGCGCCACCACTGCCCGGCAAGATAGCAATTTTTACATAGAGAAATTCGACTGTCTTGAAAAACCTCATCAGAGCAGGAATTGACCTTGGTAGCAGATTCAACCAGAAGAGACAGAAGAAAATGAGAAGTCGTAAATAAATATATCTTAAAAGTGATTATCTCAGCCTGGCAGCAATGACACATGCCTTCAGTCCCAGCACTGGAAGGCAAAGGCAGGCAGATCTCTGAATTTGAGGCCAACTTGGTTTACAAAGTGAGTTGTAGGACAGCCAGGACTATGAAGTGAAACAAACCTGTCTCAAAAAAACCAAACAGAAAAAATAACAAAACCCACTAAAGAACAACTATCTTCTTACCATTTTTGTTTGTGTTGTTTTTGTTTCCCAAGATAGGGTTTCTCTGTAGCTTTGGAGCCTGTCCTGGAACTCACTCTTTAGACTAGACTATCCTCAAACTCACAGAGATCTGCCCGTCTCTGCCTCCCGAGTGCTGGGGTTAAAGGCATGTGCCACTACTGCCTGGCACAATAATCTTCTAAAAAACAAAAACCAACAATAACAAAAAAATTGTAACTGATATACCCTCTATATTTAACTTGAGTTTCCATTGTAAAAACCATAGCAATATAAAGACATATTAAGTTTGTAATAGTTTCAAGTTAATGTTAACTAATCCAGACAGGTATTTGTATAAGGATCTGTACTTTTAATGTGGGTAATCATACTCTTTAAACATAGATAGATAGATAGATAGATAGATAGATAGATAGATAGATAGATAGATAGATAGATGGATAATTTTAAGGCATTCTTGATTTCTACCATTTTAAACTTAGGATATTGAGTGTGTATTTAAAATACTTAAAAATAAAACCATCTGAAGGAAGAGTCAATGCACACCTTGAAGGGTATTTTTAATTATAAAAGAGAAAACGTCCTGATGAGAGCATGCATACTGGGTATAAATTCACACGGACAATGCCCAGCACAGTGTAATTGCTCTCCAGAGACTTGCCCAAAGAAAGGAGGATTGTCTCCTCTATTTCTACCAGAATGAGACTGTTTCTTCAGGAGGCAGGCTCCTTAATGTGAAGAAAAGGGTCCAATCCAATTAAAACTGCAAAGCAAACTTTGAGAGGACGAACGCCATTAGCACAAACTGGAATGTGGCCAAAACACCGGGTAATCCTTCAACTCCTAGAAAAAGTGCCGGGGGGACATTTAACAACTGCAGGTGGCCAAATTCTTTCTCCCAAGTCTCATCAGGAAAGTCATTTATAGCAACAATGTTGAGCACAGAAAAGTAATATGACTTGACAAACTGCATATTCAATTATCACGTTAAAGCTCTGACTTTGGTCAGGTATCACTTGAAACTGCTCTTCCATAGGAAGGTCCACACAGAAAGCAAACCCTTCTGTTATTCAGCAAGGCCAGAGTGTAGGAAAGATTGCCATTTATGTCTAATATTGGTCTTTCTTTACTTGAAAAACCAATTATCATTTTGGCGTGTGAACTGAGCCTTGATTTATGCATGTTTTAATTTCCTTTCTACATTTTGGACTTCTTTATGAAATTTTAACCAAGAGTTTATTCCCCATGATAATTTCTCACTACAGTCTTACTTTCTGTGAATTCAGTCAGTTAGCTGTTTTCTGTAACTTGACGTAAAACTGAGCATGATTTTTTAAATATATTTTCCCATGTTGGGAATTATCACATGATACTGTTTCTTATTTCTTTATTAATTTACTTTTTAAATTTCTTGAATGTTTATTTCCATTTAACACTCCACAATCCCACCTCCAGCAGGGTTGCATGAGAAACATTTCGTTAACTGGGACAGAGGAAGGCAATGGAAAATGCAGGCCTGTCAGTGACACAACCCATCCATCTTGGATCCTGCAAAGCATATTATGTGAGCAAATGCATTCACTGAAACTGAGAATGGTTCCCGGCTTTTAAACGTTGACTGCATGAGAGTTCTGCTTCTGCCTGCTGTGATTTAAAAGGCTAAAGGCCTCATTTCGAGCCACTAAAATTCAAAGTGACAGAAACCTACAAATTTTTATTGCTGTGCATTTAATAAAATTTACATTTACAAGCTGTCAGTTTGAAATGTTGGATAACTGGTACTTTTGCATGCAGACAAGCAGATTGGTTTGTGCTGTGGGTTCATTACTACCTACTTACACGTTCCTTAAATACTCAGAATAATCCTTCAATCTATGACTTCTGATATCTCTTAATTCAACACTGGCACAAAAACACCATTGAGTTTGCAGCAAGGTCAACAAAAGGAATTTATTGTGCTCCCATAAAGCAAAGTGTAATTAAGAGCCCCTTTCTGCTTGTTTTAATGTGCTAATACGAGAACATTAGAACCAAGATACAGCCTGTTGCTAGGTGTCTGCAGCAGCTGCTTGGGTTTTTGGTAATTTACTTACTCAATTATGTCGACTCTCTTAAATCCACAACACTGGTGGGTGGTAAGGGAGAAGGATAATAAAAAAGCATAGAGTAGGAAACCCCTTTAATGCATCTTTTATGTGCATCTTGGGTAACTTTTTCTCCCCCTCTTTGCTTGTTTGTTTTGAGAATCAGAATTAAAGGTTGTAATTTTAAGAAACTCAGTACAGGAATAAACATGCATGAGTTTAAAACACCTCCCAAAATTATGAGATGCTTAATAATCTGGTGATTACACGCTCTTTGTTGAGAAATAATATTAATCTGAATGTTTGACTCTGGACTACAGAGACAAATTATCTAATGGCTTCCAAGGGGGAAGTATGAGAAAGACCATTCATAAAGTTACTACATAGTAGTAAAGTATACACACTTCCTTGTTCTGCATTAGAACTGAAGACAGAGAAACTCTGAGAACAGTGTGATGTCACTGGTTCCTAAGGTCACCTTCAGCAAATTCTCTCCAAAGGTTTTCTAACAGGGTGGATCCAGTATTCTTTCAGAAGTCCGTCAAATGAAAGTGCTCCATATGCTTACAAAAAAAAAAACCCAATTCTTCCTAATAGTCAAGAAAAGTGTAAGCACCCACCTCAAAGTCCTAATTCTGTTTTTTTTTTCTATATTTGTCTTATCTTGAAGTCAAGATGCGAATTTGCAGAAAAAAACAAAAGCAAAATGCTCAACCTGGTTTTACCAAGACCTAGCTCCTGCACCAAAAGTTACAACTGCACCTAACACAAATTAGCAACTTAACCTTGGAAATTCAAATTGTCTTACTTTGAAATTGTATTTAAATTATATCTAAAATATGGCCTTCACGTAACAGGGCAAGTCACTATCTGTCGATGTGAATTAAAATTTTAGGAAGTGCTTAAGTAATTTATTTTCAAACATTACATTAGTTTAGTATTAATCTGATTTTTTCAATATGTTAGGGCTTAAAATAACTGTGATAAATGAGTAATTTCCATTTTACAGCTCAAAAATTTCAAAAGAATTTACACATATCAACTTAATGATGTTGGCTACAAATTTGATATACTTAAATTTTCCTCATTATGATTCGGATTCTGCTGGGTGAGGTAAGATAATTAAAAATGAGAAAAAGCAAATAATCTATTTTTGCACAATTGCTTTTGGGTCATTGTCTTTGAAATAATTTTATGAATTATTTCAGTCTTAAGAGAAGTTTATTTCATTTTGATCACAAGGAAATTGAGAATATAAAATGTTATACTGTACTAAATTAAATCCCATAGAATGACAAACTAAATAACAAAGATAGTTTAGGTCCTGGAAGAATGTGTCTTGCTTCTCTTTCTACTGTTAACTTTCAAAAGTGAATTCAAATAAATTAATCTGTGAAATTTTATTTTTAAAATGGAAAGTGAAACCTGAAAATAGCTAAGAGTCTACAGGACGATAGAAAAACGTGCGAAAGTCGCCTTCCCCTATCTGAATAATAACCCAGTGAGCTGGGGAACCTAGTGAGTTTTCTCTGAACCAGCCTCTGATTGTGTGACCATTGCCTGTAATGTGAGTTAATTGACTTGCCTCTTCATTAGTCCTTTTGAGACAGATATGGTAAGAGACAGGGTCAAAATAAAATCTATAATTTCACCGCTCGAAAAAACTAAAAAAACACAATTTTATGTCTAAGCATGACAGTGGCATTATCTAAAAGAGCAAATTCCAACAACTCATTTACCTCAGAGTAAAAAGATAAAAGGTTGGCCTCTTTAGCAGCTGGGAGCAAGCTCAGGCAACACCCTCCATTTTCACGCTCAAGCTTTCTCAAACACTTAGTTTAAACGTCTGGCAAAATGCTAGGCTTATTGGTGTAATGTATGCATTGAATACGTCGGGTCTCTATTAATTTGGCTGCCTGCAAGATAACTGAATACTAAGTAACTAAAATAACATCAATATTAATATAATTGTATTTACTAACCTCTAGCTACTCACTCCTGCCTGGCATAAATGTTGGAATTATAATTCAGACAGGGCTGAACGGCAATCTTCAAGAAAATTGCTTTAAATTGGCCTTCATTAGCTCCCAAAGTCCTGAAAAACAACTTCAAGTGCCTGACTATGGAAGGCAAGCCAGTAGCAAAGCCTCCCTATTAGAAAGACAGCATATTGACCTATTCAGCCAGCGCTCATCACATTCAATCAATACTATTAAATAGTCTTCAACCACAAAAGAATTCCGCTGCTCCTAAGTATTGGGACTATTAGGACTATATTCAAATGCCACATGTGTTATTGCAGTTTGCTTGTTTTTTTACAAGTATAGAGAACTGCAGGCGATAGCTGATCTGTTTAAGTCTTTTACTTAATGTTGCTTAGTAATAACAAATCATCGTCACACGGTAACAAAGAGCAGAGAAACTAAAACCTTTATAGGAAAGGCAAATACCAAGCGGGAAACCTGTTTCAAAGAGAAGAAAACTGTCTACTGGTCCAGGGCTCCGCTTTGAAGGGCGCGTTCTTCCTTGACATCTGCATAGTAAAGGGAGTACAGTTTCCTTGGTCAAGTGTCCTCTCTGAAAAACCCTGCTCTGGCAGACTTGCAGATGGAAGGAATTTTTCTGAAGGATTAATTCACAGCTCTTGGTAACACTCAAGATGCTGAATATCTTCAGTATACAAGCCAGGGGATCTGGTCCTTGGAGCCACATCTTTTAGCACACAAATATTTGAAAAGACTTTCTCAACATAAAACCTATCAGACTTGTGTATTTTCTGATATGAAAGTGATAAGTGTATTACCTACCCCTACCGAGCTCCCCCGGGTTTACGACTTGAAAATGTGCCAGCACTTTCCCTTTCACGCTGGCATTTCCATTTCTGAGCCTCGCCACTGGTTTTGTTCCAAAAAAATAGTATTTGAAAACAGAACGGCAAAGCAAAAATATTTCAGGCCTACCAACTAAGACCACCGTCTTGAAAGTCAGGTAATGTTTCTTGGAGTCCAAGTTCATAGCCAATTCCACCATTTTGACTTGAACTAATTTAACTTAGTGAACACTTCTCTTTTTCAGTACAAGGTTCTGAGGATTTGTGTCTGCTCAGGGAAGCATGGTTATTCATGTCAGTGGAGAGATGCAGCTTCAAGTGGGAGCTAAAACATATGTCCTAAAGTCACACATTCTCACTTTCAGCACTTACTAGCTATATGATGGGAAGTAATCTACTTGTATACTCTTATCCTTTATGTATGTATAAATATAATGGCAAAGACTTTCATATGAGGGCATGAAATACCACTTGTAAAGTACTAAGTATGACACCTGTTTATGTAGAAAGCTACATAGTCATATGGCTGCTGTTTTATATTTAATTTGATATGCCTTTAATTAAATAAAGTCTCAGGTCAAAATGGCAAGCCACATTTTCTAAAACTATCAATATTCAATCTAGATATCAATTGATTTATCATGGACTGGCTATACAGTTAAAATGTAGACTCTTCAATCATAATACACCTCTTTTCTCCTCTCCTTCCACCTCCCTGGAACAAGAACCCAAAATTTCCTTCTCAGATATCTGGTGATCTGTTCCTATAACCAGATGGAAAAATGACAATGATCGTTTTCAGTTTTCTTCAAAGTCCTTTCCATTCTAAAAACAGCTGCAGTGCTTCTCTTCTTTGTTACTTGCACTAAAAATAGCGTTTTCAAATTTGCTCCAAGATCTGTCTTAAAGGTGACTTTAACTTCTTCCGTCTCCCATTGTCAAGTACAATTCCCACTTTTTTCTTTATTCTATGAACAGAGCTATCCTCTTTATTTTCTATTCTGTGATAGAGAATAAAGAGAAATAAAAATCTAAGGTAGAAGGCACAGTGGCCCATTCTGGGGGAAAGGATGAAAGATACTTCACCCTCACTTGTACAAAGGGAAAGAACTGGATAGCCTGTTAAGAAAGCAGAGAAGTTTCGGTTTAATATTTTTTTATTCATAACAAAATTGGTCCAAGCAAAGCAATGGGGGGAGGGGCTACCAAAATAGTAGTGGGCTTGCCACGTGGTCTTCCAAAAGGCTCTGGCCATGGGATGTAGAAACAGACTCCAGCCCAACATCTCACAGAGCAAGAGCTTCCCTCTGTCCTTCTACATTAGCGCCAAGACCACTGTGTTCAGTTGCCATTAGCCGTCTAGCAACAGCTTCAATTTGGCCAGCTTATACTTAGTCTCATGATTTTCTCCTTGCCTCCATCTGTGGAGGTGGAGTCTAGAAGTCAATGGGAGTTCAGGGCACATGAGTGGGTATAAAGAATGCCCACACCGCTCACCCAGGCCCATAAAAGCCAGGAAATGAACAAGTTCAAGTTCTCCTAGTGTGTTAATGTGCCCACAAATGTACCTCCTTCGTATATTTAACAGCGCATGTAGTAATGAAAAATATCGTGTAGAATCC
Organism: Microtus pennsylvanicus; assembly: GCF_037038515.1. Classification (NCBI taxonomy): domain Eukaryota; kingdom Metazoa; phylum Chordata; class Mammalia; order Rodentia; family Cricetidae; genus Microtus; species Microtus pennsylvanicus. The sequence continues at coordinate 55,750,194 of NC_134590.1, read as the reverse complement.
ATAGCTGCATGTGGAAGGTGGGCTCATTAATACACTTATTTGTGTTCCTTAATTGATTCATTCCTCGTATTTTTTTTGGTTAATGAAACACTGAAAGTTTTTATAGAAATAGTTTATATTATATATGAAATATCATGTAAAAGAAGCCAAGGGGAACAAGCAGGGGGAAATCCTAATGGCATTCTTATTGAATTTCATGGGCTTATACCCCCACCTTTCTGCCTACCAGCAGTCAATCTATAACAAGAGAAAGAAGAAAAAACTCCATCCAGGATGATCATTCAGTAAGCTTGTGTAGACAGTTGAGCAAAACACCCCAGGCTGGGAATCTGTGGTGTGGGAATCTGTTTTTCATGGGAATGGGGTCATTCCAGTCAGGCCATCTCTGATTACAGCCAAGTATTAAGCCTGACATTTGTTTGTTCTAACATGTTTGTCAGTTTTAAAACTAGGGGAGCCTGGAATAAAGACTTGAATTTTTAAGGTCTAACTATTACTAGTGAGGTCTGGGTTTGGGTTGTTTTTCTAGGAGAAGCCAAAGGCCACGGAAGATGTTTTTTCATAATGTTTTTCATCACTCTTTAAGCTAAACGTGGGGCAGGGGGAGGATGGAAAGATGGAAGGACATGGTTTTCTTTGGGGAAGGAAATTAGAAGTCGCCACAAATAATTCACCTGGATAGGTAAGGGCAAGCAGACAGTGTCTGCTTGTGACTCCCTGACGATATTGCCTTACACTCAAGGGAGGTACCCAGACTGTAGCTAGCTACAGACCCCGCAAGGAAAGGGCTTTGAGACTGGAGTGGGAGGGGGCACGGTCCAGGTGTGGGTTCACATCGATACTTGCCAGAGGGCCTCTGCAGGTGGCTCTCATTGCTTGCCAAGTTCTGTACAAACCAAAGGCTGATGTGACTCCCACCCAGACTGGCTGAAGCAATGCCCCAGTTCTCTGAGAGAAAAATTTGGCCTCTACCTATCGGTTGCAGTCTGCGGCGCTGGACTTGGAGTAAACCAAGTAAGATCCAAGAAAGGCAAAACTTAAACCTCACAGCCTTGTTGTCCACCATTTTCTCTGTGAGGTGCCTGTGGCTTCATCAGGCAGTAACCAGACTGGTGCTTTCAAAGACGCCCTACAGAGAGCTTGAAGCCAGCCTCCTGTACTGCCCTAAGCTCAGTACAGCTTATGCAGGTCGCCAAAGCTACTTTCAGGCACTCCAGAGGCCTGGCACACTGGCCCTGGGACTCTAGCAGCTTTGCATATGTTAAGTGTCTTAATCTCAGTCCTGCCTCCAGGACTGACACCTCCCGGGTAAACCCAAGAAGAGACCTCCATCACCACCACCCAGCAGCAGGCGTTGAGAGCAAGCACTTAGTATTCGCAGCGTCCCGGTCACGTGGCTCCTAGGCGCTGACCTGAGGCCAGAGTCAACTCCCCTAGACTTCTCTCCGTACAAACGCTTGCTCCTTCCTGTGAGATCTAGAGCCACCAACACACAGAGCATCCTAGGGTAAAAATGTAGACTGCTGGGCCCACCTTTTTCCGTTAAAAGCAAGCAGCACCTCAGGATGAATTTAGGCCAGACGTGATCTCCCTCCCCTTTCCCCCTCCCCTCTGCCGTCCTTTGCCTTGTTTTAAGAGAGCCACTGACCCTCGCTAGCTTCTCAATGCGCTAGGCATCACCGTCACCGTGGCACTCGACCCAAGGAGCTGTGACACAGAGGGAATTGGGGAATGCAAGGAAAGTGTTCCATGCTTGCAGGCGGGGTCTCTGATCCCACAGGCGGAATAAAGCGATTTTAAGAAGCTAGCGAGACTGAGCGAGTTCCAGGACAGGCTCCAAAGCCACAGAGAAACCCTGTCTCGAAAAAAAAGAAGAAGAAGAAAGAGCTAGAGAGTGCTATCCACTGCCACCATCCCTCCTCCTAGGTCCTTGAACCTAACCTTCCCTGTCCCCTCACAATCCCTGGGTTGCCTACCTTCAGTCAGGAAGGACTGTGGTTGTTAGAAGGAAGGAGGGTTGGGGAGCGTCCAATGTAGAAGGCTAAACACAATCAGCATCCTCCTTGGGAGCTCAGGTTCCAGAGAAAGGAAGGAGAGAAAGAAAGAAGGGAAACACAGGCCAAACTCTCCAGCCAGAAAGAAAACATGGGCGTCCTTGTTTAAGTCCTTTCTGCAGGGTGCTGGGATACAGGATGCCTGAGAACTCACACACTCTAACCTAGAGTGCCTGTGGCCATCTGAACTGCCAGCTGCTCCAGTGTTTGCTGAAAGAGAAAACTGTGAACAGTTGGATGCCATGACCACCACACATCCAAAGCAACCCCACGACTCTCTTATGCTTTGGAGTTGCTTGGATTGCTCTGCCCCAGACCAGGCACTTTTCTATGGCCAAGTTCACTGTCACTGTCTACACCCAAGGAAAATAGCTACCCTCCTCTTCTACAAATATTCAGAGAAGTCTACCAGATGTCTGGCACTTCTGGGTCCTGGTAACACAGCAGGCGGCAGCATATAGCCATGGTTAGTGTTGCCAACTTGGGCTGGAGGTTCAAATCCCTGCCCTCTCTGACTATATGGGAGAGCCACGAAGGAATTCTGTCCTTTGCAACTTGGCCACAGAAACTGTAAATCCTTGTAGAGTGGACGTGATAATTCATTTAAAGAACATCACTTACAACTGAGAACCACTTCTGTAAGCTTAACATTTTTTTTTTTCAGATCCTTCCACCGACCCGCTCTTCTGATGGTTTCCAAGGATGCCAGAGGAACAAGGTGTGATGCAGAAGCTAACCATCGGTGCTAGGTCGCAACTCCAACTCCCTAGGAATTGGTAACAATAGGGTGCAGAGAGGCGCAGAGGGGGGGAGGGGAGATATCACTAATGCTGCAGCAGGATGTTCTTCCCAACTGTACTGGATCCCTCCGCTAAGCCCTGGAGCAAGCACCCAGAGCCTTCTCTGACTACCTTCCGAAATTCTAGTAACAAAGATCTCAATGTCCTATGGTATACTTCAGTGAAATGGATCGGTGCTTCCAAGACTTTTCTGGGAAGGCTTAAAAATACACACGTGAACTTTGTCTCAGAAAGGACCCAGAAGATTCTGTTTAGCTTTTTAGTTTCAGGCGGTTGGGGTTTGGCTTAATCATAGGGGCTTCCAGTTTTTTAGTAACATTTGCCAAATACATTGTCAACAATTTGGATGCTGTAAACCCAAGCCTATAAAAATAGCGGCAAGCAGTGAGAAATTCCTAAGGTGAAGGCAGTGATCTGGAGTCTGGATCAAAATCGCCTTCTCAGAAGATACATTTGTGAACCATGGAATTTTGTCTTTTCTTCCATAGACACTTTTTTTTCCATAGACACTTTTAAAAAGACTAAGTACCAAATGCCCCTACTTGATTATTTTTTTTAAAAAAGACTGTTCTCGAACTCCCTGCACACTTTAAAATAGCCTTTATGCCCCAGCCAAAGACCTAGGCAATTAGAACTGGATCATTTGCTTAGCATTTGGCCTTCCTCGGGTGCACTGGGCAGTAACAGCAGCTGAAACACCTACTGGGGCCACAGGAACTCGTCCAACCTCATTCTAGATCCTGGGCTCTCTACCTGACAGCTCAAAGATGAGCTTCCAATAATCCTCTGTGTCCCAGAGCCATTAGCAGCTAGCTAAGGGAGGCTGCGACTGACCCCAGGCCACCCAGCCAGGGAGGGATCTTGAACTCCGATAATCCCTAAAAGCCTATCTCTTAGTAATCACAGCAGTTACCAGAAGGTTCACCATTCTCTTTATCTCCCTCTATACTGGCAATATCTGCGAAAGGGGGTTTATATACTGAAAAGGAATAAAGACAATATTGAGTGTTAGGTGTGGAGAAAACCCTTCACCTGTGTCTTTTTCAAAGCGAACACAAAGCTCGACTTTAAGCCATGCATGGTTTTTTGCATAATGGACTGGGAAGGAGTTCGTGAACCCACATCGCCGAGGAGCTGTGACAGTTGATGTCATCTGGGAGAAGAAGAGTGGGAGGGGAACAGTCAGTTTTCTCTAAGGGTGTGGCTCCTAATCTCAGAAGTATATGGACCGCACAAATTGGAGTTGAAGGGTTATTAAATAAAAAGTTAGAACGAATACAAAGTTGGGTCATAGGAAGATGTGGGGAGATCTGAGAAGCGCTGATGGAATAAGTTGGGGCAAAGATGATAAAATACACTGAATGAAATTCTCAAAGAATTAATAAAATATTTTAAAATCTTAGCATGTACTTTTTAAACCTCAACGTCACCTTCTGTAGGTTTGCCATCCTTCTTTTGCACAAGAAACGTTGGCAAAAGAGGAATTCTCTGTTGGTTCAAAGTTACCAGGCTACCATGTTGCAGAGCTGAGAATGACATCTGGACATCTGGCTGGGAAGGCCTCCCTTCAAGTCGCCATCCTGAGGCAGTCTTTGCAAAGAGCCTCTCTGCAAAATCCCTTCAACCTCCATAAGTCCATGATAGTTGTTGTTTGTGCTTGCTTGTTTGAATCTGGTCAAATACCTGCTTTTCCTTTCCAGGATTAGCTGTGATGGTATCGCCCAGGAATGGCAAACGTGCCCCGAGTGCTCTGGATAGGCCAGACCTATAAGTATTTACTAGATGTTGGGCACTATCCTAAACTTCTTGACATTTTAACTTGCTTAAAACGATAAACAGTTCCCAGTGGAATACAATACGTTCTAATGTCATGCAGAATCTACAGATGAGCAAGCTGACAACACAATGCCATACAACCTGTAAAAGATAAAGTTGGTGCTGGCTCCTAGGATGAATGGTTGCAAATGGCTCCACACCAATGAAAACAGAGGCCTCCTTTGCTGGAAGACCCGTGAAACAATACTCCACCTTCTTTTACCTTTCCAACTTACTGAAATGAATGCCTTTTGATGGAATTGTCCTTCTAAGATAAAGTGTCAGGCATCCTAAAGAGACCCGCTGCCCCCACACTTGGCCTCCCTGTTTCTATTGTGGTAAGTTGAGCTGCCAAATCAAGCCTCTCTGTTGCTTCTGGATAACTTCTTCCTGGTCGGATGTGGCTATATCCACAGTTTGTGCATATATATGTGATTAGAACCTTTCATTCTAGAAAATGGCTGGGAATTCTTTCTATGTTCACTAAAGGAACTGAAACCCAGAATCACAGAGACATCACTAATGGCTACTTCTTCCCTAGTCAAAAGAAGCTAAAAGGTAGGTGTCTTGCATTTCACTTCAAGAAAAACCTCGAAATATTTGTGCCTAAATATTCTCTTTTTAACCAGCAAGACCCCCCCTCCCCAGCGTGTAGTTTTGGAAGTGGGTTGAACTAAGTGCTTGCATTGACACTGGCTGCCACACCAGGATCTCACCTTCTTCCCTACGTCCCTCCCCCACAAAGTCAGTAAGAAACAACTATTGGGGCTGTGGGGTGACTTGTAGAGGCTGGAGGTGAGAAGAAACATCCCTTGTGGTGAGGGCTGGGAGACTGCGGGGAAGAAGGAACGCACAGGTGGTGACGACGCACCAGATAGTGCAGAAGCAGAGAGCCCTGGGAGTTGCCTCCCAGCCCCTCCCAGCTTTCAGATCTCCGCAGATCTTCTTCGCTCTCCAGCTCTGTTGTCCCTGAGTCAAAACTGCTTCTTCGCTAGGAAAGGACTTGCCGCATCAGCAAAACAAAACAAAAACGGGGTACACTAGGGAAGAATAACCTAACCTGGGTGCCCTGACCACCCCTTCCCCACTTCAACCAGCTCAGATTTCTGCTTTGCCCACAAGGACCTGTTGAATTCCGCCCCCCCCCCCCCCCCCCCCCCCCCCCCCCCCGCCTCCTCCATGGAGTCGCACTTCTCTGGTTCTCTGGCTTCTCTGGGGCTTATCCCTTGACACCTGCAGCTAGCTTTCAGCCCCCCCCCTCCTCACTACTATGCAGCTCGCAGCTCTTCAGCACTTCCCCTAACAGGCTAGTTGGTAAAGGCTGGAGTCCCCTCATTACCCTGACTGAAGGCCAGTAGACGTCTAAACTGCCCTCACAGACGCGGTTTAGACCCATTTTACAGAAGAAGAACCTGGCAATCTGTAATGTATCTCTAAAGCAGTGTTAGTGAATTGTGAGTGACACCCATCTGGCCATCGGACCTTCTCACGCCTTAAGAAATGAATTGCATCAGTTACTATTGGGACATTTAGTTTGGGGCATTTTAATCCGCAGTGGGCAGGGCTAGGGCCTCCCCTAGATCTGAGCCTGAGAGGAATGAAAAGGAGGGAAAGGAAGACACTTCCCACAAACTAGATACTGAAGGCCCCTGGTCTCCAGGCCTCTTAAGTGGGCAAGAGTTGAAAAGAGACTTCAAATTGGTCTTTGATTTGATTTTCCACCAAATAGCCTCAGCTTCCTTCAACCCAAAGTGACAATAATTACACCTGGCTGATGTCAGCACTTGAAAGCCAGAGGTCACCTAGAAACCCTTGAAGAGCAAGCACTTGGGCTCCAGTATACCCAGAACAGTGCTGTGTGACTGGCCACTCTGGGGCTCAGTTTGATCCCTTTGCGTTTTAACCCAGGTAGTTTGTCAAGGCTTTGCCTCAAGAACAGTTTGGAGAGTTTCAAATGAAGGAGTAGGCTTCCTCTCTGCTTCCCTGGCCGAACCTCACCGTTCACATCTGCAGAAACCATTCAGAACAACGGGTACTTATGAGTAGGTGAGATCCTGCAGGAGCTGCCTGCTCTCAACAACTGTGGGTCTTCCTCAGTTAAATGGATCCCCATTTAAGGCGGTGGTGCATCAGATTCTGAGACCTCTGAGCACTGGGCTTTGCCTTGGAGGTAAAGGGACCTTGCTTGAGAGAGGCAGGGAAGTCTGAGAAGCTTGCCCAAGGGAGCCTGTACTCAGCGAGTCTCACTGCTCCACCTCCCAGGGCACAGCTAGGGACTGCAGACCTGTAGGCTTTGGGAGAGCAGGGAGGACCGCCAGGCCCAGAGTTCCCCCTGCCACATATGGTCTGTGGATTTAGGTGTCAAAAACCGGAGAATTAGAAATGGTAATTTTCCATCATTATGGCTGAAACGCGATCTGTCACAACAACTGGAACATGTCTCCTCGCTAGCGAAAATAATGTTCGTGATTAGGAATCATTATGCACGTCAAGCCGAGTCCATTAAGTTGTAGGGAGAAATTAGCCTTGACGGGTGGAATCAAACTACAAATATACACGCCTCGCCTTCAGGAGGCAGAGCAGCAGCCCTGGGAAGGAGGCGACCACAGTTGGGTGTTTTCTTAATAGGAAACTACCCAAAGAATTAATACCTCCTTCCCCACCCCCTAGGAGTCACTCTTCCTCTCACAACTGCCAAGTCCCCACCCTAGATGTAGGAGTGAAGCTCTGTTCGTCAAAATGCACTAGCTAGAGGCTTACAAGTCCCAGTGCCCTCTGGACAGTCTTTGCAAGCACTTCCAAACTGTGTGACCCTGCCCAAGTCACTTGACTCTCCCGAGCTTTGCTAACCAGTCTATAAAAGGATAATCTCCACTCACTTCATGGGATTCTTGGGATTCTTATGATGGCTAAATGGAGTCAGGTAAGGCCTAGGAACCTATGAGATGTTCTTTCCCTGACTGAACTTTTCTTCTCTGCATTAGGGATAAGATGACAGAGGACACGGGCATGTGCATGTGTGAGTTTGGGGTTAGGGTTAAATGGCTGTCACTGAGAAACTTGCCACCTGGGACCCGAGAAAAGTGACCAGAATTTGTGAAAAATAGAAGATGAAACAGAGAGCACCTGTTCTGCCTCTCTGCCCTGCACCCCCATCCTTTCACAAGGAGTACTAAGTCCTCTGTGCTGTCTCCCTCCACCTGCCCCAGCTGCCAACCCGCTAGGATCCCAGGTATCACCTGCTGGTGGCCACACCACTGCTAAGAAGGAATGCACAGCAAGTGCGGCAAGGTGCAAAGGCATCCTTCTTAGGTTGCAGACTCTGCGCCCTACTGTGCTTCATGCCACGTGAGCAGCGAACTTGAGAAAGAGTTCCCCACCCCCAGCCTTTGTCTGGTGAGAAGGAAAGGAAGAATGAGGCAGGAATCCGGGAAGGCAGGGTCCAACCCTAAAGTCCTAATAACCTTTCAAGAGCTTGTTCTGTGCCAAGCACCAAGTCTAAAGGATGCTACCTCCTTTCATTTTCAAGGAAAACTATGTGCCTCACTTGTTCCATGGATGACAGAGCCAGCAATTAGAGAACTCACCCGAACCACAAGGTTGAGAAGAGCCAAGCTTGACCTCACCCCCAAAGCCTCTATGCTCCCATTCTGAGACAAGCACAGCTTGCATCAGCATGCCTCTCCACCTTCCTACCCTCAGCAAACTCACCTCTTAGGCTGTGAAAATTGAGCTAACGAACCTACAGCAGGCACTCAGCACAGTACATGATAGAGCACAGACTCTCGTGGAGATCCTAGCTCTGCCTGTTTGTTGGCCTGTTTGTTTTAATCTCAACCACTATGGTATCAGCATCCCAGAAGCTGTATGCTGGGGAACTGACGCCAAGTGCAGACATCCCTCTGACCAGTCATGAGTACTTTGAAACCTAACAGTCCAAGTAACAACCCAGCATCACCAGAAACTGCCTCTGCATAAGTGAGTTGAGAAAAGGGATGGACTGGGGAGATGGCAGCTAGCTCCTCCAGGAGCTTCAGGCCAGTATCCAGCCTGTCCAATGACCACCATGCTCAATGACACAGGAGGATAAAAACTGAGCTCTATCAAAGACCGACTATTAATTCTTGGGGAGGGGGAGGGGCAGGGAGCTCTGTATTTTTGTGTTTGACCTTCCCTGTAGTAATGCACTGAGCTCCCTGCCAACCAACACTGTATCTTCTTTTCCTTTCAGCTGTGACCTTGGTGTCTCCAGCTCGATGGCAAAGTTGTCCAGCAAAGGACATTCTTGTGCCATATTTCTGGACCAGAGAAGCAGTCCAACAAATATTCATGGATAGCTAAATGAAAATATGTATGAGTGAGGAAAGAACAAGAAAGGTCAGAACAATAGTTTTACAGCAAAGGTTTGTCTCATGTCACCATCACGGTGAAACATGCCTGTAATCTCATAATCCCAGAACTGAAGAGGTGGACGCGGGAAGATTGAGAGTTCTGAGCCCATCTGAACTATACATAGGGACTCTTAGGTGTGCTCACGGGGCACTCACGTGTGCACGTAACCACCCCCATACACATATATGAGGATTTCAAACCAGAGCCTTGTGCAAGCACACTATTGAGTGAGACTCTTTGTCCTCTATTGAATTTATTTATTGTTTTATGTTTTTTTATGTATTTATTTATTAAAGATTTCTGCCTCCTCCCTACCACCGCCTCCCATTCCCTCCCCCTCCCCCGAACAAGCCCCCCTCCCTCATCAGGTATTGAATTTATTTTTATTTATTTGTGTATGTATATATCCAATCCTAATGATAGAATCTAGGATCTGGAGCAACTGCTCTTATCATAAAAAAGTGTGTGTGTATGTGTGTGTGTGTGTGTATGTATGTATGTGTGTGTATGTATGTGTGTGTGTGCATCTCCACACAGTTTATTTTTAAACCGCAGATGTGATGATCAGGGATGTAGGGAATTTGCTGCTTTGAAGGTTTCTGATGAAGGCTGAATGATCTTAGTGTTTGGGCTGTGTGTCAGTCACTTATAGCTCCCTGCCCATTTTAGTCCTGCCCATAAAATAATTTTAAATGGCACATGTCCTTGTTTAACTTTGCAAATTTATCAGATAGTCTGCAAGCATTTAGTGACGCCAACTGCCCCAGAAGCATACGGTCCAGTGACCACCCCATCAAGGCTGAGCACAGGTATTTTTCTGCAGAACAAGGCTTGCTAGGAGCGAAGGCTTTCTGCAAGTCACTATGCCCATGGCACTTTCAGGGTGAGAAAAAGCATTGCTGCCTTCCCTCTTGTAGCATTAAGAGGAAACTTTGCCTGAATCTCTGGGACCTCTCACAGAACCAACATTGCCCATCAAGAAAGCATCACAGAATATCCATTTCTGAACTGTGAAAGATTCTGCAGCGTGAACCTTCCATTTCACATGTGAGTGCTTAATCAATCTATCCTGGGCACTGCTCTGGAAACCCACTGAGCTAGAAAAGTTGCAGAAAGTAACTATCCCCCTCCAATCTCTAGGCTAATTTTCTACCACACTGGGGTATTTAGTCGTGCTCACACCAACTAGGGCATCTGGGCAAAGGTACCCTGCAAGACATTGAAATCTGTATTCTTTAAGGGTAGCCCTGCCAAGCCACTGCTACCTAGCCAAGAGTGTCTCCACCCATCCTAGTTGGGTCTTTGAAGTGGCTCCTTCATCCCTCTAGCATATGTCTAATTTTGAAATTTAGTTAGTATTTTGTTTGTTTGTTTGTTGTTTTGTTCTTCAAGACAAGGTTTCTCTGAGTAGCTCTGTCCTGGAACTCACTCTGTGGATCAGGCTGGCCTCAAACTCAGAGATCCACCTGCCTCTCAGCCTCCAGAGTGCTGGAATTAAAAGAGTGTGCCACCACTGCCCAGCTACTTCGTTTTCTACATGGTGAAGAAGTGGAGAGTATCTTCTCAGAGCACTGTTTTTTTTTCAGCCTTTAGCTATTGTGGGGGGATGGGGTTAAATGTACACTTTAATACATTCAAGTCTGAGGTGATGAGGCAGTCAGGGAGGGATCCAGAGTACAGACAAAGGAGAGTTTGACCTCTAAGACAAGTCCAGGTCTTGTCAGAGGTTTTGTCCCAGAATTCATACCCAGCTACATGGAAGAACACAAGGCAGACCTACAGACCTCTACAGAGGGCTCACCAGCTCTGTACACCTCTTTCCAGCTTTATCCAATGCTCCCCACAGTCAGAACCTGTGTTAGAAATGTTTTTGTTTCTTACCAAGAAAGCCGGAGGATCCTGGCTCCTTACACATCAGCAGCTGGCACTGTGGGAGATGCCTTGCATATGTATCTGAGCCGGGACTCCTCAGAGGGCCAGGAAACACCAGCTCCAATCAGTGAACCCAGTGTCACTCAGCCACTATGCTCAGCTAATAAGTACCCGGGACGGTGTGACCTACTCAGGACAGATGTAAAGATTCAAAGTTTGCATGTGGAGTGACCCAGAGATGACCTGAGACATCTTTGTGGAGAACTGAAGATACGTGAGCTTAGGTAAAGTTTGCTCAACCCTGTGCCTTACTAGACTGTCTTTGTCTCTGTATGGTTGTGTCTTTACCGCCCTGTCTCACAGCTCTAGGAGCCAACTCAGTAGATGGGAAGGAGAAAGAGGAACAGTGCCAGAGGCCTTCACCTCGCAGGAGGGACTCCTGAGGTTAGCCTCCCAGGCGACAGCTATTCAACCCATCAGGGCCCTGGGCACGACCAAACCGCAGCTGCCTCCTCCAGCTGTCAGAAAGAGGTGACTCTGAGACAGGTTTAATCTGACTCGGTGTTTAAGTCCTCAGTCATTTCTCTTGAACCTTTTCCAAAACCACTAGCGAGGCATAGAACAGAACCAAGCGCAGAGGTTCCCAACCTCTGAACATATCCAGAGTCCTCCATGACCTCTGAACATAGGTTCATAACCTGCCGGTGGATAGCCTCACTCCTGCCGCTGCACATAGCCAGAATGGACTCATGCGGGGTGCTTATATCCGGTGTTGGTCCCTGGGACGCCTCCCAGCGGCTACAGTTTGGCAAAGTCCTCTGAAGAGAAGGCCCAAGATCGAGCGGTTTCTGTGGGTGCCAGGGCGCAAAAGTCCCAGCGGCACAGCTCAACCGCTCCTCTCAGGGAGGCCTTCACGCACACAAGGGGAGCCTTTCAAAAACGTTAATAACCTTATTAAAGTGAACAGTTTTATTGGTTCTCATTTTGCAATGAGCCGCCCACCCTTGCTTTCTGGTGGACTGTGGAGGAGAACACACTTGTGGCCCTTGTTCCCTATTAACAGTTTTCTGTCCGAGGATGTTCTGTCTTGGGCGTCCAGCACTCTCTAGAGGCAGAATAGCCTCCTGGTCCTCTCTTCTTAGAGTGGTGGGTGGAGAAAGGACTTCCTCTAGGAAAAGCTGAATTCCACAAAACAGCTTCCCACTCCTGCGGGGTGGGGGGAAGGGGTGTGGGGGTGTGGGTAGGGGACAGAAAGGGCCTGCTTAAAGGCCTTCCAGTGAAGGCCTGTAGAGGGAGGAGGTAACCCAAATCCTTGAAAATGAAACAATGCCTTTTCCCAAATAAAAAGCCAAAATTACCCGGTAAGGGTTGGAGGTTTGTTTTTTAATAGATGCTCCTAAAAGAGAAGTTAGTCACCTAAGATTCACCTACTTAGTAGGCAGAGCTGCCTTGAGGTTTGTGGAATCCAGGACTTCAGGCAGCCTGTGATGTGATGTGTGTGTGTGTGGGGGGGGGTGTAGTGGTGATGGACTCAACTCCACCACTTTCCACTTTCGATGTGTACGGTTTCCCACCTGGAAGTCGAGAGCCCATTGCTGGAGTGAGGTGACAGTGCGGAGGAGAACTCACCAGGAATTCTCCAGAAATGTGCGAAGGGTTCTTTGTGCTGGATCCTCACTAAAGACGAAAGGGCATTCAGTCAGAGCACCATCTCTGGCCGTGCCAGAACACTCGGTGGTCTGCTCTGAGACGGACGCACTTTGAGATAGCAACCGTAGGGACCGCCTGGTGACCCACAGCCACTGCCCTGCCAGCGCGAGCTAGCGGGGATGCCCGAGAGAGCCAGAGAAACTAAAGCGGGAATCTTGGGCCAACTGTGCTCCCAAGCACATTCATCCATCTAAGCTTCTGAAGCTTCCGAGGAAACAGTTGAGCCTAGCAGCCCAGACAACTTCAACCGGAAAATCCAGGAAAGGCGACTGCATTCTCTGCTACCCAGTAACGGCCTTTGAACTGAGCATCTCAGCGAGGGAACAGAGAAGTGTTATTCAACGTGGCTAAGGAATTTGGTTAACTCTGGGATCGGGCCCATTCTCCAACTCCTACCTATCTCGAATTATACCAAATTTAGCCTCGGCATTTCCATCAGAGGACGGTCGGCATCAGGCAAACACTCCATAAGTCTGAGACTCCATAAGTTCACCAGTCAACTTAAACTTGTCCTCTACACAGGACCACCCCTGCTTGCTGAACCTCAGGAATCAATAACTTCGAAATCTATTTTTAATGACTCAAACAATCCTGTGTGTACAACAGGAGGAAAAAATTGTTCGATGATGTAGCCATTTGTTTAATTTTTTTCTTCCCTGTTGTGGCCCTTTTCCCACCTCATTTTTTTGAACATTTATATTAGGAAACTAAAACTTAATTAGGGGATTTGTAATTTCTAACAAGTCGACCCCATGCTCTGTAGGCCACGGGTGACGCGTGGATTCCCCTGAGGGTGCAGTAAATCACGTCGGCTTATCTAGAGTCGAGTCAATAACAAAGCCACCGGTTAAAAAAGTAATCATACCCAGTGTTGTGTACTCTTCAGTTGTTTTCTGACTGCAGCTACACTTTTGCGATTCACTCTCCTGCTCCCAAGTCCAACCTGGAGAGAGCGGCATTCCAAGATAGCACTTTCGGCAACCTCTGGATTCTGAAAGGCTGGCCCTCCTTAGCTCACTAGCCTGTGATGGTGGAAAAGCCACTTTTCCCCCCACTGCCTTTAGCCCAACCGGCAGATGGACGTCCTGCCTACACAGGCAGCTCCTATAATCCTCAGCAGGAAGGGATTGGAAGTGCTTCTTCTCCTGTAATGTTCTGAAATTGCCATTGTTCCCGGTATCATCACTATTATTGCTGAGTATTGTTTTGAGTTGTCATCTTGGCAGCCTCAAATTAGGAACTTTTGCTGGCGAAGCAGTGGTTTGTACTTTGGGCACTCAGTTCTTTACAGTGTTTGCTGGTTCTTGCTAGCCCCATGCTGCTCGGTGCCATTCCCAGTTAGGAAAGTTGGCAAGGTTGAGTGATTGCCTAGAATAAAGTCCCAGGGCCCCTGGTAGTAGCTGAGTCCCAAAACAGGTCTACTCTACTTTCTTTTAAAATTCCTGCTGGCCAGAATACTTCTAGTCCTCCTTAGGGGCCCTCGAGCTCCTCTGCCAGTTTACAAGTTGAGGGAGGTGCCCTCTGTTTCCCCCCTACACCGCAGACTCATGCGGCAAGATAGGAGGCTTTGTGCAAGCAAGCTGAATTCTGCAGACTTTGCAGGTAGTTGCCAGATACCAGGTTTTTTTTTCTGAGGCACAGACAGAAACTTGGGTTGAGGAGAGTGTGGTGCCACCGAGCACCCTGCAGAACTCTAAGCTCAGGCAATGGCTGATTAGAAAGTTAGAAACACTTGCTGGCCTGGATGAAGGGTTGTCTCTCTGCAGTCCTTAAACTTTCTTTACCAAGCAGTCAGTATCCACAGCTCGAAATAAATATTCATAGACTCGCTCTCTCCAAGAAAATAGGCACAATTGCTGTAAGCAAGGCTACAAAGCATGTCCCACTCCTCAGAAACCCCCAGATGCCACCCTCTAGTCAGTTTTCTCTCCACCATTTATTCTAATTCCAGATACTGGCATTACCGGTTGCTAGACTGCTTTTTGGAGCCACTAGGACTTTATGCTTGAGATAATTCTGTACTGTTTCTGAAAGTCATATTCCCCACCATCTGCCTGTTGGAGAGCTGTATGGAGGAGTCATCCGTGCAGAAAGCCATCGAGCCTTTGAAAATGCAACAAAACCTCAACTTCCCCAGCTCCGTTAATACTCAGACAAGAGATTTTCTAGAGATCGGAGAGCCCCATAAACCTAAGATGTTGGAATGCAGCGACACACCTTGAGATGAGTAAAAGTCTCTGTCTCGCTCTGTCTCTGTCTGTCTGTCTCTGTCTCTCTGTCTCAGTCTCTCTCTCTCTCACACACACACACAGAAAGAGAGAGAGAGAAAGAGAGAGAGAGAGAGAGAGAGAGAGAGAGAGAGAGAGAGAGAGAGAGAATACTGGAAAATAAAATATTGCTGGCCAGATTGATTCCAGCACAGGTCAAAGCACATTCCAAACCCATTTCTAATCTTGTTTCCTTCTCTTTGGTTTAATCATCTGTGTGTGTGTGTGGGGGGTCAGAACCCAAGAGCAACTTTATGTTAACTAAGGGCCCAAAGTGCCAAAGGGTGAAGTGAGAAAGGATTCTGGACCGAGGCTGCATTTGTGACTGGGAGAGAGGGTCCAGGCAGCAAAGCCAATGGGAAGTATATAACCCAAGATTCCTTTGATCGCGGATCAAGGTGTGTATGTGTGTGTGGTAGAAGAGCATGTTTTTAATTTTACAAAAAGAAAGGAATGAAAAGGAAAAAAGAAAAGAAGGAAAAGGTAGATTGTGGGAGGGGGAGCAGATGAGTGACTACCACGATATTGTGTATTTCCTCGTGATATTGTGTATTTTCAACAGGAGTGCATACGACCGGGGTCATATTTGCGGTGTGAAATCTTGGTAGGCTGAGCTGGACCCAAAGGGTATGTTGTAACACCAGTGCTCTTACCATGTAAGCCAGCAGCTGCCACAATACTGATTAAACCGAACTCACTTGAGGAACTTTCCCCGGGACAGCTCCAGATAGCTGAAAGCAGCTCTCCCAGGCTGACACCAGCAATGAGACCGGCAAAAAGGGACACCACCCACCAGAGAAAAAATGGGATTTGCAAGGGGAAAGGAAGCTGCGAGACTGTGACCTTGGACATCTTTTCATTTCCCAGGAATCGAACACAAACCGCCTCCTCAATAAACAGGGCAAACAACAGTCATTCCCAGAAGGGCTGATAACCGCCCCCCCTTCAAGAGCACTCTGAATTGTAACACACTTTGGGCAAAGGAAGTGAGGACTTGCCACCAACAATGAGAGCTCCAAACTTCAAGGAGAATACATCGTGATAAATTACAAAATTAATGCTGAATTTTCAAGTGTGTGTGTGTGTGTGTGTGTGTGTGTGTGTTTTAAATAGAAATAAAATGATCCCTGGAACCAAATGCCTGGAAACTGGGGGTAGGAGAGCATTAAGATGAGCATAGCCTTGGGTCTTTGTCCTAGGGCGCTTTTGCTGTTTGAGGAAGCTGGACTAGGCCAACCCAGGCGATTGCAGCTTTCCTTGCCAAAGCCTTTAGTACCCTAAAGCCTGGAGGCCAGAAGGCTGAGAAAGGTTTCCAGAGATGGCAGGCAGTAGGAAAACCAACCTTTCTTCTATAGGTGAGTTGAAACAAGCCCAGGCTTTGGTTTTGGCAGTTTCAGGCCAGGACTTGGGGATGTGGCACCATGGCAAGATGCTCAAGTGGCCAGCGAGGGTGACCGTTTAGCTTGGGAAGAATCTAAGGTATTCTGAGGAGTCTTGCTTGGCGGGGGAGCATGTTTGTCTGCACTCCTACACGTGGCCGACCTCACCTTTCACTGTCCCTAGGCTCCCGTGAAGATCAAATGATGCCAAGTCGCGAGGGAGCAGAACCGCTTGGAAACATTTTAGATGGAAGAAAATTCGCACCTGTAGGAGTAAAATGAGCAGGAGACCCCCCCCCCCCCGGGATTGACACTTGGCTCTCCCCAAATAGATTTAGAATTTCAGCGAGAGCCTTTTTGTTTGTTTTGTTTTTCTGTTTTCTTTTTCTTTCTTTTCCCAGCCCATTCTTAAAAAGGCTGAGTCACTTCGAAACACAGACAAAATCGAAAGCGGAGAGGAGGAAGGAGGCCGTGGAGAAGAATCTTCAGGTTTGGGTTTTAGATGTAAATTGGCTGTGGGTTCAATCAGTCCAGGCACCTCCAAGACTTTGAGGTCCCAGGACTGAAGAACACAAGGCTATTATTAGCTTTAAGATTCAGTGGGACCCTTCCACAAACCTGAATTTGCGATTCCCGGAGGTTTAAGCAAGGCTGTTGGGGACTGTAGATTAGGCACCTGAGTGTTCGCTCCTAGACAGAAAACTGAGGGGCAGAATGCTCCACCGTTGCTGCCCACCCACCTCCAACTCCTTGTCCCAAAGATGCACCAAGAGAATTTCAGAGAAAACTAAACCCGGGTTGCCCACCCGCCTCCAACGCCTTGTCCCAAAGACGCACCAAGAGAATTTCAGAGAAAATAAAACCCCGGGCGGGCATGTTGAACTAAACGTTTATAAATTAAAGAAAAAATACAGCGAATAGAGCTTCCAAAATTCACAAATCTTTTAAAGATAACTCTAGTTGAGTGCACAGTGCCCTTAAAGAGGCGAAAAGCTGCGAGGCTGATGAGACAGATAGTCTCTGAAACAAGCAAGGCACAGAGGGTGTGGGGGTTGAAATAGAGGTACAGGAGAAGGTGGAGAGAGCCGCGGAAATGCAGGCCAGGGATATTCACATTGAATACAAAAATAATCGTTATTTGAATACAAACAACCGGAAAGTGCTACAAGTCTCAACCTTCTTTGAAAAAGGAGAAAGAAATAAAGACAGGCTTCTGAAAGGGTACTTTCCCAGCGACGGGCCTCTCTACGACGGTCCCAGGCGCTCTCCCTTTGGGTGTGGCCCTGAACTTATAGCAAGGGAAAGTATAGGGGATCCCCTGGCTGGCCCCCCGCGCTGAAAGACTCCCTTTCTTACATTCGGCATCCAGGAGGGCGCCCCACGAGGGGTGGAGTAGAGGTCTCCAAAATCAAACCCTTCGAGGTTCAGATCAACTCCTGGCCTGGAACTGTCAGAATTTTGTACTTCTTTGTCACAAATGTAATTTTCAAAAATTAAAGATATGTAGATACAGGTCGGTAGCATGGATACCATGAACTAGTGTGGCCTAGCGCACAAAGCGCTTGCCCCCCCCCCCCCCCCCCCCGAGATTCTGAGGATTCGGGCTATGGGGTCTCCAGGAGTCCTCTCTGCTCTGGGCAAACACCAGCCCCAGGCAGACACAATCCAAATCCAACGTTTCTGTGATAATAAATAGCGTCCCGAGGCTTGCAGATAGGTGTACAAAGGGCCAGGGGTCATAGGGCGCATCGGTTCAAATCAGAATAAAGCCCCCTCTCTGGGCAGCCTCAGTTCCACTGCCAAGTCACCCTGGGTAGGGAAGCTCCAGCAGGATTTCGTTCTCCACCTGAGGTCTGCCTACCTCCCCGGAAGAGCTCTCCTGCAGCACCGAGTCCAATCTCTACACCTGTCCGCGGTGGTGCAAACTGGAGCGCAGGGATCATTTGCTGCCTCACCCCAAGCGGTTCACTGGGTACCAGCCGCGGCCGCGCATGTGGACAGCGCCCAGCCCGGGAGGCAGTAGTAAGGGTAGTAGTAGGACGGCTGCAGTGGCAGAAGAGAGGGGGGCCTCAGCACCTCTCCCGGCAGATACTGTCTCTGATCGTCACGCACTAAAACCTTTACCGCCACTTTCTTGGCGGCGGGCGCTGAGGCGAGTAGGTCTGCCGCCATCTGCCTGCGTTTGGTCTTGTAGCGACGATTCTGAAACCAGATTTTGACCTGCGTCTCAGTGAGCTTAAGGGAAGCTGCCAGGTCTGCGCGCTCCGGCCCAGACAGGTAGCGCTGATGGTTAAAACGGCGTTCCAACTCGAAGACCTGGGCGTGCGAGAAGGCTGCCCTAGAGCGCTTCTTTCGAGGTTTAGGGGCTGCGGGCTCTTCCTCCTCTTCCACGCCGCCCGCCTGCCCGCCGCTAGCCCCGCCGCTGGCAGCGCTGCACAACCCAGGCACGCGTACACCTCCGGGACTAACACCACCGTCCTCAGCTCTTGGGCTGTGGTCGCCTGCGGATTCCGGTAAGAAGAAAAAGCAAGAACCTGTCAGACTCGCAGAGATGAAGATAGGTCTCAATGGCAGTTGTTTCTGGGGAGAACTGGGAAGGGAAACCCGCTTTGAGCCTACCGAAAGGGCTCAAAGGTTCCAGAGAGTTCTGTTTTAGAACTCGGTCCCCTTCGCTTCTCAAATTCTATATCTCTATCGCGGTGTATGCCAAAGCTGTAGGGGAACAGCTTTCCCTGAAGTTCTCCAGGCCCCAGATTCCCTGCAGTAAGGTAGGATACTTCGTCTGAGAGTATCACTTCTGAATCTTGGCTTTCTACATTACATTTCTGTTTCCCAGTTCCAGGCCATACACTTCTGCACACCCACACATACACATCCGTTGGCTACACGAAAGAGGAAGATGGGGGAGGGTATAGATCTTGAGGTCAGAACTATATGGAGTCTTCAATTCCATAAGCCCAGGATTGCTGTCAAGGGTATGGCGACAGGGTGTAGCAGCAAAGCCTGGGCGCCACCTGACTCCCTCTTCTTTGCAAGAAAATAGAGGGAAGCAGGGAGTGGGTGGGTAGTGAAGACTCTGCATTCTCCCTGGTCTGAATCCCTTCCTCCAGCCTCCTCTGGGCTCCCTGCTGAGCACGAGCCGAGAGGTCACAGTCACGGCCTGCCTTGAGCCAGTGTGAGGCCTACAGCAGCGTGCACCCAGTAGAAGCCAGCTGCGGGGCTTTCAGATCAAGAGAAGCACCCGCTAGTGGATAAACAGGCTGGACTCTTGAGTCCCTCCCTGACGACCTGGATTACACTTCCCCACTGTCTTCCGTCTTCAGGTAACGGCTTGTTTTGTTTTTAGCTCCTTGATGCTTAGCCACAGGCTGCTCAATCAGTCCCGGGGTGAGGGAATTTAAATGGGCTCTTTCCAAAGCTTACACTGTGACAGGACCTGAAATCGTCAGCAACGGCTGGGCCTGGGGGAAGTTACGGTCTACCTTAGGTCTCTAGTCCACCTCTGTTAAGTTTAGAGAATTTAAGTGGATACAGCGGAGGCACTGCAGATGAACTCAAAGCTCTTGGTATAGGGTGCAGGGCACATGGTACCAGGAGTACCGACTCTAAGAAGCTCAGTTTCTTAAGACTCCGGGCAGTGTGTGCCAACGTGCAGAATTTAGAGACTAAGTCCTGCAGGGCACGATGCTCCCCCAGCAGGTCCACCCCGCCTTGGAGTGCTTGACCTCTTAACCCATCCCCTCAGCCCAGCCCTATTTCCGGAGAAAGCCCCGCAGCAGACCTGAGACGCTGGCTGACATCTCGCTGTCGCTGCGGACCGGGGTTTCCTCCTCCAAGTCCTTGGCAGCGTGCATCTCGCAGATCTGCTGGTCCAGGCCCAGGGTCACCCTGGTGCAACCGGCTCCGCTGGCTCCCGGGACGTCCGCGCAGCGCCTTCTGCCCTCGTTCTCTTCACTCAGAGCTGAATCCGAGTCCCAACCTCCCGGGCTTTCCGCGGTCTGCCCCACAGCTGTTCTGGTTCGGGTGGGAGACGCCAGCCGAGAGTCCTCGGCGCCCCCCAGTGCACCCGCGTCAGTCTCCCCAAAGAGCCGCCAGCAGCAGACGGCGGGCGCCGCAGCCACCGCCACTTCTGTGCCCCCGGGTGCCGGGCGCCCCTCGGGCGCAGCCAGCCCGCCGCGCTCTTCTTTCTTGTTAAGAATCGCCTGGATGGAGAAGGGCGTCAAGGTGTTGGCGCTGCGCACAGCCATCTGCGCCACGGATCGGAGCCGGCGGCCGGGCGGGCAGCTGGGTCGCGGGGACAGTTTCGAGCCTGACAGAGAGCGCTGGGCGACCGCAGCACGAGTGAGAGGGGAGCGCCAGGCCCCTGCAGCCCACTCCTGCGCAGTTCAGCAGCCCCCGCCCCCCTCAGTCCCAGGATCCCGGGCGACCCTCACCCCCACCTAACAGGCCCACCTCGCCGGGACCCCCTCCCCCCCAAATCTAGCGCCAGACTCTCTCTTCCCGCAGCTGGACTAGTTATCTCATCTCCCGTGGCCTTCGGGGGCCAGCCCGGGTCTGTCCCCGCGGGAAAGGCCAGTGAGAATTGTCAAGGGTCCTCTCGGCGTCTGCAGTCGCCTCCCGAGCGCCGCGGCGGCGCACGGCCCAAGTCACTTTTCTTTGCGCCTCTGTCTTCCCTGCCTGCGCCTGCAGGGCTTCGCTCCTGGCGGGTCCTCCCTCTTCCCCTCTGGGCAGGCTCTTCCGGAGCCCACCCTTCTGGCGCCCGCGCTGACAGCTGAGGCCCCTAAAATTGGAGAAGAACGGGAAACCTTTTTACCCTCTGCCCCGGTTTTATCTGTTTCTTCTCTTTCCTTCTCCTGGGTTCCACTGTACCCCCCTCCCGTCAGAGTGTCATTCCTCACTACTGAGCGACAGCAGCAGGCCACGCCCCTTCACTGGCTGTCCTGGGCTCTCCGGGCAGTGGATTGGCTGGTTCCAACTGGGGGCCGTTGACTTTAAAAGACACTGCTACTCACGCTGAGCAGCTGAAGACAGGATCTGAATTAACCCTATCCTCTTTCTCTCCCTAAGCCTGGTTCTGTATGCACCCTTCAGCCATAAGGAGGGACACTTATCCGGAAACCTCCTTTCTCATTTCAGCTCACCTAGCCACCTAATCCAGAGCCGCCAGTTCAGATCTTCGGGGAAAACTCAACGGAAAGCGTGTACATGTGTGACGTGTAGTTCCTGTTCTCTAGGAAGGAGCCCAGAGTCGAAGAACAAAATTCATCGTTTTTTTTCACTGTTAATGCTCTTTCCTGAAATAATCTGATAGTTAAAATCACTCTATTAAATATTTTTCTTTCCTTATGCTTGATTAGATTGAATTTCTGTAGGTGAATTAAAAACCTAGGTTAAAAAACTTTATATAAGTGCTAAGACTGGCGAAGAATTGGAAGCACCTGGGGACAGTTTCTGGAGCTGGGTGTCCGTCTCCCTGAGCAGTCAATGCTGAATTCAATTGGACTTTGTTTAATGTCTTACATCAAGGAAAACACCCCCAAAAGCATTTAATATGTTCTTTAAATATTCTGTTTCTTCTGTGTTGAGCAGAACTTGATAAGTTTTAAAAGAGGCTATCTGGGAACTACACAGCAGTGACATCCAGAATGATAATACTTAATGTCCTTAAAAATATGAATCGCATCGTTTTACTCACTAGAAGGAAGTCAATACAAATATTGTGGCTATGTCAAATGTACGTTGCCTATTTATATAACTTCTTTTTAATAAAGTTTGTTCAAGTGACATATTTCACTGTTGCATAAACTTAACCAGAGGTTTAACAACATCCAGTACACAAACTTGAACCACTGAATACGTTCAAATAATTGTGATGTTAGTTTAATAAGCCATGGAGATTGCTCCATGGGTGTCATTAAAATCAGGACCGCCACCCGGAGCAGTTTCCTCTGGCTGGTTCTGCACTGCAGGCGAGAAGTCGTTATAATTATTCAAAGTTGTCCGCCTGGGAAGGATAGTCAGAGTTGTAGGCATCAGTGATGGGGTTGCCTATTTTCCTGCCCTGTAAAGATGCTGCAGGATACACTGGGGTTGAGGGGTGATGCTTTTTCACAGGGTCTAGGCTCTATATAGTTCTTCAGAGTTGTGCAAGTTTTGAGGAAAAGATTTCAATTTGTTGTTAGTATCTGGCAAGTGTAACAGCCAAGGGACCATCTTCCCGGCCAGGAAGAGGACCCAACAAAATGCTTATGAGGTTTCAAAATGAAGCCTCCCATCCTTCCTCCAATGTTTGCATGCTTTATTAAAATTGATTTTCTCTTCTCTCCACCCCATCCTGGGGTGTTGAGAATGTACATAGCTAATTTTCTTTAGGGACCAAGGACATAGATTGCCAGAAAAATGAGGCTAGGCAGGAGGATAATGCGTGTACGTGGTCATAGGAATCGGTGGAGGCAAAAATCAGTGAGTTCCGGACCTATTGATGGACAAGGATATCTGAAGATTGGATGACTGAGTGCTAGAGTTAAGTGGACTTATCCCTACAATATACTTACTTATTTGAAGTAATGATCACCATTTATTGGCAGAAAGGCAGAAATAAAGAGAGAGAGAGAGAGAGAGAGAGAGAGAGAGAGAGAGAGAGAGAGAGAGAGCCTCAAACCACAGTTGCCACAGAGGTGGCAGACGTTTTCGAAGCATGCAGGGAAAGCCACTGTTTAGTGATTTTAGAAGCTGTGAGCGCTGATTGTGTTTGCATGAGAATAACGAAGTAGTTTCAACCCGCGTCTCCTAGAGGGGCTGAGCAAAGGGTGCTGGCAGAAGTTAGTAGATTTTTAGGTTTAGTGAGTGATGGCAGGGCCAGGAGGAGGGTGTTTGGAGGAAGATAAACACAGGGTTTCTGGGCTACAAACCGAGGAAGCTCCTAAAAAGAACAAGATTTGAAAATTTGGGAAGAAATGAAAAGGCGTTGGGGGCTACGCGCTGAGACCTCCAGGACGCACTGAAGTACCTTGGGTGTATCCTGAGTTAGAATCAGCTCTAGAGGTCAGTGGGGACAAGAAGAGGAGGTCTGGAAGTGGAGGACAACGAGGGTGATTGCCTCCAGGCCTGGCAGCGAGCTTCAGAAACCCGTGGCCGCCAAGAGGCTCCTGGCCTGGGTGGCTGACTCCGATCTCCGGCCTGGGCTGGCCTGGAGTCGGAGGAGCTGGGAACCGTGATTTGCGACAAGATCTGTCATCTGTCCGCACCCTGAGCCTGTCTCCGGGTCCGCTCTTCCTCCTTTACCCCAGGTCCCACACTTTCAAAGACGTCTATCCCTTCTCCTCCCACTCCATCCGTTCCAACTCCAACGGCCTCCTCTCCAGGATCCCGCGCGGGTCCAGCACCTCTTCAGCAGTCTGGTTCCCGCGCGCCCCCTACGTGCGGCGCCCTCAGTCCCCTAGACAGCTTGGGCCTCAGGGGCGATGAGTTGAGAATGGGAACGCCACGGGGACTGGCTTGGGAGAATCCCCTGCTTCTGTAAACACGCACGCACTTCTGGGGAGCGCCAGCCGGCAGGGGAATCATCTACCGAGGTCACGCGGCGGCGACGCTTGGGTGTGGGGTCACCCGCACCTCTCTTGACCCTGGGAGCAGAGGTTGCCACGCCCGCCTTCCCCAGCTCCCCCCCCCCCCCCACCTTGCTCCCGGTGCAAGGGTGCAGGGCGCAGACCTCCTACAGGCCCGCTCGACACACTCCGCGCTGTGACCTGGATGGAGTCAGTTTCCAGTCCTTTAAAAGCAGGCTTAGAGCGGGGCTCTCTCATCTGACAGTAAAGCTGCGGGAGCAAAGGAGAAGGAATACAGGACATTTTCTGGCTCACCGGAGCCTTAGGGTCTCTCTGCGGGTTGGCTGTCCTCATCTTCAGGAACCCCATGAGCTCTACTAGCACCCTCAATACACCAGGGGTCAAAACAGCAGAAGCGAGGGGGGTTCCCCAGTGCCTAAGTTAGCCGGCCCTCAGCAGGGTTTTCATCAAAGCGTTCTGGTTTATCAGACTGCAGAGAGAATTCAGGTCAAGGTATCGCCAACACTAAGAAGTCGGAAATTACTGCTTTATGCAAAGTACACACTCCCGGGGGGGTGGGGGTGGGGGGCTGGTGAGTGGGAAACCATTCTTGCTTTATACTGGGGAAGCCGACTCAAGGTCGTCAGTGGGTGGCTAAATCAGGGTCCAAAATTGTCTGTAATGCCAATCAAGCTGAATTTCCAACGTAGCTGTTTGTTTTCCTTAGCCTTCATGTTTTTCCTCGTTAAACCTTTCTTTACTTTTTTTCCTGATTATTCATTATAAAATAGCTTCTCTGAGCCTGGAGAAATCAAAGAAAGCACGCAAGCTTAATGATGTTTTCTATTCTGG
The DNA here is from genome assembly GCF_037038515.1 of Microtus pennsylvanicus. Lineage (NCBI taxonomy): Eukaryota > Metazoa > Chordata > Mammalia > Rodentia > Cricetidae > Microtus > Microtus pennsylvanicus. The sequence continues at coordinate 55,725,506 of NC_134590.1, read as the reverse complement.
ACGTTTGACAATGCAGCGAACGAGCTCAGGCCTTCGATCGAGTTGAAAGTAAACCTAGTAAAGAAGAGAGACCATTTTTTAAAACATGAATTATGCGTGGTTACGCACAGGAGTGGGACGGCAAGGTAGTAGAAACCCACTGGGTTCAGAGATAAAATAGTGTTCTCAAGTCTGAGATGCAAAGAATTGACCCCACGGAAAACACTTTCCCTTGGAGCTGAGCTTTCTCACGTGTAAAAAAGAAACCAGAGCTCAACTACCTGCAGAGTGGAGAACGAGCGCCACCTACCGAGCATTCTTTCTGGATGCGAGACATAACCACAGGACAGGAGAGGACCACAGAAAAAAATTGGGTTTGTTCCTAATTTTATACTGCCCCGGTCTCTTGTTGTCCAGCAGAGGACACATTCTATTTCAAAGTACTGCGAGACATGTCAACGTCCTGTCCCCTGTCGATTCAGTTCAGTACCGGGTATGAGGATGAGATCGGTCAGAGCAAGAGAAGGTGCTGGGCTCACTTGGCCAGGAGGCTGTTTCCCCGAGAAAGAAGGAAACTTGGACCTGCTCTTGCTCTCATGCACCCCCATTATTCCCCTGCACAGGCTCTGCGGGGCCAACTGCTGGGAGCCTTCAAGTGTAGCTCTCCCACGGCGGGTGACCTGAGAGTTTATTTGGCACCATAGATATACTCTTTACATTTTTTTCCTTTTTTTTTTTTTGAGACAGGCTGTCACTCATAACTTACAGCACCAGTCTTAAGAACTTTATCAGCTTGCAAAAACAGAAATTCTGTCCACATTAGACAGAACATGCCCCTCCTCTTTCCTCCATCTCCTTTCAAACACGTGTTTTCTCTACAAATTTGATCATGTAGACCAGGCTTGCCTGGAACCCATTGAGAATGATTCTGCCTCTCCAGGGTTGGGATTAAAGGTGTGAGCTGCCACACCTGGCTCTCTTGTACATTTGGGTTCTTTGGATCTCTCAGCTATTCTGAGTAAGGATGAGATCAACACATACCGTAATTTGATGAATAACATAATATAAAGAAGTATTTGTGCACAGAAAACATCACACATGCAGATATTTCTTTCAGATCTTGCTTCCAATTCTTCAGAATATAAAGTCAGATCACCAGGTGGTTGTGGCCCACACCTTTAATCCCAGCAGTTGGGAGGCAGAAGCAGGTGGATTTCTGTGAGTTCAAGGCCAGCCTGTTCTGCAAAGTGAATTCCAGGATAGCCAGCGCTGTTACACAAAGAAACCCTGTCTTGAAAAACATATATTTACACACACACACACACACACACACACACACACACACATATATATATATATTCAGAATTGAGAATTTTTGGATTCTTTCATTATTTTATTTTTATTTTTTTAAAGAAATCTTAGTGGAATTTTTCAAAATGGCTACATCATTTTACATTCCTACCCACAGAATAAGTATTCTAATTTTCTTTTTTTTTCTTTTTGGATTTTTGAGACAGGGTTTCTCTGTGTAGCTCTGACTGTGCTGGAACTCACTTTGTAGACCAGGTTGGCCTTGAACTCACAGAGATTCGCCTGCTTCTGCCTCCCAAGTGTTGGAATTCTAGGCACACATCACCACTTCCCAGCGAAGCGTTCCAATTTTCATCTCTTCACCAACTTGTGTTGTTTTCTGTCTTTGTGATAGGAGCCATTCTACTGACCAAGTAGTGGCATGATGTTGTTACAGTGCTTAGCATTTCTCTAAGGATGGATGGTGTGCTTACTGGACACATGTCTATTTTCCTGGAGAAATGCCTTTCAGGCCATTTGCTTTGTTCAGAAGTGGGCTGCCACTTTGGGACTGAATTCATGAAGTTCTTTATACATTATAGATATTGGTCACTTATAAGACAGGCGATTTGTTCAGCTAGGGAGCCTGCGTAGGATCAATTTAGGCCCTCTGTATGTGGGTGACAGTTGTGTAGCTTGGTCTGTTTGTGGGGCTCCTAGCAGTGTGATCAGAACCCTGTCCCTGGTGCTTGAGAGTTGGCTTTTGGGAACCCAGTGTCCAAGCTGAGTTGCCTTGTCCAACCTTGATGGAGGGGGATGCCTTATCTGATGTGCCTTGCTTTGTTGACTCCCGTGGGATGCCTGTCCCTTTCTGAATGGAGATGGAGGAGGAGTGGATGGAAGGGGGTGTAACGGAGGTAGAGGGAGGGAATGAAAGGAGAAGAGGGAGGGGAAACTGTAGTTAATATGTAAAGTAAGTGAAAATATTTAATAGAAAAGACTGTTGATTTGCAAATACATTATCCCATCCATCTATCAATATTCTCAAAAGACTCAATGGATTGGATGGAGCTGAAAACTGGCAGTAATCCAAAGTGTATCTGGGCCGGGCGATGGTGGCGCACGCCTTTAATCCCAGCACTCGGGAGGCAGAGGCAGGCAGATCTCTGTGAGTTCGAGACCAGCCTGGTCTACAGAGCTAGTTCCAGGCTCCAAAGCCACAGAGAAACCCTGTCTTGAAAAACCAAAAAAACAAAAACAAAAACAAAACAAAGTGTATCTGGATCTGGTCTCAATGAACTAAGTGTAGTTCAGACTCAGAGGAGATGTGGAGGGGAAATCAGTCAGCTTTTAGATGTGTTACATCTTACCTCCTTTTTAGAGATTCAGGCCCCAAATACTGACACCCTGTAGAATGGGCGATTGTCTTTGTCAGTGTTCTATTGCTGTGAAGAAACATCGTGACCATGACAACGCTTGTAAAAGAAAGCATTTAGTTGGGGCTGGCTTACAGTTTCAGAGGTTTAGTCCATCGTTACCATGGTAGGGAGCATGGTGCCATGCAGACAGACATGTTGCTGAAGAAATACTTGAGAGTTCTACATTTGGATCCACAGGCTGCAGGAAGAAAGAGCCACTGGAACTGGCTTAGGCTTTTGAAACCTCAAAGCCCACCCCAGTGACACACTTCCTCCAACAAGGCCACACCACCCAATCCTTTCAAATAGTGCCACTCCCTAAGCAGTCAAATACAGGGACTCATGGAGGCCATTCCTATTCAAAGTCCCACAGTGATAATAGTTGTAAGTCATGTACTAAGGCCCAATGGGCAGGCATGAAAGAAGCAGTGAAGAAAGCATTTCAAGAACATCTTGGGGTGGAAACGGGGTTGGGGGGTTATTGGTTGGAGAGAGATATTGATAGAACTGGAGGGAGTCAACTCGGAAGTAACCACAGACCAGCCAGAGTGAACTCCACCTGTAATAACATGGGCTCAACAACATCAACATATTCAGATGGAACTGTGGAAGGAGAATCCCCGAGAGAGACTGGGAAGGACCAAGGGAGGGTGGTACTGGAGAAATGAAGAAAATAACACACTGTCGCCATCAAGCAATGAGTCAGAGGTATGGATGATAGATACTGCCCTTGAGCTGGGCCACATGGAGGCATGAGTCGCCACCATAAGGAGTCAAGGGTGACTGGCAAAGACCAGGAAGTTGTTTCGCTTTGTGGTACTGGGAATAGAGCCTCAGGCCTATCACTTGCTAGACAAACACTCTATTACTGAGCCTGGGAAGAAACCAGTTGGAATTTTTATTAGTTACTTTTCTATTTCTGTGATAAAATATTTTGACAAAATAAAAACAAACAAACAAGCAAATTAAAGAAGAAAGGATTTATTTTGGCTTTAGGTTTCAGAGGAGACAGAGTCCACTATGGTGGAAAAGGTGTGCAGCTAGACCATGAGGCCAGCCCGGCATTCGGGAAGCCAAGAGATGGCATTCCATCTGCACAGAGGAAGCAGGAGAAAACAAGAAGCGGAGACAGGCTATCAAACCTGAAGACACCCTCCCTCTAATGCTGTGCTTCCTCAAGTAAGGCTCAACCTCCTCCAGGTACCATTGCCTGCCTAAATAGTGCCACCAATTGGGGGGCCTAGTGTGCAAATCCATGAACTCACAGTGGCAAGAAGAAATGGAGCTGATGGGTACAGTCAGCTCTGCTAAGAAGCTTGGCATACTTGGCCCTCTTTTGTCCCCTCCCCACTTGCCTTCCTGGCCCCCAGTGCACTCTCTAGTCGGTTCCCTTTCTTATTCCAGGTAGTTGTCCTTCCATCTCGGTCTGCTTTTCTATTACACATATTCTGTTGCATTCTCTACTTGCTCTCTGTTTTAAGATCTCTGTGTACCTTCCAGTTTTGTGACCTACACACATGCACATATACAAGGAAGTACATGTATGAGCTCTGGGGGCCGTAGTTCAGTGGTAGAGAGCTTGACTAGCATGCATTCAGTTCCCAGTACTGATAGGAAAATAAAAAAGGGGACCGCTGGCTTGATGTTGCCTTGATAACACATTAAGGCTGAGACTGTAGATCACACACACAGAGACACATACACACATTTTAAATCTAGGTTCTCCATATGGAGGAAAACAGTGTTTGATGAGATCATAACAGGTAGGGTGGGTACCTACTGAGTAGTAAAGTAGGAACTATTCAAGGGTTTTAGACATGTTGTGTTCTCCATTGTCATTCTTTCTTTCTTTTTCATTGTCATTCTTTCAACAAGTAGGAAGTCAACTGGGCATGAAGAATAGGCAGGGAGGACTAGAGGCCATATGAAGGTGGCACACATTTAGATAACATGAAAGACCAGAAAGGAAAATTTAGGGGGGTACTGTACAGCTGTACAAAGTGGAGGACACACCAGCAATTCACAAACTGACCAGTGAACATGACCAGTCAGCACATATATACACTCTAGTTCCAGCCCACTGCTCCAGACAGGCCTAAGTAAGCAGGCAGAGATTGGCCTCCCAAAGTTGGACCAATACAGAGAACCAAAACTCCAGGAATTGAAGGCTGTGTGAGAAGGGTTTGTAACCACAGACTTGTGGAATACAAACTGAGTCTGTGCAAGACATACCAGCCCGAGGAGCGGGACTGAGAGTTAGAGGTTGATGATGAGTTAGGCTTTCTGGAAGGAAAAAAAAAAAAAAACAAAAACAAAACAAACAAACCCTGTTGGAACATGAACACTGAGAAGGTGAATAGGAAGGGGGATGTTCAGAGAGCTGGGAACTCAGTGGTGGGCACAAAGGGTTCTTAAGGTGTCAGGGACACCGAAGCCAAGATTGACAGACCTGCCGGTGCTGTCCTGTCTTCTGCTTCCCAGTTTCTTACACAGATAGTGAGTCCCCAGTGTTCGTGTGAAAGCCTCACAGCCTTACTCCAGTTTATCCCAACTATGTGTTCACTCCATTCTTTCTCCTGTGGGCTCTCCCTGACTCAAGGTCTGGCCAAGAGCAAGGGATGCTTGAAAACGCATTGCTTTAAAAAGCCACTGTGCTCCGCTTTCTGACTCAGTTCATGCACTACTATTTGGGTTCTACCCTCACTCCCTCCATATGCAATCTTTTCTCTTGGAAATGAGGAATGTCACAGCTGCACAATAGTTGGCCCCTGTGCACAGCCTGGCCACCATGTCTTCAGCTTCACTCAGGGTGACAGTCAGTTGACTTCTTGTTGCCTGCAAGATGTAGGACTCTCAGCTCCAGCATCACATCTGTCTGCATGCTGTCAGGCTCCCCTTCGTCATCATAATGGATTGAACCTCTGAAACTTGTAAGCAAGCCAGCCTCAATTAAATGTTTCCTTTATAAGAGTTGCTGTGGTCATGGTGTCTCTTCACAGCAATAAAAACCCTAACTAAGACAAACATCTTGTCATGTAAAGCTGTCCCTACACACACACACACACACACACACACACACACACACACACACACACACACACCGCAGCTAAAACAAAGTATGCTTTATCATAACCCAGTGGGAGGAGGGTGTCTCCTGCTCTGAGGATACATTAACAAGGAAGGCCACAGAGTCGTTACATCCTACCAGCACCAACCAAAGACTTTCTGGCATAGTTAGAAACACTAAAAGGGACTCCACTGAAGAGAAAGGCCTACATACATCCACCAAGACATATGTCAGAGTGTTCACATCTTTATTATTCATTTATTTACTTTCGCAGTGACTAATCTTAGAAACTGTCACGGCTAATGTTCGTTCCCCAGTTGAATAGATTTAAAATCGCAGAGGAGAAGGTGAGACATCTCCAGAGAGGTTTAAGGGAGGAGGGAGCACCCACCCTGAAGGTGGGAGTCATCATCCCAGCGGCAAGGGCTCTGGACTGACTAAAAAGGAGAAAGAGAGTGGGTAAAAGCATCTGCTTCCGTCTGTGGTTATGATGTGACAGCTCACAGTCCTTACAGGGTCATGATGTCGACCCATACCTCTGAACTGTGAGACACACACACACACACACACACACACACACACACACAAAATCCTCTGAAGTTACCTTTTGTAACTAATACACAACTCCAAGGCCCAGTGGTGGAGTAGATAGATTGAGTGTGATGTGTGATGCGCTCACAAATGAAGACATTGTACACCAGTGAGATGAACCATATAGAATCAAATGCAAACATACAGATGAATCTCACATGCTCAATGCTTTGCGTGAGTCCACCACCATATCGCTAGTGCTGAGTCGCCCTGGCACATGGTAGGCTCTCGGCGAGTGTTTATTGGATGAGTTGTCTCATTTTACCCTCAGTTCAGCCCTTTGAGGTCAGGAGGACCAGCATCAGGTTTCCTCTCACAGATGAGGAACTTGAGAGGGAGAGAAGCCACATGACTTGTTCCAGGTCACCCAGAACGTGGGTGCTCGTCAGGATGCCTGTCACACAGCCCGCCTAATAAAATGTGTGTCAGCACAACATCGCTTCGAGTCTCTCGACTCTTCCCTTAGCCCTTTTAGCACAAATAACATATTTCAGTTTCTTTTGTTGTTGTTAAATCACCTTCTGAGATCAAACTTGGAGATGTTTATTTCCACGATGGGACATTTTGGACTGGGTTCTGAAAGGGAGAAGGCTGGAGGACTGCGCCGTAAGAGAATGAGGCTTAAGGTAGGGAGAAAGCTCATCCGAGAGATTTATGGCAAGGAATTACGGCAAGCACTGTCATTTGGTCTGAGTAAGTGTGGCTAGCAACAGGAAGGGGAAAACAGGATCCTGTGGTAGAACAAGGCTTAATGGAATGTCAGGAACAGATGGGATGGAGCTGTCCTGGGAACTGTCAAAGGAAGCAGTTGGAAGAGGCCTTGGAAGAATCCCCGTGACATGCAGGTGAACCAGGACGGTGACACATGCTTCCAATAAATGCACAATGGGTTGTAGTGAGGTATGGAAAAGGCAAACACAGGCATCTTCTGCAAGCTGCTTCTGAAAAAGTCTGCACCATGTCAGAAAAAATAGGGGCCCAGGTATGGAGGGTGGGCAAACCTGCCCAGATGTGGCTTTCACTGAAGGAAGAGAGTGCTTTAAAAAGAAAAAAAAAAACCAATCTGGGGACTGAAGAGATGGCTCAGCAGTTAAAAGCACTTGCAGAGGATCTGGGTTCAAGTCCCAGGTTCCTACCTTGGGTGGTTAACTCTATCTAGTTCCAGATGATTCAACACCCTCTTCTCGCTCCCGTGAGCACCGAACATGTGTGATACACACACACGCAGGAACACAAATGCACTTGAATATAAAAACAAATTAATGTGTTTGGCCTGGAGAGATGGCTTAGTGGTTAAGAGCACTGGCTGCTCTTCTAGAGGAGCCAAGTTCAATTCCCAGCACCCACACGGCAGCTTACAGATGTCTGTACCTCCAAGCTTCAATCCCAGGGACGTACATGCAGGCAAAACATTCACACACATAAAATTTTAAAAACATTCTAAGTCATCAATTATATCCTTTTAAATTCCAACAGTGCTTGCTGGGAACAGAGCGACTTTTGGGCGATGATTCTCTCCTTCTGTTGTGGGCTCCAGAGGCTGAGCTAGGTGTGCACAGCTCATGCTTCAACCTGTGCAGCCAGCTCCATGGCTTTGGAGTTCGAATATCTAGGAAGGTAGGTTCGATGCAGAACCAGGGTGTGGCTTGTTCTATCCTGAAACCATTGTATCTGAAACTCAACCTTTAAGTCTTTCTCTCCACATTTTATATTCTGCCTTGTGGCATGAAGCCTAGGACTCTAAAACAAAAGCAAAAGCAAAAACAACAAAACCCCACCTTTCTCTTCTGTCAGTGGGTTTCCCTTAAGTTCTGTCTAGGGAGGATTAGTGAATTGGCTTCTCCAGAGAAAAAGATTTAGTCAGATATATAAAGAGGCAAGCTCTGGTATTTATTAGGGGACTTAGCTTGTACTTAGGGAGGTTGGTGTCAAGCAAACTGTATTGACTGAAGAACTTTCTACGCCGGTAGCTTGGCTCAGTGCAAGTCAAAAGGCCTTTAATAATCAAGGCAGCTGATGGGGAAGCTCCCACTGGAGGCCTGAGAACTCTTTGAGGGGGCGAATGAGTCTTAGAACCAAAAGGACAGAGAGCCGAGGATATTCACATTTTCGATTTTTTTCCTCCCTACCTTTTGCTAACTGCATGGTACCTGCCCACACAGAGGACTAATGTTCCTATGCAGTACACTCAAACTTATGTACTAACCTCTTCACAGACACATGCAAAACTAATGCCTCACCAAGCTTCTAGGAATTTCTGCATGGAATAGAGTGACCCTGTGACTTCCCTGCTGTGCACTCCACTTGAACCTTCACAGTCCACAGTCCACATGGAAATGGAAAGGGTGACAGGCAAAACAGTCCCACCAAATGCGTTGCGACTGTTCTAACCTTCAAAGTGAATTAATCTCACCCCAGAACAGGAGACGGAGTCTTGGGGTGATGTTCGCTGTTTCTTGGTACCTCTGAAATGTTAACTTAATAAATTTAAGTTTATTTATAAGACTTAAATGTTAACTATGTAAATTAATAATGCTTATATATTGGTAGAAAGTCTATCTATCTTATGATATAGGAATTAAGAGCGAAGGGAATGTAAAAGGAATTGCTTAGCATACATATATGGATGTGTTCTTAACAAAATAGGCAGGAAATATTCATGATAGCCCTCATTTCTGTAACAGCTCATACCTATAAGTACATTTTTCTACTACCCGTTCTATACTCTCTGCCCACAGCAAGCATCCTGGATCATCATCATTGTTTACCTTGAAAGATGACCCAAGCCTTCATTTCTGAAATGTCTCTTAGCCTTAGTAGGTCTGTATAAGTTGGATTGTTACAGTTTTCCACTGGATTTAATCAAAAGGTATGGTATATTAAGGGGCATCCTGGCGAATATACTCTAAACGTACTCTCTCTTATCTTCACTGTGGGGCAGCAGAGTAGTTTTAAATAGTCTGGAACAGTTACCCCAGACAACATATTGTTCTTTTAGCCTGTTGCTAGGGAGGATCAGGATCTCTAGGTTGCCTTGACTTCCTGCTTAATGTAAGTTCAATGGGCTTCTTAGAGGAAAATTCTTCCCTCTGGGCTAGCACAAAGTCATAGGATCTGGAATCAAAATTTCTACTAATGGTTCATTAGGGGTAAAGCACAGTGATAGTACTTATAGAAACACCAAAGGGGGTGAGGGAGCAGTTATCAGTGGATAATGGCCACAGGGTTTCCAAAATCCTGGTACCTATGCTGTATGTCTGACAAAGCCTTCAGTAGCATTCCTATCTTCCAAGATGCTTCTGAAAACCATAGAATCTACTAGATAGTATTTCTCAAGTGGCACAGCAGTCTGCACAGCCACAGGGACCTATTTTGGAGCCTTCCTTCTGTTCTAGGTCTTACTCAAAACCAGCAGCTTAGGTCACTTGTTGTTGGAGTAGATGAAAATGCCACAACCCTTCAAAATCCAAAGACCCTGGGCTGGAGAGATGGCTCAGTGGTTAAGAGCATTGCCTGCTCTTCCAAAGGTCCTGAGTTCAATTCCTGGCAACCACATGGTGGCTCACAACCATCTGTAATGAGGTCTGGTGCCCTCTTCTGGCCTGCAAACATATACACAGACAGAATATTGTATGCATAATAAATAAATTTAAAAAAATCCAAAGACCCCACCAGGCATTATCTCACTTTCTTGGTTATTATGGAATAATAATTTTGTACACTGTAAAAATGTGTCTTTGCCAAGGCACCTCCTGATTGGTTTAATAAAGAGCTGATTGGCCAATAGCTTGGTTGGAATAGGTTAGGTGGGACTTCTGGGCAGAGTGAAAAGGAAGCAGTGTGGAAGAGATGCCAGAGGCCACAAAGGAAACAGAAGGTGCAAGATGGAAGAGAGGTAAAAAGCCATGAGGGAAAATGTAGATTAATATAAACGAGTTAATTTGAGTTCTAAGAGCTAATGGGACAAGCCCAAATTATAGGCCAAGTTTTAATAATAATTAATAATAAGCCTCCGTGTTGTTTTTTTTTATAAGCTGGTGGCCCAAAGAAAAATCTGTCTACGCTTGTTTTTTTTTTTTTTTTTTTTGTCGGATGCAACAGCACACCCTCTACCACACAAGATATATCTCCACGTATCTACACTACTGGGTCCTAGAAATTTCATTAAGTGAGAAAGACCCTGCTTATTCCCTAAATTATGACATAAGAAAATCTCACTAAAATCCAGAGTAATCATCACTTCTTATCACTGGACCTCAGTGCTATAATGTAATTGCTACAATAGAACAGTAGGCTACCTTGTGGAAGGGAAGAGTGATCAAGATATAAACAAACCAAATAGTGCGTAGTGATGGAAAGTTGGTGCATTATTATTTTCCCCAAAAGCTGGAAGCAAAGCTGCTCTGAGTGGGTCTTACGGAAAGGGATGAAAATAGGCATTGCCCAGGTCAACGGCTGCACATCAAGTGCCAGGAGATGTGATGTACTGAAGTAGCGAAAGTATATTGAGTACTGTACCAGGCCCCTAGACCTTAGTAGGCCCCCAGATGGCGTGATAGAAGCACCATTTTGACCTTAGAGCTGAGCACATGGGCCCTCAACGCCTTTCAAAACAGGAACAAAGACCTAGTCCATCAAAGGCCTAGTTCATAGTCCCAGAATCCAAGAAAGTCCCTAAATGTACTAACCTTGCTTGCACTTTGGCTTCTGTAGTTCTACCTCTGCAGTGTTCTTGCTAACTGAAGTGTCTTAACCAGAATGTGGTTGTTTGTTTTCGCTTTGTGATAAAAGATAAAGAACAGTGAGCTTTGGGACTGCATGATTTGTGAAAGTTTCCCCTATAGTTGCTGACCTTCTGTTCCACTTTAAGAGTGTTCATGGGGGTTCTTTGATGGGCTTACTTTGCAACAGTATACCTCCTGTATTGGAATTACCTCTTGATTAAGCTTAGGATAACCCATTGCCATTCTCCAGTTCCCACTCGTTTTTTATATGCCACGTAGGAGAGCGGACGATGTCAAGAAGAGCTCCTAGTTCTTTTGAGTTCTGAAACACCTCTAGGGGTAGATTTTGTTGCTGTTCCCTGTTGCCCTAGCAATAGGAAACTCATTGGTTACCATTTGGTTCTTCTTATGAAACACCAATTCCACAGGTCATGTGATAATAGTTAATATTTTTCTTTCTTTTCCCTCTTTTCTTCTCTTTTCTTTTGTGATTGTTAACATTAATTGCTAACTCAAAAGGTTCTAGATGCCCAGAGGATAAGCCTCTGGATAGTCTGTAAGAGATTATCTAGATGAGATTAACTGAAGTTGACAGTCCCACTCTAACATGGTGCTGTGTTAGTGGGGTCCAGGATTGACTACAAATGAGAACATCATCTGAGCACCAGCTTTCTTCTCCCTCTGCTTCCTGACTGCAGATACAATGTGACCAGCTGCCTTTAGCTGTTGCCACCATGCCTTCCCTGTCATGATGGACTGTTCCCTCAAGCCAAGAGCCAGAATCCAGCCTTCCTTCCCTAGGTGGATTTTGTCAGGTATTTTGTTGCAACAAAGAGAAAAGTAAATTATCCAGACCAGGAAACCAGTGTAGGGTTCTGCCATCTGTTAAGCATGTTTGTTTCAAGTATGCATTCTGAGTTGGGAAAACAGCTATCCAAATGGAGTTGGGGCTTCAGTGACTACATCGCACTGTGAGTCAGACTTGAGCTAACACTGCAGGTATCACCTGGGTCCTGATTGGTGAGATACACTGGCCTGTTGGTCTCCCAGAATCAGTGTCAGCTCAGAGACCCAGTCTAGTAATCTCCTATATGTCTAGCTGTTCCCCTTCCTATGAACAAGTGTCCTGACAAAAAAAACTGTAGCCCTCTTTGGGGAAGAAGTGGGAGAAAGAGTAACAGTATTTTCTCAGTGATATCCTGGAATTCTTGTGGTAGACCCAGACTCCCCTTCATTCAAGGTGTTAGAGGCCTATAAACTTCTCAAAAGCTCTAATGGCTTACATTTAGCCCTTCCATCATAACAGACCCCTTCTCTGTAGCTCAGGGAACCAATGTAGAGGTTCTGCTATATTCCAAGTTTGCCTGTTCTGGAAAAGTGAGCACTGTTTTTTGTTTGTTTGTTTATTTTAAATGAGTGTTGCTGAACATGTATTCATTTAACCTGGATGCTTTCTGCTTGTACAGATCTGCCAGGAATTTAGTAGGATGGCTTTTTATTTTGGAACATTGTGATTGACCAGGCAACATGGTAAATCTCCAGCGGCCAGATCATCTTGGCTGCTGCTTTGCTTCTGCCTATCACAGTGATCACTGCCCCCTTGTCTTTGAGTGTTGAGCTCTTCCACAAGTCATCTACCCTCAGGGCATCAAATTAGACTCACTGCATTTAAGCCTTGCAGGTGAATCCCTATGGCACCCACTGTACTTTGTTGGCTGTGGAGCAGAGAAACCACAGAGTCTTCAGCAATTTTGGGGCCCCCACCAATCTACCTCCCAAAGGACTGGTGGAAGGCACATGTTCTAGATATTCTTGCTATGGGTAGGTATGTTTTATGTGAGGATAGTCCCATCTCTCACGCCAATACCCTGAGGCTTTTGCATCTCGTCTCTGTAGTAAAGGAAAGGGAATTAGGCATCTCCCATTTGCTTGTACTGGGCCATCTTTTGATCCATGTTTCAGTCAAACAGATGAATGAGTGAAGGAATGAGTGAATGAAGCTATTAGTACAGTTCCTAACTCTCCAAGATAGAACAGTAAACCCCATGCCCCATACCACTGCATTTTTGCCTGAAGCAGCTTTGCAGTCTTTCCATCATTATTCTGCACCATTAACATTTATTTCCGCATTTTTCTCGGATTTCTGCCTGTGGAAGTTAGATATCTCAAGTAGATCTTTGGTGATGCAAATAGTTATAGGTTTAGAAGCAGAGAAGGAGGTAGTAGTGGTTCCTGAGAAGACTCAGTTTTCTTCCTTGGCAACTGCCTCAGTGAAGGACATTAAGTGTCATCAGGTAGAGGAGGGAAAGTCTGTGCCATGACAGGAGAGATGTGTCTGCGTGAGAGGTTACTTCAGACAAGGAAGTCTCATTAGAAGGTAGGAGCACGATATCCAGTCTTGTCTTCCCACACATGCCCATCACAACTTTCAGGGATGTCTTTCTTTTCCAGACAAATTCCCTCATCATCAAACCCAAGTCTGTTCACTTGCTACTCAAAAGGGCAACAGAGAACAAGCTGCTGGGGGCCGGAAAAGCAACTAATCTGGTAATCCAGCAAAGTTGAGAAGATGGTGGATTAGCATTCTGAAAAGACCATTTTAACTGGGCACAAAGTTTTAAAAAAGATTTATTTTATTTTTATCAATATTTTCCTACCTGTGCATAATAGCAATGTATGTGGAGGGGCTCGGAATCCCCTAGGGTTGGAGCTATGGGTGGTTATGAACACCATATGGATGCTATGAACTGAACACAGGTCCTCTGCAAGAACAAATGCTTTCAACCAGTGAGCAGTTTCTTCAGCCCCTCAGCATCAAGTTTAATCTCCTCTATCTTTAAGCAAAGGTGAAGAGAGACAAAAGGTTGGGGAAGGATGTGGAGTGGAGACTCTTCAAGTATCACTGATGGTCTAGAATGGATTGATGTGAAATTTGACAGTTGGCATTCATTTATCAAAAGGTCACAATGCCTCTAGAAATATTTATCCCCATCTCTGTCATCAGTCTAGAAGGGGGAAAGAGATTAGAGAATTTTTGGGTATATCCATAATGCATGCACAATAGTTCTGGACCAATATTTGTCTATGTGGAGAAGCGAGTGAGGACAATCCAACCCAAAGCTTTTGGTAGCAAAGAGTCAGAGACAACACGAAGGCAGAGATGTCAAGATTTTGTTCCTCTTTAGTATCTTTGAGATACCTGTGCAGACTCAGATGATATAGCTGCGTGCATGGCTGTGATCCCAGTCCTATGGGAAGCGGGGTCAGAAGCATCTCTGGCACGTCCTGTTCAGCAGTCTCCTTCCAGGCTTAATGAAAGATTCTGCCTCAAAGCAATAAGACAGACAGAGAAGGACACTGACATCTTTCTCTGACTTCTGAACTCATACATATATGTGTACACAACACAAACACACTTAAATGTAAAACTAAAAACTTAAAAAATTTCTCAGGTAACTTATGTGGATTTATGGCCAAAAATTAATATCCTGAGCAATCCTTTTCTTTAATCATTTGGCTAGTGACAGATGCCAGGAACAACCAGCCAACATCCTCTTTCTTATTTCTCTAGAAGTGTTCAAAAAATGTCACATATAATTACCAACTTGCTTGTCTTCTTCTAAGTGGTGGATTAGGAAAGAAATGTAAACGTCATTAGAAGCTAAATGCTGCCACTTGTGTGTTTCCTGCCAAGCAATGTAAATAAAGCTGGGAGGTTAGGAAGTAAAGGTCCTTATGTGTAAATGCCTCACGCTGGAACCACTAGTGTTTGGAGAGGCCACCTCAGCCCCATGCTGTTTTGAACATAGCCACGCAGCTGTGTTTGGCCTCAGAGTGACATTGCTCACTGCTGATTTCCGTGTCCGAGCATCATTATTCAGGAACACCTGATGCGATCTTTCTTGGTTTTGGCACTAAACATCCCCCCATCCTCCTTGACTGTGCCTTTCATTACTGTGGATGCATCTTTTTACTATAATGCTCTGCTATTCTCTTTAACACCCTTTCCCTCAAAGGGAATATCATTATTCTCTAGCAAAATCATTCTCTGATCTTTTAAACTTTAGGCTGATATCTACAAAGAGTTCATAACATAGACAGGGCTCTCTGCCCTACTCGACGTAGAATTCTTAGCATTTTCCGGTCTAATCAGATAAAGTTAATTCCACAAAGCCCCATGTGATTTAGGCAAGTTCAGCCTTAAAGCTCTGTTCTTCAAGTATGATTTTTGGTTCCCAAGTCTGGATTAGTCAGTGCTCTCCAGGGACACATAACTAATAAGATAGCTGTCAAATAGAAACAGACAGAGACAAAGTCATAGCGATGGGACAGGGGATTTACTAGAGAATTGGCTCCCACAATTATGGGTTCCCACAAAGGTGGTTTTCAGGCTGAAGACCTTGGATGGCTGAAGCATGTCATGGTGCATTTTTGAGGCCGTGGAACTAGAGAAACCAATAGTGCACCTCTTAGCTAGAGACCCAAAGCTTGAGAACCTAGTCTGTTGACATTTTATAACATCTGCTTAAAAAAACATCAAGCACATTGCAAGAGGACGAAAGAATTATAGTC
Source organism: Microtus pennsylvanicus (assembly GCF_037038515.1). NCBI lineage: Eukaryota > Metazoa > Chordata > Mammalia > Rodentia > Cricetidae > Microtus > Microtus pennsylvanicus. The sequence goes on along the minus strand of NC_134590.1, from coordinate 55,709,865 downwards.
CACTGGGCACCAGCTGGGTGAGACGGAGGAAGCCTTCAACACAACGTGATGATCCTGGTGCTAGGCCCACTCTTGCTTGTTCATGTCCATAAGCAAGCTATTTGGTCACCATACATCCCAATTCTTCCAACAAAGGCTGCTGTGAGACTCTGACTTGAGGGTTTTCAAGGCGATTCACAGTATTGATTTCCACGGATGTTGTTAGGTTCTATGTATGTTGGGGAAGAACGCTGGGTTAATCGGATTCTTATTTTTTTTTAATTATGTGTTTCTGTGTGGGTATCTGTAATAGTGCTGCCGTCCTTGTAGAGGTCAGAGGTGTTGGAATTCCTTGCAGCTGGAGTTATAGGTGGTTGTGAGCTACCCGACATGGGTGCTGGGAACTGAATTCCGGTCCTCTGCAAATGTCGTATTCACTCTTGAGAACTGAGGTCCTGTCATATTTTGTTTTTGAAACACGGTCTCTTTATGTAGTCCTGGAACACCCTATGTAGACCAGGCTGGCCTCAAACTCACAGATCTGCCTGCTTCTGCTTCTAAGTGCTGGGATTGAAGGCACACACTATTACGACATGGAACTTCAAAGTGGAAAGACTCTTTGAAAGCCTTATCTCCGGGAACCAATATTTTATGTCATGTAAGTTTCTGAAAAGTTGATGTGGTGATAAACATGGCACCTTTGCCCCATCTTCCCAGCTTAACTTCCAAAATGCTCTTCTCTCTGGGTTCAAATTTGCTTGAAATATTTTATACTTAAAACCTGAACTGCATAGTTGGCCAGGCGTTAGTCCTTTGTCCCTTGCTGTGTTCTGCAGAGGTATCTGTACAGCAGTTGGGGCTTGTCACTGCCATTCCTTAAGCCTTGGGTTCATGTTGCATCCTGACATGTGCAAAGTCCTAGTAGGACATCTACTTCCCTGAACTATAATATAGTCCTGATGGAAAGATGCCTGCTGTAACACTTCCTTATCCTGAGTATGTTAGTGTAGGTTTAAAGATGACTGAACGGTGATTTTTAGAAAATGTCATGTGTGCTTGTGTCAGGATGAACAATAATTAAAAGCAAACAAAAAAATTTAAAGCAAATTTTTTTTTTTTCCTATCAGTTAATATTCTCTCCTGGGATCTCAAGTGAGCTGAGTTTTCATCTTTTACAAAGATGCCTGGAAGAGAGCTCTGCTACAGCTAGTCCTGAGGGCAGCAGGCATCTGCAGAAAGTTCAGCACCTCCTTCCTATGGGCAAAGGAAACAACCTGGACTAGGGCTTAAAGACACGTATGGTTTCCAGAGTGCATCAGCTCACTATGAGAGATCCCATTAGGGGTGTGGTGCTCCCTGCTGGCCATTCCTACTGAGAGTGAATGTGACTAGGTTAAGCTATTTAGGAAGTCTGGATGGTGGAAACTAAGTTTGAGAATCTGAGGAGGGAGGAGGAAGGAGACCAGAATCAGAGATAGAGAACTGGTGCAGGAGAATTGTTTGTATTCTGTCAATCATGTTTTAAATAAACACTGCTTGGCCAGTCGCCAGGCAGGGAGTATAGGCAAAACAACCAGACAGGAAGTAGAGACAGGGCAATGAGAACAGGAGTATTCTGGGAAGAAGGAAGCTCTTTCCGCAGTCCTGCCCAGACCACCAAAGAAGCAGGATGTGATCTGCCCTGCTGAAAAAGGTGCTGAGCCATGTGGCTAACATAGATAAGAATAATGTTTCTTCAGATCTGCAATACCTCGCATCCCCTAGGGTTGCTTCTTTTCTCAAGCTTGGCTTCAGAACACTGGAAGTTACTAAGAGGTAGTTGATTACCCCAACAGATTACTTGAGAGAGTTCTACAGCCTGGTTCCACATGTTAGGAGGCAATGCCTCACAGGTCCAACTCAGTCTCCAGGCGTCTCTAAACTAGTGAGTACTGGCTACACAATGAGATTGTGTTCAGGTGTGCACTGATAATGAACCAACCAACTTAACATTGTTATTCTAGGAAGAAGAACTGTTGGAATTCAGTCTCACTTCTAACTCTAACTGGTTTTTAAAATATGAGGGGAAAAAAAAGTTCTTGTCACTCAAGTTTTAGGGAAACATTTTATAATTTATATATAAAATTTCAGTAAGAAACAATGTAAAATGACAAGAATATCCACCTTACATTAAGAGTCAAAATAATAAAATAAAACCCAAATTTAAAAAAAGACAAAAAACCCAAAACAATGAAAAACCCACACACAATGAATGTAAATTTTAATTATAAAACAAGAATATGAACAGAGCATTTAAAATGATCTCAGTCATTTGGCAACTCATCATATCATTGCAAGAAACAGATCTGATCTTAAGAAAACATTATTTTATGAAAAACTTAAGTTGGACAGTTTGTTCATTATGGGAGTTAAAACATGTTTAAAAAAGAACCTGGAGATAAAACCAGTTTCTATCCTGAAATAACTGTATAAAACAACATGACATTTTGAAACTGAATAGACTGGAACAATCTCATCTTCAAGCATTTCTCTTCACTGAAACAGACAATATGGAGATGGGGCAGAGGCTTGGGAATAGCACAAAGGAGAGGAATGAACCCACAGAGGGCTTAGGGCGCAACTTTACCTGAACCAGTCATTTGTGTTAATGGAGCTGGTGGCAAAGTCACAGAGGCAGGGATTATTGGAAAACAAGTTACATTCTTAAAAACCAGTCACGACTGTGGACGGAAAGCGGCGGAGTCCTTTCTTCACCTAAACTACTTGACTTGGATGCATGCGTGAATTTCTGTTTCCTGCCAGGCCATATGCAGATAGTTACAGGGCAGGTAGAGTCTTAGAACTCTTCTACTAATGACTGCATAGCATTTAAAACCTTTTTTTCATTAAAAAAAATAATAAAATAAAATAAACAGATATATAGTAAAGTTCACAGATAAGATTTCTCTGTAAAATAAATAAAGTGTTCATTGATTAGCATCATACATTGAGTAAAATACAGCCTATTTTTACATGTTTATATATTATACACAGATCCCCAGGGGGTAGCCTGGTGTCTGATGGGCTAGAAGGATTGCATTAGTGATGTGTCTCATTGGGAAATCCCAATTTCCACTGTTAAAATATACACCTACTTTGCTGAGTTCAGATACAAAGTAAACTTATCTTCCTTTATCTGAAGTAAATGTACATAATACCGTCTATGAACAATGGTTTATAAAGCTGTTTAAAACATAATAAGAACAAGCTTGCACCTAGGAACTTACAGCACATGCAAATCCTTTCCTTATTTTAAAAAAGAAAAAGCCCATGGGGCAAGGCTTGTCCTTTTTCTCTCCACTGGGTTGTTCTTCAGGAAGCCAGGGTCAGGGTGCCAGCATTACCGCTTTGCCTTTTTCATAGGGGTTTCGTCCACTCTCTGCTGGCCTCTTGTTCGAGCTCCAGGAGGGCTGACTTCTCTCTTGCGCTTGATGGAAGGAGAGAGCTGCACCTTTGATCTGCATTGAATAAAAACCAAGACAGTGAGGAAAGTTAAAATCTGCTGCTTCAAATAACTTGGAGTTCTTTAAAACGTGACACTAAAGGAAAAACCTCACAGTATTTAATACTAGAAGTGGCTGGAATGGTCTGGTTCTTGACCTTGAACAGAGCACAGATGGGGCTCTGGAGAACCACAGAACCCTGCACTGTCCCAGCCCTACCCATGAGGTGCTGACCTTGGTCTTATCAACATCCTTTCCTAGACCCTTGACTGATTGAGCCACACAGAGTCCCAACTTGAAACAATGAGCAAGAACACAGCAGGACTTCAACCCAGCATCTGGCAGAATCAAAACCATGCTGCACCAAGTAGCAGAGAAGCCAGCTAGCAAAGTAGGGGGTTTAGAGGAGCAGGGTAACTGACCTCAGTCATATCATCATCCTCAGACGTGTACAACTCTTGCTGGATCTCTGAAGCTTCTAGGACAAAGTGAGCCAGCCAGAGCACACTGCATGTCTTTACATAACCAGTTTCCTACTTTCAGCACTCTGGACTGCTGTCCAAGCACTACTGTGGTCAAACAAATAACCCTTCTTTCTTCATGCTTTGGCAAGTGATTTCTTTTCCTCTTTTGAGATAAAGCGTCATGTAGCCTAGGCATGCCTTGAACACCCTATGCAGCACAGGATGACTTTGAACTTCTGATCTTCCAGCTTCTGATGGTGATGTGACTTACATGCATAACCACACCCTGCTTACACAGTGCTAAGAATCCAACCCAGGACTTCATGCCCCCTAGGCAAACACTCTTCTAACTGAGCCGCATGCTCAGTTCTTTTTCCTAGTCATCCTGTATGACCCATCGGACCAATTTTTTTTTCAGCTCCAGCTCAAAAGCCCTCCTCTTGGAAGCCTTCTACAGCACAGAACAAGCAGCTTCCTCCCCAGACACTACACAGTGCTTTTGACTTTTACCACAGCATTAGCTGGTATAACTCGTCCCCTTTGCTTTTTCAAACTGTAGGTTACAATTGGTATTTTAAAGCAATGTGGTAATAGAGGATGGCAGAAAATGCCACTGTCACTACCACTATCAAGTTTTACTAGTGAGCATTTGGTTTGTTACAGTAGCTAGAATCTGAGCAGCAGTTGTATTAGTAAACATTTGATAGCGAGCTGCTATCAAAACTTTGAAAGTCTTATGCACATTCATTTCTATCATTAGAAAAGATATTTCTCTGGGCAGCTGCTAAGATTAATCATGTTATGTAGCTATACTGCCAATATCTGTTCATCACATGGTAAGCAAGCAGCAAATTCTTATAGGTGAATTAAAAAGTTGGAAAACTATGGCTGGGCTGTGGTGGTGGCACACGCTTTTAATCCCAGCACTCAGGAGGCAGAGGCAGGCGGATCTTTGTGAGTTCGAGGCCAGCCTGGTCTACAAGAGCTAGTTCCTGTACAGGCTCCAAAGCTACAGAAACGACATGCTTACTGTTCATCTGATAGCAAAAGAAAACACACCAAGTTGAATAGTGTTGCAGATAATATGGTTCTTACAGGTTATCTATGAATGAGCTGAGAATAGCTAAGGAAGATGTTTGTTAATAACCCATTCCAAGCTGTGATATGGGAAGCCACAGGCCACAGGGAACACTAAGTTACTATCGAGCTGCTTACAGCAGGAGCCAGTGTTGTGCTGTGAGTTGTTAGCGGGGAGCAGAATCTCTAGTCAGGCTCCCTTTTTCTTCTTGTGGGAGCTGGTATATTGATCAAGCCCTTTCCTTATACCCAGAAGCCTGCTGGAAGTACAGACTTAGAGGCCCAATGCTTAACAGTCACAACTGGCATGTCCACCATGTGATTCCTCTGCACATTCAATTCTGAGAAACATGCAACCAGACTGTCCTGATTCTGACATATACATGGAAAATAAGAATGACTATTTTATCTCACCCAGCAAGGATGAGAATTTTCTTCCTTTCTAAGACTGGTTGATGGATCAGAGTAGAAACATATTACAAGTGTGCTATGAGGATCGAGCACTGTAAGAGAGTGCAGAACAATCTTTGTATTCATGGAATCATCTTTTGTTTATGAATGTTACCATATACACAGAGCAAAACAAGTTCCCAACATAAAAAACAGTTCAGGGCGAGAAGCAAAATTAGGCTACCTACACCATTGCCACCTGCCATTACCAACTGTTCAGTGCGGACTGCAGATGCAATAGGAAGGCGATGAGAAAGGGCTGCGACAGAGAAGAGGCCCTAAAGGAAGGGGGCTTGAAGAAAGGAAGACCTGACTCACCGAAGCAGGCGGTGAGCACCCACTGCTTTAGCACAGCAGAGGCAAAGGAGGACCGTGGAAGCAGAAGAGAATCAGGCTGCGGTGGAAGGTGCAAGCTGCAGGTGGCTGTTTCAGAGTGCTTTTGTTTTGTTTCCTCCACAGTACTCTAAACCAGACATGACTAAGCCGTGACATGCTTCACCACACGGTGCAGATTAAACTAAGCGCTCAGACATGCAATCACTTGAGAAGAAACATGCCTGACTTTAGTCTTTGTACATGAAAGTCGACCAGTAAGGCTCACAAGAGTCAAGGACAAGCTTGTATGTCTAGGTTACATGGCAAAGACACTTTTATTTTAGGCCTTCCTATTTCTGGAAACCCATGATCCCCCCAAGACAGCTATTCTTAAGAAAATAGGAAAACCATTACTTGGGAGTTAAACAACTTGAAGAGTAGGCAGGGACTTACCTTCCTAATGGGGGAGATTTACTAACTTTTTCGCTGGTAGATAACTTCTCTTTTGCTAACTTTTGGCGATTTCTAGGAGAAACTGTTTCTGGGATGCCAAGTTTGGATGTTGCACGTGTAGATGGCTTGCTATGATGCTTTCTGAAACACATTATAGAGAAACTGGGCAATAGTAGAACTGGATTCTCTAGGCCATTGGACTACTGGAAAGGAAGAGAATTCTCATGGGCCAGACAGATATGGACACTAAAAGAATGAAAGGAGCTGGGTCTCTTGATAACTGCTATTAGAGACTTTGGTGTTAGTCAGGACTAACTCTACCTCCAGGACATTTTCTTTGCATATTTCACCACAATTGAGAAGATGACCCTGAAAAGAGCAAATATGTTGGCTGGACACCAAAGAGTTTATCAAAACAGAGTAAGAGGCTAAAGTTATTGATGGCACGACTCACAGCGCTAAATGCAGAGTAGTCAGTTATAAAAGGAAGAAATCAGATTAGGAAGAGCTAACTTTTAAGAGAAAAGGAAGAGAAGGGACTTATTTAGTGTATGATATAGTATAGGATTCAATTAGAAACAACTCCAATTTGAATGTATATTGAAAATCAGTTATCTATAAGATCAGAAAAACCCTTCTAGATTATTTAGTCCACATCTGATGTGGAGCATTTGTCTCTTAGAGAGGATATAGACTAGAGAGCAAACAATGATTAAGATGACAAGGAAGTGCAGGACAAAAAGAAGGCCTGGAAAGTGTCCTCAAATACTTAAGGGAAATCATTATGAGGCGCCAAGAGATGAACTTGAAACAAGAGCAGAAGTCATAGGGAGGCTGGCTTCTACAGTGCACAGGAAGAGAAAGCCAGGGTGGAAGAGGTTCGTCTGCCCCTGAGGTCTGTGCAAGAGCAGGACTAATACAGCGGAGGTGCTGTGACTTAGGTGCTCAAGGTTAGCAGTACCAGAGGGTCTCAGAGTGCACAGCTGACCACGAGGACCTGGGAAACCACAAAGATACCAGAGTTCTAGGACCAATCAATAGAGATTTAAACTAAACAGAAAAGCATCTGTTAATAAATCATATAATTCAGGCTGGAGTGGTTCAGCGGTTAAGAATACTGGTTGCTTGCTCTTTCAGAGGTCCTGAGTTCAATTCCCAGCAACCACATGGTGGCTCAACCATCTATAGTGGGATCTGATGCCCTCTTCTGGCATAAAGGCATATATGCATACAGAGCACATTCAATAAATAAATCTTAAAAACAAAACAAAAAACAATTCATGTTCTTGTAACATTGATAACTTAAGTAATCACTAACCTATAAATTATGACTTATTCTTTTAAAAATGTATTTTCCTATTCTTAAATAATACCATGCATGTATATAATACAATTTGGTTATGGTTTTGAAAGGCATGCCTACTAGTGATTGTTGGATACACTCCAGAAGACAGAAAGTCTAAGGAACTTTCTGTAGTTGAGTCCCACTACACTGAAGGATTTCTAGGATTGTAAGAGGGAGGCAGAGGTACTAATGAGATAGGGTGCTACACTCTAGCATGTTCACTATCTCACTAGGGCTCTTGGCTCAGTGACTCCTATTCATCTCAGCTGTCCCTCCTCTTCAACCCCTCTCTCCAAAAGCCCAAAGAGTGGGCCGTTTTAACTTTAGCCATGTGAGCTCCAGATTGTGTCTTTTGTCTTTAAATAATCTCACTCTTTTGAGAAATCAAACCATGTTGCCAAAGGCTAAGAATGTCTAAGTTCGGATGCTTCAGAAATGGGTTGATTTTAAACGTTTGTAAACATGATACAGTATTATTATTTTATTATGGGAACAGGCGTTAAGGGTAATACTTTCAAAGAAAATATTTTGGACCGTTTTGATTAATTGTGGAGAATGAAATTATAGAAGATTATGGCAAGATCAACAGTGTGTGAATGTCACTGAAAATGGGAAAGTCTTGCTCTGGAAAGCGCTGGTGAACACTAGGAAGGGCTATGCAGCACAGCCCCCCTCATCTCTCACGGTATACAGTAAGAAAGGGCACTGCTGGGTCAGCAGGTGCAGGGACATGGGAGGAGCTAGGGAGGAGTCTTATGGGCAAATACTACAATAGGTTTTCTTCCTTTAGGGCTTTGCCAAACCTGAAAGATTTCATTTTATTTTATGTATATTAACTTAGAAGGAGCAGAGAGAACTGACTTCTTTAAACTCATGGGCCCAGTTTCCCCCTAAAGTTTTGTGCCTCTACTAAGGTTTGAGAGAACATACTTTAGGGGAACACACAAACTCAGGCAGTACATCAGGATCAGCACAGGTAATGACTATGTGTGGGCCTCTGGGCTCCTGCATGGTCCTTAGTACACAGTGTCTGAGAAAATAGATGCTTTAAAAAAATGTCTGGAGAGAATTGACAGTTTTCATCAAACAAGCCTTTAAACCAGGCAAAGCCATTCAAGTAATCTCCCAGTAACTGAGACAGAAAATACATTCTCTATGAGATGACACAGTCAAGAAGAGAACACGGACAGGAACCGGCTTCAAAAGAGTCCCATGACACCTGGAGCTGCTTCCAGACAGAGCAGCTGCTGATGGCCTCTGGAGGCTCTTGGTTGTTCCCATTACCTCTGTGCCTCTGATCTAGTGGTAGATCTCGTGGTGGCTCCCAAGGGCTCATCCTCCTCCTCTTCTTCCTCTTCCTCATCAGACTCCTGATCTTTTCTGTCCTCAGATGTTTCCGAAACTGATTTCTGGCGCTTTCTTTCTGGCTCTGAGGATTCTGTTCAGAAAGAAGGGTAACACCTGGACTATACTATTCCCAAAGACACTTCCAAAGGACAGTCACGGAGTAGAACTTAGGATATTAGCAACTTGGAAGCAGAAGTGCTTTCCCACTTCCTTTTGGTTTCAGTACTTGCAATTCACAACTGTTTACCTTAATCTCAAACACATTTGGGATAGTTTACTTATGAAGTTCACAGCCAGCATTTGCAAAAAATTCACATGAGCTCAGAAAAGCATCTGGGATGTGCCATTTCTGGCAGGGATTAGAGCATTTCACACACATTTATGCAACATTAATTCTAGTTGCACCCAGCTGGATTTTTCTTCATCCAAAAAAGGTTTTTTTTTAAAAAAAGTGTAATTTTTGAAATAATAAGACTGCAATTAACAATGTACAAATGTATTTATTTCTTGTGTTTTTGTTTTGTACTCTAATTTGCTTTGTTACATTTTTAAAAACAAATCTATTTATTTATTTATTTATTTATTTAACATCTCAGTTAAAGTTTCCTCTTTCTCCTTTCCTCCCACTCCCCTCTCATCCCCTCCTTTGTTCCCACCCTGCAATCTGCTCCTTCTGTTTCTGTTTAGGAAAGGGCAGGTCTCCCATGAGCATCAACAAAACATGACATATCAAGTTGCAGTAAGACTAAGCACCCCCACTCCTATTTTTTTAATTGACCTGTTTACTAGAGAGAGAGAGAGAGAGAGAGAGAGAGAGAGAGAGAGAGAGAGAGAGTGTCATACCAGCGTCATCTGATGACGTCAGTGAGCGTTTGGTCTTTCTTCCTCTCCGACGCATACTTGCTAATTTTTCTTCACTATCATCCTAGAAGCAACAGCATTAAAGTTGAAAGTGTAGTTAGCTGAGCATTTATTAAACTTATTTCTAGAAGATAAATCTTGATGAGAAAACTAACACTTACATTGCTTGTATCTTTTTCTTGTAGGTTGGGTGTTTCTTTATTAGACTCATCTTTAAAAAAACAGAAATTAAATTTCATCAGTAGGTCTGGCCCATTATATCTGTCATTATTCTAATGCTAATATACTGTTATACAATTAGTCAGTTTGGATGTTTTTTCAAGATTTGGGAATATCAGCAAATACCACAATGAAAGATCTTCGGAAGGTAACCTACATGCAAACAAAAAATTGGGGTTTGCAGAGGTAACTAGCTTAGTAGTGAAATGCCTGTCTTGGAAGCATGGGGGCCAGATTTCAGACCCTCAAACCAACATGCTGGTGAAGTGGAGAGAAAGCCATGAGTCTAACTGGTGATTCCCAAGCTGATGAGAGACCCTGTCTCAAAGGAGGCAGATGACATTCCTGACGCTAACACCTGAGGTTTTCCGCTGACCTCCACATGCAGTGCAGACATACGTGCACACAACTACATCACCCTGCCCTGCTCTCACATACACATATCAAAATGTCCTTCTATTTCATATATAACTCACTCACATGGTCAAAGGTAATATTATGCGATATTTTTAGTGCATCTGTATTCTGAGAGCAATCCACAGGAAAGTTATGGAAATTTCCACTTTATCATGTCAACACTGGAAAAGTTTTGGATTCTGAAGCATTTCAGACTTTTGAATAGAGATGCTTCTTTTAAATCTCAGTACTGCTCTATAAATACTTCAATCTCAGTTTACAGTTTGGAAAAAGTATTTTGAATAACTTGGTTTCTATAATTTGTTCAGTCACATAATTCATGAGCAGAGTGGTATTTGGATTCTTTTCACTCCAGATACACATATCAGGGAAACACACAAACAACTACAGTCCAAGTCTGTTGGTAGACTATAACTTTATTCTTTAAACATCTGTCTTACGTTGAGCCTTTAATTCGTGATCCTAGAGAAGCTAAATAAGAAGGTGAACCCAAAGAAAAACATACTTATCCTCCTGGATATTGGAAGTGGACAAGATTGCAGGGCAGGGGTGGGGAGCATGGGGGTGGGGGTAAGGGGAGACGAGGAGAGAGAAGGGAGAAGGGGAGGATAGGGAGAGCTTGGGTGAAATGGGATGGTTGGGATGGAGGAGGGGTGGATGTGGGAGCAGGGAAGTAGATATCTTAATTAAGGGAGCCATTTTAGGGTTGGCAAGAGACTCGACTCTAGAGGGGTTCCCAGGTGTCTAAGGAGATGTCCCCAGCTTGTTCCTTGGGCAGCAGAGGAGAGGGTGCCTGGACTGCCCTTATCCTATAGCCAAACAGATGAATATCTTGCATATCACCATAGAACCTTCATCTGGCGATGGATGGAGATAGAGACAGAGACCCACATTGGAGCAATGGACTGAGCTCCCAAGGTCCAAATGAGAAGCAGAAGGAAGGAGAACATGAGCAAGGAAGTCAGGACCACGAGGGGTGCGTTCACCCACTGAGACGGTGGGACTGATCTAATGGGAGCTCACAAAGGCCAGTTGAACTGGGACTGATGGAGCATGTGATCAAACTGGACTCTCTGAATGTGGCTGATGGTGGAGACTGACTTGAGAAGCCAAGGACAATGGCACTGGGTTTTGATTCTACTGCATGGATGGGCTTTGTGGGAGCCTAGTCTGTTTGGATGCTCACCATCCTAGACCTGGGGGGAGGGGGGAGGACCTTGGACTTCCCATAGGGTAGGGAATCCTAACTGCTCTTTGAATTGGAGAGGGAGGAGGAGGGGGAGTGGGGGGAGGGAAGTGGGAGGAGGTGGAAATTTTTAATAAAAAAAATAAAATAAAAAATTAATCTAAAAAAAAATAAATAAACATCTGTCTTATGTAGACATTACAATTTTCTGAGAACATGTTATAATAAGGAAAATAAAGATAATGTAGTATATTATTTGCATATAAAATTATGGGTAAATACTCAAAAACTTGAGAGTTTTTTTTTTATTGGTGGGGGGTAGGGGAAGTGTCTAATTTTGTAGCCTAGGCCACCATGCTGGGCTTCAAAGGTTCTACTCCTCAGATGAAGAGCATATTTTCTCTTTTCTGAAAGCTCACTAATGAACATGGAAAAGTTAATCCAATAAGAACAAAGAAGTCTGTCCTAAGCTGGTCATCATTACCCAGACTCAGAAACTAACAAAAAATCAAAACCACCACATAATCACATAGATCACAAGCTTTACAGTGAGTCTGAAGTATAGAAACTTCTCTTATGGATTTAAATACTATAACAAAAGAAGGCTAAAAACCCAACAGAAGCAGAGTCTTCCTTTCTTAACAAAACAGAAATAAAAATGTCAAAAGTCAAAAAAACTCAAATAACAAAACAACCTTAATTTACCAAAAGACAAGAAAAAACATGAAGCAAGATCCAAAGCTTATAGATAATTAGGTGTGTGAACACTGTAGACAGGTTTCTGTCCTTGCTGTGTCTTGCTGATCAAGACTGTACACTTTCTCAAGTTACAGTGACAGCTGTCATATTCGTCCTCTTTTTATATTACCAACCCCTTAAACCCACTGATACTTTTTTCTTTCATTTAAAAAATCATTAAGCTAGGAGGTTAAAATGTACAAACTGTTAAAAATCTGGAAAAAGACAGACTAAATAATAAGAAATACTTTTATTTCTATTAGCTTCCCATCCGCGGGCAACCACTGGATGGTTTGGGATTTTTTTGGGGGGGGATCTCCCCCTATGGAATGAGGATAAAATACTTGAAATGGTTTCATCTTTTTAAGATCTCAGGTCTGGAGGGTACAGAGGGTTCTTCTGCAAATTCTTTTTTTTTTTTAAAAAAATATTTATTTATTATGTATACAACTTTCTGCCTCCACACGCCAGAGGGCACCAGATCTCTTTACAGGTGGTTTGGAGCCACCATGTGGTTGCTGGGAATTGAACTCAGGATCTCTGGAAGAGCAGACAGTGCTCTTAACCACTGAGCCATCTCTCCAGCCCCCTTCTGCAAATTCTTATTCCTCTGAGCAAAGTAGGTTCTCGGGATGAGCCCCCACTTTCATGGTAACATGCTCCAAAGAGCTACTTCTTCCATTTCATCTCAGCACTAACACAGCATTCAGCAGCTCAGACACTGCAGTCATCTCTCTCCAGCCTTCACTATTCTGCCTTCTACTGCCTTGTCCTTTTGTGATGTCACTGTCCCAGAATGAAACTCTGACTAAAGAAGAAAAACAGTAAGTGTATGTAACAAAAAGCCAACTCATTTCAAGGAGAAACAATGAAATTGTAAAATCTCCCTTAATACCCAGGCTATGTTCGCTGTTCAAGTAGGAAAAACCTTTTTATTTAGAAAACCCTCTGAACAGTCCTTGTGCATGAACTGAAAACACAGCAGCTCCTTAGACCACAGGCAGAGGAATTTCTAGTACATACCTGCTTGGCTGGTTTTCAGTTTGCTGCTAGGTGGAGATTGTTCTACCTAAGATTAAATGAGCAAAAATTAAGATGAACAGTTTGTCATCATCATACAGAAAGGCAACGAGTAAATTTTAAGCTGTTTACTGAATACACAATCAGAATAATGGGGACCTATTTGCTGTGGCTAGTCAAGAAGAGCTAGCATGTGGGGGTGCCCACGCGTCTGAACAATCTCTAACAAGTGTCTTTTGTGTCTTTCTACCATCATGCTGCAACTCTAAAGACTGAATGCCAGAAGAACGAAATGTCAAAGCTGTCAGTTTTCCCTGAGGCCAGCATGCCCCTTGACACGTGGGTCTCTGACTCTGCAGTCCTACAGTACTATGAGAGAAGCACTTTAGGTGCTATAGCACTTCATAGAAAGCAGTCTCAAAGGGTTTGTTGGCCACAGGTCTGGGAGGAAGTGACAAAGCTGAAGTTTAAATCCAAAGTGATGGTTTCTAGACCACAGCTCCCCACCACTGAAGTACATGGAATGAAATCCTCAACCTGACGATTTCACTGGGTATGTACTTCAGAGTCACAGATAAGAACATTCAGCGAGATAAAGGAACAGTACTGGAGATGGCTGACTTAATAAAGCACCTGCTCCATAGGCTGGGATCATAGTGCCTGTATAAAAAACTGATGCAGTGGTGAACACTGTTGACCCAGAGTTGGTGGGAGAGGCAGGTAGATCCTGGAAGTTTCCTGGTCAGCCACTGTACCTGAGCCATGAGCTATAGACTAACTGAGAGATCTTGCCTCAAAAGATAAGGTGGGGAGTTATAAGGAAGGCACCGGACGTCAACTCTGGTCTTCATGTGCATATGCACATGCATGTATTTAAACATGTGTGCTCCGACATGAAAGCACATATACACCACACTCATACCCACACAAATAGCACTGATGATTCCTGTGCTCTAAAATTAGGGTATATTAAGTATAAAAACAAATCAAGAGAAAACCATAAAGCAGCAGAGGTTATCAGAAGCTTCCCTTGTAAAGTCACTACTTGAAACCACACTAAACAGTGAACTTCTGTATTTTGACTAAGGTGCTCTACTTTTACATAGCTGAACTTCTAGGTACGGATGGAACGGCTTAATAACAGCTACTGAAACTGTGCATAGGAGGATACTACTAGTCAATGCATTATCTGAATGGGTAGCCCACATTTTAAGAAAGTCTTTTCAAGTAAATAAGTAAAACAAAGTTGTTCATAGCACTAGATGCTCACAGGCCAAGAGCACATATTTGAATAGGTCTTTTCTCATCTTGTGCAATTACTTACAGTGGTAATGCCAGTCTCTGCTTTGGAGTCTTCTTCTAAAGAAATAATAATAAAAAATTACTTAGATGGTAAATTCAGAAAGTTCTTATGTACAACTTGAAAATGAGCCAAACACCTACTTGTTTTCAAGCCTATTTCTGCTGGGTATTTGCGAGGTCTTCCTCTTTTCCTTTTAATAGTTATTGGCTGATCGTCCTAAGAGGGAAGTGAAAAAAAATGCCCAATAGTAAAAGAATAATTTATTCAATTGTATCGACTCAGGGTTCCCTCGTTAACAGGAATGGAACCAAGCCTAGGCATGATGTTCAAAGTCTTGCATTTATTCTCACTGCAGTCCCTTGCTTAGAGAGTACTGAAAGTCCTGACTCCAGAGTTCCATGGGGGTAACAGGGCTCAGTGAGTGCTGTCTCAGACAAGAAATATGTCTGCCCATTTAAACTGGGATTTGGTTTAAGCTACTTGTGGCTAAATGCTATCTCTTACAAAAAATATAGAAATCTAGTGAGTTTCTCACAAGAGACTGTTAAAGAGTTGGTACACTACCCATGGCTGGTTTGGATTTAGAGGGCTGTTTCAGGCCACTCTCATTCTCTGACCCAGAAGCTCCCTATGAATGATTAGGTTGGAAGCAAGCATGGCTGGCATGACCTTAGTGAAGCTGCAGCCTCCTGCGAACCTGTGACCTTGCCTCACCAAACTGGGTCTCCATGGATGCGCCTACTGCTCCCATTTCCTCATTTTCTCCTGCAGCACTAAGCTGCTAGGCCAGGAACCCGACAGTGCCCATGTAGAGCATTGTACTGACCATATGTGATGATGACATAGTAGGTTTTATATAAATGCTTTGATGAGATAAGATAAAAAGAACGAAATTAATCAGAATGACATGAATAAAGTATACTGTTTGGAACAGAGTCCCACTGCACTGAAACTGGCTAAAAACTACTTATGAAAAACTCATGCAGAGGAACAGGAAACATTTGAAAGTCATTTTGAGAGAATCAATAGGAAAACCAATTCTCACCTCCTGTGACTTGATACCGTCATCTTCATTCAACTCAATCTTTTCGCTTGTACCCTCATTGCTGCTTAAATCATCTGGAAAAAAGGCACAGTTCAATGTGGTGCTGATGACCAGATAAGCTTTCATCACGCCCCTGAGGATCTGCAGTCCCAGACAGACAGACACACACACACACTTTATTTGCATATCTTCATTATTAAAACCAACAAGCCTGATTTAGTTAACTAAGAAACAGCATACTTTTAGAAGGGAATCTAACTTAAAAATGATCCCCAAACTTAAGCATAAGGTACTATGTGCACTGGGGGGAGCAAATGGGCAAAAGGACATTCCACAGGTGAAGTTTAGAGCTGGCTTAGCCGCCAACACCCATAATCAGGGCTTTCACTCACCTCTGTCTTCCAGGGAAGTACTGTTTGACTTTGAACTCATTCTAGAGAATTCCTCCAGATCTCTAGAGTTCTCTTCCTGTGGAGAATTTGAACAAGATCAGAAGCTCCATTTTCAAATTTAACTTTGCCTTCATTCATACTCCCCTGAGTTTCTCTCAATAACTATTTCCTAACTGTCATTTAGAATAGTTTGATAAATGTGTTTAAAAACATAACCAGTATTGCAGTTAGTAGAACTGTTAAAAAGAGATTTAAAAAAATTGAAGGCAGAAAAGCAAGTTTAGATATAAAATACCAAGGTCAGGGTTAGTTTTACATTCTTTCTCCAAAATGTACCTTTTCTACAAGACACTCCAAAGGAAGAATTACTATAAACTATATTTCTTTATGGAGTGGTAGAGGAGAGTAGTACAGTGAAGGATTAGGAGAGAATATACCAAAAAGAACATCTAAGGATTTAGATAAGCTAATTTAGAGTATTAATCCCTAACAGTGAAATTATTCACCATTAGTTGAAAAAAGTTTTGAGCATGAAACATCAAGTGAACCCTGACAGCTACAATAATGACTGGCCTGGCAAGACATGGCTATAAGTGCTACAGTAGCATGAACACCATGGAAGCAACCAACCACTTTCTGATTAAAGTCTCATTCCACAAGATGAAACTCATACTTGGGCTATTGCCGGGCAAAGAACTTGTGACTAGACTACTATTTCTGCTAAATGGACACAGTATTAAACTGACTCTTAATTACTTTCTATTATACCCAGAGATGCATCTCTTAATCCTCATCAGAGAAGCTTCTATTTGTAGTAGACAGAGATTAACACAGAGATCCATGACTGGTCAAAGTGCAGAGAATAAAAGAATGCTGACTGCTCAGCCCTAAATGAGACATCTATATCATATCCCCTCCTCCCAAGGCTCAGGATCTTCACAGGAAAAGGGGCAGAAAGACTGTAAGAGCCAGAGGCTGTGAATGACTCCAAGGTAAAAGAGTCCTTTGGATACAGCAGGGAAGCTGCACATATAAACTCACAGTAACTGACAGTATGCACTAGCTCTGTGGTACAAGCTCAGGCCAGAAAACAACCCGACATGGAAAGGGACGACAGATCTCAAGTCTCAGCCGTAACTGAAGAGCTACTGACAATGGACAGCTACTGGTAGAGGGAGAGTCAGTTCTCTTTAAAGTGTTTCCCCTGGTGAGTTTATCACACTCTAGTGCAAGGCCATCCAAGAATATATGGGTAGTACAACTGAACTTAACACTTTTTAAAAAAAGTTTCTGGTGAGTAGGAAAGGGATGGGAACAAAAATATGTATCTAACCTGTGTTTTGAAAACGTCTTTTGGTTAGTCAAGGATCACTAACAGGAAAATCAGTTCTGGTGCTCTACTGTAAAAGTAATATGACGACAGATAGTGGCAATGTAGTATATTAAAAACAGCAAGACAGAATTTTGAGTGTTTTCTACCACATTGAAGCAATAATATTTAAAGAAAACAAATAAGCTTATTTATTTGAACACTGCACTTATACATGTACCACACTACAACATGGTCTCTCACCACAAATATATATGTGTGTGTGTCAATTAAAACCTAAGTTAAAGTTTAAACAAAACTCCACAAAATGTTTACAACACTAACATACTCAAAAAAAGCAAAGGGAGGAGATCAAGATAAATTTAAAAATTCAAGTTTCAATTTTACTACTCTAATGGTCTTTTATATAACTATAAGTAATTTCCATTATTATAAATTTTACTTAAATTACTTTTTCATGGCCCATTATAATCCTTGTTTCTTTCCTTTCTTTTCCCTGTGGGACTGGAGGGTCTAGGATTGCCTTCACTGTCCCTTCCCTTCGCAAATGCACTCAGTGTCACCAGGTGTTTTATCTTAGCTATTTTTAGCATGTGCTTGAGAGCACATTATAGCACAAGTATGGAGGTCAGAGGGAGATTTCAGGAGTCAGTTCTCCCCTTCTACCATGTGAGTCCCAGGATTTGAACTCAGGCTGTCAGACTGGCTAGCAGTGCCTTTACCCACTAAGCCATCTTGTTGGCCCACTTTTCAGGGACTTAATGAGGTATAAATACATATAAAGTAAAAATATCCACATTATATCACAATTAAGGCTTTCTATAAACATTTGAGTTTTTGGCCTATTTTGAGGCAGGTTCTTTTTTTAGTAATGAGGATAACAAAAAGCTTGTGGTATCTTCTAGTAATAGCAATGTGAGCTCAGGCATTTCTCATTTGTCTGTGACTGCATAATGAATGTTTTCTTTGCAGGAGCCCTAAGTATCCACTGTGGAAGGTCACTCCATTAAACACTAGACTAACAGATTCAGCAGGCTCATTTAACTGATTATTTGTAATCTCTAATCACATGATGCTGAAACCTAGGGGTCATTCTCAAGCGCTCTCACCTGTGGAACACCCAGCTTTCCTTCCCTAGGGTATCTTGAAAGCACTATATGGCCAGGACCAAGACAAGGAATTATGGACTATGACTGACAATGAGCTCAGTGCCTGCAGACACCAGGGCAGTCTCTGTATTATTCACAAGAATTTTAGAATAATTTTAAATAGAAAGAAGAATTAAAAAGCAGTTCTGTCATTTAATTATTATTCTAGAGTAGTGGTTCTCAATCTTCCTAATGGTGTGACCTTTAATACAGTTCCTCATGTTGTGGTGACCCAAACATAAAATTATTTTCATTGCTACTTCATAACCGTAATTTTGCTGATGAATCATAATGCAAATATCTGTTTTTTTTTTTTTCTGATTGTCTTAGGTGATCCCTGTGAAAGGGTTGTTTGAGCCTCCCCCACCAAAGAGATCACGACCCACAGGTTGGGAACTGCAGTTCTATTGGCTTCTCACTCTTTCAGCTTGGGAGGGCACAGTTTAGAACATGGAAGATCAGCCCAACTGAGAAAGCCTAACTAACAGCTATCTCTAAAGCAAGCTATTTAACCTGCCCTCATTAATACTCGGGCTCATGTACAGAGTGACTTCCAACTTAGACCTTTTTCATGTGCTACAGGGTAGAAGGACAGAGGTGTGCCTGTGGTAGCTGGTGTTTGCTCAAGTTCATGTGTGGCTGAAGATGCTATACAGTCTTCATGTCTATTTCCGGTTATGGGATGATTCTTACAGAATGAGTACTGGGCCCCTCAAATTCTGCAAGCTCCCAATGACATGCATGAACTCATTTTTATTCTGTTTTCCTTTTTCCAGTGCCTGGAATTTTTCCAAATTCAATTTTTAACTTCCTTTACTCTTGCCATACCAAGTTGACAATGACTTTATTGCTTCTAAAAGTGATACATATTTACTTCATGAGCCGTCATAGGAATGGTAAAATCACCCCCAACCTAGTAGACTAGTCTACAGATCACCATTACTGTGAAGTGTAACATTAAATAACTTCTGAACACAGCTTCTGTACAGGAAAATATTATCCATGCATGCTTTTTTTTCATTTATTATGTATGCAGTGTTCTGTCTGCATATATACCTACAGACCAGAAGAGGGCATCAGATCTCATTACAGATGGCTGTGAGCCACCACGTGGGTGCTGGGAATTGAACTCAGGACCTCTGGAAGAACAGCCAGTGCTCTCAACTACTGAGCCATCTCTCCAGCCCCTCAATGCATGCTTTTCTATGTTGAAGGACTGAAGACAGAGCCCAGGGTCCTATACACTCAAAGCAAATGCTTTATCTCTGAGGTATCAGGTTTTACTTAATTTCATTATTTAAAAACTTACATGAAATTGAGGGGAAATAAATATCTCCTTCAAACTGTTTCTCTATTATTAAAGGATTATCTTATGATCCTAGCTGTGAACAGGGCAATGAGAAATGAGTTAAAAGCTTATTTCTTTCCTACGCACAAACTCACTGAAATTCATGGTACTATGCAGCTTTTCCTTTTGGCTGTTAAAAGTCCTTTCTTTTTATTTAGTTCCCCAGTTCTTGGGGGACACAAGAACGGCCTTAATGAGTTGAATATCTGCATAAAACTAGAACTAGGTGGAGAAAAATAACGTGGGCAAGAAGAGAGACAGGAAGACATCACTCAAGATGTTCCCGGAAGGAAGAGAGACAGGAAGACATCACTCAAGATGTTCCCGGAAGGAAGTGTGCAAATCTGGGAGAAGCAGAAAGAGGGGCAGAGGGAAGGCAAGGACCCAGGAAAAGTTCAGATCCAGGGCTGCCAGTATTTAGAGGCAGCATATCAACATTTCTAAGTAACACTATATATCACCACTGGTGTAAGTAGATCTATGCTAAAGACACCAGAGCTGGAAGAAAACATCTGGAAACCCTGAAAATTAAGCAAGACCACTGAGCAAAATAATAAGTGAGCACTGTAACTATTTGTCACATTACTACAATCTTGTAGATTACAAAGTAGAAAATTATCTATCTTTTATAACAAGGTGATTATTGTTAGATACATGATATAATATAAGGATAATAAAATAAAAATTATAAGTATTTACAGTGATGCAATTTGGCTACCCTCCCTATTCCCCCCGCCCCCCAAACTTAAAACTAATCAGTAGAAAAATACCTTTGTGTCATGTGGCTCAGTCTCAGAATACTGTCTCTGTGTTCTTTCTATTCTGGAAACCAGGACATCTGGGCTATCATCTGTAAATCAGTTTGGAATCACAAAAGAACAAAAACTAACTTAAAATGAAATACAGTTCTATTTTAGGGCAGTTGCAGTTCTTTCTCTCTCTCTCTCTCTCTCTGTCTCTCTCTCTCTCTCTGTCTCTCTCTCTCTCTCTCTTTCCTTCTTTTAGGTCTATGATACACTAAAGCCAGAACTTATTGTAAATATATTTAAAATGTTCGGGATTTGAGCACTCAGCATTGGTCTTTGGCTTTGCCGAAGAAAGAGAATATTAAAAAAAATCTCCAAATGTTATCAGGGCATAATAGTTTACCCTAGAACTCAGGAATGGAGGCAGGAAGGAGTATTGCCAGTTCAGGGTCGGTTTAGGCTATACCTCAAGACCTTGTCTCAAAAACAAAAACAAAACAACCACCCAAAAGTTTATACTCTGAGGTCTAGTGGGAACGGCTGGGCATATGGAGCCCCAGAGACACTGTAACTTTACTTCCTTGAAAAAGTTCCATCTAAGAAACATAGCCTTGAGCTGGGACCTGGGTGTGGGAGCAGGCTGCTTGAGGAAGCAGAGTAAACCCCTCAGAGCTTCAACCTTTATTTACTAGATGCTGTGAGAATAAACTGGGGCTGTATATAAAGAACCATTTATAGTATCCGAATGTAAAATATGAACAATTTATTACCACAAAATAATCACATGCATCTACTAAAAAAGGAAAAAAATGCATTTTCTCATATGTTTACTAAATATTTAATGAATTTCTACTTTGTGTCAGGCACTGTCCCACATGGCAGTCATTAGCAATGTGTTTCAGTCTTACTCTGTAGCCCAGCTAGGCTTGGACCTAATGTCCTGTTGCTCAGTCTCTTGAGAAGCTGAGATTCTAGATCCATGCCATCAGGCTTAGCATAAAGACAGAAAATTTCATGGTGCTATGCTATTACATATTTAGATTTATTAGTATGGCCCATACACTGAAATACATATTAATGAAAAAATTCAGTCTTTCATCTACACTGATCATATCCAAATGCCCAACACCCTCTAGTACTCTCTAGCCATTGTACTGATAAATAACTATGGGACATCCACTATTGTAGATAATTCTGTCATATGGCTGTGTTACAGACTATATAACATCTACAGGATGATACAGAGGCATTATCACATATGCTTTGACTAAGTATCTCATTAGCTCTGCCTGGTATCTGCATTCAGTGCCAGCTGGCTCAGTCATAGGCCCCTATTACAGAGACTGTGATATGTCCACAAGTTGGGTTTTCTGTAAGAAATTGTCTAATTTCTGGATCTATGTGTGAAAAGAACCTATTGGTGCCTCAAATTAGCCTCAAAGGTTATTAAGTAAACAGTTACTATCTTTATGAATTATTTTTTGCCCCACATCATTAGATATGAATATAACTTTTCAGGCATCTAAAACAGAAGCACACATTAATACCTAGTTCGTCTTCTGAGGAGGGGTAATGCTCCTTCCTGTTTCTTTTAGACATGTGCCTTTCTTCCTCTTCAACCTGGAATTTACAATGACCATGTTATAGGCGCAGGATCTGATCCACTCAGTTAAAGTAGGGACACAGAGTAATAACTTCTATCATTTACAGGAGGTAGGTACATTAATTTAAAAAAATGTTATTAGAGACTTTAACACCTGTTGGGTGGTGGTGGTGGCACATGCCTTTAATTGCAGCACTTGGGAGAAAGAGACAGGAGGATTTCTATGAGTTTGAGGACAGCCTGGTCTACAGAGTGAGTTCTAGGACAGCCAAGGCTGCCTGGTTTGAGAAAAAAATCCGTCTCTAAAAACCAAAAACAACAACAACAAAAAAAGAAGAAGAAAAAAGAAAGAAAAGAAAAGGAAACTTTGGCACCTTCACTTAGACTGAGCTAATAGAGTAGATGAAAGTTAGTGCAAAACGATACATTCTGAACACAAAACAGGGACACAGTACCTAAGCATTACAGCAAAGGAAACAGGCACAAATGACATGCGATACAGACCACCCTAACATCTGTTTAATTTATACAAAGAAATCATATTTTGACAGCACAAATTGGAACTTTAGACAAAAAGACACAGAGTTGGGTGGGGAGAAAAATACAGGTGGTGGGGAAGAACTAGGGAGAGGGCAAATATGATCAAAACATACATGAAACTTCCACATAACAATCAAAGCACAAACAAAACAAATAGAACCTTCTAACACCTTTCTTCACATAGAGGCTAGAATCCTACATACAACACAAGAACACTTGAGTGAACTATGCAACACACCTCTTCAGAATCCGCTTCAGCGCTGCATCCGCTTAGGGCTTCCGTGCTGTCTTTTGTACTGCTGAATATTTCTGAATAGTAAACACAACAACAGAAATCCTCTTAAACCTGGGTGTCTGTGCATGTGGTTAGGAAAAACTGTCTAGTCATCCTGTTGCATAGCAGTTATGCACTAGGCACTATGGAAGACAGTTCAGGTGGCTTTTGATGTATTCTCCCAAAAGCGCTGTTGTGTGTCAGTGTGAAATGTGAATAAACACGGCCCAAGCATAAAAGGACTATGCCAGTGCCACAAAACTGAATTTTGCACAGCAAACTTTAAGGCCTTCTTCCTTCAGCTTTGTAACCAGTGTTAGGAGAATCCAAAGAATCCCCATGAAGTACTCCACATCAGACAGATTAGCGAGCATCCCAGCCTAACACGGTCAGGTAAAACACAAGTGTGAAGTGACAAGTCTGTCACTGAAGAAAAGCTAGCATTCAGTGCATTGAAGATGTGATTGTAACCGAGCAAATCTAAAGACATAGGACACTGCTCATGTTTTGAAGGACAGGGACGTGCAAAGTAGTACTCTGTAATTAGGAAAGGCTGCAAAAAATTGGAATGTTCATCAATAACAGAAGCAAAAAATAACCGTGGAATATTTATACAATGGGATACTAACTAGCATTACTGTAAAGTAACTGGTAATAAAGACAGGACATCAGAACATACAGCAAAATAGGCAAATAGGGTGAAAGGTGGAAATGTTTTATAAAATGTGGTTACTATTCACCTAAACCAGGCAACATATGCTATGTATCTTTATGAAACTAAAACCATACCTAGTATATGCAGAACAGTGGTTCCCTTTGAACTGCGATAAGAGAAAGAGATTGTGACTAGGAAACTCTCAGGGGACGAACATTTTAATAGATGAGTGAGACAAATATGCTGAATTTTAAGGTATGATAAATGAGGTAATGGGCACATGAGTATCTATCAATCACTATTACTGTTTTATTCTTGTCTAAGATATAGTCCAAAGCAATTATGAAAAGTGTGTATTTATATATCTTTCTCCAATCTTGGATTACAGAATCAACAAAATTAGCTAACAGAAACCAACAAAATTTCACATGCTGGATAAGAACAGAATTTTCTCTTTGGAGCTAGCGGCCTTTGAAGGTTATGTGTAACAAGGATTGACTCACATAAATGCAACTGCCCGACCTGTTATAACATTGAGACTGTGAGAAGTTAACAAACGCTCAGCTGGAGGCATGGTGCAGCATTCCAGTATTTCTACCACAGAAATCACAGGAGACTATGTACTTGGCTTCACAGAGGAGTGAAGCCGCTTTGAGGTCACTGGCAAAGTTCTTGTAGCTAGTTAAGGTCAAATACCACTTCTTAGCTGTATGGCCAAATTACTAAACCTCTAAGTTATTTCCTAAACTATAAATGTGATGCTTAGTGTTCACTTTATTGAACTACATAAACTACGTGAGAATATCTGAGAAGAGTACAAGAAATAGAAGGCAATCAGCAAATGGTAATTATAATTAGTACTAAAATTACTACTGTAGAATTCATTAACTTACCTCCTTTGTTTTGAGATTCACAGTGTATTTCTTCATTGATTCTTGAGTCTGAATTTTCAACCTAAACATACAATAAAAGGGTTCTTTATGGACAGTCTCACATAAACTTAACAGCAGGTAAAAAGACATGTGTGTAACGTGGCTGTTTACAACAATGCTGCCAGGACTAGGGTGCATGTTCCCTTCAGCTTACCCAGAAGCTCGAGGGCACAGAGGGCCTTCTTTGTGAAAAAATTCTAGCAAGTTACCATGCTTCAATGTTTATTCTCCTTGTCTTTAAAATGATTTTTGGAAAAAGCAAAATAAGCAAGAATAATTTCAACCTCTGAATTCTATTCCATTAAAGAGCTCTTACACGTTCTCCTTTCTTTATCTTTAAAAACTCTTGAGCTGGGTACAGTGCCTACATGTGCAATCCTAGCACCAGGGAGGGTGAGGCAGAGGACTGCTATTAGCTTGTGGCCGGTTGACCTATATATGAAGCAATATGACCCTGCCTCGGAAAAAGTTAGAAAATCCCAAACAACAAGACCCATCAAAACTCTGAAGTATTTTTGTCATAAAATTACCTATTTGACTAATTTTGTCAATCTCACTTTGTTTTAAACTGCGCAGTCTTGATGTCCTACAGCACTTTGCAGTCCTAGCTATAGGCCCTCATGACTGCTGGAGGCTGTACTCTGCTGGGGACTTGGGGCGACTGGGTGGTGCACACTGTCTGGTGCTAGAGGTTTCAGCTTGCAGGGCAAATCAGAGCCCCACTACAGGGGCTTCTTTCTTCTCCTTTGCAGCATAGGGTGCGAGCTTCTAGGTACAAAAAAAGATTCTGACCCCACAGTGCCCAGAAGCAAGAAAAGTTCTCCCATCTCTTCCAGAATTCATGGATGTTCTGGAAAGCACAGCTAATGGAGATTTGTAAGCATTCATAAAATATTCACCTCTGGTGTTATGTTCCCTACATATACACTGATACAAAACAAAACAAAACAAAACTAAGCTTTCAAGGGATTCAAAGAAATGATGAGAACCACAGCTGGAGAAAAATGTTTATTACAATCACAGTTCAGTCTCTTCAGACAAGCTTTCTACCATCATAAAGTGAGTCTCTCAAGCTAATAACTATTTTGCCTATATTGCCAGGAAGGTTTAAGAATTTGTGATTCTATTATAATAAAAGCCAGAGAGCTCAGAGTTTTTTGTCATAGCACGTAGGCGACTGTGGCAGAGGTCGAGTGTAAGCACCGTCTGCATGGAGAACTTGAGTGGAGCACACGCTACCAAATGGGCTGCGGCACAAACACCTTCCCACACCAGCTCTCTCTCCTCATCCTCAAACCAAACACTACAGTTACTTACATTTTGTGATTCGCTCACCAATGATGCTTCTTTCCCCTGTTCACCTGTTCAAAAACAAGATGAGACACAAGAAAACAACACTGTGTTGGAAATGGAGAGCAACACATTTAAACATTTCCAGAGCAGAGGAACTGAACAGGATGTCACGTGACCTGCATTTTTGAGAATCATAAAACTCTAATCAATCAGTTTTTACAATCTGTGTTCTGCATATTATCAGAAAAACAGCTTGTATTTTTATACTAATGTCTGTAGCCCATTAAGTCATGCAGTGACTTACCTACTTAAGTCATTGGAGCTAAGGAAAAGGTGGAAGACCTTAATATTATCTGCTAGGCTGCAGTTAAACTAGCTCATTTAAAAATAATGCCATCAGATGAAAGGTTAGAGCCTTTCCCCTCACACAGCAATGGTCTGTTTATAGTCTTGGAACTTGAAGTACAAAGCCTACTGTTTCTCCTCAACAATGACAGAATATACATTTTTCTTTTAAACAGCTTCCTTCTATGTAAATAGATCTCTTATTGAATTGTACCTAAACACAGTAAAACAGTCTAAAGCTAGCTATGGGAACCAAAGACTGAGAATGCACAAATATTTCCTTCTAGACAGTGAACATTATGCATGACTGAAACACCCATATGCATTAACTAATTTATTCATGGTTTGGATTATTTAACTTCAGAATGAATGACTCAGCATCTGTTGCAGTCTGAGGATTGTGTGAATTTCTGCTCAGAAGGCTCCTAAGGTCATTTCCTTTCTAATTCTAAGGTTTTCTCCTCAAAGTATTGTGGCTTACAACAGAGAGTGTTTTAGACTGAAAGGTGATGCAAGCTAAGAGTAGTTTTGTGCTGTCACTAGGGCAAAAGCCAGAGAGCCAAGGTGATCAAGTGGACACATGATTGGTTGTGGGGAACAAGCTGCAACAGTCCTCAGAAGGGCAGTAAGGGCATGGAGAAACTCGCATGGAATAAAGCGCCTGTCCCTGACAATTTTTCTTTTACCAGTATTATTTGGAGAGGTTATATTTAAACAACAATCCTATATAAAACAGGATGAGAAAAGTGTATGTTAAAAACAAAACAGTGCATGGCTTAAGGGAGAGGTCAACAGTTATGAGGTGCACTGCCCTTTCAGAAGACCGAAGTTCAGTTCCCAGTGCACTTACAAAGTGACTCTCAAGTGCCTCTAATTCCAGCTGGAGGTGACCTGACAACTCTGGCTTCACGAATCCCCTGCATACATTGATGTGAATACCCAGCCATTCACATCAACAAAATTTTAAATAAATCTTTAATTTAAAAAAAGGAAAAAGAATGAAGAATTTTGTCTGAACTATTTTAAAAAGTAAGAGGCAAATTCATAGTCTGTCAGTATTTTACTATAAACCATCCACCAACTTTAAGCTGCAGTAAAAGATAAAAATATATGCAGGGGCAGACAGTGAACAACTGCTAAAACCAGCCTACCTGATGCACTTTGCCTTCCAACACAGGGGTTTCCAGATGCTACTGCAACTCCATGATTTGTATCTTCCTCTGAATGCAAAGATGTCTACAAAAGTCCAAGGCACCACAAAAATAAGTGAAGTGAGACTAGCTGGCAACTGTGGCAAATTAGACTATCCCGTAGCATCTAGAAGCAACTTAAAAATCTATCCTCCCATGAGTTGAAAAATGAGTACATCAACATTTAAAATAATACAGGAATGATCAGTCTAATCTCACCTTTCACCATCTTAAAGCAAAAGGCTAAAACCATAGTTTATTACAATACATGTGATCCTTTCTGATCGGCCCTACTACCTTGCCACTCTGAAGCTTCATACCTAAGAGACTGGGGTACAACAGTTTAACTCATCCCATCTCCTTGCCTAGTTGTTCTCTCTTTTCTCTTCCAATAAACTTCAAATCTGCTTTCAGAATTCTGTACCAATGTCCTTTTGCAAACACTTCTTGCTACCTGCCCAATACTCTTTTGGGGTAACCCCCCATTCATTGCTAGCTTGTCACAAACAGCTGGCAAGAACTGTGGAATCAATTTAGAAAAAAAAAAGTCTAAATTGTGTATGGTGCAGACCTAATAAAAATAAGAAAAATTTTATTCAAAATATGAAACCATGGAGAATTTAAGCAGAGCTATGACGTGACCCAACTTATGTTTTAAAAGATATTAGGCATGGTGACATCAACCATAAGATTGGAACAGAAGTCCACGTCTAACAGGAAGCCATTAAAGTGGTCGCTTAGGTGAGGCTGGTAGCTATGGGAACAGAAAGTCATGGACTCATGTTTTGTTGACAGCAGATTAAATACAGATGAGAGAAATGGAAGGTGACTCCATGTTTGCTTTGAGGAGCTAGATCTGATAATGGCCCTTTTTACTAATATTACTGGAGTTCCTAGCTTTTTACCCAAGGATGACAATAACACCATGTGTCACCGGTATAAGAAAAGGCCACATACAGCTGATGTGTGCACGGCCAACAGCCCACACCACTCCGTGTCAAGACTTACTGAGCTACTAGTCTTACCTCAGTTGTCAAGTTGGCTGACAGTCCTGGTTCTCCTGTACTCTTTGGTGGTAACTCCACATTGCCTAATGAAACTCAAAGAATTAACAAAATTTAAAAATTTGAATGCAAAATACATCTCACACAGAAAAGTAACAACATGTTATCAGCACTCAGAGCCACCTACCCTTGCTGATTTAGTTCACTGTAAGCAAAACAGCAGAAAAAGGAGTACTCTGTGGGTAAAGGGGGGCTAGAAAAAAAAAAACAGTGGCTATTTGCTCATTTGTGGGACAATGGAATTATTTCTTGCTTGCATAAAAAGCTAACTGCCTAGAAAGGGAGATAATATATTATTTATGGAGAAATCTTATTTCCTAGTATTGTTCTATAGCCAGCTCTATCAAATTTGTTCCTAAAACTATATATGCAACATTCTGAACAAGAGAGATTTATAAATGCCCGATCAAGACATGATTTATAGACCCACTTTACTTCTTGACACTGAGACTGAACGAAAAACGGAAACCTGTCAGGTAGATCCACAGACAACGGGATCTTCTCAGGTGGGCAATTTTATCCCGTCCCTTTGTAGCTGTGGCTTCGTTTCCCTCACTTCACACTGGCACTAACAAAGAAAAGCCTTCATTTTCCCCAGAGCATGCAGGTCTTTCTTGTTTAAAAGCCCTTCTGCCTGCCCTTCCAGGGGACAGAAAAGGGAATGGAGGAATAATAGCGTGCAGTAACACTGAGTCACAAAAAGCATCAGAGCATTCAATTCATTCTCCACTAAATGCAATGGGAAAAGTTAAAGTTACTTATTTCAACCCTTAGAATACTTCTTTTCTTCCATTTTCTTTTATTCTTGAGATTATAAATACATCATTTTTCTTTTCCCTTTCTCCCTCCAATCCTCTCATATATCCCTACTTATATCCCTACTTGTTCTTTCAAATTCAAGTCCCTTTTATCACTAATTGCTGCTACATCCATCTATCTATCTATCTATCTATCTATCTATCTATCTATCTATCTATCTGTATTTATATATATTTCTAAATATATAATCTGTTTAGTATATCATTACTTGGATGCACACCTTCAGGGCTGACCATTTGGTACTGGACAATCAATTGGTGTGCTCCCCTCTCTGGAGAAGACTCCTTAGGTCATTTCTTAATGCTGTTTCTTAAGTACCTATAACAAAGAGGGCTAAATCTACTAGCATCAATTTTCTGAAGCTAGACTAAGTGCAAGAAAGGATGATTCCATTTTAAAGGTTCAGGATGCCATAGTTTATAAAGCTAGAATGGAGATGAATCAAGGTCCACTGGCCCCTTCAAGTCTTACTCAGAAACTCGAGTTTGTAGAATACGCTATTTTTCACTTCCACCTAAACACCTGTTATACTTGAATCACTGCCAATGAGTGTCACATGAGGCAGAATTCATAATTGTCTTCCCATTGATTATCTGTACCCCTAGATCCTAGAACAGTAGTACTGTACACAGCATCTGAAACTGGATGAATAACTGCAATTACCTCCGAAAGTGATTACAGATTTCCACAAAACCAGCACTCTCTGAAATCTCTCAAAAGGGAACATGGATCCCCTCACCCAAATTTTCTAAATTGGAAATTAATGTGCCTTACTTGAATAGCATCTCAGTTAAGAATAAAAATAGGAGCTGGAAGTCTATGTAGCTCAGATGTAGAGTATTTGTAAGAGGCTCTGGGTTCAATTCCCAGAATACTGCAAATCAAACCAAACCAACCAAGGCACACACAAACAAGAGATCTGAAGATGGCTCAGAAACTTGCCAGTCATGAAGATTAACAAGTTGAGGTGCCTGCCCTTAGCCTCCTGCCTTTTCTATACTGACACATGAGCTACAGGTCTAGTTTTAATGTTTAAAATACAGGATGTTATAAAACCACCTCAGTAAAGTGTTAGACTACATAAAGGATCCTCACCTATGCCACACTCATTCTCCTCAGGAAGAACAGCGTCGTCAACGTTTCCTTCCCTGTGGAGTGATTGCCTTGTACCAGGAACATGTTTCTCAGCAAACCTTTCACTAGTCCATGTGCCACTGTGGTCACTTTTTGCAGTCAAGTCCCCCTCCCGTTGTGGAGTAGATGGAGCTACATGGCAGGCAGCTGCTGGAAGGACTGCTGTGTGGGAAGGACCCATTTGTGACTCTTGGCCAGTAATACATTTGGTGGTAGTTTTCAAGTTGTTCTTAGGCGCCTGCTGGTCAGAAGGACACTCCAATGCAGCATCTCTGATGGGCAGCATGTCATCAGTTTTAGCACCAGCATTTACTGCTGCCAGGCAGTGACTACTGCCAGAGGAGTCCTCAGCAGACGTCTGTTCTGGTCCTGTCAGACAGTTGGTCTCAGACAATTTGTCCGACACCGAGTTTGCATTCCTCTCTGAGTACTTTCTTGTAATACCACTAGCTGTGCTACTGTGTCCTGCTGCCTCTGCCTCTGCACTTTTGTTCTCCCTCTGAACAGAGGTCAGCAATGCATTCCTTTCTTCTGAATTGAGATCTTGACCGGGGCAGTCCTTGCCATGTCTGTCTTCC
Source organism: Microtus pennsylvanicus (assembly GCF_037038515.1). Taxonomy (NCBI): domain Eukaryota; kingdom Metazoa; phylum Chordata; class Mammalia; order Rodentia; family Cricetidae; genus Microtus; species Microtus pennsylvanicus. The sequence goes on along the minus strand of NC_134590.1, from coordinate 55,678,773 downwards.
TCTCCTATGCATGAAGCAGTACCTGGATGGCTTTGCCCTGCAGAGGGCTCACAGACTGGCAGCCTGTCATTCTCCCCTTTGGTGCTCACTGCCATCAAGGGGCCCACTTCTCTGACTATTGTGGATGGCCCAGGGCACTGACAGTTACTCTCAGCCATGAGGCTGGGCATGGGTAGTTCACACTTACTTTGCTTTGTAGTCAAATGATCACCATTTCCTTCTGGGTTGTGTGTGGCTGGCTGGCTCTCTTCATGTCTGCTTAGGCTAGAGCACATGAGCACACACTCTGTTGTGCTGGTGGAGATAATGGCGGCATCACTGAGATCCTCCCCTCTCACAGTGGTGCCCTGGTCTTCATCTGTAGGGACAGGACCAAGCATGACTGCTTCACGTCCTTCAGAGGTGCTTGTGGAAATCATAGCAGTGTCACCCGTCTCCTCTACTGGGATGACTGCTTCCTGAGGGACAGCACTGGACACAGAGCCTTCGCAGTCTTCCACTGAACTTGTTGAGATAACCGCGTTCCCATCGGCCACAGATGGTGCATTTTCACTTACACCAGAGACAGAGGCTTCACAGTCTTCCGCTATGCTGGTAGAAATGAGAGCACACTCATCCTTTTCTTCCTTGCTGGTTGAGGCAAGAGGACTTTCAGCTTCAGCATGATGAGCACTAGGCATAGGTACCTCAAAGTCCTCGGTGCTTACCAAGACTGGACCTGCAGTGCTTTCCTCAACTGCTGCAACTGGCTGCTCGCTCTTAGCACATGTGACGGTAACTGCGCTGGAAATAGGAACTTCGAATTCTTCCCCTATGCTTGTGGAAATCATGGCACACTCATCCTTCTCTTCACTTCCGGTAGCACAAGTGAGTTGGCTCTCATCACCTGAAATTGCACTGGGCATAGGAGCCTCAAATCCTTCCATATGTATTCTCGTGTCTTCTGTATTTTCTTCAGTGCTCAGAGGACACAAATGCCCTCTTCTCACATCTATTGTTGCACTTATCTGAAGGGTGCCGTCATTTGTACTGGTAGAAATCATCAAGCCATTGCCTTGACTTTTACTCCCAGCTAAGCTGTCCTTGTTGGAAACATCAGAACTGGCTGTAGAAGCCATAAGGCCATCACAGTCTTCACTTTCTACAGAAGTGATGACACCTTCATCTTTTCCCCCGGGTGATGTGTGGCCGACTTCATATTCTGGAACTGCACCAGACACGAGAACATCATCACTGCCCCTCACCAACCCAGTGGAAATAGTTGTATCTTCCACTGTTTCCTTCCTGTTAAGCTGACTATCACTGTGATGAGAAGTTGCACTAGCCACAGGGCCTTCGCTACCACCTAGAACTAGAGGCCCATCACTGTTCCCTGTAAAGGCACTGGTCACACTGCTTTCCACAATCCCTTTGGCACTGGAGCAGATATCAGTGTCTTTGATTTCCTTCTCTGCACCACTCACACTATCAACATTACTGTCATTTGTATTCACAGTGGTGGCCCCAGCCTCAGCGTCCACATGTTCCATTGTAGGGCCAATCTGAGCACCCCCTTCTGCACTCTCACAAACTAACATTCCTTCACTTTCTTCTATCCCCGTGCAAGTCGAAGCATGGCCGGTTTCGTTTCCTCTTCCAGTACTAGTCACAACACCCTCCCCCTCATCATCCTCTTCTTTTGCACCTGTGCTGGTCACAATGTCTTCGTCATCGCCGGGGCCAGCAGCCACCACAGGTATGTTTGTAATGTCTTTGGCCTCTGTGCTATCCATTGCACTCTCCGCATTCTCTTCTGTTTCAGAACTTATGGCACAGCGTTCACTGCTGTCTTCTGAGCCTGTGCAGTTCGCTGGCCCTTCCCCCTCTTCTTCAGTAATGCCTGTGCTGGTGACTGCACTCTCACCTTCCGTACCATCATTTGCAGAACCATCTCCTTGGTTGGCACTTGCCTCGCAAGGCTTATCACCATTTACTTGGACCACATCTGCACCTGTAACTACCCGTTGTTCTGGGGTTCCCACTCCAGTTACCAAGGAGAAGATGAAGCTATCACTTCTTCCTTTGGCTTCAGTACATGTCACAGTGCCTTCTGTTTCTTTTTTAGAACCAACTCGTGTCCTATTTTCCTGGGACCCAACAACATCTTCACTGCTCACAGATCCTGCTCTTATTTCCGTGCCAGCACTTGTAACAGCCCCATCACTTTCAACTTCACCAGTAAAAGTAGCAGTCCCCTCAACTGTACACGAAGAACCATCACACTTTTCCTCAGAGCCTGCACTGGTTACTGCATCATCTTTTTCCTCTGTTGCAACACTGTTCACACTGGCTTCAGTTTGAACTGTATGAGCTACCAAGGGCTCTGCCACTCTGTCTTCTGATTCAGCAACAGTACACTCTCCACTTTCTCCTTCCTTGGAACTTGTGAGCAAAGTCTCACTTTCAGCAAATCCTTCTGTGACAACACCCCTACCCTCTTCAGCTGCAGCAAAAACAGTGCACTCACTGGCTTCTGCCCCAACCTGAAGGGGATGGTTTCTAGGGCTTGCACCCATTATGAAGCCTTCATCTGCCTCAATACTTGTACAAGGTAAGGTCATCCCCTTCTCTCCTGTTTCAGATGAAGTGGTGGTTGCATCCCCAGCCTTGATGGGATTTAACATGATGCCTTTGTCCTTCCCTTCAGTACTAGTAGCAATGAAAGCTTTGTCTCGTCTACCAGATCCTGCTGCTACCCTCTCCATTTTCCCATGCCTTTGCTGTGACACAGAAGCAGTATCACGCGTAGCACTGGTATCTACCTCATTGTTTTCAGTCTTCCTTTCCACATCAGTTGGTATTTGTTTACTTTCGTCTGGATCTCTGTTATGCTTACGTCTGACTGTTTCAGCTTCCTTTCTTGTACTCAGGTCTACTACATTCTCAACAGCAGCACTGTCCTGTTTTATATCAGGCTCTACATTCAGATCACTCTCTTTTTTGGCTGTGCCCATCAAGTTCCTTTGCTTGCTAATGTTCTTATTTTCTCCACTCATGCCCGTTGACTTGCCAGCAAGAGGTATACTTGCTTTGCTTTCTTTACTGTGCAGCAATGTGGTCTGGCCATCTTCAGGAAGGTGCCTTTTGCTACTGGTGTTTGCTTTTGATGGCATATCTGCTGTGGAGCCTTCACTACTTTCTTTGCTGCCGCTTGTCTTATGGACTTCTGACTTCTTAATCGTCAAACTTTGGTTAGGGCTATCATAACTATTTACAAGGGAGGTGCCAGCTGTGCCACCTTCCGGAATCATTTCTCTGTCAACTACAGGAACTGTACTTGAGTCATGAGATTCTTTCTGAGGTACAACAGAGGAGCCTGAGGATGATGAGAGGTCTGAGTCTGTAGAGCATTCCAAAGAAGCATCCCCTTGAGCGCCACATTCTTCGGTGGCTCTGGATGTGCCTTTCAAATTCTTCTGTATCCTCTCATTTTCTGACGGGGCCCTAGAGAGCACTCTCCGACTCCCTTCGGAGTCTACATTTATGTCATGGGCTCCTCGCTGAACTGGCTCTCTCTCCCTAGTTGGCTTTGCCGTAGCACTTTGAATATGCACTTTCTTGGTCAAGGTGCTTTTATGGTCAGTATGCTTTTCAGAATTGCTAGTAACTGCTAGTCCACGGCCTGATTTACAGGTCACAACTGCTGGTTTTGAATCTATCATGGAAGTTCTTAACTCATCCTTTAAAACCCCAGCAGCAGCTTTATGTTTTGTAACATTTTCAAAGTCAATGTCTTGCTGAGAACTATTATTACTGATGTCTTGGATTTTAGAATGTTCAGACACATTTTCTGCAGTTGCCTCAGAATCAATTTCCATTGGTTCTTGTTCAGGGATGGATGTGGTTTCACTGCTTCTTTTGGTTCTCTGCAGGGAGGAACTACTGGCAGGGCCTAAACTGGTTGCTGCTAACTTATCTTCCTTGGCCATTTCCTGCGATATGCTTCCTCTTCGGTTTTCACACAATCTTTTGCTTAATTTCTTTTCTATGACTGAGCCATTTCCTTTGCCCTTTTCATGACTGCTGTCAACTTCTTTACCATCCTTGTCATCTGGTTTATTTTCTTCTTTTTTTTTCATGTCTTTACTACTGTGCTTTAAGCCTCTGCTTCTGTGCCCATCGGAGAACCTCCTCTCAGGTTTGGAGGAGGTTGAGTCTTTATCAGTCTTATGCTTCTCTTTTACCAGTGGTAACTTAGTTTTGTGCCCAGAGTCCTTCTGAGCACCATGTGCTGAAGGTGTAGCATTCTCCGGTGCAGGGTCAATGACAGCTTCTTCTGAAGATCTGTCTTCAAGTTTGGACCTGCGTTGCCTTTCTGGGTCATTATCTTCTGTATTCTTCTCCTTATCAGGCTTTGAAGCTGTCACCTGTTTTGTGACACCTTCTTGAGATTCTGTTTCAGCAACTTTTATTTGTTTACCTTGACCTTTTGATTTAGACTTTAACACAAGCTTCTCTTCCAACAAGCTCTTCATTTTTCGCCTCTCTTTATGAATCTCTTCAGGCTTGAAACTGCTATCGGCATTAGTGGAGTCTGTCTCACACTTCTCTTCAGAACAGCTCTCACTTCTTTTCTGCAATGGAACACTGTGCTGCTTGGAGCTTACATCCTTCTGAAGTTTAGAGTCACTTGACCTTCTCGACTTGTGCTCTGCCTTGGCTTTTTCAGATGGCAGGTGCCTCTCCTTTTTGCTATCTTTACGTGTATGCTCATCTGTTTTTATAGCGTACTCAGAAACTGGCCTTCCGTCTCTACCCAACACTGACAACTTTCTTTCATTCCTGTGCTTACTTTTACGTTCAGCTTTATCATCTGAAGAAAGTTTGGTTTGTTGACTTTGCTTCTGAGTATTTTCCTCTACTTTTAAACCTTTCTCAGAAGAGTGAAGTTCAGTCTCATCACCTGCTTTATGTATCCCATCACCTTTGTATCTGTGTTTTGAAGACAATTTTTCTTCTGATTGAGCTTTCTCCTTCTCAGGTTTCTCCTTGGTGGACTTTGCCTCTTTTTTAGGCAGGCCTTTCCCATGAGTTTCAGGTTCATCTTTCTTTTGATACTTTTCATTTTTAAGGGTGCTTTTCTGTTTCTGGGGTTCATCCATGTTAATTTCTAAGCGTTCTGTTTGCTTTTTTACATCTCTTGTATCGGTTTCTTCAGGAGCTCCTTCCATTACAACAGGGGTGGATGTCCGTCGCTTATGTTCTCTTTCGACCTTCGACTCAGTTTTGTTTTCCTCAGCTGAATGCAGAGATTCTGAAAGCCTCCGGGCAGGCTTACTTGATTCACCTTTTCCATGAGCATGCTTCAGGTCCTTGGAGGAGGCCTTTTCTTTTTCACAGTGCTGTCAGAAAACATAGGGTTCCTATGAGACACATGTTATACATAAGCTTACTATTAGTTACACTTAATATGTGAGCTCTGGAATATCCGAGACAAATTCATCTGCTCCACAGATAATGCAGCCTATGGTAGGTAGTAGACACCACTAAGCTCAAACTCACTGCAATATAAGTGTCTAGATGATCACACTAAGTCTTGCATTCTTCCCAGCTTTACGGAACAGCTATTCCACATAGCCGACCCATGCACTTAGAAAATTCTATAAATGACTATAGCTCACCGATACCCAATAGTTCTTAATAAATGCAAGCTAAGGAACAGTCTGGTGTTTTTCAATATAAAAATACACATGCCGATGAAGTAAAGGTTTATTTTTAAATCTAGAAACCCAAATCACTTATAGAAGCCATGTGAATTTAGACTATTTGTATAATACTCTATTTATAAAATATATAAATATTTTATAATATTTGGATGTACTATACATACAAACTGAGTAACAGTGTAAGCATATACATGTAACATAAGCATATACACATATATATGTTCATGTGTTCTGGGCAGATGTTGGGGAAGCATGGACAGTACTTAAATTTTCCTTGTTACCCCAGTTTTGAAACTTAGAACATTAACATGTAAAACTTTATGAGATAATTTCCATAAAAAAGTCACAAAAGCAAGTTACACATCTAAATATATGCATTAACATATAAGGATGTATGCCTAAATACAACTCCAATTTCTAAATAAAGAAATTTACTGGTTATTAACAATTACTAAGTCATTAGTGTCTCTATTCCAGAAACATCATGAGTTAGTTAGCTAGAATTATGGATATGTTTATACAAATAAAAGATTTAAACTCAGTTAAAGCCCAAATCTGTTCCAAGAGAATAACTGAACACAGGGAATAAATGTATTAAATATATCTATTTTCCAAATTTTTTTTAAATCCCAAGACAATGTTTCTCTGGCTGTCCTGGAACTCAGAGATTTGCCTGCCTCTGCCTCCTGGGAGGAAAGTGTGACATTAGAGTGCTAGGATTAAAGGGTGTACCACCACAACCAAGTTTATTTTTAACAATTTAAAATGAGCACATTTTGGACACAACCTTAGTGTCAAATACAAGCTAGTGCTTAAGTAAATAAGAATGCATCCATTCAGTATGACAACAGTCAATCATTGAAAAATTATGAAGCCTATGAGGTAACACAAGGTGAGCAAATTCTTAATTTTTTTTGGTTGGAGTAGTTTCCCTCCAAAAGACTATGTGTATGTGGACAGGAAACCAAAGAGATAAAGTAGAAGACCTATTATGGGGATTTTAGTTTTCTCTCCTCTTTCTTCTTACTGACAATTTTGTTATTGCTATATATAGCAATATATATATATAATTTTCTTATATATATATGAATTATATATAATATATTATATATAATAAATATATAATATAATATATAATAAATTATATATTATATATATAATTTTCTTATATATAAGAAACAGGATAAAGAAGGTACAGAAACAGTTTCTTACCTAGACCAAACAAAATCATATGCATCGACTCATCACAACAAGGAATTCAGGTCAGAATGGGACGAGGCTTAAGGTGAACAGAGTGGTTTTAAGACATCACACAGAAAAGATCGTACTACGCTGTTTCACTGCAAAGGAACATGAATAACCCACCCGTAACAAAACGGCAGGTGACAAGGGTCTCATTAAGACGTACCTCACTTGTTTTGAGGGCTTCTTTGGACTCTTCCTCAGTCTGCTGTTTCTTTTTGGAATTCTCATCAACATTCCTGAGAGGGGAGTAAATCAAATATGAATTTCTAATCTGAATCTAAGAATCTCACAAGAAAGTTGAAAGAAAAGTCTTTTCTTTGCCATGACTTCTCCCTTCATTGGTGGAGGACGGTTACACTTTAATTTAAACCTCACTCTTAGTCATCAGAGAGCACAAGCCAATCCAATTGTGGCATGAACTGCTCCTGTCTAAAGGAAAACAGGTTACAAGGACAATCCCTAATGTGCTGCACTGTGAACACTACATCTGCTACGCAGACATTTGAAAGCCCAACCATCTTTTCAGTAAGCAGGGAGGCCTTTATGATTCAGAGCAAGATGAACAGGACACAATAAATCTGAGAACTGACATCTCTCTGAGTTCTGTAAATCTACTTATCTTGAAGTTTATGATTAATTTACATAATTGCAATGATGGGCTGGAGAGAGAGCGCTCAATGACTAAAAGCATTTGCTGCTCTTTCAAAAGCTCTGGGTTTGGGTCCCAGCACCCACATGGCAGCTCACAACCAGTTTTAACTCCAGTTCCAGAGCATGCAACACCAACTTCTGGTCTCCATAGGCTCCTGCATATATGTGGTACAGATAAATGCTTATGTATACACATACACATAAAATAATAAAAAAGTAAACTTAAAAAAAGAATTGTAATTTAATAGAACAGTAAAACTGTAGGCCATGGTTCACATCACATCATAGCTACTTTCAAGAGTCTCTCTGCCTTTGTAATTTTTAAACAATTAGCAATGACAATACAGTGTTTAAAAAATTAAAAGAACCTGACTTTATGTGAAAGGGAAAAATGATGGGATGATGTTAAAAAAAAAAGGTGCTGAAAAGACTGGTGAACAGATGCACTCACTGTTAGTAAGTGGTTACCATGGACCCAGACAAGATACTTCTCCAAGTACTTCCTGGGGCCCTTAAACTCAATTCTCTGATACTCAGTAGAAACTTCATGCTTATGTCTGTATATTTCTGGAGTAGAATCTAAAGTTTCTGTCAGATTCTCACAAAATTAATTAAAATATTACTTTAAAATACTATATTCTTAACACAATGAAGGCCATTATAAACACATGGTAACATCTATATTCAAGGTGAGACTTTCATTTTCTTTCTTTAATCCAACAGATTGTTGTTTTCTTTATTCTGTTTTTCTGTACGATATCCCCCCCACTACAATTACTTCCTAATACAAAGTAGTAAAAATTATTCCCATGGGTGCATCCACTTCCGTTTTTCAATTAAGAATGTCAAGGTCAGCAAGATGGCCCAGCAGGTAAAGCTGCTTCCTGCCAAGACAAGTGACCTGAATAGTATCCTTGGGACCCACACAGAATAATGTGCCCCCCAAAAGCCACAAGTTGCCAAATAAAAACCTAGACCAGGTATGAGATCCCTCCCCTCAAGTTCTTGGCTGGGAGGAGGTCTCAGAGACTCCCAACACAATATAGGCTATTGCCACCAATCTTAGTGGTCACCATAACTTGATGGTAAGATCCTATTACTGACAACAACACACACCTTGGTCATAGGACATGGAGAAATCAAGCTGGTGCTACTTTAAAAGCGTCCTCCCTGCTGGTTAGATTTCATAGTTGCCAGAGGGTTAAGCAGGCTCGTGGGGATGGAGTGAGTCATCAGCAGTCCTAAAGTTGTGGACCTGGTGAGCTACAATAATGACCAGCATGGCAAGACATGCTCATAGGTGCAATACTGGGATGAATGTCATGGATGCCACTAATCATTCTGCTGGATTGAAGGCCTAGTACTGTAAATCTGACTTAAAAAAATGCATAATTGGGGAGCTCATAGGACCCAGGGGTGAACACACTACCGTTATTCTGCTAAATAGATAAAATACCAATGTGCCCTACAAATTTTTATCTCTAAAAAAGCCAGATGTGCTGGCATACACCTTTAATTCCAGTACTGGAGAGGCTGAGGCAGAAAGACCTCTGTGAGTTCAAGGCCATCCTGGTCTACACAGGCAGTTCCAGGGCTATTTCTATACCTACAGATTAGTGCAACTCTCAGACTGCAACAGAGATGTTTCTCTGCACAAAAACGGTAGTTAACACAAAAACTCACAGCCCATCAAAATGCAGAGACTAAGTAAAGAGGACTTTTTTTTTTTAAATGGGGAGACAGGGTCTCTTTCTAGAGCCCTGGTTGTCCTGAAACTCTCTATGAAGACCTAGCTGGCCTCAAACTCACAGAGATTCCACTGCCCATTAAGTGCAGGGATTAATGGTGGGCACCACCATGCCTAGTTATTTTTTAATACAGCCTATGACCACTTTCAATGCCCTCTTCTGGAAGCACACCACTAATGTGACAATTAGAACACAACAGACAAAAATGTACCTTGAATCTTTTCTTCTCCTTTTGCTTAAGGCTACTTTTTTCTCTAGAACTTTCCGTTCTTTAAGGACTTCTTTAATTCTTGGGGTTTTCAGTTCCAAAGTCTTGGTTGATGAGTCTTCTAGGTCCACACTACTTTTCCCTAGAAATACACACACACACACACACACACACACACACACACACAATAAGTAGATAAATAAATAAGTTTGGCTTTAGAAGACAGTTTTGTGACAGTGTTATATTCACTTTTCACTAAGGTTTTATAATTACTTTAAAGCACAAAATAGCTTTGACTGGATCTCAATTTCTGCTAGGAAAAACAGATCTCAATTTTGTTGTAGTTACTCTGCCAAATAAATGTCAACATACTCCCCAGGATCAAAGAGAGGAGCAGAAAAGCAAAGGGAAAAGCAAAGATGACATCAGGTGCAGTCTAGCTGTGCGTTCTTCACCAGAAATGCTCACTTTTATCCACTACTCCAGGATAAATTACTTCCACACTGAGGAACAGATCACGCTATGCTATATGTATATGTCACAAGCAATATGAGACTAACTACAAGATGACTGTGTGTATAATGTACTCTCAAATAGCAGCAATATCTGCTATACCTTGGCTCTTCACTTTGGAAGATTTTGTCTTCTCTGCTTTCTGTTTTCGTTTTTCTTCAAGTTTCTCTCTATTGATTCGTCTTCTCAAAAGTCTCTCTTCTTTCTCTTTAGCCTAAAACCATAAAATTGCCTGACAAATTATCAGGGAAAAACAAAGACATTCTGAGAGAACATATGTGAGAAAAAACTGAGAGTGCCTCTTGGAGGTAGCGATCTGGCCCAGCAAATGAGGCCTTGGGTGTAACTGCCAAGTATTCAAAGTGCCCCCAGCTAACCAGTTTTAGTTTGCTCTTCTGATGTTCTTACACATCAATGGGATACACACATACATAAGGCTAACAAGATGGCTCAGGGGTTAAAAGCACTTGTTGTTCTTATAGAGGACCCAGGATCAGTTCCCAGCACCTACATGATAGCTAAGAACCATCACTAACTCCAGTTCCAGGGGATTCAACACCTTCTTCTAAATTCTGCAGTCACTAGGTACACAGATATACACACAGGCAAAACATACACATAAATCTTAAAAAAAAGTAGACATACACTAAGTGTATGTACGTACGGCTACGATTGCTCTATTTGGGAAGCTACCAGATGATAGAAGACACAGATAAGAAAACTTTTAATTACTGTTTTAGATTGCCTTTGGTTTGAAAGGAAAGATATAACTCTGAGAAAAGGTGATTTAACAAACTAGTTTTTACAACAAAAAAGGGGGAAAAGCTATAAAAATATGAATATCAAGCTTAAGTGGGTAAGCCCCTCATAGTTTTTCAGTTATTCCTAAAGGAACAGTTGAAATGCAGATTTAAGAGACAGGTAAATTCTACACCAATCTGTCTTAGTTATATTCCTGGGTCTAAGCTGTGGCCTTGGGACTTTCTAAGGGCAGAATCTCAGTTAGGGAGAGTTCACAATAATTTTGTTATTCTTACCACCCCTTTCTGCCTCAGAGCTCACAGCCAAAATTTCAAAAATCCTAAGCAGGCGCACAGCTCCTATCCAATAGCCTCTCTAAGAAAGAAGTCTAGAGGGAAAACTAGTTAGCAATCACATTTTTGTAGTGCTTTCTGCAACATCCCTCTTTATCTTGAAATATTTTCATATTTTAATGTTTCTTAAATTGTAAGCCATTTAAAAACCAATGAATTTTGCTTTAAAAGCTATCATTAATTGAATGATACTTGATAGAAGCATTTTCAAACCAGGAAATCAATGGACTGCATTTTCCCCAAAATATACTTGTTGCACACTGTATCTTTATATGAAATGAGGATTTTCATAATATGCTGCATTTTTTCACTTGTTAGTAACAATGATACAATCACCTTTCTGTCTAGTCTATGCAGTTCCATGGCAAGCTCCCTGAGGGCAAGGCCATATCTTCTCTGTGCAAACTTGTACCTTGGGCAGAATACTACTCAAATTTTGTCAACCTGGTGCAGCAGGTTAAATCACAACAGTTCTGAACCTGGGCATTGCAATCCCTTTGAGGGTTCAACAATCCTTTCACGGGGGTCTCATATCAGATACCCTGCATATTAGATATTTACATTACAATTCATAACAGTAGCAAAATTATAGTTATGAAGTAGCAATGAAATAAAGGTTGAGCCACTGTTAAATCAGCAAGGGAGGGAACTTAACTTACGATGGACTGGCGCCGTTGTTCTACTGTGAGTTCATCATCAGAATCACTGTAGTACTTTGAGTAAAGGTAAGGTTTGTGAACATAGGCATGCCGTACACTTTTGGCTTTCCCATCACCAGACTCAGTGGTTTGAGTTTTTGCTTTATTCTGCTTGTTTTTCTCTTCATCTGGAAAGAATTCAATATAAAGAGTGAGTGCTTCTGTTAACCAGCAACAGCATCAACATGTCACATAAGCAGCAAAAAACACCAATATACTTTAAGTATATTTAAAGGTCCAAAGGGGTGTCTATCTAAGAAAATTCAGAAGTTGACATCTTAAAAAACTATAATTCACCTCACATATAAAGTCAGACCAAGAAAAATGAGACACTGTAAGAACTTGTTTTATTAAAAACAAACAAACAAAAAAAAAACAACTGAAGACAAAAGTTGCAAAGAACTGATTTGAAAGAAGAGCAAGTCACAAGCAAGGCACTCAGAACTGAGGCTCCACTCTGTCCCTGGAGTAGCGTGCTTTTGCAGGTTCAACACGGAAGCCAATTAAACACTTCATGGGACTGACTACTGCTAGGCCTCTACATGATTATGATCTGCTGGGAAGTTAGTGGATGGTGTGCAGGTCTAAGCTGAAGTTTCCCTTTACTGTTTATGCCATTTTGGTTTATTAACTCAGGAATTCTCTTAGTCAAAGCTGCTGGAGCCACCCTAGCCTTTTGCTCCTCCTAGTTATTTCAGACAATGTATTTTTGACAAGTAGTTAATTCTTATTTGTCAGAGGACATGAGAGGAATGTCTTTGTCACTGCTGAGGAAATTCACCTGAAGGTGCACTTTAAAGCACACTTGAGATGTCATGTCTGTCTGTCTCCTTGGCTGTCCTGGAACTCATTATGTACACCAGACTGGCCTTGGCTATGGAGAAGTTTTACAGTAACTTGTACAGGGCTGATTAGACAGACAACCCTACAGCTCAGGCAGAGGCCAGTCTTGCAATCACAAGGTAGCAGGTTCTTGTTATGCCACACTCTGTTAAGAAGTAGCCACACTAGACAGAACACAAATAATGCTTAATAGAAACATCACAGAGATACTGAGAAAAGTGCATTACCATCTGATGTAATCTCTCCTTCTTCCATGCTATCAGACATGACAACTTCCTCCTCTGTGTCTTCCTCAAAAGATGAAAGGTCACTGGTGTGGACAGAGCTAACTGTGATGTCAGTGAGACCATCCACATCAGAATCCATCAAAGAGCAATCTTAAAGAAGAAAATGAAACAAAGTAAACAACTAGAAATAAGAACATATTTAAAACCTAAACCCTATACATTAAAAATTCCCTGCTTTAAACAGATGTCAAAGAAATTAGCTTTCAGAAAGGCTATCTTAATAAAATACAAAGGTAAAACAGTAACTTGCAAAAATAACTATTAATTTGTAATGTGCAGATATGCACAAATGTAAATTTTTAATAACCGATTATTACTACCTAGTATTTTGAAGATCAGCATATATAACTTAAGTTGCTTGGAACCGTGTGAATAAATGATAACACAAGTTACAGAGTTTATAGTTTTTCTGTTAATTTTCATTGTGAATAGATACATATGTATAGTAACGAAGTTGTAAATACTTATTTCCTCTCTTCCCCCCAGCCCAAATAAAACTTGATTATTTAGCCCAGGCTGGCCTGGATCCTGTAATCAGCATGCTCAGTGCTGGGCTTTTTGTTGTATGCCACCACGCCCAGCTTATTATTTTATAATTTTGTAAGTTTGATATGGAAGCATCAAAACAGATCATTAAAATTCAAAGCCAAATGTGACACTGTCACTCTTCCTCTAAGGACATTCTGCTCTTGAAAGCAGCATGGACGTGTGTACGCACCTTCTTTCGTGCCCTCGGCAGTCCTGGCTCTGCTGTTGATCTTCTCAGAAGGAGGTTTCATGCTCTCCACTTCTCTATCCTTTGATTGCTTCTCATCTTTCACTTTCTGTGTATCTTCGCTCCTTTTGGAGTGATCAATTTTTTTTTCAGTCTTTTCCTTCTTTTCTTTCTTTCTTTCTCCTTTCTCATTACTGTCTGGTTTCTTTTCTGCTTTGTCCACTGATTTATATTTTTGGTCACTGCTTTCCTGCTGAGCATCCTTACTTGGTACAAGTAAGCTATTCTCTTTCATGTGATTTTTAGCTTCTTCCACTGAACAAGAGAGATCGCTAGGTTCTTCTGACTTGGGAGCAGTTTCTATCCCCTCGGCTCCAGAATCAGGAGTAACCTTTTCTCTATCAGCCCCATCCTCAGAGCCTCTCTCCCTGTCAGTGCTGGCGTCAGTGCTAGGCTGAGATGAGAGTTTTCTGGGCACTCTCTCATTGGTCTTGGCATTTGACACTTCTGTTGAAGCTCGAGCAGCATGAGCTTCTTGGTTAAGAGAAGTTATGGTTTCCAAGATTGACATGGCATCACTGGCCACATTAGCACTGGGCCCAGGAGCAGGAACACCTTCAAGGAGAAGATAAGACGTGAAATAAATTTATGCAAAAAAGTACATCCTTCTACTTTATCCACACAACACACCACTGTTACAAGCTGTGCAGAAATGCATGTTCCTGTAGGTTTTTAAGTACAGCACTGATATACAAACTCAGAAATTTCTGTCTCCTGAGCACAGTGTTTAAAGGAAAGACACCAACACATCTGAGAACATTCCAGTTGTGAGAAGAATGCCTTCGTTATTCCAGTTACTTACTCTCTTATAGTGAGCACGCACACATAAACTCTCTCCTCCACCCCCCAAGACAGGGTTTCTCTGTAGCTTTGGAGTCTGTGCTGAAATTAGCTCTTGTAGACCAGGTTGGCCTCGAACTCACAGAGATCCACCTGCCTCTGCCTCCTGAGTGCTGGGATTAAAAGTGTGTGCTACCACTGCCCAACTCATAAACTCGTTACTATTAAAATGCTTTTTAAATTTAATTTCAAAAAAGAAATGTCATGCCAGTTGAGGAATATTGAAATATTGAAATGGAGCAAGGTGTCAGAACACCAAATTTCCCTACCTAGGCAATCAGATCAAGAAGAGCACAGGGACTGACAAGATTAAACCAAAGCACCTTGGGTAATGACAGAAGAGTCCGGCTTCTCATCGTCAGGAACTGTGTTGCCAGCTGCTTCCTCTTTGTGATTCAGTGTGGCCAGAAACTCATGCACAGCCTTTTCCACCTGAGGCCTGAATGTATGGTTGATCTTTGGATCTACTACCTGTGAAATAATTCGGTCGATACCAGACTCCAGCATTCCTGATCTAAAACATGGGTAATTCACAGAGAGGTAAAGAAATAATTTTATATTATTTGCACAAATTATCTTAAATAATTAGTATCTATTATAAATATGTTCAACCTTCAATAGTCTATTAGGGAAGTTTACCACAGCAGTGGTTTTAAAGACATCTGTAAACTCTCCAGCAATGCACCACTGATGGAAAAACTGAAACATATAAAAGGTGTTGGAAGTAGCTTCAGCACTACAGAACACAAGGGAGGTGGAGCATCCATCAACCTCCATCTCTGGGACACAAGAGCACCTCGCGACTGATGAGTTCCAGGGCTAAAGTAAATCTCTTGACTTTGAAACTTTCTTTTTTTAAAAATAGAAAATATAAACTTTTTATAAGTCTTAGAGTTTCCAGTTAAAGTGAAGAATATACACAAAGTATAATTTCATCAAATTAAGGAAGAAGAAACAAGAAAAGCAAAAATAAAACTCAAGATGTCTGGCTTTCTTTTTATTACCTTCCTGCTATAAAACAGAATGATTTAGTTGTTCAAGAGGCAGGTTATGAATGTCTTCTACATAAAAGGCACCATGCTGGCCACCAAGCAGCTACAAACCAGAACTGGGCCCTACACTGGTTAAAGATACAGGCACAACTAAAATACAAGGGGGCTAGGCATGAACTTATACCATGTACTGTAAGGGATTATTGCCTATGTAAGTTGAGAATATTCCACTAGGAGAAGACATCTGAACTGAGTCCTGATACATATATAGAAGAGGAAGGGAGGAAGGAGGCTCCGAGTTAAAGAAACATCACAGAAGACAGACAGAGCAGCGACACAAGCAGGACTCTTATCAAATGACATCTGAGAAAAACGGACTTAACAACACATTCCCTCCTAGAATGCACTAGGAGGAATTAGTACCCAGGACACTGTTGGAAACTGAGGTACTAGTCACCTCCTGCTTCTTGGCCTCCATCTTTCTGGATAGAAAGGGTGAGGTGTTTATCCCTAAACTGTCAAATGCTGTTTCTAAGTGCACCTGTCAGAAGTGAGGGTGGACTGGATTCTCAATCCCGGAGGCTCTGAACAACCATGTGTTACTATAATTTTATTTATGTGGGACATAAAGAAAAATGAGCTGATATGCAGCAAAGTAGGTTACCTGCTTTTTAAGGTTCCAAGATTAAAAAACAGAACACAAATCCTGAAAACAGTGTTGTATCTTAAAGGTGTCTTTTTTGTCCCCCTTAAAGGTGACTTGCAAATGTAGCAGAAAGAATTGAAGCCAGCCTGGTTTACAGAGTGAGTTCCAGGACAGGCTCTAAAGCTACAGAGAAACCCTGTCACAAAAAATTTAAAATAAATAAGTAAATGTTTTATTGTAAGGCATATGTACAAAGGTATAAAATTCAAGTATAAAATCCACTAAACCCAAAATACTGTTTCAGGTTGTCTTCTCTGTTTGCCTATGTTTTGGTATTTTGTCTTGTAAACAAAATACAACTAAATTTAGTCTTCCTTCCCATGGAGATCAACTTTGATCTTACATTAAAATGGGGTCGAGAGCTATTGATCCACTGCTCTTTGTTGGCTCATTGCCTTACGGTAGTCCCTAGCTGCCTAGTCAGAAGGAAAGTCTCAGCCCTCGGGCCATAAGTAAAGTCAACAGATACATTTCCAGCTAAAGCTACTTCCCTGCAAGCCTGGTATTATAGTGCATGCCAATAATGTCAGCTATTTAGGAGACTGAGCCATAATAATCCCATATTTACTACCTGCCTGAGCAACAGGAAAAAAATCAGGGTAAGAGTTCAAGACCAGCCTGGGCAAATTTGAAGAACTTTTCTCAAAATAAAAATAAAACAAAAGAAGGCTGAAGCCAGGCATGTAATCCCAGCACTCCAGTTCCAGGTCAGTCTAGGCTACATATAGACTTTGAGACATGACTACATGAGGCACAATTAATAAAAATTCAGAGAGAAATTGGGGCTCAACCTGAAGGTCAGAAGAGCAAAACAGCCAGCCATTGGCTCTTACCTCGACCTCAGTACGAAATGGTGATCCTGCCTCCAAGAATCTGAGAATGAGACCAGGAGCAGTTTCCCCCCATCTTAGAATCCTCTCTAGAGCTGGGATTAAAGGCATGCACCACTGGGATTAAAGGCATGCACTGCCTGGTTTCTATGGCAACTAGTGTGGCTACTGGGATTAAAGGTGTTAACCACTACCTTGTCTGTAAGGCTGACCAGTGGGGCTGTTTTACTCGTTCATCTTCAGGCAAGCTTTATTTATTAAAAAACAAATGAAATGCCACTAAAACTACATACTGAGACCCTTTTTTTAAAAAAAAGTAATTCGGTGACAGAATGCTGATTTTGTATGTATGATGACCTGTATTCAACCTCTATTACTGAAAAAAAAATAAGTACATACATAAATCAAATCAAATTCTTCTCTTTTAAAATTCTGTCAAGATCATTATAGAAAACTATACAACATTTCAGATTCTGCACCATAAATGAATATATAAACAGAATAAGAATTTCCTTCCTCCTGAATCAAAAGATAAGCTACTGTGCTAATCCATCTTAAGTTGCTGATAGTAGGCCATTTTGTTCTACAGAAATGACAAACTGCAATGGTTTAACCTTAGTCAATCAGCTGAACACTTTCTCTAGTGTGTTTATGAAAACCTGCTTCAGATTACAGTTGTTTATAGGGTTAGTTTATCCATACAGTATTAATTTGCAAACAACTGAAGAATCCTTTTCTAAGCCAGGTGTAGAGGTGCAGGCCTTCAATCCTGGTATTCAGGAGGCAGAGGCAGGAAAGTCTCTGTATGTTTGAGAAAAGCCAGGTCTACAGAGTGAGTCTGAGGACAGACAGCCAGAGTTACAAAATGAGACCCTTTTGTAAAACAAAAACACAAGCAAAACAGAAAAACACAAACAAAACAAAACAAATCCTTCTCTAAGAAAAAGAAAAACTTTAATATACTATTATCACTAACATAAAACTTTGCAAATGGGGCAAGCAAGATGTTTCAGGAGTTAAAAGCACTCCCTATGTAAGTCCAAGGACCTGAATTAAATGCCTGGATTCCATAGTGGAAGGGACAGAAATTACTCCCAAACTTTTTCTTTGACCTCCATACCCAGAGGATAACAAGAGGAAATTTAACAGAAGTCTTAGGAAGAATAGCATTTACGTTTTCCAGAGTTCAGCCATTCTCCTTCCCAGTCTCCAGTCTAGAGAAAGGCAGCTCAGGGAAGACAGCACCAGTGTTCAACACTGACATAATCATTGGCTTCTTGACCTTTTACCAACACCAAACTGTGGTAAAGATATTATTGGTACTAGAACTGTAAGTGATTTTCACATTTCCCTCACCTAAAAAAACAAAAACAGACAGCTTCCTTATCTTACAGATTTGAACATTAAAGTAACGAAGCAATGCAATCACGTGTGAGAAGGGCAGCAGCTAGAATGCTAAGAGAGCCCTGTATTATCAGCAGCACGGCATGTAAATGTGAGTCGGGCACCACAGCTATCCCCTCCTCCCCATTGCTGTGCTACTTTGCTTACTGCTCTACTGAAGGCCTTTGTGGAAATAAAGGGCCTTCTTGGCCTGTCACTCAAAAGATTTCTAGCATCTTCTTTTCAGGAAACAGCTTTGATTTTTTACCAACAGGTATTATTAAGCAGCCTTCTGATGGCATCTTTTGATGTCACCTGGACTCTTTTACAGGTGCTTTTAAAACACAGACAACAAAGCCAGTGCTATTTCCTTTTCTCATACACAGGGTGACAGTCTAAGCTCCTAACTCCAGGTTTCTAGTATTACCTGGGGCTAAATGGACTTTTTGGTGAATTTTTATTTCTGGGCTTCCTGGGGCTTGGAACTATCACACTACATGGGCTTGAGCTAGATTGCTCACCTGTTTAAAGCCATGTTTTATAAATGTTCTTGGATATAAATATTTGTCAGAGCAGGAAGAATAGGTACTCTTTAAACAATTGGGATAGAACATCTTTTTGTCTTAGCAAATATTTATATTCAAAAACAAGTAAAAAGTTGTAAATCAAGTTTGTTCTTTTTAAAATGTAAATATTCCAGACTTTTAAAAATATTACAGCTTTTTAGTCTTTGTTTCTTATGCTGATGCAAAAATATTTCCTTTTGGCGACATCCTATATATTTAGAAGACAAAACACCTACAAACAAAGGATTTTTTTTAACTTCAGGGTTCTATCATGTTCTATTTGCTAAAGAAGAAAGTTGTCATTAAAGTAACTGTCTATTAATATTTACATAAGATTTTTCTTGGACAAATTTTCTTTTAAGCCATGCTATTTCTTTTCCTAAATGCTTAAGTACCACTACAATAAAAGAAAAGAGTTAGAATTTGTAGGAGAAAAATGAACTGATGAGGCCATTCTCCAAAATTATGCTGGACCAAGTCACATCAACCTCCCCAAACTGCCAGCATTAGAACAATGTACTTCTGCTGGCTTTCAGACAAGGTAAGGAGAAGAATTTTAAACTGAGCTGTGCACTCTAACTCAGACTTACTTCAGAACTTGCTGTCGGATATTGTTTCTCAGTTGGTTCTTATTAAGGTGTGGACTCCAGGTATGAGTAGCCAAGTGGTTCGCAACAAAGTTGTCAACTCTCTGCCTCAGATTCTGATAGGCAGGCTAGAACGAAAAACAACAACAGCAAAAACTTCATAAATTCCAGAAACCATTAATTAATATTAATTAATTAAAATAATATTGATAACCATTTCAGAAATTTTAGTGTACTTAATAGGCCTAAGGGTTCTTAATAGTGTGGACGGAAAGCTTCTCAGTCATAACTTTCAAACAGTGCCTATTTTGTCTAAGACAAGCTGTTTGAAAATAAAGTAAGACAAAGACTTTTTTTTGTAGACAAAAGACTAGAAACAAGACAAAAATGTTAATGTTGGAGTATTGGAAACAAAGAAAGGCATCAAAGCCCAGGATTGAGAATGTGACATTTGACCTGGAAAATTGGTTCAAAGTTACATGATGTAACTAGGGAGAACAGCCTTCTTTGTGGACAGAAGAAAATAACAAGGGGACTAGAAAAAATACAATGTTAGAAGTATTAGGGAACCCTATATTGATAGTCTAATTTTGTCGGTGAAGAGAGCACAAAGGGCAACAGAAATGAAGTTGAAAACACAGACTGGGACCTGGTGCTTACACAAAGAGGTTTGAAAGCAGAAATTCATTATAAATATAAGCACAGTGATTCCATACCTGAGCATAACACAACTCACCTGGCAAAGTATGCAATAACTAAAACAATCAAAGTCTGTGATGGTAATATATCAGGTAAAAGTTATGGACTCAAGAGAAATTACTCAGGGACAGACCGCTGAACTATAACCCAAATCTGATGTAAAAGTAGGTCTCAAGCAGGAGTGATTATAAACTCTCTTCCCCAAAGGGGGCATTTGTCTAAAGCACTTTAGATCATGAGGAGAGGGCAAGGATGCTACTGACTATTCCACACAGCTCAGAACAGATCCTACAAGAACTAGTCTGCTCAAAAGGCACAGTGTCTATGGCTCAGAACCCCTATCCCTGCCTTCCCCCAAAAGAAGGAAGAGCTAGGCCGTGGTGGTGCACGCCTTTTACCCAGCACTTAGAAGGCAGAAGCAGGCAGATCTCTGTGAGTTCGAGGACAGCCTGGTCTACAAGAGCTAATTCCAGGACAGACACCAAAACTACACAGAGAAACCCCTGTCTCGGGGGAAAAAAAAACCTATTTAAGAAATAGTTGTAAGGACAGTGGTGGTGTACACCTTTAATCCCACTACTTAGAGGGCAGAGGCAGGTGGATCTCTTGAGTTCGAGGCCAACCTAATCTACAGAGGGAGTTCCAGGACAGCCAGGTCTACAAAGAAATCACCTCAAAAAAATCAAAACCAACCAACCAACCAAATAAATAAAAAAAGAAAGAAGTGGTCCTCACTTAGTAAGTTAGTCCCTTCACCTACTCATTCAGGGTTATCTTTCCTTTATCAGCCTTTTTTTTTTCTTCAATATAGGTAGGTGACCTAGAATGATTTTTAAGAAAAATAGCACAGTATCACCCTGGGCCACTTCTTCCTCTCTCCTTTAAAAGCATATATGCCAGCAGCCAATTTTCATACTCCCATTCCCTCTACTTGTCCATCTGACAAAGCTCTCACCTTCAGAGCTCAATGGAACACAGGTCATTCAGACACCACAAATATCATACAGCCATTCTTTCCCAGTTCCTGCCATCTTCTTCTTTTTTACCTTTTTTAAATATTTATTTATTTATTCATTCATTATGGATACAATATTCTGTCTGTGTGTATGTCTGCAGGCTAGAAGAGGGCACCAGACCTCATTGCAGATGGTTGTGAGCCACCATGTGGTTGCCGGGAATTGAACTCAGGACCTTTGGAAGAGCAGGCAATGCTCTTAACCACTGAGCCATCTCTCCAGCGCCCCTGCCATCTTCTATACATACCACCATTCACCAGCTCTTGCAGGGCACTGTTGTGCAGCCCTGCTATTGTCCACACCGCTCCGCAGGTAAGTGATGAATAACTAGGTAACTACCGTCCAACAGATCGAAGGGCCTTGCCTTAAGAGATGCTCTTTCCTCACTTTCAATTTCGGACTTTCGCTGTTGTCTACTTTCTCTTTCAGTCGCTCAGTTATTTATGTATGCCCCGCTCCACTCAGTTTAAATCAACCTGAAAATGTCTTTCTCCCTAACGTTTATAATGTGTATTTCTTCTTTTAACAAATGTTTATTAAACTTGAATTATTTAGCTTTTCAGACCCCTCAAAAGAAATTCTAATTTCAGCTCCACCAAAGGAAAGTTTTTCTGGTTTCTAACATTTTCCCATTAGTAGAGCATGATGGTACAGGTCTGTAATCTCAAGGCTGAGGCAGGAGGATGGCAATTTCAAGGTCTACTTGGGCTACATACTGAATTCAGGCCAGCCTGTGCTCCATGGCAGATCCTGCCTTAAATTTAAAGTCAACGGGCTCTTGTGATGAGCAAAATCTACAGATGCCAGCCGGCCGAAGCTGCAGCTCGGGAGGATGTCCAGAACTATTCCCTACCACCTTTTCCACACCCATGCTCCAAGGCTTCTCAATGGCTGATATTCCTGCCTATCCAAGCCTAACTCACGTCCATCTTCCAAGAGAGTATGTTAAATTTTCTAACGCTAGTGTTATCAAAACATTTATTCAAAGTAAATCATGAATTATCACCTCATCTAAAATATAAGTCAGATCATGATCTTTTGCTCGAACTCACTAATAACTTCTCAGTACTAGAAATCCCTCCACCCAAACAATTAAGCTGAGACACAAAATTGACTAGAATGGTGGAGGGGGAGCTGGCTTTCCTCTCTCAGCAGTTCTGCCTTGGGTCTTCTGCACTCCCTCTGCTCTAGGGTTGGAAGGCATCCACTTTTCCAGTCCTTTCAAGGACAGCTCACACAGTATCTTAACTGAAAGATTACCCAGAACAGAACAGGAAGCCTCCTCATGCTTTTCTTGCTTTATTCTTTTGTACAGCGCTGATTACATACTACTTACTGTTTATTTCTTTGCTGGGAAAGCTGTCAAACAGCAGGGTTCTCTTTTACTGCTATATTCCCAGCTTCTAAGGAATGCCTGGTACATAAGGTTTGATCAGAGAATGAACTAATTGATCAGGAGCCATTCCTAATTGAGAAAAGATCAAAAAACTGCCTTTGTCACTAATAGGAAGAGAAGCTCTATTTTCTTGCTCCATCAACTCCTCTAGGACAGAAGGATGGGCCACTTGACCGTCCCTCCTCACTCTCCAGCTGGTAATCAATAAGAAGGGAGCAAAATGGCTTCCAGCCACAAACCTTGACTCAACATCGATGACTGGTTGTCTAGATGGAGAAGCTTTACTGGTATAGGTGGATTTTGGAGTTGCTCAAGGTCCAGCCTCTTCAGGAGTGACAGTCAATCTGATCTGCCACAGAACAGTCTTGTTAGTTAAGGACCACTGATGACTGCAGGAGCACCGGGGAGGACTATATTATACAGCTCCAGGAGTGGCAGTAGACAGTGGCACATCTCATCCTGGCGCAGACACACTAGGGTGGACAGTCTTTCTTGGACAGCACCTGAAAGCTATCAAATGTCTTGACTCTTACACATGTATGACTGACAATCCACTGACTGTTAACAGCCTATACACTACAGGTGGGGAAGACTGTTAAGGTGAAAGCAGGACAGTCTTTTAGGTACGATTGTGAAGAATACCATACTTTACATGAGCAGCAGATGAGATTCAAGAGTTCTATTAAAATAATAATAGTCTTTTATATGACTAGGGACTATTATCTCTATTTTGGCTTACTCATTGTATTGTAAAAATGTGACATTCCTAAGAAGCATACTTTTTCTTTTTTACAAATTAGAAAAAAGTAGAAATGTGACTGAATCACAAATATTTTAAATTAAACCAGCACAATTGTTATCTAGGGGAGAGGAAGAAAAGAGAGGGATAGAAAGAAGGCAGAAGGCAGGCTGGGAGACGGAAAAAGTCATTATAGGAATTTCCAGTAACTATGCCCTCCTGTGTCCACTTTCTGGGCAGAGGATGTCATTTCAGGTCTGCCCTTAACTAGCTTCATGCTTCTCTTATTTAGAGAAGAATGTTCTGTGGTGTCTCAGCTCTCTATCCTCAGCACAAGGCCGAACCACATGTAATCATCTAGAATCACTTTAATGCGAGCATTTAAAGAGAAGGGCCTAGCTTTTCTTAGACTGCCATACCAACTATTCTTCCCCAAGGATTATCTTAATAATCTACTTTTGAGAGTTTTGGGAGGAATACACAGGCATACAATAGTAACAATGAATGGGAATAGTATAAATAAAAGGTTGAATTATAAAGACTGCACCTCCTTCATCAGTATATTAAAACTTAATTTCTATATCCAATATACACAATGACAACACAGATACACAGGCTTCTGAGACCATCAAAGTGTAATATCCACTTGCTGCTCACAAACCACTAGCTTTATATGCAGAAATATTTACCTGATCATGTCATTAGACATAATTTTCCCATTAAAGTATTGTTCAAAGGGCAATAGCAATGACTTTAAAATACAGCTGATAGTTCCTCAGGTAACATTATATTTCCTATACACACCCCAATAAACTAAAGTCCCCACCTCCAGCATCGTAGAAAATGGGCCCAGGACCAGAATCCTTGGAGGAGAAGATATCCTCAGGTACTTAGGAGGAATTTTTTTAGAGATGGCACAACTGTGTACAGTCCATCTCAAAGGCCCAGGATTTGCAGGTGCTGTAAACACCCGCCTTTTAAGGAAACTACGTTTTTCAGACCTGTCAGTCTGGGGGGGGGGGGGACACAAAAACCAAAACCAAAACAAACAAACAAAACAAAATTTCCATCATCACAACTCCAATCATATGAACCCAACCACTTTGAAGCGAAACCCAATAAATACACTAAACCCTAAACAAAACCAAAGGAAGGTAACTAAAAGCCCGCACTAGGAAGCAACACGTCTCCCTTCACCTGCTTCCAGACACACTCCCTAGCTCTTCCCTACCTACACTGATCGCTCCTTCCTGCACCCTCGGGTCACTCTGCCAAGATGACAGTTTACTTGCCCCAGCTAAAGCACCTTTCTGTGACAGTACTGGGTTCCTCCGTTCCTCTTCTTTTTGGACGGGGAACCTTTTTTGCTTCTTCTGGCCTCACCGTCCTCGCTCGCCTAATGCACCCTCGCCCCCGTCTTTCACTTCAGCATTTGCTGTCATTTCTTCTCCATGCTTTCCCCACGGAATGGCTCCAATCTATCTCCATCTCTCTCTGCCTCTTCTCATCTTAGCAAACTGACTTGACCTAACTACTAAATCAGGCAGTCATTGCTAGAGATCAAACGACATATCCCAACCCACTTTTCTGTCTGCCCAGGTTTGCCTCCCTACAACCGCGTCTTTACTCGACCTCCCCGCCAACATTCAGCAAAACACATTGCAAATTACTCCATTACCACTTTACGATTTTTGCAAACGCCAAATTTGTGGCGTTTACAACCGAAGAAACTTTAGTGGGGGCAAAAAGCAACTTGGGTGCAAAGTTAATAGAGCGAAAAATCACAAGAAATGAACACCAAACCGAGTCCCGTTTGCCCTAATGCTTCCAAACCAGTGTCTCTAAGAAGAAGCTTGGTCTCGCTTACCAAGCGGTGTAATCGTGGAGGCCAAGCAGTACCTAGCACATAGTAGGTACTCAAAAACCACTAGCGTACGAAAGGAACACAAGGGCACGGGAATGAATGAACATTCCAAGCCTTGCAGAGTGCACGGCGCACCGCCTCAGGACGGAGGGCGGCTGCAAAGGAAGCCCTGTGAGCGAGACAGTCCCGAGGGTCCGGTCTGGGGACGCCGCTCCCCGTGCCACCCGCCGTCCCGGCCCCGCACCTTGGTGTCCACGTCCGCCAGGCAGTCCCTGCGGAACTGGTCGAAGAGCCCCTGGCTCTTGAGGTGGTTCACGATCATGGCCACGAGCTGCGGGTCCCCGGCGCCGGCTCCCGCGCCGCCCGGCCCGCTCGCTCCGGGACCAGCCCCAGGGCCCGGCGGCGGCGGTGGAGGCTGTGGCTGAGGCGGCGGCGGTGGAGGCGCGGGCGGAGGTGGCTGCGGCTGCGGGTTGGTGGCCATGGCGGCCCGGGCCGTGGAGCGCGCGAGCCCAAGCGGGCAGGCGCTTCGGGGGAGGCGGCTACACAGGTCCCGCCGCCTGAGGGAAGCCAACGGGATGTTGTTACGGAACCAGCGGATCCACAGCTACCCCGGAAGTGAAAAGGAACTGAGGGAAAGGAGGAAAAGGCGGTGACGGCGGCGCCTAAGGTCTGGCTACGGGAGCCGCCGAGGTCCAATTCCAGCCGAGGCGAGGCGCGAGCGCCCTCGCGTGGCTGAGCCGGGCTGGAGCTGGCTGTGGTGGCGTCCGCGTCAGTTCAGAGTAGACCGGAGGGAGGCGTTGCCCTGGTTTTACCTGAGCGGCTGCCAGTCCCGTCCCTCTTGTCCCCTTTTCTCCAAGTGGTGGAGACTCGTAGGCGTTTATATTGCGAGCCGTACCTGGGACTGCGGGCGAACTCTCGGAGGAGTCTAGGATTCTATCCATCTTCTTTCCAGAAGGATGAATTTAGGATCTTCCCTTTTCTGTTCCCCTAACCCATCCCATTTGCCTTTTGGCATTCCTAGCTACTCTTCTGGTTTGCCTGTCTGTCTTTAACTTACCGGCCTCGGTATGGGAATAGTGGGTGAAGCTTATATGGCCTTGTGTCTCAGGCATGGCATCTACTCACGTTAGGGCGTTTAGTTGGAAGACACTTAAGACTAGGTCTCTATGTAGTCTGTTGTTTTTACATCAGCTTGACACAAGCTACCGGTATCTGTGAGGGGGGTACCTGAGTTGAGAAAAATGCCAACATAAGATCTGGCTGTTGGAAAGTCTGAGGGCATTTTCTTAATTATGATTGATGTAGGAGGGTCCCAGTCAATTATGGGTGCGGATACCCCAGGCTGGTGGGTTTTTGTTTGTTTTAAAGGAAGTAGGCTGGTAGGGAGCAAGCCAGTAACCCTAACTAACTATGACACTCTACTAATCCCAATTCGTACATCAGGAAATCTCCTGTCCTGGGGCTAAGTTGTCTTTACAATTGTTCTTAAAGCTGGGCAGTAGTGGCCCATGCCTTTAATCCCAGCACTCAGGAGACAGAGACGGGAAGATCTCTGAGTTCACTCCTTTAATTCCGGCACTTGGGAGGCAGAAGCAGGCAGAGCTGTGAGTTCGGAAGCCAGCCCGGTCTACAGAGCTAGTTCCAGGAGAACCAGGGCTACAAAGAGAAACCCTGTCTCAAAAACAAAACAAAACAAAAAACATTTTAAAAAATCAGTCACATTTAAAGTGGTGTAAAGTATAATTTCATTTCTCTTTTTCCTTTTTTTTTTTTTTTGGTTTTGTTTTGTTTTTGAGACTAGGTCTAGCCATGTAGGTTTTGCTGGCTTTGAACTCACTATGTAGATCCACCTGGCTCTGCTTCCTGAGCGCTGGAATTAAAAACATGTACCACCACACTTCCCAAATATATATTTGTAATCATCTTTCAAAACAAATTTTGGCAACAGATGAGATTATAACTTGTTTTTCCTTAGTGTACCAAGAGAGCAATGCAATATGTTAAGTGTATGTTATCAAGTGTGTATATAATATGAAAAGGCTTAGTGTTTTGTTTGGGATATATGTATATATCTAATTTATCCAACTTTTCTGAAATAGCTAAATGAGAATCATCCATAAAACTGAAAACTTCACAAATTTAATTAGGCACAATGACAAAACTTTAAAAATTAATAAGAAAGATATTTGCTGCTAAAAAGAATTGTTTAGTGGCTAATAAATATTACTATTTATATTATAATCTATATAAGGTCCTAAACCTTTTCAAAAATGCCTGAAGGTGTGACTTGATTATAATTTAGATGATTCACAACTGCTACCCTCCCATATGTGGTGGTTGGCTTGTTGAAGAAACTTTAGTAGAATGTTTGTTTACAGGAGTTCTAGTTACACTGATCATACACACTAGATACAATGTAGCTTGAGCTATGCCATAGCCTTGAAAAACCTCCTGGATACATTACAAAGAATCAGGTCACTGATCTGTATTGCTGGCCTGTTTCAAAAGCACTTTCCTTTCTGTTTGAGGACAGAATCTAGGGATGACTATTGCAATTACTTGGAGAAAAGGTAAGGGTGCATATTAACATTTTCTTACCTTCCGAAAGCTGTTGAAAGTAGTGTTTCTTTCCGGTGGCCTCTTTCACTCTGGATTGTTTCCTTAGAAACGATAATATAATTTTGACAATAGTGCATGCAAAAAATTGTTCACACATGTGAACACTGTAAACAGGCAGTCTATGAACAGCCTCTGTGGGAACGCTGAAGGCACACGGATATATTATCTGCCTTCCAAAGGCTACCCCTGTTGCAGCCATTTTTCTGTTTCCGGGGCAATATGAAAAAGCCCACGACTGTGTGCAGGTCAGCTGGGAAGAGCACTCTGCGCTGTGAGACGAGCGTTCGGTTTCCTTATGAAAGAGCCTGGAAATTGTAAATAACTCTTGAGTGTGAGTGATGTGAGGAGAATAGGAAAGAATGGTAGGTGCAGACAGTGAGGTACGATTCTGGGACAATTGCTAGGCACTAGAAGCCCCACCCCCTGCCAGTCTGGAAATGCCTGAGGACCGGACACTGTGGAAATGGCTGCTGCTTATATGGTACCCCAAGGAGCTGTAGAGTTTACTAAGGTGACTGGATCCAAGGTGGTTCCAAGACAGTGAGATATCTGTATGGCCAACAATGACTATGACTGGTTTACATAACCCTCTGGAAATGGGTTGAAGTAGGAACCTCAGAGCAAAGAAGTCATGAAGGAAAGTGTGTGTGTGTGTGTGTGTGTGTGTGTGTGTGTGTGTGTGTAAGTCAATGTATTAATCACATTAGTTGCTGATATTGTCAGTGCCAAACAGTTCTTCTTCCAAAGGGAATAGTTTGAGTCAAATAGGAGTGACCATGGCCCAGGAGCATTCCGTCCAGAAGGAAATGTTCCGCTGTGGAAGTAGTCATGCAGTCAAATGACAGAAGATGGTAATTTAAAAAAATACACTTACCGAATACTTTGACAAGGACACCAGAAGACAAGTGGAATTTCTCCTTCCCAGATGCTGTCTGATGGCATGCTTATCTTTAGGATTACTTGTAGTGCATTGTAAAGATTTTACTTGAAGCCAGATATAAAGGTGGGTGATTGGTTGTTTTAGTCATTGTTCCTTTACTGTGAAGAGACACTTTGACCACAACTCTTACAAAGGAAAGCATTTAATTGAGGGCTTGCTTACAGCTTCAAAGGCTTAGTCCATTATCATCATGGTGGGAAGCAAAAAAGCAGGACTCTGGTTCAATAGCTGAGAACTTTACATCCTGATCATCTGTAGGAATGTGGTCTTCAGGAGAGAAAAAAAGCTGCTTAAGCTATTGTGCTGGCTAGTTTTATGTTAACTTGACACAAGCTTGCAGCTGGTCTTTCTCTGGGCTGCCAGCTCCTGAATGACAGAGACTTTTTTGAAAATTATGAAATTATGAATGCTTGGCCTTAGCTTAGGCTTGTTTCTAACTAGCTCTTATAATAGAAATAAACCAATTTATATTAATCTAGATTCTTCCATGGGACTCATTACCTTTCCTCAATACCTTCCTCTGAGTCTAGTTGGTAAGTCCTCATGTCACAGATTTTTCTGGAATACTTATCTCTTCCCAGAAGTCCTGCCTATCCTTTCCTGCCTAGCTATTGGCCATTTAGCTCTTTATTAAACCAATCAGAAGGTGCCTTAGGCAGGCAAGGTAAACAGGGACTTCTTCATATAGTATGACCAAATATCCTGAGAGGAGGAAACCTCAACTTAGGCAATTCCTCCATACGACTGTGCTGCAGACAAGCCTGAAGGACATTTTCTTAATTAGTGATAGGTGGAGAAGGGCCCAGACCATTGTGCGTTATGCTATCCCTGGGCTGGTGGTCCTGGGTTCTATGAGAAAGCAGGCTGAGCAAGCCATGTGGAGAAAGCCAGTAAGTTGCACCCTCCCTGTGGCCTCTGCATCACATCTAATTTGAGTCCCTGTCCTGACTTCTTTCAGTGACGGACTATGATATGGAAGTAAAAGCCAAATAAACTCTTTCCTCCCCATAATGCTTTTTAGTTATGGTGTTTGTAATAGTTTGGATGTAATTAGTTCTTATAATCTCATAGGGAGTGGCACTATTAGTGGCTTTGTTGGAGTGGGTATGGCCATGTTGGAGGAAGTGTGTCACTGTGAGAGCTGTGTTTTCAGAGGGGGGCAGACTTTGGGGTTTCCTATGGTCAGGATACCACCCAGTGTCTCAGTCAACTTCCTGTTGCCTTCTGATCAAGGTGTAGCCAGCACCATGTCTTCCTGCACATCACCTTGCTCCCTGTCATGATGTTCATGAACTGAATCTCTGAAACTGTAAGGGAGCCACCTGAAAGACATGTGGTTTTTTTTGTTTTTTTTTTTTATAAGAGCTGCTGTAGTCATGGTGTCTCTTCACAGCAATAAAAACCCTAACTAAGACAATGTATCATCACAACAATAGAAACCCCAACTAAGACAGCTATTAAAGAAAAATGCTTGGCAGAGTGGTGGTGGCACACGCCTTTAATCCCAGCACTTGGGAGGCAGAGACACAAGGATCTCTGTGAGTTTGAGGCCAGCCTGGTCTACAGAGTGAGTTCCAGGACAGGCTCCAAAGCTATAGAGAAATGCTTTCTCAAAAAAAGAAAGAAAGAAAGAAAGAAAGAAAGAAAGAAAGAAAGAAAGAAAGAATAGAAAGAAAGAAAGAAAGAAAGAAAGAAAGAAAGAAAGAAAGAAAGAAAGGGTAGTATTTCACCCTTGGCCTTAACCAGAGGCCATCCACAGCCTGCTTTGTTAAAGCTTTCTACCTAGCTGTTTTCAGGAAAAATCCCTGGCATATTAATATTAGTAGCCATAATGATGCAGGACTGTGTAGTGTGAGGGCCAGCCATGATAATCTAAGTCTGGGCAGGTCA
This sequence comes from Microtus pennsylvanicus, assembly GCF_037038515.1. NCBI lineage: Eukaryota > Metazoa > Chordata > Mammalia > Rodentia > Cricetidae > Microtus > Microtus pennsylvanicus. Next base: position 55,647,939 of record NC_134590.1, on the reverse strand, counting down.
CCCAAAGAAAGTTCTTTACTTCCTCCAACCATTATCGCCTGGGACTCTGGCCATGGATGAATTTCAATGGAGGCTGGAGTCTCAATTGTTTACCCCGAGATGATGCCAGGCTGCAGGAGAAACCACAAGCTGAGATCACCTGACCCCCATCCAAGAACAGACCATTCGAAGGAAATTCCTGGCATTCTAAGCACTGTAGATAGAAACACAGTCACCGGGAAACCCTAGACGAATGTCAGCCAATCAGGGGTCTTAAAACCTCAGAAACCCCTCACCCCCACCTTTACTACTATAAAACCCTATTCTAATTGAGCTCGGGGCTCTCTAGTTATTCCAATAAGTTGGACATGCAAAGAGACCAAGTTTGCAAACTTGATTAAAATAAAGGCTCTTTGCTTTTACATATGGGACTTGGTCTCCTTTGTTAGCTTTTGTGGGGACCCTGTAGATTTGGGCATAACACTAGCAGGCTTTCTTTTGACTGCCAACCAGCTCCCAAATTAAGACAAAGAGACTTATTAGTTATGAATGCTCGCCTTATCTTATGCTTGGTTCATTAGTTCTTATTACTTATTTTAACCTGTTTCTCTTCGTCTATGTTTTTCCTTGGGATTTTTTTTAACCTTTCTTTCATTCTGTAAGTACTATTTTTTCTGCTTCTTCCATGTCTGGCTGGCTGCTGCCTGGTTGACTAGGCATCTCCCTCATTTTCTCCCTCATTTTCTCCTCTCCTATAGCCTAAATTTCTCCTCCTACTTATTCTCTCTGCCTGCCAGCCCCTCTTATCCTTCCTCTGTCTAGTTATTGGCTGTTCCGTTTTTATTAGACCATTCAGGTATTTTAAGCAGGCAAGATAAAATAGCAACACAATTTTACATAGTTAAACAAATGCACCATAAACAAATTTAATACACCTGTACATAGTTAAAGTAATATCTCACAACATAAACAAATGTAGCACATATTTACATAGTTAAGGCAGTATTCCACAACTGTTTTCTTTTCTTACCCTTGGCAGAACACTTAAATATACATATAATAGTAGTATTATATCTGAAGTTGCAACAATCAAGAACACAGTTCAGCTAAAGGTGGCAAGTAAGAGAAAAAGACATCCCGAACAACCATACCATTCTTGTATGTATCCCCACACCCTTCAGTTTTGCTGACTTTGTTCTTCCATTGTATCTGCAGTCATTTATATTTTTTAAAGTATTTTATTTGATGTTTGGAATATTTGAAATGTGTTGACAGAGGTTTCTATCCCTCCCAGTTCCACAGCTGTTCAGTCCCAAAGAAACGCACAGAGGCCTACATTAATTATAAACTGGTTGGCCTATTAGATCAGGCTTCTTATTAACTAACACTGACATATTAACCTATAATTCTTGTCTTGTGGCTTGGTACCTTTATCAGTGAGACATTCACATCATTCTTCCTCTGTATCTAGGTGATGACTGCAGCCTGAGCCTTTCCTCTTTCCAGAATTCTCCTATTCTGGTTGTCCCGCCTATACTTCCTGCCTGACTACGAGCCAATCAGTGTTTTATTAAACCAATGCAAGTGACAAATTTTTAAAGGGCAGAAAACCATTGTCCCACAGCAGAAATGATTCCTTTTTTGTTTGTTTTGTTTTGTTTTCTAGACAGGGTTTCTCTGAAGGTTTGGAAACTGTCCTGGAACTAGCTCTTGTAGATCAGGCTGGCCTTGAACTCACAGAGATCTGCCTGGCTCTGCCTCCCAAGTGGTAAGATTAAAGGCATGCACCACTACTACCTGGCTTTGATTTCATACTTTTTAATTTTAGTTTTTTCCTTGGGCCAGTTTGATTTATAGTGACAACGTCATACACAGTGGCTCGCTTTATTTGGAAGAAGGAATGTCTTCAGTGTCTAAATTGTTAACTCTTACTTGTAGTTAATGATTTGTCCTATATTATTATATTTTAGGTTTGTTTATTTATTTTTTTATATATATGAGTGTTTTGTTTCTATATTTGTGTGTGCACTGTATATGTGCCTGGTACATGCAGAAGTCAGGAGAGAGTGTTGGATACCCTTGGAACTGGAATTACAGATGGTTGTGAACTAGGATCTGAACCCCAATGCTATCCAAGAGCAGCAAATGTTCTTAGCCACTAATCTATCTCTCCATTCTCTTGTCCACTTATTTTGGAATTAGATTTTGTCATGGGAGATAAATAGATGGTTATATTAAAGAATGAATGAAATAAAACAGTATCATTTTGAATTTCCTCAAAACAAAAGTTATTCTTACCCTACCATATAAGATAGGTAAGATATTAGAGGTCAGATTTAATAAGAAATCAGATTTTACTGATTTTATAGACATAAGAAAAACACATTTTTAGATTTCACAATCAGAAAGGGAAGGGATTCCACCAGAATTATTTTTTTGTAGTATTGCTCATTTACTTTACATTTTTTGTTAGAAAATCTTATTCTTAGCTGGACAGTGGTGGTGCATGCCTTTAATCCCAGCACTTGGGAGGCAGAGGCAGCCTGGCCTACAAGAGTTAGTTCTAGGACAGGCTCCAAAAACTACAGAGAAACCCTGTCTGGAAAAACCAAAAAGGAAAAGCAGAAAAAGAAAATCTTATTGTTTTACAATTTTGTATACGTACACTGTGATTTCAGTTCCTCCGTCTGACCATCTCACTTTTCCTGACACTCCTACTAATATCTCCCCCTTCTTTTTTAACCCCTACCCCTGGCCACTAGTTTTGTCTTTATTTAGCACCCCACAGAGTTTCATCAGGGTTGTCTGTGTGATCCTGAGTTGGGAAGTAACCATCAGAGCTTGCTGAGATCAGCAGTGGGTATCCAATCAAATACCATCCTTCCCTCCCCCACCCCCTCCCCCCGCCCAGAATCTGTCAGTTATCAACAGATCAAGGTGGGGTCTGAGTCCTTTCCTTTTCTGTAGCTGTTAGGAAAGCCCAACTTCTGTGAACCCAGTGCCAGTATACACGGATGCTGTGAGCTTGTTGTTCTCGTGTCCATGTCTGCCTAGCAGATGGTATTGTTCAGTCCCTCTCCCATATTGTGACTCCTAAGCTTTTTCTTCCTTCCTTTTCTGCAATGACACCTTCATTTTTAACACCGTAAATAACCACAGATCTTTGCATTTATATCCCTTCACTTCAGTGAAAGACTATGAGAGCAGTATTTGTATTAATAGGTGGTTTGATGCTATGTCATTTCAGCTACATAGCCATCTTGGGTTTCAGGCTATATTTGTGGTATTAGTTAAGGGTTCTGTCTTGTAGAGCAAGTCCCAGTTAGTTGGTTATCCCCATAATGGTCATGCCACTAGTGGGCTTATCTTGCCTGACTGGTTGGTATTAGAATTCCTTTAATGATGGACTGCAATGAGGAAGTGTAAGCCAAATAAACCCTTTCCTCCCAACTTGCTTTTGGTCATAGGGTTTCATCATAGTGACAGTAACGCTAACTCAACTGAGGAACTGCCTACATCAGACTGAGTAGTGGATACTTCTGTGGGCAATTTTCTTGATAGAAGACCAAGCTGGTCTTCCTCAGACACCATCTAAAGGCATTACCAATATTTCTCATTGAAATTGTGATAATTCAATGGTACCACAAGCTCCTTGTAGAAAACTAGGAAATGTTTGTTGATATTAGTGAGTAATCTGGAGTTAAGAAAAAGATTTCCCAGACTTTACCAGCTGAACCCTCTCTTTGGAAATTTTAAGGTAAGTGATATCCTTTTTCAATGGGCACTCTGGAAGCAGAATTCTGCAATATTAAAACAAAAAACAAACAGATTCGCAACCACATGGGTAGCCTGATCTTTCAACACAGAGTGAGATGCAGGTGAAGAGGAGGCAAGAGAGAGTGCCCTGCCTACACAGTCCTTGTTCCAGTTACATTTGTCTCCAGACATCGGTTGATTATATGGGGAACGTTCTCAAAGGGGATCCCACTGGAATTGAACAGTGCTGTTTATATGGAATGTGCATAGTTACTGTGACAGAAGGGTGTCAAGACAGTGTAAGAAACACACAGCATGAAGAGGAGGCTGACAAGCTTCACATTTGGCAATATTTATCCCCTTAGTAAACAAACTGATCCTTAACTTAACACTTCCTATTAATTGATGCCAGCTTGCATCAAAACCCCAACATAAATCTGATAGTCTTCAAGACAGATGGGTTGCTCTTTTTACATCAGGGCTTTCCTTACTTTAGGAGGCCACGAATTGGTTCGTTGGGACTCTTTGCAAGCTAGAATCATTTTGCTAGAAAGATTTGAAGAATGAGTCCCATAGAGTTTACCAGTGGGCCTCAAGAGGGAGCAAGAGAGACACACCCTCAAAGAAACGTGCATAAAAATAATAGTGATTATTAGACAAGGAACACTAAATTGTCAATCGTACTTTTTTGATATTAGATAGAATTTGTTATCAGTGTTTTTCACACCAATTTGTGGCCTGAATGAGAGACCATTAGAAGGTGAGATTCAAAGAACTATTTTTAAAAATGTGTGAATAACAGCCAGGAGTCTTCTTGATTGAGCACAAATTGGAATTTTCACTATTTTTAAGCAATTAAAATGCATGCATTTATTTTAATATAGATTTATCCCAGTAAATCTTTTCATAGAAAGATGATTTGGTAATCCTCCAGGCCTAGAATAAATCTTTGTAAGAGGTATTCACATGGTGAATATGAAAGAGGCAACCTCCATTCCCAAAGACTTGTACTCCCAAAAGCAGCTAAGAGAAAAGCAGCTTGACACAAAAAAGACTGCCTGGAACCTAAAGAGAGCACTGCTTGACATTCTCCCATCTCAGACTCCTGCCTAGCATGTACCAATACAGCCTGTCCCCTGACTTCAAACACCTGAAATCTCAAAGGTCAAAAAGCCGAGTCTCAGACAGGACATGAGATGAACTTCACCTACCTCCAACAGTAGATTTTCTAGTACCTTCTTTTCTCTGCTCTTACCTTTTGGTTCTCTTCATGGCAAATGACACAAAGGACAAGTACAGTATCTGAGAAAGAAAGATCAACCAGAAGCCCTCATACTAAGTCACACTCATATCACTACTTCAAAAAAGACTTGTATCACTTTGCCTCCAGATCCAATAGGCAGGGACCATGAAAATGTGCATGGGATATGAATTCTTAGCCATATTGGCTTGGTTACCATCCAGGTCTTGTATCTATAGCCACCAAAGCAAGCAAAGTGATCTTGTTGTCTCTTAGCTGTACCCAATTAGGTAAATTCTACTTTTTTGTGTGTTTTACAATGAATTATTATCTTTATCATTACTTTTACTGTGTGTGTGTTTGTATGTGTGTTTGTGTGTGTGTAGAGGTCCATTGCCACAGTTTGGTGTGCTTTCACCAACTGTCATCTGGCTAGTACTATACAAAGGCATTAAATTTAATATTTTCCTTCTGCTTCTGTCTCTGTCAGTTCCTATGTGTATTGATCTTGTTGATTTTAAAGCCCTTGATTTTTTTTTTTTGATGTCCTCCGTCCCCTCTGGCTCTTATACTCTTTTCTCCTCCTCTGGATTCCCTGAGCCCTGAGTGGGAGGAATTAGATAGAGTTTCCATTTAGGGCTGAGTGTTCCAAAGTCTCTCACTCTCTGTATAATATCTGGCTATGGGTCTGTGTATTTGTTCCCATCAGCTACAGGAGGAAGATTCTCTGATAATGGCTGAAGAAGGCACTGATATGAGTAAAACAAAATGTCATTAAGAGTCATTTTATTGCTATAACTATTAATATTAATTTTAATTCTTTTTAGAACAATAGTATTTGATTTACTCTAGGACCCTAAGCTATCTAATCTTTGTGTTTTGGTTACCCAAGGAGTTTTGGGTATTGGTTTCATCTTGTGGAGTGGGTCTTAAGTCAGACCATATATTGAAATCATACATTGGCTTGTTACTCCAGTAAAGTTTGTTCGACTGTCACCTTAGCATACCTTGCAGGCAGGATAGCATTGTAAATGAAGGGTTTGCAGCTGGGTTGCTGTTCATTTTTCTATCTTGGCAGTGTACAGCATACCTTCATGTACTAAAGAACCTAGAATGTAGGGATAGTAGTGCTCTATGTAGGCTTCAGCTCAACTCCTCCATGTTCATTGAGTTCTGTAAATGTTGACTTCAATGATGGACCTTTGCTGTTGTTTTGTTGAGAACACCTATAGTCTTGGCAACAGCCTGTGTACATGGAGATTTTTCTCTGTCCAGCAGTACCGCTGGACCAGTTTCTCTGTGCCCATCAGGTCTCCACAGTCGCTTATGAAATAACCACTCTGAGGCTTATTATCAGTTACAGTCATTTGGCCAGTGGCTTAGGCTTCTTACTGCAAGTTCTCTCTCTTATAAATTAACCCATTTCTACTGATCTGCATATTGCTACATGGCCATGGTGTTACCTCTGTTCTGGAACCTGTCTCCTTAGGCTGCTGTTGGCATCTCTCTTCTTGGGCTACATGGCATCTCCCCAACTCTGCCTTTTCTCTCTTCCTATCTTTGTTTCGATTTCCCGACAAGGTTTATTCTGTGTGACCATTGGCTGAAACAACTTTATTTATCAACCAGTATGATATAGTCATAGCATGCAGAAGGACATCCTACATCAAGCCTGGGTTGTTTGGAGATTCCCATGGGATCCCTTTGACCAGAAACTCAATTAGATGCAACTCATTCCTGGTACTGGAAGCCTCATTTGGTGATAAGAGAAGGACATCTGGAACTCTGTCTCTCCCACTATTTGGTGATTTCATTTTGATTGCTTTCATATATGTATATATTTTAGGAAGCTTCTACTGTACTAGGTTTTCATGCAGTCCCTTGAATGGCGCTTAATTTTACCTGTCTCTCTCTCTATATTCCATTTCCATCCCCCTCTATCCTTCCCTTCTCACTTGATCCTCCCATTCCTGCTCTGCATCCAACCATAACTATTTACTGTATTTCCCTTTTCTAAGGAGATATATCTCTACCTCCTTGCCCCTTACCCTATACCTAACCACTGTGGTTCTATGGACTATAGCTTGGTTATCATTGACTTCACAGCCAATATCCACATATAAGTGAATACACACCATATTTTTCTTTCTGAGTCTGAAATACTTCACTTAGGATATTTTTTTTCTTGTTTCATTCATTTACCTGCAAATTTCATGATGTCATGTTTTTAAGGGGTGAGTAATGTTCAATTGTATAAATGTACATTTTCTTTATCTATTCTTCTGTTGGGGACATCTAGGTTGTTTCCAATTTCTGGCTGTTGTGAATAGAGCAGTAATGAACACAACTGAGCAAATGCCTCTGTAGTAGGATGAAGTGTCTGTTGGGTATATGCTCAAGAGTGGCATCCTGGATTTTGAGGCAGATTGATTTTCATCTTCCTGAGGAACCACCACACTGATTTCTGTAGTGGATGTACAAGGTTGGACTCTCACCAGCAGTGGAGAAGTGTTTGCCTTCCCCATGTCCTTTCCAATATGAACTTGTTTTATAAATCTTAGCTTTTCTGGTAGATGTAAATAAAATCTCAAATCTCAAAGCAGATTTTTTTTTCAAGACAGGGTGTCTCTATAGCTTTGGAGCCTGTCTTGGAACTAGCTCTTGTAGACAAACTGGCCTCAAACTCACAGAGATCCGCCTGCCTCTACCCCCTTACCCCCCCAAGTGCTGGGATTAAAGGCATGTGCCACCACCACCAGGCTTCTCAAAGTAGATTTGATTTGCATTTTACTGATGGCTAAGGATGTTGAACATTTCTTTATCTCTTGGGCATTTTAGATTCCTCCTTTGAGGATTTTTTATTTAGATCTGTACCTCATTTTAAAAATTGGATTATTTTGGTTTTGATATAAGTTTCCTGAGTTTTTTATATATTTTGTACATCAGTCCTTAGACGTGTAGTTAGTAATTTTTTTTCCCATTCTGTTGGCTTCCACTTTGTCCTAATACTGGTCCTTTGATGTGGAGAAGCTTCTCAGTTTCATGAAATCCTATTTATTAGTTGTTAATCTTAGTACCAATGCTAAGAGTTTTCTTCAGAAAGTCTTTCCCTGTGCCAAGGAATTCAAGGCTATTTCCCACTTTCTCTTCTATCAGGTTCACTGTATCTCATTTTATGTTGAGGTCTTTGATCCATTTGAAGTTGATCTTTTGTGTGGGGCGATATGTATGGATCTATTTGGAAACTTCTAAGTGCAGTCATCCCGTTTGACAAGCACCATTTGTTGACGATGCTGTCTTTTTTCCAGTGTGTATTTCTGGATTAAAGGTTTTTTTTTTTTAACTAAAAAACTCAGGTACACATAGTTGTGTGAATGTATGTGTTTATCTTCAATTTGAGTCTATTAATAAATGTGTCTGTTTTGTATCAATTCTATATTCTTTTTAATACTATAGCTAGGTAGCACAACTTGAAATCAGTATTACTTCCTGCAGTTCTTTTATTGTTCATGATTTGTTTTAGCTTTCATGGGGATTTTGTTTTTCTATATGAAGCTTAAAATTGTATTTTCAAAGTCTGTGAAGAATTGTTTTGGGGTGTTGATGGGATTGCACTGAATCTACAGACTGATTTTGGTGGGATGGCCATTTTTACTGTTAGTCTTATCTACCCATGATATGGGAGATCTTTTAATCTTCTGATAGCTTCCTCAATTTATTTCTTCAAAGATGTGAAGATTTTTGTCTTACAAGTCTTTCACTTGCTTGGTTAGAGTTATTCCAAGATATTTTATATTATTTGAGGCTTTGTGAAAGGTATTGCTTCCCTCATTTCTCAGTCTATTTATCATTTGTATATTGGAGGGCTACTGATTTTTGTGACCTAATTATGTGTTCTACAGCAACTTGGCTTAAGTATTTATCAGCTTTATCAGTTTCCTAGTGAAATTTTTTGGGTCACTTATGTATACTACCATAACATGTGCAAATAAAGATACTTTGACTTTTTCCTTTCTAATATGCTGTTTTCTTTCTGTTCCCTTGACCTCCTTCAGTTGTCTTGTTGCTCTAGCTAAGAGTTCAAGTACTATATAGAAAAGAATATGAGGAGAGTGAACCTCATTTTGTTCTTGAATTTAGTGGAATTCCTTTGAGTTTCTCTCCATTTAAGTTGATGTTGGCAATGGGCTTACTGTAAACTGCCTTTATTATGCTGAGGTATTTCCCTTATATCCCTAATCTCTCCAGGACTTTTATCATGAAGGGGTGTTAGATTTTGTTCAAGGCCTTTCCTGCATCTGATAAGATTATCATGCGATTTTTATTTTTCAGTTTGTTTATGTTGTGTATTACATTTATAAATGTATGTATATTGAAACATTCCTGAATCTCTGGAATGAAGCCTACTTGATGGCGGTGGATGATCTTTTTCATGTGTTCTTGGGTTTTGTTTGTAAATATTTTATTAAGTATTTTTCTTGTAAGCTCATAAAGGGAATTTGGTCTGCAATTCTCTCTTTGTTGAGTCTTTATGTTGGTTGGGTAACAGCATAACTGTAGCCTCATTAAACAAATTGGGTAGTGTAATTTTTGTTTCTATTTTGTTGAAATTTTTAAAGGGTATTGATATTAACTCTTCTTTGAAAATGTGGTAGAATTCAGCACTAAAACCATCCATCCCTGGGCTCTTTTTGGTTGGGAAACTTTTAATGACTATTTCTATTTCACTAGGGGTTATATGTTTGTTTAAGTAGTTTTTATCTGATATTGATTTAACTTTGGTAAATGGTATGTATCTAGAAAATTATCCACTTTCAATTCTGAGGTTTTTAAAGTATATCCTTATGATTTTTGGAATTTCCCGTGTGTATTGTTATGTACCCTTTTTGTTTCTAATTTTGTTAATTTGGATCTTCTCTCTCTTTTCTAAAGAAAAGGAAAGAACCATATTAGAACCATCTTCCTTATGTCCCATAAGTTTGGGTATGTTATGTGTTCATTTTTACTCAGTTCTACAAAGTCCTTAATTTCTGTCTTGATCCATTTTTTTTTATTCAGTAGTGAGTTACTCAGTTTCCACGAATTTTGTAAGCTTTCTGTTATTTCTGTTGTTGATGGTATTCAGCTTTAAACCTGGGTGCTCAGATAGGATGCAGGGCAGTATTTCAATTTTCTTGTATCTTTCAAGACCTGCAAATGTGGTCAAATTTGCAGAAGGTTTCACAAGGTGCTGAGAAGATGTTCTACTCTTTTGTGTTGTGGTAAAATGTTCTGTAAATATCTCTTAGGTTCATTTGGTTATAACATCAGTGAACACCAGCATTTCTCTGTTTAGTTTTTTTCTGGATGACTTGTCTTTTGGTGAGAGTGGGGTTTTGAGTTTCCCACTGTCAGTGTGTATGGACTCAATATTTAATAGTAGTGTTCCTTTTATTAACCTGCGTGCCCTTGTGTTTGGGGAAAAGATGTTAAGAGTTGCAATATCCTTCTGGTGGATTTTTCCTTTGATACAGTCTTCCCTTATCTCTTCTCATTAGTTTTGGATTGAAGTCTATTTTAGTCAGATATTAAAAAGGACACACAAGCTTGCTTCTTAGGTCCATTTGCTTGGAATATCTTTTTTTCCAATCCTTGATGTTAAGGTGTGTTTCTTAGAAGCTGAGGAAGGAAGAATCATGTTTTGGCATCCATTCTGTCAGTTTGTGTCTTTTTATTGAGGAATTGAGACCATTGGTGTTGGGTCACATCAGTGAGTCATATTTGTTGGTTCCCTCTATTCTGTTGTGATTTTGGTGGTAGTATGTGTGTGTGTGTGTGTGTGTGGTGTTTCTCCTGTTTTCATGGCTGATTTGGATGTGTTTTCTTAGGTGTGGTTAGCCTCTTTCTGTAGGGCTAGATTTGTAGATAGATGTTGCTTAATTTTTTTAAATAATGGATTATCTCATCTTCTTCATCTATGGTTATTTGTTTTGCTAGATATAATAGTCTGGGCTGGCACTGTGGTCTCTTAGAGTCTGTAGCACATCTGTTAAGTCTTGTATGTCTTTTAGAGTCTTCATTGCAAAGTCAGGAGTAATTGAATAAGTCTGCCTTTATATGTTACTTGACTTTATCTCTTGTAGGTTTTAATATTTTTTGTTCTGTACATTTAGTGTTTTGATTATTATGAGCTTGGGGGAATTTCTATTCTAGTTCTGTCTATTTGGTGTTTTATAATTCTTGTATCTTGATAGGTATGTTCATTTTTTTAATGTCAGCGAAATTTTCTTCTATGATTTTGTTGAATGTATTTTCTGGGTCTTTGAGCTGGAATTCTTCTCCTTCCTTTATTCCTGTTGTTCTTAGATTTTTGTCTTTTCATACTGTTCCAGATTCTCTGTGTGCTTTGTGTTAGGAGTTTTTAGATTTAATATTTTGTTTGACTAATATATTTATTTCTTCCATTGTGCCTTCAAGTCCTGAGATCCTCTCTCCCATCTCTTGTATTCTCTTGGTGAAGTTTGTCTATGTGGTTCATGTTCAAATTCCCAAATTTTTTCCTTACAGATTTCCCTAAGTTTGTGTTTTCTTTATTTATTCTATTTCAAATTTCAATCTTGAACTATTTTATTCATTTGTTTCCAATGTATGTTTATGTTTTCATAGATTTTTTTAAAAAGAAATTTGTTCATTTCCTTTTCAAAGAGCTCTATCATATTAATGAAGGCTGTTCTAAGGTCTTTTTCTTGTGCTTCAGCTATGTTGGAATACTCAGAGCCTACAGTTGTTGGGTTGCTGGGTTGTAGTGGAGACATTGTCTTAGTTGTTACTGATGTGTTTTTATGCTAGTGTCTAGGCATCTGGGAGTGCAATAAGATTGTAATTCTAGCTGCTGATATCTGGTCTTGTCTTTGTTGGATGGATGTTTCGTTCCTTGGTCTCTGTTGCCTTCTATGGTTCTTAGGAGAGTGTGGTAGGAAACTCTTCTGGAATCTTGATAGGTATGGCCACTAGGAGTTTCAGGCAAAATGTGTTTCTGGGTACTAGGAATTGACTCTTAGGAATGGGGATGGCCTGGGTTGATGTGAAGGGGCTCACAGAAGTGAGAAAAACAGGGGTGTTCTATCAAGATCTGCTTAGTCCACTGGAGATGAGGGCCGAGTGAGGGAAGGCCACTGCACCAGGTCTGCTACAGGGCTGGGATGAGACTGGAAGATTCTACCTGGAGAAATGGAGGAAGAGATGTAGATCTGCAGTTAACCCACTTCCTCTCCTGGTCAGAGTGGCCTGTGGGCTTCCAGGGAATGCTTGCTGGAGGTGGGGGTCTGGGATAAAGCAATGAGTAGGGGGAGTAAGGTTTAAGAGGGGAAGGTCTGTCTGGTGCACTGGAGATGGGGGAGGGCGGGAAACAGTTCTGCTATAGAGCTATGGATGAGACCGGGGAATTGGACTTGGAAATCCTAAGGGAGAGGTTAAAATAGCTTACCTGTTTCCCTGGTCAGAGTGTGCTTTTCTTTTAAAACTGTAGTCTAGGGGAATTCATTAAGTTATTCTTGTTTTCATTGCAAAAGAAAAGATTTGAGATATTACTTTTTATTTCCTTACTTTAAAAATCATTTCCCTACCAATACACTGGAAATGAACTGTAAATTGATATTCCCAGCTATTTCTTCTCAGAAACTCTCACACTACTGTCATCCACATCACCACTTCACGGACATGCAATCTTCTGCTTCTAAATGTTAACTTGGTTCACATTGCAGATTGCTATATGGAGCCAGCACAACTCCCTGCATCTCCTTTAGGAAGACCAAACTGAATCAGCATTCTCAGGAGCAACAAAGCACGTGTGAGCCCAAGAGCTCTTGGTTCCATCAGTCACACACTTTCTCTTTTGTTACATCCTTTTGCCTATTTTACTTTACCTTGAGTATTTTTTTTAATCCCCTATAACACATCCTTACTAGGTAGCAAGTCAGGTTTGGTATAATTTCTATTGCTAATATTGATCCCCAGCTCTATCACTGCTTTCTTGGTAGCATTGACTGGTTGTCTGTGCCTCTTGGCCTCGGTGTTCTTAGCACAACATTAAGGATAATTCTGTCAGCCTTGTATGGGGATGTGGGGGTGGGAGAGGGAGTGGGTAAATCAGATGCTTAGGACATAGTGGATAGGCTCTCCATTAACAATGGTACCAGTTCTAATTATTATTTGCTTAGTATTTAGACACAACTCAAACAACACTTGTGAAGAACTATTTCATATTTCATTATGGCAATATCTGAAGACCCTGGAGCTGCCAGCTGGTGTTGTTCCAACCACATGGTGGCTCCCTACCCTCCACCTAAGAGATGTTCAGGTGACAAGCTTGCCTAGACAGCATTCTCTCTCTCTCTCTCTCTCTCTCTCTCTCTCTCTCTCTCTCTCTCTCTCTCTCCACACACACATACACACACACAAACACACACACACACACACACACACACACACACACACACACACCCCTCAGGTTAGTTCTGTACAATACAACCTATCCACACATAATCATTTGGGAAGTTTTTCAGAAATAGTTGATTTCTGGGCTGTACTCCAAAAAACAAATTCAACTGGACTGCTTTTCAGCCCAAGCAACCGTCTGTTTTCAAATCACACCATGTGCAGTAAACACGAGATGCTAAGCTCCTCTTGTTAACCCTCTGTGAGCCTCAGTTGGCTCCCATGCTTAGAAGCTGGAATAAACCTGAACCTTGATAGCTCATATACAAGAGGCTTCTCCAGTGCCCCAGCTATTCAGATTAGCAGAAATCCCCATCTCTTGTGTTCAGGAGCCTTTTCATGAAATGCTCAAGAATTCCTACTGGGGAGCTGCAGGCCAAGAATAATTTTGGGGACTCTTTTACCCTTGCTGAAGTGGTGAAGCCCCTGTGTTCTGAACACCACTAATTCTATCCCTTGCAGTGGTTCCTCAGCACAGTGCATGGTAACTATTTGTCTTGGGTTGTTCTTGGTTAAGGATACTCTTCTACAGAACTGACCTTGATTACCAGGGCCATAGCCCATAACAAATCATTTCCTCCACTTCACACACACATGCAGCTACCCTACCTAAAGTAGAGTCAGGGGGTGGGGCTCTTACATGGGCCACAGCAACCTTGCCAAGGTCGAATACTTTGTTTCAACCATGTAGGCCTGGCTACCCAGCCCTCACTCCTATTTCTGTTATTTTTCTTATTGGACATTGTTCTATTTCTTCTCTCTTGTGTGGGTCTATCAGATGTGTCCTAGAAAGAGGTAATGTGGCAGTTTGAATATAATTGGTTTCCATAATCTCATAGGGTGTGGCACTTTAGGAGGTGTGGCTTAGTTGGAGTAGGTATAGCCTTGTTGGAGGAAGTGTGCTATTGTGAGGGCAGGCTTTGAGGTTTCCTATGATCAAGCAAGATACCACCCAGTGTCAGTTTATTTTCTGTTTCCTTCTGAACAAGATGTAACCAGCACCACATCTGTCTATAAGCTGCCAGGCTCCCTGCCATGATGATAATTCACTGAACCTCTGAAACTGTAAGCGGGCCACCCCAATTAAATGTTTTTCTTTATAAGAGTTTCTGTGGTCATGATGTCTCTTCACAACAATAGAAATCCTAAGACAGGTAATAAGTACCAAATCTTCTTCTTCCAGAACCCTCCTTGATCTTCTTTTTCTATAGGGATAGATTCACATATGCAAAAATACATATGAGAGAAGACCCATCATGATTACTTATTACACTCTTTCAGCCTCCTTCCACAGGTGTTCCCAGGACTCATCTCCTGGTCCTGTAAAATGTCCATATCCTTTAACCAAGCGGTCAGACTGAATTTCCTATATCTAGCTACAACTTAGAGGACCGTTGCGATGGTTATTCCTAGAACTAAGGGCCAACTTGGTGCAAAGCTAAGTTCAAGTGTCATCCCAACTACTCCAAACAGTCAAATTTTCTCACCTTCAGCCAAGTTTAGGATCCCATCCCTACAGCCCAGCCTGTCACCTGTGGACAAGGTTAATACGAATGTGTTTCTTCCAGGACTGGCGAGAATAAGCAATGAGATAAAATGTGGGGAGCTTAGTTTGTAATGGATAATAACTGTCATCATTAGTAGCTTTGCTGGTTTATCTAGAGTTGTACCATGGATCGGCGAGAATCCTGTGGTCTCTTTCAGCCCCTATGCTGATTTCTGTGTGATGACCTTGGTTCCTGGTCAGGACAGGTCAGTGGGTTCTGGGATATGGCCATATCATCAGTTATATTAGTCAGACTAACTAGGGTGATGGGGCCTCTGCAGGACATGCAGAAGATGAGCCAGTGTTACCCACTCATTTCTCTCCTGCTCTACTTATAAGAAGAGTCTGGGGGGCTGGAGAGATGGCTCGGTGGTTAAGAGCATCGCCTGCTCTTCCAAAGATCCTGAGTTCAATTCCCAGCAACCACATGGTGGCTCACAACCATCTGTAATAAGGTCTGGTGCCCTCTTCTGACCTGCAGACGTACACACAGACAGAATATTGTATACATAATAAATAAATAAATATTAAAAAGAAAGAAGAGTCTGAGAGGGCAACTACTAGTCAGGTACCTTTGGAATTGTTCTTTCGTTTTACCCCAGATAGAATCAAAGCTTTTAAAGTATCATAAGAACATTGAAGAATGTCTATATAATGAATGTACCCCCCACCCCAAACATAAAGGGAAATCATTATATGTGGGAGTCAGTAGTACGCAGCATTGTAGAATGATTTCCTGGTGGTCTTGGTCTGTTAGGTACCTGTTCTTTAGGAATCTGTAAGAGAGGAGGCTGGTACTTAGCACCACTAAGCCTACGAAGGGATTTGAAAGGTGAAAACACTTCTACTTTAGGGCTTTAGCAACAATCAACATTTTAAGAATTATGTGCATGTCTGTCCGCCAAAGGGAAGATCAGGTTTAGGGGCCTTTCTTAGTTACCAACCATGGGTGATATTGAGAGGGTACTGGGAGTATTTTTTAGATTGAAAATGGCGGCCTTGATGAGCTTGGTTGGCAGTGGCTCGTCTCAGTTTTCCCTGAGAGAGTTCTCCCTTGTCAGCTGTGGCTCTATTTTCTTTCTGTCTGTATCTGATGAGGTCCCTGAGAGAGGAAGAAAAGCCAGAAAACCACAACTCTGCAGAGAAGGCCTGTATGCACTTCACATGGGATCTGAGAGGTCATCTTTGACTCCACTGGCAGAACACCTAATGCGCTAGTGTTCAAGAAAGCAAATCTGCAGCAGCATCAGCCAGTGAGCTGTTAGCCTTGCACACCAACGATGCTGTTCTTACACCCTTTGGCCATCAGATGACTCATTTTATTTATTTCTTGGCATGTAATCATTTTCTAAAATACTTTTTAAAAACTTACCTGGGATGAGATAATTCTTGTCTCTCTCCTTTGTCTGCTATTGGGGAACAGCCTTAGTGTCCTTTCAGGGTCCAGAAGAAGACTTACAGCAGGTGCGGGACTTAGGTCTGAGAGTGAAATGAACTCTACCCTAAGTACTTTTCTGCATCAGTTTCTTTGTTCTTCTGCTGTTCTCCTCCTATTCTGTAAAGTTTCCAGTTTATATACACACACAAACAACACAATTCTCTGAGCTTGGACGTTCCTTTATCTTTGAAGGTCCCACATGTGATCTATACGAAAGACTCCTTTCCTGACTGCATGTCCTGCCAAATGGAAGATAGTTGCAGGGAGGTGGCTTCTGATGTATCTCAGGGAATGAAGTGGAGATTAGACGGTGGGAACCAAGGTTATTGACTGCTTGACTAAATTTCCCACTGGGGGTCCCACAGAGTGTGTATGTCTGGGGAATGATGTAGTATACCAGTTCATGGGAAAAAAATTGTGTCCACTTTTTCATACTCTGCTAAATCTTGCACCAAGGGAGCATGTTTATGACTTCAAAAGAGATCCACAGTGAGAATAAGTTGGTATTCCAAAGGTGGTAGGCCCCGGTGCCTTGTGAGCTCGGTTTGCCTTCATCAGAACGCAGTCATTCTGGTGGGTCAGCCTTCTGCCTTATCAGCTGAAATCTCACTGCATGATTCCCGCAGACTGCAGCAGTTTGTGTTGTTACATGAGGAACTCAGATATGACATGTATATTTCTTTTTGAGACAGTCTTCAGTAGCTCAGGCTGTCTTCAAACTCCCTGTGTAGCTGATGGTGAGCTTGAACTGCTGCTATTGTTGCCTTCAGGTCTCTAATGCTGTGAGCATATATGTGTGCCACCCTTCCTGGCTGCATGTCTGTTCCCTCAGGTCAGATATATATGTATATATATATATATATATATATATATATATATATATATATAGAGAGAGAGAGAGAGAGAGAGAGAGAGACTAGCCACAGCTGATGGGGTATGATCTACAGTGGAGACAAGCTTACATTTTAACTTGGGTTGAAATCCTGCTGGATGAAACCCCAGATGAGCTGCATATGACGTATACATTGTTTTTTCTTACCTAAGAAAGTTCATGTCTCACTTTCCTTGATTGCTTAATTTTGTTTAGACTTTTTCTTTCATAAGGTGTTTTGGTTAAAATTCAAAAGGTACTACATAATAAAAACTTCAGTTTGAGTATGCCTAGTTTTAAATGCTGAACAAATAATACCAGTTTCTTTTCCGTTAAAAAATTTTTTGACAAGTCCTTATACTTAGTGCCACACGTAAGGCAAAGATAATAGAAATAGGTTAGGTTGTTAAGTTGTCTCTCATGTGGAAGCTCTCATAAAGTGGTGGGATCTTAAGAAACATGGTGTAGAAATGGATTTTATGGGTTACCAGGTATGTTTGTTGTACTTGCTTAATTGCCTTCCGGAGCTTAAGAAGGGGCAGTTGGAAACACAAATGTCACTTATTTAGCACGGTGGCTCCAAACCTACTTTGAAGAAATTAAAGCTGATACAGTGTGAAATTCATCTAGAAGAAGCGAGTGTCTAGAAGAATGAGCAGCAGGTTGTTCACAAGCATGTTTACCTGGTACTTCTTGAATCTTCTCAGCCTACTGGAGAGAAATGAGCTGCTACTATTGGCGGAGTAATTCTTTGGGTGGCTGTGAACTGACCCATTCTCCCCCCTAAGGCTTTAGAAATTACCATAGAGCATGCTGGGAAAATAATAGAAGGACTGCCCTAGCCCACCGCTCCAGCAATACGATGCCCTTTGCTGCAGTTCCAATGTGATTCCCTAGAGTTATGTGTTGGTAACTTCATTCCCAGTGGAGTGGTATTGAGAGATATTGAGTGGTCTATAGGAGGCAATAATATCATGAGAGCTCTGTCCCCATGAATATATGAACAGTTCCCTTGAAGGAGCAAGTTAACTATTATAAGAGTTTTATTGGGATTCTAATAAAAGGATGAATTCGGTAGTTAATATGCACAAAGTACATGATATACGTTTGTGAATGTATTATAATTAGATCCATTATTTTATATTCTAATTTAAAAAAGAATGACTCTCTAGCAAAACAAAACTATAAAAATCGAAACTCTTGTCATTTATAAGCATATAGATCAATGATATTAGGGATATTTATATTAATTTGCAAAACCCAGCATCATCCACCTAAAAAAGTTATTTTTATCTTCCCTACATGAAACTCTGCTCACATGAAACAGTGAATGCACTCTAGTTACTGTCTCACACTCTGGGAAACACTGTGTTAACTTCTGACTCGATTATTGTCAGCTTTAGGATACTTACTTAAGTGGACTCACTCAGTATTTGAAAGATTATTAATATTCTTATATATGCTGTGATAATTAGATTCTGTTATCAACCTGACATAATCTAGAATGATCTGGGAAGAGAGGCTCTATGAGGGATTTTCGTCTAGATCAGGTTGGCCCGAGAACATGCCACTGGGGGATTGTCTTGATTATGTTTTGGTGGGAAGACCACCTACTGTTAATGGCATGATCGTAGGCAGGGACCCTGAATAGTCTAGGAGAAGGCAAGCTGAGAGCAAGCTTGCATGCATGCACTCCATTTTGCTTTTGACTGCTGATATGATCTACCCAGTTCTCTCAAGGTTTTGCCTTGGTGACTTCCATGACATGACAGACTATGACTTGGAATTGTGAGATAAAGCAAACCTTTTTTCCTTAAGTTGCTTTTGTCAAGCTGATCTGTAGGGACGGAATCCTATACTTGGCTAAAGGTGAGAAAACTTGAATGTTTGGAGTAGTTGTGATGGCGCTTGAACTTAGCTCTTGCTTCTTATTGGCTAACATATATTAATTTAGCCCATTTCTAGTAATCTATGTATTGCCATGAGGCTGTGGCTTACTGGGTAAAGTTCTGGTGTCTGTGTCCGGTGGGGCTGCATGGCTTCTCTTTTACTCTGCCTCCTTTCTTCCAGCATTCAGTTTAGTTTTTCCTGCCTAGCTCTGTTCTGCCCTGCTCTGCTATAGGCTCAAGACAGTTTCTTTTTTTTTTTTTGGTTTTTCGAGACCAACGTGTGCCACCATCGCCCGGCTTTAAGACAGTTTCTTTATTAACTAATGGTATTCACAACATACAGAAGGGAATCTCACATCATGTATATATGTATGTGTATGTATGTGTGATTGCCATGATGTATGTGTAGAGGTCAGAGAACAGCTTGTGCAAGTCAGTGTTCTCCTTCGACTGCATGGAAAGTGGAAATGGAACTCACATTGTCAGTCCTGGTTGCAAGCACCTTTATCCTTTGAACTGTCTCTTTAGGGCTTCTGCTCATTTTCAAACCACTTTTCCGAAATGATTTTTAGGATTTTGAAAATTTATTATTAATCTCTTTTATTTAAAAAGTCTCATACAGTATACTTTTACCTATTTTCAAATTTAAAATTTGTTTTTTATTTTTTCATACAATATACTTTGATCATATTTTTCCCTTCCCCCAACCCTTCCCAGATCCTCTCACTCCTACCCAGCCAAATTCATGTTGTGGGCCATGTTCTGGTGGTGTGCTTGAGCACTCTGGCTCTTACAGTCCTTCCTCCCCTACTCTGCAGAGTTCTATGAGCTCCACCTAACGTTTAACTGTGGATCTCAGCATCTGTTCCCATCAGTTGCTGGATGAAACCTCTCTGATGATGATTGTGAGAAACTCCAGTGAGCATAGCAAGGTATCATTGGGAATCATTTCATTGACTTTCTTTTCCTGGTTATGTTGGGTTGTATCCCAGGTCTCTGGGCTATCTAGCCTCTGGCTCCTGGTTCTCCAAGCATTGTCAGGGGTGAGCTCCCTCTTGTGGCATGGGTCTCAATCTGGATGATGTAATGGTTGGTTACTTGCATGATTTTGCACCACATTTACCCCAGCACATCTTACAGTAGGAAAAATTGTAAGTCAAAGGTTTCGTGTCTAGGTTGGTGTCCCAATCCTCTCACTGGAAGCCTTGCCTGGTTACAAATAATGACTGGTTCTGACTTCATATCCCACATTTCTAGGAGTTTTAGATATTGTCACTCTCATAGATTCCTGGAAGTTTCCATTGCACTAGGTTTCTCACCCCTGAAATGCACCCTTGCTTCTAGTTGTCTCTACCAGCACCCTTCCCCAACTTGATCCCTCCTGTTCCCATCCCCACTCACCCATAGTCCACCTGTGATATCTATTCCATTTCCCCTTCCCACGGAGATTTATGATCTTTCTTGAGCCCTCCCTGTTACTTCAGCCTGTCCAGGTCTGTGGATTGTAGCATAATTATCTTTTTTATTTCAGCTAATGCCCATGTATTAGTGAGTACATACCATGTTTGTTTTTCTGAGTCTGGGTTACCTCACTTGGTATATATTTTTTCTAGTTCCATCCTCTTGTCTGCAAACTTAATGATTTTATTTTTCTGTAACAGCTGAATGATAGTTTACTGTGTATATGTATCACATTTTCTTTACCAGTTTGTTGTGTGGAGACCGTTTGTTTCCCAGCTACCCAGACTCCTGAAATAACCACATAGAAACTGTATTATTTGCAATACTGTTTGGCCAATAGCTTAAACATCTAGCTCTTACATCTAAAATTAACCCATTTCCATTATTTTATACTTTACCACAAGGCTCATGGCCTACCAGCAAGGTTCCAGCCAACAGCTTGCATTTTTCCCCTCTCATAGCATCTCCCTGACTCTGCCTTCTTTCTCCCAGCATTCAGTTTAGGCCCCTGTTCACACCTAGCTCTACTCTTCCCTATCACAGGCCAAAGCAGTTTCTTTATTCATTAACTAATAAAATCAACACATAGAGAGAAAGACTTACCACATCACCCATTCTTGGTTGTGGGACATGTAGTTGTCTCCAGGTTCTGGTTATTACAAATGAAGTTGCTATGAACAAAGTTGAGCAAGTGTCCTTATGGTAGAATAGAGTATCCTTTGGGAATATGCTCAGGAATGGTGTGGCTAGGTCTGAAGGTAGATCTTTTTTTAGTTTCTGAGAAACTACCAAATTGATTTCCAAAGTGCCTGCACAAGTGTGCACATCAGCAGTGGTGGAGTGTTCCCCTTGCTCCACATCCTCTCCAGCATGGCTCTCACTTGTGTTTTTGACCTTAACCATTCTGACAGGTGTAACATGGACTATCAGAGACATTTTGATTTTCATTTTCCTGGTGGCTAAGGATGTTGAACATTTCTTTAAGTGTTTCTCGGCAATTTGAGATTTCTCTGTTGAGAATTTTTTGTTTAGATCTGTACCCCATCTTTTAATAGGATTGTTTGTTTTGTTGATATCTAGTTACTCGAGTTCTTTATATATTTTGAATATTAGACCTTTGTCAGATGTGGAGTTTGTGAAATTGTTTCCTGTTCTCTGGTCTGCTGTTTTGTCCTATTGATGGTATCCTTTGCCTCACAGAAGATTTTCAGGTTCATGTGGTCTTATTTATTTATTTATTCTTATTCTCTCATATGCTGCATCCATACCATAGTTCCTCCTTCTTCCTCCCCCCCCCCCCGCCAGAACCATGTCCACTTCATCTCCCTCAGAAAAGCGCAGGCCTCCCAAGGGCATCAACCAAATACCATATAATATGCTACAATAATACCAGGTAAATATCATCATATCAACACTAGATGAGGCTACCCAGTAGGAGGAACGGAGTCTAATAAGTATACAAAGGAGTCAGTGAAGGTCACATTTATTAATTTTCAATTTTAGTGCCTGCACTATTGGTGTTTTGTTCAGGAAGTTATCTCCTGTGCCAATGCATTACGAGCACTTTTTGAGGTATTTCTTATCCATTTTAATTTCTTATATTGTGAACTGTCTGCTCACATCCCTTGCCCATTTTTTAATTGAGTCATTTGTTTTCTTGACTCTTTGTTTTTTGAGTTCTTTGTGTATGCTGGATATCAGTACTGTCAGATGTAGAGCTGGCAAAGAATTTTTGCACCTCTGTGGGTTTCTTCTTCACTTGATGGATTGTTTCCTCAGCTGTGCAGAAGAGTTTTATTTTTATGAGGTCTCATTTGTCAATTGTTGGCCTTAATTCCTGGGCAAATTCTTATTCAGAAAACCTTTCCTACATCTGTATCTTGTAGGGTACTGCCTATGTTTTCTTCCAGCAGAACTTCAGGTTTCAGATAGAGGGATGTCCTAGTTAGAATTCCTGTTCTGTCAAGAGACACCACGACCACAGCAAGTCTTGTAGAAAAGCATTTATTTGAGGTGGCAGCTTGCAGTTCAGACGTTCAGTCCACTACCATCATGGCAGGGAGCATGATGGCGTACAGGCAGACATAGTGCTAACCACATCTTGATCAGAAGGCAGTAGGAAGTGGAATGAGATACTGGGTGGTATTTTGAGCATGTATGAGATCTCAAAGTCCACCTCCATAGTGACACCCTTCCTCCAGTAAGACCATACCTACTCCTACAAAGCCACACCTCCTAAGAGTGCCACTCCCTCTGAGTTTATGGGGGCCAATTGCATTAAAACTACCACAAGGACTTTGATGCATTTTGAGTTAATTTTTGTGTAGGCAGTAGATACGGTTCTAATTTTTTTCTTTTGTATATGGACATCCAGTTTTCCCAGTACCATTTATTAAAGATGCTTTCTTTTTTGTAGTGTGTTTTTGGCCTCTTTGTCAAATATCAGATGGCTGTAGCTATGTGTGTCCATCCATGTTTGAACTTTCTATTTTATTCCAATGACCTACACATCTCTTTTTGTGCTAGTACCATTTGTTTTTGTTATTATATCTCTATAATATATCTTGAATTCAAGAATGGACTATACCATTATTATTCTTTGTTCAGGATTGTTTTGGCTGTTTAGGGTTTATTGTAATTCCATATGAATGTTAATTTTTTATCTTTATGAAGAGTGAGATGGGGATTTTGATGAATATATCACTGAATTTGTAAATTGATTTTGCTAGGATGGTCCTTTTTACAGTATTCATCCTGGCTATTTGTGACCAGGATAGCTGACACAGATTTCAATGAACAGCAGATATCATCATACTTTTGAAAGCCTTTAGAACTCCTTTCCTGTGCCAATAGAACTTCTCAGGCTCAGGCTGGAGAGATGGCCCTTGCTGTTCATGCAGAAGGTTCAGGGGTTCCTTTCCCAGAACCCACATCAGGCTGCTCCAAAGTGCCTGCAACTAGTGTTCCATGAGTCCCATCATCCTCTTCTGACCTCTGTGGGTGCTTGCACCTGTGAGGTGTACAGACATACACGTAGGCTCACACATAACAAACACATGGTAAAAGATTCTCATGATCTTCTTTGTTTCCAATGCTTCAGTTTCTTTAAGAGCAAAGTCCTTCTAACCATTTTCCCACAATGGGCACGGAGCCACAGCCAACGATGACATGCTTTGAGCTGAACGATTCAGACACTTTCCTAATTTGGCTCTTACTTATGGGAGAAGGGTGAGAATTGGTTTGAAAAGAAGGAAGGTGGTGACAGCTTTTGAGCATTTGCACTCGATCCCTTTGAACAATGCATTGATCACTGAATTTGTTTATTCTATTAGAATCCTGTGAGTGAGAGATTGCGTTTATCTCGTGGACTTTACAGGTGAAAGAGTGGGGGCCTCACTATGGAGATTCTTCCTTCATGTTATCCAAATGCACACAAGGAAATCAGGTCTGATAGACGTCGTTTTGTTTTGCAGACTCTGAGACAAAGATTTGCGTGCAAGTGGTGCATCTGAAAGACTTGTTTACTATCTTTTGCCTCTCAGCTCTATACGTGCCTTTCAAGATGTGCACTACGATGAACAAAAGGATTCTTAAAAGCATTCCGTATTTAAAGCAAGCACAGTGCTAAACTCTCCCGGTAGGGGGTGCTGGAGGATATGGTAGTCGGCTGAGTAGCTGTGGTTCGGCAGCTGAAAGAGGTTCAGAGATCTTTGAGAATGTTTTAATGCGGGCTCCTTCTCTGACAGAGCAACCAGCCTTGAATTGGTGATAATCTTTGTTTTGCTTCCCAGCATGGACTGTAGACCCCCTAGGTGGGTCGCTGGAGGGCTTCAAAAAGGCTCCCGAGATTACTGGTGCCCATAATTACACGTCCTAGTCCCTGCTTTGCAGACCACCTGCCATCAGGACTGTGGACCATCAACCTCCCTTTGCAACCCCGGTGGGTGGGGTGCGCTGCTGCCTTTGGCTTCTCTTGGGCTCCACATTGCACTGCCGCTTCTAGCAAGCTTGAAAGGGTTCCTGCTCAGCTTGCTGGAGGACCCCAACCACGCACCATTAAAGGCTCTATGCCTCTCTACCTGCTTTCTGCGCCTCCATTCTAGACCACCCGAGGCCGATTAAAGCAGTAACTTCGCTGATATCTTGTGGGCAGAGCCAATTATCCCCCAAAGGGAATCCCTTTTCAGTTTGCTTTTGCTAGGTAACCCTCTTCCGCCCTAGGAAGCTTGGAAGAATTTCCTTTTATTTATTTCCTTGCTATTTATCTTATCATTGTTAATGACTTGTGCGCACGCGCACATGCTAAATTTCTATTTTAAATTTACTTTGTGCTTTGTTTCTTGGCAGACCTGTCCTAGCAGACCATCTTAGGAAGAGGGTGAGACAGAAGCCAAGATACAATGTGTTAGTGAGTGCGGCTTTTTGGAGCGCCACGCTGTGAGCTTGGATGCAAGAAAGGAAACAATGACCTGACTGTGTAGTGCTTTATCACTCTGGGTGTGCTTTCGGGTCCGTAACTCCCCTTGCGTTTCTGTCTTCTGCTGTTCAAGACTCATTGCCATTCAAGGCACAAGGCCTCAGGCCGACCGAATCTCCCTCTCCTCTCCTCTCCTCTCCTCTCCTCTCCTCTCCTCTCCTCTCCTCTCCTCTCCTCTCCTCTCCTCTCCTCTCCTCTCCTCTCCTCTCCTCTCCTCTCCTCTCCTCTCCTCTCCTCTCCTCTCCTTTCCTCTCCTCTCCTCTCCTCTCCTCCCCCCCCCCACCTGGAATTTAATTACTAAGTTCCCCAAGTGGTTTTGAAGATACCAAGTTTGGAAATGGCAGCAATTGTATAAACAGTTGAAGATGGTAAAACAGGAGGGGATGACGATGGGTGGTAGAGAGGGGGCTAATATTGGTTTTAATTAGTATTTTTACAAATAAGGCTTTCCATTTTTTTTTTTTTGCAGTACTATCCTGATTTAGAGTGTCTCAAGATTTAGCTGTCTACCTTCTCTGTCTTGAGGCATCAAAGATACTAATAAATGTGGAAGAACCATCTTTAATTTCTATTTGAGTAGGGTATATTCAGAATTTAAAACTAAGATTTTCCTTTCACCATATATTTTTTTAATGGTAAGAAGTCCGTGCATGGAAATTGCTCACTGAGGCTGAAGGTGGCCAGTGGGGTGAGTCAAATGGACGTGGGTGGACAGAGACAAGTCTTCCTGACTTGCTCCTGCAGGAGGCTGACTATCACAAGGAAATCGGTCAGCTGGATGCTGACGAGTGACTCAGAGTGATTCAAAGATGTGTTTTCTGGAAAAGTCAGGCGCAAGATCAAATGTTTTCCTGACTAGTGTAATTTGATTGTGTGGTGAGTGTTCGCTGTGGGTAATTGGATTTTTCTTTGACCTTGGCAAACTTGCTGGCTCACTGTCTACATTGGAAGACAGCTGTCTAATGCTCTGGAATACAATAAAGCCTAACCTGGGTTGCATCAAGGACTGGCGGACCTGCAGTCTTCAGGAGGTGTTTGCGGCAGGGGCATCCCACCAGCAAACAGCCAGTGTTGTTAGTACTTCCTCTGTCCTTTACAAGAACAATTCAGCAGAAGCAAAAGGGCTTTTCCTTTTCCCTCGGCTCTTTAATAGAAAGCTGGGTGGCATTAAACCCTTCTAATTCTGAGCACGAACCTCTAAGGTTCAGTGAAATCAAAGCTTGGTTCTACCACAGATCACAGAGACAAGCCAGTTTCACTGGCAGGGACACCAGGGAAAAACATGTAGGGAGGAGCTAGTTGCATCTCAAAGTGTCTTGGGTAAAAACGAGAGTTATAGTTCATGGTCAGTATGTCATTTGATTAAAAAACAAAACAAAACTGTTTTGTTGTTGAAATAATGAAATAAATAATAAAATGCCTTACAAAGGGTGTAATCCTGTCATTGTTTGTACAATCCTCATAAGTATCTTTCGACAGATACAATGTACTGTATAAAGTTTACACCTTTGCTCAGAAGGCATCCTCTGCAAATGTTTAGGGGATGTTTTTCCTGGAATGTTGGATTTCTTTTTCCTTTTCTTTTTTATATATCTGTATTGCTACCCGGCATCCAGGCAGCAGGGGGAGCTGTTTCTCTACTTTTTCCTACACACTGTTCCTACTTCCCAACTTGGCCAGGCAAAAGAGACCAGTAATTCTTTAATTCAAATCTGTTCACAAATGCACACCATTTGATAGATTCTCATCGTGACTCTCATCCCCCAAATCTTTCGGGGACACTCGCTTCCAGCAGTCAGCTCATGATTGCACAAAGGGGGCTGATGGCTGGCCTTGCTGCCGCGGAGTCCTTCCTTCATCACTGTGTTCCCTCCTTGTCATTCCACTCAGCTCCCATACATCACTTGCTATAATCAAGTCACAGAAGACAAAAGTAAATTATGGAAATTCACAGCTCATTTTTTTCCGTTTTGCATATGAGACTCAGGATTTGGAAGGCAAAACAAACAACCGCAGAAATAAAAAGAGGTTTGATTTTGGCCCTCTGTGAAGGATGCTAAAGTGAATAAGAGAAATAAAGGTCAGAGAGGAAGTGGCTGGTTATGGATGAGTGTTTATTGATGTGCCCAGGATCATATCTTCAATAGCTCCTAATGTCCTGACAGCACCAAGGTAGGCTAGAGGTCGTTAGAGCCTCTTTGCTAATGAGGAGATTGATGCTCAAAGGGACTGAGCAACTTGCCCACCTCTGTGATGCTTGAAAATGATAGAATGAGAATTGTAAGCCCAGACTCTGTCCTAAGCCAAAGCACTCAAATATCTCTCGCCCCCACCTGCCAATGAATCAGAAGAAGGCGGCATGTCCACTGTGTGTCTGTCGTTCCTCTCTTGACAGGAGACTATGCACCTGCTTTCTCACAAGGATGTCCACCTGCTCCCAGCATGCCTATAAAGACAGAAAAGGAAAAAAGGACGGCCTCCCCCACAACTGTAGAAGCACACAGTCGAAGCTGCTCTTTGTTGCTGTTTGATTCCTTTAGAAAAAGTGGCTGCACAGAACCTCCCAAGGTCAGAGATTCCTAGAGCTGTGAACTAGGGGAAGTACCAGGAAAAGCACTGCACTCTTAAAAAAAAAACAGCAGAGCACTCTAAATCGGCGAGTGGGTATGTATTTCTGAGTATCCACCCTCCAAGCCAGGCATTCTGGTCACGTCCACAGGGCAAGGTCCTGAGGAGGAGGATCGTAGGCCCTAGCAACAGTGGACATACAGAGCAGCCACCAGGACATTTTACCAAAGTAAAATTCTTACAGGTGCCCTTGGATGCTCCTGGCATCTCTGTTAAGTGGTATCACGTTTTAGGAGAGAGCATGGCCCTTCTCAATTTTGAGAAAGTCTCCTTTGATGAAATCAGAACTCCAGTACTTCTGAACACTGGCTGTATTGTCATTTCAACAGAAGGACACATTCTCAGCTGTGCCCTCAGTAGACAAGGATCCTAGCTAGTTTTCACAGATTTTTTAAATTTTCCATTGCTTATGATTATATTCATAGTAAATGATTATAGATTTTCTACATGTGTATATACTAATGATAAGATTTTATTTATTTCTTTATTTGGATATCATCTTACTATATAGACCTGTCTTGTCTGAAAGTCAATATGTAGACCAGGCTGACCTCATACTCCATAGAGATCTACCTTTCTCTGCCTCCCAAGTACAGAGATTAAAGGCTTGGGTTAGTGTGTCCAACAAGATGTCCTATTTAGATGACTGTATTTAAAATTTAGACTGTCAATCTCAAGAATGGTAATTAAACAATAATGCGGTAGATGTGTCATAAATGGTAAAAGTGGGGTGAAATATGGGGCTACTGTCATGTGTTATCTCTAAACATGTCATTCATCTCAGACTTTTTATAACTGTCAATCCATCACTTGGGAATGCAGAGACCATGACGTCTACCTACCTCATTCTACATAGATGAGAGGGAGGTTTAGATAGTTGGGGTTGCTATAAAGTAGCACAGTACCCAGTGGCTCACATTTTGTGTGTGCACATGGGCATATGAGTGTGTGACCGTGCTGTGGAGGAAGCCAGTGTGATGATGCAGATATTGAATGCCTTAGCGCTTTGAGCAATTTGGGGTAGCTTGGCACTGCAAACAGGACTGTGGAAGGAAGGAAATGGCTTTACACCAAATGAGAGTTCCTAGACAAAAAGAAGGGGGAATCCTTAATTTCTCCCTTTCCTGTGTTTATTGCAGCAGACAAGGGAAGAGCTGGTTGACTTCCTACAATAAACAGCAGACTTTTCTGCCTGCGGAATGTGGCGTTAAATACAATAGGTCAGCATTAAGCTTGAATAAAATGTGATGACTAACTAGGAAACAAAGAGTAAGCCACGGAGGACAGATCCTGATTGTGGCGACGGCCTTTAACACACTTACTGGAACAAACACAGCTGCAAGCCATACCGGCAGGTTGACAAAACTGGACCCATATCTCTTGGTCTTAGGCAATTGAATTCTGGCTGGAACTGTCATCTATGGGGAAATTCGATGTCAGTGGCAGAAAAGACAAACATTCTCAGACTCTACTCTTTGAGAGCTTGTAGCTCCTAGCTAAGTGGAATCTTGCTTTCCTTGGGACCTGTAGAAATGGCAGATGAAGGAGAGCACACGGGGCCAGGGCAGCTCCTCTTTGCAGATGAAGCCCCAGAGCAGGAACCAATGCATATTTGAGTACTGGATGACTAGCATCCTGGACAAATTGGTCAGTCATGTACGATGCTCAGTGTAGAGCCAAAATATGTTAAGCATTAAACGCCACTTCAACCGTCATCTCTGTATAGACGGGTTTGGTAATTTTTCAGTGCCACAGTTTCTCCAGACCTCAAATTCAAATAAACTCTCCTTCACAAATGCTCTTGGGATATGGAGAACGAGTCTAAGACTGGGGAGTGTGTTGGTTGCCAATATTTATTAAATCATTAATTAAATAATCTTGTGTACTTGTGAGCACACACACACACACACACACACACACACACTTACTTTTCTTTACAGACAGGATCTCATCAGGGAGCTCCAGTTGGCTTTCAACTCTTTTCTCAGCCTCTCGGATGCTGGGATTACAACTTGAGCCATTGCACTTGGTTGCCAGCTACTATGTATTAAATACTTAATGAAAATGTAGCTCAGACATTTCCTAAGATTGAGTGAGAAAGTTAGATAATAACCATGTACATAAATAGATAACCAAGATCACATTTTCCAGATATTACACATGCCACAATGAAGTAATCATTAGCTAAATAAATAATAGCAATAGCACTGCTAAACGTGACAACTGTTAAATATGATGAGTTACACATCATTTAAAACATTTTCTTGTGTATTCAATCTTCACCACTGCCCTAGAAGATAGGTATAATTACTGTATTTCCCTTTACAAGGGAAATTATGGCACAGAGCTGGGAAGGAGTAGGAAGGCTTCAGTTATTTTAGATAGCAAATTCGTGGAAGAAGTGTCACCCTGGGAGGTGACATTTAAGCAACTGTCAGAAGTATGTTTCTTGCATATCTCTAGAATGCATGCGTCCCTTTCTACTCACTCCATCTCTGCACCACTATTGTTTGGTGAAGGTCACCGAATTGCTTATTGTCCTTGCAAATACCTTCTACTGGGTTCCCTTCCTGAAGCCTGAAGTGTGAAAGGACCTGGAAGGGACAGACAGATTGGTTAAGTGCATTTGGCCTACTTACATTGCTGTGGATTTTTTTGTTTGTTTGTTTGTATGTAGCTGATTGATGCCCTTGGAGTCTGAAGGACACAAAGCTCAGACCTGTAGGACGGCATGACAGAGGGTTATGGCTCCTCACATGCATTTGCCTCCCAAGAGGGCGATCATGTTTCCTAAAGTCCATCAGACCTTGTAACGCTGTGTATTGTGGGAAAGGTCAGAAAACAACCCAGCGATGACAGCAGAAATCAGAACCATCTCATCTTTGCACAGGGCACAATAACTTTCACAGTCGTTTACTTCCAGTGTCCCACCTGCGTCCTCCAACAGTCTTGCCGAGTGGAGATTGTTAGCTATGATGCTGAGACCAGAGAAATAGAGGCTGAGCTGCTTCACAAGTTTAGTCAAGGTCATATGCAACGCACAACACCCATCTGCGCTCTACGCACTACCACACAGTTTGCGAGCTTCCGAGTTTCAGGCAAGGGGCTGGAGGTTGAAACACGCAAACATGCACAGAAAGAGAGACCGAGACACGGACCTCTAGTCACTGGTAAGAAGCCCTTTATTCAATAGCACCATGGAGGCTTATATACCCAACAGTCAAGTGGGACAACAGGTGAAAACCTTATGCTTTGTTCCTCAAGGCCAAGGCAACACGTGCTCATGAAGCAGAGCTGGTAAACAACTTTGACACAGCCTTTAGTAACTCAAATCAGAAGGAAAGTAAAGATCTCTAGCAGGGAAGAGCAGCTGGAGGCCAGGACTCCAAATGGTTCCAACAGTCATACAGTTGGTGGGGACAAAGCGAGTCAGTGCTTACACTTTTGGGGAAATAAAAAAAAAACCTGTTAATCATATAACCTCAGACTGTAGGAACAGGTTTCATAACTGTGAAAACGGTCACTGCCACAGACACTGTTGAATATCCCAATTCACCCAGCATCTTGGTCTATTCTAGCTGTGGTTAGAAGATGCCACAGAGCATATGGCATGCAAACAACAGATATTTTTCATTGTCTCTAGGTGTGGAAGGATGAGATGAAGGGGTAGGCAGATTTTGTGTCTGGGAAGGTGTTTTCTAAGACGTCTTCTCCATTAGGTCCTTACAATTGGTAGAGGTGAAAGGTCTCTCGTGCTCCTCTTTAATAAGGGAACTGATTATCTACCAGACTTCCTCCTCCGTTATTTAATCACCCCTCAAAGACACCACCTTCTATACCATCACTGGGTGAGTGAGATGGCTAGTCTTGACTGTAAACTTGTCAGGACTAAAATTCCTAGGGAGTCAGTGTAGCATACCTTAGGATGTATCTATGATGGCCTGTCCAAGGATGCTCAGGGGAGCTCTGACCTAAAGCAAGGCTTCATTCCCCAGTGAATTTATAGTCTGATGGCAGTATATTAGGAATGTGTGAAAGGCAGGAGGTGAGGTCTAGTTGGAGGAAGGTAGACCTGAGGTGGGGCTGGGGAGGGAACATGTCCCTGGGTGTTAGTTCTTGCCCTGGCTTCTTCTGGGGAACCAGGAAGTAAAGTACAGGTTCCTGCTGTGATGATTTCTGACCAAGCACACAGGGCTAAGCAATCATGGATTAAACCCTTAGAAACTGAGTCAGATGTATCTATGTTCCTCTTAGATGTTTCTGTGAAGTGTTTGCTTCACAGTGATGAGAAAAATGACCAATGTAAAGGGTCAGGATGTTCATATATGAACACTGAGGACACAGATATCCACATCATAAATTCCTGTTCTGGAACCTCCACCCCAAATTCATGTCTGTCTTATACTAAAAGCATGTTTATTTCATTCTAGTATACCACCCTGCCCCTTCAAAGTCTTCACCAATTTCAGCACCAACCTTAAAGCCCAAGTATTATCTATGTATGATATTTAGACATAGAATATGTATGAGTCTCAAGATGTGGATTCACTTAGAAATAATTTTCCTACTAGCTGTGAACTTGTAAAATCATATAAGTTATGAGCTTCCAAAACACAGTGGTGGGATAATACAGGACAGAGATGGAGAGGATAGGTCCTGAGTGAAGCCCAAGCCTTCAGACTGGAATCATCTGTCATCCAAGACCTACTGGGATAAGTTTGCTCGATGCTGTGGATTTGGTCACCCAGCCTATAGGGGTCTGCTGAGTTCTGCCTATTAGGCCATTCTGGGCTGAGCTCTGGAGCAGCTCTCTTCTAAGCATCTAGTAGTTCTATCATTCTCAGTTCTTTAAGCAGCCACACCCTGTCCACGTGTTCTGTGTCCTGGGCGATACATATCATGGAGACTACTGAGGTTAGCTAAGGCGCCTTCTATACACCTGGGCACTTAGGAGCCACAGCTGTAGTGGCTGAGGGTTGTATCAGTGTGGAGAGCAGAGCTTTAAGGAGAGGCCAGGAAGCCTATGCTAAGTTTCTATGGGTACGATTGCCCTTTTTAAATAATTAATTCTCTATTTCAGGGCTTGGATCTCTGGGTCTGAAAAGGTAAGAACAGTTTTAGCAATCTTTGAAATACCTGTGAGGTAATTATTCCATTGTCTTGGACAATGGATCTGGGTAATCCATATTAATCTTTGAATTAAAATGTTGTTTGGCCCTAACTTCATTCTGTGTTTAGCTGTTTATTCTTTTGAGTACAGATAGTCTGGCTTTTCTGATCTTTAAACCTTTCCTTTCTTATGATTTAAAAGTCTTGAAGTTATTTTTCTCTTCTTGTATTTTTCTAGAAGCACTTAGGAGCTGTCAGAATTCACCTTCAAAAATTTGCTTAAATATTTTTTTTGCCAAATATTCCATTTCATGACTTGAAGGATTTACCATCCACAAACCACCAGTCATGTTGAAAAAAATTAACAATATTTTTGCATGTGGATGGTCTCTCCTTTAGTTTCCAATGGAATCCTTATCTTTGTGTGAAACACCATCAGGATGGCCTTTGTCATTCAGTTTATACCACCAACCTACTTAGAGCCCTTTAAGTATCTTCTAGGGAGACAGAAGCTTCTCCACAGCCCCTTCTTCTCCATCTTGGGTTCTCGTAAGAATTACATTTAACAATACTTTTAAAGCAAAGTTATCTTTTTTTTTTGTCTAATATTCTAAGCTTTTCCCACTACCCTGTCCAGAAGCTGCTGCTACATTATCTCCACTGTTTTACCCCCTGAAGCTCTTCACTATTTTGGTTAGAGACAGAATTTTACCATTTAGGTTGCTAGGCAAAAAGACATTCCATGCTCCTTCTCAATGTTGGACCTTGCATGCATGTAGTACTAGCCTGCTGGCAAGATGTATCTGCTGGTGCAGTAGTGGCATGAAGGTTAGGGGGGTAACCAACTTATTCTGATTGGACACAAAGTGTGCTGCATAAAAGGGATTTAGTGCCTGGCACTGAAAACCTGGTCAGAAGCCCACGAATCTAGAGATCAGAGGCTTCAGTGAGAAACCTAATGTTATTTTGCTAAATTGTCATGCTGTCAAACTGCATTAGAAATATTTATGTTTATTCCCATAAATTTGTGTTTCTCTCAACTTTGGTTAGAGAAGCTTGTTTTTTGTTTGTTTGTTTGTTTGTTTTTTGCAGTGGGTAGTATATAAGAAAGACTGGTCAAAATGCTGAGTATATAGAACTCTATGTAACCTTGAGTGCTCAGCTGTGGATGTGACACCTTCTCGCATTCCAGGCTCTGGGAACTTTGTGAAAGAAGTGGGAGGAAAGATCTGGTTGATGGGTAGGAGATCTGTGAATTGTGGACCTCGGGATATGATACAGCTATTACATTGCAACAACTTACAGCAGTGGTGGTGTCTTAGTTAGGGTTTCTATTGCTGCAAGTTG
Source organism: Microtus pennsylvanicus (assembly GCF_037038515.1). NCBI lineage: Eukaryota > Metazoa > Chordata > Mammalia > Rodentia > Cricetidae > Microtus > Microtus pennsylvanicus. The sequence goes on along the minus strand of NC_134590.1, from coordinate 55,613,723 downwards.
TGGAGGAAAGGGTTTATAAGGCTTACCCTTCAGCATTACTGTTCATTGCTGGAGGAAGTCAGGACAGGAACTCATGTGGCAGGATCAAGAAGTCAAGAGCTGATGCAAAGTCCATGAAGGAAAGCTGCTTGCTGGCAACAACATTGTGGACTCTTTGGGGATTCATGGAACCCCTTTCTTTGTCATCTAAATTAGATATAACCCAGTCCCAGTGCTGAAAGATGACCAAATGGGACTCTGTTTCTCTCATTATTTGGGGATTTCATTTAGATATCTTTCATATATGTATTAGGTTTCTATACAATCTCTCAAATGGCTCTTAATTTTAGATGTCTCTTCTTTTTTTAAAAAATGTATATTTATTCATTATGTATATTCTGTCTGTGTGTATGTCTGCAGGCCAGAAGAGGGCATCAGACGTCACCACAGATGGTTGTGAGCCACCATTTGGTCGCCGGGAAATGAACCCAGGACCTTTGGAAGAACAGGCAACGCTCCTAACTGCTGAGCCATCTCTCCAGCCCTAGATGTCTCTTCTTATATTCCCTTCCTTGGTCCCTTTTTCCCTCCTTCTCTTCACTTGATCCTTCCATTGCAGTCTCCACCCATCCGTCTATAACTATGTATTCCATTTCCCTTTTCTAGGGAGATCAGTCTGCCTGCCTCCTCAGTCCCTTTTTCTACACCTAAGCCTTGTAATTCGATAGATTGTAGCTGGGTTATCATTGACTTAACTGTTAATATCCATATATAAGTGAATACATAATAAATTTGTCTTTCTGTGTCTGGGTTACCTTATCAGGATGATAGTTCCATCTATTTACCTGCAAACTTCATTTTTTTAAACAACTGACTAATATTATATGGTGTAATGTACCATATTTTCTTTACCTGTTCTTCTGTTGTGGGACATCTAGGTTGTTTCCCATTTCTGACTATTATGAACTGAGCAGGAATGAACATGGTTTAGTACTCGAGTTTGTGTCTCTGTGGAAGAATGAAGGGCCCTTTGAGTATATTGTATACTCAAGAATGTCATAGCTGGATCTTGAGGTAGATCTATTCCCATCTCCCCGAGGAACTGCCACACTGATTTCCATAGTAGCTGTACAAGTTTGCAGTCCCATCAGAAATGGAGGAGTGCTCCTCTTACCCCGTATCTTCTTCAGCATGAGTTGTCACTTGTTTACTCACCTTAGCCATTCTGACAAGTGTAACGGAGTAGAGTGGAATGTAAGCTCAAAGTCGTTTTGAGTTGCTTTTCCCTAACGACTAATGGTGTTGAAAATTTCTCTAAGTTTTCTCAGCCATTTGAGTTTCCTCTTTTGAGAACTGTATGCTTAGATCTGTTATTTAATTGGGTTGTTTGTTTTCTTGGTACCTAGTTTTTTGAGTTCTTTATATATTTTGGATATTGTCCCTCTATCTGGTGTGTAGTTGTTAAAAAGTTTTCCTATGCTGTATCCTGCCACTTTGTCTAAGGACAGTTTCCTTTGTTGTTTAGCTTTTCAGTTTCATGAGATCCCACTTATTAATTGTTGATTTTAGTACTTGTTCTAATGGTGTTTTGTTCAGAAAGTTGTTTCCTGTGCCGATGAGTTCAGGGATATTCCCATGTTCTCTTTTATCAGGCTCAATGTATCAGTTTTATGTTGGGTGTTTGATCCATTTAGAGTTGCGTTTTGTTCAGGGCGGTACATATGTAGGGATTCAGTTTGACAAGCACTATTTGTTGAAGATGCTGTCCAGTGTGTATTTCTGGCTTCTTTATAGAAATCAGGTGTCCATAGCTGTGTGGGTTTATGTCTGGGTCTTCAATTCTATTCCATTGATCAATGTGTCTGTTTTTGTGCCAATGCCGTGTTCTTTTTCCTATAGGCTGGAACACAACTTGAAATGGGGAATGGTGATACCTTTAGCAGTTCTTTTATTATTCAGAATTGCTTTAGCTATCCTGTTTTTTTCTTTTGTTTTTTTCCATACGAAGGTTCCATTGTCCTTTTAAGATCTGTAAAAGGTTTACTGGGTACAGGTGTCTTGGATGGCACCTATGGTCTCTTAGAGTTTGTAGAGATCTGTCCAGGGCCCTCTGGTTTAAAAGTCAGCATTGAGAAGTCTGATGTTATTCTAATAGGACTGTGTTTATATGGTATTTAGTCTTTCTCCCTTGCAGTTTTTAATATTTTTTTCTTGTTCTGTACATTTAGTTTTCTGATTATTATGTGCCAAGGGGACTTCCTTTTCTGGTCCAGTTTGTTTGGTAGTCTATATTCATGCTTCTTGTACCTTAATAGTCATCTCCTTCTTCAGGTTACAGAAATTTTCTTCTATCATTTTGTCGAAAATATTTTCTGGGCCTTTGTCCTGGGTTTCTTCTCCTTCCTCTATTCATATTATTCTTAGATTTGGTCTTTTCATAATATCCTAGATTTCCTGGAGGTTTTGTGCCAGGAGTCTTTTGGATTTAACATTTTCTTTGTCTAATGTGTCAATTTCATCTATTGCGTTTTCAATGCCTGAGATTCTCTTTTCTATCTCTTGTATTCTGTTGGTGAGGTTTGCCTCTGTGGTTCACGCTCAAGTTCCTAAAGTTTTCATTTTCCGATTTCCCTCAGTTTGGGTTTTCTTTATTGGTTCTCTTTCCTCTTTTGGGTCTTGGACTGTTTTATTCATTTCCTTCTACTATTTGCTTGTGTTCATAGAATGATTTAAGGGATTTATTCATTTTTTCTTTAAGGACCTCATCATATTCATAAAGGCTGTTTTAAAGTCTCTGTCTTGTGCTTCAGCTATGTTGGGATACTCAGAGCCTCCTGTGGTAGCATTGCTGTGCTCTAGCAAAGAGATACCGTTTTGGCTGTTATTATGTTTTTAAGCTGGTATCTAGGCATCAGAGATTGAGATTATCCTAGGTGCTTATATCTGGTCTTGCTTTGTTGGATGAGGTGTTTTGTTTCATGATTTCTGCTGCCTTCTCTGGTTACTATGGGGTTGTATTAGCTATGTGGTAGGGAATTCTTCTGGGATCCTGATAGGTGTGACCACTGGGAATTCCTGGAAAATGTATTTTTGGATATTGAGAGCTGATACTTATGGAAGAGGAGATGCTAAGGAGGTTTGTAGGAGGGAGGAAAGCAGGATGTTCACCAGGATCTAGTGAGCACCTTGGGAATAGGTGCAGAGAGTGGGGAGGGGAGAACCACACTAGGTAGTCTGCTACACTGTTGGGGGTGAGATTGGGGGCTTGTATTTAGAGGAGAGGTAAAGATCCATGGTTAGGCTGCCTGCTTTCCCGATTGGTTTCCTAGGCAATGTCTGCAGAATTTAGGGATTGGGATAAAGGGGTGAGCGTGGGGAAGGAAGGCTGGAGGGGGCAGTCTGTGTGATCCACTGGAGATGTCACCAGTTCAGGAGGCAAGGATGCAGGAGGTGGTCTGTTACAGAGCTAGAGATGAGACAGAGAGATTGGATTTTGAGGAAAGAAAGTAGAGGTGAAGATGTGCAGTTAGCCCACCTGCTTCCCTGACTGGGGTGTTGGCCAGTTACTGGTGAATGCATGCTGGTATTTGGGGCTGGGATAATGTGATGAGTTGGGGGAAGAAAGTTGGAGGAAAAGACCCAAGGGACCTGTTGGAGCTGGGGGTAGAGAGGAAGGAGAGGCTGTGGTAGTAGGATACCATGAAACTGGGATGAGACTGAGGGACTGGATTTTGAGGAGAGGAGGGACCAGTGAAGATGCAGTTAATCTCCCTGCCTCCCTGTTGAGCTTCATTTATAAAAGTGTTCTTGATACTTCTCCATTATCTAATCATCTCTCAAAACCTCTGAGGTCCTAATATCATTGCTTTGGGGGACCAGGATTACATCATATAAGTTTTAGGGGAACAAAGACATCCAGACAATATCAGTCTGAATCTGAATCCACAGCTTTGTATTTAAAAATATATGTGCAGTCCTGGTGTATACTGCATGAAAACACTTGGCACAGTTTCTAGCATGGGGAAAGACCTTGGCTAGTATTAACTTGGAAGACTCCATGTTTTAGACAGGAGGAAATTAAGGCCTGGAAAGGTTGGCGTGTCCAAAGTTTCAGGGTCAGGAAGTCACCTGGATTGACTGCGGGCTATATGGCCAGGGGGTCTAAACTTCATCCACAGTATGCTTTGCTAACCGACATCACAGTCAGCATCCACGTCTCCAGTGCCCGAGGGTAAGTTTGGAGACAGCATGTGCCAACTTTTAGATGTTTACAGTTTGCTTCTACCAGCAGTAAGAGCATTTTTAGTTCTCCCTGGAACTGCTGCTTGACCCTGGAGCATCAGATCCCCAGCTCTGCAGATATCTCTGGGGCTGTGGTCCTCTCACTCTAAAGAGGTTGAAGATGTGGGTCTATGGAAGAAGAGACTTTCCCCCCATGTTGCCTGGGAAATGGATGTTTTTTTAAGACTTGGGAGAATTCCATCCTCATTCATGGATACCCATGTCTTCAGCAGAGGAGAGAGTAATGTCTTACTTAGCCAGGGTTCCTATTAATGCGATGAAATACCACAACCAAAGCAACTTGAAGAGGAAAGGGTTTATTTGGCTTACACTTCAACAGCGCTGTTCGTCACTGAAGGAAATAAGGAGAGAACTCAAACAGGGTGGGAATCTGGAGTCAACAGCTGACACAGAGGTGGGATTTTAAATTCAAGTTGTGAGCATTTTCTGTTTTGCCAATTTTTTTCCCATCAAGCCATTTACCAAGCAGGCAATGTCTTGGCATTGTCCCATCACCACTCCAGGCTGTAGCTTTATGTTCTCTTTGCTTCATTCCACAGAGAGTCTATCTGTTCAGCAACACAGAGGAAGCAAATTAGGGAGAGGAGAACCTGGATTCTATTTCAGATGTTACAAAACGAAAGGAGAGACTGTTCCTATGGTACAGTTTTATCAGGAAAATGGGACTTCAGTCAGGTCTTCCTTGAAAGACAAAGAAGCTTTGAAAGGAGATTGAAGCATACCTTAGAAAGTGAGGGCAATGAGGGTCAAGGTGAGATAAAGAAGTCATTTTAGACAAGCTGGATACCCATGTCTTCAGCAGAGGAGAGAGTAATGTCTTACTTAGCCAGGGTTCCTATTAATGCGATGAAATACCATAACCAAAGCAACTTGGGGAGGAAAGGGTTTATTTGGCTTACACTTCAACAGCGCTGTTCGTCACTGAAGGAAGTAAGGAGAGAACTCAAACAGGGTGGGAATCTGGAGTCAACAGCTGACACACAGGCTGGAGGAGCATTGCTTACTGGCTTGCTCTTCACAACTTTCTCAGCCTTTCTCTCTCTCTCTTTTTCTATTTCTCTCCCTTGCTCTGTCTCTCTCTCTCCTCTCTTCTTTTATTTATTTCTTCCTTCTTTCTTTTTTTTTTCTAGGTGGGGTTTAGAGACAGGATTCCTTTGTGTAGCCTTGGATGTTCTAGAACTAGCTATGTAGACCAGAGATCAACTTGCTTTTGCCTCCCAAGTTCTGGGATTAAAGGTGTGCATCATCAACACCCACCTTTTTCCCACAGTCTGCTTTCTTAGAAAACCTAGGACACTTGCCCTGGAATGGCACCACCTACAGGTGGTGCTTATTAGTCTTAATATTCAGGCTTCTATAGCAAAAACATCTATGATGTGCAGTTCCTCTCTGTATGCTGTGAATATGTTTTATTACCATTGTTTAATAAAGAATCCGCCTTGGGCCTATTGCCGTACAGAATAGAGCAAGGCAGGAATTCTAAGCAGATATAGAGGGGAAAAGAAGATGGAATCTGGGAGATACCATGCAGCTGCTGAAGGAGACAAAGACCCTGGAAACTGATTGGTAAACCACGAACCTCATGGTATAATATAAAATAATGGAAATAGATTAATTTAAGATATAAGAGCTAGCTAGAAATATGCCTAGGTGATTGGCCAAGCAGTGTTGTAATTAATATAGTTTCTGTGTGATTATTTTGGGTCTGGGTAGCCATGAAATTAATGAGCCATCTCTGCCTACATACCTAGATTGGGTAGCTCATATACAATAGAAAATTATTTTTTACAGTTGTGGGAGCTGGGTAATCCAATATCAATATGACTGAAGATTTTAGGTGTTAAAGGGTTGGATTCTTGATTTGTAGATGTCATTTAACAATTATCATTCCACATTCATGTAGTAGAAGGGGTGAGGGACTCCCCAGGGTCTTTTGTAATCCCATTTATAAGGCTCTACCTTCATGATTTTATCACACATCAAGAATCTGAATACCATTTTACTTTTGTTAGTATTTCAATATATGAACTTTGAGAAAACAAACATTCAGACTGAACATTTAATTTATTGTGTGCCCAGAACAATGGTAAACATTTTGTCTATCGTTGCTTCTAAGTTCTGTTTACTGATCACTTCATCTAGATGAAGCTACAGGGAGGCCAAGAGAAATGTCACAAGTCTTAGGTCATAAGCAAATTAGCACTGGACTTGGTTTCAACCCTAGGTGTGCTGGACTTCAACCCTTCTGCCTCTTGAGATACGTGTTAATACTAGAAGGTCCTCCAAGGCCTGCAGAAGGAACACTTCTCTTGACATTAGAAAGCAAGAATGGGGCTTTGAAGGTGATTTCCCACATAAGGGTTTATATTCAGTGCCATATACTAGAAATATGATGCCAGTCATGTAATATGAAATTCTCTGTTAGCCTCATGAGAAAGGAAAAAAGAAAAACACATGAAATCCACTTCATAATATGGCTGATGCAATTCAGTACACCCAGCATACAATCATTTTAGCAGCAGTCAAAAAGGTTCTTTAGAAGATATTTATGCTTTTCCCCCCTATTAACTCTGTGTATTTTGTAATCACAAGTCATCCCAGTTTGATTAACACATTTCAAGTACTCAGTACATTAATGTAACCAGGAGCTGCCCTCCTGGATCCATAGCTGTACCCAAGAGTAAAAGCACTAGCTTTAGGTAAATATAACCTGGGACTTAATAGATGTTGGCCTTTCTGATAGCTTGTCAGGTGTGCCAGAACAAAAGGTCACAGACCCAGCTTAAGCAACAGACATTTACTTTCCACAGTTTTGAAGATGACAAGATCAAGACAAGACGCTGGAAGTTCCGGGCTTATCTGTGGCTTCCCTTGTTTCTCTTGGAGGACTGTTTTCTCAGCGTGTCTATATGAAGTCTTCCCACATATATGCACACCCCTGGTTTCCCTGTGTGTGTTCAAATTTGCTTTGTGAGGATATCAATAACTCTGAACTGTGGCCCACCATTATGCTCGGATTTAAACCCTCTTTCCAAATGCAGACACATTCTGAAGCATTGGGATTAGGATATCAATGTTCTGTTTTGGGAGAAGGCACAATTTAGCTTCCAATTAGACACCAAGCTAAAATTTTAATGTGATAAATTTAAAAAATACAATCACTTGTGCTATTAATAATATAATACTGCTTTGTACATTTAAAGTGTAAGGCAGAAAAGTTAGGTATGGTTAATAATTTTGCTGTGGTTGTTGTTTGAGACAATGTCTCACGTATCACAGGCTGGACTCATACTCACTAAGTAGCCAAAGATGACCTGGAAATTCTAGTCCTCCTGCCTCCCAAGTGCTAGAATAGCAGGTGTATTGCATTATATCCAATTTCGTGCAGTTCTGAGGGATTAAATCCAGAGGTTTGTGCTGACAAGCACTCTTCTGTCCTACATCCCTAATAACTAATAATTATTTTTTTATTAGTTTAAAGTTTGTTTTTGAAGATTTCATAATTTTATACAAGCTGTTGTGATCACATGTACCCCATGACCTTCTCATCCCTTCTTTTTAACCAGCCCCTTCCTGCTTTCATGTCACGGTGGGTGGGTGCAACAGCTGAGTTCCTGCTTGCAATGGCCACATCACATCCAGAAGACAATTTCATAGATCTCTTCCTTATCTTCCACCTCTTTTTTTAAAATAAAAATTTATTTATTATGTATACATCTCTGTCTGCATGTATGTCTGCAGACGAGAAGAGGGAACCAGATCTCATTACAGATGGTTTTGAGTCACCATGTGGTTGCTGGGAATTGAACTCAGGACCTCATAAGTCAGTGCTCTTACCCACTGAGCCAACTCTCCGGCCCATCTTCCATCTCTTGTAGTCCCTCTACTATCCTGTTTTCAACTTCCCCTAGGAATCAGAGTGTGTGGTATAGACATATCATTTAGAGAAGTAGTTACTGGATCACTCAGTAATAACAAAATCTCTGTACTTTGACCAGTTTTGACTAAGTGGGTCTCACGGTTAAAAGTGAGGACATCAGAAACAATGACAAGCACGTTTGCTCACTGAATTAATTTTGCCAGCCCAGAGGAAGAGGTCTGAATGATGTAGTGATTACCAAAGAACACCAGAGATTTCCATCAACCTCCATAAACTGGGAGAGAGCCATGGGGATAACTCCCCAAAGCCTGCAAAAAGAATCAGCTTGCCTGTATCTTGATTTGTACTTGTATCCTCCAGAACTCTGGGACAATACTATTTTGTCATTTAAAGCCACTAGGCTTGTCAAGCTCCACAACAACAGCCTTAAGAAACTAATACAGATGGGAAGTGTGGAACATTCATGAAAATAATTGCTTTGGATGATAGTAAGTATGATTCAGAGAGAAGAATGGGGTGCTATCGGTATCCGGGGACTTCTAGCAAAGAATAGTTTGAGGGGAGGCTAGAATTATGATCTAAAGATCTCCATATAAATAGGCAGTCTAAGAAATAAAAGAAGCTAATGAGAAAAGGTGTCAGATATGATATTTTGGACTCACCAAGAGTTGTACTGGAATTCATATAGTTTTAAAGTCACATAAAGGGAAGAGAACTACCCTTCCTCACCCACAGACTATGCTTCTACAGATGCAGCCAATCGGGGGTAGAAAATATATATGAAAAGTGTGTCTTTACGGAACATGCACAGACTTCCCCCTGTGTTATTTGTTCCATAAATAACACAGTGTAACAGCTATTTGCATATCATCTACATTGTATTGGTTATTCTACATAACATAGAAATGATTTAAGGTATTTGGGAGGATGCACATACTTTATATGCAAATACTACACCATTTATACAGGGATTTGAGTGTTGTGTATTTTGATATGGAACAAATGCCCCATGGATACCCAGGCACTACTGCACATTTATTACAAGGGGAAAATTTTTGTATTAGAAAGAGTCAGACAGATGAATGGAAGTCAGAGGTCTCAAAAGAGAAATAGGCCAGCGGAGTTTAGGATGAACATGTATATAAAGACACAGGGAGTGATATTCCTGAGGAAAAAAAGCCCATGGGAGTGATTGGCATCCAAAACATGAACCTATAGGAATACATTTAATATTCAAAACTGAATACACCCAGACTGTGAAGGGCTAATAGCTAGCTCATAGTGTGAAAAGCCTTTAATCCTTCTCCGAAAGTCCCCAGGTCTAAAAGGTTTTGGCATTTATCAATAGACTAAGTCTAAAACATCTTCTAAGACTCAAGACAATTTAACTATGAACTCTTGTAACTCCTGTACATTTTTTAAAAAAAATATTATTTTTGATAGAATCTCATTGTATAGCCCTGACTGGCCTGGAACTTGTTACATAGTATAGAATAGTTTTGAAGTCACAGAGATCTGCCTGCCTCTGCCTTCCAAGTGATGGGATTAAAGGCATGTGGCATCATGCCAGGTAAAATTTTAAAAGAAAATCGTGTACTTCTAACATACAATAGCACAGAATCAACATTTCTACTCCAAAGGGGAGGAACAGGAGGACAGCAAAAAGGGGACAGACTAAAGCAAGACCAAAGCCAACCAGGGAAAACACTATATTCTGTAGGTCTATGTCTGACATTCTGGGCATAAAGTATCATAATATGAGTTCCTTTGAGCCTTTACATCCTTGATCCTGTGGTCTGGTTATTTGTGTTCTAGACTGCCTTTCTATTGTTTTCACTCATTGCTTGTATTTCATGGTCTTTGTTTATCCCACATCCTTGAGCTTCTGTTATAGCTAAGGTTCATTCACACAGCCTCATGCATTGCTCTCTCATGGCTCCTTTCAGAGAATCTTATTCTGATGCACATTTCCTGGCCTTACAGACTTGGCTAAAATTATTGGAGGAAGCCTCTATGAGCTCATGATCTTCATTATGTACAGCTGCAAACCTAGCTTCATAATGATGATGCCAGTGCCTGTCAGCAGCTTGAGCAGTAGCAAAGCAGTCCCCTTGGATCTTGATTGTAATGATGTCTAAGTGCCAGAACAGGACCAGGGACTCTTCCCTAGGTGGCTCCATATGACTAGGACATCTCTGTGGCTCTCCTTTCTTAAAGGGAGATCTTTCAAATTACTTTACAATTTGTACTCTGGAGCATGCAGTGGATAGTGTTAGGTTAATTCATCTTTACTATTTTCCCTGTTCAAAAGGCTTGGCTTTGTGTGTGTGTGTGTGTGTGTGTGTGTGTGTGTGTGTGTGTGTATGTGTGTGCGTGCACATGTGCATGTACGTATGTGCTTGTAGAGGCCAGAGTTCATGTTGAGGTCAGTTGTTGGTGTTAAGTGTCTTGATCAGTTCTCTCTCTCTCTCTCTCTCTCTCTCTCTCTCTCTCTCTCTCTCTCTTTCTCTCTCTCTCTCTCTGCAAGTGTTTCCCAATAGAAAAGCTCCAGGCATCCTCTGGTCTCTCCTTTCCTCTTCCTTTGCAGACCCACACCAATGCACTGGCCCTTTTACATGGTTTCTGGGCACTAAACTCAGGTTCTCATACTTGCATGGAAAGAATTTTTTTCGACTTAGTCATCTCCCCTGTCCCGCTGAATTTTTTATTTATTTTTATTTTTTCCTAATGTCACCATTCTCCTTAATAACCATACCTTCATTGTTTACAACATCCCCTAATTCTTATTCTGGCCAGACTGAAAGCTTGTAAAAATCCCTTTGCTTTCATTTAGTTTCTGTCTGTCATTGTAAATCTGGCTAAAATCAGCTTGCTATAACCATGACAACAGCTTGAATGCTGTGCTGTCTTAGTGTTTCCACTGCTAAGCTGATTACTCACCTTTAAACTCAGCATCTCATAGTTCCAGGACACGTACACAGTTTACAAAAAAATCTTTGCTAAGAAGTCACACGAATAGTCTCTGGTGTAATTCCTAATGGTTCATTTCCACCTAAAAGTTATGACCCTGACTTTCACTTCTAATACTTCTTTTGCTACTATAACCTTTGTGACTTCCACTAGAATCACTCATTAAACTCTGCTTGTGGTATTTTAGGTCTTTTCAATTTTACTTATCCAAACTCTTCCCAATTCTTCCCACAAATCAGTTCCAAAGTCTGAAGAACAGGTTACTCATGTGCAATCACCACTCCACTTCTCTGGTACCAATTTTCTGTGTTACCTACCTTTCTCATTACTGTAACCAAACACTCAACACAACAATTTAAGGGAAGAAAGATTTATTTTGGTTCATGGTTTCAGAGGAGTCATAGTTGCCTGGAATTCACTTGGGCAGAACATTTTGGCAGTAGGTGTGTGCAGTGGAGTTGTTCCCACCATAGCTGACCAGAACCAGAGGGTGGGCACAATGGGAAGGGAACAATGATGATATATTACCAAGGACCTGTTCCCTGGTATGTGCTTCTCCCAGCTCTCGTCTACCTCCTAAAATACTACCATCAGCTGGGGACCATACATTTAAAATATGAGCCTGTGGGTGAGATTTGATGTTGAAACAATAGCATTTGCTGACAATAAAACTGGAATAGTATTATTTATGTTGTTTGATGAGATCTTAAGTAGAAATTAAGTATAACTACCATTTTCTTCTGCATGTCATAAATCGTTATATGCTCTATGTAGATCAAAGCATTCAAAATATTGAGAGGTGTGCCATTCATGGAAATCCCTATCCCTGGGCCAAACTAGACAGTTCTTTGGACAAACTAAAATTATTCTGACAGTAAAACCTTAGGAAATAGAGTTTGCACCAAGGACTCTATTTGAATCAAGACCCATTGAACATTCCTTTAACAGATGAGACATTTTTTTGGAATTGCATGTTCCAAGAAATGGCTTGGTCATATTTTAGAATGAGTAGCTTATGGTTCATTGTGCTTTAAACAGGAGAAAATGATAAATTTGGGAAAAACCATTTTTTCTGGAGATTATATTAAACAAATTTAATGACTATTAACTAACAAATGTCAGACAATCACTAGATACCTGACCCAGATACAATCTATAAGTCTTTCCTGGGAAAATCTTTGCCTTTTGTGAATATTTCAGGCATGAAAATGATCTCAGTCACAGAGAGCATGTGGTCTTTGATTTACTGGTGGCAACAACTCCACTCCTTTAAGCCTTGTTGTTGTTAAAGTTTTTATTTATGGAGCTGGAGAGATGGCTCTGCGGTTAAGGGCATTTTCTGCTCTGCTGGACGACTTGAGTTTAGTTCCCAGCAGCCATGTTGCCCTGCTCACAATAGCCTATAATTTCTACTCCACGAGATCCAACAACCTCTTCTGACCTCCTTGGGCACTACATATGTGACATGTATATGCATAGACACACACAATACACACAAATAAAAATGAAATACATCTTTAAAAAGTCAGATACTCAGTGATAAAAAGCAATGACATCTTGAAGTTTGCATGCAAATGGATGGAACTAGAAGAAAACATTCTGAGTGAGGTAACTCAGACACAAAAAGACAAGCATGGCATGCATTCCCTCATAAGTGGATACTAGATGTTAAACAAAGGATAACCAGCCTGTAGTTCATGATTCTAGAGAAGCTAGGTAACAAGGGGAACCCTAAGAGAGACAGACATACATGGATCCCCCTGAGAAAGGAAAACAGACACCATCTCAAAAAAAAAAAACTAGGAGTATGGGGGAAGAAGGGACCGTAGAAGGATAGGAGGAGGGGAGAAGGGGAGGCAGGAGGAGAACATGAGGAAATGGGATGCTCAAAAAGGGGGAAGGACAGAGAGGGAGAGAAAGGAAAGAGATATCTTGATTGAGGGAGCCATTATGGTGCTAGCAAGAAACCTGGAACTAGAGAAATCCCTAGGAATCCACAAGGATGACCCCAGTTAAGACTTTAAGCAACAATGTAGAGGACTCCCAAAATGGCCTTCCCCTGTAATCTGATTGATGACTACCTTAATTGTAGAGAACTTATATTCAGCAACTGATGGAAGCAGATACAGTGATCAACAGCAAAGCTCTGCACCAAGCTACTGGAGACCAGGCCAAGAGAGGGAGGCATGATAATATGAGCAAATGGGTTAAGATCATGATAGTGATGCCCACCTAAACAGCTGACCTGAGCTAGTGAGAGCTCACTGACTCTGGACTGATAGTGGAGGAACCTACACAGGACCAAATGAGGCCTACTGAATATGGGGGATAGTTGTGAGGCTTGGGCAGTCTGTGAGGCCACTGAGTGTGGGATCAGTATTTATTCTTAGTGCTTAAACTGGTGTCTTGGAGCACATTCTCTTTGGAGGGATGCCTTGCTCAGCCTAGATACAGGAGGGAGGGCCTTGGTCTTGCCTCGAAGTGAAGTGTCAGACTTTGTTGACTCCACATGGGAAGACTTACCCTTTCTGAAGAGTGGATGGGGGAGGGAGAAGATGGGGAAAGCGGGAGGAGGCGAGGGAGTGGGAATGAGAATAGCTATGTAAAATGAGAAAAGATTGTATTAAAAATTTATTAATTAATAAAAACATCAGCTACTGGCATTTGTCTTTGGCACAAACTCAAAGGTAAACAGAGGCGACTGAAAGTTTGGTACTGAAAAAAAGAGGAGAGGGATGCAAATATGCCTTAATTGGAGGTTGTTGGTTTGAGGACACTAGAGTCAGCTGAGGAGAAGTGGGGCATCTTACATATTTGGTTATGTGTGAGTAATTGGTATCCTTTGATTGGTCCTAAGTTGGGAACAAGGGAAAAATTTAGGGAGCTGCCAGTTATTATTAATCAAGTCTTGGATATTTTGTGACATTCTTGGGTTTTTATTTGTCTTTCTGGGCCAGTTGCTAGAGATACCATCTATCTTTCTGTGCTGGTTGCTGCAGGCTGTGGTTCAGAGTTACCATGGTCCATGTTCATCATTTTTATATACGATGTGACCATTGGGTGTGTTTTTAGTCTGCCAAGACCTGGGATCAACAAGCTTTCTGTAGAGAGCCAGATATAAAATAGCATCAGCTTTGCTAGTCACATAGTCTCTGCTGCAATTCCTCAGTTCTGACATTTCAGCATGAAAGCAGTCACAGACAACAGGTAAACAGATGGACTCGGCTGCCTTCCAAAAGAACGTTACTCTCTTCAAACAAGCAGAAGGTCATATTGGCTTGACAGCCCTAGTTTTGTTTCCAGTGGCTAGAGTGAGGCCACCAAGTGTACGAATGACATTTATCCCATGTGCTGTGCCTCATCCCCTTTATCCTGTTATAGAGCCATGGAAACGATGATCACCAAAGTCCACTTTGTGAGAGGAACCACATTGTAGATCTACAACTCAAACACTGGAAGAATTCTGCTCTTTATTTTAATCTCCAAGGATATCTAATACTAACTGTTTAATACCTAAAGTGAAGTTTTTATCCTGTTGCTTTTTTCTATCTGGCTTTCTCTTAGTACAAATTCTCATTTAAGAACCTCTTAGTTGCCAGAACTCTTCCTCAATGCCACTGCCACATAAAATATGGTAGCATCATCTTCTCCATCCAGCCCATGCCAGGCAAGAACAACATTGTCAAATTGGCAGAGGTGCTTGGTCCATGCCTACCTCTCTTATGTTTATAGCATGGCTGTCACATTTTCAGGCATTACAACAGCATAGTATCCAGAGGAAGTAGAGAACATTTACTCAAGGGTGACAAATCCTCTTATAGACTATTCCCAGTAGACTTACCCTTACACCTGATTGGCCTGACTGCATTAAGCTATATCAACGCCACTAAGGGGAAGGAGGACACAAACTGTCTTTTATGATGCTTGTGACCTTTTAGAGGATGATGGATACAAGTGAAATAATGTGAGGTTTTGCAGAAACAATTAAAAAGGGCAATTTTTATAAAGAAGCAACCAGCAAGTGATTGGAAAAGAAGCAGACATAGAGAAAAGAGAGATCTTACAAGCAATCTGTTGCTAAGGTCAAAATTCTTTGCAGTAAAGGGTCTTCCTTCTTGTGGAAGATTGTGGTGTGTGTTTGTTTATGAAACTTGTTTGTAATCCTTATCTCAGCATATCACAAGGATAGCTTGCCAACTCTATGAAACTCGTCAGTCTTCCCCTCAGCCCAGTGTGCACATCACTTCTATTCATTCTTCCCACAAATCTCACCCTCATGGTCACTGAGAATGTTGTATACTTGAGCATGAAGGCTGTAAGCAGAAGGCACTCTGGGTGTGGGGACAAAAACCCCATGGCTAGAATTCTGACTATTGGTCACCATCCTGTGACCTTGGACATGCTACTTAGTTGTATACTTATTAAAGGATGCCACCTTTCAGTGAGACAATTTTTCAGACAGTACCAGTACTGTCTGAATAAGAACGTTCTCCCCACCCTCTTTGAATAAACCAAACCAACTTGTCTATTATTGTTCCCTGAACTTATGTACTTGTTTTGTGATTTGGTTGCCACCCCACATGGCTTGATGCTATTATTATCACTCTGCTTCCCTCTGTATCAGCAAGCCCTTTTTTTTCACTATAGACTTCTGTATTATTCCAAGTTGGACTTGAGTGCAAACTATGTATGATGTATTCTCTGACAGAGACTCAGGGTGATATTCTCTGAAGGACTCATCATAACCTGCAGGATGGAATGTCTGGCTGGTACACCCTCATGGACCTAAACAACCAGAAGAAGAGTACAACTAGAAAGCTATGAGCCTGGTGTAAAGGGCGTATATGAAACAGTGGACTAGAGGGCAGGACTAAGCAGAAATAATTGAAGTATACTAGAAGTTTGGGGCTGGAGTCCTGGTGTCCGCATTGTCATTTTTCTTGAGTTGTGCATGTTGTATCAGTATCAGTTTTTCATTTCCAAAGGGGGGTATACACCCAAATCTTCCTCATGCCTTTGTTTCAGGAATCAAGAACAAAATTCATTTTTTTAGAAATCAGTCTATTGATTACATGTATAACCTTGCACCCATTAAACTCAGTAACATTTGAAAAACAATAAATTGAATGCAAAATAAGAGAGCATAGACATTGTTAATTTAACATGATACTAAGCCCAGACAAGGCCTATATATTTTTAATATTTGTTTATTTATTTATTATTTACTTATTGAGGATGCCTCTGTGTATGTGAGTACATGTGCCTTTACATATGGGGTGTGCAGAGACTGTGGATTTTGTATTCTTTTCTATCACTCTCTGCCTGGTCCTCTGAGACAGGTTCTTTCTACAAGGCCAATGATCCTTGCCACCACTTCCCTTGCAACTGTGGTTATAGGTGTTTGTAGGAACTACCTGTGTGTTACACTGGTGCCAACAGAGCCAGCTCTCCAGATCCTCACATTTTTAAACGATCAGATTGCTTAATAAGCAGATATTTTCAGAATTGGTGCTTAAATTGAAGTTTGTTTGCTGTTACTAGGTTTTATTAGACAGACAGACAGAGCGAGAGAGAGAGAGAGAGAGAGAGAGAGAGAGAGAGAGAGAGAGAGAGAGAGAGACCCTGTTTGGCTTGCAAATTAGTATTCCTAAAAGTCCCCATGGAAGGAAGCACCACAATCTCCAGTGGCTTTCTTCTTTATCCTCTTCTTTGGCCTCTACGAAGTTCTTATATCCAAACACAGCCTCCCCTAGAGTGAAAATTGGGCTGTCCCTATCCTTCAACTTGAACAAGTATTTCAAAGAAATATGATTTGTTTTTGCTTCTATGAAATGAGAGAAATACCAAAGGAGAAATGAATCCATCCACCTTACTGAGATTTCTGTGAAATTTATTAGAAACAAACTCCCATGCATGCAAGAGGCATACCTGGAGCAATAGGTTCACTTTTAAGTACACTTTTCTCTATCTGTAATATGCAACTCTTGTGCACACTTTTAATTATCTGCAGCACTTTTAATATATTTCCTAATTGATTTATTACCCTGGAACCAGTTCAAAATCTTGTAACAAGAGTGATTGATTAAAAAGCTGTGATGAAAAGCTTGTATGATGAAAGATTGAGAACCAAATATGATCAAAACCTTGACCAAACAAGGACCCAGGGACAGCTGTCTTATCAACTATAATTACCTAGCAGGGCATGAACTCCAAAGCAAGAGATGAATTATTTTGTCTGGATATCAGAAGTTTCAAAACAGAAAGTTTAATCATTTATTTTTAAATGAAGTAAAATTTATTCAAGTTGGTTATGACTCTTCAACCAATGGCTTTCCCAGAAAGCTGTGGATTATGTAGTCTCCTAGTAGGCTTGGTAGAACCCTAATCTCACGGCAAAGAACAGAAAAGTGTCCTCTTTTGCAGCAGCAGGAAAACACCCAAATCAAAACCCCGTGCCATTGTCCTTGGCTTCTCAGCAGCCCTCATTCCTCACCATGTTCAGAGAGTCGGGTTTTATCAGATGCTTTTTCAGTCATAGTCCAGCTGGCCTTGGTGAGCTCCCAATAGATCAGTCCCACTGTCTCAGTGGGTGGGTGCACCCCTCGTGGTCCTGACTTCCTTGCTCATCTTCTCCCTCCTTCCACTCCTCATTGGGACCTTGGGAGCTCAGTCCAGTGCTCCAGTGTGGGCCTCTGTCTCTATCTCCATCTATCACCAGATGAAGGTTCTATGGTGATATGCAAGATATTTGTCAGTATTGCTATAGGATAGGGTCATTTCAGGTTCCCTATCCTCAGCTGCCCAAGCAACTAACTGGGGACATCTCCTTGGGCTCCTGGGAGCCACTCTAGGTTCAAGTCTCTTGCCAACCCTAAGGTGGCTCCCTTAACTAATAATTATGCTTCCATGCTCCCCTATCCAACCTTCCTTTATCCCAATCCTCCTGTTTCCCCAAGCTCCCCCCATCCTCCCCTTCTCACTTTTCTCTCCCCATCTCCCCTTACCCCCATCGCACCCCACCCCGAAGATCCCAATTTTCTCCCCGGCAATTTTGTCTACTTCCCATAGCCAAGAGGATAACTATATGTTTTTCCTTGGGTTCACCTTCTTATTAAGCTTCTTTAGGCTCACCAATTGTAGACTCCGTGACCCTTATTTATTGCTAGAAACCAATTATGAGTGAGTACATCACCTGTTCATCTTTTTGGGTCTGGGTTACCTCACTCAAGATAGTGTTTTCTATTTCCATCCATTTGCTTGCAAAATTCGAGAAGTCATTGTTTTTTACCACTGAGTAGTACTCTAATGTGTATATATTCCACACTTTCTTCATCCATTCTTCCATTGAAGGACATCTAGGTTGTTTCCAGGTTCTGGCTATTACAAATAATACTGCTATGAACATAGTTGAACAAATGCTTTTGTCATATGATCGGGCATCTCTTGGGTTTATTCCCAAGAGTGGTATTGCTGGGTCCAGGGGTAGGTTGATCCCGAATTTCCTGAGAAACCGAAACACTGATTTCCAAAGTGGTTGCACAAGATTGCATTCCCACCAGCAATGGATGAGGGTTCCCCTTCCAATGGCACGGGGTTTTGATCCTACTTCATGTTCTGGCTTTGTGGGAGCCTAGCCAGTTTGGATGTTCACCTTCCTAGACATGGACGGAGGGGGGAGGACCTGGGACTTTCCACAGGGCAGGGAACCCTGACTGCTCTTTGGACTGGAGAGGGAGGGGGAGAGGAGTGGGGGGAGGGGAAGAAGGGTGGGAAGAGGGGGAGGGAAATGGGAGGCTAAGAGGAGGCTGAAACTTTTTTTTCCTTTTCTCAATAAAAAAAAAAAAAAAACAAAACACCCAAATCCTCTGTCTAGTCTGCTCTTCCTGTCTTCTTTTTTTCCAATGGCCCATCTGTTTTGCATGTGGTGTTTTAAAAGGCTTCACTATCCTTGCATATCTGAAAATAAATTGAGAAACAGTAACATTAAACCTAGCAAAAACAATAATTCAATCCCCTATAAAGAATGTTTCCTGGCTAAAAAAAAAAACAAACCAAAAAAACCAAAACTGCGTCTGCCGATCATAGGCATTCAAGTGGGCATTTCCATGATCAGCCTATGTAGATCTCTCATTTAGAAATTTTTCTCAGGCTGCCAGAAAAGGTGTAGAAATAATATCTATAAAGACATATTATAGATTCTTCGTGTTCTAGATATAATCTTTTAGTTTTACTTTAGCAGTTTGAAGGACATGGTACAGTCTGGACATCCCTCTGTAGGTAGGAGGGCCATTGCAGAATTATACAACAAGAGCCTTGGTTAGAGAGTGGCTTGGGAAGGTCACATTGTCAGTGGTACAGGATACTGGTAAGACTAGTGGTTACATTATTCAAATAGTCTGAGCAAGAAGTAATCCGGATCTGAGCCCTCAGTGAAGTCACTGAAGGGAGCATGGAGATGCATCAGGGAAGGGTCCTCGTTGCTATTTACTTCCCACTAGTCCTAGTCTGTCTTCTTCCAGAAGAATCGGATTTGATGTCTTTCATATTTGTGCAGTCAAGATCACAGCTGGCTAAACACATGGCAGCATCCACAAAAGATTAATTTCTAACTTGCTTAGGCACAGAGATTGACAAATATCAAGAACAACAGATCTTGGCACATTCTCCATCATTTGCAAATGACTGTTTTATTAATAGTAGGATCCATTTCATAACTCTTTGTCACATTAATTTTTCTCGTTAATATACTGCTAGGGTTTGTCTTTACATATGATAAATATTTTTAGAAATCTACTTACCATAGTCGACAATATGCTATTGCAAAGGGAATTTTGCATCCAACTATCCATCTTTAGCCTTCTATGAAGAATACTTTCCTTTTTACAAAAATTGTTAGTAAGCATAATTTTGAATGATTGCATAGTTTCTATTGCATAGTGTCCTTAGTATTATTATACTATCATTAGTTTAATTCTTGTCATTTAAATGACTTGTGGCTACTATAAATACTATTATGATGTACATTTTTTTACAAAGATGTTTTTAGTAGCTTTAGAAGACAAACCCTGGAACGAAAAACAGTCCGAACAACTATCCACAGAAGAAGAAACAAATTACTATGTTTTTGTACAATAGAATACCATTCAGCAATATAAAAGAAAGAAGTAGTGATAAAACACAAATTAATAACAGAATGTTTTGTTGAGTGAATGTACTAGAAATGAAAGAGGACTTACTGTACAGTCTCATTTACATGTCATTTTAGAATGGACTACTAAGAACTACGGAGTAGAGGTTAGAATGGTGGTTATTTCTTGGAGGTGGAACTAACTAGGAAAGATGGAACTTTCTGGAATGATGAAGACAGTTGGGTTTTGATTGTGACAATATGGATATATTTGTCATAGTTCATCAAACTAAACATATAAATTCATGAACTTTATTTTATGTAAATTATTTTATTTACTTATTTTTTTTTGTGGTACCGAAGATTGAATCTAGCATCTCATGCATGCTAAGCAGGTGCTCTACCACTCCTTTTACTTTTTGTTTTGAAGGAGGGTTTCATTAAAATGGCTAGGCTGGCCTTGAACTCATTCTGTTGCTTAGACAGACCTTAAATTTGCAAATTTTCTGGCATTACCTTCCCAATGGATTAGCTTCCCATAGGATTGCAAGCCTATGCCACCAGGCCTGGCCAATTTTAAAAATGTTTTTAAGAAACACTTCTTGTTCTTTGTGTTTATAAATTTGATGCAAATTTGGAGTCCTGTGAAGCGATTATGTAAAACATGTCTTACATGCTATACCTGTGAGAACCCTGGATTTTAAGGTATATACTCTTAATATTTCAGAGTACACAGAAATTATCACAGCAAGTACTTAGCATTGGCACATCACAGTCTCTTGAGCTTATGGGTCTCCACAAGATACCTAATATATAAAACTTATTTGCAATGCTATAAAAGAGCCTTCAGGCTCAATTCTGAAAAACAGGCACTTCAATAAATAAGATGAGTGGAGGAGCAAGGACGTAAGAAGTATAAAAATGTTTAGAAGGTCACGGAAGCACAGATGATAAAACTCAATAGTACAGGGACCAATAGAAGAGGAGCTAGCATCTTCTGTGTTTTAGATAGGAAATTACAAGACTCTTACAGCTTACAGCAGGAGTTGAAAGAGCATATTTTACCAGCCAGGTACTAATCTGACTCCTCCTGCACAAAAGAAAGTGATAGATAATTCTTTCTGGCTGTTCACCATGCTAAGGAACGTTTCCCCAACACGGGAACTTATGACTGCATGAGCTATGCTCTCTCTTATTCAGAGCATGAGGCTGTATAACTGCTAAAATCCACTAAACTTAACACTCAATGAACAGTGTGTTTTACTGATAGTAGGACCTTGACAAAAATAAAAGAAACAATGAAAAAATAAAAGAAGAAGTATTATACTTTCAGTGATAGACTCACATCTATGTCTTGAACTTTCCAGAACAAGACCTCTTGTTTGGAGAAGGAGAGAGTATCTGGATGATTCAGGACTTCTTTGAGTAGAAGGTTACTCATCAAAACAGAGGCACCATCAGTGTTATTAGTGTCTCCCTGGCCAAGGACAAAGCAGGAAAATCCCTCTGTGAATTTGGAACACACGTGGGGGCAAAAAACAGGTTTTATTTTTCACCTACAAACTTTGGTAGCACCTGGATTTATCCCTACTGCATGTACTGGGATTTTGGGAACCTATTCTCATTGGATGGATACCTTGCTCAGTACTAGGGAGGGCCTTGGGCCTTCCCCAAAGCAATGTGCCTTACCCTCTCTGAGGAGTGGATGGGGGTGAGGTGGGAGGATTTGTGGAGGGAATGGGAGGAGGGGAGGGAGTGGGAACTTGAATGGTATGTATAATGACAAAAGATAGTTTGTTTTGTTTTGTTTTTAAATAAAAAATTCTTTAAAGAGAAAAAAAAGAGAGACAGATAGTTTGTCTGAGGCTTCATTCTCAGGGACTGGGCAGAAGTAGAAACTAGGGCTGTGAAAACATAGATGGAGTCAGATAAAACCTGGGCAGAGGAGGTGGTCTGGTTGCAGGGAGTACTAGAACCAGAAGCTTTGTGAAGGCTGTGCAGCTTTCAAGGTGTATAACTAGTTTGGATCGATAAAATGCCTTAACTGGTTGACTTCTAGCATCTTTTAAAGAATGAAAATAGATTTCTTTCTCATTTATTATTTTCTGATTGTGGTTCCTCTCCTCCAATCCTTCCCAGATCTTTCCCAATTCCATAACCACTCAAATAACACCCTTTCTTTCTCTCTCTTATTTAGAATATAAAACAGGCATCAGCAAAATAATAATAAAATAAAATAAGGTCAAATAAAAGCAATAACAAAAGAACAGAATAAGACAAAAAATGAACAGAAGAAAAAGAGCCAAAGACAAAGCACAAGAAACATATACAAATAAATGCAGAGATACATACATTCACACACACACACAAATCCTATAAGAACACAGAACCAGACACAATAATATATCACACACACAAACACACACACACACACACACACACGCATACACAAAAAATCCCTATAAGGAATATAACAACAACAACAACAAAAAAACAGCCAACCAACCAACCAACCAACCAATCAAAAGAATCCTACCTTAACCATGTATTATGAGACAAAGAAGCTCCAAAAGTGTCATTGAGTTCATTTTGAGTTGCTTTTCTACCGCTGGGCAGGGACCTGCTCTTAACAGTGGTTTGTATCCCCAGTGAGACTCTCTTGGAGAAAATGTAAGTTTTCATTTGTGAGTGGTTATCTGTTGGAGAATTATAGCATCATTAATACCTTGTCTTCATCAAGGTGAGGACTGGTGTCAGAACTTGGGGTCCAAAGGTCAGATGTTCTCTATTTCTAGCCTAATCTCTGTTTCCCTCTGTGACAATACCAAGTGCCTGCCTTTTTCTGGGATAACCACTATGGGGACAAGTCACAGCTTGTCTGAAATCATATTTTTACTACAGTCCTCATTATCTTTGACTTCAATTATCTTTGACTAACTTTAGCCTGGTTAGAACTTTATTTGTAGAGTCAAACACAATATATGTACTCTTTTACATTTCGCTTCTATTATGTGTAAGTTTTGTCCTCTCTATTGATATTGTTCCCTGTTAGGGAACAAAGTGGTCCCCACAAATGATGGTGCTAGTGACGATATTCTAAACAGAAGAACTCTGGCTTGGTAAACAGAAGGATTGTTACCAGGTAAACAGAAGCCTATAGGCAAGTGTCTGTTTACTGGGCACTTCTCTTAATCCACCCTCAAAGTCACCTGCTTTGGCAAGGACATTTAGTCTGTGGTTATCTGAACAGCCTCTATCAGGTGTAGTCTGTATCAGCTCAAAGTTACCCCAACACTGTTGACTGTCATCTCAAAGACACTTGCTTTTCTGCCATTTTGAGTCTCTCTGACCTCCAAGAGTTAGCCTTGGTAGTTTGATCTCCAATAATTTTCTTTTCTATCCATGGAGTGGTGCAATTTGGCAGTTTCACTGCTCCCTTGCTTTCACCCCTCTAACCCCTGAAAAGGTATTGCCTTGTAGAAATATACTGCCGTCTGTCCGTTCTCATATTGAAAGGCCTTTTGGGACCAGATACTTCCTAATGTGACTGGTAGCGTGGGTATTTTATCTTGTTTGCATATGTCTGGACTTTCTTCCCAATTATGCATCTACTCCTGTGGAAAGTATACCACACACAGTACTTATTGTAAACCTTCCCAAATTTTCAGGGCTGGGAAGAGAAGGAAACTGTAAGTGTCCCACCTTAGTTTATTTAGGTCGTTCTACCAAAGTGCCATCAGCTGGTGGTTTGTAAGCATAAGAAATTTAACGATTATGGTTCTGGAGGCTGGGAAGCCCAAGATTAGGGAGGAAGCATGTTTGGATTTTGGTGAACATGCCTTTCCAGGTCACAGATGACCAATGTCTTGATGTATCCTTAAGAGGTGGCAGGGGTAAATTACCTTGGCGTTGAGGCACAAACATTCAGACCATAGCCTATGTCTAATCAAAGAGAACTGGTGATCCTTTATGACAATGACGAGGACTATGCCTGAAACTAGAGGCTTAATCTTTGTATTTTTATAATGACTGCATGTGGTACCGCCATCATACTCAATTTACCAGATGAGAGCACGGAGACACACAAGTTAAGTGACCAATACACACTAATGCAGACTTTACACTCAGTGGATCTGGCCCAAGAACAAGATCTCCTTGTTTATTTAATCAATTTCATCAGTGTTTCTCACAGAAAATAATAAAAAATATAATCAGAAGGGGACTCAACCTTAAGCTCTCCTCATACTGTTGTACAAATCTGTGTCCCTGTGAAGTCAGGAGCTTGCAGTTGTCCTGCCTCCTCCAAGGTTACATATGGTTACAGACTGTGAAATGCTACCTCCAAGAAAGGAACTGAAAACATTCTTTTGATAGTAGCCCTGCAATCCTGTGGCTTCCAAACAAGCTTGTTCACACCTGGCTCTCTGTAAGTGATGGGTTCTGATTTTCCAGGAAGCCCTCTAGGCTTCGGCATGATCTTCTGAATGCTAAGGTCAGGATTGTGTTTCAAACAGTTGGAAATGAAAATCCCAATCTTATTAGCAGAGTGAAAATTTCTGTTTCTCACATTCTGTCTCTAGAGATATTGAGGTCCTAGTAGCTGTCAGTTTAGACTGGAGGAAAGTTTTGTACACAAGTTCCTTATGTCAGGGTCCAGAGAGAAAGAACCTGGAAGTGTTTGGGGGAAGAAGTTAATCAGTACCATCTTTAGCTGAATTGTTTTTCACATAAACCAAGGACTAAAGGTGAAATGGTCAGATCACACGCATAATTGCTTTATTTCCAGGGTGATTTATTTCTGGCCTTGGGCACAAGGTGTGGATCTCAGTTTGATTTTATTACATTCCTAGGTCAATTCCTGCTTGGCATAGAGATTAATTTCTATCCTGGTGGACGGATGTAGGGAAATCACTCTGTGAGATATCTAACGTTTTAATTATTAAAGCCACAGAAGATCTGTGCAGATTCTATGGGTAAAAGATTACAGGGTGTTGCAAGGAGGGCCGCTAGTTTGTCCCAGCCACCCAGAGCTGAAATAATCACACAGAAACCATATTATTTAAATCACTGCTTGGCTAATTAGCTCTAGCTTCTTATTGGCTAACTCCTACATCTTAATTTAACCCATTTCTATTCATCTGTATATCATCACAAGGTTGTGGCCTACCAGCAAGTTTTAGCATGTCTACCTCCGGCTGTGGATCCATAGCATCCCCTGACTCCACCCTTCTTTCTCCCAGCATGCAGTCTAGTCCTCCCCGCTTACCTAACTTCGGCCCTATCAACAGTCAAAGGCAGTTTCTTTATTAAGTAATGGTAATCGCAGCAAACAGAGGGGACACCCACATCAACAGGGCCTCCCATGATTACTGGGAAGTCCCTTTAAGTCAATTTCATGTTGTACCAAACATTCCCAGTTCACACCTGCTGATCTGGCTTCTCCATTTGTTTCTTTTCCCCCTCCCTCCCTTCCTTTCTTCTTTTCTTCCTTCCTTTCTTTCTCTTCCCCCTCCTTCTCTTCCTCCACTGCAGTGTGTGTGTGTGTGTGTGTGTGTGTGTGTGTGTATGTGTGTATGTGTGTGTGTGTCATGTAAAGGCCAGAGGTTGATGTTAGGTATCCAACACTATCACTGGTCACTCTATCTTTTGAGACAGGGTTTCCTACTGAATCTTTGCTTATTGATTTGATTAGACTGGCTGGCCAACAACCACCTCATCATTTACATGGATACTGGAAGCCCAGATTCATTTCCTTTTGTTTTCACAGCAGTCACTTAAGTCACTGATCTATCTCCATAGCCCTGCCTTCCATTTTCTTCCATGCCTCTTCTTTCCATTTATATTCACAAATTAGCCATGATGCACACTGGGAACAGCAAACCTAGATATTATGATCATCTCTTGGACAATAGATGACACCAAGACATCAGATGGGAAAGAGCTGGGGAAGGCCAGAATGGGCTCTTTATTACTGTGACTCATTACCCAGCATTCTCATTTATTTTTACTTTACAGTTTTGGGTGCAGGGGACTGAATCCTGGGTCTTGTATCTCCTTCACACATACCCTACCATTAGTGCTTGCCCAAATCCTCTAAAAATATGGACTATTTTTATAATATAAATGACTTTGATAGAATACATAAAACCATAAAGAAAAAATTGCCAACTATTCATTTATACAAGATAACCGCTTTATATATTTTCATTTATTCTTTGAAAATACACATTTATACAGTTTATTTAAAAATTATATTTCATTACATGGTTTTATTTTATTGTATATGTGTATGTGGGAGTTCACAAGCCATGGTGCCCCTGCGGAGGCCAGAAGATAACTTCCGGATAACAAGCTTTCTCTTTCTACCAATAGGAACCATGGCTTGGAACTCAGGTCCTTAGGCTTGGTGGAGACTGCCTTTCTCTGCTAAGGCTATGTTCTGACCCTATGCACAGTATATCTGATTATATCCACCTACCATTGTCTCATTCTAGTCCTCCTTAGTGCGTCCACTTCATCACTCTTCCAGTTTCATGTTTTCCTTTAAATATTTTTGTTATTAATAATTCCCCGAGCCTAATTAGTGCTGCCCATATATGCATAAGTGTAAGGCCATCCACTGGGGCACAGGCAACTACCCTTAACAATGTGAGAGAATTTCCTCCCATTCTCCATTCCATTCAAATGAACAGAATTGCATTCATTTTAATGAAATTGGCTTCTGTCACAGAAGTACATTTGAATTCTGCTTTTTATGCTCAACTTTCTTTTGTTAGCATTATATTATGGCATTAAAAATTCTTGAAAGTGTAAATTTTAATAGGAACATGCTTTCCTGTTTTGTGGTTATGCCGTAATTTGTTTAACTATTTGTGGCATAGAAAGAAGAACGTATTCTCTCCTTCCCTTCCTCCCCCTCCCTCCCTACTTCCTTCTCTTTCTTATGAATATGTGTAAATTGTAAGGACCAGTGCATGCGACTGTCACATTTCTGTGCATGTTTCTACTGTGCATTGATCATGTGCACTCTGCTGATATCCTTCCACTCTCCAGCCCCTTCCCAGTCTCTAATAGTTTTCATTTTTAATTTAAAAGTGGGCAAGCGAGACATTTCATGTGTCCTCAAGGGGAGGGAAATGAGCTTCAATAATGTTAAATGTGTTACTGTTTGTTCAAAGCTCTGGATTGATTTTTCTCCCTATAAGTCACACATGCTCACAAACCAAGGAAAGGAAGAGTCTGCTCTGTGATTGTATTGCTTTAATTACAATGGTTTATTGTGACTTTTTCTGCCCTTATCCCATCCCCACAGGTAGTGCAGAATTCACTTCATATTGTGTGATTTTCCTTTGCAATCGCCCCACTTTATTATTTATTTATTTATCCATTTTGATACAGAGTTTCTCTGTGTAGCTTTGGAGTTGGTCCTGGAACTAGCTCTTGTCGACCACATTGGCCTCAAGCTCACAGAGATTCACCTGCCTCTGCCTCCTGAGTGCTGGGATTAAAGGTGTGCGCCACCACCAACCAGCTACAATCACCTCATTTTAAAACTAAGAGCTTGCTTACCTACCTGACTTCAATGTCATCTGCCCCTTCGGCTTTTTTGCTTGTTTTTAAAGTATTTTGTTGACCCCAACTTTCGTTTCCTTTCTTTATTCCTTCATTCTTTTTCTTCTTTCCTTGATCTCTCTCTCTCTCTCTCTCTCTCTCTCTCTCTCTCTCTCTCTCTCTCTCTCTCTCTCTTCCTTCCTCCTTCCCTTCATTTCCCAGCTTTAATAAGATATAATTGATAGATAAAAATTGCACACATTTGCCATTGTAATGTGATGTTTTGATGGTTGTAGAATAGTTGAAATGATTATCGCAGTCAAGCTAATGACATCATCCATCACTTCACAGTGCTGTATTCTTGTCAGTGGTAACATTTAAGACTAATCTTAGCAGTTTTCATATATATATGCTGTGCTGCATTATCATTCACTACAGTCATTTTGCTGTCCCAACATCCTAAACCAGTTAAGGAAACTGCAAGACAGTAAATGATAAACTTGCTTGAGAAACTTGCTTCATAAAGCACAGCACTTGTGGTTTGGAAGAGAATGGCCCCATCAGCTCAAATGTCTGAATACTTTTCCTCATCTGGTAGAACTGTTTGGGAAGGGTTAGGAGCTATGGCCCTGCTTGGGGAGGTTTGTAACTGTGAGAAGACGTTGAGGTTTCAATGGGGGAGGTTTGTAACTGCGAGAAGACGTTGAGGTTTCAAAAGCCCATGCCATTCACAGTTACCTCTTTTTGATTTTAGAAGAAGCTATAGCTGAGAGATTGCCTTGAATCTCAGAAGAGGCTTTGTGCTTAAAACAGTGTTGAGACTGAAAGACTATGGGGGATTTAAAAATCAGACTAAGTATATTTTACATTATGATGCAACCACATTAACAATAAAATGCTGTAGTTCCCTGAAAGGTGCAGCAGCAGAAACACTGCTGGTCTCTGAGTGGTGGCAGTGGGCAGTGGGCCATGAGACCATGGCGGCCACGAAGGCAGCTGGTCCCAGGCAGGGAGCTGTGCAGCAGGTGAGAGACAGAGACATATTAGGCATGCCATGCAGAGAAAGTGGGTAGTTATTTAGTGGGTTTGGGAGGGAAAAAGGAGAAGAACAGAGAGAGGTAGAGACAAAGAGAGAAAGAGACAGAAACACACACACACACAGAGGGAGAGAGAGAGAGAGAGAGAGAGAGAGAGAGAGAGAGAGAGAGAGGCAGAGAGAGGGGGAGGGAGGAGGGGACAAGGGAAGAAGGGAGAGAGGCAGAAGCTGCCTCTTCAGGAGAGAGACTAAAAGGAAGGAACTCAGGCTGGAAGTAGAAAGAAGATCTGCTTGCATCAGTGGATGGGGGAGGGAGTGGGCAGGGCTTGTCTCTTAAAGTGACAGGACAGACCATTACACATTTATCTGTGGAGGCCAAGAAATAGAATGCTGTGGTTTGAATGAGAATGTCACCTATAGGCTCATGTATTTAAATTCTTAGCCTCAGTTGGTGGAACTTGTAGAGAGCTGTGTGGAGCCACACACCTGATGGTGATGTAGAGAGCTGCATGGAGCCGCACCTGATGGTGCTGGCTCCCGCTCTCCGCGATCCCGAAAGCGAGTGCTCTCTGTGATAATCAACTCCTAATATTGGCTAAGACCTGATTCATGCTATTGTTATGCAATGATTGTCAGCTGCTTGCATATGCGTGGACCTATGGGCAGTGCCCACCTAGCAATCCAGGGTTGGTAGCCCCTGCCTACTTAAGGGCTGGGAGAAGTTTGCCCAGAGAGAAAGAGAGAGAGAGAGAGAGAGAGAGAGAGAGAGAGAGAGAGAGAGAGAACAAGGTCCTGAATAAACTGCTTGCAAGAAGAGCTCCTGTGTTGCGTCTTCCTTGCTGGTTAAGGCGGGCATGACAGGAACTGTTTGGGAAGGATTAAAATGTGTGGTCCTGTTGGATGTTGGGTATCACTGGAGGTGGACTTTGAAGTTTCAAAGTCTATGCCATTCCCAGCCAGCTCTCTCTTTGCCTCAGGGTTGTTGTTTGAAGATATAAATTATTAGCTACTTCTCCAGTGCCTGCCTGCCTTTTGCCATGTTTCCTACCATAATGGCCCTAGAATTACTACCTGAAACTGTAGGCCCTAATACACTATTTCTTTTATCAGTTACCTTAATCATGTATCTTATTACAGCAATATAAAAGGAATTAAGACTGCATTTTATAGTTCATGAATCCAGCCTATCCTGAGAAAGGTATACAGTAATGATTCTATGTCCATTGAGATTCACTCATAACTGGGACCCCATTTGGGGAATTTTTTTCCTTCCCATTTCAAAGGTAAAACATAGTAGGTAGCACAGTAGGAGACAATGAAGACAAGAATGGTAAATAAAAGCTGGATAGTTGAATCTCACCTTGGCCTTGACTTGCAGTGAATCCTTAGATTCATGTAAATAATCTGAGCCTCAATTTTTATCTGTAGTTTAGAAGTAATAATAACTGATAAGCTTTGGCAAGGACTAAAAGGCAATATGTCCAAGAGCTGAGATTGTTCCTGGATGCTTAAAGCAGTCAGTAAATGGCAGTGAGGATCATCTTATCTTTTCAATACACTCTAGGCCAGTGTTCAGTTTCTATAGCTAGAAGGTAAAATTGAAAGGAATGCTTTTGTGTGCATATGTCTGTATAAAGTAAGTACATTTGGGCTTACGTTAAGGAATGGGAACTTAGACCACTGCAGTCAATGAGGAGTAGGAGGTCAAATGTGAGCATCTTGACATATTTGGAGAGATGACCTTAGCTTTTCACATTCTCCATGCTCACAGAGTAGGTCTGGAGTGCATGCTGGACAATAGTCTTCTCTGGAAGCTGCCTGACTGGTTGCCCCGGGCTTTGGAATGTGACCGGAGCTTTCCTCCTCGCTCACGTGGATGGATGTGACCTTCATTTTACACCTGCAGCTGTTCTCTGGGAGCCAAATGTACCAGGTGCAGAAAAAATCCTTTGCTGTGAGGAACGACGTGTTGTAATATCTGCTCGTAAATGCAGTCACGTCGTTTCAGAGCGGTGCTTTATCAGGCTGGCTGGCTGATCCACGCTGTTCTTTCAGGCAGAACTGCGGCGGGACTAAATCACCTTCCAGAAGCACCTTGTGGCAATTGGCTAATTATTTTGTGATGCCAGGTCAGCTGTGAAGTTGTCTTTCCTGCTGTTTTCTAGCCCAGAGCCACGTGACAAAGAAAGACCATTTCTCAAAATAGCACGTGAGTGCCCAGCCTGTCAAGGAGAGAGGTGTTCGCAATCCTCTGGCTTGGCTGCGTTGCATTCTTTTGCCTTGCGTTTTCTTTTTCTGTCCTAAGTTTTGCTTTCCTTGGCGTTTTCCTATTGCTGGTATAATACAATACAAGAAGCTGAGTGGCTTAGGGCTGCTGGGATGCAGTCTTCATGGCAGGGGATGAGCAGCTCCATTTCCTCCCTGCTTCTGTTGTTTCCAGTCACCCTCCACATTCCAAGGAAAGATTCACAGTGGTTCCTCTCTAGCATCTACCTTAACTGTCAGTTACTTTTCTTTGTGCCTGTCTGTGTGCCTTCTCTAATAAGATACCAGGTGCATTATATTAAGGACCCACCCTACTCCAGTTTGATCTCATCTTAACTAATCGCATATATAATGACCTCATCTGTGGATAAAGTCATAAATTATAAGGCATCTGGGTTAGGATGTGAACATCATTTTGGAAGGCAAAATTCAAATTATAAAAGAAAGTACCCAAGGATAATTCATTTATGAAAGCTTGGATGCCTTTTTCTAATTATTTCCTAGGATTTAGGCTAGCTAGAAGCTGTTTGAAGAGTGTTCACTGGGATCTGGGGAGGAGAATTAGTTGGCAAAGTACTTGTAAAAGTTAGGCGCTGCGGTGTGCATATGCAACCCCAGCACTGGGGTGGGTG
This sequence comes from Microtus pennsylvanicus, assembly GCF_037038515.1. Taxonomy (NCBI): domain Eukaryota; kingdom Metazoa; phylum Chordata; class Mammalia; order Rodentia; family Cricetidae; genus Microtus; species Microtus pennsylvanicus. The sequence continues at coordinate 55,581,981 of NC_134590.1, read as the reverse complement.
GTCGAGATAGGCAGATTTCAAGAGCTCACCAGCCAGCCAGTTTAGCCAAATTGGTAATCTCCAGTTTAAATGAGGAATCATAGCTTAAAGAGCAAGCTAGATTGTAACTGAGAAGGCATCCGATGTCAGTCTCGGCCTTCTAATGCATGCTCACACAGGCACACGTGGGCACACACAAACACACACCCACACCCTAAACCTCCTCATTCATGGTGTTCATTTCAGGTGACAGGTGGAAAGACAAGGACTCAGTCTCAAACTTCTCCTACCTGTATGCCCTTGTGTATGGGCTGGAGCACCCCTGTTGGGCTATCTTTGTCTGTTTTAATGATCACAGTTCATAATTCTAGTACAATGTCAGTATCCAACCAATAAAGAGAAGGAATCACATCTCAGTGAATCAAGGCTCACATTCAGTGGTCTCCCTTATTCTCAAAGCACCTCTTTAGTGACAAAACTCTTGTTTCCAAGTGGAGGAAAAACATTGCATGGGCATATGAAAAGTATAGCAAGGAAGTTAGAATTCTAAGGTTATTCATTTCAGAAAACCCGATCCTCTTTTAGCTAACCTGGGCAGTGAGAAATCTACTAGACATCTTGAGCACAATGCAGTGTGATGTACTCCCTTTGTTTGTTTGGTAAGTTTCTTCTAAAGTTTCTCCTCAGATACTAAGCTGATTTTATAAATTATATTATCTGTGGAGCGTCTACTTCCTGCTCACCTTTCCTCCTCATTTCCAAATTCCATGGAGGTAAAACATTTAGTTTGAGGGTCTCTGAGTGGTAAAGACCCCACTAAAGTGTCCTGAGATGTTGAGACTCTTTCATTCCTTGTGTATATTGGAAGGGCGGCCTTAGCATCATAGAAAGAACTGTGGTTTTGAATTTGGTTTTGTGGATTGAGCCCTCGGTTTCCTTGATTAGACAATGAAGCATTTGGACTTACGACTTGTAAGGTTCTCTTTCAAGTCCAGGCTTCTAGAACTCTGGTTTACAAGGACTTTTCTAAACTGCTTTCAAGTGTTGAGCAGGATGTTAGCTATGTTCTTAGGACACCAATGTGAGCTGGCATTTTTTTCTCAGTTCTTCTGACAAAAATCTTCTGTTGCATGAAGGATTTTCCTTAGGCTCTTCAGGCTTGTCAATGCCTGGGGCTCAGCAGTCACCTTGCAAAGGGAAACAGCCACTTTGCATTTCTTCCTGCGAAGAGTCATGCTCTCCAAAGGCTGTCCCAGGGGTTATTGATGAGGGGTATGGCCCAATGTGAACTCTAATATTTGCGCAGCTCTTTATACTTCCACAATGAATTCATGAGCATTCATCTATTTAATCCCCATGATAGTCTGGAGATCTTCTCTCCTGGCATTTCTGTTCTCATTTGAAGAATGAGAGCACCAAGGAACATTGAAGCTATGCCATCTTAACAAGGTCACAGAGTAAGCGAGTGCCAGACGGAAGACTGGAATACAAATTTGCTGGCTCGTACTTCAGGTTTCTTTCCAGTACATTACATCTGAACTGAACGACAAGATGAAAAAAGAAAAAGAGCTAAACATACACATACCACATGCCAGACAATTTACCAGACAGGATTAAAACTACCCCAGCATGGATCTAATTCCAAGGGCCGAGTAATTCCATTCTCCAGTGTGTCCTCATGGATGCTTGGCAGCAGGCTGTAAGCCTGAACTATACCATGTAAACTTCATCAGATTTGGTTGGTTTCAAAAGACAATTCAGGCACTCACTAGTGAGGGCCCAGTGCACTTAGGGGGAGAACTACCCCTTGGTGGTATTATCTTGTGTGTTGAAGGGAGATTCCATTGTAGGTGCTTGAGGAGGGAGGGAAGCAGAGGGGATATACCATCTCTTCTTAAGGGACACCACTACAAGATAGGAGGAGTCAAGAATGTTGTTTTTCTCTCCTGAATGAATGATGCGCTATTGAAGTTGCACATCATTATCCTTTTTTTGTGGATTCTTCATTCGCCTATAATATTGCTAGGGACTGACCTGGAGGAAGTACTGTCAAATTTCTACAACAGTACCTTCCTTATTTTCCTCATTGACTGCTTGGAGGGTCAGACCTGATTATGTAGGGGGTTGTGTTAGGGAAATGCAACTTATAGCAAAATGTACATCATGGTTTTAGTCTACAGCTTTCTTTCCTGCTGCAGAAGTGCCTCTCTGGTTATTTGAATAAGTGTGACCATTATACACTCATATGTTTGAATGGTTGGCCCATAGAGAATGGCACTGTTAGAAGGTATAGCCTTGTTGGAGTAAATGTGGACTTACTGGAAGAAGCATGTCACTGTGGAGATGGGTTTTTGAGGTCTCATATATGCTCAAGCCACTCCCAGTATTGCAGTTTCCTTTTGCTGTCTATCAATCAAGATACAGACCTCTCAGCTCCTTCTCCAGTGATACATCTGCCTTTATTACACCATGCTCCCTAATATGACGATAATGAATTAAACCTCTTAAACTGAAAGTCAGCCCCAATTAAATGTTTTCCTTTATGAGTTGCCATGACGATGGTGTCTCTTCAAAGCAGTAGAAACCCTAACTAAGACAGCTTCCATAGTTCAAATTTACTTATACTGTTTTGTAACAGGTCTCCAGACTTTAGCACCATTGACATCATGTTGGACATACCATTCTGACCTTAGGATTCAGCATGTAGGCCCCAACACCCAACAAAATGAGAACAAAGATTTAATCCATCAAAACTAGTGCATAGTTCCAGGAAATGCCCCTAAATCTTGCTTTTTGGCTTCTGTTTGTCACTAAATGTTCTTGCTAAGCAAAATGTGTTAACCAGGATGTGGTTTTTGTGCCCCAAAGACAAAAGACTTGAGGCTCCTTAATTTGGGCCAGCTCCCTGTGTAGCCACCACCTGGCTTTATATAATTGCCTTTAAGAGTGTCCATGTATCTCAGGTGGCATTACCTTGCAGCAGGAAGGACAGAACTTGGGTGATTTTCTGGTCTTGCTGCAAAGCTAGACATCTTTGGAAAAATTACTTAACTGATCCTGATTCCACGTTCTTCTCACTTGATAATGGGGATGCTCCTGACAACTTTACAGAAACACTGAGAGGATGACACCATCAACTCCTGGTGTTGTGGAACTCCAGTTTTCCCCCTTACCTGGCAATTCACAATAGAAAGAATGTTCTTGAAAGTTCCTAGAAGAGGCAATGGCCAGATGAAATCCATTACCAATGCAGGTAGTGTATTATGCTTTGTAGAATGTTCAAGAGTGCCGGGAGGATTTTGAATGCAGCTTTGTTTGAAGTTCTTTAATGCCAAGATTATTTTTATGTTATTCATGTACATGATTGCCCTCAGATGAACAGTTAGATTTATTAGCTGTGCGATCTTATAATCAATTCATAATGTCAATTCACTTTAAGTGACCATAAAGTTATATATGAACATCTGCTTGGCTATTGTGTTAGGGACACGAAAAGGATCTAAATTTTTCCCATTCTTGATTGAAAGGCTTGTTTCAACTACTTTGAAATTTGTAGCTATTTGTAATAATACCAGAATAAACAAGTAAGCAGTCTTTTTTCTCTTTCCTCTGAGACCATAGTTCAGTAATATTGACAATTCAAGTTATAGCCTTTTGAGGACAAAAATAGGTTTAACTTCCAAGCCAAACCATTAAACCAGAATTGGTTATCCTAGGCACCTGGTTGAGAAGGTCTCTGAGCTCACATATGGAATCCACAGAAAACAAGCCTCGAACTCATTGAGATCCACCTGCCTCTGTCCCCTAAGTGCTGGGATTAAAGGTGTGTGCCACCACCACCTGAAAAAGACTAAATTATGAATCTTTCATTTTGGCAAAAAAGTCTTTGAAAGTTCTATTCTCTTACTTGCTCTCAAAATTTTTCTTCTTTATCTTTTATTACTTCGTGTCTCTGAGAAGAGGTTCTGATTGAGCTACTGTGGAATATTGGATAAGCTAAAAGAACAAAGCAATGATAAAATGCTTTGGCTGTAGAACTGGGGCCTTGTAGACCATACCCAGAGTGTGCAATAGTGTCAAGGTTAGACAACCTTATGTGAATGATGTTTTCTTGCTGTTTTGGAGGCACTAGTCTCCTGGTTATCACACTAGAATTCCAAATACCTTGTCATTGCTAGACAGAAATGGGGAAAAGAGGGCTTACAAGGCAAAAGTTCTCTTTCTAACAAGCAAATGGGAGGTGAGTGTGGCCTCTTCTTATAAGACAGGCTGTGCAAATAGAGTACTCCAATTCTCTCCTATCCCTAAAATAGGTGAATGGTGGGAAGAGCCTCTTTTCTCTTACTGAAGTGACACATCCAAGCTTCATCACCTTTGGCTAGTAAAGAGGAGGAATCTTTTCAGTAATATCCATGGGTAAGGCAATAGGTTAGGGTCTCAAATATCACAGCTACCTTTGACATGTATGAAGCAAAGCTGACCCATCTCCTTCTGCCCAAACGCACCATTCAGAATTAGTTGAAATCTTTTCTTCTACCCCTTAAAAACAGTGAGAATAGTTGCTCTTATTATAGAAAAAGAAGTCGGGAAAAAGGGGCACTCAGGAGATATAGGATCAATTAGAGGATATAGATATAGGATCAATTTAATTGGGCAAGAGTTTCAGAGATAGCAGAGGGCACGAAGGATAAGGTGCAAAAAGGCACTGGACACAGAGGGCAAGTAAGGTCATATGCAAAAGAGGGCATGGCATAAAAAAGAGCACACTGGAAGCTGCAGTCATGGTATAAAGAGAGCACTGGATGCAGATGGCATGGTGTAATTAAAAGTACACCGGTATAAATTGACACCTTTAAGAGGTACCATGATTGTCTTTTCCTTCAAAGCTGAAATAGATGGGCATCCATATATCCTGGTAAATCTGAAGGAACAGCTGAGTTAGAGATTCAAAGAATGTAATACAAGTATGGTAGGAGAGGTTATGTTATAAAATATAATTTCATAAAATATAAAACCAGTAAATATTGTATGCTACTTATTTCATTACTGTGTCCAAACACCTGACAAGAAGCAACTTAAAGAACAAAGAAACCATTTTGACAGATTGTTTCAGAATGCAGTCCATCACAGCAGGGAAGGTATGGCGACAGGGACATATGACTGCTTACTTAAATTGCAGTGACCAGGAAGGAGAGTTTGAGCAAGAAGTGGAGCCAAGCTATAATCTTCAAGGTCCAACCCTCAGAGATTCTCTTCCTTCAGCTAGGCCCCACCTACCAAAGATTCCACAGTTTCTCTAAACAGCTCTTCTAGCTGAGGGTCAAGTCTTCAATCTCATGAGTCTCTCTCTCTCTCTCTCTCTCTCTCTCTCTCTCTCTCTCTCTCTCTCTCTCTCTCTCTGTGTGTGTGTGTGTGTGTGTGTGTGTAGATTTCACATCTAAAACATAATTAGTAGTTATTGCATGATAGATAGAAATGCTACTAAAATGGATGGAGCATTACGTACACCATAATGAAAATATTTCAGCAATATTTCAAAGTGTTGAAAGACTTACCCATTGTTTTCTACTGCTTAGGGTACTCATTTTGGAACTTCAGAAACAACTGGAATTAATTACATAGCCAGGACTCTTGGGTTTTATGTTCAAACATCTGAGAGGTATTGGGAAATTGATCTGTCTTTTTAAGTACAGAGGGCCAGTTATCCAAGAGATGCAGTGTAAGGAAATATTCTATCCAACTAGACAGACTTGTCTTTAAATCCTGACACTACCCTATCATCTGGATGTATAGGAAAGATGATTTGTGAAGTTTTATATGATCTTTCATAAACAGAAGTTGATATTTTAGTGTTATGTGGGTATCAAATATGACATGGTTATCTACGTTCAGAATAAGAAATTCTTTTTTTTTTTTTTGGTTTTTCGAGACAGGGTTTCTCTGTGGTTTTGGAGCCTGTCCTGGAACTAGCTCTTGTAGACCAGGCTGGTCTCGAACTCACAGAGATCTGCCTGCCTCTGCCTCCCAAGTGCTGGGATTAAAGGCGTGTGCCACCACCGCCCAGCTCAGAATAAGAAATTCTTAAAATTTTATTTGATTTATATGACATTAATATTATCTTCTGATCAAATATTGACATTTAATTATCTACAAGATTATATGATATTTAAAACTCATGCATTTGTACGTATATGTATTTGTGTACGTATATTATGTATAAGAGTTTGTGGTATTTGTTATATGCCTTACTCTGTAGATGGACATAGACATGGTACTCTTCCTCTTTATCACAAACATATACATTTCCTATGACATTTTATAGTCCTTTTTACTTCTCTCTTTTTTTTTTTTGGAAAATTTTAACCTGTAAAGTTCAAGTCACCTAATCAGTGTTATATAGTACATCTAAAACATGAATATAACTCTTTTGACCCCAAATTTATTGATATTTCTTCTATACACTGCTAATAACTTTTAAGGGCATACTTCAATCATAAACATGGCATAAGTAGATTCAGTTGGTTTTAGGTTTGAGAAACCTCCTCAAAATCCTTTTTTGTTCTATCAAAGACCTCAAAGAAGACAAAATTCTTCCTAACCATCTTATCATTTATAATTCTGAACAGCTGTCAATGTTACTTTTCTGTTTGAACATGGAGACTATGTTTCTCCATGCTTGATGCCCATAAGCAATTTTAATAATTATTTCTTGTGTTTTTTGAGATTATGGTATAATAATAATAATCTTTATTTTTATCTCTCCAAACCCTCCCATGTACCAGATCTTGCTCTCTGAAATTCATGGCCCCTTTCATTAATTGTTGTTACACACGCACATACACACATGCACACACATATTATATATTTATATATGCATTTCTCAATAAATAAACACAACCTTCTCAATCTGTATTATTTTACTTGCATGACTATGTTTCCAGAACTGCTCATTTGGTATTGGATAATCAATTGGCACGCTCTTCTCTGGTGAAGACTATTTCATCCATTCTCGGCATTCTTTAATTGCCTGTAGTTCTTTCTGTAGTATTGAGGGTTCATGATCTTTCCCACATAAAGGCTCACCACCATGACTGTTTAAAGATGAGATGACAAGAAAGATACCGATAGGTATGCTGTTGTGAACAGGGAACCCCACATAGCATGTCAGATAAAAGTCAGTAGTTCTTTCAATGCACTGAGATTGAGAAGGTATCATGTTAGGCAAAGAGTAAGTAGATATTTTTTGCCTGACTGCTTTTGATTTTAGATCATTGTTATGCGTCGTGGGGACATAGCCCAAATATTCTTTTGTTTCATTCTGCAATTCCAAGTAATCAGTCTAGTCATGCTCTGCATAGATGGTATTAGTCATCAGTCATGGTTAGTGAGTGATGGTTATTTGATTGGTTGAGATAATTTTGAAGTTTCAGGTCCATTTTCTCAGCCTTTTTCACCTTGCTCATCCATAAGAATTATTTTCCAATGCTATTGAAATTCTGTTTTACTTTTATAATTAGTTTTAATTTCTTGGCTCTCCTTTTTCCCATAAAATATAACCTTTTTTAGTTTTAAAAGTAAGTGATTATTTTGAAATATTTACTACAAATGGTATAAAAGTATGAATGTTAAAGTGAGTATTCATCCCACTGATGAATAAATAGGTCAGCCATTTTCTATTAATGTAGAACTTTCTGTGTAAATTTTTACAAAACCATGAATAAAATCGAGGCAGGTCGCTGCAGTTATGTTCTCCCATCTCTGTGTCTTTAGTGAACACCATTTGTCGAACCAACTAGCTTAATCAGTGATCGTATTCACTGTTTGGGGGGATTGCTGGCTGGGCCTTGCTTGCATCAATTTGGCATTGTATGTGTAGGCTCAAAGACTATTTGTCTTGTACTTTTCCTCCTTGCTCAATGCAAACAATGACAAATCAAACCTTTCTTTACATAAATCTTTTTATGCAAGCCACATATATTTGTAATATGTCTATGAAGTCATTTTTCCTGAAGAAGAATGGCTAAGACAAAGAACCCCTTTGCTTCATCTAAAGGTCTTTATTTTTATATTAAACAACTAACATGGTAACTTTTTTTCTTTAAATTGGTAAGATAATTTAACATCATGAACTCTAAGTTATATTTTTTATTTGCAGATCATTTCTAATTCCAAAATGTATAGTTTTTAACTCTCTACATGAACCATGTCTTTAAATCTCTGTACACCAACTCAACTGTCAGTAATTCTGTTCAATTCTAATACTACCTGAGTGTCTGGGGTCTTCTCTGCAAGACTGCTCTCCCTTTAGATGCCTACTGCAGACTCATTCCACACAGTTGGTAGTTCCCGTGACTCTCTTTTCTGGTTTCATTGTTTTATGGAATGGCTCCAGGAACTCAGGAAAGCAATTTTCTTGTTGCTACCTTATTTTTATGAGCTACTGAATAGAAGAGATATTCTGTCAGTCTGGGTTCTCCAGAGAAACTCAAACAATAGTATCTTTCTTTCTGTCTGTCTGCTATAATCTATCTATCTATCTATCTATCTATCTATCTATCTATCTATCTATCTATCTATCTATCTATCTAACATCTATCAATCTAAGTTACTATATAATACATGCTTATTACTTTAAACAGGATTATTTCAAAATTATTTAGAACAGTGTAATTCCTACTAATCTGCCTCATCTTTGTTTCCAGTTTCATGTACATAATTTTGTATAAATTATTTATTCTAAGTATAAAAACTGTATGTGGGTAGGTAGATAGATAAATGGGTGGTTAGATGGATAGATGTAGATTTCAAGAGGGGATTTATTGTGACTCATGTGATCATGAAGGCCAAGATGTCTCACAACAGAGGTGTGCAAACAGTATATTGGATTCCTGACTTGCTTCAGGTCTAGAAACCTCACACCAGGGAAGCCAATGGTGTCATTTTAAGCTAAGGCCAAAGCCTGAAAACCTAGAATACCACTGATGCAAGTTTAGGAGTTCTGATGTTCAAGGTCAGGAGTTGTAATCCAAATCCAAGGGAGGGAAGGAGAGAGAGAATGAGAGAGAGAGGGAGGAAAAGAAGGAAGGAAGGAGTTAGGAAGGGAGAAAGAAATGAGAGCGATTTACCCCACTTGATTGGGTGGTGCCTGATCATCTTCCATCAAGGTTAGATCCTTTCCATGCAGTCCTCCAGCTTACACAGCATTTTTCTCCAGATACATCTTTATATGCACACACAGTGCTTTATTGCTTTTCTGGATAATCCTTAGTTCGATCAGTCTGACACCAGCAGTTAACTATCATTGATGCAGAGAATGAGTTGCTTTCATCCTGTCTGGACACATGACCTTCTCAATATGTCCATGAATTATCAACTGGGAAGCTTTCTAAGCCCCACTTTTTAGTGTTTTGATGTAGTGTCCATTACATTGTCATGGTTGATTAAATTATTGGTCATTGCTAATTAATTCAGTCCCAAATCCCACTCACATTTTTGGGAAAAGAGGCTTTAAGTCCCAACCCTCCAATTACATGGTTGGTTCCTTTGACAATTGGTGCCTCACTTCCAATATAGGTGTTCACCAGGAGTCACTTCATTAGCATAAACTCAGGTATGCTCAAAAGACTGCTTTTATGTTTTAACAGAAAATTCTTTGCTCATTCCTATTACTAAGGCTCTTTCAGGAATGGGGAAAGATCATTTTATATATGTATATGTATAATATATGTGTAAATATATGTGTATATATAATATATTATATATTATAGCACAACAACATACTAGACATTAAATTTAAATGTTCCATAAGAAAGTTCTTCTTTTACCTATGAAAAATTTTGAGTTTACTTTGTTACCTTGTATTGTTCTATTCTTTATATTCTTGACCTGGCTAATAACTTTTTTTTTTCTAATAACTTTTTCATTAACTTAAATTTCTTTTTAAAAGAAGACATCACTGTTAAGAACTCTGTGCTCATGGGGTTTTTTAAGTTTGCTCTTGTTAGATTTCTTGATCCATACTTGGTCTTCCTACCATTATAGCAGATTGGACCTGTCAATATATTGTACATGACATCCTGCATTATAGTAGATATCTCCATTATTTAATTAATATTGGGAAAGCAACCATGTTAAAAATCCATTTTTATCTGTGTGAAACATCTCATGAACCCATAATCAGATGGAAGACTTCCTTAGAACCTTGAAATCATCCCAATCCTAGAAAAATCCTAAAATAATGAGTGAACTTACATACTTGATCTTACTTTAGATTTTAACACAGCAGTTTGATCCGGTAGTCTTGGTCATCTTGTCCTATATGCATGGAACTAGCAAATACTAATGTGTATGGATGAAGTCTTGCCACTCCTTCAAAATATGTGCCTTTGCTCTCTTACCAGGCCCAGTATGTTTTAGCTGGGGACACTATAATTTGACTCTGTTAAGATTTAGTGGCTTTTCCCCCTCTTTTTTAAATTGAAAATTTATATATATATATATATATATATATATATATATATATATATATATATATATATATATTCTGACCACAATTTTCTTTCCTTCACAGGCTTTTTTTTTTTTTTTTTAGTTTTTCCGAGACAGGGTTTCTCTGTAGCTTTGGAGCCTGTCCTGGCACTAGCTCTTGTAGACCAACTCACAGAGATCCACCTGCCTCTGCCTCCCGAGTGCTGGGATTAAAGGCGTGCGCCACCACCTTGGAGCTCTGGCATAGGCGGGGTAGGCTTGTTTGGATCACAGTTGTCTTAACTGGAATTTTTTTTGTCATTGTATTTAAATTCTGAGTCTTATCCTTAGCTACATTCTTTTATCTTCTGACCTAGAATATGAGAAATCTACTGATGGACTACCAAAAAGACATTCTAAAGACCTTTATACTTTGGTTTACATGTGTGATTGATCATCTTAAACCTCGTAGTGTTTTTCTTCAGTCAATCAATAAATTCCCGCAAAAGAAACCATCCACTTCCATAGTTGTTGAGACTGTTTTTCCTGGATATTTGAAACACTTGAGATATTGCGGCATCTCATCTTAGTCCTCTAGCAGTGAGAAATGTAACAGTTGCTGCTGCAGTATCTTGAGAGCTTTAGCACCTCATCTGCTACTGATGACAAATTTGCCACAGTCAAGCAATTGATGGTTCAGCTCCCAAGTCCCATGTTAAAATCTATTTTTTCAGAGAATTCCTAGAATTGTTGTTTATTTTGAGGTTTCTTGGAAAATGTATATAGAATTTATTGAGAACATTGTGCAATACTAGATAAAGAAAGGGGGAAGCTGAATTGGTCAGTGGGAGAAGTTGATGCATTTGCAATAGTGAGCTCAGATGACTCTATGATGGATTTGGGATTTGGAACTGGCATGGCTCTTACTGTTGTCCAGACTTGGATGGATGTTGGATCACTGATTGTTAATATATCTTCAGGTTCCTAGAAAAATAGTTCAACATAGGCTGGGGCATTTACCTCTTGTCAGCATGGTGGAAAAGGATGCATTTGCTAGACATCAGCAGCCAGCAGCCAATCCTTTGAGCAGCAAAGAAGGGGTAATTGTGTTTCTGTTGATAAGGGATATACAGGCAATGTGTGGATCATATCCACATCCAGTTTACAGCTGCAAATGATCAACACTATGCATGGGATATGTAAGGAATTGCAAGTGTCGCAAAAAAAGACAAATAAATTCAAGACTTTATCAAAAAGCACCATATGAGGGCTAGATTGGTGGTCCAAAGGAACACATGACTCAGTATGTGTGTGTGTTTGTGTGTGTGTTGAATGTCTCTGTGTATATGGTGAATATCTGCATGTACATAGTGTGTGTGAACTCTATAGGAGATATGTGGACTGTCTAATAACAAGGAAAAGCTTGCTAGAAGAACTATGATTAGAAATGGTGTCTGGATAGCAGAGACAGCAACTATAAATCTATGATGTGCTGGATATAGTTGGGGGAGTCTAAAGTGGCTATTTATTTATTTATTTTTAATCAAATATTTTAAGAAAAGAAAGTTAAATAATACAAAATTAGATAAATATAAATTGAAATAGATTTCCAGCTAAATGAATTAGAGAAAACTAGAATTAATTACATAAAGATCATCAATATGATAAGAAATGACTGAGTCCAACAAAAGGAGATCAAGGGGGATACAATTCAGAAAAGAAGTCAAACTCTCACTATTTGCTGATGATATAATAGTTTACATAAGCAATCTGAAAAATTCTATCGAGGAACTTCTACAGCTCAAAAGCACCTTCAGTAATGTAGCAGGATACAAGATTAACTAAAAAAAATCAGTAGCCCTCCTTTATACAGATAATAAATGGGCTGAGAAATAAACCAGAGAAACATCACCCTTCACCATAGCCACAGATAACATAAAATACCTCCAAGTAATTCTAACTAAACAAGTGGAAGATATGGATGACAAGAACTTTAAATTTTTGAAGAAAGAAATTGAAGAAGATGCCAGAAAATGGAAAGATTTGCCATGCTCTTAGGTAGGTAGAATTAACATAGTACAAATATCAGTCTTATCAAAAGCAATCTACTGATTCAATGCAATGCCCATCAAATCCCATCAAAATTCTTCAGACCTCGAAAGAAGAGTACTCGACTTCATATGGAAAATAAAACAACAACCCACGATAGCCAAAACAATCCTGTACAATGAAAGAACTTCTGGAGGCATCACAATCCCTGACCTCAAGTTACTACAGAGCTACAGTACTGAAAACAGCCTGGTATCAGCATAAAAACAGACAGGAAAACCAATGGAACTTAATCGAAGTCCCAGATATCAATCCATACATCTACAAACACCTGATTTTTGACAAAGAAGTAAAATATCAGATGAAAAAAGAAAGCATATTCAACAAATGATACTGCAATAACTGGATATCAACATGTAGAAGAACGAAAATAAACCCATATCTATCACCATGCACAAAACTTAAGTTTAAATAGATCAAAGACCTCAACGTAAAATCAGCCACATTGAACATCATAGAAGAGAAAGTGGGAAATAGCCTTCAATACACGGGAACAGGAGACCACTTCCTAAATATAACCCCAGTAGCACAGACATTGAAAGAAACAATTAATAAATGGGACCTCCTGAAACTGAAAAACTTCTGTAAAGCAACGAAATGGTCAACAAGACAAAATGACAGCCTACAGAATGGAAAAAGATTTTTACCAACCCCACATTGGACAGAGGTGTGATCTCAAAAATATACAAAGAACTCAAGAAACTTGATATCAAAAGAACAAATAATTCAATAAAAAATGGGCACACACCTAAACAGAAAAATCTAAAAAAGATGCTTAAAGAAATAAATGCTCAACATTTTTAGGCATCAGAGAAATGCAAATCAAAACAACTCTGAGATTTCATCTTATGCCTATAAGAATGGCCAAGATCAAAAACATTGATGACAACTTATGTTGGAGAGGATGTAGGGTAAGCTTCATTTCTGATGCAAGTGCAAACTGGTACAGCTGCTTTGAATATCAGTATGATGATTTTTCAGAAACTTAGGAAAACCTACCTCAACCTACCTCAAGACCCAGCAATACCACTTTTAGGTATATACCCAAAGGATGCTCAATCATACAAGGACATGTGCTCAACTATGTTTATAGCAGCATTTTTTTTGTCATAGTTAGAACCTGGAAACAACCTAAATGCCCTTTTACCAAAGAATGGATAAGGAAAATGTGGTACATTTATACGATGGAGTACTACGCAGAAGAAAAAAGTGACATCTTAAAATTTCCAGGCAAATGGATGGATCTAGAAAACATCATATTGTGTGAGGTAACCCAGACCCAGAATGACAAATATCATATTTACTCACTCATAAATGGCTTTTAGACATAAAGCTAAAAAAAAGCAGCCTACATTTCACAACCCCAGAGATCCTAGACAACAAAGAGGACCCTAAGAGAGACATACAAGGATAATCTACATTGGAGGTAGAAAAAGACAAGATTTCCTCAGTAAATTGGGAACATGAGGATAATGGGAGCAGGTAGGAGGGAAGGGGAGAGAGAGGGAGGGGAGAGGAAAAATATATAGCTAAAAATAACAATAAAAAGAGGATAAAAATAAATGAATAAAACTACATTAAAAAAAGAAGTGGTCTGAATCAACAGCATAAGCTTAAATGTTTTGACAACATCTGAAATACTATTTTAAGGCTTTTCCCTGTCTGTTTATTTTTTATATTTAATTTGTTTTAAATTTAAAGGTTATTTTGGTTTATTTGAAACAGAGTCTCACAATGTAGCTCAGGCTAGCCTCAAACTCAAACTCATGGTGCTCCTCCAGCCTCAGCTCTCCGAGGCTTGGATTATAGACTTGTATCAATATGTCTGAAAGTGATATATTTTTATGTGAAGAATTTTATTTGGAGAGGGTTGTGGATTTATATGCAGTTCTTAGATATGGGTAAGATGTCAAGTATCATTATGTACCTCCCCAATGGTAATAACTTGCAAAACTCACACCGTTCTGACAGGTATAAGATAGAATCTCAGAGTCAGATTTACCTTTCCTTGATGGTTAAGGATGATAAACCTTTCTTTAAGTGTTTCTCTGCCATTTGAGATTGTTCCATTAAGAATTCTCTGTTTAGGTCAGTACCCCATTTTTCAATTGAATTATTTGATTCTTGATTTCTAGTTTCTTGAGTTCTTAATATATTTTGGAGATCAGCCTTCTGTCAGATATGGGGTTGGTAATATGGGTTTTCCCATTCAGTAAGTAGGCTTATTGTGTTATTTTCATTGTCCTTTGACTTACAGAAGCTTTTTTGTTTCATAAGTTCCTATCTATTAATTGATTTTTGTGTCTGTGTTACTGAAATAGTCCCCTGTGTAAATGTGTTCAAGGCTGCTCCCCACTTTCCTTCCTATGAGGTCCAATGTAACTGGATTTGTGTTGAGGCCTTTGATCCATCTGGACTCAAATTTTGTGCAGGGCAATAGATAAGAATCTATTTGCATTCTTTTACATGCCGACCTCCAAGTATGCCAACACCTTTTGTTGAAGAAGCTTTGCTTTCTCTATTGTACAGTTTTGGCTTCTTTGTTGAAAATCGAGTAACCACCGGTGGGTGAATTTGTGTCTGGGTCTTTGATTTGATTCCATTAATCAGTATGTCTGCCTTTATTCCAATACTGTGCTGGCTTTTCTTTTTATTACTATAGCTCCGCAATAGAGCTTGAGATCAGGGATGATGATAGCTGTGGCAGTTCTTTTATTATACATGATTGTTTTAGCTATCCTATATTTTTGTTTTCCCAAATGAAGTTGAGTGCTTTTCCTTTAAGGTCTGTAAAAAATTATGTTGGAATGTTGATGGAGATTGCTTTAAATCGGTAGATTGCTTTTGAAAAGATGTCCATTTTTTCCTATGTTAATCCTAACAATCCATGATCAGGAGAAAGATTTTCATCATCCGATATCTTCTCCAATTTCTTTCCTAAAAGACTTGAACTTCTTATCATACAGGTCTTTCATTTGCTTGGTTAGAGTTACCCCAACATATTTTATATTGTTTGTAGCTATTGTGAAGAGTGTTGTTACCCTGATTTTTTTCCTCAGCTCTTTATTATTTGTATGTAAGAGGGTTACTGATTTATTGGGGGGTTAATCTTGTATTCAGCTAATTCTCTGAATGTGTTTATCAGTTGTAGGGGTTTCCTGGTAGAATTTTTGGGTTCTCTTTTGCATACTGTCTTTTCATCTGCAAATAGTGATACTTTGATTTCTTCTTTTCCAATTTGTATTCCCTTGATCTCTTTTTGTTGTCTTACTGCTCTAGCTATAAATGAGTGCTACATTGACTAGAAAAAGAAAGCATGGACAGCCTTGTCTTGTTCCTGATTTTCTTAGAATTGCTTTAAGTTTCTCTCATTTAATTTGGTGTTGACTGCCAGCTTGATTTTACTATATTTAGGTATGTTTCTTGTATTTCTGTTCTATCCAAGATTTTTATTGTGAAGGTGTGTTGGATTTGTCAAAGGCTTTTTCAGCATTTACCGAGATGATCATGTGTTTTTTTTTCTTTCAGGTTGTTTATATGAGGTATTACATTGAAATATTTTTGTACGTTAAACAATCCCTGAATCTCTGTGATGAAACCCACTTGATCATGGTGTATTATCTTTTTGATGTGTTCCTGGATTCAGTTTGCCAGTATTTTATTGAATATTTTTGCATTGATGTTCATGAGGGAAACTGGTCTGTAATTCTTTCTTTATTGAGTCTGTGCGGTTTGCATATCAGGGTAACTGTGGCCTCATAAAAATAATTTGGCATTGTTTCTTCTGTTTCTATTTTGTGGAATAATTTGAGGAGTATTGGTATTAGTGCTTCTTCAAAATTCTGGTAGAACTGTGCGTTGAACCTCCTGGTCCTGGGCTTTCTTGATTGGAAGACTTTTAATAACTGTTTCTATTTTCTTAGAGGTTATAAGTCTGTTTCAGTTGCTTATCAGATCTTGGTTTAATTTTAGTAGGTGGTATCTATCAAAAAAATTTGGCCATTTCTTTTAGATTTTCCAATTTTGTGGAGGGCAGGGTTTTGAAATATGACGAAATGATTGTCTGGATTTCCTCAGTGTCTATTGTTATGCCTCCCTTTTCCTTTCTAATTTTGTTAATTTGCACATTCTTTCCTGCCTTTTAGTTAGTTTGGCTAGTGATTTGTCTATCTTGTTGATGTTTAACAAAGAATTAACACTTCGTTTCATTAATTTGATTGTTCTCTTTGTTTCTATTTCATTGATTTCAGCCCTCAGTTTGATTATTTCATGCCATCTACTCTTCAGGTGTGTTTGTTTCTTTTTGTTAGAAGGCTTTGAGGTGTTCTGTTAATTTAGTAGTATGAAATTTGTCCTTTTTTTGTTTTGTTTTGTTTCAAGACAGGTTTCTGTGTAGCTTTGGAGCCTGTCCTGGAACTAGCTCTTGTAGACTAGGTTGGCCACGAACTAATAGAGATCCACCTGCCTCTGTCTCCCAAGTGCTGGGATTAAAGGCATGTGCCACCACTGCCCAGCGAAATTTCTCCATTTTTTTTTTAAATGAAGGCTCTTAGTTCTATGAACTTTCCTCTTAGCACTGTTTTCTTGTCCCGCAAGTTTAGGTATATTTTGCATTCATTTTCATTGAATTCTAGGAAGTCTTTAATTTCTTTCTTTCTTTTTGTTGATGAACATCTACTTTATTATATACTTGGGGGGAAGAGATTTGTTTTATGGTTATTCTAAATCCCATTAAATTGGTAATCAAGATCAAACCATCACACTTCCCCAGCAATGCCAACTATTCTCCATGTGTCTTGATCATTTCTGCCCTATTTTGGCCCTAATTCCAGTACTCTGGAGGCTGGGGACTTGATCGGGGGAGGGGGAGGGAAATGGGAGGCGATGGCGGGGAGGAGGCAGAAATCTTTAATAAATAAATAAATAAATAAATAAATAAATAAATAAATAAAATTAAAAAGAGAAGGTGACCACCACAGAAGCACCATTTCCAAAGATGCCAAGAAGAGAATGACCTCACGTGGGATCCGCCTCATGAAGCTGTGTTGCCTCCTCAGCCTCTGGAAGTCTTTAATTTCTTTCTTCATTTCTTCCTTCACCCAGTGGTAATTCAGTTGAGAGTTGTTCAATTTGCAAGGGTTTTTAGACATTTTGTAGTTTGTATTGTTATTAAATTTCAACTTTAATATATGGTGATCTGATAAGATACAGGGGTTTATTTCAACTGTTTTGTATCTCTTAAGACTTGCTTTGTGACCAAGCATATGGTCAGTTTTGGAGAAGGTTCCATGAGGTTCTGAGAAGAAGGTATATTCTTTTGTTTTTGGTTGGAATGATCTGTAGTTGTGCTAAGACCATTTGAGTCATAACATCTGTTTGCTCCTTTGTTTCCCTGTTTAGTTTCTGTCTTGATGATTTGTTTCTTGGTGAGAGTGGAGTATTGAAGTCTCCGACAATTATTGTGTAGGATTCAATATGTGATTTGTAGCTTCAGTAATGTTTCTTTTACAAGTGTGTTTGTGGCGTAGTTGTTCAGAATTGGGAAATCATCTTGAAGGATTTTTTCTTTGATGAATATGAAATGTCCTTCTCCATCTCTTTTGATTAATTCTAGTTTGAAGATTATTAGTCCATATTGGGATGGATATACTGTCTTGCTTCTTTGGTCTGTTGGACTGGAAAATCTTTTTCCAACCCTTTACTCTTAGGTAATGTCTGTCTTTGAGGTTGAGGTGTGTTTCTTGTATGCAGGAGAAGGATGGATCCTTTGTTTGTATCCATTCTGTTAGACTGTGTCTTTTTATTGGTGAATTGAGTTCTTTGATATTGAGAGACATTAATTACCAGGGATTGTTAGTTTCTGTTATTTTTTTGTTGTTGGTGGTGATGATGGTGTGGTGTTTCACTCTGGTGTGGGATTATCTATTGACTGTGTTTTTGTGGATGCAGCTAATTTCCTTGGGTTGGTTGGAGTTTTCTTCTAATATCTTCTCTAGGTCTGGGTTTGTGGATTAGATATTGATTAAATCTGACTTTGTTATGAAATATCTTGTTTTCACCATCTATGGTGAATGAAAGTTTTTCTGGGTATAGTAGTCTCGGCTGGAATTCATGGTCCATTAGAGACTGTAAGTGGTCTGTCCATGCTCTTCTGACTTTTAGAGTCTCTAATGAGAAGTCAGATGTAATTCTGATAGGTCTTTATATGTTACTTGGCTTTTTTCCTTTGAAAGTTTTAATATTCTTCTTTATTCTGTATATTAGTGTTTTGATTATTATATGACAAATAAACTTTTTGTTCTGATCCAGTATATTTGCTGTTCTGTAAATTTCTTGTAATTTTGTGGGTATATTCTTTAGTTTGGAAATTTTTTCTTCTATGATTTTGTTGAATATATTTTCTGGGCATTGGAGTTGTAATACTTTTATTCCTATTATTCTTAGGTTTGGTCTTTTAATAGGGTTCCATATTTCCTAGATGTTGTTGTTAGAATTTTTTAGATTTAATGTTTTCTTTGACTTATGAATCTATTTCTGCTGTCATGCGTGAGATTCTCTCTTCCATCTCTTGCATTCTGATGGTTGCTTCTGTAGTTCCTGTTCACTTACCCAGGTTTTCCAATTCCAAAATTCCCTAAATCTCTTAGTTCCTGTTCACCTACTCAGGTTTTCCAATTCCAAAATTTCCTAAATCTCTTAAGTTTTTTTTTTTTTTGCTTCTGTTTCTATTTTTAGGTTTTGAACAGTTTTGTTTCTGTCAGCTGTTGGTTTTTTCTTAATTTTCTTTAAGAGATTTATTGATTTCTTCCAATTTTTTGTTTGTCTTTTATTCTCTTTCTTTAAGAGATTTTGTTCAATTTTTCTTTAAGAACCTCTACCATCTTCATAAAGTTATTTTTAAGGTTGTTTTCTTGTATTTCAGCTGTGTTGAAATGTTTAGATGGGTTCTGGTGATGCCATATTGACCTTTCTGCTATTGAATGTGTTTGTACACTGGCATTTAGACATCTGGATTTGGGGTGATTATAGATCTAGGTGTTGTTTCCTGTGTTTGTATTTCTTGGATAGGTGTTTTATTTTTTGGTTTCTGTTTCCTTTCTGGTCTTATTGACTAAGTGTCCATGGGTTCTGGTGATTGATGAGTCTTCATATTTTGTAGGATGTCTCCATTTAAGTTTTTGGTGCCTCAGTTCCCTTGTTCTGGCTTGGCCTCTGTTAGAGCTGCTGAGACTATTTTTGGCTGGTGTGGACTCCTTGTAAAGCTTATGGTATCTGTTCTTTCAACTGGTATGTACTGTGTGTCTGGGCCAATAGTGTCTGCTAGGGTTCTATTCTGGCTTGTGTGGCCTGGGCCCATTCTGGCTAGTGTGGTCTGTGCCTCAGTGGCAGAAGCCTGCTGGGATTGGTTGTGGAGTCCCAATAGCAGCAGAACCAGGGATGAGCTGTGATGGCATTGGCCTGAAGAAGAGTAGCAGTGGACAGAATCTGGGGCAAGGTACAGTTCTGCTGCTAGTAGGGTCATTCACCACTTCTGGCTGGTGTGTTCTGTGCCTCAGTAGGAATGGGAGTGGGGTCCCAAAGGTAGCAGGGCCAGGGACCAGCTGGGATGGTGATTTGGGATGACCATGGGTTGGGAAAGAGTTGAGGTGGACACAATAGAGGAATGAGGTTACCATTTGTCGGCTAGGTGGTTACTTACCCATTCTGGTGGGTGTTGTCTGGGTCTGCCTGGCAGAGGTCTTCTATGTAATTTCTAATAACAATGATCAGCTTGAAAAGAATGTAGATTTTATTTGATTTGGAAGTTTTAATAACATAATATCTCCTTTTCCACTGTACAAATCTGTATTTGTATAAAACTCTTTGAGGGGTGACATAAAAGAGCCCATCTGACAAGATAATGAAGGTTAGCTCTGTCGGTATAAAAATTCCAGCTCACTGGGTTGTTCACAATTGAATAGCAAGTCTTGGCTTCCTCCATGGCATCACAGGGCCAGTATTTGTCTCTGCAAGTAAAAGTCAATGACAACTTGCCTGCAAGGGGAAGATCCAATTGCAACTTAAGAATGAAGATCAATACAATCACTGCAAGTAAACTTGTCTGACCTCATCCCCTGTAAGAAGAAAAAGAATCAATAGGGCATGAAAAGTTGTCAGCATTTTCAGTTTTGGCAGGTGATAAAGGGGGAAACAGTTTATGCTGTCTTCATCCATCACTGGATATCAAGAAGATCATTGAGATTAGAGCTAAACAGGTAGCACTTTATCTAATTCTTCTGTTGGACACCCAAGCACCAATTCAGCTCAGCTTGATTCAATCCAGTTCACCAAGAGTTTGTTAAGTACCAATATTGTATATGTTCATGCCAGCTTTAAGAAAACCCATCTGGTGTTCATTTGACTTATTTAATATCATACTCTGCTGGGAACAAGAATGCACAGTTGAGTAGGTATGTGAACACAGAAAATCTATTGTGATAGATACTTAAAGGATTCATTTCCATAAAACTCCTATGTATGGACTTACTGTGGAGAGAAACAACTACAGGATTCTAGAAGAAGGAGGTAATTTTTGAGCTTGGAAACTTTACAGTACAGATTGTCATTTACACCTGAATGTAAAAAAGGGTTTGGTTTCACTAAGCTTAACCATTGCTTATTGAGACATACTGTGGGATAGATGGAGAACGGTCACTGGCTTTAAGGAGGTGAATGAAGCTTCCTTGCTTTTTTTGGGAAGTTCACAGGTGTTTGCTACATGGAAGAGGCAAGGCCTAAAGGAGATTCTACCCTAGAAAAGAAAAGTGAGTATGTCAGGAAAGATCTCCTTTGCGACAATATTCAACTTAATTGGCTTTAAAAGATCTGCTTTTTTTTTTTGGTCATCTGTGTTATGTTTTGTCTTCATAAAGGCAGTGAAATATTTAGAAAGATGCCATGGAGCTGGAAATAAATAAAGACTTGTGCAAAGACATGGTTTCAATCCCCCCAATGTGATATTTGTTCCTCAGAGAACTCCAGTCTTACTGGAAGGACAGATGTCATTGCTGCTATGATTGTTATTTTCATTGTCATTCTATTTTGGACTGATACTATTTTGAGATTTTAATTGGCATGATTTCCTTTCAAATTATAATGAAGAAGACATAATTTATTTTGTGACAAACTAGAAACAAAGGTTGTCGACAGGGCTAACTACAGAGAAACCAACTTAATCTTCTGTTGCAGAAGTTTCTTGTTGCCAGATTTCGTGAGCCATGGAATATAACCAAAACAGAGGTTGCAACTTTCAGGGATGCAAACATGAGAGAGATTGACTCAGGCCAGGTCCCTGGGAATTGGATTTGTCACTGTCTAAGTGCTTTTGTCATTGCAGAGGAGCGACCCACCAAATAATAGTCTTTGGCCCATCCCTCATCAGTCTTGTAAGCTGGTGGGTGGTTCTCTGTGCCTTTGTGACTACCTGCCATCATCAGCATGCCCACACATTGAGAGAGCAGTGGATTGAGATGAACAGTTTACTTATAAAGCACTAGCAACTGGAACTTGAACCTTACGAATTCCCTTTGAGCACATGTTCCAGCATCCCATAATGGTGCCTACAATTTGATTTGTGAAGCACACAGATGTTCAAAGATGACAGTTTTGCCCCTCATTGATCTCTGAGCAGTTATTCCTTCTCATGACAAGAAATAAACAAGATGGTGACAGGCTTCTCAAGTTCCTGTACCAATTTTAACCTGATACTTCACCCCTACAGCTGGAGACAGGGTTATTTCTGATGAAATCTTTGCTGTAAATATACCAATCAATTTTCCTTACAAATGATTTCTAATATGTAATTATGAAATCAAGCTCTCCCATAAGCAAGCTGGCTCTTGACATAGAGTGATGGGGTGCACAGTAATATTTTAAATAAAGTATGATTACACCACTATTTATTTTGAGGTCTAATCTTCAGGGTCGGGAGCTTATACATTGATGGCAGTTTAGAGATTAACAGCAAGCTAAATGTGAAAGTCTGTGAACCAATGCTTTGATATAAGCAAATGTATGAAAATAGCCTCCTGCTACTGTTTGCAAAGTCTGGCAGGGCTGCAGGGCTTTCTGCAAAGCAGAGGGTGCGAAATGGACTAGATTCATCAAATTCTAGCAGTGATCTGTTAAAAAAAATAATGTTTTTGTCTACAAATGGAAACTGCTAGCAGCTTTCCCTGTCCACTGCAATCCTCTTTCCATCTGCTCGGGTTTTTATAATCATGTCGCCTTTGGAAAATTACAACACTGAGCATATTCTCCCAGAGGTCTGTTATTTAGCTGAATATTCTGGGCTATGAAATCGTGACAACAGTTGAAAAGTTTCTCTGCAGAAGTGTTACAACCACTGCATCCTAACAAGCCGTTCTGGTGTTGCAAGGCCCTGGCAGGAGGTAAGCATCAGATTGCATCTGATCACAATTTGTAAAAACTCTCACGTACACTGGAATAGCCAAGATCTATCAATCAGAGTGCTTTGGTTAACAGCTGCTTCTTTCTTCCCATTTCCTTCATCTTTCCTTTTATTCTAGTCCCATAAACCCATTTCTATACTAAAAATTTTCATCTAAGATATTATCATCTATGCTCAAGGTCAGGAGGGACCAGGAAGTCTCCTTTAGTCTATGATCTGTTTCAAGAAGAGCACAATTCCTTTCTGTTTCCAGACTCTTTTCAGGTAGGACTCTGCTCATAGTGAGGAAACATTACTGTGGCAAAAATAAATGAAAGATCCTGTGTTCTTTAAATGAATCTGCATATTTATAAAATACCCTGTGCTTTATACAATAACGTTGTTGATGTCATCTTCACAGTGTTTGAGGAGGGGACAAAAGATGTTATTGATTTAATGTGCTAATTTAAGAAGGGGATAACTTTAGATAACAAGGCAGGGGATTGATTAGGTAAGTTGTGGGAAAATGAGACAGGTATAATAGAGGCTGGGGGAGCCATCAGACAGCAAATTAGATTCTATTAGTAGAGAAGAAAGAAGTTTGGGAGGGAAAAGGTCTTAGACTATCAGTTTGAAGAATGCTTCTGCAAAACTGATGATGTGTCCTTGGGCTTAAGGTTGGCAGACAGAAGGGCCTCATGTTTTCGAGAAATGTCTGCCATTCTCAGACTTTACTTCGCTGGTAGTTCTTGGTGTTAATGTGGTGATGGATTTGAGAAAACAAAGCTAAGGTCCTTAGTAAGTTTCACTCTATGCATGTGGGATATCTAAGGGCAGTATTCTTGTGGCTACCACACCTTAATGTAAAGTCAGGAAATGGACATCAGGAAAGATAAAGAGCTATTCTCTGGGCTAAACCCACTGCTTAGCAAGTATGGAATGTTAGATAGTTGACCTCTAACTCATGGGATATCTTTGCAGATAGACTTTGGCTTTATTTGTACTTCTGAGCCCTCATTTCTCTCTCTGGGCTGCATGTAACTTGGGGTGTTTGATGGAGGAAGTAGGAGCAGCAAAGTTAGGTTGGCCACCCTCTTGACAGGATCAAGACAAGAGACATAGGTATGGTATCTTTCACTCATGGCAGACAGGAGGATATGAAGCTGGGAGGAAAGTTGAGAATTAGAACATGCAGCAAACTCACACACACTCCTGAAAAGTAGAGATTTCTTCGCTGTTTTTTTAGGCTTTGTTTCTAGAACCATGACATTGTTTGGCAGAGTCATAAAGTTATAAGTATTTGTCTTTGTTTGAACAAATATTAGCTTTAGTTTGGAGGGGACCCCAGAGACAATTTCATATACCTTAGAAAACAAAGGGAATGGGCTTTGGATTATTGTTAAAGTCATCCTGTGGAGGATGTTGAGACTTAAAAGTCTCAAGGTTCCTTACTGAGCCCCTGTCCCCCGTCTTTTCTAGAACTATCTTTTGGGTTGAATGCTCCAGTCTACAATACAAGAGATCATGAGAAACATTGATGTTGAATTTTTCTAGTGTATTTTGACAAAAGAAGACTTTTTTTTTTTCTCTGTACTCTCTAAGCTAAATACCGAAGTGGAGTGTAAGTTAAAATCAAATTCTTAGATAAGGAAAGGATAGGGAGGACATTGAGGCATTTGACAAAGAACAATGCCTGAATCCTGTATGAGGATACTCACATTTGGAGCCATCATAAGATATCTCAGCCACCACATAGTAGACACCAGAGAATCAGAGGAAAATGGACTATCTTTTTGTGGGTCTACCAATTTGTACAATTAATAGTTACTAAACACCTTGTCTAGGGCAGGCATTGTGGCTGTGTTTAAAAGATTATAGGATAAAACATTATGCAGTGGACTGCCTGATAGGTTAGACAATCAGTAAGTGCATAAACATAATAAATATTAGATGACTGGAAATATTTTAAAGAAAAGTACCTTGGGTCATGGGAGATATTAAAGTCCTGTGATAATGGGTTAAATATGATACAGTGAAAATTTGAAAGACACCCAAAAATATACCTAGTTAAAAACATGAGGACCAAAGAGCTGTCGAGAGGAGGGGGGCAGTGACAAAGGTCCAAAGCCTCCAGCAAAACTCTGTATGGGGAAAAAATCTTCCCAGAGAGAAACTAATGTAGGGGGTGATAGTAGGATATGAGGTTAGAGGAGTAGGCAGGGCTAGCTTCTCGGCACGACGCTTGAGTCTTATATGAAGAATGTTTGGAAGCCATTAGAAGATTTTTAAGCGATCTGTTTGTGTGGGAGGTCCTTCTGTCTATGTGTTGCTTTTATTGGTTAATGAATAAAGAAACAGCTTTGGACCTATAGCAAGGCAGAACTTAGGTAGGCAGGGAAAGCTAGGCTGAATGCTGGGAAAAAGAAGGGCAGAGTCAGAGAGATGCCATGGAGCTGCCACCAGAGTCAGACATGCCGAAACTTTGCTGGTAAGCCAAGGCATGTGACGATACACAGATTAATAGAAATGGATTAAATTAATATGCAAGAGTTAGCCAGTAAGAAGCTAAAGCTAATGGGCCAAGCAGTGATTTAATTAATACAGTGTCTGTGTGATTATTTCGGGGCTAACCTAGCTGGGTGGCTGGGAACCAACAATCAGCCTCCTTACTACAATCTATGTCATGATTTTGTTTATACTAAATAAAACCATGGAGGCAGGAAGGCATAAATGGAAGCAAGAGGACTTAACTGGTCTGTTACTAGCACTGGTTGGGACTGGGCATGCTGCAAATAGGTAGGCAGACAACACAGAAGGATTCTGGGCATGTGAAAGGCAGACAGACCTGGGTTAAGGATGCAACTTATTTAGAAGTTAACCTGGCTTGCAGTGACTAGGGTCAAAGTATGCATTGAATGTTTTCTGTCTCAGCCAGATGCTGGCCTGTTTTCACCATATACCAGATGCTGGCCTGTTCTTACCATATATCAGTTGCTGGCCTGTTCTTACCATATACCAGATGATGGCCTGTTCTTACCATACACCAGATACTGGCCTGTTCTTATCATACACCAGATGCTAACCTGTTCTTACTCTGTACCAGATGCTGGCCTATTCTTACCATATACCAGATGTTCTTACTCTATACCAGATGCCGGCCTGTTCTTACCATATACCAGATGCTAACCTGTTCTTACTCTGTACCAGACGCTGGCCTGTTCTTACCATATACTAGATGCTAACCTGTTCTTACTCTGTACCAGATGCTGGCCTGTTCTTACCATATACCAGATGCTGGCCTGTTCTTACTCTGTACCAGATGCTGGCCTATTCTTACCATATACCAGATGTTGGCTCATTCTCATCATATACCAGATGCTGGTCTGTTCTTACCATATACCGGATGATGGCCTGTTCTTACTCTGTACTAGATGCTGGCCTATTCTTACCATATACAAGATGTTGGCTCATTCTCATTATATACTGGATGCTGGCCTGTTCTTACCATATACCAGATGTTGGTTCGTTCTCATCATATACCGGATGCTGGCCTGTTCTTACCATATACCAGATGTTGGCTCGTTCTCATCATATACCAGATGCTGGCCTGTTCTTACTCTATACCAGATGCCAGCCTGTTCTTACCATATACCAGATGCCAGCCTGCTCTTACCATATATCAGATGCCAGCCTGTTCTTACCATATACCAGCCTGAGCAAATTTCTTGAAGCAGTTCACATAGTCTATTTAACAATGATGTTGGTGATATCATCTCCCATATAAGATGGGAAAGGTGAAGACAGAAGAGATTAATAAATTGCTCTAAGTCATAAGCTTGCTATAAAAATTAAGACTGAGGTGGTGTCAGGAGACACAGTGGAATCAGAGATCTGGACTCTACCACAAATCCTTTAGGATGCTTAGTAGTCATTATCCATTTAGTTCCTCATCTGTAACATGGAGAAATATTCAAGAAGCAGCTGTGGACATTTGATTATTATGTCAAGTACCTGAAGCAATAAATGTTAGTTGTCTTCTCACATGAAGATGCTTTATAACTCTGTTATTAAAATTTAATACACCTTCCACGAATATTTCTAGGCTATTAACTTGATTTTGTACAAAGCTGTGTTTAATGTGAAGATATTTGTATCATAGAAGGATCATTAGGGCTGCTGATTTCTATGTGGATATGGAATGAGTTTGTGAATTCACTGTTTTCCTGGGACACAGCAAACAGTGAGTGAGAAATTTGCATGAATTGATATCATTTTAGGCAACATTTATTTATGTGTTAAGAAATCTGGGTAGGAGAAAAACAATGAACTATTTACTAACTGCTATTTGCTTAGTACTTTTCTAGACCCTGTGAAGGAAGAGTGGAACATGGAGATGCATCTGGAAACTACAATAAGACCCAGAGGGAGCTGTCCATCACCTAGTGCTAGAGGAAGGAGGAATGGCTTTCTCCTGAAGCAGAGGGTGGATGGTGGATTCTCTTAGTTTAATTAGAGGAGAGAGAGAGAGAGAGAGAGAGAGAGAGAGAGAGAGAGAGAGAGAGAGAGAGAGAGAGAGAGAGAGAGGACTGTTTTTCATGTTTATAAAACATTGGGGAAGAAAGGAAAAGTTGATCAACCTTGGCCCAGCAAAGGAATTCATAATAGAAGAGATGAACCAGTGAGTTGTGAGCAGTCAAGCTAATTTTTAAGTTTTAACAGTATATGAGCAAGCAAGCATTACTTAGTGGGCTTCTGGGTGTGGGTGAATTAGATTCAGTTGTACAAAGGCCGTAGTTTATTCTCTTAGGCCCCATTTTATGACAAGCATCGCATTAGTCTTTCTTCTCTTTACTGAAAAGATAATACAATCCACTTACAATGTAATTTCAAAACCAAATCAATACATGCCCTCACCCAACAAAAGAATAAATTAAAGCAAAGTAATTTAAGATAAAGTAATACAGGTAATATTTTAGTATGAGAGCATTCACATGACTAGAAAGATAACGAGGCCATCATAGGCTCACATCTAAGACAGGTTCAATGGACATGACTAGGCTGCATTGGGAGCTACTGCCTGGGTGCCTATGCTTCCTTCTAGTGATTTTTGCCTTCATGTGCCATCTCATCATATATTGTTTCATCACATAAAAAATGTCTTCTAAGGAGCAAAACAGATGCTGTGAAGCTGTTTGCTGTCTAGGCCTTGAAGTCACAAGGCCTCACCTCAGTTGCATTCTGCTGACACAAACAAATCACAAGATAGAGTAGCATATAGAAGCCAGGAAGTGGGTGATACATAATCTTCACCTTTTGAAGTAAAGGATGGCAATATTATGTTGCAAGGTGAGCTTGTGGGATATGAAATTATTGTTGTTGTATGTAGGAAACACCATACCCTCAGGAGAAAAGAATTTTGTAAAAACAAGCAATATAATCATTTATTATACCCTCTCTATGTCTCTATACTAAGAATTTTCATGTTATATTAAATGAAACTTCCAGCCACTTTTTATGGTAAGTACAATTATTAACCCCAATTTACAAATAAAAAACTGAAGCTCACAATAATAATGTAACTTTGCTCTTTCATAAAGGGCAAAAACAGGACTCAAATGCACCCTTTTATGTGCTATATAGACATAGCAGCCATGAAAAGAGAAACATACCTTCTGAGTAGAATAATGAGGTTGGCTTAAGCATATAGATAAATCCAGTGATTAGATACAAAAGGTGTCGAATATTTAGTTACCAATCAAGATAGTTGTTGAACTGATGATTTTTGGTATATGAAGATAAAGAGTGAGCTTAATACTAGATACTGAATTTGCTTTCACAGAGCGGGCCAGTTAAAAAGGCTCTAGTAATGGTGTAAATCTATATTTCCATGTCTGAAACTGTTCAGGTCTTTATTTTCCCCCAGAATATATACAGTGCTTGAGGGTCAGGAATTTGAAGGTTGGTCACATCAGTCAGTTTTCACTTCAAGTGCCAAGGGTGATTAGTGAATGACTTGGGAGACAGGAAGGAGGACATCATCAGAGTGATGGATGTGGTGAGGTTTGTGGCTCAATCAGCATGGTGACAGACCCTGCACGGAACTCAACATGATAAGACCTTAATGGAGAGGATTATTAAAAGACCCATGTCCTTTTGATCATTGCTCATAATTAAGCAAGAAAAATATTTTTGGGACTTGAGACACAAGTTCCCATTGCTATTACTTACTTGATTTAGATAGTACCATAGATTCGTTGGGACTATATCAGTCTCAACTGACCCTAAGCTCAGCATCTTTCAGATAGTTCTGATGAAGGGCATGGTAAAGCTTTCATATCACAATGCAGAGCTCATCCCAACTTCTTCTCCCCACATTTATTGTGGCCTTGTTCTATGATTTTTTTTTCTAGAAAATGCTTAATAATCTCACAGTTTAAGAGCTGTCAATTCACTCATTGATCTACTTAGTTAATGTTTTGGATGAATCACAGGAAATGATTCCCAGACTTGCCAATATCATACTGAACAAAAGGCACAGAGTACTGAATCTCATGAAACATATAGTGGAATTCACACACTATGCAGTTCAGAAAAGACTATGTGGTGATTAAGAAGCTAGTAATGAAGGCATTGTTAAGCTCTTCTGAGGATACCTTGGGTGACATTTGAATATAGCGCTGTATAGCATTGAGGAGAAGCCAACAGAAGATTTCAGCAAGCAGGGATTTCCAGGTATGGAGAGCACTGAGGACAACATTCTGATGGGAGATATGTACTTGGTGAAATAGGAACACTCAGTAACCCTGTGTTTCAGGAACAGAGTAAGTGAGATAGATATTGATGATAAATGAGGTTAGAGCCTAAGACACGACAGTCTGTGTGTGTGACTTGGGTCCAGAGTCCCAACTTTGTTCCGAGTGAATTGGGAGCTTATTAAAGACTTTGACTAGAATAAAGAAATAATGTGAGCTATGAGTTTAAGGGGACATTTTGACTGTTATAAGGGATCAAGGGTGAACCTAGGGAGGCTGATTGACTCAAAGTTGTTGCCATTAGTATTTACGCAATGGATAGTGGCAGTTTGAACTAGGGGAGTAGTAGAGAAAGTTGTAAGAAACAGCTTTATTCTAGATAATTTTTAAAGTTAAAGTCAACAAAATTACTGACAAGTGAGGTATAGATAAAAGCGAAGGAATGACTTCAGTTTAGCACAAGAAACTGGAAAGATGAAGCTGACACTTCCTCATGCAAGAAAGTGGCAAGGGCACATTGAGAGAAGATGGTCAGAAGCCCAGTTTTGAAACATGACATTTTAAATATGTGTAAAACATCTAGGAGACTTAAGAAGTTAGATACAGAAGTCAGAGATTCTGAAGGGGTGTCTAATCAATGACAATCAGATTAGTGATGATTTTGAGGTCATGAGCACACAAATGGTACAAATTGTATGCTAAAGTTAGATAAAATAGCATAAAGGATAACCAAGTTCAAGGATCGGATTCTGAACATGCCAAGATTTAGACAGGGACTGAAGATGTATCAGCAAAGGCGAGAGCAGTAGCAATAAGTAGAGTAAGTGATGTTCTTGAAAAGGTATTTCAAACAGAAGGAGGAGGTTATTACCTGAAAGTTGATGTCATGAGTCTAATTGGGCAGAGGATTAAGAATGTAACATGGTGGCTGCTAATAGGCTTAGCAGAGCCAGTTTTGCGGAGATAGTATTTTCTAAATCTTCCTGGCCTATGCTAAAGAAATAGTGGGGGAGAGAATGTGGGGGAGGGAATACAGACCAATCTTAGGGAGCATTTTTTTTCCCTCTGAGACAAATGAAGATGGACCTAGAAATGCTAAGGGGAAAGTTGTGCCTTATGTCTAAACCAATTCTGGTAATATTGGGTGGAAGGAATAATTTGTGGTGGAAAAAGTAAAAGGAGATTTATTGAATCAATTTTCTTGATTTGGGGATAAGCTGTAGCAGACACAGGAAGGAGTATTATTAGAAGAGAAATGTCCTTTCAGTATTGTACATGAGGGAATGCTATATGGGTGATCCACATATAAGTATTTAGTGTGGTGCTTTGGTGTAGGAACATGTGGATATTGTCTTGTGCTTCTTTCTCTGTTGTCCTAATGAATAGGATGTAAGGTAATTATCTGAGAAAAATGAGGCAAGGAGAGATAAGAGAATTTGGGTTGGTGTAGGAAGGAGAACTAGACAGAAGAATTTAAGAACTTTTTAAGGGAGTTTATGTTTAACAGCAGTTTATTTAGCAGCAGCAGTGACAAATGTCTAAAGCTTTGTACTCATCTGTTTAAAGTTGACTGATCTTTGGCTGCATTTCCCCCATTTATGTTTGCAAGCCTGGAATGATGAAGAACTGGCTTCCTACATGGCTTAGTTTTTCCTAACAAGAATGAGGAAGACCAGGCTATGAACACGTGTCGAGGGCTGGGCAGAGTGTTGGACTAGAAATTTTTGTTGACTATAAACCAAGGAGTTAGGCATGAGTGCCAGTGAAGAATTGGAGTGGCGCTACAGTGTAATCTGAATGGGGCTAGGGAATGGCGAGCAGGAGAGAGACATATATGACATTGGTGTCATATATGGAATCCTTAAAGGCAATAGTTTAGATTGGTGGTAGAGTAGGGCAGTTTGGAATATGATTGAAAAATGAGGTCACATTTATTGGAGGAGGAAAAGTCATGTAAGTCAGGATGTTGATGAGTCATGATATTCACATTCAAACCACCAACCTGAGACTACCTATGACAACTAGGATTAATTCATGAAATGGTGTAGGAATAGGAGAGATTTTCAGGGAACATTTGCTAAGTAAAGTCCTGTTATGCAATGACAATCAAACAACAGGTTGAGAAATGTTTCTTATGGTTGAGGTAAAAATTATTGATCCCATTATAGAGTAGGCTGGGTGAGAATTCTATTTCCAAAAAACAGAATTCAAAAGATTGGAGCACACCTTTAATCCCAGCACTAGGGAGGCAGAGGCAGGTGGATCTATGCGAGTTCGAGGCCAGCCTGGTCTACAAGAGCTAGTTCCAGGACAGGCTCCAAAGCTACAGAGAAACCCTGTCTTGAAAATAAAAAAAAAATAACTTTGAGGCTATTGCATGGTAATTTTTCTTTCTTTGAACCTTGCAAGTACTTAACTTCCCAGAGCCCAACAGGATAAATTCACAGACCACTAAACAGCATTTTCTCTCTAAACACACTCTTTATTTTTTGGAAAGAAGACAAATGCCAGGAGAGGGTATTATATAAAGAGAAGATGACAAAGCAGAGAACAGTCAATGGAATTTAGTTTTTCTGCACTCTTATGCTAGCCCCTAGAGTTTAGCATTGGTTTTTAGTCTTGGAAACTTACCACTTCTTTAGAAATACTGAGTACTATGAAAATACAGTGCTCTATTTGCCTTGATGAATGAATGGAGTTCTCAGTCCTTGGGTGTGGTTCGTTAGGAAGGCAGAATATATTTTTCCAAACAATGCTACATATGGT
Organism: Microtus pennsylvanicus; assembly: GCF_037038515.1. NCBI lineage: Eukaryota > Metazoa > Chordata > Mammalia > Rodentia > Cricetidae > Microtus > Microtus pennsylvanicus. The sequence continues at coordinate 55,549,479 of NC_134590.1, read as the reverse complement.
TAGGTTCCTAAGTGAGTCTGTTTAATCAATTTTCCCCTTTAGTATAGAGTATTATTTTTTGTCTTACTACATAGGACTGTATACATATTATAATACTGTATTAATTTAACCAGAGGGAGAGACATTCTCATTTTCTTTGGGGTTGTTTTGACTCAAAAGAATCAATGCCACCGATATTTCTTCCCATTGGGAAGAACTGGAATCCATGTCAAGGTGTTAAAAATGATTCTTACAATCAGCCCAATTTTGCCTTCTCTCTGGCAATAGCACCAGAGGATATATGAGTGAAAGGGAAGGATGAACTCTACCAGAAGCCTATTAAAATAGGCTCAAGCATTGGGTCCAAAGAGCATTCTAAACTCAAGCTTTACTAGCAGTGAGTAAGACACTGCTTTAATTTTTGCTGAGTTTTAGAGTCTATTTCCCAAAAGACAAGAACCTTAGGAGAGAAGACAGTCATGCTTTGATACTGACAAATCACAGCAGTGTAGCGCACCAGGGGAAGATGCACTTGAGAAGTACAGTGCACTCAGACCTTTCCACCCAAATCCACCAGGGGCCTCCACTCTCCTCACCGCAGCGGGAGAGTTTCTCCACAGGGTGATATCGCCCGTTCCCTCTACTTCTCTTCCACACTGTTCCTACCATGCATAACATGCTCTCCAAGTTGCTATATTGTGTAGTTTATTATCACTCTGCTTGTTTCTATGACCCATGTATTCTCTGATGGAAAGCAACGTAGCATGCAGGAATGATATAACTCTAGGATTAGACAATTTGGTTTAAACTTGGATTGACCTCTTGCTGGTTATGGAGTCTCAGGAAGCTTAATTGGCTTCTCAAGACTCAGTTTCCTCATATATGAAATAAAACCCGCCAATGAATATCGTGCTATGTGGATTCACTGTGCTCACCATGTGTGTCTGATAGTATCCCTGGCACCGTTACCCTTATTATCCTTGATAACGAGTCCTCTTGCTAACTCTAGGGAGCAGCAGTGATGCACCTTTTATAAAATTAGATGTCTGATGCATTGAGCAGCTCTGCAAGGAACAGAGTTAGGATTCAAGTACAGGCTTGTCTGGCTGCTATTACATTTCACACCCTGCCTTCTTAACTGGGAACCTTCATGGTGTCTTCAATGGTAGACTTGTTTACTGAGGGAGTCTGTAAGTCCTTCCCAGAATGTTCCTGGATATATAGGAGGAGGTGGTTCTATGGTCAAATGGCTAGCTTATTCTATAGTCCTTGCAAGGAAAGTTTGGTTTTCCTGTGATAAAATACTCTTTATATGTGTTTATATAATTTTCTTTCTTACTGGAGATATCACCCTGCTTCACTTCAAATGGCTATTTTTAAAGATCATGGTTAGAAAAAGTCATATTAAGGAAAAATCTAACTCCGTGAATTTCAGCATCATTACAGAAGGTGATCAACATAAGAACAGCGTCTGCAACAGCAGTATAATGGTAAGCACACTGAGAAAGACACGAGTCATGGGGACACGTTGTTTTCTGGTTGTTCTTTTAAACAATTAAAGATAACACAGAACTTGTAAAAGATAAAAATAAAAATCTGACTGATCTCGGGTCACTTGTCAAAAGAAAGCGACAAAACAAACCTTCCATGTCACACAGTTCTGCTTAAGAGCAACATTATTCTGATGTATCCAGGACACATCTTTCCATCAGTGGAAAACAAATAGAAGAATCACTAGGGTTTCAGAAGCTGCTTGGTTCCAGGTAACTTTTTGATGAGAAACCGAGGTCTGGGAGTACCTTTCCTGTGAAAAGTTCAAAAAGTTGACCAAATCTCTCCCTCCAAAGATTAAACTGTCTTCCAAAGAATTTATTTTACTTATATAACAGAGAAATGGGAAGGCAAAATAATAAAAGAGGAATGAAAACTCTTGATGGAAGCTGTGAGATAGAGAGATGTACAAGAGGAGGAAGGAGGCTGACAGCAGAGTGAAGAAAAAGAAAATGTTATGGTCTGGGTGGCTTCCAGCCAACTCAGCAGACTTTATGTGCTGCTTTCATCAGAAACTCTGGCAAAAGACATGATCATTTCTCAACTGGAATTTGATTCCTTTTTAGCTGTGTAGGTGGAAAATAACCTGAGATTGCTGTGTTGGTCTTAACTGGTCCAGGCACACCACACTGTCTCTTCTCCACTGCAGCCATCTGCTGGCAATAAATCTCTACATGATTGCCCTGCAAGGATGTGGGATGCTGCGTTTCTTCCTTCAAGGTACTTTTACATACTTTGGCTTAGAAGGACCCTGGAACCAAGATTTCAGGAAGATAGATACTTTTACACAGGACTGCATTGATGTTAGAAGCTTTGAGCCTCTAATTCATGTGTGTGTGTGTGTGTGTGTGAGAGAGAGAGAGAGAGAGAGAGAGAGAGAGAGAGAGAGAGAGAGAGAGAGAGAGAGAGAGAGAGAGAGAGACTATTGACAAGACCCTCCTATCTCTGTGTCTATAAGGTAATGGGGAAACATTAGAGAAATGGAGGAAAGATATAGAAACTGGGTGGATGGCTTGGGTCCAAGTCGCTGGGAGAGTGCAACTTCATCTCTGAGAGACCTTAATGAGAGAGAGAGAGAGAGAGAGAGAGAGAGAGAGAGAGAGAGAGAGAGAGAGACCACAGTGGAGTCTGGAGTCAACTTTAGCTGTACAAGTGAAAAGCTTTTGTAGTTGTGACTCAAACAGGTACAGACAAAGTAGGAAGTAGTTGACACATCAATATTACATAAATTAATTTTCTGTTGCCCTAAATGTGCATCCATAGACTGTGTAGCTTCTATGTGACTTTCCTGCAGATAATAACCACTCTATTTACCACAGATAAGATACCAACTTATTTCTACTCCATTCTTACTTGAGGAACCAATTAGTTTATTGAGTTAATTTGAAGGAATGTGAGTGGGGGTTATATACAAGAACTCAAGTGAGAGAAAGGCAGGTGAGCATGCTCCTGTCCCAACATGAGTGACAGCTCATGAAAAAGGCATTCTACTAGTCTCCTGCTAGACTTGCAGCTAGCTTCACAGTATAGTCTCTTTTCTCCTAGGAGTTGAGTATAGATTGCACAGCCTGTAGAAAACCTTGCAAGTTGTGTAAGGGCCCTGGCTTTCTTAGCCTTATAACCTTCATACCCCCAATCCCTGGAAGGAATATTCCAATTCTCAGGAAATAACTACATGAGAGTAGTTATTATTATAAAAAGAAGTGTGTTTAGCTCAAGGCTCGAGACGTTGTAAAGCATTGGTGATAACATCTGTGTGGCATCAGATGAGAATCTTCCACACAGTCCCCAAATGGCCCATGGCATCATAAGATGAATAAGAGCAGGCCATCTGCCATGGGTCTCCTTTTCTTTTCTCAGAAGACCATAAATTGCCATCTTGTATACTCATCTGTGTTCTCTCCTAAAGGTCCCACCTGGCCCTACCACTTGTATCACAATGAGGATTACATTTCATCATGGTTATTTATAAGTATAGAGATTTGGTAGGGACATTTAAAGCATAGGAAATACCCAGTAAACAGTAATGTTATTTGTTTATTTGGTGTCTACTTTCTTTTCCTCTCTGTGCTTCAGTCCGAGTTATTTTGATCCCTCTCTTGTCTCCTTCAAGTGTTTGGAGAGAAGGAGCAAAAATGTGAAGCAGAAGCACCCTGTGCTTGAGCAGCAGACTAGAAGAGAAGAGGGAGAAGGAACACAGCTCTGTCATTACATGTTTGAAGCTTCAGCTAGGACATTACACTTTTATGTATGTGTAATAAGCAGACCAGAGCTTTTTTTGCATTACTTTATGGGAGTTTTCCTAAAAAAATGGAAAATTTTCGATACCTGAAAAGAAGAAAATATTTTTTCTTTCTGTTAGAAAAATTGTCTCATAGAGAGGTCCAGGTACAGCTTAAATCCAGCTTACATGTATGCTAGAGGATAAACGGCAGCTGGCAATAGCTTCCTAGAAATGAGAGAAAGAGTATCTGGGAGTGACCCGCCAATAACCGGTCCGACTTGAGAACCATGGCATGAGAAGGATCCCACAACTGACACTATCTAGAGGGCCAGGAACTACAGACTGGATAGCCCAGAGTCCTACATGATAGACCAAACATGGACAGCAAAAAAGTCAACTAAATGATTCCTAATGATACTCTGCTGTACTACTAGGCCAGAGCTTAGCACAATCATCATCACAGACTCCGTCCAGCACATGATGGGAGTAGATGCCGAGAACCACACCCAAACATTAGGTGGAGCTTAGGGAATCCTGTAGAAGAGGGAAAAGATTGTAGGAGCCAGAGGCATCAAGCATACCACAAGAAAATAACCCACAGAATCAACTAATGAGGGTTTTTAGGGGTTCACAGAGGCTGAACCAACAATCAGGGAGCCCATATGGGTCTGACCTAGGGAGGCCTGCCGTTTTCTGAAGAGGAAGGAGAAGGAATGGATCTGGGGCAGGAGGAAGGTGAGGGTTTGGGAAGGAGAGGAAGGAGGGGAGACTGTGGGTGTAATATGTGGGGGAAGAATAAAACAATAAGCATAGTAGGTGTCTGTGATGGAAATAGAAGATGCACAGAGGTCCCTGGGGGGACTTGGCTGACTTCTCTTTTTGACCTGACACTTACAGTTTGTGTACTGAAAAAGTTGTAGCTAGTATGCTGTGGATTGAATCAAAGAAGATGAAAGTTCTCACTACCTAAGTTCCTTACAAAAGACAAAGGCATGCATAAGACCAACCCAGACTGATTTTTAAAGCCAGTTCCACTATGAGCTAAAGCCATATTTCTCTTCCTTTCACTGGATCAATTCTATTTCACACAGTTTTTGTTTCTTCTTTATTCAGATATCTTTTCCTCATTTTTTTGATAATTTCATCTATGTAAATAGTGTATTGTGATCATAGCCACTCCAACTCCCTATGTCATTTCCTCTAGGCACCGCTAACTTGTCACCCTTCGCCTTTCATATCCTTTCCTATTTTTAGAAACCATCTAAGTTCAGTTAGTTCTACCTTGTTGAAATGCTGGCTGATCTTGTTGACTTGCTCATGTGCAGGTAACCATAGCAACTATGAATTCATGGGTTCAATGGCCATTTCATGTTCAGAAGAACAGTATTCTGTAGCAGTCAACCCCACCCTCTGGCTTTTAAATTCTTTATATCTTTCTTGAATAATGTGCCATGGGCCTTGGGAGGGAGGGGGCATTTATACAGATGTTCCATTTAGGGCCGAGCACCTCAATAGTCACATATTCTCAGCACTTTGGTGGAGTATGGATTTCTACATTAACTGCTCACCACTGCAGAGAGAAACTTCTTTGGCCAAAGTTGAGGGCAACACAAATCTATGTGTACAAATACAAATATTTCAAAAGCAGTTTGACAACCTGGCTATTCAACAAGACAACAGCAGTAAGTTTCCTGCCACACTTAAGGCCTATGACATGTTTTCATTATCTTTTGACCAGACTTAGAGTATCTGACAGCAATCGCTCCTGTAAAGCAGGCCCCAGATTGAGGCCCGAAGTGATTGGTTTCTCCCATAACCTTCTTATCGCTATTGTACCAGTGGCTCATCTTGCATGGCATATTGGTTTTGTAGCATGCAGGGTTCATTGATGGCTTTTCTCTCCTAAAAGCTGACATAGCATCTTGTAGAACTAGGAAAGTTAGCCAGAAGTAGGAATGTTTTTCAATCAATTCCACATTTGTTTCTTTATGTCCTGAAATTAAAGTATGTGGTTTCTTTAGGAAGTATTACCATGGAGTCAAGGTAGACAGCTAAGAGCAATAGAGTAATCTGTGAGTTCAGAGGACTTAGAGGCTTTCTTTAGCCAGTAACTCCTAGGAAAGTATTCTGTGTTTGGCATCGTGATTTCTATTTAAAAGCCTTTATCTATCCGGGGAAGTAGTGTCCACTCATTCAAGGTATCTGTGTTCCAACTTTTTTAAAATCATATTTTTGAATTATGCATTCAAAAGCTGCATAAATAAATGAATAAAAATGCATTTCCATAAGGTAACATATCTGCAGTCTCTATCAACATCCCCCGACTCCTTCTCTATGCTTTCTCCCGCCCCATTCTTGCTTAAACCCTTACCTTCACTATACCTCACCTCTATTTTCATATCGTACGTGTTCTACTACTCTCTCACCTCCTAATATCTCTTCCACTCCCCTTCTCATGAGCCATTTTTATCTCCCCGCACTCTACAGATATTCCAAATCAAGCACACGAATCTAACTATGGAAAGCTATGGTTCATATATGAAATAGAACATGCTACTCAGTACAACATTTTGCAGTTCTATTTTCCTGCAACTTTCCTAATTGCATTTTTCTATACAGTGGAATAAAATTTTATTATGTACATGTAACATATACATTTCATTTGTATTTTTTTAAGCTATGAGAATAAGAAGATTCTTTTTTACTTAGGATAGGCAACATTTAAAAATCATGGTCAAATTAATGAAGGTTGAGAAAACGAACAATTACAGTTTCAACTTGACCAGATAACTTTGTATAAAACTGACAGTCTATGATCATCCACTCACCAACCCATCCACGCATAGACTCACTCATGTGTCCTCCTACCCACTTACCTACCTACTAATTTACCCACACACCCTATGTCCACCCATCTAACCACCTCACCCACTAATTTCTGCATGAAATAGTCCATCATTTTGCTCACTCACTCTTTATTCCTTCCCTTCCTGGTTCCACCCACACTCTGAGACTAATGTCCTTACCTACAGCCTGCAGATCCAGAGAACAGAGCCTCAACTCTTGCTGATAGACAAATGCATTTCCATTTCCATCTTCAAGGACCTTGCAGCCTAATGACGTTTATAAAAACTAAATTACAACAAAATGGGAAATGCTTTGATAAAATGCTGATTTCACAACGCTATGGATATTTAAAGCAAAATTAACCCAGGCTGGTAGCTCATGACTATAATGCTAGCAGTTAGGAGATAGAGATAAGAATTCAAAGCCAGTCTAAACTGCATAACAAGATTCATACCAGACTGGGCTATTATATCCTACTTCACATCACATATCATGTATGTATTAATTATGTCTGCATGTATATATGTATGTATCCATCTATCTACCTATCTGTCTATCATCTCTCTATTTTCTACATATCTCTCAACAGAATAGCAATTTCTATGATGTTCTCTGAGGCTTTGTTGTTAAGAACGTGATCTCAGAACTCGAATTACTATCCATCTCATTGCAGAAGTTCCTTAATTCTTCCCTCACACATTTAATATAGGACTGAAAATACATAGCTCATAGGATTACTGGGATTAAGTGAATCAAGGCATTTATTCCTTAAGACCTTTTCTAATTTGGGGAAATGAACAAAGCAGCTGATGTTTTTCTATCAAGGACAGGTATGTTCAGGGAAGGTGTTTTTAGGGGAACTCACAGAATGCAGAGAAGTGGAGCTGGAAGTCTACCTCAGTGCTTTTTCTGCAACCTTCTTTTTATTGCACCACCAAGCCTCATATATTGACTTGAAAAGTTACTGTTGTTCCCCCAGTGACATAGCTGCTGCCTGGTGCAGCTGGGCTGGCGGTAAACACTGCCAGGTGACACAGGCTGCAGCATAACCCAATCACTACTATTTTGTCTTCATCTGCCACTCAATCCAAGGTCCCTAAGCATCAGGGACAGCAGACATGGGTCAGGAGACTGACAGGCATCAGCTATACATCTTAATCAGTTGTGCACAGTCACCTTCATCCAAGTCCTTATGGTAAATGTGTCTCCATAGGGGTCTGGAGATTTCAAAATTCAATGTCCTCTAAAAATGAAAGCTGGCTTTAGAGTTCAAAAGCACTCAAGACTCAGATATTTTGGGCTATATTCCATTGAGAATATGGACAGGCTTTTTTGACTGATTTGGCTCTTGGTTTTATTCTATGTGATTGTGTCAGAACTGAGTATAAAATGTGAAGCTGGAGATGAAAAAGGAGTATCAGGCTACAGTCAGGAGCTGCCATGGGAACACAGCAGTGAGAATATGGTTCAGTGGTAGAGTGATTACTTAGCAAGCAGAAAGCCAAGAGTTTTACCCCTAGCACTTTCAATAAATAAACAGAAATATGCAGGGTCTGTGGCTGTGAAGGGGCATGGGCACCATGGAGCTGTATTAATTTATGTTTATGTTCATTGCTGCCAGTGCTGAGACCTGGGGTGGGAGATGAGGCACATGCAATTTTTAAGAGTTCCCAGGTAAGTGGCGGAAAGACATAATACATAATTACAGAGCAGTGTAATAGGGATGATATGACCTTGCCCAGGAAGCTCAGAGGAAGAAGATTCATTCTGCTTCTGGGAATACAAGGTGGTTTCAGCCAGTAGATCTTATTCAAGTAGGGTTTTAAACAAGAAAGAGTTTTTCAAACAAACTAGAGGATGTGAGTTCTAAGCAGAATCTACTGTTGTAACTGAAGTCCTGGGGTTATTTATGTGATCAATTCAATTTAAATTGTTTTTCTAAAGAGTTGCACTAACTGACAACCCTTTCTTTTTTCTTTTTTCGATTTTTCGAGACAGGGTTTCTCCGTAGCTTTTTTGGTTCCTGTCCTAGAACTAGCTCTAGTAGACCAGGCTGGCCTCAAACTCACAGAGATCCGCCTGCCTCTGCCTCCCAAGTGCTGGGATTAAAGGCGTGCGCCACCACCGCCCGGCCCTGACGACCCTAGGGGGTGTGAAATGATACCTTTGGTAAGGAAATTTACATTTCCATAAACACTGATGAGCCCAAGTGTCTTTTCATATGTTCCTTGATGACTTCTGTTTAAGTATAATATCCAGTTATAATATTCACTTTTCCATTTGCATTCTCCATATTTTTCTTACTGGTTTTTGTAGAAATTTTCAATAACCCTCATTATTTTTAAAATAAACTCTCATTAATTAATTCCCATATAGTCTGATATACACAGACACTTGCATACTAATAGGCATTTAATAATATACATATGGACTTCAGAATCTACTGTAAAGATCTTGGATACAGGTCAAGGGCCATGAAACATCACAAGGCTCAGTAGAACTACTGTGATCATTAACTCATAATAACTGCAGTTAGTTGCACTGAGCTCTCACTTAATGGGCCTATCAACAATAGTCCAGGAAGGAGCAGGGGTTCGTGGAACCCTATGCTTTACCTCTGAAGGAATGGCTACTTATAGACTCTGGAAGAGTCTTTATTTGTGTGTTCACTGCTGAGTACACCATTTATCAACAGAATTTGCTCTTCACATTGATTTAGCTGGAGACTGAGAAAAAGGGAAGGCATTCAAACTGACCAGCTGAGAGATGGTGATAGCAATGAGGTATGGAGGACTAAGATAAGATGAGGGGAATCCAGGTGACCCTGTCAAACTTATGACACTTGTGAGTTACATCCTCAGAGGTAGGTGTTGGTAAGCATGTAAGTCCTGAAGTTGATACTGGCTGGAGAAGTAGGCTGCCTGTCAGATGTATATTTTATATGGATTTGTAACTTTAGCTGGAAGACTTACATTAGAATGAATTATCAAGAATACTTATTTTAGTGAGTTGAGAAGCAAATAGGTAGAAATCCCTGAGGCAGTGAATGTTGGCAAATATTTCATGATATTTGGTGATGAAAGAAAAGGGAACAAAGACAGAAGATGTAGTACTCTAGATTTGGACAGGGGGCTGAGGGGTTTATAATAGGAGACAGACATACTTTGCAAAAGGAATTGAGAGATGACTATCCCAAAACACACACAGCAGAATGAAAGACAAATTTAGAAAGCACTGCTTGAGAGGATGAGGACAAAGGAATGTGGAAGGTGATACTAGATGGGAGGGTGAGGAAAAAGAATGCCATTTTCTAATAGTGCCGTAAGGTGAGGTTGTAATGTGACCTTTAAGTGTCAGAATTCAAGACTACGTAGCCTAGGTTTGGAATGGGCTCTTCTGTGACTACAAGAGGTGGAAATTTACCTTATTTGGGTCCTTTGTTGGTGATAATGGGAATGCTGCAATATTATCCACATGGAGACTGGGAGATATATCTGAGCACTCATCACAGAGCTTAAGGAACACAAGGTGATATAGTATTAATAACTATAGATTTGCATGTGTGAATGGAAAGGCAAATCTGTACACAATATTGCTCTTAGACCTGAATACTCATATGAAGTAGCATGGTACTAGGGTGGGTGAGAGAGACTCTCAGTATTTGGAGGTGTTCTGGGAACCAAACAGCAGTACAACCCTCCTGTTGGCATGTGCATAGCAAGAGAAACTGGTTTCAATAGTAGTGAGGGGACCAGCTCATTTTTCTGGTCACTGCAAACCAGTGAGACTGGGCCAAATCTCCAAATTCTTGGAATGGGCCACCAAAGGCATGGTAAGTTCTTTATAACCAGAAACTGATCTCCAAGTTCTCGGAACATGCATTTGTGGGAACAAATGTTTGCCAGTGTTGAAAGAAATTTCACCCTTGGTTGGAGCTAGGTTGGGAGGCAGTTGTGGGGGATAGTTGACTACAACAACAAAGATAATAACAGCTAGGCAATTCTTCCTCCTTCCTCTACAGTCCCATTGACAAATCAAAGCTTGATTCCACCAAAGTTTGCCCAGGCTATGTTTTTTTTTTTTAGGATAACTTACAGACCATGGGTGAAAGGTTATGGCAGGAGTGTGGGTGATCCTAAAGCAGCTGCAATGGGAGGTCTACATTTAGCATTAGCATGGATGATGGTCTCCGCATGGCTGTGCAGATGGAACCCCGTTTCCCTAGACTTCTTATTCTATGTAACCTAGTTTCTCCATGAACCACTGAAACCAGGATAAAATAGGACAGAATTGCAAAGAAAAAAATTGGTAGGGAGAAGTGGCTTGATGCTCAAATGAGGGTCCCATGACCTTTTTATGAAAAAAAAAAATCAACAGTCAGAAAGCCCAACTGGCATGATCATTTGCAAGATGGTATTTGTTTGGCTTCAAGAATAGCTCTACACAACAGGTAGGTTTTCCACTTGAGACGTGACACAATTTATTATATTTTTCCCAGATTGTTTTTGAATTTTAGTTGGCCTTTTCATTCTGGGAATTTTTTGTAGTCGAAAGGGAAGAATTCATAATTTGGAGTTATGTGGACATTTAGTCTGATATAGTTTTAAAGATATTACAGACTTTGGGGTAGAAGGAAGATATGTGGGATTGGTTTCAGTTCTTTAACTGACTAACTGTGGGTTCCTTGGTGTCTAGACAAGGAAGAGTTTGCTCTGAACAATTGGTGGTTCCCTTTTAGTTCCAAGTTGTTTGTCCAGCCACTTGCAATACAGACTCTCACCAAGCAATTCATGTCTGAGAGATTTTTGATCTTGAAGATGTATTGAGTCAGGTTCAGTTCACAGAAGAGGTTAATAAGATTATGAGTACATTGAAGGTAGTACTTATAATCTTCCCTAATTCCTCACAGCTCTTTCCAGTTTCCTAATAGTTTCCCTCAATAAACATTATCCTCCTGGCCAGATGCTGAGAGTACGATTAACAGCAAGACAGGGATGGCTCTATCTTCATAGACATTATTATCCTGTTTTCACGAAAGCAACCTCATAATGATCATTACACAATAGGGCAATCTCTGGTACGCTTTGGTACCTCACTATTTTGTCTACAGAATAATTCTAAACACTACATAGGATATAGTTTGAAGGTTGGATATTATTTGCATTTGTATGCCTGGTGTTCAGCGCAATTCCTGGCATGTGCAATATATTCAATGAGTATATAAATAAAATAGTCTCTGGTAATTCTGAGAAGGTATAGAGTAGATAATATATTTTTGGTTTTGTTTTTCCAGTGCTTAGGATAGACCCAGGACTGGGCACATACTAGGCAAAGACTCCTACACTAACTTAATCCCCAGCCCTAATTTCCGTTTTGATACTTCAAAAGGAAAGGGCATATACGCTAGTGGCAAGGGATCAGTATTTACTTAACATTGACTATGTGACTCCCATTCGCATGGATGCTTCAGATTCACTTGTTAATGTGATTCTTTAAAATGCTTTTAAAATTTAATTTACGCAATGTATATGAATTTTTTTGCCCGAATGCATGTGCATAAACTATGTGTGTGCCTGATGTATATCAGAAAGAAGGGGTTGTATTTCATGGAACTGGAGCTACACAGTTGAAACCTGCCATGTGGAGGCAGATCCTCTGCAAGAGCAATGATATACAGTCCTTACTATGATTCTTTTAACTGCTTGTTTTGCTCTAATGAAAAACTAAGGTCTAGAAAGGGTTTTTACCAAGCTCCTGACAGTTTTTTTTAAAATTAATTTTTCCACTTATTGTACATATCCACCAGTTTCCCCTCCCTCCTCTTCTCCTCTCCCCCAACCCGAATCTCCCATCTACCCCCCTCCCAATTCACTCCTCCTCCATCGTCTCCATTCAGAAAGGGGCAGGCCAGCCACGGGCATGAACAAAGCATGGCACATCAAGTTGAGGACGGACTGAGAGAGGTAATCCAGCAGGGGGGCCAGGTTCCCAAAAGCCAGCTCAGGACGCCAAGGACAGGTTATGATCTCACTGCTAGGAGTCTCACACTCATGTCAGGCTACACAACTGTTCACACATGCAGAGGGCTTAGTTTGGTCCCATGGAGGCTCCCTAAGTCCAGAGTTCCCAAGAGCTCAGGTCAGCCTGACAGATGTTTAGAATTTATTCTTCTCTCACATGTTACATCCAACCTGCAGTAACCACTCCTTTCTCCCTTCCTAGTTTCTTCCCCACATCTCCCTTTCCTTCAGATATATTCCTCCTCTGTTTCCCTTCAGGAAAAAGCAGGCATCCTAGGAATACTAATCAAACATGACATATCAAGTTACAATCTGGCTAGGCACCCCCCCACCCCATATTAAGACTGGACAAGGTAATTCAATATGAGAAAAGGGGTCCCCAAATCAGGCAACAGAGTCAGCTCCCAATTCTACTGTTGGGAATCCCACAAGAATACCAAGCTACAGAAACATAAGTTATATACAGAGAACCTAGGTCAGACTCACACTGGCTCTCTGATTATTGGTTCAGATCCTGTGAGCTCCAATGAACCTTGGTTTATTCTGTGTGTGTGTTTTTTTTTGTATCATTGACCCATCTGGTTCTTCCAATCCTCCTCCCCTTCAATCCTTCCTTTCCTTCTCCTACAGGATTCCTGGAGTTCCACCTATGTTTCTCTGCATCTACTCCCATCAGTTGCTAGATGAAGCCCCTTTGATGACCTAAACACTGAAGCTTTAAATCATAGCCCACATGTTGATGGAGGCTACTCATTCATTCCTGGCTGCTCAAACCTGAAATATTTACACAAAACTGTTATCAATTAAACACTGCTTGGCCAATGCCTCTAGCATATTCCTAGCAAGCTCTTACATCTTAAATTAACCCATTTCTATTATTTTATATTTTGCCATGAGGCTTGTGGCTTACTGGCAAGGTTCTGGCTGCCTGCTTGTGTCTTTCCCCTTCAGCAGCTACGTGGCTTCTCACTGACTCTGCCTTCTTTCTCACAGCATTCAGTTTAGATTTCCCTCCTACCTCTATTCTGCAAAGCCACTAGCCAGAACAGCTTTATTTATTAATCAATAAAAGCAACACATATACAGAAGGTCTTCCCATACCATCCACCTAATTTAAAGGTTGTAATAATCACATCATTTTGTTTTTGTGTTTCTCACAGTTGCAGGAGTTACTGATATACTTACATGTAAAAGTTACAACCACTGCTCTTATATAAGAAAAGGCATCATGACAATTTGGGGACTTCTAGGACCTGCCTGTCTAGCATCAATTTTATATCAATTTTGTCAGACATTCCCAGAGGTGATTGGCCATAATAGCCTCTAGCCTGACTATGGGACAAAAAAAAACATGCTAGAGATAGAATACATGCTATTTTGTATTATCTACACTATTAATGACTGAGCAGCCATGATTCTTTGTATTAAGACACAAAACACTTGCCCAAGTGTCAATATTCTGAGAAGTAGACAAGAGAGTGACAAGGAAGGGTTCATAAATCATCCAAATTCTTCCTGCCAAAAGGTGGCCCAGCCTGATCTTTCGTCACTTGTCCAGAGACATGTAGCTTAATGAGACATTCTCAGTTTAGAATGACCATGTGTGTATAAACTATAAGGTAACCTGGCAGATAAATGGATTTATGCTTAGGGTCAAAATTGTAACAGCATAATTTCATAACACCTCACAATTTTCTTTTCCTGCTGAAAAGGAAAAACGTCCTTTTCTTTGTGCTTGTAAGAAAACCCAGTTGTAGGTTTCATTTGTGAGTGGAGAATGGAATTCTCTCAGCTCGTTCCAATTTTCAGAGCATCACAAAAGCAGGAAAAGCTTTTCAGTCATTTGGAAATTGTAATAAATGGAACTCTGTGCCTGGACATTTTCAGGGGAACTAAGCAATTAAGGCTCTTTGATGTGTTTTGAAAGGAGAACCTCCTCACGAGATATCTGCCACCGAAACCGGCAGTCAGCAGGGCACTGGGAGGCATGCTTGACTTTTTGCCCCCAAGGGGCTAAGACCCAGTTTCTCTTGCACACTTCTTCTCCAGAAACCACACACTTTTGTTTCTGTAGGGTTCAGTAGTATTATTTAGTTTTGTCTTCCTTCTCTTGATATGTCCTTTGTGTTCAAAACATGACAGTTCCTCGGGAGTAAGTAGCCTGGTTTAAAAGGAAGTACGCAGTGGGTTTAGGATTTAGGAGGTTATTACCTGGCTCATGAGCACTTTATCAGTGACTTTAGCACAGAGCAGGGTGTCTCTCTCTGCAAAGTCTATGCACAGTTCCACAATGTCTTGGACATTATGTCTAAGAAGCTAACATCAGCTTCACGGTGTTACAAAACATCCATTCTGATCAGAGCACAGTTGTTTCCTTATTGTTGTGATTAACATGCCCCTAGTCTCCTTAGATCTGGAGAAACACCTGGACGCGATGCCACCTTTTTAGGCTGTGTTCTTGCAAGAGTCGTTATCACCAGCCCATCAGTTTTATCCATGTAATGGAAATAAAGTCTTCCACACAGGGCCATGGGTAGAGTGTGACAGTATATGTGAAAGCACTTCCACATAAAATAATCGTCATTTACTACTTCTTTTTTATAAGTCTGGCAGGGCCTTCATGTCCCAGGGTATTCTTGAACCCATGATCCTCTTGCCTCTGCCCATAGAGTGCTGGGGTTACAGGTCAGTGCCACACCTTGACCTACCATTTTCTTAATTATTTTTTCTCACATTTATGGTTCTATTAAAATAACATAGACCAAGATATTATGTTGGGCTATAGATTAGGTGATCAATACTGCCAAAAGACTCGTCACTAATCATATGGGTGGAGTGGTGGCTCCAGGAGATGTGTGCACTGATTTCATATATGGATTAAAAAGCATAGTGAGCCAGGTGGTGGTGGCACAACACTCGGGAGACAAAGGCTGGTGAGTTTGAGGCCAACCTGGTCTACAAAGTGAGTCCCACAATAGCTAGGGATACAAAGAGAAATCCTGGCTTTAACAATAAAAGCACAATGGAACTTCCTCCATGGGTGGTCAGTCAACCACCTATCCACCTTGTCCTGCTTGAGGCAATGCCCAGGGCCCAAGTGCCTCTGAAACTTTTGTACATTACTTCTGGTGAATAAAGGAAATGGAGCCATAAAAGCAAACTCTCTGCTGCAATAGTGTGTCTGGCCCAGGCAAGGCTATTGACGGTGTCCCTGCCAGGAAGCACACAAGCTGGTGATGTTCTTATGTCTGTCTCCCCAGCTCCAACTGATGCAAAGCAAGCCAGAGGACTGGTGTGCCAAGTCTCCCTCCCCTTTCCCTCCAGTTTCCATTTTGGGTTTCTATGTTCTTGGCCTGAGGGCTGCCCAGCTGTATACCCTGCTTCTCAGGATCCTCATAGGGAAGTTGGGATGATGGCTCTTTGGGTTGAAGAATGGAAGCAGATAGTTTCCTGCACCTGCTCTTGTCCACATCAGGCATTTCTTGCTTCACCAACTAGACTGCAGAAGAGGGACAAATGAACTATTTCTATTTTATTGTGGTGAGGCAGTTTGATTAGGTTTTATGTTCAGGAGGAGAGTCATAGCTAGCAGCACTGTTTTATCTTGAGAAGACACAGTCTGAATCCCATTTCAAAACCAGCCATCTGTCACATCTATCATAGCGGGCTCTTCAAATCAAAAGGCAATTGCAGTCTTTGCAGTACATGAGTCTGAATTTCTAAATTTCCAAAGTATGTGGCTTTGAGAGGTTAATGTCTCTAAAGCTCTCTCTAATGGAAGAATGATAATGTATGTAAGTGCGTGTGTGCGTGTGTGTATGTATGCATGTAAGCTTGTATCTACTCATTTATTTATCTATGCTGTTTGTCCTCTAAGTCTTAACTGTAATCTCCTTATGGTTTCTGACCCTTGTAAGTGTGTAGGAATCTTACAGTTTTTCTAAAATCACATTTTACCATGAGATGTTTAATATTTGGGTGTGCCAATACTCTTGTTCGCCAAACCATGTATGTATGCAAGTGCATGTGTTTGTGCATGAGTGTATCTGTATGTGTTCATGTACTGTACAAACAAAAAGGATATCTTATAGTGAACCAAGGAGGGAGATTTGAATTAGAATAGAACTGAAGTCTTGCAATTCCAAATTATATACTAAAGGAAGTAGGTAGATAAGGCAAACTACTAGACAGAAAAGTTAAGAGTGAAACAGTTTGTTTTAAAAAGAAAACAGTTCTGTCTACCGAAAACCCAACTTAGTTGAATGAAGAATCTTCCCATCTAAATTGTGTCCTCCAAATGCCATTCTCAAGGTACTGGGAGTTCTTTGAGAAGTGGATGACTACAGACAGGTGTGAAAATGTTTTAGATGCTCTGGACCACCTTCTCATACTTGAAAGAAGGGAAACTCTCAAAAGTCCTTGGGATCATGTCTTAATGACTTAAGAACAATGAGAAGTTGAGGGAAATTTAAGCATCAAATAAATGAAAGCTGAAATATATTTAAATACATCATATTTGTTGAAAAAAGTCTTTGAGTTCATATTGATATTTTGAAAAAAACTATTCACTATCTCCTTTGGATAATTCTAGAGCATCTATTAATTATTAAGATAAGTGGGAATAAAGGGAAAGATGAAATACCTTGTCTTTTCCAGACAAGCTATTCTTTAAGACAGGCAAATAGTTGAATGGGAACATTTTTCTTCATAAAAGCATGCCTGATAACAAATTAAGAAAGGAAATTTGAATTATAACAGAGCTATAATCTTTGAATTTCAAATTAATTTATAAAGGCAGTAGCAGGTGTGGTGATTTATGCCTGTTATCCTAGCATTTGGGAAGCTGAGCCACAAGTTGGGACTAGTATGGGCTGAATAGTGATTTCTAGGTTAGTTGATTCTACAGAATGAAAACCTGTATGATGAAACAAATCAAGCACTTGTAGTATAGTGACCAATGTCTTAGGTGAAATCCAGTAGGGAGTTCTATGAAGAGATGATTTGACGGATCCCATGGAAATCCGTTATGTTAACAGAAGCCATTCTACATGAAGGGAAAAGGACCTCACCGTTTTCAGGATGTGTGATAGGTAGAACATACAGAACACTATCATGGGTACACACGTGAGTACACTTTGAAAAATACATAACGTGGGAAATCCTACCAGAATAGTTACATATTTTTTTCAGCAAATATTTTATAAAGAGAAACAGAGGAGTCCAGGGAGACTCCGGATCTAAAGGAGACGTAGAGGCATGTTAATCGCAGCAATAAGGAAACAACTGTGCTCTGATCAGGATGGATGTTTTGTAACACCGTGAAGCTGGTGTTAGCTTCTTAGACATAATGTCTAAGGCATTGTGGAACTGTGCATAGACTTTGCAGAGAGTCACCCTGCTCTGTGCTATAGTCACTGACAAACTGCTCATGAGCCAGTTAATACCTCTCACTGGTGGGAAAAGATTCCAGCATCACACTCGGGAGGCAGAGGCAGGAGGATCTCTGTGAGTTCGAGACCAGCCTGGTCTACAAGAGCTAGTTCCAGGACAGGCTCCAAAACCACAGAGAAACCCTGTCTCGAAAAACAAAACAAAACAAAACAAAACAAAAAAAAGATTCCAGCATCATAAGCACAGAAAACAAGCATACAATTTTTTATTTATTACCTTTGCTTTATTGATATATAATTTAATCCAAGATGATTCATGTTTGAAGTGTCTTTTATATTATATTTTGAGGGACTTTGTTATTACATTCATAGAAATGTAAAACCTCCACATGGTTTCTAATTTTAAAACATTTTTATCACCTTAAAGGAAACTTTGGAACTATTTAGTATCACTCCTCATTTATCCCTGTCAACCCTCAGCCTTGTCAATCACCATCGACTAATTATAGATATTTTTTCTTTAAACAGATATATACTAAGATATTTATAAATTAATCAGAATGCTCAGGATATCCGTAGACTTGTTTGGGTATAAGGAACAGGGAAGGAAAGAATGAGACAATGTTCACCATGCATTGATAAGAGTTGAGATGCATGTGATCTTATTGTATTAATCTTTTAACCCTTGTTCATGCTTGCAATTTACCCCAATCAATAAACAACTTTAAAATGAGACAAGAGCACATTCATTGCCATGCTCTTTTTGTGGGCATTGTTACAAAGTCTGTGCTCTCTCTTGAACCTTCTTGTTCCTTTGTGCCAATTTGGTCATTTGCAAGTGTTGCATATTCATGTAGGCCATAGAGTTTGGTAGCCCAAATGGACAGACTTTCTGATTCTCAGTGTGCACTTGCTTTGAATTCTTTCTGTGTTTGTGTTTTGTTTTTTGTTAAAAGTCAGAAGTTAGTCTTCAGTTTCATCCCAGGACTTGCCCTACCTGAAAATAACCCCACATATTTCCGACAATTTATGGCCATTCATGAGACACTGTTCACTTGGCCCTAGATGAGCATTCAACTGGGTCTTTGGATTATTAATTATTAGATATTTCCTTGCATATATTCAAATAATAATAATAATAACAAAAGCAAACAGTGACAAAACAAAACAGTACTTAGTTGTTCATTTTGGGGAAAACGTGAGACATTTTAAGAACAGTAAAGAAGATAGTTCTATGGGAGAAACTTATGTTTCTGATATAATAATGTTAAGCTGCATGGAATGAATTGTAAGTCTCTGTTCTTCCCCATGTCTCAGGCATATCTTTAAAAGGAAAATCACGAGGATTGAGGAAGACACTATCTTTCCTTAGGGCTGAGCTATAACCAATCTCAGGCAGTGTGGAGGGGCTTTGAAAGGAATAGCCACTTACAAAAAGTGGATTAATGGTTTGTATGGTAGAGTGACCAACAGCAACAATTTTTCCAGAACTGAAGTCTCTTAGGACACAAGATTTAAAGCTAAAGACAGGCTGGAACAGTGCCTCAGCAGTAAAGAATGCTTGCTGCTTTCCCAGAGGGCCCACGCTGGGCGTGTCCCAGCCACCTGCAATCCTGCTCCATGAGATCTGGTGCTCTTTTCTGAATTCTACAGGCATCCACATGCATGTGCCTCTGCTCATGTATGCACACTGTGCAAACAAAGGATAACTGGTCACCCAGTAGTGAGACAAAAGAAAACAGTGGAGTTGCACTTCAAGAAAAATACAGACCTAGTTAAGTGGGTGTAAATTTGAGGAAAATGAGTTGTTACAGCAATGGGCATCAGTTCTTGGGCAATCAATAACCTTTTGCATAGACAGAATTGGGTGGGAGATCATTTTACATTCAGAATTCTTGAACTTATAAACTCACCGTCTATGCTTCTCTACATTACAGCCAACATAATCCTAGGAAAACCAATTCCCCAAAACATTTGTCTAGGACCTTCCAGCTTCCAGACAACAATATCAATATTAAAATTCATTTACAGTTCCCAGTTTTGTTTTCCGAGCAGAGGAAGTGCATTAAAACCCCTCAAAGTCAGTGGAAACACATCTTTCCTCTGAGTGGGTAAGCACCAACCTATAACACAGCTCTGCCTGCCTCATCCTGCATTTGTTTTTAGGACATCTCATTTTTAAATTAATAAATTTAAAGTGGGGCTCCTGCTTTATAAGATCACAATGGAGTTATAAATTGTTAGCTTATGCAAAACGTAATGTTGACTCATTTGCTCTTCTATCTAAAATGAAGAGAAAGGGCCATTTTGTGTTTGTAGGATAGAGAACAGGCTCCTTTTTCATAGGAATATAGGAAGTGGAAAAGGGCCAGGTGTGATGGTGCATAACTTGAATGGCAGCACTTGAGAGGCAGAGGCAGGTGGATCTCTGTGAGTTCGAGGTCAAGCTGGTCTACATAGTGAGATAGCCAGTACTCTATGGTGAGACTCTGTCACAAAAAAACCAGAAACCAAACCCAAAACAAACAAAAAGCATGTGTGTGTGTGTGTGTGTGTGTGTGTGTGTGTTGGAGGGGTGTTGAACTGCAGAAGCAGAAATTGTGATTATTATAGAATCTGTAAAATTTATGTAATTCATGGAATGTGCTCAAGGAGATTGGAGATACCCTTATGATATATATAAAACTGGATTGGTATAAAATGTGCATTATTTTTGTGAGAGTTTCCATGACATTCACTAGATTATGAAGAAGACTTTATTAAATAATTGCAATTAATGTCTTAGGGTGCCAAAGAGGAATGACCAACAGTACTGCTGTCCGCTAACAGTTATGAGAAGAAATATTAAGAAACCAGTGGAATTGCACTACTGTCTTAGAGTGCTGAGGGGCCAAAGGGGAGATCAGCAAAAGGATGTTCTTCAAGAAGTCTAGTTGTCACTAGTGGGGGCAATGAATTATTGCCAAAGGCTTTGAATTCAGGGCTGGGGAACTAGAATCAGATCAGAGGATGTTGTAGACTGTTGGACTCTTGTGCCTCCTGGCAGCCATGGAGTTCATCCTGCTCATTTTTGTAGGACTGTCTCTCACTGCAGCATTTCTGGTATTCAGGATGGATAATTCCTAGTGCTAGAGGGCTTTTCTACAAATGGTCTAGGGGTCATCCCTGGCCTTTCCTACCCACTAGATGCCAATAGAACTTCCATGGTCTTGATAAACAGACAGATCTGCCGACGTTTCTAAATGTGCCTTGGAGGGCAGAGTCTCCACCAACCGGGAGTAAATGTTGGAGCAGACTCGCGAGAGCCAATGACTCGCTGCTTTACACAGACCAAGCTGAAGGCAGCAGAAATTCTTCCTGTACTACACAAAATTGTCTCCAGCAAAGTCTCGGCGTTGAAATTGTTCTTCTTGGCAGCTGGGGTTAATTTCCCTGAGGTAACATACACAGCTGCATCTGTAGGAGTCAGTTGGTTATCTGTCTGTTCTGACAAGGCCCCTGGTGTGTTTGAGGGAGGTGCATCTTTGACTCATGAAAGCATGGTGCACGCACAATTACATCTCTGCATTGTGCTTGTCAAAGCACGACAATCAGAACACTTTGATCCAAGGCTTGTTTTGTTCTGGTTGATATCAGAAGTTCCCAACTTTAGATTGAGTGGTGAAACTGATTGCATATTCCGTTTGCCACAAGCCTTCCAGTTTGTACATTTATTCTGTTCGTTTTCTGGGCTCATCTTCATAGGCAGCAGTCATACAACAGTTTTTAAAGTGTTTTCCATTGTGACTGGGCTTGCCAGAGTAAGTCAGGGAGGTGCAACTGCACTCTCAGCATCTCTCCCTTAGAATGTTCAAATGGAGACCCTGGATAGATACAGAGCTAGAGTTGTTGAGTCTGGAGCTGAACTGCAGAAGAAGCCAAAATATCTGAGAGGTCCAATGGAAAAGAGTAGTATAGGAGGCAAGCATGCAAAACCATTAAGTCAGGAAAAAGGTTTCCCTGGAACAGAAGCGCTAAAATTAGATTCTAAAATTGGGATATGGGGCCACTGTGCTATTGCCAAGGGGAACAAAAGCAAGGAGAAGGCTCTGAACGGAAGATGCTATGAGGCAAGGTGGAGCAAATCCTTGTGGGTCCAATCTGCTGGCTGGGCACTGTGCTCAGCATCCTCAGAAAGAATGTGTGGTGCAGGCTGTGCCCTCTGGAAGTGAGGCAGAGAGGAGATGAATTACTTGCTCATAACCACACAACTGAGCACAGAAGAGCCACAAGCGAAAGGGGAAGAATTCTGGTCTGTGTGGTGCCAGAGCTGGGCAATGGATCACTGAAGTCTGTGTGGCTCTCTGAGGAATACACTGGTGGCTATTGAGTAGCTTGTTTTTTTTTTAAGTAGCTTATTATAATGTTAAGGATCAAGGAAAGATGGATGAGGAAATTATTTTTATATCCTCCCAGTGGTTAATTCACAGGAGAGAAAGAGGCCCATGGTCAAAACAACCTAAGCTTAGCCAACGGTGTTGGTTTTCAAAATTCCAAAGGATGACACAGATTGAGCCCAAATCTTTGAATTCTGCTTGTTGTTTAGCAGATGGTGCTTGAGTTTGGTTAAACAGCAAAGTACCAAACACTGGATGTTTCAGATAACCAACACTGATATTTCAGCTTTTAGACTATACCTGGTTACGATAGCTACATCTCCCTGTGGGCAAACCTCTTCAACCTTTTGAAACGAAACATCATACTTTGTCTCTCATACCCATTTTTGTCTTAAGGTGTATCATGTCTGACTTAAAATAGCACCCCCAACTCTTTTGGCTACTGCTTGCATGGTGTGCATGTATTACTGCTGACATGGTGGGTGTGCATGTGTTACTGCTTACATGGTGGGTGTGAATGTCTTATTGCTTGCATGATATGCATGTCTTACTGCTTGCATGGTGTGCATGTCTCACTTCTTGTATAGTGTGCATGACTTACTGGTTGCAGAGTGGGTGATGATGTCTTAATGCTTGCATGGTGTGTACATCTTTTCTTCCAGTGTTTCCCCATTGAAAAAGAATTATTTTTATTATATATGTGTAAGTGCATGTATGTAAGTGCACCACAAGCATGTTTGGTTCCTAAGGAGGCCAGAAGAGGGCATCCCATCCCCTATAACTGGAGCTACAGATGGTTATGATAGTCATGTGGGTGCTGGGACCAGGCGCTGGTTACTTCACAAGAGCATTTTGTGCTTTTAGCTGCTGAGTCTTCTCTCCTGCCCCTTTCCCTCCAGTTTTTAATGATATGACTTACTTGTTTATTTTCTTTATCTATTGAACTTCCCCTCATTATTGTGTTTTTCTCCTTTGTTCTGTATATGTGCTAAATTACACTTAATTTTGGAGTGTGAAGTTAATTTATATTCATAATATATTTCACTAATTCATGTTGAGCTACCCCTTTTATTGACAGACTCTGCATGTCAACATTTTATTGAGAACGGTTGACTCTTAATAGTTTTTCATTGTCAGGATAATGGCACTAATGACTCCAGAAATTGAGGGGGAAGCACTCCCACTCCTATTTTCTGTGAGATTGGTGTTCTTTTCTAAAATGTTGTTTAAATTCACCAGTGAAACTCTCTGAATCGGAGTCCTTGCCAGGCCAAGAATGTTTTCAGTGGAAAAGTCTGCCTTATGTGACACACAAGTGTTTTGGTTTCTTTTTTGACTAATGTCAGGTTTAGTTGGTTTCTTATATGAGATGTGGACATTTGACAGATTCAGTCATTTCACTGAAAGTGTCAGCTTTGTTATCATACATTATTACATTGTTTATAATACCATATGTTATTCTATGGTTGTCTCTGTAATGTCCTGAGAACATTCTGTGATGTCTCACTTGATTTTTGTTATTTCTGACTTTGTTTTTGATTGATCTAGCTACAGGTTGATCATTTGTATTGATCTTGTAAAACGTTATGGTTGAAAAGGCTCATGGTTTTATTGATTTTCCTTTCTTGTTTGCTCTTCATTTTATTGATTTAATGCTTTTTATTACTTCTTTGTACTTTGGGGTTCAGGTTTTATTTTTCTATGTTCTCAGTATGAATGTAAAGATAACAGATATTAGATATTTAAAGAATTGGTGATGTAAACATTCAGTGCTGTAAAATTTCCTCTCAGCACTCTTTTATTTGTGCATCATAAATTTTGATAGGGGATATTTTCTAATCTCCCTTGTCAATTTCTTTTTGAAGCACAGTCTATTTTGAAATGTGTTTTCTCAGATATTTGGGACTTTGGTAGTTAGTATCTTTTCATTTTATAATAGCTGGAGAGATGAATTATATACTTTCTATGCTTTGAAATTTTCTTTATGGCTGAGACTTGCTTTATATTAGTAGAATTCCCATGCATACTTGGAGTCTCTGAATTTATGCTCTTGTTTGGTTACTGTGATGGTGTGAATGAGAAATCCTCTCCATATTCTTTAGTATTTGATCCCCAGTTGTGGTACTGTTTAAGGAAGTTTGGGTAATGCAGTCTTGATTGAGGAAACACATCACTGGGGTTGAGCTTTGAGATTAAGAAGTTCACACTACTTCCAACTGGTTCTCTACTTCATGCTTGCAGTCAGCATCCCAATCCTGCTGTCATGCCTGCAATTTGCTACTATGTTTCCTGTGGTGGTTTGAGTGACAGTGACCCCCTACAGGCTCATATATTTGAGTATTTGGTTTCCAATTGGTAGAACTGTGATGTGGGAGTGTCATATATCAATCTGTTGATTTTATTGGCTAAGCAATAAAGAAACTGCTAGGCCCATTGGATAGGCCCACCCTTAGGTGGGTGGAGTAAACAGAACAGAACGCTGGGAGGAAGAGGAAGTGAGGTCAGACTTGACAGCTCTCCTCTCGGGAGCAGATGCCTTCAGCAGAGACACCATGCTACCTGCTCCAGGGAAGACGCACGCTATGAAGCTCCGACCCAGGATAGACTTAGGCTAGAATCTTCCCGGTAAGACCGGTGCTCACAGATTGTTAGAGATCGGTTGATTGGGATATCAGAATTAGCCAGTAAGGGCCAGAGCTAAGGGCCAAGCAGTGATGAAAAGAATACAGTGTCTGTGTAATTATTTCGGGTAAAGCTAGCCGGGCAGGGCAGGCGGCTGGGGTATTTGGGGACGCAGCCCCGCCGTCGCCCCTATTACTACAGAACTGTTTGGGAAGAATTAGGAAGTGTGACCTTGTTAGAGGAGGTGTGTTACCGGATGGTGGACTTCGAGGTTTTAAAAGCTCATGACATTTCTAGTTTGCTCTTTTTACTTCCCACTTGTGGGTCAAGATGTCAACTCTAAACTACTGCTCCAGTGACATGCACACCTACCTGATGCTTTACTCCCCACAGTGATGGTCATGGACTCTATACCTCTGAAATGGTAATACCCCAATAAACCTTTTCTTCCAAAAGTGGCCTTGGTCATGATGTCTTCACAGCAGTATAAAAGTAACCAAGACACCTTCCCACCATGATGGATGATCGTCTCTCTATGACCATAATCAAAATAAATTCTTCCTTCTACAAGTTGCCTTGGTCATGGTGTCTTACCACAAGAACAGAAAACTAACTCATACAATTGCTTTGATGTATCAGTTAAACCAAAGTGGAGGTGTTATTAACTTTATAATCTTATTATGTCTAATTTTTCAGCTACTAGGAGAGGTGTATAGACATTTCTAATCATAATTGAAAATCTGTTAATTTCTTCTTTCATATTTATCATGCTTTTCTTACTTAATGTGCTTTGTGACCTTTTGTCCCTTTCCCATGTGTTTTGAATTATTAGCATTTGGTAGATTAGAGCATTTGTTAAGATAAAATGTCCCTCTTGTGTTTCAAGATCATCCTTGCCTACATAGTGAATACTAATGTAGCCTGGGTTATATGACATTTTGTATCAAAAGCAAAACAAATAGACAAAAAAGCCAATCAAGCAAATAAAACCCCACCCTATTCTTTGTCACTAGAACTAGCGTACTGTTCGCCTTTCTGTTGCTGTGATGAAACACTATGATCAAGGAGTCTTAGTTAGGGTTTCCGTTGCTAGGAAGAGACACCATGACCACGGAAACTCTTATAAAGGAAAACATTTAATTGAGGTGGTGACTTACAGTTTCAGAGGTTCGGTCCATTATCATTACAGTGGGGAACATGGTGACATAAAAACAGACAAGGTGCTGGAGAAGTAGCTGAGAGTTCTACATCTTGCAGGCAACAGGAAATTGAATGAGACAGCGGGCAGTGTCCTGAGCATAGGAAACCTCAAAGCCTGCCCCACAGAGTCACACTTCCCCCAACAAGGACATACCTACTCCAACAAAGCCACCATTCCCAACAGTGCTGCTCTCTTTGGAAGCCATTTTCTTTCAAATCACCCCAAAAGACAACTTATATAAGGAAGAGTTTATTTGGGCCATGGTTTTAGAGGATTAAGAGTTAACTATGGCAGAGAGAGATGGTAGTAAGTGACAGGCAGCATAGTCAGACCAGCTTACGTCTTGAACCATGAACAAAAAGCAGAAAGAGCAAAGAAGGAATAGCATGTAGATTTTGAAACCTCAAACTCTGCCCCCATTGACATATTTCCTCCAAAAGTCCACATTTTCTAAATCTAGACAAATAATACCTCTAATAGGGGACCAAGTATTTAAACATCTGAGCCTATGGGGGACATTCTCATTCAATCCACCAGAACTGTGAATAATGCTTTGCTTTTAAAGTCTACCTTGATGTGAATAGGTCCACTCTGGTGCTTTTAATCTGCATAGTACATCATTCTCTATTCTTCTAATTTTACAATGTAAGACTCAACAGTTTATTTGTACTTACCCCTAGTTTTTATTTATCTGTTTTCATTTATGTGTGTGCATGCATGTATGTGTGTGTGTCTGCTTGTCTGTATGTGTACCATGTATGTGTAGGTACCTGCAGAGGTTACGATAGGATGCTGAATCCCATTGAACTGGTGTTACAGATGGTTGTTAACCTCCATGTAGGTGCTAAGAACCCAACTGGTTTTTCTTTAAGAGCAGTAAGTGCTCCATTTTTAATTTTAGGAGATTTACTTTAAATAAAAATGCCTTCCCATTGAGGGCTACTGGTTCTGACCATTTCTATCTGAGCAGATGCTCCTGCTGCAGCCCAGGGCCATTCTCAGTCCTCCAGGCATGACACCAGTACATAGAAGTCACACAGGGAAGGAACCGGCATTGGACCAAACTAGACCCTTTGAATGTGGTTGACAGTTGTATGGCTGGGGCAGATTGAGGGGCCACTGGCAGTGGCACCAGGATCTATCCCTACTGCATGTACTGGCTTTTGGGGAATCTCTTCTCTTTGGATGGATACCTTGCTCAGCCTAGATAGAGTAGAAAGGGTCTTGGACCTTCCCCAAAGCAATGTGCTTTCCCCTCTCTGAGGAGTGGATTGGGGGTGAAGAAGAGTAGGTAGAGGGAATGGGAGGAGAGGAGGAAGTGGGAACTGGAATTGATATATAAAATGTAAAAAGATAGTTTGCTTTCTTTTAAAAATAAAATAAGTTAAAAAATGGCTGTGCTGTTCATATCACAAAGAGCACAAGATGAAAGACAACCAAATAGCTGTAACATGCTGAAAGAAAAATGACATTGTGTGTTCAATGAAAATAGCTTTCAAAAATGTTCTCACATAAGAAAAATGCTGAGAGCTAAGTCATGAATGATTTCTGTATGGGAAAGGTTAAGGGGAATTCTATGGAGAAAAATAAATTGCTATCACATGCAAACTGGAGTCCACTTAAATCAGTTTGGACAATACCTCTCTGTAAAGAAAAAGACCTTCTCCTTATGTTCTAAATCTCCAAAAGTATTTAGAAAAAAACCATTATTAGCAAACAGAAATAACTGTACCGTTGTTCAGGTAGGTTATAAGTGACCTGCAGTGTTTCTTCCCGTTCTCTCGTCTGAAAGCAGGAGCACGGTCACAGAGTTGGTCCAACAGTAGTGGTCCCTAGGATTTAGGCATCAAGGCTGCTTGAAACCTTTGAAAAAAATCTATGGCTATTGGAAAGCTTCTGTTTATGCTTGCTGCAGTTATTGAGATTTACAATTTTAAATGCTGAAACCAAGAGTTAAAAAGGTGTCAATTCATCAAAAAATAGCTAAATAGACTGAATGTCAAAAATAGTTAACAAAGGACCTAGAGAGAAGATTCAGCAATTAAGAACTTTCTGCCATCCCAGATGATGCGGGTTCTGCTCCCATCTCCTTCATCTGGTAGCTCATAACTGTCTGTCAGTCCAGATCTAGTGGATCGGATGCTTCTTCTGGACTCTGTAGGCTCCCATATACATGTGGCGTGCATGTGAACAGACTCATACATTTATGCTTAAAAGAAGGTGACATTTTAAATTTTAATAGTCTTTCATGTGTGTTTATATGATATGTGCGTGTACTTGTGTATTTGCATAATGTGTGTATGATGTTTATATGGGTGTGTACATATGATATATATGTGTGTTACTGTCTGAAGCATATAGACATGAATGATGTAGGGTGTATCTATGTATGTGTGCACACATATACTATGTGTATGTATATATGTATGATACATACATATGGATGTATGCATGGTGGGTGTATGTATATTGTGCATTATTATGTGTGTGTATGTGTGTAGCATGTGTAGAGATCAGAGGACAACTTTTCTGACTTGATTTTCTCCTACCTTCGCTAAGGTTCTGGGGCTCAAACTCAGGTCATCAGGCCAGTGACACAAGAGCATTTTATGCACTGAGCTGTGTCACCGACTTTAAACTAAAATATTCTTTTAAACGTGTTTTCTAAAATAATCAGATCTTGAAAATAGTGATATTATTTTACACTGTCTCAGTCTTTTTAATTTTAATGGAGGCCTACAAGGTTGGTGCCATATTTCTGGTTCAGTGTGTTTCACTGTCATTTGTTACCTTGGCTCTGGCTATTCTGATAAACTTAGTGTATTCTCATGAAAAAAAATCTCTCTCTCTCTCTCTCTCACACACACACACACACACACACACACACACACACACACACACACAGAGAGAGAGAGAGAGAGAGAGAGAGAGAGAGAGAGAGAGAGAGAGAGAGAGCTTGCATAATGAAAATAGCTCTGCTGTTACCCATGCCAATGACACATTCCTGATGGTTCCCAGACCAAATACGGAGAACTGTTAGTTGAGAACTGAGTTGCTCTGGGAAGGGTGCATCTATGTTTCAATTTTGCACCATAGAGAGAGTTTTGTAACACTCTTCGCCTTCTAGGGCTGCTGTTAGTTTAGTGTAGAATTTAACATGCAAGCAGAGCCGATTATTAATAGACAGTGAGGTACTATTTTGCCACTTTTTTCTTAGGAGTATAAGTCACTTTTGGAATGACTTTGTTTAAGAGCAGAGGAAGCAAATCCTTGCATTTGTGGATAGGGGGTTGTCTCAGTATTTATATAAAAATAACCCATTTGGGAAGTAATGCTGAGTGCAAAGCATTCGAATCACACAGTGCATCATTTTCTCTCCCTGTCCCTCACTTCACTCAGAATAAAGGGTGTGCATGAGCCTGTTTATCAGCCCCATTTCACACACCAGGCAAGTAAAACTCAGAGGTTAAACAACGTGTGCAAAGTCAAAATTTCTAGAGCAAACCTTTATCTCCTGACTCCACATTCTGTGCCTTTGAAGTCTCCTCCTTGCCTCTCGGTTCTGATTTCTTCACATTAATATGCATGCTGTGCACCTGCTCTCTGGGAGATGGGTTTGCCTGCCTCAGCTTTTGAAGTTGGTGCTAGATCTTGTTTTTTTTTTTATTAAGGATGGAAAATTCACTGAATAGACAGAGAGACAGAATGGCCATTCTATTGCTTTGGAGATGAAAAATGCTGGGTAAGTGTAATTATCGTGTGCTGGTAATTTGATCAAAGAAGCAATAACTATATAGAAATGACCCTAAGAAAATGGGATCTGAGAAGGGGGCAGTGGTCATCAACTTTGCGCTGGAAGACCTCAGGCTTATTCAAATTTTGATGTAGGAAGTTTCTGTGGGATGAGAAGCAAAGGTCTGCTTCAGATGTTAATAAATTCTGCAGCTGACCCCAATGTAGTAGGAGGCAGGCCAGCATGTGTAAATTCAATATCATTAGCAGAAAAATGAAGATGAACCCCTAGTGACTTCTGGGAGATACTTTCAGGCAAGAAAGAGAGAGATGAAGGTATAAAACTAATAGTGGATATTAAAGGCTCTTCAGAATCCTTGGTTAAGAGTTCTTGCCCTGTTAAGAGTCTCAGAAGAGTAAGCTAATGATGCTACCATGTTATATGGCTCGAACTTGTTCTTTGGTAATATTCTATACCAAACAATTCATATTCATTTATTTTAAGAATTGTACATCAAACCCAGAGCCAGTTACCTACTAGACAAGCACTTTACCACTGACCTACACTGCCAAAGATCTTTGAATGCCCATGTCATTAACCACTCACAATAATCCCATGGAGGCTTCTGTACATGGATACAGTGTATTTTAGACATATCCACCTTCCCTCTGTAACCTCTCTTGGGCCTCCCAATATGTCTCCCTTTCTACTTTTCTCTTAAAAAAAATAACCCACTGAATTCCATTAGTGTGGTCTGCTTGTGCATGGGTGTGTAGCCAGCCACTATTTCACAGTAAGAAAATGTAATTCAAGGATGTCAAATGATGTTCCTGGTCATAGAGCTAGGGAGAGGTAGAGTATCCAAGCGTTGTCTGGTATTAGTGTTCCAGAGATCTGCAGAGGACAGCTTTGGGAGGCATACTATGGCATCAGTTCCCACAACAGGCATTTATCAGAGTTCTGTGTATCTGTTAGAATGCTCGTAACTGTAACAGAAATCCCACTCAATCTGAACTATATAATACAGAGGTAAAAATACATAAGGTATTTCCTGGCATGGTGTGCTGTTTAGTTTTTGTCAACCTGACACAAACCTAGACATATCTGGGAAGAGGGATCTTTAACTGAGAATGTACCTACACCATTTCAACCTGTGTGTTCATCCATGGGGCATTTTCTTAATTAATAAGTTATCTATCTAGGAAAGTCAAGCCCACTGTGGGAGGTATCAGCCCTGGGTAGGTGGTCCTGAGTGGTAATAAATAGTAAGACGTGAGTATCATGAAAAGCATAGCTAGAAAGCAGTGTTCCGTCATGATTTCTGCTTCAGCCTGCTGCAGGTTTCCAGACTTGAGTTCTTGCCCTTACTTTATCTAGTGATGGATTTTGTGTGATAAGATAAAATCTTCCCTCTCCACGTTGCTTTTGGTCATGCAATACAAAGTAAAACAAAACACACAGAATTGAGGGATCTGTTTCTTTCTGAAATTTTCTTAGCTTTTTCTTTGTGTGTGTGTGTGTGCGCACACGTGTGTGTATGCAAGCATGTGTGTGTGTGTGTGTGTGTGTGTGTGTGTGATAGTAAATCCCCCCCTGCTTTTTCTTTTAGTGATTGGCTTTCTTCAAGCCTTATGTGTTTTTCAATGGTCATGGGGAGTATGGAGAAGAGGAGGAGGGAATAGTAGTTATTAAAATAGTCAGCAGTAGGAGAGATAGCCAGGAAATAGAGTGGAAAGGTAATACCTTAAGCCAGTGGTCCTCAGCCTTCCTAATGCTATGACCCTCTAATACAGCTCCTCATGTTGTGGTGACTCCCATCCACAAAATTACTTGATTGCTACTCCATAGCTGTAATTTTACTACTGTTATGAATCGTAATGTAAGTATCTAATAAGCAAGCCCCAAAGAGGTCATAGCCCACAGGTTGAGAATCACTGCCTGATGGAGGAAGGTCATTGGCTAATAAAGATACTGCCTTGGCCCATTTGATAGGCCAGCCTTTAGGTGGGTGGAGTAAACAACAGAATGCTGGGAAGAAGAGGAAGTGAGCTCAGACTTGATAGCTCTCCTCTCTGGGGCAGACGCGATGAAGCTCCTACCCAGGATGGACATAGGCTAGAATCTTCCCGGTAAGCACACCACGGTGCTACACACATTAATAGAAATGGGACAGGCAGTGTTTAAATGAATACAGTTTGTGTGTTGTTATTTTGGGGCATAAGCTAGCCAGGTGGCCAGGAGCTGGGTGGCAGAAACGCAGCCCACAGCTCCTACTACAACTGCCTAAGTACTCTTATGGTCCTCACCTAGGTAATTTTCTAACAGGCCCAGACTTTAGGGGATCAGGAGAGCATCAGGTGCCATCTGGTATAAATTAATCAGGATCTGAGGCTGAGGCTGAGCTGGACTAGGTGGATAGGCTCTAGTGTCAGCCATGATCTACTAAGTGTCTTGAGCTATGCAAGCATCCTGCAGGTCCTCAGGCCATTAGGCAGCACCACTGCTGTCTTTGTTGTCTGCATGTGGCAAAATGAGATGAGGATTATGAAGGACTCTTGTGTGTATTACATCTATATACTGTGTATTTACTTATAAAGTAATTTGACACATATGTTAGTATGTATAATACTTCTAAAGGTTCTGAAAGGAATATGCCAGTCCTTCAGGGAAACGAAATTATTCTTAGTTTGTGAATTCTCAGATTCTCTGTATGTGAATGAAATTTAAACTCACCACCAAACGACACAGTAAAATTTTGAGTAATACTTCACATTCTTTAAAAGAAGCAATGTGCTTCATTAGACTATGATGTTTGGCATCTGCAGATAGTATCCCGGGACATTTGATAAAAGCTGGTCTCTGAAACAGTGCCTTAGAGGAAGGAAGTAGGGTCTGAAACAGTCTGGGTGGGGAGTGGAGTTCAAGTATAAGTTCCCACATAACTATTTCTTCAGACATTTTTCTCTAGGTCTGATGACAAGAGAGGATAGAATTTATTTGTGGAGAAGATTGGGAATTTAGAATTTATTTGTGTGGATGATGGTGGAGGTGAGAGGATCTGGGGAAACAACACAAAATTCCTTTGGGATCTTACATGTTCGGTTCAAATTGCATACACATTTTACATTCAATTCCTTAGTGAGGTCCTTGTATAGTTTAATATAAGATAAGACTTTGTCAGAAATCTCTGTGTGAAATAGATGGTGACAGGGGCTGTGGCAGGCTGAAACAGTGGTTTGATAGAACTAGGCATAG
The DNA here is from genome assembly GCF_037038515.1 of Microtus pennsylvanicus. Classification (NCBI taxonomy): domain Eukaryota; kingdom Metazoa; phylum Chordata; class Mammalia; order Rodentia; family Cricetidae; genus Microtus; species Microtus pennsylvanicus. The sequence goes on along the minus strand of NC_134590.1, from coordinate 55,516,281 downwards.
GGCAAGGCTCCTTTGGCAATTTCCACACATTAGATGATTTTTGAGCTTTCTCTTACTTTTCTGGGAGTAGGCAACCTTCCTAACTTTCTTTCTTTCCTTTTCTCTATCAAACAGAAGACCTCAAAACTGCTAGGCCACCCGTCTACCACCATGGCTCACTACCACTCTGCTGAGAGTATGCCATTATGCCATTTGACTCTCAGAGTAGTATTATGTGGCAAATGCTATATTTTACCCATTATACAGATAGGAAAACAGAGTGAGAAAAATGTTGATTTCTAGTCCAACATGATTTACCTACACCATGACCTCCCAGGGTTACCTTTTTATTCCATGGTTTAGTGACCCAAGCATTAGAAGGTAGAGTTCAGCAATGATTTTCTGTAAGGGGCCAAACAATAGGCCATTTAGTCTCTGCAGTGACACTTAACCTTACCCCTGTGACAAGGCAGAAATAAACATTGAAGACATGGACAGAAGCGGTTCTGTTTCAGGAAACATTTCCAAAAGTAGTCTGTCCACCTCTATCTAAAACAAGCAGGAATTGGAAGTCACAGGTCTGAGTCTTATGATGGTCAGGATTAGGAATAAAGGCAAGCTGGTGAAAAAAAAATCTCCATCTTTTTTCATTACTAATTCTGTGTATGACTTCTTTCCTTCCAGCATATTCTGGGTGAACTCCCCACTCTATCATAGTTTTCCTGCCACTTCTATCAAACTCATATCCCAGCTCTCAAATCTCTGATGTTTTCTCAAAGCTCAACATGTATCAAACCTACTTCCTGAACGCTTCTCTACATAGTGGTTACTCCCACTGCACAGATGCCTCCTTGTATATAGACACGGAAGGTATTCTACAAGCAGATTCAACACAGCTCCTTGGCTCATGCCCTTCAGTGCATACCAAAATATTAAGGCTACAGTCTTATTCTTTGTTTTTTAGCTATCTTGTCTCTCCTGATGTTTGCAGTTGGGACCTAATGCTTTGAACAACCCATATTCATGATATGCTCCTTTCCTGTGTAACTGCATGGTGTTCAATACCAGTCACAGGTATGAGAATTTCATTCGCTTCCTTTGCATTCTTCGGGAGCTCTGTTTCTTTATTTCACATGTCCTCAGGATATCCAATATTTATCATTTTCACAGCATCTCAGTAACTTCTGTATTTTTTTCATTTATAAATCAGAGCCTTTACTGGAGTGGCAGTGCAGGCTTGTAATTGTAGAACAGGAAATAGAGTCAGGAATATCAGCAATTCAAAGCCAAAGCCATGCAGGTTCAAGGAGAGCTTGGGCTACAATGATTGTAACTTTTGTATTTTAACACGAACAAGTCAGGATGTTAATTTGACCAATTGGAGTCTCTTCCTTGCACTTTCTGCTCCCAAGTGATCCTAATTACCGGGAAGGTGATGAGGATCTGTTTCCTGCACTCTGTAGCAGGATTCCTATTAGTATGTAGCTCTTTCTGGTGGCTGCTGTCTTCTTTTAGAAGTGATCTTGTGACTCTGTCCTTGATTCTGGTTCTAGGGTCTGAACGTGACATGTCTTTTTCTCCAACAGGTTGACTTTGGTTTCTTTAAGACAGGGAATCTGATCTGTAGTTGTAATTTTTCCCTCATTTTTGGTTTCTGGTATACAGTCTGTAATCTGCATTTTTCAAGAGATGGAAAGTGAAGCTTTTGAAATTCATGGAAATGTAATCAGCCAATCAAATTCCTTTCTCTCTAGAAAAGTAGCTTTATAAATCTGCAAATTTGACTCCCATTGTAAACTCTGTCTCCTGCATACAAATCTCATGAACACCGAAGGCTTTTGCACCTGAGATATCTCAAATTATTGCTACTCAGCATTTAGAGTATGTCACCTTGAGTATGTCACGAAGTCCAGTTAATGGCAGGCATCTGTCCCTCTTCCATAATGTCTCGCCATAGAGTCTTGCCTATATTCTTATTGATATGGCCCCATAGTCTATGATGTGTCTCCATTTACTTGCCATTTTCATCTTGACGCTAACTTAATGCTTTTTTAATTATTCATATTTGTTGGTCTTAAGACAGTGCTTCACATTTTATAGTTGCTAAAAATACCATTGTTTGTTGACTGGATAATCCTTGTAGCCTCTTGTTCACCTCAGTGATATCTGTTTAATGTCTACAGAATTGTTGACTGGTTTTCAAGGATGTTTTGATTCTTAAACTATTTATAAAGCCATGAAGTCACTGGCAATGTGAAACAGCTTTATTTCCCTTAATACTCTGCAGTGCCAGGTAAATATAAAGATGCATTTAGCTGATGATTGAATAACCTTCTTGTTAGAGTCCTTGGGTGGGTCATGTGACTTCGCAACATCACGCATCCTCGCTGATTTTCATTTATTAAATGTTCTCGGATTACCCCCGACTTAGGGCCATGTTTATTTTAAGCTGTACATTCTGTACTTCATGGCTTATTAGGGAGGGAAATTCAATAAGTCTTGGCCAAAAATCAGAGATTGGCTGTTTTCCTCTAAGTGCGTTTTTGTACTGTACCTTGGCCTGTCAGGCCTTACTGCCCATTCCCATGGTCCACTCACCTCTAGCCATAGAAATATAGGATGAAGAAAGTATGACAAACAGCCAAAAGCTGTTGAGCTAACTCCCTTCCTTATTGGGAAGCTCACTTCCTCAACTGTTTGAAACATGTTGAAGACGTCCGTCTCAGAGTCCTCTTTGTGTCGCACTAGATTCTACTCTTGAAATTCATGCGTTAAGGGAAAGAAATGGACACAGTGGGAAGGGCTGGCCTTGGCCATTGCTTCCTCCAAGGCCAACTGCTTCATGTTTAAACCTTGAGAATTAGGATACCATCAATCCGTAACACGGGGTACACAGGGTCTAAGAGTTTGGAATAGATAAGGCCTACTTCCTACTGGATGCCTGCGTATGTGACTGCTTTTGTATAACTCTTGCTATATTCCTAAGAGATAGTTTGCTGGATTTGTTCCTCCCATCAAAAAAATAGGAAAACCAGTTCACTAAGGGTATAAACTGTGCATGAAGTCACACAGCCAGGACATGGTAGATTGGAATCTGCCTCAAAAATTCAATGCATTCGTGCTTTTCCACTCCATTATGCAATTCTCTGCCCTGGTAATAATCCTCTGTCTTTATTTAAACAACAACATAATTTTAGTGCTCATCCCTAGAAGTGCCTTAGGCTACTTCTAACACTTTAGGCCACCGGAGTACTATTTAATGCAACGAAGCAGATATCTTTTCATACAAATAATTTATTTGCAGTGAAATTTTCCACTAGAGCACCCAAAATGAATTGGACTAGTGCATTGTTTTATACTAATGAGGTAGTTGGAACTTGGCATATTTTTGAAATTTCAGACTCCCATTTAAACCTTTGTTTGCTAGTAGAGTCCAAGTAAAATGTAGCCTAATTAATTCTTCCTCATTTACACTCTTGTTTGTTTATACACTCTCTTTCATTTTACGCATGAAAGACATTTTGGTGGATTATTTAATGCTCACTATCTGCGATCCCCTCTTAAAGATAGTTTCAAGTTCCTTTTAGTGGAAGCAGAATACTTTGACTTTATGACCTATTAGTATATTGTTTGATGCTGGGTTGAGGATGTAGTTCAAAGGCCAACATTAGTGTTCTTGCTTAGTATGAACTTCTAGTTTTTAGTCTCAGTGCTAGAAAACAGTGAATAGCGCCAGTGATTGTTAGATATCACTGACATCTAACTTGGCAAAACCTACCTCTAAGGAGGGATGATTTGTTTGGCTCATGTTTTTGGAATTTTAGCCCATGATTGCTTAGCTTAGTGGCTACCAGGTCTGGAGCGGGGAGGCACACCACTGCAGATGTGGGTGGCAGAAGAAGCTTCCCACTTCACGGTGGTCAAGAAGTGAGGAAAGGGAGAGGAGGCACTCTGGTCCCAGTTCAAAGGCACACCCTCTGTGAACTTTTTCTTTTACTTTTAGCAAGCCCACCTGTTAAAGACTGCATTGCCTCTTAATACTGCCTCAAGCTGGTGACCAAACCTGTAGCACATGACTTTTGGGGGCTTTGTAAAAATCCACATAATAACATCCTCTGAGTCTAGGATGCTTATAGTGAGTAGAGATGTTTTGCTGACACTGTGCTTGAGTTCGGCGTCTGCACTTGTGAGCCACTTCATTCTGTGGTGGAAGATAATGGGTTAAGAAGGACAAGAGGCAGGAGCTGGAAGGTTTTATTTTAATTTTTATTTTATTTTACTTTTTACAGCAAACCCATTCATAATACCTGACTTTCTCCTGTGTACCATCTCTAATTATCTCTCATTGGGACCTGCCTTCCAACACTACTGCACCTGAGGTCAAATTTTCTTAAATAGATGTTGGGGACTATTTAAGTCACAGCAGAATCCAAGTATAAATGAACTAACAGCACAGACAATTCCACTTTAGGGTGAAGTCTTGCATTTAGGAAGCTGAAGTCAGCTTGCAACCTTGGCAAATGCAATCTTTAACCTCTAATGCAGCTTCGTATTGAAGCAATCCAGAGGAATAACAGGGCTCTAATGGAAATTGTCAACAAAATTGAAAAGAAGAAAAGAAGCCACATTTTAACATCCAGAACTTGAGAGGTCGCTAAGTACAAACAACACAGGCATAAAACTCAGAAGGCTTCAAACAGCTTTAATCTGCTGGTGAATCTGTCCTTTGATAGAATGTAAAAGTCTAAGCTGAAAAATGTGTGCCACGGGGTTTCAGTACACTAATTCCAGGATTGATTCTGCAACAGAACCTGAGCTGCATCCAAAACAGGCAGCAGCACGAAAGGGAACTGGAGACAAGAAAGGGTGAGGAGGCGAGAGAGCACATGGGAAGGGGGAATCAAGATTGAGGAGGAGGAGGAGGATGGAGAGGAAGGGGAGCTGGGCAAGGGTGAGCCGTCTGGTTAGAGACTGAAGACCCAGGTTGAATCCTTGTTTTCCTATTCACATTTTATAAGGGCTTATGCAGATCCCTTGAACCAACTTGTAATTGTTTTCTTATATGTTTCCTTATATGGATAATGGGAGTAAGGGGCTAACTGAAGAAGTTACTGAAGGGCAATATAAGCACAGATATTGGTAACCCTTTCTTTACTTGCAACTCTTCCCTGACTGCTCCCATCCCTTCCCTTTACTCCCCATGTTGATTCTCAGATTCCAGATGATATTCCCAAGTAAAATCTACTTCCATTTCCAAATCGAATCCCCTTCCACTGGTTTCTACTATGTATTTCAGCCATTATTTATTTAATCTGTTATTTATTTTAGGATTCTTTTAGGACCCTTAAACATCCTTAACCCTCAAGTTGGGGTCTAAGTATCAGCAACTCTCTGTTTTATTTTAAGTTTTCTTAATTCTTAATTAAAATTTTTATTGATTCTTTGACAATTTCATACATATATCATGTATTTTGCTCATATTTATCCTTTATTTCCCTTCTTTATTCCCCCACTTTCAGAGTTCTTGAATGATATACAAGTTGCTTCTACTCCTTTATCTCCAAAGTTCTTCTCTATCCAGTCAGCATGAATTCTACCACATCCACCACACTTCCTTCAATCCTCATTGGTTTGTTTGTTTGTTGCTGTTTTTCAAGACAGGGTTTCTCTGTGTAGTTCTGATCATCCTAGAACTAGCTCTGTAGACCATGCTGGCCTCAAGCTCACAAAAACCTGTCTGCCCCTGCTTCCAGAGTGCTGTGGTTAAAGTCGTATGCCACCAAGTTATTGTTCTATTGCTGTGAAGAGACATAATGAACCAGGCAATTTTATTAAAAAAGGCATCTAAATGAGACTTTTTATGGTTTCAGAGGCTTAGCAGAGCACATTAACAGCAAGCAGGCAAGCAGGACACTAGAGCAGTTGCTAAGAGCTTACATCTAATCTGCAAGTTGGAGTCAGAAAGAGGGAGATTGAGCCTGGTGTGAGTTTTTGAAACCTCAAAGCCCACCTTCTCCAATAAGACCACTCATCCTAATCCTTCCTGAAAAGTCCACCAACTAGGGACCAAACATTCAAATATATGGGCCAATGGAGGCCATTCTCATTCAGACCATCACAGGAACTAAATGCTCCCAGTGTAGAATTCAATGGAAAGCTTTCAGTATGATGTAACCTGACTTTTTAAAAAAAATTTGTTGTTCAACACAGTTGGCTCCATCTTCCTTTTTGCAATACTTTCTTGCTGAGTCGTCTGTGATTTTAGACTCTCCAGATGTTCATACTAGCTGTCCAGAATTCTCTTCCAAGTCTTTTTGATGGATTTTCCTGCCTTCTAGTGTTAACATATTGCACATTTCTGGAAACAGTCCTGAGCCTGTCTCTTTCTTATCCACAAGATACCTTCTAAGCAATTCTATTTGTTCACTTGACATAAAAAAAAAACTCCTTGTGCTAAAGACTCCCAGTTCTTCTTGATCACCCAAGTCTCTCTTTGGCTTTGGTTACAGATTCATATTTCAATACCATCTCGACAACTCTACTTGAGTGTTTTCTAGATACGTTCTCCAAATGGCACTGATTTTGCTGACATGGAAGTTTCAATCATGTGAAGGTATGAAGGCTCAAGCTAAAGTTCCAGAATTCTGAAGCCAGGTAATGTGGGACAGCATCAGATTCCTTGTAAGAAAGTCCTGAGAAACCATTGCATGATCTGCAAAGGTGAAATCTATGTTGTAATGGAGACCTTGGGATATGGAGGAGTCTAGAACAGGTGATATCCACCGAAGAGTGTTTCAGGCACAGTGGAGCCATTCCAAAGGGGAGCCCACATGTACCACAGGTGACAGAACTGGAGAGGTTAGCAACTGGAGCACTGACGATGCCATCAGAAGACCCAGGTGCCTGACATGGAGTTGCAGGAGTTGGTATTTGCCGTGCTGAATTCTGGTTTGCCTTTGGTCTCATCTTTTGTGCTTGCTTTCTAGTATTCCCTTTTGGAATGAGAATGTTTACTTTGTGCCATTGTGTATGAGAGGTAGTATGTTACATACTTCCAGGATTTTTAAATTTTCCTTTTTAATCTTTTGAGATTATAGTTGTATTATTTCTCCCTTCCCTTTCCTCATCCTGAGCCTTCCCATGGATCCACCTTGCTCTCTTATAAACTCCTGGCCTCTTTTTATTTAATTCTTACACTGTGTTACAATTGTGCTCTTACCCTTTCTCCCACTTACCCCCTCTGTGTGCATATGAATTACTAAATGTATGAAAACTGTTTGCTCTGTCTGTATAGTGGTACTTGTGTGCATATGTTTTCAAAGCTGGACATTTGGTATTAGATAACAAATTGGTATGCTTTTTCCTGGGGAAGACAATTTATTCTCTTTTCAGTACTCCTTAGTTGCCTGTACTTCTTTATCTAGTCTTGAGGTCTTCTGAGCTTTCCTCCTGCCCATTTTAACATGCCTATTGGCATCATCATTGATCATATTTAGGTATCCATGTTGGTGAGACTTTAAGGGTGGGTGTAGCTTCCGACATTTCTAGGAGAAACAATCTCACTCTTTTTACTCTGTGTCTTAGAATCTTCCTACTTCCTCTTCTGCAATCATCCTTGAACCTTAGGTGCAGGAGTTGTTGTAGATGTATCAATTGAGACTGGACTCGACAATTTTACATTTTTATTACTTGTGGTTTTCTGTGAAGGTCACTGTCTATTTTCAAGCAAAGTTTCCTTGATGAGGCATTAGAGCTGCAATTATCGGAGGTACAAGGACAAATGATTAGACTTACAGATGTTAACTGAAAATGTAGTTCGAGATTATGCTGTTGTAGCAAATGGTGTTTGTAGGCTCCATACTTCACTAGCTCTGGGATAGTCAGCTCTAGTCTTACCCAGATCCTATGAACCACAACAATGATCAGCATGGCATGGTAACTCTAAGGTTGTAGTAGTGACATGCATACCTTGGCAGTAATCAAGAGCTCTCTAAATAAAGGTAAGGTTTGCCCAACAGAAGAAACATCATGCCTTGTACTGGAGACTCTTGTTTTATAGGGGCTTAGAGTTAAGAGTTTGTCTTCTGTCTCTAAAAAGACTTCAAGCTTTGTACTTTTGATTATGTTAAGAAGTATTAAGACTATGGTGACTCTTAAATTTGGACACAATGGATTTTGCATCATTAAATGGCTATGAGCTGACGGATGCCAAGAGCAGAATATTCTGTTTCAGATATAAACTATTCCTCTCAGACTCATGCTGTTTTGAAAGGTACACAACCTGTGGGTGGTGAGGTGTCCCTGGAAGATGTCACAGTTCAGCAGGCCTTGGATTTTACTGCCTGACTGTGCTTCTTGTCCCATCTCTGCTTCTCCCACATGTGAGCAGGCAGCTTCATCTTCTTGCTGCTTCAGCTGAGAGCTTTTCTTGTAACCATGCATTTGTTGCCATGGTGGGCTCTACCCTCAAACTGTGAACTAAACTAAACACTTTCTACTTAGCTATTTCTTGTCAGCTGTCTGTCATGAGAATCAAGAAAGTTTAAAACAGAATATGTCTTTCCCTCTCAAACACAACTTTCTTAATTTAGTAATTGACCATTTGCTCATATCTGAAGCTATGGTATTATCCATCCACCCTTTTCCATATTTCTGACATTACACTGAGCATAAATGCCTATGCCTACTAATTCAGCTTTTAAAAACATTCATATTCTTTGCTTACTTAGGTCTACTGATGTCCTGCTTGTCCGGGTCACTGCAATTTCTCACTCAAATAATGGTGCGCATTTCTGATTTTTTCCTAATTCTTATTCTCATGCCTGGGCTTCTCCTAATAATTAGTAAAAGGGACATCTCAAAACGCCAAGTGTCATGCCAGCCCCCAATTTGGAATCTTCCATTTGGACATCCAATGGCACTTAGTATATGCGCGTGTTAAATTTTGGTGTTGTGACAATATATCTGATGTAAGAAACTTTGAGGGAAACATGATACTTATTTTGGCTTATAATTTTAGCTTGTTGTTGGTTGACTCCATTGCAATGAGAGTGTGGTGAAGTAGGACATCATTACAGTGGGAGCATGTGACAGAAGAGGCTGGTCATCATATAGAATCCAGGAAGAAAGGGGGAAGTTGACAAAGTATATCCTTTAAAGACTTACTTCTCCAACCTGGCCTTGATTCCTAGTTTTTATCAACTCCCAATAGTAGAACCAGATTATGATTCCATCAATGCAGTAGTCCATTTATTAGATCAACAACCTCATGACCCATTCACTTCTCAATAGCTCTACTAGCCAGACATCAAACCCTTAGCACATTTCATACCTAAACCATAATCGTACAATAGCTAACATTTCTTTCCTATTCTGAATATAACTACCCAATATGACCAATCCACCTTACTCATCATTGACAATTTCACTTACTGTCTTCTAGTTGTGCCATGGTGTCCTGGAGTTTATTATTTCTTTTTGTTACCAGGGCCAGATTGCTACAGAGAATTCAGATTTATGATGGCAGAAAGACAGGAATTCTTTGAACTGTGGTGATCTGGATTGCTGTAGAGAGTATTATTTCTCACAGGAGTTTTGGGAGGAATGAATATTTAACAAATGTGGACAAATAACATTTTCAAGGGCTTTTGTTCATTTGTGCTAGGGTAGCAGAGCTGACAGGGAGATTAGATTTTATCTAATTCAGCTTCTTTCTTTAGGGAGGAGACAGTGGTTGGGGGAAGGAAAATGACTTGAGAACTTGCGGGTTTACATGTAATATAAATAGGTTTTTAAAACAGTTCTGAGTGCATGAACCAAGGTCACTTTTCTTATGCTAATGTGGTCTTTTCCTTTTCAAGGGCTCTCCTGATTTATGATTTTTGGGGGTGAGAAGTTATCATTTGTATATTTATCCTAGTTTAAGGAAGATTACTGTAGAAGAAATCTACTGATAGTTTAAATCTCATTCTTCAATTAGAATCATAAAATTTGTCTTTTCAGTAAGAAACTTCAGGTGTAGCAGCAGGCAGGTGGATGGAAGATTCTTCTTCTTGAACCTGAAAATCCAGTTAAAGCAGAGGGTATCAAGAGAGAATAGAAGGGACTGGCGGCAAGGGCATGCCTGGTCTTCGATTCTTATTTTTATTGCATGTATTCTTACTGAATGTGAATGCAGAGACTCGGGCATCTCTTCTCCAAGCCTCAGTTTCCTCAGAAGTGCCACACTGATAAATGTCACAGAGTTTTGAGAGATGGATTTAATGTCACCAAGACACTCATTTGCATTTTAGATTGCTTTGTTCTTTAATCCTCATAATCAAAATTTCTGATTTCATTTCCTTCCTATAATACAAGCACCTGAAGGGGGCATGGGCATATGTGTATTCTCTCTCTCTCTCTCTCTCTCTCTCTCTCTCTCTCTCTCTCTCTCTCTCTCTCCCTCTCTCTCTCTTACACACACACACACACACAGCACCTGAAGGGGGCATGGGCATATGTGTATTCTCTCTCTCTCTCTCTCTCTCTCTCTCCCTCTCTCTCTCTTACACACACACACACACACAGCACCTGAAGGGGGCATGGGCATATGTGTATTCTCTCTCTCTCTCTCTCTCTCTCTCTCTCTCCCTCTCTCTCTCTTACACACACACACACACACACACACACACACACACACACACACACATTGAAAGATATTTATAATCACACCTTGGGGAAAGCAAGAATAATCTTTGCTGTGTTTTTTATGAGATTGCTTCCAGGAATCATTCTATTCATTTACATCTATTTTGAGGGGGCACTGATTGAGGTGCTAAGTGGTTTTTCTGGGCTCTGATTGTCTAATGTTTTACCCACCTTTGAGCTTCTGGTATTTTAGTGGGAGAAGATAGGTGTACACAAAGTCTTCATTTACTAGCTGTTCGATTCTGGCAAAGCATTCATATCATCTGTGTCTTATTTTCTTTATCTGTCAAATGAGAGATGTTTTTCTCTAGGTTCTCTGCCCTGCAGCTCTTCTGAGCTTTCATTTTGGAATATTTGTACACCTGTGTATGAAAACAGACCAGATGTACAGTGTTTTCTACCACCGAAGAGGGCAGGTGCACTTTCTGACCAGTATGGCAAATATACCATCTTCTTCCTAGATAAAGGCTGGAAGTTTGCAGGTGGTCACAGGGAAATTCCAGACCTGTCAAAGTTCTTAATTACACTGTCATAATATTGTCGTAAGAACTGGGTAAAAGAATGGCGCTGCACTTGTTAATTTGTCCGGAACTCTCTCCCCTCCACCACTATGCATTCTATTTATTCACCCATTGATTCTTTATCCACCTTCTCTGGTTTCTTCTCCATCTATTACCTTACAAGTGAGGTTCATTTACACTTCTTTATTAAACAGGAGCTTCCTTGTACACCAGTCAGGACCCCTTCAGAGAAGCAGACAAGAATTATGAGTTAATGTTGGATGTAAAAGTTATTAAGAAGCCTGAGCTAAGAGTCCAATCGTTTATGATTAATGTAGACCTGTATGTGTTTCTTTGTGACTGAATGACTGTGGGACTGGGTAGGACAGAAATCTCAGGCAACGAAAGTTTCAGACTTTTCTTCCTGTGTTTTCATGTATTACTCTCCCAACTGTGAGTGTTCACCCCATCTTTGTGCTCACTGGCTTCACTGTGTTCTTGTTTTACACCCAGTTCCTGTGTTGATCCCTCTTCGGGGTCCTTTCTCTGAGAGTGGCCACCTTTTTGTGTCTGCATAGTGTTCTGTCTGCTCCATCCTAAAGCTTAGCAGATTTTTCCATTAAGATGATCTGTTTCATTCGTGCTGTGATGAAACCCTTAGAATAAGATAATGCCATTCAGCTATGCATCTCTGGAATGTAGGTGCTTCTGATTCAGACACATGCTCAGTCAGTTTTAGCCCAAAGCGTACCATTTGGTGATGACTTCCAAGTGATACAGGGTTAGCTGCTTAGCTCAGCACCTTGAAAGACAGCATCTCTCAGCTCTCATCCTGCAGTAGTGTCTAGGGGAACATTTTAAAGCTGTTACAGAAACTCTGACTCAGGGGGTCAAGCATACGCTTGAAAGTTGGTGTATTTTTAAAGAAGGTCTCCAGTTAATCTTGATATGCAGGCAGGGCTTAGAAACACACCTTCCAGGAGAACTCTGAGTTACTGTGATGATTAATAGTGATTAACAACAGGATTATATGGATAGGTTAACTGACAGGGAAGACCCTACGTACGGGTGGTACTGTTCTTTGGGCTAGGGTCCCAGTCTGAGTGAGAAGAGTGAGCTGAGAAACAGCTTGCATCACTTTCTGTTTCCTGAGTGCAGATGCAATTGATCAGCTGCCTCTTGCTCCCACTGCCGCCATGACTTCCACATGTTTCCATAGAGCTACACACTGAAATAATTTCCTTCTCTTTTGCCAGGTGTTTTGTCATAGCAACCAGGAGAGTAACTAATAAACTACCCCCAGGAAAGCAATGTGCTTGAGAGCAGCCCTTCTAGGATGCTTGACAAAGTGGGAGGTTGTATTAAGGTTTTATTTATTAATCGTGTTTGCTTTTATTAAAAGCAACTTATTCAAAGACTCTTTTACAAATTATTTAAAGTAATAATTAAATTTTATTCTTTGAGAATTTCATACATGTGTGTAATTAATTTTGATCATATCAACACCCAATTTCCTTTTTAACACTCTCTGGATCCCCTTCCAACACATCTCCCTCTCAACTTCATGTCCTTTGCTTCTTCCTCTTCCCCCTCCTCCTGCTTCTCTTCCTTCATTTTGAACCCACTGAGTCCAGTTAGAACTGTGAATATGCACATGGGCCTCTGGTCCCCCACTAGAGCATGGGCAATGCACCAGTCACTGTACCCCCAAAGAAAAATTACTCCAGCTAGAACACCATCTAAAGAGCTCTTCTGATAGGGTGAGGCCTTTGGAGCCCCTCTCATCCACGGTGAGACTGTTCCTGGTTGGTTCTACCAGGTCTTGTTTAGATAACCACAGCTGCTGTGTCTTTATGGTTCTGAAGACAGCAGTTCACCACATTCCTCTTCAGCCTCCGCCTCTTTCTCTTGTATTCTTTTAACAGTTCCCTGTGATGTTCCTTGACTTTTGTGGGAGGAGGTGATATAGATGACTTGTTGAGAGGTGTGCTTTAGCAGTCACTTATGCTTAGCACTTTCAACAGTTATGGTTATCGGCATTATCCACTGTTCACTTCACAAAAGCAGCTTCTCTGACCAAGAGAAGCTGAATGCTGCACAGACCTATAGATGTAAACATACTTATTAAGAGGGCAGTTTGACTGCATAACCATTTAGCAGAACAGCAACAGCAGTTTCCATTTTTAAGTCCTATGACTTCTCTAGCCATCAGCTTTGACTAGGCTTAGAGATATTAGTTGTGAATTTATTCTTGTGGAACAGACCGGACTCAAATCCTACCGAGAGTGGTAGGTCACTCTCATGACCGTCTTGCCATTGTTAAACCCATGAGCACACCTCACTTGTAAGGTCAGTATTGCAGCATGCAGAGTCTAGTGCTGGACAAAAATAAGGATATCTTTTCTCTCCAAGCAGCCTGCATGACACCTTTTAGAACCACGAAAGCTAACCAGCAGGAAGAAAGTCTCCCAGGTATTTTGAGGTTGTTTTCTTGATGTTCTGCAACCCAAGGATGTGATGTCTCCAGCAGCAGGGTCTTAACATCTAGCTATGGGGGACAATCAGGAGTCATGGCACGGACATGCTCTGGAGATCCCTGGGGCCTACCTGGCTCTAAGATTGTCATTTAATAACCTTCATCTTCTGCAAGGAGCATTGTCTCCTTGTGCAGGGTACCTCTATTCAAACCCTTCTGAGATTACGCCTTTAACTATCTTCATGTTGGTGGGGTCACCTAAGGAGTGTCCGTACATTCTTAGCTGTAGTTTTCTCACACTCTGATGCCTGCTCTCCCCCAATAATCCCCCCATATCTTTCATATCACAGTGTTCTACTACTCCTTCCAATTACAGTTTTAAACTGAGTTATAAGACAGCAGGCTTCCCTATGGATTTTCCGTATACCCCTCATTTTGGTTAGCTTTCCTCAACTTCTTAGTCTTCTCCCATCCCTATGCCTCCTTGATTAGACCTTCTCACCTCCAGTATTCTCCTGTTCTACCTTCCTTCTTATCTATATTCTAGTAATCATATCTTTTTAATTTGAGTTTTTGTTCTTTTGACATCTCTGGGCTTTGTTGATACTGAGGGGATGAGTCTCCCAGGACCAGCTAATACACAGACAACATAAACATCTGTGGGCATCTCTTTACAGTGCAAACCAGCTAGACTAGAACTTTCTGTCCCTTATGTGGAATGCCCATTCCATTGTGTTCCTGCCTGAATCTCTCCAGGGCCAGGCACCACTACACCAGGGAGAGCCTCCGTGTTCAAAAGCTCACTGAAATCCCTCCTGCTAACTAATCCCAAGTCTGTTCCCATCTCACCTGCTTCGGCGGATTGCCACATAAAACTGATCTGTCTCCAGTACGTGTTCTTAAGTTTACTTCTCTTGATCCCGTGGGACCCTGAATAGGGTGCTTCAAGAACACTGCACAAACGCATTCACTCCTGGAAGTCTTTCATTGGCCTTCTCACACCTGATTTAAACAAGTTGTGTTACCCATTAAGAGGAGCCACCCGAAGGAGAGGGTTGGAATTTAGAACCTGAGGGGAGAAGGCGTGTAGCAAGAAAGGAGACTGCAGAGATTAGATTAGTCAGTTTCATCCCGGAGGACATGCCAACGGGAGAGCCATAAACACAAACTTGCACGATCACTGCGGGCTTCGCACCAGGGACTGCTGTGTGCTCCCTGCGCTTTCCCCTAGGGGGCAGCAGAAGGCCCTTGTGCATAACTTGTAGCAAGTGGGTAGCAGGGAACTAATGAGCCAGAATCTCCATTCATAACGACGTTTGCTGGGAGGTTATTCAAAAAGAACGCAGAGGCTGTCAGAGAAAGAGCCTCGTCCCCGGGGAGAACGACGAGAAGCCAGCCTGGGTCTCCAGTGTAGCCCTGGTGAGCATATCAG
This sequence comes from Microtus pennsylvanicus, assembly GCF_037038515.1. Taxonomy (NCBI): domain Eukaryota; kingdom Metazoa; phylum Chordata; class Mammalia; order Rodentia; family Cricetidae; genus Microtus; species Microtus pennsylvanicus. Next base: position 55,501,208 of record NC_134590.1, on the reverse strand, counting down.
CTGAAAGCCTCCTGGCTGAAGTGTTCACTGGCCCCCTGCAGGGCTCCCCGTGACCTGCTGTCGCAGGGCTATGAGTCACCATAGCCCTGATGAAAGTTCTACACTCAAACATCTTTCATCAATTCCTCTTTATTTTTGCTCTGACTGAGGGAGGATAAGCTTCCGTTTTGCAGTCTCACCTCATGCAGCTTAGAGCATCTATTGATTTCCCCCCAGTTGATAGAGGCAGGGAAAGAGAGAGGCCTTTTCAGGCAAAGTCCTCAACTTGAGTGAGAACTACAGACACCTGAAAACTTTCCCTCTTCCCTCTTCTTTTAAAGGGTTAGATCCTGTAGGATACACTACACAAGTGTTCAAATATTCTGGTTGAATTCTCCTACTTATTTTGTATCGTTCTTCAGACAAACTCCTTTTCTGGATGGTCAGGATGCATGTAGCACAAAGTTGCATCCCACACTTGCTTCCTTGCAGGCTTCTGGGAGAGGGAAGGCACAGATTCAACAGCAATAGAATTCAAATCATGGCATCTTGGAACAACTGGTATTCAGGAATCCATGGCTCACAAAATATTTATTCATTTGCTATATAATTCAGTCTATATAAGAGCAATGTTTCATAGTTTAGGAATTTGGACCTGTGAAGTACAGCCATTCATTCACACAGTAAATGCCCCCCCCCCGAGCATTCTTCACAGGTCTAGAACTGTCTTTGATCCCCAGAACTATCTGGAGATTCCATTGATTCCATGGGACAGAAAGAAAGGCTTTCTTAGCACTGAGTCGTGCTAAGGAGTTCTAAAATGATCTTGAACCTAAGTTTCCTGATGTTACTGCAGTGAGAGGAGTTTTCATGGCTGTTCAGGGGGAAGTCTTGTGATCATGAATGAATGCCTAAGTTTCCTCAAGAGACAGAGAAAAATAGTGCATCTATCTCAAATGGCTACTGAGAATGGTAGATACTATAAGGTTTAATGTCTGATCCATAGTCAGGGCTTCATAAAAGATATTTATTACTTTTTGAGTAGCTATGAAGTGTTAGAATTAGGAGCAATTTCTTCCTACAGGGGAAGATAGCAGAGAAAAATCTTCAGAGGACATGGTCCGTACATTGAAAAAAAATCCTCGGTTCTTGGAAAAGCATCTCTCTCTTGCTTAGAAAGTGCTCAGTTGGGTAACATCTAATAAGTCTTTCATATTATGTTGTTCATTTTCTACACGAATGTATTCAAAAGCGATGAGTCGGAAATCCACATGTAGGTTATAGCGAGAGTTGCAGAAGAGACAGTGTAACAAGATACAGAAAACATAGTAGATACAAAATTGAATTTAGTTTTTTTTTTTAAAAAAAAAACAAACTCTTCTCTTTGGTGACAAATAGAGTGATGAGAGTTTGAGTCCTGATTCCATTTCAGACTAGTTTTGTACCTTGATGTAAATTTATAGTAAGTCCTGTGTCTTTGGTTCCTTCTCTTTGGATTGTTAAGATCATGGTGTTGTGGGACTAAATGGCTTACAAAGGAGAGTGGAAACATAAAATTAGGGCCTAGAGAGATGTCTCAGGGGTTAAACTCACTAACTGCTCTTCCAAATGACCTGGATTTGATTCTCAGAAACCACATGGGAGTTAATAATCATCCATAACTTCAGTTCCAGGAGATCTGACACCTTCCATAAGCACTGTACACACATGTTGGCAAAACTCCCACTTAAAATGTAAGAAAAACATAAAATTAATGTACCAGAGAATTTTATTTCTCAGTACTCAATGCTTTAGTCTATTTTGTCCTCCTATGAAAATACTACAAGCCAAGGAATTTATTATTAACATAAATTTATTTGAGTAATGGAGCTGGAGGTTATGAGCTCTAAGTGTGAGGGATCAGGTTTGGTGAAAGTCTTAAGGTAGATGCATGACATGGCAAGAAAGCACAGGGAAGTCCAAACTTGCTGTTTTATTGACACTCACTCCTAACCTATTCCCGCAGTGGCCATGTTAACCCATATTTATCTTCATGTTCTAAATATTACTTAAAGGGTCTACCTCATGGCACTACTGTGTCTAGGATTCAGTTTCTACAACATGACTTTTGGGGACACCATGTATATGGTACAGTGTAAGGGAGGAGCCCTGTGCCCAACCTGGGGTTCATTCATCCTCCTGGAGGTGTGGGGTCGCAATCAGCTAGTTCAACTCTGTGAATAAAAGCTGACACTTGGTTCTTAGACTGCTGCTGTAGCTGACAGGTGAACAGGATGACGCTTCCAGTACTTTCAGTATTCTAGAAAGTCTAGTGGCGATTTTACAGTCATCTAAGCAGTCAAGCATCATGTCTTGCTTAGTTTGTTTAAAACCCTCAAAGACTCACATTGCTATTGAGTAAAGCCAGTGTCTTCCCATGGCCTAGCCCAATTGCCTCAGCCCTGATAATCTTTGTATCATGCCTAATTGTTTCAGGTCTGTGCAGACACTCTACGTGACTGTTCCATATGTACTCTCCTGATGTCTCAGCATTCCAACCGAGACAGGGCTCTCCATAGCATGCTGTCTCTCTACATGGCTCACTCCTACCTCCTCCATCTAGCTCATTCTCCATGAGCCCCATGCTGCCCACTCTATTTTTGATCACAGCTTATTTTTCTCACACATACCACCTGACTAGCCCATGGCTACCATTCTTTGCGTTTTTACATTAACACTTACCATCATATAATATAAAACTTACTTATCATTATTTTTGCTAAATTTTTGCTTTGAAATTGCATTCTCAGTAGAATTCACACTCTCAAGGGCTTGAAGTTTTTCTTTAACATTTTTGTTCACTTATGTATCCCAAGAATTCCTAACAAACCAGTAGACATCTACTACATACTTAATTATTAAATAAATGAATACATTTTAGTTGGCATTTTGTTAATTCACTGTAACAACAAAAAACCCTCACAATTGAAAATTTAAACACAAAATTGGGAAATAAATTCTTTTCTAGTAAGAATGTTTTGGTTAATATAAACTGAAATTATTAGGCACATTTTTTAAAATGTAAGTGATTAATCCATTTGAGATATCAAATTTCTTAAAATGTGGTGTGATCTGTGTGACATATCAGGAGAAATCATACTGAGCGGAGATCATCTTGTGACCACAGCAGACCTAAGCATTTACTTACTATTACTGTTAGTAATCACTTCACAGTTGCATATTTTCCTTTTCTGTTTTCTTTATGTCCCAATGTTTACATTGTACTTTTCTTTCTTCCAGAATTATCAACCTATGAGTCTGCTTTGAATAGAAAGTTAAGATAAAAATATCATCTCAAGTGGAACTCCGTATACTAAGAGTAATATCCTGGGTGTGGACATACACACATATACACACATACACACCCAGAGACACAGACACACGCACGCACACACACTGAGAAAGAGAGAGAGAGAGAGAGAGAGAGAGAGAGAGGATGTGGGATTCTTCTCTGTATGCTGTGATTATGTTTTATTGGCATTGTTTATAAAGAAGCTGCTTTTGGTCAATGGCTTAACACAATAAAACCAGGCTAGAAAAGAGAGAGAGTAGGTGGAGTCAGTGAGAAGCCATGTAGCTGCTGAAGGAGACAGGCACTGGATGCCAGACAGAACCTTATCTGTAGATCACAACCATGTAGCGATATGCAGATTAATAAGCATGGGTTAATTTAAGATATAAGAGTTAGCCAGAAATAATGCTAGAGTATTAGCCAAGCAGTATCGCAATTAGTATAGTTTAGTGTGATTACTTTGGGTCTGGCTCGCTTGGAAATGAATGAACAGCCTCAGTCGAGAGAGAGAGAGAGAGAGAGAGAGAGAGAGAGAGAGAGAGAGAGAGAGAGAGAGAGAGAGAGAGAGAGAGAAGAGTCAGAGACTCAGGGAAGGAAGTATTGTCTCAAATGTACGTACATCTACATCTCCATCTCTCTATCTATATTTACCTCCACATGCCAGAAGTGGGTACCTACTTAAGGGGAAATATTTTTATTCTTTCATTGAGTAAAAGAAGCCGAGGAGGAGACACAGTGCTTTATGCCTTGATTATCTCCTTCCACCAACTTGCTCTTTATCTCCACGGGGAGACTAGAGGCGGTAATTAAAGAATTAAACCTCCTTTATTCATTCATGCAGAGCCCAGGATCTCTAGCCATTTGGTATTTATTTTCCAGATGAGAGAGTTTAATTTACTTTTCCTTTATGCTTCGAAACCCAGCTACCTGACCCACAACTTTCTCCCCACTTTTCTTCTTGAATGGGATTCACTTACCTCAGGCAGGGGAATACATGTGACTGGGTTCTGTGTGAGATCGAATCCTCACTCACCTTGGATAACCAGGATGGTAGGGTGGGATCCATTCTTATTCCTTCTCCTGGGCCTCTTCTATTACTGATGACAATAAAGCTGTTTCAGGCATTGCAGATCTCATTTTCACAGGTGTGCAAAGTGAACCTTAGTCCAAATCTTCATTCCCCATAGTATGACTGACACATAAAGAAGAGTTGGCAGGGCTCCTAAACAACAGAGGAATTTAATTCTAAGATTGCTAGTGGATGCTTTGTTCACAAGATACCTGCTATCCTAGGATCCCTTCACAGTACTGTGTTGCTTGTCTAACCTCCATCTGCACACATGTTGAAAGAAAGTTTCTGTTTCCACATATATTTAAAGTATGATTCAGTGCCTCAAAATCTTAACTGAAGAGTGTGAACTCAGAGGGCAGTGAGAACTAGTCTCACCAATCTAGGTTCTTCCTTGATGTCTATAACTCAGACAGATGGGATACTTCATGGGTGGTAATACTTCCTTTCTAAGGATGCAAACTTATAGGCCAAGAATCAAGTGTTACCAAATACTGTCTAGCATGCTCAGCTTTCACACATAAGATGTCTCTCTGTGCCTCAGTTTCCCATAAGCAAAATGAAAATGTAAAAACAAACATAAGAATGCTAGTGTGTACAGGTTGTTTTAAATACTACATACATAAACTATTTAAGAAAGTACAATCTAATTTAATTCCAAATTTTTATATCCAACTTATGAATTCCAACTTATTATGTCTTCAAGATTAAGTATAAGCAATCTAAATATAAGCTAGGATTTGAGGTGCTGTAGCCTCTATACCGACAGGACAGGTAGATAATTTGATAATATCTATGATAGCTCAGATCTTTACTCTGGTCTCTTAATGTGTATCCAGACATCAGAAATAAGGTAAGACATACAAAACTGCCAAGTGTATTTTCTGACTACCCATGGATTATTTGGTGCATAGGCAATGAGTCTGTGATCAAGGTGGAGATGCCTGTACTAAGACAGGAAGCTGCACACGGATATAGAGGCAAGGTCAGCAGTATATTTTGCAGTAAGAGCCTAAACCACTGTCAAAAACTACTTAACCACGTTTTCATTTAGTGGCCACAGTGTCACAGATGAGGTAGGCATTGTCTTTATTCCAGTACTACATCTTGTCTGACTTGGTTTGTACAAGCAAGGAAGTTAAGAACCAGAAAAGGTAACTTACTAAAATGGAGCTACACATCCATGTGGCAAAAGTGGAATAATCACAATGGAAATAGAGTGGGTGACTTGAGTCAAGAACCTAGCCACTCTATTAAGATTCACATCACCACAGTAGCAGCTGGGTATTAAATTCAGAGGACTGAAGTTGACATGTGCTTAGAAATAGTGAATGCTATTCCAGGCAGATGGCAAAGGGCAGAGTTACACCTGAAGATACTGAATAGTGCAGGGAATATTAGTTCCTTTTATGGCCATCTTGTTCTCTTCCAGTAGTCATCCTTAAAGGAGTCATACTCTATGCAATGCCTGGGAAAAATTTTTTAACTCAAGGCATAAATTGTATTTATTCGCTGTATTTAGAACAACCATTTGTTATTTATGTGCAAGGACCCAATTGAGTCCTAGGACAGCAGATTTAAAGTGTCCCTGTCTCTAGGAATTCCAGATCTAGTATAGGAGAGGGGCATTTACACTGTAGTAAGGTCTCACATGTAGTTCATGAGGAGAGTCATGCTTTGTGTGGGAGATGGAGGAAGGGCTTCAACAAGGAGATAGTCCTCAAAGTAGCTCTTGAAAAAAAGAGCAGAGGAGAAAACCAAATAGGCTATCTGCAGACCTCCCCCCTTTCTCTCTCTCTCTCTCTGTCTGTCTCTCTCTGTGGGTGTCTCTCTCTCTCTCTTTTCTTAGACTCAATCCCTCAGTCTCATCCCTAGTGCTTCAACAGACTAGCAGAGGCAGCCTCCCTTCACCCCTGGTCACATCCCACAGACCATCCCCTCCTGACCTCCCTCCCCCTACTGGACACTGCATTCCAGCCTCCAAAACCAGAAGGCATTTCTTATGAATATACCAGCTGAGCAGGCCAAAAAAATAGGCAAAACACATTCATTAAACCCTGGAAGTCCAGAAATGAAACAGAAACCAAGGAACAAAACAACTATTCAACCAAGACAAAGCCAGAAATTAGCACCTAGAGCTATACTCATCCTAAATTCAGATGCCTGCATGACGATGTAAGAGCACAGTCAATAACAGCCAGGATATTATGTCTCTATCGGAGCCCAGCTATCCTACCACAGCAGGCCCTAAAAAGTCCAACATAGCTGAAGCACAGGAAAAAGACCTAAATACCAACTACATGAAGATAGAGGTTATTAATTAAGAAGGAATAAGTCCCTTAAAAAAAAACACGGTAAACCACAGACAACCAATTGAAGGAAATAAATAAATCTCTTAAAGAATATCAAGAAAATACAAACAGCTGAAGGAAACGAATGTAACTGCTCAAGACCTGAAGATGCAAATAGGGGCAACAAAAACATAAGCTGAGGGAATTGAAAAATTTAGGAATTTGAACAGGAACCAGAGGCAAGTTTCATCAACAGAATACAAAGGATAGAAGAGAGAATCTCAGGCATTGAAGATATGATAGAAGAAATGGATACATCAGTCCAACAAAATGTTAAATCTAAAAGATTGCAAGCACAAAACATCTAGGAATTTTGGGACACTATAAAACGATCGAAATTAAGAATAATAGGAATGGAGTAAAGAGAACAACCCAAACTCAAGGGCCCAGAAAAATATTTTCAACAAAATCAAAGAATAAAAATTTCCAAACCAATCAATAGAAATCTACAAATTCAATGCAATTCCCATGAATATTCCACCACAATTCTTTACAGACCTTGATAGAGCAATGCTCAACTTCATATAGAAAAGCAAAAAATGCAGGTTTGCTAAAACACTCCTGAACCATGAAGAATTTGTGGAGGTTTCACCATTCCTAATTTCAAGTTGTACCACAGAACTACAGTAATAAGAACCACATGTTATTGGCATAAGAACAGACAGTTGATCAATTGAATAGAGTTGAAGACACAGAAATCCACATACCCATGGACACCTAATTTTTTGATAAAGAAGCCAGAAATTCACACTGGAAGAAAGACAGCTTCTTCAACAAATGGAGCTGTTCAGGCTGGATGTCTGAATATAGATCCATACTTACCATCCTTCCCCAAACTCAAGTCCTCTTGGATCAAAGACCTCAACATAAGACCAGGTACACTAATCCTGTTACAACAGAAAGTGGGAAGCAACCTTGAACACATTGGCGAAGAATTAGAAGCTGTTATCAAAAACATCTCTACCAAAAAGAGCCCAGGACCAGATGGTTTCAATGCGGAATTCTACCAGAACTTCCAAGAAGACCTAATACCTATACTCCTTAATGTATTTCACAATATAGAAACAGAAGGGTCATTGCCAAATTCCTTTTATGAAGCTACAGTTACTCTGATACCAAAACCACACAAAGACTCAACCAGGAAAGAGGCCGATCTCACTCATGAATATCGATGCAAAAATCCTCAACAAAATACTGGCAAACCAAATCCAAGAACACATCCGAAAAATTATCCATTATGATCAAGTAGGCTTCATTCCTGAGATGCAGGGCTGGTTCAACATACGAAAATCTATCAATGTAATCCAGCATATAAATAAACTGAAAGAAAAAAACCATATGATCATTTCATTAGATGCTGAAAAAGCATTTGACAAAATTCAACATCCATTCATGTTAAAAGTCTTGGAGAGATTAGGGATACAAGGGTCATACCTAAATATAATAAAAACTATATACAGCAAGCCGACAGCTAACATCAAATTAAACGGAGAGAAACTCAAAGCCATCCCGCTTAACTCAGGAACACGACAAGGCTGTCCACTTTCTCCAGTTTTTCTTAACTTAGGTTATTCTGACTATGTTTTGCCTCTGGGCTTTTTCCTTTTCTTATTTCTGTGTATTTCACTTTCTCTCTTACTCTGTGGCTGGTTGGGTGGCTGAGTGGCTGGCCCCTGACATTCTCCTCTTCTTGTTCTCTCTTGCTCCTCCCTCTTTCTTTCCAGATTTCTCCTTCTAGTTATACTCTTTACCTGACAGCCCTGCTTATCTTTTCTCCTGCCTGACTATTGGCTATTCAGCTCTTTATTTGACCATCAGGAGTTTTCCACAGGTAAAGAATCACAACGTCACAGCATTGAACAAATGCAACATAAACAAAAGCAACATATCGTTACATTGCTAAGCAAATATTCCAGAGCATAAACAAGTGAACACACCTTAAAATAATATTCTACAACAGGTCTGGGTTGTGTTCACCTGAGTTGTTGGCAAATGGGGTCCCCTAGAAATCCCGGAATAACCTAACCTGTTGCTAAGACAAAAGGTTCCTCTCTGAAAACTGGCAGTGGGGGGGGGGGCTTTGCTGAGGATGATATCCATACAACTCATTGAACATGAAGAAGTTGAGCTGGTGCCCATATGGAACCCTCACCTCTATGTTATAAACCTTTTGGTGCTGGAAGGTATCTTGCAGGTTACTGCAAGAGAAACAAAGACTCTAACCCAGCCACAAAACTTTTGACATACAATCTGTCCCGCCTACAAAATATGCTAGGGTAATGGAGGGACAAAGCTTGTGGGAGTGGCCAATCAATGTCTGATTTGACTTAAGGCCCACTCCACAAGAAGGAACTCATACCTGATACTGCTTGGATAACCAAGAGCCAGAGACTACCTAGCCCAAAGACCTAGGATAAACAGGACTGGAAAGAAAAAAAAAACCCAACCAAACAAAAAAGATTCTTAATGATATTCTGGTATACTCATAGATTGGTACCTTTGGTAGTCATCATTAGTGAAGCTTCCTCTAGCAGCAGATGGGAACAGATGACTAGACCCACAGCCAGACTTGGAGAGAGTGCCTAAATTGGAGGTCTCCATCAAATGCCACCCCCCAGAGATCAGGGAATCCTATTGAAAAGGGGGTAGAAAGATTGTAAGCATCTGAGGGGATGGAGGATACAAGAACACACCCATCTGAATCAACTAAGCAAGCAGCATATGAGCTTACAGAGGTTGAAGCAGCAAGTACAGGCTCTGCATGGGTCTACACTGGTGCCTCTGTGTATATATTATAGCTATTAACTTAATATTTTGATGGGACTCCTCTTGACTGTGCGAATGAGCGATTCTTTTGCCTGTTCTTTGGATTCCTTGGTGGCTGTGTACAACTTTGATATGAAAGTTTTTGCTTCATCTTATATTTTATTTGTCATGTTTGGTTTTTATCTCTTAGAAGCCTGTTCCTATCTAATGAGAAACAGAAAGGGAATGGATCCAGAGGGCAGAGAGAGGAGATAGGACAGAGTGGTGGGAGGGAAACTATAATCAGGATACATTGTATGAGAAAATCTATTTCCAATTAAACAAAGAAAAAAGAGCAGGAATTTGAAAAATGCTTGAGGGCAGGAGGAAAACACTTCAGGCAGAGAAAATTGCATCTGTATTATTTTGTCTACCGTTGCTATTGCAAGTCCTAAAGTGTGCTGACATCTGGTAAGCTTGCCTCTTGCTAGAGTCAATGCTGCTTTCCAAGGCCAGCATGGATTAAGACTGAATGCTTTGGTGATCAGGAAGAAAAGTGGCAGAGGTAAATTTTCCTCAGACTTGCCACATGCATGCTAATTTCATGCTTCCCTCTCATTGGCTCCTAGTCCTGTAGGTTCCTGTCTTGATTTTTGCCTTAAAAACTCAGGGTTCCGAAAGTTACTTTGTTTCAGAATCCTTTTAAATGGAGATCTAGTTGGTACCCTCTTTGACCTTGGTAGACATCCAGATCCATTGTTCTTCCTGACCTGGTTGCTGAACTGTGCTTCATGAATTAGGCATCCAATCCTTGATGTTTGGGGCCCTCATGAGCCCATTTCTGCCACATGGGGAATTATTGAGGAAGAGCAATACAGATGGTTCTGAGGGATGCTGTGAACCTCTCTGGAAGAGCTCATCCTGAGACAAGGAACTGATGCTAGTGTGCAGTAGAGCTGGCTCCAACTCACTCAGCTCTAGGCACAGTGATCTCTAGATCTTGTGTTTTATGCCCTGCCCATATCCTCAGACTATACCACTGTGGTAGCACAGTAGCATAAAAGCCAGTAATCTTACATGTTGTGTGCGTCAACTCTGCAGTGTGGAGGTTTAAAATAATGTGGTTTAGGGGAGCAAAGAGGACTTCAATTTTATCTTCTATAAAGGAGAGTAACAAAAGCAAGTTTGGGGTTTAATTTTGTAGTGTGTGTACAGTTTGAGTTTATTTTTGTTTGTGTGTGTGTGTGTGTGTGTGTGTAAGTGTGCTAGTGACATGATGTGCACATGAAAGACAGACAACAGCTTTGGGTCCTGGTCTCTGCCTTCTACCTTATTTGCTGCAGAGTTTCCTGCTCACTGCTGCTCATCACAGGCTGCCTGATCTATGAGCTTCCAGCAGATTCTCTTATCTCCACCTTCTATCTTACAGTAGATGCTTTGGGATTGCAGAAGTGCATTACCATGTCTGGCCTTTACATGGCTTCTACCTAGAGATTCAACTCTGATCCCCATGCAATCTCTCCAGACCGACAGTTACTTTTGAATCTCAAATTGAAGGTGTCTGGCCATACAGATTCTGTGATGACCTGTGCTTCCTGCCCAGGAATATGGCCCAGGAGAGTGTCACTACCTCTGTGAGAGAGCCTTTGTCTCAATTCTTCAGCTTCCATAAGATACACCATCTTTAATGCATGTCTGTTTGCAGCTCCCATGGTGGATCTGCCACCAGTCCCACTTTGCTGCCTCTGAATTACACTCCCAGTCGAATTGCTGGCACCAGTATTGAGCTCCATACCCACGGGGCCACCTGCACTGTTGTGCTATGGAGGGGATGGTTCTTTCTTTGGCTGCTTCTGCCTGGTTCTTCTTTCCTTTGTGGCTCCTCCAGCCTGCCAGTCCTTTCTCATCTTTACTCAGCATGCAGGGAATTCTTTTGAAAATAAACAAAATCAGATACGTTGGATCTTATCTCTCCTCTGCTCAAATTTCTGTTGGTTCCGCAATATATTTTAAACTAAAATTTATTGATTCTCTATTACCTACAGCCTGCTTTTCTCTATCAGCATTGACTAAAACTAGACTATTTCTAGCTTCATCCCTTCTAAAGATCTCTGCTCTTGCTGGTCTTATCTTCCCCTGCCTTGGTTGCTACCATTTAAACCTCTAGATGTCTGGGCTGATGCTAACCTCACAGGTGCCTTCCCCCAGAACCTCAGTGTCACCTCTCTGCTACTTTGCAGCTGCTTAATTTCCTTCACACCACTCATCTCTGCGTGCAATGTGCACCCAAACAGTGTGATATTTGCACTTCTTCCTCTAGCAAGGGGACTTCTCAAGGAATGGGTCCTTGTCAGTTTATGCCCTGTGGTTACCCAGGTAGGGTTGTCAGATAAAACACAGGCCACTCACTCAGCTAAATTAGAAGTGTGCTGGGCCTATACATACTAACAACAGTTACATCTTAAAATTTCTCTTTGTGGCCTCTCTAGTCCCATTTAGATTCTAGACTCTGTTGGTGCTTATAAATCTCTATTAAAGAAACAACAGAGAAGGCAAGTGATCAGTGGAAAGTGACCAGGAAACTCAACCTCCAGGCTGAATTCCTCTTTTCCTGGTCCGAAAGATATTTGCCTCTTCAGTGATACATGCATGAGTCGTGCTCACCAAATGCATGTGGCTGAATGGAGTTGTAGGTTCTTACATTGTCATGTCTGTTCCCCTTTAAGTTAGAGAAAAAGGGTTAGAAAACAAGATACCTTTTCAATTTAAAGCAGTTGGGGACCAAGGGTAGTGCAGAATACAGAAATTGACTCAGGAGGTGCCTTTTGTGAATAACGTATCTATTCTCCATGTGAAGATTATTCAGGCCCAATATGGTGGCTCCAAGATTGTGCTCCCATCTTTCCCCTTCAGAATCCTCAAAGCTAACATCTAGTGTCAAGTTTAAAGTAGGACCCTAAATGGCTGCTGGGAAATCCATCATCACATTCACATTCCAGGGGGGTAGCCCAGCAAAGTAGATGAAGGCCAAAACAATTTACTATTCTTCTTTTATTAAGGCAGTGCAAATATAGCCATGTATAGAGGTTTGTCAATGAAATTTTAAAGTATTGATTGATTGATTGATAATGGGTACATGTGTGCAATGTGTGTCATGGTCCATATGTGGAAGTCATAGAATGAGGTGCTGGATTAGATTCTTTACTTCTACCATGTGGGGATTGAACTCGGGTCATTAGACTTGGCAGCAAGCTCCTTTACCTGCTGTGCCCTCTCACTGACCCACACATGACTTCTTCAATCTCAGTGGTCAGACTGTCTCCCGATCACTTCTAGGAATAAAGGAGCTGGAAATCATTAACGTTAACCATGTGCTCTGAGAAAGTTTCCTCTTAAGGGAGGAAGAGAATGGATGCAGGGGACCAATGAGCCACCTCTGGCTCAGGCTAAATGAAGCAGAGGGATTTCTGCTGTGTTCTTTGGACCATTGTGGCTTTGCCTGCTCCCATCATCAATGTCATTTCTCTCGATTAGAAGATGGGGTGGGACCTTGGCTTCTGTTACAGGTCTTAGAGGCTTCCTATGCTCTTCGCATTGTTTGCTTGGACATGTGCTTGAATAGGAGGGGGCAGAGAATGTTGGATGCACCCTGCTGTTTTTTTTTACTGAGATATTTGCTAGGTTGAAGACATTAAGCATCAACCACAGAAAATCTTGGGCTGCTTCCAGGTGGTTTCTATTGTTTGAAACACTTAGACAGTAGGACAAGATTTTAAATAGGATAGAAGTAGAATTCAGAAAGCATCAGAGAGTTATAAGAAAGCTAAGTCAAGGGAGATGTCTGCTCCATTATTTCAGGACCCCCATAGAGCTCAACAGGCCGAAGCCATGGTTATTTGAGCCTAATGAGGTGTGACTACATGAGTCTAAAAGAAAACCAGGAAGATGGATCAGAACACTGTAGCCACAAAAGAGTGTCCAGGAAGCTCCAGGGAGCTCCAGGAGCATAATAAACTGAGGGGATGCGTTAGGTGTCATGACAAGAGACATCATGTGACAGGGACGTTTGTTTATCTTTTTCTATGCTAGGAATAGAGGATTTCAGAGATGGAGGCAAGAGTCATATTCACACACACACACACACACACACACACACACACACACACACACACAACATCTGTCATCACGGTCTCCACAGTTCTATGACTGAGGTCTTAAAAGGAAAGGAGCAGAGTAGAGATTTAAAAGGTGACCTATTTAAGATTTTTGTCAGTCACTTGGGTTGCATATGCTTATCAGATTTTCAGAATGCTCTGGTCTGACAGAGGCAGCAGATATAGCGATTGGCAGAATCATTCAAGAATGACAATGGGCCAATGTCAGACTATAGAGGAAGGAGATTAAAGAATTCCATCACAAAATGATAAGTACCTGAGATAGAGAGGATGCTAGAAAGTTCAACTTAGCCATTCCACCAAGGATGATCAGTTGGAAGCTCTAAGTGGTACATGATAAACATAATTTTTTGCCATATGGGGTAAAAAATTAAGATTAAAAAATGAATTAAATGGACTAAAACATGTGACCCAAGTGACTAACAAAAATGTTAAATAGGGCACCCTTCAACACTCTGCTCTGTCCCTTTCCCTTTAAGGCATCAAGCACAGAACATGGACACTGTGATGATGGGGTGTGAGGGGTGTACATGTGTGTGACTCTTGCCTCCATCTTGAAATTCCTATTCCTGCTAACATAGGAAAGGACTAAAATATGTTCCTGCCATGTGATGTCTCATCATCATGACAGCTAAAGCGTTCCCTCAGGTTACTCTGCTACTGGAGCTTCCTGGGGCCTTCTGGACACTCTCTGCTGCTGCCACATCATGCTGGCCCTTTATATATACACATATGCACATTTTCTTTAACTTTCAGGAAAACAATGTAGGAAGTGAAATCAGACTTCTAAGCCATTTTCAGGGAGACAGAATCAAGAAGAAGGTGGCAGGTAGAGATGTTATTGGAGTGCCTGATGGTATTGTGTGAGATGCCTGGCCTGAGATGCTTCTTAGGGCACATCTCCACACGGGAAGTTTGGTGGTTATGGCTCTGTCTTTGTGGTGACTCAGCAGAGTTCTCATTGGTCCTTTTACTGTCATAGTATACTGTGACTCTGAGGAAAGAGCCTTTTCTTCTGATACATGAAGAACCTAACTATTCTGCTTTCTTTGAAGGTCTCAGAATGGCATGGGAAATGGAGCTTGCATTGGAGAGTTGTGCTCATAAAAGCTTCTTGCTGAATACCCTTCCCCAATACCCAGAACCACTGGCCTGTGCTGCAGGTAGTTTTCAGGCAGAAAGCAATCTTTTCTGACCCTCCAAATATGGGGCCCTTTATAGGTAGATTCCCAGATGCCCTCATCTGCCAGGAATAAATGACAATAACCTGAGCATCCTGCTTTGACTCTCCCACCTCTTTCTTTCCCAGTGGATAGCCATATGTATCCATTTCCTTACCCAAAGGGATTCCTCTTCCCAGCTCCTGTTTGTCAATGTTGTCACACCTGCCCTAGGAGCTCCTGGTGTCAGACAAGATTCTAGTGAGAAGCAGATGGCACACTCCTAGTTGAGTGATTTGAAAAGAGATCATTTTCAAAGCTGGGAGCAGGGCCTAGGGAGCTACAGGGAAGGTTAAAGTCTGATTGCCATGATAGGCTTGAAAGAGTGAGAAAATGACTCATTCACAGTAGAGATGTTGTAGGACAGAATTCCCAGCTGTCACAGAACTGGTCCTTTCAAACCCTATGACAGTGGTGACTAATGCCATCCCTTTGCTGGAGTCCCAGAGTCCCATCAACACTGAAAAAATGCAGTTGCACGCCAGTGAGCAAGAGCCCAGTGGTGTGGTTCAGGAAGTTCAGCTTTGCTAGGGCATAACAGAGAAAGTTGAGGAGAGAATTTGGAGAGGCAGATGGCATTACACAGAGACCCATTGGCTGGACTTTGCTATAAACACCTTATTTCTTTGCTTTAATGTTTTGCACATAGTAGGTTTTCTATGGTTTACTTCACTACGAATTTCTCCACCATGAGTGTCTAGTCTTTGATTTCTGGATTTCTGTGCTTAACTCTGCATAAAAGGTATTCCAACAGTGATTATGGAATGATGAATAAGAATGAATGAATGAAGTGAGAAAACAGCCATTACGTTCACTAGAGGCAGCCACTTCCATGCCTCATGTGGAGGCCTCTGGGACCCATTCTATAATCACATCTCTGCATTGTTCTTCTGCACCCTTGGTTGACCCTGAAACGCAGTCTTTGCTTCTATGACAGGATTCATAACAGCATTCAGTTTCAGAGTAATCTCTACTCTTCAGAATGTCTCACTGTGCAGCAGACAAGTGTTTGATGTGAGAGGATTAGTCTGTGACCCTTTTCCAGGAGGTTCTGTAGAAAGCCCTGTTTACTTCATGGAGATAGGACTGAGTCTTACATGTTTCATGACTTCTGGACAATGTGTTAGACAAACATGTATTTCCTAATTTGTCATATTCTAGCAACTGACGGGGATGTTCAGGTGTATAAGACACATGGGGGGCAAAGAGTTGCAGTCCAGAGACAGAATGCAAGTAGTAATTATTATTTTTTTAAGTAGTAATTATTTTACAGTGTGGGAAGTACTTTTTGTAATTGGTAACCTGGATCAACCTGGGAGTTCAAGGCAGGCTTTCTGGAAGACTTGAGAGTTGATCTTTAGAATGAGAAAGGTCTAGGCATCAAAAGATACACATTCTAAGCCATGTGATGAGTCTAATCAAAATGATAGATGAGTCTAATCAAAATGATAGATGATGCCTGAAAAACTACATTATCTGTGACAAAAGCTGAGGCACTGATGAGTCAAAACGCAGACTGGAAGAGCAGGTGGGATAACAGGGAGATTTGGCTCAATTGGTTCACTAGGATAAGGAGTTAGCAGGGCCTCGACTAGAATGAGACAGGCGAAACATCTCTTCTAGATGCAGAAATTTAAAAGGATGGTCCAAACTCAGTAACTCAGTAATCAGGATAAAATCTCTCTCTCTCTCTCTCTCTCTCTCTCTCTCTCTCTCTCTCTCTCTCTCTCTCTCTGGACTTATGTGTGTACTTGTGTGTGTACTTGTGTGTAGATGTCAAGGCACATTTGTAGTAGGAGGCCGCTTGTCTGTTCCTGGCTGCTCAGCCCCAAAATAACCATACAGAAACTGTATTAATTAAATCACTGCTTGGCCCATTAGCTCTAGTTTCTTATTGGCTAACTCTTACATCTCAATTTAACTCATTTCTATTAATCTGTGCATCACCACTTGGTTGTGGATTACCAGCAAAATTCCAGCACGTCTGTTCCTGGCAGTGGCTAAATGGCATCTCCTGACTATGCTTTCTTTTTCCCAGCATTCAGTTTAGTTTTCCCCACCTACCTCTATTCTGCCCTGTGCAGGCCTAGGACAGTTTCTTTATTAACCAATGGTATTCACAGCATACAGAGGAGAATCCCACATCACCTTCCCTTTTCTGTTTAAATAAAAAGGAAGATTTTAGCTTTAACAAAATAGGTATCAAGCAAGAATTACATTTACAATATTTATATCTACTTTATCTTTTATAATAACTAAAAACTGTAAATATATGTTCTTCAAGTCCATCAAAGACTCCAAAAGGATATAATATTACTTAAGTAAACAGGAAGTACATTGTAAGAAACTTCCAAAACTCTAGAATTGACAGAGACGTCTTGCTGCCAGGTCAGTCATGCAAAGTTCTTCTGTATCATTGGAGCACCCATCTTCAGCTTACAGGCCCATAGTATCTGGAAGACTTTCCCGTGAAGCAGGAAATCTGAAGATCTGTTCTGCCTTGTAATGGCAAAGTCCATCAGTTGCTTTCTTCTGTGTCTTGTAGAATGTCTAGCAAATTCTTTCATGAAGCAGGAACTCCGAAGGACTGTCTCACCTTCTTTGGGTAAATTTATCAGTCTTTTTTTCTTTGGGTGCTGCATGTCCAGTTCATACAACATAACATCAAGCAGTCCAGGCAAGAACAGTTTCTTGCCCAAATGGCTAGCAAACTCCATAAGGAGCCTCTTTGATGCCCATCTTCCTCTTTAAGCAATTAGTGCTGCTAGGAGCAGATGTCTCTCGTGTCATGAAAAGTCCTAAGTTATTAAAATATTTTTATTTTATATTCTGAAGGTCTCTGAAAGATTTGATGAATACCTAACTGAAATATATCTCTATATATCTAGAAAACCTAACTAACATGACTTAAAGCTTGACTATTATAGATGATTATGTATTAACCTATAATTATACATTACATTTTTAAATGAGCTTCACAAGCACAATACCTTAATCAAGAGCAGAAATATACATATATATATAATATAACAAAATTGATCTGAGATTTGTATCAATAAACCAAAATCCATACCAATACTAAGTATTTATCTTTATATCATATCCCCCTTTAAATGTAAATGAACATTTATAAACAATCATTTAGGAATATGGGTGTAGTTCTCTCCAAACTCCTTCCTGCTTTTTGTTGGGTGAAGTATTTTTGGGGGTGTTATGGCAAGCTTTCATGGGGTCTTGGTCCATTAAACCACATCAGTCTGGAAGGATTCCACAGGTTCTCATTCTCTGTAGAAACAAAAGAAGAACCTCTTTTCCAAAGCAGCATATCCTTAGACCCATATTTTGAAGTAAAGGAATTATATATATATATATATATATATATATATATATATATATATATATATATTAGTTTAGCTTAGCAGTCCCAGAATCAAATGTCTCTCTGCCGACAAAAATTAGAAAAAAAAACACAGTAATATAAGTAGTCTAGACCTTCTGTATATATTCCATCTTTACATAGTTTATTTTTCTTTATTTTTATTACTTTTTCTACAAGTTTACTCTGTCTTTCTAAAGACTTTATTTTATTTTTTTAAAAAACCATGTAGTTTATTTTATAACTCTGTATACTCTTTTTCTTTTCTCTCCCAAGCCTATGTACATTTTTTAAACACACTGTTACTCGTTTAGAGTTCTTTTATATCTGAATCTTTCCTATTGTGCATCTGTAAATTTTTTCTGTACTAGAGAGCTTTTAAAATGGTAAGCTATTGCCAAGGCTGCTTTGCCTTTCAGCCCTGCCCAGTCCAACATGTTGTGAGGCATATTCAGTGCCTCTGCAAGTTGCGCATACCACCCCAGTTCCAAGTACGCAGCGGGCCTATGTCACACCATTAATCAGTTTGTAACACATTGCTCACAAAGCCCATTTAAATGCTCTGTTTCTGGAAAGAGCCAGAGTTCATGCTGGCACCTTTTAAAAACTGGGCTTTTTTTTCTACTGCTGAATCAGGAAGATTTCTTTTAAAGGAGCTGCAACAAATTGCTAGCAAAATGCTGAAGACCAAGAAGCCATGCTTAACTCTGTTCTTTTGTGTTCAAGATTCCTTTCTAAGCTTTCTCAGAGAAGTATTGCAAATAATATAGTTCCTGAGTGATCATTTCATGGTCTGGGTAGCAGGGAACAAATAAGTGGCCTCCTCCTACAACACACATTTGTGTGTGCTTGTGTACATGTGTGACCTCAGGATTTGTGCCTGCTTGAACTGCATTGAACTTCTCTAAGGTCATTTTTTTTTTTAAGATTCCATGCGTGATGAAGAGATTAGGGGAAATTTGTCCTTCAATTAAAATCATTTTGTTAATTTAGCCATTTGAACAAATGTTATGGGATTGATTATTCAGGTTGTTGGCATAGACAAAATCTCCAATATGTGTATGAATGTGAAAATTAGTGGTTCTAAGTGTGTCCCATCACAGGTGACCTGCAGGTTATTCTCAGAATAACCTTAGTACCTTGATCTCTGACTTGCTCTCAGGTTTTTATCTACAGCGGGCATGGTTTTATATATTAAGATTTATATGAGACATTTGGATAACACAAAAAAAAATCTCCAGAGATTGCTTCTTCTTTGTTTTTCAAAATAGGGTTTCACTGTGTAACCTTGGCAAAACTGGAACTCACTCTGTAGACTAGGGTGGCTTCAAAGTCACAGACATCTGCCTTGTTCTGCCTCTTGAGTTCTGGGATCAAAAGTGTTTACCACTACTGCACGGCACAATGTCTATAGTTATTATGATTTAGTATTTGTTAATACTGCAGCATTTCATTTGGGGGAAGGGTTTAGAGTTCTTCAGTGGAAAGAGGCATCTCTGCTAGCTCATTCTGAGTGCCTGAGGGTGAGAAGTGTTTTTTTGTCTATAAAGGATGCAGGAAATATGGTTAAGTGTTAATCAGTAATAACCATAGAGACTGAATTTGCTTTTTTAATGCCAGAAGTTTCTTTTCCCCATTGCAAATGTGCCTACACCCAGGCCCATAAGACAAAATGCTGGTTGTTACTACAGACATGATCTGGGATTGGCTTCTTTTAAGTAGCTACCAGGTCAGAGGGATTAAACATTCTCCAGGGAGTCACAAGAAAAGTAGAATTCCAGCATCACCTTTTCTCTATTAAGATGGTTCTATGACATTTTCAGAAAAGAAAGACAGCCACTACCTCTCAGCACTGAATGGAGAATGAAGAATACAAGGTTAGTGTATTAGTCAGTGATCTATCTCTAGAGTCCCAAAACTCATGGATTGATCCTCTCTCTCTCTCTCTCTCTCTCTCTCTCTTTCAATATAAAGGATATTATTGGATTTATTGGAATGATTTACAGACTGTATTCCAACTAGTCCAACAATGGCTGGCTGTGAATAGAAAGCTTAAGAAACTAGTAATTGCTCAGTCCCATGAGTCTAGGTGTCTCTTTAAATTGCTGGAATTCTGAAGAAGTAGGCATTAATGGATGTGCTGACAAGGCAAGGGCAAGCAGACAATGAACTCTTCCTTATTCCATTGTCACGCGTCTTGTAGGTTTCCAGTAGTAGGTGTGTACCGGATTAAAGGTGTGCCTTCCAGCCTCAGGCTCTGGATAGAAGACAAATTGTCTTCCTGCCTCAAGATCCAGATCACACAGGTATCCTCTCCATTTCTGGATTGTGCACCATTCCAGATAGAGCTAAATTGACAATCAAGAAGGGGGAGCCTAGGCAGTTTGGATGCTCACCTCACTAGACCTGGATGGAGGTGGGTGGTCCTTGGACTTCCCACAGGTCAGGGAACCCTGATTGCTCTTCGAGCTGATGAGGGAGGGGGACTTGATCGGGGGAGGGGGAGGGAAATGGGAGGTGGTGGCGGGGAGGAGGCAGAAATCTTTAATAAATATATAAATTAAAAAAAAGAAAAGTCACAGCAGTTAGATGGCTCCTCATGCTCTGGACACCACCAGTGTGGCTTCAATACACTTCTCAGAAGCAGCTAATGTGAGAAAGGACTCTTGGAAGACCCAAGAGGCAGTCAGGTGGAAGAAAGCAAGAGCTTTGACCATTCTAATTCCTGGGTTTGAATCTCACACTGGCATTTCTGACCTAGGCATGTTCTATACAAGCTTTAAGCAGCAGAGCCTTCCTTGAAGAGGCTCTTGGGTCTGAGTGTCTGGCATCTGGTGGATGGTGATTCCCCAAACAAGTTCTAGGGGAAACTCTTAAAGTCAATTTTGTCTACCTGTCATATCTTTTAAAACCAGCAAATAGGAATAGCTAGATAATATGCATGCATTGCAGATGTTAGCTAGAGGTATTGGGCAGGCTGGCATGACTAGAAATGAATGAGTGAGATAAATATCCCTAAAAACACAGTTAAGTGGTGGGGCCTGCTGAAGTAGATAAGGCTGTCTCCCTACCCCAACAATAGGGAAACTAGAAGGAGAAGTAGGCCCCAGAATTCCCTCAGTACCAAGTATGTGGCCACAGGGTCCAAGAGAAAGGAGATGGACCATCCTGATACTGTGATGTTTACCCATGGCTCCCTGTTACAGATGTCAGTTATGGTCAGGTCAGAGGAGCTTGGGCAGCCTAACTCATCCATGGCCAGACCTAGAAAGTCAACTTGGGAATTTTCTGAGTTTGATGTCTCCATGTCACTATGTGCACGAGGACAATTGACTACCCAATGTCCTATCTTATGGGATCTTGAGCAAGGTCTCACAGGATCAAAATGAGGATTAGGGCATGCTTGGGACCCGTGACCAGCTCTACCACATTCGAAACATGGGCCTGGCAGTTCTTGAGCCCTGTGGGGCAAGGGAGCAACATGGATAGCACAGATTGGGCAGTCGGTCACCTGGGGCAGTTAGAAGGCCGTGGCTAGCATGTGACAGTGGTGATTGCAGGCTTTGTCATTCCTAGCATGGTACACCTTAAAAGCCAACTCTAAGACTTCTGCCAGTGGGGACAAGGGGTCTTTTTCCAAACGTCTAAGTTTAACCTTAATGTCAGGGTACCACTGAGAAAAAATATGAGTCATGAGTAACTGTCTGCCTTCTATGGTTTCTGGGTAAGTTAGTATATTGTAACAGGGCTTTAGTGAGGTGTTCCAAAAATACAGAAGGATTTTCCTTCATATCTTGAATGACCTCTGAGAGCTTATTATAGTTTACTAATTTGAGACAGCCTTATGGAGACTTGCCAGGAGGCAAGTCAAAAACTGGTCCCTAGCTAAAATCCAACCTGGAATGTTATAATCCCAGGGAGGTTCCTGCTCGGGGACTACCTCTGGCCCCGGAGGGTATGTTGCATGAGTTTGGTGAATCTCGTCTGCAAGTAGTCTGGCCTGCTCTCAAACTTGCCTGTGCTCTTCAGGAAGTAGGTTATTAGATAAGATTATATAGATATCATGAAAGGTGAGATTATAAGACTGGGTAATATATTGGAATTGTTTTATGAAAAGAGGTAGAATTAGATGTGTAGGACCCCAGTTTTTGTTCTATATGGAAGAGTTCTGAGAGAGAGAAAGGAATATGTACCCTAACCAATCCATCTATGCCGGCCACCTCTCGCAATGGGAGAACTGCAGCCCCTTGACTTGGTCAAGGTTGGGTTCCAGGTGGGTGCCAGAGCTGGGTGGCTGCTGTGGTCAGGAACCAGAGAGGAAGAATGATCCAGTGGGGCTGATGGAGTAGTTAGTGGGGGGGGGGGCGGGTGGAGAGCTGAAGAGAGCAGTGGAGACTGCATGATGCAGGTGCAGGCAGAGGGAGGTGGCGAGGCAGTGGGAAGTAAAAGAGCAGAAGTATCTGTCTGTTGAGGTCGGGAAGGTATGGATTCCTTAGCAGTGTTTAGCTGAAGAAATGAGGGTAGGAGCTGAAGGATTGGGGGTAGGAGCTGAAGGATTGGGGGTAGGATCTGAAGGAACAGGGGTAGGAGCTGAAGGAACAGGGGTAGGAGCTGAAGGATTGGGGGTAGGAGCTGAGGGAATGGGGGTAGGAGCTGAAGGATTGGGGGTAGGAGCTGAAGGAACAGGGGTAGGAGCTGAAGGATTGGGGGTAGGAGCTGAGGGAATGGGGGTAGGATCTGAAAGAACAGGGGTAGGAGCTGAAGTATTGGGGGTAGGAGCTGAAGGATTGGGGGTAGGAGCTGAAGTATTGGGGGTAGGAGCTGAAGGATTGGGGGTAGGAGCTAAAGGATTGGGGGTAGGAGCTGAAGGATTGGGGGTAGGAGCTGAAGGAACAGGGGTAGGAGCTGAGGGATTGGGGGTAGGAGCTGAGGGAATGGGAGTAGGATCTGAATGAATGGAGGTAGCTGCCCACTGAGGTTGAAAAGGGGTTCATTAGCTGGATCCAGAGAGGAAGTGGACTGTTCTTCCAGCTCAGATGGAATAGCCAGGAACATGTGATCAGGCAAACAACTTGCAAGAACAGAGGGCTTAGGCTTAGAGCTTAGATAATAAAAGGCTTGGATATAAGGAAATTTCTTCCATTTGCCTGTGTGCTGACAGTAGTTAAAAAGCTCCCATAGAATATCAGGATCAAAGGTGCCATTGGGCAGCCACTTTAAATTGATATCGAAGTTGTAATGAGGCCATTTTTTTTCAACAAAGATGGACAAGTGTGGGAATCTATAAGTAGGGCATTAAAGCCTGGAATTTCAGGGCCTCTAAAAGGCATCCTGGGGGTGGGGGTGGGGGCTGGATTGATGGTCTTGGATAGATTGCTACCATAGCTGAAACCGCGAAAACAGCAACACCACAAGGCTTATAGGGCGACGTCTCCCCTCTATAGGTGGGTGTGATGGTGGTGAATACCGCAGGGCTTGTAGAAGAGCATCCTCTATCTACAGGAGGTGAGTTAAAGCCTGACTGGCTCTAGTCCAGGTGACTGGGAAGCCAGAGAGGCTAGAGGCCAAGTGGTCTTTCACAGCAGGGACCACTGATGAGTAGTCCAAAAGAAATGAAAATGAAGAAAAAGAAAAAAAAAAGAGAAAGGAAAATCCAAGGGACCCTGGGCCCCCAGTCACAGGAGGACTGACCCTGGTTGTCTAAACATGATTTCAGTTAAGGGAAGCAATTCAGAGATGAATGTCAGTGACAGGCTTAACCATAGCTATAAAGCTCATGGTTGGGGGGTGTCTACCCCCCCTCCCCCGGAGATCAAACATCAATTCCTCTGGTTTAGAGAAATGGTTAAGCTGACCAGAATGGGGAAACTTACCAATTGAAGCCAGTGGTGTGCATAGAGGTCACCCTCAGGCAGATGGAACACATGGTTGTTGTGGGAAAAATACCCAGTTCCAGATCCCCACTCTGGGAGAGAAGCTCAGGGTGGGAGAGCTTCCCAAGTCTCACAGCACCAATGAAATTACCTGGTCTGAGTGAGAAGGAAACATGGAACACCCAACAAACCTTCTTAGGAGTTTATTAGAGGGGGCATGTACATGCCTGGTGAAGTCTGGGTGCAGAAAGAGAGAGAGAGAGAGAGAGAGAGAGAGAGAGAGAGAGAGAGAGAGAGAGAGAGAGAGGGGCACGGTGTGTCCGTGTGTCCAAGCTTTTAAAAGCTGCCGAGTGCATGTGCACAGTGGTTGACATGACTGTCCTACGCAGATGACAGGGCTCATACATGCCCACAAGGGCTTAACTGAGTCATACGTGAATGGTACAACCACACATGTGTGCAAGGGCTTAGCTCAGTCATACGTGGATGATGCAACCACACCGCACATGGGTCATGCAGGGCCCTTTAACATCCCCAGGGTCATTAGGCACTTCTGCCTGAGGGCTTGTCTGCGCATGCATGGCCCCTAGAACCTGGAAGTGTCAGCCTCGTTGTGGCTGAAATCATAACAAGTAAGAACCACCAAGGAGGGGGCTGGCGCTGCCTTTCTCATGAATCCTCTCTACCACTTTGAATTTCGCTTTCCATTGCACGGCTTAGCACAGGGCATGCATAAATCCTTCTCTTCCACAACTATAGCATATCTTACAATTTAGTAACTGTACAAATGAATAAATATACTTAGCAATGTGTAGTAGCGATGTAGAACAAAGGACAGTGAGCTAATAACCAGTTAAAAGTCAATTAATCTCCTTAGTACAGAACACAATGATCCTAATTAACATTCCAGTTTTCTGGTTTCTCCGTAAATCTATTGAGTGTCAGCTACCAGTGAAATGGCTGACTTTTTTGGATAGTCCTGCTTGACCTTCATCTTTACACTGAGCTGAGTTAGGGGATTCTATAGTGCGGCAGGGAGTTCCAGGCTGTGAGTCAGGACCTCTGGATGCCAGTGACGTCTGTTCTTCCCAGGCATGTATCCATCATGTGACATTGGAGATGAGCTTCAGGAATGGAGATGACCCTGTGACCAGGCTCATCTTTGGCATTGCAAGTGAGGAGTAGAAAGATGAACTCTGATTGAGCTGTGGATTTTCAGAGAGCACATATAGGGGAACAGTCATATTTTGGAGTTAGAAATCATTGCTGGAGTGAGTAGCGACTTGGAACTTGAAGTTTCTGTGTGACATTCATGTGTAAATGAGTCATGAAGGGGCCTTGAGTAAACATCTTGACAGAGGGCCTGGAAGCAGTTTGCTGGAGAAAGATGAAGTGAAGGCAGGTGGAGAACTGGATAGCAGATAACTCTGAAGTTCACTCTGAACTCACACACACCACTGAAGCGCTGAATCATGACTCTTCTTACAGCCTCCTTTTCCTGAAGGAAAAGAGCGAAATACATCTTCAGCATTATGGTCCCAGTCTTGTCCCCATGGATCTATATATTGTATTTCTTCCTCTTTTCCTGTCAGAGAAAATGTCACCTTTTCCTTATGAGGAAATCTGTAACATTTGCTCATCTGCCGAGAGACACGGAGCCTCGGGTAATATGCAGACTTTTATATCACTTTCTGAATACACCCTACTCCTGGAGTGCATGCTTCCTGGGGTAAGGATATGGACCCATTACGTTGTAAGTTAGCTTAAAGCCTAAGATGACAAAAGCAGAGATGGACAGTTGATTTAAAGGTTGTTTTCATTGTATGGCAGACCTAATGAGAGTTTTGAATATCTGAAATATAAAAAGGCTTTAGAGAGGGTGTGGGCAGTCTTTCCTCCCCCAGTATCACTTGTCTGCAGATTGTCTCCTATTTCCTTCCCTTTCTTAGGAGGAGACCTTGTCAATCCCATAATGTCCCTTCTGAAGTATTGCCTGATTGTTCTGATGACCTGTGCTATAATAACCCTGGGGACCATTATTAGTGGGCACATTAATGTCATTTGACAGAGAAGAAAACTGAACTGCTTTGTCTAAGGACATGTATTTATTAAGTGGCAAACTTGAGATGAGAGTCATTACATTGAATTTT
The DNA here is from genome assembly GCF_037038515.1 of Microtus pennsylvanicus. Taxonomy (NCBI): domain Eukaryota; kingdom Metazoa; phylum Chordata; class Mammalia; order Rodentia; family Cricetidae; genus Microtus; species Microtus pennsylvanicus. Next base: position 55,474,939 of record NC_134590.1, on the reverse strand, counting down.
TTCCATTCCAAAAGCAGTTGCTCATTCCTAGTTAGAACATTTCAGCAATCAGTTAAACTGTGTCTCTGATTTTGGTGTATATATCGGCATTTAGGGGATGTTATTGGAAGGGTGCTAGGTTCTTGTGTTCCTAAATGAAAAACTGAGAAGAGGCACAGTTGAAACAGAAGCAGAGATGGTTTTTAGCAGAAGATCCACTTCCAAGGGAGGAAGGGAGCCCAGATACAAAGTTCAGTTGCTCAGCAGCCAGGATGCAGAGTGGAGGCTTTTACTTTACTTTGGAAAGGAGATTTGGAGTTCCTTTGAATAGTGACTTTTTGTTTTTGCCTCTCTCTGTAGCATTTACAGAGTGTCTTGTCATCAGGTGTTGTATCTCTCATTAGCATCTCAAATCTCTATCTAGGGGTGTGGGTTTTAAGCATTACAATGAGCTGTAGGTTACTCAGCAACAACTTTGAGCTGTACCAGTGATGTAAACTGGAGTTGTTTTAAGCTGGCCTTGATAGAGGGTTAATAGCTTGTTTCTAATTTTGCAGGAGGCCTTTCAGATCTCACAGTCTTCCCTATTTTCCTAGCACACACTCCAGTCCTGAGCTTCTGCTTTTTTAATTTTTGGTTTATTTTAAAGATTCATCTTCTTAAAATAAGGCTAACTCCTGTCCACTTTCATCTTTTCACATATTCAATGTCTCTCCGCAGTCTACCAACAATAGGGCAATGTCCATTCAAGACTTCAACAGTCTGCTGCAGATGATGTGTCCTGCAACCGTTCTGGGCTTGTCATTATCAGCTGGAACTGCCATCTGCCTTCTCATTTCTCCATGTGTCTGTGCTGTTGTTTAGCAAGGACAATGTTTCTTTCTTGTTAAATACTGCACATTCTTTGAGGGCTTAGTTCAAATGCCAGGTCTTGTGTTATTGCAGAACTCAAACTCAACTACCCCATTCTCAATGCTGTGCACCCTTATGGAGCCTGACGTCACTTCACTCCTGCAACCAGGCCAGCACCACCTAACTCACTCAGTTCTTTGGAAAGTGGCCAGGAACACTACCTCATTCTTCATGCATGTGTTTATTTATATACTTAGTAAACATATCTAATGAATGCATTTGTTAGTAAGCAAGGCCAGTGTTTTAGGAAAGTGGTAAAGCACAGATGTATATTTAATACTCACAAGAAAGTAGACCATTTTGAGGTCTGTAGAACAGTGTTCTTCAAATTGCTTATCCCTTTCAGCGTTTCCCTGTCTGACTTGATAGATTGATCCAGACTGCTTGTTGAAAGTACCAATTGCCAGCTCTAATTCCGCAGCTTTTGGTCTGGTATAAAACATGTATTTGAGGTCATTTGTATGCTAACCCATGCCTAGGAGCTATTGGCCTTGAATGCCCAGTGTCTTCATAAATGTTTTGATCTATAAAATAAGTCAAACTAGTTGAAGATTCATAACAAAAAGGCTGCTGATTTTGGATACTTCCCTGAGGCTTACAGATGGATTCAGGGGTACTTTGTGTCACAGCACGAAGCATATAAGTGGCATCCAAACGGGGACAAGAGGATGTTTTGATTTTATCTTCTTCCCATTTGACCGCTCTGTCTCTGCTACCCTACCATGGCGATTTCCTGTCTGTTGTTTTCATATTGCCATCATGTCTGCACATCCCTTTTATCTTCAAGTGGCCTCCTCCCCACTGCTTATTGGAGGAGTATGACTTCCTTCTGTATAAGGTCCCCCCCACTATGGTTTCTCATTTGCCTTCTCTCTGATTTGTCACTCAGAGGCTGGCATTTGTCTCTGGCGTCTAAACCTAGTGAGTTTACCTTATGAAATCCAGTGTGTGCCAAACGCACCAGTCTGCTGGCCATGTTGCTTCCAGATGTTAAATTCTCCACCGCTGAGGCAGATAAAGCTTTCCATCAGGATAGAGGCATCAGTGCGTGTTTCGCATACCCATTACTGGTTGAGTTTTTCTGCCTCTACTGAAGAAGCAGTATCCCTTGCTTTATGTATGCAATGTAAGTGATAATGAAGGTTTGTTTGCCATATAAAAAGCTCAACATCAAAGATCACAGTTGCTTTTATTCTCAGTGTTAGTGTCTCTTATATTATTTGGAGTACTACTGTGTCTCTACCCTATGTGAATTGATGAACTGGCTGAGGTGCCATCTATGTCCATTGGCTTGACATATTTACTTTGGGTTGCTCTCCGCCCACTACTTCTAGGGAAGCTCGTCACTGTTCTGGCTTCTCACAGTCCTGGCACTAGCATGAGTGATCCCTCAACTTCCTATTCCTTATTGTAAGATTTTTTTTCCTCTGTTGGGTTATGTAGTAGGAGACAGGAATCCTTGCTTCTTTTTTGTCATGAAGATCTAGATATCAATTATGCTCTTACTTATTGTGGGGAGGGAGTTCAAGACAGGGTTTCTCTGTATAGCCCTAGCTGTCTTGGAACTAGCTCTGTAAACCAGGCTAGCCTTGAACTCACAGAGACCTGCTTGCCTCTGCCTCCCGAGCGCTGGAATTAAAGGCAGATGCCACCAACCCCAGCTTATTTTTTATTTATGCTTCTCTCATACAGTACATCCTAACTGCAGTTTCTGCTCCTTCTTTCCCTCCCTCCCAGTCCCTCACCCACCTCCCCTGTCTCCCAGATCCACTCTTTTTTTCCCTTCAGAAAAGAGCAGGCCTCCCAGAGATATCAACCCAACACAGCACAAAAAAAAAATACAATAAAATTAAGCACAAACCCTATCAGGGCTGGGTGAGGCAACAGAGTAGGAATAAAAGCATCCCAAGTGCAGGCAAAAGAAGCAGACATGCACACAGTTAGAACTCCCACAGAAACAGCAAGCTAACAATGATAGCACATATGCAGAGGACCTGGACAGACCCATGCAGGCTCCTAATTGCCACTTCATTTTTCGTGGATACCTATGAATCCTGCTTAGTTGATTCTGTGGGCCATGTTTTCCTACTGTCTTTTCCTTCTGGCTCCTACAATCCTTCTCCCCCGTTTTGGTGGGGTTCCCTGAGTTCCTATAGATGGAGATTTCCAATATGAGCTCTCTCTGTGCCTAATGTTTGGCTGTGTTACCTTCTTGTTTTAAGAAGGGTTAGAAAGGAAACCCAGTTGGGAGGCTAAGTGATGCTCATTGTGTTCCCTGTGTGGACGAAGTGAGGTTCTGATAGCACAGCAATGAAGAGGATGACAAGCCTTCATCGTTCTGCAGTGCTGGATAAATCTCTGGCAATAGATGAGGTAGAATATTCACTATAGCTTCTTGTAAGAAAAGTTATGTCACCCTTTCTTTATCCACAGATATGCTGAAGTTCCAAAATGCTCGGCCATTGGCTTAAGAACACAGAGCTAAGAATTCACAGAAGCTAAGTAGAGTTTCCTGCTGTGAAATATAGCCTCTATCCCCCTTTCCTCTCTGCCCAGAGTGCCGCGGATATAAATGATATGTCCAGGGTACCAGATGAACTGGTGATATCCATGCCACCAGAATTCAGCCCAAAGGATGAAACCCCTCTGGTCTGTTTGTCACACTAAGTTCTTTGGTCTTTGGCTTCTCTGTGTCCAAGAATGTCAATTGAAAATAGCACATGAGCTGAGAACTACCAAATGAAGAAATACCATCAGAGAAAGGGAGATACATAGTGAGCAGAGACAAGCACCCTACTTATCACCCTTGACTTTGTTACATAAGATCTGCAAAGTAGACACACACACACACACACACACGCACACACACACACACCCCACCTTACAGAGCATGTTATGCTTAATAAAACAGTGAATTAAGCCTCCCTGACTCAACCTAGAGGTTCCTGAAGGCTACTCACAGTGCCCTCTCTGTGTTTGGTTTTGGAGCTGGGTACAAAAGGTTTTCACCTTAGTATAATTAACTTTTTATCATTAATATCCTGAGAAATTGAATTGTGTTGGACATAGGTCACTATAATGAGAATCTAATGACGACGGATTACAATGCAGGCTAAGCTTTGAAAGTGTGCTAAAGGCGTCACATTGCCACTGACCTATGCAAATTTCCATCTCAGTGGCCCCCATTCTTTCCCACTGTGGCATCCAGCCCCCTCCCTCCTCTCCCTTCATCTCCTTAAACAATGATTCCCTCATTTTCATATTAATTGCATCACTTAACTGAGATAATGCTCCCTCTGAAATGAGCAAAGGGATGAATCACTGAAACGGGCTATTATTCTTTTTGCTTAACCAATTTCACAGGCCCCGCACAAAGCACTGCCTTCATTTGGCTTCCCATAATTGCTTATCATTAGGCCCAGCCGCCCCACGAAGTACCTTTTTATTTATTTAAGTCTCATCTCTGATGGATGGAAAATGAGTCACTTGCATATCTGAGGAGGCCAGACTGTTCTGTGACCAGCTAGAGAGTGGTAGCACCCTCAAGAGGGGCTGCAAGCGTGGATGGTTCTGCATGGTCCTCTTTCCCACGGAGATTCTGGAGACACAGACTGCCATCAGGTGACCTACAGGTGTGGGGTTGTAGCCCCAGAGGTTTCCCACAATTGGGAGGAGAGAGTACTGACCTCCCAGAGTAAGGTGAACAAGGCCTCCCATGTTTGCTCTTCACTAAGGACCATGGTGTCCCACATGTGAGTAGATAATTTAGTCATTGAAAAACTGGACCTGGACCTTAATTTAGTAGTTTGTGTCCATCCACTAAAGCAGTATTATAGAAGATTGCTATCCACCCTGCCATCCTTTAGAGAAAAATCGCAACGTGAATGGGGGGGAGGAGTGCTGTACATTTTCTGAGAGTAATTATGCTGTTATCAGCCACAGCCACACTCTGAAAGGCATAGGGGAGGGTGGTCTCCTCACTACAGGAAGGAAAAACTCCCATTAGCCTGTCAGGAGTTCGGGGATGACATACTCCCTGGAGGTTTACAGGGAGCAGATCTATGCTTTTGTTCCTGCGGATAATAGTGTCTGTCATAGGGGAGAGCTGAGCTACCCATGGGCTTGCAATGGTCTGTCATAATATTGTTTCTCAGATTTGCCTGCTTTGATTCACATCCCCTTTCCTGCTTTCTTGGAGGCCTGTTTTAATCTCACCTGTGCAATTTCTCCAAGTTGATGTTCAGCCTTCATCAGGGTTCCTCAGCTTAACACTCACCCACCAATCAAGAGCATGCACGGTCTGCGATGCTTAAGCTCCTGAAATCTCTGATAGGGATACAGCTTGTAAGGTCATTCTGCTCAATGACAAAGGAGAAAGAACCCAAAGTAGATTTGTGGTATCCCATCACGTTCCCTAGGAAAAAAGACATGCACGACTTTCTCAACTAGGGGAGCTTCCCTTGGGATGAGTTCAGAGGTTAGAAGGAGTCCATTATTTAGTATTTATTTATTGATTGATTGATTGATTTTTCGAGACAGGGTTTCTCCGTAGCTTTTTGGTTCCTGTCCTGGAACTAGCTCTTGTAGACCAGGCTGGCCTCGAACTCACAGAGATCCGCCTGCCTCTGCCTCCCGAGTGCTGGGATTAAAGGCGTGCGCCACCACCGCCTGGCTTATTTATTTATTTTTATTTATTTTTACTTAAAAATTTCTACTTTCTCCTCTCCTTCCATTTCCCTCCCCCTCCCCCCACCCCTCCCCCTTCTTCTCCAGTCCAAAGAGCAGTCAGGGTTCCCTGCCCCGTGGGAAGTCCAAGGTCCTCTCAACTCCATCCAGGTCTAGGAAGGGGAGCATCCAAACAGACAAGGCTCCCACAAAGCCAGTACATGCAGTAGGATCAAAACCCAGTGCCATTGGCCTTGGCCTCTCAGTCAGCCCTCCTTGTCCGACACGTTCAGAGAGACCGGCTTGATCACATGCTCCATCAGTCCCAACCCAGCTTGCTTTGGTGAGCTCCCATTAGATCAGCCCCACCTTCTCAGTGAGTGGGTGCACCCCTCGTGGTCCCGACTTCCTTGCTCATGTTCTCTTTCCTTCTGTTCCTCATTTGGACCTTGGGAGCTCAGTTTAGTTCTCCAATGTGGGTCTCTGTCTCTAGCTTCATCCATCGCCAAATGAAGGTTCTATGGTGATATGCAAGATATTCATCAGTAGGGCTATAGGATAGGGTCATTTCAGGCTCCCTCTCCTCAGCTGCCCAAGGATCTAGCTGGGGACATCTCCATGGACTCCTGGAGACACCTCTGGAGTCAAGAAAGGAGCCCATTTTTGCAAAATGTTCTGTTACCTTGCTGTGCTCCTGATATTAGTGCGGAGGTAAGCACTATCTTATATCTGCAACTGTTTGAAAAGGGCCACTGGGGTTTTGTTCTCTTTGCTTCCTTATCCTCTGCACCCCTCTTCAGCCACTTCCCACAAGCAAGGTCTTTTTGCTCAGTGTGCTTAAGATAAACCATATTTTCTAGTTTAAATTTCATCAGAACTTCTCTGTGAAATATATGCTGCCTCCATGGGTATTTATATTTGCCTTTGATTTTAATTATTTGTTATTACGTACAGCGCTAACTAACACAAGAATCAAAAGTTTACCTCCGTTTTAACAACTGCTGTGACTGGGAAGCATGAAGACACTGATGGTTATTACTAAGCTCTAGCTGAGAGAAAGAGAAGAACATGCATTGGTGTGAACACTTCTATGCGTATCTTGACATGGCACATAATGCGTCCACACATAATCTATTGATGTAAACCCTGAGTTCAAGGAGGCTGAGAAATTCAGAGTTACTCAGGAGAAAGGATAAAGTTTTCTGGGGAGCTATAAAATCCAAAAGGTGCTTTAGCTTCTATTTTAGTGATGAAGATAGTAGATTATTTCAGAAAACATTGGCTGCTGTGCACAAATCTAGAAAAGATTCAAGGTCATTTATTGTCTCCCTATTTATATTTCAGTCATAAACGTCAGTTACTCCTCAGAGGCAAGAGTTAGAGAGAACCCGAAGACCTCTCGACTCCTCACGTGTGCAGTGCAGAGTGGACAAAGTCTGAATGACTCTAATTCCACTGGTGTAAAGATCCTTGATATTTACCACTTCCAGTACTTCTGGCAGATGTCTCTGTAACTTTTGATTGAACATCATTGACAATGCAGAACTTATCTGCTCTTCAAAGTCAATGTCTTCATGTACAAGCTTTTTGGAGAAATTAGTCATCAAGTAGTTCTTAGTAACTAGACTCATACATAGCATTTAGCAGAGGCTTGTCAAGTATCTGTTGAGTTTGTGACTGTATGAATGTGACTGTATTTATTCCTGTGGCTCACTTGTATGGTAGAAGAGATCCAGGGTTTTTAAGTCACTCGTCCAAGTTCACTTGGTAGAACACCAAAGATCACAACCTGCTTCCTGGAGGCATCGATTCTCCAACTCAGTGTCATTTAATGTGAAAATATTTCTTCTAGCAGAATTTTAAATTCACAATAACTATCGAAAGAAAATACATAAAACCAAGAAGAGAATGATGAGATAGCCTTTGCACAGTACTATTATTGTGCATACAGTTCAAAAATACAAAATTGATGTGGGCTGGAAGTTTCAACAATAACTGACATAGGTATTCTAGCCCTGGATGCTACTCCCACAGTGAGGAAGAGAGATGAGTGAATTCCAGGCATTAGCACTGGAATCAAGAATATGGTGACACTGGTGACAGTGTAGAGCAAGAAGATGCTGATCACAGTGGGGAATAAGATTGGAGAAAGGTAGGATCAGATTATTATTATTATTTGACCTTTATGTTGTTGTTGAGAATTTTATACATACATATAATGTGCTTTGATTAAATTCACCCCATTCCTTCCCTGCCCAAGTTCCCTACACATTCCTCTGTCATTTGTCCTCTCAATTTCATGTGTTGTTTGTTAAAAACCCACTGAGTTCACCCAGTGCTGCCTGTATGAACATGGGTATGGGTTCATGCACTGCAGCATGAGAAGCCTCTTAGGGGCCTCATTCCTGAAGAAGACTGACTCACTCTCCCAGCAGCCATCAACTGACAACAGCTTCTTTTTTTTTCATTTTGAGAAAAGGAAAAAAAAAAAAACAAGTTTCCGCCTCCTCCCAGCCTCCCATTTCCCTCCCCCTCCTCCCACCCTTCTCTCCCTCCTCCCACCCTTCTCCTCCTCCTCCCACCCTTCTCCCCCTCCCCCTACTCCTCTCTCCCTCCCTCTCCAGTCCAAAGAGCAGTCGGGGTTCCCTGCCCTGTGGTAAGTCCAAGGTCCTCCCCCCTCCGTCCATATCTAGGAAGCCGGACTCTCTGAACATGGCGAACAATGAGGGCTGATGAGAAGCCAAGGACAATGGCACGGAGTTTTGATCCTACTTAATGTGCTGGCTTTGTGGGAGCCTAGCCAGTTTGGATGACAATAGCTTCTTAACTAGGGGCGAGACTTCATGAACCCTTCCCCGAATGGAAGAGACTCTTGAAGGACAGGTAATGGGCAGTAAAATAGTGTTATAACTTCCTAATTTGAGAACAGCAGAAGATGATGCTTTACAAAGAATAATTTGAAAACAGTATTTGGGAAGGCTTAGATCAGGAAAGAGTACAAGCCTTTATTAAATATATTAATATTTGTAATAAGCATGTTTTGGAAAGCACACTAGCGCTCTTGTCCACAGCAACTCTTTGTATAAGACTGACTAGCTAACAAAGATGGAATATTTGATACTCCAAATCATCCCATGCTAAGTCACTTCTCTTGACTCCAGTTTATTTAGCTTTAAACAGGAATTAAAATATTTCATTAACTGCTCTTTTTCTTACAGGGGATGATTAAATTCTCTTTATATAACATCACAGAAAACTCTGTGAAACTGGTGTTAAGAGCCACTAAATTTTCTTGATTTAGACTTGATTCGATGAAAGCTATAGTTTGAGAGAAATTATAGAGTGATAAAGCAGAGATATTTGCATTACTGGGAACAACATATTATTAAAATAAACAGATTGACTTAAAGATGACATATGCCATAAAAATTAAACCACCAGAGAGATGAGTTTGGAGGAATAGTAATATTTTTCAGTTGCAGCATACCATATCTTTTATGTTAGCCTAGGTAGGCTAAATTACTGCTTGAAAATGTAGTATCTGAAATGCAATGAATATTTGTTTCATTCTTACCTAGCATCAACAGGGATATTCCAGGTGAGCAAAGGGTGTGAGCAGTGAAAGTAAGGTAAATAATTCTGCTCTATATAGTATTTTAGGGATTTAGGGTGACAATGGCTTATTGTATTCAAGACATGGTTTCCGAGGTTGCTTTGTCAGTCATTACTAGAATCTATATGAAAGAAAAGAACATGGGTTAGTGTGGACACTTTTATGGGTCAGATCATGACATGGCAAACATTTCTTCTACCCATAATTCATTGTCCTAAACCCTGAATTAAAGGAGGCTGAGAAATTCAGCATTACTCTCCAGAAAGAACAGAGTTTGCTGGGAGGCTGTAAAATCCAAAAGTGCTTTAGCCTCTATGAAGAGAGTAGATTATTTCAGAAAACACTGGCTGTTGTTTACAGATATAGAACATATCAAGTGAAGGGCTTAGCATCCAAAGAACTTCCAACTCAAGTGTGTCACCTATTTGAATTTAGGGGATATTATAATTCTGTAATGAGTTAGTGACTTGCACAGCTATGTGATGGAGAAAAGACTATCTCTACTCTTGATCTCTAAACATTATTTGAAAAGCGTAGAATGAATTTTCTCTTTTCAAAATTTAAAAATAATTTTGAGATCATAATATAATGTCATTATTTCCCACCTTTCTCCCTCCAAACCTTTCTATATGTGCATACACACTACATTCAAATTCATGCCCTCTTTTTCACCAACTGTTGTTGCATGCAGATATGTATGCAGTATATTCCTAATATAATCTGTTCAGTCCTGATAATGCTACTTGTATATATATTTTAAGGGCTGACCATTTGGCATTGGACACCCAATTGGTGTGCTATTCACTGGGGAATACCACCTCTCTTGATCCAAGCTTTCCTCCTCAGTTGCCTAGAGTTCACTGCATGGTTTTGAGGCCTGGTGTGTTTTCTCTGTCCACTTCAACATGTCCATTGGTATCATTCTTGTTCAGCTGGTATTTGGGGAGTCACCTTGGTGAGATTTCATGTGTGTGGCTGCTGACACTACTAACAGGTAAAACTTCAGAACAGTCTCCCTCAGTCTCTGGCTCTTACAATGTTTACACCCCCTCTTCTGCAGTGTTCCCCGAGTCTTAGGCATGGGAGTGTTTTATAGAATAAATTTTCTTTAGACAAGATAAAGTGCATATCAAATATTCCTATATGTTCATAAGGCTGTGAATTTTATAGAGGGGGGAATGAAATTTCTTGCTAGTTTATACCATTTTGCAACATGTTGTATGGAGTTTTTTAAAAATTTATTTAAAAGGTATTTTTTAATTTTATGTACCAACCATAGTTTCCCCTCTTTCTCCTCCTCCTGCTTCCCCCCACCGTTTCCTCACCCAACTCCCCAATCAACTCCTCAAAAAGGATAAGACCTCTCATGGGGAGTCAACAAAGTCTGGTGTATCAACTTGAGGCAGGACCAAGCCCCTGCCCCCCAGTATCAAGGGTGAGAAAGGTATCCCTCTGTAAGGAATTGGTTCCAAAAAAGCAAGTTCATGCATTAGGGGTAAATCCTGGCCCCATTTCCAGTGGCCCCACAGTGTTCCCCAGCCATATATCTGTCATCCACATTCTGAGGGCCTACTTTGGTCCTATGCTGATTTCTTTCCTGTCTGGTCAGAGTTGGTAGGTTCCCCATTAGCTCAGTTAAGTTGTTTCAGTGGGTATCCCCATCATAGTCTTGACCTCTTTGCTTGGTGTCATAGCTGGGGTCATCCTTGTGGATTCCTGAGAATTTATCTAGTGCCAAGTTTCTTGCTAGCCTCATAATGGCTCCCTCAATTGAGATATCTCTTTTATTGCTCTCCACCTCTGTCCTTCCCCCATCTTGATTATTCTGTTTCCTCAAGTTCTCCTCTCCCATCCAATTCTTTCCTCCTCCCCTTCTGGTATCTCTTCTCTCCACCACCCCAAGCTCCCAATTTTCTCAGGAGATCTTGAGTATTTCCCTTTCCCAGGGAGATCTATATATGTTACTCTTAGGGTTCTCCTTGCCACTTAGCTTCTCTGGAGTCATGGACTAAGGGCTCATTATTCTTTGTTTTACAGCTAGTATCCACTTATGAGAGTATACTCATCTTTATAGGCCTGGGTTAACTCACTCAAGATGGTTTTTGTCTAGTTCCATCCACTTGCATGTAAATTTCAAGATGTTATTTTTTTCCCCCACTGAGTAGTACTCTTTTGTGTAAATATACCTCATTTTCTTTATCCATTCTTTGGTTGAGGGGCATTTAGGTTGTTTCCAAGTTCTGGCTATTACAAATAATGCTGCTATGAACATAGTTGAACAAATGTCCTTGCAGTATGATTGAACATCCTTTGGGTACATGCCCAAGAGTGGTATTGTTGGTTCCTGAGGTAGCTTGATGATGTAGGAAGTTCTTTTGTATATGTGTTGGTCTTTTGGTTAATGAATAAAAATCTGGCTTGGCCTGATAGGGCAAAGTAGAGCTAGGCACGGGAAACTAAACTGAACGCTGGGAGAAAGAAGGGAGAGTCAAGGAGAAGCTATGTAGCCCCGCCAGAGATAGATGCTGGAACTTTACCCAGTAAGCCACACCCTCAAAATGAAGCACAGATTAATGGAGATGAGTTAATTTAAGATATATATTAGTCAGAAATATGCTTGAGCTATTGGCCAAACAGCATTACAAATAATATAGTTTCTATGTGATTATTTCAGGAGTCTGGGTGGCCAGAAAAGGTACAAGTAGCCTCACGCAACAAATTGGTCCACCAACATGGCCAACTAAATCCACCTAGAACCTGAGAAAGCTTAATAAGTAATTCTAGAATCAAAAGAACAGAGTTAAGCATGGCTTCTTGGTAGCCAGCATTTTGCTGGCAGTGTGCCACAGCTTCTTTAAGAGAGGTTTATCTGATTCAGCATTAGAAAAAAAAAAGAGCCACATGGTTTTGAAACAGTGGCTTTCTGGGTTGTGTTGGCAGCATAAACTCTGACTCTGACTCTTTTAGGAAGCCAAGCATTTAAATGGTTTTTGTGGGCCTTATGCTGCAAGTTACTTGGTGGCAGCTTGGGCCAACTGATTATCAGAGTTAAGGTGGTGAGGACGGCTCTGACCTGGCAGTCTCAGAGGCAGTGAATGGATTTCCTCTATGTTGGATTGGACAGAGCAAGCAGGCAGGACCATATTTGCCGTAACAATGCTGCTGCTTAGGTTTTTAAGAAGTACTTAGCATTTTAAGAAGCAGTCCTGGTCAAAAAATCATTACAGATACAGAATAAAGACAAATTTAGATGGAAAATACCTTTAAATGGGCCACAGTGTTGGATAAATGTACATAGGCTTGGGAGAGAAAAGAAAGAGAGTAAAGAGACAGTAAATGTAATATAAAAGAGTATAGACAGTCATAGATTAAAGGAATGAAGATAATAAAACAAATATTAAACTTGAAGAAAAAGTAATAGAGTAAGAAAAAAGCCATGCAAAGATGGAATATGCACAGAGAATCTGGATTATGAATGTTACTGTGTTTTCTTTGAATTTTTGACTGTGAAGAAGCTAAGTATAGAGAGACATTTTATTGTATGGGCTGCTAAGCCAAACCAGCATAGATATTTTAAAAGTATTATGACTTAAGAATTTGGGTCTAAGAATTTGTTTGCTTTGGAAAAAAGCTTTTCTTTTGTTTCCACAGAGGATGAGAACCTGTTGAACCCTTCTAGACTAATGTGGTTTTATGAACCAAGACGTCCCGAAAGGTCACTATGAACACCCCCAAAAAATTACTTTGCCCAACAAAAAACTGGAAGTAGTTTGGAGAGAACTGTGCCCAAATTCCCTAAATGATTATTTATAAATGTTTGCTTATATTTAGTGGGGATATTATATAGATATGAATACTTTGCATTGCTATGGATCTTGATTTATCATTACAAATTTAGGTCAATTTTGTTATACTGTGTATATATATTTCTGTTCTTGATTAAGGTATTGTGTGTGCAGCTCATTTAAAAATGTAATGTGTAATTAAGAAATATGGGTTAATAGAGAGTCATTTATAATAGTCAACCTTGAAGTCATGTTAGTTAGGTTTTCTAGATATATAGAGATATATTTTAGTTAGATAGATAATATTCAGACCTTTCAAAGACCTATGGAATATGGCTTTAAATATTTTAAGGACTTTTCATAACAATGAGACACATCTACTCCTGGCAGAACCAAGCTACTTCAAGAGGAAGATGGACATCGACGAGGCTCCTCATGGAGTTTCTTAGTTATTTCACAAAGAAACTGCTCTTACCTGGACTGCTTCATGTTATGCTGTATGAACCGAACATGAAGGACCCACAGAGAAGTGACTGCTGCAATTGTGAGAGTCCTTCAGGGTTCCTGCTTCATGGAAGAGTCTGACAGACATTCTGCAGGATACAGAAGAAAATGCCTGGCAAACTGCCAATATAGGTGGAACTGTCTTTCAAATTTTTTCTTCATGGAAAAGTCTGCCAGATACTATGTGCCTATAGGCTGAAGATGAATGCCCCAACATTTCAGAAGAACTTTGGGCGTCCAGGCAGTGAAATGTCTCTGACAATTTTAGAGTTTTGGAAGTTGCTTACAATGTGCTTCCTCTTTACTTAGGTAATATTATATCCTTCTGGAGTCTCTGATGGAGCTGAAGAATATATGGTTATAGTTTTTTTAATTATGACAAAAGATAAAGAAGATATAAATATTGTAAGTGTAATTCTTGTTTGATACCTGTTTTGTTATATGTAATTTTGCTATGTTAAAGTTAAAACCTTTCTTTTTATTTAGACAGAAAAGGGGAAGTGATGTGGGATTCCCCTCTGTATGCTGTGAATAACATTGGTTAATAAAGAAACTGTCTTGGGCTTGTGCAGAGCAGAATAGAGATAGGTGGAAAAAACTACACTGAATGCTGGGAGATAAAAGGCAGAGTCAGGAGAAGCCATGTAGCTCTGTCAGAGACAGATGCTGAACAGAACCTTGTCGGTAATCAACAGTCATGTGGAAATACACAGATTAATAAAAATTGGTTAAATTAAGATGTAAGAGGTAACCATTAAGAAGCTAGAGCTAATAGGTCATGCCATGATTTAATTCACACAGTTTCTGTGTAGTTACTTTGGGTCTGAGTGGCCAGGAACAAACAAGCAGCCTCCCACAACAGCTTGTCATATGCTTCTAGATTTCTAAAAACTGGGTTATGGGGTTCATGAGTAAAAATGATAACTCTGTTTATCAATAATGTCAAAACTTGAGGGAAAATTATTGGAAATGGTAACTCAGTTCTGTCATAATTTACTCATGATAACTAAAACATGAACAAAAGGAAGTGAAGTCCATGTCCAAATCCAAAAATGATGCGATATATGTTTTAAAACAACATGAACGTATCCTTACTTACTAAATTCTGTATTAAGAAAGAAGTATTCTGGCTGCCAGACAGTCAGGCTGCAAGATTCTCAGAACCATCATGGTCTGGTTCACTCCCTCCCTTGACAACTCCTTACATCCTCTACTGGGATCTGTCTACCATAGGACATAACTTCTGACACTCTTAATCTCTCCTTGTTGTCTTATTATATCAAATAGATATAGAGAGAGTGAACAGCCTTGTTTTGTTCCAGATTTTAGTGGAATTGCTTTGAATTTCTCTCTATTTAATTTGATGTTGCCTGTCAACTTGTTGTGTATTGCTTTTTATAATGTTTAGGTATGCTCTTTGTATCCCTGATCTCTCCAAGACCTTTATCATGAAGGGGCACTGCATTTTGTCAAAGGCCTTTTCAGCATCATGTGATTTTTTTCTTTCATTTTGTTTATATGATGGATTACATTGATAGATTTTTGTATGTTGAACCATCCTGCATCTCTGGGATGAAGCCAACTTGATCATGGTTGATGATTTTTTGATATGTTAACGAATTCAGTTTGCCAATATTTTATTGAGTATTTTTGCATCAATGGTCATGAGGGAGATTGGTCTGTAATTCACTTATTAGTTATATTTCTGTTTGGTTTGGGTACCAGGGTAACTGTAGCCTCATAAAAAGAGTTTAGCAATGTTCCTTCTATTTCTATTGTGTGGAAAATTTGATAATAATTGGTATTAGCTCTTTTTTAAATATTTGGTACAATTCTGTGCTGTCTATTCTTTTTGGTTGCTTTTCAGGTATTGCTGTTAAGTCTCTGGTATGAAAATTTTCTAATTTCTCCATGCAAGCACTTAGTGCTATGAACTTTCCTCTTAGCACTGTTGTCATTATGTCCCATATGTTTGGGTATGAGGTGCATTCATTTTCAATGAATTTTAGAAAGTCTTTAATTTGTCTACTTATTTATTCCTTAATCCAGTGATAATTCAGTTGAGGACTGTTCAGTTTTCATGAGTTTGTGTGTCTTCTGTAGTTTGTGCTATTGTTGAACTCTAACTTTAACCCATTGTGATCCTTTAAGATACAGGGATAATTCCAATTCTTGTATCTATGAGATTTACTTTATGACCAAGTTTGTGGTCAATTTTAGATACGGTTCCATGAGGTATTGAGAAAAAAAATATTCTTTTGTTTTGGTGTGAAATGTCCTATAGATGCCTGTTAGGTCCATTAAGTCATAACATCTGTTAGTTACCTTATTTCTCTGTTTAGTTTCTATCTGACAGACCTGTCCATTTGTGATAGTGGGGCATTGAAGTCTCTGCAATTAATGTGTGGGGTTTGATGTTTGACTTAAGCTTTAGTAATGTTTCTTTTACACAGTGGTTGCCCTAGGATTTGGGGCATAGATGTTCAGAATTGAGAATTAATCTTGATAGACTTTTCCTTTGATGAATATGAAATGTCCTTCTCTATCTCTTTTGAGTAGTTTTAGTTTGAAGTTTATTTTGTTAGATATTAGGATGGCTACCCTAGCTTGCTTCTTAGGTCAATTTGATTAGAAAATATTTTTCTATCTCTTTACTCTGAGATAATATCTGTCTTTAAAATTGAGGTGTGTTTCTTGTATGCAGCAGAAAAATGGATCCTATTTTTGTGTCCATTCTGCTAGCCTGCGTCTTTTTTTGGTGAATTGATTCTGTTGATATCAAGGGATATTAATGACCAATGATTGTTAATTCCTGTTATTTTGTTGTTGTTGTTCTGGGTGGTGGTAGTTGTGTGTGTGTATGTGTGTGTGTGTGTGTATGTGTGTGCATGAGCATGCACACGCATGTGTGTGTATTTCTTTTCTTTGGGGTTTGTTGGTGTTAGTTTATCTGTTACCTGTGTTTTCATGCATGCAGCTAATTTCCTTGGGTGAAGGTTTCCTTCTAGTACCTTCTGTAAGACTTTATTTATGTATAGGTATTATTTAAATTTTTTAGTTTTGTCATAAAATAACTTGTTTTCTCCATCTATAGTTTTAAAAGATTTGCTGAGTATACTAGTCTGAGATGTTATCCATAGTCTCTTAGACTCTCACAGTCTCTCATCTGTCCAGGTCCTTCTGGCTTTTAGAGCCTCTAAAGAAGTCAGTGTTAATTCTGATATATCTGCCTTTATACATTCCTTGACCTTTTTCCTTTGCAGCTTTTAATATTCTTTCTTTATTCTGTGTGTTAGTGGGTGTTTTTTATTTATTTATTTATTTTGGTTCAGCCTATTTGGTGTTCTGTAAAGTTCTTGTATGTTTATAGGCATGTACTTCTTCAGGGTGGGATGTTTTCTTCTATTATTTCATTGAACATATTTTCTGGGCCTTTGAGTTGGTACTCTTCTATTCCTATCATTCTTAGGTGTGGTCTTTTCATGGTGTCCCAGATTTCCTGAATATTTTGTGTTAGTCATCTTATGGATTTAACTTTTTTTACCTGGTCAATTTATTTCCTCTATCATATCTTTAATACCTGAGATTCTCTTTTCCTGCTCTAGTATTCTGTTGGTGATGCTTGCATCTGGTATATATGTTCCAGAATTCCCTCAGTTTGTGTTTTCTTTACTACAGCTACTTCATTTTTAGGTCTTTGACAGTTTACATTACCTGTTTGATTTTTTTCATTATTTTCTTGGCATTCCTTAGCAGATTTATATTTCCTACAATTTTTTCTTTGTTTTCCTTTATTTCTTTAAGGGAAATTTTTATTTCCTCTCTATCAGCATCTATCATTTACATAAAGTTATTTTTAAGGCCATTTTCTTGTACTTCAACTGCATTGGAATGTTCAGGTCCTGCTCTTGTAGGATCACTGGGTCTGGTGGTTATTGCCCATTGTGTTATTGGGTGTGTTCTTACATGGACATTTAGGCATCTGCATTTTGGATGACTATAGGCTTGGTTGTTGATTTTTTGTGTTTGTGTTTGTTGGATGGGTGTTTTGTTCCTTTGTTTTATGTTTATTTCATTGTCTTTTAGGCTAAATGACCAAGGGTTCTGGTGACTGGCTGGTATTCAGGTCCAGTCGTCTGTCTCAGCCTACATTTTTGATGGTTTGGGTGCCTAGATCAAGCTTCCCCTCCCGTTCTTCTGACTTGTGTGGGCTCTGCCTGTGCCTATAGAGTCTGCTTGAGTTGTAGAAAGGACTGACCATAGGGAGGAAGATGAGGTGGGTGAGTTGGGTGGCAGAGTGGGTCTTGGGGGAACAGAATCTAGAGGGTGGTGGTGGTTTATCTGACAGGAAAGAACTGTCATCTGCTTGCTGGCTGGTGAAAATTATACCAGGGCAGTGGAGTTTCCTTGGGCAGTTTTAAGAGAGGAGCCTTTGGTCCTTGTGGAACCAACCACCACCTCTCATTGCAGACTTGCCTCCTTTTCTCTGGATCGGAACTTCCTGGCTATTCTTGATGTGCTCATAATAGACACTGGTGTAGTATGAAAACTTCATGTTATGTCGAAAAAAAAAACCATAGCATCCCTCAGTGGACTGTGACCTTGGGATATGTAAGCCCCAAATGCCCTTTTCTCCCTGAAGTTATTTTTGGTAATGGTCTTTACTGCAGAAATGGGAAGCAAACTAGGACACTTCTGAAAAGTTCCTTACACCTTAGGAATCAATCCTGTAACACACAGGCCTTTAGCGGATATTCGTCATCAAAACTTCAACATCCAGTAAGATTCTGTGGAGTTACCATTTTCTGTATGATTTCAGTTCCTTCATCATCCAAATTCAGGTCTGTTTTTTTCAGTGCTTCACCGATTTCAAGAAATGTTGAAAATCTCTCAAAATTGCTATCTCATCTTTGGAATTTTTTTTTTTATGTTTAGTGTCTTTCTCATATTTCTGCAATTATATGTCTTATATTTGAATGTCTATGTCAATTTCATGTCTAGTGTAGTTCTTGGCAAATGCTGAGTGGCCACAAAATATCTGTTGAATGAATGAGTGAACCCACAGCCTGGAAACACTCAGCACTTTCATGACTTCCCTCTTGTCTTTAAACATTTATGAGAATAATTTATTAAAGATTGATGGAATCAGCAGGACAAGGCAGAAGTTTTCTGCTTTGTTTCCGTTGTCTCTGTCCTTAAGTCCTTCTCCCTCCATTGTTTACAGGGAGCTGCAAACTCTATTCTCCATAAAGGATGATGATTATAGATTACTTAATTTTTAGGATTGTATCTGGTATTAATCAGTTTGATAACCATACTGCATTAATCACCATTTTTGTTCCTGTGGCAAAATATCTGATGAATGAAAACTGAGGGAGTAAGGGCTTCTTTTGGCTCACATAATCCATCATGGCAGTAAGAGCTCAAAGTGGCCAATCACATTGCGTCTACAGTCAGGATGCAGAGGGAGAGATGACAGTCAGTACTCATCTTGCTTTCCCCTTTTTGTTGCATCCAGGCCCCTGCACATGGAATGTTGCCCTCTACATTCGAAGTGGATCTTCCCACCTCAATTAACTGAATCTAGAAACTCCCTTAAAGACATGTTCAGAGATTTCTCTCCTAACTACTGCTTCCAAATCTTGTTAATAGCCAGCATTAAACCATCATAAATGGTATACATTTCTAAAAATTCCTAGAATGGTTGATTGTAAAAGAACCTATGGAATCACTGAACATCTGTCCTCAGGAGATGCTGTGATCTGGAACTACCATGCTACAAAAAGTACTAATGGAAGAAAGGGCTCAACCTGGTTAAGATCACAGAGAAATAATATTTTCTCTGTTGATACATTTAAAAATTCTTTAGCATTAAATAGTCTTTTTAAATAGGGATAAGGAGGGAGAGAAATAAAAGAGATATCTTAATAGACAGGGCCATTATGGGGTTAGGGAAAAACCTGGTATGAGGGAATCCCAGAAATCCACAAGGATGACCCTAGATAAGATGCCTAGCAACAGTGGAGAGTGTGCCTGAACTAGCTCCCTATAATCAGATTGATGACTACTTTAGCTGTCATCATACAACCTCCATCCAGTAACTGATAGAAGCAGATGCAGAGATCCAGAGACAAGCACTTGAAAAGATGGATTTTTATAAATTTGGAAACTAGTACTTCTATAATCAATTAAAAGAAGTACTGCTCCCACTCAGAGGTATTTGGGAATTTCTGAGGTTGATCACTATAGTTATATAGCAGGAACAAGTCAAGCATTTAGTGTTCTGAAGACATTCTTGATCAAAGAATTATCCTGTCCTAAAAGTGTGGAACAATCCTTGGTAAATTCTATTCTTCACTGTATCTCCCACAAGTTGGATTTCTGGCAGATCCTAGTCCCTCATGTTGGGGCATGATCACACCCACTGATTAAAGGAGAATAGGAATCTCATGCTTGGTGGCAGATGCTTGCTTCATTCTTAAATGCTTGAAATGAAATGCACTGGAATGAAGAAACTTCTTTCTCTATTAACCTTTAGCAGCATTTATAATGACTGTGTTAAATCAAGCCTCATTATAATGTAATGAAGCCTGACTGAAATACTACAGGTATGATGCTGAGTAATTTCATAAATTATTAAATGGTAATTGAGAGTAATATGGCAGAATGCATTTTACTCTTGAGGGGAAAATACATACATCTTTGGAGAGAAATGAAGTGAACTAAAGAGTCCATAGGAAACAGTCAGAGGCAGGGCAGAGAGGAGAAAAGAAACTCCTGGGTGTATTCACTAATGTTCGGTGTTATGTTAAAACATAGCATTTTGATATTGAGAATTTTCTGGTATGTTAAGTGACATGACCCCTTCTTAATATGCAAGCACCTGACTTCACTTATTTCCTGTATCTGGGGACAGGTCACTGAGACTCAAAGATCAAATTCAAATTATTATTTTTTTATTTAGGATTATTTTCATATAATGTATTTTGATCATATTTTCTCCTCCCCAACTCCTCCCTGGTCCTTCCTATACTCCTACTCATTAAACTTCATGAACTCACTCTCATTTCGGAAAAACAAAAGACAAACTAGAAAACCTAAGCAAAGACAAAGCCCAGTAAGAAAAAAAAATACTAAAACAAAACAAAAAGCACACACACACACACACACACACACACCCACCCACCCACACCCCAAGCCCATTTTGTGTTGGTCAACTACTCTTGGGCATGGGACCTGTAACGAAGTGTGATTGATATACCTAGTGTCACCCTATTGTAGAAAACTGATTTTCCCTTTCCCAACAGGTATAAATTTCAAATGGCCTCTTTGTTAGAGGTGGGATTTTGTGCATCCACTTCTCTTTGTTAGTGCTAGGATTTTGTCTGCCTTGACCTTGTACAGATCTTGTGCATACAGACACAGTTTCTGTGAGTTCTGCATATGTATCAGTCCTATTGTGTCTGGAAGACATTGTTTCCTTGGAGTCATCCATTACGTCTGGCTCTTACAATCTATTTATTTATTTATTTATTTATTTATTATGTATACAATGTTCTGCCTGTGTGTATGCCTGCAGGCCAGAAGAGGGCACCAGACCCCATTACAGATGGTTGTGAGCCACCATGTGGTTGCTGGGAATTGAACTCAGGACCTTTGGAAGAGCAGGCAATGCTCTTAACCACTGAGCCATCTCTCCAGCCCCTCTTACAATCTTTCTACCTCCTCTTCTCTGTAGACTGTTGAACCTCAAGGAAAGGATTTTAATAAAGACATCCCATTTAGGGTCAAAGACGCCACAAGCTCTCATTCTCTGCACATTGTCCAGTTGTGGGTCTCTGTTAAATACCATCTATCCTAGGAGAATATAGCATTATAAAGAGACAAAGGAGAAACTAGAATAGGAGGGTTAAATATGGAGTGGGCAGGGAATGCAGGGTACAGGATAAACTATGTGGAAGAATGACTAACACTAACAGTCCTTTGAAAAGTCATATGGAGACCTACTACCATATTGTCCTCAAATATAAATACAGATGCACACAGGACACACACACACACACACACACACCACACACACACACACACACACACACACACACACACACACACACACATATATATATATATATATATATATATATATATGGATATGGAATTTAAATAGTCACTGTATAATGGAGGAGATAATTCCCCAACTAGACACCTTATGCCACCAAGTAAAGTTCCCTGTGCCAAGAATGAGTTATATATTTTTAAGTTGTTTTCTAAAGGGGTCTCAGAACCAGTTCCCCAAAGAGCACAGCCTGTCGCCAAGGCTATTGGCTATCTGATGATAAGGTCATTTTGCTCAAGGCACCACTTATGTCATCAAACTCATTTCTTGCCAGAATTATACTCATGTTACTTAACCCTTTCATTTCCACATTTATATTCTTCTTTATAAAAATTTTAAAAATCAGTGTGGGTGCATGTGAGTTTGTGTAAGTATATGCTGCCTGTGTGTGAATACCTGTAGAGTTAGAAGAGGGCTTGGCTCTCCTGACGCCAATGTTATAGGCAGTTGTCAGTCATCTGATTTGTGTGTTGGGAGCCAAGCTTGGGTCCTTGGGAAGAGCAGGAATTCCTCTTAACCACTGAGTTATCTCTTCAGCCCCTACAAATTTATTTTCGTAAGTATATTTTTATAAACTCAGATGCAAATTTATTATTATTATTATTGTGTATATGTGTGTATGACATACATATGTGGGTAGACTTGCAATGCTGGTGGTTGGTAGTTATGGGTGTCAGTAGATGGAAAGCTGCTTCAAGGGTTGAGGAATACTCTGTTAAGCTCAAGTGAGGAAATTCTTGATGAAAGGTAAGCTACAGAGGTCAGATATGACCCAAGGATGTGTGAAATTGTTTAAGCTGGTGTAGATTGTCAGATTAGGGTTAAAAAAAATGGAGTTAGGAAAGGAGAATTCTGAGTGCTTATGAGAAATTCTAAGGAAACAAGACAAGAGTCTTCTGACCTCGGTTTCTTCAAAACATGGAATTGTGTTTTCATGCTTCTCCTAGGTGTAGTGGAAAGGAGTGAGTTTACTTAGATTATTCATTACAAGTGGCTATTATTACTTCTTTATATGCCTCTATGGAAATCCATGTTTTGCCACATGTGGCTTGTCTGTCACAGGTGTCTTGTCCTTGTGATTGTACACTTAACTCATCTGACTCTTTTTAGTCCTCAGAGTATAAATTATCTATTGCTCTGAATAAAGTTGGTAATGCATGAGACTTCAGTTTGCCTCATTTATCAGTTCCATTCTCCTATGTCCCTGTGCCTCTAGATGGGTGAACAGCCGATGATCCCACAGTATTGGTGAAAAAATTGAGTCAGAATTCTTGATGTAACTGGACTCCAAGGGCAGAGACAGAAGTCCAAGGTTAAACCTAGGTAAGCAGAGGACTCAGAGGAACCTAAGAAAAATCTGATCAAGGATAGAAATCTATTAATGATGCCATTTCTTTTCTCATATCAAAGAAGTTTTCAGCATTCCATCTTTCATACCGTAATTACCATAGGTTTGTTTTAAAGAAAGAGATAAATGGCACGGTTGAGCATCCTTTGGATATATACCAGAAGGTGGTTTTATTGGGTCTTGAAGAAGGTTGTTTCCTAATTTTCTGAGAAATTACCACACTGACATCCAAAGTGCCTGTACCAGCTTGCTTTCCCACTAGCAATGCAGGAGTGTTCCCTTTACCCCACAACCTCTCCAGCATAAGTTTAATCATTAGTGTTTTTGATCTTGGCCATTTTTACAGTGTAAGATGGAATCTTAGAGTTGTTTTGATTTGCGTTTCTTTAATGAGAGACATACATAGATCTAATCTACATGGGTAGTAGAAAAAGACAAGATCTCCTGAGTAAATTGGGAGCCTGGGGACCTTGGGAGAGGGTTGAAGGAGAGGGGAGAGGCAGGGAGGGAAGCAGAGAAAAACATAGAGCTCAATACAAATCAATAAAAAGAAGAAATATATAAAAAAGAAAGGGATATGTTTTCAGCATAAGAAAGTTCATGTCTATTTTTATCTTTCTAGAGCACTTAAAAGCCATAAATGCTTAGTGACTTTTATCAACTGTGTTTTCGGTACTCATTGAAATATCCACATAAGGTTCTTATTTTTTAATGTAGCAAATTAGACTGATTAATTTAAAGATGTTGACTAACCTTGAATAGTTGGACTAAATCCTTCATTCTTATAATGTTTGCTCTTTATGCATCATGCCTTGGTTTGTTATCATACTATTTAGCATGATTGTATGTTTATTCAGTAGACAGACTAATCTGTTATTTTCATGAACACACAAAAATAATATTTCAGTTAAGAATAAGCCACATAATATTTTAGTGAACAATAGGTGGTGTGTACAATATTGTTCCTCTAAAATTATGTTGTGATGTTGTACTCCTCTTAGTTTGACATAACCACACATTGATCATAATGTGTACGATGATGGAATTGTCACATGGTGCATATCTTTGTGATATAGGGATTCATCTTGCTTGCTTGCTTGCTTGCGTGTGTGTGTGTGTGTGTGTGTGTCTGTGTCTGTGTGTGTGTGTATTTGCTGACAGATTTGGAGATTGCAGTTACAACATATTATCTATACTACTCTGTTTCTGTTCCTGGGCAGAGTGGGAGTGAGTTAGGTACTGTTTTGTAGGAAGACTTTCACTCCGGGTTAAGTTCCTGTACTATAGTCAGTTATCTCTGTCTTCTACTTGATGTAGTGCTAACTTTGTGAAGCCTCTTCCTCTCCTCCTCATGTCCTCTCTTTGCTTGACAAATTTCTTTGTTTGTGACTATAGTGTTTCTTTGTGGGTCTCATGGTGATAAGTTCATTGTACTCTAATTTTTCTAAAACTATATAAATATTTGGTTTGTTCTCATTTTGAAAGATAGTTTAATTTTCAGTAAACAAAGGATTCTAGATTAACCTCTGTTTAATATATCTTAAATATTCATTATACTAATTTGACTTTTATATTTCTTACTAAGAATTCCGAATAGATCTTCTACTCCTGCTCTTCTGATTTCTCCCAAATAATATTTCTAAAAGATGTTCCTTGATGTTATCTTTGTAATTTTAAATTTTTCTTGTATTTTTGTTCAAATTTTAGAATCGTTTTGAGCTGTGAATTTCCTTTCTTAGACTTGGGAAAAATTATTGTCTTAATATTATAACCACTGTTCTCTTTATTTTCTATAAAAAAGTTATATACACATAGACATGTTTTCCATATCCCAGATATGTCCTCCACTTGTTTCTCTACACTCATTTCCTACTCTGTGACAAAACAGATTATTTTATTAAAAAATTATTTGTGTTCCTGTTCACTAATTCTTTTGACTTTCTTTAATTTTCCTTGATTTCTAATTTCAGTCATAGAATTTTTATCTGACTTTTTAAAATAGAATTTTTAAAACAGTTCATGCTCTCCCTTCTATTATATATTTTGCTGAATTCATAAGTCATAGTTTCTTTAAAGTTCATCTGAGGGCACAAGTGTTCATCTGAACACTTTTTTGCTAACTTTCTATTATCTATTCATTTCTTTTTGTTGTTATTTAATTTTTAACTTGACATGGTCTACATCTTTTCATTAAATACACCCACGTGTGTTTAGAAATTTTAGAGGTTCTGGATGGCATTCCTTGTTTGTTTTCTGGAAGTTATATAAGCTATTGGAAGAATCCTCTTTTAATTAAGCCTGTATTTCTGACTGTGGTTACATGCATCTTTTATGCATTCCCTTACTGGCTTGTAGATGTTCTTAATTAAAAATCTGGCTTTTCCTCCCAATCTTAGCAGAGAATCTTTGTTTCACAGCGGATGTCAATTAAAGTAGAGAGCCACAATTGGTCACTAGGTGGGGAATTGAGGAGTGAGGCATATCTAATTCTAAATGGGATGTCAATATCACACTTCCTTCCTCTAAGGTTCAGGGGTCATCATGGAAGAGTGGCAGAAAGCTTGTAAGAGCTAGAAGCAGTGGGCATCTACACTGACATAACAGGGCTGTTGCACACATGAACTCCGTGGATGTGATGGAATCCAGAAAATCTCCTCAATATCAAGCCAGGCAAAATTCCATCATGGACTGGGGAGAAAGTGATAACGTTCCACCTCTGTATGAGGGGCTGACGAGTCACACTTGATGGTTGCTGGGTGAGGGAGAGTCAGTTTTCTTCCTGGATATAGCTTCTGAGAGACTACCCATATTCCAGTAGATGATCCTAGATGTTTGCATATACAGGCAGTACCAAATGGACTCAGTAGATTTTACAGGGGGTAAGGGAGGGCATGGAATTGGGAGCAGGAGGAATTTAAGGAGTTAAAGAGGGTGGGTTTGACAAAGAGCATTCATTGTATGGATTATAAAACTCCCAAACAATAAAAAAATAAAACAAAACAAAGAAAACAAACAAACAAAACAAAACAATTCCTGAGCTTTCTATCAGGACTTGACTTTTCGTCTGTGGTGGGCTCTGGACTTGAACTTTCATTCCTTTCATCTAAGACTACCTAAATCTCTGCTTAGCTTTTTAAGTCTTCTAGTAGCCTCTTTTGCTTGATTTTTCTCTATGGACCTGCATGACTGCATAGTTTAGAAGTCAGGAAGCAATTCTGGGGACAAAGCACAAGTGTAATTTTCTTCTGTAACCAGGGTCCTTCCAGTCCTAGCTGTTGTAATCATGATGAATTATCATTTCTTTTTTCAATCCACTGAGACTTGACAAGCTTCATGCTGCCACCTTCTCTTTGTCCCCCATGTTTCTTGCTGCATTTTGGAAAGATCCCAAAGGAAAACAGTGGGATCTTTTTGTTTTCTTTACCTGCATTCCTATTTCCTGCTGTCTGCAACCTCAAGTGGTACTTTTTAAAAAAAATTTAAAATATTACACACAACCCATGCTTCTCTATCCACAAAAAGGCAGTTTAAGGTTTACAGAAAAATATACAAAGGTTTCTAATGTGTTGCTGACCCCATGTAAGTACAGCCCTTCCTATTCCAAACAAGCTTGCTGGAGAGATCTGGTTGTAAGGACTGATGAGCTTACCTATGCATCACTGCACGTAGAACCTGTGCATACATTAGGACTTGCTCTCAGTGTCCCACAGGGCTTGACAGATGTACAAGGACACATATTCACTGCCTGTGATCTCTCAGCTATCCTTTGCTGTCTAACCCTGGCATCCACCAATATTTTACAGAACATTATGTGGATGTAAACATGGAAGATCTAACCCTTTTAGATGGGCTTCTTTCATTCACTTAGAAACATAAATTTAATTCTTCTGTTGTTTTTAATAATTCAGTAGTTCATTTATTTTTAGCACTAAATATAACACATACTGTATAACTATACCATATTTTGTTTATCCATTCAGCTACTGAGGGACATCTTGGTTATTTCTAAGTTTTGACATTCATTCTACAAAGCTGCTGTAAACACTGATGGGAAGGGTTTGTGTAGACTCACGTCTTCAACTTCCTTATCTATCCTCTTAGATAAATGCTAAGAATTATAGAAAAACTTATCTTTAGAAAATATTTTGTCTGACTCTAAGTTGTACTTAACAGAAGGACTAATGTGACATATACTACTCAAAATTACCGGGGCTTTTTATTAATTTTGAAGACTATATAGAATAGCACTTCTTGACTATATAGCACAATAATTTATTGGGTGCTGGACTTCTAGTCTTTTACTATTATGTTTACTATAATGTTGTACAGAGATTCCTCTAACAGAATTCTGTATAGCACAGATTACTGACAAAGGGCTGGGAACATTTTATATCACCTTTGTCCATACTGTATTGGTGAGAATTCAGTTCTGTGCCTTTAACCTAATTTCAGTGTACCCGAAAAATAGACTTTTGGGTGCACCGGCTAAGAAAATGCTGTGGTGAACACAGTGCTGTGTTCTGTAAGTGATTTTTAACTGTTCTTTCATTGTTGGACTTTTACACAATTTAACTTTAAATACCTCTTGGCAAGAGGCACCAGCAGATAAGCCTCTGAATGCAAGATGGATCTGTACAAGTGTATTAAGTAATGGTAGCTCAAAAAAGGCAATTTTGTATTTTAGCTACTTACTTTTTTCTTTGCAATATGGAAAGGGAGGAATTGAGGGAGAGA
The DNA here is from genome assembly GCF_037038515.1 of Microtus pennsylvanicus. Taxonomy (NCBI): domain Eukaryota; kingdom Metazoa; phylum Chordata; class Mammalia; order Rodentia; family Cricetidae; genus Microtus; species Microtus pennsylvanicus. Next base: position 55,447,283 of record NC_134590.1, on the reverse strand, counting down.
GAGAAAGGGAAAGAGAGAGAATATGAAGAGAGAGAGAGAGAGAGAGAGAGAGAGAGAGAGAGAGAGAGAGAGAGAGAATCGATCCACATGTTCTATGGCTCAGACTGGAAAGCTGAGGACCACTCCTTCATCTCCAGCTTTATTTTGTTTGTTTAGAACCATCCAGATCTGTCTCTGCAGGTGTAACAGATGCTTGAATGACTTGACTTCAAGTGTTAAGTGCCTCCTTAGCTCCGAGCCGGAAGTTCCAGGTTAGGGCCTTTTAAGTGGATCTCTTGAGAGTTACTTGTTTTAATCCACACTGAGTGGATATCACAGCCCGGTGTGTTAACTCTGCTTTGCAGAGGAGTATCTTTAAGTCCTCATCTGGTTTTGTGTCGTTAACTTGTCTTTTCACAGACTGGGAGTCAGCAACCCAGGGACAGAACTCCAGTGAGTATATCACTCCTGCATGCCTTCTAGGAGGTAACACAAAGTCAACCATAATAGGAGTCATCACTGGTGTGAAATCAGACAATTGTTTAAAATTTTATATCAAGAAATGAGTTGCTCAATTAGGATCCCATTTATGCTACTACTAAGTTACCAACATATCAGTTTTCATGTCTTTAAACTATAGAAGAATAACAGTTTAATAGAAATGGATTGATTTTTGATATAAGAGTTACTTAATAAGAAGCCTGAGCTAATAGGATGAGCAGTCTTTTAATTAATATAGTTTATGTGTGATTATTTCAGGTCTGGGTGGCCAGGAAGTGAATAAGCAGCCTTGGCTTACAATTGTTCCTAGAGGTCTCTTGAAGATTGAATAAGATAATCTATGAGAAATGGTTTGAATATTGCCTGAAAGATCATAAGCCTTATGTAAATGTTGGTTAGCTTTGTTAAAAATAATTATTAATTAGGTTCTCATTTAATCTATATACTATTTGAGGTAGATAATTTAATCTTTTCACATATTTTGCTTTATTTTTTACAGATGAGAAAATCAAAAAAGAAATAGTGACATATTTTTTATAACCACCTATAATTGAAATTCAGAATCAGATGTTTTGAAGTAGTAACAGGAAACATTTTGGAGATTCTAAGACTTTGAACTGAGGAGAGTTAGATGACATTAAGTGGACATCCCAATGTCATATGATTGTTTAACTTTCCAGACTTAGGAAAGTGTGGGTGACTGACAAAGTCCACTTAATTCGGAGTTGAAGAGTGTAGGGTCTGTATTCAGGTAGTTTTGGGTACAAACTCAGATTCTAATATGCCACTCTTAATTACTTGACTTTTGAAATCTTCAGTCTCTAATTTACTGATCTTCAATGCCTTTTAACCCTACTTTGTACAATGTATGATCTACTTAGCAAAGGCCACAGAACATTACAAGTTCTCAATCCTTTTGGATGCTAAAGCAGATCTTAAAGTACCAACTACCTCTAATTCTTCTTGTGTGTGTTGACACCTTTAACTATATAACATTGTAGTGCTTTAACCGCTAGACTCAGCCATGTGACTAGCTAACAAAAGTGGATAGAAATATCAAGATCCCAACTATAACTGGTACCTACTTGACCATTCCACTTCCTAGGAAGGGGCTGGGGATTGAATCTAATTACATATACCATCCAATTATACATATGAAATTAATCCCCATTAAGTTTGGGACATTGATGTGACGTGGTAGAGGGACACATATCTATTATGCCAGGAGGATGCCCTGATTCATAGGCAGAAGGCAGGGAAATTGCATTCAGGACTCTCATAGATACTACACTGTAGTACAAGGGTAAAGCTTTTCTGAGTTCCAGCAGACTCTAGGGGTTACCATGATAATTACCTAGTTTTGTAGCCAGCTAAAAAGTGCAGGGATTCCTGGATTTGGCTGCTGACTGCTTGTAGTGACGTTTATTGGCCACTGTGGCTTTAACTAATGAAGTGTGAGGATTAGTATTTTAATTGCATGATACTACATCTGAATCTTTATGAAAACTGAAGCTTTCAAAGGGTTAAATATCTTTTGTTTACCCCATTCCCAGTTTTAGTTTCTTTCTTTTGGAAATAAACTGCTCTTCATATATACATATGGCTCCCCACTCTTTTAAAATGTATTTATTTATGTAAGAATTTATGACCAACACTGTGTTATTTTGCATTTGATTTTCTTTTGACATGAAAAGCAATATATTTTTACATTTATCAGAATTTTGAGTTTTTCTTTTACTCAGAAATGCTTTCTAAACATCAAATATTTAGTTATCTCATTAAAAATAGAACAATATCAACAAAAAACCTCTTTATCTATCTAGTCCCCTATTGGTGGACACGTAGATTTCTTTCTAATTTTAACCTCTGCTTCAAATTGTGATGAAACAAGCATTTGTACTTGCTTCTTAGACTATCCAGGTGAGCTTTTTTCTAGGGAAGGTATCTTTGAACAAGTCTATTTTATGCCTTTGAAAATCTGACTGACCTTTCAATTATGTTTTGGCCCCGTTGAAAATCATTTATTTAGTGACAGTTTGCTGGTTAGAAGCAAAGCACAGGAATTCTTGTAGTAGGTAACCATTTGGAACAATTGGGTCATAGGTCTGTCAATTTACCACCAGGGACAGAAGTTTACTTTTGACTAGAAGAGAACAGTCTATTTTGTCTTATTGTAAGATGAAAGCATTTGGAAAGTACACGTTTTTAGGGAAAATTAAAAAAAAAACCTTTTGTTAGTATTTGTTATTTTATAACTTGCACTAAAATTTGCTTGTATATTTATGTATGCGTGTGTGTGTGTGTGTGTGTGTGTGTGTGTGTGTGTGTGAGAGAGAGAGAGAGAGAGAGAGAGAGAGAGAGAGAGAGAGAGAGAGAGAGAGAAAGAGAGAGAGAATGTATATGTAGCTAGATTTATACACTCAAGAGGAGGGTAGTAATTTAAAGGTGAGATTCTATGATCCTGAATTTTTTCCCCAGTACTTGAAAGTGAGAGTTACAAGAGTGTATTCAGACTGCTATGATAAAATACTGATGGTGTGTGTTAAAGAAAAATATTTACTTCTTTTTTATTTTGAAATTAAAATATAATTGCATAATTTCCACCTTCTTCCATCCTTCCAACCTCTCCCATAATTCTCTCCTTTTCCTTCTCAAATCCGTTGCCTCTTTTTTCATTAATTGCTATTGTTGTACAATGCACACACACACACACACACACCATATTTACATATATTGGCATAAATGCATAATACTACTTACTCAGTTCATTTAGTGTTACTTGTATGAATTTGATTTTAGGCCTGACCCCTTGGTATTGAATAACTAGTTAGGGGCCTTGTCCTTGAAAATGACTATTTCTCTCACTTTCCCTGTTCCTTAGTTCTTTGTTTAGATGTGGGGCCTGATGAGACGTTCCCCTTCCATAATAACATATCTGTTGTTGTACTTGTTCAGGTTTTAATTAGGCAGCCATACTGTTGAAGTATCATGAGTGAAACTCACCTGTTATTTTGGGACACACAGTCTCACAGTGGATTTTATGGTGTGCTAGCGCTTAGAATGCCACTCTCCCTTCTACAGTGTTTCCCAAACCTTAGGTATAGGGCTTGTGTTGTAGCTATAACATTGTGAACCAATCAGCTGTTTGGAATTTTGATCAATTACGGTTTTCTGTAAGGGTCTCTATGTTGTAAAGAGATTTTTTTTTTAAATGAAGGGTGTGAGCTACACTTACCATTGGAAATGAGGATAAATATACAGAATTCAGTTAGAAATTATGCTGGTTTAATAAAATAGAAGTACCAGTCTTTTCTCTAAAATTCATGACCTCACTCACTGGCTGTGGGAAGCTGACCAGCTGGCCTTTTCGATTTCCAGTGCTAGGCCTCTTGTTCAGCAGGCTGTGAAGTACAATTAGACAGCTGCTGATTATTACCAACATGAGTGCCAACACTGCACCCTTAGGGATATCGTGCCAAGCTGGCCATTGTTGTGGTTCCTAGGAATCACAGCTATGTCGGACTACTGATTGATTTCTGTCTTCAGGTTTCTGTTGTTGTGGAGAGACACCATGACCATGGCAACTCTTATAAAGGAAAACTTTTAAATTAGAATGATTTACACTTTCAGAAGTTTAGTCCATTATTGTCGTGGTGGGAAGAGTTGTGCCACGCAGGTAGACAAGGAGCTAAGAGTTCTCCATCTTGATCTGCAGGTAACTGTGTACCACACTGGATGTAGCTTGAGCGCAGGAGACTTCAAAGCACTCTCTCTTGACATACTTTTTCCCAAAAGGTCACACATTTTTAACAAAGTCACACCTCCTAATAGTGCCACTCTCCATGGAGACCATTTTCTTTTAAACTACCACACTTTCCTCCCTTGAAAGCTTGCAGAACACCTTCTGGTACTATGAATGTCAGTCCTCTGGGATTCTTTAAAGCCAGGTCCAGTTCCTTATGTGTATGCTGTCTTTAGCAATAGGGATTAACTTTCAACCTCTGGGTGGCAACCAAAGACATCAGTAGCCTACATTGTTTTGGGAGCCTCTTGAACTACCCTGACCAAGAACTCTAAATGGGGCTTCTCATGCTTTGTATTGTTTGTTTGTTTTTTTTTTTTTGTTAGTTAATCTATAGCTCCTGTGGGATCATTGTAAACTGAAGTGACATAATTTCATTTAAACTATGTATGTATATGAATATACATATACTTATATGTACTATATGTAATTTTGGGTAATAACATATAAGATTCCTTATGACTTTTCCAGCTTCCTTAGTGCTATTTTTTCCTCTTCTTTCCTTTTCCTTCTGTATTAACCTCTTTCCCACTTTTCTAACTAAAGGCACCCATTTCCTCCTTCATATCACTTGTATGCTGCTATTTCCCTCTTTAGTGATCCCTTAAGATTTTAACTTCATGCGCCATTAAGTTTGGAAAAGTCCAAAATCAGTTCTAGCTGTTTGATTACTTGTGACGGGTCTTACGTCTCTTTCTTACATATTGTCTCTCATAGATATCTGCTTTTCCATTGTATTTTCACATGGTAGAGAATGTGCACTGGTGGATTTTTCTTTTGAGAGCACTTGTAACTTCCTCTTATAATAAGGGAATTAATTCCACCTGGACATTGTATCCTCATGGTTTTATCTAAACCAAATGGTCTTCTGAAAGCTCAGTTTCCAAATACCATCATATTGAGAGCTAGGACCTAAACATATGAGTGGGGACTGGTGTAGGAGGTCCTTATGCATTTGTTTTGATTTCATTGGTTGAATAAAGAACCTCCCTTGGCCTTTTGATAGGGCAGCCCTTAGGTGGGTGGAGTAGACAGAACAGAATTCTGGGAGGAGGAAGGCAGGCAGAGAGCCGCCCGCCATGAAGCTGCTAGGTCAGACATGCTGAATCTTTCCCGGTAAGTCATGGCCTCATGGTGACATACAGATTATTAGAAATGGGTTGAATCAGGATGTGAGAGTTAGCCACTAAGAGGCTAGAGCTAACGGGCCAGGGAGTGTTTTGATTAATACCATTTCCGTATGGTTATTTTGGGGGATTAAGCTAGCCAGGCAGTGGGGCACAGCCCACCACTCTCTTTTACTACAGGGGATTACAAGCACTAAATTCATAATTATGTGCTAACCTTCACTCCCAGCCCTTAGGATGAACGCTTTACTATTTTCTTTTGCAACATGTGCACAAATATTTTTTTCCTGCGTATACCCTGGCAGATCATGATGGCTTCTTGTCATCGCTTTACCTTCTATCCTTCTGTTCCAGCCATGACAAATACAGAAAGATGTTTCATAACATTTTTAGTATTTACTTTTATTGTGTCTAGTATGTATGTGTTTACCTGTTTTGTGTGCGTGACTGCGTGTGTGCATGTGTGAGTGGGTGTGTGTGCCCGTGTATGTATGTGGGTCCATACTTAACATTGGAAATATTTTTCAATTGCTCTTCCACTTTGCACATTTATGCAGTCTCTCAATTGACCCCCACTGTTATGGTTTTCGTCTCTAAAAAATCATAAAACCCATGATAACTGATATGGCTAGTCTCTCTGTCTAGATTCCAGTCTCTACCTCCCCAGGTTCATATTGCAGGTGAGTCATCACACCCACTGGGCATTGCTATGGTTACCAGGGATCCAAGCTCCAGTCTTTCATGCCCAGCAAATACTTTAATCAGGAAGCCATAGGCCTAGACTCTCCCACCAGATTTTCTTCTTCAGTCTTCAAATGATGTCATCATGCAAATAGTTAAACATTTGGATTCAATCCCAGGGGAATTAGTGATTTTTATTTTTGGAGTTACAGATAAAGATCACAGTTTTTAATAACAGCGAAGGTGAGGCCTCTTGTTTTATCGTTTTTATTGATTATGATGTATTTCTTACGTTCAGGTAGCCCCCTGAACATGCACTTCTCTAATCTTATATACAAGAAAACGAAAGTCATGACTAAGCCTATAGTCAGCAGAGGAGATGCTGTATGAAGGTCACAATATCTTCCTTTCAACATGGAGGGAAGAGATGAGGTTTGGTTGCCAAAGACTGACTTCTCTGTAGTTATTCGCTTCTTCCCATTTCTTGAGTCTCTGACCACATATTTTCTTGCTCACTGACATGTTGCTCATTTCTACACTTCTTCCTTCTTTCTTCCGAAATTCATTTCATGACTTTGACCTCTATGAAACCAAGAAACAAGCTGCATATCTTCATTCACTTCTCACACTTCTTCTAATCCTTCAAAGTTAAAACAATCAAGCCCATTTTTTTTCTTCAGTAAAATTTACTTTACCCAATGTCACCCATAACTGGAAGAACCAGCAGCATTCTTTCAGCCTTACTACTCCAGCTTAGTTTAAGTCTGCTTGTTGTTGCAGTCTAAAGATCTGTCTCAAACCAGAAAATGATCTCTGGAACGTGGAATGTGCTTGTTTAATTGGCTTCATCTTCCTGTTTTTTTTTTCTTGTGTGACCTTGCAGGCCCTGTCATCATTATCTTTCAGTAGAATGTACTTCAGCATTGGCCAGAGGTCTTCCTGTCCTCTGCCTTCACCCCAACATTCAGTGTCCCATCTGCCTTTTAAAACTGTCTCAAAGTTATGTTCAAATCTCCAGAGTCCTTGCAGCCTTAAGAGTGCTGGAGCTAATTCTGAAATGATTTATCGTTGCAATTTGTGCTAATATCATTATAAATCATCAATTTACATAGACCAAAGATCTGATTAATTCAAATGTATTCATTGATTTTAGATTAGTATGCACTCACTGACTCACCTCGGTATTCATTTACACACAAGATTAAAAACAGATTATTATATCCAAACAACTACCCACAGCAGACAATTTATGGAATACAGAAATCTATGAAAAACAGAGTTGCCCATTTCCAGTGTCTACAGAATACTTTGATCAGAGCTTTTCCTGTCTTCCAGAGTTGAGGGGAGAAGTGCCAAGACAGGCACATCATTTTAGCAACAGACTTTCAGCGTCTGATTTTGCACCATCATGGCTGTTTGCACAGCATCTGGGTCTGCTTACCCTTTTTGACAATGAGGTCTCCATCTACAGAGAGAAGTAAGATCTCAAAATACTTTCTACTTGTCTGATCTGGAATAAGCGATAAGGCCTTCTATGTACTAAATCATTTAACCTCTGCAGCATCCCTATGAAGCAGCTACTAATGTTTTCAGTTTGTTGATGGTTGTTTCACTTTTGCTTTTATTTTAGTTAAATTATCCTTGAGAATTTCATACATGTATAATGTGTACTATGATTGTATTTACTCTCCCCCCCCTTTTTTTTCTCCCACTTTTCCTCACATTTCCAACATATCTTCCATTCAGTGTCATGTCCTTCTCCTTTAAGAAAAATTCCCTCATGTCCATTGGTGCTGCCTGCATACTCATGAGTGTGGGGCCTTCTTCTGGAGTATTGGCAACTTAATTACATTCTCAAGTAGAAAGAACCATCCCTTCGATCCCTTCTCCAGAAGCCATCTGTTGTAAATAACTCCTCAGCTAGCGATGGAGTTTTGTGCCTTCTCCCCTCAGCCACATTGGAATTTTGACTGGCTTGATCTCATGCAGGTCTTGCACAGGTTGCCATGGTTGTGACAATACCCATGTCATGTTCTGAAGATGATACATCACACCATTCTTTCACATCCTCTATTTCTTATATTTTCTACTAACTCTTCTGTGATGTTCCATGAAACGTGGTAGGGGGTGGTGGGTTGATAGACGTTTCCCATTTAGAGATAAGCATTCACAATCACCTATTCTCACTGCTCTGACTAATTATAAGTCTCTTTACTAACCATTGTCTGTTGCAAAAAGAAGTTTCTCTGACCAAGGTTGAGAACAATAAAAACCTATGGGTGTAGACATAAATATTTAGAAATAAACTTGACAATGTGTTCATTTATGGAAATGACAATAGTAGGTAGAGTCTACAGCCTCTCTTGCTATGGAATTTGACTAGGTTTAGAGTACTAGGTTAAATTCCTTCCTATGAGAGAGACTCAAATCCAATCAGAAGGTAGTTGATTATTCCCCAGTCATGCTACTGTTGTACAGTGAGCACATATTTTCTGGCAGGTCAATATTGTAGCATACAGAGCCCTGTACTGGGTAAGACCATTCGTTGATATCTTTTCTCACCAAGGATCATAAGTTTTGACACTATGAAAAGCGAGCTAGCAGGAGAAAATATTTTCAGTGAGTTCAAGCTGATTTCTCTCTGTTCTTCAGTCAAAGTGTGTGGTGTCTTGAGCCGTAGGATCCCAACATCTAGTTATGGTAGGCAACCAGGAGTAATAGCAATAGCCTATGTTCTTTTGGGTTGCTCCTCCCCCCAGCTATAACTGCTTTAACAATTAACAGGTAGTAAAGTTTCTCATTCCTGGCACTGAGAGTTTTGTTAAATAATCCATGTCTTCTAGAGTATTGTCCACATGTTCAGGGCACTTTAAACTCTATTATATTCTATTAAACTCTATTAAAATTCTATTATAAAAATTAAGTATATATTATAAAGTAGTAGGTTTTCATAATGTTTTTACACACATGTTTTGGTTAACCCATCCTCTACCTCATCTTTTCCACATCTTCCCATTCCTATTCTTACTTCAACATTTAATCCCAAATATTAACCTTCTTCTTTCATATCACATTTGTTCTATATCCTCTAGTTCTATTTTTAAGTTGGATTGCAAGATATTAGGTTTCACTATGTCCTTTCCACACACCCTTCATTTTGTTAAACCCTCTTCCCCTGATGTGTGTGTGTGTGTGTGTGTGTGTGTGTGTGTGTGCGTGCGTGTGTGTAGACCAGAATATGCTGCTCTAACAATTGCCTCTGTATTCTTTTGAGTCAGGCTCTCTCTCATTTATCCTGGAGCTAGACTGGTTACCTGCAAGTTCTAGCAACCCCTGTCTCTTCCCTCTTCCTCCATAATGCTAGATTGCATGTGACTGTGCTTGGATTTTTTATGCAAGTTTTAGCGATCTGACCTCAGGTTCTCACGGTAGTACAGCCAGAACTTTTGCCTGCTGAGTCATCTCCCAGCCTAATTACTTGTTTTTAAGGAGAATGAAGATCCAGAGATAATAACTTATTCACCTTCAAGATCATGATTATTTTCTGAATCTCTGAGAATTTTAACCATTAAACTCTATACCAGAGTCTATTTTCTTCACGACCTGGCTAGAAGCATTAGGTCTCTGAATGATCTATATCTGATCTTCATTCATCAGAAGAGGCCAGATGGAAAGGAAACTTGACATATTTGTAACATTTCTTAAGCTAATAAGTGGCAGAGTCGCACTGGCTGAAATGATAAACACTTCCAAAATCTTAAGACATTTAATCCAACTGGGTAGGTGAGAGTCAGTTGCTCCCCCTAAGCAGGTGGCGAGCGCTACTGACTCCTCTTTCTCCAGTGATGGAATTATCAGAACTGGGATGAAATCCTTGCTTCACGCTCTGGAATTCATGAATTGTGAAAAGTGAGTTTGGTTTCCATTTCCTTCAGTTCTCTATCCAGTAACTGTGTGCACAATCCCCGCAGCGCTCCCCTCCCCCATTTCCTCCTGAAATTCTACTCCTATTTCTCTGGCTGACTCCCTTAGGCTGAGCTTTGTGCACTTTTAAAGCATCTACTTGATTCCGTGGTGAAGTTCACGGGCAGTCAGGTCTTCATTAGCCTGGGTCAGAGGAACAAATTTGCTGTTGCTTTTTTCCCAAGTGCCTTGCTACTGAAGGGGAGTCCAGGAAGCAGGTCACCTGTTTCCAATCTATTAAAAGTTTACAGACAAAGGCATTGAGTTGACTTTGAGCACAAAATATGATTAATGATTTGAAGTACTAATGGAATGTTGGCCCTGCAAAAATGCCTTTCACATATATTTCCAAAAATGCCTCTCTTATCCAAGACCTTGAGTTTTAAATTATATTTCTAGGTCCACTTTTTATATCCTGAACATGTCTGTCAGCCACCTATTGTGTGAAAAACATTTTGCCTGCTGGGATAGGAATGATATTAACAATAATAAATACATCATGTGCTTGTAGAGCTGAGGTTTTCGCGTGCTTCATCACAACTTTGAAAGATCAGCAAAATGAGACCAAGGATTGAATCAAACTATGTCATGACTGAATGACCTTAGAAGGGTCACTGTTCCTCTTTTGCTACCAGTCTTTCTATATAATTTGGAATTACAGTGGGTTCATCTGAAGTATAGTGTTCTATGATCCATTGCTACTTTGTTGTAGAGTAGTTGTTAAAGACTCCCAGGAATAAAACGTCATGTCAAGGGACTCAATCAAGACTCGTTGAAATACACTAAACTGTTTAAATTATAGACTTGGCATCAGGCTGCTGGCATATCAATCTTGGTTTGACTGTTTATTACCGGAGCCTGTTCTTTGCTCTCTGTTTTGACATCTTCAAAGTAGAGTTCTAATACCACTCATTTTATAGGCCAAGTAAAGAGTAAATCAGCTAATTAATAAAAACTGCTTCAACAATACCTGTGTTTTCATAGGTGCTCAGCAAACACGTTTGGTCTGCTAAGAAATTTGGAATTCATCTGTGTGACCTTGAGACATTTACTTTCAATGTGGGGGGCTGAGGTAGAAGTGAGCAGAAGAGAGACCCTCTTACCATGACACCATGGTTATACACCAGAAAAGAACAACTAGCTTCCAGTGCACTTTTCTGGTGGATATGAGTATTTTTGTAGGCCAGATTTCGGAACTTGGAAGTTAAGTCTCTGGGATGAATCTCCTCACATGGTCCACTTCTTATGAGTCCAAAAGTTAAAATTCATATGAAATTGATATATTTCCTCCTTTCAAAGATGCATACTTACATTTTAGAAACCATTTTCACCCAATGGCTTGATTTTCCAACATTTTATACAGTTTGAGAGGCTTTACTGAAGTCTCTAATAGCCACTAGCATGTTTATCTATATTATGTCTTTCGGTAGAAAGTTTCATCACTCATCCAAGCAAGCACTGAATCCTATGGCCTACCTCCACCCAAGTACTTCCCTCTATCTCCATATTCTCTTTCTCTTCTCCAGGTAAGAATCAGGTTGCCCCGACTGGAACTACGGTCTTCTTTGCCTTTGGATAAGGGCCCTTTATGGCTACAAATCGAATTCAACACTGTTACCATGTAAGGTAAAACTGTGGTTGGTTTCCCCTACAGCTGAATCTTAGGTTCTTGAGACAATTACTTAACTTGCCTTGCTCAGTTTTCTAGTTTATCAAATGTAGAGAGTGAGGGCAATAGGTACTTCACAGTGTTGCTGTAAAGATAATCATCTGTATTAAGTTTTTATTTATTTATTTACTTATTTATTAAAGATTTCTGCCTCCTCCCCGCCACCGCCTCCCATTTCCCTCCCCCTCCTCCAATCAAGTCCTCCTCCCTCATCAGCCTGAAGAGCAATCAGGGTTCCCCGCCCTGTGGGAAGTCCAAGGACCTCCCACCTCCATCCAGGTCTAGTAAGGTGAGCATCCAAACTGCCTAGGCTCCCACAAAGCCAGTATGTGCAGTAGGATCAAAAACCCATTGCCATTGTTCTTGAGTTCTCAGTAGTCCTCATTGACCGCTATGTTCAGCGAGTCTGGTTTCATCCCATGCTTTTTCAGACCCAGGCCAGCTGGCTTTGGTGACTTCCCGATAGAACATCCCCATGGTCTCAGTGTGTGGGTGCACCCCTCACGGTCCTGAGTTCCTTACTCGTGCTCTCTCTCCTTCTGCTCCTGATTTGGACCTTGAGATTTCTGTCTGGTGCTCCAATGTGGGTCTCTGTCTCTGTCTCCTTTCATCACCTGATGAAGGTTAAACACCAATGATAGCCTTTGCTGGAGATGTTGTGGAGAAAGGGGAACACTCATCCATTGCTGGTGGGAATGCAAACTTGTGCAACCACTTTGGAAAGCAGTGTGGTGGTTTCTCAGGAAATTCGGCATCAACCTACCCCTGGACCCAGCAATACCACTCTTGGGAATATACCCAAGAGATGCCCTATCATACAACAGAAGTATATGCTCAACTATGTTCATAGCAGCATTGTTTGTAATAGCCAGAACCTGGAAATAACCTAGATGCCCTTCAATGGAAGAATGGATGAAGAAAGTATGGAATATAGACATATTAGAGTACTACTCAGCAGTAAAAAACAATGACTTCTTGGATTTTGCATGTAAATGGATGGAAATAGAAAACACCATCCTGAGTGAGGTAAGCCAGACCCAAAAAGGTGAACATGGGATGTACTCACTCATATTTGGTTTCTAGCCATAAATAAAGGACATTGAGCCTATAATTCGTGATCCTAGAAAAGCTAAATAAGAAGGAGAACCCAAAGAAAAACATGTATTAAGTTTTTAATGCAGGGGCTGATTCATGGTCATCCTTAAAACTCAACGCTGGGTAAGCTGTAGTGATACCACCTCTGCTGAGCATCAAGACCATTATGGAAAGTGGGCAAGAGTGGGTGGATTGTAGATGTTATATGCATTGTTGTTTACAGGGTCAGACAGTTGTGGGAGCATCAAGCCATTGCTACTGCACCTGAACTCAACAGATGAAAGATATCAAAGAAGAAAAAGAGTCTGGGGAAGTGTGCTAGTGTATTTCCACAAGCTTACAAGTCTGGGGAATGAAAACTGAGAATACTAATAGTAGTTAAAAGCATTTATGGATGCAGAAAGTTAAGACTAGCTTTACTGCTACAACTATTGCTGTCACCCCTATGGGGCCTGGCTCTGTATGAGGTCATGGCTCATCAGGTTTTCCCCAGAGCTGAGAACGCTGAGCCAGCAGAAGGGAATAGAAGGGAACAAACTACACTGGATTTCTGCATAGTTTAGCCTTCCTACCAACTTGAAATTGTATTATTTTACATCACACAAAGTCAAACATGGCAGAATGCTTCTCAGACACCATGACCCATTACGTAGACTTAGCTGGAGTCCTTTCTGACAATATTTCAGATTTTACATAACATGAAATGAGTTACCGTAGGATGTACTACATTGTCTTGCTGGAGTAATTTAAGCCAAAATCAAAGTGTGGGTGGGATTTCAAGCAGCAAAGGGGAATGAAATGGGGTAATCACCATGGTCTGAGGTTGAAAATCTAATCCTAGGCTTTATAAGATAATGCCTGTGGCTGACACTGTTGAAATACTTTGTTTTTTTTCATAATTCTGTATTGTAAGAACTCTTCTTTGATTCTTCGAAGTCCTGTCCCTCCCTTGAATAGAACCTCCAGTTGGAGAGTACCTGTGCAGTAATACACTTGTGTAGTTAGTAACTATTACCTATAAATCCTCTCAGTGAAGTTACAGGGCATGCATCATCCCTAAAACTCCACAGAAGGGCTTTTTCCTTTGCCCCAATGAGAATTTTCTAACCTGCTGTAAATATTCAATCACGTGAAGTGGTTAATAGGTTTACTCATGCAGAACGTTCTTAGCCACCCATGGGAAAAAATATCTCTAAAAGACAGATTGCTTTCCCATGGCCACATGACAAGTGCTGATGGGGACCCTTATTCTGCCTGACACCTCCAGTTAATATCACGTCCCAGAACACCAATTCTAGAGCTCACCGAAGAGCAATCTATGAGTGGCCCTATTGTGTTGTCCAATAGACCCAAGCTCTGCTAGTTAAGATGCAGAGGCACAGATGTGTACTGCAAGGCTTTCTATGCAGTAGAACCCATGATCTTCCTGACGCCTAATTCAGACTGTAGTTCACTGATGCATGTTACTGCACTTTCTTGCAGACGAAGTGGCTGTGGCTCACATAGGTTAGATTCCAGCTATAAACACCATAGCAACTAACCATTCAAACTTATGTGAGGCAATCAAAATTACAGAAAAACAAAAATTTTAAGTGCTCAGTGAACACATATGTCCAGTGGACCTTCCGGACAGTGAGTCTTAGAACTCTCCTACTAGCTTAAGAAGTTCTTTGGACAGCTTTGATTGTCTTTGAAGGTCTTTTAAGTGTAGAGCTGGTATTTAAACACCAAACCTTCAACATTCTTAAGCAACATGGTGTTTTGTGAAGAAATCAAGCAGTGTGCTGTTTACACTAGCTACTTTCCATGCCCTTATGTAGCAGATGGATGATATTAACTGAACATCCAGAATCCAGAATGAATGGCTGCAAATGCTGGTGGATTATGGGGACCAGAGCAGAACTAGGTCCCCTGCGTGTCATCAGATGTTAATTCAGCTTATACAGTCAATGTGTGCCAGGGTTCAATGTGTGTGGACTGGGTCAAAGTCCACAGCATCTCCCTTTGGGACACCAGTCTGCTTATCCACATGCCTGAAGCAGGCTCTTTCAAAAATCATCTCAGCAAGATTACTCCAGAGAAGCTGCCCACCCCTGGTGGGTATTTTAAAAGGCAGCCTCCTTTATTTTGTAAAGCATGCAGTCACTCTGTGGGGCTTTAGCAACACAGTTCCAGAGGATGGTTCTCAAGACCTCACTTTCTACTGGATTCCTCTTCTGGGGCCAGAGCACTTGAGTTGGCTGGAACTTTCCAACACCTCCAAGTTCAGAGTAGTCTCAAACTGCATAAGAAAAGCAGACGGAATATTTAGTGCAGTTACTGGAGCCATAAAAGAGAAAAAATTAACCAAGCTTATTAGGCTTCCTGTTTCTTTTCTCCCATAAAGTGAGCAATTGGTAATAAATGCCATTCTACTTTTTAACAGATGAATAGCCCAGTTGTGATAAATCCGCCAGCATTTTCTGGGGGAAATATATTTCACTCTAGACAGTTTTACTGTGGGACTATATTTTTCAAACGAGTGTGAAGACACTTTAGTGAGGGCTAAACTCCCTAAACTAGTGTGAGGGCCTGACTAGGGGAGATCAGATACCCTTGGGGTTGGATTCCAAGTGGGAGAGCCACTTAGCTCTTTGGCACAGTCTCTGCTTATACTGTCTCCATGTTTTCCATGGTTTTATTTGGTTCCACAAAGCCTATAAATACAGTAAGTATGTATACACACACACACATGTTTGCATGTAGGTTCACCGAGACTCAGAAAAGAGAGAGAGAGAGAGAGAGAGAGAGAGAGAGAGAGAGAGAGAGAGAGAGAGAGAGAGAACAACACAACTGATTTGCTCAAGGTCAATCCTCACCTTGTAGGTGAGGAATCTAGGAGCCAGCTTTTCTGTTCATTTTATTGCATTGAACTTTTGCCTCACAGAGGGTGAAGAAAGTGCAATCATCTAGAAGTTAGGAAAAGACTGGATTTTACTTACTGACCCGGGCAAAGTTATTGTTCCCCATGCCTTATTTTACTCTCTATATGACAGGTTCTGGTAGGCCGAGGACTGAGTGAGTTGCTTTTAACATAGGATTTTCCATCCTCAAAACACAACCAACCATGCAAACTGAGAACATCTGTTACCTCAGTTCCAGATTGGCACCATTTTCCCTTCTCTGAAATCTCTCTTTTGACATTCTCATCTTATATTCCATCCACTTCAGGTACCATCAGGTTTTTAGATGTCCATTCTGCTTCCTTCCTAACACTTCTCAGCTCTAGCCTCTCTGCCAGGGCGCACAGCACAGATTTGTACCTTAATGTGTCTAGACTGCCATTATCTCTCTTGGTACCATCCATCCTTGTCCTATTTCTCAAGCCATGTCCTTTGCTGTAGTCAGTGGCACCACAAATATCCCAGTATGCAACTAGCCACTAGAGAGGGTTCCTATGTTTCTGCATTCTACTCTACCTAATTAGCTTTGAGGTAAGATCAATCTTCTCTCCCACTTGTTTCTTGACTCTTTCTATTTAGCTCCATCCTAAGAGTATCTTACTTAGCCCATGATCTCATAACCTCTTACAGGAAATACTACATTTTGTCTTCAACTTTGTCCTTACCTTGTGCATTACCCCATTTGATTAAATAATTCCACTTTTCTCTCTTGAGATTTTTTGAGGTTCCAAGTCAGTCTCCAGTCCACCCAAAAGTTATATTGTGATTATTTTTAAAACCTTCCTTTTTACTGGGCAGTGGTGGCACATGCATTTAATCCCAGCACTCAAGAGGCAGAAGCAGACAGATCGTCATGAGTTTGAGGACAGCCTGATCTACAGAGTGAGCTTCAGGACAGGCTCCAAAGCTACACAGAGAAACCCTGTCTCAAAAAAGTCAACCAACCAACCAACCAACCAACCAACCAACCAACCAACCAACCAACCAAAGAAACAAATAAAACATCCCTTTTCATCCGGTGGTGGTAGGACACACCTTTAATCCCAGCTCTTGGGAGGCAGAGGCAGGCAGATTGCCAAGAGTTCAAGGACAGTCTGGTCTACAAAGTGAGTTCCAGGACTGCCAGGACTGTTGCATTGAGAAACTCTAGGTGTCTAAGACGCTAATGAGGGCTTTCGAGATGACTTAGTGTATAAAAGGCTTTCAGTGCAAATACAAGAACCTGAATTTAGATCTCTGTATCCACATATAAGTTCATTTTTAAGTTTAGTGCTGAGGTGGATGATATAGATGAGCAGGTCCTGTAACTCACTAGTCAGCTAGTTTAGCTAATTGGTGAGTTCCAGAATCAGTGGGAGACCCTGCCTCTAAAAACAAGATGGAGAATGATTAAGCAGACACTCTATTAAGCTTTAGCTTCTGCATGCTCTTGCGCAAACAAGTACACACACACACACACACACACACACACACACACACACACCTCCCCCGAAATAAAAGAACTCATTTGTAATATGGGTTCAAAGAAGGTTTACAGTAGGACAATATCTGTGGTGAAGGTTGAGGTGGGATGTGAGATGTTGCCATCTTAATGAACATTCCAGGCAGAGCCCATGTGAGACAGCACTCGATACAGTTCTCCCCACCAGTAGAAAAAGCAGAACCTTGTTGAACTACTGTCCCAGGACAGCCTCCTCACGGGCTCATGGGTATCTTACATTGGTGTTGGATAATGAGAATGTTTACAGTCTCTACAAAGTCCCTTAAAACGCCAGGGTTTGTGGCCATTATTTTCTTTTTGGAATAACAAACTGGGACAAAGGGAAAAATGATAAGGGGACTATGCCCACTGCCTGGACAAGCTGATTGCAGTTACAACACTGTAGAACCTTTGCTACAACTGGCTCTAATTTTATTAAGGGCTTCATAGCTACTTTTGGTGAGTGAGGCTTGGTCGGCATGGCCCTCATTTGCAGTGGAACTGTTTTAGGACTAGAAATAAGTAGTCTCTGAACACATCCCTCCTACCTACTGAAGACTAATTCTGTACTCCAAGAGGAAATGTTGGCATTCTTGTCCCTAGCACCTGTGACTGTGACCTTCTTTGTTAATAGTCTTTGCAGATATAGTCAGGGACATTGAGGTAAATTCATAGACAGTCCCTAGTACAACATGACCAGTGTTCTCGCAAGAAGAAGCAGAAATTTTTAGAAATGAGGGCAACACGGCAACAGAGACGGGACCTGAAAAGAAGGTAGCTGCAAGTCCATGGCCAGTACAGGTGTCCAGCTGCAACTGGGAGCTATAGAAGACAGCTAAGGGTTCTGCCCCCAGTCTTACTGACACCTTGTTTTGGACTTCTGTCTTCCAGAACTGTGAGATCTCAACTCCATTTTCCACCAGTAGCTCCAAGAGGCTAGCACACTATCAGCAATCACTACTTGCCATGGTGGAGTTCAACACCTGCTTTCTCACTCACACTCTGCAAGAATCACACATTCTCATCATTCGTGTGTGTGTATGCTGCTGTGTCAGCTGCTTGATATGGACTCTAAAGCTGAGCTGTGTTCTCTGGTGAGCTGCGATGTGGGGTAACAAGAAATGCACAAAGGAGTGCCTGAGATGGTGGCTAGAACACATGTCTGGGTAAGACGTCAGCATCAGATATCCTTGTGTGTGACATCACGCGAGGCTGTGGGCATGTCACATTCTACAGCAAGCATCCTGGCTAGGTAGGGTCTCAGCTCTCCTATACCCTTTTCTGTCTTTATTGAAGGGTTTTCCTCTTTTGTTCTAGCCCTTTGCTATGTTCTCCTATTTGGTTTCATCATGGCTCTCAGTCCCTGCAATGCTTGTATTTATCTTTTTGTTTATTTGTGGTAGACTTTCTCATTGTTGACAGGGGTGACATCTAGCTCCAGAGAACATCGTGTGAGGCTGTTCTGGGAATTGTTGAAAGTGTAATAGGATCCCTGGCCTGTATCTACTAGATGCCAGTAGCACTCTGCCTATCACGACAATAAGTTTCTAGACACTGCTGTGTGTCCCTTGAGGGAAAAGTCCCACTCTGCTGTGGAGTGCTGATATCAGGCTTGTTTCTGAAAGCAGGCATTATTTGTCTTTTTGCTTACTTTCTTTCTAGCTGATTACATCGAACTAAATAAACGCCTGCTGTCAAATAGAAGGAAGTACTACCTTGGAGTTAAGATTGCTATTCTGCCAAAACATGGAGGAGAAATACTCCATCTCTGGTTTGAAGACTCCCAAGGAGAGGCAGTTTATATGCAAGTGTAGTTCACACCAACATGTTTTTTTTTAAGTCAGAGGTGGGCAGTGGGGATGCTAGGCAGTTAAAGGGAGGCGGCAGTGGGTTGTTTCTTGGGATTTTGGTGAAGCCAACCTGTGTGGGATGAATAGTGGAAGGGGGGACAACTCAGCGTGGCCTCGGAGTATGTGGTAGAGTAGCAAAGGCCAGGACTGATGCTAGAACAAAGGGTAAAGTTTCAGTTTGAGATATCTGATTGAGAACTGCCCTCTGAAGTCATTACTATACCTGATTATTCCCTTGATTTGTGCTTCTTGGAGACAGACTAGAGCTTCATAAAATGACATTACCCCTAAAGCTCGTATTTCATTATCTTTACTTTTGTTCAGCAACTATCACATCTGATCATTTTTACATTAATTATACATAACACCACTTTATTTTAAACATATTATCTTTAAACATTTTGTTTTACAGCCCACTTCCCAGCCAGAAATTCTGTAGACAGTGGCCATAAATCTCCTAGAAAAGAAAGCGAAACTTGTCTATTTTAATTTCATATCAATTCCCTACAGCTTGTGAAAAGAAATGGAAGACAGCAAGAAAAAGAGAAAAGAAAAAGAAAAGCCTCTCCAGCACTTGCAATATCTCCATTTTCCCTCCTACTAGTGAGGTGCTGTTTTTAAGCTGAATAGAATACTTTCCAAATGCATTTGTTTAAGGTTAGAGTTTGAAAATGGGTTTGGGGACAAGGTGGAAGATATTGAATAGAAATAGGAATTGAATTTAAGATGTGTGTGTGACCAAAATGATAGCAGCAATGAGATTTATAAAACAGCACATGTTCCTGACAGATATATTTTCCTAAAATTTTGCTTTCAATGCCCTGTAGTTCTGTAACCCTGATGACGGGGTGTGCGGTCAATCACTCCCTAAGCTTAGTGCCATAAAAGAAAAACAAGAATCAGTTATTTTGCTTACAACATTTTTCCCCCTTCTTGGGCAGGTGTCAATGTAGATGACTTGCTCTGGTTCTCATGGCAACAGATTCAGTGTTGAGCATGTTGGATAAGAACAGTTCATCCTGGAATTGGAGGATGCATTTCCAGTGTGGTACTCTCACTTGTTTGATGAGTTGGCATTGATTTGTCATTGATGTTAGTTGAGTGACAGCAAGCAGGGTCACTTCATGTGGACCTCTCAATGTGACAGTCTGCAATCATTGCATTATTTATATGATACGGATTCCCTTGGGATGATTAAAAAAATGTATGCCAGGCAGGCAGTAGTGGTGCATACCTTTGGTCCCAGCACTCGGGAGGCAGAGGCATGCAGATCTCTGTGAGTTCGAGGCCAGCCTGGTCTACAAGAGCTAGTTCCAGGACAGTCACCAAAGCTACAGAAAAACTTTGTCTTTAAAAAAAAAGAAGCCTAATTTAGGATAATGGTAGGAATCCTGCATCACAATAGGATCAGAACAAGGTCACATGTAGAGGAACATATAAAATGAGAGAAGGTGTGCCACGAAGACTTCAGAGCACAGACCACTGTGTAGGTTGTGTGCGGGAACAAATGCTTAGTTAGCAGTAATGGTCCCTGATTCTATGAATCAGGCTTTGGGTAAGAACTTTATCTTTACTTGTAGTTCAAGATTCCCAGGCCTGAGGATTGTCACCTACCATATGGGAAGGGCCACAGGTCATTCTGTTACATTTTGTTATCCAGAAGTCATCCTGACTCACATCCATTTCATGCACAGTGAAAATCAAACCCAGCCCAGATTTCCACTGTGTTTGCCATTTCAGGAGTTCACATATCTGCCCACATTCCTTCATCTGCCCAGCTGCTGCCTTAGACTAAGCTGTCACAATATTTTGCCTGGAATACTGTCTGTCTGAGCCAGCCTTCGTTGACTCAGCAGCTTCCCATTGCAGCAGCCACCTAAAAGCAAATCCAGTCATGTATTCACAATTATCAATAAGAAAAATACTGCAGTGGTATATGAGTCTCATTAGCACTAAACCCCAAATCTCAGTGAGGCTCACACGTAAGGACTGACTTTCTGTCTTTCAACCTCACCTTGTGTCAGGACTCACCCCCTACTCCCTCCCTCTGAGCTTCAGCAGAGGTGGGCATCCTTTCCTTTCTGGGACTCCTGGACAGTATTTCAGGGTCTGTTTTACGAGATTGTATTTTCAGGTGGTGGCATATCAACCTGGATGATATTTCTTCTGACCTCTACAGTTAAGCAGGTTGCTCCTACTTACTCCTTCTGGGCATAAACTGGCTTAGGTAGTGACATTGCCATTGTGTATTATCTGGCATAACTGTCAGCCTTGACAGAAATGGTTATTTCAATGGTTTGGCAATGCCATTTAAAATCTTTCAGAAATGAGGATCTTTGAGCATTTCCACACATGTTGTTCAGCCTAATGCAGACTCATGTTTACAGAATGGCTCCCAGCAACAGTGGAGGCTAAACAGTCGCTTAATTCTGTTTGTCTCAACATGGGATGCTGGCATTGTTCTTCAGAGCAGTTAAAACAATAGTTCATGACCAAAACACGCTTTAGGTCGACATGAGGCAACTGGAGAGCATCAGAGACAATGTATTTGAACATATCTGGATGCACTAATAGTTGCAGAAGTGGCATTAGCATCTTCTCAGCCTCATGACATAACATTGTGGAGAAGAATTGGACCTCACATCAAGACTTGGCTTACATTGGGTAGAGGACAGTGGAGGAGAGAGTCTGGGAGCCTGCCAGTGGTGTTCATTTTGAACTCCTATGCCTCATCTTAGTAGAATTTACTATAAGTTGCAATGTAAAAGTTTAAAAGCTGTGATGAAAAGCTTCTCTACTCTAAATGCCTCATAGGAGAAAAATCACGCACTGCTTGTCTTTCTATAACTGGCTTCTGTCACTTAACATAGTGTTCTCAAAGATTGTCTATTCATCCATCAAGCAAACACCAGAGATTCCTTCCCTTTTTAGTCTGAGCACATTTATCCACTCTCTGTGCACAATGCATTGTCTCTACCCATTCATCAGTTGATGAAAACTTGGGTTGTTGCTACCATCTGGCTGATGCAGTCAATGCTGCCTGAGTTTTCATTGTAGTGGGTTACTCTGGGTGTCTTTGGGATGCACTGTTTCTCACTACACCTGCCGTGAGCTGCATCAGGCACAAGCTGCACCTTCTACTTCTTCTCAGGACTGTCTCCCTGTGACCCTAGATGATAACTGGCAGAGTGCAGGTGTTCAGCCTTTTCTAAACTAAGAGAACCTGGAATGCCTTGAAAGTTATCTCAATTTTCCATTGTAACTTTTCTATACCACCTCATAATTATATAAAAATACATAGGAGTGTGTAACTGGCTCTAGAGAGAGAGAAAAGAGAGAAAGTTGTGCTACATGATAATACCATAACAAAGGAAATTTTACTTGCCTTTGATCATTTTTAGCCACCATGGCCATATAGAATCATATAGGTTAGGTGTTTGTAATTATATCTGAAGTAGTGTTTAGACATCAGATGTTTGGAATGTGATACAAGGGCTTTCCTTTTATTCAGACCTTCAGCAATGGCCTTACTAATTAATTCCAATGCTAACTCCTACCCTCCTCACTAAAACACTGTGAGGAAATCTTCACCGTTCTCAAGAAGGAAGTAATGGCTCAATTAACACTGTCTCGTTCTATTCACTAACTAATGCTAAGGTTAGCTAGTATTTCTAAAGCTTATGGAACTTCTTAAAACAGTATTATAATAAACTGCCATGGACTCATGATCCAATTATAACAATTATCAACCTAGGGCTCATATTTTGTCATCTGTTGTTATTTCTACTGCTGCCTTTGCCTAAATTATTTTGGATTGAATCCCAGACATCACATAATTGAATCCATATGGATTTTGCTTTGTGTTTAATAAGTACACTTAAAGAAATACAGCAACAATGTTATTTGTTATATTTGAGTAATTTAAAATAATTTCTTATGATAATGAGATGTTCTCATTTAGAAATAGGGAAACTGGTTTACCAGTACATCCTCACATTGTATTCACATTTCAAGACCGATAAAAATGTTCCACGAATCCATGATCAGGCTCATAGCTTTCAATATGTCTGGAGCATTTCCTAGGCTTTAGGTTCACAGTCATCTATATAGAGCATGGTGGCAAACAAACCAAGAAGTTAGTTGGCTTTCAGCAAAGCCACAAAGAATATAGAAAAGATTTCCAGGCAGAAAAAGGATGTGATTCTGCTACATGTTCCTCTTGATGCCACAAACTTCTAAGCCTAGAAGACTGTGGTTATCTTTGGTCATCCAAGGTCTACTCACTCCTTACATTTTTCATCTCCTGCCTGGCGTCTCAAGCTAGGCCAGGCTACTGAATGTTGAAGGTGGGGGAACTATGGAGGCCAACCCTAGAGCTGAGTGGGCTGGAGAAGTGACACTGCGCAGGTACCCAGCCCTGCCTGCTTTGTGCTCTAGGAGTGTTTCAACACTTCCCCTCCTCTTCTTATCATGTTGTCATGATCCTGATGGTTGAGTTCTGTTTTAAAACATTTACCCAGCATGTGTGCAGGAGCCAGCAGTGTGAGATGCCAGGTTCTAGAAAATGAATAAGCTATGCCATTTATGGATAGAGTGTCTGCATTGATTAGCAGGTTCTTCCTCATTTGAAAACTCTACGCTTTGGTAGCGCTTATGAGGAACTGAATGACTAATGGTGTTCTCCTTTACCTATGGCTTCACCCCCAGATGCTGATGGGTCCCACTGGAGCCCAGATAGCTTGTGACTCCTGCCTTTCTGCTAGCAGTCACTTCTGAAGTACCTTTTTGACCAGATGGAGTTTTTTTTTCTTTATTTTTTATTTTTTTTTAGCCATAAATGTTTATTAAAAAGGGGGAGGGAGAGAGAGAGAGAGAGAGAGAGAGAGAGAGAGAGAGAGAGAGAGAGAGAGAGAAGAGAAGGAGGGAGAGAGAGAGAGAGGAGGAGAGAGGCAAAGCCCCGTGTGTACACCGGGAGAGGAAACAGGGAGAGAGCCCAGATGGAGTTCTTATGTATTGCTCACCTGTGTGTTTCTTGCCAGGTAGGAAGACGAAATGTTAAGGTGACTACAGGAGGAAGGCATGTCACTGGTTAATTCTGTTGGGAAAGTGACAGGTTAAAATTCTGGCTAGATGAATCTCCAGAGCATTGCCCACTCCATCTTGTGCACACCCCCACCATCTGCCCCTACACCTCAGCGTCCATAGGAGCCTGGAATGCATTTGTCTCCTTGTGCCCCCAATTTCCTACCATTCAGTCTTCTGATCTTGATCTCATGCTTTGTCCTTATCCTTTTGTTTCCATTTGTCCTGTGTTCTCCATGCCCTTGGAACTAGCCTTTAAAAGGCTGCCTCTGCCCTTCTTGGCATGGACTTAACTACCCAGGCAGAATTTCTACTTAATTTACTATTGACATTTCAAACTGATAAGTGAGTGCTGTCAGTTGGGTCCCAAGTGTAGCATGACTTACATACTTTGGAAGAGTACATGGAGGATGAAGGAAAAGGAAAAAGAAAGAGGGAAAAAATGAGAATGATTTTAGTCATGTAAGTCATGAAAGTGCCCACCAGGCTGTTCTGGTTTTGTTTGTTTTAAAAAATGACTGGAGGCCATAATGTTTGAACTTTCCATTGTCAAGTCTGCTGAGAATTCAAGCCGGGCTAACCCCTGGAGACTTCTCTTTCTTCAGTTCTTGAGATGGAAAAATGAAAGCCTGAATCTTATTAAGCAGATCCCCAGGACTTGAGTAGAAAGAAATATGAAAACACGATTTTGTGTTCAAGCCTGGAAAGGAAAATAACTTCAGAGGGAGTCAGACATGCTTTGGAATTCTATAGCAGCACAGTGAGGCAAAGGCAGAATGTGTGTGTGTGTGTGTGTGTGTGTGTGTGTGTGTGTGTGTGTGTGTTTGTCACCAAGATGAAAATCTTGTTTAAAAATTCACAGGAGACTGCTTTTCTAGAAAAATGACTGTTAAAAATATATCAAATTACTTTTTAAGATGGAACTTACATTTTATGCAAAAGACACATTAGCAGGCTCCAAAATCCTGGGAAGAAGGCTTCTGTCATCTCCCCCTCCCGTTATAGTCCTACAGATCAGCAGGGCTCCTTCCATGAGCCCTGTACCACTCTCTTTCTTTCCAGATCCCCATAGCCCTTATTATCTGCACCAGTTGCTCAAACTCATATTTTTTCAGGCTGTCTGGACAGCCTTAACAAAATACTACAGGATGGGTGTCTTATAGGCACAGAAAATTATTTAGAATGTTTATGGAAGCTATGTATCAGGGATCAGTGCCAGCATGGGTAGTGGCTGATGAGAACCCTCTTTAGATATAGATCACTGAGTCTTAATTGTGCCATAGCCCCAAAGTAAGAGGATGATATAGCTTATTGGAGTACTCAGGACACTCGTCCTATCTGAGACAGCTTCATTCTCATGTACTAATCATAATCTTGATGGCTCTCCCTCCTCATCCTATAGTCTTGGATGTCAGCATTTGTTATAGTTTAGATATATGTCCTGCTTCCCCTCCCCCCACAGGATCATGCTGTCTCTAGCTGGTAGCCTTGTCTCAAAAGACTGTGACAGGAGCTATAGTTCATGGAGGGAGGTTACTGGAGGTGAACCTGTGGGTATTATAGCTCAGCCTGGCTTCTGGCCTGAGCTTTTTTTTTAATGATTGTCCAAGTTCTGAAAACACAAGTTCTCACCACTATAGAACAGCAGACAGGGCCATTCTTTCTCCACCATGTAACAGAAGCATCGTTGGCTCCTGTAATAAGGATTATGGTGTAGATGAACATGGGTGAATAGGAAATGGTTGGTTTTAGATACCTTAGCCCAAGTCCATTTGCAGTGAATTAAGCCTTCACTTGTCTCTCAGATATGATGCCCAGATATTGTACTGCTCTTAGAATCAATGACTGAATATGTGGGTGCCTCTTAACTGATGTCCAGGTCATTGACGCCTGACGGTCTTGAAAGAAAATTACTGTGGTTCCCTTGAGACCCTGGGTTGTGTTTCGACATGTGCGATATACCTTGCATGGAATCAACTGGCTGGTTTCTGTCTCTGTGCTTTGGAAGAGGATCTTTACTCTTTCTAATTAAAATTCCCTGTAAGTATTTTCCTTTAAACTACATCTTCCATCGTAAAGGAATTTGGGCCTCTCAGAAGAAAGAGAATTGCTGGCAGCTTTCAAATGTCAGGGGCATGCTTCTGCCTGTCAAGATTTCCAAACGCACATGCATGAGGTGCCGTGAGATCAGCACAGAGAATGTCCACCATCTTCTGCCTGTCCCTGCACAAGACTGATGAGCCGATTCTGAAAGAACAATTGAAATCTGTTATTTACATCAGCTGACTCTGTTGTACAGTTTAATGGGATTTTGACAAATAAAATGCACCTTATATCTCTACCATCTTGGTATCAGAATAGTTCCCTTGTCCTTAATGTCCCTTGTGAACCCCCTTTTTTATGCTCTATACACCTGCCATATTTTACTGCTCATATAGTTTTATCTTTCCCAGGGTGTTTTGGGATTGGAATCTCTTTTCAAAACTTTAGTTTTTGCAGTAGTTCTATAAGAAGCATTATAGGAATTCTGGAGCTTTGACAACATAGTTCTTTTTACTTTGTTCTTATATGCTTTGGTTCTCCACGGACTATTCTGAATCTTCTGCTTCTCTGTATAAAGTTTAGAATGAGTTCATCAATACACAGAGAGTAACTTGTGTTGGTGGTCTATGGATGAGCACAGCAACCTATCAAAGAATAATTTGCTGATGTGTTGAATAGGATAATGTTGAATCTGTTGACATAGTTGGGAAGAAATGATCTCTTCACATTGCTGAATCATCTGATTCCAGGAATGTACAATGTTTAATCTTTCTTTATTTCTTTTGTTTGAATTATATGTTTCCCTCTGTGTAGATTTCATACATATTTTGCCAGATTTATACCTAAGAAATTTTGGAGGATGATAATGTGAATGGCATCTTTTCTTTAATTTCAATTTCCAGTTGCTCATTGCTAGCACATAGATTTATTTTTTTAATCCCAAAAGAGAAAGCTCCCATGCAAGCTCAAATTGCCTTAGTGCAAATAAAATCTTGCTAGAGATTAAAGGATAATACTTATCCAAAGACTGGTTCTTACAGTCTCATCAGGAGCTCATTTATTAGACGCTTGAATATTGTCACGGTGAATAGCTCACTGTCTCCCAAAGCTACACAATGTATTTTGAACTTTACTTTTAGATTGTATTTTTCTATATTTGATTCCTCATGGGTGAAATATCGCTTAATTATAAAATTATAAGGCATTTGTCACTTAAGTTAGTGGCTTCACCTGCACTCTCACGTGGATAACCATTGTAACGGTTTGATGAATCCGAGGAGTCCTGGGTGTTTGTAGTCAGACCCTAGAGTGCCGCCTGGACACCTGACTTCAGGTTTCACTTGTCCACTTAGCTTAATGATTTGGGGTGAGCTCCCCTTCTCAATTGTTTTATGCTTAATAGTAAGAAAATTCATATCCCCAAAGCACAGCCATGATAAAAAAAAATCAAGACAGTGAACCTGAAAGTAGATGTTAATCACACTGTTCAGTGGATATGTGATTTTGAATTCATCATCTCTTACTTTTGCTATCACTATCCAAATAATCAGTTGTACATTGAAAGAGAGGCAGAGAGAGAAGCAGATTTGGCATTTTCACACTGAACTTCAATCTTTATTTTCAAGTTTTGAATGTCTTGGTTAAAAAGAGCAAAACATATTTTAGTTCAACTCATTAATTTCACTGATCAGAAAATTGAGGTGGAAACCCCAGCTGATGAACCAGGCTATTTAGTTGCTAGAGTAAAAAAGGTCCTAGTCTAACTTTTTTTTTTTTTTAGTAATTTTTATTGAGCTCTACATTTTTCTCTGCTCCTCTTCCTGCTTCTCCCCTCCCCTTCAATCCTCCCTCAAGGTCCCCATGCTCCCAATTTACTCTGGAGAACTTGTCTTTTTCTACTTCCCATGTAGATTAGATCTATGTAAATCTCTTAGTGTCCTCGTTGTTGTCTAAGTTCTTTGGGATTGTGATTTGTGGGCTGGTGTTCTTTGCTTTATGTCTAACTCTTAATACCAGTGTCTTTCTCTTAACAAACGAGACTGGCTATTCCCCAGTGGCTCTGTCACTTCCCATGGTTTCCTGCTTCCCCACTTATGCTGGGGAACTAGTTTCTAAGTTGCAGCTTTGATTGTGAAGAACTAGAGATGGCTGCATGGTGGGCGCTTGCCTTACCCCATTGTGTACTGGTAATAGAATACTGACTTCTTTACAGAGAAAGAACTTAGTTTTACCCATAGTTCTGAGGACTATGAAGTCAAACATAATACTGCACTTGGTCAGAGATTTTTTTTTCCTGTATTTTCCTGTACACCAGTTTTCATGAGAAAGCAGAACAGCAAGAGGGAGGCTGGTAACTGACTTTTATAACAAGCACACTTCCTTAGTTACTAGCTTATTTGCATACATTAATGTTGCTATCACTACTGGGAAACACATTTAAATACAGCAGCATTCCCTCCCCAGGGTATTGGCATGAAAAAAAGTACATAGACCTTGAGAACTGATCAGAAACCTTAGAGATACATCTACATGTCTATACTGTTTATTGACATAGGTACTGAAAACATACAAATAGCCTCTTCAGCAGCTGGTGGTAAGAACATTGGGTACATGCCTGCAAAATAATTAGTCAGGACCCTGTCTCTCCTAAGTCGCAAAAATAAAATCAAAATGTATTGAGGACTTAAATGTACGATGGGAGCTAGGAAACTCCTTGGAGAAAATAGATCACTATGCTGGAGTAGGCAATAATTTTTACCAATTCTAAAAACAAAAAAAAAGAACATGATCAGACAAGTTGAGATGATGTCAAACTAAAAAGTTTTCTGTTCAGTAGGACATAGTCATAGAGTGAAGAAAATCTGCAGATTGGAAAAACACTTATGAACTATATGTCTAACGGGGGTGTGTGAATATACAAGAAATATAAAAATTTGATGTCAAGCAAATGAGCAACATGACTTAAAAAGATAACGAAGTAGATATAACTCCAAAGAGACAAAAAAAATATGCTCAGTATGAACGATCACCTGATAAATACAAATTAGAACCATAACAAGATTGCTTCATTTTGATAAGAATAGTTATTAGCCGAAAGGTGAAGGATGACAAGTGCTAGCAAGATGAGGACACAAGGGAGGGGGGCAGTGAGCATGGAAAATGCTTCAGCCGTTGTTGAATCTGATACGGAGTTTCCTAAAAGAAATGAATGGAAGGGCCATCCCATCCAACAGTTCCACTATTGGGTGTGTCTACGAAATGGAAGACAGTATGAATAGTCAGTATGTATCACATACATGCATGGAATTGTCAAGTACCAAATTTTTGTTAGAAGACCTCTATTTCATTTACATTTAAAACTTGTATTTTCTTTTGAAAATTTATTCGAGCTAATTTTCCGTATAATATGTAATTATCACATTCCTCAGACACTCCCACCTTGCTACCCATCCAACTTCATGCTCCCACTTTCTCTCAGTAAAGCAGCAGAAAATAAAACAAAACTAAAAATGAAAGTCAAAGCAAACAGAAACCTCCCAAATACTAAAACAAACCAAAAAGCACACACACAAAACATCATGGAGTCTATTTTGTTTTGACCAACACAACCTGGGCATAGGGTCTTCCCTGAGTTTGGATGAGGTACTCAGGGATATCCCTTTGTGGAAAGATGACTTATTTTTTTCCAGGAGGTGTCACTTGTAAATAGCTTTCAAAGCACAAATTTAATTAATCAAAAAGTCAAATCAATCATTCACAGAGACATTTGAAGTCTCACAGTTATTGCAGGACTGTTTACAACAGTGGAAAATGAAAGTTCCCTAAATATGATGGCTGAATAAAGGAACTATGACATATTTATGCAACAGAAGAGAATTAACTCTCCCCGCAAAGAATGAAATCTTGTCACAATATGTAGGGCCTACAGATGATTATGTTAAGCTAAATAAGTCAGGCACAGAAAAATAAATGTTACATGATCTCATTCATGTGTGGAACATAAAATGCTAAGAATAGAATGGTGGTTTCCAGAGGTTAAGGGCAAAAGAGAAGGAGAAAGGGGATGAGGAGGATGGAAGTTTGATCTTTGATTGCAAGACTTCTTAGTGATGGGTAACAAGGTGTAGTGTGCTCTTGCAGAATAATATGATTTATGGATAAAAAGTATTATACCTTTCAAAACTCAGAAGAACGTATTTCTAATGTCTTCATGATAAGTGATAAATATATAGATATATTTATCCTGATTTAAAGGTTATATAATGCATCGAAACACCAATATGTCCAATTATTTTAAGAAAAGTTCTCTCTCTATTTTCCTGGCAGTCTTGGAGCTTGCTATGTAGAATAGGCTTGCCTCACACTCACAGAGAGCTGCTGTCTCTGACTGAAATTAAAGGTATGCACCACCACACCCGGGTAATATTGTGTAATGTTTATTTTCTAATTATTAGTTAAGAGTAAATTAAATTTAGAGAAACAAGAACTCAGTGGTCACCTCTGAAAGGAAATGAATGCTCTTTGAAGCTACATGAAGGCAAGAAAGGCAGAGAACCTGATTTTGCACATTAGTTTCTACTGATAAAGAAAATCAAGTTCCATTTTAGTGAAATACTTTACAGAAACTAGTGTTCAAATATCCCCCTGAAAACCAACCCTGTGATTTTTCTTGGAGAGAAAGATGAGGATGTTTAAGATACTGTCTAGGTTACCGAGCACACAAGCGTGCTCTGATCTTTGTCCTTGAGTAGCTCATAGCCGTGTATTCTGGTTTGCTGCATTCTATCCAAGAACTGTGCAGCCTTTGATTGATGGTTCAGCTTCCATCATTACTAGAACAGCCACAATGAATGGATGCACCTTCTCAGAGTGTACTGTGAGAAGCTATGTAGAAAATTCACAAGTCAGTACTTTGAGGGCAATAAGAGGATATTCAAACAGAGTCAGGGAGCTTCCAGACCTCAGTTTCTGTACCAGATCCCACGTGTAAGAGATTTGGAGCATGTGGTTAGCCTCCCTTTCCTGGATACATCAATACATCAATTTCTCTCTCTCTCTCTCTCTCTCTCTCTCTCTGTTTTATCACAATCAACTTTTCAATTATAACTATTCAATAACAGGCTGTGATTATTTCCGAGTAGCTATGAATGTGACCCAATGCAAAATATAAATTTATTTAAGACATTATGATGTGCATCAATGACTCAGTTTTCAAGCTCTCAGAAGAGTTTCCAGATCTTTAAATAAGACACCACTTGTAGAATTTTGTCTCCCCCACCACCACCAAAAAATGTTCAGTTTTAACCCCAAGATCTGTGAAGGTGACTTTCTTTGAGATAAGGTTTGCAGATGCAATTGCACTAAGATGAAATTATTACAGAGTAAGGTTGTTCCTAAACCCAGTATGACTGAGAGAAAAGAGACAGCTTGTGTTGTGCAGTGGTTACCTTCAAATTGAAATTTTCCCCCTCATGAATGAGAATGGAGATTCATAAGTCTCAGGAGTAAACAGAACTTACAACTCTGAGAAAGATGAGGGTTGGAAGATTTGTAAGAGTTCTTCAAGGTCACACAAACAGTAATGATGGCTGGGTAGAGGAGGCTCTCCCCAGTTGGGCTGCATAAAAGTCCTGTAGGGAACTTCTGGAATCCTGCTCTGAGAGCTTTTCCTGCTGGGGTGGGCTTTCTGATGACACACCCACCTTTGCCCTGATAAGTAATGTTTCACCCGTACTCCTGTAAGTAATCCCAGTAAACTCACTGGTTGACTGAATGTCCTGGCCAGTCTTATGTCAACTTAACACACAAACTAATGCTATCTGAAAAGAGGGAAGCTCAATTGAGAAGATGCCTTCATAAGATTCAGCTGTAAGGCATTTTTTAAATTAGTGACAGATGTGGGAAGACCCACCCTATGCTGGTTGGTGCCATCCTGGTTGCTAGTTGTAGGTACTAGAAGAAAGTAGGCTGAGCAAGCCATGGGAGCAAGCCAATTAGCAGCACCCTTCCATGGCTTCTGTATTAGCTCCTGCCTCTAGGATCCTGCGCTGGGTGAGTCCCTGTCCTGATTTCCTTCGATGATGAATAATGATATGAAAGGGTAAGCCAAATAAACCCTTTCCTCCCCAACCTGCTTTTTGGTTATGGTGTTTCATGACAGCAGTAAAACCCTGATTAAGACACTAAACCACACACACACACACACACACACACACACACACACACACACACACACACAGAAAAGTGATAAACCCAGATCGTTGGCACTCATCACAAGCTCAGGAGAGTCAAGGAAGTGTTGTTTTCTGGATCCATAGTCCTGTTTTCAGGTTGCTAGCTTCCTGAATTGTGAGGAAATACAGTTCAGTCCCTTAGACTATGGCACTTTGTCAGCTGCTGTCCCATGACATTATTATACCAACACAAAGAAAAGATGTGCTTTGGCCTCTTTCTCTGGACTGTTATGTCTGGATGAGTCTTGTGAAACCTTTCCATTCTCATTGCAGCCCTGGAGGACCCAGTGTGAAGACATGGGGACTGGCGGGCTGGCGGCTGTGTAGTCACTAAGATCAGGAGGTTTGTTCTTGCCAGTTAGTTAATATCTCTGACCCTCTGTTTAAGCTACACTGGCTTATGTTCTTTCGTTTGCACATAAATTTTTCCTAACTCATTCAGAAAGGCATTTGCTCTTTCCCTGATTTCTTCGTCTGAGATTCCACACCATAGGATTTCTGTGAGGGCTCAATTAGGCACAGAATGATCCAGATTGTTTTCAGTTTGTCTGATTTTCATTAAGTCACTGTTTAATTCAGCTACTGTTATAATTATTCGGTGAATATTCAGTAAATACGCACTTCTGAATGGATGAATGAGAAGAGTTACCTTAATGCAGGAAGGAATATGGGAATGGTAATTAGGCAAACACAAACACTGTGAGAGGTGGGGAGATTCATCAGGCCTGACTCCAAAACAACCTCACAATGCTGAAGTCAGCCAAGACTAGGACTCAAAACGGGCAAGTCTGGTGCTTTGTGCAAAGATATTTGAATTAAAGGATGTATTCAAGAGGTTTACAGATGAGGGCAGGGCTGGCTGGAAAAAGCGAGGCTTTGGAGGTTGCCCTACAAATTCTCCACCCCACAGCCCAGCCCAAGGATTAGGGCAGAAGTGTGAGCTTTGTTAGGTGCCAGAGTTAAGGAAAGGGGCTTGCATTTTGCCTGAGGGAGAGCAATTGAGTGTTTCTCCCAGAGACCTTGTTTGAAATTAAAGTCTTGGAACACTGGATTCAATTAGCTACCAGTTTAGGGACCTTGGGGATTCTAACTTGCTGTGTGCTTCGTTTTCCCTTACAAATCATTCTCTGGCTTCTTGCCTCCATGCTTTTCCAGCCTACAGAAAAAAGCAGTCTGCAGGCCTGGGTCCCTTTCCCCAGGAGATCAAGGCCACACGCACTTTGCTTTCAAAATCAGTGTGGCTGTCCAGGTGGTTTAGAATGGAGATCTTGAGAAAATATAAGAAAGCAATATAAGTATATAGTGTGTATGAGTGCTCACATGGGTATATTTTTATGCATCTGTCTGCATGAATGCATTTACATAGTAGTTGGAAGAGACTTACCTGTTCAATCTGTTACAATAAACACTTACAGTCTCCCTCCATGACTACTCAGTCAGAGGTGCACCCAGCATCTGTGTCCTCCAGAGCTCCCAATCTACAGAAAAACAGATGAATTGATAAATGTCTCAATATGCGTAGGTGCTGCAAACACCCACCTTGTTTAAGTCTGCAGGACAGTTAGAGAACTTTGAAGGGAGACAGACTGGTGGCCATGAATAGGGTAGAGTTTGACAAGCTTCCCAGAACCTTCTCCATTTCTTTTGCAATGTGAAAAGGAGTTTGCCCTGTGTGGCACTAGACAAGATGCAGGACAGGTGCTCTGCTCTATGAGACACATAAAATCCCTCTAGGGAAATTGGTATGAGGTGACAGCAGACCCACATCCCGACGTGTGTTTCCACTTCTACTTGAAGGCGTGCAAATTGGTCTTCTCTTAACATACGTAATACATTCATTGCTTTGTGCTTGGGAAAGGACTTCTTTGCTGGTAATCAGTACATTTTCCTCCTCAATGCGGAAGTTTTTGACCCTTGTAAACGGTATTAAGCATGGAGAAGTACATTTGGGGTACAGAGAGGCCTGAGTTTATGGTTGCGCATCAGGAAGTGGGGAGAAAACCAGGGGCTGTGGCTTTGGGACTGAGAACAGAAGAGTTGGAGAAGGGTCAGAATTGCTTTGGCTGAGAGAAAATATCCAAAGCCTCTGAGCACGGAGTTGTTTCCTAGACATGCCTTCTTATGTCATGGAAATTCTCCTCACCTTTTCAAGGCAAAGTTGCAGTGTGGGTAGATTTTTGTATTCTCACTGATGTACTTACAGGAATATCTGCTTTGAGATTCTGTTATCCCCCTATCTCTCCCTCCCTCTCTTTCTATCTTCTTTTACCCTTTCCTTCCTTCTCTTCCCCTCTCTTTTCCTCTCCCTTCCCTTCCTTTCCTCTTTTATTTGAGACAAGTTTTCATTACATTGTCCACACACATCTGGAATTAAAATATCCCTCTGCCTCAACTTACTCAAGGCATGCACCATTCTGTCTGTCCTAGACCTCCTGATATAAAAATCATGTGTTTGGGGTGTGTGCATGCTCACATACACATCCATGCATGCATGTGTTGCAGTGGTGATGATAAACTTGGGTGTCATACTCAGGAACATTGTTCATTTCTTTTTAGACCTGGTCTTTCATTGGCCTGAAGCTTATCAATTAGGCTAGACTGGCTGGCCACTGAGCTCCAGGGAAACCCAGCACTAAATTACAGCTGTGTGCCACCATGCCCAGCATTTTTTTTTCTTTTTTAAACCAACAGAGTTCGGGACTTTTGGTTTTAAGGAGCATGAAGGTCATAAGGACGTAAGGTCATAAAACATTATCTTCCAACCTCGAGAAGACTGTATGCTCTTGACCCTCTAGTGACTGGCAAAGTATCTTCTTTCTACTGATGATAAACACTAAAAGAAATCTAAGAATATTAGCTTGTAGGAAGCCCAGCCATCTAATTTATTCAAGTGGAGAAAACGGTGCGTGTAGAGCCCTGAAGATGTGGTCCTCCATTTGGTGTGTATAGCAGATGGTTTTGTGAGGCTGGAAGAGAGGATGCAAAATCAGAAGGGAGGAAGATGAGGAGGGGAGATGGGCGGCAGCCGAGTCATTGTTTCCATGGCTTGTAGAAAGGTTTCTACTTACCTGCCAAAAGTCATGTAGATTTTAGAGAGACACTGCCGGAGAATTTCTTGTTTTGTCCCAGGTTTTATAAGGGGCACTTTTGGTCTAGAGAGTATTTTTCCAAAGAAACTCAGTTAAGTCTGGAAGAACTCCTAATGCTGGCTGGTTTTCCTGTAGTTACTCCCCATTGTTCCCCATAGGGATTAACAGAAGGGCATATTCAGGTATTTTCTAGTGGAAGTGACTCCTGGGTAGCTCAGAGGCATGGGGCTGATGCATCTGTTTGGCTTCTAACTTCATCAGTTGGTAGCTGTGTGTAGGGCTGCTAGAGAGTTTCCCAGTTCTCCCAAGACTCTTTAATAATCCAGGTTCCTGAGACATTCATAAGACATTAACATGCATCAGCTGTCCTACGAGCAGAACTCTCCCAAGCCAGCATTTGCCTCCTTACATCCGAGAGTCTATCATCCCTGAAGGGCAATACAGCATGAGGTCAAAGGTCCATACAATCTCTGCCATCGTACTAAGCTGCCCTGTGATCCTGGGATCCTCCACTTGCTATTTCTACCCCTCATTCTGCATGGCCCAGTACATGCAATCTATCCTGTGCTCAGCAAATGTTTATTGAATGAATAAATGAGAAGGCAAATGAAAAGTAGTTCATTGTTGAGTGTTTGTTGGATGCACAATGAATACTTTAAGGGAGTTGAAGAAAATTGGTCAAGCACACTTCTTTCTGCTTACAGCTGATCTACATGTGCAAATCTCAGGTCGTTCTCCACCCTCAGTTCTCTGCCGACTGCCCACACTCCTCTCTTAGAACCACCCACCCCAAATAACTCAGATTGTACAAGACTTTACGCCATTTTTAACAGGGACTCTTGTGCCGTGGAACTGCTTCAACCATTTGCGGACCAAATAAAGACTTATTTATTTCTGGTCTATGGCGGCGATTGACTGACAGTAAGAGCCTCCTCCAGCATGGGGGCAGCTGAGTAGTGGACAAGGCAGAGTTTAGTCAGGCTGCCAAGTA
This sequence comes from Microtus pennsylvanicus, assembly GCF_037038515.1. Classification (NCBI taxonomy): domain Eukaryota; kingdom Metazoa; phylum Chordata; class Mammalia; order Rodentia; family Cricetidae; genus Microtus; species Microtus pennsylvanicus. The sequence goes on along the minus strand of NC_134590.1, from coordinate 55,410,756 downwards.
TCACAACTCCACTGCTATCCCTCTGTGCAGACTAGGGACCCTGCCAACCCACCCCTGTCCTCAGCGAACAAGAGAAGTTCCACAAGCTGGAGGGGCAGTTGGATCACAGCTTATTCTGCCCCCAGGATGCATCTTTCATCTTAATGGTGCTTATTCAGCTGTGGGGATACACTGATATCTAGCTGTTTTTTTTTTTCCAAAAAGTGCAAAGGCCCATTTAAAAACAGAAGCAAATCCTTCTGAGATAGGGGCCTGGCGTGGGAGTGGGGAAGGAGGGGAAAGAAAATTTTCCATCTTCTTTCTGATATCCGTTGCTTTGTGTGTGAACATGTACAGAGATGCCTGCAGGCAGTTCTCCAAAGCCTCTTTTTGATCAGAATCAATAAAGCTCTCTATGTAGGAAGTTCTCTCACAAGCCGCTTCGTACTTGGTGCTTTCTTGTAGAGATAAGTCATCTAGAAATCACACAGCCCTGGCTCCTATCTGCCAGGGTCTGCTAACAGCACTGGTGGCAATTATCAGTCCATTAAAGGTGAATGAAGTGATTTCTATCTGCCAGGCTCTGAGCTGACTACATTTTCAGGACAAATGGATTCAGGAAAAATTAATAGAAATAATAGCTATTATTCACTTTTGTGTATGCTTACTCTGTGACTGGCACACACATACACACTCACACACACATACACACACAGTGGCACACACACTTCTTTGGTGCACTATTTGCGAGGGAAAGCATAGTACAACTTATGGAAATCTGGAAACTCAAACTGTGCAAAGGAATTAATTTGCCTAAAATCATGATACTCCAAAATGCATGCGATGAACAAGCAAAAACATCTGAGGAAGAACAATTGTTTCAAGAGAGGTAGGGAAAGGAGGACACGTCAGGTTTTGCAAAGAGTTCTGTGTCATTGTTTTATGGGCTCTCCCGAGAGAATTTGGAAGGACATGCAAACTTAAGAAGATAAAGATGGCTTGGAAAAAAGTTATGCCATTGGTCTTTCTTTCTAAACACCTGGTTTATTGCTGTCACCAACTGTAATATGGATTAATTATAGGTAGGAATAAGGTAATAAGGATAATCAATCAAACAATCCATCAGTGAGTTTATTGTGTTCCTACATTATAAAGGCAATATATACTCATTAAGAATATTTTGGAAAATGCCAAAAAGTACAAGGTAAAACATTGATCTCTGAGTCACTGCCCAATGTAACTACTGTGCACTTGTGGATCGCTTTCTTTCCAGTGTTTGTTTATGGAATGATGATTATATTGTATATAAAATCTGGCTTCATATTCACTTAGGGCAGTGTAAGGTAGATATTATAAATTACTTCTGTAGATATTATAAAGTCTTTAAAGAAATATACACTGAGTTGGTATGTAACACAGGTTTGTAGCACTTGCCTAGCATGTAATTCCTAGCCAAAAATGTTTGCAAAAATTATTCCAGCCTCTTAAGTGAATATATCAAATTTTATATAAACAGGATTGTAGAGTCAGCTATCTATATGTTTGATATTTTTAATTTTGATAAGTAGGATTTTAATGAGAATCTTTTAAAAAGTTTTTTTTTAAAGCAAAGTAATACTTTTTTCTAAATTTAAAAGTGTGTGTGTGTGTGTGTGTGTGTGTGACATAGCACATATTTGGCAGTCAGAAAACAGCCTTGAGGAATCAGTTCTCTCCTTTCACCTTTAAGTGGGTTCCAGGAGTCAAACTCTGGTCATCTGGATTGCATGGTCAGCATTTAAACCACTGAGCCATCTAGCCAGCTCTCTCTCTTTTGTGGAATGAACTTCTGGCTGTACTGCTACTGAGTTAAAAGGCCATGTGTTCTTTCCAGTCATTCTAAAATAAAAGAAATGCTAATTAAAAAAATAAGCTCTATGAAGATTTCTTTGATTAACTCAATAATTCATATGCTTCTTAGATTGTTAAAAACAAAAATTATGGAATATGAAGTCTTAGTGACTGGAAACATAATGATCTTGCAGTGTGTGTATGTGTCTGTCTGTCTGTCTATCTATGATTTGAGTTTAAGATTAATGAGTAAGGAAACACAGCTGTCAATAATTGGGAGGACCCTTAGGGGAAAAAAAACCTAGCAACTCAGTGTCCAGAACTCTAAACTCATTACCTGCTCATCACTTTTAAGTAGATAATGTATATTATCAAGATGGGTTCTCTACTCTGACCAAAGCTGGCCTTAATATCATGATGCAGTCCCGGCTACAGAAAAATGGCATGTTCCCAAAAGTCAAGGGCACTCAGTCTGCAGAAGGCTGTAGCGATATCTCTAACAAGAATATGACTTACAGAAAGTTTAATCCACTTTTTCTCAGCCCTCTCACCCCCAATTTGAAGACAAATGAGCTACATATGCAATGAATATGCTTCACCATTCCAGGCCTTCTACTGGGAGGGAGTACATCTCTTCTCTCCAGGTCTTACCAATGTAATTAGATTGCTCCAGTTTCGCTCAATAAGATCCAGAGGGAAACCCTCTGGAGGAGGGTTGTGGATTCTTCCTCTGCTCGTAAAAAGGAATGGTGCAGGAAGAAATGCCTTCTGTTCTGGATATTGTTGTGTCTGTATTCATTGCTTGAAACTGTAGCAGCAATCATGACTGAGAAAGAAACTATGAATACCTGATAGAGATTTTGATGTAGAATGAGGTGTCTTGATTTGTGTCTCTGAACTGATAACTTAATTCTGAGGTCTTTCTGCACTTGCTGTTATTGGAAGATAAACAGTTTTCATTCTTGAAATGAGTTGATACTATTTTTTTTCAGTGTTGGAAGTTCCAATCACATACTGGACTTTTACTACAAGGTCTGCTGCTATCACCAGGGACAATTTTTTCTTATGTGTGAGGATTTTCATTATTTGTGCTTTTAGAATAAAGTGATCCAAAAGTAAAGTTAACAGAAATAATAACTATCATTTTTTTTCCAAATATATATAGATATAACTGAAGACTTTCTGATATCTTATATTTGAATGGAAGCTTCCATTATGGAATGACCAATATGGAAAGGTTTATGAATTCACAAAACTTAGCATTGCTACCATCTATCTCCCCAAGGAGGTTGTCCTAACTTCTGCCCATGCTTCTGCTTTATTTGAATTACCTGTCTTTCTTGAGTTCTTATAATAGCCACTTTGATTTTTATTGCATGAATAATGTTTCTGTCTCCCCACCAAGCTATGCATGCCATTGGCATCTATATTTTAATCTTTGTAGCTGCATGCTTAGAATTCAAAATGCAAAACAGAATGAACACATGGTTCAGTGGCTCATTGGAACTTCTATTTTTCATAAAGGTACTTAATTGATGCACTCTTATGTTATTTTTAACAGAATTTGTATCTGCAGGTATTTGTATTCCTTTTGTATTTTCTTCTCTATATTTCTCATGGAGAACATTTCTCACAACCAAATATAGTTGAGATGAAGCTCCTATGCTTCCAGGGAGAATTAGCCAACTTGGAGCATCCTGCCTTGTTTAAGGGGCAAGTTGAAGAGCATTTGGGGAGAGAATTCATATTTGCTGTACTGAACAACTCCTTCAATTGCTACTGACTGCAAGGTGTCTGTCTCATAAACAAGCGAATGTGCAGCTTCTGGTGTGTGTCTGCAGTCACGTCTAGCTCTATGACATCTGAAAAGTCACCTAAGGACTCAGTAGGTAGCTTGAGAATCCACCCAGAGGCTTAGAAAGTCGTGATCTATAATACTTATTGGATGACTAAGCTGGAGCATCAGGGAGCTCACTGATGACTAATAATTATTCTCATTCCACACTGTGTAGTTTGCAAAATAAAGCGAGCAAAGCCTCTGCCCTTTTGTTCTGTGACTCACTCCTGTAAACCCTTGGTAGGAAGGCCATGAGAGCACCAGTGATGCCCATGGGCACTCTTGCTCTTCTCCACTTTCCTCTCCCCGAGGCTGCAAGTTCATTTTTCCATCCTTGATGAGAGGCTGTGCTGTGCGGTGGTTAAGAATCAGACTTTGCATTTTAATTTGAACATCCGCATGCGGGTGCCACCATTTCCCAGATGTGTAGCCTTGGGCCAAAGGCTTAACATCTCTGAGCCCCACTGGTTTTCATCTCGTAGGTAGAGACAATGACAGAAGTTAGAGGTTGTTATGGAAACGAGTGGCTATAAAGTACTTTGTACACAGTTGGTACAGACAGAGAGATGAAGACACGGTAATTATTATTAAGATTAGCTGCAGGTTTTCTCCAGGCTATTTCAAAGGGGAAAAATACATACACAGTTTGGAGACTTGTTTATTCATTTCAAAACCAATTTCAAAAATTTCAACCTTGCAGGTTTTGAAAGGGAGCAGAGCAGACCGTGGCAACATATCAGCGCAGCATGGTTGCTTTAACATGTATGGTCTTTTCTTTCTCTTTAGTGTGCTGGTGTCATGGTGTGTTCAACCTGCTAATTGTGCTTCCAGATCTCCATGGTAGAAAGAATATCTAGTGTTCTTTAACCTTTATGTGGGTGCACATTTGTGCGTACGTGCATCTCTGTTCATATACAGGTTATAGTGTGCACATGGAAGTCAAAAGACAAAGTTGGATTTCAGTCTTTCCACCTTCTCTGATATAAGGGTTTTTATTGATAGTCACTGCATTCACCAGGCTACTTGTCTGCACTTTCTGTCTCACCACATGGACATTGAGATTTACATGTATGTGGCATTGTATACAGCTTTATGTGTGTTCTAAGGATCTGAACCCAGATCCTTACATTTCTGTGATTCAACATTCATTTCACTGAGTCATCTTCCCAGCTTGTAATGTTTACTTTTTAGACTATTCACCCTAAAAGGATAAATCTTAAACATTAGTTAATAGATGTGAACTAGCCATTTGCCCACCTTGAGGGAGAAGACACAGAGATCACCCCCAACTACTGGTGATCAATGGGTTTCCTGCCACTCTGTCCATTGGAGGATTGTAAAATTCACCTTACTTAGGCAAAATGGTGTGGCATTTCTTGGGTGCTAATGTTAAATAGGTTCATAATGACTATGTTTATAAGAAACATGCAAGAAAAAGCTTAGTTGGAAGGGTTTGGTGAATAGTGGCAGAGTGACCCAGTGTTGTTCTGTTTGTCTGAGACTTTTGGCCAGAAAACATTGCAGTTACGGATTTTGAATCCTGAGTGAGAGAATGAACCGAATTCATTGTGCTTCCAGGAAACCACTTCTTAAATATAACCCCAGTAGCACAGACACTGAGAGAAACAATTAATAAATGGGATTCCCCTGAAACTGAGAAGTTTCTGTAAAGCAAAGGACATGGTAACAAGACAAAACGGCAGCCTACACAATGGGAAAAGATCTTCACTAGTCCCACATTGGGCAGAGGGCTGATCTCCAAAATATACAAAGAACTCAAGAAATTGGTCATCAAAAGAACAAATAATCCAATAAAAAATGGGGTACAGATCTGAACAGAGAACTCTCAACAGATGAATCTAAAATGGCTGAAAGGACACTTAAGGAAATGCTCAACAGCCTTAGCCATCAGAGAAATGCAAATCGAAACAACTCTGAGATTCGATCTTACGCCTGCAAGAATGGCCAAGGTAAAAAACACCAAAGACAACTTGAGAAGATGTGGGGTAAAGGGAACACTTCTCCATTACTGGTGGAAGTGCAAATTGGTACAGCTGCTTTGGATATCACTATGGTGATTTCTCAGAAAATTAGGAAACAACCTACGTCAAGACAACTTATTTCAGGTAATACCACTTTTGGGTATATAACCAAAGGATACTCAATCATAGCACAAGAACATGTGCTCAACTATGTTCATAGCAGCATTGTATGACACAGCTGGAATCTGGAAGCAACTTAAATGCCCCTTGACTGAAGAATGGATAAAGAAAATGTGATACATTTACACAATGGAGTACTACATAGTGGAAAAAAATGACATCTTGAAATTTGTGGGCAAAAGAATGGATCTAGAAAACATCACATTGAGTGAGGTAACCCAAACCCAGAAAGACAAATGTAAAATGTACTCACTCATACATAGCTTTTAGACATAGAGCAAAGAAAAACCTGTCTACAATTCACAACCCTAGAGAACTTAGACAACAAAGAAGACCCTAAGAGAGACATACATGGATCTAATATACATGGGAAGTAGAAAAGATAAGAGCTCCTGAGTAAATTGGGAGCATAAGGACCTTGGGAGCGTATAGAAGGGAAGGGGAGAGTACGGGAGGGGAGTAGAGAAAAATATATTACTCAGTAAAAACAATTTATAAAAAAGAATTGTTGGGCTTTCTCTTACCATCTTGGGACTTTAAAGTAGGTCAATTAATCTTTCAGGACCAGTTTCTTCATCCATGAGGCATGGTGATTACGAGAATATCTCTAGAAAGTTTTTGATTTTAAGAGTCATGTGATAGAATCATAGATAGTTATGTAATTGATCAGCAGGCATGCTGTTATTGGTGCCACCATGATTGTGTAGAAGCATTTGAAGAGGGCTTTGTTCTCCCTACATTGCAATTTTTAAAGATATGTTAGAAGGTAAGCACGAAAACTTGTCGATTCTACCCTACCGTGCTAGTTAGCATTCAATCCAAATGTTTCTGGGGTGTGGTGTGGCTAATTATATACAGGATTAGAAAGAATCCTTTGAGAAAAGGCATACACTTTTAATATAGATGCTCTGGATACAACAAGGCCTGTGATGTTGAGAAAACTCCAAGGACAAAGGTTGGGAGACAGGATATTTGGTAGGGAAGATTTAAGGTGTTTTTCTTAGGAGGTAGTGATGGAATTGGAAAGGGAGTCGGCATTTTGGAAAAATAGAAACATTGCAGATACATTTATAATCCTCTTTGGAAATCTAAATACACTTTATTCTTTTACAAAAATAAATCATGTCACATAAATTGTTTTGTTCCCATTTTTCCTTTGAAGATCTGAAAACTTGGCTTAGGATGGGAGGAAAAAATAAAAACAAACCTCTGAAGATTTGGAGGAGGATTTTCTTTACTGCTTATTGTGCTTTATTTTGAGAGGAAAAAAAAGAGTCTGCTTTAAAAACATCTCTAACCACATGTAGATTTGGGAAAGGGGGGGTGGGACTTCATGCTAGAATTGGCATTGACTCATAAAAATACCTCCCTTGTCTTCCCTACAGTTCAATTAAATATATCTTATTTCACTGAGATTTGATGTAACCCATTTCAATTCATTCTGTATGCGTGGAGAATTCATACAAGCCCAAATATTCTTCTCTTTGTCATAATGGAGCACAAAAGGAGTAATTTCAGTCTTTGCTGATTTTGTGGCTCCATTGGGTAGTGCTGAGTCTCTACCCATTCCTGTGAGCATTCAGAGCAGCTAGCACACCGAACAGATGCAGGTGCAAAGAGTCCCAAGTGCATAGCCTACCTCTTCTCCTACTCCATTCTTTTAATTTTCTCTCTGATACTATTTTCAAAGTGATTGCATGAAAAGTGAAAAAAATCGAGTGATACCAAAAAAATGTTAAAATCTCCCTGTAAGTGACAGAAACAGGTCAAAAGTCTACCTATTCAACATTCTTACATTTTGTATACATACATACAAGGTAAGGCAGGAATCATGATGATCATCTCAGATTTGACTCCAGTCCTTATACTGAACAATGAGTATATAGATGCTTTCACTTTATAAAATTGTATGCTAAACTGTCAGTTGAATGCACAGGAAACAAAACCAACTTGTTCTTCCATTTTTAATTTATTGCCTGCCTCTACACAAAGTATGTAAGAATTGTTGGGAGTTTGGGTATTTTGAAAAGTATTTTGGAGAGAATTATTGGAACCAAATATTTCCTTCTTATGCAAAGCAATTTGTACCAGTCAGTTTTTACAGTAATGCTATGTAACAAATAATTCCATGATCTCATTAGGTAATGACAATGGACATTTATTTTCATAGATTTTCACATTGACTACAATTCAAAAGATATAAATTGGAATTTTCTGTGATCTTCAGGCTTTGATTTGATCAGAATTGTTTCTAGTTATAGATTGAGTTCAAGTTTTTTTCTATGAAATTTGTCATTCTGAAACCAGTGACAACCAAAAATATAGTTTTATAGTGATGATATGGCACAAAAATTAGGCTCAATATTGTATGTCTCTTAAGATCTTGATCCATGAGTACACTGTTGCTTCTCAGCATTGATTGGCTGAAACAGGTCATATGACCAAGCCCACCAGCTCTTGAAGTGAGGAAATAAGTAAGCTCTACCTTTTGAAAGAATTTATTTGTCAAATAACAGTTTCACAAAAAAAAAATTACCACAAAACTTCACATTTATCTTTGGTATTTGGATAATATAAGGATAAATACCTGACATAGAACTCATAGAGTTTATAGAGGAATATGTTAGGTAAAAAACATAGTTACAAAATTTGGTTCTACAATCTGTGTCTCAGGTAGAGTAGAGACGGGAGGTAGAGTAGGTCTGGGGGTGGGGAAGAAGCCATGAAACATTTTGCCAACATTTCCAGAGAAGAAAACTTACTAAAAAGAAGAGGGTAAATGTAAAGAAAGTCACAGAAAGAAGGAATATTAAAATATTATATAACCAGCTGCTGGGAACACTAAAGCACCAACAATCAAATCTTTCTCCCCAATGTACCCACCCAGGTAGAAGTAAGAACCAGAAGCACCATGGTGTAGAATGACATCGAAAAAGGGCTAGATTTTCGGATCACTTCTAGTGAAGAAAGCATGCAAAGATAGTGTGAGCCTGAGGTCACTCTAGTTAATGTGGGAGGTAAGAGGAACGAGAAAAGGGAAGAACAAGGACAAACTGGAAGCCACAGCTTTTCGAGAGGAAATGTGTTCGATCCCCAGACCTTTGTCTGTCTGCCACCACTTCTGACACCTCCCGACTTAATGCTGTGATGACGTGCAAGGAAACTGGTGCCTTTCTCATTCACCTGACGTAGGAGGAAGACAGGAATAACAGCAAAGCAGTCGAGAGAGGACTCAAGCAGTTGAAAGCCTGGTTACTGCTCCACACTGACAAAGAAACAAGGGAAGACCAGCAGTCACGTGCAGGGACTGCCACACAGTTTAACACCAAACCTGGAGACTCAGGCAATGGCTTCTGTTTCATTGGTCTTTTCTACCTAAACATATGTTTTTTATGGTCTCTCTAATCTGGAACCTCACAGAGATGAGCCTTTGGGCAGTAAGTTCTTGATTATCTAAACTGGTGCATTCCAAAGCCAACATATATTCTAATTTGTTTGGAATTTCACTGAAAAGCAAAGAACAGGAAACAAATCAGAGTGAATAAAAACCCTTCTGTTATCAGGCAGAGGGGCTTCAGCTGTTCGAGAGATTGAATGAGGTTACACTACATTTTGTTATCTGCAATGAACGTATATAGAGAAATGATTTCATGCTGATGCTGACGAGAGGGGTCATGAGAGTACGGAGGAACAGAAATGGGTGTAAAATAGATGTTTTTGGTCCTATTTTTGTTTTGTTCATATTACATGCTTGCATGTATATAATTCTATACCCCTCTCTGTGTTTAGGTTTATTGAAGGATATTGGGTTGCCAGGGGGTTTACAAACATCAAAGAATTTTCACCGCACCCACTGTTCTCAATAATCCTCATTACATTTCTTCTGCCTGTGGTGCTACATGCTCCATATTTTCATATTGCTCTTTGCTTAAAACAACTTCTTCCCTTTCAAGAAATGAAATTCAGCTCTTTCTCTCTCTCTAGTGCTGTTGGGGTTTGGGAGTTGTGAGAGGAAGGAACTTGTGAGTTTCTCTTCTTCTTTCTTCAGTCCTTTTCTTCTCCTTGTTCCTATGAATGTCAGATGTTCCAGCATGTTGGGAGGGGAAGGAAGGAAGGCGGGCAGGCACAAGAATCACTTATTAAAGTAGCCATTACTGTAGTGTTTTCTGTTGGCTGTCATTGCTTCTATGGGTTCCACTAATGGGGCCTTAATTATGTCTCTGATAAGACTGTCATCTCTGTGGCTTCCTTACTGTAACGCTGTCTTAGTTCCCTTTTCTGTTGTTAAAATAACACACTCCCTTAAAAGCAATTAAACGGGAAACCGACTTATTCTGGCTCAAAGTTCAATGCCACAGCCCATTATTGTGGAAGTCAGAGCATCAGGAGCTTGAAGAGGCTAGTCCCACTACATCCACAATCAGGAGGCAGAGAGTGATGCTTACTTGAGAGGTTGGTCTCACTGCATCTGCAATCAGAAGGCAGAGAGTGAACTTGCTGATGCTTAGATTCTTTTCTCCACTTACAGAGTTCAAGAGCCCATTCAGAGAATAGTGTCCAGAGGCCTATATCTTAGCTGACCGTCGCATCTGTCTAGGTGTCAGTGACCGTTACCCATCACAGGAGCATTGACACTTTTCTTGTTGAAGAAGATCGCTTGTTTGTTTCCCAGTTGCCCCGTATCTCAGATCCAGAATAATCACACAGAAACTATATTATTTAAAGCACTGCTTGACCCATTAGCTCTAGCTTCTTATTGGCTAACACTTATATCTTAATTTAACCCACCTCCAGTAATCTGTGTATCATCATGGCTGTGGCTTACCAGATAAAGTTCCCAGCGTCTGTCTCCTGCTGGGGCTCCATGGCTTCTCCCTGACTCTGCCTCCTTTCTTCCATCATTCAGTTTAGTTTTCTCCACCTACCTAAGTTCTGCCCTGTCAACAGGCCAAGGCAGTTTCTGTATTAACCAACGGTATTCACAGCATAAAGAGGGGAATCCAACATCATTTTCTAAGGTTATTCTTAAGATGTCTTGTAAGTGTAGGTGCTCTTTCTCCAGTTGGTAATTCCAAGCTTCTCTTAGATGCTCCTTAGTGGCTCATTTGCAGCCTCCTTTTATTCAGGTCACCACCTTCTTTGGCCACCTAATTTCTTAAGTAGTGTCAAGACTGTTCTGTCCAGTGTCCCCTGGACTTCCAGAAGGTTGCCACATCTCTTCCAAGACAATTAGGAGAAGGAGCTACTCCAGGAGCACCCCTTTTCTGTCATACTACAACATTATGACTTCTCTTTCCTACTTATGCAGGAACAAAGCAGATCAACAAGGCTATTGTCAAAGCAGTCGCACAGCCATGACACAAGGAGCCAACATCCCCTTCTTGAAAGTTGTCTCGATTATTTTTGGACACATTACATAGGTATATGGGAAATTCATATCTCCTATGTCACAGACACCCATTTTGACTCTTGAATATGCCTTAGATCAGCAACCCCAGACAGCTATTTTCTCCTCTCTTTGATCTGTTTTCACAAAGAAAAATAACATGGTGAGGTAGAACTCAATAATGGCTAAGGGCAGCAGTAAAATCCACTTACCTTTGTACTTACATATTTATTCTTAAAATTCCATATTTGATTGAGGTATGATTGACATGTACAAATGAATACATTTTTAATGAATATAACTAGATGAATTTTAAAATAATTATATATCCATGAGACCACTACCAATTTTTCTATCTGCCCTAACTTGATTTCTAGTACTGTGATAAAATACTATGAACAAAACCAGCTTCACGGAGGAAAGGGTTTATGTAGACTTACGGGTTAATACTCCTTCACTGAGTGAAGACAAGGCAGGAACTCAATAAAGATCTTGATGCGTAAACCAGGGAGGAGTAATGCTTGCTGCCTTACCAACAAGCTCATACGCAGGTAGCTTTCTTGTAATGCTAGGACTTGCACAGGGAATGGTGCCACCTACCGTGAACTAGGCCCTCCTACATCAATCAAACTAAGAAAGCCCCCACAAACATGCATATAGGCCAATATGATCCAAGAAATCACTCAGCTGAGACAACTTCTCAGATGACTTTAAGCTGTGCCAAATTGAGAGTTAAATCTAACCAGGACAGGCTCATAGACATTCCCATCACTTCCTAACATTTCATTTACGGTCAAAATTGTCATATTATTATTAATTATTATTGCATTGAAATTCTTTATACAAGAGCTATTCTTTCAGTAAATTTTAAGTTATTAATACTTCAGTGCTGGCTGTAGACACTAAGCCATATGTTAGACCTTTAAATCTTATTTTGCTTTTATAACTGAATCCTCATGTGACCAGCATCTCTTCCTTTCCTCTTTCCCAGAACCCTGACAATGGCCAATCAACCCTTTCTTTCATTCATTTGGCTAGTTTAGATTCCACATAAAAGTGAGATTTTACAGAATTTGGCTTTCTGTGCCTGGTTCAGTAATAAACTTACATGATATCCTACATTTTGCTCATGTAGTCTCAGGCTGAAGAACACCCAATTCTAAATTATTGTTTTACCCATTTATTCACTGGCGAATGTTGATAATCTTTCTATATCCTGTCCAATGAAAAATACTGCAGTGTACAAGGGAGTAAAGAAACCTTCCTAATAAACTGATTTTTATCACCTTTAAACTACTCAGGAGGAGGGTTAATGGATCATATACCTGTTAGCAAGATCTGAGGAAGGTATTGGTTGCATCATTCTTAATATCTCCTTATTCAAAGCTATGTTAATTCTGGAACATCAATCCTCACTTTTTATATAATTATAATAAACCATACATATGCACATACACAGAACACCCCAAATACTCTTCCCCACATTCCATATCCCATGAGATGGGAAAATATAAGAGGAAAAAAGAAATTTCCTTACTGAAATGTTCTCAGTGGCTGCCACTAGGTAATACGATTAGAACATTTTTTTCCTGCTATATTACCTTTCTTTTCTCCAAAGCAAGCACACCCCTCTTAAAAATAAAAAGATGAAGTTCAATAAACATGATTTTCAAAATACTTCTGATCCGTGGCACATTCCACAGATGGGCCAGATGTGGAGGGCAGGGTCTTGGGTTTTCTGACCTCCCGGGGCTCTCTGCAGGCTCATGGTTTTATGAAGCCTCAGCTGCTCTGCATTCCTGCAGCACCTGCCACAACAAAGGGAGGCCTTCTGCTGAGCATACTAATGCGGCTGTCCATGCCTTCAGAGAACAAAGAAACACAGATGAGCGGGTCGTTAGCCTCCCTTGGACACTGTCCATCTTCTTCTTGCCTGAGCCCTCTGGAGGAGACATGAATCCACCTGCAAGGGAGGATGTCTCTCGTTGAGTCCCCCGCTCTTTCCTTTGTCCTCTCTGGTGGTCTCATCCTTCCTTGTTCTGGTCCCTGCGTCCCATTTGGCTTATATCATGTCTTCTCTCTTGTTCTGAGACCTAGCTAGCATCTGTTTGTCTGACTTTGCCTCTGATTTCTCTCTTGAGTCTAAATGTAGCCCCACGCATCAAGGCTAAGCTTAAATGACGGGTTGACTCCTCAGGGGGCCAAGGACAAAAATGAATGGGCTGCTTTTCAGTCCTTAGAGCTCCTTACTGTCTGCTTTCTCACATCCCCAACTGATGCTTTGTCTCATCTTTAAAGTTATCAGCATCTTTCTTGGCTCCCTACAGACAAGGCACATTTATGTCTTCATATTAAAGTTTTTTTTTCCCCCAAAGTCTACCCAACTTCTGCCATCTTTCCTATATACTGGACATTAAAGGAAAGATATTAGGTTCCTCATACCCTCCCCACCCCTCTGGCCAAGAATAGGATTGACTAGTCTGATGATCTCTGCTGAATCTGAGATATGTTTATTAGTGGGTGATCACTGTGTCTTAACAATAAGTTCTAATCTGTGTACTCTTTGTGCTTCCGCATAGTGGTTTCCCGTTTGTTTCTTTCTCCAGTATTATTACCACTCTTCTATGAGGACCATGTCCTTCCTCAAGAGAAATCAATGTACAGTGAGCTTACTTCTCCTTTTGATAGTAAAGTGAGGCAGGCTGGTTATTCTCACCTGTATAATTGCCTGGTTAAATGCAGAAAGAGCCTTGCTGTTGCTCAGTTTGTACATATAAGTGCATATGCATGTGCATATATGTTTGCTTTTTTTTTTTTTGCTTGGTTGATTCTATGCAGCTCAAGCTATCTTTGAACACTTTATATAATCAAGGCTGGCCTTGACCTTCTGATGTTCTTGCTTATCTGCTTCCTCAGTGCTGGAATTACAGTGTGGATTTTGTAAATCTTTATTTCTTTTCTAGTACATTTGAATTTGTTATTTGCAGGATTTCAAACCTAAGTGATTCACTTTAACCCAGCTTTCACTCGGGCCTCACATAACACTTCTAGTCTGAAAACCTATAGACTAAGTGGTAAGTTTCCAGTTGGCCACAGCTCCTTCAGTGCAAGAATAATGCAGAGGTGAGAGAGAGCCTGTGCAGTATCTAGTAGAGAGATTAGACAGACCATTGTCCACAGGAACCCTCTGTCTTTCCCCACTTGACTTTGGACTGAGCTGCCCTCATTCTGCTCACATTCTCCCCTTAAGCCATGCCACCATAGGGACTTGGTTCTTTTGCAGTAATATCTATGAGACTCTCACACTTTCTTTGGCTCTGGATCCAGATTCTTTACCAACTACAAAGAGGAATTACGTAAAAACTTATTGGTACCTGTGTAAGCAAATGGATCACATCATGTTCTCTGTTGAATCCAACACGCCTAATGGAGAACGGAATCTGTGCTCTCCTTTGAATGTTCAATGAGAAATCTTGAGATGGTTTGGTGAAAGCTGATAAAGGATATGTAGAAACCAGGCCAGTCCACAAATCACAATCCCAGAGAACCTAGACAACACTGAGGACCCTAAGAGAGACATACATAGATCTAATCTATATGGGAAGTAGAAAAAAACAAGATCTCCTGAGTAAATTGGGAGCATGGGGACCTTGGGAGAGTGTTGAATGGGAGGAGAGTGTCAGGGAGAGGAGCAGAGAAAAATGTAGAGTTCAATAAAAATCAATAATTATAAAATAAAGAAACCGGTCCATTGTATTCTTACTTCCAGTCACCAAAGGAAAAGAAACCAAAGTCTTCTGGAAACTGGAAACTTGGATCCTTCTAGAATCCTGTTGAAAGTATAACAAGAGATTGGAATACTTTTTTTCTTTAACAAAGTGATGCTTCCTACCAACGTGGGGTATCAGGTTAGAGATGCAGAAATCCAGGTTCAAAGAAGAAGGAAAATAGTACATTGGTTAGGAATTTGAGAGTCTGGATCCACATGAATTGGGTCTGAAAATGGGCTTGTTTACTATGACTGAAAACACGGACAAGTGTCTCAGCATTTTTTATTATTGCTGCTGTTGCTATTATCATAATTTCAGTGATAAAATGAGAGATACTTATGAATTACCTATAGAGTTGTTGTGAACTATTGACCTTTTAACTAGATATCATATTCAAAGTTGTTCAGCATAGGCTTGGACATACTGTAAACATCAAACAACCGGTGGCTAAAATTCTCCCTTTTTATTTTATTGTAAGAACATTCTATTTTCACTGTGATGATTTAAAATGGAACAGAAAGAATGAGTGAGTGCAAAAGCAAGGGCTCAGTGATGGATACTGTAGGTAGGCGCAATCAGCATAACGGTTCAAGGTCAAAGATGAGAGAATATTTAGGACACTGAAGTATTTTCAGTCCTCTCTCTTTGAGATTACCAGGAAGCTCTGTATGGATTTTGGGTAGAAGATATACTTGGAAGCTAGAAGAGGCAGTAGATATTCATTGAGAGGTTGCATTAAGTCAAGCTCTTCACCAACACGCTCAGTTCTTAAGGTATATTGGAATGGTGGCTTCAGTTATTACATTTAGCTATGTGACATTTAGATATGTGACTTTGGTGATTCTCTGATAAAAGATGGAACCTTTTATCCTCATCTTGAATCTGGGCTGGCTTTGTGACTAGTTTCCCAGTTTATGTCCAGACATTCCGAGAGCTGTGTGTTTCTCTTTCCCCACTCTCCTGCCATGCTTAGAAGGACACGCACAGTTGTTACTATGCTGAGTATGAGAGACACATAAGCTAGAGCTGAGTCACTCCACCTGACGTCTGGGACACGGAGCTATCTTCAGCCTGTATGAGTCAGGCAAGCGAAGGGGCGACAGAGTCAGCCACAGTGACAGCCTAAACACAAGAAGAACAGATGCTTATGGTACACAAGGTTTGCTGTGGTTTTTCTTATGTCCCATTACTATGTAGAAAGATAAATGAAAAGTGACCTTGGTAATAGAATTTTATGATTTTCTCCACCTTACATTCGCTCACTCAGCCAGCATGCTCTGGCTGCATACCACGAACTGTCCTGCACTAAGCATTGAGGGGCAGTCCAAGAGGAGATGGCATTATTTGCAGGAAGAAAATATGCATAGAGACAAGACTGTGCTATGAGGTGAGAGACATTTTCTATGTGATTTAGCAAAGCATTGCTATGGCCCAGAACAGAAAGCTATAACTTAGTAGTTGTCTTAGGCTGACACAATGGCACAATACTTATGCATTGTTACATCTGAGCGTGTGTGCACATTCCTGTGCATATGTATGTTGTTTGTGTCTTTGTTCCAGGAAACTAACTTACAGTCTGACAGGAGTAGGTGGCCGCATTGCTCCTGCTCTGTTCTGGGCTGGTAGGAGTGACTTGCCCTATCCTTTTATACACCCGTTCTTTTTTCTTCTTCCTACAATGTCGCAGGAGAAACCGCAGTGTGTTATAAATGTGGCTCCATAATAGAATATACATGCATAAATCAAAACAGCTTCTAATGGTTGTCTGCAGTAATAAATGCTACAGGGGCCGCCCAACTGGCAATGTAAGCGCCTGCGGAAAACACAGCATCGTGAATAAACACAACCTTGAATTATTTATATATTTTAGGCCCTATTTTCTCCCCTCTATTCTGAAAG
The DNA here is from genome assembly GCF_037038515.1 of Microtus pennsylvanicus. Classification (NCBI taxonomy): domain Eukaryota; kingdom Metazoa; phylum Chordata; class Mammalia; order Rodentia; family Cricetidae; genus Microtus; species Microtus pennsylvanicus. The sequence goes on along the minus strand of NC_134590.1, from coordinate 55,393,893 downwards.
CCTGAGAATGATTGTCACTGAGAACTGGGGATGCCTGGGTTTGGCTCTAAAATAAAAATTGTAGATAATTGTGGGCTCAGTTCTGGATGAGGGTGACTGTTTTCCACGGGGAATCAGCAGGGCAGCAGTGTGGTACAGTGAGCGGATATTGCAGAGAGAACTCAGGAAAGGACTACCCTTATGCCAGCATGGGTATCTCCAGGGCTGTTGTGAGCACGAGCTGATATAGTGAGACCCCCAGAAACTGTCTACTCTCTTTTGTATCATGGAGCTGTGTTCAGTTCACTTTTATATAGTAGGTTTTCACCTAAGATTTTGTTATACATTCAAAAAACAAAAACAAAGCCGGGCGGTGGTGGCACACGCCTTTAATCTCGGGAGGCAGAGACAGGCAGATCTCTATGAGTTCGAGGCCAGCCTGGTCTACAAGAGCTAGTTCCAGGACAAGAACCACAAAAGCTATGGAGAAACCCTGTCTCGAAAAAACAAAAACAAAAAAAAAAAAAACCACAACAACAATGAAAACAAGAAGCCCTCACCAAAAATTGTAAATCTCTAGCAAGGCTGGTCTTTGAGGCTTTCCAAGTGAGCCTTTTGTCCTGCCTCCTACTCAAGTCTTTCAGGGCCTTAAGAAAATGTAAATGCTAGATGTTTTATCTGGATCCGCTGTGGGGGCTTCTGTAGATGCGTCTGAACACCAAGATTCTCATTATCTAGGGTCCCTTATCCATTGTCTGCTCTTAATAACATGGTACCACAGACTGTTTAGTTTGGAAGAAAGGGGTTCTGTTTTTGAATTATGGTTTGTATTCAAGGATAAGAAAGAGTGAGAACATGAGCAAAGATGTCGGGACCATGAGGAGTGCACCCACCCACTGAGACAGTGGAGATGATCTACTGGGAGCTCACCAAGGCCAGCTGGACTGTTACCAGAAAAAGCATGGGATAAAACTGGACTCTCAGAACATGGCGAACAATGAGGGCTGATGAGACGCCAAGGACATTGGCACGCGGTTTTGATCCTACGCAATGTGCTGGCTTGGTGGGAGCCTAGCCAGTCTGGATGTTCACCTTCCTAGATATGGATGGAGGGGGGAGGACCTAGGACTTACCACAGGGCAGGGAACCCTGATTGCTCTTTGGACTGGAAAGGGAGGGGGAGAGGAGTGGGGGGAAGGGGAGAGGGGTGGGAGGAGGGGGAGAAGAGTGGGAGGAGGGGGAGAAGAGTGGGAGGAGGGGGAGGGAAATGGGAGGCTGGTGGGAGGAGGGGGAAACTTGTTTTTTTTTCTTTTCTTTATCCTCCTTTTATCAATAAAAAAATTAAAAAAGAAAAAAAACATAAAAAAAAAGAATCTGTACTTGGGGATTGCTTCTTCTTTTAATTAATTAATTAACCAATCAATTAATTTTTACAGATCAATCCCAGATCCCCGTCTCTCCTCTCCTCCCAACCACTCCCCAGAGAGGTGAAGGCCTCCCCTGGAAAGTCAACTAGGACTGTCCCATTTGCTTGTTAAGTCAGGACCATGGTTCCCCACTTACTCCCTGCCTAAATTGAGCAAGAGAATGGGCTCTACAAAGAATTCCCCACATAGAGAATGGGCTCTACAAAGTCAGTTCATGCATTAGAGTTAGATTCTCAATAGTAGCATCCTTGAATAGCCCAGGATGTCACATGTTGAGACACTGAGTGTGTCCTGGTCTCTCCTCCTTTTCTTATAGAGCCAACAGGAGTCGATTACTCAATCATGAAACACCACTCTGATGATCTGATATAATTCTAGTTATTTCCCAAAGGCCCCACCACTCAATACCACCTTCTTACTGCCTCCCCTGGGTTTTAATTTGAACATGATGCTCAGCAGAAGACTACTGACAAAGCTAAGAATGAGACAAACTGTCTTTGTGTGATTGGCTGTTTAGTAAAAAGGTCCAGAAAATAAATGGAATCTGAAGAACGTGAGTTGGTATGAGAGAGTGAGATGCTGTGATAATATATCAGTAGTGATAATAACAAAATGGATGTCATTTATTGCTGGAATAACATCATCTCAGTTCCCTTCTAGGCTGAGGTGTTGTATTGAAGAACTCAAAACCTCTCGTCAAATTCTCCCCATAGTTCAGTTCTCTAGAGTGGAGAAATGACTTTCCCAAGGTCGTCCAGCACGCAACAGTAGTAGAACAGGAGAGGGAGGTCTCTTATTCACTGAATCACAATGATATCTTCATGTTTCATTACGCTCTAGGTACTCTGCAGAGCTGCATGGACTGAGGAATATCAGAGTACATGCTGAGGAAAGAAACTTTCCCAGAGCATGTACCAGCCTAACATGCATAATTGTGTGTGCACTCGTGCATGTGCATGTACACACACACACATGTTCACAACCTGCTAAAGGTAAAAATGACTGCACAGTCAGGTATAAAAGCAGCTGATGGTACAGGCTATGCCATCCTGACATGAGACTGCAGTTTCGGACTCTCCCTCAGGTACTCTTTCGTTTTTGTGTGTATCCTTCAGAACACAACAGTTTGATTGGCAAAAAAGGTTTCTGCTGATCCTTCATCTCTTCAGTCCATGACTCTCTCTTCTTTTAACCATCACCAACACTACCTCAGACATTTTAAGACTAATTCTGAGGATCCAGTCAGGTAAATTGTCAGCTTTTATTGTATACACTGCCTTAATGATGTTATAGTGGCAAGGGATTTTTAGATGAAATATTCCCTGAACTTCACTACTTGAATGCTTGGTGAAAGACTTCATCTGAAGTGGATCTTTGAGGAATGCAAGCTACTGTCTTAGGCCTCGTTCCTTCACTGAAGTGGAGGCTTCAGCTCCCAGTTGGGACAGGCGGAGCTTCTAAATCACTGGGCAGATACTTTAGGTGGTTGAATTAGTATGGAGAAAGCTAATCAGAGGGAATGTGGAGGCTCAGGATGTAGGGCTTTCTAGGAGCTTTGTTTGAGAGAAAACTTACCAGTGGATCTCCAGTACCACCAAGTAGTAGTTTATCAGAAACCCATGGTCAATGCAAGATTAAAAGAGAGGCCAAGGAGTTAGAGTGATTGGGAGTAAGTGTCCCAGAGCTAGGTAGATTTAACTAGTGCTCTAAGCTCAGCTTACTAGTCCCATGGAACTAAGAGAACTTTTAAACATGGTTTTGAGCAGTATACTGCCTTGGCTGAAACCCACTTATTGTATGAATGGGATAACATTAATGATGAAACTGTCAGTTGAGTTCAATGGATAAACAAGATGTAAAAGATGTTTTGGCCTATTCTCTTACACAGTGTGATAGGGAGAAGACACTGCAGACACTCTTTGAGTTTTCAGGTGTTGTATTTGTGGAAACCATTTGCTTTTCTGTTCCTTCCAGGTTCAGATGTTGTCGGAGCATCTACGGAACTGCAGACCTGCCAGTGAGTACCACACTCAAAACCCAAAAGGTGGCTGTTGGTGGGACAAGGTACTCTGAAAGCAGAACCCTAAGGACAACCACTGTTTCAGGGGGAGAGGTGGTGTGGACTTTCTTTGCAACTCCCATGTGATCATTTTCCTACTCTGGGAGTCAGATGAAATGAAAAGATCATCATGGTCATGATGCAAAAGATAAGTTGTTTCTGAAACCAGAACATGCAATACTGTTGAGAAATGTGTCTGCTGTTATTAATAACTATATTTTACAAAGGTATTTTGGGAGAAATTCAGGGCTCTCTGCCCCATATTAGGAGAACTGTATTGTGCTAGAAATTCTCCCCTCTCTTTTCTCATGTTTTAAAGAACAGAAGACCCATGATTCCTGCTGTTGTGAGATAATTGTTATACCATGTAAATATATGTCTCTGTGATTGGTTTAGTAAAAAGCGAAATGGACAATAGATAGGCTGGAGGTATAGGCAGGACTTTCAGACACAGAGGGTGCTGGGAAGAAAAAGAGGGTAGTTGCCAGTCAGACATAGAGCAAGACATGTAGGAGGAGAGGTAAAAGCCACAAGTAACATGGCAAAATACAGATAAATAGAAATGGGTTAGTTGAAGTTATAAGACCTAGTAGGACAAGCCTAAGCTGTATACTGAGTGAGCTTTCACAATTAATAACAAATTTCCACATCATTTTTTTGTGACCTGGTGGCCCAAAGACAAATCAGTCCTGTTAACTCCTGTTATCCTGCAGTGCTCAGCAATTGGTAGATTGCCTGCTTGGTGCCTCTCACACTGTCGGGTTTGACTTTGGTCTTCTGAGGCCCTGATAGGACTTCAAAGTGCCTAGGGGTCATGCCATCAAACTCTCCTTGGAGGAGGCGGGTTGTCTTCTCATTTGGAAATGGCGGTCAAGGCTTTCATGTTGGTTGTGTTAATTTTCAGAGAAGAGTAGGGTGTGTTGAATATATTCCTTTTGGGGTCTTGACTCCTTATGACTAATGAGACATTACTGCTTATGCCATTGCCTTCAACTGAACAGCAATCAGGCAATGATGTTCTATGTTGATAAGTTTATTACAGCCTCTGGAGGGAGCTCAAGGCCTATTACCACCTTCTGCATTCTCTCTGCAAAGAGGGAGGCAATCTGTGAGATATAGGTTTGAATGACACAGAAAAAAACTACTTGTAAGATAAATGGGAACATTTAATGTGAAAGAAAAAAGGAAAGCTTGGATTGTTTTCTTGCAAGGAAAGTGGTTAACAGTTCATCTTTAAGGGGCCTGAGAGTGGTATTGTTCCTATTTGTTAGGCAGAAATCTGTAGACCAGTTGGCTACAGGAATGAGTGAGGTACCCCAAGTCAGTTCTCTCCCTAGTTTGGCACAACAACAGTGGAGGATTTTTGATCTGTTCTCTATTCCTTGGTATGGGAAGAGCTGAGGTCAGGTGCAGTACTCAGACAAAGTCACAGTATTAATGAGAATCCCCATGGCCTGCCTACCCCTCCATCACAAATTCTTCCAGAAGTTGTGGGTGTTTGATAGGATCTTAATCTTAATCATCTATCAGTTCTATTAAAAACGGAGAGGTATGAAAACATGCAAAAGTTCATTCTGCCACAGACTGCAACTTCCCAAAATGCCAGCTTCTCCAGCTACAGTGTAAGCATAGATTCACCTAGCAAGTCATTCAGAGAGTCAATATGACATTGGTATGGAAGCACCATACCATTGGTGACATGCACCACCATGTAGTTGTTTATCATGTGTTGGCTGCAATAACAGGCATGGGTCTGGGTACCTAATAATACCAGCTGCTGCTAATGAGCCCCAGGTAACAGGTGACTAATACTGTGGTTTTTCATCCCATCACTTTGGCAGTTGCAGTAGGTGCATCCTCATTGTCCCATTCTCCACACGCTGCCACAGAAGCTAGAGAGGCTGAGGTAAAATTCTGGGGTCACATTGCTAGTAGATGTTAGGGCTGAAATTTAAATGTGTTGGTCTATTAAGTTATGGCATTGTTTTTCAGGTCCAAATATGGCCCAGAGTCCATCATGTGCAAACTCCAGCTCCTTTATAGAGGCTACCATTGGACCTTGTGTGTTACTGAGTAAGTGCGGGGAGGATGGACTAGGGATGTGGTGACGGCCAACCTTAGAGCATCACAGAGATACATGCTTCCGCTGCAAGCACCAGCTGTAGAGTAACTCTCTCCTCCATAGGTCAGAAGACGCTGATGTATCTGGGTGCCACTTTTTAATCAAGGAGACTGTCTAACCCCTGTTGTCATTTGATCTTTCTTGAAACAATAGCCACAAATCTCCACGCAACACAGACATGATGCGGGCAAAATGAAAGGGGAGGTAGTAGCATCTCGCTCTCATTAATGGGTGAAGAGAAAAAACATAGCTCTGCCTCAAGTGTTTGGGGAAATGTGTTATTTTTAGAAAAGAACATTTTGTGATTTAGTTGTTTGATTTCTGAGAAGGCTTTCTTTTCAACTTTTTTTTTTTGTAAGTTGCAAGATCAAAACGAAATGATAGATTGACCAAAAAAAAAAAAAAATCAATCAACAAACACAGTCCTTCTGTGTGTTGAGCACAGAGTAGAAACAGAGTTTGAAAGTGGTTGGACTTTGTCCTTGCTCTCTCAGGTGCTTCAGTTCTATTAAGAAAGATTGCAACACTGTGAAGGTATAGAACCCAGATAAAGCAGTTGGATTTACTCTGGTTCACTGCAAGAATAATATCCAGAGGTGAAAACCAAAGAGCCTTGAAAAATGGATGGAGTTGTTTATGCTTTTGTCCTTTCAGTGAACATGCATTGAACATCTTCTCTGTGTTTAGCAGATCCCAGAAAAAGAAAGGTGAACAAGACCTTGCCCCTACCCTTAAAAAGTTTGTACAGCAGGGACAGACAGATTCCCAAACCAAGAAGGCTATGAGGTAAAGAACTGAAATTTAGATAGACAATATGGGAGTCCTCAGTGTGGGTCCTCAGCACAATATGGTCCACCTAGCAGCCAGAGGACCTAGAAAGACTGTATGGAAGACAGAGTACACAGACCAATATTGAAAATAAAAACCAACTGATCAAAAGGAAGAAGAAATACTGCTCAGACAAAAGAAACAACATATGCAAATATCTGTGGACCATGTGGGTAAGGACCTGTTTATGTCCAGGATGTCCAGATTTTGCAGTGGAGGAATGGGGATGAAGAGTGGCTAGACACTCCCATGTCTGGAAGAAATGGGAACATTCAAATGATAGACACAATGAGTAACTTGGTCAAATACATGCTTTGGAAATTAAGGGTCACAGTTAGAGAGGTGACTCACTGAACCAGTGTAATATGAACAATTTTGGTTGGGAACTGAAAACTGAGTGTCCCTCACAGGTTTTGGATGTGGGTACTATTTGGGAACATGTAGAGCTTTGGTCACAGAATTTAGTTGGTAGAACTAGGGCCATACGGTAGGGCTAAGGTTTGCAGATGGCTCTGTTTCCTATTCCCTTGCTCATTCCTGAGATGGAAGTAGGCTGTACCACATTTCAGTCACCATGGATGCCATCATGCCTTTTCTGCCTTGATGGGATTTATGCTCTCAAACCGTGAGACATAATAAATGGTTCTTTCTCTGTTTCTAAGCTAATCTGTCTCAGCAGTGACAAAGGTGACCAACACAAGAATGATTTGGGTTGCTGTAGGAATTCAAAGAAAAAATTGCTCTTTCTAGTCTGAGCCTTGCTTCTGAGGACTTATCAGAAAAAGTGACTCTTACAGGAATTATCATAGAGGAGATTGAATGAACCAGAGGAAACAACTCCTTAAGGAAAGAGAAAGATTTGGAATCCAGTTAACCATCCTATGTGACTGGAAGATGGGGTGTGAGTGCAATTAGGAGGGGGTACCAGGCAGGAGTGCTAGGACTCTGGAAAGCCCTCTTCAACAGTCTGCTGGGACAGGAAGGGTTTTAGGCAGGCACAATCTTATCAAATTTGTAGTTCAAGAAAGTCATCTGGTTGGTGTACAGGAATTCAAAGGAGTCAGTTTGATGTGGAAGAAGTAGGGGGGAGGTAAGATTTTATTTTTCTTTTTTGATTGGCCAATGCTAACATCTGAACAAAGATAGGAGCTATAGAGGACCAGGACAGTGAATTAAATTTAAGAACAATTGTTTTAGGCATAAGAAAAAAGGAAATGGTGTGGATTGGGGTTCTGGAAAAAGGTAGAAAATGAGGGTGAAGGGATTTCATGAAAACTGGAGAATGGGTAGTGCTTGGATGGTATTAAAAGTCTAGAGATAGAGCTTACAGGACAAGGAAGTACCTAGGGCAAAGACAAGGATGTGACTGGTGTTGTTGAGGATGGGAAGGAAGTTCACAGTTTGCAAATAAGCAAGGAAGTAAGAAATTATATCTCAATACAATGAACGTTATTTGAGTCACTGTGACACCCAGGTTTTAGGTTACATGTGTGCATAAAACTCCAATAGCAAACATTATTTTCCATAAATCCTATAAATGAGAGACAAACACACACACACACACACACACACACACACACACACACAGAGAGAGAGAGAGAGAGAGAGAGAGAGAGAGAGAGAGAGAGAGAGAGAGAGAGTGAGTGCATCCCTGTGATATGACTGTGTGGTAAAGTGACATAAACGCTGAGACTCATCTGCCCTGTGCAAGGATGGTGCTAAGTGTTCTGGTTGTGACAGTGAGTATGTCTAAAAGCCTTCCTTAAAAGAAGACACTATTTTATTGTGGAGACTTAGCAAGTAGATAAAAATAGGAAAAGATTTATATAAATAAACAAATAAAATGTTAGTCGGGTTCTATGGGAGGGACGAGTAGGACAGACCATTGAGGGAGCGTGAGGAGAAAATTGCAGGTTTAGCCATCAGAAGTTAATACTGGCCAAACTCCACAGAGAAGACAGCAGAAAAGCCTTTAAATGCTGTGTAAAGCATTAGCAAGACCCAAAAAACCCTGGAAGAATGGATATTTGGATGATAAGGGTAAATGGCTTCCTGGGAAGATGTCATTAAATCTAAGGCCAAAGCATCAGGAAAACCCAGCTGTGTGAAAAACATGAGGGAGAGCGAAGAGGTAGATGCTATGATGATATCTGAGGGTCACTCAGAGGGCCGAGGCAGCTTGAATATAATCATAAGAAAATGGCAGCAGCTTTGGACAGGAAGCAGTAGTTAGGTTTTGCAGATAATTTAAAGCCGTTCAGAACATGTCATGTTTGCAAAGGGAAAGCAGTAAAGAAGAAAGCAATGTGGCCTGACATGTTCGTGATGACCACTTCTGTCTGCTCTGTGGAACAGGGATGTAGGTTTCCAGGGGCAGACAGGTGATGACAAATGATAGTTTATATTGTCAGCTCACACTGGTCCATCTTGGAGGTGCCTGGGGGTAGAGGGGAATGGTGTGGTGAGCAGAGGCTTCATGGAAGAGAGTCCATCAGAACTCAGCCGTTAAGGAGTGGGACTTTAGGAATGATTGCAGAATGGACATGGCTTTGGAGATGAATCACACTGGGTCTGCGGAGGGAGGAATAATCTTGTGGCGTTTTCTAAAATCACTTCACCAAACAAAAACACAGAGCCAAAGCGGCTTTCAATTTAGAGCCTTTTATGGGACGGAACACAGCTCAGAAGAAACCAAGGACGTTCACAGGTTAAAGTACTTAAATCAGAAAGACAGCACAGTTTGGGAAAGGAGATCATCCATTTCTAGGTTTATGGTAGGGAACATTAACTGAGTGCTTCACAGACTGAAGCAGAGAGATGAAGAGAACCCTAGGCTTTCTTCAGAACTCGGCTTCAGGTCCAGACTAGAGCTACACAGTGCACCATTTTGAACTTAGACTCAGGCAAAACAGTATTTGGATGGCATCGAAAGTTTGTTTTTCAGAACCCGTTCTCTGAAACGTCTTTCTGTGCTGAAAAGCAAACCATCAAGCCTCCCTTCCTCCACAGTCATGGCAGTGACACGGTGCGACGGACTTCTCGACCAGCGAGAAAGAACAACCACCACACGAGGATTCTTCTCAGATCACGCTTTACTGGAGTGCCCTTGGTTGATGGGGGGCCGGAAAGGAGGGGCAGGAAATGAGAGAGGGAACGAGGGGTGCCAAGAGCACTAAGGCAGCTGCTTATATAGGGAATTGGCACATGGGTCGCCCTGTGATTGGCTGCCACCATCAACTGACACCAGACTGCATTGGGATAGGCTCAAGGACCCTTATCCACCACGCATGCGGGAAGCAGGGGACACGCAGCTCTCAAAGGCTTAGCCAAATATGGAGTTGTTTATTTCCAATAAGACAGGATGTCGGCGCCATCTTGTAATGGCGATCTTGTCCGGCTCCTTGCAACACGGGATGGAGGTGCAAACACCTGGCAAGGCCATCTGCCCCACCCACCACCCAGCAAATCTCTGTCCTTAACAGCCCTTGTCTTTGTTTATTCCTCACTGGCTCTGCCTTGGGTTTATACATTTGTTTACATTTCTTTGAAATATATTCCTTCCTTCAGACACTTGTGTTTATACACAGGTCAAGTGGAGAAACAGTGTACTGGTGGGTAAACACAGCCCACAGAGGGATTTCTGGGCTTTCTGAATTAAAAATATCGGACAATTTCATATGAAAATGTGTGTTTCCTGTTTCTCTTGAAAATTCAAGTGATCCAACTACCCTGACTCACACAGAACAACAAAAGGTAAAGCTGAAAGTTGCCCAGTCATCGGGTTTCTCTTTATTCCATCATAATCTCTCTGCTAGCATTTTTTCACTTTGTTTTGGTTATGTGTGTGATTCAGGAGGGAACTGAATTAGAATTAGACATACAACTTTATTTTTCTAAGATACAAATATGATCATTTCATACTTTTTGTTTAAAGTTTTTCATTAGCCTCCTAGCCTGGAGGATAAAATTTAATTTTGTCACCTTGAGTTAAATGTACTCTGTATCATTATCTCATTGTCTCTGTGGTTTCCTTCCTTCTTTCCCTCCATCCCTCCCCCTCCTTCCCTCTCCTGTCTTCTCTCCTTCCTTCCTTCCTTCCTTCCTTCCTTCCTTCCTTCCTTCCTTCCTTCCATCCTTTCTGCTTTCCTTCCTTCTTTCACAACTGAGCTAAATTCATTGCCCCCTGCGTGGATCTTTCTAACCACACCTTTCCCAGAAGCCACATTGGAATTCTGTACCATATTGTATACTCTCCCCTGCCCTGCGTACTCTGTAACACTTTTATTAAAGCTGAAATGTCATGTTCTTCTCCACCCAGTCGAATGTCTGCTGCTCAGTTTTAGCTCTGTCTCAAATCCTGTGACATCTGCTTTCAGGTCACTTGCTTCTCTGCATCCTTGTCACCTTGGTATCAGCTGTTGTGACCCTTACCACACTGTCCTGTGGTACAGAGCCTTCTCCAGATGACATGGCCATTGGGTTTTTAGCCATTTGCCTTTGAAGGTCTAAGGCAAGTAAGAGAGTGTAATATTAACAACGGAATGGAGTAGTCAGACTTCCGTTCTCTTGTCAGATGGTGACAACGATAGCAGCCATCAAATGATGTCTTTGATAAAACTGTTGACAAAGCAAAATATAGAGTAATATATAAATGAGCTAAATAGCGCAAAATGATACATTCTTAAGCTGCTTAAAATGATTTATTTGCATTATTGCCATGGAAAAGAACAACTCAAAAGACAGGGCATCCACATTATATGCCCAATTTTATTGCCAATTACCTGGGTGGGTTAGGGTGAATTTCTCTTGCTTTCTAAACCTGTTTGCAAAGATGAACATAGAAAGGTTTGCATTATTTCTTTCTTCTATACGTTTCTTCTTCTTCCAGTTTCATAGGAGTGAAGAGATTTTGCTTTTTCCGGAAGACATTCTTTGTTTCATTTTCTGGATGGAGTGTTAATCATAATTTAATAATGAACATACAGTAATCAGTTTTTTCACTAGATATACAAATAAATGGCAGTAGCACTTGTGTATGCTAATTAGCAACATTTTCATAACCTGGCATTGTTTCCATTGTCTAATCAACATTAATGCAGTGCAGCATCAGAGACAGAACTGGAAGACCTCAGCATTGCATCAGAAAGGTCCACTTACGCTCTGCTCTACCAGTCTTTTGTTCTGTGGTCACATGGCAGCTCCGTTTTACCCACCTCATCTCTATAAAGTCACCCAAGTGATTGATGGAGTTGGGGGAACTCATGAAAGCAGGGAGACTGGAAAGAAACAAGGCCTTGACTTCTTAAAATTGCCACTAGTTTTCTTTACTTGTTTTTATTATTATTTATTTATTTATTTATTAAAGATTTCTGTCTTTCCCGCCACTGCCTCCCATTTCCCTCCCCCTCCCCCAATCAAGTCCCCCTCCCTCGTTAGCCCAAAGAGCAATCAACAAAAGTATATGCTCTACTATGTTCATAGCAGCATTGTTTGTAATAGCCAGAACCTGGAAACAACCTAGATGCCCTTCAATGGAAGAATGGATGAAGAAAGTATGAAATATATACATATTAGAGTACTACTCAGCAGTAAAAAACAAGGACTTTGTGAATTTTGCATGCAAATGGATGGAAATAGAAAACACTATTCTGAGTGAGGTAAGCCAGACCCAAAAAGAGGAACATGGGATGTACTCACTCATATTTGGTTCCTAGCCATAAACAAAGGACATTGAGCCTATAATTAGTGATCTTTACTTGTTTTTTAAGTCACACCTGATAAAAGTTAACTCACTCATGCTGGTTTTGCTGGTTTAAGATAAAGTTGGCTACAGCCCCTGTCATGGATTGCTTGTAATACTCAGTGCAACGCCCATAAAGGCTCTGAAGAAGATGTAAACTCAGAAAACAGCCACAAAGTTGGCCTGGTAACCACTCATGACTGTATCTAGAAAAATACTTTCAAACATTAGCATTTGAGTGGGTTAGGTTAGGTGTGTACATTCTGTGAGAGATGAGAAGACTCTGTGAGGTAGTGGTAGGAAGGGTCATTAGCCTTTTTTTGTTAGGTTCCCACTAGGCCATGCTGTCCCTGGACTCCATATCCCTGACTAGAAGTCTTGGTGGAAATTCATAGATGATTTCACTTGCAAACGGAGTCTCTGAATTTATAATCAAAAAAGGCTGAGGATGAGGCCATACTGGATTGGGATGGAAAATCCTACATCCATTGAGACAAGAAGAAGGAACATTAAAGATGTGCAGATAATGATGGCTGTGTACATACAAGCACAGAGATTGCAGTGGTGCAGAAACAAGCCAAGGAAAGTCAAGAATCACTTGAGCTTAGAGACGGATAAGCCTCTCAGAAAGGATGTCATGAAGCGAGATGAAAGAGCAATAAAATGGCATGTAAATGGAACTGCGTAAGATGAAAAAGAAAACTAAGAGCGTCATAACAAAATTACATTGGCACTGAGATGCATTCGGGGAGATGATTGGGCTGAGGGGAATCACATCATGGGATACATGATAGGCATCTTCTAGAAAGTGGGGCAAGCAACAGGAAAAAGGCAAGAGGCTGGATGTTTTCTGAAAAAGGTTTAAATGGGTGCTTTAATAATTAACTATAGGTTGTTTCCACTTGAAGGGGAAAAGAAAAAGATACATTTAAAGAAAGTTTGCTCCTTAAAAAAAAAAAATCCACCTGGACACTATTTGCAAGTGATACTAGCTGCAAGAGGAAAACTCAGTTTTCTCTGACAGAGTGACACTTGATGTACCGACTTCATTCTGTAGCATGCCTCAGGCTCATGAGTTGTTGACTTCATTCTTTTGGTGTGCTTTTTTTTTTCCGAGGAAAAAAATACATGAAGTTGAATGTATAGGCAGGAGTGACTATCTAGGAGAAGATTGAGGAAGAGAAATAATTTGATCAAAATGTATTGAATGAAAACTTTTAAAACTTCTTGGAAATGTAAAAAAGATCAATTTGTGTGTAGCACAATCTTACTAACCATGTCAGGCCACCAAGGCCAGAGCAAGAGAAGAACATCTTGGTAACTCGGTCTCGGTTGGGAATTACTCCAACCTTTAACAACAAACTAACATATGAGATCATTTAGTACATTTGTGTACACATGTATGTGTGTATGCATTTGTATGTTTAAGTGTGGTGTGGGTGTAATCCCAGGACCTTGTGCTTGCTTGGTAAGTGCTTCAGTACTGAGCTGCACTCGTAGTCCAGTTCAAGGAGCTTAAAAATAGCTTTTGGATGAATGTTCAAAGCTTCTTGGCTTACAGTAAAGTAAAAGATAAAATTCCTTAGAATTGATTCTTTGCCCTGCAAATAATGATAGTAAAACAAATGAAAAATTTCTCAGACACACAATAGCATCAATTTTTTTCCTTGTCTTAATTACAAATTATGAAATATTGAAACATCCTAGGAGAATACAGCATAAACACCACAAGGTGCCTTTGAGAGGATGAGGATGTTGAGATCTGATGGGTGGATGTATGCTGCTTTGCCCTGAATCAGCTGCTCCTCCAAACACTGGGAGGTTTAAAAGGAAAAGATCGTTGCATTGAGCATATCTTTGTGCTGTGCCTTTGTCCCCTTTCATGTAGCAATGCATTGTGGAAGTCTCTTGTCAGAACACAGTACTCCTGTGTCTAGTATTTGAGGCTGACAAGGAGGCTCTTTCCGCCCATTGTATGTGTTCCACGATTAGTAAGCACTTTTCTTTCATTTTCAGTTCCAAACAATAATGTGTGGTTATTCTTTTCTTTGCACATAATTTATAAATAAGCTTTGCTCAACTATCCAGAAAAGATTTTCTAATACAGAATTACCCTGTTCCTGATATTTAAGTTCTACTTAAAGATATGAACAAAGGGATTCTACAATGATTCAGGTAGACATGAAATGAAGCAGATAAAATGATCTTACCAAAAAGGTTACTTACAAAGGAGTGGAAATCAAGGCTTTCCTTTGGAAGCAGTGAAGGTCAGAATGTGAATAGCCTCACATCTGCAGCATTTTCAAGTGGAAAACCAGCATTGTGTACAAAGGATATTGTTTTCCTCCAAGTAGACTTTTGTACAAAAAAAAAATCACTCTCTGATAACCTTCTTGTCTGACTCTTGATGGGGTGAGTCCTGGAAAAGGAATGAGGACTTGTCTTTTCCTATTATCAATAGCTAATCACAGATGAAGAGGTCAAGGATAAAAAGGGCAAGACCAGAGGGTAGCAGCCTCCCTTTCTTTAGATTGGACTCACACTCAGGAGGAAGCTGGGGCACAGAGCTGTGTACCTTAGGGCACCAGACTGGTTGCTCTGATGTGGTACCCTTGTTGACTCTTTTTATCCTCCCATCTTCCAAGACTCTTGTCCAGAATCCTAAATTTCAGCAATTTCGGGTGGAATCTTTCTCTGTGATGGGTACCCATTTGTAATAATAATAATTGTTACTATTTTACCGAAGCACTGAGAAATGATTGCCAAAATGCAAAAACACTTAAAACACCACTGAGAAAATTAATAAACAACAAAAACAATCCATTTCTTCTCTATTAAATTTGAGCTGTAGAGAGTGACACATGACCATTCTCACTGCCACGGAACAGGAATAATGACTTCCTGCTTCTTTAGAATTTATATTGGAACGAGGAAGAGCTTGCATTTTATTTTATTATTTTAAAAGAAATAAACCACCCACTGGCACATATTATCTGCCATTAAGCCACTCTTTGTTTTATTTTCCGTTCAAAAACTATGAACATGTCTGAGTTCTTTATGCTTAAAAGTGGTATTATGCCATTATTTCAAGCACATTAACATACTCAGAAGAAATGCAGGGCAAACACAACTGGCTATTTCTGGTTACCATTAGTTACACACTTGATTATCAGAGCTTTTATAACATCAGGTTGTTCATCTTATCCTTTGCATCTTTAATTTTTTTTATATCCACACAAAGAACTTTGCTCTGTTCTAATGAAAGGTAAGTGGACAGTATTAAAAATAACTGTTTAATTTTAACATACAATGACATAGTGACTAAAAACATATCCATCATGCAGACATGAATATTAATATGTGAATATTAACAGTAATTGTCTGGATAATAAAAGGAAGAACTTTTCTTTCTTTACAGATGGTCAAGAGTCTTGCTATTTTAGATTATGGAAAACAGTTTAGGATTCTCTCTGTAATAAGGGTTCACTCAGCAATAATTGTGTAGATACCTACTGTGAAAATGGCTTTGTAGTTAAACAGGTAAACAAAGCACGGCGCATTATTCCGGTACTTCCTGTCATCATAAGCTACTCTTTTCATCATTGTTCGTGTTAAGCAGTGAGAAGAGAAGAAATGTCTGTCATTGAGAGAGGCCACACAATGGCCTTTCAGGTCTAGTTGAGTTGACTTGAAATAATCCATTAAGCATATCCTGGTGAGAAACATCATGAAGTTTAGAAAGCATGATCCATAATGTCAGATCTATTTGTATTCGAATTCCCCTTCATTGCAGGCTCAGCGTGTGACTTCAGATTTGGTTTCCTCATCTTAAAAATACAGATACTAAAGTAAATTGATGAGGTTGAGGTGAATTAAATAGTTGCAAGAAATTGTGCGTCATAATGACTATGGAGGAGATTTCTGATATCTGAGAAAACTATACCTTTTTTACTTTATCTCTAAGTTCTAAAATTTATAGTAGAAAGAACTGAACACAGTTCTTTACCATTTTCGGTTGAATTCCACATCCAGTCCTGTTTCCAGTAGTCCACGAGTGTCTGGAACCACAGTGGAGGTACTGGTGGGATCACACAGTAGCCCTGAAAGGGCAAGGATAGGCTTCTAACCAAGACTTGCAGGCTCAGACTCTGGAACCAGAGGGTTATGCCAAAAAACAACATGAGGGCAAGACTGAATAACTTGCATTTTCCTAAGCCAGTAGGATAAGTGCTTTCCTTTAATTTAAAACAATTTTATTTTTTATTTATATGTGTGGCATGTGCCTGTTTGAGTTTTCCTGTGCCTTGAGATAGAGGTGTGGTAGGCTTTCTGAAACAGCCAGAGGTTACTGTTGCTGGAATAGAGGAGAAGATGTTGGAGAGGTGGGGTGGGGGAGGGTGGGGGGTGGATCTGATCCTGGATTTCCCTGTGGTCCATTTCAGCGACTGTGGTCTTCCATCTGGGTGAAAGGGAAACCAACAGGCAATCGTCGAGTGAAATGTGATAGGTTGGAAGACACAGGCTAACAGGATACTGGGACAGATGTGCATTTAGGGGAGGCAGAACAATTGCTTCAAAGGAGTCGATATAGAAAGTGCCACCATCTTTGTTTGACCCTGACCAAGTTGTATGAAATATATGGGATTCTGTGTGGGGCACAGTCTCTATGTGACAGAGGTAACCATGAGAAAACAGGCCTTGGAAGGGGTTCCTCATGAGGACTGTGGAGCTCTATTTGTACCTGACATTTTCCAAGTCACCGCGGTCACTTTCCCTGGAGACAACTAGGTGCTGTGGATGCAAACACATCCCTCACAGCTGCTCCTGATGACCTTGAGTGAAAGACTCAAAGTCTGCCAGGCATCTTGGCATGAGTATCCAAAATCATTTGCCTTTCCATGAGATAAGACTGAGAATCCTTTAGCCAGGCATTATTTTGAGTTTGAAGGCTAGGTTTTAGGCGTGGTTTTTCAGTCATCTTTGATTTTTTTTTTTACAATGTTTTTGTTAAAAGCCTAATGTTTTTGAAACGTTATTTTTCAAACATTTTATATGAAAATTTTCTAGAGTTTGGCAGTTTATCTCTTTATTTAACGGTTATCATGTACTTCCAATGTTCTAGGTACTCTAGGAGAAAGTAAGTAATAAGCAAAATACAGTCTTTGCTATGGATGATCAGTCTAGTGGTTGACCAAAGTGACTAGATTTTGAAGCTTTGACTTCAAGGGTAATTGCAGCATGTTTGAGGTGATTTGTTCTTCTATTTCTTTCTCTCTTTCTTATCTGGCTTCCGTAAATGAAAAGGAACCACTTTTCATTAAGTGCTGATATTCACAGTATGCAAAACAGGTGGTAGGGTTGAATTTACATATGTGTAGTATGACAGAGGAACACGTCCAAGAAACTCCAGAAGCACTTTGATTTTCCTAAGTAGTCATAGCTGTGAAAGTAAGATTTCCAAATTCAATGCAGAACACATAGATCAATTTGAAATTTACATAAAAAGGGTATTTTTTTTAAAACACAGTGCACCTACATGGCGTATGGGATGTGTACACACAAAACATTATTTTTTTTTGATAAGCCTCTAGACAATATCTATTAGATAATCCTGAGAAATTTTGAGTCACAGAAGAACACCTTGTAAACTGTCCTAAAGAATTTGCTTATTTTACTGCTGATTTTTAAGGAGCAATTGATATGTGTTGTGCAAGGAAAGAAAAATCTCAGATTTGAAACTCATAAAACTAACGGTGGGATTAGGACTTATCCCGAGTGCATGAGCTGTCTTTATGGAACCCATTCCCTATGGAGAAACACCTTGTTCAGCCTTGATACAGGGGATGGGGTGGGGCTTGGTCCTGTCTGAACTTGGTATGCTAGACTTTGCTGAGTCCCCAAGGGAGGCCTTACCCCCTCTGAGGGATGGTGGTGAGTGGGAAGGGAGGGAAGTGGGAGTGTGAGAAGATGAGGAAAGGGGAACTGGGATTGTATATAAAATAATTTAAAAAAATACCTTCATTGCTCCCCCCCAAATAACTGTGGGTGCAGAGAGAATGTTTGAGAGGAGGACCAGATGCAGCAGAACATATGAAGCTGTGCTGTTGACTGCTCATCCCTCCTCTCTTTCTGTTTTAACTGTCTATCATAATTTTCAAGAATTTTATAGTTTTTTTCAGTTTTAATTCACCTTTTAAATGTATACTATGTTTTGGTCATATTCTTTCCCCTCCCCAACTCCTTCCAGGTTCTCTATACCTCCCTATCTGCCTAACCTCAAGCTCTTTCTCTCTCTTAAAGAAACAAAAAACAAAACATAAAGAAAAGGTTATAACAAACAAAAATCAGTAAGATAGAAAACAGCAAAGCAAAACAAAACCCACAGAACCAAACCAAACCAAAACAGAATATGGAGTCTGTTTTGTATTGACTGGTTATTCTAGGGCATGGACTTTGCCCTGAAGCATGGTTGGCACACCAAGTAACATTCTATCAGAAAAAAAAAAACCAACTGATTCCCGTTGGTAGCAGTTATCAATTACTAATAGTTTCTTGGATATGTGTGGGTCTCTTGACATGAACCCCCAGATGTTGCTGGGCAAGTGTGTGAATCCTTAACCATTCAGAGTTTACTTTTTGGTCAACTAATCAGAATATTCACTGTTTTTTTCATCTGTATTAGAGTTTTGGGGTAGTAGGTTCAAATTTATTCTTTGTTTCAGCTGGCTTTTCTACTGGTAGACTAATGCACACAGAATTACAGAGAAAATCATTTTTCTCTCATAGTATTGGATATCTGGAAGATCAAGGTCATAGTGCTGCATCTGGTGAAGACATTCCTGATGCCTCTTCTCATGGCAGATGTCATTACAAGGCAAGGGCAAGCATTCTTAGATGCTGCATCTGGTGAAGACATTCCTGATGCCTGTTCTCATGGTAGATGTCAATACAAGGCAAAGGCAAGCATTCTTAGATGCTGTATCTGGTGAAGGCATTCCTGAGACTTCTTATCATGGGAGAAGTCAATACAAGGCAAGGGCAAGTACTTTAGGTATTGCAACTGGTAAAGGCATTCTTGATGCCTCTTCTCATGGAAGATGACATTATAAGGCAAGTATGAGCATGCTAGAGAAAGATTCGGGGCTGCAGGACTTGTTTTTCTGGCAAGTCAGTTTCCCCAATGCTAATAACCTACTTCTATAAGAACCTCTATTCATCTACAGGGACTGAGTCCACATTGCCTTCATTTTCCAACACAATCTCAAGGGAATTAAATATCTTCTTGAATTTTGGAGGGATATTTAAACCATAAAGGATTTTCATAAAATGTCAACCTTAAAGGTAAGGACTCTTGGATTAAGCTTTTATGTCATGCTGCAAATGAAGTAGGAAAGTTAGAACTTGCTAAAAGACCAAGTCCTGTTCGGTCAACCTTAATGGTTAGATAAGAAACAATTGGCAGTTAAAATAATAAGATGATGCAGAATTGTGTTACCAAAGCATGCTTTTTATCAAATCGGAAAACATTTCAATTTCTTAAATATATTAATGTATTTATCTCAAATTATATTTGCTAGTAATATATTTATTTACTTATATACCAAACTAAAGTTTCAGAAGCTTAGAAAAACATGCAAATTGTGTGTGTGCACAAGTGTGTACACCCACATGTTTACACACACATATAGCACTAAGTTTTAAAATTGGATGCATGTCTACAGCTGGATAAAGAAAAAGAACAGCTGTACACAGGTACTAGATGGCTGACAAGCACTGTACTATGATGAGTGAAGGCAACTGATTTACTTGCGGGAGTCTGCAAATGAAGTAGCAAAGTTAAAATTTGCTAAAATACCAAGTCCTATTTGGATATGATATTAGACTGTTAAGTACTAGAAAAGAACTAACTCTTGACTTTGCAGCAAGGTGAGAGAGAAGTGGGAGAGAAGCAAGTAAGAACACCTTGTAACAATCCGGTGTAAAATGGTGCATTAGAGAGAGGATGACGATACGGTCGGCATGATACCAATAGTATAATTCCACATCTGAGCAGGAGTCATAAAGCTCCCATTTATTAGCAAAAGAAATGTATGATCTCCTGGAGGACAGCAAAACGGGCTTGTTTTATGTGCTGTTGGGGGAAAGGAGACTGGAAGCAGAGCTGTGAACATTTATAGAGTGCACACTGAGCTTGGATGAGGTTACAATCGTTCATCAGCTCCCAGGTCCAGCTCATTGAAGCCTTTCTGCCAATCACCCTTTAAGGACAGATTTTGTCCTCTCTGCTTCATGCCTGAAGACACAGGACTCAGAAGGACTGAAAAACTTTGTCCTTCATCACAAATTAAGGAGAAGAATCAAGATTTGTGTTTGGATTTTTCTCCTCTGCCAAACATCAGCCTGGGATGCATTCTGGACACTAAATTTTCCTATGAAACTAGGCATTGCTGTTCTTGTTCTATGAAGGCTCAGGAAAAACATTTTTAGAAGTCTACTCTTGTTACTCTTTTCTGTTTGAGACAATGAGTTAGTGATTTCCTGGACATTCCTGGAGAGCCAAGCCGTGGCTGGACAGAGCTGTCTGTCTCTATTTATCACTAGGCATTAGAGAACGATCCATGCCTTGAAGACCACGATCCTCAGAAATGTGTGCACACACAGCAATTACTAGGAGGAGCCTTCACTTTTGTTTTGTTTTGAGGAGCTGAGGATTGAACTCAGGGCCTGAAGTAGACTGAGCAAACACCATAATAATGCTACATCCCAGCTGTTTACATCTGGGCAGGAGTAGCTCTGCAACATTCTAAAATATTTAGGGATCAAATTCTTTAAGAAAAGAAGGCTGAATATATACACACATATGATGTGTATTACATATGTTACACATCACATATTATGTATATGCACATCTTCACTTACATGTTCATACGGCTCATACAGCTATCTATCTATCTATCTATCTATCTATCTATCTATCTATCTATCTATCTATCTATCATCTATCTATCTATCATCTATCTATAATCTATCTGTATTTATGTATGGATTTGTTTCTATATATGTGCTCATATGCAGGCCCAATACATGGAAAGTACCATTTTCCTTACACCATTTTTCCAGCATCATCTACTATGCATTGCAGATTGTAATTTATGTTTTACATTTCAAGCTTGAAATAATAATTTCATTTGCTCTCTTACTCTGAATGGAACAAGCTGAAATAAATCCAATACAATTTCAATTTTATAACATCTGGTTTGGCTTCTACGGAGGTAGTGGTTTGCCCTAGCAGGCCCCTGGATAAAGTTCAGACCATTAACTGTTTATCTAACTTAAGTTTTACTGGAATACTGATATTTGCTGTTCACACATCATCTGTTTCTGGGCTGGAGAGATGGCTTAGCAGTTAAGTGCTTGTGCTGCTCTTGCAGAGGACTTGAGATTAGTTGTCATCAGTTATGTTGGCTGGCTTACCACTACCTGCAACTGCAGCTCCAGGGGATCTGCCATCCCCTTCTGGAATTCACAGACACTGCACTCACGTCCACAAATCCAGACTCATGCAAACATATATGTATAAGTTAAAAAAATTACAAAATATTATCTGTGCCTGTTTTGTGATTAAGAACAATGTTTAATAGTTGTAACAAAGATGGTATTGTCTGCCAGCCCACCTATACTTACTTGTGTCCCTTTTTGGTATATGCTGACACCTGGCCCATGACAGCAGGAGGTGCTTCAATGTCACCTTTTCATTCATGTTCCCCACCTGGCTCTTAAGTCTGTCTCTTGCCAGAACAACCATAATGTAGTAATATGGGCGGCGGCAGGGTTGCGTCCCCAAGACCCCAGCCACCTGGCTCGGCTAGCTTATGCCTCGAAATAATTACACGGACACTGTATTCTTTTAAACACTGCTCTGGCCCATTTCTAATAATCTATGTAGCGCCCCTAGGTGCGCTTACCGGGAAGATTCTAGCCTAAGTCCATCCTGGGTCGGAGCTGGGGCATGGTGTGCGTCTTCCCTGGAGCAGGTAGCATGGCGTCTCTCCTGCGTCTGCTCCGGAGAGAAGAGCTGTGGAGTCTGACCTCACTTCCTCTTCCTCCCGGCATTCTGTTCTGTTTACTCCACCCACCTAAGGGTGGGCCTATCCAATGGGCCTAGCAGTTTCTTTATTGCTTAACCAAGGAAATCAACAGATTGATATATGACACTCCCACATCACCATAATGTCCCATATAAAGCATGTGTGTGACAGCCATGTGAATGTGAGCAGTCTCAGTCATTTCTTCATTACAAGGCATGTACTGAGCCTCTAGTCCTTTTTTTCGTTTCTTATAGCCAGGGAAACATCTGAAATATGCCCAAAAAACACTGTGGTATGGTTATTATCTCCATTTTCAAATGAAAAAAAAAAGACTACTTTCATTTTTAAAGATCCAAACAAAACCAAAACTAGGCACAGATACTGTGTACATTGCTCATGGGATGGGAGAGAGGCGAGAAGATAAGATGCCATCTTTTTGGAGAGATGACTTTGGGTCATTTCATTTGGCCCAAGCCATTCACAGTAAGTGTCTAGTTCTGCTTCCAGATTCATGTGATTCCAAAGTCTCTTGAAACTTGGACTTTTACGAATGAAGCGTCAAAGTGTCTGCCTTCAAACCTTTCATTCATCATTGGGTAAAGACAGACACACCAACCAGGCCTCAGTTTTACTAGATGGTGTACAACTTTAGTTTTTTTTTGTGTGTGTGTGTGTGTGTTAAGATCCGTTTGTCTGAAGGAGAATGCAAATTTCAAAGGCGTTTTAAAGATAAAACAAAAGACTTGGAATAAATCAAGGCTTGCAGAGACTCTAAGGTTGAAGTATGATCTCAGGGGGACTCTGACAGAAAGAATTAAAGAGAAAAAGAAGCATATCCTTGGGGTGAAATGCACAGAGACAGCCCATAATAGCTAGGATCTAAGCAGAAAGAAGAAAGAGGAAAAGTTGGAGGAGAGGCCTCCAATACAAACTTGAAAATGACTTTCACATAAGTGTCTTTGGTCATTTTGCCACCAAGAAGCCTAATTAAGACATCTGCTAAGAGTTACCAATCGATGGTGGTCTTCCTGTCACACCATTTTCATTGACATGCTGTGATTTTGTTCCAGATTAACTTCCTAAGTGGCCTTCTAATAGAAAGATCACTTAAATTAAAAGTGGGCTGTAAATGGGGATTTGAGATGGTAATAGGCCAGTGTAACCTCTCTGTCATTTACATACATTTCCATATTTTCCCCAGTGGATATTTGCATATATTGGAGAAAGTCACTGAAGCTTTTCTACGGGGCAATATTAGTATGGTAATGAGCATCCAACTGGCACAGGGTCCAAAGAGTCAGTTTTTTGACCTTCCTTCAGCACTAATTTTGGAGATGCCTTTGAGCTTACAACATTTATAATAGCAAATCTATGTTTCAAAGGAAAAAGCTCAGGCTATTTGACCAGGTACAATAAATGTTCAGTAGACTAAAGTGATTTGAAGCATGAAACATTTATAACACTTGAAGATCTGTTCAGTACGTTAAGGTTGTCAAACCATCTCCAAACATCTTTGTTCTCCTAGCTCGCTAGAATTGCTCAATGTGGTAGGCCAATACAGCATGCCTTTTTGACTGGAAGGCTAGCATCCAAGGTTCAGAATAGAAGTTTCATGGAAGGGGCAATGGAGTGGGAGACTCTCTGACCAGGTTCCAACTGTGAGTCAGTTCCTATTTGATTTTCACTAATCTGAACCTCCGTTCTTCCTTGATAGATGCCAAGTCATAACAACTACCTGCTCTTTGTGCTTAGAGACAATGAATGGAAAAGTACTTTATGTAAGGTTCTCTATCTAATGCAGAATCTAGCTCCTGGTAAATGAAGCAAAGATAAGCACAATGAACTGCTTTATTTACCTTGGTTAGTTTGGTACTAGAGGTGCAGAGGGAGGAAAAGAAGGGAGTCAAAGGGGGAGGTCCTTTTAGTGGGACTTCCTATGTGTAGTCTGAGAAACTAAGTTAGTCAGATCCATTGTAATGATGAAATTAAGTTCTTGCTTTTCCTTGTCTCTTTTGTCTACCTGTTTTGACAATGTAGATCTGGAGGATGAGAGAAGCTTCAGTTGGAAGTTCCTGTCAAAATACATAGCGGTAGGCTAGGTTGTTCTTTCTTATGCAATTTTATTAACTATTATTTTTTTGTGGGGACAGTAAGCTTCATACTTCCAAATAGTCACAGATGGCAGTGACGATTGGAAGGGATGGGGTCAGAATGCCACTAACTGGCTGCCACCTGGGTATGTTGGTGTTATATAGAAAACATTTCTGCGGCAACACCCTTTAGAGTTTTAGGGGAATAATTTAGGTATGAAGATCTCAATGCTGTTCTACTTTATTATTTAACAGACTGTGTTAACCTCATTTTATTTGTGTGCATCCCAGATATTTTTGAATGCACCTTTTCTGATTCCTTTGGAGACCACCTCTACAATCCACATCTCCTCCATATAGCATGAAAATTGTTCTTTCCTTACCAAGACAGAGAGGACATTTGGACCGGACAAGCCTTACCCCTGACACCCTTGACTGCCTGTGTGCCTAAGAGCCAGGCACACTCCGTCAGGGGACTTTCCTGGAGTTAATGTGTGGAAGGTAGGAGCAGAGTTCTTTTCCTGTTGAAATTATGGACGTAAGAAATGTGAATTTGGAACTGAGGGTAGATTTGCGACATGAGGATGAAGGTAAATGATGCAGAGACCTGAGGAGGTAAGAGGTCATCTCAGCAGCTCTGGGTTTGAACTGTCAAGTTATGTGGGCCACAGAATCCCTTTTTCACTTTAACTGTCAGAGTTGGGTGTCTGACATGTAATTTAAAGCCAATTAAGACTCGAAAGAGGAGAAAAAGATAGATGTACAAAAAAACAAAACCAAAAACAGTGACATAGGAGATCAGGTGTTGGCAGAAGATATGAGACCCGAGGGCCTGGAAGAGGTCAGGCTGTATGTTAGCACAGGATAGAGCTTGTTTGGCTTTTTCATTAACCTTTCTAGGATTTTTTTTCTGGGAAAAAAATATTTCCGTAACATCTCGAAGAATCTTTAACTATTTTTAGGTAGATGTCACAACTTTAGACACTGAATTCTCTACTTAGAATGCAAAAACAATGTCCCTATTGCCACTCAGGGCTTTCTCTTCATCCTCATGTCCTGTTCAAACAATGTGAGACTGGAGAGAAATAAGACTGAGAAGCAATGTGATACCACAGCAGGAAGACAATATTTTATATTATGGAATAAAGTTTTTGATACCCACTTAGGGAATACTTTTGTGGCTTAGGCCCTTGGGTTTTCCAAAAGGAATTTGGGGTAAGAATAGTAGTTCTTATGACACATGGTTTTCACATGGATTGGGTGTGACTCTGTGACTGGTATGGAATGGCTGGCACTAAGAATAATGGGCTCTGGAAACTTCTGTGTGTTGCTTTAAGGCAAATATGAGCCAGTGGTATTGGGAGGAGATAGAGCAAGAACTTCTGCATTCAACATAAGGCAAAAACAGAAGTTTTCAGAGCCTGAAGTAATTGGGGCTACTTGATTTATCATTTGTGTGTGTGTGTGTGTGTGTGTGTGTGTGTGTGTGTGTGTGAGAGAGAGAGAGAGAGAGAGAGAGAGAGAGAGAGAGAGAGAGAGAGAGAGAGAGATTGAGAAACAGACACAGAGAGATTAGAAGGCTTCATGGCATTTGTGATTGTCTTTTTGTTGAATACTTTTATTGTTTGTGGATTTCTTAGCATATTTTATGAAACCCATCTCCCCTCCCCTGTGCTCCCTTTCCCTCCCCTTCTCTTTTCTTCCCTCCCCTCCCATCTCCACTCCCCTCCTCTCTGCTCCTGCTCCTGTTCCTCTCCGCTCCCCTCCTGCTCCTCTCCTCTCCAATTCCTCTCAACCAGTATTCTTTTCCAATTTCGTGTGTGTGTGTGTGTGTGTGTGTGTGTGTGTGTGTGTGTGTGTGTGTGTTTTAAGATCCACTGGGTCCCTTTAGTGCTGCCAGTAGGTGCATGGTATAGCGCCATCTACTGGAACATGGGTAGCCTTTCAGGGACTTCATCCCTAATAACTCCTCCTCACCAGCTGCCAGTATCTTTTCAGGAGTGCTGGGACTTCATGAGCCCTCTCCTCTACCCATGCTGTGATTTTGAAATGCTTTCCTCTTGTGAACTTATTAAAACTATTTTTTGTGAGTGTGTGTATTAGTATGTTGCTTGAAAGTATGTCTGTGTACCCTGTGCAAGCCTAATGCCCCAAGAAGGCCACAAGAGGGTGTACGATCCTCAAGGACTGGTATTAAAGACAATTGTGAGCTGACCTGTGAGTACTGGGAATCAAACCCAAGTGCTCTGGAAGAGCAGCCAATGCTCTTAACCCCTGAGTCATCTCTCCAGCTCTTTCTTGGGAGTTTTCTCTAAGTCCTTTCAGGCAAGAAGGAGCAGGCACCAGGTGCTTGAGACTGGCTCAAAAGTAAAACTCAAGATTCCAAAAGGGAAGCTCATGGGTATGTTTCATCTTAGCATGTCTTAGTTTTCTAAGGTCATAAAATGATTTGTGTTTGTAGTCTGTCTTTCCAAAGGGAGGTAAATTCACAGACATCGTAAATTTGGTGTTTTATTCATGCCAGCATTAGTACCTTCACTCACAGGAATCAGTTACCCGGAAGCTTTCAGATACTCAGTCTGGGATGATTAGCTAAATCTCTCCACTCACACAAAGCACAGCAGACAGTGTTAATATTTATATAGAGAGAGGGAAGTTGAAGTTTTGAGACACGGACACATTTTCTGAGGACTTTGAACAAAAGCGAAACCAAGGGACCCATTGCTGTGATGTGCATTGAATTCTAACAAGTGAGAAATGCTGGCATGTGTAATGAAACCCAGGGAAAGAGCCTGATTTATAGTCCATAGAGCAAGATCTGACTATCCTTATTCTACTTAAAAAACTTGTGTAGAAGAAACATGGTGGGTCCAGAGAGCAGACTGGTTGCCAAGGGGAGAAGATGAGTTGGCAGTCCTGGAAGCAGTACTGGGACATTCATTTTCCAACTCGGCTGGAGGTTGGCTGCCAGCTCTGCCTTCCTGGGAGATGTGTCAATAAGCCATTTGCGTGACCCTTTACAAAGTTAAGCCTATTATTTGGACTTCCAGGCTGCTTTTATACAAAGTCTGTGACAGACTCAGTAGGAATAAAATAATACATGTCCACACGCTGGGTGCCTTCTTAAAAATTAAAAGTTAGAGTCAGAGGAACTTTTGCAGCCAAAACTGTGTTGGGCCAAGATATGCTAAATATTAAGGTAGCTGCTGCTTCATCTCTCACTCTCCTTGTCACCTCTCTGCCAGTGGGCCTGACTAGAGTTCCTACCCAGAAGAACCAAATGGGAGGGACCAACTAAATGTAGGGCTGGCCATAGAGGATAACATACTCTTTCACCAGGTAAGAAGCCAGCTGGTGTAGGGAGGCTAGAATTCTTCTAGGCTGCACACAAGTAACTGATTCCTTGGATACTCAATAAAGACTGTCACTCTCCTATCTTACATCGTCTGATCTTTAAACACATGTGTCATAGGCTAAGGTAGGTGTGGTAGAAAATGCAAGACCAAAACCAGACTTAGAATTTTGTAGAACTTCCTTCAATTCCGTTAAGAAAGAGGTATATTTTTAATAGGTAGAGTTAGTTGTCTTCACTTGTGTTATCTGCTTGGTCTCAGGGGAATTGCAGTTGCAAGCCCAGTTCTAGCGAGTTAGAGCTGAGCTCAGAGGTTCTTGTCCATGGTTCTTACATCAGCAGAGTGCCTACAAATCCCTCCAGGAATTCCAATTTAATCTGGGGGCATTCATATGTTCTCAGAGTTCTGTAGGGAAGTCTATGGTGTAGCCAGAGTGGAGAATACGGATCTAACTCAGCCTTTTATTTTGCAGCTCAGGTAACTGGAATTTGGATTAGGAGAGTGAGTTGTCCAAAGACACATACTTATTACTAGAAGACCAAGAATTAAGGTTCAGTCTCCTCAATAAAACCTGGGATATCTCCCTCTATTTCATACCATGCTTAAGTGTGTGTGTGGGAAACATGAAGCAGAAGGTAAGCTGGTTGAAACTGCTGACATAAATTATATTCTCTGTTTGTTCCCCCTGCCAGACATAAGCTTTTATTGCATCTTACTCATTTACTACCTGGCATTGCTTTCTCTTTCCTTGTTTCTGTAATTGAGATTACAGGGAGTTCTGCAAACAAATGGTAGAAGGGGAAGGAGACCTCACATAGAACTAAGAACTTCTAGACAACAACATTGTTCTCAGTTCTTCACTGTTTCTCAGTACGTGTAGTAATCCTAGGATGCTGGTGTGAGTGGCTAAATTTCAACTTTCAATCAGTCTCAGCTGAGTTTGGCCAGGTGCTTAGGATCTCCCAACTGATATGTGTTGTGATTTAGACAAGAAATATCTCCATTAAAGCATAATGAGCTGAAGGGTTGCAGATTATTCTGCCATGAGGGCACTGATTTTGTCAGTGGGTGAACCCATTGAGGTTCTCAAAGACAGTGTGCTACTAAGAGGTAGGTTCAAGTTGGTAAAAATAGGTTACTGGGGGAATGACTTTGAAGAGCTTTTATTATCTCCAAACATTCCTGTCCTTTTATCTCTGGGCTGGCTGCCATGAGAAATATACATGTCCACATCTTCTTTACCAGGGTATTCTGCTGAAACAAAGCCCAGACCAATATGCCTGACGCAAGTCACTGAAACTGTGAGACAAAATATGTTCTCCATCCCTCAGGTTACTGTACAATAAATGATATGTGGTTGGTTCATAACTTTCTAAAGTTGATATTCTATGAGAACCTGTGAGCAATGTGTTTCACAGAGGTAGAGCTTTTAAAATACTGGGTTTCCTCATTGATGATTATTCCTACTTACTGTAACACTGAGATCTAAAAGCAGGTCCTCAATAAAAATAAGCTGGATTAATGATGAACATCGCTGAAATGCACAGGCTTTACTAATCAGTGTTAACAGATTCCAGTAGCTTCCAAAGAACCTGTAAGGACAACATTCTACTTAAAATTCTTCCTTTGGTTTATTTTACTACTACTTGATGGTCTTCATCTCTTTTAGGACTATGAGATTTTTTTTCTGGGATACTGTGGAACTAGCTTCTGGGACTTCAGCATATCACTGATAAAACAGTTATAATTACTTAACCCAACCATCACCTCCAAATCTTTTCAGATGTTCTGTGAAGAAGAATTCCTTAATGATTCAGTGAGTTTGCAATCAAGGATTTTAATATTCCTTGTAGCCAAACCTCCTTCTCTCTCCTCAGAAGGTCTATCCCAGGCATAGGACTGAAGCAAGCAAAAGTTTTTGTGGGAGACCAATGGTGACTTTCCTACAGGCAGGGGGAGCTTCTGAAGCTGCTATGGTCACAGAGGGAGCAGCAGGCAAAACTGACACATCTCCTAAGCAGTAAATACTCCAGGCTTGAAAGAGAACAATCAAGAGATGCTGGAGAGCAGAATGATGGGGGAAGTGTGTCAATCAAATACACCTGAAGGCTTGACTATACCCCAGATGCAATCCTACTGAGAATGCTAAATGTAGTATAAATATAGGCATAAATCTCACACTGCTCCTTTTTACTGTAATGCCATGCATCAGGCAAGGTGGCATTCTAGGATAGACTTTCACAGCAAATAACCCATACATAATGACAATGAGTTCTGTGACATGTTTCTGTTTGCTAGCCTTCTTTCCCTTTTGCTGTTGGAGACCTCTTCCTACCTTGTCATCAGTTTTTTATAAGGATTCTACAACAGCCTGATAGCTGCCAATTTCTGGGGGCTGGATGGGAAGGAACAAAATGAACTATTGAAAACTATATGTTTTCAGTGCTAAAATGGCAATGATATGGAGAACATGATGACTGTATTTGATGAGGAGGTCCTTTAGTATTTGTGTTGATTTCATTGGTTGAATAAAGAACCTGCCTTGGTCTTTTGATAGGGCAGTTCTTTGATAGGCGGGAAGACAGAACTGAATGCTGGGAGGAGGAAGGCAGAGTCAGAGAGAGCTGCCATGGAGCCAGCCGTCAGGTCAGACATGCTGAATCTTTCCCAGTAAGCCACAAGCTCGTGGTGACATACAGATTATTAGAAATGGGTTGAATCAAGATGTGAGAGTTAGCCAATAAGAGGCTAGAACTAATGGGCCAGGCAGTGTTGTGATGTTGGGATATAAGCTAGTCGGGTGGCCGGGAGCCGGGTGGGACTAAAAGCAGGTCTGTTCCTCATTATTACATGTATTTATGAACAATGTGCTATATTCTTTAAATGTACTGAAAATAATCTTTATATTCTCATCACACATCCATACACACCCCCATACACAGTTCAGTTTGCAACCTTTCCTGTTTATTAACCTGCCTGGGGGGATTTTCCAATGTCCTGTGTTCTGATCCTCCCCCCCAAAAACTTAATATTTTCAGTGAACACTGAAACCATAATTCTCATAAGCCTGTCAGGAAAACCCATATAATCCAGGTTTGAGATGCATCCTTTGAATAGTCTTGTCATGGTTGTTCCCAGGTCAGGCTCCCACCATTCCATGTCTGTACAGTCCTTTATGCTGGTGTCCCATCTCTCTTATGCATTGGTGTAGTGAGCGCTAATTGACTCTTAACCATCTAACTCTTGCCTTCATTTTTTAGTCCATTTAGGCGACGTGTTGCCAGTCACAGAGTAATGCTCCCCATTTCTTGTCCTTTAATACTTTCTACACACTCCGATTATGATAACAGATAAGAAATACAAGATTTTTTTTTTGTCTTCAAATCTGTTCACTGGAGAATTGGGATCTTGTATTAGTCACTTTTGTCTCTCATACCTGGTAGAATCTACCTGTGGTGCGGATGAAACAATTGGTACAAGAGTGGATTTGAATAGAGGAGCTGAACACTGCTATTGTGTGGTGAGAAAGAAATCTCCATTCCTCATGACACCGATTCCTGTCTTTCACTGTTGCGGTTACTGCCTGGCATACCAATGTGCCTCATTCGTGCAAACATTGTATTCCCACTTGAGTGCAGAAGTATTTTCCTAATTGCTGGACTGTTTCTGGCTGCCATGTGCTGTTTTGCACAAAGCATGCCAACACAGAATTTAAAACCAGGATTGCAAGGGCTATAGTCAGTGCTCTGTAACAAGTCTGGCTATCTAAACATGCTAAAAACACATCTGTAGATTCTGTAGGTATAAGTGAAAAGTTCATGAGACACATTTTTCTAGTAGTCCTTTCTATGGTTTCATAAGATTTGATTTTTAGTAGGGACAAGATCTAACTTCTAAGCATGCCTTCTTTTATTCTGTTAATAGTGAGGTTCTACCACACAGTTTTTACACAAAGGATGTGAATCATAAAATCATATGGAGCTGAGCAGACCAAGGGGCACAAGGGGCACACTTAGCCATCAGCAGTTTCACACTTGGTGGCTACGCTGCTGCTGAGGGAGTGGCTGAAGTTGCTGTGTGTCATGGTGTCTATTCTGCTTGCTTATTTCCTGTAATTTGAAATTGTAAATGTTTTCACCATTATTTGTGTGAATATGTCATTCTAGGACACATTGCAGACACAAGAAGTTTAAGAGCAAAATGCTAACCAGCAGAAGTTTTTTTAATGTTAATTTTATGTGTATGAAAGTTCCATCTGCATATTTTTCTGTTCACCAAGTACATGCTACACCTACAGAGGCAAGAAGAAGGTGATTGGTCCCTGGAACCAGAGTTATAGGTGGTAGTGAGCCACTGGGTATGGGAAATTGAACTGGGTCTTCTGGAAAAACAACCAGTTGCTCTTAACCACTGAGCCATCATCTCTCCAGCCCCTAATGAAAGATTTAAAACATATTTTTATTAATTCTTTGAAAATTTCATACAATGTATTTGGTTCTTTTCATCTCAACTCCTTCCCTTAATATCCTCCCAGATCCCACATCTATCTTTTTACACCTTTCAAAGTAGTGTCCACCTATAAAAATAATTCATCAATCCCAGTGTGTGCTAATGATATATTCCTGGGTATGGAGCCATTCCCTGGCATGCTTGACACACTTGGAGCCACACTTTTAAAGAAAACTCACTACCCCCTCCGAAACTATCAACTGCTCAGATTCCTCAGGTAGGGGTAGGAGTTTTTGAGTGACTTTCCAGCTCATTCTAGAATACCTGATCCTGTACATGTTTTATGTAGGCAGCCACAGCTGTTGAGCGTTTATTAGTGCAGCCATCCTGTTATGTCAAGAATACACTGTGTCATTCAGGTCATTTCTTACCTCTGGCTCTGACAATCTTTCTTCCCCCTTCTTCTAAATGGTCACAGAGTGATGTGGGAGTGTCATATATCAATCTGTTGATTTCATTGGCTAAGCAATAAAGAAACTGCTAGGCCCATTGGATAGGCCCACCCTTAGGTGGGTGGAGTAAACAGAACAGAACGCTGGGAGGAAGAGGAAGTGAGGTCAGACTCCACAGCTCAGCTCTCCGGAGCAGACGCAGGAGAGACGCCATGCTACCTGCTCCAGGGAAGACGCACACCATGCCCCAGCTCCGACCCAGGATGGACTTAGGCTAGAATCTTCCGGGTAAGCGCACCTAGGGGCGCTACACAGATGATTAGAAATGGGCCAGAGCAGTGTTTAAAAGAATACAGTGTCCGTGTAATTATTTGGGGCATAAGCTAGCCGAGCCAGGCAGGCGGCTGGGGTTTTTGGGGACGCAGCCCTGCCGCCGCTCATATTACTACAAATGACGCCCAGACGTGTGGCTAAATGAGTCCACAGAAAGCCTGAGAAAGCTTGGAAAAGAATAGAGTAAAGCATGTTTCTTATGGCAATTTCTTGGGTCTGCTCTGCTTGCTAGAGGCAAGCAAGCGCCTCATCTAAGAGAGGCTTCCTGACTCAGCTTTAGCTGCAAAGCCTGCAGCTCATTAAGAGGTCCTGCCACGAAACACTTAAACGGTGTTGGCGAAAAGCTGAACGCATGCTTTTCGGTTTTCAGCCATAGCAGGAAAAAAGCTGCGCGTTTAAAAATGCCGGCTTTCTGGGCCATCCTGCCAGGGCAAACTCTGACTGTTTGAGGCAGGAGGGCCGGCTACTGAGAGAGGACTTGAGTGTTGTCTGTTGTAGTTTGCTGGTTGGCAGGGACCTTGAAATGCTATAAACATGGCTACAGCCAGTACCTCAGCCATGAGGCTGAAAAGCTAGCTGTCAAAGCCACGCCTTTAGTCCTACTGAGTGAGATTGCTTGGTAAACTAAAGACTCATGTGGTCAAAAAACAGAGAGATATACAGTAAAGAGAGATTCAGAGACAAAGAAAATTTCTGAATGGTTTACTGTGTGTTAAAAATATATGCAGACTAAAAGTTAAAATTCTTAAAGTAAACCTCTGTGACTTCAAGGTGTGGTGGCACACGCCTTTAATCCCAGTGCCTAGAAGGCAGAGACAAACAGATCTCTGTGGGTTCAAGGTGTAGTAGTGTACGCCTTTAATCCCAATGCCTGGGAGGCAGAGACAGGCGGATCTCTGAGAGTTCAAAGACAGCCTGGTCTACAGATGTACGCTCATAAAGCAAAAAGTTAACGTAGGAATGTCACAGCTTAGATTCTTAAGTGCCTAGTGATTTAAAGGCGCAAATCAAAAGTGCTCCTGGATAGTAAAAAATTACAGATTCACAATAGGACAGATTCAGACCACTAAACAAGTCACACTGTTGGATGAATGTACGTTGGCTTGGGAGAGAGAAGAAAAAGAATATAGAGAATAAAGTTAATGGTTTAAAAAGAAAAAAGTAAAAGTAAAGTCTTTAAAGAGACAGAGTACAGATAGTTATAGATATAAAGAAAAATAAGCCGCGTAAAAATGAAAAATTCACAGAGAGTCTGGATTATGTACATTGTGTTTTCTTTAAAATTTTTGACTGTGAAGGAGCTAAGTACAGAGAGACATTTCATTACATGGGCTGCCAAGCTAAACCAGAATGGATATAAGGGTATTACGATTTCAGAATTTGGATCTAAGGATATGATACTTTGGAAAAGAGATTCTTCTTTTGTTTTAACAGAGGATGAGACTCTATGGATTTCTTCTATTCCGATTTGGTATGGTGGACCACGTCCTCCTGAAGGGTTGCTGTGAACACCTTCAGAAAATTGCTTTGCTCAACTGCCAACTGAGATGAAACTAGCACACAGGTTATACCATGAAAGACCTAATTAACGACGCCCCCATTAAGCAGGAAGCAGTTTGGAGAAAAAAACTGCGCCCATGTTCCCAAAATATTATTTATAAATGTTCTTTTACATTTAAAGGGGGAAATGATATAGGTATGAATAATTTGCATTGATAGAGATTTAAGGTCAATTTTGTTATATGTATAAATGTTTCTGATGTAACTTTTACTTGATAACTGTTTTGTTATATGTAATTTTGCTATGTTAAGGTTAAAGCCTTCCTTTTTTTGTTTAAACAGAAAAAGGGGAAGTGATGTGGGAGTGTCATATATCAATCTGTTGATTTCATTGGCTAAGCAATAAAGAAACTGCTAGGCCCATTGGATAGGCCCACCCTTAGGTGGGTGGAGTAAACAGAACAGAACGCTGGGAGGAAGAGGAAGTGAGGTCAGACTCCACAGCTCCGCTCTCCGGAGCAGACGCAGGAGAGACACCATGCTACCTGCTCCAGGGAAGACGCACACCATGCCCCAGCTCCGACCCAGGATGGACTTAGGCTAGAATCTTCCCGGTAAGCGCACCTAGGGGCGCTACACAGATGATTAGAAATGGGCCAGAGCAGTGTTTAAAAGAATACAGTGTCCGTGTAATTATTTGGGGCATAAGCTAGCCGAGCCAGGCAGGCGGCTGGGGTTTTTGGGGACGCAGCCCTGCCGCCGCTCATATTACTACAACAGAGTGTTGGAAGATTGTTATAGAGATGTCCCAAAATAAAGTCAATATTGACTGGGAGGCTTCCTCTCTACTGGATAGCTTCCATAGTATCAGAAGGTGCTATGCAGGCTACTTGGGGTGGGGCAAAAAGTCTTACCCCGTTGTGAACTCTGTGAACTGCAATAACCAGCAGCATGACAAGATATACCTGTGTATGCAATATTGGTTGTTGCAATATTGGTGTTGGAAATAACTGATCACTTTCTGGTTGGATTTAAGGCCTTTGCCAAAGGAGAAAGCATATGCCTAGTATTGAAAATCTGGTCAAGAATCTTAATTGAGGAGTTCATAGGGCCCAGTGGTGACCCTACCTCTATTATTTTATGAAATGGACATAGAATCTGTCATCTAACTTCCCGTCTCTCCATCTATAGATTAGTACAGCTCTCTGACTTCACAAGAGAAACTTCTTTGTGTAGTAGACAGTGGCTAACACAAAAAAAATCATAATTAGTCAAAGTACAGAGAATAAGTAACAGAAGATAGATTTTTAAAGTTACTTCCTATGAGGAATCTGAGAGGAGCAAGATATGAATCAGGTGCAGTATATCCCATGCAAGCAGCAGTCACTGGCAGACTGTGCTTCCTGGAAGGCCAGAGGATAGTATGCCAGAGTTCAAGGTATGGAGTGAAGTCTAGTACTGGACAAATATGAACTAATGATGACTTGGGTTTTATAATGTTCCCTTTGACTGTGTTAACTCAGACAAGCTATACACAAGACTTTTTCTCCTAGGTAACAATTTTGTGGACAAGCAGACAAACATACCAAGTTAACATAGTAAGCACCTTTTTATCATTATAAATTGTGATTATGATACAGTTCGACTGTGTCCTCTAAATATGTGTGCATTAAAAGCTTGTTTTTCAGGAGTATGACTCAAAGAGATGGTTGAAAGATGACAAGGTGGTGACTGTTGGGAGGTGGTTAGGTATGCCAAGCTTAGAAGACATTAAAGGAGTTCTTGCAAGTTTTGGTAGTTTTCATGGGAGGAATATTGAAGTTAAAGATGCAAGACTGTCATGTGGTTGTTTCTAGCTTCTTGTCTTGCCATAGAATTCTCCCTCCTACATACATGCTTATCATAATGGCATATGCCAAAAGTTAACACAATCAAAAGAGTTTTTAATAGACTCCAGTAATGCCAACATACTCTTGAACCTCAAAAAACATGTATGAAATAAACCCAGTTTCTTTATTCATAACCTATCATCAGGTATTGTCTCATAGTAGCAGAAAACAGACTAATACTAAGTCAATGTGTAGTTTTTATTTGATGGTATAATATGACTGTTATAGTTTTCATGATCACATCGTCATAAAAGCTAATAAGAAGTAGAGTAGACGAAAGGACCATGTGCTCATTGTAACTTCTGACAAGTCATAAGCTAACATTTCTACTCATTTCCTTAGCCTGTAGTCACTTCCTTCAAGGGAGTTTGGGAAACATACTTTTGCCTTATGTCTTGTGTTAAAACTGTTATGGTTTGGTTGAAGAGAAAGAGGAAGTAATCAGTCATCTTTCTCTCATAGAAAATGTTTTCCTGGTTGCTATGTAAACTCAGCAAAATATAGCACAAATTTGGAAGCATTTGGAGAACATATTGAGATAGGGATTCATCTCAAGGTCTTCCATGTTTTCTTAGAACACGGAATCAACAGTTGAGATTGCTGCCATGCCGTGGGAAGACTAGAGTACACGAAGAGGCTTCATCTTTTGTTATAACTATACCACAAGGTAAGGACTTATCTGACACACAAGAGACCTACAATCCTAATTACTCAAGAACAAGACAGTATCTGACTGCAACCGCCTGAGAATACCCGAGTGAAGACACATGAGTGAAAAGTCTCCCTGTGAGCTAGAAAAGCACAGAATTGAGTGGTATGTTTCACAACAATAAAAAGTAAATTGATTTGGAGGTTCAGAAAGAGCAGAAGATATGGATTCCCAGTACAGATGTTTATAAGGCTGTGATGACGGGCCAGTTAGTAGATTGCTACAGAGAATGGGACTAATAGAAGGCATGGAGTTAGGAGGAGAGAGTGGGATGCCTTACAAGCCCTTTGTAGCCTTTATATGTGGTAGTCATTGCATTGCTCTTTGCAATTTGATCAAGGTGGCAGTTGGTCAGAAAGTGCCCGAACTAGCATTTGAGACTTTGCTTTATGTGATGTTCATTTTCGTCTCCCATCCTTTCCAAGCAGTTATTCAAGACCTTAGCTCACTCTAGTTTCATTTACATCACTATGGGGGCAATTTAAAACTATTGTGGTTATTATAGTGACCTTAAATACTGGAGATTTTGTTTTAATAGTGGATATATTTTTACTACCCATGCCCCGTGTATGCATTCTGAGTAATAGGAGATCTCATTGCTAAAGTCCTGGAAAGTACCAGACATGCCAGGAAGGGGTGCTCATCTCCCCGTTCCAAACATAAGGCTCACTGGGTTCTTTCATGAGAGGATCAGCATCATTGTTACTTGAGCTAGCTAAGAAATTGTGGGCTTGGGACATTTTCCTATCATGGTCTCAATGGCTTTGTCCTTGGAGCCTCAAGACATTGACCTGACTCTTCTCTCATTTCCAGAAGGAAGGCTTTGCTGTCTGGAGCTGCATAGTCAGATGTGCATGGACCTCTAACTTAGGGCTGTGTGCTCCATCCTTTGAGCTGCCTTGCACATGTTATGTATTTCAGGACTATGCACCCCATCCTTTCTGCATTTGGGTCTTGTTTTCTGAGGTCTCTCAAAATCTGTGCAGACAGATGACCATCAGCAGGAATAGTATTATTCACTATTTCTTCACTTTTAGGCGCTTACATTTATGCTACTGGATTTAATAAGCAGTATAAGCACAACAATGTGCCCTGTTGATTGCACATCTGAATGAAAGAACAGTGTAATCACTGTGTTCTCTGACATGCTCTCTCATAGTAAATGGATTTTCAAGTGATGGTTTCCTAATGTTTATGTATCATCCATTTACCTTGTCCCAGAAACTGTGCTATTATCTTCATATCACATTTGTGTTCTAGGGCAGAAGAGAATCCAAGGGCTCTTACTTTCTAAGCATTCTGTTTTTTTTTTTAAATAAAATTGCCTCTGTTTTCAATAATTAACTACTTTTCCCTCATTGTTTCTGGGTCATGATGGTGTTTTTCATCAAGAATCTCTACAATACAGCCCATTGCCTAACACTAGCCAAGGAGGTGGGTACATCATGCTCAGTGGTTCAGACTCTTCTTAATGGAAGTAACTTTAGTATAGCTTCAGGCAGAACACCCAGTGGTTATGTCTCAGAAGTTCTATCTTACTTGTCTTAATTGATAATTGATGTAAGAGAGCCTATATCACTATGGGTGACACTATCCCTAGACTGGTGGGACTGTGTGAATGGGCATTTTTAAATCTTGCCCAGTCCCATAGCTGCTTTTAAAAATTACCACTCAGAGACTTAATATTAATTATAAATGTTTGGCTGATGGCTCAGGCTTATTATTAGTTAGCTCTTAGATTTAAATTACCCTAATTCTATGACCTTAAGTATTGCCCCATTGCCTTGGCATGACCCTCTATTGGAATGTTGTTCCTTGTGTGGTTGGATGGTGTCTCCCAGACTCCACTCTTACTGTCCTGTATCTCTGCTTGGATTTTCTGATTGGCTCTATCCTGCCTTGCCATAGGTCAAAGTAGTTTACTTATCAACCAATGAGAGCAACACAATTTTTACAGCATACAGAAAGATATCTCACAGCAGGACTGAGCTGTTTAAAAAAAAAACCAGCAGAGAACAAGCCAGTAAGCTATTTCTTCTTACAGTCTTTGCTTTAGCTGCTCCTTCTGGGTTTTAGACTTCCTTCAGTGATGTACAGCCATCTGAAAGCGTAAGGTGAAGGAAATCTTTCCTAATCACGATGATTTTGTATGCTAATTATTGTTGCCACATTTTAAAATCTGTCTCCTGTATATTTTTTGATATGACAACAATCTCAGGTTTTGTTGGTGGTCATAATTATTGTTGGAATGAATAAATGGGCAAAAGAGAAAGTGCTTAGACTATTCCTGGTTGAAATGTTGTTCAAATCCTGGTCATTCATAGCTTTCTTTCATTCTCTGAGTTTCTTGAATATTACTTGAGACAGCAGAACTCACATGGGCACACATGATTCCTGTTGGGAGTCATATTTTTTGGTTAAAAAAGGTATAGTTGTGCATGCATTTATTATTTATTAGGGACTTTCTACCACTTGACTCTCTTACACTTTCTCTCATTTGCTCATCTTTGTGGAATTTCTGCCCTTGTTTCCTATCTATCATTAATGAATACAATGTAATAAATCATCCCAAGAGAATAAAAGTCAACATGTAATTGAAAATGAAAGTTTCCTGGGTTTTGACATATTATCTAAGAAACATGGTTCTTTACTTGACTCAGGGATCTTAGCATCACAAGATTTGTATCTGACCTTGTTATTTCTACTCTCTTCTATTGGCAGTAACTAGCAGGAAGGATGCAGAGGCAGAAAAGATGCTGCACATTCCCTGAAGAGGGGATCTTTCAAAGGCATCATGATGCTATACTTGCCTTTAGGACGCTTGGACTCTAATTGTAGTAATGAAAGCTGCGGAGATGGCTAAGTTGGTAAAGTCCTGAGTGAACAAGCATGAAGATCTGAGATCAGACAGCCAGCACTCAAGTAAAAGCCAGGTCTGGTGGGACAGATCTGTAAGCCCAGTGTTTGGGGGCAAAGACAAGAAGGTCCTGGGACTTTCTTGTCAACCAGTTTACCCGACTGATGAGCTTGAGATTCAAGAAAAGAGCGAGAGAGAGCAGCACCTGACACTGGCCTCTACATGTGCATGTACAATCACAACTACCCATGGACACGCGGAGAGAGGCACATGCACAAGAAGACTTTGCGATAAAGTTCAGCCCACCATCAAATACCTTTCTAGACAGACTAGATTCCTCAGTATCTCAAAAGGTATGTATTCATAAAAGATTAATATTAGCATCTTCTCCAGGAACAGTTTTCTGTATGTTCCTTCTTCTTCTAGGCCATTTGGGTGCAGGTACAGGCAGGTCTGTTGGCTCAGGCTTATAATCCCAGAAACTCAAAAGTTTGTGGCTGCATATTGCAAGCTCAAGGTCTCTCTGGGCTACATAAGCAACTTAATGAGATTGTGCTCAAATAAAGTAAGGAGAGAGTTGACGGGTCTAGCTCAGGAGTATGGTGTTTGCCTAATGAGCTTAAGGCCTTGGATTCTACTACCATTCCACAAAAAAGAAAAACACTAATTAAAACCAAAGCCAAAGCACAAAAATTTAGGTTTTGCTGTTCTTTGTTTTCTGAGAATATGGGACACATATTATAATAAGTAGACAAAGGCTTTGGCATAAGACAGACAATTTTACAAGAGCTTCACTACTCGATCAATCAGGGACACCCCACTTAACTTTCCTGTGATTTTCATTTCCCTTAATAATTGCAGGGAAGAAAGCAGGGTGTGAGCAAAGCCATGCCTAATAGCTATTGTTTGTTGGGACAATGGCAATCCATGGCACTTGGTACCCATAGCATGTACTTACTGATGTTATAGCTGTGCTGTGTCCTTTGATATCTCAACTGTGTGTCTCAATTTCTACTCACAAAATAAAATTATAACTTAGCCATATCTTTGAATAGTTTAGTCTTCCAACTTCCTGAAGGACAGGTACTTAAGCTTTTTGAAAATATTATGTAAAGGTCATCATTAAATGCATAATAAAGAAAGCATAAAGAAAGAAACCTATTTTATAATTATGTTAGCATTAATTATTTTGTCTTTAAAGTTTTAGCAGGCAAATGACACACCTATTTTCTTCCTTCCTTCCTTCTTCTTTATGGTTTCTCAAGATAGGGTTTCTCTGTGTAATAACTTTGGCTGTCCTGGAACTCTCTTTGTAGACCAGGCTGGCCTCAAACTCACAAAGATCCACCTGCCTCTATCTCCTAAGTGCTGGAATTATAGGTGTGCACTTGCCTTCTGTCCCACATCTATTTTCAATATTTCATCATGAGCAGGGGGTGGGATTTGGAAGCCTTACCCTATCTGGATACCCATTAGCAGCTAATGAGTTCTGGCAAAGAGGAGAGGGGAGTCATTTTCTTTAGAGGTGTTAGCTACTGGTTGTCAATCTATGCTCATTCAAGCAACCATAATTAAGCTCAGTGGGTCACAAGAAACAAAACCATAAAACCAGGAGGTGAATTTACTAAAAAGAAGAGGCTCAAGGTGGATGGGAGGGGGATATAAGAAGAAAGTGGGGGATATTTGTGATGAAAATCCATTATATATATGTATATGTTATATACATGTATGAAACTGTCAAACAATAAAATACAATAAATAAAAATTGATTGTATGGAGCCCTCCTGTTAACTTATATGAAACACATTTAAAGATACATAAACATCACCTCATTTGATCTTCCGATTCTTATACAAGACACATAGCCACATTTCCTAATTATAGGCAGTAAACTGAGGTTCCTCCCAGAGGCAACAAGAACTCACCCCTAAGGAAGTTGTTCAGTGCAAGTAGATGTGAGAGCTCAAGTCTGAAGGGCTACAATGCTTTGCCCTCTCTTCTGTGCAGCATGTGCTCCCCCCGGGGACATCCTGAGAGATAATGGATGTGAAGACTCTCTGCAGACTCCAGAGTGGAATATGAATGTCGGGGATTATTGCTATTATTTCTAGGGCAGATGAGCTATAACCTCTTGTGGAATCATCTATCAACCAGGAAATCCTGTTGCTGTTCTCTGAACTGTACCCCTGTGACCCAGAAGATAATGTATTTCCCAATGTACTTAACTTAATACAATGGGCTGACCCAGACCTTGAACTGAGTTGGGTGAGGAATATTTAAATGCAGAGCCTGACAACTTATAACCCACAGCAATGAACTTCTCTCTGCAGCAGCTGGCAGAGAGGGAGGGAAGGACTTGTGTAAAGTCAGTGGCCGACTACATTCCTCTGCACAGAACCTGTGGCATAGACTTGTTTTTGATAGCTTGATGAGAAGAATATCTCAATTCATTTTGATTATCCAGAATCTTCCTGGGGCCATTTCATACAGATACCCATGGCTTGTCCATTTCACTTGCTTTCACACTAGGTCAGAACAACTGTAGAGTGATTAACAATCTCATCAGGATATGTCTGACTGAAGTTTGATATCATGGTTCACCTGCCTGCTGGATCCCATAGAATGATCTAAACAAAAGTGTTGATTGGATTCTTCTTCAGAACAGTCAATGGGACAGGGTGGAGTGCTCTTGACTTGAATGTCTCAAACACCAGACTGAAATACATTTGGGCTGTATAATTGAAAGTGTGTATGAAATAGAAGGGAACATAAGACAATGACACAAAGACACTGATTGTATATACCATGAAATGCAAGGTCATAAAAGCAGTTGACTTCCCATGTATGTTGGTGTCCAAATATATCACATGTAGAATAATACCTCACCTAA
The DNA here is from genome assembly GCF_037038515.1 of Microtus pennsylvanicus. NCBI lineage: Eukaryota > Metazoa > Chordata > Mammalia > Rodentia > Cricetidae > Microtus > Microtus pennsylvanicus. Next base: position 55,351,128 of record NC_134590.1, on the reverse strand, counting down.
ATTGCTTAGTTGAGATATTTCTTATCCAGTTTGTTCTTATTTGTGCCTTATCAAGCTGCTGACTACTAAAGGGTGTATATACTGAATGGAAATATTGAAATGTGGCAGGGGATATAGCTCAGTTGGAAAAGTGTGTGTAGCATGTACAAATCCCTGGATTTGATTCTCTGTACTGATTAACCAAATGTGGTGGTGCACACCTTTAATCACACTACCTTTGAAGCAGGAGAATAGAATAGTCATGATCATCCTCAGCTACATAGCAAGTTCAAGGCCAGCCTGAATACATGATATCCTGCCCCTATCTCTCCAAACCCCTCAAACAGATAATGTCTAGAAAGACTTATCACTTCTCTTGTGTTCTCATGGTCATCAATCATTCAATAAAGAAATTAGGTGTACTCTTCACCTGATATTGGGCTTGGAGCTGTTAGAAAGTCCTAAAATGCTTTTGGTAAGGTGAAAACTTTAAATTATGTTAAGATTGTGTCCTTACTATTGCATGGTGGATGGAACACACTGTATTGCTTAGAGGCCAGCTTGTGCCATTGCCTTTTATGTTATTCAAGGTTGACATGAAAAATATCTGTGTGTCTCTGGACATTTGGGTGGAGTTTAAGAATGCAAATTAATACATATTTTCTTCTGTGGGCTCTGAACATTTAGAAAAATAGCATTAGAGCCAATCCAAGGAAGTCAGTTTTATTAAAACTTAGCTGGATGTGATAACGTAACAACAGAGTCAAATGAACCAAGATACTTTATCACAGGACCTTGAAAGTCACATGCTGTGAGGAAACACGTTGGGAATATCTCAGAAGACATAAGGATGGAGGTGGACTTTGAGACAGGAGAGAGATAGGGATGGGATGCACAAAGGGAGAGAAGGAAGGAAAGGGTGGTAGAGAGCCATTGTTTCATCCTGCTACTAAATTCTGCTCCAGATTTAAACTGGAGAGAGGATGCCTAGCATGAAGTGTTGTACTTTCAAGGCCAAGGGAAGGATGTACAGGGAGGAAGGGATGATCCATGGCTGTCATTGAGAAGTAGAAGTCATGATATATGTATGCTTAAAAGCCCACTATGCCCCACACATGCATATGATGATGTGACAATTAAAAACAAATAAAGTGGAAGAATCTGTCAAACTTGGGGCTTTTACCAAAAGCTATGGAGAAACCCTGTCTCGAAAATCAAAAAAAAAAATTGGGATGAAATATACGTAGCCCAAAATTTACTGATATAATAATTTCTATGAACATAGTTCACTTAATGCTAAAAAGATTAAGTAGAAGCAGTAGATTGCAAGCAGAGACTGCTCTTTCATTCCTGGCCACCCAGACCCAAATAATCAACAGAAAATATATTAGTTACAACACTGTTTGGCTAATAGTTCATGTATCTTTCTAGGTAGCTCTTATATCTTAAATTAACCCATCCCTTTTCATCTATGTATCACCACAAGGCAATGGCTTACTGGTAAATTTCTGGTCTAGCTCTTTCTCCTTCAGCAGCTATATGGCATCCTTTGACTCTGCTTACTCTCTCTCTCTCTCTCTCTCTCTCTCTCTCTCTCTCTATATATATATATATATATATATATATATATATATATATATATATATATCTTCCAGATTTTGCCATAGATCAAAGCAGTTTTATTCATTAATTAATAAGAGCAACACATATACAGAAGGATATCCTATACCAATAGACAGATATTTATCAATCTGTAGAGTCAGTATGTATCCTTGCCTAGTTTTCTTCATGCTCATAACACTTCAGCTTACCAAATTTTTCTCCTACACCAAAAAATTCTCCATCTCTCAGCAGTTATTAAGTGGGTGCCTTAAAATTTAATCAATCTGATACTAGGTACCTAGTGATAATGTTAGATTCTCTGACAAAGGGTTCTACCCTATGAGGTCTCTCTTCACATTTGATGACAATTGTTAGTGGCTGGTGTTCAGATTGTTTGTAGCTCCTCTCTGACTCAGTGGCCACTTGAAGGTTCCTATGAGACTTTGCAAGGAGGACTTATAGACCTCATGCTAAACCATGGATTTTTGTGTTATCCATTGCACATTAAAGGCTATAATTCAGGAACCATAAAGGGTAATAGATGAATAAGATAAGATGCAGAGAAGACATAGAGTTCCCATGCTTCTCTGGTCATGTCTTCTTCCTCCACCTCCACATGCTTGTAGCTGCAGAGGATGCCTGGGCCTTGTCTTTCTTGGATCAATACGGAAGCTGATGACATAGATATGAATGCGCGCTAGTGTTTAACTCCTTCTGTAGTCCCTTGTCTCTCCCCTGAAATCTGTAGTTGGGGCTGAAGTTTTCAATCCACTATTAATGTTGGTTTTCCTAGCAACCAGCCCCCATATTGTGGTTGTTTGGGTACTTTCTGAAAGTTAGCTTATTAATATAAACTCAGTTGTGTTTCAAAGATATTTATCACTGATAACAAATTTTTCTTTGCCCATTTTAATTGTTCTTATTATTAGGTAATTCCAAGGCTTCCAGGAGCTCTGACCAAAGAATATGAATATAAACAAAATGCATATTTCTTATCGTAAATTAAAAGATCACAGGGAATGTTAAACTGCAGAACTGCTTTAAGATATATCTGGGTTTTAGTCTCCTTTCTACCACCTACTATGTATATTTGAACATTTGTTTTAACTTTTCTGGGTTACTGCTTCACTACAATAATAGCAATGTCTAGATAAGAGCCCTATCAGAGAGTTTCTGGAGGACTAAATAAGAAGCAGCAGAATGATATGTGCTCCCAGGTAGCTTGCGTGAACAGTGTAGGCCTTGGGACTGCGATGAGGGCCAGGTTTCAACATGAGAGTAAAAGCACTGATCACTGCCTATTCTTTCCAAAGGTATTCCCAGCACCTTCAAGGGGAGCAGAGTCTGAGTAAGGGGAGGCTGAGGGAATCCATGATATACACTCTTGACTACACATAGGGAGTGTTCGGAAGAGACTTACTTTCAACAAGGTGATGAAGCCATCTTTGTTCTTTTAGTTGGAGAAACTACAGGGAATATGGGCCACATCAATTGTAGCTGAAGCCAACTTTAGAAATAAGGGACATGACTGATCTCATAAAGCGATCCAAAGCTATTGCACAAGTCTTCAGATAACAAGACCCAAAGGCAAATGGACGATGGCTTCAAATCTTCCCTAATCAGCTGTCAAGTGACCTGTTGAAATACAGTGCATGACTTATATGGGCCTTGATTTCCTCATCTGCAAGTCTGACAGATATTATTTCCTATAATGTTCATGGCTTTTAGTATAATAAAGTCTATAAAAGTTCCTTGCAGACTGTCAGTCACTGAACATATTCAAAGTTGTTATGCCATTCCTGAATTTTCTCTGGTACCGTGGATATTAGTTCAGTGGTAAGAAGTTATTCCAGCTCATGTTCTTCATGATTACGTTTTTGAATTTTATGTTCTCACTCATCAAACACCTTAAAATGTGAGCATACCTGGACTAGCAGAAGCAGAAGATCTTACCAGCTAACTCAAACATCCCTTGTCCAAAACTCACTGCAAGTAGAATGGAAAACATTTCCTTTGCTGGGCTTGCTTAATTCACGAGGGAAAAGAGCTGAGATTTAGAAATGCAAGTACGAAAAGATAAGTAAAACGTGCTTTCCTTCAGTAATTGTTCAAATAAAAGCATCTAGTCTCTTTCCATACATATCCAGACATTCACTCACGTTTTTAGAGATCAGCTTTTAGCTAAAAATCCTTGGATCAAAGATCCACCTCAAATCTCATCCCACTTCTGTGTTTATTTGTTCATTACATTTTTGTCCCTGTTTGTCTTATTTGTGCTGCTTGTTGAAATAACCAGGCTAGCTAAGGATAAAACAATTATATCTTATTTATTATAAGGGGGAATGTAGTAATATGGACGGCGGCGGGATTGCGTCCCCAACACCCCAAGCCGCCTGCCCTGCCCGGCTAGCTTATGCCCCGAAATAATTACACGGAAACTGTATTCTTTTAAACACTGCTTGGCCCTTAGCTCTAGCCCTTACTGGCTAATTGTCACATATTAATTTAGCCCATTTCTAATCATCTGTGTAGCGCCCCTAGGTGCGCTTACCGGGAAGATTCTAGCCTAAGTCCATCCTGGGTTGGAGCTTCATAGCGTACGTCTTCCCTGGAGCAGGTAGCATGGCGTCTCTCCTGCGTCTGCTCCCGAGAGGAGAGCTGTGGAGTCTGACCTCACTTCCTCTTCCTCCCGGCATTCTGTTCTGTCTACTCCTCCCACCTATCTTCTAACCAATGAAATGGGCCGAGGCAGTTTCTTTATTGCTTAGAGCCAATGAAATCAATAGATTGATATATGACACTCCCACATCAGGGGAAACTCATGAAACAGGAAATGAGAAATCCAAGCAAGCAATGTCCCGTGGGAAAAGGCACAGAGAGCGTGCACCCAGAGGTGCACACGTTTTTACCCTGGATCCCGGGGAAGCCATGCCTTAACTAAAGATCCACCTCTTAAATATAATTGGCTAACAAGATTCCCCATCATCTCCCCCCTTATCTAAACAAGAGTGATCCAAACCCAATAAAAAAAACTATATACAATAGGAACAGATATCAACTGTAAAATTACAAACAACATAAGCATTATTAAGCAAGGAAAAATCTATTGAGCTGACCTTTCCAGGTAGAAAGTAGTAGAGACGGGACTGGACATCACTCCATTTGACTTAACTTTCAGTTCTTTTACATCTCCCCGCCCACACACATTAGCATTGCATATGAGTGGCATGCTTTGGACCTTGGCTATTTAGCAGTATGTAATAAAACACTGGTGTGCTTCAGGGTCCTGTCATGAGCCCATTTGACTATTCTTTTGTTTTTCTTATTTTACCAGGTACCAGGCTGTTTGTCTCAGTCATTTCCTTTGTGCTAATCCACACACCAGCTTTTCTAAATTTCACACTACACATCCAGTCACCTGTCGACACCTTTCCCTAGCAGTCCTGAGGATACTGCATCTCAAATGCCCATGACAAACTTCATCACTTCCTTCCAAACCCTCACTCCCTTCTGCTCTCTGCCCTACTCATTCAGGTTGTCACCCCAAGTGGAAAATCTGTGAACTAGTCCCAAGATTCCCTCTTCCTTTCACACCTTGAATTGTCTTCTTCTACTAGAGTCTTGATTCCAGTATATTTTGCTCATCAAATGCATGCTCCAGGGTTATTACTGTTTGTTACACCTGCCTTCTTTTTAAACTGGTTTTCCTTGATTAGCTGCATTAAAAAATCAATTCTAAAGTGAAACCTGATTTTGTAATATCTTCTTCCCCTACCTTGACTACTAGTCTATAAGCACATGGTAGAAATCATATTGTTCAAGAGACTATGTAAATCACTTCCCTTTATTTTATTCTATTTCATTTGGCCTGGGGTCCTTAATTTTTTGGAGTTTTCTTTTTTTCTTCTTTAGGCTCACAATCTAAACCATAAATAATTTTACACATATTGTCACACTCTTCTCAATACCTTGACTCGCAGAGAAAATTATCCCCACCTTAGCAAAGTGGAGGCCTTGACTGACATAAGTAAGTCAGGGGCATTGTGTAAATCCATAGAAGCAGGGAGTTCTGTGACAAGCCAGGTCCTGGGTTCTCCAGTTTAATCATTTCTCTGATCTGTACTATTGCTCTTTGTAGGCAAGTATTTTCGCTGTTCTGACGCATGATAACGTCTTGTTATTGAGCAGCCTCTGGCTCAGTGCAGTTAGGACAAGTATTCAATCAGAGGCTGGCAGGGCAGAAACATGGGATATAATCAAGAGAAGCCTATGGGCTGCAAAGATTCTCTATTTCTGGGACAGCCAGTGTATTTCACTCAGTAAAGGAGCCCTTCCATTTTCCTGGTTATTGGCCAAGTAGAGGTCATGACCCTAGCTTCTCTTATATAGCTGTCTGTGAGTTTGTCTCACTGCTAAATATGAATAATAAAGAAGCTCCTCTTCCTTTGTGCCTCTAATACCCAACATAGAGAGGACCCCTAAAACTAAAAATAGTGTTTATCTATTAATATTACATGAGGTGTTTAGAGATAGAATGGAACTCAGAGAGCAATTTCATGTACTGTGTGATAGAAGCACATGATCGAGCTGTGTAATACTTTGCCCATATTTTCCAACACACCTTTCTTCCCTGGATTCTCATTTATCATTTATTCACTCTTTATTACTCACAGACTATTATTATTATTCCCAATCTTGTAAGTAAAGAAATTGAAGCTTGAAAAGATTAGAGGCCTTGCCCTGTCTGTCAGAACTGGAGTTGGTTAGGAATCAGTGTTAGAGACAAATTGGAGCATAAGCAGTCAGATTCCAGAATCAGAAGTATATTTAGTCAGTCCTACCTGCCTCCTTATCTGAGGTTCCCTCTACTTCTTATGCAAAGGAAACAGGCTATAAGAACACTGTGAATGGGGAAATAACCAGAAGCCTGCAGTCATCCTGAGATGAATGCAAGATGCTTTGTGGGGAAAGCTTTTCAGGGCTTCCTGGGCAGATGGGGAGAGCTTATGAGAGAGAGTAAGAGGGACAGGGAAGCGGGGGTGGAGGAGACAGGGAAAGGGAGAGAAAAAAATGAGAGGGGGGGAGAAGGAGAGAGGGAGAGAGAGAAGAGGAGGAGGAGGAGAGAAGAAGAAGAAGAAGAAGAAGAAGAAGAAGAAGAAGAAGAAGAAGAAGAAGAAGAAGAAGAAGAAGAAGAAGAAGAAGAAGAAGAAGAAGAGAGGGAGAAAAGGAGGGAAGAGGGAGAAAGGGAGAAAAAGAGGTCTCCTGGGAAGAGAGAGATGGGGGGGGGGGGCGTCTCCAGGGGAGTTCTCTGGGATGATGGTGGTTAGGAGAAACCAGCTCGATCTCTGGTCTGAGAGCACTGTTCACACATTTCAAGTCCACATTTTGACAGGAAAAGGTCGAATGCTCTCCTCAAACTGTTCTCTCTTCCTTTCCAAAATGAAGGTCAGCAGGAGAGAAGGCACATTGGAGATGCTAATGAGAGAAAACCCTGATGACTGCAGCAGCAATTTAAAGATTTGCCAGGATTTGTCAAGGCCCCTGTGGCTGTGCCTTCTACTTGCAATTCCTCCTCAGCAGTCTGGATGGGGAGATAAATACATTTTTTAAAAGTCCAACATCCAGGCACTTTTGAAAGTCAGAAAAGCAGAACCTGGGAGGCTTAAAATATTAATCATGTATCCAGGCTTGCCAGAGAAAAGAGGATGTAGTTTTGCAGGTATAACACAGGAGAAAAATCCCCTCCAGGAATGAATGATACAGGATGAATTTTACGCACGTGTGCACTAGACTCAAGAGGAAAGCTTGATTCATCCTCACTGTGGACCTGAATTCCAAGGCTGCTTCCTTAAAGGGGAAGTAATAGCCACATGCTGTTTCCTTCAGGACACAATAGATCTGATTAGATTCTCACAACACAACCCCGAGGGTTCTGATTTGGTAATAATGTTGGCCCAGAGACACTGATGAAAGGTATCAGGGAGGTTAGATTAGAAAATAAAGCATAGGCATTCAGGGGTGGTGATTTAGTGGCTGATTTCTGTGTCTTTAGCCAGGAACATAGAAGGTCTCCTCTGAGTTCTGTGGTTGCCTCAGGAATCAGTCTGGGAAGGAAGATTTTGATTACCCAAGATTCCTTAGGTCTATCCATTAAAGGTTCCCGAGGCCCCCTTCTTATTTATGCCAGTCCTGTTAGGAGCAGCTGTCCTTTTCATCCTCTCTAAGATGGCCATCATGGGCAAGTTTGCTTTGCAAATTGTCTAGTTTGTTCCTTGTGTTTGTTTTGCTAATGATTTACTAATTTAGAAAACCCTTTGGAATCTTCATTGAATTAAATATTTAATAATATTAGGAATAATGAGAATTTCAACAGTGTAGAAGCAATCAAATATCCAGAATTTAGAATTTTTATTTTTGATTCTTTGTCTTTGTAACCTGTCTAGTTGTTCCCCGGAGCCTCAAGGACTAGACATTCTGCTCTTTCTTCCTCAAGCCATGAGCCAGGGTGGCTCAGAGGTAGAACACTTGTATAACATGTACTAGATCCTGGGTTCAATCTTCAGGACTGTCAAAACAACAAAACAAAACACAGCAGGAACTTTGAAACCCTACACCATATTCTTGAAGTTGTACACATTCTTCTACCCCATCCCCAAGACATATACTTTAGTCTTCAAATAATCTGAGAAAAAGTTGACAGAGTGGATGCATTTCATGATTAGAGACTATGCCTTATGCAGGATGACCACTCACTCTGTGAACTTGTCAGGATGTCATCAGAAAATGACTTTCAGGAAAGGGGCATTCTGGGGACCATCAGAACTAAACTCTTTCCTAGAACAATGGGCTGTGAAGCAAGACTGTGGGAGACCAACAAGCTAGAGAAGCATACCAACCATCCAATAAAATTATTTTTACCACCATTGGGATTCTCTTGAGCACCTTCCTTTTTGTTATTGATTGATTTTGTTGTTTGACAATTTCATATGTATATCATGTTTTCTGATTACTGTTTCCCCCTTGCTTCCTTTTACTCTGACCCATCCCTACCCAGCCCTCCTTATCCTTTTCTCACATTCATGACATTTGGTTTTCTTTTGTGAGCTGTTTAGTTTTACCAGGGCCATCTGTGTGATCAGTGGATTAGAAGTATTTGTGGGAGTTTGGTAAGGTCATCTGGTGGATACACAACTGAAAACAATGACTTCCTCACTCCTTGAGCAGCCACAAAAAGAGATCGACAGTGAGGGCTTCCCAATCACTTTCTTCATCTTTGGTTGACTGTCAACTGGCCTATTATTTTATGGACTCAGTGCTGTGAGTTCATGATAGCAGTGGCAATAGCTTGGCCGGATGACATTTTGTAGCCTATAGGAGGAGGGCCCGCTTGTTCAACCTGGCTGCTCACCTAGCTTAGCCCTGAAATAACCACGCAGAAACTTTATTAATTAAGACACTGCTTGGCCTATTAGCTTTAGCTTCTGATTGGCCAACTCTTATATTAATTTAACCCATTTCTATTTAATTTGTATATCACCACATGGCAGTGGCTTACGGGCAAAGATTCTAACTGGTGACTGTCTCAGGTGGAGGATCCATGGCTTCTTCCTAACTCTGCCTCCTTTCTCCCAGCATGCCACTTAGTTTCCCCCCTCTACCTAAGTTCTGACCTATCAACAGGCTAAGGCAGTTTCTTTATTCATTCATTAACCAATGAAAGCAATACATTGACAGAAGGATCTTCCACACCAGTAGCCGTCCTTTCTTCTGACTCTACCATTCTGCCATCTTCTTCATTGTTTCTTGAGCTACCTTCTTTTTCCCTCCTCCTCTCCCTCCTTCTCTTCCTCTTCCTACTTTTTCTTTTAGAATTTGTATTCCCAAATTAGACACATTCTGTTCTTACTAGAATCTGTGTTCCATGACCTCTGACTCTAAGATCTAAAGACTATCTACATATACAGATTCTGCAAAATTCTAGATAGTGAAAGCTTGATATTTCTTGATGTTTCTTATAACTTGCTTCTAATTTCTCCATCCTGCTTTTTTCTGGTTCTTTTGCTTTGAATTTCTCTGTCTGCAATGTATCTCCTATTCGTTTTTATTCTTTATTCATTTACTTTCTTGCTTTAAGAATCCTAAGCATTTGCTATGAGAAAGCTACTCTGCTCAGCTGCAACTTAGAAAAATTGTACCCTTTAAGACTGGACTTTAATGTCCAGACATTGTATGAGTATCTCCTTTTGAAATAATCATTGCATTGTGCTTCTGTTTAATTTTCAAGTGTCATCCTGGCTTCCAAATGGTTTGACTTGGTGATAACATCGTTACACTTGTGGATTTGGTTTTGACTTTCTTATCTGTTATTTACTAGCTGAACAGTAGTAGATATTTTCCTTAAAACTTTCCATACCTCCTGTTCTGGCCTTTGTGGCTTGAGCCTGATGGGTGAATGTCTTCTGGGGTGGAGGGGAAGGTCTTGTAGAGAGACCAGGGACCATTACATTGCCCAGCCTTAATATAAGGGGAGGTGTTTAGAGTTCCTGCAACTTGATATGCCATGCTTTGTTGATATCTGTGGAAGGTCTGCTCCTTTCTGAACAGAAACAGAAAAGTAGTGGATTGGGGGGGGGATGGGAGGAGACAAAGGAAGGGAAACTATAGTACTACAGTTGAGGTGTAAAATAAATAAATAAATAAAAATTTCAAAAGATCCTAGGTCTCATCTTGCTCACTTATAAAGGCCATGGTGATATGTTATTGCTTCACATTTTGGTTTTAAATGTTGTTAGGGTGTTTGCGTGATATATTTTAGATTTACCTTTTTTGCCTTCAGAACAGAAGCTTTATCAGAGAGAAAAGAAACTAATTTTGGGAAAATATTTCTAGAAACCATACTTATTTGTATTAATTATTACATATGTCCCTTGCCTGTAGTTTAATATTTAAAAAAAGAGATCACACCTGAGAGTATCTGCACAGGCTGAGAAGTTTATAAAATGGCTTTCTAATGTTGACCTTGCATGATGCAAGGGAAGACTATATTGTCTGCCAGCTGATGGAAAAGAAGGGTATGTGAAATGTCAGACTTACCTGCACCAAGTATAAAGGGCTTCAAGTCTACAGCATGCTCTACCACCTTCCTGTGGGTCTTTGGACTATGAGGAACGAGCTTGCTGTCTTGTGGCAATTAAAAAGATCATGTTATAATCTCTTGCACCAAATTTACCAACAGGTGTCTCAGAATTTGCTCACCAACCCTTTATCTTAAAATTCTTCTTTAAACGAAACTCCTTCAGAGGCACTAGGCTGTATATGGACTACCCATTTGTTTCTGGAGCTTCAGGGGACTCACCAGAATTCTACCATTTTATATCACTGATCTAAACTCTGGCTACCCAAAGAAAACTCTAGAATATCATAATGCATGACCCCCATATTTTCCATTGCTCACATTTCTCCCCTTTAGAACCAGACTGACATCAGGATTTCTTTGAGTTACCCAAGAGCCGCTAGTGTAACCAATAGAAGGTGATGGCCAATGAGAGCTTATCCTACTCTCTCTGATAAAGAGTCATAGCCGTGTTGCTCCCAGCCCTGTCAGGGAAGAACGGGAATGTTTTTGCTACTCAACCAAACACACACACACACACAGACACACACACAGAGAGAGAGAGAGAGAGCGCGCACACACACACACACACACACACACAGAGAGAGAGAGAGAGAGAGAGAGAGAGAGAGAGAGAGAGAGAGAGATGCAAATGACTTATATATGTTGTATGGACTCAATAGTAGGAAAAGCAATCAACACAGGAAGTCAGAAAGTTCAGGTTTATGCTCTGGTTCCTCTGGTTCCTAGCAAAGCTATGTGGAAAGTCAAGTTATAACCAAAACATTGTCTGGTAAGAATGAAATCAGAGCCAAGGGCATTTATTGCATTCGAGAGTGAATGCAGTGGTATCATGGGATAGGCTCATATCTCCATCTTCCATTTGGGACACTTTTGCCAAATGGGAATGAAACAGAGTTATTGCTTTCCTTCCTCAAAGATCTATGATTTCATAAACCCCAGTTGCTGAAAATCAAGGTCTCCTAAAATGAAAGTCTAGAAAGAAATAATTTAAAAGTTTCACTTAAATGCATTTAAGAGATAGAGCGAATAAATATTCTAAAATGTATTCTCTAGCAAGGCAGATTCATGGCTGTGAAACCCTGTTTGCATACTAAGTGTCTTCTGAAGAGCTTTCTTGGTCACAAAAAATTTGCTGCAGCACTGGAATCTGCTGGGAATGAGAATCTCACCAGGTTTGTTGTGTAAAACCACCTTCTTGCTCAATGTGTGGTGTGTGTGTGTGTGTGTGTGTGTGCGTGCATGAGAGAGAGCCCACAGAGGATGAAATTCAGAGCCTTGTGTGTTATAAATATACATTTTATCCCTTACCATACATCCACAACCTTCTCTCCAGTTTTGAGCAAGCTCTTAATTCCCGGTAGTATATTTGTTGGCTTTCGCATGCATATATATACACACAGGCACACACACATACAGACACACAGACATAAGCGCACACACACAAACATAAGCACACACACAGAGGATTTTTTCTGTATTCAGGAGAATGTTCTGCTACTTAAAAAGTTACAAGCAGGATGTATACCATTGCTTTCTTTGTTAAACAGGTTTTTTTTTCCCAATGTGATAATCTAAGAAAATTGAGTTAAAACTGCACAATGAAATGAGAGGAATATTGCAAAATTTGGTAAATGAGAATCTCAGTACAGAGAACAATCACTGTAAAAGCAATAAGACTGGGACTAAAGGGGTTTGTGGAGGGACTGGGTGGAAAGAAAATGTACTGAGACTCAGTGAACCTCTGGAGCTTATCCTAAGGTTAACAAGGGCCAAAATAGATTCTAATTTGCTGAGAAAAGGTGTGACCTTGACCAGGCTTGCTCTCCTCTTTCCCTCTATCCATTTTGTGTACTTTGATATATCCTCCTTCTAGCCAAAATAACATTTTCTCTAGATACCTCAATGTCTTTATTAGGATTCACTCCCATCCTACAAAACTGGAGCTTGCTCTGCCTCTGGGGAGTGACTTTGCATACCTTATTCCTGGCTTATCACTTGGTAAGACAATTTTCATGCATTTCCTTGTTCCTGGGGATGCGCCACTACTGCCTTCCTACAAGCCTGTCAAGAATATAATCATGTACACAGTAGCTTTAGGGAACCAGGCCAAGAGCAATAACAAAGATTTAGAAAGAATGCTGTTTGGAATCCAGGTGTGTTGGGAGCTCTAAAATCAGAAGCCAGACTGAAAACACTCAGCATTCTCAAAGAAGGAGAGTTAGAAATAAACACTGACGTCATCCTTTCTTTCTTCTGCATCGATGCAGTCCAGACGGATGATGGCCCAGCATTTTGGATTCATCTGGTTTCCTCATTAATTCTCCTCTCAATTTTGCTTTTATTATCTGCAATGACAACAGTGCTCTATCCCTAGGCAGCTTCTAAAGTCATCTAACTGTCATTAAAGCAATAAAGACTCATATCTTTCTGAACAGTAAACAAATTAAACTGCTCTCTGATCTCTGAACTTCTCAAGTAGAACATTATTATACTGTTATGATTTCTAACGTTCTCTGCAAACCTACTATGTGCAGCAGTTGCTAGTTACCTTATATTTAATATTTCTTTGAATTTTTTCAAGAACACTGTCAAGTTAAGAATCATTTGCCAGTAAGCAGAAAGAAGAATCAGAGTGGCCAAATTCTGGCTTCTCATTAAGGTCTGTGTCTGGTTCACCATTGAATCCAATGAAGACTGTCCCAAGGACACATCCCAAGCTCCATCTATTGCTTTCTGCTCATGCTGCCTTGCAGCTTTAGGGATTCACTGTGATTCTTCCCCCATCACTGAGGTAGGCGTTCAACTCTGCTGTTGTTAGAGCACGTTTTCAAGGCTCAGCAAGCATCCAACTTCTCTGTTTTTGTCACTCTGCTCTTCAGAATCACAGGCTGCCATTGCTGGAAGGACTTAAAGATTGCTTTCTCTGCGTTTCCAAGCTTGCAAACCAGACGACAGATCACAAGCTGTTTTCCATATTTACAGGTATCTGCTTAAACAATTCTACTGTTGTGTGGTTTGTATGGTGAAAACATAAACAATGAATGAAATCAAGGGGACAAAAGGATATCTAAAACAGAGTTGGTTAAAAACTCTCAAAAGTAAAAGTAACTGTTCTGTCATCATTATTTTTTTTTTAATAGTTGACCTGACATGTATCCAGTGAGGAAAAGTCAATACAAATTAAACCTGGCTGGTTTGGAAATGGCCTTAACTCTTATGTCCCCCATTCTTCTACTTCAAGTAATGGGTCAGTCATTAGTAGAGCACTTACAGCTGTCCCAGGAATGTAGTGAAGGATGTGATCCTCCTAAGGGGATAGCTGTCCTTGATATCTATGTCTGATCAGGTGTGTTTGCTTGCAAGAAGCCATCATGACTGGCCTGTGTACTGATGACATTCTCTAAGAAAATAAGGGACTGAGGAAATCACTGGGCTTACCTGGTTTTCCAGCCACTCTCTTCATTCCTATGTAATTCTTTACTAATTGCACGTAGCCTTGGTGTCCCATGAGGAGCTAGAGTTTATAGGCTAGGGTAAGTTAACTGAAGGGGACTGCCTTGTGAGGCCATAGGGAAGTTATCAACCATGATGGGAGAAAGACTTTCTAGTACAACTACTTTGAGGGCCACCAATCTTATATCCATGCTCTGCAAATGAGCTTAATAAACTCTGGTTCCCCAGGTTGTCCTTTGGGCATTATGAGTAGACAATGTTTACAGTTCTCTAGCAAAGACAATTTTGGAACAGATCCCTTATCAAAAGTTGTTATTTTTTCTATAGTTTCCATTTTCAGTTTTATATTTCTGGAGCTTTACACAGGGATTCTCACCATATACCCCAGTGATGCCCTTGATGCATAGGACACAGAGACAATGGATTTACTGCTTTGCATGTCAGCAAAGATACTGATGCTGCTCTCAGGTCACCATGAAGACAGTGATTATTCCATCACTTGCTTTCTCTGACAAGGTCCTGAAAGGCTTTCTGTCATTTGACTATTGGGTCACTGAGGTAACAAATCTTAGATCTTTGAAGTAAAGATGAGTAACTAACTGAGCTTCTATCTAAGTGCTGGCCTTCTACTTTCTAGACCATTCTCTTCCCCAGCTTTGTCTTTTCTGAGATGCTCTCTATGATCTAAAAGGAGAGGAGAAGGACTCTGATTCCTGCATCCATTGCATCTCGAGTTCTGCACCTCTGCAGTGCTCAGTTGTGGTTAACCATTTATTTCTCTCACCTTGCCAGGATGGGGTTTCCGGTATCCAAGGATGATATTTTGCTATTTTTACTGATGATCTCTACTTTTTACCACCAATGTTTACCATTTCATTTAAAGGCATAGGAGGTATAGAGTCAAATGAATAAATGAATGGATACATTTGGCAAGAACCAAGACTCGGTTTACCCTTTCTTCCCCAGTTATTCACATGGATTTTTGTATAGCATTGCAGGCCTCTTCCTACATCTTGTCCAAGCTAACTCACTAACTGCCTAATGTATTTTCTCTTTTTTATCATAATGGTGCAATGTGCAAAACTTGGATGGAAGATAAACAATATGAGGGAGAGACTGACATGAAAGAATATCCAGGGACTTGATAATCACAGCAGAATAAATATCTTTCCCTCATAGATGGGGAAATAGAAACTGGAGAGAGAGTTCCTTGACTGCTGCCCCATGTCTTCCTGCTAGACCATGAATCTTGCAGCAGCTGCATCGGTAACAAAGAGGCACCAACATCCTGGCTCATTTCCAAAAGCTACATCTCATTGTCAGAGTGAAGAGGTTATTGGTAGAAATTTAAAAAATAATTTCTTGTTTCAACTCAGCCTCTCACTTAGGGGAATGACTCAGGCTAATTTTACACACAGCATGTTTTCCTTTGAGACTTCTCATCCGATCTGTTCCCGGTTCTCCTAGATTGCATAAGGGAATGATGAAGTCTATGACTAGATCCTAACTTCCCTAGGCCTAAAATAATCACTGTTCTGTTTTCTCCAGGAGATGAAGATATATATTAGGAATTTAACATTCTCTGAACATCCAGTTTAAAACAGGGGACATCCGTGCAGCAGGTGGGGCTTGCAAATGAAATTTCTAATCAGATGTTCACAGGGAAAGTAATTAACTTTAGGAAAGTGGCTTCCCTTTTTGGCCCCAGAGACTTCAAAAAAGACTTCCTCACACTGAACTCTCCAGGAGCATGCTTTGTCTGTGCCTCCTGGTGGGCTTCGGGGCCTAAAGAGAAGATGGAAGACCGGTCCTGCAGATGCTGTGGGTTACACTATGGTGACTGAGAGCTGTGGGCTGTGAGGCCTTCTGCATGTCCTCTCCGAGGCTCTGCCCCAAAGCCCTCAAGGTTTTGTTTCTTCTGCTTTCACTTTGCTTAGGGTTCTGCCACCTTGCTCTGGTCGATCTCTGTCTCTCTTGACTTAATAGCCACTCCTTCGGGGAACTCTGAAGGGAAGAGAATCTGAGAACCTGTTTCGAAGTGAAATAGACTTGCACTGGCTCCCTCATTCTAAGACTGTCTACTTGTGCAGCTGTGAGCAGGAGTTAGCTTCTTTCTGAATCTCAGTCTCTCAGGAATACCTTTGATGTTTCTAGATGTGTTTGATAATTTATTGAAAAAATAGACTCTACTTACTGTCTGCTTTCTATATCTCAGGAGATCTTTTATTTTCTTTCCTTGATTGTGGGGATTTAAGGCAGGGTCCTTTTATATAGCCCTGGCTTTTCTGGGCTCATTATCTCACTAGGTGGACCAGCTGGCCACAACCCCCCAGAGATCTGCCTACCTCTGCCTCCTGAGTGCTGGGATTAAAGGTGGTTGCTACCCTTTTCATCTCAGTAGACCACTTCTATCATGTCCTATGTCCATCCAGTCTCTCTGTGGCAAAACCAAGCTTAGATATCAGTTTCCTAGGGCTGCAATAACGTAACACTGTAGATGGTTAGGTCCAGGTGATAGAATTGTATTGATTCATTCTTCTTGAAGGTAGAAGCCTGACATCAGACTCTGCCAATGCCTCTGAAACCCGTGAAGAAATCAGTCCTTTTCTCAGCTTTCAGTGATTTTATTTACAGTAATCCATTGCTTGCAGCTGTCCAATTCTAATCCTAACTTCATTGGTCATGTGATGGTCCCCATGCCTGTCTGAATGGATGTGGCAATATTCTTAAAAAGATTCCAATTATAAGATAAGAATCATGCATTACACTGCCCTCATCTTAGTTAGTTGTATACGTGATGACTCTATTTCTAAAACAGGCCATTATATATTAAGGTTATGAGTATGACTTCAACATTTAATTTTTTCCTTAAGGCAGGGACTCAGTGTAACCTGTAACAGATAGCAATCAAATCTTTTGCTAGTTTTTAATCTGTTTAGTCAATTTATAATGTAGACCTCTGTGCTGGATAGATTCCAGCTGTAGAATCACCACCTTAGAGGAAAAGGAAATATAATTTATTCCATTTTTTTCTTCTTCTCTATGTCCCTCTTCAACCTTCATCCCAAGCCACAGAGATGCTATTCTCAGGGTCTTCAATCCATCCCTCAGATAACAGTCTCAGTTCTCGCCTCAGCATCGTCTCCATCTAACAAGAGTCTGTCTAGTCTAAACTCCTGACTTCTACACAGACCTCGTTCAGTTCCTGACTCCTATTTATCCATGTGGGGGTGGGAGGTGACCAGTTCTGATTTTGGCAGCAACAGTTTTGCATCCCAAGAAAGCCCCCAGTCCTGAGCAAAGTGGGCTGCAATTCTCTGAGCTGCAGACACTCCTGTTTGTCACAGATCTCATCTTCTCTTGTTAACAGTCTGCTCTGGCATTAGCTGTTGGCTCACAGGGCTCTGCAGGGAAATGCTGTGTTTCTCAAGGGTTTTAAATCCAGGCAAATCTGGATTTCAATTTAAACTCTGGTGACCTTACTCCATGCATATCTTATTAGTATCAATTATCTCAGAAGAAAAGATGGAATAGACACATCTCCTTTGGCCACAGTGGGAGAAATGAGATATAACGAATAAGCCTGAGAGAGTGCCCCAGAGCCCAGGCAGGGCATAAGTAGTAGATGATTTCTTCTCTGGTGAAGATGCATGTATACCGCAGTATGCCCTGTATCCAGAAAGTACTTTTCAAAGACAGCTCAAAGCTTCGAAACTCAAATCCCTGGAGCTCTGATCTTTGTGTCCTGCCATTCTTTTTCTCTCTGCTTGAAAAATAAATCCATTCTTTCAAAAGTTAGTCTTGTTAAGAACTTGCTTCAAAACCTTGCCAAGTAACTGGGAATATGTCAGACGTATTTCCTACGGACCTTTTACCACTGGAATTTTCCATGTGTCGATAACTTTCTACCCTCCAGCAGATTCTGATCTTTCCTAATTCACTACCTGGTCCATAATGGGGAAACAGAAAATAGAAAGACATTGAACTCTTTCTTGTGCTCCAGTTCCCATGAACTCAAAACACAAACTCATTTAAAGTTGGTATTGGGTTGTTGGTTAAAGGTTAGCAGCCATTGGATGTCTTTTCTTTCCTATCAGTTTCTGAAGAAAAAAAGCAGAAGTGTTTGAACCTGAGGCCTTATGCAAATTGTATACATGAGAGCACTGTGTTCCTTACTTCAAAGCAGAGCAGAAAATCCTGATTATGGTCAAGAGGACATTGCTGTCCCTTGGTCTTCCCTTAGACTCTTCTTATGGAGCCCGCTAGTCCTTTTTATCTAATGTGTATTTGATGTCAGAATGAGATAATAATTCTCAGAGTCTGGCCAGGACTCCTCCACTGAGGGCTATGGTGCCCAGAGAAGTAGAAGAGCTGCAAAATCCCCAGGCTTTTAGAAAAGTGCCGAGAGCAGAAAAAGAGCTGCAGAAGACCCAGGGTCAAATGCCTGTGATAGCTTCAGTAAGCAATCAGAATCTGCAGTAATTCCACAAAGGTGGGCATTTCTGTACAGACAAAAAAGATGAACTTTCTTGAGTACACAAGTCAAATAAGCTCCCCGTGTCAGCTCTGCTTCCAACGGCAGCTACAAAATGTAAATGAAATTTCAGCCATGAGCTTCAGGCCGTATTTAAAAGGTATTATGAAATCATACATGAGAGTTGCTTAGTATAAGATGAGAAATGGTGTGGCCCGATGACCGAGGGGGAAAAGGACATGTGAAATCTGTGACTCTCATTGTGTTAGCCTCGTTTCATTGCTCAGGGTTCAGGCACTCGACATTGATATCCACTCTGATCATTATGTTACTTCTGTGAGCCAGATAACATACCACCATTTTATAGAGTGGAAAGCAGAAGCTCAGCAAGTCATTGGGATTTTCTCAGGATACCAAGGGGATGCAGTTGGTATCGAGCCTTGACACGGTGACTTTGGAGATTTCTGTGTATGTGTTATATTCCTTTCCAGTAATAATTAAATATTAATGACCATGAACAGGGCTCTTAGAACTTTATAGATGTTTAAAGGAGCTAAGACTATTATAGTCATTCTTTTCTTCTTTATTCTTATAGTCTCTGGGTGCAAAAAGAAACTGAAGTAGAGGAATGTTTTTTGGCAAACACAGAACTTGTATGTAGAAGGGTGAATGAAGGCTAAGGCAAATGGCTAGTTACATAGATGATCCCAGGACTCAGGACTTCAGACTCTGTATCCAGAGCAACCAGGCTTACATGTGTGACAGCTGTCATTTATGATTTCAACTTGGGAAAAAGAAAATTAGCCGGGGGCCTAGCAGAACTGGATGTTTTACCTCCCCTAGTCTCTAAATCATTTTGACTTAGCTCATATGACCTCCTAGGCAGTAGAGCTCTTACCAACTAGACTTTTTGTTGTTGCTACTGCTGGTGCAATGGGGGATGCCTCCCTTAACTTAATTTTAAACAATTCTTCTACCTTGATGTCCTGAGTGACTTAGATCGTAGGCTCTCACCAGATGTTTACAGATAGCTTTGAGATCCTTTTTGTTTCTGTACATTTTCAAATTCCATGTGTCCAGGCTTCTGGAAATTCTATAATCTTCTCAGTAATTCCTTGATAAGCAAATGCTCCACTTTAATCTGACAGAGTCAGGTTATGCTGTGTGTAACTCTATGCATGCTCCATGAGCACTCTGTCTAAAGTGGCATTTTCGTAATGTCAAATGGACGGACTCCACACATTGCATTCTTCCTCCTCTGTCTTCAGGCAGTCCTTCTACTGTCCCATTCCCCGTTTACAAATTGTATATGCTAAAATGATGAACTACATACGCCTTATATTTGCTGAACCATCATCTTAGACACTCTTCATTGAACAATTTTGTGCAATTACCGATAAACATTCTGAGGAATCCCTAGGGGGTGGTTGCTTTATAGATCCATTCCAGGAATATGAAGGCACAATAAAGGAAGAGAAGTAAAAAAAAGGGGGGGGGGAAGGCAAGGTTGTATGAGATTTTAATTGGTCAAGACTTTGAACTTAAAGTACTTACTTTTTTTCTCTTTCTTTTCTCATGTTATTTTCCCTATTATCTTTCTCTCTTTTTTCACTCTTTATTTTTTCCATTCCCTCTTTTCTAAATTCTTTTTTAAAAAATAGATGTATTTATTTATTTTACATTATGGCCACAGTTTCCTCCCTCCTCTCCTCCCAGTCCCTTCTCATATCCCCACTTTGACCACCCCACAATCAATTCCTCTTTCATTCCTGTTCAGGAAAGGGCAGGTCTTCCAACTTGCTGTAAGACTAAGCACCTCCTCATATATTAAGACTGGGCAAGATGACTCAGTGTGAGGAACAGATTCCCAAAATGTCACCAAAATTGTTAGGGTTTTCTCCATTCTTAAAGTAGATTATAAGTAAGGAACAGATTTAGAAATACCAGAATCAGAATATTAGTAAAAATCCCCTTAGTCATGAATTTCTTATATGGTCTTTATCAAGTTAGCAAATGTCTCACCTTGTATAAACTCAGACATTCTGGAAGGAAAGATTATGTAGCCACTGGAAGGGAAGAGGTAGGTGGTAACCCAGACTTGGGATCTTCTTATGGTAGAATGGCTCCTAAACAACCATCTCATGCTCCCAAAGACTGCAGACACCAACTGGAGGGCAGCACAGCTCACATGTATTCAGAAGAGAGAAGGAAATGGA
Source organism: Microtus pennsylvanicus (assembly GCF_037038515.1). Taxonomy (NCBI): domain Eukaryota; kingdom Metazoa; phylum Chordata; class Mammalia; order Rodentia; family Cricetidae; genus Microtus; species Microtus pennsylvanicus. The sequence goes on along the minus strand of NC_134590.1, from coordinate 55,330,268 downwards.
AAGCTTTTTGGGACACTTGCTAAGACAAGCTTTTTATCCAGAACAAATCACACTCTTAAAGCATTAGACCACACCTGGAGGAGGCACAAGTGTGAGGTCAGATCCTCAGAAGGCATAAGCAGGATTGAGTCATCTCACCTGAGTTGTTTATCAGGCCCTACACTGCTTGACTCCCTACAGAGCGCTTCAAGAGTCCTTTCTGCAAGGCATGAGATCCAGCATGCAGCTTTCAAGGAGAGTTCCTGCCATCAGACAGGTTCTCCTGTTCATTTTATCTTGCTCTCTGGGTAAGATGTGTTGCTGGAGCACCAACATTGGCTCTCTGTCTCTGTTTCTTCCTTATCCCACCATGACTTCCTGACAATATATAGTCCATAACATAGCACATTTACACCACTGACTGTCAATTTTGACTATAGTTGATGCCTGGGAAGTTAGGCATGAGAGCTCTGTTCCAGGATAATCACCAGCTACTAGTTAACTACATTGTTGACCTCTCAGCCAAGCATACACAGAGAATGGATCTTCTTATTCCTCTCCTTATGCACTGGTATTCTTCGCAAAGTTATGTAACCATTCTATGCTTCAGCTTCTGTAGTGGTATTTCAATTTTATTTTAATAAATAAAGACGGCTGTTGTAATAAGGAGCGGCGGGGCTGCGTCCCCAGCACCCCGGCTGCCTGCTAGCTTATGCCCCGAAATAATTACATGGACACTGTATTCTTTTAAACACTGCTTGGCCCATTAACTCTAGCCCTTACAGGCTAATTCTCATATCCAGATCAACCCATCTCTAATAATCTGTGTAGCATCAGTCTTACCAGGAAAGATTCAGCATGTCTGTCCTGGCAGCTTGCTTCATCGCGTGTGTCTGCCTCAGAGAGCAGAGCTATCACGTCTGCCGGGGAGAAGGGAGCATGGCATCTCTGAGCTCACTTCCTCTTCCTCCCAGCATTCTCTTCTGTTTACTCCACCCACCTATGTTCTAACCTATCAGGACAAGCAGTTTCTTTATTTAATTAACCAATGACCTTCCTCCATCAGATGGCCTGAAGATCTGAGAGTAAAACAGTCCTACTGCTCAGCCTTCCAGAGCATGTCCTGGTAACACATACCTTTCATCCCAGTAGCCATAGGCATGTAACTTTAACCCCAGTAGCCACATTAGTTGCCATAGAAACTGGCTGTTTCATGCATTTAATCCCAGTCCTAGAGAGGATTATCAAATGGGAGGAAACAGCTCTCAACACACAGTCTCATTTTGAGATTCCTGGAGGCAGGATCACCATTTCAGACTGAGGTCAAAGTAAGAACCAATGGTTGACTCTTTTGCTTTTCAGATCTTCAGGTTCAACCCCAATTTATGACACTGAGTTTTTATTAATCATGCATCAAGCTTCTTCATCTAAAAGAAAATAAATAGTTAAAGTACCTACTCATAGTGCAAAGAGTAAAGTTGAGCTGAAAGAGATATTTAGAGAGGAGGCAGAGTCAGGGAGATTCCATATAGCCACCAGAGGGGAAAGATGTGAGTTACCAGCTAAAACTTTGTGGTAAAATATAAAATAATAGAAATGGGTTAATTTAATATGTAAGAGCTTGCTAGGAATATGGTATAGTGATTGGCCAATTAGTGATTTAATTAGTACAGTTTCTGTGTGGTATTTTGGTGGCTCAACTTTACTCTGTGTAGCATCTGTCCTGGGCTTCTGCCTTTTAACAATGTTTCTGCTACCTTTATTGCTATTTGCTCCGAGTGTACTAATTAGGGTTGGGCAGTATTTCTTCTTCTTTTTTTTCTAATAAAGGAGTTGCTTAGTGATGTAGAGCTAGAAATGGGTGGGGAAAGGCAGTTGAGGAGGTAAGACAATGTTTGGAAGGCATTTTTTCAGAGTTTCAAGAGTTCCATTCACTTTGTAGCTCCTCATTCACACATGGAAGTCTCCCTGCCTAGAATGTGGAGTCTATAATAAAGTACGAATGATACTTGGCTCTCTGTGCTTCTCTCATGCACAGTGTTAGACATAATGCATCCATTCCCTCCCTGCAAACTGTTTTCTATACAGCTTTTCCTGTTGACGTCTCTAACATGGTATAATCTTTGCCAGCACAATAATGTCTGGTTGTTTAATTATCTCTCAAGCCAGTATTTAAATGTCACCTGCCCTGAAATAGAGTGCTTGTGCCTATAGACATTTGGGAGACATTTAATTTCTCAGTGCCTTGGAATCTCTTACACAGGAAGTACGCTGGCTCACTTACACACCCAGGAAGTGTTCAGATAATCCTGATGTATTTTAGACAAACAATGTGATGAGTACATCACAATGTAGGCCTCCCAATACGTTCAAGACATTCACTTGGTAAAATCCTCTCTGCCCAGCCTCTGGAGACATCAGGCTCCTGATAGCTTCTGTCTTTCTGTCACAAAGTCACTGCTGTGGTTTTAAAAACAGGCATGTCAGGATTGGGTTTTTGATTCAACACTGTCTGATATTTATGTGAAAGCAAAATCTAATCTGATTCCCATTAAAAATGATTATGATGATAGGTATATTGAATGTAAAAATGTGATATTAGATATAATATGAAAGTCAAGTAACAATTTTTCCCTTGGTATTCAGGAGATAGTAGATGAATTTAGCTGTCATTAAATGGTTGTTTTTTTCTTGAGGGCCATCCTCAGGCCTCTTTCTAAGAAATAGCAAGTTTGTTCTCATTATGCACACATAAAACCTCTTTATGCAAAACTGTCCTAAATGCAGCTCATCACAGAAATAATGCATTTCTACATGCTACTCTATCCTTCTGGAAATGATAACTCCTGCCAGCCACAAGGATTATATTCCTGGAAAATAGCATTTTTTTGGAAAGATCGTTGCTAGTAAAGTCAAGGCATAGTAAGAATATAACTTCAGGTGTTGCACAATTAAAATGGAATTATATTTACTTTAAAAAGCACATAAATGTTATGAAGTACATATACTTTGAAAACACAATTGCTTTGCAGAAATTCTTTTATTTCATGGCCTCTTTTTTCTGATGTACACGTATATAAACAAATAAATATATAAATACAACCTGCTGAGTCCACTTAGTGTTGTTCAAATGTGTATGTTTTCAGAGCAGAGCTCTTTGTGTTGGATAACCAATTAGGGACTCATCTCCAGGGAAGACTGATTCTCCCCGTCTCAGCAGTCATTAGTTGCCTGTAGCTCTTAATTTAGGGGTAGGGACCCACGAGACTTTCCTCTTCCACAATGTCATGCCAAACAGTGCTGTCAGTATGCAGGTCTTGTTTCGGCAGCCATGCTGTTGAATTATCATAGGAACAGCTTCCCTGTCACAGACATAAGACATGGTATCTCAGCAGGCATCCTGGAGCTCTGGCTTTTACAGTTTTTATGCATCCTTCTCCAGGCTTTTCATTAAACCTTAGGTGTAGAGGATGAGCACCAGTTGGTGTGTTGTTCTCTGACATTTCATCAATTATATAGCTTGATAAAGGGTGAGAGCTACACTTATCTAGCTAGGCCAGAGCACAGGATGTGTGGTCTGGACTAAATTTAGAATCATAATCTCTTGTTTTCTATCCTATATACATTGCTGTCATCACAATTTAGTTGACAAAGAAACCAAGGTTCAGACAATAAAGGGACAGTTTGATGGTGGCTTCACATTCCTTCCTGGCACTTATGTAAATAGCTGTTTGGGTGAACAGCTTGAACAATGCTTCTCCACATTTTCTACTCTTACTTTGTTACAATTCTCCAAGGAATCAAAGTTGGGTTTGGTTATTATTATTATTACTATTTTAGTACTGTAGCTTGGGCATTCTTTCAAGGAATGTATACTCTAGGTACATTAGCAAAATGTACCTAGAAATCAAAGCAGCATTAATCAAATTGTGTTTTATTTTAAAGTACTTTTAGATCTAGATAAAAGTAACAATAATAATATAAACAGTTCCTTTAAATTACTTTTGACAACCCCTTTATGTAAACAACGTTAGTATTAGCCTTAACACAATGAATAGAAACAAGGAATCAACAGTGATACTGTATCTAAATAGAATTTTATCAGAAGTCACTGATAAAATTAAAGTCTGATAATAAAAGTCTTCTTAGAGTATATAATATTTTTATTTATTTTTTACATGTATACAATGTATTTTGATCATATTCACTAGAATTTCCTCCCTCCAATGCCTTTTCATGTCATCTTGGTTTTTAATAACCCACCCACTGAGTCTAATTGAAGTTTTCCTCTGTGCAGATGCTTACAGGACCACCTGCTGGAACATAGCCAACACCCTACAGGCCACATCCCTAAAGTAAATTAACTGCCTATCCCCTAGCAGCTATTTCAATAGTTCTTTGGGTAGAAGTGGGGCGTTGTTAGCCCTCCCATCTATGACTGGCTTGTTCTTATGTGTATCATGTTATGGCAACTACTGCTTCTGTGAGTTCATGTGTAGAGTGTTCCTGTCATGTCCAGAAAACACTGCTTCATCCCAGTTTTCCCTGACCTCTTGTGTTTACAATCTTTCTGTCTCTCTTCCAAGAAGTTTACCAAGCTTTAGGGAGAAAGAGGCTGAAAATTCACTATGTTTTCTAATAATGTCTATTTCTTTCACAGTCCAATTCCTGATGTGACATTGCATTCTTCTGTAATGTTTTCTTAATCACCACCAATCAGTAATGGTTTCTCTGGTTTCCCTTGCTGTTCAGGACTTTAATGCTTCTTATGATTGATGACCAGTTATTCTGTATAGTCTTCAAATTTAGTTTTATTTAATACTTTCTTACTAGTATGTGTGTTTGTGTGTGTTTGTATTTGTCACAGTTGCCACAAAAATGGTTCTTACTATTGGTGAGGCTTACCTTGGTCACTTGGTTAAACTAGTGTGTGCTATGTTTGTGTTGTAGTTTCTATTTTTTCTTTTGTAAGAATGGTTAATTGGTAAAAAAAAAAATATCTTTGCAATTCTGTAAATTGTGTTTCTTTCCCCTTAAAGCAATAGTCTAATTTAAGGATTGTGTATGCATCATTTATTATTCTGATGTCTTCTTGATGGTGGTTTTCTAGTTCTCTCTATTTATTTATTTGAGTATATCAGTAAAGCTTATAGTATTTTGGAATTTTGTGGATTAAAATATGATACTATCTCTTCAGGAAGTTGATAGGAGATGTAGCTCAAGATCAAGGCTTAAGCAAATATTATCTGTTCTTAATTTGGTTATTTAGTCTGGCATGTTGAGGTTAGAAAATATGTTGGAAATAGAGAATATAAAGGGGGAGGAGGAAGAAGGAGAGGAGAAAGTAGAATGGGAGAACCAATGTTAAGATGGCAAATGAAGTCATATAGATCAGTGGTGGTTCTCAACCTTTCTAATACTACGATCCTTTACTACGGTTCCCCATGTTGTGGTGATCCCCAACCATAGAAGTATTTTCATTGTTATTTCATAACTGTAATTTTGCTACTGTTATGAATTGTAATGTGAATTTCTGTTTTTTCTGGTGGGTTTAGGTGATGCCTGTGAAGGAATTGTTTGACCAGCAAAGGTTGAGAACAACTGATCCATGGAATTAAAAACATCCTCTAAAAGCTGCTTATGAAGAGTAAGCGGGCATCAGTGACTTGGTATATACTATCCGAGTTCAGTGACAAAGAGTTTCATTTTATTTAGTCTTTTAGCGAAATTAGTAACAAATATAAACAATAGCTAAGGATTTTTAAAGATTATTTATTTATTTATTTATTATGTATACAATATTCTGTCTGTGTGTATGGCCAGAAGAGGGCACCAGACCCCATTACAGATGGTTGTGAGCCACCATGTGGTTGCTGGGAATTGAACTCAGGACCTTTGGAAGAGCAGGCAATGCTCTTAATCTCTGAGCCATCTCTCCAGCCCCTAGCTAAGGATTTTTTTTTAAGATTCAATTTATCTCTGATCAAATATGCATCATACAGAAGCTGTCTTATTTTAGACTGGATGGAACATCCAGTGCTAGTCTTGATAAAATGTACTGTGAGTCCATCAAGGGATGGGTGGATTAAAGGAATCTGGAGATGCTCGGTGTTCTAGAGAGACTGATACATAACATAAAATGGAGAGGACGAGTTAATACTCTCCACCCAAGGGCTGGGACAGAAATCAAATTCAATCCCTGTGTTTGTTTTTCAATGTCTGAGAATCGAAAGCATTTGATGATTTGGGGAAATTCCTCCCTCTGAATTTCCATATAGATTTTAATATCTCTGGTTTTCACTATATATTTTGTAAGGGACTTTTGAAGATTTTCAAGCATTTTAACCTCATGGTATACAAGCTGAAAAGTTCACCAAAGAGGGACAGGGCATGTGGGTGGAATTTATAAAACTTAGAAAAACTCTGGAAATTCCTGAAAAAAAAAACCACCTTAATCTCTACTCTGCTTGATGTTTCCACATGACTATTGGAATTGAGTTGCAGTGAGGGCACATATGTTAGAGAGTTTGGCTTCAAGTCTAGCATATGGTGGTATTGGAAAGAAGTCTGGGTTCTTTTTTAGATCCCTGGCTCTTGCCTTTTTCTAGTTCTGGCAAATGACAGAAGAGTGAGTGGAATGAAGGTACCCACAGTGGGGACATTATATAAGTGAAATCTTTGTATCTTCACTCTCTGAATTTACTGACATTTGGCATTCAATATTCCCATGTATTTCTGTATGTTTATCTTTCTGTCTGTCATTTTGTCCTCTATCATTTTTCTCTTTAATCCCTTCTATCCTTCTCTATCACAGTTTCCTCTGCACCTCCAGTCCCTTTCAAAGCCCTTCCTGAAGGGTAAATAAACAAGATCTCCTGACAAATAGGGAACATGGGGATGGGGTGAGAAGAGAGGGCAGAAGGGGAGGGGAAGAGAACTTGAGGGAGCACAATAGTCGAGATGGGGGAAGAAGAGAGACAAAGAGCAAGGAAAGAGATATTTTGATTAAGGGAGCCATTATGGGGCTAGCAAGAAACCTGATGCTACAGAAATTCCCAGGAATCCACAAGGATGACCTCAACTAAGACCCTAAGCCATAGTGGAGAGGGTACCTGAACTGGCTTTGCTCTGTAATCAGATTGATGACTATCTTAAATGTCACCAAAGAACCTTTATCCAGCAACTGAGCACTTGGCTGAGCTCCCAAAGTCCAGGTGAAGGGTGGGAGGAGTGAGAATATGAGCAAAGAGGTCAAATACCATGATGGGTACACCCACTGAAACAGCTTACCTGAACTAATTGGAGCTCACCAACTCCAGCTGAACAAGGAAGGAACCATCACAGGACTAGACCCTCTGAATGTGGGTGACAGTTTTATGGCTGGGGAAGACTGGGGCCATTGGCAGTGGCACCACGATTTATCCCTACTGCTTGTATTGGCCTTTTGGGATCCTATTCTCTTTGGATGGATACCTTATTCAGCCTAGGTATAGCAGGGAAGACCTTGGTATTTCCTCAAAGCAATGTGCCTCACCCTCTCTGAGGAGTGGATGGAGGCAGAATGTGGAAGGAATGGGAAGAAGGGAGAGTTAGAACTGGGATTTGTATGTAAAATGAAAAAAGAGAGTTTGTGTTCTTTTAAAAAAATTATAAAAAGGAAAAAAAAACTTGAAAAAAGTCCTTTCTTCTTTCATCCCCGTTTAAATCCTGTACTTCTCATCACCCTACCTCTGCCTCTTTTCTTTTTTTCTTCATTTCTCCTTTTTTTTTTTTTTTTGCTAATGAGTTCCTTGGAGGGTACTTTGTGATCCAGAAGTTGACATTTCTTTTCCTTCAAGAAATATTTATATTTATTGTGAAGCCATAAAGAAGAGAGACCATGAGCAATGGGGTTTGGTGTGACCAGGTCACATAGTAGGGGACCAGTCCTCTTGGGCACAGTTCAAGGATAAAGCATACACATGTGTTTTCCCCAGCAGAACCTGGGTCCTCTGAACTCTCTGTGCACGAGCCTCTCCATGTAGAAGTTAATTAGCTCAGCAAGTGTAGAATCTATTCAGTTCAATGATGTTGAAAACTATGCTCCAAGGCAAGTACTATCTTTGGAGATTCCTAAAGGTCATCATAGAGAAGTTTCTATTTTCTCATGCTTGCCAAACGCTAACTAAGAGATTCTCTGAAAACCCCTCTTCCACTTTAGTTAGTGTAGTTTGGGAATTTACAATGTGGATGGCTTATGGTTGTTGGTATGGTCCTGATTGGGAGCTACTAACTATGGTAAAATAATTAGTCTCTCTGTCCAAGTTTCTAATATGTGGAGATAATATTACTGTTGGTACTGTGTAAGAATTCAGTGAATTAGTCCAGTTCCTCAATACCCATGTCGGATAGGTTCCACGATTCCTATACAGACTACAAAGTCTACATAAACGCAAGTCTCCCTATCTAAGGTAGGACATTATTCATTTATATCTACAAATTTAAATCCCCTCATCATCTAAACCACCACTTTGAGTACTTTTTACACCTAGTACAATGTAAATGTTACCTAAATTTTGCTATATTCTGTTTTCTAAGGAAACACTGAGAGGAAAAATGTCTGCCCATGTTAGAGCTTTAGTTTTCAAATTTTTATTTGATTTGTGGTTTCTTGAGCCTGTGAATATAAAAGAGTGCATGCACACAGGGGTCTGGTTATATGTGTGACAGTGGAGGAGACACAATGCCACATGTGTTCTGCCGCTGTTGTTCATAAATACAGCATAATTATTAAAATTGAAAACATCTATTGATTTTATTGGAGAATTTAGCTTTTAAGAGAATATTGAAACATGCATAAGTAGACACAAAGTATTTTTATAATTTTGTCCATAGCAAAGCAGCCTTGTAATGAAGTCAGTCAAACTCTGCTTGAACTTGCTTGGGGATAAAAGAGCAATTTCATAGAGTTGTGTCACCCACTCTGTTGGTAATTAGCTCTTTCTAATGAGCAAAAATAAACTTCTTGGTGGCTTCCACCACACGGACTTTCTTGTCTCTGGAATCACACTGAGTTAACTTCTTTTTTTCCCCCATGTATAAAGTCATATTCAGACCCAGACCAGTGATCTACATAATCAATGAGACCCAGTTTCTTCCATTCTTCCAATAAGAATGACTTGATGACATCCCGGGCAGCTGCTCAACTTATGGGTCAACTCTGATGACTAGAAATTCTTCTTGCTGCCCTCTATTTGACTGGCATTATCTCATGACTTGTACCCACATTCCAGCTCCTACAAATGGGCTTTAAGATAATAAAAGGGTCCGGTGTAGTTACACACATCTATAACACCATGACCTGACACATGGAGATAGGCAAACCAGGAGTTCCTACAGAGAAAGTTCAAAATTAGCCTAGACTATGTGAAGTCTTGTCCCAGGAACACAAAAAGAAGCAAACAAAACCCCACAAAATAATAAAAGTGGAAGATAAAAAGATAAAATAGTGGTTCTTATGCCTGGTCCTTAGGTGAACAATTTCTCCAATGTCATCATATGGTTTGCGTAAAGAGAGCTCAGATTAAAATAATGACCTCAGTTGTGGCTTACTTCTGTTAATTTGGAGCCTTGGAATTTTCTGTACCGTTAACAGTTAACTTATCTCTTCCTGCTATGGTTCCTTCTCTTATGTACTCATTAATGACAAAGGACCAGAAGCTTCACTCCATCCTGCCAATGCTGTGTGCTGAATACTGATGTCCCAACAAGCTGTTATCTCTTACAAAGTTATGAACATTTTATGGAGCCAGAATTCAGCAATTTGTTTCATAATGGGATGTCAGAGTACTCTGAAGGTTGAAAGAGAGGCCTCAGTCTCCTGTGGTATTTTCACTAGATACTCAAATGTGATGTTGCGTCCTGTGCTTTAGAGCAGCTGGAGGTGCGTTTTTCTCTTCAGGCTGACATAGCTCCTCAGCATCAGTGAATTAATAGTTGGGAAGGATAGCTCTTCCATCCCTTCCTTAAAGTAAGTATGCAAGTTCATGATTATTGCCCTGAGCACAGGGGCTGGTACCCATCCTAGTGTGGACTAAAAGTCCCCAATACACATGCAAATTTATGAATCCTGTCACCTTCATGTTACCTTATCTTGTCTTGACCTGTGACCTAGTTCACATGAAATAAATGATAGTGCAAATACAGATGCTGCATGCCAGCTGTGGTGGTGACAGGAAGTTTTCCCTAAGGACACTCAGAAAGGCATATGGGTGGGGGAGTGCTTCCATAAGGTGAGATGTAGGACACATACAAGCAAAAAGCAATGAGCTGCACTCTCCATATCTGTCTGGGAGTGCAGTGTGATATGTATAGTCATAAGCTTGGCATGTTTCCCTGGGATATACGAGCAGAGTACAATGTGATAGCTTTAGGGAATAATTAAAATAATTAGGTTTTAAATTAGAACCATTGACTTGGAAGGCTATTTTCTAACAGTGATTTACTCAAATGCAAACAACAACAAAATCACTGTTCTTTACATAGTGTAGCCCCATTCAAATTGTTATATTTAGTTAGTATTTTCATTTCACCAAGGGAGACAACAATTGTTTATTTGTTCTTAATGATCAAATTACAATCACACAAAATAACAACAAAATTAAACTCCTTTTGGTTTATGGTTTGTAATTTTCTTCATTTTTTTTAGTTGGATTAGGTGCATGCTCTAGACCTTAGCTTTTCTTTTAATTAATTTTGAAATGCTAATATATTATTTTTGAATTTTTGTCCTTCATCAACATTATTTGTTATACTTGAGATTACTTTTCAAGCCTGTGCTATCATCAAATGAAGGAATAAATAATAGTGCAAGACAATATGCTGATTGCAGTAAGGTGTGTCAAAATCAAGTATGACACCATTCTTGCTCTAAAAATAGAGTCATTACTTTTTAATTCTAAATAGTGTAATTGATATAGGATGGCAGATACACTGGAAGTAAACAGGAGGCAGTTGGAAGAAAGCAATGTATGAACAGAGATTGGTAGTTTGGGGTTTAACATGCATTCAGGGAAAAGCAGGCTGTTGGGCTGTTAAAGGATGTGATACCTGGAATTAACTCAGCCTGAAAATGTGCTTTCTATACATGGCAGAAGGCAGAAGAGTATATTTTTTACATTAATGAGTAGACCCTAGGGAGTTTTGCCCAGAAGAGTGATGTGATCAGAATCCAGCTTCAGCATTTGTCCTTTCTAACTTCTGTGATGTTTTCCTAATCACATCAAGAACCAACCTGATTCACTGTTTGCTGTACAGCAACAGTTGTCAGTGAGTAGGCGCTGTCTAGTGGGAGGGTAAGCATAGGAACATGTAGAAAGTAATTTAAAGACATACATACATAATTATATATCTATTTAAATTACATATACACACACACATATATAGATATATGGCATGTATATATTTATGTGTGTGCACACATGTACATGTGAATAATGAGGGATGGAACTCAGAGCCTTGTTAATAACAGAAGAGGGCTCTACCACTGAGCTACATCCCTGACCTTGAAATTATGACTTCTGATTTTAGAAATCCCATATGCAAAAGCCTTATCAGTGAATTCACAAAGCAAAGTTAAAAACAAATGTGGAAATACAAACGTAGATGTAAATAGTCTACCGCTCTTTACAACCTCATTATGTGTATGAAATGTGTGATAACATTTACTTATATTAGACTCTTACATTTTGTTAGAGTCACTGCTTTTGGAAATATATGATTCAGGTTCAGGGATTACTTATTTGTCTAGACTTAAAAACTGTATTGTTTATGTATTGCAGGAAAGTGAAGTACCATTTTGAATATTTTTAGGTCTTGAAATTTTAACTACATCTTATATTATTATTAAAGAACAGTTATAGTCCTGTTAGAGCTCTTAGCAAACAGGTGAACACCAAGGCTTTAAGGACGTGTGCTAAGGGAAGAAATTTATTAGTCAAGATTCTCTAGAGGAAAATACCTGATAGAAAGAATATTTATTACGAAAAGGAATTTATTGCATTGGTTTATATGATGTAATATTGACTAGGCTGTCCAACAAATGCAGTGTGCATGCCGGAGAAGCCAAGAATCTGGCAGCTGCTGTGTTCATTTGATAGAATGTCTCAAGTCCCAGATGGGTGCTGATGGCTTGGAAGATTCTAGAGTCCTGCTCTTTAGTTCCTGTTAAAAGGCTGAAAATGGAGTTGTGATGTCAGGGAACGATAGTGGCAATAACAGTAGGAAACACAACTAGCAAGAAGAACGTATTCAGGCAACAGAGAACTCCTATTCCTCCCCATGTGTGAGCCAGTGCTGGATGATGCCCACTCTCAAGGAGCTTTCTGCTCAGTTAACCCTTCCTGGAAAGGCCCTCACAAACCCACCCACAGGCCAGTATTTTAGTTGATTCCAGAACCAATCAAGATAGCAATTAAGGTCAATCACCACCATGGCCTAATATACCTTAGTGTTTGTTTGGTTCAGGTCTTAAATCTTCTGATATAAGTAAAGGAAAAGAGAACTAGTTACTTTCAGGCCTTTTCTGTACATACACTTCTTATGTATGTCCATTCTCATCTGATCCTCATTTAGCCGTAATCAGGGTTCCCTCATTGCAGTACCAAGCAGTTCTAGGTTGGTGTTGATGGTGAGAAATAATGGGGAAGAAAGGAAAGGAGAGGAAAAAATGATTAAAGTCTCTCATGAGTGCACCTTAGGTTAACACAGGTTGCTCATATTTGTTCTGCAATTTTCACATCCCTAAGAGATTGGTATAGCAATTGTCATTTTATAGTTAAAGAAATTGAGACTGAGGATTGTCATAATATCTAAAATACAGCTGTGGAACACTTACCACATGCAAGTGTTACCACTATTCTAAGTTTTTTCTGGGTCTAAGCACTCAATCTTCACAATAGCTTTGTGAATAGGTAAATATTACCCTAATTTTATAGATAAGAAATGGGTAACAAAGAGAGAGAAATTCATCCAATGTGAAAGTAAGTAGGTAATCTGGAAGGTAAACCTAAATAATGTAGCTCCGTAGTACATTTAGCACTTTATCTGATATTATCTTAATCAGTACATAGTCAAAAACTCTAAATCTTAAACTCATGAATTTTCTACTGTTCCTTGGTGTTAAACTGGTTTTAAGCAATCAATTCTATGCTGTTTCATTCCATTCAAAATATTTATTGATCATTTGATGTATTCTGGAGTTTCTGATGAGTTTTGGAGGGACAGCACGCATACTGCTGATAATTCAATGTGAGCCATCATTGAGCAGGTGTAAAAAAATATCTAGAGTTTTATAGCACTCTTCATTAAATGTTTCTAACTCAGATTCACAATATTAAAATATGTATTTGAACATTTATCACATACTTTTCTAGTTTTGTCTTAGTAACGTCTATCAGCATTAATATAAAATATATTACTTATTACTACATAAGAAACCACAACAAAACTGAATGTTTAAAATGAAAGCAAAGATAATTTTCTTCACTCAGGAGAGAGACTTCTGCTGGTCTAGCCTGGGTTAATGAATGAGGAGATAAGATTAGATTAGATGCTTGGTTTGTTTGAGAACATTGAAGATGGCCTTAAGTATCTGGAAGTTCATACTGATAGTCATAAGACTGTATACAACATGTTATATCTGACAACATCAGGTTTAAGCAATCATGTCCTCAGATACCCACATTACCTCTTTTTCTCCCAAAGTAGTATTTATACTAATTATTTGTGAATTTTGTACAATACTCCCAGATTATACTCACCCTGTATTCCCCCAATGTCCACCTTCCAAGCCTTGTGCCCCCCCTCAAAAAAAAACCTACCAATCTTCTGTATGAAATCCTTCAGCCAGTAACCTTTAAGTTACCGGCCCACTTGAGCATGCCTTTTATACTATAAATGCTGATGTAAAGTGTGCATGTTCTCTCTCTCTTCCAGCTGCTGGATTCGGTTGCTGTTCCCCATTCGAGTAGAGGACTGTGATCTGTGAGTCTACCCCTAAATAAACAGCTCTTTATTATACTCAATTGTGAGCTAGTGTGGGATTTATTTTTAGCATCCATTTTCACCAACCAAACATACACACAAAAACCCATCAAGTTCAATTTGTGTTGCCTATGTGTCTAGAACCTTAAAGAAAACTGAGTCCTTCTCCAACTCCACCCTTGCAAAAAGCCGTCAACCGTGAAGAGCTATACCTCAGCATCCCCATTACAATTTTTTAAAGGACTCTCATCAATAGCTTCCTGTCTAGACTATTGCAGGATATTTGATCATGCTGTGAACCCTGAGATTGCATTATTTACTGGAAAAACCTGTTTCTAGTTGTAGTGTGTCTCAGCCCTAGCATACACCTTTAATCTAAGAGCTTTCCCCTTAAATATTGTAAAGAGGATTAAATAAAGTCAATCATAGGTCAAGAGGCAAAGCAAGCAACTTGTTGGCAGGAGGTAAGCATAGGATTCTTAAGAAAAGCATCATAGACAGTAAAAGTGAGTCGGGAGGACAGATAAAGAGATGCAACAGTAAGTAGAAGGGAGGTGCATTTCAGTTTAAGGGTCTTGTTTGAGACAGTGCAGAAGACAAGCTTCTGGAACATCAGCTAAGGAGAAAGGTAAGCTGGACACTTGTATATAAACATGGAGGGTGATAGAATAGATAAAAACAATTGCTGTTTTATATGTAAAACTGTAATTATATCAAAGCAAAACTGTAATTGTATAAAAGCAAATATTTAAATACCCAGCACTCATATGTCCAAATGGTCACATGATCATGGCTTTTCTCTGTAACTTCTCTTGCTCCACTTTTACTTCTGTTTTCCTCAATAAGTACCTCACCTAACTTGATGCTTTCTTCCTGTATTTATTCAGATAGTTATCCATGAATATGCATATTATTTGCTATTCTATCTGTATTGCATCTTTGTAGTTTACCATTTGTCTTTTTCGTATGATAGAGGAACAATTCAGTATCCCAGAGGAGTCTGTGTTCCAGACATGCTCCTCCTGGACTTTAAGATAGTTACCCAGCAACAGATGTGTAGCTTGTTATCGGTCATCCCAGAATGCTCAGACTAAATGTTCACTTTTGTAAATTTAGTAGTATGAGGAATCTAAAGCGGCCACATGCTAGCCCTAGCTTCTTAATTAATGGTTTTATGTTTATGTTTGTATTATGTGGTGGAAGCATTATCCCCTGAGAAACAGGTAGTCTAAGACATCCAAGCTCCTTGGGAGTGGTACAGGAAGACAGGGTTTTGATTGGTGTCTAGAACTTATAGTGAGAGAAACTACTTAAATTTTCACCCAGTGTAAGGACAGAATTGAAAAGAAGAGTGAAGGAGGGTTTAATCTTCATGATATATGATCCTAATTAAGGAAAATTGCTTAACACTGTATCAGGAATCCTGCCATGTTGAATTTCTCAGTTGTTCTTTATTAATGATTGTCATTTCTTTTCTGTCTCTTTAAAAATATGTAGATTAGCTCCCTATACTTCCTGGGCTTCCTGATGGGCCTATACTCCCAACATACTTCCTCTCTCTTCCTATCCTACCCAGCTTGCATCCAGAACCCTCCCCCTTTCTGCCTCCCTTCCCCCTTCGGGGCACTGGGGCCAAATCCCGAGGGCAATCTAGCAGGCAGGAGCTCCTTTGTTTCAATAGACTGCCTGCAGCAAGCAAGGTAGACTCTTTGTTTACGAGCTACCCAACCAGCACGGAGATCTGATCTCAGCACCAGGAGAGCCATCATTGGGGAGAGACATCACTCGAGCACCAGGAGAGCCATCACTGGAAAGTGCCATGATTGGGAAGCTACATCAGTAGGCAAGGAGACCTGATCTTGTAAAAGTAGATCCATAGGGAAGCATTTGGAGGAAGAGATGGGCAGGCACCAATGCAAGAATTCACCCAACAATTTGAAAAACAACATGAAACCGCCAGAACCCAGCGACCTCACAACAGGAGGACATGAGCACCTTAATCAAGAAGAAGTAGAAAAAAAATGACTTTATGAAAGTGATTGATGCACTTAAACAGCATATAAAAAATGCCCTTATAGAAATGGATGAGAAGTATAACAGAAAGTTTGAGGAATTGAATAAATCAGTGAATGATACCCTAGGAAACCAAGGAAAAACAATCAAACAGATAATGGAAACAGTTCAAGACTTGAAAACTGAAATGGAGGCAAAGAAGAAAACACAAACAGAGGGCTGGCTGGACATGGAAAATCTAAGTAAAGGAATAGAGACTACAGAAACAAGCATAACCAACAGAATACAAAAGATAGAATAAAGAATCTCAGATTCTGAAGATAACATAGAGAAAATAAATGCACTGATCAAAGAAAACAGCAAGTCCAACAAACTCTCATCACAAAACATTCAGGAAATATGGGACACAATAAAAAGACCAAACCTAAGAATAATTGGAGTCGAAGAAGTAGAAAACGTACAGCTCAATGGTCCAGAAAATATATTTAATAAAATTATAGAAGAGAACTTTCCCAACTTAAAGAAAGATGTACCTATGAAGGTTCAAGAAGCATACAGAACACCGAATAGGCTGGATCAAAAAAAAAAAACATCCCCTCGAAATATAATAATCAAAACACAAAGCATACAGAATAAAAAAAGAATATTAAGAGCTGCAAAGGAAAAAGGCCAAGTTACTCAAAAAGGTAAACCTATCAGACTTACACCTGGCTTCTCTATGGAAACCATGAAAGCCAGAAGGTCCTGGATAGAGGTACAGCAAAAACTAAGAGACCATGGATGCAAGCCCAGACTACTATACCCAGCCAAGCTTCAATTCACTATAAATGGAGAAAACAAAATTTTCCAGGATAAAAACAAATTTAAACAAATCCAGCCCTACAGAAAGTAATAGAAGGAAAATCACTAACCAAGGAGTCCAACAATGACCACAATAACTCAGACATCTAGAGAACCCTTCACCAGCACAACTCAAAGAAGGGAAACATACAAACTCTACTACTAAAAAAGTGACCGGAGTTAACAACCACTGGTCATTAATATCACTTAATGTCAATGGGCTCAACTCACCTATAAAAAGGCACAGATTAAGAGATTGGATACTAAAACAGGATCCAACATTCTGCTGTTTACAAGAAACACACTTCAACCACAAATACAGGCACCTACTCAGAGTAAAGGGCTGGGAAAAGGCTTATCAAGCAAATGGACCTAAGAAACAAGCAGGTGTGGCCATACTAATTTCTAACAAAGTTGACTTCAAACTTAAATCAATCAGAAGAGATGGAGAGGGATATTTTATACTCATAAAAGGAACCATTCATCAGGTTGAAGTCTCAATCCTGAATATCTATGCCCCTAATATAAAAGCACCCACGTACATAAAAGAAACATTACTAAAACTCAAGGCAGCCATCAAACCGCACACACTAATAGTAGGAGACTTCAACACTCCTCTCTCACTAATGGACAGGTCAATCAGACAGAAACCTAACAGAGAAATTAGAGAATTAATGGAGGTAATGAATCAATTGGACTTAACAGACATCTATAGAATATTCCACCCAAATAGGAAAGAATATATCTTCTTCTCTGCAGCTCATGGAACCTTCTCGAAAATCGGCCACATAATCGGTAACAAAGCTAACTTACACAGTTACAAAAAAAATTCGTAACCACCTGTGTCTTATCAGATCACCATGGATTAAAGTTAGAATTCAACAACAATGCTACCCCCAGAAATCCTACAAAGTAGTGGAAACTGAACAGCCAACTACTGAACCATACCTGGATTAAGGAAGAAATAAAGAAAGAAATTAAAGTCTTCCTTGAATTCAATGAAAATAAAGAAACAACATACTCAAACTTATGGGACACTATGAAAGCAGTCCTAAGAGGAAAGTTCATAGCACTAAGTGCCCACTTAAAGAAAACAGAGAAAGCCTACATTGGAGACTTAACAGCCCACCTGAAAGCTCTAGAAAAAAAAGAAGACTCACCTAGGAGGAGAAGAAGACTGGAAGTAATCAAACTGAGGGCTGAAATCAACAAAATAGAAACACAGAAAACAATCCAAAGAATCAATGAAACAAAAAGCTGGTTCCTGGAGAAAATCAACAAGATTGATAAACCCCTATCCAAACTAATCAAACAGCAGAGAGAATATGCAAATTAATAAGATCAGAAATGAAAAGGGGGACATAACCACAGACACAGAGGAAATTCAGAGAATCATTAGATCTTACTACAAAAGCCTGTATGCCACAAAACTGGAAAATGTAAAAGAAATGGACACTTTTTTAGATAAATACCATATACCAAAGTTAAACCAGGACCAGGTGAACAATCTAAATTGACCTACTAGTCGCAAAGAATTAGAAGCTGTTATAAAAAACCTCCCTAACAAAAAAAGCCCAGGACCAGATGGTTTCAATGTGGAATTCTACCAGAACTTCCAAGAAGACCTAATACCTATACTCCTTAATGTATTTTACAATATAGAAACAGAAGAGTCGTTATAAAATTCCTTTTATGAAGCTACAGTTACTCTGATAACAAAACTGCACAAAGACTCAACCAAGAAAGAGAATTACAGGTCAATCTCACTCATGAACATCGACGCAAAAATCCTCAATAAAATATTGGCAAACCGAATCCAAGAACACATTAGAAAAATTATCCATTATGATCAAGTAGGCTTCATCCCAGTGATGCAGGGCTGTTTCAACATACGCAAATCTATCAATGTAATCCACCATATAAATAAACTGAAAGAAAAAAACCATATGATCATTTCATTAGATGCTGAAAAAGCATTCGACAAAATTCAACATCCATTTATGATAAATGTCTTAAAGACATTAGGGATACAAGGGTCATACCTAAATATAATAAAAACTATTTACAGCAAGCCAACAGCTAACATCAAATTAGATGGAGAGAAACTCAAAGCCATCCCACTAAAATCAGGAACACGACAAGGCTGTCCACTTTTTCCATACCTCTTCAATATAGTACTTGAAGTTCTAGCAATAGCAATAAGACAACATAAGGAAATCAAGGGGATTCAAATTGGAAAGGAAGAAGTTAAACTTTCGTTATTTGCAGATGATATGACAGTGTACATAAGCGACCCCCAAAACTCCACCAAAGAACTTTTACAGCTGATAAACAGCTTTAGTAATGTGGCAGGATAGAAGATCAACTCCAAAAAGTCAGTCGCCCTCTTATACACAAATGATATGGAAGCAGAGAGGGAAATCAGAGAAGCTTCACCTTTCACAATAGCCACAAACAGCATAAAATCTCTTGGGGTAACTCTAACCAAGGAAGTGAAAGATCTATTTGACAAGAACTTTAAGGCATTGAAGAAAGAAATTGAAGAGGATACCAGAAAATGAAAGGGCCTCCCTTGCTCTTGGATTGGGAGGATCAACATAGTAAAAATGGCAATTCTACCAAAGGCAATTTATAGGTTCAATGCAATCAACATCAAGGTCCCATCAAAATTCTTCACAGATCTTGAGAGGACAATAATCAACTTTATATGAAAAAACAAAAACCCAGGATAGCCAAAACAATCTTATACAATAAAGGATCTTCTGGAGGCATTACCATCCCTGACTTCAAACTCTGTTACAAAGCTACAGTAATGAAAACAGTGTGGTACTGGCATAAAAACAGAGAAGTTGACCAATGGAATCATATAGAAGACCCGGATTTTAACCCACAAACCTATGAACACCTCATTTTCGATAAAGAAGCTAAAAATATACAATGGAAGAAAGAAAGTATCTTCAACAAATGGTGCTGGCACAACTGGATGTCAACCTGTAGAAGAATGAAAATAGACCCATATCTATCACCATGCACAAAACTCAAGTCCAAATGGATCAAAGACCTCAATATCAGTTCGAACACACTGAACCTGATAGAAGAGAAAGTGGGAAGTACCCTACAACAGATGGGCACAGGAGATAGCTTCCTATGTATAACTCCAGCAGCACAGACATTAAGGGCAACATTGAATAAATGGGACCTACTAAAACTGAGAAGCTTCTGTAAAGCAAAGGACACTGTCACTAAGACAAAAAGGCAACCTAGTGACTGGGAGAAGATCTCCACCAACCTTGCAATAGACAAAGGTCTGATCTCCAAAATATATAGAGAACTCAAGAAACTAGACTTTAAAATGCTAATTAACCCAATTAAAAAAAGGGGCACTGAACTGAACAGAGAATTCTCAACAGAAGATCTTCAAATGGCCAAAAGACACTTAAGGTCATGCTCAACCTCCTTAGCGATCAGGGAAATGAAAATCAAAACAACTATGAGATATCATCTTACACCTGTCAGAATGGCTAAAATAAAAAACACCAATGATAGCCTTTGCTGGAAAGGTTGTGGAGGAAGGGGCACACTCATCCATTGCTGGTGGGAATGCAAACTTGTGCAACCACTTTGGAAATCAGTGTGGCGGTTTCTCAGGAAATTTGGGATCAACCTACCCCTGGACCCAGCAATACCACTCTTGGGAATATACCCTAGAAATGCCCTATCATACGACAAAAGTATATGTTCAGCTATGTTCATAGCAGCATTGTTTGTAATGGCCAGAACCTGGAAACAACCTAGATGCCCTTCAATGGAAGAATGGATGAAAAAAGTGTGGAATATATACACATTAGAGTACTACTCAGCGGTAAAAAACAATGACTTCTCGAATTTTGCATGCAAATGGATGGAAATAGAGAACACTATCTTGAGTGAGGTAACCCAGACCCAAAAAGGTGAACATGGGAAGTACTCACTCATAATTGTTTTCTAGCCACAGAGTCTATAATTGGTGATCCTTAAGAAGCTAAATAAGAAGGTGAACCCAAAGAAAAACATATAGTTATCCTCCTGGCTATGGGAAGTAGACAAAATTGCTGGGAAAAAATTGGGATCTTGGGGAAAGGGTGGGATGTGGTAAGGGGAGATGGGGAGAGAAAAGCGAGAATGGGAGGATGGGGGAACTTGGGGAAACAGGATGATTGGGATAAAGGAAGGTTGGATAGGGGAGCACGGAAGCACAATTCTTAGTTAAGGGAGCCACCTTAGGGTTGGCCAGAGACTTGAACCTAGAGTGGCTCCCAGGAGCCCAAGGCGATGTCCCCAGTTAGTTCCTTGGGCAGCTGAGGATAGGGAACCTGAAATGACCCTTTCCTATAGCAATAGTGATGAATATCTTGCATATCACCATAGAACCTTCATCTGGTGATGGATGGAGATAAAGACAGAGACCCACACTGGAGCACCGGACTGAGCTCTCAAGGTTCCAATGAGGAGCAGAAGGAGGGAGAACATGAGCAAGGAAGTCAGAACCGCGAGGGGTGCACCCACCCACAGAGACAGTGGGGCTGATCTCTTGGGAGCTCACCAAGGCCAGCTGGACTGTGACTGAAAAAGCATGGAATAAATCCCGACTCTCTGAACATGGGGAACAATGAGGGCTGATGAGGAGCCAAGGACAATGGCATGGGGTTTTGACCCTACTTCATGTTCTGGCTTTGTGGGAGACTAGCCAGTTTGGATATTCACCTTCCTAGACAAGGACGGAGTGGGGAGGACCTTGGACTTTCCACAGGGCAGGGAACCCTGACTGCCCTTTGGACTGGAGAGGGTGAGGGAGAGGAGTGGGGGGAGGGGGAGAAGGGTGGGAGGAGGGGGGGACAATGGGAGGCTGGGAGGAGGCAGAAACTCTTTTTTTTCTTTTTCTCAATAAAAAAAAAATATGTAGATTACCATGGCTTTTAAATACCACTTTTCCCGTTATATTACTGTGTCACCATTGTTATACTGAGAGTTTAAGAAGAACCAAACTTTTCTTTTTCAGTTTATAGTTTTCTGATTCAAGACCTCTGGCAAATAACTCCCCCCCAAGAATCTTTGCCCACATCTGAGCTTGACCTTACTTGTAGATTGAAGATTTCAAGCCATTACTCATGGGGTTATGTAAGTCTTGGAGAAAGCAAGTGTGGTTTGTACACAAAGAAGTGTGGATCCTGATAACAAAAACACTTTCTCTATCCCTCCCATAATATAGATTGTAGCATTGGGTACCCCTTGTCCTTCTACATTGGGTACCCCTTGTCTTGTAACATTGGGTACCACTTGTCCTTCAGTTTTCTGTGAGTTTGTCCATGGGAAGGTGCCATCAGACTAGCAGTCAGGGTAAGAATAAATCTTAGGTTTTTTTCTTCTGTTATTTCCTTTATACAGAGTAGTTTTCACAAGGATTGTATTATTTCAAAACTGTAGCTCTTGTTGGATGGCCCATCTACTCTATCTTCTTTCAAGTTGTAACTAGGGATTATAGATTGCTTCAGTCCATTGTTACCTCAATAGTTTTATGGACTCCTTTAATTTGACCAATATTTATAAAAATAGTTTTACCCTTTTATTATTTCTCCTAATCATAAATGAAGTTTGTTTACTCTTATCTTAATTTATGTATATAACTATAAGATGTCTCTTTTGAATCGGTTATTAAATATAAAAACAAGGAAAAATCCTGTAACTATTTTGAATTTACTATTTTCATCTGTAAAGTCCCACTTTATAGGGTATTGCCACATTTTTTGAACATATACACAGGATAATTTATTTGCTCTTAATAATAATGTATTTAAATGTATTTTTCATCATCTGTGTCCCCAAACCTATACAGGTACCAGAAGCATGATAGTCAGCAACTGTTTACTGAGAGAATGATACAGACACAAAAGTGTTATTTTCGTTATATATAAATTGTTGTGGGGACATGTCAAGACACAAGACAAAGATTATATTGATAATAAATGGCACAGCTGAAATTGAGAACAATGATTTCTTAATTTATAAGCCTTTATCTTTTTTTTAAAGTGATTTTTACTCACCTACAGAGTCAACCCTTATAAGGCCAATTGAGAGTCAGACAAAAAGAACATGGAAGTTTGACAGGAATTTTAAAACACACCTAAACACACTACATCATTATTATCATATTTATGATAAATTAAAAAATTTCTTTTCTACTCTCTTGCTCCAGAGTTGCCTCCAGTTATTAAATACAACTCATTTCCAAGAAAATGTTAGCCAAACATAAATATGGAGGGTGCTTGCTAAAGGAAAAAAAGAGAAAATTATTTTCTAGCTTTTTATAACATTTTTCAGCTCTATCCTTCTGGTGACGTGGTTAGTTAAGAGATAACTTCTCGGGTTTTGAAATTTAACATGAAAGAAACATTTTTAATTAGGAAAGTATTCAAGTTCTGGCTCTGGCTGTGTGAGAAATATATTTTGAGGAAGAAAGTTTAGTCATTTGTACTTCAACTTTGTTCCTTGATTCCAAAATCTCAAGGAAATGGAAGTGACAGTAGTCAGAAGAAAATGTTCCTAGGATGTGGCCTTAAGGATTTGAACCCTGGGACACACTATTGACACTTTCAGTGATGGATCTTGGTCTCCTGGGGAAGTCTTCAAGATTGCAGTGACTCACAATGCAATGACCCCTTTGATGAGCAGATAGTTGAAAGACTCTTGTTGAAGTCATATATAGTATGGTATGTATGGCACTGTTCCTCCTCTATCTCCGTTATAACGAGTTTAGAATGTTCAAAACACTTAATGTCACAGAACAGTGGCAAGATAGATTTATCCTTTTAGGCAACATTCTCAGCTGTGAAATTCTTTTTCTTCCTTACTGCAGCCTGACATTGCTGACCTGTAGATCTCCAATTTTAGAGATCATGAACTCTTGTACAGTAGCTGAAGCAAAACAAATTCATAGGGGAGAGAAAGAGTAACTGAGAGAGAGTAACTATAGAACAAAACTAGCTCTGGCAAATATTTGCACTCAAATCTGTGTAGTTCTTCCAAGTGGCTGTTCTGAGAAACTTCAGTTTTTGTCAGTGATGATAATCTCTCAGAGATGCATTCATCAGACATATGAAGGAAGTATCAAAATAACCATGGTGGTTGTCAGGATCTCCTGTAGCCACACAGTGGGCCTTAGATTTCCATGTAACTGTTTAATTGGCTTTAGAGTCTCATCCTCACTGACTTCATTTTTCCCTTTAGGCATCAGTATACATTTGTTTAGCATTTACTAATGAGTCAGGAATTACTCTTGATATTGATATTGACATTCTGTCATAAACTAATTATATACTCTGAACATTTGATAGCTTCATGTGATAGGTTGATTAAACATCAATAATCAAAGATAGGAAATATGTATGGAGAGAAAAAGTTTAAGGAGCTTTGAAAAAAACACCTCAATTCCACACAGATTGGGGAAGCATAATTAGAAAACTCCAGGGTTGAATTATGAAGAATACTTACCTATAACCTACTCAAGGAGATAGAATTCAGGAGCTACATAAGTGAGGAGCTAGGGTTCAAGAAGATGACTTATTCCTCAAGTAGTAGCTCCTTTTAGCTAAAGTCAGGTACTTTAATACCAGTAGAACTGGCAATAAATGTACATCAAGCGTGTACACAGGAGGGAAAACTGTGGTTACACTTTCTTTAGAAGAGACATCCACAAACAAAAACCAATGACTACAACCCAATCTGTTTTACTTTCTGTCTGTATAATATCAAGATTTTAATTGTATAAAGTCCATGATAAAGACTTTTTCTTTGTTTTTTTAGCACCTTCCTGAAATCTATTTGTGGTTCCCAGATAACTCACCTTGGCAATACTGAATTTGATGAATGAGTTCTGGTTGATAAGTAATTACTAATGACTTAGCAGCTGCCACATGTTATTTAGCCTTTCATCCCCATTTCCATATTATGAGCCACATTTCTAAAGTTATCATCCCTTACTCTTGATAGGCCCTTCATATAATACTCCTATGTGATCAATTCCTACTCAAATAGAACTCGAATCTACTATTTCTTTAGATCTCAGTAGTTTCAATGGCTGACTTTCTCCTGATTTAGATTTTCTCAAGGTGAATTTCAGTTCTTCCATGTCACTCTCCAGAGTGCAAAGCATGCAGAGGCTCTCATGCAAGATTCTTATTAGCAGAATTCAGGTTTTTGTGGTTGTGTGATTCATGTGCTATTGTCTTGTTGACTGAACTCAGTCTTCTAAGACCATTTCTTGATACTTCCTTTTTCTATTATTAATGGGCACAAGAAATTTGGCTTGCCTCTTCAGGAAAACATCCCTTTGGAGTACCTCAGGTCATATGAGTTACTCTGAGTTTTGTCACCTTTCTGGTTCTGAGTACTTAATGATTGAAACGCTGAATGTATATATTGAAAAAGAGCATTTTCAAAGGCCCTTTCTTCTTTCTCTTTCCATCCTGAAACTTAGAAAACTAAACAGTTCATTCAATTGTATTTTCATGGCCATTTCATGTTGACTCTTAGTTTGATAAAAGTTTTATTATGAAAATTGAGAAAACAATTCCACAAGTTAGAAATTAAAAGACATAAAATTTTCAATGCTAGACACACACTGCCTGCACCAATCAGACAAAGAGGTGAATGACTGGCCTCTCAGCTAGATAGTCCAGTATCTAGGCCCTAGGCCTAGTGACAAACCCTGTGTTTCCTCATCTCATCCCTACTAGCCACTCAGCATGCAAGGATCCTATGGGAAGACTGCTCCACCAGCACCCCCATCAGGCCCTGTAATCTACAAGTCCCACTCTATCCCCTAAACCACCCATCCCCTGGGACCTCAGAGGCTCCCTGAGACACAGACACTACCTGTGTGGATTTGACTAGGAGATGAGTGACTGGCCTCCCAGCTGGACAGCCCACTCTCTAGGCCTATGCCCTTCCCCCACCACCCATCTCAGCCACACTAGCCACTTGGCAGACAAGGCTCTTGTGATCAGGCTGCTCCATCATCCCCACATTTGACTCTGTAATCTACAAGTTTCATTCTGTCCCCAAACTCACCCATCCCCCACAACCTCAGCAGCTCCATGAGAAACAGAGACCACCTAAACTGATTGACCAAGATGCACAGACATTGACTGCACCAATTAGAGGAAGAGATGCATGGTTGCTAGTGCAAGAATACATCTAACAACCTAATGAGCAATATGACACAACCAGAACCTAGTGGTTCTACAACAGGAAGACCTGAACATCTGAACATAGAAGAATCAGAAGAAATCAATGTTAAATATAACTTTATGAAGATGATAGAGAACTTTAAAAAGGAAGTGAAAAATACCTTTAAAGAAATATAGGAAAAGACAAACAAAAATTGGAAGAAATCAATAAACCTCTTAAAGAAAGCCAAGAAAACGAAGAAAAAGCAATAAACCACGTGAAACAAACAGTTGAAGACTTGAAAACTGAAATAGAGGCAATAAAGAAAACACAAACTGAGAAAATCTGGAAACAACCTAAATGCCCCTCGACCGAAGAATGGATTAGAAAAATGTGGTGCATTTACACAGTGGAGTACGACACAGCAGAATAAAATAGTGGCATCTTGAATTTTGCAGAAAAATGGATGGAGCTAGAAAACACCATTTTGAGTGAGGTAACCCAGACCCAGAAAGACAATTATCACATGTACTCACTCATAAGTGGATTTTAAACATAAAGCAAAGAAAACCAGCCCACAAATCACAATCCCAGAGAACTTAGATAACAATGAGGACCCCAAGACAGACATGGGAAGTAGAAAAAGACAAGATCTCCTGAGTAAATTGGGAGCATAGGAACCTTGAGAGAGGGTTGAAGGGGAACAAAGAAAAATATAATGCTCAACAAAAATAAATTTACAAAAACAGCTTAGTATTGGCTTCAAAACTGACACGTGGACCAATTGAATTGAAGACACTGACATTGAGCCATATTTCTATGAACACCTAATTTTTGACAAAGAAGTCAAAATTGTACAATGGATAAAAATGGTGCTGGCATAACTGGATGTCAACATACAGAAGACTGCAAATAAATCCTTATCTATCACCATGCACAAAACTCAAGTCCAAATGGATAAAAGACTCCATTTAAAATTTGGGGATTCGTTTCTCTAAAACTAAAGATTGGCTCCTGAAACTATTTAGCAACTAGTGCAGAAGCGTCTCAGCTGGAATGACTGAATCCATACATATTAGCTTAGTCTTTACTGCTCCTGGAGGTAAGGCCCAAGCAAGAACACGGTATTAGTCATAATGGTTTTCATCATGGTGTGAGAGCCTTATTTCTCTTACTGTTCCTTCTTTAATCAGAATTACTTCTGGATTCTCTTTTCACCAGTTGCATAGTTGTTGCAAAACAAGAAATCACACTGATCTCTCCATGGTCACACACACCAAGCCAACAAACCCAAGTCAATCTGTGGACATAAAGAAACTAGGTGTGAAGTCTATGTTCATCAGGAATGATTTAATATGAAAGTAGTAAAATCGATTTCAGCATACAGGTCTTCTGAGGTTATTGTTGGCTTTCTTCTTGGTAAAATTACATTTTTACCTGTAAGTGTTTTCTTTTAAGCTCCTGCCTGTCAATCTTATAATTTCAGAAGGCTATTACTTGAAGTGTCCCTTAGGTCCGTAACATCAAAGCCATTCTGTCCCTTTCATGATCTCATTTATGAAGCTCAACCCAAGTCTGATTCATTTTCTGTGATGCGATTTGTCATTAATAGATTCATGTCGTTCATTGCTTCCAGGTCCACCATCTGAGAGCTTTTGAAGTGCCCTCGAGCTCCTCTGGTTGCTGAATTCAACTTTTTCTTCAACCACCATTGGAACCACTTACTTATCTGGCCAATTCAATTGCCATACATATCTAATTAGTCACCTCTTCTTCCTTTAGATGGAGTGGGGATTCTTGGAAGTCCTATAAAATGTTGTAACTACTGTGCAGTTACAAAGAAGGTAAAAGAAATACTAGCATTGTAGAAAATCATCAGAAATTCTATATTCTAAGACAAGAATATCCACAGAAGACAAAAGTGAGAGGATGCAAGGCAGAGCAGAACTAACAAAAGAAATTAATAAGAAAGCATAAAGAGGATGAAAGATTAACAGAAGCACAGGAAGACAAAAAGATATCAGTAAAATTAAACTCTAACATAGGTATGTCATATTTTTTTTAAAGATAGATCATTGTGGAAAAGATTTTGAAGCCGAAGACAAGACAGGTCAAGAAAAAAAAAATGTGTTTTATTGAATTAGGATTTTATAGCTGAAAAAGCTACTAGATAAAAAGGCATCTGAGGACCAATCAAGATAGACATTAATGAAGTTTGTACAGTGAGTTCATCATGCTAGGTTCATTGTAATTACAGGAGACATGCCCCATGTTTATTTAGGTCCTCTGTCATTACTGTTCTCTGTTTCTCTCCCATGAACATGGGATGTGGCCGCACACAACATGACTGAAATGACATTGGCCTGGGGCAGATCCTGGCTGTGTTTTTTTGACAGGTACTTTTACTTCTGTGTTTTCAGGATTGCTGCTGTTTCTTTCAGACAGCGCTGCTATGTTATGCATGTAATTTCAAATTCAACAGACACATTGGCAAAGGTGCTGGGATTTTATTAAAAATACAGACAGGGATGAAGTTATATCATTTTTTTCTGGAAAATAGATGCAGATGGATAATCCTATTAAGCAAAGCAAGAGTTGAAAAATGACAAATGTCTCAGGTCTTCTATTATTTAAGGATATATACATAAATATATCTGTGCTACTTCAGAAGCACAGAGGAATCCTGTATATGTGTGCAAACAGACAGCTCTCAGGATGAGTGCTGCTGTGGAGAAGGAGGCAGAGCAAGGGTCAGGCTCAGCTTGCTGTTATAAGAATATTTCTAAAATGTTCTATTTTTCAAAACAATTGCACATCTAAGTTGGTTTTAATCATTCTGGTGTGTTTTTTGTCTTCTTTCTTGATTACTCATAATCTTTATTTTCTTTTCTTATTTCTTTTCTGTAAATTTTGTCCTGCTTTGCATTCTCTCATTTTTGTCTTCTGTGGATAGTCTTGTCATAGAACCTCAAAGAATTTCTGTTGCTATCTTGTCGACTTTATATATAAAGTTATGTATATACAGATGACATAAAAGCTTCAACAAACCATGTAGGCGAACAAAGGAGGCTAATGGGAAGATAAAAACATCCAGGACAGTACATTATGTGTTAGAATACCCAAAAGTTATTATATATTTGGATGAAAAAGGCCTTATGTAGCCAATATAGCAGAATAAAAATTTCCATTTAAAATAGCAGAATAAAACCCCATCCCCTGGAATCCATACTAGAGCCCTTACTCCCTAGAAGCCTTAGCAGAGGCCAGTCTGGTCCTAGGGACTCCAGGTAAGATACCATCCATCCAAGAAACACTTAAATGTTCAACATCTTTCACCATCAGGGAAATGCAAATCAAAACAACTCTGATTTCATTTTACACCTGTCAAAATGTCGATGTCTAAAAACCTAAGCAACATCTCATGCTAGAGGGAATGTGCAGTGAGGGGAACACTCCTTTACTGTGGGAGTGCCAACTTGCACAATCACTTTGGAAATCAATATAGTGTTTTCTCAGAAAATTGGGAATCAAATCTACCACAACACCCATGTATACCATTCTTGGTTATATACCAAAGGATGCTCAGTTATACCAGAAAGCTGTTTATACCAGTTTTATTTGTAATTGTCATATCCTGGAAACATCCTAGATGTCCCTCCACCTAGTGGATAAAGAAAAAGTGGTATATTTATACAATGAATTATTATTCAACTGTTAAAAACAATAACATCATTAAATTTAAGGGCATATGAATGGAACTAGAAAAAAATCATCCTAATTAGATAACCCAGACCCAGAAAGACATTGTATGTACTCACTCATAAGTTTTAAATTTAAGAATAACAATACTACAATCCACAGACTTAGGCAGACTATGTAGCAAGGAGGTTTCAAGTGGTGTTGCCTGGTTCTTCTTGAGAAGCAGAAATAAAAGAGATTTCAGGAGTGGACTATGAATGGATGGGGAGAGAAATATGAGAGATCATATTGGGGGCAGCAGAGGGCGAGAGTACTGAAAGAGATTACTG
Organism: Microtus pennsylvanicus; assembly: GCF_037038515.1. Taxonomy (NCBI): domain Eukaryota; kingdom Metazoa; phylum Chordata; class Mammalia; order Rodentia; family Cricetidae; genus Microtus; species Microtus pennsylvanicus. The sequence continues at coordinate 55,300,182 of NC_134590.1, read as the reverse complement.
GAAAGGGGGGAGCAGAGGCATTTAAGGGTGCAAGAGATTCTCCTAGAAATCTTCAAGAATGACCTCAGTAAGTCTCCAAGCAATAGTGAATACGTGGTCTGAATGGCACACTTCCTGTGACCAAAGGGAGTAGGAAGCCAACCCAGCCAAATAACCTTAGACCTACAGTCTCTCTTACTTATATGGTGTGCTGGGATAAGGGTGGCCTAGATATTGAGGGAGTGGTCTAGCAAAAAAACCATGCCAGCTGAGTAAGCCCATCACTGACACTATCTGAAGCACCAGGACCCACAGGTTGAATGGCCCAGAGACCTAGGATAGAACAAAACATGACGGAAGAAAACCATAATGTCAATGTAATGATGCCTAATGGTATTCTGCTAATTCTTATCAGCTGTGGACTAGCCCAATTGTCATCAGAAAGGCTTCATCCAGCAACTGATGGAAACAGATGCAGCCCTACAGCCAAACATTAGATAGAGATTGGGAAATTCTGCTGAAGGGAATGAGGAAAGATTGTAGAAGTCATAGGGTCAAGGACACCAGGAGAAAACTCAGAGACAACTAACTTGTGCTCATAGGGGCTCACAGGGACTACACTGACAACCATGGAACCTTTATGGGAACTGACGTAGTCACTCTCTCCGCATGTATGTTACAGTGTGTAGCTTGGTCCGCTTGTAGGGAGCAGGGGTTGTCTTTGACTCTTTTACTAACTTTTGGGACCTTTCTCCTCATACTGGGTCACCTTGCCTAGTAATAACACATAGGGATGTGCTTAATCTTATGGCAACTTGATAACCATGTTTTGCTCACAGCCATGGGAGACCTGCACTTTCCTAAATGCAGATGGAGGAGGAGTGGATTGGAGGGTAGGAACCGAGGTAGGTGTGGGAGGAAAAAATTGAGGGGAAACTGTGGCCAGGATGTAAAATAAATAGAAAGGTAAATAAATAAAAAAGAAAATGGAAAAAAAACTGGGACAGGAAGATAAAAATGTGGTTTTATGATAGGGTTTGAGCTTTCCTCTTTTCCTTATAATCCAACCCAAACTATGGGCATAAGTGCCATTTGCTTATTTAATGACAATATCTACATTTCTTTGCTTACACTTCTATAAAGTATTAATTTTTGGAAAAACCAGCCATTTGGCTAGGCAGATAGGCACATACACTGTTGTTGCAGAGGACCTGAGATTGTTTCCAGCATCACAGTTATGTGACCCACAAGCACCTGTAGCCTCAGGTATGAGGGTCTAATGCCTTTGTGAGGACCTGTACTTATCTGCTTATTCCCATACCCAGATGTACATCCAGACAAATAATTAAAAATAAAATCAGTCCTTAAAGAATGTATAGCATCTGCTTGTCATGAGAACCAGTAACATCAAGCAATGTTTATGGCAGGAGAAACTTGGTTTCAGCTTTTGAGAATTATGACTTTGTAAGGTACACCCAGGTGTCTGTTGCCCAGGACCAGTCTCATGGGGCATGGAATGTCCTCGTGTGAATTTAATTGAAGCTCCCTGGTGCAGAATGATGCACACACTTTAGGAGGTTGCTGTCAGGCCATGGTGGCTGCTCTGCAGATGGAAGTTGCCCTGATTTCATTAAAAGGCAGCAAGTTGAGCCTGACCCTTGCTCTGCCTACTTTCTACAGCAGTATTCATCCTGAGGGTTGAAGGCTTGCGCACATGTGCAGAATTTCTCTGTGCTTCTCTCTATGACTGAAAAATGCTGCTGTGACCCGCGGGTTCTGTGCACCACAGGTCTTGTGGCTGCAGTCTCTGTGTTGTTGAGAGAGAAGTCCAGGCCCCTCTTTGAAGTTCCATTTCAATTGAGTAACTGAGAAGACCCAATGAAACTACAAAACTTGCAATTTTCTTTAAATATTTTTATTGAAACATTTAAATCTTATTTCTTTTTTGTTATGGTCTCACGGATCTTAGGCTGGCATCAAACTCATTATTCACAACAACCATGAACTTCTGATCTTCATGTTTCTAATGTCTTAATGCTGTGATTTCAAGTGCATTTCCCCATTTCTGTTTTTATGTAGTGCTGTGTATCACATCAGGGGCTTTCTGTGTACTAGGCATTTTAACAACTGAGCTATGCCTCCAGGTCCTTAAGCTCCCCCCTTTTTACTGTTTTTATTAAGCTATATTTTTCTCCACTCTTCTCCCTTCTTCCACCTTCTCCTTCTACCTTCTCCCATTGATCCCCATGCTCCCATTTTACTCAGGAGATCTTGTCTTTTTCTATTCCCATGTAGATTAGATCCATGTACATCTCTCTTAGGGTCCTAATTGTTGTCTAGGTTCTCTGTGGTTGTGAATTAATTTTAGGCTGGGTTTTCTTTCTTTTATGTCTAAAAGCCACTTACGAATGAGTACATATGATATTTGTCTTTCTGGGTCTGGGTTACCTGATTCAATATGATGTTTTCTAGATCCATCCATTTGTCTGAAAATTTCAATATGTCATTATTTTTTTTTCTGCTGTGTGGTATTCCATTGTTTAATTCTACCACATTTTCTTTATCCATTATTCAGCTGAGGGACATTTAGGTTGTTCCCAGGTTCTGGCTATTAAAAATAATGCTGATATGAACTAGTTAAACTGGAGAGGAGGTGGGGTAAAGGGAACATTCCTCTGTTGCTGGTGGGAGTGCAAACTGGTACAGCCGCTTTGGAAATCAGTATGACAGTTTCTCAGAAAATTAGGAAACAACCTACTTCAAGATTCAGCAATACAGCTTGTCAGTATATACCCAATTATACCACAAGCTCTCCCCCTTTTTAACTAGAAACAAAACAAAACAAAAGAATAACTCTCAAAAGTATAATAATACTTCATTTAATCAATAAAATTTTATTTCACAGAATACACAGGAAGTACATACAAATACAAAATGAAATGATAGGATGCCTTCCTGAGTCCTGCTGGGTCTCAATTAGCCTGCGTGAATCTCTATGATTTTATTGGAATGGGTGAAGCTTTGGTAGAAGCCAAAGTCTGTATTGAGACCATTTTCACTCACCTTTATCTACTGCTCTTCCCAGTCTCATTATGAGCAAAGGGTCTTGATTTTTATGTGTGGAAAAGACTGTATGATGCTTACTGGCTTTGCTTCTGACATGACCTTTACAGGGCAAGAGGCTGAGCAGAAAATCAGCCCATGATCTAAGCCCATACTTTAAAGTAACCTGTCTGTTGAATGTCACCCTAATGATGAGAATACTCTGGTACATGCTACCTAACTGGCTTGTAGACTGTCATTTTCTCCATCCCCTACCCCAACAAGGAAAATATAATTCATATGATCTCTTAAAATCCCTTTTCTCTTTGAGAACATGTAGTCACAACAAAAGCATGCTTCTGAGCAGAGATTTTCCCAGTTGGGCTACTGGTCAACAGTATTAGAACTAGATAGGAACTTACTAAAAACACACTTTCAGGCCGAACCCTTCAATTAATTGAAACATAAATTCTGAGCCAGGACCCAGCAATATGTATTTTAACAAATCCTCCAGGGAATTACAATGCATGCCCCAGTTGGCAAAGCTCTGGTGTGGATCAATGGGCAATACCCCTTTCTCAGGAACAGCTGAGTCATTTAACCCCTAGAAACCCCAGTCTCTTTATGCACACAAATTGAATAGTTATACCTTTATAAAATAATTATCATGAGTTTTAAATGACACATGAGCACCTAAGACACAGTAGGTGCTCAGTAAATGCTAGCCAAAATTAAAAGACCAGGAAGCTTTAAAAGTGTAATATAAAAAAGAAAAAAGGATGAGCTTCAGACTTCTTTTCTTCCTTATATAACATCTTTAGCGTTATATAATGTGCAATTTGCATGCAAAACATTCCACCCCAGGGCATCATAGAAGCCTTGAAAAATCCAATATTATGCAGACAGGCAGAGCTGGCTGCTAAACCAGGCTTAGAAACTAATTTTCCCTCTTTAAGGAGGTGACATTTGCACATTCAACACAGCAGCAATAAATTTAGGCTTCCTTACCACCCCCTGCTGTACATGGGTTATTATTTTTATCAATAGTGAAGTTATTTCTCTTGCAGTATTTGGAGCTGTTTTTGTGCCTCCCTCATTCTTTTCATCCACACTGTAGTTATCAGCAAACAGCTCATTAGAAAACCAACAACAACGAAAACCTAAAACCATTTTAATGGCAGAAATGAGATTTGAGCATTTAATTAAGCTCCAAAATTACACTTTCCATTAATAATTGGGAATACACACCATGTCAATTAAAAACGGATTAACAGCAAAGGCTTGAAAATTTGGACTTAAACGTAGCCTGAATTTTGAAGCTGTTTGTATTCTCAGAGTATCCCAGGCAAGTACTCGGGGGAAACAAAGAAATGCTTCTTCTCCTTTGGAACTTTCTAGAGATTAAGAAAGCCCCTTTTTCCTTACCAGTGGGCTAGTGCTGGTGTTGACAATGCATCTATCATGTTCACGGATATGCAGGTGTGCAAGCCACTGTAGACAAAAAAGCAGATAACTGGGTGCTGAAAGGATCATGATGCTAAAATTCAAATAAGCGCTGGGGAAATGGCTCACTAATGAAAGCACTTGTCATACAAGAAAGGAAACCCAAGGATGGATGCTAATGAAGACTGGGTGTGGAGGCATGCCTGTAATTCCAGTCTTACAAGAAAGCTGTTAGGGCGACAAGCTATATTGGTGAGCTCTGGGTTCGAGTGTGAGATCTCGCATCAAAAGAATAAAATGGAGGGGCAATGGAGGAAGATTCCTGACATCAACCTCAGGCCTCTGCACGCTTGTGCACACATGTTAATGTCCGTCTACCATCCACACGTGCCCGTACATGTGCCAGCCTCCGTGCACCCACACTCACACACACAGTTGAAGAGAAAAAGGAAAAAATAAACAATAAACTAAAGTCTGGTGTTGCTGGTCTGATGCTGATGCTAAATTTTAACCTGGGTCAACTGAACACAGGGATTATTTGCAACGAGAACTTCTAAGTCCGCAAGAGCCAAGATGAATGATAGAATCCATCAGTCAGCAAAAACTTGCAGAATATGGACGCAGGGTTGGGTCTCCTATTTCAAGCAGGCGTTTCTTTTTTTTTTTTTTAATTTTTTTAAGGAGTTCTTCCTGGGGATGGGGGTGCATCTGGATCCGGGGCAGGATTGTTTGCTCTTGGCACTGTTGAGCCTATTAAACTGAAGTTGCAAACTCATGAATTTGAAGTGTGAATATGCTCCCACTTCTGGCTCTCCCGCGGTGGCTCTGGGAGTGTTGTTGCCAGCCCCTGCTATTCTTGGCTGCACTGCCTCTCTCCTACATGAAATCTCTAGAGGAAGCTCATGTTCTAGCATGTTGTAAAAGTGAAGGCAGGAGAGCATTTAACAGCACCTAGGACTCAAATAACTTTTTCTTTGGACAATAGCAGAGATTTAGAAGAAAGGAGGATAGGAGAGGGGTAGGGTCTTCATCTCATCCAGAATATGGCCCTTTAATACAATTCCATGTTGTCATGATCCCCATGCATAAAATTTTTTTACCTTTACTTCAACCTGTAATTTAGCTACTGTTATGAATTATAATGTAAATATCTGATATATAGTGTATCTGAACATGGCCCCCAAAAGGATCATGACCCATGGATTGAGAACTGCTGTACCTAGAGGGGAAACCATCTTGAGAATAGCAATCATTTGAAAGAGTCAAAAAATGTTATCTTTCTCCTTTATGGAAATCTCATTGGAGATGCCTCATGGGCAACTGGGAATTCTTCTCTCGTTTCCTTGTCTCTACCTCTGGCCTTTGTACTTCCTCCTCAGATTCCTTCTCTGACTTTTGTGTTTGTCTTTCTCTCTGTAGCTTTGTAATTATTGCTTTGCCTCATCTCTCTCTCTCTTCCCTGTCTCTGTTTTTATTTTCTTTCTCAGTTTATATGTGCTTCTTTCCCCCTCTTTCTTAGTCTTAGACATTCTGTAGCTTCACTTTGTCTTTCAGTATGGTCTACCTCTTCTATCATTCCTTTTCTTTTTGTCCTCTCTCATTCAACTGTTTCTTTACTTCTCCTTTTAATTGCTATAAGTGGTTACCTAGGTTCCAGGAGACTGTGAAAAATCAATACTGATAAAAAATTATTTTGTGGAATTTCTTACAATGCCTGTTACCCTATCACTTTTAATGTATTGACCACTGTTCATCTATGCAATTGAGCCCCAGAATATGAGAATAGCAAAACTAAAAGAAGCTTCAGAGCATACCAGATGCTCCCCTTTTCTTTTCCATAAAGAAATTGACGAACATATGAGAAAAGGGAAAAACCACAAGTTAACATGTTTCAAAGTAAAGACTGGTCTCTGCAATTTTTTAATTAAATGTTAAATTTCAAATACATATTTGATTACTCAAGAATAAAGCTATGAATAATTCCACAAATATTTAATAATTTTTACAATCTTAATTATGTTCCATGTCGTTATATGATGTCTAGAATATATACTCAGAAATCTACAACCTATCTGGAAGCTATGTGTTCAAGTGTTAGGAAACTCTTATTGTTTGGATGAGATAGTCTTCCAAAGTGTCATGTGACAAAGGGTAATGTCTATAGTTTGTCACTGGTGAAAGGTAGGGGAATCTTTTTTATAAAGAGTTTGGTAAGAGAAAGTTAGGTCTCGGTAGACACAGTCTTAAAGAAGACTGGGCCCTGGCCCCTCCTCTTCCTCTTTTACTCCTGGTCACCAAAATATGAATACTCAGTGGTGGGCTTCACATGTCCTTCCCTGACACAGACCCCAAATCAATAAAACCAAGAAGTCATGGGCTAAAATCTTTAAGACTAGGAACCAAACCAATCTTTTAAAAAAGATGATTATATCAGATATATTTAACAACAATAAAAATGGTAATAAATATATAGGCATATAAATGAGATAGGTGAGGCAGATGTAAAATTGTCAGTTTACATGATCACATTTCTTTGACTCCATGAATGAAATTCTCAGCAATAAAGACAATTTGAAAATTGGCTAGTGTGGTTTTAGGACTTCAGTAAGAAGCTAAAAATATTCTTGGCCTTAAATCTAGACTTTGGGGTGCTCCATTTGCGTATCATTTGGCAAACGCAAGTTCATGGAATCATAGTCTCCTCCCAGATCTGGATCGGGAGAAAATGGAAAAATGAATCCCCAGAGCCTCCATATTCTTAACAGTTGCATATTACAGAGGCATAGATAGATGTTTGCCTATTAAATATTTCCTTTGGCTTATAGGGAAATAAGTCAGAGAAGTTCCTGTATAGAACTATGTGTCTGGAGGACAGTGGCAAAGCGTTAAAATTGAAATCCTCGTTAACATCTCAGTGATGCTTTCTTTTACCTGCTTAACAACTATAACAGTAGTTCATAAGAGTCAATCTGTTTTCCATTCGGGAGTAAATCCCTAGCATATAAGGTGTGTTTGACTAATAACTGCCTGGACCAGCTTTGCGATGCATGCATTTTTCATAGTGGATGTAAGGCCATGCCATTGCGCAGGAAAACTTTTGCAGGGGCGATGGTGGAAAGTCTCAAGTAATGCAGTAGTTTGTAGATCACCAAAGCTTGGTTCTATTTGAAAACTTAAACAGGTGTTATGTCTGTACTGTGAAAAAAATCCCATCAGTCAAAAAGTCTAAAACTCTTGGGATGGGGTCTATTATTACCACTTTAGTGCAAACTATGGAGAACTGGCTTAGAAGAAGTGAGTGATAATGAAAACTAAGATGAGAAAACTCCTCTAATACTGATGTTGATGACTTCATATTGTCCTGCATCCACAAGTAGGCAGTTAATTTTCTCTACTAGATAGCTCAGAAGCCAGTAACCAAAGGGTGCAGTGGGAGTAGAGACAGATAATCTCACAACATCTCCAGCCTCAAGGATTTTGTATAAGACATAGGTTGGGCCTTTTGGAGAGCAGCCAGTATATGGTATGTGAGTATAGGCAGAGGCAGCTCATTCATTTCCCAGAAGCCCAGACCCAAAATAATCATACAGAAGCAAATCAATTACAATACTGTTCGGCCGATGACTCTAGTGTATCTAAAGCCAGTTCTTCCATCTTGAATTAACCCATTTCTATCAACCTATGTATCACCACTAGGTTGTTGCTTTCCAGTGTCAGCATGTTAGTGCTTTGGCAGCTACATAGCGTCCCTTCAACCATGACTACTGTCTCTCTACATCTCTGTTCACATTTTCCACCTGGCTTTATTCTGTTAAACCATTGGTCAAAAGCAGCTTCATTATTAGCCAATGACAATAAAACATATACACTGCATACAGAGGGGAATCACACATCGTCTGAGCAGTAAGGAGCTATTAGTATGTCTCCTCAAAGCGGAACAGGATAGTGTGAAAAGTACATAGCCAAAGAGCACCTACTAAAAGCTCCAGTATCAGGAATAAGAAGATGTCTTTTGAGTTGTTGGTCAGGGTCATCCAAGAGATTCTCAAAACACATAGCCTATTGCCATTGCCTTTAGTTGTCTCCCAGAGGTGGAATGTAAGTCCCTATTGCTGAAGGCACCTTGAACTTCAGATACTGGTCCCAAAGTCCTTTAAGCTGGAATTGAGCTGAATGTTTCTGTCCTGAGGACTATTGATCATGGTACCAGAAGGTACCATGTAAGCAAGCTACTTTACTACCTAGGTATAAGTCCTTTGAACCACAAGAATGACAATACACACCATTATAACTCTAAGGGTTAAGTAGTAGTAGTACACATACCTTGGTGGTAACCAATAACTGTAATTAGATTTCAGTCCCATTTAACAGGATAGAAACTATGTCTGGTAATAGAAATCTAGTCACCCAAGGATAGTGAAGTCATGGATCTTGGAGAAGAAACTACACCGTCACTTTACTGAACCAGCATAATCCCGAACCACGTTCTATATTTGTCCTTAAACACACAGGTAAGTGTAATCCTCACCCTCATCAAGGACAATTCACCTTGACACAGACATAGGCCATTATAGGAAACCACAATAAATAAAAATGAGAGTTGCGGAGCCCAGTTCCACTGGATACATCTACAAGATAACTTCCACACTTAAGATTCACTCAGGAAACAGTGGGGAAGAGGGGGACAGAAAAATTGCAAGAACCTGAGGAACAGGAAGTTTAATGTGAGACTGTCTCCTAGTAATGTCAGAAGCTACAGCCATGAAATATCACCAATACAACTGCTTAAATGTGAGTTGAACTAGGACAATAGCAATAGACATACCAAAAAAGATAAGGGAAAGACTACAAGGCCTCAACCACACACAAAAAAACTATAGATAGCTAAAGATGACTGAGAATGGAAGAAATCATCTTCCACAAAGAAGAATACACCAACTGGTTATCCAATACTAAATGGTAAACTCTGAAAACATTTGCACAAGTAAGATTATATGTATTAGCAGGTTATACTTAGAAATATATCTGTATAAAGATATCTGCATATAGATATGTCCTTTTTCATATTATTATTTCAATTGCATAGTGTGGGATTAAGAGCCCATGAAATCTCAGCTTCTCTAGTTGTTTCCAGAACTATAATTCCATCTGAATTCCCTGATTGGATTTCTAAAGAAGAATCTGGCTAATCTTGAAACATAGTGATGAGTATGAAATGAAGGTGGTGCCTATTTCCCCTTGGAAAACAACTAATTAAAAAAAAAGAGGAAAAAATTGAAAGAGACCAGAGAGGGATATATGGAGAGTTTAAGAGAAGAAGTAGAAGAGTTAAATGTGATTATGGTATAAATTAAAAGATAAAAGAAATATTAAGAAGAGAAACATGAGTCAAGGACTTGTTATTTTAAAGCCAATACAAAAAACAATGAGACTAAATGAAAAAGAATGGGATACTTAGGGCACAAAAAGTAAGACCCTGCACATACATGACTTGAGAACTGGCAAGTTATTAGCCCTGCATTCAAGGAGTCTTGAATCCATATTCCATTCCTGAGAAAGACAGATCCTGAGGGATTTTCATCTTTACAAATTCCTTATAACTCATGATCTGACATCTTTGTCAAGTGTTTTGATTCGAGCATGTGTAAAGCTAATTTTTCAAATGAGCCAATGTAGAGACCACAGGAATCCTCTCCTGGATCAGGTGATCTCACCTAGAAAATTCCACCACAAGAGGATATTATCCCTTTAACAACTGCAATTGTGCAGTTTTTCCTTGTGAAAGACTTGGTCTGTCAGGCAAGAGTAGCTGCATAGTTTCAAAGAAATCACTGCCCTTATCCATAACAGTTCAATTGCATGGAGTGGGATTGAGAGCCCAGGAAAGCTCATTTTGTCTAGATGTTTCCAAAACTATATTTCCATCTGAATTCCACCAGGAATCTAGATAATTCTGAAATATGGTAATGAGTCTGGAATGAAGTTTGTGGCACATCTCACTATGGAGTTGAATATTTTGGGACAAATGCTACTTTTCTCTAAGAGGTTTTGAATAGAGAATCTGGTGTGTGTGTGTGTGTGTGTGTGTGTGTGTGTGTGTGTGTGTGTGTGTACTCCCATGCACGTGCTTGGCATATGTGTAAGTGGGTGAGTTAAGGTGATTCGGCTTAATTATATGCCTTATTCATACAGATTGAGACAAACAGAAATTAATTCCTATTATTTCACTAATCTATGCTATCATCTGAAATTTTACCAAGACATCCTTGAATGTACATCCTTTACCTACAGCTGCCATAATTGCTGGGCTGTTCCACTAATAGTCTTGTTTAGAACTGTATTCATAACATGTTCCTAGCATGTTTCAGGAAACAACAATTCTCATGTCATTAAATTTCCTTCCATAAATGTGGGTTCAGTCCCTTAGAAGTTAAATGATATGTGTAGAAAATTACTTTTTGCACATGGAAATGTGGCTCTTTCCTAACCAAAGACTCTAAGTAGAAAGCTTGGATCTCATAACAGATGATCTGGTCATTTGACACCTGTCTTTCAAGTAAAACAATGTGCCCTGTGTCTCAGCCTTTCCTTCCCCACAATACCAAACACTTAGTAAACTAGGTTTCGATATTAGCTCTCTCTCACTTAGTTAGAATCTTCCCTGTCAAGATTATCTCATTGTTCTTTGTTGACTGTCTTAACTACTTTGTGTCTCTGTATTCTGATTTTTGAAACTAAGATTTTAATGGCACCCACCTCCTTGGATTTTGTTAGGTTAAAATAGTCAATGCACAGTTAGATTCTTTGGTTGTGCAGTTTTAGCTAAAGGAATCCTGAGCTAGACTAATGTCATGGAACCTGTCCCATGTGACTTTTTTTCTGGTAGTTCTTGAGGTTTTGAGTTTAATATACTCTGAGTTGACTTTTTTCTATAGTGTAGTAATTTACACTAATTTCATTTCTCTGTGTATAGGTAACCTTTTGTCTCATCAGTACTTATGGGAGAGACTGTCGTTTCTGTATAGTGTGCTCTTGGCAACTTTGTCAAAAACTGATTGACCTTTAAAATTTTGATATATTTCTAGTGTTTATGTTCTGTTTCAAATTGAGGAAGCCATCAATCAACTGAATGAAAAGATACCCCACGAAATGCAAAAACATATTTGAAAATAGTACATTCTATAATGTGTTAGATTTCCAAAATTGTAAGAAACTCAAGTAATTCAATTGTTATAAAACAAGTAATGTGATAAAAATCAATAAGAGATATGTAGGCATTTCTCTTACAAGGATATGCAAATGGTCAATAGGTATGTGAATAATTCTGAAGATCACTAATTAGCAGGCAAACACAGATTGAAACCATTGTAAGATATTCTCTCATATCCAGAAAAATTGTTTTAAAAGGGACAGCAAAGACTAGTGTCTTAGTTACTTTTACATTTCTATAAAGAAGGTATTGTGGGAATTCATTCAGCCTTTTAGATAACAGCCCATTAAAGTGTGGTCTAGGGTACTACAAACACAGACAGGAAATCTGCTTTTTTCCTTTCAGTTGGTTTGTGTTCAGAGTTTGTTTTGCAGTTTCCAGTGCTCACAGAACATAGGAACACAGCATCTCTCTTATTGTGAGTCTTTCTCAACAAACACAATAAAGTCTATCCTTTATTGTGGGCTTTCATGGGCTTGCTTTAATTACACTACATTCTGGCACCCAATGTGGGTAAATGTTATATACAAAAACAGCATTCTAAGGCAACTTGTAAAAGAAAACATTTAATTTGTGAGCTCATGATTCCAGATGATTAGATTGTATGACCATCATTACTGAGAGCACAGCATCAAGCAGGTAGTCAGTGCTCTCAGAAACTTTTCCATCACTAATAGACATTTAGATGACTGTATATATTGGGTATTGTGAATAGAAGATCTGCAATAGGAGGCAGAATGAGAGAAAGCTGACTGGAAATGGCATGAGCTTTTGAAACCTCAAAGCACACTGTCAGTGATGTACTTCTTCCAATAAGGATGTACCTCCTAATCCTTCCAAAACAGTTTCAATATTTTGGAAGGTTATAAAACTTCTGAGAGGTTTTCCTGGGAAAATTCCATGACTGGGGTTGGTTTTTAAGGGTTTATAACTTCACTGCATTTCCTGTTCTTATTCTCATTTTTCCCTGTATTATGGATGGAATATGATCAGATAGTTTCTTCATCCTTCACCATCCCATGCTGCCCTCTCATGATGAACTCAAGCACTCTGCAATCATAATCAAATAATCTTCATCTCTATTAAGTTGGTTTGGACCATGTGTTTTTATCCCTGCAGTAAATTAGTAATTCATACTAACCTCAAGATATGAGTAGAAAGCATGTTTGAGCAAAAAGGGGAATACAGCAAATCAAAAGGGAGAATAGTATAAGAGCTATCTAGAGACAGAGATGAGGATTAGGTAGGTGGATTTTGTGAATCAAAGTAAGGAGTTTGCATTCATTTACAATTGCCAAATAGTATTTTAGAAATTTTTGTCAGGGAAATGGATGCTAAAAAGAATCAATTAGAAGGAGGCAGGATTCAAGAGAGGAAACTTAGAGCCCCATGTAATCCTCATTTCCTTTTAGTATCCTTGGACTTGGGATGCTCCTAAACATAACTAATTACTCAGTGTTAGTGAAATATGGATGTTGGAAGATAATGAGAATCATCACTTTACTAAAATAGCATAATCCACACTCATAATATAAACATTTATCCTATACCCACATCAAGAAAACTTTTCTTAGCAACAAAAAGAGACTACTACATAAAACCACAACCAATCAAACTGCAGAGTTGTGGATACCAGTCCCAATGGATACATCTACAAAACACCCTCTCGCCTAAGGTTCAGGGAACATTGTAGAAAAGGGTACATAAAGACTGTAATAGTCATAGGATCATGGATTTTGCAATAAAGTTGTGTCTCTTATTAATGTCAGGAGGTACCCCATAAAATCTCTCCAACATTGTTGTCCAAACATGAGACAAATGAAAATAACACCAATAGACACACCTATGAGAACTGAACCACACAAAAATAACTTCAGGCAACTAAAGAAAGCTAAGAGTAAAAAAAAAATGTCTTCAGTGAAAAGCAAACCAATTATTTTGTTATCCAATACCAATTGGTCTGACTTAAAAACATAAGTAACACTATACAGACTGAACAGGTTTTGTTTAGGAATATATCTCTATATATGTACGTGTATGTAACAACATTTAATGAAAACTAAGACAATGAGTTTGAAAGAGAGGAAGGAGAGACATATAGAAAATTTTGAGGGGAGAAAATGGAAGGAAAAATTATGTAATTATAGTCTCAAAAATAAAAGAAAAATGAGAGCAGAGAAAATAATGTTTAAAATAAGATGGATTAGTTTCAACAGTACATTTATGGGACACTGTATAAACTGCAATGGGGGTGGAGTATAATTTTCTTTGTTTACAAAACCCATGCGAAAGGTGGTGATAAAAGAAATAGAAAACAATTTACTTCACCTATCCATCTCAGAAAATCATGATTTTATTATTATCTTTTAGAATTTTTACAGTCACTGACCATGAATGTACAGGGTTGGATTAAAGCTATCATCATAACAGATTCAAATTATGTTGAATTTTGTGTTCTTCACATAATAGCTACTATCTTAGTTGCTGTTCTTTTGCTCTGAAGAGACCAATGACCAAGGAAACTCCTAGAGAAAATGCACTCAATTGAGGACTTACTTATAGTTCAGAGAATTACTCCATTATCTTCATGGTGGGAGCATTGCTTCAGGTTGATGTGGGTTTCCCCTCTGTACACTATGAACATATTTTATTACCATTGGTTAATAAAGAAGCTGATTTGGCCTATGGCAGGGCAGAATATAGCTAGGCAGAAAAACTAAACTGAATGCACGGAGAGAAAATGCAGAGTCAGGCATGCAGCCACCCAAGAAGAAAGATGTGAGATAACAAACCACGAGCTTTGTGGTAAAAATGGAGAAGTAGCTGAGAGCTATATCCTATTTCACAAGCAGAGGAAACCAGGCTTTTGAAAGTTCAAAAGTAATACATTTCATCCAAAATGCTACCTACTCTAACAAGACTACATCTCCTAAACCTTTTAAACTTTTCACACAGTTCCACTTCCTGGTGACCAAGCATAAAACATATCAACCTATGGGTACCATTCTCATCCAAACCACCATAGTTACCATAAGTGTTTCCTAATTTTCTTACAGTCAGAAGCACATTATATAAATATTAGCTTTCTTTTTATTCATTATTCTTCATTTTTTCTATTACTATGATAGGGAAAATCTTAGGAATAATTATATTTTACATTTCTCTAAATTTCTCTGAATTTGTCAAGTGAACAATCCAGTCTCTCAAACTTTTATGTTCTGTTACTATATAATGAGTACTGACATTCTTTCAATTATGTGTAAATTGTTGCTTAATTAAACTTCCTTGTTTGTAAATATTTCTTGGTCATTTGACATTATGCCTTTGAGCACCATCTTCTAAACAATAATTGTGGTTTCAGAAGGGAAGGCCTCTTTTCACTATAAATTACCCCAAACTTACTATACATGGTGTTGCACATGAGATTATTTTGCCTTTCATATTTAAGAGAGTCCTGGGGTTCCTTTGGCAAGCTGGCAATTTCTAATTAAAATATATAGTCATGGTTTCAACTCTGGATAAAAAATAGTATAGGAACATGTTTTTGAATTCTTTATCTGACTTTTAAGTGACAGAATTTTTTCTAAACATTGGGCATACTTATTCCATTCTCAAAAAGCATAAGCAAAAAAATCCCACAGATATACTGTTAGAAAAGGACTTGTCACATTAATAAGTTTTATTAATGCAGTAGGTCAGAGTGACCTATCACTTTCTATTTATGTATCTGCCTTAGTTAACAATTCTGCAGAGAACAAAATAAGAGATAAATCAATGGTAGACAGGCAATTGGTAGGTTAATAATAGAAAATAGATATGGGGATGATAGATTTTATATATGTATATATATATATATATATACATATATATATATGATAGATAGAAAGATAGATAAATAGAAAGAAAGAGAGATAAATAGAAAGAAAGATAGACAGAAAGAAAGAGAGAAGATTAATTATAGAGAATGGGTATTAAAGTTGTGAAGACCCACAAGTATCATCATCTACTGTCAATTAGCTGGAAAATAAGACATTGGAAGAGTAACTCAATCCAAGGCTGAAGATTTTAGAACTAGGGTCTTCAATGTCTTGGGGTAAGTGAAGACAGAAGATGGGTGTCTAGGTTCAAGAAGAATGGCAAGAATGATTTTACCCTCCCTTCACTTTTTGTTTAATCTAAGGTCCCTGGGAAGAAGATACTGCCTGCTTGATCTGACGATAGAAAATGTAATTTGCTTTGATTGCTAATATAAAATTATAATCTAGTCTGGAGACACTCTTAATAGACACAGTCAGATAAACAATTTAAAAACTGACTGAGCATTTAATGATTTACCAAGTAAACCCAAACCATTAACCATGGTGTTATCTATGAATAATATTATATATATACATATATATATATTATAATAATATAGTAAAATTATATATATCATAAAAAATGAAAGGCTTCAATTTCAATTTATTGAGCATTTTTTATCACCAACCATCTAAATTTATTAAATGCTCAGTAAGTTGAACTATTTAGAGGGTTGAATATGGATATAGAATAAACTCTCCTTTAATCATCACCCAGGCCTCTGATGAAGATCTTAGTTTGAAATTTATGTTATGGTTGGGAAACAGAGACTGAAAGAAAGTGTGCAAATTCTCCAAGGTCTGATGGTAAGAAGGAGCCATGTCTTGGCTGTAGATCTGCCAGATCTCCATGCATGCTGCCTGTTCCCTTGCAGGAACTGAATATGTTCTGCCTGGTTATTTATTATGAAGCTGATGTTTTTCTCACTAATTTGAATTTACTCTTGTTTCGCTGTAGGTATGTATTTATTATCTTGGCATGTTTAATACATATATTTTCCCCAAGAACTTTAAAAAGATCTATTTAGCAGGAAATATTAAAGCTAAGGGAGTCGTAAGCTGTGCAATGTGCCTGTCTAATTTGATTAGCGTGTTTGGAGTGTGATCGCAAGAAGTGGGAGAGATATTTTTTACAATGTTTACTGACAAAAACTTCCTTGGGTTTTCAAAAAGTGAATGAAATGGGAAGATACCTCGTAACAACTGCACAAGTTGAGTTGAGTGATTCCCTATTGATTGTATGAGGCCCTGAAGCACCTCAGACATTCCCCATGTCCTTTCTCTCTTACTTTCAAGATGGGCATAATAAATACTGTTTTTTCACAGATGAGAGAAACACAGCAGAGATATACAATAACTTTACTAACACCAAAGACAGTGAGTAGCAGACAGGGATTGAACAGATGTCAGGAGGAGCCCAAACACATGCTCTAGTTGCATATGCTGTGTGCAGGGAGGTACTTGTTTGCTGTAAATTGCTCTAAATTAGAGGCTTGAGAGAGCATCAGCGGAGGGGCACCACAAGCAGAGTATGGATCAGTGCAGGCTGGTGCTTTACATCTTCCACCATTTTCCACTATGGCTGTAGCTGGTGAGAAAAAGGTGACACTGATAGACTCAGTGCCTTTCACTCCTGTTTCCCTTTCAAAACTTCCCTTCCTTCACCCTCTTTCCTTCTATTCCCTTCCTGTTTTCTTTTTCTTTTCCCTCTTGTTTCTTTCTCCATCTTTCTTACCTTCTTATATCTATCCGTTCAGTAAGACTATACTAGAGACATGATATTAGGCATTGTGAGAATTGAGATGAGTGGCTCATGATCCCATTTATACTCAAGTGATGAAGACAGGTGAACATTTGGAAGCTCGGTGTTATCTAACAGTCAATATCTGTAAATTTCCAGGGCTTTCCAAATGAATGAGTAATTCCCAGATTTTTAAGGAGTGAATATGAAGTTGAGAGATGGGCTACCAGAGTCCAGGAAGGGAATGAATGTCCATGAAGTTGAGAGATGGGCTATCAGAGTCCAGGAAGGGAATGAATGTCCCAGGAAACCTGCAGTGCACAGCAAATTTTATCGAGCTTCCTAACTCACTGAAGGACTGAGAAGAGGAAAGATAGTCATACCAAGACACCTGAAGTGAAAAATCAGTTGCAACTGCATGAATGTAGTAGGAGATGTGGGCCTGCTTTTCATCCCGCCCGGCTCCCGCACGGCTAGCTTTACACCAGAAATAACAACACACAAATTGTATTCTTTTAAACACTGCTTGGCCCACTAGCTCTAGCCTCTTACAGGCTAATTCTCATATTTTGCCTAACCCATTTTTAGTAATCTGCGTAGTACCACTAGGTGCACTTACCGGGAAAGATTCAGCATGTCTGACCTGGCAGCTTGCTTCATTGCATCTGCCCGGGAGAGGGGAGCATGGCCTCTGAGCTCACTTTCTCTTCCTCCCAGCATTCTGTTCTGTTTACTCCTCCCACCTATGTTTTAACCTATGAGGGCCAAGCAGTGTTTAAAAGAATACAACTTGTGTGTTGTTTTTCCTGGTGTAAAGCTAGCTGTGTGGGAGCTGGGCTGGACCAAAAGCAGGCCCACAGCTCCTACTACAGAATGACGCCCAGACGTGTGGACAACTGAATCCACTGAGAGCCTGAGAAAGCTTGGGAAAGAATAAAGAATGTTTTCTTGGTAGCAACAATTTCTTGGTTCTGTTCTGCTTGCTAGAGGCAAGCAAGCACTGAGGCTTCCTGACTCAGCTTTAGCTGCAAAACCTAGCAGCTCTTTTAAGAGGTCCTGCCACGAAACACTTAAACGGTGTTGATAAAAAGCTGAACGCATGCTTTTCGGTTTTCAGCTATAGCAGGAAAAAAGCTGTGCCATTTAAAAATGCCAGCTTTCTGCGCTGTCCTGCCAGGGCAAACTCTGACTATTTGAGGCAGGAGGGCTGACTACAGAGAGAGGACTTGAGTGTTGTCTGTGGACATAATGCTGCAGCTTACTTGCTGGCAGGGACCTTGAAACAACCATAGACTTGTGGCAATAAACATGGCTACAACCGGCACATCTTCCATGAGGCTGGAAAGCTGAGGAATGGGCTGGATCTAGCTTCCAAAGCCACGGCTTTAATCCTACCCATATTGCTCTGTAATTTAAAGACTCATGTGGTCAGAAAAAGAGATATACAGTAAAGAGAGATTCAAAGACAAAGAAAATTTCCAAATGATTTACAGTGTGTTAAAAATATATGCAGACTAAAAGTTAAAGTTCTTAAAGTAAGAAAAAAAAGAAAGAGAGTAGTTGGGTGTGGTAGTACACACCTTTAATCTCAACACTTGGGAGGCAGAGGGAGATTGACCTCTGTGACTTCAAGGTGTGGTAGCACATGAGGACTTGAGAGTGGTTTGAACGATGGCATACAAAAGATAGATAGAAGGTGGGGCCTTGAAGATTACAGGGGGGCAGTTAAGACTAAGCTGAGACTGACTGAGGAGAAATTTGCTATTCTGGAGGATTATTATTATTATTATTGGTGGTGGTGGTGGTGATGATGGTGGTAGTGGTGGTGGTATTGTTATTGGTGGAAGATCTACAGCAATATAATACTTAGTGATGAGCAGAGGTCCAGAGGAAAGCACACAAAGTCTTTGAGTGTGAAGGCAGAATTACTTCTTCCTCTGGTAGCTTTGACCCTTTAACAGCATTATGCAATAACCTTTGTTCCCCAAAGATGACCACCCATATATCTTCCATCTTTGGCAGGGTTGAAACTTTGAAAATCAAGTGTTTGGTCAGTTTGTCCATATCTATATCATGGGGGTAGCATCAGCCAAGGAGAAAAAGCAGCTTGTGCAGAAATGAAGCTGCATATCTAAAGCCTGTCTCTGTGTATACAATTAGACCTGCATCAGGATGCAGTGCCCATTTTTCTCTGTTTGGTCTTTATCCCAGTGTCCCAGGCTGCTGCACTCCTATGATCTTGAAAAACTTGGGGAAGCAAAAAGCAGAAGCTAGTTCCTGAAGATAGTACACTTTGCCTAAATGATGAGGTGGTAGTTGGGCTCCTCTGTGAAGCTACTGATGCCAGTTTGTGTTGTGTTGGTGCTCAAGACAGCCAGAGTTGGAACAGGTAGATTGCCACCCTCACAGACACTCATGAAGGAATTTCTATGGAGGTTATCCTTTTATGGTACTTGTGAGGTCTGAAAACTTGTAGTAAGGTGTTACCTGCATGGTACTGGTATGGTCATTCACATATTGCTCTGGATGGTACTAGTTCCCCTCCTAGACATCTGTTTTATACAAGAAGATCTTTTGATTAACTTTCTGCATCATGCATCACATCTGAGACTTTCTGCCATAAATGTAATTCCTCTTGGGACATCGCCCTCTGTACTATGGAAGGTCATGTGGACTGTTTCCATATCAAGTGGACTCAGTAACTTATTTCAGAGAGAAAAGTTATCTCCAGGTTCCAACACAAAACCAGACTTGTGCTGAGGGAGTTGATTTCTCGGCTCTCAGGAATTCTGCTGGGAGAGTGAAAGTCCCCCAGGTAACCCTTGCTAACCCGCAGTCTTCATGAGTTTTTCATCTGCAAAATCAGCAACGAGCTTGTTTGGCAGAGTACTGACTTCATCCATGTCAGGTGTGACCCTGATGTTTGTGGAGATGTTGTGAGGATCAGCCTTGATGTTTATCTGAAGTTCATTCTGTGAGTGACACAATCAAAATAGTCATTGCTATTTAGGAGGCATTTCCCACATACAAATTTGATGTATACAATAATCCTACATAATCTGTACCACTATCATGGTCATTTTGCTTGTTGAGTGAGTGGATTATAGAGATTAAGCAAGTCACAAAGGATCCATTGACACTCCAGGTGGGGTTTGCCTGGATTTTTTTCTGCTTTCATCTCTATGTGGTACACAGCTAGCATCACCTTTTGATATTTCAGTACTCATTATTGGCTGCTCTCATCGCCTGAAATGTATCACTTCGATAAAATTCCACATTTATTTTACATTTTCCACAAATGTCACACTCTTTGACAAGCACTTTTTTTGAGCCTCTCACATCCAAATCAAAATTATTCTTACTTCTATGTCCTGTCACTGCTTGTATTCTCTCATGTTTGCTGTATTTACCCACAAGGCTGTGAGCTCTTCCTAGGTCTTTCTTCCATCTATCCATTGTACTATCCAGGTCCTTAACAAATATTTTATGAACAAGCGTCTATCTACTGTGCCATCCAGGTCCTCAGTAAATATTTTATAAACAATGGAATAAAATATGTTTGTTCTGATTCAATCAGAAAAACTGCTTAGTGTATTTCTGACAGCTCTAGAGTCTGAAAGACACAGCCCTTTCATGCTTTCTTTATTGTATTTTTGTGAATCTGTGTCATTTAGTGAATGTTCTACTTGATATAGAAGAGAAAAAGAATGATCTAAGAGTTCCTGCCAGATTTGAAGAACTTTTATCAACTTCTCTTGCTTTATCATCCTCTTCTTTCCTCTCCCAACTCCAGGGTTTCTCCCTTCTAAAGAAAATGAATATAAAGGTTGGAAGATAGAATTTAACATCTGTATAGTTATTCTTCAGTGGTTTTGGTCTGAAATGTCTCATCGAGAAGCCATGTTGCAAGGAGGGTGAGTCCTGGTTTCTTCCTTAGAATTATTACTTTACTATGCTATTTAATGTATGATTCATATTTCCTTTAAATAGTTTTCAATTCAAAGGAGAATTTAAACTTTTGGCTAGGCATCATACTCATGTGCTGGGAATTTTAGAATTTTAGAACTATGCCTGATAGTGCAATAAATTTTACTTGAAGTTATAGTCACCCTAATTATTATGAAATTAATATTGATTGATTTGGAAAATGTAGAGAACACATTACAATAATTAAGAGGGACAGTTGATTTTTAACAGATAAAAAATATAATCACAAATATATAGTGATGTCATTCTTGATGTCCAGGGAATATTTCACACCTGACTCATGTTGACTTCAAGACTCTTGGCACAATAAAAAGGTATCAATGAGTCAGGCTGGAAAAGATATAGAGAGAGTAGGCAGATTCAGAGAGAGGCCATGTGGTTGCTGCAGGAGACAGACACCAGACAGAATCTAATGGGCAGGTCACAACCGTTACGTGACAATATACAGATTAATAAAAATGGGTTAATTTAAAATATAAAAGCTAGACAATAAAAACATGAGTTAACAGGTCAAGCAGTGTTGTAATAATATAGCTTTTGTGTGATTACTTTGTATCTGGGAGGCCTGGAAACAAAGGAGGGGCCTCTGCCTACAGTATACCAATATTTAGATCTGTCACATGTTGAGATCTTTCCTTAGACCACATTAGGGGAAAAGAATAACAAGAACAAGCATGTGAGGAGATAGAGCATGTTGTTAAAGGAGATCTCAGTGGTGTTGTCCCATTGAGTATACCTATGCCGTGAGGAGATCCTAAGAGAGTATTCTGCTGTGCTGCTTCTAAATGAACTGTGCAAAGCGTACTTGTTTGGTGGTGTGGGATGAGCTCTGTCTCAGGATACTCCTGTCCTTGAACAGTTAATTCCCATCAAATGTGGACCTAATGATTTCCTTCTAACAAACGATACATGGCAATACCTGTGATCTCCCTCTTGATGGGATTCTCTTGACTTCTTGCTCTGAGAAAACCAGATAGTAGGTTGTGAAGCATATAACAAGGAAGTGAGGACAGCCTTTGGACAGTGTGAACATGAGGACCATAAATGCTTCCTTTAGGGAACTAATTCTGATGAGCAGCCATATGAGTGAACACGGAAGCTCTGTGATACATAGGTACATGAAAATACTCTGTAAAACATGTATTTGAAAGCCTTATGTTTTGCCAGAAAAGGACTGCGTTTATTTTCTTCTTCCTTTCTCTGCCATATTTGGGAATATGAGGAGGACTGCCTATTAAGGAAAAAGGGATGTCTCTTAAGACAAATGCCAATAAAATCAACAGGGTCAGTTTTTTGTTTGATTGATTTGTTTGATTAATATTACTTTTTTATACTTTTTTTATTGATAAAAGGAGAATAAAGAAAAGCAAAAAAAAAAAAAACAAATTTCCACCTCCTCCCAGCCTCCCATTTCCCTCCCCCTCCTCCCATTCTTCTCCCCCTCCTCCCACCCCTCTCCCCTTCCCCCCACTTTTCTCCCCCTCCGTCTCCAATCCAAAGAGCAGTCAGGGTTCCCTGCCCTGTGGTAAGTCCTAGGTCCTCCCCCCTCCGTCCATATCTAGGAAGGTGAACATCCAAACTGGCTAGGCTCCCACCAAGCCAGCACATTGCGTTGGATCAAAACCGCGTGCCATTGTCCTTGGCGTACCATCAGCCCTCATTGTTCGTCATGTTCAGAGAGTCCAGTTTTATCCCATGCTTTTTTTGGTAACAGTCCAGCTGGCCTTGGTGAGCTCCCAGTAGATCAGCTCCACTGTCTCAGTGGGTGGGTGCACCCCTCGTGGTCCCGACTTCTTTGCTCATGTTCTCCCTCCTTCTGCTCCTCCTTGGGACCTTGGGAGCTCTATCCAGTGTTCCAGTGTGGGTCTCTGTCTCTATCTCCATCCATCGCCAGATGAAAGTTCTAGGATGATATGCATGATATTCGTCAGTATTGCTCTAGGATAGGGTCATTTCAGGTTCCCTATCGTCAGCTGCCCAAGGAACTAACTGGGGGCCTCAGCTTGGGCACCTGGGATCCCCTCTAGGGTCAAGTCTCCTGCCCATCCTAAAGTGGGTCCTTTAACTAAGAAATGGGGTTCCGTGCTCCCCTATCCAACCTTCCTTTATCCCGATCCTCCTGTTTCCCCAAGTCCCCCCTCCTTTCCTTCTACCTTTTCTCTCCCCATCTCCCCTTACCCCCATCCCACCCCACCCCCAACATCCCACTTTTCTCCCCGGCAATTTTGTCTACTTCCCTTATCCAAGAGGATAACGATATGTTTTTCCTTGGGTTCACCTTCTTACTTAGCTTCTTTAGATTCGCCTATTGTAGACTCCGTGACCCCTATTTATGGCTAGAAACCAATTATGAGTAAGTACATCCCATGTTCATCTTTTTGGGTCTGGGATACCTCACTCAGGATAGTGTTTTCTATTTCCATCCATTTGCATGCAAAATTAGAGAAGTCATTGTTTTTTACCGCAGCGTAGTACTCTAATGTGTATATATTCCATACTTTCTTCATCCATTCTTCCATTGAAGGGCATCTAGGTTGTTTCCAGGTTCTGGCTATTACAAATAATACTGCTATGAACATAGTTGAACAAATGCTTTTGACATGTGATAGAGCATCTCTTGGGTAAATTCCCAAGAGTGGTATTGCTGGGTCGAGGGGTAGGTTGATCCCGAATTTTCTGAGAAACCGAAACACTGACTTCCACAGTGGTTGCACAAGATTGCATTCCCACCAGCAATGGATGAGTGTACCCCTTCCTCCACAGCCTCTCCAGCAAAGGCTATCCTTGGTGTTTTTTACTTTAGCCATTCTGACAGGTGTAAGATGATATCTCAAAGTTGTTTTGATTTGCATTTCCCTGATTGCTAAGGAGATTGAGCACGACCTTAAGTGTCTTTTGGCCATTTGAACTTCTTCTGTTGAGAATTCTCTGTTCAGTTCAGTGCCCCATTTTTTAATTGGGTTAATTAGCCTTTTAAAGTCTAGTTTCTTGAGTTCTCTATATATTTTGGAGATCAGACCTTTGTCTGTTGTGGGGTTGGTGAAGATCTTCTCCCAGTCAGTAGGTTGCCTTTGTGTCTTAGTGACAGTGTCCTTTGCTTTACAGAAGCTTCTCAGTTTTAGTAGGTCCCATTTATTCAATGTTGCCCTTAATGTCTGCTACTGGGGTTATACCTAAGAAGCGATCACCTGTGCCCATCTGTTGTAGGGTATTTCCCACTTTCTCTTCTATCAGGTTCAGTGTTTTCGGGCTGATATTGAGGTCTTTAATCCATTTGGACTTGAGTTTTGTGCACGGTGATAGATATGGGTCTATTTTCATTCTTCTACAGGTTGACATCCAGTTGTGCCAGCACCATTTGTTGAAGATGCTTTCTTTCTTCCATTGTATACTTTTAGCTCCTTTATCGAAAATGAGGTGTTCATAGGTTTGTGGGATTAAATCCGGGTCTTCTATACGATTCCATTGGTCGACTTCTCTGTTTTTATGCCAGTACCACCCTGTTTTCATTACTGTAGCTCTGTAATAGAGTTTGAAGTCAGGGATGGTAATGCCTCCAGAAGATCCTTTATTGTATAGGATTGTTTTGGCTATCCTGGGTTTTTTGTTTTTCCATATAAAGTTGATTATTGTCCTCTCCAGATCTGTGAAGAATTTTGATGGGATCTTGATGGGGATTGCATTGAATCTATAAATTGCCTTTGGTAGAATTGCCATTTTTACTATGTTGATCCTCCCAATCCAAGAGCAAGGGATGTCCATCCATTTTTTGGTATCCTCCTCAATTTCTTTCTTCAATGCCTTAAAGTTCTTGTCAAATAGATCTTTCACTTCCTTGGTTAGATTTACCCCAAGATATTTTATGCTGTTTGTGGCTATCGTGAATGGAAAAGCTTCTCTGATTTCCCTCTCTGCTTCCATATCCTTTGTGTATAAGAGGGCGACTGATTTTTTGGAGTTGATCTTGTATCCTGCCACATTACTAAAGCTGTTTATCAGCTGTATAAGTTCTTTGGTGGAGTTTTTGGGGTCGCTTATGTACACTATCATATCATCTGCGAATAACGAAAGTTTTACTTCTTCCTTTCCAATTCGAATCCCCTTGATCCCATTATGTTGTCTTATTGCTATTGCTAGAACTTCCAGCACTATATTGAAGAGGTATGGCGAAAGTGGACAGCCTTGTCGTGTTCCTGAGTTAAGCGAGATGGCTTTGAGTTTCTCTCCATTTAATTTGATGTTAGCTGTCGGTTTGCTGTATATAGCTTTTATTATATTTAGGTATGACCCTTGTATCCCTAATCTCTCCAAGACTTTTAACATAAATGGATGTTGAATTTTGTCAAATGCTTTTTCAGCATCTAATGAAATGATCATATGGTTTTTTTCTTTCAGTTTATTTATATGCTGGATTACATTGATAGATTTTCGTATGTTGAACCAGCCCTGCATCTCAGGAATGAAGCCTACTTGATCATAATGTATAATTTTTCGGATGTGTTCTTGGATTCGGTTTGCCAGTATTTTGTTGAGGATTTTTGCGTCGATATTCATGAGTGAGATCGGCCTGTAATTCTCTTTCCTGGTTGAGTCTTTGTGTGGTTTTGGTATCAGAGTAACTGTAGCTTCATAAAAGGAATTTGGTAGTGACCCTTCTGTTTCTATATTGTGGAATACATTGAGGAGTATAGGAATTAGGTCTTCTTGGAAGTTAAGGTAGAATTCCACATTGAACCCATCTGGCCCTGGGCTTTTTTTGGTAGGGAGGTTTTTGATAACAGCTTCTAATTCTTCGCGACTTACCGGTCTGTTTAGATTGTTCACCTGGTCCTGGTTTAATTTTGGTAAATGGTATTTATCTAAAAAAGTGTCCATTTCTTTTACATTTTCCAGTTTAGTGGCATACAGGCTTTTGTAGTAAGATCTAATGACTCTCTGAATTTCCTCTGTGTTTGTGGTTATGTCCCCCTTTTCATTCCTGATCTTATTAATTTGCGTGTTCTCTCTCTGCCGTTTGATTAGTTTGGATAGGGGTTTATCAATCTTGTTGATTTTCTCCAGGAACCAGTTTTTTTTTTTATTGATTCTTTGGATTGTTTTCTGTGTTTCTATTTTGTTGATTTCAGCCCTCAGTTTGATTATTTCCAATCTTCTACTCCTCCTAGGTGAGTCTGCTTCTTTTTTTTCTAGAGCTTTCAGGTGGGCTGTTAAGTCTTCAATATGTGCTTTCTCTGTTTTTTTTAAGTGGGCACTTAGTGCTATGAACTTTCCTCTTAGCACTGTTTTCATAGTGTCCCATAAGTTTGAGTATGTTGTTTCTTTATTTTCATTGAATTCAAGGAAGACTTTAATTTCTTTCTTTATTTCTTCCTTAATCCAGGTATGGTTCAGTAGTTGGCTGTTCAGTTTCCATGAGTTTGTAGGCTTTCTGGGGGTAGCATTGTTGTTGAATTCTAACTTTAATCCATGGTGATCTGATAAGACGCAGGTGGTTACTAATATTTTTTTGTAACTGTGTAAGTTAGCTTTGCTACCGAGTATGTGGTCAATTTTCGAGAAGGTTCCATGAGCTGCAGAGAAGAAGGTATATTCTTTCCTGTTCGGGTGGAATAATCTATTGATGTCTGTTAAGTCCATTTGCTTCATTACCTCCATTAATTCTCTAATTTCTCTGTTAGGTTTCTGTTTGATTGACCTGTCAATTGGTGAGAGAGGAGTGTTGAAGTCTCCTGCTATTAGTGTGTGTGGTTTGATGGCTGCCTTGAGTTTTAGTAATGTTTTTTTACATACGTGGGTGCTTTTATATTAGGGGCGTAGATATTCAGAATTGAGATTTCATCCTGATGAATTGTTCCTGTTATGAGTATAAAATGTCCCTCTCCATCTCTTCTGATTGATTTAAGTTTGAAGTCCACTTTGTTAGAAATTAGTATGGCCACACCTGCTTGTTTCTTAGGTCCATTTGCTTGATAGGCCTTTTCCCAGCCCTTTACTCTGAGTAGGTGCCTATCTTTGTGGTTGAGGTGAGTTTCTTGTAGACAGCAGAATGTTGGATCCTGTTTTCGTATCCAATCCCTTAGTCTGTGCCTTTTTATAGGTGAGTTGAGCCCATTGACATTAAGTGATATTAATGACCAGTGGTTGTTAACTCCGGTCACTTTTTTAGTAGTAGGGTTTGTGTGTTTCCCTTCTTTGAGATGCGCTGGTGAAAGGTCTCTAGATGACTGAGTTATTGTGGGCATTGTTGGACTCCTTGGTTAGTGATTTTCCTTCTATAATTTTATGTAAGGCTGGATTTGTGGCTACATATTGCTTAAATTTGTTTTTATCCTGGAAAATTTTGTTTTCTCCATTTATAGTGAACGAAAGCTTAGCTGGATATAGTAGTCTGGGCTTGCATCCATGATCTCTTAGTTTTTGCAGTACATCTATCCAGGACCTTCTGGCTTTCATGGTTTCCATAGAGAAGTCAGGTGTAAGTCTGATAGGTTTACCTTTATATGTAACTTGGCCTTTTTCCTTTGCAGCTCTTAATATTCTTTCTTTATTCTGTATATTTTGTGTTTTGATTATTATATGGCTAGGGGATGTTTTCTTTTGATCCAGCCTATTTGGTGTTCTGTATGCTTCTTGAACCTTCATAGGTACCTCTTTCTTCAGGTTGGGAAAGTTTTCTTCTATAATTTTATTAAGTATATTTTCTGTACCGTTGAGCTGCACTTCTTCTCCTTCTTCTACTCCAATTATTCTTAGGTTTGGTCTTTTTATTGTGTCCCAAATTTCCTGAATGTTTTGTGATGAGAATTTGTTGGTTTTGCTGTTTTCTTTGATCAGTGTGTTTATTTTCTCTATGGTATCTTCAGTGTCTGATATTCTCTCTTCTATCTCTTGTAATCTGTTGTTAGTACCTGTCTCTGTCATTCCTGTTCGTTTACCCAGATTTTCCATCTCCATTCTTCCCTCGGTTTGTGCTTTCTTCATTGCTTCCATTTCATTCTTCATGTCTTGAACCGCTTCCCTAACCTGTTTGATTGCTTTTTCTTGTTTCTCTTGGTTTTCTTGCGTGTCTTTGAGCAATTTATTCATTTCCTCTACCTTTTTGTTTGTAATCTCTAATTGTTTATGGCAGTTTTTCACCTCCTGTTTAAGGTCCTCTATTATTTTCATAAAGTTAACTTTTGAGTCGATTTCTTCTATTTCTTCAGGAGTAGGGTGTACAATTCTTCTTATTTCGGGATCCCTGGTTTCTGGTGGTGTCATGTTGCCTTTCAGGTTGTTGGAGGAATTCTTGTATTGGCGCCTTCCCATCTCTTCCTTCAAATGGAGCCAGGAGAGGCCTGGTCTCTTGGTCCAGTCTTTGCTGTGATTGACTCTCTGGGTATATCTCTTCAGTGTAGAAGTAGGAACCGTTCCCGACCCGATGGGATTCCTCAGCAACTAAGCAGGGCCGCCAGTAGCCCAATGATCCAGGACCAACAGGATGAATGGAGCAAGGGGGGGATGGTATCCAGGAGCGCGCAGGAAGCCTGGCGCCAGTGCTGAAGGTGCCCGGCTCCCTTACAGGGGACCCTGAGGCCTGCCTGGTAGGCAGGCACTCACCGCTCTGGGTGGGTCGCCTTAGTTTAGGAGCTTAAAACTGTACTTGAGCACTGGTCCTAGCATACGGCAGGGCAGGGTTGGGGAGGGGTGCTGGGGGGCTGGGTCGTGCAAAAGAAAGACAGCCCTGCAGAAGGAGCTGGGGGAGGGGCTTTGTGCTCTCTTCCGGGACAGTCCGCCCCTGGATAGCACACACTCACCCGTCCTGATGGGATTCCTCAGCAACTCGATTAATATTACTTTTGTTTTCATTCTGAGTGACCCAATTTTATGAGACTATTTGGGTAAGAGGAAGCAAAGCCCAGATCCTATCCAATGTCGTAAGTACAGTCGATATCCTGGATAAGAATCTTTGAAAAGTTTATTAAGTAAAGGGAAATCTTATTCAGAAATAAATCAGCTTTAGAGACTCAAGGAAATAAAACCCAGATTACTAGCAGGGAAGCAATAGGAAGCCAGATGCTGTAGTGCTCTCCTGATGCTAGCTTTTCCTGGCTGTAGATAATGCTGCTTCTGGTGTTGAATATGAAAAGAAAGCTCCTATTTTCTGTCACTAAATTTGATCCTTGAAGTATTGTCTTTCAAATTCAGACAACCACTTCAAGTTGGAGAGTTCATTAAATTAAGTGAAACAAAAATGTCAGTCTGGGAATTTTTCAATAATTGTAGAAAGAAATATATGAAGTGCTCAGAAACTGTGTTTTTTTTTTCCTTTTGGTGATAGTGTTTAATGTAGTTAAGAAACATAGCAAATGTAAGACTTTCTTCTGTAATGTTGCAAGTAGACCATCCTATCAAAAGAATTACATAAGAATAAGGCAAGTAGCCATCCCTCAATGTTCATGTGAGCTTGGGCCCAAGACTTTCAGCAACCACCCAAATCACTGGAAGAGAAATTGCATATAACCAAGAATGTTTTCTCAAGTACTTTATATAATCTCTGGATTATACATAACACCTATTACAATGTTAATGCAACCTATGTAATTTTTATATTGCATTATTTAGGAAATAAGGATAAAGTAATTTGTACATAGTATATATGTAAGTATTAATATAATTATTTAAATTCTCTTCTGATTGAATATGGTGATATAGACCCTTAGATATAGAAAGTTGACTGTATTTCACCTTTAAATTGTTTATTATTAAAACTCAACTTTCCCCAGTATCCCATAAAGGTGAAATATCCAAATTTCAATGGAATAAGAAATAGTATATTTATAATAAATTTGTAATTTTTCACACTGCCATTTTTACCTTTGAAAGTGATTCTGTTATTTACTTAGTAGTTCAATATAAAAACTTTGAAAATGTACTTTTCTTTTTCTTCATTTTCTGCAGTGATACTTCATTTGCATTTTAATAAATAAAGCTTGCCTGAAGTTCAGAGAGTAAAACAGCTGCATTGATCAGCCTTACAGACCAAGAAGGGATGACACATACTTTTAATAACAGTAACCACACTAGTTTGCCATAAGAACTGGGTGGTAGTGGTGCGTGTCTTTACTTCTAGAACTAGAGAGGAATATAAGATGGGAGAAGAGAGCTCTCACACACAGTCTCATTTTGAGATTCCTGGAGGCAAGATAGCCTTGGACTGAGGTAGAAGTAAGAGCGAGTGGTAGATTGCTTTGCTTTTCTGACCTTCAGGTTTAATCCCAATTTCTGTCTCTGGGTTTTTATTAATAGTGCTACAACTATCCACAACAAATGCACTTCCAAGCCAACATTGATCAGAGTTTGATTAGCCCTAATGAGACACATTCAGCCTGTCTAGGTGTCCACCAGTTCTAGAAGGGTCCAACCTAGAGGGCACTTAGTGAAATAGGGTTTAGGGAACAACCAGAGTGAAAAGAAACAAATATTTTTCACAGCATGTATTTTTTATCAGCCTATCAGATTTTTAATAAAACTACACAGTGCTGATAATAATATTTTGTGGAACATTGGATTCCAGGGTGAGACAATAGCTGGAAATATCTTCAGTCTCTTTATCTTCAAGGTTTTATTGCTGTTCAAATTTGAGAAGTAGCTGAGATCATGGAATAAGCCACTTTGTCTCTGGAGAGAAACAGCCATCTTAATTTTGTTGCATTGACTCACTGGTGAATTATATGTTTGGTCCTCACACCAGCCTCCCAGAGTTCATGTAAAGACATCATTTAGTTCACATATAGAAATCTGTTGTTTTATAGCTTCCAATTTTGTCATGGACATACATATTGTATTTGCTGAGACCCATGTGTTCCTTCTTTGCGAAATATAATAAAATAAGAAAATAAAAATTCATGTCAGGCAATGAAATTTAATTTGTCTTCAGAGAAATTCTGTAAAAGTTGTAATCTATGTGGCATTCTGATATTCTACAATGTTCTATGGTGCACAGGCAGCTTTAGCTGTCATTATCCTCATGTTAAAAAAAGGATAATTGGGAAACTGGTTCTTTTGCTAAGGCAGCTCACAATGATAATAGAATATAATTGCAAGCTCAAAGTAGTACCTGGAGAAAAGTTGCCCCAATCTAGAACAAACCAAAATGTTAGTTTGGGTTTTGCTTGCTAGGAAGATGATGGTATTTCACAGTTATTTATTTTTCTCTACCTTTGCTGTGAGTCTTGGAATCTGGTCAATCCATTGGCCATTTTCAGAAAGAATGGGTATAGGGAGACAGGCTGTAAAGCCCTTTATTTTTGTCCCATACTCCTTTTATTATCATCTCCTTGCAATGACTGGCATAGGACTTTCTTTCTTTGCTAGGTAGAAATTTGGAGTCAAAGAAACAGGATGCTTTAAGTTGAGCAAGATACCTACCTTCTCTGTGCTCTATGAAAAGGTCCCTGATCTGGGAATCAGAATGCATAAAGCAGAGCTGAGGCCGATGAGGACAGGAAGAAATGCAGGGGAGTAGCCGGGGAGCTGTCTGATTTCCTTGCTGCAATGACCTTGTCATTTAGTTTGTGGTGTACAGCACACATTTCCCCCATTAGCAATGAAGGGGAGGCTATGTCTTACATGCCTACATTCCTGGACCTGGACACTCTACTTGGAGAACCTGAAAGATCTCATCAGCATCAGATTCATGATGAGTCTTTTAGAATGTCATCCATCTATGCTGATAGATTAGCTGATGGATCATAGTCTCACTTCTGCCCCCTGTTTGAGTGGGCTAAAGGCATTAGTTCATCAGACATTTTGTAACTCTCGAGGTAGGTACACTGGATTGAAAACATTACACTTTTTATTGTGTTATCTGACAATATCTGTGCTGCCACTGATGTGTTTCCTCAGCATGTGGCTGAATTTGAACATCTATTAACTTGTTCTCCTCTGTTCCTTTATAGTCAGGAGACAGCAGCTGTCTTCTGAGGACAACATGCAGGGCATGTGCTAGTGATGTACAGTATTTGGATGTGAATGCTGGCAGGGACCAGTAATTTGAGAGAGGTATCTGCGCCTACTTTTCTTGGTAGGGAGAAGAAGTCATTGGAAAATTCTGGATTGCAGGTGAAGTGTTCTTGAGTGACTTCAGCGGCATGGAGGAAACAGTCCTACTGAAAAGTGTCTAGAATTGGCTAAACTTCTTTGCTCCAGTGCCCATGTCAATCATTTGGCCAACTGATAATTTCCTTCTCCTTTATATTCTTCATGTCTTTCCCTCCCTTCTCTTACTCTCTTCACCTTTCTGCTTTCTCCCCCTTCTACAGCAAACTTATTTTTGATTCAATAAAATAAACAACAAATTATTTGTTTGGTGAAAAATTAGGCATTGACTTTGAATTTCTCCACAAAGCTGATATTTGTGGAACTTCTAAGATGCTGCCTGACATTGAACCATCTACCCTAAGGGTCCTGTGACAAGTTTCAGACTCTAGCACAGCATAATGAATTTATATCCCAAACTGAAGACCGTGTGAAATGTGACTTTTTATTTGCATTAGTTGAGATTATCTGTAAATTTATTTTCATCATTTTTAAGGAAACAGAGCACCACTTTATTCTAAGGAAAAGTTGACAATGCAAAGGACTGTCTTTTGTTAAAGTCATGTTTGACTCTGTGCTACCCTTTATCAACAGAATTTTTAAAATATCTCAAACTTGTGAAGCTCTTCCTCAGTCCATGTCGGTGTTATAGGTAAGCTTACTTACTTTTTAGCCATCTCTGTTTCCTTCTCTGCTTACAAGAAAGCTCATTATTACAAATGGAATTCTATCACTTATTATCATTACTTGGAAAATTTGTATCTCAAGGAATATGCCAAGAACTTTATCCCAGGCTTATTCAAGGGTGCTTGGAACCTACCTGGTTTTGATCTTATTCAGTGAATTTGATAAATAACCCCTGAAAAACTACAAGCACTGGGCTGGGGGCACAACTCAGTTGGAAGAGTGCTTGCTCATCTTGGATTTATAGAGTCCTGAGTTTTATCTCCAGTGTTCCATACACTGGATGTGTTACATACACTGGATATCATGGTACATGTCTTTATAATTTAGCAGTTTGGAGGTGGAGGTGGGAAGATAAAAAATTCAAAGTAAATTTCTGCTTGAAATGAGTTCAAGGTCATCCTAGGATACATAAAATCCTATCTCAAAAGAATTTTAAAAATTCAAGTATTATAATATAAATCAATCATGGCAAATAGAGTGCTATATAATGAACTGGTTTACTATTGTGAGAAACACAAATGGAAGGCTTGTAGAATGTAAGTCTTATGTGAATAATCAGGATATTTGTGAATCCCCTGGAAATGTCTCTGGGTTTCTGAAAAAATAATGCTGAGAAAACTGATGAATGTATAAAGATACACAGATGAACAATAGAGACGCCAAGTGTTTATGCCAGATGAATGACTAGATCATCATCTGAGAAGGCAGATGTACTGGCTCTGCATGGGATAGGGTCATGGCCTGATGCAGCAGTCAGTAAAAGTATTATCCAGGAAATCATGACTCCAAAGAGCTTGAGCTTGTGACTTCTTTAGATGAAGAATGAATGGTCCCAAGGTTGATACTTCATGTGATTTCTTTGTGTAGCAATCGATATAACAATAACAACAGCTCTTTAAAAAACTGCATTAGAGCAGCTTCCAGCTTCCTACAGAAGCATTCATTCTAGAAGATATATTTTTGTATTGAATTGTATATGTAAAGTAAATTTCTAGAAGTGTAATTATTTTGTAAACAAAATTTTCTTTCAGTTTTTGACTGAGCGGAGGCTATGGACCCATTACCTCCCAAAGGTTAACCAATATGTGGAGGAGCAAGACATGTTTTTATTCTGATCCTGGTATTTTGATATGATATCAATTCCAAGAGAGAAGTTTTAAATTGCTCATAAATCATAATTCACTTCAATAAACTGTCTCCTAGTTTTAAAGGCATGTATGTCTCATTAGTTTATCATACTTTTAACTATTAGAATATACAAATTGAGATTTTTAGGTGGATAATTTATTGAAGTATTTCAATAAATGTATTTGCTTTTGTTCTAGTTAGGTGGTATAGAGTTCACACTCATAGCAATGCAATAGAGATCTGGGCTTTTAATTAGCTAGTCTTGTGTTCTTTTGAGCAGATTGGAAATGGTATGAGTAAATCATGCCCAAGGCATGTTCTTCCTCAGCTCACCTTGAATTTTATGTACAGGGTAGGATAGCATTCAAAAGTGAGCTCTGATCTTGTCCCTCAGTTCCCACAAAAGCTTATTTTCTCTGCCCTTAGCTCATTGCTGTCCCAGCTGTGCCACGCTTCACACAATAGAAATCAAAGATGTGCAAACTCCTGGCACATCACACAGAGAAGCAGCTAAGTTCATTCCTTCCCCAGTGTGGATAGGGCTCTACTGAGAGCATTGATATGCAGGTAGATTGCTAGAGATGTCTTAGTCTATTTTTCAAACAAGCCTCAAACATGTATCTAGGTTACAGCTTTGTCTAATGCCATTCTTGAGAAAAGACTTTGAAACTGAATTTGATGGTTATTTGATGTCAAGAGAAGGGCTCTTATGACAACCTTTGAGGGGCTTATAGTGAAGATGTTGGACATACTGCAGTAAAATCCACAGTTTTATTTTCTTCTTTTATCATTTTTTATAACCCTACCTGGAAGAAATCCTTATAGGTTCTCGTTATGAAGAAATGGTGTAATTCTCTTGAGCAATCATTGTGTTATTTGTATTTCAAGAATATTGCAAATCTTGTTTTCAATTTCTCCATGGCTTTGTAGAAAACATAGAAATGAATTTGATATTAATAAGCTGTAGATTTCACTTAAATGTTAGCTCATCCAATCCAGGAAAAGGAGGTTACATCCTTTTCTGTGCAACAGTTATTTGTGCATTTGTCTTTCTGCACAGAGGTTTGTAATACTTTCATTGGATTCTATAAAAATAGTATCTGCAATTTTAAATTCCATGTCTACAAAATGCGAAAGAATTTGGGGTTCTCAGCTGTCCCTTGCCACCAGTTTTAATAAACTTAGAGTTTTTGCCATGCTATATTTGTATGATAAGAGTTCCACGAACAATAAGATATGTATATTGTTTTATATTGTAGAAGTTAGCTCAATTTGGGAAATAACCTGGCTAGCTAAAGTATAGAACAATTATATATTTTTTGTTATAAGGGAAAAACTCATGAAACAGGAATAAAAAATCCAAGCTCCGCTGTGCCCTGCAGGAATCACAGAGACGGTGCACCTAGGCCTTGCACTCCCGCTTTTTTCCCTCAGGGTTCCAGAAAGCCACACCTTAATTTAGTCCCACCTCTTAAAGATAATTGGTTAACAAAGCTTCCCCATCACCTCCCCTTTTTATCGAAATAAGAGTGATCCAAACTCAAAACAAAACTATATACAATAGGAACAGATATCAAGTATAAAATTACAACCAACATAAACAATATTGAGTAAGAAACACATGGCAAATGTTTTAATAAACATTCAATTCCAAAGAGTCTAAATCTTTCATCAGGAATAAGCTTGGCTAAATCATAAGAGGAAGGTAACTCTGACTGTCTAATCTTCAAACCCATCAAAGGCCTGAGAAGGGAGATAATATTGCTTGAGTCGAGCAGGAAGTACAATCACACAGCTTCCAAAGCAATCAGTAGATGATGGAGACAATTGGCAACCTGAGCAATCACCCAAAGTCTTATTTGCAACCTTGAAGCAACCAACTCTGGCTAAGGCCTAGCATAAATGACAGACCATTTTTAGAGGAAAGGGATTTTGGGGAAGGTTTGGCAGTCCTTTCCCTTGCTTCCAGCTTATCCAGTCTGGATACCATGTACTTTGTCAGTGGTTGAAGCATGGGCAGTTAGTTCCTTGCCCAAAGGTCAATTGTGTCAAGAAGAAAATGAACTGGGAGTGGAGTGTTTTGGTGCTCAACATTTTTTGGGTAATACATTGGTGCTGTCAGGAGCAATTGTGTGTCATGTCAACATTATATCATATAGTTTCTATGTGATTATTTTGGGTCTGAGCAGCTAAGAACAAATGAGGAACAGCCTCACCCCACACCTGTCCTTGTTGAATTCCTGTCCTGACTACTTTAAATGATGAACCACGATATGGAACCATTTGATTCATGACATCTGTTAGTTCCCTTATTTCTCTGTTAAGTTTCTGTCTAGTTTACCTGTCCATTGGCAAGAGTGGGGTGTTGAAGTCTCCTACTATTAATGTGTGGGCTTTGATGTGTGGTTTAAGTTTTAATAATGTTTCTTTTATATATGTGGTTGCTCTTGTATTAGGGGCATAGATGTTCAGGATTGAGACTACATCTTGATTGGTTGTTCCTCTTATGAGTATAAAGTGCCCTTCTCTCTCTCTTCTGATTGATTTTAGTTTGAAATCAATTTTGTTAGATATTATGATAGCTACACCCCATTGTTTCTTAGGTCCATTTGATTGGAAAGCCTTTTCTAACCCTTTACTCTGATGTAGTGTCTTTTTTTGAGGTTGAGGTGTGGTTTTTGTATAGAGCAAAAGGCTGGATCCTTTTTCGTATCCATTTTTTTAGGCTGTGTCTTTTTATAGGTGAATTGAATCCATAGATATTAAGCGATATTAATGACCAGTGGTTGTTAATTCTGTCTATTTTTCAGTAATAGTGTTTGTGTGTTTCACTTCTTTTTGGTTATGCTGATGGGGGGGTTATCAGTTGCTGTGTTTTGTGCATGGAGTTAGCTTCCTTGGATTGGGGTTTTCCTTCTAATACTTTCTGTAGGGCTGGGTTTGTGGATACATATTGTTTAAATTTGTTTTTGTCATGGAATATCTTGTTTTCTCCATCAATGGTGAATGAAAGCTTTGCTGGACATAGTAGTTTGGGCTTGCATTTGTGGTCTCTTAGTGTCTGCAGCACATATACTCACGACCTTCTGGCTTTCATGGTTTCCATTGAGAAGCTGGGTGTAATTCTGATAGGTTTACCTTTATATGTTACTTGACCTTTTCTCTTTGTAGCTCTTAATATTCTTTCTTTATCCTGTATGTTTTGTGTTTTGATTATTATACGGCAAGGGGATGTTTGTTTGTTTGTTTTTATCCAGTCTATTTGGTGTTCTGTAAGCTTCTTGTACCTTCATAGGGATATCCTTTTTGAGGTTGGGAATGTGGTTGTTTGTTTTTTTTTTTTTCTGTGATTTTGCTGAATATATTTTCTGTGCCTTTGAGCTAAAGTTCTCCTTATTCTACCCCTATTAGTCTTAGGTTTGGTACTTTCATGGTGTCCCAGATTTCCTGGATGTTTTGTGTTAAGACTTTGTTGGATTTAATGTTTTCTTCAGTACCTGAGATTCTATCGCTGTATTCTGTTGGTTATACTTGTCTCTGTAGTTCCTGTTCATTTACCCAAATGTTTTATATTTAGAATTCCCTTAGTTTGTGTTTTCTTTATTACCTCAATTTCAGTCTTCACATCTTAAACTGTTTGCTTCACCTGTTTGATTGTTTTTTCTTGGTTTTCTTTTAGGGATTTATTAATTTCTTCCAATTTTTGTCTTTTCTTCAATTTCTTTTTTTGTTTTTTCGAGACAGAGTTTCTCTGTAGCTTTGAAGCCTGCCCTGGAACTAGCTCCTGTAGACCAGGCTGGCCTTCAACTCACAAAGATCCTCCTGCCTCTGCCTCCCAAGTGCTGGGATTAAAGGTGTGCAACACCACCACCG
This sequence comes from Microtus pennsylvanicus, assembly GCF_037038515.1. Classification (NCBI taxonomy): domain Eukaryota; kingdom Metazoa; phylum Chordata; class Mammalia; order Rodentia; family Cricetidae; genus Microtus; species Microtus pennsylvanicus. The sequence goes on along the minus strand of NC_134590.1, from coordinate 55,262,156 downwards.
GCTTCTTCAATTTCTTAAATGAAGTTTTTCATTTCCTCTTTAAAGGTCTCTATTGTTTTCATAAAGTTATGTTTAAAGTCATTTTCTTCTCTTTCTTCTGTGTAATGACGATCAAGTCTTCTTTTTGTGTGACCACTGGGTTCTGGGGTCACCATGTTGCTTTTAAGGTTGTTGGAAGAATTCTTACATTGGTGCCTACCCATCTCTTCCTTCAAATGAGGCCAGCAGTGCCTTTGTGTCTTGGTCCAATCCTTGCAGTGGCTGAGTGTTTGGGAGTTTTTCTTGGTCTGTTCTGTACTGTCAGTGTCTCTCTCAGAAAGCCTCTGAGGTCTCTATAAGCCTGCTCTCTTAATCTTCTCTCCTGGTTTGCTCTCTTGGTGCTTTCTCTTGGTCTCCTCAGTTTTATAGCAAGCTCTCAACTTTTAGGTGGGGATGTTGCTAGTAGCTTGGAGGGTCCAGTGGATGGGGTTGGGGTTGGGGGGGGCTACTTGCAGGAAACTCCCGGCTGTCTGTCTAGAAAAGCCAAGGGAATTGGGGGAGCGGCCTGGGGTTTGTCCCATTGTGGAGGTCCTAGAGAGTGGGGTGTCCTGTTGCGTGATATTTCACTCACCTCTTAAGTCCCCTCAGTATTGGAGCAAGCTGTGTTTCAGGGTTCCACTGAGGTTGCAGGAGGATAGTCCTACATATCTCTTCTTCTGAAAACGTGAATGTATCTTACCTTTGTCAGCTAGCCATAGTAGAATTATGGAGCATGAATCCCTTTCATTTTTCCCATTTGATTAGGAAAGTTTGTGTTCTTTAGGAGTTCTTTACCAAATGAGATCGCCTTTTCTCTATTACTTTGGCATGTGTTGCTGTCAAATCCTTCTTTTTATATGTATAAACTGCTTATTCTATTTGATCTGGTTATGAATCAAGGAATTGATTCAGAAGAGCTTCTGCCTGTGGATATAGCATTGAATGAAAGCATTATGCTAACATATGTTGAAATTTAAGTGTGCAAATGCAAGGGCAGAAAATGATCTCATTCTTCTCATTTAGGGAGTTGGAGACATTAGGCTTTATTCTAATAAAATGTGGTATGTTTGCAGCTTGGGCTGGGGCAGAAATCAAAATACATTAAGAGAAATTGACATTAGAAGTGTAATGAAACAGATGGTTGCAAAAATTAATTTTATCAAGATGACTCATTAGCATTCTGAAGCCAGTCAGAAGCTAACAATGACCTGTAACAAATCAAGAAGAATGGTCCTTGGCTTGTGTTTGTCTGTTCTGAGGAGTGACCCATATTCATAATCCTTCATTAGTAATGCATTTTCTTCTGACTGACTAGATACATTTTTCAACTATTGTTCTTTTCTTCCCCGTGTGTTTGGGCAGGTGGTTGATGGAGGTGGTTTAGTACATAGGGTTTGGTTCATCAAATTAGATGAAATGGGAAAAAGGAAAACAAAATTGGTAGAGTCCTGACAAAATGATAGTTCTCCTTGTAAATTAGGGGAATTAACCTTCAGGTTGGGGAGAGATCAATACCACCATCAACATTGTTCGCCTCAAATAACCTTGGGTAACTTAGGCATCCATCTTTAAAAGCAGGTCTATTGCATAAACTGTTTTTCATTTCAAGTATCCTCTATTTCTTATCAGGCTTCCTGTCTACTTTTTAATTAATTTCTGGGAACTAAAGTCCTTATTTTATGATGGGAAAAAAGAAAAGAAACGTGGACAAAGTGTCTTCAAGTTTTCTTTATAAACTAGACAGAATCGGCAAGCCAGTGAAGATGCGATGCCAACTCATTTGGGGAAATGTGGAGTTTCTTTGTGATGGATTGCTAGGTTTGCTAGCCTGGCTGCGATGAATAAGTTGTTTAAAGTAATTCATCCATCATGTCTCCTCTTTGTACCATCATTTCCTTGCCTCTAACTGATGTTAATAATATTAGCCTTGGGGTTGGAAGTAGAAGGGATAAGAAAGTTCTAATATCATTCAAAATTACATAGAAGCATCATAATTACAGCCCACGGATGTACACTTGCATCAAAATCATAGCCTATCAATCTTAATCAGAGCCCCTGCAGAATTTGTCTATGAGCAAACTGTCTTAGTCACATAGCTGTTGGGGGGAGTGAGATAGGACTGAGAATGTTTTGACAAAGTTTTAAAACTAGAATCTTTTTAAATGACATAATTTAATCTATAATGGCAAGGAATTAAGACAGGTTTAAAGGATTATATAAAATGTTCTTTAAAATTTAAAGAGTTGTTTCTTAAATGAAATACTCTGTTCAACCCAACCATTAACCAGTGTTAGAAAATGTGCTCGTTTTTTATTATAATTTACCCTGCATAGCATCATTGCCAGGGAGGCTTATTACTTCTCTACCTTCCCTTTTAGATAAGGAAATTGAATCTGAGATGTTACAAAGGATCCAAATCCAAGTCCATTCATGTAGGATTCTAATATCTTACAGGCAGGCTCATCCTGATGTGGTTGTGATAGTAAAGTGAGATACTGGTTCTAAAATATGCCCTTTCTACAAAATATGAAATGGCAAGATATATTCCATAATAAATTTTTAATATTGAAAAGATATCATGAACTTTAGAATTGCATCTAAGATTATACGTAAATCAAGTATGAATCTGAGCCTCATTATTCTGTTGTGTAGGATGGGAAGAATTATGAGCTGTATTCCAGTTACTAATACATGACACCTGGCACATTCATGGTGATTTCCCCTAAGATTAAATTGTCTATCTTAAAGGGAAGTTCCTTAAGACAAATAATGTTCTAGGATAAGAGAACACATTCTAACAACAAGGAAACGTCTACAACTCAGGAACTAAACAACACAAAGACTTCTGGAAGTTCCTGAAACTGACAAGATTCACTAGACCCTTTCATCCCAAAGCAAATATAAGCTTTAAAGACTAAAGAGAGAAACTTTCAGACAAGCTGGGACACTAGAAAAATCAGAAAGCAGCTGAGCTGTCTGGAAAAGGTTGAAACAAACAGATCTACCTGGACATGGTTTTCTCCACTCCATGGAGCTACCTTTAGGCTGTGATGTATGCTCCCTATTTCCAGTATGCATTAGCTATAATCCATGTTGGGGTAAGTTTGGGAACTGTAGCTATCTTTGAGTCATCTTTGTACTGTTTCTTAACTTATGTAATCAATCCCATTAAAAAAACATTCGTTTAATAATTTGCTGGCTTGCATTGTTTACATTGGTTGTTCATCAGTCCCCTTTCTGAGATGAGTTATGTTTATTCATATCTGTCCAGAAAGGATGCTGTCTGACAGGATAGATAGTGATTAGACAGGGGTAGGGATAATCAGTGGAGAGCAAGTGAGAAGGAATTCTGTTGCTCTACGGGGAAAGAAACTTTGCTTTCTACATCTTGCATGCAAGGTTGCATCCAACAGTCCACAGTGCACTCAGAGACAAATCAACATGCTTCAGATAAAAATGATTGTCAGTTTCCACCAAACTGACACATATCTTTTTAGGTTGAATTTAGCTTGTCTGAATTCAAGATGGAGTCAGTGGAAGAATCCGAGAAGTAGAGAATTTCCAGGCAAAATTTCTTCTCTCACAAAAGAAGCCCTAGTTCATTGTTGAGGATCAAAGAGGAAGAACCCCAAGCATAGGAACTGGGAGATGGGGTGGAGTGGAGCAGGCCTGCTTGCACTTGGTTCCTCCTTAGGGAGACTGCTACTTTCCCTGCAGGCTGTTAGGACTGAAAACATAAAATTTCTGCAGGGTAGGAATTTGATCAAGGAGCCTATCCCTGTTGTCATAATGAAAGTATATGCAGCAAAAAAGCAATGCTTATTATTATGCAGAGAAGTTAGTAATTGAACTCAGAGACCTCTAAAGAATGCTTATAATCCTCTTATTCAAAAAAGTAGGATTCTTAATGTTTGTAACTAATCCTGATTTAGAACACAGAGAATATTAGATTCAGATGTATGAAGAGTTTGCTTAAAAATGACTTAAGCAAAACCCCTGAGAGGACTGCCCATTAGTCCAGCTAGATACAGGTGAAAAAAAAAAGACTTTCCTTTTTCATTTCTGGTCTCCACCATTCTATGACACCTGGAGAACTGGGTTCTATATAAGTCCTTCTTAGCAACCTGAAGTAGAAGCCATCTCTCACTCTTCTTCTATGTGGCCCACAGAATGGAGGCTTAGTAAATGTTTGCTATAAAAACCTGTTGTCAGAGACTTGGCAATATTTACCTATTATATTAGCAGAAATCCAGTCTTCAAAGTGCTTGAGGTTGCAATAATCAATTATTAAAGGGTTTGAAGCTGTCATGTCCTTTAAACTGGCTCTTTGTATAAATTTGTTTCTCTTCATATTTCTGTATTTAAAGAGTTTTGAAATTTTTTTCTCATTGAATGGCAAGTCTGACCTTTTTTTGTCTTCTGCTGTACCAGCTCTGTTTGATACAAATGCTTTCCTTCAGATGACAGGGAGGATTCACTGCCTCAGAGCTGATGAAACATACTCTGCAATTAAAATCAAACATATTTCTACTCCAGTCTCAGTCCATGATGTTTCAAGAAGGGGGTGGGATACTATTAAAATATAAAAGCCACACTCAAGAAATAGTTTTGAACTATTTCTTGTCGAGCACATTCATTGTAGAATTTGGATTGTTTCTTAAAGAGTTGAAAAGATGGTGTGTTCATAAATCATGAAACAGACAGAGAATATCTAGTTAAACAGCAAACAGGAACATAGAGGCTCTTACAAATATGGGATCCTCAAAGCAAAAGCACAGATAGAAAACGCATTGTTTTTGGAGAAGGTAGCTTATGCCCAGGAGCCTGTCTATAAGCTTAATTATGCCACTTCCCAAATTAATTTCTTGAGTCTTTTGATTCCTTATTCCCACAAATTATTCATAGTTTTAAGAAAAATAAAATGACCAGGTCATTTGTATGGACCTCATCCACCAGACTGGTGCATTTATAGATAGAGAAGACAGACAGATACAGAAGGGGGCCATGTGAGGACAAGAGGATGCAGTCATTAGAGAGATGAAGAGGTCACAGAAGAACCAATCATGCCAATGACTTATCTTGGACTTCTGCCTCCAGGATTGTGGGAAAAAGCAATCTACTGCTAAAGCCATCTAGTCTGCAGTTCTTTGCCATCATCATCCTGGTTAACTCTGATATTTAATTTATCTTACCTAAGATGCACTTATGTAGGCTGTAAGTGTTTAATGTCTTCTTAGCTCTGAAGAAAAGTAATATTTTTATTTGTTGGTACAAACAAAATATATGGATTCCCCTGCCTTCTAGGTAAAGCAAATTGGAAAGCAGGGGGAAAGACAGAACTGAGACTGTAAAGACATTATTCAAACAATACCTATCATGGGAAACTGTAAAAAACATTGAGTCACAAAGAAATATCAAATCAGATGTGAAAACAGATATCAATGGATCTAAAAGATAATGAGAAGCGTTTTGGACTTGGAAGAGGACGGTAAATCGTTCTGCAGGCAGATAGCATTGAACAAAGGCACGGGCATTCTTTTCTTCTATGTGAAAGTTCCAACACTGATGTTTGAGTCTCCTAAACCCTGTCTTCATAATGGACTGAGTGATGTAGCTCCTGAGGTTTTTCAGTGGCCTAGCCTACTTTTTACATTGTACTTAGCTGTTTACTATAATGTATTAAACTATCTCTCTAACCCACTAGAATATAGACTAATGACAGAATACAACTGTGAATCCATTAATTTTGTTATCATTGAGCACTTACACACTCAATGTCTGCTGATCTGAAATGATAAATTGTTGATAGGCAGGATGGGTAGATCAGTGCTCATTGATAGAAAGGGACAGTTTCACAGTCTTTTAATGTGTGTTATATCTAAAAGCTTCTCTATAAGCTGTTAGGGTTTGCTGCAGAGATCTGCTGCTGCCTTTAATGGATTCCTATCAGAGCATTTTTCTCAGTACTCGTCTTGGTGAGAAGACTGTGATTTTGAAAATTTAAGATTTATAGCAAGGAGCCTCTCCAAGGTTTTCCATTCTGAGGAGTATGGTATGGTAACAAAGTTGGGTTGAGTGTATAACCCAGAAGGAACTTGTCAGTTCTCATTATTACATCAGTTTAGCAATTTCTGAGGTTCGTTTGAAGAAATGGATTCAAATACCTACCACAGATTTGAGAAGAGAGCATCAGTAGAAAGAAAATGTTGACTCAGTAGGTACATGCGTGATAAATGGTGAGGTTGTATGAAAAAGTACTGTGCCCCACAGCTTGCAGAAATATTTCAATAGAGTCAACCTTATTCTCCCACTAATTATCCTTGGATACTAACCAGATCTAAGTGGAGTCCTAACTTATTGGATTATCAATTCATAGGAATTATCAGATTCCTATCTCTAATAAGCAATTTAAGAAGTTAAATAATAACTTCTACAATTTAACTTCAATGACCTTGGATTGAATAACTGGAACTTTCTGTAATTGTAATCTCTAGTTACAATTTTGTCCCAATTACAGAAAGACTAACACCTAGCCACCTCCTAGGGTAGCCTGCTACGGCTCCATCTTTACCAAAAGCCTCCCATCAGGGCACCCAAAGCCATCCATTTGGCTCAGTGTACCATTTCTCTACTCGGCCTGCCCTGGAATTCCTGTCAGGGTGCCCGTGACGGTGGATATTCTCTTGCTGGTGTGCAATCTGAAGAAAGTACCTGTGCTTTTCATTTAGATTGTCCTGGTTACCTCATAACATAAACATGCCTATTATATGCCAGTTACATGGAAGAAGTTAATTATAAAAATTTCCACTCCCTGTCTTTGCCTAGTCTTCTATTTTCTTCCTATACATAGTTCTGCTTTCTCAGCCTTTCATTTCTTCCCCATCTTAATTTTTGAGAGAGTTAAGATTTTTTCAGTATTATCTTTGGTCTGCACTGAGGGCCATAGAAACAGGGAGAATGAATACAGTAGATTTGGTGCTGTAACTTTTAGGTTGGGGGTCTCTCCTCAGAGAGGCCAGATTTTCCAGAACCCAATGGCAAATTGCTACAGATGACTGTACCAGCCAATGGACCATGTGTCTATCAGAAAATAATTTTCTTTTCCCTCTTGTTAGAGAGATAAAAATTACATTCATAAACCCAGCAGAGAGAGCCATCCTGAAACTAAGATTTTCTGGTTATAATCTTTTCATTTGGCTTTTAAGGGAACATAATAAATTACAATCTGATAACACCTGCCTTGCAACATTTGGGCTCCAACCAATTTCCTCAGTTTTCTTTTAGTCCTCTTATGTGGGGATGAGAAATGTTTTAATATTAAAATGATAAAGCAACCCTTGAAAAGACAGTAATGACATTGTTTTCTTTGTATTTTCCCCTCTGCATGATGTAGTATTTTCTTAGAAGTTTAAGAAGTATTTATCACCAATTGGTGTGGTCTATTCCAAGTGGAAATAATAAAACTCATAGATCTAATGAGTGGGAAATTCCCCCTAGGTTTATATGTAGTCATCCTAGCTCGCTCCCACTCAATCACTGTTTTCAAAGCCATAACCAATTTCTTTGCATTATGACACAGAACTCATAGCGCGAGGTGTTCATGTCCTTGAGGCATAGCAGGGGTAATGTTATTATATAACACCTCCTCTGTTCTCCAGCTCTGCCCTCTTTTTTTGCCCCCCGCATCTTCCTTCTCCTTTTGAAAAGTTCAGCAAGTGGAGGATGTAAAAGTAATGTTGTACACCTGCCTGAGGCAACTGCGCTTCATTTACAAAGCTGAAGGAAGAAAAGAATGAGGAAAATATTTATTTGACTTTACCCTAGAAGGATGGTTGTTGCTGAAGGGGTTTTTCTTATACTTACTTCTTACAATGTGTTTAACAACAACCTCCCACCCCCTCTATGAAATCAAGAGGATATGGCCTTGGAGACAACTGAACTTGCTCATCTCTTCAGCAAGTGAAAAAAAAAATCAAAGGATGCCCAGATTCAGGCAGAGTCAATACTCTCATGGAAATAAGCTGACCAAGAACTTAGACTGCTCCTCCAGCTTTTGCAGGAAAACTACTTCAGCTCAGAAAATCCTAGTGACTGGGATACAGAATGCCTTCTCCAGAGTCCTGGCCCCTCAGAAAGCTTAAGAATATACTCTTTCATCTTTCTCATTCCTGGTTTCTTATTCCAGACCAACAAACTACAAAGAAATAAGAAAGCCATTAAAACAAGGACTTGACCCAACATTGTCTCTGCTCCACCTTGCTTTGGTGAGCTGTTGGTTTTAATTATTCTGAGACATCAGTAAACCTTTTGAAAGGAAGCAAGAAATCTGGAGTGGAGGATGCTGTTTTGCGAAGCTTTTTTGGATAAACTGCATTTGAGTGCTAACTAAAATATTCAACGGGGAGGATGATCCATACACTAACTGATTCAGTCTGCCATCAATGCTTAGCTCAGATTTGCATTTGGATTCCATTCAATCTTCCATTTCCACAGACATGACTAGCAATGAGTCTCTTCAAAATATGTGAATAGAAAGAAGCCCTGGTTGGTTTTTATTTAATAAAAACTGTCTAACTTTTAAAATACTTTTTACTCTTTTGGATATCATCAAAGTTTTCATTTTTTTATTATTCTTTCAGTGTTTCATGATTGTATTCTTCTCATTACCTGAGCTCATCACAGATCCCTCCCTACTTTCCTGTTCACCCTATTTTTTCTTGCTTTTAATTATGTGTCTTCCTGTGTGTCTGTGTGAGATTATATGCACATGAGAACAGTTGTCTTTAGAGGCCAGAAGACGGTGTTCACTCTGCTTGTGCTGGAATTTAGGCATTTGTGAATGCCTGAAATGGATGATGGCTGCTCAACTCAGGCGCTCTGCAAAAGCAGTAAGCATTTTTTTAACACTGAGTTTGAAAACTACCTGTTCTATCTTTTTCTGTTGGCTTGTGAACTATTTAAATTTTGTTATGTTATTATTTTCTCAGCGACCATCCCAGGGATTTATCCAAATCAGAGTTTTCTAAAATATTTGTGTATTTAGAATAGATCTATTGTTCAATTTTCTTAAAGTTTTAGATGATTTTTTTTTTCACTTCTCCCAAGGTAGAATTATCTAGGAAGAAGAACTTCAGCTGAGTAAGTGACTCCATCCGATTGCCAGTAGATAGTCTGGGGGGGGGGGCGGTTATTTTATTGCTTAATGATTAATGTATGGGAGCCCAGCCTACTGTTGGCAGTGCCTCCTCTGGTTCGTGGTCCTGGATTGTGTAAGAAGGTAGATGAGAAAGCCATGGGAAGCAAGCCAGTAAGCAGCACTACTCCATGGTTTTCGTTTCAGTTTCTGCCTCTAGGTTCCTACCTTTGAGTTCCTGCCATGACTTCCCTCAGTGATGGACTATGACTTGAGAATTGTAAACCGAAATAAACCCTTTGTCCCCTAAGTTGCTTTTGGTAATGGTGTTTTATCCCAGCAATAGAAGCCCTAATCAAGAAACATATTAATTTATGATAGAAATTAATAATTGTTATATTTTATTGCATTGTTATATATAAAAATATAAATCCATCTTTCCTGTGTCTCACATGCACATTTATTTATAAGTATGACTACTGTAAATGTTTGTATTGTCTCCTTCTGAGTGATATGGGCTATCACTCACTCTCAGAAGAGCATAATCAAATGACAGACTCTTGATTAGACTCAGGGTCAATTTTCACTGAGACAAGTATTAAATGTGTTCATATAGAGCAGTGGTACAATTGACACTTGGCAGAACATTTATAAATACCATTGAAAAGGAAGCCTCTTGCCTTTTGTAAACACCTGGGAGTCAGGAGATGGAATTTCTATCATGAACTGAGATGGAGTTAGGAATACAGAAGACTTTAGTGATGTTGTGCCTTCCAGAACTTCTTATGAAATACAATCCTCAATCAACATTCTGTTTCCCCAGAATGTATCTGCTCCAACATAAAATTTGTATGTTTGGGTTGTCAGTATCATCTTCCTGATTATTTGATAATCTCTTTTTACTGATCAAAAGATTCATATACACATATAGTATTTAATAAATCATAAAATTATATTTATAAAAAGAATTGTTTTAAAACAAACTTATCTATTAGCTATATCAGTAGACATTTGACCTATATAAGTACTTACAGACCTGTGTACCCAAGATAACTTAAAATTTCTCAAGTGGAAAGGAGTGGAATGAGTGAGGTGATTAAGAAGCCTTGTTCAGAAGGAAACTTTCTAGTTGATGCCCAGGAATTTATTTTTTATCTAAACCATAAATGGCTTCTGCCTTTCAGTAAACAGACATGGAAGACTCTGGTTCCTAGAAGATAATATCAATATCAAGTTATGTGGTCACACATGGGCTTGGAGTGGTCAGTCAGGAGAGGACTTTACTTTATGTCAGTGAGAGATTAATTCAGATTAATTCTGAGGCTTATCCATCTGATTTGGCTGCTCAGTTCCCTGCAGATCTTTCTTGCTGCAGTTCTCAAAGGTGTTGCTGGTGATTTATTTGCTGAAATGCATGACCACTAGCTTGTTTTGCTCCTGATGAATGATTTATTTATGATATATTGCCATCTGTTATGCGCAAGAGACAGGCTTGTTTTATATTATTCTTGGTTTTATTTGCTGTTAGCAGGTACACAGTAGGGAGTGAGAAAACATCTCAGTGATGATGGATGCGTGATGATTGTACAACATAGAACCATGCAGTCTACTCACTTCTGTTTTCTGCCCGGAAGACAAAGCTTATCTGTCCCTTCCTGGGGATTCTGAAAGATACTTTCTAAGGCTAGGTGGTTTTGAATTAAACCCCCAAGGATTCACATTTTGGACATGCAGTGTCATGATGTGAGACACGGTGGGACTTAAAATAGGTGGTGTAGTACAAGGATGTTAGTTGTCTACAATGGTGCTTTCAGAAGGGATTCATGGTGACTTCATGAGATCAAGTTGTCATTTAAGAACAAGACAAACAGAACAAAACAAAAAGCAAATACAAGGCCCTCTCTGCTACTTTGTCTCCTATTTCACTGCTGTGCTGTTTTTTGCTTTGTTTTTTTGTATTGCCATGAAAGCTTCACTTGAGGCTTAATCAATGGGTCTGACCAATCATAGATTTCCACCTTCAAAGCCGAGCACCAAGTTAAAAAGACCTTACTCAGGAATTGGGTGTTTTATCTTGAAATGAAAGATGAATTGTTAAAATGGTTTAAAATTCAATTCCAGATAGCAAACCAATACTTTCAAATTTTAGTTCTAAATTCACCAATGTGGTGCTCATTTTGAAGTCTGTTTGGGTTCATCCTAATTCCAAACACTTTACTTACATCATTCTCAGTAAATGTGCATTATCATTTCTGTGAGACAAGTATTTCCCTTGTTCTCACTCTAGAAATGTAAAACTGAAACGTGTTTAAATATTTACTCTATGGACATTCAACAGAAAAACAGATCAATGAGGGTTTAACCAAATGCAGGCTGTTAGGCATATCCTTGGGCTTCGTGAAGTTTCAAGGTGGGACGTGACTATGATCGCTAGGTAGTTCTTTGAATTTGCCTGCTTTCCTTTTCTTTCTGGACAGGCAATTTCAGAGCCTTCCAGATACGCTCTATAGTGCCCTTCATTTCCTGTGCTGGAGTACAAAGTTGTCAACATCTGTGTGTATGGAGACACACAAATACTACACTTGCTAGTTGCTGTAATGAGGATACTAGAATCATAGCTCTTCTGCCATCTGCTTTCACATGTAGACTTGAAATATTGTTTGTTGTATAGTGCTGCATCACGTATTATCAAAACATATGCAGCTGAAAACAATTCATGTATTATTTAGAATTACAGTGGGTCAAGAGTCTGAGCACAGATGAGCTTGATCTTCTGCCATCAAATTCCTTCCACCGCAATCAAGGTATCAGTCTAATGGTAGATGCATCTAAATGCTTGGCTAGAGAGATATTTGTTCCAAAGCTCACTCATGTTGTTGATTGAATGTGTTTTCTCGAGGTTATCTAAATGAATATCTCAGATTCTTACTGACCACTAGTTGGAGACAGCTTTTAGCTCCCAAGGATACCTGCCTCGCCCTTCCAGATGTCTCCAATGATAGGTAGTTCACAATGTGACTAGTTGTTTCTTCAAACCCATCAGGACATTTTTTCCTAACTATGTTTTACCAAGAAAGAGTAATCATTAGAGTGATATCCATCATAGCCATTACCAAAAACTCGGCTATAAGTACATTATAGGCTGTACATGCATCTAAAGGGAGAAAATATAAAAATGGCTCATTGGGCTCATTTCAAGATGGCTGATGAGTGTAATTTCAGTGAACTTCCAGGTGTTTCCCTACTGTCACGTATACCTGGGAGACCATATGATGTTGAGTTTACTATTTGCTGAATAAGAATGGAAGCAAGAAAAGGCAGTGAGATGATAATGATGCCTTCAAGGGATTTAGTATAACTATTACTCTTTGTTCTAAACTTACTTCAGTCATGGACACCTGATAGTTAAACACTCTGCTCCCTAGCCCTGAAAGAGGCATTACTGTCCAGCTATTATTGTGTGTCATGTGGGCTAAAATCTGAATTTTGTTGATTATTGAACTATTTCTGTGTGATCTTGAGATAGTGTCTTAAGGGTCCTAAGCCTCTGTTTCTTATAAAATGGAAGCCATGTCATCTACCACAGTGGATGGCAGATGAGTATGTGAAGACCCAGTACATAGTAGGTATTGTATCAATTTCAGGTCTTCCTCAAACCTCTCCCTTTCTTATCTGTATGCCAAAGACTCCTCTGTGTCTTCATTTGTTATTGTAAGCAAGGGTCTTTCCTCTCACTTGCTGGTAGTCTTTAATCTTCATAGGGATAATTGCACCACAGTCATGTTTCTCCAACTCTTTACTTGAAACTTCTTAAATCTTCCTAGGAATTTGGCTGTTACTAGTTCATCTTATATTTGGAAATGGATTCATCTATTTCAGTTTGCCTAATTTAGTCCCTATGGAATGACCTAGACATTTAAGAAAGTAATATAACTGACAACTTTTTATGCATGGTCAGTTAGATTTTATTTTTCTGGTTTCAGGATACAGTTCATTTTTGAACTGTATTGTGTTGTTTTCACTCTTCATACATTGAAGAAAATGCAGAGTTAAAGATACATGTCCTCTGCTTCTCCTGGAGAGACACAATGATTCTATGAATACATTGGTTTGCAACAAGCAATGTTTCTTATTTAATATGTAGGGCACATAGCCTAATGAATTATTCTGGATCCAGTCTAGGGGTTGCAAGTGTACAAAGAACAAGATAAATTTCTTGTATTTCACTCCTTTCAGGAAAATCCAGTGCCAGAATAGATGAATATTATTTTAGAGGATCTGAGGTTAGAACATCATTATGTGTAGAGTGCCCTCGCCTCATTCTTGAGGAATTTTTATTAGAAAATAGCTGAGCAAGAAGCCTTTCAGATGCTCAAGGTTAGCCCAAGGCTGTTGAGAATGAATCCCAGGGTCCTAGAAGTGAGAATGTGTTCTAGAATAGATCGTACATATATGGTATCTACATAGCCACCTGAAAGGTGAAGAGTAGGTTCAAGGCAGCTGACCCTAAAAACATTTCCAATATCATTCTGATAAAAGGGTGATCTCAGTTACCTACTTGACACAACACATCTAAGTTTAGAGAATGTGACTTCCTCTGACCATGTCTTCCTTTGGTTGAAGATATGCTCCCCTACAGCTTGTTTGACAAATATCTTGTGAAATACCCTAGTCCCTTTCTTGGTTTGGGAATTAGAACAAATGCTATACTTAGTCTCTCTCTCTCTCTCTCTCTCTCTCTCTCTCTCTCTCTCTCTCTCTCTCTCTCTCTCTCTGCATCTTCCTGTCTATGTGGAGAATTATTGTTCTAATATTTTTGTCATATTTTTATTAAGAAAATATTCTTATAAAATTAATTAATTAAAAGGAAAAATATTCTGAAAGTTGATATGACTTATATAGTTCTTGAAATAGTATCCAGTGTTGCTCATTTTCATTCAGGGAATTGTGCTTCCAAAGCCTTGTGCTCTCCACCCCTGTGTCTGTCTATCTGCTGTTTGTCTGTCTGTCTGTCTGTCTGTCTGTCTGTCTCTCTCATTGTATGTGTATGGATTGTGTAGGATAGAGGACATCTTTGGGTATTGATCTTTAAGGGTTGTTCATCTTTCTTTCTTTCTTTCTTTCTTTCTTTCTTTCTTTCTTTCTTTTTTGAGTCAAAGACTCTCACTAGCTTGGAGCTCTTGAGATTCTGCATTCCTGCTTGACCAGTAGGCCCCAGGAATCCTGCTGTCTCTGCAGTCCCACTTCTGGAATTACAAGTGTGTGTGTTTCACATGAGTTCTGGAATCAAAATTAATTTATGGACTGACTAAGCTATCTTCCCGTCCCACAATCCTTTCTTCTGAGTGCCTTATGGGATGTGCTTTCTCTGTTTAAAACAAAATAAGAAAGTTTTATTCTTTTTTGTTTATTTATTTATTTATTTTTGCTTGTTTGTTTTGTTTTTTGAGACAGGGTTTCTTCGTAGTTTGGGAGCCTGTCCTGAAACTAGCACTTGTAGATCAGGCTGGCCTAGAACTTACAGAGATCCGCCTGCCTCTGCCTCCCAAGTGCTAGAATTAAAAGGGTGCACCACCACTGCCTGGCTCACAAGTTTTATTCTTAATCACATGTATTCTTCACTTATTACCCCAATTCATTCCTGGAGTCTAAAGCCATTTTCTCTCCTACAATCTGATTTTTGTTGTTGTTCTTCTTCTTTCAGCAATACTTAGAAGAACCATTTTTTTAAAGTTTTATTTTACAATGCATTCATCAAGCTGTGTCCTACAAAAGACCACAATTGTCTGCGTTAATTCATTTATGAGAAATTTAGTTTCAGTTCTTTAAGTCAAAAGCATATCCTTGATAATGGACTTGAAGTAGGTCATACAGTCTTCACAGTCACACTAAACTCTAAGCCAGCCAATTATTTCTTCTATTTGGTTCTATGCTTTCTCCAAGCTATGACTCATACACATTCTAATCTCCCCCCCCTCTGTGTGTGTGTGTGTGTGTGTGTGTGTGTCTGTCTGTCTGTCTCTGTCTCTCTCTCAAAATTCTTTTTCTCCAGTTCATTTTGCTTTTTTGATCTCTACCTGAATTTTACTTCATACATTACTTTTTTTTTTTAGCCCAAGGATCACCTCTTGAGTCCAGAGCTAACCCCAACATTTCTATGTATTCCAGGATTTACTGTACTTGTGTGAAAGTAGGAGAGCGAGCTTTGTCTTGAGACTAGCTGGCCTTTTGCCTTGTTTCCTCAAAATGACTTTAGTTCCCTGAAGGCAGAATCAGAGACTTATTCACCACAGTTACCTCCAGACTTTCAGTGCAGTTTATTAAATGATTAACTATACCCCATCATGTAAATGAAGATACTGAAAATCAGCATGTAAGTGTGCTTGCCATTAGCACATCATTGTCTGAAGTCAAAGCTGGTTATAAATCTATGTTTTTAACTGCTCTAGGGCAAGAGTTTATGCAGCTTGCTATCTTTATTCTCTTATTGCTTTACAATAAATGATCACATAATTTAGTATCTGAAGGCAGCCATTTATTTTGCTTATAATTTGAGCATTATGCTATGGGGAGAGATGAAGTTGGGTGATCCGTCTCTTTCTCACCTGGCACCATCTAAAACAGATAATTCCTGAGGATCTACTCGAAAATGGTGACCCATTTAGTTCTTGGCACCTTGGCATTTCTATCCTTATGTACCATGCTGTCTGCCAGGACCAGGTCTTACATGCCCTGAGTTTATCAAAGCACAGTATTACTCTTTCTCCTGTGATAATTTTCTAATAGTAACCCTAAGCCAGGTAAAAGCTATGTTCAAACAATGTTGCTATGCTTATTCTGTATCATACAAATCAAATAAATTATAGGGCTCATTATGATGAAAGTGTTGAAGAATACCCTGTTCTTAGTGGGTGTGTGGCAACTTCTTATTGAAGTGGGAAATACTGTTCCATGCAACATCTGCCCGAAGACATATAGGGAGAGTTTAACTCTGAAAAGAACAATTCACTATAAATTGAATATACTTTATTTACAACTTTAATATTGTGTATATTGCACAAATACTAAGCCACTTGCTTACAGGGTACAGATTTTCTTGTAAGCCATGTGAAAAAAATTGGCTTAGTCAATTTGTGCTCAACCACCTAGACACTTGATGGTGTAATAAAATTCTTTCTTTGATTGAATTCTATGGACAGGTGATTTATCCTTGTCTCTGCCCATTGTTCTAACCCCAGTTGTACTTTCTTTTGGGTTACTTGTTAGCTTATTTCCTAGTTTTTCTGATCTTGGCTGTACTCTCCCTTTTGTCAGGGTTAGAGAATGTTTTTCAAGGTATTTCCTGGTCTACAGCAACCTAGGTATCTGAATTGTCCTTAAGAGATCACTTATTTAACAGATGAAAACCTCTCACTTGTTCTCACAGTAGAAAGTGAAGTCTAAGAGGGCAAGAGAAGGTATGTAAGCCTACTGAGGAATTAGAACCAGCAAAGTGTCACTTCTGTTGAATTCAATAGGATAATCAAGTCACAAGAACAGCCTAGAGGCAAAACGTTGCCAGATCCTTGGTTTTTATGGATAAAGATGCTAAGTCATACTTCAAAGGAAATTGGAATGGAAAAACAAATTTTTTAGACCCTAATTAAATCTATCTCTCAAAGGTAATAATAGAATACCATAGAATGTTGTAAGTCATGAAGAAAAAACAGCAAGGCTGCTATATGAACCTTGTAGTGATAGTTCATTTGTATTTTAATAAATAAAGCCACTAGAAACTGGATGGTAGTGGTGCATGCCTGTAAGCCCAGCAATAGAGAGGAATTTAAAACAGGAGAGGAGGAGGGGACAGCTCTTATACACAGTTTCATTCTAGATTCCTGGAGGCATGATCATCATTTCAGACTCGGGTAAAGATAAGAGCCAGTGGCTGGCTGTTTTGCATTTCTGACCTTCAGAAGAAACCCCAATTTCTGTCTCTGGAATTTCATTAATCATGATACAGAACCTGGAAAGCAGATGGGGTGATGATAAGGAAGAAACCCAAGTGAAGATCAGAAACAAGTTGAGACTGTGCTGATTTGAGGATGGGTGGGATTCTAAGCTTTTACAATAAATGGGGATAGCTAATTTTTTACTAAAATGTCTTTGGAATTTGGCTGGAGAGAATTTGTTTCTTAGCACTCACCTTCAATAGTTTGCATATTCCCCATAGACTCATGTGTGCAGACAGAAGATGCTCATTTATTTCTTTCCTGCCCAGACCCAAAATAATCACACAGAAACTATGTTAATTAAAACACTGCTTGACCAATAGCTAGCAATTATATCTTAAATTAACCCATTTCTATTATTTTATATTTTACCACAAGGTTCGTAGTTTATCGATAAGGTTCTGGAATGTCTGTCTCCTTCAGCAACTACAAGGCATTTCTCTGACTTTGCCTACTTTCTGCCAACATTCAGTTTAATTTTCCTGCCTACCTCTATTGTTCCCTGCCACAGGTCAAAGCAGCTTCTTTATTAACCAATGATAATAAAAATATTCACAGTGTGTAGAGGGGAATCCCACACCACATGTATTTGAACATTTGGTCTCAGGCAGTGGCGTTGTTTAGGAAGATTTAGGAGGTATTGATTTGCTAGGGGAATATGCCACTCCCACAGCTAAGGAAGTTAGAGCTGAAGGGACTGAGATCAGTCTTCTTTGGTTTCACACTTCACAGACATAAAGACTTGGGAATGAAAAGAGTTGTTCCTAAGTATTAATTACTTTTGTTAGGCATGTCACAACAGAAATTCCTAAGCAGTATGACTTAAACACAGGGCTTACTTTTCAGTTCTTGAATCTAAAGATCAAGATATCAGGAAGATTGCTTTCTCCAAAGGTCTGGCTCCTTGGTTTAAGATAGCCATCTTCTCTTGCGTCCACACATGATCTTTCCAAGTGTGTATGTCTGTGTTAATGTCCTTTCTTATAAACTTCAGTCATTAGATTAGGTATACTATAAAGTATTTTTTGTAAACACTTATATATAATCAAACTCAGTCCATTATGAGGAACTATCGGTTTCAACTTCAACATATAATTTGGTAGGGGAGCAGACTTGAGTCCATAACCGTTTTCATATAAAGCCAAAAGTAATCTGGAAAGTCAGAATTTTTCTGTGAAATTTCTTGCTGTTCATCTTTTATTTAAAGAGTGCTTCCCTTTGTTCAGCCTCTTGGCACTCTTAATAAGGATACTTGCTTCTTGTGAAATCATTTGTCCTGTATTCTGTATGTCTCACTCCCTAATTCCTTGATGATGCCTCCAAGGTCAGCAGAAAGACATAGGGACCTGAGAGCCCTTGGGAAAAGGACAACCTGGCCCACAAATGGACCCACGGGCTATTGTAACATGTGAGGATATTATCTTTAAATGAGTTGGAGAAATTAACATTGCTCACTTGTTATGCTTACCCACATTATCTGCTCTGAGAATCATCAGGACCAGAGCCATTATTGATAATATTTTTTAATTAAAAGGAAAATAATTTCTTGTAATTTACTTGCTTCTTTAGGGACTTGATTCCACATCTCATAAATCTAAATAGCAGGCATCTGTATGCTCACCCGCAAGCTCCTTCTCGTAGGCTGATCTGGAATCCGAGAAGAAGAGAAGTTACTGAAACAAACCTTATCTAAGGAAGACCTAAGGTAGGAAGCAAGAGGCAAGACTCCAAGGGCTTATTGAGATCTCAGCCAAGGCAGTATTTTTTTCTCCTCTCTATTTAAGAGAGTGATTGGGAAAGCACTGGTTAAAAATACTGGGACTGTTACTTATCTCCCGCCCTTGGAATGTGTCTGAAATCTTGTTTTTCCTCCTGCAAATTGAACTAGCAAACAAGTTTCAAAAAAAAGGATTTGAGCAAAAGGTATCTGAATTATGGACTCAAATTCCATAGCTTTAACTCTGAAGATCTTCTCTTTTTAAAAGGTGATGTGGGATGTATTTCTGTATATCTTTTGCTTTTATTGGTTATCCTTTCCCACGTCCTTACCCATCCAATTCGATGTTCTTGTTCTATTTTTGAAAGACAAAACACACACACACAGAAAATGGTATCTGACTTGTATTAGCCAACTAGTCTTCAGCATGGGGACTGCCTTGCAGTGTGATTGATATACCCTGTCAGTTAATGTAGAAAACTGATTACCTTCTCTCAACAGGTACCAATTGCAAACAGCTTCTTTGGTTTTGGGTGGGAATTTGTTTCTACTTCCCTTTCTTCCTGCTGGAGTTTTGACTGTCTTGAGCCCGTGCATGTCTTGTACACATTGTCACAGTCTTTTTGAATTTGTTTGTTCATCTGTCCTGTCATGCCCAGATTACAATATTTCCATGAACTCATCTATCACCGCAGGGTTTTACAGTCTTTCCATCTCTTCCACATGGAGTCCTGAGTCTTGAAGAGAGGTATGAGGTATTGAAATCCCATTTAGGGCTGAGTGTTACAAATTCTCTCACTCTGTGCACATTGGCCAGTTTGAATGCACCCCTCTTTTTTTAAAACCTCAAACTGATTTTTAATTTCTCCATTTGTCTCATTCCTCTTCTAGATATAGTGGTGACAAAAGGGCCCTTCTCATAGGGCAGTGTGTAAGAAGAGACTGCTTGTTCTTTTCCCAGTCACCCAGATCCAAATAATAACGCAGAAACTTATATTAATAACAACATTGCTTGACCAATAGCTTAGGCATATTTCTAGCTAAGTTGTACATCTTAAATGAACCCATTACTATTCATCTGTGTATCACCACCAGACTGTGGCCTGGTAATGTTCTGGCTAGCAGCTGGAATCTTTCCCCTTTGGCAGCTACATGGCATCTCCCTGACTCCTCTCTCTCTCTCTCTCTCTCTCTCTCTCCCTCTGTTTGGATTTCCTGCAATAAAAGCAACACATATACAGAAGGACCTCGCACAAACAGCAATATGTGAACATGTCACATGCCATCATGGTATAGCCAACACCAAACAGACATTTGATCTCACAAGTCCAGGGTTTGTACACATAGTGCTTTCTGTAATGGGTAGAAGTAAAAGAGAAATTGGCATAAGGTACCCACTCTTCATTATCAGACGTTGAAAAAAATGGAAGATCAGAGAGAGGATGGAAATTGTACACAGTACAGACCAATTTATTGGCAAAGGTGACTCTGGGCTATAGGGTCAACATAAGTCTAGAATTTTATTTATTTAGATGCTTGCTTATTTTCTAATGGGGTGATTTGGGTGGATGGAGAGGTGGGGCATGATCTGGGAGGTGTGCTGTGAGGACAGTAATTAGAATATAGTGTATGGAATATTCAGCCCATAACAGAAACTTTGTGATTTGTAATGATTTTTTCCTGGAAAATGTATTCCTCATGCATTTCTATGCCTTGTTTCTGTTTCCATTATAATTCTAGGTCAATTTCCCTCCATGTAAGACAGTGAATGGGAGTTTCAAGATAGAAACATTGGTTTCTATTATTCTCCCCCACTTTCGCTCTCTTCTATAGTTGTTTCTTGATCATTTCTATCATTAAACTTTAAAACATATTGAGACACATGTATGCCCATCTTTATATTCTACCTTTCTTAATATAGGTTAACATCCAAAGAGAAGATAGTCACCTATCTGTTCACTGACATGCCCTAGAACTTCCTGCAACTGTAATGGGAGGTAGACGTGTGTTTTGTGAAGGCCAATGAGTGCCTGGAGGAAACCCAACACTCTCTGAGGAGTTTCCCTCATCACTTCCTCTGCATTTTCCACCGCATTTATCTTAATGTCCTGGGATCTTCCAGTTTATGGCACTGTCTGGAAGGAGTCCTGCAGGGCTCTGCCATTCAGTCCATTTGCCCTTTAGAACCCAAGGATTCATGTCTTGCTAGATCCTCAGCACATGGACAGGAAATGAGCATGCACATACTTATTAATCTCCCAATAATACTGCTCAATATGTCATACTGGTACTTTCATCGTGGCTCATGTAAGAAACAATTTTCACAGTTTAGTAGCATGATAAAAACTTTATTTTGTCCCTTGAGGAATTTGATCACATGCACTTTGCCTATGAGAACTATGTTAAAGTTCCTTTTTGGCTTTAGCTGCAAGAACTTGCACAGCCAAATCTAACACATAATTAAAGCACCCTTATTAAGACTGCTGGTTCAGATATCTACTATTTCCATCATCCCAGAGTTTTGAGCTGTTTGGGGCCAGAAAACATTAGAATTTTCATTGCTTTATAAGTTAGTCACAATGTATTTGAAAAGGTGGTAAAGGTATAAGCAACGTGAATGAATTCAAAAGTGTGACATCTGCGTGGCAGACCTCAGCAGTAGTGGGTGAGGGGAAGTGAGTGAACCCAAGACATCAAGAGGTTCATGAAGAGGCTTAGCTGTTGAATTTATTGCTTAATTTTGCATTCCCCTTTCTTCCTTCATGTCATAGAATTTTACAGCCAGACAGGAGTCTATCACAGAGATTTTGTACCTGGATTCCTAGAACAGTATTGGTGGATGTGCTTTATCATACATTCTATTGTGATGTGATATTATATATAAATTTACATTTCATTGAGTCTAAAGATTTCTTTAAGTCTCAAAAAGGTGTGCATTATAGCAACTTCCTTCTGCCTTCCTAAGTGAAAGGGTATCAGAGTATAGCTTTACACTTGGGGGTATGAAACATGAAGCCCTACAAAGAGAAAGTGATTTTCTAGAGGGCACAGTTCAAGATGTTGTCATAGTTGGAAAATAAATTATACCATTATAACTGTTTACTACTTCTTTTTAAAAAAAGATTTATTTTTATATATCTATATATTTATTTGTTTATGTGTGCATTTGTATGTTGTGTGCATATACGTATTTATGTATCTGACAACCTGTCATTAATCTCTGTTGGATGAGGCTGCTTGTTTCTTCCCAGCAGCTTAGACCAGAAATAATCACTTAGAAACTATATTATTTGCAATACTGTTTGCGCAATAGCTTCAGCACATCGCTAGCTAGTTCTTATATCCTAAACTAGCCCATCTCCATTAATCTGTGTATCACCACGAGGTCATAGTCTAACGGCAAAGTTTCTACCAGCTCCAGCAGTGGCTACATGACTTCTCTCTGACTCTGCCTACTCTCTCTCTCTATATATATATATCTCAGCCTGGCTTTACTCCATTAAACCACTGTTCGAAAGCAGCTTCCTTTTAACCAGTGGTGTACAGAGGGGAATCCCACATCAAATCTACCTGTATGTTCAGCTGGTTTGTTGGTTTGTTTCCCTCTGGAGACCGCTGATTAATATTCAACTGTTCTGGTCACTTAAAGCAGTAGTTAGCTTTCTGTGTACAACTTAATATCAATGCCATATCTTCCTTTTGTCCTTACAACCTCACACTCACCTTGCATGTAACACAGAGAGAGAGCATAGAAGAAAGGACACATCTCTTCACTGACCATTGCCCTGGATATGACTCCTATGCACAGGTGAGAATCAGTCAAATGATCCATATGCACAGGTAGGAGTCGGTAGGAAGCACAGAAATACTGAAGAGCCTATTGCCAGATCCAGAGTGAGGTCCTGAGTGAAAGTTGCCTGACTCAGACAGGAACTATAAAAGTTCGTGACAGAGAGTGTGTGTACTGGCA
The DNA here is from genome assembly GCF_037038515.1 of Microtus pennsylvanicus. Lineage (NCBI taxonomy): Eukaryota > Metazoa > Chordata > Mammalia > Rodentia > Cricetidae > Microtus > Microtus pennsylvanicus. The sequence goes on along the minus strand of NC_134590.1, from coordinate 55,239,327 downwards.
CTTCATCACTTGGACCAAATCGATGGACTCAGAAAACATAAAGATTTCTTTTGCCTCACAGATTCAGAGTGTCAGTGTATCTGGTTGGGTGAGGCTATAGTCCCTCTTTTTCTCTTTATTGGCTGTGTAGTATAGGCTGCCTGTTGCTACTTCTATAGTGCCAAAGAAGGGTTGAAAATTTTCAGCATTTGACCACAAAGTCTGAAATATTTATGGTCTGATCTGTATAGAAATTGTTTTCCTACTACGAGCCTGCTGGAAAGCAAATTGTTCTCAATCTCTTTGGAATTTTCATTCCAATTTTTTTTCATTTTATAAGCTCTTAGTTATATTGGATTTACCACTTTAAATTGACCACTTTTTAATAGCATTCTTTGATTTTTGTTTGTTTGTTTGTTGTTGTTGTTTTGTTAGATAACATGTCTCTGTTAGATGTTTGTGTAGACTCATAGGCCTTAATTTCATAATGCAAATCATGGTTGTTTTAACCATTCATTTTCATTTTCTTTGTTCTTACTTAACCAGCATCTGTCTTTGTTTATTTGTTTGTTTATTTATTTAATTTGTTGATTTTTACATCCAGACCTCAGTTTTCCCCCTTCTTTTCTTTCAGTCCTTCCTCACACCCCTGTCTGTTCCTCTTCATCTGCTTCCATTCAGAAAATGGCAGGCCTCCCACAGATATTAGCCATCAAAAGTGTATCAAGTCACAGTAAGATAGGGATCTCCTCTCCTATTAAGTCTGGGTGAGGCAATCAGGGGTGCAGTCCTGAGACATGTTCTTGGCACTATTGTGAACATTTCTGCACAATCCTCTCATTTAGTTGTCTCAGCAACAGTATGTGGTAGATGTGTTACTATCTCCAGTGTCTTGGTGAGGGACTAGGGATACAGTGAGGTTAAATAGTCACAAGGCCATTTTGAAACAGAGATAAAGTTAGGGTTTAAACTGGGGACATTTGGCCTTTAACCTGCAACTGATAAACTCTGAAATACATGCACTGGGTGAAGAGTTGTACGGTACTGAGGGTCAGTGATGTTCCAGAGGGATGCCCAGAGCACTGTGTATATGGAAATGAATAGGCATATGCCATTTTATGTGGGATCAAAGGAAAAAAATTGAACTCAGGAAATAGAACAAGAAGCAGAAGCATAGATACCTTTTATTTTTCATTTTCACCTGCTATATATAGTTAAGAGCTGGCCTCCTGTAATACCCTACACACCATCTCAAGGCTGAAATTTGATCTGAGTATTTGGAGTTGTATATGCTCGAAGAATTTCTCTCCTTTAGCCCCTTCCCTGTCCATAAGAGTCTACTAATTTCCCGGAAGTGTCAGAGCAGTGAAGCGGCAACCTGAGTAGAAAGGGAGCCCTAAGCCCCAGGAGATTCACCCATCATGGTGGCTCCCTGACTTCCGGATAGTTTCCAACTGTAGCAGTTTTGTGAAGTCAGCACATGAGAGTATACTCTATTTTATTTTTCAGTCAAACATAGAGCTAATGAAGGATTAATTAAATGACTCAATATCAACACTTCTTCTTAAGTAACTTATGCATGAAGTTTGCCAGTCCTGTGACCTTCCACGATTCCCTCATTTTTATTTTCTTATTTTGAATGACTTCAGGAGATGTCATGACTGCCAGCCCTTAGGCCGTGTTTTGCTGGCAGAAAGTCAACCTCTATTTTTAGCTGTTCAGTAGTCCCTCCATCTGTGTTTTAGCTGTCTATGGTTCCAGTTAATGTCTATCAAACATGCTGAAGTTAAATTAAATTCCATTTAATGGAAGACAAACAATTTTGAAGTTCTGAGTGTATACCACTCTGGGTCTGAGAAGTATGAGAGAATTGTGTCTAACTGTTCTTTTCCACTCTATATGCAAACAATTGTCTAGTGTATCCTTGTTGTATATGCTACCCACACACTGATGCTCCTGTAGTCATCTTTATTTTAATGTGTTCTGTTGAAGTGTCATATAACTTGTGTTCCCTCTTTACTTAATAATATTCCAAAACCCAAGAGAAGTGTAGCCGCCAATTTGGATGTGGTAAGAGAGAAATCATGAAAGATTTCTTTCATTTACAGGAAGATGAAAGTGAAATGAGAACTTGAGAGAAAATGGAGTCAGTGAGTGAGCAGGGAAACAGGGAGAAAGAGAATCATTCACAATTCCTATGACATCCATATGACTTTCATTATTGTTATAGCTATTCTGTTTTATTTATCATTAGTGTAAATTTCTTATGCTTCACACATACTACATGATAGGTAGCAGGGATGTTAGTCATCCAGCTTTGAACAATTGCAATAAATTTCCTTAGTAAACTAATAAAGGGAAATTTATTTTGGCTTGGTTCTACTGCTTTCAATCCATGGTAACTTGGCTCCGTTGATTTTTGGCCTGAGGGGAGGAAGAATTTCATAGCGAGAGTGAGAGGTGGAAGAAATATTTTCTGATGACTGGGAAGCAACAGAAGAGAGAAGGATTGTCACTCCACTCTCCCCTCCAGTGTATATCTCCAGTGACATAAAGTCTCCCCATTGAGTCTCATCCTAAACTTTCTACTTCCTCAATGTGACATAGTCTGATGACCAATCCTTTAGTATGCAAGATTAGGTCTTGGAAGATGTGCCATATAGATAGGGAGGGGCTACTACATGTGCACTCTTGTGATTCAAGATTGAAGTAGGCCAATATATAGTTTAGGGATGGCAGGTCAGGGGGTGACTGTCCTTGGGTGTTTGTTTTATAGCACTATGCTCTTTCCCTTACAGATTAACAGTCTATTTCTGTGCTCATATCAGACTGACCGGAGTCTCTGAGACCAGAAAAGGTATGTTCTGACTGCTTTGGGTCATACAGCACTACTCTTCTAGTTGCTATTCTCTCTCGTTTTCAAAATAGTGCAGCTGCTAGCGATAGCACTTTATTTCTACCCAGGAGGAAACCTGATTTTGTTGGTGACCATCTCCCTGAATTGACAACTTCAAGGCAGCAATCATCGAGACCTGTGTTTTGTCAATCTGCCTGCCTTTTTGAACAAAGCTGCCTAAAGACAATGCCACTGCAATAAAACTGATTTCTGTCTTTAAACATCAGACCTGAAGAAACCCTAATCCCATAGTGTTTCTATATATTATATGAACGTAAATTTTGGCAGGAATATGTGATGTGTAACTTCCTCAAAACTCGAAGGGAAAAAAAAAAAACCTTTGTAGCCAGAGAGCTCATCTGCAGGTTTATTTGGAAGCTTTTAGATCTGGCCCCAGTAATTATTACAAATAAATTTAAAAATAGTAGTACACAATTCTAACTAAATCCCAATAACTTCATATTTGAAATTGGAATCTCTCAAAACTTTGGGTATAACCAAACTTAGTTTGTCTGTTTAGGTTTGAAAACCAAGATTTTAGGGGAATTTTAAATAAGAGCATTTCATAAATTTGTATCACACATTTATATTTCTTAACATATTTTATGTATTATTATATATTAGATTATACACACATTACTGCTACTGTTATTTAGATGATTATATTATTCAAATGATAAATCATTGCAATGATTAATGTTTGTCTGCCTGATCAGGTTAAGAAACCTCCGATAACTGGTAAAATATTATTTTGGCCTTTGTATATGAGGGTTTTTGAGGACGAGATTAGCATTTCAATCAGATGCTGATGATGATCAACCCTCATCAGTGAGAGCAGACATCATTAAATTTTGACAGCTGCAAAAGTTCAAAGCATGAAGGAAGAACAGATTCTTCTGCAGCTGGAACATCTATTTTGTTTTCCCTTGGATAATGGATGTCTCAAATCTCCAACACCCAAACTCTAGAACTTCATGTGTTACTCCTCATCACTCTATGCCCAGTTGAATGATACCATTAAGTTTCCTGGGCCATGAGTCACAGTGGAATTTCTCAAATTCTAAATCATGTGAGCCAGTTCTCATAAAAAATTTTCTTTTATATACATACATGCTCCTCACTTACGTACCACATATTTGTAGTTGTTTCTATTTTTGTAAAATCTGGCTAACCCAGATAATTATTATCTAATAAGAACTAAATAATGAAAATGAAAATAGGCTATGTAATGGACAGGAAATAATTTAAACAAGATTTTCCTTCCCTCTCAAGGTACAGTGAAAAGAGGTGTCCTGTTATCATTTATAACTGGGATTTTGTTTGACATGGGCATCACTCTAGATCCCACTACAGACACACTTGCTCATCTGCTTTCCTTGCTTAATTTACCCACAATACGCAGGAAATTGGGAACAGCCTAGATGTGCATCAAGTGATAAATGGATAATGAAAGTGTGATAAATATACACAATGGAATTTTATTCAGTTGTAAATAAAAATGGAGCTACAAAACGTTCAGGTAAATAAATAGAGTTGGGGAAATTCTACTGAGTGAGGTAACACAGGGCCAGAGAAACAAAAGCCCTGCTTTCTCTCATATTTGGATCCTAGCATGAAGATATAGGTCTCTGTGTTTAACTTGGAATAATACCTATAGAAACCAGGAAACTAGAAAGCATCCCTTGGGGTAGAGAAGTAGGATAGATCTTAATTACGCCGAACAGTTTCATCTACAGAATTAAGTTACATGAAGACAAGAAGGGTATCTGATTTGTTCACAATCCTGGGAATGAGTTTGCACTTAGTAAAAAGCCATAGCCTGAATGATCTGGAAACTGACCATGAATATCTATTAGAGAATCTGTTTTTCTTCAGGGAAGATTGGTAGAGTGTATTTCTTCACTTCTGTGATTCAAAGTGCAACAGCCTCCACATCCTTCCAGGTCTTAACAGTTGACAGTGAATCCTTCCTAATATTTAATTTACAAATCTCACTGTGCATAGCACAAACCAAAGTATTTTTTCTTAATCCAACTTATGGAAGCATATATTTTAAAATACAGGCTTTCAAAGTGTTCATTTACAGGGCTAGAGAGATATCTCAGAGGTTGAGAGTACTTCCTGTTCCTTCAGTTTTCACCCTCTCTATCTGGCAGTGTACAGCCATTTATCACGTCAGTTCCATGGGCTCTAAAGAACTCTTCATGCCTTTGTATGTGCCCGTATGTACATGGCACGTATAAACTCATACATGCACACAGAAATAAATTATTAAAAATTCAATTTAAGAAATTTCTATGCATCAGGGGTTAACCATACATAGAAAGTTATTACTCATCATTTTGGAGAAAAAGAAACAATTTTTTCTATGCTAGAAGGAACTACACTTAAGGTTTTGCTGAGATCAGACAAGAGGCAAAGGAAAAAACAACAGATATGAACACGAGTTTTTATTGTGGCTAACATGGAAAGAGGCAGCCAAATGAGGCTGGACTGACTAGCTTGCATTATTTCGGCAGATTCTGAGCTATATGTGCTCTCTCCCATTGATTGGTATCTTCATGAAGTTATTAGAATAGGAAGACAGTGGTGCTATGGAGGAGGGGATTAGGAAATGTGGGATTGCTTTATTCAGATACAAAAAGCAAGTTCCAGAACAAACTATTTATTAGCTCTTTATTTCTAAAGCGAGACTATCAACTGTCAGCACAGCCCAGCTGTCAAAACATAAAATATGGAAACATGAATACATGGTTGTTATAGATGGGTGAGTGACTGGATGACATAGATGATACAAGGAAGAAAATCATGGAAACTAGACCAGTACACATTTTCTAACATCCTTAACATGGATTCTCTAATGAATTGTTGACTTTAATGTATATTTAAAAATACTCTTGCTTAAGGAATGCCCTACTCACGATTTCTTTAATGGCATGATTGGTAACTCAAATTTGGATGATCTGAAACCAACGGAATAGTTTATTGGTTTCTATAAAGGAAACAGAAGACTCCTAACTGCAGAAGGCTCTATTTGGGATTCTCTTTCCTCTATTCCTTGTTTCATTCTCCACACATTCCTCCTCCATGCCCCCAAACCACCCTTCCTCCACATTCACTCAGAAAGGGGCAGTACTTAACATGGGCATCAGCAAAGCATGGCATATCACACTGCCATAAGGCCAAGCACCTCCCCCCGTATTCAGTTTGGGCTAGGCAATCCAGCATGAGGAATAGGTTCCCAAAAGCCAAAGAAAGCACCAGAGACACCAGCTGCTCTTATTACCAGGAATCCAACAAATAGACCAAGCTACACAACTGTCACATATATGCAGAGGGCCTAGGTCATTCTCATGCAGTCTCCCTGATTGTTGATTTAGACTCTGTAAGTTCTAGAATAGCCATCTCTGTAACCCCATGTCCCTGATCCCCATTGGCTCCTATAACTCCTCCTCCCTCTTCTCAGGGGGACCCCAATATTTGGTCCAATGTTTGGCTATGGTTCTCTAAACCTGACTCCCTCAGTCACAGAGAGGATAAAGACTCTGCTGACAACTGGGGTAGTCACCAATCAGATCACAGTAGATGGTTCATTCAGGCTATGCATCCACTGATGCCAGGAGTTTTAGCTGGGAATAAGTTAGAAAAGATTAAGTTAAAATATTGCTGTTTGCAGATGACATGGCAGTTTAAATAAGCAATCCCAAAAATTCTACCAGAAAACTCCTACAGCTTGTAAAAACCCTTAGGGAAGTGATTTGATACAAGATAAACTAAAAAAAAAAATAGTATCCCTCATATATACAAATAATAAAAGGAGTGAGAAAGAAATCAGGGAAATAGTACCATTCACAGTAGCCATAAACATGCTTATAATATAGATATAAAACAATATCTTGGGGTAACTCTAATCAAGCAAGAGAAAGACCTGTATGACAAGAACTTCAAGTCTTTGAACAAATAAATTGGAGAAGATATCAAAGATGGAAAGATCTCCCATGCTCATGGATTGGTAGGGTTATCAGAGTAAACATGGCCATTTTATCAAGGGCAATCTAAAGATTCAATGCACTCCCCATCAAAATTCAAACACAATTCTTTACAGACCTTGGAAGACAATACTAAGCTTCACACAGAACAACAAAAACCCTAGAATACCTAGAACAATTCTATAGCAATAAACAACTGCTGGAGGTATCACCAGCTCTGATCTCAAGATCTACTACAGAGAGCTATAGTAATAAAAGTAGCATGGGATTGCCATAAAACAGACAAACAGATCAATAGAATCAAGCTGAAGACCCAGATATAAATCCACACATCTATGGACACTTGATTTTTGACAAAGAAGCAAAACTACAAGAAAAGAAAACATCTTCAACAAATGGTGCTGGCATGTCTGGATGTCAGTCTATAGAAGAATGCAAATAGATCCATACCTATAACTCTGCACAAAACTCAAGTCCAGGTGGATCAAAGACCTCAACATAGATCCATGTACACTGAACCTGATAGAAGAGAAAGTGGAGAATAGCTTTGAACGCTTTGGCCCATGAGACAACTTCCTGAATAGAACACCAGTAACACAGGCACTAGAATAGACAATTAAAAAATGGGATCTAATGAAATGGAAAAGCTTCTGTAAGGCAGCAGACGGGGTCAACAGGACAAACAGCAGCCTATAGAATGTGAAAAGACCTTCCCAAACCTCTCATCTTACAGAGGGCTTATCTCCAAAATATGTAAAGAACTCAAGAAACTAAATATTAAAACACTAAATACTCCAATTAAAAAAAATGGGGTACTGACCTAAACAGAGAATTCTCAATAGAAGAATCTCAAATGGTCAAGAAACATTTCAAGAAATGTTCATCATCCTTAGCCATCAGGGAAATGCAAATCAAAACAGATCTGTCTTTACATCTCATATCTGTCAAAATGGCTAAGATAAAAAATATTAATGAAAGCTCATGCTGGAGAAAATGTGGAGTAAGGGGAACATTCCTCCATTGCTGATGGGAGTGCAAACGTATACAGCCACTTTGAAAATCAATATGGTGGTTTCTCAGAAAATCAGAAATCAATTTACCTCAGGACCCAATAATATCACTCTTACATATATACTCAAAAAGTACTCAAAATCATAACATGAGAACAGTTGCTTAATTATGTCCATAGCAGCTTAGAAACAGCTTAGATGTCACTCAACCAAAGAATGGATAAAGAAAATGCAGTACATTTACACAATGGAGTATAACTCAGCTTTCAAAACCAATGGCATCAGGAATTAGAAGAGAAATGAATGGAGCTGGAAAAACAAATCATTACAAATGGGGTAACACAGAACCAGAAAGACTAACATGGAATGAACTCACTCATGATTATTCCTTTAAAAATTTGTAATCCTCTAGCTAAAATTTAAAAACCTTTAAATATTACTTTTTAAAAATTTGTCCTGCAAAGTGGTTTCTACATAGGACACTACTTTTTAGGATTTTCTTTGGATCAATAAACAAGTGCACCTACTCTGAGAACTCGGTATGGTATTCTCATATGTGCATGTTGTGTAATGACCGACGCAAGGTGAGTAGAGTGTGCGCATGCTTTCTGAACATGTCAATGCATGGTTAGCATTTTCTGTTGTGAGACTATAGAGAATCCTCTCTTTAACTATTTTGAAATATTAGTACATTAGCGCTAACTCTAGTTTTCCATGTGCTATAAAACACTAAAACCCATTCTTATGTAGCTGTAACTTTAATCCATTATGTTAAAAAAATTATCTCATAGACATAGACAGTAGCATAATGTTTACCAGAGGGCTGGAAGGAGGGAAGGAAGACAGATTTAAACAATGGCTGTTGTTAACCAAGGACGCCAGAACTGAAGAACTTATAAATATGCCCAGTTTTGTTTTCCTCAGATTGCCTATTTGGAGTATGTGAGGAGATAGCAAACAGCAGGTACATGAAGAAGTATTTGGGATGTAATAGCAAAAAGTCACTACCGTTATATATTGTTCAGTGGCTTAAACTTTCTTGAGTCTGTGCTTGCTTTTTCATCTGTATAACCGAGTAATTAGGTCTGTCTTAGGTGCATGTTGTAAAGATGTAGCAAGATGGCACACCACATAACCACTTCAGAGTCCAACATCTGGGGTTCACTTTTGCCGGTCCCCATTGTTGGTCACCTCCTACTTCTTAAAAATGTAGTTCTCAGATGGGTGAGACTGCTCAGAATTAAAAGCACTTGCTGTACAAGTCTGGACCTCTGAGTTCAGTCCTGCAAACAAATATTAGAAGGAAAGAACTGACAAGTGAAAAATCATCCTCTCACTGCCGAATGTGTGTGGTGACATTTCTGTGAGCACGTGAACAAACACACACACACACACACACACACACACACACACACACACACACACACACACACACATACACCACATATACGTATATGTCATATGTACAGTGGATAATAATAAATACAGCTAAATAAAATTTTAGATAATGCATTTTTCTTTTTGTTAAATTATATCTGCTTACTTAATTTCCATTTCCATTGTTGGATCAGGACACACCACTTTCACTTTTTTAGCTATGCAATAGAGCTGATATTTGCGACTTAAGTGCCCGTAAAGATTCTTTATGTCAATGGAATATAACAACTAATATTTGACCATGCCTGAGAATTAATAGTGAAGCCCTCTTTACTTTCTATTTCTAGTGATGACAGGTACTTAATAAATACAAAGGAGTATTACATTCTATTACAGAGATGAATACCAGTTGGTGGTATAAATGAATATCTTCTATATTGCATTTCTCCAATTTGAGAAGAGCAATATAATGCATTGTAGAAAAATCAATCATTTTGTCATTATGGTCCTTTTTGGCTCCAAGCCAGTTTATTGGATTTCTTTAGTTTCAAGTAACAATAAAATAAATTGCCTCTTATATTGAAAAGAAAAATATCATGTTTGAAACAGAACTGGGATTTTATGGGGGAAGTAAAAATGAACCCATTGAAAATATGGGTTTCTAACCAAGGTCCAGTCACTTACTTATGGATAATGTGTTCCTTTTCTTTATCCTGGATTGTAACAGTGTCAATTATAGTGTGAATTTGGAAGGTGAAATTCTGTATTTTGACTCAGATTTTTTAGAAAATACAGAACAAAAATTGTCTGTTGTAATGTCCTCAATTAATACATGGAGAAACCATGGTTCAAGTTTGGTCTTTAAAATAACTTTGGCATACAAGCCATTGGTAATAGAGTTTTTCTTCTTTCTACTTAACTTTGACACAAGACTCATAATTATAGGGTCATAAGTTTGTGTTTGTGTGTGTGTGTGTGTGTGTGTGTGTGTGTGTGTGTGTGTGTGTGGTGGGGGGTTAGAGGTCAACTTTACATATAATTTCTTTTTTGTATACGAGTTTCTGGGCACTGGTCCCCAGTGATCACCTGTCTATACATTCTCAGAGCTGAGGTTATAAATGTGTACCACTGCACCTGCATTTTTAATTTTACTTTTATATATTTTATTTGTATTTATGTGTGTTGTTTCTGCCAGGGACATGTGCATGTTAGTGCAGTACTGGCCAAGAACAGAAGATGGTATCAGATGCCCTGGAGGTGGAGTAAGTCCCCGTGGATGCTGGCTGTGTTTTTAAACACTAAGACAGCTCTGCAGTCCCCCTTAGTGATTTTGAGTTTAGTTCATTCCTTTTCCCAAAGTCTTTGAAATACCTTACTTGCTGTTTGATTTGAGATATTTTGATTTTATTAACTATATGCATTTGTAGCTATATCCTCATAGAGAATTGTTTTGACTGTATCCCAAAGGTTTTTAGTAAGTTGGGCTTGCTTTTTTATGTGATTCCAGGAAGTTTTAAATTCCCTCCCTGATTTCTTCAGTGACTCCCTGGTCACTTTGTTGCCTGAGCAGAGCCTGCGTATCTCTGCTTGTCACCGCCTTTCCCTCCAGAGTTACACAATTGCTTTCTAAGGCTGTCTCTCACACAGATTAAATTTAGGTTCCGTATCTTGCATTTGTTTCCTGTTCTCTAACTCTCATGATAACTTCCCTCTCAAGACAGTACCAGGACACTGCTGTCTGAGTCACACAGAGCAATTCCTCTTCACTGCTGTCTCATGTACCAGATAAATCGCTGTCTCATCAAAGCTTGCAAATAGATTTGAAATTTGTAAAGAATGTGGCTTTGTTATTGATGGTAGGATTGATTTTTTTTTTTAAACCAGGGCCATCTGGCTGATCTTTAGGATCAGGTTTCTCCTTCCACCCCACCCCTCCTTGCTTGGGAACCATGCAGCTAAAGATGAGTTTGGCTTAGATTGGCTCTTTTTGGTGCACTGTCCATATTTTTTTGCCACTTTTTTCAGTTATTTTATTATTGCGGTTGTGAATTTCTACAGTTTGTCTTCCTCTTTCCCTGGACTGGAGTCTAGTTTTTCATATATTGACTCTTGTAAGACAGGATTGCTCACTGAGCCAGAAGCTTACTAACTGAGCTACACTGCCTGGCCCGTGATCCCCAGGTATTCATCTGTCTCTGCACCAGGATGCAGGGGTGAAAGCAAGTACTCTAAACCCACACAACCCTAACCCAGTCATAGGAAGACAGATTCTAGTGTGAAATCTTTCCCCCAAAGTCTCAACATTGATCAGGAGATATCAACAGTAAAACCTGTTAATATTGCCAGTAGCCAAGACAGCAAGAGCAGAAACAACAAGAACAAACGGCAAAGTTGGGGTGCTGGGGGGGGGCAAACTCGGCAGTCAGCACTGCAGCAGGAAACCAATGAGACTCACCAAAGACAACTTCTCTGTCTGTCTCCTCAATCTAGTAGAGAAAGACAAAGCAGGTGTGAGGAGGGGCGGTGCCAGGTGCAGGAATTGTGTTGCAGGGAGTGGGTCTCCCAGCTGCATTGTGGCCTCACATTCCTGTAGTTATCATCTCTGAGACACTAACCCTGCTGTTTTGTGTATTTGTGCCTGTCATGCCCAGCTTTTTCTCACTGACGATAGAAGTTGCCATACTAACTGGGACACTCTTGAGAATAAAATGGATGCTATTAATAACTGTGCGTGGACAATAGACCTAAACTTGAATGGCCCTGAACGAAACGAAGAAGCATTGTTCCAGGCATGTGTTTTCAAAGACTGAATCACTTTGAGCCAATTCTTTGTGCTCAAGGCAAAATCTGAAACACTCACTGATCTAGGCAGGGGCTGACAGCTGAGGACATTTTGTCTTTTCATTGTTTATGAGTCAGGACACCTTATCATTGGGCTTAACTGGGTTGTGACTGTTTGAAAACACAGAGAGACACGGGTATGTGTAAGTCTGAACTTCCTCCCAACTCCCAGAGAAAGACAGATCCATCTGGGGAGGTGCACTATAACCAGGTCTGAGGGCATAGATAGGTCTCCCCTTTCTTGGGTTTCTGGGGTATGAAGACCGAGCTCATTTCAAATATCTCCAGGGGAAAAGATTTGAAAAGAGGGCAGACAAGGACCATAAGAGCAAGCGGCTACCCCTGTTGCCATCATTGACTGTTTTAAGCAAGGCAGGAGGAGAACTTGGCCTTCTTTGTGCCAGTTCCCTTTCCACAGCTTCAGAACATTCAGAGATGGCTCAGCATGGAACTCTGTGCTGTCAGAGAAGTCCTGACAAAAAAGGTCAGGCAAGAAGAAATTGAGCCAGAATGCTACCACTGAGAGTCTGGAAACATTTTCCAGAATTTTATACTATCAGGGTAAAAAAGGAGACAAGAGGGTAATTGTCTTCCCTATTCTACCCCTTTTCTCTGGTGACAAGAAAGAAAAGGATGAATATTGATATCTTGGAGGATTTGTCCGATGTGAAACAATTTAGCCAGGAAAACAAGAAACACTTTCTGAGACTCAGGTTCATGAAGGGATTGCCTCAGCGTGAAGCACAGTCTCCTGTGCCCAGTGATGTGAATTTACTCTTTCTATCTTTTCTGGTCTGAAACCATTTCTCTAAACCATTTGGTCAACAGGAATGAGTCTGTAGTTACTGTCTATAAGATTGCACTGGTCTTTCTGAACTCTCAGGAGTGGCTGAGACAGATGTGCAAGAACTTTGAGAGCTCATGCATTCATTCCTAGCCCAGGAAAAAAAATAATAAAAACCGTTTCAGTCCTTTCAAGGAGCTTCAACTTGTCTGCCTCAGGCTGAGAATCCAGCTCTGTTCAGAGGACTGCAGTTTCTGTTCTCAGAGGAGCCTGAGGCTTGATCTGCAGGGAGTAGAGGCTTCTGCCTCTTGTTCTCATGATCTTCTCCTTGGTTGCATTCGCTTCTCATCTGCCTGGTTCAATACTTGATCTTGGGCAATAACAAGAATGAATTCCCCTCTTTTCTTTTGTCAAACCTTCTCCCAAAGACCATGCTGTGAACAGTTTTTGGTTGCTAGGCAACCTTACTGTGTGTATATTTTTGTGTGTATGTAAGTTTCATGCACTTGTGTACACATATGTAGTGTTACATATATACATGTACATGATCCATATACACATATGTTATGCATGGAGTCTGCATGTAGTCTATAGTATGTGCATGAGTGTGGTATGCACATTATTTTGTATGTATTTTGTTTTATAATTATTCCATATTTATTCATGTTGTTGTGTGATATATATGATGTGTATATTATGTGAGTTTATATGTGTATATATGTGTGTGTGTTCATGTCAGAATATTCCATAGACAATATTGAATTACCTTTTTATGCTCATTTCTCTTGATTGGTCTTTTCTGTGACCGTAATTATCCCCAGTTTGGGAGGTCTGAAGAGATCTCACTTCTACAGGCATTTCGGAGTAGTGAAATACATACTATGGCCCTGGACCTAATGAATGACTCATCATTATTCCTCCACAGATGACTGCTTCTGTTAGCTTATCAGCCATTTCTCTTCCCTAGGCTTCTCCTGGGGACCTCCAGCCTTTCTCCGGATTCATCAGTCTTCACTTTCATTATGAGTCTTCTTGCACGATCCTTATTTTACAGCTGTTGCTTCCACTGCAGAGATACATCAGCTGAACAGATCTGTAAATGTTCAACATTGTTAACAGATATCTGAACACCAGACTCACCAGATCCAATTTGAACACTGTGTTAAACAAATTCTGCAATTATAAGCAATTTTGAATACCACTTCCTATTTGAAATTCACGTTCTGTAGCTCAATCCCCCCAGATCTTCAGGGATTTTCCTCTTCTTTTTCAGCTCATGGTAATGAATAAGTTACCCAGCATTCCTCCCTGTCCTGGACTTACTGTCATGGCTGCCCCACATCTGCACATTCAGCCTCACGTCTCTCTTCATGAATGAGACACGAGTATACTGGAACAGCCAGGGTCCTCCCTGACAGAACAAGTCAGCTGCCTCAGCTTCACCTGTCAGCTCTCGTCTCCTGCCCTAAGCTGATCGCTCTGTCTCTCCATCGCTGACATCACTGCATGTGCCACTACTCAGCCAGAAAGCCAAGAGCAGTGTCTGTTTGCTCTGTGACAGGAAATCATACCACTTCCTTCAGAGAGCTGAGCTGAGAATAAAAGAGAACAAGAAAGCAAGAAAATGTATAATGTAGATTGTAGTAGGCATCCGGGTGATGTTTCTTCCATCTGACTTTAAAACACAAACAAACACCATGAAACTTCAAGTCATATGTTTTTCTGATTCAAGATTTTGTTCTTTTTTTTTTTTCAGATTGGATAATTCCTTTTTTTTCTTTTTTCTCAGATTGGAGATATCAAACAGATCTGTAAAAAGTCATAAAATTATAATATTTAGATAACAAATCAGAACAAAATCTGTGCCTCTAGCAACTCTTGGATAATTAACTATTTTATAATGTCTGTTGTACTGATGTTTAGAAATCTGTGGGATTGGATGACAAGAAAAGTTTCTCAGCTTTTCAGATAAAAAAAAAACTGTTTCTGGGGAGTTCCGTGATTTACCAAAGTAATCCAGGCAGCTGGTCAGAGTGGCGCTGGGATTTCTGTGTAGCCTCCCGAGGCTGTGCTCTCTGTCACTTGTGACTAGCTAAAACAAGTAAGTGGTAGTATATGATTCGGTTAAAGCTATGCAACCAACCAGCTGACTTCAGAGCAGGTGTCACTGAAGGATACCTCACTAGCAGGGTCCTTGGTGATACTGGGATTTAGGATGGATTGTAAGATAGAGACGGGTTTGTGAAGAAATTAGGAGGGACACTAAACTAAGTGGGAAGTATGACATGCAGAAATTGGTGAAAGGAGATGATTCATAGAAAGACAATATAGAATACTTTCATTCCCAAGTCATTATGGGTAGAATACAGAATCAAGCAACCTAGTGATTTAACTGCAATAATCTCAGCATGTTGTAGCTTTTGAAGTAAAATCTCAAATCTGATCTGATCGTCAAATACTCTCTGACGTTGGATCATCATCATCACTATCACCATCATCATCATCATCTTCCTTTTGCAAATGAAGGTTAGAAAAATCATATCACTCAGAGTAGAGAATATGATGACAACATGTTCCAAGGTCAATTAGCAGAGATACAAGTATAAATTAAGTACTGTAGATCTGAAGGGTTTTCAGTTTATTTACCAGAGCACTTTGAGCTTTAGTCTTTGTTCTTTGCTCTGGGAATAGGTGTTGATGGTGAGGTACTTGTTCAGGAGGCAGGTAGAGATGCTCTACAAGGTTTATAGACCTAGCAAGATAAAACGTTCATGAGTTTTCACAGCTGCTTCCTGTCTGCCCTATGCTTATCAGCTTTATCCGTTATTCTCTGTTGCTGATGCAAAGTTGGCCAGATCACTGAGCTGAGCCTGTATCAGCCAATGTGGCTCTCCCTGCATGGGAGACTCAGGCTGTTTGTAGAGCTGTTCTGCTTTCATGGATGTCAGAGTGTCAGGGTAGGAAGTCAGATCTCACAGTTCAAACACATCTTTTTCCAGAGGAGGGCATGAGGGGTTTGCAATGGTGAAGCGCAGCTTGCCCAAAGTCACACAGACAGTTAATGGAAAAGCCATTTCTAATAAACCATCTGTGATTTTCTCTTGGAGACCTTTAGCCTCCCTCTAGGCTTTTCCTGTTCAATCAAGTATATCCAAACAAAGAGGAAGAGAAGGCTTTCTCGGCCAGTGTGCTTGAAATTCTGTGTTTTATATTGTGGTCCAGGTCCAGATCCAGACAGGAGGTAACGGGAGGAGAATCAGCATCTGTCAGATTCCAGATGTGACTGAAGACACAATTGGCAATTACTCCTTTTATTGGGAGAACACATGAATGCCCCTTGTCTTATTGGCACCATCACTTTGACAAATATAATTGACATTGACGATAGATGCTTTCAGGAAAGAAGAAAATGAGAGAAAGAGAGAAAAAGAAAAACTCATGAGAGACAAAAAGCCGATTACATTTCAAAAACAGAAAACAAAAACAGACCAAAGTCATCATCATAGTAACTTAAGGTCCTAGGAAATTTCCAATGTGCCACAGAGTGGGCTTTACAACATTCTAGTTAATCCTTTTGAAATCAGCATCGGGCAGTCAGTAGTGTGGTTGCTACACAAAAGGACTGAACCTAAGTTGCATCACAAAATGTAAGGATTTGAACTAAGATTGTTCAGTAACTGCTTTCCTGTCCACACACTACAGCATACTCGAGGCAAGAAAGGGAGAAACATTCCTTTGGGTACTAGGATTTTCAGCTGATCAAGACATTATGATATAAATGATAGGGATAGAGATAGCATGAAAGGAGGTGACCCAGAGGCCTCAGTGTTCACCATTCATTTTTTCTTCCATTTGAAAGGGAATATAACATTGATTAGATATTTTAAGAATGTGAAATATAAATCACATACACAGTTGAAATTTGTTGTCCTTTGGTTCCTTGTTAGGTGACCCTAATAGCCCATTACTCTTATGTAACTTCTTCCTCTCTGAATATGGGTGCAAGGGTTGAAAATACAATAAATGGGAGGGAGGGTGGAGAATAGAGAGACTCCACAATGGCCCTTCTTAAGATTCAAACATGGGGTATTTGTGAAGATACAGAAGGGAAAAGGACTTGATATAGATTTCCATGTAGGTTGGAGATAAACTGATGACTTATCTGGGAATGAAGAAGATGCTCCATGATCAGGAGCCTGCATGCATTAGCTACATTCTCTTCACTAAGGAAGGTTGAAACAAACAAGTGATGTTATTTGCCTAGAGGATGGGGCGTGGCAAGCTACTTCATCTAATTATGAAAGCTGAAGGGTGAATGCTAATCTAATATTCATGTGGTTTCTGATCATTCACTCCTAAGATAATATTAACCTCAATTTGTACTCTACTAATCATTCAAATTCCCCAGAATACACTTTGGTCTCTCCTGGACATGTTATAGAATTGTTCTTCTTCTCTTGCAATTAAACTGGATGTGTGACCATCAAAAAGGCAGGCTGCCATTCCTGGGAAATCACCTATGAATCAGTCCAAAATTTCTATATTCCTTTCCTTCTGTCACCATCATCTGCTATAGTTTAAGATGAAAAATTCTGCCTATCTGGGACCCAAAGTGAGACCAACACAGAGAACGTTATCCTGTGAGGCATAACGAGAAGTTAATGAGAACTAGAAAAATATCTTCCCTGTCTTAACCTTTTATGGCTTGAGACTGTTCCTGCAGCATGATCTAGACCATCATGATGAATGTGCCTGGAGAAACACAGATTTGGATCCTCGTTATTGAGATACTTCCAGGATGGATGGCTGACAGCAACCCATCATGCATACACAGGAGACGATCAAAGGAACGGCCACAAAAGTGAAAGCAGCAACAAAATCAGCAGCAACAAGCACAATGTCAGCTCCACTCCAGCCCTGCCCTCTGGTGTCTGTGGTAATTATAGTAACCAAGGGGCCTATGTTGTTTATTTCCACGAATTTGCTGCCTAAAAGCAAGAGCTGTCTATCCCCTATCATTTCTCAACAGCTTGTCCTTAGGGTGAGAACAAGAGCTTCTAAAACACATCCCATTGGCTTGGTTTATTCTGTTCTGCCTCACTCTCTCTGGCCTGAGGAGAAACTGAATTATAAAATAGGGCCAGTCTTATCTTGGGCAGCCATGCAACAACAGTGTCCGGAGGTGAGTGCTAAAATATGTCTTGGGGCTCTGGGAAATGTTTTCAATTCAACATTCTATGATCATCGTCCAAAGGTTTTCGATAGTGTCCTTTAGGAGTCACTTAACATGAAAAAGAAACAGAACAAAACTACTTGAATACACGTATTTCACACTAACAAGTATACAGGAAAACTTTTAGACAATATTATATAAAATTTTTGGGATAGTATTTCTCTCTCTCTCTCTCTCTCTCTCTCTCTCTCTCTCTCTCTCACACACACACACACACACACACACACACACACACACAAACAAACACACACATTACTTATTCATATTCACATTTATACATATTAGTGTTCAGTGTCATTGGGAATATTCTCAAAACAGTTGGGCTTCCATCAGCTCATCATGAACCAGCCAGGTAATCTTGAGCAAATGGCTTGGCTTCTTTCCCTATTTACACAATTTAAACTTTGAACCTGTGAACCGCTTACTCACATGGGAGCTTTGTAAGCCTGATACTTAAGGATATGTTTATAGTCATCCTCAAACCTCGTCTATCCTGCTATCAACAGCAACATTTCAACTTTTAATATCCATGGTAGATTTTTTTTCCTGATTAAAGTCTATTCCCAGCTTTATCAAGTGATCGAGTCTAGGCCAGGCTTGTGATGTGCTTCAGGCAATAAAAGGTGGCAGCAGAAATGTGCCAACTAGAAGTCTAAGTCTCTTATTCTCTTGGAATGCTGATGCCATCTTGCAGGCAAGTTTAAGGGAGCTTACTCAAAACCAGAGAACTGTGGAGGACACTATACTGGGGCAGACACCACCCACTCAGAAGAAATCGAGTCACTCTGCCTTACAACTAAGGTGCAACAACTTGATTCTACTACTTTTGTTGTGTTCTATGACTTAGAGGATAAATCCTTACCACTTGTGTGTATGTAAAGGGAGATAATTACACAAGCATAAAAACACAGGAGTTTTGGATTGCACAGTGTTTACCATGCTTTTCAAGTCAGAGGTCTTTGCTGTGTTGCAATCCACCTTTAAAATTTATGCAACCTGGGCTGGAGAGATGGCTCAGAGATTGCCTGCTCTTCCAAGGGTCCTGAGTTCAATTCCCGGCAACCACATAGTGGCTCACAACCATCTGTAATGAGGTCTGGTGCCCTCCTCTGATGTGCAAATATATATGCAGGCATAATAAATAAATTTAAAAAAATTTTATGCAACCTGTACTATACATATGCTTATGCTAAATAATAGTGTTTTGAATTATCTATTATAATGAAAAGGTTTTCCAGATAGAAGCATTTTGTATAACTTTCAGTGGACAGGAATAAAGTATGGATGGAAGAGCATAACTTGAATCATTTATTTTTAAAAATATTATTTTATGGATATTGTTATTTTACCTACATGCATGTCTGTGCACCAGTTGTGTGTAATTCCCAAGAAGACCAAAAAGGGGTATCATGTTCTCTGAAACTTCAGTTACAGACAGTTGTGAGCCACTATTGGATACTGGGGATTAAACTCAGACCTTCTTGAAAAGCAGCCAGTACTCTTAAGGGCTGAGTTCTCTTTGTAGCCCCCATGGTTCATTTCCTTATAGCTTCAATTATTATAATTTACTGAGGGAGATAAATTCCAGGAAGTGGTAGTGGCTTGCCTATGTCATTTTGCACTGAGATAATGATAGAATTATACTTTGATCCAAGAGTATGAGTATTGGATCTGTGCCATGCTATGCTATGTTGCTATGCTATGCTATGCTATGCTATGCTATGCTATGCTATGCTATGCTATGCTATGCTATACTATATTTTTATACTTTAACACACTTTCCTTGAGTTTCCACCATCATTTCCAATGCTTAGGATCTTTAAACACTCTCGCATACTGTATGGCACATGTGGCTTGTTCTTCCTCTGGTAGCTTAGGGCGAGAAATATAAAGACCACCTCCAGTTTTTCCAAAACTTTTCTAATCACATCTAGTGTACTCAGATAGTTCATTCTTTGTGTTCTTTTATCTTAAAATTAGGAAGTACTGACTGTGAGGATCATGTGACCTAGCAAAAAAACATCATTTTCCCCTAAAATTTCAAAAATTGGACTTTACTATTGTGCATGGCTTCATGCATGTGCTCATCCTTGGTTTCCAGATTCACATAGCAAAGCTTATAACTACATCTTTTCCTCCTTCATTCAAATAGATTCTTACCTTGTCTGTGTTGGCGTTGTAAAGTAGATCTCATTTTCTTATGGAAAATCAACTACTATTTTCCCATTTTCTTTAAACATGCTCAATACCCAAGATAAAGGCAAAGTCTTTGTGGCAGGACCCTGGCTTGACTAGTGGTTTTATTCCATCTATCTGTCATAGTCCCACAGACAGTCATTCCATGTTTCTTACATAGTCCCTAAAATGTAGAGTCAATTTCAACTTTGATGCAAGTGGGTCCTATGCTCTGAATTATTCTTCACCTTTCTCCATGTCCCTTCTCTCACTTCCTGATTCTCCAAGATCCCTATCCAATACCATCCATAGCGGTCTTACCTATTACGCTCTTCTCTTGGGTTTTTTTTGTCCTCTCAAAGCCTCAGACTTTATCAAATGCCATGGCTCCTCTTTATAATTTCAGTATTGCATCCAGAGTAAATGCTCACGACTTCAAGATTCACAGCTAAAAACATGAGTGAACATTTTGACAATTTTTCTTCAGCTCTTATAACACCTTAAGCCAAGCACATGGTGTAGTCTCCTTTATTCTTGATAATATTGAGGTATCATTACGTATGAGTAAAGTGATATCTAGGGTTTGGTGAAGTCACACATGGATGGTCACAGAGGGATTTAAATGCAGATCTATAGTGTCAGTCTATGTCTATGTCCCAATTTCTTGTTGAAATAGAGATTTAAACTTTATATTAATGAGACAAATAATTAGTCAAAAATGCATCAGTCTGATCTGAGCGCACTATTTCAGTGATACTTTTAAGACTACCCTTAGAATGCTAAAACAGCACCAGCATCCTTCTCTTTCAATGATTATAGTTGACAACTTAGCACGGATCTAAGAGGATAACTACTAGCAACCTAAAATGGGTATCACAGATAACAATTCTCCTTGACTCTCTAAAGCCCACATAATTTCTTTTGAAATCCTCAAAGATCTAGCTGTTGCATCTGGGTTTTCTATAATGACTGTTTCCATTAGTGGATTCTCAATTCAGCAAGCACATGTAATATTTGTTAGAATGACGATTATTCAATCATATTCCCAGGTTTCTCATTCATTAGTTTGCAGTCATATTGAAAAGGAGAAGGTCCAACATGGTTTCTGGTGATTCTGATGCTTCTGGCACACCACACATCTCTAACTTATTCATGCTGCTGGTCCATGGACTGTGACTAATCTATTCAAACTGGTTTGCACAACTTACCTGGAGATTCTAGGGAAAGAAAGTCACATGATGCTAAGTGTGGACATTTCTTTTCTATCACAGGCCAAAGCATCTTGTTTATTCGTTGACCAATAAAAGCAACACTAACACAGAAGGACTTCCCACACCATTTTTCCTTTTCTGTTTAAATAAAAAGGAAGGTTTTACCATTAACATAGTAAAATTGCATACAACAAAACAGTTATCAATCAAGAATTATAGTTACAAAATTTATATCTACTTTATCTTTTATTATAACTAAGGAAAACTATAATTATCTATACTTCAACTACATCAAAGACTAAAGAAGGATATAATATTGCCTAAGTTAACAAGAATTAAATTGTAAGCGACTTCCAAAACTCTAGAATTGACAGAGACATCTCACTGCCTGGACAGTTACCCAACGTTTTTCTGTAACATTACAGACACCCATCTTCAGCCCACTGGCCCATAGTATCCCACAGACTTTTCCATGAAGCAGGAAATTTGAAAGACAGTTTCGTCTATATTGACAGTTTGTCAGTCATTTTCTTCTGTATCCTGCAGAATGTCTGTCAGACTCTTTCATGAAGCAGGAACCCTGAAGGACTCTCACAATTCCAGCAGTCACTTCTCTGTGGGTCCTTCATGTTCGGTTCATACAGCATAACATGAATTAGTCCAGGCATGAGCAGTGTCTTGCCCAAATTGCTAACGTACTCCATAAGGAGCCTCTTATATGTCCATCATCCTCTTGAAGTAGATTGATGCTGTCAGGAACAGATATGTCTTATCGTCATAAAAAGTTCTAAGTTATTAAACTATTTAAATGCCATATTCTGAAGGTCTCGGAAAGATTTGAAGAATACCTATCTAATTGAAATACATCTTTATAAATAGAGAAAACTAACTAGCATGACTACAACCTTGACTGTTACAGATGATTATCTATTAACCTATATTTCTTAATTATACATTACATTTTTTAAATGAACTGCACAATTACAATAGCATAATCAAGAGCAGAAATATACATATAACAAAATTGACCTTAAATTTTTAATCAGTAGACCAAAATCCATACCAATTCAAAGTATTCATAACTATAGCATATCCCCCCTTTAAATACAAACAAACATTTATAAACAATCATTTGGGGAATTTGGGCATTGTTTCCTAGACTACTTCCTGCTGATTGGGGACACTGTAATCAGGTCTGTCTTTGGGTATCTTGTGTGGTAGGTCCTTCTGTATCTGGGTGACAGTTGTATAGCTTGGTTCCCTTAGCAGTGGGACCAGGACCTGTATTTGATGCGTGAGCTAGCTTATTGGAACCTATTTCCTGTGGTTGGTTGCCTTGCCCAGCCTTGATGCAAGGGTGAGGTGCTTGGTCTTACCTCAGCTTGATATGCCATGCTTTGTTGACTCTCCTGGGAAGCTTTACCCGTTCTGAATGGAGACAGAGGAGTAGTAGAAGGGAGGTGTGAGGGGGAATTGGAGGAGAGAAAGGAGGGGTAGTTGCAGTTGAGATGCAAAATAAATAACAAAAATTATTTTTACAAAAAGTTATGTTACATTTTTTATGCTGTGAAACATTTGTTTAATGATGAAAAGATGTTTTGCATTCCTTTATGTTGCATTGGTTTAACTCTGTAAAGCTGTGTTACTTTTCCTGCTTAAACCACTTGATTGCTCCAATAAAGAAGGCAAGAGAGAGAAACAGGTGAGGCTGAGGCTGGCAGTCAGAGAGAATAAGAAGGAGGAGAAGTCTAAGGAAGAGCAAGGAGTGGGAAAAGGAGGAGAGGAGGACATCAGGGTTCAGTCACCCAGCCACCTAGCCAGCCATGGTCTAAGAAGGAAGGAAAGATATATAGAATAAAGAAAGGTAAAAATCTCAGTGGCGAAGCATAGTTAAAGAGAAACAGGATAATTTAAGTTAGAAAAACTGGCTGGAAACAAGCCAATTTAAGACTGGGCATTTATAAGTATGAATAAGTCTCCATGTATTTGTTTGGGATCTGGGAAGTAGGTCTCTAAAGAGTGAAAAAACAAAAAACATGCTTTACCTTTTTACCTTCTACATTCCATTGGCTTTCCCCTTCCACACAAAATATACAGGACCTTGTAGAAGGTGCCAGCACTTCCTTTAACTAGTGGGAAAAAAAGACTGCCATTAGATTATCTTCTACATCTGACAGAATAAAAGCTGCTGAAATGGGCATCTCTTAAAGATTGTTTCTTGCTCTAATAATGAACAATTTAATTTTTTTCAGTATGCAAATGGTTCATAATTTATTTTAATAGTGTTTATGACTATATGCAATAAATAGCATAAAAAGTATACTCATTCTGGAAACATTAGCTCATTAAAGCAGCCGCGTGTTCCATTCTTTAGTGAGCTTAAGGAACAAGGTGCTAACTCATGCAAATTGCTATGACAAATGTGCTTTAGGACCAATAAAGTGTGTCCTGATTTATTAATAGTCAATCCAACATCTCCCTGCTGGTTTCTAACAAAAGTTGAGAGGAGACTGGTAGAAGGAACGGTGGCTCGAGTTCTGCCAGCCTTCAGGCTTTCTGATTAGCATGTGTGATTTGGTGGCTGTCTTCCGTGACACTGTGCACCTGCGATATTAGCCCCATGTTTTTGATCCTGCAAGTCTGGAAAGGCCTCTGAGTTCAGTATATTCTTCCTGCCAATGCCTCATGTGGAGGCTTTGGATTTGTGTGCAATCCTCAGGCTTCTTCTGGCTTAAAGAAACATTTTGTAGGGCTCAGAAGAGTAAGGCTAAGCCTAGCAAAAGTGTGTGCCAATGGAGTCAGTCCAATGGTAAACAAGCATATCTCCTGCTTCAGAAGCACTCACAAGCCACAGGCATAAATATGCAACACAGCTGCACCTGGAGAGACAGGCTCAAGTTTTATAAAGTGTTTGACTCTTAAAGAGCATTTCAGACTCCAGGCACAAGCTAGATAGTACTATTGTGATTTTGCTAGGATGAAATCACCCCCTTGATTACTTGGTGAAAATGCAACTTGAAGTTGTTCTAATGACTGTGGAAATGCTTAGGTGTGTTGAAATTTGCCTCTCTTCTTTATTTTGCTCCCAAGCTTGGCTGTTTCATTTTATTTTTATCAAAACAGAGAATTGAAGGATTTTTTTTTCAGTAGAGACATATGTTTATGAGACATCATAAGTCTCTAGACTTCAGTTATCTGTGAAATGTCTCTCACCTTTTATACTTCCACAATTTGCAAAATTAGCTCTCTTTACTGCATCTAAAATGTGTGCTGTTGCATATTGCAGAATTCTTAAGTTTTAATGAACATGTTTATGAATATCATTTTAATGGCTTCTCATGACAAACTTTAGAAGTATAACATAAAGTGTTCCAATAAGAAAAATGAGACTCAGGATAGTAAACAAAACTCCTAAATGTCTTAGATGAAAATAGATTTCCAAGATGGACGACAGGCACGTGCTTTTTTTTTTATGCTTTTTTCATTTTCCTAAAGGGCCATTAGTATGGATTGGAGTCCCCTCCCAACTATGGTACTTGCATAGCTCCTGCATTTCCTCTCTTGTTGGAAGTACTTTGATAAGCAGAATCTGTCCACACTTGCATCGGCTCTTATCAATCTGTCTTTGCAAATGATAACCAGACAAATGACAGATTACAGTCAACAATTAGCCAATTATGAGGCCCCCTTGGTTAGGTTTATCATGCAGCTTAGAAAACAAAGAGAACTGTAATACTGAGTTAAACAAACAAATTACTTTGATGAATATTCATTATGTGCCAAGCATCTAGTATCAATCTTTTGTAATATTTGGGAGATTTAAGTATTATATGTATTTATTTGTTGACAAGTTTCTCAGCTTCATAAGTTAGCTTTCCATCACCATAATGAAATGCCAGAGGCAGGCTAATTATAAAATAATGAGAAGTTTATTTTAATTCATGGTTATAGAAGCTCAAGTTTGGACATCATATGGCCTCTTTGGTTGAGAGCCACATCATGGTGAGAGTGTATTTTTGAACAAGGGCTCTTTTGTGAACAATGAAGCAAAGAGAGGGACTGAGAGACTAACATATCCCATCCTTTTTCTGTAAATACCCCAATGATGTAATGCAATCATCCCTCTCTTAGATGTCTGAAGACTATGTTTTAATATACAGACCTCTAAGGAATTACTCATATTCTAACCATAATACTTCCCCTTGGTACTGACATAACAACAGACAGGCTGACCAATAGAATCAAATCAAAGACCTGGATATTAATCTACACACCTTCAAACACCTGATTTTTGACAAGATAAAATTATACAATGGAAAAAAAGAAAGCATCTTCAACAAATGATGCTGGCATAACTGGATATCAACATGTAGAAGAACGAAAATAAATCCATATCTATCCCCATGCACAAAACTCAAGTCCAAATGGATTAAAGACATCAGTATAAAACCGAATATACTGAACCTGATAGAACAGAAAGTGGGAAGTAGCCTTCAATACATGGGCATAGGTGACCACTCCCTAAACATAACACCAGTAGAACAGATGCTGAGAGAAAAGATAAATAAATGGAACCTGCTGAAACTGAGAAGCTTCTATAAAGCAGAGGACACAGTCGATAGCACAAAACAGCAGCCTAGTGAATGGGAAAAGATCTTCACCAACCCACATCAGACAGAGGACTGATCTCTAAAATATATAAAGAACACAAGAAATTAGAAATCAAAATTCCAAATACTCCAATTTAAAAAATGGAGTGCAGAACTAAACAGAGAATTCTCAACAGAAGAATCTCAAATGGCAGAAAAACACTTAAAGAAATGTTCAACATCCTTAGCCATCAGGAAAATTCAAATCAAAATGTCTCTGAGATACCATCTTACACAAATCAGAATGGTTGAAATCAAAAGCACCAATGATAGCTTATGCTAGAGAGAATGTGGAGTAAGGGGAATACTCTGTCTTTGCTGATGGGAATGCAAACTTGCACAACCATTGTGGAAATCAGTATGGCTGTTTCTCAGAAAATTGGAAATCAACCTACCTCAGAATCCAACAATACCACTCTTGGGTATATACCCAAAGGATGCTCAATCATACTACAAGGATATTGTCCAACTATGTTTATAGCAGCATTATTTGTAATAACCAGAACCTAGAAACAACCTAGATGCTCCTCAACCAAAGAATGGATAAAGAAAATGTGGTACAATGGAGTACTACCCAGAAGTTAAAAAAAAAAATAACAGCTTGAAATGGAACTGGTCAAAACCATCCTGTGTGAGGTAACCCAGACCCAGAAAGATTAACATTGGTATGTACTCACTCATAAATGGATACTAGTTGTAAAAATAAAGGATGATGAGCCTTTAGTCCACAACCCGGGAGAAACCAAGTAACAAAGTGTACACTAAGAAAAACATACATAGATCCCCCTGGGAAGGGGAAGTAGACAAGGTCATATCGCAAAATTGGGAGCATGGGGGTAGGAGGAGAAGGGAGGGTAGAAGGGAAGGAGGAGGGAGAAGCATAGGGGGAATGAGAACTTGAGATAATGAGATAGTCGAGATGGAGGAAAGACAGAGATGGAGAGCAAGGAAAGAGTTATTTTGATTAAGGGAGCCATTATGGGCCTAGCAAGAAACCTGAATCTAGAGAAATTCCCAGGAATCCATAAGGATGACCCCAGCTAAGACTCTAAGCAATAGTGGAGAGGGTACCTGAACTGGCCCTGCCATGTAGTCAAATTAACAGGGGTAGAGACCTGCAGTGGAACACTGGACTGAGTTCTCAAAATCCAGTTCAAGAGTGGGAGGAGTGAGAATATGAGCAAAGGGGTCAAGACCGTTATGGGGACACCCAGTGAAACAGTTTTACCTGAGCTAATGGGAGCTCACGAACTCCAGTTGGACAGAGAAGGAACCTCATAGGGCCAAACTAGACACTCTGAATGAAGGCGACAATTGTATAGCTGGGGCAGACTGTGGGGCCACTGGCAGTGATACCAGGATTTATTCCTACTGCTTGTAGGAATGTGTCTTACCCTCTCTGAGAGGTAGATAGGGGGTGAGGTTGGGGGCAAGGTGGAGGGGATGGGAGGAGAGGAGGGAGTGGGAAATGGGATTGGCATGTAAAATGAAAAAAAAAATTTGCTTTCTTTTTTAAAACAAAAAAAAGTTTTTGGATTCTGTTTGATAGTATTTTATTGGAAATTTTTGCATCAATGTTCATGAGTGAGATTGGTCTGTAATTCTCTTTCTTGGTTGAGTCTTTGTGTGGTTTTGGTATCAGGGTAACTGTAGCTTCACAAAAAGAGTTTGGCAATGACCCTTCTGTTTCTATCATGTGGAACACATTAAGGAGTATAGATATTAGCTCATCTTGGAAGTTCTGGTAGAATTCTGCACTAAAAACATCTGGCCCTGGGATTTTTTTGCTTGGGACATTTTTTGATGACAGCTTCTATTTCCTCATGACTTCTCAAGGTCCATTTGAAGAGCAGAAGGAGGGAGAATATGAGCGAGGAAGTCAGGACCACGAGGGGCTGGTTCATCCACTGAGACACTGTGCCTGAGCTAATGGGAGCTCACCAACTCCAGCTGGACTGAGACTGAATGAGCATGGGATCAAAATGAACACTCTGAATGTGGTTGACAATTGGGGCAGACTGAGGAGCCAATGATAACGGCACTGGGATTTGTCTCTACTGCATGTACTGGATTTTTTTGGATCCTATTCTCTTTGGATTCATACCTTCCTAAGCTGGTTGTAGAGGGGAGGGATTTGGACTTCCCACAGAGTAGGGTACCTTGCCATCTCTTAGGACTGGAGGGGGGAAAGGGGAGAGTGTGTGTGGGAGCGGGAGGGTAATGGGAGGAGGGGAAGAAGTGGAAATTTTGGTTGGTATTATTCATAAAGTAATAAAAAAGAAATATAAAATAAAATTAAAAAAGAATGCTAACCTGATAAAAACCAAATACAAATATAAAAATTTTCAATTAATAAAACCATATTAGGGGCTCACAGATACTGAACCACCAAGCAGAGATATTACACAAACTGACTTAGGGGCACATATGTTACAATAGTTTATCTTCATCTCCTTGTGGGACTCCTAACAGAGGAAACAGAGGCTGTCTCTGACTCTGTTACATATTTTTGGGACCCTTTCCTCCTACTGGGTTGCTTCATCAAACTTTAGCAGAAGAGGAGGTGTCTAGTCTTACTGAAACTTTATATGCCATAGCTGGTTGATATATATATAGGAGACCTGCCCTTTTCCCGAGAGAAAGCAGGAAAAGTGGATGGGGGGATAGTTTGCACTGAGGGACTGGGAGGAGAGGAGGAAGGGATGGGAAATTGTGTTTGGGCTGGGGAAAAATTAATTAATTTAGAAAAAAAATCAATTTTATGTGCACAGCAAGGTTGTAATTCCTTATGGAATTATTGACCAGAGTAAGCGTTGCCTGGCATATAGAACAGCTTTCTTGAAACTGTTAGTGCCTGGCATAGGACTGCTTTTCTAGGACCATTAATGTCTGCAGTTCATGCTAATGTGTAGCCTGTGCTGGGCTTCTGAAAGTTACCTTTCCTTTTATGCCTGAGGTACATTACCTTGGACAAAAGAAAAGCGTTGACAGAGATCCTGGAAGCCTTTCAAAGTGCAAAGTTACCATTGTTTCCAGAATAGGTGAGAATCAGCTTGTGCTAGTACTTCTAGTTTATGTTATTGAATACTTATGAAATGAACTATACTTCACAAAATGCTGGTGTGAAATCAATTGCCACAAACTAAGTTAGAAAATCATGCCTCGTCTGGATTTATTGGCATTGATTCTATCTTATTTATTTTCCTTTGCATTAGATTTTAAACTTTAAATTATCTGTTTAAATTTCTTATTAGGAGATTGCATAAAAGTTTTTATGCAAATATTTTAACTGAACAAGGAAATGAGCACTCCATAAATGCATTACTATGAAAATGAAATATTTACCAAATATCTAAGAGACAAATAGAAAGAGCTAATGCTTACTGAGATCTTACTAAATGCCAAGCGTGCAATGTATGTTCATTATTAATTCATTTTCCTTCAGATCTATTGTTTAAGGGGAGCAGCAATAACACTTTGTAGTGTGGTAATTGGAGTTTGTGGAAATTATGTAATCTGTTCAAGGGTTCTGAGCTCATGGCTTGCAGGACAGGGATCTGGGTTTTAAAATCTAGAGTATCTGAATTCTACTATTACTGTTTTCAAGGAATTGTGCTTCTATTCACGTTTCCTGTTCAACCAGCAGGCATAAAGATACATCTGTCCTTTCTCTTTGCTTCTTTTCAATGAGCAAAGAAGCAAACAGGGGCTGTTTAAAGCACATCAAATTTCAAATGAAATTACCAACTTCTTCCCATCAAGAAAACTCTTACAACACTAAATAGACTCACCAGTGTGTTTTTGTGTGTCAATGCACATATGTAATAATAATGGGATAAGATGTCATGAATTTGAGAGGGAATTAGGGGGTGGACTGGATCATGTAGAGTGGAAGGACACAGGAGGGGTTGGAGAAAGAAAAGGGGAATAAAGCAATTCTATCTTAACTGAATATTTCAAAGTTATTAAGAAAAGCCTCAGGATCTTCCAGGAATGCCTGATGTAACTCTGGTTAGGATCACCCATTTGAGGGCCAATAGAAATCAAATTCTTGGACACATGTACAACCAAACTGTGGTCAAATTAATATGTTAAAGAGGGACAGAAATTTGATGGAGTTTGGACTGAGAGCAAAGGTGGGCTGAAGAACAATTGGAATAGTCAAGAAACACTAAGAAGAAGAGGTAAGTTAGCGAATACATTTGTATGCATCAGAGAGGCTAGAAACTAGCTGATCCTCTTGATTCCACATAGTTTTATAGTTCGTTCAGAATCCTGTCCCTCTTACCATCCTTGCTTTGTGATCCCAGGAAGCCGAAATAACCTCCCAGTTACTCCACCTTTAAGATAAAGATAGCCTTTGAGAGTTAACTGGGAATCTATGAAGAGTTTTACAGATTTTTGCATGACACACAGTAGTAGTCTTTTCTTTAGCTATCATTTTGGCTGTTGTTTCACGTTCAGTGATCACAACACCTTATAAATGTTTATCTGCATTTTACAAATGGAAAAAATAAAAAATACAACTGAAGGGTGCTAGTATCTAGGTCAAGTGCTTAAGGGTGTGATGAAAGAAAGGGAAGGGCTTAGGTCTTACTTTAAAGCCCTGGTTGCCCTCCTCATCCAGTTTAGTATATTACACTATTCTTAAGCATAGAAGGTAATATGCTTCGCTTAAATAATAAGATAGAAAAAAAGCGTGATGCTATCTTGAATGTTTGTTAGATATGATCCCTCCAATACTTAGTGGAGTAGAAGCTGATACAAACAATTTTAATTTATGTTAGCATGAAGTGAGCAGAGCTAGAAATCTGTACCCATCAGACATTCCTTCATCACACCATCATGACTTTGGGGTGCCCCCTCTGTGGGTAAAAAAAATGGGCCTGAGAGGCAGCCACACATACCTAGAAGAAGCAAGGTTGCGATGACAACAGTGGGCAGTTTAGATCATAAGAAGATTTTAGGCAATTGCAATACATAAGGCAAGCAAAAGCAAGTAGAAACATAAAGCAAACAGTCAAATGACAAGTGAATCACCAAATATAGACACATTTATGGTATCAAATGAAGAAAATAAAAAAACCCAGCTTGGAGACTGTTGACAAAAAAGAGGAGCTATTTAAACCAAGAGGATCCCCTAGAGAAAGAAAGCAATCTGCTATGTTATTTTCTCTCGTGAACTTGAGTTTCCTTCCAGAAATTATGAAGTAGAAAGACTCTGAGTTTCATATCATATACCAGCAGTCCAGCACATTCCCAGAATTCTGTAGTACCAATGACCAGCACCTATAATCTCATAGTGTTATCCAAATTTAATGTGTTGCAAATAGTACCCAATATGGTATGGGGTTGGTGTGGTGAGGAGGGGTACAGTGGGGTGGGATGGGACTTAGCTAGGTAGATGTCCCGAAAATGGTACCCTCATAAGGTAATGTCATAGTCACACAAAGGGCTCACCAGTTGTGGTTTTGATTTCTCCCTTTTGAGAAGCTCTTGTTTATCTCTTTGCCCTTTTGTATTCTGGTATATAAGGGTACAGCAACAGGGCTCTTCCGAACCAGGTACTGACTTTTGACTTTAGATTTCTCAACCTACAGTACTATGAAAATAAACAAATCTCTGTTCTTTGTAAACTGTCATGCCTCTGGCATTTTGTTTTAGCGTCAAAAGTGGACTAAGATACTAATTGTTTCTTTCTTTGTCATCTGGCAGCCCGGGTGGGATAGTCACTGGTGGGAAATTGGTTTGTCTTGAAGATACAGGTATTCCTACTTCCCGCTGAACTTAACCAGGTGAACTTATTTTCTCATGGAGAATCAGGAGGGGAACTAAACAACAAGTTGAGCACACTTGTAATTGAAGAAAATACAATGAAGCAAAGAATGATTTATGAGTCACAGGAATACATTGTAAACATAGTTTTATTCTCCCAAACATGACCCAAGTTACAGCTCTGACTTTTCTAAGCATTTGATCATTGCAGGTGTTAATGGAGGAAGTGATTGACACTGAATTTCCTAAATGCTTTGGTCCACTTAGAAAAACAGCTATAGGACAATTTTGCTTTTTTAATATAGATAGATGACTAAGTTTGAAGAAACAATCAAAGAAGTCCCTTGATCCACTTTTTCAGATTAAAGAGTTTGAGGAGCAGATGACTGAGTAGTGAGAAATCTTTAAACCTTCAATTGCACTTTTACATAGCTGTTACAGAGACGTAGATGAAGGAAGAACTCATATTTTAACTTGGCTGATTTATTGGAGGAAGTCTAGGCAATCAGGAGGAAGCTGAACTTGAGTGTTGAACAGGAGGTAAGTTGATACAGCAGCTGATTCTCATTGTTAAGCTACCCCAAAAATCAATGATCACACTGTCAATGAATTGTCTAGCAATTTTGTAGAAATTAGAACCTACTTTCAGAAACAATTCAAGGATCTAATAGACATGATAAATACCCTGTGTTTTCGTGCCTGTTTAAGATACCACATCACTGGGAGTGTTCTAATCATTTTGAATTATAGAATCTGTAAGGTATGATTGAAACAAATATGAACTGCCGTGGCCAAGAAGAAAAATTGCAAAGATGTTCAACAGTCTGTGAACAGATTCTGGATTATTGCATTCATTGAACTCTTTGAGATGTATGCCTCCCCATAAAAATAACTGAAATGAACTACTTTTCATGATAAACACTTGGGGCAAACCTGGAGCTGGTTCTTCATAGAATTTATGGCATTTTGGCCTTGTCAGAATTGGTCAGTGACTACTATTCAGTTTTAGTATCATGGTCTCCTAAAAATAAAGTTGAATAGATTTATCTAGAATGATTTTAATTGTTGCTGACAAAAATGCTTATTCAAGTGAAGACTGGTTAAAACAGAAACCTCACATTTTAATATTCATGGATATTTTGGAACAAAAGATCTAATGATGGAGGAAGGTCATTGGCTAATAAAGAAACTGCCTTGGCCCATTTTATTGGTTAGAACATAGGTGGGTGGAGTAAACAGAACAGAATGCTGGGAGGAAGAGGAAGTGAGCTCAGACTCGACAGCTCTCCTCTCGGGAGCAGATGCCTCAGAGAGACGCCATGCTCCCGGCTCCTGGGCAGACACACGTGATGAAGCTCCGACCCAGGATGGATGTAGGCTAGAATCTTCCCAGTAACTGCACCTAGCTGTGCTATATAGAATATTAGAAATAGGCTAGTCCAGGTGCGAGAGTTAGCCTAGAAGAGGCTAGATAGAAATGGGCCAAGCAGTGATTAAAAGAATACAGTGTCCGTGTAATTATTTCGGGTAAAGCTAGCTGTGTGGGCGGTTGGGTGCCGGGGACGCAGCCCGACCGCTCCAACTACTACAATCTAACACTGAATAAATGATGGGTTTTTATGGCAAACTTCTGTGTTTTGTTGGCCTGCCAAAACTTCTGACCATTCTTCCAGATGGACATTAGGGAAACTAGCTTCTCCAGAACATTCTCACTGACAACTGTAGGGAACATCTGAGACCCACATGATGTATCAAGTTGTGTTCATTCCTTACATCACACTCCCTTCTAAGCTCTGCGCGGAGACAAGGGAGATAAACAAAAATTAGAAAAGCAAACCATACTAATTATTATACATAAGGAATAGAATAAGAAGGGGGGGGGAATAATTATTGGCCAGGATAAACCACATTTCTTGAAATTAAGACCCATAGCAGGTAGGAATTCTTCCCTTATACCAGGGCAGAAAGAAATGAAGGGAAGACAAGAGAAACTTTAGGAACCAAGCTAGAATGGAGAACAAACAAGTGATATGCTTCCTCATTTGACATAGCTGTCTGAGTGTCAGGCCTCTTGGTTGCCCCATATTGTTGTACCGGTTGCCTTCGTTACATGCTTGGTTTTATTTCCCTGTCCTTTTTCTCTTCCTCAGACCAGTGACATTTAAAATTTTTAACAAAACCCGGCAAAGGTAATAAAGTCTATCTGTCATTTGCAGTTCAAGGATACGTGATCCCAATGTAGTTCTAATTATTTGGCAGCTTCAAGGTCATCAGACAGACAGTGTGTGAGCACCACTGAGAATCCATCTCATGTGTATGACAATTGATAAAACCATTTTTTATCTTTGCAGATAATTAATATGCAGAGTCACTGAGAACTTAGAATTACTTAAAAAAAATCACTAGCTATTCATTGTCTATCTACCACATATGAAACATGTTTGACTTCAAAAGGAATAAAATGAAGTTCAAGTATGGCATGTATTTTTGAATAGATAGCCAAGAGTACAAGATAAGTGTGCAGGGATGTGTTAGGACAGTCAGATAAAATATAAAAGCAATATGCAAAAGCATAGGAAGGAACTGAAAAGTAATTCCTGCTACAAAAATCTCTACCTGTTGCAAAATATATATAAACTGGAATACTGTAGTTTATGGGGTATTAAGAAAGTCCATTTTCTGAATAATTAATTAACAATTTTCCTGAAATGTGAAAGAAACGTCATGTCAATAGAAAATATGAAGAAATATCTGACACAAAACATTCTTTTTTTTATTTATTAAAGATTTCTGCGTCCTCCCCATCACTGCCTCCCATTTCCCTCCCCCTCCCCCAATCAAGTTCCCCTCCCTCGTCAGCCCAAAGAGCAATCAGGGTTCCCTGCCCTGTGGGAAGTCTAAGGACCACCCACCTCCATCCAGGTCTAGTAAGGTGAGCATCCAAACTGCCTAGGCTCCCCCAAAGCCAGTACGTGCAGTAGGATCAAAAACCCATTGCCATTGTTCTTGAGTTCTCAGTAGTCCTCATTGTCTGCTATGTTCAGCGAGTCCGGTTTTATCCCAGGCTTTTTCAGACCCAGGCCAGCTGGCCTTGGTGAGTTCCCGATAGAACATCCCCATGTCTCAGTGTGTGGGTGCAGTAAAAAACAAGGACTTCTTGAATTTTGCATGCAAATGGATGGAAATAGAAAACACTATCCTGAGTGAGGTAAGCCAGACCCAAAAAGAGGAACATGGGATGTACTCACTCATATTTGGTTTCTAGCCATAAAACATTCTTCCACAAAGTTTAGCATCTACAATGATGTATTTTTCTAAATTGTTAGAGGGGAAAATAAAGTTTTAATTGCACAGGAAATAAAATGGGCTGCAAGTTACTAATAAAAGAACCAGAGGCTAAGAGAGCAGCATTTTAAATTTTGCACCAGAATTTTTACTGAAAATATAAAGGGTGCTCATATAAATTAATTAAATTTTCATAATGCTAATGAAAATGGGTTTTCTTTTTTAAAGCTGAGCTCTGCTGGAAATCAGTTACTATTTAAGTCCTGTGGGCTTCCCAGAAAAATGCAGATAATAACTTTAAGAGACCTCTAGAGGGCACTCTACAAAACAGATCTAGGTCAAGTGGAGAGGAAGGAACTAGCAGGAGGCAATTTTCTTTTCAAATGTGTAGAGATTGAAGATTTTTATTTGGAGGCACTTAACACCCAGCTTGCTTTTGCAAATGACAAATTAATCTTAACAAGTTATCAGACACAGTTTGGAATGTTCCAAACTCTCGAAGTTGCATGCCATTTCTATAGTGCCAAATGCCCCCAGCTCCTCCTATGTGTACTCAGCATGGTTCCAATACAAGACATGATGCTGACCCTAGAAGTAACTGTTTAAAAATTGCACATTCTTTTTAGCTCCTTTCATCCAGTTCTAGGGGTGTTTAGAAAAATGTCACTGCAGGATGAACTGAAAAATAATAAAAACATGTCTGACATTTCGTAGCTCATAATGGTGAGTACACATTTCCACGCACATTACCTTAATGAAACCTTAAAATATGAGCAAGTCTGGTTTTATTGTCATTGACGCTGATGGGATGACTGACTCTAAGGACTTGAGGTAATAAAGCACATTCAAATTTAGTTCTCCGAATTCAGACTCAATGACCTTTCCATTGCATCATCCCTATTTCTGATTACCCAGGTAATGAAGTGAAAATCAGTAACCTTTCAATAGATGTTTCTCAGCGGATGAAGTCATGGGATCTGAGCAAGAAAGAAGCATCAGCGTGATCTGAGTCAGTAAGTCATAGACATGGAAAGCCAGCCTGCATTAGGAAGAAGGGACCTAGGTGGGCAGTTGACATAGTCATGTCGCAAAGAGCTCCCCATAGCATACAAATTACACAGGTGCCAGGGGCACAGATCGCATTATACACTGTGATTTGCTTGGTTCACAAACCATACTAAGGAAAAACAACCCCAAAGTCCCCAAAGCACTAGAATTGTCATAGTCACTAGATGAAACTTTTTCCTCAATTTTTTCCAGTCTCCAGTTTATTTGGTTTTAACTGGATAAATCCAC
The DNA here is from genome assembly GCF_037038515.1 of Microtus pennsylvanicus. Lineage (NCBI taxonomy): Eukaryota > Metazoa > Chordata > Mammalia > Rodentia > Cricetidae > Microtus > Microtus pennsylvanicus. The sequence continues at coordinate 55,202,827 of NC_134590.1, read as the reverse complement.
ATATGTAGAAAACAAAGCTCATACTATCCCAAAGCAGAGTAAGGACTAAGGGCTGAGGATCTGTTACTGACCTTCGCGGGAGCTCTGAGGTGAGGGGTAGTCAACTGTCCCACTGCAGAAATATGGCCACAAAGATAGAGAGGACAGGGAGCCACTTGGCTTTAGTCACAAAACACAGGGCCTGGCACAATGCCAGAGAGATAGAACAGAAGCCTCAAAAACCACCCTGCCCCAGAAGCCGGAACTGCCTACCAGAAGCCAGGGACTGCCTAGCAGAAGCCAGAACTGTCTATCGGAAGCCAGGGCTGCTTACAAGTTACTGTCATGAGGTTGGTTCAGACCCAAGGGCTGGTGTAAAGTCGAGGCAAAAGCCAGGAGGAAGGAAAAACGATGAGTGGTCGATCACTGGGAGTAGTTGGACCTATTACAAGAAAAGGGTAAGTGGAGGTTGACCAGCTGTCACCATATGCTAAGAGGAAGATAAGGCATTGATATAATACACCACACAGGACCAGGAGGAAGCCAAGGCTTGAGCAGAAGTCACCTGGTTTGTGACAGGTTAAAATCTCTCTTGAGAACCCCTCCTCAAATGTTTAGTTTCTCAATTTACTTTAGCTGATATGCTAGTCCTTAAAAATGACCTGGTTTTCCTGAATGGATGGTAGCTGAAAACACAGTCCATATTTAATGCTAAGAAGCTGACATTCTGCAGCATAATAAAGAAAGCACGTGAATAAATAAGATGGAACTTTGTTTAACCGTAAAACCTGCCGTTGGTTAGTCATTACATTGTAATTGAACCTGATCTAGACCAGACAGTGTACATATGCTGAATAAGCTTCTACTCTCCTAAAAATACCTCATTCCCACCCACTGGAACAGTTACAGAGAAATATTTTGATTTTATAGCCTTTATTTCTGAAACATAAAAGGTTTTATGTTTCTAATTTCTAGACAATTTTTTTGTGGTGTTTCTGTTTATCTTGCATTCTGCTTGCAAGCACGGTTTGAGGAAACAATGCAAAATCTCAGAGAAGTCTGAAGCATTTTTCAATTATCAAGAATAAATCAGAGACTGGGGAGTCATTTAGTCCTCTGATCTTAGAAAATTGCATTGACTGACAGGAGTGAATTCAGTTGAGATTTTAGTTTCTTGATTGCTTTAAAAATCTCTCTAGTTGCTTTGGCTTCTGTTTTTGTTCCTGTGCTGTTTATCACAGTGACTTTCAAAGCAGTTTACTAAGATATATTTTGGTAGCAAGAATGGGTTCTTTGCCTGGAGGTTTTCCAACATCAGAATTTTGTTATGCAGACCAGTAACACCTGTGATCACACTTCTGATGACCTTGACCTTCATGTGAGTTTGGGCAGAGGACTCTGTCAGATGAAAGCTGTGGTGATCAACTCCATGGACTCCTCTCTGTGGGCAAGGTGACTCACCTCTGTACAGCCTGTGCTGTATGGACTCTTGGTCGATTTCATGCTCTGTTCTCTCTATATTTAAATTCTTACTAACTGTACTTAAGACCCAAAGAGCTGTCCTAAGTCCAAGCCTAATGTTATGTGATACTCCTTATGATTTCTTGTATGTCACCGCCTACATTTTCTTCATCTATCTCTTCATAGCTCATGGTCAACCTCTGTGAAACTTTTTCTTTCCTTTCCAGGTTGTGTTAGCAGCTTGCTGTCTTTCTGTTTCCATGGTAACCTATTCATCCTTCCAAAATTTCACTGCTTATTCTGCGTTACATGTGCACATGTGAATGTCATCTGTTTATGGTGTGGACTCTGGGATAGGGATCATCTCTGAGTTTATCCTTTGGTTCTTATGGAGCAAAGTCAGATGCTCCGATGTGTGGCATGAGACGAGTTTCCGCAAATACTCATGCTTTGCTTCAATGACAAAAAGCAACTGCATGTGTCTGGTTCATTGTTCCTCTGATCAAGATACCGCTGCATCTTCCTTTAGTAGATGGAAACAAATACAGAGACCCACAGCTGGACAATGTGCAGAGAGTGAGAGACCTTGAAACACTCCGTCCTTAGCGGGATGTCTCTATCAAATCTCTCCTCTCAGGGTTCAGGGAACTTTGAGCAAGAGGACTCAAAAATAATGTAAGAGTCAGAGGGGAGGGGATAGAGGGCACCAAGGAAAGAAGGTCTTCTAGACACAACAGGCCTGATGCACATGTGAACTCACAGAGACTGTAGCAGCATGTGCTGGGCCTGCATAAGTGTCACAGTGCTGATAGAAATAAGCACATAACCCAGCAGCCATCTCCAACTGACAACTGCTGGCAAAGGATAACATAGTTTTCTTCATAAGAGACCCACTGGTTATACAAACCACACTTGGGGGAGACTCATGCCCAGCAATACAGAGTTAAAACAATATAAACTCAATGGTACTTTTGGAGTGTTTTGTCTCATAGTGCTTTTTCTGGGCATTTTATTTTAAATCTTCTAGGTCTTTTGATTTTATACTATGTCTCCTAGTGCTGTATTTTAATGGAATTTCTGTGTATACAATGCATACAAATTTCTCTCTGCATCTCTATGTGTTTCTTGTGCTTTCTCTTTGATGCTTTTGGTTTTTCCTTTTGCTTGCTTGTTTTGTCCTGTTGTTTTTGTTGGTGGTGGTGGTGGAGGCGGTGGTGGTGGTAATGTGTGTGTTTTCTAATGAGAGAGACAAAGAAAGGGTGGGTGTTTAGGTGTGTGGGGAGGTGGTGAGAATCTGAGAGTTGTGGGATGAGAAACTGTGATTAGAATATATTATCCAATCCATGTACATGCTGTCTCCTAAGACTCAGCTAACAGCAAGAAGGTGCTTCTTTTGGAAGCCGTATTTTCTTAATAGTGAGAGGGAGGGAGTGGCAAATCCTTCTCCTTCCCCTCGAAATCTCAGCACTTATCCCACCACATTGATTTTAAAAATGTCCACTCTGAACCCCCTACTCCAGTACCAGGCATGAAAATCTTTTCTTCAAGTGGTTTGTCTTGCTAGTCTAAGTTACTCCCAAAATAATAGACTACTATTGTAGCCCTTGGTTGCTTCTTAGCTACTGAAAGTGGACCCCTACTGAAGATTAGGACATATAAGTCAGAGGATTCAAACTAGATATTATCTTAAAATCTGCTTCTGAGGTGTAACTTTTATCTTACCAGAAAATCCTATGCAAACCATGAAGGGAAGGAAGCAATTAAACAGACCTAGCAGTTGCAACACCTTTGCACCATGACAACTAAGTATACGGCAAAATATCTGTAAATATGCACTAAGTGGCACTCGCATGTTGGTGGTAATCAAAAGCTGACTAATCAGACTTAAGTTCCATTCAACAGAAAGAAAACCGTAGATGCTACTAGAAATCCAGCCAGCTTCCTGGGGCTAGTGAGGTCTTGAACCTTAGAAAGGAAGCTATCACCACTTTGTTAAACCAGCATAATTCCTTACTACATTCCAAATATTAACCTTACATCTACAAATGACGATCAACCCTTAATCAAGAAGCCTCAATTTTCAGCAAATGGACACCATCCGAGAAAAGTACAACTGGACACAAACCCATCTCCTACAGATACACATACATCGTAACTCTTGCACCTATATCTCAGTGAATATTATAAAAGAAATGGTGGAAAATTGAAGGAGCAGAAGATATGGCTGTGAAATAATTTCTCCTAGACCAGTACAATAGCAATATCAAAGGATATACTAAATATGGAAGAGAGAAATAATTTTTAGTCTACTGCTAGACAAAAAACTACGTGACTACAAGGAACTAATGACTTCAAGTAGGATGAGAATGAACTTCTCCCAAGAGTGAGCCCCCTTATAGATTGTTTTTTTTTTTTTTTTTTTTATTTATTTATTTATTAAGGATTTCTGCCTCCTCCCCGCAACCGCCTCCCATTTCCCTCCCCCTCCCCCGATCAAGTCACCCTCCCTAATCTGCTCGAAGAGCAATCAGGGTTCCCTGACCTGTGGGAAGCCCAAGGACCGCCCACCTCTATCCAGGTCTCATAAGCTGAGCATCCAAACTGCCTAGGCTCCCCCAAAGCCAGTACGTGCAGTAGGATCAAAAACCCTCTGCGATTGTTCTTGAGTTCTCAGTATTCCTCATTGTCCTCTATGTTCAGCCAGTCCGGATTTATCCCATGCTTTTTCAGACCCAGGCCAGCTGGCCTTGGTGAGTTCCCGATAGAACATCCCCATTGTCTCAGTGTGTGGGTGCACCCCTCGCGGTCCTGAGTTCCTTGCTCGTGCTCCGTCTCCTTCTGCTCCTGATTTGGACCTTGAGATTTCTGTCCCGTGCTCCTCTGTCTCTGTCTCCTTTCATCGCCTGATGAAGGTTAATATTCATGAGGATGCCTATGTGTTTGTCTTTGGGTTCACCTTCTTACTTAGCTTCTCTAGGAACATGCATTATAAGCCCAATGTCCTTTATTTATGGCTAGAAACCAAATATGAGTGAGTACATCCCATGTTCCTCTTTTTGGGTCTGGCTTACCTCACTCAGGATAGTGTTTTCTATTTCCATCCATTTGTATGCAAAATTCAAGAAGTCCTTGTTTTTTACTGCTGAGTAATACTCTAATATGTATATATTCCATACTTTCTTCATCCATTCTTCCGTTGAAGGGCATCTAGGTTGTTTCCAGGTTCTGGCTATTACAAACAATGCTGCCATGAACATAGTTGAGCATATACTTTTGTTGTATGATAGGGCCTCTCTTGGGTATATTCCCAAGAGTGGTATTGCTGGATCCAGGGGTAGGTTGATTCCGAATTTCCTGAGAAACCGAAACACTGCTTTCCAGAGTGGTTGCACAAGTTTGCATTCCCACCAGCAATGGGTGAGTGTCCCCCTTTGTCCACAACCTCTCCAGCAAAGGCTATCATTGGTGTTTTTTATTTTAGCCATTCTGACAGGTGTAAGATGGTATCTTAAAGTTGTCTTGATTTGCATTTCCCTGATCGCTAGGGAAGTTGAGCATGACCTTAAGTGTCTTTTGGCCATTTGAAGTTCTTCTGTTGAGAATTCTCTGTTCAGCTCAGTGCCCCATTTTATAATTGGATTGATTAGCCTTTTACGGTCTAGTTTCTTGATTTCTTTATATATTTTGGAGATCAGACCTTTGTCAGTTGCGGGGTTGGTGAAAATCTTCTCCCAGTAAGTGGGTTGCCTTTTTGTCTTAGTGACAGTGTCCTTTGCTTTACAGAAGCTTCTCAGCCTCAGGAGGTCCCATTTATTCAATGATGCCCTTAGTGTCTGTGCTGCTGGGGTTATACACAGGAAGTGGTCTCCTGTGCCCATGTGTTGTAGAGTACTTCCCACTTCCTCTTCTATCAGGTTCAGTGTGTTCGGACTGATATTGAGGTCTTTAATCCATTTGGACTTGAGTTTTGTGCATGGTGATAGATATGGATCTATTTTCATTCTTTTACAGATTGACATCCAGTTTTGCCAGCACAATTTGTTGAAAATGCTGTCTTTTTTCCATTGTATACTTTTAGCTCCTTTATCGAAAATCAGGTGCTCATAGGTTTGTGGATTAAAGTCAGGGTCTTCTATTCGATTCCATTGGTCGACTTCTCTGTTTTTATGCCAATACCAGGCTGTTTTCAATACTGTAGCTCTATAATAGAGTTTGAAGTCAGGGATGGTAATGCCTCCAGACAATCCTTTATTGTATAAGATTGTTCTGGCTATCCTGGGTTTTTTGTTCCTCCATATAAAGTTGATTATTGTCTTCTCCAGATCTGTGAAGAATTTTGATGGGATTTTGATGGGGATTGCATTGAATCTATAGATTGCTTTTGGTAGAATTGCCATTTTTACTATGTTGATCCTCCCAATCCAAGAGCAAGGGAGGTCCTTCCATTTTCTGGTGTCTTCTTCAATTTCTTTCTTCAAAGACTTATAGTTCTTGTCGAATAGGTCTTTCACTTCCTTGGTCAGGGTTACCCCTAGATATTTTATGCTATTTGTGGCTATCGTGAAAGGTGATGCTTCTCTGATTTCCCTCTCTGTTTCCTTATCCTTAGTGTAAAGGAAGGCAACTGATTTTTTGGAGTTGATCTTGTATCCTGACACATTACTAAAGGTGTTTATCAGCTGTAGGAGTTCTTTGGTAGAATTTTTGGGGTCACTTATGTATACTATCATATCATCTGCAAATAATGAAAGCTTAACTTCTTCCTTTCCAATACAAATCCCCTTGATCTCCTTATGTTGTCTTATTGCTATTGCTAGAACTTCAAGCACTATATTGAAGAGGTATGGAGAGAGTGGACATCCTTGTCGTGTTCCTGATTTTAGTGGGATGGCTTTGAGTTTTTCTCCGTTCAATTTAATGTTAGCTGTTGGCTTGCTGTAAATAGCTTTTATTATATTTAGGTAGGATCCTTGTATCCCTATTCTCTCCAAGACCTTTATCATGAAGGGGTGTTGAACTTTGTCGAATGCTTTTTCAGCATCTAATGAAATGATCATATGATTTTTTTCTTTCAGTTTATTTATATGGTGGATTACATTGATAGATTTTCGTATGTTGAACCAGCCCTGCATCTCTGGGATGAAGCCTACTTGATCATAATGGATAATTTTTCTAATGTGTTCTTGGATTCGGTTTGCCAGTATTTTGTTGAGGATTTTTGCGTCGATGTTCATGAGTGAGATTGGCCTGTAATTCTCCTTCCTGGTTGAGTCTTTGTGTGGTTTTGGTATCAAAGTAACTGTAGCTTCATAGAAGGAGTTTGGTAATGACCCTTCTGTTTCTATATTGTGGAATACATTAAGGAGTATAGGTATTAACTCTTCTTGGAAGTTCTGGTAGAATTCCGCATTGAAACCATCTGGTCCTGGGCTTTTTTTGGTAGGGAGGTTTTTGATAACCTCTTCTAATTCTTCGCGACTAACAGGTCTGTTTAGATTGTTCACCTGGTCCTGGTTTAACTTTGGTATATGGTATTTATCTAAAAAAGTGTCCATTTCTTTTATGTTTTCCAGTTTTGTGTTATACAGGCTTTTGTAGTAAGATCTAATGATTCTCTGAATTTCCTCTGTGTCTGTGGTTATGTCCCCCTTTTCATTTCTGATCTTATTTATTTGTGTGTTCTCTCTCTGTCGTTTAATTAGTTTGGATAGGGGTTTGTCGATCTTGTTGACTTTCTCCAAGAACCAGCTTTTTGTTTCATTGATTCTTTGGACTGTTTTCTGTGTTTCTATTTTGTTGATTTCGGCCCTCAGTTTTATTATTTCCAATCTTCTACTTCTCCTGGGCGCGTCTGCTTCTTTTTTTTCTAGAGCTTTCAGGTGTGTTGTTAAGTCCCTAATGTATGCATTTTCCGTTTTCTTTAAGTGGGCACTTATTGCTATGAACTTTCCTCTTAGCACTGCTTTCATTGTGTCCCATAGGTTTGAGTATGTTGTCTCTTTATTTTCATTAAATTCAAGGAAGACTTTAATTTCTTTCTTAATTTCTTCCTTGACCCAGGTGTGGTTCAGTAGTTGACTGTTCAGTTTCCATGAGTTTGTCGGCTTTCTGTGGGTAGCATTGTTGTTGCCTTCTAACTTTAATCCATGGTGATCATATAGGACACAGGTGGACACTGATATTTTTTTGTATCTGTGGAGGTTTCCTTTGTTTCCAAGTATGTGGTCAATTTTTGAGAAGGTTCCATGAGCTGCAGAGAAGAAGGTATATTCTTTCCTATTTGGGTGGAATGTTCTATAGATGTCTGTTAAGTCCATTTGCTTCATTACCTCCAATAATTCTCTTAATTCTCTATTAGGTTTCTGTCTGATTGACCTGTCCCTTGTAGAGAGAGGTGTGTTGAAGTCTCCTACTACTAGTGTATGTGGTTTGATGTCTGCTTTGAGTTCTAGTAATATTTCTTTTACATAAGTAGGTGCTTTTATATTGGGGGCGTAGATATTCAGAATTGAGACGTCATCCTGATGAATTGTTCCTGTTATGAGTATAAAGTGACCATCTCGGTCTCTTCTGATTGATTTTAGTTTGAAGTCAGTTTTGTTAGAAATTAATATGGCCACACCTGCTTTTTTCTTAGGACCATTTGCTTGAAACACCTTTTCCCAACCCTTTACTCTGAGTAGGTGCCTGTCTTTGTGGTTGAGATGTGTTTCTTGCAAACAGCAGAATGTTGGATCCTGTTTTCGTATCCAATCTCTTAGCCTGTGCCTTTTTATAGGTGAATTGAGCCCATTAATATTAAGTGATATTAATGACCAGTGGTTGTTTACTCCGGTTATTCTTATTGCTTTTGGTTGTAGAGATTGTGTGTCTCCCTTCTTTGAGATGTGCTGGTGAAGGGTCACTAGATGCCTGGGTTATTGTAGGCAGTGTTGGCAGTGTTGGATTCCTTGGGTTGTGATATTCCTTCTATTACTTTCTGTAGGGCTGGATTTGTGGCTACGTATTGTTTAAATTTATTCTTATCCTGGAATGTCTTGATTTCTCCATTTATAGTGAACGAAAGCTTGGCTGGGTATAGTAGTCTGGGCTTGCATCCATGGTCTCTTAGCTTCTGCAGAACATCTATCCAGGACCTTCTTGCTTTCATAGTTTCCATAGAGAAGTCAGGTGTAAGTCTGATCGGTTTACCTTTATAAGTTACTTGCCCTTTTTCCTTTGCAGCTCTTAATATTCTTTCTTTAACCTGTATATTTTGTGTTTTGATTATTATATGGCGAGGAGATGTTTTTCTTTGATCCAGTCTGTTTGGTGTTCTGTATGCTTCTTGAATATTTAAATGAATATCTTTCTTTAAGTTGGGAAAGTTTTCTTCCATAATTTTGTTGAATATATTTTCTGGGCCTTTGAGCTGTGACTCTTCTCCTTCATCTATACCTATTATTCTTAAGTTTGGTTTTTTTATTGTGTCCCATATTTCCTGAATGTTTTGTGTTGAGAATTTGTTGGTTTTGCTGTTTTCTTTGATCTGTTCGTTTATTTTCTCTATGGTGTCTTCAGCATCTGAGATTCTTTCTTCTATCTCTTGTATTCTATTGATTATGCTTGTTTCTGTAGACTCTGCTCGTTGAGCTAGATTTTCCATATCCGGCTGGTCCTCAGTTTGTATTTTCTTCCTTGCCTTCATTTCAGTTTTCAATTCTTGAACTGTTTCCATTACCTGTTTGATCGTTTTATCTTGGTTTCCCAGGGTATCATGTACATATTTACTCATTTCTTCAAACTTTTTGTTATACTTCTCATCCATTTCTATAAGGGCATTTTTTACATGTTGTTTAAGGGACTCTATTGCGTTCATAAAGTCAATTTTTTCCACTTCTTCTGTGTTAGATTGTTCAAATACTTCTGTTGTAAGATCCTTGGGTTCTGGTGTTTTCATGTTGTTTTTCAGATTATTGGGTGAGTTCTTGCCTTGGCGTCTGCCCATCTCCTCCTATTAATCCTATTTAATAGGTCTTTTAAAAACCGGATCAGGTTTCCCTGCTGGCCCAGGGCTCCGCTTACAAAATGCCCTCGCTCTGTTTCCTGGTTTCTGCCTCAGGCCAAGAACCCTCTCACCCCTCCGAAGTGTCTTCCGGACAGGACCAGGCTCCCCGTTTGCCAGTGACCTGGCCAAACAAAGGCCTACCTCTTTGATTTGATTGTAGTAGGGCGATCTGCTCTCCTTATTGCCCGCCTGACTCTGCTGCTTGCGTCTGCTGCCGAGCTGGTCTCCCAAAGCCTCTTCCTGAATGCGGTGTCGCTCCGCCGCGTCTGGCCGCCCCGCCGGCGCTCCGCCGCGTCTGGCCGCCGGCGCTCCGCCGCGTCTGGCCGCCGGCGCTCCGCCTCTGTGCGTCTGGCCGCCGGCGCTCCGCCTCTGTGCGTCTGGCCGCCGCCGGCGCTCCGCCTCTGTGCGTCCGGCCGCCGCCGGCGCTCCGCCTCTGTGCGTCCGGCCGCCGCCGGCGCTCCGCCTCTGTGCGTCCGGCCGCCGCCGGCGCTCCGCCTCTGTGCGTCCGGCCGCCGCCGGCGCTCCGCCTCTGTGCGTCCGGCCGCCGCCGGCGCTCCGCCTCTGTGCGTCTGGCCGCCGCCGGCGCTCCGCCTCTGTGCGTCTGGCCGCCGCCGGCGCTCCGCCTCTGTGCGTCTGGCCGCCGCCGGCGCTCCGCCTCTGTGCGTCTGGCCGCCGCCGGCGCTCCGCCTCTGTGCGTCTGGCCGCCGCCGGCGCTCCGCCTCTGTGCGTCTGGCCGCCGCCGGCGCTCCGCCTCTGTGCGTCTGGCCGCCGCCGGCGCTCCGCCTCTGTGCGTCTGGCCGCCGCCGGCGCTCCGCCTCTGTGCGTCTGGCCGCCGCCGGCGCTCCGCCTCTGTGCGTCTGGCCGCCGCCGGCGCTCCGCCTCTGTGCGTCTGGCCGCCGCCGGCGCTCCGCCTCTGTGCGTCTGGCCGCCGCCGGCGCTCCGCCTCTGTGCGTCTGGCCGCCGCCGGCGCTCCGCCTCTGTGCGTCTGGCCGCCGCCGGCGCTCCGCCTCTGTGCGTCTGGCCGCCGCCGGCGCTCCGCCTCTGTGCGTCTGGCCGCCGCCGGCGCTCCGCCTCTGTGCGTCTGGCCGCCGCCGGCGCTCCGCCTCTGTGCGTCTGGCCGCCGCCGGCGCTCCGCCTCTCCTTATAGATTGTTTTATGGTTAGTCTTGAAACCACATATACACACAAACAGCCAGAACATATGTATATATTTGTTTTACATGTATGCATACACACATATACATGCAGTTATATGTGTGTAACAATAATAATAAATAAAATAAATAATAATTAAATAAAGGAACAATAATAATAAAAAGGCTATTAACTTAAGGGTGGAGAACTGCAAGGGAAGTATTAGAAGGAAGATACCTAGGATGTATTGGAGGGAGAAAAATATGAGGGAAACATGATATAATTTTATTTTAATTAATGTTGGCTTCATGTGGTACTTCTTTGTGCTTGGTTCCTTCTCTTTAAGAGAAAGGGATTTCATTAGCTTTAGGCATGCCAAATTCTGATCTAGATTTCATGTTTTAAAACCTGGAATTTAATATCACTCATGTTAATTAATAGTCAAAGATAAAGATGCAAAAGATTATTTCAGTTCAAATGCCTGAAGCTTCCTTAACTGAAGTTCTGAAATCTCTCCCAGGTAGACAGACACTATATGTAGTCATGTCTGGGAGAGTTTGAATGTGAAGGTCTTAGAAATTCATGACACGACACCCCTGTGACATTTTATCTCATGAATGAACACAGCTCGCAAGAAAATAGTCTTCTCGTATCCAGCTAGGAGCTCCACCATTAATATTGTAGTTCTGTACCTTAGAGATTATACTTTTTTTGTTTTTGCTGAATGGGTTATTTAAAGGAGTTTTTTTTTGTGAAAATCTTGGGAATAAAGTGAGAAACTTGGTGTCAGCAGGCATTTTGTTGTTGATGATAAGTCAAAGACTTTGAGAAACTGAGGGGTTTGATGAATTTAATTAAACAAATTAAAATTTGTTACATGTTAACAAATTTTGACTTGAAATGTATAATAATATAAAAAGAATGGATTGTATAGGGAACAAAAAAAATGGATGTTCCTCTGGAAAAGGGGGCAGAGCTAAGTTATCTTTTATTTCTCAGGCAATTTCTCTGTCCACGGAAAGAAAAAGAGAGAAGAAAATTTGCTTCTCTTTGGAGTTCTGTGTATTGGTAACGGTATGCAATCCAAACTGACATATACATCATGGTATAACTGTTCCTGTAAAAGTAGCATTAAGCTCCAGAGTCTGTATGGGTCAGGCCTTGTAGTGGTCATTGTGCACACAGAGACAAAAGAAATCAGAATCATGGTGTAGGTGTTTCACAAACTATTGTCATATTGATCAACATTTCTTAGCTGAAAAAATGCCCAATATAAATACATGATTAAAAATACTTGACTTAAAAGGAGTAAAGGTTTGATTTGTCTTATAACATCAGAACCTTCATCCCAATGTTGGTTGTTTCTGTTGTTTCTGGATGTGGTGAGAAGAATGTCATGACAGAAATCCGTGATGGAGCAAAGTTGAGAAAACAGCTGAGAAACACCAAGCCAGCCAGCAAGCCAGAAAGAAGATATTCCTTTCAAAGATATGCCCCACTGACCCATTTCCTCCATCTGAAATCAAACCTTCACAGTCTCAGCACCAATGGATAGCTTATTCAAATGTATTATCTATCATTAGTTTAATCATTCATCAACATGATTTTATCATGGTTGAAACTATGAGAGATCTTCATGACTAATCACTTATATTTTTAAATTCTATCATAGATATTCCCAAAGTTATGCTTTAACTAAGTTATTCTTAGTGATGACTTGGGCCAATCAAGTAGATGGTCAAGATTACTCACCACAGTGATCTTTGTCAACAATACATAAAATACACTGAATCTTGGTGTCTTGTCAGTATTCTCTTGCTGTGATGATACACTAGGACTATTCTTATAAAAGAAAGCATTTACTTGGGGCTTACTTACAGTTCAGAGACTTAGTCCATTATCCTCTTAGTTGGGAGCATCTTGGTACACAGGCAGACATGATAGATGAGAGTTCTATATCTGCATCTGAAGGCAGCAAGAAGAGAGAGACACTGGGCTTTTGAAACTCCAAAGCCCCCAAAGTGACACACTTTCTCCAACAAGGCCACACCTCATAGTCCTTGCCAAGCAGCACCACTCTCTGACAGCCAAGCATTAAAATACCCGAGTCTGAGGGAACTATTTCTATCCAAACCACCACACTTAGGTACTTCTCAGATTGAATAGTATCTGTGTAAGTATAGTTCCTAAGAAGTTTCATTTTATGTAGTTCTACCTTAAGAAACTAACATTTCTACAGTGGATACAGGAAAGCCCACAAACTTATGTAGAATGACAGGTCACTTATTCAAGGACTTCGTCATTCAATAAAGACACAGAATAAGTTGAACCAGTATGAGATCATTGTCTGTTGGTATACAAAAGAGTTCTACAATAGAGTATAACACTTGTTTATTTATCTGAGGATAACCTCACTGAAGGAGTAGTGATCTGCAGTCCTCTGCATGCTCTGGGAACTGGAACTGAATCCAGCAGCCAAGAGGCCTGCACACACTTTTGTCCACATTTACAGAGCATGAGACCATGCCCAAAGTAGGACAGTATCTTTAAAGGAATTGGCTTAGAGAGTTCCCACAGCACCTCCTTCTTTTGTCTAAATAAGAGAGTTCTAAGACTAATACAAAACTATATATGATAAGAATAAATATCATTAATTGTCCAGAGAAAAGAAGAGGCAAGAACATACATAAAAATTAGAATTACAACCAGTATGAAAAAATCAAACAATAAATATATGCTAAATGTTTCAATAATTATCCTATCCTAAAGAGTATAAGTCTTACATTAAAAATGGCTTGTTTAAGTCATGAGAGGAAAGTAAGTATGACTATATAGTCTCACACCCCATCATAGACCTAAGAAGGGAAATATACTACTTGAGTAAACAGAAAGTCTAATCAAGCAACTTCCTAAAGGTAAAAGAAATGACAGAGACAACTGGCTACCTGGGCAATCACTCAAAGTCTGATTTATAACATTGGGGCCACCAACTTTAGCTAAGGCCCGACAGATCATTTTCAGAGGCAGGGAAATTTAAAAACTATCTTATTAGGTCTTGTAAAGGTTTGGCAGTCTCTTTTGCTTGTCTCCTGCTTGTCCAGTCTGGACACCGTGCATTTTGTCAGTGGTCAAGATAGGAGCAGCTCTTTGCCCAAAGGCCAGTTTTGCTAAGAAGAAAATAGGCTCCAAGTGGAGTGTCTTTTGTGCCCAACATTTTTTTAAGGAATAGATCAGTGCTGCTAGGAGCTGTTGTGTTTCATATCAACAAAATCCTCAGTTATTTAAATGTCATATTTTATAGTTCTTTAAAGTATTTGAAGATTATTTATATAATTGAAATATATATCTGTATATCCAGATAACCTAATTAACATGACTATACTTTTGATTATTATAAATGACTATCTATTAATCAGTCATTTAAAATTATAAATTACATTTTAAATGAGCTATATAACATAATATCTTAAACAAGAGTAGGAATATACATATAACAAAATTGACCTCAAACTTGTATTAATAAATCAATGTCCATACCAACATAAAATATTTATTTCTATTTCATATCTCCCTTCCTTTATTTATAGAAAGTTTGGGAATTTGGGCTTAGTTTTCTCCAAACTGCTTCCTGCTGTTTGTTGGCTGAAGTATTTTTAGGTTTTCACAGAGACCTTTCAGGAGGTCTTGTTCCATCAAACCACAATTACTTGTAAGAAATGCACAGGTTCCCTTGTTGTGGAAACAAAAGCAAAACCACTTTTTTAAAGTAGCATATCCTTTGACCCAAATTTTGAAGTTAAGATACCTTTATGTTGGTTTAAATTATCTAGCCCCAGAATCAAATGTCTCTCTACAGTCAAAAATTCAAAGAAAACACAATAATACACATAATTCAGACTCTCTGTGTTCATCTTTGTGTGGCTTATTTTATTTACTCATTTAATCTATGACTGCCTGTATTCTTTTATATTACTTTTACTGTCTCTTTAAAGACTTTGTTTTATTTTAAAACTATTCCTTTTTAGAACTCTCTATACTCTTTTTCTTCTCTCTCCCAAGCTACATACATTTATCTGACATTGTGACCCATTTAGAGGTCTTTTTCATCTGAATCTGTCTTTATTGCATATTTGCAATTATTTTCTGAACAGGAGCACTTTTTTGTAATGTCTAGTAGCAACTTTGTGTCCCTGCCTGTTTGCTCCACCCAGTCAAACATGGAGAGGTGCATTTGCCACTCACCATCCCAGCTCCAGGGATGTAGTGGGTCTATGTCACCATTGAGCAACTAGTAGCACATCGCTTGCTCACAAATCCCATTTAAGTGCCCTGTGTTAGGACCTCCTGAAAAAGCTAGAGCTGTTTGTGCAAACCAGGAAGCCATTTTTTTTAAAGTTTCAGTTTTTGCTACTAATGCTGAGTCAGGAAGCCTTCTCTTAAGGGCTATCTAAAAAAATGTGGCTACCAAGAGTGTGTACTTGGGCTCACAGTTTTTGTGGGTCTAGAAGTCCTTTTTTATAAACTTTTTTTTAGGTCTTATGAGGATCCATGCCCCAGACATTGGGTGCAAATTTGTTGACATACAAAAGAGTTCCGCAATAGCTCATAATGGAGTAATGAGTGGTTTATTTATCTAGGGATAAATTTACAGAAAGAGTAGCAGTCCAGAGTCTTCTGCATGCACTGGGAACTGGAACTGATTCCAGCAGTCAAGAGGGCATATACATATTTTGTCTGCATTTATAGTATATGAGACCATACCCAAAGTAGGCAAGTATCTTAAAGATTATGAACTGAAGGAATTCCAACAGCAACTGCCCTTGTTACATGACATACTGTTTTACTTTAAACATTTTCCTATTACTAGGCAAAAACTATAAAGTAAGTTTATAATAGCAAAAATAAGGAAATTAGTAACATAGTGTTATAACTACCAATTAAATATTATATACGCAAAGAATGATTGATGGAGGAAGGTCATTGGTTAAATAAAAAGAAACTGCTTGGCTCTCGTTGGTTAGGAGATAGGTGGGAGGAGTAAACAGAACAAAACACTGGGAGGAAGAGGAAGTGAGGTCAGACTCTGCAGCTCTCCTCTCCGGAGCAGACGCTTCAGAGAGATGCCATGCTACCTGCTCCAGGGAAGACGCACGCTATGAAGCTCCGACCCAGGATGGACTTAGGCTAGAATCTTCCCGGTAAGACCGGTGCTATACAGATGATAAGAAATGGGCTAGTCCAGGTGGGAGAGTTAGCCTAGAAGATGCTAGGTAGAAATGAGTCAAGCAGTGTTTAAATGAATACAGTGTCCGTGTAATTATTTCGGGTAAAGCTAGCTGGGCAGGCGGCTGGGTGTTGGGGACGCAGCCCCGCTGCCGCCCCCCTATTACTACAAATGATATATGCTATAACTTTCAAAAACTGGAGGTACAATAAGTTTATTTATAATGGTGTCACCACCAAAGTTTATGTAAAAATCATTACTCTGACTTAGGGTATCTTTGACAGTATTGGTAATGTTTTGGCACCATTATGATCTTAAGGGCCACCACTGTATGTGCAGCCTCTCATGATCAGAATATTATAATGTGCTACATGGCTATATGCTATAATTAACACAGGGAAAAGGCCAAAGGTGCAGATTGATGGCGTAACCTGTTTGCAATTTTAAAAGATCTTAAAATTGTTTAAAAACTTAAAGTTTCATAGGCAGAGTTATTTGATCTAATATCAAAAAAAATGGCTAATGGTTGCCCCTATAGATAGACTGGAGTTGGGCTATGACACCAAGCCCTGGTGTTAAATACATCTGTTCCAGGGGAATATAGAAACATTACTTCACTCATTTGGGAATAAGCAACCTAATATCTGATTAGGTTGTTTCACTGTGTCCTTTGTTCGTGTATGAGACTTTGACTTGAAAAAGCCAAGAATCTTCCATGACTTTTTTTTTCAAGGTAGGGTTTTTCTGTGTAGGCCTGACTGTCCTGGAACTAGCTCTGTGGCCCAGGCTAGCCTGAAACTCACAGATATCTACCTGCCTCTGCCTTCCAAGTGCTAGGATTAATGACATGCACCATCACTGCACAGCCCATGATGTTTTTAATAAGACAAAAACACTTAAGATAAAAAAATCTTTATTTGTTTTGGTTGTTTTTTGCAGGGATTGGAAACAGGGATGTTATGTT
The DNA here is from genome assembly GCF_037038515.1 of Microtus pennsylvanicus. Lineage (NCBI taxonomy): Eukaryota > Metazoa > Chordata > Mammalia > Rodentia > Cricetidae > Microtus > Microtus pennsylvanicus. The sequence goes on along the minus strand of NC_134590.1, from coordinate 55,186,019 downwards.
TTTTATATTATTGAGCTATATTAATTTCCTTTAAAAGACTCAGAAGGCAAAAATTCATTCTTAGTTAAGGGGTGCCAACTAACTCCTATAAGGATCCTTTACAAGCCTCTGCTAGCTAGAGTGTTAACTATTTAGGAGCAGTAATTTTTAACAAGCCCATAACATTGCCATTACATGAATTATACATGGCTTATAAAATGATTATTTAGTTAGTGGAAAATTAAATCCGTCAGTGTTTTCCAAATCCGAGCTAGGACATTCATCAGAAAAACTGTTAAATTTTTAATCAACTGTACTGAGGTTGATGTAGCTATCAGGCGAAATTGCTCTTTCTTCACCATTCTCCTTGTTGCAAAATATAGTGTAGAATTATCAGCTCTACGATGCTAATTGAATTTTTTTTCCTCCAAAGATTTAAGACAGTTATGTTCTATCCAGCATTGGAATAAAGTCTTTGTATGAGCTTCAAAGACATTTTACATACAACATAGTGGTAATTGAGTGTTTGAAGAATATTTTTTGTTTCTTTCCTATTCTCTTCCTTCTAGCACAGTGCCTCAATTAGAGGCACCCCAGATCAAGATTACTCACAGCTCACAGACACTGGTATTAAAATTAAGAACAAAAAGTGTGTTAAACGGTGGCTCATGTTATGATGAAAGTATAGCAATTGTGCTAGTTTTAATTGTCAACTTGACACAATATAGAATCATCTCAATGAGGGATTACCTATATTAAGTCTACATGTCTAGATCAGGTCATGCTTATGAGGGATTCTATTAATAACTGAGGTGGGCTGATCTATCCTGCATGTGTACATTAGGACATGCCTATGAGGGATTATATTAATAACTGAGGTGGGCTGATCTACTCTGTTTCTCTAGGTTATGTCATGCCTATGAAGAATTCTATTGATAACTGAGGTGGGCTGATCTACCCTGTATGTGTACATTAGGACATGCCTATGAGAGATTATATTAATAACTGAGGTGGGCTGATCTACCCTGTATGTGTACATTAGGACATGCCTATGAGAGATTATATTAATAACTAAGGTGGGCTGATCTACCCATGTGCATGGACATCATCATGAGTTAGACTCTGGGAGAGTAAGAGTAGCACACATGTGTCCATTCAATGTCTACTCTTTACTGTTAATATGATGTGACCAGTTACTTTATGTTCCTGTACCTTGTCTTATCTAAATGATATCATATAATCTGGACTTAGCAGCCAAGAATGCTTCATGCTTACATTGTTTTATCAAAGCATTTTATCACAACCATGGGAAACAAAACTAAGTCCCCCAAAAAAGCTTGAGATATTCTTGACAGCATCCTACTTTGTATTATTTTCTCTATGCATTGTTGGATATTAGATCTTCTGGTGATATTAGGAAGTTAATCATATTTTTTCTTTAATTTATTCTTTTTGAGAATTTTATAAATGCATACTAGATTTACATTGTTATCCCTCCTGTTCCCCAATCCAACTCTTTCCATAGTCCCCCAACTCCATCTCTGAATTAGTGACTTCTTCTTTAATTATAATTGTTACAACACACAGACACACACACACACACCACACCAAAACAAAAGCAAAACAAAGCCAAATGAACAAAAACCTACTGACTCCATATTGTGTTCTTTGTATGTAGAATGAATTATAAATTTAGAGCTGACCTGTGATGTGGAATTTTCTTCTGTTTGCTGTGAATACTATTGGCTAATAAAAAATCTGCTTTAGCCTGTGATAAGGTAGAGTAGAGCTAGGAAGAGAAAACTAAACTAAATGCTGGGGGGAAAAAGGCAGAGTCAGGAGGTGGCATGTAGCCGCTGCCAGGAGCGGACAAGCCAGAAACTTGCTGGTAAGCCACAGCCACATGGCAATACACAGATTAATAAAAATGGGTTTAATTAAAATATAAGAGTGAACTATAGATATGTATATAAATTGGCATGGTCATTATGCAGGTAGTATTTAGGCAACCATATTGTTGAAATTTTATTGGTATACTTTCTCATCTAGAAGATACAATCTCTCAGCAGACATCCTGACCCCATGGCTCTTACGACCTTTCTTTCTTCTCTTACAGAATGTTCTCTGTGCTTTAGATATATGGGTTTAATTGTATATGTGCCAAACTTAGTTAGATATACTACATCAGTTGTTCTTTGCATTTTGACCAATTGTAGCTCCCAATAGTAGTCTCTATCTTCTGTAGAGTAAAGCTTATTTAATGAGAGGTGAGAGCCATGTGTTCTATGAGTATAAGGATAAATATTTGGAAAACAGAAATTATACTGTTTATTTTATTTTAGAAATATGACAGTAGTAAGATCTCTTCTATTGTCCATTGGCTTCTCTATTCATGAGTAATTGCCTAGAATTTCAGTACCAGTCACAAATTCATTCCCATTAAACAAGAAAAATTCAACTAGATAAATATTGCTTACCCCAAATTAAAGTTCTTACTAATTTTAATAAATTTGATAAGATTATTATTTTAAGTGTCATTATTGCTTCATTAGCATTATCTTGCTGGGATGGCCGTTGTTATGGATTTTACAATATACAATTGGATAGAATTATTGATTGCTTTTTTTTTCCCTTGGCAGTTTACATAGTGACTTCAAATATATAATAGCTAGGTTTCAGGGAGGAGGTTTTCAAGTCAATTACAACTTGATTCCTCTAATTCCTGTTTCCAATGCATGTGATATCTTCAGCAATAGTGTCTTAATCATGCATGCCTAACAGCAACCTTTGAAGTTTCCACAAAGAGGATGGGACCCCACAATGATAACTCTTCCTGGACTATGATAACACTACTAAGCTGACAAACACCACCTAAGGGTGAACTTTGTTTTGACTACAAACTTCTCAGAATAATTGCAAGGTGTTTAGCTGAAATGATCCAGCCTAACAGACTACTCTAGCCAGGACTTGAGACAAGCCCTGCACTTTCCTATTATTCATAGACTGGACCAAAAATAATGATACTGTATATACATTTCTACTCTTATTCAAGGTATTGTACCTATATAACTCATTTAACAACGTAATGAAAATTTCTAGTCCTTAAAAAATATTATTACCAACTATTTAGAATAATAAGGAAATGCAGATTAGTAGTTAATTACCTAGTATAACTGAACTTATAGTCACATTAGATATGGTTTCAAGTTCAAACAAAGATGTATTTTAGATATACAAGTCATCTTCAAACACTTCAAAGACCTATAGAATGTGGCATTTAAGACATTTTAATAACATAGGTTCTTCTTTTTTTATAACAATGAGACATGTATCCTCCTAGCAGCACCAATTTACTTCAGAAAAGATAATGGGCATTGAATAAACTCCACACAGAGTTTACTTTCTTTGTGACAGAAGTAAGTGAGCAAGAAAATGCCCTTTCCTTAACTGCTGACAGTATGCTGGACAAGCAGGACACAAAAGAAAGTGACTGCCAAACATTGTCAATACAAAGAGGGTCAGTCCTTCAAAATATCCAACTTCACAGAAAAGTTTGTCAGATATGCTAAGGCCAAAAGATTGATGACCCAACATTGCAGAGGTGCTTTGGGTGACCATACAGGCAGCCAGCTGTTTCTGTCATTTCTCACATATTTTCAAAGTCATTTGCTCTTTCTACCAGCTTACTCAGTTAATATTATTTTCTTCTTAGGTTTCTGAGGGAGTTGAAATCTAGATAGTTACAGCTTTCCTTGTTTACCTGATGCAGAAAGCAAATTATAGTAGAAAGTAAATTAGGTACAAGACTTCAGATTCACTGAGATAGGTAATGAGTATTTTCTCTGAATTTGTCAAATGTAAATGACTAAACATTGTTGATGTACTTATTGCCTGTATATATTATATATAGTTATTGTACTTACTGTATATAGTTTTTCTTATATTAGTTATAGCCTTTTTATTTTAGACAAAAAGGGGAAACATAGTGATATTTTACTTTTGTTAAAGGAAATAAAACTTGCATGATGATCAGAACTGCAAAGCTAAGCCACTAGAGTTCAGCAGTGGTTTAATCCCAGGATTTGGAAAACAAAGGTAGATGGATCTCTGTGAGTTCAAGACCACCCTTGGCCACACAAGATCAATGGTAAAACAAATCCAGGTGGTGGTGCCTCACACTTTTAATCCCCAAACTAGAAATCCCAGCACTAGAGGGAATATAAAATTGGAGAAGAGAGAGACTCAGTAAGCTTACTCTGCAGTTTCCCAGCCTTGACAAACATAAGACTTCTCTACTGTCTTGCGTGCTTTACTTTTTTTTCAGGTTGAGCCACAATATCTGAATCTGGGTTTTTATTATTTGTGCTACAGTATTTTTCATCCCCAGGTGAAGTGGACACTACTCATCACTGACCCCTTTTTTGAGAGGCAAGACCCAAACAAGTGTTGACCATGTAGTCTTCCAAGATGAAATTCTTTGCGGCACTCTTGAGTCCTAGCCTGGGTCTTTATTCCTCACGATATATCTGGGTTCAATAAGGCTTCAGTATAGGACCATGTGGATGGTGTAGGTGGTCACAACAAGAACCAAGGTGTAGGAGAAAATGATGGTGAATTGAGACAGATATTTCTAAAAGTGGTCTCCATGAGTTTGTAGGCTTTCTGGGGGTAGCATTGTTGTTGAATTCTAACTTTAATCCATGGTGATCTGATAAGACGCAGGTGGTTACTAATATTTTTTTGTAACTGTGTAAGTTAGCTTTGCTACCGAGTATGTGGTCAATTTTCGAGAAGGTTCCATGAGCTGCAGAGAAGAAGGTATATTCTTTCCTGTTCGGGTGGAATAATCTATAGATGTCTGTTAAGTCCATTTGCTTCATTACCTCCATTAATTCTCTAATTTCTCTGTTAGGTTTCTGTTTGATTGACCTGTCCATTGGTGAGAGAGGAGTGTTGAAGTCTCCTACTATTAGTGTGTGTGGTTTGATGGCTGCCTTGAATTTTAGCAATGTTTCTTTTACATACGTGGGTGCTTTTATATTAGGGGCATAGATATTCAGAATTGAGACTTCATCCTGATGAATTGTTCCTGTTATGAGTATAAAATGACCCTCTCCATCTCTTCTGATTGATTTAAGTTTGAAGTCAACTTTGTTAGAAATTAGTATGGCCACACCTGCTTGTTTCTTAGGTCCATTTGCTTGATAGGCCTTTTCCCAGCCCTTTACTCTGAGTAGGTGCCTGTCTTTGTGGTTGAGGTGTGTTTCTTGTAGACAGCAGAATGTTGGATCCTGTTTTCGTATCCAATCCCTTAGTCTGTGCCTTTTTATAGGTGAGTTGAGCCCATTGACATTAAGTGATATTAATGACCAGTGATTGTTAACTCCGGTCACTTTTTTAGTAGTAGGGTTTGTGTGTTTCCCTTCTTTGAGATGCGCTGGTGAAAGGTCTCTAGATGACTGAGTTATTGTAGGCATTGTTGGACTCCTTGGTTAGTGATTTTCCTTCTATAATTTTCTGTAAGGCTGGATTTGTGGCTACGTATTGTTTAAATTTGTTTTTTATCCTGGAAAATTTTGTTTTCTCCATTTATAGTGAACGAAAGCTTGGCTGGATATAGTAGTCTGGGCTTGCATCCATGATCTCTTAGTTTTTGCAGTACATCTATCCAGGACCTTCTGGCTTTCATGGTTTCCATAGAGAAGTCAGGTGTAAGTCTGATAGGTTTACCTTTATAAGTAACTTGGCCTTTTTCCTTTGCGGCTCTTAATATTCTTTCTTTATTCTGTATATTTTGTGTTTTGATTATTATATGGCGAGGGGATGTTTTCTTTTGATCCAGCCTATTTGGTGTTCTGTATGCTTCTTGAACCTTCATAGGTACCTCTTTCTTCAGGTTGGGAAAGTTTTCTTCTATAATTTTATTAAGTATATTTTCTATACCGTTGAGCTGCACTTCTTCTCCTTCTTCTACTCCAATTATTCTTAGGTCTCAACACAGCTCTTACTGATATTAAGTTCCATGGCAAATACAAGCTCATCAGTTCTTCCCTGTGAATTTTGGTTTGGGGTCTAAAAAGGGAAGGGCACTTTTATCATTCTATAAAGTTGACTTTGTATATTGGCTGATCAAGTGTAGTCTAATAACAACTAGGAAAAAATCATTGTTTCTCTAGAATATTATATATATATATATATACATATATATATATATATATATATATATATATATATATATATATATATATATTATTTATCTTTTTAGGGAACTTTACAAATTTGCTGAGACCATTCCTTCTAATTGGAATACCCATCATCTCTTTTCCTGTTAAAATACTGTCATCTTCTAGGTAGATCTCAAATAAAAAACATGCCCTACCTTATGCTCTGACATTCTACATCCAGACAGAAGTATTCCTCTTTTCTCTGCCTGGTGCTGTAGGGTTAGAATCATCCTGGTTTTCTAAAGATATATTAACCTACTCTCTGTGCAAGCTCTTCTAAAAGCATAAATAAGATCATAACCCCATCACATATGCAAACACAGTTCTTAAACCAAGCAATGATCACTTCATAATCCTATTAAACATAAGACTTGTAGTCCTGATCAGTCAGTTTCTAGATATCAGGGGTCTGCCTGTCTTGGGGTTCCTTTTCACAGTGCTCTCTCCTAGCTTTCCTTATGGATAATAACACTAGCCTTGCATGTGAACTTGGATAGGCATGAGCTCCTTCTCACTCCAGCTATATTCAGAATACTTCAAAAGCCTCATCTATTAGGCCTCTTTTCATTCCACTCTTAAGTGATAGGTTGTGTCTGTATGTAGTCTTATTCTAGGATTGTTACTATTACTCGCTCTTCCTATATTTGTTTACTGTGGATTTCCTATCAGAAGTACTTACTAGTCCTATGAAGAGAAGGATCCGTCTTTTTACGGAATTTTACATCTTCCCGATATACAGCAATTATCCTATAATATGAAATTATTCCAGACATTTGGCTGAATTAATAAACTTTGAAAGAATTAAACGAGCAAGATTAATGGTCCCATTAAGAGAGACCGAAACAGAGTGGCACACACACACACACACACACACACAGAGAGAGAGAGAGAGAGAGAGAGAGAGAGAGAGAGAGAGAGAGAGAGAAATCTGAATGTAGAATCCACTGTGAGATTGTAGGATTTATTAGCAATTTCGCCTTGGAAGCCTCAGGACCCAGATCAGGGATGTGCTGTGAGAAGGGCAATGGGAGCGTGTTTAGCACAGCTTGGCATAGGGAGTAAACTCTGTCAATGTGGCTGACTTGCCCACTATCATTAGCCTTCCTATGTTTACATGAAAGGCTGCAGCATTGGGAGAGAGGGGTGGGGTCTGGTGACCTATATGAGAGACAGCCTTCTCTTCAGGATCTAGAAGACAGAAAAGTTAGGGAATGTTTATTCATTTGTTCATTTATTTTGGAAAACTGATTTGAAAGTTAGTAATTATTTTATTAATTGCCATACCACCGAACATTTCTGTTCTGGAATGATGGCTTTACATGTATCTGGACTCAAAAAGAAGACTTTAACCTGCTGAGAACTGAATGGTGAACTATTCAAGACTGGATGTATGGAGTGGGGAGGTAATTTTGTGTATGGGAAGCATATGGCAAAAGCTGTATTTCTCCCACTGAAAGAAACAAGTCCAAATATGTAACATACACACATTCTCCCTCCTATAAATACACAGATTGGATGATGCTGCAGCAACATTTTGTTAAGTACCCATATCCCAGAGAAATCGCTGGAAGCCTTTATCAGGAACAGATGGTTAGGTCCCTCCTGGTCTGAAAGTATTTCTGACTGTCATGTGGTTATTCTATAAATAAACCTTACTGAGAGGAAGGTAAGCAATCAATTGCCCATTTTGACTTTGTAAAATAAAGCCCTTGGTGGTGTGTGGCGGAGCTGAAATAAAAACTCGGCCAGTTTAATTATGATCTGTCATTAATGTTAAGGGCTAAAAGGGGTCTTAAAAAACTATCAGGACCATCTGCCCCTTCTTGGCAAAACCTCATTTGATGAGGATCAGTTTGACATTAAGAGCCCTTTAGAGAATGTCATCAATGCTCCATCGTGATATTCACAGCGTTGTCTAGAGAACCCTTCCTATGTGAATTCTCCCAACAAGGATCCATCCCTCAGGCATTCAGTTGGGATTTTCCCATATTCTGGGTTACCAGTTCAAGAAGGGCATTCTTTTAATAGTCCAGTTCCAACCTCCATTAGGATGTCCGTAAGAAGATAACAACAACCCAATGCCAATTATTCCCCAAACTATCTACTTTATGAGCTGGGATTTCTATTGCTCAGAGCTCCACCATGAGGGTTATTTAACTATTCCAACTTTACAAATCACTTTTGAGGTTCAATATACTGGTTAGGCTGCAATGATTTCACAAGCCATCATCATAAATAATATAGTGAGTGACTAAGTCCAGGGCGTTCTACCGCTTTGCCACTCCATTGGAGAGGAACAATTATATCTACCCCTCCCTTTTTTCTAACTCTGAGGCTATATACCTACAGAAAGGTGTCTTCCAAGAATCCAAAGGACACTCATTTACTTTCTAAGTCAAGGCACAAATCTCACCCACACACCAGCAAGGACTACCTGTTCAACCATGAGTCCATCCATCAACATAAAGAAAAGGATGCATCATATCTCAGTCAGGCTGAAAACCACTCAGCGTTTAAAATTATAACATTTTGTTCCTTAAGCTGTCTGAATCATAATGTCTATTTAAAAGCAGGGCCACTTCCTGCATGAGAAGATTCTTGGGCTGATGATAAAGTACTTGCTGGGGAGTTTTGGGCATGCGCCTGCATCTGTAGCCAATATTATCATCCCTCCTAATTTAGCAAAGATCAACAGCTCCTTCTTTAATATCAAAGGAACACATGCTTGTTTCTGAAAGTCCTGGGAAGGATTTTCTTAGACTTGAAGCCAAGTTTGTGCCATGTTTTGGTGGGTATCTACAACCTAAAAGGCAAATGAACCAGGTGTCAAGGTATTGCTTAAGAGGTCATTAATAAAGTTCAGTTATTAATGAAGAAAAACAGCAACACTTTTTCAGATTTTTGCATATATTATCTTTATAAAATGATGTTTTTCATACATTAAAATTGCTGTTTGCAGTTGACAGTTTACATGTTGGATTTTTGTCTGGTAATAGGAAGACAAAATATCTCCAATAGAATGTTGGATTTTTGTTTGGAAGACAAAATATCCCCAATAGACAGTCTCTGCTGTTACTGAAGAAAACTATGGTATCGAAGGTGCAGGGAGTTTATTCAAAACCAAACTCTTAACTCCACCTTTAAGAAATAATGAGGAGCTCTTATTTGAAGACTATTTGAAAGAATAGTATCTAGTTTTCTAATTAATTTTAGAAGTAGATGTAAAAGTTGTTTTAGTAATGAGATTTTAATAGAAAAATAAGAAAAACAAGAGATTTAGAAAAAATGTTTTAAATGATACCCTTCTCATTGTGTGTGTGTGTGTGTATATATATATATATATATATATATATATATATATATATATATATATATATGCATAAATGCTCACATGCACCCACACAAAGCCAGTGTAATCTATAATAAATCCCACTCTTTTACTCAGGTTACCTCATAATCATCATAAAAATCTGAAGCCAATTCTTAAAGCCATGTTTTGCCTTTTTATTTTGTAAATTTCTCCTCTTGGTATAATTATAAATTCATATAAGGAGATATTATAAAAATATTTCATGCCTGTTACCCAGTTTTCCAGCTACAAGAGGCCCATTTCTCCTCAGTGGCCAGGATATATGCTTGTGAAAATATACAGTCTTTATATGGTCTACTACACAGTTTCATATCCCAATAAGATAAAATTGACTGCCTATATTACAACATTTGTCCTTGGTGCTTATTGCTTTTATCTGGTTGATTTTGGTTACTTAATTTGAGGAGGAGCCCTGCAATTCAAGAGTTAGATCTACAAAAAAAGCTCAGGCAGATGTTCTTCCCTCATTAGCCATATTCCTGTAGCCTGCCTCTCAGAGGCTTAGTCACCCAATGATTCACATCCTCCTCTCTAGTGGTGTTGCCAGAGGCTACTTGTCTGTTCCTGAATGCCCAGGCCAGAAGAAAAAATCATTCAGACTATATTAATTAAAACACTGCTTGGCTAATAGCTTAAGCGTATTGCTAGCTAGCTCTTATATCCTAAACTAACCCATCTCTATTATTGTGTGCATCACCACAAGGTTGTGGCCTACCTGCTAAGTTTCAGCTGGCAGCTCCGTCTTTCTCCTCTAGTGGCTAAATGGCTTCTCCCTTACTCTACCTGTTGTCCCTCTATCTCTCTTTTAGCCTGGATTTACTCTGTTAAGCCACTGGCCGAAAGGAGCTTCTTTATTGACCAGTGGCAATAAAACATTTTCCCAGCATACATCGTCTCCCACATCACAGTGGTATATTAGTTAATCATTGAATCTCCACTGAAACATTGTTATTATTCTAAACCCACAGTTTTCGTTTGAGTGCAATCTTAATAATGTTGTAAGTTGTATCAGTTTTGACAAATGCATGATGATACATAACCAAATTAATATCATCATACTAATTAATTTCTTTAATGTCAGCTTAGTACAGGTTAGAGTCTTTCGGAAAAAGAGAACTATAATTGAGAAAATGTGCCCTCCAGATTGGCCTATAATCAAGCATCAGGGTGTTTTCTTAATTGGTGACTGATGAGGCAGCTCTCCTGGATGTGATGAGAGAGCAAGGCAGAGCAAGCCATGAAGAGCAAGACAGTAAGCAGCACTCCTCCATGGCCTCTGCATCAGTTCTGCTCCAAGTTCCTACTTTGAATTCCTTCCCTGACTTCCCTGGATGATGGACTATAAGCTGTGAAATGAAATAATCCTTTCCTCCTCAAGTTGATTTTGGTCATGGCATTTTACTGCAGTAATCGAAACCCTAACTAAGAGGACCATTATGTAGAAACTACATGGGCCTGAAAACCTCTGCCCTGTCTTTTTTTTTAACTCTCTTCATCCCAAATCCCTGATGATCACATATCTTTATGTCTCTATAAATTTGCCTTTTATACAATATCACATATGCTTTTGCGGCAACAATGGCTTTCATATTTGTTTATTTCACTTAGAAATAAGCCTGTAAGTTTCTTCTAAGCCTTTTCATGACTTGGTAGTTCATTTCTTGTCAGCATCTTACGGTACTGTATTTACTGGATATATCACACTTTGTTTATCTCTTCACCTTCTGAAGAAAAATTTAATTGATTCTGAATCCTTGTAATTATAAATAAAGCATTTATAAATACAGTTGTGTAGGTTTTTGTATGGATATAAATACCCATGTCTTATAGGTAAAAACCAAGGAGGTCAGTTGTTCAACAGTACTGTAAACAAAAGTTTTAGCTCTGTAAGAAGATAAACAGTGTCGAAGGTGTCATTTTGCAGTCCCAGGGCAACAAAGGAAAGTTTGTTTTCCTTCACTTCCTCATTTGCATTTGATGATGCTGGATTTTGCTCATTCTGTATGTGTAGGAGGAATGTCCTTGTTATTTGAGTTGGCAGTTCCATTAATGGAATATAACTTGGGTCATATTTTCATAAGCTTTTTGGTATCTATGTGTCTTTGATGAAATGTCTGTTAAGTTCATTGACCCAATTTTTTCATCAAGACAATTATTTTCTAAAGATTTGGTTTAAGGGCATTTTAGGAAACAATCTTTTCTAGGTGGTGTCTTGTACAAATACTTCTAGTCTGTGATTTGTCATCTTGTATTTACAGGAAATTTTGCAGAACAGACTTTAATTTTGAGGGAACGTAGGTTATTAATGATTTCTTTCCTAAGTTGTGTCTTTGGGGGATTTGTATAGAAGGCACTGCAACACCCCAAACTATGCAGGTTAACCTGTGTTACTGTCTAGGACTTTATAATTTAGATCAGTGACTTTTTATGGAGTTAAGACTTTGTGTACATTGTAAATCTGTATCTATATTTAATATCCTTCATGTGAGGGTCCATCTGTTTCCCCATCATTTTTGTACCTCATTTTAATATCACCAATCTGAGAAGTGAGGACTTGCACACTTGTATTTTTATAACCTGCATATCTTTAATTATGAGTTACACTTACTTATTTTTATGTCTTTGGGAATATTTGTATGTTATTACTGAATTATTTTTAGTTTTTTGTACCTTAAATTTTAGTGATTCTTCATATTTTCCAGAGTCATTTTATGTGTTCTTTATTGTTTCTGTATTCTAATCATAGTTACAATGTATTGCCTCACGTCTAGTTGGAGAACAATTCAATGCATTCATTCTATAATCTACTTTAAGCTTATTGTTGTATATGCTGTGGATTACCAACTTATCTTTAAATTTTACTCTAAATGGCTACTCTTCTCCTAGCACCATTTATTCTAACCTGGACTGGAGGTTATCTTGATGACTCAGTCTACTTTCTATGGCTGAGTGTGTATTTTTAATAGACATGAGGCCTTAGACTTTAGTTTTGTTTTTAGAATATAGTTTACAAGGCCATAAAAGAATCTTTCCTATTGGATTTGTTAAATGAACCTGTTAGAGAATAATGAATATGTCCAACCATATGATAATAAAGCTTATGTTTCTTATAACCTTTCCATTTACAGTAGAAGTTAAAACCACTACTCAATCCCAGAATTCTGGGTTTCTGTATATGGATATTACTAATCCTTTCTTTTTGGATATGAACATGTAGATGTATGCTTGAGAGATTATATGTATCATATGCCTTGATAACTGGCATACCTCCAGGGATGTACAATGACTTTCATACTACCCACAGTAATTTAAATATTTATTAGCCACCATAGTCGAAAAGGAATAGAAAAATTAATGGTATATTACTGCGAAACTATTTCAGGTAGGGATTTAGAACATCAACCACATTTAAATAACAGAGGCCATATATATAAAAATATGTTCTCAGCATAGATCAGATCAGTCTCTGGTTGTTTCTACTAAAAATCAGACATTGTGCCAGGACATTTTAATTTTTATGATTTTTTTACTCATTTTTGTAATTCTGTAAAAATATAGCATTAACTTGCTGAATAATGTTTCAGTAATTTTTGCAAGATGGCATAGCCAGCAAAGTAGAGCCTGACCTTAGGACTTTGTGTCTGCTATTGTGGTGGTTTGAATGACATGCCTTTCTTTCCCCATATATTCAGGCAGCTGAAAGCTTACTATCCTGTTGATGACACTATGCAGGTAGGTTTGGGGGGTGTAGCTTTGCTAGAGGAAGTATGTCACCTGGGTGGGCTTTGAGGTTTCAAAAACCCTAGACTGTTTTCAGTGTGCTTTTTCTGCTTCCTGATTATGTTTTGAGGTGTGCGCTCTCAGACTGTGCTCTCGCTGCCTGCTACCTGCTACCTCTGCTCTGCTATCATAGATTAGCACCTCTCTTGAACAGTAAGCCTAACAAACTCTTTCTTGTATAATCTGCCATGGCCATGGTGTTTTATCTCAACAATAAAAAATGGAAATATCTTCCATGCTCTTGGATAAGTAGGACCAATCTAATAAAAACGGCAATCTTACAAAAGCAACCTTCAATTCAATGCAATCTCCATCATAATCCAAACACAATTCTTCAAAGTTCTTGAAAGAACAATACTCAACTTCATATGGAAAAACAAAAAAACACAGAACAGCTAAAATGATCCTGTACAATGAAGGAACTTCTGGAGGCATCACAATCCCTAATTTCAAACTCTACTATAGAGCTGTAGCAATAAAAATAGCTTGATATTAGCAAAAAAATTAACATGTGAACCAATGAAATTAAATTGAAGGCCCTGACATAAATGCACACAAAAACACCTGATTTTTGACAAAGAAGCAAAAGTGGTACAAGGGAAAAAGAAAAAAAATCATCTTTAACAAATGGTGCTGGCACAGCTGGATGACAATATGTAGAAGAATGTTAATAGATTCATATCTATCACCATGCACAAAATTTCCGTTCAAATGGACCAAGGACCTCAACATAAATCCAGTTACATTGAATCTAATAGAAGAAAAAGTAGGAAGTTGCCTTGAATTCATTGGCACAGGTGACCACTTCTTAAATATAACATCAGTACCATAGACACTGAGACCAAAAATCAATACATAGAACTTCCTGAACCCGAAAAACTTCAAGGCAAAGAACATGATCAATAAGACAAAACAAGAGCCTACAGAACAGAAAAATATCTTGACCAACTCCTCATCTGATAGAGGTCTGATCTCCAAAATTATAAAAAACTCAAGAAATTAGACATCAAAATAGAAAATAATATAATTGAAAAATGGGGTACAGAGCTAAACAGATAATTCTCAGCAGCAGAATCTCAAATGGCTGAAATATATTTAAGCAATTGCTCAATAGCTTTAATGATCAGGGAAACACAAATCTATACAATTGTCAGAACGTCTAAGGTCAAAATTACTGAGGTTAACTTATGTTAGAGAGGATGTGGAGTAAGAACACTCCTCCACTGCTGATGGAAGTGCACACTTGCACAGCCACTTTGAAAATGGCAGTTTCTCAGAAAATTGGGAGTCTATCTACCTCAAGCCCCAGTGATACCACTCCTGGGAATACACCCAAAGGATACTCAATCATACCACAAGGACACTTCCTCCACAATGTTCACAGCAGCATTATTCATAATATCCAAAACTTGGAAACGATCTAGATGCCCCTCGACTGAAGAATAGATAAAGGAAATATGGTACATTTATACAATGGTGCATTACTCAACTGTAAAAAACAATGACTTCATGAAATTTGCAGGCAAATGGATGGAACTAGACAAAAACATACTGAGTGAAGTAACCCAGACTTAGGAAGGCAAACACAGTATGTACTCACTCATAAGTGGATATTAGATGTAAAGCAAAGAATAAGTAGACTACAATCCACAGCTCCAGGGAAGCTAGGTAACAAAGAAGACCTTAAGAGAGACATGTGGATTGTCCAGGGAGGGGGATTAGATGAGATCTTCTGGGTAAACCTGAGTGTGACAGAGGCGGGCTGTAAAGAGAAAGTGACGGGAGATGAGAACATCATGCAATGGGAAGATTGAGGGGGCAGAAGGATAGAGTAGGAGAGCAATGAAAGAGAGATCTCCATAAAGAGAGCTATTATGGGGTTAGGGAGAAACCTGGTGTGTAGGCAGAGGCTGCTTGTTTGTTCTCGACTGCTCAGACCCAAAATAATTACATAAAACTGTATTGATTAAAACACTGCTTGGCCAATAGCTTAATTGTGTTTTCTGGCTAGCTCTTATATCCTAAACTAACCCATCTCTATTAATCTGTTCATCACCACAAGGTAGTGACCTATCTGCAAAGTTTCAGCAGACTCTGACAGCGGTTTCTGTCTCCTGCAGTGGCTACATGGCTTCTTATTGACTCTGCTTTCTTTTTCCCAGCATTCAGTTTAGTTTTCCTACTTAGTTCTACTCTGCCCTATCACCTGTCCAAAAAAAAAAAAAGCTTCTTTATTCATTAACCAATATAAGCAACACATATACAGAAGTACTTTCCACATCACTGGTGCTAAGGAAATTCCCAAGAATCCACAAGAATGACCCTAGCTAAGACTAGCAATAGAGGAGAGGGAGCCCTAACTGGCCCTCCCCTGTAATCAGATTGGTGAACACCTCAAATATCATCATAGAGCCTTCATCCAGCAATGGAAGGAACCAGATGCAGCAATTTACAACCAAGAACCAGGTTGAGCTCTGGGAATCCAATCGAAGAGAGGAAGGAGGGAATATAGATCAAGGGAGATCAAAATCATTATGGAGAAATCTACAGAGATAGCTTGTGGAAACTCATGAACTCTAGACTGACAACTATGGAGCCTTCATGGGACCAAACTAGGCTCTCCATATGTGGGAGGCAGTAGTGAAGCTTGGACTATCTGTGAGGCACTTGGCAGTAGGACCAGGATCTATTCGTGGTGCATGGGTTAGTTTATTGGAGCTCATTCCCTATGGTATGATGCAATGCTCAGCCTTAATGCAGAGGGGAAGGCCTTGGTCCCGCCCCAGATAATGTGCCAGACTTTGTTGACTTCCCATGAAAATCTTTTTCCCTGTTGGGAGGAGTGGATGGGGGTGGACTGGGGAGGAAATGGGAGGGTGGCAGGAGGAGGGTTGAGAGGAGAATTGTGGATGAAATGTAAAATAAAATTAGAGAAAATAACTTAAAATTAAAAAAATAACTAATGTACTAACCTTTGTCAGGAGCTTGTTAAGAGCAATGAAGGTTCACCTTACCCCAAATTCAGGATATAATCATATAAGGATAGTCAGAGGCATAAGGAACTCAAATTTATACAGTAACTTACTGATATTTATAAACTCACTATATGTGTCATAATTTTGCTTGTCCTAATATTGGAATCTTTTAATTTATAGGAGTCAATAAATAATTCAGAGGAAAATTGACAAAAGCAAACTTTTGTCCTTTTCTACTCTATTATTTTTAGGAAGAAATTATTTTTCAACTTCAACTGTTTAATAAGTCTGCTGTATTGTTTACCCTATTTTCTCCCATTGTTTTGATAAGTAAGTTGTGCAAAGTCTAGACTTTTCGGTAATACAGATACTGCTCAGAAAACATTCAATCAGATTTATACAGTAAAGCATACCTATCCAACATCTGGGTCATATTTAAGAAATCAATTTCTCTTGCCTTTAAAAGAGTCATTTTTATGCTGGATGACAAACTATCACAATCTAGCTTGGAAAATGAAAATCTTTATTTAGAGTCGTTCTGAGTTTTTGATGGGTCAATAACTATATTTTATATATGTAAAGATAGATTAAAGGCAGTTTCAAGAAATGATATTTTCTTAGTCAGTGACTATTGAGTCTCCCCCCCCCCCATAACAGAATAAAAAAACAACTATGCTTTTGTCTAGGACATTTTATTGACAGCAGATATGGCTCTGTCTTTGGCTACAGCCATTGTACAGAGAAAGGCTGACCAAAACCATTTGGGCTTGGAACCAAGCATCTCAGGATAAATTTCCAAGTAAATGATTTGCTGGATATTTGACTCAAGGCAGTGTCCAACCATGTATGAATCTTTCCATGAGGACATCTCTATGGTGCTTACATCTGAGAATTTTCCTTCTGATATAAAACCCTATGCAGAGAGAGTCATTTCCATTCACTCTGATCACTTGTCTTCCAAGCAAAGCTAACATGACCCACCTTTGGACAGTGATTTGTTTGAAAGGTGGGCAGAGCAAGTGAACTCTTTCTGCCTGTTTCTCACAAAGTAATTACATTTGGATGTGAGGGAAACAGGCATATTTTCTCAATGCTTCTGCAGTGTTTAATGAATGAAACCTTGATACAATCTCTCCTAGGTGGTACAGAGAGGTTGAGCTGCTGGCCATTGAGATTCTATATGGGATGCATGGGCTTCCCTAAATGAAGACATATTATAAAGGAAAATATACCCTGGATTTCTCGGATTTAATACATAAAGACAAATATATGTGGTCTTAGCTATATTTTTTATATTAATTGTTTAATGAGATAATGATACATCTTATACAGTAGGTTAAATAAAAGTAATAATTAAATTAATTTTGTCCTCTTTGTTTTTAAAATGTGACAGATAAAAATTTCTGAACCTCATATGTGATATGTGTTATTATTTTGCTTGGGTTCTGATAGTTTAATCTTTGTTCTTTCAGCTTGCTTGTCCATGCTTCTTCCTTTCTCAGTGATAATTCCACTACCGTTGTAACTTGTGAGGTTCTCTGCTGCTTGCAACCCTTTGTCATGAACATACCAATTCATCAGATAAAGCCTCCTATATTGGCCACCGAAAGAATAAAGGCAGACTCTAGAGTTGTTTTTTCCCAGCAACTTCCTTGGCTACTATACACATTTGCTGATACCTGTCTAAGCATGCATCTGTGCACATTTCAGAGATTCAACAAAGATTCTTCTCTGTGAACTTGGCTGCTTTGAAATATTCTAGTGATCTGTACCACAGTAGAGACTGTGTGCTGTCTCTGCTAGCCAGTTCCTTTCCCATCTGTGTGTGTGTATGTGTTTAATTAGTTATGCTCCAAAATGCATCATTTGCCATGTGATATGGTAAACCATCTAGACTGTTTTTACTTTTAACATCTGTAAACTAGCCATACTACTCTCTTCTTTATTTTACTGTTGGTATTAACAAATAACAGAAAATAGATAACTAATGAAAATAAAAATTAACTTACCTCAGCATTTTGGAGTCTGGAAAGTCCATGGTCAAAAACTGAATCTAATGAGTGTTTCTTTGGTTTTCTTTAGTGACCTGAAGGAACAGCTTGCATTGTGTGATGAGGATTTATGCAAGAGGCAGAATCAAACTGGCTTTTATAATTGATCCTCCTAGCAGATAACTCATCAATACTCTAATGGATCAATCCATTTATGATGACCAAGCCCTCATGAGTTAATAGCATCTTAATTGCTCTACCTGGTCCAAATTCATAACACTTCACACTAAAGATTAAAATATGACGTGCAGTTTTGGAATATGTAAAGCAGCCTTCCCTAACCATTTGATTAAGAAAACCTAGAAGGATTCTGGAATGTAGAGGCAAAGACTCTATGTATCAGCTCAATATCTCCATGTTCAGTAAGTTTTATAGGTGTTGTCTTCTGCGCTGGAACCTTGCTGTCAGTTTGTAGGGAACAACCTATATTCCTGGCAAAAGCCAGCGTTGTTTGGGACATCCCATGGAACCCCTTTGGCCAACAACTCAAATAGATGTAACCCAATCACAGTACCATAAGCTTCATTTGGTGACAAGACATGGCCAACTGAGACCCTGTCTTCCCCCTTATTTGGCAATTTTATTTAGACTACCTTGATATATGTATGTATTTTAGGGAGTCTCTACTGTATTACATTTCCATACCACTACTCAAAAGTCACTTGGTTTCAGCTGTCTCTCCCTGTATTCCCTCCACCTTCTCCGAACTCACTACCATAACTCTTTCTTCCCTTCCCACTTATTGCTCCCATTCTATCCCCTTCCACCCATATCTATCTATTCTCTTTCCCTTTCCTAATGAGATCTATCTGTTGCCTCTAGTCCCTTACTCTGTAACTTCCCTCTGAAGTTCTATGGATTGTAGAGGCTTATGGACAAGGAGGATAAGTTATCCTTGTAGGCTTCAGAAATTAATATTGGCAAGAAATGTGTGAAAACAGGAAGAACATCATGATGTGGACAAAGTACTACAGTCAGTTGCCGGAAACAATGTAATAAGAAGCGTGCAGTGTAAATGAGCAGGTGTCCTAGAAGAAAGAGTAGAGTGCAGAATCATTACTATTATTTAGTTTGTCTTCCTATCCTGTGTTTAATAAACCAGAGCTCTGGAATACCTATACTTTGTAAAAACTATTTTCACAGTGAAGATAAGGTAAGCATTATTTCCATCTCTCATTTGTGGTGGTTGATATTATAAATGGTGAAAGAAAGAAAGAAAGAAAGAAAGAAAGAAAGAAAGAAAGAAAGAAGGAAGGAAAATGAAAAGGAAACCTATAGAGTAAAAGTAGTTGGGATAAAGTAATAATAGTGCCAGGCAGTGGCAGGGCACTCCTTTAATCCTAGCACTGGGGAGTCAGAGGCAGGCAGATTTCTGTGAGTTTCAGGCCAGGCTGGTCTATAAGAGCTAGTTCCAGGACAGGCACCAAAGTCACAAAGAAACCCTGTCTCATTAACAACAACAACAACAATAATAATGATAATAATAGCAAAATCTATTCAGGAGAAAATAAAATGTTAAGAATGTTTAGATGTCTATAAGACATCCAGGCATTTAAGAAAAAAGAAAGAAGCAGTACTTGAGCTGGAGCTGAGTCAGGTAAAGATAAGGCAGCATCAGAAGCACAAGGAATGTGTGACAACACAGGTCTAACCTGTGCCTGCAGAGCTAACAGAATGCTCTCTGCCTCATGGGCCAAAACAAGTGCTCCAGAAATCCTACCTCCAGACTGCCATCCTCCAGTACAGCTTTCCACACAGCAGAAAATTCTAAGAACTTTAGAAGGGCTTTAGTGTAGATTATCAAAAGTCTATTTATCTTTCTCAGTATGCATCCTACAATATCCCTGGAGGAGGTATAATATACATCCAAATTCATGCATTTCTTCCTAAAGTAGAGAAGGCACAACAGGTGGACAGAATGCTCCTACATGGCATATCTGGAAGCTTGGATCTTCTTTTTTCATTTAATCTTAAACCTGTGAAGAGAAATTTGTAGAATTCAGAGCCACTGTCCAGTGTCCCAAGGTGATGAACTCACAAGTTTCTGAAGCAGTGATTCTAAATGTGAGGTTCCTTTTCAATTTAATAAGTGACATTGCCATTATGACAGTTGGTACAAAGTACTGAGATGTCAAATGGAAACCTTAATTATTTAAAAGAAAGTTCGGAGATGGAAGAGGCCTTGATTTTTACTAGGGGTATCTCCAGCTTTCAATATTATGGTTATAATATTTCAACATTGGGATGGTGTCAAAGCGATTTAGATTCATCATGAACCTTACTCCTTGTCAGTGTATTCTATGATACATATGAAATAGTAAGTGTGCTGTAATAAATAGTCTTTCTGTGCCTTATCCTCTGACTAAGTATGGGAGGGTTTAAAGCATGGGTACTAAATGGATATTTGACTTATAATAATTTTAAATTACAATTGATTAATCAGAACATGAGATGCTCAACCCTCTTCTAAAGAGAACCATGAGGGGTTCAATCTATCACTAATAATCCTAAATTTGAAGTGAAAATATAGTTACCCTAGCAGACTATGCAAAAACACTGTTAACATCTTTATGCAAGCATCTAAAAACAAGTTAAATAATAAAGAGTTTGTGGACACAGAGTATGGCATACTTATTCAATAGAATACTATTAACAATAGAACAAAACCTACTCCTGAGAAACATAACTTGGAAAAGTCTCAAAAAGACTTGCATGAGGGAAAAAGAAGCCTCAAGAAAAAATATCTATTGTATGTCCATTTATATGACATTCTAGGAGAGCCATAATAAGCTGACAATGATCAGATGTTGGAACAAGTTTGATTTCCAGAGGAAGAGCATTGGTCTGAAAGTGGGTTGGGTAGATGTGTCTCTGGGGGCTGAGAATATTGCGTATCATTACAGGGGTAGGAAGAGGGCGTGACTGTTTACACTTGTTAAACTTTTTTCACACGTACAAAATCTGTGTCTCATCACATGGAACTTATAACTCTGTTTTTTATTTAAATAATATTTTTTCCATTTATTTTACATACCAACCAGTTTCCCCTTCCTCCTCTCTTCCTGTCCCTTTCCCATCTAGCCCCTCCCCATCCATGCCTCCTCCATCTCCATTCAGAAAGGGACAGGTTTCCCATGGGCTTGATTCAGGACTGAGAGAGGTAATCCAGCATAGGAAACAGGTTACCAAAAACCTCAGCACCAGGGAGTGTTGCTGCGCTCACTGCTAGAAACCTTACTAATAGATCAAGCTACACGACTGTCACACACATGCAGAGGGCTTAGATTGGTCCCATCCAGTCTCGGTGACTATTCGTCCAGAGTCCATGAACTCCTATGAGCTCAGGTCAGCTGTCTTTTGTGGGTTTCCTCGTAATGACCTCCTGACTGGTACAATCTGTCCTTCCTTTATTCTACAAGTCTTTCCGAGCTCAGCACAGTGCTTGACTGTAGATTTTTGCCTCTGTTTCCCTCCGTTACTGGATAAAGTATCTCCGATGGCAAATAGCGAAGTCACTGATCTGCTTACAGTAGATGACCAGTTCAGGCACCTTCTCCACCATTGCTAGGAGTCTTAGTTGGGCTCATCCATATGGATTTCTGGAGATCTCCCTGGCACCCAGGTTTCTCCTTAAGTCCAAAATTCTCTCCCATTAAGATATCTATTTTAGTAGGTAAAGTAAAAAAGGCTTTGGATTATTTTCCTAAATTAAATTTAACCTTCTCTACCACACCCTTCAAGAATCTATGTTTATAATCAGACTTCTAAGGCCAGTGGGTCATATGGCCTCTCTTCTCTGTGGTTTTCCTTTCAAAAATCTTTGTTTCTACAAAATAAAAAGAAGTGGGAAAATTGCCTACAACCAAACAGATTTTCTAACTAGAGAAAGAGTTTGTGTAAGCAGATACCTTAAAACTAAAGGAGATAAGATATTTAATCTCAGAAACAGTATGAACAATAATTTGCTGATGATGGTTCCTTAGCAACTAGCAACATCTGAAACAGAATTGGGAGTTTAACAAACCTCAGATTGTTATACTATTTTTCAAGAGTACTAGTATCTGAAAATAATATTTTCCATTTAAAAGATTTAAATGAAAGACAACAGAGGTTCAAGAGAGAGGCAAACTTGTCACTCCGTATACTTTCCCATTACCTTGCAGATAACTGGTCATCAAAGCATTGTATATCCTCTGTTTCATGGTTGCTAACTGACCGTGTTCAGACAAGGCCCTTGATGACTAGGTGAGTCTAAGTGTGGCATATTTTAACTCCGTCAGTCACTTCTTTTGAGGCCTGAGAGAGTTAGCAGTTTTAGATGGTCATGAAAGTGGTCTTCAACAGATACCAAGAGATATGGGGATCCTGATAGTACCGACAATGATACAGATGCTCCATCTCCAGGCATAGTTCCTCCTAGTAGATGCTCCTTTTCTCTTTATTTGCTGTCATCTGATGCTGAGATGCTGATGCTGTTGATGGTTGATGTGGTAGTGGCAGTGTGGAAGCTTATGAGAACACTGTCCATCACGAAAGATGTGCATAGTGAATTTATTAGGCACAATAATCTCAGAATGAAACTGAAACTTACCAATTATGGCTCAACTTCTCCCCATTATGCTCATAGTATCTTATGATACTAGGACTGTCTTTTTGGGATAACTTTTAACTCAGTCTTGTTTTCCAAGGTCCTGGACAGGGGCCCCTCCTACCAGGAAACTGATTCTCATTACCATGACATGATCAGAAGTATTCACCCTGACTATAAAATAACTGTTCTATTTTGAAAAGTGAGTCCTTACTTATAAGAAAATCCTTTATTAATATGCATTTCATTCTCTAATTTGCATAGGTTCCATATTTTATAGATGTGAAAGCATAGACCTCTTAAGCAATTACTAATGAATTAGTCAGTCTTTACTATTTGCAGAGAGATAGATATAAATATAGATATAGATGCCAAAGTTACTGACAAACTGAACTCACAAGCAACCGAATTTGCTGAAATGGATGTCTTCTTGAGCCCTGGTTTACAATGGCTCCAAAGACTGCACTGAAAGTTTTTTATTTTAGGAGGAATCATTGAAAGAATCAACTGACCTTGTTCTTCTGTGTCGTAAGTCAGAAAATAAATAGTGAAAGTGTATCTTAGTGGTTTGCAAGTGATTCGGGCAGGATGCTCAGCTATTAGAAAGGCATCGATTGGGCTGGAGGAAATGAGTTGGCTGTAGCATGAGCTATAAGCCAAGGCTCAGGATTGTGAGGTCAGGACAGGATGCCAAGGTACACTGCATTTCCTGGCAGAAATTCAAGCTCCTAGCTAACAGTCTGAACTCTTGTTTCCAAGTTTTGTAAAACTATTACTTGATATTCAGGAAGTTTCATCCAACCTTTCTCTCTTCCAAAATTCTTAATAGTAATTTGATATATTTCTTCTTTGACTATAGTGTAAACACATTTTCAGGTTAAAACACATTCAATAATTATGGGTAGATTGTTTTGTGTTTGTTGTTGTTTGTTCTTTGGTTGAGAATCAATATTATCCAAGGACACTATTTGCAGAAATACCCTCACTCTGTAAAACAAGCAGTTTTGCCAAGAGTATTACTCAGAAAAATATTAATAATCCACTAATATCAAATCCATTAGCCACTTCCAACCAGGCTGTTTTAAATAAGGTGTATTGGAAAGGGTCACAGCTGAACGGGAAACAGACAGACATTAGTTCTATTCTGGGCTTGGCTTCCATGTGACCTTGAACAATTCACTCCATCTTTCTGTTGTTCAGCTTTCTCAGGTTTCAAGAAATTAGAAAAATAAGACCAGGATACTGTGTGGACTCATTAGATTAGCAAGACAGCCGGACTCTGAGTTCCAGCTAATGTAGCTGTAGCTGAAGTCAAGATTTGCCTCACAGAAACAGTTCCTGTGTTCTGTGATCTGTGTTCCCTTTTACCCCTTTTCCTTGTTGCTCTAAAACCTCATGACTTATTTTTTTAAATGTTGTATTGTTCTATATGATTGAATACTGCTGTTATAGGTGATGGATTAAATGTATACTCTACTTACATCAGACTATTTGAACTGAATACATGAAACGCTGATATAGGCATATATACATACAGGAAGTAGGTTATTAGTTTGCCAATGTTTGTTCCCTAAATCCCTCATATAAAAATAATCTTCTTGCTTTCTGTTTTCTTGCCAATCATCAAAGTGCTGATGTTGGTTTACTACTCTTGCCTCAAACATGCCAAGTGATTACTAGCTGCTATGCATTTTGCTAAACATTTTACTTGCCCAGTTTCCCTGGTGTTCAGGTTGCTATGAGTTCTGCAATTTTAGAGTTCTTATTTTTGTAGGCCAGAAGCCTTACAAAGACTCAGAGGCATTCAGAAAACCAGAGAAGCATGGATACGTTTCAAACTTCAACCTCTTCACTTCCAACCACTAACTTATTGAGCAATTAAGTTAGCCATCATCCACCATGTGCGTTCTGGCTTAATTTCTCCTGCTGCGATAAACACCATGACCAAAATCAACTTGGGGAGGGGAGAGTGTATTGATTTGGCTGACAATTCCATGTTGTAATTCATCATTGAGGGATGGCAAGCAGCTGAAGCGGGAACTAAAGCACAATCTATCGAGGAATGCTGCTTACTGTTTCTCTCCCTATTGACTTGACATTGCGTGATCAGCTGTCTTTTTTATACCACAAGGCCCCATGCTCTGCTGCAGACTTTGTCAATAATGAGAATCACAGATGAGATTCTGTGGAGAGCCAGTACAGAAACTTCTGTCCTGTCTTTAAATAAGTACTTGTGTGTAAAACCCACATATCACCATAGTAACTGGGGTGCTGGACAATGAGGCAGGTATGACTGATGGGACTAACAAATGAAGTTTCATATTCCTACCTCTAAAGCAGGTACCTCTGTAAGTACTAGGGTATCACTCCCAACTCTCATTCTCATTAACCAGTGAGCTTCTTTGAGAGGCAGATATGGGACAATCAGCTGTCCTCAGGTGGATTTTCCTCAACTAGGATGTTGATATTTTGGCCAGATATTTTATTTTAGTGGGGTATTGTTGTATATAATGTGGGACGTTTATCAGCACCCACTACTTCCAACTTCTAGAAGCAGTACAGTTTTAAATATGAAAATTTAAAAATATCCTCATACTCTGTCAGGTGTTACTTGAAGAACAACGGTGGAGGTCATTGTTCCCACATAATACCTCTATTTTTATGAATTAATTCATTTGTTTTATACACTAACTGCATCCCCCCCTCCCTCTTCTCTTCCTACCTCATTCCCTTCACTCTCAACTCAGCCTCCTCCCCAGTCACTTAGAAAGGGACAGGCTTCCCATAGGCTTCAGCAAAACCGAGCATACCAAGCCTGCCATAAGATCAAGCACCTCCCCCTGTATTCAGGCTGGGCAAGACATCCAGCTTGAGGAATAGGTTCCCCAGAGCCAACAAAAGCACCAGGGACAGCCCCTGCTCCCATTGCCAGGAGTCCCACAAGTAGACCAAGCTGCACAGCTGTTACATATATGCAGAGGAACTAGGTTGGTTCTGTTCAGGCTCTTTGGTTGTTGGTTCAGACGTTGTGAGCTCTCATGAGCCAGGCTGGTGGTTTCCAGCTAAGACCAGTGGAAGCAGTGAGTGCATAGTAGTGGATACATGGCATGAACTGGCCATCCCCTGTGATCAGATTGATGACTACCCAGTTGTTATTGCAGAGCTTTCATCCAGTGACTGTTAGAGGCAGATTCAGGGGCGTCTGGCCAAACACTGGACCAAGCTTGGGGAGTCCTGTTGAAGAGAGGGAGGAGGGATTGTAGGAAATAGGGTGGCCAAGAACATGCAGGAGAACACCTCTTCCTTAGACAAGATCCTTAAAGATAGGAAGGACTCCCCTTTGTTCATCTGGGCTCTACTGTAGGAGGCACCATATTTTCAAAGAAAAGTGTCAGTTATAATATGGTTTGCAAGGTCAGTGGCAGATAACCATCCCAGATTCCTTGATAACTCTGGGTAGAAGAGCAATCCAACCAAACAGGGAGATCAATCATAACTGCTGGCTGCTAACCACAAGTGAGAACAACTCTAGTGGCCAAGGAAAGACTTAGAGATGTGACTTCCACATAAGAAAGAAATGGTAACTGAAGATCCAGGGCCCTGGGGAGAGGCAGCTGTACTGGCTAGAAGTGGAGGTCCCTAAGCCCACTTCAGGAACTGTGGGTAAAGGAAGCTTGTAAACGGGTGAGGAAGAACAGTACCTTGAGAAAGCTTTGCTTGGAAGGGAAGGGAATTGGGGATAAATGGAAAAGCAGAACAAAATGTTCAAAGCCCCTGTAAAATCAGTTCTTTATCTAGCATGTTGCCTCTTTCCTCTCTCTGTATTCTTAGCTGCTTATCCCAGTGACACATGACATCATGATCATTTAATTCAAATCACCACATGTTACCAGTCTATTTAATACGTGTTTGAATGATACCCTTTTAGCGGAGTGATCCCAGAATTTGATTGTTTTTTAACACAAAATACTGGTGTAGTGAGATAGGTGAGAGAAATAGGGAGCATTATTAGGATGGGGGAAGGAGCAGAGCCCTTTAACCCCAAAATCTGTTTGAGTCCTATAACCAGCTGAAAGTCAAGAATCTCAACATAATTAGCAATATTTGCTAAAGTCCTATTTCCTTTCTCAGCTATAAATCTATACTTTTCTAGGATTGTACCAAAAACCTTATTTAGAGCATATATATATTTATAGTTATATATATAGTTATATAGAGAGAGAATATATATACATAAATGGGGTTAAGTATAGAGAATATTATGCATGTATTTATATCCTAACCCTTTGGGAAAACTAGAAGTACTAGTTTGTATCTTTTGTATCTTATCATAGTATAATCCCCTTAATAGAACCACTGGAGTCACCCTAAAATCTTACCTATCGGGGGGGGGGACACAGTTTATTAGCAATGCTTTGATGTCGAGGTTGAGAGCCAACAAAATGTCATCACGACTATAGCTGACTTGTAGCTGCAGATTTCCCTTACGAAGTCCCTCTCCACACTTGATATGTCCTCTTCTTTTCTTGGACATTCCTTAATACCAGGTCTTAACACTTATGTCAATATACCTGTTAGTAAACTGAGATATTTTTCCGAGAACTCCACACTCTGCACTCTGGAATGCTTTATTCTTTCCGGGAGTACTCTTCTTTTTGAATGAACTCCATGGGCTGGCAAGAAGGCTCAGTGGTTAAGCACATGTAGTGCAGAGGAACCGAGATTTTAGCTCTTGTCGTACAGTAAGAGGGCTCACAGATACCTGTTATCTCCAGCTCCAAGCTGATCAGGTACTGAACGCCACAGGCGACAGCATTCACAAGTACATTATCCCCACACACATACATAGAATTAAAAATAAAACAAATCTTAAAAAAATATACCTCCAACTCTGCTTCACACTGGCTTGTTCTAAATGAAATTCTTTCCTTCACCTAAGTCAAGAATCAGGCTGCATTTCAGAGAAGGTTCTACAGGGTTTAGGAAACTTCTGACTTGCAGCTATGCCTTTGTCTCTGCCACCACTGTTGTAAGAAGCTACAAAACCACTTTGAAGAGAACATATTCTTGGAAACAAGACCAGAACCCTGTGTAAGACTGCCTGAGTATGCTGAGAGACAGATGGCTCAAGGAGGCATCTCTGTGTGATGACACTTGCCTGAGGATTCCCAGAAACAAGAAAACTTTCTTTTTAAAGCCCTACGAAACCAGAAAGGACAATAGAAGATGAATTTCCTTAGACATTTGAGTGTTTACATTAGCAATAGTTTAACCTCTCAGGGACTCTCAGGAATAACCCAAACACTCATTTGTAGCAGTTATTGCTACTTTCACATGGCCTATTCCAAGCTACCATCAAAAAGCAGTGGGTGAAGAGGAGAGCATTTGACTGCCAGTCTGAGTTGCTTTGAGTTGATTTCAGCACACAGGCCTGGGTTGGTCCCCATTGAGTTCTCCTCATTAAGAATATCATTTTTCTACTGTTTGCACCTTTAACCCAGCATCTGGACACAGCTGCAATATTCCAGTTGCCCACTTTCCTGAAGCACCTAGTGTCCATCTTTCTGTTCTTCTATTGACAACTCTCTTGGGAACGTTCAGGGTTGTTATGCTCTAGCAACAACAGAACTCCTTGGGGTGTGTAGAATAAGCAAGGACACCAAAGATACTTAGAACAAAAACTAAATTCAGATGGGAAAAGAAGCCATGTGGGTGGAGAGAAAATAGGGAAGATTTTTGGTTTTATTATTCAGAGGAGACTGTGGTTTTATGAATTCAAATAAATAAATCTAAATAAATAAATAAATAAAGCAAAAATAAAAAAACACAGAAGTTGTCGTTGAGTAATCTCAAAGCTCACAAGTTTCATTCCCCTGACTCTTCATAAGACTCAGCACTTTTAGAACTGCCTACTCAAGGAAATGTGCTGTGATCACCTTCACAGGCCCCAAATTGTTAGCTGTGTATTGCAGAGCTGTCAGATGCAAACAACAGTTTATCACACTAGAAATCCGATTGATCACACACAAGTTGTCTAATTGCCCACCTATGAAATTTGTTAAAAATGTCTCTATATTTTGATCATATTCTTTTCTCCTCCAACCCCTTCCAGATTCCTGAGACTTTTGAGAGTATATTTTTAAATAATGTATTTCCCAGCCTGGAAAATGCATTTGAAAAGTGAGCAATTGAGGCTAGGCACGCGGCACTGGCATTTAATTCCAGCACTCATGAGGCAGAGGCAGGCAAATCTCTATTAATTTGAGAATGGCCTGGCCTATACAGCAAGATCCAGGACAGCCAGAGCTACATAGTGAGAACCCACCTCAAAAAAGGGGATAGCTAATTAAGAAAAAATGCCAAAAGAACCTATATAATTTTGTCTTTTTCTTCCCAGTCTCTTTCTCTCTGTATACATTTTCCCCGCTATATCATTTGATCCTAGGAGGAGCTGAGAATGGCCTCATCTGTTTCTAGTCCATGTCTTCTTTATGAAACAGCACTAGTGAGTAGTTCCTGATGAGAAAAAAGTAAACAATTAGCCTCCCCCCTTCTTACCTCTTTTCTCCTCAACTTTGTCAATTAAAGACTTGAATACAGGATGCTCCAAGGTGTCAGAATACTTAATTCCTTAATTTGAGCTCATGAGAAGGTATGTGGGTTGGGGAGCTCTCCGGGAAATGAGAGCAGACCTTTTTGTTTGTTTAATAGCTGGATGATGTGGAGTTACCTCATTAGGCCCATGCAGGTTTAATGATGCTTTACACAGATTGCATTTGAAGGTTCCCACAGAGGGCAAAAAAAAAAAATGATTTTCCTTGACGATTTCTGAGGCATTTGTAACTTTTCCATAATTGCCCTAGTTGGTTTTGACTTTGTCTCAATAGTTGAGGAATTTTAATACACCTTAGCAGTTTTTTTCCCCTTCCCACAATCCTCTGTGAATTCTTACTGAAGAGCCCATTACCAGTTCTTCCTGGCTTGGACTCAAGAAATGCTGGAGGTTCTGAGGATTTTAAGATTTTATCCCTCAAAGTATTTGTTGCAGAGCCTGACATGGCAAAAATATCTAGCGGACTTAGGACTTAGTAACCTCTGGTTTACTCTGAAATGTTTGCATGGCACATTGTCTTGTCTATGAGAAGGAAGTAGGGGAATGTTTTATCCAGTGAAACACAGCAAGGGGAATTCCAAGTCCTGGAACACTATTAAATAATAAGATTATCTTATCACCGAGTCACTCTTTTATTTCTCATTTTAAATTAATTATTTGAGAATTCTATACCATGTCTTGATTTTGATCATATTCACCTCCTTCAATTCCTCCTGGATCAGCCGTCTCTTTCCTACACCCCAACTTGGGGTACCCTTTTTATATTTTTCTAAGCCTACCAAGTTCAATATGTGTTGTCCACTTGCTCTTGGATGTGTGAGTAATTCCTGAATTCCTGCAATAAGCAGCACTTCATTGTGATGCATTGTCTAATAGCCCCACCCCTGCCATGGTTGGATGCAGTTTTGAGAATAGGATCTGCTAATCTCTACCCATTTCTTTTCCCTCCCTAGATGTCACACTGGATGTCTGTGGTTAGGAAACAGAGATAGATACTGGTGCTCAGCTTAGCTCACTTTCTTCTTTTGCTCCAGTCTAGGATTCTAACCCATTAGATAATACCACCCACATTCAGGGGGAATCTTCTTCCCTCAGTTAGTCTTTTCTCAACTACTCTCAGGTGATTCCATGGAGATTCTACTCTAGTCAAGTTGTGATTAACCATCACAACCACCATTCCTGTCTCTAGTCAACACTTTTACTAATTCCTTTCTTTCTAACAGGTTTTTCTTTCTTCTATCCATTTGTTTATCCTACAGGATCCATTATCTATGATCAGTGTCATTTCCTGGGATGCAGCCAAACACAGGAAAGTTCGCATGTCCATTTCTCACAGAATGTTGTAGATGATGGTTTTGGTTACTATTCTACTGCTGTGAAGAGACTCCATGACCTAGGCAACTCATAAAAGAAAGCATTTAGTTGGGAGCTTGATTACAGTTTCAGAGAGTTAGTCTATTAGTATCATGGTGGAAAGCATGGCTGCATGCATGCAGGCCTGGTGCTTAAGAAGTAGCTAAGAGCTTTATATCTTGATCCACAGGCAGCATCCTTTAGACCTGTTGTGACTTTTTGAAACACAAAGTCCCACCCTAAGTGAAACACCTCTACCATTCTATACCACCCACAAGGCCATATCTCCTAATCCTTTCCAAAAAGTTCAACAACTGGGAATATGCATGTAAATCTACTATCTATATGATGATAGGATTCTCATTCAAAGCACCACAAAGACTTTTATGGTTGTGAATTAGCAGAAAGATGCTGGAGTCCTATCTCCTCGATCCTTTCTTTATAAAGGTTTGGTTCTCTTCCTAAATATTGGTAATTTGTAGTACGCTAGATCTTGTATGCATCAACATATAATTTTTTGCAAACTAGAAGTTCCAAGTGGGCTAATATAGGACAAGGGGCACTCCCAAGGGCATTTCTGTTCAAAAGTGTAAACAGAGTAAAGATGATTTTTCAATGCTCAAATGACATCTTCAGGCTTGCTCTTCCAGTTCTCCGTGCTGGCAGCAACCAAGAATGTAATTAACATCCTAAGACCAGAATAAGTCAAGAGAGACAATGACAGTAGAAACTATCTTCAGGGATGACTGAACCTCTGTTTCTGCAGATACAAAAGAGCAAGTTTTTTATTTTTTGAGTTGAGATAGGCACATTAAGTATGATCTATCCATTTATAACGATGCCATTTTCCCCTAACATTTTACTGTTGTATCTTAGAAAAATCCAAGAAGACTTTATTGCGAAGTATATATATCATTGAGGATAGAGTGGGTTGGGGAATATTGAGGTTTATTATTGATTGTTAAGGATGTTACCACGTTTCCTCATCTGAACCTCAGAATGACATTCCTGATATTCACAGTTAACTCAAAAGTAAACTTAGATTTAAATACAATTCTACTCTTATGCCTTTGAGCCAGGACTCCAAGATCTGTCTGTATATAGAATTTCGAAGAACCCTTTCCTGAACTAAGTTGAATGAAAAATTTTAAGGCAAAGGGAGATTTGAACCTTTATTTTCAATAAAGATTATTTCCCAATGTCCAGATTCTCAGCATTCTGGTTCTGTCTGAGTTCATTTGTTAGGAGACTTGATTTGGGCTTGTTTTAGCAGACAGGCTGAGTTAATATTTATTTTGGGAAAGTAGGATTAGTGAAGATAGGGGCAGAATAAATTATACATTCTCTGAGCGATTGAAGGTTGTTAAGGAAACATGAAAGAACTAGCGATTTCCAAGTGACCCTTGCATTCTGAGGCCTAAAGGGCAATTTACAAGTGTCTGCTTTTGGCATACTGGAGTCACTTCAGAAGAGGTAAACTGGGACAATTAAGCTACCAATTCAAATAAGAGAGAGAGGGAGAGAGAAAGGCATAGAGACAGAGCCGGGAGCAGGGTGAAGGCAGTTCACAAGGGTCACAGACAGTGAGTGCAGGCGGTGCAGAAGAGAGAATTGGAAGATTTGGGTATTCTGTTGAGTCGTTGTGACTGTGACAGGGCAAGACAGTGCAGTGGTTTCTTCATCTTGTATTCTTGCTGAGGCCATTTTAGGTTTAACTAGAACTTGACCTCCTTGATAAGAAGCCCCAACTTTATTCTAGGAAGCTGAGGTTAAGATACCCCAGCAAACTAAACTTATCTTCTGTTAAACTACATGTGTGTACGAACTTTCTCCTCCAGCTAACCACTTAGCTTTCATTAAACTGTTTCCTTACTGTAAAATTCGATACCAGAATATGCTTTTGCTTAAAAAAAATGCTTACTCTATAACCACTCAGCCCTATACTTGGATCCCTGTAGTGGTTTGAATCAAAATATCCTCCTAGGCTCAAAGGAAGTGGCATTATATGAAAGGATTAGAACCATAGCCTCGTTGGAGTAGGTGTGATCTTATTGGAGAAAATGTGTCACTGGGGTGGACTTTGAGGTTTCAGAAGCTCAAGCCAGTCCCAGTAGCCTCTTTCTTCTTGCTGCCTGGAGATGCAGATGCAGAACTCTCGATGACCTCTCCAGCACCATGTTACAGGGAGCATATCAGAGATGACCACTTAGATGCAGTTTATATCAAATTGAAAGTTTTTATGCCATCACACTAGGGCTACTCAGGTATTTGGAACTATCTTGATTGGGGTTTCTATTGCCATGAAATGTCACCAAGGCCACAGCAACTCTTACAAAGGAAAGTGTTTAACTGGGGCTGGCTTATTGTTCAGAGGTTTAGTGCAATGTCATCATGGTGGGAAGCATGGTTCACCTTGTTATAAGCACCTGTTGTTATGACCACCCTCTTACGACTGTCTTCTTATGATCACCTTGCAACATGTCTTTGTTTCAGAAGGTTATTATGACCAACTTATTATGCTCATGTTCCGCTTCTGTAACCCCGCTTATTCACCTACCAAATCCCCCATCTGGAAACCCCTTACTTCTGAGCTATAAAAACCCTTATCTCACCTGTGTTCAATGCTGATGTCTTGAATATTGCTTTTAAGTAGAGATAGCCCCTGCACACAAATTTTAAAAAGTTTGCTTTAATTAATTGCTGACTTTAATTAATTTGTCCATGATTTGTGTCAGTAGGCTTTCTCTTACCATCTGCTGGATTAACAAGGGGTAGAAACAAGGCAAACCAAGTCAACTAGCCAAACAGCTCTGGCATGCTAGACACTTAGATGTAGAGTTCAAAAGTACATGCAACTCAGATACCATTTAGAATAGTGTAGGCTCTGAAAATTTCTTTCTAGAGAAGCCAAACTGCTCTCATAGAGGAAAACGGAAATTGAGGCTGAGCAATGAGAATTGCTCTGAGATCACCATTGCTCATTCCCATGCCCTGCTTTGCGAGCATTGTACAAAGTACTTTGCATGAATTAGCATATTAAATTTTCACAGCAGCTCCATGTGTTAGATAAAATCATGCACAATTTACAGATGGGAGAATACTCTAAAAGTTTGATTGTTTTGCTCCAATTTATGCACACATTGTGGAGGGCCAGAATGCTAGCTCAGGCCTCTCTGTTGTTAACTGCTCTGGTGGTTATGGTGCCTGAGAACACTTCACAGCATGTGTTATGGGTCTTTTAAACAGAGAAGCAGAGGGGCTTCCTGACTGCTGTTTGGAGTTGGATGTGAAATGCTAAAATTTGGTAAAGGCTCATGGAATTCTAGAGTCTTTTTCCACCTTAGTCATCATCTAGAGAATAAAGTTCCAGCTATCATCAGAGAGAACTTTCATCATTAAGACTTCTCTTTATAATTAGGACAGACAAATGCAGAGACTTATCAAATGTGGATGAAGGTTGTCCTGTCAATCCAGTGAGAGATGCTTAAAAGGGAAGCTGAAGATTGAGAGTGCATTGGCCTAGGAAGTAAAGACAGACAGCTGCTGTCAAGCCTGACAACCTGAGATTGATCCCTGGGACCAACATTTTGGAAAGAAACACTCCCATAAATTATCCTCTGACATCCGCATATGAGCCATGTACATGTCCCTACACACACACACACACACACACACACACACACACACACACACATATATAAAATAATATATATAATAAAATATATTTTTAGAGATGAGAAAATTAAAGTTTTGGCTGGCAAATATTACCCGGTCAACTGTTTCTGAGTGCCCACCATTTGCCAAGCACTAGACACTAAAGGATAGCATAGGCAAACAAAAAGTAAACCATAATGTGAAAGGAGCAAGAGCATCTTTATCTGCTTATTCTAGCCTTGTAAATAACTAGCTTCATGGCCCTGGGCATGCTGTTTAGCATCTCCGTGTCTCAGCTTCCTTATCAAACATGAGCATAAAGAATCTCAATTCAAAGGATCGCTGTAAGGAGTAAGTAAGGGAGTGTTTATGAGATGTTTGGCTCATAGAAAACACCTTCTTACATAGCAATGAAACTTCTATTCAATACTACTCATTAAATTCCCCATAGAAAACACATGCCCCGTTCTCTTCAAAGTGTGATAAGTCATCATCATCCTCTTTGATCCTTTCAAGTATGTTATAGAATTTAGGCATTTCACCTTGAAAGTTAGTAAGTAGAAGGGAAATTCTAGGGTATTAAAATATGCATTTTTAGGATCTACTCAGACTGTTCCTTTCATGTGATATGGTAGGTGTCCTGATTAATTCTGTATCCACTTGACTGGGCCACAAAGTGCCCAGATATTTGTGCCCATATTATTTTGTGGGTGTCTATGAGACTGTCTCTTAACAAATTTGACATTTGTACCGGTGGGATGGATAACCCAAATGGCTCTTCTTAATGTGAATCAGGCCTCATCTATACAGCAGAACACTTGAATGGAAGATGCTTGATATTTTTGAGAGAATGAGAGGATGCTGTTGTATGAATACCTTGAGTTGGAACCCTAGTTCTTCCCCCACTTAGATTTGAAGGGAAGCATTTCACTTCCTGAGTTTGGAGATTACTGATATTGGATATCCACAGTCGGCTCTTTTGAGACTACTATTTACCAGATGCTATCATAGACATAACCATCATGTAGAAGTAGATGAGCCAATTTCATATTTTGATCTCCTTTCCTTTCTCTCCCTTTTCCCTCTCTGTCTACCTCAGTTTTGTGCTGCTAGAGATTATAGGCTTATATAGTTGAAAACACTGACATCCAGAGATGGGATTGTTCTTGTGCTCACAGGGAGAACAGGAAAGAATTTGACTTTTCTGGTGTCTTGCCAAGTACATCCTCCTATAATTCTTCCCTTCCTTCTTATAATACTTCTCCTGGAACACTTTCCTCCAAGATTCCATCCTGCAAGAAGATCCTTAAACAGGAGGGTGAACAACTCAAAGAAGCTTCAGGAAGTTCTGCAAATTGACCAGATTCACTAGCCCCTCCCTACCAGAGTAAACAATAAAAGCTGAGAGCCCCTCTCAGCATGGAGGAAGCTGAGCAGCAAAGAAGTCTCAGACAAGCCACTCAGCAAAGAATATTTTCAGAAAAGCAAAAGCTGCAAAGAAGATTCTGAGACCAGACCAGCTGCTTAGAAGAAGCAAAAAACCAGCCAAGCTGCCTGGAAGAGGTTTAGATCGGTGTCATTTGTAAACGACATTCCGCAACCTGTGGAGCTGTCTGAGGGCTATGTAGTGCGCTCCAGGTTTCCAAGCTTTTGTGAGCTGTCACCCATGCTGGAGTGGTCTGTAGTTTCCATGATCATTTCTGCTCCTGTAAATTAGCCCTCATCCATAGCCCTATAATAATCCCAATATAACTCATTGGTTCACTATTGTATGGAGAGAGGGCCTGTTTTTGGTCCCGGCCACCCGGCTGGAATACACCTGAAATAGTCACACAGAAATTTTATTAATTAAATTATTGCCTGGCCCATTATATCTAGTCTCTTTTTGGCCAACTCTCACATCTTGATCTAACCCATTTCTACCAATCTGTGTAACACCACGAGGTTGTGGCTTATCAGGAAAGATTTTAACCAGTGTTAGTCTCAGGCAGGAGCTTTATGGTGTCTGCCACACTAAACTGCCTTGGCCTTTTGATAGGGCAGCACTTAGGTAGGCAGAATAGACAGAATGGAATGTTGGAAAGGAGGGCAGTGTGGCAGATGCCATAAAGTTCCTGCCTGAGACTGACGCTGGTTAAAATCTTTCCTGGTAAGCCATGACCTCCTGGTGTTACCCAGATTGGTAGAAATGGGTTAGATCTAGATGTGAAGGTTGGCCAAAAAGAGGCTAGATATAATGGGCTGGGCAATAATTTAATTAATACAACTTCCGTGTGATTATTTTGGATATAAGGTAGCTGGACAGCCGAGACAAAAAACAAACAAACAAACAAACAAACAAACAGGCCCACTCCTCTCTCTTACAACAGTTCACCAAGCTGGACTTTGATGGGATCTGTACCTTGTTATGAGCTCCCTCTTGGGGATGAATAGACGTGTGTTGTACCTACCCAGGGAAAGTTTTATCACATACACTGTTACCTCAAAGCAATACATAGCATTTTATGATTACAAAGAAAAGAAGCACAGGTCAAGTAAATTTTTATAAAGGGAAGAAATCTAAATTGGGAAGCTATGACCCCACCTGGACCAGGAGACAAAGACCCTACCCAATATTCAAGATGAGAGGTGGCTGGCCATCTACCGAGTACGTGCTATGTAACAAGTGAGTTCTCATGCTCACATATGTTGCTATTGCACCCTAACAAAAGCCTACTCTTGCCCTCCCTTTTACAGAAGAATACTGAGGCTCAAGCAGAGGCCAAGGCCAAGGCCAAGGAGCTGAAGGCAATGGGTCTACCTGGCAGAGTTCCCATTCTCATTATGATGATAAACTCTCCATGACGATTACCTTACTCCTTAGAACTGACCAAGGGAAGCAAAGATTGTACTACAAGATCCCTTTCTGAAAGTCCTTGTAAGAAAGAGCCTGAGTGACCCTGCGGCTGAGTGAGACAGCTACGCGTCCTTGGATCCCAATTCTAGCCACCCACCTCTCCAGTGGTCTGACTTTATTTTTTTTTATCAGAATCTCCATATGCCTGGGTGGTGCATATGCATCTGGGAAGATGCCAGGCCTGGCAGGTAATGCTTGTTTTACAGTCAGGCACACCTGCTTCATGAAGCCTGCCAGCCCCTTTAGCTGCTGACTGTTGGCAGGATGGCCATCTGGCTCCAGACCCCTTGCTTGAATTCTGCATTCTCTTTCCATTGAAAAGCATTCTCTCTTTGTCTCCCCCACACCGAGTCTCCCTGTCTCTCCTGTTGAGGAAAAGTTCTATATTTCTCCCCCACCTTCTTCTTTTTGGCATAGATGCAGTGCTTAATACACAAAGAGTAACAAAGCAAAGGCAAAACAGATTTAAAATGTAGATTTTGGAAGCCTGCATACAAGGCTGGTGTTAGGCTATTTTTTTCTCTCTGCTCCTCTTTCTCCTGGCAGAATCATCACCAAGTCCCTTGCATCTATGTTTGTCCTGATGTTCTGATATTTGCCATGCAAATAGGATTTCCTTTGAACATGATTTTAATTTGAAGAACGTTCTGGGTTTTTGTCATGCGAGCAAGGCCTCTCTGCCTTAATACCTTTTAGTCAACTTTATTAACTACTCACATTTCCATAGTTACCTTAATCACTTAATCATGCTATTTCAGGATTTGGGAGAAATTTAACTCCCTTTGGTTATATTCACTAAATGAGTTTTCTGTAACTTTTATACAGGCCTTTAAAATAAAGTTATAAAATAACTTTTGAGACTTTAGTATAAATGCATCATTTTCTACTTCCCTTCCCGCCCCCCACCCCAGGCCTTTCCATGTAAATGTAACCCTCCTGCTCTCTTTCCAATCCATGACCTCTTTCTCTTAATTATCCTCTCCCTCCCTCCCTCTCTCTCTCTCTCTCTCCCTCTCTCTCTCTCTCTCTCTCTCTCTCTCTCTCTCTCTCTCTCTCTCTCTCTCTCCCTCCCCCCCCTCTCTCTCTCACACACACACACACACAAACATACATATGTTAGTTGTATGTATGTTTTCAGAGGTGACCATTTGATACTTGGCAACCAGTTTGTGTGCTTTTCCTCAGGGATAAGGGTTTCTCTGGATTTCAGCATTCCTTAGCTGTGTGTAGTTTTTTGTTTAGGGTTGAGGCCCTGTGAGCTTACTTACTCTGATCTATATTAACATGTCTACTGGTTGTGTTCTCACTCAGGTCATATTTCAGGAACCATGCTGGTGAGACATCACAGGTATAACTTCTGTCATTCCTAGGAGGCACAATCTCTTAGCATATTCGCTGCTCCTCTGGATCTTCCCATCTTTCCAGTCTCCCCCTTACATAGAGGAGTTGTATGATAATGCCCCTCAAAAAAGTTACAGGTAATCAAAAAAGAAAAAAAGAAAAACCAACACAG
This sequence comes from Microtus pennsylvanicus, assembly GCF_037038515.1. Taxonomy (NCBI): domain Eukaryota; kingdom Metazoa; phylum Chordata; class Mammalia; order Rodentia; family Cricetidae; genus Microtus; species Microtus pennsylvanicus. The sequence goes on along the minus strand of NC_134590.1, from coordinate 55,147,023 downwards.
ACATTAGAAGCCCTCTTTTGAGTTATTTGTCTGGGTTGCCTAAAGGCTTATGATACTATATAGGCTATTATTGATGTCCATGGTTGTTTTCCAGAGGTGAAAAGTTGTGTTCCTATTGCTGAAGATTACATTCACTTTAGACAGAGGACCTAGAAACTCCTAAGAAAGATCTTCCCTGGAAATCTCTTCCCTGAGAAGCTTTCATGCAAACTTCCAAAGCAACAGAGTCCTACCTAGTTATTGGCCTTTGAACCACACAAGAAAAAGCATGGCAGAATGACCCTAAGGATGTAACAGTGGCACATGCACCTTGGTGGTAACAAAAAATCCTCTAATTGGGATTTAAAACCTGCTCAAGAAGAGGGGAAACATGCCTACATAGCTATTATTGGAAACCTAGGCAACTACCCAGGGATAGTGAAGTCATAGATTTTGGAACAGAACCTACAACCACCACTTTATCAAACCAGCATAATCCTTAACTATACCCTAAATATTCATCCTTATACCCAAAGGTAAGTGTAGTTCTCAACCCTTATCAAGGCTTAGGAGTGGTTTAGTTTCTGATACTGTTGACTACACTGAGAGGCACATCAATAGAATGGTCTGGCTTTGCTATAATGCTGTTTGGGTGGAAAGATGACGAGCTCGGAGGTGGAGTCCTTGAAGAAATGTTCAATGGCAATGCTGAGCCAAAGATACAGAAAAAAATTTGGGCGTACATTGAATGTATGAGTAAGTCTCAGGAATCAGGATTAAAAGATCAAATTTACTCAGATAATTAATACTGAATCGAGGCCAATTAAAATGAGACCACAAAATGAGGGTGTAATTTGGGAGTGGAGATTTTAAGAAAATGTATGATAAATAAAAGTCTGGATCATAAAAATTAACTCTCCTTACCTTCTGCCTAGTTGTAGTTATATTTTTATGCATGACCTGTTTCTTAGAATGCACGAAGCTGGGCTGACTAGACTCCATTGTTTTAGAGAGGGGAAAACATTGTTGTTATAAATATATGAAATCTAAATAAAATATCCTTTATTAATGGATTTTCATTTCAGGATCTTAATGAAAGTATCATTTTCAGAAGTGTTTAGTACTTTGCTCCGTCTTTCAAAGTCCTTTCTTAATCTTCAGAATCATTATTATCCCCTGAAATCTTTATCATTACCTTTGTAGTCTGCATTTTCAGTTCTTAAGTGATGCTCATTTGTCTGTGATGCTGCACTTCTGAATGACCTCTGTCTCCCTCCACGATCACTGTCATCAATTTATAGAAGTATTTAAGGAAAAGAGTCTGCTCCTTTACAATTATTTTGTACTATACTTTATAAATTTGTAATCAGAAAAAATGAGAGATACTTTTCAATGCCTAAGCATCACTGTGCACCTAAACAACAAGATCCTAATATGGCCAGGAGAGACAGACACTAATGACACAAAACAATACTCATGGTAAATGACTCGCTTTATGCTCAATAGTTTGGTAGTAATTTTTTCTATTAAATGTACTTTTAAAAGAACTCTTACAGCAAGAATAAGAATAATCAGTAGGACACATTTTTATTAACAGTTATTACATAGATTGCAATCATTGTGGATTTGAAGCAAGTGAAATGGGAGTGTGTGAAATCAGAGATGAAAAGGAAAATATCGGTAACCAAAGAGTCAGTACAAATGGCTTATATTTCAGGGCTAACCTGCTTTCAACCTTTCTGGAGTTAATTCTTGTTATTCAGAGGAGAATGGTACTGAGATAATATAGTTTGGGAATCTCTCATCACAAATCCCTAATCTAAAATGCCCCAAATTGGAAGCATTTGGATCAGGGATATAACACCAGTGTAAAAATACCAAATCTGATTTCACATCAAAACTGGATTCCAGAGGAACCACAGATACATTACAAATATTTTAAAAATTACCTCAGACTCTGTGTATAATCTGTGCATGGGGTAAGCATGAATTATATGCTTAAACTTGGATTCTAAACTCTCTCCCTACACATGAAACTATTGCCAAATAAAAAAAGAAGCCTGAAATACAAATGTTCCTTCTCATAAGCTCTTCAGATAAGGTGTACCTAAACTGTCATAGATTAGCTCTCCCAAAGGAACACACAGGTTGAAATTACAAGCATCAACAGGATCCTTACATTTACTGATCCCCAGGTATGGATAGTCCCAGGAAGCATGTGTGTTGTCAGTTTGAGCAGTTGCTGCTTCTTAACTGAGGCACTTCTGAGAGTGTGCTGACAGGTAAGGCTTTTTGTGGGACATCAAAACACCTTCTTAGGAATCCAAGTGTAGGTGTTATGAACCCCATCAAGAGACTCGACTTCTTCATCTGTAGTATGAATTCCCCCGTGCTGCAGTAGTGTTGCGGTAGTGAGACAGAATTCCTAGGTACTGCAGTACATATCCCACTCTCCATTTTAAAGCTACTGTAACATCATGAACATCTATGCCAGAATTACTGTCATAAAGTCAGCAATGCAATAAGAAAACCAAGATGCAGTGGATGCAGATTGGGGAGGGATGTTAGGAAAGGAATCCTGTCACAGATATTCTTTCTATGACTGGAAGGATATTTTTAAATGGCTGATTCTCCACAGAGAAAATGAAAACAAAAAAGCAGGCCGTATTTGCCCAGATTACATACCTAGTAAGCAGCAGAGCCAGGAATGGAATTGAAACCCTTTTAACTTTCAATCCTAGGTTATCCTGGTACATCAAATGGCCAGCCCCAGAGAATGACACTCATCAGAAGAGGAGATTATTTCTGGGGCTCTGGGAGTATTGCAGTGTCAGCATTTACGGATAAAGACTAAGTTTCTCCTTTCCTCCTAAATGTGTGCCGTTGTGTTGACTGATGACAGGCAGCAGTGAAAAATCAAGGGATTAGCCTGATATAATTATGAAAGCTTTGGTCTAGTCCGTTTTGGCTCTGCTAATATCATTGATAATTGGATCAGTCTCCGGCTAGAATAGAAAATAAAGACAACTGGCCTAGCAGGGCTGTCTTATGTTCTGTTGCTAAATATAAATGTGAACAAAGGAGAGCCATCTCCTTTCATTTGGGGAACCAGGGCTAGCACACAAAAAGCCTTAATACAGATCAAAAGGATTTTATTTATAGGTAAAATAGAATGATCACCAAAGGGAGGGATGGAAATTGTGATAGTGTTGAATTCTGTTTTCTGGAAATTTCTGACCCTCTTCTTTTGGGCACAGAATAAGACTTCTGAGATCCTGACAGGTAGATAAAACTGTGTAAGATGAGTATCTCAGATAATTTTTAAAGTGATGCAAAGCTCACTGACATTTAAAAGAACTCTGTATTTACTATCTTACCTCAGACATTATTTAGTGTTCCTAAAGTAATTTAATGGACAGTGTGTGCTCATGCATGCACTTGTGTGTGCGTGTATGAGGTGTGTGTGTGTGTGTATGTGGTGTGTGTGTGTGTGTATGTGGTGTGTGTGTGTGTGTGTGTGTGTGTGTGTGTGTGTAAAATGAAGGAGATGCATTAGGCTGGCAGTGGCTGAACTATTTAAATGAACCAATCAGGCTGACACTGAAGATTTTCAAACTACATGGAAGATCAAAGAAGTTGTTTCTAATACTGGTGAAGGAATGTCACATCAACAGGAGTGATGAATTGAGTTGAGACTGAGGGTAAACAGTCACACAGTGACGTTTGCTTAATCCCTATCTTTTTATCTGGGCTGTCACCAGAAGGTGCCACTTAGGATGGATCTTCCTGTTTAAAATAATCTGATCAAGAACAATGCTCATAAGAGTTCCCAGAAGCTTGGGTTGTAGTTGATTCCAGGTGCAGCCAAATTGACAGTTAAAATTCATCATCACAACCTGTAAACATGTAAAGCCAGCTAATTCAAAAGCCTCCGAGAACTTTATCTTATCTCTCTTCTAGTTTTTTTTCTGATACCACTCATGAACTCACCTTATTTTTTTATCACATCTAGCAAATTCTTCCTTTTTTTCAATGGTCTTGACAATACCTTTATAAATCTTTGTACCTATGATATCTTCAAGAATTCTACTTTTCCCCTAATGTAGAAGAAAGGCATAAATACTATAACAGATACACTGTAAGATATACATACATACATACATATATATATATATATATATATATATATATATATATGATATACTTGTGGCAATGTATGTTTATAGCAAGGCTTAATTTTGTGTTTGTGTTCATCTTTTCCACATTAACTAATTAATAAATGCTTTGTACTTTAGTTTACATGGGGGATCTCATTTTGAGCTCACGTCATAGTGAAATATTTAGTGCATTCCTGAGTGTACGTCCTAGGAAGAATTTCCACTAGTGTGAGTTCATTCACACAGGCAATTCCGACAAGGGAATAAAAATTTCTGATACGCAAAATAAATGGGCCAAGAAAATTGCAGAATGTACAAGATTATGCCCACACTAAAGGATTTCTGTTTCCATTGATGATCTCTGCCTTTTATTAAGAACCAAAGAAACTCATTTGTTGTAATGTGAAAAAAGTCTGAGAATATAACTGAAAAGTTCCCCCATAATATGTAGAAGTCATTCAGTCTTACTTTCTATTCTGCATTATCTCTTTTGCTGTGGTTGTCTAAGGGGCACTGTAAAAATAGTTCATGCTCTGCTGTGCCTTGATTATATTACACTATCCAGTTCACCATGATCCATTCATAACTGCCGTAAATAAGGCTCTAAAAAGGAACATAGCTGTGTGACAATGAAGCATATCCTGATGAAAGTCCAAGAATTGGGAACACCAGAACACTTAGAACCATACGACTTATTCAGTGTGACATGCAGAAGGTAATTTGTACCTAAAGTCAGAACTGCTCAGAATGTTGGATACTGAGTTTCACTAATGACTCTCCAAATCTCCAAAGAAACAGCATAGATTTTCTGTTCTGGTGACAGGTGAGTCTTTTTACATATTAAACACAAATAACATTTTATATGTGTATTTTTTATTTTGAATGACCCACTTTATATATGCTTATTCAATTCAAAGCCTTGTCACTTAAACTCCCCTATTCTATATTAATTTCTCTCGTTATAGAAGAGAGAGAGCACAAACTAAAGTAGTCACAGAAAATATAGACAGAAGGTGAGAGTTATTTTCCCACCCTCAAATACTCAGTGGATTAGGTCAAAGAAATATAATCAAAGCTTCATGCTAATTCTTTAGGTTATGAATATGAGAAACATATCAAATTATTTTTCTTCTCTAATTTAGATCTTTAGAAACATTTACAATAAACCAAGAGTAGCATCCATGTATGGATCTTTAGTATTATTTGTGGCTATGCCATTGGTCACCTTGAATTACAGATGTCAAGATGCACTTCAGTAAGAACAACAAGAAGAAGAAGACAAATTTTAAATGCACAGTAGTGATTCAAGTAGTAAAATATTTCTAAAAGCATTGTAGGAGATTAATACAATTACTTCTAAAAACATTATCATAAATTAAACCAGACAATGTGCTGTATTTTTGTTTGTCCCATTGTCTTGTCCTTTTCCTCTCCAGCTTCTGTTGACCCCTCTCCTTCCTAATTTGTCCTTCTGATTTCATGAGGCTTGAAAGTTAATATAATAAAACTAAAGTCATTATACATAAATATTTTATTTTTGTTACAAGCCAGGCATTGGGTGTATGTCTGGTTTTCCATCAGTCTGTGATAGAGACAAGAGGGTTATTACAAGTTCAAAGACAGTCTGATCTATATAATGAGATACAGCCCAGTCAGAGCTACTCAGCAATCCCTTTTCTGAAACAAATAAACAATCAGTGTTACATTCATGAAAATGTGCTACTCAAAAGTAACACTGTAAAAGCATAATCAAATATAAAGAGTTTCATCTTCTGTTATATTACACAGTTTTAAAGCCCACATGACATAAACAGACAAACCTTTGTCTATATGAAGTGCAAGACCTTGTATCTATTGTTTAATTGTCTTATATAGTTATATTTCTATGACAAAAAACCTTTAAAAACTGTATAGAAAACTCAGAAGGGATTAATGATTTAAATTCACACTTAATACCCTGAAAAGGATATTATATATTCATATCAACACAAACTAGAATAGATTTTGTTTCTTTGGATTACATACTTATTATTCTATAGCTACTTTAAGAATTTAATACTGATATACAATTTCTTATAATAATGCTCAAATAATTATCTAATTTAAGATTTCCCCCTCTCTTTCTCTCTGTGTGTGTGTGTGCATGTGTGTGTTTATGTTTTTCATACTCTACTCATATTTATTCCTTTCCTCCATTTCTGATTTCTCCAGTCATCTGGTTAGCAAATTTTCATAGAAACTGAACAGGCACTTCCATCCAGTTTCAGACACTGTGGAACATATCGGGTGTTTGTGCTGTTAAAATGGACCACTTTATCTCTTGTCACATTCTTCCTTTCCCTCTGCTCACTCCTCTTCATCCTCTCACAGGAACTTTGGGCAATACTCCCTTATACTTATTATCCTGTGACTGAAACCGCAGAGCAGAAATTAATGACACCACTAACTAATGGTTTGGTTGCTTTTATTGTTTCTATTCTGTAATGTTAAAATGTAGTTGGTTTACATAGTGACCTGCAGAACTCCATAAGGAAAAACATCTATCAAATGGCCATCAAAAAAGGTTATGGACCTAAAAAATGAATAGAACTTCTATATTGAGTTAAGTTCTACAGATAGATAGGACACACGCACACACACAGAGAAAAAGAGAGAGAGAGAGAGAGAGAGAGAGAGAGAGAGAGAGAGAGAGAGAAAGAGAGAGAGAGAGAGAGAGAGAGAGAGAGAGAGAGAGAGTAGGCAAGGGGGTGGGAAGAATACAAAGAAACATTTTCCATAATTTTTGATATATGAAAAGTATTAACATGTGCATATCAATTATTATGCTATTGGTATTTGGTGATTATGCTACATTAGAAAATCAATGTAATTACCAAACATGGATTTTATAATTCAATATTGTGATGAAGTTTTATAGACTATTTCCATGAAGACTTGAAGTTTCCTACACAGCAAGCCTAACTGAAGATATTTTGGAATCTGATAGCTGTATTGTGATGGAGAATGTTCTTTTTGAGGGTGTTCTCACTGATCAGCTTTCCATACTGTGGATGGACCCACACCTATTAACATGTAGGGAACACAATCAGAATCCATGTATTAGCAGATTAACAAGAAAGAAAAGAAATACATAGACTTGGGAGGGTCCATGTTGAGAGCTTTAAGGAAGGAAATGGGGGTGGATATTTGCTGTGGAATATTATTTTAAGGTGTGTTACACTGATTTATGCTGTGGAGCATCTGTTTAATGATGTAAAGATGTGTTGCATTCTTTTATGTTGAATTTGTTTAACTCTGTGAAGCTGTGATTCTTGCCTTTCTAAACACCTATCTATTAAAGATCAGAGTAGCCAAAAGCAAGGCAGGACAAAGGATAAACAGGGATAGCAGGCAGAGAGAATAGATAGAAAGAGAAATCTGGAAACAAAAAGAGAAGGAACAAGTTAGAATGAGGAGAGGAGGACATCAGGAGCCAGCCAGCCACCTACCCACCCTGCCATGGAATAGGAGGAAAATAAGAAAAACAAAAATCACAGAGGTTAAAGGTAGACAGGATAATTTAAGATAAAAGCTGGATACAAACAAGCCAAGTTAAAACCAGGAATTTGTGAGAATAAATTATAATTATTTATATATTAAATATATATAATTTAATATATTATAAGTATATAATATATTATATACTTATATATTATTATATATAATATATTATATACTTAGCTGGGTAATAGGCCCACTAAAAGAGTAAAAACAGTCAACAACAGATATTATCGTACTTCATTGTATGTATGAAATTCTCAACAATAAAAAATATAATAAGGAAAAATGGACTGTAGTTCCTAGTTATGAAATTTGCTCCTGTTATCAGAACCATGGACAGCAACACAGAATGCCTCCTTGTTGGGCATGTAGCTGTGAGGTAAGGGATTTGCCTCTCTTATCCCATTTACATCGCTAAGAGTACTGATTTAAAGGTGACAAAAATTCCTTCTACTTACTACCAATGAAGTAATTACAGGGTTTGTGTCAGGAAAGGCACAACAGCAACCGCAGGTCAGAGGGGTTGGCCCTACATCTTTACAGATTCAGAGTGTTTTTATATTTTCCACATGGCCACTTCAACAGGCTTCATCCTAGCCTCAACTCCTCTAGTTTCTCTGTATTGGTACATTGCCTGTGATTGCTTCTAATTAGCAGTGATAGTAATAAGAACAGAAAAGAATGCAGGGCAAAGTGGACCTACGATACACAACCTGGGAACTTTATTTACAGATAAAATTACTGATCATTACAACTTTCCAGTTTGTCATTTACTCAACACCCTCCATCTTTTCCGTTGTCGTCTTGAATAGAGTTTCTACCTGTGGGTCACTGACTTATCCACATTCATATCCACTGCTATGATTTCAAATATGTTCCTTTGACCAGGGCAATTGTCAAGGGAGTACTACATTACAGGAATGGCTTCACTTTATTCCAATTAAATTCCTCTTTTTTCTCATCTGTAAAATCTACAATTTTTCCTTTTTTATTATTTTTATTTAATTAACATTTTTCATTTATTTTACATACTGACCACAATTTCCCTTCCATCTTCTCCTCCTATTTTCTCGCTTGCTCTCCCCATCCACTCTTCCTCCTTCTCCATTCAGAAAGGGGCAGGGTTCCCATGAGCTGGAACCAAGCATAACATATCAAGCTGAGGTTGGACCAAGCTCCTCCCACTGCATAAAGGCTGGGCCAGATAATCCAGTATGGGGAACAGGTTCCCAAAAGTCATTTAAGAACCAAGGAGAGGTCCTGAGATGGCGTAGGGGCTAAGAGCACTGATTGCTTTTCCAAAGTCCTTGGGTTCATATACCAGCACCCACATGGCAGCTCACAACGGTCTGTAATTCTAGTTCCAAGGGACCCAACACCCATGGCAAAACACATTAAATAATCAAGCATCAAGTGAGTAATTTCCATTATTTTTCTAATTAAAAAATCTAGACCTTTAAATTAGATGCTTTCTCTGAGTATGATAGCCATGTAAGGAATTAGAATAATCAGAGGACTTTTTGTTTATCTTTTTTATTTTAGTAGAAATGAGTACATTCATTAAAGAATTGTAACGTTTAAAGAGATACCAATCTTGTTAAAATGTTGTTTAAAATCAGTAGGTTATAAAAGCACATGAAAATGGAACGGTTACTAATTTTGAAGAAGAAAGTGGGAGGAAGATAATAGAGGGTAGTGGGGTGAATATCTTTAGAGAACATTGTGAAATTGTCAAAAATAAAAAATGATAATTCTCTAAGTGACTTAGGGGTTATAATAGTGAGACTCATCTCCTCTGTTGATATTATTTGTAACCATGGACTATGGTCTTGAGGAAAATGACACTATGTGATGATGTTGACTTAAATCACATACATTCTGTAATATAGCATTTATACTTGTGGGTGATTTCTTCTCGCTAATGTGATAAGATTTAAATAGTAACCTTGGCTTCAGGGAAGGAAACTATGCATGAACTATATAATCCAATTAGGCCAAATGCTCATGGATGAAGAATTAGATTGACAAGATAAGCAAATTGTATGAATAAAAGCCTCATTTTATTTAATTTGCCACATAATGACTTCCATGGTTGAAAAAGAGATGCTACATGGGACACTGCTTTGGGACCTTATGAAGTAATCAGGTGTAGATGAGGTCATGATCATGAGGCTGTTGTGATATAACCAGAGCTCTCATAAGATAGGAGAGGGCTTGCATCCTATGCCTTGTGGAAATCTGAGAAGAAATTCATCTGTGAAGCAATAAATAAGGTCTCACAAGATACTGGATTTAATGGCAGCTAAAATTCTGGTCTTAGAGTTCTGTCCTCTGAAATTATGGGATAGTCACACTTATTGTGGTAACTAGGTGACTGCCCAGTTACATCAGGAAATGGCAGTGTATCTGATGTTGAATTTAAGTATCTCTTGTTGCCTAAATGAATACTTAGCTATTGCAGGAACTAGATGAAGCTTGGCAAGGATACACTTGCTTTCGTGAGCATACGTAAACCTCTTTCATGCAGTCAAAGCTACAGCAATGCAGCTTGGGAAAGGGCTGGCATCCACAGCATGGGTTGTCTCAGCTTAGTGAATCTCTCCATAGTGGGTGTCTTCTGTAGGCATTTCCAAAGATAGCACAGATAGCACAGGGTTTGGGTGGGTGAAAGGTCAGTTGAATTGGTCATAACTTTGCTAAGACAGTTTTCATTCATAATTCACTTCATACCCACTTGAATTAAGTGACCCATGTCCTGCTGTTCCTCTCAGAGGTCTTGCTATTCAACCCTTTAGTGAAGACTTACGGCAAATAATTCATAAAGGAACACACCCAGGGCGGCATATGCACACCTTTTTTGCTGAAGTTGGAAGGATGGCTCAGTGCCATCATAAACTGATAGGGCGGGGCATCAAAAGTTCAGTGAGTGCAACTTTGATGAGTAGAAGTCAGTGGTGGGATGCAGTCAAAGCACTGGCAGATTAGCAGCTCTTAAAAATCGAGTTTGGCTGAGTAGTGGTGGCACAGGCCTTTAATCCCAGCGCTCAGAAGGTGGGTGCAGGCAGATCTCTGTGAGCTTGAGGCCAGACTGGTCCATAGAGCTAGTTCCAGGATAGCCAAGTGTATAAAATAAAGCTAAAATAAAAAACTGTCTGGAAAACAAAACAACCCAAAACACCCTAAGGTTGTCCAGAGACACACAGGTATTTAACTGGAAGATAATATCATGATAAATCTATTGTAAACATCCTTCTGATAATTTCATGAAAACAGTTTTAGTGGTTGCCAACTCTATTGAATGTATAATTAGATTTTTAATGCTACTGAGCCCAATAATTAGATTTTTTAATGCTATTGAGAGGCAGGTTATGTGACTAAATAATAATATCTCAGCTTCACAGTAACATTTATTTGAGAGAAATCATGGAAGAGATTCTGAACAAATGAAGCAATGATTTGTTCATTTCTAACTTTTAACTTTTAATTTTTTTATTGCTCTTCTCTCATATAATGCATCTCAAGAACAATCTCCTCTCCTTTTATGCCTGTCAGTTCCCTTCTCTCACCTTCTCCTCCCTCAAGATCCACTGCTCCTTTGTTTCCCTTCAGAAAAGAGCAGGCCTCCCAGAGATATTAACCAAGCATGGCATAGCAAGATGTAGTAAGACTAGACACAAACCCTCATATCAAAGCCGGACAAGGCAATCCAATAGGAGAAAAAGGGTCCTAAGAGCAGGCAGAAGAGTCAGAGACAGTCCCATTCCCACTGTTAAGAGTCTTATCAAAGCTCTAAGCTAAACAAGCCCTATTTGTACCCATGGAATATGATCTTGAGGAAAATGACACTATTTGATGACTATTGATTTAAATCACATATATCCTGTAAGATAATATTTATAACAAGTGTAAGTGATTTATTCTAGCAGACATGATAAGATTTAAATAGTAACCTTGGCTTCAGGGAAGGAAACTATGTATAAACTATATAATCCAGTTAGGCCAAATGCTCACGGATGAAGAATTAAATTGACAAGATAAGCAAATTGTATGAATAAAATCCTAGTTTTATTATATATGTGTGTATATAAATACATATACGTGTGTGCATGTGTGTGTGTGTGTATGCATGTATTGAGTCTGATCTACTACAGACCCATGAAGTTTGCTGCTTCAGTCTCTGTGAGCCCATATGTGCCTTGTTTAGTTGATTCTGTAGATCATGTTCTCCTGGTGTCCTTGTCCCCTCTGGTTCCTTCAATCCTTCCTTCCTGCTTCTTCTGGGTTTCCAATCTGTTCGTAAAGTTTGGCTGTGGATCTCTACATTGCTCCTATCAGCAGCCAGAAAAAGCCTTTAGCATGACTGTTGGGCTAGACACATACTGATCTATGAGAATAACAGAATATCATTAGGAATCATTTCATTGACCTTGGCTATACCCTAGGTCTCTGGGACATCCAGCTTCTGGTTCTAGGCCATCCAGGCAGTTTCAGACATAGGATTCTTCTCATGGTCTAGGCTTCAAGTTATACCAGTCAATGGTTGGCTACTCTCACAAGCTCTGAGCCATCATTATCCAAGGACATGTTGCAGACAGGACAGGTTGTGGGTCAAAGGTTTTGTGGCTGGGTTGGTTTTCCAGTACCACCATTAGATGACTTGCCTGGTTAAAGAAATGGCTAGCTCAGACTCTGTATCTTCTATTACTAGGATTCTTCACTATGATCATCCTCATAGGTTTTAGGGAGTTTCCACTGCACTAGGCTTCCGCATAGTCTCTAAAGAGCCCCCACTTCCAGTCATCTCTCCCTGTATTGTCTCCCTCAATCTTCCTCCCAACTTTATGAGAAAAACTTAACCTTAGTAATAAATCCTAGTCACTAGAATCTCTTAAGACTTTTAATAATTTGGTATTATTTGGAGCTGATTATGTCTTAGCAGGTCTGTAACTGATTTTTTAGCACATTGTTTATGTTAGTATTTGCATTGTTTTTAGCAATTTTATGGGTGTTTGTCTAATATGTTAGGTCTTTCAGTCTATGATTTTACAGTATTCAATTCTTTCTATTGTCTATCCTATTGAGGATCTCACTTTGGATGGTTTGTATCAGAATATATTTGACCTTGAGTATTTCCTTGTGGTACTTAGTCTATTGAACTTTATTGTATCTCTTCCAGTTTCTTCTTATATCTTCCTAACTTTTTTTTTATGATCATCAGAGTTGACTGGGAACAAAAAGGATATTGTTCCATTCTAATATATTTGATTATAGAAATGTGATACTAGCTAATTTATTTTTAAGTTTTATAATTTATGATTACAAATAACATAATCACACTAAATTGACTTACATGGGTGTGCCAATTCATGTAGAATGAGCATATTAAACTTAGGAAATTCAACATAAAGAAATAAGGTTTTTCATTCATAGCGGTTTGGACAGAAACTTTGAACTTATGCTTATATTCTTAGTGCTTTTGACTGTGAGCCATGTTGGCTGAGAACACATTCAAGAATTGGCAATTTGCTGTGGTTTTTCTCAGTACCCTGCAGAGTTCTGAGAAACTTGAATCAATACCAATACCCAACTGTTCACAGTAATCAAATTCCACCCAGAATCACTGCAAAGTAAAACACAATGTGGATTCTTTGAGAAAGAACCTTTTCAAATTTCATCTTTTTATTAACTATTGAACAGGTAGTACATGAATGTTTGCACACATGCCCACTGAGAGCTACAGAAATTAACAACTTCTCAGTCAACAGACTTCACTTTCAAACACCAGCACAAGATGCTGGATTTTGACACTCAGCTGACAAGATTAATTTTTATATATCTGCAATGGACATTTTTTTAAGTAGGAAGAAAATGATGATAATAATGTCATCAACAAAAAGCAATTTAGTTCTTTAATAGATTAGGGAGTTTGGGGTCAAGAATTCCTGAGTCAACCCAAGCCTTCAACTGTTACAATCAATGGACTGATTCTAGATTGAACATAACACTCTGATTAAAATGTGTTACTGTAGTCTCCTAACTCAAGAAAAGTCAGTTGTTTCCAGTCATGAATTTACACAGCAGGAGAGTTAGCTCTGAGGTATCACTCCATAAGAAAAACAAAACTGCATATTCTGACTCTCAAAAATTAATGAGAATTTTGTCATCTCACAATAAAGATATAAATTAAAACAATCCAAAGCAGTAGGGACAATTCTTTGATTCCTACGTCAGTCTATGCCAGAATGAGTCCTTTGAACTAGAGACTTACTGGTGTAGGAAGTCCTTCTGTATATGCGTTGCTTTTATTGGTTATTTTCCAGGGGTTACTTGTCAACTGAGAGAAGAAATAGAGGAATGCAAAAGAAGAAAATTGACATTTCACAAAGTCTTTCCTCTCCTTGCTCTATATACATTTCCGGTTATGCCACATGTTTTCACAAGAAGGTTTAGTGGCAAGATGCTTGCACAAGTCATTGCTATTCCTTGATGAATCTTCAGTACATCAGAAAGTTCTTCCATGGAGATAATGAGGTTAAGTAACTAAACACTAGCCTTCTTTATGGATAAGACTGAATCTATGTCTAATACTATAGATTTCTTTCTCTCTGCTTCGTACCCATTTCTTCTTAAATGAATCCTTTATACTACCAATTACCCAAATCAGTGAATGTTTATAAATTCCTTGAGATTGTTATCTCATCATGAGTTAATATCACCAGGTCTTAATGATTATCTATTCGTTCCATACTCTGTTGCTCTGTATTTTAAACCAGCCTTAACTTTAATTTATATTAAGCCTTTAGCAGTTCCACGAACACAAGTCTCCTTTTGACACTTATTCAGTTATTAATTATTTCACCCACTCATTCATATGAAGTAGTATAGCACTCAGCTAAAATACAGGTTACTCCTTCAGACCACCTGGTTTTCATTCCAGCTCTGCTCTATTGTCACTGTGTGAATGTGAGAAAGTTACTTTATTGCTCTATAGTTTCATTATCATTTCAGTGTCTAAAAGATAGCAAGTACTTAGTAAATTGTAACTAGCAACGGGTTCATTAACTCATTATATATTCAGGATGTATGGTGATAAAAATGTTTAATCCACTAACAATGACTCACTCAAAGGTTTTACCCACTGCTGATTATACATCAACTAATTTATACAGGACTAGTATGCATGATAGATGTAGCAGAAATAAGGCTTGTTCTTGAGTGATAGTTTATGAAAGAGACAGACGTGATCAGCATTCAGACTTTAGCTCGTGAGCAGGGACTCTAGCTCAATAGTAAAGTGCTTGACATAAATAACCATAGTCATAAAAATAAGTTCTCCCGTAATTAAATACTTCATTTAAATTGCTTGGATGTACTATTTTCTTTGAGAAAAATTACTGTTTTTTTTTTGAGGTGGGGATGCTCTACTTTAGTCTGCACAGATAAAGTCTGACCTCTAATGAAGTCTGGCATTTAAGTCAAATGCAAAGCATTGGAAAGCAGTCCTGTGAAAACAGAAGTCAGAATAGCCTGAGTAAAGAAAGCAGCATGTGTTCAGGACAAATGGTAGAAGCATGCTGGAGAACTAGTAACAGTAGAAAACATGCAAGGTGAGAAATAAAGGAGTGTTTCTTTATAAATGACCCTCATTTTCCTCACAGTGAACCCCCTCTTTACTACCAGTTTCTCTCACTCCCATATCCATCCAGTATACTATCTCTAACAGGAAGAAAGACTGTGAATCACCTTGAAATAAGCAAGAGGATAATGATCCTTCTCTTTAGATGAACATAAAAATCCCACATTCATTTGTTCTACACATACCATACCATAACACCTTTCCAATTTGATCTATAGTTGTTGATGAAATCAATGCTCTCCTTTATTGCCCATTGAACTTTCAGAGTCCCATCCAGCCTTTTGCATCAACTGTCTCTGGGTATGGAGGTGTTTTATGAGAGACAGGGTAGATGCATGGAAAACACATCAATATACCCAGACCTTCAAGACAAGAATTGTCATCTTCCAGCCCTGTTCTACTGCTGTGTGGTTGAAGAACTTCTTAATTTACTTGTTCAAGTTATGGAGTCCTCTTTTAGTGGAATGGATGATGATAAAAATGTTCTCTGTTTTTTTTTTTTTTTGTTATTTTTTCTTTTTCATTATTTTGGTTTTTCAAGACAGGGTTTCTCTGTAGCTTTGGAGCCTGTCCTGGAACTAGCTCTTTTAGACCAGGCTGGCCTCTAACGCACAGAGATCTACCCATCTCTGACTCAAGAGTTCTGGGATTAAAGGCATGTACCACCACTGCCCAACTTCTTTACCACCACCTGATTTTGTGAAAATTTAACTTTGTATTAATTGGAAAATATGTTCCCACGTCACAAAAATAAGAGGGGCAATTTTTATCCATATCAACAATTCAAACAAATCTTCAGCACCTGGGTTTCCACATCTCTGGACACAATGGAGCAACTGGACATACTCCATTGTCTATAATTTTTTAGACTCTTATACATTAGCTGCTCACTAGATTCTTGCTTCAGTGACATTTAAAAATGTCAGGTTAGATTATTGAAGTATTTTCAATACACTTTTAATCAGTCAAGTGTTACATGTCTCTAGACTTATATGTTAGCTTATTAATTTGCTCATTTATTAATTTTCTTTACATTTAATGCCCTTCAATCCTGGGGAAGCTGTTGAGAGTAAAGTGAAGCAGAAAACAAACAGGGTCTTTATCTCCCTCTTTGTAGGATACTTCATATCTGGAAATCATGAAGACGGGTAATAAACTATTCATAACCTCGCGCTGATAAAGCTGTTTAAATCTTAGTGTTGATGAAAAGGTTATGAAGGTAAAATAAAATAATATCCTAATTCTGGAATACAGAAATTCATAAGAAATGGGAGAAGTAAAATGAGAGGAATATTGACAGCAAAAACGCTTTATGGTTAGCCCCAATTGTTGGATTTGACCAGATGAGTCATCAAGCCTATAAGAGAGTTCTGAAGAAACAGAATTACCCATCTACTTCTGTCCTCAGAGCTCAGAACCAATTGAGACACATAAATAGGAATCAAATGAGGATCAGAATTCCAGAATTATTGTTGATTAAGACACATTAAAAGAAGTGCCTGGGCCTGGAGTTTAAATTCTGCCTTCTTTTCCTTCTCTTTATGACTCAGATTTCCAGGTCATATGCAGAACGATCAGAGTATGACTTGATATCAAATGTTTGTCTAGTTTGACCCACAGAGATTTTTATCTGGCTGTAACTGTGAGCCCAGTGATACTGAAAGAGGGCATAGGAAATAGGCGACCACTCTGCCTGTAGGCCCAGATGTCCCTAATCCTCATCCAAGTGGATGACAGCATTGGAAAACTAAATGTGTATGTTTTGTTAATACCCTGAGTGCAAGATAGGCCAGGAAGAACTTCCTCAGTTATCCTGTGCACTGCATTAAAATCCTGGCTGTAAGAAAGACCATACTTGCTCCTGTAGAGAAAATTGAAATGTGGAATGAATGAAGTATGTTACACTTGATTCTTCAATAAAGACTCTAAGAAATCGCACAGAGAAAGGTAACAAGTATGCACCCAAATAGAGAATATAGGTTGAGAGTCACTTATCACCTTATTCATGTCTTCATTTTAATTTACTAATTTCCAAAATAACTATTTAATTTATATTTATTTAGTCATTTATTATTATTATTATGTTGGATTTTTGAGACAGGATTTCCCTATGCAGCCTTGGGGAGTCCTGGAACTCTCTCTGTAGATCAAGCTGGTCTTGAACTGACAGAAATCTACCTGTCTCTGCCTCCTTTGTGCTGAGATTAAAGGTGACTACCACCATTCAGCTTAATGTCTAAAATACTGTGGTTGCTTTTTAATAGTTTCTTTTATTGTTTTAGATTATAATATATAATCTCTATGGCTGGGGCAGACTGTGGGGCCCGGTGGCACCAGGAATTATCCCTACTGCGTGTATTGACTTTTTGAGAACCTATTCTCTTTGGATGGATACCTTGCACAGCCTAGATATAGTATGGAGGGCCTTGGATCTTCCCCAAAGAAATGTGCCTCCTCTTGGAGGAGTGAATGGGGGATGATGTGGGGGAGGGATTGTGGATGGGATGGGAGGAGGGGAGTGGGAACTTGGATTGAAATGTATAATGGAAAAAGAAAGCTTTGCTTTCTTTTTTAAAAAATAAAAAGTAAAAAGAAATCAGATAAAAAATTGTAAAGACAAGTCAGAAACAGAATAGGTGTAGATGGTGGTGCTTATCACAATTACAGAAGATCTTGATTCTTCACTCAAGAATAATCTAGAAGCAATAGAAGTGGACACACCCACTCATGGCTCTGAAGGTAATCTTGATTAATGTAAATAGCATAAGTTACTTGTGAGCTCCTGTGTCAGACTGAATTTAAAGTCTAACGTTGTCTTATCTAAAGAGGTATAAAATCTCTCCTTCTTATGTGTTCATGAAATAACATTAAACATATAAAGCACTTGACTAAGGCCATGTGTAAAATATGTATTCAATGCAAGTGAGATTGAAAATTAAAAAAAAATAACCTGAAGGAAAAAGACTCAGGACAATTTGCCATTTTTGGATAATAATTGACTAGAAATCAGGTACTTAGGTGGGCAGAGGCAGGCAGATCTCTGTGAGTTAGAAGCCAGCCTGGTTTACAAGATCTATTTTCAGGAAAGGTTCCAAAGCTACAGAGAAACCCTGTCTCAAAAAAACCAAACCAAACCAAACAAAAAATAATAAAACAAACAAACAGGTACTTGATTTAGTACTTCCAGGTTTATTGGACTTTTTAGTCTTGTGGCATTCTGGCTGTTTCCCTGGAATCACATATGCAAAGGCAGATATTAAAGGACATGAATTTAGGGTCAGTTATGTAGGTGAGAACGGTAACAGTCTGCTACTGTGAATCCTGAGGAAGGTTGTCACTCAAAATCCACACCAAAGCCATAAATGGATGCTGATGGTCTTTATTTCACTCCTACTGCATCTTGTTTTAATGGCTAGGATGAAGATGCATTGAGGTAAGTTGACTGATTGAGACAGGAGATTTAGTGAGAAGAATTTCTGTTTTAGATTTTACTGTTTTGACTAATTTAATTTTCCTTACATTAAGAATTTGTAGTGCAATAGTCTATAATTTCAAGCTATTTCTGGCAAGTGATGTCTACTCAAATTGGCTATTTCTAGTGCTAAACAGATAGTATCTCGGAAAATTTTGCTTCAGTTCTTTTTAGCATGTTTTTTTTTTCAGAATGCTAAATTTTCTCCTTTCTAATTCTGTTGTAGTATCAAAATATACTCACTCTAAATTATTTAAAAGATTAAAGCATAAAACATAACTGAATTTTCTTTATAAGGTCTTAATAAATGTTCATATAAAGTATATTAAAGAAATTATAATAAATGAATAAAATCATTTGTTTTAAAAACTAATACTTTAAAACCTCAAATTATGTGATTATAATAGAATTTCAATTATACTTTAATCATACCAAGATACCAAAACCTAAATTGAAATTTCTCATATAGAGATGAATTCTTTTATTGGATTGTTTGTAGATTTATGCACACCTAATTCAAGTTCCTAACTTTTTAACAGATAATAACATTTACTATTCTGCCATGTAGTATCTAACCTAATACATTGCCAATGCTTCCTATGTGCCCATGTTTAGAGCAAATAAAGCCACATAAATAGTTCGGGAAAGGAAAATGTGCCTTAGCAAAGCAGTGCAACCAATGCAAACACCTCTCAAACTCTGGGACTGTAAAATGAAAGACAAAAATACATAAGTAAAGGCATGTTTGCCACACACTGTGGGACACAAGTCTTGAAGTTCTCTCCAGAGAAGACAGAGAGCAAAGGTCACACACACTCAGTTGTCTTTTTTGCTGCTGCAGGCTCTGCTGCTACAATCCTTTAGCATCTGTCTCTGACACTGGCAGTGACACACCTGCAAGTCTTCCTGGCCTTCAGATGCTCTGACCTTTTCATTGCAAGAACACAGAGCAAGACATGTGCAGAAGTATTTCCCTGAGGCTTGAATACATGCAAGAATGGAATCTCAGACCCATATTGTGTCAGAGCTGGGAGCTGTATGCTAAATAGCAAAGGTGGTTGCATGTTCTTTTAAGCAATACATTTTTTAATGTGGCTATGATACAGCAGCGACTTTAAAATACATGTGAGCCAAGATGTCCACTCTTGTGGCCTATTCCTAAAGATAGTTGCACAGGAACAGTTTGGGAATTAGTCATAAATTTAGTATAAAATCGGCAGAGTTTTGTAGTAAAAATGAGGAGGTGAACAAAACCTGTGAGAATCCAATTTGTTTTAATATTTGATAAGAATATTAAAAATCCATTTCTTCTCATTAAAATAATGCCATAACACACACACAGAGAGAGAGAGAGGGGAGAGAGAGAGAGAGAGAGAGAGAGAGAGAGAGAGAGAGAGAGAGAACGAGAGATACTGCCTTGCCTTGCCTGTGAGTGAATTATATTCTACTGTATGAAAGAGGAAAAATATACATCTTCTGTGGCACCCTGACCTAAGTGGAGCATAAAAGTGCCTGCAGAGGGCCCATCTTAAGTTAATCAGTAATAACATCCCTCCAGAGGCTGCTGGAGTCAGCAGTTTCTCAGAATCACCATATTATGGAGGCATTCAAATTTTCACTGTGATTTACTGGGTCATTAAGGTAAAACTTAAATTGCTAAACAATGCAGATTACTTGCCCTCTGCCTCTGTGAATGACCCTGATAGATTTTCCAGGATGGTCTAGAGAAGACACTAATCTGGCAGACAGGAGCTCTGAGCACATGAATACTTCACTGAGGATTCCAGGCAGCAAGCAATCCTACTATTTCTGTTCCTTTCACTCCTGTGGGTGCTGGTCACTTAAAAGGAGCACTATCTCAGTCCAAACAGTATTCATTGTTCATGGAACTAGTATTTACCAGACTTCTATTACGCAACCAACATAATTCTTGCCAAAGACACAATGACAACCTAATCATAATTTTACCCTCATGGAGCTTATATTAGTTAAGACATTTGGCAGTGGACAGTGTTCAGCTTAAATACATAATGTTTAAGATGATAAGACCACAAAGAAGAAGGACTGGAGAGATGGCACTGCGGTTAAGAGCATTTAATTCTGTTGCGGAAGACACAAGTTCAGTGCTCAGCATGCACATATGATGTCTCACAAATGCTTGTAACTTTAGTTCCACCAGATCCAATGCACTTTCTGAGCTCTATAGGCTCCTAAACATATGTGGTACACATACATACATTCAGGCACACACACACATACATATAACTTAAATACTTTGAAAAAAAGCAAAAAAAGGCCAGGGTGGCAGGATAAACTTTGATGTTATTCAGTGCTTGGGTTAGTTGTCCAGGGCTGGTCTCACTGCTAGAGTCATGTTTAAGTAGAGACCTAAACAGAATGAGGCTGTAGGTCAAGAATATACCTGGGTATAAATAAGGATGCAGTCAACACAAGAAATGTATGAAAATACAGAGACACCAAAACACATATCAAAACAGAGAACAGGTCTGGGCACAAGAGCAGACAAGTAAGACCAAGCTAATGAGGAATGAGGTCAGAGAAGTGAGGAGCTCCAGGACAGTGTAAATACATTCCTCATTCAGAATGAGATACAAGTCAATTTCAGGGTTTCCAGCAGGGAATGAAGGAATGTTATATACTTTCTGGAATTATTGTTCTAGTGCCTTGAAAAGTGACCAAGAAGGAAAGGGAAGAAGCAGATGAGGAGGCTCAAGGCTGTTGCAAAGATCCATAGAAGTAATAATAGGTGTTACTCCAGACTTGCTAGGGTCGAAACACCCTTTAAAGCACATTGCATGTTCGAGTTTCCAAGTGCTCATAGTGTCTTTGTGAAGCATGTACTTGAAATCATGCCTAACTATAGATGAGAAAACAGAGGGAGGGGGTTAAATAAATGGGTAAGGGTCATTCAGGGAACTGGAGGTTTAGATCAGGCCAGTGACCTTGGAGTGTTTGGCTGAAGGTACAAAGAGATCAAACAAAGTGTGGATGGAATAGTATGCATACCACAATAACCATAACCACTTATTATTTATAATGTTACAAACAGGCTGAATTTTACATAAATCATGCAAATTTCACAATTACTCATAAATGAGCTATATACATTCTTCCTACTTTACTATTGCTCTGATAAATGGAATGGTTTGCCCATAACTATACCTGGTTAATGATTGAATTCAGCCTTAACCTCTAGCCCATGAGCTCTGCCATTGTATTTTGGTGCCTCTCTCTTTGTTTCTTCATCTATATTCATATTTCCTTTGGATCTTCTGGCATTATTCTCTTTTCTGAGTCTATGTTTTTTTTTTTTTTAGAACTGGAGAACATGTTGACTTCAGTTAATTCCTACAAGAACCCTTGTCTTTCTTTTGTCTTTTCATTCTTAGTTGTTTTCTTTTTAAGGTTTTCATCTTGTGTATTTACTGTGCATAATAGTTTTGCATTGTATATACTTTTGTGCATTTGACACAAGTACACACTGTACTTTAATCGTATAATTTCATTTTATAGCATATCCATTATGCATATTTACCTCCCAAACTTATGCTGACAATCTGACACCTGAGTGTCACTCAGAGTGGTAGTGTTTGAAGGTGAAACAAAGGTGAAACAGAGGCAGGGGGTTAAATAAATGGGTAAGTTTCTAAATGATAAGAAAAGACTCAAAGACTTAGAGAATTTGAGCTCATATATGCTCCTTTCCCTTTTTTCTGCCTTCTTATTCTTTCTACTCCTCTAACATCTCTGCCATTGGCTCATAGAACACAATGATGGTGGTACTCTGATTGATATTAGATGTCTAACCTCCATACATGCAAAAAAATTTAATGTTATTTAACTGACTCTACTGTATGCTATTATGCCAGCCTGAGCAGGCTAAAATAATAATTTTCATAAGCTATACTATGGATTGATTTTGTATTGTTATTTCATTATACACAATTATATATATTCAATGCGTTTAATATTGTATCACATCATATATCACATGTATCATCATGTATCACATCTCTACTTTCTCTCCTAGTTTGTTTTCTTGATTTATGTCTGCTCAATTCATCACATACTTGAAGACACATATTATTCAGCACACAGTAGGAATATAATAATATTTTGAATGCATACATGAGTGAATGAGTAGTTCCAGTAACCCTGAAAAGCTATCTTTGTCAAATGAAGGATTCCCAAACCCATCTATAGACTTCTTGATGGAATATCTTTTGTGATCCTCCTCTCAGATCCATTTGGAGTGATGACCCATTATATCTGTAGTCTAACTGGTTCCATGAATTAGCCTACTTTGTATACAAACTCTTGGGTAATCTTGGACAGGTCACCTCTTTTCTTTACATCTGGTTGCTTCATCAATATGGATGTGACATTGGGCTGCATTGACTCTAACAGATGAAAATTCCCAGATTATCAGATATCATAAAGATTAAAAGGGAAAGAAGCATCAGGAATCTTTCCAGGTAAGTAATTCATCTAGGAAAAAAGGAACAATAGTAGGCATCTCTCAACTATATGAATGATGAGTTCTGCAAGATAATAGGAGTTGAAACCAAGGCAGATCTGCTGTTATACCTTGGACTCCCAGTACAAGCTGGGAGGGCTGTAGCTCCTTTCAGAGTCAGAGAAGACAGCCAGTTGCCTTCAGATACTTGTCTCCAGGTCTGGGAAACTTGTCTAGGCAGAAGGTGCTTTTTAAAATCACTTCTAACCTTTTTGTTTGTTTGTTTGTTTTTTTTATTGATAAAAGGAGAATAAAAAAAAACAAATTTCCACCTCCTCCCAGCCTCGCATTTCCCTCCCCCTCCTCCCACTCTTCTCCCCCTCCTCCCACTCTTCTCCCCCTCCTCCCACCCCTCTCCCCTTCGCCCCACTCCTCTGCCCCTCCCTCTCCAGTCCAAAGAGCAGTCAGGGTTCCCTGCCCTGTGGTAAGTCCTAGGTCCTCCCCCCTCCGTCCATATCTAGGAAGGTGAACATCCAAACTGGCTAGGCTCCCACCAAGCCAGCACATTAAGTAGGATCAAAACCCCGTGCCATTGTCCTTGGCGTTTCATCAGCCCTCATTGTTCGCCATGTTCAGAGAGTCCAGTTTTATCCCATGCTTTTTCAGTCACAGTCCAGCTGGCCTTGGTGAGCTCCCAGTAGATCAGCTCCACTGTCTCAGTGGGTGGGTGCACCCCTCGTGGTCCCGACTTCTTTGCTCATGTTCTCCCTCCTTCTGCTCCTCATTGGGACCTTGGGAGCTCAGTCCAGTGCTCCAGTGTGGGTCTCTGTCTCTATCTCCATCCATCACCAGATGAAGGTTCTATGATGATATGCAAGATATTCATCAGTATTGCTCTAGGATAGGGTCATTTCAGGTTCCCTATCCTCAGCTGCCCAGAGGCTGTGGAGGAAGGGGTACCCTCATCCATTGCTGGTGGGAATGCAATCTTGTGCAACCACTGTGGAAGTCAGTGTTTCGGTTTCTCAGGAAATTCGGGATCAACCTTACCCCTGGACCCAGCAATACCACTCTTGGGAATATACCCAAGAGATGCTCTATCATATGACAAAAGCATTTGTTCAACTATGTTCATAGCAGTATTATTTGTAATAGCCAGAACCTGGAAACAACCTAGATGCCCTTCAATGGAAGAATGGATGAAGAAAGTACGGAATATATACACACTAGAGTGCTACACTGCGGTAAAAAACAATGACTTCTCGAATTTTGCATGCAAATGGATGGAAATAGAAAACACTATCCTGAGTGAGGTATCCCAGACCCAAAAAGAAGAACATGGGATGTACTCACTCATAATTGGTTTCTAGCCATAAATAGGGGTCACGGAGTCTACAATAGGTGAACCTAAAGAAGCTAAGTAAGAAGGTGAACCCAAGGAAAAACATATAATTATCCTCTTGGCTAAGGGAAGTAGACAAAATTGCCGGGGAGAAAATTGGGATCTTGGGGGTGGGGTGGGATGGTGGTAAGGGGAGATGGGGAGAGAAAAGGTAGAAGGGAAGGAGGGGGGAACTTGGGGAAACAGGAGGATCGGGATAAAGGAAGGTTGGATAGGGGAGCACGGAACCACAATTCTTAGTTAAGGGACCCACTTTAGGGTGGGCAAGAGACTTGACCCTAGAGTGGCTCCCAGGTGCCCAAGCTGAGGTCCCCAGTTAGTTACTTCTAACATTTTGTATATACAGAAGCACTGCATATCGCTTGCTGGTGCTAACATGCTCATAGCCTTTTCAGAACAGCTGAATATTTAACAAAAGTGTAATTGTTCTAAAGGTGAGTGTAACTGAGTTGGTTGGCTGTGCCAGTCATAGCCTGAATTATAGAACTGAAAAAAGAAGAGAAATAACTTACAGAGTTTAGACCATTTTTTCATTAAATTATTTTCTGTTTTAAAAGTATGAACTGTGGTTCCAGTGGCTTCCTCTTTGAATAATACAAAATACTTCCCATAAGTAGCTAATTTGTCAGGTTTCTGTTAGTAGCTCGGCTGCCAAGAACTACTTGTAACTCCTGTTTTTGCATGTTTACAGTTCTGAATCTGTGATTCATTAGTTAATTTATTCACTCAATCCATCCAGCTGTGACTGAGTTTCTCCAGTGTGCTTTCTCTGTAAGAAAGCTGAGCAAACGTATTTTTAGGCTGAAGATTCTCTCTGTGGGAGAGAACAGACATGTGCAGGATACATTGAGGACACGGTGGGCAGCATAATTCTATGAAGAAAGTGCATGACCCTCTGAAATGAGCTACAGCCCTCCTAGCTTGTACTGGGAGTCCAAGGTATAACAGCAGATCTGCCTTGGTTTCAACTCCTATTATCTTGCAGAACTCAATATTCATATAGGCTACGTACTGAATATGATGACCATTACTATAGAACAACATGAATATCTTCTTTGTCTCTAGACAAGCTGAAATTTTGGTTGCAGTACTTATATTGTTCAGTTTGACTATAGAAGTCTGGAAGAAACTAGTGTGGGCTTCACTTTATTCAGGTTCTATTGAGGAAGAGATGAAACAGTACTTACATTTATCAGACTTTAGCATTACATATGTTAGAAGAATACAAATAAGAACATTCATGCAGTAAAAGCATTGTAACTCCATTCAAAATTATATGCAAAATTATTGGTGATGATAATATATAATGTTTGTTAGACATATCAAGGTATGCATTCCATTGAAGAAAACAAATATAAGAAGTTTTTTGGAGAATACTAAGAAATGAACATTGATTAAATATTCAGAATAAAGTCTGTCATTTCAGTTGTCTTTCTACATATAGCTTAATTTTTAAATCAATTAATTTCCTATTCTGGATCAATGAGTCACAGTGTGATCTTTAAAGAGCAGAGAAGGAAAATTCATCAACCTAAGGTTTGTGCTTATTACTTCTAGCTGTAGTCCAGTACAGAAAAAAAAATCAAAGTTTCGAATTCTTTTTGCAATATTTTAATTAAAATGGTGAGCTGTTTTAATGAAAATGAAATTTAAGAAAAATGAAAGACACCACCAGGAAAAGAACTCATTTCTTAGAAATTTAGCTAGGGAAGAGACATTGGAATTTAAGTTGGGGTGTTTTTTTAGATTTTACTTTCATTATTTTAATGAGGCGTATGTGTTTGTATGTTAGTATGTGCACATGTAGACAGATGCCTACAGAGCTCAGAGCCTCTGGATCTACTGAACCTGGAATTACAAGAAAATGTAAGATGCTTGACATGGGTACTTAAGGCTGAACCCAGGTCTTGTGGAAGTAAAACATGTATGCTTAACCACTGGACCATCTCTCTGTTCCAAAATTTAAAAATTACATCAACTATTTATTGGTTACAGAGGGGTAAACTGACCTTCTAAAATGTATTCAATCCCCAAACGCGGATCACTGGGATCAAAGCTTAGGGGGTCTAATTCTCAAGCCTGTACTTTTAACTGATAGGCAAATGCAGCGCTTAGCACTGGGTACAAGCTGGAGCACATTTCTTATTAGTGATTTTGCCTACATAATTAATCATGGGAGATGTCATTGCTCATGTCTCAGTGACATTACCAATGACAGTGAGGCATCCCCAACTTCCATTTCTGTTCTGATAATATGAACAGGTTAGTGTCATCATCAAATTCTGTGTGCTCGCCCTCCCTCCCTGCCTCCCTCCCTTCCTCCCTCCCTCCTTCCCTCCCTCCCTCTCTGTCTCTGTCTCTCTCTGTCTCTGTCTCTGTCTCTCTCTCTCTGTGTCTCTCTCTCCCTCCCTGTCTCTCACTCTCTGTCTCTCTCTTCCTGCCGAATCGTATTCTTTCCAGTCTTTTTAGTGAGACGATTTTTCATGTGAATCAAAGGCCCATTTCATTTTTTTCCCCACAGAATAGATTCATACTTGGTATCGGGATTTCCAGACTTGTTTTTTCATATTCTTGTCTTGAATGTGATTGTTTGGCAAGAATTATTGCTGCATTTAGACACAGTGCATTCAAAGTGAAGAGCTAGAAGTGCAAATTGTAACTCTCCAGAGCCTCTATGCACTGTGGTTCTGAGGATTTTCTACAGTTCACAGAAAGCCAGTGGTGGGATTTCTCTGTGGCAGCAGCCCTTTCATTACTGGTGGATTTGCATTAATGACACGATGGTCCAGCTGTTGAGGAATACTACATTCTCCCATGTTCCTTTTCGGTGCCCTTGGGCCAACTCTGGAACTAAACCCTTCACTCCCAAAGTGCCATATTACACATGCTCTATCATTCTAACACTGTACTGTTGCTTGGCAACAGCAATCCTTGTTTCCTGTGTAAGATGGGAAAGAGACAAATAGATACCAGAAAAACCTCTAGCCTTGTAATTTCTCACACCTTTTGTAGAAGGACAAGAAGTGAGTCTCAGCCTCAATGCTATCTCACAGTTGTAGCCTCGAGATATTTTGGTTACATGAAAGGACTTTTAGTTTCAATCATACTTAAAGTCGGGGACCACATTAGTTCTCAAAGCTTCCGTGGTTCAGACAGTGTTTATTAACCTGGTTACATTGTTGACAACTAGGAACTTATTAATAGCAAATGATCTGATAGTTAAGGTACAGGAACATTGGTGTAGGTAAATTAGTCAATCACTAACCCAATCTTCATTGCAGACTTTTTAGGAATACTAATAGCCATCATTTAGTAAATACTTTTTACATGGGCAGCTTCACGTTCAATGCTTTTACATATCACTGTGTTTAATGGCTATGACACTCTTGTGAGACTGGCTCTTTATTTATGCTTTACAGATAAGAACGTTACTGTTCAAACACATTGAATAAATGGATCATTTCATGCAGAGCATCAGATTTGAACCTAGGGCTACTTGATGCTGAGTCTCTTAACCTCTTAAATCACCAGTATTCTCTACCTCTGTTCATATATCCCTTGTGCTCCAAGCCACTTCACAGATCCTAGTCACTCTAGCTTCTCATGATTTAGTAGCTTAGCACAAGCTGACCAGTTAGGGCTGGCTGCATGATTAATTCTAGTTATATCTTTAACTTCTTTGTATGCTGTTAAATCTTAGATTCAAACATTGGCTCCAGTACTAACAAGTTTGTGGCAACATTGTTGAATCGAGTTGCATTGTCCATAATTATTAACCTGTTGTGATTATGCCAACCGTATCTGTCAAGAAGAATGAAGGTTATGGGATTTTTTTTTCTTTTGCAAGACAGCACATTAAGATATATGAGAATCCTGGGTTGGTGGCATAGACTTTGTTAATGTCAACACAGCAGGCAATGGGAACTTCATGCTCACATGAGTTTTCCTTAATCCACCCACTGTTCAGGAAGATTCTGAATATTTACTGGGGCTGCATCCCATCTAAGCAATGCAAAGAATATATCTCAGTATTTGTCTCAAAAGTAAATGTTTATAACATTATTCAGGGAAAAATATTTTCTATACTCAGATGGGAGACACTAACTCTATCTTCTCAGGCAAATTAAAGAACAAACATTTAGAAAAATAAATCAGAAGAATGGTTGCTGCAAAATATGTAGGAAACCAAACAAGATACATGGCAATTATTTCCCAATAGTATTTTCAAAAAATCAAAAAAGTTTTATGAAAAAGATTTCTTGTGTTCTGTCATAGAGGAGAAAACTGATTCATGTTTCATGAACGAGTGAATAAAATAATGACTATATGTATACATGAAAAATTGATAACAAGATACTAGGAATAGACCAGAAAACATAAAAACAGGAAAAAAATCATTTGAGAGTCAAAACAGTAATTAGCTGTAGAAGTCTTATAGATGCAATATAGTCTTTATGACTCTTATTTTTATCTGTAAAATTGGAAGCATAGCATATTGACCCAGATATATAGTGCTATTCAATGAGATGCTCTGTGTGTATTATATGTGTACACATGCATATAATAACTGTACATTGAATGCACACATATCCATGTAATATTACAGATTACATGCATATAATGCATAATTAAGGAATATTGTTTTTTCTTTCTCTAGTGATGGAGGAAGGTCATTGATTAAAAGAATAAAGAAACTGCTTGGCTGGCCCTCATAGGTTAAAACATAGGTGGGAGGAGTAAACAGAACAGAATGCTGGGAAGAAGAGGAAGTGAGCTCAGATTCGACAGCTCTTCTCTCTGGAGCAGAGACACCATGCTCCCAGCTCCTGGGCAGACATGATTCAGCTCTGACCCAGGATGGACATAGGCTAGAATCTTCCCGGTAAGCACACCTTGGGGTGCTACACACGATTGGAAATGGGCTAGTCCAGGTGCAAGAATTAGCCGAGAAGAGGTTAGATATAATGGGCCAAGCAGTGCTTAAAAGAATACGATTTGTGTGCTGTTATTTTGGGGCATAAGCTAGCAGGCGGCTGGGGTGCTGGGGACGCAGCCCCACCACTCTTATTACTACACTCTAGATGATCTTTCTTTGCCCTGTCACCCATCACAAAAGATGTAGAAACTCCATCACAGTAAGATTTCATGCTTAGACCCAGACAAATAGAAAGACTCATTGTTTCTATTCAGCTCTAGGTCCAGTTACCTAGGGAAAAGTGGTACTCGATTCTTTGAGAGAGAATATTTTCATCATAAATGACCCTACTGTGGACTGGGGATGGAAATGGCAGGGAGTGATTTGCACACAGTTAGATGTTCGCTGAGAAAACCCCATGAGAAAAAGAGGTTTCAAAAACCTCCTGGAAGACACAGGAAAGCAGTAGCTTCAGTATAATATTGTTACTGTGACCATTATATGTAGGTGAATTTTATTATTTATAATCAGAGACTTGAGTAGCATAGATTATTAAGAAAAGGAAGATTAAGATGTGTGTGACGATGGGACTGTCATGTATTAGAAAGAAGGGATGAGTTGTGTAATGTTATAGCCAGGAAAAGAGTAGCTTCCGTTTCTAATATAAAATAAATTGTAAAATGAATAAAAGTCTCCAATATGTATTCTTATTTACTGTTAGTAGAACATTGCTATATTTCTATGTCTGTGTGAAGGGTAGAAAGTGAATGAGATATGAGTGTCTGCTGGGTATGGAGGAGAAGTTATGGTTCCTAAGGTAGGAGAAGCAAGCAAGATCAGGATTATAGAGATGGTAGTGGAAGATGCCCCATTCAGACACAGAAACAAGTAGAAACCATTGAGTGTCTTATACTGTAGAAAGCCATCATTTTTAAAAAAAAAAAAAAAGACCGTAGTGTTATAGAGGAGAGTAGAACAGGCTAGTTAGGATACAGGAAAGGCTGTTAAGAGCCATTGTAGGAGAAAACTGATAAGCTGTGATAACAGTCTGTTAGCAATTTAGGAGAACCATGGAAATCAGCACTGAATGGGAGTAGTTTTAGTGTAAATGTGAAGGAAAAGGGGTCATCTAGGAGAAGAGCATGATACATTACTGTTCTCACATCTCAGCCAAGAGTATTTCTCATCCCAAGGGCATGGTCAGAGTTCCAGCCATGTTGAGAGCTTTAAAAAACAAATATATATTTTTGTATGCACATTTGCTTGATGCTCAATTTATCCTCAATAGCTTAAAAAAACAAATGCATTTGAACACAACATTTATTAACTCTTTGAAAATTTCATGTATGCATACAGTGTATCTTGATCCTGTTCACTGTGGGCCTCCCATATCCTCTCCCCATTCTCCTACCCATCTCAACTTCATATTCTATTTTTCTTTCTTTTATTTTTATAGCCCACTGAGTTCAATTTGTGTTGCCCATATATTCACAGATATAGAGCCATCCACTGGGCTGTCATCAGCCTACCAGAGGCCATACCTTTAAAGAAAGCTGACTTTCCCTCTCCCAGAAAATGGATTTCTCTGTTGAGGCGGCATGATTTTTATGGCTGTACACTGGGGTGAAGAACGAAGCCGAAGCTATAAGCACAGCCATGCCAACAAATAGCTTTCCCATTTCATTTGTAGGATTTGGTATTTACTCATTTTTTTTCCAGAAAAAGAAAAGCAAAACAAAATAACTAGACTACAGATTCTTATTATGTATGCAGGGACACGCTGTGGAATGGAGTCAGTTTGTTATATTTCATTTGAGTGGTTTGGGACAAGGCATTCTAAGAGCTTATTTCTATTTGCCTTTTTAGCCAAGGTATTAATGACTTCTCTTCTTTCCAATTACCTATATAGAGATCTATCAGGCATGTATTAAGGGGTTTATTGATATTAGAATAAATTTGAATATTATCACCACTCCATTTT
The DNA here is from genome assembly GCF_037038515.1 of Microtus pennsylvanicus. Classification (NCBI taxonomy): domain Eukaryota; kingdom Metazoa; phylum Chordata; class Mammalia; order Rodentia; family Cricetidae; genus Microtus; species Microtus pennsylvanicus. The sequence goes on along the minus strand of NC_134590.1, from coordinate 55,115,464 downwards.
AAGTGAAGAAACCGAACTTTAGAACATTGAGAACAGGCTTTATTGGAAGAGGAAAGTTAATAGTGAATTCATGATCAGTTAAAAGCCAGATCAGGAACATAGCAGTCTCTTCCTAGAATTAAAGCAAGATAGCATTGAGAAAGTTCACAGTAGGAAATGAGCTTCCAGGGGCAATCTGTATTAATTCCTGTGTTCACAGGATTTCTTAGAACTTTTGCCTTGTGGTTACCAAATACAGAAACAATACAATTTTAACTAATATCTGTTACAAAACCAATTCAGAGATACAATGGTGGTAAGAATTCTTAATGGGAGATATAAAACAAAAGGAGTTTGGATTCTAGCACAGGCCTTCCACTCACAAGGGAGGGGGCAGAAACTGGTGATTTCCCACTGCAAAGTTCGTTTGGCAAGAGAAGTTGAATCGGCATGTGTATCAGGTAGAATAGGTGAAGCTGGACATCTTATCAATGGTAATGAACATTCATGATTTATTTTAAAAATGCAGCTTTTGAGTTAGATTGTGGCCTGTTCATAGCAGTGGGTAAAACAATATTGCAGTGACATAACCATTTGAGGGGTTTTAGTTAAAAGGATGAAGTGAGATTTCCCCTTAGACTGCCCTCCATACAGTTTTGACACCTGCCAGAGAAGTGAGTCAAAGTTTATCTTTCCTCACTGATTCCTAAAAATTTAACTTCAACTTTCTTTCCCCTTTGCTACAATTTCTATCTCTGGATGTTTTTTATTAATTGATCTAGTTTTCTGTTGTAGCCTCCCCATTTATGTGAAGACCCTTGGAAGTGATTGCAACAATTACTAGTGTGTTTGCTCACTTTGTCCTATTGTAGCATCACACCCAGTAGAGAGCTAGCTAGTTGTTGGATTGAGACAGAAAAACAAAACTTGAGACGTATAACCTTCATTAGTTTTAAAAACTAGTAAGGAGCCGGGCGATGGTGGCGCACGCCTTTAATCCCAGTACTCAGGAGGCAGAGGTAGGCGGATCTCTGTGAGTTCGAGACCAGCCTGGTCTACAGAGCTAGTTCCAGGACAGGCTCCAAAGCCACAGAGAAACCCTGTCTCGAAAAACCAAAAAAAAATAAAAAATAAAAACTAGTAAGGAAATAGGTATGTCATGGGACCAATAAATCCTAAGTTTCATCTAGATCTACAATTTTAAAGTCTTCCTTGGAATGGTTCACATCTGAAGACAGATATTCATTATGGCTAAGTCTTGTCTGCACATTGTCAAATGTTGAGCAATATCTCTGGCTTAAGTGTTAGCATCCCACCCTATTGTGACAATGAAGAAAACTTGAACAAAATTGTCCCATACTGAGAACCACTAATCTAAGATGACAAATTAAACTAAAAGAAAGTATGATCTTAGCATGTTGTAAGGTAAATTGCTTTACTAAGCTGAGGCCATTTCCCTTCATCTATTTTATGAATAGAATTCATTAACAACAGTTTTTATAACAATTGTTTTAATAATGTTTCCTATGCCACAGTGTTTATCAACCAGGAATTTTAATAGAAACACACTTTCTTTGACTGATAAAGATGGAGAGTACTTTATTAAAAAGGCTATTAAGGCAATACAGGATTACTAAGAATGTTGGACATCCAGGAACAAAACAAAATTTTAAAAAAAAAGAATAAGACAATGAAGTCTAGGCTGTCAGGACACTAGCTAAAATCACACCAAACATGAGTTGGAGAGGCATTTTTGCTATTTTCCCTGATGTGACACACATGGTTGGTTCCTTTGATCATCTTTAGTCCTCTTACCCAAGAATGTTGTTATTGCTGCCCCCACGACCACGAAACTCTGCAACACATTTTCTAAACCCCTGTTTCACTGCATCTTTCTCTGTTGTGTGCATTTGACTGTCTGATGTTTAGAAATGTACTGAGTCTCAAAATGCAAGTAAGGCTAGCAAAGTATGCCTGTGACCTTTTGGATTCAAAGGTGGAGAAAGGTTCTACCTTTCACTAGGACCACGTCATAAAGAATTTACTAAAGGCTAACTATAAATTTAGACTCCAGGAAATTGCAGAGCAATGTGTACTAACTTAGACATAAACTCTGGCAATAATCAATAGTACTCAAGGTAGAAACAAGCTATTTACAGATACCTTTCACCTGTTGAAGGAGTAAACATTTGATGTATGAGGCTATATTTAGCCCTTATTCTCAATAGAAGTTTGGCACTTTTGTGTTCTGAAAGTAGGAGTTCACAAGTTAAACATTAGCACCCCATGGCCTCTTCAACCCTTGACTACATTGGGGCAGATACAGTGAGAGGAAGAGCCGTGCCATTCTCTCAAGGCCCATTTCCCCTGGCTCTATTCCTCAAAGGGTCTTGATGGCTCCCAAATTAGGACAGGCACAAGATGCTCTGGCCAACAAATTGCAATAGCATTTGCTGGGTTTCCAGAATCCATTGAATTTCAATGTGTCAGGCCTGTCCTCTGTGAGCTAGTCCGCATAGCAAACAGTCAGCGCCTTCATGGATAATTCAAGCTCCAGCAATTTCTCAGCTCAGATGGAACAGTACCAGCTTTGCTAGCGTGGAAAACAGATTAGAAACTGCAAACTCATTAATTCTACAAATGTTTGCTATACTTAGGGAAAGCCGTTTCCCATCATTTTCTTTCTCTCCTTCTAGAGTCAAGTTGGCTCTGTTTGAACACTTCCTGGTAAAATAGCTCCAGGGAATATGCAAACTGAAGAGGACAAAAGAATTGTGCTTTGCGTATGTGAGCAGAGAGGAGAACTAACTTTTCTAAGCCTCGTTCTTCATTTGTAATGCACTTAACTGTAGTTTATTCTGGACTTGTGAAGGAGTGCCAGTGTAGCAAATTACCCCTAAATCCTCACGAGCACACAAAGTTACTTTTCATTCACAGATTAAGTCTGACATCTTTTTCCGACAGAGTTTGTTCGACACAGTTCATTGTCACAGATATGTACAAGGCTTCATCTGACCATGTAAGAGTTGTACTTAATCCATACTGAATAAGAACAGGAAAGCATTTTAAATGCTGTAAAGCCTGGGGTAAAAGCTCATGGATGTGGAGAAGTTAACTAGAATTTGCAGAACTTAAATTAGACAATTATTGTCAACACGAAAAAGAACAGGTATATGCAGAATGAAGTCAAAGATATCAAAAGTCCAGAAACAAAAATCAAAGTAGAAAGAATCAAGTTACTAGAGGGACTAGTCCTTTGAAAATGGGAGCCTTATGCTATCCAGGAAACTTACTTATCTCAGAGTATGTAATATGCCAACTGCTCTTTCTGGGAGTCAATTTGACTTCTTATGGGAAATATGTTTATGGGCTGGGGACAAGGAGACTAATAAGGATAGATTCCAGAGTTCAAGATGGAGAATGAGAAAAATGACAAGAGTGAGGAAGGAAAGAACAAACAAAATATTTGGAAGCACTAGGGACAGAGCAAATTTGTAATTGATAGAACAAAGGAAGCAAGAAAAGTAGAGTATAAACCCTTGTTTCTTCAGATAAAAAAAATAATGACTTTGAGAAACAGAGAAAGATAAGATGAGCACCTTAAAGAATATGTAATTCATATTCCACCCGGGTAAGCTTAAGACATCAATAAAACTGAACAGTTTACTTTAAAAATGCTGTAATTCGAGGAAAAAGGCTAGAAATAATATGAATTCACAGAAGTATCAGTTTGTAAATGATAGACCAAATCCTGAAGGTAAAGAACACCATCCATAGTAATTAAAATAGATCAGCAACCCACAGAAGAAATTCCTGTGTACTCACTTGAGTGCATACTACAAGATGGAGGAAGCAATTAAGTAGGTTGAGAAGGAGCCATCACAGAGACAAGAACAATTTGAGATTTAATGTGTTAGGGTCATCAAAGAATTAGAGAACTTGAACAAAATGGTTCATATGAGGGTGTGAGGTACAGAGTAGTCCAGGAAATTAGAAGTAGAAGCATACCTATTAGAATTAATCATGAAAGTGTCACTTAGAATCTCAGTTTATGTCAATCACAGTGGAGCTATTTGTTGAATATTCATTGGCTGTTTATTCAGTTACTATCCTGTTCTGGGCTTTGTGCTGAGGACTGAGGATCAGGGTGAATAAAACAGATGTAGACACTTGGAGAACCTGGAATCTAGTGGGTGACAGGGATGTGATAAACAGCCCCATATGGAATAAAAGTAACTGAGTTGCCAATGTGTTATAAAGACACATTTTTAAAAGTAAGCTGGAAGAGTCAATAGATTATACTTCCGAAATTTTATCATCAATGGCACTGTAGAAACTGACTTAAACTAACACAGAGACTACAATCTACATTAAAGGGAACTTTTACATTGATGTATCTGAAAAAAATATGAAGATTTGCATCAGTAATATTGTTAAAAAATAAAGAGTGACAATTGATAAGGCAAGGCCCGCGCGAGTTGAAGGAGCACAGACATTCACATCAAGAATTAGATTTGCTTCAGGAAAGAGACCTCCTCTGGAAGAAAGACTAACAAGCATAAAAGAACAGTGGGAGACGTGATAAGGCTGATATTCTTACTCAAGAAGGAAATGAGTCTATTTGGTAAGGGCAAGGAAGGTGACATTTAATTAGAAAGCGTGTGGAAAGAAAAAAATTTGTTTTCTTAATGAAGAGTTTGCAAATGCTTATAAACTAATGTCATCTCTTCAGAGGCAAGGTCACGTGTACCTCACACTTGGAGCTTGAACAATGTATTCAACCGTTTTTAATTCTAGCAGTGTATCCTATCTTACATAATTCAGCTTTGCACATGTGACTGGATATTGGTGAATGCAAGCTAACTGAGCAGAAATGATGTCATACTTAGATTTGGCATCCCAGGCTTTGTTTTGTGATTTCATAGCTCTCGGAAAAGGCAAGTTTTACATGGAAGAGTTCTTAGACATTATTTGGAGGGCTGTTGTCTACTATCTAAGATGAAATGGTTTTGTTTAGTTTAGCTGTTATATGAATGAGACATGCAACTTTTTTTTTCTAACTTAAAGTAATGATTTGAGCGGGGCAGTGGTGGTACACGCCTTTAATCCCAGCACATGGGAGGCAGAGGCAGGCGGATCTCTGTGAGTTTGAGGCCAGCCTGGTCTACAAGAGCAATTTCCAGGACAGGCTCCAAAACTACAGAAAAACCTTGTCATAAAAAACAAAAAAAATAGTGAATTTAAGGAATATATGTGATGGTTAGTTTGAAGTGCCAACTTGATATAGTTCAGAATTATCTTAAGTTCCTCTGGGAGGAACTGTGAAACAGATAGCCCATCAGCATGTCTGTGAGAGATTGTCTTGATTGTTGAAACTGACATGGGAAGCATTTCCCACTGTAAGTGACAACATTTGGATTTGGGCCCTGGCCTGTATAATTGCATAGAAAGTATTGAACACAAACAGGTATATGTACATTTATTTCCTCTCTGCTCCTGATCATGAATGTGATGTGAGCAACTGATTTAAGTTCCTGCCAACTTCCCATAATCATTGAGTGTCACCTAGAATTGTCAAGAAAATAAGCATCCCCAAGTTGCTTTAGTCAGGACATTTTATTTATCACAGTAACAGACATGATACTAGGACTCTCCTTCCTGACAAAAATAACTGATATAAAATATTGTGACACTGATTTAATCATATATTCACATATTTTCTCTTTTCATTTTATATTTATTGTCTTACAATCAAGGATGTGTTTAACAAGACACAGTTATACTTATTAGTTGAATTTTCTGGCTTATTTCTTTTGGAAATAGAAACATTAAAAAAAGAAACCTATATAGGATGTAGACAAAGACCTCACTGCTTAAAAGCCCAATTTGTCTTATTGATAAAATCCCACACTCAAGTATTTGGAGACATTTCCCAGTCCATTTCTTTGCTTTCAACATCAAATTGCTACTCTCTATATGAACCTCAGGACTTAGGCCTCCACAAAGAGGCAGGTATTGATCACCAAGACAAAAAGAGAAAAGTGTCACTTTTTCTTGCAATAATAACCATACCTTTCAATTATCTCTGAAGGGACAGAGCATGTAATAGAAGACCTTTCAGAAATGAACCATCCAAGATTACAGGCCTCAGAGTCTGCCTATTTTATCTTTCTGTATTATAAATCATTGTCTTTCTAACCATGTTCTTGTCCACTTCACATGAAGCCTCTAACATTTCTAGCCCTCTCTTTAACCACAGCTGTGGTTTTTATGTTAGATATGAAGTATATAAAAGCCAGTTCCAAACTTATAGCAGTACAAGATTTGGTAATTTAATGAGGATTAAAATAAAATAATAAAAATACTTTTGATTATCTTTTTCTCTGTAACTTTTAAGATATTGCAAAAATTACAATATTTGTAGTCTTGACTATCTAGCTAATTAGAGCAACCTTTCATTTTCTCTTTCATGGAATAGGAATAATCTCATTCCCAATCTGAATCAGAGCAAAAATTATACCTAATGTATGTAATATAGTTAGTAAATAATTAAACATACATCCTTTAAAACTTAGGCATAACTAACTAACCAAAGTAGTAATTACATATATATAGTGAGTCTTTCTCTGTCCCTCAGACAGCTCCCAAATAACCACACTAAGATTTATTATTAATTATGAAAGCTAGGCTTGTTTCTAACTAGCTCTTATAATTTACATGCTACCACATAACACATGGCTTGTTACCTCATCTCCTACATACTGTGCTTCCTCCTCATCTCTCCACAACTCTGCCTTTTTATTAAACCAATCACAATGACTTATCCTCACACACTATAATGGAATATTCCACAGCATTAGTGGGAATATAGCATGTGCTAGATATTTTAAATAGGTTATCTCTAATTGTCATACTTTCAAGCGGAACTTTTTATAATGATAAAAATCATTTCTGTGTTCATCATCTTTCAAAGTTATAATAAAACCCAAAAATAAATAACTTAGAAAGAAGTGAAGATTGTTATTGTTGCTTTTTTGTTTGTTTGGTTTTCATTTTTTAATTTTATTCTTATTTTCATGGTTTTAGAGGTTTTAGTCCATGATGACCTAATCCAAATCATTTTTTGCCTGTGAGGCAGTAGATCATGTTGGTTAGGAGTAAGTGATAAGCAGAATCAAGCTGCTCACCTTAGATGATCATCAAATAAAAAGGAATGGAAGGGAGAGACTTCCAATGCATCATTTGTGAGGGCTAATATCAGTTGTCAATTTGAAAATATGTCCAAATATTTGAAGAAAATCTTCAGGCACAGTGAGAAGTAATTTACAGGTTAGTACCTGTTCATGCCTATGAGAGGGGAATAATACTGGGAACTTGATAGTGGGAGAATCACTGTCCAATTGATCCAGTATAAGAAGAAGTTCATTCTGCTTTACAAATAAAAGTACCACTCCCTTTTAGTTTGAAGAGAGTGGCATTCATCCCAGTTCTCCAGGAGGCCCGTGGGGAGATAAGATGATTCACAGGAAAAAGTTCATAGAAAGGAGTCTAAAGATACTCTCCATCCTTCTAAGCTTTCCTGATAAGCAGTCATTCAGGAAATATATATAGTTTGAACTTTTTGTATTTTTCTGAAATTTCAGAATTTTATCATATCACACGTAAACATTTTTTCCTCTATGTTAATGAAAACCTATGAACTCCTGTATCTATAGTGCATCTTGATAAACCACTAAACTTACAAAGCTTTTCTACTCCCCACTTCCTGAGGAGATGATGCTACCTTCCTTGTAAAGGTAATACCCATTCCCCAAGAACCTTGCTGCTCCACTTTGATATCTTCTTCCCTGTACCTTCAATATTTTCCTTTTAATATACCATTTCACCTGACTTTGAGCCTTCACAATTCTTTCTCCCTCAAAACACAAACATAGATTACAATGCTAAAAAAAATAAAATAAAATAAAATAAACAATTTTCTATACTCACCAGACAGCACATTTTCTTTGTCTTCCCTAAATAGCAGCAGTTTCATAGGAATTCCCTGAACTGGCTGTCTCTGGGTCCTCTTTTCACATTCATTCTTCAACACAATACAGTTTGAGTTTTATTAAGGTCTACCAGTACTGTTATTACTTAACAGCAATGCCTTTCCATCTAAATGGTTCTTTGAGTCCTTTCTCTGAATGAATTGTAATATGTATACATTATTTTCCACATCTCTGGAAAACACTCCCTTCCTTTTGATGTTCGGAAGACTAGTCTCTATTCCTGGATAATTTTTCCTTAAAATTCTTTGTGTGCTCCTATTTATCTATATGTATCTGATGCCAGTGATGCAAATAGTTGTTAGTTCAACATAACTTGTTAGTATTTTTGCATTGAATTCCATCTTACACGGTCCCCTTTGTCTTTTTTCACATTATACCTTCTAGTCATAAGGAATTATTTATTATTTTGTGCTTTTTCGTGGTCACTTTTATCTATATCTAATCCAGTCTCTACTGGGTTTGAATGCAACAGGTTCAACACATGGTGAAATCCTCTCTCTAAAATCGGATATCTAAAATTAAATAATCTTTTCAAAATTTCATAAGGATCTATGTTGTGGAATATTTGTATACTGTGTGAAGATATATTATTATGACTGGTTTAAGAAAGAGCTGAATGGCCAATAGCTAGTTTGGAGGAAGAGGAGGGACTACTGGGGACAGAGAGGAAGCTAAGGAATAGGGACATGTGGATTACCTCAGAGAGACACCTAGAAGACACAGAAGAGAAAAAGGAAATGCAAGCTGGAAGACAGGTAACACCATGTGATAGACTGTAGATTATTATAAATGGGTTATTTTAAATTATAAGAGCTAGTTAGAAACAAGCCTAAGCTACAGGCTGAGCTTTCATGATTAATAACGTCTCTGTGTCATCATTTGCAAGGAGGCTGGCAGGACAGAAAGACACATCACAGATCTGGTCTTAATTTTATCAAACTTATTCAGATTTAAAATTTTGATCATCTTGTTCTTCATTTCCCTTCCTAAGTCAACATTCAGTTAGCAACCAAATCTTGGTTCAGTGTCTTATTGTGCAGCGTATTTCCTTTCCATCTCTATCTCTAAAGTCTTCCTGTAGGACACTGTTGATATTCATCCTCTGGGGGTGACCAATATTTAGTTGACCCTTCATTCCCTCTTCCCTTCTTCAAACTCAATCTTTCTGATGTTTTTAGAAGTAATTTAAGACAAGAATCTAAACATGTCATTTCTTTCCATAAAACTTACCAGTTCTTCATTCTCCAGAGACTCCAAAGCAATTTTTTGAATGGTATTAAATATCACTTTGAAATTATAGGTTTCAATGATTAACTTTTCATCATTAAAGGGAGATTTTGAATTATTTTGAGTCTTCTAAAATTTTAGAACTTCACTGTGTTATTCCATGACACTAATCATGGTTTTGCTCGTCTATATTTTCTCAGTCTTCCAAGGTTTCGACTTTTATCTTCCTCCTGTGTGTTTTACACTCTTGACATCCAGGTACCTTCAACTCCTTTTATCACCAGAAAACTCCAGTCACTTCTGTGAGAAGACCACTCTTTACATAGAGATATTCAAGAGAATTACAGGTCTCATTAATGGCAAGCCCCAACTTGTAGAGGCAAAACTTCAATGTACAACTTTTCCTTTATGCCCCCGATGCCTATTTGATGAAGTCACATTATCTGTGCATTCCAAAAGCCTAAGTCACAATAGAAGTGGGAGAATTTTAGTGATGAGGTGACATGATGATATTGTTACATGATTGGGCTAGGAAATCTTTCACTTAGAATAGTACATGTCCACTTACCAGGAGAATTTTAAACATGGAGGCTTTGAGTACCAGCTAGGAATGAAAAAGAGAAAATGGAAATTATTGGGTGACTTTCAAGGTGAAGGACCTAAGGTAATTTTAGTTCCACAGCCACCTGCTGTATCCTCTCTACCTAGACCTAGTCCACTGCTTTGTGACTAGCTTCTGACCCTAGAATAATTTCCTACCAGGTAACCTACAAACAGCATACTTGGAAAGGACCCACCTAGGCTACTTTATCCGTCCCCTCCTTCTCCATTATGGTCTCTCTAGGGTGCCCCATAGTACAACCCCTGCCACCTGCCTCAGTACTTCCTCCCAGACTATTTCTATTCCTTTGGTATGACTACCCCAGCCCCACATTCTATCAAGGATCAACAGCTATCACCGGAGATAAGGACCTAGATAGGATGCCTGAACGATCCCTCTCCGTTATTACACCAAAGTCATCAATGTCATGCCGAACCTTCAGGCCTTGCCATGATCTCACATTCTGTGTGCAGTCCAGCGAATACATCAAACTCTACCCCACCTGAACGTTCTTCTAGTTCCAAGTCTTAGTCTAAGTGCCATCCTTTCAGGTCCAATTTAATCAGTTTCTACTGCACTATTCCCAACACTAGGCTTGGCCCCTCCTATACCCTGTGTGTTAACCTAGCTTAGTCAATTCTCGTTATCATGGTCTTTCCCACCACATTCTACCTCCAGGCCTAGTCCTGGGTGGCATAACCTATGTCCATATCTAGTCTGTTGATCTCTCTGACTCCATAAACTTATGCATACCCTCCTCAACTTCTAGTCCCTACCCCAGATCCTAGCTCACCTGTACCATATTCCACATCTAGGCTTTGCCCTGACTGTACATCTTTGTGAGGATCCATATTGGTGAATACTTGAAATTTCACCATCCCTACCTTCAGGCCTTGCTTCATAGCTTATCCACTGCCCTAACCTGAGACATTCTAAAATATTACATTAGAAATACAAGCAAAGAATGAAGTCCACATGCCCAGGTCTCATTGTAAAAACGTCTACAATATGAAAGGGCAAGGCAGCATATCTCACCATGAAATCACAAGTATTATAGAAATGCTTTCCAGTGAGAATTACCTACATCCTAGATGAATCACAGGACATATACTCAAATAAAAAGCAAACTTCATCAAAAAATACAAGGAACTTAAATAAGACACAAACAAACAGTCTGCTGAGCTTAAAGAGAATTGCAACAAATGCCTGGCAGTTCCCCTAAAACTGTAAGTACAACAGCTCTTGGAAATGATGAAAAAAACCTAGAATTTGAAACAATCTGGGTTTAATAAATAAATGTAAATATTAAATGGAACTCAAGCTGAAGTGAAAATGAAACTGAAAAACTTCATAACGCAATTGGAAAACTCCGATGAAAGCCTCCTCAGTAGACTAGATCAAGCGGAAGACAAAATATCAGGACTTGAAAAAGTAAAAGAACTAGACTGTATATACTTAGAATGTGAGAAATAGTCAAAAGAATGTGAGACAATATGAGAAGACAAAAATCTTTGAATTATAGACATAAATGAAGAAGAATTCCAAACCAATGATGTAGAGCAGATCTTGGACAAGAGTAGAAAAAAACAAACAAACAAACCAATCAACCAACCCACCAACCAAATCATAAACAAAAACCAGAAAACTTCCCATTACAGCTTTATTCATAATATCCAGAAACTGAAAACAACCTTGATATTCCTCATCCAATGAATGGATAAAGAAAACATTGTACATTTATGCAATGGAGTATTGTTTAGTTGTTAAAAACAATGACATCATAACGTTTGAAGGCAAAATGATGGACCTAGAAAAAGAAATCGCCCTGAGTGAGGTAACCCAGATTCAGAAAGACAAACATGGTACGGACTCAGTTATAAGTGGATATTAAGCTGTTAAGTAAAGGATAATCCATACTACAATCCATAGATCCAGAGAGGCTAAGAAACAAGGAGGGCTCAAGGGGGAACACATGGATCTCCTTGGGAAAGAGAAACAGAACAGAATTTTGTGGGTGAACTGGGAGCAGGTGGGTATGGGAACAGGAGAGATTAGTTTGGGGGTGATGGAAGGAGAGAGGACTGAAATTGGGGGAATTTCAGGGGCTATGTGGAAATCTAGTGTAATGGAAACGCCCTAGAATCTATGAGGGTGACCCTAGTGAGCATTCCAAGTAATGGAGGATATGAAGCCTGAACCAGCTATCTTCTGTAACCCAGTAAGCCTTTAAATAATGGGACATGGACATGAACCTAACCACAAAACATTCTAGCTACTTTTTTTTGGCATGTTTGCATTTGTTTGCATTTTGCAGAAAAATTTGCATTTCTCTGATAACTAAGGATATTGAGCTTAAGTGTCTTTCAGTTATTTTAGATTCATCTGTTGAGAGTTTTCTGTTTAGGTCTATACCCCATTTTTATTGGATTATTTGTTCTTTTGATGACCAATTTATTGAGTTCTTTGTGTATTCTGGAAATCAGCCTTCTGTCTGATGTGGGGTTGGTGAAGATCTTTTCCCATTCTGTAGGCTTCTATTTTGTTTTGTCGACTGTGTCCTTTGCATTACAAAAGCTTCTCAGTTTCTGGATGTCCCATTTATCAATTGTTTCTCTCAGTGTCTCTGATATTGGGGTCCCCTGTGCCAATGCATCCAAGTGTACTTCTCGAAAGACCTAGCAATACCACTTTTGGATATATACCCAAAAGATACTCAATCATACCACGAGGACATGTGCTCAACTATGTTCATAGCAGCGTTATTTATAATAGCCAGAAGCTGGAATTAATCTAAATGCCCCTAGACAAAAGAAGGGATAAAGAAGATGTGCTACATTTACACAAAATGTACTACACAGAAAAAATAACGACATCTTAAATTTGCAGGCAAATGGATGGATCTAGAAAGCATCATGTTGAGTGAGGTAACCCAGACCCAGAATGATAAGTATAATATGTGCTCACTCATAAGTGGCTTTTAGACATAAAGTAAAGAAAAATCAGCCTACAATTCACAAACCCAGAGAATCTAGATGGCATAGAAGACCCTAAGAAGGACATAGATGGATCTAATCTACATGGGAAATAGAAAAAGACAAGATCTCCTTAGTAAATGGGGACCATGAGGATCATGGGAGAGGACAGAAGGGGAAGGGGGAAGAAGGGAGGGAGTGGAGAAAATTATATAACTCCATAAAAACAATTTTTAAAAAAATTTTTAATATCCACCCTTGTCCTCCCAAATTTCATGTACATTTTATGATATAAAATGCATTCAGCACATCTCTACGAGTTCCTGGTATCCTAGTACTTTAAGCACCGGTCAGAAGTTTAAGTTCAAAGTAGTTTATGAGATTCAGTTAAGAATGTCTGATAGCATGATAAATTGAAGTGTGGATTACACCGTTTTGTCTTTTGGAATATGAGCCAAATTTAATAGTACTACAAAGTGAGTACTGGGGCAGTCAGGTCATGAATGTGATGTCATTGTGAAGAGGTCAGTGTCTATGATGGAAACAGGGGGAATGATGGGCCTTATTGAAAATATGCTGTGAGTAAACAGAGTGAGGAGACAACCTCACAGAGACAGACCTTTGACAGATGGCAGGGGGTATGAAAGTGACTTGATTTTGAATGTCCTATCTTCTAGACCTGTGGGAAAGGATTGTGATATTGAACATACCATTAAAACTAGAGGATGAACCCTTTGGAGACATTTGTATTTGGAGCAAAACCTACACCAGGCACCTAACGATGATGAGAGTCGGTGATAACGGTAAGAACACTAACACTAACCCAGGTAGATGTCGTCTTGCTTTAATCTCATGAGTGTGTTCTTCATGGGCCTGGAAAGGCAATCTTATAGAGTATTTGTGGACAGTCTCTTCAGAAATCCTTCCCAAAGTCAAAGTTCGTTGTCATCTGCTCTTTGTGGGATGTGGGCAAATGGATGGCCTATTCTGAGCTCTATTTCCTCCATATTAAAAGAAAAAAAAATACATCATCGGGAATTAACAGACTGAAATAAAATACTTCAAATTTACAATGCTGCAGAGAACTTAAAACAGTTCATTTTCTCAGCACATATTAGCAGTTGAAACCAAGAGTTATAGAGAAAGGAGTATAAAGAAATTTTATTGAAACTCTCTATGAAAGGAATGAATGGTTATAGTTTGGTCAAATGTGATGTTATGCAGGATGAAAATACCCAACCTTTGCTCATGGACATGCTACTTAACTCTCCCCCTTGAGGGGATCAAATATCAGTAAAGTTCCTGCCCCCCTGGGCTAGGAATTTACATCCTCTACATCCTCCCAGTAAACAGAGCCCACATATGCAAGGATTTCTCTGAGCCATTCATGGATCAGCAGTACTTTAAGGAAAGGAGCACAGTGTTAATGTGGCTGTCCTCCTGCCACTCTCAATCCAAGTACCTCACACTGGTGAGAGGCAAAGTAACATGTTAAGTTACTAAACATATTACTAAAACACTGCTTATCCAGAGGCATGAAATGATTACCTGGATTGGAGATCAATGTGTTACTCTCCTATATAACTCTGTGTATGGCCACACCGTGTGCCCAGAAGAGCTAACTAGGCTCAAGTCTGATCATCCTGATTTCATACATTCCTTTTTAATTTGACCTCTTCTTTGAATTTTCTTTGTAACACCCTACATAATTACATACTTAATATCTCCCAACAGAAACTCTAATCCTCTATGCCCAGAAAGTATAATTATCAAAGTATGTCTTACTTTCCTGTATCTCTTTTAAGATAGATTTGCATATGTGGTTTTCTCTTTTCTGAATACACAATCACTTCTATATTGTAGGCTTCAAACACACACATACACACACTCACACTCATGCATACACTCTCACACATACTCATAAACTCACACACCCACACTCACACATACTCACACACACTTATACATACACAGTTATACACACATTTGCACACACTTGTGCATACATTGTCACACAACCACACATATGAACACACATACTCACACTCACAAACATACTCACACACACTTATACCTGCACACTTATACACACACACTACTCATACGCTTTTATACCTCCACACTTATTCACACGTATACTCACACACTTATACATATGCACATTTACACACACATTTACTCATACCCATACACACACTCACACCAAACTCCACAGAATTGCCTTCTTTCTGCTAACTCCCTCAGCCCGTCTTATCTCTGTCAGTCTTTCTCCGTTGTTCCTGTCTACAAAACTTATAAAGTGCCTGATGCATAGGCCTTATCTCCTCCTGATCAAATTATGTGTGACTGTATGCACTCTCTCTCAGGAAGTATGAATGTGCAATTTCTTTGACTTGAATGATATCGCTTCCATTTTCCATGTGGCTGCTTCCTTCTCAATACTCAGGTGTCAGACCAATTGTTGCTCTTCAGAGATGAATTTCATGACTGAACATAAAGCCAGCCTGCCCATTTCAAATCACTGCCATTCACGCTCTGCTACATTCGCTCTCGTTACCTTGTTTTAGCTGTCTACATGAGACCATCTTATTTACTGTTATCAGTTGTTTTCTCCTTTAAAAATAAAAACAATGCCTTGAGGGCAAAAGTTGTCGGTTTTATTTATCGTTACACCTCTGCACCTTAACAATATCCACTGTAGAATTATTCTCAGCAAACACTGTTTGACCAGATGACTGATTGCCATCCTCATTAAACAATAAGCTTCCATTATTTGGAACGTGTGTGCCTTCTAAACTCGCTATATAGCCCCCAGTATGTGTTAAATACTTAAATATATGTTGATCAAATGCATGATGGTGAGTTAGCCCACTAGAGCTAGCTATCCAATAAAAGATAAAGAAGGCAAGCAATTTCATGGACTGCCATTACCTGGGAGGGTGTCTAGCCAAGGCTGGCTGGAAGAAAGCAAAACATTGAAAGAAAATCAGGATACTGAAGAAAGCAAGTCTATGCATTGTATGTAACTCAGCATATGATTGTAACATTGACTTGACCAAGTGAGTTTTATACTTCAGCACAATTCACACTTTAAAAAGTCTCATTTTAATCCCACTATAGGCTCACCTGCAGCTTCATTCAAAAGTCTGTGCAGGGAGTGAGTTGCTTGTGACAGGTGTCCAACAACATGCTAACAGCCAAATCTATTGGGAGCCCAATGTTGCCTCTCAGCAAAGCTTCCATTGATGCCTCACCCCACCCCCATGCCCTATAAAGAATGCCATTCTCTTGAGACATCACAATAGTAGTTCACAAATAAACCCTCATCCTTTGAGAGAGACTAACTGTAGGGGAAAAAGATAATTACTTAGTTCCTTTATCTCCAAATTATTTGTAATAAAATCTGAAATCGCACCACAAGGTCTTTCATGAGGATGTCATAAATTAAGATGCATCAGTGTATCTGGTACATCTGTTCCATTCTCTGGCCCTTTGTCTTCTGCAAAGAGCACACCAACCTCAATACCCAGCAGACAGCGTTTACGCAAATGATGTCGTGGTCTACAGCATTAATATTCAGTGATTGTCTGTCATAGACACCTTACTGTACATCTGTTATGCAAATGTATGTTAATTCTGACTCCCTGACAGCTGCCTAGCTTCCCTCCCTAAAATGATCTTTTCCATTTTGAAGTTTGCAATCTGTTCCCCAAAATGTTAATCCAACAATTAGCTGAAATTGCTAAACAGAAATTGTACATGTTCAGTCTAAAATAGAAGGTAGCATTTTAAAATAGATGATGAATCTTCTTCCCACATCATTTATTTTATATGTGCTTGTACACAATGTAAACATTGATCTCAGAACAGCTTTGGTGGGGGTAAGTAGCAGTTTTCCTTACCCAGGTCCTTGGGGTGTGACGAAAGAAGAGACATCATTCCTATCATCTATGGGACTTTGTGGTCAAAGATGATTTTAATGATACACTGCTCATTTCTAAGTTCAAAATATCTTTCCTTCCCAAATAATTTGTATCAACGACTTGGATATTAACAAACAGCAACACAGAATTATAAAATGATGAATATCCTAAGAGAATAACCCAGGACACACAGAGAGTAGTAAATGGTATCTTGGTAGAGGTTTGATGGATGTTAAAGAAGGATGTTTCCATACTTACTTTCATTCTAAGGCATAGGTGATAGATCCTGAGGAGTTCATAGATCTTTGCAGAAAGATTTCCAAAAAAATATAGTATTTGAGATGATAACTCAGAACTAAATTATAACAAATACTTGGTGAAATCTGCCAGGACACAGTACATACTTGTCATTCTACTATGTGGGAGGCACCATGTTGGCCATATTAAATAATGCTTAACATTCTTTGGAGGATAGTGCTATTAGGAAGGCTATTTTAATTATGACAATGTAGCTGGGAAGTGACTTCTGAAAATGCAGGAGACTTCTACTACGTCTCCCAGATCTCTGCTCTTGGAGGGGAGACCCATTGGATGTTTGGAGTGAAGGAGGGCATAAACTTCTACTTTATGGAGTCTTCTAGTTTGTTCTAGATAAGTGTCTGGTATTGATCTTCTGGGATATCCAAAACACAATTAAAGGATATGGATTTGGATCTATTCTCCATTTTAGCAAATTTAGAAATTATTTGTCTTCAAAGTTATTTATTGGCCAGACCTACCCTTTTGGTGGCATAAGAATCTATTTCTAAAATAGGTGCAAGAATTGCCAATGTACAGGAACAAGGAAGTCAGGACCACAGGGGGTGCACCCACCCACTGAGACAGTGGGGCTGATCTATTGGGAGCTCACCAAAACCAGCTGGACTGGTACTGCAAAAGCATTGGATAAAACCGGACTCTCTGAACATGGCAGACAATGAGGGCTGATGAGAAGCCAAGGACAATGGCACTGGGTTTTGATCCTACTGCATGTACTGGCTTTGAGGGAGCCTAGCCTGTTTGGATGCTCACCTTCCTAGACCTGGATGGAAGGGGGAGGACCTTGGACTTTACGCAGGGCAGGGAACCCTGACTGCTCTTTGGACTGGAGAGGGAAGGGGAGAGTAGTGGGGGGAGGGGGAGGGAAATGGGTGGCGGGGAGGAGGCAGAAAATTTTTAAATAAATAAATAAATTGCCAATGTATAAAGCTCCACTGCAGTCTAATTTATTTGTTTTGTAACTTATTTGTAAACTCATAATAAGACAAAACATGGGTATGCTAAAGTTATACCTAATGTATGATAATCCTTCACTGATTCTCAATGGATCTATCAATAATATGTAGCCAGTAAAAATAAACCATTCATTGGCTTTTATACAATTATATTATTTAAAGGAAGTCCAAGATATTAAAGTTATTATAAATGCATGCTCATATCCACTTCATTCTCAGAAATTTGGTCTTGGAGTCAATAATTGGTTCTTACAATTTGTTATTCACATACTATCAATTGAATAAGTTATTATAACAAGCCTCATAAAATTTCCTGAAGACTCAATATATCTTTATGTAAATTCTTTGTGGATGCAAGATTTTTACAAAGCTAACACAAATGAAAAACTCACTATCTACAAATTCACCTACCTTTCCTATTCCAACCAATGATTAGAGGCAGCACGCAAAGCTGATGCTTAAGGTCCCCTGAAACACAGATTGTTAAATTTCTCACGGTCTCCAGTCAGTGTCTTCCCTCACTTTGAAGAAGCAGGTAAAGGAAGAGTGCAAAGAGACAAGAACATGAGAAGGACAGATACTCCTCTTTGAGGAACTTTATTTTCCTCATTCACAGGAACTCCCTAGGACAGCAGCATAGAAATTATCCGCATTTTGTAGGTGGGGAGAGTTTTTAACCACAGCAATTTTAGGGCTCTCTTAGACACTTCCTAGTGAGCAGGTTCCCTGCCAAACCTCAAAGCCATTTGTTGGGGGGGAGAGGGGCTTCTGCTTTCCATTTTCATTTTTTCCTCTTCCCCAGATGGTGTATGTGGCTTTGGCTCTTCATTTTCAGGCTTCAGTGACCTGGATGATGGACGAGGATTTGCTTTGGACCTCTGAGGCCAGACTGGAGTGCACGTGTCAGACTCAGGATGGGCTCCTATCCTCTCCTGATACAGCCCCAAGTTGAGCCCTTCTTAGAAGCTTTATAAAACATGGGAATCATGAGTTATTCCAGACATAAAAGGGGCAAGCTCTCCACTCTCGGAAGCAGCCCTCCTGAAGCAGCTCTGGAGGACCAATTTCCTCAGCATGCAGGTGATATTGATCCTGCACATCACACACACTGCGATGTTAGGCACAAGAGACTAGATGGAAGAGGCTCAGCAAATAGAAGTAACCACTACCTCAAGCACAGCTCAAGTCAAGCAATGTAACTGTTCTCATTAAGGGCGTGACCTCTCACTCTCTTGGGGCACCTATCTGAGAAAGAATGTTTTCATTATTTTGCATTTCAGTATAAATTCTTTAATGCCTTTGGGATTAGTTATTGGTTTGCTAATGATATAAGACAGTTAAATTAGAAAATCATTAATAAATAATACATGCTTATCTTAAACAGCCCATATAATTTGAAACAGAATAAGTAATGTTTTGATCTTAGGACAACTCATTTTCTTTAAATACCAGTGCCCTGACTAGACCTGATTATGTATTTTGTATAACCTGGAATCTTAATGAATTCTTCATGATGACTGATGTCAGTTGGCTTAAAATATGTTGACATACGGATATTGTAAGGTGCTTAGGAGTTCAATATTTCTAGAATAATATTAATTTTCCGTTTTTCATCATTTTTGCTTGACTTAGTCTAATTTGTTTCCAGTGACTTGTTTTCTCTACTCTTGTGAGGCATTAAACTGTTATTGAATAGGAACAATATTCAGTAACTCTGTGTTGATACCTACAATGCCTCAGGTTACTTTCTTTATTTAAATTTGTAACTACAGAAGCAACTGCAACCAATATAAATATATGTGAACAAACACAATCTAATATTGCTAAATCAATTTGATTTGGGAAAAATGTTTGCAGAAATGCTGATGTGTAGTCACTATCTACAAGTATATTGATGATATTGTTATCAGCTGTTCATAAGCATATAAAATTAGATGCTACTGAGTTATATGAAAAATTAGTTTCCCACTGGTCAATCACACTGTACTCTATTTTCTTAGAGTCATATTAACTATGCACAATTGTAAAACATGTTGCAATTATCTCGAAATTCATACCCTTAGGTTACACAGTTTTCACAGTTTCTTGTATTATTTGCTCAGCCCATACTCACTTCATAGTTGAAGAACATTATAATTTTTATTTAATTTTGCTTCTCTAATTCTATGTTCTTAAAAATAAACTGTGTACTTTCCCACTTTAAGACACAGTTATGGACATTCATAGTCTCTTATTTTTTTTGGTTATTTTTACATTCCAAACTTGACATTTCAAGGGGGCAACACTCAAGTCAACTTGATATGTCAGACCAATCCGATCAACATGCTTCAAGTCAGTTGTTGCACCTTTTCTTTGTTTTCTGTTTGATTTAGAATTTTCTTTTGCATGTGAGGTAAGACGTCATATTCAGTTCAGGCTCCAGAGAAAGAAATCTCCCTAACCTGCATGCAGATAGAAGAGCCTTGCTCCAGTGAGAATGGGGTGGTATTTACAAGCCTTTGATGCAGAGGCAGTTTCATAGATTTCCCCAGAGTAGCATGCTCTTTCTCATGACTGAACATCTGACAAGGACAAACATCTTCACTGTAAAGTTCCAATGCAGATTCAGTGGTCAAGACTTATAGAAGAACTTGGGTAGAGTGAAAGTCAGGATATGTAAAAAAATGTAAGAAAGAAGGAAGATGAGGTACAGATGGAGTGTGTAGGTGTGTGGGGGGGTGTAAGGGTGTGTGTTTGTGTGTGTGTGTGTGTACATATATATGCATGGACTTTACCTTGCAACTAACTACAAGCTAACATGTGGAGCTGAGTAGATAGCCCCCTCAGCCTTACATGTTGGATGCCAATGGGTACTGTGGGGAATCAATCTTAAGACTTCAACAAAATGCAAATTTCCACCAGTGGATGTGGGATTCCCCTCTATATGCTGTCAATACCATTTGTTAATAAAAAAACTGCTTTGAGCCAATTGCAGAGCAGGGCAGAAAGAGCTAAGCAGGAAAAACTAAAGTGAATGTTGGGAGAAAGAAGGGTGGAGTCAGAGAGAAGCCATGAAGCCCTACCAGAGACAGACGTCAAAACTTGAGCTGGTAAGCCACAGCCACATGGCCATACACAGATGAATAGAAATGGGTTAGATTAATATGTAAGAGTTAGCCAATAAGAAACTAGAGCTAATGGACCAAACAGTTATTTAATTAATACAGTTTCTGTGTGATTATTTTGGTTGTTGGCAGTGGGAATCAACAAACAGTTCTCTCCTTCAACAAGTGAACATAATGAGGTCACCATGCCCTACCAGGAGATAGATGCCTCACTCTTTAGGAAGAGAAATTGATATCATAGATTGAAGATATCAATGGGAAGGATCTTGCCTCTGCTCATAAAGTATAGGTAGGTAAGCTGGGTTTGAGGGATTGATGAATTGCACGAATAATAAAGAAGCAAAGGAAAGCAGTACTACATATCTCAGGAAGATCCCCAAAACACTGCTATGACAGTGATACTAAGAGCTGAAGCCTTTCCTTTCCTCTCATCCTCTCTGTAAAATGGCAACTCTTGAAGAGATTTTAGCAAACACAAATATGATTCAGAAGAATGCTTGCTTTTCTAACACATGAGATTATCTTAGAAGATGAATGGAACTCAGAGCTGCTTATAGTACTATGGAATAGTTTCGTTAGCATCTCAGTGGTTTCATTCAAATTAACCATACACCTAATTCCTCCTAGGTTCCTTTTCTCAAAAGCATAGTTTGATACAGAGGAATCAAAAAGAACGTCTGAAAAGAAAAAGTCAGTCATTCTCTGAGGATTAGTTGTTTTGTCAACAACACAAACTAAGATACACCTGGGAAAAGGAACTTTCAGCAGAGGCAATGCCTTCATTTGATTGGCCAGTAGGCTTATTTGTTGGCCATTATCTTCATTGTTAATTGACGGAGGAGTGCCCAGTCCAGTGTGTGTGGTGCCAACTGTGGACAGGTGGGCCTGAGCATTCTAAGAAAGGTAACTGAACAAAACAGGAACTAACCAGTAAGTGTCTGTCATCCGTTGTCCCCGCCTCTGCTTCTTTTTGACTTCCCTCAATGATGGATTGGGATCCAGGCTTGTATACCAAAAAAAACCCTTTGTCCCCAACTTGCTTTTGATTATGGTGCTTATCACAACAACAGAAAAGCAAAGTAGGACACATCCTCTCTATTTATCTAGTTGATGTGGTCTAGAAACAAGAGAAAGAACTATCCTTGGATGCCCCCATCAATCCTGTTTCTCCACTTTCTGACCCAGGGTGAAGGCTCTTGATAAATGAGGCACTATTCAAAGAAGCAGAGAATTCATTCTGTTATTGTTCCAAGCCTCAGGCACTGAGATACCTTTTCTCATTCTAAAATCAACAATAGCTTTAAGTAGGTCACTGAAAAAATTCATAACCTTAACATAAATTATGAGTAAGTATAATTCATATGTGAACACAACAGCCTCTCATTGTATCATTTCTTCCACTTTCATGTTACCTTTTATCCACCTGGAAGACTTTTCTAAATATTAATCAGCGAGACCTCTATTTCCAGTAAATGGCTGTGAATGCAGAGACCTATGTTGGCTCAAGGTGCTAAGAAACGATGTTGTGCAGAATAGTTATATGTCACCTTGAAACAAACTAAAGTCATCTGAGAGGAGAGAACCCCAGTTATAAATGTGCCTACATATGATGGGTTGTAGACAGGTCTCTAAGGCTTTTACTTTATTAGTTATTGATGAAGGTGTGCACAGCCCATTGTGGATAGAGTCACCCTTGGGATGTTGACCCTCTGTTATATGAAAGCAAGCTGAGCAAAGCCATGATGAGCACATCAGTAAGCAGCATTTCTCCATGGCCTCTGCATCAGCTACTGCCTCCAGGCTCCTGCTCTGCTTGAGTTCCTATCCCGACTTCCTTCAGTGAAGCACATTGAAATAGAAATGGAAATCAAATAAATCTCCTCCTCCCTAACTTGCTTTTTGGTCATGATGTTTCATTGCAGGAATAGAAACCCTAACTAATATAGGTGTCCTGTAATTACTAGGTAAATAAAAAGAAGGCTTCGGAAATATGGATTTTGGGGATTCTTGTGACCAAACAGAAGAGATATTTGTGATAACTCACAGAAGATGTTTGTTAGGTAAAGAAGATCTTACTGAGGTACCATTACTCCTCTCTCCTACTCTTAGTGAGACTGAACAGAGCATAGCTAAGACTCTAGTTTTCACTCTTTTTCTTATTTTCTAGTCTCTCATCTTGCAGGTATTGGGGAGATCTGGCCTGGCTGAACAGGAAAGTAGAAACAAGATATAAAAAGTAACCTAAACGTTTAGATATTTGGGGTCAAAACAGTGTTTATTTAATATATGAATAAAATAACAAAGTGACCAAAGTTAAAGAGATCTATAATGCAAAAGTCACCAAGATCATTTATCTTCAACTTATGAACCACACATTTCATGCCAAGTATACTAAAAATCTCCTATCATCCTCCCTAATGCACAATTGAGGGGCCTCAGACCTAGAGGAAAGGGACTGAAGTGCACTCCTAAAACAGCCTGTTTCTGGAAGCATGTACAGACCATCTGCGTGCACTTTCCTGTGCATTTCAATATATAAATAAAGTTAAATCATAGTATGCAATGTCGAGGGGTGTTGTGGGCAACATACAGACCAAAGGCCTCATTTTGTAGAGACAGAAATGGTACATATACACATATACAGAGAAGAAATGGCTTGTGTCTAGATCAGCTCATATCCACTTGATAATGGAATCTATCTCCTGACCTTAGCTTTAGAGTTCTGTTTATTTAAGTAGACACTTATGAGATCTTTAAGGACGTGTAGTTGAATTCTGAGACAGTGTCAATTGTTAAGAAAGACTGATTTCAAACTCTTCGTTTTGCAAACCCCACTGAAAAGTATCAGACTGGAGAGGCTTTACAAGGTTTGTTTCCAAATGCCCAGATCACCCTGGGTATGAAATTGATCTTTTCCAGGGTGGCCTGGTATAATGCCTAGGACTTTTATTAAGTCCATGCCAGACTTTGTTAATTGGATGATTATTATCTATTTTTACTTTAAAATGACTTTATCTTCCAAAAGTTTTTGCCCATAAAACTAATTCTGGAAAATGCAGTTGTGTTGTGTAGGTCAGATTTACTGAGAATTAGCTTGTTGTGTAAGAAAAGATGTTTTATTCTCTTCAATGAATACAGTTGATGCTATAAATTTTCAAATTAAAATTTCTTATGTTTAGAAAAAAAGAAAAATTTAACCTTTATTATTTTTCTATAACCATAGACTCAGAGTTCATTTTATAAATCTTGGAAACCTTTGGGAAACAAAATAAAATAATAACAAGAAATTCTGTATGACTTTGGAATCATGATATTTGTTCCTGTTTTGTAAGATATGATTATTAATTTGCTTAAAACATAAATTTTACCATTTATTACTTTATGTATGTATCCATTTCAACTTGTGAATGAGCCAAAATTTATATAACCTATCTATTTAGCTGTTTATAAGATAGATTGTGAAAATATCTATTTTTATTCATTCATTTTCCATCTATAAAATGGTATTAAATATCACTAGTCTCTTGTATATGTCAGTTGTCTGCTACTATTTCAATAGAGATCTGTATTCTCTAGAATTGCCAATTATTATAAACACTAACATCTGTGCTTGTTACTTTTCATGAATTTGGTACAAACTAGGATCATCTGGGAAGAGGAAGCCTCGAGTGAGAAAATGCCTCCATCAAATGCCTGTATGCAAGGCTGTGGGGATATTTTCTTGATTAATGATTGGTGTGGGAAGGTACAACCCACTGTGGGCTATCCTTCTCATAGGCAGACTGTTCTAGGTTGTATAAGAAAGCAGGCTGAGAAGGCCATGGAGAACATGGAAGCAAGCAGCATTTCTCCATGGTGTCTGCCTCAGTTACTAATACCAGGTGCTTGCACCAAATTCCTGACTGACCCCACTTACCTCTGTACTAGACTGTTAGCTGGGAGGTGAAGTAAAATCTTCCTTCCCCAAGTTACTTTTGGTCAATGTTGGGCACAGCAATGGAAAGTAAACTAACATCCTCAAACTGTTGCCTGTTCTTAATTTACTTGAAAAACACTTGCTGATTTTATTTTTATTTAATTAAAAAAACTCCTTAATTACTTAAACTGAATTAGTATTTATACTCAATACTAAAATGTGACTGGTTAACATTTGCATAGATTTTAATCTTTGCTATAAAAATGATGTTTCAGTTAATGTCTTATGATCTGTCATTTTGGAAGTATCAGAGCAACATTTTTATAGTCATGGTTGATAGATTAAACAAGGGAAAACTTTTTGCATTGTTGATTACAGTGTGCAAATGTCACTTTAGTGAGCTGGACCGCAATGCATAAATTTCAGTTTTTTCATGGTTTTGTCAACATCCTATGTTATCAAAAAATTAGATTTTTTTTTTTTGCCTATGAACACAGTGAATGCAAACAATGTCTTTGGCTTGAGAATTTTTAGACTGAGAATTACTGTGTTACACTGATTAATGTCATTTTCTTTAGACATATATAGAACTATGGGTTTAAACCAATAAAAGATTCCACTGAAGGAAAAACATGTCATAGGTGGGTTCAATGGTGTCTATTTTCTTTGCATAGTTCTTTAGTATTCTTTTTTATTGTTATTATTGAGCTATCCATTTTCCTACTCTTACATAGTTTTTGATACTAATTTGGAAAATTATGCTGTCGATGGTGGCATAATTTTTTAACTCTGAGTGAAGTTGAATAATCATGCTTCTCCATGCAAAGAAAATTCTACTGAGGGAAGGAAAAATCATAAACGAATGCTGTTGCTGTAACAGGGGCATGTGGAACTTCTCATAATCATACAGAGCTTACACAATGGGTTGTAAACAAAAAAGAAGAGCAAATTCACGGCCAATTGTCTTTTAAGACACTTTTATTTCTTTCATTGTTGAGAACTAGGAGAGGCTGAGTCCAAATCTCCAAAAGGGATAGTCATATCCACCACAGATTGATGACACCAAGTCTTGCTAGGGAGAGTATGCTTAGCATAAAGACAGAAAAACTGTCTGCCTTGCAGGGATACCAAAAACTGTGTAAGGCAGGGTATTAACACTCCCTCCACAGCTCAGAGAACACTTTGGAAGAGGTTGCAGAATCAGAGTCCAAGCAGAGGATGGGCAGATGTACAGCAAAAATGTGCCTTGTCTGTATGAAATGGCCATTACACCCATGAAACTTACTGCAACTGTGGCTCTTTGCACATGACTGGGCATATCAGGTACCCATGAAGAAGACTTGCTGAGATGGGTTCGGGTGGAAGACAGGGGCAGGGGGCATGAAAGTTGGGAATAGAGGTGAAAATGACTAAAATTTGTTATGTTATAAATGCATGAGATGGTTAAACATTTTGTTTAAAGAAACCCCCCTGAGCTAAATTCTTCACCATCCTTCAGGGACGAGGAGACAGAAGTGTGCCAGCATCTGTGAATATCCCCAAAATGTCAAAGCTGAGGAACAGAGAGGACTCGTATTTACAAAGCAACTCTGTCATCTCCCAGGACAGTCTCTGCTTGGATTGAGAATACAGATGCCTCATAGCACCTATTTAGTGGAAGAAAACGAAAGCTCTCTTTTTCTTGTAATCATGACCTGTTGTAGCATTCTAATGTTTATACCAAGCAGGTAGCAAGAAGAACTCCTGGGTGGGCAAAGGTGAAGGAAGATGTGGGTGAAAAGAGCTAACCATAGACTAGAAAGAAATCTACCTATGGCACCGGATACCATAGGCCAATGCAAAATGTATTAAAAATAATCAGTTTTGTTATGATAAATAACGGATGATGTAGACAAGGTGACTGTTTTTAAGAGATAAATGGGATGTATACAAAACCAAAATGGGTGATCAAGAATAGGAAAGGAAAATAAGTAAACATGTATAGTAAACTATGAACACACTGGGTGATTTAGCAGAAGGCAGGCCAGGGGACATGATTACCTCATGAACATTGGACAGAGAGTGTGCTCTGTGGCACAAAGGGGAAAAGGCAAGAAAAACAAACTGAAGTGCCAGAGGCCTGTGAATGTTTCCAGATGCTTTCCCGTGTGTCGGGTATAGATAGGAGAGAGAATAGATAGAAACAATACCTAAAAGGAAAAGGGTTAAACAGAGGAGGTGTTGGTTAGGAGGGTGGGTGGGGAGGTATGGGGAGAGAATACAAGAAGAGATGGGGCAGTAAACTGTAGTCAGGATGTAAAATAAATGAATAAATTCAATGAATACAAAATAAAACTAAAGCAAAGTTTTAACAAAATTATGTATTATAGAAAACATAAAATCTGTTACTATATAAAATACAGATTTTTAAAAAACAAAATTAAATGCTTTATAGATGTATTCAATGATAAAGAAAAAGGCAAGTATTAGAAACATTCGTGTACATTTTTGCTTGTTTTGGTTCTTTTAATGAAAGAAGTTAGCACACAGTCTGGACTAACCTCATATTCATTAGAATCTTCATGCTTCAACCTTCCTAGTGCTCTGATTATCAGCACGAGCCACTATGAACAGCTTTTTGCATGTTTATTAGTACACATTAAATATATCATATAGTAGCAGTGAACTAAAGAGTAATGCAATCCTAGTTAAAACACCAACACTCCTTACATAACTGGGAGGACAACACTGCTAAATTCATTTGAAATCACAAAAGAAAAGTGCTAGAAGTATCTGAAATATCAGATGTCAGATTACATTACAGAGCAGTTGTAACAAAAGCAGTATTTGTCATACTGGCATAAAAGCAGATATTTAAATCAACAGAGTAGGATGCAGAACAGATAAATACACCTACCAGCTAAAATAATTGATTCTTGATAATGGGGCCAACAGTGCACTTTGGGAAACCAGCGTCTTCAAATGGCACTAAGAAAACTCTTTGTCCACACACTTCTAGTTGTAAACAATGTCCAGGGCATCTTTCAGTTTGCTTCATTAGTTTCCCTATATTTTGTTTTCAATATACCAACATCAAAATGTTCAATGTTTATTATCTCCTTGTCTCCAAGACAACATTTTGTCACACCAAGTCCTAGACTTCACTGGCATGGTTCTATTGTTAGCCAGAAAATGGATAGAATCACCACCAAGCACACAGGTGTGCCATCTGGATGGGGCCATGACTTCTTTACACACAGGCAGCTAGGTCATCTTTTCAGTATGGATCCAGACCTGACAGATTTCTATAAAATCAGCCATCTGGAAAAAAGATTTTGCCAGACTCATCTGAGCCTTCATTCTGAGATTTTTCATTGTTTTATATTTCAGTGCCCAATGATATCTGCCTTTTCCTGATATGTGCTTGTGGGTTGCCAAACTCATGCCCCCATCACCCCTTGGGGCACTTCGGTGGTGCTTAGATTGTCTCTGGAAACCACAGCATTAAGTCTACCCTAGCTGCCCATCCTTCACTGCTTTTCCATTTCTTTCTTGCAAAATACATTCATTTTTAAGCATTTCTCTCACAATTCCTTCTGAAATCTTAGAATTTAGACTCTCAAGTATATTTACATTTAAATGGAGTTCTGGGGCCTTTTGGTATTTGGAAAAGCTTTTGAGATTTTTTTAATGAACTTCTAAAAGGTTCTTGAGTTGAAGCTTTTCCTAAGGGTAAGTCTCTTCTGAACAGCAAGAATCTTGATTAGTTAGGAACTTCCTAGCCCTCAATTTGGCTGTTCTCAAGGCCTTACTTTCTTTCTAAAGCTTTCACTCATACCTCCCAGACCACCCACAGTTGGTTTGTCAAGCTCTTCAGACTTCCCCTTCCTCATTATCTTGAGCTTGATCCTTCCTTTCCTTCTATTCGGGAGCATCTTTCCTCTATTCTCTTTCAGTCACCTTTCAGATTGATGTCTGTACTCTATCAATGTTATCTCCATCATGGAATACTTTCTAACTTGGCAGTTGTGACTTTGTTTTTAATTTGTGTTCTCTGCTCTCCCCCCCTCCCCCCGCCTAGAATAAACCAAGAGGAAATGATGTAATGTTTCTATACAGCTCATCACCACCTCAAACATCTATGAATCTGTTATAGTTTTGTGATGGAATAGGCAAAAGCATCTCTTCTTGCTGTGAAATGTGTGTCATACTGTTGGTGACTGCACTCCCATTTTGCACAGTAGAACCCAAGAATGTGTGTTTTTTATAATTTTGCTCTAGTTTTTGAGACAAGATATAGTCTCATGTAGGCTAGGCTGGCATTGGACTCATTATTTAGCAGAGGATCACCTCGAACTCCTGACCTTCCTACTTCTCATAAGCTGGGATAACAGGTATGCTTTGTATAAACATGAACTCAAGGCCATCTAGCTTCGTAACAATCTCTCACTTCATCCCTTGTCCCATGTGCTCTTAAGTCTATATTTTTTTTCTGTTGCACTATAATTTTTTGGAAATTATATGAACAGGTCTCATAACTGTTTGGGTCAGAGTTTTCTGTTAATTATCAGAGTCCATATGAATAATCACATATTTTTGTAAGATGAAGCCTGTGGTTGGTTTTGTCTGAGTTCTGTGCAAATATATTCCTGATTATGAAGTTCCTATTCTCAGAAAAAAATCAATCAGTATGCTTCACCAGCGATGGAAATTAGGGTGAGTGGCTTTCTGTCTCTGTGTCCTAGAATTCTCATTTGCGTTAGAGATTTAATTTGAAAGCATGTATGGAAAGGACATTGAGAGGATTGAGTGAAAAAACACAAAAGCTGAAGATGATACCTGGCAAACAGCAACAGCTCTAAGAAAGGTAATTATTCCTACTAACAAATATTTTCCTTCCTGCTGCATGCTAATCTTTGTTACTAAAAAAAGAAAAAGAAAACCAGAATCATGTGTGTGCATGTGTGCTCTTTCCATTCCCTGCACACTCTGTTGTAGTCCCTGACAGCTTATGCTCAAAAGGTCCAAAGATACGCAAAATATATTTGCTGTATTTATTAGTATATACTTAGTATACACAAAATAATTGACTTGAGCTCAGAAAGAAGCAAGTGTTGTCCTGTTAATGGCCCCATATTAGTTATAAATAAAACAGCTATTAAGTCAATGGAAAACAAGTTTGACTTCCAAATGAAAACGACTTTCATGGCCTTCCCAATTCACACGTTTTAGGATAAAAATCCAAACAATCTTTCTCAGATATGGCATGCTTGTCCCTTTACTGTTGCCTGTTTTATGTTTCAATGCAGACCCCACATAGGCACATGTTATAGATGGATGGCATTTAGTTTTCTAATTTAAATGAAAGAGCTATGGAATGCTGGTATTTGATTGAGAATACGAGGCTGTTTCAAGCTACGACTTGATCTTGAACTCGGACCTGCCAGCACTCCGCTTCTCAGATTGATGGATGGTTTTGCCGGCATCATATTTTCATTATTTTTGCTCTTTTGCTGCATGTGCCAAACCACGAGTACTAAATCACAGACACTAAATGTTGAATAAGTAGAACATCCATGAATTAAAAATGAGTCTGTTCACATATACATTCACTTATTTTATCTCATGGTGCACTTTCCATTATTCATATGATTTTCCAATTCTCCTTATATATCTTCCTCTTTGACCTTTATTTAGATACTTCACATTTTACAAGAGGCAGCCTTTGAGGGGAAGGGCTGTCAGGGCACTGTTTGACAGACTTGACTGTGGCTTCAGATTGGTCTTTACCCTGTTCTGTGACTTCAGGGACCATTTTTTTTTTCACTTACCAATCAACAAAATATACTACTCAGTCTGTAAATCTCTTTGACTTCATATCTGATTTATTATTTTCACCTCGAATTTTAGTCTTCTGTGTTCTAAACTAAAGACCCTTTTCTACTTCTTTGTACTCTGCTCCTTTAGTAACTATCTGTGACACCTTTCCTTGTTTCCCAACCACCACTGTTTTAGGGAGTAATGAAATAACCCGCTTTAAGTAGCAGAGAAAAAAAACTCACTTTCTTTGCTCATTCTTTCTTTATTCTTATTTCTCTCCCATCTTGTTTTAATTCTATCTACTCCAAATTCCTCTTTGAAGGTTGGCAATATTTCTCATTGGTTAAGCAGACTTGTTGCTTTTAGAGAGGACTTAAGTTTAGTTCTGAGCACCCATGAACTCACAACTACTTGTAACTAGAACTTCATATCCAACACTCCTTTTTGACCTCTGTAGATACTGATGTAAATATAAGCATAAGCATACACACACATATGCATGTAAATAATAAAAAATAACCTCTGGTCAGTGGTGGCACACATCTTTAATCATAGCACTAAGGAGGAAGAGGCAGGTGGTTCTCTGAGTTCAAGAACAGCCTGGTCTACAAAGCTATTTCCAACACAGCTACACATAAAAACCCTGTCTTGAAATGAAAAAGAAAACAAAAAGAAAAACAAAAGAATAAAAAATTAACCCTCAAAAGTCCATTTGGATTCTCTCAGGATATTTTAAGCCTCAATGGCATGCACTGCTAAAGACTTTTATGAACTTATTCTGCAAACGTGCAACTGCAATGGGTCAGAAAATAGGATGTTTGAGTATTTCAATGGGCCAATGAATAAAATTCTCATCCTGACTTAACTGGAAAATTTAATTGATAAATTTAACCAGGACTTTGAGAGATGGAGATAAAATATACTAACTTAGCTGTGGGAATATACTGCTTTAGTCTGGCCTACGAACTCAAAGACAGACACAGATATTTTTAAAAACCCTATTTCAACTCACCACTCAGCAAAGTTCTTCCGTTATCTCTGGGAGACAGAAATAAGCATGATGTTGAGGGGAACACTACGGTGTTACTGACAGATCCGTGTATGCATCTTGGAGCAGAATGGCAGCACTGTTGATGGGAAATACCGCAGTGAATAAAGAAGCTGTGAGCATCATTCTTATGAAGCACATTCTCTGATAAAGGGACAGGGTTTGTGGAGTAATTAGAAACTGGGTAATTGTGCATGGAAAGCGAAATTGGAATGAGCACAGCAGTACAAAAAAAAAGGAGAAAGTCCTCTGGAAATCAAAGAAAGCTTTTCCTTGGAAGCAGAAAAGTGAGAGAAATGAAAGAGAAAACTGATTGGACAAGAGTTCCGTGAGTTATGGAGAAACACAAAAGACTGTGACATATTTGAAGTGATAAGATTGGAGCAAACAGAACACAGTGAATGAATGAATTACTGAGCTGAAGAAGGAGAGCAAAGAAGAGCCCAGACTATGCAAATTAAAACACAGAATAAAACCAGTTGTGCTGGTACACACTTATAAACCCAGCACCCAGGAAGCACAGGAGGAGTACCTGGAATTTGAGTCTAGCTTGTTTTTAGCAAATTATAGACCAACCAGGGCTGCGTGATAAACCTTGCCTTTCAAAAACAAACAATTGTGAAGCACAATTAATAAAAACTCAGGGTCAGAAATTGGAGTTCAACCTGAAGATCCAAAAAGCAAAAAAAAAAAAAAAAAAAAAAAAACAAAAAAAAAAACAAAACAGTCACTGGCTCTTACCTCAAACTCAGTCTAAAAATGGCGATCCTGCCTTCTGGAATCTCAGACTGAGACTGTGTGTTGAGAACTGTTTTTTTCCCATTTTATAATCCTCCCAAGGGCTAGAATTAAAGGTGTGCATCACTGTGATTAAAGGCATGCACAGCCTAGTTTCTATGGTAGCTAGTGTGACTACTGGGATTAAAGGTGTGTACTATCATAACCTGGTCTGTAAGGCTGACCAGTGGGACTGTTTTGCTCTCAGATCTTCAGGTAGTGTTTATTTTTGTATTAAACTACAGTTGAAATGACACCACCCAATTGTGCAAGTGAGATGGCTCAGGGCAGAAAGGCATTTGCCTCTGAAACTGATCACTCGAGTCCAGTCCCTGGGATACATATGGTGGAAGGGAAAAACTGATTCTTTAAAGTTGTCATCTAACCTGCACGTGTGCAAAGCAGCATGAAATATTCACACACACACACACACACACACACACTCACTTAATCAGTCAATAAACTAAATCAATGTAACAACAAAAACAAGCAAACAAACATAACCCTCACAAACTATATCCTGATGCCAATGAGAAGTCTTAGGGGAATTTAAGCATCTGACACACCTCAGGTAAGGATGTCTTGTGCACAACTGAGTGTAAACATCTGAAGGAAAGACAATGTAAAGTATTATATAAGGCCTTGAGAGAAAATGACAAAAAGATTGTGAAGGAAGCTCAGGAAAGAAATTCGGAAGTCTATTTAGTAAGTACAAGAAGAGTGGCAATTTATGGGAATCTATGATTCTGTGATCTCAGCATTTAATGACTAAATCAAATATCGGATGGCTAGGGCCATACCAAATCTAAAATATAAACCAAAGTCTGGGTGTGACTTCATTGTGTATTTGAAAATGTCAAGTGGATGAGATCAGAGAGAGAAAGGATCAGCTTTCCTTCAATTCTTCAGTATGAATGACTTCAGGGGAGTTGTGGACATGAACGACAGAAGTCTGCAAAAAAATTTTAACATCATTTCAGGCCAAGATGTCATCTAAAGTATTTTAAGATTTATTAATAAGTGAGAAAAGAATAAATAGTCTGTGGAAAATAAGGATACAATGACCATTTTTTTTTAGTATCTACAGAAAAAGAAAATAGGCCCAAATTAAGGTAGGCATATGAAACAACAAAATTTGAAGTTTTCTGTTTTATCTTTTAATATTTTTTATAAGTTGGGCAAAATGGTATCCACCAAGGGTAAGAAAATGGGAGGCCATTCTTTCTTTACAAACACTAGAAAAATAGTGCAAGTATAAATAAAAGTTTAGCTGGGTGGTGGTGGCGCACACCTTTAATTTCAGCACTTTGGAGGCAGAGGCAGGTGGATATCTGTGAGTTCAAGATCAGCGTGGTCTACAGAAAACCTACACACAGAAACTCTGTCAAAAAAAGAAAGGAAGGCTGAGTTATTTCAGACTAGAACCAATGAATTTGCAGGGGTACAACTCATTAAGACTCAGTAGATTATATAAAATTGAAGAATTGAGTTCATTCATCTTTATAATATTTTCTAGGGCTACATAATACATTGGCCAAAAGACAAAAATACATATGAAGTTTTGTACAGACACAGATATAAGATGAGTGATCTTTAAGAACACATTTGAGAGGGCGTGGTAGCATAGTAATATTTTAGAAGCTGTAAAATACTAGAGACTATGGCAAGGTAAAACATAAAATGTAGGATAGTTGACTGATGTGATCTGCATGCCTTGAGGACTGACCTAACTGGGGTGACAGGAAATGAAGAAATTACAGACATACATAAAGAAAACCCTGGATGCAGTAGTCTCTGGACGCCGATGTGGATGCACCAGCAGCAGCTCAGAAACTCAGCTAGTTTCCTTCATACATCTGAATTTTGCAAGCAAGCATACCATATTAAGTTAAACAAAGAGGCAAGTTTGGCTGACCTCAACAGTGTGTGTCTGAAGGGAAGCAGTTTCAGGTTGTCTATATCCAAGAGGAGAGAGCAGCAGCCATCATTTTCTATATACTTCATCAACAACACACAGACAAGGGCATTGGTTCTGAGGTGTTGGAATCCTTGCATGGCGACACTCATGTCAAACAACTTTCCCTCAGGACTTTATCTTCTCCCACAGCAGGAATACTATAGGATTTGAAGATGTGAATAAGAAGTACGGAGTAGTCATTCATTATCAAGTTAAGACAGAGCAGCCTCCAAATGCAGAAAGTTGTAGGACAGTTATGGAAGTGAGATGGCCGATAGGTTAAAGAGAACACGAGTCAAAGGTATCTAAGCGGACATTTATACAGATATCCTTCTTTGCTCATTAGGTTTATGATAAAGTATATGCTCAGATGAAATGCTATAATTCATTAACCAAAAATCCCAATTAATTTATTCTGCCTCATTCTCCTGTTTCTTCATATACACAAAGAATGTTCTATCTCATCAGATGTATCAGAAAAGGGAACACAGTTTTAGTTACAGCCATTAGGATGGTAGATTGTACCTTTAAAAAACGCAGCAAATAAACATCACGTGTACTGTTCTCATACTTCACTAGTGAGAATTTGAAGGAAGGTTTACATGAGAATGATTTATTGTGGCTACAATTGATGACTTAAAGTGGGGTTGGTAACACATCTCAGACAAGGCAGAGACACTGTGGATCCTGCCACGACTGTGTAGTGTGCACTGTGATGCAGGGGGTAAGGGACCTGCCTATGCCTATTCTCATTATGGTAGGCATAAAGCAAGGGAAACCCAGTGAAGTCTCAATTGTTCTGTATACTGATATACATTCATCCAATAGTCTTTGGGTTGTCAACTGGGGTCATGGGTATAATTATACTACCCAATTAATTAGCTAGTCAAACAAAGGAAATACAGCCAAGAGCTGTCTGTCTATCTATCGATCGATGGATCAATCTTCCAATGATGATGATTTCCAATGATGATGATTCTCCAATGATGATGACATATTATGAATCAAGTATTAGAATTCAAGTTTATCTACCTAATACTATAAACATAAATAACTGTAAGGCATTCCGTTCTTAACATGAAAGGCTGGCAGAGATTAAGTTTAGTACCACACTCGTTAGAGGTGATTATATAGAGAGGTACACAAATTCTTACAATCTCACATTCTCACCCGTGGAACTCAATTGTCATGGTTATTCATATCACAAAGTCCAAATCTTTGTACCTAGAAGATCAAGAGTTAGCACATATAGCATCAGATGTTTCAAATTCTCCCTCTTCCCTTTCACACACAACTGCAGCAAATCAGAAACCACCTGAAAGCCTACCAATGTGATATTAACAAATGGAGGTGTTTTAAAGCCTTTCAGAGTATTTCACTATGCACACTAACATTAGGGAGACTTTATTCAGAGGACAATGAAGAATATCTGTTAACATATACTTTTATATGAAGAATATATACATTTGACCCAGGTGATGTGGATTTTAATGGTTAATTTCATGTTTTAATTTGACCAAAAGATGACAGAATATTAGGTAAGACATTATTTCTGGTATAGGTGCTCCTGGGAGAGATTAGCGCTTGAGTTGATAGATGAATCCATCTGTTGAGACCCTGAATAGAATAAAAAGCAGAAGTCACTTGACTTTAGAAGCAAGACATAGTATTTCAGGTTACAATACTCATGGTTCTCAGACTTTCACGTGTACAGTGAAATTTACATCCCTAGTGCTCTGTAAGCAGAGAATGCACTCCAGCTGCCCAAATCCAAATAAAATTATATTAATTACAACATTGTTTAGTCATTAGCTTAGTCATATTCCTAGATATCTCTTACATCTTAAATTAACCCATTTCTATTAATCCATACGTCACTACGAGGTTGTGGACTACCAGTAAGGTTCTGGCATCCTTTCTATTCAGCAGCTACATGGCATCTCTCTGACTCCACCTACTCGCTGTCTTTCTCCCTCTCTCTCTGTATATATCTCTGTTCAGATATCTCACCTGGCTTTACTTTGCTGAGCCATTGGCCAAGACAGCTTTATTCATTAGCCAATCAAAGCAACACATTTACAGAAGGACATCCCACATCAGTTCACTGTCCTCTTTGCTGTGTCACCAACCTTGTGGAGATAGCAGCAGGTAGATTTCAGTAAGAAAGATGTTTTAGTCCCATAATCATTGTATAAGCCAATATGTCACAATAAAGCCCCTAAAATTGTTAAAATAATTATAGTCAATAAATAAATAAGTATATATATATGTGTGTGTGTGTGTGTGTGTGTGTATACCTTTACATATGTACTCACATATAAATACAATTAGTTTCTCTAGAGAATCATTACATGTGTGTGAAGTTAAAATATTAGGTTTCTATTCTTTATATTGATTAAATGGAGTCATTAAAGTTTTCACTTTGTATTCTATTTAAGAATTTGGAATGGCACAATGTAAATCAAATTATTAAACCATCTTCATTCATAATTAGAGAATCTCCACAATTTCACAGTGTTAAGAGAAGATGCATTTGGGGCAAAGTCAGTGTAAAATAAAAGCTCACTTATATTTATTCAAAGGTCATAGATGAGTAATAACTTTGATACAGAAGACCAAAGAGGGAACCTTTTGTTTCTCCATGCACAATGCCTGTACACAACAGCACACACTACCCTGGAGTATAGACAACCAGTAATCTTTAAAGAGGAAAATGAACAAAAATGAAATTTAAAATTACAAGCTGTAATAAAATGAATATAAAAGTAAAATAAAATAAGCGGAGAATTACATTTTGCTATGGGTTCCAAGTTCAGTTAACTCTCTAAATTCAATAAAGCATCACATAAAGGATCAGCTACGTAAACAATTTCATTTTCTCTCTCTGCCATTGAAGATATCAGCTTTGGGATAGAAAGAGGAATCTAAGAATGAAAATTCCCAAGCCTGTCACTCTTGAGCCTTGGCGTTTAGCAT
Source organism: Microtus pennsylvanicus (assembly GCF_037038515.1). Taxonomy (NCBI): domain Eukaryota; kingdom Metazoa; phylum Chordata; class Mammalia; order Rodentia; family Cricetidae; genus Microtus; species Microtus pennsylvanicus. The sequence continues at coordinate 55,077,860 of NC_134590.1, read as the reverse complement.
GTTAAGAAATCTTGTATCTTCATTTCAGAAAAAACTTAATCCTTCAAAGAAATATCCATTTTCCTTCCATATCTTATAAAGAAAGACTAAAAAATTACCCAAGACTTGAACAATTTTAGATTTTACATTGAGTCACAAAACCAAAATCAATGCCTTGCCTAGTCTGATCATCCTCTGCTTCCCTTTTCTTTCTTTCTTTTGGTTAATTTTTTATTAATATAAAATTTATGGAATATTATACATGATCTATCTTAAAACACAACCTTTATTTGTCTTTTGATTCATAAAAGTAACTTCAGTTTTACAATGCTACAGTTACAGCACATTAAAAGCTTCTTACATTCACTCATTTAGTTTACAGATAAGAAAACCAAATACTAGTGCCAGATCATCCTTTTGTATACTGTAAGGATTTTGTAGACTGTAAAGATTAGTTTAATTAAACACTGATTGGCCAGTAGCCAGGCAGGAAGCAAAGGCAGGGTGGCCAGATTAAGAGAACTCTGGGTAGATAAAAGGCAGAGACGCACTCATCAGGCAGATGCAGAGGAAGCAAAATGAGAGAGCCTCACTTAGAGAAGGTACCAAGCCACATGGCAAAACATAGATAGGAATTATGGGTTAATTCAAGTTGTAGGCGCTAGTTAATAATAAGCCCTAACTAATAGATCGAACCGTTTATAGTTAATATAAACTTCTGTGTGTTTCTTTGGGATTTAAAGGCTGCGAGACCAAGCAGCAGAAACTTCCTTCTACATACTAGACCTTCTAAGTGTGACTACTATTTAAGAAAAACTGAGTCTTGCTACTAGCTTCCCAGTTTGTTACTGGCATGACCTTTGATAAGCTACTTTACCATTCAGATATCCATCTCCTTTTATCACACATATAAGTGTGCCTAGTTATAATGTACATGCATTTATGATGTAAATATAAATATGTTACATGTTCCTAGACCAAATTTTGACTAGAGCCTGAAAGGTTTATCCACCAGTGAAGTGAGGGTGGGGGTCTATCTCCTCCCAAGACTGTTCCAATCTTTTCTCTGGCATGCCTCACTCACAAAATATGGATTATTTCTTCTGAGACACCAGGATAGAAGACATTATTATACAGAAGAATTTTATAAAAGATTTGGAAGCATTGGCAGATACACAGCTCAAAGAAATCACATTTCACTCTATAATTGCACAAATTATTCTAAATAGTCTTACTGTTCAAGAGAGACTTCACTGCACCTAAGGAAGGTAATTCTCTTTGTTTGTTTCTCATCCTTGGTTATCTCCTGGCTACATTTAAGGTTCTCTACAGCAGTGACATAGAATGGTACATTTTGACTAGTCTTCAGAAAACTTATTAAATGTAGATTCTTATGTATGAGAATTTTTTTCCTTCAGGAGAGGACTTTCCAATTAGGCTTAAATTCCATGATTTTGTTTCCTATTGCATTTTCTCATCATTTTTGGTGCTTGCCTTTTTGTTTATCATATATCCCCCCGTGTGTGTTTTTGTTATCCATCTGTATGTAGGGGATGTGGAAAACAGAAATCAATATCAAGTATCTTCCTCAGGAATTCTCTTTTTTTATTTTATGTGATTGACAGGGCCTCTAACTAAACCTTGACATTTTGGATCAAGGAGGTTGTCTGGCCAGTGAGCCCCAGACACCCTCCTAAATCTGCTCCCCATTATTTTATTAACAGGTGGGTGCCCTTACATCTAGCTTTTACATCTTCTAGGGATCCTTACTCATGTTCTAATGACATCTTAACAAGCACTATACCAACTGAGTCTCCTGCCCTAGACCACACCATCCTTTTTATTGTATATAATCATGAATAAATGTTTTGTGGGAAAATAAATTTGTTCCTTGATAATCAATTTTGAATTGTATTCATGTTTTTCTTACTGTTCTAATCACAAGACTTAGTTTTGAAGCCTGTGACTGAAGCTAAGAACTATATATTCATTCAGTTTTTACATAAACAGAATTTATGAAAGTCAGACAACTCTCTTGTGAATGGTAATGCTACCAAATCAACGAGAAACAGCTATTAATCATCACTTGAAAAATCACCACATTGGGACAAGGCTATTCTTTGGTTTTATGGTATTGCAGATAAAGAGTATATGTATAACACACACACACACACACACACACACACACACACACACACACAGATACATACATACATATACACAAGTCATTATTCATTTGTATCTGTCTAAGTTCACCTCAGGTACAATTATAATTTTCCCGTTAAAATTCATAAACCAACTAATTCTAGAACATAGAAAATTATCATAACATCTTGGCTCTTTTACCAAAAGTTTATGTGACTTTGGGCAAGTTCATGGAGAGGCACCATGTTTTACACCCACCTCTCTAAGATGGGCTTATTTTCTGACACAATAAACGTTAAGGGTCTACTTCAGAAGTGTAATGAAGAGATTGTGTATTCTCCTGCTATGTAGAGAGTATTGAATGGGTCATGACTTCATATAGTGAATTTTAATCTTTCCCCCATTGTTTAAAGCCTTACTAGGCTCTTACTTAGATCTTCAATCTCTACTTTTCTTACATCTAAAGAAAATACTTTGTGCAGAAGGAAGAACCAAGAAAGCTGTCATTCATAAGCTATACATAAAACCATGAAAGAAGTAGCCAGTCTTACTGTCAATCTCGTGGTCAATAAAATGCTTCTACTTATAAGTATACATACAGTTGGGGAATGTTTCTTAAATTAGTGTTGAGTTACACTTAGCCAAAGGCAAAGATAAGTTTTGTGTTTCCTAATAGCAGTCTTCAGAGCCTAGCAAAGCCTCACATCAGATACACATGCAAGGGAAAGATTACTCTTGTTTCACCAAGGCACTATTCTGCTCTCATTTGCTGCAAATAGTCTCAACATCTCAACTAGAAACATTCATGATGCTTTTCCTTCTTCCTTCTATTTTACATCCTGTCAGTCACAGAGCCCTGTTGATTCCACTGACTAAATCTTCCCACTCTCAGCTGCTACTCTTTTCCATTTAGACTTTCAAAATTTGTTTTTGCGGATGATTGCATCAGCTTCCTTCTGTGCTGTCCAAATTCATTTCCTTCTCATTGTGTTATTTTATTTATCACTTAGTTTCTAGGATGAGTATCCCTGTTTGAAGTTTTGCTAAGCCTATTTTTCTTAGCAAAGTTGCTAGATTCTGACTCTTATTATTTCTGTGAACTCAGTTCCTTGGTGTTTTCATGTGGTGGTTGTCAGGATATCCCTTTCAGATTTCTCAAGGACTAGTGAGTGGGTCCCAGTGGATTTTCTGTGAAGTGCACCAACCATGTTCATGCAAGCATCTTAACAAAATTACAGAAACCAGCAGGGAATTAGTGCAGAGCCATTATGGTGGAATCAGTAAAATCTGTTTAGGGTTGACTCTGGCTCAGAGCCCCCATTGGCCTGATATAATTTCTACAGTTGCATTTCAGGTCTAAAATCATCCCCCGTGTGTCTTCCATTTTTTTTTATCATAAAGGCTAGGCTTTAACCATAGACTAGGTGGTCTCTGAGCCTTTCCTGGATTCATTTTTCCTTTCCCTCACAGATGTCTTCTGTAATAAACCCAACACTTCAACTTGTCTTGGCTTCCCCTCAGGAAAGATTTAACCAACACACTTTGTCTGTAAAATGCATACAGTAAAGGGTGGAAGATCATTGGAGGGACCAAATGAAAATGGGTATAAAAGATAACAATTGTATGCATCTTATGATGCCATGAGAATATTTTCTGATCTTATCATTATTAACTTGACTTAATCAACATCACATTTTAGAGAAAATATTTTTAAATGTACATGATCTTTTATCCAAAATAATCTTTCATTAAACTTTGGGAAGTAAGGTTTATCTATCACAGTCTAGTTATGATATTTCCTCTACTTAACTCCCTTCCTTCCTATTTGGCTGTGGCACACAGTCTCTAGGCTACTTTTAATAACACTCATCTTTTCAGTTGTTCTCAGTGTTTTTGATAAAAGCTTATGCTGTAGAGGGGGGGTAAAGGGAACACTCCTCAATTGCTAGTGGGAGTGCAAACTGCCACATCTGCTTTGGATATCAGTATGGTGTTTTCTCAGAAAATTAGGAAACAACCTACCTCAAGACCCAACAATAACACTTTTAGGTTTATACGGAAAGGACACTCAATTGTGCCACAAGAACATGTTTTCAACTATGTGCTGCTTGTTTGTTCCTGGCTGCTCAGCCGCAACATAACCACACAGAAACTTGTATTAACTAAATCACTGCTTGGCCCATTAGCTCTAACTTCTTTTTGGCTAACTTTCCTATCTTAGTTTAACCCATTTCTAGTAATCTGAGTATCAACATGAGGCTGTAGCTTCCCAGGTAAAGTTCTGGCACCCAGTTCCATTGGGGCTACATGGCTTCTCCTCACTCTGACTTCTTTTAGTTTTCCCACCTACCTACTTTGCCCTGCTCAGCTACAAGCTCAAAGCAGTTTCTTTATTCACCAGTGGTATTCAAAGCATATAGAGGGGAATCCTGCATCTATCTCCTGAGTAAATTGGGAGTGTGGAGATCAAGGTACAGGGTAGACAGGGTGGGGGAGGAAGGGAGGGAAGCAGAGAAAGATATATAGCTCAAGAAATAATCAAAAAAGATTTGTTCTTTCCAGAGACTCAATCCTTCAGTGACTTGTGTGTTTTGTCCTATTCTTCAAGTTTGTAGTGCTATACACAGTATCCAGCAAAAAATAAAATATATTTTATATATTAATAGAGCATTTTAAAAAAATTTAGTGATGGGATATATGTGTGCATGTTCACCATCTAATTTAGTAGCAGTTCAGGGAAGTGATCTATTTACTGCTGTGGTTGAGAGAGAGTGCCATGAATTTTGATTCCTTGTGATCTGTTTGTTTCCACAAAGCCCTATCATTGACAACAAAGCCTTATATATTCATTTAGTGTTTCCTTTTGTCCTGAACAATGCTCGACTAATGCTAAACCAGTCCAATGTTGGATACAATACCTGAAATCTAGTATGTACTTAAACGAGGCAGTGTTAGCTCTGATCAGCTCCTTTTCTCACTCTTCTTAATCTGCCCTTCATTCTTTTATCTGTGAAAACGGCGATGACTCAGAAGACTGCTTCTTCTTCCGGATTTGCCACAGGATGAAAGCTTTTATGTTTCAACATGGAAATCTTTATTTGGGGTCTTTTTAAAATATGCATCATTTGCCTTTCACAGCTGAAGGTTTTGAGGAACTGGTGGATTCTGGGTGCAAAAACTGGTATTTATCAAGATAGTGCTTGTCTCTTCAAAGATATTAGCCCAGAGTGAAATCATAAACTCCGGTGTCAAAGGTCTTTAGTAGAGGACACTAAAGTGATAATGAAGATAAAGCCACCTGCCCTCCCCCACCACCAAACACACACATTCCCTGGTTCTACCAGGCTCACTTGGAAAGGCCCTGCTTGGTGCTGCGTCTATTTTGTATTTATCTCCTGTTGCAAAGTCATTTTCCTATTATGTGACTTGGATAACACGTGTAGCTCTTAGCCAGCACTGTTCACTGCAAGATAGATAGATAGGTAGATAGATAGATAGATAGATAGATAGATAGATAGATAGATAGATGAGTCTGCATAAATCCAAATAATTGCTGTATAAATTCATATGTTTTCTACATAATGTACTATAATTCACAGTATTAAACAATTTAACATCTGAAAGATAGACATTCTTGTAACATATGCTGTTGTGGTCATACCCTTCATAGGTCAGATGTCAACACTTAGAGTATGTATAAAAAAAGTCTATGAGTGTTGAATAAAATGAACTCAAATTAGTTTGCTTTTGCTTTTAACTGTGAGAACTTTTTCAAATCAAATTCTATAGCAATGTAAAAATATAATCTTCTAAGGCAGTGGTTCTGAACCTTCCTAATTCTGCAATCCTTTGGTATAGTTCCTCAAGTTGTGGTGAAACCCAACCATAAATTTTTTTCATTTACCACTCCATAACTGTAATTTTGCTACTGTTGTGAATCACAATGTAAATATCTGTGTTTTCTGATAGTCTTAGCCAACCCCAAATGGGTCACAACCCACAGGTTAAGAACCACTGCTCTAAAAGATAGATGAAGTCTCATTACTTCCTATGCCCTTCTTTCAGGTACATCTAATTGAGCCTATGGCTCTAAGTCTCCTTTAGGATTTTCCAACTCACAAGATTCTCAGTGTGAAATGCATAAACTAGCATATCAACATCAAGAAGAACTAGTTAATAATTCAAGTCCTAGGCCCCGTCCAACCCAATGAATCAGAAAATCTGACCACCTGATTTAAATAAAACCCTGCATTTGAACAACCTCTTTTGATGATTCTAACACACAGTAAAATTTAATGAGATTTCCCAATCTCAATTTTATCTTTTTATACATAAGGAAACTGAATCTCAGAAAATGTCAAAGTCCAGCAATATGCAAGCCACAAAGTAAATATACACTGAGTTTGCTCAGGGACTCTTCTGTCTATGTTACATTTCTAGTTGGGATTTCTTGAAGGTTTATCAGTGTCTAGAAATTTTTGGACTGACAACAGAAAATTGACTTGAATTCAGGGAATTTGGTCTTGCCATGGGTATTAACATGAAATACAAAGGACGTGCACATGGGCTTATCACACACACACACACACACACACACACACACACACACCATGAAACTGCTCAGTAGTGGTAAGCTTTTTGTTCCCAAGTTATTCAGACACAAGGGAAGGAAGAATAGAGCACAAAATGAGGTTTGGACCACAATAAGTGATCTTCAGGGTCCATTTGCTTGTGAGGAATTTTGTGATATTCTGAGTTTGTAATATGACATTTTCTATTTCATCAAGTACTAAAGAATTTTTCTGTGAGAAGAGGACTATCCTGAATTGAGATGCAATTCTTCTGGGGTCTTCCCCCTCCCCCTGCTCCTCCTCTGTTTTGCTCCACAAAAGCCTATGCTCAGGCAGATGCTTCTCCAGTTCATTTTCCATTTAGGTGGCATTTTCAAATATAGAAAACAATTTTATAAACTCCCTGCCGTTTCTGTTTTGCTTGGGCTCCACGGAGGCTCAAATAATTTATGGAAAACCAGCACCTGTGTTTTCCCCAGGAATGGCATTCACAACATTGATGAATTTCAAATGAAGGGCATTTACCTCATTCAAGATAAATGGAGAGTCAGTTCCCTCTCCATTTCCAGAAATTGATTGCAGAATGTGCCCGAAAACTATTTTCTTGTCCCATAAAAGCATTAGGCTGAATGTAAACATTTCATACCAGACTCTACCCGTGGAGGGAAAAGGAGATAGCAGATTTGAGGTATTTTTAAAAAAAAAGGAAGAAATTCTAAGGTTGGTGTTTTTCTGAGAATTTCCAACTACATAAATACATTATTTCACTCATTCATGCAACAAAAGTTTATGCAGTTTTCAGTTGTTCATTTAACAAATAATTCACAAATGACCTGTGACCTGCGGACTCATACTAAGCGGCAGATAGACTGTATTGGTGTCAGTACAAGGTACACTTACTTCAACAATCCCGACTGAGCATTGGTGTTACCGTTGCTTTAACCTGAAATGGGTGTGTGTGTGGGGGGGGTGTTCAGCAAACAACAATCTTTGAGACAAATACCCCATTTTATGAACAAAGTTTCATTTGAACAATGTTACAATATCTCATTTACATACTGTCTAATGATATTACCCGCCTACCCCATCTCTGTTATTTTTCTCTCTGGGATCCATTTTCTATAGTTTCTGTTGCTGTCTTCATAGTCACGAATCATTTTATGTTCTGCAATGCTAAACATACCCTTGGTCTCACTTCCCCTTTGTTTCTAAATATTAGATTTTGTTGTCTACCTACCTATCTATTTATTTATATATTTACTTATTTTTTGAGACAGTATAGGTAAGTAGCCCAAACTGATCTCTACCTTTAGCCCATGGCAGGCTGGCATTGAATTCACAATCTTCTCCAGCCTCCGTCTCCAGTTGGCTGAGATTATAGGCATGCACACCATGCCTGGTCATCAGTCTTTGATATGGGATTCCACTCTGTATATTGTGAATACCATTGGGATGCAGAGAGAGAATAGGCAGTCAGTGAGCCACCATGTAGCCTCTGGAGAAGACAGCAGCAGAAACCTTGCTGGTAGATAGGCCACAACGTTGTGGCAATACACGGATGAATAAAAATGCATTAATTTAAGATATAAGAACTATCTAGAAGGATGCCTAAGCTATTAGTCAAACAGTGATTATTAGCACACCTTTTGTGATTATTTCGGGTTTGGGCAGCTAGGAATGAACAAGCAGTCTCTGACAACAGATCTTATGTGTTTTAGAACATCTGCGTTTACCCCAGTGCCATTTCTTAGTCTATTCAGTTTTATTTGGTTTGGTTGTTCTTTTTTCCCCCATTAGAAGTCATATTGTCCTGCTTCTTTGTGTGCCTAATCATTTCTAGTTAGCTGTCAGATACCATAAATTTTATCCTATTGTCTGATCAATATAGTTGCTTAAAACTGTGTGTTCTCATAGTATGAATGAGCGTCCTATAGTATATACTCCAAAGTGGCATTATGTGTAATAGCCAGAAGCTGGAGACAACCTAGATGCCCCTTAACCAAAGAATGGATAAATAAAATGTGGTACATTTACACAATGGAGTACTACTCAGTGATAAAATATAATAACATCTTGAAATTTGCAGGCAAATGAATAGATTTAGAAAAAAAAAACATACTGAGTGAGGTAATCCAAACCCAGAAAGACAAGTGTAATATGTACTTACTCAGAAGTGGTTTTTAGACATAAAGGGAAAAAAAAAACATCCTATAATCTACAACCCCAGGGAACCTAGACAACAAAGAGGACCCTAAGAGAGACTTACATGGATCTAAATCTAAAGGAGAAAAAAATATAAGATCTCCTGAGCAAATTGGGAGTGTGAGGGTCACAGGAGAGGATAGAAGGGAAGGGGTGAGGAAGGATGAGAGTGGAGAAAACTGTATAGCGACATAAAACAATGAAGAAGTATGTTGCCATGTATAGCTGAAGTTTCTGAGACTGGGGGAATTGCTAACCAAGAGAACTAGAGGAAATTACATTTAGCATCCCATGCACAGTGCCAGAAATTGTGTTTGTGCCCACTAGACATACTGAGAATAATCCTAAATCCACACCCTGCCAGGCAGCTGCTCAAAGCTGATGTTGAAATTTTTCCACTCTTGAGAAAGTCCTTTCCCCTAGGTCTGAGAACTTGTGATGATTTTATGTTTTTAAAAAAACTTTTTTTATTGAGCTGTACATTTTTTTTCTCTGCTCCCCTCCCTTTCTCTTCCCTCCCCTTCTACACTCTCCCATGATCCCCATGCTCCCAATTTACTCAGGAAATCTTGTGTTTTTCTACTTCCCATGTAGATTAGATCCATGTATGTCTCTCTTAGGGTCCTCATTGTTGCCTAGGTTCTCTGGTATTGTGAATTGTAGGTTGTTTTTCTTTGCTTTATATCTAAAAGCCACTTATGGTGAGTATATACAATGAACCTAAATGCCCCTTGACCAAAGAATTGATAAGGAAAATGTGGTACACTTACAGAATGGAGTATTACACAGCAGAAAAAAATAATGGCATCTTGAGATTTACAAGCAAATGGATGGATCTAGAAAACATCATATTGAGTGAGGTAACTCAAACCCAGAAAGACAAATATCCTTTGTACTCATATGTTTTCTAATCTGACTTTTGAGAACAACTCTTGCTGTATGTTTTGATGGCATGATGATGCAGCAAATGCTTTCCTGGCCTTCAGGTCTTTGCTCTCATGCATTTTTTTTTTGTGAGTCATCATCTTAGTATTTGTATGTAAATCGACATTTTGGAACTCGTTCTACCTTCTTAGAAATCTGCCCTGTGATTTCTAGGCATGTTGTTTCCTCTGGTTTCTCATCTCTAACTTGTGCTCACAAGATCTAAGAACACTCTAGTTAGCTTCTCATTCCCAATTCCACAGTCTTAAAAGAAAGGAGATTGAAACAACAGAGACACACTGCATTTGTGCATCTTCCAGGAATAAGGTCCTTTAAAAAATAAACAGGTAGACAGACAGACAAATTAAAAAAAAAAAGTCTGTTGCTTCACATTCTCTATTTTTGTTTCCTCAGTTAGCAGGAAGAGATATCCAGTCCCTGGTCCTTCCTCACAGATAGAATCATATCCTAGAACCATCAATGACATGGTCATTTGGGAAAGAACTTGCATGTCCTGTCGAGGGACACAAGCAGTCCTCTGTCCAGGCCTCCTACCTGATGTATCAAAATGATGGCAGGGTTTTCTGGCAAAAACCTATCTCTCTTAGTACCACACATTTTTATCATTTTCTAAGCATCAACAAGTGAGACTTGAAGGAAGAACTTTTCTTATATATCTACTATATAGATATGATTCCTAGCATTTATAGCAGGAGCATACTTGGTGTGGACAGAATAGATTTACAACATTAGTGTAGAAGGAGTGTTAGGCAAGAGGAAAGGGAAACCACGGAGTTAAGAAAGAACAAAGACTCATCTATCTAAGAGATGAATTTCAGACTCTTAGCTAGGTAATTAGAGAACTGAAACTATAGGACATTAAAACCATCTTTTTTTAAAAGAAAAATTCTCTTCTACAATCCATGCCAATCACAGTTTCCTCTCCCTCCTTCCTCCCAGCCCTAAGATCCACACTTCATCCATTTCCTGGGGAATCAACCAAACATGGCATAACAAGATACAATAAGACTAGACATAAAACCTCATGTTGAGGCTGGACAAGGCAACCCAGTAGGAGAAAAATAGTCCCAAGAGCAGACGAAACTGCCAGAGACACCCAACTCCCTCTATTAGGAGTCTCACAAAACACCAAGCTAACAACAGTAATAAAATCCATGCAGGCTCTACTGTGAGCCCTTTTCAGTTGATCCTGTGGGTCATGTTCTCCTGGTATCCTCAATCCTTCTAACTCATACAATTCTTCCTTCCTCTCTTCTGAGGGTTTCCCAGAGCTCCAAGGGGAGGGAGCCAACAGAGATCTCCAATTTGGGCTCTCTCTCCATCTAATGTTTGACTGTAAGTCTCTGCATCTGCTCCCATCAGCTGGCAGAGGAAGTCTCTCTGATGAGGACTGGGCTAGGCACTGATCTATGAATATAGCATAATATTATTAGGAATCACTTTATTGACTCCTAATTATTTTTTCTCTACTAGGTTTCTGGGCTATCCTTTCAAAGAAGAGTGCAGGCCATATTAGGCTAGATAAAACCCCATGGGTGATTATCCCTAAGGAGTGCTACTTTCTTGGTAGCTTCGCGAACTAGATTCCTTTCACAGTTAAAACCCTCAGCAGTTGTGCGCAAAGATTAGGCAAGTTCATTAGCACCCCTAATAGCTTCTAATTAAACTGTTTCAGTAAAGCTGTGGAAATTTTTAAAAATTCAATGCAAAGTAACACCTGTAAAATGTTTTCGTGCGCTATGCAAAATACAGAAACTGCATAACTGATGCATGCACCCCACCCCCCCACACCCCACCCCCGCCCCCGGCTTGCCTTAGTGCAGTCCTACCCAGCCCCTGATAGAGCAGCAGCTGAGACAAGAATAAGACTTACTGAGTCGCCTGTTACTGCTGAAGTGCAATCAAGGTACAGGGAATAGTGCTAGGGAGAGATGGGCTTGGGGGTGGGGAGCAGGCCTTGCTTGATGCCTCTACCAAAGTGTCTACAGCAAAGGGACACCTCTGCCATTCCTTTTATCTTGAGGTTATGATATTTCTAAGATAAGGTATTTAGACACAAAACGCCTTTGTGTTCTCTCAAAGCCTTGAAACCTAAAACACAAGCCTGTGAGCTGTGTGATCCATTGCCATCGTCAGCACACATCAAGTGCCTAAGATACACCTGATTCTGAAAATAGATACAAAGGAACAGCCGTTGACTTCAACCTCAGAAGCTAGTGGAGCAGGATTGGCTTCCAGTAATTCCATGAGCAGAACACAGTCAGGGGTACCTGACAGTCGCATCCTTAGCCTTTGAGAAGGCAAAGGGATTTTTCCACAGGCATTGCTACAGTTTTTCTACTTTGACAACATCGGTCCTTGGTCATTTATATTGTTCATAAGTTGCCAATACAGGATCGTTTTACTATTCTTTCCAACAGTCAACTTTTAACAGTCTCACGGTCCTAAAGAAGCTTGATCTCTCTTAACAGAATGTTCCAGAACACAATAGTTATGCCCAGATTTAAGAGGAAGCCAGCAGCTGGCATTTTCCATTGAGGGAACTTAAAAGAATGTCTAATAATCCTTTGCTTTATTTATCTGCTTTGAAGCCACTGCACCAGTCCAGAGAGCAGCAAACACCCTCTATCCCTAATGAAACCAGTAATTCATTATGATGAGGAGATAAGATTGCCTGGGCCTTAATTACAAGCACCTTGAAAAACACAAAAACGCTGGAAATGGGCCTGATGGGCAACAGAGAAGGCTATGCCTTGACAGAAGAGGACAATGCTGGATCCTTTCGGGAAATTCTCTTCTTCCAAAGAGGGAGAGGAAAAATAAATGTTGGGGATGCTATTTTTTTGTGGTATGAATTAGCCCTTGAGCATGACAAAGGTTGAGTGCTTTTCCTGGGCTGTCTTTCTCCTTTTTTTTTTCTGGATGAAATTCAAGGGAAAAAAAGAAGCATAAATTGTTGGCCTTCTGTGAATTGAACTCAGCATGAGTCTTATCATAACCCAGATGGGGCTCAAAATAACATTTATTGAAGCCTTTCATTATTCTGTTTAGTAAGGGTGTTTTCATATGTCTTTGTTCATGCATATTGTGTGTATGTATGTGCACCACTGTGTTTTCCTAGATCTTTATAATTAAAAAACTCAAGCCAATATGCCAATGTGATTTTAAGTCTTTACAAAGTAATTGTGTTTTTATGATGCTCCTGAGATGAATCCTAGGATTCAAAGGCAAGACCATGAGGGTGTAGTGTGTAGTGTGTGTGTGTGTGTGTGTGTGTGTGTGTGTGTGTGTTTGTGTGTACCAGAAGCTATACACACACAGGCCACAAAAGATGATGAACAAGATAATTGGATATATATGTTTATAACCATTTGGAGTAGTTCATGTCTGTGGAAGAAACATTCCAAGATTCTGCAGCCTCAGATAGTTAAAACTCAATAGACATTATCCTTATTATAACACATATGTAACTAGGAAAAAGTAATTGAAAATTTATGTACATAGAATATAATTAATGTTTGAAATAGAACAGTTATAAAAATGTGCATGTTATTTAAAACTAATGAATTACTAATCTGAAAATTTGCATTTACTCTTTTGACCTATTACTGGTTATAGAACACTGAAAAAAAAGAGATTCTGACTAGATTGTAATATACTAACCTTGAGAGTTATAGATATAGTGGAAACTATTTCAATGCCTCTCTTGGTTTGATTCTTCGTTTTTGCTTTATACATGAAAAAAAGCCATGTATTTTTTTAATTATGATAAAGTGCCTATTGTAGGGAGTCTCTGCATGAAAACAGACTCTGCTTTAAGCTTTATTTAAAAATCTCATAGGAACAATCACAGAAATGAAGCTCTGATGCTAATATCATTAAAATTACTTCCATTTTCAAATGAACAAATACAAAGAGGCATGGAAGCAATACATGGTATTACAAGGTCCAAAGTCCAAGGCTGAGAATTCAGCTCAGAAAGTTCAGATCCAGTTTGTGTAGGCCTGTCCGCTCAGCTGCATTGTTTTATGACTGTATCTGCTGAAATTACCAGAAGACTTAATCTCACAGCAAACCACCTAACCTTCTGTTTTAGAATATTTTGGCCCCTCTTCTACAATGTTCCCTGAGTCTTAGGTTCAGGAGTAGTTAATAGATTGTCTCAACTTAGACTAAGCTTCACAACTCTGTATTTTGCAAGTAACAACAATTAATGGTACAAAAAGGTTATAAATTTGGAAAAGAACAATGAGGGGTAGATAGGAGGGTTTGGATGGAGGAAAGTGGATTAAGAAATACTGTTATGATATTATAATTTCAAAATAAAATAAATTTTAAAAAGAACTAAGTGTCATTAGTTTTTGCAAAGAAAAAATATAAACACACAAGGCCACTTGTCTACTTAGCAGGCTTTGACAACAGGATTTCTTGAACCTATAAGTTTAGGACAAATGTGGACAATCTATGAGTCATAAGAAAGAATCAGTTTGAAAATAGTATCACAAAGAGAAAAGACATAGAAAGGCAGATGTCTATTGCGATATGCTCCTCTCAATTGTAGGTCTTAGTATTATTTAATATATGTACTAATATATACTATATATTCTAACAGTATACATATAATAATTTTTAGCATACACACACACACACACATATATATATATATATGTATGTATACATCACATGTACATGTGATATAACCAGAATGAGTTCTAGAGAAAGAGAAAAACATGATAGAGAGAGAAGATGCAGGGAAGCATGGCTACAATGAATAGGAGGGATGAATTCAGTGAAATGTATGTGTGAAAAGAAACTACCTGCATCAAACCAAACACTCTGTTCAAGGAATGCACATCAGTAAAATGCATTTCAAAAAGACAAGCCAAGGCCATTAAGTTTTTGAATATTAGCTAAGCATTCTATATGCCTATAAATTCTATGACAACTCTGTAAAGAAAATTATGAGTGATGTTAGTTGTGGTCTATTTGTGATTTTTCCTACATTTTTTTATTATTTCTGAACTAAAATAAATGATAATAGTGCATCTTTCATATACCCAGAAATATGTAAAAAAAAGTTGAGCAGGAAAATATATCAGAGTCCATAGCATGTGAGAAAGCAAATCTATCCCTGATACAATAACCAAGACAATTATAAATACAATAAGAAGGGACTTTGCTCAAAAGTATTCAGGGTGTGGAGTCCATAATAGCCAAGACTAGAAATGATCTAAATTCCCATTTACCAAAAAGGTAATAATCATTCTGTCAAACACCTGCACAAAAAAAGTATCGGCAGTGAAAGAGAGCAGACTACTAATAAAATCAATAAAGTGGACAAATCACCAAATAAGGTGCACAAGAAAAGATGAAAACAAAGGTATCTGTTGCAGATGGCATTATATGTATCTAAGAACAAGTTTTGACGAGCTCAATCTTGTATTCTGACTTTATGAATGCAAAAGCCATGTCCCATCCAGCAGATACCTTGTTGATATACACTTTGCTATCCTCAGCCCTTGTTTATTTGCACCCTCCCATTTGCAATCACTGTTCCTTGAACCTTGAAGGGGAGGTGTTAGACTATCCCAGCTGTCTGTAAAATAGCTAAAATTCATTATATTGACATACACAATTGCCAACAATAAAAATGGAAAAAAAGATACAAACCCAGTTGATTCAGAAACATGAAAATAAGAATAGTCATTTCTTTTCATCAGAATCAAATGGAAAGGGGAAAATAGGAATTTTCCCATAATGGGACATTCTAAATACCTTAGCTAGGTAAAAGATGGACTGAGGAAAGGACTTGCTGCAAACATTAAGCTAATCAATTACAATAGTGCACTTAATTTCTAGTATATAATGGATTAATATTAATATTAACAAAATCTCTAAGGCCAATCAAGATAGGCTCTTTGATTCCTGCATTTCAGAATATAAGAATAAAATGGAAGTTCCTGCTGCTCCTCCCTTTCTCCGTCAGCTCTCCAGTTGTATACCTTCCACTATCATAAAGAAAAAGATCCCTTGTTTGTAGTGGCCAGTGAGCAAAGCCAGTCAAAACATAAAACTTGGAGGATGTCTCAGGAATGCACAATTGGAACTGGAAAGAAGTTTTGTCTAATGTATGCAATCCAATACAACTCAATACCCTACATCTAGGGAATACATTAGTAAAAATTACTTTTTATAACAAAATATGAGGTCTTCAATGAATTCTTTATTACCCATTAAAATGGCAGCCAAATGTGGAATGTTTTGTTGTTCTTGTATTTTCCAGAAACCACATACCTTATATTGAGAGAATCTATAATTGTTGGACAATTTCTTTTTCCAACTGAACAGCACTTTTGAGACTATGTCTTTCTGGGAGGTCATGAAAAGAAAATTGGAAATATCTGCTGACATGACATAGAAAGGTCCTTTCACTTTGCATTTTCTTTTTCTTTCTGAACGAGAGTAAAAAGACCCTTGAAAGACAAAAATGTCTCCTTTGGGTGCCCTTCCCTAAATGAAAACCATTTATTCTATAATTTGAGGCAACATTTCTTACAAATAAGAAATTGAGTCACAGAAAGCTGTTTGTTATTTTAAACATGGAAAACGCTTGCATGTTCTTTGTATAAGTTGAGTATGTCATGAAAATACTGAGTGATTTTCCCCCTATATTCTCTTAATATTCTATCATTTTTTTTAAAGGGAATCACTTTCCCACTTTCCCTTTTCATCTCAAATTGCAGTATTTACTCTGAATGCTTTTCTTGGCATGTGGTCTTTCCCATTCTCAGGCATAACTGCATCAAAGAGTCACCATATTTGTGAGTTTAACACCAGAGTCATTGTGAAAACACCAAGACATGTTTATGACTGGCTCTTAACACCCCCCCCCCCACTTGTTATGCTTACTGTTTGGAAAACCCAGGTTTGTTTGGATATAAAAGTGAACAAAAAAGGGGACAGTAATAGAAACATCCCTTAAATTTTAAGTTAGTTCCCAAGATGCTTTTATGTATTTTGGGGAAAGCTCAGCTCACACTAATGTGAGCAGTGATCCCACAATGAGCTAACAGGGAACTTTCTCCCTGGAAGAACCCATTAGCTCATTTAATTTTTGCTCTGTTATTTCTCTTTGTCTTTTCTACTCTTCAACCAAAGCACTCCAAATGTCTTTTGTGTATTTCTATTCTCAGTGTTTATCATTTCAAAATAACTCTATGTGAAATTCAATGACATTTTGTGAACTTCATACAATTCTATAACTATTTTATGAACAAAAAACTTGGTATAATCTGTACTAGTAAAATATTGATGAGGAAACAAATTAGAAAAAGAACAACTAAATACTCCAGAAGACGGTAGAAATATGGATAAACAGCAATAGATGGTATAAATATCACAAATTCATAAATAGTTAAAATGGAAAAGAATTAAGATTGTTGTATGTGGGTGTGTGTTCTGTATTTGGGCACAAATTAGGAGTAGAATAGGGTGTTGGATGTCCTGGAGCTGGAGTTAAACAGGTGGTTTTGAGCTATCTGTGTCCTCTCAAAAAGCATTAAGTATTCCAAACTACTCAGCCATTTCTCTAGCCCCTAAATTTGAGATTTGTTAAAAGCTGAGTATCCAAAATAAGACAGTATATAAATATGTGTAGAATTGCCTAATAGTGGATTTGGATTTACAGAGCAACTTAATAAATTTAGCAAAATAAAAGTCACCAGTTTTTAAAAATATATTTATAAACTTTATTTTAAAAAACCTTGCAAGCCAATAAAAATATCACACACCAAAGTAAACCAGACCCAAAGTCTATACAGCCAATTTTCTTTCAGAAAGGGGAATAAAATATAAATATCATAGGTGAAAGTATTCCAGCTTAAGAAAAACATAAAATCTTTACTATTATCTATCCAATTCTTTTGTTTTAACAGATCTATTTTTTTATTAAGTAGGGATGGAAAGGTAAAGTGGCTGCTTTCTGACTGAGACAGAAAACAGCAGCAAATGACCTTGCAGGTGTGATTTTTAAGAGGACAGAAGTGGACGGTCCTTGTTAGAATGGACTAGAATGCAGTGCAGAGAAGATAGAGGATGGGGGAGAAGAGAAAGGGAACAAGGGGAAGGGAGAGGAGTAATCATGTGAGGATTACTCTGCATAGCGGGAGACAGATGTGGCACATAGGAAAATGGCAGTTTATAAAGGTAAAAGGGGAAACCCCACCTTAGGATAAGGTGTTTAGTTTTAATTGGCCATGTAAATTCCTTAATTCAAAGGAAACTTCTGATTGCTGAACCTTGGTAGTCTGTCTCAAGAGAAGCAAGCATCCAAATAAAGGAATAGACCTTGAGGGCTAGCTTTAGGAATGTAATCTAATGGTTTCTTAAATAGAATATAATTCCAAATTTATTCAATGGTTCAAAATATTAATTAAGGTAGCTTCTTAACTTGCTTGAGGAACAAAACATCCATTTTGCATCAAACTTTATAACAAGAAATAGAAACATTAATTTCACATGTTAAAAATGATGTCAAAATTAAAAGAAAGTAGAATAATCCTTGAGCTGTAGGGGGAAATACGTAACATAGTTGTTGAGTTGAGAGATAAGCAAACCATATAGTAGGTCCCTAATATTAACTCCCAGCCCCTATGACTGTTTTCACCAAAAACTTCACCAGATCAAGACAGCCAAACTTCCATTACGGATGAAATAGAGTCTTGGGAAGTCCACCCTAGCTGAGGAGGTATTAGTACCACATGGCTTCTTGGAGAGGAAGAGTCAGTTCTCTTTAGGGATGCAGCCTCCTGAGAGGCTACCCCTGTCCTTGTAGATGGCCCTACTTCAAAGCACATACAGGGTGCACTAAGTGAGTATGGATTTTAAAAATAAAACATATGAAAATAATATAATAAGAGAAATGATATGGGAGAGAAATGATGAAGTAACTTAGTTGAGGAATTTGAGAGAAGGGAGTATGGGCTGGATTTGACCAAAACACACTGTATTCGTCCATGGAATTCTCAAACAACAAAAAAGAGGAAAAGAATATAGGAACTGACAATTAAAAAATGTATCCCAGAGTTTATATTATATTTGAAACTTCAGGATAGATCATAGTTTGGAAAAACAGGTTAATAATCCACCATTATCAAAAAGAACAAATGACAAAATGATAGGGATCTATCAATAAAGAAGTCACTATTCATGCGGCAAACTCTATGAGAAATAAGAACAATAGAGAACAATATAAAACTGCTTCTTAATTCAACTATCAATTAAATGAAAGCAAGCTTAACATTACCTTTATTAAAGTTAAGAGTAAAGATGCCAAGGAAATTAGTGTTTTGAACCTTCTAGTTAATATAATAGGAGCACAATGACACCAGGAAGATCCGAAATGAAAATTTACTTATTTTAACATTGTGTGTATGTTGATTAAAGATCTTGAAAATGTAATAAAGGAAGGAAACATAGGAAAAAAAGAAAGAGAAAGTAAAACTGTAGACAAATAAATTTATGTACAAGAACTGAGAAAGTAAGTAAATACTGTACTTGGACACAATACACATATACAAAACTATTCTTGTCCCTTATATTAACAATATACTGTTAAGAATTTTAAAGTTCACAGGAAGTTCTTGCTTGTAGGGCCCACATTAAACCTTAAAACAGTGGCTCTTATCCTCCCTAATGCCGTGAGCCGTTAATACAGTTAGTTCCCCATCCTGTGGTGACCCCAACCATAAAACCATTCTCACTGGCACTTCATAATTATAATTTTGCTACTGTTATTAATTGTAATGTAAGTACCTGCTTTGTAGGATGTTTGATATGCAACTCTTGTGAATAGATTGTTCAACCCCAAAGGGGTCACAACCCACAGGTTGAGAATTACTTTCTTAAAAAAACATTTGTATTATTATAAAATAAGTGTGTATTGAAGACAAAGGCTAAAAATCACAGGGGCAAGCAAGACCTAGCAACAGATTTCTGGAGGCTAAAGCCAGGATGCTTCTTTGAGTTCCTCACATTTGGCTAGCATGCGCATCTAGAAGCCTTCTAGCTCAGAATTACTTGCTATGAGAGAGATTTGAATTGGAAATTCATGTTTGCAGAAATCATGGTTTCTTCTTCACAATGGTG
Organism: Microtus pennsylvanicus; assembly: GCF_037038515.1. Classification (NCBI taxonomy): domain Eukaryota; kingdom Metazoa; phylum Chordata; class Mammalia; order Rodentia; family Cricetidae; genus Microtus; species Microtus pennsylvanicus. The sequence continues at coordinate 55,057,872 of NC_134590.1, read as the reverse complement.
CTTGGAATAAAGTGATGTCATTGTGGGAGAAACATAGGGCTTATATTCATTGGCATAATTAATGCTGTCAATAATAACATCGAGCATCAAGGCTACCTGAGTTGGCAGCTCTCAAGTCTAGCTGTATATTAGACACCTAAGTAGTTCTCACACACATGGTAACCAGATTCAGTCTCCCCTCCTCCTATAGCCAGAGATTCTAATTCAATGCTGAAAGTAGTTGGAGCATATCCTGAAGACCTCTAAGCTGATACAACATAAAAACGCTATTGTGTAACCAGAGCAATGAAACTGTCCTTTACAGCATGTGACATCTTGAGTGAGACCTCGCAGAAGAGTTTCAGGTGACAGGCATGGTGAAAGAGAAAGCGCTGGAAGCAAGGATAGAGGTGGAATAGAAATCACATATGCAATCAAGAAAATTTATACACCTCTTGCTACTAATGTGAGGGACTTACCTTCATGCCCAGTGTGGAATATGTATAATTTGTTTCCAACCAGAGAAGATAAAATGATTGAAGGTGAATTCTTTCTGAAAAATGTACTGAGTTGAAATGGCAACAGGTCCGAGATATGGTGATATTTTAAGAAGCTAGAGTTATGGAGAGAAAACTGGAAGCTAGATTTCATTTAGACCTTCTTAGCATGTGATTAAATCTAAGTCCCAACTTGGTTCCCTGTCTCAGGGCTACCATTAGCAACAATCATATGCACTTCAAATCACTCAGAACCTACTTTCCTCAACTCCTTTTTGCTCCTTGACACTATTTGAGTAAAATCCATTCCCATATTCCACAAGCTGTTTGAAGAAGAAACCTTTATCTGGCAACCTGCCTTATTCTTTCTATGTTTACATTTCAGAAGAGTGTTTTCTCATGTTGGAGCAGGGTGAAGGTAATGATTGTCATAAGACCATTGAGTTTGCCAGTCTCAGTGCTAGAAGCAAAACCAATGTGACCCAGTGTCCTGGGTCCTGTCTACCTATTCAGGTCAAAACATACTAGCTACAGAGCAGCCTCTCTTATCTACTTGCTAGAGGATCAGGAACACTCCCAAGTAGTGAGAAGGACTCCTGAAAAGCCCCCCCCCTCCAAGTTTACATTGGACATCTCTAGGCACCAACAGAATTTCTAGTAAACCAGGGCTCAGTATAGCTCTCTATTGTCTAGAATGGATTTTGCAATACATCTCAGAATGCTTATTTCTTCTATTGCTCTTTCTGGGCTAACTCCTATTTTGCTGTTATCTCATCATTTTCTACCTTTATGACAGCCAACCTGAAAGCCTATTGGCCACATGGATAACTGTTATCCTTTGTTCTATTGGCAATGAATCCCATGTGGTAAGGCCTGAACAAAGAATTCGACTTATCTCTTGTGGGCTCTCATTTCCTGGTACCAAATTCTGTGTGAATAAAGTAGAATTATGTATGTTATTTTTAATGAAGCAAAGTAGATTTCCTTTATCTTTTTTAGTCAGTGAGGTCTTAAAACATTGTATCCTTCCACTAGTTTTACAGGCCTAAGCAGGCACTTTTCTTTTGCTGATGCACACAACCATTGCTCAATTTAGAGTGATTCAAAAGGCAGGGAGGGGGGGACCATAAAGCAGGGTGCATGCTGCTGAGAAGCATCACTCTGCTTGGAGACATATGCAGCCACAGAAGGCAGAACAGACCACAGTAGCTTAAGGCGCTGGAAGATAAAAGGGCCAGTGTGGCTGATGTAGACTCCAGAGACCAGGACTGTCTGCCTGCACCTACCCTGGAGCCTTCATTCTGCTCTCTTGCACGCTCTCTCTCTCTTTGTGTTCTCTATTTCTCTCTCTCTCTCTCCCTTTCTCTCTGTATGTGTGTTTATTTTCTCACTAAAACTCGTAGTTTTAACAAAACCATTACTGTAACGTAAAAAAAAAAAAAACAAGGTTAATTAAAAGTTAATTCCCTGCATCTTTGACAGATAAAGTATCAAAGAATGACTGTGTCATCGCTGAAGCTTTGGGGCAGCTTTTTTTTTTTCATTCTGGTGGACAACAGTTTCTAACTTTTGATGTCATAGGTAGAGGAAATAACATCATAAAGGGAAGCTATTTGTAGAAACACTTGCACTGAAAAATACTAAAATACCTTTCCCCCATTCTTATCTAGAGTTAGGTCACCCAAACACAGTAGGTCTTAGCTTTAAAATACAGACCCTGATGCCCTGTCATAGGATGGGATGTTACTAGAATTAAATGTTGCAACTATTGCTAACATCTCTGTAAGTTGTACACATTTAAAGTATACAGTTGTACTTAGTCTAGGTAACTTAAGCTAACAAGAAAAATACAAAGGACCTTGCAAATTAATATCCTTTCTATGATAGGCAGTGAGCTAAGAAAGTCACACTATGTAGTGATGGTGACAGGAATCTTCCATGGGGATTAAGAGCAAAGCCGCGGTGACTCACATATGGCCACTAACACTTATCTACACTTATTAGAGGCAGTATTCAAAATGCTTGGGGCATTTTTACTTCATTAAACATCACTACTGGCCCTAAGACAGTTTAATGCCATCACTCTAGATTTGATATGAGGATACTGAGGTACAGAGAGAAAAATCACCTGTCCGTGATCATACTATTTAAATAGGAAAGTAACATTTGAATGCAGACATCTTTGGCCTGTTTCCCCCGTAATATCACATGGATTGTACTTGCTCTTTAAGTTTGAGGCTGCACTCCTTATTTGAATTTATAAACATGAGGGACTCTTTTATGCAGCAAGTATCATTTCTGCTTACTTCATTGCTTCCAAAAGAACCAACTATATTACTCTAACAAATACAATTAAGAAAAGTGCTATGCTATATATAAAGATGAATAATTTCTCAACATTTATAGGCGGTACTTTGAAACTCCGCCTGTACTAATCCCTCTACACTAATGTGATTGTACACTTATGCTTCTTTTAAGTGTGTGTGTGTATATGCAGAATCATATGCAATCTCAAAACTAGAGGCTGCTATTTAAATTTTCTCTCTCTGTGGTAGAGCGGTTTGGAAGACACATCAGACCAATATTAGGAAATAATTAAAATTGCTGCCAAATTATTGCTACCCCCTCCAAATGTCTGTAAACCCATTTTAAGATTTTTATTTTACTCACCTCCTTTTTCTGCTTCCTGAGACTAAATAAGCTTCATCTGTGCCTAACAATATAAATTCATTCACTTTATTGTTGTCTTTGTGTTTGCCATCTAGCTGCTATGGAATCAGCACAGGAAAATGAAGCAAGAGCCAGGAATGCTAAAACATGAAAAATCAACGAAATATCTGTCATAAATGCAGGGCTTATATATGCAGGGTTTCTATGCAAATGCATGCACACATACAATTCACACTGAACTCACGCCGTTTGTAAGAAAGTCTAATTTGTCACAAGCAGTTTTGTGACATTTCATAGTGTCTGAACTCAGAATTTATGAAAACTCGTACAGCTTTTCCCATTTTCTTTATCACCTAAGTTGGCCACAAGATGAAAGCTCTAGGGATCATCCCTGCGTCTTCACTTACAGGCAGAGCCAACAAAAGGAAAGAAACCTTTCCTTTGGCTCCTTTCTTTGCTAGCCGTGAATAGGAAGCCTGGGCTGTATAATTGAGAAATTGTGTGTCAGCAAAGGATTACATAAAGCCAGTGGGACATCTTCCGTTCTGTCTTACACTTTGCTACTTCTCTGCCTTTTCCTGGAGCAGATTTTCCTCTGGCTTTGAAAGATGCTAATGGGCTGTTATTAGTCCAGGAAGAAAATTGCCCTTGAGAATTGTAATGACTTCACTGCTGGGGTGACATCAAACTAGACCATTTAAGAGTAATAGGGACTTAGATCCTGGAGAGAGAGTTAGATTTGGAAGAGAAATAACAAGGGAAAGTCTGATGACATGCGAGACAAGAAAGGAGGGCAAATGTTGGAACTTCTGTGCTTGTTCAGCTTGTGTGGGGTCACCCTCATCCTCTCCTGACATCTAGTTCAAAGATGCAAATAAAATATTTAAGACTGGCTTCAGCTCTTCCCCCAGGCTACCCTTGCAGCAGCGTTAGAAGGCAAAGGATTCTTTATCCAAAAAGAGCACCCCTCTGTAAATCCAATGCTGTCATCCTGTGCTTATGACTAATGTGTCTATGTGTCTTTAAAATCTGATCTGTATATAGGGAATTCGACTTGATAATTTAACAAAAGAAAAGTAAATGAAGGAACATTTATAAAAGGGTCTTTTGATGTCCAGAATGTTATTATTTGTATACCAATGGCAGACTGTACTTGGAGTTCGTAGGGCAATCTTCCTGTGAACTATCAAGTAGCTAGGGAATTACAAGAAGAGGATTTTATTGTTTTGTTTTGCAGAGAGAAGTTGTTGCTAGTACAAGAGAGTGCGTAGGTGTGCATTCAGCACTAATAATGAATACATAAACAACTTATAGTAAAGTTAAACAACAATTCTAACATGGAAAGAGAGCTTGACCCAGGTTTCTTTGCTGATACCAGTAGGAACAGGATAGAACCTTTTCATTAAGCAGTCAGGTTCCAGAGAAAAAATGAAGGGGAGAAAGAATGAAAAGGAAGTTACAGATGCCTGCAGTGAAAAGACCTCATAGGGCAACTCACATGCACTGTTACAATACAATATCTGAAACTGGGTTGTGTGTGTGTGTGTGTGTGTGTGTGTGTGTGTGTGTGTGTGTGTGCTGCACATGTGGACCTAGAACCTCATCAGCACAGTATCACTAAGCTATGTCTCCAACAAAAAGATATCCTTCTTACTCTTATGAGGACTGAGAGGTCCAAGGGAGACAAGAGCAGATTCTGTTTGGTAAATGTGAGATCTTCATGGATCGCCCCACTGAGGTGCCATGACATGATGAGATAACATATAACCAAAAAGAACCCATAATACTTCACATTATGAGACAGGAATATCATTGGAAGTCATTCTCCCACCATTGTGTTTCTTTAGTTAAGTAATGATAGTAGTAGATATTTTTGTAAGGTCTGCATCCTGTCTACCAACAGGTTTTTGGCTCCTATAACAATGCCAAGTATGGGTTCCCCCTTGTGAAGATGCTCTTAAAAACCAATGATTTCTGGTTATTCCCATGATGTTTGTGCTACTATTACACAAGTGGGTAAGACTACCAGGCCAGTTGTTGTTGTTGCAGGGTCCATAGTCAAACAGCTTCCACACTGTGAAACCTAGCAATAGGAATAAAATTTAAGACCAATATCATCTTGATTTCTCTGTAGTCTGTGACTCAAGCATATGGTTGCTTTAACAATGGCCTTATTCTCAAGTTCTGGAGGCAATCAAGAACATGACAACATATTCTGTGATTTGATATGTCCTATAGAAACTCCTAAGCCCATAACTGTAAAAGAGTTAATTCGTTTCTTGTTATGGACTTATTATTTGTCTTCCTGTGGTGTCTATTAGGAGAAATATTGTCCATTATAGGGTAGCTCTACTTATATAACTATATATTTATGTCTTAGGAATCTTCTGCAGTAGTTATTTGTCATATAAATTTCCATAAGGTTTTCAATGTTATTCTAGCTTTCTCATACTCCCTCCTCTATCCTGCCTTCCCATTTTCTTCTCTCCTTAACCCTCTCTGCTCTATTATTTCTCTTTACCTTTAGCACATCCCTTGAAAGTCTCATACTTTGGTCTGTTACTAATTTCATGACCTCTGTGGGTATTCCAAATAGAACATTACTCTATAAAGACTAAAAGTTAATATTCACGAATGACAGAAAACATGAATATTTGTCTTTCTGGGTCTGGGTTATCTCACATAGGGTGAATATTTCCAGCTCTATCCATTTAACTGTGAATTTCATATTTTCACTTTCAACTGGGTAAACATACAATATTTTCTTTATTCGTTCAACTATTGATGGATATCTAGGATGTTTCAATTTTCTGGCTATTAGGAATAGGGCACTAGTGAACATGGAGGAGCAATCATTTCTATAAATCAATACAGAGATTTCTGTATTTGTGTCTAAGAGTGATATATTTAGATCACATAGAAGATCAATTTCTAGCTTTTTATTTCCATGGTGGTTGCACAGGTATTCTAAAAGAAGAGATGCATCCCAAACATAGATTGTGTCATCTCATATCTTTCTCCTGTTGAGCCTCCTAAGAAGCTCTTAGACAAAACAGCTTCTGTTGAGCCAGCTCTTAGGATGTTCAGCAGGAGCTATTTTGTATCCAGTGACTGTAGGGACTAAAGCCCAACTCTTCCTCTTGGGACTTTCAAATTGAATTTTTGAAGACATGTAAACTTACACATGGGTGTTTTAAATGATTTTTTTTTTAATTTCAGACTGTGTCTGCCAGGCACCTAGAGGTGCTTCTCTGAGTTTCTCTAGTGGCAATTTTCAGAATTAATTGAAAGAACTTACCAGAGATATTTAATTAACTGTATAATTTTCTATAAATTCTGACGTTTTTCTTTCAATGATCATATTTTAAGTGTCCCTAGAATTTGTTACAAGAACCTCAGCTACTTGCTCTTTCCCAAGGACTATTTACTGACTAACTCTGGGAGAGTTAACCTAAAGATTCCTGAATTGCACCAGAATTGGGTTGCTGCATCTTTCACTCTGTCTATCTTCAAGAAGAACACAAATCTCAAGGCACAAAAAGAAGCCAATGGTTTCAGATGATGACACACAAAAATGAGGCTGGCAGATTAATTTTCTAAGAATTAGACTTCACCAGTGTTGAATAGGCACAGATGGGAATAAGCAGGCTAATGTCTATTAAATTTCCATTCCCATGCTGTCTGAAGTACAGGTGTCCTATGGGCCTGTCCAAAGGGCAAAGCACCCACTGTGTTTCTTCTTGGAGTGGGGCCTGCTGGTATTTGTTTCTTAGATTTCCCTGCCTCCTTCTCTTTCATCCTCATTGCGGACATCATGTCGTGTATACATCATCTGAAATGAGACACTAGCATGCTTGCCATGATTCAGGCTCTTTCCCTAGGAAACCAGAGGGAGTGACTCCTCCTCCTTTGATTCTCTTCATTTTCACTATGCAAAATGACTGCCAACTGGAATAGAGTCAATGATGACCTCATTGCTACCAAAAAAAAATAGCAAGGAGTGCTCTACAAGCACGCTCCTATGTCTAGAAGTAACTTTCACAGGTTATTATATTGCAGGATGAGACCAGAATACTCCCATTCAAAAGAATATCAACCTAAAACATCTGAGGGGAGTGATGTCAAAAGGATGGCAGATATAACCAAACAGCCTACTTTTATCTAGTTTGATTTCTTACTTTTCCTCAGAAAAGGAAATGTGTGACATGGGCTTAAATTACGAAAGGAGATAGAAAACCTCTAATATTCAGTCTGTTGTAATATTCTTTATCTTTCAATGGTGCACTATTTTTATTAGAGGAAAACTTTAAGAGTAATCTTTGTCTCAGTCTTTCAAACACACGCTTTTTGATTGTTGACTGAAATAGTTATTGTTTCTGAAACTATCTATGAATTTTCACTTTTGGTCTCAATTATTCTCTTCAGTTGATGTAGAACCGATTTTATTGTCTCCTTGCTCACTGCCTTTACAGCTTTCCTTTCAAAATCTTACTCATTCTCCTCATTTGAGGTTGAACAATCGCATCTCTAGGAAAAGTTCCCTGCTGTGAGACAATGGTCTTTTATCCTGTCATTTGTATTATTTTTAAGAAAATGCTGATTGGCCAGTAGCCAGACATAAAGTAGAGGCAGGGCAACGAGAATCTGGGAAGAGGGAAGATGCATTCTGCAGTCATAACCCAGACACAGAGGATGCAAGATGTGACTGCCTCACTAAAAAAGGTACCAAACCATTTGGCTAATATAGACAAAAATAATGGGCTAGTAAAAGTTATAAGAGTTAATAAGAAGCCTGAGTAATGGGTCAATCAGTTTTATAACTAGTGTAGACCTCTGTGTGATTCTTTGGGCCTGAATGATGGCAGGACAAAGAAGGACAGAAACTTCAGTTAACAAATTGTGCCCAACTAGTGGACAACTGCATCCACATAAAGCCTAAGAGAGCTTGGGAAGTAATTCTAGACAGAAAAGAATAGAGTTAAGCACAGTTTATTGATAGCAGCATTTTCTCTGGTGGGCTCTGCTTGCTAGAGGCAAGCACTCTCATGTAAGAGGGGCTTCCTGACTCAGCTTTAGCTGCAAAACCTTGCAGATCTTTTAAGAGGTCCTGCCATGAAACACTTAAATGGTGTTGATGAAAAGCTTACTGCATGATTTTGGGTGGTGGCAGGGACCTTGAAATGCCATTAGTTGTGGCAATAAACATGGCTTCAACCAGTACCTTTGCAATGAGGCTAGACTCTCAGAAAGCTAATAAATGTAGTGGATCCACCCATCAAAGTTGCAGCTTTAATCCTAGCCATATCACTTAGCAAATTAAAGTCTCATGTGGTTAGAAAAAGAGAGACATACAGTAAAGAGAGAGTCAAAAATGAAGAAAACCTCTAAATGTTTTACAGTGTGTTAAAAATATCTGTAGGCTTGAGAGAGAAAAGAAAAAAAAAAGGATAAAGTCCTTAAAATAAAAAAAGAGAGTAGTTGGGTGTGGTGGCAAACACCTTTAATTCCAACACTTGGGAGGCAGAGGCAGACAGATCTCTGTGAGTTTAAGGACAACCTAGTCTACAGAGGGAGTTTCAGGTCTGCCAAAGAAACATAAAAAAACCCTGTCTCAAAAAGCCAAAAATTAAAAGAAAAAATACACATAAAGTCTGTCTCTTCTGTTCAGAGTCAACTAATATTTGAGGAGCTTCTATTATAGTCTTAATACATCTGCCTCCTTAACCTTGTGAATGGCTTAAGAATCATGCTCTGATGGTAAGTTGGACAGTGTACCATTCAATAATCAGGCCACTTTATGAGCACTCAAGAAACACCTTTTTCCTGTCCATGATTTTTGTTCAGCCCAGGATGAAAAGAGTGCTGAAAGCCTCATATGTGGGAATAAAGATCATATCAGTCTCCTATGGGGTCATCTGACATCTTGGTCCCATAGCAGAGGACTAGAGAAACTGAGAAAATGTGTTTGCCCATTGTAGGATCAGCACATCAAAAGATTCATAGGTGAGACCTTGCATAGCTATGGATGAGTTAGAAAATCTCGGTGGTGTTCTTATCCATTTGTTTTGCTCTAAGAGAATACATGGTGCTAGAAAGTTTATAAATACCAGAAATGTATTTTATTTTTGGTAGTTCTGGAAGCTGAAATGTCCACAATCAAGCTGTTGGTTCTGTGTGAGGTGAAGTCACAGACTCTGCTTCCCAAATGGTACTTTGCACAATGTACAAAGATAGTTCCTTCTATTTATTTTAATGAGGTTTCTGTCTTAAATTTCCTATTGCCATGACGAAACACCACGGCAAAGGCAGCTTATAAAAGAAAGCATTTAATTTTGAGGTTCATGGTTCCAGAGGGTCAGTTTATGACTGCTATTGTGAGTAGCACGACAGCAGACATGGCACTGGAGCAGCAGTTGAGAGCTTATAGTTTGATCCATAAGGAAGAGGCAGAGAGAGAGAGAGAGAGAGAGAGAGAGAGAGAGAGAGCGCTTTAAGGAAGAATGCTATGGGCTTCTTGAAACTTCAAAGACCAACCCCAGTGACTCGCCTCCTCCAACAACGCCACATCTCCTAATTCTTCACAAACAGTTACACCAACTGGAGTCTATAAGCCTAAGGGCGCCATTCTCATTCAAACCACTACAGTTGCCATTATGTTTTGAATATGAACTGTTCCCCATAGGGTCATATGTTTGAAACTCCAGAGACAACACAAAGAAGTACCTTTAGCATAAAATACCTTCATATAAAGGGGTCAGGATGCATCTTGAAGTGGTAGCAGAAAATAGCAGTGTCATCCGTGTGGCAGTGGTTTTGTAGGCATGGAAGATGCAAGATTACGAGTCATGGCATGTTGCTCCATAGTTTCAGAGAGCTGCTGAGACCAGGAAACGTGCCTGGTAGAGTTCGTACAACTTTTCTTCAAGTTTCACGAAGAGGTGAAGATAGAGATGAAGATGATGCAGTGGAGATCCCAGGGTGTTGTGGATACTATGACCATAAGGAATCAACTGAGGAAACCTCCTAGCAAAGCTGACCCAAGAGAGAGGCTGTGTATTGTAAGTAATAAATGGAAATTTGAGTGAATGTATTTTCCATTAGAGGCTGGCCATGAATCTTTGGATGAAAGGGAAAGGATTTTGTTAAAGTTAATGTGCTTGAACACTTGGTCCTTAGCCAGAGTGCTGTTTAGAAAGGTTCTAGATATCAGGATGTAGATTGCTAGGTGCAGGCCTTAAGGTTTAATAGCTGCTTCACTTGCAGTTCACTCTGATCCCTGTTTGCAGATGCAATGTCACCAACCATATGGCTTCCCCCTGTTGCTATAATGGCATCCACAGCCTCTAACATTTTTTCCCCACCATGATGAACTACATCTCCTTGAAACAAAATAAAATGTCCCTCAATGTAGTGATATTTCATTTGTATTTTAATAAATAAAGCTTGCCTGAAGTTCAGAGAGTGAAGTAGCTGCATTGATCAAACTTACAGACCAGGTAGTGTTGACACATTTTTAATCCCAGCAGCCACACTAGTTTGCCATAGAAACTGGGTGGTAGTGGTGCATGTCTTTAATCCCAGCACCAGAGAGGGATATGACAAAGGAGGAGACTGGTCTCACACACCGTCTCATTCTGAGATTCCTGGAGGCAGGATCACCATTTCAAACTAAGGTAGAGGTAAGAGCAGGTGGTTGGCTATTTTGGTTTTCTGACTTTCAAGTTGAACCCCAAAATCTGACTCTGGGTTTTTACTATTTGTGCTGCACCACAACAAAATTGCGGTGTATTTTGTCACATAGAAAACAAAGTAGCTAATACAGCCACTAATGCTGTTTATAAGACTTAGTCTTCATTTTTAATCTTTGATCATAAGTGACTCACAGTTTAAAAATATTCCATTGACCATGAAGCTATAGTACATGTGTATCCACAGGACAGTGGCTCACTGATCCATGATGCATTTATATTCCAATTAAAGCATTGAAATTTGAAAATTGGGTGGATGGATACTGGGTTAAATACTACCAAGTTATTGAACACACCATAGCTTAGCTTAAACTTACCTTAAACAAGTTCAGAGCACTAACATCAGCTGCCAGCTAGGCAATCCCATATACTACAGAGCACATTAAAAATAAGATGTTGATTCTGAATGGTTCATCTAATGTGTTGTAGTTCCAAACTAAAAGTGCAAAGTGATGAGACAGCTACCGCTAGAGAGATAGGTTTGTTACTCTTCCAAAGGACCAGGGTTTGGTCCAATGCACCTGCACTAGGGGGCTCCCACCTGTAACTCTAGCTTCAAGGAACTGCCTCCCCATTATGCCTCTGCCATGCATTCATATGAAGACACAGACATTACACAAGCACATACTCGGGGACACACACACACATACATGCATGCACGTGTGTACACACACGCATCACTCTCTAAAGCTTACTAGCCGTGAGCTCTACCTGTTTTCTCTTGTAGACAGTGAAGAAAACACCTCTGATTACAACAAAAGTTATACCATAGGTTGTCATTTCATTACAGTTAGAATAAAACAGATAAAGTATCCTAACATTTCATTTCTTTTAAAAACTATTTTGTTTCAGAGTGCATGACTTTGGTATTATATTATATTCTAACCTACTTTTCCATTTGCCCATTGAAAAGTAAAATCTATAAAAGTAGTTTTTCTTTTTAAGTACAGTGGAATCCTTTTGTTAACAGTTACTTTTTGTTCACTGAGCATTTCATGCTTGCCTGCCATAGAATATGATCACTCCTTCCCCATTTCTCTCTCTAATACTTTTCATCTACTCCCAGCATCCCTCTCCTACTTCACATTTTCATTTTGTCATTTTGTTTGTGATAACTTACTAAGTCCAGTTAGTGAAGCTCATGTGTTCACGGGTGTAGGGCATCCTTTGGAGCAAGGAAAACATCATCAGTCTCCCTTCAGAGAGGAATGAGGGTGTAGTGGGTGGATTAACAAAACTACAGGTGCATAAAAGCCCTGTGGAATTCTTTATAAGTAGCACACATCAGGTGCTCAATAAATGTATTTCAACATGTGAATGGAAGGAAAGGAAGTAGAAACTTATACGTTTATGTACAGCAGGTGGTCTCAGTATGGTCATGGATGAAATAAATTGTTTGGTTGATGATGGAATGAATAAATGGTTGTGGTCTTATAAAGTTATACTGGAGGGATTACATAAAATCCCTCTCGCCTACAGAAGTTATTGCCATCATAGTGCCTTACTGCAGTACGTTTGTGATGATGTGTAAACAAGCTTACTGTGCCTCCAGTTGAATGAATGACTAGCGTGCATAATAATAAATAACTATATTTGGGTTTATATATTTACTATACTATACTTGTGATTATTTTAACATATACTTCTACTACTAAAAACTGCTTGCTATAAAATGGTTAGTTATATTACAATGGTTATGGTTTTATATGCCTCGTGCTTACTCTGCCATCTGATTGCATCAATAGACCACATCTAGTGATTGACATGCACTATGTAGGGTTTTTTATTTGTTTACACGAAACAAAATTGTCTAGTGGATATACTTAACAGCATACATTCCTACCATTAAGTGATGCGTGATAATATTATAAATATAATCTTCCCAATTACCTTCCAGAGAAAAATGAATTGTCCACAGTTTACAAAAAAAGAAGAAAGGGGATCAGAAAGAATAATTGACATACCTGAGGCATAATGAGGAACTCTGCTAGCTGGTGGAATCTATAATATTTCTGTTATAGGTGTTATTATCGATCTCCAAACCTCACTATTATTTACCATCTCACCTCCCAAGGTCTACAGGGTATGCCATGACTTGTTCTACTCTGTTTTGGTTTGACCTCAAGTCTACTTTAAATGCTTTGACCCAGCTATCTGCTGACTTCTTCCATATTGCAATGTGTGTACATAGCTATCACCTCCTCCATTTTTCAATCTCCTCTCATCTCCTCCTGCCCCTGTCATCCAGAATAATTTTTATACATTCCTGGCCGAATGAAACACACATAATCACCAGTCCAGATCTAAGTTGAACAAGCAATTCAAAGTGTTGACTGAGGAGGGAAGTCATAAAAAGTAATATTATTTTGATATACGTAAATAATTGGATTGTAAATTACACCTGAATTTACCAATAACTCAGTTTAAGCATGGACATCCCATTCATTTTTGGAGGTGGCAATCAGAGAACAGATAACATTCAGTTTCCCATTTTTTCCCAATGGCATGATATCTTGTATATGGCTTTAAATCTACCTTTGGGTCAAACACCTTGACTTTCATTATTTTACCCAATTTTTAAGTTCAATAGGAAAGCTTTAACAATTTATCTACGATATGTTTTTAATTTAAAATTTCAAAAAAGTAATTCTTTCTGGTCCTTTTATCATACTTGTTGAAATGTTGTTTTGTTGTCCTATAATCATCACATAAAGTACACCAATTATGACACTTTCGGGGACTTACACACATGAATCCTTTGAAGCACATAACTCATAGAACTGAAACAAAAGAATGTGGTGATATAGACAATGTTTAAATTGCTCCAAGAAATTGTTGTGGCACAGTTATTGATTAATATGGTTTTTAAAGAAATCAAAACATTGATTCAGAGTTCTTCAGCGTTAGGTCTTGCCAGTTTGAACGCATCTCCTCTCAAGTCCTGGGGAGTCCTCACTCCTCAGTTTGTACTTCTCCATCAACAAATCTACTTCCTTGGGAAGCCCAAACCCTTTAAGGATAATCAAGATATCGTCTCACCACAATCATGCCAGACTCTAGCATGATACTAGCTTTCCAAATATCTTGTGATACTTCTTTTTATGCCCCTCTCCATTCCCATGTGAATTACACAAAAGTTGCTTTTCACTGACTGCAATTACAGTTGTGGATGTTGGAACTGTGTGAGAGGAAAGCACACTTCATTCAGATAGAAGAACAATCCATTTCCCCATTGCTGGCCCCTTAGGCAATTATATCACTAGGCCAGAATTTGCTCCCATGTTTTGTTCATAAAACATAATTCCACCACCAGCTGCTCACCAACATTTTGATGTCGCCTCGAATGACAAAACGGATCATTAGAGGGTGATCTGCCAGCATAACCAATGAGATGCAAGACCCTCCCCATCCTCTCTGCAGCCAGCCTGTCATTAGGAAGCCTGCTTCTAAAATAAACCCTCTGACATCATTGCCTTCCTGCATCTGTTCTTCAACCTGGAAGAAATGGTTTTTCAAATTCCAGGTCCTGCCATGTGTCAGAGGCACCCAGGAACACTATTCACTGGTGGTGAAGGTCAGAGAAGCAGGCCTTGGAGACAGAGGTTTTAAGCTAGTGGTAATCATAGTATGTTTAGACATGAGGTGTTTGGTGTAAGTTGAAACATGATTCCCTTGCCTGAAAACCTCTTGTCACCTCACCCCTGCATTTATCATTTATGTTATTCATTTTTCTGCTCACCTGGCTTTATTCTCCATCATCTCACCCACTCCCACTCCTACCCCAGCCAGTTGTAACTGACCTTGCAGTTTCCCCAGTGAGAAAGGAAGGTGGAGAAGTGGAGAAATGTCAATGCTTCCCTTTGAGGAAGTCACACCATCTCAAGGATACAAACCATATATACACTTCCTGGGCATAGGCCAGAAAGAAAAGAATCCCTGGGGAATTTGATGTAAAAAGGTATTGCCTCTGCAGAAGACATCCAGTGCAATAGACACATTGCACAATGCAGCACATTCAGAAGTTCGTCAAAGCAAAATGAAATAGACATAGTGATAATTTATTTTTTAAAAAAATAGTAACATAGTAGTTAGATAAAGTAACTGTGAGAAAAGAAGCTTCTAAAATGAATATAACCCAAAGACTTAAATTTCTTGTTGAACAGCCCTTTTACTTCTTTGGTTAGTGTTATCCCAAGATATTTTATGAGATTTGTGACTATTGTGAAGGGTGATATTTCTCTGATTTCTTTCTCAGTTTCTTTATCATTTATATATAGAGTGGCTACTGATTTTTTCATGAGTTGATCTTGTATCCTGCCACATTTCCAAAGGAATGTATCAGCTATAGGAGTTCCCTAGCAGAGTTTTTGCGGACACTTATATAATATACTATCATATCATCTGCAAATAGCAAAAGTTTGATTTTTTCCTTTCCAATTAGAATACTCGTGGTCTCCTTTTGTTATGCTCTAGGCAGAACTTCAAGAACTGTGTTGAATAGATATGAAGAGAGTGGACAGCCTTGTCTTGTTCCTGATTTTAGTAGAATTTCTTTGAGTTTCTTTCCATTTAATTTGACTGTCAACTTGCTGTATATTGGTTTTATTATGTTTAGATTTGTTCCTTGTATCCCTGATCTATCCAAGACCTTTATCAGGAAGGAGTATTGGATTTTGTTGAATGCTTTTTCAGCATCTAATAAGATGATCATATATTTTAATTTCAGTTTATTTATAACGTGGATTGCATTGATAGATTTTTTCATATGTTGAACCATCCCTTCTCTGGGATGAAGCCAATATGTTCAACATGCTCAACATCCTAAGTTATCAGTGAAATGCAAATCAAACAACTCTGTGATACCAGTTAGAATGGCTAAGATAAAAAAATCACCAATGATAGCTTATCCTGGAGAGGATGTGGAGTAAGGGGAACACTCCATCATTGCTGGTGTAAATGCAAACTGTATAACCACTCTGGAAATCAGTATGGCAGTTTCTCAGAAAATTGGGAATTAGCCTACCTCAGGACCCAGCAACATCACTCTTAGGCATATACTCAAAGGAGGCTCAATAATAGTACAAGGACATTTATTCACCTATGTTCATTTGCAATAGCCAGAACCTGGAAACAACATAGATGTAACAAATAATAACATTTTGAAATTGCATGCAAATGGATAGAACTAGAAAAAACTATCCTGAGTGAGGTAACACAGACCCAGAAAGATAAAGATGGTATGTACTCATTCATATGTGGATACTAGCTGTAAAGCAAAGAATATTGAGCCTATAGTTCATGGTCTTAGAGAAGCTAAGTTACAAGGGGAACCCTAAGAAAAATATACATAGATCCACCTAGAGAGAATAGACAAGTTTGCCTGACAAAATTAGGAGCTTGGGGGTTGGGGGAGAAGACAGGGTAGAAGGGGAAAAGGAAGGGAGAAAGGGAGAGGGAAGGAGAAGTTGAGGAAAGGGGGTAGTCAAATGGAAGAAGGACAGAGATGGGAGCAAAGAAAGAGATTTTTTGATTGAGGGAGCCATTATGGGACTAGCAAGAAACCTGGCACTAGAGAAATTCCCAGGAATCCACAACGATGACCTCAGCTAAGACCCTAAGGAATAGAGGAGAGGGTGAGCAAACTGGCCTTGTCCTGTAGTCAGATTGATAATATCTTAAATGTCACCAGCAACTGATGGAAACAGAGGCAGAGACTCACAGCAGAGCACTGGACTGAGCTCCCAAAGTCCAGTTGAATGAGTGAGAATACAAGCAAAGAGGTCAATACCATGATGGGGACACCCACTGAAATAGTTTAGCTGAGCTAATTGGAGTTCCCCAACTCCAGCCAGACAAAGAAAGGACCGGCATAGGTCCAAACTAGTCCTCTGAATATGATTGACAGTTGTATGGCTTGAGCAGACTGCGGGGCCACTGGCCTTATCCCTACTACTTATACTGGATTTTAGGGAACCTATTCTCTTGGGATGGATACCTTGCTCAGCCTAGATATAGTAGGGAGGGCCTTGAACATTCCCCAAAACAATGTGCCTTGCCTTCTCTGAGGAATGAATAGGAGATGGGAAGGAGTGGAGGAAGTGGAAGGAGGGGGGAAAGGAAACTGGGATTAGTATGTAAAGTGAAAAAAGATAGTTTGCTTTCCTATTAAAAAATAAAATAAAAAGAATATAACCCAGGACTGGGAGGCTAATACACTAAGCAAACTGTAGACACTGATCCAGGATTTTATAGAATCTCCTTGTGACCTCTCATTTCTGAACAACTATCTATATAGCTGTTGTTGCTATTTGAATACACTTTCTAAACATTCAAGTTTTGGAAATCTAGTTCTTTATTCATGACAATTTATCCAGGAGTTGACAAGTGGGATTTGGAGATACGATTAGGATTAAATGAGATTATAAATTCCCTTTTTTCCCTCAAAAACTGCTCTAATACTCTGTGCTTTATAAGTAGAGAAAGAAGTATTTGAAATAGCACACTAGCCCAACCTCAAATGTAATATTTTCTGCTGAGACATCAAGTATGTTTTTATCAGATATCATGTGCTGGTATCATATTCTTAGACTTTCCAACCTGTAGAAACCTGAATCCTCAAACACTATTCTTTACAAATGATCTGGTTTCAGTTATTTTGTTGTAACAACATAAAAGTAAGTGAGATATCCACAAATCTTGTTAAATAGCAATGTAAGTGAAGTCAGGAATCAAGAAAAGGGGACTGGAGATTAAGCACATGATGCAACAGTCTCAGGAGATAAGATAATACAGTCAGGACTCTCTCAATGGAAAACATTTACATCTCACTTTCACTGTTTCTCATATATGTCTCAGGATCATGCATAGGTGGATGTTTCATTGTGCATGACACAGCATTTCAGAGGAAGTCAACTGATTACCTAAAATAGACATCATCACAACCCATCTCTATTCACCCTTACAAGAAGGTTCTCATAACCCCATTTGCAATAAGGAATCAGAGATTTATGAGAAGTTACACTATTTATTCAAGGGCACACACTTAGAAGCAAGCTGCGAGGAAGCCATTTATTTACTTACTTGTACTATGACAAATTTAGTTAAGTCTGAATACCTGTCTTCCAGAAAACAATTGGCAACTAACATTTGTGAGGGTGGGTGGTAAGGAAAACCGCTATCCACTGTCGATAGGAGTGCAAAATGGGGCAGCCACTAAGCAAGCAAGTTTGGCTATTTCTCAAAAATCAAAAAAGGAATATTACAATCTAATCACTTCATATACTCTTAATTTTATGTGATTATTATCACACTACACAACTGGTTCGTGTTACAGAGGAGAAAAAAAAGATGATTTGTACTAAAGTTCTTTGAAAAATGTTGTGTTTGGGGGCATGAGTTTAATTTTTCTTCCTTGCCCAACTCTACATACCAGCTTGAAGTAAAAGATATTTATTGTTTATTTGTGGTATTCTGGGACCTATTTCTAGAAATAAAGTCTTTTAAGAGAAGCTAAAATATTTATGAGGATAGGGGAAATAAAATGAACTATACTTTTAGAGATATAAAAGGAAATCAGGCATCTATTCCACACCTTCTGCACAAGTCAAGGAGGCTGAGGCCACAGAGGACTTCGTTACCTTACTAAGCGGTCCTAGTTCTCCTATGTTTATCTTTGCTGGCACATTGGAAATATCAGAGAAAAAATGAAAATGGACCAGTTCCTGTTTTAAGGAGCAAGAAAAATACATAGACATCCAACAATGTTTAGGAACAAAGAGGTTAGAAACGTAAGATGCGCAGTATTGGTGTGAATAAGACCATCAAATTCCATCACAGGGGAAACAATAATATGAGCCTGAGGTGGTGTCTTGGGGCTTATGGGGGTCACATGCATGGATTACAGATCTGAATACCTACTTTCTCTCCGTAAATTTTCTGTGAGTCAGCATGCGCAGTAAAAATTTTAACAAAATATGTTCTAATAAATGTCTTGAAAAGTTTTGGAGGACAGCTCTCCTTACCACTGTATCAAGCGATGTTTTGCACATGAGATCACGTTCATCTTGGAAGTGTCTTTACTTAGAAAATGAGTTAATCTGCAATTTTAATTTGAGCACTCATGTCCAAGTATAAAATCTGAAATGAGATTTCAAAAAAAGGAAAAAGCCAGAGAGCAATGCAGCAGAAATTGAAATGATTTAAAGGAATGGTCGGCTTCCAAGGGCATAAGTGCAAAAGGAGTCTGCAGGAGCAGGATGGATTGGGGTTCAGCAAAGGAAGGCAAAGCCCAGCTCTGGTAAATTTTGGTTCTGGAAAGAGTAGATAGTGAGGCAGCCTTAAGATTCCATGTCTACTAAGACATCAAAATCTTCTCAGTAGAGCTGGATATTCAGGCAAGGCCATGTGAGGACTTTTTAATTGTTTCTGTTACAACAAATATCCTGTAAAGGATCTTCATCTACTCAGAGCACTCAGGAGGAACATAGGTTCTGAGGTGAGATAAAGCGTAGAAGTTCTATGCTCTGAGGTCTTAACAGGTCCATGATGGAGAGGAACACTACCACCTTTCCAAATGCTACAGAATGGAGTTTTTTTGACCAATCATTGTTTAGAACATAAAAGCTGGATCTTTACTAGCGATACTAGAATTGCATATATTTGTAATATCCTTATTCCTTTCACAGATCATAGTTAAATGTCAAGTGCTTACAATGTCTTTAAAAGAAATATATAATTATATGTATATAATTAAGAAAATTATAACAGAGGCAGATGATAAAGTGCTTTTAGAAATAGTTGCTTAGGGCTGGAGAGAAGGCTAGAGGGAAAGTATGAGGATCTGAACTCAAATACCCAGTACCCACATACTGCTGGATGTGATCATGTACATTTATATTCCCAGCACTCCTATGAGAATGAGAGGTAGAGACAGAATTCCTGGAAACTCAAGGTCCACCTGGCCTGGATTATGCAGTGTTAAAAAAAAATTTCTGTCTTAAATAAGTTAAAAGCAAAGATTGATACAGAAAGTTTTCCTGTGATCTCCACACATCCACATGCACAACATGTACAAATATGCACACACATGTGTGCATATGAATCATATATACAGTGATTGTAATTACTCCTTCCACACTGTAGTAAATGCAGGTGAGGACCAGAAATGTGAGGTGGGAGAAAATCACTTTAAGGGAGGTGCTGTGAAAAGTTAGAGAACTCATGAGACATCGAAGTGGAAGAGGACCTATACCAGCTTGCTTTCCCACCAGCAATGCAGGAGTGTTCCCTTTCCCCACAATCTCTCCAGCATAAGTCGTCATCAGTGTTTTTCATCTTGGCCATTCTTACAGGTGTAAGATGGAATCTCAGAGTTTGTTTTGATTTGCATTTCTCTGATGGCTAAGGATGTTGAACATTTCCTTAAGTGCCTTTCAGCCATTTTAAATTTCTATGTTCAGAGTTCTATGTTTAGGTCTGTACTCCATTTTTATTGGATTATTTTTTCTTTTAATGATCAATTTCGTGGGTTCTTTGTATATTTTAGAGATCAGACCTCTGTCTGATGTGGGGTTAGTGGAGATCTTTTCCCATTCTGTAGGCTGTCATTTTTCCTTGTTGAATATGTCCTTTGCTTTACAGAAGCTTTTCAGTTTCAGGAGGTTCCATTTATTAATTATTTCTCTAAGTGTCTGTGCTGCTGGTTGGTCTCCTGTGCGAATTCATTCAAGTCTACTTCCCACTTTCTCTTCTATAAGGTTTAGTGTGGCTGGCTTTATGTTGAGGTCTTTGATCTATCTGGACTTGAGTTTTGTGCATGGTGATAGATATGGGTCTATTTTAATTCTTCTACATGTTGATATCCAATTATGACAGTACCATTTGTTAAATATGCTTTTTTTTCCATTTGGTAATTTTTGCTTCTTTGTCAAAAATCAGGTGTTTGCTCCTATGGATATCAGTGTGGCAATTTATCAGAAAATTAGGAAGCAACCTTCATCAAGACCCAGTAAATCATTTTGGGTATATATGAGGATGCCCAATCATGCTACAAGGACATGTGCTCAACTATGTTCATAGCAGCATTGTTTGTCATAGCCAGAACCTGGAAACAACCTAAATGCCCTTCAACCAAAGAATGGATGAGGAAAATGTGGTATATTTACACAATGGAGTACTACACCAGAAAAAATAACAACATCTTGAATTTTTCAGGAAAATGGATGGAGCTAGGAAACATCATAACCAAGACACAGAAAGACAATTATCACATGTACTCACTAATAAGTGGTTTTTAAACATAAAGCAAAGAAAACCATCCTATAATCCCAGAGAACTTAGACAGCAATGAGGACACTAATAGAGACATACATAGATCTAATCTACATGGGTAATAGAAAAAGACAAGATCTCCTGAGTAAATTGAGATCATGGAGACCTTGGGAGAGGGTTGAAGAGGAGGTGAGAGGTAGGGAGGGGAGCAGAGAAAAATGTAGAGCTCAATAAAAATAGGAAGAAAATAAAGTAGAAGAGGAAATATTAGGGAAGTATAGCAGGAAGAGTGAAGGGCAAACTGGGGAAAAGAGAACAGACAGGGTACAGCCAGAGAATTATCCAAAATGAAGCATGCATTACAATTATATAGAAAATTTGTTACTTTAATAGCTAACTTTAAAAAGAATAAAAGCCAGAAGGGATTATTTTAGTCTTCTCTAAGATGCCTGTCTTTGTCAGCTCAAGTTGCTATAACAGAACACCATAGACAAAGAGGCTTCAAAAATACACATTCTAGGATCTGGAGTTGCACAATCACGTGTCAGTGATGAGAGAGTTCTTCCTGGCCGTGTACTCATGACGCCTATTGATAGTTGGTGCACATGGAGAAAAAAGAGGGTATCTTGTCCCTTCCTATTTTATAAGGACATTAATTCTATCAGGGGGCCTGCCCTCATAATCTCATCTATCCTTAATTACCTCCCGTAGGATTTATGACCAAACAAAACACCATCTCCTTGGAGAATTTGATGTGGACACAATGTTCGGTATACAACATTTCACTTGTAGTCCATCTGGAGCTCTGACCAGCCATGTCAGAAGTCATGACATGAGTTTCCATACAGACTCCTTGCTTTATCACATAAGAACATCTGTACCCTCAGAAAGATAATGAATGCACCACAGCCATATGCTAATGATTTCTTTCTACACTTTGAAAGTGCAACATATATTACTTTTGTGCAATTCTGAAATTTTGGTGATATCAGTGTGGCTGTAAGTATTGCCCTCCTGTCACCTTCACCATCTGTCACACAGACCCAAATACCTAGATTCCTTAAAATCTATTATGCTGAGACAAATCTGTTGCCAGAAAATCATAGTTACATTTCTGTAGCTACAAAGAGAAAGAAAATTTTATGTTGAAATATTCCGGTGGAGCACACCAAAGGAAGCCCCACAGATGAATTATGAACCATTCCCTGGGACACAGCACAACATGAATCCTTGGGGATTTACAGGTTTCCGCAATACTTATGAGTTATATGGTCACTTCAACTCATGAAAATAAATAGCTCTATTTCAATGTCTGTGTTGTCACATTCTCTCCTTCATGGAACCTGCCAGATTATCTATAAATTTGACAGTCAATACACTGCAAAGATTATATAGTCTTCCAAGATTTGTTTGGAATATAGTTTAGCTTTTTATCTGCATTTTCCTTTCCTGAGTCAAATAAAACATCACTCAAAATGAAGTAAATGAGGACAAAAATTAAAGTAAATTATAGTTAATCAACTGACCCACACATCTGCTTGCCTGTCTAGCCATTGAAGAATACTTCTAGGTCTAAGTGCAATTTCCTGAACAGAATTGCAATAAGATCTAAGGCATTTTTACACAGTCTACCTAAGCCTGTGGTTTATATGGTAATACACTGAGTGGGGGAGAAGGGAAGATGATAAGTCTTATACCACAAATGTTGGGAATATTGAATGAAGTCATATCTACCAATGATGTATGCAGTATGTGTGTGTGTTCTCTTTTGTTATATTAAGTATCCTAGCTTTTTATTTATTATTCTGAATTTTTGACTTTATATGAACTCATTTAAAATATCTACAGGATCTCCCAGCCACAGAAATTTGTTGTGTTTAATAAAAGTTTTTAGGTTGACACAGCAAATAAGTCAATCTTGTGTATCTTGGCAGCACACAGAAAACCTATAGAGTACAGTCACATCTGAAGTTTGATTCATACCATCCACATCCTAACATAGATCAAGTTACAGGAGACTGAAAAAAAAAACCAGTGCTGCTTCTTTCTCTCAAATGCTCTTAGAAGAAAGTTAAAGCTCTGGTCACTCCCCTGAAACTTAGCCCCGCTGTATGCTTTAATATGTGTGGCCTTTCTTCTCATCACCCTCACACTGTCACTGCTGTAGATTGAGTGGTTCCCAGATAGTTCCCAGAGCAGATGTATTAGTTAATCTTTCTATTGCTTTGATAAAATACCATGAGTGTGCTGACAAGGTTTGTGTCCACTTGATATAAGCTAGAGTCATTTGGAGAAAGGAAACCTCAATTTAGACAATGCCCTCACTCGACTGGACTGTAAGAAAAAGCCTGTGGAATATTGTCTTGATGGATGTGGGAAGACTCAGCATATTGTGGGCAGTGCCCTCCCTGGACAGGTGTTCCTGGGTGGTAGAAGAAGGCAGGATGAGCAAGCATGAGGAACAATCGAGTATGAAACACTCTTCTTTAGTAACCACCTTTAGAGTTCCTGCCCTGACTTTCTTTGGTGATGGATTATGATATAAACATGAAAGCCATAATAAATCCCTTCTTCCCTAAGCTACTTTTGGTCATGGTGTTTAGTCACAGCAATAGATACTTTAAGACAATGACCAAGGCTTCAATCAAATTCACATGCTGGTCTCCAACTTGCTATGCAATCGTGCCCCTACAAGCTGTTAGTGGCAATTATGACTCTTGCCCATGAAGTCAGTTTCCATCTCTTGTTCATTAAGTTGCTTACAGTGGCTGAGAACTTGACAGACTTTATTTTAAAATGTCCCAGATTGTACATCATAGATGTCAGTTCATCACACAATCCTTGCAACAAACAGCATTACCGAAGAATCTCCCCCTATAAATCAGTGATGAGAGGGAGTGATCTCCTCCATATGTCATGGTCCATGGCAGCAGGTCCTGGACTGAATGATTTGGGAGAGTAGAATCATAAACTTCTCTTCAAAAAATCCTCACTTTTAATGTGACTTCTGAGACAGGAAACCATTAGCCATCCCAACCTGAACTCATAGCACTTAGGTTTGTGTCTGTAGGTTCTCCATCTTCTCCTTTTTAATGGACTCCTGGAAAAGAGGCAGGAGCCTGTTCACTGCCATAAATTTTCTGTAAAACTCTGATGGCTTTGGTGGATTGTCAGGTACATAAAACTGCCAGTGGCCAGGCTTTCAATTATAAAAGACAATTCCTCTGTAGAGGTGAGTTCACATTCAGGGTAGCTGTTGTATGGCAATCATTCCATTCTCTCGTGGATATGTGGAAATGGTGACCTAAGTTGTCCTTGAGTGTGAGTCCCAGGAAAGTGAGAGAGTTGCTCCTTTTGGTTACAATTATGCTCTAAATGTTCTTCTCCCGTCGGCTGACATTTCACCATGAACCATCTCTTTACTTGTTAACCATCTCTCCATCCATTCAAAGACTGGTACTATGGCTGTCCCTTGTTTTCATATTTCAAAATGTAAGATTTCAAAATGACTCCATAGATAGTGATACCCCATCAGTATAACAACTTAACACTTGACACACAATACTGAGCTCAGAACCTAAGCCATTAAGACTGAAAGTGCATCTAAGCACATGATCCTTTCTGGCTTCACATCTGCTAATCTAAAGTACCTTGGAATACTTACTGAAGATATTCAGATGAGCCTTATGTCCCTGTGCCAAAGGTGAAATCACCCACCTGTCATGGAATTAGCTGTCACATTTAAATGAGATTTTACCAATTTCTTCAGTCACTTCCCATGATTGTTCACTGCAAATTCAAATCTAACCCTCAAATTTACCTTTGATGGAGCATACTTTCTGTCATAAATACACATGTCCTGTCAAGGACCCTGTACACAGTGACCAGGATCCTAGGCATCAGGAGAGAATTTTATCATCAAATTACAGAGATATCATCTCATCCTTTCTACCTAATTAACACACGAGAGATATGGCACTTAGCTAAAAGAGCTCATCGTTTCACTAAGACTGGGCCATCCACCATATTAAAAAAAAAACAGGAATTTCCATTTAACCAAATGCTCTACCATGCATTAAGCATGTGGCCTTGCAAAATTAGAGAGTGCTACTGAGCCTTGGCTTCCCCACTTTTGGAACAGGAACAAGCAAGTTACTTGAAGAGTTGGGATAAAGAACTAATCAGATAGTGTATATAAATTGTCCAGTAGATCAGGATTTAAAATGCATTGTAGCTCTAACTATAAAAACTATCTCATATATCAGCTCTGGGATTTAGTAAGATATATTTCCCTGTAATCTAGTATCTATGTCTTAGTCTCACTTAAGAAAAATCAGGACATGCCGGTATAAGAATTTTGCCAAGTGGCGTCTATAAATAATTCTATGTTTTACCTGTCTTGTGACAAAAGTGAAAATAGCATTACCTTCCTATAAGGAAAAGAAACAGATGTGGGATGGAGATATGGCTCAGTGATTTGGACTAGCTGAACACAGCGGACAATGAGGAAGAATGGGAACTCAAGAACAATCGTAGTGGGTTTTTGATCCTACTGCACGTACTGGCTTTGGGGGAGCCTAGGCAGTTTGGATGCTCACCTTACGAGACCTGGATAGAGGTGGACGGTCCTTGGGCTTCCCACAGGTCAGGGAACCCTGATTGCTCTTCGAGCAGATGAGGGAGGGTGACTTGATTGGGGGAGGGGGACGGAAATGGGAGGCGGTGGCGAGGAGGAGGCAGAAATCCTTAATAAATAAATAAATTAAAAAAAAAAGAACAGTAATGCTCTTCCAGTGCTCTTCCAAACTTGACTCCCAGCACTGGAGTTCTGAGACTTGCTTAAGGCTTCCTGCAATATAGATAAGACACCTCTGGCCTCCAGGGCATCTACACTTATATGCATGTACCTGCGCTTAGTCTAACACACACACACACAAACACACACACATACACACACACGAGTGAAAAAATAAAATAAATATTAAGAAAAGAAAAATGCAGAATGTGAACCCAGAAAAGATCATGAATTTTGTAGAATAATGAAATCTCATATGTCACAATCAGATAGAATGTCACACGTTTATGAACTGAAAAATAATGTACTGGCTTTAGGGGAGCCTAGGCTGTTTGGATGCTCACCTTCCTAGACCTGGATGGAGGGGGAAGAATCCACAGGGCAGGGAATCCTGACTGCTCTTTGGGCTGGAGAGGGAGAGAGAGGGGAGCCAGGGAGAGGGAGGAAAATGGGAGGCAGAGGCAGGGAGGAGGCAGAAATTTTTAATAAAAAAAAATTTTCCAAGTCTTGGTTTCCGAGATCAACAGCCATGTTGACAAGAGTTTGGTTGTTCTTTTTCGTGTCTTTCTCTATCCCTTTAAAAGGATGCTGTGTTTAACTTTTTGCTGCTGTGAACAATAGCCTGAGAAAAATAAAGGAGAATTTTCTTTGCTTACCATTTCAAGGAATTCAGTCCATCATTTTTGAGAAGAGAAAGGCACCACACACATGCAGAGAGAGAGAGACAAGAGAGAGACAGAGACAGAGACAGACAGAGACAGAGATACAGAGAGAAAGAATGCCTGTACCATCTGGCTTCTCCTCTTCTCCCTTGTATTATTGGACCCTTTGGGCTATTGGATGGTGCCACTCATACTCAGGTAGATCATTCCATCTTAGACAAGCATCCCTGGAAATACCCGTAGGTATTTCCTTGTAAGGAAGTCACCTTCGATACATACGCCTCAGTAATCCTTCAGGACTTGTCAGTGAGTTAATATTAACCCTCACAGATCCTCTCCTGCTATTGAATCTTACTCTTGATCATCATCTTGACTTATGAAAGGTGAGCTTTCTATAAACTCCTTCAATATCCTTTCATGTCTAGGTTCGAAAACATTAACTGTCATTTCATGTGATCATGATTTTCATGGGCAATATTGAACGATTCATAATGTCAAATTCCAAAGTTCAGAGAATTTAATTATTCCCTGATATGACAGGAAGTGGAAGGAATTTTGAGATGGGGTGAAGCTTTCAGATACTGCAGTGTCTGACACTGTTCCTAGCTGGTCAGAGAAAAATATCCACTTCTCTCCATGTGAAAGTGTTGGTTATTTTATGGTTCTTTTAATCACACAGACCAATTTCCAAGGCATCTGGGGAACTGCATATCCGGAGTTAAACTTTGTGAACATTCATCTCCAATATATGTATAGTTTTGGTACATTTTAAACTAAATACAGGGATTAAATGCATATATATGTAAATGTGTATTTAAAGACTTATTTTGAGTGTGTGTGTGTGTGTGTGTGTGTGTGTGTGTGTGTGTGTGTATGCAAGTGCCTACAGAGGTCAGAAAGGGACACCAGATCCCCTCTGGGACTGTAGTTACAGGCAGATATGTAATGCAAGATGTGAGTCCTGGTAATTAAACTTCAGTCATCTGCAAGAGCACTAAGCTGCTGAGGTTGCTCTCTAGCTCCATGGATATATTTTTGTGTAATAAAAGTGGACATTAATAGGACATGATAAAGATGATAAAAATGATACACTGAAAATGCCTTGCTAATTTTCATGGCATTGTAACAACGATACAACACTTATATATTTCTATTCTCTGAAGCTAAAATTGTATTAGAATATGTAATAGTTGTATAAATTCATTTTATAAGGACTTGTGCCTATTCTGTGGTGTATTTGTAGCCTATAAACATCCAGGATTTTAAAGGGATAGCAACTCTACATGTGAAGTAATCTACATGTGATAGTATAGATACTCCATTAATTAATTTTGTACTGTGTCTTATTTTGCAAAATATCAGCCAGCACTGATGAAGGCAGATATGAGTATGAGTCTACATTTTAGAGCTTTCCCACATGTCTGCAGGGATTTTGCTTGCTTTTGTCTTACTGTGTATCAAGACCTCTTGAACAGAGGTTACTTTTACCCAGGGATATGGTGATGAAGACTTAGGAGCAGCACTGTCAGTCCTGATAGTTTTTTTTTTCACGTGTTGTCTTACTGAAATTATCTCGCTCATCTATTTTTAAAAAATTCTGCTAATGCACTTGTTTATTCTCCAAGTACTGGCATAGGTGAAGGGAGATCTCACAGGGTAATTAACAGGCAACACAAAAGCAGCACATTGCAGTGAAGTGCAACGTGGCTGAGATGACTGGACCCCCTTCCACATCTGAGTTCATCAATAAAAGAGATATAGAATTTTTGTCTCAGCAGAAAAAGTGTATACATTTGTCTCTCTTGCAGACAATTCAATCATCTGACTAGGTTTTGCATAATGAGATACAAAAAAGTCAATGGTTTGGCCCTAGAAGAAGTATGTGTTATCTGTCTTATATCTTCTAGCTTCTGCAAAAGCTAAAGGTATTTCTTATGTATGATATGGAAGTCCGCTCTCAGAATGACTGCACATCTTAAATTCTGCTCATTTCATAATACAGAGCTGTTACTTTCACCCGGTACACGTACAAATAGCAACAAAAGTAAACACTAAGAAAGAAAACAGCACAATTAAAAACTGGGGCAGAGAATTAAACAGAGGGTTCTCAAATGAATAAATAAATGGCTGAGAAATATTTTTTTTCATGTTCAGCCATCCTTAGCCACTGGGGAAATGCAAATTAAGACTACTTTGGGATTTCATTACACTTGAGTCAGAATGGCTAAGATCAAAACAACAAATGCTGGTGTCTTTGTAGTGAAAGGGTGGCACATATTTACTGCTGTTGGAATACAAACTAGTATAGTCGTTATGGAAATCAATGGAGAGGCTCCTACAAAACTTGGAATAGATCTACCAAAAGATCTAGCTATAGCCCCTCAGGAACACGTACTTGAAGAACTCTGTTTCATTCTACGGAGATATTTGATCCTCTATCATTACTGCTCTATTCACAATAGCAATGAACCAGAAATCCATCAACAGATAGATAAATAATGAAAATGTGGTACATATACACAATGGACTATTATTCAGCTATAAGGAACTAATGAAATTTCTATGGTAAATGGCTAGAGTTGTAAATCATTATTCTGAGTGAGATAGCACAGAACCAACAAGACAAATGCAGCATGTTCTCTCACAAGACAAATAGAAGAAAAGACACTAGCAAGGGACAATGGGAGGCTAAATCTCAAAGGAAAAGAGATAGAATGCAGATAGTATAAACCATGGAACAGGGAGGGTTAAATGGATCGAAGAACCAGGAGCAGGCTAGAGTACAGGGTATAAGGAGTAATAACTAACACTAAAGAATTTAAAAATTTACCACTGCAAATACTTCCTAAAATAGATTCATATATGAGTTTAAAAGTTGTTTCCCTGTAAGGAAGGAAAATACTTCCTCCAGATACTATAGATCATCAAATAAAAAGTGTAGCACCAGAAAAAGGTTACATCTTTTTGAGTGATTGGTCATTGCGGTGCCACAGAACCCCCCTAAACACTAATATACACTATTACAATTGTCATTGAATAGGTTCTTGTATTTGATGGCAGGACCCTATTGCCAAAGACATCATGTAGTTGAGTCATAGGACACAGAGAAATCAAGCTGGTGTCAGCCTGAAAGCTTCGTCTCTACTGGCTAGCTTTCATAGTGCTGAGAAGTGCTACATATTCTACAGATGAGAAAATAATCAACAGTCTTACCCAGGTGGGAATCTTGTGAGTTACAGTCGGCAACCTGTTGGCAAAGACATGTCCACTAGTGTAGTAGTGGCAAAAAAAAATGCTATATGAGTAACCAACCCCTTTCTATTTGAATTTCAAGCCTGATCCATCAGATAGAAGACATGGTTTGTACTGTTAACTAGGCCAAAAACCCATGGCCAGTTAGGTCACAGGCTCTAGAGGATAATCTAATACTAAATGTAAACAGTAATAAAATGGCCCCTGGATTCTAATTGCTATACCCTCATCCAAAGATGCTTTTCTTTGACAGTAGAAGTGAGTATTTCAGAGCCCTATAACTGGTTGATATGTAGAGAATAAGAGCACGTGGGGTTCTCAGGTCTAAATGGAACAGTTATATTACACCATTTTTACATCTGCAAATGCAAGATATACTAGCACATTGTTGACGAGTTTAGTTTTTCTCAGGAGCCCTCAGATACCTGGCAGGAGGAAAACTAGGATAGAATTTTATTGAAGTTTGTTCTGATTTGAAGAATTGCTATTATCCTTCTGCTGCTGTAATAACAAATTACCACAAACTTAGTGGCTAGACACAACACAAATTTTTCCTATTATAGCCTAATCTTACTAAACTAACATGAAAAAACCTTGTACTCACTTCTGGGGGCACCAGAGGAATATCTGTTTTATGCTCAGTCAGGTTGTAGGTAGATGTTAGTGTCCACTACATTTAAGACTTGCTAGCTGTAAACAGAGGGAGATTCTTCAACTCTGGTTCAATTTCTTGAGTTAATCCTTTGCTCATTTCTTCTCTTATTATTTTGAAAGACAGCAAGAGCAAATCAGATACATCGCCTGTTGAAATATCTTACCATGCTTCTGTTGCCATGTATATGCCTTTGAGTATCCTGTGAAGGTTCTTCCCATTAAAGACTGATATTAGCAGATTGTTCTCAGTAAGATGACCAGAATTAATGTCCTAGTCCCAACGTCTGCACCCTGTGAAGTAATTGATCACCTATGTTCATAGTGACACGGGTTCTGGAAATAGGGAATGAATATGCCATACAAAACTAATTCTACATATTATATCACCCATCAAGCAATGTCTGGCTTTATTTGGATAAAATAGTGATACTTGAATGAAAATCATTTAATATATCTTTATATTGTTCTTCTTTTGACAAAGATACCATAATATATGTCAGGGATTGGGTACTGAAGTCTACAACTAGACAAACTTTCTTCTTTCCTTCTCTCCATTCACCCTCTTGTCTTTGTACCTCCCTTTTCTCCTCCTCTTCTTCTCTTCCTTGTCCTTTATATTCTATGATTGATTTCTGCTTACCTTGAATCCTAGGAAATAAGAATCCTAATATACTATAACGGTGCCTATGGAATCCTCAGCACAGTGGGGTCCTCATTTCAGGATTTGGGGGATTCTTTATTTCTGCCAAGAAGTGTCTCTATAAGATTCACAAGTCAGAGCGTTTAGGTTCATCTGCTATTATTTCTGTTTTGTTTGTAGATTGGGAATTTTTACATCACATAAAAGCAAAGGCTTTCTTTGGAGCTAATTTGCTTCGCCTGAGACTAGTTGCCACTCAACCCCTTATGTGTCTCTGCCACTGCCTTATAAAATTCAGACAGAGAGCAGAGCTTACCGGGCAGCCTCACCTGCCCAAGGAAGCAAGGGGGGAGGGAACACACTCCTCTGCAAAGTGGTCTTCAAAACAACACAAAGATCAGCCCATTTTTAAAACTATTTCTTTTAACTTTCTGAGATTATAATGCAATTGCATCTTTTTCCCCTTCCATTTTTTCCTCAAAACCCTCCCATATACCCTTCTTTGCTGCCTTTCAAATTCATGCCTTCTTTTGTCATTAATTGTTGATAGATGCATAAATATAACCTGCTCAGTCAGTATAATGTTACTTGTATGTATGTTCTTAGACATCGGGTGTAGTCAGTCAATCTTTAAGTCTCTGGAACCTGGGAGTGGAAAAATCAACTCCAATTTTCTCCTTATGGTCCCCAATGCTCAGTCTGATTTTCTTTCTTAAGACTAAAAGAAGTCATTATCCCCAGGTTTGTGCTGTTCAGGAGTGGTGCTGTGTTCGATAACCAAATGAAAGCAAAAGAGATCCAAGTCACTTCTGGGCTGTAGCAGGAAATGATTACCACTGTGTTGTAAAGTATAATCTCTCATTTTAGAAACTTCATAGAAGTGTTAAGATCACTAAAGAGAATCATTCTAGCTCACCAAGTTTCTATGGAAATAACGTGCTTAGGGAGGTTGTATCCAATATTCAGTGCAGACATTTGGGGCTGCTGTTATGGTAGCAGATTGTAAAACATACTGATAGTGATTCCCTATTTATCTTTTACTCCTCTCAGAAACAGAATGAGCTTTTATTAATTTCCTTGTCAATGTCAATAATTGTATCTGGTGCATAGGGGCTGGAGAAATGGATGAGCAGTTTAGAGATTTGTTCCTCTCACAAAGGACCCAAGTTCAGGTCTCTGTACCCACATGTCAGTTCATAACCGCATATGACTCTACTTTGAGATGACTTAACTCCATTTTCTGGTTTCTGTATGCACAAGGTGCATGTGCATGCACTCAAACACATACAAATATGCATTAAATAAATAAACAAATTTGGTGTGATCAGAGCCAGGCTTGGGAATTCAGGGATAATGTGAATTGGCTTTGTTCTGAGAAGTATCACCAGGGACAGCTATTTTTAAGAGGGGAACTTGGGAGTGTGGAAATGGTACAGTAAGGTTCAGACTTGATAAGTAAATGTATTTTTTTGTATTCAATATCTATTTATTTGTGTTTAAGTCGAACTCACAGTATTACATCTCAAAGCTACAGATTAGTTTAGAAGACAATGGTGACAATTCAGTGGATTGAGTGATCATAGGCCCACACAGACATCCAGTACTGCCACTCACAGGTTGATACCTCATCATGGTTGCTGTTTAATGGCTATATGCATTATTGGTTATAAGAATAGTATAGTAGGGTTTGTATGTGTGGCACTAAGTGCACAGGAGGTGGGCAGAAATTAGAGAGCTGTCAGAATTGAGAGTCACAGAGGAAGATAACTTGATCAGCCTGATTTTGCTGCTCAGGGAGGAGGCAGAATTTTTTTCAATAAAAAAAATACAAAAAAAAAAAGAATGTGAACCATTCACAAGGTACCAGGGAATATTGGTAAATGACTGGGCACCATACCTCCAGCTCCTGAAGTCCTTTACTTTATACCCTGGGTATCTCCTACAAAAGGATAAGAATGGGCCAATGTGCCAACAAACTTTTGTCCAGTCCCTGTGCTTCTCCTTTGATATTGCCACAAGCCCCATCAAGGCTTCTAAAGCCACCTCTGGGTAAAAATTTGACTGTCTTGGACTATGGAGGAAAAGTACTAACAAAACCTCTTACTCCAAACATCCATGTTCAAAAGGAGACTCGAGCACAAAATCAAAGGTCTTGAAGGGAAGAATCAGCTTGCCCCTGTTTCCAAAGGCCATTTGCCATCACTACATCAACAAGTAAATGTATTTTTTAAAAGGAATTCTATTTGTACATACAAGGCTCTATGGCATCAGGAGCAAAGGGGGAGGAATCTTAAAGACCACTAACTCTTTCTGCACATATTTTTCCTTTTCTGAAAATGAAAATGCTAGAACTTTTCACACAATTGTTCAAAGCCAGGCTGTGAGGAGCTCAGAGGTCCCATTTTCAAAACGCTTAAGGCAGGGCTTGAATATTTGGAAGGTCTCTAACTTTATTCAGAGCTGGAGCTTTTAATCCTGTTTAGAAATTTGACTTTCAAGTTTATTGTCCTGCTAAGAGGGTCAAACCTAACAGTCTCTCTCCCTCTTTCTGTCCTCTCTCTCCCTCTCTCTTTTCTCTCTCTCCCTCTCTCTTCTCTCTTTCTCCCCCTTCTCTTTCTCCCTTTTTTTCCTCCCTCTCTCCCTTCTTCCCTCTTCCCCCCCCCCCCCGTCTCTACAGAAAATAGAAACTTTAGGACCTAAAAGAACAGCAAACTTAAAGTATATTGGTTCTGGTATTTTACAAATGTTACAATTTTACAATTATTATTCATGAAAAGACATCTTGTACATAAATAAAACTATTCCTATCTTTGGAATCACTCTGCTGGTCAGCTTAAGGTTCCCAATGTTTCATGAGGGTATATTCAAGTATTGACTGGAACTGCATCTCCAGGTGCTAATGTACTGTTTAAATGCTACACATAGAACAATCAAGATAACCCAGAAGCCTCATGATGTCCCTCTTTTCCCCTGTCACCAATGAAAACATCTTGAACTACTTGTATTATTTTAGTGTATTAGTTTTTTTTTTAAAAAAAAATACCAATCCAAATCCCCACTCCCTTCTCTCCTACCATTCCCTTCACACACCCTCCTACCCCACCCCCATCTAATCCTAAGAAAGAGTAAGGCACATTGCTTTATGGAAAGTCCAGGGCCCTTCCTACTACATCTAGGCTGAGCTAGGTATACATCCAAAGAGAATAGGATCCCAGAAAGCCAGTGCATGCAGTAGAGATAAATCCCGGTGCCACTACCAGTGGCCCCTCAGTCTGCCCCACCATACAACTGTCAGCCACATTCAGAGGGACTAGTTTGCTCCTATGCCTGTTGAACTACTCGTTTTTTAATTTCCTTTCCCCAAAACCAGAGACAGCGCTGGGCTTAGATAAAGCCAGTGAGGCATTTATTTTCAACAAAACCAATGTTGAGAGATTACAAAAGCAAATTCAGTGACTAAAATAATACACATCAAATTAAATAAGTTAAGTTAAATTAATTAAATTAAATATTATATTTAAGAAAAGTAATGTTGAACAACACATCCACAATTTAAATAAAAACATGGCATACTGCATAATCCTGTCTGTAACATAAATACTATATATAGCTAAAGAAGACTCCTGTCAATCTTGTCCTTATCATTATAATGCTATTTATTTCATTGTCTGGCTTTATTTTTTTTCATTTGTTTTAAATATCTCATTGAAATCCCATTTTTCTTAATGACCAAGGATTTGCCATCCTCTTAATTTTTGCTCTGGAGACAAGTGCCTTATTGACCTGCCTAAACTCGGGTCCTTCCTCTAAATTACCCTTCCACCATAGTCTGTAGGGTTTTGCTTTTAAGCAAGCATTGAATTTAAGCCAAGTCTCATTAAAAGAAAAAATCCTGAATCAATCCTCAAGCCCTGCATTTGGAGAGAAAAAGTCCATGAGGCAAAGAATGACTTCTCTCTGGCTGTTATGTTGGTCTGCAGCATATAAGTCTTCAGGACAATGGATCAGTTCCTTTCCTGAGATCTCAGACAGTTCAGACAACAGGGTGCCTCTTCACCATCAAAGAAGGAAAACAGAAAATAGAGCTCCCTTTGCCTTTGCGGAAGTGTGGTAAGAACACAATGGCCACGATTGATCTCTCTCTACAACTACCATTGTGAACTGAATTATGAAGCCTCAGAAGCTGAGACCGAGTTATAAATTAACTCCCGCAGCCAAGAGGAGATTCATTTTAAGTCTATAATCTATGAGCTTTGCTGGAGTGGGAAGCTAGGCCTGAAGCACAAGTTTTATTTTTTGGTTCCTGTGTGGGGAAAGTGAAAAGTGAGGAGGAAGGCTGAAGAAGGAGGTGATCCCAGGGTCCCCTGCTAAAGAAACCCCAATAATCAAGTCAGTTAAACTCTTAAACACTGCCCAGGATGGGAGTTTGTCCATGCATCCCAGACTAGTTGTCTCTGCCCTCATAGGACTCCTGAGAGTGAGCACAATGCATCCTGAAAACAGGCTCAGTTGTGAGCAGGAACTAAAGGTGGTGGGTTAGAGTCAGCTGCCCTTCTGGCCCCAGGAGGAAGCAATGAAAGGTAATATAAAAGATCACACGGGAATTATCTGTGAGCCACTGATCAGGTCACTCATATTTCCCCAAGAACAGGTGGGTTTTGTTCAACATATGTTTCCTGAGAGTTTATGCTCATTTAGCAGGATGCTAAATTCTGAATATACATGCTTCACCAGACCCGCAGAAGTCCTTCCTTCACAAAGCTTATCATCTAATGCTGAAGGTAGTTAACAAAATAATCACAGTGTAAGAGAAAGCTGGGTCTATAGTAGTTGCCTACCATGCATGGGGCCTAGGTTTCCATCCCGAGGACTGAAAAATCTGTGCATTTGGCCAGGTGTGGTGAAACGTATCTGCAAATCCAGTATCCTGGAAGCTGAGGAAGAGGAACATCCACAAGGATAAGTCCAGCCTGGCCTGCATACTGAATTTCAGATCATCAGGCAAGCTTAATGAGAATTTCTCTCAAAAAAATCAAAATTGAAAACTAATAAATAAATTAAAAACTAGGACAAACATTTTCAAACTATAAATGCTGCTGTGATAGAGGAAAGATGGAGCACCCTAAGAGAAAAGTCCGGGGAATCTGAGTTAGCACAAGAAGCAGCAAAGATTCCCCACAGGGAATTCAGGTTTGCCATAAATAATGAACGGGAGGAGGCAAGGGTGCTTTTATGGAGTCAGAAAGACTCACATGCCCTCTCCAGCATAGAGAGCAAGAGCTGGTGTGCTTCAGGGAAACTATGTGGTATGGGTCTCATTGTTTCAGAAGGGAGAAAGCCAAGTCAGGGAGATTAAATGCTGGAGTCTGTGGCTCATCAGTGGTGCACGTTTGTTCAACTTCTTTATTTGATTCAAAACCCAAGACCTGAAAATGTCAGTGAAATCATAAAATATTCATAATTTTTCCTTTTTTTCTTGAAAATTATTTTATAAAATAGATTTTGATTGTGGTTTACCCTCTCTTATCTCCTCCTACATCCTGGAGAGGTGGCTCAGCCAGTAAAAACTAGGCTCTCAATCAAAAACACAAGTGTTTATCTTGTTTATGTGTCTCTTTTATATCTTATTTCACTTAATATCATGACCCTTGGATCCATGGTTGCACATGACAGGATTTCCTTCATTTTGTAGGCAAATATCACAAACACACACACACACACACACACACACACACACACACATTTTCTGTATCTTCTCTTGTATTATAGAGATTTGCTCTGTTTCCACATGTCAGCTGTCATGAACACTGAAATACTGAACATGGAGTGCAGATGTCTCTATAAGATAGCGATTTCCTTTTTGAACACATATTCAACTTGTGGGTCATAATATAGCTCTGTCTTTAATTCTTTGAGAATCAATCCCATTGTTATCTGTAACTACTCTATCAATTTATATTCCCATTAATAGTATATACATTATTCTTTTTCTTCCCCAGTTTTACCAGTACTTACTGTCATGTGGGTTTCTGTTAAATAGCTAACACTATTAAATAGTTAAATTTTACATAGTTGAAAGGTGAACTATTAAATAGTTAAACCGTTAAATAGTTTTCCTTGAATCTCAGAGTCAAACTCAGAATAGTAGTGAGCAGAACGATTGTTGTGATAGTGCAGGCAACACATGGGATAATGAGTAGTTTTATGGAGCAGAAAGGCAATTTACTAAGAGATTGGATATGGAATCAATATGGAACTTCATAGCTAAAGCATGTTTTTAATATAAAACGTTCTTTACTGTTTGTAATAAGTATGGTTGGAGATGGAGTTCTGTCCTGTCCAGGGCTCTGGGTTTTCTATGTTCATCTTTTGTGATGTGATTTTTTTGATGGAATACACAGTTCTACATTCATAAATTAGAGCCATTTTAAGAGTTTTTGTGTACTTCATGGGGAGCTGCTGACTTTTCACGAAATGAATGTTATTTCTTCACTCAATCACATACATACATTTAAAGCAAGCGTTGAGCAAATGACTCTTTCTCCAAGTGTAAAAGCAGCATGTTAATATGATGTGGACAGATGCCAATGCTCGCCTGCCAGGCAGGCACTTGTTCTCAAGATTGTGGTTTGAATTATCTCATTTCTTATTTTATTTTCTTCTTTTTTCACTCCTTCCCTCCTTCTGTCCTTCCCTTTATCTCTTTCTCTCTTCTCTCCTTTCTGAATTTAAGGCAGATTTTTTTTAATGTAGGAAAGAAAAAAATTTTTTAGTGAAGTGTGATGAAGTTAGTAGCTAAATTTTATTTATTTATTTATTTATTAAAGATTTCTGCCTCCTCCCCGCCACCGCTTCCCATTTCCCTTCCCCTCCCCCAATCAAGTTCCCCTCCCTCATCAGCCCGAATTACACCCGTCAGAATGGCTAAAATCAGAAACACCAATGATAGCCATTGATGGAGAGGTTGTGGAGGAAAGGGAACACTCATCCATTGCTGGTGGGAATGCAAACTTGTGCAACCACTTTGGAAAGCAGTGTGGTGGTTTCTCAGGAAATTCGGGATCAACCTACCCCTGGACCCAGCAATACCACTCTTGGAAATATACCCAAGAGATGTCCTATCATACAACAGAAGTATATGCTCAACTATGTTCATAGCAGCATTGTTTGTAATAGCCAGAACCTAGAAACAACCTAGATGCCCTTCAATGGAAGAATGGATGAAGAAAGTATGGAATATATACATATAAGAGTACTACTCAGCAGTAAAAAACAATGACTTCTTGAATTTTGCATGCAAATGGACAGAAATAGAAAACACTATCCTGAGTGAGGTAAGCCAGACCCAAAAAGAGGAACATGGGATGTACTCACTCATAATTGGTTTCTAGCCGTAAATAAAGGGCATTGAGGCTATAATTCATGATCCCAGTGAAGCTAAATAAGAAGGTAAGCCCAAAGAAAAACATATAGTAATCCTCCTGGATATTAACCTTCATCAGGCCATGAAAAGAGATAGAGACAGAGACCCACATCGGAGCACCAGACTAAAATCCCAAGGTCCAAATCAGGAGCAGAAGGAGAGCACGAGCAAGGAACTCAAAACCGCGAGGGGTGCACCCACACTCTGAGACAATGGGAACTCACCAAGGCCAGCTGGCCTGGGTCTGAAAAAGCATGGGATAAAACCGGTCTCGCTGAACATAGCGGACAATGAGGACTACTGAGAACTCAAGAACAATGGCACTGGGTTTTGATCCTACTGCACATACTGGCTTTGTGGGAGCCTAGGCAGTTTGGATGCTCACCTTACTTGGATGGAGGTGGGTGGTCCTTGGACTTCCCACAGGGCAGGGAACCCTGATTGTTCTAAGGCAGATTTATGAGAACTTACTAGAAGCCTCATGTTGTCAAACATCACAGCTGTGATGGGAATTAAAAGAGATGACAAGCCCAACTTTTGTAATGCTAATATTATGGTGCTACTGTTGCAAGAGATAGAAGTAAACAAACTAATGTACTGTACATGTGTGCATGTATAAATGTGTGTGTGTGTATCAGTGTGTGTGCTATGTGTTTGTTATATGGACTGTCTTTAATTATATAACTATACAATAACCATATCTTGTCTATCTGCCCAAAATGTCTAAACTTCTATAGAAATAAAACTTACTGTCATTTCACAATATAAACTTTTTTTTTGACCACCTGATAGGTATAAAATGGAACCTCAGAGTCATTTATGTCCACATTTCTCTGATGGTGAAGGATGTTGAAAATTTTCTTAAGTGTTTCTCGGTCATTTGAGATTCTTCTGTTGAGAATTCTCGGTTTAGATCTGTAACCCATTTTTTAATTGGATTATTTGGTTTGTTATATCTGGTTTCTTAAGTTCATTAATTATTTTGGAAATCAGTCTGCTGTTGGATGTGGGGTTGGTGAAGATTTTTTCCCATTCTGTATTCTGCCATTTTGTCCTATTGACAGTTTTGTTTGCCTTGCAGAAATTTTCAATTTCATGAGATCCCATTTAATGATTGTTGATCTTAGAGCCTGTGCTATTGATATTTTGTTCATGAAGTTGTCTCCTGTGCCAGTGTATCTGAGATTATTTCCCACTTTCTCTTCTATCAGGTTAAGTGTGTTTGAATTTATGTTGAGGTCTTTGATCCACTTGGACATAAGTTTTTTTCAGGATGATTGTTATGGATCTATTTGAATTCTTCTACATACTGACATCCAGTTAGAACACTACCATTTTTGATAATATTTTCTTTTTTCCATTGTATGTTTTTGGTTTCCTTGTTCAAAATCAGGTGTCCATATGTGTGTAGATTTATTTCTGGGTCTTTGATTTAATTCCATTGATCCATCTGTCTATTTTTATGCCCATACCATGTGGTTTTTATTACTATAGTTTTATAATAGAGCTTGAATTCAGGAATGGTGATACCTTCAGAAGTTCTTTTATTGTACAGGATTGTTTTGGTTATCCTGTTCATTTTTTTCTTTGTTTATTGGTTTTTTTGCTCATTTTTCTATATGAATTTGAATGTTGTTATTTCAAGGCCTTTAAAAAAATTGGGTTACAATTTTGGTGGGGAATTCATTGGATCTGAAAAATGCTTTTGTAAGATTGCCATTTTTACTATGCAAGAAACAAACCACAACACCAAAGATAAACATCACCTTAGAATAAAGTATTGAAAAAATATTTCCCAAGCAAATGGTCCTAAGAAGCAAACTGGTGTAGCTATCTTAATATCTAACAAAACAGACTTTCAATCAAAGTTAATCAAAAGGAATGGAGAAGAGAATTTCATTATCATTAAAGGAAAAAAACATAAAAATGATGTCTTATTTCTGAAAATCTATGTTCCAAATGTAAGGGTAACCATATTTGTAAAAGAAACTTTACCAAAGCTTAAATCACAAATAGAACCCCCACACAACAGTAGCAAAGGACATTAACACCATTCTAGAGGCTCAGATTACATTTTTATCTTGTTTAATTTATTTATTTTTTGAGACTGGGTCTCCCTTCATAATTCATACTCTATGACTTCTCCTGGTTTACCTCACTATCATAACTGAAGCTATTAGATGAAAGGCTTCCATGATATTTCTCCAATCACAATTCTCCACTGCCCATACCTTCTCCTGCCCCCACACCTACTCCCATCCCACCCCCATCCACTCCTTCCAA
The DNA here is from genome assembly GCF_037038515.1 of Microtus pennsylvanicus. Taxonomy (NCBI): domain Eukaryota; kingdom Metazoa; phylum Chordata; class Mammalia; order Rodentia; family Cricetidae; genus Microtus; species Microtus pennsylvanicus. Next base: position 55,017,000 of record NC_134590.1, on the reverse strand, counting down.
TGTGTAAGGGTTCCCATGGCAAGTCAACAAACTCTGGTGCATTTAGTTGGGGCTGAGCACAGCATCCAACCATAGGGAGTGGGTTCCAATAAACTAACTCCTGGTCCTACTGTTAGGGGCTTTTCAAATAGACCAAACTTCACCACTGTCTCCTACATACGGAAGGCCTAGGTCAGTCCCATGGAGGCTTCAGACAGTTGTTGCTCTGAACTTCTTTATGAAGTGATTGGTTTCCAAAACTGAAAACCCTAGTGTGCAAAGAAAGACTGAGTCTCTGTATGGTCATACCTGTTTATTGTATGGGCTAAAGCAAAACACGTGGCCCAGCACAAAATCTGTGGGGTCCTGCCCCACAGAATTTTGAGTATAAACAAATGCGGTTAATTGGACTGAACTGTGTCATTAGACTGCAGTTGATGTCATTTTTTATCATTGTTGTATTAGAGATCATGGTATGTTGTGAATATGTACATATGGTATGCATACCTGTGTGTGTATTCATATGTGTGACTGTACATGTGTATGTGCAGGTACACATATGCATGCTTGTGCATGGATGTGTTAGTCAGAATTTGATATCAGGAGTGTCCCTTCATCACTCTCCCCATTTTCTATTGAAACAGGGTTTCTCAGTTGAACCCTGAGTATGTCAAAATGGCTCGTGTAGCTGTCCAACTTCCTCCAAAGGTCACGCCCTTCTGAGAGTACTGGAATTAGACGAGGGCAACCACACCCATCCAACATATATATGGGCTTTGGAGATCTGAATTCTTGTTGTTAAGCTTGTGTAGCATGAACTTTATCCACTGAGACATCTCCTCAGCTAGAAATCTTATTTAAAGCTTATTATTATGCACATACCAAATATAATTCTTAAGTAATTATAAACAGAATCTCTCCTTACGTTTAAGAGATAACCTCAATGTCAACTCTATTAACCCTGAGATGCTCCTAGTGTGATGGACAAAAAACCAAAATGTTTCTTTTCTCAAAGTAAAGCATCAGAACTTTGCTTCTTAATGCAGTTGTCATATGACACCAAATAATGTGATAATGCACTGTGAATGCTGGTGTCCATTTAATATGTGACATTGTCTTCTGCACAAGGAAATAAAGGCCTCAGCTCATTTTTCACAGGCCAGTGAGCAGGTATTAGATGATAATGACTTGGCATTGACCTCATCAAAGAGGAATGAAACCATGAACTGTGCATGAAGGAGCCTGTCCTCTTGTTCCGTGTGCATCTCTTTGTTCTGGCAGAAGACTTTAGACCTAAAAGGTGCTTGTTATGACCTACATGAAACACATCTATTTAGTTTATTTTTTGAAGGGAAAAAACAAAACACTATAACTGTTTCTTCTTCCCAAAATGTCAAAAGTGAAACTCAAATCACTAAATAAAATTAACTTTTGAGCAGAGCTATGAGAAGTAATGATGCCGAGTGTCACCTATACATACCTGGTCATTTGTTGAACATTTATTCACAGACTGAGTTGGGCACTTGTGACGTGTCAAAGGGGCAATGTGGTCCATATTTCTAACTGGATGACATCTACAGTGACATGAGTAGGTGGAACTGTAGGATAGAAAACAGCTGGGAACGTGGTGTTTATTCCTAATTCCCTTATTAAGTCACAGTTCAATTGTATGTAATTAATTTTTATTTCTGACAATAATTGTTTCTTTACAGCAGTAAGAGATTTGTTAAGTGACTGCCATATTCCTATGTTCAGACATCTTCAGAATAAAAAATTTGTTTCTGCCTTACAGAGGAATAAATCAATACTCAGAAATATTTAGAGTTTTATAAAAGACCACTCAACTAATAGGTAGGCAGGATGACATTTGAATCTTGATGTACTTAGGACCTGATTCACTATATAACATTTTGTTATTGGTTGCACAACTTTCTAATATGCTAGTCTCTCTGAACGTGCCTCAAGTCTTTATTTTGGTAACAATCAAAGGACATGGAGTTCATTGATCTCCCTTCTTTTGGAATCATTTAATACTCATTGTGGAAATGTGTCTGAGAAGGTGAGAGGGGCTAGCCAGACCAAAAAAACAAACCAACAAACAACAAAAGAGAGAAGAGAGAAAGAACCTTCATTCTTTCCACGAGGACATGCCTACTACCTAACCACTACCATCTTTGTACCCAGTATCAACCAAAGTAGACTATGCTGGGTAGCAGTAACACCATTGAGCACCTCAAGACTTGTGGAATTTAAGGCTGACATAATTAATTCATTCTCATCACAGAATCTGCTCACACTTTCAGTAATCACTCATTCAACTAATGTCTAAAGCACTACCACTTTGCATATTCCCCTCTAGAAACCATGGTTTCCTCTAGCATAGAAAGAGACCATTATGCTAGCACTAGGCTAGATCTTTCCTCAAAAGGGGCATTTCACTTATAATCATAATTTATTGAACAAAATAGATTTTGTGCTTTACCAGACTGCAAAATAGCCATGAATTAGAACCTTCTGCATGACTTGAGGAAGAAAATAAATCAACACTGGCAAATATTAATTATCCTACCACCAAAAATCTGAAACATAAATATAATGTTCTGTCACTTTTTATTTAAAGCTAAAAATACATTTTTTTTTGTCTAGATGAAAGTTCTTCTCAGAGTAAGCAAGTATTTCTTAATCAAGTAAAATCCCATTTGTTATTTTAAAACTGCTTTTTAATAAATCCAAGAAAGCTCTGTGTAGATATTAATCTATCTACTGGTTTCCTTTCTGATAATTATTTATTTCTTTCCATGAAACAGAAGCCTTGGGAACAGATCCATGTCTGGTGTGTCAATATAGTCATCTTCATTTCAAATCAGATCTACTTTTCTCTACTTTTGTACAATTGGACTCCGTCTCTTCCAGTGTTTACTCGCTGAAGGGCTGGTCCCACTGTACCAGCGTTAAGGGAAAGTGAATTCTAGAGGACTGTGATTAAGAAGTGGGTGTTCACTGTCAGAAGAATGAAGGTTGGTCTTCAAGAGCTCTTGCAAAGATAAATTGTTTTCTTTCAGCTCCCTTTTTCCCCTTACCGCTTGCCTTGCCTTGTGTGCTGGTGTGTTTGGGTTAAGCAGACACAAGGCTAGGCATATCTGAAAATAGGGAATCTCAATTAAGGAAATTACACTAACATATTGACCAGTGAGCATGTTATGTCTGTGGAACATTTTTTTGAGACTGATTGATGTCAGAGGGCAATTACTATTGGTAATACCACTCCTGAAATGGTGGTAGTGAGGTGTGTCAATTGGTAGTTAAGAAGCTATGGGGAGCAAACCAGTTAGCTACATTTCCCTGTGGTCCTTGCTTCAACCTCCTGTCTCCAGATTTCTGCTTTCAGTTTCAGTCTTAGCTTCTCTAAATGACGGGCTAAAATATATAAGCTAAATAAAACCTTTCTTTGCCAAATTGTTTTTCTCATAATATTTATCACAGAAAAAAAAAAGCCAACGAGAGTACCACAGCATCTCCCCCTTTCACACACACTCCCATGATGATGGCATCCATGGTGCAGTGACCAGCTGGAAAGCTTTTATCAGAGTAGCTGCTGAACTGTTTTCTTGGACTTACAAACTCTTAATTAAGTAAACTTCTTCTCTGCATAAAGTAGCAAGTTTTCAATATTTTCTATGACAACAGAAAGCAGATGATGGCCTGTGTCTTATTTTCTGTGTTAAACAATTAGGAAATGTATGCTTTCCCTGGTAGTAACATGCTTTGTTTCTGTATTTCATTTCCAGTTAAGAAGAAATGCAAGCTTTCCACTGGTATATTAATGAGAAGATATCCCAGTTAAAGTCTCTTTTGGTTAGTGGCAAAGATATTTTTAATTGAATCATTTTAAACTTTTTATCTTTATTGAAAATAGATTTTTCTCATATAATATATCTTAATTATACATATAGTTTCCCTTCTTTCTACACCTCCAGTTTCTTCTCACCTTCTATCCTGTACCATTCACTTTCTCTCTTATTAGAAAGCAAAAATACTCCTATGGGATAATAACAAAAGAAAATATTATAATATAAAATAAGTCTAACACATTAGAATTGGACAAAACAAACAAATAAAAGGAAAAGAGGCCAAGAAAAGGCACAAGAGAGACCCATTTGTTTGCATACTCAAGAATCCATCTCATAAAAACCCTAAACTGGAAGCCAAGCATATATGCAAAGGACCAGTTGCATAAAAGTAGAGAAGAAAACAATGAATTAAATTAAATTGAAAATAAAATAAGCTTTAAAAAATTAAAAGGAAAAAAGATAATTTGACATTGTTAGACAAAGAACCCCCAAAGATGCCATTGAGTTCATTTTCTGTCGGCCGTATACTGCTGGGCACGCAGCCTGCTCTTAGGAGTAGTTTGTTTCCCTTTGAGACGCCTTTTAAGGACACTCAATTTCATTTGCAAGTGGCTAGTTATCAATAGGAGATTGCTACTGGGTTAGGGATGGGGCATTCATACAGTTCTCCTTTCAGCTTTAGGGCACCATCTGTTACAGACTGCTGCAGGCACCATGCATGCTACCCCAGTCTCTGTTCATTCACCTGCAGATCAATCATGCTGATTTAAAGGGCCTTGTTTTCTTGGTATTCCCCATCCCTGATTGCTCTCAGAGCTGTGAGGAGAGGGGTTTGATGGAGACATCCCATTAGGGCTTAGTTTTCCAGTGTCTTCCACACTCTGTATATTGATTAGTTACGGGTCTCCATATTTGTTACTACTTCAAGAGGAAACTTCTCTGATGATGTCTGAGTAAAGGACTGGTCTATAGCAGAGTGTCATTAGGAGTCATTTTATTATTATGTTCATTTAGTAGAACAGAAGTATGGTTTTGCCCTAGATTCCTGGGCTATGTAATGTCAGGTTCTTGGTCAAGTATTGTTGGGCATGGTTCCATCTCGTGAAAGGGAACTTCAGCCAAATCAGATATTGGTTAATTAACCCCACAGGTTTGTACCATCATTGTATTAGTATATTTTGCAGACAGGACACCATTATATATCAAAAGGTTTATGGCTGTGTTGGTATTTATGTTTATCCTTTCACAGTGTGTATAATAATTTCCTATATCAAAGACCCTCCTACGTAGGGGTGAAAGGCTCTATGTAGACAAGTAGGCACCAGCTTGACTCCTACACATTCAAAGGGCTGTGTAAGTGTTCTCTTCAACAACGGAGCCTTGCTATCATTTTGTGGAGAAGAATATATAACCTTGGCAACAGCTTATATTGTTTGGGAATTCCTATGAAAGTCCTTTGGCCAACAACACACTTAGATATTACCCAGTCTTGATTTCAGAAGCTTCATTTGGTGACAAGAGATACCAGGTAGGATTCCTTCTGCCTGGTTATTTGGTGATTATTTGCTTTGCAGAAGTTTTTCAGTTTCATGAGGTCTCATCTATTGATGGGTGATCATAGTACTCAGGCTCACAGTGTTCTGCCCATAAAATCTTTTCATGTGCCAATGAGTTCATGGCTATCTCCCACTTTCTCTTGTATTGTGTTTAGTGTATTTAATGTTATGTTGAGGTCTTTGATCCATCTGGAGTTGAGTTTTCAGCAGAGTGCTACGTTTGGATTTATTTGGATTCTTCTACACACAGCTGTCTGGTTTGACCAGCACCATTAGTAACAAGGATTAATTTTATAGCATTTATCAATATATCCCTTCAGAACAGCTGAAAAAGAAGCTTGTCACCCAGTGGGACTCTGTATAAGTATTTCTCTAATCTAGTTCTGGATTTCTTTTCTTTCCTCTGCTCTGGATCCAGTTTCACTGTGTTGACAGGCTTCCTTTTGAGGCTGAAGGTGGTTTCCAGGAACACTTAGAGCTATATGCTTTTAGGTTCAGCACCTGGGGGGGGTGGTTAGGGGAACTCTTGTGTGGAGATCTTGACATTGCTGTTTTGGGGATAGTACATGCCATGTTTTGAGAAAGGATGCATACAGAGTATGTAGTCGTTCCTCCCACTTTTTTTGATACCTTTATAATAAAAGATGAGAAATCTCACTATTTATTTTCTTGGTGTATTGTCAATACAGGACCAGTATATCTTTGCTAGTCTCTCTCTCTCTCTCTCTCTCTCTCTCTCTCTCTCTCTCTCTCTCTCTCTCTCTCTCTCTCTTCTCTCTCTCTATTCCTTGGGCTGAAGAGTTAAAACTACATGCTTAAGATTCTCAAATAGCTGGAATTTCAGAAACAAATTCATTTTACTAATTATGTGTACATAATTACAGTTTGGAATAATGAAGTAACTTAGAAACTATCTTCTTACTCTAGATGCTTCCCTAAACTCACCTCTTCCTCATGCTGCAGCATCCTATGTCCAGTAATCTATTCTGGAGTCATCTATAGGAACTTTAAAGAGACAGTGAACAGAATCCACCATCCTGACATCCAGCTGTCTGAATGTAAGAAGGCAGAATGAAGTTACAATAATAGTTACAATATTTATCAGCTTCCTGACTCCTGAATTGCATGTAGCATGATCTACTTTGATTTTAGTTTCCCAAGTTCCACATGAGCCATTGCATAATCCACACAGAGACAGGAAAATGACAGTAGACAAAGGAACCAGAAATGATTCATGCAGGAACCATTTAGCCTACATTAAGTACATAGGCGTATTTATGTGTATTTAAACTCAAACCTTAGGTCCACTATAAAGTTATGGTGGTGCAAAAGTTTTGAAAGTTTTCTGAAGATGATCATAGGACTATGAAGTTAGAAAACCTTAAGAAACATTTGTGAAGGTGATATAAGCAATATTGTACCCTCTCTGTCAGTGGAGTACTGCATATAATCTCTTGTTCTGCTTCCTTGATGTGTCTTGCTCACTTGTGGCCCATCAGCAGCAAGTCTTGGTCTTTATCTCCAAGACAGGACTTTTCTTTGTTCTTTTCTCTTTGGATGTCTTATGCTGAAACTATCCCCTTCTTTTCTTTATAAGCCCCATCCTGCTGCTCTCTAAACTCTGAAGCTTTATTTCAAAGGTGTTTTTCTTACAAATGTTTCATGAAATCAGAAAATGCCTTTCCCTTTAAGTGATATTTTCAGGAAAGCAATCAACCAGAGGTGTTCATCCCGTAATTTGGATACTCCTATAATTTGGAGTTATTGCTGTCCTTCAGAGAAGGATGTGCTATTTCCAGAGCAGGTTATTTTCAAAAGGAAGAAAACCCACATAACCCTGAGATTTAAGAGCACTGCAGTCTGCTGGTGGCGAGAATAATTCCTTCCGGATCAGTTCAGTTCCAGCCTTTGGCTTCGGGTGAGGTAATCTCACTTGCTTGCCTGGATTCATTTGGAAGTTGGTTGCTGTTTCAATTTATTTGAACTCATTTAAACAACAGTAAAAAGGAAAACTCTCTCAAATAAATTTAATTCCAATTACTCCGACTCCTTTGTATCTTCTCCCTGTAATTTAATGCAGTTTCCAAGCGCGCATGTTTAAAAGGTGATAATTCATTTGACAGCTGGAGAAACTGGGATCATTAAAAGGAGACATAATTAACATTATTTTTAATGCAACCTGGCTACTCTCTGAGATTTTCAAACAGAGGCAGTATTCCCCTGGGCTCGGCTGCACCCCGTCTTTACTGCATGGCACAGGTTGTAATCTATTTATTCCTTCAGTCAATAAATAGTTACTTCTCATTTTGTCCCACTCTAAGTCTTGGGGAAAATATAATATGAAAAGTCTCTCTTGAACTTATCTCTCCTGGCCAGAATAAATATAAAAAATGAAGGAAGGAAGGAAGGAAGAAAGAAAGGGGGAGAATTAGGAGTTATGCAGCTGAAAGAACAAAAGTAAGAAGAGACAAAAAATAAAAAAGGTAATAACCTTGTGTATGGAGAGGTAGATCAGAAAAAAAATAGAAGTGTTAGATAAAAGCAGATAAGAAAATGCAATAGCATTGAAATCTGCATGCTACTGTTCTCATATACATGCATTGTTTCTTTTTTTCTAAAGTCAAGTAACTTAGAAATAAGCCCTCTCTTCAGTTCCCCTGATGTCAGCAAAAAAATTTTAATCTTGTTACTTGAAGGTTATCTGTCTCTTCCAGTTTAAATCATAGACTCTTTTCTGGCTAATTTAGACACCTCATGAATTTTTCTTTTTTTCTTCACTCTCTTCTCCCAGAGGTTTCTAGAATGCTTACTGGAGCTACAAATGCAGACATCTACTATTCAATACCACTTCTGGGTGCTTCCTGTCTCGGTTTTGATACAGGTATTTCTTCCTAACAGGGTGGCAGCCCTAAGCATTGGAGTTCTCAATAGCAGACAAAACAATAAGCCTCTTGACGGTGTGTGACTTCTGAGAATCCATGGGTAGGCTTTCATTCACACACACACACAAAAAAGGGTATTTAGGATAGAGAGGAATTCGAGGCTGCTATACAGCTAATGTAGGGGATGGGCAAGTGTCATAGATATCTGTATTCACAACCATGATCATAAGAACCCATAAAAGTGGAACCAGGAGACAGAAATGAAATCTGAAGGGCATGTGATTACGGAGGTAGAGTGAAAATATCTTCCCAGGTTTTAATATGGAAGAGGTAGGTCATTAACACATGAGTTAGGTATAACTGAGAAAGAAAAGAAATGTGATGTCTCTTTCAAAAATAACTTAATGCTGACAACCTTTACAGATCATCTGAGTAAGGCCCTTGGACCTCTAATAGCCATTTACTGATGTCAACAGGAAATGCTGGGGTAAATAATATATTCATGAGCAACCAGGAAACGAACTTCAAACTTCTTTTGGTCCAAATGGGCCTTAAGACCTTTTCGATGGTCTTATTTCCTACGTTACATGCAAGTGTTCTTCCAGAATTCTGAGAGAAAAGGGATAGAATCCTTCACTCCTTTCGAATTCTATTGCAAAGTAGACTTTGTGAAAATCTGTTTCCAAAGCTGGACAAAGTCCAGAGCCTAGTGGGGTATGGCACATCTCAGAGGGTCAGGCAGCCCCTTCATCTTTGTCTACCCTGCTACTCCTGAAACTGCCCCACCAACACCAACCATGCCTTTTACCTTCCCCGTGAAATCAGGACTTATCATGGGGCTTGTCTTCTATCTTTCCTATTAGTTGATTTGTAGTAAGACTGTGATTGATATTAATTAGCCAAACTGCATCTCTTGGATTTTGAAATAAAACTTTTGGATTAAAAATAAATAATTTTTTTAAAAAAAGAAAAATAAATAAATTTCTTCAGCAGTGTGTGATTTGAAGCAGAAGTTTTTCGCTGCATAGAAATACATTTTGGAAAGTACAACACTGACATTCTTTTTAAATTATTTGGACACATACACACAGAGAGACAGAGACCCAGAGGCAGTAACTGCCTAAGAGTCAGTAGGTGAAGACGAAGAACCATGAGACTCAAGACTAAAAGCCACAGTCCTATTTTAAAACATGCTGCCAAGTCAAAGAGTGAAATCGGGAAGAGAAGATGAAGCAAGCATTACACCTGTGCTCTCTAGAGAGAGCCAACAGCATTTGGGTTGTCTGAAGTTTCTCAGCTGAGTTGCCCTCTAAGAACGATGTGCCTTTTGCAAAATCTTGGGCTATTTACACGTTTTTTACAGAGAGGGTTTCCTGCCCCAGTCTGTCCTCTATTTTCTGGAAGGTTCTCCTTCATATTTTGTAGAGAGACTTGTTTGCCAAGAATCCATCCTCTACCACTCTTGGGAGTGACTATCTTCTTGTGTCTGGCCACACAACTTAGCCAGCTGACTGCAGTGTGATGCTCCTCAGTTCACACTCAGTGTCCAGAACACTGAGCAAGCCAACTTCAGTGTGTTGCTCTGCAGTTCACACTCAGTGTCCCCCATCCCGAGCTGCCGACTGTAGTGTGATGCTCTACAGTTCACACTCAGTGTCCCTAACGCTGTGCCAGCTGCTATTTCACTTGCCTATCCCAGGACTCAGATTTCTGTTTATGCAATATAATTTTATTAAAAGTTAAGCTCCGTCTATTGCATTACTAGGCAATCCTAGATGCTATGATTTTTATTTTCTGTGCTCATTTTTGGTATAAAATTTAATACTTCACAGATAATACTAGCAAGTGTTCTTTTCAGCCAACTTAGGCTTTGCATTCTCAGAACTACTCTGCTTCTCCCACTATAGGAACTCAAAAAAAAAAGCATAGGCTATAAACCAAAACCAAAATCAAGCTGTCCAAGTTTCATATCACTTCAGTACTATTGAGCAATAGACCAACTCTCTTAATTTCTCCTGATAAGGAGAATTTTACATTATATTTTCCTTCTATTTTTGAAGTTCAACTGGACTAATTTGACATTTATTACTAAACAACTTTCTATGTTTTGAGATTATAATTATTTTTCCATTCTCCCCATACCTTCCTATGGACACTGCCACTTGCTCTCCTTCTAATTCATAGCCTCTTTTATTTAATTGTTACATTTGTGTGTGTGTTTGTGTGTGTGTGTGTGTGTGTGTAGGTATGTGTCTAACATAAACACAACCAGCTCAGTCAGAATAATGCTCCCTATACGCATATGTTTATACACTACTTGATAGTGTATAAACTATTGATGTGCTCGTTTCTGGAGAAGACTGTTTCTTCTGCTCTTGCCTTCTCTAGCTTCCTGTATATCCTTGTCGGTAGTTGAGGCCTTGTGAGTTTTCCTCCTTCCATGTGAGCATGTCCATTGGTGTCACCCTTGCTCAGGTCATCTTTGGGCATCCATGATGATGGAATTTCACAGGGGTAGCTTTTGACATTTCTAGGACACACAAACTCATAGAAAGCTCCATTTTTCTTTGACTCTTACAATCATTCGGCTCCCTCTTCTGCAACGATCCCTGAGCCTTAGGTGCAATAATTGTGCTGTAGATATATCAGTTGAGAGTTAGCATCACAATATTTTGTTACAAAACATGTATGCACATATATGTACACACATATTCTCTCCCTCCCTCTCTCCCCTTATGGAGGTACCATGTGAGGAAGAAAGAAGCTGTCTCAATAAGAAAAAATAGTCTCTAAACCACCTAACTATTGTACTGAGAATTTTAGTGGAGAAGATTTGGAAGCAAATCAGGCCCTTCCTATTGTCATCAAACATATTCAGCATAACCACCGTACACATATGTGGTGTATTATTTGAAAGATATGTCTTTAAGGGAACTATGATAATTATTAATATTGGCTTAAATATGTATGTTCTAGGTGGAACGTTTTTATATTGGCTATGGTAGGGTATAGCCTATTTCTGGCCAGGGAGAGCTAATTGTATATAATCTACTCAACTTCCTCTTAGGAAAATTAGATGAATAAATATAAATTAACTGTGGTCGATATTTCACCACTGAATTATACAAGCACTGTAAGTTAGGGATTTTGATTATGAATGTGTTTCAGGTATTAAACAGTAGGCAATAAACATGGCAATAGGGTCTGATATTCAACACTATACTAGTCTATCATAAATTCTGGCTGCATACATATGTATAGCATGGGTTAATAACGAAGGAGAAACATTCGTTTGAAAGAACACAAAGGAAGGCCTTGTGAAATTTTTAAATGTAAAATCTGACTTTTGAGACACATACATGGGTGGAAAGTGAAGGTGGGAAAAGTCAGGGAAAGAGAGAGCTTAGGCAAGTGGAGAGTGGAGGGATTAAGAGAATTGAAAATGACTTGAAAACAGGTGCGGAGAGTGTCAGGAGATGAAGCCATATGGTAGCAGATGGATCTGAAAACCCCATCACTGCTCATCAGTATCATCAGTAAAGACAAACAGGTGAAGTAAAAATTAGGAGCCCGCCTTATCATGATGTTGCTGCGTAAAAGTTATTTCTCACGGTAACTTTCAATATACAACTTTTTGAGAAAGCAAACAAAAAGATCACACTAAAGCAAAGAAAACCAGCCCACAAATCACAATCCCAAAGAACCTAGACAACAATGAGGACCCTAAGAGAGACAAATATAGATTTAATCTACATGGGAAGTAGAAAAAGACAAGATCTCCTGAGTAAATTGGGAGCATGGGGACCATGGGAGAGGGTTGAAGGGGAGGGGAGAAGCAGGGAGGGGAGCGCAGAAAATGTAGAGATCAATAAAAAATTTTTAAAAAATGGAAAAAAAAACAAAAGAAGTTATATGTTTTGGACTGAATAATAACAATGCAATCAGGTACAATTTAAGGTTTTGTGAGTTATCAGCTCCACTGTGTCTAGTGGGCTATCCTAAAGAACACCTTTAGAGATGAATGGCTGGTTTGTAGCCATTCCCTACAGAAGCACAGACTTGATTTTCTGGTGCTTCATTCAGGAAGACCCATGAGAGTCATGCTAGTTTTTACAGACTGTTTAAAGAAAATGGTATCTGTATTTCTGTGTGTGTTTTGAATAAGAGAAACTTCAAAGTGTGAAATAGGGAAATGGGAAAACATTTTGGCGTGTTTTTATAGATTGGAAGTGAGCAAGAATAAAGTAGTTAATTTCACTTGCAAATATTAAGGAGAGTTCTCTTCTCCAAACTCCTCCAATTCAATAGTCGGGTTCCATGAAATACATTATAAAGCATTTACTGCATAGTTCCTAGAGTTGTAATGACTCAAGCACCTTCGCCTGCTGTGTTCCTCTGGACCACATGACAGAATAGATATTAATCTTTTCATATAACATAGGAATACCATTGTCTACATGATCACGTTACTAGAAGGATTAAATGGGATCCATGAGCAGAGTGCTAAATGTAATCCAGGATATAAGACAAAATCCCATCCATGTATGTTAATGATTGATTATGTGTTGAGAATACATGTGATTTATAAGGTTATGGGATAATATGTTATGAAAGTATTCCCACTGATGTCTGACAGTCTTGACACTAAGCCTTTATGTGCGCTCTGAGGAAGTGCTTCAGTTTGATGAATGGATTATATTTTTTTAACCAGGTCCTTTCTGTCATTGGACCCAGGTGAAGTTTTATGAGAGGCATTGACGTACAGGGTTATAATAAAATCTACAAGTGTCTCCTGAGAATTAAACAGATTAATCATTTTGACCACCAAAAAAGTTGAATGCCTTGACTGCAGAATATTAAGATGTGACAATTCAAGATCAAAAGTCAGGGGGGCCATAAAAGTCTGTGTCTGTGAATGTTTTAAAGATGACCTACTTAGCTCAGGAATATGGACCTTCCCAAGGGATTTTAGGTACAGTAACTCATCACCCCCTTCTTGTACATAACAGGACATAGCCACAGAAAAAAAGATTATAACTCTAAGTGTTTCAAAGACTCTGAATGATAATATCCTCTGGTGACAACCTCTAACTTTGGGGGTTGCTACTCACTACAGGCTAATGGAATTCCTTATTGCCACTTTCAGTCAATCTAACCTGTTCTCCACATAGCATCCAGAGAGAGTGGCCTTTTAAAAATATGTCTGAACCGTACTATCACACTTGCTTGAAGTCATCCAATGAACTTCCACTGTACTTTGAAGTAAATCCAAAACCATTAGGCTGGCCTTCAAGGCCCAGCATGATCTGTGCCTACTCACCTCCGCAATCCGGTCTCAGACCCCACAGCCTTATCTCTGCCCTCCAGACATCGACCACTTTTTCTGAGCCTGTGACTCAATTCGCTCCTTTCCTCTTAGAAACTCTCAGCCTTTGTACTTCAGGCTCCTAAGTCCCGGACTGCTTTGTTGGTCTCTTTGTATGGTTTGTTCCTGCTCATTCTTTGGATAGCAGCTTAAATGTCACCCTCTTACTGAGCCTTAGTTGACAGTCTCCCCCTGGGCATTCTGCATCCCTGCTTTGCTCCACAACAACACAGGATTTTAAGACTTTAAAAAGATTGGTTTATTTCTTTTAACTCTCTTTTGGCAGGTCTAAAAGAAGAGGAATTGGTCTGTTTTGCCTCTTACATACCTGCCAGTAGATATTTTAGCATTTCCTACTTCATAGGTAATCTATAAATTAATATCCCTTCATGTCAATAATAAAGTGCATATGTACTCAGCACTTTTGGTAGACCAAGTCTTGAACTGAGACCTGCCTTGCATGTGGCTTTCCCCATCCACCCCTTCACCAAGCTTCTGAGGACCTCTAACATCATACATCTTAGTAGATGGAGAGGCTGAGGCAAAGATGCTTAGTATTTATACCAAGCTCACTGGCTAGAGAAGATAGAGTGATTTTTAGCCTGAACATGCCTGGGAGAATGTAGAGAGCTCTCTGACTGGACTCAGCAGACTCTGAGACTTTGTTCTTGTACCAGGCCAACCCTAGTCATTCCAAAATGCTTTTCACAGTCTGAAATGCTTCCCCTGCTATGGCTCCTGTCAGTCTGAATGGACTGCAAACGGAGCATTTGTCACAAGATTTGAATTATTGAGTAAGTTTTCTCATATCACATCTAAAATTATTCATGGTCAGACTATATTATGCACCTTTTCCTCTCGTCTTCCTCTTCAAAATAAGTAAATTCTAAGCAATTCCTTTGTCTTAGTTAAAGTTTTATTGCTGAGAAGAGACACCATGACCACATTTAATCGAGGCTGGCTGACAGTTTCAGAGGGTTGGTCTGTTATCATCATGACGGACGGAAGGATGAGAGTACTCAGGCAGACACGATGTTGGAGAAGGAGCTGAGAGTTCTACATCTTGCTTCATAGGCAGAAAAAGGAGGCTGTGTGCCCCACTGCGTGCAGCTTGAACATGAGACCTCAAAGCCTGCGACCATAGTGACACATTTCCAGCAGCAAGGCCACAACTCCCAATTGTGCCACTCCCTGTGGGTCAAGCGTTCAAACACTCAGTCTATGGAAGGCATTATTGTTCAAATCACCACATTCTTCATTCCGCCTTTGCTGGATATGATATAAATATAAAAACAAAGCTGACAGATATAATGTCTTTGGTGGTTTTTATGAAAATGGCCACCATAAGCTGCATAACGCATTGTTGGAGGAGGGGCTGCTTGTTTGTTCCTAGCTGTTTATCCCCAAATAATCACACAGAAACTGTATTAATTAAATCACTGTTTGGCCCATTAGCTCTAGCTTCTTATTGGCTAACTCTTACATATTAATTTAACCCATTTCTATTAATCTGTGTATCATCACGTGGCTGTGGCTTACTGGCTAAAGTTCCAAAGTCTGTCTCTGGCAGGGCTACATGGCTTCTCCCTACTCTGCATCCTTTCTTCCAGCATTTAGTTTAGTTTTCTCAGCCTACCTATGTTCTGCCCTATCAGCAGGACAAGGCAGTTCTACCAATGGTATTCATACAGCATACAGAGGGAAATCCCACATCAAGGAATGACACTCTTAGGAGATGTGATCTTGTTGGAGTAAGCATGGCCTTGTTGGAAGAAGTGTGTCATTGTGGGGGGGCTTTGAGATTTCAGATGCTCAAACTGGGCCCAGCGTCTTCATCTCTTCCTGCTGTCTGGCAATCTGGATGTAGAATTCCTAACTACCTCTCCATGACCATGGCTTCCTGAAAGCCACCATGCTTCCCACAATGAAGATAATGGACTAAACTTCTGTACTGTAAACCAGTCCCAATTAAACATTTTCCTTTCTAAGAGTTGCCATGGTCATGGCCATGGTCATGGTCATGGTCATGTCTCTTCATAGCAATAGAAATAGTAAGTCAACTTTTAACTTAAATGGAACAGGAAGTCAGATACTAATTTTGTGAATAATTTAATAAATACAACGTGAATTTAGGCAGCGGTAAATTTTAAGAAAAAATAAAGCAGGAGAAAGAGATAAACTGGGGTCTGGGGCAAGAGAACTACTGTAGACATAGCAGTCAGGAAGTGCCATACTGTGGAAGTGATATTTGAGGAAAAGCTCCCAAATAAGCCTGCTATTGCAAGAGCAGGACATATTGTAGGTGTCTGGACTGTGAATGAAATAGATTTGTGCAAAGGAGAGAAAGGAAGAGTGTTTGGTCCAGACTGTATGCTAGCCGAATCTGTTCAGCCTCATTGTCCCCAGACATGAGTAATCTACCTTGTACTTTGCACTCATAGTGGTTTTTTAAATCTTCAGATCCACGTGGGAGTGAACCAATACAGTACACATGCATTTCTTTCACCAATAGATGTTGGACTTTCAAAGGAGAAGGTATCTCCAAGCAATGCCAGTGGGCAGTGACCGTGGACAGAATGAAATCCATCAAACTGTAGAGATTGAGGTTTCCTCAGGAGGTCAGTGTTACATAATCCCATAGTTAATAAGGATCAATGCCCTCCAGGGAAGACAGTAATCCATTAGAAGTCAACAGGGAACTATCAGATAAATTGTGCAAACTCTAAATCTTTGGTTTCCATAGGAAATTTCCCAGAATATGAACAAGGGGCATTCTTAGAAGTACTGCAATCGGTTTGTTTATGAATTGGTCTGTTTCTTCCCCCATCTCATCCCACATCTGTCTTGCAATTGCAACCTTGCAATACCAAACCCTCATAAAAATTTCTCCCTGACTTTGTCTCAAAAGAGTTGGAACCCATCCAGGAAGTCTGAATTTATTAATGACAGAAAAGATAAGACGAAGATGAGGAGGTGAACAGGTTAATTCTTGAAGACTATGTTGGTCAGGACAAGGGCTCTAGACTTAGCCCTATAGCAGAAACATGCCATGGTCTTCTTTATAGCATTCTGAAAGACCTCTATGGTTGCCCTTTGCACAGCTATCTGTCACTAACAGAGTCCATGCTGTGCATCTGGCAATTGATAAATGGATAATGATAGATTTCATAGATGTATGTTGTCTCAAATTCTCCATTTACGTCTAGGTGTGATCATTTATCTCCTCCATTGGTCTGCCTGTTAATAGGTATTTTCTGTAGGCTTGAGTGGCATATATGCATTTTTTATTTCACCCACTAGCTTTTTCTTTTATCCCATAAACTTCTGTTCTTCTCATGACTCTCCTTTTCTACCCTCAGGCAGCATTTTTTATTGAATTTGGGTTAAGAGCCTGCACCGTTAACTAAGATTTAAGAGGCGATTTAGTGGGATTTAGCATTTCTGAAATGATTCTGTAGCTGAGTTGAAAAAGAGGAATGTTCTTTTTGTCAAAGTAATTAAGCTTTGACTACTTTGCAGGGCAGTCTCCTGTATTATCTCTGCCCACAAGCACTGCAGAATGAAATTGTGGCCATTGAAAAAGGAAGAGCTGGGAATTTAAGCCTTTCCTTCTATAGCTTCCTGTATTTTTTCCATTGAGGATTATTATGCATTTTGAAATTATCAGTCTAAAGACAGAGTGTAAAAACCTCTGAGTACCAGAGTTCAACCTTAGATTCATAGGGAGCACTAAAGTGTGGTCACAGAGTAGAAATCAGCTAGGACACTATTGTTCCTTTCCTACACTGAAGAAGGGCCATACTCTCATATTCCCACTGAGACCATAAACTTTAAGAGTGGCAGTATTCCTGGCTAAAGCAGAGAGAGTGGCTGATTTTGTAATTCGTACATGCTTGTGACCCTTAGCCTATTACTCATAAGCTCTTGCATAATTTTAAGTCATTTTATGCCACTTTCCTTTGAACTATTTATTTAAAGACTCTTTCACCTCTGTTCTAATATTGAGAAATGAAACTGGTCAGGGTAAAATAGCCACATGAGGATATGAAATCTTTCTGTCATGGTCCTTTCACCAAAACCAACATAAGCCAATTCTGGGTGGCACCAAAAGTCCATAGCTGAAGAGCCTAACAGCAAATCCAAAACCAGTAATGCAAAGTAATGCAAATGTCAGTTAGGACTGATGATGAGGGCCTGTGAGCTGTGTCAGCACGTAAAAATGATTGCTGCCAAGTTCAATACCCAGGACCCCCATGGTAGAAGGGGAGAGCTGACACCAGAAAATCGTCCTCTGACCTCTGCTTGCATGTGATGGCACTAATGTGCACTCACGTGCATATGTGCCAACACACATTCACACACGTAGTAACCTTCAAATAAAAACTGAAGACAAATGCAGACAGGACCTGGGAATGAAGTGAATCAAACTTCTAATGGACTGGCACGCAGTTGTGAATCTTTGTGGTTGTCTGAAGTATCTTTCAGGCATTCAGATCTTGCTTGTATCAGACACTGAATTAGTGGTTCTTGTACTTATTGTGTTTAGTTCTATTCAACTGGATGGTAAGCTTAGAAGTAATTATTCTTCCAGATTAGCAAGTCTACTCCTGCTTTGTTAAAGGGCCTAGTTACTCTCCCATGCCCACTGCTCCTGTCTGACTCTTGCTGCCTGCACGCACCCTTCTCTGCTTGCAAGCATGATTCGTCCTGACAGCAGCTTTCTCATCCTGACACATCATCACTGGAGGATGTTGCTTGAGTCCTATGTTATAAAATATAATATATTGTTAAATTTATTTTGTATATGTATTTATAAAATTCATTATATATGCATGTATTAAAACATCCCCTCATTGAAAATGTCTGAATGAGGTAAACTAAGTATTTTTTCCAGTATCTTTACTCCTATACTATAGTCTTTTTTTTTAATGATTGAGGTAAAAAATATATTGCTGGCCACCCAAAAAATTAATGATTATTTGTGTTTTCTTTTTCTTTCCTTTACTCCCTTCCTCCTTTCCTTACTCCCTTCTCTCCCCTTCTCTTGCTTCTCTCAATTCATTCTTCTTTCTCTCTCTTCTCTTCCTCCTTTGCTTTCTTGTTTTATTTGGCACTTAGGATTGTGCTATCCAAGGGCTCTACCACTAAACTATTTCCCCAAATAATTTTTTTCTTTTTATTTTGAGACAAGGTTCTCAGCAACTTGCCCAGAATGGTCTTGAACTTGTTCTGTAGTCCAGACAAGCCTTAGAATTGTGAGCTTCCCTGATCACATTTTGAAGTTTTATAAAATGAACATTTTAGGTTACCATTATGCAGTTGGTTGCTTAGGAAAATTAAAGAACACTATGTTTGACTTGAATCATTGTGACCAAATACAAAATGGAAACAATTTCAAAGATTGGCCTAACTTAATTTTACAGAGTTCAGTAAATAGTACTTGTCTCTGTTGATTCTGGGCCCTGGGAGAAGCAGACCTTCATGGTGACAGAAGCCTGTCGCAAAGCTTACTTATGTCATATGAGAAGAAACAAAAAGAATAACTGAGTGAGAGACCAGGAAACAATGTAACAACAAGGACATGTCAAACCTGACTGAGTTCCTGAAGAGTCTCCATCTTCAAAACTTTTGACATTTCCCAAAATCAATTGGGAATATATATTTCAACACATAATCCTGTAGAGAGAATTTCATAGTCAAATTGTAATACATTTATGCAATATCAATTACATAAGGCTGTGTTTCAACACATGGTATAAATTGATTTTTTTGCTTGGACAACCCCATTTCTGAGATTAATACATCACATGCAGGGCTTCTTTAAACTGTTTTAAATTTGTTTGAACCTGTAAACAAGTATTCTATGACATAGAGAGTAATCTTTTAGTATATCTTCTTTTAAATTCAGTATGGTAGGGTAATACTTAATAGGGTAGTATAGAGTCATATCCTCCTAGCATGATAAAGGTCATTGCTACCTTGCAATCAGACTACGTGAATAAATCCTTCACAAGGTGGGGCTTACTAATGTCCCTCCTAAGTGCCTATAGAGAAGAAGGATCATCGGACACCCAAGACACCAGCTACATACCTTCTACCCTAGTTGTATGGAACCCTTCCCCTAGGATATGAGGTATTAGGGTATATAGGAGTTTACTATTGATAGATAACTTCATCAGTATACTGGTCTTTAAGGATGTCATTACCCATGCTGAGATGAGATATTAAATGATCCAGTGGTATTTAGATCACCAGGACTCTAGTAATATCTCACTCACACTTCCACAAGTAATTTCAATAACCTCATTGGTCCAGCAAGATGAACTTGGTCTAAATAATTTTGTTTGTCTGTCATTGGTGCCTTACCTGGAGTATTTAGACATGTGTTCCTCTCTTACAGGAAAAATCACATCATGTTAATACTTGGAACCCAAACAAACAAAGATGTGTAGAGAAGCAGGAGTTACGTGACCCCTATTCTGAGTAACAAGACATGCAACTGACTCAGATGTCTAAGGTGCAACATCCACAGGGACAATCCTGATGTGGCCATCTCTCTCTATTAGGCATAATATAACATGCCTTCTTCTTTTTGTAGTTGTGGGTCCCATATTGTGGGCAATAATGTGAACAACTTAGGCTGGGTCACTTGCCCAGAGGGAAATCAAGATGGATAATCATAAGGAAAACTCATACAAACTGCCTTCCTGTATGTGACATGTCCTCCTTAATGAAGGAAATCTGATATACAAATCTGGGTAAAACCTGAACATGGCTAGCATTTGAAATCAAATCAGTTTTGATTATCCTCATGAAATCTTAGCCTATCAGGACTATTAATATTCTGCATAAGGGTGGAGGAAGTTATCAGACCCTCAGCAGAGACCCCAGCTCCTCCCTCGCTCACCAACCACCTGTAACCCTTCCACAGATACACCTAGTCTTGGGAGAGAACACAATATACAATCAATACAAAGTTGACTGAGGGTAGGGATGACATTGAGGAAAATTTGGGGAAGTTATAGCACATAATTTGATGTAAAGTTGCAGTGTTGTTGCTTTATAGGAATTTTTTACCCTCCTGTAAATCATGCCTTATCTATTCCCCTATGAGTAAGCCTACTAAAATCATTGGCTCATCAGGATGGAACAGGATGGAGCTGCTTTTTTGCTCTGCCATTGGTTTCTTATTGGTTGTGATTATATATAAGTTTGGTCATGCGATGGCTTTTCTTGGTGTCAATTTGACTAAACCTGGAATTGACTAAAACCCACCCACCTCAGTACAGTTGTGAGGGATGTTTCTTATCTAAATCATTTGAAGTGGGAAAAGTCACCTTTAAGCTGGGTATTTTGAGAAGGGGAGATCCACTTTGAATCTGAAGTGCACCTTTTGCCGGCAGCCTATATAAAAGACATGGAAGACAGAAGCTTGCTTTCTTTGCCTGCTTGCCCTCACTCTCTCTGGTAAATTCATTCCTGCACTATCATTACAACGCACTTCTTCAGGATTCAGGTGTGTTCTGAAGACCAGCTGAGAAATGCAGACTCGTGTGATGAACAAGTACTGGATTCATGGGCTGTGCATTGGTATACAGCCATTGTTGTACAAACTGGACCACAGTCTGTAAGAAACTAATAAATCCCGTATACACACATTATATATATATATATATATATATATATATATATATATATATATATATATATATATATATATATATATATATAGTTATATTCTTATTCCTATAACATATGATCTCTGAGATCAAGGTTAGTTCAGTCTATAGAGAAAGTTCCAAGAAAGCAGATCTACAAAGGGAAACACCGTTGTCAAAATAAAAAAATAATAATATAAGGCACACACAATACACAAAGTTAGAAGCAAACTAGTTGGAAGGTCTGAAAGAATTTTATTTTCACAAAATGAAAGAATTATTTTGTGCTACACGATTAAGAACTGAAGAAAGTTACTGGCATTGCTTAAGGATGCTAATTTGCTGTGTTGCTAGAAGAAACTGTTGTACTTGCAATGCTGTTCCAGATGCTGACAGTCTTCTGAATGCCAGTGCGATGTGACTGCAGCCGTTACTGCAGAAGACTGCATGCACAAGATGATACTCATCTACTCTCAATGCCTTTTATAATGATGAGCTTGTGCCTCCTATCTTCTAGATACACACTCTTGTTCTCCCACACTGTTAAGAAAGTTGGAATTGCAGCCATCGTTTTACAAGAGAGAGGGCACTGAATGGGGAATCAAAAGCGATTCCATCTTAGGAGAAAATATGACATCACTTTCATGCCACAATAGAAACAAAATCTACAGGCATCATGTAGAATGATTTTAATAGAAAGACTAGACAAATTAAGCCGTCTCAAATTTTTATACTTGCTTTAGGCAAAATGTTTGCTATGATGATTTGCAGAATTTTAAGTGGATTTTACTACTCAGCCTAAAACAAGTGTAATCACCATGTGTGTGTATGTGACAACAGCGAAGTTAACCACAAAGCTGGCAATAGAATGCCTGCCATGCTGCAGTAATATCTCAAACTGTCAAAGGATATCATTTCATGCTCAGTGCTTTTTGGCATCCTGTGAAGGTTTTGTTACTTCCCTCCCAATATTATTAACTGAAAATGTTTTCTAAAGGCTGAATAAAAAGGAAACATGGCAAAATATATAATGCCAATGTTTCAAAAAATATTAAACTCTAGTAATATTATTCTCACTCCCCCAAAAAAATAAGCCAGAACAAAGAAATTATCCATCACTCAGACACATTGACAGATACTGATAGTAAACATCCTGAGCCAGGGGAGTCACTCTCCTAAAATTGAAATTATAAGTTCAGTATAGCATAATTATTAGCTGTATAGCTATAAGCAAAAGCACATAATGGAGGCTCATTTATAGTTCTTCATTATTCCCATTAGATGTTGATTTGCAGAACTCTACTGAAAAATAACGACTGTTGACCAGATCCTCAGATCTGAGTATAGAAGACCTTAGAATATTTATTCTTTACTCTTCCTGTCCCATTTCCCTACATTTTTTTCAACATGTAGCAGCCTGATGGACTACAGTTATATTTATCTACTCCCCTACCAAATTTCAATGAAGCCCCTCTTCAATGAATTAAGTCTTCAAGTGACAGAAGTTATAATTTAGTTGTTTCTCAGTAGTTTTATATTGCTAAACATTCCTTTTATATCATGTATCTTTAAAACATATTTTATTTACATTCAAATTTCATACAATGAATATTACTCATATACATTTATTACCTGTCTCCAACATGCCTAGTGCCTGTGACCCCATTTTATTTCCAAATTAACATTTCTTTTAATTAGCCACAAATTCTGAGTATAATTAGTGCTGCTCACATGCACAATGGTGGGGGACTATCCACAAGGATAGGGTAACCTTCCAGTAGCCGTATCATTAAGCAGGGTGAGTCTCTCTCCTACTGAAACTATGAATTGTCAATACTTCCTCTGCCAAGCGTGGAGCCCCACTCTCATGGGTGCTGTAATTTTAGCTAGTTTGATCTTGTGTAGGTCTTCTGCAGGTAATCATGGAGGCTGAGCTGATGCATGCCAATAGCAATATTCACAGTCAGAATTCAGCATTCTATCTTTCTTCTCTTCCATGATCCTCCCTGTGCTCACATGGGAGAAGGTTAATACATGTGATTGCTTGAAAGTTGAGAACTCACAATTTCTTATGTTTACCACTGAAGCCTGTTTTGAGTTTTTGCGCTAACTACCATCCCCTGAAAAAATAGATTTCTATGATCAAACTTAAGAGCAACACATATTTAGGGACATAAACATCAATATTTAGAAGATAGTTTTATAGCAAAGGTCATGTAGCAAAATAGCAATAGATGCTCACCATGGACTATGACCTCCCCAGTTGTGACAGGTTTAGGTGAGAATGGTCCCATGGGTTCATTTTGTTTCATATTGGGTCCCCAGTTGGTATAATTGTTTGGGAAGAAATAGGATGTATGACTTTGTTGGAAAGGCAATGTCACTGGGGTGAGCTTTGAGGTCTCCAAAGATTCAAGCCACTCCAAGTATCTTTCTCTTCATCTGCCTTCTACTTGCAGATCAATATATAAACTCTCAACTCTTTCTGATTTGGGGCCTTGGTGCTTTTCATAATCTCTGAAATCATAAGCCTAAATTAAATGCTTTTGTTTTTGATTTGCTTTTATAATGGTATCTTATCACAGCAATTTGAAAGAAACTAAGACAATAGTCACGGGCTCTTGATGAAGTGCAGTACCAAACATTAAATTCTTCCTGTGGAGCAAGTCCTTTATTCAAGCAGAACGTGGTTGGTGATCACCATAACCATTGTATCACTATTATAAATCTTGACTATTTTTCTGGTTTTTCCCTTTGCTCTGCATCCAAATTAAGTAGTATATTCACAAATACTGTCTTACCATCTAGTTACATTATGCAAATATGTGTTTGTATCATTACACATTTATACATTTTTCAATATGTACTGTATTAAATATTGTATGTATAGATGCTTGTAAAGTAGTACATACCATAAAGCCTCTTTTTATATCCTTGGTTTTAGCTAACACACTCTCTACCTTCCCCTCTCTCCAATCCTCCTACCCCTACTTCATCAGGTATCTTTAAACGACTTACTGGTTGTTTTCATTACAGTGTGCATTGGTTGTAGTAAGGATGGTTGTATAATTTGTATTGATACATGAAGCATCAACATTTATTGAAACTGTGTTTTTAAAGTATGAACTAGAAACCAATTTCCATGTGCTGGGGAGGCATTATACCTTTCTCAAATAAAAAAATAAATGCAGGCTAATGATATTTTCACACTTCCATACAATACAATTTTAGGAACACACTAATGTGTATAATGAGGAATATTTTCTGAAAAAAATTTTATTGAATATCTATATATGAAAATCCATTCCATAGACAGTAACAAAACTATTTGAACTAAGATTCTAATGATACTTGAAGTTATCAAGAAAAAGAGGGAGAATGCTAGGTCAATGGTAAGCATGTCCTTTTAGGCAGAAGAATATATATATATATATATATATATATATATATATATATATATATATGATTGGATTGTAGGAAGGAAGGAATACCAACAATATCACAATACCTTCCCCAAACTGCATTTTTCCTACTGCAAACACTAAGCTATTTCTCCAGTTATCATTTGTAGCCAACATATCTCTATCTGTGATGTTTCAAAATTTGATGTTATTCATTTCCATTTATATCTAACAGTGAACTAAACCACTGAAATCCCATCTTTATAAATTCTTACCTCTTTGCACAAAATATATAAGTGGCCTGACCTGCTGTCATCGTACTATATTCTGGTATAGTCCTATATCAGCTATTGGGTAGACTGAAGTAGGAGGATTGCAAGTTCAAGGCTTGCCTAGGATATACAGTAATTTTAAGGCCATCGTGTGCATTTTAATAAGATATACTATTTAAGAATAATGAAAACAGAGATGAGGCTACAGTTTAATTGAGGTTGAGTACTTGGCTATCCTGTGTAAATCATTCACATTATTAAAATCATTCACATTATTCTGCTTTGGAACTGAACCATCTTCCATGAGAAGAAATTCAAAATGGATTGAAAGCACAATATTTTGATCATACAATCCAGTAAATCCAGGCAGAGAGAATTGCTTATGTACTCCTAGAGAGCAAAGGACTAAGAGTTCACTTTGCACAATAGCCCAAGATGATAATTCTTTATATATCTGAGGATATTTGGGGAAGGGAAAATTTTATGACAAACTCAAAAACTTTTCCAAGAGGCTGCTGTTATTTTTATTATCATCAATGTGCTTCTATTTTATAGTAAGAAACATTATAATTAAAGGAATGAGCAAATGGTACTATGTCCAATATTAACATGTGTATACATGGAGGTATATGTCTGCATAGCTACAGGTACCAACAGATGTTTGCGTGGAGACCAGATACTGACATCAGGTACACCTTTTGGTCTGGTACTAACCTAAAACTTAATTATTGGGCTAGCATGGCTAGATGCTCAGCAAGCTCCTTGTATCTCCCCTCTCTGTACCCCAATGCTGTGCTGACAGATGTGTGCTGCCACACCTGGGCTTTTGTGGATTCTGCGAATCTAAACATAGTTACTGATGTTTTCATACCCATTCTGTAATCACTGAGTCATCTCCTTAGCCCATATGTATCCTAACTTTGCATTCTTTTCTTGTCAACTTGTGGCTCTGACTTCCAGCCTCCACTGATCATTTTTGGAGCTACCAGTGATGACAACCATCACTATCGTATTAAGTGAGTTTGATGTGACCCCTACATGCATTCCCTCAAGTCCAGACAACTTTTTATTGGTTATTGTAAGGTGGTAGTATATTTAAAGCTACAAAAAATTATTGTTATCCTTGCTGGTTATGTTTTCTTCCCATGCATTCAGAAGGCATGTCATCATAAAATGAATCAGAATGAGGCATGTTATCATCCTACTTTTCTGCAAGTTGTCAAATGGTAAGTACAGAGTACTGGTATAGTGTAGAAATTATAGAACATCCACCTTCTCAGCACTTCCAACAGAGATGATACAGTGGTAGCTTTTCACCTGTGATATAAAAATAATTCAAATTGACTAATTATATTGTGAGCAAACTTGCAAAAAAAAATTTGCAAAGTAAGAAAATTAGCCTTCCACATGCAACACTGAGAATGGAAAGAACAACTGCAATCACAAAACTGGTCATTCCTGAAATAATTATGGTATAACTGTGGATGAATTGATACTCATCTCTTATCACTCCCTGAAGACACAAGTAATCAAAGTGCAGCCATGCCATGTCGCTTTCCCAACACCAGCCATTGCTCTGACATACGATCGGGCTTTCTGCTTTCAAATTTATATTCTTTCACCAGACTTCTTCCTTCTGTTACTATAATTGGTAATTTTTTTCTGGCCAGCTGATTCATTCTCCTCTATATCTGATGCACACAGACAAACACACGTGCACAGACGCACATGTGTACATGTGCACACGTGTGTGCACACATACATACACTGTATCTAGTGAGACTTGCTTATTTGTTGAACCAATGAAAAAATGAAATATTGAGGCTTCCATGTTTATTTTCTGATAACTCTATTGTTCACTGAGAACATTAGGTTGAATTGTATTCAGTATGCCTAACTTATTGAGCATCTCAGGTTAACAGCTCAATACACTGCAGAGTATCTCTTATGTTCTCTCCGGAGCTGAGTCATTGCTGCAGCTCAGCAGGGCAAACCAGCACAACAAGAGACATACCATATCTGACTAGTCAAGGAAAGGATCAAAGTTCAAAAATCAAAGTGCAGTTTCCTTTGAATGTACATCTCTTTCACAGTATCCTCACATTGAAAAAAACATAAGAGATCCCATCACAAGCCGGGGCCTGTTGATGCTTACCAAGGGAAGAAGGCCACATGGTTGGTTCCAGGAAAGCTAAAATGCAGTCGAACTGTCTGGCCTTGTACTCGGAGAGCCACTGAGCCCACCTTCCTCTCTTGTATGACTTGTGACAACATGATGAGGCTGAGGTGAGGTGACAAAGGGACTCTACTGCCGCTCAAGGAGGAGACCTGGGGAGCAGGAGTCTAATTCCAGCTCCAACTGCTTAGCCACCTGCGTGCCTGTGAACAGGACTGCTGTACTGTTAGCAATTCAGCAAAGAGACCAGCTTTACTCCCTAAACAACAGGAACAGAATGTCTCACAAACCTGGAAGCTCTATTTCAGCTGCAATATTCTGTGTGCTCCGAACACGATGGAAAGAAAATAGTAGGGATGTCAGATACAGTACATCCCTAGTGTCTTTTAAGCAAAGCTGTGGCAGCAACCATATATGAACCTTTTGGACAAAAAGATTTTGATAATCACTTTCTCTAAGATCAGTGGGAATTCTTAATATAGGAGAAAGGATGGACAGGGAAGACGGGGAGCCATTTTTCCTTACTCTGCTGCACAGACAGGGGGAATAAGTATGTCAGCTTCCTGGGTTTCAAAAAAATCAAATGATGATCCAGACTTTGCAAGGCTTCACATGGAGTTGGCTCAAACAGCTTATCTTACAGAATAGCTACAGACTTTGTCCTTCTTTGGTCTTCTGTCATGTACACCCTTTCTGTCCTCCAAGGTCTCTTGTTGTCATGCTAAATCTTATGACTCAACTTGCCTAGGCTGCGGAGCATTCAGACATTTGGCTACTCACTGTGTCATCTGTGAGGGAGCTAAGAGAATGGATGGGTATTTAAAGTGGAAGACTGAGCAAAAATTTTTTCTCAAAGAAAAGGTAGCAATCCAGCCTATCTAAAGGAGAATAAAAAAAAAAGATTAAGTCAGAAAGCAATCTCTTTCTCTGCCTCTCTGCCCATGAGCTGGTGCATGTCATTCCCTCTCTCCAGATTTTACTGGAATGTAGATGTACACCATTGGCTTCCCTGAGATCCAGCTCATTAGCCTTGACAAGAGTTTTACCCCTGCCTTCCTAGGTCTCTGGCCTGCTAACTGGTTATCTTCAAAATGTTAGGTTCATGATAGAAATAATTCTTTTACCTAAGACACATGAGTTGCTCTGTTGACCATTTCCATCTCAACGCCTTTGATTCTCTTCATTTCAGGAGAAGTTCACAGAGGGCAAAAATTCATGGAAATTCTAGCATGTTCCAGGGTGGTAAAAGTTTTCTCCCTCCCACCTTTGCAGCCTGTTGAGGGAGGTAGACATAGGAGCAGATGGCTGCAGTGCAAAGTAAAGAGGGTCATGGGGACCCTGCACCCTGACTTCATCCCTCAGTCTCCTTAGCAGCATCCAGCTGCAGCTTCACTTACTGAATTACTGGTCTTGCTTCCTCAGCCCTGTCCCTCTCCCCTAATCTTGGCATGGATCTTCAGCCAAGACGTCTCCCCTAATGATATTTCTGGTCTCAGGCACTGATGTAATGACAGCTGTGAAGAATGCTCCATCCCAGAAAGGTCAGAGAACGGTGTAATCCACAGACCAGCAGCCACTTTGCACAAAGCCCATTGCTGAAACAGACTTTAACCTTTCCAGCTTCACCACAGGCAGGCTGCAGATCCTGTAGCCTGCCCGGAGCTGACAGTAATAGGGGAGGAATGGAGATGAGAATCATTATAGAGAAGACCTCATATCAGATATTACACTTCTCCCTGTCAATCTTAGCAAACATTACCCTGAGTGTTCAGGGGCTGCATTTATTGGACAGCAAGCAGCTGATTAAAATGGGTAATGCTACAGCTCACATTGCAGAAATGTAAAAAACATAGATTGTGTATGTGTCAGCCAAATCCTCCCTTCATGTTATGGGTCTGAATGAAAAGATTTGGCAACCAGGATCCTGAAGTTTTATTTTTATTTTTTTATTGTTTTTTTTAAATTTATTTATTTATTAAAGATTTCTGCCTCCTCCCCGCCACCGCCTCCCATTTCCCTCCCCCTCCCCCGATCAAGTCACCCTCCCTCATCTGCTCGAAGAGCAATCAGGGTTCCCTGACATGTGTGAAGTCCAAGGACTACCCACCTCCATCCAGGTCTAGCAAGGTGAGCATCCAAACTGCCTAGGCTCCCCCAAAGCCAGTACGTGCAGCAGGATCAAAAACCCATTGCCATTGTTCTTAAAAGGTAATTTTTTTCTTTGGGCCTTTCCATTAGTGACTATTAAGCACCTGCTTTCATACAGACACTTTTAAGAACATGGAAGAATGGATGAAGAAAGTATGGAATATATACATATTAGAGTATTACTCAGCAGTAAAAAACAAGGACTTCTTGAATTTTGCATACAAATGGATGGAAATAGAAAACACTATCCTGAGTGAGGTAAGCCAGACCCAAAAAGAGGAACATGGGATGTACTCACTCATATTTGGTTTCTAGCCATAAATAAAGGACATTGGGCTTATAATGCATGTTCCTAGAGAAGCTAAGTAAGAAGGTGAACCCAAAGACAAACACATAGGCATCCTCATGAATATTAACCTTCATCAGGCGATGAAAGGAGACAGAGACAGAGGAGCACGGGACAGAAATCTCAAGGTCCAAATCAGGAGCAGAAGGAGACGGAGCACGAGCAAGGAACTCAGGACCGCGAGGGGTGCACCCACACACTGAGACAATGGGGATGTTCTATCGGGAACTCACCAAGGCCAGCTGGCCTGGGTCTGAAAAAGCATGGGATAAATCCGGACTAGCTGAACATAGAGGACAATGAGGAATACTGAAGAACAATCGCAGTGGGGTTTTGATCCTACTGCACGTACTGGCTTTGGGGGAGCCTAGGCAGTTTGGATGCTCACCTTACTAGACTTGGATAGAGGTGGGCGGTCCTTGGGCTTCCCACAGGTCAGGGAACCCTGATTGCTCTTCGAGCAGATGAGGGAGGGTGACTTGATCGGGGGAGGGGGAGGGAAATGGGAGGCGGTTGCGGGGAGGAGGCAGAAATCCTTAATAAATAAATAAATTTTAAAAAAAATAAAAAATAAATAAATAAAAAAAACATGGAAGGCATAAATGTAATGAGTCTAAATCTGTCATCTTGGGTCACCTACCATTTATTGAGGGAAAATAAGATACAAACAGGACTGTAATACATTGAAACCTTCTTCAGTATAAAATTGCTTGGGAACACTTGGATGAAATGGCTTAAGGAAGGTTAGCATTAAAAATAAACAGGCTTTAGTCACAGTACATCTGTGTTTTATTTACATTGTGGGGAAGTAACTGTTCTGAGCTGGTCATTCACTTTAAAATGTGACAATAGGACAATTTGTATCTACCTAATACAGTTAAAGAAACGGCAGGGGAGGGGCCTGGTGTGGGAAGTCCTTCTGTATATGTGCTGCTTTTATTGGTTAATGAAACAAACTGTTTTGGCCTGTGATAGGGCATAGTAGAGCTAGGGAGGAAAACTAAACTGAATGCTGGGAGAAAGAAGGTGGACTCAGGAGACACCATGGAGCGCCAGAGTGGAAAGATGTGAGCTGCCTGCTGGGACCTTGCTGGTAGGCCACAAGTCTTGTAAAATATAAAATAGTTAAAATGGGTTAACCAAACATATAAGAGCTAGCTAGCAATATGCTTAAGTGATTGGCCACGGAGTGATTTAAATAAAATAGTTTTTGTGTGATTATTTTGAGTCAGGGTAATCGGGAAACAAACAAGCAACCTCCTATTACAGATATTACAGCCCAATTTGTAGTAGGAAGGCTGTTAGTTCATTCCGGGCTGCTCAGTCCTGAAATAATCACAAAGAAATCTGTATTTATTGCAATACTGTTTGGCAATTGCTTGAGCATATTTCCAGCTAACTCATATCTTAAATTAACCAATCTCTATTGTTTTGTACTTTACCACAAGGCTTGTGGCAGCTCGAGCCTTTCCTTTCTGGTGGCTACATGGTTTCTCACTGACTCCACTTTCTCTCTCTGTCTCTGTCTCTCTTTTTTTCTCTCTCTCTCTCTATGTCTCTCTCTCTCTCTCTCTCTCTCTCTCTCTGTGTGTGTGTGTGTGTATTCCAACCTGGCTATATTCTGTTAAGCCATTGGCCAAAAGCATTAAGCAATAAAATTAATACATATACAGAAGGACTTCCCACACCAGGGACCATCAATAGTACCACTTGGGACCTTGATGTTATCTCTGTCCTACCTGCCTGCAGTGTCCTGTCCTGGCCCTCCCTCTGTGTCCCTTCTGTGCTTCATCATCACATCTAAGACATTTCATGTTTGTCCTTGCCACTGACAGAAATTAATAAAGTCACTTAAACCTGTATATGAGTTTTCATGCTCAAATTAAGTCTATCAGCACCTCCAGCCTCATGAGTTGTGACACATGGCCACTGAGGTGCTGCCATCATCCTGGTAATGCTGTGCACACCATGGAACCCTCTGAATGTCTTCCACACCTTAAGAAGGGACATTGGGAAATGGATTGAGAGTTGTAAGTGAAGCTGATTCCACAAACTCAGTTGTGCATGTTCAAAACGTACTTCAGTTTTTAATTCTTCTCTTCTTGTAATGAAATAAAATGACCAATTTTTGGAGCAGTTGGTTTCAATTTATGATCTAGGCCCTGGAAAAATATGTATCCGTCATGCCAGGGAGGAGCATTGCAGCAGGAGCAGAAGCAGGAGGCTGAAAGATCACATTGTCCTTTTTGAATGTGAAGCAGAGAGAATGAACTGGGAGTCAGTGAGTTTATAAAACCTCAAACCTCTATCTATCCAGCAACATACCTTCTCCACCAAGACTTTACTACCTCCCACCACTGATAACCAAGTCCTCAAATACCTGAGCCAATGGAGGACAATTTTCCAATTTGTTTCAAAGCATTTATTACTGCTCATACTATAAAAATCATCAGGATATTTTACCTAAAACCACAAGAAAAAAAGATAAGGAGAGTAAAACTGCCCTTTATAGACTACACACTCATCCCATTGACAACTCTGCATGTTTCTTTTCATTTGGGGCTTGGTTTGGCTTGGTTTTCATATTAAATAGTTCAGTACTCAGTTTATCTGTTTAATATGGTCCCCAAACTAGGTAGGTAGCATTAAGGAAGAGGAGAGCAAAGTCAGATAAGGAAGGTGGGCAAAGAGAGAACACTTAGGTTTTACTAAAAAGTAACCAAAATCAATCCCAATTGTGTTTGACTCCTGGACCTGAACACTAAAAGGGGAAGAGTATGTTCCCCAAAGGTTTATGATTTTTTTTTCTGTTCTGTGCTTCTTTTTTTTTTAATTTATTTATTTATTAAAGATTTCTGTCTCTTCCCCGCCACCGCCTCCCATTTCCCTCCCCCTCCCCCAATTAAGTCTTCCCCCCAGCCCGAATGGATGAAGAAAGTATGGAATTTATACATATTAGAGTACTACTCAGCAATAAAAAACAAGGACTTCATGAATTTTGCGTACAAATGGATGGAAATAGAAAACACTATCCTGAGTGAGGTAAGCCAGACCCAAAAAGAGGAACATGGGATGTACTCACTCATATTTGGTTTCTAGCCGTAAACCAAGGTTTATGATTTTTATAAATAACAGAAACCAGTCTCCAACATTTCCATCTCAAAAGCCTAAATAACCATCTTATCATCTATTGGTTCAGAGACTTAAAGGATTGGAACAAAAAAGATATGGAAATGGTGAAGACCTTTGTGTATGTGTGTGATATGTGTATGTACTTTGTGTGGTGTGTACGTGGTGTGTATGTATGTATTATATATATATGTGGTTTCTGTGTGTATATGTGCAGTCTGTGTGTATGTGGTATGTGTGGTAAATATATGTATATGTGGGGTGTGTGTACATGTGAGGTTTATGTGTATGTGATGTGTGTATGTGGCGTGTGTGGTAAATATGTGTATATGTGGGGTGTGTGTACATGTGAGGTTTGTGTGTATGTGATGTGTGTATGTGGGGGGTGTATGTGGTGTGTGTATGTGCATGTGTGATGTGTGTATGTGGTGTGGTGTGTGTGTGTTTGTGTGTGTGTGTGTGTTTGTGTGTGTGTGTGGTTTACTCTGTGTGTGATTTATTTCCAGAACTCAAAGAGAACTTAGTAAGGAAATCTCAGCAAGCCTGGAGAAGCATTAAGATGGCAGGCAGCAAGTTAGGTCAAGAGAAGCTCCTGGAGCTGCCTGAGAGAGGAAAAAGGACTGCTGAGAGGCAGGTTAATCCAGAAGCCTTGAAGAACTGATAGAACCGAACATTTCCTTCATTGTCTTTGTCCACAGGCTTTAATTTCAGGTCCAATAAAGTCCATAAACTACCAACGACCGAAAAGGAGACATGGCTAAGTCAAGAGAGAAAATCTCAGTTCCTCTTAAAGTGGTTGCTACCAGAACTCAAAATTTTATCACTGCTATCCTGTGGCACTGGTGAATTCACCATTAAATTATGTTTTTAATATTCTAATGAAGACATATCTATCACTATATCATGATTTTGTTATTTTTAGTGTTTTATAGTTAGAATTAAACTTAATCCACATTATTCTGAATTACCTTTAATGAAAAAGAAATAATGTCTTGGAAATAATCTGAAAACCAAACCACAATCTTAAAGTCATCTGTGGTACTGTGGTTTAGATTTCCCTTAATGGTCCATGTGATGAAACTGACCTAGAAATAAATTAAGTTCACTGTTGTGTAACTTCCATGGTAATCCTTATGAGAGGGCTATTATGAAAGGAATGGATCTGTGACCGCTTACGTCCACATAAAAACTTCTGCTATGATATGAAGTCAAGTTCCTCCTAACATCCTCGCCAGAGGACAAGGCAATGGATCACCTAATCTTGTACTATGACCTTCCCAAACTTCAGATATAGCGTCATACTCATCTAGTCTTAGGTATTTTGTTTAGCTAATAAAATGTTTTTATAAAAGGCCAGAAAGAAAGATTTTTTTTTATCTCAGCAACCGCAGAAGAGAAGCCTACTAAATAGTCCAGATGTGTTTAGCAGGCAATATATATGAAACTCTACTTGTTTTTACAATATGTGTACATAGAGTTTCAAATAATTTAAAATTTAAAATCCAAATTGCTGACATTGGATAATGTACTGGCTTAACTGTCAACTTGATATCACCTTCAATCAGCTGGGAAAGAAATCTTAATGATGTATTATCAAGGTCAGTTTGACTTATTATAACATCTGTGGGGTTATCTTGTGTGCTAATTGATGCACCAAGAGGCCATTTTGGAGAGCACCATTCCATAGGCTTGAGGATTCTGGAATACACAAGATAAGAGAAAGTCAGACGAAAGTACGCAAGAATGCAATGCAAGGACACATTTATTCTGTCTTTCCTCTGACTGTGGATGTGAAATGGTTAGCTGCTTGAGTTTTCACTTTGCTTTGCCCAAATAAAGGACCATAACTTGGAATTGCAAGCAAAATAAATCTGTTCCTTCACTATGTTGCTTTTTGATCAGGATATGTTATAGCAACAGAAATGAAATCTGGATAGACACTGGTCCTGAAGAAATAGTTGTTTTACTGAATTTGGTTTTGCAAGATCAAAAGTGTCAAGAAGACTAGCTAAAAACAGCTGTCTCAGGCATCAGGGTTCGAGTTCATGGGGAGAGGCTGTGAGAGGCCATTGGTGAATTGTAATGGGAGCTCTAAGATAAGGGAGATTACATGACAATTGAATGTCCAGAAAAGAGAAAGCTTTGGAGGGAGAAAGAGGCTGGCCTATCAGGGAAGTTGTATGTTCTATGGAGTAGAGCTGAAGAACTGGGAGTACCCAAGCCTTTTAGGGTCCAGACTATTATATTATGATTCAGTACCAGATATTGGACAATGAACTACATGATTTGAATTTACATCGTTAGATAATTTGTGTAATTTTTTCTTTGTATCCTGATTCTTCTTTTTGGAATAGAATGAGATTTTGCTGTTGTTGTATTGTTTCTTTATAGATGTTTATCATTAAGTAAATTTAAACTTTTAAAGTGACTTTTGACTTATAAATATTCCTTTGAATGTGAAAACCTTAAAAATTTTAAAAGTGCACTGTGTTTATACGTCCAGTTAACAAGGAGTGGATTATTCAGGTTAATTTTGAAGCTGACAAAACTTAGAAGCATGTAGGAAGAGAGTTTTAAGACACAATTATTTTGATCACCTTGGACTCTGGGCAAGTACTTTAAGATATTTCTTGATTTTTGTTTGATAGAAGAAGACACACTTCATTGTGGGAACACCATTCCCTAGTTAGGGCTTCCAAAACTATGTAAAACAGAAGATCTTTAGATGAGAGCCTGCAAGGATACATTTAATACCTTGTTGCTCTTGACTGCTTGAGCTCCTGCCTTGACTTCCTTGAAACAAACTGTAACTTGGAATTATAAGTCAAGTAAGCTCTTTCCTCTTCTGTGTAAATTCTTGCCTGGATATTTAATCCAACAAAGGGCTATGAAACTAGGATAGGCGGAGTAGTTCCAGATGTCACCCATGTTAGGAGTGACCTTGGCTACTTTAGCTCCTCTACTGCACCATCGCAGTGCCAATTGGATGAACGCAGGTCTGCAGGAACTTCAGGCTACTCTCCTTCTTCCCCTGGTAACAAACACAAAGACAGCTTTTTATGTTGCTCTCCTTTATCATAATGGAAAAATCTTTAAAATCCCTGGCAGCTTCTTTTGAGGACTAGGTGGCAAGAACTTTGTTACGTGCCTATACAGAATTGACACTCAACAGGAATGACGTGAATTTCAGAACCAACCCTGCTCGCAGGTGTAGAGTCAGTTCTGACAATTTTGCATCGTATTTACAGGAGAGAGAGAACAATTAATCTTGTGAGGCCTAGTCTGGCATTCGTGGATTCTGCAATCACAGTCATAGTTTACTGACTTAAGTCCTCAAGAGTCTGTGGTTCTACTACTCACATCTCTATAAGCAGAATTACCAGGAAGTGGTATGAGGTTGTAGCTAAGTGCTAGAATGCTTGCCTTGAATGAACAAGACTCCAAATTTGACTCCCAGCACCGCAAAAGCAGAATAATAACAAAAGCAACAAAAAATGCTAGTGGAAGAAGTGTGCTACATTTTCTCAAAGAACAAGCAATTATATATATTTCTTCCTGAGGAGCGAAAAGGTGAGTTTAAAGGTACACCACTAAATAGAATGCAGCTAAAACCCCAGGGTCGGACTATAAACAAATTTCTCTATTCTCCCGCATTGTACTTTATAAAAATTCCTCATGTTTTGTATTCATGCCAAAGAAAAGACAGGGGAACATTATCAATTAAGAATAAAAACATTCCAGAAAGGCTGTGTTGCTTCAAAGTCTGAAAGTTATGTAGTTTCTTCATACCCACATACTGTCATTTGTGAGATATGAGTAATAATAATGTATGTTCATGATGTTTCAATGGAGTTCTATAATCCTGGACCATATAAAAATTAAGTGAATACTTAAAATCTTTCTACTACTTCTTTTCTTATCTAGGATAAAAAGCAATAAAGGACCCATTATTTCAGCAAAGTGAGTGAGACCTGTTTTGTGTATTCCACAGATATTTTCAGGACAAATACACAAAAGCTATACAATAGGTCAGCTTAATCTTTTCACTTTGAACTAATAGCTGTGACTATACATTTAGAGTGAAATGAAACTCAAGGCTGAGCGTGAGATCATCTTTGCTCTGTTCTGTGCACACATGAAAAACACAATGAACATGCAAACAGAATCCCACTGCCAACAACAGAACACTACAGGTAACCAAGTTCACACTGGAGTTAAATATATGATATTGCAGAGGCCCAACAATAGTACTTTACATCCTGGCCACATGAATTCCACCCCTTTCTTCCTACCCCTGTCATCTGCACCAAAACTCAGCCAAACAGGTTCTCAGTACCAAGGGGGCTATGATAGACGCTCAAGCTCATGCTCACATTCCTTCTCTCTCTACACAAGTCATCAGTTTTCCTGCTCACTAGCTTTGAAAGCCTGTGTTTCTCTAGGACTCTTTGCTCCACACTCTGAAGTTCATTAGTAGGCAAATACAATTGAATTCCCTGGAGGTATTCATGGGACAAGAGCCGTTACTACACATTCTGTGCTAAATCTGAATGCTGGGTTGGCAGAGTCCATATGTGAGCATCCCAAGTCCTAAATGGACTTTTCAGATTCTTTCTTCATGCCCTAAATTTAAGTGAGCCAAAGCATTCTGCATTTCTATATCTTTTTAGGAGCCTCTCTGTTTTACATTGCATACACACACACACACACAAACACACACACACACACGGACGGACAGACACACACACCACAGAGGGTGGAGAAGAGAGGGTGTCTCTATTCATTCTTGTAAATAGCATAGATGATTTATGGTCCAGATGAGTGACCTAGACCCTTGCATGAAAGTTCGCATTGTCACACCCTACCTATACCACTTGCTTGAAGGCACACTTTACTATTGGTGTATAAGAAATGACTACTCAAATAGTGACTAGAGGAAGACAAAATGGTGATTGCCAGAAGAAAAACACAAAATATGAGTCTCTTAGACATAATGAAAAGTAGTCACCAGAAAAACAGTATTGTTTTCTCGCAAGGTGTGCAGAGGGTGTGAGGAATAAATTGGCCAGTGCTGACAGATTAATGATAGTGGCATCTGCTAGTAGCAGATGGTGGTTCCCAGCATCCATGAAGATGCTCCTGTAAGATGCACACCTTGTCATCAGATTCTGCTATTGAACAATTCCTATTTTCAACTTCCAGTCCCTTGTGTATTGAACTTCAGCAAACGATCATGCTCTTGACAAATGCCTAAAACACAATGTTAGATTGAGACTTCTCCACACTGGTGAGCTTCTCAGAGGGTGAAATTCTGAAGACTACATTTTGGACATGGGTTCTTGTCTCATGCTTCTATTATATTAACAGCAAAAACAATGTGACTCATCTGTTTATTGGAGTGTTTGAAAAATGCAATTGTTTCAATAACTTGTACTCAACTGAGAAATGATGGATGTTTGTATGAATGGGATAAACGTGCATATATTCAGAGCCCTTCTAACTCAACCCCAATGTAACATCTTCTGTCTGTCCGCAGACTGCCCCTGACAGTGTTGTTCTGGGCCTAGAATCTTCTTATGAACTGCAATGTCCACTGCTGATATCCTTCTCCATCCTTTTGCCTTGTCTCATGTGGTGGCATTTCATAAATAACGCTTGACTGAAGATCAGAGAATAAAACAGTTTCACTGGTCAGTCTTAGAGACCAGGCAGTGGTAACACATAACTCTATCCCTAGTAACCACACTAGTTGTCAAAGAAACTGGGTGGCTCATGCCTTTGATCCCAGTGCTACACGCCTTTAATCCCAACCCTAGAGAAAATTATACAATGGGAGGAGACAGCTCTCAGACACAGTCTCATTCTGAGATTCCTGGAGAAAGGATTGCCATTTTGGACTGAGTTTGAGAGAAGAGCCAGTAGCTGGCTGCTTTGCTTTTCTGAACCTCAATTTCTGTCTCTAGGTTTTTATTAATCATGCTTACGTCTGGTAATCACTGACTTTTCCTGCCTGAGCCAGGGGAGAGGGAGTAGATAAGAGTGCTAAGTTTTCCACACATGAAAATACACCAAGGTGGCTTTAGATCCATAGACCTTTACAGCCTGCTGTCTGAAATATAGAGCTATAAAATAGTCATATGCAGTACTTACTAAACACTCTCTGAAAACTCTCTCTCTCTCTCTCTCTCTCTCTCTCTCTCTCTCTCTCTCTCTCTCTCTCTCTCTCTCCCTCAGGGGCAGGTTCTCACTCTTTGGTCCATTCTGGACAGCACAGTGATCCTTCTACTTCAGCTTCCTGAGTATCTGTAGCTAAAGGTCTGTATCAGCACATCTGGCTCTGGGTGAGCACTGGCTTGATGTAGGCAGTTTCCCACGCACTTGTCCATGCTATCTCATTTAACCCTTCTGTTAGAGGGGCAGTAAAAGTCATGTAAGTCTGTGCACATTGATGCTCAGGACATTGAGAAGATGCAGTCAATGCTTCAGATATTTTTTGCTAGCACTGTTACAATTATGCGACAGTTTGAATGGCTCCATTCCCAAATTTGAGAGTTGGAAACTTAACCAATAAAGCTGAAGTTCTGGGAGATGATGCCAAATTAGAGTATTTCAGAACAGGGGGAATTCTGGGGGTGGGATGGCTTCTTGTTCTTCTGCCATGAGATTGGAAGCAACTCTTCCTTCCAGAGGATTCAGCACCCAACTTGCCAAAATTGAAGAGGAGGTCAGGCCCTCACCAGACACCAAACTTGTGTGCATCTAGTTTTACACTTTCTGGCCTCTAAAACACAAAAAGAATATATATATGTGTGTGTGTATGTATATATATATATATATATATATATATATATATATATATATACTCTCAGATGTTATCTTAATTTATCTCAACATTGACTAAGAGAGGTGCTATTTTGGTTACTTCGTTGATTGGTCTAGGGATGCTGTTCACAAAGCACCAGGGGCTGTGCTTGAACAACAAATATGTACTTTCTTATAGCTCTAGAGGCTGAAAGTTTAAAGACCAGGTTTCACAGGACTTATTATTTGAATGTTTCTCTCTCCTTTCTCCATAGTCACCTTCTCTAATCTTCCTAACAGAATCTGTGCAAATATCCTCTTCTTTTGAAGATGCCTCCTAAAAAGATCAGCACAGACATGTTCAGTGTGCTTCTCATCC
Source organism: Microtus pennsylvanicus (assembly GCF_037038515.1). Lineage (NCBI taxonomy): Eukaryota > Metazoa > Chordata > Mammalia > Rodentia > Cricetidae > Microtus > Microtus pennsylvanicus. The sequence continues at coordinate 54,977,057 of NC_134590.1, read as the reverse complement.
TGCTGGTGCATTAAGTTTGAACTTTTACTAAGGACCAATTTATTTGATGTTCTCTGCTTTCCACATTTGTTAAAGAGTGAGAAGTAGTCATTTGCATAATTGGATATCCTTTTATTTATTAGCAGACATTTAATGTACAGAATGATGGCTCTTTTGACCTTCTTATGCATGTATGTCATGTACTTTGATTTTTTTCATACCTGCACCCCATTATCTTAGTCTGTTCATCACAAACCCTCTTGCTGGCCCTAAACAATAACCTTCTGGTTTCAAGTCTTATTCTTTTTCTTGACGTATAAATTCCACATGAAATTTGTCTTTCTCAGCCTAGTTTATCCTTTAATGCAATAATTTCCAATTCCATGCATATCAATACATTCCTATACTCAGGGCAGCCAGGAAGTGAGACATTTATTGTCAAGCTTCCTTCATACCCATAAAAAATAAGTTTGACATAAAATATTCAGTTTTATTTACACTTTTATTTCAAAATTAATGTCTGTTGGGCTAGGGGTATGGCTCAGTTGAAACACTGTCTGCTGTACAAGCTAGAGATCTGAGTTTAGATCAGGTGTATTGGCCTGTCTATAGCTTCAGGTTTGGCAGAGAATAGAGACAAGTAGACCCCTAAAGACCACTGGTCAGTCAGACTATCTAAATTGATGAAGTTTTGGTTCAAGGAAGATCATGTCTAAAAAGATAAAGATGGAGAAAAACTGAGAAAAGATACCTAGCAAACCCTGAGCCTTCACTTACACTTGCACATAACACACATACACATACATATTCGCACACACTAAAAAAAGGCTTGTTTTGAGATACTTTATAAGTAACAACTACAAAAAGGAAAAACCTCCAATATTAATGCGCCATCATTACCATTTAATATATATCCTCTATTTTTGCAATATATACATATATGTATATGCATATATATATATATATATATATATATATATACTACCAAAAACACTAGATGATATATATTAAAATGATAATTATGGAGCATTAATTTTGAACATTTTTCCTTTCCATATATATAATGTGTATATATATACACTTTACACATATATATTCATACATATATATGTATATATATGGAAATCACTTTCCATATATATCTATGGAAATATATGGAAGGTGATTCTAAGAAAAATTTTACCAGCTATCCTTGTTACTTTGTCGTCAGTTTAATATGCGCTAGATTCATCTTGGAAGAGGAATCTCGGCTGAGAAAATGACTCCATAAGATTGCCTCTAGTCTAATCTGTAGGGCATTTTTTCGACTGGTGATTGCTATGAGAGGTCTGAGCCCACTGAAGGTGGTGCCACTGACAGACACATGGTCATAGCAGAACAAGTCACTAAGCAGTGTCTCCTCATGGTCTCTTCTGCAGTTCCTGGACAGATAAGCCAAATAAACCATTTCCTCTCAAGTTGCTTTGGCAACAGTGTTCTCACAGTAATAGAAAGCAAAATAGGACACCAACAAAGGACACAAGTAATATGTCTGAGCCATTACCACATGAAACCAAAGGATGATAAATTCGATTGTTCATAGACATCATATTCCACCTTGCTGAACTCCAGTCCCAAGAGATGACTCAAACATACTGATCCAGAAGATTTGAAATCTGCATATTAAAGTCATGTGATTTGACTAACCCAGGATCTGTCAAGAACACATGTACAAAAGTTTTGAGATATACTGACTCTGGCATGGAAGTTTTCTGCAGATAAATAAAGTTATTATAAGTCCACACATCTTGTGTTCCTTGCTTAAAATAAAACATGAGGACCTTGTGATTCTGACAACTCTATATTGAATATGAACAGTTTAAATTTGGAGTAGTGAACCCAAACCAGGCATCCCTAAATTAAACACTAATTGCAACAAAAAGGTAAAGTTCAAATGCTTGCTTCTTTCTCTTCTACCTACCAGCTAGGCAAATGAGACAGTGAAGTCAGGTGGTTAGGAGACTAAACCCTGGTGAGGAAAAGTAACTCTACAGGGAGAAAGAGGCTGGAGAGATGGCTCAGCTGTTAAGAGCACTGGCTGTTCTTCCAGAGGTCCTGAGTTCAATTCCCAGCAACCACATGGTGGCTCACAACCATCTGTAATGAGATCTGGTGCCCTTTTCTGGCCTAAAGATGCACATGCAGACAGAACACTGTACACATAATAAATGAATAAATAAATCTTTAAAAAAAAAGAAATGACCTTTGAAGCCTTGGCACTTCAATGTGTTCGCCTCCTGGGGAGATTTTCTCTCTATTTGTCTTGGCCTCCTTTCTAGGCCATGTTCAGTTCCTAAATGCTGAGCTCTCTGGAGCAGAGGAGGTGTGGCTATAATAGGCTCTGTCATTCCATCTGTGGTACAGCAGAATGCTCAACTCTATTTCTTTAGGTTCAGCTCATTGTTGCAGGGCAAACACTTAAGATCTCTGATTCTAATACAGCACCCTTTTAGAGGATACCAACCTGCCTGGGAACTGGCAGTAGTCTGTGGCCCAGGCCTTAGTGCAATGGACTAAAAGTTCATGAGAGAACAAACACAGGCTTAGGAAGTGAAGGAACAGTTGTAATGGCATTTTGATTTATATCCTTGTTTCTAGAATTTTTACTAGATTCACCTGCTCTCTTATCCCTTCAACAGATGATTTATTCCATGACGATGTCGCCTTTATTTATAAACTACTTTGAGTTGCATCCTTAATCTGCATTCATTCATCATCACAGTGAGTCACTTCCTGGTCCAACCTTCTGAACCTGTGATCTTTGTGTTGTATGGGTATGGTAGAAGGACAGGTGTTGGTACTATTCGGTCATATGAAAGTACCAAGTTTTTGACACACATAGATGCAGATTAAAACCTCATTGTACTACTTAGAAGTGTGAACTTGGGTAAGTCATTAGCTTCTTTAAGCCTTCCTTCACACATACAATCAAGACACTTCTTTTCACAGGCTTTTAATGTGGCTTTGGTGAGGTCCTGTGTTAGAGTGACTAATACGGAGCCTGGAGCCTAGTGTATACCAGTCACTCAATCCCCACTCCACACTCTGAGTATTAGCTCTACCATCATTCTTCAGTGTGATAACTTAAAAGCCAGACCAGAAGTTCCTTATTTCTAATTTTCTTAACTAGAAACAAGATGTAGCAGACTAATAGGCAAAATAAACATGTTTTATAAATATATTAAGAAATTTTACTCAACAACCATTTTATTCTTGTGTCAATATCAGTGATGGAATTGTCATAAATAATCCTAAAAGAGTATCTTTTCTTTAGTGTCGATTTTCATTCTGTATACCATCACATGTGTTATTTCATTCTAGCTTTATCGTGACCTTCCAGTATAGTTAATGAAAATATTATTCCCACAAACAAAATGAAATCATATGATCTAGCTTTCTTTAGTTAAAATCAAAATCATTCTCATGGGCCAGGCACTGTACATGTGCTGGAGAAGGATGAAGGAAAACCAGGGTGTAGGATCAAAAGATGTGTCTGAAGAGATGAATCAGCTATTAAGGGTGCCTTCTGCTCTTTCAGAGGACAAGGGCTCAGTCTATGATAACCAATGGCAGTTCACAACTGGCTATAGCTCCAGTTCCAGTGGATCTACTGCCCCTTTCTCGTCTCCACAAACACTAGTCACCCATGTGGTACATTGCATACATAAAGGAACACATTCATATATGTAAAATGAAAAGAAATACTTCTATTTAAAAGGGAGGCAATAGAATGTATAACCATGAGGAAAGGAGGACCCAGAGGCACAGAGGGGCTCATACTGTATAGCAAGAGCAAAAAAAAAGCTAAAGTATATCCCTGCTCTGGGACCACGAATAAAGCTGAAGACAAAAAAAAAAATGATGCTCAGAAAATGTGTGATGGAAGACACATTCGGTATTGTGTATCCCATTCTGCTTAAGCTAATATTTCATGCAATAGTGAATTCTATTTGTAATGATAATAGGTTAAAGTTTTGAAGAAAAAAGGTGAAGTCAAAATACAGAAAATCACTCAGTTCTTGCCTTGAGAGGTGCATGCCAATTGTCATCAGAATATAAATAAATTCAATAGAGTTTTTGATTAAAACTGAGTCCTGTGAAGTCCTTCTGCCAATACTAAAATTCTGGCCCTGCTATCTGTCATCCATCAGAAGTGTGTGTGTGTGTGTGTGTGTGTGTGTGTGTGTGTGTGTGTGGTGTGTGTACTTGACTATGCTGTGCCTCAGCTTCCTCAGTTATAATGCATTCCTTGGTAATATAAACTTCATGGATATAAAGTCTAAAGGGTATAATTATCCTACATCCCTTGGCATAGTGGATGGCACAACAAAGGTATTCAGTGATTATAGCATTGAAGAAGTTGTGGGTCAGGATGGAGAAAAGTTTCTCTAGATCCTAGTGCAGGGAGATCCTGGACCTCTGAAAGCTGTCTATGACTCCTTGACTACTTCCTTGCTTCTGCTGTTCTGAGCTTAAGGAAGGATCTCATGTCTAGGTCATTGCAGTAAATCAGGATAGAGCAAGTTGACAACCTTGAAGCAATTCCTTTCATTTCTTCCCTCTGCTTTTTCAAGTGCTTAGCCTTACTAATCCTATGGGGGATCAGAGAGACCACAATTCAGCACTGTGGTCTAGATGTGTTCTGGAGGATTCTCCTATAAGTTTATCTTCACAGGGGTGGAAAAACAAGTAGCCTGCCTAAGAAGGTTCAGAAGAAGATTCTTAGCTCATCTGTTACTCCTGTTGACAAGCAAATGTTTCTATTGATAGTAACTAAATAAGAGAATCTTTCTTGTGAAAAACTCCATTGTCCATTGCTAACCACACTTGTCAACAGAAGAACCAATTTAATGCTATGTACACCACTCAACACTTCATCAGGGCTATAAATACATTATGCTCATCGAAGTCTTTCCTGTGAACCTTGATGCTTGTTTTTGAGAACTCAAAGTCCACAGACTGATCATAAACCAAGTTTTCAGGAGTCCTAAATATCAAACCAATGGCAAGTGGAATTCATTGAGAGCCTTTTTTTTTTCAGGTTAAATTTACATTCTAGAAGAAAATATACAGCTGACCCTATATTCATTTTAAATCCATCAGGAACCATTGCTCATTTCCAAAAAAATAAAAATAAATGTTTGTAAATATAAAGCATTCTTTTCTTTTCCTAGAAAAAGTATCTTGGAATGTGGATACCTTAACCAAACTGAAAATACATTAATCACTTTTCCTTGATATCCATGGAATTATCAGGAGTAGAAGAATGTCTGATTTTACTTCTTGATACAATATTTATGAAGGTAAGAGATACCCTTATCTGTCAAATTAGACACTGTAATTCAGCAAACACTTTATCTTCTGGAACGTGAATTTAATTGGAAGATTTGGGCTTGGGCAGTTCTCACAAAATTACTTTAGATTGTGATCTCTGAGATTTTACTTTTATGTCATCTCTGCAAAGGAAATACATCAATTCTAACTTTACCCTAAAGTGTTTTGACTTTTCACAAGTTGTGTGACAATGGTTTGATTCATTGATGCAGATTTTAAAAGCCCTTGACATTTTCAAGCAGATACTATTTTTAAAAAAAAAAAAAAACCAAGTAGCAGCTGTTGGCTTTTATGCAACCAACCTTCAAATAGGTTTTAGTTGTTTTTTTTTTTTCCTTTCCTAAGTTTCCAGTGAGGTCTGAACACACTTTGCAGTCTGGAAAAATAGGCTATTGTTGCAGCTTCACATAGAATCACACTGAACCTTTGTCCTCAGCAGAGTGTTTGGCAGATGTTTCTGTGGTGACTTTAGAAGCATCCTAAAACAGATTGTCAAAAACACCCCACAATAAGGGCAATGGTAAATCCTTCCTCTCTTTTTCTCTCCTGCCCCACACCATCTAGTCAGGGTGAAATAATGACAGCTGAATCTCCTTGTCAAGTGCCCTGGGAACTACAAGGACTTGCATTTACTGCAGCGCTTGTAAAACTTCAATCTCCTGTTTAATAAGGTGGGAGGAGGTAGGGAGAGGCATCCCACTGAACTGGGAGCTTCTAGGATTCATTCCTAGCAAGTCTCACTCTGTGGAGTTTATAGATATGATTTGATGCCTGGTGGCTTTAAGTTCTGTGAGTCTTTTATTATGACACTGTTTTGTTTTCATACTGTGGCTTGAAGGTTTATCGTCTCTAAAACTCATGCAGAATTTTTATTGTCATTCTGACAGCCTTAAGAGGTGAGATCGTTAAGACAAGATTAGGTCTTGAAGGTGCCACTAATGGGTGGTTTGGGGGCCCCTATAAATAAGGGAGATCTGCCTGCTCTTTCCATCTCCCACCTCTCCCCATCTACCAGGTGACAATGGAGCAAGAAGAGCGCCAGCAGATGCTTGTGCTTTGACCTTGGACTTTAAATCATTAAGTCTGTGGGAAAGGAATTCCTTCCTATTATGATTATTATCCAGTCTTAGTTTCCACAGAAGCCAGAGGTGTTAGATCTCCTGGAGCTAGTGTTACAAAAGGAGGTAAACATCCCAATATGGAAGCTTTCTTGCAAGAGCAGCACATGTACTTTACTGTTGGACAATGTGCCCATCCCCTCCCTGAGCCTTTATAACAAATGTTAATTTACTTTCTGCTGTGTTCTATGACAGAAGACCAAAAGTGAAGTCTTCGTTCCTTAGAAACTTCTAGATCTCCTTTATCCTGGTCTGTGCTATTCCAGATACTTCGAAAGTTGCAGCCATGATATTCCCCAGATAAGATACCCTCAGGAGAGCCCACTGTCATCAGGACAGATTGCTCCAACTTCCATTGGATGAAAAACTTGCATCTTCTGATTCTATCCATCTCTCTAGTGATCTGACTTAAATTACTTTTCTCTCCTTCCTATATACTGAGGCGGATCTTTATTTTCTTGTTTATTTTCAATTTTTGACATGAAACTGTAATACAGAGAAAAGTATTTTATATATGAATATACTACACTTTGATCATATTCATCTTATCTCTTACTCTTTTTGATCTCCTTTTTAACCTTATATAAACAAAAAGTTAACACATGATTATGAGGTACAGTGTGGTAATTCAATATGTGTATATATTATGTCTTGATAAATATCAAAGTAATTTTTCTACTGTCATGATTGATTTTGTATGTAGAGCCTTTGCTATCCATTCTCTTAGTTGTTTATTAAGCTTATAGTAGGCCTATGTGAACTACCATCCCTGTTATGTAGAACAATGGAACTTATTGCTTCTGTTGAACAATGTTTTAAACTCCTCATCCAACCTCCAACTATTCCCTCTCTGTTTCCAAGGTCTATCAATAGTTGCCGAATATTAATATTGATGCTTGAAAACACTTGAAAACAGCTGAGTATCTGTCTCCAACTTCTTGCCTTTAATGCATGTCCTCGAGTCCCCATCAACAGATAGAAGAATAAAGTAGTGCTGTAGAGTTCAGGACCAAAAACTATATTTAATATTGTTGCTGCCAACAATATTGTTTTTAAAAGCATTAAAAGGAATGCTCTTACTTTGTGTGGTGGTGGATACCTTTAATCCCAGCACTCCAGAGGCAGATACAAGTGAATCTCCATGATTCCCAGGCCAGCTTGGTCTACATAGTGAGTTCCAGGCCAGAGGACTACGAAGTGGAGCCCTGTCTCAATGAACAAAGAAACAAAACAGGATGGACCAAGTGAGGATGAGAGATAGTGAATGGAAATGTAACCCAGCATTTTAATTGTCATTTACTCTTCATTTACTCAGCTTTATCATGACAGCAAAAGAGATTTTTGTGTCTGATTGTAATTTCTGAAGAACCAAGTAAGGTAATAAGGGAAGACTGAATAACCAAAAAAAGTTCATGTTTATGGGAGACTCTTTCCTGTAAGTGAGATGACATTATCCTTTTTGCCCTGTGAAATAATTATTTGGGTCTAACATTTAATTGCCATTTTAACCAACGAACACTCACTTTGTGAAAGTTTTTAAGCATGTGATTTAGTATAAATTGTTTGTGTCTACGTGTGTTTCTTTTTCTTACTAAAGCAAATATTTCTGATGGGCAGTATCAGTTGTCCTGAAAGTCACAAGAAATTTGACATTTCACAGAGATGCAGGAAGTGATTTGATTCATTTCTCTGACTTTCAATTAGTTCAGGTTCCTCAAGCATCCAGTAAAACAGTTGCCAGCCACTCCAGAGCACTGCAAAGGGCAATCCTATCATCTTTACCCAAGGTATTATTAAGCAGTTTCGTGAAAATGGACTAATTAACAAGCCAAGCCACCAAACTGGAAGAGATTGCAAAAATCCACGTAAGTGAGCAGGGTTCCAGCTGGATAACCACAGAAACATGCACTTGAGAGGTCTCAGAATCTTTGAAAGTATGCCTGATAATAATAATCATGAAAACTGGATTGAATGTTAATTTGCAATAGATAAGCACAGGTAGGAATTACCATCGAGGAGAACCCACACCACCTCCTTAGAAAGACCCCAAAACCACCAGGAAGGAACCCAGGAGCACCTGAGAATCATTTGCAAACAACCATTGCCTGAAAGTACATCAATGGCATTCTAAAATTTTGTGATTTTGCAATTCTATGTCATTTTTCTATAACAATAATTAACTATTAAAAGAGCTGCAGTCATGTGCACATATATTCAAATGTGGGGACACATGTAGACATCCTTATGAAATTCTTCCTAGGTACAAAACTGCTTTCAGTAAGATTTCAGCTTTCAGTCTCGTATCTCATTTTACAGAAGAAAATGATGCTTGAGGGTCTTGAAAGAACCTCTGGTAGATATCACATGGGTGGCAATCTTGGCTGATGCACACTGTTGAGCAACTAAAGCATGGTGTGGGCTGTATACATGCTGGGGCCAGGCATACAGGAGAAAAAAGCCAGAGTCTATGACACTGAGATATTTATGGTCTAATGTGGGAGGGGAGCACATACGCCCACACACACACACACACACACACACACTAATTTCAGTATGATATTTTAAAAGACAACAGTTCATCATATGTTTTTTTTTCAAATTGAAAGGACTGAGTGCTTGTCATTGGCTAGGTTTACAGAATTGCATCCTGGGGAAGGTGCTGTTTGGTTTAGTTCTGAATATGGAAAAAAGTAAAAGAACATTTTGTGTAGAATGGGACCATAATAAGCAAGGTCAGGTGGAGTTAAAGCAAGAATCTAGATAGGAGGAGATGAGGAGAGGCTAGCTGGAAGAGCAGAGGTGAAGATAGAGAGGAGAAGTTAGGGCCAGGACGCTATGCTGGACTTTTTTTTTTTTTGATTGATTGATTTTTATTGAGCTCTACATTTTTCTCTGCTCCCTTCCCTATCTCTCCCCTCCCCTTCAACCCTCTCCCAAGGTCCCCATGCTCCCAATTTATTCAGGAGATCTTGTCTTTTTCTACTTCCCATGTAGATTAGATCCATGTATGTCTCTCTTAGTTTCCTCATTGTTGTCTAGGTTCTCTGGGATTGTGATTTGTGGGCTGGTTTTCTTTGCTTTATGTTTAAAAACCATCTATGAGTGAATAATTGTCTTTCTGTGTCTGGATTACCTTACTCAAAATGATGTTTTCTATTTCCATTCATTTTCCTGCAAAATTCAAGATGTCATTATTTTTTTCTGCTATGTAGTACTCCATTGTGTAAATATACCACATTTTCCATATCCATTGTTTGGTTGAGGGGCATTTAGGCTGCTTCCAGGTTCTGGCTATGACAAAAAATGCTGCTGTGAACATGAGGAAAGTTGTTTCTTAATTTTCTAAGAAATCCCCACACCAACATCCAAAATGGCTATGTCAGCTTGCATTCCCACCAGCAATGCAGGATTGTTCCCTTTACACCACAACCTCTCCAGCATAAGTTGTCATCAATGCTTTTATTCTTGGCCATTCTTATAGGTGTAAGATGGAATCTCAGAGTTGTTTCGATTTGCATTTCTTTGGTGACTAAGGATGTTGAGCATTTCCTTAAGTGTCTTTCAGCCATTTTAGATTCCTCCGTTGAGAGTTCTCTGTTTAGGTCTGTACTCCATTTTTTATTGGATTATTTGATCTTTTGATGACCAATTTCTTGAGTTCTTTGTATATTTTGGAGATTAGACTTCTGCCTGATGTGGGGTTAATGAAGATCTTTTTGAATTCGATAGGCTGTCGTTTTGTCTTGCTGACAGTGTTCTTTGCTTTACAGAAGCTCCACAATTACAGCAGGTCCCATTTATTAATGTTTCTTTCAGTGTCTGTGCTGTTGGGGTAATATTTAGAAAGTGGTCTCCTGCGCCAATGTCTTCAAGTGTACTTCCCACTTTCTCTTCTATAAGGTTCAGTATGGCTGGCTTTATGTTAAGGTCTTTGATCCGTCTGGACTTGAGTTTTGTGCATGGTGATAGATATGGGTCTGTTTTCATTCTTCTACATGTTGATATCCAGTTATGCCAGCACCACTTGTTAAATATGATTTCTTCTTTCCCATTTGATATTTTTTCTTTGTTGTCAAAAAATCTGGTATTGATAAAGATGTTTAGACAGATTTCAACTGAAGAGAGATATTAATTTGAGAATGCGTACCTTGCCTGCCTCAACATTGGTGAAGTAGTGAAAGCCTAGGAATGAACAAAAAGATGAAGAAGTTACAGCAATCAGTCAACAAGGGATCAGTTTGGAGAAGTGAGTTTACTTCAGACCCTTTCAGCCAATTGTTCTTCTTTCACAGTTTAGTCCCATTTCCTCTACAGACTGGGCTCCCCATCTCATTGCCATATGCAAAACATACATCAGAGAAGGATTGGAGCATAGAGGTAAGACCTGAAGAGATCTGGGAAGGAGAATGTTGACAGAGATTGCTGTTTCATTTCCTGCTCCCCAGACCCAAAATAATCACACAGAAACGGTATTAATTACAATACTGTTTGTCTTATAGCTTAAGTATATTTCTAGCTAGCTCTTACATGTTAAATTAACCTCTTTCTATTCATCTGTGTATTGCCACGTGGTTGTAGCCTACCGGTAAGGCTCTGTCCAGCATCTGTCTCCTGTGGTGTCTACATGGTATCTCCCTGAATCTCTATATATCTTTTCCAGCCTGGCTATATTTTATTAAGCCATTGACTTAAAACAACTTCTTTATTAACCAATGGCAATAAAACATATTTACAGTATACAGAGGGGAATCCCACATCATGAGAATCTTTTGAACTCTGGGGGAAATTACAGAGGGAGGTTTGTGAGGGCTTCAAATGCATGCGTATTAACACTAAGTACAAAATTGAAATGAAACAACCCCATAGAATATTTGCCACAGAAGCACATATCATATCATTAATGTTCAAATAGCTTTTACAAATCAAGTATAAAAACACTAAACCTCAAGAAGACTTTATCAGATCAATAAAAAGGAAAAAGATGGCTAATAAATCCAAGAACAATACTCAGTCTAACCAATGTAACAGAAAGAAATGAAAAGGAGGAAAGTGTGGCAGTTTTTTCTCTGCCAAACTCACAGCTGTTTCAAAAGTTACTGTGACTCATGTTGGACTTGGTGAGGGAAGGAACCTAGAACCCCCCCCTCCACACACACACACACTACACAGAACTTGGTAGGAGGTATTAAACTTTTAAACAAACATTCAATAAAGTAGCTTGATTGTATATATGTATAGCTCCATCTAAATAACACTATAGACATCTAACTGTGCTTGTGGGCATGTTTTGAAAATCGTTATACTCTTGGAGGAATTTATGTCCTTACAAGACTCTGTTCTAAGGAAATGATAGGAGCACCAGCTCCCAGCATCGTAAGGCACAGCACTGCTTACAGCATCTCAGATCTGAAGCAGCTACAATATGCACCAGTGGAGGCTGGTATACCTAAGGAATGGCTCAGTGATATATTACCAGTTTACAATTATGAAATTGTCTCCTTTTGAGTAATTTTATTGATAAAACTTTTTCACCATGTTTGACACAAACTGCAGGTTATACACACATGCACTCATGAGTTTATTTACAAGGATGCAAACCATGACAGGCATTTGCAGTCATGTGAGTTACAGGATCACATCTGAATTAGCTGAGATTTCTGATTTCTTATCCCAAGGTTATATGCTTGTCAATTTGTTTTGCAAGGAAATTCCTTTCAAAAGGTAATAATGACTTTACTTCGAAAACACTCATTATTCCACAAGTCATAAAAACAAAACGAGATTTAATCAAGTGACTAAGTTTACTGTGAGCAGAATTCTGTGAAATACATGAAGCTTGGCAGAACAGGGTTGTAGGAGCATCAGGAACCTCCTTCACAAGCGTCAAGTCCATTGAGTTTTCCTGTTAAATAAATGAACATGAAAACACCAAACTGCTCACAGTGGTAACACACAGACTACGTAATGGAAAGAATGCCTATCATTTACTGTGTAAATATAAATTCTTGTTTCACGTCACATTACCTTAAAAATAAGAAAGAACTATGACACTGAGTTATGGGTCCATCAGTGTCGTCTTGTGGATGGGGAGAGGAAAATCAGGTCCTATTCTTCTAGCTACAGGTAGTTAAAAGTCGCATGAAGAAGGGAAGTCATATTTCTCAATAGCCTCACCAGGAACATTGCTCCTCTTAAACAAATAACCCCCACAAGCAAATAAGATCATATGAGCAGCTCTCATTTAATGCAACGAGTCATGGAAACAATCCGTGAAAATAGAAGACTTAGAAAGAAGAGATTGTCTTGTTAGAAACAAGGAATATAAGAAAGGTTAATGGAGGAAAGAGGGGACTTTGGTCAGAGTGTGTCTGTGTGATTATAAATGAATGAATAAATTACTTGAAAAAATTAAAAAATCACACTCTACTGACCCACCCAAACCTCCAGACCTTCTTAAAAATACAGGGAGAAGCCCGAATTGTGTAATTTTGTTCCCAATATCATTTGGATTTACTGCTTGGCTACATCATTTAGGAATCTCGAGAAAGAGTTTCTATTCAACTTACAAGAACATAGCAAGTCATTTCTTTCCATTAAAACCTTTCAATTTCCTGCTATCATTTCCCACAGTGCTTCTCAACCCCAAACAGGTTTCTCTGCCAGCCCCTCAATAGGTGACCAGCAGCCCCAAGGATCCCCCACTTCCAGCTGCAGATCATTGCCAGCTGTCCTGAGCAGAGCCCGCCTCACTGTGCAGCTTTGTAATTGAACAGCTTCCAACCTTCCCTATCTCTGCCTGCAGACCCTGATTATGCACACCTCATGAATAATCCCCGTCAGGATGTCCTCCCTGCAGTCTCCCAGCTCAGCCTGTGATATTACTCGATCCTTCCTCACAGCAAGTCTGCAAAAAGTTTTGAGTTAGCAAGCAGTAATCCTCCAACCAGGGTGAACTGAGGACATTGTTGACTCCAGGGTGGCTGTAGAGAATGGAAACACATTCTTCACATAGATCATCGAGCATCCTTCTTTGTAAAGAATACTAATGAGGAGAAAACTAATCCATAAGTTATATTGATTCAAAGCCCGCTACGTGTCAGTTACTAATTACCATGATGTCACTGAATGAACATGATAATATTTAATTCGTAGGAGGCCCAATTAGGTGCTCGCTTTAATGGCTAATGCACAGGTGTGGAGAGTACAAGCACCATAGCCAATGTCCCAGAGTCAAACCTGTCAAACAGCTGCCAGCCTGCAAACACCTTTCTTACTCCTTATAGTAAGACTCTGCAGACAAAAAAGAAGACATTGCATTAATGAAACACAGAAAATGGAGTTCGATGGCGGGGGTGGGGAGGAATTCCTGTAACAGGCGCTAAAACAAGCAAGGGCATTGATGCAAAGATAGCTTTCGTCTAAAAGGCAGAAGGAAGATATAGTTTATTCTGGAGGCTAATGTGAGTGGTCATGACCTGGGAACTCAGATTCAGGTCACCTCACACACTGCGTTTCAATGCAGTAACAGTTTGTGAAATTTGTATAGCTATATGACAAAAGATGGTCATAAATCAAGACACTTCAACTACATTGGAAGAAACGCCAGGAATGCAGTTAGAGCAAGGCATTGAAATCTTTCTCTATAGCTTTCAGATGCTATCTGATGGCATTCTCAGCTGCCAGGTTTATGCCTGTCAGAACATTCCAAAAGGCATTTGTGGGCATGGCTAACAAGTGACTATTAAAGGGTCTAAACTTAGCACCAATAACTTTGCATCTGCAACGTTCCCACACACGGTAATCACCAAGTTATAATCATTCAGCTGGCCTTGCAGCATCTTTAATGTGGTGTTGTAAGCCACCATTTGGGGTGACTTCTGCTGCGGTCCTAGCCACAACACGATCGTACGTACATTCCAGGGCAGGGACGTGAGGATTAGGTAGGAGAAACAGAGATATGAAAGAAACACAAAGACATAGGCTAGTACCGGGAGGCCAACTCTGGAAATACTGAATGCTAAATTCACCCACGTTTATTTTCCATACACTTTTATATCCCAAAACAAAAAGGAGGGAGGCAAAAGACAACCAGACAGTTACTTGTTCAATACTTGAGACATCAAGCCATTATTTCTTGAGTAAAGGTATTTGATGTTTGGGGCAGGATATGCAGTGAACACACCCTAGACCAAGTACCCTGTAGGCAGCCACTCCCTATGTCAAACCTCCTATTTTAAATAAAGGAGTACAGGAGTAAGCTTGAATTCTCTGGCCTGAGGTCAGGGTGGAGTGGATCCATCTTCACGGGCCATCTTAATCTCCAAAACACCAAGTAACCACGCCCTGGGTCAGGGATCTGGATATCTTTTTTTTTTTGTAGCCACACCTGTGTCAACAACTTCGAAAGAAGAAAAAAAAAAGCTCAAACTCTCTGACCTTCAGACAAGGTGGAACATGCTCAAGTCTCTGTGTGTCCTGACCACATGGCTATTGTTTTTTCTCTGAGAACTTCCAGTCAGGCACACAAGGTACAGAAAGTACTGCTGGGCTATGGGGCTATGGACAACTTCATCAGCTATCACATAACAGGATACAGAAATTTTTACTTCAAATTGCCCAAGTTTAGCTGGATATTCTTTCTCTTGGTTCACACCATCAGTCTATAAGTCAGGCTTAACACAATACAGATGCAGTTGAGGATTTTTTACCCTGAAGAATACAGTCTGCACTTCTTCCCCTTTCTTGTTTCTTAAGTCTTTGCTGTTTTTGTTTTATTTTTAGAATGATGCACTTTTAAAAGCATTTATCAAAATGTATTTTATATTAAAATACATTATATGTATTTATGTCCGTTATAAATATAATATATCTTAATATATTATATAATATATATTTGTATTGAAAGACCCAGATAAATTCAGACCCTTCTAGCAGAAAGAGTAGAGCCAAAAAAATTTAGCAGGGAGAGAAGAACCAAAAATCTAAGTTAGCTGGTTCAGTCACTGTTCCAGGAACTAGCTGACCATAAAGTTAGATTATAATCTTGAGAATAATTTTGAGAAACAAGGAGTTACCCTCCTTGTGATTATCACTGGTATTTTTAGAATTTTCCAATGATACCCTCTCTACCCTCTTTGGATTATTGGATTGTTGTTTCTTCCCTTAAATACCTCCTCCCAGCTACTCAGGGTTGAACTCTCTATCCCTGTCCTGTTAATAAACCTTGTGTGATTGTATCAAGGACGGTCTCTCGTGAGTTCCTGGGGGGTCATGTTATCCTGAGACTTGAGTGAGAGTCTCCCACTAGGTGGGGTCTTTCAATATGAGTATATAATTGCACATTACAGGGAGTCTTTGTTTTATTTCCACACATGTAAGTATCTTAAATCGATCATCCTGCCTTTGCACTATTTCTGCCTAGTTCTTCCTTGCTCGTTGCTCCTTACCCACATTAGCTTTCCATTGTCTGCCAAGACAGCATGCAACCATTCTCCTGTCATTTTGCTTTCTTTTTCTCTTGAATACTGTAAGGAGGCCTCAGGTGTAGGTTTTGTCCAGGAAACTTCATATTTGGATGAAGGTAAACCATTCTTAAGACCCCAGTTTCAGAGTAAACCTTCACCCTAAGAGGTTATTGACCAGCACTTTCATCTTTTTAGGGTTTTGCTTCTTCTTTTCTGTATGTTATATGCAGACACACAAAGCCTCCTCAATTTGGAAAGAAAGAAGAAAGAAAGAAAGAAAGAAAGAAAGAAAGAAAGAAAGAAAGAAAGAAGAAAGAAAGAAAGAAAGAAAGAAAGAAAGAAAGAAAGAAAGAAAGAAAGAGACTCTAAATGAATTCACTTTCCATTTCTCTACACACGATGCCAGTTTCTCAATGCAAGTGAGCATTTGGACCTAGAACCCTTAAGGTCCAAGGCTCTAGTCACAATGCAACAATCAAGAATCTCTACAACTAACTTTTGCTTCATCAGTTTCAAATAAATCTTGACTACTCAGTGAAACTTAATTTAGTCATATTTATTTCTTACATCCAATACTATTTAATACTCTACTCACATCATTTCAAACAAATACCTGCTCATTGCCTTTCTGCTCCACCAGACTACGATTTACTTATGGCCAGCAGGTTTTATTCCTGCTGGCCACAGAAGGCTAGCACATAGGTGTGGAACCATAGAATGGAGACAGACTTAAAGCTACAGGATATGCCAAAAGGTAGGAAACCACCTTGCTGATGTCACTGGAATTACAGAAAACTGAAATTGCAAAAAGACAATATTGTGCAAAAGGGTTGATCTCTAGGAAGAACAGGGTGATGTTTCTGCTTCTCTCAAAATTTGCCTTATAGAGTAAGGATTACTCAATGGAATAACTAGCAGAAATCTGGGATGTGATTAAGTTATTGGGAAATAATTTAATGAATTTCTTCTGATCCTTGGTCTCAAGCCACATAGCAACTTGGTTCATTCTACCAAAATGTGCAATTGATCCTTGGCATAAAGAATACCAAACTGTGATTGGGGGAGTGGGGTAGACAGTTCACCCATGTCAAAGCAGTGTAGAAGCGTAAATTTACGGAAGTAAGGAATTGGAATGCCAGGCATGTTGCAGTAACAACGGCAAAAGGCTGTACTAACTTTTGAAGACACCCTCATTGAAATTGTGATTCTCTATATTCAATTTCCACTAGGCAAATGAGACAATGTTCTGGTTGGCCAACGTTTCACTCTGGATAGAGGCTGGATTTACTGGATTTCAGCTCTGCATTACCAAGTCAAAACTATCTTAGATTGCCCACGCTCATTTGTTTGGGAAGAAGCCACTGTTTTCTTTTTTCTTTTACATTTATTTAAATTTATCATAGAGGTGTCATAGAGTCAAGAAAAAAGATCTAGAGATATAGTCTTCTGTGCTGGAAACAGAGTTCTTGTTCTTGTAAATATGATCCTAAGTCTGTTAAGGCTAAGCTATCTCTCCAGCCCCTCTGATTTCTTTATACTGTATTGGAACACTCGAGTACCAAGACATTCTCTGAAAGTGACCTGTTTCCTTTCACATTTCTCTGGCTTTTCAAACATAGCTTTCTCTACACAAGAGTATTATATATATTTTTGAAAATAACACCAGTCAGAGATGAACAACAATAACTAATAATACAATGAAACAATCATAACAACAAGGTTATAAAAGATGTCATTTAATTTTTTGGAAATATTATATTTAATATTTTCAGACCCTAGTTGTTTGCAATTGGATGAAACTACAGGAAAATGAATCCCAACTAAGGATAGACTAATGTAATTCTCTCAGTGAGATAAAGTACAATCCAGAACACAGTTAGGAATCCATTTTGCTTACTAGCCATGTGCTACTACCACTTTTTTTCACCACTTAGAACTCTGCTGACTGCAAACTGCACATGAAAGAACAGGACTGTGCTGTCTACATGTGATGAGTCCCCCTATCCCAAACCGTTGTAAGTTGGTAGTGATTATCCCCTGCTTTCTATGACTTCACACCATCATATGCTTTGGGCTCCATATTGAAATATTTATAGTCAACCAGTTTTTCCACAGAGACTTCAACAGGACTCATCCTTCAAGGACGGTGCTGATGACCACCCTCCCCCCAAATTAGGGATACTTCTCAAATGAGTATCAAATATCTCTCTCCTGAAAACAGAGCAGTTGTTTAGAATAGCTGTTTGACAAAGGAATGAGTATTCCGGAGATTTATAGTCAACCAGTTTTTCCACAGCGACTTCAACAGGACTCATCCTTCAAGGACGGTGCTGATGACCACCCTCCCCCCAAATTAGGGATACTAAACTCTGTTTTCAGGATGAGGACATAGTTATTCAGATATTGCTTAATGTCTAATAATAATCGAACCTTCTGTCTTTTCACATGGCCTGAGCATCATCAGAAAATATTACGTTATAGTATAATCTATCCCTATGGTAGTTTCTCTCTTTTTTTAATTTTTTTCATGACAAGGTTTCTTTGTGTAGCTCTTTCTGGCTGTCCCAGAGCTTGCTCTATAGACTAGGATGGCCTTGAACTTAAAGAAATCCTCTGTCTCTGCCTCTGAAAGTGCTGGGAATAAAGGTGTGTGCCAGCGCTGCCTGGAAATTTTCTCAATGTTTAGACTGGAAAAGCTAAAGAAACAGAGAGATGAAGGAGCTGTCCTTCAGTCAGACCTTCTCAAGAAAGGCTGTCGCTTGGATCTAGGCAAGGCATTATTACTTGGCTGCAAACTCTGATCTCAATAAGACTAAAATA
This sequence comes from Microtus pennsylvanicus, assembly GCF_037038515.1. Taxonomy (NCBI): domain Eukaryota; kingdom Metazoa; phylum Chordata; class Mammalia; order Rodentia; family Cricetidae; genus Microtus; species Microtus pennsylvanicus. The sequence continues at coordinate 54,958,303 of NC_134590.1, read as the reverse complement.
AATTATAAGTTTAGAAATGCTCTCTCTCAGAGTCTAGCTCTAGCCTCTGCACCAAATAGCTTAACATATATAACACTGCTTAATGGAGAATAATTTAACAGCCTCTAACAAAGAACTTTATGATCCCAGTCAGATTTCTGCCTCATCCAGGTCTTTTAAGGTTTATGATTTTTAATTTTTTATTTATAAAGTAGGGCTTATCATAGCAGTTTTGAAAAGTCATCAGGAACATGAAGGTCAAGACATACATAAAATTGTCTACAATGTTCCTGAATCCCATTATACATATATTTTTTAATATATAACATATTTTTTATAAATTATGTTATATATTTTATAAATGTTAGATATAAATGTTTTTATATATTAATTTTATAAACATTAATTTCTCTTCTTTATTTTTTATTTTGAGAACAGGGTCTCACTCTGTAGCCCTAAATGACCTTGAGCTTTTTCTGCAGACAAGACTGAACACAAACTCAGAAAGGTAAAATAATGCAGCATCACAGCCAGTTTAAAAATGTAATTTTTTAATGAAAAATTCACCATGAATGCTTTCTACTTCCATAGACATACAGGGCCAAAAGGACATAGCTGTTCATTGGTCTTCATAAGAATATAATAACTCTACCAAAAGTGATAAACCATAATACTGGATGAGATGATTCCTCAGTTAACATTTTTGAATTCATATCAGATGTTAATTTACACTGAAGATTGTTGGACAATGTAAAGTAAATTAACTTATTCTTACAATCCATTCATCTATTGTTCTAGTAAACATCATTGATATTGTCCTATTGTGCAAATACAAAAATGATAATGATATCTTAGAAAAAGGTAGCATGTTTTGGGTCCTCACAGACTCAAGTTATAAACCAAATTGCTAAGCCAAGAAAGAGTAACTTCTTTGAAATAATTAAGATAATTGGAATTCACTTTGTCATTATGAGACTTACAAAAAATGTTTATATATATATATATGTATGTATATATGTATATATATATATATTCCTGAAAAAAAAAGTTCTTCTTGTAGCACTGAGGTGATAAAATTCTATCATTGCAGGAATATAAATAAAAGAATGACGGGTCTAATGCTCACACCCTATCTGATGGACCCTGCAAGTTACAAATCCCACTCTGTCCCCAAACCCTCCTCTGTCCTGCGACCTTAGTAGGACTCTGAGATACAGGCTGTAAATTCACAGGGAGGAACAAGAGGTGAGTGACCACTTAGTCGGTGAGACATACCACTCTCTAGGGCCTCCATACTGGGGCAAAACCTTGGGCCCCTCCCTCAACTAGTTCAGCTTCTCTAGCCAGTCAGCAGGCAATCTTCCTATAGAAAGGACCAAGAGAGAGGACCAAGAGAGGAACTCTGAAGCACAGGCTGTGACTACACAGAGTAGACCAAGAGACCAAACCAAGAGAACAGACCAAGGAAGCAGGCCAAGAGAGACCTCAGTGACTCCTTGAGACACAGACAGCAATAGTAAAGAACAGACTAAGAACAGTTCCCAAAGACACAGACAGCCACTGCAAGGATTGGACCAAGAGGCAAAGACACTGCTGGCACCGACTGGAGAAAGAAATGGGTAGGCGTCAATGCAAGAATTCATTCATCAACCTAAAAAGCAAAATCGTAACACCAGAAGCCATTGGTCATATACAAAGAAGACTTGATCATCCTAATTCAGAAGAAACAGGAGAAAATTATTTTAGTTGCAATTTTATAAAGATGATGGAGACCGTTAAAGAAGAAATGGAGGAAAATGCAAACAAAAAAGTGAAGAAATCACTAAATCTCTCAAAGATGAACATGGTATGTACTCACTCATAAGTGGATACTAGCTGTAAAGCAAAGGATAACAAGCCTATAGTTCATGACCCTAGAGAAGCTAAGTAACAAGGTCAACCCTCAGAAAAACATATATAGATCCATCTGGAAAGGGGAAATAGACAAAATCATCTGTCAAAATTGGGAGCATGGAGTTGTGGGAGAAGGAAGGCCAGAAGAGGAAGAGGAAGGGAAAAGGGGGAAAAGGAGAACTAGAGTGAACAGGATAGTTAAGATGGAGGGAGCACAGAGAAGAGAGCAAAGAGAGAGAGAGAGAGAGAGAGAGAGAGAGAGAGAGAGAGAGAGAGAGAGAGAGAGAGAGAGAGAGAGAGAGATTTGGATTTACTGAGCCATTATGGGGCTAGCAAGAAAACTGACACTAGAGAAATTCCCAGGAATCCACAAGGATGACCCCAGCTAAGACCCTAAGCAATAGAGGAGAGGGTGCCCAAACTAACCTTGCCCTGTAGTCAGATTGATGGCTGTCTTAAATGCTACCATAGAACCTGTATCCAGCAACTTATGGAAACAGAGGAAAAGACCTGCAGCAGAGTACTGGGCTGAGCCCACAAAGTCCAGTTGAGGAGTGGGAGGAGTGAGAATATGAGCAAAGAGGTTAAGACCATGATGGGGACACTCACTGAAACAGTTTACCTGAGCTAATGGGAGCTCACCAACTCTAGTCCTATAGGGAAGGAACCAGCATAGGGCTAAACTACACTCTCGGAATGTGGGTGACAGTTGGATGGCTGGGCAGACTACAGGGCCATTGTCAGTGGCACTAGGATTTATCCCTACTGTTGTCCTGGCTTTTTGGGAACCCATTCTCTTTGGATGAATACCTTGCTCAGCCTAGGTATAGGAGGGAGGGCCTTCGATCTTCTTCAAAGGAATGGATGGGGGATATGATGGGGGGATGTGGAGAGAATGGGAGAATAAGAGGGAATGGGAATGGTGATTGGTATGTAAAATGAAAAAAGATAGTTTGTTTTCTTTTAAAAATTAATATAAAACAATAAAATAAAAATAAAAAATCATCAATTCTACCATTTGAGAAAATGAGAATGATAGTCACCAGATATAGTATAATTTAAAGAGACACTAATAATATAGAAAATCACATATGAAGATTAATATGCAAGAAAATATATGACTTAAATATGGCTTAGGGATATGGCTTAGAAGTAGAGCACTTGCCTAGCATAAATAATTCCTGGGTTCAACCTCAACACTGCCAATACATGCAGTCCATGGAGATGCATGTAATTTAAATCTGTATATGCAATTTGAGATCAACCATGATACAAAAGAGATGCAGATCATTCCGAAAACATAGCTGTATATATACAGTTAAGGAATAATAAGACAAAATAGATGACCAGCCACATAGTTTTAGGGGCTTGGAAACAATGGAATGAGATGTTTATATATAAAGTAAATTAAAAATTGACATCTCTGTGAAGGACTCTTGAAATCAATGGGAGGGGGTCATTTGTAAAACTAAAAGGGATCTGATAGAGGTTTCAGATGGTTGCAGACATCAAAGGCAGTGGGAATTACAGAAATAAGCAACCTGAAAAAGAGAAGCATGAAAGCTTGGTGATTCATTCTTAAACATGGGTGCAATGCAGGCTTCCTAACATGAGGAGAGCTGCTACATCATCACAGGGCTCAGTCAGCCTTTCTGCTGTCCACTCTTAATGACAGATGGGTTTCTGAGAACACAGACTCTAGAATGCATGGCATTATGAGGGATTTGGAGCAAATGTGTTCTCCGTTAGTGTCTTTCCTGTACTTAGATCATGAGAACCATTTATTCAAGAGGTGAACACTAAGTCACTCTTAATGCAAACTGACCTAAATGACAAATGAATTCTGTACTACTGTGATTCTGGGATTTTTAGGCTAATTACAAAGAAATTTAAAAATTTCTCCTTGGAACTTTACACGTACTTATTTTGGAGTAGGTAATAGTCCGATTCCAAAATGGAATAGACATTTCATAAAGTAAAACTATTTTGAGAATTTACCCAACTGTGGTAGCCAGGAAATTCAGTGTAGCCTTGTAGGGAGTCTATACAAAAAGCTAGAGATTCATGGTCATCTCTGCTATTCCAACTGTTCACTGATGACTTGGGCATAAGAATGAAGAAACCTGTTGGGAAGAGGTGGTGTATGGCTTTAATCCCATCACTTTGGAGGCAGAGCAGGTGGATGTCTGTGAATTCAAGGTCATCCTGGTCGTCAGGGTGAGCTCCAAGACAGCCAGGAATGTTTCACAGAGAAACCCTGTCTCAAACAAACAAACAAAAAAACTGAATGAAGATCTCAAATGAATACATAATGGCCCAAATATTGTGTGATATTCACCAAGTTATAATTGACTCGAATAAATGCATACAATCATGTAACAAGTTACTATGTTAAGTCATTAAGTTCAGAGGTAGTTACCTAGGAAATAGTAGAAAAAAATAAACAAAAAAGAGAGTCATCAAACTAAAGAGAAAACTATATTGCAAGAAAAAGTATGAGTTCACCCATAGACTCCCCCTAAACATTATGGGCTATTGGCAATGTTATTGATTACCTTCTACAACCTGCTGGTAGGTAGTATTGCTAAAGATAATACATACTTAGGTTATTGAACAAGGAGAAATAGGGTTGGTGCTCAACTAGTAACTTCACCTCTACTGTCTAGCGTTCAAAATGCTCTGGTACCATACAAGTTCCAGAGGATAAAAATAATCATCATTTTTATCCATCATTATTATCTGTGAGCTACAATAGCAATCTGCAGGCAATATATACCCATTAGCTCAATAGTGGCACAGAGATTGTGGGTGTAGTCAACCACCTTTTGATTAGATTTAAGGCCTTCTCCATGAGATGGAACTGATATCTGTCACTGTTAACAAAGACATGAGCGTAAATCACACAATGCTGATACACATAGATGACTGTGTATTCAGTAGAGTTACCCATGCTCCATGCAGTAGATTTGAGGAGACCCCAGTGTTTTGTGTGGGGAAGAGACTTGCTTAGAACTTCCTCCTACGTGGGCAGGAATATATTTCATTAAAATTTTTCAATTATCTCTTTTCATTCCTAAGCATGGTATGTATACCTTTTTATAAAGGAAACATTTATTAAGGCAACAGAAGATCCATTTCCAAAGTCTTTTCCACTTTTATTTCCCCCATTTCTTGCCAATGTGCCTTTAGCAGAAATGCCATTGATTAAAAGGAAATCCAAATGACACAACGAGGTAAAACGGCTCAGCCAATAAAGTATTTAGCTTGCAAATATTAATACTTGAGCTGGATTCCCAGAATTCATGTAAATAACACCCAAAATGGAGCATACATTTGTAATGCCAGAGCTGGGGAGTCAGAGGCAAGAAGAGCCTTCAGACTCACTGGCCAGTGAAACAGAGCTGTCAGTGATAGAGTAACACTTTTCCCCACTCATGGTACGTGGAATTGGAGTTAAAGGACGCAGCAGCTCCTTGGCAGCAACCTGGCTGTTGCTGTGGGAAGACAAAAGGGAAGATGTTTGATTTTTGTAGCCTCAGGGTCCTAAGGTTGCAAAAAGTTATTATAACCAAAGTATTACTTGGGAGTTTTGCCATATGCTGCTGAAATGGTTTGCTCATATTTGGAGTGCCTAGCTCTGTATTCTTCAGCATGGCATCACAACTGAAGAAATGGGATCAATACTGTGAAACTCATAGTGATTAATGAGAAAGCAAATTTAAATTATGCCGCATGATAAGTAAAGAAGGAGTGAGCTTCTGGTACATATAATATAACACATCAACTGCTGTGGTCAGAACCCATAGAGATTACTCCCAATGTATCTGTTCATCTGGCTATTTACTTTTATTCTTTACAATAACTATTGCAATAGCCATATAATTGTGAAAATACATACAAAAGTATAAAGAATAAGAGATAAAAAGCATTTTGCTTCCAGCGTCTGATCATAGAATTATTGTTCAGAATTCCTATCATATAGCTTAGTTATTTTGAGGACTATCATAATAGTAACAAAAAGTAAGGTTTCCCCACTGCCTACCTTTAATTTGAGCTTATGTGGAACTAAGGAAAAGAAACCAAAGCCTGGAGATGTTTTCTAAATGTAAGCCTCTTCAAAGTCCTTCACAGATTTTGAAAGAAAAGTTTTGACTTCTCCAACTTTCCTAGATGAGATACAGCAAGGTCAGCCTTTAAAAAAATTCAAAGGCGCCTTCACAATAGGAAACTAATGGAACCTGATTGCATTGCTTTTTAATTGGCAAAGCGATAAATCAGTGAAGCTGTGTTCCTTGTGCAGTAAAGGATGAGCCAATCAGAGCCAGACATACGTGACTAAGGGTGCCATTGTTTTCCGCTTTTACTGATATTCCTCTCACAAGCTTAGGGAGTTAGAAATGCTTGGCGGTGAAGAAAAATATAAATTCACATATGACTTCTGGCATACAAATTCTGGCATACAGACTTGCCCTTTGGATCAGGTGAAAAAAAAATTCTCAAGTTTAATGTGACCCAAGACTAAGCATCCCAGAAATGCTGCCAATGTCCTAAGAAGAAGATTACAAGACCTGGGGGTGTTATAGTGATAGCTGAGTGCCTGAAGGAGCCCATAAAGGATTGGGGGTAGGTTTGGTCTGTGTGAGGATTAAATAACATAAACAGGATGATGACAAGTGATAGACACATTCTCGACCTTCACGTGGCATTGTCTGTTTTACAAACCAGCTCTCTCTTCAGTGTCAAATTCAATCTTGACAACCTTAGGAAGTACAGACAGAAAATACCTCCATCTTTTCTTTATTTACTGCACTCTCAATTGAGGCAGTCAGATTTAAGAAGATACCCGAATCACCAACAATGATACCAAAGAAAGAAAAACATCTATATTGAAATTAAGCTATTATTCTAGATCCCAAGGGGGAGGTATAGTGTCTTTAATATAACATGTGAATTACTTGATCCCTATGTATTCGTGTGACACAGAGCAATAGCATTGATCTACATGTGGAGGAAGTCCCTGAAAACTTTAAAACCTGAAAAAATTTGCAGGCAGCATGTGAATCCATTTGAAAAGGTCAAGTGGTAAAAGATGGTGTAGATCTTATGTCTGAACCAGGGCTTTGGTCTCACTCTACTGGCTAAAAATAACAAGGCCCAGAAAATACTCAAATTATTATTATTCATTGTGTAAATGTAGCACATCTTCCTTATCAGTTCTTCAGTCGAGGGGCTTTTAGGTTGTTTCCGGGTTCTAGCTATGACAAACAATGCTGCTATGAACATATTTGAGCACACATCCTTCTGGTATGTTTGAGCATCCTTTGGGTATATACCCAAAAGTGCTATTGTTAGGCCTTGAGGTAGGTTGTTTCTTCATTTTCTGAGAAATCACCATAAAAAAAATAATGACATCTTGAAATTTTCAGGCAAATGGATGGATTTAGAAAACAACATATTGAGTAAGGTAACCCAGTCCGAGAAAGACAAATATCACAAGTCCTCACTCATAAGTGGTTTTTAGACATAAAACAAAGAAAACCAGCATATAATTCACAACCCCAGAGAACCTAGAAATTATGAGGACCCTAAGAGAGACATACATGGATCTAATCTACACGGGAAGTGGAAAAAGTCAAGATCTCCTGAGTAAACTGGGGGCATGGGGAACATGGGAGATGGTTGAATGAGAGGGGAGAGGAAGGAAGGAGAGCAGAGAAAAATGTATAATATATAGCTCAATAAAATCAATTAGAAAATATTCCTCAAGTTCAGCTTCAAGGACTTCACTCAACAAGCGCTTTGAAAGGCGGAAGGATCCATTAGAACTTTGGCCATCCTTTCTGAGTCCTTCCTCAACAAAAAAAGTAGTCAATCACAAAGATTTAAAATGGTCACTCAATGGGACATCTAATAACCATGGCTGCTACTGGATCACATGTAAATTTCGTGATTTTACTTTGTGATGTTGCTCCTCAGAGTACTGTAAACAGACACAAATTTCACGCATGTGTGCGTGCGTGTGTGTTTGAGCATGTGTGTGTGGTTTTAAATACCTGTTTTTAACCCTCACTGATGGCCAGTGATTTACAATTCTATCTGGTTTTCCTGGGACTCAGGGAACCATCCCTTGTCAATATGTCCTCAGTACATCTCTCTGTTCACATCACTGGCTCCTCCACTGACCTTGTCTTGTTTTTGAACTTGAAGTACCTTCATAATGGAACTTGTTTTCCCTGGGGATTCTGCTTTATGTCTTTCATCTGCAATCTGTGTCCTGCCGGGTTTTTATATTGTTTTTTTTCCCCCATGCTCTTAGCTGTTCAACCTATCTTCCTTTTGTTCTGTGCTTGTGTTTCTCACTATGGCTTGATTTCTTTTCACTTCCTCATTTTCATGCTGCTCCTTTTTTTATAACGTGTGTAGTTATTGCCTGACGGCATTCATCACCTCTGGATATTGAATCATTTATCCACGGTGCCTCCTTTATTCATAGAAGAAATTCACTCAATGTTACCTTTATTTTTCCTGTTTATACTCTGCAGCAATCTGACTTTTCATTATTATTCTTATCGTAAGTCTGTTATTTATGGAGTGAAGAAATGAGATAAGCTCCTTCTAATAGAGATGGGATGTGGACAGTGAAACCGGGGATGAGAAATATGAAATAGAGGGCAGGGCTACAGAGAGAAGCATTGCAGGCCATTTCTGAGGGCTAAATAGAAAGCAAGTTACCGGGACATGCAGTAGAAAAGCTGTATTTCCGCTGAAGAAGTTGCTTCCTAAGACAGGCTCAGAAAAAAGAATTGTGGTCCATGTGTTCTCTTCCCAGTCTGCACTCAGTCCTGTAAATACATCTTTCCTTTGAGCCTTAGATAGGATATGGATGCTATAAACTCTCTGTCATCAGCAGAGAAAATGATTCTCAGAGAGACTGAATTATCTTTCACAGAAATGCGCAGACTAGAGTAGATATTGCTGCCTACAGATCCATGCAGCATAAAGATGTAAAAATTTTGAAATGGGTATTTGCCTGCATCTAAGAGAGGCAAAGATGTCAATCCATTAATCCAATGTTCTAAGACATAAGGCTCTACCATAAATAAATATTCTGATATAAACAAAGTTCAGGATCAAACTTCCCATGGGTTTATGATTTTTACTAAGGAAAATAGTATCACCAGCCATGTGTCTAATAAGAGAATAGCAAAAATGTATATATCTGTCTGGAAAAAGTTTTAAAAAACATGAAATTTTCTAAAACTTATACCTAAAAAATCTAAAACCTAACCGTGCAAGTATATTTGAACTTAAAAACTGTATAAATCATCAATCAAATATTTGTATTATTTTATTTTTCATTCTTTAAGGTAAAATAAATACCTTCCCATTTTAAATGATAGGGAATTGTCCCGAAACTTGAAAAAAATACTTTGAACTTTAGAAGTGAGAGAAATAACATGAATGATTTTCTATCAGATTTTCTTTAATCTTCCTAACATTATATAGAGAGATGTTTACAAGTGTGTTTTTTTCTGATTTTCAATTCCTACTTTGAATATTTTTAACAACACATATAAAGAAAAAGAAAAAAATAAATATCTCACAATTTTGTCACTTTTAGAAAATAGCCATCAACTTTTCAAACACTTTTTATAACTTATTATTGCATTATTTTTATAGTTAAACTCCACATGTTGACAATTTAATAATAGATAAAAGGAAAATTATTGCAAGTTGACCTTAGGAGACAAGTTCTTTAAATAAAATATTGTGATAACTCAACAACTGCCTTTTTGAATTTTATTAAAAAGTGATAAGTGTTTTTATCATTTTCATATACTAAATTCTTTTATTCTCTTATAGTACTGATATCTATTTCTCTTACTGATATAGCTCTAGAATATAGAATCCACCCAGACTAAAACCAGTTAACATTTTTAAAAAAGCAAAGGATACAGACCTTAATCTTTTGTTTGTCTTTACATTTGAAATATTACTCCATTAGTTCAAATATGTTTCATAATTGTAGAAAATTCCCATGTGTAGCTCAGTGCTACCTGCATTAGCAAGGAAGAAAGAAAAAATAAACATGGGTTACTGGACAAATTTACTGGTACAATGTCCAAAACATTCAATCCTAGATAAATGAGAGACACAAAACAGTGTTAATAATCAGCTTAACATTGCTGTGGGAAAATGGTCTTGTACTTTGTAAAGACTTGTTACTTGTATTTCCAAGAATCATAGATGAGTGACCAGAATAGGAGAATTCTGGGAAGAGGAAAGACTCAGTCTGCAGTCATCAGCCAGAAGCAAGATGAGACTGCCTCACTGATAAAAGGTACCAAGCCATGTGGATAACACAGACAAGAATTATATACTAATTGAAGATGTAAGAATTAGTTAATAAGAAGCCTGAGCAAATAGGTCAACAAGTTTATAATTATTGTAGGCCTCTTTTTGTCTCTTTGGGACTGAACGGTTGTGGGACTGGGTAAGACAGAAACCTCTGTCAACAGCATACTATGAGCAAAGCTTGTTTGTCAGAGAGTTGTGAGGACAAAAGACAGATGCATACAAGGGTAAGATTTTCATAAGGGCAAAATAAGAATGAGTTAATTATTATAGTCCTGAGCACATATGAAGCAAATGAAGACTATCTCATGGTCTGCTAATACTTAGAATTAAGAATAAAGGAAGTCTAGCCATAACTTGTCCCAGGTTTTGTGTGTGTTTCAGAATTATTGGTTGGAAGGTGCTTTGTTGGATTTTGCTTTTCCTCCTCATACTTCTCAGCATGTGCCCACATGGACATGGGTGCCTATTAATTTTGTGTCTGATTTGTTAGGTTTTAGCTTTCATTTTATCTGTTTGTTTTTAAAGTTTTTGGCAGTATATATAGATCCATTTTTAACCTCAGTATCTTGAGATGAAATATATAATGTTTTTTCCTAGCAATTCTACCCCTACAATAGTTTATGTGCCACCCCATTACCCCTCCAAAATAGCCAACAACACAAATTTTTCCCTTTATCTATTTTCTGTATTTCTAATATTCTCTTTCATTGTTTTCTTCAATATGAATAAAACATGTTCATTTCCTATCTACCATCTATTTAACAACATTGTGTTCTTTTATCACCTACAATTTCATATTCATCTTTCAGAGAATGTCTTCTGATGAAAATATCCTTGACTGAGGTCTAAAGCTAATTAAATATCTAAAACCATAAAAAAATAGTTCCATCCTTGAATAATGTCTGCAGTAAATCATCCACAAGTCTTGATGAGTATTCCTTGAACCTTATTCTGAAGTACATTGCTGTGACCCTTACGTCATTTCTCCATCTGTTACACACTTTATGTTTTATTGGAATTTTCCACTTATTTGAAGATTTAATTTTACTCATTTTGAAATTCTATCTCTTACTGCCAGCATTTGCCAGTTTCTCACAATTTTCTTTGTCCTGGGTTCTGGTCTCTGCCTGTTTAGGTTCCAATTGTGTTCACTCACCAAATTAAGAGTAGTTTATGGTCTCATCTCATGAACAGTTGCACAGCTTTCCATCAGGACTCTTGTAAGATAAAGTTCTTTCATACCTTCCAGTCTCTATAAGATGGACTATATCTTGGTCACCAAGCACTCATTATTCTATATCCTTATTCCATATGCCTGGGCATGTTCTTTTTAAGTATACTCTCCAACTGGAGAACATGGTGAGAAATCAAACTAAAGCAGCAATAACTCATTGCTTGTTACAAAACAATTCACTTTGAAAGTTAAAATAGGAGGAAGAAAAGTTTTCTATTTTGAGGAGAGTTAAATGGCAATTGTTTTCCCCTGATTAATTTCTGAACCAATAAAAAAAAGTCATAGAGTACACTGAAAATCAAATCCAAGTCTTTAGTAACACAAAGTAGGGAACTTGAGAATCTTGGGACACTGTTCACTTTAACAACTTAGGAGAAGCAAGTCAGCCTTTGGGGGAATTCTATAACATTTGCCATATTCTTTTTTCAGAAACAAAACTTCAAGTTCTTTACCCATCTGTTATTGATGATCATTGCTATTAAGTATTTTACTAATTTCTAATTTTAGAGAATATAAGTAGAGATTAGACATATGACTAGCTGAGAAAAATATTTTATGGAGATACCTCATTTTGAAATATAGCACACTAAAGTAAATAATTTTAGCAAAGAAAGTCTTCCTGTATGTAAATTCATAGTAAGAGATATATTAAGTGCTTGGAGCATCCAACCAATTATGATTGACATATAATTCAATGACTTACATTGGTAGACATTCAATGTTCATGGGTTGAATTAACTAAGAATGAGATATTAGCAATTTTGCTCATCTCTTTTTCATTGAAGCATAGTGGGAACTTCCTAGTGGTAGAACTGGAGAATGTGTGTGAGAATTTAAACCTCACAGCTGTGGTAACTGTTGCTTATTGAGTGTGTGCATGGCAATGGGTGTTTCTCACACACTCAATATTCCATTTAATAACTCCAATATCATGTACGAGAACATACTAGTATCGTTCTGATTATAAGCTATCTTTCTCAGATAATACTTTCCAGATCCATCTATTTATCTATAAATCTCATTATTTAACATTTTTGTACAACTGGTTTAAATCTCATTAACCATATATACCATATTTTTGTTACTTAGTGATCTTTTATGTACATTTAATTTTCAGATTCAGATCTTAGCTTATAATATACATATTATGTGCAATATATACATATATATATTTGTTTACACACACATTAACTGTGTGTGAACAATATGGTGAAATAAAGAATAGGGGAGGTGAAAGCAAGTTTGAAGACTACACACCTAGGATAAGGTTACACATGGTTCTAAACAATTCATAGGACCAACGAAAGGGTAACAGACCAGAAGCCTCTAAATTATTGAAAGAAAACAGGACCTAAATCTAAACAACTTGACTATGTAACACCAAAAGAGAAGTTTTACCTGTGTTTATCATGCAACACAATCCATGCATACATTCAATATGTCCTTCAGGGAGGTCTAGTAGCTACCTATAAATCAGATGGCGTGCCTAGGCAAGTAGTTCCCCAGCTCCCAAGCCATAGGGTCCACTCTACCTCACAGGGGTCCCCTTATGTCAGCTCATACATCTAATGATGGTTCAAGTCTGAGAGGAAAGCGATCAGATCCCAGAAATACTTCATGAGACACAGCATTTTCTCCCCCATTTGCCAACTATATGGACAGTAGAGTAAAGAAGCGAGGTACTTTATTATACCACATCTGTGAAATTATATAAATTGACCTCCCAAAACTATAGGAGCAAAATATTTTTATTGTAATTTTATTTTTATGTAAAGACAGTATTTGGAGTTATTTGATATTTTATGAGTAGTATGCATATGTAACACTGCATATTATCTCTGAACACAAGCAAAAAGAAAAAGAAAGCTAAAATATTCAGCTAAGTTCATGAATATTTCAGTGGGACAGGGAGATCATGCTGCATATATTTCATGTATAGGCATTCCAGGCAAAAATAAAACCTTCATGAAACAATTACACTATGCAATTGAAAACAAAAAAAAAAATCATCAGTGTTAGCAATGAACAGATTTACTATAAAGACTCCTTCCCAAAACAAAAAGGCATTTAGTCTTGAAAAAATTATTTAACAGTGATTACTTTGGCTGTGTGGTTGGGGAAGAAGCTTTTTTTGTCTCTCAGCACTTGGTTGTAGGGATAAGTCCCGCCCCTTAGGGGGCGTGTTCGCCTCGGGCTAATGTCTGCCTATAAATTTGGCGAGCGTGCTCCGAGCTTCCTCTTCTACTCTCCTGGTCTCCGCGGGAACGGTGGTTCTGTAAGTCTATTTCTACATTAAAACTATATATATTTTTACAAACTGTCTGCATTCGTTTACGCCGTTACACTTGGTACCTTCTTAGATAACATTCCCTGTTGGTCCTAGTGTATTTTTAGATGTCTTGTATCAGATAGTGAATAGCATCCTTTAGGTGTGATGTATCTGGGATGTGATTAGTAAGGACTATCGATCAGAACATTATGACTTCATTTGATGGCAGTTCTATTCTACAGTTGCCGCTGCTTTATTGAAGGCAGTGGCTTCAGAGTTTTCTAAACACAAAATGTACATTTGCTCTGACATTTTTGCACCACTTTGATAATAAAAGCAAACAGGCAAAATTGAACACTCAGTTTGATTCTATCTTTAAGAATCTTTCCAAAACATTGTGTTTACATTTCTAATTAGAATGCAAAATTCTGTGACATTTTAGTAATAGCTGTGTCAAGGGTATACACACTTACACACTAGAAATAATTAATAATCCACAAACGTAAGAGAAATGGAAAGCATCTTTGTGATATGACAACTTTAGAGTATAAAAGTTCAGCTGAGGAAATGGTTCAGTGAGTATAGGGCTTGCTGTGTGGTAAATGTGAGGACTTGAATTCAAATCCACAGAAGCCATATAAATCCAGAAATAATAGAAATCATCTGTAATCTGGGTGCTCCTCCCTCAAAATGGAATGCAGAGACAGGAGCATCCCTTGGAGACCATGGATGACAATTTTGGTATATAAATGGTAAATAACTAGAAAACATGTCTCAAATAATGTGGAAGGCAAGGGCTCACACCCCAATGTTGTCCTTTTACCACAATACACATACTTTGGAACATGAAAATCTCACACATATGCACATGTACATACACATATTATATAAACAAAAAATATTTTTGAAAGGAGTTTAACAGGAAGGATTTCCCTTCTTGTTCACCTTCTCAGTATACTCCAGGCTCACTTGTTTATTCTGCCTTTCTTTTCACTGTGTCCTCTTTTAACTCTGTTGTTGCTCATCTCTCAGCGTATTTTATTCCTTCATCAAAATCCAACTCCAGTTTCTCCTACACCAGAGTTTCCTCTTGTGCTTTCTGCTTTCATTCACTGTGTTTGCAGTTCTATACTACTGTGATGAGGTCAAGGCGACTTGGGCATGTGGCATTTAAAGTCTGAGAAGTCAAGTTCATAGTAAAAGAGTTTCCACCATAAAACAAATATTAGAGGCAAAAGTCAACTGAAAATGGTCAAAGGAAGGTAAATTCTAGGATGTCTATAGACACCAATTCCCAAGAGTGCTTTTGAAGTTGCAGTATAAGAGATGAGACACTACCAAAAGAATAGAGGTATTAGCAGCCTCTTTGTAAGATTAAAGATGAAAAGTTCCCAAGAGGGCCAACTTTTTTTTCCCTAAGAGCTCCCTGTACTTTCCCCCACAGCTTTGTTCTCTCTTTGCTTTCATAAATCTTCATTACATCCATTTAGGAATCAATTAGGACATCAGCCAACATGGCCTGAAAAGTTAGGTCTTGGTAGCTGAAGAACAGGTTCTAGTTCTAGCTTTCCACTCTATTAACTGTGCTGTCTTCATCACACTGCTGAACGGCTTCTGTACATGACCTCAATAAGAGTTCAATAATTCAAAACTCATCTCAGGGAAGAAAGGGTGGCCAAGTAACATTGCAGGGAGACATTGCAAATTTCAAAGTGGTAATGCCCCACCAGAGAATAATACTGTCGGTGTTGTGAAGTTAAGCCCAATTGAATGCTATATATTAATCAACACAAATATGAAAATCTAGTCTTTGATCTTTAGGGAAAGCTCTATGATGAAAAGAATTCGTGTATTGTGTTCCTATGCCATGCTGCAAGGCTGAGGCCAGGGGAACATTATCTATCCAATACTTACTTACTTGGTGCTCAACGACTGATTAATCTTCCCTCCATACAACACTTAATCTCATGGTTTCTCTCTTATCATCTGTAAAAAACAAAACCTTCATAAATAATTTTTATGCAGAAAAATACTAGGTTGACTAGGTGACTGATGTTATTTATCATCCCAGGAATACTCAGATTCAAATGCTAGCTTTGCTACTCAATATTTTGAATAACCTGCTTTAACTTCTCTATCTCTTCTTTACTCTTTCCTTATCTCTTCTTTGCTTAGAGGCTTTTCAAATACCTGAAGGACTTCAGGCATATCTAAAGTGCATAATATAGTGTTTTTCTAAGTACAAAATGATTCATCAATAAATTCTGCTTTCTATTTTTCTTTTATTGTCCTTATTGTCTACTCCCTTCAGTGACACATGTTTATGGGGATGATCTTCTCCTCCTGTGGTTATGTATGCTCTGCTGTTTCGTGTGGTCATTTCATACTTTTCGAATTACAGACCTAGAATAGATATTTTATAGTGAGTAGCTGGAAAGAAAAAAGTTTTCTTTTATATAGTTAATATATTTTAAAAGAACAATGATTTTGGTTATCTCTGCTTGATAATCCTTTCACCATCAGCCTGCCTGGAGATGAAAGGACTTTATTTCATAAGAAGAGCCAGACTGTTTGATGTCATTTTGAAAAGTTTTAAAGAAGGAGATGGAAGGAAACACAGAAGTAAAATAACAGAGGCAGCTTCAGAAAGAAACAATACTTCATTTCTGCTCACAGGAAACTTCACCATTCAAATGCATTCACTTTTCACAAAGCGACTTCTCAATTTCAGCCCAAACATTGGAAACTGAGCCCATTAAATCAGAACAAAACCACTTTTGAAAACAGCTTTGGAAAAATACAATTTTGGCATAAAGGGATAAGAATCAAGAAGGATGAAAAATCAAAATGAAATTCAACTCAAAGGAGGAAAGTTCTCAGGTGGGTAGCTATTTACAAAATCTGCAAAGTCACTATCAAAGAGGAAGGCTGTAGTGATCAGCGCATATTGTTCTATAACCTTGCCAATTCTCCCTTTCAGACCTTTAAAGAGTGAAGCAATTACGGGAGACAAGGGTCTTATTTCATGTCATATGGGTACACAGATTTGACTATAGCTCAAATCTGAATCATTTCTCAGAATTATTTCTCTATCCCTCTCCACTCCATTAAATCTGCCTCTTTCCCTTTATCCCTTTTCCATGTCTCATTGAATCTACAAAGCAATTCCTGACCATTATGCCTGGCTATGTTTCCTGCTCCTCTCAAAGGCTGGAAGCTAGCATTCTCTGCACTGCCCAGGACTGTTCTGTGCAGTGGTTAGACCACTGAATCTGAAAGGCAGACTGTGTATTGAATCTTAGCTCTTGTGCTAATTGTACATCTGTAGTCAAACTTACATAAAGTCTTTTTGTATATGTTTTGACATGAATAGAATTGTTGTAATAAGGAGCGGCGGGGCTGCGTCCCCAGCACTCCAGCGGCCTGGCTAGCTCATGCCCCAAAATAACAACACACAAACTGTATTCTTTTAAACACCACTTGGCCCATTTCTATCTAGCCTCTTCTAGGCTAGCTCTCACACCTGGATTAGCCCATTTCTAATAATCTGCTGTAGCCCACGAGGTGGCTTACCAGGGAGATTCTAGCCTATGTCCATCCTGGGTCAGAGCTTCATCACGCGTGTCTGCCTGGGAGAGTGGAGCATGGACTCTCTGAGCTTACTTCCTCTTCCTCCCAGCATTCTGTTCTGTTTACTCCTCCCACCTATGTTTTAACCTATGAGGGCCAGCCAAGCAGTTTCTTTATTGCATAACCAATGAAATCAACAGATTGATATATGACACTCCCACATCATAGAATGAAAAAAATAATACTACCATGTGTTTAATTAATAATATGTAAAGGGCTTCAACACATTTCAAACACTAACAGAAAGATCATTATTGCAACACACGAAATTAGTTATGATTATTTAACTAAGTTATTCCCCACCAATATGAACAAACTATGGAGCTTAGCTATTTTTCTAAAACCAAATCTGTATTAGATACTTGGGACCTCTCAATGATCTTTGTCTGTCTAAAACCCCTGATGTTCTAGTAAAGACTTGAACGACCAATAGCAAGGCAGGAGCAAGGATAGGCAGGACTGGCAGACAGAGAGGATAAAAGGGAGGAGAAATGAGAATTGAGAAAGAAAGGAGGAACAAGTGAACAAGGAAAGGAGAGCATCAAGGGTCAGCTACCCAGCTACACAACAAACCATGGAGAAAGAAGTAAAGAAAGGTATACAGAAATAGAGAAAGATAAAAGCCCAGAGGCAAAAGGTAGTTGGAATAATTAATGTTAAGAAAATTGGGCAAGAAATGAGCCAAGTTAAGACTGGGCATTCATAACTAAGAATAAGCCACTGTGTGTGATTTATTGGGGAGCTAGGCAAAACAGCCAAAAGAGTAAAACATCACATAAAAACTAGTATCATAGTGGTGGTATTCAACAAAAAGTTGAAAGAATTCATAAAAATTTCTTACTTTGAGAGTATATGTCTCTATCTGTCTTTTTCTCTGTGTGTGAGTGTGTGAGTGTGTGTGGGGGGGGGGGGAGTAGATATGTATCAGGACAAACCAAGAATTCCAAGAACAGGAACAAATAAGGCAGGTTTGGATTATGAATGGATGGTCCAAGAATATCTTACACTTGCTCAAGGGTATGTAGAAGACATTGTGCAAGCTATGCAAGTTTCAAAGGAAAAGAGCACAGTATATAGAGAGGAGCTATGGCTAAGGCTCCAAGGTGGAGTCCATCTGAAATGCCTAAAGAACAGCCAAGGGGGCTGGTATTTGGTGAACATGCAGCCAATAGTTCTGAGATTAGCAAATGAGAGTGATCCAAGCATTGTAGGAGCTTTTTTAGGACTGGTATAGCATCTGCTCTGCTGGGATTAGAACCTGTTCTTTATTGGTGGGCAGCAGAGGCATACAGACACACCTATCCTCTCTGTCTAAATGCCACACTAGATATTGATTAGTGGAATGTGAATAGAATTATTGAGATGGGGTAAGAACATGGGGCAGCATTTACAGAGTACTGTAAATGTTAAAACTTCGACTAGAGATTTAAACAAAAATATTTATTTTGGAAGTCAAAATCTGATTTCCCTACTGAATAATTTAATGCATTCTGTATAGCTGAATTAAAAAGTCTCTTTTTTCATCTCTCATGAAATAAATGGGTAATAAATCTTTCTTCTTCAAAGCCCTTTGTAAGTCATCTGAAACACAGTCATCAGTTAAGACCAGATAAAAATGCTAGCTGCTTCATCCTCTGTTAGTGTTCTCTAGGTTTAGTGTGTTACTACTAGATAAAGAACCAAGATGATTTAGGGAAGAAATGGATAGCATTTTCCATAAGCTTAAGTAATAAATTACCTAGCAGTTCTCAAATGCTAGCATCTTATCTACCATCTCTATCCCTTACTGAGGCAGTATGCAGAGCCCATCGGCTCTTCATCTGATGTCTGCAATGCAGAATATCAAATACAGAAATTTCCAAGATACTCCAACCTCTTGAGAGCACCCTCCAGCTAAAGAGTTTATGAAGAAAGAACATGGGCCCTTTGACCCCTCCATCTAGCAGCAGCAAATAACAAATTATTGATTTACTTTAACTTGGGTATCTAAACCAGGAAGCATTTATTGAGACTTTGTTATGTAAACACATACACACCGACACAGACAACTCACATATATTTCACATATCAAGAATAAAATATCATAGAATACTATAAATGCCTCCCCCTGTAGCAACATAAAATATAAAAAAAATCTACCTTAAAACTTCAAGAAAATTGTAAAATTATCTCAGTGTAAATCTGTGGAGAGATCATTACATTGTCAAAATGGAAATTTAAAAAGTCAATACATGTGCCGTGTGCTGACATCTGAGACTGACTCATCCTGTCGAGTGGAGGAGAAAGGGAAGACTAGCAGGGGAGTGTGCTCAGATCAGTTGGGGAATCAGCAAAGTAGGAGGCATAGACGATCTCCCATGTGAACCACATTATAAAATCATGAGATTAAGAGGAAATTAGGTGTACACGATGCCTTCCCATTCGGGATTGATTCTGCAAAATATTTTAATTCTAGGTTTTTCATCTGTCAATTATCTGAGATGAGCTATATTCTCAGAATGCATTTGTTGGCTATTATGGGAGATTCTGAGGGGATTTTACCTGGTCTGATCCACACAGAGCAACTGAACTTTACTAGACAGTGAGAATACATTTCAAAGTACCTATCTGTTTATAATAATGCAGCAGGGATTACTTCATTCCGGTCTGTTTTTTCGTTTTTATAGAAATGATTTAGTCTTCATACTGTAATGAGTCCACTCTTTAGTACAAAACTGATAATTTTGCATGACTATAAATGATATATAGAAATTTCTCATTAGGATGTGTATCATCATAAATTCTTTTAATAACGATCTATTTAAGTGCTTACTTAATTACGTGTATGCAAGTGATCCTTTCTGAGTATATGTACACCACATGCATACAGGAACCATGGAGGACAGACCAGAGCAATTGGAGTTTTTAGGTAGTTTTGAGTCACCATGTGGGTTCTGGAAGCCAAATCTGGGTCCTCTGGAAGAGTGCTAAGCACTCATGACAACTGGGCAATCTCTCCAGTCCCTTCACTAATTCTTAACAGCATTTCGACCTGTGGAAAATGAGCACGCACACACACACACACACACACACACACACACACACAATACATATCATGGATAGGATGTGTGTATCCCTCCAAAATTTGTACTTTGGAATCTTAGTCTCTAAGATGATGATATTAGGAAATGGAGGTTTAATTAAATGATGAGGTTATGGGGTATTAAAACTTCCATGGCTGGGATTTGTGCCGTTCAAAGGGAATGAAGACAACAGAGTTCTCTTCCCAACAAGTGAGGACACAGTGAGAATGAGCCATCAGCAAAACATAACACAGGTTCTCACCAGGCATCCACTCTGTAGGCATCTTGTAGTCTTCAGCCTCCAGAATTGTTAAGCATTTCCTTTCTTTAAAAGCCATGCATTGTTACATCAACCAAAACAACTCACATGCATTTGCTGGTGGATGTGTGTATGTAAACACTGCATTGGAGATATTT
The DNA here is from genome assembly GCF_037038515.1 of Microtus pennsylvanicus. Classification (NCBI taxonomy): domain Eukaryota; kingdom Metazoa; phylum Chordata; class Mammalia; order Rodentia; family Cricetidae; genus Microtus; species Microtus pennsylvanicus. The sequence continues at coordinate 54,937,461 of NC_134590.1, read as the reverse complement.
GATGAGGGAAGCACTTGAATAAAACCTCTAAGCCCAATGACTTTTGAGTGGACTCCATGCATGCACAAGGAGCAGAGAATAGAGTTGCTCCAGTTGAAAGAGCATGAAGATTAAAAGAAAGATTATACTGTTCACAAAAAGCAATGACCTATGTGGCCAGGTCTTTGAAAGAGAGGTTTAATAAGGAGTGGTGGAGGGAGCAGTGGAGGGTGCAGGAAACACAGAACCACAGACTATATGCCTGTCCCCTACACCACATGTTTGTCCTTCTTAATATGTGAAGGTGACATTAAGGGCTAATTCACGTTAGATAACCTTCCTAAAGCATCTCAGTCAAACAGTCCCAAAGATCAAATTCAAGTTCATCCCTAGGTCTGTCTATGACTTCTGATGGGAAGATATAGGCTTAATTTGTACAAGAAAAACATTTACGTAAGCTATTTCATGTCTCTGTGTGCATCAGCTCTCTGTTACATGGTGTGGCACATACATTACTTCTGTGGACATTTTTTTAAAGCTTTTAATCCAGTTTCCTGTTACTCTGGTGATAATACCAATAGCATATGGAAACACCTATCTACAAAATCTACTTACATTGTACTTAATTGAGATACTGCGTGACACAGTTGAAAGACTAGTTTGCTGTAGAAATCAATCTCAGCAGTACAGAAATAGGTTTGGGACTCACAGAGAGACAGAAATCAATGTTAAAACTATAGTGACAGAATGCATTAAGAGTACTTCTGAGAGAAGTCTTCTGTCTGCCACCTAGGAGCTCTACCATGCTGTGCTCTTGGTTTACTCCCAGGGAGTATGTAGAATGGCTAACTGACCCCAAACGGTAACTAGCAGAGCCCATGACAAAGAGGATCAGTAACCTAGTTCAACACTGCCTTCAAGAGCAAAGTCAGAAACCAAAGCAGAGAAAGAGACTCGTGTGATGATCACCTGTTATGGATATGCCTGAGCAGGGGGGGCATAACTCTGAGCCCTGCCACTGGGGTCACTCAGTGTAGGGAAAATACGTTTTCATGTGGCATGAGGACAAGCAAGCATCTCAGGAAGTACAACAGTTTACTATCTGCTCTCTTTTTCTTCCATGTTTATCAGATCATTATTATTTTTATCCTTTCATATAATTCATCCCAACCACAGCCTCCTTTCCCTCTCCTCCTCCCAATACTCCCCCATTATCCCTCTCCCCAAGATTCACTGTTCTGTTTACCATCAGAAAGGAACAGGTTTCCAAGGGATATCAAGGAAACTCAGTTACAAGATACAATGAGACTAGGCACATACCCTCATATCAAGGCTAGATAATGAATAATGACTAGGCCCCAAGAGCAGGCAAAAGAGTCTCCCATTCCCATCGTTAGGAATCTAACAAAAACCTCAACATAAACAACTACAGTAAGTGTGCTGAGACCTGGTGCGACCCCATGCAGACTCCTTGATTGTCACTTCAGTCTCTGTGAACCCCGCTGAGCTCTGCCTAGTTGACCAGGCATTTTCAATCCTTCTGACGCATTGCCCCACCTCCTCTGCTGAGTTTCCCTAGCTCTGCCCAATGTTTAGCTGTGGGTGTCTGCACCAGCTGCTAGAGGAAGCCTCTTTAATGACGATGGGGGCTAGGCACTGATCCTATGAGCATAGCAGAATATCACTAGAAATCATTTAATTGACTTTTTTAATTTATGGATGGATTTTTTGCCACTCTTTTTGGCTCTACCCTAGGTCTCTGACCATTCAGCTTTCAGATTCTGACTATCTAAGCAATGTCAGGCATCAGCTACCTCTTGTGTAGACCTCAGGTTAGACCAGCCATTGGTTAGCCACTTCCACAAACCCTGAGCCACCATTGCCCCAATGCATCTTGCAGGTAAGGCAGGTTTGTGGGTCATAGATATTTTATTTAGATTGGTGTCCCAATCCCAACATTGGAAACCTAACCTGGTTGTAGAAGATGGCTTGGTTAGCCTCCACATTCTCCATTACAAGGAGTCCTCTCTAAGGTCAAACACATATGTTCTGGGAAGTTTCCATTGCACTAGGCTTTCATACTGCCCCCAAATGCCCACCTATTTCAGCAGTCTTTCTACACACTCATTCCGCTCTCCCTCCCTCCCCAAACTCATCACTCTTGTCCTCATCACCACTAGCCACCAGTCAACTCACAAAATCTATTCTCTTTCTCTTTTCCAGGGAGATCCATGTGTCTCCACTAGACTGTCCTCTCAACTTCCTCATTTCAATCAATGAGGTAGAGGAATGTCTATTTATAAAATAGTTTTCTTCAAATAATTAGCCACGCTTAATTGCTTTACTGAAAAAAGAGTTGACTGTCATTTGCAAAATTGTCTCACCAAAAGTCATCCTTCCCTGTGATGCATAAATGAGACCCAGCTATGATATCTAAGAGGTCACCTGCATGCAGGCAGCCTTCATTACATAGTAGAGGAAGTGGCAATTCTTCCAGACTCCCAATAAATTGAGTAGAGAGGGTTAACTTTTTGATTATTTCCTTTAATAAGGAAGTGAAATTTTTTGCAAATTTATTTTTGTTGCCGAGAGATGGTTCATTGGTTAAGAGCCCTTGCTATTCTTGCAGAGAACACAGGTTCAGTACTTAGCACTAACATGGCACTTATGACACTCCTTGACTTTAGTTCCAATAAATCCAATGCCCCTTCTGACCTCCCTGGAACTGGGCATACAGTACATAGATACATGCATGCCAGCAAAATATCCATGCACATAAATGAAATATATATATATATACACACATATATATTTTCATATATGTATATATATACATATATGAAAAAGTTTGTTACTACAGGAGTGTCGTGATTACCTTTTAAATATCCCTTGGAGCTCCTTACAGCACCGTTCATGCTTATACATTATTTAAATGTAAGAAATGTTTACTTATTTCTCCTGATATAATACTGGCATAGACCCTGACAGTCATAATATACATTTATAAACCCTAAAAATGACATAAAAAGTCTGATTTTAGCCTCTCTGATTTTTAGTTATTAAACAAAATCCAATTTTGTCTAAATGAAACTTTAAGCATGCAGTAAAGGAGATTTTTACAAATTTCAAATAAAATATTCTGAACCTTATTAATAATATCAACTTAATAATGACATATCAATTTGTAATTTTAAAGGGTTTAAGATATATTGCTTCAACTCAATAATTCTACAGTAAAATTATTGGTATTTTATAAGTGTAGATAATTTCTCTTAGACAAATTACTTGGATCTTGCTTTATCTCTTAAGGTCTTATTTTGTTGAACTACAGAATCCATACATTATATTTTCAAATAAGTAACATTATTCTGAGTGTAATTTTTATTCTTATTCTTCCAAAATTTAATATTTTTCTCCTTCCAAACACCTTCTCAAGAATCGTTTGGAAAAGAGTAGACCTCAAACATAGACTTATCCCCAAGTCCAGGGTTCCCTATGCAAAATTGTTAAATTTAACTTGGCCTCGACTTTTATTTTTAGTGGTAAAAGACATGTATTGACTTCTAATTGTGAGGAAAAAAGCATGCGATTTTTTTTTAAATTTTGTCTTAAGGAGATTGATAACTAAAATGAATGGTTTTGGATGAACCTTAAATTATCATAATTTAAGTATAATTTTATAGGCACGATCTGTGAGAATAGACTAGTGCATAATATACATCATCCTTGAAGTCATCAAAATGGCCTGAGTTTATTGTGTTTCATCTTATAATATGCAATTGATTATTTATATCCTCTAGCACAAGATTATCAAATGTCGAGAATAGTCCAGACTGGTACTAGAGCTGACCAGAAGTTAAGAAAAGAGTCCAAGAAAAAATATCTCAAATTTTCTATATAGAGAATTTTAAATAGCTGACTCCATCTTCTGCTCATGTTAAATTTAAAAATAGAAGATAATACCTCTGGACATTCGCCCAAGGTGTGGAAGCAGATAAATCATTTTTAGACATTCATGTCAAGATTCAGTTGGACTCAGGTTTATGAGAAACAATAATACAAGAAAAAAGATACCTACATATTTATTCTATTTACTTATTTTTCTGTCTTGTATTACACATAAAATAATATGTTATTTCGTGATTCAGAGCCTGTGAGGAACACAATAACGGCAGGCTACAAAAGGTAAACCATGCACAGAGAGACAAAGAGTAAGCACCAGAAGTAAGCTCTGAGAGTCAGATTCGGCAATCGCTTACCAGAACAGAGTGAGATAATAAATAGTATTTGCAATAGGTACTCTTATATTTGGGGGAGACATAATGGAAGAAATATGACAAGTTCAAGTCAGGACCTTCAGGAGCCTGGTAACCCTTACCATAGACATTAACTTGCATTTACACGGAAGTCAGATTTGGATCTGCATATGGCTATTGCTGATAGCTGCATTGGTGGGACATATAAATGTCTGCTACAAGGTAGAATGGACTCAGGTTTGAACTTAGGTCCATCTAGAGTACAGTTGGTAAATAACTCCACTCTAGGTTTAATTACAAGAGCCAATTATTATGCAAAGTCCTTAGACTTAGAGAATTTTTCCCGAACCACTATATTCCGTATTAAGACTTCCTATTCTCAGCTAAAATCGAGTAAGAATAATAGTCTCATTAATTTGCAATACTTTGAGAGATTTTTTTTTTTTGAAATTGGAATTTCTCATTCTAATCATGCTAGATTTTAGAACCACTCATTAGACCTTAGGCTAAAAAAACTAAACACTTAAATTAAGAATTTAATACTACTTCATTTGGAGAACATTTTATTAAAACTGCTATTTCACTCAATATGTCACATAGTGGTGCGTCGACAAGGTGGGATGAATGGATGACTGCTAATACTGCTACTGCTACACTAAATTCTTCCAGGACCTTGAAGCCTTGTTGAATCATTTATGCTTCACCAAGCACTTTCCAGGTCATAAAGTAATAAACTCAAAGCACACAGGGACTTGCTATGCTTCGCAAGGTCTTCTATTGTCACTACCTAGAACATGGACGGCCCTGGGTGAATATGTATTATATGCATGGGTGGGTGGTTCTGTCACACATTTCCTTCAGATTCTCCAATTCTTGTGTAAAGGTGACCGGGGGAGGACTTTCAATTTTTTTCTTATAAATGTAAAGATTTATGTTTGCTCCAAATTATATAAAAGTTCAATGTAAAATCCATTCTGTTTCCAGGACCCAGTGAGGATCCTTAAATTATAGGAAAGTCACTATATTTTTCATATTCTTACATACATTACTATGCCAGGCAAAAAATCTAGCAAGAAATGCTGTCAAAATGAACTCCCATGTGTTCTTGACAGATATTTCCTTCAATTTATAATTTAAATCAAATAGCCACTGGAATTGACTTCTTTCTCCTTGTTTTTTTCTTTCTTTATTTTCTTTCTTTCTTCTTTTGTCTCTTTACTAATGCTAGTGTGAGCATCGGAGAGAGTTGTGAGAATGTTTATATCATGAATTCAGCTTAATAACTTGGAGTTTTTTTTTATTTTCTTCACTGGAATCAATTTTATTTTCTTCATTGTATGTAAGAAGGGACACCGACTCTGTTTTTGTTATCCTTACAGATAAATTAGTTCCCAATCTTCCTGCAAGGGCTAACCACCTCCATGTCATATGACCTTGCACATCTGACCAAAGTTAATTATACTGACCCACTGACTGCTTCATAGGAAATCTGAATTAAGGGTCATGGACTATATCACAAAACTTAGAGATCTTTCTGATAAATTCAAGCATCACCGTGTGTATTCTCTAAAATAATAGCTTTGTTTCATAGTTTAAAAGTATTCTCTCAAAAGTGAGTATAACTGATGTTGATGGTAAGCCATCCTATAAAAAATAGAAACAGAGGACTTTCTGGAACACAGCCTCATCACTTCACACTTGCTACTGAAATGAGTAGCAACCATTTCACAACCATGCCATTAACTTTGTTGGTAGCTTTGTTATCATCATTTTAGAGTGGAAGAATGTGAGATCAAATAACCTTCTCTGGGGACTGGTGAAATTGGTAGAATGTTATATGGGCTCACTTAGACTTAAGGATTATGGCCTTCAAGCAAGTCTTCTTTCATTCCAAAGAAGAGTGTTGTATTTAGAGAAGAGAATATGGCTGGGGGAATGCAATATAGGATCTTCCCTGTTTAATATTTCCTGAATAAGAGGTACCCTGCAAGGTTCAGTCATGACACTAGTTGTTACAACTAGTCAGACAGACTGTTTTTATTTGTTTGTTTTCATATAAAAGAGGTTATTAAACCTACATAATAAAGAAAAATTCTTAAGAGCTGTGAAGGAAAAAAGACAAGTAACATATAAAGTAAGACCTATCACAATTACAACTGACTTCTCAATAGAAACAATAAAAGCCAGAGGGTCCTGGTCAAACATTATGTAGACATTATGAGACCATGGATGTCAGCCCAGACTATTATACCAAGCAAAACTTTCAATCACCATAGAAAAACAAAACAAGATATTCCATGATAACACCAGATTTAACTAATACCTAGTCACAAATCCAGTCTTACACAAAGTACTAGAAGGAAAACTCCAACCCAAGAAAGTTGACTACAAACACAATAACACAGAAAATAGATGATCTCACTGCAGCAAATACCAAATGAAGGGAATGCCACACAAAGTAACATCACCAACAATGAAAACTAAAATAGGAGGAGATAGCAATCACTGGTCATTAATATCCCTTAGTATAAATGAACTCAACTCACCTATAAGGAAGAAGTCCAAGGTCCTCCCTGCTCCCCCCAGGTTCAGGAAGATGAGCACCCAAACAGACTAGGCTCCCAAAAAGCCCATCCATGAAGTAGAATCAAAACCCAGTGCCACTGTCCTTGGCTTCTCCATCAGCGTCCACCATCAGCCACATTCAGAGAGTCTGTCAGTTCCAGTCGAACTGGCCTTGGTGATCTCTCATTAGATCAGTCGGGTGGACGCACCCCTTGTGGTCCTGACTTCCTTGCTCATGTTCTCCCTCCCTCTGCTCTTCATATGGACCTTGGGAGCTCAGTCCAGTGATCCAATGTGGGTCTCTGTCTCGATCTCCATTCATCGCCAGATGAAGGTTCTATGGTGATATGCAAGATATTCATTAGTGTGGCTATAAGATAAGGCCAGTTCAGGCACCCTCTCCTCTGCTGCCAGAGGAACAAGCTGGGGATATCTCCTTGGATACCTGGAAACCCTTCCAGAGTCGTCTCTTGCCAGCCCTAAAATGGCTCCCTTAATTAAGATATCTAATTCCCTGCTCCCACATCCACCCCTCCCCCATCCCTACCATCCCATTCCCTCAAGCTCTCCCCATCTTCCCCTTCTCCCTTCTTTCTCCCCATCTTCCCTTATCCCCACTCTACCCCCACCCCCGTACTCCCAACCACAGTCCGGCAATCTTGTACACTTCCAATATCCAGGAGGATAACTATATGTTATTTTTTGGGTTCACCTTCTTATTCAGCTTCTCTAGGATCATGAATTATAGGCTCAATGTCCTTTATTTATGGCTAGGATCCACTTATGAATGAGTACATACCACATTCATCTTTTTGGGTGAGGTTACCTCACTCAGAATAGTGTTTTCTATTTCTATCCATTTGCATGCAAAATTCAAGATGTCATTGTTTTTTAGCACTGAGTAGAACTCTAAAGTGTATATGTGCCACACCTTCTCTATCCATGCTTCTATTGAGGGGCACCTAGGTTGTTTCCAGGTTCTGGCTATTACATACAGTGCTGCTATGAATATAGTTGAACAAATGCTTTTGTAGTATGATTGGGCATCTCTTGGGTATATTCCCAAGAGTGGAATTGCTGGGTCCTGAGGTAGGTTGACTCCCAGTTTCCTGAGAAACCGTCACACTGATTTCCAAAGTGGTTGCACAAGTTTGCATTCCCACCAACAATGTATGAGTGTTCCCCTTACTCCACATCCTCTCCAGCATAGGCTATCATCAGTGTTTTTGATTTTAGCTATTCTGACAGGTGTAAGATGGTATCTCAAAGTTGTTTTGATTTGCATTTCCCTGATCACTAAGGAGGTTGAGCATGACCTTAAGTGACTTTTGGCCATTTGAACTTCTTCTATTGAGAATTCTTTGTTCAGTTCAGTACCCCATTTTTAATTGAGTTAATTAGAGTTTTAATGTCTAGTTTCTTGAGCCCTTTATTTATTTTGGAGATCAGACCTTTGTCTGTTGCGGGGTTTGTGAAGATCTTCTTCCAATCAGTAGGTTGCCTTTTTGTCTGAATGACAGTGACTTTTGCTTTACAGAAGCTTCTCACTTTTAGGAGGTCCCATTTATTCAATGTTGCCCTTATTGTCTGTGCTACTGGGGTTATACATAAGAAGTGGTCTCCTGTGCTCATGTGATTATCAGTTCCCCTAATTAGTAGGAAGTACCCTATAAAACTATACACATATTCCCCAAAACTGGATTACGGATGTTTGTCTTTGTTTGGAGTGTTGATTACAAGTTGCTATGGATAATGGTCAGAAAAAAAAGCTACATTAAGGAGATAAGATTCAGAGTTCTTGTTTGAAAAAAAGGGGGTGAAGTACTGTGGGACAATGGTCTTGTACCCTGAGAAGATTTATCACTTTTATTAGTTCAATAAAACACTGGTTGGCCAGTAGCTGGGCAAGAAATATAGGCAGGGCAACTAGGCAGGAAGTATAAGCAGGGTATCCAGAATAAGAGAATTCTGGGAAGAAGAAAGGCTCCGTCTACAATTGTCACCCAGACACAGAGGAAGCAAGATGAGAATTCTTAGTACACTGATAAATGTACCAAGCCATATGGCTAACACAGACCAGAACTACGGTCTAATATGTAAGAGATAGTTAATAAGTAAGCATGAGCCAGTAGGCCAAACAGGTTATAATTAATGTAGGCATTTGTGTGATTCTTTGGGACTAAATGGCTGCAGGACTGGTGGGACAGAAACTTTTGCCAACATAATGTCATGAAGCAATGTAAGCACCAATCTGAAAAATAAGACTGCTGTCGTTAAATTTCTTTGTAACAATGGAAAGCATCACTTTTCCAAGCTTTCTTCAACATAGATTGTGTAAGTACACCGTTCCATCTTGGGCCTTTATTTATTCATCTGAGAAATAAATTATTGAACTAAAAGTTCCCCTGGCTCATGCTGGCTTTAATAATCTGTATAGACTCTCTTCTTTCTTCAATAAGAATAGCCCATCCTTTTACATGACTAAAGCCTCCTTGACATTTAACAAAATATTACATTTGCTCCTTACAAAATGTTTATTCATGGTGGACAAGTGCTTACAGCCAACAGCTACTGAGGTGGCTATCAGATAAGAGGACATTTTGAGGCTTTTGTTCTACACTCTTGGCCTGTAGCCATGTGTTTAACGTACCCTTTGCAATGTTCTTTGTATATTTTGGACAACTATCAGGTGCTTCATGTGATGCCAGCTTTCCAAAGAGGAGAGTAAGGAGGTGTGAAGCATGGGACAGCCCTACCTAGTTTGTCGAGATATAAATCAAGCCCAGTAAGTATATTAGACAAAAAAGGAGAATGTTTTCATAGACTGGAGAGAAGTAATAGTTAAAGATATGACTTGAATGGACTCAGGATTATTGGCTCCTGACAGACTTATAAGTGAAATATACATTTCCTAAGAGCTCTCATAGGTCCTTTGTCTTCTACAACTGTTCTGGCACTCACTGAAAACCTCACTCCTTTTCCTTTCATCACTATGAATAGTGCTTCTTTGCCTGGTTCGATTATTTTTAGGTATGTATATAACTATCTGTTGCTGCTGTTTGTATGGGAAAGTTGAAGAGTAATAGGCTACCGGGAGGGAGGATAAAAGGGAGGAATAAACAGTAGAGACAGTGGGAAAAGGGAAGGCAGAAGGGAGGGGGTAACAGAGGCCTGAAACTGATTGTGTTCATTTAACTGAAGAGTTTCATATGGAGAGTAGAAAGGGTAAGGGGTGGGCCAGGAGCTACTGCTCTAACTGAGCTGTAGGCAGAGATAAAAGACTAGCAGCCACATCAACACCTAGATGTCAGAATATAAGCCTCAAGAAATCTGGATCAGAAGACATCAGAGTTAGAATCTTAGAAGAATGTCAAAGATTAAATCTGCTACTACAAAGAAAGAAAAGGTAAGAGAAAGGTCTGAAGCAGCCAGCTAGGCCAGTCAGGAAAAGAGAGGTGTGAAGAATGTAGTGATTCAGTCTAGGAGGAGGGTTCTTACTGGCAAGGGGTCTCTTGAATGGGTCAGGTGCTACAATTCTTTTGTTGTTGTTTCATGTTTCACGTGTTCTTGTGTGTGTGTTGCTTATAAGCATATGTATATTATATTTGCTTATGTGTGGCTATACCTGTCTGTGAAGATATGTGTGGAGGCCAGATTTGTTATGATTGTCTCTCTGTATTGCTCTCTACTTTATTATCCAAGACAGAGTTTCTTATTGATCCCAGCATACCCTGATCACTTTTGTCTTGGTATATCATTTCTGCCTCCAAAGGACTTAGCTGGCAAGTAGGCCTTCATGTTCACATTGTTAGGTTTTTAATGTGGATTGGATACTGAGATCCAAATTTCATTCCTCACATTTATATTCAAGCATCTTATCCATTGAGCTATTTCTTTTCCTCGGGAACCCACATTCCTGACTTAGATGCAGAAAGAAATCACACAAGTGTGCTGTGGGATGGATGACAGGATAGTTTGTAGAGAAATTGATGCCAACATTACTGTATAGCCTGCAATACCAGAAAGTGTCCTAACTCATGACTCAGATACTGTAGCTTGTCCCAAGAAGCTATTTCACACATGAACAGACCCTACTTCAAGTTGCTATCTCACTGACTGATATATTATACCAAAATTGGCAAATATCCATCAATTTACATATTGACGTGCTTCAGGGATTGCCCAGTCTAGAGATTTGGAGTACCAAATAGTGATAGAAGTAGCATTTCCTGTCATCGCCCCTTTATAATGAAATGCTAGTATCCGGGTATGTCCTCAGGCCTTGCAAGTGCTTCAGAGCATCTTCACAGGGGGGTTGTGGGCTTCTCACTATTTTTGTTCATCTTGGGCTGTGCTCAATCTTTATTGATGAAGTTTCACAATGGTTTCCCCTGGGACAGACTCTTGGATCCCTCATTACTCATAATATATACCAAAAGAAATTGTTTCATGTTCTTAGGACTATCAACAGCTTCAGTGAGACTTTTCTCTGGGCTTTAATATCTTTTCTTCTCAAATCTTCCAGTATGTGAGTGTGGTATAGAGTGAAGAAGTGGTCAGCAGATAAGACTTGTGGGCATTCCTGGTTTCTTTTTATCTACCTTTTATATTCAGAGGGCCCTTTTTTGAATTTTAGGTCTATTTTCTCCTGAGATAAATTCTTTCTGTGAAAATCTCAAGAGTATCCTTTACATAGACTCCTCAGCAAACAACTGGCCTTTCAACAAGACAAGAGCTGTCTCAGTTCTGGAAGAAATTCCCATGCAAACCATGTTCATAGAATTCTAACAATGTTCTCTTACTGTGGCCACTGATGACTTGATTGTTCTGAGGCCTTATACATAGACATGGGTGTGACCATGCCTCAGTGTTGAGGGAGCCTGAACCATCAAGAGTTTGCTCTCATAACTCAGAGTTTTTAAATTACAGATCATTATTCATGAAGAGCAAAAGTCTCCTGCGGCTTCCTGGAACACAGGTGTATTTTCTAAGCTGTTTTTTTTTCTCTCTCAGAAAATTGAAGAGGTCTTTAAAAGCTCCTTCACCTCTGGCATGACATTTTCCTGGAAGACTATCAAGAAATGTCAACACCACCTTATTTATTCCATGAAGACTTCATCTTTCTTTTTGTCGAATTTTAAGTTTTCCCTTATTTATCTCTCTCTCTATCATCTACCTATCTATCCACTGATCATCTATTCATGTTGGAAATACTCCTAAACAAGGCCCTACACCAGCACTTTGACAAAGTAGAGCCATAATATATTGGAGTTGTTACTAACAGGTGTGGGTAGCTTTGGATAGCTTTCTAAGATAAGTGTTACTGTCCTCATTATGCCATTAGGGAACAGAAAAACAGAATAGTTAAGCCACTTGTCCAAGGATGCACTGCTGTCAAGAAGACTTTGACTCCAACTTTTTGTCTAAATATAGACTCTTCCCATTTGTTGACCTGCCCCTTGTCAATGTGAACCCTCTTTTTCTTTTAACTCCATTAATAATTACATTTTGGGCTAATTTAAATTGAGTTTGACCTGCCCCTTGTCAATGTGAGCCCTCTTTTTCTTTAACTCCATTAATAATTACATTTTGGGCTAATTTAAATTGAGTTAAATGTGAACTGATTACAAAATTTGAGTATATAACATTAACACACACACACACACACACACACACACACACACACACACACATATATATATATATATATATATATATATATATATATACACATGCTAAGCATTTTCTAAAAAAAAATGAACTTACTTGGCCAAAACCTTAAGAATATTAGGCATTTAGGCATCCAAATTTCTGTGTTCATTTTAACAGACATTTTTACTTCATGTTTGTTTTCATTGTTATCAATATGCTTACAAAGGTGAACTTATTGTTCTGAAAAGAACATGGAGCAAGAATTCTTATTCCCTGTAAGATCTAAGAGATAGTGAGTGCAAGCAGGCTTGAGGGATGTCTTACAGAGAAGAGGAACTTGCAAAGGGGACTCAAAATGTGGACCAAAATAAGAAAGAAACCACAAGTCAAAATTTCCCAAAAACCTTGTTGTTGTTTTTTTTTAAAGAAGACTTTCAAGAATATCTTCAATCATTTCAGAGTAACATGTAATAATAAGGCATGATAATAGCTAAGATTATATTAGTATTCTTATATGGTAATGATAACATGTTTATGTATATTATCATTACCATGCTTACACTACCACCACTACAATTTTAGTTGCATTTTACCAAATAGAAAGCTAAGAGATAAAATAATTGGCACCCAAGATTAGTTAGCTTTCTATTCAGTATACATTGCTGCAAACTTAGTGACATCAACAGAACCCACATTTGATGCCTCTCTGTTTTTATTGGCTAATAGTCCATCTACAGCTCAGCTGAGTCATTTGCTCAGTGCTTCCCACAACTGTAATCAAGATTTTGATTGGGCTATGGTCTTATTTGGAAGTTTGGATGAGAAAAGATGCTCATTCAGTCCCTTGGTGATTGATCCCTGCAGGCTTCTACATGCTTAGAAGTTATGTGCAGTTTCTAGCTATGTGGTCTTACTCACTATGGCTATTTACCGCACCAAACTTGCTGGAATAATCTTTAGAGTAAAGCTGGAAAGAAGGCACTATCTTACAATCTTATTCAGTCATGACAGTTACCTTTTTCATAATTCACTGGTTATGGGAAAATCAAAGACTTTACATACAAGAGACTATTTCACAAATACATAAATACCATAAGACAGGAATTGTTGTTGGGTTTTATGTGAGAGTCTTTGTGTTTTATTCATCCAGCTGTGATGTGGAAAACAGAAGATGTGATCCTAGGGACTCCTAATGAACATTTTGTCATTGAGTCTGGAAACATGGATATCAACAGAGATTTAAGAACAATTTTGCAGATTTTTTTAATAGAAATTATTTCTATGACAAGAGTTTCAAATATCCCTCAATCATATTCTCCTTTTTCTTTGGTTTTCTTCTTTCCATTTTTGCTTCTTCTTTTTCCCTCCCTCTCTCTCTGCCTCCTTTTCTCCCTCCTTATCCCACACATTTTGTTTTCCTGATCTTGCTGTGTAGCCCAGTTCAGCCTAGAACTCTCTCCTGTAGCCCGGGTTGACCTTGAACATGTAATCCTGCTTCTGCTGTCTCTAGACTCCTTCTCTGTCTTAAAAGGTCAGTCACTGATGTTATGTTCAGTCATAAACATTGCTTACTGTACTAAACCAGTAATCAGAATATAGTCATCTGCTAAAGACTTTGAGACAAACTTGTATATTAACCAGGAGCAAATGCATGAATTGAGCACAAAAACTGACATTATAAACTATTATATAAGACATGACTTACTACAAATGCACTCTGTTTCTATTTTCACTGATTCTTCTATCCTGGGTCCTTCCTGGTAGGAGGTGTAATGTATTTGGGATTCCATTCAGACAGTGAAGTCACGTTGACCTGTGTTTACAACTGGCTACTAGCCAGGAAATATCTGTAAATTTCATGGATGAAAATCTTAACTTTCCAGGAACCTGAGAAACTTGAATCTATGCTAAAAGTTCTCCATGTACCACCTTTCTGCTCATCTCTCCATTTTTCCTAGTTGAGGGAATGATAATCTCTGCCCTATGGAAAGCACTTATAAAATGGTGTACAGAAATTAACCAGTCAATTCTTTCACCACATATTTCCTGAGAATGAATGAATAAACAAAGGCTATAAATCAGATTAATGTGCACTCCTGTTTGATCTGTGCAGTCACCTTAAAGAGAATCAACAAAGCCAAGTAGAAATTGGCAATGTTTGCTCAATTATTTTCTGATGAGAATAATGAAAAACTGAATGAGTATAGTGTAAGTCAACAAAAGAGGAGCTAATGAATAGTAAGTAAACCAATCAACTTTTTAAGGAGAAGCTAATATTGGACAAAGATTTGACAACTCATTTCAAAGAACAATCTGTAATTTCAGACTCTGTCTGCCCTTCCACTGTTCATAGGAAAGAAAAGGAGGCAGATGTTGAGGAAGAAGAGGTGTGGGGCTCACTGGTTCAACACCTATTCAACATGTTCTTTGCATTATGCATATAATTATATGTCCTCACTAGCATCTAACAAGAAATGGAGCTGGGTGGTGATGGCTCATGCCCTTAATCCCAGCACTTGGGAAGTAGAGGTAGGTGGATCTCTGTGAATAAGAGGCAAGTTTGGTCTACAAGTGCTAGTTCCAGGACACAGAGAAATCCTGTCTCTAAAAACAAAAACAAAAAAAAAAGAAAGTAAAGAAAAGAGAAGAGAACTAAATCAGTAGTCACTGCCCTTGGCTTCTTTTCCATTCATTGTGGTCTAGCTGGCTGGAAGAATGGCAGTTGGGCATATGGAAGGGTAGGTGGATGATGTTGAAGTGCATCCATGTCAGTACATGACTTTCAAACCAGATGAAGCCTCTTGCCTTAAGATCACATGCAAATAATAGCTTAGAAACAGTCAGGTACTTGGGAATATTTGAACACACTTATTGTCTGTAGGAGTCCACAGTTTTTGGCATTTTTCCCTTTGAAAATTATGTTCTATTTTGTGTCTGGTTTTTAACTTTGGCTTTCCTCATTTATAACCTCTTGGGACAATCACACTCCTCAAAGCCCTGCTTTAATGACTAGTTCTAAACTTGGTGATCACTCACCAGGACAAAGGTTGGACAGATGGGCACATTTACAATTGTTCATTTTGAATTACTATACCAGAGCTGACCAGACGACAAATGCCTCTCCTTTTCCTCAATATGCTTTTTAAATGGATGTTTTATGGATTTTGATGAAGTGGCAAGTCCTTTGAATCTGGCATCAAACCACCCATAAGTAAAATAATACACCAGAAAGGAAATGTAATTTTAAGTAAGGTAGCAATTATGCAAAATAGACAAGAAACATCTCTGAGAGAGATTATTAAACGCTAGTTGCATGCCACACTTTCCTGTTCTTTGGGTGAAGGAGATGCCTCTTTCTGGAAATGGAGAGGAGTATCTTGAGGTGCAGTGCAGGTCCTCTACCTTACAGTTATTTGCCCACCACAAGAAGGTGCTTAAAACTGAAATGTGTAGCTCAGCTCCTCATTTTTCTTCTTGTGATACTGTGGCATGGAGACAAATGTCAATGTGTTGGCTAGAGCAACGCTGTAAATATAGTGATGGTTCTCCTCCTGAAATCTGAGAGGCAGACCTCAGAGAAGCTTTCCATCTTTCCTTTGGGTGTGTTGCTCTAAAGTCAATTGAAACAAAGGGCATCCATAATCTCTATTTCTGGTGGGAGTGCAAACTGGTACAGCTGCTTTGTATATCAATATGTCAATTTCTCAGAAGAATAGAAAACAACCTACCTTAAGAACCAGAAATACCACTTTTGGGCATATAGCCAAAGGATGCTCAATCATACCACTATGCTTATAGCAGCATTATTTGTCATAGCCAGAATCTGAAAACAACCTAAATGTCCCTCGACTGAAGAATGGATAAAAAAAAGGTGGTACATTTACACAATGGAGTACTACACAGAAGAAAACAACATCATCTTGAAATTTGAGGTCAAATGGGTAGATCTAGAAAATATAGTCTAATGCATGTTAATGAGGTGGCAAAATTCAGAATGGCATTGGAGAGTGGCTTAGAAGTCTAAAGGCATTCAAAGATTCAAACTTCTCGGCATGAGTATGTCTTCTTCAAGATTCTTAGAACTCCCCATTGTTTATCAGAGCAATAGGCATTGTTAATGACCATGCTAGGATATGATCATTGAAACTACTCACAGTCGATTGGCCCTACATCAGTTTCCTGGGAGAGGAATCTTCACTGTTAACTTGGCTTCATTTAGAATACCTAGAAAGCATGCTGCTGGGCTTATCAGTGAGATATGCAGACAGATGCTTAAGAGAGTAAGGGAGACTCACCAGAATATCAGTAAGTGATGTGGGAGTGTCATATATCAATCTGTTGATTTCATTGGTTAAGCAATAAAGAAACTGCTAGTCCCATTTGATAGGCCCACCCTTAGGTGGATGGAGTAAACAGAATGGAAGGCTGGGAGAAAGAAGATGAGTCAGAGAGTCACCATGATTCTCTCACTCAAGACAGAGGTAGGCTAGAATCTCCCTGGTAAGCGCACCTCATGGTGCTACATAGATTAATAGAAATGGGTTAAGAGGCTGAAACTAAGGGGCCAAGTGGTGTTTAAAAGAATACAGTTTCCATGTAATTATTTCGGGGCATAAGCTAAAGCTAGCCGTGGCGGGGGTGCCGGGGATGCAGCACCGCCGCTCCTACTACAACAGAGTGGCACTCAATGTGCTAATGAACTCCACGTAAAACCTGAGAGAGCTTAATTTTTATCACAGAAAAAAACAGAGTTTAACACAGATTTTTTGCTGTTTGTTGGTGGCATGCTGTAGAGAGATTTCCTGATTCAGCAATAGCAACAGAAAAGAAGCTGCGTCATTTTAAAGCGCAGCTTCTTGGGGCTGTGCTGCCAGCATGAACTCTGGCTTTAAAGCATTTCAATGGATTTTATGGGACTGGATGTTTCTGTTCCCGCTTGGGATCGGAAGGAGAGTGCTCTGAGACCATGCTGATGGCTCTCAGCGCTCCCCTCCTGCACCTGGGCAGAAGGCAGAATCAGGCTTAGGCAAGCGGAAGAACATGGCGGATTCCTGTCAACATATAGAGAGATGTTTTCAGACTGTACAGTGCTCTGTGTGTCAGATTTGGCTGTAACTTGGATGAAAAGAGTTTCTGTGCTGCACGCTCAGTCTCAGAGTTAAACTGCTGACTGCAGTGCCAATGTGGACTTGCTGTGTGCCTGGAACTGTGCTCAGCTCAGGGGCACCAAATGGATCTGAGGCAGGAGCGACTGCTCCATGCTGAACTGTGCTGACCTCAGGCAGTAACTGCCGTAATTACCATAATAATGGCGCAGTTAAGGTTTAGACTTGGCAGTAAACAGGCACTACCTTATTACCCCTACATGGTGCAACTTAAGTTTTTAAGAAGTGCTTAACATTTTAAGAAATGCTCCTGGATAGTAAAAAAAATGTTACAGATTCACAATAAAACAGATTCAGACATAAAAGACCACACTGTTGGATGAATGTACATAGGCTTGAGAGAGAGAAGAAAAAGAATATAGAGAATAAAGTTAATGGTTTAAAAAAAAAGGTAAAGTCTTTAAAGAGACAGAGTACAGATAGTTAAGAGATTAAAAGAAATAAAGAAAAATAAGCCATGTAAAAATGGAAAATTCACAGAGAGTCTGGATTATGTACATTGTGTTTTCTTTAAAATTTTTGACTGTGAAGGAGCTAAGTACAGAGAGACATTTCATTACATGGGCTGCCAAGCTAAACCAGAATGGATATAAGGGTATTACGATTTCAAAATTTGGGTCTAAGGATATGATGCTTTGGAGAGGGTCTTCTTTTGTTTTCACAGAGGACCAGACCCTGTGGATTGCATCTATCCCAATTTGGTATGATAGACCATGCCCTCCTGAAAGGTTGCTGTGAACATCTTCAGAAAATTGTTTTGCTCAACTGTCAACTGAGATGAAACTAGCACACAGGTTATACCATGAAAGACCTAATTAACAATGCCCCCATTCAGAAGGAAGCAGTTTGGAGAGAAAAATCTGTGCCCATGTTCCCAAAATATTGTTTATAAATGTTTTTTTACATTTAAAGGGGGATATGATATAGATATGAATAATTTGCATTGGTATGGATTTTAAGATCAATTTTGTTATATGTATATGTATTTCTGATATTGATTAAGGTTTGTGATTGTATAGTTCATTTAAAATGTAATGTATAATTAGGAAATATAGGTTGTTGATGGATAATCATAAATAATAGTCAAGTTTGTAGCCATGTTACTTAGATTTTCTAGATATATAGAGATATATTTCAGATAGGCATTCTTCATATCTCTCAAAGGCTACAGAATATGACATTTAAAATATTTTAATAACTTAGGACTTTTCATGACAATGAGACATATCTGCTCCTGGCTTCCTCTCTACTTTGAGAGGAAGATGGGCATCGAAGAGGATCCTTATGGAGTTTGATAGCCATTTGGGCAAGAAACTGCTCTTGCCTGGACTGATGCATAAACTGGACACAAAGAACCCACAGAGAGAGGACTGCTGAACTTGCCGAAAGGTGAGATGGTCTTTTGGGGTTCCTGACTCATGAAAGTGTCTGCGAGACATTCTGCAGGACACAGCAGAAAGTGACTGAACTGTCTTTGGAATTTCCTGCTTGATGAAAATGTCTGCTGGATACTATGGGCCTGAAGGCTGAAGATGGATGCCCCAAAGGTACAAAAGAACTTTGGGTGACTGTCCAGGCAGCGAGATGTCTCTGTCATTTCTAGAGTTTTCTTATTTCTTGTTTACTTAGGTAGGATTATATCCTTCTGGAGTCTTTGATGGAGTTGAAGAATGGATAGGTAATTATAGTTTTTCATTGTTATGATAAAAGATAAAGTAGATATAAATATTGTAACTGTAATTCTTGCTTGTAACTGTTTTGCTATATGTAATTTTACTATGTTAAAGTTAAAGCCTTCCTTTTTTTTGTTTAAACAGAAAAAGGGGAAGTGATGTGGGAGTGTCATATATCAATCTGTTGATTTCATTGGTTAAGCAATAAAGAAACTGCTAGTCCCATTTGATAGGCCCACCCTTAGGTGGGTGGAGTAAACAGAATGGAAGGCTGGGAGAAAGAAGCTGAGTCAGAGAGTTGCCATGGTTCTTGCACTCCAGACAGACGTAGGCTAGAATCTCCCTGGTAAGCGCACCTCGTGGTGCTACATAGATTAATAGAAATGGGTTAAGAGGCTGAAACTAAGGGGCCAAGCGGTGTTTAAAAGAATACAGTTTCCGTGTAATTATTTCGGGGCATAAGCTAAAGCTAGCCGTGTAGGCGGTGGGGGTGCCGGGGACGCAGCACCGCCGCTCCTACTACAACAGGTAAGAACTCCACATAAACTGAATAAAAGATGACAAAGGACGAAAGCAGCTGAGTACCAGCACCTTTCTCTGCTCCTTCCTTACCACAGATTTAATGTGACCAGCTGATCCATGCTCCCATCACCATGCTATTCCTGCTGTCGTGAACTTAATCCCTTAAACTGACAGCCAAAGTGAATCTTTCCTTCTCTAAATTGTCATGACAATAAAAAGAAGCTAACATGTTATACAAGACAGTGTGAGCATACACGCCCCCACCCCACCCCCACACATACACTAGTAGTATTTGCTATATGCTCTAAAACTCTTTGGCACACCTAGGTTCAAACTCCAGATTCCAGTTGTGCCCTCAGGAGATGTGCATCATGGGACTGATGGAACTTTCCCAAGTTTTGTTCTTATTGGCCAAATGTAACTGTCATTTCTTCTCCAATGGGTATTAGACATATAAACACAGTGAAGAAAATTTCAGGCAGTGTTTCGTGGATGATTCCTTTTCTTATTTAGCACTGGGTAATTATGGTCTTTCTAGCATTCAGGTTGACCCACAAGGTATGTTATTTGAAGTTTAACTGAACTTTGTCTGCTGGGAAGGAGATTTCTGCAGTGTGCTGACCTCATGATCTGCACAGCCCTTTAACCTGGCAAGACCTCTGGAGTACTCATTAAACACACAGCGGGCTGAGTCCAAGGGAGACCCAGAATATACACTGGAACTGAAGTGTGGAAGGCCTCCATAGCCGTGGCTTTTCTTTTCTACCAGAACTAAGTCCTCCAGGGGCAGCATCGACATCTGCAAAGCTTTCAAACTTGACTTTTCATTTCTCCTCTCTGCAGAACTGTGTTCGCCTTGGCCTTTTCATCTCGGCATTTAACTGAGAAGAATTTCAATTGTTTGCAGTCAATCCCACAGTGCTTTTCCAATTTACCTTTGTTTTCTTTGGGATTGTCAGAGAAACCTCATGTGGCTTGTGTAATTCACTTGTGATTCCAGAAGAGCCTGGCGCCTCAAAGTCACAGAGGAGTTCTGTAAAAGATCTCTGCAATATATGTGAGGGAAAAGCGTTGGAATGGCAATCAAGAGACCAGTGTCACCCTTCTGGCTTCTGCTTAATTATTATAAGTGTATGACCTTCAACAAGACAGTCCTTTGCCCTTGGGGCCTTAGGGTTTTATTTGTATGTGTGTTGTTCTTTGTATTAGTGTGTATTCATTGTACATAGTAGTAATTTGCACAAAGATTGCATTTCATCTACTTTGACTATATTCCTCCCCACATACTTTCCAATTTTGCCCTTTTTTCATCCTCTGATCACCTCTGCTTCTTTATCTCAGATAACCCTGCTTCTACTTCACTGTTGATATATATATATATATACATACATATATATATATATGCATATGTTTATTTATGTTTGTAAGATCCATTGGAAATATAAGAACGGTGCCAACTTTGGCTACTTAGTGATACTTTCTGGGACATAGGTATTTCTTCAGTGTCAAATGGAATTTTTATTCCTTACATTTCTGACTTTTTTTGTACTTTGATTTCTAGCACTGTTTTATTGACAAAAGGGTTCCTTCACAGTATTTTTTACGTCACTACATTATGTTGATCTGTAATCGTCAGTAGTGATTCCACTTCTTTTAACACCAACGTGATCAAAGGATATGTTTGCTCCACTATGCAGTGACAAACTCAGAAAACCTTCAACATTGGTTAGGTGAATTGGGGTCTGTGAAAATGTGCGGTAGCCAGTTCATCAGGATTGTAATTCGAACTGCCTTCTGGTAAAATGTAAAAATTCTCAACCTGCTGTGTGTTTAATGAGCGCTCCAGAAGTCTCACCGGCTTACAGGGCTGTGCAGCCAGCCCAGGAGGGCTGCCCACTGCAGAAATCTCCTACGCAGCAACCAACGTTCATCTTTATGATGATCACTGCAGCAAGGTCAGCAACTGCTTGAATTGCAGATGTTGCAGAGTAAAATGGTAACTGTACTGGGTAGAGTCAAGCCCAAAAATAATAATGTCAATACCTGGGGCAGGTCCCTGCTTTCCACACTCAGGAACATGTTACCATCTGGCTTGTGTTCTGCTTTCCTCTGAGTCCAGATGTGGATCCAGCAACCTTTGTTTACTCGCCCCAGGCAATCTGAATATTCTGAAAGAGTGTCTCAATAAAGCGCTGTTGCTGTCCTGCCACACACACACACACACACACACACACACACACACACACACACACACGACTCTTGGTTTTAGAGTGAAAAACACAGCATACTGTGTCAAATCTCCTCAAAATTTGTATACAAAAGTCACTTTATCTAGTGTGGTTTTGTGGAGATAAATTCTTCTGGAAGTAGCCAGGTTAAAGAAGGCTGCAAATGAGTAGTACTTATACAAGAGACCCGGGAGCTCAGTCTCTTCCATGGGAGGATGCTTCAAGATAACTGTCCTCAAATCAAAGCAGTGGTCCTTATCAGTCCTCACCAGTTCTAGCCTCTCTGACTGTCTGCTCTTGAGCTGTCTGCATCCAGAACTATGAATACCAATTCCGCACTACCCCAGGTCTGGTATCTTCTTTTTTTAAATTAATTTACTTTGCATTTTATTGCTTCTCAATTTCCTGAAAATGTATAATGTGTTTTGAACATTTCTACCCCAATCCACACTTGCAGTTCCTCTATTGCCCTCACCATGTTCCTTTTCCAACTTCATGTGCTTAAAAAGTCCACCAAATCCACTTTGTGCTTTTAATATGTGCATAAATGTAGAATCATTTCCTGGAGTTCTGATAGCCTCTCAAAGAAAAAAAAAACCTAATGCAAAATAGCTTCCTTCTCTCCCAGGAACCATCAATTGACAATAAGTTATGGGTCGGGTTTTATGATTTCCCCCCCCCACCCCAGTCCATGCTGGGATATTGGTTTTGTTTGTTTGGTTGGTTGGTTTGGTTTTGGTCTTGTGCATGCACTCACAGTTGAAATGTGAAACAATCCTGCAAGGCCCTGAAAATAATGTTTCTCTGTTAACATTCATTACTTCAGGCTCCCACACTCTGTCTTCTCTTCCACAGTGGTCCCAGTGTCTTGGAGGAATGAGTTATTGCATAGATGTCTCATTTGAGGCTAAGTACTTCACAGTCTCTTATTCTCTGCACAGAGGTCTCTGTATTAGTCACCATCTAATGCAAAAAGAAGCTTCTCTGATGAGAGTTAAGAGATGGACTAACCTATGGGTATAAAGAAGAAAACTTAGGGGGGGGGGGATGTATTATCATGACCCTTTAGCAGAATAAAATTACTAAATTCTCCTCCATGGCCTAAAATTGAGCCACCAGATTTTGAACCAATTAATAGTACCACACAAGAATTCTGTTTGATTTGATTGGAGAAATCCAATCAAAGTGGGGTGGTTTATCCCCATAACAATCATTCCATTATAGCACCTGTAGGTTTATTTTTGCCAGGCCAATTATTACTATAGCTCACAGAATTCATAGCTATGTAAGAACATTAATTGTGTTTCTTCTTCATGACTATGAAGGTTACTAAATAAAGCTTCCAGATAGATACCAGGTTGGTTTCTCTATGCCCTGTGACTCATGTATTTGCTCTTTAGCAATAAGGTCTTACTATCAAATTCTTGATGGTAACCAAAACCAATAGTAAATATCCTGTATTATCTGGATTTTCTATGAGATCTCAGTAACAAACAACTTGAAAAGGAGTAATCAATTCCTTACATTGTATTTTTATATTTGATAGCCTATGGTATCTGGAAGAGGCATTTATCCTGGAATTATAGGTTAACCTAATTTAAACTCCTTTTATATATACATATATATTTAAGAAGCATGTATTTAGGAAGCTTCTGCAGTAATTGGTTTTGTTTTTAATTATTTATTTTACATACCAACCACCGTTCCCCTTTCTTCCACTCAGCCCCTTGCCCACAATGTCCTCCCCAACCCATCCCCCCATACACTTCTCAGAAAGGGTAAGGCCTTCCATGGGGAGTCAACAAAGGCTTGCATACTAAGTTGAGGCAGGACCAAGCCCCTTTCCACTGCAGGGAGGCTGAGCAAGGCATCCCACTATAGGGCATAGGCTCCAAAAGACCAACTCATGCACCAGGGACAGATTCTGGTCAAACTGCCAAGGGTTCCACAAATATACTAAGCTGTACAACTGTCGCCCACATGCAGAGGGCCTAGTTTGGTTCCAAGCAGGCTCCCCAATCTAGAGTCCATGAGCTCCCACAAGCTCAGGTCAGGTCTTTGTTGCTAGCTTTTTCTCACTTTTATGGTTAGTCCAATTTAAACACTTGAGCCACCTGTTTGTCACATGCGATTTTTTTATACCTCACCAGCAATGAGGCAGAAGCTACTCACTGTGCACACATGAGATGTAGTAGCCAGTAGCTCGTCTATTTTGTATTTATAACTTACTGTGCATGTATACCTATGAAACCCTTTGTATAAACAGTCATGCACATATGCATATCCACATAAGGAACAAGGGCAAATCCATGAGCAAGTACAGTGAAATTCCAGCAGTTAGAACTCTCGTGGCTGACTCAATTCTCAATGTAGGATTCAACAAGACCCCATATAAAACTGCCAAGCAACCTGGGCTTTTGTCTGCAGGCTCTCTTTACAAAATATATATTTACATCTGTAGTGGTCTCAGGCCCACAAACACTGGCAGGCTATGAGTGAGGCAGGGCATCTGGCTTCTAAAACCTCCTATACTTCTGACTTCTCCAAACGAGCAGAGACACCTTGAATTTCTCTCATGCTTAAAGCCCTTGGGTGGCTTCTGTAATCTTTTGGAGCAAAAGCAGAGCTAAAGGCATCATTGCAAAATTCAGCTTACAATGCTAACAACACAATTTAATTTTAATGATCATGTCACACTACTCCAATCAAGAATCGGATTATTCCCAGCAGAAACTTTCCTTGTTCCTGTTCTAATAGATTGCTACACATGGTGATCAAATGTTATTCTGCCATCATAATATTTTCACTACATTCTTTCTTGTATAGCTTCTTTCTTTTGTTGTAATATTTTTGAGATTCTTCAATGATATTTTATGTGTCAGTAGTCAATACCATCTTGTTAAAGGGCAATATCACTTTATGGCATAGCTTTTTATAGATGCATGTGTTGGTGAGCAGTTTAACTGTAGCTTTATTTCCATAAAGCTATGTAAACATTTTCAGAACTCCATTATGTGGAAATGCTGTTTCTTTTCTTTAAGAAAAAATAACTAGAAGTACCTGGGTATTTCTGGTTCTTTTTATTATTATTATTAAAAATTTCCACCTCCTCCCACTTCCCTCTTTTCTCCCCATTCCCCCTCCCCCTAGGTCCAGGAAGGTGAGCATCCAAACAGACTAGGCTCCCACAAAGCCCGTCCATGCAGTAGAATCAAAACCCAGTGCCATTGTCCTTGGCTTCTCCATCAGCCTCCACTGTCAGCCACATTCAGAGAGTCCAGTTTGATCACATGCTCCATCAGTTCCAGTCCAAATGGCCTTGGTGAGCTCCCATTAGATCAGTCCCACAGTCTCAGTGGGTGGGTGCACCCCTCGCGGTCCTGACAGAGAGATTCACAAGCACACAGACACACACAAACACAAACACACATACACACATGAAAGATAAAGTAGTTTGATGAAAAATCTATGAAAATGCATAAGGCTTTCTGGATGATTTCTTTATTTTTCTAATATCACAGAGTTAAAAAGAAAAAGAATTTAACGTAGTAACAGACCTATGCAGAAGGCCTTGATGTATGCTGTGCAATATTTCATCCGACTCTTGAGAGAAAGAATTTCTAGCTAACAGGAGTTCTGTGTAAATGTTATCTGTCTATCACTTGATTTAGTATAGTATTTGGCATATTGAACACAGTCAAACGTATCTGTTGCGTATATGAGATAATAAGTCAATTGGCCAATTATCTCATTTAATTATCACAAAGGAGAGAATCAATCAATGAGCTTTGGAAGAAAACAAAACCACTGCAAATAAAAACAGCAAATGCATTACATATTGATGTAATTTAGCTTCATCCAAGATACAGATGAGCACAATTTGGGTCAAGATGAGCAGGATGAGATGCTCATCCAAAGCCCTTTTCAGCCCAAGGGTAGGAATCAAATAGAGCACTTTTCTGGATAATCAATTACTCCCTACCTTGCATTTCATGGCTCTTCATCTTTTTCTTAGATCAATCCTATCAGCAACCCACACATGGTTTTGTCTCCTTTCAGTAACTCTCCTTTGACTCCGTGTTGTCCTTGAAAGTTTTCGAGGGGAGACCATCTTTCTGACAAAGTTGTGGATGCTTGCTCTCTGTACTTCTCAGTCTGGCCTGTCTCCTTCCGATCTAGTTTCTGTCATTGACATGACATGGGAATTGTTCTTGCTGAGATCTCTAGAATATGAAAATCAATGGACAGTTCTGTACTCTGCTTTTACTCTGGATTTGGAGCCTCACTCAACAGGATTAACAAAGAATTGTAGGGCCTGGATATCACATTGCACTCTTGGGTATCTCTTGGCTCTGCCATTGTTCATACAGCCTTCCCCAGTGACAATAATTTTTGTCCTTTCTCAGTAAGAGTAGTTCCTTGGCCTTGGTTCTTTTGTATTTATTGTGTCATCATCATCATCTTCAAATTATCTTTTCCCAGTTCTTGCTCATCCTCTGGGTATCAGGTCAGATTTTCCTTCTTCAGAAAGGATTTCCTTGTCCACCCTGACCACAAGGGGCATTACCCATTTAGCTTCCCATCTGACCTGCAGTGAATCAATCCCATGTGCAGTCCAGTCCCTTGACCCTGTGTTCTACATCCTTAGTCATAGGCGTCACCTCTATGTGTAGCATTTTCTTCATCTGAACTTTATTATGATGATCCCCTCAACCAACTGCTATGGGCATTCTGTATGCCGAGCAGACTCACATACTAACCTGTCATTTTAAATAAGTTCCGTATCCATGTTTTCCTTTCCCAGAGTGATGATTAGCTTTTATTTTCAAGTTGCTCAACTAATCAGGACTGCAAAGGCATTTCCAGGAAGGATCATTTGAGGGGAGACCTCTATCCCCCAGAACAGGGAACACCATTTCTCTAGCTGGTCTAGTTATAAAGTGTTTCCAGGAGAAAACCATACTGCTTTCCTGCCTATCTCCCCTTCTTGCTTGTAGTGCCTCTTTCTCTGCTGCTGGTGCTGCAGCAGTTTTTGCTGGCTTTGGAATCCAGGGTTTTGGGGTTCTTTAACTTTCAACATTGACTGATGACCAGCAATCCTATAGGAAGTTTCTAGGCCTTCAGCAACTGCTCAGGACTAATGAGACGTCCCCTTTCATATACTGGAGTTCTCTGCTTCTCTAACACAGAGACAATCACTACCAGACTATGCTGCCTGCTTCAGTTCTAAGACATTCTAGTAACTCCTCTTTTATACATACAAATACACATACTCTGTTTCTCTAGAAAATCCTCACTAGTACACCCCACAATGCCTAAAACATTCAGCGTGGCACAGATTTCCTTCCTTTATTTTTTTTTACCCTGAAAATGATTGCTAATAACTAAAGCAAGTTTGCCATGCCACTGGAAAATTAAATTATTCTTTCTTAAGATGGTCACACTAGAGAAAGGATAGCGGTAAATAGGTCTCCAAAGGAAATGGGAATGAGCCTTCCTAGTGTCTTTTAATAGAAGTGTTATTTAACTTTTATGGGTGTGCCACAGAGAAGAAATGGGTTTCTGCTCCCTGAGCTTACAAACCAAATAAAATAAACAGACAAGGAAGGCAGTGGGCCATTTGATGGACCTCCCCAGAAGACTCACAGCAACTGGAGGATCAAAATCAACTGACTGTGTTTACTCACTTTTAACTTCCATCAGGGTTGGACTTTAATCTCCGCCTTAACAACTGATTTTGTTGGACTTTTCCCTAAAGAAAAACCAGGTTTAGTCCCCACTCCCATTTGGCATATGAATATTCTTGAACTTCTATTCTGGTTCAGGCATAAAAAGGTATACATGTGCCCTACCTATAAAGTGTGCTGGGGTAAGAGAGGCCTAGAGATTGAGGGAGTGGTAAACCAATGAATGATCTAGCCTAAAACCCATAGGAGAAAAAGCCCACCTCTGACACCACCTGGAGCACCAGGACCCACAGGCTGGGTGGCCCAGAGACCTAAGATAGAATCAAACAGAACTGTAGGAAAAAAATGTCAAGGTAATGATGCCTAATAATATTCTGCTATACTCAAGATTTGTTCCTACCCCAATAATCATTAGAGAGTCTTCATCCAACAACTGGTGAAAACAGATGCAGAGACCTAAATCCAAACTTTGGGAGCTCAGGGAGTCTGGCAGAGGAGCAGGATGAAGGACTGTAGGATCCAGAGGAACCAGGACACTGCATGAAAACCCACAGAATCAACTAACCTGGCCTCAAAGGACTTCACAGAGAATGAACTAACAACATGGGAATGACCTAGACCCTCTGCATATATGTGATAGTTGTATAGCTTGGTCTTCTTTGGGGACTCCCAAAAGTGAAAACAGAGGCTGTCTTTGATTCCCATATTATTTTGGGGGGACGCTGTTCCTCTTACTAGATTGCCTTGCCCATGCTTAATGCAAGATAAGGTACTTACTCTTACTACAACTTGATATGCCATGCTTTGTGAATATTCATAGGAGGCCTGAACAAAAATGGAGAAAGAATGGATTGTGGAGTGGGGATTGTGGAGTGGGGATTGGGATGAAGTGTGGTGGAGGAACAGGGTGGAGGAGAGGAGCTAAGGGCTGGAATGTAAAATAAAAAAAAAACTTTCCCAATAAACAGATATTGTACAAAAAGAGGAAGGAGAAACTGTAGGAGGAGATATACATTGTAGCCAGAATGACATTGTGGCAAGGGGAAAGGCTACATTAGGCAATTGTATCTCTATCACTTCAAGATTGCCTGGCATGCAGACATTTGCTTAATACTTGAAACCTTCTTTCTAAACTGCTGTTAACTAATGCCACCTACTCTTTTCAGGTGGAAGGGCTTAATAACATAATGACTGTATAGCCCCAGAAACTTGACAGCTGTAACAAGTGCAATGCTAATGATTACATAGCTTTCTTCTTCACCTGTACCCGTAAATCTCACATTATTTTCATTTACATTATCAAGTGAGGTCATTGAGCTTTCAGCTGTGATTCCTCTTGATACTTGGGTGACCAAACTTGGTAGTTTGGTCAAAGACAGATGGAAGATGGAATTGGGACAACATACGGTTGAAGCTTTATTCTATCACTGCAAATAAAGGCTAACATGGACTATGACAAATGCATTTACAACTTGTAAATCTCATTCATGACTTGATTTGTTTTCTGTAAATCCTGAGTTTACACACATTAAATGACTCCGGGATAGTGGGAAAGGTCTGGTGATTTCACATCAGAAAAGATGAAAAATAACCAGATTAGTTTATCCTTAAATTTGTTACAACACCCACAGCCACAAACCTCAGTACCATGCTGCAAACAGCAAATAAGATGGTGCTTTGGTATACCCATGTTCTTCATTTTGTTTTGTTTTTTTTTTTCTTTTTACAAATGTTTTCAAACTGTAGTTACCCACATTCTGTTTCCTTTAATCCAGCACACTTTCATTACTCCCTTCATGGAAGAGTCCCCACATTGCCCCAGCATCCGTCAGTGAATGGCTTCTTGTCAAGCCCATCAATCTGCCCATCAAATGATTCATCAAAGCCCCAGTCCTTGGGTGATAAATGCAGCTTGCAGTTAAAGCCATGGGAAGAATATAACCTCATAACAAAAATGAAGACTATGATTATTGGATGAGTTCCCTAGGTAGTGCTGTGTTTGGGGGAAAAATCCCTTTCCAAATGATTGAAATATTTTCTGATTAGTACTGGATAAATATGGTGACTATTACTTAGATACCACATGCTGGGAAGCAAATGTGATAATTATGTCTGTCAATCTGCAGAACCCCCTGGACTCAACTCCCATAAAATGCTACCATTTCAATCTAATAAGAAAGAAAGGCAAACAGAGAGGACAATAATGGCAGGGAAGGCTGAAAGCACCCCAGCTGTCAGCGTGCGTGTGGGAGGCAGCTGATGGTTTGGGTGTCATCATATTAACGGTCTCTTCAGTGAAAAGGAAGTCTGGCTGCTTTGTGCCGTGAAAAGGAGCAGTGGTTGAAAGCATTAAAATTAGATGCCATTTTCCTGAACATCATGATTATTTAAAATGCTAGCTGCTTGCCTTAAAACTATCATTCATGATGGAACATAGCAAGGCATATCGACACTGAGAGTCTGAGCCTTTTGTATAAGTCTCTCCACGAAAGAAGGTACACCATTTTAGATGATCCTGATGGCAGAGGATGGAGGATATGTTTGCGTGTGACTTTTAGCTATGTTATGCTGAACTCTCTTCTGATAGCAAAGCTAACCATTGCCCCCATACCAAGAGTGGGGAAGTCAGGAAGGACTTTTCACCGGAAGAAAGAAAGAAGCTTAGTAGGGCATAGCAGACACCAAAAGTATCCCCGAGGATAGAGTTGCAAAGGAAAATGGGAGTGTTTATGTAATAGTAGTGGTGGTGGCACTGACAGCAATGATAGGTGGTTCCCATATGCTAAATATCGTCTTAGAATTTTTATTATAATACTTTGCATGCATAAAATTAATTGTCTTGCTAATTATAAAATAATTTAGGTTCACATTTAGAGATGAGTGACCTGGAATATAAAGAGGTAAAATGACTAGTTCCAGCTCAAGGAATGATAAGATGTAAACTGGCTGCAGAGGTAATGCTTTGTCTTCTAAACTAAAGCCTTTCAAGGTGTGGATTAGATAATTAGGGTTGAACACGGAACAGTAGCTGGCTCACAAGCAGGAATGGTCAAGGTCATTATTATACAGTTGTGCTCGTGGAGGAACATGAAAATTCAACAGTGTGTTTGCAAATCCACGCATAAGGCTGTAAGCTGCTAACCTGGAGACTTTCTAGGATGTGTACACGTGCACCTGCAATTGCACATGTGCAAGCATGCAGCGTGTGTGTGTGTGTGTGTGTGTGTGTGCGTTTAACTTAGAATGCTCTCCAGGGTCCTAGGCATATACAAGATACAAGAAGTGGCAACCTACCACTAGCTATAACCACACATTGATCTCATTGACAAAGCCCTGCTTCCTTCTGTATTCTGGAAGTTGCTCAGTGGATGAAATGATGCTCCACTCTCCTCGACTAAACAGAGAGTTTTACAGCTGAAGTCTCTACATTGTTGATGTTTTGTTTGTTTCTTTTTTTTTTGTTTTTGATTTTTGAGACAGGGTTTCTCTGTGTAGCTTTGGAACCTGTCCTGAAACTTGCTCTGAAGAATAGGCTGGCCTCAAACTCATAGAGATCCTCTTGCCTCAGACTCCTGAGTGCTGGTATTAAAGGCGTGCACCACCGCCCCCGCCCCAGCTCCATTGTTGATCTTTAGTCTTTGTTATCACATAAAACTCAGCAAGTCACAAAAACAACAATATCATGAAAATAATAAAAGAAATTTTGGGAAGAGGAAGTTCAATAGAAGTGGAAGAAAGATAAAAGAGGATTTATTTGATCAAAATGCACTGTATTCATGTATAGAATTGTAAGAAAGTTTTAAAAATCAGTAAGACATAGAGTCAGAATTATTTTAATTATTCATTAATTATGCACGAATGCAAATAAGAATACAGTCAAGCATGATGGGACCAAAATAATATTTCAGCCTCATTTTCCTCAAGAATGATAAATTTGAATATTTGTGCTAAACACTCAACAAAATGTCAGAGACATTACTTCTGCAAGACACAGGCTCATTGTCAGCTCCTTGTAATCAGTTTAATTTTTGTACAGGAAAAGCAACAATCACAAATCAGCCTTCTTGTGTCCTTTGAATTTTTATGGCTTAAAATGAGACTTCCAGCCGATTCCATTTTATTTTGCAAACGCACCATGTTGAATCATTAATTACCTAAGATGCTACTGCGGGCTTATCTCCTTCTGAGGGAACGAAGTATAAATGCGTTGGGAACCTGGGGCTCTGAAGTCATTTTTTTCTTAAAATGCCATCTGCCAGGTTCCACTTCAGAACATCCAGAAATCATTATAGGTAAAGGATGAAGAGTTGGAGTCAATTTATCTCCTCCTAGCAGCTCGCGCTGTCAAGCCCTCCTTGGGCCTCCTCGCTCCCCTCTTTAGACTACTGAATTGGTCTCCTCACTCTTCCCTGTCATCAGCCCTGCCCGAACTTTAATCTGGGTAGCAAGAATGGTCACTCTTCTCAGCCAATCTGACAACATTTCCTCCCTGCTGAAAATGTCTAAAAGGTTTCCCATGTGTAGCGCCATGTTAGAAGTTCCTACGAGGCAAGAAAAGTGTTCTCCATGGCACCCCACTATACTGCTTCAGTATCATCCGTTACCACCAGCTCTCTGTCTGACAAATTTACTTCTGCTGTGTTTAATTACGAGGCTACCTCAACCTAGTCTTACTGCTTGGTAACCTCTGCCTAAGACAGGACCGTGTTTATCGTTTCCCTCTTCTAAGCTCACTGTCACCTTCTTTGCAGTAACTAGTTGCCATCACTCACCCACAGCGTGTTGGGTATGAGCCACTGATAACACGGCATAACAACCTTCACAAGTTTCCGAGGTCTGTTTTCATACTTTTAAATTAGTTCTTTGAGAAGTCTGTATAATGAAGTTTTTTCTATTTTCTTTTTATTTATTCTTCCCTCATACAATACATCCAGACTGCAGTCTCCCCTTCCTCCACTCCTCCCTCCGTCCAGTTCTCCCTAATATACAAGTCCCCTCTCCCCCAGACTACTTCTCCTTTTCTTTTCAGAAAAGAGCAGACCTTTCAGGGATGTTAACCCAACTTATCATTACAAAGGGAAATAAGAATAGGCACATACTCTCATATCAAGGCTGCATGAGGCAACCCAGTAGGAGAAAATAGGTCCCATGAGCAGACAAAAAAAAAAAAAAATCAGAGACAACCCAACAACCACTGTTAGGAGGCTCAAAAAAAAAAAACTAAGCTAAACAACCACAGTATACATGCAGAGGACCTGGCATAGATCCATGTAGGCTCCATTATTGCCACTTCAGTCTTTGTGAGTCCCATTTAAGTTATTATATAGGCCGTGTTCTCCTAGTGTCCTCTACACTCCTGGTTCCTATAATGCTTCCTTGAGTTGGGGTTCCCCGGACTCTGCCTAATGTTTCCTGTCAGCCTCTATGTAGGCTCCCATCAGTTTCTGGAGGAAATCTCTCTAAGAGCTATTGGACTAGACACCAATCTATGAGTATTGGAAAATATCATTAGAAATCATTTCATTGGCTTTTTCTTTCTTTCTTTTCTTTTTAGTCATGTTACTGATTCTTTGTCACTGGCTTCAGAGTAGTTTGAGTGGCACAATCAAGAAGGGCTTTTGGGGAAACTGGACTATCTTATCTTATTCTTAAAGTCTAAGAACTACCTTACCACCCTCAGATCTATAGATAGCAATACCTTAAGGCATTATAGATCCCTTCCCAACCCATGATGAAATATTGATGGACTCTATTTTGTGAAATCTTGTGCAGATTGCCACAACTCTAAATAAGTTCATGAAAACAAAGGCTCTGTCATGTCCAGAAGACAACTTTTGTTAAACATGTGCCAATGGTCTAGCTCTTACATTTGTTTTGCCCCCTCTCAAAAGAGATTTTTTATTTTTATTTTTTATTTATTTATTTTTAATTGTTTTTATTGATCTATGTATTTTTCTTCGCTACTGTCCTGCCTTCTCCTCTCTCCCATAGTCCTCAAACTCCCAATATACACAGGAAATCTGGTCTTTTCCTACTTCCTATGTAGATTAGATCCATGTATGTCTCTCTTAGGGTCCTCTTTGTTGTCTAAGTTTCCTGGGATTGTGAATTGTAGCTGGTTTTTCTTTGCTTATCTAAAAGCCACTTATGAGCGGGTAGATATGATATTTGTCCTTCTGGATCTGGATTACCTCACTCAATATGATGTTTTCTAGGTCCATCCATTTGCCTGCAAATTTCAAGATGTCATTTTTTCTGCTATGTAGTATTCCATTATGTTAATGTACCACATTTTCTTCATCTATTCTTTGGTCAAGGGGCATTTAAATTGTTTCTAGGTTCTGACTATGACAAACAATGTTGCTATGAACATAGTTGAACACATGTCATTGTAGAACGATTGAGCATCCTTTGGGTATATACCCAAAAGAGGTATTGCTGGGTCTTGATGTATATTGTTTCACAATTTTCTAAAACATCTCCCTACTAATATCCAACGTGGCTGTACCAGTTTGCGCTCCCACCAGCAATGTAGAAGTGTTCCCTTTCCCTCACATCCTCTCCAGCATAAGTTGTCATCAGTGCTTTTGATCTTGATCATTCTTACAAGTGTAAGTTGGAATCTCAGAGTTGTTTGATTTGCATTTCTCTGATGGCTAAATATGTTGAGCATTTCCTTAAGTGTCTTTTAATCATTTTAAACTCCTCTGTTGAGAGTTCTCTGATTAGGTCTGTACTCCATTTTTATTGGATTATTTATTCTTTTGATGACCAATTTTTTTAGTTCTTTCTATATTTTGGAGATCAGACCTCTATCTGATGTGGGATTGGTGAAGATCTTTTCCCAGTCTGTAGACTGCCATTTTGTCTTGTTGACCATGTTCTTTGCTTTATAGAAGCTTCTAAGTTTTAGCAGGTTCCATTTATTAATTGTTTCTCTCAGTGTCTGGGCTACTGGGGTTATATTGAATAAGTAGTTTCCTGTGCCAATGGGTTCATGTGTGCTTCCCACTTTCTCTTCTATGAGGTTCAGTGTGACTGGCTTTATGTTGAGTTCTTTGATCCATTTGTACTTGAGTTTTGTTTATGTTGATAGATATGGATCTATTTTCATTCTTCTACATGTTGATATCCAGTTATACCAGCACCATTTGTTGAATATGCTTTCTTTTTTCCATCATATATATATATATATATATATATATATATTTTAAAGGGGTCACCAGCATCAGGGCCAGCAGCCCTGCTGCCTTTTCTTTTTTTTTCAAAAATTTATTTATTTTTTTAATTGATATTTATTGAGCTCTACATTTTTTTCTCTGTTCCCCTCCCTGCCTCTTCCCTCCCCCCTTCAACCTTCTCCCAAGGTCCCCATGCTCCCAATTTACTCACGAGATCTTGTGTTTTTCTACTTCCCATGTAGATTAGATCTATGTAAGTCTCTCTTAGTGTCCTCATTGTTGTCTAAGTTCTCTGGGATTGTGATTTGTGGGCTGGTTTTCTTTGCTTTATGTTTTTTTTCTTTTTTTTTTTTTTGCTTCTTTGTCAAGAATCAGGTATTTGTAGGTGTGTGGATTGATATCTAGTTCTTTGATTCTGTTCCGTTGGTCCTCCTGTCTGTTTATATGCCAATACCGGGCTATTTTCAGTATTGTAGCTCTGTAATAGAGTTTGAAGTCAGGGATTGTGATAACTCTAGAAGTTCCTTTTTTATACAGGATTGTTTTGGCTATCCTAAGTTTTTTGTTTTCTATAAGAAATTGAGTATTGTTATTTTGAGGTCTGTGAAAAATTTTGCTGGGATTATTATGGGCATTGCATTGAATTTGTAGATTGCTTTTGGTTAAGATTGCTTTTTTACTATGCTAATTTTATCTACCCACAAGCATGGAAGATCTTTCCATCTTCTGATGTCTTCTTCCATTTCTTTCTTCGAAGATTTGAAGTTTCAAGAGATATTTCTTAAGCCTCAGGGGGTATGGAATATAGATGTACCATATATAGCAGTTCACAGTCAGTTGTCCTCAGGGTTTTGAATAGTTTGAGTCAAAATAAATTAATACTTCTACTCCAGGTTCAACAAGAAGCTTCTCTGATAAGACTGAGAATAGAACTATCTAGATAGATGGATAGACAGACAGACAGACAGACAGACAGACAGATATAGGTGAGTAATAGGCATGGGTTTTTTCCAATGGCTCAGGTTTTAAATCTAATCAGAGAGCAGTTGGTCATCCCATAATAGTAACGGCGCTATTGCACCAGAGGACACATCTTGTCCAGTAAGTCATTATGATAGCTTGAGAGTTTCACAACTAGGTAAAGCTTTTATTTACTTTTATACCATACCAATCTGAATAACATCTTCCAGTACAAAGAAATCAAGCCTGAAGGGAGGAATTTCCCCAGAAAGTTCAAGATTGGTTTTTCTATGACCTACAACCAAAGAGTATGGTATCTTGAGTAGTAGGATCTTAGCATGAAGTTCTGGCAGCAAGTAGCAGGTATGTCAGTAGCCTGTTAGAAAGACATATAAGCCCTGGCAGTGTGATGGTTGCTTAATAAACTATGACATCTGGGAAGAGTATTATCTGCTCATGCAGGGTAATTACATTCTAACTTTTGAAATTGTATTTTTTTTAACTTTAGAAAAATACTGTTATTAGTTAAGGAGAAGATACATCAGAGAACTTGGTGGCCCCTAGAAGAATATTACATTAGTAGTCTCTTCTGGGATCTAAGGCTGTAAACTCATTTTAGCTTCTGGACTTTCATCTTCAGTTAAAACTCGGGAGACATATGTCTTCCTTTAGGCTTGTTGAGTGCAAATCAAATACATCTTTCCACTACAGATTTATTAAATCTTAAATTCAAAATGTATCCATTTAAAGGACAAATGATAACATGCTATATCCTGTGGTACCAGAGGAGGAGTCACAGCTAAAGATCACAAGGACAACTTTTAATTTCTGAGTCTGGAGAACTCTCAACCCAGAATAGCCTGTCTTAAGCTATCAGTAATGGCTTGCTTCATGGTCTAGCTAAAACTTTACCCAGTAATCAGCCTATACTCTGAGCTCTCTAGACCAAAATGATAGCCTTGTTGTTGTGGCCCTGAAACAGCTCTTTAGGATGTTTATGATACTTTCAAATTATAGCCCAAATAGGTGTGCATATGTTGTGTTTATGTCTATCATCTGTGAGATTACACTCCTGACATCAGTGTCTTGCTTCATGTAGGAGAAGCCTTGCTCAGTGATTGTATTTATAATAATGAGGAAAGACTGTGGGTTTCATAGGCTAAGTTGCCCTACAGTGGCTTCATGAACAGTATAAAAGTACAAATGGAAACAGAGGGAAAGGGAATCGGCATAATGGACTTGCTAACTAAATACTGTTTTGATGGGAAATCCCTATAGGAAGCCGCCCAGGTCATCATTTTCCATCTATACCACAGCTGGAGGTCAATTTCTTGTTTCTTAAGCAAACAACAACATTAAAAAAGAAAATCATACAGGCAGCACCTAAATCGAACCATGTGGTTTCAGTACTAGTAACATTCTTTATCACAGACGTGACACATGCTTATTAAAGTAACTTTACAATTTGTAGAAAAGCAAAAAGAAAAATAGCATGAAGTCCATTACACAGAGACAAACTATAAATAACTTAGTGTGTCCACACCTCTGATTTTATGCCGTATTTAAAATACTTATTTCTATCTACCCTCTGTTTTTGTCATCTTTTCCCCTCCCATCCCTTTTTCATTGTATATAAATTAATATAGGTAGTTCTTTCAGACACACTTAGAGTGTGCTCCTTTTGTGAAACAGTAAGAATAAGAATACACATTAGACATGTTTGTGTCTTCCCACCAAGGATTTCTAAATACAAATGATAAGGAAATAGGAGTTTTGGATGGAAAGAACTAGAGCAAAGTAGACAGATGAGGGTGAGAGAAGGGGAAAGAATTCCTCCTTCGCTTTGACTGTTATTCTGTGTTTTCATTTCTCACCAAGTAGATGCAATACCTGATGCTTCAACTCTGACCCTCTGGGAAGCTCCCAGAAAAGTAAGAAACAGTACTACATATGATTCAGTCTCCTTTGAAAGCCCAAACTTTGTGCAGAGGTCAAGAAACATCAGGGCACCAAACACGTGAATGACAAACGCCCTAGAACTCCAACGCTATCATACTTATCAGTGGCATTTATACGTGTGGTAGGTCCGCACCATTGTGGACTGCGGAGGCTCTAAACAAGACCTGCCCAATCAATCCACAGAAACCTACAGTAATTTGTTTTGTTCTAACATACTGTGGTTTAAAACGGGTGAGAATGTATCAGTAAAGGGATGGAGAAAATGGCTCAAAGGGTATAACACTTGATGCTCAAAGGTGAGGACCAGAGTTCTAGTTCCAGCACCCATGATAAGCCAGGTGGGTATGACAGCCTATCTATAATCCCAGTATGACAAAGGCAGGAGCAGGGAATCACTGTAGCAAACTGGGCAGTCAGACTAGTTGAAAAGATGAGTAAAGCCACCTCAACATTCAATGCTAAAAGTGGTCTAGAAAGATAGACAATGTCTTGGACCTCCACGTGCATACAGACATGTGCACATGCACCTGCACAGATGAGCACCCTCAGAGACACACACAGGAGAACATGCATACACACAATAGATAATCTGAAATAAAATGGAAGTCAATAAATATTTATCGTGTTTTGACACTGTAGCTCAAAGCTAGAGGATGCCAATGATAGGGCCAGGCTTCTCATAGGCAAATCCTTGATCAGACCCAAATTTCTTCACTTTTCTATTTATGTATTTTCTATAAAAATAGGCTTGTGACAATAATGTTTATCTTAAAAGGCTATCATGAGGATTTGATAATATTTAGGCTACAGTCTGGCATATAACAAGCATCATTTAATTATTAGCTATTACTATTTACAAAGATTATGAAAACAATTTATTTCTTAATATTGACTTATTTCCAAAGTAAGTAATGGACAGTATTTCTGAAAAA
This sequence comes from Microtus pennsylvanicus, assembly GCF_037038515.1. Classification (NCBI taxonomy): domain Eukaryota; kingdom Metazoa; phylum Chordata; class Mammalia; order Rodentia; family Cricetidae; genus Microtus; species Microtus pennsylvanicus. The sequence continues at coordinate 54,898,702 of NC_134590.1, read as the reverse complement.
CAGCTTGACAAGTTTCTGTTGCTATTTTTTAAAGCTTTATTTCTATGTTCGAATTGAGAACAGAATTATTTTACTTTCTGAACTGCATTTCCAGCTTAGGAATGTTCTAGTTGTTTCAGGAAATGCTCTGCTCTGGGACACAGACAGAAGGACCTCCCACACAGTGTGTGTGTATGTGTGTGTGTGTGTGTGTGTGTGTGTGTGTGTGTACCGACATACATACATACACACACATATCAGAAAAAGGAAAATCAAGTGGAAACATGGGAGCATGTTTTGTCATTACAGTCATGCAGTCATGGCCCCTCTTAATTTGCTATTATAAATAACTAAATGGCACAGGGCTACATGTAAGTATTCTGGTTATGAATCTCCTGGACTTGATGGATGAGATTTTCTTAGCTCAGCGTTAATTATGCAGATTTGTTTTAGTGTTTCTTTAATTATCCCTCTTATGTTATATATTGCTTATTTTTACATCTTTCTATTAATTTTTTGAGTAATCTGTTGAACCAAATTCTCAAATTCTAATGCACTGACTTTTCCTTCAGAAACTGATTACATCTATGGCATTCATCATTCTCACTTTGCTTTTATTGTTGGATGTGTTCCTTGTCATTCAAATTGTTTTATGTACATATATAGATGTATATAAGGATATAGAGTTAGATTAGATATAGATATATTCACCTAATAATCATCTGTGACTTTATTTATGTTGCTTAAATATTGCTGAGAATACAACTGACTATATACAAATGTATCTCATAATATTTTTAGGCAAATTTTCTTTCATCTTTCTTCAAGTCTTTTGACCTAAACTCATAGCTTACACTTCCTTTAAGTGTCGTTTCCCTTTTTTGCATCTAGATTTCTCTTCTAGAATGTGTCTAGATAGTAGACATATATATTATATTATCATATATTATATACATATTATATATATACATATACTTAATCAATATCCATACTTCTTTCTTCCCTCCAAGACTGATCCATAAGATGGGTCAATTTCTTTGTTTCTCATGTTTCCTTTATAGACCTGAAATAGGAACAGAGAACAGATACTGGAAGCTATAATAGCATATAAGTTCCCGTGGTAGAGAAATAGACTTTCACATTTTTTATAGACATTGTTGTTCAATGAGTACTACAGGAGCCTTCAGTTGGTTGGTAGCATCCATTTCTAGCTGAAATGAAATCCAAAGTTTAGTGCCAGCACTAGTAATAGTGTTCAGTGAGAGATGCCTCTGTCCACTTGCATCCAGGGCACATTCCAGGAAGATAAAAGTAACAGGAGCCAAGAGAGCAATGACTCATCCAACTGACAAGTTATTTTCCTTAGTCATGCCAACCACATTTCAAATAACAGTATGCCATGGTGCTTATGGCTACTTTAATGGAAAGAGTAGACCAGAATGTTCCTGTAACCTCAAGCTCCTCTGCTCAGGGCCACACTAGTTAAAATGGTAAACTTCATGGAATCAGGCAGCCAGGGTGCCCATTTACCTCATAAAGGGAGCAGTAGCTCACAGTATGCCCATGTCCCACCTCTTCTCAGATGGGCTCCCACCTCCATCCCAAGTATACAAGTAAAAATTCTTGAAATCTAGTGCTCTAACGACGATTCCCTATCTCATAATACACGTCTAGTCTGCTGAAAACTACATATCTAGTCACTAAAAAGGGTAACTGTGAAGTCTGAAAACATTTCTCAGGAAATCCTGTTCTAAATGTCTTCCTTTGGAGGGCTTCCTGGGATGCTAGTTATTCACTGCTACTCAATGAGTGGCAAACCTAAACACCTTGGTAAAACAAAAGTAAAACCTGAAGTGAGCAGCAAGGAGCAGATACCCTAGGTTTATATTAGATGATATACTTTTGTTGTCAGTTTGTCATAATCTAAGAGAAGAGCTTGAACAAAGGACTTGTCTAGAACAAGCAGGCTTAGGTATGCCTGTGGAGACTTGTCTTCACTAATGATGTGGGAAGACACAATCCCTACAGGCAACGTCATTCCCCATGCTTTTGCTCTGGGTTGTCTAAGAGTGGAGAAAGATAACTGAGGACTGGTAAGCATCTGTGCATTCACCTCGCTCTGCTCTCGACTATACGAGATGTGTTAAACTCTTTCAAGTCCCTACTGCTTCGCCTTCCTCCTACAAAGGATTGAAGTCTGGGATTGTGATCTGAAATGAATGCTTTTTCCCCCTGATGTTTTTATATTGCATGTTATCTCAACAATGAGAAAAGAAGCTAAAACCTTGGAAGTTCTGTGGCATACTCTGGTGATCAGCTTCTCTTTCATAAATCAGTACACAAAGCAAAAGCAGGACCATCATGGCATCCAGTGTAAACTGCTTAAGCTGGACCAGACAACTTAAATTCAAACAGAAGAAACTTGCTAAAATAGGGAAAGTACTAAAGGCAAGCCTCCAAACCTCCTAACACTGTGCCTTCCAATGTCACACAAAGCGGAGAACATGTAGGCTGCGACCATTTACTTAAACTTTACATTTCCTGTCTATAGTGTGAATGGCATGAGCAATCAATCATAGTAATGATGGTATTAATAAAATGTATCAATTTAGTCATTACAAAGTGATTTCACACCAGTGACACCATTTAACCCTCAATACAGACTGCTCAGATAAGAAAAGAGAAGCAGACAAGTTGACTCCAACTTACTGGTGGAAACTGAGCCTCTAAGAATGGTGTAAATTATTCAAGGCCATGTGGAAAATTAAGGCTTAGAAAGAACACATAGCAACCCCCACAGAGAAAACAATTCCCAACCTAGTAGAGTTAAAGAAAGCATTTCTGCACTTCAGAGAAAAGTAGAAAGGAATAATGGTGTGAGTCGAGAAAGGTCATGCTTTGGTGATGAGCAGAATATTGTGAAGGAATCTAGGTTACAAGCGATTGATGAAATTAGTCATTTGGTTTCTACTTAAAAGATTTAGAGATTCAAGTGCCACAGACTGTCTAGGATGAACAGAAACGGTGTGTCAGGGAGAAAAGAGGAGAGCCTGTGATTCAACCAGTGAACTCTGCATCTGTTAGTCTATATGACTCACAGGTAGACTGAGACCTGAGAAGCATCTCATGAATCAGCTAATACAGCTTCATCTCTAAATTTTCCTAGCAGTGATCATAGAGGGGAAATCTATGTGTTTCCATTGAGGAGTGTTTGTTCTCATGGAAAGTGTGTGCCAGAGATTGGGAATCTAATAAACACTATCCATAATACCTTTTAGCTGTATATGCAATGCATAGTAATGTTTAATGTGTGTTAGGCATGGCAAGACAATAACACAATTAATAATGAAATGAAATCATGAAACAATATACTGTCATTTCCCTGAGATCCTTCAAGCATCCTGTTTTATGACTATTAAACTGTGGAGACTTAACTTTTCCACAAGTGTGGAAAATGAAATCATGAGTAATGCCAGTAACTTACATAAAATTCTCAAGATTCGTACATATGGCCCGTTATTCCCATACTCTTTGCCTCTCGAATGACAAAGTAACACTATGGAGCTTATTTCTTTCCAGAGTTCTTACTACCTGATAAATAAAACTGGTCTGTTCCAGCATTGTGGCAGTGCTCTTCAAAGAACCAGGGATTCTCATAGTCACAGGTAAAATGCTTTGTTTCTCTGCACCATGTTATTTTAATCCCTCAAATCTTGAACCCTTCGATGCAGTCTTCCCTTCCTCTTCCTCCCACATCCCCAGGGAGCTTAGGTGTGTCAGTAGAATGCTCTAAGTTTTCTCTCTGTCATAACTACATCTATCATAAGCTTCCAGACAAGTATTAAGAAAATGTTCTACTCTAAGAAAGGGGTGATTTATTATAAGGAAAACTTATTATAAAGGAGATAGTAACTTCATTGTGATATTTAATATATGTAATTACTTCTGTTATAGAAAATGCACAAAAATAAAATGAAATGAGTGAAACTGCCCATAATCTCACCATCCGGCTATGATTGCTGCAGTAAAACATTACAAATGATGAATGAGCCAAGCTTGTGTGGTCCTGTAAACTTCCCTTTCCCTCGTTGTTGTCCCATAAATGTTTTCTAGTTTAATTCAAATATTCCTGCTTTTGTTTATTTGTGTGTTTGTTTTTGTAGTACTGAGAAATGAAGTCACAGATTTGCTCATGGTTTGATCAAGTGTTTGATCTCTGAACCACACTCCCAGGCTTCCATAACCTTTTACATGGCTGATGGTATGCTTTCTGGTATATATAATAAATGATTTATTTAATCCATGCTGGTGGTCTTTCAGTGCTTACATTCTAAGTAACATAAAATACATGAAAAATGTCCTTTGGCACACACATGTACACACATATATACACAAACATGCATGTGTGTATATGTATATATTATGTGTATGTTTGCATGTGTATGCGTAATGTGTGTGTATATATATATATTTACCCAATTATTTGCCTTGGATAAAATCTCATGAACATGAAAATTTCACAGAAAAAGAGAGGGCCTTGAGGATATTTTTATTCTTTTAAATATTCTTTTATTTTGGTTTACATATAGTGTTTAGTCATATTTACAGGTTACAGTGTACTGTGCAAGAGTATTAGGTGATTATTACATAAGAGAATTTCCCTGGCATCATATTTTCACTGTGATATTCAATATATATAGCAATACATTTATGAAAAATTCTCACAAGTACAAAGAAGAAAATGGATCTTCCCATAATTTCATCATTCTGTAGTCATTCTACAGTATTTTAGGTATAAGTGGATTCAAAAGTAGATAAGCCATGCTTATTCAAAACAAGCTAACTTTATATATTGACCAAATAAGAATATCTGGCAACTTCACTGTTCAAATGTGTTGTTTATCGGTGGTGTAAGCAACAAGAATCTCTCCACCAGCTATTTTAGAATATATGCATTAAATGATACTGATTATCGTTACCTTAGTCTTTAACAGAACTCAAGATGGATCCTCCTACTCACTGTATCGTTGTTCCCACTGACAAAGCTCTTCCATCTACCCTCCCTAGCCTCTGGTAACCTCAGTTTGCGTTTATACCTCAGTCAGATCCATGTTTTATATTCTGCACATGGGCAACATCATGGAGGATTTATTATCCCTTGACCTGCTTATTTTGGTTGACCCAAGTTCTTCTGCTGTGCTGCTGAAAAAAATGACAAGATTTCATTCTTTGCGTGGATAAATAACGTTCCACTGGCCTTTTGTACTGAATTCCCACCATCCACTCATCTGTCACTGAGCACTTGTTCTGATTCTATTGTTTTGCTATTTCAGTAATCTTGTGATAAGTGTAAGAATGTACACCTTGTCTCTCTTTGAGACATGCAGAGAGACTGATGTTGTATATGGAAGTGCCTTTTTAATTTTTCAGAAATTTCCATACAGTTTTCTATAGTGAGTGGGAGAATCTATATTCCCATGGACCAGATCATTTTATAACACCAGCATTTAATGATAGCATCGATACTGGACACAATCTAAGCTGCTAGATTAGAGTGTACATACATTTATATTGTGACATATCAAGTTATCAACTTGTATGTGGTATAGATAGATAATAGGTAGATGGACAGATAGATAGATTGATGATAGATAGATAGATAGATAGATAGATAGATAGATAGATAGATAGATAATAGATTGATAAATAGATAAATGGTATGTGCTACTTCCTTTATTGCTTTCATCAGTACTGGCTCTCAATAAGATTTTGACCTTTGCTAAAATCATGGTCAAATAATTACCTCATTTTACTCATGTATTATAGTTAATATATCAAAATTTGATATATTGCTCATCATATATGTCTTTATTCATACGTTCAGAGATTTTTATGTTACTTTATTTTGTGATTTATTTCAGTCATTTATAACTACTATATGAAAGACATTAATATTTAGTATCTCACTCAACTTGGAGATTATTTACTGAGTAAAATTTGTCTTGGATCCTTATTGCATGATTTTCTAAACACATATATTGCACTAAAATCTTTTTATTATTTCCTCTGTGGTAAAGAGGAAAGTCAAATGCACCTAAATGCCTTCAGTCACCAGGTAGGTAAAAGGAATGTAAGGTCACATAACTGCTGTGACTAAGCAATCCCTTCCTGGTGTCTTCAGGAGAGTCTTGCTCCATTCTTCTTTATCCTTTGTCTCATCTATCTGCCTTTATCCTTCTCCTCCTTTTCTGCCCCACCTTATTTCCCTGATCCTTTCATTGTGCACATTCTCTATCCCTACCCAAGACAAATACATCTGTTTATAGTACATAGGACATAGTACATATTGGACATAGGCAGCAGGAAGTTGGGATCTCTGCTTTTACAGTATTCTTCTTTAACACATATTGAACCTTTTCAGCTACTACTAAAATAAATACAGTCATTGTTTCTTTTCATGAGCTTTGTTATAATTATTTACATACTGTATAAAAAGTTTCCAAAATACTGAATTCTGTTGTCAATACTAGGCATCTTTGAACTATATGAAATTTTAATTTATTGTTTAGCATTTTCATAAAGGCTTATTTCATAAATAATGTTTTTGCCAGCATGCCAGAAATTCAAAGATTTCATCACTTGCAATCTTGGAAAACTTGTGAAATCTCTTTGTTCCTCAATTTTGTTATCTGTGACAAATGAAAATCAATGCTACCTAGTTAGAGGCATTTTAGTTATTAAATGAGATGCTATATGTAGTGGCAGAATAGCTCCTAATATGCAGAAAAGTCCATGGTAAATGTCATTAACAAGGATGATATTGGCTGTTGGGTTGTTGTACATGCTTTGCTATATACTGTGCAATTTTTGGTTCCATCTGTGATTGCTAAAATGTTCTCTATAAAGTTTAGATATCTGACATATTGATAACTTCTAAAGATCACCCAGGAAGTTCCAATCTATTTTTATCTCTACTGTTTTGGCAAGTATCATTGATAATTTCTAAGCGTTGAACCATCCTCCAGCTACTATTTGAGTAAGTTATTTGAGTTTTTTGATAAGCCAGTAGTTTTAACTTATTGTTATCCATCTCACAGGTTGCAGTATTTACATGTCTACTTCTTTGAGAAATAATATTCTTATTTGTAATCCCAAGCAAATTAGTCATTGTATTGAGCTATCCCAAAATGTCAGTATAAAATTATAAATATAATGCAGTTGTACTTTATAAACTTCCTGTCCATGTATATTATGTTCTATTTCAATTTACATTACAAAATATCTCTGCTTTCTGCCTTAAATAAGCTTTTAAACATATGCATTTTATAGGCTTACTTATGGCATAATTGTGGCGTAATCCAGGTGAATCAGTGCTTTATGGTAAAAAAAAGTATCTTTGCATAAAGCCATAAAAAACATGGTGAACTCAATTCTCTTTAATTGCTTCACATTCTGCATTATTTAGCTTTTGCTGGATAATACGCCATTTGAAGTTCAGAGGCTTAGTAAAACAAGTAATTGTCTACTTACTCTTCATTCTCTGGATTTCCTGATCTGCTGTTTGGTTTGGGTTGTACTAATCTAATAGTGCTAATCCACTATAGTTTTATGAAATCAGTTGTCCATTGGTTTAACTGTGGGCTGTGTGAAATAAGATTACTTAAACCAGGCTAGTCTGTGAATCACAGAGAGCCAACCCAGAAATTAGATAAAAGTGGGTTTCTTGAAGCTGAAGATTAAAAATAACTGCCACATTTTATTGGTCAGGGTATCTCCAATCCACCCCCCCCACCCCCCCACCCACATCAGAAGAAAAGAAGCTGTCCAGCAATTGTGTACGCATGGTTTTAATTTTGCCACACTTGCTTGTGAGGGTGAGGATTCCCTAAAGCATATGCATAATTGCACCTTGCTTCCAACCCTCATGAGATGCTGTGCTCTCCTGGGCCTGACTGCAGCTCAGCAAGCATCACAAGTAAATATTTAAAAGTATGAAGGCTAACTGTTCAATAAACAATCTATATTTCAGTTTTTGTTTTATTTCCTACTGAAATAAATGCCACAAGGTCACCTGCAGCCCATCTCCTCTGTCTCTCTGTTGATTACATGACACCTGTTCTTTAATTAATGGAAACAGGCATTGCATATCCTAATGCCAGAAATGTGTATAATATTCACTTGACTTTTTAAAGAAGGGGCTCATGATATTTGTTCCCTTTCTTTATATCCCCTGTTTAATTTCCTCACATGCAAGTTGGTAAGTGTGAGTTTATGGACAGTATATGGGAGTGTAAATATTCAGAAAACCCATGCCATCTGTTGGCACACAGATCCTCTGTGTGTAGTTCCCATAATGGATGTTGTAGCCCCAAACCATCAAATTAAAACCAAGCATGTCCTTGTTCTTCAAATGCAAAAACAACTACAACAATTTAAAACAGGATGAAACACATACGTGAATAATATTGGATGGCTAAGCATTTCAAATCCCGTGCTTGTGGGTGTGGACTTGCCTCTTTTAGACATAATTTAAACTGCCTTTTCCATTATCTAGTTAATTTTCTAGTTTTGAAAGAAAAGTCTACATTTTCTTGATCTGGTTGATTGTCCAGAAGTGTGAGCATAATTAAAATATCGCACATTTTCTCCAGTCGTGTTAGTAATCATGCACACCATGTTTCTGAATCTTTTATTTTTTTTTCTTGTAATGACTTCATCCTTTAATCTTAAGAATTAATATATTTGCAGAAAAGTTTCTTGTGGTTTAGAAGGTGTACCTTTCAATACGGATTGAAACTTACTAAGTGTAGTTTGTGCTTCTCTATTGAGTTGTTGAGCCTATGCACAACCCACACTCTCCCAGTTACTCCAATAGCTCTTGCAGTTGAAGCAAAATTCAGAAGCCACAAGGAATCAATAATCAATATCTCTATCTCAGAAAGTGTCACGACCTCCATAGAAGCCTAGGCTGGTATCCCAATCTATCTGGATTCTCCCACGTTCATCTCAGCACCTGTGTTGGAAATAAACTTTCAAGGACAGCAGTAAAACAAACACCCATACTCTCTTTTCCCACTTGGCCTACAGTGCTATTAGTTGAACTCTTCATGGTCTTGATCTCCTCAGCTTTTGCACTGTCTTTCTAGAGAATGAGTGCTGCGGGAGGACCTTCTGCTTCTTCAGCCAATAGCTGCTGAAATACTAGCCCACTGGGGTGTGGTCTATTTATCTTTAAAAAAGAGCGCCAAGCCTCAGCTTGCTCTCTTGGTTCCAACGCTTGGTTCCGGCTCCTGCCCAAGTGACTAGGCTCCTTTCCTGATGGTTGGTGTTTTGTAATTTTTACCCCCCAAGATAAATACCCCTTAAAAATCTAACTGGTTTGGGGTTGATTCGTACATTAAATAAGCAGAGTTCCCACTAGACCTCCTTCCCTAACTACTTCAGATAAGACAAATGAATCTTTACTGCGGTTGGAGGACAGAAACTTGATCTAATCTACCCCCAGAGATATTGGTGAAGAGCAAGAAATAAAAATAATGGAAATATCACCAAAGAAAAGAGGCTAAAAAATGGATCAGTGGGTAAAATACTTGCTTCACAAACAAGAAAACCTAAGGTCAGTTTCTTTTCAGTTATATAAAAGCCAGGCATCTTGACTCAAATCTGTACCACATAATGTAGGAGAGGCAGAGAAAGGAGAATCTCTGAGGGCTTACTAGTCAAAACAGCAAGCTCCAGGTCCTGTGAACAATCAGTTCTCAAAAACAAAGATGGAGATTAAAGACTGAAAGAGCCAGAGGTAGCAGATGACTACAAGGAAACAGCGTTGTCAGGATACAACACTGCAGTAAACTCAAAATCTCACAGTGATTGTGACACCAGGCACAGGATCTGTGTAAGTCCGAGCCAGACAAAACTCACAAAAGACAGCAAGAGGGAGTGGACACCAAATCCAGCTAGCTAGCTGAGGAGCTGTTGGGAATTGATAGCGGATAGGAGAGGGAGGATCACTTTTCTTTAAATTTGTGGCCCCTGGCTTCAGTCACATCCCATTGAGGCTTCACCTCTAAGAATACTTGGGAAGCATAAATTGGACTTCATGAATAAGAAAAGAAGAAGGAAAGAAAGGAGGAAAGAAAGAAAGAAAGAAAGAAAGAGGGAAGGAAGGATGGAGGGAAGGAAGGAAGGAGGGAAGGAAGGAAGGAAGGAAGGAAGGAAGGAAGGAAGGAAGGAAGGAAGGAAGGAAGGAAGGAGAAGGAAAAGAAGAAAGGAAGTAAAATGGGAAAGGACAAGAGTTGTGTGGGGAGGAAGGTGGGTGAATCTGGAAATAAATACAATCATGATACATTGCATGAAATTCTCAAAGGATTGATAAAAATATTAATTTAAAAATTTAAAGAGAAAAAAACCTAAGTTAGGTGGCAACTGGGGAAACCAACTCGCATGCACATCCAACCTCCTTATGTACACACACAGGAAAACACATACACAGAAACACACAGAAAATCAGCAAAGGTGGGGTTAGGGAAGCATCCTGTTGAAGGTGTGTGAAGTCGTCATGGGAGCAGATTACTCACAATTGTTATTTGAACATGTGTGAGCAGACATTCGGAAAGGGAAACTCACTGATCTCATCTTAATCCTACCTTTTTCTTAACTTTTTAGTTTTTCTTCTTCTGAGTCTTTCTCATTACTTCTCTCCATCAGGAGTTAAGTCTAATCATTTAAATGACCTTAGGGGACCTGTTTGGTTTGTGGTCAGATCTCCAAAATCTAAATTTTGGTATTAAAATATATGAGGTACAGGTCATAGTGGTTTTGCTATCTGTGTATTAAAAAGAGCTCAGATTTATTTGGGGGAGCTAGACGTGGATCACAGTCCTGCATAGGGCACCCAGACATAAATGGAAAACAATAAGGTAGACATAAAAGTCCTTTTATATTTTGAAAATCTGTTAGAAGTCCAATTGAGAGAAACTAGTTTACTGATTGCTGCTCAACACCAAATATAGTAGCTGCAGACAATAGTTTCTTATTTTATTTACGAGTTGGAAATTTATTTAGGGCTCACGTGGAATGAGAGCAGGAAAACCATCTTTCAAGGTGACATGCTAATATAACTGGTAAGGCAGTACTAGATCAGGATAGAACCATTCCACTGAGTATCTAGAGGTTAAGGTCTTACCTCCATTACCATAGAGAGTGACAGTCTTTGAAAACAGAATTCTTAATGAGCTAATCAATCATGATAAAATGGAATCATTAAAGCAGACCTTGATCCAGCATGAATGGGGTCCTTATGAAAGAATGGTCCTTACAAAAGACTTCTATAGGGAATGCACCTGGAAATAGACAACTAAGCAAAGAACAGAGACCTTATCAGACACTTTGTTTATAGTCTTCCAGAGAACCAGCCCAGCTCCCATCTCCATCTCAGACTTCTTGGCTCTAAAACTACACAGCACACTTAGTGAGCAAACACAGGTAATCGTTAGTTTCTCAGCGCAAGGTCCTTCCCCAAGGGTGACTTAATCTTCTTCACACCATAGTAGCTATGGAAAAGGAAACAATCCCAAAGCAGTATGAACTGCAAGATAATTTTCAATATGGTACCCCAAAGTTGAAGGGCATCATTCCCTGTGTTTTATTCATTACACTTGGAAAGGTTAAATACAATGAGAGAAAAGATTCATTCCATATTTTGAAAAGAGAAATCATTTTGAGGCCATGTGCAAAAATCAGTTCAAAGACAGACATAGGGACACAGTCAAGGATGGACACTTTCAGGCATGTCTTGAAAGAGAGTGGCCAATGATTGCGAAGATCCTACGTTGATGCACACAATGGAGTAAAAACTTAACCATATTATTTCTTTCACTGTAAGTCTACAGTAAACATATTGTGCTGTTTCCAGTTTGGAGTCAGAGAAATTAAGCAAATTCACCAGCATCTTACAGCTATTACCAGAAGAGTCCTTAGAACCAAAGATGTCCTTCTTTTGAGCCTATGCCTTCTTTAGATAAAATACTGCTACTCAGGTCATCTAGCTCTGGTAATGTGTAAGTTGGAGATAACTCTAATCTAATATTTTCAAAAATATACATACTGTTCTCCAAGATTCTCATAAAAAAAAAACATGCAGCCCAGAGTATCTACAACTCAGTTCCCCAATTTCCATTTTCTATAAAGGATAAGAATGAAATCTAGTCAGTTCCATAAAACATCCCTAGATTTAGAGAGAGCACATATAGCTTAGATAGAAAAGTTTGTTATAAGCCCAAGTGCGTTGAGTTTATAGGCACTGATAGAAAAATAAATCAATTTAACTCCATATCCCATCATTCTGTACAGGCTTGTAACAAGGTGTACTTTGTTAGATTTTCATCTGCCTACATCTGAGACAGCAAAGTTCTCCACAATCATCTTTTAATAGCATCGCAATTTATAGACAGTAACTAATTTCAAACTTCATAGCACTTGGCTTTTATGATTATTTCAAATCATTTAAATGCAAATGAATTTCCAGAGAGAGAAAACATCAAATGCCCTTGAGTGGCAACATGTAATAGAACCGTGAGTGGAAGCCACTGTAGGAATCTGAGGCACTCTGATAGGGTTGGATGGTAAAGCCATATAAAAGTGTTTGCCTATACTCAATTTGCATTTCATTCCACATTATAATCTATTTACACATTTTGTCTTTTTACTATGACTTATTTTTTGAACCCTCCTTGGAAATCCTACTCACGTTCCATTGGAAACCTAAGATACAGTATAGCAATGGGAAAAATATCACTGCAGCATTCTCAAGAACAAGAATCAAAACCATAAACAGCTCTTGCTTCTCCACACTTCCCTATTGTTAATGATGTCACTGTATGACACATCTCCAAGTTAAGTGTCTATCTGTTCATGGCAAGCTTCTACTTGCCTGGGGATCAAGTAACAGTGACTGCACTGAATTAATAAGCAACAATATATGCAGCATTGAAACAGGGAATTTGGGTCCTTATGCAAGTATATCACTGTTTTAATATTCATGAAAATATTATGATAGGGTGCAATGACAGAGAAGTTGTGGATAGTGGTGGGCTCTATATTTTGGAGGCCAGATAATACTTCATCATAATCACCTGTGTTATATGTTACAAGCTCTAGGCTTAGTACTTGAGGAACACAAGTAAATGGAACATCTTAATGTCTATAATATATGTAAAAAAATAAAGAATTCAACAGTGGTACACCAAGATCCATAAAGGGCAGCAGGGAAGCAGCTGTCTCAGAAGCTTTGATGAACGTGAAGAAAAGAAGAGGAGGGTATGTGCAGGGAACATCTTGATTGGATCCTCTGTTTACCATCCAAATTTCCAGTACTCTGCTTTTCTAAGTTTATCATAATGCTTACTTTTCTGATTTCTTTGGGGGAAAAATATCCCCCAAACACAGTTTAAAGAAAAGTAGACATACCTGGGCTCACATTTTAAGAATATGGTCCATCATGGAAGAAGGAACATGAGGCAGGGGCATAAAGCAGAGGGCCACACCATATCCATAACCAGGAAGCAAAAAGAAATAAACATTGCTGTTCAGCTGCACTATCAATTTTATCCAATTCCAAAACTTAACCTAAAGTATAATACAACCAAAATTTGGATGAGTCTTTCCAATTTAACTTAATTTAGATAATCGTCCAAAAGAATGCCCATAGATTAGCTTCCTAGGTGATTATAAATCTTATCATCCTGACAGTCAAGATTAGCTATCACAACACCACCCTTTGTTACCAAGATATTTAAACATATCACATTTAAATGTAGTTTACCACTCTTGTCTAATTAAGCTAATGGACATCTAATAATGCAAAATATATTCAATGTAAGATAAAAAAAATTGTCTTTAATTGTTCCAAACTGTTTAAAAGTGTAAGCACAGTCTCTCTGAGACTTGGGCAATCTCTTAACTGTGGAACTTTGAAAATTCAAAAACCAACTTACATATTTCCATCACACAATGTCATAGGATAAACACTCTCTTTCCAAAGAGGAAAAAATGAATAAATAGCAAGAAATTGTCACACCAAAGCATGACCAAAATCCACCAGTGAAGTCACTAAATATTTCGACCCCACATTCAACATCTGGGGCCTATAAGAAAATTGTCTGGTCTGTAAAAGTCTTGTGTAATCCCACTCCTCCAGATTGCTTCCTGAACAACACTCATCCTCCATTGGTCCAGCTCCACTTTGTTCTTTAAGCCTTCATAGTTGGACATCTTATGGTCTTATCATCCCCAACCTACTAAGATCTAAGATCTCCACTGTAATTTATTTTTCACCTTCATAGTGTCGGGGCCCTGCCATTCATTGCCTGACCTCAGTCTATTCTAGCAACAGAGAGCATGATTCCATAGTTCCTCAATATCATATCACTCATGGCTAGCAAAACACATCTCTGGGTAATTCCTTTCAAGGAACAAGCAATCTTTTCAAAGGCATCTTCTGGTTAGGCTCTTTCCTCTCAAATGACATCTTATTTTCTGAAGACTGAGGCTTCTATGAATGAGGTCTTGGGTACAGAGCACCTTGCAAATTTTTCTAGTGCAAAGCATTAGGTTTCCTTATGATGACACTGATCTCTCTGACAATAAGAGCTGTTTTGAGAAAGACCTCTTTCCTTTTATAAGAGTTAATTAACCTATACTCCTTTTCATTGCCAAATTGCATATTTTAATGTCATTCTGATTCATATTTCATTCGCTCTCATTGTTAACCTGCATGGGAGCAGAAAACACTAACCATGCAATTACTAAATGCTGCTCCACATTTCAGATGGTAAGTATCCTGCCTAATTAGCTAGTCCCAAAGTTTAGACATAAATAAGATGGAAGAAAAATCACTAATAAGTTTTAACGAAGCCCATCACATGGAAAGAAACTTTTGTTTATGATCTCAGCATACGGGTTCAGTACATACAATTTGTGCAAGTTCTGAGATGAGAGTGATCCTTTGGTTTTACACTCACTTCCAAAATATGATTCTGCCTTACATGCCAGAAGAGGATGAACAGATTCAATCCTGCCTCTACTTCTTCTTCATGGATCCTACCATAGAACAGACATGGGCACAAGAGCTAGAAGTATTTACCATCAAGGAAGTCATGACTAGGATAAAGAACCAAATAAAGAAAAAGACAATTTAAAAAGTGTAGAAAAATAATACCAGAGGAAAGCACAGAGTTTGTTGGAGGAAAGGGGCCACTTGTTGGCTCCCAGCCACTTAGCCCCGAAATAATCACACAGAAACTATAGTATTTAAATCACTGTTTGGCGCATTAGCTCTAGCTTCTTATTGGCTAACTCTTACATATTAATTTAACCCATTTCTATTAATCTGTGTATGTCCACGAGGCTGTGGCCTACCGGCTAAAGTTCCAGCATCTGTCTCTAGCGGAGGCTACATGACTTCTTTTTTGACTCTATCTCTCTTTCTCCCAGCATTCAGTCCAGTCCTCCCCTCCTAGCTCTGCTCCCCCCCCACCCTGCTCTGCTATAGGCTCAAAGCAGTTCTTTATTCATTAATGGTAATCACAGCATACAGAAGGAATCCCACATCAAGGCTTTCCCAGGATAAAAGGACAAAAGGAACCTGCACCAGAAAAGAAGAAAAGGTAGCAATTCTTGGTCATGATGAATGGATTAAGTGTCAAAGTACAAACAGGAAGATCAGGGACATAAAATGAAAGGAAATTTAGGAAGAAAGGTAGCTCTAAGTTGTGGGCACTGGGTACAGCCTATGCACATGCATTCTAGATTTCCTGATTCCTTTTCAAGGCTATATCTCAAGAAACTCCTCTAATGTCTAGGCTATATCAGAAAGCCATTTAACTGGAAGTATCACTGTCATTCCACCCTTACTTATTCTACAGATACTTTCTCCATCTCTGGTGAGCAGCTCGGTATATTTTATACCAGATGATTTGACCTTGGCTAACAACAGCCATACAGACTAGAGCAGTCAGTGTAACAGCAATGTTCAGAGTGCATGCACAGCCTGTATGAATGAGAATTCCTGAAAGGAAGCTGTGTCTGCAAAGTATGATTGAGTGGTCATGACTGCAGTGATGTAGAGATGTTGGGATATTGCAGGTCCAGTGCCTCATCACAATTTAACATGGGCTATGGTCAGCTCCCCAAGTCCACCTATGGGTAGAACCTAACATCCTGTGATTAGCAGATAAAGCTGGACCTAACATTCCATGAGGAACAGATTTAAAAAATACTGTTTGTAATGTATTGATAAAGTCCTGGTTTCCCACCAATAAAAGGGCTAAGAATGCTGTCAGATGTCATTCAAGATCTTTAGCAGCAATCTCTCCATCAGGATGTACCCAAGCTACTTGATGTATCCACTAGTGTAGTTGAGAATGAAAAATGCCTTATTTTGCAACTGTTCTTTGATCAAATACTATGAAATATTTAGAAATTGTTAGTTCTTTGGATCATGGAGTATAACATAATCTAAATCTACATTCCTAGGTCACATCCACTAATATTTGTCTCCAGAATAAACACTACTATACTGTCTTTGAGTTACAAGTTGTGTTTTTATGTCAATAACTGCAAGGTAAATGGTTCAATCAGAAACTTCATTGGTTAAAAACCTCCAGGTAACCAGGGGAGAGAGAGAATAAAACAGAAATAGAGAAACACAGAGACAGAGATTTATTGAAGATTGATAGGTACTATTATGCAGACTTTTAGGTCTCAAATTCTGCTTTCTGTGAAACTATGTTTAAGAAAGTCATTGGTACAGGTCTAGTCTGTGTGTCTGTGTCTAAAGCCCTAAGACCTGTGTAAGTCCATATGCAAAGCCTACCTCTATTCTGAAAACTCAATATCCAAGAGCATCAATGTCAGGGCAGGAGCAAATGTATAGTCTAGCTCTCTAGCTTAGAAAGAGGGTGGAAAGCCCTCTTCTACTTTTTGATGTAATTGAGCCCTAAGTGAATTGGACAATGTCCACCACACTGGTGAGTAGTAAAATACTCCTCAGTCTACTCATTCATATTAAATTGCTCATCACAAATGCCTACCTATCTTAATTTAAAGTCGGAAAATGGAGAGACCAACAGAAAGCACAATGTGAACAAACGTCAAAAAAATATAAGGTGAATTTCAAACAGAAAGCCAGGAACAGCTGAAGGTGTCTGAGTGATGAAACACCACGACCAAAATCAAGGTGGGAAGAAAAGGGTTTATTCACCTTACCCTTCAACATAACAGTTTGTCATCAAAGGAAGTCAGGATAGGAACTCAAGCAGGGCAGGAACGTGGAGGCAGGACCTGATGCCTAGGCCACACAGGAGTGATGCTTACTGGCTTGTTCCTCATGGCTTGCTCAACTTGCTTTCTTATAGAACCCAGGACCACCAGCTCTGGGATGACACCACCCATAATGTGTTGTGACTCCCCCCATCAATCACTAATTAAGAAAATGCCCTACAGGCTTACCTACACCCTGATCCTATGGAGATATTTTCTCAAGTGAGGCTCCCTCCTCTCTGGTAATTCTAGCTTATGTCAAGTTGACATAAAACTAGACAGTATAGTGAGACAAAGTGAACAAAGACCTGGAAGCATTAGTTGACAAAATTCCTCAGTAAGCTGAACTTCACGGGGTACTGAACAAGGACATAGTCCCTCTGGACCGTGGCATTATCTTTTGCATTATATTTTCACTAGGAAAACTGACTAAAAATCAACAGCAGAAAATAGTGACTTAGTCTCAGCGGTGCCCTAAATCACAGTCGTGTAGCCTCACCTCACAAACAGTAACACATTTAGCAATATTATCAAAATAGATATTTGAAATAAAATATAACCAGGAAACAAGCGTTTAAAGCATAAAGACTGGTAGATAATATTCCCCTTCTTCCTGACAGTAGCTTTTTTTTTTGTATCACAGTTAGAGAAGAATTTCTAAGACAGGTCAGAAATAGCCATACTGATTTCTAAAGCAGCTGTCCAAGTTTGCATTTCCACCAACAATAGAGGAGCGTTCCCCTAACCCCACATCCTCTCCAGCATAAGCTGTCATCAGTGGTTTTGATCTTGGCCATTCTGACAGGTATAAGACGGAATCTCGAAGTTGCTTTGATTTTTATTTCTCTGATGGCTAAGGATATTGAGTATTTCCTTAAGTGTCTTTCAGCCCTTTGAGATTCAGCTGTTGAGAGTTCTCTCTTTAGGTCTGCACCCCATTTTTTATTGGATATTTTTGTTCTTCTGATGTCAAGTTTTTTGAGTTCTTTGTATATTTTGGAGATCAGCCATCTTCTGTCTGATATAAGGTTGGTGAAGAGCTTTTCCTAGACTGTAGGCCTTTTTTTGTCTTGTTGACTGTGTCCTTAGCTTTACAGAAACAACACCACTCTTGGCATATACCCAAAAGACGCTCAATCATACCACAATGACATGTGCTAAACTTTGTTCATAGCAGCATTACTTGTAATAGCCCTAACCTGAAAACAACCTAGATGCCCTTCAACCAAAGAATGGATAAAGAAAATGTGGTACATTTACACAACAGACTATTAACGCAGTGGTAAATAAATAAGTAAATAAATGACATCTTGAAATTTGTAGGCAAATGGATGGAACTAGAAAAAACTATTCTAAGTAAGGTAACCCAGACCCATAAAGACAAATATAATATGTATTCACTTATAAGTGGCTTTTAGATATAAAGCAAAGAAACACCAGCCTGCAGGCCACAACCCCAGAGAAACTAGACAATAAAGAAGACCCTAAGAGAGACATAAATGGAACTACATAGGAAAGTTAAAAAAGACAAGGTCTCCTGAGTAAATTGGGAATGAGGGGATCACAGGAGAGGGTAAAAGGGAAGAGGAGAGTGAAGAAAAATGTGTAGCTCAATAAAAACAATAAAAACGACAGGTCGGAAAAACTTAGTCTCAAAATGCAGAGTGAATGTTCATATGGGGTGTTCTGTTAAGGCCACTGGTGCAGCAAATGGCATTCCCCACAGCTGCCTGGAGAAATTGGGAACAGTTTACAGTTAGTGCATACTCCAGAGTGTAGCCAGCTGAGCTAAGTTGTTCATCTTCTAAACTGTAGCATGCAGCCCTCTGTGACTGAACCTGGAGCTCAGGGCACTCTGAACTTCAGACAGGCTCTCACCTCATCTTCTGCTCTTTCTCTGTACACAGCTCTGTGTGACTTGAGGAGCAGAAAGGAACTTGTAAGTGGGCGCTGAGCTTTGTCCAGTTGGTTAACTGAAATTCCCACATTCTAGAATAGAACCATAAATGACCAAGACCTGGAACCAATGACAAGAATGGATGGTTCATGAGCAGTAAATAGAATCCGGTGATGCAGGCTGATAATGCAATGTTGTCAGAGGGACCTAAGAGGAAGAAAGGATTGCTGGGCTACCAAAATAAATGGGAAAGGGTTCAGCACATAGTGCGGACAAGCAGATAACACATTTTGATGAAAGGAACAAATTTAAAGAAATCTAGGACTTTGCTGATGACGGCAAATGAATCCATTTGCACAACCACTTGATATTTTTCCTACTCTGTAAATCTATGAATATAATTCATCTTGTACTTAAAAAGTGTAAGACATGATGAAAAAATCAGGCTGATAGTATGAGAACTAAGAGCTTAAACTTTGTGTGTGAGTCACTGAGTAAGCATAGATCAGAACCAGCTGCTGCCCTATTCTAGAATAAGAAGAGTCAAGCAAGCTCACAATCTGTCTGACATCTCTCCATGCTCTGAGTGTCTCCTTGAAGTTCGGGCATCTGATGGAATGAGATTCTTTGGAACGTGGAGGG
The DNA here is from genome assembly GCF_037038515.1 of Microtus pennsylvanicus. NCBI lineage: Eukaryota > Metazoa > Chordata > Mammalia > Rodentia > Cricetidae > Microtus > Microtus pennsylvanicus. The sequence continues at coordinate 54,878,865 of NC_134590.1, read as the reverse complement.
CCTAGCAGTCATGCTAGTGCTAGAAAGCTGCTGTTTCTACTGCTCTGTTTTCTTCTCAAGGGATTGTGCCAGTCCTGGGCAGCACACTAGTGCCAAGGCCTATCGAATGTCATCGACCTCTCCCTCTCCTAATTAACCTCTGCAACTGACCTAGAGTCAAAAGTGTGGGGAACACCAAAGGGCAGGTCAGTGAATGGCCAGACAATAAGGCTACGCTTTCAAAGGGCAATAAGAATGTGTGTGATTTGTAAGAGGATGGGGCCGTCTTGCAAAGGTCAGTTCTGTCTTCTGGCAGAAACAGTGTTTTGTGTAGCAAATAACACAGACAGGCTGCAGAGGCCTTTTCGGGTGGGTCTACTTGACACTGGTGAGACAGGCGGTCATCCTGTGTGGGACACCTTGCTACAGTGTCCGTATAGAAAAGTCTCTAACCCTGAAGGAAGTCAGAGACTTATGCCTGGTCCGCACACAGATTCAAGAAGGCGACTATGAAGTGCTCTGCCTAGAAACTTCAGTATTCTCTGGAAACTCCAAGCATCCTAATGCTGCCTCTGAAATGTAGAACCAGCACAGCCCTCTGGCTTTCTGTAAGAGGTGAGGCTTAAGCTGGTCTCTTTATCACAGGCAGCAGCATACTCGACAGCTGGTGAGTGTTGTTCAAATCAGAACAGGAAATGGTAGCAGGCACGCCTTCCCCACCATCTCTCCACTTCTAGGGTGCTGAATCTTAAGAGTCGCTAGGTTAATGAAAACAATGTCTGCAGTGTGCTCCTGTGTGAGGTTGTTCACTGAAGGCTTGCTACATGCGCCTCATCTGATTTTCGCAGTGTGGCACCAGCAGTGCTCAAGCAAGGCTTGAGATAGCAGGAGAAGTGCTTTGTAAATTCTAGAAAACCAAAGAGTCCCACAGAGGAGGGAGTCATGCCGATTCGCTTGCAAAAATCTATTTTCAGGAAGCAATTATGTTTAGCCGTGTTGAAAGTGTTCACTCGGTAAGTTCGCTGTCTTCCGACAAACAAACAGACTTATTGTTTGACTGATGCCTGCCAGACAATTGAAATAACTCCTCTTGCTGCTGGTCATCATTCTAAAAGCACCCATCCCTCTCACCAGCTCTGTGCTCCACAATTCATTGTTTGTGAGCTATTGTCTGTGAGTTTTCTGCCTCAAACACCTGCATTAACTTCTTTCAAGCTGATGCATGACTGCAGAATATAATTGCACTTTCGTCTTCTTTAGGTATCATGTCTAAAGAAAAATCTGTGGTAGGCCTATTCTTCTGATGAGATAGGCATGCCAACAAAAAAAAAATAAATTGAACCTCTGTCTTTCTGTGAAATCCAATATTTCACAATATTCTATTTGACACAGCTCAGATTGCATTGATCTGAAAGGGAGCATTGTAGCACTCAAGAGAATGTTCCTCTTTCACTTTGCTACCTTGATAAAGAGAGGTTTGAAGTCCCAAGGCATGGAAAATGTTGAGCTTTCATTGCTAGCTTATTGGCCTACTGGACACTAATAAAGTCTTCAGAAAATGTTTTGCTGGGTGTGTGAAAATAAGTTACATAACGATGATGGTCCTTGATGCTCACAGAGTCCCTTATAGATCATGGGACATAAGATGTGGAATAAAGAAACTGTCAGACAGGACTTCTGCCCAGTGGAAAGACAGATGTGCCCACAAATGTAGCCAGTAAGTAATCTTTTCACAAGGGTTCCTTCTGCCTGGAGATGAAAATGGCCTCAGCTGATGAGACACAGATTAAAATATTTCCAAGAAAAGGATAATATTACTTAGCTAAGTAAACCCAAGATCTCTATTTCTCCTCAAAGAGTTCAAGGACAGAACACATCCCCTGACCACTGCCGGCCTTCTGTGCATAGCCATGGCTCTGTAGTGATTACACCCAGTCATGTATCCCGCTCATTCAAACCAGCACTCTGTCCCTTGTGCTGGCAAAGCACGAAATCAACGGAATCTTCGAGCATCTCTCAGCCATCACTTGCTAGGTAAAGCTTTCTTAGTTTTACGTTTTAAAGTATATTTATAACCATTTCTGATTTTCTATGTGGGGCTAGCAGCCAAGCCCCTGGATAGGACTTTAATCTTACCTCCCTTGCTAATCCTGAGCTCTTTGCAGACTTCACAAGCAGTCTGCCTCCATCTTTGTGCATGGCCTTTAGGAGACTATTGTCCAACATGGGATGTGTAGAGCTTGCTCAGTGGTTCTGGGAAAGCTGGCTTAGAGACCTTCAGATTTGCACATGCCCAATCTGCACATTATATTGAGCCACCAACTTCAATTATTATGTCCAGGATTCAGCTTGCTCATCAGATTTTTGCCTATCTAGGGTAACCAGTGAAAACAGAACTAGTTGAGGCATGGTCTTGATTTTAATTTAACTGTGACATCATCTCAGAACTTTCTAATCTTTAAAATGGGAATAAAAGACCTTTGTCTAGGGAATTGTGAACACATAATTCACTGACAAGAACCTGGGGTCCAATCACGTTGCAAACACATAAACACCTGCAGGTGCGCAACCTGACCTTGTATCAGCTATGACAAAGCATGAAGTGTTTCCTTATTTACAGGTGTCGAACAACTGTGACTCATATGTTTTTTGATAAAAGCCGCTGGGACATTTTGTTAGCGACTGACTCCCTTTAAAACATCTTCATCTTTCCTTGCAATAACAGTTTGGTTTTTTTATTTTTATTTTGCAGAATAAAAAGAACTAATAATATTGTTTCACTTATTCTTTCCTCAGTAATGGATCTACTTCTGAAGAAATTCTGTTGTTTGTTGCCTGAATTAAGGTGATCAGTGCCTGCCAGTTGTAAAGAACAATGCCCTCTTCCACTCATCCCCTGCCCAGGAATTAAAGATGTGAACGAGACAAGGTACCTCTTGAAAGAATCCACAAGACTCGTTAAAGCAGAGCAACTGTGTTTTCCACATGAAACTGAGATACATATGCAGATCTGTTTTGAGCCACTATGCAACCTTGAACAAAGAATTTCATCTCTTACAACCTCCATTTCCTTGTTTGGAGAACAGAAATAATATTCGCTATTTTATTGCATAACTAAGAGAAAAACAGGATTTAGCAAAGCAGTACAGAGTAGCATATATTTATACACATACATATATAGCATAGATCTATACACATATACATATATAGTACAGAAATGCATTTTATATACACATATTACATAAACAGATATATGTGCATATACATGTATGATGTATATATACAATATATGTGTGTATGATGAAAATCTGTACTATATATTTGTGTGTGTGTGTGTGTGTGTGTGTGTGTGTGTGTGTGTGTGTGTGTGTATGCATGGAGGAGAGCTGGGGATGGGGAGACCTCCACCTATGTAGCCCAGCCTGGACTAGAATTCATTGTGGTTCTCCTGTCTTAGCCTCTCCATCGTTGGGGTTACAGACATGCGCGATCATACCTGGTTGGTAGATTAATTATTAATAGAATAACATTCAGACCGATGTCTCTCTCACCATCATTGTCTAGCTAGTGAGGATTTTTTTCTGACATGAATGTTATTAACTGCACTATTTCTTGTTGATTATTTACTACATACAATATTACACAAAATGTTGTGTGGAAAGTCAAATGTAGTTTATTCACTTAAGGAACTGGTGTGGATGATTGCCATCAGATGTAGAAATAGTCTGTAGTTCTATATTTGCACCATGGTTGTCATGAGGAGATAAAGATAAAGGATGTCAAACCAGCAGGTGAGGAATGAGCATTCTAGGAATATAAAGCCTTAGTATTTTCATGCAGAGAAAGATTTTGAACTTGGCCTTTAAGGGTAGGCGAGTTTGGACATGAAGTGATGAGGTTCAAGTAGTTTAAGTTTATAGATACTTAGTTGCGTGACTAGGAACCAAAGAAGAAAGAAAGACAGTTCTCTCCACTGAGGGAAAATAATGACTTGTCATACGAAGAAACTGTAATCCTAAATCCAAGGAAAGCCAAGAACAGGACCTATCTAGAAACGTTAACAACAGAAGCACAGAATTCATCTGGGCAGAGTGCAGCCTGCAAAATACAGCTTGCATTTTATATGTACATTCATATTCAAGCCTTCAGCAGAATCAAAGTGACAGAGTGTTTATCATCCATATAGGGCCAGCTGGGAAAGGGCAGAGTCATTAGGAATATCTCTGTATACCAGACAACCACCCTGACTTGTGTTGATTATAAGACAGGGCTAAGCAAGGGAATGCACCTCAGGGAGGCTGGAAACAATGCCTGGAGTAGAAAACTCAAGGAACCCAGAGAAAAGTGGAACGTCTAGCCAGGGTATATGTAATGCGAAAGGAAAAAGCTAAAGGAAAACCTGGAATCTTAGTCACCTCCAACACTGACTGGCAGATCCTGTAGATAATAAGTGAGCTGGAGACAAGGTCAGAACAGAACAAAGAGAGATGGCATTTAGCCAGATCATTGCAACAAAATCATTCTTGGTGAGATCTGCTTGATCTGTTCCCAAGTGCTAGGACAAAACCTCACTTGGGTGAGCAATAGAACAACATTCATTTGCAGTCTCCTAATCCGGAGTGTGGATAAGAGTCTGTTCAAAGTGGAGAACCAAGTGCTTGCTTCAAACATGTAGAAATACACTGTTTGTATTAAATTAGATTTATCATTGCCTGACAATTTGTTCTTGTGATTTTGTTAGTCAGTTTGATTATACTTTCTTCTAGGATTTTGGATTTGTTTCCAGATTCCAATTATCAAATCATTCATTCCAGAAAAATTTTTTGGAATCTTAAACATACATTCATTTATTTCATAGCCAACTCTTAAAGGTCTCACAATAGGGAATCAATCCTTACATTTACTTTCTGTTTCTTCTGAAGCAAAAGTCAAGAATCACAAAGAGGATGACATCAAGGTGAAATAGCCAAGCTCAGGACCAGGGCTCACTGGTGCTAACTGAAAGATTCCAGCAAATGAGAATCAGATTGCAGGAAGCCTTAGTAGATAAACCTTTGGATGAAAAGCATCACAACATCTTTCAAGGGTTTCAAAGACAAGAGTTGATCTCTTCATTCACATCCAAAAAGCCACGTGCTAGCATCAAGTAGGGCAATGGAAGACAGGAAAGAGCAGTGGGTAGGAAAACAAGCGAAAGAATGACAGTTCCTACCACTATTTCCCCATTGCGAAGCACAGTAGCGTTGATATGTAGTAGGTTGAGCCTGTTTCAGAAGAAAGGAAATTTGTGAAAACATTAAAGCACGGCATGCAATTATTCCTCCAAAACGATAATTTCTTCCACGTTCCTTTAGAGCCTTCCACTGAACTCGTGGTAGAGCCTCCCCCTCCATCACCTTCTTTCTCACCCTGAATTTGAAAACAGAAACTTTTCTAAGACTTTTCTTCAATAATAACGTCTCCATTTTACTCAAAGTTTTATGGAAAACATTTTGTAGTTGCAGGAAGGTACACCTCAGCCACTGATAATATTAACTGAATGTTTCTAAAGTTATTTGTTAACAAGTTTATTTTCTCACCATGGACTTAAAATAATTTTATCACATACTAATTCACACAATTCATACAAACACACACATACACACACAACTATGAGTCTGAAGCCTCCCTATTCTGTTCCACTGATGTATTACCTATTCTTTACTATTGTTATACATGATTAATTGCTACATTTTATATGTTACATTTTAATATTTGCTTAACCAATTTCTTCTTTTTATTAATTTATCATTTGTAGATTAACTTTTATCAATGGTTTCTGTTTGTTAGCCTGTAGGAAAATATGTCACAGGATACAAGGCAAAACACAAAAATCAATTATAGCTAAAAGTTTAGACTCACCTATAATGTAAAATAATTATAGAACTCTCATGGAATAAAAAAAGAGTATCTAAAAATGTATAACACAATCTATTACATTTTTATTTTTTATATGTATGTGTGTGTTGGCTGTAGTCACTCTTACATGCTTATGGAGGTCAGAGAACAAAGTGATTGAAGACGAACAATTCTGAGAATACCTATCAGAAAACTATTGCATGTATTATTTCATGGCTGCTGTGTGTTTATCATATTTATATCTGTTTTTATTTTAATTGTATATGTATAAATGTTTGACTTGCATGCATGTTTATACACTGTGGTGTGCTTGGATCCTGTGGGGGCCAAAAAAGAGAATAGGACCCACATGAAACTAGAGTTACAAACAGTTATGATAGGCCATGGGGGTGCTAGGAACTGAATCCAGATTTGATTCAGAAGCACCCAGCATAATTAACTGAACTTTTAGTTAACCATCTCTTTAGCCCCTATCTTTGCTTTTGGAAGACTTAAGCATAAATGTGAGGAGACAGTGTAACTTTCGAGGATGATCATGCTGCACATGAACTACTATGCCACTTCCTAAAGGCAACGGGAAAAGTGTGTTAGCAATGGCAAGAAACCAATTAGCATTTATCAAAGGGAGATTTGCTTAGCAAGTGAGCAGTTCCACTCTTACTGAACAGATAACCTATACGAAAAGTCCCATATCCTGCTCAACTTCTAATTGACTAATCCACACATAATTAAGATAGCCAATTCACAGAGAGCTAACTTTGCTTAAACTACCCTCACAGACGTTTCTATACAAGGTAACATTTTTGTGGACTTCCACCATTTTGATGTTTGACTTGCAGATGTGTTCAAATGTGTGTGCTTAGGAAACAGAAAACTATGCAGGTCTCTTGTTCTACTTCATAAGTCTGATTTCTAAAGTATGCTGCTTCCTACTATCACCTAAGAGGCTTAAATGACAGAATCATCTACCAATTAACGCTTGAGGTTTTTAAGTAGAAGGACTTCACTCTTCCCGTTTTAGCTACTTACTTATTTACTTGGTTTAGTAGAAAGTTGTGTTGCAGTGACTGAAAAGAAGTAAAATGTACCAACTGTGTGGAATATAAAGAAGCAATACTAGTAATTTGAATGCAAAATCATCAGTAGCTTATTTTCCCTACTCTGAGTTACTGAGAGGGTCATTAAGGATGATAGTTACGCCGCATATACACAGCTGAGAGACATAGGATCTGAACCTAACCATGTGCAGGTTTTATTCAGGCAGTTCTCAGCATCATTTCCTGTGTCTTCCTGGATGTGTGGTGAAAATCTAGAGACTCCTGAAGCCATGTTCTAGAGACAAAAGAGGTTTCCGTACTGGAAGACTGACACAGGAAAGAAGCCAAGGCACACACTACTCAACCCAGGTATTAGATGCAAAGGCTGCTAAATCTCAGAATGGCGGCAATTTAGGCCAGACACAATGTAAAGATTGAGTCAAGGAAGAAACATGGCCAAATTCTCTATTAGGCATCAGGGGATACTATATAACATCATGATGTCAAAGAGAGGAATTACATTCTTTGATGGATTGTTCCTGTTGGTAATTTTTTGCTGCAGAAACAAGTGATCTATGAGTCACATAGCAGAAAACATGCTACAATGCCTCCTGTGGAATTTGACTCAGGACTGAGTTTTAAATAGGCAAGTGATTGAATTAGGGGCTCACATTGACTTGGAAAATTAATGTACTGGCCTGACTTTTTCTTTGGCTTGAGCTTAAATTAACTGCTGATAGAAACCGCTGGCTCAGTTTATTTTCATAATATTTTATGCTATTCATATTTCTTGAATTGAGATAGTAAAGTAAATTCAATTATTCAGGAAAGGCTTACAGATTTTCAGGGGTGGAAACATGGGGATATACTCATTCTATGCTGCTAAGATGTCTGGGTACACTACTGAGTAGATTCTTTCTTTCCCTAAGATCTCTATCTTCATCTGTGTCTGACTGGGGTAATAAGACTGCGGAAGTATTTATGAAAGAATGTGTATGTGTCTGTGTTGCCAACTTTAGTTCTAGAGTCATCAGCAAAGCAAGTATCTGTGAAGAACAAACAAGTCATAAACACCGGTGAACAAGAGGCTATTTCAAACAAGGTCAATATTGGGTTGGCTCATGAGATATACCTCTTGATATTGTCTTAATTAATTGCTATGAGATGACCCAGTCCACTGTGAGCAACACTATTCCTTAGGCAGGGCTCCATTGCTGTGTAAAAACAAAGAAATCAAGATGGGCATAACCAAGCAAGTGACCATGCTTTCACGCCTTTCTGCTTTTGACTGTGGATGTGATGTGACCATATGCTTCAAGTTTCTCATTTGACTTGCCCTCAGCACTGCTGAGTAGTGCTCTAATATGTGTATATTCCATACTTTCTTCATCCATTCTTCCATTGAAGGGCATCTCGGTTGTTTCCAGGTTCTGGCTATTACAAACAATGCTGCTATGAACACATTGGAACACCGGACTGAAATCCCAAGGTCCAAATCAGGAGCAGAAGGAGAGAGAGCACAAGCAAGGAACTCAGGACCACAAGGGGTGTACCCACACACTGAGGCAATGGGGATGTTCTATCGGGAACTCACCAAGGCCAGCTGGCCTGGGTCTGAAAAAGCATGGAATAAAACCGGACTCGCTGAACATAGCGGACAATGAGGACTGCTGAAAACTCAAGAACAATGGCACTGGGTTTTGATCCTACTGCACGTACTGGCTTTGTAGGAGCCTAGGCAGTTTGGATGCTCACCTTACTAGACCTGGATGGAGGTGGGTGGTCCTTGGACTTCCCATAGGGCAGGGAACCCTGATTGCTCTTCGGGCTGGTGAGGGAGGGGGACTTGATTGGGGGAGGGGAGGGAAATGGGAGGCGGTGGCGGGGAGGAGGCAGAAATCAGAAAGAAAGAAAGAAAGAAAGAAAGAAAGAAAGAAAGAAAGAAAGAAAGAAAGAAAGAAAGAAAGAAAGAAAGGCCTACATATATAAGTATATATCCATACTTCTATATCTATTGTATTTAATGCTAAATTTTAAAAGTAAAAGAAATTAGTTTTCTAAAACCTTTAAAAATGATAATGTTTGTTATTCGAGTTTCCATGGGTTTGGGAGGAGACTCAGCAGTTAAACAGGTTATAGGAGTGAGGATCTGAGTTCAGATCCGTGAAGACACATAAAGACCAAGGTGGTAGTAGAAGTCTGTATTCTCAATGCTCCTACATTTAGATAGGAAACAGGAAGAGAAACTCAGGGAACAGCCACCATAACACACACAGCAGCAGCAAACAAGAGACTACTTGGAACACAGTGGAAACAATTCTATAAAGAAAGACTTATTTGATAGATACTATTTTAAATGTTAACTATCCTAGTACTGAACAAATGGAAGAAAGTATTAAATATTCACAAAATTTTTTTCAGAAGACACATATTATTTAACAAAACCATGTTCTATATCTAACAAAGTATGATGACATCTCTACAAAGTTAAACTCAGTGCTACTATTTGGTCTAATTATCAGAAGGTTTTGACCTGATCTTTATTCGTAAACATGTGAAATAAGTTGCTGAAATCAGTCCATCTTCTGCTCCAAATTATCCTCTTTCATTCCTAGATTTTGTATGTTTTTGTATTATTTTTGTTGTGCCAAGTTTTATAGGATTCATACTCATATCAGCTATAGGTTAAATTAAATACCTCAGACCCTATAACATAGCTTCTTTAGTTTTATGAAAATATATATTTTGCATTAATTTTCCTCCGTTTTGAAGTCTCATGGTTATCCTATTTCTGGAGTCAATGCATAATAATGATTCATGTTGAACTTTTAGTTAGCATAGAGCTATTTTAGGTGTTTTTAGTCAGACCTCATTAAATCTGAGTAACCACTGAAGAAGGAAGTTTCTAGTACTACTAAGAATCTCATTCTAGTATTCTAATAATCTCTCTTCTTGCTGTCATAACTATGTGAATATCCTCTTGCCGTTGAATTTTACTACTAAGAAATGTATATTCAGATTTCTTAGTACACATATACATAACCTGTTTTTGCTACCAGGATATGTACAGCACTTTTCATTTATTTGTGAAAATATTTAGCAATTTCAGTAGATTGTGCTGCAGTGTTGGAAAGTTGCTTGGATTTTATCTCCAGATTGTTTATTCTCCATTTCCTGAATTCACTGGGTGAGGGCATCATTTCTTCTGATGTTCACTGTTGAAGGAGGTTTCTGCTCCACCCTATCCCACAGCTGTTCAGTCCCAAAGAAACACACAGAGGTCTACATTAAGTATAAACTAGTTGGCCTATTAGCTCAGGCTTCTTATTAACTCTTATAACTTATATTAGCCCATAATTCTTGTCTGTTTCAGCCACGTGGCTTGGTACCTTTCATCAGTGAGGCATTCTCATTTAGTGTCCTCTATATCCAGACTATAACTGTAGTCTGAGTGAGTCTTTCCAATTCCCAGAATTCTCCTGTTCTCCTCGCCATGCCTCTACTTCCTACCTAGTTGTCCCGCCTGTACTTCCTGCCTGGCTACTGGCCAATCAGCATTTTATCAAAGCAATAAAACTGATAAATCTGTACAGGGTACAAACTCATTGTCCCACAGCAGTTCTCTGCTTTCCACATCCACCTCCTTTCTGTTTGATTGATCCATTCACCTTCTATGTGTCCATTTCTACCAACAGTCCTATGACTGGGATCACTTTCAGATGGCACATATTTTATAAGTGTCCTTCTAACAACCAATTTCTCCTTCAACAAGTCCTCGCAAACCCAGTCTGACAATAAACTTGGGTAAGCTCTCCCAGGCCCTTCTCATAATCAATATCACGACCCGCCTTTATGACCACTAGCTCTCAATTTTTCTGAAATTCTAGAAAATTTCTGCCATCTGAGTTCCAGTATCCTCTCATTTGTATCACAGGAATCAAAGGAGACTCTTACGAGATAATGATTCTCATTGAACCTTTAGTGGGTGCTAAGAGCTGTTTTAAGGGATTTTAGTCATAGCTCATTAAAGTTGGGTAATAACTCTGTAAGGAATGTTCTAGTTCCATTAAGAATCTCATTCTAGTACTATTATAATTCTCATTCCATAGGTTAAAAAAAAGCTCAGAGCAATAGGAAAATCACTCAAACATCAATTTGCAGTGCTTCCTTAAAAAACACAGTAACGTTACAATGTTAGTATTAGTGTGGCTGTCTGGGTACAGAACAAGGCACTCAGTGTGTAGGAAGATGCTGCCCCAGTATGCTGAGTCACTGTTATAATTGTCTCATAGCAAGTAGTATTAATTAAAGCTCATATTCGTTTCAATTTCATTGGACTGAGAAAAGCCTGGGCAAGTGATAAAGCACACTTGTGAGCACAACTGAAGACATTTCCAAGATTGATTAAATCATGAGGGCTCTGTGAAGGTTTTCATTCACTGATAAACACAAAATCAGAATGAACTACTTCCAGGTAGTGGAATTCTGGCATGTCAATGCTAACTGAAGGAAGAGGGTCATTTGTGGATCTTCAGGGCTATAGCTTGCTCTGCCTTTTTCTTGTTTCTTTGTCTGCTATCTAGCCACCGTGATGTGAGCTCCTCCACCATATCTGGCCTCCTGTGATAGATCACAACCTCTGAACCAAAAGCAAAACAAGTTTTTGTTTGGTTCAATGAAATGACTTGTGGGTAAAGCTACTCACGGCCAAACCTGATGACCTGAGTTGAATTGCCAGGCTCCACCTGGTGGAGGGAGAGGACCAAATCTCACAAGTTGTCTTCCAACATGCAGAACACATAACTGCACACACATGCATAAGTAAATAAATAATAAAAACATTTTTTCCTTAAGTTGACTCTGTTTGGTGGTTGGTTACAATCATAAAACATCCTTCACTCCACAGTCCTACTGCAAGTCATGCCGTGCTATTCATGCTGAAATGCTGTCTTTGGTCTCTCCTCTGATTTTAGGACTACCTACTATTAATACTGTTGCACACAATTCTCAATGTGGCTTCTTAAAATCATAGACTTGAGCTGGCCCCTAAGTTGATTTTTTGTTATTATAGCAAAAAATCTAAGTGGGTAAGTTATAATGAAAAAGGGGGGAGGTTGGCTTGTGAATCTGGATGTTCTGAAGTCTGACAGCATGGTGGTAACATCTTCTTGGTAACTAATGAATGTTACCTGCTATGTTATATCAGTGTAGAAGCACAGAAGGTGAAGTGAGCTCATGCAAGAGAGATAACACCTAAGGGCTGGCCTTTCTTTGTAGCCTGCTCCCAAAATATCAATTTACTTTCCAGACAGCAAGAATTATTCATTCTTGTGAGAACTACCCTAGGCTTCTGGGGGTAGCAGCACCTCACCAGCATTACCAGGGCAATGAAATTTTAACATGAATTTGGGAAGGGAAAAACATATTGAGACTACCCCTCAAAGGCCTCGATAATGTCTGCACAGACTACTAATTCTTGAATATGATTTGTACATTTATCCTAACCTGGTTTTTCCTTTCCCCTTTGGATATTTTTTTTACTGTTTCCCTCTTAAATTGTTCACTGCAAGAAAAACGAACTCCATTCTATTTTTCATACACTCTGGGTTCTTACACAATTCCATTTTTCACAACTCTGTCCCAATCCCTCTGCTATTTCAAATAGACACTCAACTATAAATATTCATCACCCATATTTTATTGGAAGTATTTGATAAGTAGGTCTGCTCTTTGAGTTTGCCAGTATTTACATCTTGATCTAGAAACTAGTAGTCTTGAAGAAAATGTTTGCTTCTTGATTAGTACAACCTAAATGCCCTTCAATGGAAGAATGGATGAAGAAAGTATGGAATATATACATATTAGAGTACTACTCAGCAGTAAAAAACATGCTTTGCATGTTTTGAGCTTTGCATGAAAATCGACGGAAATAGAAAACACTATCCTAAGTGAGGTAAGCCAGACCCAAAAAGATGAATATGGGATGTACTCACTCATATTTGGTTTCTAGCCATAAATAAAGGACATTGAGCCTATAATTCGTGATCCTAGAGAAGCTAAATAAGAAGGTGAACCCAAAGAAAAGCATATAGGCATCCTCCTGGATATTAACCTTCATCAGGCGATGAAAGGACAGAGACCCACATTGGAGCACCGGACTGAAATCCCAAGGTCCAAATTAGTATCTCTTGAAAGTAAAAAGAAAACGGTTCTTCTGGAACCTCAGAGTGAAAGCCTTACTGTGAAAAAAGAATTTAGCAGCATGGATTCCTCTCCTCATTCTTCTAATAGCATATCCAACAGAAACAATTAAGGGAAGAAAGATTTATTGTGGCTTTTGGTTTGAAGAGTATAGTTCAAAAAAGTCATAGTAAAGTTTGTGGATATAAAAGTATGTAACTAAGAATTTCCATTTTTTAGAGGAACAGAAAACAGAAAGTGAGGTCAAAATTTAATATATGATGAACTAGAGAAAAAGTTCCATTGCAAAAGAGATAAATTGTGATTTAAAACAAAACATTGGCCCAAACATATTGGAACAAACTCAAAGCCCTACAGCTTCATGTATCAGGCTCATAGTGAAATCATATGGGCTCCAGCAGATTTGGTAACCTTTTGCCTATAGCTATGATGCCTTCAGTATAGTGGCAAGCCACTTGAACTGACTCCACTCAGTGTTTTCAGCACTTTGTATTACTAGACTCTCTGAAACCCTTGGGTCTCCTTTAGAAAATAATGCTTACCATCACATCTCATGTACAGACCACTCAGGAGTTCCATACTACCTTGCTTTAAGTTACCTGATCCCATCCACTTTCTGTGGCCTTTCTGAGAAAAGAAATATATATGGGCATGCCTCAAATTGTAGAGATCAGAGAGGCATACAGAAGCTATAGTTGCTAGAACAACTAGTACAATTAAAAAGGAACCATGAACTTTGCAGTGGAGAAATAGAAACAGTGCATGAATAATAAAACCTCTCTCATGGAGTCTCTAGAATTAAACAATGTAGGTTCAAATGAAAAGATTTCATTTAAAAAGCAAGTAGCTGAGAACACAGAACTTCAACAGAGCCCTGATCAAACAGAATTTCAGAGGGAAACGTCTGTTCTGACTCAGTCATTCAGACAGTTGAAGGCTATAGAAGCTTTGGGGACACAGAGCTAGGGAGGGTACATCTGGAGCTAACAGCAGAACCTGTCATTATCAGCGTCTTAGTGCTGGCTTTGAAGGCATGTAGAAGATCCCATTAGCAGATCAAGGAGAATTGCAAACTTTAAGTGAGATCAAATCAAAAGTAACAAACAAACTAATTTGTTTAACAGGAAAGAAATATCGAGCTAGCATAAAGTTGGGCTGGAACATAGTCGTTGCTCACTATTTTTAGCCATACTTAAAGTATCAAATTTTGGACATGGACAAAACACAGCCAGACTGTAATATAAATAGACCTTGCCACCATTGAAACTGTTTAGCCCTTACTATCTATATTTTTATTAGCCTTCTGTTTTGCTCCCCTGTCAAAGCACTTAAACCATTATAGGTTTCTCTAACACAGAAAACTCCAAATTCTTCCATATTGTCCCCGCAAATTAGCTCTGTTTAATAGCCACACTTTTAAAATTAGCACAACAAAACCATGTCTAACAGTTTTCTATATTAATTAATTTTCTTATTTTTGTAAAAAATTAATAATTGAAACAACTTGGGGGGAAGATCACTCCTTTTGGCTCATATTGAGAGAATATAGACCATAAGTGGCAATGAAGTTACGGTGGAGGCCATGGTTTTGGGAATATGTGGCTGGAATTCTTCATGTTTCAGCACATCAGGAAGCAGAGAGCAAACCTGAACTTGGTGATCAGATATAATGTTCTTTGTGCCCTCATCAGTTATTAGCCTTCTCTAGCTAAGCATCCAACTCATCAGGGCTTCACAGTGTTACTATACAACACTACCAGCTGGGGAAAACACATTCGAACACATGACTATGTTGGGGACATTTCACATTCCACCAATAAAGGGAATATGATGTATTTGAGCATTTGCCCGTGCTTTATAGGTATGTTGAGTATTATTATTTAGAGGCTGATTTTCATCACCAGACTGCAAGCTCCTTCAAGAGAGTGACTTATGTATTCCTCATATTATGAATCCACTAAACAGAAAATCATTTGACTCTTAAACTGATAACGTTGTGCTTTTTTTATTAATCAGTGAGTACTCAACACTTAAGGATTATTATCAAGTAAGCATGTAGTAAATTGCACACCCCCCACTGTCTTTTAAAAAGGAGAGACACTACTGACTTTTCAGTGAGATGTGTGCCTCACAAAGTGAGGTCTATTTGATCTCTGTGTAAGACAATTGAGTCATTTTCTATTTCCCAGGTATTTGAGGACAACTTTCTCATTCAAGTTCTACCTAATGTGCTGTAGTGATTCAGTTCCATTCCATTTCAAATAAACACATGGATTACAAAAACCATGGTTTCATAACAATGTAATATATTATGTCAGTCTCTGGGAGAAAATTCCGTATACATCTCTCTCATGGAGTCTCTAGAATTGAACAATGTAGGTTCAAATGAAAAGATTTCATTTAAAAAGCAAGTAGCTGAGACTATTGTAAAATAGCAAGACAATGGTCCTTCCATACATGGATCTCAAGAGAGAAAGAGTGGGAGAGAGAGAGAGAGAACAACAGACCTGGAAGCTAGAGTCTCAAATTCAGCTACCCTGACAACCCACAGAGTTGATGAACGAGCTGTCAAGGAGATGAATAAACAGTAACTCTGCCATCACATTCAATACTCTGTTTTCATCAAATAAATGTCATGATGGAGCTAAATCATTTGAGAATCACTGAGCTGGAGAGGAACTTAGAAATGTTATTAATAAGAATAGCTAATATTCATCTAACATTATCTAGGAGCTTGATAATTTATTTAGATTATCATTCCTCACACACCAACAGTGTGAGATAGTGAACTAGATGCCATTGTTACAAAAGGGGCTACCAATGTAGAAAGAGACCTTCCCAAAGTTCTATTACTATTTGAAAAAAATCGTAAACATGTTTGAATCTGGAGTGTATAGCTTGATAACCTATTGTGTCTGACAAAGCTAATCCCTTCACCACAGAGATGGACAAGAGTTTCAACAAAGTTACAGTTTGTTGAATACTCAGCATTAACATTATTTTTCTGTTTACCTATCTAAATAACATAAACCTGAAGTTATGGCTGCTATTTTACTAGTCTTGGAGAGGAGTTTCAAAAACTAGTAATGACTTACCAAACACATTAAAACTGCATATGCAAGAATCATGACTGAAATTGGTGTACTAAAGGGTCCCATCTTAATCATTCTGACCCATTGATCTGGAAGCAGTTGCAAAAGCCATTGGAGACAGCAGTTTAAATAATCTAGTAGAAAATGACTGGGATGAAAGAAAAAACAGAATTCCCTTCAATTTCAGTATTAGTTCAGCGACCAAGATAGTGTCATATAACTTATAGCTAGAAGCAAGGACTCTTCAGATATGGTTCTCTGAACATTATTTCTCCCTATCATGAACATAAGGAGAAGACAGAGTAAGGTGGCCCTGGAATAGCAAACACATAGTGTGTGAGTAGAGATAAAGGCCCTACCATAAGTACCCTTACCATCAATTCTACTTGAAAGGGGGAAATTAAGATAAATGCTGCAATTGTTCTTTATATGACTTTGATAAAATTTTTCTTTGATAAAATACCTGGCAACTGTAATTTAAGGAAGAAAGGGTTGACTGTGGGTCCCAGTTTGCACTGTTCCCCACCATGGGGAGACACATGCTGGCAACAGTGGCTCAAGCTCTGGCAGGAAGTCATGCTGGACCTACAAGCAGAACATAAAGAGGGGAGGATGTTGGGTTCTCTGCTTGCTTTTTCCTTGTTTAATTTAGGCTAGGACTCTAGTTCACTGGATGGTTGCCATCCACACACCAGAGATAAACCTTCCTGGAAAAAAAAAAACCCTATCCATATACTAAGAGGCACGTTACCATGGTGATTCTAAACCACATAGGGTTAACAATCAAGATTAGCCAGCATATTAGTGGAGAGAAAATTTGATTCTAGTCATATATATGTTACCCGGTATTCCATTTCAGCCCTCTATCCTTGGAAAGTTCTCCATTGCTTTTAAATCTGTTCCAATAATTTTGTTCCTACAATGTCTCTTTTTTCATTTTTCTTAAGAAGTGAATTAGATAGGCTGTCTCACAGTTGGATGTTTTAAGAATGTTTGGAATAATGAGGAACTCTTTATTGTCTGTCTTCTCTGTCTCTCGCTCTCAAAGCTGGTGTGATGTGCCCAAATGAACTCATTTTAAAATCTTCATGAATTTCCTTTCTATTGGTTGTTCACTAAAGAGACAATATTTACCACCCTATTTCTTTTTGTCATTTTTTCTGTGGCTTTGGCTGTGAGGAAACACTTAAGAAATTCTTCAAAGACTTCTTGCTTACAAAAAGCAGTTTGAAGACATGTTCTCAAATCTTCTTGAAAAAATAACAAGTGTTCATATAACTGCATGTGATGGTTTTTTTGGGGGGGAGGGGGGCTGACAACTCTTTATTATAGTCATGAATTTAATTTGTGCTCTGTAGCATTTCCTACTGTTTTGACTAGATAAACCTACACTAAATATTTATTTGTTTAACTATGTACCGGTATGTCCCAGAAACTATCTTAGGTATCTGTTACTATTTCTTGAAAATGTAGTATACTATATTATCTCATTATTTAGTGGGCTGGAATTTCAGGCAGGATTAGACTGACATGATTTTGCATGGACACATTTAGCTAAGTGGTTAGCTCACCTAGAGAATCGAAGATGTCTCTTGTCATAAGTGGGTACCTTGGTGAGAATAGCTGGAAAGTCAAACTATTCACAATCTTGAGGTCTCTTTATGTGACCCACTCAGTAGAAAAGTAAACTCTTTGTGGGGGTACATATCCATTATGGGGGTAAGTCGAATGCAACTGTGCACAGGTAGAAGTCAGAGGTCAGAGGTCACTGTCCTCTATCAGTCCCAGTTTTATCCTGTGACAGGTTCTGCCACTGAACCTGGAGCTAGGTGGGCAATCAAAAGGCCAGTGGCACTCTTGTCTCAGCTCCCTACAATAGGTTGTAGATCTGTGCATGGCTATACCTACCTTTTTATGGGACTGCTTTGTGCTTGCATTCAGACCCCCACATTAGCACAGAAAACTCTCTTACCTACTGATTCATCTCCCCACCCTCCAAGTTCAAATGATAGCTCTGTGCTCCAAGAGGATCAAGCTAAAAGATATCCATTGTCTTAAAGATAAGTATAAGCCATGGAATAGCATCACTGTGCCACACTGAAGTGACCAAAGCAATCATGGCAAAGCCCATTTCCAAACCAATGATAACTACTGTCTCTCAGTAGAATGTGTCACACAACTTGAAACCATCTCTAATTCCATCTCTAATTAATTAATTAATTCTAATTTTTTTGTATTATTATTTTAAATAATACATGAAAAGAAAGAACATTTGGTACAATATATTAAAGGCTAAACAACCATAGTAAAGAGTTATGGAAAATATTTGCAATTAGGGAACAAACAATGGGAAGCATAAATACATTATTTTGAGTTTTAGAAATAACTACAAGAAATAATTGCTTTAAGGACTAAACACTATAACCACTTTGTGGAGGACTGTGAAAAGAAAGAGATGAACAAAGTCACTTTGTCTTTTTAATGTTTATTTTTGCTGCATGTCACTTTGTCTTTTTAATGTTTATTGTTTTTAATAGTAATAGGAACTACTTGACAAAAACTAAAATTATTTTGAAAAAAATGACTTTCCATTCTTTTCTCAAATATAGTAACAGCGACAGCCCTGCTGCCTAAACATGCAGATTCTTGAGTTTAGTAAGGGTATCATTCTAAAAATAAGTAAGTGATAAAGTCATAAAAATCCCTGTTTCTGACTCAGGAGCCATTCTGTAAATGCTGCTCCTAGAGAGAGAGGGGAGGAGGGTGCCTGATGTGGGATTCTTTTCTATATGCTGTGAATATGTTTTATTACCATTAGTTAATAAAGAATCTGCTTTGGGCCTATGGTAGCACAGAAAAATCAAGGTAGAAAATCCAAAGAGAGGTATAGAGAGTAAGTCGGTGGAGTCAGTGAGACACTGTAGTAATAAGAGCGGTGGCGGGGCTGCATCCCCAACACCCCAGCCGCCTGCTCGGCTAGCTTTTGCCCCGAAATAACAACACATAAACTGTATTCATTTAAAGACTGCTTGGCCCTTTAGCTCTAGCCCTTACAGGCTAATTCTCACATCCCGATCAACCCATCTCTAATAATCTGTGAGCACCGGTCTTACCGGGAAAGATTCAGCATGTCTAACCTGGCGGCTTGCTTCATCACATGTGTCTGCCCGGGAGCGAGGCATGGTGTCTCTCTCTGAGGCATCTGCTCCTGAGAGGAGAGCTGTGGAGTCTGAGCTCACTTCCTCTTCCTCCCAGCGTTCTGTTCTGTTTACTCCTCCCACCTATCTTCTAACCAATGAGGACCAAGTAGTTTCTTTTTATTTAACCAATGACCTTCCTCCATCAAGATACCACGTAGCTGCCTAAAGAGAAGGACATGCTGGAACTTTACCTGGTATGCCAGAGCCTTGTGGATACAGATTAATAGAAATGTGTT
Source organism: Microtus pennsylvanicus (assembly GCF_037038515.1). NCBI lineage: Eukaryota > Metazoa > Chordata > Mammalia > Rodentia > Cricetidae > Microtus > Microtus pennsylvanicus. The sequence continues at coordinate 54,859,222 of NC_134590.1, read as the reverse complement.
AATTTAAGATATAATTAAGGTAGCCAGGAATATGCCTAAGCTATTGTCCAAGCAGTGATGTAATTAATATATTTTCTGTGTAATTATTTCAGGTCTGGGTGGCCAGGAAAACAAGTGGTCTCTGCCTACAAAATGGTGTCTACCATCTGGGGCATGGATCCACATAAAATCTAAAAAAAGCTTTTTTTTTTTTTTTAAAAAAAAAGACTTCTATACCCACAAAAATGGGAGCCACGTGCAGCTTCTTGGTAGCCACATTTTTTTTCACATAAACTCTGTTGGCAGAAAGAAGAGGCATGACTCCTTTATGAAGTGTCTTCTTGACTCAGTGTTAGCAGCAAAACTATTGCATGGCTTCATTAAGATCCAGCTTCCTGGTTCATCCTGGCAGAATAAGTTTTGGCTTTTTTGGAAAGTCCTGCACTTAAATGGGGTCTGTGAGCAGCATGCTACAAATTGCTTAATGGAGACATAGACCCGCTGCATCACTGGAGCTGGGGTAAAGAGAATGGCTCACAGAGCTGGCAGTAATCATACCTTTGCCAAGTTGTACTGGGCGGAGCAAGCAGGCAGGGCCATGGAGTTGGTCCTAGCTATACCCACTTAGCATTTTTTTTTTTAAAAAAAGCACTTCTGGTCAGAAAACAATTACAGTTATGCACACAATAAAGACCAATTCAGATGGGAAAAAAATATCTAAATAGGTCACAGTGTTGGATAAATGTAAGTAAGCTTGGGAGAGAAAAGAAATAGTTATAAAAAGAAGTAAATAATTATTTAAAAAGTAAAGTCTTTAAAAAGACAGAGTATAGACAGTCATAGATTAAAGGAATAAAAAAATAAGTCATATAAAGATGGAAAACACACAGAGAGTATGAATAATGTATATTACTATGTTTTCTTTGAATTTTTTTGACTGTGAAGAAGCTAAATAGAGAGAGACATCCCATTGTATGGGCTGCTAATCTAAACCAACATATATAATTTATAGGTATCATGACTTCAAAATTTGGGTCTAAGAAAATGTTGCTTTGGAAAAGATTTTCTGTTTTTGTTTCCAATGAAGATAGAAATCTGTGTATTCCTTACCAAGTAATGTGGTTTGATCAAAGAAGAGCTCCTGAAGCAAAGGCCGAGATGGTCTAACATCTATGACAGCTTCAGGACTATGGCTGTGATGGACCTACCACACAAGATACCCCATGAAAGACCTGATTAACAGCACCCCCAATCAGCAGGAAGTAATCTAGAGAACAATGCCCAAATTCCCTAAATGATTGTTCATAAATGTTTGTTTCTATTTAAAGAAGGATATGATATAGAGATGAATACTTGCATTGGTATGGTAATAAATAATCATCTATAATAGTCAACCTTGCAGTCATGTTAGTTATGTTTTATAGATGTACAGAGATATATTTCAGATGGATAGACATTCTTCATATCTGTCAAAGACTACAGAATATGTCATTTAAAATGTTTTAAATATTTGGGACTTTTCATGATAATGAGACACATCTTCTTCCGGAAGCACCAATCTATATCAAGAAGATGAGGGGCATTGAAGAGGCTCTTTATAGAGTTTGTTAGCCATTTGGGCAAGAAATTACTCTTGCCTGAATTGATCTATGGTATGCTGTATAAACTGGACATGCAGGACCCATAGAAAAATGACTGCTGACATTTCCTAAAAAAAAAAAAGTGAGACAGTCATTCAAGGTTCCTGCTTTATCACAGAGTCTTCTAGACATTCTGCAGGACACAGAATAAACTGACAAACTGCCAATATAAACAGAGCTGTCTTTAAATTTTTCTGCTTCATAGAAAAGTCTGCCAAATATTATGGACCTGTAGGCTGAATATAGATGCCTCAGATTTACAGAAGAACTTTGGATGACTGTCCAGGCAGCAAGACATCTCTGTCAATTCTAGAGTTTTGGAATTTGCTTACAATGCACTTCCTGTTTACTTAGGTAATATTAAAGCCTTCTGGAGTCTTTGATGGAGTTGAAGATAGTTATAAATACAAAAGATAGGTTAGATATAAAACTTTAGACTCACAAAAAATAGGATAAATGCTAGAGTATTTTTTTAATTTGTCAACTGTAAATGGACTAAATATTTTAGCTATAAATTTTTCTTGATAACAGTTTTGTTGTATATAATCTTGCAATGTTAAAGTTAAAAACCTTCCTTTTTACATAGACAGAAAAGGGACAGTGATGTGGGCTTCCCCTCTGTATGATGTAAGTATTTTTATTACCATTGGTTAATAAAGAATCTGCTTTGGGACTATGACAGTGCAGAATAGAGAAAGGAAGGAATTTCAAGCAGAGATAGAGAAGAAAAGAAAACGGAGTCAAAGAGATGCCATATAGCTGCTGCAGGAGGCAGATGCCAGAAGCTTATAGGTAAATCAAGAACCTCCTGGTGATACATAGAATAATAGAAATGGGTTATTTAAGATGTAATAGCTAGGTAGAAATACACTTAAGATATTGGCCAAACAGTATTGTAAGTGATATAGCTTCTGTGTGATTATTTTGGGTCTGGACAGTCAGGAAATGAACAAACAACCTCCTGATACAGGTGCCAAACCATATTTATACAACAAAAATTATTGCAATCCTGAGCTTGTCTATCTTTCAGCTTGAATCTAGTATTTACTACATTTCAAAAAGTATCTTAAAATACATGAACTCCAAAATAGCCATTGGTCGGTTGTAACACTGCTCCCTTGACCATTGTTTTACCATATATATTTTTATTACATTCTCACACTACAGCATGGTTTTCTTATACAAGCATTCTTATTTTCAACATTTCTGAAGAAAGTGATATGGGCAGGAGAATGAGTTCATTCCTGGCTGCTCAGCTCCAAAATAATCACACAGAAACCATATTATTTACAATACTGTTTGGCCAATAGTTCAAGCATATATCTAGCTTTCTCTTATATCCTAAACTAACCCATCTCTCTGCATCACCACAAGGTCATGACCTACTGGCAAAGTTTCAGTGGACTCCAGCAGAGGCGTCTATCCATGGCAATTACATGGCTTCTCACTGTCTCCACCTTCTTTCTCCCAGCATTCAGTTTAGATTTCCAGACTAGCTATACTCTGCCCTATTACTGGCCAAGGCAGCCTCTTTATTCATTAACCAATAAAAGTAACACACATACAGAAGGATTTCCCACACCAAAGTGAAGTTCAAGGAACCCAAGTTCATGTAGTTAGAAGCTACAAATTTGTTTTCCTGTTCCACCCCTGACTCATTTACTAGACCCTTAAAGGACTATACCCAGGTCTAGAAGAATAAAACTATTAATGTCCCTCTGAAAACTGACAGCATAGTATAGTCTGTTTTTCTTTGGACTTCCAATTCCCCAGTAATGACCCAGAGATATTTTTCTTAACTTTTAGACATGAAAATTATACTTTATTTTTCTTTTTATTAATTCTTTCATTTATTTTACATACCAACCAGTTTCCCCTCCTTCCTCTCTTCCTGGTCCCTCTCCCCATCTAGTGTCTATCACCACCATTCTCTTTTCAGAAAGGGGCAGGCCTCTTATGGGAATCCATAAAATATGTCATATCATGTTGAAGAGGACCAGCTCCTACCTTATATCAAGGCTAGTCTAGGCAACCTTGCATGCAGAATAAGGTCCAAAAAGCCAACAGAGACAGGTTCTGATTTCACTGCTAGGAGCCTCACAAACAGACCAAGCTACACAACTGTCATCCACATGCAGAGGGCCTACATCAGTCCCATGCAGGCTCTCTAGCTGTTGGTTCAGAGTCCATGAACTTCCACTAGCTCAGGTCAGTTGTCTGTGGGTTTCCCCTCAAGATCTTGATGCCTCTTGCTCATACAATTCCTTCTCCCTCTCACCAATACAGTCTGTACTCATTCATAGATGGATATTAGATGTAAAGCAAAGGATAACCAGGCTACAATCCTCAGACCCAGAGAAGCTAGGTAACAAAGAGGACCCTAAAAAGGCACACATGGATTTCTCTGGTAAGGGGAAATAGATGATATCTGGGTAAACTGGGAGTGGTATAGCGGGGGTAGGGATGGGGGGTTGGGAACATGAGTAATCAGGTTGGTTGAGTTGTGAGCAGGATGGAGGGGACGAGTAATGAAAGCAATAACTTGATGAAGGGAGCCATTTTGGGGTTAGGGAGAAACCTAGTACCAGGGAAACTCCCAAGAATCCACAAGGATGAACCTAGCTAAGACGCCTAGCAATAGTGGAGAGCATGTCTGAACAAGCCTTCTCAGGATTCAGATCTTGTAATCAGATTGATGATTACCCTAATTATTGACAGAGGCCTTTATCCAGCAACTGATGAAAGCAGATCCAGAGATCCACAGCCAAGCACTGGGATGAGATCTGGGAGATTTCTTATTAATTGTGAATGCTTGGACTTAACATAGGCTTGTTCCCAACTAGCCATTATAATTTAAATTAGCCCATTTATATTAATCTGCATTCTTCCGCATGGCTCATTATCTCTCCTCTATACTGTATATCTGACTCCCTCTGTGTTTTGCTGGCTTAATCCCATGCACCTCAGCTTCTTCCTGAGTCTCTCTCTCTCTCTCTCTCTCTCTCTCTCTCTCTCTCTCTCTCTCTCTCTCTCTCTCTCAGTCTTGGCTATCCTCTCTTGCCTAGCTATTGGCATTCAAATCTTTATTAAACCAATCAGAAGGTGCTTTTGGTAGAGATACATCTTCACAGTATACAAAAAGATTATTCCTCAACAGTATAGTTGCACGTTTCCATAGAAATTAGAATGATCCCAAAACATATAGAAGTAGAATTAATTACTGGTGTAAGATGTCTGTCTTGTACAAACAATAGATAGAAAAAGATTCATGTTTGGTAACATAAATCTTCTGTTTAGATAGTGACATCACAGATTACACAAAGAATTTTCTTGAGGACAATGCAGAAAGAAGAGCAAGAACTTGAACATTAATAAGGGCTTAGTTATTATGCTTATATTTTGTACTCAATATTTGCCACTAATATCTCATTTCATATTCAGATGGAACTTGAAGAAAAAAATGTGGATTCACATATACTTGCACATGCTCCATGATGCACAACCTCACAACCTCATTTAACACCTCTTACAGTTTACTGTGATGTGAAATTGTGGTGTTCTTGAGTATCCCAGGGGACCACTTAGAAGCTGTCAAGCACACGGACCAATGATTCCCATACTATTTATGCTATTACAAAAGATATTTTAAATTTGGAACTTTCAAAACCCTATTCTTGTCTTTAAATATAATTCTGGAAGATTATTATCTGAGGCTATCTTCTTTTTTGTTGTTTTTGTTTTTAGGTGATTTTTTTAATTAATTAATTTATTTATTTATTTATTAAATATTTCTGCCTTCTCCTCGCCACCGCCTCCCATTTCCTTTCCCCTCCCTCATCAGTCCGAAGAGCAAACAGGTGGGTAGTCCTTGGATTTCCCACAGGGAAATCCAAGGACTACCCACCTCCTTCCAGGTCTAGTTAGGTGAGCATCCAAACTGCCTAGGCTCCCACAAAGCCAGTATGTGCAGTAGGATAAAAACTCAGTGCCATTGTTCTTAAGTTCTCAGTAGTCTTCATTGTCCGCTATGTTCAGCGAGTCCGGTTTTATCCAAAGCTTTTTCAGACCCAGGCCATCTGGCCTTGGTGAGTTCCCGATAGAACATTCCCATTGTCTCAGTGTGTGGATGCACCCCTCGCGGTCCTGAGTTCCTTGCTCATGCTCTGATTTGGACCTTGGGATTTCAGTACGGTGCTCCAGTGTGGGTCTCTGTCTCTGTCTCCTTTCATTGCCTGATGAAGGTTAATTCGTGGTCCTAGAGAAGCTAAATAATAAGGTGAACCCCAAAAAAACATATAGTCATCCTCCTGAGGCTATCTTCTAAGTAGAAGAAAATATTTTGTTTCTCTAAAAGTGATATCCTTATTCTAGAATCCCCTTTGATTAATTTAATCTATTTTCTAATTTAGATTTGGTATTTTTTGAAAGAAGTATTGGGATCAGAAATCTCTAGAGATAATTCCAAAACTCTGAGAGCTGTAACCCATAAAACTTATCTCAATAAAGCTTCTAGGTTGGAAGACTCGCTTTGCATATAGTTTTAAGGGTCTCATAGACTGCTGGTGTGTGGAAGTAGGATCAAACCCTCTAACAGGATATCTGATCAGAGATCATTTTTCATATGAATTTTATGATTTAACTAGTGAAGAAAATTTCCAGGAAGAGAAAGATTTTAAATTGTGTAGCTGTTTCTACTATAGTTTTGCTGGTGTCTTACTTTCAAGCTTGCCAGCAGTACAGATGATAACCATTTTATCACAAACCTCTCCTCCTTGGAAGTCTTGGCCTTAAAATATCAGTTTTTGTTATGGATACACAGAGGAGCTTTCAATATTGCATCTTATAGTAAATTAGCTCCTGCAAAGGAGCATCTTCTTAAAAGCATAATGCCATTTCTTTTTCTATTTACACCTTTTAATGAGAATTTACCTCAGGTGTATCCTTCACCTATGATCATTCTATAGTTTCCCTGGACAAAGGGGAAAGTGAAATTAACACTGAAATATAGGAGCAAGGCGGTCATCAGTCTCACCCATCTAAATTGTGCAAATGTTATGGTATTTACCAGCCACAACCTTTTGACCAGATTTAAAACCCACTCCATGAGATGTAACCCATACCTGACACTGTTGATAAGGCCAAGAACCAAAGACTAGGTAAGTCACAGGCATAGAGCAAACCTAGTGCCATTATTCTACTAAATTAACATAGCAATTTAAAGAATCTGCCAATCATGTTGTTATACCCAAAGATCAGTGTTTTACTGAACCCTCCCCAGAGAAACTTCTCATTGCAGTAGATGGTAAGTTAACAAAGAGGCCCTCAACTGGACAGTAGTTTGGAGGACTCAGAACTAAATGGGCTGTCTTTACCACACCCCTCCTCTAAGGGCTCAGGAATGTACACAGAAAGGTGCATGATTCCAAAGAAATAGTATGTTCTAGACACAACGGGGCTGCTGTGCACATGAACTCACAGAGACTGTGACAACATACTGTATGATATAAAAAAGTTCAGACAAAATCCCAGTGCAGAGAACGGGAACTGAGCACAGAAACCAATCCCTAACCAAACAGCTATCTGCAATTGATACCTGCTGTGAAAGGAAATGTCCATTTTCTTCAATGGAGCAACACCAGGTATATCACCTACATGTCAAGGAAATACAGCGCACACAAAATGTGCTCTTTGTGTGGTTGTCTTTTTTTTTCCTTTTGGGGAATTCATTTGGGTTGGGCTTGAGTTTTATTTTAAGAGAAAGAAAGAATTGCAGTTGGATGGATAAGGAGGAGGGGAACCGGGAAGAGTTGGGAAGAAAAATATGATCAAAGTATAATTGTAGAAAAAGCTTTTTTAAGAAAAGAAAGTATTAATTAAATATGCAAATGAAGGAAAACAATGACTCAAAGAGACATGATCACAAACAAAAACTTTCAGAAATGAGGTGTGGGACCGTTTTGTGTACACGGAATACTTTTAGGAACAAAACCTATGAAGAGGAAGGGCCGCAAGAGCTTTTCTAGAACTAATTAAGCAGGAAAACTGTCCAGACTAGATATCCTTTGAGGACCTGGAGAAAATCTAGAGCTTAAGTGTGTCTATCAAAGTTGTCACACGTGAGACTTTGTACTCTCCAGTCCTGCAATCTCTGAGGCAAGGAGCTTAGGACTCTACAAAGCTACGGCAATTGGCGAGAAGGAAGACAGCTGAAGACCAGTGCTGACAGGGCTCTTCCTAGCTGAGGAACAGGTTCTTATTTTGTGGAAAAATGATTCTGCCTGACATCACTTTGCTCTTGGCTTTGTTTCAAATATTGACCTCTATGAACATATTTTTGTCAATGGGGAAAAGCTGTAAATGTTATCTTCTAAAGTTTTATGAATATCCTCATCTCTGAAGGCACTGGATTCAAATTTGCCAGTCATGCAAATATGTGGTGCTGTTGGGTGGGAGAATGATCTCTGCCTTCGTACCCTATGCACACAGGGACTCCTGTTTGGTTCAGAGCTTGCACGCTGGTTGAAATTCATCTTGATTTTAAAGAAAAAGCCCAAGGTTTCATTTTTCACTGGGTTCTGGAAATGAGAATATTGATCCTGGGATTGAGATGTATATCTATATAGTCCTCTCTTATGACTGCCTGAGATTCAACTGTGTCTTTCTTGAGCAGTCCAGGCACCAAGACACTTCCAGTCCCAAACAGGGCTGATCTGATCTGTGCTGTTTTTACAGCTGCACTAAGGGGAAAAAAACCTTGAGATATTCGAAAAGAGATTCAGACATCCATATAATTTAGCTAGTTAGGTCTAAGAACATGTAATTAAATGTTCCTAAAGGGAAATTAGACAACCAAGTCAAAATAAAGTAAGGGTATTTTTCTCTTTTTCTGTTGTAGTTGTTATTTTGGTGTGTGTGTGTGTGTGTGTGTGTGTGTGTGTGTGTGTGTGTGTGTGTGATATCACAGTAGTGAGTTCAGAATAGATTTTTTTTTGACTGGTTAATTTGTCCTACCTTGATTTTTTTCCCTGGATTGTTGGTAAAAAGAAGCAGAAACAGATCACCAGACCTGCACAATCTGGCCCTAATTTTATAACTCAGTAGAGCGAAGATTTATAAGATTATTACCCAAGATCACATGGTTGTCATTAACAACTTATGAATTAGAAACACATTGTATTAATTTTAAATAAAGTCTTTTGTTAATTCAAGATCTTAGTTTCCCTGTTACATCCAAGATGCACCTAAAATTAAGACCTAATTGAAAGCACCTCACTCCATACGTAATTTCACAGTATCTTAGACATTTTTCTAACAAGTCAAATCTGTACACACAACTGGAGATAGTCAGTTTATGGGGTGGTTCCCCAAGCTGCAGATTTTGTCTCCACTGAGATAAGCTGTCCTTTATGCCTGGAAATTTCTTCACAGAAAATCTGTTTCTGGATGCTACCTACTTCTCTGCATGAGCAGCAGCTTGTCAAAACAGGAAGTTTGACTATAAGGTATCAGAGTACCAGCCTGCAGCCATTCTTCCATACCTAGCAGCTTGGAATTTAGTATCCTCAGAGATGAGAATCTTCATAAAAGTTAACAGGGCAAAATCTGTATGTTTTCTTTCATGGATAAATATGCAGATAAATGCCAGTTAGTTGGAAAACAAAACCAAAAACAAAATGGTGTCAAATATTATTACTGTTGGGCTTGATTTAAAAAATACCCAAGCCAAAAATTCTTCCTTAGAGTAGCTAAGCAAATCAGGCACGGTAAAGCATAATAATGAATATATTTCTCAAATGGTCACAGAGTTTTGGATCACCAATGAAATCACAATAAACTCTATCTATAACATCTCAAATCACCATGGTTTTCAGGATATCAGTATACGGTTCTTTTGGTGAGTAAAAATTGGGTTTGGGCTATTCCTTTCAGTTTGAATCCTATAAGTTTCCGAAAAGAAAAAGAAAAAGCTAATTTCTGCCTGTCAATGGTGTTGGAGAATATTATTTCAAGGTGTATTGCTTTTGTTTATGCTGCATTTGTTTAACTCTATGAAGCTGTGATTCTTTGCCTGTCTAAGACACCTGATGAGCCTAATAAAGAGCTGACTGGCCCATAGAAAGGGAGGAACAAGGATAGGCAAGGCAGGCAGGCAGAGAGTATAATTGGGTGGAGGAGGAACAAGAAAAGGCTGTGCTAGGGGCCAGCCACACAGCCACGCAGTCACATAACCACGCAATCACACAACCACTCAGCCAATCATGGAGTAAGTGTGAAAGTAAGTTATACAGAAGTAAGAAAAGGAAAAAGGCCAGAGACAAACGGTAGATGGGATAATCTAAGTTAGAAAAGCTGGTGAGAAACAAGCCAAGCAAATGCCAGGTGTTGATAAGAAATAATAAGACTTTGTATGATTTATTTGGGAGCTGGGTGACAGGCCCCAAAAAAAACCTCAAGAGGAAAGAGCAAAGCAACCGACTACACAAGGGTCCTAGAAAATAGGAAAGAATTGGGTCACTTTGATAAATGAAGCAGAATGCATCCTTCACATGTACCTGTGTGTGTTCTCTCCATGACTTTTAGAAATATACCCTTAAAGTTTTGATGACTAGGGTATTTAGAATAGTCTAGAATAAGCCTACTTTCAGAAAATGATACCTCAATGGCCCAAACCAACCATTATTTTAAGTCCATGCCTGTGACCATGGTCATTGATTCAATCATTACAATTGAGTTTGAGCCTCTGGCCTACAGCAGAGTCTGGCAAACGACTGATCTCTTTTTTTCTAATCCCAGTGGTGAGAGGATGCAAACCCACCTTTAGTGGACCAGGTTTCAAGAGGCCAATATAAAAGAGCCCAGATATGAAAGAAGTGCCAATGACATAGTGCAAGTCACCTAGATCAAGCCTTAACTCTGCCATGTTCGGGGGATTATAATCCAAAACTACATTTGCTTTTAGCTTTTTTGAGTATTTGTCCTTCATAACATAATAAAGAACATTAAATCATTGATCTATCTCATTCAGAGCCTTTAAATTATCTGACTTGCTCACGGCAGCATCCCACAAAACATTCTGGCCTCAGAACTTTATCTCTACATATAGAATCTCAGTTTAGGGTTCTCCATCTTTAATTAACATGTCCATTCTCTTTCCGAAAGAAGGTTCATAGCAGCTGGGGAGATGACTCAGTCAGAGAAATACTTGCTGTACAAGCATAAGGTCCTGAGTTCGTTTCCCCAGCATCTGTAGACAGGTCGTGCAGGGTGACGTGAATGAGTAACTTTCTGGGGAAGCCAACACAGTAAGATCCCTGCAGCTCATTGGCTAGTCTGCTTTGATAAAGGGATGAACTCCAAGTTCAGTGAAAGTCTCTGTCTCTAGAGCAGAGTGGAGAGGAGTTGAAGAAGTCACCGAAGATCTAGTCTACACACACACACATGCACACACATGTGCACAAACAGGTATTTATTATGCACATACCGAACAAACATGCACACATTCACAAGGAGGTTAATGTTAGCTCTCTATTAAAAGAAGTTTACTATTTAAATATTACAAACTCAGTGGAGTGCAAGTTCTTACATCTTCTGATATTGCAGGTTCTCTACCCCCAGACTTCAGCTTAGAATTTCAGTTTAAAAGCCATCGTTTCTTGTAATGTATAATATTATTTGTCCAAACTAAACTAGTAGGGACTATGGGAAGCTGGCTTTGATTGATTTTGCCAGACTTTCCTTCCCCAAGTTATCAAAACTGTATTCTTCAAAATCCACAACTGAACGTCACTTACCCATCAACTCCTCCCCCAGCACCCTACCAATAGGAACTCTACCCACTCTGTATTTCACCATTCTTATTCTAGAGCATTCTTCACATTGTGCACTCGTTATATTTCTCGCTACACCGCACATTTTAATTCAGAAGATGGACTGGAAAGAACTGATCCCCTTAATTAAACTACATTCTCTATGAAGGTTGACGTGTATCTGCATTGTAGTCCAAATGTCATAAAGAGAGATAACTGTAAAATAAAGGAATCTAAAAATGAGCCCATGAATATTAAAAAGAGCAGCTTTGTAATTAGAAATATAAATGTTGGGTTTGCATAGGTCTGGTTTAAATCAGTCAGTTGAACCTTTTAAGAATGAAGGGTCAGAATCAGGAATCTAAAGAAAAGAAAGGGGGCTTCTGGTAATTTGGAGTAGAGATGGGAGAGTTGGTAGGGGATGATTTCAAGTTCTCCTAAAGCTCTTTCCACATGACTATTTTTCTGTATAACTCTGAGCAGCTTCCCTGATGTTATGTTCTAGTGTTAGCAGAAACTATTATGTACTATTCAACCATATGATACTAAAAGAAATTGAGAAGCATCTGCTGATTGATTTCTTATGATCAAGAGAATTTTATGAGCAGAGGGCTCTGAACTATTTCATCTATAAGTCCATAGTGCCAGAAAAAAATGTTTTGATGAATACAAAGCCCATATAGAATATATTATTAGTAAATGCAGGATAAATAAAGAAGTGGGCTTTATATTCCAAGAATTGCTCTTGGAACTTCATGTGTATTACATTAAAAGTTTGTAATCACTCACTCCATAGGGTAGACTATTCTCTTCCCATTTGTGAAATAAGAAGATTGGAAAAGATGAATGCCAATAAAAGAAGAGTTAAAATATATACCATAGGAGAAAAATGCATGCATGCTTTCAAAATCAAAAGATACATAATTCATCTAAAAACTTAAATTACATCATGAATTGCTATGTTTGCTTATAATATTGTCATATGTGATTGATATATGTAGCTTTTTATAGTTAAACAAAATAATGGGAAATTTTTAAAAGGAGAGGTTTTTTAAAGAATACCATATTTCCCTTTCTTTCATAAATAACTAAAATGTTCTTTAGAAATATTTCTAAAGTCATCTAAAATTTAATATTTTTCCTTGGGGGCTTTCTTGCCTCTAAGACTATATTATCACCAAGATCTAATCAAGCGATAAAAATTTTATGATTGTAATAAAGTATAGAATGGAACATCAGGAGTCAAAAGTCTGTGCTCCAGAGACCAAGTATGAAGAAGTGTCAGGGAGAAAAAAGATAACTATTGCCTGAAGTCACAGAGAGAGGCATCGTGGAGGACATGAGACAGGGTCATTGTGGTGAGATATAAGACTCTTGACTGCATGTTTGGGAATAAGGACATGGACTCATGATTGTCGTGCCGGAGTTGTTGAATGAAATAATGAACACATGAGTGGATGAACATATGAGCTTTCTACTACATGGAAAATAAAACGAAATACTGCAAGCTAATAAGTTAGGCTTATTTTATAGGATCCCTGTAAAAGCTAAGTAAAATATTGTTCGTCAAAATTAGACAGAAAGACATACTACATGCCCAGTTGCCTTGGTTTACCAGAAGGATCACATAGACGGCTATCTTCTACAGTCGCCTTAACCTTCCATGTTCCACAGGGGCTGTGTATCTCAAAGAAAAACACAATGGTTGTGCAAAGACCCAGCAAGACAATTGACGAGGACATAGGGACAGAGGTAGAAGTGAACCAACAGGCCAACAATCTGGGTGAAGATATTTCAAGGAGCTTTGGTTTATAATCATTGTGTGCCAGTGTGAAATTGTGTAAGGCAGAGAAAGCCCTGACTGGGATCTGATCAACCAGACACCGAAGCAGGGTTTATACTACCACAAGCTTCAGTAACATCTCAATTCTGTTTGCTGCCTTTAATTTGAATTTAATTCTATTGATTTTTAAATACCAGCATGCGGGATGAAGCAGAGGTAATCAGAAGACAAAATCTAACACATAAAAATCAATCAATGAATTATATTGTGTCTGCATATCTGCATTACCTTGTGACTGGCATTTCAACTTGACCATCACCTTAAATCAATTTACACAGTATCTGACACAAACTAAGAACTGAAGGAGCCAAACTGCTTCTATTATTGTTATTATTAATAGCAGGAACATAACAGAGGACACAGTCTCCTGACTTCTAACCAAGTGCCCTTTCCACAATCCCAGGATTCTCTCGTGTTAGCAATATATGTATACTAAGAATACAATGTCATGTGTGGCCGTGCTTTATTAAAACCTGCACACTGGATTCCTGGTGCTGTAAGATCTGAGGCGCTTCAAATCACCACCTTGCAAAACAAAGTACTGAAAAACAAAACAATTTCATTTTCCTGGACTGACCTTTAAATCCAGCCTGCTGCCTCTCCTATGCAAACCTGGCTGCTAAGCACCCTGTTGCTCTTATTAAAGATGCAAGATCTGTCTCACTGGCAGGAAGCGCTGGAGACTGTCACAGATGAAAGAAGGCATTGGGAGGCTGTGGTTTTGTGTGACTATCCTCAGATCCTTGAAAAGGCTCGATAAAGTCCCGCTCCAGCACCGGTTCCACTCATACGTCAACCTGGAAAATGAGGGCTAGAAATATGTCCCGCTAGCTGTTAGTATCACCTTCAGAAGCGATAATTGAAAAATGCATTTTCTTAAAGCGACGTTTTAGAGCTCTAGTAACTAAACCAAAGGCCAATCGCTACACAAATGGAAGAGGAAGACAGAAAATGGTCAAGTGCCTACCTAATTAAGTCTTTCCAAAATATGAAACCTCCCAGGATATATTTTAGTCTTACTCACTAAATAATTTTTAAAGTTTACTCTGTGGATCAGGAAACCTATTCCCATATTGATGATTTACTAGAAGTCATGGATGGGTAAAATATGTATAAACATAGACTTAATGGTTTCACATGTAATATAACTCTCAGGCAAACATTCTTCATTAGAAATATGTTCAATTAATGCTTCTCATTCTGAGAGGCAGTCACGAAGGGGTATTGAGCAGATATAGAGCTGTTTGCACCAGAACAGTGAAGTGATCTCATGTATTCATTATCATTATGAAGTTATTCTCCCATGCATTAGGTTCTGAAGTAGAAACTGAAGACAGAAGCCAGCTATAATCTTGTCCTCATGGAATCTGCAGCCTGGTTTAGGAGAAGAAAAACATCAATGAAACAGTTGCATAAAAATATTTGCATACCTTGAACACTTTGTGTTACAACTTGTAATCAATACTAAACATACTTTAGCTAAAGGAATTTTTCCACTTGAAATGAATGTTATATAACAACTAAGGTAAATGCCATGCTGAAGAAATGCAGAGTTGGGTGAGACTTGGCAGCTGGGTAATATTCTGCTCACTGTTCAACAGCAGTTCTCCATGGAAGAAGAGTAATACGCAATTGAATTATCAAGATTGCCCTCACAGCAAGGAAACATCTGACTTAATTAGCTTATAAAGAGAAGATGTTTATCTACTTCATATCAATGGAGGTTCTAACTCAAGATCGGGTGGTCTCATTGCTTTGGACCTCTGGTAAAGGAACCGGTGGCAGTGGCAGAATGAATATGCCAGCGAGTGACACACCCTTTGTCAGGAGGTAGAGGAAGACCGGAAAATGACTCCCATAACTCCTATTAAGAGCACACTGCAAATGACCTGAGGACCTCTCACTAGACTTCACCTCGTTAAAAATGTGCCTCCTGGTTGGGATTAGTGGCACACACATCTAATCCCAGCACTTGAGAAGCAGAGGCAGGTGGACCTCTATGAGTTGAGGATAGCCAGGTCTACATAATTAGTTTCAGGACAGCCAGAGCTGTACAGTGAAATGCTACCTAAAAAAATGACAATTAAATAATAATAAAAATAAAAGGTACCATACCTCCCAATAATACTATCCTGGCTATCAAAACTTTGTCACGTGCACCTGTGAGTGACATTCAGGCAAACTATTAGAGTAGTTAGTAATGATTTCAAACTGCTAAGGAAATGTCACTGAGGTATATACAATCATATGTCTTTATTTAAACTGTGATCTGGTTCCATATATTACAGCAATAAGCTAATATCCATGCTCAGTAAATATAGATAACAAGTTGAATCCCTTTGCTAAGGCTGCTACGGGGGAAAAAAACGCCATAGACTAGGAGACTTACGTAATTAACATTTAGTTTCTCACCATTCTGGAGACTACAGGCTTAAGGTTAAGTTCCAGCACAGCTGGCTTCTGGTAAGGACTCTAGCGCTCTCTCTCTCTCTCTCTCTCTCTCTCTCTCTCTCTCTCTCTCTCTCTCTCTCTCTCCCTCTCCCTCTCCCTCTCCCTCTCCCTCTCCCTCTCCCTCTCCCTCTCCCTCTCTTAATTATATAGCCACCTTCTCCCTGTGACTTCACATGACCTTTCAAGGTTCAGGGAGAGAGATTTTAGTTTCTCCTCTCTTGTTATGAAGACATCAATTATTAGTTTGATTAGAGCCTTGTCTCTGTGACCTTATTTAAGCTTAATTACTACTCTAAATGGCATATTTCCAAATGCCATTCCATCACAGGCTAGGTGTTCAACTTATGAATTTCACAAAGACACAATTAGTCTATAGCAAGGCCTATGTTCTTTCTTTGCTGAGTGGGCATATGAAGCATTCCTCTGAACCACATGTCCAACCTGGAGTCTGCAATTAGGGAGAGGAATAATCTCAAAGTCATTATGAGAAATCTAGTCGAGCAGAACTTTACCCATAACACAATACTTTGTCCATGTGAATAAACTAGAAGTTTTTATTTTATAATTGTTAAAATAATAATATAGCAAAAATATTGACAAATTTATTACCACTTTCACTCATTCATAAAGTGTTTTCGTAGTTTAGGAGACATAAGTGCTCTAACACCAGGAAATGAGACATTGAAGTTTAGTGTGGAAAAGGAGTGAACTTTTGTCATTCCAGAGGAATCTGTCTTACATAACAGATTCAAATGGCCCAGGAGTAGACAGTAAGACCAGTCTTCTTGGAGAGATTCTATTGAAAAGTGTTAGGATTTCAGGATCTATTGACAGAGGTTTCTGTCCTGCCGTTCAGTCCCAAAGAAATACACAGAGGTCTATAATAATTATAAACTGGTTGGCCTAGTAGTTCAGGCTTCTTGTTAATTAATTCTTACATCTTAAATTGGCCAGTTATTCTTGTCTATGTCAGCCACATGGCTTGGTATCTTTGTCAGCGAGGCAGTCACATCTTGCTTCCTCTGTGTCTGGATGATGACTGCAGGCCGACATTTCCTCTTTCCAGAATTCTCCTGTTCTCATCACCCTGCCTCTACTTCCTGCCTGGTTGCACCACTTCTACTTCCTGCCTGTGTACTGGCCAATCAGCATTTTATTAAACAAGTACAAGAAACAAATCTTCCCAGGATAGAACCATTGTCCCACAACAGGAGTCCAGTGCATGATGCTAGTTATATGAGTGCCTCTCTGGACATAATAGACTGTTCACACAGACCTTTACCCTAGAAGGTGATTGAGAAGAGTGTTACTATCCGTGAGTCTTCTGTAACATAAATGATGGGAGACCAGTATTCAAATTAGCTCCAAAGCAGTGACCACAGGACTAAATAAATTCATGTGGGCAAAAGCAAACTGTAAACCAGAACAGAGTAATTCTCTCCTTTTGATCCCTCCACACCACACACAGGGCTTGTGGGCTTCTCTCACCAGACTACTTAATGACACAAAAGAGGCAAATAGTCAGAAGATACAACTCATTTTCTCAAACAAAGGTTCATTAAATAAATAATGAAATGATGCTTCTTTCCTCTTGGGTCAATATCTGTAAAGACACATTGCAATTTTTTTATTTATAATTTTTACGAAATAACCATTGGAGAAATCCACATTTTATTTGACTTACTTATGCTATAGAATTTCAGTTTATGTTCGTGATTTAGAGAAGTACTTGGGAAAATAATCTGTATAAAATGGAAGATTTGAAAACAATGAACTTTTGTGGCAACATAAACAATGAAGCATTTCTTGTTTTTAGAAGTTCAGAATTAGTTTGCCTAAAACCTTGGGAGTTAAATCAATGTGTTGCAACAATGAATGTATAGTTTTATAAAAGCAAATCATTATCAACAAGATCCCAATTTTGTATTCAATTTTCACATTTTTTAAAAAACAATCTTTATTTTACATGCCAATCCCAGTTCAACCTCCTTCCCCTCCTCTTGTTCCCCTCATCTTCTCTCTACCTCTCTTCCATCTATTCCTCAGAGAGGTAAGGCCTCCATGGGGAGTCAACAAAGTCTGTCACAGCATATTGAGGCAGGACCAAGGCTCATCCCTCTGTATCTAGACTGAGCAAGGTATCCCTCTATAGGGAATGGGTTCCAGAAAGCCAGTTCATGCACTAGAGGTAAATCTTGAACCCACTGCTACTGAACCTACAAACTGCCCAAGCTATATAACTGTCACTCACATTCAGAGGTCTTAGTTCGGTCCTATGCAGGTTTCCCATGTGTCAGTCCAGAATCAGTGAGTTTCCACTAGCTAGGCCAGATGTTTCTCTGTGATTCCCCATCATGGTCTTGACCCTCTTTGCTCATATTATCTCTGTTCCCTCTCTTCGACTATACTCTGGCAGCTCAGGCCATTGCTTAGCTGTGGATCTCTGCATCTGCCTTCCATCAGTTACTGGGTCTATGATGACAAAGAAATCTGCTTACAGAGGAAGGCCAGTTCAGGTACCCTCTCCACTATTGCTTA
This sequence comes from Microtus pennsylvanicus, assembly GCF_037038515.1. Classification (NCBI taxonomy): domain Eukaryota; kingdom Metazoa; phylum Chordata; class Mammalia; order Rodentia; family Cricetidae; genus Microtus; species Microtus pennsylvanicus. The sequence continues at coordinate 54,840,965 of NC_134590.1, read as the reverse complement.
GAGTCTTACCTGGGGTCAAAGTTCACATAATTTTAGTAGGCCTACTCATAGGTAAGTCTTTTTAAAGCAAGAAAATTTGAAAGAATAAGGTTTTATAAATTCTTTCTCATCCTCCTTCTTAGCTAGTGTTTTAACTTAAAGCAGTATAAATAGTGGAAATTTGTCTGAATATCATTGTACCTACAAACTACAAAGGCAAGTTTATTCACTCTGTTGTAGAAGTCAAGATGCCTTTTGAGGTCTGGGGATGTAGAATTGTTGGTGGAGTGTTTGTGTACCATGCTCAAAGATCTGGGTTCAATCCTTAGAACTCTATAATCTGTGTATGCTGCTGCAAGTCTGTAAACCCAGCGTTCAGAAGGCAAGAAAAGGAGGATCAGAAAAAGTTCAAAGTCATCCTCAGACACATATCTAGTTCAAGGCCAACCTGGAACACATAAGATCTGCTCTCAAAAAAAAAATAGTACCTCTGTGCATATATGTGTGTTCATGTACCATTCTTCTTCTTTACTTTTTTTTTTCAAGGCAGGGTTTTTTTTTTGTGTGTGTGTGTGTAGCTTTGGAGCCTGTCCTAGGACTTGCTTTGTAGACCAGGCTGGTTTCAAACTCACAGAGATCCACCTGCCTCTGTGTCACGAATGCTGGGGTTAAAGACCTGCACCACCACCGCCCAACTCATGTATATCAGCTCTGCAAAGCGTTACAGTTGCCAATACAGCTTTGCAGAGGAAATCTCTGAAGTTTTGCTCTCCTGAGGCACAAAGCTTTACAGTGTGCTAGAAAAATGCGGAACTTTCTGATTATAGAGCTCAGCTTTAAATGTGTCACCATATATATTTGCTTCTTGTTTGTCTGTGTCAACCTTCGGTTCCCCAAAGTGTATCCCAAGACTTCTCCTGCATATTTATACATGTTCTTCTTACTCAAGACTATCACAAGCTCCATTTAATTGATAATAAAGTTAATAATTGAAAATGAGGAACTTTATCCACTATAATAAAAAGTAAAAGCATAAACTTTTCATTTTAATGGGTAGAGCTATAAAACATTATATTAATATAAAAATATCCTTTATACTGAAAAGCAAATTTCATAGATATTCCATTATATGTGTGTCTTAGCTTCTAATCTACACTTCTTTGTTTTAAAGTTGTGGAATTCCAGAAACTAGAAAGAGGTCTCTAAAGGGGATGGTGCCGTAAAGGAGAAGGGACAGTGCGTGTTTTTTGATATGAAAATGGGGTAAGAGTATCCTGAAGGTGGAAAGGACTAAAACAGAAAAGAGTTTAGGAGATAGGGAAGATAAAATGTATTGGAATGGTTAATCAAATCAAAGGAGAGCTGAAAAACCCTTGTGAAAACAATCTTTTAACTACGCTAAAAATTTATATACTTTATTTACAAATATAAAAAAAACCAGCTTGAATGAGGTACCTCTTATGACTGGAATAACCTGATTGTAGAAGCCATAGGCTGTTCAACCAAATCCCCAATTCCAATAATAGGATATCTCATTACAAGTGTAGGTCAAGAAGAACTCAATGCTCCTCAGAATGTATAGTCATCCTGCTGCTATTGATTGCCCACCAGAACTTGACAATAAGATCCAGTTGCTAATGACCACACCTTGGTTGCATGCCATAAAAACATCAAGCTGAAACTGAACTAGAAGCTCCCAAGCTGGCCAGCTTTCAAGGTTTCTGTAGGCTCCTGGGGGAGAAAAAGTATCAGCATGCTATATTTATAAACCTATTATGAATTATATTAACTATAAGTCTAACCTGACAGGGAATGTATGTGATAGACATTCTATATTAATTCCTCACTTTAAGATTAGAATTTAAGGTTCATAGAAGGAATATAAACCACATTGTGCTGCTTGTAGTAAGGTGGGGACCAAAATAGTCTCAAAGGAAGACTCCTTTGATTCTGCCTCATCAGTTTGAAGAGCAACCTAAAAGGAGAATTCACGAATTTGGGATAAGAAGCCTGAATCTCAGACAAATGAATGGCAGTCTTTTGGTCCACAGTTTCCTTGTCCTTAACATGTGGCTACATGTGGTTTGGGGAACTGAACTTTGTATACACTCTGCAAACTTCTACAATATTGTACATGTGCTAAAGATTATAGTTTGTATACCTTTTCATTAGTACTCCCCAAAGCAAATTAATTAAAAGATGGAATAATAATAGTGAAACTAATGGAAAACAAGATGAGCAATTGACCAAATTTGGCAAATAAAATAGTCCGGCATAGCAGCCTGGCACAGTACACCAGGAGGTCCATGTGGGATTCCTGGCCTTACTGTTTCCTAATGTGACCTCACTTAGAGAGCCCCTGGCAGAGTGAATGAGACTGCATCTCCAGACACCTGACGGACTGGAGCATGTGAACATCTCCCAGGCTCCATCCTGTCATCTAGAAAGTGGAGATGGCCACTAAACCGCCTGATGCACCCAACTCTTCTCTTATCTATCTTTTAAAGTACAGTACAGGGCTAAAGCCGTGGTTAATACTCAGTGATGAGAGTCATTTTTATTTCTAAAATACTGACAGTAACTCTTACTTCACAGAATCTGAATGAAATATTAACGAGCTAAGTCAAATTGGATATCTAGTAAGTGACTGATGTCTACAATACATTAAAAATACTCTCTCTCCCTTTTTCTCCCCTTCTCTCTTTTTCCCCTCATACATAAAACTAGCTGTCAAAACTCTCTGGAAGTGTAGTTTAAGAGGCATTACTTAAGGCAATGTTGTCTTTAATGCAGCAGAATTCAGCATCCTCCATAGAATGTTTCTCCTCCATGGAAACAGCATCACTACATTGCACCAAAAATGACAATTTTGCAAAAGACTTTTGGGAAAACAAACAAATTAAACTATTCAAACATGTTTATGGAATTGCTACTAGGAATTTCACCCCCATTATATAATCGAAGGTCTTTTGTTAAAAATAGGAAGAAATAATTTTAGTAGAAAAATAATCCTTAGGAAATATCTAACTTGATGACTTCAGTTTTAAAAAATATGGACATGAAATCTTTATGGATTTTTGTGAGCAGAAACTATACTTTAGTTTTCCAGTCACCCAGATACAAATAATTACACAAAAACTATATTAATTACAACACTGTTTGGCCAATGGCCTAGGTGTAGTCATAGCTAGCTCTTATATCTTAAATTAACCCATTTCTATTAATCTATGTATCATCGTGAGCCTGTAGCCTACTGGTAAGGTTCTGGTGTTTTTCTCCATTGGCAGCTACATGGCGTCTCCCTAACTCTTGCCTTCTTTCCTCCTCTATGTCTGCTTGGAATTCTCACCTTGCTATACTCTGACCTGCCATAGGCCAAAACAGCTTCTTGATTAACCAATGGTAATAAAGCATACTCACAGCATATAGAGGGGAATCCCACATCAGATTTTTCTATTGCCTATGGCTCAAAATTAAGTATTTGATATTCAGTATGTAATGATGGTGACCTGTATATTTTGTGTTCTTATCTTTCTATGTATTGGTACAGTTTTGCTAATTCTATTGTTCTTTCATGAATTTCTAGGCATGGACATAATTAGCAAGTGATATGTAAAATGCATGTCTCAATGAATGAGAGCATATGAATGTACTGGTTTCTGAACTCCATTAATCTCACTTAAGTCATGTGGCTTATTTTGATTGCATTCCTCTATGTTGGAGGACGTTGGGCTACTTGAAAGCAAATGTGTGGCAAGAAATATGACAAGCTGGAATCCTCAGAGGGAAAGTGACAAAAAGCTAAATACTGTGCTTGGTATCTTCTGTGAGGTTTTAAAGTATGAACAAAAGTTCACACATCTGTGAGTAGCAGGGACTATCAGTGACCCTTCTTGCGCTACCCAAGGTAGAACAGCTTATAGTCTTGAAACTGCCTAGATGCCATTCATATAATAAAGAGGCCAAATTTGCTCACAAATTAAAGTCATGCAGAGTGACTACTGGCCCTCACTTGATTTGTGGATTTGTGGTCCCTTACTTACATACAGAAGCAGTGGCCTTTGCGGGATACTGGAATTAAATGTGCCTTAGTTCATGGAAAGCTTCAAAAGTTAGAGGCACAAGGGGAGTAGCATGTGGTTATTAGGGAAATATATTCACGTGAAGAATATTAAACTTGTCTTAAGAATGGGAAGTTATCCCTCCCTGGGAATATACTCTTAGTATTTACTTCCTTCAAAAAAGCACTGTAAGTATGTATTCTCCTAGGATGCACCTTACAAATCACCATAATAGAGTCCTTGTCACAAAAATAAAGGCAATTGTGCACATGGGTGGGATGCACACAGCCCCTAAAGTTAAGACATTATTTACACATCCCAAGACCCTTTCAATAGCAATGTCCTGGCTTTACAATTATCTGACAAATTAACTCTTTATAATTGCTAGACCCCAAGCTGAGGGGTTTAACTCTAGATGTGATTGGACAGACTGCCCCTTCCTCCAAATCCCTTAATAATTCAACCCATGAAAAGGACAACATCAGAGGAGGGAAGTATAAAAGAGTAAAAGAGAGGTGAGAGGTGCAGACTTCAGGTCTTCAAACAGACCAGGCTCTAGAAAGTCTCTGGAATTGGAAACCACATGAGTCCTTGGAGAAGAGCAGAATATAAGTTCTGAGAATGAAAACCAGGCTTAGATTAATGGAAGTATGACTCAGAAGCAGAGAGGAGTCCCAAAATCTGAGCAAAGTTCTTCTCTGGGCCTTTACCCATCTGTAACATCATGCACTGTTAACAATAGTGTAAACACCAGATATAAAAAATGGGGGTATCTGGAAAACACATTTAATGACAATCTAGTAGTAATGGTATACTTTAGCAAACAAAAATGTGTTCTATTTAAATGCTTTCTGAATCAGAGTGGTCGTGGGTCATTTCACTAGCCTCACATACATTTTTACATTCTATGGAAAAGAAAATAGTTATGTTCTTTGTATACTTGTGCTCTCCATGACTTTTATCATGAAGGGGTGTTGAATTTTGTGGAAGGCTTTTTCAGCATCTATTGAGATGATCCTGTTTTTTTTTAATTTCCGTTTGTTTATATGGTGAATTACATCTAAAGATTTTTGTATGTTGAACCATCCCTGCATCTCTGGGATGAGGCTTACTTGGTTATGGTGGATGATTTTTCTGATGTGTTCTTGGATTCAATTTGCCAGTATTTTATTGAGTATTTTCGCATCAATGTTCATGAGTGAGACTGGTCTGTAATTCTCTTTCTTAGTAGTGCCTTTGTGTGGTTTTGGTATCAAGGTACCTGTAGCCTCATGTTCCTTCTGTTTCTATTGTCTAGAACAAATATAGGAGTATTAGTATTAGTTTTTTGCTTGGGTGATTTTTGATAACTATTTTTATTTTTTTAGCAATTATAAGCCTATTTAATTTGCTTATCTGGTCTTGATTTATTTTTGGTAAGTGATATTTATCCAGAAAATTTTCATTTTTTTAAGTTTTCCAATTTTGTGGAGTACAAGTTTTTGAAGTATGACATAATAATTCTATGTACTTCCTCTGTGTCTGTTGCTTTGTCCCCCTTTTCATTTTTGATTTTGTTAATTTAGATATTCTCTCTCTGCCTTTTGGTTAGTATGAATTTAGGTTTGTCTATTTTGTTGATTTTCAGGAGGAACCAATTCTTTGTCTAATTGATTCTTTGTATTGTTTTCTTTGTTTCTATATTGTTGGTTTCAGCTCTTAATTTGATTGTTTACTGGCATCTACTCTTCCTGGGTGAATTCGCTTCTTTTTGTTCTAGGGATGCTCCTCCATTGCTGGTGGGAGTACAAACTTGTACAGCCACTTTGGAAATCATTATGGCAATTTCTCAGAAAATTAGGACCTCGAGAACCAGTAATACTGGGTAATTACCCAGTAATACTGGTAACACACTCTTGGGCATATACCCAAAGGATGCTCAATTATACCATAAGGACATGTGCTCAGTTATGTTCATAGCAGCATTATTCATAATAGCAAGAACCTGGAAAAAACCTAGAAGCCCCTCAACTGAAGAACGTATAAAGAAAATGTGGTACATTTACACAATGGAGTGCTGCACATTGGTAAAAATAATAATAATAATAATGGCATCTTGAAATTTGCATGCAAATGGATGGATATTGAAAAACTATATTGAGTGAGGTAACCCAGACCCAGAAGGACAAATATAATATGTACTTACTCATAAGTGGCTTTTAGACAAATCAAAGAAAATTCAGTTTATAGTCTACCATCCCAGAAAACCTAGACAACAATGAGGACCCTAAGAGAGACATACATGGAGTTATATCGGAAAGTGAAAAAGACAAGATCTTCCAAGTAAATTGGGAGCATGAGGGTCACAGAAGAGTGTAGAAGGGGCCTCTAGATGAAGGAAGGAGAGCAGAGAAAAATGTAGGGCTCAATAAAAACAATAACAAAAACAAAAGACAAAGAAAATAGAGCAGTGCTTTTATATGGAGGGTCTAACCAGAAAGCTCATTGTCAGGAGCATGACTGCTTCCCAATCGGGTTTGGTTCCAGAGCTGCAGTCAGAGTGCCATGGTCCAGTGCCTGAGCCGCACTTAGGACCAGAGGCAGAAGACAGAGTCAGTTCAGGAATTAGCAGAGTACTTTACAAATCATCAGAGAGGTATGCAAACCCCCAAGACCATGATGGAGCCAAGTAAAGAAGTTATGGTAATATTCTAAGGGTGGGCTCAGATTCCAAGATGACTTTTCCTTACTGATGTAATGTCCTTAACCATGGTAGATGCTACACTATTTCCAGCTGCTGTAACAAAGGAACTTATGAAAGAAGTTTACAAACAGAAAGGTTATTTTCTTTCTGGGTTGGTGTGTGCAGTCCATCATGGTGGAAAGCCATGGCAGGAGCATGAGATACATGCTCCTATTTCATCTACGGTCAGGAAGCAGAAGGAGATGAATTCTTTTGTTTTGTTTGCTTTCTTCCTAAGACCCCAGGCCCTAGAATTATGCCATTTACATCTGGTCCAGATGTCTTCCCTCAGGTAAACTTCTGTGGAAACTTTTTCAGAAACAAGGGGTACATCTTCTGGTTGATCCCATATCTAGAGAAATAGTGAGGACTTAGCATCACATGTGGTTTAGAGAAAGCCTCTCTCTTCTCCTTGGGGGCACTATAGAATTCTTCGGGGTCCCCTCTTGTTTAGTAAATTGAATTTGTTTGATTGATTTGTTTTTAATTTTTTTCTTTTTAAAAAAATTAGATCATTTTCTCTTAAAATATGTCTTGATTGCAGTTTCCTCTTGATGACAGTTTCCTCTCCCTCTGTTCCTCTCAGTTCCTGCCCACCTCCCGTCCCATCCAGATCCACTTTCTTTCTGGCTCTCATTAGAAAAGAACAGGCCTCTAAGAGATAATAATATACTATAACAAAATAAAATATAGTAAGATAAAACAAAAAGCTATCACATGGAAGTTGGACAAGGCAAACCAACAGAAGGAAAAAGCCAAGAAGGAACAGAAGGAAGGCACAAGAATAAGAGACTCATTTGTACACATATTCAGGAATGCCATAGAAACAAAAATCCTAACTAGAGCTATAATATATACACAGAGAACTTGCTACAGCCCCATGTCAGTTCTGTGTTTGCTGATCCACAGCTTTGCTCGTGTTGATTTAGAGAATCCTGCTCTCTGGTGCCCTCCATCCCCTCTGACTCTCAGATTCTTTGAGCTCTGAGGGGAGGGATTTGATAGAGACGTCCCATTTGGAGCTGTGCATTCCAAGGTCTCACTCTGCATAATGTCTGTCTGTGGGTATTTGTTCCCATCTGCTGCACAAGGAAACTTTTCTGTTGCTGACTAAGTATTGCTTAGGATTGTGAAGTTTGTGTCTGGATAGAGAAGCAGGACCTCTCTTTCTGTCTCTGACTCTGTCTCTCTGTCTCTCTTACTCTGTCTCTCTGACTCTCTCTCTCTGTGTGTGTGTGTGTGTGTGTGTGTGTGTGTGTGTGTGTGTGTACGAGAGAGACAGAGAGAGAGAGAGAGAGAGAGAGAGAGAGAGAGAGAGCACATGCATGTGTCTATGCACACTTTGCCGTATGAAGGACATGTGCACTAAGGCTTCAGGCAGCCTTGACAGCCGAAAGGTGACCCCAACTATAGGAAACAGGGACAAAGGGAGCACAGAGAGAGCAGAGCTTGTAAGACAAGCTACTCCGGGCTTGAAAACACCCACAGAGCCGAGATGGGTAGAAATGGCCCAGTGTTCCATTTTTAGTGCCTAGTGCAGTAATTGGCATGCTGCAGGTACAGTGGGCATAATTAACTCAAGGGTTGAATCAGTGAGAAAGAGCAGATGGGCCTTCCAGACACAGATAAACAGGACCCAGAGCATCACTCCCCACCCCCCTCCCCTGTTTTCTGGAGTCTCACTAATGGACATGAAATAAAACACCTAAAATAGCATGGAACTGCCCACTTTTTAAATAGCAAAGAACAGGCCTGGGCATTGTCAAACTCAAAGCTCTTCAGTGGATAGTGTAATGGGTTCTCTTGCCCCTCTCCCTGCTATGTATCACCTAATCAATGACATCCTGACTCCTAGGGAAACACCAGCCTTTGTGAATACACCACAAGTGTTAGAAAAGCAATGTGTAAACACATTTATCCCTTGTCAGAAAGGTGTCACCATCCAAGACAGCTCACACTCAACACACCAGCTGACCCCAGTGAATGGGCAAACCCAGCAAATGGACCTTAACCAGAATAGCTGCCCCACTGTTACACAGGATGGGCAAGCGAAGGTGTTCACTTTAAACTACTCAGCAGCCATCAATAACTGAAAAAGACTGCAAACCAGAAGCACTGAGAGGGAATGGACAAACCTCAAAATCAGCACCAGCATTTATTTTTTAAAAACTACAGAGCAGGTGGTGTTTCAAAACAAATGGAAAAGGAATAGGATATTTTGAAGTGAATACAAATGAACTAAATAGGGAAAACTTAGAGAAAACAAAAATCCAAGATAATCAAAGAACCACATATATGTCTTCCTCTAGCGTCAGGAAGACCATAGTTACCACATAATGAAAAAAGGAACAATAAACAAATTGATATAACTAGCCATAAGCAATAGAAATAATGTTGATATAATTGTATGTGTCAACCTAGCTGAGCCACAGTGGTTGACATTTAGTCCAATATCTTTTTAGGAGTATATGTCACAGCACTTTCTGATGAAAATGACATTTGCCTAAGTACAATGAGTAAAGCAGATTCCCCTTCTAATACGAATAGACATTTGAAGACCTGAGTAAAAAGTCATGTCTGAGAATTTCCCTGCATGAGAAAGAGGAATCCCTTTTGCCTAACTTCCTGAGCAGACACGAATCTTGATTGTTGTCTCAAACTGAAACACCAGATGTTCTTGGTCTTGAGTTTGGTGGGACTGCAGCATCCTGGATTTCAGGCCATCATCATACTTAGCTTTCTATCGTGACAGACACTATAATTAAAAGTGACTGAAGTAGGAAAGGATTTATCTCAGTTTATGCTTCTATGTCTCTGTCCATCACTGAGGGAAGCCAAGGCAGAAATTCTAACAGGGCAGGAACCGAGAGGCAACAACAGAGACCATGGAGGAGTGCTACTTACTCCTTGTTTTGCATGGCTCTCTGTTTTTTGTTTTTGTTGTTGTTTGTTTGTTTGTTTGTTCACACAGTGAAGGACTACCTGCCCAGGAATAGAAATACCGACAATGGGCTGGACCATCTCATATCACTAATGAATTAAGAAAATACTCAAAAGACACGCCTGTGGACAAATCTTATAGGGTTAGTTTCTCAATAGAGGTTTCCTCTTAACAGCTTGCATCAAAGCTGACAAAAAAAATTAAAAGTTAAAAAAATAAACACAACACACCCACTGACTGTTGACCTTGAGAATTCCATCTTCACAATCGTACCAGACAATTCCTTCAAACCTTCTTGGTCTCCCATTCTCATGCCATGAAAGAGAGCTGCATTACTGGGTTGCTCTCATGGCTTCCTCAGCCTGTTTTCTTGTAGACCCCAACACTATGAGCTCAAAGGTGGCACCACCCACAACTAGGCTGGTCCCTCTCATGTCAATCACTATTTAAAAGTGCCCTATAGGCTTGCCCTACAACCCTATCTTACAAAGGCATCTTCTCAATTGATGTTCCCTCCTCTCAGATGACTCCAGCTGGTGTCAAATTGATACAAAACCAGCCAGCACAAAATCAAATAGGAGACGGGTCTCCAACTGTTGGCAGTTATCTTCATTACATTAAGTGATGTGAGAAGACCCATCAAACTTGTAGAAGAGACCATTCCCTGTGTAGGAAATCCTGGGCATCGTCAAAGTGGGGAGAACAAGCTAAGCATTAGCGTGCATGCATCAATTCACCACTCTCTTCTTTTGACAGTGGATGTAAAGTGACCAGCTGCTTCAGGTTCCTGCTGCCTTAACTTCCCCACAGTGGTGGACTATCACTTGGAATTACAGGCCAAGCCAAATAAGCATCTTTCTCCATTGAGTTGCTTTTTTATGTTTTTTTAATTACAGAAATAGGTATTGAAACTAAGGCACGTAATCTAGTCATTTTTTTCTGAGTACACAGCAATAAAAATAATAAATAATTCAAAATTAACAAAAACAAACCACAGTGAGGTAGACAGAGTAATAAAAATGCTAGCAGTATATATTTAAAACAATTATTCTGTATAATCAGAATGATAACTATTATTATTACTTTGATAAGAACTATAGAGAACCACAACTATTAACTGCACAAAATGCCACAGGTAGAGTTTTGTGACTTCAGTCAAGGAGTCTGAAAAGGTGTTCACTGCAAAGGTGAACTTTAGATAAAGCCTTATGGGACTTGAGGAAAGATAGGGACACGGAAGTCAATGAGCCAGCTGTGTGACAGATGAGAGATGGGAATACCTCACTGTGAAGGTAGTGGAGGTCTGAGGAGTTGAATTCTCCATGTGTGCTAAGGAGAACAGAAAGGACTTGTGCAAGGATGTCAGGGGGTGCAGGAGAGGAAGCAGCTTCTTAGGAGCTACAGGATTTTGGATGCTGAGCTAAAAGAACAATGGTATTTTCACAAAGTGAGTTTAAGGCCCATGCCAGTAGAGTTAGAGGGTGGTAGAGGTGGAAAACGTGTAGCTTCTCATGTTAGACATGTTAAATTTCAGCAGCCTGTGAAACAGAGTAGTAACAAAAACTGTGCTGCATAAGCAAATATAAAGTGAGCATTGGTGAGACTTCCACCTGTAGATTTCTTAGTTCTTTAACTGAATTATGGCAAGGGAATAAATACACTAGAGAAAAACCTAAAGATTATCGTGACAACATTCTAAATGTACTATATATTTGTTAACAAATATAAAATAGAAATTATCAACTTACATGTATAATATATGTCTCTTTGGTGCTATTCAGAAATCTAAGCATCTCTATTGTTTGATGCTCACTTAAGTGTGAAAGAAGGAAGAGAAGGCAGAGGGTGCACTGAAGTTACTAACAATGACAACCTCGGGATTATGCATATGAACCAGCCCCACTGAGAGGATCATTAACTATGCTTTTAAGAGTCTTTCTGCTTTTACTTGCTGTAGCAGGTAATTGTTATAATTTGTAAACCATCAAATTAAGAACAAAAAATTATGCAGTTTGCATCCCCTGCCCAACAGTCATTTCTGGTTTACCTCTAGGTGAGAAGAATAATAACACAAATTCACTGCAAAATACTGTGCAAAATATTAAAGCCAAATTGGCAGGGCAAAGAGGTCTCTTGCTGTTCTGCAAACACACAGCATATCAGCCAGGGATTCTGAAGGAAGAAGCTGGCACTGAAACTATGCCCTGAGAAAGAGCTCAGCGCTAACGGAAACTTCAGCTTACTCTTCTATAGGTGCCGCTGGCTACATTGAAGAACACCAGCACTGATTTTGCATAGAACCTCACGCAAGCACATCCAAGCATCACACAGGAACAAGAAGGAATACAAGTGCAGTTTAGCCTGCACCTGGAATAGGGGTTTAAGTTGTCACTGACTCTGGGAGAAAGTTCTGGGTTGGATGAGATGTCTGGCTATGGACTTAAATTGACTTTGAAGCCCAGCTCTACCAACCAAGCTCTTCACCTGAAGGAAATGGCTAAACCAGTGACCAAGGTGGGATTACAATGGTGGTGATGATGATGGAAACATTTTGCATCAAAGAAATTGTTTACTAAGTCAGTTTATATAAAATATCTAATTCAATGCTTGGTGGACAAGGTATATATAAGTTCTTGCTATTATTGCATTATTATATTTTTTTAAAGTTAGCATAGCTAATGGTGTGATGTATGTCAAAGAGATATGATGAAGTCTTAATCCCTACCATCTATAAATATGACGCCATTTAAATTTTAAATTTCTTTACATGCAATCAAGTTAAGAAGAGGCCACACTGGGAGACAGTGAGGCTTAAGCTAGTGCCTACTGTCTTTACCAGAACAAAAAAAATGCACAGACATGCAGTCAACAAAATGACATGGAGAGACAAAGACAGATCCTGGAATGATGGTACTACAAATCAAAAAAGCACCAAGCGTCGCCATGAGCTAGCAGCAGCTAAGAGAGAGTCAAACATCCTTATCTCCCTGGGAACCTGCAGAAGAAATAAACTCTGCTGACATTTTGATTTCAGATTTGCAGCTTCTAGAAGTTTTAGGCAATAAATTTTTCTTTAAGCCACTGAACCTCTAACAATTTCATAGCAGTCATAAGAAACAAAGGTTTAGGAAGCTATTGTTAAACTTTGCTAGGATTGCTTAATTACCATGGAAACCATCTTAGAATTTATCAGTCTTGTCCATTTAGAGGCAATGATTACTAAACAAAAAGTAGAGTATTCCTTAATAACATCTTTCCACTGAACACTTCATTTAGGGGCTTTCAAAATAGATCAAAGAAGGCAAAACAGCCATAGGCCTTCCTGAGAAACAAACTCCTCAGCTACAGCAAGCATTAAATAAACAACAGAGATACAAAATGGGCCAAATTGAAAATCAGCATAGAAGAGGTTTTGAGTAGAGTCTCTCAATGAGTATAAAATTACTGTGCTGAAGATAAAGGCTATTTCTTAGGAGAGCTAACAAAATAACAGATATTTATTACCATATTTACTATGTACCAGTTAGTATTCTAGGACTTTGTATTAACTAGCCTATTAATTAGATATTACAACTCTTTGCAGAAGAAAGAAAACGCATTTGAAACCATGATACTTCACTTGCAACAAAAGGACATAAAATGAGCCTTGGAAAACACCCCGCCCAAATTCCACCTACCAAAGATACATGTCCTTGTATGACACAGTGTTAGCAGTGAAGTTGTTGCCAAGCTTGCATACAATCAAGGTGTGGTTTTAGTAGTTTTTTCCTTTGAAGTTTGAGGAGAATTGATGTGTTAAATAAAACGAAAGGAGTATATTCAAAAATTCTCTCTCTCTCCTCTCTCCTCTGTGTGTGTGTGTGTATGTGGTCTACATCACTGTAGAAGTTGTTTGACACACACACCACTGATCTATTTGTTAGAATTGTTCCCAGAAGGCCACTCTGAGTTTCTTGTTCACAGCACTTAGATGTTTTTAATTATCATTTTTCATCATTATACTTATAATCATGTAACTCTCAGCTGTAAAGCAAAAGAATAGACAGTTGAAATTCCACTGCCACACAACACCATCCACTTTGCAAGCGGGTAACTTACTTTAATCCATGTGATGTTTGAAGTTTTGTGAAGAGTAAGATGGGCTTTAGGATCTTCTTCAAGATAGTATCCCCCCATTTCTCTGTTTTCCTCTTTACAGAAAGCATTGCAGTTATGAGCCTACATTGCTTCTACAGGAATACGTTTCTCTACTGCTTAATCATTCAATAATGTAAACATGTTCCCAAGGTCTTTGTATATCAGTCACCCAGATAGAAAGGACTCGGTGGCTTTTATCAGCCAGGTCTAGATGCCACCTTTATCTCTCTTTCTCTACAGCTGGAGCCAGACTCTGGGGGGTAGCAACTATCAGCACAAGTACCTTTTCCATGGCCTTCATCAAAAGTGGATTCTTTACTGGAAGGGATTTGGGAAAAGATGAAAGACTGCATAAGGAGGAGCTCATGAGAGTGTGTATATGCATTTTTTGCTGCATGCTGTCACACTGCCCTGGCAATACTAACGTTTATAGTGATAAATTAATGTTGTATCCAATTTTCAACAGAGAAACTTCTTACTGCCTCAGTAGTTAATGCAGAAGAACTCACAGAAGGATTTGGCATAAAGTCACTTCTCCACAGAAATCCTTTCCTTCTCTCCTTACTTATTTATTGCAGGTGTATCAAGTGCATGCCAGATACAGAATGAGAGAAGAACAAGGTTAACGCATCCTCGTTTTCATCAAGCTAAGATGCATTCTGTGCATATAAATTTGAATACAAATGTGGATGTGGATGGATACTGACAGAGACTATTGACTCTCCACCACAGTAATTTTGACTCAAAGAAGACAATCTACAAGCTCCATAGAGAGTTTTGACTGGAATATTAGAGTCTGTATGCCATTCGCATATAAATGTACTGAATAGGCTACATCCATAGAAAATAATTATTAAGCTTAGATTGTCAATAGCAAGATAAAAACTTAGATATTGGGTTTGACTAGGCAGGAGATCAAAAGGGGGGAGAAAAAAGACAAAAATTTTAAAAGTTATTAAGAACAATACAGAAAGGAAAGAAATAGCACTTCCAGAGATGTTGAGATATACACTGTGTACAAATCAGTAACAGTTGTTGAGTTCTACTTGAGGAGGTGGGCCTGGCAAAAAACATAGGTTCTTGATAATATGTGAGAAAGAACATTTCATATTGAAGGACCCGGGTTTGCAATCTACAAGAGTATAAGTCTTACAGGTTTAAAAACCAAAAGAAAAACAAAAACAAAAACCACCTTTTAACTTCTGTTTATTTCAGTCAAAATGAAGATTTAGTCAGTAATCAATAATTATTGCTTTAATTTTTTGATCCTGCATGAATTCCTGATTTTTTTATATTATGTGTGCATCACTATTAGAAAGACAATGGCTTTAAACTTAAATAGATGTAAGAGCAAATCCTGTACCTAGATATTAAACTTTAAAAACTTACCTGACATCTTGAAGCTCTGAAGCTTTGTTGTTTTCTTCACCAGATTTAAAAAAAAATCCAAGTTAGTTCTGAATAGCAAATTCAGTAATTTATTGGAAATTCAATGAATAACCCTCTTTCTGTTTCTAGATTGTTCTGGGAATGAGAGTGAGCAGACTTTCCTGTGTCTATTAATTATCAGCAGCAAGTTAAATAGGCTAGACAAATCTCTTAATTTTTTTTCTACTTTTCCATTCTCTCTTCTCTATCATCCTCCCACTAAACATGTTCAAAAGCAAACAGATTTAGTCTTCTTGGTAAATGTAAAAACGTTTAGTATTTGACAGTTAAAGTATGTCACAAGAGCTAACCAGGGGAGCTGTCCAGCATGTACTTAGAAATTTGGGGACAAAATGTATAAGAAGCTAATTCCTGTGTCAGCGTGAGGGAAGGCATCTATGTCATAACAATATTAGAAAGGAAACAACCCTAAGGGATAACAGAGATAACATAAACTTAGAGAAAGTTTCCATGTAAAGCAGAAAATCGGTGAAGTAGATAGGGTAAGACAATGAACAGAAGCAGCACAGAATTCTAGAGAATGGGGGGAGGGGCAGTCATCAGCACAACTAGATGTGGGTGAGAATGAGGAAGAATTAAACCCACCAAATTTCAAACATGCAAGGGTACTTGTATCTCTCTAGATATACCATGTTTGGTGAAGAGAATGAATATTCTGAAGTTCCCACAAGGTACAGTGCCACACAGGCAATGTACATGTAAGTTGTTTCAAGACTCTCATACCAAGGCAAAAAAAAAAAATGCATCACATCTGGAAAAGGAAGTGGAATCGCAATAGATGTGAAAGCCCTACTTTAAGAGAGAAGTGCAGAAGGAGAAACAGAGGAAGCTACATGGAAACAAGAGGAAGCTACTTGGAACACTATGTAACAAAATCAAGAAAATCCTGAGTGTATGTCACCAACTTTTGTTCTCAGAGGGGAGAGTTAACTGTGAGTAATTAATTTAAAAAAGCAGTTGGTAAAAAAATATAGATTTTGGAGTATGTCAAATCCTTTTATATATAAGAAAGGACCATTGTAGTGTTGGCACAGCCCAGCTGAGATTAAAGAGAATCAGCTGGTCAAGGCCTAGAAATCACATCTGTGTGGCTCTCTTCAGCAATAGCAGTGAGTACAGAGCAGAGCAGATGTCAGAACACTGGGCAATGGACAACCTGAGTCAGTATGTAAAAAGGATGAGAATGGAGAAGGCCGAACATGAAACCAGAAAGTACCAGCATCTCAGAAGGCATAACTTGGATCTGTGATTTGATGTTTAGATCACAGGGAAGATGAGAGGAGAAGGGGAAAGCCAAGAGGATGAGGATAAGCAGGAGGACAAGGAAAAGAGGAGGGATTCTGTTTTACAAGTTTATTTTGCTATTGTAGAAAAGTGGGTAAAGAGAAGAGGGGAAGAGAGAAACGGGGGAAGGAGGAAAGGAGGAAGCCCATGATGGGGAGGGAAAGACAGAGACAGAAACAGAGAGATAGAGACAGAAGACAGAGGCATTTGTGGAGGTCAAAGGACAATTCCATGCAGTCAGTTGATTGTTTCTGTCTTTACCTGGGTTCTAGAGATCAGCTCAGGTCATTAGGCTTGTGCAACATGTCCCGTTACCTGTGGGTGCTGGAGTTATTCTTCCTAACCTAGTCTTCATTAGACATATGTTGTATATCCACTATAGGTGGGTCATGAGTAAGAAGGAAGAAACAACATTGAGGAAAACCCACTCTGCCTTCAAGGATCTTTCCATGCAATGAAAAAGAAACCAACCCTTACCTTGAGTGTCTTGTATTAGAATGCACCAGACTCTATGGGAAAGATTCTATACTTCTGTGGTCACTTCAAACTCCATAGAACATAAGAAGGACAAGAATATACCTCACAGAATGTGTTTTTCTGGAAGGATATTAGACGCATGGATAGTAGGGCTCTAAGAAATCACATCTACCTTCTCAATTACTTTTTCATTGGTTCCTGCCATATGTCCTAACTTTCTCTGATGCCTTCTATTGTCTCGTACATGTTTTAAGAATCAACATGCTACCCAGCTAATAGACAAGCAAAAGATATTATGGTCAGTTTATACTGATGCCAAGTTCTAGAAAGCAGTATGACTGCCTTAGCCCTGCTGAGACACTGGATTGGCCATCTCTGGTCCAGATTCTGACAGTTCAGCCAATCAGCTGAAGGGTTACTAGGCTACCTTGTTTAAATCAAGAGGGAATTTAAATGGAGCAAATGAGAGGAAGAAAAAGAATACGCAAGTGTTCAGTCTCAGTGGGGAGTATGGCTATATCTTTCAATTGGTTTCCCTTGCGAAACAGAGGGCAGGTTATTATGCTTGCCCTTTGTTAGGGATAGTTGATATACCAGACATTACACTGTGTATGGTCGGGTGGATCTTGAATTTGTATTTGTGAAAACAGAAACAATGAGTTGCTTTAAGAAGATTATTTAAGAATATAATCCGAGGAATGAACTTTACGACATGAAAAAGAGGAGACAAAACAAGAGAGTGATCAGCTCTTAGAGTTCCTAGGGATCTTCAGGAAATAGTTCCTAAGCCTATTCATTCAAAAAGTGTGAAGAGAGGCTATTCATTCATCCCTCTCCCCATTGGTCTAGGATGGATCCAGAGTTACTGCTTCCCCCATACTTACAAACCATGTTCAGAGCATTCTGATCTTCAGGACTGTAGAAAGTATAAGGCAGGAAGTAACAGAGTGTCACTTTGGGACTGGGATGTTTACATCTGGTAAAACTAGTCCAACCAGCATGAGATTGGTCACTAAGGAAATTACTGCACACAACATGAAGCAACAGACTATGACAACATGCACGTAGGGATTCCTCCACAAGCAATGTCGAAAGATAAAGACCAGATGTATAAGGCAGAGTGCTGGAAGGCAAATGCAAGAGAGAAAAGAAGAAAGAGGGGGCGGGGAGAGAAACAAAATGAGGATCTCATTAATTTCCCTCAATCGTCTTGTTGCTTAAACATTTAAGTCTCCAATTAAATGTGAACAAAGTCATACTCAGGTTAGATAAATAATGTGCCAAAAATCGTGCAACTGGAATTAAAATCTAAGTTCACTCAGCCGTAATATTTATGCAGAAGTTAATTAGGACATGGCCTCTGCCTTCAAGAAGATTGCATTTCTGCATATTGTAGCATTATCAGGGATCGTCTAAGTGAGCAAGAGGAAGCCAGTAATGACTCAGATACTCCAGAACTGTTGATTATATCGTGCCTCTAAATAACTTTAGGGTATCAAGGCAAAAACACAGACAAGTATGGCTTGTGAGCCTCTCGCTGTGTTCTTTATCTATTCAGCTATTGAGACTTGAAGCAGGAGGTGTGGGAGGGCCAGCACATGACTGCCTAAGGGTTTCAGTTATATTGCTGCCAGGCTGAAGGCCTTGACAGCATCAGTACTAGGATCTAAAGGCAATGAACTTAGCACAGGACAGAAGAGAAGGCTCTACATTTGAATTGAGCACTTAGCCTTCTATGAAATTAAGGTTTGCCTTCTGGGCTTCTGTTTTCATCCAAAACTTTAGTGTTTGTAAGATACTTAGCATATTAATAAAATGGGTTCCTACATATTGTCCTTAGAGCATATACAAGTCTGGACTTTGGAGGCTACTAAGGCTTGTAACTATTGCCAGTTATTCAGGTGACAGGAATCTTGAGAAAGTACTAACATGCTGAGATGTGGGCAGAACTTGCACTTAAAGTATTGACTGGTTTTCTGCCAACCATCACACATGCAAGGATTTCCCCCAACAATGGCTGGCAAGGAATAAAGCAGAAATTATAAGAATCAATGGTGGATAGTGTTGGGCAAAACACTAAGCAGAGTGAAGAAGCCAGTTTGAGTCTTCAGGACCATGCATGATTCTGTAACTATAAGAGAGACATTTATCCACTTACTGTATTTCCACTGCCTTATGTTTGTATTAATTTATTCCACAAACATCTGTCATAGAAAATACCATGTATCTATGCCAGATACTTTAAATACACAAAGAAAAATTCTTAATGTCCAGAATTGAATAGCACAATGAAGCTGAAAAGTAAAGCAGACACACACACACACACACACACACACACACACACACAATGACAACTGAAAACTATCATATTGGCAATCTTCCCTGGGCATTGTGAGAATACAAAACTCTTTGATAAAATCAAATAGGATGTCCTGGTTGTTTGCCTAGAAAAGAACCCCAGGGTTCGTAAGTGGGAAGAAGATATTGCTGTAAGGAAAACTGAAAGGTGAGAGAGCAGAGCTGACTGAGAGGGTGGAACGAGAAAATAAACATGATTGGTGTGAGCTGTTATTAGACATCACAATAGAAATGTAAAATGAATAGTGAATAATGAGTATGAGACTTGAAAGCAATGTCTGGCATTCAGCAAATTAATAGGGCTAAAGCCTGATGTTATATTCAGTCATCAAGAGAATGGATTTGTAAAGAAAGAATACATGAAAAACACCACTTGAAAAATTCCACATGAGTAATACCATGCCTGAAGTTGCACCCAACGAAGACCATAGGTAGTCACATCACTTTAAAAAAGCAACCAGAACAGGAGGAACAAAACCAAGATTATCATTTTGTTTTTATGTGTCAAAATGTATTTAATAAGTTGATCATTTAATTGATAAGCATACAACACAGCGACATTAAATTGTTCACATTATCATTAACCATCTCTGATATCTATATCCCAAATTTGTAAAGTTCTTCTTAATGAATATACTGTATCCAATAAAATAAATAAATACTGCTCTGTTTCCACTTCTCTGAGTTCCTGATATCCTCTTCTCCACCTTCTGTAACCGTGAGTTTGCCTGTCGAAGCAGTTCAAGAAAGTGGCATCATTAGAATCCTTGTCTTACCATGAACAACTTCTTTACTAAGCAATATGCTTTTTAAGGACCTCCTATGTAATAATGTGGGTGGGCCAAAGTTGTTTCATTTCTATGGATAAGTAATCCTATATGTGCCGTTTGACTAAAGATTTATAAATGTTTGAATGATAACATGCACAGAAGAATGGGTGACTTTGGACTGCATGAGGCTGAAATCTCTTTGTTCCTTCACAGGCAGGCTAATGGGAGAGTGATAAACCATTCTCTACTCTTCATTCTTCAGAGGACCTCTCCTAGAGCAAGTGGTCAATACTGTATCATTGAGTGATTCCCATCAAAAATTAATCCTGATTGAAGAAATCCCAATGTTCTTATTGGTATTAACCAAAGGGCTTCCAATTCTAATAACCTATACTCATTATTCATTTTCCAAACCTCAAGTCCATACGTCTCTCAATAAGTCTGTTAATGTAACAGCCTTACTACTATTTTCCAACAACATACACATTTCAAGAGCTCTACTTTTATCTGGGATGCTGTATCTACGTGATGTGCTATTCCATTCTATACAACTGGAGATTTCATTACATAAGGATTAATGCGTTAAGGTTTCAGCGTGAAAGCCCCATTCTCCAGCCCAGATTCCTATGGCATTTTGCCGCCACATCTATTGTATGTTTTTGAAGAAATATACTACTTTCCATTTGTTTGCAACTAATAACACTATATTAAAACATACAAAATTTATAGAACTACAAGGTAAAGTATATGAAACTATTTTAACTGCTCATGCCAGTGTTCTTTTTGCTATTGCTAGACCATGAAGACAAAAATATCAGTAAGAATAGAAATGACCTGAAATATTGAACTTGTTGTAACTGACAGTTACAGAATACTGTACCCAATAGCAGCATAATCCAAATTCTTCTCAGGCTTACAGAGAATATTCGTAAATAGAAAAAAAAACTTTAACTATGTGTATGTGCTATATGTGTGCACATTTGCATGAGTATGTATACATATACATGAAGGCATGTATACTTATGTGTATGTATGTGTGGAGGCCAAGGGTCAAAGCAGAGTATGTGCAGTGTGTATACATTTGTGTGAGTGTATGTCCATACACATGAAAGCATGTACTTATGTGTATACATGGAGGCCAGGAGTCAAAGTCGAGTGTCTTCTTCAGCTGTTCTCCACCTTAGTTTTTATCCATAACCTCTCTCCAGTCTGATCAGCCTGGATCTTCAGGGAGCTCTAATGATTTACCCATCTCTGCCTCTTAAGCCCTGAGGTACAGACTAGAAGCATGCTGTCATTGCTTGACCATCTTCTCAGATCCCGCTTGAACAAATTTAAAACAATAAAAATTTTAAATAAATAAATAAATAGCCTTCCTAGCCAAAATGGAATTAAAATGAGTATAAATAATGGCAGGGCAAATGGATAACTTCCAATTGTTTATAGATTAAGCACACTGTTTAATAATAGTCGGATCAAAAAAAAATCTCGAGAGAAATTTTTATAAAAATGGGATACAAATTTCCAAAATGAAAAAAATAAATCATGAACAGTGCTCAAAGAAAAACCTTGAAAAAAATCATAGATAAAAATAAAAATAAATGAAAATTGGTATTCTGACTCTAATATGAGAAACTATAGAAAGAAGCACAACAATCTAAACCTAAAACAGAGAAAAGATATGGAAATCTGTGAAATTGAAAACAAGAAGAAAATTGCATATAAACTTCAATGAGAGAAAGCTGTTCTACAGAAAGATAAACAAAATTGATAAACATCAATTTGAACAAAGTGGAACTCAAAAAGAAAAAACAGGAAGTATTCAAATTATCAACATGAAAAGTAAAGAGAACACATTATAGAACTCATAAACATCAAAATGACAATGGGGAAATGTGATTGTTATGGCTTGAATGTAGAATGTCTCCCATAGATTCACACTGTTCCCCAAGTAGTGGTGTTGTTGGGGGAGGCTGGAGTTAGGACTTAGCTGATTATACAGCCTGGCAATGCTTATGCCTAATTTACCATGCTATAGTTATATAAATGTTAGTCCCACTACACTCTGCAGTAAGCATCTTTTTGCGGGGTCTCATGTAGTCCAGGCTGCTCTTAATCTAGTGATGAGAGCAACATGCCTTGACTTTCATAGGTCTGTGTCTATCTCCTGAGTGCTGGAATTAAGAGACTTGATTTTTTGTTCGTCGTTTTAAGACAAGCTCTGATACGTAGTCTAGTTGACCTAGGAGCTGCCCAAGGTCAAGGATGAGCTGGAAGTCCTGATCCTCCAGCTGCAGTCTCTGTAGTATGTAGAATAACAGCACGACTTGCCTCCACTCCCTACTTTAAGCAGTTCTGAGAAATGAACCTAGGGATTCTGGTATGCCAGTCCTATACCCATTAAAATCCCTAGCACTGCTATAAATTTTTAAAAAATCCTATCTTTCTGAAAGAACTCCTATGTCTAAATGATCCTAGAATGTGGATGCCAAGATGCTCTTGAAGTGTCTAATGAATAACTGATACCCAGTTTAGATTCATCAGAGAGTAATTACCCCAATAGAGTACAATTTAGATTTCTTACTATTCAAGTTGTTCCAGAAGAAAAGAATCTGTAAAACACATAAGTTAAGTAACCAAGTTTGAGGGTATAGTAAGTTTGTGGAGTCATCAAAGCGAGAACCAAATCCTTCAGGACTGAACCGGATGTTTCCTACTCATCAGCCCTGGCAGGCTCCATTGAGCTAGAAGTTCTGCCTGATTTTTTCCTGACTACACAAGCAAACAGCCCTTGAGGACATGCAGGAGCTTCTTACAATCTTGGTTGCCAGAGTCGCTGTGCTCCCCTGACTGTGGGGAGTCGGGAACTCGCTGTTCCAGCCAGGTGTGTCCTCCCCGGGGATGCTACAGATTAACTGGATTCTATTCGCATCCTCTCAATTGTCTATGAAATGCAAATGCACCCTGCTCACACACCAGGGCCATCCATTGTCAATGTCTGCGCAGGGGCTGATAATGCCAATTAAATGCCAAGGCTCACTTAACAGGTGTGCTGATTGCCTCTGCAGGATGATTTACTGAAGCAACACCCTGGTGTGAAGCAGGCAGGAAAGAACAGTCTGTCTCCTTGTCATCCCCATCCTGGTTATTAGCTTTCACATTTGGACTTCATTGGCAAGAATTAACTTTTTCTTTCTAAAAGCAAAGTGAGAATCATGTTACTTAGGTGCAAACTAAACCATTCGCTTTGTTTGGTCATTACTATCAGTATCGCAAGACTCCCTTAGTCCTACTCAGACCCTTCCTCCTGTCTGTCCACTCTACTCACAGCTTCCTAGGGAGGCAAAACTCTGGTGGGCCATTTTCCAACTCAAAAGCCCAGAGTGACTTCCTATTGCATATTTAGTGGAGTGCCTATTCTTCAGCAAGGTTCTTAAAATCCTTTATTGGCTGCATTATATTTTTGCAGGAGCCTACTGTATCATTGGTCCACTGCATTATTTGAAATTTATCATTCTGTTTCCTCAAGCTAACTTCTGGGGTGCCTTTTCCTGCAGCCTGCATCAGTCCAGAGCTATGTCAAGAGAAAAGGGAAGTGTTGGGAATCTCCAGCTTGCATTCCACACTCAGATCTCACTCCTCCCATTCCCTCAGAAAGCCCAAGGTTTGGCTCCTGTTCAAGACCATGCCTATAGACTACATAAGAACCTGGTACTCATATTTGCCACATGGCTCCTCTCCCATCCCTCTGAGCGCCACCCAAAAGTGTTGTTATCTGTTCATTAAACCTGAATTTATTAATTCTGTTTGATTATATCAGCTTCCGTGGCTATTCAATAGCCGGGGATTCAAAACCTATCAGGAAGAGAGAGAGAGAGTGAAAGAGGTAGGTAGAGGAAAGGGAAAGGAGCTTTATAGATAACTGTAATTATTGTTTCTTTCTACTACAATTCCAAAGGGTTTTATGTAGAATTGCTTCATTTTGAGCATTGGCTGCACTTCTGAGGATGCCCATTGCTTGGTTACTAGGATACCATCTTATGTGACAGACTACATTACGCTGCTCAGATGGGAAAACTGTGTTTATGAGGGATGGACAGTTTGACCAATGCCATGAAGTTAATGAGAGGCACAGGTCAGAATTCAAACTGGAAACACAGATGTCCCAGCAGACCAACCCTTTCCCTGCCCAGTCTTTACTGGCATCTCGGGTGAATGAATCGTTCACAATGAACCACCGAGTACCTGACAACTACTCATTTAGATGACATCAAAATTTCAAATACAGAGAAGAGAAAACACATTATTATCTGGGCATTTGCCATACACAAAGGAAGACTTTCTTGCAATATTTTTTTGACACGATGTTTGCTTGGAAGTGTCACCCAGCCCCTTGGCACCAAGAAGTCTGGAATGCTTCACCCCAGCGCCTGGGCACCCCTATATGCAAGGAGTCTGGAATGTTTGGGTGAAACTTTTTATTCCAGGCCCCCTCTTCTGGGAGTTGCCTCAGTCCAGACTCCACCTCCGAGAAAGACCGCCAAATGGTGACCCCCTCCCCAGAGAGAGTCAAGACCACGCCCGCGGGCTATTTAAACTGCCTGCCAGAGAACAAACACATGGTCTTCTCTCTTGGCCTGCTCTGTGGCTTTGTAGGTCTTCTTTCCAGGAGGGCTTCCAGGGCCCCTGGGAGCACTGGCATCCATTAAACCTGGGCTTTTCCTAATTCGCTTTAGTTTGGTCTGATTTGTATTATTGCCTCAGCAGAGAGGTTTATAGATTCAAAAAAAAAAAAAAAAAACCTTTCAGACTTGATTTTGTCTTTGGGGAAATGCCTCTCCTTTTGCTTTAAGTAAGTCCATAGGTTTGTGGTACAAAACGTGGCTTTAAGTCTTCCTAGCATAGACACTGGGATTGGTGATCATATTCCTATTTAATCTACTTCTGGAAGCCACAGGCACAGATTTATTTCATGTCTGTGGGCTATAGCACAGACACTGTCATCCTAGGTACATCAGAACTCAATGTCCAGTTTACCAATGGTTTCTTTGCTTTACCTGTCCAAATCCTCCTCTGGGAATAGCTTTGGGCATACCTCCCATTCAAGCCTGGCCCCCTTCCCCCTATTCCAAGGCTGAGATGAGAGATCCTGTTGATTTCAGATGGGGATAAGAGAAGCTAGCCCGAAGACAATTTTCATTTCAAAGGCTGAACATGAAAAGTGCTCCCTTGCTGAGTAAATGAACCTGCTGGTTTCATGCTGAATCCACCTCTATGAAGGGGAAGCTGGAGTTGGCAGGGCTGAGAAAGGGGGAAGTGGAAACAGAAGCTTCAGCTTCTGTTTCAGGTTCTGTTGTTTCTTTTTACTTTTTTTTATTTTTTTTTTTTAAAGCTATGGTTAACTTAGCTGGAAGAACGAACCGTGATTTCCTCAGCTGTCTTGGAAAGGTGGAGAGTGCTCATTTAAAAACGAGGTCAAGATGATGGGTGCTCTTGATCTAATTTGTCTAGCTGCCACACAAAGCAGCTTTCCTTAGAGACAGTCTCCTGCAGTAGTGCACACATCTTTGTGGAGGTCCTAAACCTCCATCTTCCTTTTTCTAACTCCAGCCTGACAGCAAGGGAATGAGCATAAGACCAAGTTAGGCCTTCTGAATGTGGGGGACAGTTGTATGACTGGGTAGACTGTGGGACCACTGGCAGTGAGACCACGATTTATCCCTACTGCTTATACTGGCTTTTTGGAATCCATTCTCTTTGGGGAATTCCTTGCTCAGCCTGTGGAGGGCCTTACTCTCTCTGAAGTTTGGAATGGAGGGGAAGGTGGTGGGAAAGGGAGAAGGGGAGGGAGTGGGAACTGGGATTGGTATATAAAGTGATGCAGCTATACACCCTGCTCTTGTAGCTTCCAAAACTTGTTTTGAAATGCAACTGCTGTCATACATGTGTGTCCTTTCACTTTGTTTTTAATCCTTCTCCCCTGCTGACTTCTGCTCCAGGATACCCCCAACTCATTGGTCCACTTCTTTCCCCAAATAGTTCCTCCCCTTCTGATTTCACATCACGTATACTCCATTTCTTTCTTTTTTTCTTCCTCTCTACTATCTTCAGACATTTTCTTTTTCTATTATGGTCCTATGGTCCCCTTCCAACTTTCACTACTTATATGTTACATACACACACACACACACACACACACACACACACACATAATTACATTCTAGGTTTAAGCAAGTATTACTCTCTGAGCTCTGAGTCTAACTCATTAAGGTTATGATGTCCAGCTCTATCCATTTTCCTGCAAATGTAATGATTTCATATTTGTGCATTGATAAAACCCCATGACACATATAAACCACATTTTCTTTATCTATTCATGAACATATAGGCTGAAGGGGCTGAATCCATTTCTTTGATGTAGTCTAGCAGTAGCATTGCAAAAGTCCATATCTTTAGAGTATGTTGATTTTGAACCCATAAAATATATACCCAGTAGTCATAGAGATGGATTATAAGATAGTCATAATTTCCATTTTTCTTTTTTTTATTATTTTTTAAATTTATTTATTTATTAAGGATTTCTGCCTCCTCCCTGCCACCGCCTCCCATTTCCCTCCCCATCCCCCGATCAAGTCCCCCTCCCTCATCAGCTCGAAGAGCAATCAGGGTTCCCTGACCTGTGGGAAGTCCAAGGACCGCCCACCTCCATCCAGGTTTAGTAAGGTGAGCATCCAAACTGCCTAGGCTCCCACAAAGCCAGTACGTGCAGTAGGATCAAAAACCCACTGTCATTGTTCTTGAGTTCTCAGCAGTCCTCATTGTCCGCTATGTTCAGCAAGTCCGGTTTTATCCCATGCTTTTTCAGAAACTCCACAGTGGCTTTCATAGTGACTGCTCAAATTTACATTCCCAAAAATAGCGAGTGAGGGTTCTCTTTTTCCACTTTATCACCAGAATTTATTTTTTTTGATTTTGTTTTGGTTGTTTTTTTGATTTGTATTTTTCTGAATGATAACTATGCTGAATTTGGTGAAATGGACTCTCAGTAGTTTTAATTTGCATTTTCCTAAAAGCTAAAATCTATTGGCCACCTGCAGTTTTTATTTGAGGACTATCATCTTTCCATTTATTAATTTGATGGTTTGATTTTTATACTTTATTTTAGTAATTTTTCTATATATTCTACGTACTAATCCCCTGTCTACTATAGAGTGCGGAAAGTATTTTTCCCTTTGGGTAGGTTGCCTCTTCACTCTGCTGAAAGTTTCCTTTATTGTGTGGAAGCACTAAATATTTTTATTCCCTGAAAACAAATTTGTCAGTTCTTGAGTTTATTTTGATATCATGAGTCTGTGTCATGAGAGATCTTGTCAAATTCATTTGCCTCTAACATTTGGATGCCCATTTCCTTTCTACATTTGAGAAATTTATGTCATAATCTCAATGAATAAATTATCAATGACTCTAGTTTTTCCTCAGCTTTTTCTTTCATCCACATCATAGTCCATCATGGAAGGCAATCAGGACAGAAACTCAAATAGGGCAGGGACCTGGAGGCAGGAGCTGGTGCAAAGGTCATGGAGAAGTGCTATTTATTGGCTTGCTCAGCTTACTTTTTTATAGAACACAGGACCATCCCAGGGCTGGCACCAGCTACAATGTGCTAGGCTTTCTCACATTAATTATTAGTTAAGAAAATATCTTAAAGATTTGACTACAGTGTTATTGTATGGATGTATTTTCTTAATCAAGGTCCCCCTTTCTCAGATGACTTTGGATAGTATCAAGTTGATATAAAATTAGCTAGAACAGTAGAGGAAAGTAGAAAGAATAGGAATAGTAGAAAAACATGTCAAAATGTTTGGGATAAAATTTCAAGCTTGGCAGGCCAAATACTCTTTGCAGCTATCATAGACTCAAAAATGCTATGAAAGCATAGAGTTAAAAGAAGACTGTGGTCCTGAAGGTGTATATACATCCCATTTTCCTCCCTCTTCTCATCACAATTTTCTTTAAACGTAGACAAAATTAATATTCTATAGAGGAAGATTCTAAAGCTACAATGAAAAAATAAAAGATGCCTGACCAAGGGTCACCACACTTGACTGAAAGTGTCAATCCTGAGTGAAACCTAATGATACTCTTTTGACCTGTAATCTATCCTGGAGAAACTGAGTGGGTGTTGTCTTGCTGCATAGGGGCCACTATTGACTGTGTGGTAGGATTTAAGCTCTATGTAAAATGGGGATAATATGTAATGTCTCTTGGAGTTGTTAAAAGAATGTATATGTTACTAAATGGAATCTAGAAACAGTGTACATTAATTTGCTATTCCTTTGTAACAAACTATCCCAAATACAGTGACTTAAAAAAAAATGAAGCATTTACTTGCCCATCTAGGTGAAGTTAGGGCCTCAGTTCATCCCTGCACAGGTTAGTTTCAGCCCAATCAGATAGAAGGCTCAGATGGAAGCTGGGAGATGTAATTCTCTAGACCACCACTCATGTTCACAAATGATGCTAATGCTGAGTGAACTCAGTACCTGAGTACCAGGATCGCCATAATAGATTTAGAGTAGCTAGACTCTTTGCATAGAAATGTATAACTCCTTTGATAAATGATGAAGTACAAATGATGACTAAATACATTAGAAACTGTTCAACATCTGTTTGGCATCAGAAAAATGCACTTGGTCATAATAGCTATCATGAAGAAACCACACAGATGTGGAGAAGACTCCATTAAATTAGTGTTCTACTTCAGCCAAGGACTATGTTGATGTCCATGGCCATGCAGATATCACCTGAGACTATGTTGACATCAAGGGCTATGATAGAGTCCTTGCTCTGCGCAGCTGAAGAGGGCCGTGTTGATGTCTGTGGTCTGTACTGCTACTGAAGACCATGCTGAAGTCTGTGACAACTTGCTGATCCTGGAGGCCATGTGGATGTCTGTGCTCCGTACTGTCACCAGAAACTCTTCATGCTGTTACCAAAAACCATATGTAAGTCCATAATCCAGGCACCTGCTCACTGTAAAGGGCAGGGAAGCTACTTTTGCCATGGTATTGATTACTGCAGACTTACAGTTGAGAAAGAGGGACATAGAAGTCTTATGTGGCCACCCCTATCCCTGCCCTCCCACCCCTCAAAAAGTAACAGCCTAGACAGAAAGCCAATAAAGAGAACTCTTAACAATTGTGATAAGGATGCTGAAGTGTAGCTCTCTACAATAGATGGCTTATGGCAGGGCTGTGGGTGGGGAAGAACTCAGCTATCTTTAAGGAGCTGGTGAATGGGAGTTTGGCCATGCTCCAGTGAATATAAGAATATATGGGCGTATAGGCAACACATATTGGACTTGGTTTTGTTTCTTCTTCTTCATCTTCTTCTCCTCCTTCTCTTCTCCTTCTTCTTGGGAAGGGGGATGACAATGGTGAGTGTGAGGACCTGGAAGAACTGAGAAATGAGTGTGCTCAGGATTCATGTTGTGAAATTTCCAAATAATCAATAAAAGTATTATGAAAATTTTGCTAGTAGGAATATAAATTACTGGAATAAGCTAACAGGGAGAATAATTGGGATAGGAAAGAAGAGGGGGACTAGAGGGAGAGGAGGGTAGAGAAGAAAGTAATGGAGAAAGTATGAAGTGTCACAACAGAACCCCTCTGCATAACTAATATACATTAACATTTTAAATACATGTATCCCTGGGATTGACCACCACAAAAATAGATGTAAAAAGAAGTATAGTGAGCTCACCTCAGCTTCCCAGCACTTGGCCAAGGGTCATGTCCCTTGGAGCTTACATTGGCATAGATCCAATTAATAATAAAGAACATTCCAACAACCTCCAGCTATTTTCTATAGGCTCAGGACAAGCCCATTTGTCACAGTCCCTCCGAGGACAAAGATTGTGAGATATTCTGGATATTTAGTGACATCTGAGAATTAATGAGGCTTGTCCACCCAAATGTTACCGCTTGCACATGTCATCTGTAGCAGGACAATGGCCAATAGACAGAGTGCCACCACTCTGAAAGGAATGCTAGGGTGAGAAACAGATGAACTGGGATCAGATAAGGAGCAACTCCTTGGAGGAGATAAGATGTCAGCAGCTTTGAGAAATCTCAGGGGTTGTGGGAGAGAAAGATGTCAGAAACAGAGATCTTGGTCAGGGTACTAACAGCTTTTAACTCACACATCACCATGTGCCAAATACTATGCTTTGTATTTACATGAACAACCACACTTACTTTTCACATTAATCAGGTAGCAAATATAATGACTACCTTGTGTGTGTGTGTGTGTCTGTGTGTGTCTGTGTGTGTGTCTGTGTGTGTGTGTGTGTCTGTGTGTGTGTGTGTGTCTGTGTGTGTCTGTGTGTGTGTGTGTGTCTGTGTGTGTGTTCAAGAGTTCAAGTATCCATAGAGGCCAAAGACATTAGATTGCCTTGGGACTGAAGTTACAGGTAGGTGTGAGCTTTCCAACATGGGTAACTGAGAATGGCTGGAGCAATTCACACTCTAAACTGTGAGGCCATCTCTCATACCCCACAAAATTTAAAAAAGAAAACTTAAAAGAGGATTTGGCTAGGTCATTGCGATTGAGTTAAAAACAATAGCAAATATTTCGCTTTATGTGGTAAGATCGAGTCAGAGATCCATGGAACATACTCAAGTGTCGCTGATGGAAATATTCTAAGATACGCTTAAAAAAAATAGAAACACCTGTGAGCTGAAGCAAAGGAACCATGAAGAAAAGCTTCTCGTTTTTCTTGTCATTTTAATGCTTGATGTAAACAGCATTGACACATTTTTGCTAGAAAAACCTAGAGGCATGGGAGAACCTTCTCATGTGGGACCAGCGGCATGGGAGAAGGGGTTCTGTTGGAAAACCCACATTGAATCATAGGTTCTGTTTGCTTACTACTCAGGAAACTTTTAGCTTTTAGCTTGCTTAAAACTCCTGGTATGAATGTAAAGATCCATGGAGTGAACTTAGGTTAATTCCTTTCTCCTGTAGAAGTAGATGGCTTGAAGCCAGATAACATTATCCTTGTTTGACCGACACCATCAAAACAAGTGAAGACCCTTAAGATACATCCTCCACATGGGTCATCGAAATAGGTGAATTGAATCAAGACTTGTCACGCTATATACCACCTGGTCTGAACTGTGTATCCAGTGGGAATACATCTGTGATTTTTATATTCAGAGTACAGGGGAATAAAAGCTTATTTGATGAGGAAATAGGAAGCAATCTGGAAGATAACAACCCTTGAGAAAGATTAAAATGATAAATAATAATTATAAAAAGACTAAGGGGAGCTTTTTCTTTTATGTTATAAGTGAAAATGAAAACCAAAGACCCCCAACTTCCAGAAGCAGCCTTTTCCCATCCCTGTGTTGGAGGCCCTGGCAGGGTGCTTACCTCAGACTGTATAATTAGATGGTGACTGATAGTTAATCTTGGCCATGGAATCAGTTCCCTGCTAGCACGGCTCCTTTATCTGTTCCAAATCTCCATAGCCAACACTCTCCCCTAAGATCCCAAAGCCCAAACCATTCATTTTAGTTTGGCTTAATTAATTTCCCTTCTGAAATCTCACCTATTGCCTTTGTTCTTTATTAAGCTTAGTAATGCATTTCCCAACAGATTATATTTGTTTCCTCTGAACCTAAAAAAAAGGGCAATAAGTGTGCACTTCCCTTAGATGCAGAGCCTGTCTTTCTTTGCAGTTTTGCTTGAAATTTGCATGCATTTGACATTACTGTGCATGGGTAACATTTGGAAAGGACTGCTGGAGGGGGTATGAGTCCCAAAGGGGTGGGTGTGTTCATTTGAAGTTCTATTTGAGTAAACAAGATTGAGCATGCCTCAGCAGTTCCTACTGTCACCAGGGCGACAGAATTCCTTCCTGGCAGAGCCCTTGCTAGTCTGCCCATATTCACTGTGAAGGAGGCAGAAGTCACAAGGTTTGAATGTTTACCAGAGAGGATGATAAGGTAACCCCGGACTCTACCTTTGCCCAGATTAATACTGTAACATTTTACCCTGAAGAGCAGACTTGGAAGAGAAGCTAATTTGAGCAGAAAATGTTAATGAGCTCAGGTTGGGAAATGTTGAGTCTGGTTTGCCTGTGGGATTTTTAATAATCTTGACCTCAATTTCCATTCTTTAGAGGAAAATCTCCTTAAAGAGATGTTTACATTCACAATCTTAGACGAAGGATCACAGAAGGAGACCCCAGTAGGAAAGTACATGTTGAAGCCACTTACTCAGATGTACTTCCTGGGTAGACTTTCACAAAGGCTAACCTTGGCTCTAACTTTCAAGGTGCAATGGCAATAGTGCAAACCACAACTTGGAGCATCCAGGATGCGAGGAAAGGGCAACAAAGCTTGTAGCCTTGGAACATGCATTTCCCTTGCTTCGTGTATTCTCTTAGAACTTCACAAGACTAGCTCTGTGTTTTGTTCTCTATTTAAAGATGTTTTTCCAGAGGCCTTCACTGACAACCTCCTGAAATACAATTTTCTGTTACTGTGTTGACCAAAGCCCTGAGTGTGCACGTGTTATACATGTGGGCACTGCCATGTCAGGGACACCAACGCCTCAGGGCCATAACAGTCTTTCCCAGATGAGGTTCAGAGGAATGGCAGTTTAAGTATTAACATTCATATGGTGGTTTAAGTATGAATGTTTCGGAATAATTGGCCAGTGTATGCAAAGCCTAGCAGCCACAACTTCCTCCACAAGGATGTCTGCAACCTGAGACTGCTCCGGTTCTGAGATCTCCTACTGTACTAAGCAAAACCTGCTCCTCTTTCAGCTGTTTACAGCAAACATACTGAGGTTCAGGACGGCAGTCAGTGCCCTTCATTAGAGCTGGACTAGCCTGCCTGATCTCAGCTTTTGTGTGCATGTGTCTGTGTATCTTTCCTTTCTTCATCCCAAATCAATCAGTCGGGATGACAGGGCAATCCCTGAAGCTATGCAAAGCATGACATACTACTGGCATTCCTAGGCCTTTCCGAGAGCTCCAGAGCCTAAGTATTCCCAATGTCATTGCACTGTAATGTTACTTTCAGGCTCAGCCCAGCATCTCATGATGCTTGCTGTTACATGATGTAACATAGATGTGTTTAGAGTTGTCAATCTCTCTACTCTTGAATGTAGATCCCTTGAATATCAGGACAAATGTACAGTTTTGATTTATCCCAATATCTCTCTGACACAGTCTTCCCTTGCATTTGCTGGGAGAAACACAAGCTGAAAATGAAGATTCCATGACTTCCAGGTCCCAGGGCATTCTGGGGGCTACACCTAGACATTACAGAGAACATGGAAGGAAAAAAGGACACATGAGCCAAAGTTTTATACCCTTGTAGCCACCTCTGTTTGTACGGACTCCTAATTCTCCACAGAGTCAAGATTGTAACGGCCTGTACATTTAACGAACATGAGAACTGAGGCTCACAGATGTAAGAGTACTGCCCCAAAGTGTCACAACTCTTGTGTCGCTTAAGGAACTGAGAGTTCTAGATCAGTCCAATTCTAAACCAAGCCATTTCTTATTCAGACGTGCTCTCGTCTGTGCAGGTTCTCAGAGCAGAAATGCTCTCCCACACTCTGCTGACAGTCTGAGCACAGGTGGTCACAATTCCAAGACACATTGGTGGCATAGGCAAATAATACTATTCTATTTCCCAGGGGTCACAGCTCCATATTACTTTATGTCTGTAGATTGTTCTTTACACTAAGGGCACAAAACCCCCATTACAGGTATTGTACTGGTGCTTATATGAGAAATATATAAGTGAGGATAAGAAAGAGTATGGAAGGGGCAAGAAAGGAAATGAAATTATTATATAATCACAGAGTCCATTATTATAATTATCTTTCATACCTGGTCTGAGAGCAATATGGAGACTGAGAAAGCCTGGCCTTGGTCCTCAGTTTGTATAGCTTCCCTCGGTTCTGCGGTTTCATGTGTGAGTAAGTAGAACAAGGTCCTTTATAAGTCCCATGTCCTTACAAATAGCGACAACAACATCCATCCCACAGATCTGTAATATCTCAACCCAGCCAGGAAATATCATTGCCAGGAAAATGGAATACTAGGAAACCCAACTCTGGGAAGCCTTCATACACGTCACTCAGGCCAATAGCTGATTTCGTCTACTAGTGACAAAGAGGACATACGATAGTCTCAAGACTGTCACTAAGATTCTGATGTCTAGAAGCCAATAATCTGATTTCAATAGGCTTCAACTTATTCATCTGTAAAATGGATGTGCCAGAATCTTATTCAAAGAGTTGTGGAGATTAAGTCAGGTCATGAGTAAAATTCCCTGAGATGGTATCTGACAGATAAGAAGTGCTTATAGGGTAAGCGCTTTTCTTTTTTCTCTTTTTCTTCTTTTATACTTCTCTCATACATTAACTCACTGCAGTTTGCTCTCCCTCCATTCCTCCCAATCACTCCCCCATATTCCCTCCCCACAAGATTCACTCCTCCTCTGTTTCCATTTTTAAAATCATTAAAAAAAAAAAGGTGGGCCTCCCAGGGATATCTACCAAACATGGCCTAACAAGATACAATAACATTAGTCACAAACCCTCATGCTAAGGCTAGATGAGGCAACCCAATAGGAGGAAAGGGGTCCCAAGCACAGGCAAAAGAGTCAGAGACACCCTCTCATTTCTGTTGTTGAGAGTCCCACAAGAACACCAAGTTACACAACCATAAGGTATGTTCAGAGAACGTAATTCAGACCCATACAGGGTCCCTGTTTGTCACTCTATGCTCATAGATCAGTGACTGGCCCAATTGTCATCAGAAGAGCATCATCCTGCAAGTGATGAAGAGACCCATAGTCAAATGCTAGGTGGAGCAAGGGAAACCCAGCAGATAAGGAGGAGGGATTACAGGAGCCAGAGAGGTCTATAAGGACATGGCCCATAGAATCAACCAAGTTATCTTCTCCTTTAATATTTCATTATTTATTTATACTTATGGATATGTGTACATAGTCACATATTCTTCAGGATGTCAGATCTCTCGAATCTCGAGTTATAAGCCACCTGATAAGGACACTAAGAACCAAAATCCAGCTTTCTGGAAGAGCAACCAGTACTTTTAACCACAGAGCCATCTCTCCAGCAAGCAAAATCTTTAATCACATCTTCAAAGTGTCTTTTGTCATTGAATATAACAAATGTCCAGGTTATGGGGATTAGAGCATAAACTCTGGTAATGGGGGTGCCGTTAATTGGTCCATCATACTCAAACAGGCTAAAAGCTTGTTCTATCATTGTTCCATTTTAAAGGTCAAAAAATAAAAACTAAATAAAAATAAGTCATAAAAAATTAAGGAATTCCCCAAAGGTCACATATATGGAAGTAAAAGATCAACAATGAAAGCAAAAGCTGCCTGCGTGATAGGTGTTTTCTGAGACTACAGACTGAGACATTCAGCACAGTTTGCACATAAATCCAAAGGCTTAGCCTGAAGGGACTTGGAAATTCATATTCCTTCTGATGTTCTGTGCTTCTTTTCTCAGTCAAGGCATAGTTCTTACTATGGTTCATCCTTCTTTTCTGGCTCTTAAGTGAAGAAAAAAGTAAAGAAGTCCCAGACCCCTCACAGGATATATGGCAACGGAAAAAAGTAGAGATTTTGCAAACAAGAATTTTTTTTTTTAAAAAAAGAGCAGAACAAGCTCTGCTTCTTTATTTACCACTTCAGAATAATAAATACAAACTCTGCTTCAGACCCTGAAATAGTCCCCATTGGGCTCTTCCCTGGCAGCCCAACCATCAAAATCAATGACAATCATGTTGGCGTTTCGCTAATTGAACCAAACAGGAGGTAACTGGTCTTGAAAAATTCTGTAATGAAGTAATTAGTTACTCCATCAGTAAACGGAAATAATAATCACAGATTGTTAAAGCTGAAAATAAACTTCCTGATTATAGATGAGGGACCTGCAGCCTGGCAGTGTCTGAACCAATTGGCACAGCTGTTACCGCCAAAGTGGGGTGCACAGCAAATCTCCCAGATGCTGGCTTGGGATTCCTTCCAGGACCACCAACCCCTGGAAGTTTTAGTATCAAATGCTACTCCTTTGCACTAAAAAGTGGAGCAGAGGGGATGAAACGAGGAGCAGGAGGGCATGCCTAACTGCTTCAGCTCCAGTGAGGGCTGTGACCAGAGAAGGGTTTGGATATCACATCTGAGTCTCTTGCCCAGGTGCCCATCTATACACCGTTTATATGGATCACCAGGTTACCCAGCTTCTGGGGGCCAATCTGAATGGAGAAGGGCTAAATATCATTTATAAACTTTGCGAAATGACGAAAACAAATTATATAATGAAATCTTCTTATTACTATTATTGATAATATCTGAACGACTCCTTTTCATTTGCTCGACTTTTGAAAGAAAATAATATCTCCCATTATGTAACAATATAATAAACTATAATAAGCTCTAAAATTAGGTCTCAATTGCTTCCCTCACCTGTTACAGGTGTCCAGCTACTCTACTCCTTTCCTGGACCATGGGAATTTGCTTAAGAATAGACATGTGGGCCAACATCAGCCAACAGCAGATCTAACACTTTTGCAAGAATCCCTAAGAAGGATAGCCTTCTGAAACACTGAAATCTCTACACTACATTGGCCTCGACTCTTGGTTTTATGGGAGGAAAGGTAAATTTGAAAGTAAATAAATCCTCACCAAGCCAAACAAATTTTGGGTATGGTGAGACAGAGAAAGACAGGGTTGGGGACAAAAGATGAAAGATTTTCTAAGGGAGAAAGGGATAGATGGAGAAAGGAAGGGAGGAAGGTTGAAAGGGAAAGAGAGAGGGAGAAAGAGACAGGATGATAGAAAATCCCGACAGTGCAAACATTCGGATGGTTCTACCTGAATTTGCTCAAAGTCAACTCTTCCAGTAATTTCCCAGGCTTTGGAGACGATTTGGGAACAGTCACTCACAGCTTCCACTGTTAGCAGATTAGTTAGCCATCTGCTAAGCTGCACGTAGCAGCTGCTGAAACATGAACTTTTGCTGTCCTGAGTGGGGTATGAAACAGCAAGGTGGTGAACACAGCCTAGCCCCAGCGAAGACTTCGGAAGTCCTTGTGCCAATATGAATTCTGACTCATTCCGTCACTGCATGTTATACATATGATGGGGTGCTCACAGTTTCCCACTTGGCCCAGCTACCGTGAGAGTGAAAACACTTTGCTCCAAGCTGTGGCTGTTGTATGTTTGTTATTCATGAATTTTCTAATTATTCCCCCGTCCCTTTCTTATGCAAAGGCTGTTATAATCAGCATTAATAAGCCTGAGGCAGTGAGTAAACATACTTAATTTCAAACAGCTAAAGTGGCAGAAACCTTACCATATTCTGATCAAGAGAAAAACTGAACTTCAATCCCACTTTTACAACTTTTGCTATGTTATGCATTTTGCACACATTTTTAATAACAGCAGCCCAACCTACTGAAAGCATCTAATTCATTTGTCTCTTTGGGGAGGGACACAAATGATGAAGAGATTATTGAATGTAGACCACTGCTGCTAAGATGATGCTTGAATTTCAGTGAGAAACAAGTTTATTTCCCAGGGAAGGCACATTAGTTAAAAATCTTCCTAGAGGCCAGGCAGTGGTGATGCATCTCTTTAATCCCAACACTCAGGAGGCAGAGGTAGGCAGATCTCTGAGTTCAAGGTCAATCTGGTCTATAGAGTGAGTTCCAGGACTGCAAGGGCTACACAGAGAAACCCTGTCTCAAAAAATTGAATATATCTATATATGTATATATAATATTTGCCCACTGGACCCTGGGAATTTGTCGCTATTCCTCCATCCCCACTCTGTTGATCCAGCAACAATAACAAGGAACAATGTAACAGCAGAAAGACTCTGCTTTAGATGAAAATAAGAGAGGAAAGAAAATACTTTTAAAAAACTGAACTGGCACAATCTGTGTGTAAGGAATCAACTCATGTGCTAAATAACCAATTCTTGTCCCGGGAAAGCTGACATTCTGCACGGAGGAGCTGACATATTAACCCATCTGTCAGTCAGAAATCCATCATAAAAGAGTTAGTAAGTGTCAAGAAAAAAAAGAGCATGAAGGGTGGAGCAATATGAGGCAGATGGGAAAGATAACTAGAGTGGTCAGGGGCATCCCTCGCTCTAGAGGTGATGTCAGTGCAGAACTACAGGCTGTGTAGGATAAACCCTATTAGTGCACACGAGAAGGCCTTCTAGTGTGTGTTCAGTCAAATGTGGAGGATCTGATTTGAGAGAAGGACTCTTTTAGTGAGTGAGGAAGAGCCTGGAGCCAATGGCACAGGAGAAAATGACAAAGGAGAAAAAGGACAGGGTCAACAGTAGGCCCTGTTGGGTTCCATGCCAGAGAATGCATGGCGATCTGTTCTGCATGAGAGCAAGATGATTTAAGTGGGGTGGACTGTCTGACTTAGAATTTAGCAGGATCACTCTGGACTAAAATGATGAACAAATTATAATAGACAAGGATTCAAGAGGAGACCTATTTAGAGTGGTGGCAGTGACTTGAACTGGGATGAACATGACTGTGATGAGAAGCAGTAGATTCCAGGTGTGGTGAACACAAAGCAAGGACTATTTACTGACCCACCACAGAGGCAAGGCAGCCTTGGATTACAAATGAAAACACCTTTGTTAACAGTCCCTGCATGGTTGGAAAGGTGAATGGACCATGAACCCAGCCTCCATCTTCCCTGAAAGGTAGTACATGACTTCTGCTAAAGTCATTTTAAAGCTAGAGAGATGACTCAGAGGATAAAGCCTTACTGCACAAAACTGAAGAGCAGGATTCAGATCCCCAGAAACCCATAATCCCAATGCTCAGGAGGCAGAGACAGGAAATCCCCCCAGGCATGTTGGCTAGTTAGACTAGCTGCAATTTTTGTGCCATGGGTTCAGTGACAGCCCACACTCCAGTTAAATACAAATGGTGGAAAAAGATTCCAACTCAACTTCGGACCTACATACATACCCAAACACATGTGCATCCACAAGTATATAAAAAGGCATGTGCACACACACATGCATGAGCTGGTAATGAATTAAAATTATGTTTTATTTTTAATTATCCACACGGAAGCTAGAAAGATGGCTCAGAGGTTGATAGCACGTGCTACAATTGCAGTGGAACCCTGATCATTTCCCAGGGCCCACATGAAAGCTGAAATCCATCTGTAAGATCAGTTCCAGTAAATCTGAATCCTCTTTTGCTCTCTAAAGGCATCAGGTATGTAAATGGTGCACATGAATTCATGGAGGAAAACATACATAATAGATAGGTAAGTAGCTAGATGATAAATAGATAGATAGATAGATAGATAGATAGATAGATAGATAGATAGATAGATAGATGATAGAGAGATAGATGACAATTGAATAAAGAAAGTAAAGTAATCTAAAATATTCACAGTAATTGGCTTTTCTGAAATAGAATTGGTGACTAAAAAACCTTACACTCATTAATCTATAAAAATGTGCCTGTCTCAATGTTTCAGATGAGTTCTGCATTTTCAGTTATCTGTTTCTGCATCTTGACTGGCCAGTTCTTCCTGCTCTGCATAGTTTATGTTAAGGAATGTTGAAATAGTTTAAATAACACAATGATCTGCTACGTGAAAATATAAATTATGGAATATGAAAAAGTATACTAATATTAAGTCTCATTATTTTATTGAAATAAGAACATGTGAAGTTCTCTGAGAAGATCTTAGGTGCAAACAATAGTTTCAACAGATTACGAAGTAGATTATGACTGTTCTTTTCACTGTTTCTTTAGTAAGGTTTGTTATCTTTTATTAAGAAAAAAATAAAAGACATGTAGTAAAATGCAATGCAGGGGATATTAAAATGATTCCACTGTAGAAGATTATCTTGGCATGAAACATTGCTTCCTCCACTTTTATTCTTAATGAGTAGAGACTCAGCCATTGCCTGGGATTCATTTTACTACTTCTGAAGGAAAAATTCTAAAATGTATTAATATTTACTATACTCCATAGACAATGAAAATTATCTATATTTCTCACAGAGAATATGGAGATAAAGTACTAATATTAACCAGTTTTTATTGTGACCAAATTTGTTGTTGCCTGTTTCTGATCGAGTCTTCATCCACACTCTTGAAAAGAGGCAAATGACTTGGTAGACGAGAGCACAGTCCCCTGAGATTTTATGAAACACTATTTGTCATCTCTCTTTTGACCTAGGGAAATGCATGTGAAACACATTTTGTATCATTTTCTCCCTAAAATGGTTTGATCGTTAAAGTACTTCCCCTATGGCTTCCTTGCTGTGTAGAAACTAAGAACCTTGGGTCACCTAATCTCAGTATTGTCAGGGGTAGCTGGGAGCCAGTGTGTATTGCTATCACTCTTTCGAATCACTCTTGAACAACTTGCAACCCACACTGGCATCCAGCTTCCAGTCTGGGTGCCTGCTGCTTCCCACTGAGCTGCTCATTCCTGCGGAGATACCTTGTGTATGATACATGATTCACACATGCTCCGTATGTTCTAGGAAGTGAATCAGATAGGAAATGCCTGCTCTACATCTCCAGACCCCAGGAAGTATTCAGTAATCCCCTCAGTGAGGTGATGCAGCTTTTTGGCCCAAACAGCTCTTGTATCATTGATCTTTTGAATGAGTCTTTCTCAGAATATTTGAGGTAAGTTTTTGGTCACCTGTGAGATTGCCATATATACAGCAAAAATGTTTCATGCTTCTTTTATTTAGCATGGTTTCCAGTACAACCAAAAACCTGTAAAAAGTCTATGAATTATGTTTATTTCCCTCCGTATACCTGCAATGATACCTCCTACAGAGAAGCTGCTCAGGAAATAAGGGGTGGATGTGTCTCTGCCACTTCAACTAGCAGTATATATACAACCAGCCTAACTCAAGAATGTACAAATATTCTGTTGTTTTCTTACTGTAGACTGAAAAGTAAATTTCAGCAACAGAATAAAAGTATTCGTGTTTTCTTTTCAGTCCTGTAAATAGAGCAAATTGAGCTTCTTCTGGGCCATGGTGACAAGGCTGTCATGGTCAATACTGAGATACACATGTTCATATTGTTCTATGTTGTATTAAAGGGGAACAGAAACTAGAGAAACCTAAACATTTAGTCAGCTTTTGTCACTCAGTTGTTGAGGTAGCGACCCATTAGTCTCCAGTAGATAGTTCTAAATCTATGGTCACACAATTGACCCTGAAACTACTCAGGGCTTCTTAAATCAAACAAAGCAAAGCACACCAAAAGTCATGGGAAGGGTACCAGTAGAAAGTAGGTGGGTAACAGAGTGGGGGGGGAGAGAGTAGAGGGGAGGATATAATAATCAAACTACATGCTATAGATGGAGGAAACTACCCGTGAATAAGCACAATAAAAGTTCTAAAAAAATAACAATAACCAAAAACCCAGAACTGAATCCCATCCACACACAGTCTTCATTTCTCTAACAGGGAAACTGACTTGTGCTTTCCCATCTCAAGTGTGATTCCACCCTCAGGGAACTTCACAGTAGGCCGCATCTCACATTCTCCAATAAACTCCTCAATTCCTTTTCCTCCTATTTCTCTTAAATAGTCACCAAAATCAAACAAAAATATTCTCTTGCTCCATACCTGCTTTCAGTTACCACCCAGCCTACCCACCACCTTATTGTCTCATCCCAAAAATATTAAAGGAATTATCTAGGTTTACTACCATCTAGCCATAACTTTGGCCCTCCACTAAGCCACATGCTGGCACATGCAAACACACTTTGAGATCAAGAGAGAATTTAATCGCACCTTGCCTTCCATTAGCCACCATAGGTCTATGTGCCTTTTTGTCTTCAATCCAAGAACCGAACACCTTGAAATAACGCCAGATCTTTCTGGATCTAAGGAAGCAGCTCAGATTTCACGCCGGTCTACCTGCTTCCGTTGTACTCCCGCACATGAACTATATACAGTGACACCAGATAGAAACTCTGGCGTGTCTCCTTCAGTTTAATTTCCCCAGAATTCCCCGTGACATACACAATCTTGTGAAGTTTGCCAGTTGGGTATCTCTGCAGCCCCTGGGCCATACCTATAATCCAATCATGAGAAACTTCTCCATTCTAAACTATCAGTGGATTCCCAAAATGGCAAGTGTTGGATTTTCCAGTGGAGCACTCAGTTATCACTCCTTCATCCCCGTGTGATGACCTCCTACTGAATCTCTGGTCTATGCCATCGGCCTTTTCTAAATGCTGTCCTGAACCTTCAGTGACGCTGCTTATATCTTCCCAAAGCAGTCAATGCTTACTCGGAAATAATACTAATAGCAAATCCCTGACAATTATATTTAATCATTTGTTTCTGGAGGGAGACTGTGGGCTAAGACTTAAGGCAGTCTTATTTATTTTTATAATTATGGGGTTGGTTAGAGATTCCTACTAATTGTAGTTAGGAAAACATTTATGGAATAAATGGATAAATGCTATTTATTAAGCCAGTGGTTTAACATGTTATTTTCAGTGATTGGTGGGTGTGGATGAAGAGGAGAGGCTCTTGGACATATTAGTGCCTATTACTGAATTTTGATAGACTGAGTTTTTATCGTAGTGTCTGCAACACACTTCAAAAGCAATACATACCCACTAAGTATACATAAATGGGCACATTTCTCTTTCTCTCAAAATGACTCACTGCATTTTC
This sequence comes from Microtus pennsylvanicus, assembly GCF_037038515.1. Taxonomy (NCBI): domain Eukaryota; kingdom Metazoa; phylum Chordata; class Mammalia; order Rodentia; family Cricetidae; genus Microtus; species Microtus pennsylvanicus. The sequence continues at coordinate 54,798,008 of NC_134590.1, read as the reverse complement.
TGTGCTGTTTGCCATTCTTATTTCCCAGCATGCCTTAGGTTTAAGCCAAGCAGTTTCCTAATCATTTTATATCCTTTCATCTTATATACACTTGTGGATCTATCCATGACTTTCTCTCATGGCAGGTACTTCTTTGGGCTCAATTTTATCAGACTTATTTCTCTTAATGTCCAGACTTAATTCAAGGAGAACTTTCCCACTAATCAGCAGTCCTTGAACTCGGTGTCCTTTGAATTTTTTCATTATATATCCCATTTTAGTAGTATATCCAGGGCAAACATGAATCTAAGGGAAAATTGGCAAAATAAATTAAATAAAAGAGTGAATGGATAGATGGAATTTTTCTAGGTGAAATAATTCATGAATAAACTGAATAAGGAAGAGAAGGGAATGGATCTGTCCCTGGGAGATAAGGGTATGCAACCAGCCTCATCTCTGTTAAATCTTAAAGATGTCATTACCAATACAAGTCACACAGAAGTAAATCATAATGGGCCCTAATTCATTCTCCTAGATGCAGACAGGAGTGTGTGATTCAGACGAGATGTAGAGCACCCATGTGACAAGATCAACAGCAGATACTGCTCTGTAAGCACAATCTTCTCTTGGATAAAAATCCCATATAGTGCAACCTTCTCCAAAACTCAAAACTATGGAAGTGTCCTGTAGTTAAAATTATCCGCAGGTGAATATCTTCCAAATAGACACAGATCACATCTTTCAAATGTCAACATTTGGACTTTGCCAACTCTAAAATAATTTCAGCTTTGTAGACTCTGTTAGTGCTTCGGAGAGGAAAACGGGAGAAGTAAGTCTTAAAGTCATTTCAGTTAGGAACCAGGAACAATGTTTCTATTGCTTCCTAAATGCTGTTTTCACTGGGTATTTTAATAGAAGGAGTTGGTATTAGAAATTAGTGAAATAAGTTTCAAATTATGAAAAAAATTAAAGCAACTTGAAAAAAACAGGTTATGTGAAGGTGAGTGAGACAGGCAGGTGAGTGAGGAACTGTGGGATATGGGGGTTGAAATGCATTGTTAGGGCAGTTTCAGAAAAACTGTAAGCAAACAGAAGAACCAGCCCCTCTGACCTATCATCCTTCAATCTTTCTTTCTTGCTTTCTTTCTCTTTCTTGCTTTCTTTTTTTTCTTTCTTTTACTAATTTCTTTCTTTCTTATTTCCTTCCTTCCTTTCTTTTTAGCATTTTTCAATGGTGGACCCCAACAGCTGGCACAAGTAGAAACATGTGCAAATCCAGTTCCGGCTCTAGTAGGAAAATACAGATGGTGGAGTCAGTGCTGAGAGACTGAGTCAGTGGCTTAGGGAGAGATAAATATAGGAATATTGTTTCCTAAAACTTCAGATGCTTGCAGGAGAATAACAAAATATTCTTTAATAACACGGAGATCTGGCAGAAGAGCAGTTGAATAAGCAAAATGCAAATGGGGGACCAGGAAGGAAAGTTAATTTTCTCTCTTTACAATGGCTTTCACAGCCAGTAGAAAGAGACCCAAATGGAAGATACCAGATTTCAGAAAATTAAAATGTTCCTATGACATAGACTAAGTGTCTACATTTTATAAAATCTGCAAGAAGAAACTACGGGTGAGGGAGATTTGTTCTTTTCCTAGAGCCAATTTATACTCAGTAGGAGGACAAATAGAATACTGGTAGGGCCCTCTGACTGAGGGAAACCTACTGATGAATCTTGTCACCCGGTTACCTTGAACAGTGTACTTCATATGCTAATTATAGTTCCTAATCTAGCTAGAAGTTCTGTCTGATTCCTTCGTGACTACACAAGCAAACAGCACTTGAGGACATGCAGGAGCTTCTTGAAATCTTGGTTGCTCCCCTGACTGTGGGGAGTCCGGAACTTGCTGTTCCAGCCAGGTGTGTCCTCCCTGGGGATGCTACAGATTAACTGGATTCTATTCGCATCCTCTCAATTGTCTATGAAATGCAAATGTGCCCTGCTCACACTGCTTGTCAAATAGGATCATTTTAAGGAAGAGATACATATAATAAGTTGTTGAACTATTACTGTAGCGGTTTGAAAGAAAATGGCTCTCAAAGGGAGTGGAACTATTAGGAGGTGAGGTCTTGTGGGAGGACATGTGTGGAGATGGGCTTTAAGGTCTCATATATACTCAAACCATGCCCAGTGAGAGACAGTCCACCTCCTGTCGCCTTAATATCAAGATGGAACCAGCACCATGTCTACCTGCATGTAGCCATGTACTCTGCCATGACGATCATGGACTGAACCTCTGAAAATGTAAGCCACACCAATTAAATATTTTTCCTTGAGTTGTCCTGGTCCTGGCGTCTCTCTCTTCACATCAATAGAAACCCTAACTAAGACAGAAGCTGGAACCAGGGACTGGGGTATTGCTGAGACAGGTGAACCATGATTTTGTTTGGAATAATATGGACTTTGGAAGTTTGGGTTGGGTAAGCAGTGGAGTGCTTAGTGGGACATCACAGTAGGAACATGGAAGAGCATGGTGTTAAGTGTGATTTGAACTGTAGGGACCTGGTTCAAGGGGCTTGAGAGGAGTATATGGCCTAGAGACCAGTCTTGGGATATTTTGGTGAAGAATGTGGCTGCTTTTTGCCCCTATCCAAAAAGTCTGCCTGAGGCGAAAGTGAAGAATTTTGGATTAATTCCAATGGCAGAGGAAATCTCAAAACAGCCAAGTATAGACTCTGTTGTGTGATTGTGTTAATTCTGATGGTGCAGCAAGAATAATAATAAAAATACAAAAGTACAGACTGAAAAAGGGGGGGGCACCAGGGTGTGGAACAGAGCTAAATGCTATTTTCAAAGAGATAAAACCAATTAATAGATGGAATAAAGGAAATGGTGACCTCAGGATGAGATCCCACCCAACTATGTTTCCAACACATGAAAAGGAATAAAAGAAAAGCTTAGAGCTGGCTGTGGTAGTGCCCGCCTTTAATCCAAGTGCTCAGGGGGCAGAGGCTGGCAGACCTCTGAGCTCAAGGGCAGCTGGTCTACAGAGCAAGTTCAAGGACAGCCAAGCGTAGACCGTGAAGGTAACCACTGAAAACAGAAACCTGGTAAAAATATAATTAATGTAACTGAACCAGGGGGCCATGTTCCAGCCCTCCAGCAAGCGGCAGAACTTGGCAGCTAAGGCCATGTGGTTCTGGCTTTAGAGTCAAGGACTGACAAAGGAAAGTCATTGAGGCCAAGCCATTCAGGAGACCTAGAGAGAGAACTGTATGAAGCTATGAGGTTGAAGCCTGGATTGCTTTGGAGACCAGGATGTTGCAGATGCCACAGACATAGAATACCTGCCGGGGAACGCTGCTAACACGGAGTGGAACCAGCCTAAGAGGAAGAAGTGTGTAGCAGTCAACAAAGCTGAAAGTAGCTGGAGATCTGAAGAGCATTTTAACATCAAATATAGAAATAGAAAGTTTGGAGTTTGTCCAGCTGATTTTCGGTCTTGCTTAGGTCCAGTATTTCCTCGCTATTGCACCCTTCCTTATGCTTTGGAATGGTAATGTATACCCTGTGCTATTATATGATGGAAGTATATAGTCTGTTTTTTTATTATTATTATTTTGATTTTATAGAAAAATGCAGTTAAGAGACTTCATGAATCTCAGAAGAGAATTTGAACTTTGGACTTAAAACATTGCTGAGACTATGAACCAGTGAAGTTTTTGAATTATGATATGGCTACAAGCCTTTGAGGGTCAGGAAGTGGACTGTGGAGGTTTGAAAAGAAAACGGTCCCAGAACCTCTGCCAAGGACCGGTTTTATCCCATTCTACTACCCACTATCCTTTGCTATGTTTTCTCCAACAATTAAGACATTGGCTGGATATTATGGTTTGAATGTGAGATGTCCTCCATAGGCTCATGTGTGTGAAGATGTGGTCCCCAGCTGGCAGCACTATTTGGGAAGGTTATGGAACCTTTAGTAAACTGAACTTCACTGGAGAGAGTGAAACACAGAGGATAGACCTCAAGGCTTTATATCCCAGACCCACTTACTGCCCCTTAGCCCCTTATCTGTTCCTGAGTGAGGGGGTGGAAGTTAGACACGCTGTCCCCTGTTGCTACAGTCTTATTTTCCTCACTTGCTTCCATGTCTAACTGCTAGGACGGACTATGTCGCCCATGGAACTAGAAGACCACATACACCATTTCCTTTTCTGTGAGAGTGTATTATCATGTAACAAGAAAGTGACTAAGACATAGCCCAAGACACACTCATGGAAGGTCATGTGCCCTGGAGATTTCACAAATCAAAAAAGTTAAGTTCATTCCTGTTTTCTCCATATGGACTTGGCAGTCCTCTCTGTCACTCGGCCTTTGTCCTGAGAATAGAATAGTCTAATATCCTCTGACAAAGATAAAATGAGCTTTTCTACATATGGCCTGAGTCAAGCTCTCTTGGTGATTTTTGTGAAAACACAAAATCAAGCCCAGGTCAGAGAAAAAACAATTTTGATAATTTTTTTAATGTAAAAGCTGGATGTACTGATTGGTTTTGTGTGTCAACTTGACATAGCCTAGAGTCATCAGAGAGGATGGAGCCTCAGTTGAGGAAATGCCACCATGAGATCCACGTGTAAGTCATTTTCTCAATTAGTGATCAATAAGGAAGGGTCTATCCCATGGTGGGTGGTGCCATCTCTGGGCTGGTGGTCCTGGGTTTTAGAAGAAAGCAGACTAAACAAGCCAAAAGTAGCAAGCCAGTAAGCAGCACCCCTCCATGGCCTCTGCATTAGCTCCTGGTGCCAGGATCCTGTCCTGTTTGAGTTTCTGTCCCTCAGTTCATCCTTCAGTGATGAACAGCAATAAGGAAGTGTAAGTCAAATCCTTTCTTCCCCAACTTGCTTTTTGGTCACAGCAACAGGAACCCTAACTTAGACAGTCGACAAACGGAACAGTAAATTAGTATCATGGAAAAATTGCACGAAACCAAACTAGGATTCAGACTTTTGGGGATGGAATGGGAGGGCAGGGCAGAATAAAGGTAAGGAAAAGAATCACTAACATTAAGAATAAATATTCTTTAAAAACACATGGAAAATTACTGTCTTATGAGTTCTACGAATCATATGTTTTATAAAAAAAACTTAAATTTTTAAAACAAAATTGATAGAAAGCAAAATAATAAAAAGACCCTATCCTAGAGCAATACTGACGAATATCTTGCATATCATCCTAGAACTTTCATCTGGCGATGGATGGAGATAGAGACAGAGACCCACACTGGAGCAATTGACTGAGCTCCCAAAGTCCCAATGAGGAGCAGAAGGAGGGAGAACATGAGCAAAGAAGTCGGGACCACGAGGGGTGCACCCACCCACTGAGACAGTGGAGCTGATCTACTGGGAGCTCACCAAGGCCAGCTGGACTGTTACCAAAAAAGCATGGGATAAAACTGGACTCTCTGAACATGGCGAACAATGAGGGCTGATGAGACGCCAAGGACAATGGCACGCGGTTTTGATCCTACGCAATCTGCTGGCTTGGTGGGAGCCTAGCCAGTTTGGATGTTCACCTTCCTAGATATGGACGGAGGGGGGAGGACCTAGGACTTACCACAGGGCAGGGAACCCTGCTCTTTGGACTGGAGAGGGAGGGGGAGAGGAGTGGGGGGAAGGGGAGAGGGGTGGGAGGAGGGGGAGAAGAGTGGGAGGAGGGGGAGGGAAATGGGAGGCTGGGAGGAGGTGGAAATTTGTTTTTTTTTCTTTATTCTCCTTTTATTAATAAAAAAATAATTCTCTGCAAAAAAAGAATAAATATTCTTTAAAAACACATGGAAAATTACTGTCTTATGAGTTCTACGAATCATATGTTTTATAAAAAAAACTTAAATTTTTAAAACAAAATTGATAGAAAGCAAAATAATAAAAAAAAATGGGCGCTTCCTGTCACTGGAACATAGAAACTAGCGTACAATCGTAACAAATCCATCTGTTGACAAAATGACAAATCAGCATGCCAGATCCAATCACATCTACAAAATCAACCCATATTTCATCACGCTGGATTCTTCCCATGACTTACGTTGCCTTTTTATTTTATTCTTTTTATCCACAGGCTTCTCATTTGGAGGTGTGATATTTTTACTATAGATGTTGCAAATGGTTATAAATAGGCCGATGTTTAAAATGCTTTATGTTTTCTCAGAATCCCAGCGATGCTCTCAATGTGTAGGGATTCTATGACCAAGGCAGTATACCTCCAGAGGCAGGCAATGCTGTCCATAACAGCTTGTGCTCCTACATCCTAATCTAAACAACAGTTACAATACCAATAGAGGGTTTTTGTGTTGAAGCACATTTTCCTTTCTTGCAAATCACACATGGTCGGTAGAATCATCATTTCTAAAGATATGCTTTGGAAAAGAAAAGATGATGAAATAGTAATGGACTTGAGGGAAAATGTTAATTCCATCTTTACTTATTTATTCAAGGTTAGGAATTTTTCAGTTTGACTTTTTTTCTGGCTTTTGCAACTTCAATCTTTTATTGCAATCCCCATCAGCAGTGGCATCTTTAGCTCATGACTCACTTTTGCAATGATTTCATCAGTTGGGTATCATGCTCATATCTGAAGGAGGAATTCCTATTTCCCCCTTTTGCTGATGAGGAAACTGACAGGGGTATTGAGCGATTTCTCAACCAAGGTCATGCAGTTAGCAAGAGGCAGAACTGGGAATGGAGCCCAGACTGGTTCAATGCCAAAGCTCAGACCTTTTTTCAGAAATCCCTATTATCACCAGGTCTTCGTTTTCATCTCCTTGTCAGCCTCAGGAAATCTCCCGGAAAATCTGCCATGCTTAGTAAAGGTTTCTTAGTTCTCCTTCCACAGCCGTGGAGCACAGAAGCTCCCCCAGAATCTTTGCTGCACCTGGAGTTCTTAGGGCTCACTAAGTCACAACACAGCATCATCTATGGAAGCACTGTTGGCTGAGGGCCTGAGCACTCTTTTGTGGGGGATAGGGGGATGGGTCTCTTCAACCTATACTGTCCTGTTTTACTGAAAGGGATAGTAGAATACAAAATAATACCTGTAGTTGAGGATCTAGTCCCCAGTGGGTAACACCACAGGGAAAAAGAAAAAAGGAAGAGATAGAGGCAGGGAGTGGCAGAAAGAAACAAGAGTCCCACAGAGAACACTAGTGACATGCAGTGGCTGTGAAGCCCACTTAGACTTTGGGTGACCTCGAAAAGACCTTTACAACAATCAGTAATAAAAGGGATAATCAGCGAAATGAGAAGTCAGGAGCCATAGAAGAGTATTACAAAATATTCCCAATTATCTGCCAGACACAAAGGTAGCACAGGCACTTTCGAGTGACCCACATCATTCATTCTGCTGCACTACACAACTTTACACAGATATGCGGGCAAATTCTACTGATCTTTGAAGCAATGCTGTGTCCCTGGTGTTGAATTATTAATCTGGGTTAGAGCATTTGCTAAGACACATTCCTCTCTCCCCTCATCTAACCCACACAACACCCTTTTACAGGTGAGTAACGTCAAGATCAGAAAAGTAAAATAGCATGTTCAAGGCTGCAAAGCAATAACCTCTCTCGTTATAACCTGTCATATCCACAAAACCAGGATTGCTGTCAGGATGAAATGAGGATGAAGAAACATCTGTTTGAGGAGAGTCCAACATCCAGCAAATATCAGATCACTGTTGTTTCATGAAGCAAAAGCACCGATGTGGTTTTAAGGCCTTGGTTCATATACCAGGATTTATTATCAAACATACTTGTTATACCAGCTTCTTCTGGGTAACATAACGGTCTCTGAAAAAACTAAGAATAATAAAAGAATCTACCTAATAGAGTTGTTAGAATATGTCAATGAGGTTATGCATTTTGATATTTAGACTTCTACTATGGCCTTCATAATCTCTGCTTTCTGGAATCGTAGCATACGTGACTTCTTCCTCCGTGGTGTGATAAAGAGCTGACTTGCTTCTAATATGTATGCCAGAAGCTCCAGTGGTTTTCCTTAAAGAAAACGTGGTTTTAGTAAAGCAGAGTGGGAATGGAGGAAGAGTCTCCTGTGGACCCTGAAGAAGCAAATCACCATGCAGTCAAGTGCATATGAAGAGGGCCAGGAATTACAGGAAGGCGTGGGACTAGGGAAAGGTAGCCTCCATTTTGTGTTCAATGATAAGCCAGGACTCTCAGTTATCCAGCCACAGGAAGTAATGCAAAGGTACCTGGAAGAAAATGCTTCCCTGGGTAAACCTTCAAGAAAAAATACAGTCCTGGCTAACAAGCTGGTTTCAGTCTAGTGAGCTCTTGACCAAAGGATCAGCATTGGCCTTCATCCACAGGAAATAACAATCAACCATACACCTAAACTATATAAGATTAAATAAAAATGGATTAAGTATAGCACATAGGTCAGAAAAGCATGTTGTATGATAAGCCATGACTTTTAAAAGCCTTTTCTCATATTACTAAATTAAATCACCATTTTAGCTGATTGAATAATAGAGGCAAACATTCTATGATACAAATGTACACATGCTTAAAAAGAATCTTTTTAACAACTGGTTGGAATTCAGCCTGAGATGGATTCATAAACATGTATTTTATAACCTGTTAGTGGGTTGTAAGCCAGGATTGAGCTTGGCTTTAATGTATCAGTCACTCCAAGAATTGAAAGAAATCTCCATTGCCTTCAGAATGGAGATGGCGCCTACATGTAGGTCATTGATGTAAGTATATGGATGGTCCCTTCCAGTTCCAGACATAGAATTGGATAGCAAGACCATAAGCATACCCAAAGAAGGGCTGAGTGGCAAATGAAAGGAGGTCTGTGTCTTGCCACATAGTTCTTGACTACAGCATAGTGGGCAGGTCCTACCTGCTCAGTTTTGCCTTTCAAAACTCAACCTTATGGTCTGCTTTGTTTGTTTGTTTCTGTGTGTGTTTGTTTGTTAGTTTGTTTGAATCAATCATAAAGGAAAAAAAAGAATCTTTTAAAACTACTGCACCTACTCTTTCAGTAAGGGATTCATTGAGTCCCTGTCTGATATCAGTAAGAGTTAATACAAAGAAACCTAACAGAGTATAGTGGCTTAGAAAATGTGTGTACTCAGAAAGCAGATCTGATACTCACGCTGTGTGCAGTGGTCACACTCCTTTGACTTTGTTCTGTCATAATGATGTAGGAGTCAACATCATGGAGGCTATGCTAAATATGAATTAGTTCCAAAAGATTAATGATGTCTGCGGCTCTGAAGAGCTTTGGAACTAGCAGAGAGGTCTAGAAAAGTGCTTCAACCTCAGCAGTGTGAGGCTGAAAGTCCCAGACAATGCAGTGGAAGAGGACCCGGCCTATTTATTTGTCATTTATTCACTTATGAAAAAATGTCAACAGAGGACTTCGCATGTGGAAGTGCATTCAAAATGGAATTGCTTACCACTAGGCAAGAATATCTATTAATTAGTCTCCTTTAGGATGGACACATCCTCCCTGTCTCCCTCTCTGTCTTTCACATACATTTCTTTTAACTTCTATTGTAGTTCCCAAGCAAAACATACCAGCAAACAAGCAGAATAAGACCATTATGCTAATTCCAAAGCTTATACGCCTATATAAGAACAGACATGGAGAAGAACAACCACAGAACTAGAGGCTCTGGCCATTGTCTGAAGGCAAAGAGGCTTGCCTAGTGATGACTACGAGAATGGGCTCTGAGGACAGACTTCATAAAATTCAACCCTTGTTCTGCCACGCATTCTCTGCTCATCATTTTATGCAAGTGACTCTGTCCCATTCATCCTAGTAGAATAATAGGAGCAAGTAAGTCACAAGACTGTTGAAAATGTGACATAGGAGAAGAGTTCCAAAGAGCAGCTGACATTCGGTGAGCATGCAAGAAATGTTAGCTCTCTTTATGATAAAGGGCACCGATCTTTTCAATCAGAATTCTACATTTCTTTCCATAACATACACGTTAACTTTTATTATATATTTTAAAGAAGCATCTAAAGTCTCTCCTATCTGATGACTTTGAAGGGGATCATCTGAAAGTTCTCCTAACTGTTTTAGTTACTTTTTTTATTGTGATGACCAAAGGCCTGACATGAAGCAACTTCTGTGACATTTTATTTTGGCTCACAAGTCTAAGGAAATAGTCCATCATGGTGAAGAAGGCCATAGAAGCATGAGCTAACTTGTCACACTTCATCTAAATCAGAAAGCTGAGAGAGAGGAGTGCTGGTGTTCAACTAGCTTTCTTCACTCTATGACTTCAGGCTGTAGAATGATGAAGCCCACATTCAGGCTGGGGTTTCCCATGTTAATAGCCCAATACAGATATGCCCTTATGCACCTGCCAGAGACTTGTTTCCTAGGTAAATCTTTATCTTCTCATGTTAATAATAAACTTAGATTATTGTCTTATATTTAGAAGATTAATTAACAAATATTTTAAGATGGAGCTGTATAGTGCACATTGATTTCTTATTCAGTTCTCTCCGATCATTGCCAAAGGTCTACTTGTTTGTTCCTTCACAATGCCCTGTGGAATTTTCTTTCCACTCCAGTTACTCTTGCCTGGATCTTGGTCCAAACTGCCTGGGTCTTATTCACTTCTTGTGTCTGCTTGTTTTTTCATTGTCTCTGTGAAGGTTTAAAGAAGCGTTTTGCTTACTGTGTCTCAATGTTCTTAGCTAACAAGTATAGAGCACCTTTGGATCCACCTCTGTATGTTGCTGGACTCACCTAACATGGGCACAGGGAGGGTTCCCATGAATTCTCATGACTCTTAGTACCCTGAGATCATAGAACAATTTCTCTGTCCCAAGCTTTTCAGTTGTGATTGTTGAACTTAGGTTCGAGCAGCAACAAGAGCAAGCAATTGGAAATAGGTGGAAGTAACGTGGAGTACCAGACACACAGTGTTCAAGGAAGCTGACATATGTGTGGCTCTGGGCTTGAAAGTCTAACCCAGATGTCAAAGCCCTCCTGCTCCCACAGTTTGCTTGGCAGAAAGAGCCAATAAGCCACCTTAATTTGGAAAATTCCACTCATGATCCTACTCTCTTCTTTCCACAATGTCCCCAGTGGCATTTATACCAGCCATGAGTCCCAAATGGTGACCAGAAAGAAGGGTATGGAAAAGAAAGGTAGACAAAATGTTGGAAATTTAAACCAAATTGCTTAGTGATGGAAAGTCCCTTCCAAGTCCTTATAATTCTTTATTTGGGTTCTGTGGAGAGTTTGCCAAGAGAGAAACAAGAAAAGGTTAAAACCTCCTCTCAGATCTGGCAAATGAGCTAAGCCAGGGAGCTTAAGAGAGGGATTAGCTTGCCTGAAGTGTACATGCGCTAATATCCAGGATGCCAGTGGGACACAGAGAACCTCCTCAGAGGTGCTACCATTCACTGCCTTGTGTGTGTGTGTGGGGGGGGGGTCTAAAAGAAAAAGCTAATCCTTGAACAGAAGTTTGGTCTGCAAGAGGGTACAAGACATCCATCCCTTCTGCCTGAAACGGAAGGAGGCCTTGAGTACTGTCAACTTTACTCATGAGATACCCTTTGAAAACAGGAAAAAGTTTTATAATCTTCTCAGGACAAATCTGACCCAGAAACATGATATTTCTACAGGTTTTACAGTGCTCATTGGCCTTGGGCACCTTGTCCATAGCCCTAAGCCTCTTCTTTATAACATGTGGTATTACCACTTCAGGAAACTTGCTAGAAGTCTCACTCCTTCTTACATTTTACTATCAGCCTTCACTGTAATCAAAACATTTCTCAAGATAATTTCGGATCTAAAATTCACAGTGTATCTGTCTGTGGCCTGAAGCATCTGTGTTTATTAAACTCATCTAAACAGGCATATTTAGTGATGGGGAAAAAATCCTAGTACAATATTGGATTCAACTTTTGCGCCCTGCAGTCTGATGAGACTGATAGCAAGAAGTTTTTAAGAACTTCAGAACGTATTGGGAGCTCACCAAGGCCAGCGGGACTGGGACTGAAAAAGCATGGGATAAAACCGGACTCTCTGAACATGGCGGACAATGAGGGCTGATGAGAAGCCAAGGACAATGGCACTGGGTTTTGATCCTACTGCATGTACTGGCTTTGTGGGAGCCTAGCCTGATTGTTTGCTCACTTTCCTAGACCTGGAGGGAGGGAGGAGGACCTTGGACTTCCCACAGGGCAGGGAACCCTGACTGCTCTTTGGACTGGAGAGGGAGGGGGAGAAGAATGGGGGGTGGAGGAGGGAAATGGGAAGTGGGGAGGAGGCAGAAATTTTTTCAATTAAAAAAATTTAAAGATGAACATTTGATGCATAAGGGAGTTAATTGGCTCTACAAATAATTGGTAAGAATAAAAATGATAAAAGCTCATTGAATGCATCTTAAAACTATCAAATAATTAATAAACCATTTAAAAACAAAACAAAACAAAAAAGAACTTCAGAACGTGATGGGATTTTCTCATCACCTGCCACCCTCTGCAGGTTTTGCCATGTTTCAGGAGGGGCATTGTTTTTTGGTTGGTTGGTTGATTGGGTTTCTATTTTATTTGTTTTGTTTTGTTGTTTTTTGTATACTATAGTGATTGTCCAGCATAGAAAGGATGACATCAATATGGGTGGTTATTGACCACTATGCCATGGCAGACTTAGAGATGCTGGGATGAGGACTGAGGATACTCAAATCCTTCACTCCCTCAAGGAATCCATATGCAGTGAGGGTGTGGACAAGAGAACTAATGACCACAGTCATCAGGATCAAGGGTGGTGAAAGAGGCTTGATGAAGCCTCCTAGGAAAGTATCTATCTCGTCTATCGCTTCTGAAATCGACAGGTAAAGCATCCTGGGGAAGGGTTCCTCTGAGAATTCCTCAGGAGACAGCTGAGAAGATAAAGGAGAGATGTGATGATAGCCACTGGTGGACATTGCAGGCTCGAGACTTAACTGTGTTGCTGCTGTGAGTCGTAAGTTAAAGCATAATATTTAAGGACATCTCAGCTCCTTGGCAGCCTTCTTGGCGGCTCCATAGCACTCTGAAAAAAAGAGAGAGAGAGAGAAACTGGGGATAGAAATATTGTTCTCCATACTCCCCACAGCCCTGTCCCTGTCTCTTATTTTAAGCGGACACACTGGAAAGACTGCCTGCCTTCAGATGTCAGATTCTTTCACCACCCTTTGAATTCTTCATGTTTATTCTTAAAGAAAGTTCTTACTCTTCAGGATTGTTGAATCCTTGTCTGTAGACAGTGGGCATGCGCGAAGACAGCCACAGTGATAACGGAGGAAGGCCTGCAGGGTTTCTGTGGGAAGAATTTCTCTAAATGGTTTGTGGACATCTATGCATGAAAACACTAGGGATCTGGAAAGCCGAAGGCAGCCTTCTGCCAAGTACTTTTCCCATTACATTTTAAACATGTATGTCTTTTGAAATGAAATGCAATCCATATGTTTCCAATATACTTGCATTTAATATATCCAAAATGCTATGTAATAATTTCTGCCACGCACGAAGTTCTCTAGAGCCTGAATTTTCTTTCTTTGCTCTTTCTCTTGAAATAAGAATTTGCAAGTTTGTCCTAAGGTAAGAAGAAAATGAAATAGGTGGGGGGAAAAACCATACTTTTTTTTTTTTTGTTTGACAAAATTGAAAAAGATTCTCTTGTCAAACAAAGTCTTCATTCACAGCGCTCACATGGCCATGTGGTATTCACACCCACCGTATTAACTGGATATTAACTTCATACCTTCCTTGGCCGAGGTCAGCCCCAATGGACATCCGTCATTGCAGGATCATCATCTACCAGTCCCCGCCGTGACTTTGCAAATGCTTGGCTTAAAGGGAAAATGACGCAGTACCTGAGAAGGTGGAGCTCTGATGTGTCTCCTCTGCCTTTCACATAATGCAGACAAAAATGCTGACTGCAAATTCAAGCTCCTGAAGGACTCAACAGTTTCTACTATCATATTTTAAAAAACAAAATAAAATGGGCACATTCAGTTCACATAAGAAATATACATCTTATTGAACCTAATATATATCAAAAATATTGTTTAAACATAATTGATATAAAATAATATTTTATATTCAATTATTTGTATGAACTCTTTGGAATTTAGGGCTTTTTCAAATTAGAACATTTTAGCAATATCTGGTTTTCGAATGTATATAAGGCTATTATGTATTGTTCTGATCTGAAAAGCTCCATGTTTGGAGCAGCTGTCTCTACAATGACCCTGCTGTGAACTTTAATATCATCCTTTAGGTAAGGATGTGAAGAGTTTGCATGTTTGCAGCTTGATTTGATCCTCAGTGAGCTGATTTTGAGAAGTCACAAAGCATTGAAGAGGGGATGTTTATTGGATTTGGTCGTTAAGAGAGACACTTCTGGAAAGAATTCAAATACAGAGTAGATAGCATTGTAACAAAATGATTAGATTGTCTTCTCTGTATCACCTGCATTTATGTCTCACTACCGAATCTCTACCTAGTACACACACTGCTACTCTGAAAACATCTTCCAGGATGTGACGTTACCTGAAGGTCCCATCAACCGCTAGCTGGTGTCAGCACCATGGTCTTAGATACAAAAAGCTTTAAGTCATAATCTCTTCTTTAAAAGTCATCCAGCATCAAGTATTTTGTTACAGAAACAGAAAACAGTCTACACACACAGTGACCTTAGACATTTTACTTAAATTTGGCAGGTGATCAACCTGTTTGCAAGTCTGTGATGTGCTGTGGGAGTCAATATGGAATAGCAAGTATTAAAAAAGTCACTTTCATATTTATAGAAAGTTAGTATAGTATTTTTATACAACATCCTCTATGCCAGTATGCTGTCTAAATATTATATGTTATTAGATGTACTGACTAGTTTTATATCCACTTGACACATGCTAGAATCATCAGAGAGGAGGGCACCTCAATTGAGAAAATACTGTCATAAGAGATGGCTCAGAGGTTAACAGCACTAGCTCTTCTTCCAGAGGTCCTGAGTTCAATTCCCAGTAGCTACATGGTAGCTCACAACCATCTATAAAATGAGATCTGGTACCTTCTTCTTGTATGCAGGCATACATGCAGGCAGAACATTGTATACATAATAAGTAAGCAAATAAAACTATTTTGAAAATCAGGTTATAGGGCATTTTCTTAAGTAAGGATTTATGGGGGATTTATTGTGAGTGGTGCCATCCCTGGACTGCTGGTCCTGGTTTCTATAAGAGAGTAGGCTGAGCAAGCCATAGGATCAAACCAGTAAGTGGCCTCCTTTGTGGACTCTATATCAGCTCCTGCCTCCAGGTTTCTGTCCTGCTTAAGTTCCTGACCTCACTGCTTTCAATAATGAACTATGAGTGAAATAAACTCCTTTCTCCCCAAGTTGCTTTGGTCATGCTGTTTCCAACAACAGTAAGGCTAACTAAAGCAAACATATCAATGTTTTGGTTTTCTATAGCCTGAACCCTTGGGCAAGTTCTTTGGGTATTTGTAGACAAAGATTCATCCCAGGAAATAACAGGAGATGAGGCTGTTAAAAGTTACATGGCTGGATTCTCTCAGGAGATTTGTCTGGAGGATTCAAAGTACCCCTTGCTAGCTCTTTGACATCCACTCCTCACTTCTTCCCATTCTCTATTGGTCCCATGGTACCTACTGTGACCTATAGTGTGCTGATCCTACCTGTGTGAATTCAGCAGTGACAGAGGCAACTTGTATCTCCGCCTGCTGGGAAGGAGTCATACCTCAGTGCACATTGGCCATTATGAATCCTTGAAGTTAGCAGAGAAAATTCTGGAGTAAATGCCTTTTCTTTACACTCACTCACCTCTTGAGTGTTGGATATGATATTCCATCCTCTGAAACTGCACATGCCCCTTGACTGGATAGCTGGTTAACAACGGTATCCTCCATTCCTCAAATTGAGAATGCTAGAATTTGTTTCAGGAAACCAGGAAATATAAATCATTGTTTGTTTTGAAGCTTTTCTTTGGAAATGAAAATAAGTACATTGCTTTAGTCAGGGGTTGCTTCTCGCTCCTTACAATGTCTATCGCTGTCAGAGATCCGGCACTGGGCTGAATGTGGCACCCAAAGGAGCCATGTGTTATGGCTTGTCATTTCTTCATCCATCTTGCTGCACTACAAGAAATTGAGTTTTCTATTTTCCCCTTGCGTAGCATTAAGTACACCTATTGCCTGTCTTGTTTTTAACCCAATTTATGGGTGACTGTTAAATTCATTTGGTTTGCATTCCTTTGTTTATATTTTAATACCTAAAGATCTTTCAGTGCTTGGCTTTTAAAACATTATCTTTCTGTGACCTGTATAATAACAAAAACCTAGCTCGACACTCTTAGGAATAATTTTATATTTTAAACAGTAGTTTGCCTCTCCTCTTGAAATGCTGAAACCCAGTGTTTTCATGTGTAACTAGACATGGATAAATGAAATTTTAACAGAGAGAAAGCATATTATTTTATTATTTCGAACCCACTGCCCTCAGAATACTGTCAATAAATGTTAGTTCCTATACATTACTGATCCTGTTATCTATCTGTCTCCTGTTTCCAGTGTCCTTTTAGGCTAATAAATCCCTTCTCCTCTAACTTGCCTATATATATATATATCCCTTTCTCCTCCCTCAGGCACCTCACACTTTTCCAGGACACCAAAGAGCATGAAAAGATGGGACCTCTCCCCTTTTCTCCTTTGGGAACTCCAACCCTGCTCTCTAAGACCCCTATGACCTTTCATTTAGGGTGCACAAGGCTCACTTCATATATAGGTTCATCGTGCCCTCCTTTCTTGGCTGTTTTTCTCCATCACTTTAGAACTCTGGGCCACTGACCTTGACTCTGCCTTTAGCTCTTCAGGTTGAGTCTGCTTCTTTGGCCATTGCAACCCATCTCTTGAGGATCTGCATCAACTTCCTGTCCTGTAGGTAGAGTGTTCACCCACTCTTCTCGGACATTTAAGTCAGCCACCCCAGGGTCTTCTCATTTCCCTTTAATGCTCCATTCCTGTTATCTGAGGGCCTGCACCAGAATCTGCTCACACAATTGAAGAGAGAGCCCTCACTTCCATGCACCTCTGATATTCTACCCTTGCCATATGAAGACCTGTGTGGAGCATCTGCTCACTCTACAGGTCACTGCTCACCTCCCCCCTTTCTAGCACTCTAACCCCATTGCATAAGGATACTCTGTACTGATTACCTACTCATCTTCTAGGTTAGAGATCACCCATCACCTTGCCCGCTGTCACTCAAACATCTGTGGGTTAGAGTTCTGTGCAAGCACCCACACTTGGAGGTGACACCTCTGTAATGCTGACCACCCTATCTATCCCTGCTCACCTTCTCACTCCTTAACTTGAGTTCTGCACACATCAGAGACTGCTGTCATGTGGGTGAACATTCAAATCCCTGCCATCTCAAGTCTGCTACAGAGCACCCATGATCTTAATAGTTTAGAGACCACAGCCTATGAACTCCACAGCACACGTTCACTGCTACTAACTCATACAGAACACCATCTTCTGAGATTAGAGTCCTCAGATTAACCTCAACAATGGAACTGTGCACAATTTCAAACATGAACAGGTCACCCAGACAAAATACAAATACAGAAATAACAGAGTTAAATGACATTGTAGGTCAAATAGGCCTAACAGATAACCCAGAACTTTCTACTCCAGTACTACAAGTACCCATTATTTTCAGCAACTATGAAACTTTTTACAAAACTAGATCACTTGTTGGGAAATGAAACAAATCACAACAATGCATGGAAATTGAAATAATCCCTTATCTCCTACCTAACCACAATTGAACAAAGCTTGAAATCATTGGAAGAAAAAACTAAACAAAACCCCTCCAAAAATGCACAAACTCATACAGACTAAATAATACATTCCTGAAAGAAAAATGAATCATTGAAAAAATCAAAAAGGAAATTTTAAAAATTCATAGAACTAAATGAAAATGAAATTAGTTAAATGAAAACAAACAAATCAGAAAAATAATCAATGAAATTAATAGTTGGTTCTTTGAAAAAGATAAACAAGATTGACAAACTCTAGTCTAAAAGGAAGACAGAGAAGACTGAAAGTAGCATTAGAAACCAAAAGAAACTATCAGAGGAACTCAGGAAATCATCAGGATATACTTTAAAAACCAATAATCCAGTAAACTGAAAAAAAATCCAGAAAGAAATGTATAGATTTCTGGATGTATCCACACCATAAAAGTTACATTAAGATGAGATCAGTAAGTTAAACAGACCTGTAACATGAAGCTGTAAGGAGGTTGAAGCTGTAACAAATGTCTCCTTACTAATGTTTCCTGGATCCATCCAGGCCCAGATGGATCCATGGCTGGAATCTAGCAAATATCTACAGGAAACCTATAGCCAATGCTTCTCAAATTATTCCATAACAGATAAAAAGGAATAAGTACTCTGAAATCCTTTTATGAGACCAGCATTACTCTAATACAAAAAACAGGCAAATTCACAGAAGCCAAAGAAGAAACCCATAGGAAAAAAATGTTTATTACTTAAGGTTTCTATTGCTGCGATGAAACACCACACCAAAAAAGCCTGGAGAGGAAAGGGTTTATTTCACTTACTCCTCCATGTCACAGTTCATGGAGACAAGTCTTGTCAGGGAGAGCAGACTCCACCAAATTTCTCCTGAATGGAAGGAAGCGGCTGCTGAAGCAGAAAAGGTGATCCAAAGATCCACAATGTGGGATATAAAACATGTACAGCATGATCTCGCTTTGTTTGATACCAGTCGGAAATGATTGAATTCTCCGCCGAGTATAATCTGCTGCAGAGCCTTCTCAAACAGTGAAACCAATGCCAGAGGAAATATCCTGTGCATTGAGTTCATCCATAACCCATTCTAACTACCCTTGGAAACAAAAGTCTGGTTCAATTAAAGGTCTTTTAGTCTATTCATTAACTCCTTTATTTGGTTTTTTCTTAATCTAATTGTGAGATGGTGATTTTCTTCTGCATGGTTAATCCTCAGCTTTTGTTAACTAGAGAATAAAAGGAAAAAAAGAAAAGAAAGGGGAGGGGAGAAGGAATGGGGCACAGAAAAAAGGGAAAGAGGGAAGGAGGGAGGCGTTCTTGTTATCTACCCCACTGCCCTATGGGTCGAGGTATTCTTGCTGCCACTCTAGCTGAATTGCACATATGATACTCATTCTGATCTGGCTTTGGTGGGTGATTCTCCCCATTGCAACCCCAGAAGTCATTTTATTTGATGTTAGAGAGCTCAGGTCTATAGGAAGGTCTTCTATGGTTTTATTGACATACAGAGGACAGATGCTGTTTAACTTTTCAGAGTCTTTACAAAAAGCATTTCTTGGTGCCTTAGTAAAGGAGTTGGTCCTAAATTATGCACATGAAAATGTAGTCACAAGGTCAGATTCTTTCAGACATTGCATGCATTTAAAATGACCCCAAATTACTGTGATTTAGAATTGTTTTTATTCTACAAATTTTATTCTTATGACACTTCTGTAATCTCAAACATCCCGTGTTAGGCATGGCATAGTTTCTCATTTATTATTTCCCCATCCCAGCAGGTTCCTAAGAGAACACATGACATCTGAGTGAATACGCAAAGGTGCGCTTAGTCACACACACACACACACACACACACACACACACACACACTGTAACTAATTAATGAGTTCTTACACCTTGCTTTTGTTGCTCATCTTGCTCTTCCTGTCTTTCCTTGGAATATTTGATGTTGAGGCTGACACATCATAAGCACCCAGTAAATACAACTTGGCTGACTGTCAAACTGGACAGATTCTAGTAAGAAGCACAATTGTTTTAAAAAAGAAATGTCCTTTTAAAAGCTTCACACTGAACACTTCGGCATCTAGGACACCTTTGTAACTCCAGTTGTCACCACAACTGCAACTTGATAGTCACTTCTGAACTGAAGCCTCTGTTACACGAAGCTGATTCTATTCAACAGCTAGTAGGAGAAGAATTACAGCCACTATGAAAACTTTGACTCGCCATCCTTGGATCTGAAGATAATTAAAATCACAGCATGAATGTTATACGAGTAAATGCGAAAGTTTAATTTACTAGTGCATCAACTATAGATATCTGACTGCTTACTTTCTCCCAGTATTTTGGTCTTTGATATAATTTTCTTTTTATGGACTAAATTTACTTAATTATCAATGTCTTGTGAATGAAAGTGTCAATTAAGTTTTTGTGGGTTTTTTTTTTGACTAATATAAGAAAACTTTTAACAAAGTTGTAATGGTTTTTTGTTTTTTTATTTGTTTGTTTGCTTGCTTGCTTTGTTTTGTTTTTGCTTATGCCAAATGCTTGGAGCCTATGTTTTAAAAATTATGTCAAGAACCAGAAATTCCAGGTGTTCTTATGCCAAAAGATGCCATTAACAAGGTGTTCTAGTTTGCTTTCTATTGCTGCCATAAAGGCCATGATCAAAAGCAACTTGCAGAAGAAAGGGTCTATTTCATCTTCTAGTGTGCAGTCCATCATGAAGAGAAGTCAGGGTATGCACCTGGAGGCAGGAACGGAAGCAGAAGCCATGGAAGAGTCCTGCTTACTGGTTTGCCCTTTCCAGTTTGATCCAGCAGCCTTTTTCTACCACCCAGGACTGTCTATCCAGGGATGGCACTGCTGGCAGCAGACTGCCCTCCCATAGCAATTGACTATCAAGAAAATGCCTACATAGTCGCCCACAGACAATAAGATGGAGAAACCTGAGGTCCCTCTCCCCAGATGACTCTAGTTGGGTCAACCTGACAAAAATCTAGCCAAGACACACAAGGATACTTCACAGCATTCATGTTGAGGGACACTTCCCACTTTAACCTAAGAATATGACACATTGCCTTCTTAGGCAATTAGGGTGCAGAAGAAAGAGAATCTAGCTCTCTACAAAACATTGAGCAAGATGTGTTTGCCTCACTTTGTCTCTTCAATAGCACACTAGTAATAACAATAACAATGATTGAAATTGTACCTGCCTTCAGTAGTTCCCAATCTTAATCTCACTTAGTAATTACTAAAATCTCTCTTCTCTCTTTTGAATATAGAGAAAATGAGAGTAAAAATGCCATATAAAATGCTGCAGTAAAATCTGGATTCCATATCACTGAAGAATCCCAGTCCATTGCTTTGAGTTCCTGCTTACAGAATGCTGGAAATTGGAGTTGATATCCTTGGCACAACAGCTTAGAACACTTGATGAAGGCTCCGCACACCTGCTCATATCAATACTGTCAATATTTGAAGCACGCCCTTTGATATGCATGGAGAATCACCCCACAAAGGCAGTAGCTAAGCACCTTCTTTGTCCCCCAAGCTCAGATAATACTACAAAATAAATTCTGATCTTCACCAATGTTGTGGTTTGAATGTGTAGTATCCACATAGGCTCATGTGTTGACCACTTGGTCTCCAGCTGTTTGGGGAGACTTTGAACCTTTAGGGTATAGAGACTTGCTGGACAAAATATGCTAGTGGGGTGAGGGTTTGAGGGTATTGGTGGCTAGCCCCATTTCTGTTCTCTGCTTTCCAGTGTACAGACGGAATATAGTTGAATGGCCTTTGGTATCTGCTACCATGCCTTTCTTGCAAAGATGGGAAGTAGCTCTCTAGAGCAATCAGACTGGTCCTCTAAGTTGCTTTTTGTTCGAGTTTTCTATGGAAGCCACAGGAAAAACAGCTAATACAACCAACAAGGGGCACTTGCTTGTCATAATGTCCTCCGAAAATGTCGAGGATGACACAGGCATGGGCCTTACAGCTCCTGGGGGCACTTAGTCTGCCCTTCAAGAGGTTCGGAAATAAAGAAGCATCCCAAGGATTGTCCAAACCAGATAGCATAACAAACGCTGAAAGCAACAACACAGAGGCGAGAGCTCCGCAGTGTGCATGAACGATTTAAGCATTGCTGATTTCCCCTGCATTGAGAGCAGTGTTGCTGACTATCAGAACCCAACTGGGTGATCAGGCTCATGAGAAAGGATCAACAAAAGCCTATGTATGATCAGCCTCCATTGCAGCTACATCCCCAGCAGCCAGACCTCTCCCAACCCTTCTGGGTTTCATGAGATCTAGGATTCACTTGCTCAAGAAAATTCAAAGCATGTGTCTATGTCATGAAAATAAAGAATCCCATAGAATGTCTCAGTGCATAATTCCATTCTGTTGATTTGTCCTGGGAATGGTTTTCATAAAAGATTCAGAGGACTTTGGGGCAATTAGGTTAAAAATTGAGTTTAGGCTTCTATTTGTATCTTTTTTTTATTGTACAACTGTTGGAAAGTTATTCTACTTTTCATCCCCAGTGCATTCACCCTGTTAACTTTTTTTTTACTAGACTTGAATATGTGTGTATGCACATGAATATTCACACATATGCCACAGCATATGTACAGGAGTTGGGGATAGCTAGTATGAGTCAGTTCCCTTCTTCTGTCAATGGGGATCGAACTCATGTAGTCAGGCTGGCAGCAAGCGTCTTACATTCTGAACCATCTCCTCGGCCCCTACCTTGAACCTGTTTAAAATGGCAAACCCTTACACACTCCAGCCCTCCCTGTCATCCATGTCACTGCCTTTCCCCTTTAATACTTTTTATTTCCTAACATACTAAATAATTTATCTATTCATTTTATCAACAGACCTATGCAGCACTATTAATAAAAACCCAGAGACAGATATTGGGGTTCAACCTGAAGGTCAGAGAAGCAAAACAACTAACTACTGGCGCTTACCTCTACCTCAGTTCAAAGAGGAATCCTCAGAATGAGACTGTGTCTAGGAGCTGTCTCCGCCTGTTTTATATTCCTCTTTAGGACTGGATTAAAGATGTACACCATACCGTCCCGTTTCTATGGCAAACTAGTGTGGCTACTGGCATTAAATGTGTACCTAGCCAGGAGAATGCAGGTTCCATCCATAGAAAAGCTACGCCATATCCCCTATCCCCAGTATTAAAGAATACCACAGGTTTCAAGGCAGTAGCCGAGTGTGTCTGTTGATTTGATTATAAGGTGTCAGTGACTAGCCTCCTTAGAGTCCACGCACCCTGTGAATTCATGAAGACTGTATTAGAAAAGAGTTAGGCCAATTTGAATATCACAGAAAGCATAATGATAGGGCATATTTTAGCCATCATGATACTATTACAACTCCTATATCTACCATTCATGGAAAAGAGAAATGGCTCCTGTTTAAAATTGCTGCTTATTACTGCTTTTCATTATTTTCATGAGTTATCTATGTCTTCCTCCGCCAAGATTTTAAAAGTACAATTTGTTGAATAAGCAAAGCAAAAGAAATAACCAGAGAAAAATATAAAAAGTCTTTGGTGTAGGACTAATATCACATTAGTCGATGTAATCAAGACACAAATTACTAACATAAAATTAGTTAGGGCCCAAGATTTTAAAATGTGGCAGACATAAATAGCTTACATTCTATTTAATGTGTGCTGTCTCTTGCTTTCATCTATCCAAAGGAGAAAAGGCTATTTTCCAACCCAACCAGAGAAATGAACATTCTAAGCAGTGCTGACTAGGCTTGAGAAACAGAGATGTGAATGTGTTTTTGCATCTCTACTTTCAATACATTTTATTGTTGGCTTGAATGTTCTTTTTGAAAAGATCAATGGCTATGCAGCATTCAGAAAATCCCAGTAAATTCCCACATAGCCAAACCTTACAACAAGACTCAAAACATTGGCAGGGGTTGCTGGGGACTTCAGGAAGCCATATAAAATGCAACATAAAGCTGCACTTTTAAGGATAGAAATTGCATCTATGATTCTTAGGGGAAACAACCAAAGTTCTTAGGAGGGGTTGTTGGGAAGGGGTGCGGCTCGGTGGAAAAAAGGGACTTCCTCTGCTTATACAAGATCTGGTTTTAACCCCTGAAACACAAGTTTAAAATAAAAACCTGCCCAAGGTTCAGAAAACAAAGAGATTGCAGTATACTGAACACTACATGAATAGATATACCACACTCCCTCCTTCCAAGGCTGGGGATCATTGAGCAAGAAGGGACCAAAGGAATGTAAGAGCCAGAAGTGGTGGATGACTACAGAGGAGCAATATTCTTGACACAAAACAGCAGTAACACAATTGAACTCACACTGTCTTTGACTGCGTGTACGAGAACCGTTGTAAGTCCAAGCAAGATGAAGTCCTAGCATCTAAAAGAGAGAGAGAGAGAGAGAGAGAGAGAGAGATCTTCACCATGGAACTATTGGCAACTGTTACCTTCTGGGAGAGGGGCAGTCAGTTTTTTCTAAGAGAGTATCCCTGGTAAGTCAACCACACTCTGATAGAAGACCACACATCCAAGAATCAATAATATTCGGAACTTGATTGTTATGGTGGTTTGAATGAAAAATGTTCTTCACAGCCTTGGGCATTTGAGTATCTGGTCCTCCAAGAGTCAGCTTTGAGAACCTAAGGCCTCACCCATTGATAGTTCACTATCTCTGCTTTGCATTTGCACTTCAGGATTTGCTTGTTTTATGTGGTTAGGTGGTTTGCCACTAGATATGCAGGTATGCCATTGCATGCAGTACCCACAGTGGCCAGGAGAGGACTCCAAATCCCCTAGAACTGGCACTGTGCGCCACTAAGGAAGTACTAGAAACTAAACCCAGGTCCTCTGACAGAACAGAAAGTAGTATTAACCCTTGAGCCATCTCCCCAGTCCCCAGCATTGCATTTTAATCACAGCAGCAAAAACTGCCCTTCACATGCAACTACTTCATACCTAGATGCTACCTTGGTTAACTTGTCTATATTATCTTGATTAATTTGTTCTTTCTAAAAATCTCACAGTCTTCTAGAGATGAGTCTATTTTCAGGGTAAAGAAACTACAGCTCAAAAAGGTTAATATATATTATGAAGCAAAGGTGTGCTGTTATTTCATTTTAACAAACAAACCCCCAAACCTAAATGCAACAAAGGTTTCAGTTTGGAAGGTTTTATTTTAGCTTTATATATATATAAAAGCAAACAAACAAAAAAAAAACTTTCCCATCTGGTTCCAGAGAACTCTTCAAAATGTTCTTCCTCCATGTAGTGATTGACCCTCCAAACTGACCAGTTACTGTGAAAATTAGCTGTGTTCTACTCTAGCTACTCCATATTCTCCATATTCTGTAAAATAGTGGTTGTGTAGGCTGTGTCTTGTTAGCAAACTCCATTTTACAGGGAATATGTGACTCCATTTTGAGGAGAAGATGACTATAGCCCCTGGGTGGACACAGAGACTGCACTGTCTGCCAGGAACCACTGCATAACTCTAATGTGACGAGTTGAGACTTTTGGGGGGCACATGTACATATCAAGATCATATCAGGAAAATCGGGCTCAGGAACTTATCAGATATGCAAGGCCACTTAGATGGCAAGACTCACCTAGCTGGCATAAAGTAATGGTTACCAAACACTACAGTGGTATGTCCTCACACTGACCTGTTATCTGATACCTGGTATGTGCATCAAGGACTGGCCAGCAGAAGATGTCCAGACTATTCCAGGAGCTCCAGTGTAGCATTGACCTAGCCTCTTTCACTACCTACCTGCCTACCTGTTCACCTCTATGGACCTGGAGCAACCATTTTCTGCTTCCGACCCATTTCCTGCACTGATCCTGGTTCAGTGTTTCATCGTGCAGCTATACTCTGAAGTTTCATTCCCAAGCCTGACGCTAGCAGCTCTTGTTGCAGCTCCTTCCCAACGCTGGTCTGGTTTGTTTTCTTATCGTTACTCTTTCCCAGCCCACTTAAGAAACCTCTTGAATCTGCTGTACTCTTTAGTGCACTTTTATTCTGTAACCCACATGGATGTACTAGATTTATTTACTATGTGCTCTGTTGGCATGAGAGAGTTAATACTAGTAATTTTTGTTGGAATAAAAAAAAACCTGCATTCCCTGTGGCAAGGCTACCAATGCAATGACAAACAGCAGTCATGAAATGACTAAACCCTCTGAATTTCTTGCTAGTCAGTAAATTCCGACTTTGTGGAAGGACACATATAGATTTGTACATATTTTTGGCATAGTGTGCTTATGACACTTTTCCTTTAGAATCGATCATTTTATCATGAGACCTCAGTAATGATTTTGGCAAGGGAGGAGTAGTGGAGGAGCTCACATTGAGAAGTGCAGGGTTTATTTCCACACATCATGGAAAAGCACGAACAAGTCTCCTCTTAACTGTGGTTGCCCATAAGGAGAAAAGAACCAGCCTTACTCAAAGTCATATGGGGAGAAGACCGAGTAGCAAAGAGCCTATTGAAGTCTATTGATTCCGTGTTTCACTTTATGGCTTTGTCGACTATGTTAAGGGATGACTATATTTTAATAGTAGGAAACTCAGGATGTACGCAAAATATTTAAAACTACTAACAACCATTTAGGACTCATAATCACTTAAGATAAATATAGAACAAGTGAGAAGCATCTTCCCACCTTAAATTACACTCTACTCTCAATCAGATATAGAGGAAGTTACAGGCAGTGCTGGAAAAGCCAGGAAAACATCTAACCCTCTTTTCCAGGAATGCCATATGGGACAACTCATGACTCGAAGTTAGAAATTTAATAATCAAAATCACAAGTTTTAGCTTGTATCTGTTAGTTATTATATATCACATGCACTTAAAAATTCTGTGCATAATTTGTCTCATTTAACCCTTTCAGGAGCCCAGTGAGTTAAACAGTTCTGAGTTATTACTTATGCGAGAAAAGTGGTAGTAATCGAGCCAAGTAATCTGAGTTCACACTGTGAGCTGCATCTGCAAATAGAGTTGAAGAAATATTCTTCACCTTTATGTTCTTGTCAGATTGATTTCCCTGGGTGCCTTTATATATACAGCATAGACTCTACTTACACACAGCCATGGGCAGTAGAAATTAAATATGGGCAAGTCAGCACAGTGAGTATAAATAAATCAGGAAAAAAATACTGGTTGGGTTCAGAGAAACAGACAGTGAAAGTTAAAGTTTTGGGTAAGTGTAAGTCATTAAAGCTGTTCCAGCTAATTTTAACTCTTGCAGAAAGTATGAGAGAGTCAAGAAACAAAAGTTCATGGAACTTCACCAGACCAGCACATAGGAGAGCTCAGCACCCTATAGGGTAAGAATTAGGTCACAGAATCCTAGCAGTTTCTCCTCCTTACATATAGTGAGCAGCTTTGCTGAGGTTTTCACAGCATAACAACTTTGTGGTGGTGAATAAGCACCAATCATGTGCCTTCTGCTGCCAGTTCATTGGACTAGGATCTTTGAGACTCTATCATAAGAGAATATATATCTCGTATTTCAAGATTCAATAGCATTAGATACATAAATATAAAAAGAAACGCTGAACCTACAGGGAAAGACTTTACTTTTTGCTTGTTACTCATGAGCAAGTCAGCTAATTATAGTGAGATTCACATCATATAGATATATATGTGTATGTGTATCTATGCCTATGTCTATATGTGTATGCATATCTATATAGATATAAATAGTAAAGATCCTCTTAATTCCTGAAATCACAATGAAGATCTATTAAGGCTGTCCTTAGGAAACAGAGATTGCCTAAGACCCCCCTGACTTTTCTCTTTTATCTCGAGATCTTTGTCATGAGTATGCTGTCCCACTGTACCCTTTTACAAGGTCAACTGCAAGAGAAGCCACGTGCCTTTCTCTAAGCTCTAAAATGGACTACAGAAGAATAAGGATAATGTCTCAACATGCAATGTTCCATGCCCAGAGCATACTGAAAAGGAACTTCTGGAGCTTGTGAGTCAAGAAGCTAAAATTATAAAGAAAACAATATTATACTGAAATTTTTTTAAAAAATGTTTTCTTAGATGAATCAAAAGTTTGCTGAGGAAGTAATAGTATATAAAATCAAAGAGCAAAACTTGAGAAAGTGAAGCAGAGCATGGAGTAGCTCTTACCTGAAAGTGTTCACTGAATTCCAGTGGTCATGAGACTCACTGAACAAGGAGACAGGTCTAATCTGGTAAGCGATTCCCACATGTCTAACTTTGGAACTCTAAAGTATTATGTTCTTAGCTTAAGGATAAACATAAAACAAACCACCCCTCAAATTACTGTAAGGTGTGATCATGGCTCAAAGCTCTGCATTATATGGAAGAGAAGAAATTTTCTAAAACTCCTGAACTATAATTGGACTTCAGCAAGTTTTCTTCCACGTCTCAGTAACTGGGTGGTCTGAAAACCCCTAACTGAACTTTTAGATTAAAGAATCACAGATTGGCAGGGGGAAAAAACCTCTCGTTTAGAGGAACATGGTTTTAAAACAGGTTTCCAATGAGTATTCATTTCAAAAATAAGAGAATAGAGGGTATCTCTCCTTCCAATGCTGAAGGTCCTAAGTAGACTATTAAGTCATGAGGAAAACTACAAGTGAAAGAATCCTAGGACTTACCACAGGGCAGGGAA
Source organism: Microtus pennsylvanicus (assembly GCF_037038515.1). Taxonomy (NCBI): domain Eukaryota; kingdom Metazoa; phylum Chordata; class Mammalia; order Rodentia; family Cricetidae; genus Microtus; species Microtus pennsylvanicus. Next base: position 54,769,489 of record NC_134590.1, on the reverse strand, counting down.
CCCTGACAGCTCTTTGGACTGGAGAGGGAGGGGGAAAGGAGTGGGGGGAGGGGGAGAAGGGTGGGAGGAGGGGGAGGGAAATGGGAGGCTGGGAGGAGGTGGAAACTTGTTTTTTTTCTCATTTTCTCAATAAAAAAAAAGAATCAATCCCACTATACACAGATGATAATATTTTGAATACAACAAAACCAAAATCTACAAATTGATCATTAGACACACCATAGTGTCCAAGGTTCTTAGTACAAATTAATACTAAAATGAGCAAAAAAACAAAGTCGAGTTAAAAAGAGAAACAATTTATAATGCCATGAAATACCAAGTATTGAGACATAAAACTAGCAGATGTCAGAAATCTTTATGGATAGTCTTCTAAAACTTTATTGAAAAACATTTAAAAAACAAAATTTAATAAGTTATATGCCATGATCATTGATGAGACTTAATACTGATGTCATGAAAAGAAAGAGAAGTGAGAAAAATAGACCCACATATGCATAGAACTTGATTTATGGTTTTTAAGATCAGTGGTAAAAGATAAACTACTTCATAAATACTCTTAGAGCAATTGGTTACTCATGCAAAAAATGAAATTTGACCATCCATATCATAAAGAAAGCAATTTCAGGATGAAGTGAAAGGCAAAACTGTAAAGGGTCCAGAATATAATACAAGGAAATCCCAGAATTTCTTTTTAACATCTGGGTAGCAAAGAGGTTCAAAACATGAAAGAGCATGTGCAAAGAGTAAACACTGGAAATTATTCTTCATTATAACAATAAACAAAAAGAGTGTCCCAGATGCTTACCAAATCATTACTCTATGTCAGACATTGAGTAAGCGCTATATATACATTATCTCATTTAGTCTTCTCTTTCTGTGTCTTATTTCCATCACACAGAGGTAAAGATTTGGCACAGAAAACACAGTGCAAAGTTTCACAAATGTTGATGTGATTTTTTTTTCACCCTGTCTCTCAGCATCCCATGAAGTACCTAGAAATTCAAAATGTACACAAAGAAATTCAGGCAAATAAGGAAGGTTGAGAGTGGGAGAAGTAGTCTTTCCCAGGGAACAGCATACCAACTGAGTATCCAATACCAAATGGTCATCCCTGAAAATGTATGACACTATCCTGGCTGAGCAGGTTTCATTTATGTATTTTAGAATATATGTGTGTATATACTTAAACATGTATGCATGTAAAAACAAATAACGAAAATCAGAGGTCATGAATTTGAAAGAAAGCAAGGAAGAGTACATGGAAGTAGTTAGACAAAGGAAGGGGAAAGAGAAAGTGATACAATTATAATCTCAAAGCAATGCACTCAGTGGTTAATGGGCTAACCAAATAGTTACTGTGACCAAGAAATTCCAGCAATTCATTTGATGACTCCTATTGATGATGTTAGTTGGCTCTGATAATTAATGAAAATCAACAGATAAGATGTTATTCACTTCAGAATACTATAAATATAGCAACTCAGGACAAGGGAGCCAAGACTACACAGAAATTGCTGACCTGTTCTCTCACAGGGTTATTAAAGACATAATCAGCGGTCGGGAAGAAGCTGAGGGAGCCAGCAAGGACAGAGCAGTCCCTCGGTGACACAGGCTCCTTTATACTCCTTCATTGTGCCTTCACATCCACATATTCTGCTCTGCATATTTCGTTAACATCTCTATAGAATGAAAGAACCGAGGTTCAAGCACGGTTTCTAACACACTGAGGATACCCATCTAGCAATGACAATATCTGAGCCTGAATCCAGGTTTGTCTGTGTTCAATACCATTTTTAATCTGATGGATCTCTCAAGAAAGAAGCACTTATAACCCAAGTGGGTGACTTCATACGCATGTACACATGGACAGCATTAATTTGTCTCAGTGTGGGATGATGAAAAGAACATGAAGTCAGGAGTGAGATGCATTGGAGATCAGAGAGGAGAAATCCCTGAGAGAGCTCAAGGGAGAGAATGGGAGGATGGATACAGTCAAAATAAAGTAAAAACATGTATAAATTTTTCAAAAATATTTAAAAGAAAGGGAAGCATCCACACGATCTCCATCTCCCTCGTGGGCATATTGCAGAGGGCACTGTAATGTCCCCGCCAGCTTTGGCATCAAATAAACTCACATTTAAGATTGGGAAAGCTTATGTGGCACCTTTAAAATTCCCATCTGGACAACTGTGGTGACGATAATAACAATCCCAGCCTCAAAAGGGTATTGCAGCAACTGCAAGAATACAAACAATACAATGCTTGCTCCCTAGGCTCGCAGACACAGGCACACGCTGTTACTGTTCACCCTTTCTTTCTCTGGAGAGAAGAATAGTGAGTCAGGCTTGGGGCTTCCACTAAATAGCTGAGAGGCTTTGGAACACTGACTCTCCCCATGTAGGGCTCGGGATCTCAAGGGCAGTAGGCGACAAACATCATCTGTCATCGGGAAAGGCAGGTGCCATTCTGCTGTCCTCTGAAAGGACAGGGATGTGCACCCTCACCACCCACCTCGCTAGGATCTGGGAAGGATTAAGAGCTGCTCCGCACCATGCTCTGCTGAGAGCTATTACAGCCTTACAGGGGAAACTCCACTGTTGCCAGCAAACAAGACTGATGATTTGATGAGGTGTGAATATTTTCCATGTAACAGTGTGTAAACACTGCTCTTTTCATCCAAGTCCTCGTTCTGTGCAGACACTCTTATGCATTTATATGAGCCCATTTTCTTCATGGCTATGGATATTCTCTGCTTGCCCTTTCCAAGAGTTCTGAGAATGTGCTGACCAGGGCCCTTGCTGAACCTCTGAGCTGATTTCCGAAGCGCACCACATTCTTTGCGAGAATGTTAATAGGCAAATTCACATTTTGTGCCAATGCATACGCCTTCCCTCTAGCCAATATGAATTGCATCGTTCAAGGCCAGAGGTTCAAGAGGTCACTGTGGGAGAAGGTCTAGTGGTCAAGAGGCATATTTGCTAAGAAGTAAAAATAGAAAAAAAAAATTCTGACTCAAATAATGTCTCCACCATACTTGCTTAGCGAGTCAAAAAAAAAAAGTCCCTAACTACTCACGACAATGCTTTTCAATAAAAATTTCCAACATTGCTTCAAAATTGCTTCAGCAAGGGTTTGCAGAGCACTAGATGCCAGATACCATGTCATGTGAGAATACAAGTATAAATATGGCTGAGCTCCAGGCTTCTCAGTCACCTCACATTCCTGGATGACTAGACAAATGAAGCTATGGCAGTTTAGCAGGATGACATACTGCTTTTCTTGTCCTCTGTTCATCCGGCCATTCCTCTACAGAGTCTGGTAATGATGGAGTTTGTCTCCTCTCTTCCCTATAAGAATGCCACTTTGATTCTGTTCCCAAATTCCCACTTGCTGCTGGGTACAACTCAGACTCCAGGGCCGTAACTCTCAGGCCCCGATAGCTGTCTTACTGGCTTGGGAAGATGGGGGCTAGGGCTTGATCTAATGCCTCCTGCAGCATGACCACACAAACCTGAGCTTAGGCTTCTGATGAGATGACCTTTGTGGCATGAAAAATATAAATCTATGTGCTAAGAGTAATAAATCTTTCCCCCATCTACCCATATTAAACAGCCTAAATCCAACCAGTTCATTACCAGTGAGATGACCCAAACACCAATAACTCATCATGGTTCATAATTTTACTAACACAAAGAGTGTATTTCTTCCTTTCAAGGAAAAATTTTGTTCTCCCTGAAGAGACAGACGTCTTTCTAAAAGGTAAGCCACATTCTTTTTTGCATGAGCATTCTGATACTTCCATTTCAAATACAGAGTCTTCATGAAGGTATTGAGATGTTGGCCTCTTTCAATATTTCCCCCACCCCTCTCCTCTTACTCTCCTAATGGAGACTACACGGCCTTTCTATATTAACTTGCAGCCTTTAATTGTGCAATCCGTCACCTACATATCTTCACATGACTGTCACTACATGTCATATTTCAGCTCAAGTACTCCCATTTTGGCAACCATACAAATTATCTCATGCCACACTAGCTAAATGCTCACCTTAACTTCTTGAATGGTTGTTATTGTGACCTGAAATAATGATACATCTCTCTTTGCATTTGGATTTGTGTATCATACCCCATCAAGTTTCTGAGCCCAGTAAGGAAATTATCTTTCTCCCCTATTTAGTCTATCCCAATGCCTAGAACACTGCCTTCCAAAGGGCAGAAGTTCAATAAATAGATAAATAAATAACTGTCCTGATAAAACAAAAAAAAAGTGTATGAAATTTAACTTTTGACATTGCTGGCTAACCACCAATCCCCAGTCTCCCATTTCACTAAGAATTCTATGTTGGGTCAACATCCAGTATTGACCCCATGGCCTTTACCCAGAGGAAGAACTGAGTCTAGAATTCATATCACTCACTCGTCCCCCAGACAGCCAGCACACTTAGCAGTATACAGCTGTATGCTTCTACACTGTCTTCCAGTCCAACAGTTCAATAAAGAACCCCCAGGTATGCCATAATAGCTCAATCCCTCCAAATTCTTTCCTCCTAAGCAAAATGCAAAAATGTCCCCTACTGTGATATGACTATTTGGAACTTATTAATATTCATATATTGAAAGCATAGTCTCAAGGTGTAGATCTAGAAAGAATAGCCTTTAGGATTATGAGATCAAGGAGGTGGAGTACCCACACATTGGATTAGTATTTTAAAAGATATGTCTAAGAGACCCTGTGTACCTTCCCCATATAAGAACTCACAAAAACAGTGAGTGATTTTTCAGACATGGTTAGACTGTACAAAAGCGTGAAGCCAAGCAAGAAAGAGTGTGCAATGTTCTAAGAGTCCATGGAGCTTCATACAACCGCAATGTAAGGAGGCCAAGTCAATATAAGATAAACAAGCTGGGAATAGCTGCAATCACTCATTCATTATCCTGGACTGCTCAATGCACATAAGCAAGAGAACTAGATGTTATTTATAGCCTGTATTGTGTATGGGATTGTGGGAGTTTGAATGAGATGTTTTCCCATACCCTTGGCATTTGAACACTTAGTCTCCAGGTAGCAACCGTTTAGGGAGGTTCAGGAGGTATGACCGCTCTGGAGGAAGTAGGTCACTGGGATGGGCTTTGAGAGCTCAAGACCTCACCCTCCTTAGAGTTTGCTCTCTGTCTGTCATGCTTGTGGTGAAAGATGTGAACTCTCAGCTTTCTGCTCCAGTCACCAAGCCTCTGCTCTGTCATTAAGGATTCTAGCCATCTGGAACATTAACCCAGAAATAAACTCTTTCCTTTATAAGTTACCTTGGTGTGGTAGTTTGAAAGAAAATGGCCCTTAAAAGGAATGGCACTATTAGGAAGTGTGACTTTGCTGCAGGAGGTATGACCTTGTTGGAGGAAGTGTGTCACTGTGAGGGGTGGGCTTTGAGGTCTCAGATATTTTCAAGACACATCCATTGTCACAGGCCACTTCCTGTTCCCTGCAAACCAAGAATGTAGGACTCTTGGCTCATTCTCCAACACCATGCCTGCCTGATTACCACTATGTTACACCTTGATGAGAGGTCTAATCCTCTGAAAATGTAAGCCACCCCAACTGAATGCTTTTCCTTTGTAAGAGATGTCGTGGTCATGGTGTCTCTTCACAGCAGCAGAAACTCTAACTAAGACACTTGGTCACTATGTTTTATTACAGCAAGGGAAAAGTAGCTAATACTGACATCATCATGCAGTCCAAACAGAGGACGATACTCCTTCATTCCCGAAACTCTTGTGAGTAGAGGAAGACAACTAGCCTCTACACTTCCAGGAATATAGGTGCTCTCGCAAGCACGAGGCCACCTTGAGCTATCCTCGGCAGGGAATGGCACTCTCCTGACAGCATTGGCACATCCACAGTTGCTGTTGCCCACACTGGCTGCAGGCTGTTCTGCAGTCCGAAGGTCAATGTCCACTCCAAACTGACTTTCCTGTGTCTTTCATGATTTATGAGTTGCAAAGGTCACTGTAAGACCGCCTGTTTGCCAGCCGGCCTTTGAGTACTGTTAAGGTAGACTTGAAATTTATTTTTCTTTCTTTCACTTGTTTCACTCTTTGACTCACACTGCTCCTTTCTTTATCCTCAGGAGACCCGTCGACACAGATGTCGTCTTCCCAATTTAGGCTAAAAGCTTGTTTCTCCAGGAAGGAGTGGTTCTTCCAGATGTAGGTAACTGGTCAGACAAGAGTCTGGGCCACTAACCATCTGCGAGTGATGCCTGGGTGTGGCAGAAATGGGAGATTTTTTTTCCAGGTTTCCAATACTGACGCCATCCCTAAATACTGAGTTAGGTTTCCAGGGAAGAAAAGTTGTATAAAATTTCAGAGAGAAGCAACATGGGCAGAAGGCCAGAAAGCAAACAAAGGCAGGTAATGTCCTGAGAACTCAGCAAACTTCATATTGTGACATGAAAGTAGGCCTCAGCCTCCAGAAGGGTAGCAGAGACATAGGCAGAGTGAAAAGGGGCCCCTGTCGATAGAAATTTGATGAGCAGCAACAATTGGTCTGAACTCTAAAAGCAAAAGTAAGTTTTATAGAGAGAGGAATGGAGCCTGGATTATAGCAGTCACACTTGCTTAGACACAGCCTGGCCCTCCCCTGTGGTGGGAGCGCCTGGCCAGGTTTGTTTTCTTCCATGGCCTCTCCTTGAGCACTGAGTCACCACCAGGTACCAGGATTTCTAAGAACCGCAACCACAGACCATTACCTGAGAAACAGGTCTGGATGTCTTGCTATGGTTTTCTTTCTCAGTGGAAGACACCTAATTGGAGTTTCCAGTCATTAAAGCAAGCAAATGCTCCCTGTGTAATGGGTTATTAATTAGCCTGCCTGTGCTTGGGATGTCTTGTTTAAGGAGATCTTGATATTTAGAGGGGATCTGTGGGGTCGGGGGTATTCTTCTTCTGCCTCACGCATGACTGTCGATCCTTAGCTGAAATAAATTGAAGTCTGCTGGCTAATATTTAGTTGAAAAGCCTGACATTTTCATTTTTAGACTATTAATCATTGGCTTATGTCAGTTCATGTTTGCAAAAGTCGTCCTGATATTTATAGGTTACCTTCATCTTTCCTTCAAGGCTTCTAAAAATGTACTGAAGTCGCACCCCTTCCAAACAATGCTTTTAGCAAATCAGTACAACTGTCTACCTGCATTTTCCTGTCTATACTTGCACAGATTTAAAAGACAACTTTTTTTTTATAAAAGTGGGGAAAAAATAATGTCAGCCATCATGAAAGAAACTCCTACTGCAGTAAATGGGAGCAAATATAGAGACCCACAACCAGACATGACAGAGAGAGAGAGACAGAGACACACAGAGAGAGACAGAGAGAGACAGAGAGAGAGACCTTGGAACGCTCAGCCCTAACAATTAACCAAACTAATACATATGTACACTCACAGAGACTGAGGCAGGCTCAGGGCCTGCATGGCTCTGCACAAAATGGGGCCCTAGATCTGAAAGAAGTGGACACATACGCCCATCCCTCACCCAGAAGCAATGTCCAAGGGATAAGCACTTGCAAATGAAATTTTGGCTTCCTTCAGGAAGTGTCACTAGGGAAACAAACTGTTCTTTTTTATTTTTATTTTTGAGACAGGGTTTCTCTGTGTAATAATCTTGGCTGTCCAAAAACTTACTTTGTAGACCAGGCTGGCCTCAAACTCACAGAGATCCATTTGCATCTGCCTCTCAAGTGCTGGCATTAAAGGCATGCACTACCACACTCAACCTTAAACAAGCTACTCTTAAGGGTAGGCTGCAGCAAAGCACTAGATGGCCAACAGAAAATAAACTCAGTGGCATCTTTGGAAGTTCCTTGTCTCCAAATGTCCTGTCGGGGCTCTTGGTTTTTTTTTAATCTTACCTTCTTGTTTGTTATTATCTTATTTATATATTTATTTCTCTCTCTTTATTCTACAGGTCCCTTGTATATACATTATGGTATCCAGTTTAGTTTTTTTTTTATGGTATTCCCAAGTATATGAATGAGTAGGTTTCTCTTTCTTGTGCCTTCTCTTGGGCTCTTTTCCTTCTGTTGGTTTGTTTTGTCTAATGCCAATGTGTTAATTTTTGTTTTATCTTTTGTTTTATTTTATTATTATCTCATAGATGCCTGTTTGTTTTCTAATTAGAGACAGTAATGAGGGATTTGGATGGAAAGGGCTGTTGGGTAAGAACTTGGAGTAGATGGAAGATATACCACAATCAGTATATATATATATATATATATATATATATATATATATAATAAAAGTGTGTGTGTGTGTATGAGAGAGAGAGAGAGAGAGAGAGACAGAGAGAGACAGAGAGAGAGACAGAGAGAGAGAGAGACAGAGAGAGACAGAGAGAGACAGAGAAAGAAAAGAGAGAAGAGGCATGTACACAAGAATGTCAATTCCAGGAACAGTATAAGGAAAGATGGTTCCTGAATACAAAAATCACACACAACCCAACAAGTATTTAATGAGAACTTACTAAATCAATACTTATTGATACAATACCAACACAGTTGTTGGTGGGGTAACCAACGGCTCCCTAATTAAATTTGAGATCTGTTCCACATGAAGGAATTCATTTATAGTACTGTAAAACTAATCCAAAACCCATGGCCAAAGAGGTCTTCAGCTCTATGGGGTACTTAAAAGACTATTGCTTAGCTAAAGTGTCTCTCATTAAACCGCCTTTTACATACCTGTGTTGTACCAAATAGTAAATGCTACTCTCAGCCTTATCAGAGAAGCTTCCCCTTGTGATAAATAAAGGCAAATATATAAATCCATAGCTTTATAAAATACAGAGAATAAAGGATAGTTGATGGCTTAGCTCTAAACAAGAGATTTAACCCACCCCTCTAAAGTCTTGGGAAGCATTGTAGAAAAGGAGTCAGAAGGAATTCAAGAGGTAGGAGGTTAAGAGAAGATCTTGGGAACAGCATCTTTTAACCACGATGGGTGCCAGTGGATATTTCCAAACCCAGGTTAGCTTAGATGGCCCTTGTTAAACTCTGTGGAACACAAAATTTAAACAAGTGATGATCAGGAAAGAGATTTGAAAGGGAGGGGGCCTGGCAGAAGTTGAAGAAAAAGAAAAGAAGATGAAGAGATGAGCAACCAGAATTCATTAGATACAGGTAAGAAATGTCAGATATGAAATTTATTAATAAAAGAAGATATGTATAATATTAATGAGACCTACAGTTAACAGTAATAGAAGTTACTATAAAAATAGTCATATAAAATAATTATGATGGCAATAATAATAATTTGGTGTGATTTATTATATTCTCACAGGAGAACATGAAGTCCATTTTTCACTTTCATAATAACTAGATAAAATTAATTCCATTTTTATTCTCAACCTGATAGAATACCAAGGTTGAGGGACAAAAAGTATATTGTCTAAGTTGTAACAAAAGTTAAAAGATAAAGGTTAAATTTAATCAAAGAAATATTTTAGTCCATAGCTATTGTCAGAAGAATGGAACTTGTATTCATTTTCAAAAATATCCACACTTGGTGTACACCAGTGAATAAGATACTCATTCTATTTGTTGCCTTTAAGAAGCTTGTGTTTTCTATCCCAGGGAAGAACACAGAAAAATAAAACATGAGTGCACCACTATTTTGATCAATCTTAAATATAGTTTAAAAAATCACAAGTGTAAACTTAGATGTTTGACAAATAAATACAGTTATGTACATACCAATACCCTGCGTAGACGATTGCTATCAGCTCCCCAAACAACTTCACAGCCCCCTGAACTCAGTCACTTTCCACACCTACTCCTTCCCACCAGGGATCTGCTTCCTGCCACCATTCCTTGTCCCTCCCACTGAACTGTACAATGTGTTTGAGTTTTTCTTAGCACAGTGTTTCTGAGAGCTTTCAAGATGTTGCTTTGTCTACAATATCTTCATTTATGATCACTATCAAAAATATACCAGGATTTATTTCTCCATAACCAGCTGATAGACATTTGGGTTGTGTCCAGTTTCCAGTTATTTTGAACAAAGCTGCTAGGAATAGACAAATTGTAGTATGGGCATATGTTTTCATTTATCTTGGGTAAATTCTTGCATGTGACCTTGTTGTTACTTTGAAAAGTATGTATTTTACTGAAAATGCTACATTATTTCCCAAAGTGATTGTTCAGTTCTGAGTTTCCCACAGCACTCTAACCTCTGCACTTCTCTGAGATCCATCAGCTAAATCTTTCCCCAGATGCTCAACCTCTTCAAAGTTGCAGTTGCTTTCTTTCTTTAACAAGTACCGAGGACCAAGGGTAGGAAATGCCATTTGCTTCCAGTGTGTTTTTCAGGCTAAGTCTCCACAAATCTCACCCTAATGCTGCAGCTCCTTCTGAAACCTGGGCCACCAAGTAACCCTTTGTCTAAGGCAAGTGTGTTGTCCTTACCCGGCACACACCCAACTGTAGCCCTTTCTTTACAGGACATGCAAGCATCCATATCCTTGTCGCCCTCTCTGCCATTGTTCCTTCTGTAATATATATATTCTTTCTACAAATATTTAGAGTCAGAGGCAGTTCTAGCTACTGGTTCAGAGCAACAGACAAAAGGAACAGAAACATACTAAGACAGTGACAACTGGCCAAAGTGACAGAAGTCAGAGCAGGTCATACAAGTGTGTTCAGAAGGAGAATTCCAGGCAGAATAGTCACACAGTTGAAAATTCCCAACCATTCAGGAAGGCCGCTATGTTGGCTGGTCTCCTGTCAGCTTGATACAAGCTAGAATTAATCTGAAAGGAGGGAACCTCAATGGAGAAAATGCCTCCATAAGATCTAGCTATAAGGCATTTTCTTAATTATGATTTCTGAGAAAGGCCCAGCCCATTGTGGGTGGTGTCATCCTGGGCTGGTGTTCCTGGGTTCTATAAGTAAGCTAAAGAGACCATGGGAAGCAAGCTAGTTAGCAGCACCCCTCCATGACTTCTGCATCAGATTCTGCCTCCAGGTTCTTGTCATGTTGCAGTTCTTGTCCTGACTTACTTCCATGTTGAACAACGATATGGAAGTGCAAATGAAATAATCCTTTTTCTCTCCAACTTGCATTTTGGTCATGGTGTTTTTCTTCAGCAATAGAAATCCTAACCAATACAGCCAATATGGCAGGCACAGAGTGAACAGAAAAATCAAGAAGATGAAGTCAAAGAGATGAAAAAAAGTGCAGATGCCAGGCTGTGGAAATCAGTTTAGGTGAGGTGGTGCACACCTTTGATCCTAGGACTTAGGAAGCAGAGGCAGGTGGATCTCTGTGAGTTCAAGGCCTTCCTGACCTACAATGCAAGTGGGTTTTGGTGATGCTGGTGATAGTCACTGATCCATGGCTGTGTATGTATCACTTTTGTGGGATATTTGTACACTGTGAAAATATATTGTGATTGGTATAGTAAAAAGTTTAATAGTCAATAGCTAGGCATGACATATAGGAGGCACTTTGGAAGACTGATGTGGGATTTCCCTCTGTATGCTGTGATTACCATTTATAAATAAAGGGAAAGTTTGGGGCCTATAGCAGAGCTATAGGAGAACAGAGCTAGGCAGGGGAAACTAAGCTGAATGCTGGAGAAAGGACGGAGTCAGAGAGATGTCATGTAGCCCTGCCTGAGACAGATGCCAGTAAGCCAAAGCCATGTGGTGATACACAGATGAATAGAAATGGGTTAAATTAATATGTAAGAGTTAGCCAGTAAGAAGATAGAGCTAATGGGCCAAGCAGTGACTTAATTAATACAGTTTCTGTGTGATTATTTCAGGGCTCAGCAGCCAGGAACAAACAAGCAGCCTCCCTCCAACAGGAGACATAGAGAATTCTGGGAAGAAGAAGAAAAGCAGAGTCGCCAGCCAGACATGGAGGGAGCCCATGAGCAGTATGAAGAGATGAGAAAAGGAGTCATGAGACAGAATGTAGATTAAAATGAATGGATTAATTTAAGTTATAAGAGCTAGTGGGACAAGCCTAAGCCAAGGCCAAGATTTCATAATTAATAAGTCTTGTGGGAGCTGGTGGTGCAGAGAAAGACTTGTTTTATATCACATTAATTTTTTCATTGTTATCACCCATTCACACGGTTTCTTTTCTCTGCTTCTGATGATGTCATTCCTATTGAATACAGAAAAAACATCATAGCCCAATTTGACCTCGTCACAATTATATTTGTGGAACCAATATTTTTAATTAAGGTTCACTTCTAATCTACTGGGGGGGTTGAGACTTCCTTTTTGGCAGGATCATAATCCAGCCCATTTTCTGTAATGTTGGGGGACTAGCAAGAGAAGGGAACATGAGTCCCTTGGCATATCTTATCTCTTCAAAGTATCCAGAAGGACAGATGCATCCAGAATGCTCTAATATGCAAGATGTGGAGTAAATTTAATATGGATCCGTTGACAATGAAGCATTACAAAGGATTTTACAACCTTCACCAATCAAAGGCCAGCAACAGCTGGCTTCTCCCCAGTGCCAAGTCAGCTTTCCTAAACTTTTTATGGCTGGCTTTTCAGTGGCTGTTGATGCTTTCAGAATATTAAGCAGTGTTTAGTCACTTTCTCAGGGAGGGCTTCTCATTGTGGTTTCTAAAAATGTGCTGAATGTGTTTTCAGGGAGGAAAAGTGCTCGAGGGCCTTTGGTGGAGCCGACTGAGCCTTAGAATCACAAACAGATTGCGGAGATTCCTGGTTCTGCCTCCAACAGCCAGCAAACGTCTCAAACACCAGTTGACTGTTAACTTGGGCAAAATCAACATCTGACAAAACTTGTACTGGACTCTGCCAGTTCTGCCAAATCCTTAACTACCCATAGGACTGGATTTAGTGGGGTGATAAGGGAACCCAATCTTCCCAAACTTGTGGTCTAGAAATCATGGAAGTCCTGCCAAGGACTTGGGTGGCCAATAAAAAGACCCTTCTAAAGAACAATGCTCTAAACCAAGGCAGAAACTTTGGGCCTTCCTCGCCATCAATTCCCTGGAAGACCTGGTGAGCTCTCACATCTATTATAATTCTACAGGTCATAGCAGGATCTAACCCTGAATCAAATGAAAAGACATACATATTGGATGGATTCGAGGATAGCCCATGGAAAATTAGCAGGACAGAATAATATGAAGTCCCTGGAAGGAAGGAATGGGAACCTAAAGTGCTCAGGAAAGGGAAAGTTATTATGATTGCAACCTCATAGTATGGACAGATCATGGTGTATGGGTCTACAGTCAAGATTCCATCTTTATGGTAGATGGAGTCATCTTCCCTCTTACATAAAGCAAATTATAAATAGGAGACAGTTCTTTAAATTTAAGAAAGCTGCTCCCAGAAGCAGAGAGAGAAGGTAGTGTTCTGAACAACTAGAAGCATCAGTCCACACAATTGGGCTCACACCTACAGAACCAAGGAGTTGAGACTCATTTGCCATTGCCCAAAGTCAGATATCAAGGCCCATTTACCCAAGATAGGACCAAGGGAACTCTATATGGTCAGAAATGCTCTAGATCTGACTCACACGTCAAGCCATGGAAAACGCAAGCCAGACAAAGAAACAACCCAATATAAGGAGAACATTTGTGTGTGCATGAATTCCAAGCACCTGATATAAACCCCAAAGACCAGTGTCCTCTGCTACAACTCCTGCTGATGACAGAATAGCTCTTTGAGGCTCTCTGGAGTGGACTATTTCTGCTCTGAGGGTAATTTCCAACCTTCATATGCCGTGTACAAAGAGACCCCTCTGAACTTGCTGCATGAGATAGACAGGCATGTACAACCAGGAGCAACCAACAAAGACTAGGATTCCTGGAACAGGTAAATATTCACATTGATTTCACAAGTGTTAATCATAATATCTACTGAGAGGATGAGAAGGGAGACTGGTAGCCAAAGGGACATCTGTGAGCTCCGACAATTTGGATGTTACACAGAATGTTCCATAGGCAAAAGAAGGCTTGTTAAGAACTCTGTGTTTACTCAAAAAATTGCAGGAAAACTTTCCAAGGCATGAAAGATACAAATTATTTTCAAATTAATCAATAATGAGACTATTTTAAACAATGAAGATCAAATTTCTAAATGAGTACTTCTCCAAAATTCACTTACAAAATTGTAGGATAAATAACAAACATAAAAATGAATGCAACAGGAATAGAAGGAGAGAGAGCACGAGCATGGAACTCAGGACCGCGAGGGGTGCACCCACACACTGAGACAATGGGGATGTTCTATTGGGAACTCACCAAGGCCAGCTGGCCTGGGTCTGGAAAAGACTGGGATAAAACCGGACTCTCTGAACATAGCGGACAATGAGGACTACTGAGAACTCAAGAACAATGGCAATGGGTTTCTGATCCTACTGCACGCACTGGCTTTGTGGGAGCCTAGGCAGTTTGGATGCTCAACTTACTAGACCTGGATGGAGGTGGGGGTTCCTTGGACTTCCCACAGGACAGGGAACCCTGATTGCTTTTCGGGCTGGGGGGAGACTTAATTGGGGGAGGGGGAGGGAAATGGGAGGCGGTGGCGGGGAAGAGACAGAAATCTTTAATAAATAAATTAATTAATAAAAAAAAGAAAAAAAAGAAAAAAAAATGAATGCAACAGCTATATCAAGAATGTTAATTTGTTACTTTATATTGAATCTGTTTCATTCAGATTAATGAAAGGATCAATAACATAGTCTGATATATAATTGTTCAAAAGTGTTTATTGTGTATCTATTAAGTGTTCAGAAAAAGGAATATAATATAACCTCAAGAAGAAAGGTCTAACCTCACTCATCAATCTAATAAGTGTAAATTAAACAGCAGGATATTGCAATTTTGCCTTTCAGATTGGCAATGACTAAAAAGAATTATAAAATATTTTGACAATATTTGTCAGGAACTGATATTCCCACAGTGGTGATAGGACTATAGATTGGCATAACTTCTTTGAAAGTCAATTTGACAAAAGGTCAGAATCTATGAAAATACTTGTACCTTGGCAATTCCACTCCATAGAATTTTTTTTTCAGTTGATTTACTCATACATACACTCAACAATGCAGAGTCAAAGAGACACATTGTGATTTGTTTAGCTTTCTCCAGTACTACTAGTAATTTTTGTGATAGTTAATAATAGTTGTAATAATTTGGAGTTCATTTTATTTTCTTATATTCAGCTCTTGAAATACACAGATTTTATTACTTTTAATCATTTTGTTCTTGTATACAGGTATATGTATTCCTGTGTTCATTTCTATGAATGGCAGCATCAGATGGTAACTTTAGGGGTCAGCCCTCAACTTCTACCTTATTTTGAGTCAGGGTCTCTTTGTTATTTGCCTGTGTGTGTGCTTGGCATGCTGGCCCAAGAGCTTCTAGGGATTCATTCTTCTGTCTCTACCTCCTATCTCACCGTAGGTAACAGCTACTATAGATACAACATGTAGGCAGAGTTTTTCATTGGAACCACCAGTTAGCTCTGTCCCACTGGTCACTGTCAAGTAACCACACAAAGACTTATAATTAAATACTTAGTCAAAAGCTTAGGCTTGTTACTAACTAGCTCTTACATCTAAATTAACCCATATTGCTTTTTATCTGTGCTCTGCCACATGGTGACCCTTTTTTCAGCACAACACATTCACCTTATTTCTCTCGGTTTCCTGGCAACTCCTGAGACTCCTCCCCTCTTCCCCATGCTCTCTTTTTGTACCGCCTAACCTCTACCTGCCCAGCTACCAACCAGACACCTTTTTTTATTAACTAATGAGAGCAATAAATATGTTCAAAGATTGTTCCACAGAAAACACATGCTATCAGATGTAACTTCATGTGAGTTCTGAGCATTTGAATTGAAGCCCTCATATTTGCATAACAAGGGCTTTACCCACTGAACCATCTCCCCTGTCTAAAATCCATAGATATTTAAAGTTCATTTGTCTGAATAGTTAACTTTTGAGTGTCAACCTGATTAAAGCATAGATATTTGTTGCATGCCTTCTAATTCGTCTTATTAATAAAAATACAGAGCCAGATATCAGGGCAAACGCTGAAAGATCAGAGAGAGAAAAGAGCAAGCCACAGCCAACACTTAACTTGCTAACTCCTTTGCCGAAAAAGGAGTTGAACTACTGCCTCTTCCTGCCTCTCCACCCAGCCATATCACTTCCTGTTTGTCTGTCCAGAACTCTATGGTTAATGTGGCTAGCTCTGTCCTCTCATCTTCAGGCAAGCTTCATTTGTTGGAGTACACAAATAAAATATCAGCACAGATAATCAAATTAAATACAGTTCATAGGTATCTCTGCCATTCAGATGGTAGGCTATCCGAAAGTAGCTAGTTCTCTCCTTGTGAATGAGAGAGAAGGCCCAAAGAAACAAAATGAAGGAAAAGGAGAAATTGACCGTTGTCTCTCTTGTTTTCCTCTCTGACACTGATAGTTACATGATCTGTTCCCTACTTTCCAGAACTGCAACTGAGATTACATCTCACCACCATGTCTCTTGGTCCCATAAATTACAGACGATGGAGCTTGAGGCTTTGGAACTGCAGAGTCTCAATAGCTGATTGTTATTATCATTTTGAATATTTTATTTATAAATATGTGTGTATTTTGTGTGTGTGTGTGTGTGTGTGTGTGCAGGTACTTACAGTGGTCATAAAAATATATCAAATACCTTATCTTTAGGATTACAGGAAATCATAAGCAGCCTTGTATAGGTTCTGAGAACTTATTTCCATTCTGCAAAAGTAGCCAGCACCCTTAACTCCTGAGCTATCCTTATCTCTCCAGTATCATGCCCATTCTTAATAATAAATATATGTAGCATATTGCTTCTCTGGGTAACTTTAACCAATATACTTCTTACCTTGTTTATTTAATAAAACACCCAATAGGCTCTCAGACATAGAATATATCTATAACTTGACAAGGAAGAACAGATCTGTAATCTCAGAACTTGTGACATAAAGGACAAATGAATCAAAGTCAGCTTCAGCTATAGAATGTTCAAGGCTAGTCTGGGCTTTTGGGGACCCAGTTTCCAAAATAAAAGAAAAAAACCCATAGTGCATATTGAAGGGGGAATCTTCTTTCCCCTCTCCAATTCAGAAAGTTTGCAATTTTTCTATTTGAGTATCAAAATAAGAGACTTCTGCACTTAGATAAACCCAATACCTGAAAGCCCTAATAGAGAAACATAGGCCTTTCTCTCAGGACAGAAAAGAAACTCCTCCTTCGAGAAAAGAGATTTCTAATCCTTGCTTCCAGAAAAATCACACCACTCTTATAATGAAAACTTGATTAATAAAATTCCTATAACCAGAGTGGTTCGATCTGCTGGGGCTGTTCTTTCTAATAACTATATTTTAGGAGGTTAGGAAAATATGATTAACATGATGGTTAATCTTCATGGCCAACTTGACTGGACTTAGAAGCACCTAGGAAACTGTCAGGGTACCCTTCTGGGTGTATGTCTGTGAAGACATTTCCATAGATGACTAAGTGAATGTGACTGGCACCAACTTAGGGGGCTGTGGGCAGGCCCCATTGGAATAAAAGGCCAAGAAGAGAAAGCCCACAGAGCAACGTCATTCCCTTTCTTTCTGCTTTCTGGTCCGTCATGAAATAAACTATTCTCCTCTGCCACACCCTCCTTGGCATATTGGAATAAATCTTCCGAAATCATCAACAATGTCTTTGCTTATTTGAAGTTTCTCTCAGGCATTTTGGTAGTAGGTTGCTCAGGTGACCAAAGGCCACTTTGGGTTTAGGAAAACAAAATCACTAGAATCCAGAAATGTTTAGAGGATACTGAAAAATTCCAAAACAATCCAACTGAATTTATTCTTTCTCTTCTTCAGGGATGTGGTCAAGAACAGCTCAACCATCCATATTTAATTTCCAAGTTTATAACATTTGTTTGGGGCACTTGTATCTATTTCCAAATTTGTGTCTTGCTGGGAAGAAGACAGGTAGAAGGGTCACGTATGCATTTTTCCTTGACATCTGACTACCAACTTGACCTGTTCCATTTCAGTTTGCTGAATCTTCTCAGTGCCTCTCTGCAATAAATGGAGCATATAATGTAATGTTCATGAATGACTAAGCAACTTCCTGTTGGTAACACTTAGGGATAGAATTCAAACCGAGATCTTTCTGAATCCTAAGCCTAGAAAGAGACAGGAACCCTAAAGGAGAAATCCATCTCAGGGTTCAGTGTTACACAAACATTAGTAACCAACTTCACGATGTCATGATAGCAATGTTGACTCCCCTATCATGTGCTACATGGAAATGACAGTGGCCAGATGAGAGGAACTCACTAAGAGAACCCATAGTTAGTAAGCTGTGAGACTATTCTGACTGCCCCCAACCTCCCTCCCTGTCCTCAGTTCCCATTTTATGTTAGGGTGTAGATGGAAATCCATACAAAATTTGTGCAGTCATGACCACTGGGACGCCCACAAACTGGCCACAGGGTGGCGCACTAAGTATCGCATGGTGTCGGAGACGCACCACACCTAACCTGTCCCACTGCTGTCCTTACTTGCTCCATGACCTTAGGCATGTTACCTAACATCACTGGGCTTCTGTCTCACCATTTGTAAAATGAAGATAATTGTGCATAGTTAATAGATCGTGGTGATTAAAGTGAACGTGGCAACCTGTGGACAAGATCAGCTCAGGACCTGATACCCCGTACACATTCAGCTGATATAAAGGCTCCCATGGGTCGCTGAGAAAATGGGTTCTTTTCTTCCAGAGTTATTTGTTTGCATGTTTTAAAACTGATTCTCACCTTTGCAAACCAAACTGACCTTAAATGTGTAACAATCCCCCTGCCACCACCTCCCAAACACTTTGATTACAAGAATATGACACTGTACTCACTTTAGCTGATGTCTTTAGGTTCCTGTAATCTGATCTCACTGGGGGAAATATGTGAAGCGAGAGTTCACTGGAAACAGAAAACAAGAGCATGTAGGGATTTTGCCCAAGGGCAGTCATATTTTAAACTAGGCAGCATACAGCATAAGAAAGCACAAAGCCGCCAGAGGTGGTGGTGCACACCTTTAACCCCAGCATCCAGGAGGTAGAGGCAGATGTATTTCTGTGAGTTCGAAGCCAGCCTGGTCTACAGAGTGACAGGATAGACTCCAAAGCTACAGAGAAAACTGTCTCAAAAAGCTACAATAAAATAAAGAGGGTTTTTAGCCTGTGATATGCCTCACCAAGTTAAAAATAAAAGCCAACGATTACAAGTTCTTCTCTGATCTCCATACAAGTAGAATGACATATATGTGCATACATACCCATACATAAAATAGATAAAGTTGTTATGCAAACTATCTATTTTTTAAAACAACCTAGATCTGGTGCTGAAGAGGTGGTCCAGTCCTTGAAGAAACTTCCTGCTTTTACACAGAACCTTGATTTAGTTGCCAGAAGCCACATGGTGGCTCACAATCACCTCAGACTCCAGTTCCAGATCTGACACTCTTTCCTGGCCTACATGGGCTCTTTGAACACATGTGGTACATATAAACTCACATAGGCAGACACACATATACACAAACATACATAAAATGATAAAAAGTAAATTGCATGTGTCATCTAATAGAAACTCATTGACCAGTACTTTTGAAGGTTAGAAGTCAGGTCAAAATGCTGGCAGATCACGTTCCTTCTGAAGCTTTTGTAGGGAATTAGACTTCCTTGCCTCTACCATCTCAGCTAGCTACCTAAGCCCCTCAGCTTGCAAATTCATCACTCTTCTGTCTTCCCTGTGTCTCTGTCTCCACATTGCTACATCCTTATAAGAACTCCTGCCATGCTGGAGAAGGATCTCACATTGCTACACTATGACTTCATCTTAAGCAACACTCTCTATGACTCTACTTTCAAATAATTCAGTGTTCTAGGATAATGGATATTAAGACTTCAGCATGGTTTTGGGGAAGGGGCACATGTATTCTAAACTCTAATAAGATAGATTTTCTTCTCCTCCACGCTCCAAGCTATGTCTGTCTGGTGAGGTTGTTGCTCTCAGTTCACAACCACCTAAAATGTACACATTTCTCCCCAACTCTGCAATCAGTGCTGTCAGGGTAACAACCACGCTGGATGTATCTACACCAAAGAAATCTCAAAGAGCCTGTCCTCTGACATTTACCAGCCCACTACTCATGTGAGAAGGAAAAGAATTGGAACTTGTGGGTTTCCAGAGCTTGAAATGAGCAGAATGGGAGAAGACTCTCCCTAATTCTACAGAGACCGTAGCTTTACTCACAACTCACTGAAAATGTGCAAATTTCCCCTGCAGCCTCATGGGAAAGACATGGTGGGCATGGGTATTTTTTCCCTTCATCCCCCCACATTCTCACAACCCATGTGCAACTCTGATGTTACTTAGACCCTGATATTGATGTTTCAATGGATCTGCATTCTCTGCCTTCTCCCCACCCTTACACTGCTTAACCACATTTCCACCCAGTACCTCATTTGACTTCTGAAACCATACATCTTGCTTTACAATTCCCTGTCTGGGGTGGGGCAATCATTTATATTCTGTCAATTATATTTTAAATAAATGCTGTTTGGCCAATAGCCAGGCAGAAAGTATAGGAGGGAAAAACAGACAGGAAGTAGAGGCGGGGCAATGAGAACAGAAATATTCTGGAAAGCAGGAAGCTCCCTTGGACAGTCCTGCTCCAGACACTGGAGAGGGAAGATGTGACCTACCCCACTGAAAAAGGTACCGAGCCATGTGGCTAATATAGATAAGAACAATGGGTTAATACAAGTTATAAGAGCTAATAAGAAGCCTGAGCTAATGGGCCAATCAGTTTATATCTAATGTAGACTCTGTATGATTTTCTTTGGGGCCTAACAACTGTGGGAATGGGGCAGGACAAAAACCCCAACAAGCAGGCCCTCATGTTACACCTGTCTAGAACCTGAGAAAGACTTCTGATTCTTCTGTATGACAATCAAGGCTCTAGACACATTATTTGGTTTGGGTCTGAGTAGGAACATTTCTGTAAACAAATCTTGTTACCTCAGATGCTGATAAGTAAATGGCTCAAGTTTGACTCAGTCAGATTTTCTCACCCACCAGTCACTGTGGTTGATGATAAAGATCTCAACATAAAGAAACCAACCAGTTTTTTTTAATGTACTGATATAATAGAAAACATTATTTCTATTTCAAGTCATCAGGTTGAAGACAAATAATTCCACACTTCTCTGTATTCCTCACTAAGAAAGGACACCCTTGTTCTTATGGAATTCCTCATTCTATCTTTACAACAAGGAAAAAAGTGGTAGCTGCCTGAACTATGCTGAGAGTAAGACAAGAATTCCAACACAGAAGCACAAGTAACAACTAGAACTTTTGTTTGGGTCCAGATGCTCCGGGACCATCTCCATTCCTTCCCACACAAATCGACCCATATTTCAGCTAAACCATCTCTAACTGGGCTTCTTTGACGTGAAAGAAACCTCATCAGCAGGGAAACCCTTGACATCCCAGCCTCAGCTTGTATGCTCAATCATGCCCACTTCCCTCCCTAGACTGTGTGATCAGTCACACTGCCAGTGGACTCCCGGGCAAGGTACTGCTGTGCCTTTCACACTTTCCGTGCTTTGCAGAATGTCATATCTCCTCTGGGGATCTCTCTGGCCATAAAGTGAGTGTTTACTCCTCCCTTCTCTAGAGGAGACTCTGAGCCTGGTCCAGTGCTCACAGGAATGACAGCCCCTATCAGGAATGAGAGGCCACAGAAGAGAATGTTACCATGTAAAGTAGGCACAGCAGAGTGTTATATAAAAGACAGACTTGGTCCCATCTGAGAGCAATGGAAAAAGAGGAATCTTACAATACCAAAAGGACTCAATTCTGAAAGAATAGTGGCTGGCCAGAAAAGAGGACAGGAAGTAGAAGAATAGAAGACAGCAAAAAGAAAAAAAATACCCTAAAAGGACAAAGAAGAAAGAAGAGCCTAGTGATCTCATTGATAGAACAGAGAGAAATGGAAAAGGGAAGGTATGGATCACCAGGATGCCAAAAGGCTATAGGCTATTGGTGTCCAACCAACCAAGGAGGCAAATCATCATAAATACACATACACTATGCATATATATGTATGTGAGATACATGTGTACCAAATTAACAGTTGTACAAGTTTACAAAGTACATCATGATAATTAGATAAATTTATCAAATGCATAATTATCAGATTAAAGTAACTAATATTTCCACCTCCTTCAATCATTTTTTTATTGAGAGTACATAAACTTCTCCTGTCACTCTTTAGAGCTCATTTGACTTGTAAAATGCAGTCATTCCACCATGCAATAGAACGCTCCCATGCATGAATGAGAGCATGGAATATTTGACTACCTGTGCTTAGTTCATTTAACTTTAACCTAAAATACCTTGAATCAAAATAGCACAATAACCTGAATATGAGCTTTGGAATCAAATAAGCCTAAGTGATCATGGCTTTGGTTCCTCGGAAAGGATTCAAAGATAAATACCTGCATGAACATTGTTCATTATGAATCCCAGAGAGTAAGAGGGGTGAGGGAAAAGAAGAAGATAAGTAGTAAAAAGGAGGATGGTCAGTAGGAAGTATAGCTTCTGTTTTACATACAGACTGAATTAAATTGTTCATTCACCAAACTATAATAAAGAAATTTTGCTCTCTACTTCTTTACCAGCATTTGTTGTTTTTGTTTCCTTGATTTTTAATTTTTCTAACTTGATGAGATGTTGTTTCACTGTATCTTTTATTTGCTGTCTTTCTATCATTGTGATAGAACACCATGACCCAAAACTTCTTGAAGAAGAGAGTGTTTATTTCAGCTTACAGTTCCATGATACAGTCTATCACTGAGGGAAGTCAGATACTCCAGGCAGTAACCTGGAAGCAAAAACTGAAGCAGAGTGCATGAAGCAGAGTGTTCCTTACTAGCTTATTCCTCATGGATTGCTCAGCTGGCTTTGCTATACACTCCAATACCACCAATCCAAGGGTAGCATTGTACACAGTGAGCTGGGTTCTCCCACATTAATTATCAAGTAAATGTACCCACAAGCTTGCCCATGGGCCAATCTTGTGAAGACATTTCCTCAATTTAAGTTCCCTCTTCCCAAATGACTCTAGCTATTGTCAAGTTGACATTAAACTAGCCAGCATATTTACATCTCCCTGATAATGAGCAAAAATGAGTCTTTTCATACATCTATTGGCCTTTTTAAGACTTCTTTTGAGAAAAGTCATTTAGAATATTTTCTTATTTTAACTAGATTCTTAATGTATTTTATGTTGCTAGTTGAATGCCTAATGTATCCTTAACAGCTAAATATAGATCTACTTCTTGATCTAGTAATCCCACTATTAGGTATTATCTAAAGGAAATAAAATCAGCACATTGAAGAGATATCACCACTCCCCATTCATTTTAGCACTATCAAAATAATCAAGACATGAAACATACTAGATGACCATCAATGAATGGATAAAGAAGATGTAATACATATACAGGATGATGAACTTCTTTCACAGCAAAATGGATGGGAGTAAATGATATTATATTAATGGAACTACATATAAAGATAAATATCTCATCCTACTCATTTATGGAAACTAAAACACTGTTCTCGCTGGGGTAGAGAATATCCAATGGCTCCAAAGGTTGTGAGGAGTGAGGATGAAGATAGAAGTGGGCCAAAAGACAGAAAAATACAACTGGACAGGAGAAAATATTCTATAGCATAATAGTAGTGTGACCATAGCAATAATAATGTATTATATTCTTCCAAAGAGCAAGATCAATCTTGAATATTCTCAAAACATAAGACACAATGAATGTATTAGGTGGGGTATATAGTAATTGCCCCCGTTTCTCACTACACATTGTGTGTGAGTATGTCACTCTTCTGCAGAACTATGTACAACAATTAATAAATGAATTTGAAGAGAAAACTAGGCTGAAGTTGTGCCTCACAGTGGTTGCCTGACATCCACAAAGCCCCGAGTTCTACCTGTAGCACTGAAAATACAAGTATGTCCTGTTCTTCAAGAAAATGTATAAAACACCTCTCTTAACATTCCAGGGAGTGAATAGTGAAGAATCAGCTCACATGGTTCCAATTCTCTCTGGTCAGTTTTTCCTCCTCCAGTTGTCTGGACTGGTGGGCCCAGGCAACTGGGTGTACCGTGGGGTTGGAATTACAAGGAAGCCTCGGGAAAAAGGCACAGCAGAACATGCTATGGAACACGCAGAAAGGAATGCTGTCAAATGACAGCTGCTTCAGCTGGGTGCTACAGCAACACCCAAAATTTGAGCTATATGTGACTAATGGGACCTTAAGATGCACACAGTTTGATGTGGACTTCACTATCACTCATGGGCTGTCATTTCTTCTGGGCACCTCAGTTTCCTATGAAAAGGTGGAATAGTGATTGTATGTCACTTCTGAGAAAATGTCAGTGATTAGGAGTACGCCTGCTGTACAGAAAACCCTCAGTCCTTGGCAGCTCTTATTATGGTCATCAACCATGACAATGGTACTGAATTACTGTCTGTCAGTTCCTGATTTGAATCATTGTTTTTGCCTATTATTATTATAGAGTAATAATTTAAACATGAAAAAAATTACAGGTAACATGTTTAAAAATAACAAGTAGCCTTTTATTTATTGATTTACTGCAGCACTATTCACACTATCCAGGAAACAAACAATCTAAGTGCCCGCTGGCTGATGAAAGGGTAAAGACGGTGAAGGCTGTACCTGTACACAATGCTATACCCTTCAACTATAAAAGACACTAAAATTGCATGGCTTGTGATAACCTTGATGGATGTGGAGACCACTGTGCTAAGTAAAATGAGTCGGGTACAGAAAAAAATCGCAGGTTGTATGATCTTACACGAGTGTGGAGTCTAAAATAGTAACTTCGTTTTTAAAAAATTTTCACTTCATTTTCTATTTCTATAACTTTCAAAGCAAACATGACTTTCTACTAGGAGGTAATACAGTTTTATTTTAGATATAGTTATGTTTTAAAAGTAATAAGTTAAAACACATTATGCATAGTAGTGCAGATGGTATATGAATATAAAGAAATAAGCTCACTGTATGGCTCATTATAAAGTAATCACTAAGATGAATGTCATCAAACTTTTGAAGGTTGAATGAGAATAAGTTTGATATCATCTGCCTCTTTTAGCAAAGTTCAACAAAACATAATAAGGTCAAATAATACATAGCCAACTGTAAAAAAAAATCACAGAAAATAGTTTTGCTTTGCCCCACCCTGTCACCTAGACTTCTCACATGTCCATAATTGAAAGTCTTGACAAATGACAGCTTAACCTACATCCATCATCATGAACTGCAATGTTAGAATCAGATAAAGTGTCTGTTAAAATGGGAGTAAGAGTACTACATATCAAACAATTCTTCTAGTTTCAGATAGCCATAAAACTAGGTGGAGAGGAATAGTAAACTCACAGGCATCTGCAAGTAAAGCCAAGAAGCCTGGGGATTAAACTATTTGTGGGTTAATAAATGTCTGCTCCATTAAGCTTCTAGCTTAGGAGTAATTTAGGTTAATCTCTCCTCGCCTTCAAGAAAGAGATGAGTCACAGAGAGAGGCAGAAGTGAGACTACTTGGAAATCAGAGCATCAGTGTAAGAGTAGATGGCTAATGAGTTGCTTTGAGGTCCTGGACAAGCATCTTCCAAAGGAAATTAGAGGGGTTACAAAAGGACACACAAGGACTAAGCTAGCGACCTAGGCCAGAACAGGCCTGAGGCAGCAAACTCCACAAGATCAGGACTGAGCCAGTGATCTGGGCTGGAGTGGGTATGGAATGGTGAACTCCATGGGAGCAGGAGCAGATCCAGACCAGGGACATTTGCAGATGCAGGACTGGGCCAGTGACATAGGCCAGATGGGTGGGTCATGGATAGATAAGTTCTGTTTGAAGAGAGAGAAATTCCAGGACATGTCAACAGCTTCAAAAGCAAATTACACTCCAAACCTAGTCATAGCTGTTGGCCAAGGGTGGTTATTAAAGCTTCAGAGAATGAGATGGGTGTCTTGACTGTCAGGTGGAGAAGCACAGTACAATTTAACCAAGCTCTGTTCTGAGGTTAAACTCTGTGAAGCCTCTTGCATCATAGCCTCTTGGTAGTCTTGTCAACTCAGTGTTCAAAGGACACGGGGTGGTCTCAGAAGCTGTCAGTGGCTTTTGGGTATTGTCACAAATAATTCATTTCTTCTGCTTGGGCTTTTGCTGGTGAAAAGGGAAGGATAATTGGGTCCTCCTGGCAACCCACATCAGCTAGGAGCTTCCTGCTAAGATGCTTCTACCTCCCTTCCATCCTTGCCCAGTGCCAAGGCCAAATGGGGACTATTTGGAAGCTCATGCCTGCTGTTGCTACCCTGTCATGGTTGTTTTTCCCAATCTAGGATCCTATGCCAGCTACTTCAAAAGGTTTAGAAGTCACTGCTAATTTCAAAGCTGGAATGAGATTGACAGTGCTGAGCTTCCCAGCTGGTTTTTCCGGGCAGCCAGCCTTACCAGTGCCTTCCCAACCTGCTTTCTCTTACTTCTTGAAGTTTGCAAAACACGAGCTCTTAAAACACCCAAACAGAACAGAACATGTTTCTAAAACAAAGAAAGCACATAGACATAAACATGTTCTCTGTTTCAGACATATTTATTGCTAATGAATATTTGCAAGTTGGTGCTTGGGAGTCAGTGGGTCCAAGGTTCAAAGTTTAAGTCTTCTATGTGTTAATTGAATAATCTGAGGAAAACTCCTTGTCTTTCTCTATAAATAAGAAATAAAAGTGCTCCCTTTGAAAGACCCAGGGAAGTACAGAGAAAGAAACCTCAAGTTTGACCTTTGGGTCCTACTTGAAGTCAAAGCCTGGCTCTCCCACTTTTCAATTAATGATTGTAGACTTAATCAATTCGCTGAACCTTCCAGAGACTCAGCCTATTTTTCTGTTAGTGGAAATGATAAGACATTTCTCATAGTATGGTAGGTATAGGGATTGTACCTTTTAATATATATGAATTCCAACATGTGGTACCAAGTAAATGTTTGAGAAAGTGATCACTTAGGGAAATAAAAATAAAATGCAAAACATGAAGTAATGGCTGCCTTTAACAGTGCATATAGCAAGTATCAGCTATGGTAGAACGGCTTTCATGAACACATCTGGGTCAATGGCTGGTTCATAGTCAGTCACCCCACAGTTCAATGATTGTTTTTATTGTATTGCAATGGTTTTATTGCCGTAAACATTTTATAAATGTTTAATGCTATGTTTAAAACAGTAACAGTAAAGCATGGTCCATAAATCCACAGTTAAGCTAGGGCCTGGGAGATCTAACCAGAGGTAGCTTCAGTACAGAGATACTGCTGCACCTAAAGTCTCCCATTCTTAGGAGGCAAGCTCCAGCTTGTTCAAGCTGAGGTCGGCAAAGTCTCAAAAAAGAGCGAGGAAAGGTCCAGAGCTGGCACTTCACAGCTACTGCTACATTCATTGGCCAAATAGCATCACTAAGCCTGCTAGGTATACAGAGTAGAGAGAAAGCCTATATCCATCAATGAAAGGTAAAACCAGCTATATGACAAAGGACATGATCACAGTGTGGGCAAGCAAGAAACATGAGCATTATTACAGCACAGCATTGCCTCTGAAATAAATTTTAAGCAATACCTTTGTAATGAGATATATTCTTTCACAATTTCATACACACAACACACACACACACACACACATGTCTAATGAACTTAGACTATATCTACTTTCATTATCGTCCTCATTCCAACAAACCCCTTCTTTCAACAAATTCCCTTCCTACTTTAAATCGCTTTTTGTTTATTTGTACAGAGGATTGCATTTAATTAGTGTCACCAGCATAAGCCTGGGAGAACTATTTACTTTAACCGGACAACTTACCGGTAGCTACACCACTGAGAAATATGGCTGCACTTCCCCCAGAAAACATCTTTCCTTAGAGAAGAGCAGGGCCTAAGCCACTCTTCCACATAGAATGGAATTATGATAGGCAGTTCTTGTACAAGTAGCCACTGCTGCTATGAGTTTATGGGGGCAACAGTCATGTCATAACCAGAAGACAG
The DNA here is from genome assembly GCF_037038515.1 of Microtus pennsylvanicus. Taxonomy (NCBI): domain Eukaryota; kingdom Metazoa; phylum Chordata; class Mammalia; order Rodentia; family Cricetidae; genus Microtus; species Microtus pennsylvanicus. The sequence goes on along the minus strand of NC_134590.1, from coordinate 54,741,281 downwards.
CATGTCAAGACACCTGTTGCCATCCTCAAGCTCTCATACTCTTTCTGCCTACTTTTCCATGGCATTCCCTGAGCCTTGGGATTGTGGGGATGTGTGATATATGCTTCCATGATATTCCCTGAGCCTTGGGATTGTGGGGATGTGTTATATACTCTTCCATGACATTGCCTGAGCCTTGGAATGGTGGGGATGTATTATATCCTCTTCCATGACATTCCCAGAGCCTTGGGATGGTGGGATGTGTGTGATATAAATGTTCCCTTTAGTCCTGAGCACTCACAGTTGCCTAATATCATCACTTGGTTTTAAATCTCTGTATTAACTGTCACTCACTAAACCTCCTCTGACTCAGGCTGAGAGTTCTACTTATAGAAATAAACATGACTATTTAGATGGCAATGTGACATCTTGTCCTATACCAAAACAATGTATTGAATTCCCCCTTAGGGTTTATGACTTCCCAAGAAATAAGATTTTGATGGGTGTACAGTAACGAGGATGAATTTTTCTTATAGAAGGACTCAAATCTAACAAAGAAATGATGGTCACTCACATAAGAGTGATACTGTCATTTCAGTAGTGGATACATTTTGCCTACCAGGTTAGTATTGCAACTTAAAGGGTTCACAGTGGTGAGAGTACTGATGACTTTTCTCTCTACAGCACCCTCTATAGAATTTTCTAGAACTATAAAGTAAGCCAGCAGGGAGCAAGCTTCCAACTCAGTTACAATTAGATTACTCTATATCATGCAATCAAGGCATATGGTGTTTTCAGCAATGTCGTCTAACCATCTTATTCTGGAGGACAGCAAGGGGCAATGCAGTAACCCATATTGTTTCAGGAGCCTCTGGGCTCTCTGTCACTGACAGCCTAAGGAAGTGTCCCACACAACTTGCCTCTGGAAGCTTTGTTTAAAAACCTCTAACTTCTAAACGTGACACCATGTACATCTCAACTCAAACTGGTTATTTGTTTTGTTTATTCATTTGTTTTTTTTTACAAGTTGTTTACCAAATTCCATATACCATTTTCATACATCTTTAGTTTTGGTTAACTACCCATTCCCACCCCTCAATTCTGTATTTTCCCCATCCCCATCTCCACTTAAATTTTCCCACTGTCAATATTCCCTTCCTCTATTTTCATATCCAGTGTGATCCATCAGCATCTTTTGGATGAGTTCCTCATGACAACTCAGACATGTCATTTTCATGCTCAGGCTGAGCAACAGTCTTTTCGCCTTAGGAAATGAGAACTTTTGAACTTTTCAGTTTGAGAAGTTTGCCAAGTGGATAACATCTCTCATGTGTTCTTGGAAGAACTCAGCCAGCACCGTGTTTCTCAGTCGACAACCACCAGTTGATTTGTCAGGGAAAGTGTTGCATGGCAAGGCTATGTGTGTCACTGCAGCAAACTGGGTGGACGGAGGACAGGATGCAGTTCCTATCACCACTTTATGACAACCCATAAGATCAGTGAGCTCAGGGTTCAGAATACGTTGCGGCTCCCATGAAGGGAGAGCCAGTGTCTTTGGAGATGTGAGTGTTTTCCATCTTAGTCTTAGGTGAGGCATAGCTAAGCTTGCTCACGGAAGAGGGGTTTTATTTTACTTTTCTTAATAACATGGCCTCCTTTCTCAGGCTTTAAATGATTGTTAAGGGCCTTGGAAAATATTTTGGTGGGTAGAGTGCTTACTGTATAAGCATGCGAACCTAAGCTCAATCCCTAGCAATTACATGAAAATCTGGGCTGTGTGCTTAAAACCCAAACACTAGTCAGGATACTCCCTGAGGCTTGTAGGCCAGTCTATGTAGTATGACCAGTGAGCACCAGGCCCCAAGAAAATGCTGTCTCAAAAGAAAAATTGGTATACTGCTTATGAGAAATGTCATCCAAAGTTGGCCTCTGGTTTTGCCATACAAATATGTACCAATGTGCACAATAATATACGCAGGTACAGAGGGAGAGGATGAATAGTATAGGGTGTGGAATAAGAGTTTGTGTGAGTTCTGGTTGTGATGTTTTCTCTCTGTGACCTTGCTTATCAATCCTGGTTTTCATTTTTCCAGCTCTTCTATCAAGAAGTAAGAAAGACTGGACACATCCCATGTGGAAATCTTGCCAATGGAGGGTGATGCACACATTTGATACACATCATCAATATGCAAGCATGACTGTAACATGAGGGACTACTTGTTGGGGTTTCTGTCCTGCCCAATTCCCACGGTCATTAGGTCCCAAAGAAAATCACACAGAGATCTCCAGAAGATTATAAACTGATTGACCCATTAGCTCAGGCTTCTTATTAGCTCTTGTACCTTATTTAACCCATTATTTTAATCTATGTTAGGCCCATGGCTCAGTACCTTTTTCAGCAGGGCAGGTCACTTCGTTGGTGGTCTGGGCAGGACTGCAGAAAGAACTTCCTTTTTCCCAGAATACTCCTGTTCTCACTGCCCCACCTCTACTTCCCCTGTCTGGTTGTCTAACCTATACTTTTTGCCTGGTCAATCAGCATTTATTTAAACATGATTGACAGAATACAGACAATTCTCCCACACTACATGACCAAGGGAATTTCATAGTGAGGTCTTTGAATAGTGAATTTTGTGTTCCTTCTTTCAGAGACATAGCCTCATTCCAAACAGGACCTTCTGGACCACTTTTCTGTATCGCCATGATGAGCAATTACTTTTTTGGTATAAGTTCCCTCTTGAATTATAAATTTTCTTTGCTATAATTCTTAGAAGCTTACTGGATATGTATCATATACCATTTACAAGGCTAGGAAATGCCCTGTACATGGAAAGACCACATGGATGGTATCTGTCCTATGTTATCTTGACATCATGAACTTAATAGTTTTATGACACTAAAATAAAGATACCGCATAGACGAAATGAGTTATATGGATATAATAGATGCTTACTTTAAACAAAAGTTTATTACCCTTCTGCACTAAGTTTCAAGACAGGATGTGGGCTTATGGTTTGACTTTACTCCAAAATCTTTCAAGAACCCTAACTTTGGTAGATGAGCTCTCTTAAAACTCAACAGAAAATCACTTGTGTTTGCAATCATGCAGTCACTCTGTGTGACTTCATTCTCAAGATCTATCTAGGGGACATAGCCCTAGTCACTGTAGCTGCATTTCAGCCAGGAAGAGGAGGACAAGACAAAGGACAAATTCCGTGTCTTTTAAAAAATAGATTTACACAGGGGTTTATGCCACATTAGCATGAACATCATCAGACACATGTCAACAGCTGCAAAAATAAATGGAAAATGTCTTCTGTACTCTGGTTACCAAGTCCCAGATTCTAAAAGGAAGAAGAGAGTTGATATTAAGAAAAACTAATAGTTTGCTGAATTGCTGTTAGACCATTCCATAGAGTAAGAATTAGTTCTGGATGGATTTCAGTGCTTCTTAGCTCACATAGATCTGAGTCCCAGATTGTGAGGTTTATTTATCCTTACTCCATTCTATGAAAAGCATTACCATGTCTTTAATATGTGGAATCACATAGTCTGATTCTAAAATTGACTGGTCCCAGACACTGCACCTGTCTTTCCCATTGCTCTATAGCAAAATCGTATTAGTCACTTTTCAAGACTGTGACCAAATACCTAATAAGCTTCCCTTCAAGGCAAATGATTGCTTTGGGTTCATGAATTTTATATTCTCACTTCAAAGTCAGATGCCTTTATCTCACAGTTGGTAGGAAAGAGACAATGAAAGGAAAATCCGGGGATAAGGTAAACCTTTCAAAGGTATGTCCCTAGTGACCTAGCTAGGTTCTGTAGCCAGGCCCCACCGCCCATAGCTTCCACTGCCACCTGGAAATCCATTCAATTGGACATTTTTTAATGGATCAATGTATTGATTAGGTTAGAATCCTCATGATCTAATCACCTCTCAATGACTGATGACTGTATCTATGGGGGGGGAATCAACCCATTAACGTAAGTGTGAATATTACCTAGGTAAACTATATCATAGAGTTTAAACTTACGGGACATAATTCTACTTTCAGAAACTCGACATTTCTTAAATAAAAAAGTCACCAAAATATTTCCTTGTTTTCCTCATCTTTAAAAATGAATATAATAATACCTACTACAGTTTAAGATCAGTAGCTTTAATATATGAAATATCAATACTCAGAAACCTTAGAGATAAGGAATAAACAGAGACAATGCATAGTGTTTCCATATAAGACATTGGTTGCATTATTTTATGTAAATGTATCACCACAGAGGGCATTTATTTCTGCTCAGGTCACTCTTTAAAGGTTTTATGCAAACAATGATTCTTGCATTTAGTTGACAAAGAGATTAGAGAGGAAAGTACTCTAGAGAGGGATCAACCATTGTATAGGGACAGGACATGCTCTCTGGGGAAGGTTGAAGAATAAAAGAAGAACAAACTCCATGAATCTTTGATGAAGGATAGTTGTTATTGCTCTTGCATAGTTACTCTGCAAATCCTTCATTCTTCAATGTCATCTTCAAGTTATGGTATGAGCTGGTGGCTCTAGTCACTTCCAGTCATTGTTACCTGACCCCAGTAATCTAACTGAAGAAGAAACGAGATGAAGGGTGGGGGGGGTGAACATGAGGTATGGCTTGAGAAGAATTGGAACTGAGTCTCGGGAAGCAATCTGAAAGATGACTCAGTGAAAACTACAAAGGGCAACAGTAGAGAAGGAGAGTCTGCCCTTTTCCAAAGATGAAGGCCTCAATTATCTAGCAGAGTCTCTGACACAGTCCCATTTCCAGAGAAGGCCCATATTTTGATTTTCTTATTTCTCTGCTCCAAAATTCATTCCCAAATCTTTAGAAGACTACATCAGAGATTTTGTGGTCCCTTAGCAACATGATACTAGAAGGTACAGTTAAGTTGCCATCTACAGAGGGCAGGGAGAGAGAAAGTACTGAGTAAAACATCATGGAAGGAGAAACTTCACTGAGAAGAAGTTAGGATGTTCCCAGACACCAAAAATAAATTAATAAATAGTAAATAAAGAAGTAAATGCTTAAGAATGTTTTGTTGTATTTAGGGTTTGAAAGAATGGAAGGTCTTGGGTAACTTACACATTCCCTTGGTGGGAACTGTAGGACATCAGGCTTTTCTTCTTTTCCTTTTGAGTCTCAATAAATGAGGCAAACAGTTTCCTTCAGGAACAATAAGGGAGCAAAGTATGTAGAGATAGAAAGAGTTGAGAAATCCTGATGGCTGTATCTGCCACATCTTAGTGGTAGACTTTATCTAACCTAACCTAACATTCTGAGCTTGTGTCTTCTTTCATCACATGGAGACAGACGATTTCTCTGTCCAGAACTAACAACCTGACTCTCTATCCTTCCTCTTTAGTTACTCAGAATTAGAAAAGTTAGCGAAGTTTCTCTGCTTGGGATAAGCTACATATGCATAAGGTAAGATTTCCCTAGGTGGTCATTAAATGCTCAGTGAAAAGTGTGGTCCTTCAGGACTCAGATGATGTCCATAGCATAGGGCTAATCCTTGGGGACACGGTTGAATATAGATGAGAAGAACTCATTTCAGCAACTTCAAATTCTCTCAGAATTCATGACTTGAGCACTCTGAACTGAACTTGAACCCTCTGGCATTCCGATCAGCTTATGCAGCTTTGATTGCAAGAAAAGAGAATTTTAAAAAGTCATTAAACAAGGTGAAAAGCCTTATTGGACACGAATTGGCTCTTAAAGAATATTACAATGATATAAAGCTCAAATGGGTCAGAAATTTATGAAAGTCATTTCCCTTAAATAAAACATGATTTTAAATATTCAAGGAGGAACATTTGCCAGATGTACTGAGTTTTTTAAAACATCTGAATAACTACAAGGTTTTGCTCATTCCAAAGACTTTGTGTTGGATGGTGGAATGCCTATACCATCACATTCAGCTCCTCTCAGCCTAAAGTCTATACATTAAGGGACATATAAGATGCTGTAAATCTAGGAACTGAGCCATGCTGACTGCCCCTTTTCTTCCCAGTCACAGAAGTCACTTGAATATTGAACACATAGATTAAGTTACCCTGGTTAGCAATGAAGTTGCCTGCTCTTCAAACAGAATTTGAAGTTGCTTTTTAAATAGCAAACTGCAAAGCTACTTTACAAATAAAATATCCAACATTTAATACAATGAGGCAGTGAATAATTCAGTTAAATGATTATGAGATGAGCAACTAGAATGAATGAAGGAAAGAAGGAAAAAATAAGATAGACTAGAGCAAAAATGAACAGAGTAGTGGATGGTGGAAAAAACAAGTAAAGCAGTGTGTGGATAAATATGATGACATTTATTTGCATAGATAGGTAAAATAAACTAGATTATAAATTGAAATGTTAGTTTATGGATGGGTGGATCATTCCATATCTAGCTGGATGCTAGGATGAGTGGACTGATTTATGAAGTATATATAAATGAATAATGAATGGGTGACAAGGAGGTGTAGATGGACAGATGGATGCATGTGTGTATGAGGAGATGAGTGGGTGAATGAATGAATGGACAAGCCAAAATAGTGACCAGCTGAAAATTGCTATTCAAAGGAACTACCTGACAATTTCACACTTAGCCCAGTCCCAAGCTTCTATTTCCTTTGGAAATAATATACATTCCCTTTAAGATAAAGGTCTATGATGCCCTAATTCCAAAATGCAAGACTATCTCTCTCTGATTCTTTATACTAAACAATGTTTGGCAATCAAAAAAAAAAAAAACAACTGGAGCTCAGAGAATTTATCAGATACAGCCTATAGGCCATGTGGTCATAGTAAGTCACATAGATAAGTCACAAGAGCAATATGAGTCATGCGTTACTGTTTCCAAAACAAAGGTGTTCGGAACACTGCAACTTGCCTACTGAGCTAGTGTTTCTCCTTTTCTTTCCCAACAGTCTTCTTATTTGCTTTCTGAGGCAGTTGCTCATTCTCAGAGAGCAAATGACAGCTAGGCACCATCACAGAACTGCATTCTCATTTGCAGTTAAAAAGGTTCTGCCCAATGAGGAGGAGGAGGACATACTTTAATCTGGAGATTAATGAAGTAGCTGACTAGGGCCTTTGAAATTTGGCCATTCCTCCTGCTTTGATTTTTGTTGTGTGAGGTCTGTTTCTTAGAGCTTCAACATCAGCTGCTTTAAACATGAACGAAAAGCCATGAAATTCCAACTAGGTTGAAATACTGCCTTGTTACATGAGACACGTAGAAAAATAGGTACTACACACAATATCTTCAACCCACTGGGTATTACTTTGCATAAATTTATCTATTTAACTTCACCATTATGCATACTATTATGCCATTTCACATGTCAAATCAGTGAGACAAAGAATTTCATGCAAGCTGACAGTCAACACACACACACACACAACTACGATCTGAAAGCTGGTAAAGGTAACTCTTGTGACCATCACACTCTTCTGCTTTCTGCCAGCTAAGTATTTAATTGCAGATGTAGCCCAAATTATTTCAAGTTATATCAGCCTGTCTTTTTAACGTGCCTGACTACTTTGAATACATGATAGTGCCAATCTGCCACGTCACCTTGAAAGCAGTTTAAAGTCATATATACTATTATTACCAACTATGTATATTTAGCAAAAACAGAATTACAAAGGCTGACTCACCCTCCAGACAAACAGAACAGGTAAGTGAGAGAGGGCTGGGGTGGGAAGAAGCTCCAGCTTGCTTGCTCTGAAGCTGATTCATAATCTACCCCAGGGCCCCACCTTCCTGGGCAGTGCTTGTTTCTTTGAACAGCATAAAAAACCCAAAGGAATCCTCAGTGATACTAATGAAACCTGACTCCTGGGCTGAAAATAGTCCTGCAGGTCATAAAGGGAAATTGCAAGCAGACAGGGTACTCAGTATTGTCTGGGGTCCCTAAGGGCCCTTAGGCTCAGTTCCAACCTGGAAAGGTCACCTTTGCCCAACTTTGTGATTCAGAAAGGGAGTGTGCTCTCCCCTCCAGGGATACCCATACGGGCCCCTTCAGAATTCCCATCTTTCTTAATCATGACTCCCTCTCTACCCCTGTTGCCAGAAAAGCACAACCTTTCTGGGTGTCCTCAGAGTACTCCAGGCTCAATCCATGTCCTCAGGAAGGGCAGGAGTCGAGTCACAGGGGGACATCAGACACTAATGAACCCAACAGCTGGAAAGTAGTTAAGAATCAGGTCTGGGATCTAGAGAGCCTCCAGGACCAGCTGAGAGAACCCCTTCAGTTATAGACAGAAGGTGTGAATGTGAGGCTCAGAGTGTCCATTAATCATTACAGCCATAATCTTCCAAGGTAGGTACTAGGGCAGTGAAATTCATTTTATCCTATGAAAAAAGTCTTAGAAATGGCTGACAATCCAGGGAAAAAGCAAATATTCATAAAAATAAATCTCTCTGAAAAGTAAAGGAGAGAAGAAGGGGGTGGACTAAGAAAGAGAGAGGGAGGGGAGATTAGCAGGAGAAAGAAAGGAAGGGGCTAGGGAAGAAAGGAAATAAGAAAGGGAGGGAGATGTGCCCAAGTTCCCAGAGCAAGGAAGTTAAGCAGTGTGTATGCAGGCAAGCTCTGTGTGATCCCTAAGATTCTGCTCTTCCCAGGTACTGTTTGCAAGTGTCCAGGGGAGAAAGACATTCAGAACAGAAGTCAAAGTGGGAGGGAAGGAGAGTCAAGAATCCCAAGGAGTTGTAAAAGTAGAGAAAGCAAGTTTTCAGCATTTTTTTTTTTTTGCTGTACCCTTTGTTGGTCCTAAAGGGTACTAGGTACTGAGCCAGATTGTGTGACTGGAGAGCACAAGGTGCCATTGCTTGATGGGATCTGTAAACTCTGTTAAATACCACTGGTTTATTGATATTAGGGGACTAGTGGAGCAACAAGCAGGGGAACTTTCCAGGTCATAGGACAAAGAAGTAACTGAAGGTGTGTGTCGTGTATGTGTGTGTGTGTGTGTGTGTGTGTGTGTGTGTGTGTGCTGAACATCTGAGCATTGAGCATTTTGCATGTATGTGTGTGGTGTGAGTATGTATGTGATTGTATGTGGGCATTGTGTATATCTGTATGTATTGTATGCTGTGTATTATGTGTGTTTGTGTGGTATATGTGTAACTATTTGTGCATGTGTGTTTTCTTGACCTTGTAGCACATATAGCAATCGGTTTGTGTGCTTTCTCTGGGAGGTTGAGTCTTCCTTCTAATTCTTTAAAAGTGCTGAGAAGGTATGTGAGAAAAGACTGGAGGGAGAAATTAGGCAAAGGAAATTCAAGTAGAAATGTGAATGTCATGGGGGCTCAGATGACATTGCCCTGCATTAGTTATGAGTGGTGTAGCCAGCTTGTTGGGGAGGGCCATGTGCTGGCTTCACTATGTATGTTTAGCAATCTCCTTGATAGTGGACCAGTCAAGCACCTGCAATCTGCTTCTCTGTGGAAGTCAAGGCTAACCATCCCATCCACCTTTACCTTTTTCCTCAACCAGGTCAGCCTCGTAGCGGGGAGGTGTCTGTGACACTCGGCGAGTCCATTTGTGTTTCTAGGTACCTCTCTTCCTGCATGTGGTTGTAGGACTAGCAAACCACGCCATGCTCTGGGTTTGCTTTTCCAACTGTGAAATAGGACAATAACGACATTCCTTCCTTTGCACTTAAGCATGATAACTTCAAACATCCCCTCCCCTATTTATCTACAGGGCATAGGTGCACGCTATACCTCTGTTGAAAATGTTCTTCTCCCTCTCATCCCTTTTGTCTTAGTTGCATTTCATTGGTTTTCTGATAAAACATTCAGATAGAAACAGCTTACAGGAGGAAAGGTTTATTTGACTCAAATTCTAGGTTACTAACCGTGATAGCAGAGACTTCACAATGGCAGGGAATGTAGAGAATTGGTCATGTTATATTCAGAGATAAGAACAGAGAACAATCCATTAATGCTTGCATGTTAGTTGTCAACTCCCTTTCTCCATTCTTATACAATCCAGGATACCCTACACCAAAATAGTGCTACTTACAATGAGAATCTTTTCCCATCTTAATTAATATAATCAAGATACTCTCCCAAAGACCTGCCCAGAAGCCAAGCTAATCTAGACAATCCTTCCCTGAGACTTCCTTTCCAAATTACGCTAGATTATGTCCAGTTGACAATTAAAACTAACAACTACATATCCTTTATTATACAGTCTCATAGCTACTTCCTTCTGGTCTTCATGAACTTGGCTTAGCTTCCCCGGCAGGAGGATTTGATGACAAGTTCCCTGGCAACTTGATAAGACCACATGCTCTTAGGTGAGAGGGAATGTGTTTTTCTTTGCCCTTGCAGCCTGCCTTTCATTTAGCATCTAAAACCTATTTGGAAAGCTATTGAGTATTCTTCAAAGATCCCGAGGACCAAAGAGTTGACTGTACCTAAATGGCTATTAAAAAATATTGGTGAGATATCGAAGAAATAGAAAGCCTTTATACCATTGGAGGGAATGGAAAATGGCATAGATGCTATGGAAAAAAGAAAAAAAAAAGATGATGCCAAACATTAAAAATAGAACTGCCATGAAATCTAGTGATGTAATTTCTGAATATTTTTTCAAAATCATTGAAGCCAAACTCTCTAATGTTGTTAGCAGTCTGGTGTTTGATGTGTAACACTGTCCACAGTAGTATAGTAAAAACCTCAATAGCTATGATCAATTGAATAGTTAAGAAAACCATGCACATACATGCAATGGAATGCTATTCTATACCATTTTTTTTAAAAAAAAGTACACTATATCTGACAGTGTAGAAATGTTGAAGACATTATACTAAGTGAGACAAATTGGTCACAGAAATACAGGATTATTTTACTATATACTGTTAATTTCTTCGAATTAAGAAGTAGAATAGTGCTGGACAGTGACTTGAGAGAGAGAGGGATAGTAATCAGTCATCAAGTTTTAAAATAGTAAGCTGAGTAAGTTCTAAATATCTGCTGTCCTATGTACCTATAGTCTATAATACTATAATGTTAGATATTGCACACTTAAAATTTTAAGAAGAGCAATCTTACACATTGATGGGGAAGGACCTCATGGGAGAATAGTATAACGTGGGTGATAAAAAAGAAAAAGGAGAGGAATTGGGACAGAGGTTTACCTTAGGAGAGAGATGGGAGAGTAGAACAAAAGAGGGGTAGAGAGAGAAAGCTAACTAACAAGATATTTGAAAGAAGTCATATACAAACCTACTATTTCATGAGCTACTGTGTACGTGTATGTGTGCATAAGTGTGTGTACACATATGTATTTGTAGATCTATCCATATAAAATTGTTCAAGTTATCCTACACAAGGGATAATGCTCTTTCCGGAAGTTAGATGTAGACAAAGATAAATATCAGTGCCAAGTATGGTACACCTCCTCTCACCTCCTCTCAACATGTTTGTCAGGGGTGTCCCAGTGACTACCAAAAAAAAAAAAACCCAGGTTTTTGCCAATATTCTTGGTTGCCCAGCAAAATATTATCTTAATAGTAAAACACTATTTCTGAAAACACCACACAGTTTTTGCCATAGGGCATAAATGTAACAGGAAGAGCAGGCTGCTTGTCATGCTGGCCGCCCAGCTATCTTACATCCCAAAATAATCACACGGAAACTGTATTCAATTAAACAATGCCTGGCCTATTAACTCTAACTTCTTATTGGCTAATTCTTAGATTTTAATTTAGTTCATTTCTGTTAACCTGTGTATTGCCACGTGACTGTGGCTTACAGGCAGGATTCTAACCACTGTCCATCTCAGGCAGGAGATTCATGGCATCTGACACTCTGCCCTTCTTCGCAGCATTTAGTTCTGTCTACTCCACCTACCTAAGTTTTGTCCTATCAGCTAGGCCAAGGCAGTTTCTTTATTCATTATCTAATGAAAGCAACACACAAACAGAAGGAACTACTACACCACATAGAGAAATCAAGTTGGTACCAACCTGAAATTTTTTCCCTAGTGGCTAATTTTTATTTATAACTACCAAAATGTGTTATGCAGGTTGTTGAAAGAAAAAGTCAGCAGCAGTTTTACCCAGCTGTAAACTCCGTGAGCCACAATAGTGACAGATATGGGATATGCCTATGGATGCCATAGTTGCATGAATGTTAGGAGGGTAACCAAGCACCTTCTGATTATATTTAAGATCTACTCCACAAGTGGAAACTCAAGCATGGTTCTATAAATCTGGCCAAGAATCTGGATCTGGGAAGCTCGTAGGCCTAAGCTGTGAACCTACTACTATAATTTTGTTAAATAAACTACGAATCAGCTATTAACTAAACTCATATTCCTCTCTACCCATAGATTAGTGCAGTTCTCAGACCTCACCAGATAATTTGGGGGGAGGACAGTTAGGGGATGGTAGCTAATGCAGAAACTCACAACAGGTCAAAGCGCAGAGAATAAGTCTTTGTGGAGTGTTGAGCCACAAATGGGACATCTATATCACACCCTTCCCCCAGGTCTCAACGACCCTCCCAGAAAGGGATGAAAATATCATAAGAGCTACAAGTTGCAGAGAACCAGTGTTTTTCTCTAAATGCCCAGGCACACATGGGCTCACAACAGATTTGGTTACAACACAAGAACAAGGCATTCAACATTCCAAAATGAAGTAGGGAGGTGCTCATGAACCCTGACCACTAACTGAGTAGCTATTGACAATTGATTTGTTCTCTGTGGCTGAAGAGTTAGTTTTATTTGAAGATGTGGTCCACTGTTTCTTGACCACACCCAAGTGGACGGTTTTAAGCCCATTAGTATATGAATAGCATAAACTGGAATCAGTAGGTATTAAAAATAAATGAAGACAGGAAGTTGGGATGCTGTGGGAGGTTAGGGATAGCTCTAGAAGGAGTTAGGGGAGGAAGGAGTGGGAGATGGGTACGACCAAAATACACTGTATGCATGTGTGAAATTTTCAACAAATTAACAAAAATAGCGTATTAAAAATAAATAATAGAGTAAAATTAATTACAACAACAAAGCTGTGAACTTACAATTCTTATTCCAAAAGCACAAGCATAGAAATGCTGTCACTGAGAGCTGTTTTTCCAGGAATGCCCCACCATTTTCTCTCTGGCCTGTAGTTAGATGTGGAAGGTTCCTAACCACTAGCCACTGACACTGAACTTGAACAGGTAAGACAACCTGGGGGAGTGCTCAAAAGATTCTAGGAACTGTAAGGTCTCAATAATAGTTTCCTTTGTTTGTTTGTTTGTTTCTCATTTAATCTATGGACTTGGTGTAGGAAAAAAAAACACTTGAGACTGCAGCCATAAAAATCCTTTGTGGAGAATTAAAAAAAATATTATTTATGTTTTTCTAGAGCATCTCGGTCTTTTTTTTTTTCCTCATTATATATTTTGAATATGGACTTTCTTCTCTTTGTTAGATTAAAAGTCCTCTTCCCCATGCTCTACTTTTTACTTTCTCTTGCTCCACATTTTACTTCTGTCTAGGAGTTCTTGTTTATCAGACAAGTGTTTGTCATCCTTGGTCCATTGGGTGGAGCTCATCAACAAAGATCTCCAGTGCAGAGAAAGGGTCAGGTCTTCCTCTTCCCTTCCCCATCAGAGAAGAATGAGATATGAGAGGAATCTGGTCTGGAGACTCAGACTTTACCAGAGTGAGCTATGCTTAGTTATAGTTACGGGAAAATTGTAAGTAACAAGACCTTTTGCAATCTTTCTCTAAGAAATTTTTCCTATCAATGACAAGTCTGCTAATTTGCTTTCTTGTATCCCATTTGCTTCAAAACTGTAACAGGGAAGAAGCGAGCTAACTATGGACCCAAGTACACACATGGATTTCTTGACACAATGCCTGCCACTCAATAAGCAGTCATTGGGGAGTCATGCCATTATTTACCATATGATGAAGGACTGTTGTGTGATAAACTCTTCTCTCAGCATGTCACAGGCTTTGTTTTCTTGGTTTCTGCTACATCTCATAAAAACTCTTGGGTACCAACATCAATATTATTATACTCTCCCATACAGAGGAGGAAAGGAAAGTGCAGGGTTTCTATGGCATGCCTAAAGCCACACCTCAAGAAGAGACTTCTTTCTTACCAGCCTGGCTCTATTAAAGTCACCTCTCACTATTCTAAAGCATCTGGCTTAAGATAGCACCCACGCATATCATTTCTTCAGGTTTTAGTGCTCAAAAATAAGTATGTTTATTTTTAAAGAATCACAAACTGGTCGACAGGGATTGAGGGTTAGGAAAAAGTGTTAGTTCATTTAGTATAAATTGTTTCATGTTTAGCATTGTAAGAGACTTGATAATGGAAAAAAATAATCTCTGTTTGAGATTCATTTATTTATAAGTCATAAGTAGAAATATCAGGAGGTGAGGGAATGACCACATTTCAGAATAAGAGAGATGATAAGACATGGATTGTCCGAGAGCACCATGGGTGATGCTCCTTTTAGGGGCTGCATGCTTGGGATCGTACTCAAAGCCTGATCTGTAGATAGAAACATTAATTCTGGAAATAACCCTAAATACAGTCAGCTCATCTCAGACATGGAAACACCACGAGGACCAATCAGCAGTCATAGTTTCTTTCCCTGTTCCCCAGTATTTTTCTCTAAAACTCTCTCATCAAGGGGTTAGAGAGGTGGCTCAGTGGTTAAGAACACTGGTTATTCTTCCAGAGGACCGAGGTTCAATTCCTAGCATCCACATGGCAGCTCACAGTTGTCTGCACCTCCTGTTCCAGAGGATCCAATTCCCACATACATACACACTTGCAGGCCAAACACCAATACATATAAAATAAAAATAAATTAATTAAAAAAGCAACTCTCTCATCAATACCAAACTTTATTTAAATTAATCTTCTGGATAGATCCAAAAGAGTCTGTTTATCTGCTACATTGTAAGATTTTACAAGTTTCTTTAGCAGTAAAACTGAATCTTGACAGGGAAACCACTATGTGCCAGGTGTCTTGAATACATTAGTAATAATATGAATGCCAAGAATAATGGAATTTAGAATCAGAATTCTAATTGAGCAGATGAAGACAGTAAAGTCTTGTGACTATCTGTGTTTGTTCAACAAAGTCAAGAAGATGTGTATCTCTCTACCCTTTAAGAATTGCATGTTCCTTTTGCCTTAAGATTTGTGGTCCAAACAATCAAGGATCTGTGTTCTGATTCACTGATTTTAGTTCACCAAGGATAAACTTGCGGCTGCTAAAACAATAAATGGCTCAATCGTGATGCCTCAGGCAAACTTCATAACCCATAACATTATTTGCTGCCTAGAATCTAGCATATTGGCTAAAAGATCAGTCATAACGCTTCCTGATTAAACCCTCTCTCATGATTCCTGGGCTTCCTATAGGCCGATATCAAGGCTACAGTGAAATCCATTTGATGTTCCAACAGGGCTCTTGATCTTTTTTGGCCATTAACCTTTAAAACATTCTCATCCAGTGAATATCAGCAAAACAGGAAAACAAACTCTTGGCTCACATAGATGTCTGAATAATTAAGCAATATGTCACTGAGTATTGATTAGACTTGATAGACAGAAATCAGGAAGAAACTGCTCCTCTTAAACAGTGCTGGTTACACAGCCAGGGTAGTTCACAACATTTGTCAAAATTATAACTAGATAAGCATTTCAACCCATGGAGTTTGTCTGTGAATAATTTGTCCTACAGACAATCTCTGCACCGTTGTGGAACTGTGTGTCCATATAGTCATGGCAGCATTGCTAGTAAACATAGTAAGATTATTGAACTTCATCGTTAAGTCTCATAATTGGGCCATCCGTGGATTATTCTTCTGCCATGTTCCCACAAACACAGATAAGTTTTAGCTGGACTGAAATAATTGACCGTGGAGTATTGAAAGGAAAGTAGTGTAGCTGTTGTATGCAAAACAGTTACAGCCTTCTGATTAAATACAACTTTTGAAAACCCTATCTATAGATGTTAAACACGCCAAGATTTCTCTGCTTCTAAAAGACAGAGCAAAGTGGGGCTGTACCATCACATGGCTCCAAATTCCACATTGGTTTCCTATGTGAGGGAAAAGGCAGAGTTGAACAGCAAACACTGTCTTGGCGGCTACCGCAGGTAGGTACAAGCTCTGGGCTCTGCTGGGAGGCCAGAGCTGGTTGTGTGCTTTGCTGAGCTCGATTTTGTTTTATCTGCTGTTCCACTCACTCCTTGGTCTTTGTTCTTTTGGCACTCTATGGAATCTGAGAAAATTAGTCCTTTTGCAAAAGAGAATCAGAAAAAACACTCGGAAGGCGATTAAATGACCCCACACTAGCACAGTTTAGTTTCTTACAGAGTCAAGAGCTGACACAACTTGCTGCTGGCATGAGGCCTTGAATTCACTTTATTAAATCAAAAGCACCCAACCTACTGTCAGATAAGTGGACAAACTTGACCTCTGGCTTCAGCACACTCCTCCATGAGAAAGGTAAGACCTAGCTCCGCATACAATCTACGCTTATGATCCTTGGCAATCATTATCTGGGAAGGACATTCTCACCCAGGGACCTTACAACAAAGGCCATTTTCACCTCTGGAATAGCTAGGCATTGGTATCAACAAAGGCACCCAAACATACTTTACTTAATTATATAAAAGACTCCTAAATTCAATTAGTTGTTGTTATTTCATATAACCAAACAGTATGGATTATGAAAATAATCCCAAATATATTTAACTATAAATTATAAACTTTCTTCATGTTTAACCTTTATTTCATAAACTTAATATATATTGTATATGTTTATATAGACATACATATTCTGTATGTGTGTGTGTATGCATGTGTTCCAGTGGGCAGGCTAATACTGAAAAATTTTATGAACATTTAACTTACCTTTTGTTCTTTTTTTGATTGTCATATTTCCCCGCTTAGGAGCTGCTAGTCCTTGAGATCTAGATTTAAGCCCATAAATTCAAACTCTGGATAGGCTCTCTGCTTATGATGCCCATGGAATGAAATGGTTGAACCACAGTTACTCTACTTTGTATGTTTCACAGAGAGGTTTTGCTTAGAGTCTTTTGTATAGGCAGGGCTTCCAATGTCAGTGTCTGAAGAGTTAAACAGTCAAAACTTGGCTCCTCTACTTGGTATATTTTACAGACGTGTTGTCTTGAAGTCCTCTGTAGAGACAAGACTCCAGTGTTGGTACCATGTGTCTGAGGATGTCCACACACCACCGAACCACCTTTGGTTTTCCCCAGATGGAATGCTATTAAACGGGATGAGTTTCGCCACTTGCGTTCTTTCCTCCTTCACACACTGTCATCAGCCTGAACACCACATCATGGTGGTTCTTCTACACGGGGCTGGACTGTGATGGCTGGTGCAGAACTTCTAACTTGCGGAGTTATTTTCTGGGGCTCTCAGGCATGGAATTTTCCTCCATGCTGACTTCAGCATGTTAAGTCTGAGCAGATAGGTGAATGTTTCAGGACTTACTTTACTTGAAAACCAGGAACATATTTAAAACCACTGTTTTACACATGAAAGTATCGAAAGCATTTTCTCACGTGCATCTAGTTTAAACTTGAATTCAATGGAACAATCTAGAATGTTTGATCTAATTTCCTCTCCCATCAGAAAGAAACCGACTTTGCCAAACAAAGTCTATCTTGCTTAAGCACTTTACTCAGCACTGTTCATACCCAGTCAACCTTCCTTAACCTTGTGATATGCTTCATTATATTGTAAAATTCTGAGAACAGTGGGTAACACAGCTTACATTTTATAGATAAGGAAACTGTACTCGCACAGGTCTTAAAATTTTGACTAGAGGGCTAGAAAGTTAAAAACATGTGTTTTTCTCACACAGAATTAGGGTTTGATTGCCAGCACCCACATAGCAGTCAAAATTAACTGTAATTCTAGTCCTAGGGCATCCGATTTTCTCTTCTGATCTCTCTGGGTAATAAGCAAGCATGTGGTGCACAGACATACACGCAAGTAAAATACTCATACACATAAAATAAACAAACCTTTAAAACTTGACTAGGTTCAAGTATTAACAATCAGAATAGCTATTGACTACAACTGTATAGACGTTCACTGAGATTAATATAAAGTTTGGGGCTGGGCAACTTTCTGTTTGAGTGGCTATCTCAATCTCCCTGTGTGATACACAATGTTTATATTCATGAATTCATTACAAAAAAAGTAATTCTATGGCAAAATAAAAAAGAAAGAAAGAAAAGAAGAAAAACAATTAGTGAGAGCCAAAACCACAAACTTCTGCTACCCTATACTTATATAAAGCTACCCAAGAGCTTATCTAAAAATGCAAGAAAAAAATGATATGTTCTCTGTGTTGCAGCTCCTAACTGGCACACTTCTGGGAGAACTTTCTAGTGCAGAAAACTATTCAA
Organism: Microtus pennsylvanicus; assembly: GCF_037038515.1. Taxonomy (NCBI): domain Eukaryota; kingdom Metazoa; phylum Chordata; class Mammalia; order Rodentia; family Cricetidae; genus Microtus; species Microtus pennsylvanicus. The sequence goes on along the minus strand of NC_134590.1, from coordinate 54,722,851 downwards.
GTACACACTGTAAGACATTTGGAGAGTCAGGTTCTGGTCACTTCAGGGCTCCCACGCACTGAGCAAAAATTTGCTTCTTTGCTCATTTTTGTGGATCGGCTAGCCTCTGAACTTCCCCTCCCTTTTAGTCCCTCTTTGCTGTTGTATTTCTAGACTCTCACAAAAGCTCCGTAGTGAGCCTCTCGATCCTAGTACTTTCGTTTTCTCCCTCCTATCTGTCTAGGATAAGAGTGTTGGCTGTCTCTCCTATAGATATTCCACAAAGGTCCCATGAGTTGAACACATGTACTAACCACATGACTCTCAGTGCCTGTGTCCTTGTCAAAGTCCAGGAGTGTGGAGTGCAGAAGTCCGCAGCTGTGGGCCCTTCCAGGGACTCTTCAGCTGCAAAGATACCCCAAGGACACCCAAGGTTTCACTCTTTTCTAGAAAGTCTATACCCAGTGTCTTCAATAGGGTTTCTGTTGCTGAAATGAAACACCATGAGCAATCAAACAAGTAGGGGAGGAAAGGGTTTATTTGGCTTACACTTGAGCATTGATGTTCATTGTTGAAGGAAGTCAGGACAAGAACTCAAATAGGAAAGGATCCCGGAGGCAGATGCTGATGTAAAGGCCATGGAGAAGTGCTGGTTTTTTGCTTCTCATGGCCTTTTCTGTCCACCTTCTTATAGAACCCAGGACCACAAGCCCAAGGATGGCACCACCCACCATGGGTTGCCCTCCCATTGGTGACTAAATGAGAAAATGCCTTAAAGCTGGATCTCAAGGAGGCATTTCTTCAACTGAGGCTTTTTCTTCTGATGACTCTAGCTTGTGTCAAATTGATGCACAAAACCACCAGTATACCCACTGATGCAATATTAGATAAAAAATAATCAGCTTTCTTGGCCTAATTCAGAACAGCTCTGAAGGTATGGTCTAGCTCTTGAATCCTTATGGGATTGGATAAGGCCATCGAGCCTGTATTATAGAACTTCTTGACTCGTTCCTAGTCAATTTCCCATTGCTAGATATCTCTAGCTCAAGGAAACACCGGTCCGTTAGAGCATTTTTCCAGAGTTGACTTGCTGCGTAATCAAATCACATTGTATCTTTAAGAGGAAGGAATGGAGAGAGGGACAGAGGAAGGGATGAGGGAGGAAGATGGGGAGGAGGGGATGGAGGGGGGAGGGAAGAAAACAGGAACTAGTGAGTGGGAAAAAGAAAAAAGAAGGAATTTGTGGGAAAGGAGGAGACAAGGGGAAAGACAGGATAAGATGGAGGAAGACAGTACTCATCCTAATTGATAGGTGGCTTTCTCCTTCTGTACAAAATAAATAAAGACCAAAAAAGAATAAGTCTTTGTGGGTAGTGATGTGAGATTTCCCTCTGTATGCTGTGAATGCTATTGGTTAATAAAGAAACTGTCTTGAGCTCATGATAGAGTAGAATAGAGCTAGGCAGGGAGAACTAAACTGAATGCTGGGGAAAAGGAGGCAGAGTCAGGGAGAAGCCATGAAGCTACTAGCATAGACAGACATGCTGGAACCTTGCTGGTAGGCCATGAGCCTCATAGTGAAATATAAAATAATGGAAATGGGTTAAATTAAGATGTAAAAGCAAGCCAAAAAGAAGTTAGAGCTAATAAGCCAAGCAGTGATTTAATTAATACAGTTTCTGTGTGATTATTTTGGGAGTCTGGGCAGCCAGGAAATGAACACATGGCCTCCTTAGTACAGCATAGTATTTCCAGTGAAATGTGGGCATTTGTCTATGTACCTTTTCCAAGAAAAGGTCCTTAATTGGTTTATAATTATTTACAACAATTTAGTAATATCATATTTTAAAGTAACTCTGGGAAGAATATCCTTAAATATGGTCTGCATGGTTGACTTGACACATGCTGCCTACTTCTTATGTGGCCAAAGCTACATGGGATCTACCCTGTTCTAAACAAATGTTCTTGTAAGAATTATTCAATCTGTGTCTCAGGTTAGTAGAAATCATATGAACTCACACTGTAGGATGAAATATTTATAAAAATTATTCCATTAAATGAGTGGCTTTAACAAAATTATATATTTCCAAAGTATTAAGCAAGTAAATGTGGTCTACCATTTATTTCTCATTATCACTCATAAAAACATTAGCCGACTTTACAGAGAAGAGTGTCTATCTTGATACAGATTTTATTGTTCTGCCATTTTGGATTGACCAAGACCTACTGATCCCTCCTGGCTTGTCTTTCCCTTGTTTTCCAGGCCTTTAAACAGCCTTTGCTATATAGATTCCCCTAGCAGAGCTTACAAAATGTCTTAGACGATCGGCTTAGACACACTAGTCTATTCACTGTGACACAAATCTTATCCACAGTTTATTTTCTCCTGTACTAGTTGGTCTGTCTGATCTAGGGATTCACTGTATCTGTCTCGCCAATCTAGACATCCTGGCCCCTGATTGCTTTCTGCTTTATGCCATAATTTTGGGTCCTGTGCACATGAGATCTCCACTAATGTGAGTCACTTGGGAGTCACAGTTTGTAACAGCTCTGCTATAGATAGAAAGAACTGCTTATACACTTCCTGAGTGCCATAGTCTTGCTCATGTAGGGAACACCAGTTTATTGTGGCAGGGCCACCCCAGAAAATACTGGATTTTTGTCCCTTTCTTGGCATAATTTTTCTGTTCTTTAGATACTAATTCCTTTTTTCTTGTCCATACCCAACTAAAAGTGATCCTAGGGGGACCTATAAGAGAATGCAATATGTAGTCACCCAATGAAGTTCCAAATCCATAGGAAAAGAAAACAAAAAGGCAGGCACCTTACACAAAGTGTGACCATTGTTAGGGCAGATGTGAGAGAATCTGGCTCAGAGCCAGACACTGAGATCCACAAGCCAACAGAACTAACCACAGTCACAGCAGTTACGATCTGGAGAAAACTGGGTTCTTGGAGAACAAATCTCTTCCTGATAGTGCCTATAAGGAAAGAGACCTTCCAGCCACCTTCAAACCATCCAGCAAGAACAAGCTTCTGCCTCAGTAAAGAAGAAGCCAGCGGGTGATTATGTGGACTATGAGCAGCGACAGTGGCAACCACAAGTACCACGATGTGTTTCCCACACCTCCTGCTTGCCAGAGGCTCTTTTAAGATCACTGTGTGTTTTAACCCATTTAGCCCTCATAGCAAACTGATAGAAAAGATACTATCTCTAACATCCATTTTAACAGAGGAGAAAACTAAGGCACAAGAAAGTTGACCAGCTAGCTTGGGATCATTCTGCAAGTGAGGGGTGAAGTCAGTCAAACTTAAGATGGCACCTAGAACCAAGGCCGTTATCCACCAAACTCTATGCTCAGGATCTAACATTGGTGGAGGGCTGTTCTTCTCTCACAGCCCCTTTCTCTTCCTCTGACTCTGCCTGCATTCAGGGCTGGGAAACCTCTGTTCTCAGCACGGTTGCTGTCTTCCTGCTTGTGCGTGAGGGTCGTCTTCTCCTTGCTGAGATAAAAGTATGTGACAAGAATAAATTAGGAGAGGAACGGTTTATTTGGGTTCATGATTTTGGAGATATTCATTTCAGTCCATCAAGATGGGGAAGCAAGACTGAAGGAATTCAGCCTGTGGTGGCAGAAGCACAGGGCAGAAGCTGGTTCAAATCTCAACTACAGCCACAGAACAGGTAGGATCGTCTGAGGGCCAGAAACTCCACAGGTACCATAACCTGCCCCTAGTGTCCCACTTCACCAGCTAGGACACACATCCTAAAGGGTCCATAACCACACCAAACAGCTCCAAAACCTGGTACCAAGCATTCAAATACTTGAACCTGGAGGGAACAAATCATACTAAAACCTTAATACCACCAGAGGAGCCTCATGGGTTTCTGTCCCTGTGAGAGCTGTAAGGCTTCGGATTACATGAATAGCCTTTGGCTTTAAACTTCTTTCTCTACACCTCAAACATTAAAGCCTTTATGGCAGTGTGGACATAAACTAGGTCTATAGGGTTAAGCCACTGGGCTACTGGGAGCAGAGGTCTGATCATTACAGATCTGGTGTTAGATAACTTTTAGTGAGTGAAACGATGCGAGGAGGAAACGTAGCTAAAATTGCTACTGATTTGCATCTGCAGCCATCAATTACCTACCATCGTGTGGTGTTATTATGAGTGCTTGCTTTGTGTTAGGCACTGTTGGAAGCCGTAGAGACAGAGGGCTGAAAACAAAACAAACAAGCAAACAAACTCCCTTCCCTATTCTCAGTGACCACAGTGCACAGCCTGAAAGCCCAACTGCAGTTCTGTCACTGCACAGGGATGCTACCCCTTACCAGAGGAGATTGCTTTTAGAAGCAAACAGAAATGGCCTGTGAATGGAGGACAGAGGGAGCAGTCTTAGCTAGAGTTAAGAATGCCTGGCATGGGGAACCATTTGGTCACAAATCAAAATGATGGGTGGCTACTCACTGCTTAAGGTTTATCAGAATGGAAGACACGTTTCCGGTGGAGAGGAGAGAATGCACATCGTTTCTGTGCTAGGGAGTGGCTTGGAGTAGATCAACAACTCCTATGACTAGTAACAAGAAGAGATAGAATTAAAACAGCTGACGTAAAATCGGGCCATGTGAGGAGTTGGGATTTATCATAAGCAACGGGAAACTGTCTCAGGAACAATGCATTCACCAGCTCCTGCATGAAACACACATTTCTTCAAAGCCTGCAAGGAGCCAGGTTTCATGTCCCACTAACATAGTAAAGATGCATGGCAACTGGATTGTTTATTTCAACAAATACCTGAGAGAATTTATGAAGAGTACAAGTGATTTCAGGATGCAGCTTAGCAGTGGAGTGCTTAACCAGCATAGAAGGACCTGGGTGAAAAATCTCCAGACCCCCAAAGAAGTATGGATTTATTTTGGTTCATTGTTTGAGAGATTTTGTCCATGATCAATTAGTCCTGTTGCTTTGGGCCTGTGGCAAGGCTGCTGTCACAGAATGGCCAAATCAGTCATATTATGGCCAGACAACAAGAGACAGAAAGAGTACTGTTATCCCCTGCAAGGACATAAACCCAATGGCCTAATGTCTTTGCACTAGACCTCAGCTCTTAAAGGGTCTCCCACTTCTCAGGAGCATGAAGTAGAGACAAAACCCTTCACACATAGACCTCTGGAGGATGCTTACGATCTGAAGAGCCACAGTGTTGCAAGAAGGAAGACAGAATCTCTCTGTCCCTCTTGACTTGTTGAGTGGAAGGCAGAAAGGATAAAGAAGTATTATATTTTATTGTGATGAAACTGGCTCCTATCAAGTTCTAGTGAAACACAATATGAAGATTTCGTCATAATCAGTAGGGATCATGAACTACGGAGGGAAAACAAAAACAAATGCAGGCCATTTCTAGGAGAGGGGAGAGTGTGGGACTCACAAAACACAGTGGGTCAGGAATTGCAGCAGGTGGTCAAAACACTGGGGTGTAGAGACCTCGAAATTAAAGGGCTTTCAAAGCTTTATCTCATTGTGTTTGCTGACTTGGGTTGGCATACAAAAATACAACAGGTACCAACAAAAAAAATATTTCTTCAAGTTCCCGGAGCCTAGAATTATGCAATCTTGGTCTGTCAGAGTTAGTTTCTGGGAAGGCTCTTTTCTTGTTTTATAGACATGAACCTTCTTAGACTAGTAGCTTCATGTAGCAGAAGAAAGGAACTTACTGGTGTCTCTGTAGCGGCGTAAACGAATGCAGACAGTTTGTAAAGATATATATATAGTTTTAATGTAGAAATAGACTTACAGAACCACCGTTCCCGCGGAGACCAGGAAAGTAGAAGAGGAAGCTCGGAGCACGCTCGCCAAATTTATAGGCAGACATTAGCCCGAGGCGAACACGCCCCCTAAGGGGCGGGACTTATCCCTACATCTCCCCTTTTTGTCTAAATAAGACAGAACTAAACCAAATACAACTACATACAATAACAACAAATAATAAATATAACAAACAATATTGAGAACAAAAGCTTTGCTAAACATTCTATCTCAAGGAGTCCAAATAATGTAAAGAGTAACTACAATTATATAATCTTCAACTCTGTCAAAGATCTGAGAAGGGAATAAACACTACTCAACAAACGAGATATATCCAAAATGTGCAACAATTGACAGAGACAACTGACTACCTGGGCAATCACCCAAAGTCTCGTTTGCAATGTTGAGTCAACCAATTTTGGCTAAGGCCTAACATAACTGACATACCATTATTAAAGGCAAGGAACTTTTCAAAACTATCTTACCCTGTCTTGGCAGGATATGACAGTCCTGTTTTATCCATTGATGCACGCTCTGTATCTGTGTCAGTGGTTGAGGTATAGGCATTTCTTTGCCCAAAGGCCAGTTCTGCCAAATAGAAAGGCTCCAGGTGGAGTGTCTTTGGTGCTCAACATTCTCTCGGGAATGGAGTGGTGTTGCCAGGAGCAATTGTGTCTCACTATCACGAAGCTCTGAGTTAGATTAAAGGCCATTTTCTACAGCTCTTTGAAGAGGTTGAAGATTATCTATCTATACTGAGTATAATCTCTATATATCTAAAGAACCTGATTAGTCTGATTATAAATGACAAACTTAGATGACTATTTATCTATATAATTCTCAATACCTATCTAACTTAAAGACTAAGACAATAAACAACTGTGTAACAAATGAGGATAATGACCTCCAAATATAAACACTGTACAAATATACATTGCAATATGGTAAATATATATCAATGCACAAACATTATATAAGTATCTTAATCAGAGGTAGAAATGTACATTGCAATATGGTAAATGTATACAATATATATATATCAATACAATATATGTCAATACATAAAAATGTTTTAAACAGACATAGAAACATGCATGCATACAATAGTCAATATAATTTAACTTTGTTTCAATATACAAGAATTGATACCAATATATTTGTCTAAAAGCAGTAACTCACAATTATAAATCTATAATCCCATCATTCCCTCTCTTTTTTTTTTTTTCAAAATGATCCCTGAGCTTATAAAATTCCTCCCCCAACCTCCCAACCCCTAAATGATGTCCCTAAACCCAGGGGTAAACTTTACTGGGAGAGGGGACGTCGTCCTCTAGAATTACTTCCAGCTGTCATGGGGGCGACGTTCTTTCTGGGGGATCCTGTGAAAGTAAAATGATGGTTAAATTTCAAGATCAATGTCTTTTAAAATTGCAAATAGTCTCTGAGTATTTTGTGGAGGTCTGGCCAGAATGTTGTACAAGATGTGCACCATTTCAGCTAACCAAGTTGGGATCGTCTTGTGCAGCTGGTATCCAAAACAGGTCTTGTAGTAGCGCTATCAGTATCATGACGTCATATCAACCAGGTAGAGTTGTTGTTGTGGGGCCCCATCTTCTTCCTGGAAACTTCAAATGTCACTTCGGGGAAAACTCATTGTTCATTGTGAAAAACTTAAACATTAATCATATAGACATATATATACATACATATATATATTCAATAAAAGGCATGATATATATATTCAATGAAAAGTATGATAGATATGAAGAAAAGCAAGGATGTTTTCTAAACTCATATTTCTTTCTGTCCCATATCATGGCTCTTGACATGAGACAGAAACTCCAGAAATTCTGGGTTTTTCTCTTACTAACAGGCTTGGAATTGGAGAGGGACTGAGCCAGAGTCCAACTTCAAAACCAGCTCTATATATTTATAAAGAAATGTTTAATAAGATATATAAATAAAAATTAATACTTACAAAATGTGTCCATCCATCAGTAATTAAATATTCAGGGTTCCTTAATTTCTTTGAAGATGAGTGTTTTCCTGTGGAGATAAGAAAAGAACCCCGCCTCCAAACCTATCTGTATTTCTTACCATCAGTATGTTCGCCATCCTTATGAAAGAATTGTTATTTATCTTTTCCAAGTGGCTTCTCTTCTTCAAACCGAACCTTTATTAATTTTGATGGTATCCACAATTTTTCCTCACCTGTGGAGATAAGAGCAAAACCCCTTCCCCAACGTAGCACATATCCTGGCTTCCATTGTGAGGTCAGCACATCCTTGAAATAAACTGGTTGGTTTAGTTCAGTAGACTTTTCCATTATCCAATGTCTTTCTGCAGCCGTTGTTCCCTTCTCATTAGCGTTGAGAAAATTCAAGGTTAACAAAGCATTATGTAGCCTATTTCTGGGGGTGTTTTCCACCCCTTTCTGTTTGTTCAACATATCTTTTATAGTTCGATTTGATCTTTCTATGACTGCTTGACCTGTAGGATTGTATGGTATACCTGTAACATGCTTGATATTGTAATAATCAAAAAACCGTTTCATTTTCCTAGAAACATAAGCAGGACCATTGTCCGTTTTTATTTGTGTAGGTATACCCATGATAGCCATGACTTCTAATAAATGAGTGATTACTGAATCAGCTTTTTCTGAACTTAAAGCAGTTGCCCACTGAAAGCCTGAATAAGTGTCAATGGTGTGATGAACATATTTTAATTTGCCAAATTCTGCAAAGTGGAACACATCCATCTGCCAGATTTCATTCCTTTGGGTGCCCTTTGGATTAGCCCCTGCAGGCAGTGGCGTTTGGTTATAGAAAGAGCAAGTAGGGCATTTCTTTACAATCTCCTTAGCTTGTTGCCATGTAATTGAAAACTCTTTCTTCAAACCTTTGCTATTAACATGATGTTTTTTATGAAATTCAGAGGCTTGTAGCACACTACCAATCAGTAATTGATCAATTTCTGCATTACCTTGTGCTAGAGGACCTGGCAGACCCGGATGGGATCGGATGTGTGTTATGTACATAGGGCAAAGCCTGTTCCTGATCAAATCTTGAACCTGGAGAAACAATGAGGTTAGTTCAGTATCATCAGGTATAAATTCAGCAGTTTCAATATGTAAAATAACTCGTTCTGCGTATTGTGAATCTGTAACTATATTAATAGGTTCTTTAAAATCCCTTAGCACCATAAGAATGGCATATAATTCTGCCTTCTGGACAGAATTATACGGACTTTGTTCCACCTTATCCAAGTCTTCTGATTTGTAACCTGCCTTCCCTGATTTATTGGCATCAGTATAGAATGTACGGGCTCCAGTTATTGGAGCATCACGGACGATTCGAGGAAGAATCCAAGAAGTTCTCTTTATGAAGTTAAGCCGCTTGCTTTTTGGATAGTTGTTATTAATGTCTCCCAAAAAATTAGCACAAGCTCTTTGCCATGGTTCATTATCTTCCCATAATTTCTTTAGTTCATCAGCAGTGAAGGGCACTATAATTTCTGCTGGGTCTATGCCTGCTAGTTGACGAAGTCTCAGCTTGCCTTTTATAATTAACTCAGAGACTTTTTCCACATAAGTTTTCAGTTTCTTACTTGGTTTATGTGGTAAAAAGATCCATTCCAAAATAATATCATCTCTCTGCATTAAAATTCCTGTAGGAGAAATTTTTGATGGTAGTATGACAAGAATACAATCGAGCTCTGGATTCACCCTGTCCACATGTGCCTGTTGTAATTTTTCCTCAATCATTGTCAGTTCCTTTTCTGCTTCAGCTGTTAATTCTCTGGGACTGTTTAAATCTTTATCACCATCCAAGGTTTTGTTCAAATGAATTATTAGATCAGGTGTTATTCCAATAGCTGGTCGTAGACTGGAAATGTCTCCTAACAGTCTTTGAAAGTCATTAAGAGTCCGTAGGCGATCTCTCCTAATTTGTGCTTTTTGTGTCTTAATTTTTTGCAAACCTATTTTATAACCTAAATAATTAACAGAATCTCCCTTCTGAATCTTTTCAGGAGCGATTTGCAATCCCCATTTAGGTAAAAGTATCTTTATTTCTTCAAACAGTCTGTTCAAGGTATCCATGTTTGAATCGGATAACAAGATGTCGTCCATGTAATGGTATACTATAGATTTGGGAAATTTCTTGCGTATTATTTGCAATGGTTGGTTCACAAAATATTGGCACAGGGAGGGGCTATTTAACATACCCTGGGGGAGAACGGTCCAGTGGTACCTCCTCGAAGGTTGAGAATTGTTATAAGTAGGCACTGTGAAGGCAAATTTTTCTCTATCTTCTTTTTGCAAAGGTATAGTGAAAAAACAATCCTTTAAATCAATAACTATGAGAGGCCATCCTTTTGGTAATAAAGAGGGCAAAGGAATTCCAGATTGCAGAGGGCCCATAGGTTGAATAACCTTGTTGATGGCCCTGAGATCTGTCACCATTCTCCATTTACCTGATTTTTTCTTAACCACAAATACAGGAGAATTCCAAGGGCTGGTAGATTCTTCTATATGTCCAGCATCTAATTGTTCTTGTACCAGCTGTTCTAAAGCCTGTAACTTTTCCTCAGCTAAAGGCCATTGCTTTGTCCATATTGGTTTCTCAGTCAACCATTTTAGAGGCAAGGCTGTTGGTATCTCTGAAGGGACATCAATTGCTTGTTCTTGTACAGCCCGAATGGCCGGTTTTCTCCGTTTGTAATATCTTTTAATATTATTCTCAGAACTATAGGCTCTAGAAGTAGCAGGAATGTTAATTTCGGTATTCCATTGTTGTAATAGGTCACGACCCCATAAATTCATTGCGATATTGGCTACATATGGCTTTAATTTTCCTATTTGTCCCTCTGGCCCTATACATTCAACCCATCTCGTGCTCTGCCTTACTCGAGATAGGGTTCCAATTCCCAGGAGCTGAACATTTACATTCTGAAGAGGCCAATACGGATGCCAAGATTCTGGGGTAATGATACTTACATCAGCACCTGTGTCCAGCAGGCCAGTAATAAAAATGCCATTTACACACACTCTCAGTTTAGGTCTTTGATCATTTATAGAAGTTTGCCAAAACACACGTAACTTATCTTTCTGATCATTATTGCTTGTAACAGTAGGCATGGGGCTTCCTAATTGTCCTGATGAGGCACGTTCTCTGCAGAAACTGGATATGACTGAACCATGTTTGCCATGGGGGCCTGTGAGGCCCCCCCTCTCACGTTTCCCGACTGTATCAGGTTGCCTTGTCTATCTCTTGTAGACCTGCATTCATTCGTCCAATGTCTGCCTTTTCCACATCTTCTACATAAACCTGAAGGCTGAGTCCTCCTATTTCTGTTATTTCTAGAAGATGCATTATTATTATTATTTCTGAAAGATGCATTATTATTATTATTATTTCTGAAAATCCGTTGTCTACAATTCCTTTTCATATGACCCATTTTGCCACAATTAAAACATTTGGTATTCTGGTGTCTCCTTTTACCATTGGAAATTGCTTCTTCTACCCATGCTTCAGTGCCATAATCAAATGTATCAACATTGAGTGTATGCAAGACCCATTCTTCCAAAGGCGCTGATCTGAGCTTTAAAGGCCCCAAAATCCTTTTGCATTCCACATTTGCATTTTCATAAGCCAAAGACTCAATCATTATACGTCTTGCTTCTGGGTCAGATATCCCTATTTGTACAGCCTTAGTTAATCTTTGTAAAAAGTCACTAAAGGGTTCTCTCTGACCCTGTTTAACTCTGACAAATGATTCTATTCTCTGTCCTGGGTCTTGTACCCTGTCCCAAGCCCTTAAGGCTGCTGTAGTACACATGGAGAGTGTGTTTTCATCCAAATTAGCTTGTTCCTGAGGGTCGGAAAAGAGCCCTTCACCTATAATTTTATCTAGGGAAATGTCAATTCCCTTTGCTTTTTCCTGCTGTTCTAAGAGTTTAGCCTCTTGCCTGAATAAGCATTGCCATTTCAATTGTGGTCTACTCTCAAGTACTGCAGAGCTCAGCTGGAGCCAGTCCAAGGGGGTTGCTTTGTTTGTCGTGGCCCAAGATCTTAGCATCTCTTTAACAAAAGAGGCTTGCATCCCAAAAGTCATGACAGCCTGTTTAATTTCCTTGAGGTCATTCATACGGACAGGCTCCCATGTATCCTCCTTGATGACCCTAGGGTTTCTGGAACCAACCACCTTCTCTGTTGTTATTACTGGAAAGGCAGGTAGAGCTGTCGGTAGAGCTTTGTGGAAATTGTCCCGGAGAGATTTACCCACAGATGTAGTTAAAATTTGCCCTTCTACCCTTTGCTCTTCTTCATCAGAATTTAGAAATTCCTCAATCTTTTCAATTCTATTCACTATTGCCTTCTGCAATGTCTGAATCTCCTGTCCAGAATTATGTTCCAAAGCCTTCATTGAGGATTCTAAAGTATGAAGTTTGTCCGTTAGAGATAACATCTTATCTTTGGACATAATTTTTATGGCATAAACTGTGCCTTCTTGTATTGACACTCTTTCCATCAATTTGTCATAAGCTTTAGACAAAATCCAATTGTCACATTCAGCAGTTTTGATTCTCTCAGTTAATGTTTCATTTCCTACAGAAAGGGACTGAATCTTATTGTCCAAATCAGCTGTTCCCTCTTCCATAGTAATGAATTTCTCCTTAATATCAGCCACTAATGTTTCAGTTCCTACAGAGAGGGACTGAACCTTACGATCCAGATCAGCTGTTCCCTCTTCCATAGTAATGAATTTCTCCTTAACATCAGCCTGGAGAGCCTCAAACTGATTCTTGAGAAGATTGTTATCAGCCTGGAGAACTTCAAACCGATTCTTGAGAAGATTGTTATCAGTCTGGAGAACTTCAAACTGATTCTTGAGAAGATTGTTATCATTCTCAATTGTTTTTAAGCGTTCTATTTCTGCCTTAAGAATCCTGGATTCATCTCGTAAAGACTTTATCATATTTCTATTATCAAACCATTTGGTGCCAATGAAAACTACGAATCCCAGAAGGATCCATAGAGGTGGCGTGATAGACACCTCTTGTAAAATCTCCCACATGGTACAATTAAAAAAACTGTTAAATTCTTGAACAGTAATGTGTTCAGACATTTTATTTATAAAAGAAAAAATCTTTTACCTGCAATATTCGGTTCCTGCCAGTTGTTGGTCTCTGTGTTTTTGGAGCCTGTCCTAGAACTAGCTCTTGTAGACCAGGCTGGCCTCGAACTCACAGAGATCCGCCTGTCTCTGCCTCCCAAGTGCTGGGATTAAAGGCGTGCACTACCACGGCCTGGCAGGCCTCAAACTCACAGAGATCCGTCTGCCTCTGCTTCCCAAGTGCTGGGATTAAAGGCGTGTGCTACCACTGCCTGGCAGGCCTCAAACTCACAGAGATCCGTCTGCCTCTGCTTCCCAAGTGCTGGGATTAAAGGCGTATGCTACCACTGCCTGGCCGGCCTCAAACTCACAGAGATCCGCCTGCCCTTGCCTCCCAAGTGCTGGTATCAAAAGCGTGCGCCACCACTGCCCTGCCAAGTCACTTTGTGTCAGACCAAATCTGCCGCTGTGGCAGCTTTTGTTGTAAAACCGCAGGTACTTAAACTTCCGCTAATTCAGGCAGTGGGGTTCCGCTGTAAAACTTAGCCAAGGCAGGCAGAATGGGCCTGTGTGGCCGAGTATGTCTCGGACTCGGCACTAGGGCCGGAGTCACGAACTGAAAAACAGCACCCAGGAGGGTGCTGTGTTAGCTAGCGGGCTACCCGCTTGAGTCGAGGGCAAAATAGCCCGACGTTGGACGCCAAAATGTAGCGGCGTAAACGAATGCAGACAGTTTGTAAAGATATATATATAGTTTTAATGTAGAAATAGACTTACAGAACCACCGTTCCCGCGGAGACCAGGAAAGTAGAAGAGGAAGCTTGGAGCACGCTCGCCAAATTTATAGGCAGACATTAGCCCGAGGCGAACACGCCCCCTAAGGGGCGGGACTTATCCCTACATGTCTCTGCCTACAGATTCATCATGTCAGGACCTTGCCCCAATAACCTCATTTAACCTTAATGTCCTCCTAAATGCCCATCTCAGAATTCAGTCATTCTGAGATGATTCTGAGTCTCTTATCGGGACACAGTCCAGCCAATGTCTACTGCTCATGGTCAGCAAAAAAGGAACAGAAAGATTTGAAGCCAAAAAGCTACATTAAGTTTCTAGAACCATCATGCAACCCCTTGGTAGAAACTATGTTAGAAGAGGGTTGTGCATAAGCAAACAAACAAAGAAATAAATAAAACACTATGGTACCCTCTATTCTCCTATTAATAGAAAGAAAACATAACAGGGATCTGAGCATGAAGTGCAGAGGTCAGTTAGAAAGATGCAAAGGAAATGATGGCCCCTTTGGAATTGTTGACTTAAGGTCTCAAGCTTGGCAACTGGGCAAATGTGGATGGTTCGCTGAGACGAGAAGCCAGGAAGAGGTGGGGGTACTAATTATTCAGACCTTGGAATGTTAACCTTGATGCCAACGAGTACACATACAGCATCCACACCTCCACATCATTATCATTGATTCAGAACAGCTCCATAGTCAGCTGACAAGTAAACTTAAGAATAAGCAATAAAGGTCTGGCTAACTGAACACTTCAGGCTCTTCTTGGAATTTTATGGATGAAGAAACTGAAAATCAGAATGGTAAAGCTCCCCCTTCCCCCCCAGGAATCTCAGAATGGAATCTGGACTCCGGTTTGTAAAGCAGGTCACTTTGGCCCGTGGGCTCTTCTCAGCTTTCCACAGTGACTCCCCTGAGCAGTGGTTCACTTTGTCTTGTTTAAGAAACTATAGCTTGCCTCTGCTCCTGCTTTCGCTGTGTTTCTTCTTGCTTGCTTGCACAAGTCATGCCAGCTGTTTTCACACGATCCACAGCAGTATTGAACCTGGAGATAAGGTGTACAGCGGACTTGAGACCAGAATAGCAGAACAGGTGCTCCACGGCGATTTTCAACATTAGTCTTAGATGTATATTTGTAATAGAATAATCTAGACAGCGGTTTGTATTAAATAAATAGAAAAACCCAACTCAGAACAACTGAATCAGGATGTTTGGGCATCTCCCACACCTTAGCAGTTGTTAAAATCTTCTCAGATGATTCTAGTACATTCTACATTTAAAATCCACTAACGTGTCCTGCTGAAATATTCTTCACAGATGAAGAAGTTAAAGCCTGGAAGAGGAAGTTGCCCTTATCTAGAAATAATGATTGCCACTATTTTTTTTTTAAAAAAACCTCATCCCACTAGCTTCAGAGATCAATAAATGATGGTCGGGGGGAAAAAAGACAAAAAAGAAAAGTAAAAGTGGAAACCAGGGGAACCAAGAGAAAATGCACTTCACCAACTTAACAATGCCGAAGGTGGTTGTATTCCATTTTCATTATCTGCCTTTTTTTTTCTGAAATACCCATTGAATTCATGATTTGCTCCCCAACCATCTCTCAATCCCTGCTTCTGATATAGTGACTGGCCTGGATTATGGGTTGAGTCATATATGGGTTGAGAATGAATATAAAGGAATAATGCCACTACAGTCCAACAATAATGGCCACCACCAGAAGATAAACGAAACCAGAAGACAATTTTCTAATGAGCCTTCCAATGAAGCCATAGGACCTACAGGCCCAAAATATTTATTAGCTGACCCTTTGTAGAAGGGCTGAAGACTTCCTCCTACAGAAGAAGCACATATTACTGGTTGCTCTCCCTTCTCTGACTCATTTTTCTGTTTCTTTGTACCACCCCACCCGCCCACCCAGCTAAGAGACTTGCAACCACACTCTGTGTCTGTTTGGCTCTTAGAGGAGCCTCAACTAAAGTCTTTCTAACATTTTCCTGACATTGACACCCAACACAACACCCAGAAAAGAACAGGTTCTCAAATAGTTTTTTTTTAATACACACATAGAAACTTGAAAATGGATGCTAAGTCATCAGATAAAGAACCTTGTTAGACAGGAAACATCTCAAGGAAGGGTGCTAAGAACAGGTCAATGAATGGACAGATCTGTGAAAGATTCCAGGAGTCTTTCCTGGCCCAATTACACCTCTGGTTTATGAAATCCCAGTATCATGGCATCATGAATAAGCTTCCCCTACAGGCACTCTTCATAATAGGGTACAGACTCTTTCCAAGGTTAGATATGTAGTGCTAACACCTGAATGCTAACCCTTAGGACAGGTGCTTCAGTAAACTCCTAATCTAAACCAAGGTGACCATTGAAGACAAGAGGAGGAGGGCAGGCCTGGAACGGTCCTCTGTGTCTGGAACTGCCATCTTCCTTTGTTACCAGTTCTGTTCAACAGGTCAAAACAGCTTGGGGTAATTGTTCCAAGATACATAACAGGATGGGTCCTAGGGACCTGGCATATTTTTTTCTCTAATAATTGTGTCTTTTCTAATATTACTAGACATTCCCCATAATCCTCTCCTTGTACTTAGCACCTCTTTTTTTCTATACCAGAATGAAGATCTCTGTGGGGTAACACCTCTGCCTTGAAAGTTTGGGTCGGATATGAACTGTCATTTCAGATTTATGTCATCCACTTATCACTGCGCATGAGGAACCATTTCATATGTGGCAGTGACCTCAAGAATGTCCCTTACAAACCAGAAACGGAGCTGATCTTGGGTGCTAGCTATTGTCCAGACCTGCTACCACATTTATGCCGCCACAGTCCCAGTCTTCCCTCCAACAATGACTTAGTGCAGTGGGACCCTAGGTCACCAGTACCCAGAGACCTAGAACCGTAGCTCCTTTGCAGGCCAGCTGAGACTGGAGAGCTTCCCAGGGTCCTGCCACACCTTCAGTAGACCAAACAGTGGCCTGGGGAGCTTTCACTCCATTTCCCTTCCTGTACCTTCACTGGGCTCAGGTTTTCATTGCCTTCTAATGCCTGCCCTGCCCTTCCCAACCCCTGCTGGTTTCCTTTCTCACGGGCACATCCTTAAAAAGAACTTTACACCTTGAATTCCATTTTGCCATCTTCTTTGTCATAAATCTAAATGAGCCCAGGTTGGTTAATTAGAGTCTCACAATTTATACCTTTAGTATTTAAATAAAATCTCAAGGAATTAGCTAGCCTACAGCCAGTGGAAGATCACGAAAGATCTAGTGCTTAAACTCGGTGTTCTTTTACTCCAGAATGCAGAATGTGTGTTAGGGCTGGGTCTGTAGCTCAGAGGTACAGCATTTGCCCAAGTATACACAAAAGCCTATGCTGAATCCTCAACAACAAAAAAACAAACCAAAACCAACAAAATAAAGAAAAAAGGGACATACTTTCTCTGCACTTGCCCAGCTCCTACAATGCCTGTTTGAAGTTGCACAGAAGTTTTCAGGCGTGAAAGAAGATGTGGGGGCTATTTGGAAGGAAGAAAGGAAATATCAAAAGTGGGGGGGAGAGAGACAAGTAGGCCATGGGAAAGTGACCAAATAAGAACAAAATATAATAATATGTAAGAATGAAAATGGCATAATGAAGTCCATAACTTAATATGCTAACTTAGACAGTTAATTTTTAAAAAATCTGTATTATAAGGAAGTGTCACCCACGCCCTTGATGACTCTTAGAAAATGCAGAAACCATACATCCATACATACATACACACACACACACACACACACACAGCATTTGGAGTTAATGTGAATTATAGGTAAAAAGACAAGCTGAGGAGTTCAAAAGAATACTGTGGATAGAGTCCAAGAAGAAAAAGAACTACCACATGCTCAGTGCTGTCATGACTGAGGAGCTTAAGGCCCTTGGTAGTGGGCTCTCTTTAACAAAACACTGTCAAACAAAACAAAACAAACAAACAAACCCTCAAGACTTCCTAACTCAGGCTGCACAGCTTTCTACCCTAAATTCCAAACAGGGTCTCTTGACTCAAGGCTATGTTTAGTCTTCTCTCTGAGAAGAAGGTAGTCAGGGAGGGCAGCCTACCACCTTCCAAGTTTCCAATGAGGATGCAGAAGTACGAGGATGTCCAGAGTATGCAGAAAGAGGATTCCAGGAATGACTTTTCAAACATAATGGGCAAAGGGCAAAGTGCCGGCAACCTGTTCATAGGAAGGAATGCCTCAGCATGTCACTTTCTAACACGGAGGCATGCATGAATTACAGACTAGAACTATGGCTCCCTGAAGACTAGAACCATGCTGTTTGAATTTTCTATCCTAAGCACCAAGCTCAGGAATTGTCTGCAGACTCACTGCATATCCAAAACAGAGTTTTGCAGCTTGAGGCGTTGAAAGAAAAAAACTGGTATAGGGAAAGTAAGGAAACCAGACCTGTGGGATCTTGAGTGGTCCACAGTGCATACAGTGAGATTTATGAAAGTGAAAAAACTGTTAAAGAGCTAAGACATGAATCTTGATTGGCAGACAAAATAGGAAGAGTATGGTAGTCTACAATATCTAAGAGGGGAACACAAGAGCAAGAAGAAGCATTTCTTGGGTTTTAACATGGTTTATAGCAGTAGTCACCGGGGATAAAAAAAAAAGTCATCTGGAATTAAGTAGTCAGAGACAGGTAGATCTGGAGAGGAAGTCTGTGACAGAGAATGTGGAGTTCCCAGGCTCAAGACTCAGCTTTTAGTGACTTGGGGAAATCACTTCCCTCTTGTTCCTAACCCATCTCTGTGCCAGGAACCCCAAACATCCTAGGCAAGCTGTCTGCCCAGGGCAGCTCACTGTCTTCTAAGGAAGAGAGAGGCATAGACCGCACAGTAACAATGAGCTTCACAGTGGGTACCAGCGGGACTTTGGTGGTTGGCATGGTCAACTGAAATACAAGAATGAGGAAATACTTGCCATTGCAAGGAAGCAGAGAAGCCTCCAGGAAGAGGGAGAAAGATGAGAGAGGGGAAGGCAGTAAGAACATCAGGAGTCTCCAGAAAACCAGGAAGAGTTTGGGGCGTAAGGGAGTCTGGCAATTCAGAACCACTCAGCCAAGAGCCAGACAGAACTGCCACACATTTAAAGACCACCTGCAGAGCAACAAGGAGCGACCCCCACTTGAATAGGGTCAGGCTTGTCTCCTCCTGGATCTCTGAGAGCAAATTTGGTAGTAAGGAACTGAAATCATTATGCAGTCCCTGAAAAAATGAGTATAGCTTACTTAGGAGATTGGCACAGGAGCTGAGTGTATCCCAGCTCTGCCACAGCCTCACCTCACTGTTAGTTGATGACTCATGGCTTATTCTTAGAAATTAGAAATGACAGACAGCACTGTGTCATGGAGAAAATTGCTAAGTCTTCAGTGTGTTGTCAGAGAAGTACTTGGAGCCACATTATAAAAATTTCTTGAACATCACATGGAATTCTCTCATGGTTTTCTTCTTCAAAGGACCCTAGAGAGGTTAGTTAACCTTGCGCTTTCCAATGAGTGTGAATAAATGATGCATTCAATGGCTTATGTTATTTGAAAATCAAGTATTTTATTTTAAAACATAGTCAAGCAATATGGAGGTTCTACCAACCAACTAATTTTTCTACATTTCATCTCTCCTTGAACATAAACTGTCTTTTATTGACCACAGCCTTCTTCTTCATTCCCAAGCACCACCCAGAGTGGCCAATTCATTTCAGTGGCTGAATTATAGTAGCATGACTGTCATGAGGTAGCCTTCATCCACTAGGTCCTACTATAGAAGAAACTCTCTTGCATGACCCTCTTATTGCCCCAGATACTCTACGGCTTCATGACCTAGAAGAGTTGTGCAATTTGATATTGGCCTCCAGTGGGTCTGGGGTGGGTCCCAGATGAACACTGTGTGCCTGCCTTCTGCACAGACACTCACCCAAGTTATCTGCCCAATGCTCTGTAGCCCATGGCTTGATCTGTTGACATCAATTGTCAACTAAGTTCATAGCCACAAGTCTAACTGGTAAATCAAGTTACCATGATCAAAGTTTGCATAACCTTGGCTAAGATCCCTGCTCTGCATCCTGTTTCCTCAACTGTCTTATGGAGTAAGTAATGGCATCTGCTTTGTAGAGTGCTTGTAAGAGTCAAATGAAACAGTACGAGAAATAGTTAATGAATATTTACTACTGCTACTACAGTAATGATGGGGATAGGTATAGGAGCTACTAACTTGAAGGATTACTTTTACTGCTTTGCAATAAAACTTAATGGTTTGCACAGTGGCCTCTACTTTCTAAAGCTGGGATACCAGTAAAGGCAAACCTATACAAGATCGTCATTTGTGGCAAGTCTTTTCTACCCTGTGGGAAACCTGGGATAGTAGAGCAGAAAGAGTGAATCTGGTCTTTTCTCCTAATGCTAAGGTAAGGACACCCTGGGGAAGCAGTTACCAGCATGAGGCCGCAGAGCTAATAGGTGCAAGAGCTAGGTCTACACTCCAGGATTCTTGATAATTGGTTCTGTCCGTCCTGTGTAATGAGGCTACAATGAAGGGAGCCACAAAAAGATAATCAGCCTTTGCTGAGAGCCACCTTGTGCTAAGCCCACGGAGAGGAACCTTGTATTCATGATGCCACATCACTTTCATCAGAATGGCAGGGAGTGGGGACATTATCCTTACTTTACAAGTGAGAATATGGTGACAACGTTTATAAAGCTCTTATCTTGATTCATTTTCAGCTGCAATAAATAAATACTCTAGACTGGAAAACATAAAGAATAGATTTCCATCTTTAGGTTCAATAGAGGTTTTACTGAATGGATTTCAAGATGGAGGGGTTCTATGAGGACATTGGAATCTGGTAAGCTCCATTGTTGTGCCATAACACGATGAAAGCACTGCATATGAAGGTCATTCAGCAGGCCAGAGAGAGACGTATATTACAGCAAAGCCATTCCGATAAGAACATGAATCCATTCTACTCAGAATAGAGCACTCTTGATCCAGTCACTTCCAAGTCTCCTCACTTCTCAAACAGCATTAAAAGATGTCATTGGGGATTTAATTGTCAACATATAAAATTTGCAGGACAGGACTACATATGTAGGTGTGTGTGTGTGAGTGTGTGTGTGTGAGTGTGTGTGTGTGTGTGTGTTTGTGTGTGCATCTGTGAAAGTAGGTCAGAGATAATCTCTCATTTGCAGGCTGAGTTAGTCCTGTAGTTCAAGCACAGAGATGCAGGCTTCAAACCAAGCTCTCCTCCCCTGCCAAGAACTCTGAAAGCCAAGTTTTTTTTTTTCCATCCACATTCATCTCTGGTCTTCCTGAGTGTCTGACTATGTTCCAGTACCCGGTGAAGTGACCAGTTTAGTCACCTGGTCTTTCTAGGGGCTTTCCTCAGCTTTTGAAGTTAGCATAGAGGACCACAATCCTGCCAGGCTACAGACTTCTAAGACCAGTTGTTGATACACTATTTATTAAAAAAGAAAGCTTGATTTTT
Source organism: Microtus pennsylvanicus (assembly GCF_037038515.1). NCBI lineage: Eukaryota > Metazoa > Chordata > Mammalia > Rodentia > Cricetidae > Microtus > Microtus pennsylvanicus. Next base: position 54,701,627 of record NC_134590.1, on the reverse strand, counting down.
TTAATATCTTGCCCTTTGGGCAGGACACTGAGATCAGAAAAGTAACTGCCAGGTGGGTCACTGCATCTCTGCCATCCCAGCTACCAACATCTAAGAGCCCAGTCCCCATTCTAAATCCAGAGTGTCGCAGCAAATCTGATACAAGAGCAAGAACCCAGTAGGTCACTTCCATTTCTGAGTTGGCACACACATGTGGCAAGCACCATCTTCCTCCCTTATGGCCCCCTTTCTTTCCGTGTTTTACAAGCTGAGCTCTGTGAAATGAGTGACTGCCCAGGGTCTCAAACACTGGTTTTGGCCAGACAGGAAATGATGATTCTACTTGCCATTAATGGAGACCACGATGCAGCTGGCATAATGAAATCTGTTTGGAGCTGCACACCAACCCTACAGCTGACAGCTACCTATGTGACAGAGTTTGGGTTTTTTCTAGTTGCAAAGTACAGCCTATTTTAGGTAGCAGGTGCTTCCCAGAAGCAAGCCCCCTTGGTCCTGTATCCCAGGACCTTCTTCTCTGAGGCATTTGGGTCTGGAAAATAAAGTGAGGTAGCTACAATTTCACTCCATCAACTGCTACGAGCTTATCTCCTGTATCCTCCTTACTCTTGGGGCAGGGGGAGATGTCAGTATAGACATTCATCTGCAAAAGAAGAAATGGGACAAAGGAGAGCTGACAGAAAGACAGACAGTACAGAACAGACAGCCTCATTCATGTTTATCTACAGAGAAATAGAAAGGGCAAAACAAGCCATAACCTATCATTATGACCCAAGAGCCTAGTGGGGATATAAGAAAAGCAAATCTAGTTAAGAACATACTTTTATAAATAAAGTTTTATTGGTGCCAGACATGGCAGTATACACCTGTAGTTGCTACACTCAGGAGACAGAAACAAGAGGGTCTTGTAGCTTGATCTACTTATTGAAACCTCAAAATATCAAAACTCAAAGTTTTATTGGAATAGTAAATACAAAAAATACGTTTCTGCTAGTGATTTGATTTTTTTCCATTTTATCCAATAATAGCAAAGCTATGAAAGCATATGCTCCCAAAGCAGAACACATTTGCTGTCAATTGAGTTGCAGAAAAATGTTGGGAGTGACCCAGTTCCTGCCAAGGTCCTTTGAAGTGCATTACACTTGATCCCATTTACTCATCGCAGCAACTTTTGTTCTATGGGTATTGATAATGGCTTGCATGTAGAGACTTGGAGAAATAAGGCAACTACTTGTCTGTCACATAGAAGTATTTAGTTGACCCAACGGCACTTCTCTTTCTTTGTTTCTAAATACTGAGACCTGGGTTCAACCCTTGAGTGAGAGACTTCAGCGCATGGTGGACTGCAGGAAAGACTGCAGTAAGGAGGCACGGGCCAAATGAAGGAGGAGGGCAGGCATGAGTGCAGCCAATAGCGTGGAAGAAGTAATGCAGAATTTCAGAGAGCAGAGACCAGTTTATCGACTAGAACAGAGGGAGCATTGGGTGTACTCTGGCAGATCACACAGCTACAAAGACCTCACTGCCAGTCAACCCTGAGGCTTTGTTGAGTCCAGGTGCTTCAGGCCTTGGCAGCCAGCCTCATTCCCTGACCCCAGTGTTTTCTGAGGGCCGATGGTCACAGTCTCCAGGAGCAGTGACTAGAGCCAAGAGTCCCTTCACACTGGAGTCAAAATCAAACCAGCTACAGACCTGATGTTTGTTTTAACAACACACTCACATGTGACCATAGTTTCTGTTTAACCAGGTGCAAAGAAAGGACACAGCACTGGAAACCAGCCCAGTGGCATCCTGTTTGTCAGTGGTTCCACGTGTGACCTTGGATAAGTCACTTAAATGTTCTAACTCCAATCTCTATCACATGTGGGGCTTGGGACAAATGGATCTCTATCAGCACACGCTTATTAAATAGCAATAGATGAGTCAACACAGAAACCATTAAGAACTCCAGAGACCACACGTCAGCTGATTAGCTACCTTTGGCTTTTAGTTAGATATGATCCCATAAAGTTAAGAGTCAGGTGGCATTGGTTGATTTTGTAAGAACTTCTGTATCTGTAACTGGCACCTGAGCTATCCTATCATAAAATGAATTAATTGATCTTAATGTTTACCAGCTTTTTACTTGATGCTAACATGTGGCTGTAAATAAAGCAGAAGTAACCAGGCATCACAACAACACAGACCGGCAAATACCAGACCAGGAAACAGCTGAGCACTTCCCAACCACGTGGCTCCAGAGCCAACCAGTTTGGGTTCATAGCTGGACTGCAATTAAGTATTCATGCACCTTAGCCAACTGTGTAGCTTTTCTGTGTCCGAGGTCTTCATCTGCAAAACTAGGATAAAAATAGTTTGTGTTTCAGGGCTGTGTTGCAGGATCAATTTATCCAACTCTTAGAATGCTATTAGAACTGTGGAGGCACACATGAAGTGTTCTGTGAATATCACTCACGGTGATAATTAGGAAATGTACTGGGTGATAAAGGCTCATGTGTTCTCTAGAGTCACTGTTCTTACAGAATGAATCGATAGATAGATAGATAGATAGATAGATAGATAGATAGATAGATAGATAGATAGATAGATAGGAAGGGAGTTTAGGGAAACCACAGAAGTAGGTCCCCATGCCAGTGAAGGAATGAGATAAAGATGGCAGACAGTAGGACTAAGCTAGAAGCCCAAGTCTGACGATGCAAGCTGAATAAGCATCCTCTCACACTCCCCATCCCCAAAGGAGAGGTGCATAGCCCAGCACATAATTGATATGTAACACACTCTGAGTTAACCACACCCGGCTTAAAACACCACACACACCAGCACGGGACAATGGGACTCACTTGGCACATGGTCCAGAAGGAGTTATCCTAGGGACTCCCAGAACCTAAGGGCCAAGCATGGGTGATGGATACACATAGTGACATTCACCCACTGGAGTCAAAGATGGCTATAGAAACTGAAAGAGAAAGAGAAAAGTATTCCTGAGTGTCAGAGGTGTGAAAGTAGAATAAAGAAGAAATAAGAGAGAGATTAGTGTAGAAGAGAGGCGGCATGGGACCAGTTTGTCAAAACCTGATTACATTGGCCCAATCAGTGTCATTGGGGCCTAGAGTCCTGGGTAGAAATGGGGCACTATGGAACATTAGCAGCCTAGGGTTGAGGAATAGCAGAGAAAAGACCTCTACACGGTGTCATGACTGTGCTCAAGCATTGTCCTCCATGATGGGGTTGCCGTGGTTGCTACTGAGTCATTCAGTGAGGCTAGGGGTATAACACAGACACTATTCCTAACATATTAAGTCTACAAGAACCGCTGAACCTCCCACTCATCCTTGTGTAAATCAAGGTCATAATAGTACTATCTCCAAGTGTTCTTAGGAGGACGACATGGCTTAATATACTCAAAGTGCTTTAAATACTACCTGAACTATAGCAAATGTTCTGTATTATTGCTTAATTGCATTTTAATTTACTCACACAAGGAATGCACTGATGCCTTTTCCTCGACTCCACGTTGGTTGTTTAAACTATAAAACGACTAATGCAGGATTCTCACACTTAGAATGTTGAGTATCTAAGGAGAACATCAGAAAAGGAAAAGGAGGAACAACAGTGTTAAATGTCTGCTAGGGTGGGGAACCGTGGGGGCCCTCACAGGAAAGACAAACAAAGAGGCTAGAGACAGAAATATGGAGGAATCATACAAAATGCTATGCCCTGATCCCTCATACTTTTTAAGATTTATTCAAGAATGAGGCAGGGACAAACATCAAGAATAGGCACCAAGGACGGTGGATTTAATCATTTAGTTGGTAGATTTGCTTGCCTTGCATACATGAGTCCCTGGGTCCAATACTTACATTTCTAGAAAACAAAACAAAGTCAAAAGAACAAAAATCAAGCCAATCGAGTCATAAGCATGGCCCAAGCAGATATAGACTGGAGCCCTGCCAGGCCACTAACCACTGACAAGAGAAGACATGGCTTTCATCTGTACGACAGAACGTGAGGACACACTCAGCACTTCTGTGCTTTGAAATAAATATTCATTTTAAAGACTTAACCAACACGTCATGACCACGTCTCCTTCCTTTCCTGATACTCAGACTTTTTATTGTCCCCAATCAATATACTGATGGAAAAGAAGAAAAATGACTAAGAGAAGCCATGGCTCTGCCCTGTGTGACAAAACAAAACAAAAAAAGCATCAATGAGTTTCAAATATACTTTCAGTTTCCATTTCAACTTGAAATTTGTCTTTTGGAAATTAGATATATTAAAGAGAGAACACTTGTGCTTCGGAGAGGCCCACGCTGACGCATTTAAAGAGAAACATGAAGGTCTCCAGCTACAGTGTAAAGACTGGAGGCAGCTACAGAACAAGCCAAGACCCCTCATAACCATTTATTTTAATTGTTGTTTTCTGTTGTGTCTGAGGAAACTGACTGGTCTAAACTCACCTTTAAGAATCCTCTTACCTGCTGTTCCCAGAGAGACATGAACACAAATACATGTGCTTATTCGAGGCAATGCCGAACCAAATTATTTTACAGCCATTTTAAAATTCGACACGCTCTTGATAGCAGTGGTTCTCAACCTTCCTAACGCTGTGACCCTTTAATACAGTTCCTCGTGTTGTGGTGAGCCCCAACCACAAAACTATTTTTGTTGCTACTTCATAACTGCAATTTTTCTACTGTTATGAATCATAATGTAAATATCTGTATTTTCCAACGGTCTTAGGCAACCCCTGTAAAAGGTCATTTGAAAGGTCCTTGAGAAAGGTCAAAAGGGGTTGCAACTCACAAGTTGAGAAGCACTGTTTTATAGGAAAACTAGGAAGAACATAAAAATGATGACCCAGAACTCCAATTCTTTGAGGAAAGCTTAGCTTTGGGGTGTTTCCTTGTTGACAGTTTTGTTTTTTTGCTTCAGGTAGTAAAGAGTCGCTGCCTCTCCGCATCCATAACCCACCCTGCTGCTTGATGGTCAGCTACAGGAGGAGCCGAGAGACAGTATGAAAGACCATGCCCGTGTGCCTAGTGCACTACATTTTCTCAGGGCAATCCGGGCCAGAATTTGAGTCAAGGGTTGGGAACTGTACCAGGTGAGGGGCAACAACATGCTTTAAGCTTTACTCTGAAGGACTGGCTGTGGGGAGAAGACACCTTAGAACACCAAAGGCACTGACTCACGGCTGGCGGTGGATCAGGCAGAACCAGAAAAGGCAGTAGGACCAGCTCGAGGAGAGGCCGCAGAAGAGGAACTGAGGCTTATAAAACCTGGAGAAACCCTGAGGTAGGCTTGCATTACCTGGGTGGCAGTTGATGGCAGACACTCGGAGACCATTTCCCACCCAAGCACGTCTTTGGCAAGTTCAGCAGGTTTTTCTTTTCTCCCTGACCACTGTGTAGGAATGCCAGGGACCACTCCCAGCCCACTGTGCTGATAATGAAGGAGGTGCGCCTTCTGAAGCCAGTAACTCACCTGGACAAGAGTCAGCAAGTGTTTGCTGTCGAGGACCAGAGAGTAAACGCGCTGGGTTTGTGGGTCACTTAGTGTCTATGTCATGGAGTCTTTATTTTTGTTAATAGACAGGAGACGTGGGGGTGGTGAGGGTGGAGGAAGCGCCTTCACTCAGGCACATGACAGAAAAGATATATCCCTGAGCAGAAACTTATTTCTCATCTTAATGAAAACTACAGATACCTCTCCTAAGGACTGTGTGAGATTTTCTGACAAATGAATGTGGAACGTAAGCTAGTTTATCTAATTAAACGTAAAAGAAGAATGTATTAGCTCAGAAAGAATTAGGTTTCATTTTTTTTTTCAAACAAATTTGTTTTTGTAGCTTCTTACTCATCCCCTGCTGCTCCCACTTCTCCCTGGCCCCTGCACTTTTACTCCAGTAGCCTCCTCCCCTCCTCTGTCATCATCACCTGTGACCTTTGACCTACCGGCTCCCTTCTCAGCACCTCTTGTTTCTCTGATAGTCTCCGATCTCATTCCATAGACCTAGATAAGAAAGAAATCCAGTCTTGACTGAGGTCCTGGGCGGTAGTCATGGTCACACCTCCATCTCCACTGGAGCACAGGGAATGTCTCCAGGCTCAACACTCTTCTAATGCTTAGGAAGACAGCCATCCAACCCTAGACATGGTTAAATATGGTACTCGACAAATGAGCAGTACCGATGATGTGTAAGAAAGAATCCTCAGGAGAATTCTAGTGTCATCTATTGTCATTTTGAAACTCAACAAAGATCCAGACACATTCCTTTCCCTTCAAGAACTTTAATTGCGTTGACTTAAGAATTTTACCTGACATCTAAGGAAGATAAGACTTTGAACATACAAGCTGACGATGACCAGAACATATATGGAAGCAGAGCACAGGCATACAACTTGCAGCAGCCAGCCAAGGAACCCATCATTACCATAAGTAGCCCAGGAAGCTTGCCTGCTCCTTATAATCAGATTTATAGAAAGTTGGGCTAGCAGTAACCCATATTCTTGAGTAACTAATCCAGGAAGTCAAACAAGAACCACCATAACAACTGACCCAGCATGGATTGGACTTATTAATCACCCCATCCCTCCTTCTAACAGAGGGAAAACCAAAACAAATATGCACTCTAGCTAATCAAATATAGTGTCCTGGTTAAAGGTAGACAAGCTTCAGTCTCCTGAAGCCAACACTTCCAACTGGGTAGCATTGACGTTCCTACCAGATCCCTGTCCCTCACTGCACAGCATCTGCACCCCTCAGCTGGCCTCTCCGTCACACAAATAACAGTAGCCAAGCACACTGCTGTGAAAGCTCATTCTTATCCTTCACTTACTTATACAAAGTCATTGATTATTCCTGTTCTGACTGTTCCCGTGTTATAACTCACCAATCCCAGTATTTCAGGGTTACGTAGAAAACAACTGAGCATGCTTTAATTCATCATGAATGCTGTCTGTAAGGGAAGCAAATCCCAGAGCATCCTGAACCAGTGTTCCATTCACGACGCGAGCTGCCTGACTGGAGGCAAAGTTGCTTCATACTAGGCTCTCTGTGAGATGGAACAGAAGCCAGTGAACTGGTTGAACAACGCTGTCGGTACACTGCTATGGACGATATGAAGATACCAATGGAAGAGAAATAGGAACTTACAGATGATGCCGTTGCTAGAGTGCAGATTTCAAAAATACACTAACTGCTATGTGAGAAGAAGAATGTCATAACAAACTCACTTAGCGGATGCTATGTGGAACCAGTTAAACAAGATTTTTTTTTATTGGGCATTTAATTTGCAAAGAGGGAGAAATTTGAAGTGCATTTCCGAGGATAATTGATTCAGGGGCTCACTCTAGGCAAGGCATCTTTTGGCTCCAGGATAGAGAGAACCAATCTTGGAAAATGCAATTGTAGAAGACTAAGATGTTCAGGGAGATTTTAAAATTTTAATTGAAAGGAAGTAAACCAAACTAATGCAAAAGAAAATGGTACGTTTTTAGTAGGGCCTAGTGGCTTATTAAAGGCTTAGCACACTTAACATTTATTATCTCATTTCATTCTATCAATATCTCTTGAAGTCCGGCGTTAATTATGATGACTATTTTACAGGTGTGGAAAGAGACAAAGGAGGGTATAGAATAACTTCTCCAGGAGTCATCTACCCTAGAATGAACTCACTAACTACCCCGCCCCCACTAAACTGCCCATGCGGCTGCAGCCCCTGACCCTGCAGCCCAAGGAAGGACAGGGGTCTTTTTACCTCTGCAGGGCCATCTGAGAACTGACAGCTCCCCATCCCCTAAAGACTTTTCCAAAGCAGTGAGAACAAGCAGGCATCTGTGTTATGATAAGCAACACAAACGGGGTCCTGGATTCTCAGTACTCTGGCTTATAAAACGGCTAAAAGCATTGTTTCTGATCTTGTAATGGACTAAATCATGCTTCTGCTAAATTCATATATTGAAATGCTCACCCCCCCCAACATGACGATTCTTTGAAACTGGAACTAATCAAGGTTGTGAGGCCATAAGGGTGGGGCTCTAATCTGGTATAACAGAAACCATATAGGAGAAAGATTTCTCTGTCTTTATCTGACTCTCTGCTTCTGTCTCTCCCCTACACACCTCACGTCATGTGAAAGACATTAAGAAATACCATCCCCAAGGCAGGAAAGAAGTCCCACTGGAAAGAGAATCAGCTGGAATGTCACTTTGCACTTTCAGCCTTTAGAGATAAAAGAAAAACAAAACAAAAAAAATCTGTTGAATCGCATGGCCTAGGTAATTTTGTGACTATAGACAGATAGGAAAGTAAGACAACCCCGTCATCCTCATTACCTCAAAAATTGACTGTATTGGGAAGTAGAGCCTTTAGAAGGATAACTAAAATAAAGTTGTTAGGGTGGACCCTCGTCCAACCTGACTGGTGTCCTTGTGAGAAGAAGGTGGAACACACAAAAAACCTGACCAAGGCTAGGCAGCCATAATGAAGAGGTGATAAGAAAGATGGGCATTTGAAAGAGGCTCCAGATGAAGCAAAAGATACCAGTATATGATCTACATCCATGATCGATCATCCTGATATCATTTATATACACCTCCCAAGTGACAGGGTGTCGGTATCTATCCCTTCCACTGCTTGAGAGGGAATCTTCTACTAGAGTCCAGGGAGGGAGAATAAAGGCAAGTCCATCATCCATTATTAATAGTCACCCTTTTTCTAGTCCTTGATAAGTACCCACCAGCCCAAGTTGGTGACAACGAGATATTTATCTTTTGAATATGTTTCCTCGGACCTCATAACTCTATGCAATAGCAAGCCTCTTCACTGGCACACTGACTGAGAGCTTGGTCCAGGATACATTTAATCTTCATGCTAAAGAGATTCACTTACTAAAGCAGACCATCAAAGAACTGCAAGTTAGCATTTTGCAACATAATTGTGGTATATAGACAACTATAGTCATATCTGCCACAAGTTTCACATGGTAGCCTTTGCCCCAGAAGGAAAGTGAGGAAGGTCCCATGCCTGGCAGCATCTCTGTGACCTGTTCCAGTTATAACACTCTGTATCTAAGTCCTTTATCTCACATCAGGAAGAGAAGAGGACCTAGACAGATGTCATGTCTTAGTCATATCCAGAAAGTCACACCAGGTCCAGTTCAGAGGGCTGTCTATTTAGTGTCAGAAGGTCTAAACCATCTCATGATACAGAGGACCAGGAACCATTCATGGATATGTCCAGGAACGTGTGCTCATCTGACTCTCTGCAGTGCCTTTCAAAGGGGGCAAACATCTTGTTTTGTACAGAGGGTTTCATGTATGTGGTAGTGGTGTGTCCCTGGGAGGCCAAAGCACTAATAAAATAATTTTCACCTCTTTCGTGATGGCTAATGTTTCTTCGTGCACCCTATATGCTAGAGAAGAACAGCCATTTGTGCACTGAGTGTTTATTGAATATCAATTATTTGCTAAACAACAAAGCTGGCCACTCTGTTTTCATGATATTCACAGTCCAGTCAGGAAGTGAGACAATAAATGAGATAAGTGACAAGGAAATTATCATAGCATAATAAAAGCCCAAAATGAATTCATCAATGAGGGGCATAAGGAGATCCAGGTGCAAGCTGGATAGAGGCGCAGTTTAGAAGTCCCGCCAGGATGTCTGTGCTGATGAACTGAGGTGAAACAGAAGCTTAACAGAGAATATGAGGGCAGTGACTTACAGCTGCCAGGTCATCTGCACACTCCACAATTAGATGTGGTGATGATCTTCGTGTACATATACGTGTCAATATTTAACTCAAGCAGTTCATGGGGAAATGCTCGTGTGATTAGGGAGGCCATGTGTTTCCAGATCTACAGGGTTTGTAGAATGAGTCAGTAAGCTGGAGGCCCAGGAGAGCAGACGGTAGTAACAGTTCCAAAGTTGGCTGCTGGCTCAACACCCAGGTAGAGCTTATGCTTCCATTTCATTCTACGGCAAGGATAAATGTCCCTTATCTTGGAAAAGATTAGCTCTTGATTTCGGGTGGAGATATCCTCATTATTGCTTATTTTTGAAGAGCGAGGGGTGGAAGCCAGGGCTCTGGGTGTGCTTGTCAAGTGCCCACACCGGGCTCCCCACCAGCCTGCAAGTCAGCCACCATACTGTGTTTATGCTGATCGCCTAAGGCTCAGCTGTGCTTGGGATGGCAGTTCCTTTAGTTTGTTCTACCATTTCAAATGTTAATCCCATCCAGAAATGTCTGAGATAGAGCTTGGCCAAAGTTGAACAGTGTGTGGCGTGATCAAGTTGATGAAATTAACCATCGTGATTGTAAACAGACATTGGACAGTGGCTAAAAGTTGAGATTAGGGGGTGTGCTGGCTTTGGTGTGTATGGTATGGAGCAATATCTAGAGGGTGGGATGGAATTGCAGAGAGCCATGTGGTACAGGATAAAATGGAAGAAGGTGGTATCACCGGAGAAATCTCAATTAGCCACCTGACTCCATCCCATTCTAGCTTCGTGCTTCACACTTTCTGACCCCCTGGTACCTCGTCTACACTGTGGGGCTAGCAGCGCATGACTCCCATAGCTACAGGGAAAATTAAAAGCTCTTGTGGATAAGAGGCCTAGACATCCAGATCAGGAAAAAAAAAATCAGGAAATTGTTGAGAGTTTCCTCACCAACCCTAAAGAAACTGCCAGGAGCTTCTCTGGCCCTGGGGGCTAGGGATCTTCATTACAAATGCAATTAGTCAGAAAAATTAGCCAAATTCCTAAGATTCCAGACTTCAGGAGTTTTAGTAGGATTACTTTTTACTCTTTGGGGGCCAGTCTGAAGAGGGAAAATGAAAATTCCCAGCCAGTGGGTGGTCTGCAGTAACGAATCAGGACCCCTTATTGAAGGCAAAGTCATCCAAGGCCTAGGCCTGAGACCAGGGCCCAGTCTCAGTCTACCGGTTAAACCAGCTAAGAGCTCTCCTGAGTTCCTCATGTAGACCGGCGGACCCACAGTTGGAGTCTCTCGGCTGTCTGTGGATAGCACATGTACCAATGTGTGTCTCTCTCTTTGTGTCTCCTGACAAACTTCAGCAGCATGCACACACCCCCCTACACCACCAGAAGACAGGGACCACCTGCTACCTGTGCTCCCCTTGGAATGGCTGTTGCTTGACTTCAGAGGAAGACACAGGTATCATCATGGTCCTGCCGCTAGGCTCTCTGACCTATCTGGAAGTTGGACTTCCAGGTCCTTAGTTCTTCCAATTATAAAACAGCACAATAATATAAACACACCTCTGCAGGCTTTATTTATAAAGAGAATTGATTGAATCCTCATCACGTGGAAGCACAGTGACCTTGGTGGCTCTAATGAACTGCACAGGAGTACGCTGTGAACTTGTAGCTTGTGCCAGGCAAAGGGCCCTGAGTTCTGGAAGAGCCCCTTGATATTCTTATTACGTTTTCACCATTCTCACTTAGCACTTGGTTCTAGAGACTTTGATCCGAAATCCCCTTTTCTTCCTTTCTTTGGAACATGGTAAAAATGTGGCTGACTGGGGTTTAGTGAATTCTGTAACACTGGTCATCAATGAGTCATTCAACTAGGAAGTGAGCGTCTTTCTGCTCTGTCATTTAAGACAGTTCTGGATCGTGCGTTTTATGAAGTACTGTTTACGAGTGCTTAGTAATCTAAGTGGCCACCATCCTTCATCATCCTTACTTTCTGTCGCCCAGTGGTCTCTGCCCTTGGACCAGTAACCTTCAGCCTAGTGGCTATTCCGAAATGATCCCTAAATGCTGATGCACGTAACTGGGTGAACAGCAGGGCCTTCTTAGACAGGCCTAATAGTCACTGCTCTGTGAACTGGCCAGAGGCAGTGTTTCGTTTGAAGATGACAGGGGTGGGGCAGATACCTGTTATTAGTCAACTGTGAAAGTGGGTGGAGCCTGGGATAGTCTCCCATCCTGGAGAACCACCCCTCTGCTTCAGGGGGTGGCGATGGACATGAAGAATTTGTGAGTCATTCTCCAGGAAATAGCAAGGCTGGGAGGCCAGGACAGGGAAGCAGCCTGCTGGCCTTGTGTGGGCCACCACACCAGCCCTGGGGAAATGGGGCAAGTGTCCCAAGACAGAATTGGAAGCAAACTTCCGTTTGTGAATCAAGAGTTCTACAGCGGTGCAGCAATAGAGGGGCCCTGAACCATGTCTCCGAATTCTCTTTACATCTGTGTTTCCTTTCCACCTCACTTTTAGTTCATTTTGTTGTTATAATTTTATTTATTTTTTAGCCAGTGCATTGAACTGCATGTAAAGGAGCCAATGGAATAGAGTCATCACCTTGCTCGGGGCAGGCTTTGAAAAGACACAGAGCTGTATCTATCTGGGTAATTCTGCAGTGCAAAGTGGGGTAACTGACATAGACCTGAGAGAGGCCAAGGAAAATGTAGCAGTGAAGAGAAAGAAACTTATCCTTCGGATTACATGTGTGCTCTGGGCACTGTGTATGCTTACATATTTTCAGGAACCTTCGAGACACGCAATTGCCAAACTTTCTACTAAGAAGCGGATCTTAACCAGGAGTGGTGCTGTGTGACTTTGCTTCCAGCATCCAGGAGGCTGAGACAGTAGGATTACAAGCTTGCTTGTGGCCAGAGGACGAAGCATGAAAAGGAGAGGAGGAGGCTACTCCCTCCAATCTGGTAAAAAGCTAACCAAGGGACACCATCAAGAATACAAACCACCTTCCTCCAATTAAACAATACATCATAGCATTAATCAGCAAGTCCTTCCTGTGTCCTATATTCTGTTAGGAATTTCCCACAACAAAGGGAGCTGCAGTTTCAGCTTACATGGTAGCTTCGAAATCAGAGTAAAGAGGGTGCAATCCTTGAGATGCTTACAGAGGCAGTTACAAGAGGACCGCATCCTCCTGGGATGAAAGCTGTTTTACTGTGTATTAAGAAAGACTTTTGAAAGCAGATACAAAACTGGGATGGAGGCTTTGTAGTTCCCCCAAAGCTTTCATTGGAGCACCTGCAAAGATTTTATTGGCCCATAGCTTTAATCTGCATAGGCTCCCAAGGGCGAATGGCAAGCTTCCCTGTCCCTATTTACCAGGTGGAGAAAACAAGGACGGATATGTACTAGATGCATCGATTTTATTTTACAACATAAAACAAGTGGCAAGACTAATTTTTATAAAGATAAAATTAGTGAGATTTTAAGATGAATGAATGTGTGCATATATTTAAAGGATACACATACAAACACAGAGACATGTAACTATAAAATAGGTAAGTTAGAGTTCCCTTCAAAGGCTCTCCGATGGTTTCCAGAGGAAGCTCTTTCCGCATTTCCCCCACTGTATCACTCCACTTATTTTAAAGTGTGGAGAGATTGTCTGGGCAAAGCCATTTGACTCTCGGACCAACTTGATGAGCATTTCTTAGAACTGCTGTGAAGTCACTGCCCACAGCAAGTGAGGAACAGGGAAACAGGTCAGGCCAGTGCAAAGTTGCATGTGCATCCTATGGGATGCAGTGAGGCCCTTTCAGGAAAGTTGTGAACTTCATGGAATACATAAGGAGACTCTAGACACCAGACAGGGAAGAAAGGTCACCTTGAGCCCAGCCAGTGACACTCTGATTCCCTTCTGTCTAGGACAACAAAGGGAGATGTGAGAATTCTCCAGCCACCAGGCTATTCCATATGTCTGCATCCATGCTCAGTGGACATAAATACTTTCTGATGAAGCCAGCCCATCATTTCCTGGAGTCGCATCCTGCTGGAGGTGTTCAGAGGCAGTTCCGATCATGTCCCCCAGAAACAGTTATGCCATCGAACCAAAGGCCTCTTCTGCCTCAATCTTTTTACCCGCTTGGAAGAGACAAGGTCATAGTAACTAACTGAGTGGATTGTGAGTGCTGAGGCATACAGCACTGTAAGGATCTTCAAGTAATCCAGGTAGGTAGAAAGCACTGCTTGACCGTAGTCACCAGCAACAGCCTCATTGCCCTTCTCCTTGTCCTGGAGCACTGTGGATTAACACCAAGTACTTCCTGAACATTACTGCAAAGGATCCTCAACACAGAGTGGATAGCTTTATTCCCCTGTGATCAATAAATGAAGCACTAAGAATATCAGCCATGTGAGAGTTGATCTTTATTGTCAACCTGGCTGCATTTGGAATTACCAAAGACACACAGCTTTGGGTATCTCGATGGGGAGTTTCCAGAAGGGTTCAACTGAGTAGGGGAGACTCACCTTGACTGTATCTCAATGTCTGTTGACTAGAGTGCCAGAGCAAATACAAAGAAACAAAGGAGAAGCCCACTGAGGATCAACAGTCATGTTATCTGCTCCCCGACTATGGAAACAATGTAATCATTTGCCTCGTGTTTCTGCTGCTGTGAATTTCCCGCAGGATACACTCTGTCTCAATCCATGAGCTAAAGGGAACCCTTGCTTGAGCAGCTTTACTCCAGTGTTCTGTCACAGCATTGAGAAAAATACCTAATGCAAGGAATTGACTACGGTTTGCCAACTAGTGACTGGTATTGCATGGGGATGTTGCATAGTGTATACAGGTCTTGGAATGCCATATTGTAGCTTAAAAATATGTACAATCACTATGAGGATTCAAATATGTCTTCATTAAAAAGTAAATGGAAGGAAACCTCCCTGGTTGGGAGGAAATATCATTTAAGATAAAACCCACGTAATCCCTTGCTTAACTTTGAGTTCCTTTTGCCTGAGTGTGGTGCATAGTGTGTGAAAATAGCACATGTGTTGAAGAAACTGCGGGCTGTGTTCCTGCCGCCCGGCTCCTGGCTGCCTGGCTATATTATGCCCCGAAATAATTACACGGTAACTGTATTCTTTTAGACACTGCTTGGCCCATTAGTTCTAGCCTCTTAATGGCTAATTCTCACATCTCGCCTACGTCATATTTAGTAATCTGTGTAGCACCAGTCTTACCAGGAAAGATTCAGCATGTCTGACTTGGCGGCTTGCTTCATCACATCTGCCCTGGAGATGAGAGGCTTGGCGTCTGAGCTCACTTCCTCTTCCTCCCAGCATTCTGTTCTGTTTACTCCACCCACCTATGTTCTAACCTATCAGGCCAAGCAGTTTCTGTATTCATTAACCAATGAAAGCAAAGGATATATGACACTCCCACATCACACATGCTTTGAAGTCAGAACACTCAGCATGGAGACACATGGGAAAATCTCCAGGCGATGTCCATGGTATCAATCTCTGTCAGGATTATTGTACTGTCTTCAATTTGGTTAGCTCTCTTTTTCTCTCTCTTCTCCTCTTTACTTTAAGGAACCGTAGTTAGCTTTTAAATATCAATCTTCCCTAGTCATACTTCTAACTTTATTTTATGACTACTTAAAATTGCATACAATATATACAAGCTGTGTGTGTCTGTGGTTTAACTGAAGTTATGTCAATAACTTTGGGGGTGACAATGCTCCCACGAAACAAAACTGAAGACTATCAACAAGCAAAAACCCCACTCAAAGCAAAGGAGCCCTGTTTTTCAGGAGGGCTAAAAAGATTCCCAAAACATTATAGACTATTTCCATTGCCCCTGGTGCCTTCTAGAAAAGGAGGCAAGACCCTATTACTGAAGACACCACACACTTTGCATACAGGATTTGGAAGAATTGATCTGGCTCTGATAAGGAGGCCTCCTCACTGAAGACTAGCTCACATTGTTTTGCAAGGAGCCATTCAAGTTTCTGGTGGAGAAAATCATCAAAGCTCCTACCCAGGTATAATAACAACTCATTCCAATGACCAGCATAGCAGGATATTCCACTAGCTGCAATAGTGGAACTTACATCTTTGGGGTAACTGACAGCCATCTAATTGGACTTATGGCCCACTCAGCAAGAGGGATTTGTGCCTGAAACTGTAAATTTACCCAACTACCTGTGGCTGGTAATACTATGGAGCCTAGAGGAGAACCTACTGTTGTGATTACCATGCGAGGTTGGACCTTTAGTGGGTTCCATGGTGGGTGAAAGACAAATACACCTTGTAGACAGAGCGGGAGTGTGGAGCTCAATGAGAGAAGGCTAAAGGGGAGGAAAGAGAAAAACAGAGAAGGACAGAGAGAGAGGAAAGAAGGGGGAGAGAGATCTGCTTGTCTCTTAAGAACAGTAGGAAGAGAGTGGGAATAGACAGGGTTGTCTCTTAAAGGGACCTTTGCACCTCATACAATCAGGGTACTTCTTGCTGCACACAGAGGGGTGACTGTACTATGCCAGGTTCTCAGGGGGCAGGGCCAAGGAGTGCCTAGTTTCTAACATTCCTCCCTTTTTATTTTTTTTTTAATTTAAAAAGTGAGAAGTTGGCATGACAGGTTAAAGGAATGAGGGCATTGAATTATTGAGATGGCTTCCTGCTGACCTTGGGGCATTGACCATCTTTGGGGGAACCTAACAAAGATGGGGTGCTGCCACATCCTGGGGTTTCACTTCACTGCCCAGTAGAGCTCTCTGGCACCTCTTGGATCTGACAAGATGTTGGCAGAGCCAAGGACAAGGTTAGGTTTAAAATTTTTTCCTTAGGTCCTGGTGATTGAAGGGGAGGGTGTCAGGACCAGGGAACAGTGGGGGAAACTTTGGCTATTGATTGACAGTACTTATCTGGAGTGTGTCTGATCTTTTCGAAGTGAATCGAAGTCCACTTCCTACAACTTAAGACTGTAACAGATATTTTTAGCACAGTGAAAAGCACCTTTTAAGTCTGTAGTTAGAAAATGACCAGAGAGATTTGAAATCTTGAGCTTGTGGCTATGAAAATAGTGGTAGTTCTCTGCCAGAGTAAAATAGCTTATTTCCACCCCTTAAGTCGCTTCCTTATACCCTGGAACATTCTATTTATTTATTTATTTATTTTTAGTTTTCTCAGACAAGATTTCTCTATAGTTTTGGAGCCTGTCCTGACATTCACTCTGTAGACCAGGCTGGCCTTGAACTCACAGAGATCGGCCCGTTTCTGCCTCTTGAATGCTGGGATTAAAGGCTTGAGCCACTGCCTAGTTACCCTGGAACATTCTTATCCTCAGACCTTTATAACTTGTTTAATTGGCATTTGCATACCTCCAAACTCATTCTTGACCCTAAAGCATTCTCAGATCCTCACATCTTAAACTTTGTATCTTAAACCTCCTTTTATTTAAAGAAAGGAATAGTAAGAAGTTATCCTGAAATCTGTTATGTGAGTTTGCCCCTTTTCAACTGGCAAACCTACAAGCCATCAAACTGCATCACAGTTCTAGAGAAGGATAAATTTTACCTGAGTAATGGATTAAAAAATAACAGAGACTTATATTGGCTCCCTAGATAGCTACCCTGGGGTCCTCCATGGTCATTGAGGGAAGGTCTTAGGTCAATATCCATTTTTTGGCTGGCAGTCTGGGGCCAGTTAGGCTTCAAGAGATCCTGCAGATTAGGAGTTTGTAGGAAGATAAGTCCCCCATTGGCCCAGATGTCTCAAGGAAGTCCATTCCTCAGTGTCCTTTTGTCCATGTCTGAAGAGGTCTTTGCAGCAGTTGCGGAGAAAGATAGGTTTGGTCAGTGGCTAGTGCTTTCACTTGTGAAATGAGTTACAGGTGGAAATTCTTCTGTACCAATCCATCTTCTTTGGAGAAAGTAGGGGTTGCCCAGGAGTGAACCTGTCCCTCTGGTACAAAAGGCCTTTTTAATTACACATTTTATGCTGTATTCCCCAGATCTCTAGCATTTGAGGGCTATCTATTGGGTATGTGTGATATCTATTGGATATGTGAGATATCTATTGGATATGTGAGATATCTATTGGATATGTGAGATATCTATTGGGTATGTGTGAGTTATGACTGCAATATAGGATCTGGCTGGAGAGATGGATCCAAACTGAGAGGTTGTGGAGGAATGTTTTACCCAGAGTCCTCCAGCTTGACTGTAACTTGTTTTAACTTAACAAGACAGATTTATGTTGGAGAATGTTAGCTTTTGTTAATCTGAAATTGATCTTTATAACCTTAAAATTATAGCATTATGTAGAATATACGTTAAAGCAGGGTTGAATCACATAGATAATATGTTGTTACAAATCTAATCATATATTTTTATCATCATTTAAAAGTACATACCAATTTAAAGTATTTGAGACTTGTTTTCTTTGTCAAGAAGGAGGCGCAATAAACAGAGCTCATTAAGTCTGTTTAAAACGTTTTTCTTTAACAAGTCCATATATGCATACATGCAGTTGAATTTAAATTGCATACACACATTCACATACAGAGTTAAAGCTAGCTGATATTCACATACATAGGGTTAAATCAAAAGTCGCATGCATACATACACACACATATTAAACAGAAGTTGAGTGAAATAAGAAGAAAGGGAAAACCGATGTGTGTTGAGTGAGAGGAAGTTGACTTTTCCATCTCTAACTCGTATGTTGTAGCAAACAGACAGGGTATTTAAAGAAAGAGAGAGAGACAAAGAAAGTGGAGAATCAAAGTCACCAGTGAACGAGAAAGGAGATTCCTTACAGGTGGAAGAGAACAGAGCCACTGCAGGTGGAGTGGGCGGGCGGGGGCAAGTTGTTGCTGTTTGGCTAGGGCATAGGTTGTTGCAGGTTCCACGGCTTGGTTAGGGGCAGAGCTGCACAAGTCTGCAGCTTCTCCCTGTCCCATTCACCATCAGGGGTCAAGTGGCACAGGGGTAGCTGGTCACGTGGCCACCTGTAGAATAGCTGGTGGAGAAATATCCCTTTTAACCTCAAACAAAATGGCTGTGATCACGTAGTCACACCCCTGCTGAGGTTAGTGGTTAGGTCTGCCCTTATCCAAGATGGCGCTTTCCCACGTCTTGTAACTCCTCCCATTTACCCATCAGCTGGCAGACATTAGAAAGGTTCCATAAAAGTTTGGGATTTGGTTCTGTCAACCTGTTTTCCACAGATGAGACAGAAAGATAATTGACAGGCTCAGGTCACTCTCCTGCTTGTCAGTCAAAAGAATGAGGACCGGAGCAAAAAGCCCAAAGGTCGCAGAAGGCACAAAGACAAAAGGGCAGGAGCCTGAAAGGACCCATAGGTCCAAGAAGTGAAGGTACCACTCAGTGATGGCTTTGCTAGGGCACCAGGCCCGAAAAGACCTGTAGGTCCCAGAAGCGAAGGCACCACTGTGAGAGCAGTGCTGAGGCACTAAACCCAAAAGTCTCGCTTGTGGGATGTTTGCTGGAGATGATAGTAGGTGAAAGGAACCAACTGTAGCCCTGAAGGTGGTGGCTGCTGGACCAGGAGTTGGAAAGTAGGCAGTCAGTCTGGTCCAGGATCCCTGGGTGTCTCAGGAACATGGGAGAGACTGGCCGAATCAGGTGCCAAATGTTCATGATTATAGCCCGAGGTGGACAAATATGCCATGCAGTCAGAGCCGGAAGGAGGAACTTATTGAGAGAAGGATAAAGGGGAGGGAAGAGAAAGAGAGAGAAAAAGAGAGAGAGGCAAAGATCTGCTTGCCTCTTCAGACAAACAGTGGAAAGAGAGTAGGTGGGGCTTGGACCTTTGCACCTGCGTACATTCAGGGTACTGCTTGTTGTGTGTAGAGGCCTCTCAGCTGCTCCACAAACCCTACACTTAAGACTCAAGGGCCATCGAGAAGGAGGAAACATGAAGATTGTAAGAGCCAGAGGACCAAGGCAAATGCCCTGAGATAATTTGTTCTTTCTTTTTAAGTTTGACCTTTTATTTTTTATTTATTTATTTTTATTTTCCATTCAAATAATTTCTACTTCCTCCCCTCCACCTCTTCCCCTCCAGCTTCCCCACTCACCCTTCTCCCTCCCTCTCCAGTCTTTTTTTATTTAATTTATTTATTTATTAAAGATTTCTGCCTCCTCCCCTCCACCGCCTCCCATTTCCTTTCCCCTCCCCCGATCAAGTCCCCCTCCCTCATCAGCTTGAAGAGCAATCAGGGTTCCCTGACCTGCGGGAAGTCCAAGGACCACCCACCTCCATCCAGGTCTAGTAAGGTGAGCATCCAAACTGCATAGGCTCCCCCAAGGCCAGTATGTGCAGTAGGATCAAAAACGCATTGCCATTGTTCTTGAGTTCTCAGTGTTCCTCATTGTCCGCTATGTTCAGCAAGTCTGGTTTTATCCCATGCTTTTTCAGACCCAGGCCAGCTGGCCTTAGTGGGTTCCCGAAATTTGTTCTTAAAAAGAAAGAAAAAAGGCCTCAAAGGGCAAGGGAGGCTCTTCAGCTGCTCCATTAGGGAGACCCCCTCAGCTACTCCAGTGGGGAGGTCTCTCAGCTGCTTTCCTAGGGTGGCCCCTCAGCTACTCCACTGGGGAGGCCCCTCAGCTGCTCCACTGGGGAGGGTTCTCAGCTGCTTCATTGGGTGGGTGGGTGCAGAGAACAGGGAATGCTCACCTATACCACTGGGAAGGGCCATGGGCTGCTTGACTGGAAAAGGCCTTTAGCTACATCAGTGGTGAGACTCCTCAGCTGCAATATGTCATGGCAATAGTGTGTGTGTGTGTGTGTGTGTGTGTGTGTGTGTGTGTGTGTGTATCAATCCTATTTGTTTATCTCTTGTTGATCCAGCTTTAGTTACAGTGGTTTGCCCCCAGAAAGAGCAATAAAGATGGAGGGCAGTTATTTTTGCCCTACAGCTGCGTTTCCTAGTCGCTCTTGCTGCTGGCTGTAGCAGAGAGGCTGAGATGATCCTGTTCTGAACAGTTAATGCGGATGAAGTGGTTTGCCCATTCCCTGACCTCATCCTTAAACAATGTTCACGTAACTGTTCTCAGTTTCCTTGCCTGGGCTTGATCTTAGTGGCCAGAGGACTCTTACAGCCTCATCTTGTCACTCTTTAACCCAGTCGTCATTGATATCAGGTCTCAAACCTAGGACAAATGGCTGAGGTGCCTGTTTAACATCTAAGCAGCCCTGGTTGCCAGGTTCTCCCAGCATCCCTCTGCCTCTACCTGTTAAAGAGTACGGCTGGTATACACTGCCCCCCTACTCTAAACTTCTTCAGGCCAGGAACTGGGCTGTCCTTCCCCCAGACGGCCTTCCCTATATAATCCAACCATTTTGGTTACTCGACCCTTTTGTCTACCCTCTACTCTCTTGGCCAGTCTTTTGACCCAAGCCAGCACTCTTGGTCAGTGGCACCTCTCCCCTCATCTCTCTCCCCTCTTCCTCTTCCATCTCCTTTCCTTGCATGGCCTAGCTCAGGGTCAAGTTCACTCTGGGTTCAGAGGTCTCTGCCTCTGGCTATGTTCTGCCTTTATCTACAGTGAACTTTCTCTACTATACCTAGGAGCAGTCATGTCCTTCCTTTTGTATTTTGGTTTTTCTTTTCACTCAATTGGCATAAAAATGCCCACTCTCCCTCTGTACCAGTTCAGGCACAGAACTCTGCTGGGCCTTCTAAAACTTGTGTGCTCAACAGTCCGGCATGGCAGGATCCATGAAGCTCCCTCCCTCTGGGAACCCACTTTTCAACTGAAGCGACTCATCGAACATTCCCACAGACATGCCTAAACCCATCCCAGAAGATTCTACCAACTCACCGTGTGAGCTTCTGTCCCCTGTAAGCCTAAAAGAAGCCTCTCTGTACAGTAGGGCATAATTCGGTAGGTCTGTGCCTTCATGTTATAAACAACAATATGGGGCTAAGAAGTGCCCAGGTCACTTCCTTTTCCAGCCTTGAAACCCAAAAGGCTATTAGATACTTTCATTAACAGGAAAAAAAATTCAAATTTCAACATACCAACTATGTAACCTTGCTAGAAGGAGGAATAACTTTCCTCTGCTTCTAATGAATCCACAAGGGAATAAAATGAGACCCAGATAGATTTCTGAATGACTGAACTATGCCGATCATTGTTTTGACCCCCTGCGTATCCCTAGCGCTAACAATCCTGAGGAGATTGCGGCATGGCTGGGACAGGAGATGGGGAAGTACAGAAGTGGAACAGACTGAAGTTCAGGGAAGGTCGGTGTGTTGCAGATGTCCAGAGCAAGTGCCTAACCCAGCCAATGAGAGGCGCCCAGCAGAGCCCAGCTGCGAGCACCAGGAACAGCTGGAGACAAAAAGGGGGCAGTCGGAGCCGGGGAGAAGAGGTGTGTGCTTCTTGTACTTTTATTTAATCTATAAACATGTTCTTCCTCTTGTTAAATGGAGGTTAAGGGGAAGTCATTAAAGATCTTAGAGCTCATAGTGACAGGAAGATGAAGCAAGCTGGAAGAAAGCCAAGTCGGAGGCCGAGGGACCAGTTCTGAGGTGTGTTCTCCGCCTTCCTCCAGGATGAGCCGAATTCTAATTATAACCTGACCCTGAAACCACAGAGATGACACAGCACAAGGGGTCCCTGTGTCGGCTGGGAAGTCTAAAGCCCTGACCAGACAAGGGAACTGGCGCACCCTCATTCTGCACTCAAATGTTTTGCTACTGAGCTCTATCTTCATTGACTTCCTCATTCTATTTCCTACATCCGAACGAATTCACAAGGGAATGAAATGAGATGCATAGTAGCCTTACTATGTTACCCATTGTTTGGACCCCTACCCAGAATTCACCAGACGTCTCAATCCTAGCATGTTTGTAGGTTGACCTCTTTGGGGCGTGTCAGGATTCAGAGTGAGCCTTAACTCTCTAGGCCTGGAGGGAAGGTTGGTGGGGTGTGAGTCACAGGAGAGAGCAAGGCTCATTAGTATAAGAGATCTCATGAGTGGGCTGAGGGCAAGTGGGGATGGGACATGAGTGATGACGTGGGGGTGTGGACAGGAGGGGGAGAGTACTGAAAGAGACTACTGGAAAGGGGGGAGCATTTGAGGGTCAGGTTAAAAACCTGGCACAAGGGAATCTCCCAGGAATCTACAAGGATAACCCCAGCTAAAACTCCTAGCAATGTTTTATGTAGAACCTGAACCGGCCATCTCCTGTGTAGCCCAACTGTCATCAGAGAGGCTTCATTCAGCAACTTATGGAAACAGATGCAGACCCACTGCCAAATATTATGTGGAGTCCAGGGAATCCTGCAGAAGAAGGTGAGAAAGGATTGAAGGAGCCAGAAGGGTCAAGGACAAAACAAGAAAACTCATAGAATCAACTAACCTAGGCTTATAGGGGCTCTCAGACACTAAACCAACAACCAGGGATCCTACCTCTGACAGACCTAGGCCCTCTACATATATGTTACTGTGGTGTAGCTTGGTCCTCTGTGGGATTCCTAGCAGCCCCACAACAGCTGGAGCTGGAGTGGAGCTGTCTACAACTCTTTTACTGGCTTTTACGACCCTGCCCCCCTATACTAGATCACCTTGCCAAGCCTTAATACATGAGGAGGTGCTTAGTCTTACTGCAACGTGATGTAGCATGTTTTGTTGATACTGGGAGACCTGCCCTTTTCTAAACAGAAACAAACAGGGGAGGAGTGGATTAGGGTGACGGGACAGAAGGGGGTTTGGAGGAGAGGAGGGAGGGGAAACTGCCACCAGGATATAAAATAATTAATTAATTAATTAATTTAAAAAGATTGATTAGTATAGAGCTTGAGAAAGACCTGAGTCTATGACAATCACTCCTGGCTTCTCACATGCTAATTTAAAACTTGTCAGTTAAGGCGGGGCTTAAACAACAACTATATGGTATGGTGCTCTCCTACTAATGACGTTAGTTGCTTAGACATAAAACAACAGGAAAGGGGGCAGGGACGCAGAGCTGGTCATGGAGAAATAGAAAACCAGAATTTTAGAAAAAATAAAAAGATTTATTTTGTCTTTTCTTCTCCAAAAATTCAGAGTTGATAGCAAGAAAGCATCTCAGTGGTGGTAGGGCCAGCTGGATCCCTTCTCTGCCGATCTTTCGCTCTATAACCACCGGCAAGTCGCTGAATCCTTCGCATGGCTTCCTTATCTGCCAAACCAATGCTAAACAATAATGACTGCCCACACTCCCTTTCTTTTGCTTTTTTTTTCTTTCACATGTATGAATGCATCATTTTCTGCATTAGGGGCACACATATATGAGGATGCATGTCAAGGGGAGCAAGGTTGACAATGGGAACCATCTTCAATCACTCTTGCACCTTATTCATTGAGCCAGAGTCTCGGGATCAGACCCAGAGTTCGCCTGCATGGTTTGTCCTATGAGCTACCTTGATGTTGAACTCCTGATTTTGCTTTTTTTTAAGGCTGCAGTTATAGACATACTGCCATACCTACCTGGCATTTACTTAGGTTCTGGGTATCCCAGATCCAGTCCACAAACCTGCATAATAAGCACTTTAACCACTTAGCCATCTCTCCAGCTCCTGGCCACTACTCTTGAACAATTGCTCTCTGCTAGGCACTGGACTTACAGTGTCTTGTTTATATCATCTCAAAATGATAAATGTAAAACTCTGTAGTAGTGTGAATGTGTTTTGTTCTAAAAAAAAAAAAAACTTTATGTACTGGAAGCCTGGCCCAAACTGTGGTGACACCAAGGTAGTGGAACATTTTATAGTTGAGGCCTGGTAGGAGATTATTAAGGCATTGTTGCTGAGCCCTTGTGATAGGGTGACACTAGTCATGGGGAATCAATCAGTGACCAGGGTTTGTAAAGTAAGGTCACCCTTGGTCTTTTCTGCTTATAGCATTTCCCAGTCTTCTTCTCTAGTCGAGAAGGTTATGATGCAGCCGAACACCACACTGTTTGCACCGTTCGTCTATGAAAATCATGAGGGCCCAGCCATCATACAGTATGCAGCCTCAGGAATGGATGACAGCAACACAAAATGCTTAGCTGTGATAGGCTGGAACTAACCGTCTCAGCTCAACACCAGTTCTCAGTCTCCTTTCTTCATCTGTGGAATTAGGACTATAATATCTCTGTCCTGTACAGAGTCAGATATTCTCTCTCTCTCCCCTCTCACCTCTCCCCTCTCCTCTCTCTATTCTAGTTTCCCTTTCCCCCTTGCTTTCTCTCCTATTCATCCTTTCTCTCCCATCCTCCCCTCCTCTGTAAATCATCACCTCCCTCTTTCTTTCAGAACATTAATAAATAATTGGTATGTTGATAGGTAGGTAGCTAGATAAATAGATATATTCATCTAAGTATACCCGAACTGATTGGTATGTTGCTAGAGAAATGGATAGATTTGTGTAAGTATACCCAGATTTGTACTTAGTATATCCTAAGTATTCAGTTATTTCTTTGATGGGAAAACTGCCACTCTTCATTTTCTCAGCATCTAACTTTTGTTGTTCTCTGATACCAAGAGCTTCTATTTTATGAGTAATAGGGAAAGAAACTCAGAAAGGAAAAAGGGAAAATGTTATGAGAAGTTTCAGGCTTGCTAATCAAAGGATTTTGTTGTTCTTGTACCTCCTCTCTCTTCTGGGTCCTTTCCCTATTCTGCCCTCACTCTCCCCCTCTTCTTTCACTTTCTCTTTTTCCTTCTCCACCTTCTTCCTCTTCCTTATTATTTCCTCTCCCCTTCTCCTCTTCTTTCTCCATGTATTTATTTGGCAGCTAAGACTGCTTGTAGATATAAGTTGACATAGTGGACAACTCAGTGAGACAAGATAATGCAGCAGGAAAAACTGGACTCTGGAATGTGGACTTGACTTTTGACTCTGCAACATGTTTTGTGACCTCTGGTAAATTATTAAGTTCCCCATTCTTGCTTTCATTATCTTGTAAACACATGCTAATAGTATTCAGTAATAGTATTTACTCCCTCACCTTGGTAACAACTGGCACAAGGGAAGCAACTTAGCAGAGTATCTGGGAAATAGTAACTGCACCTCGTTGTTATCCCGTATCCTTAGTGTTGACCTCATTTAGTAGATGAATATACAACGTCAGGAGGTTGTGTCTTCCTCAAGATCATACATCAAGGAGCCCTCCACTAGTCTTCAATAGGGAGGGGAAGGCTGTGAAGTCAACCAGCAAAGACAGCCTTGGGAGTCAATGTGAACTCTATGTAGCTCCTAAAATGCTTTGTCTTGAGTCTATCAATCATCTGATAGTCCAGTGCCAACAGTGTGTGGGTCAGAGAGAAAATTCCAAGGGGGTGTTGGAGACTTAAGAGATTCAGAAACTGATAAGAGAATTAGGATCAGGAATCATATGGAATCAGGGCTTTTGTGTGCTAAAGAGTGAGTCAGAGCCAGCTCAGTAGGATCAATGGTGGAGGATGAGGGGAAGGACTCACTGACCTCAGGAAAGGCAGCTAAGATGCAGCCTACCAGAATATGGGACTTGCTGACCCTGAACACAGGTTCACTATAGGATGTGTCCTGGGAAGGAGGGGTAGAGAAGGCATAGCTCTGGCAAGGCCTCAGCCTGTCCAATCCACAGTCCACCATCACTCTTCATTTCTCACTGAGAAGAAACAGAAAAAGTCAAGTGACTGTTTAGGAGGAGCAGTTGCCGGGGTTGTTGTGATGGGAAGCAAAGGCTTGTCCTGAGAACAGCCTCAGTTGTCTGTCAGAGGGAGTGTGATGGTCACAGTGTCTGTGGTTCACAAATAGTCTTCCCTGAGATCTCATGGGAGTACTTCCAGACTGCACCAAGGTGAAGAAGGCAGAGTCTCTCATTCCTTTTTCATATATGAAAAATGAGGGCCATGGAGCCAGAGAAACTTGCCCAAAGCCAACCAGGCAGCTAGCATCAGGAGCAGGCCCTGACACAAGAACCAAATCCATGTTCATCCATGCTCTAGATATACGGCAAGCCAGAGTACGGCTTCCCGGTAGCTCATATAATTCTTCCCTCTTGCCTCATACCTCCACCCCAAACACACTAGTCAAGCAGGAGGACCAAAGCAAGACTCTGGGACTTGGCCAACCACAACTGGGGGAGTCTTGTGAGCCCAACGTAAAAGCTTTCTGTGCTGTTCATCAGTCATAACAGTGATTTGAAGGATACATGGTAACAACCGGTTGGATTCAAATCTAGAGTGAATCCCAAACTGACCCCATTGACTGGGTCCTTTCATCTCTTGCGTTCCTCATTCTTTAAAGGAGAAAATACAGGGAATTATTACAGGGTTTCTCTAAACAAGTTTGCAGTCTCCCATGATGGATGGTGCTTGTCCACAAGGTCACAGACTCACCACTGGACATTTCCAAACCAAAGGGTGGCTCCAAGACTCCACTTTTAAACAGACATATAGACATAGATAAGGCTGACCTGAACCCTGGGTGATGGCATCAAAGAAGGCATTGGTTCCCAAAGGTGTAACTAATCACCCAAAGAACATTCAGAAAATGCAGCCTTGTCATTGCCTCTTCTGTTGGTTCCAATGGGAGTTCAGGCATCTGCTTTGTCCTTAGGAATATTTAGGTATATTCCCTAATGGGAGCTGTTGCAACAGAGTATCAGAGAGTGGGTGGCTGACATGACAGAAATGTGTTTTCCTGCTATTCTGGAGGTGCAGGGTCAGAGATCAAGACACTGCCCAGCATGAGAGAGCATGGTCTCTGTCCCTCTCCCCGCATCTGGTGTTGTCACACAACATGTAGCGTTCCTTAGATTCTTTATGCATCACCTTTATCTCCGACCACATCTTTACAAGGCATGCTCCTTGTCTGACTCTGTCTCTAGGTATCTCCTTTTGATGTAGACGTCGTCATACTGGATGAGGGATGACCACCCTACTGACTTTGTTTTAACCTGATATTCTGTAATTTTCAAATAAGTTCACATCCACTAGCACAGGGATTAGGACTAATCTATCTTCAACCACTGTGTTTTTTTATCTTTTTCTAGTGCTGGGGTGTGTGTGTGTGTGTGTGTGTGTGTGTGTGTGTGTAGGGGTGGGTGCTGGAAATTGAACCCAGGACCACGTATATGGTAGGCAAACACTCTGCCACTGAGTTGTATGTCCAGCCTTCTTTTCAACATTTATTTTAAAGAAAGGCACACTAAATTAGACTGGCTTTGCCTTCTCAGTAGGCAGGATTAGGCCTGTGCTACCAGGCCAAGCTTCACCATGATTGGAAAGGTATAAGTGAATCCACAACTCCAGGTCTAAGAACCAGCAACACTGGTCAGCACGCTGCCAGGAACCACCAGAACATCCTGTGAAGCCACAGATTTTGCCTCCTTGGTTTAATGGAATTGAGGATTATTTTGTAAACAGGAGAGGCTGCTGATGTTAAGTTCAGGGACCCTAATTTTGAATCTTGAGGGTTTTTTTTTATTTCCACACAAGTGACTCACAAAAATCCAAACATGATTGCCATACAAAAAGAGGCTTTGCTCCCATCTCAATAGTGGAGTTACTTTTAATATTTTTGTTGGTTATTTTAATGCTATTCTTTATTTTATTATGTTTTATCATTTATTTTTAATTTCCCATCTGCATGCACAGTAAATATCCACAGGATAAATTTGGGAGCCTTCAGGCCTGTCCACAGAAAGTAGCCTGGTAGAAGTGTTTGTAGACAGCTTTCCAAAGCCCATGCTATGGGGAACATTCTCATTATTATCTGCAGCCCTGGCCTGTTTAATCTTACATATTCAGGGTTATTTTGTTAGCCTTGTGTTCCACCCCCAATGACTTCCCAGCACTGCCATCTGTCAGCCCAGTCCAGCCCGAGCCCAGCCCGGTGCAGCTGTCTCCCAGGAGGTGACCCCGGGGAAGTCACCTGTGAGGGTCTAGTCAGGGTCTGGGCCTCAAGGCCCACCAAGGCCCACATGTGGCAGAGGAGCCGCACAGCCTCCCTCCATAACAGAACTTGTCCCCAGATGCCTTTGGGAAGAAGGTGTGCCCGCACTGCACACACCACCCAACCACTGGTGGAGGGGCCTTGACAATGGAGCAGGGGAAGCCAGGCACAAAGACGACAGCCGCACAGCAAGGCTCGGGGAGAGACAGCCTCCCTCACTGCACAGCCTGACTTATTTATAGATGCGCTGGCTCTTTCTGCGGCCCAGTTAAGGACGCCTTTCCATAAATGCATAGAAACGGATGTTATTCTAGAACCTACCGATAATACACACAGCTGGAGAGGTTGTCACTGGATTAGCACCCCCACTTTTCCTCTCATCACCCCTCCCCCCAAAATAGATCGGAAAATTAGAACTGCATGTGTTTTGGTTTTTGATGTTTACACGCAAGAGAGAAATTCTCTTTAAGAGTGACATAGTTTTTGGTTTTTGAGAGTCAAAACATGATTTCTTAGGGAATAGAAAATTAAGAAGCAAGACTACACCTTTGCAAAGCAAAGGCTGGATCCTTTACTTTCCCCCTTTTCTCTGGGAGCATCTATTTAACCCAAAAACAACTCTCTCCATTTAGAGGCTGCACGTGGTGGTTCATTTCCCTGCGACATGTGCTCCGCCAGACAGAATCCCGGCTCTTTTTGATCCCCTCGCGTCCCGAGCTGCGAACAAGCCCCAGCCCCTAGCCTTTGTTGTTTCCCCAGTTTGTTCTTCAGACCCTTAATTCTATTATCTGGCTATAATTTGGCTCTGTGTCTCTCCAACATTCTTCCCTTTATTCTATCCCCTTTCTTTTTAATCGATTGATTCATCTGTAATTGGATTTTCTCTGGCTCTTACCAGCTATTAAAAGGAGCTGTGTCTGTGTGTATGTGAATGAGGGTGCTCTCTAACTAGGCCATGCTTTCGGCTGCCTTACAGTCTTCCATCCTGCCTGCCGTTTCCAAGTAGGAATTCAGTTCCCTGGGCCCCAGGAAGGCATCAGGGATCAGTGGATAAAATATGAACTTTCAAAGCAGACAGAACCACAGCATGTTTTGTTTTGCTGTTTAAGACTGACATTTATTAAGCTTGCACTGAACGCCAGACTCTGTTCCAAGCACTCTATGAAACATTAATAATCCTTGCCACACCCTTTTAAGGTAAGCCTGATTATTACTTCTCCATTTTACTAATGAGATCATGAAGGTTGGGATGGTGTGGGGAGGGGCTAAGGAACTTGACGAAGGCCCCATAAAACCAGTGGCCAAATTCTTTTTTTTTTTTTTTTTTTTTTTTTTTTTTTTTTTTTTTTTTAGTTTTTCGAGACAAGGTTTCTCTGTAGCTTTGGAGCCTGTCCTGGCACTAGCTCTTATAGACCAGGCTGGCCTAGAACTCACAGAGATCCGCCTGCCTCTGCCTCCCGAGTGCTGGGATTAAAGGCATGCGCCACCACCGCCCAGCTCAGTGGCCAAATTCTTGATGATGATTTGGTTTTTTCCAGTTCTATACTACACATTCAAATCTGGGTGGGTGAGGACAGGGTTTGTTTTCCTTACCTCTTTTCTATTAGCCAAATTGATAAAAAGCTGGTTTTCCTTGCAAGGCAACTGTATTGAAGTCTCAGTAGATTTGTGGTGCTGGGTTAAGTGTACAGCCTGCCCACGTATGGGGACATTCTAGGCAATCTAGTGATCCCTGCACTGAGATTTAAGCCAATGACTCAATCAGGCAGCTTGAGGAACACACAAAGAGAAGCTGAGTGGTTGATTCTTGTGCTCACCAGCCCCGGTAGTGTGTTTTGAAGCAACAGAAACAGAAACCAGCAAGACCAGAGGGAACACTATACAGGTTGGGCTGTTGAGCCTCAGTGGTTCCTTAGACACAAGAGTTCAGCTCCGCCGCCCTTCCTTCCCCCCAATATAGCACAGCAGCAGACTGTAGCCCCACTAATCACCAAGGCACTTCTGCAACTATTGGGGGAGACGGTCCCCTCTTTTTCCTTATATGTACCAACTCTGCCAGAGTCACCAGGAAGTGCAAAGTGGTTCTCAGCTTCACTTCGCATTCAACGCTGACCCTTACCACAAAAGTATGAAGCAGATGCTCAGATTTCTATTGTATAGACGAAGAAACTAAGTCATAGACTGCTTCTAATATTCTTTTTTAAAAAATGCTGCAAGATCCGCGTGGCAGTAGGCAGCAGAAATGCTGTAGGTCCCAAATGGTGGTAGCGGGCCATGTGGTGGCAGGCAGCGAGCTCTGGGAGCTCAGTCCCAGGCAGAGACAGCTGCCGGTCTCAGAGCGGTGGCCTGAGTGGTGGTGGCAGGACATGTGGTGGCAGACAGCGGGCCCTGGGAGTAGCCAGTCCCAGGCAGAGAGGGCTGCTGGTCTCAGAGCAGTGGTGGCAGGCCATGTGGCAGCAGGCAGTGGGCCCCAGGCAGAGACGGCTGCTGGTCCCCGAGCAATGGCTGGTCCCAGGCAGGGAGACACATGGCGGGCGGGCAGAAGACAGAAACATGGACAGGCAAGGTGAGGTTGAATGTTTATTCAGGGGGTTATGGATGGAGGAAGGGTGAAGCGGGGGACAGAGAGAGAGAGAGAGAGAGAGAGAGAGAGAGAGAGAGAGAGAGAAGAGGAGGAGGAGGAGGAGGAGGAGGAGGAGGAGGAGGAGGAGGAGGAGGAGGAGGAGGAGGAGGAGGAGGAGGAGGAGGAGGAGGAGGAGGAGAAGAGAAGAGAAGAGAAAGAGAAAGAGAAGGGGGAAGCAGAGAAGTGGGGAGAGAGGCAGAAACGAAGCTGTCTCTCCAAGAGGAAGATGAAAAAAAGAGCAAGCTCAGGCCGGAAGCTGAAAATCAGCCTGCCTCAGCGGATGGGGGAGGGAGTGGGCGTGGCTTGTCTCTTAAAGGGTCCAAAACCATAACAGCTTCCATGACTTGACCAGGGGGCAGAATCGAGTCTCAGCACACACTCTCTTCACTAAAATTCAGGCTTGCCTAGATGTTGTCAGTATTAGTACAGGGACTGCAGGCTGAGGAAGTGAGCCAGGCTCTATGAAGCAGAAATTACTAGGCATCAGATGTACCAAATGGCTTCTGTGGAATGCTGGTTGCTCAGACATTGCTTACATTGCAAAAATATTCTGAATCCATTTATTTTTATTTATCTATTTATTTTTCTTTTATTGAACCTACATTTTTTATACAATATATTCTGAGTACAGTTTTCCCTCCTCTTACTCCTCCTAGTTCCTCCTACCTCTCCTCCCATGCAGATCTGCACCCTTCTGTCTCTTGTTAGAAAACAAACAGGCATCTAAGGAATAATAAAATAAGATAAAAACAATACAAATATGTCAAAACAGCCAAACAAGAAAAATACCCCCCCCCCAAAAGTACAAGAAATGAATACAGATGCAGAGAAACACACATTTCCACAGTCAGGAATCCCATAGAACTAGAAGCCACAATCTATGACCAAAGGACCTGTAACGTAGAAAAACAACAACAAAATAACAAAATGCCCAGACTTAGCAGCATGAGATAAAGAACCTCTGAAGATGCCATCTACTGCTACACATGGGGCTTACCCCTAAGAGTGGTTTCTTCCCCCAGTAAGACTCCCTAAGAGAAAACTAAGTTTTTATCTGCAGTGGCTGTCATTGAAGAGTGGCTATCATCCTCTGGTTTAGGGTTTGGGGTGCGTGTCGACTTGGCTTTTCAGCTCTAGGACCCTGTCTTTGTTGTCTCAGTCTCTGTGAGTCCGTATGTGTGTCGGGTCTGTTGTGTCTCCAAGGCTTTGAGTACGGGGAATACTCAGCATTGCTGATGAAGTGCAAACTCGCACAGCCACTATGGAAATCAGTGTGGCAGTTTGTCAGAGAGATGGAGTTGATCTGCCTCGAGCTATACCAATCACAGGCATATACCCAAAAGATATTTCATCCTAGTATAGAAAAACCTGCTCAACCGTGTACATTGTTGTTCTATTCATAATAGTCAGAAATTGGAAATAACCTAGACATCCATCAGTGGATGAATGGATAAAGAAAATGTGGTTCATTTATACACTAGAAAGACAAATACGGTATGTATTCACTTGTATGTGACCGTTAACGATACTGTCATCGATAAATAAGATACCATCTGTAGCATTACAGAGGTTAGGTAGAAATTATCTGACTCAATTCTTGAATGATCCTGTGGACAACTTTGCAAGGCTATTGATGGTGTGATGCACATGAGACGCTTATAGTATTTCACGACCTGTTGTGTGATAACCTCCTAATCAAGTATGACATAATAATTATTACTGCAGAAAATAATGTTTAAATATAACGTACACTTGCAAAGTTGATGCAGGTGCTTAAATATAGTTACCAGATTCCTTTCATATCGGATTAAGATATTTTTACATTTTTAATTAAAATAATATGACATCACTTTACCTCCTCCCTTTCCTCCTCTCAACCCCTCCTGTGACCTCCCACTGTGAAACTAATAGCCTTTTTCTTTATTATTGTTCAGGTTATATTTATATATTTGTGCATATATGTATCTATGTATGTATATAACAATAATAATCAAAGATTTATTTTTTTAGTCAAACTTTCCCAGCAGAATTAGTCCCAACACTCTTCAGAATGGCACAAAGCACAGCTTGGACTATCACTCAAGGGGTAAGGTCAGGAATTTACCTCTGTTATGAAACTGCAGAGCAATATAATTTTGTACCTTCTAGGGTTGGGCAAACTCCACAGCCAGCATTTGTAAAAAGCAATATTGTAGCAACCACATTCATTATCAGTTAAGTCCTTTTGAATCTTGTTCTTTCAGGAAATCCCCCAAAGAATGTGTAAAATTCTGCAGATTTGGAGATTTGTTTTAACTTTCCCTCAAGCCATGCAATCTAAAAAATGTAACACTCCTTCTGAAATGAAAATGGCACATGTGTATTAACTTTAGCATGACTAAAAAGAGGACAGTCTGGAAAGGCATGATGGTGTACTCTTTTAATTCCAACACGTGAAAGATAGAGACAGGCAGAGTTCTGGGGCTGTCTATGACTCTTTTGCCTGCTTTTGGGACCCTTT
Source organism: Microtus pennsylvanicus (assembly GCF_037038515.1). Taxonomy (NCBI): domain Eukaryota; kingdom Metazoa; phylum Chordata; class Mammalia; order Rodentia; family Cricetidae; genus Microtus; species Microtus pennsylvanicus. The sequence continues at coordinate 54,667,832 of NC_134590.1, read as the reverse complement.
TCTGCCTGCCTGCTGGGTTGCCTTGTCCAGTCTTGTTGTGAGGGAACGTGCCTAGTCTTATGACTTGATAGCTGTGCTTGGTTGATATCCCTGAGAGGCCTGGTCTTTTCTATAGGGTGGAGGGTGGATCTGAGGGAGAGGTCAGGTGAGGTGGGGGCCTAGAAGGAGTGGAGGGTGGGGAAACTGCTTTCAAAATGTAATATATGTGAGAAAAAATAAACAAATAAATAGACAGACAAACAAATAAACAAACAAATGAACAGCCTTGCCTAAATAATGAGTTCTGGGCCAGTCAGAGTTACGTAATAAAACTCTGTCTCAAAAGAACAGAAAGTAAAACAACATTAACTCAATCACTGCGGTGTTCTTTAAAATCATATATGATTGTAAGCAATTTACATTTCTAACCATGAAGAGACAGGTCAGAAGCATGGGACATCTCAAGAACACCTTGTTTATTATTAACTGGGAGATGCCTGGAGCACAAAATGGGAATGACTGAAGGTAGATATTTGAATTCTGGAATTTAATAATAGTATTGCTAACCTTTTGAGTATAACAATAAAAAAAAGCATGAGATACGTGTTAATAAGGGAAATTTTAGGATATTCAGTAAAAACAGGGAAGTTATAAAAAGGGTTGACTGCTCTTTAGAAATTAAGTAAATTAACTATGGGAGAAAATCAGAAAAAAAGATATGGGAATATTCCCAAGGAAATAAAATCATATCCAAAATTTGGTGAGGGGTAAATTATGATATGTTAGCAACTCAGACCTAGTTGATGAAATAAAATGACCATGTCTAGAATATTCTAGAACTATATGAACCAAGTTGTAAACTGGTTATTTCTGGGATTATTGGTGGTTTATATTTTCATTTTGCTTCTCTAAGGGAGGAAGAAAAAAGAAATTAGCAAACAGTCTAAGGGCTAGGGAGGGTTTTGGACATACAGGGAGGCTTTGGTTTATATTTTCAACTAAGTAGAGGTGAAACTGCCAGGAAAGTTCCCACAGAGACCTGTGTCTGTTTTCTGAAGAGGGTCACCCATGGCAAGCAAGACTGCTCTTGTTCCAGTGGTAAGTGCTCCCTCTTGACTGTCCTCCTTGCTTCCACTTAGGACTGCGCCTTTAATCCCAGCACTCGGGAGGCAGAGGCAGGCGGATCTCTGTGAGTTCGAGACCAGCCTGGTCTACAAGAGCTAGTTCCAGGACAGGCTCCAAAACCACAGAGAAACCCTGTCTCAAAAAAGAAAGAAAGAAAGAAAGAAAGAAAGAAAGAAAGAAAGAAAGAAAGAAAGAAAGAAAGAAAGAAAGAAAGAAAACGCAGGACTGGCTTCCTGATGCAAGCCTCACACAAAGCCTGCCACGCTGATAACCCTCTGATAAAAGTAAGCCAGGTGCTCCTCCTTGCCTCAAGGTCTTCTCAGATCTTTGACGAGTTTGGGGTTCATTAGTTTTGTTCACTGATATGTATGAAGTCATGCCAAGACAAGAGGAGGAATCCTTGCAAGAAGGTGAGACCTGCAGACTCCCTGCCATGTGTTAGGTCTGTTTCTGGTGCTATTGATGTGCTACATAGACTTGAGACCAAGCTAGGTGCATAGGAACTAAGTCTTGGGATCTGCCTCTGTCAGAAATAGCCAGGTTAGCAGGCCAGATGATGTCACCAGACTGGGGGTCAGTAGAGCCAGGGCATGAGTGTCATTGTGTCTGAAGCCCGAGAACCAAGCTTACTCCCTACAGCTCTCCCCCACCCTTTGTTCCTACAAGATGCTGTAGCCAGCTAATTATCAAACCAAACCATAGGGTTCTGGAACAGCACCTATGAAATCAAATTGATCATCTGCCAAATGACTCCTTCACTAAATTGCCAGTGCTCGGTTCTGACCTTCTCCGCGGAGGAGGAAGCCCCCAGCAGGCATTCGCACCGCGGGCGGGAAACTATAATGGGAGTGAGAAAGTGGGAGGGGTGGGAGAGGGAGCAAGCCTTTTTCCCTCCCTGGGCTTCCAACCAGGAATAGCTCCCCAGCCTTCCCCCCTCCCCCAGTCCTGCAGTTGGTCCCATTATCGCTTCCACCCTAGCTAATTATAGTCACTGATTACCTAACATCAAATCCTACTGTCACCTGCTTTGGCCTGACAGATTATGCCATCTGGGCCACGTGGCCAGGGTGCAGGAAGCAGGAGAGGTCACAGAGAGGGGTAAACAGCACTAAATGGGAAGAAATGTGTTTATAGCCCCGACAGCTGACTGGGCCATTAGAGGGGCTTTAGCTGCAGTGTTGCCAGCTGAAGCCTCTCTCCAGGGGCCTCACCACCCAGTGCTATTAGCTAATGGGATATGGCTGCATGTTGCTGCCCCTGCTCCAATCTTGGCCATGCGATGGGACTGTACCCGCTCCTAAAAAGGAAGAAGGACCCAGGAGAAAGCCAGGGCTGCAGTTGCACCCACATCAGAATAAATGGCCGGTAGTCTAAGAACGTCCAGATCAGGTCCGTTTAACACCTCCACTCCTCCCTGTGTATTGTTACCAACATAGACACGAAGCCCATTTGTGAAACTAAGTAGATTCTAGGTGGCAGTTCCAATGTATTAACAACTTTTGTTCTTTTAACAGCAGCGTGTACGTCTGATGTTCGCGTGCACGGTGTGACCTAGAAATCTTATTAAGAGGCATGTTTTTATTCTGTAGGTTTGGGGTGGGAAGTGAGGCGGGTTCTCTATTTATAAGAAACTCCCAGAGGAAGCTGCCCTGCTTTGAAAATCCATGAAGTAGTCAGTGAGCAGAATTCAATGACTAAATTAACATTGGACCAAAAAACCTACAGACCAGTATTTCTAAATCTGTGCACAGTAGAACACTCCCAGACAGCCGCTTCTATTCTGCTCTGCACCCCTGGGAACTCGGTGCACAGGATTAGCATAGTGCAGGAAGAAATGCCTCCAGTGGCCAGCTCCAACTGAGATGTGAACAGTTTGCATTCTACCGAAAGTTTGGTGCTCTATGACCTAAATTTTTATGACAACTCTTACTGAAGACGCTACACTCCCCTGATTGCTTAACCTGCCCATTAACGTCTTGATTTGGAAAATGCATTCTCAGCCGGGTCTATTCACATGAAACACCCCCCCCCCACACACACACACCAATTTGAGAAAGCCACACACACACACACACACACACACCAATTTGAGAAAGCCTTCACGACTGAAGCAATACCCTTATGATATGTTGTCATAAAACAGGCATGTGGGCACTTGGTTTCTTTTGACAGCTTCTAGCTTTCTCCTCTTCCCAGTTTAAAGAGGAAGTAGAAATAGCTGGGGGAAAAAGAGACAAGAACCCCACCAGGGTGAGGAGCTAAGGACTGAATATGTAGGAAGTCAGAAGGAAGACTTAATGTAAGAGACTGATAGCGTATAAAAAAGAGATTTTCAAGACTAATCAGTCTTGCTTCAAATGTTACAGAAAGACACAGTTTGCCATCCTGTGATTCAAAAGTGATTTTACATGACAGTAAGAAGTGAACTATGTGAACATTATGTAGAAAGGGAAAACATAAGACAAAGTGACAGATACCATGTGATCACATTTTGTGTTCTCATGTGTATTTATGTGCCTGTGTCTTTACGTATTGGCACATGCCTTTAGGGAACTATAGTGTAGTGATTAAGTATGTAGACATTGGGAACTGGAGGGACAGCTTCATGGAAGACCTCTTGCTTCTTGAGTATGAGAACTGCAATTGGAATCACAGAACCCACAAAAATTTGGCATAGTGTAATCCTAATTCATTTGAGGTCGAACCAGGGCACTCCAGGGGCAAGCTGGATAGCTAGACTGACTGAATCCATGAGTTTCTGGCTCAGTGAGAGAGCTTGACTCAGTGTAGAAGGTGCAGAGTAACCAAGAAAGACACCCAATATTAACCTCTGTGCCTTCACCTACATACAACATCCACAACACACATTCCAACATGCATACGTAAACACACAAAACACACACAGACACACATGCATGAGTGCCAGAACAATCCCTTCTTCAACGTGCATGAGGAATTACATGAGATGATGCTTTGGAAACACCTAGCGCATTGGTTCAAGCAAAGCACTCACTGATGGGAGCTGTTACAATCCAGGAAAAGAGCCTTGGAGGAATCATAAACGACTCCTTCTTCACGGGCTTGGGTCTTTATGCTGACGTGTCTGATGTTACTTGGTTGTGTGACTCTTTCCCTAAAGGAAAAGTCAGCATTTTGCTATGTGCAGTTTCGTCTAATGAGGCAATACCATAACCAACTGACTACCCTACTTAGTGAACAGTGCCTAATACATTTTTCCTGGAAAACTTGGCACTCAGTACCACTCTGTCAGGCCCATAGTATTCATGGCCACCACACTAACAAAAAGAACATTTGTTGGAAATAGAATATGCATCCCTGCAGCCAACCAATCAGAATGTGTACACACAGTTCTTCGGGTACACAGCTGAGCAAACAGTGGGTGCCTCTGTGTTCATTGGAAGGAGTCGCTGTTTCTCCCAACTGGAGGAGCCCCAAGTAAGCAGAACAGAGGCTGTGTCCCAGCTACCACTTACTCAGCTGGGGGTCCTGTGCTGGGCGCATACTGCACCACAATCATTGGTAGCTCTGCTAGCAGGCTGATAGACAGGATATGTACCTCTCTGTTCAGCTGTCACACGTAGCAAGTAGTGACTTATAAAATGTGAACTGGCTGACTGAATGCATGAATAAATTGATTAATGGATATTGCACAATGAATATATTTTCTCAGACTAACTTCGGATTTAGTAAATCCAAAGTCATCCTCTGTGTTTCCTTGATGTTGTTCCTGGTACCCTTTGGATCCTCACATGGAAAGTTCTCCTTTTATTTCTCTGTGGCTGGCGGTTATTGAGGACTGTGGATTGTTTCAGCAAGTTGATTTCCTGATGTGCGGGACTCCAAGGCAGATGAAACTTGGCCCTGGGAGAGCTTTTATGTAAAATCTCTTCTCTGCTTTGGCTGAGAAGCTCCCAGCATGCCCCTGTCTCTTTCTCGTGCTTTTAAGTGAAGTCTGTAATGTACCCTCTACTTCAGGCAGGCAGAAGCAGTGATTACTGGCAGCTTCACTTGGGTGTCTCATCAAGAGGCTGTGATGAGCAAGATCTGACCAGTGTTACCCAAAGTACTTCAGTAGGTACTCTGCTATCCTGCTGCACAAGGATTTCTGTGGGGTGGATCAAATACGTCAATCACCTGTCACAATTAGCTGGGAAACTTCATCCAGTACCCAGGGCCATTCCACCGAGGGCTCCAGGTTCTTGATCCCAGCCTAGAGATGTTTAAAAGCTACACATAGGCTTCCACATAAAAGACTTCTCTAAAACCCTCTGAGGTCCTCAGATCCCAGGATTAACAGTATCAGGGCAAGTTGTGATTCTAAATACTGTGGTCCTGTCCTTTTCTTTGCAACTACACAGTATTGTCTCTTGCCTCATTTATCAACTATTAGAAAAATCTTCCTTGCTGGGAATTCTACACTCACTCCCACTGAACCTTTGCTGGATCTCTGCCCCCACCTCCAATAATACTGGAACCAGATCACCTCTCTGCTGGAATGTCATCAGCACCCTCAGACTGTCATATCTTCTCAGCTAGACATGAGATCTATCATGAGAAAAGTTGTATTTGTTCATGTTTCCATATAACACAGCAGACAAAAATCTCAGGCTCCGGAGTCACAGGCCTCGTTCTCCTACACTGCCCATAACTGTCTGGACTAAAGTCAGCTTTCCAAATCTTAGTGTTTCTGTCTATAAAAGGTGTGTGTGTGTGCACGCGCACATGTGTGTGCGTGTGGGGGGTGTTAATATCTATGACCTGTCTCTGTGTGAAATACATCGATGATCCGGAGCGAGTACTACAAAGTGTCTAGCACATGAAAGCACAGCCCTCTCCAATGTAGTTCTCATGAGAACACAAAGGAAGCATCTAGAAAAGCACAGTGGCTCACTGGCGCTTAAAACTTGGTCTGTGAGGGAGGATAGGTTGAGACAAGGCTGGAGGGATCATCCAGTCTGAGATAATAAAAAGCTTCCAGTCCCATGACAAGGAGTCTGGGCAGGACTGAGGAAAAGAGCATCCTCCAGGAAGTATTGATTAGGAGAGATTGAGCTGATAGAGATGCCTTAGAGACTTCTCTACTGCTGTGAGAACACCTGGGGATCATAAGAGGGATGTTGGGGGTGAATGTAGTCATCTGACCCTGGAAGGTATCAGAAGTAGAGATTTATTCCACAGATGTTTCAACATGAACGAGACAGCCCTTGCCCTTGGGAAGTTTGTGCTCTACTGGGGTCCAATTCTTAGATAAGAGAGCTGAGGAGGCAGGAGTGTCATGATGGGAAAGATGTGGGTCTCAGAAGCTAAAGAAAGCAGCGGCATCTGGATGTGGTGGGGAAGAGGCCCGGGAAGCACCAGAGAAAACAAGGGCTGTGAAGTTCCCTCCTCCCAGCTGTCCTGAAAATGGAGGTGCCTGGACATCCTAATGCAGTCCAATGGTGTCATGTGCAATGGGCAAGAGGGATGAGAGATTCCTTCCTGAGGCCAGGACTCCTGATGTCTCACAGCTTCGAAACCCTTCTCACGGAATTGTTGGCCCCCATCACTTCCCTTCCTCTGCACTATCATGGCAGTGCGGGCGACTCCGTGATGAGCCATGATCTCCTTTCCTTTGTATCTATCTATGGGTAGATAAAACCTGCCTTAAAAGTTTCTTCGAGCAGCTTTTCTTTTCTTTTTCAGACAATGGGCTCTCTGAAATGAACTGGAATTTAATGTCATTCCATTAACATTTCGGAAAATGCCAGCAAGGAGCTCCAACCGATAATTACGTACAAGAAGCGACAAATAGGACGTGCTTGCCTCGCGCAGGTCCACTGTCCCCCCAGAAGTGTTTGAGAGTAGATTGTGTCATCAGAACCTACTTGAGATTATTCTGTCCCCACAATTACGGATTCAAATGACATTTACATTTGGCCAAATGGTCTCTAATTGAGCTGCCCATTAAGTGACTGCAAGTAGAAGCAGGCATGAGATGAAACCTCATTTGCAAGCTGCAGATAGGAAGGTGGTGATTAGTTCTAGAAGGTGAGAAGCTCATGAGTCCTTCTCTAGCTGTTTCAGAAAGGGGTGCAGAGGCCAGCGATGGCCCCTGCCCTTGTTCACAGTGCCAGTGATCCTGGCCCACACAGTGGTTGCAAAAGCCCACCACTCCACGTGACTTCACAGCTCACTGTCTCGGGAGCCACTGTGACCTCTGCGTCACCTGTGAATGGACAGTGCAGGTGCTCCGCTGTGCTCATTCCACAGCTGAGAAAACTGAAGTCATAACTCAGATGACTCACCGAGGTCATGCGACAAGCCGAGGAAAAGGCCACAATCAAGCCAGCACTTCCTACCCCCAGACCTGGGGCACTTACCACACCATGGGACCTGTCTAACACCTTTAGCAATGACAGTACAGAGGGATAGGTTTGGCAATGAAGACAGATGTGTGAATGTGGCCAGCCCATCACCAAATATGAAAATGACCACACAAAGAGGAGGTGACCTGTGGCAAATCTCCCACAGGGAGCCCAGGAGAAGGCCACAGGGAATGATTACATTCAGAAAATAATGGCAAGAAGAAGGGCAGTACATTGCACCAAGTCACCTTTCCTTTCCCACATATTGACTACACTTTGTCTGACTCCATATGAGCAGAATCAGCAGACATGGAGAGTCAGCTATATTTTTTTTTCTGAAGGAGTTCCTAAGTGGACACAGAGGATGCTCTCATACATAGTTTGTCCTATCAGATTCAAAACAAGAAGGAGGTGTTCAGCTCAGAGCGGCAGCAAGGCCATATGAAACACACAGACCCAAACCAACCTCGTCCCACCCATGAGTGTGCTGAGGAACGGTCCTACCCGTGCCATCTGTGAGAGAGATGTGAGAACTGTGGAAGACCCCGTTAATGTCTGAGCCCTGCAGACTTCCTCAATAGGACTTGGAATACAATGTAAATGCTTAGAAGGTTTCATGATACCCAGTCATTTCCAGTGCTGGCTCCTTCCTCAACCTTATCTGTTATCAACTGTCAGCCCTCCACACAGATCCACAGATATATCTGCCGGGTTGTCGAGATCGTAAACTGCTTCCCCTCTTCCTCTGCTGTGGCTCCTGCTCTTGTTTTTTTTTTAAATCTGTTCTTTGTGCAGAATTCACTTCCTCCCTTCTACCCCAGCTGTTTACCTCCTCCTGGCCCTTCTAGTACCAGCCTACAGGTCACTTCCTGTGGGACGTAGCTAAGTGCACCTCTGCCCTTCCTTGGCTAGGCTGGCCTGCCTTCCTCTCCCACCTCTGTCTGCATTTCCCCAGCTCTCTCTGGAATTGCTTCATTCTCATTCAGTCCTCACCACCTGGCAATTACTGAGTGGAAACAGCAACTGCTTCTCGTATTCACTATGGTAACCTCAAGGCAGGCACTGCAGTATTTTGTTGAATGATGGAATAGATTATTTTTTTTAATTAAGTTAGCCAGTGGTAAACCTACTAAGCAAAACAAAACAAGGATGTTTTGTTTAACCTTTAGGTGTTAAATTCAGTTGGCTTGAGCAGCGCTAAGATCCCGACTGGACAATATCCCTATGTCATATGCCATAATAGCACATTAGAGTCAAGATTCTGCTGAAGAAAAGAAGGCAAGCAGGCACCCTATTTACAGAAGTCCGTCTTAAAGGGGCTTATTTCTATCTGGGTGGGATCCAAGTTACTGAATGCTTTAAATAATTGGGAAAGACATTATCTCTGGAAGCTAAAATCCAACCCTTGAATACCTTGGTTCTTGCCAAATATCTCCCACAACCCACATTAAGTGGATTATCCTGTCCTTAATCACATGCTAAATGCCTGCATCTGTGGCTGGCATCAGCTGAGTGTGCAGCAGCTGCAGTCACCACTTAACCCCCCACCCCCTGCTATCGCAGCAGAAAGCACTGGGCGAGGAGCTCCCGGCAGTGGGTGGGAGTCAAGACCGTACAGGTTAAGGTCTTCATGTGGTCATCCGCTCAGCACCAGTTAATGGTCAAGCGTATTCTCGGTGCAAAAGAGAGAAGTCTGGCCCATTTCATTTTTTCCAAGGGACTCTCTGGAAAAGAAGTACTTACAGGACTAAAAATTCCTTTTGCCGGCACTCAGACTCGATGTAAACTCGAGGTTCTGATTCTGGAGGTCTGGACTAGGGGCTAAGAAACCAATAGTCAGATATTCTGTGGATTAAGATTATTGCTGCTGCTAGTGTTAAGGACCACAGTCTGCATGCAGAGCATCTTGCTATAACATAAACAGGGACAATGAAATCCTCATCACCTCAACTGATTCAATGACGGTGGGAGTAGGTGCAGAGGTACTTACTGAGCCTCTACTTACCCCGATGGTACCTTCACTGTTAAATTTTCACTTCCTTTACATAAACCCCAAATCCTTAATCCCCACTTTAATCTCCTTACACTTAGGATCTGATCCCAGAGGCTGACTTCTACACAGACCTGTTGTTCACCAAGTGGTCTCTCAAGCCGAGGGCTGTACACACTGAAGGTCAGAACTGCTTCTCTGGGGCTGGTCTCTCTTGATCTTCAAGATCTTTATGACTCCTCGCACCACGGTCTGAGAGGCGTACGGAATGTGCGAACCAGGAAGTTTTGAGAAGACCAGAGTGCTTATCACCAGGGACTCTGAGCTAGCCATCCAAGCACTTGTCAGGTGCCACATGTCCAGTATGTCCTCCCACAAGGTGTGCGCAAGCAACAGAGCCCTGTGCCGGGGGATAATAGGTGAGAATTGCACTTGGTGAGGATCTGCTGTGGGCGGGACAGTGTCCAGACTGTTTCCTGAGCTCTCACTCAAGAGATGCAGCTTAGGTTAAGGGTTTTGCTGCCTGGGCTGAAAAGACAGCTCAGTGGTTAAGAGCATTTGCTGGACAATCATGAGAACCTGAGTTGGGATCCCCAAACCCAAGTGGGGCACCCAGAAAACACCTGTTACTCCAGTTCGAAGGGATCTGACACCTTCTTTTGGCCTCTGTGTGCACACAGGCACGAACACCTTCACATCAGAGGTATGCATATACATACATGGACATATGCATAAATAAATATTTGAAAAATATCTCCTGTGTGCTGTGTTCCTTCATCATTAGTTAAGGACCAGCTGTGCTTTAGGCACTGAGTAGCTATACACATGACCTATATAGTCCTTCACTTTCAGAAGTCCTGATGAACAATAAAGGTCACACCAAAAATCACTCTCCTAGGAAGCACTTTTAGGGATAGACATTCTTCTCCCCAGCCTAAATCCCTCCGTTTTTTTCAGCCTAATGAATCCTTCAGACCATCAATTCATCAACTAGGGAACATGCTAATAATATAGATATCATGACTCACTTGGTCTGTAACAGGTCTAATAGGCAATCTTCCTAACATATTAAGAGAATCTGATAAGAGGAAACATCATATTATACTTGGAGGAAAATGACACCCATAACTATTGGAGACAGACAGATGAGCATTTCCCATTTAAAGCCACCCTAAGAACCTGCTTGGTACAGAGATACATAGAGAGCAGACAGGACAGCCTCCCACCTTGGAGAGACTGAGTTAGGTTGGAAAGACGAGTGCAGATATTGCACCCAGGCAGGTTTGTAAACAACATAACCGGAGTTACGTCTGAGGCCAGGAATGCAGCCTTGCTAGAATGCTGCAGGGCTAGCAAGGTGTGGGTGGGTGGGGTCGCTCCAAAGTACCACCCCATGCTCACATCACACCGTGTTATTATGACCGGTGCTTCTCTGCACTGATATCCTGCCGCATGATTATGGCTTTATAGTTTCAGGCCCACAATCATAAGGGATGGGTCACTTGGGCCCTAAGATAAACAGATGCTCCAGGTAAACACTTCCCCTAGCAACTGCCCAGCTGAGATTAGTCCTGGGTTCTGGAAGCCACCAAACTGCACTCAGAATGGGCATATCATGAACCTAGATTGACAGAAGTGTTAGAGACAACTAAGATCTTAAGGAGGTCACTGGGTAGGGACGTGAGCAGTCCAGTAAGAAATGAGTGCAGTAAAGTTTGGGGAACAGAACTGAATGGCTGGTGACTTAGTTAATGGGAGGAAGGAAATCTCGTCTGGTTGGCAGGCCTGTGCTATGCACTGTTGATGCACAGCAGAGCTGGAAAATCCAATGATTTGAGGTTGGGGGTGATACTTTGAAGGAAGATAGAGGTAATGTGGGGATCAATATCCCTTTGAATGCTTTGTATCTGAGAACCATTTTAGTTCTCAAAGTGGAAATACTAGGTGGCCAATGGACATATATACTTTTCTTTGTATCTAGAGCCCTAAAACATGTCTACTATTGGCACTTGGTATGTTCACCAAGACAAGAGTCTCCCTGGAAGTAACGAGGATACAGGATCAAACTAGGGGCCCTCTGACATCATGAGATGGATAAAGAAGAGGAAGAAAATTGAATGGGAAGGGCCTGTGAGGTGGGTACAAAAGAGAACCTGGTTTGGGGAAGTCAAGGGCCCAGATGAGAGTCAGCATGGGGATATGAAAAAGGAGTACACACTTTATTAAGGATGTAGACCTCCGTGAACATAGAGCTTATATCTCTAGCACCTAGAATAATGGATGACATAGAGTAGATTGTAGAATTTGGATTAATTAACTAATTAAGGATGTAGTCCAAGAGTGCAAAATAAAGAGCATTTATTTTTAGAGTAGACCTTCCCATTCTCCTCGCCTGACTCTACAACAAGACATTCAGCTATCAATAATTAGTTTCTCTCTCTCTCTCTCTCTCTCTCTCTCTCTCTCTCTCTCTCTCTCCTTTACTTCTCATTTTCTCTCTTTCTCTATCTCATGCTCTCTCTCCCACACTCTCTCTCCTGAAATAGGTCTCATTATGTATTTTTGACTGGCTTAGAATTCAGTCCATTGACCTCAGACATTCTTCCCACTTCATCCTCCGAGTGGTGGGATGATAGAAGCACACTACACCCTTGTTTTCTTCTTCTTCCTCCTCCTCCGCCTCTTCTCCTCCTCCTTCTTCCTTTTGAAATTCAGTCTCAGCCTCAGAATTCCTCAGCCTAGCGCGCTGGCCAGCGATACTAAGTGGCTGGACTTGTCTGGCACAACCAAGCCTGTTCGTTTGGCCTAGGAATGCACTGAGTAAGCAGTGCAGGACTTGATGTCAGAGTTGCTCAAAACTGGGGTGTCGCTGAAGCAGCTTCAGGTGGAGACCCAGACACTGTCAAGGTCCTCCAGAGGGAGTTGCTCCTTAATTAGAGTGTAAGCCAGACAATCTTAAAAACAACCCAGACAGGGGTTCTCCCTCATTCCTAAACTGTACCTGTAACAAGCATAGAGAGGAAACGCCTACCTAGTGTATGATTAACACCGGCAAACGAAGTCCTACCCAAACACTTCCTCCTATGCCTTTCTCCTCCCTCTTATCTTTATTGGCTTCCTAAAATGCCTTTTCTGAAAAGGCAGGCTCTGTTCTAAATCTCTGTCTATGAATACAATTACCACGTCTGCTTCTTCCACAAGGTAAAAATGAATCACAAGACGCAAGATATTAACTTCTCCGCCCTGCCATAGGCATCCTGTCTTCATCTCTAAATGATGCAACCCCCCTCCCATAAACTAGAAGGTGACAGCTTTATTCTTCAGTCCAAAGTACTTAGCATTGTGGAGAGACATCTGCTGCAGATGAAATTCGGGTCTTTGGAACATTAATACTTTGAAATGTCGCCTTCTTCACCACCTGGAGGCCCGTGAGTCCATGTGTGGATGTTTCCACCTTGTTGTGCCTTGCAAGCCAATGAGTGCTCAGTTCACAGTGAAACAGGTTGTAAGTTCTGCTGTCTAGATCCAGGCATCCACACTGTGAGGGAAAGGGCTGCGATTTGACTATCCAGAGCCTCTCAGTACCCTCCACCTCACCTCCCTGCATCATTGTCCATCCTCCCACAGACATGCCTCGTATGTTAGATCCTACAGTAATCTCTACAATAGAAGTCACTAAGGAATAAGAGTTGGGTGTTTTTCTCACCCAGGGCTCATGAATGGGCTTCAGAAGTTGTGTGTATCCCTCCAAGATCATAAGCAAGATCCTGTGTGTGAAGTTTGTTTTATTCTTTCTTTATTTATTTTAGATCCCTAATGCAATTTCCCCTCCCTCTTCTCCCTGACTCCCCGTGTGTGTGAGTTTTGTCATTTTCATCAAACCCTGAATCAAAGAGGTGAAGCATCAATGCAAATCTAATACTGCCATCTCACAGGTCTTCCCATTGTCCATATTCACATGAAAATATCACCAGGAACTGACAGATATTTTGTCTAGTTTTAGTTTTGTCTTCAGCTTTGCTGGTCCCAATACTAACCCTCCCTGATCAACCTCTGTTCAAGCTACCTTCATCTCAACAGCTAAGTGAGAAGAGTCTCCCGACTGCCTCCCACGGTGTACCCACCCTCCTTCAGTCTGCTCCCCACAGAGAGCCAGCTCATCTCTCCAGTTCTCTAATCTGATCATTTTGATGCTTTTGCACAAAACCCTTCAATGACTTCCCACAGCTCTGAGTGTAATAGCAAGCCTTGAGTAGTCACGTGAGCGTCTTCAGTCACAATGCGTCACTCTCTACTTCTTTTTGCCTGATGAACTCTGTTATATCTAACTTCTTTTCCAGCTTCAAGTTCTCTATTTCATCTCCCAACCCTGGCTTTGTACACTTTCTGAACCAAGCTGTGTTATAATGGTAAATTCAACCTACCCCTTTCCCCAACTTTCCTAACTGGGTCAAATCCTATATCTGTGAAACAGTGCGCTTTGTGAGCATCTACATTCTCTGTCCAAGTCAGACATATACATTATGTATGAGTCATTGATTAACACTTATCATTTATCCTTTAGTGAAGCTAATTGTCATTATAACTTTAAAGTTTAACAGAATAGCAGCCACAGGGGCAATCGGGGCTTGATAACTACTCAGTGAACAAATGAATGTTCAAACAGGCAAATAAGTATGTGACCAATGGTGTAACAGAGGAGAAGGCGCAGCTCTCTGAGCGTGTAGAAGGGGTGCGTTTTCTCTGCACACCAGGCAGAAAGGGCTGCACCTCAATCATCTCAAGGGGCCAGTTCAGAGACTATAATGTACTACATGGGAGCAGTGGATGTTGACTAAGTGCATGTCACAGAAGCTCACTCTGCATGGAGAGCAAAGGGAGGCCCCAGGAGGACTTGACTCTTGACATCAGTCATAAAGGAAACTGAAAGTACTCTGATCAAACAGAGAAAGAGCCAGGCACAGAATCTTTCAAGTCCAAGGAACGGCGAGTGTCAGGCATGCAGCCCCTGAAGAGGAAAAGCTCTGCAGTTTAAAGGTTCAGAGGAACGGACATCGTGCCGTCTGCTTGGATGCTCCTTTTGGGAGTGGAGAGCTGTTTCCCCGGCTGCTGAGCCCACAGAGACAAGCACTCCCAACTATCAGTCCTCAGGAGTCACAGCTGTACATGACTTCACTTGAGGTCATGTTATTCCAAGGGCATCCTCACCCACTAGCTGAGACTGGGGTGGTCACCTGGCTATTTTGGGTTTAACAGGGAAATGTTGATGCCTTCTTACTTCAGAGCTCTGGGTGGGCATGGCACAGGCCACCAGGGATCCACCGTCACTGTAGCTTTGCCTCTGTGTCTTCTCAACACTAAAAGTTGTTGACCTCCACAGTAAAGATTCAGTGTCGGTTTCTTAGAGAATAGGACTGTCTACCTGGGACAGGCCACCGAAGAGGATTTAGGCAGAGGTATCCACCCGCGGCATACTGACTAAGGAGACAGAATGAGGGATGGGGATGGTCAGACAGTGTCAAGAGAAACATATGTTAACTTCCAGAAATGAAAGGGAGGGAGGGAGAGAGAGAGAGACACACACACACACACACACACACACACACAGAGAGAGAGAGAGAGAGAGAGAGAGAGAGAGAGAGAGAGAGAGAGAGAGAGAGAGAGATATGCTAGTTTAGCTTACAATGAGAACATTCGAAATCAGACCCTTTCATAGGCATCCCCATGGAAGTGAGCATCAGATGATGACTAAAAGGCTCTCGTGGCATCAAAATCGGTAAATAACCAGCAAAGAATCATACCAAAGGAATGGACATCAAATATTAAAACTTAAATTTTTCTGCCTGATATAGCCAGCCATCAAACTTGCCAATAAACATTCTTATGTCAAACACATGAAGCTTCAAAGATGATCAGAAACAAAGGTATACATTTGAAGGAAGGGAAGCAACTTTCATTCAGAAGAATGGGGCCGGAATATAATGCATTTAACAAATGTTTGTTTAATGGAGTCTATTTGTGAGCCCCTAGAGGAGAGGCTGGGAAACACGTAAATAAAGCTTTGCAAATATCATGTTAAGGAGCAAGTACATCCTTGGTGACTTTTACTATAAACAGTGTTGCTGAGTTCAGCACAGTCCTGCACATCAGCCCTACTCCAATGTCATTCAATGGCATCTGATGCTGTGTGTTACTTCTGAACTGGTTATCCTGAGTGGTTATCACCACCCAGGCTTTCATCATCTATTAACACATAATACAGAGTACTGGTGCTGCTCTGACCCCTCACTAATCATGTAACCTTGAGTAAATTACACATCTGTCCAATGGGGACAATTATACCAATGTGAAACTGTGCATCCGCTAGTATACCACAGTGACATATAAGCCTTTACTCCATGCGATTTCGTTATACCAAATAAGGGTGAGGAGGACTGTAAAGAAGTAATTGTCTAAAGACAAGACCAGCACTGACTACATCATTTGGGAGACTCAGAAGAAAAGTGCAATTGAGAGGGTCCTCGTTCAAATATTATTAAAATTTTCAAGGTGAATAAGGCAGAGTCCTGGGGCTAGCACAGGAACCCTGAGTGTGAGGCCTTTTGCAGCTGCTTAGATTGAACACTAAGATGCTGGTCTTGGATCTGAATTCCCTATTCTCATACCTCAATGGACGTTGGTTCCCCAGTATGTCCAGAGTGATGAATGTGTGCTACGACAAGCCTAGTTGCAGAGCTAAAACACATGCTTGTTCTTTGGTGGTTGTATATTATAGACTAGCCACTAATCTTAACAACTTCTTTTTTCTGTGAATAAAATCATATATGTAGTTCTTTAACTTCAGATATTCCAGAGAGAGAGAGAGAGAGAGAGAGAGAGAGAGAGAGAGAGAGAGAGAGAGAGACTCTTTCCATGTACCTGCTTCCTCAACACCAAAGGACATAACTGTATTATCACAGATGTCATTTCTTTGGGGCCTTTGGAAAAGGGAGTCAAGTTTCTGCCAGAGTCTGAACTCCATCCTAGTTATGTCCACATGGCACTGTAGATATTACCACCTGGAGCAAGGAAGAACACATTGTTCGAAATTTCCCAGCAAATAAGTAGCAGGTCCAAGATTCAGACTTTAGCCTTTGGGCTTCAAGGTCCACACTCATCCAATAATGCGTTAATAAATGTGTGTTTCTTCCAGCTCTCTTCTGCAAGACTTGCCCTAACCCTTTGAAATGAATAATTGTTTGGTGAATAGAAAAACCTGCTTTTCTGCACCCCGGTAGGAATGAATGCTCCCTAATTCAGTTCGGGCATGTCAGGCTAGAGGCAGAACAACACATGAGCTTGCATGTCTGATGTGCGCTCCAGGAGTTCTGATTGTCATATAGTGAGGTCTCAGGGCTGCCATTGCTAGACTGCAGCTGCCCAGATGTGAGCCTCTGTGGAGGGAGTAAGGGGAAAACAAAGGTCATTTTAGAGTGAGTGATGGACGTAATTAACGTTACTGTCAATGAAAAGCTCAGTTGCTGAGAAACAAATGAACCAGCAGTGGGCTTGGTGTTGAAACTAACTGGTGTTGTGTTGCTCAAATACCTACTTGTTTTGCAAGAAGATAAGACAACTTCTTTATTAATTCATACAAGATGTCACTTGAGAACACTATGCAAAATATATGGGAAATATCTCTCTCTCTCTCTCTCTCACACACACACACATACATTTTCTTTTGTATCTAGCTTTTTCATTCCCACTAAAGAGTTTTTGAGGTCTTTCATAGCCCAACCCAAATTTCCCTTTCTATTATCAAACTCTCCATTCTCAACCCAATTATCAAAATCGTAACCCATCATTTCAGAGGCAGCTCTACCTAGGTGACAAGTCTTTCCTGTCTCCAAATCAGAAATCCAGGTCATAAAGGGGCATGGCTCTGGTGATGGATGATGAGAAGCATCATGTGTTGCCAACATTTATCCAGACATGTTGCGCCTAAGTTGCTTCTCACAAATTCTTTTCACTTGAATTAATCACTCTTAGTCCCTTCTTCAGGGAGTGAATATGCTCCTGTGTCTAGCTTTGGATTCAACGTCATACAGGACACTATCATCTTCCCAGTCCTGGAAAGTTCAAAGTATCTGATGCACCACAAAATAGACACACCAGCCTATTCACTGCCAAACTCTGGTATCTATGAAAGTCTCATCTCCATATTGCAACTGTTCAACTCTGCCCCTCCTTATGTGCTTGGCATATTGTTTTTAACAAAGTGGGTCCTCAATGAATACTAGATAATCTGATTTGCATCGACCAGGATTGCTTAGGATGATCACCCATGTGTCAGTTTGCCTGGCAGTTGGTGCTTCTTGGAAACAGAGTCAAGCTGATTATTTGAGAACACAAGCATCTTACTAGACTGCAGAAGGGGTGCAAGAAGAAATATGTTCTGGATTAACACAGATGCTGCTCTGTTAAATTATTTAAGAATTAAAAATTATGTAGGAGGTGTGATTGACGGAGCCTCGAAATGAAAGGACAACTCTGTGGGTCTGTTTCCTGTTGACTGAAATTCATCTGGCCCATTTTGCTGAAGTAGAGCTATTAATCTTGACTTTTGGAAATGTATGCCAATAATAATAAAGCACTGACTTTTGGTAAATTACAATGTGCTGTGTGTTTGCTGAGCCCTTGCAGATATTATCACATTAAATCATCTCAATAGCCTCAGAAGTAAAAAAAAAATGTCATTGTTGTTATTATAATATTCCCACTTTGTATCCCTCTTTGGAGATGGGGCCTCAGAGAGGCATGATAATTTGCCTAAAGTTGCAAAGCAAGTCATTGGAAGAACTAGATTTAAATCCAGACCTGTAGCTCTCAAGCCAATGCTTAAAATAAGCTTAATTCAATAAGGTAAATGGAAGTTACTTGGATTATGAAAGGTTCCCCCCTCCCATTAAATAATATCTACCCTATTCATTCTGTAAATGATGAAAATGGGAGAAGAGAAGATGAAATGTTAGGCCTTAAAACATCATAACTGCAACAGATATGTAAATTCAGACAAATTTTTTATATCCAGCTGCTAACAAAGCCATTTTTGTTAATAACAGCATGACTCAGATTTAATTTGTGCACTACCCAATTCACTCAGGCGAAGTTGCAATCCAATGGTTTTTAACATATTCACATGCTACATGTCCGTCACCATAAGTGAATTGAAGAGCACTTCCATCACCTCACAAAGGAGCCCTGTACCTAGATCCATATCTTGGGCACAAAGCATCGCTTACAGCTCCAGCCCAGCCGTCTCACTAACCCTCTGGTCTGACATTGAACTAGGAGGGCCTTGAATTGGCCATCCTCCTGATTCATGCTTTCAAATGTCTGAGATTTCAGGACTGAATCATCAGGCCAGGCCAGATATCTACCAATGGGTCTGTAAAGTTTCTGTCGCTGACTTCTTTCACTTAGCATCACTTATGGTTTTTGAGTATGTCGAGGTTACCTCACTCAAGGCAGCAACAAGGAATGACTGGAAAGGAGACATTTTCCAGGTTTCCATTAGCCTGAAAACAGGAACTATTCAAAATAAAAATGAAACCTAAGCTAAAGCAAAGTTCTTTGTATGTATTATGGGATAATGTATGCCTTGCCACACACAGGAAAACTCATGCTTTGAGGTCATGAATCTAATCATTTCAGATGTAAACTTACATGATGATACAGATTTTATAGAAGTAATTAACTTAAAAATAAGACCATTAAAGTGTGTTCTAATTTAATACAACTGGTCTTATAAGAATTGGAAGCTCAGATACACACACACACACGGGGTGGGAAGGTACAATGCTGTGTGTGGACTGGTGCCTTGCTGCCACAATCCATGGAACTATTGGAAATTAGACAAGAAATGATCCATAAATTCCAACATTTAACCGTCTAGCCTTCATAATTGTAAGATAAATTTCTGTTATTTAAGCCATCCAGGCTGGGGTGTTTTTGTCATAGTAACATTAGAAAACTGATACAGTATTGAAATATAGCTTCTATTGTAGTGTTATTTTGTTTGCGGTTTAACAAATAAAGCTTGCCTGAAGAGCAGAGAAGCAGAGCGGCCAGGCACTAGAGAGTTCTTACCTCTACCTATGCTCAGACGAAAGGGGCAACCCTGTTCTCAGACTGCATCCTCAGACTGACTGCCTAGATTGCACCACACCTCAGACTGACTGACTCTCTCAGGCTGTACTACTCTCTTCAGACTGTGTTGAACTTCTGTCTCCACCTACCTTATACTCCTCTCTCTGCCCAGTCCTATCACCCCCGTCTCCACTTCTCTAGTGCTGGGATTAAAGGCATATTTTGTGTGAGCTCTGTTTCTCTTTTAGATTGGGTCAATTTCATGTAGCCCAAGGTGGCCTTGAACTAACAGAGATCTGTCTCTGAGTCCTGAGATTAAAGGCAGTCTTTAGTGACTTGACTCTGCACTCTGACCTTCAGGCAAGCTTTATTTGTTAAAACACAAACAAATGTCACTACTTTCTATACGACTTCCCCAGTCATTCTTTTCCTAGCAAGAATATTGCCATTACTGTGTCCCTTCTCATTGGTTTCTCTAAAATCAAATGTTTATTTTTCTGAGTCCTAGCCTTTCTCTACAGATTTCTTAGGCAATGGTGTACTATCCAGACAAATGTGCAAAATGTGCAAGCTAGTATTCTAGAAATCATCATGTAGACTTCTTCATAACCACACTTTCCTAAGACACACACACACACACACACACACACACACACACACACACACAGGGGCTATTCTGTCTAACAAGCCTTGGAGAAAAGTAATCTTAATACTATTTCATGTGCTCAGATCTTTAAAATTTAAGCATGAAAATTCTTCATGTTGTCACCAAATATTATCAAAACCTGAATAAACAAAATAGAACAATCACAGATTCTAAATGCCCATACCCACTCCAATTACAATATCAGGTTACACGATTCATACTGTTTTAAAGACTAATATGTCATGACAACTCACAACTTAGTATAGAAATGCAGGGCTGCTTCTTCCCCTTCTGTGTTTGGCAGACTGTTGCCATTTGAGGGAACTACAGAAGGCCAGTGTGCCTTGCCTAGTCACACACTGCACTGCATGTCACTCTGCAGCCGAATCTAGTGCTGGGATTTTTAAGTACCTTTTTATGGTTTTCCAGGAATGTTCTCAAGTCCTTTGGCTCTGAACACCATATTTTTCCTCCTTTATAAATGTGTTCACGGCTTTGCCAAACATTAATCTCTTGAAATGTCTTTCTATGCAGAGATTTTTGCCAATATACATACAAAAAATGTTTCCTACAAACATCTAATGGAAGTGATCAGTTACATAATAGTCAGAGCCAACCTTTCTTGCATAAGAATTGGAATTTTCAAGCCAAGAATCCGTTTCCTGGAAAAAGAAAATCCTGGAAAAATTCTTAAAGGTTGAAGTTCATCCTAGGTAAACACACCACTATGATTATCTGTTGATGTATAACCCTAAAGCCTGAAAATAACAGTAAGAACAGGAAGAATGACTTAGCTCTTCTTATTCTCCTAGTCCTCTGAATAAACTGGGCTCAGATGATGGACTTTTCAAGATGGACTTTCTTGTGAATGTTGACAGTCGATGGTTGGGTAACACTGACTTCAAAGTTGTCTTTGAAGCCCAAGTTGAGTCCCTCACATGGCACTTGATGTCAGCAGCTGAAGGGAAACAAACTATGTATGTATGTGTATACCTGTGCTCATCTGTGTGAGTGTGTTTGTGTGTGTCTGTGAACATAGAGAAAGAGCTGGGGGAGACAATATCAAAATTTTAATTGCTCTTATCTTTGGATGACAAAATTAGCTACATATTTATAATTTCTCCTACATCTAAAGATGTTTCTGATGAGAATTATGCTTAGACTCAGACTCCCAGACTCATAAGGGGGAGTAAAAAGAAGAGAAAGAAGTATTTATGTGAATGTCAGACAATTGGATCAAATTCTAAATACAAATACAGTAAGACTGTTTTTGTTGTTATGTTGTTTCTTGATTTGTGCTTGTCTGTTTTTGTTGTTTGTTATATTTGTTTACTATTTTCTAAGCATATAAAGGATGAAATATATTGCATTTCTGAGTTTGAAATTACCATTCATGAGTTTTTTTTTTTTTCATTCACGTACTGTTGACAAGTAGATGTAATGACCAGAAAGGATCTAGGCACCCATCTTTGAGAAACTCCCTCCCTGTAAACCTCCCTTAAGCCCTCATATTTTTCTTCCTGATTTCCCACAGTATAGTACATCTCTAGTAATTCTTTCACTCTCTCCTCACTTATGTCAATGTATTTTTATCTTCAGCATACCACAGGTTCCTTTGAAACAATACTCACACTTGTCCGTGTCTTGGTCCTATTCTGAGTCATTGACTACAAATACTTGCTGCTGTCTGTTGACTACACAGCATCTCCATCATATTATCACTGCCAGATAGACCTCAAACCTGGCTAGTGTCAAATGTTGAGCTAGAATCTCTGTTCCTTCTTTCCCGAGTGTCTCCATAGCTTCTGGCAAATGCTATGATGCGCCATGCTTCATGGAACATGTAGAAAGCCAGTCATGAGGAGCAAATGCATCTGTCTGCCCATGGGATCATACATAAGGTTCACTGAAAAGCCTTTTCTGTAACTGCATTTCCACATGAAGCCCTTCTCAGTACTATGGCCTCAAGCATAAGGGCATGACCTGCATACAGGAGGTGGTTATCAGCTGAAAATGGTAACAGTATGAACACAGCTTGGAAACAGCAGAGAAGAAGGTTCTACACTCTGAGTTAAGCAAGGCTGAATCGAAATTTCTACTTATGAAATGTCTTGCATGTCATGTGGAGTGACATGCAGTGCAGTGTGTGAATAGGTAAGGCACACTGGCCTTCCGTAGTTCCCTCAAATGGCAAAGGTCTGGGCAAATACAGTAGGGCAAGCAGCACCGCATTTCCCTTTGCTCAGCTGCAGTTTCTTTTCTGTTAAATGAGCAATTTCTACATCTATGTAGAAGTAGCAAACTAGACCACCTCTTAAGAATATGGCTGTATTTAACTGATATTTTAGTGGTGACATAGTCTCTGGTTGTCAACAAATCCAAGGTCACTGCTCCAATTTTCATCTATCCAAACTGAATCGCCTATCCCCTGCTTCCTTTTAGAAGTAGTCTTCTCCTGGAGTTCTTAGGGAGCCACCTTTAGAGAGTCTGTAAGGTTCTGAGGTGGGGAACTCTCCACCTTGTAGATTCTTGCCTACTTGTGACCCACATATACATTCTCTTCCCCCTTTCTGAAATCCATCTCTGCTAAATTTTCCTGAAGGAGGCTCTCAAATAGAACACTATTTCAAGAGATGACACCTTAATCATGGTGTCAATTAGTACTTGTTGTAGCTACCCAAGAAAAGACACCATTGATAAGACTTAGATGTGTTTAGTTTTGACTTTTTTTAGAGACATAATACTTGGGCTGACTTTAAAAGAAGGGTCTAGGTCTAGATTCTAGGTATCTGTTAACCTACACAATGAGTCCTAGTTTAGATTCTGCAGAAAGACAGAATTCTGGAGTAAAAAGGGTAGGCACAATGACAATCAAAGTCTAGTGATTTGCAATGGTGGCCTGTGACTCTCTTGACCCAGTACCTACTTTTTTGCCATGCAGCTTTGAAGTGCCTTCTTACAATGAGCCAGCAAGTTTAAATGGTGATAACGGAGGCACGAGGCAACAAATGTCAGAGTACTAAGTCATGCAAGATGCCATTTGCATCATGTTTGCCAGCATTCCAATGGCCAAAGATGACTGAACGGTCAAGTCCACTCTCAAAGAGATGAATATAAAACCAGCATGGGTACAGCTGCTCCTAAGAGCCAGCAGATTTGTGTGCAGTGACCCAGAGAAGGAAATCAAAGCCATAGTAGTGCTATATTCTATCAGGTCCTGTTTTCCTTCCCAGCCAACTTCTTCCCTCCTGAATAATAGCAACAGAATAAAGCGCCTGGAGGAGGATACCTTTCATTTCTGTCAATCACTGTGATTTGAACAGATCACTGCTTCCTATTGGCCCTCTAATATTTTTCCTGGGGAGCTGTGGATACACAGATACTTGCTTTGAAATCACTGTAGTGTCATTAAGAAGAAAGTTTTGATGAACACAGGGTCCTTACCAATGTTTTCAGTGGCTCCCATGACTCACCAATAAATCCTCAACTCTGTCTAATCTACCTAGGCACTTTCTAAACCCCAAAGTATATTCTGTCATATAGTGGGGCGATTTTTTTCAGGAACATTTTCTGGACTAATCAGTTCTAAACTTCAGATGCGGGACTGTAGTTATCCATGGTCTTTCAGACAGGAAAGCTTTTAGTGGGTATTTGACTTGGCATTCAGATAAGACTTCAAACAGCTCTAGGATATAAGAAAGTGAATCCTCTCTAGAAAAGAATGCTCATAGCACAGGAGACAGAGTCTGCTTCTTGCCACGACAGGACATTGGATCCATTATTACATTTTCCCCCTGAGTACTGATGGTCATAATTCCATTGGTCACTGGGGAAAATGAAATTCAAAATAGGAAGGAAAAAAGCAGTGGTAAAACTCACAAGGAAATGACATTAAAATTATTTAAATTAGAATCTTTGAATGTTCCATAACTGCCATGACCAGACCTATGGCAATAGAATTTAATAGGGTTTCCTCCATATTAAAGTTAATGAAGTAAAATTTTTCTTTGTAAAATTACATTCACGTCACAACCTTATTTAAATTGCCTGCAAGTATTTAAAGTAGAAGCAATGCTGTTGAGTAGAAATGCTTCAAATGAGACTAATGAATGTATTAGTCATAGAAATTAGCCTTAGAAATAAAATGTCAAAGGTACTTAGGCATCACCATACCCATTTTACAGCATGCATTGTGGAGACCAAATAACGTATACAAACTAGACAGTTATGAATCAAATACTTTAAACACAAGTGAAGCAAAAATATATCTATATGATTTGCACAACGTCCTGTCTGGTTACTCATGGAGCAAGCTAGTGGTTTCATTGACTGCCCCAGGCTCTGCAGATATGAATATCTCAAGGAACAGTATTGAAGGGAGGGAGCTTTCGCCAAAGGCAAAACTAGACAAGATTTTCCCATATAAAAAATTTGTCAGTTACCAATACAATCTGGCACCATTACAGAAATGCTGATTTCTGTCTTCTGTCACAGAATCAAGATTATCAGCCACACAAACCTGTTGCTCTATCAGAGATTGAAAGCTCATGTGACCCAGCAAAGGAGACACACAACTTACAAAGTAAGTATTTCACTGTTTGAAAAAAAATTGAAAATACTGGTAGAGGAGGCCAAAGATCAAGGGGTAGATTAGCTGTGCAGCCTTCTACAAGGGGGCAGGCGGTCCTCTCCCAGCCAGTGTCTGAAGGTATCTCACTGAATACAATTCTATTTCCCATTCAGTCTTCTGCCTAATTTTCCACGAGACCCTTATTATACACTAACGATGGTCCTAAGCAAATTAGCAGATGTTCTGAAGATCAACTCAGTTTAAAACTGTAACTCTAGGATCTGTAGAGCTATGGTTCCAGCCAGCCTTCCTAGACAGGGATATTGGGAAACTTGTGAAAGAAAAAAAATAGACTTTGACTTCAATCTGTCTTAATTCCTTGTGCTGGCTAATTTTATGTCAATTTAGCACAAGCTATACTCATCTGAGAAGAAGGTATCACAATCAAGAACATGCCCCCATATGATTAGACTATAGGAAGCCTGTAGGGCATCTTTTAATTAGTGAGTGACGGGAAAGAGTCTAGTCCACTGTGAGTGGTACTGTCCTTGGGGATGGGCCTGGGGTCTGTAGGCAAACAGGCTGAGTAAGCCATGGGACAAGCAAGTAAGCAGCACTCCTTCTAGGCATCTCCGTCAGCTCCTGCCTCCAGGTTCCTGTCTGACTTCCACTGATGATGAACAGTATGGTGGTTTGAAAGGAAATGACTCCCCAAAGAGAATGGCACTATTAGGGATTATGGCCTTGTCATGGTAAGTATAGACCTGTCAGAGGAAGTGTGGTGTGGTTGGAGGAAGTGTGTCACTGTGGGGGTAGGCTTTGTGGTCTCTTCTCAAGTTTCACTGAGTGTGACAGTGTGTCAGTCAGTAGGCTTCCTGCTGCCTTCTGGCCAAGATATAGCCAGCATCACATCTGCCTGTACACCTCCACGCTCCCTGTCATGATGATAATGGACTGAACTGAAATTGTAAGCCACAACCTCAATTAAATGTTTTCTTTGTAGGAGTTGCTGTGGTCATGGTGTCTCTTCACAACAGTAAGGACCTAGCCGGGCATTGGTGGTGCACGCCTTTAATCCCAGCACTCGGGAGGCAGAGACAGGCAGATCTCCAAGTTCGAGGCCAGCCTGGTCTACAAGAGCTAGTTCTAGGACAGGCTCCAAAGCTACAGAGAAACCCTGTCTCCAAAGGGAAAAAAAAAGTAAGAACCTAACTGAGGTTGAATAGTGATGTCTAAGCCAAACAAACCCCGGTCTCCCTGAGTTACTTAGGTCATGGTGTTTTATCACAGCAATAGAAATCCTAACTAAGACATTCTTCCATCTAATATTTATAATTTGATTTGGGATTGTTTGGAGAATACTACAAAAGAAAAGACTATCTTTACCTGGGCATGATGACACATTCCTGAAATCTAAGTGCTCAGGAGACAGAAGCAGGCAGATCATCCAAGAGTTCAAAGCCAGCCTTGTCTGGACAATGAGTTCCAGGCTAGCTACAATATAAAGTAACGAAATGAGACCCTAGCCAGAGAAGCACAAAAAGGGAAAAAATATTCTTGAGAGAAGATGCCCTTGAATGGTATTGAGTCATCTCTGGAAAGCATCTGACCAACCTCACCACTTTACAGATAAGAAGGCAAAGGCCCAGAGAGATGAAGCAACTTGACCAAAATTTCCCAGCAAATTACCACCAGAATAAACACAAGAAGTAAGTTCTCACCATCTCTAACCCTTTCCTTCTCACTGGTCCACACACAGGTTCTCAGTGGCATTTTTACAGGGAATGTTGGCTTTATAAGCCACCTCCTTGACCTTGACACCGGAGGGAAAGAAAACAAGAACATCCACCACGAATGCCCTCTCAATCTAAACCAAAAGACATTCCTGAAAACAAAGACCAAAATGTAATCCAATGGGGCAAAGGCCTCAGTAGAGGCTTCTTCCAGGAGACAGAGGAGAAGAGCAGAAACCCTTTAGAGGATATAGGACTTCGGGATCCCCAAAAGATGATAAATACATAACTTCGAAAGCCAAAGCATCCAATAGAAGGAGCAAGACAAAGAAAATGTCTAATAGGTAGCAACATGCTCTGAGCCCTAAGGAGGTTCCAGATGCTATGTGGCGTCTCTAGATAGTATAATGCTGAGAGATGTAAGAAAATGTCTATCTTGGATGAGCTACAAGTCCACGGTCAAGGTATCATCAGTATTAGTTTCCTCTGAATACTGGGGAAAAAAATTCTCTTTGACGTATCTCTCTTCTAGTTTCTGATGGCAACGAACCTGATCTGTGCATACATTTCACGCATTCTCTGTGCATATCAGTACTCAACCCCCTTCTCTCCCTCCCTTCCCCCCTATACCTGTTTGTTATAGTGTGTGGCATATGTGCATATGTGTATTGGTATGCATACCTGTGTGAATGTATAAAGGCAGGTGTCCTGCTCCATCATACTATACCACATTCCCTAGAAAAATGGTCATCCCTCACTGAAATTGCAGCTAGGCTGGCAGCCAGAAAGCCCTCATTATTTTTCTGTCTCTGTCCACCCTAGTCCTACCATCCCAGGAATGTTTGTGGTCATATGTTTTGGGGATTGAAACTCTTGTCTTTATGTTTATATAGCAAGCACTCTTACCTAATGAACAATACTCTGACCTCCCAGAGTTACTACATAATTCTTTTCTATAAGAACACCAGCTGTATTATACGATACCAATGGCACTAATATCTATAGGTATTTCAAATGAAGCACATATATTTAAATATGTAGATTTAATATTTATCTTTCTAATCGATAATCTTTGCAAATTCCACATTTCTAAGTAAGGTTACATATTATAAATTTATTGGGGGATATGTTTTTGGAAAGACACAGCACTACTCACAAGAGGAGCCTTAAAAGTTAAGTTAACAGGGGGTGAATCAGTTACATATTTCTCAGAAAAGATTGTATTGAACACACTGAATTAGACTGATTGAAAGGGGAGAATTTTAGTGATGCACAATTAATAAAAAACTCAGGAAAAACAAGAGGTTCAACCTTAGGTCAGAAAAACAAAACAGCCAGCCACTGGCTCTTACCTCCACCTCAGTCAGAAATGGGGATTCTGCCTCCAGGAATCTCAGAATGAGACCATGTCTGAGAGCTGTTTCCTCCCATTTTATAACCATCTTTAGGGCTGGATTAACGGCATGCACCACTGGAATTAAAGGCATGCACTGCCTGGTTTCTATGGCAACTAGTATGGCTACTTGGATTAAAGGTGTGTGTCACCACTGCCTGGTCTGTAAGGCTGATCAGTGGGGCTGTTTTGCTCTCTGATCTTCAGGCAAGCTTTAATTATTAAAATACAAATGAAATGTCACTACATTTTAGACCGGGAGACCAGATGTAATATCTGCACAAAAAAAGCATAAGAATTAGTCTCTGCAACAATTATAAAATGCAGAGAAAGGAAGAAAGTCAAGGGATAGTTGATCCACAAAATTTTTGGATCAATTTGATGCTGGAAAGAAGAATATCTAGAAACCCAATTGAACATTTAGATTGAGGAGAAGGCATGATGATACCTACAGAAAAAGAAGCAGATGCAACAAGAGCAAATTGGGGAGCAGGGAGACTAACTGTTTAATATTAGGCTCAGGCTTCTCAAGTTGACATCGTCTATTGTCTAAGAGCATCCAAGTAGAGATAGTGAGAAGGTGCTGCAAAGTATAAGAAAAGAATGAGTTTGATTGCCACAGCTAGAGAAGTGCATAAAGCAGATGGGAACCTGATTTACAACAATGAATTCAGCATACATTCTGGGTTAATGTATGCTGAACACACACATGTATGCACGCACACACACACACACACACACACACCCCACACACAATCCAGCGTGTGTGTAGCTAAGCATACCCTTGGTATCAGACAACACAGTGAACCCAAACTGTGTTCCTGTCCTGAGCCATGATGGAGAGAGAATGTTGTAGAATAAAACTGGGTGTCTCCTGTACGTGTGTCTGGGGCTCTTGCTGGGCTCTCCCCACCTTAGCATTCCTTACTGCACATTTCACTCTATAAAATACACTGACTCTTCTTAGCTGCTTCGTTTGATAGTTCATTCACTAATGAGCGTATTGGGCTTGCATTGGCTGTCACATATCGTGATGCTCATCAGAAGCGCCTTGTGGAAGAAGACGACTATTTTCCCAGCACTCATACTTCACAACAGGGAGAGAAGAAGAAATCGGCAAGAAAAGTATCAGCTAGAAATGAAAGCTGGGGTGAAGGCAGCAGATGAAATGATGGAAAACAATAGGGACCTATATTCATCTTAGATGCCTCTAGGTGCCCCCTAAAGAGACAATATTTTAGGAGAGACCTGAGTGATGACTAGGACTGGGCCTGCAAAGGTCTTAAGATGGTTTTTAAAGTAATAGTATCTATTCTTTGAGAATATCATACACATATACAATGGATTTCAATCATTTTCACAGCCATGCCCTCCCTTCCTCCAACTCTTTCAGCTCCTCCCTCACATCCTCATGCCAATTTCATGTCTTTTCCCCCTTTTAAAAATAGCATGTCAACAATTGTGAAAAACTCTGCACATGTCATTAGCATGTAGTGAGTAGTGATTAACCTTTGCTCTTTCAGCATTTGGGATAGGCCCTAATGCCTCAGAACTGGGATGAGTTACAACAGGAAAAAAAATCATTTCTTAGTTATTCTGTATGTTTATCTGATGGTGGGGGTCGGTTGAGAGGTTGTTGTCATTGAGAGGTTGCCTCCAGTCATAGAAACAGAAAGAAAAGCAGGCTGGCAGTGAACACTAGCAATTACACATGTACTTTAACTCCCGTGTCATTGATCAATGAGAGTCATGTGTGTGTGCCTAACTCGTAAACAGGAAAAATGTTTCCCTTTCAAAACTCCAGGAGGAATTCTAAAAAACACTGGGTACTGCCAATGGTAGGATGGCTAAGACTGCATCGCTTACGTAGTTATATATCATAATAATTGCTTTATTTACCAGTATGCTCTCCTAGAACCAAAAAGCACATATGGCAGCCTCTCCCATATAAAAGTGGTATTTATGTTCCTGCTGGATATACGAAACCACACAGAGTATGAACACTGTATATGCAGCTTTTGTCTTTACATACACTTACACAAATTTAAAGCCTTTTTCAAATTCACTCAGAGGTTAAAACAGACAGTGGCTGTTGCTTTGTCTGATTGAAGTGCAGCAATGAAAATAACATACATTTATTCTTTATATTCAGTTCCATAGATGGAACACTCATTCTCAGAATAACTTAGTAATCTGTACATAGAATTATGTTCTTCTTAAGTTGTTAAATTTCATTTCACTTTTAGCTTTTTTCACATATGTCCAAATTACCAGAATCATTACAAATGCACTCTGGAGACATTATTAAGTAACATGGCAGGGAGTTAAATATAAGCGCTATACTGCTGTAATAGCCAATATGATACTACACTAGTTACTAACTACCAGTTGGGCATTGTGTACAGCGTGGATATCCTAAACAAAGAGATGATTGACAACCTGGGCATGACAAAGAGGGGCAACTCGAGACATAATCATGCTTCTCAAAATGCCACATAATTTAAATATTTATTTATTTATATTTTTGTATATGCGTTTGTGCCTATGTGAGTTTATATGCAGTGTGTATATTCAGGTTCCCATGGAAACCACCAGGTGTTACATCTCCTAGAATTGGAGTTCAGACAGTTGTGAGCTGTCTGATGGTGATGCTGTAAATAGAAACCCAAGTCTTCTGTAAAAGCAGGATAGTGATATAAATAAAAATACCCATTGTAGTCTCGTATACATGAATGCCGAAGAAAGGAGTGGAACCCTTTGCTAAGATTAGAAGGATTAGGAGATATGGCCTTGTTGTAGAAAGTGTGTCATTAAGAGTTGGTTTTGAGGTTTCAAAAACCCATGCCAGGCACATTCTCTGTCACTCTGCCTATGAATTAGGATATAAAACTTCTCTAACACAATTTCTGCCTTCATACTGCCGTGGTCCCCATCATGATAATGATAGACTAACTTCTGAAACTGTAAGTAAGCCCTTAATGAAATGCTTTCTTTTATAAGAGTTTGCCATGCTATCTCTTTACTGCAATAAAACACTGACTAAGACAGAAGTTGGTATTAGGGACTGGGGTATTTTTGTGACAGGCCTGATCGTAATGTTTATTCAAGGGATATAGAAGATTTTGGGATTTTGAACTTGAAAAGTAGTTGAACACTTTAAGCTTATTGGAGCATCCTAATAGGAACATGGAAGACAGTCCTGAGGGGTAATCTGAATGATGGTGCCCAGCTCAAGAAATTTCATAGGGAAAGAATATTAGGAAGTGGACTTGAGATATTTTGTGGCTGCTTTTCCTCTTGTCCTCAAAATCTACCTGGGACTAAATTGAAGAATTTTGAATTAATGGTTTTGTCAAAAATTGCAAGGCAGCCTAGTATTGACTTTGTTGTGCGGTTATTAGTAATCACTCTCACGTAAATCTATAATGAGAAAGAGAGAGCTGGGCAAAGAGAAATACAAAATGTTCAGTGTGAAGAGAGAAAGAGCACCAAGAAAAGTGGTGTTAGAGTCAAGTCCTGTGCTCAAGGAGACAAAAAACTTAAAAAAAAAATACTTGCTGCTAAATGGAATAAAGGGAGTGGTGACCTCAGGGCAAGACCCCACCAAGTTTAGCTTCCAACTTGTAAAGAGGAATTAAAGGAGAGCTTACGCAGAAAAGGAGCCATCAACAGTAGAAAGCTGATGAAGATGCAAATTAAAGAGGGGTCGAGTTCCAGCACTATTAAGCAGCAGAACTTGGCAGCCTCAGCCATGTGGTTCTGGTTTTGGAGTAATTATACAATGGAGGGATTGTGGAGTCTCCCTCTGTAGCTAAGGAAATCCGCGGAGGCCAGAAGTGTGTCAGGGGTGTCTGTGCATGGAGACCATTTCTTGAAGCTGCGAAGGTGAAACCTGGATTGTGTTGGAGACACCAAGATCTTAGAGATACCAGAATCATCAGATACTTGCCAAGGAAAGCTAAAGACTTTGTGTGGAACCAATCCAACACAGAAAAGTGTGCTATAGTCAACAAAGATTAAGAGATTGGAGATCTGAAAAGTCCTTTGACACCAGGCATGGGGATGAAGAACATGGGCTTTGCCTTGCTGGGTTTTGGTCTTGCGCTGTTATACTGTGTCCTCACCATGTTCCCTCTCCTATCTTTTGGAATGAAAATGTATATTCTGTGCCATTGTGTTTTTGAAGTATGTGATCTGCTTTTTAATTTTGATTTTATAGGGGGTTAAAGTTAAGAGAGTACCACTTTGGACTTTAAACGGTGTTGAGACTGTGATAGATGCTGGGGACTTCTGAAGTTGGACTGAATATGTTTTTGCATTATGCGGCTTCAAACCAATGGGACCAGGAAATGGAATGTGATGTTTTGAATAAGAATGACCCCCATAGGCTCATATATTTGAATGCTTAGTCACCAGGGAGTGGAACTCTTTGATAGGATTAGAAAGATTAGGAGGTATGGTCTTGTTGAAGGAAGTGTGTCACTGGGGCGGGGGGAGTGGGGTGAGGTTTCTGAATTCTTTGCTAGACCCAGTTTATTTATCTGTCAGTGGATCCAGATGTAGAACTCTCAACTACTGCTTCAAGATCACATCTGCCTGCATGCTACCATGCTTCCCTCCATGATGGTAATGGACTAAACCTCTGAAACTGTAAGCCAGTCCCTATTAAATACTTTCTTTTATAAGAGTTGCCTTGTTCACGGTGTCTTCTCACAGAAACAGAACAGTGACTAAGACAAGCGGTCAGTATAATCTTAATTGCTGAGCCATCTCTCTAGTCCCTGACTCAGTTGAAAACGGATTGCTGAAACTGTAGAAAGAAAGACTGTGCACACAGAAAGAGTGTTATGTTTTTGTATCACCTAACTAAGAAAAGCCATTCTTTCTTAGCACTGGTTGGTAAAGAACACAGCTTGGATGCTACCCTTCTCTGAAACCACTCTGAATACTTCCTGCTTCATTCTTTCCCTTCAATAGCTTTCTTAGATTCCTAGTCCTGACATCACTTCCACAGTGCCCCTACCTTAGACCTTCTTACTCGCATCTATCTAGTTATTCTTGGCCCTTTGCCAGACTGGAGTTTCAACATGCTTTTGTTTTTTCTCAGTACTAACCCTGCTCTCTCATCTTCTGTTGGCACCATCCACCCCACTCCACATAGGCACCCCAAACTTGGCAAGAGCTGTTTCTCACATTTGGACAATAGGATAGCGGCATGGAATCATGTTGCTGTGTACTACCTGGAGCTCACAAACAGAACCCGACGGATCTTCAAAACGACGCCAGCTTCCAGCAATTTTCTAGAATAATCATTAGGTCTCCACAGGGTAGAGGGTGGGGAGAGTTTTTGCTTTTCCTTTCTCCCTTTGCAACTGACTATTCTAGGTGGGGAAGCGGGATAAAATGACTGAAGCGGCATGATGTTGGCCCACTTTAAAGCTTCTATTATGAAACCCAGTTGCATAAGCTATAAGAGCAAATAACATATTCTCGGGAACAAATTCTAGTGAATCAGCTCATTTTAGATTCACATCTTCATCTGTCTCTGAAGTGGCTTATTTAAATTTTAATAGAAAATGTTGGATGTAGCGCTCCAGTGGAAGCAATGAAAATAACACTGTTTATCCCCAAGATAAAATTGTGTTGGGCGCTGAAAAAAAACAAAACCAGAAAGAAAAAATATGATGCTAATTTCTTGAAAACAAACCTTCTATGTCCCACTTCATAGAAACTGGACAAAGCAATATAAACTCTCTCTTGTGCGGCACCAAGGGACAATGGATTCTTTAGTGACTCACTCTCCTTTCATGTGTGGATTTTTAAAAGCAATAAGCTGAAATAGGAAAAATAACTTCCTTTTGGAGAAGAGAAAAAATCTTACAAAACAAATGTTTGCCATTTTCTAGAAGTAGTTGGGGTGGGGGTAGATAGAAGGCAGCATAGGGTAGCAGGAAGGTCTTGTAGATTAAAAATCAGGAATTAATACTAGCATTTTCCCTTCTTAAGGGTATAATCATGGGAGGAGGAATTCATGGTGCTGGGACACAAACGAGCCTCCACAGTGAAGAAACTGCATGGTGCTGTCACGAAGAGAAAACCTAGAATGTGGCAAGTCACTTGCTCGGTCCAGTCTTACCAAAGGTCAGTGATTTTCACTTATTTTTATTTATTTATTTATGGTTTATTAAAACATGGTTTTTCTGTGTTGGCCTTAATGATCCTTGGCTGTCCTGGAACTTACTCTGTAGACCATTCTGGCCTCCAACTCAGAGATTCAACTGCCTCTGCCTCCTGAGATTAAGGGCATGTGCCACCACCACCCAGCTGATCTTCATACTTCCTAGACTAAGAGTTAGCTAACCAGGGCCCATGGGCCACATTTGGCCAGTTTCATGTGTTTGAAGACAATTTCACTGGAGCACAGCCATGTCCATTGCGCGACAGATATCCGTGGTTTATTTGGCACCATCATCGTATGATCCTGTGATTGCAAGAGACCAGTTGGTTGGAGCCCAGAATATTTACTCCTTAAATTTTCCTGAAAAAGTTTGCCAACTTTTGCTTCAGACGGTTTTGAAATTTAGGGTTCGTATCAGGTAAACCCAACTTCCGCATCCTGTGAACGATCAGTTGCCAGATCCTGTGGATTCTGCTTCCAAATCACCTGTTAAGTCTTTATCTCACAATCCATTTCTGTAGCCACCACTGTAGCTGTAGTCACTATTACTGAAGTTATTTATACCCACATACTCACACACATATACCCTGCACATGCTATTCAAGTGAGGTTTCTAAAATGCAAAACATGGCAACTTTCTACTTAGGACAACTCGCAGGGGTTCTGTTGCTTTTAGAATAGAATGAAAAATCTTGGCCTTGGCCCTGTTGAACCAGTCTTCATTTAATATTCATTGTCCTGCTTAACTTTGGGGTTACCAACCTTCTTTCAGCTTTTCACTGAAGGAAGGCAGCTTTCTTGGGTCCAAAAAAAAAATACTCATGGAAAGACTTCTGCTCTGAGATGGAATTCCCCTTAGTCTTTACCCTCTCCAACTCATTCCATAAGCCAGAGAATAACTGTCATCTGCTCAAGTAAACTAGCCTGGTTTTCCATTTCTCCCCTTCTCCTAGATCATGCTCTGACATAGGCTCTGATAATAATCATATCAACTGATGATCATATTGTTCATAGCTTTGCTTCTTTGACATTTTCCTCAAGAACTTCAGTGTTTTTGTGGTTTGCTTATTGTAGGCAGAGTTTTTGTTCCCACCTACCAGTTCCCAAATAATGGACACAGAGTGTTAATATAAATTATAAATGCTTGGCCAGTAGCTCAGGCTTGTTACTAGATAATTCTTATATTTTACGTTAACCCATATTTTCTTTCTATGCTCCGTCACGTGACTTGGTACCTTTTCTCTGTATGGCATGCCCATCTTGCTTCTCTCTGCATCTGCTGGGGGCTCCTCTGACTCTGCCCTTCTTCTTCGCAGAATTCTCAGTTTGGCTCTTCTGCCCAACCTTACCCTGTCCCACTACTGGTCCATCAGCTTCTTTTTCAAACCAATCACAGTGACATACATTCACCCAGTGTGAAGGAATCTCTTGCAGTTTGTTCTGTTTTGTGTGTGTCTTTTGGTGGGAGGATAGAATGAAACTATATTGTTGGCAAGCTCTGTGTTCCAATACATGGGCCATCCCTTTGCTGCTGCAGCAAGCAATAGCTAAGAGAGACAAAGCCCTGTAACTTCTTTTTTTACTTACAAATTTTTAGCAAACCTTTCAAGACTATAGCTCCTTCTCAATTCATAACTATGTAAAATTTAATTGTGCAATAGCCCATCACAGTCATACTATGCTGTGAGCACAAGATTGTGCAATACATGGGAAACATTTTGAGTGTTACATGAGGGCTTGCTATTTTGACTATGCAACATTGTCAATAAATTTAGAATAGAGGACTAGAGATGTAGCTCTGTGGTAGAGCAGAACTCTCACTTGTCATATATGAGGCCTTAAGTTTGATTCCCAGCACAACAGTAAAATCACTTCTTCCCTTCAGTCTCCAACTGAGCATTTTGCGGGTGTATAATTATCCGAAGTTTATAACCATATGCCAATAACTCTAGACTGCTTGAATTTTCCTCCAAAACCACCTATATCGTATGTCTCTTTAATTTTGCAGTTGATGTTCATAATTCCTGGTCTCTACAGTGAATCCTTGTAGTTAATTAGAAGAAACTCTTTCCAAAGGAAATATGCACCCCAAAGCCAACTGCTCCTGTTCCTTTCCTTTCTCCAAAACAACCAAATCAAAACCAACTGCTCTTTTCTATGCACAATAATAGAACTGGGCAGATAGATAGATAGATAGATAGATAGATAGATAGATAGATAGATAGATAGACAGATAGATAGACAGACAGATAGATATGGGTGGTTATAATTCTAAATAGTACTTACATATGCAATGCTTTGTATATATAAGTCACTGCCTCAATATTCCTCAACAGGTTGTTTACACTTTGGTGTGATGCTTGTATCAACTTTGTTTTGATATTTTTAGTAATTATTCATATCTTCTAAAAATTATCTTATCTATTAGAGATCAGCAAGGATACCTTACTCACTTTGGAATGACCTAAATGCTTTGTCTTCTCTACAGGCAGTAGGTACTCATGAGACGCTTATTAATTTGCTCCCTGTGGTTAAAACATTTTCGTGTCATCAGCACCTACTGCAACTCAGTAGGCTTTGGGGCAAATGTTTGTGGAACTGTGCCAAGATGAAACTTCATCTTTGGTATCAGTTCCTTGTCTTTTAGAATTACACTTGAAGAGCCAGCGGCAGTGCAATACAATGTGAAAGGGACAAGGATTTGCCTCTTCTTAGGTCAGAGAGGAGGGCAAGGAGCTTGGTTCTGAATACTAATGTGGGAATGAGTCAAGCAGCCACTGTGGGAAGTGGCCAGCTTGTGATAGCTAGAGAGGAAACTAAATTACTTCTTAGTCCTCCCAGGGCCTGATGGAGGACCTCTGATTCCTAGCACATTGGCCCTTGCCCTCAGCAAGGTAGCATTACAGCTCACTGCCATGCCACCCACTGCACTATTGCTTTCTTGTAAAAATGTGGTCTTTCTGACACCCTGGGCACACATAGTACACAGGAGTGCCATGTGTGAGGCAAGTGCTAAAGATACAGCTAGAATGAACTGTCTGTCGGGAGTGCATAGCCTAAGTGGCAAGGAGAGGTCCATAAAGAATGGGAGCCACAGATAACAAAATAATAGAGGTCAATGAATATGAAAAGTTGTTTATATAATATAAATGCTGCAAAAATATTTCTTGCAGTAGGAATTTTTATGTATTTATCTATAGGAAGTCACATTATAGGAATGTAAATGTATTATGTTTGTATGTGCATTAAAATGTGGCTCAGAGTTGGGTTTGAGTTCCTCTGATTAAAAAAAACTTTCTATATATGTTTTAACAATGAGTTTATTTCTTCTCATTTTAAGAATACAATACATTAATATTAGCAATAGTCAACATGTTGATGAAGGAACTATTGATATCTACATCTAGAAGCCAAAAGATATTCTCTATATTCTAATAGCAAGGAAATTGGCATGTGACCTACATATGTTTAGGTGGGAGCTCCTACCACCCATGGAACTTTTAACCTTCAAGAAGTAACTTACAGTCTCAGAGAAGTGGAGATGATTTGTCCAAAGGTATGGTTCATGAAGCTACTGATGGTAAATATCCACAGATGGCAACGAAAGCTTCTTTTCAGTCGGATCTATGATATGGCAGTGGGTAGGCGGGACTTTCTCTGATTGTTTCCCTCTCAAGGGTTGTTTTGTTGGCCTTCCTTCAATTCTGTGAGCCTTCCCATTTTACCTCCCACTTAATTAATCTTATTTTTAAATAAGCCAGAGACTGTTTCCATGGCCTTCAAATATTGACAATGGTAAGTAACTACTACATGTAACTAGCACTTTTTGTTAATGTTTTTTTTTTTCAAAAAAATTCAATTTAATGGCAACATTCCAGCATGGAATTGTTTTTCTGAGATCTGAAACTCTAAGAGGACCTAAATGATAGTTATTCGAACCAAATGGACATTTTGATGATAGCTATTATCAAATCAACCTCTAATAATGTCTTAATTTGTCATGACTTAATGGAAACAACATGACCCAACGGACAAAAAACATTGGGTGTATGATGTCTCAGAAACAAGTTCTTCTTAAACTATGATAGTTCTTGGTCATTTATGTGAATCAAGAAGACAAAATGCCGTTAAACGTGGTTTTGAAGCCTTGAAGTATAATTGTACTTGTTTTCACAATTATATGCATTCACTTTCTAAATCTACAGAAAAATGGAATTTTATAAAGCCAGGGAAAATATCTAAAAAGTTAGATGAAAAAATGTTTAGGATAAATCAAACCAATCCCATTTTCTTCCTTCATTATCATTTTAACTGTTGAATGACCAAAACCATGAAAATGTGCTATAGTAAAATCTACCCAATTGCTGGGAGGTGGTGGCACATGCCTTTAATCCTAGCACTCGGAAGGCAGAGGCAGGCGGAACTCTGGGAGTTCGAGGCCAGCCTGGTCTACAAGAGCTAGTTCCGGGACAGGCACCAAAGCTACAGAGAAACCCTGTCTCAAAAAAACAACAAAAAAAAAATCTACCCAATCAACTCTTCTATGTGTCTAGCTCAAAAGTAAGTAAGCAGAGGTTCGTGAAGACTACCCACAACATGGATAGGATGCTACGCCTTCACCGTTAGGCAGTTCTCCGGTTTCAGCTTAGTCTGTTTGCTTAGAGTCACAGTCTTTAGTAAAGTCCTCATTTCCATGCGGATTCAGAAATCCATGAGTGAGTTGTGAACCGTTCAGCACATTGATATCCTACAGGGCAAGAGCTTCTCAAGCAAGCTTATCCTCAAGAGTCTGAAAGATGAGGGCCGTAGAAAATATCACAGACTGCCGGCACAAGTGAAAGGACCGTGTCTTAAGTGACAGCAGCATGGGACAAAATTCAGGTACAAATGTTCAGCCATGTGTCTTCAATGGAGAGTCCCCCCAGGCCTTAGGAGATATCATATGAGTGCCCTGAAATTTGCATAACTAAAAACTTTTTGATTAATTTTATTGGCAATTTTATACACATTTACAGTATATTAGAGATCCTTTCTCCCACAATGCCCTCCTTTATCTCATTCCCGTCAGTCTGTCCATTCCTAATAGCTCCTTTCCCAAATCCATTACTCCTTGTTGCTGTTTTGTGACCCATTTAATTAACCAGAGCCATCTGTGTGAGCATGAGATTAAACTATCTATTGGTGTATGGTGGGGTAACAACTTAAAATAATGATTCCCCTCCT
The DNA here is from genome assembly GCF_037038515.1 of Microtus pennsylvanicus. NCBI lineage: Eukaryota > Metazoa > Chordata > Mammalia > Rodentia > Cricetidae > Microtus > Microtus pennsylvanicus. Next base: position 54,628,502 of record NC_134590.1, on the reverse strand, counting down.
CCCTACATCTATCAGTAGCAAAACGTTCAACAGTGAACCAAAAAGTTCAGTAGATCCCTAAGCCCCTCCCTCTTCTATGCCTGACTATTGATGGGCCCATCCTTGTGTTATTTAATTTTTATCTTTCTCTGAAGGTCAGGGTACTACAACTCCTGTTTACCTAAATGATTATCTTGTCCCTATAGTTCAACAAGGACATCTGTACATCCTGCTGATGCTGCTACTGCAGCTACTGCTGCCCAAGGCTCAAACACTGACTTTATGATAGAATGCTAATATCAGGAATCCCAGCACCATGCCCACCATGCCCACATCAGCCCTTGACAAAGGCCACTGTTCTAATGCCGATCTTTGATCTCTGTCCAGTTTCTTTGCAATATTGTTTCATTCATACCCATGACAATACTATAGTGGCTAATTAGGATCTGCCAACCAGATAACTGCATCTCATTTTCTTTAAATAATCCCCTGAACAACATTGACATGAATTGGAAACATACTGTGTAGGTTTAAATCCTTTCTTTGTTATTTAGTAGATGTATTTATTACTTTGTCCTTTGTCCCAGGGTATTTCCCTATCTATAAGAGCTACCACAGGGAACAGAAGAAAAAAAAAGAGTAACTATGAAGTGTTATTTTGTCCCTGACATATTGTAAAGTGTCAAGTAAGTATTAGTGTTTTGCTATTACAGCATGCATCAGTTTAACAGGTGGTAAAGTTAGATTTTGCCCATTGTGACTCTTTATTGAATATATACAAAAGATATAATTAGTGTGATGATGCCAACATTGAACGGAAGACTATAGATTGAGAAATATCATGAAGTGTTGGTTCAGTCTGCACATCTCTGTGCAACCCTATTGGGATTTTGTAAGGGTTAAAGGTCAAAAGAAAATGAAATGAAATAAGCATAAATCCATATGCTTCAGACTCATCTGAAAAGTTCAAGGATCTGGGAGGAAAGATTCTGGAATAACAGTAGCTATGCGACAGGACAGGTTGTAGCACTGAGCCATACCTATCATCATGTTCCTTATCAAGGGCTTAGTAGGTCACACTTGCCCAGTAGTTAGGTTTCTGGAATTGTTGGGAGGGATTCTAATGAAAAGCCTTCATAAGCTTAGAATCCCATGATGGGTTACAAGAGAATAACCCCTAGCAATCTCTTCCTGCTCCTGGTTGTACAAATAGAACCCACCAAAATGACATATTATAAAGCATCAGGAAAGTGAACAAAGAGCGCAGATTTGAACATGCACCAGTAACACACACAGACACACACACACATGCACACACGCACATGCATGCACACACACTTGGCTCTTTGTTTCTTGAAACTTTGTACCTTCATTTATACTCATTGATGTTAAAGAGAATTTTACAAAAAGAAAAAAGGAAAATACGGTAAAGAGAAAGAAAACATATAAAGAAGTGTTTTCTTTAATGAGCGAGATGGCAAAGTCAGATGAACTCAAGCCATGTTTTTGGCTGTAAACCAATTAGTTGTTCACTAAAGATTATGCTCAGCCTTCTCTGGTTTCCACGAGGTCAGGGAACACTCTTCAGTGGCATGTATTGATATTCAATTCAGTAAGCCTACTTTGAGAGCACTTACTGGACAGAAAGTACATTTCTTTCTTTTTGCTCCATCACTCTTGCTAACATAATCACCCTGTGTCTCCTATGGTATTTGTGCTCAATCTATAATAATTAGTCAATAAATATATGCTTGGTGAATATATAGGTGTGTTTATTCGAACATAGAGGCATATCATGTGAGCAGCAGTTAGGTAGACCTCTTTCCTTCCAAACATTACAAACAACACACACCAGTGAAACCCTGGCCGTAATTTCAAAGACCATTAGTATACAATCGTGTGTTTCCTCCAGGCATGTGTCCAACCTTTCCACATTGCAACAAGATGCTGTCATCCACAAAGTTCATGCTTCTGGACCTCACATTCCACTTACAGAAAAGAAAGCAATGTTTTAAGTTGATGATTTTGTGCTGGGCTGCGTTCATAGCTGCCCTGGGGCAATGGCAGTCCTAGGAAGTTCTCATTTGTTTCAATAGTTGCTTTATCTTCACCTCGGTTCACCTCGTTCAGTTCTGGAACCTTCCCATTGGTGCGTCCTATTAGCACATCTACTGAAATATTTGCCAGTTGGATTTGACTCTGCCAAAATTCTTCCTGCTAGACCTTTTTGGACAAGGTTTGTTTTTCAGAATGGAGCCTCCAGTACATAGTGGGTTTCAGGCTTGGTTCACATCTACAATCCCTTTCTGTCTTACTGGTTTAAATGGAGTGTTGCCGTGGTCAGAGCTTTGTGCCTTTGGGATGATTTCTCGGAAGAAAATTAGACCACTGGAAGAAAGTTATGAAAATCTCTGATCATCCAAGTGAGAAGAAATGAATGGCTGAATGAAGTTAGTAATGGGGAGGCAGAAGGAGAAAGAAATGAGAAGGATATTAAAGGAAGCAAATGGCCTGGAAAAGCGACTGTGTGAGATTCAAATTCAACCGGCTGGAGTAGCCTGGTGATCCGTAAAGCACTGCGCTGTATCAGAGAAAAGATGGCCTTTATGGATCAGAGCCACCTCAAAAGATGCCAGTGGGAGGATGAGGTGGAATCTGAGTCCCCAGTAGCAAAGAGTGGACAGGAGGAGAGTCAAGTGGGGCGATGTGAGTGGGAAGCCTACTATGAACTCTGTAAACAGCGTGGGTTCTGGGGTCTCCCTCATGCTAGACTGAGAAGGGGAAAGAGCTCCTGCTGCTCCTCTTTACAGGGCACCTACTCCCTTCTAAAACCCTATCTGTGCTCTAAGTGTTCAAGTAATTGTGGTGGATCAGTAACAGTGCTGCACCCTTAGGCCTTACCCTAACATGAGCGTGGCCTCAGTGGTTGGTTCAAATCTGGAAAAGTCTAGCAAAAAGATCCCGTTAGAATCTTCTAAAATATTATGCTAATCTACGTAGAAGCATGATGACAAAGTCTCTTCTTGTTGAGCTGGAGTGAATGCACCGGGTTCCCTCCCCCTTCCAGCCTATCCCACTCCCACACACTGAAGGGTTCCCAGGGTTCTTACAGCTGTATGCAATAAAACTCAGTGCCAACTAGCTTAAGAGCTTAAGACGAAAAAGAGTTTAACCTGATTCCCAGGGTAGTCTTCGTCCCACTGTACCCCACTAACTCTGTCACCCTTGTAGAGACTTCAGCAGGGTTGTGAAATGGAGGCAGCAACTCCCCTCTGAGAAAAGACATTTGTTCTGTGAATTGCACAACTCTCTTTGCTCCATTCCTCCGTTTCTGCTTTGCCACCGCTTTGTACATCCTTTTAAGAGACAAGATCCAAGATGGTGTTACTTTGCATTGCATACATATGCCCCATTCTGTGCGGAGTGCTGCTGATTTCAGCCTGGGTTTGTTTCCTGTTCTCTTCCTATCTGAGCTTTCTCAAGGGGAGAGTGTAGTTCTATGATTGGACAGAGCTTAGGAATGAACCAAGGGCACTCTATTGAAAGGCTGAGAGATAGCCACATTTTTTGCCCCAAAGACATTGCTGGGCTAGATTTCGGGGTTAACAGGATGAGCCACCCCTCCATACCTAGGTACTGAACTGTAACATGAACCAAAATCTAGGCACAAAGATGGGATGTCCCAAGCTTCTTCTAATATCAGAACTCAGTTTAGGGTAACATGTCTATCTTCAAATTCTGTGAGGTAAATGCCTGGGGTCAAAAAGACAATAAAATGCCATTGTCAATGGAGTGAGTTTTCTGTAAAACCATAGAAAAGCATATTTGGTAACTTGCTGAAGTGATTTAGATATGAATATTTAAATTTTTTGCCTTGATATCGTGGCACACATCTAAAATCCCAGCAATTGAGAGGTCAAGGCAAGAGGATCAGGAAGGCTTTCATGTCCAGCCTAGGCGGACATGAGACCCTACACAGGAAAACACAGAAAGTAGAAATGTTCATTTTAAAAAAATTTATTGAATCACATTAGTCACACATAATAATATTTGTATTGTAGTGTTTGTATCTTTGATTACCCCATGATTCTATCTTATCCCCTCTCCCTACTCTTCTTTCTTACCACCACTCTCCTCTTTCCCTTAGCAGAACCTTCTTCCCTCTCTAGCTAGAAAGAAATATTTAAACTTTTAAATCTACATTTACTAGAGAACTCATGTTATAGACATATGTTAGGGGAAATCAGGAAACCACAGGAAAACTTTCTGAATGAACCCAGGGACTAGTTCAATAAACACAATTGCAGGGGAAAATCTGGGCTTGTCATAAAAATAATTACTCACATTTTCTAAAACTTTTCCAGTTGCAAAGATTTTGCTCACAGGCTCTTGTCTGAGTTAATGAGAGCAGGAACTGTAATTTTCATCTCCTTTTGACAGCTGCTGAAATTAAAGTACAGAGCGGTTAAGCAAATTTCCAAAGGTCAGATGGCTAATAAATGAAAAAGGTCAGGTACAAAAAGATAGCATGCTGTTTGTCCAGGAAGCAGTGAGAAGAAAGCTAGAATCTGAGGTCAGAGGTTATAAGACATTGACCTTGAGACATTCAGTTATCAAATTATCCTAACATGGCTGCCCCACTTAGAAATATGAAGAGATACCCAGTCTGCAGCACAGAGGTGGGTTAGTCGCCCTCTTTCTTCTCTTGGCGAGCATAGTATGCAGCTCAATGGCTTACAGGCTTGAATTCACAAGCCACAATTAACATGTAAATAAATGTTAGAACATTCAGAGCAAAAATCTTACAAAATTATCAGTCATTAGTGGAATGTTTATTTACACATACCATCACCAACCATACCCCTAACCTGGTTCTCTGAACCTGAAGTCTACAAGGCAGCCCATGTCCCTCCTTCCCTTTTCCCTGGATATCCATAGTGACTGAATTGCTCGGATTACATCCTTAAAGTGTCTCTCAAATCTGCCTTCTTCTGTGTGCTGGCATGCTCATGCTGATATGCATATCACAGTCATGACTCTAGGGAGTCTGCCCCTGGTTTCTACACACTAACCTAGCCTCCAAGGTGTTTTCCACAGCAAACCTTTAAGAGAGCTCTCTGATCTTGGGATCAGACTGTGCCAGCTCTTCAAAAGTCTGACCAGTACACTATGTCTTCTCTGGCACAGAAAGTCTACCACCAGCTTGTTCACCTTCCATTTCCCTTCCAGAAATTTCCCGACCCATGCCTGTCTACTTCAATTCTCTAAAGGCTCATGGTTTTATCCTTTACCTCTCTGGTGTCTTGCTCTACTTAGAAAGTTTTCCTCAAAAGCAGTGTAGCGGTTTCTCAGGAAATTCGGGATCAACCTACCCCTGGACCCAGCAATACCACTCTTGGGAATATACCCAAGAGATGTCCTATCATACAACAAAAGTATATGCTCAACTATGTTCATAGCAGCATTGTTTGTAATAGCCAGAACCTGGAAACAACCTAGATGCCCTTCAATGGAAGAATGGATGAAGAAAGTATGGAATATATACATATTAGAGTACTACTCAGCAGTAAAAAACAAGGAACTCTTGAATTTTGCATACAAATGGATAGAAATAGAAAACACTATCCTGAGTGAGGTAAGCCAGACCCAAAAAGAGGAACATGGGATGTACTCACTCATATTTTGTTTCTAACTATAAATAAAGGACATTGAGCCTATAATTCGTGATCCTAGAGAAGCTAAATAAGGTGAACCCAAAGAAAAACATATAGGCATCCTCCTGAATATTAACCTTCATCAGGTGGTGAAAGGAGACAGAGACAGAGACCCACATTGGAGCACTGAACTAAAATCTCAAGGTCTAAATAAAAAAACAGATGGAGAGAGAGCACGAGCAAGGAACTCAGGACCGCCAGGGGTGCACCCACACACTGAGACAATGGGGATGTTCTATCGGGAACTCACCAAGGCCAGCTGGCCTGGGTCTGAAAAAGCATGGGATAAAACTGGACTCGCTGAACATAGCAGACAATGAGGACTACTGAGAACTCAAGAACAATGGCAATGGGTTTTTGATCCTACTGCACGTACTGGCTTTCTGGGAGCCTAGGCAGTTTGGATGCTCACCTTACTAGAACTGGAAGGAGGTGGGTGGTCCTTGGACTTACCACAGGGCAGGGAACCCTGATTGCTCTTTGGGCTGACTAGGGAGGAAGACTTGATCAGGGGAGGGGAGGGAAATGGGAGGCGGTGGCAGGGAGGAGGCAGAAATCTTTAATAAATAAATAAATAAAATAAAAGGAAAGAAAAGAAAGTTTTCCTCACTTTACTCTCTAGAAACAAGTTTTTATCATTCAAACTCAGAACAGAATCATTAGCTCTTCTAGAATACCATCCCTGGATTTTACCCAGAATCTAGGCTCCATGCCCCACCTGCATTTCTTTGTGTCTGTCTATGGAGGTGCAGCCAGAACATGATGGAGTATTTTACTGGGGTTAAAAGAAAAATTTAAGGATGCCAGCGATACATTTTTTTCCCCTTTGGACTTCTGACAGAGGTTAGTTAATTGATTCTTCTATGCCGCATTCCTACATATGCAAGAAGAATATGTATTAGCTGCTTCTGGGTATGTATCAAAATACCAAAAGCTAGTTCACTTTATTCAGCAGAAATGTATGTTGCCAAAATTCTGGATGCCAAAGTCTTGTACTGAGATGCTAGGAGGGCCATACCTCCTCTAGACCCTGTCGCCAGCCATGTGTAAGACTGCTCCCAGCTTCCTGTGGCTCTGGGAACTCCTCTGTGGCTGTATCACCCCACTATCCTCTGTGATCATAACACGGCCTCCTCTTTGTGTCTTTTATAAGGATGGTTTTCATTGGCTATCGGGGCCACTTTGATAATCTGAATAATTACTCATCTTAACATCTTTAACTTAATTACATTTGCAAAGACTCTTTGATCCAAGTAAGCACACGTCCCCAGGTTCCAAGGATTAGGATTCAACATCTTGTTTGGAGGGTTAACCACACACATACATTCTAGGTCCCAATAGACTACTTAGCTTTTGTTGGTTTTGTTAAACTTTGAGTAGGATGATACATGTAAAACTTTCAGGAAAGTATCCGGCAGCAATAAATATTCAAATAAGTGATAGCTGTTATTGGCATCACAGTGCCCAATGACAACATCACAGAGGTTTATACACATATGGCACTTAGATCTTATTTTCCTATTTTAGGACTTAAATTTCTTACATGAAAAATGTTCTACATACCTGACATGTGTTGCTAACAGCAAGGGTTTAAATAGGTCATATGCTAATTAATCTTCACTCTAACAAGAAAATTCAATTAACCAGAGTTCTCATCCCTCGTAACACATGAATTTAGGCAGTGCTTCCAGCTGAGGCTTTTTCATAAGGAAGATTATCGACGCCAGCAGCATAAAATGCCAGTCAGTCCTCAAATAATGAACGATTTCATTTGAAATGAAGCCGAAGAGGTCAAGTGTGTGTGTGATTATAGACTCAGAAAGGCTGGCAAAGCAGCCATCAAATAACTAGCTACCCTGCAAGATTACAGACGTGAGGACAGGACCAAGGGTGACAAAGAAAATGACTTGCCCCAGGTCTTTCCTTAAAGAAAGGAAGAATTCATCCAGCCATTCCAGCCTTATTCTTATCAATGATCTGCTTCATCTTGTTGACATTATTCAATGCAAAATCAATACTAATAGCATCAACATCTGTTTCTAAGAAGTCAAGAACCAAGAACCCATTCAGTTGACTTAGGAAATCTTACTTTACTCCAATGTGTTTTCAATATTTTATTCCAACAGACCCATGTACTGATACAGATACCAGCCTTATCATTAATATTTCACTTATATTTACACCAAGAAAGAGCAGTGTGGTTTTATCTACCATTTTATTTGATGTCCTACTTCCCTTGAGCACTCTTCCTCCCTGTTCACATCCCTTCTGCTCTAACAAAATGAAAAATTATTCCTTTTCTGTAGTTATTCCTTAATTCCACCAGTCTAAACCTCCTTTCACACTTCTTTTCTTTGTTTCGTAGACACCTTCCCTATTTCAACATCTCCAAATCCTGTCTTCCTTGCAGACTCAATTCAATTTGTGTTATTTGTGCCATAAAGCCTTATTGGCTCCCTACTGGATGTGACATTTCCTGCCTTTGAAATCCAATTTCACATTTTCTACACCTCTCTTGTGTCACCAACCACTTCCTGGATTGTATTTATTTATACTCAGTTTATTTCATCCCCCCTCGTGTATTAGAATGCCAAGGACATTTACAAAATGAGAGGTAAACAAATGGTACTTGCTAGGAGTTTTGTTACAAACTGGAGACTTCTCTGTGTCAGTAGGACTTTCTGAGGAAGTTAAATATTACACGCTGGCCAACAGCCCACCTCTACCAACCCATAACTAAGTTCTGTCATCTGGCAGCCTAAGAATGGAGAACACAAAGAAAGTCAGTGACCAGAAACAGAAATGAAGACAAAATTAACTAAAAGAGTGAGAAGCAAGTAGGTAAGAAGCACAAAATGTATGCGGTACCAATAGCACAAGTGGATGGATGGGGATAGAAACGGAAATGAGTAAGAGCAGGTTCAAGGCAAGCAGAGCCAATGGCAGAGACAAGAAGATTGTGTCCTGGTGTGTCTCAGCAAAGAACCCCCACCTCCCACTCCCCAGTGCAAATGGTCTTGTGTTTTGGTACTCCAGACGATCCTTCTACTTCCTGTTCACCTGAGGCTGAACCTGGAGAATCCGGCAGTGCTTTAGGAGGCCCCTTTGCTCTCAAATGCTTGTAACTCCCACTTCCTAGTGAATTTTAATCATCGTAAGTACCTCTGCAGACAAGTAGCTCTCCAACCCTTTTAGAATCAACTAGCCAAGGGGAGAAGTCTGAGACTCAGAGAAGCTCAGAGACTTACCCAAGAAATGTGGTCAGTAAAGAGAGACCCAGGTCTTCTGGCAGCAGGATCTGGTGCTCAGCACACTGTCAGGCTGTGAGCCCTCAAGTTCATGTAACACAGAGATGCAATGGCGTTTGTTCCAGACAACGTTCCATGAGCAACAGCAAGGTTAGTCAATCGGCAGATGAAGAAAAAGCCTTAGAGATAGGAAAAATGAACAACAGCAGATGTGGGCAGGGAAAGGGGAAACGGTAATGTCTTATAGTTTACAACTAGTAGCTTTGCACACAGAAACAGCTTCTTCCCCATGTAGAGGGGTTTAGCTTTTATAAATCCATCCTAAGTTGAAAATACCATTAAAAATATATTTAAGGGGTTAGAGAGATAGATGAATGAATGCCTGGCATGTGCCAGAACTGCCACACACATAAAAATACATGAAATACCTTTAACCTCCGAACACCAGAGTTTAGCCTAGTCTATCTTAATAAAAACCAGAACACTTAGATGGATCTACACAACAGTCATCTAACACAAAGCCTAGCTTATGAAAACAAAGACGTGTGACTATCTCATACAAAGTATTGAACTTTATTCTGAAAGCAGAGAAGAGAACTGTTGTTCTACAGTGCTAGCCTGGGAATGAGAAAATGTGTGATTCCCTGTACAGTTTCTACTGGATGTGTACCAGCTTTTTACCATCATAAAACTAGACTGTCATAACATGGGGGCATCTGCACATATAATATTGTGAGTAGGGAAGAAAGGCTTTAGTTAGTTATCCCAGCTAATTTTCATTATCAAGAAAATTCAATGAACCAGAATTCCCTTCCCCAATGACACAACCTGCCATCAAAAGTTGGGGACCCCCTATACTTGTAGTACCACACAAATGGCATTCAGATATATTATGAGGAGTCAAGAATACCTGATTAAAATTTGAGCTTAGCTGTTCATTGGACATAAACCCTTTAGCAAGTCTCTCACCTTCCCCCACCAAGACTATCTATAAAGAGATATAAATCCCCTGTCTGCTTCATAAGAATTTAGTAAAGCCAATAAAGAATATACAAATCATGCAACAAAAGCTTGCCACAAAATAATAATTATGTGGCATTTGTTGTGTGGATGTTATTGTTTTCAATAAAAATATTAAAACAATAACAGTTTAACTTATCAAATAATGTCAAAAACAAATCATAAATAAAAAATCCTATAGGCAATGAAATGATCATTTTGTATAAATTGAGGATACTTTATATATGTGCACAGCTTGCTCTACTAAGAAAAAGAAATCATTGGAAACATAAGAGACTCAAAATTAAATGTTTTTAAATAAAACATAAAGCAAAACAGCTGCTGCTGGAACTCAGTTCCTGGGCATATTAGATTGTTGAAAATGACAAAGAGGCCAAATTGTCCTCCAATTCCCAGGCTGCATGAGAGTGAGGGACATGATTGCCTCACTGACAGCCTACTGGAAGGACGGATACAGATGCACAGAAACAAAGGATGTTGTACGCTGGACATACAGCTTTCTGGAACCCTCAGCCAACAGGGAATTCTGCTGCCACATCACAGACAATATTGCTGATTTTCCTTTCCTTTTCTAAACAGCAAAGCATGAGCCATAAACACCCAAAAGGAAAATGTTTCAGGCTGATAAAGGACAATACCTCTTGCCATAACAGAAAAATCACCAAGGGCCGAGACCTCAGTACATGGCATTACCGCTCCCTGTTAGAGTGTCTATAGTGAGTCACAAACCAACTGAACCCTTACTTGTAGAGAAGTGACTTATGGAGAGATCTAGACATGAAACCCAGGATCCCTTCTCTAGATAACCTTTTAAAACTTAAGCAAAATGTAATATTTCTCAATGTAATTTAAAGTTAACAAAATAAGACCAAAATGGACACTAAACAGCCAAGAAGAATTAAATCAATCACCACAAAACACAGTCCCCTGACACAACGGCTACCTTTCACAAACGTGCTGTTGGTCACTTTTGTTCCTCACATGTGTTTGCTTGCAGTTTGACTACCCATAAGGCTTTGCAATGCAAATTTTCCGGAGCTGGCTTATTATTTGACCTCAGTTAAAAGGGGAAGTGGTTTGGAGGGTTTCCAGCATACAGTCCACCTGCCTGGGAACCTGGAGGTCCTACCAGAAAGGAAGTCTCAGTCTTTGAGGAAGTGGTGGTAGTTTGGGTGCCTGTGTTTACGGGAGTGGAAATACTGAAGGATGAGAAACATCTTTAGCTTACCTTTCCACCCTCTCTATGCTATGCTCTCCATCCTACCCAACATGCTGGGCTAATTCTCTGAGATTTGTACCCCAAATGTCCTATGACTGACTATCACAACATCTGATATTCCCTCTGCTCAAAAAATTCCTCCCCACCCCTCCGTACCTGTTGGCCCCTCTTAAGCACCCAACACTCGGGCTACACACTTGTCTATCAGGAAGTGTGCCCTAAGCCTGACCCAGTCCTCAGTGCAGGCTTGAGAGGCTAAGATGAACACGGCAGCTGACCTATCATGACACCGACTTTGCCATGTTATGTCAGTTTGCATGTTAATCTCAATGTCTTTTCCAGAAATCATATTCTGAAAGAAAGATAACAAGGTTTGTGTCACTGCCTACAAGGGCTAGTGGACATAGTGGCATAGAGATTGTTCCAAGAACAGGTTGAGGAGCAGGTAGCACGCTTGGGTTTGGGGACTGTAGGTGTATCCGTCAGAATGCCTGGATCCCTGAAGTGTCTGTGAGCTTCCAGGATAGTGTCAGACCTCAAGAAAGCCTTCCCTGAAGAAAGGGAATCTTCAACCACTTGGATAAATAGTTGTGATTAGACTAAGCTTGGGTAGGAGATAAATCAGCATCTATTTCCTCTGACAGATATGACTCCAGGAATGAATGGGAAGAGGAGAAAAATCATCAAAGGGAGATATCTAAGTTCCAAGGCCTTGACAGGATGGAATGGGATGGCATATGGCCAAGGATGGCAAGAGTGGCCGGCCACAAGGGTGCTGATCACATGACCAAGTGAAAAGGTCAGCATGAACAGATACAATTACAAGACTGAAGCTTTCTGGAGAAAGGATTAGGACTTCCCATTACAGTTCTTACAGGTAGGATTCTACCCTGGCCACAGACCTCAGTGTGTGCATTGATGTGCCCTCTCTTGGCATCACCCATGACAAGACCTGGTAGATGTTGGTGCTGGGTGTTTATTGGTGGATAGATGGGTGGGTGAATGGATAGGTGGGCTGTTGGATCGTGGGTTAATTGTTGCTACAGAATTACTTATAGACACCATGTTTCAAAAGACAACACAAACCCATCAGGCAGTCCATCACCTTAGCCAGGAGTCCAGATGGAAGAACCAGAAGCAGAAAGGCAGACTGATGTGATCTCTGGAGCCACAGCCGCAGAGGTGCAGATCATCAGTGCAAAGCTTAGCCTCATCCTCTGACTTCGCTCTTCTTCCTTACCTTGTACTTCACGTTGTCTCCAAGGATGACTCCTTTGAGCATATGAGGAGTCTCAAGAGAAACTGTCTCAATGGTTCAGATACAGACATCCACATATATATATGGAGGATGGATTTAAGCAATTGGCTTTTACCAGTATGGGGTTGCTGAGTTCAAAATCTATGGCCAGAAGGCATCCTGGAGATTCAGTAAGAGCTGATGTTTCAGCTTCAGTCTGAGGGATGGAAATTTAGGAAGGACTTCTTTTTTTATTTTTTATTCATTTTACATACCAATCACAGTTTCCCCTCCCTCCCTTCTTCCTGCTTCTTTCCACTTTTCACCCCCACTCCCCACCCACTCCTCAGAAAGGGTAAGGTCTCCCATGAGGAGTCAACGAAATCAGACGGGATTTCTATGTTGCTCTCTGAAGGTAAAATCCCTCACAGGAGACCTTAACCTTTGCTGCCAAGGGCTTCAGCTGCTTAGCTGAGGCTCTCCTATCACACTGCACAGCACAGTACATCTCCGTGTTCCAAACAAACTAACCACACACGAGTATAAGTATGCATGTACATTTTACATGTGGTTTACAAAAATACATTGACTGAAACACCTAAGTGACTCTTTGCCCAAATACTTGATTGTTACAGTCTCGTAGGGTTGTAAAAAAACTTAACTGACACGGACTCCCTTCTACTCTCTTGTAGAAAGTTCTTATAGTAGACTAAGTGCAAGGTGACTTAGCTTTAAATTGCCAACTTCTCTGTCCCCCTTCCCAGATTTTGCCAAGGGAACATTCATTCTTGGTAAGATAATTGCTGATGTGCAAAGTGGTAATGGGGTACAAGCCAGCCAGCCACTAATGGCTTTCTGCTCTATCCTTGCTGGTAGGAGTAACGCACCTGAATGAGTGCAATTCTGCATCCAGTCTTGCACTAACTGCTCACGCACCCTGTACCTCCTTAGGATCCCAAGACTACCTAACCACATATAAAGAAAACTGGCTGCTTCTTTCTTGGATGAGGATCTTGTCCTAGCATGCCATTCCTGGCTGAACTGGGCCATTCTACTGCCAGGTTGCTGTAAATCTCTTTCCAGCCCCAAGCCACGTGCTTAACTGTATTTGTGTGTCATGGGAAAGCATTCAGACATCACTTCCCTATGTGGGCCAAGGGGAAGCTCCCAGCCTAGGCTGTGGGAAAGTCATCTGGGACGGATCCATCTTACAGCTTGGCACTGACAGATACTCTAGAGACATTGCTGTTTGACTCATTGAGTCACTCTTGTCTAAACATAAAAAAAAAACAAGTTTTCTTTATATTGTCTTAGATTTATTTTTTTTAAATGGGGAACATATTGTCTTCTCCAAAGGTCAAGCATTCTTTGTCTTTGGGGCTTAGGTAAGAGACAGACAGAGCAGGCTGTTATTATAGTCTTTGTTCCTTCATGTGTGAAACAGAAATTCTAGTATCTGCATAAGTATTCCATAATATACTGGTGGATAAGAAGGAGCTGGGCATGAAAGACTACACTGGCCATACATACTTCCTTGACATCTCTCCTCTATCACCTTTTCTGGTTCTAACATGAATTCTTACATGAGATTTGCTGAACAACAAGGCTACCCTTCCCTTGACACAATCATGAGTTCAGACCACTTATCAGGCAAGTACTCTTGACTTTAAGGTGGGTGGGAGAGGGACTGATTCTATTCCCAAACTCATACATTTGCTAGTACCCCAGATCTTTGGTCTCACGACCTATAACATATTAGAAAAATAGGTGTCTGGGAATATAGAAACACCAGCCTCGACAGGCAGGCAAGAGAGAGCTGTAGGGGTACCAAGGGCGCAGTTTAAACACAAAGGAGGCCACAGAAGGGGCAGAGGTAGGAAGTTTGTAGAGAAGCCTGGGGTAGATGTAAAACACCTGAGAACCAGCTGGGCAGAGGGGAGAAAGAAAGGGCCCTTGCACATGAGAAGACAAATACCCGAGGGTCTACAGCACTCCAAGGAGACATGATGGCATGTGGTCAGAGAAAGAGAGATGCAAATGAGATCTGACGGAAGAGGTAGCTCCTCTGCGGCAAGCACATTGTCTAGGGAGTCAGCCCCTCCTTCCTGGAGTACTGCTGCTTGGTTTTGGCCTTTACCCCTCCAGTCTAGTCTCCTCTGATCTGCCAGAGAACGGGGAACAGCGTGAGTCATCTCGCACCAGCCCTCTGTTCCAAATCCTTCTGCAGTTCTAGCTTCACTCAGAGGCAAGCCAAAGTCCCACTGGGCTCTTAGAGTGTCCTCTCCGAGCCTCTGTGATCTGCCCTGCTAAATGTTCTCACTGTTCCAGTCATACCAATTCCCTGGGCCATAGACTCTTACTCATCAGGTGCCTGTCTGCTGTGGAACCCTTTTCCTGGATGCCCATCTACCTGGAATATTCTTTTCCCAAAAACCTACTCTCTACTGCCTCTTTTAACCCTGGGCAAACACAGTAGTCTCCATGAATTCTGCCCCACATAAATTTGCTATATTCTTATTTATTATTAGTGGTGATATTAGGCCCTATTTTATTTATTACCTATATTGGTTTCATCACTAGCAAGATGACTCTGAGAACAGTTCCTGACAGTTAGTAGTTGATAAATGAATAAATAAATAAATTTAAATAGTCTAAATCTCAGCTTAAACTCCAGCTACCCAAGACCTTCATGCTCTCCCTCTTGAGTATACAGATCAAGCACTTGCATCGCTTGTGTTTCTCATACTAAATAGGCAATTTTTGTTTGTGCCTCATAAAATTGCTGAGGCTTAACTAAGAGAATTGTATATGAAAATGTCGGGTATAAAAGAGAATTTTTAAAATGTGAATTTTGTTGTGAGATTTTCACAGATGGTACTAGAATATCTAAGAAAAGAAATCTGCCTGTTTTGATAATTTCAGCAGAAAGAATCAACAAATGTTTGTAAACACCAGTTCGGCATTGGGCCAAGAAGCAGACCTGACCTCAACAAGCACCAAATCCTTAAGAGAAACAGATCCAACAGTTATGGGTTGCAATTCCCAGTAAAAGTATTTAGGAGGGTTTAAAGGAAAAACAAACCAACACATACACTTCTCTGATGTGTATTTGACCTAACTTCAGACAGAGGAGACACTGCCAACAAGGCAGAGTACCTAGCAGTCTTCTCCCAGCTTCCCCCTACACACACACACACACACACACACACACACACCATACATCATCAGAACCAGGGGCTGCCTTTGTTTGAACGGTAATGACTTGCAGCTGTCTACTTGCCTGGGTTAAGAGCTAGGCTAGCTGGAGTGCTCGTGAAGTCTATTTGGGGGCACTTGTAGGAGTGTCTGTAGACATGATTGGCATGAGAATCAGCGGGACGAAGAAGGCAGGGATCTGCCCTTGGTGTGAATCAGTATCTGGGCACTATCCAGTTGGCTGGAGCATGAATGCAACTTAAGACTCTCTCCTCTCTTCTCAAATTCTCTCTGTCTCTCTGCCCTCTCTGTCTCTCTCTGCTGTCTGTCTCTGTCTATCTTGCCCACCCGCTAAAGCTGATCACACTCATGGACATTGGTTCTCCAGGCTCTGTAGCCTTTAAACTCCAGTTCTTGAGGTCTCTGGGTTGTCAGGCCTTTGCTCACTAACAGAATTGCATCACCAGCTTCCCTGGTACAGAGGTCTTTGGACTGGCATGGAGCCAGGTTGCTAGCCCCAGCTGGTCTCTGGTTTCCAAATGTACTATTATGGTTCTTGTCTGTATCCATTATTGAATTTCGTTAATAAATTCTCGCTCATATATCTATGTTTTCTTTCTGTATCTATATTTTCTGCTGCTTCAAGCTACAGCCCTTATTCAGATTTCGTCTGTTTTACATGCATTGTGTGTGTGTGTGTTTGCACACCTGCCTACATAGTACTGAGATTTTTATAACAAAATTTAATTGTGAAAGACAATCAAAAAAGTTCAAAAAGCTGACAAAATGTGTGTTTATTCCTCATATCAGTATGAAGGAAAGGTTTTAATGTAATGTTACAAATAATATTCTGAAACTCAGGCCCACAGCCACCTCTTTGGGCTGCCAGCTAGAGTCCTGCAGAGCAAAGCAAGCAAAAAAGCTTTAAAAATGGGGGCACGGAGACGCCTAAGCAGCCTGGGAAGAATCATGAGGAAGAAAGTGACTGTTGTCCTTCTCGCTGAAGCTCCTTTTTGTTGCCCCGTCTCACTGAAAGCAGTGGGATCTGAACCTCAGCCAAGAGACAAAGGGCTTTTCTGGCTATGAGAAGCAATTGTGGCCACTACGGGCCAAAACCGGAGGGAAGCATTTTATGTGTATGGGAGGTGGGGGCAGCGTTGGTGAGTGCAGGATGTAATTTAATTCTAGGATGCACCTGTTCTATTTCAGGGAGACCCGTGTGATGCAGAGACAATCCAGCCCCCACGAACTCCAAAATGAGAGAAGCATCACTCATTCTGTTCATTCATTGACTTAATCTCTTGCTTCTTTGGCTGTATAATTTAGTAATTAAGAATATAGCCTTGAGCTAAATATGGTGTGCACACCTGCAATCCTATCCAGCAGGAGGTTGGGAGAAGAGGTCCCCAAACTGGAGGCACCTGGGGTACTATAGCCAGACCCTGCCTGAATACAAAACCAAAACAAAGATAGCCTTGAAATGAGAGACAGTTTCGTTAATGCATTTAACTATCTGGCGCTGCTCAAAGCATCAGGGCAATAGAGAGTCAAAGCCCTAGCCTCAAGGTCACCAGTGGCTTGAGAGGTGAATGGGGAGTGGGGAGGGTTGAACAATAACCATGACAAGTAAATTATATGGTGTGCTGGAGTGTCAAGTACTATGAGGGAATAAAAGGTGTGTAGCAGAGAAAGGGGTCTGGCAAGGGCTGCACAGGGGCTTTTGGATGTAGTACAGCATTAATGCATGGTTATCAAGGTAGACCTCACTGAGAAAGCCACGTAAAGGCAGTGGGAACACGGGTAGGCCATCTAGATATGGCGAAAGAGGGGAAGACAACACAGCAAGTGAATAGCTAGGGGGAAGGTTAAAAGGAAGGAGCCACTTCTGCTCTGAGCCCAGGAGGTAGACACAGAGAGAGGAAAGTGGGGGTGGGGGAGTAAGTTTAGGGACAGAACCTCCAGAAGAATTGTACAGCCATGGCATGTTACCACCCTTACTGAATGACATGAGTAGCCACAGCAGGGCTTAGAAGAAGTATCATGGTATCTCTAATGTGTGGACAGATAACACTCAAGCCATGACCCAACCACAGAGCAGACTTTAGATGTGTGAACATCAACCCAGGGAAGACACGGAGATGACTATCACAGCTATCTTGAGGAGAGGTGACCTAGGACAGCAATACCTCAGGCCAAGACAGTGAAAGTGGGCAATGATAAGTAGGTGGACTCAGTACATGTTTTAAAAGCCAGAGTCCAGTTTCTAATGGGCTAACTAGAGAGTCTAGGACAAAGGGTAAAGTCCATGTTGATTCTAGTCTTAGCCAATAGGGACTCTTGGGGAGATTATTAAAATGTGATCTTGAGGTTGATGTGGTAGCTCAGTCAGTAGAGTGTTTGCCTAAATTAGATCTCCCAGAAAATAAATAAGAAATAACTGAGCACGGGAGCATAAGATGGTCAACCCAGTGGTGTAGAATGGACAGAGAGACCAAGTTAGAAGGGAAGGAGGGGGGACCTTGGGGAAACAGGAGGATTGGGATAAAGGAAGGTTGGTCAGGGGAGCACGGAAGCACAATTCTTGGTTAAGGGAGCCACTTTAGGGTTGGCAAGAGACCTGACCCTAGAGGGGCTCCCAGGTGCCCAAGCCGAGGCCCCCAGTTAGTTCCTTGGGCAGCTGAGGATAGGGAACCTGAAATGACCCTATCCTAGAGCAATACTGACGAATATCTTGCATATCATCATAGAACCT
Organism: Microtus pennsylvanicus; assembly: GCF_037038515.1. Classification (NCBI taxonomy): domain Eukaryota; kingdom Metazoa; phylum Chordata; class Mammalia; order Rodentia; family Cricetidae; genus Microtus; species Microtus pennsylvanicus. Next base: position 54,610,138 of record NC_134590.1, on the reverse strand, counting down.
TCATCTATGGTTGGATGAATGGAGATAGAGACAGAGACCCACACTGGAGCCCTGGACTGAGCTCCCAAGGTCCCAATGAGGAGCAGAAGGAGGGAGAACATGAGCAAAGAAGTCGGGACCACGAGGGGTGCACCCACCCACTGAGACAGTGGAGCTGATCTACTGGGAGCTCACCAAGGCCAGCTGGACTGTGACTGAAAAAGCATGGGATAAAACTGGACTCTCTGAACATGGTGAACAATGAGGGCTGATGAGACGCAAAGGACAATGGCACGGGGTTTTGCTCCTACGTAATGTGCTGGCTTTGTGGGAGCCTAGCCAGTTTGGATGTTCACCTTCCTAGATATGGACGGAGGGGGGAGGACCTAGGACTTACCACAGGGCAGAAAACCCTGACTGCTCTTTGGACTGGAGAGGGAAGGGGAAAGGAGTGGGGGGAGGGGGAGAAGGGTGGGAGGAGGGGGAGAAGGGTGGGAGGAGGGGGAGGAAAATGGGAGGCTGGGAGGAGGTGAAAACTTGTTTTTTTTCCTCCTTTTCTCAATAAAAAAAAAGAAAAGAAATAACTGAGCATGGGAGCATAAGATGGTCAACCCAGTGGTGTAGAACGGACAGAGAGACCACTAGAGATCACTGGCCAAAAGAGAAATATAACCCCAATTTCCTTCGCCATTCTTGTTCCACCTCTCCTTTTTTCTATTAATATTACCATCATGCTCCCAAAACCTGCTAACAAACCCAAGATTCTATTTTGTGTTTGGTTCTCTTTACCCTTCAAATCCTAGCAATCAACATCACAGAGTCCACATTTGATAGCAGCTGTTTTTCATTGCTAGGTAGCGATGCTGTTCTCTGCCTTTAATTCTAGCGACCTCTCTTCTATACTATTGCATAAGTCTCATTCCCACTCCAGTGTATGGGTACTCCAACCTTGAGTCCCTCTTCCATAATGCTTGCAGACAAATCTTGGGGGCAAATTTGATCTCCCTTACTGTTCCTCAGAAGACATCAGTTCTCCATCGTTGGTGGAATGCAATCATACACTTGTTTCTCATTTCAGTTCTCCCATAAACTGGATTCTATTTACCCTCTATCTCTGGTTATCACCATTCTCGTTTATAGATCCAACATGTGTGTTTAAGAAGATCAGCCATTCTTGGAGGTACACTGTCCCCTTTGCCTCTGACTTCTTCTACCTATGATAGTACTCCTCACTTTTCTCTCAAGGTTTGTGCCAAACTCTTCTTTTTGTTGGTAACCCTGCTAGACCCTTCTCCCTCTCTTTTAACTATAGTCAGCACTGAGAACTGGACTTTTATAAGGGCTTTATTTTGACATGTTTTAAATTTTCTCTGTCTATTGTTCATCCCTGATAATTGTGGCATTTATTCCACTTGTTTGGATAATACTACTTTCTCTAACAAATTGTCCCCATATTTCAGTGGCTTAACACAATAAAAGTTTTTTTCTCATATGGGAATATAGTAGAAAACTTTTCTCCATGTATGAGTTTCAGGCTCCCATGTCTCTACAACTTGTATCTATGTCATTTTCCAAGATTTTAGAATCTTCTACTTCCAGGAAGAGAAGGAAAAACATGGCGCAATGAATTGAATGTGTATATTTCATTTTTATTTTCCATTCTGAAAATCAGCCAACCAGTCTCTTTCTGCCCCAAAACAGCAAGAAGAGATAGTTCCAAGCTGGACAGTTCCTTCATGAAGACAGCTGTATGATGCTACAGAAAGAAAAACAAAATGGTACATGAATGGAGAGAGGGATGATAACATTTAAACATTGATTATTCATTATTTATAATAGCCCTTTTGTGCTGGGAATTACAAATAGATATAGTAGATATGGCTAAAGATAAAATTTCCAACACAAGGAATATATATATATATATATATATATATATATATATATATATATATATATATATATATATGCAACACAAGGTAAATATATATATTAATATAGGCTATAAATATAATTTTTTGTTTGGACAGGATTTCTCTCTATACTCCCTGGCTGGCCATTGTATATAGGCCACTATAGCCTTGAACTTGTAGGCTTTTTCCTTCTAATTCCTGAGTGCTGAGATTGAAGGTGTTTGCTATACTCACATGTTACAGCACCTACGATAAAATTCTTGTTTTTCAGTTATTTATTAGTTTTATTTTATGAGTTTGTTTTGCCTATATGTATGTCTGTGAACCATGTGCATGTTTAGTGTTCATGGAAGACAGAATAGGGAATCGCATCTCCTGGAATTCAAGTTATTCTTATGTGCCTCTATATGGGTTTAGAGAGCCTAACGCAGGTCCTCTGTAAGAGCAGCATCTACTCTTAACTACTAAACCATCTCTCCAGCCTCTTATTTTTTTTGCTTTTGAGAAGGGAAAACTTAGCTTTAAAGTCATTAAAGAATAATAAAAAGTAAAACTTGATGAGCATCGATTATAAAATGAACTGATGACTTTATAATCAACATTATGCAAGTTGATAAAGATGTTGACCAAGGCTTGAATCTGTCTAGATCTCTCTGATTCTAAGACTCCTGTTCCATCTGTTACTACTTGAATATTTCCTTCATCTTACATGGGAATCTTACAGGATAATAGATGCTAATATTTAAGAAGAGCTTCTTCATGGGGAACTCCCATGGAAAAGAGGGAAGAATTATAGGAACCAGATGGGTCAAGAATGCCAGGATAACACAGCCCACAAAATCAACAGGGCTCATAGAGACTCACAGAGACTGAAGTGGCAACCATGGAGACTTCATGGATTTGTGTGTGCTAGGTCCTCTGCAAATGTTATGGTTCTTAGCTGTGTAAGTTTTTATGGTACTGTTAATAGTAGAAGTGGGGCTGTCTCTGATTCTTTTGCCTGCTCTTGGGACCTTTTCCTCTTATTGGGTTGCCTCACTCAGCCCTGATATAAGGGTTTGTGCCTAAGTCTTGTTGTAACTTGTTACACTATGTTCAGTTCATATCTCTGGGAGGTCTGCTCTTTAGTGAAGGGAATTGGAGGAGGAATGGATCTGGGGAAGAGGGGAGACAGAGGGTGGAACTTGGAGGAGTGGAGAGAGGGAAAACTGCTGTCAGGGTGTATTGAATGAGAGAAGAATTTTTAAAAATAAATGCTTCTAAATTTTTATCCCTAATAATATAAATATATAATATAATATAATATAATACATATATTATAATTTATATATTATATAATATATCATAGTGCTTAACACACCATATAATGGTGTGTATCTATGTGTATACATATGAAATTTCATACATATATATGTAGACATAGAGACGAAAATTTTGCACAATATATAGAGTACAGAAAATATATGTAAATATATATCCTTTTATCTGTATATGTGGTTTACATGCTATGTGTGTTTATATGTATACTTAAAGATCCATACACATAAACCCATAGATATATGCCTATCTATAGATATATGTGGATATAAAGCATATGTGCAAATATTTAATATATTTTATTTATTTAAATTATATATTCATATATTTAAGATATATTAATATATTTAAAATTTATATTTAGTTTATATTTAACCATAACTATCATGGTTAAATACACACACACACACACACACACACACACACACACACAGAGTATCATTATTACATTCTTTTTACAATTCAGAAAGCTGAGGAAAGAAGAAGTATAATACGCTGCTTAAGGCTTGTAGGGAGCAATGTCCTGAGTGTGACAGCTGAAGCAACCAGAGCTTGAAGCATGGCTTGCCACCTGTGCTAAATCTCCAGGTTGGTTGGATTCTTTGTCTCTGCTGGCATGAAATAGTGAGCTCATTAAGGCCAGAAGTCTGCTGTATTCATCCCTGTCCCTAGCATCGCCTGATAAACTCTGATAAATATTTATTGAATCGGAATGACGAGTTCAGAAAGAAATTATTAGCAAGAAAAGGCATGCAATTTAGAGTCTGAGAGGTTAGAGGAGTAGTGACAATTTCTGCCAGAGAAAGGCAGCATTTCAAGAAGCAAATTAAAGTCCAAGTATTTGGTAAACTCTCACTGTTTGTCTTTCTGGGAAATTTCTGCAGTTTTGGCTGTGGTCCAGTGCCAGAGAGCCACATGCTGTAAAAAGACCATTCTACTTCACCTAGCCCATTGAGAATGACCTTCTAACCCTCTTCTGGTGTGCTTCTCAGCCAAACATTGCTCAAAAACCCCAGAGACAGGGAAATGTTTTTCTGTTTGCATTGGAAGCTTGGGGAAGACATCTGAGGCAGAAGGAAAACTCAGGTATTTACAAGTTCCTTTATGACTGGGGCATCACCAAAAATGGAGCCTACTTGAGAAAGCCTTGGGATTTCCTGATGGGGAGATGCTGATTCATGACAAGTAATTAATATTTATGAGAGGTGGTGGATAACAGAAACACAGGCATGCCGACCACACTGGTTAATCCAGCCAATTGGAGGCAGCCAAATTTTACTCATTTTCTTCCACATAAAAGGAAGTGGGCTTCATGCAGTGTTGGCTTTTCTTTGTACTCTTAAAATGAACTGATATTTAGACTTTCTATGAAGATGACATATTTTATTTCTATTTTGTTCTTCTATTTCAAACACACAAACAGAAAGGGAAAGATACATAGATGTATGTTGTGTATGTGTGTGTGTTTGTATATGTATGTGTACAACCAAGGATAAAGAGGGGGCAAATGACCTCTATCAGAGAACAAATAAAAGAGACAGGAATGAGTGAGGAGAGACTGTGGAAAGAGTCTCAGGCTCTGGGTCTGGAGCCCATCTGCTTCTTATGACATTTTAGGCCTTCCATAGTGTGACTGTCATAAGGGTTACATCATCCATGATGGAGAATCAGGAGCAGACCCTGCTCAAAGCCAGGGCATTTTCTCATTTAAGCAGAGGGAAAACACTACTGTATTTCTTATCTGCCTCCATGGGCTTTACCAGCCTCAAACTTGAGAGGGCTAGAAGGCACAGATAACCAGCTCATAACCAGGAATGTAACCAAACCATAGCTAACTTGAGGACTGTGTCTATAATATTATTGATGCATGAGAAAAGGATTCTTGAATACTGTGGAAAAAGCAGAAGTCCAATACTTAGGCCCAAAGTAAGAGCATGGCTGATGTCAAATCATTCATTACAGCAGAATTAATATACATGAAGCCTTTATTAACTCATTCACTCATAACCTACCCTGAATGGGATAAAAACCAGGAATCAAGTTCTAGATAAGTCTGGCATTGTAGGCATAGTGAAATAAGTATAAAAGAAGAGGTTAAATGCCCAGGGAGCTGTACTCCAAGACACTTTTTGTTGCCCGTGTTATATAGGTGTTCTCTGGTTTCTATTAATGCCTGGAACATTGATAGAACCCTTGAGACAAAAGACTCTGGAGTCAATAAAACCCAGGACATCTTAGAGGAAGATACAAACTCAAATGCTCAGAAAGAGGGCTCAGATTCCATTGTCCATTTCACCATTAGGAGGTCCAAGCAGGAGACCAAAGAACTTTGGAACGTCTGCAGAGAATGATAAAATTGGAACAAGGACATGCAGAGACTAGGCAATTAGAGAGTCAGTTCTGTAAGGAAACTGTTACTTGTTTAATTAAAGTTGCTGCATTCAGGAAACAAGGACAAAATCTATTTCAAAGGAACGTATTGGAAACAACAACAAAGAAATTTGAAAAAAAATAAAATTATAAGACCAGAAGAATAAATGTTTAAAATTCATCATAACATGTGGACAATAAAGTGAAAGAAACCTTCTGAGACCAAAGTTCAAGAAGCTAAAAGTAAGAATTTAACATAAAATAGAAGATTTTGTAGGAGAGGAGATAGCTAAGTATTAAGAATTCCAGAAAGAAAAGATAGAGAAAACACAGCAAAAGCAAATCTTTTCATAAGTTCGCAGAATTTACAGTCTAGAAACTGAAAAACCCCACTGGGGATGTAACACATTTGACTCTAAGAAACTAACACAGGTTCTCCTCAAGGCATATCAGCATAAAATTTTAGAACACTCAAAAAGAAAAAGAAAAAAATCATATGTACACATTCCTCAGAGATATATGAACTTTGTGTGAGACTTGAGGCTAGGATATCATGCAGAGAACTGGCAGTTAGGAGTCCATACCTAGGCCAATCAAGTGAAAAAGAACAAAGAATTTCCAACCCAACATCTTAAGAATTACTGTCCAGCGAGTTCTCATTCTGAGAGATGTGTAGTGTGTTTGCCCTCAAACGGCACAATAAATCTGAAAGAGAAAACAGAAGAGCTGCCAACACCATGACTCTGCGTAGACGAAGATGATGGTAGATGTGCACATAAGCAGATGCTCTGCAGATATCCAGAGAGCAAATGATGCAGGGACCTCCCACTGTGCTCCCCTTCATCAGATGCATCATCTCTCAACAGGACCAAGATAGGCACTAAGTCTTTTTAACTCATCGGTCTTTGGAGATATATTTAAGATTCAAACTACAGCACACAAAAATGCAATCCTTATTTAAACAGAAAGTGAGATGTAACTCTTTGGGGAGTCTAAGAGAAAATTAGCCTGATTTCAGAGAAAGAAGTGAAGAAATAATACGTAAAAACACAGAAAAACCAAAATATAGCAATATATTCACTCTGGCTGGAAATACAGAATACATACCTCAAATGAAACAGAGCTAGGGACACTTAACTACTGTTGTAAAAGGAAAATCAGTTTCCTCCCAAGACAGGAACCATGATAGGTTGTCCAATCCCAAGCAGTTGGTCCTAAACATATGTCCATATGAGCAATGCTAAATGGACTAAGAAAGATGTGATTTATTTCAATTTCAGTAACACATTCTTTGTTGGAATTCTGTACTTTAAGTTTAGGTTTAACTAATAGACAAGAACAGGGAGGAAAAAAACAAATGAGACACTCTGTTTTCCTCTTATAAGGAAGATTCTGCAGAGAAATTGACCTTCCAAGGCTGTTCTATTAGATTGCCAAGGTATTAGGATCTGTCTAGATTTTGTTCTGCCCCTCCCGGAGAATATGGTTTATCCTAGGTCTCAAGATGCCTTTTGTAATATCAAACATCATATCCAAAATCCATTAGCAGATAGAAACAGGGAAAAGATGCTTTTTTTCTTATTTTTCTTTTTAAAACAGTTTATTGATCACAGATGTCTGTGCCTAAATAAGTTTTTGTGCACCACGTGTGTACATGTGCCCATAGCGTCAAGAATGCCCTGCACAGATCCTCTAGAACTGGAATTACACCTGACAGTGTCTAAACATGGCTCCTCTCCAAGATCAGTATGAACTCTTAATCTCTGACCCATCTTTCCTGTCCTTTTTCTTTATTATTTAGGAATTTTTTTTCTTAGTAGTTAGACACTGTGCTACAGTTACTAAATCTTAATGACCAAAACATGCTGAGGATATATTTGTTACATGGACACCTAGATAAGACATTCATGCCCGTAAAAATCAAACTACAAGTCTTGAGATCTAAGTGTGTGGCTCTCATATCTCATCAGAGAAGCTTCCCTTGCAGCAGACAGAGACCACAACTGGTCATAATGCAGAGATCAATTGGTCATGGGTGCCCAGCCCCAACTGATATGTGTAAGACTAAATTCTTGCACCTAAGCCTCAGGGAATAATGAGGAAGAGGGGGCAGAAAGATTTTAAGAACCAGAGGACCAGACAGTCACTCTGCTGTAAGACTGTGACCCCCGGAAATTACAGGGAACACTACGACTGCCGGAGAAAGACCTGAACAATGACAACCCCAAAAGACGTGCTAGTATGCAGAGGAAATCTCAACAGGCCCCACATCAAGACAAAGAACTAAGCAGAATGCTAAGAGAGGCCAAATTAAGTCTTCCCCCAAGGAGAACCCTCCTAGTTAGTTATCCAATAATGCAAATAATCAGTCCCAATCATATAAATACAAAAAAATGCTATATTTTAACTTAAATTGAAAACATCAAACTTATCTGCTCCAAGGGAAAGACATGGATTATAGTAAGCAGTTATGTGATACGGACGCCACGCTTATAATGACATCCTTAGGCTACTTAAAGATTATCATTAATGAATGGGGAAAGGAAACAAGATAAATCAAAGTCATTGGAAAGAGGTCTTTAAAAAATATGATTTGAAATAAAGGACGCACACATTCCTTTAAACTTATTTTGTCTGATAAATACGAAGACAGTGACGTAAATGCATGTAGTTCATCATCTCCTTTGTAAAACAGAGAACCTTGAACTTTTTAGCAGTATGACTCTGAGGAGTAGGAGCCAAAAAGAGCTAGTGAACCGTGTATCCTAAGATCCTTCAGATTCTAACTTTATAAGCAATGATAGCCATGTGTTACTTTAAGAACCAGAGTTTTGAGTGGGCCCACTGGAACATCCACCCCATCTATCATCTGTTGGAACACGAGAAGGGACCAGTGCTGCAGACTCAAAGCTGCAGGATCTCAAGGACACAGGGCGACAGCAGGGTATCCTCAGGGAGTCTCAGAGAGGGCCCAGCATCGATAGTGTAGCAGAAACCATTGACCTTAAACCAGACCAATGACCCTTTGCAATGAACACTTGCGAGTAGAAATATATGGATAAAAGGGTCCACTGCGTGACTCACTGTGTCACACTACAGCTTCTATGATGAGATTGTTTTTTTTTTCCTTTTTTCCTCTTAAATTTTATTTTATTTTTAGAGGGAAGTTGCAAGGACAGAGGGCAGATACAAAGGATGAAGAAATAAAAGGGATTTACAGTTTAGATGTATGCTGTAAAACGAACAAAGAATAAATAAAAAAATAAAAAAAGAACAGGACTGCAATCTGAAAAGGAGTTGCAAGGCCATTTCATAATGGCATATATCACAGAATATACTCAAAGTGATCTAGGTAGGTACTGTGGTCCAGTCCACGTGATATATATCATCATTATATATGCTCCGTTATTGGTTGAGAGGCTATACAGCTTGTGTTGTATGTTAAAAATGATAAGATTTGGCAAGGCTAGATGGGTCATCGGTAGAAATTTATTATAGTATTCATTTCTGTTTTCTCTACTTTCAAAGAACTTCACACAATTAATAAATAAGATAATTCCTTATTTCTCTTTTTTTTTCTTTGATATTATCATTCTAGGTACCCAAGGGTGGCTCAACAATATTATATGGAGCAAATTGACCTTGAGTTCACAGCAATTCTCTTGTTTCAGCTTCTTGGGTAACGGGATAGCAAGCATGTGCTACTCAGGACTAGCATATAGTTTGTTTTCAAACTGTCAGATTTTGTACAATCTTTCTTTAATTAATACAAGGATGTAATCTAAACCAACATACAATCTCAAGCTACTTAGCAGCAATAACTTCATTCCTCATTATTTCCTCTTTGACAATGCAGTTTTGCATCTTCAGAATAAACTCCCAGATTCATCAAAAACTAAAGGTTTTTTTTATTTGAAATGAAAACATCAGTTTGAAGGAAAGTCAATAATATAAATATTATCTCAAATGAATCACCTTTTAAAACCTTGTGAGGCATTTTCTTATCCAGTAATATTTCTTGAAATAATAGGTTATTTTTTGTTAGTTTTTGTTTTGTTCTCCAAGGGGTTCATGTACAAGACAAAGGCAAGAATACATTTTATTCAATGTTTCCTTCTATTTCCAACCTGATCTTCTTAGAAAACATCTCCTGACACCAAAGGGCTAGAAAGGTATCTAACACTCAGACAGTTCCCCCAATTAACACACTGGGAGTGCATTGCAGGCTTCTCTTCCACATGCTTCTGTCCCTTTCTATGGCATCACAGTTTTAGGGAGCTCTGGAGTATAGGGAATGTATCTCGGCTAGAACTCACTTCAATTAAATTTCTTCATGGTGTCTTGCTCCTTAGAAATACGGCTGATGTGCTCGTTTATTTTCACAATTCTGTTAACAAGAAATAAGCAGGAGTCAGCATGCAAGCTGTGAAATTCAAATATAGCCTGGCTTCTATTTTAGAGTTTCCTTTTCTTTTTTAATAATAAAGTAGAATAAAACAAACTTTGGTATGTATTGAGAAAATTAACTATTACTGTTGGATTTTCTAATTAGGTGGAGTACAGGTTTTTAAAGTATGTCCTTATAGTTCTCTGGATTTCCTGAGTGTTTGCTGTTAGGTCCTCTTATCATTTACGGTTTTGTTAATTTGAATATTCTCTCTCTCCCTTTCAGCTAACTTGAATTAGGGGTTTGTCAAGTTTATTGATTTTTCTCAAAGAACTAACTCTTTGTTTAATTGATTCTTTGAATTGTTTTTTGTTTGTTTGTTTTTATTTAACCAATTTCAGTCCTGAACGTAATTATTTCTTGAAAACTACTCCTTTTGGGTATAATTTCTTTGTTTTGTTCTAGAGCTTTCATGTTTGCTGTTAAGTTGCTACTATGAGATCTCTCCAAATTTTTTTTATGTAGACAATTAGTGCTATGAACTTGCTGCTTAGAACCACCGTATGTCCCTTAAATTTGGGTATGTTACATAGTCATTTTCATTCAATTCTAGAAAAATTTCTTTTCCTTCCTCTCTTCCTATTGTTCTTAGATTTGGTCTTTTTATGGTGTTCCAGATTTCCTGGAGGTTTTGTTCCAGGAGTTTCTTTTAGCTTTAGCACTTTCTTTTACCAAGTTATCTATTCCTTCTATCATATCTTGAACGCCTGAGATTCTCTCTTCCATCTCTTGTAGTCCATTGGTGAAGCTTGCCTCTCAGGTTCCTGTTCAGTTCCTAAATTTCTCATTTCTAGATTTCCCTCAGCTTAGGTTGTCTTTACTGATTCTCTGTCTACTTTTAGGTCTTGAACTTATTTGTTCATTTCCTTCCACTGTTTTGTTTGTGTTTACATAGATTTCTTTAAGGAATTTCTCAATCTCCCTTTTAAAAACCTCTATCATATTCACAAAGGCTAATTTAAGGTCTTTTCCTTGGGCTTCATCTATGTTGTAATACTCAGAGCCTGCTGGGGTAGGATTGTTGGGCTCTAGTGGAGACAAAATGTCCTGGCTGGGATTGATTGTGCTTTTACACTGGCATCTGGGCATCTGGGCTTAGGAAGCTTGCAATTCTAGCTGCTGGTATCTGCTCTTGTGTTTGTTGGGTGGGTATTTTGTTTCTTGGCTTCTGTTGCCTTCTCTGGTTCTTAGGAGTGTGTGCTGCATGTAGGAAACTTTTCTGGAATCCTGATAGGTGTTGCCAGAAGGGGTTTACAAGTAAAATATGTTTCAAGGTGTTTAGAAGTTGACACTTAGGAATGGGGATCAACTGAGGGAGGCTGGGGGCCATCCCATGGAGGGAGAAAAGCAGGTATATTCAACCAGTACCCACTTAGTCCCCTGAGAATAGGGACAGAACATGAGGAGAGGCCACTGCAGATGGTCTGCTACAGAGCTGGGGATGAGACTGGGGGATTGGACTTGGAGGAACAGAGGGAGAGGTGATGATCTGTAGTAAATCTATTTGTTTCCCTGGCTGGAGTGGTCTGTGAGCTCCCAGGTAAAACCTGCTAGAGTTGGGAGCTAGGATAAAGCAATGTGGGGGAGCAAAGCTAGGAGGAAGTCTATGGGATCAGCTAGAGATGGGGGAGGAGGGAAAGGGGCGGGAGAAGGGGACTGAAGCAACAGCAGGTAGCTTGCTACAGAATTAAGGATAAAACTGGGGGGTTCGATTTTAAACTTAGGGAGAGCTGAAGCTCTTCAGCTGACCAGTTTGTTAAAAATCTAAACATTTTACTGGCTTAAAAAAAAGTATGTTGCTAAAAACTAACATTGGGTGAAGCCCTATTATGTGGAGATGATTGATCACAAAACTTTATTCTAAACAGCACATTATAGGATATGTTTTATGTCACTGTACTGGTTGTTGCTTGAACCTGTGGATCCTGGAAGATTTCATAACTTTCTGATTGCCTATGCAAAGGCTAATGTGTTCTCCTATTGAGTCACACTGCAATTAAATGAAGAAAACTCAAAATGCTTTTCTCATTTGTGCAGGAGGCAGTAAAAGCATTGACTTCCTTGTTGGCAAAGATCTGTTCATTGAGTAACCATCACCGAGTCCACCAGCCCCACAGATTTCTGCTTAGTCAACATTTCTATCAAGATTGTTACAACATCCCTTATACTACCACCATTTTATGTGAAACTAGGCATGGCTTGTCTTAGGTTGCTATGGTAGTCTATGCTTCCTTTTTTATATTTTTTAAAAAAGGAGGTTTATTGTTATTATAACTAGTTATGTATATGTGTTTTCAAAGGCATGTAAATTTGAGTGGATGCTCATGGAGGCCCCCCGGTATTGTATTGAATGACCTGGGCCCTTGTATCAACTAAAAATCAAGAAAATGTCCCCATGGATATGCCCACAGGCAAATCTGAGGAAGTGAATTCTATCAAATTTGCTCTTCCCCTGTGAGTGATTCTGAAAGCAAAACTAACCAGGCCAACATCTAATTTGCAAAATCATAAAGTTCTGCAGAAAGGCCATCAATTAGATGTGTGATAATTTCACAGTAACTGCATCTGGAATTTCCCTCCTCAGTGATATCAGATTCAGAGGTTCCAATCCCTGGGGAAACTATTCCTTCTACCAACAGAAGTCGCAGGATATAGCAGTTCTCACTGGCAGGATGAGGAACAACTGTGAGTGGTGTATTACCGGAGATCTTATATGACCAAGAGAAATAGCACCAAGACCAAAATTTATTTCCGGTGTTTAAGCTTCACCCATTTCCTGCTCTTCCAGTGAATTCAGTTAGGCACAACCCCTAACCTTTGCAGAGCTCAGTTCTTGAAAAGATGTAAGTTTCCCCAAAGATTACACATCAGAACCCGAAACATTTTAGAATATATGATTCTTTAACCTTTTCCAGATCATGCTGGAAAACTATCAAAGTTTCTCAAAATGAAACTATTAATAATTGTGGTTCGGTGTACATCTTACACAGAACCTGACGTAATACGTGTATTCAAAACTATATAGTTATCTGGCGGTTTGAGGACTTAAACGGTTGTGAGACAAGTGCTGTTAATGATATCATCATTACTAAGTATATGAATTAAATGGTGACTACCCCCAAAAATTCTTGACAACAGAGAACATCATAAAGTGACTTTATTTGTAACTAGAGACGTTGGCATCTTTGGAAGGCAGAGGGAGGCAAGATCATGAGGAACCATGGATCAGGGACAGAATCAGGATGGCAGAAGCTCAACTCCCTTGGAGTCACCAGGAGATAGAAGGAAAGAAAGTGTCATCATCTGTGCCCTTTTACGGGAAATACGGCTCAGAAGACACCATGAATTCAAGCTTCTAGCCTCAACAGCTGTGAAGTGCTGTACTTCTGTCTTCTGTTTGAAACCAGTCATCTGTCGTATTTTGTTATGAGAATCCTACGGGACTCATGCACCATTGACTTTTTTTTTTCTTTTTTTATTGAGAAAAGGAAAAAAACAAGTTTCCTCCTCCTCCCAGCCTCCCATTTCCCTCCCCCTCCTCCCACCCTTCTCCCCCTCCCCCCACTCTTTTAAAGCTCCAAAACCGATCATTGGATCATTTGGTGAAAATTTTAGAAATGTTAATTGAAAAACATAATGGTAAATAACTTTAGCATTAGGAAACATGTAAGAGAAAGGAAATTAAAATAATAATTTAAAAAAGTATGCCAGCTGGAGAGACATCCCAGTGAATAAAGTGTTTGCCTTAAAAACACAAGAACTAAGTTTGATCTCTAGAACCCACGTATTTTATTTTAAGCAAACATAACTGCTGGTGGTAAGACCCCTCTCCCCACCATGCTCTGCTACCTGTCCCAGGACCTTGTCCAAACAGGTATGTAATACTTGTATACTAAGAACCCTAAGTCCTGCACTGAAACTAGCCCTGAAGACTCAAACAGCTTCATATTAGGTCACTCATGGAAGGGCCTCTCAGTCCTACCTCATCCATATCTACTAAATGTTTGTATACAACCACCAACACATATCCAGATATAAAAACCGAGGGAAACAAAGAACAAGTCTATTAATAGTTGTTTTATGTGTAATATTCAAACACAGGAATAGTCCCAGATGTCTGTCATCAGGAGAATGGGTAAATTACAGTATGTATATAATGAATACTACAGAGCAGAATAGAAAGAAATGGTCCATTATGACATGCAGCAACATGGATGTCTCCTCCCAGACATTACAGCACATGAAGAAAGAAAGTCGGGTACACAAAATAAAACAACATTTAATTCCATTATCTCTGAACATTGAGTTCTAGCATATGTAATCAATGAAAAGTTGAAGACCATTACAGAAAACAACTAGTCAGTCCTAGCTGATAGATTTATATTACAATTCCTGTATCTATGTGTCAGGGAACACCTAAAGAGAGAGCGTAAAGATTGTAAGAGCCAAAGAACCAGGGTTCTGATGTGAGATTGTGTATCCTATACGTGACAGGAAAGCTACACCCATGATACCTCAACAACATGGTTTCCTAAATGAGGTCTGAAGAAGTACATCAATAAGCAGGCTAACATGGAAGAGGGAGATCTCACAAGGCCCCAAACCTAGACAAAGAACTATAGGCATAAAGAACATTAAGAGGAATGAGTTCCCTTAATTCATTGCCCGATTCCAAATGATCAGCCCTAAAATGTGAGTGTGTGTGTGTGTGTGTGTGTCTGTGTGTGTGTCTTTGTGTGTGTGTAAAACAATAAGAACTAAAGAAAATAAAACTATGGTTTTGCAAGGGAACAAGGGAATTGCGTGGAAGAGATTAGAAGGAAGAAATGAGAGGATGAAATAACACAATTCAACTTCAACTGAAAAATAATCTGTGGACCACAAGATAAGAATTTAATAATATTGAGCTGAATCACATTGCTAATGTTATTTTTGTCAGTGAGATACTAAATTCATTAGGTTAAGAAATCAATGAAAACTATACTGAGGATAATGGTGGACTGAAGACACAGCTGTGGGTACAGTCAGGTGTGGAAGTAGCATCTGGCATCGGAAAATTTCTCTATCTTGATCTGTGAAAATGGGTATATTAAGGGAGTGAAAATTTCACTGGGTTCAAAATCCATCCAGTTTTTCATATTAATATTATGCCTCTAAGGAAGAGTGAAAATTATAGAAGTTAAAAGGCAGCAAAGCACACAGTCTGAAGGACTCTGGAAGGAACTGGGCCTCATTGTAAAGGTCCTTTAGGGTAAATGGTTCATTGCTCCATTTTATGAGGAGAGGTGGATTCTGGGTGATGCCAGGCTTTGCTGCTCAGGGAGTTAGGTAATAAATGCATTGAACTATTTACACATATGCTTGAAGGTTACAGAAAACGGGAATGATGCCCTGAAGACTTAGAGAGTAAAGAAAGTCATCTTAGCAATTACCATCTGGCAAATCCAAGACTTCAATTATTTAAGCAACACTTTGGGAAACAAAAAGAGTGATGATCTTGAACAAAAGAGAAGCATCACCAAAATCTTCCATAGCAGCGAGGGAGGCAACAATAGGAGTCAGAACCATGAACTTTCCTTGTGTTTCTGCAGCGGATGATGACGCTACCATTTTTCCCTGGGGTTCTTTTTATAATTTTTTTTTTGCTTGTCAGTTTCCTTTGGTGCCACCCCATCTTTCACTTTTCTTCTTAACATTGACATGCATCAGACCATGACCTCTCCGGACAGTTGCATATAATCTTGTGACTCTAAGTGCCATCCGTAAGCCATTGCCTCTCAAACCAGCATCCGACCTGAGCTCTCAACTAATCTTCAGACTCACAATATATCTGCTTGGTGTCTCCATTATGTATTTAAAAAGCATCTCCAGCCTACAGTTTTGAATTTTCTATTCACACTCTACACTTGTATCTTTGATTTAGGACAATCTAATCACACTGTTTAAAGCCCAAATCTCCAAAATTGAGAATGATCACAAATTAGGAAAGCTATGCTGCACTTCTGAGTTAACTCAATGGATTTATCATCACAATCTGTGTTTCATGCACTACACCTACTGTCTATGTCTCCAAATAACAAGGAAAAATTCACGAATACAGGTCATTTGCTCTGTTGTTGATGTATCGTTGTCTAGGGCAGTGTCTGGAAGGTTTCATAAACCAGGAACACTGGATAAATAGATAAGTGATACACATAATCATATATATATATATATATATATATATGGATATATGTCTCATTGACATGATTTAGGTGATAATATAAAAGGTCATTAGCAATTGTGGCATCCTGTGTTCACTGTGTTGCAGCCAAATTTCTACAGATCAGATGTGAAGAGCTGAGTAGTTAAAGAGGAGAGGAGAGAAGCATGGTAAATTAAGTTAGTACTAGAGTCTATACAGTGTACAATGGATCTTCGTTGTTTGCAGATTCTGTATATTTTTTAATTTGTCTCATGCTAAAACTTATTTCTTGTCTCAAAACTAGTATTTGTAAAGTTTTTGAGTTCATTAGACCCTCAAAATTTGAATCACCATCAACCCACACATTACCAGCCAACCTACAGCATGACAATATTCTGCCTTCCTGTTTCACCGCTTGTACTGTAGTGTGAACCCTTCCTGCAGTGTACTTAGAGCCGCATGGCGCACACCTTGGTGCTTTTGCCTGGAGATTTTGTTGTGTGGAATGACCACCAAATGAAGTGCTGAAGTTCTAGCTAGTTTTTCCAAGCACAAGAAGACATCATGAGAAAACACATGCGTCAGAGAAGTTTTATTCAGATATGAGTTGCAGTGTTTAATGAACTATAGGACTCAGTCAGCAAATCAGCTACATTTATTAAATAAGGTATCTTTAAACAAATACACCCATTACTTAATATTACATTTTGACCTGTGGATGAAATACGTTGCTCCCAGAAGCTTGTAAGAATCTAGCCTTACAAATAGTTTCTAATGGGCATCACTGCTTAGTATCTATTAGGTTAATTTCCCTCATGACTTTAGAGAACATAGTTACCAGGAATTCCCAAACTGATTGTACCTCCTAAAATTTAGGGGAAAAAAGACTGTGAATGAATCATAATGTGAATTATGCTATTAAAGTCTCATATAGATGTTTTGCCTGAATTATAGTAAAAACATATAAATCATGCATAATTAAAGGAATTGCCAAAACTTACTCAGTTTTTTTCCTAATAATATGTATAGCTAGACCATATACCTAGACAATCTACCTAAATTGCTAAATTTTAAGGAATGAAGATGATTGTGAATTTACTAAGAAGCTAGGGCTATTGTATCTTTAAATTGTGCTTCAAATTTACACACTGTT
Source organism: Microtus pennsylvanicus (assembly GCF_037038515.1). Lineage (NCBI taxonomy): Eukaryota > Metazoa > Chordata > Mammalia > Rodentia > Cricetidae > Microtus > Microtus pennsylvanicus. The sequence continues at coordinate 54,592,778 of NC_134590.1, read as the reverse complement.
CACAGATATTCTAATGTAAGAATGTTAGAACATTTAAAACTCCAAATGTACACCTCTTCCCACCACCTCACACACTGAATTTGCTAAATGACTCTTTTGGCAGTGTTGATACATGCCATTCACATTTGGGGCTGTGACCATAGTTAAGAGTTCTTCAGACGTGTTCAATTTTTAAGTTGATTGCACACAAAACCCATTATCAACACTTAGTCTATAATTTTGTTATTCCCATCCCTGAACTGTGTGTACCTTTGTAATGAAGTAGCTAGGTATTATTACCCTATTTTCCCTCTCATCAGTGATTATTAGATGAGAACTGCATAGATATCCCTAGAAAACAGTGATAAACTTTTGTCACGGAACACACACACACACACATACACACACACACACACACACCAACTTCCAGGAAGTCCCCATTCACTCACTCACAATATCATAAAGTATGACAATCCTAGCATAAACTACCATCCGAAAAAGTAAAAATCCATTGAAATAATGTCCAGCTCCGGGGATCATGCTGTAAGACTTTCTTTGACATGCTGAAGTTAACTTAGCAATAAACAACTGCCTTCTTGTATTTCCCTGATCCTACCACATACTTATTCCTTTCCCATTTTAACATCTCTGAAAATGAAGTGGGCCTCAACAATCGACATCAGGTCAGAACTGAATTGTCACTGGTGCTCTCTCTGCTTTTTTAGTGAGACGTAGAAAGCAATGGTGCTTCTTATAATTGATGGCATCTTACATTTATCAGAATACAGGGCATGGATCGAGGACCAGGAGGTCAGAGAACTGTGGATGCAACACAGGAGGAAAAGAAAGTTGGGTAAGTGGGGCAGAAAATGGCAAAGGTGAATGAGTAGGAGGATTTACAATCAGGTATGGGGAATATTTCAGTTGGAAGATTGCTCAAAGGTCAACTTGTCTGTGATTAGCATTCTCAAATATTTAAAAGGCTGTCATGTGGAAGAAGAGAACACATTTGTTTTGCACGGTACCTCGGGGCAGAGTAAGGGCCAATAGAGTGAAGTAAATAATGCATTTGAGACTCAAAGCACAGGTGTTATGATTTCAGTGTGAAATGTCACCTATGAGCTCGTGTGTTTGAACATTTGGTCCCATTTGTGATGCTATTTTAGAAGGCTATGAGACCTCTAGGAGGAGAGCCTCAGTGGAGTAAATGGGTCCCCAAGAGCAGGTCTTGAGATTTAAAATTAGCTCAGACACGATTCCTGTCTCACATTTGCTTCCTGGTTGTCCAAGATAAGAGCAAGTAGTTTTATGATCCTCCTGCCACAGACAAGCTACCCTACCAAGATTTTTCTACCCTGATGAATTTGCTTCCTCTCAACCTGTGAGCCTGTGAGCCTTGTCAGTATTTGGACACAGTAGTAAGGGAAGTAACCAGTACAAAGGGATTTTAGAAAAGTTGCTTATCAAACTATTTGATGAACTTCTATATGAGAGAGTCGGGATACGAAAAAGTTATAAGAGTACATACACAAACGTATACATACATACACACAAATTTTTAAGATTATTTCAATTTAAGATTTGATTTTTTTCTTTCATTTAAAATTCTAAAGCTCAAAAGAATCAATACCTGTTGCTGTGATAAAATATCATAACCAAAAGTAACTCAGAGAAGGAAGAGTTTATTTGAGATTTGAGCTGATGGTTCCAGAGAAGGAGCCCATAATGTCAAGGTAAGCATGACACAGCAGGCAGTTTGGACAGTGAGATCACATTTTGTTACATAGGACCCACTGAGCAAACTGGAAGTGGAGCAAGGCTGAAGTCTCAAAACCTGCCCCCAATGACATACTCCCTCCAGCAAGACTCCATGTCCTAATAGTTCCATGACCTCCCCAAACAACATGACCAACTGAGGAGCAGGTGTACAAATATGTGAGTCTACGGGGAGCAGTTTTAATTCAGACAACTACTATAACCAATCTAGCATCTACTAGGAAAGGAATTTAGACAGGCAATCAAAAAGAATAATGAAGAGCCACATGTCATGGTACCAACTGTTCGTAAGAAAGATTCAATCAATGTGGCCATTTAGAGGATGATGGAAAGTTCGTGAAATACTATACAACTGCTTAGAATAACCATTATTAAGACCATCTGTGCACAAAGGAAAAGGTGTCAGAGTGTTGAATGGGTGAGCGAATCGCAAAAAAAAAAAAAAATCATCTTCACCGATGAGAGAGAACAAGCCATGTCTGCATATAGCCAAAGAGAAGAGTTTGGAATATAAGAATAGGAAAATGAGAAAAGGTCATTTGTTGAGTAGCAGAATTCTTGGTTGGTATTTTTCCTTTTAAAATTTCAATCTCAGTGTTAGCGTGATTAGCTGCTTAAGTGATGTCTTTTAAGTTGAGAGAGCTGGTATTTTTCTTGAGGTACACAAACTAGGGATCCTCCACTGTGAATTCTGTGTATGATAAGTTCCTGGTGCTCCTTCATGGAGTACCAAAGCTGCTCTCAAAGAGTTAATTGTCCAATATCAAACTGAATGAGTGACTCTAACATAATATACCACATGATCTAGATGATAGCAATAGGGGAGAAGAAACTGGGATGGGAGAAGGGGACAAGACAAGCACCTTATTACTGACAAGAAACAACTTAATGGGTGAAATGTTTTGGCTCATAGCTTGAGTCGTAGTCCACCATGGAGGGGAAGACAGAGGAGTAGGAGAGTCACACAGCTGTGATGGTGACAGCAGGAGGGTCACACAGCTGTGATGGTGACAACAGGAGGGTCACACAGCTGTGATAGTGACAGCAGGAGGGTCTCACAGCTGTGATGGTGACAGCAGGAGAGTCTCACAGCTGTGATGGTGACATCAGGAGAGTCACACAGCTGTGATAGTGACAGCAGGAGAGTCACACAGCTGTGATGGTGACAGGAGGAGAGTCACACAGCTGTGATGGTGACATCAGGAGAGTCACACAGCTGTGATAGTGACATCAGGAGAGTCACACAGCTGTGATAGTGACATCAGGAGAGTCACACAGCTGTGATGGTGACAGCAGGAGACTCTCACAGCTGTGATGGTGACAGGAGGAGAGTCACACAGCTGTGATGGTGACATCAGGAGAGTCACACAGCTGTGATAGTGACATCAGGAGAGTCACACAGCTGTGATAGTGACATCAGGAGAGTCACACAGCTGTGATGGTGACAGCAGGAGGGTCGCACAGCTGTGACAGTGACAGCAGGAGAGTCTCACAGCTGTGATAGTGACATCAGGAGAGTCACACAGCTGTGATAGTGACATCAGGAGAGTCACACAGCTGTGATAGTGACAGCAGGAGAGTCACACAGCTGTGATGGTGACAGCAGGAGAGTCTCACAGCTGTGACAGTGACAGCAGGAGAGTCTCACAGCTGTGATACTGACAGCAGGAGAGTCACACAGCTGTGATGGTGACAGCAGGAGAGTCACACAGCTGTGATAGTGACAGCAGGAGAGTCTCACAGCTGTGATGGTGACATCAGGAGAGTCACACAGCTGTGATGGTGACAGCAGGAGAGTCTCACAGCTGTGATGGGGACAACAGGAGAGCCTCACAGCTGTGATAGTGACAGCAGGAGAGTCTCACAGCTGTGATGCCGACATCAGGAGAGTCACACAGCTGAGATGGCGACAGCAGGAGAGTCACACAGCTGTGATGGTGACATCAGGAGAGTCACACAGCTGTGATAGTGACATCAGGAGAGTCACACAGCTGTGATAGTGACATCAGGAGAGTCACACAGCTGTGATGGTGACAGCAGGAGGGTCACACAGCTGTGATGGTGACAGCAGGAGAGTCACACAGCTGTGATGGTGACAGCAGGAGAGTCACACAGCTGTGATGGTGACATCAGGAGAGTCTCACAGCTGTGATAGTGACAGCAGGAGAGTCACACAGCTGTGATGGTGACAGCAGGAGAGTCACACAGCTGTGATGGTGACAGCAGGAGAGTCACACAGCTGTGATGGTGACAGCAGGAGAGTCACACAGCTGTGATGGTGACAGCAGGAGAGTCACACAGCTGCGATGGTGACAGCAGGAGAGTCACACAGCTGTGATAGTGACAGCAGGAGAGTCACACAGCTGTGATGGTGACATCAGGAGAGTCACACAGCTGTGATAGTGACAGCAAGAGGGTCACACAGCTGTGATGGTGACAGCAGGAGGGTCACACAGCTGTGATAGTGACAGCAGGAGAGCCACACAGCTGTGATAGTGACAGCAGGAGAGTCACACAGCTGTGATAGTGACAGCAGGAGAGTCTCACAGCTGTGATAGTGACAGCAGGAGAGTCTCACAGCTGTGATGGTGACAGCAGGAGAGTCACACAGCTGTGATAGTGACAGCAGGAGAGTCTCACAGCTGTGATAGTGACATCAGGAGAGTCACACAGCTGTGATGGTGACATCAGGAGAGTCACACAGCTGTGATGGTGACAGCAGGAGAGTCTCACAGCTGTGACAGTGACAGCAGGAGGGTCACACAGCTGTGATAGTGACAGCAGGAGAGTCACACTGCTGTGATAGTGACAGCAGGAGAGTCTCACAGCTGTGACAGTGACAGCAGGAGGGTCACACAGCTGTGATAGTGACATCAGGAGAGTCACACAGCTGTGATGGGGACAACAGGAGAGCCTCACAGCTGTGATAGTGACAGCAGGAGAGTCTCACAGCTGTGACAGTGACAGCAGGAGGGTCACACAGCTGTGATAGTGACAGCAGGAGAGTCACACAGCTGTGACAGTGACAGCAGGAGGGTCACACAGCTGTGATAGTGACATCAGGAGAGTCTCACAGCTGTGATGGGGACAACAGGAGAGCCTCACAGCTGTGATAGTGACAGCAGAGAGTCTCACAGCTGTGACAGTGACAGCAGGAGAGTCACACAGCTGTGATAGTGACATCAGGAGAGTCTCACAGCTGTGATGGTGACATCAGGAGAGTCTCACAGCTGTGATAGTGACATCAGGAGAGTCACACAGCTGTGATGGTGACATCAGGAGAGTCACACAGCTGTGATGGTGACAGCAGGAGGGTCACACAGCTGTGATGGTGACAACAAGAGAGTCTCACAGCTGTGACAGTGACAGCAGGAGAGTCTCACAGCTGTGATGGTGACATCAGGAGAGTCTCACAGCTGTGATGGTGACATCAGGAGAGTCTCACAGCTGTGATAGTGACAGCAGGAGAGTCACACAGCTGTGATGGTGACAGCAGGAGAGTCACACAGCTGTGATGATGACAGCAGGAGAGTCACACAGCTGTGATGGTGACATCTGGAGAGTCACACAGCTGTGATGGGGACAGCAGGAGAGTCTCACAGCTGTGCTGGTGACATTAGGAGAGTCACACAGCTGTGCTGGTGACATCAGGAGAGTCACACAGCTGTGATAGTGACATCAGGAGAGTCACACAGCTGTGATAGTGACATCAAGAGAGTCTCACAGCTGTGATGGTGACAGCAGGAGAGTCACACAGCTGTGATGGTGACAGCAGGAGAGTCACACAGCTGTGATGGTGACATCAGGAGGGTCACACAGCTGTGATAGTGACAGCAGGAGAGTCTCACAGCTGTGATGGGGACAACAGGAGAGTCACACAGCTGTGATAGTGACAGCAGGAGAGTCTCACAGCTGTGACAGTGACAGCAGGAGGGTCACACAGCTGTGATAGTGACAGCAGGAGAGTCACACAGCTGTGATGGTGACATCAGGAGAGTCACAGAGCTGTGATAGTGACAGCAGGAGAGTCACACAGCTGTGATGGTGACATCAGGAGAGTCACAGAGCTGTGATAGTGACAGCAGGGGAGTCACACAGCTGTGATGGTGACAGCAGGAGAGCCTCACAGCTGTGATAGTGACACCAGGAGAGTCTCACAGCTGTGACAGTGACAGCAGGAGGGTCACACAGCTGTGACAGTGACAGCAGGAGGGTCTCACAGCTGTGATGGTGACAGCAGGAGGGTCACACAGCTATGATAGTGACAGCAGGAGAGTCACACAGCTGTGATGGTGACAGCAGGAGAGTCACACAGCTGTGATAGTGACAGCAGGAGAGTCTCACAGCTGTGACAGTGACAACAGGAGAGTCACACAGCTGTGATAGTGACAGCAGGAGAGTCTCACAGCTGTGATGTTGACAGATGGCCACACAGCTGTGATAGTGACAGCAGGAGAGTCACACAGCTGTGATGGTGACAGATGGCCACACAGCTGTGATAGTGACAGCAGGAGAGTCACACAGCTGTGATGGTGACAGCAGGAGAGTCACACAGCTGTGATGGTGACATCAGGAGAGTCACACAGCTGTGATGGTGACATCAGGTGAGTCACACAGCTGTGATGGTGACAGCAGGAGGGTCACACAGCTGTGATGGTGACATCAGGTGAGTCTCACAGCTGTGATGGTGACAGCAGGAGAGTCACACAGCTGTGATGGTGACATCAGGTGAGTCACACAGCTGTGATGGTGACATCAGGAGAGTCACACAGCTGTGATAGTGACAGCAGGAGAGTCTCACAGCTGTTATAGTGACAGCAGGAGAGTCACACAGCTGTGATGGTGACAGCAGGAGAGTCTCACAGCTGTGCTGGTGACATCAGGAGAGTCACACAGCTGTGCTGGTGACATCAGTAGAGTCACACAGCTGTGATAGTGACATCAGGAGAGTCACACAGCTGTGATAGTGACATCAAGAGTCTCACAGCTGTGATGGTGACAGCAGGAGAGTCACACACCTGTGATGGTGACAGCAGGAGAGTCACACAGCTGTGATAGTGACAGCAGGAGAGTCACACAGCTGTGATAGTGACAGCAGGAGGGTCACACAGCTGTGATAGTGACATCAGGAGAGTCTCACAGCTGTGATAGTGAAAGCAGTAGAGTCTCACAGCTGTGATAGTGACAGCAGGAGAGTCACACAGCTGTGATAGTGACAGCAGGAGAGTCACACAGCTGTGATAGTGACAGCAGGAGAGTCACACAGCTGTGATAGTGACAGCAGGAGAGTCACACAGCTGTGATAGTGACAGCAGGAGGGTCACACAGCTGTGATAGTGACATCAGGAGAGTCACACAGATGTGATGGTGACATCAGGAGGGTCACACAGCTGTGATATTGACATCAGGAGAGTCACACAGCTGTGCTGGTGACATCAGGAGAGTCACACAGCTGTGATAGTGACAGCAGGAGAGTCACACAGCTGTGATAGTGACAGCAGGAGGGTCACACAGCTGTGATGGGGACAACAGGAGAGTCTCACAGCTGTGATAGTGACAGCAGGAGAGTCACACAGCTGTGATGGTGACAGCAGGAGAGTCTCACAGCTGTGATGGTGACAGCAGGAGGGTCACACAGCTGTGATAGTGACAGCAGGAGAGTCACACAGCTGTGATGGTGACAGCAGGACAGTCTCACAGCTGTGATGGTGACAGCAGGAGGGTCACACAGCTGTGATAGTGACAGCAGGAGGGTCACACAGCTGTGATAGTGACAGCAGGAGAGTCTCACAGCTGTGATGGTGACAGCAGGAGGGTCACACAGCTGTGATAGTGACAGCAGGAGAGTCACACAGCTGTGATAGTGACAGCAGGAGGGTCACACAGCTGTGATAGTGACAGCAGGAGAGTCACACAGCTGTGATAGTGACAGCAGGAGAGTCACACAGCTGTGATAGTGACAGCAGGAGAGTCTCACAGCTGTGATGGTGACAGCAGGAGAGTCACACAGCTGTGATAGTGACAGCAGGAGAGTCACACAGCTGTGATGGTGACAGCAGGAGGGTCACACAGCTGTGATAGTGACAGCAGGAGAGTCACACAGCTGTGATTGTGACAGCAGGAGGGTCACACAGCTGTGATAGTGACAGCAGGAGAGTCACACAGCTGTGATAGTGACAGCAGGAGAGTCACACAGCTGTGATAGTGACATCAGGAGAGTCTCACAGCTGTGATGGTGACAGCAGGAGAGTCACACAGCTGTGATGGTGACATCAGGAGAGTCACACAGCTGTGATGGTGACAGCAGGAGAGTCACACAGCTGTGATGGTGACAGCAGGAGAGTCTCACAGCTGTGATGGTGACAGCAGGAGGGTCACACAGCTGTGATAGTGACAGCAGGAGAGTCACACAGCTGTGATAGTGACAGCAGGAGGGTCACACAGCTGTGATAGTGACAGCAGGAGAGTCACACAGCTGTGATAGTGACAGCAGGAGAGTCTCACAGCTGTGATAGTGACAGCAGGAGAGTCTCACAGCTGTGATAGTGACAGCAGGAGAGTCTCACAGCTGTGATACTGACAGCAGGAGAGTCACACAGCTGTGATAGTGACAGCAGGAGAGTCTCACAGCTGTGATAGTGACAGCAGGAGAGTCACACAGATGTGATGGTGACAGCAGGAGAGTCTCACAGCTGTGATGGTGACAGCAGGAGAGTCACACAGCTGTGATGGTGACATCAGGAGAGTCACACAGCTGTGATGATGACAGCAGGAGAGTCACACAGCTGTGATGATGACAGCAGGAGAGTCACACAGCTGTGATGATGACAGCAGGAGAGTCTCACAGCTGTGACAGTGACATCAGGAGAGTCTCACAGCTGTGATGCTGACAGCAGGGAGTCACACAGCTGTGACAGTGACATCAGGAGAGTCTCACAGCTGTGATGGTGACAGCAGGAGAGTCACACAGCTGTGATGGTGACAGCAGGGGAGTCACACAGCTGTGATAGTGACAGCAGGGGAGTCACACAGCTGTGATAGTGACATCAGGAGAGTTACACAGCTGTGATAGTGACAGCAGGAGGGTCACACAGCTGTGATAGTGACAGCAGGAGAGTCTCACAGCTGTGATAGTGACAGCAGGAGAGTCACACAGCTGTGATAGTGACAGCAGGAGAGTCACACAGCTGTGATGGTGACATCAGGAGAGTCACACAGCTGTGATGGTGACATCAGGAGAGTCACAGAGCTGTGATGGTGACATCAGGTGAGTCACACAGCTGTGATGGTGACAGCAGGAGAGTCACACGGCTGTGATGGTGACAACAAGAGAGTCACACAGCTGTGATGGTGACATCAGGAGAGTCACACAGCTGTGATAGTGACATCAGGAGGGTCACACAGCTGTGACAGTGACAGCAGGAGGGTCACACAGCTGTGATAGTGACAGCAGGAGAGTCTCACAGCTGTGATGGTAACATCAGGAGAGTCACACAGCTGTGATAGTGACAGCAGGAGAGTCTCACAGCTGTGATGGCGACATCAGGAGAGTCACACAGCTGAGATGGCGACAGCAGGAGAGTCACACAGCTGTGATGGTGACATCAGGAGAGTCACACAGCTGTGATAGTGACATCAGGAGAGTCACACAGCTGTGATAGTGACATCAGGAGAGTCACACAGCTGTGATGGTGACAGCAGGAGGGTCACACAGCTGTGATGGTGACAGCAGGAGAGTCACACAGCTGTGATGGTGACAGCAGGAGAGTCACACAGCTGTGATGGTGACAACAGGAGAGTCTCACAGCTGTGATAGTGACAGCAGGAGAGTCACACAGCTGTGATGGTGACAGCAGGAGAGTCACACAGCTGTGATGGTGACAGCAGGAGAGTCACACAGCTGTGATGGTGACAGCAGGAGAGTCACACAGCTGTGATGGTGACAGCAGGAGAGTCACACAGCTGCGATGGTGACAGCAGGAGAGTCACACAGCTGTGATAGTGACAGCAGGAGAGTCACACAGCTGTGATGGTGACATCAGGAGAGTCACACAGCTGTGATAGTGACAGCAAGAGGGTCACACAGCTGTGATGGTGACAGCAGGAGGGTCACACAGCTGTGATAGTGACAGCAGGAGAGCCACACAGCTGTGATGGTGACAGCAGGAGGGTCACACAGCTGTGATAGTGACAGCAGGAGAGTCACACAGCTGTGATTGTGACAGCAGGAGGGTCACACAGCTGTGATAGTGACAGCAGGAGAGTCACACAGCTGTGATAGTGACAGCAGGAGAGTCACACAGCTGTGATAGTGACATCAGGAGAGTCTCACAGCTGTGATGGTGACAGCAGGAGAGTCACACAGCTGTGATGGTGACATCAGGAGAGTCACACAGCTGTGATGGTGACAGCAGGAGAGTCACACAGCTGTGATGGTGACAGCAGGAGAGTCTCACAGCTGTGATGGTGACAGCAGGAGGGTCACACAGCTGTGATAGTGACAGCAGGAGAGTCACACAGCTGTGATAGTGACAGCAGGAGGGTCACACAGCTGTGATAGTGACAGCAGGAGAGTCACACAGCTGTGATAGTGACAGCAGGAGAGTCTCACAGCTGTGATAGTGACAGCAGGAGAGTCTCACAGCTGTGATAGTGACAGCAGGAGAGTCTCACAGCTGTGATACTGACAGGAGGAGAGTCACACAGCTGTGATAGTGACAGCAGGAGAGTCTCACAGCTGTGATAGTGACAGCAGGAGAGTCACACAGATGTGATGGTGACAGCAGGAGAGTCTCACAGCTGTGATGGTGACAGCAGGAGAGTCACACAGCTGTGATGGTGACATCAGGAGAGTCACACAGCTGTGATGATGACAGCAGGAGAGTCACACAGCTGTGATGATGACAGCAGGAGAGTCACACAGCTGTGATGATGACAGCAGGAGAGTCTCACAGCTGTGACAGTGACATCAGGAGAGTCTCACAGCTGTGATGCTGACAGCAGGAGAGTCACACAGCTGTGACAGTGACATCAGGAGAGTCTCACAGCTGTGATGGTGACAGCAGGAGAGTCACACAGCTGTGATGGTGACAGCAGGGGAGTCACACAGCTGTGATAGTGACAGCAGGGGAGTCACACAGCTGTGATAGTGACATCAGGAGAGTTACACAGCTGTGATAGTGACAGCAGGAGGGTCACACAGCTGTGATAGTGACAGCAGGAGAGTCTCACAGCTGTGATAGTGACAGCAGGAGAGTCACACAGCTGTGATAGTGACAGCAGGAGAGTCACACAGCTGTGATGGTGACATCAGGAGAGTCACACAGCTGTGATGGTGACATCAGGAGAGTCACAGAGCTGTGATGGTGACATCAGGTGAGTCACACAGCTGTGATGGTGACAGCAGGAGAGTCACACGGCTGTGATGGTGACAACAAGAGAGTCACACAGCTGTGATGGTGACATCAGGAGAGTCACACAGCTGTGATAGTGACATCAGGAGGGTCACACAGCTGTGACAGTGACAGCAGGAGGGTCACACAGCTGTGATAGTGACAGCAGGAGAGTCTCACAGCTGTGATGGTAACATCAGGAGAGTCACACAGCTGTGATAGTGACAGCAGGAGAGTCTCACAGCTGTGATGGCGACATCAGGAGAGTCACACAGCTGAGATGGCGACAGCAGGAGAGTCACACAGCTGTGATGGTGACATCAGGAGAGTCACACAGCTGTGATAGTGACATCAGGAGAGTCACACAGCTGTGATAGTGACATCAGGAGAGTCACACAGCTGTGATGGTGACAGCAGGAGGGTCACACAGCTGTGATGGTGACAGCAGGAGAGTCACACAGCTGTGATGGTGACAGCAGGAGAGTCACACAGCTGTGATGGTGACAACAGGAGAGTCTCACAGCTGTGATAGTGACAGCAGGAGAGTCACACAGCTGTGATGGTGACAGCAGGAGAGTCACACAGCTGTGATGGTGACAGCAGGAGAGTCACACAGCTGTGATGGTGACAGCAGGAGAGTCACACAGCTGTGATGGTGACAGCAGGAGAGTCACACAGCTGCGATGGTGACAGCAGGAGAGTCACACAGCTGTGATAGTGACAGCAGGAGAGTCACACAGCTGTGATGGTGACATCAGGAGAGTCACACAGCTGTGATAGTGACAGCAAGAGGGTCACACAGCTGTGATGGTGACAGCAGGAGGGTCACACAGCTGTGATAGTGACAGCAGGAGAGCCACACAGCTGTGATAGTGACAGCAGGAGAGTCACACAGCTGTGATAGTGACAGCAGGAGAGTCTCACAGCTGTGATAGTGACAGCAGGAGAGTCTCACAGCTGTGATGGTGACAGCAGGAGAGTCACACAGCTGTGATAGTGACAGCAGGAGAGTCTCACAGCTGTGATAGTGACATCAGGAGAGTCACACAGCTGTGATGGTGACATCAGGAGAGTCACACAGCTGTGATGGTGACAGCAGGAGAGTCTCACAGCTGTGACAGTGACAGCAGGAGGGTCACACAGCTGTGATAGTGACAGCAGGAGAGTCACACAGCTGTGATAGTGACAGCAGGAGAGTCTCACAGCTGTGACAGTGACAGCAGGAGGGTCACACAGCTGTGATAGTGACATCAGGAGAGTCACACAGCTGTGATGGGGACAACAGGAGAGCCTCACAGCTGTGATAGTGACAGCAGGAGAGTCTCACAGCTGTGACAGTGACAGCAGGAGGGTCACACAGCTGTGATAGTGACAGCAGGAGAGTCACACAGCTGTGACAGTGACAGCAGGAGGGTCACACAGCTGTGATAGTGACATCAGGAGAGTCTCACAGCTGTGATGGGGACAACAGGAGAGCCTCACAGCTGTGATAGTGACAGCAGAGAGTCTCACAGCTGTGACAGTGACAGCAGGAGAGTCACACAGCTGTGATAGTGACATCAGGAGAGTCTCACAGCTGTGATGGTGACATCAGGAGAGTCTCACAGCTGTGATAGTGACATCAGGAGAGTCACACAGCTGTGATGGTGACATCAGGAGAGTCACACAGCTGTGATGGTGACAGCAGGAGGGTCACACAGCTGTGATGGTGACAACAAGAGAGTCTCACAGCTGTGACAGTGACAGCAGGAGAGTCTCACAGCTGTGATGGTGACATCAGGAGAGTCTCACAGCTGTGATGGTGACATCAGGAGAGTCTCACAGCTGTGATAGTGACAGCAGGAGAGTCACACAGCTGTGATGGTGACAGCAGGAGAGTCACACAGCTGTGATGGTGACAGCAGGAGAGTCACACAGCTGTGATGGTGACATCTGGAGAGTCACACAGCTGTGATGGGGACAGCAGGAGAGTCTCACAGCTGTGCTGGTGACATTAGGAGAGTCACACAGCTGTGCTGGTGACATCAGGAGAGTCACACAGCTGTGATAGTGACATCAGGAGAGTCACACAGCTGTGATAGTGACATCAGGAGAGTCTCACAGCTGTGATGGTGACAGCAGGAGAGTCACACAGCTGTGATGGTGACAGCAGGAGAGTCACACAGCTGTGATGGTGACATCAGGAGGGTCACACAGCTGTGATAGTGACAGCAGGAGAGTCTCACAGCTGTGATGGGGACAACAGGAGAGTCACACAGCTGTGATAGTGACAGCAGGAGAGTCTCACAGCTGTGACAGTGACAGCAGGAGGGTCACACAGCTGTGATAGTGACAGCAGGAGAGTCACACAGCTGTGATGGTGACATCAGGAGAGTCACAGAGCTGTGATAGTGACAGCAGGAGAGTCACACAGCTGTGATGATGACATCAGGAGAGTCACAGAGCTGTGATAGTGACAGCAGGAGAGTCACACAGCTGTGATGGTGACAGCAGGAGAGCCTCACAGCTGTCATAGTGACACCAGGAGAGTCTCACAGCTGTGACAGTGACAGCAGGAGGGTCACACAGCTGTGACAGTGACAGCAGGAGGGTCTCACAGCTGTGATGGTGACAGCAGGAGGGTCACACAGCTATGATAGTGACAGCAGGAGAGTCACACAGCTGTGATGGTGACAGCAGGAGAGTCACACAGCTGTGATAGTGACAGCAGGAGAGTCTCACAGCTGTGACAGTGACAACAGGAGAGTCACACAGCTGTGATAGTGACAGCAGGAGAGTCTCACAGCTGTGATGTTGACAGATGGCCACACAGCTGTGATAGTGACAGCAGGAGAGTCACACAGCTGTGATGGTGACAGATGGCCACACAGCTGTGATAGTGAAAGCAGGAGAGTCACACAGCTGTGATGGTGACAGCAGGAGAGTCACACAGCTGTGATGGTGACATCAGGAGAGTCACACAGCTGTGATGGTGACATCAGGTGAGTCACACAGCTGTGATGGTGACAGCAGGAGGGTCACACAGCTGTGATGGTGACATCAGGTGAGTCTCACAGCTGTGATGGTGACAGCAGGAGAGTCACACAGCTGTGATGGTGACATCAGGTGAGTCACACAGCTGTGATGGTGACATCAGGAGAGTCACACAGCTGTGATAGTGACAGCAGGAGAGTCTCACAGCTGTGATAGTGACAGCAGGAGAGTCACACAGCTGTGATGGTGACAGCAGGAGAGTCTCACAGCTGTGCTGGTGACATCAGGAGAGTCACACAGCTGTGCTGGTGACATCAGTAGAGTCACACAGCTGTGATAGTGACATCAGGAGAGTCACACAGCTGTGATAGTGACATCAGGAGAGTCTCACAGCTGTGATGGTGACAGCAGGAGAGTCACACACCTGTGATGGTGACAGCAGGAGAGTCACACAGCTGTGATAGTGACAGCAGGAGAGTCACACAGCTGTGATAGTGACAGCAGGAGGGTCACACAGCTGTGATAGTGACATCAGGAGAGTCTCACAGCTGTGATAGTGAAAGCAGTACAGTCTCACAGCTGTGATAGTGACAGCAGGAGAGTCACACAGCTGTGATAGTGACAGCAGGAGAGTCACACAGCTGTGATAGTGACAGCAGGAGAGTCACACAGCTGTGATAGTGACAGCAGGAGAGTCACACAGCTGTGATAGTGACAGCAGGAGGGTCACACAGCTGTGATAGTGACATCAGGAGAGTCACACAGATGTGATGGTGACATCAGGAGGGTCACACAGCTGTGATATTGACATCAGGAGAGTCACACAGCTGTGCTGGTGACATCAGGAGAGTCACACTGCTGTGATAGTGACAGCAGGAGAGTCACACAGCTGTGATAATGACAGCAGGAGGGTCACACAGCTGTGATGGGGACAACAGGAGTCTCTCACAGCTGTGATAGTGACAGCAGGAGAGTCACACAGCTGTGATGGTGACAGCAGGAGAGTCTCACAGCTGTGATGGTGACAGCAGGAGGGTCACACAGCTGTGATAGTGACAGCAGGAGAGTCACACAGCTGTGATGGTAACAGCAGGAGAGTCTCACAGCTGTGATGGTGACAGCAGGAGGGTCACACAGCTGTGATAGTGACAGCAGGAGAGTCACACAGCTGTGATAGTGACAGCAGGAGAGTCTCACAGCTGTGATGGTGACAGCAGGAGGGTCACACAGCTGTGATAGTGACAGCAGGAGAGTCACACAGCTGTGATAGTGACAGCAGGAGGGTCACACAGCTGTGATAGTGACAGCAGGAGAGTCACACAGCTGTGATAGTGACAGCAGGAGAGTCACACAGCTGTGATAGTGACAGCAGGAGAGTCTCACAGCTGTGATGGTGACAGCAGGAGAGTCACACAGCTGTGATAGTGACATCAGGAGAGTCACACAGCTGTGATGGTGACAGCAGGAGGGTCACACAGCTGTGATAGTGACAGCAGGAGAGTCACACAGCTGTGATAGTGACAGCAGGAGGGTCACACAGCTGTGATAGTGACAGCAGGAGAGTCACACAGCTGTGATAGTGACAGCAGGAGAGTCACACAGCTGTGATAGTGACATCAGGAGAGTCTCACATCTGTGATGGTGACAGCAGGAGAGTCACACAGCTGTGATGGTGACATCAGGAGAGTCACACAGCTGTGATGGTGACAGCAGGAGAGTCACACAGCTGTGATGGTGACAGCAGGAGAGTCTCACAGCTGTGATGGTGACAGCAGGAGGGTCACACAGCTGTGATAGTGACAGCAGGAGAGTCACACAGCTGTGATAGTGACAGCAGGAGGGTCACACAGCTGTGATAGTGACAGCAGGAGAGTCACACAGCTGTGATAGTGACAGCAGGAGAGTCTCACAGCTGTGATGGTGACATCAGGAGAGTCACACAGCTGTGATAGTGACATCAGGAGGGTCACACAGCTGTGACAGTGACAGCAGGAGGGTCACACAGCTGTGATAGTGACAGCAGGAGAGTCTCACAGCTGTGATGGTAACATAAGGAGAGTCACACAGCTGTGATAGTGACACCAGGAGAGTCACACAGCTGTGATGGTGACATCAGGAGAGTCACACAGCTGTGATGGTAACATCAGGAGAGTCACACAGCTGTGATGGTGACATCAGGAGGGTCTCACAGCTGTGACAATGACATCAGGAGAGTCACACAGCTGTGATGGTGACATCAGGAGAGTCTCACATCTGTGATGTTGACAGCAGGAGGGTCACACAGCTGTGATAGTGACAGCAGGAGAGTCTCACAGCTGTGATGGTGACAGCAGGAGAGTCTCACAGCTGTGATGGTGACAGCAGGAGAGTCTCACAGCTGTGATGGTGACATCAGGAGAGTCTCACAGCTGTGATGGTGACAGCAGGAGACGCTCACAGCTGTGATGGTGACATCAGGTGGTCACACAGCTGTGATAGTGACAGCAGGAGAGTCACACAGCTGTGATGGTCACATCAGGAGAGTCACACAGCTGTGATGGTGACATCAGGAGAGTCACACAGATGCGATAGTGACATCAGGAGAGTCACACAGCTGTGATGGTGACATCAGTTGAGTCACACAGCTGTGATAGTGACATCAGGAGAGTCACACAGCTGTGATGGTGACATCAGGAGAGTCACACAGCTGTGATGGTGACATCAGGAGAGTCACACAGCTGTGATAGTGACATCAGGTGAGTCACACAGCGGTGATAGTGACAGCAGGAGAGTCACACAGCTGTGATGGTGACATCAGGAGAGTCACACAGCTGTGATGGTGACATCAGGTGAGTCACACAGCTGTAATAGTGACAGCAGGAGAGTCACACAGCTGTGATGGTGACAGCAGGAGGGTCACACAGCTGTGATAGTGACAGCAGGAGAGTCACACAGCTGTGATGGTGACATCAGGAGAGTCACACAGCTGTGATGGTGACATCAGGAGAGTCTCACAGCTGTGATGGTGACAGCAGGAGAGTCACACAGCTGTGATGGTGACATCAGGAGAGTCACACAGCTGTGATGGTGACATCAGGAGAGTCACACAGCTGTGATGGTGACATCAGGTGAGTCACACAGCTGTGATGGTGACAGCAGGAGAGTCACACAGCTGTGATGGTGACAGCAGGAGAGTCACACAGCTGTGATGGTGACATCAGGAGAGTCACACAGCTGTGATAGTGACAGCAGGAGAGTCACACAGCTGTGATGGTGACATCAGGAGAGTCACACAGCTGTGATGGTGACATCAGGAGAGTCACAGAGCTGTGATGGTGACATCAGGTGAGTCACACAGCTGTGATGGTGACAGCAGGAGAGTCTCACAGCTGTGCTGGTGACATCAGGTGAGTCACACAGCTGTGCTGGTGACAGCAGGAGAGTCACACAGCTGTGATGGTGACATCAGGAGAGTCACACAGCTGTGATAGTGACATCAGGAGAGTCACACAGCTGTGATGGTGACAGCAGGAGAGTCACACAGCTGTGATGGTAACATCAGGAGAGTCACACAGCTGTGATGGTGACATCAGGAGAGTCACACAGCTGTGATAGTGACATCAGAAGAGTCACACAGCTGTGATAGTGACATCAGGAGAGTCACACAGATGTGATGGTGACATCAGGAGGGTCACACAGCTGTGATAGTGACAGCAGGAGAGTCACACAGCTGTGATAGTGACAGCAGGAGGGTCACACAGCTGTGATGGGGACAACAGGAGAGTCTCACAGCTGTGATAGTGACAGCAGGAGAGTCACACAGCTGTGATGGTGACAGCAGGAGAGTCTCACAACTGTGATGGTAACAGCAGGAGGGTCATACAGCTGTGATAGTGACAGCAGGAGAGTCACACAGCTGTGATGGTGACAGCAGGAGAGTCTCACAGCTGTGATGGTGACAGCAGGAGGGTCACACAGCTGTGATAGTGACAGCAGGAGGGTCACACAGCTGTGATAGTGACAGCAGGAGAGTCTCACAGCTGTGATGGTGACAGCAGGAGAGTCACACAGCTGTGATAGTGACAGCAGGAGAGTCACACAGCTGTGATAGTGACAGCAGGAGGGTCACACAGCTGTGATAGTGACAGCAGGAGAGTCACACAGCTGTGATAGTGACAGCAGGAGAGTCTCACAGCTGTGATGGTGACAGCAGGAGAGTCACACAGCTGTGATAGTGACATCAGGAGAGTCACACAGCTGTGATGGTGACAGCAGGAGGGTCACACAGCTGTGATAGTGACAGCAGGAGAGTCACACAGCTGTGATAGTGACAGCAGGAGGGTCACACAGCTGTGATAGTGACAGCAGGAGAGTCACACAGCTGTGATAGTGACAGCAGGAGAGTCACACAGCTGTGATAGTGACATCAGGAGAGTCTCACAGCTGTGATGGTGACAGCAGGAGAGTCACACAGCTGTGATGGTGACATCAGGAGAGTCACACAGCTGTGATGGTGACAGCAGGAGAGTCACACAGCTGTGATGGTGACAGCAGGAGAGTCTCACAGCTGTGATGGTGACAGCAGGAGGGTCACACAGCTGTGATAGTGACAGCAGGAGAGTCACACAGCTGTGATAGTGACAGCAGGAGGGTCACACAGCTGTGATAGTGACAGCAGGAGAGTCACACAGCTGTGATAGTGACAGCAGGAGAGTCACACAGCTGTGATAATGACAGCAGGAGAGTCTCACAGCTGTGATAGTGACAGCAGGAGAGTCTCACAGCTGTGATACTGACAGCAGGAGAGTAACACAGCTGTGATAGTGACAGCAGGAGAGTCTCACAGCTGTGATAGTGACAGCAGGAGAGTCACACAGATGTGATGGTGACATCAGGAGAGTCTCACAGCTGTGATGGTGACAGCAGGAGAGTCACACAGCTGTGATGGTGACATCAGGAGAGTCACACAGCTGTGATGATGACAGCAGGAGAGTCACACAGCTGTGATGGTGACATCTGGAGAGTCACACAGCTGTGATGGGGACAGCAGGAGAGTCTCACAGCTGTGCTGGTGACATTAGGAGAGTCACACAGCTGTGCTGGTGACATCAGGAGAGTCACACAGCTGTGATAGTGACATCAGGAGAGTCACACAGCTGTGATAGTGACATCAGGAGAGTCTCACAGCTGTGATGGTGACAGTAGGAGAGTCACACAGCTGTGATGGTGACAGCAGGAGAGTCACACAGCTGTGATGGTGACATCAGGAGGGTCACACAGCTGTGATAGTGACAGCAGGAGAGTCTCACAGCTGTGATGGGGACAACAGGAGAGTCACACAGCTGTGATAGTGACAGCAGGAGAGTCTCACAGCTGTGACAGTGACAGCAGGAGGGTCACACAGCTGTGATAGTGACAGCAGGAGAGTCACACAGCTGTGATGGTGACATCAGGAGAGTCACAGAGCTGTGATAGTGACAACAGGAGAGTCACACAGCTGTGATGGTGACATCAGGAGAGTCACAGAGCTGTGATAGTGACAGCAGGAGAGTCACACAGCTGTGATGGTGACAGCAGGAGAGCCTCACAGCTGTGATAGTGACAGCAGGAGAGTCTCACAGCTGTGACAGTGACAGCAGGAGGGTCACACAGCTGTGACAGTGACAGCAGGAGGGTCTCACAGCTGTGATGGGGACATCAGGAGAGTCACACAGCTGTGATAGTGACAGCAGGAGAGTCTCACAGCTGTGACAGTGACAGCAGGAGGGTCACACAGCTGTGACAGTGACAGCAGGAGGGTCTCACAGCTGTGATGGTGACAGCAGGAGGGTCACACAGCTGTGATAGTGACAGCAGGAGAGTCACACAGCTGTGATGGTGACAGCAGGAGAGTCACACAGCTGTGATAGTGACAGCAGGAGAGTCTCACAGCTGTGATGGTGACAGCAGGAGAGTCACACTGCTGTGATAGTGACAGCAGGAGAGTCTCACAGCTGTGATGTTGACAGATGGCCACACAGCTGTGATAGTGACAGCAGGAGAGTCACACAGCTGTGATGGTGACAGATGGCCACACAGCTGTGATAGTGACAGCAGGAGAGTCACACAGCTGTGATGGTGACAGCAGGAGAGTCACACAGCTGTGATGGTGACATCAGGAGAGTCACACAGCTGTGATGGTGACATCAGGTGAGTCACACAGCTGTGATGGTGACAGCAGGAGAGTCACACAGCTGTGATGGTGACATCAGGTGAGTCTCACAGCTGTGATGGTGACAGCAGGAGAGTCACACAGCTGTGATGGTGACATCAGGTGAGTCACACAGCTGTGATGGTGACATCAGGAGAGTCACACAGCTGTGATAGTGACAGCAGGAGAGTCTCACAGCTGTGATAGTGACAGCAGGAGAGTCACACAGCTGTGATGGTGACAGCAGGAGAGTCTCACAGCTGTGCTGGTGACATCAGGAGAGTCACACAGCTGTGCTGGTGACATCAGTAGAGTCACACAGCTGTGATAGTGACATCAGGAGAGTCACACAGCTGTGATAGTGACATCAGGAGAGTCTCACAGCTGTGATGGTGACAGCAGGAAAGTCACACACCTGTGATGGTGACAGCAGGAGAGTCACACAGCTGTGATAGTGACAGCAGGAGAGTCACACAGCTGTGATAGTGACAGCAGGAGGGTCACACAGCTGTGATAGTGACATCAGGAGAGTCTCACAGCTGTGATAGTGAAAGCAGGAGAGTCTCACAGCTGTGATAGTGACAGCAGGAGAGTCACACAGCTGTGATAGTGACAGCAGGAGAGTCACACAGCTGTGATAGTGACAGCAGGAGAGTCACACAGCTGTGATAGTGACAGCAGGAGAGTCACACAGCTGTGATAGTGACAGCAGGAGGGTCACACAGCTGTGATAGTGACATCAGGAGAGTCACACAGATGTGATGGTGACATCAGGAGGGTCACACAGCTGTGATATTGACATCAGGAGAGTCACACAGCTGTGCTGGTGACATCAGGAGAGTCACACAGCTGTGATAGTGACAGCAGGAGAGTCACACAGCTGTGATAGTGACAGCAGGAGGGTCACACAGCTGTGATGGGGACAACAGGAGAGTCTCACAGCTGTGATAGTGACAGCAGGAGAGTCACACAGCTGTGATGGTGACAGCAGGAGAGTCTCACAGCTGTGATGGTGACAGCAGGAGGGTCACACAGCTGTGATAGTGACAGCAGGAGAGTCACACAGCTGTGATGGTGACAGCAGGAGAGTCTCACAGCTGTGATGGTGACAGCAGGAGGGTCACACCGCTGTGATAGTGACAGCAGGAGGGTCACACAGCTGTGATAGTGACAGCAGGAGAGTCTCACAGCTGTGATGGTGACAGCAGGAGGGTCACACAGCTGTGATAGTGACAGCAGGAGAGTCACACAGCTGTGATAGTGACAGCAGGAGAGTAACACAGCTGTGATAGTGACAGCAGGAGGGTCACACAGCTGTGATAGTGACAGCAGGAGAGTCACACAGCTGTGATAGTGACAGCAGGAGAGTCTCACAGCTGTGATGGTGACAGCAGGAGAGTCACACAGCTGTGATAGTGACATCAGGAGAGTCACACAGCTGTGATGGTGACAGCAGGAGGGTCACACAGCTGTGATAGTGACAGCAGGAGAGTCACACAGCTGTGATAGTGACAGCAAGAGGGTCACACAGCTGTGATAGTGACAGCAGGAGAGTCACACAGCTGTGATAGTGACAGCAGGAGAGTCACACAGCTGTGATAGTGACATCAGGAGAGTCTCACAGCTGTGATGGTGACAGCAGGAGAGTCACACAGCTGTGATGGTGACATCAGGAGAGTCACACAGCTGTGATGGTGACAGCAGGAGAGTCACACAGCTGTGATGGTGACAGCAGGAGAGTCTCACAGCTGTGATGGTGACAGCAGGAGGGTCACACAGCTGTGATAGTGACAGCAGGAGAGTCACACAGCTGTGATAGTGACAGCAGGAGGGTCACACAGCTGTGATAGTGACAGCAGGAGAGTCACACAGCTGTGATAGTGACAGCAGGAGAGTCACACAGCTGTGATAATGACAGCAGGAGAGTCTCACAGCTGTGATAGTGACAGCAGGAGAGTCTCACAGCTGTGATACTGACAGCAGGAGAGTAACACAGCTGTGATAGTGACAGCAGGAGAGTCTCACAGCTGTGATAGTGACAGCAGGAGAGTCACACAGATGTGATGGTGACATCAGGAGAGTCTCACAGCTGTGATGGTGACAGCAGGAGAGTCACACAGCTGTGATGGTGACATCAGGAGAGTCACACAGCTGTGATGATGACAGCAGGAGAGTCACACAGCTGTGATGGTGACATCTGGAGAGTCACACAGCTGTGATGGGGACAGCAGGAGAGTCTCACAGCTGTGCTGGTGACATTAGGAGAGTCACACAGCTGTGCTGGTGACATCAGGAGAGTCACACAGCTGTGATAGTGACATCAGGAGAGTCACACAGCTGTGATAGTGACATCAGGAGAGTCTCACAGCTGTGATGGTGACAGTAGGAGAGTCACACAGCTGTGATGGTGACAGCAGGAGAGTCACACAGCTGTGATGGTGACATCAGGAGGGTCACACAGCTGTGATAGTGACAGCAGGAGAGTCTCACAGCTGTGATGGGGACAACAGGAGAGTCACACAGCTGTGATAGTGACAGCAGGAGAGTCTCACAGCTGTGACAGTGACAGCAGGAGGGTCACACAGCTGTGATAGTGACAGCAGGAGAGTCACACAGCTGTGATGGTGACATCAGGAGAGTCACAGAGCTGTGATAGTGACAGCAGGAGAGTCACACAGCTGTGATGGTGACATCAGGAGAGTCACAGAGCTGTGATAGTGACAGCAGGAGAGTCACACAGCTGTGATGGTGACAGCAGGAGAGCCTCACAGCTGTGATAGTGACAGCAGGAGAGTCTCACAGCTGTGACAGTGACAGCAGGAGGGTCACACAGCTGTGACAGTGACAGCAGGAGGGTCTCACAGCTGTGATGGGGACATCAGGAGAGTCACACAGCTGTGATAGTGACAGCAGGAGAGTCTCACAGCTGTGACAGTGACAGCAGGAGGGTCACACAGCTGTGACAGTGACAGCAGGAGGGTCTCACAGCTGTGATGGTGACAGCAGGAGGGTCACACAGCTGTGATAGTGACAGCAGGAGAGTCACACAGCTGTGATGGTGACAGCAGGAGAGTCACACAGCTGTGATAGTGACAGCAGGAGAGTCTCACAGCTGTGATGGTGACAGCAGGAGAGTCACACTGCTGTGATAGTGACAGCAGGAGAGTCTCACAGCTGTGATGTTGACAGATGGCCACACAGCTGTGATAGTGACAGCAGGAGAGTCACACAGCTGTGATGGTGACAGATGGCCACACAGGTGTGATAGTGACAGCAGGAGAGTCACACAGCTGTGATGGTGACAGCAGGAGAGTCACACAGCTGTGATGGTGACATCAGGAGAGTCACACAGCTGTGATGGTGACATCAGGTGAGTCACACAGCTGTGATGGTGACAGCAGGAGAGTCACACAGCTGTGATGGTGACATCAGGTGAGTCTCACAGCTGTGATGGTGACAGCAGGAGAGTCACACAGCTGTGATGGTGACATCAGGTGAGTCACACAGCTGTGATGGTGACATCAGGAGAGTCACACAGCTGTGATAGTGACAGCAGGAGAGTCTCACAGCTGTGATAGTGACAGCAGGAGAGTCACACAGCTGTGATGGTGACAGCAGGAGAGTCTCACAGCTGTGCTGGTGACATCAGGAGAGTCACACAGCTGTGCTGGTGACATCAGTAGAGTCACACAGCTGTGATAGTGACATCAGGAGAGTCACACAGCTGTGATAGTGACATCAGGAGAGTCTCACAGCTGTGATGGTGACAGCAGGAAAGTCACACACCTGTGATGGTGACAGCAGGAGAGTCACACAGCTGTGATAGTGACAGCAGGAGAGTCACACAGCTGTGATAGTGACAGCAGGAGGGTCACACAGCTGTGATAGTGACATCAGGAGAGTCTCACAGCTGTGATAGTGAAAGCAGGAGAGTCTCACAGCTGTGATAGTGACAGCAGGAGAGTCACACAGCTGTGATAGTGACAGCAGGAGAGTCACACAGCTGTGATAGTGACAGCAGGAGAGTCACACAGCTGTGATAGTGACAGCAGGAGGGTCACACAGCTGTGATGGGGACAACAGGAGAGTCTCACAGCTGTGATAGTGACAGCAGGAGAGTCACACAGCTGTGATGGTGACAGCAGGAGAGTCTCACAGCTGTGATGGTGACAGCAGGAGGGTCACACAGCTGTGATAGTGACAGCAGGAGAGTCACACAGCTGTGATGGTGACAGCAGGAGAGTCTCACAGCTGTGATGGTGACAGCAGGAGGGTCACACCGCTGTGATAGTGACAGCAGGAGGGTCACACAGCTGTGATAGTGACAGCAGGAGAGTCTCACAGCTGTGATGGTGACAGCAGGAGGGTCACACAGCTGTGATAGTGACAGCAGGAGAGTCACACAGCTGTGATAGTGACAGCAGGAGGGTCACACAGCTGTGATAGTGACAGCAGGAGAGTCACACAGCTGTGATAGTGACAGCAGGAGAGTCACACAGCTGTGATAGTGACAGCAGGAGAGTCTCACAGCTGTGATGGTGACAGCAGGAGAGTCACACAGCTGTGATAGTGACATCAGGAGAGTCACACAGCTGTGATGGTGACAGCAGGAGGGTCACACAGCTGTGATAGTGACAGCAGGAGAGTCACACAGCTGTGATAGTGACAGCAGGAGGGTCACACAGCTGTGATAGTGACAGCAGGAGAGTCACACAGCTGTGATAGTGACAGCAGGAGAGTCACACAGCTGTGATAGTGACATCAGGAGAGTCTCACAGCTGTGATGGTGACAGCAGGAGAGTCACACAGCTGTGATGGTGACATCAGGAGAGTAACACAGCTGTGATGGTGACAGCAGGAGAGTCACACAGCTGTGATGGTGACAGCAGGAGGGTCATACAGCTGTGATAGTGACAGCAGGAGAGTCACACAGCTGTGATGGTGACAGCAGGAGAGTCTCACAGCTGTGATGGTGACAGCAGGAGGGTCACACAGCTGTGATAGTGACAGCAGGAGGGTCACACAGCTGTGATAGTGACAGCAGGAGAGTCTCACAGCTGTGATGGTGACAGCAGGAGAGTCACACAGCTGTGATAGTGACAGCAGGAGAGTCACACAGCTGTGATAGTGACAGCAGGAGGGTCACACAGCTGTGATAGTGACAGCAGGAGAGTCACACAGCTGTGATAGTGACAGCAGGAGAGTCTCACAGCTGTGATGGTGACAGCAGGAGAGTCACCCAGCTGTGATAGTGACATCAGGAGAGTCACACAGCTGTGATGGTGACAGCAGGAGGGTCACACAGCTGTGATAGTGACAGCAGGAGAGTCACACAGCTGTGATAGTGACAGCAGGAGGGTCACACAGCTGTGATAGTGACAGCAGGAGAGTCACACAGCTGTGATAGTGACAGCAGGAGAGTCACACAGCTGTGATAGTGACATCAGGAGAGTCTCACAGCTGTGATGGTGACAGCAGGAGAGTCACACAGCTGTGATGGTGACATCAGGAGAGTCACACAGCTGTGATGGTGACAGCAGGAGAGTCACACAGCTGTGATGGTGACAGCAGGAGAGTCTCACAGCTGTGATGGTGACAGCAGGAGGGTCACACAGCTGTGATAGTGACAGCAGGAGAGTCACACAGCTGTGATAGTGACAGCAGGAGGTCACACAGCTGTGATAGTGACAGCAGGAGAGTCACACAGCTGTGATAGTGACAGCAGGAGAGTCACACAGCTGTGATAATGACAGCAGGAGAGTCTCACAGCTGTGATAGTGACAGCAGGAGAGTCTCACAGCTGTGATACTGACAGCAGGAGAGTAACACAGCTGTGATAGTGACAGCAGGAGAGTCTCACAGCTGTGATAGTGACAGCAGGAGAGTCACACAGATGTGATGGTGACATCAGGAGAGTCTCACAGCTGTGATGGTGACAGCAGGAGAGTCACACAGCTGTGATGGTGACATCAGGAGAGTCACACAGCTGTGATGATGACAGCAGGAGAGTCACACAGCTGTGATGGTGACATCTGGAGAGTCACACAGCTGTGATGGGGACAGCAGGAGAGTCTCACAGCTGTGCTGGTGACATTAGGAGAGTCACACAGCTGTGCTGGTGACATCAGGAGAGTCACACAGCTGTGATAGTGACATCAGGAGAGTCACACAGCTGTGATAGTGACATCAGGAGAGTCTCACAGCTGTGATGGTGACAGTAGGAGAGTCACACAGCTGTGATGGTGACAGCAGGAGAGTCACACAGCTGTGATGGTGACATCAGGAGGGTCACACAGCTGTGATAGTGACAGCAGGAGAGTCTCACAGCTGTGATGGGGACAACAGGAGAGTCACACAGCTGTGATAGTGACAGCAGGAGAGTCTCACAGCTGTGACAGTGACAGCAGGAGGGTCACACAGCTGTGATAGTGACAGCAGGAGAGTCACACAGCTGTGATGGTGACATCAGGAGAGTCACAGAGCTGTGATAGTGACAGCAGGAGAGTCACACAGCTGTGATGGTGACATCAGGAGAGTCACAGAGCTGTGATAGTGACAGCAGGAGAGTCACACAGCTGTGATGGTGACAGCAGGAGAGTCACACAGCTGTGATGGTGACAGCAGGAGAGTCTCACAGCTGTGATGGTGACAGCAGGAGAGTCTCACAGCTGTGACAGTGACAGCAGGAGGGTCACACAGCTGTGACAGTGACAGCAGGAGGGTCTCACAGCTGTGATGGGGACATCAGGAGAGTCACACAGCCGTGATAGTGACAGCAGGAGAGTCTCACAGCTGTGACAGTGACAGCAGGAGGGTCACACAGCTGTGACAGTGACAGCAGGAGGGTCTCACAGCTGTGATGGTGACAGCAGGAGGGTCACACAGCTGTGATAGTGACAGCAGGAGAGTCACACAGCTGTGATGGTGACAGCAGGAGAGTCACACAGCTGTGACAGTGACAGCAGGAGGGTCTCACAGCTGTGATAGTGACAGCAGGAGAGTCACACAGCTGTGATAGTGACAGCAGGAGAGTCTCACAGCTGTGATGGGGACATCAGGAGAGTCACACAGCCGTGATAGTGACAGCAGGAGAGTCTCACAGCTGTGACAGTGACAGCAGGAGGGTCACACAGCTGTGACAGTGACAGCAGGAGGGTCTCACAGCTGTGATGGTGACAGCAGGAGGGTCACACAGCTGTGATAGTGACAGCAGGAGAGTCACACAGCTGTGATGGTGACAGCAGGAGAGTCACACAGCTGTGATAGTGACAGCAGGAGAGTCTCACAGCTGTGATGGTGACAGCAGGAGAGTCACACAGCTGTGATAGTGACAGCAGGAGAGTCTCACAGCTGTGATGTTGACAGATGGCCACACAGCTGTGATAGTGACAGCAGGAGAGTCACACAGCTGTGATGGTGACAGATGGCCACACAGCTGTGATAGTGACAGCAGGAGAGTCACACAGCTGTGATGGTGACAGCAGGAGAGTCACACAGCTGTGATGGTGACATCAGGAGAGTCACACAGCTGTGATGGTGACATCAGGTGAGTCACACAGCTGTGATGGTGACAGCAGGAGAGTCACACAGCTGTGATGGTGACATCAGGTGAGTCTCACAGCTGTGATGGTGACAGCAGGAGAGTCACACAGCTGTGATGGTGACATCAGGTGAGTCACACAGCTGTGATGGTGACATCAGGAGAGTCACACAGCTGTGATAGTGACAGCAGGAGAGTCTCACAGCTGTGATGGTGACAGCAGGAGAGTCACACAGCTGTGATGGTGACAGCAGGAGAGTCTCACAGCTGTGCTGGTGACATCAGGAGAGTCACACAGCTGTGATAGTGACAGCAGGAGAGTCTCACAGCTGTGATAGTGACAGCAGGAGAGTCACACAGCTGTGATGGTGACAGCAGGAGAGTCTCACAGCTGTGATGGTGACAGCAGGAGGGTCACACAGCTGTGATAGTGACAGCAGGAGAGTCACACAGCTGTGATGGTGACAGCAGGAGAGTCACACAGCTGTGATGGTGACAGCAGGAGAGTCACACAGCTGTGATGATGACAGCAGGAGGGTCACACAGCTGTGATAGTGACAGCAGGAGAGTCACACAGCTGTGATAGTGACAGCAGGAGAGTCACACAGCTGTGATAGTGACATCAGGAGAGTCTCACAGCTGTGATGGTGACAGCAGGAGAGTCACACAGCTGTGATAGTGACATCAGGAGAGTCTCACAGATGTGATGGTGACATCAGGAGAGTCACACAGCTGTGATGATGACAGCAGGAGGGTCACACAGCTGTGATAGTGACAGCAGGAGAGTCACACAGCTGTGATGGTGACAGCAGGAGAGTCTCACAGCTGTGATGGTGACAGCAGGAGGGTCACACCGCTGTGATAGTGACAGCAGGAGGGTCACACAGCTGTGATAGTGACAGCAGGAGAGTCTCACAGCTGTGATGGTGACAGCAGGAGGGTCACACAGCTGTGATAGTGACAGCAGGAGAGTCACACAGCTGTGATAGTGACAGCAGGAGGGTCACACAGCTGTGATAGTGACAGCAGGAGAGTCACACAGCTGTGATAGTGACAGCAGGAGAGTCACACAGCTGTGATAGTGACAGCAGGAGAGTCTCACAGCTGTGATGGTGACAGCAGGAGAGTCACACAGCTGTGATAGTGACATCAGGAGAGTCACACAGCTGTGATGGTGACAGCAGGAGGGTCACACAGCTGTGATAGTGACAGCAGGAGAGTCACACAGCTGTGATAGTGACAGCAGGAGGGTCACACAGCTGTGATAGTGACAGCAGGAGAGTCACACAGCTTTGATAGTGACAGCAGGAGAGTCACACAGCTGTGATAGTGACATCAGGAGAGTCTCACAGCTGTGATGGTGACAGCAGGAGAGTCACACAGCTGTGATGGTGACATCAGGAGAGTCACACAGCTGTGATGGTGACAGCAGGAGAGTCACACAGCTGTGATGGTGACAGCAGGAGAGTCTCACAGCTGTGATGGTGACAGCAGGAGGGTCACACAGCTGTGATAGTGACAGCAGGAGAGTCACACAGCTGTGATAGTGACAGCAGGAGGGTCACACAGCTGTGATAGTGACAGCAGGAGAGTCACACAGCTGTGATAGTGACAGCAGGAGAGTCACACAGCTGTGATAGTGACAGCAGGAGATTCTCACAGCTGTGATAGTGACAGCAGGAGAGTCTCACAGCTGTGATACTGACAGCAGGAGAGTCACACAGCTGTGATAGTGACAGCAGGAGAGTCTCACAGCTGTGATAGTGACAGCAGGAGAGTCACACAGATGTGATGGTGACATCAGGAGAGTCTCACAGCTGTGATGGTGACAGCAGGAGAGTCACACAGCTGTGATGATGACAGCAGGAGAGTCACACAGCTGTGATGATGACAGCAGGAGAGTCACACAGCTGTGATGATGACAGCAGGAGGGTCACACAGCTGTGATAGTGACAGCAGGAGAGTCACACAGCTGTGATGGTGACAGCAGGAGAGTCTCACAGCTGTGATGGTGACAGCAGGAGGGTCACACCGCTGTGATAGTGACAGCAGGAGGGTCACACAGCTGTGATAGTGACAGCAGGAGAGTCTCACAGCTGTGATGGTGACAGCAGGAGGGTCACACAGCTGTGATAGTGACAGCAGGAGAGTCACACAGCTGTGATAGTGACAGCAGGAGGGTCACACAGCTGTGATAGTGACAGCAGGAGAGTCACACAGCTGTGATAGTGACAGCAGGAGAGTCACACAGCTGTGATAGTGACAGCAGGAGAGTCTCACAGCTGTGATGGTGACAGCAGGAGAGTCACACAGCTGTGATAGTGACATCAGGAGAGTCACACAGCTGTGATGGTGACAGCAGGAGGGTCACACAGCTGTGATAGTGACAGCAGGAGAGTCACACAGCTGTGATAGTGACAGCAGGAGGGTCACACAGCTGTGATAGTGACAGCAGGAGAGTCACACAGCTTTGATAGTGACAGCAGGAGAGTCACACAGCTGTGATAGTGACATCAGGAGAGTCTCACAGCTGTGATGGTGACAGCAGGAGAGTCACACAGCTGTGATGGTGACATCAGGAGAGTCACACAGCTGTGATGGTGACAGCAGGAGAGTCACACAGCTGTGATGGTGACAGCAGGAGAGTCTCACAGCTGTGATGGTGACAGCAGGAGGGTCACACAGCTGTGATAGTGACAGCAGGAGAGTCACACAGCTGTGATAGTGACAGCAGGAGGGTCACACAGCTGTGATAGTGACAGCAGGAGAGTCACACAGCTGTGATAGTGACAGCAGGAGAGTCACACAGCTGTGATAGTGACAGCAGGAGATTCTCACAGCTGTGATAGTGACAGCAGGAGAGTCTCACAGCTGTGATACTGACAGCAGGAGAGTCACACAGCTGTGATAGTGACAGCAGGAGAGTCTCACAGCTGTGATAGTGACAGCAGGAGAGTCACACAGATGTGATGGTGACATCAGGAGAGTCTCACAGCTGTGATGGTGACAGCAGGAGAGTCACACAGCTGTGATGATGACAGCAGGAGAGTCACACAGCTGTGATGATGACAGCAGGAGAGTCACACAGCTGTGATGATGACAGCAGGAGAGTCTCACAGCTGTGACAGTGACATCAGGAGAGTCTCACAGCTGTGATGGTGACAGCAGGAGAGTCACACAGCTGTGACAGTGACATCAGGAGAGTCTCACAGCTGTGATGGTGACAGCAGGAGAGTCACACAGCTGTGATGGTGACAGCAGGGGAGTCACACAGCTGTGATGGTGACATCAGGAGAGTCACACAGCTGTGATGGTGACATCAGGTGAGTCACACAGCTGTGATAGTAACAGCAGGAGACTCACACAGCTGTGATAGTGACAGCAGGAGAGTCACACGGCTGTGATGGTGACAACAAGAGAGTCACACAGCTGTGATGGTGACATCAGGAGAGTCACACAGCTGTGATAGTGACATCAGGACTGTCACACAGCTGTGACAGTGACAGCAGGAGGGTCACACAGCTGTGATAGTGACAGCAGGAGAGTCTCACAGCTGTGATGGTAACATCAGGAGAGTCACACAGCTGTGATAGTGACATCAGGAGAGTCACACAGCTGTGATGGTGACATCAGGAGAGTCACACAGCTGTGATGGTAACATCAGGAGAGTCACACAGCTGTGATGGTGACATCAGGAGAGTCTCACAGCTGTGACAGTGACATCAGGAGATTTACACAGCTGTGATGGTGACATCAGGAGAGTCTCACAGCTGTGATGGTGACAGCAGGAGAGTCACACAGCTGTGATAGTGACAGCAGGAGTGTCTCACAGCTGTGATGGTGACAGCAGGAGAGTCTCACAGCTGTGATGGTGACAGCAGGAGAGTCTCACAGCTGTGATGGTGACATCAGGAGAGTCTCACAGCTGTGATGGTGACAGCAGGAGACTCTCACAGCTGTGATGGTGACATCAGGTGGTCACACAGCTGTGATAGTGACAGCAGGAGAGTCACACAGCTGTGATGGTGACATCAGGAGAGTCACACAGCTGTGATGGTGACATCAGGAGAGTCACACAGCTGTGATAGTGACATCAGGAGAGTCACACAGCTGTGATGGTGACATCAGTTGAGTCACACAGCTGTGATAGTGACATCAGGAGAGTCACACAGCTGTGATGGTGACATCAGGAGAGTCACACAGCTGTGATGGTGACATCAGGAGAGTCACACAGCTGTGATAGTGACATCAGGTGAGTCACACAGCTGTGATAGTGACAGCAGGAGAGTCACACAGCTGTGATGGTGACATCAGGAGAGTCACACAGCTGTGATGGTGACATCAGGTGAGCCACACAGCTGTGATAGTGACAGCAGGACAGTCACACAGCTGTGATGGTGACATCAGGTGAGTCACACAGCTGTGATAGTGACAGCAGGAGAGTCACACAGCTGTGATGGTGACATCAGGAGAGTCACACAGCTGTGATGGTGACATCAGGAGAGTCTCACAGCTGTGATGGTGACAGCAGGAGAGTCACACAGCTGTGATGGTGACATCAGGAGAGTCACACAGCTGTGATGGTGACATCAGGAGAGTCACACAGCTGTGATGGTGACATCAGGTGAGTCACACAGCTGTGATGGTGACAGCAGGAGAGTCACACAGCTGTGATGGTGACAGCAGGAGAGTCACACAGCTGTGATGGTGACATCAGGAGAGTCACACAGCTGTGATAGTGACAGCAGGAGAGTCACACAGCTGTGATGGTGACATCAGGAGAGTCACACAGCTGTGATGGTGACATCAGGAGAGTCACACAGCTGTGATGGTGACATCAGGTGAGTCACACAGCTGTGATGGTGACAGCAGGAGTGTCTCACAGCTGTGCTGGTGACATCAGGTGAGTCACACAGCTGTGCTGGTGACAGCAGGAGAGTCACACAGCTGTGATGGTGACATCAGGAGAGTCACACAGCTGTGATAGTGACATCAGGAGAGTCACACAGCTGTGATGGTGACAGCAGGAGAGTCACACAGCTGTGATGGTGACATCAGGAGAGTCACACAGCTGTGATGGTGA
This sequence comes from Microtus pennsylvanicus, assembly GCF_037038515.1. Taxonomy (NCBI): domain Eukaryota; kingdom Metazoa; phylum Chordata; class Mammalia; order Rodentia; family Cricetidae; genus Microtus; species Microtus pennsylvanicus. Next base: position 54,559,866 of record NC_134590.1, on the reverse strand, counting down.
CATCAGAAGAGTCACACAGCTGTGATAGTGACATCAGGAGAGTCACAAAGATGTGATGGTGACATCAGGAGGGTCACACAGCTGTGATAGTGACAGCAGGAGGGTCACACAGCTGTGATAGTGACAGCAGGAGGGTCACACAGCTGTGATGGGGACAACAGGAGAGTCTCACAGCTGTGATAGTGACAGCAGGAGAGTCACACAGCTGTGATGGTGACAGCAGGAGAGTCTCACAGCTGTGATGGTGACAGCAGGAGGGTCACACAGCTGTGATAGTGACAGCAGGAGAGTCACACAGCTGTGATGGTGACAGCAGGAGAGTCTCACAGCTGTGATGGTGACATCAGGAGGGTCACACAGCTGTGATAGTGACAGCAGGAGGGTCACACAGCTGTGATAGTGACAGCAGGAGAGTCTCACAGCTGTGATGGTGACAGCAGGAGGGTCACACAGCTGTGATAGTGACAGCAGGAGAGTCACACAGCTGTGATAGTGACAGCAGGAGGGTCACACAGCTGTGATAGTGACAGCAGGAGAGTCACACAGCTGTGATAGTGACAGCAGGAGAGTCTCACAGCTGTGATGGTGACAGCAGGAGAGTCACACAGCTGTGATAGTGACATCAGGAGAGTCACACAGCTGTGATGGTGACAGCAGGAGGGTCACACAGCTGTGATAGTGACAGCAGGAGAGTCACACAGCTGTGATAGTGACAGCAGGAGGGTCACACAGCTGTGATGGTGACAGCAGGAGAGTCACACAGCCGTGATGGTGACAGCAGGAGAGTCTCACAGCTGTGATGGTGACAGCAGGAGGGTCACACAGCTGTGATAGTGACAGCAGGAGAGTCACACAGCTGTGATAGTGACAGCAGGAGGGTCACACAGCTGTGATAGTGACAGCAGGAGAGTCACACAGCTGTGATAGTGACAGCAGGAGAGTCACACAGCTGTGATAGTGACAGCAGGAGATTCTCACAGCTGTGATAGTGACAGCAGGAGAGTCTCACAGCTGTGATAGTGACAGCAGGAGAGTCACACAGCTGTGATGATGACATCAGGAGAGTCTCACAGCTGTGATGGTGACAGCAGGAGAGTCACACAGCTGTGACAGTGACATCAGGAGAGTCTCACAGCTGTGATGGTGACAGCAGGAGAGTCACACAGCTGTGATGGTGACAGCAGGGGAGTCACACAGCTGTGATAGTGACAGCAGGGGAGTCACACAGCTGTGATAGTGACATCAGGAGAGTCACACAGCTGTGATAGTGACAGCAGGAGGGTCACACAGCTGTGATAGTGACAGCAGGAGAGTCTCACAGCTGTGATAGTGACAGCAGGAGAGTCACACAGCTGTGATAGTGACAGCAGGAGAGTCACACAGCTGTGATGGTGACATCAGGAGAGTCACACAGCTGTGATGGTGACATCAGGTGAGTCACACAGCTGTAATAGTAACAGCAGGAGACTCACACAGCTGTGATAGTGACAGCAGGAGAGTCACACGGCTGTGATGGTGACAACAAGAGAGTCACACAGCTGTGATGGTGACATCAGGAGAGTCACACAGCTGTGATAGTAACATCAGGAGGGTCACACAGCTGTGACAGTGACAGCAGGAGGGTCACACAGCTGTGATAGTGACAGCAGGAGAGTCTCACAGCTGTGATGGTAACATCAGGAGAGTCACACAGCTGTGATAGTGACATCAGGAGAGTCACACAGCTGTGATGGTGACATCAGGAGAGTCACACAGCTGTGATGGTAACATCAGGAGAGTCACACAGCTGTGATGGTGACATCAGGAGAGTCTCACAGCTGTGACAGTGACATCAGGAGATTCACACAGCTGTGATGGTGACATCAGGAGAGTCTCACAGCTGTGATGGTGACAGCAGGAGAGTCACACAGCTGTGATAGTGACAGCAGGAGTGTCTCACAGCTGTGATGGTGACAGCAGGAGAGTCTCACAGCTGTGATGGTGACAGCAGGAGAGTCTCACAGCTGTGATGGTGACATCAGGAGAGTCTCACAGCTGTGATGGTGACAGCAGGAGACTCTCACAGCTGTGATGGTGACATCAGGTGGTCACACAGCTGTGATAGTGACAGCAGGAGAGTCACACAGCTGTGATGGTGACATCAGGAGAGTCACACAGCTGTGATGGTGACATCAGGAGAGTCACACAGCTGTGATAGTGACATCAGGAGAGTCACACAGCTGTGATGGTGACATCAGTTGAGTCACACAGCTGTGATAGTGACATCAGGAGAGTCACACAGCTGTGATGGTGACATCAGGAGAGTCACACAGCTGTGATGGTGACATCAGGAGAGTCACACAGCTGTGATAGTGACATCAGGTGAGTCACACAGCTGTGATAGTGACAGCAGGAGAGTCACACAGCTGTGATGGTGACATCAGGAGAGTCACACAGCGGTGATGGTGACATCAGGTGAGCCACACAGCTGTGATAGTGACAGCAGGACAGTCACACAGCTGTGATGGTGACATCAGGTGAGTCACACAGCTGTGATAGTGACAGCAGGAGAGTCACACAGCTGTGATGGTGACATCAGGAGAGTCACACAGCTGTGATGGTGACATCAGGAGAGTCTCACAGCTGTGATGGTGACATCAGGAGAGTCACACAGCTGTGATGGTGACATCAGGAGAGTCACACAGCTGTGATGGTGACATCAGGAGAGTCACACAGCTGTGATGGTGACAGCAGGAGAGTCACACAGCTGTGATGGTGACAGCAGGAGAGTCACACAGCTGTGATGGTGACATCAGGAGAGTCACACAGCTGTGATAGTGACAGCAGGAGAGTCACACAGCTGTGATGGTGACATCAGGAGAGTCACACAGCTGTGATGGTGACATCAGGAGAGTCACACAGCTGTGATGGTGACATCAGGTGAGTCACACAGCTGTGATGGTGACAGCAGGAGTGTCTCACAGCTGTGCTGGTGACATCAGGTGCGTCACACAGCTGTGCTGGTGACAGCAGGAGAGTCACACAGCTGTGATGGTGACATCAGGAGAGTCACACAGCTGTGATAGTGACATCAGGAGAGTCACACAGCTGTGATGGTGACAGCAGGAGAGTCACACAGCTGTGATGGTGACATCAGGAGAGTCACACAGCTGTGATGGTGACATCAGAAGAGTCACACAGCTGTGATAGTGACATCAGGAGAGTCACACAGATGTGATGGTGACATCAGGAGGGTCACACAGCTGTGATAGTGACAGCAGGAGGGTCACACAGCTGTGATAGTGACAGCAGGAGGGTCACACAGCTGTGATGGGGACAACAGGAGAGTCTCACAGCTGTGATAGTGACAGCAGGAGAGTCACACAGCTGTGATGGTGACAGCAGGAGAGTCTCACAGCTGTGATGGTGACAGCAGGAGGGTCACACAGCTGTGATAGTGACAGCAGGAGAGTCACACAGCTGTGATGGTGACAGCAGGAGAGTCTCACAGCTGTGATGGTGACATCAGGAGGGTCACACAGCTGTGATAGTGACAGCAGGAGGGTCACACAGCTGTGATAGTGACAGCAGGAGAGTCTCACAGCTGTGATGGTGACAGCAGGAGGGTCACACAGCTGTGATAGTGACAGCAGGAGAGTCACACAGCTGTGATAGTGACAGCAGGAGGGTCACACAGCTGTGATAGTGACAGCAGGAGAGTCACACAGCTGTGATAGTGACAGCAGGAGAGTCTCACAGCTGTGATGGTGACAGCAGGAGAGTCACACAGCTGTGATAGTGACATCAGGAGAGTCACACAGCTGTGATGGTGACAGCAGGAGGGTCACACAGCTGTGATAGTGACAGCAGGAGAGTCACACAGCTGTGATAGTGACAGCAGGAGGGTCACACAGCTGTGATAGTGACAGCAGGAGAGTCACACAGCTGTGATAGTGACAGCAGGAGAGTCACACAGCTGTGATAGTGACAGCAGGAGAGTCTCACAGCTGTGATGGTGACAGCAGGAGAGTCACACAGCTGTGATGGTGACATCAGGAGAGTCACACAGCTGTGATGGTGACAGCAGGAGAGTCACACAGCTGTGATGGTGACAGCAGGAGAGTCTCACAGCTGTGATGGTGACAGCAGGAGGGTCACACAGCTGTGATAGTGACAGCAGGAGAGTCACACAGCTGTGATAGTGACAGCAGGAGGGTCACACAGCTGTGATAGTGACAGCAGGAGAGTCACACAGCTGTGATAGTGACAGCAGGAGAGTCACACAGCTGTGATAGTGACAGCAGGAGAGTCTCACAGCTGTGATAGTGACAGCAGGAGAGTCTCACAGCTGTGATACTGACAGCAGGAGAGTCACACAGCTGTGATGGTGACAGCAGGAGAGTCTCACAGCTGTGATAGTGACAGCAGGAGAGTCACACAGATGTGATGGTGACATCAGGAGAGTCTCACAGCTGTGATGGTGACAGCAGGAGAGTCACACAGCTGTGATGGTGACATCAGGAGAGTCACACAGCTGTGATGATGACAGCAGGAGAGTCACACAGCTGTGATGATGACAGCAGGAGAGTCACACAGCTGTGATGATGACAGCAGGAGAGTCTCACAGCTGTGACAGTGACATCAGGAGAGTCTCACAGCTGTGATGGTGACAGCAGGAGAGTCACACAGCTGTGACAGTGACATCAGGAGAGTCTCACAGCTGTGATGGTGACAGCAGGAGAGTCACACAGCTGTGATGGTGACAGCAGGGGAGTCACACAGCTGTGATAGTGACAGCAGGGTGTCACACAGCTGTGATAGTGACATCAGGAGAGTCACACAGCTGTGATAGTGACAGCAGGAGGGTCACACAGCTGTGATAGTGACAGCAGGAGAGTCACACAGCTGTGATAGTGACAGCAGGAGGGTCACACAGCTGTGATAGTGACAGCAGGAGAGTCACACAGCTGTGATAGTGACAGCAGGAGAGTCACACAGCTGTGATAGTGACATCAGGAGAGTCTCACAGCTGTGATGGTGACAGCAGGAGAGTCACACAGCTGTGATGGTGACATCAGGAGAGTCACACAGCTGTGATGGTGACAGCAGGATAGTCACACAGCTGTGATAGTGACAGCAGGAGGGTCACACAGCTGTGATAGTGACAGCAGGAGAGTCACACAGCTGTGATAGTGACAGCAGGAGAGTCACACAGCTGTGATAGTGACAGCAGGAGAGTCTCACAGCTGTGATAGTGACAGCAGGAGAGTCTCACAGCTGTGATACTGACAGCAGGAGAGTCACACAGCTGTGATGGTGACAGCAGGAGAGTCTCACAGCTGTGATAGTGACAGCAGGAGAGTCACACAGATGTGATGGTGACATCAGGAGAGTCTCACAGCTGTGATGGTGACAGCAGGAGAGTCACACAGCTGTGATGGTGACATCAGGAGAGTCACACAGCTGTAATGCGACAGCAGGAGAGTCACACAGCTGTGATGATGACAGCAGGAGAGTCACACAGCTGTGATGATGACAGCAGGAGAGTCTCACAGCTGTGACAGTGACATCAGGAGAGTCTCACAGCTGTGATGGTGACAGCAGGAGAGTCACACAGCTGTGACAGTGACATCAGGAGAGTCTCACAGCTGTGATGGTGACAGCAGGAGAGTCACACAGCTGTGATGGTGACAGCAGGGGAGTCACACAGCTGTGATAGTGACAGCAGGGGAGTCACACAGCTGTGATAGTGACATCAGGAGAGTCACACAGCTGTGATAGTGACAGCAGGAGGGTCACACAGCTGTGATAGTGACAGCAGGAGAGTCTCACAGCTGTGATAGTGACAGCAGGAGAGTCACACAGCTGTGATAGTGACAGCAGGAGTGTCACACAGCTGTGATGGTGACATCAGGAGAGTCACACAGCTGTGATGGTGACATCAGGTGAGTCACACAGCTGTGATAGTGACAGCAGGAGAGTCACACAGCTGTGATAATGACAGCAGGAGAGTCACACAGCTGTGATGGTGACAAGAGAGTCACACAGCTGTGATGGTGACATCAGGAGAGTCACACAGCTGTGATAGTGACATCAGGAGGGTCACACAGCTGTGACAGTGACAGCAGGAGGGTCACACAGCTGTGATAGTGACAGCAGGAGAGTCTCACAGCTGTGATGGTAACATCAGGAGAGTCACACAGCTGTGATAGTGACATCAGGAGAGTCACACAGCTGTGATGGTGACATCAGGAGAGTCACACAGCTGTGATGGTAACATCAGGAGAGTCACACAGCTGTGATGGTGACATCAGGAGAGTCTCACAGCTGTGACAGTGACATCAGGAGAGTCACACAGCTGTGATGGTGACATCAGGAGAGTCTCACAGCTGTGATGGTGACAGCAGGAGAGTCACACAGCTGTGATAGTGACAGCAGGAGAGTCTCACAGCTGTGATGGTGACAGCAGGAGAGGCTCACAGCTGTGATGGTGACAGCAGGAGAGTCTCACAGCTGTGATGGTGACATCAGGAGAGTCTCACAGCTGTGATGGTGACAGCAGGAGACTCTCACAGCTGTGATGGTGACATCTGGTGGTCACACAGCTGTGATAGTGACAGCAGGAGAGTCACACAGCTGTGATGGTGACATCAGGAGAGTCACACAGCTGTGATGGTGACATCAGGAGAGTCACACAGCTGTGATAGTGACATCAGGAGAGTCACACAGCTGTGATGGTGACATCAGTTGAGTCACACAGCTGTGATAGTGACATCAGGAGAGTCACACAGCTGTGATGGTGACATCAGGAGAGTCACACAGCTGTGATGGTGACATCAGGAGAGTTACACAGCTGTGATAGTGACATCAGGTGAGTCACACAGCTGTGATAGTGACAGCAGGAGAGTCACACAGCTGTGATGGTGACATCAGGAGAGTCACACAGCTGTGATGGTGACATCAGGTGAGTCACACAGCTGTGATAGTGACAGCAGGAGAGTCACACAGCTGTGATGGTGACATCAGGTGAGTCACACAGCTGTGATAGTGACAGCAGGAGAGTCACACAGCTGTGATGGTGACATCAGGAGAGTCACACAGCTGTGATGGTGACATCAGGAGAGTCTCACAGCTGTGATGGTGACAGCAGGAGAGTCACACAGCTGTGATGGTGACATCAGGAGAGTCACACAGCTGTGATGGTGACATCAGGAGAGTCACACAGCTGTGATGGTGACATCAGGTGAGTCACACAGCTGTGATGGTGACAGCAGGAGAGTCACACAGCTGTGATGGTGACAGCAGGAGAGTCACACAGCTGTGATGGTGACATCAGGAGAGTCACACAGCTGTGATAGTGACAGCAGGAGAGTCACACAGCTGTGATGGTGACATCAGGAGAGTCACACAGCTGTGATGGTGACATCAGGAGAGTCACACAGCTGTGATGGTGACATCAGGTGAGTCACACAGCTGTGATGGTGACAGCAGGAGAGTCTCACAGCTGTGCTGGTGACATCAGGTGAGTCACACAGCTGTGCTGGTGACAGCAGGAGAGTCACACAGCTGTGATGGTGACATCAGGAGAGTCACACAGCTGTGATAGTGACATCAGGAGAGTCACACAGCTGTGATGGTGACAGCAGGAGAGTCACACAGCTGTGATGGTAACATCAGGAGAGTCACACAGCTGTGATGGTGACATCAGGAGAGTCACACAGCTGTGATGGTGACATCAGAAGAGTCACACAGCTGTGATAGTGACATCAGGAGAGTCACACAGATGTGATGGTGACATCAGGAGGGTCACACAGCTGTGATAGTGACAGCAGGAGAGTCTCACAGCTGTGATGATGACAGCAGGAGGGTCACACAGCTGTGATGGTGACAGCAGGAGAGTCTCACAGCTGTGATAGTGACAGCAGGAGAGTCACACAGCTGTGATGGTGACAGCAGGAGAGTCTCACAGCTGTGATGGGGACAACAGGAGAGTCTCACGGCTCTGATGGTGATAGCAGGAGGGTCTCACAGCTCTGTTGGTGACAACTTGACACACAGTTGTAATGTGATAGATGGTCACACAGCTGTGATGGTGACAGCATGAGGGTCTCACAGCTGTGATGGTGACAGCAGGAGAGTCTCACGGCTATGATGGTGACAACTTGACACACAGCTGTAATGGGGACAGCAGGAGGGTCTCACAGTTGTGATGGTGACAGCTTGACACACAGCTGTGATGGTGACACCTGGCCACACAGCTGTGATGGTGACAGCTTGACACACAGCTGTGATGGTGACACCTGGCCACACAGCTGTGATGGTGACAACTTGGCACACAGCTGTGATGGTGACAGCTTGCTTGCATATGGGTAGATTAGAAGACATCAAAGTGAAAGTGATAGCTCTTAGGGGGAGCTGGTCTCCCCATCTTTTTATTCAGTGCTAGACTCCATACCTTGGGATGGTCCCACCCTCTTTGAGGGAATGTCTTGCTCCCTTAGTTAAAGTTCCCCAAAAATATCCGCAAATGTCCTCACTGCCAGTGGTGGGTCTCTTCTAACCTGGTTAAGTTGGCGATGATAATTAGCATCACAGGTGACTGAGAGTCTATGAGGGACAGCAAGTAAAGCTACCCAGGAAGCACAATCTTAAAGCTGAATGTGTTACTTTAAATTAAAAATGTTCATTTTAAAAATTCAAGGAATTTGGCTTATACTAAAAGATTGTGATAGTCTGCTCCTCAGTCATACTTCTAGTGATTAACTCCCTGTCCACAAATGTGATTCTTACACTAGTAAATCTTCTAGAAATTGTACACCTTACTTATTTTCTACCTGCTATTCAAGATACGGAGTTAGCTATCATCCACTATCATTATCCCTCATTCCCTGAATTTAATTACGCATAAAATGTTGGGTTAATCAATAACCTGTGTTTGCATCATTCTGACCACATAAACATTGTTGATTCCTCAGCAAGAAGTCCACTGGGTTTACACATCTTTCCTCATAGAAATACTGTTTGCTGTTTTTCCTGTAGTTGCTAATAAACCCTTGTTTTTAATTTCCCCATTTTTTAATGTGTTTATTACTACTTTGTTCTCGGGTCTTCTTAAAGTCTATGGGTTATTTTTGCAAATGCTCTATTACAGTTTAAAATGCTTTATTGAATCTTGTGGTCTTCTCTCCCAATTCTCCTCCCATTTTGTATCTTATGCCTTGTAGCCAACACCTTGATGTCATTTGAATACTGACTCTCGAATTTGCCACATAGACTCCATTTTATTCTTATTTTTTTTGTTGTTTGTTTGTTTTTGTTTTTTGAGATAGTGAGATTCTCACTATGTGGCTCTTAAGGCCCTGGAACTCACTATATAGACCAGGCTGGCCTCAAACTCACTACGATCCACCCACCTCTGCTTCCTATGTACTGGGATTAAAGATGTGAGCCACCCTGTCCAGATGTACTCCATTTTATAAAGCCCATTTTTTCAGAAGCTTCCTAAAATTTCTAGTAGATAAGATTCTCCACCCTTTATGTGAAAAATGGCTATGTACTGCCTTATATACTCGATGGTTGCTAACTTGAGTACAGAACGTAAGATTACGATGCCTCAAAAGTTGAATATATTGCTGTTTTCCCATCTCCTGGTGCTGAGTTGACTGAAATCAATCGAAATCCTCCAGCCATACCTTTACTTTTAATATTCTAAAGTTGAAAATTCACATACCTTGATGTAAAACCCTGTATACTGTGTAAACTAACATAGAGCTTGTCAGTGTACAATCTAGCATACGTGAATATGAGAGACATTCCTACATTTTTCTTGGTATCTATTGTTTCCATTACCTATTATCCAATCCTTTGGTATATGAGTATGTATGTGGTGTGTGTGTGTGTGTGTGTGTGTGTGTGTGTGTGTGTGTGTGTATTATATACTTTTAGGTGGGGACATACAAATACCCACGTGCATAATGAGGCTAGACAAGAATATCTGATGTTCTGTTCTATCACTGAATGCCTTGTTCCTTTGAGACACAGTCTTCAGACACTGTGTCTGGAGCTAGGCTGGGGACCACCAACCACCACTGATCCATCTGCTACTATTGCCCTGCCCTAATGTGGGAGTCCCCTCCGTGTGCTGTGATTACTATTAATAAATAAAGAAACTATGGAAGGTTGGGAGAGACCTGAGTCAGAAGTCTGCCAATCCCTGTGCTAACTGGTGCCTGTGGCTATCCACTGCTCCTAGTACTTCCCTGCAGAGGTGCTATGTGCACATACTTTGCAGGAATCTATGTGGCCACCTTCTCCATTCTGCCCACTTGTTAGTCCTACCTGCACCACTTCTTCTCTTTGGAAAAGTGCTTGAGCCATTTCACCTCAATTTTGACTCTCCTACTGCTAGTTTTGTTAGTGCAGACTGCAATTTCTCCTCTGTTAACATCACGTTTGAAGGGATGGAGAGGAAGACGAGATAGGTCCAAGTCAGTGGTTGTCAGCCTTCTAATGCTGCAAACTTTAATACAGTTTTCATGTTGTGGTGACCCCCCCCCACCATACATTTTTTTGCTACCTCGTTTGGTTACTCTGATGAATCATAATGTAAATATCTGATATGTAGGATATTTGATATGTGGATGCTATGAAACAGTTGTTTGACCCCCCCCCCCAAAGAGGTCATGGTCCACAGATTTAGAATTGCTGGTCTAAGTGGATAACACACTGTGATTTACTAGAAGCCTAAGGGCAATTTAAAAGAACCAATGAAATTAAGTAGTAAAGAGAGAACTGAATTCTAGGCAGATTTCCCTAGAAATAAGCATGGGAAAATCCCCCAGATAGGATCCTCAGATTCCTGGAAGCCATCTCAAGTAGTACAGCACTCCATTCATAAGATGGTGAAGAATTCAGAACTTATTCGTCAGAAATGTGTACTGTCTGAGCTTCGCTTCCTCGTCTGTAAAGTAAAAGAATAACTGGAACTACCTCAGATGTCTTCAGAGCCAGGGAAGTCAGAGGATGATTTGTGAAGAGCTAGCTCCTTGTCTAGCAAAACAGTTGGCAACACCGAATACATGCTCATGTCACTGTTAGGACTACATAACCAAAAGACATGCATTGGTAGGGAAATCTTGACTTTCATGACTGTTAAAAATAAACAAAAGTGGCAAAAGCAAACAGCGAATGAAGAATCAATTTTAAAACAAAATCTGTCTTGGAGTAAGGAATATCATGCCTTTAGTACTGACACAGGAAGGCAGAGGCACGTGGCTCTCCATGAGTTTGAGACCAGCCTGGTCTACATAGTGAGTTCCAGGTCAGCCAAAACTACTTGATGAGACCTTGTCTAGAAAAAAATGAAAAATGAAAGTAAAATAGAGTTTGGTTCCCAACAGACACTAACATTGTTGAAAGGATGAATAACTTTCATCAGTATTGGGTGCTACCTAGAAACTGACACTTGGTACGTAGTACATCTAGTACAGGGCAGCTGTTGAGTTATCACTATTACAAAACATGATGAGGAAGGAAAAAATGCCACCTTGGAAATTTGAAGTAGGAAGTTGGAAACTAGCTGTTGTACTCTAAAGTAGTCTAGAGGTACACTGATATTTCCGCCAAACTCATGATAATGAGATCACATTCTATCAGGCTGTGGAGCCTGGGACTTACCATCATCTACCTCACCACCTACACATTTCCTTCCCTCCTTTCCTCAAAAGATCACAGCTGTGTGGTTCTCCTCTGTTCCCCAGTGCCTAAAACAGTACTTAAGACATAACAGTTTTGATAAAAAAAAGTAAGACTTGATTAAATTCTTCAATAATTACTTTTTAGCAATAGCCCAATATGGCAGAAGAGAAAATAGCTAGTTTTCTGTTTTCATTTAATTCAGATGCCTGACTCAGTCCAAATTAATTTGCATTCTAGACTGTTTTTTTCCTTCCATCCTTCCTTCCTTTCATTTATTCTCCTTTTTATATTTTGTATTTTTTGAGACAGGTCTCTCTATTAGTTCAGGCAGGCCCCAGCTCATTCGTGTTCCTCTTGTTTGCTTCAGCCTCCCAGGTACTGGGATTACAAGACTGCATCTGGCTTCCAGTCTATCTGTCATCTATCTATCTATCTATCTATCTATCTATCTATCTATCTATCTATCTATCTATCCACCATCTATCTTTCTATAAATTTATTATGCATAAACTAATACATTGAAGCAAAAAATCCCTTTCTGTGAATTTCTAAGGCCAGCAAAGCCTCTATATGCCACCCAGTAGTACCCAACGACACAAGCAAGGGTGCTACTCTACTACTGACAAAGGTGGATTGCTTCTGCCAATATTTTAAAGTGTTTTTACCATTTTTTCTCTCTAAAAGTCTCAGGTTTTACATTAAGATAAATGGAGATAATCATATTAAGTGAATTAAGTCGGCCTCATGAGGAAGACAAGTATGCTTCTTTTCATTTGTGGCTGCTAGCTCTTACATAAATACATACAACCAAGAATGTACACGTGGCATAAAACTAGAAGTTACGTAGTCTAGTCACAAAGGTGAGTACGGAAGGATCAGAGAGGGAATGTGCTCAATATGCCATGGACATATGTAAAATATTTAAAAGGAAACCTATAAATTGAAAGGGTAGATAGTCGAGTGTTTCAGGGGAGGGTTCTAGTGCTGACCGCATTTCTATAGGGCCAATGTATTTACCAGGTGTTTCTTGTTAGCTAGACATCTTGTCACAGATTATTAAAATGAAACAATGCTTGTTAAAACAAATGGGGAAAAGATGTTCTCAATAATGCCTAGGATTTTACTCTTTGTGGGCTTGCCAAATTGCAGGGTTTCACAGTGTTTTCTGTCATTGTAGGAAGTGAGTGACTTTTCCTGCATAGTACCCAGGCTTGGAAAACAGCCTAAAATGCGATGTCCTATTCTAATGGTGCCCAGGGTGCTGTCATGTGTTAAGATTATGTGCTTTCTACCAAAAAGTTCAATGAGAACCATTCCATTCTTGCAACACAGAAGCAGGAATTCAGAGAAATACTCCAGCTGGGGTCATGCCAAGGGTCAGGTGCACCCAAGAAGCAGAGCAGGATGGTGAGGACAGGGTTGAGGGTAAGGGAAGACAGGGTTTCCATTCCTGATTTCAAGTCTAACTATGTCGTTTTGGACAAGTCACCTCATTGCTCTGGGTTACTTAGGAAATGAGAAGGTCAAACCAAGGGTCATTCCATTTTGAGTATTCAGGGTATAGAAACACAGACAGATTTTCTGAGTTTTTGTCAAAGAAACACAAACTCAACTGCTGTCTGGGATTAAACTTTTGTCACCAAAGAGCCCAATGCATACTTACTTCTCAGTTTTCAGTTCCTCCCTTAAAATAACAGTTATCTACATGGTTGGATTGATACCTGTTACTTGACAGAATCTATACTAAGAAATAAGAATAAAAAATCCCAGTGCCAGCCCTCAGGGAATATACTGATGCCCGCCCCCCAAAAAGGCATATGACCAACAACACATCTTTGTTCTGGCTGTAAACTGGAGAATATCCAAAGTACAGAGAAAGCAGTAACTGATTGGATAATTGAGTCATACAATTAAAATTCATTAGAGAGAGATGTTTGGGCTGACCCTTATGAATGGGTTGGAATGGACTCTAATTATGAGTGGCTTATTGTTTTTTATTTGGATTTTATATTGCTCCCCAAAATATTTCAGGTAGTTTATTTAAATGATAATAAAAGCAACAAAATAATAAAAATTTAGACTGGCTTAAATAATAAGGAAATAGTTCTGTTTAGGAAAGAAGTCTGGAGATCACCTTGACTTCAGAAGTCATCAACACCTAGTTTCCAACTTGCTTTCCCTGTGTTTCCATGGCGGACTTTTTCTCAGTGCACTATTTTTCCCCAATATCCAGTGCTTTCCTCTTCAGATGGAGGGAATGTCTGACTCACTGCCCAAAGAAACTTCCGCACTTGTCTCTCTGGCCTAAGCTGTGCCATGTAGCCATCCACAAATCAGCCCCTAAGTCAAGAACCTACAAGATGCTCACCATACTAGATCTGGGCTCCTGGAGCACCATAGCAGCAGGGGTTATCTCCTAACTTCTTACACCACACTGAGAGCTAAAGATGGTGCTAGCCTCCCTGCCCAAGAGCTGCGATGGTAAATACCTCAGTGAAGGAACACCAAGCAGTGTGTGGAGGGTGAAGAGAATAACAGATAAACAGCAGTATCCACTGTATTTGCAACAAAAAGAGGCACACTCTAATCCTTATATTCATCTTCCAACATTTTTGTTAGGAAGTGTCATCCAATGTGCCATGTAATTCTAGGCAAGATTGCTATAGTAAAAGTGCCTGTATAATGAAGGTAAAAAATCATTGTCTTGGTTACTATTTTTGCCAAGCTGCCACAGAGCCATCTGAGAAGAGAAAACCTCAACTGAGAAAGTGCCCGTCATATTGCCTGTAGGCAAATCCTAAAGGCATTTTCTTGATTAATGATTGGTAGAGGAAGGCCTAGTCCATGGTGAGTGGTACCAGCCTTGGGCAGGTGTCCTGGATAGTAAAAGAATGGAGGCTGAACGATCTGTGGAGGACAAGCTAATAAGCAATGTTCTTCCATGATCTCTGCTTCGGTGCTTGTCTTGAGTTCCCGCCTTGAATTCCGATCCAGCTTCCTTCATGACGGAGTATATAAAATAAAAGAAAACCTTCCCTTTTCAAGTTATTTTGGTCGTGGTATTTATCACAGCAATAAAAAGAAAAACTAATAGAAAGGCAATAGTTAAATGAGAACAATGAGTTACTAGGTAGATTTCCAAGAGCAAAATCCCAAAACTAATTAAAAATGAAATGGGATATCCATTATCTTTGTTTTAAGCTTCTTGAGAGCCAAAAACAAAGCAAAACATCAACAACCATAAATATAACAGAAAGTACAATCATTAAAAATACCACAGCATATATTAAAAGAGCAACATTATTTTTATAAAAGAATTCCCAGAGAAAATGTATTTCCACACATTTTCTAATGAGTTCAGTATATGATTGATAACTTGGAATCATCAATAGCATCCTTGTGCTAAATGTAACAAGCTTTTCAATAAAAAAAAAAGTATTTGGATTGCTTTGAGAAGCTGGCATTAAACCAAAGCAATTCACAGACACTCTGGATTGATCCAAGCAGAAATTCTAGAACTATATATAAAATGAAGACTCTAAAGAATACAACAGGAGATGAGTTCAAACTTACTTTTTATTGGTCATTGAAGTGTTATTTTCATATTTTAAAAAGAATAATACAAGAGAACAAAAGTAATAATACGTTGAAAGAGACAGCATGAAACCTTGGTGAAAGGACAGTCCAGCTTTGTCATAACCTTGAATTATGCACTAACCCTCCAGGAAGCCCAGGTTTCTTGTGGGAGAGACCATCATTTCTGATGGAACAAAACCACCTTTGAACCACTGTCATGTGCTGATGCTACACAGGACATGATGGTTAACCTGTGTGTGTGTGTGTGTGTGTGTGTGTGTGTGTGTGTGTGTGTGTGTATGTGTGTGTGTGCCTGTGTGTGTGTTTTAGGATTGAGCCCAAGGCAATGACCTCTGTCTTTCAGCTAGATTGGGTTAAAAACCATCTAAGGAGTTAGCAAATACACATCTGTGTTTGTCTGTGAAGTGGCTCTAGAAACCACTAGGTCTTAAGGCCTATGACCCGATGAACAGAGTGCTGCCTTGATGAAGTCATGGTGAGACTGTAGTATAGCATGCAGTGAAATGGAGGAGGCAGAGCCTAGGTGAAGGAAGTCGCTGGTGGTCTGTATCTGGTGGTCATATCTTGTCTTGTCTCCTTCCTGTGCCCCCTTTCTGAGCTTCTCATCCACCAAGGGGTAACTAGCAGCCTGTGCCACATATTCTTATCATCATAGGGTAAGTGCATGGAGCCATACACCTAGACTATGAAATGAGCCCCCTGAAACTAAGAACCTCTCTCCTTAAGCAGTTTCTGTCAGTTTCTTTTTTTGTCATAACATTAAAAAAAAAATAAGTAACACAGCACATTTTACTGTAACTGCATGTTTAATGTCTTAACTTTCCTGATAGAAGGTTGAAAATCTGGATGGTTTGACTTGTCAATTCTTGGTACAAGATCTGGTCCAATATGGAAAAATAACCAATAAGCTAGTTTACTAAAGATGTTTGGATGTGTGGGACCAAATTACACACTCTCAAAATGTGTAAGTCCTAACCACAACCTATGTTCCTCTCATGATTATAAATAATCCTAGTTTTCTTAGGAGTTCTTGAGCTAAAACAAGATCATACGGATAACCCTAATCCAATGACTGCTACCCTTACACACAGATACTTGGAGCCCAAAACACATATGGAGAGAGCAGGAAGTGAAGACTCGGGATGGAGACAATCCTGGAAGAGGTGGTTTCCTTCCCGGCTTCAGGAGGGATCAGTGTGAGGACAGTTTGTCTCACACTTGCAGCCTGCACACTATGAGATGGGCTTACGTCAGATGTCTGTTCCCTAGCTAGTTACTGCCCTGAGCTCCAGATCATAGGTGACCCACCTTCTAGAAATACGTTTCTCCCTGCTAAGTTTTATACAAACAGAGAAGACCACATCACCTTAGTCAGCAACTGTGCAGTGGTGACAAAGGCCATATCTACGTGGAGACTGATAGGGGTGCCTTTCTTGTCTTTTTCCAGTGTCATGTGTAACATACTCACGCATGCAGTCGTGTTTACCTACAACCTCTGATGTTAACTAGCTGTGTGATTTGGGAAGTTGACTAGAGATGCTGGGTTTCCTCATTCTAAGACATAAATGGAAGAATATATTACAATTAAATTAAGGTATTACACATGAAAACTCCTCATCTGGCAATCAGTACACATTAAAGAGTCTAAAAAGTCTCAGTGTACTCCCTTGCTTTCGTGTTATAATGAAATATGGATTTCTTCTCAAAAGAGTGAATAGGCTCTTAAATCCTACACAATTTAAGGCATTTTCCTTTAATATTATAATCTAATAACCTTCTACATTATACAGAAGGTCAAGGAGATAGTTTAACTTTAAAAAAAGAAAGATGATAAATAGATGCCATTTCAGTTTGGGAGGAGAAATACATTTTTTGTATGTGAACTACACATTCAAACTGGCATGTGAAATTTCTCATTAAAAAACAGTTCCAGTTCATTGACTTTACTTACAAACTCTGGCTAAGGTTTACACTTAAACAAATGTGTTTAATTCTATTGCACACCACCAAATTATTCTAAGCATAAACTCGTACTCCATAACTTACAAACTTGTTTCTTTGTGTGCTTTTTTTCTGAGTTTCATTCTTTAATTTATTTTCCTGCATTGCTTCTCAATAACTGAGTGTTCTTTACCAAGCCAAGGAGGAGAAATCAAAAGCAAGAAGTCTTAATGATAAATGTGAGGCTGTTAGGTTCCAGTGATTGCTTCTTAAAGAGGAAAGCTACCACTTGAGCCAGGACTGGCTAGAGGGAGATTGTGTTGGCACAAGTCCATTTACCACGACTGGATTGGAGAAATCAGCACTTTTATTTCCTCAAGGCCCTCAATACTTTCGCAAGAAGATCCATACCTAGATCATTATTGCATTACATAGAATGACTCCATTTCACCAACCAAACAGGGCCAAGTATGGTATACAATTTAAAAGCCCTAATTGGCACTGATTACCATGTATTAGGATTTCAGGTCCCTGGCACACAGATGGAAATTTGGGTTTGAATCTTAAAAGGTTAAAGAAACTTAAAGAGCTGGTCATTTCGCTACAAGCAGAGGCACTGAGAATGGAAAGAACTGATAGCTGCCATTCTAAGATCAAACAAAGAAGTAGGCAAACCATTTTTCAAAGATCATAAACACCTGTAACCCAGTAAACTTCTCTTGCAAGGCACAGAATGTTAAGTGCAGCATAGTAGCAGGCCATTCTATAATATAATCAAACAGGAAAAAACAGAGCCATTTCATCTTTCCCTCAGAAAGTTGAAAAACCAGAGCTGGATACTCTGAAGGACCCTTTTCTGGGTCTACTTAGAAACATTGTTTATCTCCCAAAGCCATTCTTCCTCTCTAAATGAGAGTAAAGATTCTGCCACTGATTGCCTGCAATATTTTGTAGCTAGAGTGTCTCTCAAATGGCAATGTGTTAAAGGTTTGGTCACCAGCCTGTTTCTCTACTGGGAGATGATGAAACTATTAGGAGGTGGAACCTCCTGAAAGGAACTTAGGTCATTGGAGTGTTTATTTGACTTCCAGGTTACAGTCCACCATTGAAGGAAGTCACGGCAGGATTTCGAGGCCAGGAGGCAGCAACTGAAGCAGAAACAATGGAGGGAGCTTATTGACTCACTCTCTGGCTTGCTTAGCTATCTGTTGCATACATCCCATGCCCACCTGCTCAGTAATGATACTGCACACAGTGGGGTGGTTCCTTCCTAGGCATCAAGAAAATGTCCACATTGAGATGCCCACAAGCCAATATGATGGAGACAATTCCTCAATTGAGAGTCTCTCTTCCTAGCTATGTCTCGTTTGCATCAAGTTAAAAAAAAACTCAACATCCAGTATTCACATTAGAATCCAATCTTCATTCAAATTCATGCTCACAATAAATCTACTCTCTCATAACTAATCTGCTCCTTGAGATGGTGACTAATATATTCACTTATCCATCTATTCAATAATTTATCTTGCTCTAATGACCTAGCAAACTTTTACTAGGTTCCATAATCCATACAATTTCATTTGTAGTGGTCTTCACACCTGAAACGGGGATACATTCAAATCACAGTACTGATAAACAGAAAGAATGAAAGATAAAAGGAATAAAATAAGCAAAAAGCCAAATATTCCTTAGCCAGAAATGCATCAATACTCTAGTTAGTTGATGAAGACAGTTTGAAATTGATAAAATAATAATAATAATAATACCACAAATAACACAGAGGGTTAATTTGTAGGAGGAGGCTGCTTGTTCGTCCCAGCTGCACAAAACCAAAATAGTCACACAGAAACTATATTATTTAAATCACTGCTTGGTCCATTAGCTCTAGTTTCTTATTGGCTAACTCTTACATGTTAATTTAACCCATCTCCATTAATTTGTGCATTACCATGAGGTCACGGCCTACCAGCAAAATTTCAACATGTTTGTCTCCAGCAGAGGCTCCTTGACTTCTCTCTAACTCCTCTTTCTTTCTCCCAGCATTCAGTTTAGTTTTCCCCACCTACCTCTATTCCCTGTGCAGGTCCTAGACATTTTTTTAATTAACCAATGGTATTCATAGAATACAGAGGGAAATCCCACATCATAACCCCTTTTCTGTTTAAATAAAAAGAAAAATTTTTAACTTTAACATAGTAAAATTACATATAACAAAACAGGTATCAAGTAAGAATTATAGTTACAATATTTATATCTATTTTATCTTTTATCATAACTAATGAAAACTATAATAATAACTATCTATTCTTCAACTCCATCAAAGACTCCAGAAGGATATAATATTACCTAAGTAAACAGAAAGTGCATTGTAAGCAACTTCTAAAACTCTACATCTCACTGCCTGGACAGTCACCCAAGGTTCTTCTGTACCATTGGTGCATCCAATCTTCAGCCCACAGGCCCATAGTATCCAGGAGACTTTTCCATGAAGCAGGAAATTTCAATGAAAGTTCTGCCTATATTGGCAGTTTGTCAGTCACTTTCTTCTGTGTCCTGCAGAATGTCTATCAGACTTTTTCATGAAGCAGGAACCCAGAAGGACCATCTCACCTTTAGTTAAGTTCAGCAGTCATTTCTCTGTGGGTCCTGCATGTCTAGTTCATCAAGCATTCCAGGCAAGAGCAATTTTTTTGCCCAAATGTCTAAACAAACTCTATAAAGAGCCTCTTCGATGCCCATCTTCCTCTTGAAGTAGATTGATGCTGCCAGGAGCAGATGTGTCTCACTGTCATGAAGAGTCCTAACTTCTTAAGAATTTTAAATGCCATATTTTATAGTCTTTGAAAGGTTTGAAGAATGACTATCCATCTGAAATACATATCTGTCCACCTAGAAAAATCTAACTTACGTGACTACAAGCTTGATTATTATAGATGATTATCTATTAACCTATATTTCTTAATTATACATTACATTTTTAAATGACTTGGACAAATACAATACCTTAATCAAGATCAGAAATACATGTACACAGTATAACAAAATTGATCTTAAATATGTATCAATAAACCAAGATCCATACCAATGCAAATCTCTATAGCACATTCCCCTTTAAATGTAAACAAACTTTATAAACAATATTTGGAAAATTTGGGCATAGTTCTGTCCAAACTGATCCCTGCTGTTTGGAGGCACTATTAATCAGGTCTTTGATGGTGTATCCTGTGTGCTAGGTTCATCTAACTCAGCAATTGAATGAAGTAATTTTTTGAGGTGTTCACAGTGACCTTTCAGGGGATCTTGGTTTATCAAACCATATTAGTCTGGAAGGATTCCACAGGTTCTCATGCTTTGTGGAAACAAAAAAAAAAAGAACATCTTTTCCAAAGCAACATATCCTTAGACCCAAATTCTGAAGTCAAGATACCTTTATAATATATATGCTGGTTTAGCTTAGCAGCCTATACAATAAAATGTCTCTCTGTACTTAACTCCTTCACAGTCAAAAAATTCAAAGAAGACACAATAATATAAATAATCCAGACATTCAGTGATTTTTTTATCTTTATGTGGCTTATCTATTTTCACTCTATTACCTTTTTGTACTCTGTCTCTTTAAAGACATTGTTTTAATTTTTTATAAAGCATTCATTTCCTTTTATAACTGTCTATACTCTTTTTCTTCCCTCTCCCAATGGTATTCACAGTATACAGAGGGAAATCCCACATCATTAATTATTTGTTTTTATTTTCTTTGTCTACTAATCTGTTAGCCCTGATTTGAGAAACTTGTAATCAGTATTGGTTTCTCTTTCTTAAAGAGTATACAAGCTCTTCACAGGGTTGTGAGGTTTCAGTTTGGAGTACATGTACATTACCTTGAACATTACCTATAATATACTGTATGTTTTTGATAAATGTCTACAGCCACTATTCAGAAGTTAGCTATTAGAGTGAAGTTCTGGTATCTGCATGATCCTAGCAAGGCTTTTCAATAGAGTTTTCAGAGAAGGAAGGAAAGAACTGTCTGTATGTTGGAAAAATCAGTCAATAGTTATATAACCAACAACCAATATTCTCTTTGAAAATGTCCTAGAAAATTTCCATATTGAAAACTCTGAAGCCAGTGGCTATTCTGTGAAGAGAAAATCACACTGGGGAAGTTGTCATATTGCTGCTTGAATGTGTCTAGGGACTGAGGTCTGAATTTCAGTGTTGAGTGAACTCCTTTCACAAACCAGTTTAAGAACACTCTTTGTGTGTGTGTATATATAATTTGTCAAACTAAAACCTAAAACTCACCTGAAATTTGGTTGCCAAAATAGCAACAAGAAGGGCCTTTAAGAGGTGTTAGCTATGTTTATTTCTTGCTGAAACCAGCTAGTTCTCTCAAGGAAACAAATTGCTATAAAGCATCTCTTCCACTATGTCCTCTGCTGCTCACAGTCACCAGTAACTCTAAGACGTACTCTGTTATGTAATGTCAGCCACCATGTTTTAGAGTAGTACCAGGCCCTGGACAGACATAGCTGCCGCCAAATCTTGAATTTTTTTGCTTCTGGACCTATTCTCAAGAAGCCCACTCTCCTTATAAATCACTCAATCACAGTTATTCTTCTACAACAGCGAACAGACAGAGACCACATAAATACATGTGTGCATGTAGTACATGTTTTCCATATTCAAAAAGATCTTTACTGAGTTCCAGGGGAAAAAATGGTACACTCTTGAACCTTGAAATACATAATTGTCATTAAGAAGAATGCCAAGAAGAAGGTTGCCACTGGTTTTCAACCACCAAAAACATTATCAAGACTTCTTTGCAAAACATACAGAATTAAGCAACCTTGTAGAAATTTCAACTTGAACTGGCATCACAGACCTCATCCTAAAGCTCCAGTCAGCCTCATGGTCTGCCCATTGATGGTACATCTGTTCTTCACCTGGAACTGTGAGGACACAAAAAGCACAGAAAGGGAAGATTCAACCCAGAGCCTGGGAAGATACAGTTTGTTATGCAAAAACACTATAAAGATGTATGACAGTGCTTTGAGAACTCAGAGAATTGAACCACAAATAACGGTCATAGTAGGAGGCATGAAGAGCCACAACCTCAGGACAGTCAGCTCTGCCTTCACAGGGCTTCTCCACATGCCAGCCAGCCAGAATGCTCATCTTACTGGAAAACTTGGCCTCAAGAGTAAATTAGGCTCTTCCAGTAAAGACAAACTGATTGTGACTCTTGTCTCCCCTCATTCCTTCACCCACTCATTCATTCCTTAGTCAAGGGCATCTTGAATATGAAGTGCATTTACATTAGTTTATATAAGCAGCAGTCTCCTATAAGAAAGAGTCTATTTTATTGTACTAATTTTCAGTATGAGGTGATGCAAACATTTGGGAAATGAATGAAATGATAAAAGAAGGTAAAATCCAGTCATTGCAACCTACTGTGTTTCTCATATGCATTTTTGTAGCAATGGCATTGAAAGGTTGAGAGCATGTACTGTGAAATCAAGATGTGAGCGCTCACCATGGCTAAGATTTGGAAAATACAAATGTCATTTTACTTGTCATAATATGAAAAATTGTGATAGTAATACTTATCTTGCAAAATATGTATTGGTTTGCATATGCAAAGGGCAAAGAATGGTGCCTGGAGTAGCATAAAATGGAATGCAGGAAATATATACAGACAATTGAAAATTAAGTTTAGATTTTAAAGGCATTCAAAAGTAAGACAATTCCTTCTAAGGAACTAAAAATATACATACATAAAGGATCATATTGATAGTTTCAATACATGAGAACCATTAACTCTGATATAAAATACAGCACAAAAATTCAGTTATGTCAACTGAATCAAGGTAAAATTCATATGCAATGAAAAATCCAATGGAGATACAGAATATTTTAATCTAATTTTCCTGAATTTTTTTTTAGTTCAGACAATGGCTATTCTGTTTTCTATTAATATAGGTTGTTAGTCAGCTCTAGGATTTCATATAAATAAAACTCTTCAGTTCCCCTTTGTTACTGGCTTATACTGCTGAACAAAAATATGAGCATAAACAAAATACTGAAGATGCAACCATTATACCATAAAAGTACTTGTAAGGAACAAAGCAGAGATTAATTACCATATGTTAATAAGAAAAATACAGTCCACAGAAAAATATGCAAACATCACATAAAAGAAAATCACAAAGAAATGTTAAGTAACCAATAAAAGCATAAAAACCTTTTATATTTAACTGATTTCTATTAAAAGTATTTATTAAATTTTTGTTCATATCAATTGGTTTCTTAAAAATATTTTTAGTCAAATATGCCATGTACTTTAGCTATATTCAGTACCTTTTCCTAGGCCACTGTTTATCCTTTATTCTTCCCCAAATAGCTCCTTCTATTTCAGCAGTGAGTGTGTGTGTGTGTGAGAGAGAGAGAGAGACAGAGAGAGAGAGAGAGACAGAGAGAGACAGAGACAGAGACAGAGACAGAGAGGAAGAGATCCTAATTTATTTGCTTTTTGAGGAACACAACTATAACCAATGAGGTAATCCCACTGTTTTCAGCTATAACATAGACAGAATGCTTTTAACATTGATAACATCTTTCATAGGGAAATCTAGTTAAGTGCACCACAACAAACTTCAGTGATGGACTGCATAAGGAAGTGTGGTCCCATGAGGTTATACGATTGCTTAGATTATAGTAGCTGTATCATCTAAATTTGTGAAAGTGCAGTCTTGTTTTTGTACAGTGAAAAGCCAATGTATTTCTCAAGATAGATTTGTCATTAAGTGACAAATGACATATGGGCAAAAGGCACCTTCAAATGCAGTCAAGCGAACAATGTGTATAGGTGTCAGTGGTGTAATAAACTTCACCACGATGGCTCCAAATATGGGCAGAAGCTAACATGAAGTAACTCACTCACAAATAAGAATAGGAGTAATAGGAAATTGTCTGTACTTTTCACTATCCTTATAAGGATGGAGGAACATCTTCTAAGTCTTTATAGGAACCCTGGAAAGCGGACATGCAAAGTGCATTCAGACATGTTCTGGGAGGTCTCCTTTGAACACTGGCTTCAAGATTCTTAATGATGAAGATCTTTCTACGTTTGTTGGAAAATATTGAAGTCAAACCACTCTGAGTTTTATATCAAGAAGATTCCACCAACAGAAAGGCATTAACACAATTTTAAGGCTCCCCAGTTCCAAAATTTCAAAGAAGACTTGTTGGCCATGATTATATCCAGTGACCATCTCTGAACTAATAATTGATAATCAAAGAGTCAAGATTCTGAGCTTGAGTCTGGAGTCTTATCTAACCCAAACCTCTATACCACAAGATGAGTTCACAATACTCAGCACCTTCCAAATAAAGAATGAGAGAGCAGAATAATCAGAACTATGAAATGCTGATCACAAAATAAATATGCTAGTCAGATACAAAGAAGGCTAACATATAAGCAAATGGAAGTATAAGGAAATGGAAGAGCTGGCATTCTTGAACTCACTGTCCTTGGAGAACGAAGACTCACTATTCACCATGACATGTCTTTACAGGTGTGTAGGTGAAGGCAATTGGTGTGCACTGTGGAAAAGGAAAACCGGCTCTTAGGGAGTCAGCTGTACTGAAGGTCTGCTAAGAAGGAGCAATCTTTAATCAGGTCATGATGCTTTGCTTCTACCATTCTAGTTGACGAAACATAAGCACATACAGTCCCTCATCTAGTGTTCAGAGTTACACCTACATATCCCTACTAGCTGGTAAAACTGAATGCACAAATAAACCCTGCTTGAAAAGTTTAGCCTCTGTCCTCAGAAACCATGAGTAGGCCACTGAAATTATCTGAGCTTCAAGGTTCAACCTTAAAAAAGCGAAGATAACAATGTTTACATGGTTAAAGTGACAAATATATTCAAGCACCTGGTGGTGTACCAATATAAATGTGAATAAAAACACAAGCATATGAAAATTTGTTCAACCAGTCACCCACAAAACACATGTGCATGGTTTAGAATTTTTGTCTGTTAAAACGAAACACCTTTAGACTATTTTGTACTAATTTCGGAGCAAAGGTTTTTTTTTTTTTTATGTCACTGAGATAAATGTCCCAGATTGAAGTTGGTGGGTTTATGATAGCTGTATGCTTCAGTTTGTAAAAGAATATTCAGGACAGTCTGTACAATGTTTTCATAAAGTCCCAACAACACAGATAATTTCTCCACATTCTCAACAGCTTTGGGCATCACATTCTGTTTTGTTTTAGTTATTCTGATGTGTGTGCTAACAGCTCATAGTTTTAATATGTATTTCCCTAATGACTTGTGATATTCAACATATTTCTTATGTCTATCTTCTGTATTTACACACTATTAGGGGAAATGTCTGTTCAAGCATTTTGCCCATTTTTTCTGATTGTGATGATTATTTGTATTTTTAAAAAATTTATGAGCTTTGAGAGTCCTTTGTACATTCTGGGTATTTGTTTGTCTTTTTTTGGATAAATCCTTTACAAATATTTCCTATATTTGACATGAGCTTCCTTTGGATAGCCTGTAGTTGAATAATGTTTCTTTAAAGCCCTTTTCAAATCTTTAACTTGGTATCTTTCCGCCATTTATAATGAGGTATTGAGAAATACTTACTTTGCTATTCTGTTTTATCTTCTGTTTGTTCTACTTTTTGTCTTGTATTGCTCTTCTGCACTGCTGTGACATAGTTTAGCATCCCTTGATTATATTTAGCTGTGCATGTGTGTGTCCTACATCACACATTTGCCGCAAACGTGTCTTGACATTTTGTCAGTTCAACTGAAGTATAAAAACTTGACTCAATTTTCGTCTTTTTTATCCTCTTACATGTACATTGAAATTGTCTAAATATTTCACCTACGTACTTTCCTTACCATAGCAGATATTGTTGTGCAATATTTTTTAACTGTACAAAGATGTGTTGCATTTATTTAACTATATAAAGATGTATTGCATTTAATTATGTAAAGATATGTTGCTGTTTACCTTGCTTGCCTGAGGCACCTGATTGGCCTAATAAAAAGTTAAACAGCCAATCGTTAGGGAGGAAGTATAGGCAGGACTTCTGTGCAAGGAAACTAAGTAGAAAGAGAAATTTAGTCTCAGAAGAAGAAAAACAGGAGATACCAGGGAGATGCCAGGAGCCAATGAGACAGACAGGTAGAAAGTAGGAAAGTAGAACATACAAAATGAAAGAAAGATCAAAAGCCGTGTAGCAAAATGTAAATGATTAGAAACAGGTTAAATTAAGTTAAAAGACCTACTGGGACAAGCCTAAGTTAAGGTAGAACATTCATAATTAATAAGTCTCCATGTGTGTCTTTATTTGGAGGCTGGTTGGTAGCTCAAAGAAAATTCCAGCTACAGGATACTGCTAAATTTTCCCCAGTCATGACTTAGAAATGTCAAAGTTGTACCCTACTTACCCATAATTTTGCTTCTATGAGTCATCTTCCTCACTAATGTTCCAATACTTTCTTATTTTGTTTGTCTAGAGAACTTCTGGAAATCATTATGTGAGGGAAATTTTATCAGATTTCCTCAGCTTTCCATCATCTTGGGATGTCTGGGTTTTCCCTTTCATTCCTGCAAGATGTTTTCAATGGATACAGGACATTAAGTTGATAGCTCTCTCCCTTCAGGACCTGTGCTATACTTCCTTTGGCCTCTCTGATTTCAGACAAGAACTTTCTAGGCCTTTTTCTTTATAAGTAAGGTGCTGCTTTGTTCTCATTGTCCCCAGGATTTCCCTATACCTTTAATATTTAGAAGCACAATTATGTGTCCTGAATGTATTTTTTTGGAGGCATCCTATTTGAAGTTCAGTCAGCTTCTTGAACGAGTAGGTTCTTGTCTTTTACCAAATCTGACATATTTGCAGTTACTATTTTTCCAAATACTTCTCAGCTTGATTCTTTTCTCTCAGTACTATAGAGTTTAAATATCGGCCTTTAGTTATAGCCAGACTTGCGGTGTCCCTTTATCTTTCAGAGTATTTTCTCTCTGTTGTTCAGTTCCAATATTTCCTCTATTTTCAGTTTACTAACTCTTTTCATTTTCTCTTTTATTCAGCTGTTGTCTGAATGAAGATTTCTGTTGCTGTTGGTATTACTTTATTTGAGATTGAGGTTATTGTATTTTCAGCTCTAATTGTTTTTAGAATTTCTGCTCCTTTCTGAAAATTATTATTCTTTCCATTTATTTAAAGTGTGTTACAATCACTCAGTGAATTTTTTTTAAATGGCTGTTCTAAATTCCTCTTCATTTGAATTGTGAGGATAGAAAAATATTATCACTACACTGGAAGAAAGAACAATAAAATTTACCCAGGAAAAATAGATAGGTAAGAGAAAGAAACTGGGAGGAGGGAGCTTCAGAATTAAAATAGAAGTTCTAACATTTATGTTGACAGAATACAGAAAAAAAAAGAAGCCAAGGTTTAAAATATATGGCTGAAAGCTCTCTAAATACTGACATGTCCCTCAACTCATTGTCAATATCCATTGTCTTTATTCATTTATATGATATTTTCCTGGGTCTTAGTATCATGAGTTGGATCCAATTAGAACTGAATGTCTCAGATATTTTATTAAGAAATTAGTGATTTTATTTCAATTTTCACTTTTTCCTGGCTCTCTGTTATATTTTGGTGAACGATAAACAATGTAACCTTCCTTCCACTCCCATGTTGCTACCTGAGGCAGACCACACCTCTTCACTAAGAAGTGGAATTTTCAACTCCTCAATAGGCATCCCTCCTCCTGACACCTTAATGAGAACTGAAGACTGACATCACTTCTCATTACAGAGGTTATCCAGCTGCACATAGGAAGAAGACAAGGCACAGATGACACCAAGCCTTGAGGTTAACAGTCCTGCTTAATTTCTAGCATTCCCTTTCCCTCATCTCTCTGCTTCTTGGTCCATTTAGATGGACAGGCCATGCTGCAAGCTTCTGCTGCTATGACTTTGGCAACATGAGGAGCTATAGTACCCTAAATAATAAGCTAAATTTGGTACTTTCTCCCTTAAGTTGCTTCTTGTCTAGTGTTTGGTGACAAAAGTAACTAAGGCAGTGGTACTCCATTGCTGCACAGTAGAAATATTTCTGCCCCCCCTGCTCAGCTTTCTCCGACCTCATCTAGAGGTGGGGATAAGGTGGAGGAAATGCATGATCACAGTGGGCAAGACTGAAGCACTAGGCTGTCCATTTACTTGTTGCTGATGGGTGAGGATAGGGCTAGGTTTGTCTGCAGTGCAGTAGGAGGGTCATTACCTAATTTTCTGTGATATGAGACTACACTTTTCCTGTGCAAGAACAAGTTTTTGTTGAGATTGTCTATAACTTGTTAGCATTTACAGGGTTCCAATCTCAGCAGCTACAATTCTGAGACATATAAGGCAAAAAAAAAAAAAAAGAAGAAAGAAAGAAAGTCCAATGACTTAATCATATTATTATTCCTTGGGTTCTAAGGTTCTAAGACAATTTCAAGGCTTTAGTGCTAATTTATGTATCATGTATTAGTTGTACACATTTGGCAAGAGTAGTCAAAACCACCTTCTCCATCTTTCTGGAAAGAGAAATTCCAAACAATTGTTATAAGAACATTTCATTATAAAAAGTATGCTCAGTTGTCATAAAGTGAAATGCTTAGGTTATTACATCCTTGCAGTGTTTATTAGTATCATCATTTTATTTACATGGAAGTTTGGTTTACAGTGGTTCTGGGGATGCCCCTACGGATCCTGTGTATATATAACCAATTACCCTAGTCACTGTTCAATTGCTATGAAGACACACCATGACCAAGGTAACTCTTATTATTAAGAGTTATTATTATTATTAATTATTATATTTATCATTATATTATATCATATTAATAATTCTATTATTTTAATTATTATTAATTATTAATTAATAATTATTAATTGTTATTAATAATTATTAATTATTATTAAGCATTGGGAGCTTGCTTACGATTTCAGAGATTTACTCCATTTTTTCATTGTGGGGAGCATGGTGGCAAGCGTGGCACTGGAGAGCAGCTGAGAGCTGCACCCAGATTTGCAGGTAAAGAAAAAGAAAGAGCCAGAGAATGTGTATGAGAGGGAAGAAAGAAATGCTGGGCCTGCGTGGGCTTTTGAAACCTCAAAGCCCACCCATAGTGATACTTCCTCCAACAAGGCCATACCTACTCAATCAAGGTCACATCTCCTAATCCGTGTAATCCTTTCAAACAGTTCTGCTCCCTGGTGACCAAGCACTCAAATCCATGAGCCTATGGGGTGCCATTCTCATTCAAACAACCACAACAATGATCACAGTTAAAGACTATTGGTGAGAAAATAAACAGCTGTTATAGATATGTGACTTTACACTATTAAGACTGTACAGCCTTCCTCCAACAGATCCTCTCTGGCCCCTGTCTATCATGTTTAACATTCTCCCTTTAGCATGTGTCATGGTGTCTGTTGAGTTCATGAAGACATAGGGCACGACAGCTGTAGTCCACATTGTCAATACCAGCAATGAGGAACAATAGCCAAACCGATATGACATATTTTATACCTAGTTCTTAAAAAAATTATTAAAGCTAGCTGTTTAGGGGGCTTCCACCCATCCTAGTGTATGTATGTGAAGGTCAGAGAACAACTTGGAGTCCATTCTTTCCTTGTGGGTTCCAGGGATTGAAATTAAGTCAACAGTCTCAGCAAAAAGCACCTTTATCTACTGGGCCATCTCACCAATAAGGAAAACATATTCTTGTCCCGTGCACAATTATATACATATGCCTACACATATGTACCTTAAATAACCCAATTTTGTAATACTGAGTTATAACTAATAGGTTCTGACAAGCGCTTGGCGCACTGAAATGCTCACAGGAATTTGGGTAGAGTATGTCTTCTCTACTCCATTGATTTTACCTGGTCTCTTTCAGTCATTCAGGACCTAAGCTTTACAAGTATTGGCTAGCCTGTTATGCAACAGGTACCATATATGTTTAAGGTGGGGGTTATGAATTATAAATCACTTTCTATTACTCTGTGGTTTTCAATGCTATTGTGATTTGAGGCTAGGTTTCCCAAAGTCTAAGAGCTACATCCTAATCCGCAGGCAGAGAGAGAGAGAGAGAGACAGACAGACAGACAGAGACAGACAGAGACAGACAGGGGGACAGAGTGATATTTTGTGGTGTTTTATCAAGTAAAGTTTTCCTGAATATCACAGTGCAGAGCTTAGCCATATTAATTAGCCATAGAGGCAGCACACACTTTTAATCTGGAGACAAAAGCCGAGGGATCTCTGTGAGTTCAAGGCCACCCTGAGCTATGTGAGATTGAATCAGTATAAAAGAGAAACAGGGTCACACAGTGTGACTCACACCTTTAATCCCAACACTAGAGAGGTGGAGACACAAAGTGATATGGCTGAATGGAGAAAGAAATATAAGACGGGAGGAGACAGGAGCCCAGGATTCAGTCTGAGGTTTCATACAGACAATATTCAGTTTGAGGACTTGTAGAAACAGGATATCCCATTCGGTTTGAGACTTTCATAGAGGTAAGAACGAGTGACTAGGTGCTCTGATTCTCTGATATTTCAGCTTTCACTTCCTAATATCTGATTTGGCTTTTTATTATTAAGTCCATTTAGAAATTGTGCTACAAACACTGGGCCTGGTATAAACTTTTTAAACCTCAAGGCTGACTGCCAGTGACAAACCTCCTCCAACAAGGCCATACATATCATCTAATCCTTTCCAAATAGCTCAATTAGGGACCAGGCAGCCAAATATATAAGCTGATAGGAACCATTTTCACTCAAATCACCACATTCCATTCCCAGGCCCCTGTATACTTCTAGCCATATCATAATGAAAAATTCATTTAATCCAACTTCAAAAGTCCCCCATAGTCTTTTATAATAGTCTCAACACCGTTTAAAAGTCCAACGTCTCTTCTGAGACTCAAGGCAATCTCTTAACTCTAATCCCCTGAAAAATCAAAATCAGAAAGTAGACCACATACTTCCCCCACACATTGGCAGAGACTATACAATAGCATTCCAAGACATTGGGAAAGGAGCATAGACCAAAGCAAGACTAAAGCCCAGCTGAGCAAACTCAAAATTCTGTATCTCCATGTCTGATGTCAAAACACTCTTCAGATCTCCAACTCCTTCCAGCTTTGTTAACTGCAGCACACTTCTCTATCTTGTGCTGATTCAACACCTGGTCAGTCCTTGCAGACATACCAGAACTCTGGCATCTCCAACATTCTGAGGTCTCCAGCGTAATACAGGCTTCACCTTCTCAGCTTTATGCAATAGTTTCTCCAGGCCTCCAGGCAGGAACTGCCCTGCCACACTTTGCCTTAGTAGCTCTCCTTAACTGCAGAGGAAGATTCTACAGCCCCTTTCCTGCATCCTTGACTCTAAAGCCAGGCCCCTGGCTGAACTGCCAAGTTCCTCTGCTGGCTGAGGCTGGAGCCTAGGTACCTCCTTGACTAGCATTTGTACCTTCTTGATGGCTTTTTCTGAACCTTCAGCTTTCCTCCTATCCTTTTCCAAGTTGGAAGCTTAGATGGGCAGGGTCATTCACTGAGGACCACCCCCTTTATTCCATTTTGAATTAGACCTTTCCTTAAACTTTTATCTCTTTGAGCTAGACTTGGCTCCAATATTACATTTCCCAGAGCTTCTTTTCTCCTCAAACTGTGTGTTTTTGCATTTCCTTTTGAGATGTTTTTCATTGTAGATTTGCATAAGAGTGATCACTAATAACCACATACAAAATCAATATTAGGTTGTCTTGAAGTCTCCTTTGCCAATAACATTAATCCAAAAACTCTTTAATTTAGTAACCCAGGCAGGACAAGGGCCAAAAGCAGCCACATTCTTTACCTGAATATCGCAAGAATGGTCTATTGGTCACTTACTAATATTCTTCCCCTCTGAAACCCCTTGAGCCAGATTTGCATAGTCCAGTCATGCAAAAGTCATCAGACAGACTGGTCATGCCTATCACAGCAACAACCCAATCCCTGCTATCAGCTTCTGCCCTAGTTACAGTTCTGTTGTTGTGAAGAGACTCCATGACCAAGGCAAGTTATGGAAGAAGACATTTAATTGGGGTCTTGCTTACAGCTTCAGAGGCTAAATATACTATCATGGCAGACAGGGAGCATGGCAATAGGCCAGGCAGACTTGGTGCTAAAGAAGTAGCTGAGAGCTACATCCTGGTCCACAAGCAGAGAGAGAGAAAACAAACTGAGTCTGGTATGGGCTTTTGAAACCCTAAAGCCCACTCCCAATGACACATCTCCTCTAACAAGGGCACACCTCCTAATCCTTTCCAAACAGTTCATCAAGGGGGATCCAAGCATACAAACAGGGGAGTTTATGAGAGCCAATTTTCATTCAAACAACCACAATGGACTTGCCTTCTGAGGCCAGGACTCCAAATAAACTTTTATCTTAAGTTGCTGCTGTTATATATTTTGTCACGGTATGGGGAAAGTAGTACATATACCACAAAAATGTATCTTTTAAAAGTTGGCATTCTTAGTCATGAGCCTATAAATTTTATAAACTGCTTTACCATACTTCAAGCCATTAATTAAAAAGTATGTTTATTGACAGTTTCATATAGTTAAATAATGAATTCGGTCATTTGTTATCCCCCACTCTTATGGCCCTCCCACTTACTAAAATCCCTTCTTCCCAACATGTCCTTCTACTTTCATGTCTCTTTTTGTACATGATTCACTGAATTTCCCTGGATTTTTTTTTTTTTTTTGCCCAAGTGAGAATAGGAGATTTAGTGGAACAAGAGTAGCTTATTGGTGACTACACTGTTAAAGAAAATGACAGCTCTCCTCTACCAACTGTAAACTGCCAATAGTCAGCAAGGGTAAGTTCTTAAGGCCCCCTCCCCCATTGTGCAGCCTTGGTGTGAATGAGCAGAGCTACAGTAAGTTAGTGGAGACAGTAGCTATACCAGGTCCAGAAGAGGACTTTTGACTGCATCTCTCCCTATCCACTGGCATTCTTTCCAATGCCTCTTTTGCAGTATTTCCTCAGCCTTATAGAGTGGGGTAGGGTGATATTATATCAATGGCCCATTTAGGACCAAGCACTTCATCATCACTTATTCTCATTTCTTTAAAATATGGTAGATTTGTCAACTTATTCTCCCTGTTTAACACAATAGAACAGGAAAGATGGGACAGGTTCCCCATAGTTCCACATCTAGAAGATATCTATTTAAAAGCAAGCTAGAAAGTCTTTGGGGAACACAGAAATCTCTGTACATAACTTCTGGGCCAAAATAAAATATGTGGTCTCCAATCACAATCTTTGTACTTTCACATGTTGTCCTATTATTCTACTTTATCTTTGAAGTTCACGCCAGAGTCCCCACTGCCTGCCTTTTCCTTGGCTGCTAACTAATCATTCACTCATGAATGCAATTAACATTTTCTGAGTACTTACTGTCTACCAAAAATCAAGTTGCAAAGATTCATAAGACTTTGTCTCTGCCACCAGAGGATTTATATGCCATGAAGAAAAGCTGATGTGTAAACAATTCATAATTAATGCAAGTGTTATGATAGAAGTACAGAAAGTGCTCTGGTCCTAAGAATGATTCATTTTTCCTAGGGAGTTTGCTTATGGGAGTCCACATGGTAGAAAATGAATTTTCTCCTTGTAAACTAACTTGCTTGAAATAAAAATAGCTTCCATTTGTAGTACTGTGCAGGGTGTTTTTACATCCAATTCTTCCTTTAAGCCTCATCGTGAATGCCCTATAGTTTACTGAGTTTCTTTTTTAAAATGTATTCATTAGAAACATAAGGCCCCTGATCAACAACATGGATGACCATTTTAAAGCCCATGGGTTAGATGCAAGCCCAAACTGAAACAGGAGTCAGTAGCCTCTCAGACTGGAGAGCCACTCCAGGAAGAACTAAGTGCAGAGACCTGCTTTTTCCCCTTCATCCTCAAGGCCATCCCCACAACCTTCTAATGAGGCTTCCTCATTTATACTGTACTTCCTCCAAACTATGTGCCACACTGGTCACAAAATGATTTCAAATGTATGTGGGCTTGATTCCATAATAAACTCTTTAAGCTGCCTCTGGGATTCT
This sequence comes from Microtus pennsylvanicus, assembly GCF_037038515.1. Classification (NCBI taxonomy): domain Eukaryota; kingdom Metazoa; phylum Chordata; class Mammalia; order Rodentia; family Cricetidae; genus Microtus; species Microtus pennsylvanicus. Next base: position 54,525,454 of record NC_134590.1, on the reverse strand, counting down.
AATGTATAACCAGTGAAGTGTTAAGTCATGCTAACCCATACTAAATAGCACATATAATAATATATAGTCATGTAGAGTCTGTGCGTGTGTAAATTATATGTGTATACTATAAGGTGATGCCAATTAAACAGGTAGTCAACAAACTTTAAAAATAAAGCCTTCTCTTATAGCATAAGATGATATGTTGATCTTTCCATGATGGGTATAAGATGGCATGGGCTATGTTAGGAGAGGTGTCCAGTATTCTTGGAGACCTCAGTTTCAGACACTATATAATGAATTCAAGAGACTCTTAAAATCATGATGACATAAAGAGAAGAGATGCTATGCTGAATTTTTTCCCTGGAGGTGGATTTTCAGGGGTGACTCGCTCTCTGCTCTGCCCGCTCATCATCTCCAGTCCTCTTGAATGACCTTCCTTATACTATGGTCCATTCAAGCTGTTCTGCCTTCACTCCCTGATGTGGGAGTGTCATATCAATCTGTTGATTTCATTGTTTAAGCAATAAAGAAACTGCTAGGCCCATTTGATAGGCCCACCCTTAGGTGGGTGGAGTAAACAGAAGGGAAGGCTGGGAGGAAGAGGAAGTGAGGTCAGACTCCACAGCTCTCCTCTCCGGAGCAGACGCCTCAGGAGAGACGCCATGCTACCTGCTCCAGGGAAGATGCACGCTATGAAGCTCCGACCCAGGATGGACTTAGGCTAGAATCTTCCCGGTAAGCGCACCTAGGGGCGCTACACAGATGATTAGAAATGGGCCAGAGCAGTGTTTAAAAGAATACAGTGTCCGTGTAATTATTTCGGGGCATAAGCTAGCCGTGGGGGCAGCTGGGGTTTTGGGGACATAGCCCCGCCGCCGCTCCCCATATTACTACAACTCCCCAGCATGTCCTCCTCTTTGTGTCTAGGGCCTGGGCTGAAGTCATGCTTTTGTACCTACGCCCCACCCCCCGACCTCTGCCCAGGGACCTGTTTTATTTACTTTTATTTTCACAGTGCTGGGGATCAAAGTCACAGCTTACACTTTAGGCAAGCACTCTTCCACTGAGCTTCATTTCAGCTATTTCTTTGCTGTAAATATTTAATCATCAGAGCTTTATATGGAGCTGACTAGTTTAACTTCATTGACTTGGAAGACAAAGAGGAGCGGCACACATTTGCATGGTACGTGGTCCATCGTGAGGGCACGTCAGTAGGCAAGAAGGCATCAATAGGATCTGTAGTCGCAGGTTTTAGTAAGCTACAGGCAAGCCACCCGACACAGTCAGCATCCCACGAATCCATTTCTGAGAGAACAGTCCTGCTGTATGTTTAAAATGCATGGAAGATGGCTGGGGAGATGGCTTCATAGGTAAGAGCAAGCTATAAAATGTGAGGACCTGAGTTCGATCCCCAACACCCACATGAAACACGCATGCATGCCTGTAATGCCAGAGCTGGAAGTGGGAGAAACAGGAGGGTTTCTTGGGCTTGCAGCCAGTCTAGTCAAACTGTCATGTTCAAGGTCAGTGAGAGACCCTGTTTCAAAAGTATATGGAGAGTGACTGAGGATAATACTTGATGCCAGGAAGAGACTCACTGTTAACATCTGGCACACACACACACACACACACACACACACACACACACAGAGAGAGAGAGAGAGAGAGAGAGAGAGAGAGAGAGAGAGAGAGAGAGAGAGAGAGAGAGGAAGAAATGTAATTTTAAAAATGTTTATAAAAAATAAAGGCTAGAAGTCATTTTCAAACATCGCCAGGTCTTTTCTACTCCTGCTTTTTAAATTTGTACAATATTTCAAAAATTTTAATTGCTACTTCTTAGAAATCCTTATGGGTTTGGGGTTTTAGCACCAGGGAGTAAGGGCAGGAGCTTTGGTCACCAACCCCACTGTGAGCTCGGTGCCCCTAGCAAACTGTCCCTGTCAGTGATGCAGAATGAGCTAAGTTCCTTGAAGACAGAACAAACAAATATCCTAACAATATTACAAATTGTTAGGATAATGAATGTGAATGGTTATTAGCACAGGCCAAATGTACTAAATGTCCCTTTTCTTGTTTTATCTCTTGCTCTTTACCTCAGCATTGAGTTGGTATTCACTGCTGCCTGCATCCCAACAACCCTATTTATGACAGAAGTTGACAGACAGGGTACACTGGCCACACAGAGTGTGGAATTTCTACTTCTACATAAGTAAAGAGATCTAAACTTACAAAACAGGACCTCTCTCTTGAATCCTCATTGGCATCAGCAGCTTCATAGTCTTATCAGCAATGAAGAAACTTGACAAAGCAGTCAACCTCATGGAATGTCAGAAAAACTGGCAAAACAGACCTTCCTGAGATGAATACACTTCAACCAAGGCTATTATCTACTTATAGGATACTTTTCCCCTAAGCTAGAATGAGGTGAACACAGGCTAGAGTTTGTTGTTAATCTCATTTTTGGTTCTTTTGAAATCTTTTCTGAGGCTCTCCTAGCAAAGAAAAGCCAGTGTGTGGTGATAGGTTAGATTAAATTTCTACAGAAGTTCAGAACTTGTCATTCTTATTTCCATTTGCCTGTTAAGATGCCACAGCTTCTCCACTTGAGTAAATGAACTACAGAGGGTTACAGGCTGAGGTCTGACGCTGCAAAGTGACCCCTGGCACTATGCCTAGGGAAGCATTCCAGGCTATGTCCCCAGCAAGGATGACTAAATAACCGGTTAATACACTATCTTCTGTTTGCATGTACGATCAACCAACCAATCATTTTTACTCATGGGTTGTGCCTGGATTTCAAGTGCTCTTGATTATTAATAAAAGAGACCATTCACAAGTTAGACAAGATACTTGGAGTCTTATGAAAGGGAGTACCTAAGTACTAAAGAAATATGCCCTGCTAGTCAAGAGTTCTTCCTGCCTTTTCCGTAACTCCTCTCGGGAGGTTCTCCTTCAGCAAAAGTGACAAGGCTAATAGAGTCTCAGGGCTGTAACTTCAAAAATGGCAGATTGGTTACTTAAAAACCACATGTCCTTAAGTGTCCTTCAGCCATTTTAGATTCCTCTGTGGAGAGTTCTCTGTTTAGGTCTGTACTCCATTTTTTAATTGGATTATTTGTTCTTTTGATGACCAATTTCTTGAGTTCCTTGTATATTTTGGACATCAAACCTCTGTCTGTGGGGTTGGTGAAGATCTTTTCCCATTCTATAGGCTCCCATTTTGTGTTGTTGACCATGTCCTTTGCTTTACAGAGGCTTTTCAGTTTCAGGAGGTCCCATTTATTAATTGTTTCTCTCAATGGATCTAGCCTAAATGGGAAATAGAAAAAGACAAGGTCTCCTGAATAAATTGGGAGCATGGGGACCATGGGAGAGGGCTGAAGGGAAGGGGAGAGATGGTGGTGGGGAGCAGAGAAACATGCATAGCTCAATAAAATCAATAAGAAAACCTCACTTGTCTTCATGAGTTTACTTAATTTCAACTCTCACTCATCAAACATGGGCAATAATGCTGTCTCTTGTTGTGAAGTCTCAAATAGAAGTCACTGAGACTCCTCCATTGGGTTAAACTTACGGCATAACTGCCTAATAGTCTTTTGTATCATATGACCTGCATTTAGAATTAGGTCCCAGAAGGTTTAGCTGTGAACTTGAACAGGATACAGATAACAGCATCCACACTTTGAGCCACTAGGAAGGACAGAGTAGAGTGGCACCTGTGTGGCACTGGGCATGAAACCCAGACCCTGGGAAACACTCCACGAAAGCTGGGGTATGAACCACCGAAGACCCCTGAGGATGCCAAAGACTATGTCTCAGTTCCTCACTCTGGAGCTCAACTGGGTCAGTGGAAGGCAGACAAAGATAAACAATACACAGAGTGCTGTATCCAACCCCTTGCTCTGTACTTTCTACTCTGTTGACCTTTTCCTCCTTGATGACTTTCGCTGATAATCACCTTAACTTCCGCGCAGTCGGCCATCAAGCGCACACAGATAAGAGCTATGACCCATACCCCAGAACTCTGCTCTGATTCTAGGATGCACCCACACAGCAAACTCACTTTATTCTCCGTCTCTCCTGAACCTGTGTGTCTTTCAACTAACCCCGCAAATGTGTTTCTTTGCCTAAACAGAGCCATCCTGTGGGACACTCTGCTCAACTGCCCATCCCTGTGTGTATGCATCTACAGTGTCTCCAGCCTCGGAAACCCTCCAGCAGCCTCCACTGTCTGCTCAACAGTGTCCTTTTGAGCTTATGGAACTTTTCTCAGAAGCCTCGGGGCCCTTTCTATACTCATTCACACGTCCCAAACATTCACACAAAGAAAGCTTAATGTTTCTTTCCAGAATACACCGATACCAGCCTTCCCCTTTCTTTTCAGTCCTATTACTCAAACTACTTACTCAGCCCTTATTTGTCACTCTCTACCCACTGACCTTTCCTTTTGCTTCCCCACTGGGCTCAATGGCTGGCGACTGTCATTTTCATTGATTAATAAATCTCTCCAGAATTAATAACGTTCGCCTGTACTAACATACTTTAGGTTTAACCATATTATTAGACAAGTTTGATTGGGTAAAAAATGAACAATAGCTGAATTTAGTGGTACAATCTTTTAAACCCAGCACTCTAGAAGCAGAAGCAGCTGGATCTCTGTGAGTCTGAGGCCAGCCTACTCTAAATAATGAGTTCCAGAACAGCCAGGGTTATATAGAGAGACACAGTTTCAAGAAAACAAAACAAAGCAAAACAAAAAATCGGAAAACAAAGCGGAGCAAAAACAAAACAATTAAACAAATAGTAGTAATTAAAAATAATTTAGCTTTAATAAAAATGCATTCCTTCTACTTCATTAAGGATACTTTTTGAAGTGCATTTCTCATATACTGTGTTAGTTAGGGTTTCTACTGCTAGGATAAACACCATGACCAAGACAATGTGGAGAGGGAAGTACTTATTTTATCTTATACTTCTAGATAACAGTCCATCACTGAGAGACATCATAGCAGTAACTGAAGGAGAGACCGTGGAAAAACACTGCTTACGAGATTGCTCAGTTTTGTTTTCTTATCCACTCCAGGGTCACTTGGCCAGGAGTGACATTACCCACAGTGGGCCAGCCCCTCCATGTATCAATCATTGAGAAATGCTTTACATGTTTGCCTAAAACCATATCTTATGAAGGCATTTTCTCAATTAAGATTTCTTTCTCTCAGATGACTCCAGCTTGTATCAAGTTGACTAAAGTAACAACTAACTAGGGCATATATCTGTCCCCCATTTTTGAATGATCAACGCCTAATAGAGTACCAGGAAGAAGATAATGAAGAAAAGCATGTAGAATGTAATTACTGCTAGGCATGAACCAGATACCATGCTGAACTCTCTTGGTTTAGTATCTTCTTAATTTTCTGAGATCTCATAAAACTAAAACTAGCTACCTATGACTATCTTCTCCAGACAGGTCTATAGATAATATTTGTTCTTTTCCCCTTCTCCATGATGACCAAGAGCCAGTTCTCTCTACCTACCAACCAATGAGCTAGCTTAGTCATGGAAAAACATGATTCCAGTGTTCTTCTTTTTTCAGGAACACATTGTATATAACACACCGTCACCATTCAGAACATCTGATTCATTCATTCATTCATTCAATTATGGAGGAAAGACTGGGTTGAAAATAAAGCAATGAAAAAAGGTAACTAGATAACTGTACTGCCTTATTTGTTAAGACTTTTAATTATTTCCCTTACAAATTACCTGAAGAAACTTTAGATATTTTGAAACTGTTGTGTAGTTGGATATTTTCAAACAAATGCACTTTAAGTCATCTAAAAATGTAAGAAAGTGCTACAAAGATATATTTTCTCTACATTTGCAACATTATTACTTTAAATGTATTTAATGGATCTTTTTAAATGTATCCAAAGACACATAACTATTTGATATCCGTGAGTACCTGTTAAAAACAGAAAACCTTGCTTTTAATTTGGAAATTTTAATCTTTTGTATTTTTGTCCTTGATTATACATACATATATAGTTTCATATTTAGGTCACTTCATGAAGAGTGAACACTATATGAAGTATATGACTGAAAAAACAGGCAGATTACACTGTATTTCATAAAACTTCTTAAATTTTAAATACATGTCTTGATTTGTACTGCAAGAAACATAAAATATTGATAAGTTATAAAATGGACCCTAACGGATTATAAAGAGAACAGAATTAAAATGATGCAGATCTAATGAAATACTACATTTCACTAATTATTCGAAGAAAATGTGTTATCATGGCAGTATTTATTAACAAGTTTGGAAATAACAATGGATGCTTCATCTATCAAATTATGGCTATTATCATTCTTCTCATAGAAAAAAATGATATCCCTCTCCATTCAAAGGTACAAAACACCAAAAGAGAGCAAATATGCTTCACATATATGACCTCTCCAAAGAACACTAGCTTAAAAGATATAAATGGAGAATTAAAAACCAGAAGACAGAACCCATACAATAGACTCTGAAAGATCTGAACTGGTCCTATTAGTATTGCACGAAATAGACTTTAAGACAAACTTTGTTATTAGAGACAAAAGACGTAAGAGTAAGTAGGTCAGCCCACTGAGAACCCAAGCAATGGACCTAATGAACTTTTAGGTCAGCTCACTGAGAAGCCCAAGCAATGGACCTAATGAACTTAACAGCAGTTTTCAAAAATGAGACTTGAAATTCATAACTTAAGTTACAAATAGGGCTCATTTTGCAATTTTAAAAGGCCAAGAAAATGAAAGACTTGAAACCTACTAATTATAACATATTGATGGGACACTCTAATCAGTAATAATATATCATAGTATTCTCAAAGTTCACAGAAGGAAAAAAATTCTCCATATGATAAGAGTCCTTGAACAGCAATGTATAATATGTTCTTTGACTACAGTTGAATAATTTATAATAGTTTGGGAATTCACAACTATGTCACAAACAAAATAGTCTGAAATACAAGTGATTCACACATAAATGAGGCAAATTATAAAATAATTTGAAGTGACTGAATCACCCACTAAAACTCATGAGATTCAGTCACAGCATGGTAGGAGGGAGTTATGATTATAATGCTTATTACATAAAGATCTCATATTAATAACTCATACATGCACCTTGATAAACTAGCAAAAGAGGAATGAACTACAAATAAGATGAGCTGAAAGAAATGAAACAAAGAATATAATGTTAATAGCAAGGATTTGTAAAGCTAAGAGTTAATTTTTTTTAAAAAAATCTAGGTAAAATTGATGAACTGTTACTTGGTCTAAGAATAATATGCTGGATAGTTTACATAAGCAACCCCAAAAATTCTACCAAGGAACTTCTAAAACTCATAAACACAGTAATGTAGCAGGATACAAAATTAGCTCAAAAAAGTCAGTAGCCCTCCTTTACAGAGATGATAAATGGATTGAGAAAGAAATTAGAGAAACATCACCCTTCACAATAGCCACAAATAGCATAAAATATCTCAGAGTAACTCTTGGGTAGGTAGAATTAACACGGTAAAAATGGCAATCTTACCAAAAGCAATCTACAGATTCAACGCAATGTCCATCAAAATTCCAACAAAACTCTTCACAGACCTCGAAAGAACAGTACTCAACTTCATATAAAAAAGCAGAAAACCCAAGATAACCGAAACAATCCTGTACATTAAAAGGAACTTCTGGAGGCATCACAATCCCCAACTTCAAACTGTACTACAAAGCTACAGTACTGAAAACATCCTGGTATTTGCATGAAACAGACAGGAAAACCAATGGAACAGAATCAAAGACCCAGTTAGCAATCTACACACCTACAAACACCTGATTTTTGACAAAGAAGCAAAAAATATAAAATGGAAAAAAGAAAGCATATTTAACAAGTGGTGCTGGCATAACTGGATATAAACATGTAGAAGAATAAAAATAGATCCATATCTATCACCATGCACAAAACTCAAGTCCAAATGGATCAAAGACCTCAACATAAAGCCAACCACACTGAACCTCATAGAAGAGAATGCAGGATTGAATGCATTGGCACAGGAGAACACTTCCTAAATATAACCTCAGTAGTACAGACACTGAGAGAAACAATTAATAAATGGGACCTCTTGAAACTGAGATGCTTCTGTAAAGCAAAGGACATGGTCAACAAGACAAAACAGCATCCTACAGAGTAGAAAAAGATCTTCACCAACCCCACATTGGAGGGCTGAGCTGCAAAACATAGGAAGAACTCAAGAAATTGGTCATCAAAAAAACAAATAATCCAATAAAAAAAAAACTGGAGTACAGACATAAACAGTGAACTCTCCACAGAGGAATCTAAAATGGCTGAAAGACACTTAAGGAAATGCTCAACATCCTTAGCCATCAGAGAAATGCAAATCAAAACAACCCTGAGATTCCCTCTTACACCTGTTATGTTGTAGGGAGGGCAACTTGTTCATTTCCCTGTAGCCCAGACTCCTGAAATAATCACATGGAAACTATATTATTTAAATCACTGCTTGGCCTATTAGCTCTAGCTTTTTATTGGCTAACTCTTACATATTAATTTAACTCATCTCCATTAATCTGTGTAGTGACACGTGGCAGTAGATTACCGGCAAATTTTCAGCATGTCTGTCTCTGGCAGCTCCATGACTTCTCTTTGCTCTGCCTCCTTTCTCTCAGCATTCAGTTTAGTTTTCCCTGCCTATCTAAGTTCTGCCCTATCAACAGTCCATGGCAGTTTCTTGCAGCTTCGTATTTCTTCTGTGATAGAAGAGTTCTAGATTATCAATAAACCTGATAAAAGTGAAAGAAAAAGAACGATGTGATGGCCAGTTTTTAAGTCAACTTGACATAAGAGATGGTGGTTGGAAAAAAGAATTTTAATTGAGAAAACGACTCTATAGGCTTGACTTATAGGCAAGTCTATGGAACATTTTCTTGATTGATGCTTGATGTGGGAAGGTCATACCCAATTGTGGGCAAGGCCACCATGTATAGATAGTACCGAAATATATAAGAGAATAAATCAGAGCAAGATAGTATGCAATATTCCTTCATGGTCTTTGCTTTAGTTCTTGCTTCCAGGTTCCTGCCTTAAATTCCTGCCCTGACTTCCCCCAGTGATGGATGTGGCCTGTAAATTTTAAAATGAAATAAACCCTTTCTTACTTATGCTGTTTTTGGTCATGGTGTTATAACCACAGCAGTAGAAGTCCTAATTAAAACACCTGAGATGGAGTAAGAGAGAGAGGAAAGAATGCGAAGATTGGAAGAAAAAGAAGGAAGGGAGGAAGAGAAAAAGAAAAGGAAGAGAGAGCACTAGAATTATTTAAAAAAACAGTTAAAAAGAGGGACCTCAATATTAGCCTCGTGGAAACTCAATGCACCATTAAAGACTACTATTCATAATATGTCAGGCAATTCATAACCCAGATGCAATGTGTTAATTTCCAGATAAATCTAAACAACTATAATAGAAAGGTAAATCCACAAATCATAGACTAATAATAAGTAAAGCAATTTAAAAGGTTTTGTTGAGTAGAGCCCTATCCTAGATGGCTTAACAGTTGATTCTTACCACAAATATGAAGAATGGTTATTAATCTCTCACACATTCTTATAAAGAGATAAAATACAAAAGAAAGGAACACTTCCTAATTTTGAGGAGAGTATTATTTACACTAATGCCAGACAAAAACATCATGAGAAACCCTTACAATTTATTGTCCTTATGAGTGTACACTCACGTTGTCTATAATAATATTTCATACATCTGTGGACCTTGTGCATGAGAGTGATTCCATAAAACTGTATCACAGAGCAATGCTGCGAATGCCTTCAATTTGTGTAAGTATATGCTTTGATGCTCATATAACTACAGGGTTTCCGAATGACACAACCAGTTAACAATGCCTTTATCTGAAGAACTCCTATAATAAGGTACAATCATCCTCCACAAAATATTACTAGTTTAGAACTAATGACATATCAAAAGTCATGCATGATGACCAAATGGGATTCATCTCCGGAAGGCAAGGATGGTTTCAAATCTGAAAAAAGGAATGATAACTTGTAAAGGCATCACGTAGTAGTATAGTTTATATATAAGGTTAACAAAGCATATCATTATATTTAAAATACTGGTACTAGAAAATTTCACATTACACATGTAGTTTACCTTGTGGTTTATGTTATATATCTATTGGACTATGATGATCTAGATGTATCTTACTCTGAGGATCAATGTTCTTCCCGCATGAAGCAGGTTTCACTTTTTTTCCCACTGTTACTATTGAAAGACTAATCATGATAAACCTGCCCAGGTGAACTAACACCATCCTGTAGGTGACAATATCATCACTGGAATGCATTTGTCTTTATAGATAAGTTTTCCCAACTTACATCACATATCTTCCTTACATGGATCAAGCACTCCCTGCATGTATTTAACTGTCAGAATTTTCTTCATTTTTGAACGCCGGAGGAATTCAGTGTTCTTCTGAATTCTTCATTTGGATGTCTTCTTCTACTACTTGCAGTTAGGCACCTAGGCAACCTGCGACCAAGGTTGTCATCCATTTGTGTACCGTTTACTGACTTTTATTTTCATTTTTCCGTTTCCTACCTCTGTTTTCATCCAGTTGGCTATCTAGCCCATACTTTTCCATACACTGCGTAGCAGATGACGCCTCAGTTGCTTTTGTTGGTTTGCCTATGTGACCATTTAGACTGTGTCAAACACGATAGCCTGTTCTCTACTTAAATGTTCATAATCATCCCCAATTCAAGGTTAAGATTGTCACTACCCTCGCAGATGACAACTCTGAGGTTCTCAGTTTACTGCCAAAATTACAAGTAATTGAGGGTGTTGCACTAGAGAAGTACCCCTGGCTCCATCTCCTCCGGGGCCTCCCACAGAACTGCTAAGTGCGCACCTCAGAAACATCACAGTGCTCCTATATAGAATTTATGCCATTGTGAAAATATTTCAAATATTTTGCTATGTAAGTTTGCTGTTACCCTTTTACATTGAAAGCAAGTCACTTCCTATTGCTATGGGTTATGTTCTTCAAATTTAGAATGATTCAGACATATAAGTGAAGCTTGGTGTCACAGAGAAACCTTTATAAATTCCTGAGGGCCCCTCACATGGCAGCAGTGAGGATGCCCACTCTCCGGGACAAGGTCCAACATCACCGCTCTTTGCTCAGAATGCTTTCGCCCCACGTGTCTAATCAGTCTTTGCACAAATGCCAGGTAGTAGCACCCTGCTAAACACACTCGATGGTTTTCTTTTTAACTGAGCATTCATAGATTCCAAACCGAAGTTAAATTTCCACATTCTGGGTTCCCTCAAATGTTAAGAACAAATCTGATAGAGGCGATACTTTTCACACAGGGTCTGAATATTGAGCATTTAGTAAAAATGGGCCCTCATTTTTCTTTACATAGAATAATTTAACAATTGACGGAGAGTGCTTTGCAGAATGTAGGGAGAAACAGGAACTACGTGAAGTTTATCTAATGCATACTACCAGGGTTCATTCTTCTAATCAGATAGAGAGAAATGGAACAGCACATTGATGACCATCTCTGAGTTGTTGCACGATGCACAATTCAAAATAAAATGCTTTATCTTAACAGTCACCAGTACCAACTATTCTTAAGTCAATGTGAAGGCTTGAAGGATTATTCTTTCTACCTTTATTTTATAGTAGAAATAACTGTCATTTTATTTTCTTTCAAGATTCTGGAAGCATTTGCTATTTTACAATTATAATCACCTAATATTTATGATGTTATTGGGTTAGTTAATCATTGTCACATTGATTGGATTTAGAGTTATCTAGGAGAGAGGGCACACCCTTGTTTTGTGTATATCTGTGAGGTCATTTCCAGAAAAGATTAATCGAGGGAGGGAAAGCCCACTCAATAAGGATGGTGCCCTCCTGCAAGCTGGGGGCTCCGAATAAAAAGAGAAAGACAGCTGAACGGCAGCACTCCCTCCCTTCACTTCGTATCCACTGGGAACTGAAAGGAACCTCCTTGCCACATGCTCATGCCGTCACGATATTCTCTGCCCAAGCACATGGGCCAAATGGCCATGGGCTGACCTGTCTGAACACATGAACCAAATTAAGTCCTTCCTGCCTTCAGTTGTTTATAGCAGGTGTTTTCATCACACCGCGGAGACTAACAAACACAGTAACACGTACCTAGTGGGATGAGTCAATCAGGATTATTAACACCATAGTCCTCTTAATTGCTTATCACTTCAGGTTTAACTGCAACTCTCTCACTCGGCCGTCAGCTCCTCTTCCCTAGCAGCCAGCCTCTTGCAACCACCATTCTGTTCTCTACTTTCATGAGTTCAAGTGGCTTTGATTCCGCATACGCTTGAGAACACGTGGTGGCTTATTTTTTACTTGGCAGATGTATCTCACCTAGAATAATCTCTCTTCAAGGCTGGAGAACATTCTCCTGTGTATATATAGCTGTCCACTGTGGACATAGAGCTACTTGTCTTTTTCCTCTTCATCCATTTGTCCTTTGATGAATACTTGGCATGATTCACAGACTTAACATTGTAAATAAAGCTGCAGTGAATGTTAGGTGTGGCTATCTCCTCAACATCATGGGTTCAAGTAGGGTAGAGGGGAATACACCGCCTAGCTCAGTGGAAGGGTGCTCGCCTACTCTACACAAGGTCCTGGGTTTGATCCCTAGCACCACACACACACACACGAAAAAACCCAAATATTGTCTTCTAGGGAAGACCTGTCACTGTGGCTCCTTGGGAAAGCAATAGCTTTTATTTTTTTTCTACCCCTGAACTTTAGCTGAAGGACCACCATGAAAGAGAGCTGGGGGCATTTGGGGCACACTAAGCCGAGTCTCTGCAAACATCCAGAAACAACCTTCTTTGTTCCTGATCTCCGGTTTTTATGCTGTAGAACAGGAGGGTTATTTGCTTCATCTATTCAAAAGATGTTACTGAAAGAAAAGAAAATAAAGATGAAAATAACTTTTAATTTAGGTCGGGATTGTGATATATCTGGGTGTATTCTGCCTTCTCAACAGCTTCTGCTTTACTCAGTATTCTGTATTCACCGTGGACTCCACCCCTGACCAGCCGAGCAGGATGGTGTTGCATCAAGCATAGTCCAACTTATTAGGCTAGTTTCAGTCTAGAATCTCACTGTTTATGACTCTATGTATATAATTATGGATGCAAATTATCATAATTCTTATCAATGACAGCATTCATATACAGCCTCTGTGACCACAAACAAGAATAATGATCGTGTTTTCAGTTCTGTGTCTGAGTATGACTTCTGGGCCTAGACCACCTGCTACACAGTGGGAACTTGACTAAACTCAGATAATGGTTTCTGAGCACACATTATGAATCAGTAAGAGTGTGAAAACAAAGGAATGTGTGAAATGTGGCACCTACCTCAGCTGTTTCCAACCCAATCCAGTTGACCAGGCCTGACTTAAAGAGAGACGATGACAGCAAGCGAGCTGCTAGTTATGAAAAAGGATCCAGACAGGATCAGGAAGACTGTGCAGGAGTTAGATGCCTGTTTCCTGGGTGTGGGAATCAGAGCTGAATGGTAAATCTCCTTTCAAAGATCTTGTACTGTTTGGGAACACCTTCTCATCTGGGAAAGATGCTCACGCTTTCTTCTGTCCATGAGCTTACATTTGGATAGTGCAAAAATTAGAACAAAACATTGGGCTTGGATCTGCAAGCAAACAATTACTATTCATCTTTGACTGTTTTCCTTGCTTGCATGGCCTGTCCAAGATTCTGTTTTCCATCGTCAGACAAATGTTAGTAATGCCGTGGTTCTCCACACAAGGGCACATCGTGCTGCAAAGATGTTCTGGGAGTCTCTCCTTCTCATCTTCCCTTCTCACCTTGCTCTCTTCCTTTCCTTCCTTCCATCCCTTTTTCATTAGCGTTCATTAGGCAAGTTCTAGTCAGCAAGGACTAGTCATTCAGATACTGTGACGAGTGAGGGAAACGCAGCATCATCACTGTCCACGTGACAGATGTTAGAAAAAAAATTAATTGGAATAGTACACTTGATCTTAGCCCAAAGTGGGGAGAAAAAGAATTGTTACATGACGTGAGAACATAGAGAAGGGATACAACTCTACCTCGGAAATACAAGAAGCACTAAGGCATCTGAGCCGGCCCAGGAATGTAAGACAGTGATAGCTAGGTAACAGAAGCAAGAGATGTTTCAGGAAGTACCAACGTGTGCAGAAGTGGAGTTGGGGAAAGACATGTTGGACTCCAAGATGGACAAAGATGGGGGATAAGAATGAAGACACACATTGCAAAGAAGTTCTCCACAAATTTGAACCTGAGCCGGGCGATGGTGGCGCACGCCTTTAATCCCAGCACTCGGGAGGCAGAGGCGGGCGGATCTCTGTGAGTTCGAGACCAGCCTGGTCTACAGAGCTAGTTCCAGGACAGGCTCCAAAGCCACAGAGAAACCCTGTCTCGAAAAACCAAAAAAAAAAAACAAAACAAAACAAAACAAAACAAAACAAAAAAACCCACAAATTTGAACCTGATACTGGGGAGAATCACCAGGCCAAAGAAGTACATATTGTTTAGAGCCCTGGATAGGTGGTTGCCAACAAGGACAATCTGACAGGAATATGGTGAGTTTTCTAGAGTACTAAAGGGAAATGATTAAGGAGAAGAAAGGGCAGGAAAGGCTACCAGGGCAGGACAGAGGAAAGACGGGAGGGCAAAGGGTAGAGATGAACAGAGAGAGAGAGACCGGGTCTGAGAAACATGCTTGCAGCAGAACTGACCTCGAGGGCAGGAGAGGAGGTGGGGGAGGAAGGGATGAGCCACGTTGCCAACTTGTGAAACAGGTGGTGTGTTGATGACACGCAGTCCAGGAACCAAAGAGGAGAAGCAGGTTTGAGGGAAGGCGTCAGCGTAGGCATGGACACACATTGCAATTGCTATGTCTCAGAACACATACGTCACGGCAAACTAAGCAAGCTAAATTAAAATAGGAGGATGAAAATCTGACTTTAATCTCAAGGCCAGGCAGATGTGGAAAGTATTAGCACATGAACAATACATTAAAACATGAGCATTGATGAGAACACTGAGAAAGGAAGGAGTCAAGGAATTCCTACCTGAACAGGTACCCAGAGAAAAAGGCTGACACAGTTGAAATTAGAGTAGGGGTTAAAATGCAGGATGAGATGGGGTCCTAAGTAGAAGAGAACAAGTTTGGAGACTGTATCAATAGAGCAGAAGCTGTCTGTGGTCAGTCTGAATCTTAATTTATACCCCAAAGCAGAAATAATCAGCCCCCCCCCAAAGACTTGGCCTTGTCTCACTCTGGCAGGGCCCCCAGATACCTTTATAATGAGAGAGAAGCATCTGGAAGGCAGGGCACTGAGTTGGCCTATGCTGTTCTTCTTCAACTGGCTCGCTGTTTCTGGCAGCCAGTTTCAACTTCTCTATTCAAGCTTCTCAATATTCCTAGTTCTGGAGACCGAAGAAGAAATCTAATTTTTCTTGAGCCTACTGATGCCTAGAACTATCTTGGCTTGCTTTTGGATCCTGGGTAGCATTAATATGAGAAGCTCCTGCTAGCGAATGAGCAATTGGCAGATATATATTCCACGGTCTACGTACTGCTGTTATTTCCTGCATGGTCCTCCATCAATACAAGAGACCCTTCATTCAGCGCATGCCATTGACAACTATGTATCAGGTCCTGTTTTATGGAATAAGGATACTGCAGTAAATACAACTGATAATGCATTTTCCCAGTGCGCTTCAGGTCTGATTGGAAGGTCAGAAATGTATGTTAGGAAGTAGTTGGTCAGGTAAGAAAAAAAAAATCACACAGTACAGGGGCAACAGGGAGCCTGAAGAAGAGAGGTAGATATTTTACTGGGGGCGGGGGTGGGCAGCAAAGGTAGGGCTGAGCAAATGAACTTGAGTAGTAGACAGAATTCTCTAGATGTACAGAAAGGATAGAATAAATATAGATTACAAAGGGGCTGATTAGATCGACTTGCCCAATATGGGATGGGTAGTTCAATAATGGTTATTTGCTTGCTGGAGATCAGAAAAAAATAGCTGCTAACTATTTGATACACAGGATGAGATGCCTCAGTATGCCTCAGCAGACCTAATCTGGTTGCTGAAGGTTTGGAGGATTCCTGGTGAGTTGCTAGTCATCTGTGCTTGTGGAAAGGCCGAAGAAGCTGGGTTCCACAGTCAGTGAGAGACACACAGCAGGGGCAGGAACAGAGCAGGTGCACACACAAGCAAGGCAGGCCGGTGAAAACCTCCCTGCATTTCCTTCAGAACTCTTTATATCTAGGACGCTGCTAGAAGGTTCTGCCTACTGTGAGAAAGGGTCTTTCCCTTAAGTTACTCTTTCTAGGAAATGCTCTCATAGGCCTGTCTAGAGGTCTGTCTCTTAGTTGATTCTAGGTCCAATCAAGTTGACAACCAAGATTAGTCATCAGGAGCAGAGACCTACAGAAAGCAAGAGAGAGAAGTAGAACAATGTGATGGACCCAACCTATTGGTGTTCGTAAGACAGATTGCAGACAGTGGAGGCTGAAAAGGCAGTGAGCTGAGCTGGCTTGGCTGGAATGTTTAGAATCAGGAAGAACCTTGGGTTATTGAAACTGTTCCTTTATTCTGAAAAAGTATATTTAATAAATGGAAATGTTCTGTCTTCCATTCTAGAAAGGGCATTGTGACTATCATGTTTAGAATAGATTATAGAATCAGGAATATTACACGCCAGAGCTCCCTACGACACATTCTTCTGACTGGAGACTTAGACAATGAGAATAACAATCCAGGGGAGAGAGAGCGTTGGCCTGGACCAGATTGTGTGTGGTTGGGATGTTGAGAAGTGACTGAACTCTGGCTATAACTTTAGGAGAAGCAGTATGTTCTGACAGCTTGGACATGCTACAAATATGGATGTCAAGGTTGACTTCAAGGCTTTTGACCTAAGCAAACGGGACAACAATTTGAGACGTCTTTGATGAGACATTTACTTAGAGATATTCAAACAGGTACTTGCTCTGGTCAGTTAAAGCAAAAGGGGAGCAGTAACTTAAAGAGAAAGAATCAAAAGTCAAGCAGCTTGGGTTTTGTTTTTCAAAGATGGGAAGTGGTCATTGGTATACATTAGTGCACCTGAAAGTCATTCCAAGCAAGGAGAGAGATAATGAGAAAAGTACGGGAGAACTATTGGAACTAGGACCTGAATAGGTGGGGGGAGATGAGCCAATACTGCCCTTAGGCCGGTAAACAGGCATTGCAGCAAGGGAGGAAAGTCAGGTGTCCCCAGACTAGAATTCCTCTGAGGACTGTCTTCCTTTCTCAGGCAAGCAGCAGAAGGTGACGCTAGGTGAGAAGGCACGAGGAGAGGGTTTGAAGACAGAGCAGAAAGCCTGATGAGGTACTTTGGGACTCTGGCTTTTAGATTCTGTCTCGAGATATATTTCTGAATCTTAAGATTTGTGATTTGAGATAATTTAGATAAATTTAAGCTAAAAAGGGAGTTCTTCACACCTGCCAAGATTAAGAATTGCTTAATAAAATCTTTTCGCTCCATGAACATATGTGGGTTTGAGTGCATATAAAGTGGAAGCAAAAATATACTTTTCAGTGCTTGCCCAGGATGGTGGGAGCGGATGAATGAACTGCCTATTTTGATTTACATACATTGGAGATACCAAGAAGTGAATGTCACATTTAGCTAACAGAGAATGAAGTCATATACACCCAGAAGACAATGGTCCCTTATAGCATCTAGTCTTTCTAGTCTGAATCTATCTCCTTAATGGTCATAAAGTAAACATGTTTTCAGATGAAAACAAGAACATAATATGCACTCATATTATCTGGGGTTGGAACCTGTCAGAGACCACAGGCCCTCCTCTACCCCACCTTCCAACACCCACTCCAGCAAATCCTTCTAGAACACAACACAGACTCATGCAGTCTGAGTTTGGAACCTGCTGTAAAGACCACAAGCCCTTCCTACCACCATCACCCACCTACACATTACAGGAAACCTTTCTCTCTGAACATTTTCACACAGGAGAAGTTTAACAGCTTGAAAGCTTTAGAAGTCAGAAGGTAACTTTCCCTGCTATAAAAAACGGGGCCTTTACAAAACTCTGCAAGGTATTAATAAGTGGAGGACATGTCCTATAGGGTTTAGAATTTGTTGTACTGAAAATGAAATTTGACCTCATGAATAACAACAAAGGTGATGGTCCTTGCCCATTCCATGGACGTTTGCCCTTTAAAACAAACCCCCACTGCACACGCACACTTAGCACTGAGAAGCCTTGTGTTCAAACCCTGGTATAGAAGGGCACTGTGCAGTACTCTCTCTGCTCTTAGAGGATCCATGCTCTTTTCTTTGAAGACAAATACAGTTTTACTTCAGGAAAAAAAAATCTGTTTTTAGGACTTCTTTGATTTTAGTTGTCTACTTTATCCCTGAAAAATATATTAATAATATCTAAAATCTTTCAATAGGTGGGTTAGAAATAGACTTGGGGGAGGGGTTCGACAGACCGGCCTGGGACTTACCTTGACCCCTCAGCAATCCCCCTACCCCCTTCTTCTAAATGCTGGGATTACAAGGCACAAGCCTCACTGACATTTATTGATATACTTTTAATCCTAATGTATGCCGGTTTTTTCATATTGTAATGTAAAGGAACTACTTCTACAGATTCATATTTACCTTAGTTATTAAATAGGACCTTGAGGTTAACTTCAAATAACTTTCTGTTTACCGGCTTAATTTGTGAAGCATTTGTGAATTCTACAAAACATGTTTTTAGAAAATTTATTAGTATACCACACATAAACATTATAAATAATCTTCCTGCAATGCTGTTGTCATCTGCTTATTTGACTTACATACATTTGAGACAAGATGGGGGAGCCAATTTAACTGACAGCGAATGAGGATTCAGAATTAAGTTTCTCTGCACCCCTAAGAGGAACTATAGTATTAGTCCCCTCAGAATCAACATTCTGTATACTCTTGAGGTTAGACATTATTTCTGGAATTGATTCAGTAGTTTCACTTTCTAGACATCAAGAGCACTTAAAATTGAAAACCAAGAACATACAAGTCTTACTTTATTTCGTTGTGTGGATCCGTTATTACTGAACTACTGTTAATCATGCTTTTCTCTATGTGAGATGTTCCTGCGGGAAGGAATTACACAGGATTAAGTCCCCCTTCCAGCGCTCCTCGGAGCTCTGCACGGAAAGCTCTTTTCTATTTTGCAAGCCTCAACAAGTCCGTTGCTGAGTCACAACCTCCTTTCCCCCCTGATGTGAGAACTCTTTCTCCCTTGGAAATTAATAAAGCTTCGGAAATGTTCTGATTCGAGTCTCCCGGGGGAAGGAGGGAGGGACGCCAGAATGAACTTGTAGAGGAGTCCGGCACACCCGGATCACAGTGACAACGCACGCAAGGCGTGCTGCAGCAAGGCTGGGAACCTACTCAGCGCAGGCGTGTGCAAATAACCGCGCACAGCCGGGACAGCGCCAGACTTTGTTCCCCTTTCTGCGGTGAACACATTTGCTACACAGTGCGCTGGTGCTCCGCGGTTTACCCTGGAAAAAAATAAAAGCTTTCCCGCGGCGGCAGGGGTCAGTGACAGTCAGTGACAACTCGCTTGGGGGTGCACCAGAACACCGAGCGCGGGACCTTCCCAGATTCCAGCAGCCCAGCGCCCGTGCCCTCGGTGCAGCTCCCCGACAGCGGTCCCTCACGTGACCCCAGGGGCTGAGAGAGGGCGGGACCTGAGCTGGAGGGCGCTTGCAACCGGGGCAGGAGGGGCGGTTGCCCAGGAACCGTCCGCAACGCCCGCGCGTGCTCGCCTCCGTGCGCACGCGCGCGCGCACGCCTCTTCCAACCTCTACCGGCCTCTTCTCCATTCCGCCCTTGGCAAGCTCCGGGCCCGAGGGACACGCTGCGCGCGCCCGCCGCCTGGCAGCCTCCAGGACGCATGCTAATGAGGGGCGGGGCGAGGCCGGCGGCGGCGCGCTCCCGCGTGCCGGGGCGCGCGGCGGTGGGCGGGGCGATTGTGAGGTGGCTGCTGACGCTCGTTCCGGGGTTCTTAAGCGGCGAGGGCGGCGGCGGCCGAGGCAGCGGCGGTGCCGGAGCCGGTTCCGGGAGGTGGCGGTGGCCTCCGTAAGGGGCGGCGGGGCCCAAGTCGGTGTGCCCTGGCTCAGTCACAGTGTCCCTTTCCCACTGCCCCCCCCCTACTCCTTCCACCACGGCCGCGCCGCCACGGCTCCCGGGTCTTCCTAGGCGGGGCAGGGGACGGGGTGCGTCTCCTGCCGCGGCCGCCGGCCTGATAAATGCGGGACTTCGGGTTCGGGGTGCTGCACACTGCCCTGCTGCGCAGCGGCAGCCCCCGGTCCTCGCCCGGCGGCGGCTCACACCGGCCCTTCGCCGCCGGGCCGTCCACCACGCCCTTCGGCCCGCTGTCGCCACCGCCGTTGCCTGTCACCGGCTTCTCGGAGGCCGCCTCCCCCTTCGCCATCCCCTCGGGCGGCGGCGCGGCCAGCCCGGCCGCAGCTTCCTCTTCCTCCCCGCTCGTGGCGCGTCAGCAGCAGGCCGTGCAGGATGAGCTGCTGCTCGGGCTGACCCAGCAGCCGGCGAGGCCGCTCTCGGGGGCGGCGGCGGCGGAGCAGCTCCCCAGCCACCTCCCCGGCGGCGGCACGAACGCGGGTGTGACCCACCTCCTCCCCTCCCAGGACTTCAAACCGAGTCTGCACCACCCCTCCTCCTCCTCCGCCTCCTCCTGCTGCTGCTGCCGCACCTCCTCCCCGCAGGACTTCAGTAAGCGGCAGCAGCAGCAGCTGAGCAGCCAGAAGAGGAAAGAGTTGAGCCCGCCACACCGTCCCCACCCTCCGGACGCGAAGCCACCGCCGCCGCCGCTCCACTGCCCCGGTCGCTTCAGCTCGCCGCCGCCAACGCCGCCGCCGCCCGGGCCGCTCCTGCAGTCGGCACCGCTCGCCCAGCGCCCGCAGCCGTTCAGCCTCCCGCACACGCAGCACCTCCCGCCGCAGGACTTCGCCCCGCGGCAGCGACCGGCCGAGCTGCCCCCGCTCCCGCAGCTCCCACCCTCACCGTCCGCAGCCCCGCGGCGCCGCCACGGAGGCGCGGGAAGCCCTCGCCAGACCCCGGGCGCGGGCGAGGGCAGCGCCGCCGAGCCCCCCAATGCGGGCTTGCCCCCCTCGACGCCGCCGGTGAACCCCGCGCCGGGCTCCATGGAGTCGCCCAACCACCCACTGCTCAACAGCCCCAGCACCCTCCTGCCCGGCGCGGCGCTCGGCACCAGCGCCTTCAGCAGCCTGCAGAGCCCGGACCTGCCGCACCCGGGCGGCGGCGGCGGGGGCGGGGGACCCCCCGGAGGCGGAGGGGGAGGCGGCTCCGCGTCTCCGCCACCGCTGCCCGGTTTCGGCACCCCCTGGTCGGTGCAGACCGCATCGCCGCCGCCGCCCCAGCCTCCGCCGGCGTCCCAGCAGCAGCCACCCCAGCAGCCGCCGCAGCCACCCCAGCAGCCCCCGCAGCCACAGCCTCCGGGCTCCTCGGCCGCCACCCCGGGCGGCGGTGGCGGCGGCGGCGCGGGCGGCTCTCTGAGCGCCATGCCGCCGCCCAGTCCGGACTCGGAGAACGGCTTCTACCCCGGGCTGCCGTCGTCCATCAACCCGGCCTTCTTTCCGAGTTTCTCGCCGGTGTCGCCGCACGGCTGCGCGGGGCTCAGCGTGCCGGCCGGCGGCGGAGGTGGCGGCGGTGGCTTTGGCGGCCCGTTCTCGGCGCCCGCGGTGCCCGCGCCGCCCGCCATGAATTTACCTCAACAGCAGCCGCCACCGGCGGCGCCGCAGCAGCCGCAGAGCCGGAGGTCTCCCGTCAGCCCGCAGCTGCAGCAGCAGCACCAGGCGGCCGCAGCCGCCTTCCTGCAGCAGAGGAACTCGTACAACCACCACCAGGTACGGTCCGGCGGGCGCCGGTGGGGCAGGACCCCGCCGCCCCTTCGAGCGGCCAGCGCCGGGGCCGGGACAGTGAGCTCTGTTGGGCAAGCAGAGAGAGGTGGGCTGGGGCTGCTCGGTCCCCGGCATGCCCGGGGCGGACGGGAACCGAGGCTGTTCCCTTCTGGAGTTTGTTCGGTGCAGCACTGGGAAAGCCCAGGCGGCACCTGCAGCCGCACCCCGGGACTGTCACCGGCAAGGAGGAACTGTCAGGCGGCGCGCGGCTCTCGGCTGCGGGGTTGGGGGTGCCCTAGGTGTCTGCTCTTTTAGTATTTGTCTCATCTTGTGGGTTTGAAGACCAAGGCACCCTTGAAACTAGGATTAACGCGTTTTCTCCTAGACGTCTCCACATGGGGTGGTGTACCGGGATCATGGGGGTATGTGGCTTTTGGAAATGACAGCCAGGCAGACTCTTCGCTAGTCCGTGCCCTAGACTCAGGGTCTTTTCTGTTATTGCTCTCCCCCCCCCCCCGACCCCCGCCCAGTGCAGATTTTGGGTTGCCGCTGAGTTCTTGGTGTTGAGAGTTTTGTTGCTATTTAATGGAATTAGCATTTGTTATGGTGATCATTCGAAGTTCAATGTCAAGATAAAGGATTGTCATGGAATCAAAATTTGACTTTAACCGGTCCTTACTTCTCAAACTTCTGTTGACCAAAGTTTTCAAAAGTGAATGCTGTTTAAATTAACCAAAGTATCAGCCAACAGATAATCGAAATTAACCCAAGTAGAAGTTAACAGTTTTGTCTAATCGCTGTTTTCTCCCCAAGAATGGGAAATGTGACCTATAAGGAAGGAAAATACCGACTTTTGAAGTAATGCTCCATTTCCCATGGTTTATATGATCTTGAGCAACTGTCTTTAGTGTGTCAGGCTCTTCATTTTTAACTTGAAGTTTGCCGCGGAAATTTATACGCAATTTTGAATTTCCAAAGTCAAAATAGAACGTTATCAGGATGTATGTTGTGATTCATATTTTAACTACAATATGCGCCAATAAACAAAAAGAAATGGGTCTTACCTCGGAGTGTAAGAGGTCACATGGTTTTCAAATGGAATTTTAGGTCATTGGAAAAGAACTTTGAACTGTGAGTCATTTGGTAGGCAAAACAAGGCTACTGCATGGGGTAATTCTGCTGTGACTCCTTGGTTGTGCTTCTCAACTGTGTGGAAGGAGAAGAGGCTTTATGTTCACGATTTTCAGCATTTCAAATCCTGCAGTAACACCCATAGGTACTGGATATCAAGTTTTTAAATTTTTCGTAAAAGAAAAACGTTTAATTTTAGGATTACAGTATTTACTGAGTTTTAGAAATGACATGGTCTGTGTTTTCACTGTCTAAATCTTAGCAGAAAAATCGTTAGTGTTGGCTTATTAACAGAAATACTAGCAATTCATAGTTTCCTTTTTTAAAAAAGTGTATTATGTCTTGTGAATTTTTCATTTTTTGATGACTTTTCTCACCATAGGTTCTAGATGGGATATATTTTGCTTTTGAATGTCAGTTACCTTAAGAGACGTACATTAAGATTATTAAGAATCAGCCAAGCCTGTGGTTTATATATCTCAGTGGATCCACCTATAGGTAGCATCCGATAATTGCTTTAACAGTTCAAGGATAATTTAACTTAATTAAAGAAATATTGGAAGAAAACAAAATAAAATACCATAAACGTTGAATTAACAGTTCAGGAAAATAATTTCTTCCTGGACTGACCTGACCTTGAAATGCATCTTCAGTCCACGCTGAATGGTTACCTCTGTTGGTTTGTTCAGAGTAGCCCGAGCTGTTTGGGAAGCCTAAGATCTAAAAATTTTGCTTTCATAGCTGAGATAATTAAGACCATTTAACTAATACTAATTTAACTAGTCCTAGTAGAAGATAGGTTGCTTTCAGGTTCTTCAAAGTTAACTTAAGCTTTGAAGAGTATTTTAGTAATTGTCATGAGACATCACTATTTATTGTAGATAGGGGATAAAAACTTCCCGAACACTAAGTAAATAGGATCTCAACTAGGAACGCTTCTTTTGTAAACCCTTAGGAAATACTCTGTTGGCTTTTGTGTTTCATTTTTAATGATTTTTTTCTTTTATTTTTTATTAAATTCTTAGTTCTAAAATTTGAATCTGAATGCTAAGCTCTCCAAGGCCTGTCATTGAAATAGCTGTGTTTTCCTCAGCCTCTTCTGAAACAATCTCCTTGGAGCAACCATCAGAGCAGTGGTTGGGGCACTGCAAGCATGTCCTGGGGAGCAATGCATGGCAGAGATCACCGTAGAAGTGGAAACATGGGAATTCCAGGGACTATGAATCAGATATCTCCACTGAAGAAACCATTTTCTGGTAATGTTATAGCACCACCGAAATTTACTCGCTCTACACCATCACTGACTCCAAAGTCTTGGATTGAAGATAATGTGTTCAGGACAGACAACAATAGTAACACACTCTTACCCTTACAGGTAAGAATGGTATGTAATTGTCCTTATTCCTAATGCTTATCTTTTGAATAGGAAGTGGGGTGGTGGAGGCAGCAATGGCAGTATAGGAAGATTAACAGAATTAAAGATAAAATTTAAGCATATCATTTAATTATTAAAGGGTAAAACACAGAGAAAATGGAGATAAAAGAATTTATCTGTAAACACGCAATGAATGGAAATAAGGTTCCAAACATTTTAAAAAAAAGTTTCTACCATTACAGTTTGAAGCCTTTAATTGGCAATTCCTTAAAAATGTCTAAGTTAGTTATTTCTTAATAGACAACCAAATTTTGCCTTTCTGGTAATATAAGCTAAAACCTTCTGTAACTAGTTGCAGATAGGTTTGTCTGTGGCAAGCTGTTCACATATTAGAATGTTCTTCATGCAGCTGTGATCGTGCCACAGTAATGTTAAGACCCTTTGAATATAATTCACATTGCCTCCAATGGGTTCAGTGTCTATAAATATATACATATGGATATATGGATTAGGCCGCATATTAATATTAATATTAATGGAGGAGATGTTTTTTCCAGGCCTGTTTAATATTTAGTGACTCTAGTAAATGAGGTTTAATTTTCATCAAAACCTTTAAAGGATGGAACAGAAATTTAAGAAAAAAAGAACTTTGATTGTTTTTCGTTTCTATCTCTGTTTTTTGGTTTTTGGTTTTTCTTGGGTGGGATGGGGAAGAGAACTGCTCATTTCTGATGCAAACTTCTATGCTATTGAAGGTGAGATCTAGTTTGCAGTTGCCAGCTTGGGGCTCAGATTCACTCCAAGATAGTTGGTGCACTGCAGCCGGAACATCCAGAATAGACCAGGTAGGCTGCACAGTGTGTGCTTCTCAGGGTCCTGGCCAGGAGTGTAGTGTTTACAGTATGAATGCGAGTGATCATTTGCTTTTCAATTATATAAGCATATGCCAGAGATTATTAATACAATTTAGTTTTTAAATATCTCGATTTAAATTCTTAATCCATTTATTTTCAAATTCAGAAGATTTGTATTCATATTTTGAAATCATAAAAACATTGGTTTTGATTACAATGAATTAATCATGTATCTAAGAGCACCCGACTTTAAACATCAATCAAACTGAATAGGTACTGTCTTCCTTTCCGAATTATCCGCAATGAAAATGCAAACTCATATGTGTGTTTACCATCCAGCTTTACATTTCGTGTTTTAAGGAATCTTCCTGTAAATGTTTGTCAGATATGCCTCTGAATAACTCCTGTTTTAATTTAGGGTTTTTTTACCTTTATAAAAATAAACTTTTGTGGTGTAGTATTTTATTCTAAATTTTGTTCTAAAATATCTTCAAGATCTTTGTGATTTAAAGATGCTGCCTATCTGCAGACTGAATTTGAATGTATTCTGGTACGAGATCATGAGTATTATTATGAGGACATAAAAACATAGGTCCTTTTATATGAGGAGATCTTCTTAGAGATCTCAAGTTTGACCTTTGTTTTGAGATTTTGTGAGTGGCGCTATATAATCCATAGCTAAGGCACTTCCTCAAGTAATTTATCAGCATGAACTGATTTTTTACAAAGACTGTATAGGCAGATTAATAACAGCACATTTTATAAATAGCATTCTAATCTGGGGGACTAGCACTACCTTGAATGATCAGTCATTAGCTGTTGTTTTAGGAAAATCCTGACTATTTATCAAAGTTGTCCCTCCAGGATCTCACATAGAAATGGTAGTTATCTTGTGTTTAGCTTCTTATCTTGTTAATGTAAGCTTCCCACTCATCCCTTTCTAGTCTCTTTCTCATTCTGTCCCAATTCACCTCTATTCTGGTATTGTTCAGACGGAATCCATGATTGCTTAAAAATAGTTTGGGAGAGAAAGATGATTGTAGTTATTTTGAAGGGGAAAGGGGAAATATTTTCAGAGACGAATGAGTAAGTGTAAGCACAAAAGCAGTGGCCCTGTATGACACAGCAGCCTTTGTATTTGCAGGGTAGGTGGGGCTAGAGTTGAGTTGAGCTCTTGCCGCTAGAGTAGACAGAGGTGATGGTGAAGGGGCATTTATTCTCAGTTCTGGGACTAACAGGACTACAGTGCTTTACCCTTCCTACTTCATCTTCAATGCCACTCTGCCTTTGCCTGTTTGATAACTTAGGATTTTAGGTAGAATTTTTTTTCCAACTGACTGTTTATATATAGTTTCTGGTAAACTGCTGAGTAATTAGTATTTGTGCAGAAGTGTGATGTGATAGTGGATAAAAATAGGTGATAGAAATTGAACTGAACTGGAAGACAAGTCATTCCAAAACTGGAATCATCATCTCCCATGCATTCTTTACCACAGGCCATGGGTTTTCATCTCTTGGTCATAGCCTCATCAACAAAGAAGGATCTTGATGAACAATGTCATGTAAAACCTTTGTTGCCCAGGCCTTTTACAATCTCTGATCTGTTTTGCCATTTCTTTTCCTCTCTGGTCTCACAGTCCTCCAGTCCCCAGGCTAAAACGAGGGGTTTAGCACCCATGGGCAATATGACCTCATTGCTGCCTTTAAGTGATCAGATGGTCTTTATTATACATTCTGTTATGTTTCCATCTTTCCATAAATGCTTGTGGCATTTGGAGTCCTAAAAACACAAGAGCAGCCATGTAAACTGGTAGTGTAAAATATAGACTATTTGGCAAAATTAAAATACTAAAAATGCTTAATCACTTACATAGTTTGAGATTTTATTTTGTGATCCTAGAATTTTTAATATTAGCAATTTTTGTTAACAAGTATATTATTTTAAACCATTTAACTTTAGTTTATGGTTTATATTTACTTCAGTCTGAAATGAATCAGGTCTACAATCCAGTAAGTTACAGAACTAACATCTTCATTCAGGATACTTCAGACGTGACCTATGCCAAGATCTGGGCATGCAATTAAATTCAGTCAATGGGAAAAATATTTTCATAGCTTAATTTATTTCATTTGTGTCAAGTAAAATTTGATAATTTGGTTTTTATTTTAAATATTTTTTATGGAAAAAATGTCGAATTTAAAACATTTTTAAAGCATGATGCACATTCCTGACTTTAAAAAGAGCTATCAGGGCTTACCTAATGCATGTGTGTATGTATCTGTGTGCAGGTGTGTGTGCACATGGAGAGGAGGATGGTAGGTGTCATCCCTCAGGGCTGCTGCCCACCTCCTCTGAGACAGGGTGTGTGCAGGTGTGTGTGCAGGTGTGTGTGCAGGTGTGTGTGCACATGGAGAGGAGGATGGTAGGTGTCATCCCTCAGGACTGCTGCCCACCTCCTCTGAGACAGGGTGTGTGCAGGTGTGTGTGCAGGTGTGTGTGCACATGGAGAGGAGGATGGTAGGTGTCATCCCTCAGGACTGCTGCCCACCTCCTCTGAGACAGGGTGTGTGCAGGTGTGTGCAGGTGTGTGTGCACATGGAGAGGAGGATGGTAGGTGTCATCCCTCAGGACTGCTGTCCACCTCCTCTGAGACAGGGTGTGTGCAGGTGTGTGTGCAGGTGTGTGTGCACGGTGTGTGTGCAGGTGTGTGTGCACATGGAGAGGAGGATGGTAGGTGTCATCCCTCAGGACTGCTGCCCACCTCCTCTGAGACAGGGTGTGTGCAGGTGTGTGTGCAGGTGTGTGTGCACATGGAGAGGAGGATGGTAGGTGTCATCTCTCAGGACTGCTGTCCACCTCCTCTGAGACAGGGTGTGTGCAGGTGTGTGTGCAGGTGTGTGTGCACATGGAGAGGAGGATGGTAGGTGTCATCCCTCAGGACTGCTGTCCACCTCCTCTGAGACAGGGTGTGTGCAGGTGTGTGTGCAGGTGTGTGTGCACGGTGTGTGTGCAGGTGTGTGTGCACATGGAGAGGAGGATGGTAGGTGTCATCCCTCAGGACTGCTGCCCACCTCCTCTGAGACAGGGTGTGTGCAGGTGTGTGTGCAGGTGTGTGTGCACATGGAGAGGAGGATGGTAGGTGTCATCCCTCAGGACTGCTGTCCACCTCCTCTGAGACAGGGTGTGTGCAGGTGTGTGTGCAGGTGTGTGTGCACGGTGTGTGTGCAGGTGTGTGTGCACATGGAGAGGAGGATGGTAGGTGTCATCCCTCAGGACTGCTGCCCACCTCCTCTGAGACAGGGTGTGTGCAGGTGTGTGTGCAGGTGTGTGTGCACATGGAGAGGAGGATGGTAGGTGTCATCCCTCAGGACTGCTGCCCACCTCCTCTGAGACAGGGTGTGTGCAGGTGTGTGTGCAGGTGTGTGTGCACATGGAGAGGAGGATGGTAGGTGTCATCTCTCAGGACTGCTGTCCACCTCCTCTGAGACAGGGTGTGTGCAGGTGTGTGTGCACATGGAGAGGAGGATGGTAGGTGTCATCCCTCAGGACTGCTGCCCACCTCCTCTGAGACAGGGTGTGTGCAGGTGTGTGTGCAGGTGTGTGCAGGTGTGTGTGCACGGTGTGTGTGCATGTGTGTGCAGGTGTGTGTGCAGGTGTGTGTGCACATGGAGAGTAGGATGGTAGGTGTCATCCCTCAGGACTGCTGCCCACCTCCTCTGAGACAGGGTGTGTGCAGGTGTGTGTGCAGGTGTGTGTGCACATGGAGAGGAGGATGGTAGGTGTCATCCCTCAGGACTGCTGTCCACCTCCTCTGAGACAGGGTGTGTGCAGGTGTGTGTGCAGGTGTGTGTGCACATGGAGAGGAGGATGGTAGATGTCATCCCTCAGGACTGCTGTCCACCTCCTCTGAGACAGGGTGTGTGCAGGTGTGTGTGCAGGTGTGTGTGCACATGGAGAGGAGGATGGTAGGTGTCATCCCTCAGGACTGCTGTCCACCTCCTCTGAGACAGGGTGTGTGCAGGTGTGTGTGCAGGTGTGTGTGCAGGTGTGTGTGCACATGGAGAGGAGGATGGTAGGTGTCATCCCTCAGGACTGCTGTCCACCTCCTCTGAGACAGGGTGTGTGCAGGTGTGTGCAGGTGTGTGTGCACATGGAGAGGAGGATGGTAGGTGTCATCCATCAGGACTGCTGTCCACCTCCTCTGAGACAGGGTGTGTGCAGGTGTGTGCAGGTGTGTGTGCACATGGAGAGGAGGATGGTAGGTGTCATCCCTCAGGACTGCTGTCCACCTCCTCTGAGACAGGGTGTGTGCAGGTGTGTGCAGGTGTGTGTGCAGGTGTGTGTGCACATGGAGAGGAGGATGGTAGGTGTCATCCATCAGGACTGCTGTCCACCTCCTCTGAGACAGGGCCTTTCATTGGCCTGGAGCTCACCATTAGACAAAGGCAAGGCTTTCTGGCCAGTGAGTCTCATGGATCCACCTGTCTCTCCACCATGCATGGCTTTTGAGGTCATTGCCCCATGCTTGTGAGGCATGCACCTTACCATTGAACTGCCTGCCCAACCCCTAATGTTCCACTAATCTCTCAGAACTACGTTTTCCTTTTTGTTTTTTTTTTTCTTTGCCGTTGGGACTAGGATCTTACTTTGTAGCTTAGACAGATCCCTGTCTCTATCACTTGAGAACTGAAACTATTAGGTGTGTCCAGAATTTATTATCTGAAAATGCTTTTAGCATTTAGTAAGAACTAATACTCAAAACTGTTCTTGATTTCCTCAAAATAGAATTTTCCATGAGACATTTAAAAAATCACAATGTGTTTATTTGTGGATACTTGGAGGTTTTAAATCAATGTAAATTTCCTTTTAACTTAGGTTGTTTACCACTTACATGTTTTTATATGTGGCACCTCTGCAGTATGCCCTGAGAAACCTATCAGTACATGTTATCTTCTCTCTGGGCAGTTTTCAATGTTTTCAGTGCAGGATATTTGCTGCATATTATGGAAACGGCCTTGAGCTAGTTAAAGATATTTTCTATCAATCAACCATCCAAACTAATATAAAGTAATAAATCACATTTTGGAGATCTTCTTTAGGGGAAGTCTGTCACTTGACACTTTCATGGGTCTCCCTCAGAAGTAGTGTGTGGTAGAAAAGCAAGGCCCGCATTTCATGAGCCTGAACTTCGAGAGTGTAGGAGTCTTTAAACTCACACACAGCTAAAAGTCAAGAAGCTCTTTTGTTTGAGCAGTAAGTAGGTGCTTTCCCTGGGTATTTAGTGTCTTAGCCTCAGTCCTTTAAGTGTCTTTGGAATATTATCTGTCTACCCTTTCATAAGTGCTTATGGCTAACATATGGGTACAGAAAAATAGTCACATAAGCAGTAAACTTTCAGAGGCTACTATCGTTTTCCATTTCTTCTGTTTTTTTCTTGTTACTGTAGGACTCTTATCATCTCATTTCTGTAAAACTCCAATTAACTGATTACCAGATGGCTTTAATATTTTAGACTATGGTATATGAACTTTTCCTCAGTTTTTCTGAAATGTCTTAATAATTTTCAAGCAGCCATGTAATAGTAAAACTAACATGATCTTCTGTATTTGTTAGTATGTCAGGACTGTGTGTACATCTTTATTTCTAAATTGCCTCAAGTCTTCCTTATAGATTTAAACGGATAACAATTTAGATGAGTAAATCTGTTCCTAGTATCCTTACTGTAGAAGAACACATTTGTTTTATAGCACAATATGAATAATTAAATACAATTTGTTTTAAACTATTGCCTTTAAAAGATAGTTATGAACTGTAGAATGTTTTCTTCTAAATATTTAGGGTATAGAACATAAAATATTTTACGTACTTATACTTTTAGAGCCTACACAGTACATCATAAGAATATTAATGTTTGCTTTGATAGTTTATTACTCCTAACTTAAATATACTTAAGAACTTGAATATTACAATATTCTTCCATTCAGTAGCTAGAAATTCATCTGATAACAAATCTATTTTAGTATCTTATACTTGTTCCAGTTTAGTCAATTAGCAGATTCTATAGAAAAGTCTAAGATTTAGTCCTTTATAATTACCATCTTAATAGTAGTCTTTACACTCATTCAGCTCAACTTACACGTTTTATAGAGAGTTTTATGGTAATGATAAAGGGGTATTCATTTTACAGACATTTGAAAGCTAGATGGGTGTGATTAGAAGGACCCTAGCCTTAATTACTTTAGAAGATAGTGGACGAATCCAGGAAATGCGCACACTGTCGAGCAGAAGGAGAGAGGGTAGAAATGGAGGCATTAGGAAGCATGTAGGTCTTGTTTGCACAAAGGCCATCCTCTTCTCACGCCCATCTTATGCCATTTGCTGTAACAGTACTTTATCTGCGTGTTCAAGTGGTCTGTAGGCATTGTTCAGTCTGACTTGGCTATTTTCCAGAAGATGGAGGCAGAGTATAAAGAGGTTCGGTGGTGTAGAAGATCCCAAAGCTTGGTGCTGTTTATACTGTGCTGGCCAGCAGCTTCATGGTCCACCTAACATCTCCTTAGTCAGAGGAGTTAAGATGTGGCACCTGTGTGTACTAACCTGCTTTTCACGTAATTCTGCAGCATGTCGAGTTTGGGAAGCACTGCTCCTTTTCATTGATTCTCTCCCACTCCCCTACCAGGTTCACCTGTTCTAGTGAAGCAGTACGGATAGGTATGTTGTGTGTTCAGGATCTTTCCCTTGAAGATCAGTGAATCGGACCTCTGTAGGTAGTTAGTGATTAATTGGAGCAAGAGCCTCCTCTCTAGCAGCTTTGCCTCTTTCGGTGTTACTACTCACCCTTCCTAATTCCTTGATAGCGCCTTGTTTAGTCTACAGTGCTGATCCTGGCCCCTGGCTTTAAAAAGCATACAACCCTAGTTAGACATCAAAGAAGAAGAAATAAACAAACCTTATGTTTTTCTTTAGCTCTCCAAAGACCTAGTTCTGAATATTTTCTGGTTGTTGGTTCCTTTGGGAAATCATGAGGGCTATAAGCCATTACTTAATGAAATAATATATGTAAATGTCCCCGGGTGCATATGATCCTAGAGACTTCTGGTATGACTTGAATCATGTGGCTCCAGGTTAATGCTTTACTAGGATTTCTGTGGAAACTGTCAGTTTACTTTTCTGATTCTTTTCTGGTTTCCTGTGCTGATCATTTTGAGAGTTTAGATGACCTATCCCTGCTTCGAATTTGTACATTCATGCATCTAACAAGTGGGTGGGGATGGCTTTGACATATTTTAGAAAAGACATCAGACTCTTTGGAGGGCATGGATCATAGCTTGTTTGTCTCGTTTCCCTTGTTAATTGCTTATTCATTGTGTTTGTGTTGAGTAGAACATAATATCAATTCTTAGACATTAAAGAACTAAATGTCTTCTATAAAGCAAGGGGATTGTATTATCAGCAAAAAAAAAAAAAGCTGCTGTCAACATAGAAGGAATTTCTCAGAGTTGGGGAAGGGGATGTGAACTGAAGTGCCTCCCCACTGCCCTCTCTGCCTTCATTTGGAGTGGAGTTCAGAGAGGGAGGATTACAAAAAGTGGAAGCACTTTGGAGAGTGAGATTTGAATGTAAATATATGAGACATTCTTTTCTAATATTAGTATCCTACATTTAATTTTTGTGTATAGAATCCTTACATATTCACTGTTTTGCAATTCCGAAGACTAAGTCAAGTTTTAAGTGTGTGATAGATGTTTAAAGTGTGGTGCAACTGTTAAATTCTTCTCAAGATGCTCATTTTTAAGTGCCAATGTCTGTCTTCCTAGATATATGAGAGAAACATTAAGCAACTGAAAATGTTTTCTGTGTGTAATATGTGTAAAAATGATCAGAGAGATTATTTCACTGCATTCAGCTAATACTCCAATAAAATTACATTAATTTTTATATATTTTAGAAATGAATGTGCTAAAAATATTGTCCCTTAATAAGAGACATTGTGGTTGACATGATACTTAAATATCAGTATTTTCTTGGGATACAAGTTAAGTAGTAATACATTGATCAAGTGTCCTGCATTATATAAGAAAGATTATATGTTTTTAACTTTTACTTTTAAAATTACATAGATCTTATATCTTTTCTTTTTCTGTCTTCCAGGATCGAAGTAGAATGTATGATAGCTTGAATATGCACTCTCTGGAAAATTCCCTTATTGATATCATGAGAGCAGAGCATGATCCTCTCAAAGGTACGCGGCAATTTACAGCATTAGTTTCATACATACATTGGTTTGTCTGCTTATGAAAAATTAGTACTTATATAAACCAACTTTCTGATATGTAAAGAAATATCAACATTATTTCATATGCATTATTTTCTGTCTCTTGTTGTCCTTTATATTGCAATCTTATCACCTTGAGGAAACAGGAGTACTAGTTACCTAATGCGTGTAACAGGTCATGCAAACTTTAGCCACTCAAAGCAGCAGTAAGTAGTTGTTGCCACACCATGTGAATATCTTAGGGTTTATGTTGCTGTGGTAAATCACAATAACCAAGAGCAAAGGTTTGGAGAGAAAAGGGTTTCAGCTTAGAGCTTTTAGTCCATTGGGGAGGAAAATCAGGACAAGAGCACAAGACAGGAACCTGGAGGCACGAACAGCAGCAGAGACTTCGGAGTAACACTGTTTACTTGCTTCTCGTCACTTGCTCAGCCTGCTTTCTTATACCATCCAGGACCTGCTGCCCAAGGGTGGCACTACAGATAATGGGCCGGGCCTTCCCATATCTATCATCAGTTTTATGAATACATTTTCTCGATTGACTCCCTCTTCCCAAGTGACTCTAGTTTGTGTCAAGCTGACAAATCAGTAGCCAGCACAGTTAGTGTATTGTGAATTCACCAGAATAATAATTGCTATTTCTAGATCCATACTTCTCATTGAGTCAGAACCGTGGAATTCTTTATAAGTTCTCCAGTTTTTATCCTACAAATGTAATGTTTTTTGAGACAGAGTTTCTCTGTGTAACAGCCCTAGCTATCCTGGAACTAGCTCTTTAGATCAGGCTAGCAGACATCCACCAACCTCTGCCTCCTGAGTGCTGGGATTAAAGGTGTGTGCCCCCACTGTCTGGCAAATGTAATTCTTTTAGAAAATTTTGTCCTAAAAACTCCAAAACGGTTTTGTTGGCAGCTAAGTTGATAACAATAATCAGAGTCTTTCTCAGCTTCTGAGTTTTATACATAGGGTTTTTTTTTTGTCTCTCTAATCCTCACATTTTAAGGAGCATGTTATGATTGTTGATGTACACTGGTGGCTAATCCTCAAACTAATATGGTTAGGTCTTTTGTTTTCTTGTGGGTGTTGTTGATATTTTACCTCTATTGTAAGGTTCTCTGTTTGATGTCCTGTTCAATTTCACAATTTACCTTGGATCTTCCTTTCAGAATAAAATCCACACCAGGGTCTGGTGGCATATGACTGTATACTAGCACTCATGAGACTGGGTAGCAAGACTGTCTCAAAAGTAAACACACACACATATAAGAAAGAAGAGAATTGTTAATAGTTTACAACTAAGAATTTCTGTATTGAATTATGTCTTCTCTAGGAAGAAAACTCCTAGGAATTATAAAGTAAAATCAAGCTAGTTCACTGTTACCAATGCATATGAAAAGCTTTCCTTATTTCTCCTGGTCTTTGTTATAAAGCTTCTTGAAGATGCTAGAGGAAATGTTTCTTACCAACACTACTCATCTGTTTTCAAGCCTAGGCAGTTTACGGTAGAGGGGCATCTCGAGGGGGGACCTAAAAGGAATTGTAGCAACAGAATAATGCTAAGAGTAATGAGTTAAAAGTTATGAGAAATTCATATCTCTTGATAGAAAAAAATTAACCTTGGCTCTGAAAAAGAAAGGAAAACCTAAGCCTTCAGCGACTTGTATGGATCGCCATGTTGGCCAGTTTCTAACTGGAACGTTTCATTTTCCACATGTATTATGGCAGAAAAGGGAAAAGAAAACTGAGCATTTGGGAGAACATTTCCATGTACTGTAAAGAAATAGGGCTACGTCTACTGCCATGGTGAAAACAGCTATCAGCACTGTGACCTGAGCATTCCAGCACTAGATTTTCTTCTCTTTCTTACTGGCTCATTACACCGCTTCCTGCTTTATCATGACACATTTTCTTCCTCCACACACACTGATCATTACACTCTACTGGGAGTGGGGTTGCTGGACCTCTATCCAATCTGTCTAAGCAAGGTGATTGCAAATTTAATGAGCCTGCCAGGGTTAACCAAGGCATATATTGTCTTCCCATCTTTCCTTTCCTTCCTTCAGGAGAGCACTTTGTCTTCTCTTCTTATCTCAGAAAATCTTTCCCTTGTTTAATACACAAACCACCAACATGTTTCTCATAGGAGCAAGATGAAGCTTATTTTATCCTCTTAAAATATCTTCTTCAACCATCATTTGCTTCATCTTCCTCATAAGATCTACCAATAGACAGGAGAGGGAGAGTGCAAAATTTTAACATGAGTTCCCTGGTCTCTTTCTATTGTCACAAGAGATTGTATTACTTATATATAGCTGCAAAAATAACTCAAGAGCTTAAAACATTTACCTTATATAATTTGTCAAGCATAGAATTGGGTAGCAACTTGATTATTTCTGGCTAAGGGTTTCATGAGGTAGCAGCCAAGAAATTGGTTGATCCTACAGCCTGAAACCTTATTAGGCTAAAGAATTCCTTTCCATGTGGTAGGAAAGTTACAGCATGACTGCTAAGACCATGTCTGCCTACCCCTGCTGCCCAGAGTAAATGGCACAGATCAGTGCAAATGCCCGGGCGCTCTACAGCCTAGCCTCAGAAGCATCGCACCGCTGTTTCCACAGTATGGCTCAAGATATGTAAATATGAAGAGACGGGGGCTGGAGGGGACCATTGTGAAGGTTTATTATTTCAGGAGTCAAAGGCAGATCTATAAGTTTATATTTACTTCCACTCATAAGATTAAAGCAAAAGATAAACTTCTCACAGTGGGTGTCAGCAGGGAGGAAACAGTCGAGTGGATGTATTGAATGTGGAAAGAGTAGATGATTACTGATCTGGCTAGGAACTAAGCGACTTCACCCGTAGAAGCCACCTCTCCTCCCGCTGTCATCTAAAATTCTTTGCTCTAGTTACTCACTTTTTCCAGCACCCACCTCCATGTTTTAAGAAGGAGGTTTTTATGGTCTTGTGTAGCAAACGGGAAGCTCTCAGCTTATTGGAGATGGACAGATAGCAAGTGGTGGCCAGACACGGAACTTTGTACCGTGTGCCAACTCTGTACCCTTTGCTCACTGTGCACTGTGAGGACAGACACTGAGGAAAGCCAAGTTCTTTATCCCTGAGGAAGGTATAACCTGCTGGGGAAAGACAGAAGGATCATATACCAAAACTTTCCATGTATCTGCAGAAGCTAGAACTACTGTAGAGGAGAGAATGTTTAGAAGTATGGTAAATGGAAAGTTATTCCTAATTTATATATGGAATAAAGGAAATTCTGATATGAAGCTGGAGTAGAACACTGATGAAGAATTACTGGGAGGAAGTGTCATTGCGTGAGAAAGCAAACTTGAGATTGGCACTTCTGAAGAACTGAAAGACTGGTCCCAGTTTGTTGTTTAGTGCCGCATGGCACCGTTGGTTATACCCCGCTCATTCAGTAATGTGAGGCATGGTCTGTCATCAGAAACACTAGCACACTGGGTGTGCTTTCCTCAGTCCGAGTACCACTGATGGAGCCGCTGTGTCCTTCTGCGGTGTGTTCTCTGTGTGTACACTCTGCCTCTGACGGAGTTTCTGTGTCCTTCTGCAGTGTGTTCTCTCTGTGAACACTCTTTTTAATGGCTGTCTTGATTCTAGGCACACTCTGCTTTCCTTTCAAAGGAAGAATAAGTGTGGAATTTTAAGTAGCTAAAGAAAAATCATGCTTTGCCAAGTTCACTTTCATAATTTTGCAATTTTATATTTGCATATGTACTTAAAATAATCTGTGATCTTTTTATGTTTGTATGAGTTGGTTCATTCTTTCCCTTTAAACAAAAGAACAAGACAGATCATTGTTAAGCCACCCTCCCTCCTGCCCACAACAATTTGTGAAAAGGGTCTTACTGTGTAAGATTTAAACACTGCGCCCTCCCTCCCTCGAACTGTAAGGACAAAAAATTGAATTTCAGCTCATAAAAATTGACCTAAAGACTATAGGGAGAAATACAGTTTGTGTAACAGTTCTTGAGATGATCAGCTGGTCATAATGATTTTTCCAGTGTTCCCTGAATAGTTCAAGAAAGTCCAGAAACAAGGGCTTAGAATGGGATTTTATGCCAATAAACATTTTGAAGTGCATACTTTTCAAAGGCTCTAAGAACCTGAGTCTCTATTACCTAGTATCAGCTTTATTCCTCACTGAAAAACGCCTGTGTTTATGACTCTAGAAGCAAGAAACCCTGGTGACATTGGGGTACCTGCCCCGAGAGATGGGAGCCGCATGACGCTGCTTATGCAGTACCAGATTCTTGCTGTCGCCCTATTTTGCCCTCTGTTTCTCTCATTGACTTTATGAAAGGAAATAAAGTTCAAAGCCACAAAGCAACTTAGATGAGTTTGTAAGCCTCCTGTGGAGAAATCGTATTCTAGGACTTAGGAACTTGTGGTGGGCAGAGGTTCTCAAGCTTGTGTCAGATCCACTCCCACAATTGCATATTTTATTTTTAGCCCTGTGTTGTCACTGGTCACTGTCGTATGATTTTCATGTCCTTTATTCCTTTTTTTTAAAATCTTGACTTTTTAAAAGCAATATTCCTCTTAATGAAAATAGATTCTTTTCACACATAGACTATATCCTGATTGCGGTTTCCTCTCCTTCTACTCCTCCTAGTTATTCCCCATCTCCCCTCCCATCCAGATCCACCAGCTTTCTAGCTCTCATTAGAAAACAAACAGGCTTCTAAGGGAACATAGTTATATAAATAGAATATGATATAATAGAGTAAAAGAAAAACTAACATATCAGAGTTGGACAAGACAAAAAACAGAAGGAAAAGAGCCAAGAGAAGGCACAATAATCACAGACCCACTCATCCACACACTTAGGAATCCCATAAAAACACTAAACTGGAAGCCATTAATATCTCCTCAGAGGCCATGCCTTTGTCTTAATGGTATAGAGATCTTGTTTTGTTGGGCCGCTTTACATTACCCTCCCGCGATGGGACATCCATTTTGAACACTTGTTTGTACTGATTTTTTTTTTATAAGATCATAGAGCAGTGTAGAGTTATAATGTCCAATTTGTTTTCTTTTAGTTCCTGGGTGGCTGTCAAGCACGATGCTATGTTTGTCTTAACATTTTTTTGTCCTTTTTGGGCCCTATTTTATTTGTCATGCCTGTAGTTCAGAAGTTCCACGGTAGTGGTTTATTATAGGTTACAAACATGCATATGCACTTGCCTCTATTTCTCTTACTTTTTGAGTTGCATATTCCTTTGGATCCACAAACAGCCTTCTTTACTTCATAGAAAGTTGGGGCTTGATTTCTTTTATAATTCAACCCCTTCTACCATTGTGGGAATTTTTTAATTGTTAAGCCTCCTACACTCATAATCTATTGGTTTGGAAAGAAACAGTTCCCATTGTTTTGATTTGTGTGGTGGGATGAGAACCGAGCAGTATGCTGTCACTGGTTCACTCCTGAACTCTTCGTAAGATGTTCTCAGGTCACATGACTGCAGTTTTAAGACCCTCTTAGAGAACATTTTTATAACTTTATTAATTGTCTTTTAATTTTATCCCATCTTAGCTGTCTGATTGATATTCTGTTATAGTGTTGTTTATACTTTCTCAACATCCTTTTTTTCTTCTTGTTTTGATCTCATGCTGGATGCTTTCGTCAGATAGAGACTGCTTGCTATCCATGCTTAGAAGTAAAATACTAATATGGAAATGGGAAGCTCTGTGCATGCAGTTAGGTGTAACTAATAGTGACTTCAATAAGCAAATGATATGAGACACTGACAAGGTCTTTTTCTCAGTATTTCACTGTGGGCTGGGAAGTCCACCTTGGTATCTTCCACTTGTTTTTGTGAGACCTTGTTGAGTCTAGCTTTGCAGCTCTCTTTGAAGAACTAAAAAGGTAGCCATGTATCCCTGGTGCTTTTTAAAATGAATGGGTATTTAGTGGCCTTCCTGTTTTCAGTTCTACCTCTCCTCCACCTTCAGGGTTACCCAGAGCTTCTTGGCGCTGATTCTCACCGGGGGTCTGTTTGTTTCCAGATGACGTTCCCGTGCACAGAGTGGCTTGGGGTTGTGCCTTCAGTGAGTTATGGTTTAGTCAGTGACACTTTAAAAGTTTCAGCTTCCAGCAACATGCTAATGTTGTTCTTTTGCGCTCTGTTCCATTCGTCTTTGCCCTAGTGAAATACTTCTCTGTCAACAGAGGCCATGCTAGGTGATTCAAAAAGCTAAAGAAGTAAATAAAAGTATTAGTTCCTCCACATTTAACTGGAAGATTCTGTGGTCCCTAGTCAACTTGTACTTCCTGAGTGAAGAGGCCCCTGCATCCCTACCCAGGGTAGATTAAATTGTATAAAAGACTCCAAGAATCAGGTTCCTTTCAGAGTATCTCATTTATTTGAGCTCTATCAACTTCTTAGTTTAAGTATCTTTCAAAGGATACTATGTCATGGAAACAGTGACCATATATCTGTTTGTACTTTGCAGTAATATTGATGAAAATGCCAAGCAAATAGAGGCATAGGCGCTATTGTTTATATAAGTGAACATGTTGTATTTTAATTCTTATTCTTCACAGATATTTGTTCAGAATGTCTAGAATCATCATGTATGGTATCTGTGCATGTATAACAGCAGGCCTCACTACAGTTAACTGTTAAATTAAAATCTCGTGCATTTTTATCTATATTTATTTCCATGGGCTATACTAAATGTTTAGTTTTGTGACTGAAGACATACATACATACATATATACATACATACATACATGCACCTTGACTTATAATTTGAAAATATTATTATTCAAAAATGTATTTACCACACCTAATCTACCAAGTGTGTGCAGAGCATTTACCACACAGTATTTTATAAAGTGTGTAAGACTGAGGGATGGAGCTCATATTACCTAGCATGCCCAAGGTCCTGGACTCATCCCCATCATGGCAGAAAAATGAACTATTGAATATCCCTCCTTGAATACTATACTAAAAGCAAAACCTGGAGTGCTAATCTGGTAGCTTTTTCCACCATTATAAATCATGGATGTCCTCATTGCCAACTATACCAGTTATCATTGCCATTTAAAATATTTGGTCTCCCATTTGTTATTTTTAGTAGCCATCAGAATATTTTTATTTCAACAAATTTATAATGGAAAGTTTACAGCCATCAGATCAACTTGACTTTAACATTTTCATATTCATTTTAATGTAGTAACTATAATCCATCATTTTACTAGATAGCCAATTTAGTGTTTTCTTCTCTCTCTTAGTTATACTTTGCTTGAAACAAACAGTTATACTACATGATTCTTGGTGTTACTTTTTGTATTTCATAGTGTAAAGTGATAATAGGACAAAGAAATAAAGCATAGTATAATGGGACAAAAATGATATGATAGGACCTTGATTTAAGAGTGAGCAGTTGAACTCAGAGGACATCAACTTTTATAAGCTAGATGTCAAGCGTGGTTGTGTTGCTTTCATGGAGTCCACTCTTTCCATTTAAGGGTCCTTTCTACATTTTATGACCTTATTCCTAGGGCTTCGGGGGGAATTTGTGAAGCTTTGAGAGTGGAGTCAAAAATGACTGTCATGTACACTGGAATTGATTAAAAATTGAAATTATTCAGTGTTGGTACTGACTACATTTAAGTGGATTTTCAGAACTTCATGACAGATCTTTAGACATGGAAGTAAAGGTGAAATGTAGATTGCAAAAGACTATTGGATAAACAGTGAGAATGAAGCTTTATTGAAAGCACATAAGCAGTTAAGAATTCACAGTTGTGGGTGTTAAAATGCCCATACAGTGATCACACATCATGCTTATTTTTCCTCACAACCAGCATGTTCAGCCAT
The DNA here is from genome assembly GCF_037038515.1 of Microtus pennsylvanicus. Lineage (NCBI taxonomy): Eukaryota > Metazoa > Chordata > Mammalia > Rodentia > Cricetidae > Microtus > Microtus pennsylvanicus. The sequence goes on along the minus strand of NC_134590.1, from coordinate 54,483,884 downwards.
GTTCAAACTTTATGTTTGGATACCAGTAGCTTATTATTAATGGTTACTGCTAATAAGTATTAGAACTTGATAGTTGTTGAGTTGGTGCTTTTAACCATTGCACCTTTTTGTGTGTTTCTAATCTAGGTTCTTTATGATTATTATATATGTTGTCATTTAGTTTTCTCTTTAAAAAATGTTGACAAAATGCATCACATTGTACTTTAGCAATTTTCTCATTATTGATGAGGAACATTCTTGAAAATATTTTAAATTACTTAATATTGTCATTTTTACAGTTAATTATTTGCATTTGTGCATGAAGCATATGTGCACACATAGCGCAGTACACATTTGGAAGACAGAACAAGTTGTAAGAGTTAGTTCCCTCCTACCACAATGGTCACAGGGCTCACCTCAGGCCTTCAGGCTGACAGCAAGTACCTTTACCCACTAAGTCATCCCACTAACCCCGTGTTAATGTTAAAATAGACTTGCCTAAAAGTAGCACATGTGCATTATGGATATTTTAAAATCTTGATGAAACGTTCATTTCACAAACTTGATTACAATTATAATGAATGACTTGCCTCAAGACTTTGTATACTTAGATCCTTTGGGTTATCAGGAAAGTCAGCTTTGGGGAGATGGAGGTTCTTTTTGTAGAGTGGAGCATGTAGAGTGTGGTGGTTTGAATAAGAATGGCCCCTGCCGGCTCATGTATGAATGCTTTGTCATCAGTTAATAAACTGGGAAGGAGGAGGAGGTGTTACCTTGTTGGGGCAGGTGTTGCCTTGGAGGAGGATATCACTAGGAGTGGACTGTAAGCTTTCAAAAGCCCACCCCAGGCCTAGTGCCTCCTCTCTTCGTGCTCATCAAGATGTAGCTCTTAACTACTTCTCCAGCATCGTGCGTAGGCTTCCATGTTCCCCCCAAGATGATAAGGAACCAACCTTCTGAAAACTGTAAACAAGATTGCAATTAAATGCTTTCTTTTAGAAGAGGTGCCTTGATCATGGTGTCTCTTCACAGCAGTAGAACAATGACCAAGACAGATGTCTGCGTTCCTTTTCACCTTTCTGTTATCTGAAAAATCCTGTTTCTGCCTCCTGACCTAAAATTTCCTTAGTTTACCCATCTGCATCTCAGCAAGCAGAAGAAAATTAGTTACTCCCTTTTAAAGCGTATTTTCCAAAAATTGTACATACCACTTTTATCTTCTGGCCAGGTCTTACACAGTATGACAAAAACTGAGAAGAGGAGTTTTTTATGCTCTGGGCCTTCCCCCCACTCCATAAAAGAAATTGGGGTTCTCTTGTTGATAGGTGGGCCTTAGTGTCGGTTTATGTACAGCCAGCCTTTTAGACTTAGAGCGAGGAATTACTTTCATAGCCATGTGTTCTTTTATGCATATTTTTTATTGCAGTTTAAGTGTTGCATTCTTTTTCCTATATCTTGTTATCAATAGGGTCAGTATCAAAGCAATATAAGAGAATCAAGCCAGTTAGGTTCCCATTCTGGCAGTCATTCCTACCAATGATGAAGTGACTTAACCTTTCTTGTGATAATGTATATTCACATTAAAATGAAAAAAAATGAATCAAATTCAAATGATTGTTACTAGGAGTAAATAATTGACAGATGAATCTATAAAAGCCCTTTGTATATAATAAGCCCACAAATGTTGGTCATCATTACTTTCAGTTGGCAGATTCTTAATCAAAGTGGTTTTGATATAAGTAAAGCATTAACTGAAAGTTAACTTACTAATTAATATTAACACTTTCACTGTAGTAGATGATAAGTAATTGGATCATTTGAGTCTCAATTTGCTCATTTATTTGTGGAGTGTTAGAATATATATTTAAATATACACTCATTCACCAACTCATTTTCTTCTGTTGCCTTTTAAAGTCCATTCAAATGCCAGAGTGTAAAAGGACTGTTTTGCTTTCAAGGGAATAGTGAAACTATTAGAGAATAAATTTGTATCCACATAAAGTTACCTGTCTTTAAGCAAGACCTCTGGACAAAGGCTCTGCTTACTTGATGTAACATTCTAGTATGCAGGCCTCCATTCCTGAGTTTAGCTAAGTGCTTCTTTGTGTTTTGTTTTGTGAGATACTGTACACACATAATTCTTAAAGCAGTGGGCAGGCATTACTGAAGTTTTGTGTTTGTGTTTCTGACTACACTGCAGGGAAGGCGTGTCTTGTTTCTCATTTTACCTTCTGTGTTCTACATTCTATCAGGAGAGAAGAACTGTTGCACTCAACAACAATATTGAAGAAATTTCTATTTTAAATATCATGTCAGAAAATCAGCAATTTTTGATGATGGCTTTACATTATTCTCTAAATTTGGTCAGCTGCAACAAAATGTTAGGAAAGTCCTAATTTCCAAAATAAACTGTGACTCCTTGAAAGTTTTGTGACATGCTGCTAAAACGCCGCTTAAAAGCTGCGTTTCCTAGGTCTCTTAAGTTTGTACCTTCTCTGTGCGTTTTCCTGATTCTCACTCTTCAGAGCAGTAGACAAAATTGTGTGTTTCTGGATTATGGAAGCTCTATTGAGCAGCTCATTTAGTTAATTCATGAAACTTGGGAGTAAAAAGAGGTGATAAATTGTCCTTTTAAGGAACAATTGCTTACTTTTCTAAATGACAGTGTGCCAGAGATCATATTATGCATGTTTATATGTGAATCTCTACTTCATTAATCTCTGTGTGTGTATGCTTATCCTTCTGATGGCAGTGAATTTCATGTAGGGTTATTGTCCTTTTAAAGAGAAACTACGTCAGTGACTAGAATGCATTCAATCCCAGTACTACATTTGAATGTAGCCTTAAAAATGAAGTATCAGAGTTAAATGAATGCATTCCTGTCTTTCAGTGAGCTTCAATAATGGCCACCCTTGCTGTTGGCGGTAGCCAAACACACACTCTGGTGTGAAAATTGTAACTGAACTATAGCGTGTTTTCTGTATGGTGTTTGTAGCATGTATGATACTGTTGTCTTCAAATTTTTTAAATGCAAAGCCTTCAAGGAGAGCAACTTAGAGCAGACAATTTGTTACTGTTCTCACAAGCCTTAGTATTTTCCCTTTTTATTCATAAATAATTTTTAAACTCTAAATGAAGTATAATTATAATGATATTAGTAATAATAATAGCCTAGGATGTCTTCTTTGAATTTCTTTATTTAAACATGACAATATAAAACCACATTGACATTATAAAAACCACATTGACTTAAATTTTTAAAAAATGAAAAGGCTTGTACTAATTTTACATTATAAAATTTTAGTTATTGTTGGATTCAAAGTTAAATCTATTTCCTCAAAGTTTTATTTTTGACAAAAGTCTAGAGAAAAATTCCAACTGTTTGACTACACTTTAAAAACTCATTTAACATGTTTTCAGAACCGGAGTTCCCATGATGCCTTTACAGTACAGATAGAAACACACATGTTTGCATTTGCTCTCATCATTGTGATCTTACGGCATGGGAACTAAGATGAACTTTCAAAGTTTTTTTCAGGTTTCAGAGATAATATGCTTTGAGTTAAAGATAAACTTTTTAGTTTTAAAAACTATACAGTGCTTAAAAAATTTTTTCTTTACCCTACTTACCCCTGCCATATTTTTTCTTGTCAAATAGCTTCATAATCTTTGAATTCTTCTTTTCTTGTCTATTTAAAGGTCGTTTGAGCTATCCACATCCAGGAACTGACAATCTGTTGATGTTAAATGGTAAGTTTTACCAACAATTTTATGTTTCCATTTGGTTCATACAAATGAAGATGATTTAATATGTATTCTCCTGAACCTTCCTCCATATAGATAGTTGAGTTGTGTCGTAAAAATAAAACAGTGTTCAGGTATGGCTATACTCACCTGTAGCCCCAGCTCTGTGGGATACTGGAATGAGCATCATGTGACCCATCAAATACAGACGATCCTGGGTAGCAGAGTGGAGGCACATCTTATAAAAACATGAAGTAAAGCTGCAAGATTAAGAATCTGCATGTTTTGTCCCAGAAAACAGTAGTCATTGAGAAGTGTATTGTGACAGTATAATTCAACCACTCCATCATCGGGAGCAATCCTTGTTGGGATGATGGGGTTCTATTTCAAGTTGTGACCTAAGACCAAGTTCTTAGTTTCCTGTTTCTTACTCTGTAAACTGGAGATAAAGACAACTTCTAAGGACTAAATAAGATAAAGTTTGCAAAGTACTCAGTATAAGCACTTGTGTTTGTTTTAAGGAATATAACGGTGAATTTATAAATGTAGTAATCACGCTGATTTAACTTATTGTAACTTTCCAATTAGAAGTTCATCAGTCAGAAAAATAAAACTTTGATTAAAATGTTTATCTTGACATTGGACAAATATAAATATATTTATAGTCACAAGATTAGCATAAGCATGATTATGGGAGTGGAGATGAGGGGGAAAGTCCTTTTAAAGAGGAATCTTGAATAACAATCAAGGAGAGGCAAAGAAGAGGGATACCTGTAAATAATACATGCTCAAAATTGCATCATTACGTTGGCTTGGGTCCTTTCCACTTAAAGCTTTATTGAAATAGGATGTAATAAAGGTGTGTGAGCAAATCTGAAAGTGAGGTCACTGTGAAGTCAGGCCATGTACACAATCACTGAAAAGACAGAAGGGTAGAAAGGAAGCCTGTCGCCTGAGGAGTGTCAGGGGAGACAGGATTTTGGAATGAGAAAATACTGAAACACAGTGATAGGGAAGGTGATGGTTGATCACAACCTGAGTATAATGCCTTGGGTTGCCAGACACATGGCAGCCGGGTCTAACCTAATCTAAACATGTAGCCGACTAGTCTAAGCACTGGGTCTTTGAGTAGAGCGATGATGTTGGAAATGTTATTCAAAGACCACTTCTAGTCCTTGGTTCTCGGTCTATGGCCAGCATGGTGCTGTTGAAACTGAATGTCATTACAAAATAGCTTATTGTTAATGTTCACATTTGATTTGTGAAATAGGATAGGGGACTATATATGGATTCACTCCCCTTAAATGTTCTATGTAGAAAATAAACATAAATAACTTTTTTATTCTAATGTCTGAAAAAGTCACTGAAGTTTCCCATTTTTCATGTGTCAAAATACATTTGAAAGAAGTACCCTGCAAAAATGTGTGAGTTGTATTATTTATAGCTCGTCTTACGTTGTTGACTGAAGAGTAACCCAGGTGGTTATGATAGAATGCCAGTCATGTAAGCAAGGAACTTAGAAAGGCACAATAGTTTTGCAGTTTATGATGTTGTTGTTGTTTTGCTAGGTTATTAATCAGTTGCTTTTGTAAACTGCCTGAAGTTTTATAAATGTTGACTAAATTATGCTTCTTCATAAATAAGATATGAAAATATTTTATTTCAGGCAAGTTACATCTAGTAGAAAATATATTTATTTTATTCTTAAATATGAGCACTCTTTAATTGTCTGCATTTGCCGTGATGGTGCTTACTTGGAAAAGAAAGACAACTTGGGGGTTTTATACTTTTTTAGTAAGGAATTAGGGAAGCCAAAAGAAGGTACTGACTCTAGGGCATCAACAAATATTCAGGTCAGGACAAGAGCTTTACTCCAATGAGAAGCATGTCCTTTTTTATTCACTGGGGACAAACAGTTAAGAGGTGAAAGAAGATTCACTTAATTGGGTACATCCATGGGGTGAGGTAAGGAAGTCTTATAGAGTGAGGCATCAAGGATACTAAGGATACTGAACAAAGGCAGTTAACAGCACTTGATAAGGAGAAATGCAGCTTAGATATGTTTAGCATGTTATGTTCCCTGGAAACCAAAGAATTAAGTGATGGTAATACAAGGTTCTTCCTACAGTAAGTAGTTTTTAAATATTACTGACTGATGGTGGAGCATCTTATGTCATAGATTGAACTCACTGTAGGGTAGTCTGTTAAGTAAGTTGCTTCACCATTATTATTGTTGTAAGCATAACTAATACTGTTCACTTTAAAGATCAGTTTTGAGTACTACATTTTACATCACTGTGCTATGTGAGGTGTGTGGGTATCCTCACAGACTCTATAGCTAGTTTACCTTTCTGTACAACCTGGAACAACATGCCAAACTTGACCCTGACTTTATTTCTTAATACCTAAGCCAGAGCATACTTCTTGCCGCAGGGGACTGTTGAGAGGAGTGAGTGAATTCATGCATGTATTTAGAACAGCTTCTGTGAGTAAGTATTAGCTGGAGAGAGTGAGTAGTGGAAATCAGTGCAAAGATCATCAGTTAAAGTCGGGTCCTTCAAACAGAGGAGGAGTTAGCTGGGCGAGTGCTTCAGATAGCATGACAAGAAGAGACCACATACGTGATGTTTTCAGCTATTGCATATGATGAGCAGAAAACTTGTTTTATTATTGCAGGAAACCAATAGGAAAGATGCTGCATTAGAAATTGTAAGGGAAAAGTTTGGGTCCCTTGTTTTCTGCAGTGTGGATCTTTCTTCCATGGAGTAAACAGAATAAAGTTCAGTGATGCAGACATACTATTACTAAGCAAATGCATGACTGTTGCAGTTAAGAGCATTTTTGAAAAAATCTATATAGATGACAGAAATAAATGATTACAGTGATATTAGGCCTGAATATCTTTAATTAAGCATAGTTATGATATAAATAATAGTAACATAATGCCAATAAGATAAACTAACATTAGAAAGGCCTTATAATTCCTCCTTATGAGTTGTAGTTAAAGCTTTCAGATAAAGGTTTAAATAAATCTGGGGGTAGGAAGTCAACCAGGATGGTGATCACATGGCCTAGCATTAGGGAGAGCCTCTGCTGAACTTATAACTCTAAGCTTCTGCTATTCAGATGCCCCTTAATATAAGATACAGCTACACATACACACCCACTTAGTTCATGGAGTTAATGGACTAAAAAAATTTTTTAACATAAAATGCCATATAAGGTGGAGCATTAATTGTGGCACTCAAGAGGTAGAGAGTAGCAGATCTGTCAGCTGGAGATCAGCCTGGTCTATATAGCAACTTCCACCTAACCAGGACTGCATAGTGAGACCTTGCCTCAAAAGAAAAAAAAAAACGGAATATAAATGTAACCACAGAGGGGCTCCTGTTCCTAATAAACCATATTCCTCAGGTATGTTTGGAATCAAGTGGACTTGATGTAGAGACTGCAGTTATTGGTTATTTTAAGTCACTGTTATTGTAAGTCTCTGATATGTGCCCACAGTTAGTGTTCATCGGCTTTTTAAGAAAGTCACATTATATGCAGGTATAGACTGTTTAAAAACCCAATTTTAAATCATTAGAATGATAGTTTGTTTACATATCTGAGTGTATAAACCTAGCACATATAGTATCAGGAGAAAAAAGTAAAGTCAGTGCCAGAAATCTGTGTGTTTTCTGCAGTATAATGAAAAATACAAGGTTCTGTATGTCAAGTATTTGTCTCTATTTGGATTGAATTGCATTTTCCCCACTTTTCCCAAAGAAAATAACATATTTTTATTAGTACCCTCTCACAAGAGGGGAACCAACAGAGCAAAGTATCGTGTGAGGGAAAAGGTATTAGCAAACTAGTTTGGACTTTAAATTTGCATTTGTTATCATATATACAACCACCTATGTGTTCAGAGTTTGTTTTATTTTTGGAGTGAAATGAATTATTGGGTATCTTTTAATTAAGGAAATGTACCCAAGGTTGGCATGCTGGTGCATGCCCATCATCCTAGCACTTGGGAGGTTGAGGCTGGAGAATCCTTCCTCAACTGTGTAGTGAATTTGAAGCCAGCTTGGGCTAGATGAGACCCCATCTCAAAAGACAAGACTGTTATTGATCCTATACTTCTAAAGTCAGATGCTCCAAATATGCTGTATCAATTTATGGAGCTAGGAAACCAAGGAGGATGAAGGGAGTGGATGAAGATGTAGGGTTTTGAAAAGGACTGTTATTTGAGTCATAGGTTTTGTGTGTGTGTGTGTGCGTTTAGTTTTGCCTTCTTTATGCTGAAGAAATGGTACTTTTGTTTCTCACCAAAAAGAACATTAACATATTTCTAGTTGATTTTGTCTTTTTTTCTATGCTACCTTTTAGCTAAAGTAATTTAGCTATAGAGTTGAGAACCAGTACTTAAGAACAGACATCCCTAAACAGAGTATAAAAACCATTACTGTGGCTAGAACCTGAATTAGATCATTGCTAATCCTTCCTAAATTTTACAGTCACTTGTATAGACGACTTCAAGCTACTTCTGAGCCTCCTTTATACATTGAGACAGCATCAGTAATATAGGCATATGTTTCTATTAAATGTTCCTACATGACAAAATCGGCAATTCTTCGCTTTTTAATCTGTTACATTTTTATAAATTATTTTTATAAAAAAATTAAAAGAGTAAATCATTACCCTTTCCCATTTTAAACCATTTTTATTTTGAGGTTCAGACTGTTCAGTGAAGGCTTTTTTGTTTGTTATTTTGATAGTATTCCTTTTACATACCAATCCCAGTTTCCCCTCCCTCCACTCCTCCTGTTTTCCCCACTTTCCCCCCCACCCCACCCATCTGCTCAAAAGTGAGGATAAGGCCTCCCCTGAAGAAGTCAACTAAATATGTACCATCACCTCATTGAGGGAGGACCAGCCCCCTCCCCCACCTCCAGTACCTAGGCTGAGCAAGATCTCTCCATAGAGAATGGGCTCCAGAAAGTCAATTCATGCATTAGAGTTAGATCCTGATCCCACTGCCAGTTGTCTCATATACTATCCAAGACACGCCATTGACACCTGTATTCAGGGGGCCTAGTTGTTAGTCGGGGTTCAGTAATCTCCCAGTAGCTTTTGTCAGTTGATTCTGTGGATTTCCTCATCGTGATTTTGACCTCTTTGTTATTATTGCTCCTCCCTCACTTCGATTGTGCTCCTGGAGCTCAGCCCAGTGCTTACTTGTGGATATATATCTGCATCTTGGCTCACTTGTTAAAGGCTAGGCTCACAACCAAAGAAGGCTTTTTTTAAAACATAATATTCATGTGGACTGTTTTTGGTAGAGTTACTTGACTATTCTGCTGCAGAGTTATGCTGAAACAAACCCCAGAACTCCACAGAGAAACATTATTAGAAACGTGTGTTAGACACATCATGTTCAGTACAGCGGTAGCAAAATGGTGATTTCCATGATAGGGTAGAAAATATTTTGCATAGTTTAACTTCACTTGTAGTCAATTCTCTCTTACTTATTCATCTCCCCACACCATGCATGTGAGTGTCAGGGTGTGGGGGCTGTGTGTATGCCATATTGTCCCTGTGGAAGTCAGGACAAAGGCCAGGAGGTGTTCTCTTCCAGGTTGGGTTCCCAGGATTGAACCCAGGCCTTCTGGCTTACATGGCAAGTGCCTTAACCCACTAGACAGACTTCTGGTTATAGTGATAAAGAAACTTCAAATCTGAGAGTTGTCCAGATTCAGAAATTCCTTTGGTGTGAGATAATTGGGAAAATTTTCTAAATGACTAAGCTCAAATCCAGGAATGGCATGAAACTTAAGCTGCTATAAATATTTTTATGTTTTCACTATTTTAGTATTGAGAAGCCCCATCTAAGAGTGTGAAAGTTAAAAACATTAGCAGGATTAGTGTTGCATTACTAGGTTGGGAATTATTTTCCACATTCTGACTTCATCACAATTTATAGTTTGATTTCAAACTTGTTGAAAATAGTTTCATTTGTTTTATGAATCTTTGATTTCTGAATCATTGTTGAAATTCTCCAAAGTAAACTTAACTTGATTAATATTATTGGCCCACCCCGAGAAAAAGCAAAAAACCCAGCTCCCGAGATTTTGCTGTGCAACATCTATGCTATGTTGTGGGGCCCATTGATCACTTGAAGGCTTAATATAACTGTTAAGAATTAAAGAATTTCATTCTCCTTCACTTAATAGCTCTGTTTAAATTCTGTTTTTCAACCTGATCTTCTACATTTAGTTTCTCATTAGGATGAAGCTATTTTAGAAGCCTGTTTCCATCTTAAGAATTGATAATAAAATTCTAAAAGTGTTGTCTACCTTTACGCTCACAGTAAAATGACACATATGTCATAAGGTGTGCAGCAAATCTGTAGACTTTGAGTCCATGTGCACTCAACAGCAGATTGAGTGTACACCATAATGACAGAGATAAAGCTCGTTAGCTTCCTTAAAAGAATGGTAGATGCCTTCTGCTTATTGACTTATTTCTTAGAAATAGAAATGATAATAGCTGACATGTTTGGCCTGCACTATTCATCATTATAGAATTTATGTCATATTGGCATATGGTAGCATTTCTTTACAGCAAAGTTCAAGATATATTCTTTTAAACTTTATACAACACAGTACATACTTAGTGTGTCAAATACAACTTTTGACCTTTAAGTTTTATACTTTAGAGAGAGAATATTTCTGGCAATTTCTAATAAAAATTGTGAATTGAGGTGTGTTTTTTTTTCAGTATTGAAATTTTCTTGCTTCCTAATTTATAAACATAAATTAAAACTTCAGTCTTATAGCATTCATTTTATTTTGTTTATTGTTTGCTTTATATAAATTATTAAGTAAAACATTCATTGTATGCACTGATTGAAGGGAAAGATTTTCTCAATATTGGTAATTTCTTATGAAAGAGAAATCATATTTGTACACTATCCACAGGGATAATATAAACTATCAGTTCCTTTCTACTTCATATTGCTAGTATTTATCATTCTGTGAGGGTCGTATTCTTAATTAGCACTAGAATTCCTTTTACCCAGAGGCAGGCACATAGTCAGTTGCTCTTATAAAATTTGTCAGAAGACTAGAAAGTATCATTTATGTCATTTGCTGCAGTCTCTTACTGCTTCCCTAAGCATCTTTGAGCTCAGTTTTGATTACAGGACTTAGACTTCTATCTCAGTAATCATGACTCTTAACAATCTATATCTTCTGGTCCTCCCTCAATCAGGGTGCGGCAGGTGGATTCTACATAGGTGATGAACAATATGTATCATACAACTTTTTATCAAAAGAAAAATGGGAATTTAATTCAAGATAGTTTCATTCATTGAGAAAGCGATTTGGGAATTTAGCTGTAAATTGTTACGCCTTTCTGTAATGATGAGGTGAAACAAGTACTTGTGAGTTTTAAATGTGAACTAGGATAAATTTTACAGCTTTGGATGACTCAGATTTCATGTGTACAAAATATTTATAAAAGGATATATCTGACATATCACATGTATGTCTGTATGTATGTATAATTATAATGATAAAATATGCACATTTTAATTGCTGACATTCTCATGTCTTAAAATAGAGTATCTAAATGCCCACATGACTTTTCATATCATGGTATTTGTATGTGTGGGCTTATTTTTAGTTCTAACATTTTACAATTTGTCCTTTGTTTGCATGCAGCAAGGAGTTATGGGCGAAGACGAGGTAATTCATTTCTGTTTGCTATAGTTCATCTGTTTTTAATCGAGCTGTATTGATCAATGTCATAATTACTGATTTCAGAATTCTTTATGCAATGTCTGAAAGCTCCTAGAGGAATCACATATTGTTGTGAGAACTTACCAACTTTTCAGATTCTAATTCTTAACCTACAATGGTGTATTTTCATACTAATGGTCATTAAATAAAATTTATCCTCCTTAAACTGTCAAAATTTTAACTCTTATTAAAAATTATATCTATATCTTCTAAAATAAAGTTGTTTTATCTGCCTAAGAAATAAGTTTTTTAGTATTAACCAGAGTGACATGTGATGTGATTTTTCTACTGTATAACCAATTGTCTTATCAATGATTGTGATTTTTGTTTGATCCAGTTGGAAATGACACCTGTGTAAGTAGATACTGTCATTGGCAGAAACCACGTAGCCAATGTTTCTGTGAAGCTGTGATCCTGTCAGCCCCTTTGTCTAGCCTGCACACCACTGTCCTTTTCCACCTCCTCCGTCGTAACAGGATTTCCTTGAGCATTCTTTTTGGGGCCAAGGGACGAGACTATAGTATGGGGCTACCACTGAACTCGCTCAGAACACAGGAACACCTTCTGTGACGGAAACTTTGCCCAAGCCAACATGAAAAGAAGCAAAATTACCTGATATTTCTATAGTTCTGCACACTGAATAAAAAGCATTTGCTCTCACCTCTAGAATTTTCCTGAAGCCAAGGAAGATATACAGTAATAGCCGTGTCCTTGGTTATAATATACACGTGTGTGGTAGTGTCCTTATTTGTTGACCAGTACCTTCCCTAAAAACACAAAAGCAAAACCCGTTACCATCACTGACAACCAATGCTAATACTTCAAGTTCACAAGCAGTAATTCAAAGTCCATATTTCAATTTTATTGCTAGTATCTCCAAATACTTGACTGAATCTCTGGATTCTTTACTTTTCAAAAAACTGGAAGAGAGTGAGGCTGATTTACTTTCTAAAGGCTGTTCATAGGGAGCTGAGAAGAGAGTGGGAAGGTTACAGTGTTCATACCAATTTTTAGATCTGTGACCTAGTTCACTTCACAATCAAGTGTGGAACTTTGATTGTCTTGAAAATAACTATCTACCAATTTGTGATTTTTCAGTAATTCCTTTCATGTCTGAAACATTTTTCCTTTATCTCTAGTAACTTGTCAGTTGGGCATACTCTGTATAAATATAATATGCTAAATTTTTAAAGGCAAGGTATCAGGGTCAGGGATTTTCTTATTATAGCTCATCTCAGTAACTGCAGACTATTACCCAAAGAAGGAAAACGGACATTTAATTCCTTGCTGCTCGGATAGAGACTGGTTACCTGCCTAGCTGTGTCTCCTTGGGGAGCTGTAAAGAGAGGCGCCCCATTTCAGAGCCACCTAGGCACACCACAGGCAGGTGTAAACTCCATGTCCTCTCCTTGTCCTGAGCTGGCAGCCTCTGCACACAGCTGGTGCAGTAGAAAGGGAGCTGCAGCCTTTTCCCTCAAGTTGTGAGCACAGCTGTAATGGAGCATAAATCTGCTGCCACAGTTCAGTTTGAATGGCCAGATAGAAAGGTTTAGTCTTGAAGTCTAGCTGCTATAAGATTTTATTTGCATTTGGTAGTAGCTAGCTTGGTCAATAATAGAAATATTTTACAGGAAAAACCTGCATATCAGAAGAACAGCACAGAAAGAAGTAGAGATGCTTCCCTGGCTGTCTTTCTATTTTCTCTTCATTTTCCCCTCATGCTGATACAGGACCAATCTCTAAACCTAGCCAACCAGGAATCCCCTATTATGAACTTGTGCTATGGATTTGATGGGCTAGTAAAATGGTGTATGTTCATTTTGGTCTTTCTTTTTTGTTAGAATAAATAAAGCCTCTCTGTTCTTGAGGGATGTGTCAAAATGAGTTGGCACGATTGGCCAAAACCAAGTCCTGGTTGGCACCAGCACATTGGGGGTGGGGCAGCATCAAATGTCAGAGGGCAGTCTGGCTTCCAGTAGCCATTTGATTTTAGAAAGAACTGGTTTCTTCCTTCCACCTTTGATTGACCTCTTAGTGAAGCATAGGGCAGTACTTTTTGTTTTAAAGACTTCCCACTTGACTATAGTTAAACTAAATTACTGCCAAATGTCTTTGATATATTTCCAGTTCCTTAATAGTGTCAATAAGAACTTTACATCAAGCCGGCTCTAGATATTGATTTATGAAATAAGCCTTAGAGATGATCAAAGTATAATTATACCAGAAGTAATCGAGCAAAACCAAGATTCCTTTCTCTGAATGTCAGGAGCCTGGGGCCATGGGAAGCTCTGCAGCATTAAGAAAGAACAGGGCACATGGAAACTACTTGACATCAGGAAAATTGCTTTTCTTTTGTAGTTACTATTCTCTTCAGTGTTTTTTCCATCCCCCTCTGAGAATGAGCATACTGGTCTGGGATGGAATATGGTCGGGATTGTGCTAAACGTGTATAGGACTAGTTAAACTCTTGTCATTCAGAATTTTCTACTTCTGTCATAATCCCTCCTTTTTATTATTATTAATTAAATTTATTCATTTATTTTGCATCCTAAACCCCTACCGCAGTTTCCCCCCTATTCCCTCCTCCAAGATCCCCCCCAGTCCACTCCTCCTTGTTTCTGCTCAGAAAGGGGCAGACCTCCCATGGGTGTCAACAAAGCATGGCATATCAAGTTGAGGTAGGACTAAGCTCCTTGCCTTGCTTGGCAAGGCAACCCAGTATAAGAATAGGTTCCTGGAAACCAACCAAAGAGTTAGGACAATTCCTCTTTCTAATAGAAGAATAAACAGCTATTGTTTTCCAGAAAGAAAAAAAAAACCATATAGGATAGTTTGAATAGTAGAAATAAAGAACTTATTTTAACTAATTTACTAAGCTTCAGGAAGCATTTTTTCTTTAGAAATTAATCCCAAAGTTGGTAGCTTGCATATGGAATGAGAGGATATGAGAAATAATGTTAGAGGGAGTGAGTTTTGGAAGTTGCTGAGGTTTGGTATGTTCACAGTGTGGAGCCAATCCGGTGCCACTGTTCATAACTGACAGTTTAATATAGAAGGCATTGCTTATTTAAAGTTGAACTGGAATGGAAAATGTGTATTCATGCCCTACCTTCCCACATCTTTGATAAGTAATTATAATAGTTATCAGAGAAAGGACCGGAGTCCCTAAAGCATGAAAAAACATCCCTATAGTAGCTGCCTAGATGCCCTGCCTTGGCCTGAGGGCACAGCCTCGTGTTTCTGCGGTGTTTAGATTCCACAGCAGCACTGGCATTATCTACTATTTTTGTTTGTTTGTTTGTCTTGTTTAGTTTGTTTCCTACCCTGGAGCTACATGATAGTGGAGTTGAATTGTAGTAGAGTATACTGTCTGTAAAATGTAATTTACAGCTCCAAAGAGGCTGTTCTACAAGCTGTACCCTGCCAAACCAATTTTTAAAGAAAACAAAATTCTAGTGTACTTAATTTTAAGGCAAGTAAGAAAGGGGGCAAACTATTATTGGGGCAAAATATCTTAAAATAATCATTGTACATTAAGTAGTAGATTTTTGTCCTTCTTTGAAGAAACATACCAGGTAAAGGACTGGTTGCTCGAATTGGCAGTACTCAAAAGTACTGATAAAAAAAAAAAAAGGAAACTTGTATCATACTAGAGGGTATTTACTGCTTCCATCCTAGAAGATAGGAAGAATATTCAGGTTCCCATTAATTTTAAATTTCTGTGCTTTCGTATTTTTAAAATTTCACAACATTCTATAAATAAGATTATGGAACAATCTATAAAAGTCAAAGAATCGTGCTTAGAGTCAAACTATAAATTGATTGATTTGTACAGATATGTTTCCCTTCCATATCTCCTCATTGATATGTTGAGAAATGTCTATTCTTACATTCTAGAATAAATTCAAAATCTGAAAACTCAAGTAGAACCAAACCTGAGTACGCTAGCAAAGCATCAGCATCAGCTTCCCTGCCGTGCGCGTATGTGTTGCGCACACACTGCCCACACAGGTGGATGAGATGGGAGCAGGGAGACGGCCATCAACATTAGTACCAATATCATTGAGCATCCAGCTTGCATTTCCCTAATAAGAATGATAAACTTGGAGTATATTTTCATATACTTATATTTTTAAATCAATGATCTATATATTATTACTCTTTCAAGTAAGTATTAAAATTCATTGTTTTTATGACCTTTTGAAAGAAAGCAATCATTGTTTTCTAAAAATGAAGATTCTTATGAATGTGGCCAGTATGTGAAATATTCTCAGCCATTCTGTTGCTTCCTTTGTTCGTCGGAGCTTTAGTTAATGGATTGTACATTCTGTACACAGTTAGAGCAACACAACACTTAGTTACTGAGTGAATGGTAAGGTTGCAGCGCATTTACCATGAAGTATATGTACCACGTTATAGTTAGGAAATATCTTAAGTCACTTTGGGTCACCTCTTATTACTGTTTAGATTCTAAATATTTGTGATCTGTGTTTTTTCCCAAGAAAATTCTTTTATAATTTTTATTGTATTTATGGATTGCTAATTTTGTATAAAAATACTTCAAAATGATACTGTGTGCAAAATATTAGCATGTCTTAAGTTCAGTCCAGCATTTGGATAGTCATCTTAATTTCCCTAAAATCTAAGCAATTGTTCCCCTACTCATCTAACTCTTTTTAAAATATAAAATTATTCAATTAAAGTAAGGTAAGTTGAGTGATTAATTCACAGTTTATTAATATTTAATGGATATTGTTGGTGGTCATTTTATTGAGGGAAAAAAAGGAAGGAAGGATGAAGGGAGGGAGGGAGGAAAAAGGGCAGATGGAGAGAGAAGAAAGGGAGGGAGGGAGACAGACAAGATGGGTACTCTTAGTCAGAAAATTCAAATTCTAAGAAATAACAAAACAAGAACCATTCCTTGCCCAAGTATTTCAGAGAAAGGATATTTGATCTATAATGTTTTTGTTGAAGAACTTTTCCATTGATCACAAAGAAAATATAGATATTTATTTCTTACTGTCCCCTATTTCTAATAACAGAAAATTTTGGAATTTAAACTGTTACTCAACATAGGTCTCTTTCAGAACGTCTTGTTTCAATTGAAATCATCTGTGGAGTAGTTCCTGTTTCCTGGAGGTTCTTTCTTCCTGTTGTTATAGCTTATAAATTTTACATAGTTATATCCAACATATTTCTAGTTAGTGTCTGCAGCAAATACAGTTCTCACCTCAAAAGGAGAATGAGATAGTTTATTTAGGAACCAAATATGAATGGGTAAAGCCCAGGAACACTAATTGAGATTGCCTCAACTGGTATGGGCTAGTGTGGGAGACCTTATATGGCTTTCATAGTCAGAGAACTAAGGAAGTCAAGTAAATTGGTGGCAGTAATCAGGCAGTGGTATTTTGTAGGGGTACAGGAATAAGTTTGTTTTGTCTGAAGACTAAAGAATTAAAGACCAAATAAAAAATGGAAAATCAAGCAAAAGCAAGATTTATTCAAAGAGGACAATTTCATTGGAGTTTAAAAAAAAATCCCTAGGGAAGGCAAGCCATAATCTCAGCAACTGCCCAATGGAAGAGAAGTGGAGAAGGGAAATAGCCAGGATCTTTAGTTAATGCAGTAAGGAGTGGACAAGCACTTAGTGGGGACAGAACTAAGTGCAGAGAAAGTGTAATTAACCCCAAGTACCAGAAAAGGCATATTTGGATCTGGCGGGCAGTGGGAAAAAAGAAAAAAAAATTGCAATGGTTACACTTTTGAGTCTGCTGCACAAACCCAGACAAACTTGATGACATCCCATAAGGGATTGGGGGAAGCGATTCTGGGAAGGAAAAGTTTATTATCTCATTAAAAGGCTGATTAGTCCACCAGTCTCTTTAGTGTTAGCCTGAAGTAAACCTACCTACTGAGGGGTGAACTTTAGACAGGTGGCACAATTGGATTAACTTGTTTATGTTTTGGGTATCTTGGAGGTAGTTCTTCACCCAGGCCAGAGATTCCATCTTCTTGACAAGAAGAAACTAGTTTTCCTTAGTGGGCCTTTACTGTTGCTGTGTCAAAAGGTATTTTACAGCAAAGTGAGAGATGTCTGCTGTAGACAGCATCAGATGCTGTCTGATGCATATAATTAGTTTAGGTTTGTAGAGTCTATTCCAGCTCTCCATACTCAGTCAGTCAGCTTTGTAGAATCTTTAGCCTGTGTGGCTTTTCCCCCTGGTGACTCCATTTTAGACTAGCTTGTTTATTTTTATAGGTATGTAGCTCTCCCCTTCTTCCCCATCCAATTCTCCACAAGATGCCATAATCCTAACTTGTTTATTTATATCACATAATCATGAGTCAGATATTTCTAGATGGTAACTTGTTAATCATATTTTAATTAAGCATTTATTTCTAGATTTAGGTATATGTTATTAGAGTGTACACTTGTCTCTTTGTTCTAAAAATATATCCTTGATTTAATCTTCAAAGAACAGTTTGTCTGCATTGTTAGCCTTTTCCCTTCTCTAATAAATTTCTGAAGACTAAGCTTCATTTGATATCTGTATTGTACTAAACATGTACAATATAACATATCACTACATGTGGCAGCCACCCAGCTTCTTAAGATTGCTACCAACAAATGTTGGGATACCCTCAAACAGTTTTTATTTCTTGAAATTATCATACCAATTTGCTTACCTTTTCCTTTTTCCCTCTTGACCTCTCTGATGCTTATGTCATGGTCCTGTTTGGGCTTCTGGCTTTCTTTCTCATCCTTTCTGTAGTGGAAGTTCCGTGCCTTCTGTATTTGCCAAGGAGCTGCCCTCCTCATTTTTTCCTGGAGTTTTCATCACTGATATTTCCATTCTCTTCCTTGGAAAGCTGTTTACTTGAAAGGCAGTTCCCTTTTTTCTCCACTCCGAAGCATTTGCAGCTTTATATGTGGTTTCACCCATGTCCTTTCCTTGTACCTGTATCTGACATTTACTTCTTTATATTCAGTCAACGTGGGACTTTCTTTGGCTACTTCCTGTCCACTGTTGTTTCTCTTTCATTTCTCATCCTTGTTTTCTTGCCTTTCTTGCCTCCCCTAATCTCAGCTGCTTATTTGTCTTCCTCAGTCCTCAGTCAGCATGTCACATTCTTGCTGGGGCTTCTGCACCTAGATGTTTGTTTGCTGTTTTTTTTTTCCCACCTACTCAATAAAATATGGTCTTAAAGGGTAAATTCTGCTAACCTCTAAGGGCTTTTCCTTTATTATGTCTGGCATGTTTCAGTCAGTTGTTACCTAGTACCCTTGGAGATTGAAGAACTTACCATGGTATTCACTACACTACTGCTTCCGCCTAGTCTACTGCCTTTGAAGCATTTGTAGGATTTCTTAGAGATAGATGCCATCCTTACATGTAGAGATCTTTTTAGAGATAGATGCCATCCTTACATGTAGAGATCTTGCCTTGCCTATGTGTGCATTTCTTGAGGGCAAGGTACGATATTTTGTGTGTGAGCATACAGGGCGTCAGCGTTAATTAATAGGGTTAAACAAGACATGCCCTTAAAAGGATGCATTCCTGAAGAGTGGGCTCAGATAGGAACTTAGATGCTGTTCTTTACCTCCCACATGTGCGTAAGTCCCTTCTGCATAGTGGTATGATTGTCATATGTGATAAATTACTTCAAGACCTATAGACACATATGGCTTGCTGCTTACTATAGCATCTTAAGTGTTTTTTTTGGAGTTATTTTGTTGGTGGTGGTGGTGATTTTTTTTTTCGTACTGTCCTCTTGCCTATTTAATTTACACTGTTTCCTTTTTACCACGAGTGTCTAAAGAATTTAGTTAGACATCAGGCCTGTTTCCTATACATTAGGCTCTTTCTGCTATCCATAAACATCTGAAATGAGCTAGCAACTTTATTGTCTCTTTTGTGCTGTAGTGATTGTCATGTGACTCTATTTCTTTTGCTTTTGTTGCTGGGGATGGACAAGCCTCTGTTCCTGACCCACTTCCTCAGCTCAGTGACTGTTTATCTCTAGGCCTTACTTGAGTCACTTCTCTCTTGAACCTTGCTGTTCTGCCGTCTGTATTTCCTGTCATTTCTATGACACTGTCAGCTTAGTGTCTAACCCCTTACATGTGGCATCTTTTTGCTTGCCTTTGTTTTGTCATTTTTACTATAAGAGATTGAGTTTATATCTGCCCTTGTATTTTAGGTCGATCGTCCCTGTTTCCAATAGATGATAGCTTGTTGGATGATGGTCACAGTGATCAAGTTGGTGTTTTAAATTCACCCACATGTTATTCAGCTCATCAAAATGGAGAACGAATAGAACGCTTCTCTCGAAAAGTTTTTGTTGGTGGGCTTCCTCCAGATATTGATGAAGGTAAGTTCATCAAACCTTAAAAACAAAATGTAGTAAAAAGGAATTTTTGAGTTGAATTATTTGAACAAGTACTTTGAAGTTCTAATGATATTTTTAGCATATGCATCATCACTGTGCGCATTTTTTGAAGGTCTCTATGTTCTAGCCCATATCCTAATGTTTAATGCGGAACACACATGCCAATATCTGTGTGACTGTAACACACACGTGGCATTCCTATGCACACATACACAGTGCAATAGATGGAACCAGCTATGAATCTCTATCTGTAGTGTGCAAAAATCAAAGGTTAAATTTCTTGAAATTTATCAATTTACTTAAAGATACAGAAACACAGTGTGAAATCCAATAAGGAAGTGGAAATAAAACATAAAATAGGAAATTAGTACTATGCAAATGTTAGTTAATATGTAATAATACAGAAAAATAACTTAAGGTAGAGGTTAAAAAATATTTAAACTATGCTCATAATGTCATGAGAAATCTACCCATTTGTTAATAGCCTACAGAGAAGATATTGATACATTTAGAGAATATTTTCAGTTATTGTTCATATATTTGCAAATATATTCTGCATATTCATCAGCTTAACATAGACTATATCATTGAAATTGAACGTACAGTATTTGAATGTCAATGAAATTTCCTGGGTTATATTAGCAGTGGCATGTTTTACTGACATTATAGCTAGTCTTGTTTCAGTAGACCTTATCCTAACATGAACATGGTTTCACTTGTGAACACCAATAGCTGTTTTAATTAACTTGATAATAATGGCATGTTTCAGCCCAGCGCTAGTCTGATTGGGTATACTATATATAAAGTTGTTAGTATTCAGGTGATGTATGAAATAATAGAATCCACATTGGATACCTTAGTCTAGCTAGTGTGCTGCTTAAAAATGAATTTATTTTGACTACAACAGTGAAATTTTATATAGTGTTTTAGTAAAGATCTGTTTTCTTTTTACATTAGAGTTAATCTTAAGGTATTTGACTCTTTAGACATAAGTCTTCCAGGTACTTAGAAACAGGGTTTCTTGGAATGAATCCTAAGAACTAACTTGTGATGCACATGCTATACTTTTCTAAGATGAGATCACTGCCAGCTTCAGAAGATTTGGACCTTTGGTAGTAGACTGGCCCCATAAAGCAGAAAGCAAATCCTACTTTCCACCAAAAGGTAAGAGGTTTATTACTAATATTTGCGAAGTTGTATGAGAGCAAAAGAAATAATATCAATTACTTATTTGGGGCCTTCTTTTAGAATTGAGCATAAGTACCTGTCTATAAATACTAATGATTTATGGACTGAGCAGATGGCTTATCCAGTGAGGGCTTTCGCCACACAACCCTAAGTTCTACCCTAGAAGGAGAGAACGGGTTCCTGAAAGTTCTTTTCTGATCTCCATACAGATAATCAATAAAAGCTGTTTTAAAATTAATCTTTGTAGAGACCGTCAGTCTGAGTGGAGTGAGGCAGAGCGATTTTAAGAACTGCTCCAGTTTCACTTGAAGCTGTTAAGGAGTCATAAGATTTGATACACTTTCCTCAAAACTTTCTAATGATTTAATAAATTCAAATGAGTATATGTTTGAATATGTCTCTGCCTAAAGCATTAGTCTAAAGTCACATGGATTCAAACTTATTTTCCATTCTATGAGATCAAGATACACATGAAGTGATTCGTTTACATTTTATAAGATAAAACCTTTTACATAATTTCCAAGAAATACACAAGCAGGTGATGATGTGACACAGCACTGGGAGCATTTGTAACTCACTGTCAAGTGTTTATAAAAGAGTAAACCACCAGAGGAAGAAGGAGCAAAACACATCGGCCTAGGAGCATGGGTGCAGACTTTGTCAATGAGACTTCAGTTGCTCAGGAAATAGGCCACCATCCTAATGAAATTAAAAAAAAAAAATCCTGTATGGTGAAGGAAACAACCAAGTGAAGGGATGGCCTTCAGCTAGAGAATGGAAGGAAAATCTTCACAACTTTACCTGTGATGTGGGATTAATATCATGAATAAATACACAGAGAACTCAACAGACCAACAAGAAAGCACATGACCAAACCAAAATATGGACTTAGGAAGTGAATAGATTTTTTTTAAAAAAAAGTACAAATGAACAATAAGTAACTTACAAAGCATGCAGCAATTTAATCATCAGAGAAATGCAAATTAAAACTACTTTGAGATCTCATCTCACTCTAATAAAGAACGACTATCTTCAAGAAAAGAAGCAAATGCTTGTAGGGATGTGGGAAAGAAGAGCCCACTCATGTTGGTGACAGAGCACATTCAGGGCAGCCACCAAGGAAATGAGTGCAGAGATTTCTCAAAACATAAAAAGTAGAGTTATCATTTGATCCAGTTGTGCCACTGCCTGGCATGCACCCAGAGGGCTTTGTCTAAGCCTCAGACAGCTTGCACGTTCTTGTTTACTGCTGCTCTGTTTATGAGGGCTGAGAAAGGGAATTAGTCTGGCTCCCTCTCACCTGGCGGAGAGATAATGAAAATGACATTCAAGTACACAGTAGACTTTTATTCAACCAGAAAGAAAAGTTAAATTAAGAAAATTTTGGAAAAATATGTGGAAGTAAAAAATATATTAAGTGAGGTTACTCAGCAAGAAAGACAAATGCCACTGTCTCCTTCATATGTAGATCTAGTTTCTGATTTTTAGTATCTCTATATTTATGTGGAAACGAGTGCGTATTGCAGTCAGAAAACCAGAAAGGGGCCATGAGACGGGAAAGGGAAAGAGGCGTCAGGGGAGCTAAGGGAAAGGATGGTAGAGCGCATTGGGGTGAAAGGAGGAGCCCTGGTGGAAGGGCTGGAGTGGGGTGAGAGCAGAGAGAGAAGTAAGGGCTTTGGAGGCATAGCCGTCAGCAATGCCCAAATGTGTGTGAACTGCGCTAAGGAAACCTGTTTCTTAGTCAACTAGCTAAAAATAATTTTTTAAAAGGGTAAAAAATGTGAGGAATAAATGTAGTTGCTTGGACCACTTACTGCGAGGATAATTCTGTGGCTCATCACTACACAGAAGTCCCTGCCATGCCTATGCTCCTGTACAAGTCATGTCATCAAGGATACGTTTCCTGGGGAAAGGAGGTTGTGTTCCCAACAATAGGAAGAAAGGGTAAAGAAGAGCTGATGTTATTGCTCATTCAGAACTACAAACAGCAAATTAGCCATAGTAAAGAGTAAAGAGGGATACATTGAAGAACTTTTAGTTTAAAACAGGTCTAGAAAAAGTCTCATGGCTGGGAGGATTAACAAGTCTGGATAAGGCACCTCTGAGCTGCCACCCATCCCCACCTGGATTGCTCCCACCACTCTTCCGCAGCTACATGCTGTGTTCTCTCACTTGTTGCCGTGGTCTGGACACAGCAGTCTCTGAAAGCACAACCAGTTCCTAAACACTTCACTGCTGGGGTAAAGGCAAACCTGCATCTGTCCCACCTGATCTCACATCTCTCTCGCTGCTTCTGTTATTCCTCATCCTCTTCCCAGTCCCACAGTACTGTCTGTTCCAGGACCTCTCTGTACAGTGTTCTCTCGTCATGAAGTTTTGTGCCTCTGCCCTGCAATATTGGTGTGTGTGTGTGTTAAAGAGAGGGGGGAGGAGAAAGAGACAGAGAGATGGAGGAGAGGAGAGAGAGAGAGAGATGGGATAGTATGTTCTCTGGAAAACAGAATGATTCAAACCTATTTGATTGGCTTTATGTATCTTAACAGTACTTATATTGAGGTAAAGTCACTTAACTTGACATGCATCATTTTTTATGGTTATTCCAGGCTATGCATTCCTCCTCTTTCAAGAAGAGAGCTCAGTTCAGGCACTCATTGATGCTTGCATTGAAGAAGATGGAAAGCTCTACTTGTGTGTTTCCAGCCCTACGATCAAGGACAAGCCTGTAAGTAAACAGCACATGAACTGTGGCCTATAAAGAAGGCTGTTCAAACAGTATTTTTAAATTACTGCTTTAAAAATTAAGACTGCACTAACAATTTTAAACAGTAAAATAAATAATTTTCTCCACAGGTTCAAATCCGTCCTTGGAATTTAAGTGATAGTGATTTCGTCATGGATGGTTCTCAGCCTTTGGATCCCAGAAAAACAATTTTTGTTGGAGGTGTTCCTAGGCCATTAAGGGCTGGTAAGTAGACTCCCTAAGTCATACAAATTTGTCTTCTCTTTTTGTTGATTTTGGTATCTAAGGAAGTACGCATTTTTCTGCATTTGAGTTACTAAC
Source organism: Microtus pennsylvanicus (assembly GCF_037038515.1). NCBI lineage: Eukaryota > Metazoa > Chordata > Mammalia > Rodentia > Cricetidae > Microtus > Microtus pennsylvanicus. The sequence continues at coordinate 54,459,737 of NC_134590.1, read as the reverse complement.
TGAACTTAGTATTTTAAATGAATGAGTTACAAAGTTCTGTTTCTCAGTAGCTAGTAACCAAAACTCTGCAGACTGTCAGGTGGGGTGTAATTATATGTGTGAGTATTTTCTGAATGTGCATGCTATGTAGAGTCACACCATCTGAAGGAGCTAGTGACTGCTGTCTCTGAAAGCAGCCTCCTCAAGTCAGGGAGATACAAATTAACGTTACACGCATAAACGCTGATGAAGAAAGATGATTGGAGTAGGAATGCATGTGTGTTTATATATTCATATATTTATAAATATATGAATGCGGTATGTCCATATTTGGAATATACTATGGTGTGATATCTTAAAAATATTTAAGCTGATTTTAAAAACTAAAGAGAGTTTGGACAACGGGAGCATTGTGAAGCGTGTGTTTCAATGACAGAGTGAACGGCACATTTGGAAGTCAAGTGCAGAGCAGCAGAGGATATTCATGGGGGGACTGCATAAGGCATAACTGGATGACCTAGGGTGCATAGAGTTATTATGGAAGAGATACAGAATGATATTGGAAGAAATCAACAGAAGTTAGATCATGCAAATCTAATAGACTAATTGATGTTGATCATTAAAACATGAGGGTTTTTTAAGCCGAAGAGATACATAATCACATAGGCCTGTTTTTGGAAAGATCAGATAAGCTGATGATTCATGAAGAAGAAGAGATTGAGCAAATAAATAATGGTAGGCCAGGTACGGGCCTCTTGTATGGGATTGCTAGTGGGGGTAGAGAAAGAACCAGTTGGTCTGATATTTGAATCCTTAGGCAGAAAGTGCTGTTGGGTGGTTGGTGGTGGCTTGTAACTAGCTATGGGAAACAACCAAGGAGAGGCAGGTTAAAGGAGATTGGGATTTGGGCTATGAATATAAGTTCATGGCCCCATTCAGAAATCTGCAGTGGAAATTTCAACTAAACAATGTGGCATCTAGTAAAGTGTTTAAAAAATAAATTTCTAGTGTTTTGGAAATAAATGGGAGAGGAAGGATTGGATGAAGACAAGCAGATAAGCTTGTTTCCGTTAACCAAATGAAAAATGCTGGATTTTAAAGCAGACCTGACTGATGGAAGTGGGCAAATTGGATTGTCACTATGTTCTGAAAAGCAAGTCTGTGAAATTATCTGTATAGTGAAAATGAAGAATGAAGGCAGAAACTCTGTTGCTTACCCAGTTGAGTCAATGAAAACTCATCAGATCATGTTTTATTAAGTAGAGGAAGAATGTGTTCATGTGTGGTTCTTTTTAGCATGCTCTGTATTGCAGTATCACTTGAAATTGCCTGGTGGATGGTTGTTTGTGAGTATGGAATTCAGATACAACTTCAGGTCCACAGGTGGTATTCAAACACGTGACATAGAATGGGATCACCCAAACCCAAGTGTAGACAAAGGTACAGAGCCTGACGTTGCTCTGACGTTGAAAAGTGAGGGTAAGAAGTCGTCAGTGAAGTGAATTATCAGCAGAATCAAATGCCTTGCAATTCATATGCAAAAAAAATTCCAGGCAAAGTAATAGATTAGCTATGATCAGTGCTTCCAGCAAGAAGATTGAGCATTGGACTTAGAGATGGGAAAGTTGATCTTGAAAAGATCAATTAAAGTGAAGTCACAGGATGATAATCGAATCGTTAAGGGTTGTACAGATAGGTAGGGGGTCAATCTGGCTACAAAATCTGTTCCCCATTGGTCACCAGGGTGATTGAGCTGGTCTGGCCTCCCTCACCATACTGTGTTTCCCTTCCAACCTGAATGCTCTGTTAGAGAGAACAAGATTCTCTTGTAGGAAGAGAAATGAGTTTGAGAAGAAAGCTGAGCTGTGGGAGAGAGGAGGTGCCAAAGCAGTGTCCTTCCCTGAAGAAAGTGTATGAGATGAATAGGCAGGTGAAACAGCTGGATTTTAAGGAAAGAACATGAAACTCTGTCTCACACCAGATTATTAGACAGTGCGTGTGGTGGTAATGCGTGTAACTCTACAGTAAGAAGTGGTTTGGGGTTATTAGTCTGTTTGTGAGGGTTAAGATGTAACTCAGGTGTCGAATGCCTGCCAGCCCATGCAAAGCTCTGGCTCCCAGGCTTTCTCTTAACAGCTGCTTTGTGTTAGTGTTCTCTTAACTCACTGTTGATTTACTGTCTTCTCACCTTCAACCTGAGTGTCTTTTCTTTTGAAGTGGAACTTGCTATGATCATGGACCGGCTGTATGGTGGTGTGTGTTACGCAGGAATTGATACGGATCCAGAACTAAAATACCCAAAAGGTGCTGGGCGAGTTGCTTTCTCCAATCAGCAGAGCTATATTGCTGCCATCAGTGCTCGATTTGTTCAGCTTCAGCATGGTGATATTGATAAACGCGTAAGTTACATAGCGGGAAGTCTTCCGTGTCTCACTTAATACGTATAGGTGCTTTTTATCGTAAGGAGTTGATAACATGGCTCAAACACTTTTATCTTCCTTTATCTCCTAGCACTATATCCTTGAAATACAAAGTTCTTAATGTATTTTAAACTTGAAGCATTACATAAGAGCCATTAAGTATAGATGTGATTTTAAAGCCATGTCAGAAGTTTTTAGCAGCCTATTGGTCCCAGCTATCCGTCTAGCTGTGGAGCAGTTTATACAACCTTGTGCTCAAGACAGAGTGCCTGGAACCACAGGAAGTGCTAGTTAAGAGCTAGTTTTCATTTATAAAAACTAAAATTCAGAAACTGTGTATATTTCTGTAAGTCATTTGACCTAAAATTGAAAACACTGGTTTATTAGCGCATAGATTGGGTCTGTATATAGAAGTCTGTGAATGACAGCTGAAAGCCGTCCTCCTGAATACTTGTGAGCTCTGATTGTCATCTAAAATAGGAGAAAAGCTGCTCATTTACATATCAGTTTCACACCAAAATCTGTGAATTGTACATCAGTAACGATTCTAAAACAGTGACACCAGCCAGCCAGCCAGAGACAACAGCCTAGGGTGTTCCTCAGTTACAAGAAGGCAAGGCTGCTGCAGTAAAGCAGCCAACACTGATCCACAGTGTAGCGATTCCCAGGTCTTACACCTTCCCTGTGTTCAGTCTTCCCAACTCCAGCAGAGTCTGCATTCTCACAGATGTGGAAACAGGTCAAGAGAGTCCCCTCAAACCTGACATCATCTGCTCAATCAGTCCTTCACAGTGGGGCTTTATATCTTATGAGTTTATAATGAGGTCTGGACATGCCCTGGATCAGATTAGCCACAGTTCTGACTTGTTTGCAGCAGCTACTGCAAGCAAGGTGCAGCCTGGCCTGCGAAAAGAAAGAAGGCTGCTGCAGTCTTGGTGGCTATTGAGTTTCACCAGCTACAGATGATACCGTAATGAGAGGAAAATCTGGCAAGAAATGAGTCTCCCATGATAATCCCTTATGAATTTTGCTCACAATTTGAAAAGACTAATGCTAGCATACAGGTGTTCTAAAGATACAAAAGTGAGACTAGAATATCTTCGATCTTTAGTTTTTAAAGTGTTTTTCTCTCTTTGGAAAATAGGATTAAATAGCTCTCCGTGACCTCTGAGGGAAACATGTTGAAATCAGTGAATTAGTGTTTAACCACTTAAGCTCACAGCCAATTATGAACCTGAAACACGATACACAAATGTACTCAGCACAGAAGCAAGCTGGCTTTCATTTCCCCTCCAGTGGGGGAAAGCGGCTTCCCTAAGACACTGCTACTTTTCTCTAAAACACTATAAACATTTAAAATCATTCCAATTTTTTTTTCTGAAGCAGATGCCAGATTTTTTTTTTTTTTTTACCTCTTGTCTTTGTAGGTGGAGGTAAAGCCATATGTGCTGGATGACCAGATGTGTGATGAATGCCAGGGCGCACGCTGTGGTGGAAAATTTGCCCCCTTTTTTTGTGCCAATGTCACTTGCCTGCAGTATTACTGTGAGTTTTGTTGGGCAAATATCCACTCTCGTGCAGGACGTGAGTTCCATAAGCCATTGGTGAAGGAAGGTGCTGATCGCCCACGTCAGATCCACTTCCGCTGGAATTAAGCGAGCAAACTGGCCTCCATCTACCAAGGAAAGGAAGGGTGCATGTGGCTTACTGTGCTGAAGATACTGACCTGCAGAAGAGATAAGTGCATTCTTCTGCTTCTCACCCAGCTCTCAATACATGCATCGTTATCAGCAGCCAAACACTACAAGCCTCTTGTTTTTCACCAAAACCCTACATCTCAGGCTTACTAATTTTTGTGATATTTTCATGTTAAAATAAAATGTTTTTTTGTATTTTCTCCAAGTTATTTTTATATGTAAAGTTAAAATTAGATATGAGAATGTTTTGCGTAGGGGCAACACAGTCTGCTGCTATATAGTGGGTGAAGCGTGCACTTATTTCTTAACATGGGTTTTTAACTTCAAGATCTGCCCCAGTACTTTACCAAAGGTAGCAAAATAATAGTGAAGATGGAATATGTCTGCTACAAATGCTTATTTTTATTGTTGCTGTTTTCAGTGTGTACATAAACTAAAAATTAGGGTTGATTTTGTTGCTCTCCATTTTGACTTGCAAGAAATAATACCTCAAGATAATCTGATTTATTAGCTATTTTTAAACATTTTTAATCACAAGCTGTATTAGCTTTGCTGCTATATAGGTGTTATGTGTAAATGTCACCTATTAATACGGGATTGAAAACGTTAGAGACACACTGCATTGCGGATGAAATGCAGGCAGCACAATATGGCCGAAACTGCCATAGTTTAGAATGTGAAACAATGCATGTTTACTTAACCTGTGTCCACCATATGCATGCACTAGGACATTAACTAATGAGGTGAGGTATTGCAAATGTTCAAAAAGCTCTCTTGAATCTAGGTAGCATGGACAAATTATAAAATTTGTTTCTTTACAAAACAGCAAACTTGCATGCATTCTTGTGACTTCAAGTTAAAAATGTTGTCCTACTTGTGTACAATATGCAAATTAGTTTTAGATTAGAGAGTGCAGCCATTTTGTGATCTGGTCAGTAGTGGAATTCGATTTTATGCAGACTGGATGTAATATTTGTAATCCCTGTGCAATTTTGTGATGTGCGGTTCTAATTCATGTGCAGTGATATAGTATAGATTAAAGATTGAATAAAAGAAAAACACAGGAATTTTAAAGAAAGTTGATTTTAGCCCCTTTGATAGTTCATGGTTAAGATATCCTTTAAAAACCAAAGATGGCCAGCACACTGCTAACCAGTCACCGAATGTGAGACCCATGAGAAGCCCATACTTAAAAAGAGGGTTTTATAGAAGAACACAGAACTCTAGTGAAGTCAAAATGGAGATGGGAAAATATACCAGATGGCTAGTTGCATAAAATTTACCTTTAAGACAGTGGTGAAATCTGGCTTCAATTTGCTTATATGTTTGACCTATGTATATGGGGTCTTCTGTCTAAACTGGGGTCACTGTTGCATGGAGCATTGTTATTCTTAATGGTTAAGAATTGCTTTTTTAAAACTTTGATGAAGGAATTTCAGTAATGACTTTGCTTGCAGTTTTTTTTTCTTTTTTCTTTGTTGAGGGAGTTGCGTGGAAACATGCACAGTTCTGACCTAGAACATGGTTCGTGGTGGTTTTCCTCTTTAGAGCATCCTAGCTGCAGCTAGCCCTGTGTTGATGATGTAGGAGTTACTCTGCAGTGGAAGCAAAGCACCCCACAATGGTAAATGGTTTTGGTTTTGGTTTTGTTTTTATTTTAATGCAGAACTAAGATTTTTGACTCTAAAGAGAGAAAATTACAAGGGTATAGTCTGTGCAGCAAGCCCTTGGGACAATCCTTCACATGAGCAAAGTGCTGATCTCAACATTGGTTGTCAATGGTATGCTTTTTTGTACTGTAAAAATACGTGGTTCATGTCTAACTCTGCTGTTTTATTGTGGTTGTGGCTCAAGTTTTTAATGTTTGAAGTTGATGCTGTTTTCAGAGGAGCTCTTTACTAGTTTATTTGTCAGTGTCCCTACTTGTTACTCCCATGACCCTCCAGAGTGTCTGGAGCATTCTTTTCTACCCTCGCCCTGCCAGACCTTGATCCATTTTGACATTTGTTATGCACTATTTTTATATCTCTGTGAGAGATTTTTCCAACAGTCAGCTATTTTATGGCACACTTTTTTTGACTGATGACATCTCCTTTGCTATACCTCAATTTTTGGAATTTAGAAAAGAAATCAGTAGTTTTGCAATGTTAATTATTTAGATATTTAATTTCGCAGATTTTTAAACTTTATTTTCATAATTTCTGCTTAATGTTTAAAATTGAAGAGCCTTTTCATGTATTAAATAATGAACTCTAAAATAAATTGTGTGATAATTGGAGACACCGAAAATCATTTTCCCTTCTTAAACAGAATCAACTTTGAAATGAAGGGAAACGAAATGGTGCCCTTTCCCACCAGGGTGACCGCGACAGAAATGCTGGTTTGTGTCACCTTCGTTTCTGTTAGGACAGAGCTTATTGGTCTAATATTTTGTTCCCCCTGCCTCACCCCTACCTCTAATTTGTTTCTTTTTCTGTTTGGGGATTATTTTTCCTTTTATGTACTACATTCTTATTTTCTAACTGTTGAACACTGTATTAGAGTTTTTTTAATTTACAGATCATATTTATTTTACTATTTTTGTAGAAAATTATTAATTTTGATTGTATTTTTGTATTTCAAAGCTTCTTCATTTGTGTTCCCTAAATGTTCATATTGCTGCCCAAAAGTATGAATGACTGTGGAGGAAAAAGTACTTTAAAAGTCCACCCTTTTTGTTAAGAAGGAGACATTTAGCATTTATATATTTGTGTATGGAAAACACTTGATATTTTATCCCTGTTGCATCTGGCTGCACGAGCCTCTCCTCACAGATGCCGCAAAACTTGAATATAACACACTTTGGAAGGCTGACTAACCTCGATTCTGTGTTGTGATGTGCAATACTGTTTCTAATGTTTGTATAAAGATACAGTGTAAACCTTTTTAATGCAAATTTATTTTTTTCATTGCATATTTTGCAGACTTTATCCACAGTGTCATTTTTTACTGTCAGAAAAGATGCCCCTTTTGTCATTGCAACTATTTTTTAAACCCAGAAATCTTTGTACTGATGTAAATGATTGTAGTTATTTTGGATAGTGTTTTGCTAACAAAAGGAGAGACTTTTTTCATGCATATTTCTATTTTGTTTTTTTGGGTTTTATTTTATTTTAATAGTAGTAAAATACTTGGAATAATTTTTCATATTCTTGTCATTAATATTATTTTGTATTTTTATGTGAAAATATATAATTTTATGACACTAATTGCTAAAGTTTATTTTATGTTGAATTATTTTTGGAGCTGAAATCTTTGTAATATTAAAGCAACTAGTTTCTAATTCCCAGTTTCTGTATAGAATCGCACAAGTGGTTTATGGAGTGTTTGGATTGTAACTATAAATGGTTCTTTGATATGCAAATTAATATTTTCAGTTGATTTTATTTTATATTCCTAATGGGGTGTTAAAGCCGTTTTTTATTTTTTTCTAAATAAAAAGAGAACCCATGCTTTTATGGACACTAGGTAAAACGCCTTCAGCTTAAAATTTTTGTTAAATAATTTAGTTTATTTTATTGTTATCTTCCAGGTGTCTAAATCTCCAGTCTGTCTGTTGTACTGGTAATTTAACTCTGTAATGGAATAGTTTGCTGCCAACTATTTATATTAAGTAATTTTTAAATATTTGTAATATTGTTGACTGACTAATAAACTATTAAGTTATTGGCATAGCTGTGGAACCTTATTTTATAGTTCGCATCTTACACACTGCCTGGGACAGGGAAAGTGGTGGTTTGCTCAGAGGCCACTCCACAGTGCCGCATACAGCTGGGACTATGCAGAATTCCTCGGTATTTAAGCCTGGAAGCCGCTTTGCATTCGTGCCCTTTCCTGCACCTAGCCCTCGCACACCTTAGAAATCTCTCACAGTGCCCCCAGAAGTGTCACCTCATCTGACTTGATGCAGTACTCAAGGCTGCCTAGACAGTGCAAAGGTCAAGAACACTGATGTTCTTCCAGAGGACTCCAGTTTGGCTCCCAACATCAAGTTGGGCAGCTAACGACTACCTGTAATTCCAGATCCACAGGAGCTGGGACACTGGCATGCACATGCATTTAAAACCAGACCTGTAAATAAATGTTTAAAAACGAAGTTAATTAATGGAAAGTAGGTCTAATGATGCCACTTTAGTGATTCTGGCCTCTGCAGGTGCCTGAACACATATGGAACACACAGACACACACGAATAAGAATGAAAATATATTTTAGAAATCTGTAAGAGCCAGAGGTTTGAGAGAACTGGGGTCCAACTGTCTTTTGGAGAGAGGACTGTTGGACTCATGAACCCATAGGGCCTGCTGCTGAAGGCACAAGCCCTGCACAAGATCAAGCCAGTCAGCTTTCCAGTGGGAGGGGCCATGCACACAGTCTCCCACCCAGCACGAGGGAGGGGGAGGGAATATCAGTTCAAGGTTGTGGTCCTGGTAGGTTGCCCATACTTTATACTCCATGGCTACATCATGTACATAGAGGCAGAACTGGCTGGGCTCAGTGGGTTACAAAAAAAAAAAAGAAAAAGGGAATGGAGGGTGATCCAGGACAAGATGGAGGGGAGTGTAGGGGTGAATATGATCCAAAATGCATTGCATACATGTATGGATATTCAAAAATAATGGTTATATTTAAAAATAAAATTGGGCTGGAGAACTGGCTCAATGGTTAAGAGCACTGGCTGCTCTTCTAGAAGACCCATATTCATTCCAAGCCTGGCTACTCATAACCATATGTAATTCTGGCCTCGGTATCCTTCAACCTCTTCTGGCTTCCAAAGGCACCAGGCATGCAATAAATGCACATACATACATGTGACAAAATCTCCATACATACGTTTTTTAAGATGTAAAAGTTAACATTTTCCCATATTCTACAATATGATCAATCCCCCTAAATGTGTTAGTCAGCATTATGGCCCCTACATCATCATCACCACCATCACCCATAGCCTACATCATTGCCATAGCCTCCCAAATAAAACGTGGATTTGCACTTAGTTCTATCTCAACACAGGCTCCTGGTTTTTCTATTTGAAATCTTATAAAATCCAAAGATTCTCATCTATTCTGTGGTATTTTAAATTATAGCAAGTGTTACATTGTCTTGGCTTCTCTGATGCTGACACATCATCTAACTTGCTAGGCTCCTCTTTCACTTAACAAAAGAATTGTTTGGTCTTTTTGAGACAGTTTCCCCAAATCAGGCTGTCTTAGAAATCAGCCTCCAAGGAGCTTCAATTACAAGTGTGAGCCACGGCACTCAGCTACAAAAGAATTCGTTTCTAATACAACCCAAGGACTGGACACTTACAAAGTAGGATCCTTGCCACCGTTCCCCTTTATATAGCCCTCTGTAGAAGTGAAAATTCAGTTTAGTTCAAACACAAAGGAATACACTACAGAAGATAAAACAAGTTAGAAAATAGGGTTGGTGGGAAAGAGAACTGCTTCTTGAAACAATTTGACTTCATTAAATTCATGTTGAAGAATATGTCTTAAATTTTTGCATTATTTTAAAAAATGTAGTTGGGCCCAAGATGGTTCAGAGGGTAGAGTACCAGCTGTGTAAACATAAATACCTAAGCTCGGATCCCTAGCACCCACGTACAGACCAGTCACAATGGCAGGCATCTGTAACCATAGCAACCACATACAAACCAGCCATGATGGCAGGCATCCATAACCCTAGCACCCACGTACAGACCAGCCATGATGGCAGGCATCCGTAACCCTAGCACCTACGTACAGACCAGCTATGATGGCAAGCATCTGTAGCCCTAGCACCCACGTACAGACCAGCCATGATGGCAAGCCATCTGTAGCTCTAGCACTCACGTACAGACCAGCCATGATGGCAGGCATCCATAACCCTAGCACCCACGTACAGACCAGCCATGATGGCAGGCATCCGTAACCCTAGCACCCACGTACAGACCAGCTATGATGGCAAGCATCTGTAACCATAGTTCTGCGGGAAGTGGAATGGAAATGGGGAGGAGCCCTGGAGCATATTGGTCAGACAGTCTAGTCAGTTGTGAGCTCCATGTTCACTTGGAGATCTATCAAAAAATTAGCTGGAGACACCTGAGACTAACCGCTGACCTGCACATATACAACACACACCGTGGGGGGGAGGAGGATGAGAAGTTTAACACCAAACAAACCTTTCTAAACTATCTATATGGGGCTAGAGAGATGACTTAGCAGTTAAAAACACTCCTCGCTCTTCCAGAGGACCAGAGTTCAGTTCCCAGCACTCAGGTCAGGTCTAAGTGCCTGTAACTCCAGGGATAATATAATACCCTCTTCCTACGTATTCTCTCTCTCTCTTTCTCTCTTTCTTTCTCTCTCTCTCTCTCTCTCTCTCTCTCTCTCTCTCTCTCTCTCTCTCTCTCTCCTTTCTCTCTCTCCTCTCTCTGTGTGTGTATGTGTCCTCCCTCTCCACATACAAATAAAAAGAAAAACATGTATTTGAAGGCCAGAAGGAAGGGATATATTTAGGAAATAAAGATGGTGCTAGGTCTCAGTCATGGGCAAAGATGGCCAACTAATGTATCATTACAAAGTAAAATTTCTATTTCAGTTAGGTGACCACTTTAATCTTTTAGGTTCTGCCTCTTTCACATGGTTGCATAGTTTACTTCCTCATCACTAAGGACCAAACTTACCTTGCTCAGTTGAGTTCAAGATACTGTTTTTAGTGTGTGTGTGTGTGTGTGTGTGTGTGTGTGTGTGTGTGTGTGTGTGTGTGTGTGGTGTATGAGGTATGGGGAGTACACACATTGTCACACTGCACTTCTGCTTATGTGGGTTCCTGAGGTCAAACAGAGGACAGCTGAGCTGTCTCCCAGCCCCTCAGTTATGACTGACTTCCTACGATCAGCATGTTTTCCTCTCGGATGTACCAGGCTTGCACAGCTCAGGCCACAGGGCTCATCTTGTGAGCATCCTGACGCATTTCTCTCCACTCACATCTACGTGTTTTATATCTTGCTAATGAAGTGTAGTTTAAGGAAGATGGAAAAGCAAATGCTTGCTCCGATAATAAGACAAGAGAGAGGGGGAAGAAATTCAAAACCCAGGTCTCAGATTTTTTTTTAGGGGGAGACCTGAATTCCAGATCTTCAAGACTTCTTTCATTTTTAGAATTGTATGATATCACTCAACATCAATTCACACTGTATTTTAAAACTCTTGCCAGGAAATGGGAGCTTCCTCCAAGTGAGTACCCAGCCCCTAGTCTATGTGTTTACGATGATAGCAGACTAGTCACAGTACACAGAGGGAAGCTACTTGTGTCTGTCAATGGAAAATCAGCAAAACACTTGGGATATTAACTGTGCAAGGAATGTTACTCCTCTCAGAAGGACATCCTGACACGTTCTATAACGCAGGTGAACGCTGAAGACATTGCACTAAGAAAAATAACTCAGTGGCTCAAAACCAAGAAAGTATTCCATAATACAATGTACCAAAAGTAGTGACTTTTACAGACACAACAGAATGGAGTTTTCCAAAGTCTGGGGAGTTATTGCTTGGTTCAGACCTTGGGGTGGAAGTGAAGTGGTCATGGATGGGCCGAGGATCATATAAAACTCTGAATGTGTATAATATATGTAGCATTCACAGAACCTTAAAGATAGAGGGGCCCCCCTTGAGAGATGCTCACCTATTCAAAGCACTTGATACTCTTCCTGAGGCTAGAGTTGGGTTCCCTTTCACACATATCAGAAAGCTCAGCACAGCACTGGGGGATCCAACAACCTCTTCAGGCCTCCACCCTTCCTTCCCTCTACCCCACGCATGCACATATACAAATATAAAATATACACGTAAACTTAAACCCTAAAATCGAGATAGTCAGGTTTATATAGTTTGTAAAAATGAAACATAATAATAATACTGCCGGGTGGTGGTAGTGCACATGTTTAATCCCAGAGACAGAGGCAGGCAGATCTCTGTGAGTTCAAGACCAGCCTGGTCTATAGAGCTAGTTTTAGGACTAGCTACAAAGAAACCCTGTCTCAAAAAACAAACAAAAAAGAATTGTTTACCTGTAGTAGGAGGCTGTTTGTTCATTCCCAGCTGCCCAGACACTATAATCACACAGAAACTATATTATTTGCAATACTGTTTGGCCTATTAGCTCATGTTTCTTATTGGCTAGCTCTTATATCTTAAATAAATCCATTTCTGTTCATCTGTGTATTGCCACGTAGTTGTGGCCTACCGAGCTGCCTCGTTTCTCTCTGACTCTGCCTACTCTCTCTCTCTCTCTCTTCTCGAAGGAGGGCTGAGAAGGAATCTAGTGACAAATATTCAGAATATTGCCCCAAAGTCTGTGACTGCCTCTCTGAGCTCTAGTCTGTATGAGATACCCTTCCGAGAAAAGAAAAGTTTGCACCCATCACACTTCCATTCTTCATCAGTGACCCATCGAGTCTGGTAGAGAAAAACACCGGTGATATATCTAGTGAATTCTTAAGTTCCAAGCAACAGGAAGTTATTGGATTTAGCATGAGAAATTTGCCTAATCACAAAGCAACACGAGGCCACCAGTTCAAGGTAGTACTGATGAGAGCTTTGCAGCACCTTGGAGGCTTGCATGGTGGCCCTTGATGAGCATTCTGATTCAAAGTCAGAAAGTCAATTTTCCCTGGGAAAGTCACAACAAATCCTTTCACGAGGTCGCCTGCAGCGCAGCACTGGGATGCACCTAAATGTTGTGCAAGAAATGTGTCCGCTAACTAAAGGTAGCGGCATTAACAGGGAAAACTTCTCAACCACAGGGAATCTCCACCACAAAGTGAATGAGAGTCAGAAGTTTCCAAACGGCTGCTTTATGCTACATGCTCCAAAACTACAGGCTGCCGTGGAAAGAGATGCAGAGACCCATTAACCTTGGGTTTGGCTTTCTGGTAGTAAACCCAAAACAGAGCCTGTGTTCAGGAGTTGACAGATAGTTTTCTAGGTTGAAAATGTTGTGACTACCAGTAGAAACTGATTTTCTGACTCAGAATAAGGTTACCACACAAATCTCCACAGTGCTGCCAAGCATTCCCCAGGACCACGGCGGAACTGGGGGTCGTCTGTTGCCCTGACTGTGACTAAATAGCTTCACGTTGTCGCGGCTTGAAACCTGAGAAGTGGCTAGTCCTGTCACTTTTCTTCTACCAGATTCAATAGGTCACTGAATAAAAGCGCCTCACTCTGAAGAGACACATGAGACTCTTAGAGAAACCATCTTGGAAGAAGAACAAGGAACAGCTAGGGAGGAGAAATAGAGCCAAGTGTGCCCCTTTCTCTCCCCAGGCTTCTCAGTGTACACCAGGATATGTCTACCAAGCAAATGTCCACTGGAGAAAAGAGGAGCCACCCTTGGCAGCTGACAGTGATGGACAGACAGACTCCTGGGGCTGCAGGACCGCTGTGAGAAAACAGCCCCTATCACATGTCAGCTGGCTGCTTGTTTGAACAACTTCCCAAGGCAGCTGCTCTTGGGATCCCTGATCTACAGATCAGGAAGGGCTCAGACTGGCAGGGTAACATTCCCAAGATTGTGAAACTGGTAAATGTCAAATTGGGCTGAAGTCAATCACCTGCCCGACGTCTCTCGTCATGCTTCCCAGGCTGGAAGATTGCTGTGGATACAGTATTTCTTAGAGCACATATTGCCAGGTATTGTCAAAACAAGCAGCACCGCTTAGAGATCTCCGAGGAACAGAAAGTGATTTTATATTTTTGCTTTTCAACATCAGGCATCTTTTCATTTTTTGGTTTTGGTGCATGCATGGGCGCCCTGATATATGGGTGGAGATGAGAGGCCAATTTTTCAGGAGTAACTTCTCTCCTTCCACCTTGTTTTGAGACAAGACCTTGTCTCTCTTGTTTCCCTGATTTAGTACATAAGCTCCCAGCTGCCCCTCCTATCTCTGTCTCCTCCCCTCTCTCTGCAGGAGTTCTGGGAGCACAGGTGAGTGCTAGGAAGTCCCAGGTTTTATGTGAATTTGGGGGATCAAACTTGAGTTATTAGACCTGAGTAACAAGAGCGTCTAGCCACTGAGCCACCTTCCCATCTCTAGAAAATGAATATTAATCATTTGTTTATTGTCGATCCTGCTTAGTTCTGATTCTTTAGAGAAACTTGAGTGATGTGAGATGAAATCATTTACATTTTTAAGCAAAAAATCAGTATTTTAAAAATTATTCACTATACTAGCTACACTTTAAAAGTTTTAGAATAGAAACGATGCCTTGATTCAGTTCCAACATCATTTCTATTCCACTGCGTGGGAATTATAACATTTCCTTGCATACACCACTATCACTATTTGCTATTTTTCAAGAATATAATTATGGCTATCTGATTCCATATCATCATTTCACACTAAATTATAGACATTCCTCATGATTCATTCAGTCTTCACAGCCACCCCTTTTAGTACTTGTACCAGCGGAGAGCAAAGGCGCTGTAGCTGACTTAGCTTCCTCTTACCTGTGGCAAACTGGATTTATTTTTGGTTTTCACTGTCTACCTGCATAAAGGGTTTTACATATTTGGAAGTATTTTCTTAGGGAACTTTGTCAAGTGGAATAATAATATCAAAAGGTACACTTTTATCCAAGTCACAAATTCTTGTTGTCTTTCAAAGCCTGCCAAACCTACATCCCACCCACAAGATATGAGCATCCTAATTTTTGTGACTTCCTTATAGTGACTTCATTTAAATCCCTTTCATATATTAGGAAGCCTCTACAGTAATGAGTGTCCATATAACTTTTCGAATGGCCTTTCGTGCTAGATGTCTCACATCATAGTCCTTCCTTTACCTTCCCCCGAGCATCTTCTCACTGTCTTCTTCCCTCAGCTACCTCCCTATCCCTCTGGTCCTCTTGCAGATCCTCTTTCCCAATTAGGCCTACTCAGCCCTGGTGTCACATGTAATCCATTTCTCTTTCTTTTATTTTTCTTACCACTCTCCCTTCCTAAATATATCATCCTACTTCACTTGTTGAGTTTCATGACCTATGCCATCCACACATACATATTATAGTACACACATATGCACACACACACACTCATGCATCTCTGTGTGTGTGTGTGTTTGTGTTTGGGTGTGGGGGTGTGCACGCGCGCGCTTGTGCGCATGTACAGGAATTCCCCAGTCTGGAACCCCTCAGCCTGCCAGTCATAGTCTTGGTCCCTAGTGTTTTGAGGATCTTTCTTTCTATCTGGGGACTTCTGTAATTGAGGCTCGGAGGGGTGTAGCAACTTGTCGGCGGATGATTTGTGCCCAGCTGTGCACATGTGGAGACTGCCAAGAATATTCTGCAGCATACTTGACAAATTCCCATGAAGCTAATTGACAAGGCAGTGACACAAATGGAGCTTTTCCACTCTCTGCACTTCCCAGGGCCCGTGGAGACTCCCAGCTCCAGGCTTCTACGGAACACTTCTGCCTCCTCCATTTCTGCTGCCTTTAAAACCTCCCATGTCCAAGGGGTACCTGGAAACGCCTATGCACCCTTTAGTGTATAGGGTCACCACACCTTTATCCCAAGTCTCAATCTTCTGTTATCCCTAAAACACTTTTTGTTTTCAAGAGCTTAAGAGCCTGGCCCTCTGAGTTCCTTTGATGGTGACATGGGACTACTGTAAATTCATAAAAAGTTATTTCTGAGAAGGAGCTGATGGATGCTGAATCATCTGTTGGTAATTTTATATGATGAGATTGACAGATCTCTCCAAAGATTGGCTCTGCCTTTATACATTCCACATTTTGTTTTGTCTCTAATACTGTTATCTCTTCTTTTGGGAGCAGGGTGGACTGGCTCCTAAACAAAAAGCTCATGTTCTATGGTCAAGTAATGGAGGCTGCATTCCAGAACCTTCCAGAAGACAAACAGCCTACTTTCATAGGCATGCCTCACCCACAATCGCCAAGTCCAGAAAGCTCTGCTATTTTATTTCTCTCACTTGATGGTAGCATGTAAGTTTAGCTGAAGCAAGGCTACCAAGCTATGATCTTAGTATACATTTTCATATGTACCACTATAAAAACATTAGTGGTTGGCTGTGAGAAATTACCAGTGTTTTTAAAAGTCTTAGTGTACCCTTGGCTACAAATTTAAAATTCTGATTAAAAAAAGTCTAAAAATATAAGTAAACAATTACTAAAGACTGACGTTATACTGTAAAGCTGTTGGAAAGACAAATAAACATTATGATGTATGCAGGGAAAGTTGGTTTCTACACAGTCTGATAAGTACTTATCAGTCCTGGCATTCATCACCAGGGTTAGTGCAGGCCTGTGGGTTAAAGGGCATAACCTCACCTAACAACATTATCCTCCCTTTAGACACCGGCTAAAAATAGTTATGTCAGCCATATGCACTTCAGATAAATTGATTACAATTAGAATTTCCTGTAACCTTTCCAGTCCAACCATTTCTAGAATTATTCCTTGATTTCTCAAAAATGCCCTGTTTATTACAGGGTTCCTAGGAAAACATAGGAAGTGTCCTATTTATTATAGGAATTGTTATCATCCATCTCAGGAAGTCCCAAAGATGAGGTTCACAACATGGTTTCTAGGAGGGTGTTGGGTACCTTCACCCCGTGGAGTCAGGATGCGACCCCTCTTTGACCCTTGACATGTTCACCAGTTGGGAAACTGCAACAAGCCCCAAGCTTCCATATCTAGCATCTCCATCAGGGGTTCATTGAATACATATGATAGATTAAATCATTAAACAACTGTACTTACTCTCCGGCTACTCCCCCCTCTCCGGGGTTCAGATTGACTCAGAATCTTAACCTTCTAGTCATGTGACTGATCTCTTTAGTGATCAGGCCCTGTTCTGAAGCTGTCAAGGAGCCGTTCTTGACTTAGCTCATTGGTATGTGGTTCATGGGACACACATAAAATTGCATGGTGTCTGTACCTTGAAAAAATAGACAAACTCTAGGCTAATTCTCTAGTATGCAGCAACATCGCATCTGTTAACGTGACTTAGGACCAGCAAACAGATTCATGGGTCGGTTTCTCATCTGTTGATACTAATACCTAATGGGAGGAAAAGCCCTCCAAGATGGTTCTCATTTGAGTTAATATTTAATATCAGATTCTTCTCGGCTTCTGGGTAAGGACAGGGTGATTTTTTTACTCCAGCCTTGACAGACGGTAAAGACACAACAGCATACCCTTCTTAAGCCGAAAATCCCTCTGTGCTAGGGAGACAGCCTAGTCAGCAAGTAAGTAAGTGCTTGATATGAAACCAGGGGACTTTGACTCTGGATCCTCAACACCTATGGCAAAAGTCAAGCACAGTGCTGTAATCCCATAACCTTGGGGATAGAGTGAGAAGTTTCCAGGAGCTCACTGGCCAGCCAGACTCGCAGAATCATTGAGCTGCAGGCTCAGAGAGAAACTCTATTTCCAACAACAGTGCGGAGAAAAAGACTGGGGAAGGCAACTAGCATTGAACGTTAGCACATGTGCACACACTTAAATAATTAGCGTTCAGAGCTTGGTGTTGTCCTCAAATTCAACGCAATAACTTCTGGTGTTCTATTTTTGAGATAATATTAGCTATTTTAAAATATACTCTGTCATGCTAACCACAAAGACTTCAAGCCCTTGTGTATTTTAGCATTTTTATTATTAATAAAATTTAATTTTATTTATGCTCACTTTAAGATCATAAATTCTTTGCATGCATGTGTTTATTTGGTTGGCCACTCCCACAAGTTCTCCATCTCCATTGCCCCAACACATCTTGCAAGCAGGACAGGCTGAAGGGACAATCGCAGACCCCGTATGTGACTGCGCTAGGTCCTCTGCAAATGTGTTCTGTTGTTAGCTTGGTGTTTTTATGATACTTTTAACAGTGGGAGTGGGGTGTCTCTGACTCTTTTAACTGCTCTTAGGATTCTTTTCCTCCTACTGGTTTGCCTTGCCCAGCCCTGACACAAGGGTTTGTGCCTAGTCTCATTGTAACTTGTTATGTTGTGCTCAGTTCATACCCCTGCTCTTTTCTAAATGGAAATAGAGGAGACGTGGGGATCGGAAGTGGAGAGAGGGTAGAAGAGGAGGGAGAGAAAACTGCAGTTGGGATTTATTATATGAGAGATGAATTAAAAAATCAAAGCGTTTCCTACCATTTTCTTTAAACTGATCAGTTTTCTGAGGAATATCAAATAAAAAAGTATTTCCATTGCTCAATTAATTTTAATTCAAAATGTACTAGACCTTCATTTACATCAATTGACTAACAGGTAAAGAGGTCCAGTCTTCTGGAGTTCTACAGAGAGGTACCACAGATACAATGTGTAGATCTCATAGCTACAATTTGTGATACATTTGTGAACATTGTACGGGTTACAACCTATTGCCAACATCGCGTTACCCTTTGTTGTCGTAACAGTGTATCCCAATTCCTATGAACTAAGACACCATGATGGTGTCTGTATTAGATCTCTACTGTATTCTTCCTTTGCCTTTAGCTCCTTCCATGATTCTATGCCTGTCCTCAAATCATCTTCAGTGTCCTCAGAGAGGGGCCTGTTAGACACTACTATTTTATTAGCAAACAAATGTTGCAACTGACTTTGCTTTTAGGTTACTTACTTTGATTGGTCAAGAACAGGACCCAGTGTTAGCTAGGTTCCTAAGTCCTTCCTAGCACCTTTCTGGTTCTTTGGCTCACATTGACTTTCCAATGCCCTGAAGTTGCTACGACTTTCCACAAACCACTTCTGGTCCTTGATGCAGACCCTACAGCTCACTTTGATGCTGCACTAGACTTCATGAGTTCTTCCTGTACAGGACTGAAAGTTTCATTTCTTTCCAGCTCAGCCTCTGGTCTAGTCAGTCACCTGTTCTGTGGTTGGTCGCCTGTCCTTCAACTAGCTGCCAGCAGGATAAGAAGCATCACTGTGGTGTGGGCTATAGAGAGGCTGTCTCCCTGCAGTGGCCTCAGGCCCGCTTTGCCTTTGTGTGTGTTTATTATTGCCAGCAAACATCCCAACCAACTTGAGATGGCTGTTAGTTTGTCTATTTCAGATAGGATATCACTTCATGGAGCAATAACATGACATATATTTGTGGAAATAAAAAATTTCCGATGAAATTTAAATGAAATAACTAGATTAACTTAAGAACTGAAGATAGTCCTAACATACAGTTTCCATCAATTGAAGATTCTGAAAAAAAATGCAGATATTTATTTTATTATATAAATGTTTTATTTTCCTTTAAAAATACTCTCCATGAATCTTTTTGAACTACAACAAAAATTCAGGGAATTTCAGGGAAAATTTTAGGGAATCACTTCAGAACTTGGAAATTTATTTTCTTTTTAATATCTTTTTTGTTAGTTAACCAGTAGTTGAGGGTAGCAATTTCACTTCTAAAAGTCTATTACAGAGAAACTGCTATATAAATCATATAACTGTAATGATAATTAACAGCTCCTATGCCTAGCTTGTGCCAGGGTTTAAGCTGGAGACGTTGCCTGCATCTCCACAGTGAGGTCTAGAATTGTACATCCGTGTTACCTTTGTTTTACAGATGAAAGAATGGGGTTTGCAAAGGTCAGGAACAGATTCCCAAGGCTACACAGTAGGACCAGTGAGAAGGAATTTCAGCTTGTCTAAATCTTTTTTGTTTGCTTGTTTTGTTTTTTCCAGACAGCATTCCTCTGTAGCTTTGAAGCCTGTCCTGGAACTAGCTATTGTAGACCAGGCTGGTCTCAAACTCATAGAGATCTGCCTGCCTCTGCCTCCCAAATACTGGGATTAGAGGCATGAACCACCTCTGCTCGGCTTGTTTAAATCTTAAGTAGTAAGACACACTTTGTCATGTTGCACATAACTGCATACTATTATTCAAATAGAACGTAAGTATTAAGAAAAAAGAATAGACGGATAAGCAATGTTTCCATGACATTGTTGGGCTGTGGGAGCGGGAGCAACGTTTTTTACCTTGTCATTTTAAAATTTATCTTAAATGAAAATGTTACATTGTTCAAACACACATACTTACACATATGTATGTGCTCGTACACACAGATGCTTGTTCACACATGCTCACACAGTACACATATATGCATGTATATGAATACATGTACTTGCAGACATATGCACATTTATGCACATAGGCACATAAACGTACATACACTGACGCACAGAGAAACAGACTCCATCTCTAGTATTTCTCAACAGCACTTTTCCTTGTACTAGTAAACAGTTGCATCGTCTATTCTCAACAACAGACAGAAGATGCCTTGACTCTTTTCTCCCTCCCCAACCCCCACCTCCAAAGCCTTGCCTATAAGATTATGCCTGGTAATTGCCCCTTCCAGGCATTTTCAAGGACATCCCACTAATCCTTTCTGGCCACTATCTTCCCAATGTGGCAGTAAGAAATAATCTATTATAAAATGTCAATCTGAATATATCCCTTCTCACCTTAAAAGTTTGCACGGTGAGCAGCCTGGAAAGCCAACAACATGCACGTCCCCTCAAGCTGTTGTACACAGAAAGTCTATCTCCCTTCTCCAAAGTCTCCCCATGCCTCCTCCCATCCCTCGGGATCCTCCTCTCCTGTCTCTTTGGGACATGACTCTCCATTAATTCTCACTCATTCTTCTTGCTTTTAAGATGCCTCTGCCAGTAAAAGCTCCTGGCTAGCCTGCGGAACATGGGCTCCTTTCACCCCAATACACACACTCTCTCCTCCCATCAAACCCGCTATTTTACTGTCTTAGAAGAGTATTTTAGTATTTGAAATAATTTTGTGTTTCACTTCTTTCTCCTCTTCTCTGTCTCCTACACTCGCTACATTTCTCCAGAGCAGCAAAGGCTGTGTATACGAACATAGGAGGGATTTCTCATGGGAAATGGAGAATATAATTACTGCCAGGCCCAAGAAGTTCCAGGTAGGATGCCTGCAAGATGGAGAATCTAGGAAGCTAACGACTGCTCTTCAGTCAAAGTCTGGAAGCTTGCAAAGGCTCTGGTGCTCAAGAGCAGGGGGAGGCACTGAAGAAGTTCACAGAGAGAATCTGAGTTGTACCCTGCTCTCCGCTGCTGGGCCTGGAGATGGATGATATCTGCCCACTTTGGTGTGAACAGCTCTCATTTGCTCAGTCTCCCGATTCCAACACTAACCTCGGGAAACTCTTCACAGACACATCCAGAAGTCTTTTAGCAGCTCTCCGGGCACCCATGAACACAGTCTAGTTGACACCTAAAATTAATCATCACACCTTCTAAAGCACAGACTCTCCATGGCTTGCACAGTACCTGCCCATAGCGGATACTCAGCAATCACCAATTGCTCCAGCGGAGGAGGGCGGAGGTGGCAACGGCCTCTGCAGCAAGCTCAAAGATTGCTAATTCATTCTTGAATCAGAGATATTTAGCCAAGTCCTTAAGAACTGGGCACCAGTTACATACTGGAAAAGCTTAGAGCTAATTTTTGTGACAAATAAGTCATTTATAAAGACATAATTCAAATGTGCTGGTTTAAAGCTTCTGTGTATGTATTAACCCTAAGTAACCGGATTGCTTACAAGCTTGACTGGACAGTGGAATATTTTGTTTCATTGTTAAGATATGAGACAAAAACAGTAAAAAAGAAAAACCTCAAGGCTTTTAATAATTGATTTCTGCTGTCCTAAATGAAGGACCTTTCCACTTCCTGTTCCAGGAAAGCATCTCTCGTTAGGAGTGCGAACTTGGTGCTCACTGGAACTGCCCAGCCTCTACAATCGTGGGTAACAGTTGAGTCCCTGGACAACTGCCTAGACTGTGACTCTTGCTGTCTCCCCTACAAGGTGGACATGCCAACGATGTCTTGATATGGTTTAAAATTAAGTAAAAAGAGAGTAAAATCTTCCACTGGTTCATTGTTTTATCTTCATTAACGGAACAATGGAAGTGGCATGATTGGCATTCGTAGAAATGATTAAATCGAATTGTCTCCTTTACCAAACTCCTATCCTGAGTTTAGTAGTTTGAACTTCTATGGTTCTCGAGACCTCAGAAAAGGTCCACCTGCTTGAATGAGTAAAGAAGTCATCCTGACCCAGCCTGTCCCTAAACTGCTTGTCACTTGAGTACAGGGGCACAGTTAAGTCCCAGGTAAGGCATTAGGCAGAAGAGGTTTCACTTCAAGTTCTGGTCTTGAGGAAGTACTCCCCAATGTTTGCTTTTTTGATTTACCTTTCTGTTGGGAAGTTAAATCTGAGAGGGTGGGAATCTGAGAACATCTGGATACAAGCTTCAACCAGAGTGCTGCTTCAGGCATGTAACTCAACCTTTCTGGACTTAGTGATCCTTGCCCTCCATTGGGGCCCTAGCCTCCTTTTCATGAGACTCAAAGGAAAGCAGCGGATTCCTAAAAGACAGTGCTTAAAGAACGGTGGGTGCTCAGTACATATTAACCTGCCAATTGTCTCCTTAGAGACATTTTTGTACATGCATAGGACAAGAGTCAGGAGGCAGGAAGGAGGGGAGCAGCCTTGAAAGACAGACTTCTAAAATACCTGAAAAACACAGCAAGTCACAACAGGAGGTGCCTGCATTCACCTGTGTCTATGGCTGTAACCTCAGCCCTGATGTTTGCAGACAAGGAAATCCTGGAACTGCAAATACTAGGCAGGCAAATGTAGCTTTTGTGCATGACTTCTGAGCATCTTTCTGAGAAGTGCTGCTTCCTGTGCCAGCTCCACTACCTCCATCCCCCACACACACCATGTTCCCTAGACTCTGGAATGTGCCTGTCATGGCAGAGCACCTGAATTGTTACCTGGGAGATGAGTATGTCCTTGGCTCAGAGTTTGCTGAGTTGACTGAACATCTGGACAGGGTCAATAACCACAGGCTTTCATGTTCAAGGGCAGCTCAGGCATTAAGGAGACATGGAAACTGACTGCCCCAAGGTCATCTGTCCATTTCTCCTTCTCATTCAGTGTTTCTATTTATTTTCAACATTTCTAGACAACCAGTTCTTCAGAGGCCATAGGGCTATTGATCATGGTATTTGATGATTTAGCTGTGACTTTGGAGGACTTTCCCTAGAAGTTTGACGTGTTTAATGGAATCATATTAGATGGGTTCCTGTTCTAGCTCTTATACTTATGAGACTGTGTGACTGAGTCATTCCTTCCTCAATCCCTAAAGGTTGAGAATGGAGAAGGGGTATTATTTGAACCCACTTTGGTCTTGACATTTCCAGACTGCCTTTTTTGCTGTCTCTTTTGGATTGATGCCAATCATGGCCTGTGGCTTCTATGTTTCTGGTGTCTCTAACATTGTGATTTCTCTATTATGCCTTAGGGTTTGCCCTTATTGCTTCATGGCTTATCTTCTCAGAGGCTCCTTGTAGGGAATCCTATTATGCAACATGTTTTCTGTCCTTTAAGGCAAGCCCTTAAAATCTTGGTAGAAGCTCCTATGAACTCATAACTCTGGTACTCTATATGACTGCCAAATGCTAACAGTATGTATGATGCTAAAATATGAGCCAAGCCTAAGCAATAGCTGGATCTCCACGACCATGGCTGCAGTGGCTTCTCCTTTTTGGGTGGTTAATCCAAGAACAGGGCTTTTATAAGTGGTCCAGTGCCAAGCAGAGCACCCTGGTAGTAGTCTTGCTTTATAGAAAAATCTTTACAATGAGTGCAGAGTTTAACACTCTCGTACTTGTGATAGGTAGGGCTGAGTCAGTGTGGTGGTTTAAATAAAAATGTCCTCCATAGCATTGGATGTTATAACAATTGTTCCCCAGTTGGTGGTACCAATTAGGAAGACTATGAAGCCTTTAGGAAGTGGAGTCTTTGGAGGAAGTAGTCATTAGGGATGTGTTTTGATGCTTCACAGCCTTGCTCCACTTCCAATGTGATCCCTCTGATTTCTGTGTATGAATGTGATGTGATTTCCCAGTCCCTGACCTAGTCTCCTGCTGCCTTGCTTCCCCCACCATTGTAGACTCCCCCTTTCAGGATTTAAGCCAAACAAACTCTTCATAGGTCACTTTGGGCTGTGGTGCTTTACTCCACCAACAAAAAGTAACTAACATAGCTGGTCTCTTATTGTCCCAGTAAAAAGTGTTAGTTTTGGTCTCTCTGACAGCCAAACCCTCCTTGCCCACAGCTCTCAATTTGTTCATTTTCTTGTTTCTCGAATCCTTCTGCTTTGAGAATCCCCTGAATCGTATGGTCAGTCTTGTTAAGTCGGCCCAGCAATGTCTGTATCATTGCCTGCATGCTATGAAGGCTTAAATTCCCTACACCAAAGCAATCATTCTGTCACTGTTCAATTCAGACTGCCACAAAGTTTCAGGACCTGGAGGAGATGTAAGCAAATCTTTGCAGGATGCACCAAGACTAACCTCTCATTTAAATCCCACTAGAATCCTTGTTCCCATCAGAACTGTCTTTATAATCCACATTTCTACCAATATTTTGTTCTTCTTCACATGACATGTAGATGTCAGCCTGGCGCCTACATGGAACCCTCGTCTCTATATTCCAGTTTCTTTGATACAGGCGGGTACTCTGCACACTACTAAAAAGAAACATAAATGCCAACCCATAACCAAACCCTTTATCTACAATGTTGCACTCCTTGCATGATCTGCTAAGGGCTAAGAGGGCACAAAGCTTATGGAGGAACCAATTAATAAGTGATCTGACTTACGGTTCACTCCACAAGGTGGAATCTATACCTGAAACTGCCCAGGTGACCAAGAACCAGAGACTAGATAGCCTAGAAACCTAGAAAAAAAAAAACATAGTCTTTAAGAAAAAAGAAAGACAGCAAATATAGTAACAAAATGACTCCTAATGATGTTCTTGTATACTCATAGATCAGTGCCTTGTTCAACCATCATCAGAGAAGCTTCTTCCTTCTGCAGATGGGAACAAATACAGAGCCCCACAGCTGGATGGTACACAGAGATTGAGAGATCTTGGAACACTCATCCCTAAATGGGATGTCTCTGTCAAATCCCTCCTCTCAGAGCTCAGGGGATTCCATGGAAGGAGAGGCAGAAACAGGGTAAAAGCCAGGGGAGATAGAGAACACCAAGAAAACAAGGCGCTCTAAGTCACCATGAGCAAAGTTCATATGAACTCACAGAGGCTGAAGCAGCATGCACGGGGCTGCCATGGGTCTACACAAGTCTGCTGCATTTACATTATGGCTTCCAGTCTGGTGTTTTTTATGGGATTCCTGAGTGTGTGAGCGAGTGGGACTCTGACGCCTGTACCTTCTTCTCCTGGGCTATTTTCCTTCTGTTGGTTTGTCCTGTCCAACTTCAATGTGATAGCTTTTGTTTTATCTTATTATGTTTTGTGTTATATTTTTAAAATGAATAAATGAATGAGTGAAAAAAAGTATTTTCGTCTTCTAAGAACTTATAAGAATCACCTAATGAACTTTTTTAAACTACAGAATTATGAGTTTTCTAGAGTTCAGTTCTCCAAATTCATCCAAATTCCTCCAAAACTGGTGTTGTGTTAGCAACTCCCCTCACTGCTGTGACAAACACCTGGTGGAGACCACATAATGGAGGAGAGGTTTGATTTTGAATGAAGGTTTCAGGAAGCTTTGCCTCTCACTGTAAGGAAAGCATGTCTGAGCAGAGCAGGCTGTGTCTCGACAAGCCAGGATGTAGCTCTCTCACTTTTTTCTGTCTGGGCCCCCAGCCGATAAGATAATGCCATTCACATGAAGGGTGGGTCTCCCCAGTGGTTAACATACTCAGAGGTATACCACCCCATTTTCTAGATAGTGGTCTCAACCTGGGTGTCACGACACATTTGGGAATGAATGAACCTTTCACGGGGGTCAACTAAGACCACCCAGAAACACAGATATTTACACCACCGTTCATAGCAGTAGCAAAGTTACAGTTATGAAGTAGTAGCAAAAATAATTTTGTGGTGGGGGATCACAGCCACGTGAGGAACTCTCTTAAGGGTTGCAGTATTAGAAAGGTTTAGAACCAACCACTACTCTAGATGGTTTTAAATCCGGCCAAGTTGACTGGGAAGATTAATTATCACATAGGTACAAGCATGTATACACACTTTTATACATTCACATGTGCGTGTGCATAGGCATACATACACATGGGTCAAGCACGCGGGAATAATAAATAAGCATCTGCACATGGACATATTCATATATACACGTACACTTATATAAACTCACACTTGAGTGTGCAGGTATATAGGTGCCAACGCTCCTTAGAAGGGACTGTGTGGTCTTCACTCTCAGATATCACAAACTCTTCCTTGGCCTCTTCATTGTTCGTCCACATTTTTATTACTTGTCTTTCTCAGTGCTGGCAATGAAATACGAATTTGCATGTTTCCCTAAGCTCCCGCTTTTCAATGCCCGTATTCCACATGAATGAAGAGATGCAGAGCTCACGCGTGATATGACTTTCTCCTGGTTGTTGTCAGACTCTGTCTACACCCCCTTGTCTGCACCCATGAGCTCACATGACTTTAAATCCCACTCCAACACTGCTAATTGAAGGACTCCTACTTCCAGCACAGACCTTGTATTTTCCTATAGGCAAACATATAATTACTGTCTTCACTCAGACGCTTCAACATCCCAAACATGATGCGGTAAAGAAGAATGCTCCTTTTTCACGCTCAATGTGCTGTAAATTGTTTCAAAGCAGTTATCTAACCCACTATAGTCCCTCGCCTTCCAGTACCTATGCCATCTACCCTCCTCACAACTGCCAAGTCTAAACCCAAATCAACAACATTCTTTTCTTTTTAGATTCTCATTTACTATATTACATACATCATCAGCTCCTATGAATTTTACCTTCAAAATGCACCCCCCCATAATAGACTTACCTCTCTACTCCTGCCACTCTAGTCTAGACCCTCTCATGTCTACACAGTCCAAGATAACCCCTTAAAGCCAGCTCTGACCAAATATCTGCCTGGTTGTCACACAGTTTGTCATGACATCACACCTTTCTGACTGGCCTTAGGAAACACAAGGGGGCTCTCCCTCAAAAGGCTCACACAGACTAAGAAATGCCTCCAAAGGGCATTTTCAAATTCTTTGGGGTGCATAAACTTGACACCTAGAAACAGATAAAAGTAAATCACTGTGCTTGACGGAGGCGGATGAGCCTTTTCAACTTCAGGCTGCATATCTTCCCCCACCAGGTCTGCATTGCACAATAGAAACTTGCTCGGTCATATACTGATCAGCCAATACATTCCCCATTCTTCTTTCCCATTCAACTCAGATTCTTCCATGGCAACCCCATCCTAGAAGCAGAACGACGGGAACAGAGGTACGGAACAGGTATATAAAGCAGTGTCAGATGTAGAAGAACCTGGGGTTCTGATGAAAGTGTTGACTTTTATCCAAACACTGAAGCAGGAGAGGGTTCTTTGTATCCTTCTTCTCCACCAAGGAGCTGGTAACTTTTGTGAGCAATGAAGATTTGAGTTTAGTCTCATGCAACAGCAATTTCAGAGTGCCAGATTTCAGCTTGAAGGGCGGGATGGGGATGGGACCAGTCGTGAAAGCAGTAGAGAATCATGGTGTCCACACAACAATGTTCAGACACACTAGAATCAAGGCAAAACCTGAGCTTGGAAAGACTGATTTAGTCTGCCTGCCTAGAGAGTGTTGGTAGACAATTCCATCTCTAAGACAATCACTGGGCAAAAAATGGAGGAATGCCTTTACTAGTGAATAGCCCAGCTGATGCCAAAGCTGCAAGAACAAGAGGTCACAAGAACTCCATGGCTGGGGCCTGGGGATGGGGAACTTTTGATGAAGCCTAGGAATCCCAAACAGTCCAGATCACTGGAAACACCCTAGAGTCAGAATTAGATGGGCAAGATGCCAGGCCTTTACGGGCCGGGCTTTGGTAGGAGAACACATGAGTAGCTAGAGGAAGGAGAAGAGCAAAGGAGAAAGACTCAGGATGCACTTGCCCGTTTCTCCACAAAGCTTTTCTGTGCTTCGATAGCACATTGTGTATACGCCTTCCATGGCTACAACTCTTGCTGAGTTGTCAACAGTGTTTGCGTCAGAATCTACCTTTTGAAAATGTGTGCTTGTCTTTGTGTGTCTGTATGAAATGTGTATGTCTTCATTCATGTGAGTACATGCATGTGCCTATGTGTGTGAGTACTTGTGTGCGTGTGTGTGGTGGGGAGAAGAGCAGAGGTCAACACTGAATGCTTTCTTCGCTTGCTCACCACTTTAACTTTTGAGATAGTATCTCTCAACATGGAGTTCCCTGATTCAGCTGCACACCTGCTCAGCAAGCCCCTCCATAACCTCCTGTTTCAGCCTTCCTGAGGCTTGTTTACATGGGCACTGGAGATCCAAACTCAGATCCTTAGGCTTGTGTGGCAAAAAGACAGGTTGAGCCACTCCCCTCCTCCCAACTTCCTTTTTAAAGGAGTTAGAACATGAAGATTATTTTTTTTAATTCTATTTTTTTCTTTGAAGTTTGCTTTTCATACAGTATATTTTGATCATGCTTTTCCCAACCCCTAAGATCTCCCAGGTCCTCCAAAAACCAAACAAATTATGATCCTCAAAACAAACAAACAAAATCCAGTAAGACAAAAACATCAAAGCCAAACTAAAGGCCAAAGTGTATTTGCAAGTGGTATGATTTGAAGTTATAAATTTTACAAACAAAAATGGCCTGGCTTGATTTGAGTGTCTTCCCAGTACTCAAGTGAGGAAATGAGGTTTGCAAAGGGCTGAGGCCTTTGGGAGGCAGCAGACAGCCCTCCTTACAAACCCTCAGCCTTGATCTTGAGCTTTTTTACCTCTAGAACTGTGAAAGATAGGTTTCTGTTCTTTATAAAGTCCCCAGTCTGCGGCACTCTATTACAGTATCACAAATAGGCTAGGAAACACCTGCAGACCAACCAGCCAAAATTAACCTCTGTGGAACATCTGGCTTCTGTTCTTTGGGGATTTTTTTTTCTTGTGGGCATTTTATATTTGTGTGTATTGCCAAAATTAGATATGCAATATGTGCATCATTTCCTGCCATGGTTTGGTTTCTCTGGGTTCTCCAGAGAATCTACTGAGCTTGCCCTTGCCATTCTACACTGAACTACACAGACCATAACTTTTAGTGGCTGCTCGGGATTTTACACCTTAGCTCCTGTGAACAACCTGTGGCCTTGGCATATTGGAGTGTTTTTAATTCCTCACTTTTGTAAAGGAGCTAGAGTGGATGCTTCTCTACCCATCCTGTTCACACTTGCCTAGATAATTCTTAAATATTAGTCCCAAAGGGTGACTTTTTCTTTGAAGATAAATGCATATGTAAGGACAGAATGCCAAAACAGTACCACAAAGCAGTGTCTGCGGTTGTTCAACTATTCACCACTTGGCAACCAGCAGAAATGTTTGTTTTCTTTTATTTCTCTCAGAATAGTGGGCAAAGAGAGGTATCTCATTATTGCTTTATAGTAAGCCACGTGTTTCATTATTGATATTAACATGCTCATGAAGCAAGGGTACATATTTTTTTCTTTTGAAAATGGCCAACTCACACTCTCTTTCTCTGTTTGCTATAATATTGTTTTGTAAAGACAGGCCCCCCCCCTTTTTAACTGCAAAAGAGCTTCCAGTGTGTCTTCCATATTTGAATCTGGCTGTAGTATTCTCACCACTCGTGGTCTATTTTGTGTCCCGCAGCCATTTACCCCTAGTTTCTTTCAAGTTTCTGCCTTTGGAGCCATGTTTGGGGAGCCCATCATGACCCTGTGATTAGGTGAATGAAAACCAGATGTCAGCATGGCTTCTGCAGCTGTGACATCGGCAGCGGCCGGCTCACTGTTTAGGAAGCTTGCTCCATTAGCCAGTTTTGACAATAAATCCACTCACAGCAAGCACTCTGTGAAGATTAGGGAAGAGGAAATTGGGAGGGTGGCCTAGTGTGCTTTCTGTCGTGGTGATACACACCATGACTGAAGGCAGCTTGGGGAGGAAAGGGTTATTTCAGCTTACATTTCCAGGTCTCAGCTCAGCACTGAAAGAAGTAAAGGCAAGAGCTCTTGGGCTCATTCTCAGCTAACTTTCTTATTCATCCTGAGAATACTTGCAAGGGATAGTGTCACTCACAATGGGCTGGACCCTCCCACATCAGCCACCAATCAGGACAAACTCACAGACATGGCCACACACCAATATGGCGGAGGTAATCCTTTAATTTAAGGTTCTCTTCTCCCAGTTGAATCTAGTATGCATTAAGTTGACCATAAAATTTAACCAACACGAGGGTTTGATGATAAACTGACATTGTCCTCAAGGGAAAGGCAACCCACCATCTTTTTGTCTTGCAAAATTTCCTATTGCTTTCTCAAGTGAAACTTTAAATCCTTTTATTTTGCAAAACAGTCAATGAACCATCCTCTGATGTATAAAGCGTTCTTGAGTGTCTT
The DNA here is from genome assembly GCF_037038515.1 of Microtus pennsylvanicus. Classification (NCBI taxonomy): domain Eukaryota; kingdom Metazoa; phylum Chordata; class Mammalia; order Rodentia; family Cricetidae; genus Microtus; species Microtus pennsylvanicus. The sequence goes on along the minus strand of NC_134590.1, from coordinate 54,429,130 downwards.
GGCATGGAACCCAAACAGTTTACCTAGTTATTCCTTCCAATCTATTGTATTACTCTTCTTCCAAAAGATGTTAGTGAATACTTTGAGTTTACTTTCTTTCCTGTTGTTTTGGTAAAACACCATGAGTTTATTTTGGGTTACAGTTCCCGGGGACAAGAAACTAAGTTACATAGCTGCTTCTGGAACTCAGTGGGACAACCCATAGGTTTAAAGACCAAGACCAGAGGCTGACAATGGCTGAGTACATAATAGGAATTTGTGACTTGAGTCCCCTGGTGCTTCAGGGCTAGAGTGAGAGGATTGCCATCTCTGCCACTACAGAATTCCCACGGCTACTTGGATTTCATTCCCTAAACGACTCTAGCACCATTTTAAGGAGAGGCCTGGGCTTTGTTTCAGAAGCCCAGGGTAGCCTTCCTTTCTCAGTATTTTTAAAGGTTGTTTTCCAGACCCTTTGGAAGTCAGGTAGAGCATAATGGTTAGTTAAAATGTGGGGTAAACAAGACACCCTGTACAGTCCCATATGTACATAGGCAGGCTCACAGTTGACTGTTGAACGCTCCAAGTTTTCACAGACATTCTAAGGTCTCATGGGAAATCCTTCAAGGATGGAATAAAACAGTAAGTACATTTTCAGCACCATAAAATAAGTTAGAACATTTTGGGAATAATAATAAGAAAGAGACATTCTTCTGTGATAGGCATGAGGCTAATGACCTAAGATTTTTCTCAAGTGCATTGCACAGCACCCAGGAAGCATTCTTGTGTAATAGCTGATCATACCAAGGCTCTCAGGAGTTACACAGTCGGTCCCTATTCATAATTTTAACAGATGATAGGCAAGTTTGGAGAAAGAATTCTTATCAAGAATTGTTTAGGAAGCCTCTGTCGAAGTGGAAGCGTGGATCTGATGAAAGATGATGTTTTAGTACAGACTGATCTTGGGGCATAAAGAGGTAGGTGAGGAGAGAGAAGCCCCCTGGGGACAGAGTGACCAGCAGGAGGTGAGACCTGGCTTTGGCAAGCAGGATGCATAAAAGGGCAACAAATAATATTGTATTTTAATAAGTCACTAAAAAAATTACAGGGAAATTCATTTTGAGAAAGTACTTGATGGGATACTTAGTACTTAGGATCAAGGCCCTACACTTGTTCTGCATTAGTAGGAAGAAATTGAAAGCTCAATCCAGGAGCTATTTCATCAAAATGCTACCTAAGATGGCTGCTCTATCCAGACCACAGGGCAAAGAATGTACCTGGGATCAGGGAGGCTGAGTCTAACCCCAGCATGGCAACAAGACGGATGCCATGTGGACAAGTGAACTGTGGAGAAATTTGATTGTGGAAGCCGAGGAGACTCGCCGTATGACCAGGGTCAGATAGTTTGGTGTGGCTGGCCAGCTCCATGTCTGCAGTGCATCAGATTTTGGCTCTAAGATCTAATAAAGCACGTGGTTACTTTTCATATTTCACAAGCACATAGGCAGAGAAGCACCCCCTCCCACAAAGCATTCTGGGCTTTTGCTTTTCTTGCTAAGAATGTGACTGAAGTAAGGCAGCCAGCTCTGGCAATGTTCCCCTCACTCTCCTGCTGAAGCCCAGTCCCAGCTGGCTCCAGGAACTCAAGCTCCATCCAAAGTCAAAAAAAAAAAAATCTACAGACACCCTACCTCCCTGCCAACCACCCATCGGAACCCATCTCTTCCCGGTGTAGGAAGTTTGGCCTTCTGGCTAAAAGCTGAATATTTTTGGATTTTGAAGAAAACATGCTCTGTTTCTTCTGATGGCATCTCTGGGGCAGAGGGAAATAGACTGGCCTTTGTTAGTCTGTCCCTGGTAGATTACCGGGCAGTGCCCAAAGCTGGGTGGGGGGTCGGGGTGGCAGGAGGTAAGGTCTGGTCAGTTGACTTAGCATAAGGCCTGCATTGTCTCAGCACCCTCTTGTGAGGAAACAAAACTCCTCAAATCACTGAGCTGCCCACTTGGGCTTAGAAACCAGTAGGTCTGGTTACCAAGGGCTTGTTTATCCCTGCTCCTTGTTCTCTCCAGTTCCTCTGGGCTTTGAACATCACTGGAATATTGACTTGCAGGGTGGTGTCTTCCCACAGGAGAAGTTTCCTGATACGAAAGAAACACATAAGGTCCCATGGGACTGAACGTTTTGCAACTGATTTATCACACAGGGACATGCAAAAAACTATTAGTTAGTAAGTATTGATGATGTACTACAATGGGACACAGAGACTATACTGGGGACATTTTGAATTTTATCCCAAAACTGTCCATCTACTTTTAAACTCTGCATTAGCTCCACCTTCCTTTTGTTTGTTATTAGGATTTGTTTTGTTTAGCCATGAGGTATTATTCATACATGAAATTTTATGAAGTGAATAAAAATGCCAACTGTATCTGAAATTATAATTGGCACTGTGTTATACACCCACTCTGTTAGAAATCTGTGCCATTTGGGTAAAGATGATCTAAAAAGACAATGAGTTCATTTTGATTAACATCCAAAATTAGAGTTGAGGGTACCGAGGTGACATTGGTCTTTATGCTTTGGCATGTAATCTGTTCTTGAATTTTATTATTGCACAGAAGGGGAAAACTCCTTTTCTATGTAGATAAGTAGCTGAGAGGACTGGCAGGCAGGTCCTAAATAGCTCATTTTGGGGTCTTCATATGCATATGTTCCTAGCAGAACTAGTCCAAATGTTGTAAAGTTGGATTGCTTTTAATATATAACTAGAGCTCCTTATTCCTTATAATAAACTCCAGTGGTCAAGTCAGATTGTTGGCCCTTAAAATAGTATACTTGACTGTTGAGATTATTGTCGTGATATTATGTTTTACATGTCAACCTCCCCTGCCTAGTATATAATGCACACTTATGTGCATTGCACAAAGGCTACTACTATACAATCATTTGTATGTGACAGAACCAGACTCAACCTGAATTGGGAAAAAGAATCAAAAAACAAAAGAGAGGCTTTCCAAATCAAGGTATATTTTAAGAAAAATTCAAATGCACACATCAAATATCAGGTAAATATCCTTGGAAGGCCCTCTCTGAAGAACCATAACCTGGCCAAATAATCCATTAGTGGCCTCAACTGTGTTAAAATTCAACAGGGTTTTGATCCTACTTCATGTTCTGGCTTTGTGGGAGCCTTGGAAGTTCACCTTCCTAGACCTGGATGGAGGGGGGAGGACCTTGGACTTGCCACAGGGCAGGGAACCCTGACTGCTCTTCGGACTGGAGAGGGAGGGGGAGAGGAGTGGGGAAAGGGGGAGAGGGGTGGGAGGAGGGAGAGGGAAATGGGAGGCTGGGAGGAGGCAGAAATTTTTTTTTCAATAAAAAGTAAAATAAAAAAAAAAAAGAAAAGAAAAAAAAACCTTAAACTGTGTGTTGCTTTGAGCGGGAGTTAAAATTGAATTAGAAAAATAGTTAAAGAATACTTTAGGAATTCCTGAAAGTGTTTTTACAGCACAACCCTGACCCCAGGATTTCCTTCATGGTATCCAAATTGCTTTCACACACAGGATAGATTAAGCAGGAGACTTCGGTGAGGCTGCTATAAGATGTGGTCCAGAGCATACAAGAAGTCTTCTTACAACCCAATCCTAAGCACTCAGTTCAGGACACTTATGCTATGTTAAGTACCATGTTGACATATAGTGTGTGGGCTCAGTTTCTGGGTATTTAAAGTCTAGATTCGCTGTGTTAACTCTGGTTATAGAGCATTGGCCATGTGCTGCTATTTGTTGAGAGCCACTTTATATGTATCCATGAGAAGTTAAAAATAGTCTGTGTACTCATGATGGGAACTTTCCAGTAGAAGAAGCCGGTGCTTCAAGAAGTCAGTGCTTACATCACAGAAGCACTAATTCAAGGAGAAGATTGCTTAACATACACATTTACCCTGATTAGTAGAAAGAAAGAAAAAAACACTAGAACATGGAACAGGATGGGTTCTTGGAGAATTCAGAGAGAGTATTAGTTTAATGAAGGACTAAATACACACCTTAGACTGTGTGGTTATATATGGTTTGGAGAATGTGATATTCAGTTTTTTATACACACTCATGAATTTATTCTGGTATTTTTGAAAGTAACCACAAAGGTCAGGGAACAGTCTACTCTATTCCAAGCATCACACCCTCCATCATCATTAACTATTTGACAACTTTGTTTTATTATGTCTCTTACATTTCCATACTTTTCATATTGTTGTTATATATTTTATAGAAAATTGATCACATTATTTCTATCATAATTACTAGCATGTCTAACAAATGAAAATTCAACCATTAAAACATGGTCCCTAGTGTGCTGACCATGCTCTATTGGATCCTCACGCTTATCAATAGTTGAGCAGCATGAACTGGACTAGCAGATTATAAAAAAAATAAAATAAAAGCAAAGTAACCAACAAAGTCATGATCTCACTAAAACATCCTAAAATATGCATTGTTTAATATTAGTCAATCTTAAAACTGTGGCCTAATTCCATTGTTATCTCCTCAACAAAAATTTTAATGTTTGGTTTGCTCAAGTCACATGACAGACTTTACTAGGAGATCCCAAATGGGAAGAAGGAGCAGGCACAAGATGATATAGGAAGTGCCACCAATTCCAAGGATCAGGTGGGAACTGGCCTGTTGGGGTTCATTTGACTTGGGGAGTCACATGAATATCAGCCAAAAACAGTGTTGTACACAAGTGCTCCTCAAGAGAGTGAGGCAGAAGAGTTGACTGAGACAGGCGACATAAAGACCCGAGCACATATGAGAAGGAGGAGGAAGAGGTCCCTGTGACTCCAGTAATTTATAGAAACCTGGCCTGCAGTAGAAGTATGAATTCTAAGGTCAGCACCATTAGTTCTTTGAGACCAAAGTGTGATGGAGAAGACAAAATGACTCAAGTCCAGGTCAAAAAGATTAGTGTGGAAGATAAAAGTCAACAAAATGCAGAAGAGGGAAAAAGGCCAGGAGCCTTGAGAGAGATGCAGATTATAAAAATCATTCCTGACTGAGACTTTAAATTCAACACTTGACTACCTATTAAGACACAAAGTCTAAACTCAGTGACTCTGATGGCCCCATCAAGTCATGGTAATAAATGCAGGCAAGGTTGCCAAGATGGCTGCCAAACCTGATGACCTGAGTTTGATCTTCAGGACTCATCCAGTGGAGAGAGTCGACTTCTACAAGTTGTCCTGTGGTCTCCACATTTGGGTGTTAGCATTGGTGCACACATGAACCCACAGGGACAAGTATACACACTCAATAAATCACAAATATAATTTGTTTAAAGAAGATTTAGAAATGAATGAAGACAACAGAGGGAGAACAATTGGGCACCCTTAAATTCACATATGTACTGGCACGTATTAACTGGTCTCAATGGGCTAAAAATAAAAGATCATATTAAGCTGAGAAAGATATATATGTAGTACCAGGCATGATGGAGCTTGCCTTTAATCCAGCACTTGGGAAACAGAGACGAGAAGATCAATATGAGTTCAAGGCCAATCTAGTCTATATAGCAAGTTCAAGACCTATGGAGATCTTGTCTCAAAACAGCAACAGTAAAGTAATGGCTTAGATCCTTACCCTGAGGCTGGCTGCCTGGTGTTTGAATCCTGCTTTCACTAGTAACTGGTTATGAGAGCTTAAAAATATTCTTATCCTTTCTGAGCTTCAGTATAAAAAGAAAGTAGAAATGGTCTCTGTCAGCAGTCAAATGGTGGCCCTCCAGAAGATATGTGTATACCTTGATGCCTAGAATTTGTAATTGTTGTCTTATTTACTATATATTCTTTGTAGACATAATCAACATCTTATCGTTATATCCTTCTAAATTGTCCCTGGTGGATGAACCCCAAATACAGAAAAAAGAGACACATGGATGTGAAATGGATGTGAAGCAAACAGAGCCACAAGCCAAGGACTGACAGCAGCCTCAAGGAGCTGGAAGAGACTCATTTGTTCCTCTATAAAGAGCATTTCCCCATCCACACCTTGGTGCCAGGTGACTGAACTGAGAAAGAATACATTTGTGCTACTTTAAGTCTCCAAACTGGTGATTACGTATCACGGCAGCCACATGCTCTTGGGTGGGAGCATAGGAAAACAGACTATCTGAGGAAAATGTTGATTCTGGCCACGGAGAGCCCCTTGATGCAGTGCCAGGTAGACCTATCTCGGCCATCTGTGTTTGTTCATTGCAAAAGGTTAAAAGCCTCCTCAACTTACTTAACAAAGAGGGCCATTCACTGGTTTAGGTCACTGAGCAGTTCAAAGGGTCATCTGCCCCAGGTAAGGCTGGATCCAACTGTCCCGATGTTAGTATCAAATAATTATTCTCTATTCTCATTCAGGTATGCTTTGTCTTGTGTTGGCTTCCTAGTTAATCAAGGTCAGATAATCAAGTTTCAATTCATCTCCCTGTTGAAAGGATGGAGAAGGTGCCCTAATCAGCCTGGCTCATATGTTAATGTCTGAGGTGAAGCCACAGGTAGTATTTTAATCTCTTTCTGCTGTTGTAACAAAATACCTGAGACAGGAATTCACTGAAAAGGAACTCCGTTCCTCATAGCTGTGGATGCCGAAAGTTCAAGAACAAGGTGAGAGCAGTTTGAATGTGTGCCAAACCTAGACACTGCTTCCAAGATGGTGCCCTGTGGATGGGCACTTCAAAAGGGATGAATGCTGTTTCCTCACAGGCTAGAAGACAGAAGTGGGAAAAGGACCAGAAGTGGTACCTCCAGTCTTTTCACAGGACATTCCTCCATCTCTGAGGGCGATGCCACGAAAACTTGCCCACTTCCCAAATGGCCCTTCTCTAGCGCTGCCTAGGAAGACTAAGCCTCTTTCAATATGCGCAAGAGACGCGTTTAAGCTACAGCAAGGAAAGAGAGGCAGCCTCTGAGATGAAAGAAACAATCTGTCTCCGGAATAAAAGGAAAAGTAGATTGGGTTAGCAAGACAATAAAACATATACTTCCAATTGGACGTGGCAGAGACTCAATGCTTGAATGAGGAGGCATGGGCAATCAAGGGGAACGAGAAGTCACTCTACAGGGAGGACTAATAAAACTATCACTTAGAGTCTAACGGAGGCTGGAACCTGGAATCAATTCCAGGTGCATTCCATAGCCAGGGTTGTAATAAAAGCTCTCGACCTTCTTATGTTAAGACAGGGAAGGATATTTTTCAGACACAAAAAGCACTAAGCATAACATATTGATAAATTTAAGTGCATTATAATTAAATTCTGCTGATATAAAAATTACTTAAAAAATTAAGTCAGCTGTGCACTGAACTATGTGTGTGTGTGCACCAAATAGCACACAAAATGTCAAAATACATTAGTGTATAAATAAAAAACTCACCTAAACTACTCAATAATGTTTTAGGGTGCTTGGTAAACCAGCGAATTTATTGGGATTACTTAAGGGAATGAACTGAAGGTACAACCCAGATCTCCCTTTGGAGACTGGCAGGCAGCTACGCCACTCAGAAGTTCCAGTCTGGTCAATTGTGTTATCTCTTTTTAAAAAGTTTCTTTAAAAGTTAAAACATTAAAATAATACTTAAAATATTTGAAATTTAACTACAATATGTCAAAAAAAATAGGCCAAAGAAACAGCAGGTAAAAGAATACAAAAATGTATCACAAGTAAAAAAAAACACTCAAAATCAGTAAGCTTTTAAAATATTAGTCAGTTTTATCAGTCATCAGGAAAATACAAAGCAAGGTCTAATTCAATTTGCTGATCATACGTTGCACATAAGTATATGTGTCTGTTATATGTAATTCAGGGTACAGCTTATTAAATGCCAAACAACCTCAAGTGTTGGCAAGGATGTGCAACAAAGAGAACACATGCGCACAGCTAGAAGGATGGGAGCTGGTAAAGCGAATGCTAATACATGAATGATGGTCCCCATTTTAGCATAGTAGGTATGGAAATCTAATCTCCAAGGTAATGGGAGTAGAAGAAAGGGCTTTAGGAAATGAGAGCAAATCTTCATAGATGGAATTCATGTCTTTAATGACATATGTCAGAAAGGTAAGCCCTTCTGCCATGCGAGAATATAGGAAAAACAAACAAACAAACAAAGCTACCTGTGAAGGTGTTCATTACACAGCTCAACAATGGCCTTATGCCATGAGCTCCGCAGTCTAGCTTACTCAACTCTAAGATCTAGAGCCTAGCTTTCCATTCCATTCCCAAAAGGATGCATGTGTGTGTGTGTGAATGATATGCTACACATTTCAGATGTACATAAGTTATAGAACAAATTTTGTTATATAATTGTATATATTGTAAATATATATAGCAGATACTAAAGCAAGAAAGATAAAATTTCAAGCTTTGGGGTTTCCACCACACCCATGATGTTTAAACTCTAGGAAGAATTTCAAACGAAGACCGGGAGCCAAGACATGAGTCTTGTAGTCACCAGTATTTAGAGACTGTAATGATTTCAGCCACATAAGGCTGATGTTTCCTGGTTCTAGGGACCATGCATGTGCAGACAAGCCCTCAGGCAGAAGGGCCCCCTCATGACCCATGTGCGGCATGGATTACATCATCCATATATGACTTAGCTAAGCCCTTGTATGCAATCATGGTTGCATTATTCACATACGTACGACTCAGCTAAGCCCTTGTGTACACATGCATGAGCCCCGTCATCTGCGTACGATGTAGCCACGTCAACCCCCTGTGTGCATGCACTAGGCAGCTTTTAAAACCTGGACAAGCCACCTTCCTCTCTCTCTCTCTATCTCTGCACACTGACTTTCCCAGGCCTGTATGCACCCCTCTAATAAAACTCCTAAGCAGGTTTGTTGCGTGTTCCGTGTTTCCTTCTCACTCACACCAGGTAATTTCAGAGGCAACAGAAGAAAGTAAAACAATGTAGGATAATTATCTAGGGAAGAGGAAGGAAGAAAAGAGCAGCAACTTGGAAGCTAAGGAAGCAAAGTCCATGAAAGTAACCATGACAACAGCATCACAGAAGATGAGATCAGAAGAATAACTGCTGGATTGGACAAGCCCAAGACCACTGGTGACTGTGAATTAAGACGGTTCTGTGGAATTGTCCCACTACTCCCTTGATCCACGATTCTCTTCTGTGACCCGAGTGACATATCGGTAATACTGTCCCTCATGTGCTGTCCCTTACATCACCACCATGGCCAACACAAGACGTGGCCATAACATTTTCCCACCTACTTCTGTTGATGCTACACTTGTGATGATAAGATTATTCCAAGTCAAGTCCCAGTTTCCTCCCATATTCCCCAGGATTCTTTTCACTCCAGGTCATCTCTTGTTTCTCAAACCATGGGGCTATCAACTCCAAGTCTCGGGTCATTTTCTTCTTCGCCCCAACAAGCAACGTTTCTGAGATTTTTCTTATGCACATTGTTGGATTGTTGATATCTTCTTAAACTGTACTGGCTCTCTTCATGTTCTGCTTACCTGGCACAGTGGGTCTAGGGTGCCATCCAAGATACTGGGGAATCCCCCTTCCAATACTATTTCTACCCCCGGTAAAGTTCGAGTGTATCCCTCGAGAATCATGTGCTGGGAATTTATTCCCAAATGTGTTGAAGGTAGTTTTGGCTAGAAATGTGTAGGTTACCAGTGCCCCAAATCTCTGCCTGAACCGATACCATGGTCTCATATGTGGGATTATTATCCAAACTCACTCCGGCTCTCTCAAGAGCGTGCTCTTGCCCTTCTTCAGGAAGGCTCAGTACAAAGCCTCTCTCCAGCCCCTGATGCCATACTCTCAGGCTTTCCAGCCTCCAGAATTTTCTTTACAAAGCTTCTTTACAAATTACCCTATCTCCTACTCATAGATCAATGATGCTCTCGACCTTGGTCAGAGAAGTTTCTCTTGGCAGTGGGCAACAGTAAACATAGAGACGGAATCATAAAGTCAGAGCGTTCAGAATAAATGGACATTGATTATCCAGTCTTAAATGATACATCTTTATGAACCCCCACAAAGCTTAGGGTAGGACTTAGAAGAGAGAGAGCAAAGAATATAGAGGCTGAAGGTTAGGGAGAAGGGTTGTAAAATGTTTTCTGGACATGACACGATCACTGTCATCTTGAGGTCGCTGCAGCTATGGTTACCTGCACAAATCAACTCCATAAGTTCAGTCAGTGTTCCAGTGAGCAACACTAACTGAACTCAGCGGGTTTCAAAAGAGGGGCGGCATGAATAGGAGGCTATGTTACAAGGTTTCCATTGGGCGCGGGAGCAAGAAGTTGGGGTAAATATGATCAAGATACACTGTATGCATGTATGAAAAAGTCAAATAAAAAATATTCCAAATAAATAGATACATTACCTAGTTTCAGGTATTCTGTCATAGGAGGTAGTCACCAAGATATTCAATGAGTTAAGTATCTGCTGTTCTTGGCCCCAGATTCCCAGTCTCCGAAATAAAAAAGTTCTACAGAGAGGATATTGAGGATCCTTCTACCTGGGATCTTCTGTTCCAAGGGACATTGTTAAAGAGTGAAAGAATAGACTGGTCTACTGACAAACTTGTGGGAAGACATGCCATTGTTCTTTTAGTTTGAAATTAACTAGGCCTTCAGGGGAAGGGAGTGGGGCTCTTACGTGGACCTGCTCTGCTGTGTGGTTTCCATATCAAGGGAGGGTCCGGAATGTGATGGAGCAGGTCTCTCTCCAGCTGTCAGGTAAGCTTGGCTAGGTTCCAAGCCTGGCTAATAGTTCCACACTGCCTTCCAGCAAGACCAGTTCTGAGTTTCAAATATTTCTCTGGGTCACCAAGACTCCAGGGATTAGAAAGAGGAGTTTATTTGGAACCCGTGGTAAACATTCCTCATTTTGAAATGCCTAGCGATGGCCGGTTTTATTTTTATACCCACCATTTCCTTGCAAAGAAATTAAACAAATAAACAGATGCCACCCTCACTCCCCCATCTCTTTTTTTGGCTTGGGTCCTGCGACAATACAGCGTGTTCTGCACCATCTGCTGGCTCTGCAAAGGTAATTAACAAATGCACACCATTCCCAGACGAGGCTGGTTTGTAAGGACAATCATGCCAGCAAAGCTGAGAGGAGCAGAGTGAGGCAGTGGCAGACCTGGTAGGCGGCTGCGGTTCCAGCCTCCACTGAAACGGGTGGTAGAGACGCCTGTCAAACTGTAGCGCCTAAAAATGAATGGGAATGGATCCAATCAAGAAAACACCCCGGAGAGAAGTAAGGAAAATTACAAAATAACTAGTTCTTTTTTTCTGCCAGATTTTTTTTTCCACGCTTATGGTAACTTTTTTTTTTTCATTTATTGTGCTTTATTATTTTTTTTTAAGAAGGAAAAGTAAAAATATCCTTCAATGAAAAGTTCAAAGTAAATTATTGCTGGAAACACCGAATGTTGGGTCAGATGGAGGCAGGTTCTCTGACCTTGAACTTGTCTTCCAGACCCTCTGAGCCTCATTCTCACACCTGTGACTTGATAACAATAGGAACACCAAACCTTCAAGGTAAATGAAATAGAGAATGTGGGTCTGGAATTTGGATCCAGTGTCTGGATCGTAGTAGCAGGCCGATCAAGAGTGTTCCTTGCTATTGTTAGCGTCTTCTCTATCAGGTGAGCAACCCTGACAGATGGGCTAATCCGCTCTTAGCAGCAGGGAATTAATAAGCCTTCTAGCAAAAGCCACAGCCTAAAAAGGACAGAAGTACTATGATTAAAATGAGAGGACTCGGGGTTTTACGTTAACAAAGAGAAATCAGCCCCTCCCAGGCACGTTTTAGGCAGAAGACACAATTATTGCCTCAACGTATTCAAAATACAGAAAGAGCACCAGAAGCTAGTAGTCCTTCATTCTAACAGAAGAGATGGACTGGAAGGTGTGTGTTGGAGTTTCAAGTAAATGAAGTACAAAGACAGTTGCAATGCAGTTGAAGTAAGAATTGCACAAATGGAGAATCTGATGCCTGGCGTGCCTTATCTGGCACAATTCCAGTTGGACGGGACCAAATATAAGGCAGTTTTCAGCATCCTTCCAGAGGTCCTTAGGGGACACTGTGACCATACTGATGATAGTGGTGGCTTCTTTGTTCTCTTAGGCTCTGACTGGCAGAGCTCACAGAACTCAGCTGTGGTGGCCCGGAGAGAATGTCCTGATAGTAGTGTTTTCTGGAAGACCTGGGCTGCTCAGGGCACAGGCCGGGAGTGTGTGGTTTGGCTTTGTTCGATGGCGTATGGTTGTGCATGATGTGTGCAGTATGCAAGCAAAGGCCAGAGATGAGCCTTCAATCTTCAGGCGCTTTCCAGGTTGTTTTCTCGGCCCAAGTCTCTCACTGGGACCTGGGGTTCCTCAGCTAGGGGGTGAGGTCTTGAAAATGTGCGTGCCCTCTTCAAAAAGAAGAAGGGGAAAGCAAAAGAAAGAGGTTGGAGAAATCACTCAGCAGTTAAGAGCATCCACCACTTTGCCAGGGGACCTGACACTGGTCCCAGCAGCCACACTACCCATAATTTCAGCTCTGGAGAGATCAGGTGCCTCTCCAAAAGCACCCGCCTGCACATACCCTGCAATATCCACACTTAAAATAGAATCTTTTAAAATAATAAGTAAATGTCAGTATGCAGAAGGATGGGTGGATCATTGACTGATGAGCTATCAGCCAGAAGCCCACCAGCAGAAATAAAAGATACCACCTTGTGTGGTATATTCCGAGAATATTTCTCCCATTTCCACAGACTTTAATATGGACATTCTCCTTGGTGACATGTGGGAATCTTGGATACTGTGAACTATATGCATTCAATTCTTCCCCTAAAATTTAGCTCAGATGACCCCAGTCCTAACCACATGGCTAAAACATTCCACCCTTTGCCCCATCTCATGTCAGCAGCACTTTGGTGTCGCAAGTCATCAAGTCCTCTTCCTACTAATGTAGCTACAATTGCAGGAGACAGTAGCACAGATAGGCTTCTGGTGGCTATGAGGAGCTTTATGTAGCAGGAGCACAGATTCCAAAGCACGAGTAGGAATTTCCCTTGATTCATGAAAGAGAGAACAGAACCTCAATTCAGAGACCCAAGGAAGATATTTCCTATGGTCTTGTTTCCTCAGTTGGAAGGTATAGGTAAAGCACAGGAATCAGGGGCATGACTAAGAACATTTTCTCTGCTGGCCATGAAAAAGAATGGCCATGGGTTAAAAAGTAGCAAGCCAGATGCAGGAGCCCAGGATGCTGGCTACTTACAAAATCACCGTGACAAATGAGAGACCTTGGCGTGGGGTCGGCCCTGGTGGACGGGTGTCTCTGGGAGGAGTGGGTACTGAGCTAACAATTAGGTTACTTATCAAAGGAGGGACTTTGTGGTTGGAGGCTGCAGGGAGAATTCTGACTGTGCCACCCCAGTGACTAGGTGGCCTTGGGCACATTTTCCTCCGACAGGATGGTTCTAAAGCTCAATAAAAATAACAAGGGTAAGAGAAGCCAACATTTGCATGTAGAAAGTGCCTCCTGTAGAAGGCATCCGAGTTGCCTGTAATCATCTTAGTTCGTGTCTGGAATTGCTGTCTGGAAATGAGAAAGGCAAGGGTAAAACTGACTCCGCCTACCCGGTGCCTACTTCACGATCCCACTCGTGTTTCTCCAATTAACCTTAATGACTGTTTTTAATTATGTTTACTTTGGGGTAGGGAGAGAAGGAAGACGTTTATTGAGATGGCCAATAGGAAGGGTTGGGGAGTGATCGCGGGCTGCTCACACACAGGTGCTGATTCCATCTATCCAGGTCATACAAATTTTCCTGAACTGTCCCCGCTTTGCAAGAGGAAGCGGAAGTTCTGAGAAACCAGGGAACTGTGCAAGGCTCAGCTTCAGGACAAAACCTCTTGGGATGGGAGCACCAAGCCCAATAGTAGTTGGTAGCCCAGAGCAGCAGTGTAGCGCAGGGCACTTCTCTCAGAGGAGTGTTAGCCTTCTCAGTGCTATTCTCTTGGGCAGGATTAGCCTTCCAGTATTACACAGCGGCTGCTTTCACAGAGTCCAGACACCAATATTTGAGCTGGGAATCCTACAAACATCATCAGTGGACCAAAGGCAAAATATATTTCCAATGATCACAGACAACAGACAGGCTAGGGCCAGTCCTTCTTGCTCATCCCTACTTCCCTTACAACGGAACCCTGTTGAGCCTTTAACTAACAGACTCAAGAAGAACCAGGGCACAATTGGATCCTTTTCACACCCCTTCCGTACTGACTCCAAAAGGAATATATTCTAGTATTTGTGGGAGAAAGCCCTCATTCCTCAGCCTACACTGAACTTCCCAGGCCCATGGCCTTTTCTCTCTATCATTTTCTGTAAGTCACCTTCCACATTTATCCTATTTCTGGCTGCACAGTTTAATGACCCTGAACCTTTTTGCTCCTGAGCCTTTGTCCATGGCAGACTGATAGATCAAGTAAATTTGTGTTTGAAAGTAAGCTCTGTAGAGGAGCAGTGGGGCTCACACCTTTAACCCCAGCACTCGGGAGGCAGAGGCAGGTGGATCTCTATGAGCTTGAGGCCAGCCTGGTCTACAGAGCTAGTTCCAGGACAACCAAGGCTGCACAGAGAAAACCTGTCTCAAGTATCACAAAAAGAAAATTCAAAACAAGAAAAAAATAAACTCTGTGGTTTATTGGCAGCGTGACCTTCGTCAGCTTTGTCTAAGTTCCGTGAGCCTGGATCTGTTCAACTTGACATGTACAATAGTAATTTCTTCCTTGCAGACTTCTGCCGAGCATTCAGTGAAAAAGCATATTCAATGAAAATTCACATTCAGTGGAAAAGCCCACCTCGTGGTTGAACCTTTAGAGGTGGGATGAAGCTTTAGATTGAACCTTCCTTTCTAGTGGTAGGAAGTTAGATCATAGCTCAAAGTGATGGTCAAACCTGGTTCCTTTTCCCTTTCCCTCTTTGCTTCTTGGCTGCCAAGAATGAGAAGTTTCCCCTTCCATGTGCTCCTACTATTACGCTGCCTTGTCGTGCTTCCAAAAGCAACAGAGCCAACAAACTGGGGACCGAAATCCCCAAAAATGTTGTCAAAAGAAGCGTCTCTTGCTTTTAAATTGATTGTCTCAGGTATTTCTCTACAGTGGCAGAAAGATAACACACAGGGTATTTGGATTTATCTTCTCTCCACTGCCAAGGTCAGCCAGATCCAGCTGCTTCCACACCCCTAACCATTAGGCGTCATCTCCCTCTGTACCACCTTTGCCATCAGGTAGAGATAGAAACAAGATAATTGCTGAGTCACTGAGCATTGTCTACAGGCCCAGTACAACACACGTGGAAATATCTCATCTGATGTGTATCACAAACTTATGAAGGAACCTTGTCCTCTACATTGTGTAGTCTTAGATACAAAGGCTAGGAATGACCCCATAGGGTCAATCACCTAAGTGGGGAAGTGTGACTTTTCAGCTTTGCTGTATTGTGGTATGTGAAATGTCTGCTTTCTGACATGACATTTTTGTGAAATAGCATTGCGCTGACTAATTTTGTTTCTTTGTTTTGCCTCCTTCATATAAGTTAAAGCAACTGGGAAAAGGAAACTTCAGTTGGGAGAATGCCTCCATTGGACTGACCTTTAGGCAGGGCTGGTGGGCACTTATTAATTGATGACTGATGTGGGATTGCCCTGGGAGTGGTATCATCCCTGGGCCAGTAGTCCCAGGCTGTATAAGAAATCAGGCTGAGCAAGCCATGAAGAGCAAGCCATGAGGAACAAGCCAGTGAGTTGTTCTCCTCCATGGTCTCTGCTTTAGTTCCTGCCTTCAGGTTCCTACCTTGAGTTCTTGGCCTGGTTTTCCTTAATAAGGGGCTCTAAGGCAAAAGAAATAAACCCTTTCCCCTTAAGTTGCTTTTGGAGATTGTTTTATCACAGTAATAGAAAAGCCAACTAGGACTATCATAGATTGCCTTATACTACATATTCAACATGACGAGTACTCTAAGACCCTTATTACAGACCTGCATTGTGCACAGGCAAGGGTTCGTCCTATAGACGGTTTTGATAGAGAGGGATACATGCAAAGAAGCCAGCTGAGAGTTCAAGCAAGCACAATTCACATTCATGAGGACAGAAGTCAGAGACAACTTAGTGAAAGAAGGGGTGGCGTGTATTCCATTGCAAAATTTAACTTTTTTAAATGGTGTTTTGTTGGGGGATGGCTGTTAGTTTGTTTCCAGCTGCTCAGCCCCAAAATAATCACATTATTTAAATCACTGCTTGGCCAATCACTTAAGAGTATTGCTAGCTAGCTCATATATCTTTGGTTAACCCATTTCTATTAATCACCACATAGCTATGGCTTACCGGCAAGGTTCTGGCATGTTTGTCCCTGGAGGAGGCTATGTGGCTTCTTCCTGACTCTCTGTCTTCTCTCTCTCTCTCTCTCTCTATATATATATATATATATATATATATATATATATATATATATCCTGGCTATATTCTGTTAAGCCATTGTCCAAAAGCGTCTTCTTTATTAATCAATAAAAGAAGCACATATACCGAAGGACTTCCCACACCAGTGTTTTTCTTTTCAACTGCCTTTGACCTTCTCTTTCTATCCCTTGTGAGGGAGATGTGCTCAATAAAGACACGTAAATAAATGGGCAGGAGGAGATGTTGAGCATAGTAGCCTAATGAAATTTGAGAGAGAAGTGGAGGGGGGAAGGAGAGGGAAAGACAGAGAATATGAACTCAAGAGAAGTCTCAAATTGTAACTGATGAACCGAAAGGTCTCAGCTTGGGTGATCAACATCACGGTAGCAGGCTGAAAAAGAGGACAGGCAGGAACGTTCAAGTTCTGCTGCAGCCCCTTCTGGGATTCGAACACACAGAGGAGAAGCAGGAGGATGAGAGAAAGGCTGAAAACAAAGAGAGGAAAACGGCCAGCAGTCTTCCTGGGTCAGCTGTGCATGGGGGCAGGTGCAGGATGGAAGGTGAAGACATCTCGTGCCACCTGGTCTTCTGGCAAGGATGTGACCTGCCAACCACGCTAGAATCAGACTTTCTAGGCCCAAATGCCCTCCCAGACATACGAGCATCATTAGTGAGAGAACCCATTCTGCTAGCCAGGGCCCCTTGCTTTGCCTCTCTTCCCACACTTTACGTAGTAGGGGCTCCGTATGTCCTTTATGTTCCCTCTCACTTGCTGCTCCTCAGCTCTTTCTGATGGCTTGCAACCCTGAACTGAGCCACAGTCTCCTGTGCCCCTGCACTTCATTTTAGTGGCGGCCTCAGTCGAATGTGAAACATTCAATCCTGAACCACACACACAACCTTCTCCTCTCACCCACGGTGGCCTCACTCTTCCCTTGATTCCTAGCAAGAATCAGTTCCCAATGAATTTTCCCCTGCTGTGTTATGTTACCCTCTCCTGGCACGAGAGTACTTCAGACCTGGGAGAGCAGAGTGTCCTCTCCAGGTGAGACAGGTGTGCTCAGTGTCAACAACAACAAAGCTCAGATTCAATCCCACATCAGTCACTGATGTCAGGGGAATTGTCGAAAGTGCCAATCCTCCCAGCCCTAGGCTGTGTCTTCCCAGGAGTTTGGTTCAGATTAGAGCTGTGCCGCTCACCGCTGTGCACACCACCTTATGCTAACTGGGACCGGAAGGATGACATCTGTGGCATGTGGCAAAGGCCCAGCTGGGTTTTATTTGCTTGGGAACAACAGGGAAGGTGTGCAGCTCTAGAGGCTCCAGGCCCTTCCAGGCAAACAAGCCAATATAAACCAGACAGGCTCTTCCAGTTAGGGAAGTAAAGGCTCTCCCAGGCTGCACCCTTCCCTGCAAGTTCTTGTGTTACCACCTCCCTAATTCTCAGAATCTCGCTAGGAACAGGAGGCCCTTGTGCAGCTGTGGTATATGAGGAGGATCAAAGAGGCTGATGGCTCATGTGAGGTCACCAGGAAAAAAGGTGTCAGGTCCCTCCCTGTACTAAGCTGCTGGGTTCACATAGCCAAAGCTGTTCCTGCATGTTCTCATCCCTATCTACGAATGATGCAGCTACCTGAGCAGCAACTAATTGTCTAGAACCTGCTACATAGGCCAAGGACTGCCATAAGATTGCTTAAGGGAAAGTCTGCCTAAAGCCCATATCCTGGACCAAGAAGACAAGTAACATTTGAGTAGGAAGGGAGCCTGGGTCTGGGCAGAATAAATCCCTACCAACTGTTTCACTAGGGCCACCTTTTAAGTCTCCACCTGAAATAGCCCATGCAAAATATGCTTCCAGGGGTACTTTCCCAGCCAGAATGCAGCTTTCTTTCCCAAAGTATTTTACAGGTGCTGTGTGCCTTTAATCCTAGCACTTGGGAAGCAAAGGCAGGTCTGAGTGAGTTTGAGAGCAGCCTGGTTTACACACCAAGTTTCAGGTCATCAGGGTTACATCAGGGGACTCTGTCCCCTACAAAAATTATTACATTTATTTGTTGGGGAGCAGGGCAAGCATGTGGAGGTCAGGATAACTTTCAAAAGTCTTTTCTCTCTTTCTACTATGTTGAGGCCGGTACTGAACTCAGATTCTCAGACTAGGCAGCAAGTGCCTTCAACTACTGAGCCATCTCGCTGGCCCCACCTACCTGTCTCTTGCCTCCTTAGTTCAGCATTTAGCTGCAGACACTCTGCCTGTGCTTTTCTCCCATGTTCACTGAAGCAGGAGAATTCCACTCAAGTCTCTTCTCCTCTAGGAAGGTCTAATAGATTTCTGTAGACAGAAGTGACTATTCCTTCCTCGTGTCTCCAGTAAAAGTGGTGATAAGTTTTTGTGGGAGACACACACACACACACACACACATACATGATATATTAAATGTGTTTGTAAAATACGTAGAAAAGGGTAAGAGATTGATAAGATGATAGATACAGACACGTGTGCATATGTTCATATATATATATATATACACACACACACACACACACACACACACACACATGAATGCATACAATCTCCTTGAATTCTTAAAGCAACCCTACAGCATGAGCTCCAAGCTTCCTGAACATAAACTCAGGGTTCAGCTTCTAAAGACATACTGAGACTCAGATCCGGGTCTTCTGTCTCCTCCCCTGTGAAAGTGTCTTGTGTTATAATGCCTGTGGCATCTGACTCGTTTACCTAACTGCTTCCCCTTCTATCAGTCCCCGACTCTGCAGAGGACATCCAAGGCACATCTGTTGAATAGAATTGATTTGAAGAGGGCTGGCAATTAGAAGGCTTTAGAGACTGCTCTCTCAGGCGAGGGGACAAGGTGCTTTGGAATAAAAGATGAATTAGGTAAGCAGGAGCCAATTAGCAGAGGATGCTACAGCCTATGATAAGGAGTTTTAATTTGATAGGAGACAATTGGGAACCATTCATCCTGGAGCTGGAGAAAAGCAGTGACAAGTCCCTAACGACACTCAAGGGTCTTGGAAACCTTTAATTGCTGCCTCCAATTCTATTTCTGAGTGGAAGCGATATAGACAATAAGCTCCACGGCCATATGCCCCAGGCTGTCATGACCACAGCAAGGTCACTCGAGCAGTGTGTGCTTCCCTGGTACACACAGCTGTAGTGCTACAGAAGAGTAGGCCTCTTTCCCTGGTGTCCCTGAAACCAAGGGGGGGCCTTCTCTGTCTTCTCCCCAATGCCTTACGTGGCTCCAGGAGTCTAAGAGGCACCTTCTGCCTCTCAGCCCATTCCACTTGCTAACTAATCTCAGATCTAGAGACAGGTGGCTTTAGCTTCTTCTCTTTCACAACTTCAAGGGCAAGTGGGTGTGTCTGGGAGGAGAGGCAGCAGTCAAATTCTGCTGATAAAGAAATTATGGTGGCGGCAGGGTGGGGGGATTCTAAGCTTGGGGGTCCCTCTGTTTCTTTCATCTGCTACAAGAGATGATGTCGTCCTGTACCTGGGCCTGTCCTTGCATAGCCAATGAGAACCATTAGCAGAGTTCAGACTGCTCAGGACAATAGGCCCTTTCTGGCCAGAGAATGCAGCTCAGTGTTGTATTGTTTGAGGCTGAAGGCATACAAACACTCCCATTTCCACCAGCCCCACAGTGGTACTTGCTACTTAGATGCTGGGGCTGATAGAAGCCAAAATCTGGGATCCCCTACCCGAAAAGTGAGAAAAACAAAGCAAAAGCAAGCCAACAAATCAAACAAAACAAAAATCCAAGTCTGACAGAGAAAAACCAGCTGAGGTGTGACTGGACTGTGGGGGCTGGACTCTGAAATGGCAGCAGGTGCATTAATTGCACTTGATTGCATGTTGGTTTATGGCTGCGGTCACTAGTGTGCTGCGTTCAGGCCCTGCAGCAGCTGGTCTGAAAGATAGCCTTGGTATTTCGTTAAGCAAGATGAATATTGGCCAGATGGTGACTTCACGAGGACATAATTCACGGAGCATTTTCTTGCCCCAACACGGGTTTCTCTGAAGGAATCTCGAATGACACACGGAACAAAACCGAACAAGAAAACTCAAAAGGCCCCAAGAAGGCTCAGCCGTAAGTTGAAGATTAATGGTCTCCACGGTGTCGCTGACAGGAGCCCAAATGGCAGTGGGAGACCTGGCTGCACACTGCAGATCTTGCCAGCCCATATCCTTGTCGCTGGCAGAATGAACTGACATCACCCTCGGAGTCTCAGATTCGCTGGGCGGGGGGGGGGGGGGGGGGGGGGGGGGGGGGGGGGGGGGGGGGGGGGGGCTCTGAGTCCCAAAATGACATGCCACAGGAAACTGGGTCACTTCTTTTTTTAAATTAATTTTGTATAGTGCCAGTCTTTGTCAACACCTGCTTTCTCTGTAATTTGATTGTGATGATGAGCGAGGAAAGAAATATGTTCTGGGCTTCCGCAGCTCGGTCTGCTTCTCATGGGTAGGAGGAGGGAAAAAAGGCTCTAGAAACTCTTAAGGTGCTACACCAAGGAACCCCGGGAAAAAAAGCCAAAAACAGGGCACCAACTGGGCAAGCGAACTGGCTCAGCTCTGGGACGTCTTAGAGAAGTTCTTGTTTCTTAGGCATCATAGGCATCATAGGTGTCTGACCCACATGGAGTTAAAGAAAGAAAAAAGGAAAAAGAAAAAAGTGGGCGTTATGTACTTGAAAGTGGTATTTTCAATGAGGTAAGCCTTTCTGGAATTTGTGAAATGTCTGTGTCCTACACACTGGAGTTCTAAACCACGAAATAAGGCAACAGAGACTGAAGGTCCTTCCTGCTACAAGGCAGGGTCAGTCTGAGACAGCTGGGAAGCAAGTATAGCCGCTGTTAAGTACGACGTCTGGGGTCTCGGCCGGCTCACTGCTCATACCGTAAAGCCAGCCCCAGTCGAACAACGCTGGATTGTGTGGTTGGCGCTGTTCGATTTGAAAAGATGAATAACAACAGTAGCACCAGTGGAGGCCGTGACTTCCACGCAACCGTATCTGTCACCGCGGCCTCCAGAGAACCAGCCCTGGTGCTGCTCTCTGTCCCCGTAGCCAGGGTCCACAGGCTAAATAGGAAGAAGAAGGAACCAGCTGTAAGTTCTCCAGCGCTGAATGGCGGGGCACTTTGAAAGCTGTGAACACAGGGCCAGTGACTCGCCTGGAGAAGGCAGCAGTGACTTCCATCAGTTTGCAGAGCTGGGAAGGCAAGGCACAGAGACCCAGAATCCCAACCATGGGGGCCATCCTTATAAAGACACCACCCGAGCCCTCCTAGACGGCTGCCTCCCACTCAGGACTGCTGATGTGAGTCCATGGCAAAAAGCCCAGTGACAACAGCCCTCCCCCCCCCCCCCCCGCATGCTCTGGCAAGCCAGGCTTTGGCAAATGGCCCACCCTCTTTATAATGCAACCTCTATTGTTTTATCAGAAGCTTTTTTTGATCCCCCCACCTGCCCAAAACCCCAAATAAAAAGACAGCACCCACTCTAACTTTTCTCTCTTCCAGAACCGGCTCCTCCTATTGGAACTCAGTCACACCGGCGAGGGGAGGTTGGCAGGGTGACTCAGCAGTAAAAAGGAGGAAAAAAAAAACCTCATTACTCAGAGGCCGGCGCCCCCTCCTGCCGGCTGTGGCCAGAAAAGGAAGCTATGTGAGGCAAACAGAAAAGGGTACAGCTCAGGTCCCCTGGGTCCACTGTGTCCTTTGTCTAAAGGGACTTCTGACAGGGACCATCTGTGTTGACGTTTCAGCTGGTAGAGTAGGCTAAACTGAGCTAGAAGAGGCAGGAAAGCACACACACACACACACACACACACACACACACACACACACACATTCCACACTCACCCAGAACCCAGCTATGAGCATTGTCCCACATTCTTTAGCACACACACACACACACACATATACAGGGCTCCAGAACCCAGCTATGAGTATTGTCCCATATTCTGTAGCACACACACACACACACACACCACAGACCCCAGAACCCAGCTATGAGCATGGTCCCACATTCTGCAGCCCTGGCAGGAGACCACAGACTCTGTCCCAAGTTCTCTGTAAATGCTAACCCAGAACATCTCAGACACTCTTGTCTAGTGCTGTTCCTCCTACTAGGTGCCCTTCTAGTTTCCGTGACAAACTATATGACAAAATCAACTTAAAGAAGATTCATTTGGACTCAGAATTTAAGCTAAAATCCGTCGTGGTAGGGAAGACACAGAGACAGGATCACAAGGCGGGAGTCATGATGAACCTAGTCAAGAGGCAGAGAGCTAATGTGAGTTCTTGGGTTTTCTCCTCTTAGCCCAGGACTTCAGATGATGCCATGGTGTTACCCTTCTTCCTTCTTCACTTAAATCTCTAGATACATCTTTCTAGGCACACCCAAATGTAGGTCACCTTGGTGATTCTAAATGCAATCAAGTTGACAAAGGAGACTGACCCTAGCTTTCTCATCCTGAAGATGGAGATATTAATATATACAGAAGACCAATAGCTTGTTCATGGTGCCCCAGTCATTGTGGGTGGGGGTCAGGGGAGGATGAATCCAAGCCTATCTTCTAAGTAGGTCGACACAGCAGCAGTTCTGTCCCACTATCTGTAGGTGAACCTTATTCTCTGGTTGTCTGCTCTGCCACTCTGCGGAGTTCAGAGCTAAGGCTAGCATCACTGAGTTCTTGAGCCTGGCTGCTCTCCTCTGACCCTTGACTCGTTCATTGTCTAGCATCCGTCTTCCCTACCTGTGATGCTATTACCTCCTTTTTGCTTGTCTGTCCACCCACACTCTGTCTTCCCAACCATCCCTATCATGCATGTGATTCTCCAGTAGCAAATACTGCCCGAAGGACCACACACCTCTTGCTTAGCTTTGCTGTATACTATACTTTCTTGATTGCCCAGCATATCTCTCTTCTTCTGGCTCTTCATTGGCAACTGACCCAATAGATCTTGCCACTTCCAGGAATCCATTCTTCCCACTCCTTGGTCAGTCGAAGCTTATAGAATATCAAGTATATATATATCTGGTGGTATTCGAAAGCAAGGAACTTGCTAAGGCAGTTTGCATCTTCTACATTGGGCACCATTCCTGATATCGGGTCAGTGTTCAATGAATGCTGGTTTTGTCACACAAATGCAGGATGATTCCATCAGTATGATTAGAGTTCAGTGTTACATCTCTACAAGTTAATGGAGGGCATCTGTAGCTGCTGAAAGTGTTTTGTTTTGCTTCGTTTTAAATTCTCTGCCTTCCTAGAATAACATTCCTTGGCCCTGTGGATTGAAAAAGGAAATGTCATTTCTAATCGAAAATCCAATTGCAGAGTGTATACCGTCAGAACAGAGTTTATTCAAGTATGCTGAGCAACACATCAGAGGTGGTGGCTACTTTATCAGTCTGGGTATCTGAGTAATAAATGGAACCCAACCGTGAATATACAACAGAACATGAAATCAACTTTTGTTGTTTTGAAGACCCTTTATGTCTTTCCAGCATAACTTATCTAAAATAATCTTTGATAGATCTGCTGTTGACCACAAAAATTAGCAAGAGTAGTCTATCAAGAAACTGAATGCATGCCTACACTGATAATAATTACCAAAGTTGATTTTCTTTTAATTTTATCTATTAATTTTAATTTTGACTGTGTGTATGTCTATGTACCATACAAGTGTCTTGGGTTAGCAGAGGCCAAAAGAGGATGTTGAATGCCATATAACTGTAATTATGGATAGCTATGAGCTGCTATATGGGTGCTAAGTATTGAACCTTGGTCCTCTAGAAGAGCTGTCAGTGTTTCTAATCACTGAACCATCTTCCCAGTCTCAAGAACTATCAAAGTTTAATCACAGTTTAGAAGCAGTCTTGTGTACATGCTGTATATTTTAATCAGTATATTTTTTGCATTAGATCATATTCAGGACTTTTACTTCTTTTATTCTTCATCACATTCCAGATCAGACACAGGAGAATTATTCTCCACTTCATTGATTATGGAGAAAACTCCGACCCAAAGAAATTCTTACCTTCCCAAGCTTAGAGCAAGAACATGCATTGGGGCTCAGTAGTTGAATTTTCTCAATGCCAGTTTAGAACTCTCTCTCCTGGACCAAAGCTCCAGATACCCAATGTTTTACATCTTAGTGACCTACGAAGCAAAACTGCAATTAATCTGAGGGGAAATTTCAAGTTATCTGTACAGGGCTTTAGTATGTTGTTTGAAACCCAAACAATAAGTTATTTTGCTGTAATGTTTTACTATAATTGTTGTATTTTTAATAGAAAGCACCTGGGAAACCTTCAAATGGTTACTACAATGATGAGTTGTTGGTAGAAGACCAGAGACAGTGAGGAGTGACAAGAGAGAGCGATAGGGTTCTAATCTGGCTTCCAGTTGGTCCTGGTCTACAATTCTCATACCTAGATCTCCTTTCTTGCTGTCATGGGAATCTGTGTTCAATGCCATAATCCTAGAAGTACTGCCTAGAGCCCAAGGGTTTAAAAAATATATAACACCCTAATGCAGGTGACAATGGAAGATGGGGGGGGACACTTGGTAACAATGATTGCTCTCCAGCAATCATTTCTCGGTTCCTTTTGGCACTGGGGTGTCTGTAGTCCTCTTGCGCTATCTGTCCCCTAACCATGGTGGCCTCCTCTCTCCACTTTCTTTTCCAGAATATAATTGTGCTGTCCTGACACTTGCTCGTCTGCACCACTGACAGTCTGCTTGGTGACAAAACCCACGTCGGCTACCACCACAGCTCCACTTCTCCAGGACGGCAGTTTGAAATGGCTTGTTCCATAAACACAATATGTCAACATCATCTCTTGGGTGCAAAGGAGTTTTTGTTACAATAATGGTAATAACAACAATAATAATATAGTGATGATGTCTCTTTTAGCATCTTACCTATATAAATCACCCCATTTCCCCTTTCCTTTATCCTTTCCCATCCCCCGAATTCTAACTAGCTCTGGTGATAGCATGATTGCTGGTTACCAATGCAGGCTTGGGTATTTGGGGCAGCTCGGCTCTTGGGTTCAATTTACCTCACCCTATATGACCATTTGAGTAGTAAGATAAGGTTTGAAGCGGAGGTTCAGGATCAGAGAATGAATGAGATCAAAGGGGAAGTATTCAGCTGACTTGAGTGCTGACTTCCTTTATTTTTGATATAGGACAAGCCAAACTCCTGTCTGTCCTGCATCATCAGGTAGGGTATCCCCACTGGAATTGAAGCCCAAACCTATAGTCACTGAAGTTTTCTATTTCTTCCTTCATATTATTCTTCACACTCATTTTTGTCCTTTGGGTCGGTAAAATGTGTGGACCAGGCCAGAGTATTCTTTGCTGACCACCATGGGTAACTCTTGGCAGTGTTAAATAACTGTTTAATTTAAATACTCTGTCCTTTGCAACGTAATTAATGACTTCAATTATCATCTGTAAAATGACATAAATATGTTCATCTTTACTCCTTATTTAATTTGAGTGACTCAATTCTTCCGAAATTAATGGGTACACAAGACAGAGAATATCCAGTCCTCGGGTATTGCTCACTGTGCTATGTGTTTGATAAGTCTTATCTTACTGAATTCAGTGGCATAGCTGTCAGAAGAGCCAAGCTGCTGCTTAAGAGAAATTAAATGATCTTTCCAAAGTCACAAAGCAAGGAGTGATGGGGTTTATAGACCCTGGAATCAACCTGCAGGCAGAATCCTCTTCTTCCCTCTCCTTAATATAACATCATCCTCACACATTCATCCAGGCCAGAATCCAGTGTGTGTCCAGGCTTCTCTTTGTGAACTCCAGTACCCCCTGCTGGCCTGCTGGGCAGCTTCTCATTTTGCCCTCATCCTCAGTTCTTTTCAGTCTCTCAACCTATTCTCTGAGTCACCAAAGTTGTTATTTCTTCCACACCCTTTCCTTCCTTCCCACTACATTGTAACATCTGGTCCAGGAGTTCATAATGCCCTACCAAATTACAATTGTCATCTCTCCACTGGTCCCATGCCTCAGTACTTAGTTTTATGCTTGGAACTTGATCACTCTTTCTTACTATGAGCATCATCTTTATCAAGCTGCCTCTCCAAGAACACCTCATGTTTTCTTGCCCTGCCAATACCAATGTTATCCTCTTGGTTTCTCTGCTAGAAATATAATTGAATTCCCTGACAAATTGGTAGAGAAGTCAGTTTTCTCACCTTTCCACAGATTCTTTCTTCTACAACTTTCCCCTCAGAGGCACCTCTGGAGCAAATGATCTTTACTTCCCATGTCTCCTGCACTCCCAGGGATGTTCTATTCTTTCTTCAAGAGCATAATAACTGCCCTGGGGCCGGCCCCACAAACCAGCCCAGATTATTAGCCCTTTCTGAGCCCTGTAACACTGTCTAGACCACATATCTGGTTCTAAGCCAAGAATGCCTTAGTCATTATTTCTATGAAGATGTCTGTTCTCTGCTAACAGCTTATAAACTCAAAAGGACTGAGCTTGTCTGTGACCAAGCATCTAAGACAATCCAGTCAATTTTGAGAGAAGACACTGCTTGTTGTAAGACCATGTACACCTCAGTGTTAGCATCATAAGTAGAGTGGGTGGTAACCTCTTTGTCTCACCACTTATGAATCTTTTTCTTTCTGAGCCTGCTGATTTAAAGGCTGGCTGGGTTGAAAATGAGTGGTTATCAGAGTACCAACCTTAGAATTCTGAAAGTTCTAGAAATTTTCTTGGCAGCATTCCAGGGCAGAAGAAAGGGAACAAAGCCTCCATGGGCAGCAAGCAAGTCCTGCTATGTTTTTCAGAAACATTTCTCCGATCTAGTCTACAAGTTTGTGCGGCTACTCACAGTTTCGGTTTCTGCGGATTGTTATTCATGGCTTTAAGACACTTGAAAATCACTAGAGTTGATTGATTCCAATGTGTCCTGGAGCTTTTCCAGGTTTTAATCTGCTGAAGGGGCTGAGGGGTCATGATGATTTACATGTATTGAGTCTTTTTTGTCTTGTACCTGGGCACTGTGCAAACTGCAGGCACTCTGGTTAACATCATGTTATAGGAAAATATGTAAGCTTACACTAATGACGCATGAGAAAGTTGTGAAGGAAACCATGTGAGATAAGGTTATTATAACCTTGATACCACACTGCCCTTTTGAATTCTCCAAGGACAATGGTTAGAATCTGGGACATTCTTCATTCTTGGACCCTTTGCCTGCTTGGTAGAAAGATGACAATGAAAATGACTGTGGTCTTTCTCATAACTGTTTGGTGATGGAGGCTCAGCCAGCTGGCTCACCTGGACTCCATCTGAAATCCTGAGCAAGGATATTATCTGAAATTCCCCTGACGGACTGGCTGCTCTTGTCATGTGGCTGTGCCATTAGTAAGCAGGCAGAAAGCCGGGCTTTGTGGGGACTCCACTAGAGCTAGCTGTCCCAGGTTTAGCATCCCTGGCAACTCTGCTGAGCTCACCAACGGACCACGGTGTGACTGAGAACTCAGGGCTGAAGAGAACCCAAAAGAAACTTCTTCCTGTCAGCTCACATAGTAATACACAAGTATCTCTAGTCAGGGAATAGCCTATATAGGACCTATTCTTCGCTCACACTGAAAAACATCAGAGTATCTCTCTCTCTCTCTCTCTCTCTCTCTCTCTCTCTCTCTCTCTCTCTCTCTCTCTCGTGTGTGTGTGTGTGTGTGTGTGTGTGTGTGTGTGTGTGTGTGAACCAGGTGCCAATTTTCACCAGAGGAGATATCTCAGAATATATCCAGAGAATGGTTCCAAAATAAGCAAGATTAATCACGGCCAAACCATTTGTTTTTGAACCTTAACCAGATACTAAATTGTACTACAAAAAAAATTTGGTGAATTCTTAGTATTCAGGACTGCCAAGATGTCTGAGAGAAGATGGTCCGGCCCTCCATGTAGCTCATCAAAATCACCCCCTCTGCTGACAAAGGCGCTCTGTACGCTGTGCCCTGATTAGGAACGCGCTTAGGATTTAGCACAGTCTGTTCTGCGAGGCCAATTCTCCAGGAGCGCAGACATAATTGCACTCAGAAGTTGTGAGCTTGATTTTGAAACTCTCGATATTGTCATGGAAATCATCGTATTTCATCGCAATCAATTTTTTTTTCAGACTAAAGCAGAGGAGTTGAGTAAGAGGGGGAAATTAGTCCTTTAATAGAGGAAGAAAACAGATACTTAATAGAGCATTTCAAAGGATGAATACAGTAAATTACAAAGCTGGAGAAAATAAGACGTACCATTTTTCTGTTCCTTCCCATTTTCCTGTGTCTCTAGCTCATCCTTTCAAAGCCCTCCTCTGGCCATTCACAAATGGCCCCTGCTTCCTGCCTTTTGTTGCTTTACCGCCCTGATGTGGGAGTGGTGTGATAATGAAATCTCTCAGGCCAGTCCCCAAGGATAGATAATACCTCTTTGTTGGCTGATGTTTTACCTTTCTTCTGAGGCTTTACATGGCTTAAAATAGGGCTCCACCAAATGTGGATAGCAGATGTTATTAAACTTCTATTTTTATGGGTTAAAAAACTGAAAGAAATGACACCCTAGTGGAAGGTCCACGGCATTTGCTTTATTCATTTTCAAAGCCTAACTTGAGAAGTTGTTATTATGTACACTTAAAAATAAAAGGAAAGCAGCGGTACTCTGATAGTTTCCCAAGACTACACAGTGATTGAAAGAAAGAAAAGAAGAATGAGGGAGAGAGAAAAGAGGGAGGGAGGGAAAAGAAGAAAGAGAGACGGAGAGAGAGAGACAGAGACAGAAAGACAGAGAGAGAGGGAGAGAGAGAGACAGAAAGAGAGAGACAGAGAGAGAGAGGCTCAAAAAAATCCCTATTTTAAATGCATTCTATAGTATAGATTTGACATATATAGGCTTTCCCTTCCAACCTCTGGACTTGGAGGACTCTAGAAAAGTACACATGGCCCCATCTTCTGGCAGACTTAAGCAATAGCGGTACCTATCTGATTTTTCCCCCCACATGATTCATTTATTTTTCTTATTATTTTAAAGGTATTGCTCAAGGTTTCCCTTTTCTCTGGATTTTTGTCACAAGAATCTTATTGCGCTATTGATAGATTCTTCCAATACTCGAAGCAGGAACAAGAGCCACACTTGAGTGGGCATCCAGAAGCTTCACCATCTTGACAAGCACATCTCATGTTCATCTGTACAGCCAGCCCATGAGTCTGCGGCTGCCTTCCCTACAGAGAAACAGGCTCTGCCTTTTGGCTTAGGCAAGTGGAAGACATGCCATGGACCTGAATGTCCTATGAAGATGCTTCATCAGCTGGTTGTTGGTGACAGCCTCCTCTCCATGACCCCACCGCAATTGACTGACTCAGGTCTAAGTTGGCAGGAATGCCAGTGTCCACAGGCATAGGCCTGTTGCTCTGTGATAATTGCTCTCCGGGAGATGCTCAAAGAGTCAAGATCTAATTGGGGGTCAATCTGGACAAGGAATTCTGGAGACATTGTTGTGTTTGTGAGGACTGGAGAACAGAGAGGTGGTGACAGCAAGATATGCTCAGGTTTTCTTTTCCCTGAGGTACAATTGAGATAGAGAGAATTTTGAGAAGCAAGTTGGCAGTTTCTTCTAAGAGGTCTGTTTCTGGGGACCGGGGGTGGGGGCAGGATGGTTGGCACTAGATAATGCAATATGGTGAATCTAGAACTCGCAAGATCTTCTCCATGGAGGTGGGTCTGGAGAGAGAGCTAAATAAAAAGTCTTATCTCCCTGTCCCTTCAAGTTCAGAAGATTTTTCTCACATGCCATGGAAACTGAGATGTGTGTGTAGGTCAGAGGGCAGTCACATTATAAAACTTGAAAGAGGATGGCAGAACAGGATATTAACTACCCACACAACCTATAAAACCAAAGGCATGGATCTCTTTGTTCTGAAGCCACATAAGCTTCTCGGATTTCATTTAAAAGTGCAAACAAAAGGGAAAGAAAAAAGCCTATGTGTGCATCTTGAAGAAACAACCGTCATCACTATAGATGATGTGGGTCCAGTTTGCGTCTCTACTGTCTTGATCATTCATCTTGTTCATAATTTGGAATGTAGGTAAGGATCAACTATAATGTAATTGTGATATTAGTGACAATATCAAGGATAAAACATGGTGTATCTTGTGTCCTTGCAATATGCAAGGTTAAGTATGAAGCCTTATACATGAATTGTCTCATTTAATTCCCAATGAAGTTATGGATCAGATTTACATATTATCTGTGTTTTAGAGATAAGAAAAGAGAAATAAGCAAAGACAAGGACGCACTAGGACATCATGTAGGAACTTTTTTCATATACTCATTTTTATGTAGTACTGGTTATGTTAGGCCATATTTGAGACAGTAGTGAACAGAATATACATTCTTGCACCCCTGGAACCTATATCAGGCAGATCATAAACAAATAAGTCATGACATTGTCTGAAATTTTTTCTTCCAAGATGCCGGTGCAGAAGACATGGCCCCCCAATGTGAATGCGCCTGGAAACAGGACTTGCGTAAGTTAGTTCTGAGAGCTTTGACCACATCGCCTAACAGAGAGAACTGAAGGGGGTAGTTTGCTTATATGGGCTCATGTTTTCAGATGGTTCACATTGTGACTGCCTCTGGTTTGGGCACCACACCGTGGTCATACAAATGTATTCTTTATATCATTTGCAAATCAGAACAAAGGGGAATTCAAAGAAGGAACATGGCAAGATGTAGTTCCTAAAGAAATGTTCTCAGTGACCAAATTCCTCTAACTAGGCCCCATTGGCTACTTTCCACCATCTCCCAATAACACCATCATAATGGTAATCTATTAATATTGGGTCAGAATCTTCATGGCCTAACCATACCTGAATAAGCCTTTACAGACATCCCTAGCGGTATGTTTTACTAATTACCTAAGCATTCTCATTGCAATTCAACTGACACTTAAAACTGATCATCAGAGACATTTAGGCAATTCAGGTTAAATGAGGTCATAGGTGTGGTCATAATCCTCAACTGATAGGGAATGATGACTTTGCAGGAGAAATTCAGAAGGCGCAATCAAAGGAGAGGTCACATGATGGTGGCAGTCCACATGCCAGGACAACAATCTTTCTCGGTACCCCAACACAAGGTCTAATCTGAAATGTCCGGCTCCCAGAAAGCAAGAGACACATTTCTGTTGTTTTTTTGTCACTCAGTCTGTAGAATTTTGTTACAATCAGAATTGACCAATACATAGCGTACGTCATCTGGTGACAAGTTCTGTAAAGATTGTTCTAATACTTCAGCGCTAGGAGTGGCCATTTCATTATAAATATAAGGGAAGAAATACAAAACAAGTGAGTACCCAGAGAAGGAGAGAGCCCTGCAGGGATGTTGAGCATCACTGAACGGCAGTAAGCAAGCTGGCATGAATGGTGGGGAAAGAGCCGAGTATGGAACGAGCCTGTCCTAGGACCACCCCTGCTCACGGTGCTCCCCAGAGTGGGTGCCTCACTTGGATACTTTCATTTCCTTGATAAACCTCAACTATACCTTTACAGGTAGGGTATTATTTAATGACTCATTTAAAGAGTTTCTCTTGCACAGTACATAGAGTTGAGTTGGGCTTTATAAATCAAGGTAAAATATTTCTCTTTTAACAAGTATAAAAAGTCCATTCATACTTTATTGACATGAATGATGGACTCAATTTTGTCTTACATTTTGACTCAATTTTGTCTTACATTTTGACTCAATTTTGTTTTACATTGTATGGTGTATGTTATATATATATAATTAGTATGCATTGTTTTATATTTATTGTATTCTCATCTCTGTGCTATTTGTGACGTCTTTATTATTGGGGGAAATGCTTAGAGCACAGAAGTTCTGCTACCATTCGTGATTTTCCTATTTCACTGGTTTTCTGTTTTCCTAACTCTCTTCCATGTCATATTAGAAAGACATTCATATATCCGCTCTTGAAAGATCTGCTTTAGGGTGCTTGGGGGGTGGCTCATCAGGCAAAGCACTCACAACACAAGTGTAAGAATATCCCAGACACATTTTCTCTCTCATCTACTTCTCTCTGCACTAAAATATTTCTTCCCGACATGCCTCTTCTTATTTTGATGTATTTAAAAAGCACTGAATTTTATTTTGGTTGCTTGCATGAGCATGCGTAGAGTTTATTTATAGAATACTGTAGCTCCTCAGCAGCTCTGCCACTGAAGAAAAGGATACCATTTCCCCCTGCACACCAGTTATTATCATGATTCAAGGCAGATTTTTTGTTTTGTTTTGTTTTTCATAGCCCTCAGCTGACTCTCTTTAGACTGCTACTCTGTTGTCTAGAGCTTTCTTTCACATTTGGTTAGATTTCTTGGTAAGAACTCCGCCTACATCTTATTTTTTTCTCACTTTCTAATTATGTATAGTAGTTTAGGTAGATGTGGCTGCCTGCTCTTTATATTTTAGCACCTTGGATTTTCATCCTGAGCTTCTTATGCTTATACTCTTTCTCAGACTCCTGTCACCCTCTTTTCTCCTGGACTCGTGCCTCCTCAGTTTCACTGTCTTAGGAACAGGGGAGGACTCTGCAGGAACTCCTCTTTCTCCTACTTACAAGTAAATCAAAAGCCCGTGACATCTTTGTTTCCTAGCAACACACGCACACAAAACAATCATGTGTATGTTCCTTTGTCCTACTGATGATTCTGTGTGTTTTCTTTTGAGAAAGTATGGGGTAAAATTGAAAGCAAGAATATTTTGTAGTTTTTAACCCAAAGGTCTTTTTATTTTTCAGTTTATTTCAGATACCAGAGCCAACTCTTTCTACCAGCTCTAACCTGCAATCAGCTACAGAGTTAGTGAGAAGATGCTCGATGATCCCAGATTGTTCTGTTGTGTTTGTTTCCTTCACAAGGCATAATGTTTTCCATGACATTTGTCTACCCATGAGAAAAAGCTTATGGACTAAGTAATAATTTCATTATTGATTCCACTGTAGCCTGTGATATCCCATATGACAGCAGTGTTAAAATCAATAATACAATAACCACCATGAAAATAAATCTCAGAAGCTTGAGCCAGCCTTTTGGGAAGAGGTACGCAGTATTCTCCAAGATTAATTTTTAAAGAACAATAGGCAAGTTTTAAATTCCAGCACTAGGGAGGCAGAGGCAGGCTGATCTCTGTGAGTTCAAGGCCAGCCTGGTCTACAAGAGCTAGTTCCAGGACAGGCTCCAAATCCACAGAGAAACCCTGCCTTGAAAAAACAAAAAACAATAAAAGGGAGGGTAAGTTTGTCAATCAACTTATTTCAGAATTTAGACAGAGAAAAAAATTTTAAATAAACATTTTATTTAAAAATTTTTTATTCATTTTACATACCAACCATAGATACCTCTCCCTCCCTTCCTCCTGCTTTCCCCCTTACCTCTCCACAACCCAAAACTTTTTTTTTTATTTAACTTTATTTCGTGTGCATTGGTGTAAAGGTACCAGATCCCCTGGAACTGAAGTAACAGTGGCAGACTGAGCTGCCAAGTAGGTGCTGGGAATTGAACCTGGGTCTTTTGGAAGAGCAGTCAGTGTCCTTAATTGCTGAGTCATCTTTCCAGTCCCAATAGAGTCTGTTCTTTTTTAAATGGGAGTTTTGAACTATGGGAAAGTAACAGTCATTCGGGGGAGATATTCTTTATTTGTAATTTTCAAGATAAAATAGTAGAGAAGTTTAGCTCAGTGGTAAAGTGTTTGCCCACTATGTGCAAGGCCTGGGTTTAATCCTCACAAATGACAAGGTGTTTGTGTGTGTGTGTGTGTGATATAAAAAGTTTTCAAAGAATAACTTGGGGTCCTCTGTGGTGCTTGGGGAGGAACCTAATTCCCTGGCCTCTGTCTAGTGAGTCTAGTCAGCAAACTCATTCAGTGCTAAAGAAAATAACAAGTTACAGACCCTTACACTTCTTCCAAGAACATAACGACCTTATTGAGCTCAATGTTAGTTCGTCCCGCCTTGTTTTATCAAGGGAAAGAGTGTAAGAACTCATATCAGAGGCAGGCCTGCGGTTCAAGTAGTTTGTGTTCTGGTTCAGGAGCCATATTTTTTTCGTTTCTTGAATCTAAGCTCTCTGTCCATTACAGCGGCTGAACACAGGTGCTGGGACAGAGGATTTGGTTGGAGAGGAGAGCCTTCTCTCGGAAGCCTGGCCTTGTATTAGGAAGTTATCTGTAGTTCCAGCCTTTCTTCCCATACTACCCAAAGGTTCCTCAAAGAATTGTAGGAAGACACCTGCTACGTTTCAAATATGTCAACAACTTCAACTGCGTGTAGAAGAAAGCTAATACAAAAACACTCATATGAATAGTTACCTAAAGTAGCTTTTACCAAGGGCTGGCTATGTGCAGAACTCAGGAAACATTGACCGTTAAGACAGTCTTTATCTTCTTCAAGGTTCTACCTAGGAAGGGAGCTAGATAAGCTTGAACGAGAATTATGAATCAGAAGGACTGAAGCGTTCCAAGCAGAAATAAAGGATGGTTAAATATACCTGACAATCCAGTGATGGGCAAGCTCCCAGCTACCTCCTGAGCCGAGCCTCGAGCCTCTCTCCCACTTGGGTATTTTTTTTCCACACGTGGCTTGCAATTCTTACTCCAAACAACATTTGAGCACAGTTGCATTGTCTCTATCTCTAAACTACCTGTGACACTTGAGCAAAGTCTACTTTCCTTTCTTCTTCCTTCAGTCCTTGGTTACACTCTCTAAAATGGCTCACCTCAGACTCGGAAAGCCTAGTTTACTTCTCTTATCCCTCTTCATTCGTAGCTACATGTTCTTACGATGGCCACCGAGAAACAGGACTAGATAGTCGTTAAAGGCAGCAAGATTCCAGCTACTGCAGCGAAGGAGATAGAATCCCACTGCAAACTGAATTCAAACGCAGTAAAGACAAAAGTGAGGGGTTTAAAGGGAGACCAGCGAGGGACAGAAGGCGACTGGCGAAGTGTAGATGGAACACTGGAGTCACGGGGAGGGCTGTGGGGAAATGGAAAATTACAGAGCCCGTGAGTAGGGAGTAATTACAACGCCGGGATGGTGTGTGTGGGAACAGTGTACATTTTGCCAATGTGGAGGAATTGTTTCCTGAGGGCCAAGGTCACCTCTCAGGGAAAGCATCGGGACAGGTGGAAGGCTGGTCAGGGACTTGGTCAAGGCGCTCAGCACAGGGTTTGGCCAGGTCCTTTGTGTACATTTTGTAACATGTCCATTGTGTTTGTGCTTTGTTTTTAAGATGAATATTTAGGTTAATATCTGTTCTTCCAAAATTAGACAAACCTAAGCACATTTCTCCCTCCCCTTTGGTCTATTTTTCAGCCACTTTGCTGAGTTTAGCAGGGATTCACGTATTAGATTTTTAATTGAAACAGCACTGTCATTAATGATATACATATTTGCATATTTATATATATACGTTCATATATATGAAAAGAGGGAGGCTGGGAAATAAAAGCACGGTCTCTGTTTACAAAATATAAACTTTTCTTCTTTTACTTTATATCTTTTTCTTAGATTTCTTTGAGCTTGCTTTTCTAAGTGCCTTTTCTAATAATTTTCTTATTTGCCCAGATTACCAATAATACCTTCTGAGAATGAACATCAGTTTGTCTGGATTTAGAGTTTTTATAAAAATTCTGTATTTTCTTTTGACTTCTAATGTGATGAAGGAGAGGACTTATGCTGACTCCTTTGTAGATAAACTTTTGATTTTGTTTTAGTAACATGTGATGTGGGCGCATGTTCATGGGTGAGTGTGTAGACATGCTTGCCGGGATATATGAGGAAGTCAGAGGACGGTTGCCGCTATTGGTCCTCGACTCTGTCATTCCTTTCTTTCTCACCATTTCTTTGTAAATCTACAGTGTCTTCTGGTTTTTTTTAACTGCTTATTTACACTTATTGTGTCCTCCATCACACTCCCAACACACACGTTCACAACCACACTCCCAACACACACATTCACAGCCACACTCCCAACACACACGCATTCACAACCACACTCCCAACACACACGCATTCACAATCACACTCCCAACACACACATTCACAACCACACACCCAACACACACGCATTCACAATCACACTCCCAACACACGCATTCACAACCACACTCCCAACACACACACATTCACAACCACACTCCCAACACACACATTCACAACCACACTCCCAACACACACGCATTCACAATCACACTCCCAACACACGCATTCACAACCACACTCCCAACATACACACATTCACAACCACACTCCCAACACACACATTCACAACCACACTCCCAACACACACACATTCACAATCACACTCCCAACACACACATTCACAACCACACTCCCAACACACACATTCACAATCACACTCCCAACACACACATTCACAATCACACTCCCAACACACACATTCACAATCACACTCCCAACACACACATTCACAACCACACTCCCAACACACACATTCACAACCACACTCCCAACACACACGTTCACAACCACACTCCCAACACACACGTTCACAACCACACTCCCAACACACACATTCACAATCACACTCCCAACACACACGTTCACAACCACACTCCCAACACACACGTTCACAACCACACTCCCAACACACACGTTCACAACCACACTCCCAACACACACATTCACAACCACACTCCCAACACACACGTTCACAATCACACTCCCAACACACACATTCACAACCACACTCCCAACACACACATTCACAACCACACTCCCAACACACACACATTCACAACCACACTCCCAACACACACATTCACAACCACACTCCCAACACACACGTTCACAACCACACTCCCAACACACACGCATTCACAATCACACTCCCAACACACATGCATTCACAACCACACTCCCAACACACACATTCACAACCACACTCCCAACACACACGTTCACAACCACACTCCCAACACACACACATTCACAATCACACTCCCAACACACGCATTCACAACCACACTCCCAACACACACATTCACAGCCACACTCCCAACACACACGTTCACAATCACACTCCCAACACACACATTTACAACCACACACCCAACACACACGTTCACAACCACACACCCAACACACATGCATTCACAACCACACTCCCAACACACACGTTCACAACCACACTCCCAACACACACATTCACAACCACACTCCCAACACACACGTTCACAACCACACTCCCAACACACGCATTCACAACCACACTCCCAACACACACGCATTCACAACCACACTCCCAACACACACACATTCACAACCACACTCCCAACACACACATTCACAACCACACTCCCAACACACACGTTCACAAACACACTCCCAACACACACATTCACAATCACACTCCCAACATACACACATTCACAACCACACTCCCAACACACGCATTCACAATCACACTCCCAACACACACGTTCACAACCACACTCCCAACACACACATTCACAACCACACTCCCAACACACACGTTCACAACCACACTCCCAACACACACGTTCACAACCACACACCCAACACACACGCATTCACAATCACATTCCCAACACACACGCATTCACAACCACACACCCAACACACACGCATTCACAATCACATTCCCAACACACACGCAGTCACAACCACACTCCCAACACACACGCATTCACAACCACACTCCCAACACACACGCATTCACAATCACACACCCAACACACACATTCACAACTACACACCCAACACACACATTCACAACCACACTCCCAACACACACGCATTCACAACCACACTCCCAACACACACATTCACAACTACACACCCAACACACACATTCACAACCACACTCCCAACACACACATTCACAACCACACTCCCAACACACACATTCACAATCACACTCCCAACACACATGTTCACAACCACACTCCCAACACACACGCATTCACAATCACACACCCAACACACACGTTCACAACCACACTCCCAACACACACGTTCACAACCACACTCCCAACACACACGTTCACAACCACACTCCCAACACACACGCATTCACAATCACACTCCCAACACACACATTCACAATCACACTCCCAACACACACACATTCACAACCACACACCCAACACACACGCATTCACAATCACACTCCCAACACACACGCATTCACAACCACACTCCCAACACACACGTTCACAACCACACTCCCAACACACACGTTCACAACCACACTCCCAACACACACGTTCACAACCACACTCCCAACACACACGCATTCACAACCACACTCCCAACACACACGCATTCACAACCACACTCCCAACACACACGCATTCACAATCACACTCCCAACACACACACATTCACAACCACACTCCCAACACACACGCATTCACAACCACACTCCCAACACACACATTCACAACCATATTCCCAACACACACATTCACAACCACACTCCCAACACACACGCATTCACAATCACACTCCCAACACACACATTCACAACCACACTCCCAACACACACGTTCACAACCACACACCCAACACACACATTCACAACCACACTCCCAACACACACATTCACAACCACACTCCCAACACACACGTTCACAACCACACTCCCAACACACACGTTCACAACCACACTCCCAACACACACGCATTCACAATCACACTCCCAACACACACGTTCACAACCACACTCCCAACACACATGTTCACAACCACACTCCCAACACACACGCATTCACAATCACAC
This sequence comes from Microtus pennsylvanicus, assembly GCF_037038515.1. NCBI lineage: Eukaryota > Metazoa > Chordata > Mammalia > Rodentia > Cricetidae > Microtus > Microtus pennsylvanicus. Next base: position 54,389,802 of record NC_134590.1, on the reverse strand, counting down.
TCCCAACACACACGCATTCACAACCACACTCCCAACACACACGCATTCACAATCACACTCCCAACACACACGTTCACAACCACACTCCCAACACACACATTCACAACCACACTCCCAACACACACGCATTCACAACCGCACTCCCAACACACACATTCACAAACTTTCTGAGAATGTCTAACCTCTTAATCCTTTGCTATTTTACTTTGTCTTCTTGGCAAAATTTTCAAGAATCTTCTAGCTACACATGCTCTCTTTGGTTCTGTGCATTCTGATGTCAGCAGGATGATAGCGTTTTCTTTATACCGACAGCTCCCTGTAGTCATGCCTGCTCGATTCTTCCTATTTGAAGGCAGTATTCACCCACTTGAATTCTTTAATTCTTTAAGAACCAATTGCTGACTCCTGTTAAGTTTTAAAATTTTAATGACTTTTGGTTTGGGGACACAAGCACTCAGGAGACATGGGAAGGTGGTCTCTGTGAATTCAAGATCAGCCTGGTCCACATAGTGGGTTCCAGGACAGTCAAAGCTATGTCAAGAAACCTTTTTTCAAAACGTAAAACCAAACCAAACAAAAAGTGCCTCTCTAGGGAGGGGAGCAAAGAAATATGTAGAGCTCAATAAAAATCAAATTTTAAAAGGTGCCTCTATACTATCCTTTACATTTTTAAAGTCTGTTTGTCTACTTGAGAGCTGCAATATACTGCCTTTTGCTAGTGACAATCCCACCTAAGATGAAGTGCATGACTTGCTGCAAAGGTTTATAGCTACCGGTATTCTGGTCACAGGTACTTCCTGTTTTCTTGAGCATCACCAGTCACTCAGAGGGTTATTCTAACTTTCAGCACCTCCACTTACTACTCTTGAGTAAAGACAAGATTCATTGTGGTGGAGAATCCAGGTGGGGGTAGACTGTATGTTCTTGCTACTATTGTATTTAAGAAGTCACTTTGGCTGGGGGTGGGGGCGCTCCCTAGGGATTCCTCCTGCTCCAGTATCCAGTCCTAAGCCTGAGTTTCAGTATCGGAAGGCACTCCTAAGAGAAGCAACAGCCTCCTGGGTATGCCTAGGCCTCCAGATCCATCAATTATGCATATACCATCTGCTGCAACACTCCAAAGAATTCTTTATCATGTCTGGTGTATGTAGAGGAGCCCTTCTCATTTTCTATCCCTGTTGTGAATAATTTTAGCCCATGTGTTTAGAATAGGGGATTTTAGCAGATGCTCCGTTTATCAACTTAATACCATATCCTGTCTTATGTTTAATGTGACAGTGTGTTCTTGGTCCATAGCTGCATGAGAACAGTGTGCATGTTCTCCGAACATCTATCTCTAAGCAGTGCTACAATTAAAAGGATGGAAAAATACCAAGAAATCAAGGTGTTTGGGGGCTTTTATTGGAAAGGGTGTTTATAGCTCTTTGTATTTTAGAAATATTCTGAACTTGTAAATGAAAATTTTCTCCATCTGAAGCCAAGCAGGGTAGTGCACACCTTTAATCCCCGGATCTTTATGAGTTCAAAGCTACCTTGGTTTATTGTATCCCAGACCAGACAGAGCTGCACAACAAGACCCTGTCTCAAATCAAACAAACAAACAAAGAAATTCTACTTTATCTAGACTTTATTTAAAAATGATAAAGGAAGAGTAGACACAATGTGGCCTCACTCATAAAATTTTAACTACAAAGTAACGCCAGTACCCATTCCCTTCTGAAATGGGGTCATTAAAGTCCATTTTGTTCCTGCCACCCTGCTGGCCAAGCAGAACAGGTAAAAGGAAGGCACAGAAGATACCACCGCACACAGCATGACCTCTACAATATTTTCAATATGTTAAGCAATATTCCAATCAGTCTACGGATTTGCTTTGACTATATCCCCAGTGTTTTGATGTCAGTGGATTTGATATTATTTTCCTTTTACAGGTAAGAAAACATAGGTTCACACAAACTGGTGTTTTTGGAGCCCATTCCCTATGGAGGCATACTTTGCTCAGCCTAGATATCCTGGGAAGGGCCTTGATCCTGTTTCAATATGATGTGACAGACTTTGTTGATTCCCCTTGGGAGGCCTCACCCTCTCTGAGGAGTGGGTAGGGGTGGGGTGGGGAGAAAGTGGGGCAAGCAGGAGGAGGAGAGGGAGGGGAAACTGGTATGTAAAATAAAATAAAAAGGATTGTTTTTAAAAATAAAAATAAATAAAAGAAGAAGAAAAAGAAAAAAAAACACACAGACTCATTTCTTTGCAGTGACCTGTCAAGTTTCACTGTCATTCCTGGCTGTGGGGCAGTCAGGTCTGAGAAGGACACAGACAGTTACTGCTGACGTAAGCTAATTATGGACTGGTTTACAGAAGTTTGAGGGATGCAGTAAGGGTGGGGCAGTTGCCAGACCACGTTGAGGGACCTAGGAAGACGTGGACACTTGGTGAGTGTTATTCTATACAGTACTACCCACACAACCATGAAGGCATATCCTATACAAAATATTTCACAAATAGGATATTTAAACATTTAATATCTAAAGTGTAGCATAGGGTGGATATATTATGATGGTCCTTACATCATTGGATTACTATGAATATTGGATAAATCAAAGTATTTAAAAGTTGTGTAAATGGTACACTGGAGAGTTGACTCAGTAACAAAGAACACTTGCTACTCCTCTAAAGGACCCACGTGACCACTCATAACCACATGTAACTCTGTCTCCAGGGATTCGAATGCCCTCTTGTAACCTCCACAGGCACTGAAAATGACACATTGGTCCACAGACACACAATCAGGCAAAAATTCACACATTTTAGAAATCTGTAGAAATGATAATCCTCATTTGATGAATGCTGATTATGTGAAATAATTTAATACCTGGGGTAAAGCTGAGCTACAGAAAGGCAGGTTACAGTTCATAATGAAATATATCACGCACCAGAAACAGCACCAGCTCACCAGGGCAGATCCTCTGAGAGAGATGGGAACAAGCGACCATGAAAACACAAAGTGAACAGTCATGCAGACTGCAAATGCTCCATGAAACTAATGATGCCTGCGCTGGACCCCAGAGAGAAAAACAAGAATAAAAGGAGACAATGACTAACTTCACAGGGGCAGGGAAAGGCATACGTGTATCCGTGGTGGGAGGAAGGAAGGGGCCCTTGCAGGGCACCAAAGCAGATCTTACTCTGGGAAGAGAAAGTGTGGTGAGAGGCGAAACCAAGAGCTGGAGCAACAGCCAGCAAGCCCTTAGTTTCCAGTGGGCTGGGTCTGCCTTCAAAGCCAGTGATTCATGTGGGAAAGCAGGTTAGAGCTGCGTCTGGGAAGGGTGAGGATTAATGGTGTGCTCTGTGTTCCTGCTCTTGTAAAACAAAAAGAAATTAATAGTGTGACTGTCTTCCGTAGGCCTGGCACATGCTCCCGCTCGGTCTCTTATTTAATTAGCTGCAGAAGACAGGGCCCCAGCATGATGTCTATCTCCACCTCGCTTTGTGACTCATTGTGGGAATTGTGAGCAGCCAGTCTCTGTCACTCTGCAGTGCTCCCTCGGCTGAGGCATCAGGAGAGGCAAGGGAGAAGCAAGTGGGTGCCACCAAGACTCTTGATTGGCTGTGCCTTCTCTCCTTTCTGTCTTATTTTTCCTTCTTCTGTTCTCTTCACCCTTCTTTCCAAGTCTCTTTTTGGTTAGTCCTTTCAGTGAGATACATAGAGTGATGGTTTCCAGTTACATGTGATGTACTAAGTATCAGAAACAATAAACTACTAATAAGTACTTCCTCTCTGAGATTGTCATTCCCGTTTAATAAATAAGGAGAGTGATTTCTAAAAAAATATTGAGCATTCTGTTTATCAAAATCTTTGTTCTCTTCCTTGGGATAGGACACATGACCAATTTCCACCAATGGAAAGTAACTGGAAGTGATGGTTCACAGTAGCCCAGTTTTTACTATTCTATTTTTGTATGTTCTGACTGTGTGTACGTGCATACACGAATGGACACATGCGTGTGGAGGTCAGAGGTCAACGTTGAGTGTCCTTCGTTGCTCTCTACCTTGTGTTTTGAGGCAGGGCCTGCCACTGAGCCTGGAGATCACAGTGGGCTGCACTGACTGTCCAGGGACCTCTGAGGAGCTGTTTCTCGCCCATCCAGCACTAGGGCTACACATGAATGCCACCATTCTTGGAGCTGACATAGAAGCTTGGGCTCCAAATCTAGACCCTTGCGCTTGCACACAGGCATTTTGCTGACTTACCCGTCTCCGCACACCCCTCCAGCCCAGGTTTAAACATGGACGGGCCTTGCCCACTGACTTTTTCTTTATTGTTTGACAAGATTTAGGGGGTCAGTACAGGACCCCAGAACCTGTAGAGAAAACCAAGAAGCGGAGAGCAAAGGACACTGACCCCAATTAATTGTATGGTATAGGATCCCTCCAGCTTCAATACTGTCTCCGTCTACCACTAGCTCTCAGTAGACCGTGATGTGAACCAGTAAGACAGCATAGCTTCTGTCACTGAGTTTTGGGGCTACTTATTATAGCAGTGAGCTGGAGCAAGATCTGTGTCAATAAACTAATCTTTACAAAACACCTATTACCAAACTATGTCATCTGCAAAATTCAAAGTGCTAGCGCACAGTCCGCACAGGTGACTGGACATTAATCACAAAGATGGCTCCCTACAGGATGCCTAGAGAAGGTGAATTTTGAAAGAGAGGCAAATTTTGTATGCCGCTCTCAAGCATAAGGAGATGCTTCTCGGGGACCGATATCCTGGCTGTAGAGATGGCTCTAGAGACAGAAAGGCCATATTCGGTCTCAGTTCTGCTTTTTCCTGACCGAGGGACCTTGAGACTAAGCTTTTCTACATTTACAATATGACACAACGCTTCCCCACTAGAGCTGCTCTGTTTTTTGTGTTTTCAGTCTTCTATTAGCTTTCTTTATTCGTCCTGTGTCTTTCACATTGTGCTCTGCAGTCCCATTCAGTTCTCGGTCCCTTTGTATTCACCCTCTGCTCTTGCAGCCTCCCCCCCTCTCCCCGATAAAATAGAATTTAAGAGGAAAGAAAAAAAAGATTAAAAAAGGATAATCCTCGTCATGGAAGCTGTGGTGTGACCCTGTGAGTCACACAGTAAACGCTTTTGTGTATATATTGCAAGTGTTCATTGCAGAGTCTTTGGTCTGGTTCGAGGCCTCTGGTTTCTGCTACATTACCGATGCTGGGCCCTCACGGGGACTCCCCTTGGATATCCTGTTGTGTGTATCACTTTGGGTATGTGGGACGGGCCCCTTCATATGTTCTCCCTCCTTGTAAATGAGGTGGATGTTGGCGTGGGTCATCTCATAACCCTGGTTCTGGGCCTAGGTAGTTGCGGGCTCCATCAACCCACCAGTTCTCCCCAGTCCTCATCAACAAGATGACCTAGCCTGCGTTGCCCCTGCCAGTTCAACCCTTACAGCAATGAGCACCAGGCAGGGCCTGTTCTCTGGCTTTCATGCCCTCAGGGTCCACTCCTCCATACCTGGACCATCAGGGCCAGCTCCACCGTGTTGCCCAGGTGAAGTGTAGGAGGCATTCTCCCGAGCGCGGCAGCTGGTGAGGGGCAGGGACGGCTTTCCCACCCAGGCCGAGCCAGCTTTCCCACTTGTCTCAGAAGGTTAGTGGGGAGCATCTCTCTCCAGTTCTCACCACAGATGAGGGGGTGTGGCCAGCTATCCCCCTCTTAACCTCAAGGCCAGTTCAACTGCACCTCTGCCAAATGGTAAGCTCTACTGTGATGCCCAAGTGAAGAGCAGGGCAGGCTTCACTGAGTGCTACAGCGGGTAAGGGGGAGGATTGGCTCCCTCGCTTGTCACATGCAGCGGGTAAGGGGGAGGATTGGCTCCCTCGCTTGTCACATGCAGCAAGGAGTAAGAGCGAACATTTCTCCATGCCCACACCACCTCACGACAGGTGAGTAGTGAGGACAGTTCTCGGATGCTCATAGTTTGAGGGCCAGCTCACCCATACCCCTGCCAACAGGGTTGCCTGTCTCTCCAGGCAAACTGGGGGACCTGCTTTCCAGAGTGCGGCAGCTGATGAGGAGCAGGAACAAGCTCTTATGATCTCAGCGCCAGCTCTCCCACCCTTCTCAGGCATAGGAATGGTCGGGCATCTCTTCTCCACCCATGCCGCCATATGTTAAATGAAGGGTAGGACCAGATCTCTTGTGCCGCTACAAACAGAGTCAGCTCCACCGTGCTGACCAGACAAGGTACAGGGCCCGCTCTTCCCAGTGTTGCAGCTGGTTAAGGGGAGGGTCAGCTCCTTTGCCAGCTAGAGGTCGTAGGGGCGTGGGGGACAAGAAGGCATCTTTCGCACAGACAAGAGAGGCAGTACCAACTCTGCCCTCTCACACAGTTAAATACTATCTATCAAGAATATACACTGGTGATGTGGGATTCCCCTCTGTGTGCTATGATTACCATTAATGAATAAAGAAACTGCCTTGGCCTGTTCATAGAACAGAACTTAGGTAGGCAGGGAAAACTAAACGGAATGCTGGGAGGAAGAAGGCAGAGTCAGAGAGACACCATGGAGCCACCGGAGACAGACGCTGGGAATTTTACCCGGTAAGCCACAGCCACATGGCAATATACAGATTAATATAAATGGGTGAAATTAAGATGTAAAAGTTAGCCAATAAGAAGCTAGAGCTAATGGGCTAAGAGTGTTTTAATTAATATAGTCTCTGTGTGGATATTTTGGTTCTGGGCAGACAGACAGGAGGAACAAGTGGGCTCCCATTACACACTAGGTCTTCATTGATTATTATTTTCACTGTTGTCCATGTTAGAACCATAAAAAGAAATCCAGTCTTTTACTGACTTAAACATAACTAATTGTTTCTATTAATCCCAAGTATTTTTCTACATTATTGGATAGTGTCATGGGCACATTCACTTCAATTTATTTTCTCAGTGTATAGTTAATATTTGAATCTGAAATTCGCCATTTGGTGCTTGGATTTACTCCATGTTTCACTACTAAAGAATTGATTAAATGATGGGCCTGGTTATGGGTGTAGTTTATCTTGTACATTGTTATACAGACTGACACTTAGATCTCTGAGACATTATAGTTATAGGGGCCTTAGTAGGCATCAACTCCAAATTATATGTGTTGTGTTTTTTTCTCTCTCTCACTCTAAAGGTACATACAGTCATACATATATGCAGAGATATACACATACAAATACATACACACACACACACATATATATACACAGAGATACATACACACACAACATACATATACAGAGAGATAAACTAACACACACACTACATACAAACACACACACACGCACATGTGCACTGGTTTCAGAGTTCTAGTAGTTTGAGTTCATGGCCCAGGTCTCCTGGCACTGGGGGAGAAGCTCAGAGTTGAAACAAGTCCTGGTTTGGAAGTGTGTAGAGACCGGCACCTGCCCATCAGCAAAACATGTGACTTACTACAAAGTTCATCAATCATTGATCACATTGCATGGGGAATGAGGTACTTTGGTGAGCTGGATTTTCTGAGTCAGTAAACTATCAGAGAACATATTCTTGTGCACTGTGTGTGTGTGTGTGCGTGTGTGTGTGTGTGTGTGTGTTCTCTCAAATACACTCATTCTCTTGTCCTGACTGCCCTGTCAGGATGGTCCAGTAAGCATAACTGAGTATCTCTATCCAGAGTGAAAGAAACCTAAGGATCATTTAGTTCAACATTTTTTCAGATGAAAAGACAAGGTTCCACATCATCATAAAATGCTTTCTTTAAGGCTAACACCATTTTATCGGTGATACAAGCTAGTCACCTGTCAAATGACCTTCTCCAAATCATAAGCTGTATAGACACTACTAAGCCAAATTACCTTTACCCTGGGCTTGTGGTTACGTTGCATGTTCAGCCCCCTGGCAGTTGGGGTTGACCATATGACTGGATTCTAACCAGTGGATTGTGAAGGTAGATGCTAATGCTATACTTGATTTTCCAGGCTCCTTCTTCTAACGAGCTGACTAGAGGTGAACCCAGAAACCATAAATGATGATTCAGAGAGCACCAGCTGAAGAAAGCTTGGATTTTGGAATCAGGGCATGGAAGACAGGCACCTATCAAAATGAGATGCTCATTTGGGAAGATCAACAAGAAATAAACTCCTATCATGCTTTGTCCATGATGCATGTAGAGATTTATTTGCTCAAGCTCTCAGCACATCCTTAGCCAATGCATACCTTAATAATGACAAGGTTATAATGGGCAAGGCACTGTGCTGTGATATTATCTTAGCTCAGTTGCAGCACACACCAGAAATCTCAGCACACTCGAAAACAGGAGACAGAAGGATTGCAAATCTGAGGCCAATCCAGGCTACATAGCAAATTCCAGGTCATTCTGGGTGACCTGATTAGACCCAGTCAAGAACAACAGCACAAAAGATATGATCTCATTCCTCAAAAAGCGGAGACAGGGAGAAAATGCTCTGATGAGCTCTCAGTCTAGTTCCATTTGAGCCTTGCTCAGGGGACGTTTGTGGAGGGCCTTTGTTCCCATAGAAATGTATATGGAAATATCAAGGTTGATGTAGGATGGCTTGACAGAGAAGCCGCACTGGGGAAATGGAGCGCTTTGAAATCAGGTCACCTAGAAAAAAAAAAGTCTACAAAGCCAAAGCCTAAATGAAGCTAGCAGGTTTTTAGGTGCTTTTCACAGCCTGGCATGCTGGATTCTCTTCCCACCTTAAAAGGAAGGGGGGAAAAAAGCCAAGAAAGGCACTTCTTTCTGTACATATCTCTTCAAAGTTTGTTTGAGCATCTCACTATTTTTGTGGTGCACACATAGATCTCAAGTTTTAAGTGGCCTTTTTATATCTGCAGCTGGAAAGGAAAAAAGCCACCCAGCAGCTCAGTGTGTTAGCGCCAAGTCTGGCTTCTCTTAAATGCCATGGCTCTCATCCAGCAGGAGATGCCACTGTACAGAAAAAGCTAAGCAGGAAAAAGATGCTGAAAATGACTAATTACTCGCTTGCTTTAAAGATAAACCCGTTTTATAAGAAAACCTTCTTGATTAAGAAAGAAGACTTCCCATTGTGCCCCAAGTCATGTTAAATTCCCTGTCGTGATTTTAACCCATGTACCCACTGTTTTAAAGGACAGTCATTAGTAACCCACGCTAGGCTTCAGCACAGTGGAAAGGGGTTGAGCTAGTGTGCACTTAGCATATTCTGCTAAAAAGTGTGTTATGTGTGTATGTACATGTATATATATAGCACAAATATTTGGCAAATATATATGTGATATATATAAGTAATATACACATGTATACATGTGTGTATATATGTATACACACACATTTAAAATCACTTAACTATCTAACTTAGCAACCTGTATGGTAAGAATCCACCCTCTCTTCTTTCATAGAATACAAAACAGAAATGATGTCCAAGAAATTACACCAAGTCCTACCAGTATAAATGACAGCGCTAGAGGAAAGTTTATGCTGCCTCTATCATCCTGCAATCAAGATGCTTAGAATCAACATCTACCTGCTGGTGTTTTTAACTATCCAAAAATCTCCCTGGTGTCTTTTCCAGGAAGCTTCACACGGTTGGGAGTATGCAGTTTCTCGCTCCAATCTGCATCTCAGCACATACTGCACCATCTTGTGCCTGTGTATTTAAGTACCTTCCTCGGCTCCTGAGTCCATGCTTTCTGATAAAAATGTGTGTGTGTTGATTCTCAGACTCAACCTATCATCCATGTGCACACGAATGAACTTGGGAAAGGCCAGTTTGTGCATACTTGTTAGACATTCTTAATTAGGGTTACTAGAGCCTAAGCCAATGAGCTCCAAAGACCATCATTTGAAACAGGTACATCAGGAAGAATGTGGCAATAGTTTTCACGATGGAAGAGTAAGACTGTGTTCTTGAACCATCCATTCTGTTTACAAAACCACACCATGCTTTATTGAGCAGCTCCCAGTCTCTTCAAACCTCATCTCTTCTTAGACATGTTTGAAATTATCTCAACCTTTTCTTTATACTAGTTTCTTTCAGTGTCTATTGGTGAGATTAATGTTGTTGTGTTCAGTACTAATGTATATGTAGCCTATTCTCTTTATTATTATTATTGGTTTTATTGAGCTCTACATTTTTCTCTGCTCTCCTCCCTGCCTCTCCCCTCCCATTCAACCCTCTCCCATGGTCCCCATGCTCCCAATTTACTCAGGAGATCTTGTCTTTTTCTACTTCCCTTGTAGATTAGATCCATGTATGTCTCTTTTAGGGTCCTCATTATTGTCTAAGTTCTCTGGGATTGTGATTTGTAGGCTGGTTTTCTTTGCTTTATGTTTAAAAACTACTTATGAGTGAGTACATGTGATAACTGTCTTTCTGGGTTTGAGTTACCTCATTCAATAGGATGTTTTCTTGCTCCATTCATTTGCCTGCAAATTTCAAGATGTAATTATTTTTTTTCTGCTGTGTTGTATTCCATTGTGTAAATGTACCACATTTTCCTTATCCATTCTTTGGCTTAAAGGCATTTAGGTTGTTTCCAGGTTCTAGCAATGACAAACAATGCTAATATGAACATAGTTGAGCACATGTCCTTGTGGCATGATTGAGCATCCTTTGGATATATACCCAAAAGTGGTATTGTTGGGTCTTGAAAAAGGTTGTTTCCTAATTTTATGAGAAATCACCATACTGATATCCAAAGGGGCTGTGCCAGCTTGTACTCCCACCAGCATGTAGGAGTGTTCCTTTTACCCCACAACCTCTCCAGCATAAGTTGTCATCAGCATTTTTGATCTTGGCCATTCTTACAGATGTAAGATGGAATCTTAGAGTTGTTTTGATTTACATTTCTCTGATGCTAAGGCGGTTGAGCATTTCCTTAAGTGCCTTTCAGTCATTTTAGATTCCTCTGTTGAGAATTCTCTGTTTAGGTCTGTACTCCATTTCTTATTGGATTATTTGTTCTTTTGATGACCAATTTCTTGAGTTCCTTGTATATTCCCATTTTCTCCCTATGCAATTGTATTACACCTCTAGTATTGTATCATGCACTTGATTGTTGGATGGTGTTTCCGGATGGCTGAGGTGATATAGGCCTAAGCAAGTCCATTCAGAGCCTCAGACAAGTGAGAAAATTTATGGAATTTTTGCAGGTTTAAAAAGTGAATAAGAAAATCCCAGGACAGCCAAGGCTACACTGAGAAGCCCTATCTTGAAAAACAAACAGACAAACAAACAAAAAGTGAATAAAGAAATAGATACAGACCAGAGCAGATAAACCTGTGACACTCTGGGGGCCCCTAGTCATGTTGAAGCTTCCCCCATTTCTCCACATTTGGAATGGAGACAGTGCACCTAGGTCTTGCTTTCCCTCTATTGGGTCGACACCATATAGGCTCCTTTCCAGAGAGTCAGAGCACACTTGCTCAATCCCCTGTTGTGGTTTTGCACAGAAGGTTTTCAGGCTTTAACAAAACATACATAAGGATGAAGATTGGCAATACCTTTTTCCCCCTTTGCTTTTCATGATAAAGGCATTTCTTAAGTGCTAAAGTAATACTGGCATTTACAACATATTTGTCATCTTTTGAGGTTAGAAGATGCATTTGCAACATCAGGACAGATTGGTAAAGGGGAACAGAAAGCAATTTCCTTCATGGGAGAAATTCGAAAACCAGGTCAACCATCCACGCACAATCCCTGCTGGAGAAAGGGCTACAAGGCCAATGACATCATTAAGGTCATTTTAAACCCTATTATTCTGCCTCTCTAATGATAGCTCACACCAGAATCCTTCACCTATGATCCCTTCCCTGACAGCTGGCACAGAAGACAAAACTTGGATGACCAAGTGCACTCCCAGATGGACCTTGAGGTTAAATGAAATTTCATATGGGAGATGTGAGCTATCAAGCAATATGTGATCTGTCCCGTCCTTAATATCAAAGAGGATTCCATACGGGTCAAAGCTACACTCCACATTTCCAATCTCGTGACATCACTATTAACAAAGGATTCATTTCAGAGACACAGTGGAGAGAAACATGATAACCAAGGCAGCAACAACTTGAGTGGCTAAGAGGCCCTTTCCAGATAACCATAGAGAAAACCAAGAGCTGGAAATTGTACCGTGTGTGAGTAAAGACGAAGAGAAAGAAGAGGGTGAGGCTCAAGGATAGATGGACTTGCCCAGTGAGAATTTATGCTACTACAAGTCTTATAAGAAAAGTAGGGTCTTATGACCAAGTAAGTTAAAGACGTTACCTCTGCGTATGTGCACAGCACCCTAAAAAGTAAATACAGTAAAAACCTCAGTTACAAAAAGTTTCAAAACTTTATTTAATTTTGGGTCTTTCAAGCATTTTGTCCTCAGAAACTCTACTTTTCCATGTAGATGCAGCCCAGGGTTCTGACATATACACATTGAGAAATGCTGCTTTCAGCCTGGGAAAGCGCGAGCGAGCCTGACCTACATTTTACCAGGGACGGAGGGCTACCAGCATTGGTGTCACATGGAAAAGGTTATTTTGCAATGTCCTTCACGGGGATCATTTAAAAATAAAACAGCATGCACGGAGATCTGCCTGGAAAGACAGTCACCAATGTCAGCAACCAACTTTGCAGTGTATTACACTCAAGCTAACCTGATGGCTAAGTGGATAAAGGGATGGATGGAGAGACAGAAGAAAACAGAGGGGTGAACTGCAAATTTTAGACTCTGAGTCTAATTAAGGGGAAAGTTCAAATACAAAACAAAATGTTGTCCTTATTTATTTTTAATATCTCCATTTACAGTTTGGGGGAACTAATCAGCTGGAGAGAGACAGGGAAGAGCTGAAGTGAGCTATCTACCCCCTGAAGAGTTGAGGTGAGGGTGAGCTATCTACTCCCTGAACAGCTGAGGTGAGCTATCTACCCCGTGAAGCGCTGAAGTGAGCTATCCACTCCTGAGGTGAGCTATCCACCCCCTGAAGAGCTGAGGTGAGCTATCCACTCCCTGAAGAATTGAAGTGAGCTATTCACCCCCTGAAGAGCTGAGGTGAGCTATCCACTCCCTGAAGAGCTGAGGTGAGCTATCCACTCCCTGAAGAGCTGAGGTGAGCTATCCACCCCCTGAAGAGCTGAGGTGAACTAACCACTCCCTGAAGAATTGAAGTGAGCTATTCACTCCCTGAAGAGCTGAGGTGAGCTATCACCCCCTGAAGAGCTGAGGTGAGCTATCACCCCCTGAAGAACTGAGGTGAGCTATCACCCCCTGAAGAGCTAAGGTGAGCTATCCACCCCCTGAAGAGCTGAGGAGAGATATCCACTCCCTGAAGAGCTGAGGTGAACTATACACTCCCTGAAGAGCTGAGATTTCCAGTTAGGAGTAAGAGACAAGCGCTGTGAATGAATTGTGGTGAGGGAGATGGGACTGAAGGAGTGAAAAGCTGAAAGGCCTGGGGGAGGCAGTGTGAGGAAAAGGACTCTGGAAACTCTATGGCCGTATGTGAGAACTTTACTGTTTGAGAGAACGACATTAAAGTTACTTTGACTCCTTTGGGTTTGGAGCATGTTTTTAGATGTGACATTTTTCAGTCCTGACTTTTAATGATGTGTGCCAGCAACAAACTCTATTGCTGCCTAGCCCTCAGAGGGAAGCTTATCTCAGAGAGATCTGCAGAAGCAGGGTTTTACAATTTTCTTTACAAGGGGAAGGATCCAGATCGCTGGATCAGATTCTGGGTGGAATGACTCAAATGTTGGAACAAAGTCAGCAGTGGTGTGAGACAGGCATTTTTTTTTCTTCTACATAGGCAAACACAGGTAAGCTACTTCCCAGGCAAATTTGTACTTTAGTTAAAAAAAATTAGCAATTTTTAAATTTTATTTTTCAGCTTTGAGTTTATGACATGGGGATGCCCATACTAAAACCTGTGATGTTTTTTAAGTTAAATATTCTCAAATGCGTGAGACATATAAATACTAAAAATCTCTATGCAATATTCAAATGTATCTGGGTTTGGAAGCATTTATTTGCTAAGCTCATCAGTCCAATGTTTAGTTCCCTTAAGTTTTCTAATCTGCAATGGTGTGTGTGTGTGTGTGTGTGTGTGTGTGTGTGTGTGTGTGTGTGTATTCACACATGTAGGCAGCTGTATGCATACACATGTGTACATGTGTATATAAGTCAGAGTTTGGCCTCAGGTGTACACCTTTATTTTGGAGATAGGGTCTCTCATTGGTTTGGAGCTCTTAAGTAGTCTAGACTCCATGGCCAGCAAGCTTCAGGACTCTGAGTGGCTCTACACCCCAGCATTGGACTTCAAGAGCATGCCACCATGCCCAACTTCTTACACATGTGTGCTGGAAATCGAACTTAGGCCTGAATGCTTGCAAGTCAAGGACTTAGCTGCTTACCAACGGAGACACCTTACCATTCCCCCACCAGTAATTTCTGTGTAAAGGATTTCTATCCCGTTAGTTCCAGGACAGATGGTTGTGGCTTTTAATTTTCCGGGACAGTTTCCTCCTAAAGTTGTTGCCTATGTAGCAAGGCAGTCTTTGGGAAATACAAGTGAAGTAGGTTTTTTTGTTGTTGTTTATTTTCTTCACTTTCTGAAACCTAATCCAGGCTACTTGTTCCCTTATCAGCTGGAAACCTGCAAGGCATGGATGGTACAGTCACTTGATGCATTGTCTCCGTTCCAGCTGACTGCCTTCCCAGCTGCTCAGTGTATCCAAGTCCCTGCTCAGCTTTGCCACTGGCTGGCAAGCTCCTGGCAAGGCTGGGCAGCTCAACCCCGTCATTCCTCCTCATGACTCCTGTCCCTTTGCCTCTGCTACCTTAGACATTACATATACATATCACAGGTCTGCATTGCTGATCTCTGCTTTCCCTGAGATTTGCAAGCTCTCTGAATGGTTTGACTTCCTCTGGGGAAACTCGTAGATATTATAGTCACCCAGACCTCTGAATATTTAAGTTGAATTCATAATTTTAGACTTGATAATCTTCAGAATGTTCACACTGAATTATTTCTAAGACTTTTTTGTTCTGGGGTTTGAAATGCTCTTTTGGCATCCCAGTTTGGTCCTCCTGGTAACTCAAGAGAAGAGACAACAAACTCTACGTTAATTCACAGAAACTCAAGGGCATTTGTTCAAGGTCAAAGGGCAGCAACTGATGGAGCTGGGATCAGAGTGTGTGGTTCAGGATTCAGGTGCCCATTGCTGTGAGTATTCTCTTTCCATTGCTTGCTTCTGCCCTCAGGACATAGGGAGACAACAAAGTTTACTGCCCCATCTTCTGCACCAATTTATCTTGCTCTTCTTTCTGCCTGAGATGCTGAAGGCTCTGGACAAACATTATTCAAGATTGTTAAGGAGATGACATTCATATATGCTGAGTAGGGGTTACTCTCTATGATGATTTGAATGAGAATGACTCACAAAACTCACATATTTGAATGTTTGGGTCCCAGTTGGTAAAACTGTTTGGGAAGGATGAGGCCACAGCCTTGTTGGAGGAGGTATGTCTCTGGTAGTAAGCCTTGAGATTTATTTCAAAAGCCCATGCCAGACCCAGTCTCTCTGTGTGTGCCTCCTGTCTGTGGATGAGGATGTAAGTTCCCAACTACGGCTCCAGTACATGCCTACATGTCAGCATGATCCCTGCCATAATGACTAGCCCTCTGAAACTGTAAGCAAGCTCCTAATTAAATACTTTGCTTCTCTAAGATGCCTTGGCCATTGTGTCTTTACACAGCAATAGAACAATAACCAAGACACTTCTTTCTACCGATGTTGACCACGGGGTCAATGGTGTTACTTTAATTCGGCGACATGCAATTTCTTATCAAGCTATGCCTTCATTTGGAGTACCTAGAAACAGACACAGAGATCAGCTCTGATCTCCTTTGAAGGACACATGATTGAATACTTGTCCATGTTTCTGCTCTTCTGACTGTGTCTTAGCGAGCACAGGGAGCATTTGCTATTCGTGGGCCAGTGGTCAAACTCAGAATGCACTAGCTCACACCCTTTACCATGGGACACAGGACTCCTCGACCTCATGACTGGCTCACAACCCTCCATCAGACCAGCTAGAACATTCTAAAAACCTCACAATAGCCCAAGCCTCTGCCAACTCAATCTTATTTTTCCTTTGCTCTTTCCTAAGGGTCAGCTCAGAATCCATGTCTGAAGACCCCACTCGCTTACAGTTGCAGCTTCCCCTTGTGCCTGAATATTCTCCTTTTATGGTTGATGAAGTCTTAGCATTTTCTTCTTGGAAGACACAAAGTGACACAGAAAGTGACCCAAAGAACGCAGGGAAGGAGCAGGAAGAAGAGAAGGAAAGGAAAAGAGCTGAGAGCGCTAGCAAAGCCTTCTCTTTGGCAAATGGCATTTCCATCTCAGGCCTGCTGAGAGGCTGTTGAGGCTCAGGTCACCATTAGGGCACAGAGGAGCACAGCCCTAGCTTACTGATTTAAAAGTCCTGCCCCTGGCAGGGTGAAGGTCACTCTTAGCAGGGACCAATCCAGGTGTGACATTGAGACAAACAGTCCAACCTGGGTACCAAATCTTATTCATTAATCCATTCCTTCCACACTTAGTACAACATATAAAAGCATACGTTGGAAGTCAGCATCATATCCATGAACCACTACCATGTTTCCCAGTTTGAAAATCTAATCTCTTTCTTACTCCAATGGCCTCTACTAATCGTAGGCAAGATGTGTCCAGCTAGCTTATTCATGACTGTGACACTCTGACACACTCATGCACTGTGTCACCCTGCATAGATCACTTCCCACTCTGTGCCTCTGAGTTTCTTCCCAGGTCAAAAGCCAATAGCAGCACATCCTGTTGACCTTCCAAGACTACTCTGAAAACCTTTAGAATGCAAGCTGCTGAGTGCTCTCCAGGCAGAATGCGCAACAGTTCTTGGCTAATCTTCAGTGGTTTGCCTGCTTCCCTGCTCCTCCCTCTTGCTGAAACAAATGCTTACATTGTCCTCTCCCCTGTCCCCACCTCCACCCCACGGTGTTGCAGGTGTCCTACTCGGATTACAAAACTGGTTGCACCGTCTCCAGCACAGGATGTTTCCTCCTCTTCCAGCAGAGGTTAGATAACAGAGATGTAAGAGGATGTAATTCATCCTTCACTGATCAGTGTTCCTGAACGTTCCACACCTGCCTGCACCCCGTTCTATCCACTTTGAAAACCAGCGGCTTAAGAACAATAAATGGTCTCTGGACTCCTGAGAGTCAGGGCGGCTTTTTCTTAACTCTGTCTTTCCAAGGAGGCTTCTGAATCACATTGGGTCATTCTCCCCTCTGAGACTCCCTGGAAGCTACCTTCTCTCCCTCTTCAGAAATGTATAGAAATAAAGACATCGAAGACATATGCATACACAGCTGTGCACATAGAGCCACATCTGCTCAAGCCCACGCACACATTGGGTACCATTGTGTTACATTGTGTCACAGCCCCCTGTGAAGCACTTACCTGTTCCATTGGTTCTCAGTATTGATTCTAGATGCGCCTAATTGAGGAACGGCTCCCACACAGTAGGTGCTCAATGAGCAAGATCTGACTTTATTCTTACAATAACATTTCCTTCTCCACAAACAGGACGCACGCCTGGGCCTGGGAGGAGGCTGGTGCTCGCTCTCCCTCTGCTGGCCATGCCGAGCAGGCACTTGTCCTTTGTTCCCTTTCCAGAGAGTGGTGGCTCGTCCTTGGGAAAAGGAAAGGGGGTCAGAAGTGGGAGAGAGGGTGCTAAGTGGGGAGTGGTCTGTAGCTAATTCTGAGCCAGCTGGGGACAGGGAAGTATCTTTCCCCCAGTGCTGAATGGTTAGACTCCTGCATGTGCCGAGCCAGCCCTCTCTAAGCACGTGCTGAGGTGACATCATGCAGGAAAGACAAATAAGATCCCCTGCCGCAAACACTCTCAAAATTAGATGTTACTTCTGGTGAGGGGGGGTGATTCATTCCCAGCTGAGACAACGAAACTTGGGGTGTACATGTCTGGACACTGATTAATGTTTCTAAGTGGGAGCTTTGGGTTCTGAGACCAGCACTGCCCTTCTAGTCAAGTGGTCACCTCACAGTGATCTCTGAGACTCAGTTTTTCACACACGCACACACATGCACGCACACACATGCACGCACACACATGCACGCGCACACCTCACCACACTGCAGCAATTGTAAACTTCACAGAGATGACCTCCCTTATATCAGCGTCATGCGCTCATTATGTGATAACTGAGGATTGGTCTAATAACAAAATGAACTTAATAAGTGGAGGACATTAGAATCATCTTAACCATGAAATAGATGGTATTTATTACTTTTTAAAATATCACAATGATGCTTTTTCTCAGATATGGAACCATTTGCAATTGGGCATATTTGGCCAGGTTTGACCTCTTAGGGCCAACAAGTTTTCATTCGGTGCCATTAGTAAATATACTGACCTATTATCTCACAATGTAATGGAACTTATACTATGCATTTGCTGTGTCTCTCTGACACATTGGGTGTATGTGAATAATGGATGATAACTTTAAATGGAAATGTGATCCTGCATCTTATTGGGCTGGGTTTCTTTTCTTTTCTTTTTTTAGAGAAAAGGGTGCTGTAATTTATTTGACCAGGCCCATGTTTAGAGTTTTTTGAAGGCTGGGTGTCTTAAGAGCATGCTCTTTCTTCCAAGTGAGGGTCACAGAATCCCAGAGGAACCAGGATGATGAGCTGAGCAGCGCACATTGATGCAGGTGCTACCTTAATGCCCAATGTTACACTGTGTGCTCCGTTCTGTTCCTAAAGGACTCTTCTGACAAGAGGCGCCTGCCCCTCAGACTGTCCCTTTGCCTGTGTGCCCCCAAAAGCACATTGCTGCCTCAGCACATCCACTAGGCCCTGGCTAGAAGGGACTTGAATTTGACAGGCAATTTCATGAGATTCTTACAATGAGATGAATGGGTGCTTTGCCTTTATAATTTCCCAACCACTTTGAGTAAGCAGGGTTTTCTGCTAGCGCACAATTACTGGCAAGAGTAAAACCACGGTGAAGTTCAACCCACCATCTCTCTGTTGGCCCAAGCTTTTTGCCAACATAAATAACCCTTTCCTATTTTGGGAATGGAGAAGTAGCTAGCACGCTGTGCACGGCCTCCCAGGGCACAGTGAAGCGTATTGAGAACTTACTAAATGTGCCATGCCCTGCTCCATATAAAGAGGCCGAAAAAAACAGGGCCAGAGTGATCCATCCTCATTATAATCTCTTAGCCCTGGGCTGATGAACTCTTACACAGACACAGTGTAACAATTATTCCAAACACTCAACGTTCATGTGATCGTTACTGTACCTGTTACTGTACCTGGGAGACAACAGGGATGGATTTGAATCGTGGCTTCATGACCTAGAGAAAACCACTCATCACCTTTGATCTATAGTTCCCCCAAAGAAAAAGCAAAGAAATTGAATCAGATGGTCTGTTTGTCTTTTTTTAGTATTACTTTCCTAAAGGAAACAATAAATAACATGGAAAAGTAAGCTTTTGGTTTAATGAGTTACAGACTAAGAGGTAACAAGGATCCAAGAGATCAAGAGCCTAAGGGAAAGTTAGAAAAGATGGCAGTTAAGTTGTTCATTAAGAATACTAACAATGGACTTGAGAGATGGCTCAATGGTTAAGAACACTTGGCTACTCTTTCAGAGGAACTGGGTTCGATTCTCAGCACCCCATGGCAACTCACAACCATCTGTAACTACAGCTCCAGGGGATCCAACATCCTCTTCTGGCCTCCATGGGCACAGACATATAAGTAGGCAAAGAAACCACATGCATAAAAATAAAACTTAAAAAAGAATACTAATAATATTGTACTACACGTATCTGACAGACTACAAATACCCAACATACATAAAGAACTCTGACATAACCATATGGAAAATGAAAAAGAGATTTTTCAACTAGTCAATTTGTCTTTAGAGAATTATTTCCCTTCTTTAGTCATAAAATACAAATTAAAACTCTAAAGAAGTGTCCCTAACACATAGACACCAGAACAGCTGGCATTAGAAAGATAATGGGAATGCTGGGGAAATCCCGCTGAGTACAGTGCTTGCTGATGAAGCATGAAAACCTGAGTTTGGATGTCCAGAACACATGTAAAAGGTGAGGAAGGACAGCAACTCAGCAATTGCCTGCAACACCAGCGCTAAGAGGCAGAGACAGGAAGATGCTTTCTGGTCAGTTAATCTGACCAATTTGACAGGCTTTGTGTTCAGTGAGAGACCCTATCTCAGAAACTTTGGTGGAGATTGTAAACACCTGACTTCCACCTCTGGCCTCTACGCATGTGCACAATCAGGCATGTGTGTAACTACGTACATATGCAAGCTGGGCGGTGGTGGCGCATGCCTTCAATCCCAGCACTTGGTAGACAGAGAGAGGCAGATCTCTTGAGTTCAAGGTTAGCCTGGTGTATAAGGGAAGAGAGAAAAATATATAGCTCAATAAAAACAAAACAAGAAAAAGAGCTAATTCCAGGACAGCTAGGACTGTTATACAGAGAAACCCAGTCTTGAATATATATGTACATGTGCATACATACTACACATGCATGAGAATATGTGCACACATGTAAACAGATCAACGAGGACCAAAGATAAGGATGCAGAAGAACTTGAATTCTTCCACATCATAGATGAGAGGATAAAGCTGCATAACCATTTTTAAAGATGGCTTGAATCTATCTATAAGAATTAAATATACACAAGTAATCTCATCATATGGTGGTTCAACTTACAAGTGTATAAAAACACACCCACCATCATTCTGACACCTCTTTTAATTTTGTATGCACTTTATTATAAAGGATTACATCAGCTGTTCTAGTCCAACAGAGTATTCTGAGGACAACTGGGGTTGATGCAGCTAAACTATGATGTTTAGTAGGTTAGATGTGTTAAATGCAATTTCTTCTTACAATATTTTCAACTTGGAATGAACTTACTGGGATGTAGTTCCATTGTAAGATAAGAAGCATCTGAATGCAATTTACTACACATCAGTAATTTCACTTTTCAGTTATATACTCAGTATACATGTGCATGCGCTCACACACAGAATACTTTCAAGAAAGCACACTATTTAAAAATAGCTAAAAATTGGAAAAAAACTCTCATGTTTTCAGCCCCAGAAGAAGGAAATGTGGCATATCCACACGACAGAAATCTAAACAGGAAAGATGAACAAATTACTACAATACACATGAAGTTTAAAATACTGTGCTGAGTAAAAGAAGCTAGGCATAAAAATGTGTGTGCTGTGGTGTTTCACTCACACACAGTTCACAAGTAGGCAAAAGTAAAGCCAGCTATTAGAAGCCCAAGCTGCAGTTTCCTCGGGGAGGGCAAACTGCAGCCCGGGAAATTCCAGAGGGCTGCAAGAACACTGGCAACGTCTGTTTCTTAATCTGTGTGTTCGTTACAGCAAGGTGGTGTGTGACAATTACTCTAGCTGTGTGTATACAATCTGTGTGATCTGTGGCTGTGCTATCTATCGATAAAATGTTTTATGATGAAAGTCAGAAGAAATGAATATCATAATACTTTCATATTATTTTCATAACCCCACCCTCCAAAGCTGTCTTTCTAATAACCCTTATAATTTCTGTTCATAATGTATTCTGACAGACATACCCCAGCCCTGAATATGTACCATCTTGCCATGCTTCTCCTTTTCTTTGGCTGGCCTCTCACCCTGCATTGCAAGGTCTAAAACATGGAAGCCAAGCTTTCTGCTCTTGCACTGATGCAAATAACGAAGAATGGAAGACCTGCCCACCCATCTGCTTCTCAGAGGTCTTTATGCAAAGTCAGGATCTCCATGCAATATCACAGCCCTTGGTTATATATAGTCTTTTATAGACTTTTCCTACACATCCATGAATCTGTCGGTTTCAGCCCCCCTTGTCTTCAGCATCTGCTTGATAATATGGTTTCTTCTCTCGATCCTCTGGCTTCCTGGGCTCAGCCATGCACATACTTAACAGCTGACCCATGCTGTATACTGTGCTTTACCCTAAGGGCGTTTAGATAATGAGGCCGCCTCTGACCCAGCAGCTCCGTAAATGCTCGGAGAAGACAGGTTCAGAAATGGAAAATGACATCGCAGTTTATTGAGGAACTGGAAACAAAGAAGACAGGTAGCCAGGACAGTCACTGATGACTAAGAAAAGCCATCCAGAGGTTACAGTCACTCTAGAACCGAGTGAACAATGAGTAGATATTTTTTTTTAAAAGATTTATTTATTTATTATGTATACAACATTCTGCCTCGATGTATGCCCGCACGCCAGAGGAGGGCGCCAGATCTCAGTACAGATGGTTGTGAGCCACCATGTGGTTGCTGGGAATTGAACTCAGGACCTCTGGAAGAGCAAGCAGCCAGTGCTCTTAACCTCTGAGCCATCTCTCCAGCCCCCATGAGTAGATATTTTTAAGTGAAGAAGGTTTCAAACCTTTTCAAGCAGAAGAAACAGCAAATTCAAAAATCCTAAAACAGTATCTGTGGGGATGAATTTGCATGCATGTTTGTTGGGGGTGGAAAACCTAGCTAGTGGGCATCTGGATGCTAAGAATAGTAGAAGAGGCAAAAATAGAGAGCAACAGTGCCTGACACTGTAGAGTCAGGAAGAGTGGTGACCAGACCCTTGAAGGCTAATGTGAGGATAGTAAGCTTCAAGATGCAGACCACTGGTGGCAAACCAGAACTGAGAGCTGGATATGATCTGCAATATTTTGTAAATAAAGTTTTATTCCAGCATGGGTATTTCTGTTTGTTTCAGCACTGTCTATGGAAAACACTGCATGGTAATGGCACAACTGAGTGGCTGCTAAAAGCCTATGGACCCACACTACGGCTACTTCTTATCTAGAAGATGATGAGCCACTGGGGTGATCTAAGCAGCTTACAGATGCAGCTCAGTGTGTGACAGCCTGATAATTTGGTCCATTCTTGGAATGAAGAGGAGTTTTGTCTTTTTTGTTTTGTTTTTGTTTTTCCTGAAATGATGCAGCAGCAACACAGGGAATGTGCCCAATCTGATTAGTATATTTTCTGAGCCTGGAGCTATACAAAGCCTTTGTCAACACCTGTGAGGACAGGCTAACATAAGGGAACTCGTCTGTCCATTAGACCTCAGGAGATCAAACAGAAGTGACATCAATCTTGGTACTCAAGATTAAACTCAAAGACCTAAAACAACTCTTCTGCCTTTTCCTACTAGTGTTTGAGAACCATCTGGCTATCAGGCAAATAAAAATGAGAGTATTTATTACTTTAGCCCTGAATTGTGCAAGTTCACCATATCTCAACCACTGTCAGGGCTGGCTGATAATTCTCCCTATGGAGAATTGTTCTCCAGTGTTTACTTGTGCAAATAACATGGTAAGGAGAGGTAGACTAAGGTATTTTCCTACATATTCTTGCTGGATATGATACCATTCTTCATTGATGTGGAAATGGGACAAGGAACATGGAATCAGGAAAATAGAGTAAGGAAGCTCACATCCCTCACATTCTTGGGTTATTTTCCTACTGACTAACTACATATTCATGTAATGTACTAATGTTCAACATTTGAGATATTCTCTTTGATGTTATTGTTGGAGGAAGGCCGCTTGTTTGTTTCCCCACTGCTCAGCAGCTCAGGCCTGAAATAATCACACAAAAACTGTATTAATTAAATCTCTGCTTGACCCATTAGCTCTAGCTTCTTATTGGCTAACTCTTATATCTTAATTTAATCCATTACTATTAATCTGTATATTGCCATGTGGCTGTGTCTTACCAAGTAAAGTTCTGGTGTCTGTCTCTGGCAGGGCTACATGGCTTCTCTAACTCCTCATTCTTTCTCCCAGCATTCAGTTTAGTTTTCCTGCCTACCTCTATTCCCTGTGAAGGCTCAAGACAGTTTCTTTATTAACCAATGATATTCATAGCATACAGAGGATAATCCCACAACACCTCCCTTTTTCTGTTTAAATAAAAAGGAAGGTTTTAACTTTAACATGGTAAAATTACATATAACAAACAGGTATCAAGCAAGAATTATAGTTATAATATTTATATCTACTTTATTTTTATCATAACTAAGGAAAGCTATATTATTACTATCTACTCTTCAGCTCCATCAAAGACACCAGAAGGATATAATATTACCTAAGTAAACAGGGAGTGCACTGTAAGTAACTTCCAAAACTCTAGAAATGAAAGAAACATCTTGCTGCCTGGATAGTCACCCAAAGTTCTTCTGTACCACTGGGGCATCCATCTTCAGCTTACAAGCCCATAGTAGCCTGCAGATTTTTCCATGAAGCAGGAAATTTCAAGACAGTTCTGCCTATATTGGCAGTTTGTCAGTCATTTTCTTCTGTGTCCTGCAGAACATCTGACAGACTCTTTGATGAAGCAGGAACCCAAAAGGACCATTTCACCTTTGGGCAAGTTCATCAGTCAATTCTCTATGGGTCCTGCATGTCCAGTTCATCAGGAAGTCCAGGCAAGAACAGTATCCCACTCAAAGGGCTAACAAACTCCATAAGGAGCCTCTTCAATGCCCATCTTCCTCTTGAATTATCTTGGTGCTACCAGGAGCAGATGTGTCTCACTGTCATGAAAAGTTCTAAATTCTTAAACATTTTAATGTATATTCTGTATTCTTTGAAAGGCTTGAATAATGCCTATTCATCTGAAATATATCTCTGTACATCTAAAAAATCTAAATAACATAACTACAAGCTTGACTATTATAGATGACTATCTATTAACCTATATTTTGTAATTATACATTATATTTTTAAATGAGCTGGACAAACACAATACCTTAATCAAGATCAGAAATACATATACACAGTATAAGAAAATCAATCTTAAATTTGTATCAATAAACCAAGATCCATACCAATGCAAATCTCTATAGCATATTCCCCCTTTAAATGTAATTAAAAAATTATTAACAATATTTGGGAATATGGGTGTAGTTTTTCTCTAAACTGCTTCCCACTTTTTGTTGGGCAAAGTAATTTTGGAGGGTGTTTTGGCAACCTTTCAGGGGGGTCTTGGTCTATCAAATCATATTAGTCTGGAATGATTCCATAGGTTCTCATTCTCTATGGAAACAAAAGAAGAAGCTCTTTTCCAAAGCAACGTATCCCTAGACCCAAAATTTGAAGACAAGATACCTTTAAAGAATATATGTTGGTTACTTAGCTCCTTTATAGTCAAAAATTTCAAAGAAAACACAATAATATACATAATCCAGACTCTCTGTGTATATTTCATCTTTATGTAGCTTATTGATTTTTGCTGTATTACTTTTTAATATTTATTTTATTATCTTTACTCCTTTAATCTATGACTCTGTCTCTTTAAAGACTTTGTTTTATTATTTACTTCTTTTCTAACTCTCTATACTCTTTTTCTTCTTTCTCCCAAGCCTACATACATTTATCCAGCAATGTGACCCATTTAGAGTTCTTTTAAATCTAAATTTGTCTTTGTTGTGTATTTGTAATTATTTTTTGACCAGAAGTGCTTCTTAAATGCTAAGCCCTTCTTTTGAACTTAAGCAGTGCCATTACTAGGGTAAATACAGCAGTGCCTCCTTGCTCTGTCTAGTCCAGCATGGTGGAAGTCTGTTGTTCACTGCCTCTGCAAGCCATGCACATTGCCCCAGTTACAAGTATGCAGCAGGTCTATTTTGATTCACTAAAGCAGTTTGTAACATGCTGCTTACAAACCCCATTTAAATGCTCTGCTTCCTGAAAGAACCAGAGTTTGTGCTGGCAGCAAGGCTTTTTTTCTGCTACCACTGAACCAGGAGAACCTCTCTTAAGGGAGCTGCAGCACACCACCAACAAAAAGCAAGAAGCTGTGTTAAACTCTGTATTTTTGTGTCTAGAATGTCTTTTCAAGCTCTCTCAAGTTATTAAGTGGATTTAGTTAGCCACGTAGGTGCCAATTTGTTGTAGGAAGGCCACTTGTTTGTTCCAGGCTGCCCTGCTGTTCAGACCCTAACAAATCACACAGAAACTATATTATTTAAAACACCATTTGGCCTATTAGTTCTAACTTCTTATCAGCTAAATCTTACATCTTAATTTAACCATTTCTATTCATCTGTGTATCACCATGTGGCAGTGGCTTACTGGGTGAAGTTCTAGCATCTGTCTCAAATAGGGCTACATGGCTTCTCCTTGACTCTACCTTCTTCCTCCCAGCATTCAGTTTAGCTTTTCCCGCCTAACTCTGTTCCCCTATAACTCTGCTATAGTCCCAAAGTAGTTTCTTTATTAATCAATGGTTATCACAGCGTACAGAGGGAAATCCCACATCAGTTATTAACCCCATAGATAGGTATTTCCCTTCCAAAGAACTAAGGTCCTACTTTCAATAGTCCTGGAAAGATGCTGATGCTAAAAAAAGGAAATAATGACCAGGCTTCTCCTCATAATAGATGAGAATCAGTTTTGCCAGAGCCTGAGCTTGGAAGATTTAGAGTGCCTGTGCTGTTGGGGGAATTAGCTGACAGACCAGACATGTGAAGAAAAGGCTGCTAGATGAGGCAGGAGGTGTCTAAATAAAGCCTCCTAAATGGTGAACCAGTCAGGGTTAACTATCTATTATCACCCACTTTGTGCACTCCTTTCCTTATTCCTGAACCTCAATACAGTGCTACCCACAGCCTACTCTCAGTGTTTGCATCAGGTGGAAAGTAAAAACAACAATGTTAACATGAAGTCAAGTGGTAAAAAGAGGACCTGTTGTACACTTCCCAGAAGGATGGCTGTGTCTCCTGGCCATCACAAGCAAAGAAAACAAGGATAGATCATAGGAAACACAAGAGGAAGAACCATCATGGTCCTGAGCACCTTGTACCTCTCAGAAATACCCAGATATCTTGAGAAGGGCTACTTCCTGAAAATTGTATCAGTAGGACCCAAGATGCCATAATATGGACATACAAGTAAGAAGCATCAGTTTAGTGGTCACTTAGCTGAGGACCAGCTCAGCAAATGGTAACAGCTCATGAACATGATATCTATCACTTTGCTTATTTTATAAACCTGGCTTATTTTATAATCTCCTAACAATGACTGGCCATTGGTTTCCCATAGCTTTAGATCTATTTGGGCATCACCAGTCAGTCATTTGACAAACATTTGTGGAGAAAGGTTACTAAGAGATGCTTAACATGCAATGGGGATTCCATTTAAATCAGAAGAGCAAAGTCCTGCCAAGTGTGGGGAAAGGCCCAGGGAAGCTTAGCTCTCTGGGGAGAAGCTTGGCAAAGGATAGAAGAGGCTGAGAGTTGGGAGATGGTGAAGAGAGGCAAGAAGTTTATACAACATGATTTTACAGAAGATCAAACCTGACATATTTTTAGGACCTATTTAAAAAATGCAAAGCAGCCATCTCATTTAAGAGCCATCTTCAAAATTGCAATAAATTCTCCTTGACAGAAGCTCAGTCAAGTCCAGCATGTAATCTTCCACTGTCAAGAAGAGTAATGCGGAGTGGTGGGTGCGCTTCTACTAAATGGAGAATAAAAACTGCAGGGAGAGTGCTTGCCTGGGAAGATGGAAGTTCATTTGCCGAAGCTTCTCTTCAAGGCATGGTTTGCTCTCCTTGTGGGGTCTCCTTTTCATCAGTCTCATGAAAAAAAATCAATCCTTTTAGGAATGCTCTTTTTGGTCAATTCCTTTCAACCACTTCTTTCTCAGAAAATGCAAGTGAAAAGCTCTGGGATTGAGGATGGATGGGCACAAACCTTAGCTCCACCAGATATGAGATATGTCATCCTGAGTATGTGACTTCCTATGTCTATGGTGTGATGCTTAATCATTTTGAGATTTACGGAGACAGAGCTCTGGGGGTGTCTGTGAGGATATTTGAGGAGAGGTTTAGCTGAAAAGGAAAGAACCATTCTGAACATAGGAGGTCCCAGCCCATGGGTGGGGTTCTAGACCAAATGAAAAACTAGACACCGATAAACTCTGTGCTTCCGGACTGTGTGTGGCCAGTTGCCTCACACTCCTGACCAGGAGGTAAACTGCTCTGACTACAATACTTTCTCCAGCATGATGGATGGAACCACCAAACTGTGAACCTAAAGAAACCCTTCCTTCTTTACCCTGACTTGACAGTCATTCTCACACAGAAAAGAGGAAAGCCATGAATACAGGCGTCTCAATAGTGTCAGCTATTTGCAATAGTTGACATCATAGCTCCCAGTTCACAAGCTTTGTTAAGAGGATGGAGTAGAATACAGCATGTCTCATGCCTAGGTGGCACCATGGCATGTCCCATGTGTTTGGTAACTGTTAGCAGACACTGTCATTATCACGAAATGAGCAACATCTTTTTTTTCTTCACATTTTGTCTTTACCAACCATCTTTAGATAACATCTGTTTTGTTTGTTTTGTTTTGTTTTGTTTTACAGTGTCTTCTAACTCAGTGTCATAGTCTTAGGGACCCACACTCAGGCTTGTAGCCATTGTGGGACAGGAGTTTAAGAAAGAGACACCAACTAGATTCTCCTCTGAGCTTTTCCTCTGTTATTATATCCTGAGACACCATGCTTTGATTGTGTGTGTATTATTCTATTTTATACTTATTTTTACGTGGATGGGTGTTTCGTCCACATATATGTCTGTGCACCACATGCATGTAGCTGTACACACAGAAGCCAGAAGGTGTCAGATCCCCCGGGACTCCAGTTGTGAGCCACCATCTGTAAACAAGATAGCACTTCCGTTTCCCAGCCACTCAGACCCAAATAATCACACAAAAACTATATTAATTACAACATTGTTTGGCCAATGGCTCAGGAGTATTTCTAGCTAGCTCTTACATCTTAAATCAACCTCTTTCTATTAATCTGTGTATCAATATGAGGCTGTGGCTTATCAGTAAGGTTCTAGCGTCCTTTTCCTTCAGCAGCTACATGGCATCTGCCTGACTCTGTCTTCTTTCTCCCTAATTCAGTTTAGTTTTCCAGCCTTCCTATATTCTGCCCCGCCATAGGCCAAAGCAGCTTCTTTGTTAACCAATGGTAATAAAACATATTCATAGCATACAGAAAGGACTCCTACATCAACCATGTGGACACTGGGAAACCAGGATCCTCTGGAAGAACAGTCAGTGTTCTTAACTGCTGAACCATCTCTCTAACCTGCCTTCTATTTATTTTTTAAAATTCTGTTCTAATTCCCAAATCCACAATATCTTTGGAGAATTACTGCAAAGCAACACATATTTTAAATAGGTACCAATTATCAAGTAACCTTTCCCAACTACCTATCTTCTCCCAGTACCGTCTGTTTGTCTGCTCCACTTCACAGTGAAGGTCACACGGGGGTGTCTGTAGCTCTGTCTCCTCTCCATGGCAAACCATCTCCTTCCTGTGCATGCTTCCTTCTCGGCCATCTACTGAAAGTGCCTTGTCAAAGCCGGAAGCGGAGAAGGCAATTACTTAGATATCTGAATTGCAGGGTTTTCTTTAAACCTATGTCCTTTCCCTATTTAGATTTAAGTAACCCAAGAATAGATTCTGTGACCTTCAGTCATTAGTGTCTTGCAAATAATAGCCACATATTAAAGATGTATTGTGAGCCTGTGGTGTACCAGGCATCCTATTTAGTGATAGAGACACTCTATTGATAGGCAGAAGCCTCTTGAACTATTGATTTCCTCTCCTGTGTGAGGGAGACTGTGGGTTCTAGCCTCTCACCTCTACCCCAGGGAGAATGGGATGACAGGATCAGTGAAAGGAGCATTTATAAGGGAAAATTAGGTTTAAGCAATTCATCTTCATCTCCTTAGCATTCAAGTATGACTGAGAGTCTGCAGTTAGATGTCCCTGTAGCTCAGCAAATCTGTCTTTCTAGTCTCACAGATGATACTGTAGATCAGGAGCGTCTGGTCTTTCAAATGTGAGCATTATCAGAATGTTGTGTCCTTCTGTTGGCCCCAGTCTACTGACTCCATTCTGTTATTGCTCATTCACACCTGAGTTCAGTTACAAGAGAATAAAGCCTGTCTATTTAGCATCCACTCAAAGATCCTACAATTATTAGACCACATAGGAGGGTCACAATTAAAATTGATTGAGTCTAAAAGAAATGAAGTCTAATATATTTACAATTCAAGGTGAATAGATTATGGTATAGTAAAAAGTTAACCTTGAGATTTCATGACTTAACAAACCTCTAGTTCTTAAGGATACTATATGTCTAGTACAGTTCAGCCAGGCAAACTGTGTTCCCAAGTCTCTCTAGAATGTAATCTTAGGGATGTCCCACCATCACGTTGTGTTCACATCATCTTAGCACATGATGTCAGGACACTCAGCAGGAAGGGGGGTTTTAGAAGTGTGTACCTTAGCTCATTGTTGATACTAAAAGCAAAAATTCCACTCACAACCCTTCGACTGGAAAAAAAATAAAATGGCTTGCTTTTGATTACAAAGGAGGCTGGGGAATGAAGCAGGACATGTGGGATCTTTGATAAGCTCTTCTGATCTCCTGGCGGGCACAGGAATGATACACAAGGCAACATGTGGAGATGCAAAGCTGCTGAATAGACGTCCTGGTGAATGTCTTAGTTCATCCATGCCACTATAAGAAAACACAGAAGCTACATAATTTATAAAGAACAGAAAATTATCTTTTAACAGGTAGAGAGCTAGATAGTTCAAGATGAAGGAGACAGCTGGTTCTGCATGAGGTGAGCGCTCACCTTGTTATGCTTTCATATGGTATATGGCAGAGGGCAAGAGAGGACAACATTTGTCATGCATAGTGGTGGGCCAAAGAAAGAAACTCACTTTATCAAGTCTTTTAGTTAATCCCATCCATGATCATGACTTAATTACTTCCTAAGTTCTCACCTTTCATTACCAGGACATCAACAATGAAGTTTCAGTATGTGAACTTGGAATGCAGCATTCTGATTGGCAATAAATGGAATGCATATTGTGTGAAATCAGACTAATGAAGGGACTGGGGATATAGCTCAGTTGTCACGCATGGAGCCATGAATTCAGTTCCCAGTACCATATAAAACTTGGCATGAGGCCACATGCCTGTAATCCCAGCACTTGGGAAGTAGAGGCAGGAGGATCAAAAGTGCATGCTCATCCTCAGCTACACAGAGAGCTCAGGGTCAGCTTAGCCTATAAGATACCCAGTTCTGAAAAGGAAGAAGATGGAAAAAAGAAGAGAGGAAGAAGGAAGAGAAGAAGGAAGAGGGGAAGGAAGAGAAGGATCAGGAGGAAGAGGACAATGATGACAACAATATGAATATTAACATCAAGCAAGTAGGAACCAGACGTTCCCTGACCATTTCTCAACTGTAGTGCTCAGAAAACAGTATTTTTCTGGGGTATTGGGAAGACTACAGAAAACAAAACATATGCAGAATACCAAGCCCAGTCCTGGGTTCTGATAAGCTCTTAAGAAACAGTACTTTGTGCATCCCTGTGAACTACAACGTTACAGAACCCCTTTCATTTCTACTTTGTAATACACATAACCAAAGGCAAGGGGGCTTTCCCTAAATATATTTTCCAGAACAAAAGATTTCTTCTTACTTTCAAAGGCTTACGATGCTCATATTACAGGAATTCTCATTACTTTATTTAGAACAAAGAACTATTCACCAAGATACATCAGGCTGAAGTAGCTTGATGTTGATCTTCAGGTCACTGAGAACATTCAGTTCTTTAAAAGAAAAAGGGGCACCACACAAGGACTTAGTGACTTTAGTGAATTTGGAGGCATTGTTTTCCACATAGAAATGAAGGATAAACACTCCCAAGAGATCACAAGGAACAAATGAACAATTCCAGGAAAGGTAAGTCAAAAGAGGCCCCAAAAATACATTGCAAAATCAACACAATGACAGCAACAATCCACAAAATCAACACAATGGCAGCAACAATCCACACATTTCAGTAATAGCTTTTAATAGCTTTACCTTTTAATCATCTCAACTCCCCAGCAAAGAAACATAGGCTAACACATTGCAACATATCTCACACACCACACTAGCAAGAGTAGAGGCTACCTTAGGGTAAAAGGATGGCAAAATTTATTCTCAAATAAGTTATTACAAAAATTACTTAATTAAATGGTCACCGTGTGAATATTATACATAAAAGATGAAATGAAAACTATGAAAATGTGAAGCGGTGACGTGGAATCAAATCAACAGCAACAGCATGAATCCTGAAAGCCTCAGGCCCCAAGGATGTGGATAGGAAACCTGATGGCTCAGAGCATCTGACATGACTCCAGTGACTCTCGGAGGAGGCTCAGTGATGTGAAAACATGACATCAAGGAGCAGGTGGAACACTGGATAAAGTGCTTACGTGAAATGTAATGGTGGAAATACCTTTCAAATGAATATGCCATTTGTATATACTATTCATAATATATTATTTCATATATTGTATATGAATATATCAGTACTGTAAATAGATAGTAGGTTGTGCAGCCAGCATCCATGAAAACTAATTTTATCAGACTGACCTCAAATTCCAAAGAATCTTTTCATTAGTAAAACAGAGTTGCCGCTGACATCACAGAGCATGAGGCCTGATCCTGTTGTAGAGTCTTCATGAGTCTTTCTGGTCAGGTGGCTCTTTGCAATGAGTCTGGGAACAGCTTGAGTTCCTGCCAGACTTTAAAGGAACATTTCATCTTAAGGTTAAATTCTTTTTCTGCTTACTCATTGACTACTTTATATGCATATGCAATAGATATATACACACATACATGAATATGCAATGCGTTATGCTTACATCCATCCTCCTTCCATTATCCCTGCCTCTGAAATTTTTCCTCCTTCCTACTACTCTCCCACCCCTCGTAAGTTTATTTTACTTTACAGACTCACTAAGTTCACCTGGGTTTGTTTGCATGGATAGGGAATCGTACGCCAGTATGAACATTCATCCGTGTCCACATCACTGAAGAAGAGGATACCCATGCTTCTGGCAACCACATCTGCTGATGGGTCCTCAGAAAGGGGTGGAATTGCTTTCAGCACGCCCCAGCTTACAGTGAAATACTGAAAGGTCCATTCTAATTCAGTTTCTGCAGTGTGTCTAGCTGTAGCGCATGTGTATCCCAGTGGTGTGGCTTGATAGCAGTTTCACAGCATTCTTCCCCATCCTCCTGCATAAGGAATATTTATTTTTATTTATTTATTTTAATTTTATGCAGTATATTTTATTAGAGTCTTCTCCAGGACCTCCTGCCCACCCTCACCTTCCTACACATCCAATTTCATGTTCATTCTCTCAAAAAATGTTAATAAAAGAAGAAGAAAAAGAAAAAAAACAGCAAACTAAAAAAGCACACACAAAAATCATGGACTGTTTTGCATTAGCTCAACTACTCCTGAGGATGGGGTTTGCCTTGGAATGTGATTGATAAATCCAATGTCTATTTATTGGAGAAAACCAATTTTCCCTCTCCCAGCAGGTATCTGTTGTAAATCAATTTTGGGTTAGGAGTGGGACTTTGTGCCTAGTTCCCCTTCTCAATGCTGGGATTTTGTTTCTTCCGAACCTGTGCGGGTCTTGTGTGTGTTGTCACAATCTCTATGTGCTCATGGGTGTCAACCGTGTTCCACTTGCAAAATGTTTTCTTGAAGTCATCCATCACCTCTGGCTCCTGTAATCTTCTTGCTTCCTCTTCCACACAGATCTCTGAACTTTGGGGACAGGGGTTTGATGAAGATACCCCATTTAGGATTGAGTGCTCCAAAGACTTTCAATGTCTGTCCACTGTCCAGTTGTGGGTCTTGGTGTTAATTACCATCTACTGGAAGAAGAAGCTTCTCTGAGGTGGATTGAGTGATGCACTATCTATGGGTATAACAATAGGTCATTTGGAGTCACTTTTAATAAAACATGTTCAATAAAACATATTAAACATATTTACATATGCTTACAGACTCTTTCATAGTTGAGTATTAAAATAGACATGTGCAATTTCAGAATGCCCATTCAAAGGCAGTTCTTGAAGTTGTTCAAGAGATAAAACAGGCTGTCTCTAGTGGGAAGAAAAAGAGAGCTTAAGTTTCCTTGTATGATTAATTCTAAATAATGTGTGCAGCACCCAAGTCCCAGGTTCTTTCACAGGAGATTGTTACGAGATGCCTCACACTCTCCCAAGTCATCTGTTAGGGAACAAAATTAGGAGTTGTTTGGTGCTGTATTCCTTCAGCAGAACGATAGTAGTAGGTTTTTTCCTGGGCCCACAGCCTATGAACCCTCAAGTTCTTGGCCATTCCAGCAGTGTCAGATGTTGGTTCCATCTCATAGAGGGAGCCTTAAATCCAATCAAAACACGGTTGGCTACTCCTAGAACATTTGTGCCACTGTTGTACCAATCTATCTTTCAGTCAGGTGATAGGGTTCACAGCTGAATGATACTGGTGATTTATTTTCTCCTCTGAAAGTATACAAAGCACCCTTCCAACACCATGAACAGTACGGGTGAAACTTCTACGTTATCAGCTTGATTTCTTCATCTTCAGCAATGGGGTCTGATTTTTCAGGTTGTGGAAAGAAACTGATAGCATTGGCAGTGGCTTGTCATGTTTGGGTGAGGCTATGAGGCCTGTTTTGGCCAAAGACTCAACAATATGTAAGCCATTCCAGGCACTGAGGATTTTACTTGGTATCTTATCCATAGAACCTTAAGTTGCCAAACTCAGAGACACATAGACTATTACAGGGCTTGCTACCATTGTGTGCCAGCAGTGGCTGAGACAGAAGACATAGACACATGCTCACACAGGGTACAACCTGCACATGCAGGCTGAGCCTGTTCTGAGAGTCTAATGTAGAGCACAGGAGGGGGTGGATGTGTCAGTTAACTTGATTGTGGCTAGCACTATGCAATGAATATGTATAACTAATCAGGATATTGTACACCTTGAATACGCTCAATCTTTATCTCTCAGTTGACGATTTTGAAGTTTCAAGAAGTACTTTACATATGAATACTACTTATAAGGTATCAGACTAACAAAGACTGAATGAACCAGCACCTGTTAGCAATTCCATCAGCCCTGCTTGTAAACTGAAGACTGCACGACATTACTGAGGCACAAAATCAACTTTAGTAGGTTCTCTTCCCACACAGACACACACCAGACCCTACGTCTTTCATCTACAATTGCACATACACACATATGGTCAAATACAATAAAATAAGTTATAACTAAATTATAAGGATGTCTTCAATAACAAAAATAAAAATCAAAATGTTTGGCATATATTGTATAAACCGAGAGAGCAGTGAACTTTTTTCAGAATCATCATTTTTGTGGTGGATATGCACATACATGCACACAGCCTCTCACACGACCTAGGAGAAAGCACAGAATTTGCCAATGCTGAGCACACACAAGACATAAGCCCCCAAGCCATTGGTAATTACAAACACATTGCTAAACATCTTTACCTACTCCAATGAGAAGTCAGAGAAACAAGATTTAAAACCTCTTCTACAGTTAAGTACAGAGCATACTTCTGTGGTTTAAGTCAAAAGTCCAATAAACCTCAACGACTCGCCAATTTAAATTTCTAAACATAGAAGTCGTGTAATTGGAAAAGTTCCTACCCCCAGGTCCATCAGGAACCCACATTTGTGTTAAACTCCCCAGGATCATATTTCTTGCCACTGATAAGTTTTAACAAGGCACACACACCAATTCTGAGTCTGCAGCGCAGAAAAACAACTGGAAAGATGAGTGTAAGATGACCACACTGACACAGACCTTGAAAATCTGAGTTAAAATTGTAGCATGAACAGTACTATAAAACTAAGAACAGTAAATAAACAGATTGTAGATTTTGAAATTGAAGGGACAACAGCTTACAGGAAAATGGGGACTGGGAGATAAAAATGAAGGAATGCGAGAAAAAATGATGAAAAAACCAGGAAGATGCTGAAGAGGCACAGATTTGAAAAACACCATGAATTTCAACTCTACTATCATGATAAAATGGATGAAGAGCAGACGAAAATAGAAAATAGGCAAATGTAAATGCCCTCTATGATTAGTTGACTCTTACCAGAAACACTGGACAAAAACCCATGGACTACTGTCAGAGAGTTAGAGAAACTTCCTGTTAGCTCAACTTCAGGGAGAAAAACCACTTTAAAATAAAGACATCTACTGAAAAGAAATGGAAAAAATTTCTGCCAGCAGACTGAAGTGAATACTGAAGAGAAGAAAAGTGTCTTTGGTGAAAACTCAGAAGGTTATGCCTAAAGTAAGTCAGTTAATGTGTGGCTCTGCAAGTGCTGACAACATAATGCAAAACTCCTTAGGAAGTTTGAAACATAAGGAGGACCTAAAAAAACCCAAAAACAGCACTAGATATGGGAGGCACGGGTAAATGGGATTAAAATATCCCAGCACCCTTGAAAGGACTAGAGCCTAGTCAAAGAGTTTAACAATCCAGGAAAGCACGTGAAACTAGACAGGCTATTGAAGAGATACCAGCAAAACTAGAAAGGCTATTGAAGAGATACCAGCACTCGGGACATATGTGGAGGCAGAACAATCCGGAATACAAGGGTGTGCTTGGTTACATAGATGCTGATTTAAAAACTGTAACAACCATTTTGGTACTTTTGTAAATATCATTATGTGCCTCTTACAGAAACTAAAACATGAACAATGTATCGAATGTTAAAACAAAAATTAGCATCTGACAAGGTGCTGGTTGAAACAGAAAGGAAAAAAGTGGCAAGGAAACTGCACTGTTGGTGGATAAGGAGTTAGACGGCATTAACACCAGACAAAAGGAAGACTATGGAGCAAGAAAAACAGCCTGTTTCTTGAACATTGGATTGCTTAGATAATCGTGTACATTTGTCAAAACGCATTTAGCTGTACATTTATAAAGGATGGGTTCTGCTGTATACATTATACGTCAAGAAATTGGAATTAAAAAGAAAGCAGTTGATATCATCTAGTAGACTTTAAGGCAAGGAACATGAATGACTAAGGAAACATAGGGTCGTTTTATGTCTAAACAACAAAAGCTATTTGCCATTGCCTGTGGGTCTCTCCAAGAAGGTGCAGATGAGAATCTGTTGCTGAAGACATCACACACTCGGGACATGAACTTGGAAGCAGTGAGCTAGAACTGACTTGGAAGCTCCCTGCTGAACACTAGCTCTCACAGTGTCTGAGGATGCCAATCAAGCTGCAAAGAGAAGGAAACAACCCATAGGCCCCCCCAGCTGCAAAGACTGTTTTGTTTTGTTTTGTTTACCTTTGCTTGGTTTTGTTTCCAGACAGGGTTTCTCTGCATAACAGTCCTGGCTGTCCTCGAACTTGCTTTGTAGACCAGGCTGGCCTCAAACTCACAGAGATGTTCCTTCCTCTGCCTTCCAAGAGCTGGAATTAAAGGCATGCACCACCACCGCAAAGATTTTTTTAATGGCTATAAATTAAATGCACATTAAAGAAAAAGTTAGTGAAATGGTTTGCTATTTGAAGAAATTAATAACAATTGATAAACCCTGGGGATACAGAGAAAAAGTCAAATAAAGAGCCTCATCAATGAAAAGAAGAACCCAAAGTCTAGAAAAGAAATAATGAGAAAAAAAATAGTATCACAGACTGCCTGAAATATGTAAAATGTGACTAGAAAGAAACTCAAGGCAGAAATTCTTAATCATATTTGTTGTGTTGTTGACCTGAGTATATAGGTTTGCCCAAAGTCATATAAATGTACAGCTAGATCTCATTTATTGTACTCTCTATGGATTAATTGCTGTGATTCGATGTATTCCATGAAGGAAAGAAACAAAAGTTGGAAGTGAATAGAAATCTATTGTTCGAAAGTCCCCATGATTTATGAATGTAGAAAAGCTAATGAACTATGGATAAGCTATTGGAGCTAATAAACCAATGTTAATAAACCAGAATTTCTGTACATATTGCCAAGGCAACAATCAGAGCCAATCCTGTCTCAAATGCCAACCACAAAGAAGAAATTACGTCCAATAGAGGCAGTGGAATCATAGTATGTCTCGTGATTCACTTAAGTACTTCAGACGGTCATTACGAACTATCCATTAGATGTTGGTATTCATTTCTAAGCAAAGTTACAAGAGAATGTGCTGGTGTTTTATAGGAGAGAAGGATGATGATAACAGGAGAAGAAGCTGGAAATTGAGTTAAATACTCATATCCAGTATTTGTAAACAAGAAGATAATGGTCAGAATAGACAAAGAAACAGGTAACCTATTAATTTGGAGATACAGAGGTATTCAAAGCACAAATTTGAGTCTAAAGCCATACCACCATTGAATATACCAATCTAGTCAAAATTGAAATTTTATTAATAAACATCATGTGTGCATAATTTTGTGTTGGGGTTGGCTGCTCATGTGTTCCCAGCCCCTTATACCTGAAATGATTTCTCAGAAACTATATTATTTACAATACTGTTTGCCCAATAGCTTAAGCATATTTTTAGCTTGCTCTTATAACCAACCCATCTCCTTTAATCTGTGTATTGCCACATAGCTGTGGCTTACCAGGTAAAGTTCCACCCAGCTTCTGTCTCTGGTGGAGCTCCATGGCTTCTCTCTGACTCCACCTTCTTCCTCCCAGCATTCAGTTCAGTCTTCCCCGCCTAGCTCTATTCTGCCTTATCACAGGCTAAAGCAGCTTCTTTATTCATTAACCAATAAAAGCAACATATATACAGAAGGACTTCCCACACCATTTCCCCTTTTCTGTTTCAATGAAAAGGAAGGTTTTAACTTTAACATAGCAAAATTGCATATAACAAAACAGGCATCAAGCAAGAATTAAAGTCAGACAGTCTTAAGTTTCATATGCCTCCCCCTTGTTCTAGATGTATGACTCTCACCAAGTCACATGGTGTCCCAAGGCTTAGATGTTTCTCTAACTATAAAATAGAGAATATTAGGAGATATGTGTTATTTTCATTTCAGTTGAAACAGGTGAAAATACAGTCTTGAGGAGTAAAATTAAAAACAGACGTGGCTAGAGGAGAAGAAAGGAGTGATCAGTTCTGCAGATAGTGAGGGTGAATGATGGATAGACTAGATAATAATTTATTCACCAAAAGTAGGTAAAGCTCTATACAGAGAAGTTCCTCTTCTGGAGCCCCAGGTGTTTGCTACTGAGACAAAGGAACAAAGAAAGAGAGGAAGAAACTAGAGAACCTGGTTGAGAAATGACCAGGAAAGATGGCCATCTAAAGGAACACTGAAGAAAAGAAACCTGGCTGGACAGATGGTTCCATCAGCAGCACAGTTGGCTAGCATGAGAATTTAGGTTAGGCTCCCCAACACCCACACAAGGTCAAACAATTGTAATCCCACAAAAGGCAAGGTGAGAGATAGGAAGATCTCTAAAAGTTTGCAGGGCAGCTAGCTCAGTGTATTTAGTGAAGTTTCAGGGAGTCTCTTAGAGCAAAAGACTCACAGTAACACACAAGAGTGAGTTATATCTGCTGACAATCAATCTGTGGATGATCAGACTCCTACTGATCAGAGATGGCAGTCCCCTTGGAAGAGATATTTCCAAGTTAGAGATGGACAGCTTATTATGACATTCTACACAATGATTGTTGAGAGAAGGGAAGATATAGTGAAATAAGAGACACACACAGAGAAGGAAGATGCATATCCAAGATGCATAATGTTAAATCAAGCTGTAGGACATCCTGGTACATCCATACATTCATAATATTAAAATAAATCAAACTGTCAGATATCCTATTTTTTGTTTTAAAAAACAGCTTGTTGGAATAGTCACTAAATAAAGTGTTAGTATGCCAGGCCTTTACGAGAAGATTGAGAATAGGAGAAATATTTCCTTTATAGACCATGTGTTTCTATAACATTATAGTTTTATTTACAGCAATCCTGTTGCTATTGTAGTAATAACTACAAGAATAGGAAACATCTTGTTTCCTATTACAGATAGTTACATCAAAGGAGGAAATGCACGTGGACAGCAAATGGGAACCCATCTCTATTCACTCTGGGTGCTCTGAGCACAGCCTCAGTTACTCCAAAACCACAAAACTATTTCCCACAGTTTGGGTGGCTGAGAAATCTAGGGCAAGGCACATGCAATTGTGATGTTTCATGAGTTTGTTCACTGAGTTATAGATGGCACCTTCCTGTTGTTTTCATAGCAGAAGGGGCAAGACAGTTTCTCAAGTTTCCTTAAAAAGGGCTCTAACCCAGAAACCCAGAACTGGGAAGGTGTTTCAGTGGTGGCGGGGCGGGGGGGGGGGGGGGGATTGGGACTTGCCGTGCAAGCATGAGGAACTCATTCAAATTCTTCACACTTATGTAAAATGCTCGTCATGGCCAGGCACAAGTCTCAAACCCAATGCTGTAAAAGATAGAAACAGGAGAATTCTTGGAACTTGGTGGGTGCCTAGCTCTAAATTCAGCGAGAGACCCTGTCTCAAGGGATTAAAGCATAGAGTAGAGCTGGACACCAGAGCCCTTTACAGACCATTACATACATTTATGCACCACACGTATATGCATATATTCACATAAATACATATCTGTACACACCCACATATATGTACATATACCTACACACAAATACACACACATAAGTAAATAAAAATGATATAAATCTCATTTATGGACTTTGCCCAGTCTTATTTCCTAATATAATTAAATTTCATTGCATGAATTGGGGAAAGGGAACAAATATTCAAGCACAAATACAGCAAGCTACAGGGCAGTTTCACAATACACAACATAAGAAATATTAGCCTCTGTAACAAAGCATTACTCTCAATCAGAAATAAGAAATGAGAAGAAATAGGGTCAATAGCATTATCTTTAAATCCCAAAAGACAGAAATGTCTTCCCAGCAGCCTTCAAAGCACTCTCTGATGGAAAGAAACCTATAACATTGGCTCTAGTGTGTGTCTAGAATTTCTCATTATTTTGAAGATTGCTCAGAGTTTACTAGCAGCCTAGCTCTAAGACCACCGCAGAGAGGATTTCGCATCACTGTGGATCGTGAGGTGCTTTGTACGTTTATATGAGCATTGTGGTCAAACAAGCTTGTGTTTATGGGGCATCTAGTGGGCTTTAGACATCATCAGTGTCTTTCATGTACCTACCAATAACCTTGCATTGGTGAGCTGTTACCATGTTAATATTTTCCCTTCCTAAGAGGAGGAAATGGAAGTTTCAGAGGTGGCTAGGGAATGTGTCACAATAGCCAGCCTGGTGATCCTTCACAGTGCTGGAGTTACAGGGTTGTGCTTGGTCATGCCCATTGTCTTATGGGGGTGCTGGGGGTTTGAACTGAGGTCCTCATGTTGCACACACAGCAAGTGTCCTTACCCTCTAAGGTCCAGATTTGCACCCTTTGAAGAGAAACTCCAGAAACTGCCTTGTCCCATCTGCTGTGTGTCTAAACAATAACCTACCTGGTTATCAGCCACATCGAATGATAGAAATAGGAAATGCATGAATAAGTAAGTGCACACTCACCTGAGGCACTGGTGAGAACCCAGAGTTCCCGAGGCATCTGGATCTAACACTTCCTAGACATTTGGGAATACTTATCCTTCATAAATGAAGTTAAAGGAGTCCTTTAAGTCCATACGCAGACTCCCTAGGCAACACCCTGCGATCTCAGAACGGGGAACTCTTCACACACCTGGGCTGACCATGTGCTCCTGAAGAGGGGCAATTTTGCAGAGATCTGTCCTACCAGAGTGAAAAAAACCTTATCATTGTATTGACTTGTCTGAAATCATTCTCATAGCTGGACCACAAGCCCTTTAAGGCTGTACTGTTCAGGCTTTGGGGTCTGAAAGATGTGGTGGAGACACAACTCTGGGGCTACTTACAGAATAGTTTCCCCTAAATGGCAAGTCGTGGCTACATTCCATAGTACCACCAGGGGGCAGCAATGTGCAAATAACGCCTCTCCAGGAACTGCGTGCTAGGTTGGGTAACAAGAAGCTGTGGCTCCCTCTTCCTTGTGCTTCTCAGATTTAAAATAATAACTGGCTTTGTGGGAGCCTAGGCAGTTTGGATGCTCAACTTACTAGACCTGGATGGGGGTGGGGGTTCCTTGGACTTCCCACAGGACAGGGAACCCTGATTGCTTTTCGGGCTGGGGGGGAGACTTAATTGGGGGAGGGGGAGGGAAATGGGAGGCGGTGGCGGGGAAGAGACAGAAAACTTTAATAAATAAATAAAAAAATAAATAAATAAATTTGAAATTTGATCTTCCACAAGAACATAAAAAAAAAAATAAAAAAAATAAAATAATGGAAACATGATCACTTCAGGTCTGCTCCGGGACCTGACAGGAACAATTGATTTCAGATGAACGCGTCCTGACAATGCACAGCTGCATCCGAATCGGGGCTGTCAGTATTCGGATTCCATGTATTTGGGCATTGCACCATGTGCCAAGCACTGCACTGGAGCAAGGACAAGTTGCAGCCAGCGGGGACCAGATGCACGCAGCCACCTGAACCTACTGTGCTCACACTTAAAGCGGGAAGCCCTTCTTTTGCACATATTTATCCTATTTTTGTTCTATCTCCCCTGGTCCTTGAGGGCTGGGGTTTGTATCTATTTGGTTCACCGATCTATCCCCAATTAATGGAACAGAAACAACACCACAGTTCAATAAATATTCATCATACAACAAAATATAGACTTTTCAGAATATGTCATGATGGAGGTTGGCATCATTTTACGACAGAGGTTGGCGTAATCTCAACCAGATGACACTAAACCAATTGTTTTTACCACGTCCATTCCTACCAGTCAGGGGTGGGAGTGATGTCCAAGAGGAACATCACTTGGGACATCGTTTGGATTCCTCTTTTACAGGAAAAGGATCAGGAGCCCGAGGAGAGGAAAAGCCTACCCACATCTACAAAGACCTGGATGGCAAAGTCAGGAGTGCAAGCCAGGGCTCTTGGCCCCAGTCACTGAGTTTTCTGTACATTCTGCTCACTGCCTTCCCCAACTTCCCCCTTTCCCTAAATATCCCTTTCTAGATTGGAAAACTGCATAAATTAACCTGTTGTATTCACTTGGTAATTAGCAGAGATAAAACTTAGCTATCCGTGTTCAGAGTCGCCTCTTTGCCCTCTGGCCAGCCCTTCTCCTCTCAGTACCCAGCACCTTCCGTGAACTAACTCCTTTGGGATATCTAGTCTTTTCCTTTCTACCACAACCCTATGCCAGAGCTGTTGTTATCCCTGTTTCACCAAAGAAAAATGTAATTGCAGCACCCATTGTAACCGCAGGGCACTTAACTGTACTTGGATGTTTCTGACGGATTCCGGGTTTACTAGTTTTTTTTTTTTCCCCTGACAGCTAATGGGGATTTCCACAGTTCCCTATTATAGATGTGGACACTGAGGTCAAGAGAGGGTCAGAGGCTTGTCCACCATCAAACCCCTAGGAAATGGGAAAGTCGCTAGATATCTATTCCAATCTCACTCTCTTCTTACACATAGGAAACACAGGCCAAAGCTGGAGAGTCCCTGGAACCAGGTCACCTGGAGTGTGCATGTTGACTCCATTTTTGTGCACTTATTTTAACAAAATCAAGCTGCAGTTTGGACCAGGAAACCCTGTGAGGAATTCACAGTAGAAAAGCAAGGAGGGTTGTGATGCAGATGCTTCCCGGTTGGCCCACAGTGTTTCCCTCCACTTTCCTCCCGTTCTGTATCATCTGTTGTCTCTTTCCAAGCTCTAGCAGCTGCCCACACTGAGGTCTTTAAGAGGCCCATTCTCTGGGCAAGCCATGGCCATCAGATGCATGGATGGGACTCCCTGAGATGCTGGAGCCTGCTGTGGGCGTGGCAGGCACTCTGATGTGTGGCCATTCCAGTCTAAACAAGAAAGTGAACCAAAGTTACCTCAGAGAGCTTAGGAAATGGTGTTGACGGGAATAAGGCTAGCTTCCCCTGTTATCCTGTCAAAGAGATCTGGGCTCCAAGGCCCTGAAAGTCATCAAGTGAAGACAGTCTAAAAGGACATACAGGAAGCGCGTCTATTGCTGGCTGGAGGTGCTCTCACTGACTGAACTCTTCCATCTGGAAGGAAATAGTGAGCAGGAAAAGCTCGGTTTGCTGATCTCACGCCCTGAGTGCAAATGCACATGTGTTGACCTCTCAAGCTGGAGCACACTAGTTACTTTCTGGGGGCATAAAATGGTGTTGAAGAAAGGCTATGGGCCCCCTAACCAGAGATGCTCCTCACATACTGGCCACGTGATGCTGCAGAAGGGATATTGTTCCCTGAGGCTGTGTCCTCATCTATACAGGGAGACACATAATAGAACCTGTCTTTCAGGGAGGATCAAGGGCCTTGCTGTCTGGTGTGGTCTTAGCAGCCCAGGTCTAACATCAGGAGGAAGGACTCTCGTGGTGGAAATGTAACAGGGGGAAAGTCTTGGGTCTTGCTCTGCTCTGCCAGTTAAGGGCCTTGGATATATTTCTTTCCCTCTTACTATCTAGTATTCCTCCTCAGAAGAATCTGAGACTGAATTGTGACCCTTTGCAAAGTCTCTCACCATCCTTCAGTGTCCATCCCAT
The DNA here is from genome assembly GCF_037038515.1 of Microtus pennsylvanicus. Classification (NCBI taxonomy): domain Eukaryota; kingdom Metazoa; phylum Chordata; class Mammalia; order Rodentia; family Cricetidae; genus Microtus; species Microtus pennsylvanicus. Next base: position 54,345,061 of record NC_134590.1, on the reverse strand, counting down.
GAAGAACACACATTTTGTCTTAAATGTGAGAGAGGTAGCAACAGCAACCATAGCGTCTCAACCACCATCTCTAACGATTATAATAATGGCTTTGGAACACTCGTGTGGAAACTGGGCCTAGCAAGGTATTTGTGACATCCTCAGACTCACAGTGACCAACAGTGGCAGAGCTCTTATTTGCCTCCATTTGTCTGAGCTCCACCTAACCCTGATGATCCCAAGATGCTGAACAAACTCTTCTTCTACAAGGTCAAGAATCTTTGTTCTGTGAACAAGCCAACAGCAGGAACGGCTACTGATACCGTCAAACACTTTCTCAATTCGATTGTGAATGTCCAAGTGGGAAGCAGATTAAAAGGGAACTTCCCAGCCTCTGGCAATGGACTAATTTGCCATTCACTTTAGCCATATTGGTTTTATAGAGCAATAAATCATTTAAGAATGATCCTTTGGGTAAATAATTCCAAATCGCCTTTGGAAGTCTCCCCAGATACGATGGGTTTTCCGTATTTCCGCTGATTATCCCAGCTGTAACAACACCCGCCAACTCATTGCATATGGCAGAAGAAACGGCAGATATCAATCGGAACAAACAAAGCAGAGAACAAAATGAAGTGCTTCTGGTCTTGGCTCTTTGCCTATTCTATTTTTGATGATGTTTCTTGGAGAAATGGCCAAAGCCAACTAAGAAACAACTGGATGTTGCACGTTCCCCGAGCAGCAGCTGATGGTTGAAGGGAACCAAGATGTCGAACTGCACGTGTTTCTGGCTCATCAGCAGAGCCGTCCATGTCTCAGGTTTGGCTGTGATGTGTCCGATCCACTCAGTAGGGAAGAAACCTATCTGTTCGTTCCTCGCTGCTAAATCACTCTCATAAAATCCTTCACTGGGGAAACCTTAGTTTAGAAAAGTCATATGTTAAAGTCTTCGCCAACAATAGCTCAGTCTGAGGGGAAGGACAACAGACTTGGCACAATGATCATTGAATACTGGAGATGATGGCAACAGTTTATTGCCCCTTCCCGAAGATGCTGTTATTCTGTCAATGCACAAAGTTCCTAAATATCCATGATTGTCCGCAGTGATGCGTGTTCTAATGACTGAGAATCCACATGGGATTTTTCACACATATTTTGTTTTGGTGGTTTCCCATCGTCCATCTGTTTCTCCCTCATCTCCACAGCCCTTCTTTACCACTGTACCCTTTTACCTGGTAAATCACCCTTTCTGTTTGTTCTATTGTCTTCCCTCCGCTTCCACAGATTGTCTTTATTTTTTAAGAGTATCGTGATTCTCCTCTAGTCCTCTGGCCTTCACCCGCATTTTCTCCCACTTGATGTGCACATTTAACAGTTTGAGGGTCAGATCTGCATTTGAAACAGAATGCATGATATTTGTCTTTCGGAGCCCGGGTGATGTTGCTTAATGTTGTCCAGCTCCATGTCTTTTCTTATGAGTTCACTAGTTTACTTTTTCTTTAGAGCTAAATAAAATCTCCCTATGTAGATGTAGCACGTTTTCACTACCCCCTCATCTGTTGATGGATATCTAGGTTTGTTTCCTTGCATTTCTGAGATGAGGAGCAATGAACATGGATGAACTTCTGCACAGCAAAAGAAGCTATCAACAGCACAACAGCCAGATTACAGAATGGGGAGAAATGTTTGCCAGCTACCCTTCAGACAACCGGTTAATATCTATAACTAATAAATAACTGCAAAAAATGAGTGTATTCCCCTTTAATCCCACAGTGACAGCCAACCACGATGGGGTGCTCATTTCTTTCAAGAACCCAGGCTCTTTGGACACTATGCTATTGTTTGGGACTTCAGACTATTTCAAGTACTGGATGCATCATATCCTAGGGTGTCGTTCATCAGAGTGTATGCCAACAGCGGGCAAAGAATAAGTGGGTGTAGAGGTTAGAACAGGGGATTTTAGAGAGGAGCTCTGTTGGTAACATCTATCTCTTCTGTGCACATTCTACTGTCCAGAAAATCAGTCACATGGCAATCTGATTGCCAGTGCGATTGAGAAAGGCCATCCTAACATATCCAAGAGGCGTAACAAAAGATAGGCATTTTGGCCTTTCTTCTCCATCTGTGCACTGTGCATAGCTCCTAAAGTTCTTAGATTCTCTGGAGTGGTGAGTGTTTTATGGACTGAGAAAATTGTTGGTCCAATCTCTAAGTTGCTTTGAGATGTGGTCTGACCAGCAAGACAAACATGAGATTACAGAATTGGCCCTGCTCAGACCCCTCCAGTCTCTGAGGTGGGAGGAGTTGTACTGAGTTCAGTCACCAAGGGCGAAGGATGGGACCAGTCATGTCTATGTAGCCTCATCTCCATCCTGGAAGCCCCAAATGCCCAGGCCCAGAACACTTTCGGTTAGTGGAGCACTTTGAGTAATAGAAAGGAAAATGTGCAGAGAGTATGGAGGGGCTGTTCCCCACCCCAATCCTCACCCTCTGCATCGCCTCCCTTAGCTCTTTAAAAGTCAAGAAACAGAAGTGAAATGTTTTCTGTCTCTGTGATCTGTTCTTCAAGTTGCCAAATCCTAAAGAGAGTTGTGAGAACCCTCAGTTTATCTGCTGGCCAGAAGCACACGTAGCCCAGGACCAATATCTAAAACGAGGAGAGTCTTGTTGAAGTGGAACCTTGTCACTGTGTATTGGCAGTGAAGAAGCTGAACTGAGCTCTAGGACATACAGTTGGTGTTGGGAATCAATTGGGAAACCTCACAGTTGGGGTATTAAAAAAGGGTGAACAAAAGAGACAAAGGAAATAAGAACTGACAAACAAAGCCAGCGACTGCCAGTCTATAACATTCTCTCGAGACATGCTAACTACAAACGTCCTGTGTTTATATATCTACATACTTAGCATCACATAAAATTTCTTGAAAAAAATAGATCACAAGCAGATAAAGTGGAAGCCCTGACCTAATGTGGTAGAGACGGCAGTGGCCCCCTCCATGACTAACAATGGATAATGCTCTATACTACAGTTTTATTTTAATCTTACTCAGCCATTGAACATATTTATCTCTTTGTTAATTTTTTCTGGATTTTATTTTTACTGATATATAAAAATATTTTGACATTCAAACAACACAATTTTCTCAGAAAATCCTTGTCCTGCCGATAAAGGTTAAGGAAACATGCATGAGGGATCGAGTACCGGTCCTTACCAGATGAGGCTCAAAGAGGAGACTCATTGCACTAACACATGGAGATTTCATACAGTCTATAGTTTATAAGTCCAGCATCTAAAAAAATGTGTTGTAGATGGATTTTTCTGAAATGCATAGAAGCAGTGTGTGAATGCAAGCTACATAAGGGGCAGAATCACCCCCAGCTGGAAAAATCAAAACATCCTTGAGTTCCAAGCAAAAAACTACGGAGCCAGGAACAGAGTATTTAGTCAAAAGCAATCAGGAGCCAGGAAACTAGAGAATATAAATAAGCATAAAGGCCGTGACCAGGGAAAGCCAAGGTGCTTCACCACAAACCCATTTCCTCAACAATCTGTGTTGCCCAGCACCACCGTTGTGCCAGGTTCCACGCTGGAGAATTGGACAATGAAGGAAACTCCGTCTTTGCCTCCAATGGGGTTGATAGTCTCTTGGCATGAACTTGTCACTGTGTGGGGGTGAGTATGGCTGACCTCAATGCTCACAGTCAAAGGGAGAGGCAGAGGTTGGTTAGGGCTGCTAAGATGCCTCCACCCATGAGGCATATTTTAAAAGCCTCATAGTTACTCCGTTGTCAGGCCATATCAGGGAAACAAGAGCTGGGAAATTCCAGAGTCGACAAATGTCTTACACATCACTTCGTCTGACCTTTCTGCTTTGCAACAAAAGGAAGAAAGTCTGAGAGGAAGCAGTCCTTACAGGACAGTGTGCAATGAGCCCTCGACATGTATTTTCACACCAGGCCTGGATTGTCGCCCTCAATACGAGCTCTATGCAGTACTCTGTGCAGTAAAGGTTAGCCAGTCAGTTAGCCATCCTCTCTGGTGTCTACCTGTTCTAAGAGCCATTCACTGCCTCTGATAATTGGCCTCCCATCTCCCCCATGCCAGCTCCTCTCTTTTGCTGTTTCACCTGGTGCTTTGGGTTCTCCCCCGAAGGAGCTCTGCCAGAATGCAATGGATCCTAAGCTTCATTTTAATATGCTTAAATTAAATTTGTTAAGCAACTACTATGCCCATTATAGTATCAGGAAGACAAAGAACACTTTGGTTGGAGTCATTGAGAAAAGTTTAACAAAGATTGCAAGTATCTGTAAAGGTTCTCATAGGATTAGGATAACCTTCATAACCTGCGTTACCACCTCTACTACCTTAGGGGAGGGCTTCTTGAATATTTTTTCACTTGTGAATCTTTTTTACCCTAGTAATTATTGCCCAACCTTGAATATATCTGAACGTAGTTACACAAATCACTGGGATATAGGGTCTTTTTGGATTGTCCTCAGGAGTGGTATAGCTGGATCATATAGTAGATCTATCTTTACCTATTAAATGAATTTTGGCCTGAAATGAAGAGAGCATTTCCAGGGTTTTATGACACGGCCCTAAATGAACTTGTCTCATTTTTGCACTGCATAGTCATGTGATATGGCATTCTCAGCATTAAATATTCAAACAGGAGTACCCACAGGAATCAGGAAACTGGTAAGTTTCCATGGTGACGATGATAGCTTCACAGAAAGGAGACTAGAACACAGATGATATGAAGGGGGAAATTGAATATCAGGACGGGAAGGGTTAGATGGGGTAGGGGATGAGAGGTGTGAGTTACCTCTTCTCAAACTGTTGGTCAATGAGATCCTATAGACTCCACACAGGCTGTTGTCATTGCCTTCAGTTACCCTACAAAACTTGACAGTGAGATGTCATTGCTAAAGATAATATGTATAGTCAAGTTATACGACAAAACCAAACAGGTACCAACCCAGAGTCTCCATCTTTCCTAGTCCTATGTATGCTACCAGGGTAGGAAAATTATCAGTAGTCTTACCCAGCTGTGAACACTGTGAGCTACAATAATGAATTACCTGGGGAAAAAAATATGCTCACCGACGTAATATTGGCATGAATGCTATGGGACTAGCCATGCACTTCCTACTTAGATTTAAGGTCAATAAGACAAAACTCATGTCTGGTACTGTTAACTCAGCCCAAAATCAATGACTCATCAGAGGAAATGGGTGATAACCTAATACTATTATTCTGTTAAATAGAAAATAACCCTGCCCCTCATTTTCTTATCTTAACCCATAGATCAGTGCATCTCTCAATCCTCAGCAGAGAACCTTCTTTTTGCCTTCAGTGAGTATGGAAACGCTACTAAGACAGCCTTGGTCCTTATCTTCATAGAATTCACAGTACAGTGGAAGAAACTGGAGAGAAACCAGGGCTTTTACTAAAGAGATTTTCTGAGTATGTGAAGGGAAGGCTGAGGACACCTTTATAGATGGTATTCAAAATCTTTCTGTGGTTGTGACATAGAGGTTGACACTTGAAAGCTAAGAAGGAGCCAGTCAGTGGTCAGTGAACACTGGAGCAACCCACACAGGACAGTCACAGGGAATTTTATGGCTTCTTTGAAGTTGACTTCAATTTAACTGAGATATACATATGCTACATCCTAGGGTATGCCCCTACAAGTTCCTAGAGAGAAGAAAATAAGTCTTTAGTATGAGGTCTGCCCTTTGAGCTCTGCCTAGACCCCAGATGGTGGGAGAGGATACCAAAGCCATATGGTAACTGTCGCTCTTTCTTATATTTATCTGTAAAATGAAGATACAGACTCGGCCTGCAGCATCCTTTTCTGTTCTGAACTCTGGTGTTGTTCATTTGTTATTTTAACAATTTTTTTATACCTTTCAAAATTCTATTTTTGGCTGAATTCATGTCCAAGAGGCAGTTACATGTTCATTGACCTTCAGTTGAGTGGCAGTTAAATGAGGTCTGTACTGAGCACAAGAAGGACTGTACACAGAGCTCTACAGGGACAGGACAATAACCTTTAGTGCTTGGTCAAAGGGAAAACACACAGAGTCTTTGGAGATGTGCTGTGGATTTGGGGAACTGTGTGTTTGATCCAATCAGAGCCTGTTACCTTTCCAAACCTCAGCTCCTTTCCAACTGCCCTAAAATCTCCTGGGAACAAACGCTGAGTGATCCTCCTAATTGACACGGGTCATCTCTGGCTTCATTAAATGTCGCCTTACATTTGTTTGAAGTTTGTTGTCTTGCATGTTCTCTCCAATTCCTTGTTATTTCTGTTTGGGGGTCTAGGGAGCTGGATGTCTCTCAGCAATCTGATTGTCCTGTTCCCTCTTCTCCAGACCTTTGATTGCCCTGTTTCATCTTCCTGGAGAACTGCCCCCATTCTCTCTTTCCCACCCCGAGCATCCCTCACTGCAGAGTGATGCTTTAGACCTCCTTAGACACATCCCTTCAGTGGGGCTGTTTTCCTCACTCTGAATTAAATTAGCTTCTTCCTGAATTATTTCCTCTGTGGACCACAGCAGCCAAACACACTGCTTCTGCTTGATTTTCTGTCTCAACGGGGTTCACTGCCAGTTGATTGCAGACCCCAGTGGCTAATGCACTGCCCCCGCACCCAGAAAAAAAGGTGGGTATTTATTTAATTTTCTCTGAAATGTGGGGTTTGGGAAAGACCTGGGTTTAGCTAAGAATCATGGAGTTCACACACAAAAATATGACCTCAGTATATTTTGCTACAGAAATGTAAAGACATGATCTCTCAAAGGCATGGGTGTCTGCAGACATCTGTCTTCTTATTGTCAAAGGACACTCAACAGTGCAATGCAAAGTATGGTCTCTCTTCTGAGTCTTTCTTTGTCTGTGTCATAAACTCTTAAGCAAAATATATTGTTAACTCAAAAGAGCCAGGCACCAAATAGTGTGTACTATGGAACATCCACACACATGCATCCACAAAGATGAAGGAAGGATACAGTCTCTTGAGTCTATAGGAGGAGAATCTTTAGAATCTCCTAAAATGAAACAACATTGACCTGTTAAAGCATTCAACATTCAAGGTGCTTTATCCACAAATGTATGCATGAATGTTCACTGATATTTATGCTATTTCTAGGGGCTCCGTGACTTACAGAAATACTGACTGCCCCTAGACCTGTATGGATGCATATATATGGCTCACTGTAGGCAACTTCAAAACAATCTAATTGGTGGTCTAAGATTCACTCTCCTTTTTTTTCTTGTTGTTATTTTATAACCCACCAAACAACCAAAAATCCTTTAAATCATGATATTAGGATGAAAACAACCTCTCTGAAAATCAATAACTTTTATACTAAATGATAGATGTGACCAGACACCAGTCTAATTATTTTTAAGTGTTTTGAAGAAGACCATAAAACTTGCTAGAATGATACACAAGGGTCTAAACAGTGGAGTAAGAAAAGAATGAAATGAAGCAATGATTTCCTAGAATATAAAAAAGATAATGAAAACCTTGAAGTAGAGACTTCACTGGTTACACTGTAAGAAGCACTTTGTGAAGGTGTCTTTCACCTAAAGAGTTGAAGTTCATACCCTCTTAGGAAGACAGTCCCGAATGCTTTATACTAACCTTCTGTGAAAATTAAACAGCTTTGATGTTTACTAGCATAAAGAGAGCAGAGCCCATTTTAGGAATTAATTCAACCCTCAAACCAAGTGAAATTACACTGATAAAATGGGATGACACAAACCTTACATCCAGGGAGACTTTCTGTGGCTGGGGAAGGGCTGAGCAGTAACATTATGAGCAGACTCATGATCTTTTTAAAGGAGTACTTCCTAACTGTAAATAAATGAACACACTGTTGCATAATCTGTTTTTAAGAAAACCCTGGAGCCAGAGGCAGTGAACCATGGCAGCCAAATGCATTTGCATCATTGGGAACATTTCTGTCATGCCAGTATGTCACTCTCTGACAGAGCACAGATGTGCCCCCACTTCCCCTTGTTGGAAAGAATTTCATTAGCACCAGGAGTAGTTGGCTCCTGAGAACCCCAGTTGCTCTTTACATAAATAACAGAAGGGAGGGGAGATCCACTTGCAGGATCTTTGAGCTCTTCCAGTCATAGGAGCTAGGCACTAACATGAGTCCCTTGGTTCACTCCAGTCCCAGCATGTTTGAGAGGACACGGTTATCCCTGAAACTAGCACAAGGGTCTCTTTCTAAGTTCTCTGTTGAAGATGACTGCGTGATAAAAAACTTCCAACCCCACATGCATCTCTAATGTGCTGGTCAGATCATCCTTCTCCCTCAGATTCCACAAGGATCTCTGAGACATCACTTAGGACTGACTGTTCTTCTTAAATACACTACAATTTCTGAAAATAGATGTGGCCCTCTAGCAATGAAATAAAGTGGTCATTTCAGTAATGGGAACAATTTTCATATGAAACAAAGTCTAAATCTCCTTCCTCTGAATCCCAGAAATTTGATATTTATAAATATATTCTCTTAAGTTTTATCTGTACAATTTCATTTGATTTAGGGATAGTTTTTCTAAGATTAACTCAATTTTAAAATAGAAAGTTTTAAAACAAATTATTTGTTTGTTCGTTTTTTTAAGACAGGGTTTCTCTGTAGCTTTGGAGCCAGTCCAGGAATAGACCAGGCTGGCATCATACTCACAGAGATTCACCTGCCTCTGCCTCCTAAGTGATAGGATTAAAGGTGTGAACCACCACCACCCATCTGAAAACAACTTCTTTTATAGAAATAAAATATAAATTGGTAAGGCATACAGGATGAGCATAGGTGCAAAGGATATGGTTCTGGCTACACAGTTACTAGGAACATTTTCACCTACTCTTTCCCTGAGCTCTAGGAGAGGAACGGGACTGGGACTGACAAATTACAGATACTTCAAGTCTCTGGAGGAGAGACTGGGTCAGGGATAAATATTGGAACTAAGTCAGACCAATCAAGGCTCTCACAAGTGCTTAACTGATACTACTTCAAAATAAATGTCCTGTCTTCTTCAGGAAGGCACTATAGACCTAGAGAGGTCAATGAGCCATTCTCTCTCCTCATATGGACATCCAATCTGAAAGAAATCAACCTTGAAAGAAAGACATATCATGGTGATGTGGGATTCCCCTCTGAATACTGATTTAGTGGTAGCAAAAAAAAAAAAAAAGGCAGCTTTTTGGGCCATGATGCCATCATGAACTCTGGCTCTTTCAGGAGACTGAGTATTTAAATGGGGTTTGTGAGCAATGTGTTACAAACTGCTTAATGGCATGGCATAAACCCACTGCATGGAACTGGGGCAGTGTGCATGCCTTGCTTAGGCAGTGAACATACCTCTACCATGTTGGACTAGGTGGAGCCAAAAGGCAAAGCAGCCTTAATCCTAGTCAGGTTGCTGCTCAGCATTTTAAGAAGCACTCCTGGACAGAAATGGATTTCATATACACAATAGGACATATTCAGACATAAAAGACCTCTAAATGAAATATGGGTTTAAAGAACTGTATGTAGGCTTGGGAGAAAGAAGAAAAAGAGTAAAGAGAGAGTAAATGTACTGTAAAAGAGTACAGACAGTCATACATTAAAGGAGTAAAGATAAAATCAATATTAAACTTGTAGAAAAGGTAATAGAGTAAAAAAACAAGCCACATAAAGATGAAAAAATCGCAGAGTCTGGATTACATATATCATTGTGTTTTCTTTGAATTTTTTTACTTCAGAGAGACATTTAATTCTGGGGACTGCTGAGCTAAACCAACAAATATGTTTTAAAGGTTTCTTGAGTTCAAAATTTGGTCTAAGAATATCTTGCTTTGGAAAAAAAATATGTTGCTTTTGTTTCCACAGAGGATGAGAACCTGTGGATTCACTCTAGGCTAACGTGGTTTAATGGACCAGGACCCACTGAAAGGTCACTGTTACTACCACCAAAGTTAGTTTATTCAACAAAAAAGCAGGGAGCGATTTGGAGAGAACTATGCCCAAATTCTTAAATATTGTTTATAAATGCTTGTTTACCTTTAAAGGGGATATGCTATAGATACAAATACTTTACAGTGATATGTATCTTAGTCTATTGATACAAATTTAAGGTCAATTTTGTTATACGTATATTTCTGTTCTTGATTAAGGTATTGTGTTTGTGTAGCTCATTTAAAATGTATAATTAAGAAATATAGGTTAATGGGCAATCATGTATAATAATAGTCAAGCTTGTAGTCATGTTAGTTAGATTTTCTAGATATACAGAGATATGTTTCAGTTAGATAGGTATTCTTCAAATCTTTCAAAGACCTCCAGATTATGGCATTTAAAATATTTAAGGAACTTAAAACTCTTTATAACAATGAGGCACATCTGTTCCTAGCAACACCAGTCCACTTCAAGAGGATGATGAGCATCAAAGAGGCTCCTTATGGAGTTTTTTAGCCATTTGGGCAAGAAACTGCTCTTGCCTGGACAGCTTGATGTTATACTGTGTGAACTGGACATGCAAGACCCACAGAGAAATTACTTTTGAACTTCCCTAAAGGTGAGACAATTCTTCAGGGTTCATGCTTCATGAAAGAGTCTGCTAGACATTCTGCAGGACACAGAAGAAAGTGAGTGACAAACATATAGGCAGACCTGTCTTTGAAATATCCTGCTTTGTGGAAAAGTCTGCTGGATACTACAGGCCTGTAGGCTGAACATGGATGCCCCTAACGGTACAGAAGAACTTTGGGTGACCATCCAGGTAGTGAGATGTCTCTGTCAATTCTTTGCTTACAATGCACTTTCTGTTTCTTAGATAATAGTATATCCTTCTACAGTCTTTGATGGAGTTGAATAGTTATAATTACAGTTTTCCTTAGTTATGATAAAAGATAAAGTAGACATAAATATTGTATCTGTAATTCTTAGTTGATATCTGTTTTATTATATGTAATTTCACTATGTTCAAATTTAAATCTTCCTTTTTATTTAGAAAGAAAAGGGGAGGTAATGTGGGATTTCCCTCTGTATGCTGTGAATACCACTGGCTAATAAAGAAGCTGTCTTGGGCCTGAGCAGGGAAGAATAGAGGTAGACAGAGAAAACTAAACTAGATACTGGGAGAAAGAAGGTAGAGTCAGGAGAAGCCATGTAGCCCCACCAGAGACAGATGCTGGACAGAATCTTGCTAGTAAGCCACAGCCACATGGAGTTACACAGATTAATCAAAATGGGTTAATTAAGATGTAAAAGCTAGCCAATTAGAAGCTAGAGCTAATGGACCAAGCCATGATTTAATTAATACGGTTTCTGTGATGTTATTTTGGGGATGAGCAGCTGGGAACAAGCAAGCATCCTCTTACAACACCATGGAGCACTTGGTCAAGCCATAGAGGCCAAGTGGCCTTGGACTTCCCAGGTATCAGACACAATACATTCCTTCTTTGGCTCTTCCATCCCCCAGAGACTCTTTCAGACTCTCAGGGGGTGCCTGGAAAGTGAATAAGGAACATCCTTGAAAATCAAGAAGCAGATTACATCCAAACCTTCCGACAGCTCATCAATCAGAGTGGCTGTCCATTTAATGCCCTCTTCCCAGAATCACAAATAGGAACCATTTGTTGAAAGAACATGGTGCTTACAGAATTTTCAAGCTTAATTTGCAATGAAATCACATGATCATTTGCCCCCTCCCCACAGACCCCAGCACAGTGCCTCACACACAGAGGTGCTTGGTAAAAGTTTCTGTAATAATTTAGGGTGTAAACACATGGGTGAGTGAGGCTGACCTATGTAAATTATTCCTCAGCAGAGCTTCCTTAGAGGAATGTTATTGTTCCCATTTTATTAGTCTCAACAGTGTTCTCAGAGCTTCTAGTAATTGGTCACGATTGAGATATAAACCCAGAACATTCCAGTCCAAAATCAAACCTAAGTCCAATCAGTCTTTTTCTCTGCAAGTCTCTCTAGAGACTAATGTTCTGGGGGAATTTAAAATCTCCCTGCTGTTAAGTAACAAAAGTTTTATATAAAATTTAGCAGAAAATAAAACTAAGTGCTCTATAAAAGCATTATTAGTTTAGTGTTGTTCACAATATTAAAGTGTATATTTTTCTTATTAAGAAAAGGTTATAAATTAGCGTGGATTACAAATTACACATGATCCGGATCTGGGATGTTATTATTAATTAGGTATCAGTTCCTGATGGCAATGAAAGATGATCATTATGGTACATTTCATGCATTATGGAAACATTTCAACCCAAATAAATTTAGCTATCAACATGAGGCAGCACTTCTGAACACCAGATAAGGTGGGTTTGAAAATAAGATCATCTAAAATTGAAAAATTGTAGTCTACCTTCCCTTCTATACACCTGCTGTACTGTATCTGTGTGTTCAAGTGTAGAATAAAAACACTTGAAAATGAATTGCATCTATACTGAGCACACGCGGGCTTTTATTGCTATCACTCAACAAGGAACAGTGTTTGACACTGTGTACCATGGCTGTACCACATTCAGCCCTAGATGTCATCCAGAGATGGGTTAGAGATTCTGAAAGGATGAGAGCTCAGCTGCAGGCAGGCAGCCATGGTGCTGGAGCAATAGCTGAAAGCTTACACTTGAGCCCCAAGCACAAGGCAGAGAAAGAGAGAGTTAACTAGGAATGGCATGGGTTTATTGTTAAAATATATCTTTTCATATTCTGATTTTAGTCATGCCCCCAGCTCTTCCCAGATTCTTCCTATTTTCTCACCAACGCAAATCCATACCCTTTCTTGCTCTCTCTCTCTCTCTCTTTAGAAAGCAAACAGTCATATAGAAAAAATAGCAAAATAATATCAAATAAAAACAAACAAACAAACTGGAATAGAACAAAACAAACAAACATAAAAAGAGAGCCAGAAAGTACAAAAAACATATATAGTATACAAAGACATACACATTTGAAAGCACAGAAATCCCCTTAAAACACAAAACCAGAAACCATAGTATATAAGTTAAGAAAAAAAAATGACCTATAAGAAAACAAACCCAGCAAAAAAAAAAAAACACAAACAAACTGCTGGCCATGGGGGTTGCCCTTCAGTGTGGTTTGCATGCCCAAGGAGATTCCACTTGAGAAAATTAATTTTCACTTGCACGTGGTTATCATTAGAGACAGCTGCATGGTTAGGGTTGGGGCTTGCGTCCACTTCTCCTCTCCGCACTGGGATTCCAACTGATGTGACCCTGAGAATGTTGTCATGGTCTCCATCCGCACTGCCTCTTACAATCTTTCCACTCCCTCATCTGCAGAGTTCGCTGAAGGGAGAGGTTTGATGGAAACACCCCATTTAGAACTGAGTATTCCAAGGTCTCTCACTCTCTGTACACTGCTCAGTGGCAGATCTCTGTATTCATTCTCCTCTACTGCAGGAGATCTACTTCTCTGATGATGAGCGAGCCTCTGGTAGGTGAGTATAACCGAGTATCGGCAGGATTCATTGTGCCACTATGTTCCTTTAGCGGAACAACAGCATTTTTGTTTTCAGTTAGGTCTATGGCCTATCTAGTCTCAGATCTTGGCCACCCAAGCAATGTCAAACATGGGTTCCATCTCATGGAGTAAGCCTTAAATCCAATCAGGTGGTGGTTGGTTACTCTGGAGTGGGCTTTTGAAACCTCAAAGCCCACTTCCAGTGACACAAGCCTTCTAACAAGGCCACATTTCCTAATCTTTCCCAAAACAATTCCACTGGATACCAAGTATTCAACCATATGGAGACTGTTTTCATTCAAACCACCACAATCTCTTTCTGTAAAATTACATTATTTTATTTTATCTATTGACTAAGGTCTGCCTTTTTCTGCTAAATTATAAGATTAGTAACAGGAATTTTGATCTAGTTTGTTTACTGGTGAATTTCTAATGATTAGAGCAGTGTTTTGCTTAGTAAATGTATGTATATATATATACATACACACATATATACATATACATACATACACACACATATATATATACTCACACACACACACATATGGGTAAACAAAAAGACCAATGGGCAAAAAGGTCAATTCTAATATGATATCCGATCTAGACCCTTTGACAGCCTCTTGGTCTTTTCCAACGTCTGTCTTCTCAAGATGATGAGGTCATGGCTTCAAATGTAAACATCAAAACTTCATTTAACACAAAAGAAAAGGCAAAAGTTGCACAGTAAATTCTGTAGATCTCAACTTATTTTTTATTGCTGGAAATGTGTGTGTCCAATTATTCTGGTTCCAAGGATAGCTGGGAAATCAATCATATTATCTCCAAAACCTGTGTGAGAGGCCATGGGAACTGGGTTGGGCTTGGAGCACAGGTTAGTTGGGCTATGTGAGGAGCATCCATTCATTGGCGAGAGACTTGAGCCCAAGAGAAGGACTGCAGAACAATAAAAAGGTGTATAACACCTTTGGGGAAACGCGAAGATTTTGTGTTTACTAGAAGATCTCCAGGGTCGTTCATTGCCTGTCATTCCAATTCGTTCTGAAGAAGGAGCTGATGAGCAGAAGTAGGCACAGGGAAGGGAGCCCAGACACAAAGCAGAACACCATGTGATGTCAGGGTCTGGCCTGGCTCACGGCAACAGCTGGAAAAGTGGTTTTTTCTCAACGCCCCCTTCCAAAGTTGAATTCACTCCCAATGGGCTTTAATTAGCAATAGCAAAGGAAACCTCCTTCCCAGCCCTAGATAAAACTGTTTTGCCTGCATCCTCAGCTCAGCCGTCTTGAGACAAGATAAGCAGCAGCTGGCAGTGGGTGGGAGACAAAATACCATTTGGCCAGACAGCTGGGCTGACTGCATTCTCACTGGGGGTGCGAGAGCCTGCAAGACGTTACAATAGTACTTGAATTTTAGTTTCATGACCTTGGAAAAATATCTAAATGAACATACCACCTCTTGGCCACTTGCCTACATGGGAACCTAAGGACAAGAAGACACAAATATTCCCCTTAGGACCATTAACAAGCATGTCAGTAAAATAGTGATTTGTTAGCAAGGCTCATTAAAAGTCTGACTTTTGAAAGAAAGGATTTTGAAATATGCCCTGCTGCGAGAATGGATTGTTTCGTTGTGTGGAGGTCTTGAGTTGGACAGGACTCCACACAAGCCTCTTGCCTGGGTTCTGCTTGATTCACTCCCTGACTGAGAGCTGTCATATGGGTTCCTGGTGCTGGCCACTGAGAAAGGGAAGCAAAGGGAACTTGGAGGGAGAGGAGAAAGTCTACATCGTGGGTTGAATGAATGTATTTGAAGACAAATTACCCAGACACTTGTGCAATGATCAGAATCAGCTCATTCCAGAGCCAGACTATAAAGACTAGGAAAACCTTTCGGCTCAGCAGCTACCTGGGCTTCCATAATCAGGGTGAGCCCAGGCAGTGTTAGCAGTGGTCATCTGGGCACTTTTACCTCTGAAACATTGGGTCTATGCAATTTTCCATGTAACCCTAACTTTCCTCAACAAGCCCTTAAGTCTGGCAATATTTCATGGCCTGGTTGGTGCACTGGTTTATGGAGGTAAGGAAAGCCATCCTTAAGAGGACACTGGTTTCTCTCTTCCTCTAAGGTGTACTGGCATACGGGATCTGTGTCATCTCACTGCCCTTTCTACCATGCAGAATTCATGCCAGTTTTCTATTAAACCCAAAGAATAGTCCCCCTCCCCCCTCTGCATCCATCCTTCCACACAGGGGAAGGATGAGCTATTACCTCAACCTGATGTATGAAGCAGGTTAAGACTTTAAAATAAGACGCGATGGTAAGACTCATTTCCAGTGCCCCTTTATTAGTGAAATGAGAATAATACCCATCCTGCGATTTCTCTGGAGACCCTAGATCATGTACACAGTGCTAGGTGCAGAGTTCTTAGGTACACCAGGTACTTAAAAAATGGTATTTACACATATTTTTATCTCCACTTTCTTTGGCTATCCTTTATTTCACCTACAGTCTCTCTCTCTCTCTCTCTCTCTCTCTCTCTCTCTCTCTCTCTCTCCCTCTCCCTCTCTCTCTCTCTTTCTCTCTCTCTCACACACAAACACACACACACACACACACACACACACACACACACATTCCAGTTCATGTTTGATATACAAAGAATCACCATATATTTATTCACTGTTCTGTTTCTTGAGTTGCTACTAAATTTTATGAAAAAAAAATATGGCTGTACATGAAACTAAAGCTCAAAACCATACTGAAGACTACTTGTCCTATGTAATGTGCCCACTTGCTTAACCCTGGGTGAAAGAATACTTGACTGGAAATCAGGGTTTACAACTTTGGTGTGGGACAATTGCCTCTATTCTGTCAATTATGTTTTAAATAAACCCCGATTGGCCAGTAGCCAGGCAGGAAGTATAGGCAGAACAACCAGACAGGAAGTAGAAGTGGGTCAATGAAACAGGCGAATTCTGGGAAGGGGGAAGCTTCCTCTACAGTACTGTCCCGACAGTGTGAAGAAGTAAGATGTGACCTGCCCCACTGAAAAAGGTACCGAGCTATGTGGCTAACATAGATAAGAATAATGGGTTAATATAAGTTATAAGAGTTAATAAGAAGCCTGAGCTAATGGGCCAATAAATTTATCATTAATATAGACCTCTGTGTGATTTCTTTGGGACCTAACAACTGTGGGAACTGGCAGGACAGAAAACTCAGACAATACAACTTTGCTTCTTCCAACATTGTATGACCTGCACATGAAGAATAGGAAATACAGTGGGTACCAACCAAGGACTTACTGAAGCATCTCCTTTCCAGTAGCAAAAGGGAGGTAAACCATGCCCCATCCCCCACCCTGAAGGAGTCAGAAAAGCATCACTAATGAATGGTATCAAGAGAAAGAACTCAGAAGAAGCTTCGTGTCTCCACTCCCATTAGTGGGCACTGGGCACTTAGATCCTCAACTTGGTGAACTTACAGTGGAGCCCTTTGCTACTTCCTCACACTAAGTCATTTTTGGTCCAGGAAATGGTTAGAGGGACCTGAGAGGCTAAAAGAAAACACCACCTTATGGATAATAAAGCAGGTGTCATGCCAGGGATGGCAAATGTTATGAATGGCTCCCTTAATCCGTGACAGTGGACATTTCCATTCCCATTTTTGCTATACAAGGAACCTGAAGCATTAAGTAAATTGTTCATGGAAATAGAGAGAGTGGACCACAAGGGTGACATTGACTGAAAGCCTTTAGGCCCTGAAGCCTTAGCTGAATGGCCATCCTGTGCTGCCCACGCAGAGTGAACATGGACTTCCAACTTGCTTCACACAGCACAGTGAGGGACTGCAACTCCCCCTTCTTGCTCCTGGTTCTTACATCTACAAAACCAAGAGCTTGGATTTAAAGATGAAGACTGAACATGTCCACATCAAAGGTCAAGGGATGAGGGTATAACTCAGTGGTAGGTTTGTGCAAGAGTCTAGATCCAACTCTCAGAACACAAACAAAAAAGAGTAATGGAATTCTCTGACATTTTTCATTTCACGCCAGTTCTTGCTCAGGGTTGGGAATTCCTGCACTAAACTCCAGGAAAGAAAAAAATAATATTGTTTTCTAAAAAAAAGCGTTATGCAAAAAAAATGTGAATAAACTTTAAACCTGTGCATTAGTAATTTAAAAAGAAATAAAAACAGACAATAAACGGCCAATGGAAATCTGCATAAAGTACTTTTGTCTGCCATCATTGTCTTATCAGATTTTGAGGTATCTCAGCACATATGGGGAGCATCCTAAAAATCTACTCCTAAATGATTTGAGTAACCAAAACGTGCTAGTTACTTTTCTGTTACCATGATACAATACCTTGAAAGGACACATAAGGGAGAAAAGGGGCTTCTGTCTTTTACAGCTCCAGAGGGATGCAGTCCATCACGACATGGAAGGCATGGCGACAGAAGATGAGACCACCCGGCAAGAGGAACCAAGAGAAAAGTGGAAGTGGGAACAGGCAATAAAACCCAAGGCGGGCTCCCCAGTGGCAAGTCTCTACCTTCTGTAGGCACAATAACTTCCCAAGTGCCACTCACTAGCAGGGGATCAAGTATCCAAACCAAACACATGAGCCTGTTGGGGATGGTTCACTTTCAAACTACAACATGCATAGCATATACCCCGAAGCCAGAAAGACTGTATTTCAGTGTCAGCTCCCCCTTGGATTTAATATCTTTAAGACCCCTGATTCTCACCTGAGAATTTTAGAAATTATACCAACTTCATGATAGCCACAATAAAAATTATTTTGGCAACCTGACGAACACTATACAGACTATATAAGTCAATATTAATGAGGCAGTGTTCTTCCATCGGTAAGGCCACAGATTCCAGTGAAGGCTAGGTGAAAGGGACCAAGGAATGCTATCTTGTACCTAACTTGGTTACTCAGAAAAACTTTTTGGAAGCCTACACATCCTGATCAAACAAGGTTAAAACTAAGGGGATTGAAGAGGCTGCTTCCACATACCGAGCTGAGAGGTTCTCCCTGGGGTTGAGCTGTCATCAGGACAGGGGTAGACTTCCCAAGCCACCCAGCTTCTCAGCATGTCCCTAAAATGCTAACACTCTCTGTGCAATTAAGTGACACACATGTTTTCAATGTCGTGCAACCTCGTGCTCTGACAAACAGTTCCCATGTGGCAAAGAGATTAATTTAATTTAGACTATTTGACTATTGATCAATCCCTCTTCCCTCTGCTGCTGTTAGAAGACTGGAGGTAGTCTTCCAATGAATGTCTTGGAGTCTTTTAGAAAATGTATTCCCATGGGACCCTTAACCTTCCTTGAGAGGATTGTCAACTTTCTGTCCTGTCTCCATTGCTCCATCAAGTCTCATTGCCCTTACTACTTATTGTCTGTGAAGTCACTACAAGATGCTGAACTAGCAGATACTGAGTCTCTGCTCTTAAGCAAGAGAAAGGGTGTGTTCCCGCAGTTTCTGTCTTTCTGGCAAGCAGCCAAACATAACCTTTTTTATGTATGTTTATGTTTTAAGTCATCTAGTGTAAGTTGTGATTCATTAACACTGAGCTGTGACCCACAGCACTTTATGACATGCATGAATGAAGTTTCACTACCACAAATACTTACTCTGGGAGGGTTATTATAGCCTTTTGTTTTCTTATGTGGAGGAATCCCAGGCAGCCCTTTACAATGGATCTTGATGACAATTTTAAAGATATATTTTTATTGTTTATTTTATGTGCACGTGTAGATGACTATGGAGGTCAGACGGTGTTGGATCCCCTGGAACTGGAGTTACAGGCAGTCGTGAACTCCCAATGTGGGTGCTGGGAACTGAACCTGGTTCCTCTGCAAGAGAAGTACTCACTCTTAAATGCTGAGCTGTCTCTCTAGCTCCTGAGGACCTTTTAAACTTCACAATCACTTCAAGTATGCAAAACAGAAACCCACCAATAAAAATGCATGGCTGTGTGTGTGTGTGTGTGTGTGTGTGTGTGTGTGTGTGTGTGTGTGTAAAATATCTGTTTATAGTGTAAGAGCTGAAACAAAAGAGCAGAGTTCTGGGAACAAGTGGCTTAACTACTTCGATGTTCTTTGCTTAGTCATAAATGGCTGCGAAAGGACCATAAACACTGATGATAAAGTACATCTCTGATGTAGATTGATGATAAACACTGAAGATAAAGTTTGTGTCTCGTGAAGCCCTATTGAGCTCTTGACAATATTGGTGTGAATGTCTATATTCCACCTTAAGCCTAACTTCTTGAGAGGAAAGTTTATGTTGTTGTCTTTTAGTTTTCTTATCTTAAGAACATTTTTTTCATACGTTGCAGACTGAGACCATCCCTACAGCATCCAGCAACCGTTTTCCTGGACCTAGGAATAACAACCATTCCCCAGACACATTTTAATGGAATCCAATAGAAAATATCACCCCTGCCAAATTTAGCTGGCAACGTCACTGCTGCCACCTGTAACTTTCGTCTGACTGATGCTTCCTTCTCCTCCTGGGAGACTTTCCAAATCTATACCCAAATCTCAGTCTCCTTTTACTCTATTCTCTGCAGGTACTTGGGACATTTTTGTAGATCAAAGTTGTTGTATATAGAATCTTTGTCATTTCCATCTATCTCTTATTGTTTTCTTTTCTTAATGAAATTCATTTTCACTCAGACATGATGTAATCCCAGAACTTGAAAGACAGAGGGAAGAAGATCATAATCTCTAGGACACTGAGCTATTAAAAAACAACATGAGACTGGAGGGATGTCTCAGTGGTAAGAGTGTGGCTCTTCTGGGGGACCCCAGGTAGGTCATCAGCACCCAAATCCAGTTGAGCACAACTGTGACTCCATCTCTAAGAGATGCAATACCTTCTTCTGGTAAAACATATGGTTAAAAAATATTTCAAAATTCCGTTTCTCCCTTTTAACATTTTTTCCAGTTTTCCTAACTCTGCCTTTCCCCATTCTTTGGTGTTACATCCTTTTGTAACTTCATCACTCGCTGACTTCTCCTTAAACCTTCACTAAAATTGTCTTCATGGTCACCAAACTGTGTCTTCGCTGACACTATTGTCGTCATGGCCACCAAACTTCCTGGACTTTTTTCCATCTGTGACTATGTGGGCTCATGCCATCTGGCCCCGTGGGTGGTTTTCCTCCTGCTGAAATGCCCCTATAGACTTCCACAAATAACAAGCTTTCTTTAACTTCATTTGGTAGAAGCAACACACATCTGTACCCCCAGCACCAGGGACACAGAAGCAGGGCTCTCTGACCAGCCAGGCTACCTGAAATGGTGAGTTCCAGGTTCAGTGAGAGACTCTGCCTCAGAACATAAGCTGAAGGGGCACCTGAGGAAGACAACATGACGCCAGCCTCCACTGACCCCACATGGAACACGCACACACAACATGCATGACCACATGCCCTAAATAAGTCAAGTCTTATAGTGAACAATTTGTAAGTAAGGATTTGAATCTATGTCTTCTAATTCCAAATGAGCTATTAGCTGCCATATCAGCTCAGTTCACTCTGGTTAAACATAAGCTATTTTGGCAGCCAATAGCTTAGAAGTCTTCAGTGTCTCTATAAGATCTGCAGAAAACAACAAAATAAAACAACTTTTTCCAGGACAGAAATTTAGGGCCCTTCCTGATCTGGCACCAAACTTTCTTTCTAGAATTACATTTATCATTTTTAAATACTGTCTCTTATAAATGCTGTCCTTATGATGCTCCTTCTTCAGTGTCTCTCTGCTTCATGACTTCAACCTAGGACACTTACTCTTTCAATACAGAAGATTAGAACCATGATATCAGTAGTAAATAGAAGGACCCAACATGTGAGATCTGTTTAAGAGCAGAGCATCAAGTATGTGTTCTGCACAGGAATATATTCTTTGAAATGTACAACACGGTACATTTCCAGTTGGAGTTATGGTACTCTCAATACCCTAGTGACTTCATAGGGTGTTAATTGTGCCTGTTGCAAGATTCTGCCATGGTTGGTAGTGATGGAGGAGCAGGTGTTAGTACCTATTGTTCCTGCAAAGCTATAAAGGAGTGTAAATGTACAAAGTAACCTCAGTGTATCTTGAGTTTTATGAAAAACTCATTAAAGATCAAGTTCTTCCCATGGGAAAAGTCATAGAAAACATTATATTATGATTACTTAAAAAATAATATAATATATAATGGGTTGTATCTCTATATATAATATATATAAATAAAATAAATTTATGCCTCTTGGAATGATAATGCTCCCCCAAAGCCATAGATTATTTAACCCCCCACCCAGTTCCAGGCATGGGAAATCTTTCTTTGGGTTGTTGGTCAGAGGAGTCCAAGAGATTTCTCAAACAGTATAGTCACCACTTGTGGCTTCCTATATAACTTGAAGGTAAGACTGCATGGCTGAAGATACCACACACTTTATACACAGGATTTGGAGGAACCAAACTGGAGCTAACTTAGAAGCACCTCCTAAGGACTAGCTCTCATAGTACTGGAAAGTGCCATACAATTTGACACGGATAAAAGTGGTCAATAGTTGTACCAGCCTTTAAAATCTATGAACCACAATGACCAGGATGGTAAGCTACTCCTAAGAGTACAATAATTTCACTTACATCTTGGAAAAAACAACACCTATCTAACTTCACTTAAGACTCAATCAATAGGAGGAAACTTGTGCCTGGTTCTGTAAACCTAACCAGCTACTCATGACTTGTGAAATCATGGACCCTATAGGAGGAGCTACTACGCCACTTTTCTAAACCAGCATGGGGTTCTAGATGGGTTCTAAAGACATCTTTATGTCTACAGATAAGTGTAGCTCTCACCCCTCTTCAAAGAAGCTTCTCGTGCAGTAGATAATGAACATTACAGAAACCCAAAACTGTCAAGATGCAAAGAGCAACTGACCATGGGATGTCCAACCCCAACTGATGACATGTATACTGTTATCCTTGCATGTAAGTCTCAGGGAATATCAAGGAAGAGAGCTGTAAGAGCAGAAAGACTGTTCTACCCAAGAGTGTCAGGACGTCTGCTATGAGATAGTGTCTTCTATACATATCGCAGCGAAGCTGCACCCATGAAATCTGGGTAATGTGGGGAGCTGAATAAAGTCTGCCCAATGTCAACACCAGCTGGCATGCCAGTGTGGATAGGAGAAATTTCAAAAGCTCCACCCATAGATGAAAACCTGTCGATTACTAATGCCTGATGAAAACATGAGAATCAGTATTCTTCAGAGATGAGCCCCTGATAGATTATCCATCCCATGAGGTCAATCCTAAACACATATACATATGAGCAACACTAAATGAATTTAAAAAAAAAACATGTGTGCACATATGTGTGTGTATGAGTTAATCATATTAATTAAGAAGAAGTCATTAATTTAGAGGAGGGCAAAAGGCATAGGAGGAATTGGAGGGGGTAGTAATGATGCAAATACAGTACTTACATATGAAATTTTCAAATTAAATTTAAAAATAAAATATATAATAATATTTTATACACTTATAAAACAATATAATAAATAAGTGGTGGCAGGACCCAGACACTCCCAATAACTTCTCTTCAGCCATTTCTTCCATAGTTCTTTCGTATAGATGATAATTTCTCTGAGTTTGTTTAGAGGCTCAAGAGCATATTTCAAAAATAATTTTGCATGCATTTGCTTTTCCACAGAACTTTCTTTTCGGAAGTTTCCAAATCGTAAACCATTTTCTCCCTCTTAACCACAAAAATTATTCCACTTGATAACATTTTCATATTTTGTGTGTGGAGAAAGCAGACATTTCTTGACAACATCACAGTAATAAATATTTCAGAGAGTGAGAACAACATGATATTGGATCAGAAAATCGGAGCCTTCATGCCTCCATGTGGGTGGAATGTTCTTAGTAAAGAGCTATCACAAGGGAGGCTTAGATTAGGAAACGTAAGAGAAATCATGAAATGTGACTTTATATATAGTGAGTGGATGGTGTCCTTGGATAACCCATCTAAAAAAAAATTAGAAAGGAGATCTTGCTGGATAGAAACTTTGAAACCACGAACACGCAGAGCATGCAAATGAAGCCATGCAAATAATGCGGCGAGGACTAGGAAAGCTCTCGAAGGTAGAGTTTAGGGAGCTCTGGTAACTTCCCATGGAAAGAAATAGAATAACAAACTTGTCAAGAAAACTAAATGCACAGGACTGGAGAGGCTGCTCAGCAGTTAAGAGCACACACTTGCTCTTGCAGAAGACCTGAGTTGCACTGAGTAGCTCACAACCACCTGTAACTCCAGCTCTAGGAGTTCCAGGATCCTCCTCTGGTCTCCATGGATACCAGTTTTCACACGAACATACATATATACAAGTTGGAAATAAAATAAATCTTTCAAAAATGTTTAAACACATCTATTGTATTGTTTGAAATAAAGAGGAGTTATTTCAAAAACATAGATGTCTTCTGTGGTCAGAAAAAAATAATGATTGAAAGTTGCCTTTGTGATTCTCAGTTTAAAATCCGTGATTACCCTGAGCTAGCTCCATTCTTTTCAATAAAGGTCTGAGCTAGATTGAAGTTGCTGATCAATGAGTTGAAAGGCTAAGTAAATATTGTTTAAGGGGGTGCCTAACGAGAAGTACAGCAAATGGCTTTGTTTGCACAGAAACCTAGTGAGGGCCATGAGCTGACCTCTAGCATGATGCTCCTTCTTTAGAGCACTGAAGGTATCCTATCTTGTACTGGTGTCTTTCTTTCCTCTTCCAGATACTGAAAAATAGAACTGAGTCCTTTATCATCCTTGACTAAACACACTTTGGCTTAGGATCATAGTTTGACCTATAGTCAAGCCTCAACCGGCTGTTCAAGAAGAAACCAGGAGAATGAAAAAGGAAGGGAGGGAAGGTTGGGAGAAGATACCGAAGGTGTGCCCTAGGACTTTTTTATTTTGAGGGTGACATAATGTTTAGACATCAGCTGTCAAAAGCAAACTCTAAACCACTTGCTGTGTAAGTTGTATACATTGCAACCTCCTTACCATGGTTTCTTCTGACTGGTAAGGAAAAAATGTTTTTGGAAAAAAAGAAACAAATTGTTTTTATGAATAATTACTGTTACAATAATACACAATAGAAAGTGAAGTCCTGAAAAGCCAATGTAAAATGGACCACAGTCTTACTCAAAACAGAAAGAATTTTGGGTGGAAGCCAAGTTCATGAAAAGGTGAAAGGTGACAGAGCAATGTTATTTACTTTGTTACCAAGACAAAGCCGTCTTTAATGCCCCAGAGGGCTTGATTTCTGCACTTATGGCTACTCTCTGCATCCGGGGCTTTCCCCTGTGCACCTGTCTCCAGATCCCTCAGGAATAGCAAGTCGTTATGGTTTAGAGGGAACGTTGAGTCACTCTGGAAGGTCTCTGCAGAATGCACTTGCCTGTTTGGAAAACTCCATTCCTTACCTCATTGTTTCCAAAGCCATGAGTCTGCACACAAACAAGAACACTCGTGAGCCAACTTTCAGACTCTTTGGCTCTTCTCCTCTGAGCCCCATTACCATACCTCTGCATATGCAAGCTTATAAAAGCGTTTCATAACTGGGTTGAATTAGCAAATATCATAAATTATATTCCTTTTGTTTCAACAAAAAATGAATAGGGAAAACATTGTCTGGAGAGCAGAATTGTATTCACTGTATGTTCAGATCATGTGGAGCACATTAAAAACAACCACAGGCAGTTTCATTGTCTAAATTCTGGAGAAGAAGCAAAATTCAGAAGTACTCTTCCAGTAACTTTGTAAGGACCAGTGTATTCGGTCCACACTCTCTTGGAGACTGTTCCTTCTAAGCTGTCAATACACTTCTGCCATCTATCCACTGCCTGAAAAGACACAATGCAAATCATCCGGTTAATTTTCTTTAAACAAAAAAGAGCAGTGAGGAGATGGTTTGGAGTGTGAATTGAGGAAGCTCCCGGTAGTTCACCTGGACCACAATCTCCAATTTACTACTCTCCTTCAAATTGTTTCACATTGGTTACCAAGCTGTGCTTCATCTTGATAATTTGTCTCCTAACACATCTCTTACTGCAAGACTTTAATTCCCCCAATCTCTGTCAATTTCTAAGTTTCATTGTTTCCTACTTGAAATCAGCAACTTAGAATAAGTTCATGGCTGCACCAAAATATGACTACTCTGGGCAACTGTCAGAACTTACCCAGTGCAAGAAAATCTACTTCCTCCTTCACACATTGGACATACATACATACATACCTGTCTGGAGAAGAGAGACAGCAGAAGCAACCCAATAGGAAGAAAGCTAAGGCTCTATGGTTTACAGTAAACGTGACCTCTATCTATGTTGACTTGCTCACCCCCACATTCTGCAGATAGAGAAAAGGATTGGCCCAGAAAGGAAGAAAGGAGACATTGTGCTAACTCAAACACAACCTCCAGAGCATGTTTTTGGCTCCTCAGTGACCTTGGCATCTTCACAGTAATAGAAGAACATTTCTAAGGGAGGGTCATTTGTTACATCATAGAACTGGTTTTCTTAAACCAAGGAGCTACAGTTTATAGGCATAATATGCTTCTTCTCCCTCATCTACATTGTTATTGCTTGGAAAAACAGAGGTCTCCTCTACCATTCACAGGGGTCAAGCCTGTGGCTTTGCACTTGTCTAAGGAAATTTTTTTGTGTAATCCCCAGTGTTCAGATTGATTTGATTCAAAACTTCTAGTAGATACATTGGAGGAATCAAGCTCTGTCCTACCGTAATGCCCCCTAACCCTCTTGCCCTTTAGGAAATGCTAGTAACCCATTTCTTTCCTTCCAAGGGACTATGATCAAGTTAGTGTAAGAGTTCAGATCAGATATTCCATGGGAAGAACTTGCAGGTAATTTAAGAGACAAAAGTTCCATCTTTTCAATGATGATGTTGGTGATAAAGATGATAATGATGATGATGATGGCTAGACTACTTGCTATTCAGAAATAAGAAAGCCTCATCCACCCCAAATTTTTTCTGATGTCAAGAATCATCACACACACACACACACACACACACACACACACACACACACACACCACGAAAGTCTGAAAACATTCGGCTTTCTGAAAGTGCACAGTCACCAAGCTGATCTGAAGGTAGAAAGCAAGGAAGAGAATGAGAATGGCCCTGAAGCTTTCACTGCTTCTCTTTCAGCTTGAATTTCCTAATTGCTCCAAAGGAGGGATGACCTGGATTTTCTTCTCGGCCTGCACAGATGAAAAACAAGCAGGAAGAAAGGTGAAGGTTCAAATCTGTCAGCACTCAAATATTAGAAACTGATCCAGATGACAGAATCACAGCACATCCTATGTTCATAACTTTCCATGGGTTTTTCATTCGAGAGATCGTTAACCCTTTAACCCTTCAACCCTTAAAAGTGGTGGTTCCCAACCACAGGGTCATGACCCTTTGGGAGCTAAACAAGCCTTTCTCAGGGGTCACTTAAAACCATCAGAAAACACAAATGTTTAAATTACGATTCTCAACAGTAGCAAAGTTACAGTTATGAAGTAGCAACAAAACAAAAATGTTATGGGTGGGGTCACCACAGGATGAGGAACTGTGTTAAAGGGTCGCAGCATTTGGAAGGTGGAGAGCCGCTGCTTTAAAGCAATTGATTAGCCTTAGCCTTTGTTCACAGATGAACAAGTCAGCAAGTCAATATCCAGATGGGAGCAGAAACTTCTCAAAATCAAAGAGCAGCTGGTGCAGAACCAGGAATGTGAACAAACATCTGTCTAGTGTCAAAGCTCATCAATTGATTTTGCCCTTGACCAGAAAGCCAAGACAACCTGACCACCATCAGGGTGATAAATTTCCCAGTAAGCCAGTCTTAGTTTGGATCATCAGACTATAGCCTTGTTAGTTTACCTGCAGAGTCTGACAATTATGTTTCCAGTAATAAATTCAGTAGAGTAGGATTCAGAGTTCAAACAGAGAGCATATGGGGCACATAAAAAAAAGGCCAAGGATATCTACTCACAAATGAGTGCTATGGGACAATGATCTTGTACCCTGAAGAGATTTGTCACTCATATTAGTTTAATAAAATGTGGTTTGACCAGTAGCCAGGCAGGAAGTATAGGCAGGGCTACCAAAGTAGGAGAATTCTGGGAAAAAGAAAGACTCAGTCTACAGTCACCAGCCAGACACAGAGAAAAAAAGATGAAAATGCCTCACTGAAAAAAGGTACTAAGCAACATGGATAACATAGATAAGAATTATGGTTAATTTAAGTTGTAAAAGTTAGTTAATAATAAGACTGAGCTAATAGGTCAAATAGTTTATAATTAACATATAATTTTATACAAATAAATATTTTATATAAATTTTATAAATATATATAATAAAGATAAGTAATATATAGTTTATAATTATTTATATTATATAAATAATATTATAGTAATATAGTAATAATAATAATATAGTAATAATCCTCTGTGTGTTTCTTTGTGGCTGAATGGCTGCAGAACCAGGCAGGGCAGAAACTTTCATCTATAAGTGGGTCCTTTTTTGAAACAGGCAAAGGAAGCCAAGTTGCATATTTTTTGTACCCTATGGACTTCATTTGGGGGTGAGTAAGACACAAATATAAGTGATTTGAGTCCTGTGCCCACAGGGCAGGGGGACATAAAACCCTTTAGAAACTGTGTTGACTGCTTTTTGTTTGTTTGTTTGTTCTTTGAGACAGGGTTTCTCTATAACTTTAAAGCCTGTCCTGGAATGAGCTATTGTAGGCCAGGCTGGTCTCGAACTAACAGAGATCCACCTGCCTCTGCCTCCCAAGTGCTGGGATTAAAGGTGTGTGCCACCACCGCCCAGCCTCGTACTGTTTTCTTTTCCTCGATATTTGCAGAGTGGTGGCTACAACAGTCCTGGCCTGTGGTCTTATGGAAATGCACGAAATGGTTCTCATCCTCTGTCAAGCTCTTTCCTTCCTGACAGGCATAAGCGGATGAGCAACTGCCTTCCTGCTGTCCTCTCGAGAGGCTGAGGAAGTGCTGGAGCCAGCGTTGTGATTTCAGGATGCTGTCTGCTGAGACGCTCAACCTCAGAGACAAAGCTTTACCCAGAACTGTGAGATCAGTCACAGCACATGCAGACCAGGGGGAAAGCACAATTGTTGGGACTGGGTGGATAAAAATATCACCACATTTGTGGTGCCTAGATTTCAAGAAGTTATATATAGCTTATTGGGGGAAGCTATGAGGATCCCTCAGACATCTTCTGATGCTAACCTATGGTGACAACAAGCAGTGTTCTATGGAAGCTGTGTGGTACTCAACTTTGTGCACCAGGCCTGAGATGAAATAGGTTATAGCACAACCTCCTTGAGCACTGTTATTAAGGAGCATGCTCACAACTGTGCTGTATTGAGGAGCGACACCGTGCCAGAACGAGAGGTCCCTGTTACAGCAAGTATGTGCAGGTGAAGTTCTGAGACCCTTCTCTCGGAAGGAAAAAATGTTAGGACAGGAAGAGGGACTGCATGCATGAGTGATGTCTGTCACTTTGTCATTGTTGGTAAGGCAGCAATTAACTTTCTCAGGATGCCTTTATGCCCTGGCAGCTCTCCGACATGAGCCTGACTCCATTGAGATGAAAAAATAAGGTTCAAGAAACCAGACCAGGCTGTCAGCAATGACTGATGGCTTAGAAGGGATTTTATATTATCCAGGTTAGCATCGGAATTGAATAAAAGCAAAAAATGGAGATGGCGTCATTCTGGGCCTCGAATTCCCATCAGCAAGGGAGCACCAAACAGAAGATTGAGTTAGACATGTTTAAAGATTTCATAATGATTTAAATGCATAAAATATCATGTGATAATGACCCAGAGCCTACACTAAGATCTTGTATCTGGCAGGTATGCTGTATTCGTTATTAAACAAAGACTAAGCAATATCTCTTCTTTAAATACTGAGTATCCCCAAACCACAGAATGTTTCCAGACTTACATTAATTGATCTTTAACAACATCCTGCGGGTGCTCAAGAGAATTGATGAAATACTCTCTTCTTAACAGGAGGGAAATCTGAGATAGGAAGAACTTAAGTGATTTGGAAAGATAAATTCCAACCAATAAATCATGGGTGAGGTGGAGAGGAAACTTATCTCCAGCTCCCTGCTTCTCTTCCAGGGAGCACTCCTCTCTCAGTGATTCATCAGCCCCCTGGATGGAGACCCAGTGTAGCAAGGCCAAATGAGAACCTCAACTTATCTCTTAGCTTTCTGGTTGGAGATGGTACCCAGGACAACTTGCTTCTCACATGGCTAGCCTTCCACGTCTAAGCCTTTTCATCAGACTTGAAAATTTTTTCTTGAGAAAAAATAGCCTACTTAAAAAGGAATTTATGATGGATTATTGGCTTTGCAAATTCTGTCTATGCTGGGCA
Source organism: Microtus pennsylvanicus (assembly GCF_037038515.1). Lineage (NCBI taxonomy): Eukaryota > Metazoa > Chordata > Mammalia > Rodentia > Cricetidae > Microtus > Microtus pennsylvanicus. The sequence goes on along the minus strand of NC_134590.1, from coordinate 54,315,105 downwards.
AATGCCAGAGCCCATCATCCCAGCCTGAGAATATGGATCTCTCTCTCTCTCTCTCTCTCTCTCTCTCTCTCTCTCTCTCTCTCTCTCTCTCCAACAAAGCCAAGAAAAGCAGGAAACAACTGGATGTAAAGAGCTCTGTCAAGAAAGATGCTCTGGTGTCAGCATCCGCCTGTCAGCATCTTCTTTAGATGACGAGTGGAGGGCATCTCACCCCCTCAAAGTGCTGCTGGATCCCCAAGGACCCTGAACATCTCCAGACTCAGAGGGATTTTTCGGAGAGAGCATGAACATTACATCATGGAGTGAACTTTCCGGAACCATGTGTTGTCCATTATGAAAGAAATCACTTCCTTCCACCTGTGTTTGAGATGGACTCAGAATCCAGAGAAAGTGAATAATGGGAATTCATGATTTTCAACAGTGTTTAGCTTATGATGCTCTTAGTGCTGATTTGGGTTGTGAGGTGTTCCTTATTATGGCTAAGGCAATAGTTGAACCAAATAATAGTTCCACACTGGAAGTTTAAGACACTCCAGATAAGGCAGAGATTCTCAAAATCTTTAGTTCAAATCTGTATTAACCGCCCGAGCTCAGGCAAATGAATCTAAGCCAAAGCCGATTTATCTGAAATGAGATCTTTCCGATCTTCCAGGCTTGAGGATGAGGGAAACATCTGCACGGGCCTCTGCAATCCTTGGTGCATACAAAGGGCACAAAAGGGCTCTGTTTCTGTTCACTGCTGCAATGGCTTGGATCTGAAATGTCAGCCAAAAGCCAATGTGTCTGCACTGCATGAGCTGACTGGGTTCCCTGATGGTGGATCCAATTATTGAACAGGTACAGGATGGTGAAGCCTTTGGTAGAGCCATAGATGGCATTATTGGGACATTGTAAAAAGGAGAAGGTGAGGCCTGAGAGGAGCAAAGCCAGACACTCATTATTTCATTTGCTGTGACAGTCACAACACACATTTACAGTTTACTGACTAGGTAGGATCACAGATTTGATCAATAACTTTCTTCCGTGTGGACTTGCACAAATTTCCTAGCCTACCATGAGAAATAAGTGCAAGAGAAATTGTCTCGTGGGTCTGCAATTAATATTAGCCACAGCTTTAATGCTTCTCAAGTGCTTCTAGGAGAGTCTGGCATGTGGCAAGCATGCCCGTTGTTGTGGTCTTCCTCGTTTGAATTGTGAATCATACTTTTCTAAAGCAATTACATAAAACCATAGACCCTATTCTTGTACAAATTTTAGCCTCACAAGAGAAGGCCTGTGATGAGATTACATTGTTACTAGATAAAGTAGTCTGCTCCAGAATCTACCAATGCCAGATTCTGTGCTGGGCACACAAAGATAGGCACATAATGCCTCCTAACTGTTATGGAGTCAGGGCACAAAAAGCACAGTTCAAGGTCTTTCTAGGTTACCGAAGGTTGACCATGGAGGCTGTGCTGAAACTCTTCTGACTAGTTTCCTAAGGCAGGCTTCTGCTTCTTCACCTCTGTGTTCTGTAAGGTACTGTGCATGTCCCTCACAGCTTTCCCGGCATCCACGAGCTCATTGGGATAGGGAAGAAGCCTTTGCACTTGCAACCTGCACGTTAATAAGGCCCACAGATGATTCTACTGCGGGTTTCAGTGTGATGCAGAGTTCTACATCTAAAAGTGAACCTAAAAACCCTCACAGTGATTGCTTCCTTTCCAGCAGTCATTGTCACTTGCCTCCGGGAACAGAATTCCTCAAGCCAAGAGCTAGGTAACAACTTAAAATCACCTCGTCTGATGGCTTTCAAACAGATTCACCAGAAGAATGTAATTTTACAGGGTATCTCAGAAGCTCAGAATATGGAAAGACGGAGGTTGGGAGGCGTAGATCCACAGGATAACACACCTGTCGCTTCTACCTACCACCAATCCTTAAGAGTCTACCTTACCATTTGGAAGCAGATTTTTGGCTAAACCTTTTTTGATATGCAGGATATATTTTATATATATAATATATATATATATATATATATATATATATATATATATATATATATGAAATTTGTTCATATCCCTGTACAGTTACTAAGAAAAGGTGGATCTAGAAGCCTAGCAGCTTCTCTTCATGAATGTGTTACTAGCTCACAAGGTACACACCAACACAGTGTTTACTCTTAAGAGACAGTTTCCGCAGGCCAGACCCTGCCTGTCCTGCAGAGTCCACTGAGAATGCCTCTGGAGCCACTAGTGGCCAGGGTCAACTTCATAGTTCTTCCAGTTCATTATCTAGCTAGCTGCTCGCAACAACAGTGGAAGCTAGTGAACTTCACAACCTGCTGAGTCTGAATATTGACAGAAGAGCTTGAATGTGCTGGGGGCTTGGGGGGGCAGGGACAGATGGGACAATTGAACATTCACAGAGGATCTTGAAAGTGACAAGGGGAGGGGGGACTTATTGTCTCGGAAGGAATGGAAATCACTCACTTTGAATCCTGGAGAATGCGGGTATCAGAATGTAACCCTCCGATGTACTAAACACCAAGGATGACTGCTGTCTCTACGAATGAACTGATTTGTGATGGGTTCACTAACCAGATACAGGTAGGCAGCCTGTACAGGACATCTCTGACAGTGGTTCTCAGCCTGTGGGTCGCAACCCCTTTGGGTGTTGAATGGCCTTTTCATAGAGGTTGCCTAATACCACCAGAAAACACAAATATTTACATTGCTATTCATAACACTAGCAAAATAGCAGGTATGAAGTAGGAACAAAGATAATTTTATGATTGGGGTCACCACAACATGAGGAACTGTGTTAAGGGGTAAGAGCACTGGGAAGGTTGAGAACCATTGGTCTATGAGGTAATGAATCTCTGCTCTTAAGCTTGGTCCAGTCACAATCTATGGAGGTCCAAGAATGTTTTATGTAACTTTGGATTTATAGATACATAAAATAAGCATGCAAACCAAACATTTACTAACAGTAAATCATAAGTAAATGTATTATAAAACAATTCTTTGGCATATAACAATTTTGCCATTTATTATTTATTAAAGCAAATTTATATTTGCTAATCAGATAAATGTAGTTGTTTATTTTTACATAAGGAGGCAAACAGGGGAGGGGCTTGAGAGTTGTCTCAGTCATTAAGAGCAATTGCTGCTCTTGGAGAGGACTCAAGATTAGTTCCTAGCACCCATATTGGGTAGCTCACAACTTCCTGTAATTCCAGCTCCAAGATGTCTGACTCCCTCTCCTGGCCTTTGTGGGCATTGCACACACACATACCCTACACAGAAAACATATACATATAATTTAAAATAAATTTTGAAGAATTAAATCTTGCATAAATATTTGATTGTGCAGAAAATAAAATATCTTCCACAGTTTTATATTTAATCTGTATCATGATTTTAAATACATAGTACAAAATGTGTTTGGGGCCATTTCAGAAATAACTGAAAATTCTGTCTTAATCCTAGGCCAAAAATAATTTAGTGATGTTTATGAAGTTCAAGTCAAACAGGAATCTTTAAATCAAACAATTTAATGCAATACAATCTAAAAATACTGTAATTTGATACTTTATTCTGAGGCATGATGGTAGAAAAATATTAACTTGGTTCTAATTAAACCATTATGTTTCTATTAGAGCAGAAAGTTTGCATGTACAGTAAAAACGCTGCAGTTAATAGCATCCAGTAGACTTGAGTCTCAGAGGAGGCGTTCAGGCTCTATTCGATAGCACTGAATGAGATGAGAGCATGCGCAGTGTGAAGCGCTCAGAACCAAGGCTTCAGAGACTCAATACTATCACAACACAGCTACACGCAGGCAGCAGCATCTCAGATCCATCACACATTTGATTCTGAGTTCATTTTTGATCACTGCATCTGCAGAAACGTTTTTCTGTTGCCACGTTCTTCATAACCCCAGTCACTCAGTTGTGTGGCTGAAAATGAGTTCCCAGCCCACAGCTTAAGACGTGTTGTGCGAGGCTGTGTTTACGAGTTTCGTGCATTGGATCTTGACGGCAACCTAATGAAGGAGAGAGAGTCCAGTCCATTCGTGCTGAGATACAGCCTCCATTCCAGAGAACAAACAGAAGCCAAAGATCACATGCGCAATAAATGATAACAGGATCTTCCTGGCCCCAGACCCTGATTCCTTTCCATGAAGGCTTCTTTTTTTGATCAGATTATTAAGAACAAACAAGCCTGTCATCTTCTAGAAGCAGCCAGGCCTTAGTTCTGATGACCGCTAGTGAGGTAAGAGTTTCCTGTTACTTTTACCATTGTGCTAGCAATAAGCTGTTTGTCCATTTCCCTTCTCAAGCCTGGGAGCGTCTCTGCACCCCCAAGGGCTTAGCAGTTACCAGCAATGCGCGATAAAGGTTAGTTGGATTCTGTGGTCTGAGTGCTGGAGACAGCCCGAAATTCCTATGGTAAAACCTAAGTATCAATCAGTTGGTGGGGGCAGGACGAACCGCTTTGGGGAAGGGATTTAGGCATACGGGCTCCACTTCCCAGATACACTTAGGGTTCTCAAGAAGGAGACTGAAAGAAGCATGGTCTGCCCTTCTGCTGGGGGGTGGGGGATGGGGGTGGGGAGGATTGCTCCCTTTCACCTCCAAAGGCTGCAGTAACCTGTCCATGAAGAGAAAGGACCCTTGCTCAAACACTGCATCTGTGGCTGGCATTTCACCTCTCAATCTGTGAACAATGTCTGTCATTTCTAAGCGACCAGGTACATGTTCTGACTGCAGTCTGAATTCACTAAGAATGGGAGACAATGGTTATGATAGGTCAGGCTTATTACGGGTTCTGCCATTTCACCTTTTTCGGGCCCTGTTCTCCTACTTGATAAAATCATAGATGAATGAATGCACGCAGAAAGGTAGAGAGGCATGTGGACAGGTGATGGATGGGCAAATGTTTGCATGGGTGCTTTTGAGAGAAGGCAGAGAACAAAGTGTCATGGGTGCAAGGATTTTGACAACTTGCCCTCTTGTAAGTGCAAATACAGTTAGCAGAGTAAGGGTGGGAAACACCTATGGGTGGTTTTAATCTCACCGTTCTTAAAACTAATGGGTTCCCTCAAGATGTGCTTTAAAAATACAGTCCCAAGATAAAGTTTTATGAAGCGGCACCTGAGTTCCAGTGGCTGGAATCTTCTGTGCTGTGTAAAGGCTACTCTCTTCTGTAGCTTTTGAAGATTTTTTTTTTAATCACATGCTTATTTTTCTCAAGTCTGGTTCTTAAGCATCTCCCACAGTAGCTCTGAACATGCATATTGCCGGGACAATACTCTAGCCGTCTGTTTACTCCACTCTGTACCACAGAATCAGCGTCACAGACTGGTTGGGTAAATGTGGAGGAGGAAAAGGAATTTGATTGCTACCAGAATACATGAATACTGAGGAGTCCAGAATCTGCCATTTCTCAGCTGATGCTAATGAAGACCTTGGTGTCCCACGCCTTATCCTCCTCATCATGAAGAAAGCAAAAGGTGTGAAATAGACACAAGTTCATCTTGGCCCTTTGGGAGAGCTGGGAGGTCAGAAGTCTATTCACTCAGCAGAGATAATAGCCACTGACAAGACGTTAGTGAGTGGTGGCTGTTATGCGAAGATCCTTGAACTGCTGTGTGCAACAGTTAACAATCTCTGTCAATGACAATGAGTTAGAGTCACCTAGGAAACATCCTCTGGGCATGTCTATGAGGGTGTTTTAGAGAGGCTTACCTGAAGAAGGAAAACCTATTCTGAGTGTGAGTGGCACCATACCATGGGCTGGGGACCAAAAAAAAGGAGAGATGGGGCTAAGCACCAGCATCCATCACTCTTGGCTTCCTGACTGTGGATGCAGTGTGACAAGATGTCTTGCCCTTGCCAACATGCCTTCCTCACCATGATGGATTGTACCCTAAGACTGTGAGCCCAAATAAACCTTTCCCTCCTTATTTGTCAAGAATTTTGTCACAGCATAGAAACACCGTGCTAAGGATTTTAGCCAGTATTCTAGAGGCTTAGAATTATTTACTGAGGGAATTCACATAAACTGGTGAAGTCAGAGATCAGCTGACAAAAATGGAATAGCTAGAAAAAAAAGAAAGAAGAGGGTGAGCAAGTTGCTATTAGATTGAAAAATAATGATGCCACCTTTTCCTAGAAATGCTTAGCTGTGTTTGTGTGTGTTGAATTTTGTTTGACTTAAATCTCAAATATAAGAGCATCCATTATTACAAGAAGAGGAATGTAAATGTTGACACTATGCATACGCGACTTAAAGTGGATGATCTCTGATTAGACGGATAGGAATCTGTCTGGGCCTCTGTGTCCACATCCACAAAATCAGATTCCCCATGATACCACTTGCACAGAACTACAGTAAGAACTAAATAAATATACAACGTTCAGTTCTGTGTCTGATGTGGTGTTACTACAGTGACTGCCCATGAGATGAATGTATGTAGCATAGAAGTCATTGATGAAGCTAGCTAGTCATTTGCCATCTCATTTGAGACAGGTGTTTTTTTGGATGTTGAAGCTTGCATTCATTCAACGACCTTTCTCAACCCTTTATTAAAGACCTACACTACTGTAGGGATTGATGTCTATCCTGGTATTGGTGAAGAAGACAGAGTATATTTTAAAAAAAATCAAGCATTATAAAAACAGAATATGAACAAAAATTTGTGCTCTCAGGGAAGTATCATTCTAATGACACTACTTAATTCTCAAAGTGTGTCTCAGTCTCTTCACCTGTAATACAGTGATGAGAACTATACAGGGAATCTCAGGCGATAGCTCAGGCTTGTTAATAACTATCTTTTACATCTTAAATAAACCCATTTCTATTAATCTAGGTTCTTCCATGTGGCATCAGCTCTCTTTCATCTTGCACCTCCTGCTTCTTCTCTGTGTCTTGCTGGCTACTCCTCTGACTATGAAACATGTCAAAAGCTACCAGGCACAGAGCACAGAATACATAGGACTTGTTAAAAATTAGATGTCATTACATTATTATTATTATTAATGTTGTTACTACTAGTGTCATTGTAGGGTATGACCAACTTTCTGTTCTTGTGAACCCAGCTATGAAGCACTCTGGAAAGAACGTGAGTTTTTTTATAAAGAGCCTTAGAAGTTCCAATGAAATCACTTTTAAAAAGTGTGCTTACACTATAAAGGCAGAGCAGAATTTAAACAAAATTTGTGCCCCAAACTGACACTTTAACTCTCTCCACATGTTCCCCAGGTCTCGCACCACATACTCTAGAGAAAAATTTATTTTCGGGCACTGACTAGCATCAACAGTTATATGATAGGTTTGTTCTCAGAGAATCATCTAAGTTCTTAATAAATGGGATTTCCTATATCCACAATGATGAATGGGTGAATTAGCAGTACCTCTGGAATTTCTACTCCCAGGATGACCTCATGAGTCTTGTATAAAGCCCAGGACAACGCTGAACAAGAAAAGGAAGATCTTCAAGGGTAGGCAGTGTACTTTGATTACCCATTTGGGATGGGAATCCTTAGCACTTAGTTTTACAGTGTGTTTTAATACCACATTCTGATGTTCTGAATGCAAACAGGCACAGTTTTGTCTTGTTTCCTTAAAATGACTTTTGAAAGTCTACAAGTTTGTTTTGCATACTTCCTGCCAGTAATGAATGTTCTAAGCCATGTCCCTAAAGACTATGTGAAATCCCTTTTAATCTACAGATTAACACCTAGTAGGAAATCACATTCTTTCCCCCCAATAAAAGGGACAAGCAAGACAAAGATCAATATTATGTGTGGCAGGATTTCACAAAGAGCCGAGTTCAAAGTGAAGGCTGAAAACTTCAGGGAGAAAATATGCAAAGTATACAAGAAGAAAGCTGAGAGATTACAGAGAGGGAAAAATGGATTAATAAAGTCTATGCCAAGGCAGGAAATCAACCTCGACATATTTTATTTAAGCCTCTTGACTCCCTTGTTCGAGTTGAATTTCAATGGCTTTGAACTTTTTGTCTTTACAACTTTTAAAGCTAGGTTTCTTACAGAAGGAGAAAGTGGGGTAAGATTGGGGCGGAATTGCAGGAGATTCGTTAGTTATTTCAGTTCTTAGCCTGCGTGAAGTTTCTAGATTCTTCTCATGGATCTTTGCTTCACTTGGGAGTGCACTCAGGAAGTTTATTAAAACTTGAGGCACCTCCCCATCTTAGGTTTCTACTGAGTTAAAAGTCTGGGTACAGGTGGGAATGGGGGCATAGCTCGGGTTTTCAAACAGACCACAGGAACTCTTAAGATAGCCAGATGCCATAATTCTACCTTTGCTTGCTGATCGGCCACCTCAGTGAAAGTCTGTGTTCTTACTTGGGTGTGAAAACTGAAGCAAAGAAAAAAAGGGTAGAATTCAAGCTAGAATTTTGCATTTTTATGGTGAATATGTAACATAAGATGTTATTGCTTCAACTACTCTTAGACTAAAAGGGTCAGTGTTGTTAGGTGGATCACACCATTGTGTTGCCGTTCACCACCATCCATCGCCGGAATAGTTTGTTCTACCTACCATACCAAATTCCATGTCTACTCAACCATAGCTGCATATCCTCCCATGTCTTCTGGAAGCCACCGTTCTACTTTCTGTCTCTATAAATGTGAATATTTTAAGTAAAAAAAAAAATAGAAAAGAACTCATGTGATATCCATCCTTTTATTTCGAACTTACTCATCTAGCTTATCTTTAAGGTTCATGCATGCTGTAACATTGTCAGAATGGCACTGTTTTTCAGATGGAGTAATATTCTAATTGTACATAACTACACATGTCTGTATTTCATAATAGAAAGTATCTGGGTTTATCTCCTGCCCTAGCATCAAGTTTTATTATTTCTCCATTTTTGTCTTTCATCTTTCTTCTCATACATTTTGTACATTTACCACCTGAAATTTTCAGTTTTAACTTTGAACTTGGTTGCTTAAAAGACATACACACGTGTGCGCATGCACAGAGAAAAAAATACTATTTCCATATAAACATGCCATATACAGTATTTTAGAGGCACACATACTAAAAGACATTGACTATCTGCTGTTCCTTCTTAACTTTTAACTGGTGCCCTGTATTTTATTGGACAGCCCCAATGTCCACTGTCAGCAAATCATAAGTGAGAAGATTTCTGTTTGGAACTCTGAGTTGCAAAGGCTTTTGCCTTTGCACCATACCTTCCTGAGGACTAGCATGCAGCAGACAAAGGAGAGCTCAGGAACTTTGCCTGCAGCATCACATCCTCTCCTAGCCCTGCAACCACCATCTCATCTTCTAGATTCGGAAATTGCGCTCTAAAAGACCTCAAAGAGTTTCCAGCTTCCTGTCAGTGGATGTAGGCAGTGACTGAGCTGGTCAAAATGGAAAATTTTAAAGAGGAATGTCTAAGAGTTGATGTGGACTCGGTTTACTTCTCTCTTTGGCTTTGTCTTCTTTGTCCTCTGGAACATTCTCGGGTGGGAAGGAAGGAAGAACAGAACCTCCTTTATTTCATGCCTCACTACATCTACTGCCTAGAATAGAGTCTTCTCTTAAGTGACTTGCTATTTGGTAGTAACTACCAAAATTTGGGTTACTACCAAATAGCAAGCAAACAAACAAGTGAGAGGCCCCCTGGTTGAACCATCCAAAGGGGTTCCTGATTTATCAACTACATTTGAATGAGCAAAGCAAAGCATCTCAAACTTCTGGTGAAATCTGAGTTTAAGAGACTGCTGTCTGCCGTGTGTAAACAGAACTCTGTGTGTGCTCAAATGTTCGACACACAGGCTGCCTTCTCCCATCTTCCCTCTCCACCACCCTAGGCAGGCAAGTCCAGGGAGCTTATGAACCCTGCCAAATCCCCAGCTCCTAGAGCAATGTCTGGCGTACAGTGGCCTCTTGATTAATGAAGATGGGATTTCTCCTGGCAGAGGGAGAAACAGAGCCTTCTTCCCTCTTGGATCAGCACCCCACTCCACTCATCAACACTTACCCACAGTCATCCCCCTTAATCATCATCCACGTGACTTCAGGCAAATGGAAGAACATTGTTTTCAGAGGAAAAAAACAAGTTGAGAACCCAGTCAATAACACATTGGGGTCAGGGTGATATTATTTATTAAGAGCAAAGGCTTCCAATTCTCTCTATGGAACAAAAGCTCAGTCCACTTCAATCCTTCCATCCCATCTGGCATTGGATGAACTTTTACAATAGCGGGCATCAATAGAGTATTGTGGGCTTAGTTTATGTCTTAGCTAGGATTTCTATTGCTATGAAGTGACACCAAGACCACAGCAGTGCTTATAAAGGCAAAACATTTAATTCGGGTGGCTTACATTTTCAGAGGCTTAGTCCATTATTATCACGGTGCAACATGGTGTTACACAGGCAGACATGGTGTTGAAAAGTAGCCTAGTGTGAGACCTCAAAATCCACCTCCACAGTGACACACTTCCTCCAACGAGACATCACCTACTCCAACAAATCCACACCTCCTAACAGTGCCACTCCCTTTGGGGGCAAGTTTTTTTTCAAACCACCACAGTTTCCTTCTTCCAGATTCTAGCTTACAACTTCCCTTTGCACAAGGAACATAGACCCTTGCCTTCTGACAGAGGAGGACATCACTGCTTTGTCCTAAAATAAGGATGAAAGATGACTATCATACTTGCAGATACTTTGTTTTGCCACCAGCTCTCTAGCCTGGTACTCACTCTCCACTGATCTATATGCAGCAAGTGAGCTGAGCTATCTTATCGTCCTTTCTCCTGTCCCAAACACTAGAATCTGATCTTCTCCTAAACGTGTTGTGCACCTCACCATCAAGAGAATTCACTTTATTGTAAAAATTCTCCTCCAATCTTTATTAAAATGCATAATCTTTCTCTTAATATAATTGACCTAATTTCTAAAACACTAATGTCTCTCTTAGAATGCACTTACCAGTCTCTGTCTTCTTCCAGTCAAACCCGTCCCTTCCCTGCTCTCTTCAGAAACATCTGAAGACACTTCCACTTTCCCACGGGTTTCTATCTAATCTCTACATCTCTCCACTGGCTCAGAAAGGAAGATCAAAGAAAAGTTTCTGACACCCACAGGTGCTATCGATTATGGCAGAGGCCTAGAACACACCTATAGCCAGGCCAGATGGCTGCGGCAAAGGAAAAGAGGCTATTCCTAAGACTAGACATGATGGGGTTCAGTCTAGGGGCTGTGTCTGTCTTGCTGAGCAAACTAGTACAGAGAAGACCAGTCTCAACACTTCTATGTACTCATGTGCAAATGAAGACAGCCGTGTTTTACTCAAGCAAGTTAGACGAGATGACGGAAATGAAATTATTTTTAGTTTGCAAAACCTATACAAGTGTATAGGTTGCTGCATAGGTCTGGACACTTGCACATCTTCATCCAGAACTGCCAAGCTACTCTTGGTCTATTTGGTTTCTAAGCTGTTGAAGAGTACAGTGGAAGGCAGGGGTGGACAATGAGAAACAAAGACTTCCAAAGCAGAAGGACGCCATGCCCATCAGGCTACATGGCCTTACTTCAGAAAGAGCACTTCCTTCCTGCCTGACTGCTCCAGCAATCTCCTTCAGGTTCCAGTACAGAATGAACCCTTGTTTGGCTGCTCATATCAAAGATAATCACCTCTTCAGTCTGTAGTTATTGAAACCTGATGAAACTCTACCACCACACACTCCTTAAATGTGAGGGGCTTGAGAAATGGCTCAGCAGTTACGAGCACTTGCTGTTTTTGCAGAGGAGCTGGGTTCAGTTCCCAAAACTCACATGGTGACTAACAGCTATGTGTAACTCAAGTTCCAAGGGATATAACACTCTCTTTTGTACTCCTTGGGTACCAGGTATACAAATGATGCTCCTCTATCCATGCAGCCAAATGTTCATGCATATCAAAAACAAAAAATCTTCAGAGTAAGAAAACAATAAAGCACCCGAGGGCTGAGCGGATGGTTCAGTGGTAAAGCGCTGACTGTGAGAGAATAAGAACCTGAGTTCAGGGACCCAGACCCCACAAAAGAGCCGGGCACGGAAGAGGTCACCTAGAACCCCAGCACAGTGGGAGAGGAGTCAGATATGTGCTCAGAGCTTGCTGGCCAAGAAATCTAGCCAATCTTCTCAGGTCCAATGATAGATCCTGCCCAAATAAATAAGGTGGAGAGTGATGAAGAAGGACGTCCAGTGTCAACGTCTGGGCTCCACACACATCTTCAAACATGTCCTTGCACAGCCACACACACATTCACACACCCACACAAATGTATACATACAACGCACATGAAAGAAACATGTTGCCAGTGAATATGATCACACAGGGGAATGAAGGACTAGACACCAAAAGGAAATCTTCCTGTCATGTTTCCCTTGATCCGTTTTACTGTGACACAGAGCAACACCGACTAACAATAATGGCTATTTTTTGACACAAGATGAGCATCCCTAATCCAAGTATACAAAAGCCAAGATGCCCAAAAGCGGGAAACTTTTTGAGAGAGTCATGATGTTCCAAGCGGAAAATTCCATACCTGACCTCATAGGATAGGCCACACTCAAACGCAAGTAAAAATGTGAACCAGGAGTTGGAGAATGGCTCTATGGGGAAGAGGCCTGGCTGTACATGCAAGAAAAGTGAATTTGGATCCCAAGAAGGGCCCTGTGCATAATTTCAACCCCTGTGCTGAGAACTGGAGCAGCTGGGAACAAGAGGACAGCTAGATGCTGCTGGCCAGCCAGTCTAGACAAAATAGAAAGCTTTGGCTTCAGTAACAGACCCTGTTTTGAGTAAAGAAAGTGGAGAATAATGGGGCAGGACACGTGCTATCCTTCTCAGGCCTCTGCATGAAGCAGGTACATGGGCACGTGCGCACGTGCACACACAAATGCAGAGTGTTACATAAAATTACATTCAGGCTGTGTCTACATAAGGTAGATGACACGTAATGAATTTTATGTCAAGATGTAGATTTCATTCCACATTTTCTCATTATAGATACGCAAATATCCTCAAATTCAAGATACTTCTGGTCTTAACCATTTCAGGACACTCTGCCTACACATCCTTTTAACTCGTGTGTTCTAATCAGAGTCCTCAAAAGAAACAGAATCCAGTAAGTAGAGATGATGAGGAAGAGACAGTCAAACACTTATTTTAAGAGACTAGTGCATATAAATTCGGGCAAATGAGTTCAAATTTTGTTTGTCAGGCCTATGGCTCGAGTTAGTCATCTATAGTAATACCTGAGACAGAATTCCTTCTCTACTGAGGAGATCTGTTTCTGTACTCAAGGTCATCAACTAATGTGGTAGAAGCTACTCACAAGGCTTCCTGGCTTAGTCATCTCATATAAATGTTGATTCTGTCTAAAAAATATCTTCCCAGCATCTAGATGGCCAAACAAGTGGCCCCATATCCTAGACAGACTGATGTGTAAAGATTACCGCATCCTGTGTATCAAGTCTGCACAGACCTGTCAATGTGGAAGTCGAGCCCTGAAGAAGGGCACTGAAGTCCTTGCTTCCATCATTCTTTTCCAGTATGCTATGGAAAGACAATATCTTTTGTTAAAATAAAACTCCACACACACACACACACACACAAAAAAAAAATTCCTAGGAAAAAAGTTCTCAGGACAAACCTGGCTGAAGAGTTTCCTTATTATCTAAATGGAATATTATTGGTTGGGGGAAAAAGAACTTGACATGTTGGCTTCCATCACAATAGCAAACCGCTTGAGATGACTAATTTATAAAATAAAACGTTTCTTTGGCTCATGGCCTAAGAGGTTCCATCCCAGAATGCAATGGTTCTATTCTTTTGAAACTATGGCAAGATAGGACACCACAGAGAGAGGTCTATAGGGGCAAAACGAAACAGCAAGAAAAAAGGAGAAGAAAAAGACCAGGGACCCACAGTGACTGTTGACGGTATTCCTCCAATGATCTCATTAAAAAGAAGCTCAGGAGACAATCACTTTGGTAAGTTTGAAACACCTTCTTCTACCAGGCCTTCAAACAAGACTCCTACCCTGGTTTTGTTTGTGTAAGACTGAGTGTAGAATCCAGCAGTCTCCCACCCAATCCTGCCTCCAATTCTGACCTGGAGAGCTTTTAGCTCATCACTTGGAACCTCTCCACCCACACACGTCCTAGATTCCACCTTTTTAAGGTTCCATCACCTCCCAAGATCCCCACGGTTGGACCAAGCTTTTAACACATGACTTTTAAATCAGAGCAACTGATTTCTTTGCATTGCATGTGTTTGGTCTCACTACAGAAAATGTAATCCTTTGGCCAGCAATACTGGCATTACTTGGGGTTTTATTTGGGGTCCAGAGATTTCACTCACAACTGCTAAGTTGGAGTTATCCTAGCAGGAACTTATAATGCATTTATTTTCTAAATCTGTGGAACAAATTATCATAGCCATGCAAACCAAACCAAGTCAGAAGCTCACAGCTCTGTGGGTCGGAAATGAAGGCAGGATGAGATAGGAGGATGCTGGATTCTATATCCAGAGTCTAACAAAAATGAAACCAGTGTGGGCTCTTGTGTGAAGGCCTGGTAGGAAGAAGGTGTTTTAAGCTCACCAATGTGGCTCTCTCCTGAGCTCCTTTTCATCAACATTGTTGAATTGAGATCTTTCTTCAGCAGCAGTTGAGAAGGCTTTCTCTATGCCCCTGAAGTCTGTCCAAGTCCCCTCTCAAGATGCTGCTCCATTCTCAAAATCACAATGCATATTTAGCAAACTATTTCAACCTTCATCTGCCCTCAATCTCTGCCGTGTATTGCCAGCACCCGGAGGAAGTGCTCTGTGTTTAAGGACTTACATGATGAGTTCACATCATGGATCATTTGCCTTCAGAAGCTGGTTGTGCCATGTTTGGAAGACACATACTGCCTTCATAGGCGCCTGTGATTCAGGATGGACACATTGCGTGTTCCCCAAGGTCGTTGTATGAAATAATTTACTCATTGCTGTGACAAAATACATTTAAAAGGCAACTTAAGGAAGAAAGGGTTTACTTCTGTTCATACGATGAGGGTGCTGTCCATCGCGACAGAGAAGTGGGGGTGCCAGGAGCTTGAGACTGCTCATCACTTTTTACATCTGTAGT
This sequence comes from Microtus pennsylvanicus, assembly GCF_037038515.1. NCBI lineage: Eukaryota > Metazoa > Chordata > Mammalia > Rodentia > Cricetidae > Microtus > Microtus pennsylvanicus. The sequence goes on along the minus strand of NC_134590.1, from coordinate 54,299,962 downwards.
CAGGAAGTACAGTGGATGGATGCTGGTACCCAGGTAACCTTCTCCCTTTATTCAGTCCAGGACTCCAATTCATAGAATGTGTGCCTACATTCAAGGTGAATGTGCCACAGTGTTAAATAACCCAGTCTAGAAAGTCCCTCACAGGTGTGCCCAAGGGTTTGTTTCTATGGTGATTCTATGAAGTTCGCAATCAAAATCAGCCATCACAATCAACTGTAAATCCTAGGTGCCACCCCAGTGGTTCCATTAAGCACATGTTACAGTGCCCAGAGTTGTGGGTTTGCACACAGTCAGCTCCTGAAACATGGGACACAAGAAGCCCCTCAAGTTTGGTTAATGTAGTTTATTTATACTGCACTTCTGGGTGCCTTGTCTCATTAAATTCTCTTAATTGGTTAGTCATGGTGGGGGATGTATTTATCTAAGGATGGAAAAGTTGGGTCTCAGAGAGTCTGTGTCCTGCCCAAGAGGTTAGACAGAAAATGTATACACACACACACACACACACACACACACACAAACACACACACACACACACACACACACAAAATCCAGTTTGGAACCCAAACTTCTGATTAAAAGCAAACATAACTTCCTCCCTCTCTTTCTGTCAAATGGTGTGTCTAAGTATTTCTGAGATATAGGTTTTGGTAAATTATTAGAAGAGCAATTCTGTCACTACGTTCATTTTCACTGAAGTGCAGGAGGCTCACAGAATGATTCATTAATTTGTTCGGTAATTATTCAAAGGGGGACTTGCTGCTGCTGGATGACAGGCTTGTTCTTTGGTGGCTGAGACCAGCAAAATTGTTCCCTCTGCTCGAGTGCCATGTCAGTAGTCAGATGGCAGTGGCAGCTGAGCTCTCCAGGAGCTGGCAGCACAGGGTGACTGTGACTGGTTTGGGACATCTCTGCAGAAATCTTTGCAATTTGCAGCATAAATATGACCAGGTGGCATTTAAATCACTTGGAGGGAGATAGTTTTAGATAAAGGTACTTTCCTCTGAAATGTCTCAACCTAAGAGCAATGGGGACATTCTCGATGGCAGGAAACACAGATGCTAGACCGAGCCACTACCAACATAGAGAACATCACACACCAGCCCTTAGCTTGGCTTTAGGAAGCCTCAGTTGGAGTAAGCTGCCTTCTGGATGCTTTTGCCAGAGAGTGTTATCCTAGAAACATCAAGAAGTTCTAAGGATGACCTCAGGAAAGGAGCCACCAGATAGATACCTACAAACCACTGTGTAGAAGCCATCTTAAACTCTCTCTCCTAGGCCAGGCTCTGCTGTTAGTCACAGAGAAAAGCTGGGAAAGCAGGTAGCCTCAGAGTGGGCCAGAAGACGAGGCCTGGAGGAACTCCACGCAGCCTACGTTTTGCCATGTCCCACCTTATGCCCAGAGGCCAGTTGGGTTTGGTAACAGTGTGAGCCCATCCAAGCCATGGGACTTAGACACAGAGCCAGGTCTGTGTCTCTGGCGAGCCACTTTCTCTCAGACATTTCAACAGCTCAAATGGAAAACTCTTGGGGACCCAGTTCTCGAGGCCCTGGCGGGACAAATCATCAAGCTAAGCGATGCCACCTACACACTCTGTTGCATCAGGAAAGCTGCTCAAGTCAAGTCTCTCTCTCTCTCTCTCTCTCTCTCTCTCTCTCTCTCTCTCTCTCTCTCTCTTTTCTTTTTAAAGGAGTTTGAGCATCTGGCCACCAGATGCCAGCCTCCACTCTCTGAATTATGTTGGCAGTTTAGCCCGGGGGGTAAATTAATGACCAATCCTCACTAAAGCTGGTGCTTTGCAACTTCTAGGCTGAACTTGGACTGTTATGGGGCATTTAAATCTAGGACAATGGAAGCCTGAAGGAAGAGATGGTAAAGGTGAGCCCAGAAAACTGTCCTGGGAACAAAGTAATCGCAGCCAACAGAACTCCTATAATTTTTTCATGTAAAGCACTGTTTCTAGAGTAAATAAATTAAAATAACTGTATAAAATAAGACCATTTTACAAGGAATAATTTAAAACAACTACCAAATTGCAGTCCATTTCAAGACGTTTAGCGTTTTATCAGAAACATGTTTCAGTGAAATGAACTGAACTCATCCCAATTGATGCTTCAAACTCAATCAAGTCTTGATACTTGCCAAATATTGCAGCATTCACTGTTTTGAAAAGCATACGTAAGCTGAAGGAGAAAGTCCAAATTCTCAAAATAATTGCAGAAAATATTTTTGAGAACTTTTTCATCCAAAATCAATGTCCTTGCACGTGTGACAAACACACAAACCTGTCGTGTGTACAGTTCCGCGTTGTAACAACTGTCTACCACTGGAACCCTGACAACAAGCAAGGGAGGAAGTGTTCCAACTACTCCACACTTTCTCTGGAGGTTCCCAGCTCCCAGCCTCTCCCTGCCCCAAGTTCAACCCGCCCATTAGGCCTCAGGGATCAGTCTTTCCGTCCCTAGAATTTCATGTCAAACTATTCCAGCATATTCTCTTCTGCATCTGACTTCTTAGTTTCCATTTATCTGTGTAACGTATGGAAATTGCCTGATTTTTGTTTGCAATAGTATTAATTGTAGAGATTTGACACCATTTGTTTATCCGTTCACTCATTACTGAAGATCTGGGCTGTTGATGGTGTTCTATCTGAATAGATATACCATACACAGACATAATACTGTATGTTGTAGATGAATATATTTATTTCCAGATTTTTAAATCATTAGCTGGGCTGCTATAAACATCTTTAATTAACTTCTTACAGATGTATTCTCTCAATTGTTCGGGGTAATGTTATGGTTTGTACATGAAGGATACCTTTTATGAGGGCACTAACCCTCCATGAGAGCCCACCCTCGCAGTCTCATCTAAACCTAGTTACCTCTAAGTTTTATCCCATTGAGAGTTAAGGCTTCAGCATCAGAGTTTGAGAGAAAATAATGATCCAGTCCATATTAGCATCATAATATCGCAAGTTAGCATATGAATAAATACTCCTCTCTGGTAAAACACCAAGGTGTTATGGAAAACTGTTTCAACCCCCTTTCAGGAGCAGTCACTATTGAGCCAAGGAGCTCGGAGAGACTCTGTCTCTTCCATTTCTACCACCTCCACATGACGTCAGCCTGGGGAAAAAGAGTCTTTTGCATAGACTCACAAATGACACACAGTCCATATCCTGCCCATAGCTGTATCTGTGACTGCCATCTCCATCGCCCCACAGATCCTTCCAGGAAGCTACACTTCTCATCAGTGTTTGAGGCTGAGTTTATGTTGATGACACCCTCCAAAAAAAAAAAAAGAAGTTATTCAAGAAGGCTTCACCATACTCTTGTTACCATCTTGTCAGTTTGACGACATTCAAAATTATACACTACCATAGACCATGGACTGTTAGCTTTTCTAGTGTTTTGATTTGAAGAACCACAAAATATGATGTAAACTTAAAGAGTCACTGTTATCAATGAAAATATATTATGTCAAGTATTTGGCTTATTCTAAAACAAATTTGAACATTTCTCCTCTCACAGGTTTGTATAACCTTGTGTCTTGGCCCTTCTTGAACTAAAAGATTCACACTTCATAATCAGGAAGAATTTTGTTCATGAAGGCAAAATAAGAGTTGAGCCAAAGATCCTGTCCATCCCTAAAATTAAATCCAAGAAAAAATGTTTTCTTGACTTTCTTCCCATTCCCCCTTTCATTCTGGCAACAGGCTGCCATCAGAATGCAATCACTTCATTTTCTCATCATCTATCTCTTGTCTCATCAGGATTCATAACCCATTAGCATCCTGTCCATAACATCATATCTGGTAGCATTTAGCAATTGCTTGAAAATGTATAAACACAGGCATGCATACCTAAAATTTGCCTCTTAAATTTGACCACATTTTTTCACCTTCCAAATAGTCTTCTTGTTTTGGTACACATAATAAATAAATTCCAGATACTCTGTGAGGCATCATGGTTATCAGAAAGTTACAAGAAAGTTTAAAACATGATCCTAGTCCTTGAAAAACATATGCTTTAGTACTTAAAAAAGCATACAAGAAGAGCTATGACATGAAGCAGAAATTGGTAAGTACCCTTTGAGTGAGATAAATGACCACAGCTTGAAAGAATTGAGTGTCCTTGTAAGCAACTGCTTATTCTGCCAAGAGAGCTATGCAAGCGAGAGTTAGTATCCAAGTATGAAATAAAGCCAGGCTTTTATTAATAGCTGAGATGGTGCCCATTAATACTACCTTTGTGCTGGGGGAGAGAGCAGCTCTGAAGATAGTGTTAAAGCCCAAGACCTGTGGTTTGACTTAGAAGTAAGCATTGTCTGTCCCTATTGCTCATCCTGAAATGTGTAAAGACACCAAGTCGTGTTCTTTGATAAATTAGAAACACTGTTAGACCTAAAACAGAATGAAAGAATGGTGAGGTCATCTTTTGGGAAGATGGCTTATTATTATAGGGAAGATACCTATAAGAAAACAGAGATTAAAAACACACCTCATCTGGACTGAACATGAAACGAAGACTGTCTCACCCCCAAAAGAGACACAGTTCCCTGGTGTGCCCATAGAGAAAGATCATTCAGAGGAGCTGTGGGTCCCCTATTTTGATCCACTCACAATTGTTCTCTGTTAGAGGACCACTGGACAAGGGCAAGAGAATAATGTGAAGAGAAGACAGTAGCATAGCTTCCTTTCGATGGGCTGAAAATGAGCTGTGAGAGAAAGGGGCAGAACTGCCCTCCCCTTTCCTTAAATGTTCTTTCCAGGGTCTTTGCATAAGGAAGAGCTTCTCAAAACATGCATTCTGTCGAGAAAGTGTTCATTGAAAAATGTGGAGAGCTTTACCTATGAGTAGATTGAACACAGCCCTCCTGCATCTGTGTCCTACGGTTTCAATGTGTTCCCCCAAAGGACTATGTGCTGGAAACTTGTTTCCAGTGTGACAATGCTGCAGGTGCTGGAACATTTAAGAGGTGGGGCCAAGAGAAAGATAGCTTGCTATCTAACTGAGGCTGTCACCATCTGGGGAGAGGTGGGTAGTCCCCATGGGATCCCAGTGAAGTTTCTTGAGGATGAGTTCTTAGAAAGCAAGCCTATCCAATAGAACTGATCCCTTTTTATGAACCTGCCCTCTTTTGATTCTCTACCATGCTGTGGTAAGGATAGGATACCAAAACTATGCTAAATGAGCCCTCCAGCCACCAGAATCACAAACCAGATGAACCTATTTATAGAGTACTTAAACTTTTTCACTATGCTCTAACGACAAAAACAAGAATTGTAGACCGTATCTTCAGCAGACTTTTTCACACTGACTCTGGGCATGAGATTAACCTGAATCAATCGGTCATCAGCAACTTACATAAACAGTCATGAAGAGACATTTGCTTATTTCTACCTTGAAATCTTCTTAGACTTATATAATTGCCTAAGGGGGATACGTTGATCTGATGGAGGAGACAGAAGGGCAGAGCCACCAATGACTCTGTAAATTCAGTACCAGCCATAAAGCTTCTAGGTATATGTCAGCCTCAGCAAATTCCAGAACTGCCTAACCTGGGATGGACAAGATGAGCAAATAATCCATGGTCAGCACCTTCAGTGACTAAGGTTGTTGAAGAAGTCAGTGCTGGAAAGAGTTAATTGATGTGTCCTCCTGGAGAGATTTCCATATTTATTTATCTTACCATATGTCCCTTACAATAGAGCATTTGAAAGTTTGGCTTCACAGATCATATCCCAGGAAAACACTAGGATAATAAAAATTATAATAATTCAAGGAACCCAAGGCTTTAGAGAGACAGCAAAGAAAAGACATTGAAGATCTGTGGTGAAGTGTTTTGCAGAGGAGGAAATGGAGCCAATAGTATATGTTTACACTCCTAAGCAGTTGGGAGGACTGTGTTGATAACGATCCACCAATGCCACTCTGGAAGAGTGGATCGAAGGGAAAATGGTTTAGCTTGAAATATTAAAGCCAAGGATTGCACTATTTCCAGGAAGTGGAAGTCAATAGATGTCAGAAGAGAGCCAGGCCCCACAGAGGGTGGAGTGGCACTGTCTGTTCTAAACAGCAAATAATTGACTCAGGGAAGTGATTCTTCAGAAGGATGCCTCAGAGTGAAGAATCTGGGAGACCACATACCCGGAGCTAGACACAAGCAGCCGCCTTCTCAAGGCTGAGAGCAAAGGTGACCTGTAACTCAGATGTTTATTCTTTGGTCACTGTACCATACTCCTCAAGAGACATCTAGCCATTAATTGGATACTGACTCACTGGAAGGCAGCCAAGCAAACTGGCAGCCTAAATAAAAACATGTTTCTTGAAGAACAGATGCAAAGCCAGATTCATTAGACTTAAGGCAAGATGTATTGGTGGGGAGAAAAGGCAAAGAGTTGTTTTCTACTACTTGAGAGTTGTTTGTGTGTGGGAAAGAGGGCAGGCATATTTGATGTTGCTCGGAGAAATGTACTGACGCTTTGTGACATGGTGGTCCCTTTCCCTGGGGAAAGTTGAATAGAGATGGTGCGGACACCTGCCAAGACTGTGCTGCTGATCATGAGTAGAACGCAGGGGTGAGTTAGAACATCCTCGAGCTTCCTCCCAATATGTGGTCTTACAGTCTACAAATCAATGTTTTTCTATTAGTTCTTTCTGACAGCCAGGTTTCTGTTACCATAACAAAATAGCTGAAATATTTAATAAACTAAACTAAAATATTTAATAAGTTAATAAACTTATAAAAAGAATAGGTTATTTTAGGTAACAGTTTTGGAAGTTTCCCTCTATGTCTGGTTGGCACAGTTTGGAGGAAGCCCTTGGCAAGATAGGAGGCATGTGTGGTACAGCAAAACTGCTCACTTTAGAGTTGAGAAGTAAAGTGAGAGACGAAGGCCTGGGTTCCACAGTTCCACGGGGAGAGGGACATGATGGAGACATGCCATCAAAATCCTAAAGCCCTCACATCAGGTTACACCCCATAAAGGTCCCACCACCACCACACTATAGTACTTTCTTGAGGACAAACATAGCAAATGAGTCTTATGAGGTCATTCCAGATTTAAACCATACCTCTTCCCAAGATCAGAATCCACAAAGGGGGGGTGACAGTCTGCAAACCCCAGAAACGACTGGCACCTTCCGTGTTCTTAGTGCCCGAGAGCAGAGAGCATTATGTCAGCATCTGTGCGTAGTCTGACATGAAGGAAGGGCCACACCTGAGCGTCTTCACCTTGACACTGGGACTGGTCTTTCTCTACCACTCTAAACACAGGTCATGTGTTTCATCTCTGATTTGCAAACTTGACAACGTCTCCCAAAGGAAAGATGATGCTCCCTGACAAGAGCTGTACCTCCTCCCAGCCTGTTCCTTCAGATTGTGTGTAATTGATAGAACTCAGCAGAAATTTATTAGAACATCCAGGAAAAGTCACTGGGTTTCAAAATAACATTTGAAACTTGGCTGGCTTGCACCATGCAAGCCAAGGATGATAAAAGTTAACCATCAAAACAGAGCACAAAGTTTAATACAAGGAAGCAATCTGAACATTCTAATTCCATTCAGAGAGGAGCAGGTGGGCTTTCCAATTGAAAACAACCTGCAGTGTTTTAGAAAAGTTTTCAGAACTTATCATAAATATCTACCAGCAATCAGGCTAAGGAAATGGATGGCCTAGGAAAGTTCTCGTCACTTGCCCTGGAGAAAACTTCTCAGCAACACACAAGAGTTTGGACGGACTGGTTAAAGCAGACACTTTTGGTGCAAATTCCTAGGTTTGTGACCATGAGCTAGTCACTTGGCCTCTCTGTGCTTCAAGTTGTCCAACCATAGAAGGATTATATTAGCGTTCCCTTGCAGGACTGTTAAGAGAATAAAATGAATTAATGAAATTAAAGATAGATAGATGATAGATAGATAGATAGATGATAGATAGATAGATAGATAGATAGATAGATAGATAGATAGATGACAGAGAGATAGATAGATGATAGACATAAAAATGGATATAAAAAATATACATAATAGATAGCTAATAATATATAATAGATGATAGATTAGACAAGAAAAAACTTTTGAAAAATGACTATTTATTATTATTGTTTGTTACTAGATTGTGGTAATGGCTTCATAGTTATATATTTTTCTCCAACCTCATATATGTATATATATTAAATATGTCTAGAATTTTGACTGATGACTGTATTTAGATCAAAGGTCTTACTTCCTGCATATCAAATTCTCTCCATACATTTTGTTTGATCCATGTCTTCATCTAGAAATCTAGACACTTAAACAAAAGTCTATAAACAAAATCAGCAAATTCTTTCCCACCTCTTTCTCTCTCTCCATCTCTTTCTTTCTTTCTCTCTGTCTCTCTGTGTCTCTCTCTGTCTCTCTGTCTCTTTCTGTCTCTGTCTCTCTCTCTCTCTCTCTCTCTCTCACACACACACACACACACACACACCATACAAAAGTTACAGCAGCAATAGTATAACTACCATAAAAATTCTCATTCACAACAGGGTGAAATCGGAGGCCGCAATTACTGATACCTAGTTTATCCAAGCAGCTAGTATGGGCCCTGATCATTCATGAGCCAAAGAGAGTCTTGAATCTGCCAACTGGGAAATTCTTATGTGCATGGCTCTCTGCTGCAAACATCACTTCCTCCTGATATTCCCCCCCATTCCAGTTTTTCTCTTGACCAGAGAGGTGCGTATTGGGGTGTGTACCCTCACATAAGCCTGCACCTCACATCTTGTCAGTAGAAGAGGTTGTTTCCACTTTTGAAAGACATTGCTGAGTATACAGCAATATAATTTTATAACAGGCATTTTAGCCCATCAAGATATTGGTAGACTCCTTCAAATCATAAAATAGGGTCCCTGAACGCTCTTCCCTTCTCCTTTCATTGGGGTTTATAACGTACACATGTCTTTCCCATGGTCTCATCCTCGGAACACCTTGCCAACTGCAGCCAACAGTGGCCTGCCACATAACATGTGTCTTCCCCCATCTCTTTCTTCTAGAACCATAAAGCTATTTAGCATACATTGCCTTCCAAGTTACTGTTGTTATCAAGATCACCAAAGGCTTTGCCACTTCAGGACATGGATTGTTGCCTTTCCATCCCTGTATCCAGTCCCTCACTCTCATCTATCCCCATCTAATGAGACTGAGTTAAAGTTGTGATAGAACATCATCCATGTCTATCACCAATTTTGGCATTGATCAGGATGGTCGTGTTGGCTTCTGTGGTAAACATCGTAAGAGGACTTACTAAATTCCTCATACACAGAAAGGCACCTGACTAATATTTATCAAATAACTGCTTTATATTAAGCATATGTGCAAATACATTGTTTCGAAGCATTTGCATTTACACTTTTATATTTATACTTTTTAATAAGGCAGCATATTGAGGGCTACAGGGAATGTGGCTCCAGCATGTGAGTTAAGTTCCCCACATTGTGCACCATGCCTGGAGACCACTCCTCGGCAGAAACCCAAGCAAAGGAGACCCCATCATTCCTCTGATTCTCAGCATAGAAAACTTACATTTCTGTTTGTACTTATTATTTATATATTATAAAATATTTTAAATGCTGCCTACTGTGTAATACTTATTTGAATGAACTCTAAAATACAAGGGAAGGATTGATAGCCTTTGAAATAATGATGTTCTATCCCAGGACTTTTTTGCCTATATCTGTGCAGAGAGCATACTTGATGGAAAGTGTCCATGTCGATGTTTCTGATCGTTCTTGAATGGTTGATTTGTTATGTGATGTTTTCTATTCATTGAAGGGGTTCTATTGCACAGTGATTCATTGTCTGTCAAAGCCATGCATTGACCTATTTTAATTTCTACACACTGTGACCTATTGATCATTTTGAAGGGGATTGTGCTTGTAGATCAAAGTTGACAAAACTGTTGATTGATACAAACATAAGCATTACTCCATTCAGTATTTACTGAGCACAGGCTACTTAGGCACTAAGAAGAATTATTTTGATGCATACCATAAAATATTTTTAAATCAACATTTAAACAGTGCTTTAAAATTTGGCTATAATTTTAATTCCCGTGTGTGTGTGTGTGTGTGTGTGTGTGTGTGTGTGTGTGACAGTGGGGAGAAATGAATAATAAAATGCACAACACATTCGCCAATTAAAATGCCAGAAGATTTATTCTGATTGCAGGCTAAAATGTTAGAAGATTTATTCAATTGAATAGACATAATTTGCAAAGCACTTGTCCTTTCTAGATTTATGTTACACATGTGGAATGATGCTTAAACAAGACCAATGTAAAGAACATCATCTTAAACATTTCCCTGTTTCATGAAAACACTGCGTGCGACAATTAAGGGCAAGTCACAGAGAAACAATCCTGTTAGTAAAAGTGACACGGGGACGTGATCCCACTGCATCAGCCCCCTTTCCTAAGTTTGCTGTGTAAACTTTCCCGAGTGCTTTTGTTGTATCGGGGAAGTGATGCCAGGCGGTCTCTAGATCCCACTCTAAAGGCTACAGCGATATGAATCCACATGGTGCTAACAGCCATGGCTGCGGGATAGAAAAATCCTCCGGATACCTGAGACCTTCGCTCTGCATCTGCCTCCATCTGGGGTTTGCAGAAGAACCTTGCCTGCTCCTCCTCATGACTAACGAGTGTATATAGCAAACTCTTTGAAATGTGAGTATTATGGGAAGGATCGCAGTTGCTTTAAATTATAGAAGTTGGCAAGTGCCTGGGAGAAGGAGTGGGAGGCTGTTTAAACTGAGAAAGACGGTTGCAGAACTTCATCCGACAGCATGAGCGCCGCGCTCCGCACACATCCTCTGCTTTTCACCACCGCACTTCTCTGCATCGTTGTGGAGCAGCTCCTGTAGTAAACGCATTTCTGCTCTGAATACTCGTTAATGATTTCTAACTTCATGGGAGAACCAAAGCACAGAAGTTTCATGTTTGGGGGAGAAGTCTGAACCCAGCAATGCCCAGGAGAGGTAAGCTATGCTTTTTATTACAGCTTTTCTCTTTTCCTCTTCTGTTTGGACTTTATCAAAATATTTGCAGGAAGAACCACAGACAGCTACTTGTAAGGAGATGAGGGGACATGCGGAGAGAGTGTCAACAAATGGTAAATCAGAGGCTGGGGAGTCTCAGCAGCAGTGTCTCTCCGACTCTCTACTCCGCTTGGTGTGGCAGGCGTCTTTGCATGAAAATGCTGTTTCTCTAAAAAAGGTGGGAGGGGTTCTCTGAAACCCCCAAATTTTGAGCATTGACTGTCCAGTGGGCAGTGGGCTAATGCATAGCCAAGATCTCAATATCTGTTTATGCGCAATTTGCTCCTAGAGCTGAGAGTCTTGGAACTCGGGAAACTTCCTAGACTGTGGTAACATTCTAAAATGTCTCTCAGTCGTGGTTCCTGTGACTTACTGCTTATGGACTACTTTCTGTACAGTTAAGGAAACCATTTGACTGTTTCATGTAAGAACCTAAGAATATATTACTAATATTAACTTTATCTCCCTGGAGGAGAAAAATAAAACAAAAACAGTTGAACATGGCATGACATTGTGAGCTTAAGTCATAGCCGGCTGATGGTGTCGTTATCTGCACAGAGTAACTGACTTGCCTGTTGTGCCTTCGGATAGCTCTTTCTTTTTGTTTTGCTATTTTGGTTTTTTTTCTATGTGTTGGTCTTTTGAGAAGCATCTTGGGGTGGAGGTTTGTGAACATTCTGTGCGCCTTTCTGTTTCCTGGAGAAACACTCTGTTATCAGCGAGCTCCTGTTTTTCCAAGGCAGAATTCCAGGTGCAATCCCCACCGCACCCTAGATATTCACTGAGATCAGAAGATGGATCTTGCAGGCTAAGAGTTTTAGCAGAACTCGTCGTTCCATGAGCACACACACACGTGTGTGTGTGTGTGTGTGTGTGTGTGTGTGTGTGTGTGTGCGTGTGCATGTGTGTGTGTGTTCTCAGGCAGAGGTTAGAAAACTGTGGGTTTGGTTGAGCTTACGTGGTTAGAACCCAAGGAGGTTAGGTAACCTCCATCTGCAAGATCCTCTCCCCGGTGTAGAAATCATAGCAATCAAGGCAGTTAGGCCTGGGAGAAAATGGGAGCTACTGCCGCAGTCACTGTCTCCAGCTGAGAAAGCCTCTACCTTCTTGTTATTTTTTCCCCTTCTGTGTCAAAGTCTAGTTACATAATAAGAATTGCTCTGGCTTCCCTTGCCTTGAGGTCTTGTTGATTAAGAACGGAGTAAAGGCATTACTGTATAAAAGCAAGGAGGAGTCTCTATTAGCTCCTGGCAAGGTGGTCAAGAAGAACTATTTGTTAGCTACGTCCCTAGACCCAAAACTGCTAATGGAGCAAGTAGCCCGTGACTGCCAATCCATAGGTTTCTCCATTCCATATTGTCCCTAATTTCTTTTTCTCCCTCTGTGCTATCCACATTAACCTACAGACCACTTCTAGGGAGCAGGAGATCAGACAAGCAAACCTATCTCCCCCTTTTCCAGTCCTTCGGGCCCACCCCTGGACAGTAGAGGAAGCCCCCACCCTATCTGGAGGGGGTCTCCAGTACCCCACCCATGACTTCATCGCAGGCAGCGAGAGAGCTGGATGGCCAGCGCTTGCATGGCGCCTGAGTGGGCCCTGGGGATGGGTGCGGCCTAAAACTGCGCAGTATGGCATGACGTGGTTTCCCATCACAGGCTCCCACAGAGGCTGGCGGCATCTCTGGAAGTCAAACTTGCCAGGCCCCACCCCAGAGCCCAAGGAGCATGCATGCATGCACACATGCACACACACACACCACACTCCCCTTCCCCCTCCTACACTCACACACACACACACACATACACCGTGAAGAGGAAATCAAAGACAATAAGGGTAGCTAACAAAAATCCCTAAGCCAGCTGACTCATCCAGGGCTTAGTCACGTGCGCCGAGTATTGAAACATGGACAGTGCCTTAGAAGCAACCAGTCAGAGCTGTCTCCCAAAGGGTCTTGATGAGAGATACCCAAGGAGACCTAAATGTGTCCTTGCTACAGAATCTAGGAGAAAGAAACAGACTCTTCCAGGAATGGGGAGAAGAGAATGTTAACTATTGAACTGCCAGGAGACTGTGGCTACCTGTCTGACCTACTTCTGTGTGAGCCAGGCTTACCCAAGTTTGTAGGCTATAGAATGGGTCTCAAGTCAGTTGTCTAGACTTGACAAGTCATGCTTAGGGGTCAAAGGTCCAAGGGCTAGAAGAAGAACTCCATCTTGTTCAGCAAGTCTTTCCAGAGGTCACACTGTGTGCCGGGCACTTTAGCAATGTGCTTTAAAGGCAATGTCACGGTCAGCAGCAGTGCAGACAATGAGACCACCAAGAAATGCCTTGTACCACAGTCGGCTTCAGTCAGAGAGAGATCCCTATGGAGGAGCCTTTGAAATGGACTTCGGAGGCTGAGCCCCTTACCACAAGAAAACCAAAGGATGGGCGCCCCAGCACAGAGGCAAAAAGGTCACCCCAGCTCTCCAACAGGGAAATATTTTACACTGCTTCCCAAAGCAAGTTCCAAGTAACTGGCTTCATGGCTACTAGTCAGATGATAGTTCAATATATTGCTTAGTTAGGCGACTTGGGGAATGTGGAACAGGGCATTTGGTTCCAACTTTGTAGATGGCTGACATCAATCTCAGCCCTCACCCCGGTGTATGAACTTGGACCCTTTCAAATGTCAGGGTTTTCACTGGTTAGATGAGAATAGCAATGTATCTGTTTTCTGGGGGCATTCTGGGGGATTGCCTTAGAGGGTCTGTGCGCGGGCCTGTCTCGGAGCAATGTCAGCTGTCGTCAGCAATTCGGAGCTGCTTTTGCTGCAGGACCTCTGCTCCTTTCCCTGGTTAGTGAGTCCTCTGGCTCTCCGTGAGTGGCTCCTAATGAAGACTTAATGCTTTCCAAAGTCATTAGACCAAGAAGCTTGTTTTTTTTTAAGAAAAAAAAATGGATGCCTGTTGAAAAGCTAGTGAGCTGAGAACAAGTGTCCTTAAGTTGCATGAGGTTTCCCAAGACTTACTAGAAATGTACCAATTCCCGCTGGCCGCTTCACAAACCGCCCGCTCTGGAAACCCAACTGAGATTCTCAGAGGGTCCAAGAAACTTGAGTTATAAAATCCATTTTCAACTTTTTTAGATGGAAAAGGGGCAGAAAACTAAAAAACTAAAAATGCTGTCAGTGACTAAAGACTGGAAAAGTCCGTTTTTACCTACGGGCAGAGAACCCAATGGAGCTGAGTGTGGGTGCTAAGTCAGCAGAAACTGCTATCTCACTTTCGGGGACTTCTCAAGAGAGGAAATAAAATGTGTACTAGAGATCCGAAATGCAAAACTCAATAATTGTAACATGAAATGTAAGAGAGACTCCAATTAAATGAAACTTCTAAAAAGAAGACCCGAATAGTCAGAATAGTAAGCCCCGTTCCTTAATTACTGGTGTGTGCAGAGAATCCTGCTCCATCCTTCCCAATAGGGCTAGCCCGGTCCTAACCTACAGCCCACAGGTGGAAGCAGGAGACTTGTTCCTCACGGGAGAAAACGGAGGCAGAGAAACTCAGAAAATCCCCTCCTCTTTCCGAGCCTAAGTGCTGGAGGGGGAAATCTCAAGCTGAAGTACATCTGATGCCTTGGCCCTGGCCAGGAAAGAGTCCTCAAATTAGGTGACATGTCACAGGATCCTTACGAGTGAGGACTCGTGGGTGGGGCACTCCAGGCAGAGAGGACAGACTGAGTACAGGAGAGAACGGAGGGGCGGCAAGAGAGCAGCCCTGACAGAACAAAGTGCAGCCGCGGGGAGCACCACCTAGGAAGATGTAACCCCAAAAGCCTTGAATGCCATGATGCAAAGTTTGGTGTCTTTTCTGGAATAACCATTAAATGATTGCAAACAAGAAGTAACGTGATGAGAGCAGAGAGAGAACCATGCTGGAAGGCTAGGTGTGTCCAGGCGAGATGCTGCGAGGCGCTAACCTGCTGCAGAAGTTATGGGGAGGAGTTCACATGGCCCCATCTACACAGTCGAGACCTGGTCTTTGAGATAGCAACCCTCCGACCTCACCAGATCCACATCCCATGTTGGCCTCCTGCGCAATTCCAGGGTGGTGGACCAGGAGTGTGGGAAGGGCTGGCTGACCCAGGAGAGCCCTCCCAGTCTGTATTCAGGAAGATACCATTCTAAGCGCTTTTATGGAAATCATTAACTATACTGTTCCCTGTTCGATCACTGGGTTCCAGACTCTTAGCTCATATCAAGCAGGCACATTTCCAAAACAACCTTTGGGTCTACAAAAGTTTTATGAGTTTACAGCTAAAGCAATTACACAATAATGGTATTGGCACGCAATGATGGGGAGGGGGGTGTTCAGTTCATATATCCCTTCCGGAGGAACTTAAGTCCCTCTTCCTGGCTGTCTGCCTTTTGCAAAAATAAACTCCCCTGTGTCTGAGAACTCTGACAGCAGCTTGCACCACATTCTCGGAGTATTTTGAATGGGAATACCCACAGGGGTGCTTTATGAGCCTCTGCGACAACCCAGGTGATGGCATTCAGGGATCAGGAGTTAATTCCCCTTGATTCCCCAATGCCTTACAAAGGAGCAGAGGGCTGCAAGAAGTGTCGCATTCCTGTACTTTCTTTAATTCAACTGAAATCCGATTCCAAGAATCCACGCCAGCAGGGCTTGAGCTGCAGGAATTACTGGTGCTGCCGGCTCTACCACCTATGGCACCAGGATCAGACAGTGGTCCCAGGAGATCCGCCATCACACCTGTTACACCAGCTCTTCTCTCTTCTCTGTTTCAATTACATGTCCAAACCCTGGCTATGTACTGGGGATCCCTGAAAAGATTGCAGAGCCCAGTATCTGAGCGTTACTAGGCAGCTGTGGCCTCTGAGATATGAGTCGTGCTGGATAGACATATTGATTTCTCATAGATTCTTTAACCCGTCTGCCAGGTCTGGGAAAATGTCTCACGAAAGCCCTTCATTTTCCCCTCCCACACAAATACATGGAAGCTGGGAATCTCTTTGTAATGATTTTTTTTTTGTCTTTTTTATCTTGGTGTTGAGATTTTAATTACATATTTTCCTTTCCCTTTCCTCCCTCCAAGTTCCCCCATCTGCTCCTCACTCTCCTTCAAATTCATGACCTCTTTTTTCATTAACTGTTGTTGTATGAGTATATGTATTTGTATGTTCCTAAGGCCAACCTGTTGTGTTTATATACCATAATACATTATTTGTATTATGTTTCAAGGCTGACCATCTGGCACTGAACACTAAGTGGTGTGCCCTTCCCTGGGGAGGACCACCTCTCTTGCTCCCAGGTTCCCAGCTTTACTCAGTTGTCTGGAGTTCTCTGTATGGGGTTGGAGACACATGGGCTTTTCCCTTTGCAGCTTGGAATATTGCTTGGTGTTGTCCTTGTGAAACTGGAACTCTCTAAAAAGAAAGGCAGAATTTTCCCTTTTCCTGAAACAAGGAGGTACATAGGGTCCGCCAACACCCTTGAAACACGGGGTGGAGATGGCAAACAGCACAGAAATGAACAGCCCAGGATGTTCCATTGTCTTCCTGCGAGGTAGAAAATAACCACCCAGGAAATGTGCACCCCACTAATTAACAAAGCAAATTCTCCGAAGTTACAAGCTTCTACCAAAAGAAGTATCTAGTATGTTCATATTAGCAGTCTCCTTTAGTTATGCGCCTGCTACATTGCCAGCACTGTGCACCTACGGTGACCACAGTACCCTTGTTTTTAGACAAGAGAAAGTTGCCTAAGGACCTTTAGGTAGCATACATGTGCACGTGCACATATGTGTGTGTGTGTGTGTGTGTGTGTTGTTTGCATCCATGTGCATACGCATATGGAAGCCAGACAATGTGGAAATTGTTCCTCAGGAGACACTCACCTTTTGTTTGTCTGTGAAAGTAGACTAGACTAAGGGGCCACTAAGCCCCAACGATCCACTTCAGCCTCTTCAGCTTTGGGATTACAAGGTCATACCACAGTGCTCACTCAGCCTCATTTCCAGATTTTAAAGCAGGGATGGGTACTGGATGTTGAACTCAGGTCTTGGTGTTTGCATGGCAGGCATATTACCAAGTGAGTCATCTCTCCAGCCCATGGAGTAGGCGTTTGCACGCATGTTATAACTGTCTCAAGAAATACCTAGGTAACTACCTCCAATTAAGATGGAATGATTATTATTTTGTTTTATATGTATAAATGTATTACCCGGTTGTATGTCTGTGCACCAAGTACATGCCTAGGGCCTCAGGAACCAAAAGAGGTCATTGGTCCCCTGTTGTTGGAGTTTCAGATAGTTGTAAGCTGCTATGTGGGTGCTAGAAATGGAACCCCAATACTCTAGAAAACAGTCAGTGTTCCTAACCACTGAGCCATCTCTCCAGTCCTTAAAACACATGTTCAGCGGAGATCTTCTGTCACTATGGAGCTTATGTTTTATTTGGTAAGATGCACCCAA
The DNA here is from genome assembly GCF_037038515.1 of Microtus pennsylvanicus. Classification (NCBI taxonomy): domain Eukaryota; kingdom Metazoa; phylum Chordata; class Mammalia; order Rodentia; family Cricetidae; genus Microtus; species Microtus pennsylvanicus. The sequence continues at coordinate 54,282,404 of NC_134590.1, read as the reverse complement.
AGCAGCATATTACCCAGCCTCGTAGTTCACCTGTGTGGTGGCAGACGGAGGATCCAGTCCTGTTGAAAAGAAGGCAACAAGGTAAAGGATATTGTCCAATGCAAACTCTCGTCCATTCCTCTCTCGTCTGCCTCTGACTCAGGAGAAGAAAGCGACCCCCAACTCACGAACAACTAACTACAGAGCAGCACCAACTGATGCAGTTCTGAGCCTCTGCATCCTACCAGCAACGCAAAGCCAGGGCTGATCCTGTCGTCCTTAAACACATTGCTGCCAGATGGTCTCAGACAAAACTCAAGAGCAGTCATTAAGACACTATTTGCTTGCTAATGGCCAACATCCTCCAAACAGCTTATCCTCTTAAATTAGGGCACTTTTCTTTTTTTAGAGTGTTGTGGTTTTTCTATATTAATTTATTTGTATAAGACTTTATGAAGTGATTTCTATTTCATTCCATTCTGAACTCTAGTTTAACATTAACCTGGTCTGGCATGAACTTGTTTACAGAGGCATTAAGTAATCACCTTCCAGAATCACTGCTCTTTCTTTGTTCCCTCTACAATAAAGAGCGTGCTTCTGGGTGTGGGTTTAGGGAAGGCTATGTTTGCAGTGTGTTTCCCAACCGTAGGGACTGGAAACTGAAATTCCATGCAACAGTATTGGGAGGCGGAGCTTAATGGGAGGAATTAGTCATGGGGACTCCAGGTCTTGAGTGTACCGATGCCCTTAGCACAGGGCTTCCTTGTGGTGAGTTCCCTTGCGTGGATGCACTCATGACATGCTGATTTCTCAAATAAGACCAATCACTGTCACGGCCCTTCCTAGATAAGGGCTTTTTGGTCTGAGACTCCCCAGGCTACAGAAGTTAGTGTTCGTCACTTGCATCCTGGCATAGAACAAAGGGTATTGCAGCGGGAGCTTTAAGCATCTCTCCCTTGAGCACTCAACTTGTCACCTCCCTGCCTTCCACTCTCCTCTAGAAATCCCAGACTTTTGAGTAGCCAGCTCTCTGTCCCTAAAGCGGCCCTTGACTAACTGGGGTCTGAGGAATCCAAGTCCACTTCCGTTAACGAATCCTATCAACCCAAAGAACTGCAGGGTCATATGATCCCAATGTAGTCTGAAGATAGAATGTAAAGCCCTTGTTTCTTAAAGGAATTTACCTACGAGGTCCTGGAATACTCAGTGCCCCTGCAGTCAAGAGTTAATGCTATCCGAATGGACTTTTAAACTCCATCCAAGATACAGACTTTAAGCTTTAATAGCAGCAGAAACAAATTCTGATGCCTAGTAAAATTACCCCTTCTGTGAAACTGCCCAAATGATTAGAAAGGTCATTTTATCAGAATCTGCCATTTTACTTAAGACTGTCCCTACTCTGCCTTCTTACACAGCAAGGGAAAGTCCTCTCTCCTCTGCCTGTCTTTCCCACCACTCCAGTGTCTCTATGGAAAGAATGTCTCCCTGTGCTTTGTGGCTTACTAAGGATGTATGTGTGTTCTCCCTTGACATGGAATGCAGGCCTGACCCCAGGTTCCAAGACCTCCACTCTCCCATCATAGATCCCATTTTTCCTGTTACTATGACACCAGTATCCTGATAAAAACAACTTAAGGAGGAGGAGTTTCTTTAGTCTTACAGGCAGTCACAGCTGGGAAGCCAAGACAGCGAGAGCTTGAAGCAGCAGCTCCTGTTGTATCTGCCGTTGGGAAGGGGACAGTCATGATTGCTTATGCCCAGAGAGCTTCCTCTCTTTTGCTCAGTTCAGGACCCAAGTCCAGAGAATGGGGCCTACTTTAGGAGTGTGTCTTCTGAACTTAGTTATCCTAACCAAGAGCATTCCTCACAAGAGTCCCTCTATGCTTATCCGGAGGTGACCTCAGATCCTGTCAGATTGATAATCAGTATACACACCAAATCAAACCCTCGGTCTCTAACTCCTGAAGAACAGAGGATACCTGAAGGCTTTCCCCTGGGAAAAACAAAGGAATCTCATCCCTGATTTTGAGCTAGAAAAAAAGAGCAAGATTACATGGAAAGCCAGATGTTTCTTGCGGTGACCCTAACCACCACTTAGGTTATTGTCTGGCACCTACAGTCCAGGGGAGCTGTTAAGCTCTGTGACACAAAGGTCCTTCTTCTATTAATGCTAAATTTACACCAACAAGACCGCCAGTAAAAAATTCAACTAAAACATTCTGTTTCTTAAAATGGTTCTAACAAACCTTGCTTTCATCCATATTCGAATTGGTTTTTTCGTTTCTAATTAACTAATAATTAATCATAAATTAAGAATCTGGGGTTATGATCTTTTGGTATGGCAGCCTCAGCACTGACTTTCCCTTGCTCTGTGATGCTGTGTAAGTCATTTGACCCAGCTGAGCCACTGTTCCTCCTTGAAAATGGAGCCAATATCTACCTATCCCCCTGGCCCACGATGCAAGAAAAAGTGTGCAGACTGGAAGGTAAACCACAAATGAGTTACTGGGGGAGCCTCGTTCTTTAGACAAGCTTGATCATTTCACCTTAGCCCCCTTGCTATGGTTCATATATTCTCTTTGGACAAATTAGCATTTAATTTAATGAATACAAACAAAATACAAGCAAGAGGAAAACAAGCACACCAGGGATGCAGAGAAGAGACTGGTGTGAGTGTAAAGATGTCAAGGAAGACAATTTCAGCCAAGCTGACTGTACTTCCATGCTGTTGTGAGGGCAAAATGACAAGCACATTCTAGGGGGGCTAGCCTTGGCTAGCTGTCATCATGTCATATCGCTTTTATCCACAGTCTGTCTCACTTTCTATGGCTTCATTGAAGACCAGCCCCATTCAGCAATCATGGAAACTTCCATAAGTGCGTGATTCTTAGGTTTTAATTTATAAACCATTCAGATGTATGTAAAACCTCACGGAATTTTGTACTCTCCCTTCCTGGAACGCCGATTGGTCCTTGTCCAGAGTATCCACTCTGTATATATTACCCACCTGCTAGTCATTTAGTAGCCTTTCCAGCGGTCAAACTGAGTGTTCTCACTTCACAGTGTATAACTCCAAGTAATCCTAGTTTACTTAATACTGATCCCAAAGTGCAAACTTTTATTACAATTTAATTGTTCTACATTGTTGATTGCTATAAATCCTCTTCATCTCTTACTGTACCTAATGCATGAATTAAACATTATTAAAAATATGTATGTATAGTTTTGAAAACCCATAATATAAACAGACCAGTGCTCTGTGAGATTTCAGAGTGGGTTTTAGACTGTTAATCTCCATAAAGAATGGGGCATATGTGTGTCTGATTTGGGATAATTCGTGTTTGCTATTTGCATATACAGTTCAACACACCTTCCCTGATGCTTCTGTCTATGAAAGAAAATATAACCATTTCTCAAAAAAATACACTATAAATAAGACACTAGCATATTTCTGGACAGTACCTTGAGTCAGCAGTCATAGGCATAGATCTACAAGAGTAAACAAGCAGTAACCACACACAAATGCACATGTACTGGGAAGACCCCAGAGAGTGAGGACTGCAGGCTCTAACTGAAGCAGGCACAATCCACGTGCTCTGGGGATGATGTCCAAGGAAAATATGGCCTAAGAGCCAGATGTTCATGTCTTTTATTATTTTTTTAAATTTACTTATTTAATTTATATCCTAACCACATTTTCCCCTCCCTCCTCTCCTCCCATCTCTCCCTCCCCTCCTCTCTGTCTCCTCCTTTAATCAGCTCCTCTGTGTCTATTCAGAAAGGGGCAGGCCTCCCATGGGTGTCAATAAAGCATGGCATATCAAGTTGCGGGAAGACTAAGCATCTCCTCTGGTATTAATGTTTAATGAAACCTTTGTGTCTAAATTTCTTAATAAAATTTTCCTGGGCAGGGGAGATGGCTCATTCAGCAAAGTGCTTGATGAGCAAGCATGAGAACCTGAGTCCAATTCCACAACTCACAGGAAAAAACAGACGTGGTGGCAAATGCTTGTAAACCAGCCGAAGAAGGTAACTGAAGCAGATCCTTGGGCGCATTGGCCTGTCAGGCTAGCCTAGTAGGTGAGTGAGTTTCAGACCAGCGGAACAATCTGTTTCAGAATGCAAGGTGGGTAGCTCCTGAGGAACAACACGCATGGCCCCACACACATGCGCACAAAGACACACTGAGAAACAAATACACACGAATGCACATACGCACAAGTAATTGTAACATGTTTGACCTACAGAAACAGAACTTTCATATGGCTCAACTGGCAACCATATAGAAATATTTTAAAACTGTTTTCCTGTGGGAAATCCCAGGAGCATCTGCCACTCAGCAGCGTGCCCTGATTCAGCATATCACATATGCAGATGTTCCCAGCTACAGAAGATGGCGCAGGGTACACTCATGCAACAGGAAAGCGCCAGTAGCCCACAAACTCCCTTTCTATTTCGCAACACCGTTATAAAGTTCACACTACACATCTGCCCCTGTGAGACCCAAAGCCTCACATCAGTCAAAAGCAGCAGCTACATAAATGAGTATATAATCTGTTGGCCGATGGAGCTGTATTTTCACACCCTTTGTCTTGCAACTCAACGGGATACATGTGAATTCACTGCCCACTCCCGCAGAGACAGACAACGATGATCATCTACTCGTGGTAATTCCAGTGTTCATGACCATTCGTTCTTCTGTGGTGACTCAACCGCACCTTCATCTCCCTCCTTTCTTATCCCGGCCAGCGGGATACGAATGGTGGTCCCTGGTAAACCTAGAGGAGGAAGAAGAATGAAAGGCACAAGAGACACGAGAAATGAGGGCAAGACAGTATTTCTGATCAAACCGCAGTTTATTATTCCTCAGAAGCTGTTATATAGCATCCGGGCTAGGGGCAATGGGGGTGTCAGGTCTGATGGAAATCAGGCCTGGAGACATCCTTATCTGAGAGGTAAATACTGAGAGTCTGTGATTGTTGACTAACAAAGGAAATGCTAATTGTTTCTAAGAGCCTGGTGCCTGCAGGTCTCATTAGGCTAATGTCCTAGGTCCTGAACGTGCCCTGCAAAGGTGAATATCTTAAGATGGTTGTAAACAAAATAGAGATCTCAAAATACAGGTCTTTGCTTCTGGCATTTTCTAGCCCTTAACCAGGTCCTTGACTCAGACCGCTGCTTCAGCAAGGCTTTCTTCCAGCTCTCTTCTCTGAACCCTGCCAGCCTTTCAACCTCTGGTTTCCATTTCCCCCTCTTGTCCCACATTCTCTTGCTGTTCCGGCTCCTTTCTCTCCAAGTCCGCTCTTTCCCCGTTTCCTTCAGGCAGCTTCTCCGCGCACTTCTCTAGTCCGAAGTTGGTCTCTTCATTCTTATTTATGCTTTTTATCTCCTGCAATGTCTGTGTCCCTAGATAACCGAGGTTCCTCGCACAGGACCCGGATTTTAGCAAAAATTCCATAAATACCAGTTGGTCTTTTTGTATGTGATTTTAAGCAACGGGGGAAGACATGTGCAGAATAAACAACTGAAATGGAAACACAAAATCAAAGCCATGACAGGGAGAAGAAATAAAATATGTGAACCGAAAGAACCAGTCTAGTTAGAATGATTGAGCGTGAAATCTCGCTTCCTGGCAGCCCAAGCATGTATTCTCTGGTGTGTGGAGGGTGAAGGGCCGAAGGAGAGGAAATGAATTCTCCTTTCGCCCCGACAAAGCCCTGCTTTCGGAGCACATGTTTTTCCCCATTTCTTCGTTCTGTTTTCAGCAATCTATTAATCTCTTGCTGAACATCCAGATCGTCACCGTGTCAAAGCCTCCTGCAAACCCTGTTTAGACGGTTGTTCTCTATAGTAAACACAAAGCTTCTGGCGAGGACAATTTATGTTGATGCTGTTGCTATGGTGTTGGGAAAGGAGACTTGCAATTCTTGGCTCATCAGCTTCTGCTGGTTAGCAGGTTCCAGCTGCAGGGGCTGGCTTCAGGAGGGAAGAATCAGATAAAGGAAAGAGGGAAGGGCAGTTCTTCTGAATTCTCGTCCATTTTCCTCCATGGTCACCCTGAGCTTCATCCTTCCTCGATTCTAGTCTATCGGTCTTCCTCTAGGACCCATTCAAGCTGAATTTTTCATTCCAGTGGGACTTGCAAGCTTTACTGAGAGTGGTATTTAAGCCAAAAGGCCATCAACGTGAAGGGTGGCTTTCATTTTCTAGGTGGTATCATTGGTGAGTTCATTTTCACTTTGCATCTCTTTGTAAAATGGGAAGATGGGATATACATCAGACTCACTATATGGCTACAGCAGGTAAGCACAGGGGTGACTAGCAACCCATCCACAACTTGGTTTGAGCCACAGGCACACATTGCTCTCCCGACAGTGCCCTAGCCACCGGGGACTCTACCTGCTTTGAGCTACATTCCTCCCTTCCCCAGAGCAAACCACTCACGGCAACCTAGAGCCCCCCAAAACACTTAGCAAAACAGATCTTGAAGCTAAGGGCAGTGGGCCAATCCAGCCTAGACTGCTGCTTGTGCAGGAAGGAAAACTCTATCCTCAAAATAAACATTTAGGGAGGAAAAAAAAACCTGTTTACCATCGTAGGCCTATGCAAAATTGGCATATGATTACATACGCATAATTACACAAGATTAAAATTAGATGCATCTTTGGAAAAACATGTCCAATGGCTTACATAAAGCAAATCTATCAATCAACATGGAAATCACCCATATTCTGCCCCCAGCCCTAACTCTTCCGTCTGGAGCCACACAAAGACGCCCCTGGCAGTCATCAGAGGCTTTGAGTACATATTTGAGCTTTAAGTTCCCTTGCTATTTGTTCTGTCTGTACTTTCACTTCACTTCTGACTGAAACCCCTCAATAGTGCACGAATTAATTGTGTATGCTTCTTCGATTCTTTAACAAGATGCCAAGGGCCTGCAAACACTCAGTCCAGACAGAGACCACCAGTAGCAGGGTTTCGGTGAAACAGTAAAGGGGCTGTATAAATAAATCATAGCTACTGTTAAAATCCTGTCTCCACCACTGGGAACAGACTATAAGATAAACCCTTGGCAAGCAGCGGGTAACAATACTGTGTCACTGAAGGATACGGGCATTTCAGGCGGTCTCAAAGCTGGCTGCGCTTTAACTCATAGAGAGGGAGCCTCAGAAACCCCTTATGTGCAGGCTATCCCCACAACCGTCAGAGCTCTGAGGGTGGACCCAAGGTGTGTATAGTTTTGTAGAGCTCCCCCATGACTTCCGCGTGCAGTCTTTGTGAAGAATCAGCGACTTACAGAACGTGACAGACAATGGTGTAGCTGTTGTGTTGCCAAGGCCTTGACTCGAGGACACCGACTGTTCTTTAACCACAGCTGGACCCTTCCAGGAACGCTGAAGAAAGAGAAGTCATGGAAGGCACGTGTGGGGACTTCTATGTCTACAGCATCGACAGTCTAATTCTTTAACCAGCATGGTGGGCAGAAAGGAAGGAGGCTTGAAGAGTTAGCAAAAGCAACAGAATCTGGTTTTGGAATGCAACTGACTTTTAGAATATGTCAGACCTAAGCATATTTGAGCCAGAGTAAATCAAGCCAAATCACGTTAAGTTTACGAGATATTTTTTAAATAGTGAGAAGCTGTTTGCTTACATCCACTAGATGTAGCAGAGTCTCTTGACCACGTGGGTCCCCACCTCACACCTCATCATAGATTTCTCTTTAATTGCTGTTTGTGAAACTGCTCAAGCATAGCCACTTCATTACCTCTCCTTTATCATCACAAGCTTCCCACAAAAGGCCTACCCTCCATTTAACACAGAAAGAAAACAATTCAGATGAGTCAACAGAACTCATTGAGAACAAGAATTTGCCTGAAGTCAGTAGAAGCCAAACTAAGACGCAAGCCTGGGTCGCTATGACCCTCTCAAGCCCACTGGTTTTGACCCTGATACTCTGGATGTAAAGCCCAGCCTTCATTCCTACAAAGCTATGTGTTCGTTTCATAATCTGCAAAAACATGATAACTGTGCCCTAAAGAATCTGACAGACACAAGAATCTCTGAATGAAGGAGAAGATATCACCAAGTCTGTAGTCATCTCTTCAGGTCCAAATCATTTCAGAGAGAAGTGGAGGGGTGTGGGGTCTTTGCTCTCATTGACACAGATGCCTAGGATGGTGGTGGAGGAGCAGCCAGAATAGGAATTGCCCATAACTGTCACTAATCAGGAAATGTTGCTCCCTCAGCTTGGGCAGTCGGGGTTGGATAGAGCTGAATGTGCCAAACACCATTCATCTCCGCCATCTGCTCCTTCTACTCCCTGAACAAGGAGTCCTTGCTGACTTCTGCCTGCCAAAGCATCATGTGTGCCAGCTCATTTGGCCATCTCCTCTTGAGGAAAGCCAGTCTCTGTGTCCTTTGATTGCTCTGAAAACTGATTAGTGTCCATTTGCAAGCCCCCGTCTCCTCCTAATGCCTCCAGGTGTCTGTGAGCCACGGGGCTTTGATTTCTGGTCTATTAACTCTGAAGAGAATTAACCCTAATAAAAATATAACATTCGCTCCAAATAGCTGGATACTGGATGACAGTGAGATGCTCTCCTTTGGTCTGCACAATGCCGAGATTAGGAGGAGTTCTTCTTTGCAATGAGAGAGAAATGAGCAAAATGCCACTTCCTCCCCAGAAGAAAGGCTGATGCAAGATCCCCTTGAAGGAGTAAATGGCACTTCATATTGCTCTAATAAAAAGGAAAACACTTTAATGTTACTTTGAAAGGGGGAAACTGACTTGCAGCTTCATTCCAGGATTAATTTAGTTTCCTTGAGAATAAATCTTAATAAGGCTATAACTTTGACTGTTCAGTTCAGATAGAAAAAAAAATGCCAAAATGTCCAATAAAGCACAGATTAGCTAAGCATTTTTTTCAGTTCACATTTCCATGTTTTTTTTTCAAAATTTATTCTAGTGAGAATTTGAAAGAAGACATGTCACATACCCATCAATACAACCAACTCAGATAGAAAACGAGTCTCAGACCAAATTGGTCCAGGGAGTTTATGGCAATTTGGCCATGGCTGCTGTCCAGAAAACCACAGTTTATTGCAAAAGTTGTCAGCCAATACCTACTTTTCCTCTCTCCTGCCAACTACGAGGGGCTAATTCTGGGGGAAAATACTAGTTCAGCGCCCAGTTGGTTGTTATTCCCCTCTTACCGAAAGACAAGCTGTGGGAGATGGGAAAAATATACAACACAACCAATATATGCTTGAGATTGAGCCAGATGTCTCTAGTTGTTCAAAATGTGTTTGAGTCCATGGATGAATACATCTTGGAAGGTAACAACAACCAGGACAGAAACTGTTCGATGAGTCTCTAAACCCTGACTCTGGAGGCCCAAGTCTCCCACGATTATAAAGCTCTCATAGGATACATCACAGTATTCACAGCCCGGGGCAGCCGGGACAGCAGGTGTCAACAGTTGGTTGTGATGGAAGTTTTTGTGGAAGACTGACGCATGCACTTAGTCACTGTCAAGACCCACTTTGGGGGGGCTGGAGAGATGGCTCAGAGGTTAGGAGCATTGCCTGTTCTTCCAAAGGGCCTGAGTTCAATTCCCAGCAACCACATGGTGGCTCACAACCATCTGTAATGAGGTGTGGTGCAGAATACAGTATATATAATAAATAAATAAATCTATAAAAAAAGACCCACTTTGCAACTAGGGAAAATGAGGCACGATTGTCACAGAAGAAAAGGGTGGACCGGGTTGTAAGAGAACAAGAAAACCCACGTATCATCAGCAACAAGGAAGGAGAGGCTTGTCCATGCTATCTTCTATGAGGGCCAAGTAGCTCTGTTTAGTCAGAAAGGAATGTTCTGGAAGAAAAATAGCAAGATGAAAGCAAGAGATTAGACAAGGATTTGGATTGGGAAAGGATGGAAATGGAGGAGAGGTGATTCTGACTTTCTTCTGAAGGGAATGGGAAGTCATCAAAGGTTTTGGTGTGAGGAAAAGACATATGGGGAGCAGAGTGTGGGAGACGAAGCCACTGAAGTGCAAAGGGGAGGGACGGCAGTCTGCGGCCAGATGGAGGCCTTCCCTCATCATGGCAGAGCTCTCTGGAGGTCAGAACTGTGTGAGGGTCTGGGTGTCCAGTCAGCTCTGCTGTTCTCTGCCCTGGGTGCAGGGAAGTGCTGCCGATGAGTCAATGGCCTGAGCTCGGCCTAATGTGTCTCCTGCTGAAGGGTCTAAATCCCCTAGGCCTTTGATGTGGAAATGTCATCAGTACATTGAGTGGATGCCAGAAAGTCTTCCAGGGGAGAACACGCAATACAGGAGGCCCCGTGCAACACACATGTGGGCCTCGGCAAGCAGAGAGATGGTGGTGAGGGAAAAACAGAGTGAAGAAAAAATGAGAGCTCTCCTCCAACGCAGTAGGACATAGCTTTAAATTATGGGTCCCCGTGCAGAAACAATATGTGAAGCCTCACTCAAACGCTGCTGCTCCTTGAGGAACGGCTTTCTGCAGACATTCTGCCTTACCCTCTGACGGCTCATGCCTGCATACAAGGTCCCATTGGATTCAGGTTGTTATTCCAGCACTCTAGAGATTGGAAACATCCTAGTTAGGCCTCAAAGTTCTTTCACACTGCTTAAAGGTTATAAAATTTCAAGAAGGCTATGCTAGTGGACAAGAATTGAACCTGAGTTCATTCTTAGCCATATGACCTTGGGCAAGTATGCTCATCTCTGAACAGCAATAGAAACACAAGGGTCCAGGGAGCCTGCATCTATAACAGCATCTTACTCAAACCAGGGAGTTGACATAGGAGTGAGCAGGATCTGAACTCAATATGGACAAAGCCAGGCAGGAAAAGCTAAGGAATCTGGTGGGATTCCTGAGAACTCAGAGGTCACCAGCTACTTGCCTTACTCAGTATCCTCACGTAAATCCTCATGCACAGGGGAGTCACATGGAATTATTGGAAAACACCTAGACCGATTGAGAGAGACCAGGGAACAAAGAAGAAAGATTTCTGTAGTTTTTCAAATACGGGGTCTCATGTTTTAATTCTGTACCAGGCCTATACTATGTTGTTGGCCCTAGATGTGAGACTGAGGGAGAAGGGATCTCTGATGATATAGTGGGTAGAAATGAGTCAAAACAGATTGATGTTACCAACTTTGAGTAGTGGGATGATTCTTCCTTACATAGACCTCTGTAGGGCATTGTGGGGCACATGACATCCCAGCCCCTTCCTGCCTCCAAGCAAGCCAGTCTCAGACACCTCTAAGAAAGTGCTCTATCACAGCCCCATGCCTACAATAAACCCACCTACAGACAAAACTAAACTGTCAAAAACAATGTTAGTGTAAGAAACTGAATTGTGGAATTGAAAAATAAATTTCAGCATTGAAGATAATTTACAGGTTATCATTCAAACTTCTAAAAGCCCTGGCAGAGTTTCTGGCACCTGGGTGAGAACTCTTCATGGCCAATCATCACAGGGTCTGATTTCTAGGCCCAGGGCTCTAGCCAGAATAGGCTTCCATCCCTGCCAAAGAATGACTCTTCCCCAGGAACACCCTCCAGCTGCATGGTAAGGCCAAGCAAGCAGACCCTGAAGGCAAAGGAAGAGAAAAGGTTGGTTACCGTGCACAAAGCTGAGAGGCCAGGTGACGGTCCCACCCTTGTCCAGGTAGGGGTAGATATAGGCTGGCAGTGCCTCCCCCATTCCAGAAGTCCCAATGTCCTCTGCTCCAACAACCTCAGCTTTGGCCTCATCTGTCAAAGGTCTGGCAGGACTAACAGGAATCATCTATCCTTGGAAGAGGCCTGCAGTGGCTTCCATTTGAACAATCTGAGTAACCAGAGCTTTGAGGCTGCAGCAGGTATTCAGGCATTGAGAGTTCCTTTCTATGGGCAAAAGTAGCCCGTAAGTCTTTTAAACCATTGCCAACAGGTGATCTGGCAACTGTGGAGTCTGTGAATCATGAGGCCTATCTACAAACGACACACTTAACACACTGTTAGATACAGTCCGTTCTCATGGCCTACTGTAGCGAAGGACGCACAATCACCAGTGGTGTTGAGCGGAAGCCCTGAGATGCCGATGAGCTCCTCTGCCAAGAGGTCTAGGACACTGTTCCTAAGAGCCTTCATCGCAGCTTTAGCAACTGCTCGTTATAAAACCTTGTCTTGGCTGTGTTTATGTTTAGATCACCTTTTCCATGCCCTGTTGAATCAATAACATTGAACTTCATGCCAAGAGCACTGTATCTTGTGCATGAGCAAAGTTGACCTAAGATAGTTTCCTCTGTAACACACAGCCTTCCCGCACTTAGAAATACTGATAGCAAGCCGTTTGTTTCATTTCCGTGATGGTTTTATTTATTATTATTTTACATGTATGAGGGTTTGCATGCACGTATGTCTGTGTACCGTGTGTATACAGTGCCCTTAGAAACCAGAAGAGAGTGTCGGGTCCTTGGGATTAAAGTTACAGACATTTGTGAGCTGTTATATAGGTGCTGGGAATTGAACTCAGGTCCTCTGTAAGAGCAGCCAGTGCTCTTAACCATTTAGCTCTCGCTCCTGCCCCTCCATTTTAAATAACAGAACTATAAAGTAAAAGAAACGTGATACATTTAACACTAAATTCACTGGAGGTGGGGAGGAAGAAGAACAGTCATTTACAACAGGCAGGTGAGGACAGAAGACAAAATGTCTTCATCTTTTGCCTCAGCCAAGCACACTTGCAAATAAAATAACTAGCAAAGCACCATGAGCATCCTTGTGGGAATTACAGATTTGTTAACCAAGGGTGAATTTGAAGATTCAGCATCTGTGGCAGATGAGGAGTGGTTGTCTATGTAAAATCATCCACTATAACCCCGCCCAGCAGGTCTGCGATGAAGTCCCTAGTAGGCTTCTATCTGAGGCCTACCAGTGTTAGGCTAAAGAGGACCATGTGTCAAATGGAAACACAGGACCTTTGTAAAGTTATATTTTACTTTGAAAAGATGAAGATCTCAAATCTTTAAACCTTTCCAAGATACCACATAACCATTTGTGTTATGCATTAAATTAAGAAAATATTTTTCCAATGAAGGCAGACTCTTTAACTGAATCTTAAATTTATTTTTAGCATGATTTTACCTAGGTTCATTTTGTTTTGAGAACTTACATCCTTGGCTGAGGATGACCTTGAACTTTGGATTCTCCTGTTTCTACCTTCTTCCTGGTGGGACTGCAGGCATGTGCCTCCACACCCAGCCGATGTGCTCAGGATAGAACCCAGGCCGTCCTAATGCTGGGTAAACATGTTACCACCTGAACCACATCCCCAGCCCTGCCTTTTCTACTTTTAATTGACACATGATAATCTGATAGTCATGTATACTGGCCAGAGGAGGATGAGGAATAGTGGGTGGCAATTTTAAATTTTCAAATAGGTATACAAGGCACATTGGTCATAGAGTCACCGGCAGATACACTACTTCAAACACTTATTGTTGCTTTGTGTTGGGGACATTCGGAACTTTCTTTTACAGTTTTTTTGAAACATGATTAACTATTAACTACAGTACCCCAATGATCTATAGACTACTGGAATGTAATTCTCCAACCTGAAGGTTTCACCATTTAGCCAGTGCCCCCTACCCAGCCCCCCATGTCTCCTCCACCCTTCCCAGCTTCCATTAGCCACCATTCTGATCTCTACCTCATGTCGTCAGTGTTCCATCCTCCGCATGGGAGTGAGAATATGCTGCGTTTGTCTTTCTGCTTCTGGCTTATTTCATTTAGCATACTGTCCTCCAGGCCATGTAAATCAGACTCTCTGGAACTGCTACAAACTCATCTTAGTTCTGTGCTTGGGAATGACACAGAATGTGGTAACCCTCCTTCCACAGAGCACCCTGTTGGTTGTCTTATTACTCTTCCCTTTTTTTTTTTTTTACTCTTTTGGGGGCCTGCCACCCAGCTCCCAAATAAATAACAATCAGAGACTTGTATTACTTATAAATACCCACCCTTATCTTGGTTTATTTCTAGCCAAATTTCCTTAATTTAATTATCCCATTAAACTTCTGCCTCCGGGCTTTTTTCTTTCCTTACTTCTGTGTACCTTACTTTCACTCCGACTCCATGGCTGGCTGTGTGGCTGGGTTGCAGCCCCTCACACCCTCCTCTGGTTGTTTTCTTGCTCCTAGGTCTTTTTCCTCCAAAATTTCTCCTCTATTTATTCTCTCTGCCTGGCAGCCCCGCCTATTCTTGCCTTGCTTTGCTCTTGACCTCTCAGCTCTTTATTAGGCCAATCAGGTGTTTTAGACAGGAACAGTAACACAGCTTCAGAGAAGTAAACAAATACAACATAAAAGAATGCAACCCATCTTTGCATCATTAAACACATATTCCACAGCATAAACAAATGCAGCACATCTTAAAATCATATTCTACAGCAGCGCCCTTTCAGACATTTGAAGATGCTGCCAGTTCCCACTTTCAAAACTACAGCTTCCCACCTTCAGCACCCTGCTCTGATTGTTCCTCACAACCTCTCCAATTTCTACATCTCAGTAGCTTTGGGGGCATGTTCTAATCATGTCAAAACTTATAGCCACCTCCTGCTCAGGCTAGAGAATAACATGATTAACACCAAACTCTGGGCAAGGCAATTAATGCAAAGAACTTTTCTGGGCAGATTTCTCAACACGCATGAGTCAACTTTTTAGACCAAATCTTTTCGTGTCTCCTAATTTACACTAAAGGGCACTAGTGAGGAGATCCAGGGAGCAATGGCGCCTGCTCCCAAGTCTGGCTACTTGAGTTCGGTTCTTAGGACTCACGTGGTAGAAGGAGAGAACGGCCTCTCACAAGTTGTCTGCTGCTTTTCACAAATGCACCATGGCATGTGTGCATCTATGCAAACTTACATGCACACACGTACTAAAAATAAGTATGTGATTTAAAATATCCTGATGAAGCAATCGTATACATGCACTAAAAGTAATTTCACCACAAGGATGCTCATTATGGAGATTTTTATTACTCCAACATATGGGTACAATTAAGACATCAAAACTTTTAATTCTAAAGAAAAATATGCCACATCTGTATAACCGCTATATACTATGCAGCCATTAAAGATGACAATGTCAGAAAGTCTTCATCAAGTTACATAGATATCTGTTGAATCATAGAGAACTATGTAAAAGACTGGATACAATCTGATTACATTTTTAACTAAAAGAGCCATCTATTCAAAATATATAAAGAGAAATATTTCCCAGAGGTTAGCAGTAGTTCTCTGTAGTAACACCTTTTATCACTGAGACAAATACTTCAAAGAAAATGTTCAGAGAGTGAAGATTCATTGTCATAGGCTCCATCCAGTCCATAGTAGACAGGCTCCGTTGCTGTGGGCCTGAACTGATGCAGCAGAGCAGCTGAGTGACAGGGTGTGACAGAGAGACAAGAAAGGGACCTGAGACATCGTCCAGGGGCGTGGTTCAGGGACCTGCTTCCTCCAGCTAGGCTCCACCCCTTCTATTAGCCATCTGTTAAAGTAGCACCCCAGCTGGGTTTGACACCTTCAGTCCATGAGCTGGTGGGAGACCTTTCATATCCATGCCATGCATTTTCTGTAGCTTGTCTATCTAAAGTATTACTTGTGCTTCTTGTTTTCTTCAGTAAGAAACTTCATTTATAATAAGAAAAGGTAACCCTTTGTTAGTTGACTATTCCTCTCAGAATAAAGAACCGTACCTTGGCATGGGATTAAGACTGCTGGTGACTTCAGCTTCTCCTTACATTAGCATTTTCATTTTTATCCCAACACAACACCCAGATCCCCGACTTCTTACCCCTGCTGGCCATCTGACACCTTCTGATGATTGTCTCCTATAGAACACGGTAAAGCCAGGCAGTAGTGGCGCATGCCTTTAACCCAGCATTCAGGAGGCAGATGTAGGTGATCTCTGTGAGACTGAGACCAGCCTGATCTACAATGTGAGTTCCAGTACAGCCATACACAGAGAAAGCCCAGCTCAAGAAAGAAAAAAAGAAAGAAAGAAGGTCAAGAAATTTTGATGGGTGTTCTAAATAAAATTTTTGTCACTGAGGTATGAGAACCAGACTCTGCTCCCCAACACCCACATTTTAAAAGTGAGTAGCTATGAAAGCTACCTATAATCTCGGGGCTCTTGAGGCAGAGAAAGAGGATCCCATGACAAACTACCTAACCAGACCAGCCAATTTGGTAATCTCTAGGCTCAGCAAAAAACCCTGCCCCATCCAATAAAAGTGGAGAGCAATCAAAAAAGAAACCCAACATCAGCCTCTTGCCTCTACATGAACACATGAACTTCTATACCCACACACATGTAAAGCAACACACATGCTAACACACATACCATACACACATACAAACAAAAAGCAATGCAACTTGTAGAAACTGTTCTCAATTACATGAGTAATAGCAAGAAGGCAATTCCAACCCAAGATTGTGTGTCTAATCTAAGGCTATGTCTCCCCAGGACCAGGACTGTACAACAGGACTTTCCTATCTTTGTGCTATAATCATAGCATAGGCAAATCATTTACATTGTTTACAACATTATCTGGGGAGAAATACCCTGAAATATAGTCCCTTCCATTGCCATGTCTACAAACAATAAAAGTAATTCCAGATATGTGCTTTTCCCTTTTGAGAGAATGACCCTGACCCCTCAAAGCCAGATATTAAAGTTCAGTTTGCAAACACATGCCCAGCATAGTCAGAATCACAAATATGGTCTACTGTGTTTCATTATAAGAATTTAATATTGAATTACAAAGCCTAAATGGCATAAATAAATTCCAGATGTCTCCCCAATTCCCTAAATCTCACATTAGACTAGAAAGAGACATCGCTGTGTGTGAATAGTTACATTTAGTTCCCCCCAAATCCCAAAAGATAGATCCTCGGCAGTTCTTCAGCCTTCTCCCAAGAAAAGCCACGAACACTTGAGCTCCTGAGATTCACAGCCCAGCTGTTTGCCATGTGCGCTGCCTATTTATCTCCGCTCAAGGGACAGCGGCAACATGGTGATACAGGGAATGGGAGCCAGGCTGCCTGAGTCCCGCGCAGCGGGGTGGCTTTGAAAAATATCCTCCATCTTCTCATCTGTCCCTTGAGAATGAACACAGCAGCCACATTTCATGGTGCTCCTACCATGGAGCTAGCCACATAGCAATGTGCTCTTCTTGTTACTAAGAATCGTGGGACATGGAGGTCCTTCAAGGCAGAGAAAGTCCACGTCCCCTCTCAGCCCAGATAAATAGACCTGTGTCTCCTTAACTTTAGATCACAAAGAGTCTCCTCCTGGGAATGACCAGTGAGCTAACTTCTGATCCCAGTTGGTTCTAAACCTGGTCAAGCCCTGACTTCCCTTATTGCTGATCCGTGTACTCAAGCCATGTCATTCTGCCAACTGTCGGGTGTGCAGTAACAAAGACACAAAAGTTCTGGCCTCAGGTTTGTGGGAATGGTTTTTCCAATTAACTTAAAGATCAAATCTATGGAATTTACCATGTTTACAATGATAACTATCAGAAGCTGATCATTTTCTTGCTGTTATCTTAACCCGATGACCTCATTAGTAATTGGCACCTGTGTTTATAAGAAGAATTACAACTCTAAAAGGTCTTCATTACTGACCCTTAACAGAGTATTTACAGCCAGTATATCCTCCAGTGGTGCAGCTCACACCTCCAGAGTGTGGGTGGACGCCAGATGGCATCGGCACAAGCTTCATGCAAGTTCATATGTGGCCTGCCTTGTGCCTTGGAATAGCCACACAAGTGTGCACAGATTTAGTGTTTACAGATTGCTTTCACATGCAACACCATGCCTACTCCTCCCACCAGCTCTGTGTGAGAAGGTTTCATCATCATCATCATCATCGTCATCGTCATCGTCATCGTCATCATCATCTTAGCATGTTGCAATGTAGACAGCTGAAACCAGGGAAGATGAGAATCCTTGTCTAAACTTTAGCCAGCAAGAAATTTAGGAGAAATTGGAACATGGATTTCTTGCCTTGAAATTTGTGTGTGTGTGTGTGTGTGTGTGTGTGTGTGTGTGTGTGTGTGTGTGTTTCCTACTAAACTTCACTCATCAAGTTACAGGACTGGCAACCAAAATGCTTAAAGCAGTCACGGGAACTCTTGGGCTCTATCTTTTCTTTGAGTGTTCTTTGTTTATTTGAAGCTCTGGGTTTCCCGTTTTGTCTGATGTTCCCATGGTTGTCAAGAGCAAGCCCAGGCACAGGCTAGTCCTTCAGCCAGGTGGAGCTGTCTCTGCAAGCTGTGACTGTGTACTGCAGAGTGGGGGAGGGGCTGGGTTTAATTGCTGTGTTATTGGAGCAGAATTTTGCTACACTGTAGCCAAATGATGCCTCATTTACAAAGAAAAATGAACTACTCCAGAGAATTTGTTCACAAAGAAGCCAAATCCTTTGCAACAGTGAAGTATTATACTCAGCTCTGAAATTATTGCTTAATGAGTCTAGGATGAAAACGTGAAGCAGGGACCCGTCAGTGAGGGAGTGTATCTTACTTCAGGAGAAAGAAATCAACCTCTGTGGTCTGGTCAAAAGACTTTCTCATTTAGAAAGACGTGTGTGGATATGCAGTCAAGAGTCGGTGCAGTGGAGACTGACTTGGTTTGACCTCCTATAGCAAGACACCATTGACTGGGTGACTTAACAAATATTTACTAATCAGATTTGAAGATTTAATAGTAAATGACCTATGGACAGGCAAATCTCATGTCCACTGATTGGCCATATTCATCCTTCATTCTTGAAATGCTCTCTCCTGGCAGAGAGGGAGAGATTGTAGCTCTCAGGTCTCTTATTAAGGGCACTAACCTCTTTCATGAGGATTCCATACAAACCACACAAAGTCCTATTTTCAGCCATCACATTGAAAGCTAGGGCTACAATACATGATTTGTGAGGGAAACGCCACAGACCTCTACCTTCCCGCATGTCTTTCTTAGTAGCAACTTTCTGTTACTTCAATGTCATGACTTTATTTTGAATCAATGACAGACTAGATACTATCAAATCTGAGCAGGCAATACAGACTTTGTCTTGCTTCTTTTCCAACAACCTCATCCATCAACTTCTGCTCGTGCACCATTCTCCCTAGTGGGTGGGTCGCATGGCCTCGGCTGGAGTCTGAGAAAACGTGGATGAGCTGATTATACTGCCTCCCTAAAGAAGAGCTCTGGGGTAAGAAAGAAGAAAGAAATAGGAGTTGAGCAATATCTGGGAAACCGCTACTCACTGAAAGTCTGATAGGTACAATTTAGAACAGTTCCGAAGAGAAAGAGCACTCTGCTCGCATTAAGCATTCTGAAAGTGAATCCTGAGAAATGTAAAATGTAGCAGAAGATGTGCTTCTCTTACGGGATTGTTCTTTGGATGTTTACACAAGACAATGGCTGACTGGCTCAACACAGACGTTCCAAAGATGACGGCAAATGGTCCTTTCTCTTTGGTCTCTCTCTCAGAGATGTCACGCTGCTTTCCACTGGGAATGGCTTCATATATTCTCCATCTAATTAATCTGTTACTATCCAGCTACAACTGTGATCCAGTTCTGACTGATAGTGCCCTTATCCCCTAAACCACACAAGCACAGCACTGCTGATATACTGAGCCAGTCAAATCTCTTCTGCCTCCTGGTTGTCTCTTTTGGTTGATTCTAGAACTCTTGGGATATTTTATTCATGCTCAGCTAACATAGCAGTAGCCTTGGTACTGGTGGTTTATTAACCTATTCATTATGCTTAACACTTTCTGGGATGTAGCCATAGTCATTGAATAAGTGAATCTCAGCTTCATCATCATTTACCAGACGTGCAATCCTGGGCAAGTTTCACACCTCCAATAGGTGAGAAAAGAAAAGCTATGAGCTTGTAAAATTTTAGAATTGTTCATTCGGCCACAGTATGATAACAGCAACAGCTGAAAATTGAACTACCATATAGCCAAGGAACACAGATGTGCAACAAGTTATGCCAAAGATGCACACATGCATGTACACACATGTGTGCAAATAAGCATGTGTGTGTGTGAGTGTGTAATACTAGGGACTTAACCCACAGCCTCACACATGCTAGGCAAGAGGTCTACTACTGATCTACATCCCTAGATCCCTTTTGACCGCTTATTTTGAGACTGGGTCTGACTAAGTAGTCCAGGCTGGCATTGAAGTATGATCCTCCTATCTCATTCTTTTGAGTGGCCTAGGACACCAAGCCTGATTCAAGAGTAATAATTCCACAGTATTATCTGTACTACAACAAGATGTGTTATCTTTCTAGTTTGAATTAAAATTAACAAGCCCTCCTGAGTTGTAATAACCTCACATAAAAATACACGGAAGAAACAATGACCCACAAACATCCCAGAATCCCTCTGACTTTTATAGCTTGGGAAAACACTACTACAGAACAGAGATGCTTCTCGGGCAAAAGGTAGGCTCAAGTTTCAGGGAACAGCTGGCGTGTCTCTGTGCTGCCAGTAGATGTGGTGAAGAACCCCTCCTCTGTGGGGCTGCTCCTGATTGTCAGCGAACCCCAAAGTGAGTTTGGCAGCCTGACAGCGTTGCCTCAAGCTTCCTCACTGAACGAAATGTAAATTCACAGCAGAGCAGGGATATCACGTTCTATCTTTACACTGACGTATCTGTCTCCTTTCTACGGAGCATCCAGTGAAACGGGGATTTTGGAAGCAAACAGCAGGTGTTTGGCATCAGCTCTGCTTGCACATGGGGTTTATGTCAAAATCTAATGCTAACTAGGATAGCTCAAGAGATTGTTTTTCAACAGTATAAACGTTGGAAATTTACTTATGTGCCTAGAATTATAATTGGTTTGGTTCCCCAGGACTTCCATGTAATAAATGTGTAAGTTTGGACCCATTACTTACTGCCCCAGTTGTTTCATTGTATGTAAAAGGAAAATAGTAATATTTCCATTGAGCAAAATGCAATCTGTATTATAGGAAGTAGGAAGTTAGTGATTTCACATGGTTCATCATGCACATCTCTCACTGGATTGAATCCAGGGGGGAAGAACTCGTGTCTGTCTGTTGGTTCCAACTCTTTGGGTTGCACACGACGGGTACCTGACTCAAGGTAGCTTACAGAGAAATGGGAATGCTTTATTTCATGCAGTGGATAGTCTTAGCTTCAAGCATGGCAAGATCTCCTCCCTCCCGTGTGTATTTGTGTGTGCCTATGTGTGCACCTCTGTTTGTCTGTGTGTGCCTCTGTGTGTTCCTATGAATGGGTGTGTGTGCATGTGTGTCTCAGTGTGTCTGTGTGTGCCTATGTGAACATGTGTCTGTGTGTGCATCTGTATGTGTTTTTATCTATATCTGTTTGTACCTTTTTATGTCTGGGTGTATATACGTGTGTGTGTGTGTGTGTGTGTGTGTGTGTGTGTGTGTGTGTGTGTGTGCATCTTCTCCTTCCTCTTTGTCTGTAGACTTCACACTGTGGAGAAGATGGCCAGTGATTGAAAGGACATGTTTCCATGGACTGTCTTTCTTGAGTTATGCATGCCATTGACCTTTGTTGCCAGATGTATCACGTGTGTTCTCTATGGCTCAACCTGCTTGACCTGCTCACCTTGTGGGGGAGGCTGTAGGAGCCAAGGACACTGCACAAGGCAGCCTTCTTTGAGCCACACAGAAAAGGAGGTCCCACAAAGACAGGAGGTCCTGCCTCACTGAACAAGGCCTTGCATTACAGGGATGTGTGTGCAAGGCTCAGAGGCAATGGCATACACACAAGATTTACTGCTTGGCGCACAGATCAAATAACCAACTTTGCCTAATTTGCCTAAGAGATCCCTGGTTTTTTATCAATGGAGACCACGCTCTGGAGAACCTTTCTCAGCCCTAGGCAAATCATTTCTTGCGTTTTACTTTTGGTGTCACGTTTACCTTTCAAACAACCTGTGATTTGCATTTTGTTTGCATTCCCCAAAGTAGCTGTTATGTGTTGTTTGTAAAACAAGCCAGGCCTCAATAAACACACGAATCTCATATAATCTGCGAAGTAAGTAGGAGCTAATTGTTGTTAAGAGAAGAGCATGTGAGCAGTGGCTGGGGATGCTGGCATGATGTGGTTATTATGTTGAGATGAAGATGAGGAATGAGGAAAGAAGAAGACAGGATATTGAGAATTTGAGATGGGGAGATTGGGAACTGGAAAGACTTGGGACCAGGTTGTTAATGGTGTCTTGTGTTTTACTGCTGACAGAGAAACAAATTATCAGTAAAGGAAAATGTTGGGACTCGTCACCCTCTTAGTTTTGAGTCATCATTTATGAAGTAAACCAGGAAGTGCTTTTTGGTCACAAACCACACCAACTCTGCCTTGAAGCTAAGTCTTTCTTTGAATTTTTTTTATCAAAATATTAACATTAGAGACAAGGAAATTTACAATCTTTGAAAGAAGAGCTATAAGTGGAGAAAAAAGCTTTCCAAATTATAGTCTTAAGAATATGCGGGGCCAGTAAGATGGCTTAGCAGGTAAAGGCACTTGCCATCAAGCCTGAGGACCTGGGTTCAAATCCCCTGAATACACACAACAGAAAGAGAAAACTAGCTCAATCAATTAGTTATCATTTAATTTGTGTTCACTTTCCACGGTATATGTATACTCACACACATACATACACACACGTACACACAAAAGACCAGTAAATAAATATTTAAAATAATAGTAATGAGACTGACTGACATAGACTTATGCAAATTAACTCCAAATTCTAATGCCCCCTTTGGATATAGTTTTCAACAATTTTCACATGACTTTTGTCCTTACCCAGTACCACCGCACCATTCATTCCCTCCCCATCGTCTGCCTGTGTTTAATTACACAGACTGAGCTGAGTCAGCCAAGGCAGCTCACTGGGGCATCGTCCTATCCGAGTCCAGATGGTCTGGGCTAATTTTTAAAACCTAAGCTTTCTGAACTCTAATGAGAAAGAAATATGATGTAACCTACAAGCAAACCAGGGGTCTTGGGTGGCATTGAGAAATGGCTTTAAACATACCACCTGGTTTCCCTCTTGTTTCTGCCCTTTGGTAAACTTCAGATTTTGTAGAAGTGACCTAAATTTTATTCTAGTACAACAGTGAAGATTAGTTAAAATGTTTCCAGAAGAGTCCATGAAACGTGCTAGCGCATTCCAGTGTTGGCCATGATTCTCCTCTTAAGCCCACTGGTTGAAATAGAGAAGGTTTACATAGTTCTTCTGGGAGGAGTCTACTTATTTATCCTTGAAAAGCCAACCACATCGTAAATGTGCAGCCAAGATCACCTTCTGAATCACATGATTTCAGGTTCTTATACTGCACTGGGGAAAGTAATGTGAACTAATAAATAAATAAATAAATAAATAAATAAATACATTAGGTTCATGGTTTCCCCTCTACAAACAGGATACTTTGAAAGGAAATGTGTACCAATTCAAAAGGGTCAAAGAATCACATGTGACCAAATACTCAGAGGGAAAAACGAGAAGAAAAAGCAAAGACTTCGTGAGTCTCTGCACACAAGGTGAGCTGATTAGGTTCAGTGAGAAAAATAGAAGCAAAGCAAAACAGAAAAGCAGACAAGAAAATGTTAATATCCCTCTCTAGAGAACCCAGAAGCATTTTGGATTTTAGATGCTACTTATTAGTGTTTAACAGTTTCTGTTTTCTTGTTATATATAACTGTTTTGTATACCTAGTTTCTGTTAATATGGTTATACCAAATAACTGTGAGATCATCTTTACTTCTTCCCAAACATGTACTGTTTATAATGGCTCTTTTTAAATTTGCTTAGATTAGATTGTGATAGTGTGCTTACGTAAAGCTTTGGGTTTGATCCCCCCAAACAGTTCTTTCATTAAACATAAACTTTACTTTATAACCTTAGTAATAATTTTGCCTTCTCTAACTCAGTAACCAGATCTATTACTTTTGCTTCCTACCTTGTCAGCTATAAATATTTAGGAATGATGGCCATAGAATCACATTTTTGGTCTCCTCTGGTTAGGATGTTGTCTTTCTTCATTTTCTATTTCTATGGCAAAATAGCTAAAAGCAAGTCACTTATAAGAAAAATAAGTTCCTTTTGATTCTGTAGGAAAGTACCAATGGCCACATCTTGCTGGAGAATCACCCTGCCCTTTATGCAGCAGAAGTCACAGGGATGAGTAGTCTGATGTAGGGGCATCCAGACTAAAGGAGGTACCTTGTATAGTCTGACGAGAAGCATGCTAGCTCTTCCTTATGCCATAACCACTTCTTACAGGCTTTCCCTTCCCACCCTTGCTGCAAGAGCTATAGATGTTCAGCATGGGCTTTGGAAAAGACAAGTGTCTTCAAACCTTCACATGTGACTTAGGTATGGAGAAGCTAAAGGCCAACAAATGCTGAACTCTGCTGCTCTATCCGTTTGGATATAATACGATGATGCCCAGACAAAGAAAATTAAGAGCTAGAGATGAAAAATATTAATGAGCAATATTTTTTCACGCTTAAATTTATTTATTTATTTATTTAATTTATTTATTAAGGATTTCTGCCTCCTCCCCGCCACCGCCTCCCATTTCCCTCCCCCTCCCCCAATCAAGTCACCCTCCCTCATCTGCTCAAAGAGCAATCAGGGTTCCCTGACCTGTGGGAAGCCCAAGGACCGCCCACCACTATCCAGGTCTCGGAAGGTGAGCATCCAAACTGCCTAGGCTCCCACAAAGCCAGTACGTGCAGTAGGATCAAAAACCCACTGTGATTGTTCTTGAGTTCCCATTCTTCCTCATTGTCCGCTATGTTCAGCTAGTCCAAATTTATCCCATGCTTTTTCAGACCCAGGCCAGCTGGCCTTGGTGAGTTCCCGATAGAACATCTCCATTGTCTCAGTGTGTGGGTGCACCCCTCGCGGTCCTGAGTTCCTGAACAGAGACTTTATGCATGCATTAAATTCTATTGAACGGCACAGCACACAAGTGAATTGCTACAATCCCATTAATCGTTATGCTCAAATCTGATTCAAGTTTCGCTATTGCTAGAAGACATCATCAGTAGGGAAGTTAGCTTAGTTTCTTTGCTGGTGTTTAATGTTTTTGTTTCTGTTGCTTCCCAGGAGTATGTAACTGGTTCTAAATAAGACATTTTATTGAAGGGGTTGTGGAACACGGCTGCAGAGAAATGATGTCGCTTTGTTGTAAACTGGGGGGCACACAGGAACTGGGCTCCCACACTAAGGTGTTCCATAAAAGAATCCTACACTGAAGCTCCCTGAATGTCAGAGGAGCTGACAGAATTGTCTGGGTGGGCAACTGCCATGACAAATACGGTCTTCTATATTTCTTCTGTCCTCACATGCTTAAGAACCTCTCACTAGCTGGGTACTGGGGATTCTGCTTTGACCCTCTATTCCTGGAGAAAGGGGAAAGAAAAGAGGAAAAGGAGGGAGAGAAGGAAGGAGAAAGAGGAAGAAAGAGAGTAGAAGAAGAGGAGGGGTAGAGGAGCAGGAGGCAAAAATAAGAAATGGAGGTAGGGTGGGAACCAATCAGGAGTGACAGCATCCAGTTGGAAACCTATCCCAATTCATTGATTCTTAAGATTCCAAGAGTTCGTGATTTAGGCTTTGAACCGAGATCAGAGGAAAATTAATCAATCTTTTCAGATTACAAATTAAAGAATTACATAAGTAATTCAATTTCTAAGAATAACTTGTTAGTCTAATAATCCGGTTATCTTCATCCAAAAGAATTTATAACAAAAATATTTTAAAGAATTTTTTCAGTTTATAAAACAATTCAACATGTGTTTTCTTGTTGGTTATCTAGACACTAAATATTGGATATTAATAAAACATTTTATATGTGTGATACTTTCACTGCTATAATCTGTTTTCCCCGAAGTCCACCAGATAAAACTATGCTTAGAGAACTAAGGAGCAATAAACCAGCTTCTTTGACCGAAATGCCAGAGAGGAGGTTAAAGATCTGGTCCTCCGTCATCTTTCTTCACACTAAAGAATATATCCCTGGGTAGCCAAACTAGCAAGCCTATGCAAAGCAGGATGGGAAGAATCCATTAAGGGGTACACAGAACTTAACAAAGTGGATCCATTATTGTTCTGACGGGTATATCTGTGAACCCTTAGTACCTTTCTACTGTTTATCTTCTTTGTTAGCTGGCCTCTATTCAACCCTCCTTTCCCCTCACAGACCCTCGTGTGTCAGTATAATGGACGGAGAAACCTTTCGCAGGAGTACATCTCTGCCTTCAGGGAGCTTGCAACCAGTAAGGCAGACAGACATTGTGCAATTTTTCTTGGAAGTACATACGTGCTTTCACAATTACAAGCGTGCTGAAGCACGTTTACAAAGTTTTAGAAAGGGGAAAACTTCATGAAAGAGAAATATGGATGCTATAAAATAAAGTGAAAAATAATAATGGGGGGTAATCAAAAAAAAAGCCAAAAAGAAGGAGCATGGGATCAGGGTTTGTGCTAATTGTGACAAAGGAAGCAGGGAGACCTGGGCAGTGTCCAGAGCTGTCACCCTCAGCTCTGTAGGAGCCTGTAGGAGCCCCAGGGCTGCCCTCCGAGTTCCTTTGCTTCTGCGGGTACTATGAGCAACTGTCTCCTCTCAGATAGACTGAACTGGGGACTACTGAGGACAAGAGAGTCGGAACTGAGGATTACAAGTGCCGAAATATGAACGAGGGAAGCGTTCCCATCAGAAGAGCAGGGCTCTGGCATGGCGGGAGACAGCTGGCTTTGTCACTTACGATCTCTGTGACTTCTACCAACTTCTCAAAGCTGTTTCAAGGATTCAGTGAGAAGGGCACAAGTTGGCATCCTCAATATCAGCTCTGTTCTCACTGTCTCTCCAGCCTCACTCAGACTGGGTTAGATACTCCCAAGATTCACGTGTCAGGTTGAGTTCCCGAAGACAAGGTTTAATTAGAAAACTGTTCTTGCCAAAGGGAAGATGCAGGTCTTCACTGAAATGACATTTAGAAAATGAGTTTATGGAAGGACAATGAAAGTCATTGGTGTAATTAAATATGGGTTAGACCTGGGCTGTGCGCCTTTTCAATAGGAGAGCAGGTCTCCCTTTGTCTGGGTTAGACCTGGGCTGTGCACATTTCCAATAGCAGAGCCGATTTCCCTTTGTCTGGCATCTGTGGCTGCTGTAAGGATGCAGGGAAATGGGAAGACAGTTTGGAATCCATCAAAGGAAACCAAATGTGGCGACCATGCAGAGGCAATAAGGTGGATGACAGAGAAAGAAGAAAATTCACACCTTAAAGAAAGAGAAGTCTGGACAGAACGACGGCACCCTGGCACCAGGGGTGTGGACCAATGTCACAGATGGATGGAAAGGGAAGTAGAAGTGCTCCAGGCCGTTAACTAGATTTTCTCCATATTAGATGGATGCTGGAAAAGATTGTTGTTTTAATTCAATAGTCGAGCTATAGGGAAATGCCACAGACCAGGTAATTTTTAAGCAATTTATTCCTCACAGACCTGGAAACTGGTAAGCCCAAGATCAAAGTGAAAGGCAGTTCAGCATCTGGTAAGGACCCAGCCTTTGCGGATTAGCTCTCGCCTGCATCTTCCTGAGAAGTCCAATGTTGTGTGGTCATTCAGAAGAAGAGTAAAAAAGGTCCTTCCAGGTCTTTCCATAAGGTCACTAACCTCACTAGAGTGGACTCCATCCCTGTGACTTACTCACCCCCTCAAGGTCTTCACCACAGTAAAATAGAATTGTATTCCCAGTGGGAAATCAGGGTTGGAATAGTAAAGTGACCCCAAGACTTCCCTTTGCTGATAAGTATTCTAGGTCGTGGCTTAGTCTTGAATTTTCTCGTTCCATATCCAATATTCTCTGTGAGCAAATGTCTGGACAGGCTATGCCATGCTTTCTCTTATGCCTTGTCCTGTTCCCTGATGAAAACTCAACCTTTCCACCTAAAAGGGGCTCAGAGCCTTCTTCAAAAACGATGATGAGAAAGAAAAGAAGAACAGAGGCCTGAGAATGGGGCTGTGGTTTTGAAATCCCATTCCACCCCACAATTACATCCTTGATAAAGCACTTCCTCAATCCACCCAAGCGAAGGTCTCTAGTGTTACCATCCCATCTTACAGCTGCCAGAGCAGAACTCGGAGACAGAAAGACCCTTATCCGGTGATACATTTCCTCAAGGCCAAAACACATGTATCAAAACCCTGCCTCTGCCTCTGCCTCCCATTGGTACCAAAAGATAATTGGGGCTGACGGGGGGGGGGGGGGGGGCTTAACTCCAGTTCTTCTACCTCCTGTGTGATCCTTGCAGAGTTTTGCAAACCCCAGCCTTCACATCTTTCCACGGCCAACTGAAGGCGATGACATTGATGGCTGCCACAAACATTCTTTCTAGCAGCAATTAAGAAACAATAGCAGTCAGCCTTAGATCTGTCAGGGAGCCTTGATGTCCCACATGTGAAACGGAGACGTTCAACTTGAACTTTAGATCTTATCAAGACTCATTGTCTTTTTCCCAAACATGATTTGGGAAACAAGCCAGTAGATTTAAAAAAAAAAAAAAAAAAAAAAGGATATTTTGTTTGTTTGTGAGCCTCCTTCTAACAACCAGGCATCCTGCAGAGATCCTGTACCATTGGATGCCCTGACCTTGCTGGTTCCCCCTCTCCACCACTCTTTGAAGCCTGGGAGTACACTTTTGAAAGCAAATCAGGAAAGCAAGTACCAATCTGAAGACACACACACACAGACACACACACACAAATATGTGAGAGCTTTATGCTTCCAAAAGGAAAGGGGCTTTGAGCTCAAGTCCACATTTGCACAGAGTTCCAAGCATCCAGCTGTTGGAAGTTCTTGCAAGCACTGTAAGTAAACAGCCCTCTTCCCTTTCCCCATCCGCACAGACATCTCCAGGCTATTTTCATCCTGGAGAAGACGCTTGGCTTCTGTTGTCTTGCACTCTTGCTGTGCTTCTCTGATGCTTGGGGGTGTTTACTGACTTGGGCCTTTGTCAATAAAACATTTCTGGGGGACATGTGTGCCAGACTAAAGAGGGAAAGGGAAAGTCAGCCTCAGCTTTGTCTGGGTTTGTTTTGAAAAGCCCCAGACTTATATTCCTCCTAGCTACAGATCAGCACTCACTGCACTCGCCCTGTGAATAGCACAGATACAATCGGGGCTAGCCAAAGCAGCCCTCTGACCTCGCTGCTGCTGCGAATGGCAGGCTTGTCTGTGAGTTTGCTCCTGCTGAGCCCAGGGTGAAGATGCTTCCTTCCATTGGCTGTAAGATTCTAGTGGAGGAGAAAGAAAACCTCCAGGCCAACACTGCTCCTCACAGAGTTCTTTGTAGTGGAGAGATCCTGTGCTTGACTTCTTTTTTGTGAAGAGTGTTGATTTATTTACGGTCTGTTTTATGATGAAACAAATGTTCCACTCTGTGGAACTGTGGGCATCATGCAGGACAAGAGCATAATCATAGGGTGAAGGATGGAGTCTTGTTAATAGCAATTTCAAGAATAGATTGTATGTTTTCATAAGTGATGAGCTGTGTCAATATGCATTTCTTTCACCAGTGTTTTAAATTAAATTGTGGTTTGTGATTTTGGAATTATGGATAGAGCATAACAAACTTCAAGGAAATCTTTTTTTGCAAATTTTCTGTCATGAGATGGGTCATGGGTCTTTTGTGGTTTGGTGGCTATATGGGACTTGCATCCCAAGATCTCACTGCCTACCTCATCATCAGATTGTATTTCCCAAAGTGTTTTCATTTAAATTACTAAGTTTCCACACCCTTGACTAAAGTGTATGCTCCGGACTCTCTGGAATGTTTCCAAATTAACAAGAATAAGCACCCTTAATGCTGGCTGATAAAATCTCTCTTCTTGGGTTCACATGACAGCATTCAATGATGATGATGACGATGATGATAAGAATGGTCTCGTTCTTAGTAAATCAGCAATTGTCAACATACTCTTAAAAGATATAAATGTCAATGAGATTCTACAAGTTATCAAGGATTCCCAACTGTCCAGTTCGCGTGCATAACTCTAGTGCACAAACCATATTGACTCTGAACTTGAGGTGATCGCTAACCTTTCACCTTCACCTAAATAGATGTTGTCGCCTACTGCTCTGACAGAAAGGTGCCGCAACTACCAACCCTGCTAAGACAAGTGTGTTTGTGGTCAGAGCACAGCTCAAGCTAGCTTCCATTATACAGACTAAAGGTGCTGGGTGCTTGCCGTTTAAGATGTGTGCTGGACTGTATCATAAGACAGTGGAAGATGAATTCATTGTGTGCAAGGGGAAATATTAGTGGGCATGTAGGGTGTTTTACTCCATGACCTGGCCACCTTTCACCTGCTCTGTGATGAAGGTTGACAGCTCCCAAGGAAAACAGGATTTGGAGCTGAAGGGCTGGGGATGAAACAAACAGGCTTCTGTGTGAGTGTGTGCTTACATAATGCCCCTGCACCTCCGTCTCCTATGTATAAAACATCAGCAGCGTTCAAGTAAGGATGAGAGTTCATATTACAGGTATTTATTGTTCTTGTGTACGTGTGAGAAGCATAAACCTAGTGAGGGTCACGTGAGCAGCTGGCCCAACACCACACAGCTCCCTGTGAACAGGCATAGGATCCAAGAAGGTTTTCTAATTCTGCATCCCGTGTGCTTTCATTGACTCCACATTCTTTCCTGCTCTTGCCAAACTGTTCAGGTTGTCAGTGCTGTGTCAGTCCCAAAAGTAAAGAAGGAGCCTGCCAGGGCTGCTCAGTTGCTGTCAACAAGGTTAGAAACATTCTTGGGGCAGTGCTTCATTGGCAAATGCAGGTGTCTTCCACTCCCTGTTAGCAAATCCTCCAGATAATTCAGTTGTACCTCAGAGTTCATCAGTTACCATGCTCAACCAGCTCTGTAGTACGTGATGGGAAGGAAGGGGGCAAAGGTTGTGTACCCAGCTTTACCTGAAGAAAGTAGAATTCTCTTCGGGACAAGAGATCGACCGTTTTCTACCCACACGGTTTGTGTCACAGCCTGTCGTCAGAGTGAGTAGTAAATCAGGGTTACCTACTGTCTCATTTATGTCCAGTGAGGTCCCCCTCTTTCAGTGTGAGTCACTTTCTAAGCCCTGTGACCATTTGAGCTTTGGCCACCAGTCACAATTGCTGGCTCAGGTTTCAGCAAACAGCAGAGAGAGATTGCTTCTCTCGAGCTTTTCGTTTATTACAGATCAGTGTGCAATTTTAAACACTCAGTTAACGGACTGGAGAGAGGGCTCCGTGGTTAAGAGCACTGGTTGCTCTTCTACAGGACCCTGTTCAATGCCCAGCACCCACATGGCCACTCACAACTGTCTATAACTCCAGTTCCAAGGGATCTGATGCCTTCTTCTGGATTCTGCAGGCTCTGCATGCACACGCTGCACAGACATACATGCAGGTAAAACATCCATGAACGTAAAATAAAATAAATAAAAATTTTAAAAATCAACCAATAAACTTCCCAACAAATGAGAAGTCATATATGGTATCTATATTGTGAGAGGTTTGCTTTAAAAGCCTTTATCTATTTAATGTGCGGAGTAAAATGTATTTGAGTTGCTGCCTCTGCTGGCTACATAAGCACAAGCCTGTGAACACCCACAGGGAGCAAGGCCAAACACATGCTCGAAAGCTGGGAACTTCATGTCTGAGAAAGGGGTCTTAGAGGTAGAGAAGAACAGGAACCATGGAACCATGTCAGGGATCAAAAGGAAATAATTCTCTCTTCATCACTTGTCAACTTCAAGACTCCAAGCACATCACTTATCTCTGTGTTTGTGTAACAGACATAAACGGCTCATCTCAGCTGTTCTGTGCACTAACTCGACCCCTTGCTGCTTCAGTCCTGGTTCAACTTGACCCCTGGCATCTACTGAACACGCAACATGTGCCAGTCATTACTCGAGACGTGACAGGGCAAGAACCAAGGTGCCTGCTCTCGTGGACTCTGAGCTTTAGAGGAAGTGGCAGACAAAAGAATCACAAACCCAAACATCCCTACACAGACTATGCCAAGAACAAAATAAGTTAATGGACAGAAGGAAGAGCAGGTGCCAGGGAAGGGACACATTTAGGCTAAGGTGTTTAGGGACTCATTGCTGGTGAAGATGCATTTTGCACAGATTTAAGTCATAAGGAAACACACAGAACCAGATCCAGGGTTCAGCAGCAAACTAAGCACGTAACAGCAAAGTCACTGAAACCTTTTAAAAAGTAGTGATCATCTTATACATATTTATGTGTGTACAGGTACACATGTGTACATGCCTGAAGGGCAAAAGACCATCTCAGGTGTTCCACGGGCTCTGTCCACCTTTATTAGTACTACTACTACTATCATCATCATCATTATTATTATTATTATTATTATTATTAAGATGAAGTGTCCCTTTAACCTGGAACTTGCCGAGCATGGTAGGCTGGCTAGCTAGAAGTATGCCTGTCCCTGCCTCTCCAGCACTAACCTTGAAGTTAGGTAATTTTACATGGGTTCTCCATCTTTCCAGGCAGATACTTTGCTACCTAACCTGTCTCTTCAGTTCCAGCAAAACGCTTCTTAGGCCTGATTTATGCATTGCCTATGAGCTGCAGAGCTATGATAAATCTACAGGGTTTTAGCCTTGGAGCCCTATTTTGGAGTTTACTTTTTCTTTCTTAGAATCATGTTAGGAGTACATATACATAAAGAAGGAAAAAAGCCCCTGAGCCAATCTCCTACTGTAGTTGTCTGCTTCCTTGTTCTATTTTCCGGGTTTTTAAATAATGTTCTTCCTCATCTGAGCTACATTAGGAGGTCCTAAATGAAGATTAAATAATCATCTATCTTTCAAAAGCCTTAATCATCACCATTTTTAGGGATTAATTCGTTAGAGAAGATGGAGCCAGGACATGGCAAACTTTGGAATAGGATGAATTGTGTGGCTCCATGGTGACGTTCTGTGTGGCTTCAAGTCTGAAATGGTACATACGTTAACGACGTTAACATGAAGCATTGAGGGCAATCAGCCAATCCATCTTTACTGGCCAAGTGTCATGTGGACAGCTCTTCCAAAGTGGCCTAGGATATTTCCTCTTAGGTCTGACTGAGACAGCACCTACCCAAAGAGAAGGTGACCACACAGAGAACATACCCCAGATGAGTCTTTGTCTCTTAATTATCCAGACAGTTGCAGCCAGGGTATTTTTAGCTGTACGGATGCAGACTCTTGTCTCGCTGTTGCCTTCTGCGATTGTTTCCAGAATATAATTTTGACTTATGGATCCACGGCCCAGATGAGAACAGATGCACAGGCTGATTGTATGCAGAGGCTCATTTTGTTGTCTAATTTGGCTCACTTTCTAACAACTGCCTTCTTCCCAAATTGCAAAACATATTTCAAATATTTGTTTTAGAAACAAGTTTCAAAGCTAAGACTCAAGGGGCAGCAAGACACAAGGGAAGAGGATGGGATTAGGGGGTTGGAGTTCATTGGCCCATAGGGCAGGAAACTACGCAAGTGAGACACTTTGGCGGCTTCGGGGTGAGATGAACGGCGAGCTGCTGTGGGGTGGGCGAGAGGACTTAATACTATTACAAAGCATGATTTTTACAATATCCCCCAGCAGCGTATCCTAATTAGCTCTTTCCTATGGCCTTGGAGGATGGGAGGCAGCTATTGTACTCTAAAGCTTGTTTGAGTGGCTCCGGAAGAAAGTTTACCAGCTAGCGTGAACTAGTGAGTAACAGAACTCCAGTTTAACCTAGGACTTCCACGGCTAGTCCACTAACTTCTCACTCAGCCCTGGACAAAGAGGGTGCTTTTTTTTCCCATATGAATTACATGTCTGTTTAAGTAAAACAAGAATGTACTGCAAGGTTTTCAGTGTTGATATAGTCTCTTGAGGGGAGAGACTGCGGAAGTGTCTTCTTTGGAGGTCTATTAAAACCACATTGGTTATCATATATGTCTGCTGCGGCTTCAGTGTGGTCCATCCCCAAGGTACAAAACATAGACAAAGCGAGCCCTCCAGTTCCTTTCTCACTCTCAAAAGGTCACATCTGTATCCGTGCAATGCAAACGGAGGGTCACATGCAGTCCAGTGTGCACTCGCTCCCACTCCCTCTATCCCAGATTGTCTGGAAGGATGATAGTCATTTGGACCACGACTCTGTGGACTGTCTTCCTACAACCAGGATGGGGACCCTACTCTGCTCTAGTCTATGCCCAGCAAAACAAGCACCATCCTGAGGACTGTCTTGTCAAACTCCCAATATTTTGGAAACAAAAATCCAGACAAAAACTGGCATGAGCGTAGAGCTATGGTAGAAAACTAGGATTCTCTTATACTTTTACTGTGGGCATCGGTTAGAATTGTCTTTGCCTGTATCATAAACCCAGTTCCTTTAGCAACAAGGGGCTTTATGTCATTATATAACAATAAACTCAAATGCAGGTGGCCCAGGGTGCCGCTGCTCAAGATGCCATCAGGAAACCAATGCCCTTGAAAGTTCTTGCCCCATAAATGTCACCATGTGACTTTCATTTTCACAGTGGCAATATAGTTGCTGCACCTCCAGTGTTGATTTCCTATTCCATTCAGGAAAGAAGAAGCTAATTCCTTGTCTGACTTTGCCTTATACTTTGGAATAAGGAACTTTCTTTCAGGGGCTGGAGAGATGGCTCAGAGGTTAAGAGAGAGCACTGGCTGCTCTTGCAGAAGTCCTGAGTTCAATTCCCAGCCCATGGTGGCTCACAACCATCTATAATGAGATCTGGTGCCCTCTTCTGCATAAAAGCAGAACACTTCATACATAATAAATAAACAAATCTTTAAAAAAAGAAAAAAAAGAAACCCTCTTTCAGGACACGACTGTGCAAATTGTCTGCTGAATAATGTATGACATACGGCTACCCCCAGCGACAAAATAATTTGGAAGTCTGCGTGTTTTGTACTACAGTCTTTGATATAGAAAAAAAAGCAAGTGAAATATGCTTTGAAATTGTTTTTGAATGAGTATTTATTAAAATATGTTATAAATTCCTATGTCTCAAAATAGTAAATTTGGAATTTGGCACAAAAATGAGATGTTATGTCAATATTTACTTTCTGTGTTTATTTGAACATTTAACAATTTTTCCACACACGAAGAATGGTTCTAGGATAAGCAATAAAGACAGACAGTGTCATAATTTTAGCTGGAGTAGATGACATTGGAAGGTCTAGGGTGTCCGGCCAAGGTCTTAATCCCAGATCACTAGGTATGGGCACTTTTGGACCTCAATTTCTTTATATCTAAAATGAAAGGTCTGGGGCTGGAGCTCATCCAGTAGAGTATTTGCCCAGGACAAGAGCACCTGGATTCCATTCTCCAAGATGCCTAAACCAGGAGTGGCGGTCTACACTGTAATTTCAGTGGTCAGGCGTAGAGACAGGAATCTCATAAGGTCAGGGTTATCCTTAGCTACAAAGGGAATGGAGGCCAGCCTAGACTATATGAGACCCTGTCTACAAACAATAAAATAAAGGTAAAAGTTTAAAGAAAGGGCAATCTTCACAAAGAATTAAACAAGTCATATAATTCTCGTTAAAAACGTGAAGTGCATAGCAGGCATGCAGGAAGTGGGAACTTTCTGCCCGTTGCTTGCTTTGAGATTTTTTTTATTTTGCAAGTCTGTGAGCCTTTGGGAAACCTACCTCAGAGCTAACAGTCAGAGCCTCCTCTTTACAAGAAAAGGGAGCAAACCCACTTTGTGGTACCCAGGCTTTTGGCTGAGTGCACGCCAAGCTCCTTTCATTTAGGGCATCAGCACTCTATCTTAGCAAACCAGACAAAAATGCCTAAGCAATTTTGTTTTTCCAAGATGCATCATCCGCTTCAAAGTGCCATCTGCCTCTGCCTTGTTACAAAACAGAGTCAACAGAGTCATTTGGTGACATTTTTA
The DNA here is from genome assembly GCF_037038515.1 of Microtus pennsylvanicus. NCBI lineage: Eukaryota > Metazoa > Chordata > Mammalia > Rodentia > Cricetidae > Microtus > Microtus pennsylvanicus. The sequence continues at coordinate 54,246,353 of NC_134590.1, read as the reverse complement.
AAAGTGACTTCAATGTTTGTTACCAAGGGATCTAATTCCTCGCATTTGGGCAATTTGTTCTGTGTTTTGGGATGTGAAATAAAGCCCTCACAGAGGCACTGGACTATTGCAATACGTTGTCCTCGTCCTAACCCACAAAGCCGACTTTCCAATTGGCTTTCCCTCCGTTTTAATTATCTCCCTTGTCACTCGAGTACCTCCAGTCAAAGATGGATGCTGGCAGTTTATCACTTCACGTCACGGCTGCAGAATTTAAAAGAGAAGCAGATAAACAAACCCCAAATCCTACCTAGCAGCCGAGCTCTGCAAGATGGCAAGGTGAAAACATTTGAGTCCTGCTCTGCCTCTGGTGAGAGACCATATGACCTTATTGACTCCGTTCCTATCTCTAACAAAGAATGAACATCATGTGTCTCACACATCTCTCCTGGTTGCTATGAAAATTACTGATATAATATGCCTGTTTATAATTATTGATATTAATATGCACATACAAAACAAGGCACGGTTCATCCAAACTTTATGTTGGTGCTTCCCACCTTGCTAGAGTACGGTGTGCACCAAGCTGTCCCTCATGATTAGTTCCATACCCCTCTCATATTCTCCTTTGCTTTCTCATCTTCTGTTTATGGACAAGCTTTCTTGCAGGAGGTCTTTTTTCATCCTTCTCTGTCTCTGTTCTCTTCTCATCTGTGATCTTGCTTTGCCATAGTCTTCCTGGATTTTAGTTGAGTCCTTGTCCAGATTAAGCAGCCCACTGTCAGCAAACTGACAAAAATAAAATAAAATAAGCAGACCATTAGCACCTCCCAAATGGACCAAAGAAACAAAATCCCTGGCAGAAGTACATCACTTCTCAGGCCTCTCAAGAAACACCAACAACCAAATGACATGCTCTCCTCTCACAACCTCTTGGTGTCAGTGCTGAGCCCACCTGGGAACACAACCCAAGGTAACAATAACTTCTACGCAGAGGCAAACCATGGTCCCCAGGGTCTCTCTTGACATCTAGCATCTACATAAATGACTCAAGTCCCTGCGTCCCCCAATCTGGTCATCTTCATTAGCCAAGAGAACTCTGAGGCAGAGCTGTAGAGAGAGCTGGTCTCCAGGCAGAGTCACCCCACTCCTAGTTTGCAGAGGCACAAGGCATTGCTGAATAGATTTCCTGAAAATGCTGCTCGCACTGCCTGACTGAACTTTCTCCATCAGACCATCACTAGAGGACAACAGAAATGACTTAGAACCTCACTGGCCACTCCTCTCTCAGGGATCACACACCCTGCATCCCTCACATGTAGCTCCAGTTTCTAGTTTGCCTTAGCTAGAACATTCTAGAAACCAAGGAAATCTGGAAGCTATTTTAAAGCTGTATGCCTTCAGATTGATAGTGCTTGGAAATAGTCATTATCAATATTCCATTAGAAGGTGGAGGTGGAAACCATCTCCAAACCATGCTACTCTGAAGGCAGAAATTGTTGAGCAGGTACATCTAGACACATTCTTGTGGCGAGCTCTGCAGCATCCTTAAAAAGAGCTGGATTGCTTTCTTTACCCCTTCCTGTTCTGGGGACTGCTTTTACCATGTCGGGCCCATGTCTTTTTTGTAAAGACAGGTGTATGCTGTGGCTAGAGATGATCGAGGGAGCCAAGTTAGTATTGCTTCAGGATGAAAGATACTATAACGCTTGTATAAACTGGAAACAATCACCAGTAGTAGAATCTGGAGAGATCAGAGAAAGAGGAGACATGAGTGTTCCAGGGGATCTGGGTATGTGGGTGGCTGGGGAGATGGCGCCTGGAATAAAGTGTTTCTTGTGCAAGCCTCAGGACCCTGAGTCTGGATCCTTAGCGTGCAGTTAAGAGCCACAGATGGTGGTGTACATGTGTTACTCCAGGGCTGGGGGCGCAGAATTGCTGTGACTAGCTGAGCAGCTAGTCTAGCCTAAATGGTAAACTATGGGGTTCAGGGAGAGACCCTGCCCAAATCCCCATGCCCCAGAAGTAGAGAGCAATACATAATAGAAGAAAATGCTATGTATGATTTCTGGCCTCTGTGTGCACACCTGTGAATGTGCATAGGCACACACACACTCACATGTACAAACAGACATCCAGAGAGAGAGCGTTTGGTATGGAGCACTCAGGTTCTGACTGATCCCTATGCCTCCTGAGCCTGAAAGATGCAGCTAAGGAGAAAGTATCATTGCAGGAGGAGGGGGCTATAACGACCCAACAGTGTGTTTTCCTTGGGAGGCTGGAATCCCAGTCACTGCTTAAGATTAGGAGAGAGAGCTGCCTCCTTGTGCACTGAGAGAACTCGCTGGGGTGTGCCACAAATTCTGCTCTAGAAGAGAAAATTGCAACCCCACCTCCCTTGAAAGGCTGAGATTTATACCAAATGTTTATCTACAAAATGCTTCCCATAAAAATAGCCCGGGCCGCCACCCACATGTTTTGTCTTCTAAGAGAAACGCATGAGCTTTCTTAAACTTTTAGTTACAATTTCTCTAAACTGGGCTTCCTTTTGAAAACAACTTGGCTCAAATGCAGAGAGGATCAAGGGAGCTTTCTGACCAAGGGTATCCTTTTGTGACCCACGGGCTTAGAGAGTCCTGGAGCCTGGCCAGCAAGAGGTGCAAGTAGGAAAAAAAAAAAAAAAAAACTGAGATCTTTAGCTTTGGTACTCAATGCTATAAAAACGGTTCCAGACATGCCATGTGGGAAGGAGATAATCTAAAACAGGGGCTATTTTCATGTTCGGCCTTTGAAGATTTTAATAAGCGTGAGCTCAATCAGGTTGTTGGCTTCAAATGTTTCAGATTTACACTGTCTTCCTTTGATTAGCTGAAATCATAGGGTTGTTCAGGGAAGTTCCCAGGCAGCTGATGGACCGAACTCAGCAGGTAGTGACCTCCAAGAGAGTCTCCTTCCTTCATTCCTTCATTCCTAACCCTTCAGCCAACCGGGAAGGCAAGAAAACGAGATTGTGGCTAGACTGTTCAGTTCAGTCCAGTTCAGCCAGTTTTTCAAGGACCCCAGGAGGAAGATGTTCTTGTGTGAACAACGGTCAGGAGCTTGAGGTTTCTTGAACTAATTTGTGTTCTCTCCTCCACCCACCTCCACCCCACCTTTTTTCCCCTTCTCGCTTCTTCCTTATAAGCAAGGATGGGCCTCTTTGGCTTGCCTTTAAGAACTCCTCGTGACCCACAAGACTAGTATATACACAGAGACTCAGGATTAAATACTTGGGACATGCCTGGACAAGCACTCTTGTGGTCATCTAGGACAGATCTGGGATAACAGCCAATAACAAAATCTCTTTCTCCTGGCCCTTACAGTCCAGCTGAGATGGAGATAAAGCCATACAAAGCAACAAAAAAGCACCAAGATGAGAGGACCTTGAAGTAGGGTCCTGTTCGATGGGCTCACAGAGGGTACCGTTGGCATGTCACGGGGCACTCTAGGGGCAGCCGTGGTGCTCTAGGCCCAGGAGTCACGATAAGAGAGAAGACACCACCGGCCTTGCTTATGCTTAACTCAAGGACAGCAAGGGCACCAGAGAGTCTGTTTGCCTGAGACAGGCAGAGACTTGAGGTCAGAAGGAAGTGGTAGATGGTCACCTGCCCTCTTGAAGAGCTTTGACCTTCACCTGTGAGGAGCTGGGAAGCTGTTGTAGGGTTTGAAGCAGGAGAATGATGGATGAACTCCATCTAGAATGTAAAAGTCTAATCTGTCTGCTGTTCGGAGAACAAGACTATGAGGAAGCTGAGCGTGGTGGCTCCATCAGCCTCACGTTCAGCAGACTGGCTGGGCAATTTCAACAGCGTGTTTATAGATGAGATTCCACAGACCCAAATTGAAGTGTCATACGTTAAAGAAGGGTAGCCATAGGATGTACAGCTCATGTGTTCTCCTGAGTGCTCTGTTCGAGGACTGGCATACTGTGTCATAGCGTGCTGATAAAATGAAATTCATGTGACTAAGGACCTTCCTCTTTGTGTATCTCATTTCACCATCAGCAAAGCTCAAATACCACAAAGTCGTTTTCAAAGCCAGAGCTGGAGAGCAGAGTTTGGCGCCATTTGTTCTCTTTCCCCTTGGACATGCCTTCCCCTCAATGAGAAAGCTTTTCCACAGACAACAGGAAGGGAGTCCCATCCCTGGCTGACTCAGTATTCAGAGGTTCTACTTAGAGGTCTGTGGACAAAGTAGAGACCTGAGGTCAGAAGGAAGAAGAAGGGGGTCATCTGTAGTCTTGACAGATGGGGAACTCTATCTGTGCGTGGTAAGACCTCTTCAGTGGGGTTCAGAAAAGTGATGTCCCCACTAGCTGCACCTTACTCCTGTGCACGTGGCTTCCTAAGATCATGTGTGGGGCCTGACATGAAGCTATCTAGTAGAAAATTTAGTGCTGAGGTCAAGGGTAGTACGGCAGTCAGATGTTGAAGAATATCATCTGCAGTTCTTCATTCTTTATTCTAGTCAGGAAATGCATGGCTCTGATGCATACTCGACTCAGCCACAGAAAGAACAAAAATATCAAACTTTGAAGACCTTCCTTTTTAAGGAAAAATAAAATGATGCAAATAAAATGAGTCAAATATGAAACATGCTAGATAATGATCTGTGCAGTGAGGAGGGAGGAGGAAAAAGGGGGGGAAGAGTGACTGGGTTTGGAATCAGATGAGGAGCAGTTAGAAAAGCTTCACAGGGAACATGAAATTTGACTATATACATGAGAGAAACAGCAGCATATAGTAGCTGATGTCCATGTAGCTATACGACATCGAATGAAATAGATAGACACATCAGACAAAACTGTGCAGGAAGAAGAGAGTGCAGATATCCTGTAGGAGGAAGCTACATAGCACGCTTGAGGAGCAGTACAAACCGCCTGCTCAGAGGTGAAGGACCAGAGAAGAGAGACGTGGAATAAGAAAACCCAAGATAAAGAGAAGCTAACCTAGGACAGTCCTCATTCTAAGCTTGCAGCATTAGCTGAGGGAAGTCACTGGAGATACTAGAGGATTGCTGTCTGTCCCGTGGCTTCTCCAAGGACACAAGCAGGAAGGCTACTTAAGCAGGAAACAACATCGAAAAAGACAGAGGAGGCAACAGTAGAGCTAGTGGGAAATGGAGAGACACTTGAGATAATATTTAAGGAGACTGGAAAGGATGGTTACTGCCAGATCTTCACAACGGGGGAATCAAAAGGTTTATGAAGTGCTTAGCCTAAGCATCTAAAAGGTTAGGCAAGGGCTGGAGAGATGGCTCAGTGGTTAAGAGCACTGACTGCTCTTCCAGAGGACCTGAGTTCAATTCCCAGCAACCACATGGTGGCTCACAACCATCTGTGATGAGATCTGGCGCCCTCTTCTGGCCTGCAGGCATACATGGAGGCAGAATGTTGTATACATAATAAATAAATCTTTAAAAAAAAAGTACTTATAAAAAAAAGTTAGGCAATATGGGTCCCAGGTGGAGGAAGACCAAGGGCCATATACTGCATGTGTGGATGCCTGCTGGAGAAACACGTGGGGATGTTAGTAGATGTGAATATGGCATTTGGAATGGAGGCCTGGGCTGGAAGGGGATCTTCCCTGCCCTGTGAGGAACAAGTGGGGTGTAGTCAGTGAAGTGAAGAGACCTAAGGGCAGAGAAAAGAAAGAGAAAGTGGGAAAGGGACTAAGGAGGATTAGCTGCTGAGGAGAGTGAGGAGAGGAAGGGCAGCAGTCAAGTCCCAGGGCCTGGGAACTGACCATAGAGTCAGACACGGACGTTCTGTGATCTGGCCCACTGGTGATTTGTCAACAACAGTGCCCATGGGACAGTGGGGGTGGGGCAGAAACCAGATGGGGCCAAGCGAAGAGAAAATGGGGGGACTGAAGCTAAATGGTGAGCAGTTACTCAAGGAGTATTCTCTATGCACTAAATGGTGAGCAGTTACTCAAGGAGTTCTCTCTGTGCACTGGGCCAGCCAAATTAAATACAGAAGAAGAAATTATAATTTGTGCATATATAAAGAGGAAATACATACAATGTGCTACTCCAAGTATCATTTATACACTATTTCTAAAAATACTACTATGTATACAAATACATATACATTATAGTATAGTATATTCCTATTCACACCACTATATCTACAAACCCATCTAAGTGATCCTCTCAAGAAGAGGAAGTTTGTGGAAGACAGAGAAGAAAATCTTGAGCTTCAATGCGTAAAGAGAGCAGTTGGTAAGGAAAAGTTCAAAGACATGGTCACGTGACTGTAAGCCTACAACTGAATGAAAGATAGGATCATTAGAAGAAAACCTTGGAACTTGGAGACCAGGACATACAGACAAGTCTGACACCGAAATCATGAAAAACAGTGATATTAGAGAGAAAGGCACATGACAAAGGGCTGAATTCTACAAGTCATGAGGGGAAACGGGGATCAGGGGACGACTTCTCTCAGGATGGACAGTGAGTTGTACATATGAATTACATGAGATTCAACACTGGAGGATGAACAGTCTGAAGATGGCAAGAAAGAGAAAAGAGGTCACTTGCTTCGTTCAGTGAACAGTGACATGGATTAAAATGTCACCCCACAAGTGGGCTGCAGAAGACCAGGATGCTCCTAAGGGCACAATCAGGAGGCAGAGGATATTCAAAGTGAGAACATGGGGGCTGATTCTGGTGATGGCTATCATGTCCTCAAGAAAGCGGTCATAAGCCAGGCAGTGGTGGCGCACGCCTTTAATCCTATTGCTCAGGAGGCAGAGGAAGGCCGAGCTCTGTGAGTGGGAGGCCAGCCCCATCTACAAAGCAAGTTCTAGAACAGCCAGGGCTATACAATAAAGAAAACTCTGTCTCAGGAAGAAAAAGAAAGGATGGAAAGAAGGAAGGGGAAAGAAGGAAGGAAGGGGAAAGAAGGAAGGAAGGAAGGGGAAAGAAGTAAAGAAATGGCTATAAAATAGGAAACTCCACTAACCCAGCAATGGCCTGGATAGATACGAAGGGCACAAATTAGGTTCAAGCTGTGATTAAACTCCCTGTTGTCTCGTGGTTAGGCCTGCCAGGGAGCCTGTGCATGAAAGGAAGGAGTGAAGCCAAGCCCACAAGAACTATGGCAGATCCTGTTTCTCTTCACTCCCATCAATGGAGGGTTAGAAGCAGGGGGATGCTGAGTCTTGCGTGGAGCACCCATAAATGTCCAGAGTACTCTCTGCTGTCATAGTACCTTGACAGGCACATTGATAATCTCTCATCCTAATATGTAAGGCTGCTGAGGAGGGTAAGTGAGACAGGGACATGTCATGGAGAGAACCATGTGTCACCCAGCACACTAGGACCACCGGGCTTACTGGTGTGCCATAACTCCTCTGGAATTATACAGATAGATTACAGACTTTCTTCTGCTGCCACATAACCCGGGTGTCTGCTCTGCCAGCAATTCCTGTGTTGTATACAGGATCCCTCAAGCAGAAGCCTGAAGCCAGCAGGAGACAGATGTTGAGAGACTCATTGTAAAGACTTTGGTTCTGTGAATGTGGGCCCTGGCTAGAAGTCTCCCATTGAGAGAGGGGACCTCCAGGAAGGAGAACTGGCTAGAAGCATCAGGCAGAGTCTGGCGCGGCAGATAACAAGCAGAATTTCTCCTTTATCAGGGAGTCCAGGCCACAGCTCTATTCTTAATTCCTTTCAAATGATTGAATGCCGAAACTTGATGCAAAGTCAACAGATCGTGGAATGTAATCATATGAATGAGATGTCTTCCCAGTAAGACCCAGATGAGTGTCTGATGAATGGCTGGGGACTAAAGCTTAGCCAAAGGAGTCTATAAAACAAACCATGACGTCAGCGACATCTCTAAGCCCCATATATCCTCTCCTGGGGACTATTTTCACAAGCACGGAGGAATCTGACACATTAGAGAAGAAGGGAGAGAAATTCCACCTTCCAGTGGGAGGAGTTTACATCTGCACACTTACATGGTGAGCATTCTTAGAAAAGGACAGGGAAAAAAAACAGTACTAAAAAACCACGACTTTGTCCATCTCAGATCTACGTGAACTAGAGACGGTCTCAGTGGGAAGCAAAGCAAGCTAAGCAGAACCCCAGACAGAAGCCATTCTAAACTTCCCTGAGCATCTCAAGAAAATAAGTATTTCTCTAACATGTCAGGATATTTAAGTAATGGATCAAAACCGCTTGGCAAATCTTCCACTGAAATTATGATTGAGGAGTTGGCAAGCATTTATGACCACAGAATCAATGCCCAGCACTCTCTGGGAAACAGAGAGAAAAAAAAATAGCTCATACCCACGATCACTTTCTTAGGGGTATATCAGGAAATGCTTCAGTTAATGGCTTTCTTTTGAAAGAAATAGAACACCCAACTCAAAACTCCTCAGAGTGAGACAACAGTAGGAGGTTTTAGTGCTAGGGCTCTAATGTGGGTGGACCTGACGGCAGGCTCTGGTGTGAGCCCAAGCCCTCAGTGCACATACTGGTACAATATTCCAGAATTCTTGGGTCTGTTGTCTCTGGGATAGTATCTTTGTCATCCAGGCCATTCTTGGTGGTCAAAGGAGAGATTCACCCACAATTCCAGGTCGATAGCCTTACAGTTCAGCCACCTCAGTAGAGAAAACTACTAGCTCCTAAGCTTCAGTAGAACCCCAGGGCTGAACCTCAATGGGTTGTCACACATGAACTCCCAAAAATAGAGTAGCCTGGAGCTGCTGCAGAAGAGACCCCGATGAGCCTATGTTCTAAGAAAAAGTAAAGGAAAAGTCACTAGGAAAAATGGGACAGGCTCTCCCAGAAGAGCGTGCCACGCAATTGACACAAGGCAATGCCTTTCACCCAGGACCATAGAGACCAATGCATGGTAGCAGACAGTTTCATGGACCCCCCCCCCATTCCTGTCAGTCTGTTCTCTGTCTCTAAGGGGGTATGATAACTTTTTATCATGTCTCACAGGCCCAAGTGCTGTTTAAGACCAAATGAGATAACATACACAAATATGCCTATTGAACAATAATGGTGACATATATGCCAGGAAGGGCTTTTGAATGAAGTAGGATGTTAGTTTGGGTTGAATGTGGGATTTAGGGAAAAACAAAAAGCAAAGGAATAGGTACTCATAAGAAGGCAGTTGACAGCACCCCAAAAGAGGAGTTTGTTCTGCTCTGCTAATGTAACTAGTGTCTGTGACCTACGCATCTCTGATCCTATGGGATCCTCTGGAAATTCTGAGGATCAGTGGTCTTGAGACTACCACTCCGGGTAGTCTTCTTGCTGTGTAATCTGGAGAAAGGCGACTGTCTTCTTTGGGCCTATTTCTTCTCATTTAAAAGGTGGCAAAGGCACTCACTCTACACGGTATGCTGTGATGAGTTGAGGACCTGGAATCATCGCCACAAGGACAGGTAATGCACTCGGGCAGTGCATGCTTGTTGAGAGCCTACTATGTGCTGGGACTTTCCTGGACATGGACATAGCACTGAGTAAGACAGTAACTCGGTCACACGGACCTTACCCTCTGCTGAGGTGAGGGAGTCAGCGGGTAGCTGTTCCCTACACCGGAGAAGAACTACACCAGCCAAAAAGTGAAGTGGAATAAATGGACAGGTGGGGCCAAGACTGGAGGGTTCATTTCCTCTAAGGGCGAGGGAAGGGCATGGGGATGCTGGCATATCCACAGGGCTCTGAAGGAGGTGAGAAACCTATCCTGAGAGGCTATAAGCCATAAACTCCCAAGGCAGAGGGAAAGCCTCGCAAAAAGGCCCTGAAGCAGAGATGTTTGAGAAAAGCAAATAAATTCAGAGATTTCCTTGAGCTGATGTGACTGAGTCAAAAGAGAACCCAAGGCCACAGAGCGCAGCTTCAAAAATAAGAAGCTGACACATTCCAAACAACCAAACGAGGCACTATGTCTTATACCCATATTGCCACACACTCTGCAGACTGAAGCAGGAGGCTTGGGAATTTAAGAGTAGCTTGGGCAACATAACAGTTTTCTGTGCAAGATTAATTAGTGATTTTCTTAATGAAAGGCAACCTAACTACTCATCGGGGGTGAAAATGTCTGGATAAACTCTTCCAATTGAGCTAAATAATCAGATCAGAGACAGACAAACAGCACGCGTTTCTGAGCACAGAAGCAAGTCACAGAAAGCAGGCATGAGAGAATGCCATCTTAACAATAAATCTATCTCGATGGGTGTACAGAGTGAAAGAATGTGCTCAAGAGGCAGCTGACGGGGGACGTCTGGAGAGCAGGGTTCAAAGGACAACTTCTGCACAGAGGGACACTGGACTTCCATGAGAAATACATTCTATTGCTTTCAAAAGTATAAACTACATACTGGACCCAAGTTAAACGAGACTATGCACTCTTCATACTTGGGGATCACACTAGGGATGATGAATTCCAGACTATCTTGAACCATAAATCCTGGCTCTGACATCTTCTGACCAGAGACATCAGTCCTAGGTGCCTTAGGTAAGCCATCCATGTACCAGAAAATTCTAGTGACTAATAGCAAGTTGAACACCTCATCAGTTTTACAGAAGGACTGGGGCAGAGCTGTCTCCTCAAATGATTTTAGTATGTAGAATGACCGCCCCCACTGTGCAGATGTAACAATGGAGGTGCTCTCATTCACTGGAATAGGGGACACGTGGCGTCACACTGAAGCACACATTGACCAGGAGGGCAGAAGGGTGAAGCAGAGCTTTTCTTGTGGAACTTAGAGCGAAGGCAGAAAAATGGTTGGGAAGCTAGAATAATTGCAGCAGGCTCAGGAGCACAGAACTGCTCTGAGCTGACTAGCTAGCCTTGGGATGATTGAAAACAAGGCTTACTGTGGCCAAGTTCAGCAGAAGAGATGCCTGTGGGTGACTTAAGGAAAGGGCTCTGGGTTGGTTGGTTTGCACAGAGAGGAAATGGCCCTGAGTAAGCCTTTTGTTATTTCTTATGTATGTCTATCCCTGAGTATGTGCCTTCTCCAGTCAGTTTAGCCATATTGAAAACGTGAAAAGGCAAATGACCCCAGGTGACCCGACAGTACTTATTCCAATTCTGTGACCCCATGCTTTGGGTCATTTCCATCCTGAACTTGGGGCTTGGCTTCCCCTTGCCTAGAATGGGGATAATAATAGCAATACATGTACAGTTCACATCCGAGGATCGCCATGTAAAGACTCACATCAGCCACAGCACCAGCTACAACATCTCAGAAGTGACTTTCCTATCCTTCCTTCCGATAGTTCAGTTGGACTGTCCCCTTGTTGCCTTCTATAACTCTAAACAGAACAGTCCTGCAGAAGACCTGGTGCATCAATACTGAGTGGCCAAGAGAGTGGCCTGAGGGATCACTCTCAAAGTTTACAATGTGATTTCAGGTCATTTAGACTGAGGCTCGAGACCAGGCCCCACCCCAGAACTCTGGCTAGCTCACCTGTCCGTGCCATTAGCCCCATAGGGTTAAGACTGCTACTGCATTTTCATGTTATTATGGGTGATGAAGCTCACGTGGTTTTTTAAGGCCATGCCTCTAGTGAGTGACAGGACAGAGTTTCAGACTACCTGGCGTGGTTCTGAACGGAACACCTCTGAGGCTCTAACGTGCAAGCTATATTTGAAGAATGTGAGACCAACGCTGACAGTTCCCATTGTTACTAGGCCCAATGGTCTCTCAAAAACACAGAATGTCTTGGATTGCATTCACATTTCTTTTATTTTAAAGAGATTTTTTTAAAAACTTGACTGAGAAGAGGAGAAACATTTATAGACTATAAATCGCAACAGAAGGGGACGGCAGCAGTTCCTATGACTCTTGGGGAGATATAGATGATCGCTGTAATCTATCATAAAGTGGCCACATTTGCTCAGGGTGGGAAATAACACTGTCAACAGCATTCGGTCGGTGCTCAAGAAGATATATTTGCAGTCAAGGAAGCAGAGAGGAGCAGAAAGGTATTGGCTTCTTTTCTGGTGAAGACAAGAACTCTGAAACTCTCTGCAACCTGAGACCCTAACTGGATCTTCTCCACTTCCCTCCAGTATTGGATGATACGATTGGAGCAGGTCCATCCTAGACGCATGACAAATGCTCTCCTCTGAGCCTCGCCTAGCCATCTCTCATGGCTACCTCATTCTCTGGCTTCCTTGTGTTTGCTACAGAAACCATTGGCTTGGCTTGCTTTGCTTAAAGGTAGAAAGCAAATTTAAAAATTTAAAAATTCAGTGGCTTCCAATAAACAAGGTTTGTGATTGTTACATTCTCACGGTGAAGCAGCTGGGCTCTGTAGTGATCACTGGCAATCAGGGACTGGCTGTCTTTACATCCTCCACTGTCACCAGTATGGCACAAGGTCAAGAGTTCACTGATGAAGGAGCGGAAGATGTCAATGACTCAGGCTTCTTCTGGTCACATCCCCTTACCTCCAGCAAGCCAGGCCAGACATAAGTCTCACGCATGAGGGAGGGTGACCCTTCTGTGTGCCTCAGAGAGGGGAGAACTGGCAATGAAACTACACAGCACAGCAGCAGAATATTTCAATAAAAATCCATTTCCAAATTGCAGACCAGTAATGGGGAAGGGAGTGGCTGATAACTAAGAGGGAACCGAGAAAGTATGTGGGCTTATGTTGTTCATGAAGTATCTCTGATGGGATGCTTGGGACAGAAAGGGATGAAGAAAGTGGGGAGTCAGGACCCTCACATGGCAACACAAGCTGTATTTCTAAGGGATTCCTTGTGCGCTTCTCTGATGTTCTCAACAAACCTGAGTGGGACATTTTACCCAGGAAGGTTGGGTAGAAAGGGCAGAGAAAGATCACAAACCTAACTGGACCCTGGTTAGCCATGCCTCTAACACACACACACACACACACACACACACACACACACACACACACACCTACTGGTAAAATAACAAAATTCATCTGTTCTTGTATGAGCAATGCCAAAGAACCTGGCAAGGACATTACAAGAAATAAATATAGAAGGCAAATGACAAAAACAAAACAAAACCAAGCAAAACAAAAAACCCTCATTCTATCTTAAGTGACTGGCCACTGTGCAGAGCAGAGGTTAGCTTTCGTCAGTCTTAAGAAACAGAAATGACCAAAAGAAAAATAAGATGAAGACAAACTGCAAAGGGCTTTCATGAAAGTGTGCGATAATGAAACCCCAACACAACAAAACGTGAATCAAAATTAAACACTCAGCAACTGAAAAGTCGCCATAAAAAAGCAAGAGTGAGTGTTGCCTTCCTCCAAACACGGAGTCGAGACTAAACAATGATGGGAACTAGTTCACAGAACAGAGGAGAATGCTATGATTCTAGGAAAGGGAAAATTAATAATGCAATTATACAAAAATGGGAAGCTGGTATAAAGGAGAGAAAATATGCATAGTCTCCTTCCATGGAGACAAGCAAATATTAGTTAAAGATGAAATGTATAATTTTTAAAAGTGAAATTTAGTGACAGGAGAGATGACTTGACAGTAAAGAGCACTCGTAAACACTTCTAAACGACACAGATTCCATTTCCCCGCACCCATAAGGGTGCTTTGCCACTATCTCTAATTCTGGTCCCAGGGGATCTGATGCCTCTTCTGATCAGTTCTGGCACATACATGTAGGCAAACACATAAAATGAAATAAATCTTTAAAATAGTAATGAAATTCTGCCTTAAACAGAGAACTGTCTGAGAAATCAGTATCTCTTGTTATACATAAATACTTACCTGAAGGTTAGTAATTTCTTATGTTTGATTCTTACTTTTTTATTCTTCTGGTAGATTCAAGTAGACTTAGTGGCAATCATTTTTATAAAGTGGTGTGTGCACAGTATGAACCTCTTCATAACATCATCTTCACGAAGGCTTCTGACGAAGTATGTGCCTAAAGAGGATCTATATCAATACCCACAAATGTTGGCAACGGATTTCTAAGTTTGTTTTGTTTCTTTCTTCACCCTCTTCTATATTCATTTCTAAAATTATAAAACTTTTATAAGCAGTTACATTTTCTACAAATATAATCAGCTCAGTCCCACTGGCGTAAATACATTGCTACTTATAAGATTCATCCCTGAAAGCCACCATTACTGGCTCCATGCTTCATGAAACCTTAGATAGAACCAGCAGCTTGTTTTTCCAGGAGAAATGTGTCTGGCCTCCCCTGTCCTTCCTTGCTATGATGAACCAAACATTTAGTTTAATGCTTCTCATTCCAAGCTCCAAAGGACTTTCTCACTTAACCTCATCCTCCAACATGTCCAGGAATGCTTTACGGTACCCTGTTGCTGCTGTAACAATGTTCACAATAAAGTTCTTGAAGCCAGAAGTCCTAACTCCCAGTTTGAGTGATGTTGGTTTCCTCTTGGACTCTTAGAGAGACTTGAACTGTTAGATTTTAGAGTGCAGAAGAAAGAGGAGGAAAGAGACGGGAGTCTGACCTCAACAGATCATGATCATTAATTTATTATTATCGGTGCTTGTTAGTGCACACAGCAAGGAGAAGACACTCTCCTGCAGGAATGGAGGGATCGTCAGGGCTGAAGAGAAGTACTTAGAGTTTATACAGGAACTTGGGAATGAGTAAGTTGATTCTTTTAGCTTCTGGTGGCTGTCAACACTCAAAGGGTCTTAGAGCATGGATATCTCCATTTTTGCATTCTTTTCCATCTGTTTTTCCCCTTGTTCTGAAGACATGACTATCTCATCTCAATTTCTGCACAAGCCAGGCTTCTAAATACAGTCAAGTTCACCAGTTGGTTGGGGCGGGGGCATGGTAAATGTATCCTTTCAAAGACCCTGTAAAGGAGCTTCCAATGGTATAAACACAAACTGTGAGCAGCTTCCTTGAAGAAATCCATGGAAGCAGAAAGCCATCTAGTAGATTTCATACAAAGTCTGGTGCCCAAAGATCTCACGAGAGCAGAAATCAATGTGGAACCAGACATTGATGTGGTGTGGATTGGATCTGATATGTCCTCCATGGGCCCATGTGTTTGAATAATTGATCTCCAGTGCGTATTCCTGTTTCGGGAGGCTGTGGAAGCTTCTGCTCATGAGTCATAACTGGAAGACACTGGGTTACATGAACTTGGCTTGAGGGTTATGGGCCAGATCCAAATCCAACCTAAGCTTCCTGTTTCCTGCTCACCAAAATGTAGATAATTGAATTATCCCACTGCCTTGAACTCTACCTTAATTTTTTTTAATATTATGGGACTGTATCTTTTCAAATTATGAACCGAAATAAATATGCCATTCCTTTCGGTGCTTCTATCAGGGATATGATCACAGTGATTTAAAAAGAAGTAACTAATCCACTAGGTACTAACTCTTAATTGGATATATTGGGGAAGTCACTTAACTTTTTTGGGTCTTGATTTTCATCAGGAAAATAAATTCTAGTGATTAAATCATGGTAGAGATTATATACAGGGTACTGATAATGCCCACAAAGGATTTCATAGAGTGTCTACAATGCAGCAGGCTTTGATCATGCTAGTTTATAGAGTATATAGTTCAGAGAAGGTGTGGTAGGAAGAGTAGGAGCAGAAAGCTCCGTGGAAAAGCCGACGAGCAAATCCAAAGACGCTTTCATGAGTCCATGATCAGGATCACTTAAACTGTACATTCTTTGATCTTTGATGTGTGTTTGGAACTTTAAAGTGGCAAGGATGGAGCAGAGCTGGCTATAGTAGTGTCATTTGATTCTTAATGGGAACCAAGATCATGGTAAACCAAACTGAGAGAAAGAGAAATCCCAATTATCTGCCCTGGAGTCTTCAGCATGGCGCATCTCTGGCAGAGGGCGTCTGTGGAAACATTCTTACATCGGCTGCCATTTTAATGACATATCCCCGATGCATCTGAGGTCAAGAGCCCCAATTCCACAACACACAGTGCTTTAAATTGAGGTCATCAATCATGTCCATTTTAATACATACTGAGGTGTTCAGAACTCCAGTGATATTCCATGGAATGACCCAAGGAAATAGTTATGTGTGCCAACTAAGAATGCTAGCCCGAGTAGCAGACATTGATACTAATTGGCACTGGCGTTATTTCATGAAACAGGGTGAGTGGTCACCACATGGGTTCAGACGCACATTAAAGCCTCCAGGGAGCTGGGCTGCCTCTCTCTTCCAGTTGTGTGCCTTCAAACGTCGTGTCTCGTGCGCTTGCTTATCATCAGGTGATAGCAGAGTGCCTATGCCCTTTGGAACTGTATCAGAGGCAAGCAGAAGAGGAGAGGGGGGTCTGCCACGCAGATCTCTGTCTTTTCATTAGGAAAACCAAGGCCCCCCATAACTCGCCATGAGTTGTCTGATCCTATCCTTATAGGCCAGACTTTGGTCTGGTGGATATCATCTGGTCTCCTAGAAAGGATTTTGAAAAGGAAGGGTACAGACAGCCAAATGTCATTGTTCAACAAACTCGGGATTCAGGCAACAAAGAGAGAGGAAGAAGTGAATGCCGTATCAGGATGCATCACGAAAAGAGATCTGGACCAGCTGGGTGTATTGATGCATACCTTTAATCCCAGAGGCAGACAAATGTCTATGAGTTCAAAACCATCCTGGTCTACAAATCTTCTAGCAGGTGTCTTAGCAGGTAGAGTAACTCTTCAGTTGAATGTTAAAGATAAAATTGAGCAGAGTGGTTTCTTAAAAATAAAACCCAGGATGAGGTCCTCTCTTGCTTCATTCAAAATGATCCCATCAAATTTCTAATAAAAATTAAACTTCTCCCAGGTCCTTGAAGACATGTACAACCCAGTCCCCATCCAGCCCCTGCATTTTCTGACATGCTCGTCCTGGTTCTCGCCTCTGTTTCTCTCTCTCCTTCCTGCTTTGATCATTCCTGCCCTGTGACCTTCAGGCCTAAGTTTCTTCAGAGACCTCACATCCCAATGTCCATGAGTGGCACCTTTGCCTGACTCAGATGTCACCTCTTAGATTTCCATTCAAAGAAGCCTGTTCCCTACCCCACCCCACCATATATACACTAGCTGTTCATCCTCTTCCCTCTTGGTGCTGCCAAAGCAGCTGTCTAGACTTTGCAGAATTTCTCATGTTTAAAAGCGTCAGTCTGCTGCTCCCTTTCTGTCTGTTATCAATCTGGGAGGCCACTCTCTGAAGGCAAAGCTTTCATGTGTTGCATTTTCCACGGCTTTGCCTCCACCTGGATCTCTGCTTTCAGATACCAAATGACTGAGTGTATGAGCGAAAGAGCAGAGCTAAGAACCCAGATGGAAAACATGAAGCAGAACCAGTACCAGGCATACAAATGAGGGGTAACAGAGTAGAAACACACAGCTGGATCTCCACAGGCCTGGACACTCCAGAAGAGGAAGCGGAAAGAACCTATGGGTGCTCACTGCCCTCAAAGAAGCTTGCAGTCCATCTCGGAAGACTAAGGAGCAAGGGAAGTTAGAGGGAAAAGGGTGGGGTTGAGCATGAGAGCTGCCAGCTGCCAGCTTCCTAATTGGAAATTGGTACATTTCTCTAGAGGGATGCTCATTGCAACGTTATTGGTAAAGAGTCAAAAATTCAAAACAACTGAACATCCCAAAACAGGAAGCAGTGAAAACAATTCCAACATGCTCATTTGATAGAATTTTAAATTATGCTGCAATTATGTTTTATGAAGATCCGTGAGATCAGTAAAGAAGGACAGAGCACGGAAAAGTGATACATGCTAGCGAGAATAGACGTCTTTCCAGCTGCAGCTCCCCAAATGAAAACCAGGTTGTTTAGGGGTGAACTGGCGACAGCTGGCTTCTGTCATCTTCCTCTTCTTATCTATATAGTTTTCTTTACTTAATGCTTTAATTGAGCAAGATTTCCCCCAAATTTAGACAACTGAATTCAGGTCCATATGCTGAAGTCTGTCTCTCCAGTGTAATCCCAGCTATCAGAACCTTTCCCTGTAGCATCAGGGCTGATTCTAAGTCTTGGTCCAGGAATACACAAATGCTGAAGAGGCTCAGCCAGGCATGGGTTATGAAGGCTGTGATGGTATCACTACCAGTACAACCACCATGAGACCTGAACAGCCTCTACTGTGAGCAACAAGAGCATAGTGCAGACCTAGGAAATGACGACTATAGTCAGAATGCCCCTTGGAGTTTATACCCAGTGTCAAAGTCTCTCATCCTCAAAAGCTACTGCAGATTAGATATAATTTATCTCTTTTAGAGATATAACCCAAAGTTCAAAGAGGCTGAGCACCTCTCTAATGTCCTGCAGAGAGTAGACAGCCTGCTCTGCTTGATCGCCAAGCCTTGCTTGTGTCCCTGCGCTATAGTTGGTTCTCCTTCACAGTGTCAGCCCTTGTATCTGTGCTCGCAGAAGACCCTGATTCCTAATCAGGCGGCTAAGTCCTGGGCCAGACATTTCCCCAGGTTGCTGTTCTTGACCCATTGCTTTGACTCCAAGTCTGAATCAGAGATGAAATCAAATGAGACACTAGGTGGATTCTATCGTGCGGAAGAAAAAGAGCAATGGCAGAGAAACGTGAAATCTGAAGATGAATTGCTAGCAAAACAGGAAGGAAGCACAAACAGGTACAGGTTTTTTAAAAAGCTGATCTTGTAGAATGGGGAGGAGAGCTCCTGAGTTAGAAGCCCTTCTGTTCGGTCACCAGCTTTCCTTCACCTCAACACCAAAGAAAACTTTAGGCTCCCCTTGGAGGCATTTTGTTTCCACTGAGCTGGACAATTACTTCATAGCTCCCAAAGGAACAATGTTGTGGATCAAATGTTTGTGTTTTCCTCAGGCTTTCTGCTAAAGCACCAGCCTTCCTGAAGATGGGGAGATGTTAGGGTTAGATGGGGTCCTGGGGGTGGGGTCCTAGTGATAGAATTAGTGACTCCATAAGACAAGCTCATTGCTTGCACTTCTTCTCTCTTCCCTCCTTCTCCTCCCCCCTCACCCCCACGAAAGACCTACCTATCTAAAACACAAACAGTGATCCCCTACAAGGAAACAAAACTTTCCTGCACCTTGATCTTGGACTTTTAGTTTCATGAGACACCTGTCTGCTTTTTACACCACCCGGTCTCCAACAACTGATTCCAACAGCCCAAGTCCACCTAGATGTCCAGTCCCTGTCTTGTGTTCCTCCCGGGCAGACTTTCCAGACCAACCTTCAGTGTCACTCTGGTTAAAATGTACAACTCTAAAGCTGTTAAATCTGACAAAATTCAAAAAAAAATTTCTCTCCTTTAACCGAATGTCTCTATCCCTAAATGTCTGTATACACCGAAAATAGTGTTCAAGGAATGGAAAGGCGTTGATTCTTGTCTGTTTATTTTAGCCCCTGGGACATCACTGGCACGGAGTTTTCAGTGCCAGGCTCTGGGTCTAAATTCCCTGGGAGACTTGTTAAAAAAAAAAATAAAGCAAACAAAAAACCCCTCCTTGCTGGGAAAACTTAGGAAAGTCTAAGTCTCTAAATCCTGAGTAGGTTCCTGCTATCTATCTGTATCTATTTAGTGCTCCTGTTCGCAGTGGCATTCTTTGAGTTAAAACGTGGAAAACAAGCGATGAGGTGAAGGAAAGAGGCATACTGACCGGGTATGCTTTTATGACATAGATTTTTTTTAAAAAAAAAATTCCTGTGTATGTGCACAGCCATGATGGGAAGCTATGAATCTGCGGAGACCTTTTGATAACAGGGCATTGCACGAAATCTACACTGGACTAGAAAATGGTGTCTGCTCAGTCAGAGTTCCTACATGAGACAGTGAGCTGCAGAACCTGCCACTGTTCCTCGGTTAGGCAGGGCCACGAGCTCATGCATGCTTTCTTCACTTTCATAGGCATCTCATCTATAAAATCTGTGAAACAAGATGCACCATAGCCACCCCTTCTCTCATCTCTGTGATAAAATCGCTGACAGAATCAACTTACGGAAGCAGGAGCTTATTCTGTCTCAGATTTAAATAATATGGTCCTTCAACATCCATCAACAGTGAGGATGGAGGAGTGACTCCATCCATGGCAGCAGAACAGTGAGGTTACTATAGGCCACCTGATGGTAGCCAATCAGGAAAGGAAAAGCAAAGCAGGAAGCATCCAAGAATACTGATAGAATGTAGTAATAAGAGCGGCGGGGCTGCATCCCCGGCACCCCGGCCGCCTGGCTAGCTTATGCCCCGAAATAATTACACGGACACTGTATTCTTTTAAACACTGCTTAGCCCATTAGCTCTAGCCCTTACTGGCTAATTCTTATAACCCGATCAACCCATCTCTAATAATCTGTGAGCACCAGTCTTACCAGGAAGATTCTAGCCTACGTCCATTCTGGGTCGGAGCTTCATCGCGTGTGCCTCAGAGAGCAGAGCTATTCATCTCTTCTGAGGCGTCTGCTCCCGAGAGGAGATCTGTCGAGTCTGAGCTCACTTCCTCTTCCTCCCAGCGTTCTGTTCTGTTTACTCCTCCCACCTATGTTTTAACCTATGAGGGCCAGCCAAGCAGTTTCTTTATTTCTTTAACCAATGACCTTCCTCCATCAATAGAGTCCTGTTATTACTGAAACCCTGTAAGTACAACCTACCCATTCCTCTATGGGCATCCCAAGCTCTCATGTAAAAGGCCCATTGAGCTCTTCTTACAGCACACTAGTGTTGTGTTAGGAGCAGCGGGCTACTTTCCCAGCACCCGGCAGCCCGCACGGCTAGCTTTATCCGAAATAATTACATGGAAACTGTATTCTTTTAAACACTGCCTGGCCCATTAGTTCCAGCCTCTTATTGGCTAGCTCTTACATATTGACCTAACCCATTTCTAATCATCTGTGTAGCCCACGAGGTGGCTTACCAGGGAAGATCTTAACCTGCGGCTGTATCGGGAGTGATAATCATGGCGAATCCTCGACTCAGCTTCTTTCTCCCAGCATTCTGTTCTGGTTTCTCCTCCTACCTAAGGGTTAGCCTATCAAATGGGCCTAGGCAGTTTCTTTATTAATAAGAAATCATTCCCATATCACACTAGTGCTTTCCTAGACTACATCATCTAAAATGTAGTTTCTCACACCTTCCCCAGCTTTGGAAACAGCTCCAAAGGCTTACATACCACTTGGTCATCTTTATCACGGCAAGGATTTGCTCCTAGAATAAGATTTCCATATTAGTTCCTCTTCTCGTCACAGAGGCTGGTCACATCACAGCAGCCAGCCAGGGTGTAAATGGTGAAGCAGAAAGCAGCCAGGGTTGACATACCTCCACGGACAGTGACCAGTGGCATAGACTCTCTTACAAGGTCCAGCCCCCTAAAGTTTCCACAATCTTCAAAAATGGCAATGCCATCTGGGGAGTAAACAATCAAAATGTTATCCTATCAAGATCACTCCAGATTGAAACCATAACACCCAGAAAACAGGGTATAAAGTCCAGTTAGGAGGATGTGCATGTACCTGAGCATGGTACACACAACATGACACACACTGCATGGTTCACACAACATAACACACCCTGCATGGCTCACACTGCATAGCTCACCCTGCATGGCTCACACTGCATGGCTCACACAGCATGGCTCACACTGCATGACTCACCCTGCATGGCTCACCCTGCATGGCTCACACTGCATGGCTCACCCTGCATGGCTCACCCTGCATGGCTCACCCTGCATGGCTCACACTGCATGGCTCACCCTGCATGGCTCACCCTGCATGGCTCACACTGCATGGCTCACACTGCATGGCACACCCTGCATGGCTCACCCTGCATGGCTCACACTGCATGGCACACCCTGCATGGCTCACCCTGCATGGCTCACACTGCATGGCTCACACTGCATGGCACACCCTGCATGGCTCACCCTGCATGGCTCACACTGCATGGCTCACCCTGCATGGCTCACCCTGCATGGCTCACACTGCATGGCTCACCCTGCATGGCTCACCCTGCATGGCTCACACTGCATGGCTCACACTGCATGGCTCATACTGCATGGCACACCCTGCATGACTCACCCTGCATGGCTCATACTGCATGGCACACCATGCATGACTCACACTGCATGGCTCATACTGCATGGCTCACACTGCATGGCACACCCTGCATGGCACACCCTGCATGGCTCACCCTGCATGGCACACCCTGCATGACTCACACTGCATGGCTCATACTGCATGGCACACCCTGCATGACTCACCCTGCATGGCTCACCCTGCATGGCACACCCTGCATGACTCACACTGCATGGCTCATACTGCATGGCACACCCTGCATGGCTCACACTGCATGGCTCACCCTGCATGGCACACCCTGCATGACTCACCCTGCATGGCTCACCCTGCATGGCTCACACTGCATGGCTCACACTGCATGGCTCACACAGCATGGCTCACACTGCATGGCTCACACTGCATGGCTCACCCTGCATGGCTCACACAGCATGGCTCACACTGCATGGCTCACCCTGCATGGCTCACCCTGCATGGCTCACACTGCATGGCTCACACAGCAAACACTTGGTAAGTCATAGATACGACATCCTCCCCTCCTTATACTAGAAAAGAGGTTGTTAAAATGATCAGAGCAGAACCCTTTGGGGATGCTAAACTCTTTCATGCCTCATGAAACCAAATCGGTCTGCTGAAAGATGGACAGCTGACGCACCAGAACAGTTTCCACACGCCATGCTAAGTGCTTATGGTAGGATTCCTTCCCCGGCTTTCCTGTCCTCACAACCTGTCAAGGAAATTAGAGAGCTCTGGGCATTTTCATTTAGAGTTCTAAGTGTGCACATTCATAATTTTCCTGAATACCTTCCACACGATTTTGAAGTTTTGACTTACTGTGTTTGTGTGTTTTCATTTAGTTAATTTTTCCTTAGAGTTGTAAAAAAACTAGATTGCTAAATATATGGAAAATAAAGAAATGGGAAAACAACAATTTATAATTCTGTTGCTTTAACAGAGTGAATATTGGTACTTCGCTATATTTTCTATTTATATGTGAGTTATAATCATCAAAATCGCCATGCAAGCAACCTTGTTTGTGCCTTTCCCCATAACATTATATGGCAAAGCTTTTCCTTATTGTGTCAGTCATTTTAATCAACACTTTTGACTAGTTGCATAATACTCCAGTGAGCAACAACCACCAATTATCTAACATTTATTTATTAAATGTTTCCCTGCTATTTTTTAATAGCGGTGCAATAAACATTTGTGTGTATAGGTAATTAAGAATTAACCCCTAAGTCTACATTTGCATAGAAGAATAAGTCTTTTTGGAGATTAAAAGATTACACTAAGGAACAGAATGGATGACACATATTTCATGTGAATGCACTTCCTCTTTGATCTTCAGAACTACCAGGCCAGTAGGTTTCACAGAGCAACTACAAGGCAGCTTGAAATCTGCCAAAGACACACAGAGGTTCAAAGGTCAGCGCTTTATCTGGCTGCTAAGACTTCTTATCAGTGGTTATCACCAACACAAAAAAGCGGAGTTTGGGAAGCCATCACTCCCTGTCATCCAAATTACATCTCTCATTCCATGTGTGAACAGGAAGGACAACACCCTGCCATTGGAGCCCACTGAAAGAAACTCTTCACAGTGCTAATGAATATGTGAACTTCCAAAATTAGCTCCTGATGCTGTTTGATTTTTATTTTATTTAGCAGTCTTTACCCATGCATTAGTAGCAAGCGTTCATTCAACTTCCATTATTCCAGGGAAATGGCAAATCCATTTCAATAAGAACTCCCTTACATTGATGACTGTTGGTATTCGTTATGTACCTTGGCCAAGGGGTGCAGCTCAGTGGTAGAATGTTTGCCTAAAACTCTTGAGGGCCTGAGTTGGATCTCTAGGACTGCACATACACACACATGCACAAAGCAAACTTCCTAAGGAGCCCTGGAAAGTATATTCCTACTGCTCCCTATGGCTCAGGCAGGGTTTCCTAGTCTCTAGGTTTCATCTGGCATATTGGTTTTTGGTCTCTGCTGTCACAAGTTAAGCCCGGTGCAGTGGCTCACTCCTGTAATCTCAAGACTTGAGAGACTGGGGCAAAAAGATTATAGCAAGTTTAATTTCAACCTGGGCACCATTATGAGTTCTAGTCCAGCCTTAACCCTACCTATCTTCAAAAAGAATTTACAAATTTAGTGGCTTAAAGCAGAATACTCATTGTGAAATGCTTAATACGTTCTCAGGACTGTGGCCCTGCTGAAAGCTCTGGGGAAGAAGGCAATGTCTTATCTGCTCTGTCCTCTGGGGGCTGCTGCACTCCTTGGTACATGGCTCTTCCCGCATCTTCAGAGATGACAATGCAGCATTGCTCCTCTCTTCCCTTCCCTATACCCATCCTCACATCACACTCTTACCTACTTACTCCCTCTTACCGGGAACCCCATGTTTACATCGCTCTGCCCATTCAGCCAATCCAAGATGACCACCCTTTCCACGATCCTTTCCACAGGCGCATCTGTGAAGACCCCTTTGCCATAAAATTACATATTCACCAGGGCTGTGTGTTAGAATGAAGACATCTTTTGGCACACAGGTTTGAGGGATTGTTAATTCTGCTTATCAGAGCTTGGGAACAAATATAGCTAAAAGAACAACCTGAAAAGACAGAGTGTCCCTGTAGAACCACTTTCCTGGAGAGATTGTGGGTGAGGAAAACAGCAACAGTTAGGATCCTAACCCTTCCATCAGAGCCAGAAGCAGAGGACAGAGAACGCATTTAATGGGCATGAGTTAACCCTCTCAGCATTCAAGCCCTTGATAGTTCCACGTGTGTCATTTACCTTGACTTGTTATTATATTGTCATTACAACCCAAGCAAGGTTGAAGCATCCTTGTCCCCAAAACAGGGACAATAAATCCTGAACTCTGATTCATTCAGTGACTCTTCTGGGGTTGGGTCAGGCCTGTGATTAGGACCCACACAGCTTTAACTCCAAAGCCTAGGCATTATCCGCCCTGCCGGGGAAACAGACACCAAATTTGATCAAAACTAACACTTTTCAAACACATCAAGGAACTGGATAGGGTGGTATAAGCCTGTAGTAATGGCCCTCAGAAGGTGGAGATAGAAGATTCATAAGAAATACACAAAGCCACGGAAACAGGAGATCTACTGCAAATGTCAGCTTGTCAATCATCTCTGGATGACCGCTCTTGTCTTTCTTTGCCTCCCCACAAAGGAAAGGATGTCACCTGTTGCTAAGCCAGCTATGAGTGGAGGAGAGGCACAGAGGAGGCACTAAGTAAACATTTATGTAAGAAATCAGAAACACTCCTTTGTCCCAGAAATAACCGATGCAAACAAGCACAACCATTGCATCATGGGGAGGATGGATGCTAAAAGTGAACAAATGCTCAGGGGGAATAAAAAAAACTCCGCAACAGCCAAAACAAGCATCAATACAGCCAAGTGCATGCATAATTTCTTTGGAAAATCCCACCAGACCTAATCCAGAGCCTGCATTCACTTTTTAAAAGCTGGTTTCCAACCTGCGTGCTGAGTTTTTAGCTGCTAGTCTCGAATGGAAACGCTTCAAAGGCGAAAGGGGAGAGATTATTTATTTAAGATGGTGGAACAATATAACACTGTGCCATCTTAGCAGAATTCAAAAGATGCACCTGGTTGTTTGCTCTGTGGGTAGATATAAGGAGGCAGAGAAGACTGGCCTTTCTTCTCAGTGTGACAAGCTGCAAAGCCACAAACCTAATGTGGGCAAAAGTGGGCATCTCTGCAAAGTGGGCATCTCAGCTTCCTTTCCGGTTGCTGTTATAAAACGCCCCAACAAAAGCATGGTGCCACCCTGGGAAGGCCCTCCCTCCTCAATTTACACAATAAAGATAATCCTGAACAGCCATCTCCAGTGACCCAACTCCCAGGTAATTCCAGATCTTAACAAATTGACAGCTGAGATTAATCACAATGAATGTCTCTCTGTTTTGGTTTCATTCTCTCGAATATACCTGTAGCTAACAAAAAGAGTCAGAAAGACACAGTGTGTTCATGTGCCGGTAATGCTGTATGGGCATTTACTTGGTGTTTAGTTCTGGCTCTCGGCCTGCAAAAACAGTTAACACTGCCTTTGCTTGGCGGACACGGCCTCAGAACCATAATGAAACACAAGTACTATTGTATTATGTATTTCTTCCCTGCTTTGTCTTCTATAAGCAAAACTATCTTGTTTTTATTTTTCCCCTTATAAAATTGCATGCATGTGTTCTTGGTGTGTGTGTGTGTGTGTTTAGTTTTGTGCTGAACACTGTAGTATAAGCTTTGTCCCACAACATCTCATGGTACCAAAGCTTGATTAAAGCCAAGGAATGTCCTACCGTGCTTTGGTGGAGCATAGTATTAACTTGAACTCTGGAGCGATCGGAAGAGAAGTCTGCCCACATCCCAGCTGTTATAAATCAGCCTGAAGTCCCCCAGCTCATCTAGAAAATCCTTTCGTTTTGCCTCCTTTAGATTTTGTAGCCTGTGCCCTAAATTTAGAACCCTTGTCTCTCCCCAGTGTGATGAGCAATGATGGTCTTACCGCCATGGCTAAACCATTCCACCAAGACTTCTTTAGGAAAGAAAGGCACCCGTCACTTTGTCTAGTGCTCTATTTGTTTTTCTACTAACATAAATGCTTTTGTGAACTCGCAAAGCATTTTAGCCATAGCGATCAAGTGGTCCCAATTGATAATTAAAAAGCAAGCCGGGCTTGGGATCCAAGTCAACATGCCTTCCATGCTCCAGATTCATTCCTCCTTGACAGAGAGCAGAGGCCAGTGCCTTGAAACCAAACAACATCGTAAAACATGAGCAAAAGAAGCCTTACATCACTCGGGCCAGGAAGATGAACTGACATGCTGAAAGCATTGTTTCACACTTGCTCAACTGAACAAATACAGCTCTTCACAAAACAAGTCCGGACTCTTGGCCGGGCCAAGAGGCCTGTGATCCAAGACTCCATGCTTTCAAATTCCTCAATGAGAAAGGATGGGAGGAGGGAATTTGGACTTGAACCAGAAAAGGCAATAAAACTGTACATTTACGAATCAAAGCGAGGGGGTGGTTAGGGGCAAATAAAGAAGAGGAAAAGCACTAGGCAAATATACTGAAGATTTTTGCTGTGTTCATGTTATGTTTTTTTTGAAAATTTTTTCAGGGTGTTGTCGACTGAGTAGGTACCGTTGGTCCTCATTTTATGCTACATCTACTGATGTGTTGTTAAGGCTAAAAGGAGTGTGTGTATTGTCCCTTGCAGGAAACTTGATAAGCACAGTTGAAGTGAACGTAGAAGCTAGACCTCAGCTATCACATGGCAACAGAGGCACACTAACGTTCTGTCATGGTCCGTCTCAGCCTTATGTTTCCTACACGTGTTATTTTTAGACCAGGATGAATGCTCCAAACTCCTTAGCGACCAATGTTTTTCCTTAAATGGCTTATTATAATTATTTGTTTTTGTCATTAAATGTCCTAAGAATATAATTTTGATACTTGAAAAATAGCTCTTTTGTTAATGTTCCTTTAACTTAACCTCTTATTGCAGCAGAAATACTTTAAAACAGTGAAAACCTAAACATGGTTTCACTGTGGTCAACGCACCTGTGTTTACAGCTTTCTCTACGCCGCTTCTGCTGTGTCCTTCAGATGAAATTCTAAGAGTATAAATATCCATTTTCACACTCTTGGTCTTTAGATTGCTAAAATTGCTTCATTTTGAGTCAGGAATGGTGGCACCTATCTATAATTATAGGATTCAGAAAGCCAAAGCGTAAGTTCAAGGCTGCCCTGGACTCCAGAGCAAGAACTTGTCTCAGGGAAAAAAAAATAAAAACAATCAAAAAGATAAAATAGGAACAGAAAAAAAAGGGGAGGACAGGAAGTGAAGGAAAAATAGGAAGGGAGAGGATGGGGGAGGAAAGAGGAAAAAGATGAAAGAGAAGAAGGGGAGAGGAAGGGAGGGGGAGTGAGGGCAGGAGAAGAGAAGAGAGGAAAGGAGCAGATAAGATGAGACTGGAGGTTACAGGTTTAGCTGAAAATGGTCCACCTTGTACCCATTTCCTGATCCTTAGAAAATCTTTAACCTGAAGCTGGAGTGTTTCGTTCCTATGTATTCTTAATCATTCATCATCTTGCTAAGTGAGTCACATGTCAGGAAAAACATTTTATGGGGCATTTTATATATTAGCAGTGTAGTACAGTAGTCTCTCCATTAACACATGGTCACCCTCCCAGCACAAGACCCTCACCTATGAAGCAGTAAGCACCTCTATGCTCCACTCCATCCAACTCTCAATCAGCTTTCTCTCACTCTGGACTTTCCTATTCTGGATAAATCATATAAATGTGGACTCACGGAGCATGGGTCCCATTGTAACTTTCACTGAGCAACATGTTTTTAAGACTTATCTATGTTACAGCATATGCCAGTAGTTCATTCCTTTCTATGATGCAATCATATTCTATTAAACAAACATACTAACTCAAGGTTCACATACCTACCTGCTGCCTATTGTCTTGTGAACGGGTTTCAACTCTGTAGCACTGTAAACAAGGCCCTGGCTTCCATAATATTTAAGCCTGGAGGGAGGTAAAGATCTCACACACAGGGTCATCATTGGCACACTTGAATCTGAGTCACAGCTCTACCATTACATTGTGACGTGACTGTATTGAATGCAGCTGCCCTTGTTAGGCTACGCTATGCTATGTTATGCTATGCTATACTATGCTAGGCTATGTTAGGCTATGCTATGCCATGCTATGCTAGGCTAGGCTAGGCTAGGGTAGGGTAGGCTGTGCTCTGCTGTGCTAGGGTAGGCTAGGCTGTGCTCTGCTGTGCTAGGGTAGGCTAGGCTGTGCTCTGCTGTGCTAGGCTAGGCTAGGCTGTGCTGTGCTGTGCTATACTAGGCTAGGCTAGGCTGTGCTGTGCCATCCTATGCTATGTTTATTCATCTATACAAGGGATATGTATATGGGGTAGAAATGATGCCACATGAATTTGAAGTGCAGTATGGTCGATGATATCTACATGGATAAACAAAACACAGCCCTGCACAGCGACTTCACAGTACATGATGATATTGGTGTCTTTGCTGCTGCTGCTGTGATAAAGCCCTCTGTAAAAACAACATAAAGGAGAAAGGGTTGCTTTTTGCCTCCAGTTCCAGAGGAGATGAAGTCCGTCGTTGTGGGAAGGACATGACATCAGACTCTTGAGGCTATCCAGCAGTCACGTGACCTCTTGACCACAAGGAAGGGTATGGGATTGTTGCTTTGAGAGGCGGCTCAGCAGTGAAGAGCACTTACTGCTCTTGCAGAGGAGTGGAGTCCAATTCCTAGCATACCATATCAGGCAACTCATCACCCGCTGTCACTTCAGCTCCACCAGAATCCAGTGCCTCTGGTCTCCATGGGCACCTGCACTCACTCAGTCTCACACACATGCACATGATTTAAATAAATAACTAATTGGGGGCTTTTTAATAAATGTTTTTTATTTAAAACAAAAGCATATAAAAAGCCACAGGCTGAAGGGTTCTGGTGCCCTTGAGACATGGCCTCACCAGAGGGTGGCTGCTATGTTCCAGCACAAAGCTAAATGGGATCCTGCCAGTGCCAATCTGTGGAAAGAATGAGATGGTGATATCCCTTAGGGGGTCACCTAAAATCATCGGAAAATATTCATATTATGATTCATACCGTAGCAAAATTACAGTTATGAAATAGAAGCAAAAATAGTTTTATGGTTGGGAGATCACCACAACATAAATAACTGTATTAGAAGGTCCCGGCATTAGGAAGGTTGAGAATCATTACCCTGGGCAGAAGGTGTTATCCTCACCCGTGTCCAATTCTTCCTACACACCTGCCATGAGCCAGGTATGGTGACAGCTGTATGAGGTTGCGAATGAACAGGGTCTGTCCTCTCCTGAGGTTGTGTGGCACTTGGGGCTGATGGAGGAAGATCATTGGTTAAATAAAAAGAAACTGCTTGGCCCTCATTGGTTAGAAGATAGGTGGGAGGAGTAAACAGAACAGAACGCTGGGAGGAAAAGGAAGTGAGCTCAGACTCCACAGCTCTCGGGAGCAGACGCCTCAGCAGAGATGCCATGCCCCGCTCCCGGGCAGACACACGCGATGAAGCTCCAACCCAGGATGGATGTAGGCTAGAATCTTCCCGGTAAGCGCACCTAGGGGTGCTACACAGATGATTATAAATGGGTTAAATTAATATGTGAGAATTAGCCTAGAAGAGGCTAGATAGAAATGGGCCAAGCAGTGATTAAATGAATATAGTTTGTGTGTTGTTATTTCGGGCATAAGCTAGCCAGGCAGCCGGGGTGCTGGGGACACAGCCCCGCCGCTCCTATTACAACATGGGGCATTCAAGACAAATGACCTATGAGATGCTAATCCAGACATGGCACAATTGCCAGAGTACTGGGGAACAAGGCTGGACGTCCCCACAGTGGGGATCAGTGTCATTGCGGTAGTAGTTTCCAAATTACGTTACAGCTTTGTCAGTGCTTTGGGGACAAAAACGCCTAGTGGGGGGTGGGGGGCTTGCAGTTCCCGAGGCTTTGCTTTTATGCAGCAATGGGGCAGTATAAATTCACACAGCCATTTGCAACGCCATTTGGCAGCATGTACCAAGATAGACATAAAACATGCAAACCTTTTGACCCAGTAATTCCAGTTCTGGGAAACACTCCCAAAGAAATAATCCTAAATATGGATGAAGGCTTGGGCACAAAAACAGTCCCTGCAATCTCATTCAGGATAGGAAAGATGGAAACAGCCTCATTGTGCAATCATCGAAAAGAATATTAAATAAATTATAAAATGACGACTTTATGGATATTGTTTGGCTCCAAAACCTAATAGGAAAGAATCCTTGTGATGTACTGTTAGGTTAAAGAGAAGCCAAACACAGTGTACCAGTGATGGCAAAAGTTTAATGAACACACACACACACACAGAGCAAAAATACACGAAAGTAATACAAAATGACAATGGTGGTATTCTGAAAAATAGAACTGTAAGTAGTTTTATATTTTTGTACCTTGCCTTTTTATAAATTTTCATTAAGAGGAATGTATTTAAAATAAATGTGATCAATTTCTTATGACAATTATGCTGCATCTGTAAAGTGTTGGGGTAAAAGGCAATATATGTATATCTGTTTTCAAAAACTTTGTAAAATATTAGTAGGAATTATTAGGAGTAAAGTGCACACACACACACACACACACACACACACACACACACTTGTAGATTTGAGCCAAAGTGGCCTGAAATGATCCTGTTACTTTTGAAGCATAGCTGGTAGTTGCATAATTTTGTTGCCCATCCTTGCCCAAGAGTGCTAACTACCAAGAGCTCTCTTCCCCTCATCCCTGCTTCTTCCAACTCCTACACCAGATAGCAGCCCATGACATGATTATAATGTGCTATGAGGTCTCCTTTCTTCCGGGTATACTCTGCTGATTTCTTATTGTCCCTAAGATCCAGCCCAAGCCCTACAGCCTTCTGATGCATAAAGATTCGGTTCCAGCCATGGTGTCCATGCACCACAGTATCTCTCCTGCATCCAATCCCTTCTGGTCTCTCCAGTTTCCCCTCATTCTTGCCAAACTTCCTGGTTGGTTGCCTTAATTTAGCATCAGGCTCTTATTCAAGTTCTACCTGGAGCGACCATTCCACCCCAACCAAACCCCATCTTCCTAGACACCTCACAATGGTCCTTCGGGTCTTAAGAAATTAAGAAGTATCTCTTGGGGAGAGTAAAGCACACATCTAGGTCCCAGGTGGAGTGTTCAAAGCCATGCATGCCTTACCCTTAGTAGGGACATAGAGGAATGCTTCTGGCTTAAAGTCAGTGATAGAGTGCTTACCTTTGTGAGACCCTGGGTTGGATCCCTAGCATGGATTAAAAGTTTTTCAAGTGGCAGTTACAGAGATTGCTTAGTGGTTAGGAACAGATACCGCTCTTCCAGAGGACTAGAGTTCAGTTCCCAACACCCACATCTGGTGGCTTCCAGGTCATGAGTAACTCCTTTTTCCCTCCATCCATATTAGTCCCCTCTGTCCTCTGAGACAGTTTCCCTTCTGCTTACATGTCACAGATACATGCATGATTTTATGCATCTATATAAGATCTAGGATCACAAAAGAGAGAAAACACGTATTTATCTTTCAGATACTAGCTCAATTCACCTAATAGGATTATCTCCAGTGACATCAGTTTCCCTAAAAACCACATAACTTTAGTCCTCTAAATGATGAACATAACACACACACACACGCACAAACGCACATGCACTACACATACGCACACACACACAAACACACATGCACATGCACATACACAATGATTTGGGTATTTTAAAAATTTAACTTTATAGACAAGAATACTGTTTCCAGAAGATAGCGCCATAACCTGACTTTTTTACCTAAGGTCCAAGGCTGACAACAATGACTTTGGCCTAAAGCCAAGCGTCCCACTCTAGCTACTGCCACAGTGAAATGTCCATGAGCAGAGAGCAGGCCTGGAGAGTCTGCTAACTCAGACTCCAGGAGAACATGTCACTGTTTGTCTCTGTCGGTCTGTGATACCCAATCCTCCCTGGCACACGGTGAGTGCTTGTGAGGTTTCCCAGATCTCCCCACATGACATAGTCTGTGAGGACATTGTTTTGGATAAAGGGGTAGTTCATGCAAGAGATACCACACTCTTCTAAGAGTGCCTTTGTTGGGTCTATGGCAGCTCTTGACACTGCCCTTGGCTGCCACTCATAGGCCCCAGTGCCAAGAGGCCTCACAGGTTTTTAGCAGAAGGCCAAGCAGGGACCATGTGTCTCCCACTATTGGAAGAGATATTTAAAAGTGCCAAAACATTTGAATAGACCTGAAATGTATGGAAAGAAATGAGTTCAATAGACTTTTATTAATATTATTAT
This sequence comes from Microtus pennsylvanicus, assembly GCF_037038515.1. NCBI lineage: Eukaryota > Metazoa > Chordata > Mammalia > Rodentia > Cricetidae > Microtus > Microtus pennsylvanicus. The sequence continues at coordinate 54,213,378 of NC_134590.1, read as the reverse complement.
TATAAGTATTAAATAGTAAGCATAAAGCATCACCTATGTGGTTATTGTTTTTATACATACTGTCATAAAATGCTCACTGTTAAGCAGGATCACTGAGTGACTCTCCTGGAGCTGAAGAAGGGCCTCTGAATGATTTTCAGAAGTGTGGGGCAAAGACAGACAGAAGACACACATGCAGATGATAGCACTTATCCAAGGCCAACAGCCAAAACTGCAGTGCACTAGTCACCGTTTAAAGTTTACCCAGCACCCACTGTGTGCCGTACACAGCATGAGCCACTTCTCGTGAAGTGTCTCAAGTCATCACTGCTCCCATTTTAAGCTAGAGGGCGGGGTCTGAAAAGCCTGTTTTTCCAGGCCATGTTTATCTCTACACGGCTGCAAGGCTTTGGACTGTTTCTCTCATTTGAAGCCTGTTTCTACGCTGGCAGTAAAATGATAATACAACCTACTTCTTACTTCTCTAAGTAGTCAAGACTGACTATGGTGGGGATAAAGACAGTGCTGCATAAGCAGGTGTTCCTAGATGTCTTCAAACTGGGATCCCAGTCAATACACAGTACCCCATTGAAGCCCTTCGGACAGGCCCTATCCTGGCCCACAAATGTATTTCCCTGGACGCCACCTATGGGCAATGCAGCGACTGTGCTTTTCCACAAGCAGAGGAGGAGCTGCCCCTCTCTCAGTGGAGGTGTAAGCAGACTTCTGGCTGCCCGTGCATTCTGGGGGGGGGGGGGGGGGGGACCAAGAGCAAGGTGGGTCTCACATTGCACCCAATGCCACCTACATGGTGGAAAGCAACCCCCCTTCCATTTGCACTTCTGGTTCTTTCCCTTTACCTTGGCCAGGTTTGCATAACAAGAAGCTCTGGAACCAATTCCTTTTTATATTTAATGAGCTGAAGGCTTTTGTTAGCTGGCTGCCAGGAGCTGCCGGTTTCCTCGTTTCCTCGTACAGCCTGAGGTGAGATCCCAGGTCTCTCATCCCTTCTGGCATCTCGTATTTCCTTCATTGGGGGCATTGGCCACAGGTGTCATTCTGAATGAAGCCAGACTTGCCCTGCTGGCCTGGGAGGAACTCCTCCTCTTTACCTCACCTAGAATCTACCCATGGAGCCATGGCCAGAATGAAAATCCCAGAAGCATTTCTTGGCTGCCTGTGTCCCACCCACCATCTAGCTGGACATGGAGAGGCAATTACGATGGAAACTTGGGACTGGAAGATGTTTCCCTTGAAGCTCAGCTCTTCATCTCGGCTCCAACACTTACCCCCCTGAAGCTACAGCTTACGTGGATGTGGAATGGGGATTATAATATTCACTTGTGGCTTACTCTTGGGCAGCTGCAGCTTCCTGTCCTCTTTCCTTGTCCTCATGAAGGTTGAAATGAGATACAAAAATCCAGCTTTTAGGAAAATAAACAAAGGCCATGTCCTGGGTCCAGCGCCTGGCACCTAGCAAGCCCTCAATACAAGAAAGCTGTCTCCTTCATTGTCACACATGGCTGCTGTCGGCCTCACTGTGAAGGGCTTTTCCCCCTAGAATGTAACTGAAGTTCCAGTCAAAATGTTTTCAAATCAAGTACCTGGTTTCAACCAGAACATCAGCACTGCCATTGCCTAGCAAGTTCTAAACCCACTTATAACGTAGGTAGATGCCTACCAAATGTTATATACTCAATACCTTTGCCCACCGTGTGTTCTTTGTCATCATTGATTTGAATTTTCTTTGAGTCAAAGGGGATAGAGTGTATTTAATCATTAGAATAGTTTTTAAACAGACAAGTGATATTGTTAATTTATTATTAGCTTCACTTTAGCCACAGACTTGAAGGAAAATGTTGACAGAGGTTTCTGTCCTACCCTGTCCCACAGCCTTTCAGTCCCAAAGAAACACACAGAGGCTTACGTTAATTATAAGCTGACTGGCCCTATTAGCTCAGGCTTCTAAGTAACTAATTAGCCTGTAATTTTTGTCTGTGTTAGCCATGTGGCTTGGTATCTTTTATCAGTGAGGCATTCTCATCTTGCTTCCTCTTGGTCTGAGTAACAACTGCAGCCTGAGTCTTTCCTCTTCCCAGAATTCTCCTGTTCTGGTCACCCATCTATACTTCCTGCCTGGCTACTGGCCAATCAGCATTCTATTAAACCAATACAAGTGACAAATCTTTACAGGGTACAAGACCATTGTGTCACAGTAAGAAAACTCTTGCCAAGATGGAGAAGCATCAGGTGAGAGATAACAGGCAGTTTTATAGCAAAAAAAAGAAATTATTTCTTTTTGTTTGTTTGTTTTTTGTTTTTTCGAGACAGGGTTTCTCTGTGGCTTTGGAGCCTGTCCTGGAACTATCTCTGTAGACCAGGCTGGTCTCGAACTCGCAGAGATCCGCCTGCCTCTGCCTCCCGAGTGCTGGGATTAAAGGCGTGCGGCACCATCACCCAGCAAGAAATTATTTCTTTGATTCTTGACCCATGCTTATCAGTGGTTGTCCAGAAACCAAGCAGTTTTTCCGTTGTATTATCACATTTGATTAGAATTGGTTGTTAACTCAGTAAACATGTATTGAGAATTTCTGAACTCTAGTCTTTGGCTGTATATGGGTGGTGCAAGAATGAATAAATCAGGATTATTATTTAAAGGTGCTCTGTGAGGGACTGGAAAGATGACTCAGTAAGTAAGAGTACTTGGTGCTCTTTCAGAAAACCAGAGTTTAATTCCTAACACCAGTGTCTGGGTAGCTCCTAATCACCTGTAATTCCAGCCCAAGAAGATCCACCACCCTATTCTGGTCTCTTTGTGCACCTGCACATATATGCTTACACCACACACACACACACACACACACACACACACACACACACATACAGTGAGAAAGAGGGAGAGAGAGGAATATTTTTCAAGACTCCCTTTTGTAGGTGTACATGTTTCACCTGGATCTATAGCTGGTAAAACTTAGGCACAAAAAAATCTGGCTTCCCATACTTGCCTGCAAATCCTTTCAAAGTAGAAGCTGGTTTTCTCACTTGTATTGTATTGCGGCTCCCAATCGTTTTCTCCATTTCTGCAAGAGATTTACATACAAACACTTTCAAAATTTAAATACAGGAATTTTTATATATAAAACCCCCACTGGATTCAAGCCTGATCTTAGCTTTTTCCTCTCAAACCTGTATGCTCAGAACCTAGGGCAATGCGTAGTACACTTGTTCCTTTGCTGACCCAGGGTGTTGCCTTTTCAAAAACCCCTTTACTTCTCTGAACCTACATTTTCCCTACAATGAAAGTAGGTCCAGCTCAAAGCCAGCTACACCTTTCATTATTTTAGGTCACTTTATAAAGCCAGAGAGTGGCAGCAGCCACCGGCTCTGCCTTCTTCATCAGCAGCATGGAGGGAAAGCCAGCAATCCTCCCCTAGTGCCTGCTCACTGCCCTTCAGGAACTTCTACCTAACCCAAGATAAGAAGCAGAACCTTCCATGTGAGCAGAGCCTACATGGTCCAGGATCACCACCATGCTCATTGGCTCTTCCCATTCATCTTCTTTTGCACCAGACACTCAGATGTAGTGTTTTCTCAGTCTGGCAGTGTTTTCCTGCTTCTCTTACTCCTGTTTCATATTTAGATCATCTCATTCCCTTAGAAAGAGATCCTTTGGTCCATACACTCAAAGGTGTTACCTGTGTTTCACAAACACCCGGCGATCCCTTCTCTGTGCTTTCTGAACGCTCTCCAAAGTTTATGAATTGATTAAAATTCTGTTCTTCACACAAAATAAATAAGAAACAGGCTCATCTTTCTCCCACTCATTGTTTGAACCCTGCCTGCCTTTTCATGATCTAACAAGCAAATTCTTCAGCTTCCTGCTAATATTAAGCACATGAACATTTCAGTCAGTCTGTTTGATTCACCTTCAAATACTAATTGTAAAAACATCTATTTCAACCCAATACAAAACCTGGTCTTTCTCCATAGCTTCAACTCAGTATGGAATGCTCTTCCACCACCTGGTTCCTGTCACCACCAAGTCCTTCCCACTGTTGGCACCTCTACAGTCAGCTCAGAAGAGAGTTGGAAGAAAATGATCAGATTACCTAAGTGGCATTTATACACACTCCTGCTACCTGCCCCATGTATTTAAATGTTGACTCTGTTAAGTGAAGTACTTTAGCAGGTCACCAAAGATATCCTTGGAACCCCATTCTTCACAACATCCCGATATGGACAATTTACTTCCAAACTGATGTCCAATGAGGTTACCGGACCAGCTCAGTGTCTATGTCCTGGGGAAACTCCCCATTGTAGCCAAAGACCTAGTGTAGATAGTCTAGCTCCATCTAACTTCTCAGTGCTTTCACACCCTGGAATACTACCTTCTGCATAGCTAGGCCTTCTCTGCCCTCTCTTCTCAAGCAACCTTCATCTTCTAAATGTTTAGTGTCTGGAATCAAGGAAGACTCCCAGGCTGGGAGAAGAACTTCCTGCCGTCTCTGAGCAGACACCTGCCAACCTTTCAGCTACTGTTCAGGTATCACCCAATATGAAGAAGGAACCAGCAGCAGCCCTCTTCCTGCTGGCTCCCCCTAATCTGTCCAGTGATTTCCTTTGGCTTCTTGTCAATCATGCATTGAAAATAGATGAGAGTGGATGGCAGAAACTTCTGATTTTCAGTCAGCTTTCAGGAGGTACTTAGACATTAATGGTCCATTTTTTTCTGTCTTTGGTTCTCAACTGGAATTCCAGGATGATGGGGATGATGGGCATCCTTAAGGTCCTGTCAAGCACAGTTCTGGGACTCTTGGATGGATGGCTGTCTTCTCCATTCAATTTTGACTCTATAAGCATTCTCTGTGTTTGCTGAAAGCCAAGCGTTCAGCCCCTGACTACCAGACAGTATGAGGACAAGACGAAGCTGTGAATCAGAGAATAAGTTGAGTGACAGCTGAAAGTTCCCAATGCCAGGCTACCCATCAGAATCACCCAGAGACCTTTGAAGAAAATATCTTATCCTTATCCATTGATATGCTAGTTTAGTAGATCTGGTGTAGAACCACAGAAGTAGGATTCATAGAAACGTCTGAATAACATGTTAGGAGACTTCAAGAGAGAGTCTCATAAATGTTTGAAAGTATCATGGAGAGATTCTGGTGGAGAGAGTGATAAGGAAGATGAAAATAAACAGATGGAGAAAGGGGCTGGAGAGGATTTGGGTCATTCGGACCTAAAGCCACAAGAAATATAAGCAAAACTCTAAGGCTAGAATAACAGATTTGATTTCAAGCTCAGTGTTCCTGTGGAGAGGAGGAAAAGAACAAATTTGTGAGGCCCACAACGCTGTAAACTGTTGAGTGCAAAAACGTGGTTTCATACAGTTAGCCACATCCTAGGAAGAAAATAGGTATCGTGTTGGGACATGCTAACTATGGATCAGGATCCCTGTGGTACTTAAAGGAGAACAAGAGGATATAGTGAGGATTGAAAGACCTAATGCTTTTCATCTGCTCAATAACTATCATCTGGAACCATCTTTTAAAAGCAATTCTGTTACTAGCAAAATAACGTGTGTGTGTGTGTGTGTGTGTGTGTCCAGTGGTATAATGAACCACCTTAGATCCACCATTGCAGGCCACTTCTGCACGCAACTTACCAATTTTGTATTTTGTGAATGTCATGCTGTAGCTTCAAATTGGCAACTGGAGGAAATTGTAGCAACTACAGTTATGGACTTCATTTTTCTCTTTTTTGAGAGCTTGGGTTACCAGAATGCTTTTGATGTTCTCTCAACACTGGATGGATTTGAATGAGTTGAACTGAATTAATTTGAAAAGTAAATCAAAACTTTAAGAAAGTAATAGTATGAACTGAGAGAGAAAATTATAAGTTTAGGGGGGAAAAAAAAACCACAGTAAGACCTTGGCCTTGAGGCAAATAGCCAATAAAAATGGAATCTGAGGTGTTAATCTAAGCCAAGGCTCCCTTCAGCCTGTTTTCTTCCCATAACTTTTTACCAGTGCTTCTGAAATAAGTGTGAAAATAACTGCATGAAATAGAACTAAAAGTATTGTCTACATCTGAGCTCTGAGCATGCTAAGAAGGTATTCCAAACGTTCATTTTCTCTGGAGAGAAAAGTTCAAGGAAGACAGATTGTGTTAAATTATGTGAAATGAAAAGTGATTTTTAGAAAGGGCAAAAATCAAATATTAAATGGCATAAAATACTATGATCCTTTAAATACATGAGAAATATTTGCACATAAAATATGTTGAACACTAGCCAGGGTATATTGGTGCATGCCTTTAATCCTAGCACTTGGAAGACAGACAGGCCAATATTTGTGAGTTCAAAGCCAGGCTGGTCTACAGAGTGAGTTTCCGGACAACCAGGGCTACATGACAGTAAACACAGTATAGAGTAGCAGTAGCTAATACAGGCTGAGTTCTGTAGTATCAGGAAGATGGAAAAGCAACAACTGGATTTGATCAGAGAAAGATGTAGACGTGTGTGAAAATACCACATGGAACATCATTTAATGCACACAATTACTGTGTGTTAACCTCAGATATCATTCTATTCCAGTGAGGAAAAAAACATCAAAGAAGTCGTCATAAAAAACACAATAATTAATTAATCAATTATGAAGCTGCATCACCTAAAATTAAGCTTTCCATGGCTGAAACTTGATGCACTTTATTAGTGCGTGTCAAGAATCGTAAGACAACCTAGAAATAATAAAGCATGAGCATTTTATTTGAGGCTGAGAAGTAAACCTAGAGACTCTTTGTAGGAGTCGACACTGATTTAGAAAATAAATTAGCTGTCTGATGTTTAAGACTTTGTTCATGCCATGATGGTGTTCAAGTTCTGAAAGTCAACAAATTTAAAGGATCTACCCTCCAGCCTGGAGGACGGGTACCTAGACGTAATGTAAATCTCATCAGAATGAAGATCCATTCCTGGTTTTGGTCAAATCTGCGATCAGTATTCAATTCCAAGACTCTAGGGAAACATAACAGAAAACAAAAACGAAAACCTGTTTCAGTTAGAATCCTTACTGTTGGGAAGAATTAGGAGGATAAAATGAGTTTTTTTTTTAATCACCTGATTTCCATAACTGACATCATGTATTACAGATGGCTGTTGCCAAGGAGATATAAGAAAGACATGTCAGACAAGGATGCTGATTGCTGTAACAGTGAACTGCTTGGGCGTTAGAGATACACCATACCTTTGGACTTGTTAGGAAATGTTGTCAAGCAACAGTGGAGCCTATATATCCATCTCCCGACACATGCAATCATTTGTCTATTCAGCTAAGAACAAAGAAAACATCAATACAGTGCTCATAGCCCTCTCATTTGCAATACAGAGAATGAAAGGCCTGCTTCCTGCCTTGTTTGCCAAGAGTGAGGATGATGCTTCTTGGTCCCCACCTAAAAGCCCCCACGTAGTAAATGATACTTTTCTCTAGGCTAATAACCAATTTCCAGTCAGTGAGTAATTTCTTTCCCGGAACCATCCTATTGGAAAATCAGTGAAAAGAGGAAAAAAAAATTAAATAAGCAAATCTTTAAAAGAGGCCACAGCAAGAGAGATGGTAAGCTTCCAAACGTACCAGTCAAGAAAAGCCGGCACTTACAGCTGGTCCCAAACAAAACCATAATTTTAACTGATCCCTGAGTTGAGCCTCGCTGGATGAATGACTTCCAGGGCCTCTGGCTCTTTGGGACTAAGCGAGAAGATTATTTTTAGCGCAACTATTTGGAAATCTTTGAGAATTTGGACCTGCTATTCTGTTTGGTACCAAAGCAAGTTTCTCACTGAGCTCTTAGGAAAGATCCTGACTTTTGTACATTGGGGATCCTGCAGCAACCTACCCTCCCAGAGCACGGTACGGTGTTTATTCTCTTTTTCAGAACTTTGGCAAATGTAGAGATCATGGCCCATCTCCGTTATGATGGAGTCTTTAGCTCAGTAAGCAGGTAGCTCTTTAGGAAGGGTCCAGGAAGTAAAGACCTAGCTCTGAATCTATCAGGCACTGGCTTCTTGGCCTTGGACAATGGTCTCTGGCCCTTGGCTGCTTTGGGACCCATCACAAAGGGGTCGTTGAGTGGGTGATATGAACTAGGGGTTAGTCTATAGATCATAAGAATTTTGCAAATATCCAGGTTTCTTTTTTCACTGTTCTCCCATCATAGTGCTTTACACAAAGGAGCCAAGACTATAAATCATGAGCTGTTGTACAAAATCCTAATAAACATGTATTTTCTCATTCAAATTGTTGAGCCTCTGCTGTAGCTCAGCCTGTCATATATGTCAGCAATAGGAAGTTTACGTTTTGATATGAAAATGAACAAGCAAATACTATAAAAACCAATTGTGTGGCCTTGAAGGGACCTGCAGAGGTCCAGGAGAAGGGATTTCATTTAAATCAGAAAATCAGTTCCACGTAGGAAAATGGGAGCTGCATGAAGCTAGGGGGCTCATCAGAGAAGGAACTGGGGTTCCTGTCCCTAGCTCATAGTCCCTCCTAGTGGAGCTAGAAGAACAGATTCTGATATTGAGCAATGCCTACCTCAGAAGCCAAGGAGAGGTCACATTTTGGCCCTCCTCAATAACCTCTCCTCTTCCTAATGATTTCCAGGCAAAGCGTATTTTGAACTTGAATTAATCAAATCCAGTCTTCTGTCATGAGGTAATAGATGAACACTCAGTGTTTGCGACAAGATGTTAGTTCAAATCCTAGCTGTGCCATTCTGTGAATTTTAAAAGTTTTGTCTCTGTGTGACTCTGACTTGTCTAGGCGAGTTGAATGAAAGGAGTATTATAGGATCTGTTGTTTTTCTGACTTGAGTCTTTTGTGAGCATAAAGCCTTGAAAGCCCATCCGTGTTGTGGCATTCATCAACATGTCTTGTGATTTTTCAAGCTGTTGCATAGGCTTGTTACAGTTTATCTGTTAGTGAACACTCAGGTTGCCCCTTTCAGCAGCTGTGAGTGCTGTTGCCGTGAACATGAGGATGCAAATATCAGTGTGAGTCCCTGTGTTTAATTCTTTGTGGTATACTCCCAGAAGTGGGCCTACTTCACCATGTTTGAGTCTTTGACGTGTTCTCCAGCATTTGTGTTCTCATGAATAGCATCTTCTAGTCTTAGAACAACAATCACGCTATTTACTAAGAATATATATGTACTCTAGCTACACATATATTTTCTAGAGGCTCAGTCTTTGCATTGACTTAATCAATGCCTCCCCAAGTGTTTCTTATGGCTAGTTTGGCAAGAAAGGATTCTATTAAATAAATAAATAAATAGCATGCTACATCCTCCCTTAAAGATTCAGAATACATACTTACATGAAAAGTCTAGAATATACATATGTTTTTAAATGTATGTTTTAAGATCTAAAAGGATCTGTCACTTTGCTATCCTTAAAGAAAAAGTTAGGGTAGAAAGCCATTTACATTTAGCATTCAAGGCCTGTCTGAGATTAGCATTATATCCAAAGCTTTGATTTTCTAAGTCCAAAGAAGCATAAAAGTGGAAATAAAATACATGCCAGTACATAGTCTACATAAATTTACATAATTCAAGCCAATGCTTGAGAGCATATTGCAAGAGAGGGGACTGCTAATGGAGATGTTTTCTCCTGAGGATTTTAAACATATCTTAAGGTTGGCTTATCGTGTGTGCTGAGCCGTATACTTTGATTAGTTTTATGCTGTGCAAATTATGTCTTTCCAAGCTGTCCAAAGTCATTATAATGTAAAGTTTTGACTCATGTGGTTTATTCTCAGTCAAAACAACCAAATTCCGTGTGATGCATTGAATTCTGGGCAGTTGATGAGAATGGGTTGTTCGGGAAATGATGCTGGAAATATGCAGTTGTATTGCTGCCTCGACGTTTTTAGTCAGGAAAAGTCTGGTGGAGCAATTCTTCATAGGTGATAAGACAAAATGTGAGAATTGAAGTAAATATAAAGTTATATTTAGTATCTGGAAGTGTGGGAAATATTCTAAGCATAATAAATTAGACTTTAGAAAAGGTCTTATTAATACAAATTTTTAAATGTGTGTAAAAACAGGAGCTGGAGAGGTGGCTCATTGCTTAAGCGTACTTGCTGCTCTTTCGGAAGATCTGGGTTTTGTTTATAGCACCCATGTCAAACTTCCAAGCACATTCCAAATGACCTGCTACCTTTGTCTACCACTAACCAGATCCCAGCCCATTCCTTTTTCATAGCATTCCCATGAGGACTTTCACACCACCACCGGTGTCCGGACTTCCCAAAGCTCTTTTTCTCCCAATATTCTCAAGTCTTTCTCAGAAATACCTCTTGACCTCAGTCTTAAGTCATTGGTACTCTGTATGCATATGGCTTAAACCCTCCTCCTGAGCCTCCTCCTCCTGAGCCTCCTCCTCCTGAGCCTCCTCCTCCAGAGCCTCCTCCTCCAGAGCCTCCTCCTCCTGAGCCTCCTCCTCCTGAGCCTCCTCAAGTGTGTTCTACAAAGAGGAACTGATACTTTAATCAGTGCATCCAGTTTTAATGATACCAAAAATTGTGCATAAAATGCTCCTTCTATTATTTTTTATCTGTGTTTTCTTCAAAACAGTTCATATCTTGTTTTTCTAAAAGAAAATTTTGCACAAGTACAATACATTTTGATCATAGCCATTCCAAATCCTGCCATGACCTCCACATCTCATTTTCCAATTCATGTTTTCTCTCTCCCCCCTCTCTCATATAGAGATAATTGAATATTATATAGAGATAGAAAAATATGTGTGTGTGTGTGCGTGTGTGTGTGTGTGTGTGTATTAGTGTGTCTGTACATACAGGAGTTTAGGGCTGAACATCAGAGTTTAGACAACATGGGGCCTGTATCTTCAGAAAACTGATTTTCTCCATGGGGAGTCATAGCTTCTCCACTGAGGGGAGCAGGGGATACTGTGAACCTTATCCCACCCACACTGGGATGTTGTTTGGTGTGCTGTTATGGAGGTCTTGGCAGGCAACTATAGGTGTTGGGAGTTTATGGAAGCAGCATCCCTGCCACATCCAGCTGAAACTCTTTTGCAGCAGCCCTCCAGGTCCCTTGGCTCTTAGCATCTTTCCAGTCCCTCTTCATGAAGTCTCCCGAAGGGCTCATATTGCTGTCAGAACTCCAGGGAATGTCAGAAAGTAACGTAATCCCATTTGAACACTAGGATCAGTGGTTTGATCCTAGTGGAACACTAGGAACTTGTTCTGTTTGGGGTGTGATTTAACACAATGATTCCCATGTTAGAGGCTTGATCCCACTGTGGTGGTTTTGAGAGGCAATGGGAAATCTAAGGGGTGGAGCCCAGAGCAAAGTCACGAAATAGGTACTCTCCTTTGTCCTGCTTCCTGTCCCCCTATCTCTCCTACCTTGATACTACATGCCACAGTAAGATGCACTCACATTGACCATTTGGCATTTTTGGTCTTTGGAGTTTCAGCCTCCAGACTGCTAACTTGTAGGGCCCTGGTCTCCCTTATTCCTGGGGTGCATTCGCGGGACAGTTTATGATCAGCTAACTAAGCTTCCTGTGTGTTTCTGTGCTCTCCCTACCCTACCTGGTGGTTAGCTGCAGGGCATTTACTCCATTGTTAATATGGTAATTTCCCACCTGCCTGGGCGGAGATCCTTGTACTGCAGTTAGGTAGATAAGGACTCCCCCAATGCTGAATAAATGGGCGGCATTCGGCTGATCTCCTTTAGAATGACCCTGGTCTCTCTGTGTGTTCTTTTCAATCTCCAGGCCCTTGCTCGACTAGCGTTTGGTACAGTGGCGGGCGAACTGTACCGAGGGTGTAACACAAAATCGGGTGTTACACTAACTAAATAAACCTCTTTCCCTTGTGAAGCTCTTGCCTCAGGTATTTCATTATGTAGCAGAACACAGACTGATATAATAGTGTATGGCAGGTCCAGTCCATAGAACACGGCAAATGCGTTTTCATCCTTTGATAGGAGGGTCTAGTAACACTGAAAACATTGCTTAAACATTTTTTGTGATAAGATCTCTAAGACGAGATTATTCCAAAATCTCATACATATTTCTTAGGTTATTAATCCTGCGGTGGGGCAAAAATTTTGGGTATAATTCCAAGAGGTTGCATTCTCCCCATGGGTACCGTAAAAGTAGTGTGCCTTTTAAATTTCCTGGGGTGGCAGTCAAAAATAACATCTGATCACTTTTCCCATATTTTATTATTATCCTCCTTCCGAGAGAATTATCCAGATCAAGCACTATGAAGATTCTGTATGAAAACACAGGCCCAGCCATCCAAAGACTCTTCATGTTCACAACCCACAGAAACACGTGTGTGCATTCTCTCATTGAAGAAACTGCTCATCCCTAAGGATGGCATAGTCTGAAAAATCAGGTCTCCCCAGCTTATGTCACCACCCCACACCACGTGTTTAGCCTGCACACCAGAATGTCATACTAATAAATCCCCCGTTACACTCTGCATCCAGGCTCTGTGGAGCAAGACGTCAAGTCCTATTGGGTTAGATGCAAAGAGACCTGGATCTGCTTTCCACGGTGCACGTGGCGCTATGCACAGTTTAAGTTCACCCAGCTCTTTAATTGACCCCTAGTGCTAACAGCTTATGGGACACAGAGGCATCATATCCTGAGGATTTTAAATTAACGTGTCAGACTCCCCCAGGACCTGCACAGTGCTGTAATTACCACTAATTGGCATTACACATGATTAACAAGTGAAAACGTGGTTTTTCCGAAACTGTTTCTTTTCTCCCATGAATCCTAAGAACCTGACGGATGCATGCAAAGATGAGGAGGATTATTCCCAGCGCGTGTACGTTGGCGCAGCTCTGCAAGCCACGTCTATACATGCAAGAGAGGAGAGAGAAAGAATAAAATTAATGCTACAGATAATTGGTCCTCTGAGAGCTTACATCAATGTTAAGTGAAAAACAAAGTCCTGAATCACAGGATTGGCACAATGTCACTTTGCTCCACAGCACAGACGCCCACAGGAAGACTGGAGATATGTATATACTAAACAATAAAGAACAATTAGTTGTCTCTGAGTAGTGGCAGCAGTGCTGGCGTTTATCTGAGTCATTTTGAGTGCTTTGAGTGCTTCATAGCACCAAAAGCAAAGGTCTTTGCGCTAAATCCATGCATTCTTGCATAATAAATGCAGCAAAGAGGCACGTTTAGAATGTTTTCGTCCTTCATCTCTATCAATCTCCGTATTAGGCACTGAGGATTCTGTGTCAATAACAAATTGACAGATCTTTACATCTTGAGAGAAAAAGCAGGGTTCTAGACGCTAGGAAAATCAGATTTGGAGGAGGCTGGTGCACATGCCCAGTCTTCAGTTCACACCAACTCTGTTGTGCCAAGGCCCCTCCCCGGAGAGTGCACTGATGTCTGTCCTTCTCTTCTAGAGCCCAAAATGATTGTCCTGCTCTACGTGACAAGTCTTGCCATCTGTGCGAGTGGACAACCTCGGGGCAATCAGGCCAAGGGAGAGAGCTACTCTCCAAGGTACATCTGCAGCATTCCCGGCTTACCGGGTCCCCCAGGCCCTCCTGGAGCAAATGGCTCCCCTGGGCCCCATGGTCGCATCGGCCTTCCTGGAAGGGATGGTAGAGATGGCAGGAAAGGAGAGAAAGGAGAAAAGGGCACGGCAGGTAAGGAACCATGAGGTTCTGCAAACACCCCCTCCACCCTTCCTCAGACTCCTCCCTTTGTTGCTTCTTCTCTGTGGAAACTGCTAAAGTCACTGCAGGAGAGGGACACAGATGGGCATGCACTGTGCATGACTGCTGGAGCTGGACTCCCAACAACTGATGCCCGATGGCCGGACAACAGCTAGAAGCGTGGAGGTTTTAGTAGACAAAGAGATGGGCCAAAGCCGAGAAAGAATTGGGATTCAGAAACTCAGTTTCCCACCCTGCTCAGAGCTAATGTTCTAAACAAGTATTCCTCAAGCTCTTCTCTATTCTTGCATGCAGACAGCTAGAAGGACAGCGGTGTCACATAGCCAGCCTTCCCTCACGCACACTCTCCCTCCTGTCCTGTCGCATCGCTCTGCGCGGGAGTACACTTGTCCTCTCGTCCTCAGTCATCTTCAGGCTTCCCGTCTTACAGATAAGTCGGCCCGGGAAGCTTGCCCGACCCCCCAGTCCTTCAGAGAAAACCAAACTGAAATTCTCCAGAGGCTGTGTTAACTCCACAAGAGGCAGGAATTTGAAATCCATCTTTGAAAATGTTCTCCTTCGTGTGCAAGTGAGACAAAAGACAAGAAGGGAAAAAAATGCATAGATCTAAGAAACACGCCTCTACCCGATCGCCACACCTGATTTACTGGGGTTCCGAGAGATAGGGCCACAGTATATATCCGGATTATTGGCTAAGTGTCATTTCCAAATGCTCCATGCAGAACACATGCAGAGCTGTCAGATGTGTGATCATTGTTCAATAATAAAGAACCTTATGTAAAGATTCAATGTCAGGTAAACTTTGAATTTGGAGGTTAAACGTAGTTGTTCCAAGGCAACTGTCTATAAGGCAGCTCATGTGACTATAAATTATTCCTGAGCCACGATTACAAATATTCTTACAATTCTATGGCATACAGATTATTGTTCTCTATGACCGACCCTTGAAGCTTGCTGTGTCTGGAAGAAAGTAGTGGTTTATCACACAAGCGTTGGCACCAGAAAAACAGACTCAAATCTTGGCTCTTTCAGTTACTTTACTTAGCATCCTCAGTCAAATAGCGTCTTTGAGCCTCGTTTGAAAGTTGGCAACAGTAAGGGCCATTGCGAAGTTTAAGGGTAGTCATATATACAGAATGTCCTGTAGAATAACTGCTTGTGCTAAGTACTTGTAAATGTCACATATTGTTACTTATTAAATTGTGATCCACAGGCCAAAGATAAGTCTGTGGCCACTCAAAGTCACAGAGTAAACAAAAATGATTAATATAACCATAAGGTAGTTCCACTGCTATTTCAGATAGGATTTAATGTCCTCAAATGCTACAGTTTTAGCTCTATGAGGTTAGGGATAGTCCTGCATACATCAGTCTATTCATCCCTCTACGTATCTGTGCACTGTTTGCTCAGATACATTTTTGTGTGCCTCTAGCTACCAACTCTCATTTGTGGAGACTAGTTTTCAGACTCCACACTAACGCCATGTAGTGCTGCATAGTTGTCATGGTAGGGTGAAGTATTAGGTATGGTGTTTGACAGCGTGTCGCCGGATATCAGTGGCACACCTTTCCCAGCTGTAGCAACCACACATGGCTCTAGACCATTGGTTCTCATCCTGTGCATTGCAACTGCTTTGGAAATCAAACGACCCTTTCACGGGGGTCTAATATCAGATATCATGCATATCAGATATTTGCATTATGATTCATAACAGTGGCAAAATTTTTAATTATGGAATAGCAACAAAAATAATTTTATGGCTGAGGGTCACCACAATGTGAGGAACTGTATTAAAAAAGGGTTGCAGCATTAGGTAGGTCAAGAACCATAGCACCAATTCTAATTGTCCTTAATAAAAACTCACAGTGAGGTATAGGGGTTAAGGCAGAAGATCAGAGAAGCAGAGCAGCCAGCCGCTAGAGAGTTCTTACCTCTACCAATGCTCAGACCAAAGGTGCAATCCTTTCCTCAGACTGCATCCTCTGTCTACATCCTTAGACTGCATCTCCAGACTACTGCCTCAGACTGCATCTCCACCAAAACCTCAGACTACACCGAGCTCCTGTCTCCTCCTGCCTTATATTCCTTTCTCCACACAGTCATATCATTCCTGTCTCCACCTCCCTAGTTCTGAGATTAAAGGTGTGTGATCCCAAGTACTGGGATCACCTTTGTGTGAGCTGTTTCTCTTCTAGACAGATTCAATTGCATGTAGCCCAGAATGGGCTTGAACTAACAGAGATTCCTCTGCCTCTCTCTCCCGAGTCCTGGTATTTAAAGGTGTGTGTCACAACTCCCTGGCCTCTAGGGGCTTAGTTCTGCCCTCTGATCTTCAGGCAAGCTTTACTTGTTAGATCACAAACAAAATCTCACTACAGAGAACCACTGCTTTAGACATTGCACGCTGGCCCCGGGGACACAGCTGCTTGAGAACCTGTTCTAGTCACTGGGAACACCCGCATTTATCAGGGAGCGAAGGGAAAGGACCATCTAAGTACAGCTTTGTAGTAGCTCCAGATACTGACCATGTGTTGGGAACTTGTTTATGTTAACATCCACCATTCTAATCTGCAGTAACCATAACATACAATAAAATAATGCTACAAATGAAACTATTGGGATTCAAAAAACAAAGAGACTTTTCCAACTGAAGATTATGTAAATCCAACAGACACACCTAAGTCTAAACATGGCTCAGAGAGGAAAGACAGACCTGTCATTGTGAAAGGATGCAGACATTACTCAGAAACCACATTTGGAAAGTGGCTGGCAAATGGGTTAAAGCCTGGGAAGTGCTGCCCAGTGCTTCCTCTCCAGTGACAGCACCAGGTCTTTTCATTCCTGTACCCTCCTTGGATACCACATTGCCTTCACCTCACCAAGTCCAAGCAAAACTAATTGTATTCTTCTTCCAACTCTGTTACCCTAAACTAGAAATGAAAAGATTATTACACCAAATTATAAATTCTCTGCTAAAACATATCTCACTGCTCTGTAGCAATCATCATAATATATTAATCACATTCAATTAAATCCAAATGCATGCTCATTCAAATATTTCTAGAACTATCCCACAAAGTGTTGTTGTTATATTTTTTGGTTGTGAGTCTAATCTGTAATGGTGGAGCCATCTGTCAAGCCCTCAAGAAGCTCTTTTCATTCCAGTTTATTATAAAGATTTTAGTATGCATAAGTCGATCACACTGAGCCACTATCACATATGAAAGGAAGGAAGGAAGGAAGGAAGGAAGGAAGGAAGGAAGGAAGGAAGGAAGGAAGGAAGGAAGAAAGGAAGACTAGACAGAAGATGCGTGGATGAAAGGAAGGATAAAATAATTCTAAAGAGAAAATCTAAGTAGATTTTTCTCTTTGAGGAAGAACTGAAAAGAAACTATATGGTCAAGCTTCAATACATCCACAGAGTTTAATCCTTAATGCATAATGATTTATTCTCCTGAGAGTATAATCTCCTAGTAGATGGGAAAATTCTCCAGATAAAAAAAGAGGTCCTATATATTATTTTTATTATTATATATACTCCATGACTAGTATAGCTGACAATTTGGGGTATTAAATATGTATTACAATAGAAAATTTAAGCACTGGGGTTGTAAAGAATTCCTCATATTTATAATACATTTCAGTAAATGCAAATGGGAAGCCTAAGCCAGGAGGATCTTACTCCTTCTTCAGATTCACTGCCCCGTCCACAGCTGAAGTGGGTTCTTGTAGTAGGAAGGCTGCTTGTTTATTTCCTGGCCACCCAGATTCCTTAAATAATCACACAAAAACTATATTAATTAAATTACTGATTGGCCTATTAGTTCTCTCTTATTATTGGCTATCTCTTATATATTTATTTAACCCATTTCTATTAATCTGTGCATCACCACGTGGCAGTGGCTTACTGGCAAAGTTTCAACATGTCTTTCTCTGGTGGCTGCTCCATGGCTTCTCCTAACTCTGCCTTCTTCCCAGCATTCAGTTTAGTTTTCCCTGCCTAGCTCTACCCTTTTGCCCTATCCAAGGCCAAGATAGTTTCTTTCTTAACCATTGGTGTTCACAGCATACAGCGGAGAATCCCACCACAGGCTCTAAGCCAGGAGGACCTTACCCCTTCATCAGATTCACTACCCAGCCCACGGCTGAAATGGATTCTATCTCAGACATGCTGAGTCACTGTTGACTTGCTGCCCACTGAGTTGGCGTAGACTTATATCTAATGTCTCTGTATTACAAATGGAGCCCTTGAAGCCAGAAAGGGAGGAACTAACCTGAAATCTTATAAGCAGCATGATTTGAGTTTGTAACAAAATCCTATGATTAAAATTTTTACTGACACACAAATGATTGTATTATTGTATTGAGGAACAATGGTGAAGGTTAATTTAAGCTACTGTTGAAACCCGAATACAAATTTCAGACTTTGTAGTCTTTGACTCAAGAACAACAAAAGAAAGTTTATGTTCCATTTCTACCCCCAGAGAACCAAGCAGTGTAGGAGCTCAGAAACTCCTGTCAGCTGTGTTCTGCTTCATCCAGTAGAGTTTTAACTTAACCGGACCGTCTGCATTAAGGGGACACAACTGTAGTGGATAAGAGTGCTGATTTTGTCTCACCAATAGCGGGGACGTTTGTTGACAATAACCTCCCTGCATCATGAATTGTTAAACAGCCTTTTCATGAGGATTAAAGCACTGTGCTTGACATTTTCAGGGTAAGGCTTTAATTCTCCTAAACTTTACATTACCAAGATAGGCCTTTGTTCATTTTGTCAATTAACAGGGAAAAAGAATCGAGTTATCACATTTAACCTGAAGTATATACAGCACTCCAATAATTGATATCAACGTACCAGCAAGATAAATGGCATAGCTCAATAAGAGTCCCCGAGAAAAAGTCATGGCTACAAGCGAAAGCATGTTTTAACAGTAGTTTCCTGAATGACAAAAAAATATACAACTGGAGACCAACAGTTTGGATACTTTGGGTAGAAATACTATTGTCTCAGTATTATTTATGACATGAGTTTGATTGCAGAATTAAAACCTTTTATTATACTAATTATTACTGTTTTATAAAAGAAAAAAGTCACTTTTGCTGATGGCTTTTAATCCAGATCATTTTTTCCCTGTAGTTAGCCTGCAGATGTAAAGCTTTGGACATGCAGAAAATAATCCTATACAGTGGCTTAGACTTGGTTGGAATTCTTTCACATCCATTGTTTTTTCTATATGTAAGGGGACCCAGAGAGGTTAGGAGACAAGTCGAAAGTGAGACATTAAGAGGCAGAGCCAGCGGCAAGGTAAGAGGCATTTAGACCGAGGGGAGAAAGACACCGTGAGGCTGGGAAAGCTTCGGGTCCTCCTAACCCTGATACATCGTCAAGTCCCTTGGCCTCCTCAGGACTCAGTTTCCTCCTGAAAAAGCAGGACTGTAGAGTGGTGAAAGCAGTCAACATTTTTTAGTTATAGTAGCACATGGTGCCCCGACGTTCCAGGTTTACTTAAGGTTTACAGGATCAACACAATGCATTTCCCTAGAGGACGGGTGTTCAGGCTCCAGAGTTGGACAGGCAGCTGTGGAGATCACAGCTCCATCACTCAGTAGCTCTGTTCTCCTGATTCAGTTTCTTCATCTGCAATGAAGCTAATAATTCTTGGTTTTTAAGTTGTTATGAGATTTAAATAAGTTAATGCATGAAAATAAAACATTTAAATAGATGATAAATAGCGAATTTGATTTTGATTAATTATTCTATTATTAACACTAATAGGGATAGAATAAGACAAAGACTAAGATGTCTCCAAAGCATCTGGTTCTGTCTCCTCTCGGTACTCACTCTGGGAAAAATACCAGCAAGCTTCCTGAAGTCTTTTCATAGTGACAAGTGCCTGAATATGGCTAATAAGCACCAGGTGATTTGTCTTCAAAATAATAGCTTATTAGTTTAATTAATCAGAGTCTAGTTGGCATCTCAAATACTGGAGAAAAATCTATGTGAAGTTTTTCTATTTTCATTTTTAGTATATCAGTGATTTTTTTTTTACTTTTATCTGCATTTATTTCATGTCGAATTTATTCCCATGCCATAAGTTTTTGTTTCTTCAGTTTCTTCTGGGATCAGTGATTTTTTTTTAAAAAGGCTTTTTAATTAGCAGGAAGCTATTGATAGTTAGCCGAAAAGATATGATTAGGGCATGTAGGCATGTTGTTTGTGACTCTCTAGAAGAACTATTGATTTATCTATTAACTGTTTTTAAAGGTCTAAAAGGTAAAACTGGACCTCTGGGCCTTGCTGGTGAAAAAGGAGACCAAGGAGAGACTGGGAAGAAAGGACCCATGGGACCAGAGGGTGAGAAAGGAGAAGTCGGCCCAGCAGGGCCTCCTGGGCCAAAGGGAGACCGAGGAGATCAAGGGGACCCAGGGCTGCCTGGAGTATGCAGATGCGGAAGCATTGTGCTTAAATCGGCCTTTTCGGTTGGCATCACAACCAGCTACCCAGAAGAAAGGCTCCCCATCATATTTAACAAGGTCCTCTTCAATGAGGGGGAACACTACAACCCTGCCACGGGGAAGTTCATTTGTGCTTTCCCAGGGATCTATTACTTTTCTTACGATATCACTTTGGCCAATAAGCATCTGGCAATTGGGCTGGTTCACAATGGGCAGTACCGAATAAGGACCTTTGATGCCAACACAGGGAACCATGACGTGGCTTCAGGGTCCACAGTCATCTACCTGCAGCCAGAAGATGAGGTCTGGCTGGAGATCTTCTTCAATGACCAGAACGGCCTCTTCTCAGACCCAGGCTGGGCAGACAGCTTATTCTCTGGATTTCTCCTCTACGTTGACACAGATTACCTAGATTCTTTATCAGAAGATGATGAACTGTGACCCGGACTACAGACCTGACTGTAGTAACATGAATACCACAGTGGCTTACATTTTGAGTTAATCTGGGGGTGCTGGAAGGTGGAGCAAGGGACAAAAGGATTCAAAAACTCCTTTTACAGACAGCTCCGGCAGAATTTATCAAACTAAGACAAACCACCGACCAGCTGAAATCACAACAAAATGAACGATATAAAATAACCCCAGACATGAACCCCTTGAAAGTAATGATGACAAATATTTAAGAAATTAAAGATAATACTAACAAATTTGAATGCCCTTGGCGATCCAACCAGCTGGTAGTGACACTGCCTCATTAAACATTCATAAAACTCGTAAAATTTTGTTCGTTATTCAGGATAACCATAACATTATAGACGAATTCTTTGACAATTCTTAAGAGTCAAAGAAAAGTAAGAGATGCTAAGAATTTTCTAACAAATTAAAATGGAGTGATAAATCTCTTTATTCCTTTATGATTTTGTATGTACACTCACCAACTCTGTGTGTGCATGCATGCGTGTGTGTGCACGTGCATGTGAGTGTGTGTATATGTGTGTGTGCGCACGCACGCGTGCACATGCATGCATGTGTGTATAAGCCATAAGACAACATCAGCTGTCATTCCTCAGTCACCTTCCACTTTTTCTTTGAGCCAGAGAGTTCACTGAACCTGGAGCCCACTTAATCTGGGTAGCCTGGCTGGTTAGTGAGCCCCAAAGACTCTCTGTTCTCATCTCTCCAGCTCAAGGATTACAAGCACATGCCACCACACCTGGCTTCTTTTTACATGGGTTCTGAGGGCTCAAACTCAGGCCCTCAGGCTTACAAAGCATGAACTTTACTGACTATTATCAAGGCAGCCCTCGGCAGCTCTTTATTGAGACTGTGTGGAGGGGACATTAAGTTCAGAACAGACACTGAGTGCTGATCAGACCCGAGGGATCAGGGACAGTTACTGCCTTATTTCCGGCAGGCTAGCGTGTGGTGAGCACTCTGCCACTGTTGTATGTTATGAGCACCATAGCAAACGGACTGATTCAATGCTAGGGATGCACAGGACCCAATGACTTCTGAGGCTGGGAGAGACGTCACACACAGGAAGACTCTAAATAGAAATATGGTATGTTTCTCTGGGTACAACTAATGCAGAGGAAAGAAAGGATCAGCCTCTGCACTCTCCTTGTCCCACCTGACATGTCATTGTTATTTCAGTTGAGAATGGGTGAGAAATGGGGGAAGCCTGAGAAGGGAAAGGGGAGTAATGATCGGAGAGAAATAGGCATTAACCCAATGCTTTAACCTAAGTACAAAATGGGTTTCTTCAGACTACCCAGGTTTAGAATGCAGCAAACACACACGTCCCCAGACTTATGAATGAGCCAGAGTGGAGAATGGACAGGGAGGAGGGAGGCTGAGTGTCAGAACAAACTGGTAGTCTTCCAAGCCTCTCACTTCCTTGTTGGCACTTGCTGTCCGCTGAGATTCCGGGCTCAGTCTCAGCCCTTGTTCTGTCTTGTGTAACACTCCTTAGGTCTACAGTAATGATATACTCTTTGCTTTCCCTCCCTATGTTTTCCATGCATCCTTCTCCCTGCTCATTAGGTATTTTAATCGCTATACATGAAGCACCATACTAGAGTCTGTGACAATGAGAGAACCCCAAGGTGAACGTAGTCTCATCTCAAGCATCAGATTCCTAAGAAGAGAAGACATTGCATGCACATCCACACACCCATGCACAAGTCCCTGTGCTCTGGACACGGGCATGCTAAAATATGTGAAGTGTTCCATGTTTATTTCCAAGTTCTGAGGTGATAGAAGAGAGCGGAAGAAATTTTTACCCAGCAGATCTTAAATGACAAAAGGATTTGGAGTGGCCCACATGGGGAATAATCACACAGACTTGTAGCAATGTGGATGGATAAAATGAGAACTGAGGTCAGGAAGAGAAATCAGTGGATCAGTCCCAGGATGGGTACTGTATTTATGGAAGAGGTATCAAAGTGGGGCACTAGCTTCATCAAAGGTGACGTGATGATCACATGACCTGTGTGTATGAAGTCAGTTTTCTCCTCCTACCTTGAGTCCATTGTATTCTGCCTCCTGAAATCTGTCTACTTCTTCCTCTCCTGAATTAATTCATAGGCCCAAGAGCTAACAGCATCAAGAATAGACAAGAAGAAGAAGAGGAAGAAGAAGAAGAAGAAGAAGAAGAAGAAGAAGAAGAAGAAGAAGAAGAAGAAGAAGAAGAGGAGGAGGAGGAGGAGGAGGAGGAGGAGGAGGAGGAGGAGGAGGAGGAGGAGGAGGAGGAGGAGGAGGAGGAGGAAGAGGAAGAAGAAGAAGAAGAAGAAGAAGAAGAAGAGGAGGAGGAGGAGGAGGAGGAAGAGGAAGAAGAAGAAGAAGAAGAAGAAGAAGAAGAAGAAGAAGAAGAAGAAGAAGAAGAAGAAGAAGAAGAAGAAGAAGAAGAAGAAGAAGAGGAGGAGGAGGAGGAGGAGGAAGAGGAAGAAGAAGAAGAAGAGGAGGAGGAGGAGGAGGAGGAAGAGGAAGAAGAAGAAGAAGAATGAGATAGTCGTCAGTGGTCCATAGATAACAGCCACTGCTAGAAACCCAGGAAATAGAGTGTACAAACCAGCCAACAGAAATAGGCAGGGAGGATGCTCCAGTGTCATAATCAGCGTGCAGTACTTATACAGAAATAGGCGGTAAAACATAGCCTACTTGATAGCAGATGAACCTGATGGAGAAATTGAAATGGAGAAACTATGCAGACTGTCTTGACCCACAGGTTGTTATATAGTTAAAACTTTAATCTGGCTGTGGTCTACTGATGCAGCTTTAAGCAAGGTCTTGTTAAACAGCTGAAGATAAAGTTGAACACCTGAGCCACTACTTCCCAAGTGTTGCAATTATAGCATGCAGCACCCTGCCCAGCGCAGGTGGCACAGGGGATAAACCCAGGGCTTCGTGTATGCCCAGCAAGCATTCTACCCGCTGAGCATAGTCCCACCCTAGCGAAGCATTTTTTCAACCTTGTCTTTTAAGTGGTTCTTCATTACAGAATCTATTTCAAGTAGATTTTTAAAGTAGTTTTCCTTCATTGGTCTTCTGCCCAAGATGAATTTATTTTTAAATTATCAGCAGGGTGATGATGAGGGTTAGACATCCGCTGGGGGAAATGAAAAGCAGATTTCATATTAAAATGATAAAATAAAAAAAAACTTTCAGGAAATACTTTTGTCTTTTAGTCCTTAAAAAAACTCTTGGGCATCATTTTTCTACATCTGTGGATATTTTTGTAAAGAAGGAGAAGACTGGCTTGTTTCTAAAAACAATCCAAGGCTCATTCCTATCATTCTTGGTAAGGATACCTTGTAATGAGAACGTATCAAGACACATTGCTACTTTATATACTTCCTCATTCTAGAATGTAATGAGCGCTCAACAGACATTGGATCTGTCAGCAACTGACCTTGGACATCGCTGGCTTCAGATGTGTAAGAAATAAATCTGGTTGTTAATAGGTACTTAGTTTGGGGTCTTTGTTATAGAAGCCCCATTGGACTAAGACAGTCCTGACAGCAACTATGCCTTCATTGTTCAAATGGAGAAACAAGGGGACTGAGAGGATCAGAAATATGTGGAATAAATCATATGTGCAGAGTAAGCCCAGGGAATCATGTGGCCTTTGATGACACCGCAGGCCATGGACATCAACATGGCCCCTGTCTGGGGTAGGAGCGGGGACCTGCACATAGTCCTTAGCACAGACAGGCACAGATGTTGCCATAGCCTACAGATGCCCAGGATCTAGGGCATATCCTGTGACCATGGAGGTGTCTAAGGGCCATGCTACTGCCGAGGTCATGCCGATCTGGATGGCCTGCACTACCACATGGGGTCATGTTGTCATCTGGGCCCCTACTGCTGCCTCGGACTGTGTCTGGGTTCATGGCCAAGCAGTAAACAGGGTCTGAGCTGCTGTCCATGGCTCCTGTTACCACCAAGAGCTGTGTGATGCCAAGAGTCTGAACAGTCACCTGAGACCATGTTGGTGTCTCAGGGCCTTGCTGCCACCAGGGCCACACTGATTTGGGTGGCCTATACTGCCACCAGGGCCATGCTAATGTCTAGGTCAGAGCTGAATGAGGGCCAAGGGTCATGTCTGGATCTGTGTTCCTGCTACAGCTGAGGTCTGCAGTGATGTCCACGGCCCATGTTGCCACAGGGGGTCATAACAACCATGTATGTTGAAATCTGAAGGCCATGCAGAACCAGTACCACCCCCTCACTGGCTCTGGATCTGGCCCTGCCTCTCACTGGACTGCAGGAGGAGAGCTGGCCCTGCCCCCAAGGGAGAGCTGCTCCCCAGTACTCAAGGAGAGGTGGCCCCAGCCCTCACCACAGGTATGGGAAAGCTGGCAAGGGCCTAAGATAGCTGGTTCTGCCCCTCGCCTGAGGTGGGTGATCCCAGAGGCTCAGACTGACCAGTTCAGCTACCACCCAGACCCACATCCTAGGCCTTGGGTTAGCTCACCCTAACATCTAACCCGTCTGTGGCCCGCTGAAGCACCTGAAGGGACGGGTCCTATAGAATGAGAGCTGCAGGTTCCCCATGACTCGGGGCAGCAGCAGGCTATCCGAGAGAAGTTTTGGTGAGGGTCCAATGATGGTGTGCCTGAGGCCTTGAACCAAACCAATAACTCATAGCAGTGAACATTTTTTGGGTGGGGCTGATTGGACAGAGGGTATGCCATATGTCACTAAGATGAATTAAGAGGTGTTGAAAAAATAGAGGAGCAAGGTAGGGTTTCATTTGTTTGTTGTTTGTTTTGTTTATTTTTAATTGATTTGGGGGGTTCTTTGGGAGAAGATGATGAAGGGATGAGGGGAGGATATGGAGGGACTGGGAGGTGATTCCCAAAGAATTAAGAAGAGTATTTTTAAAAATCTCTTTATAGAATCAGAAGGACCAGTAAATCCAGTTTGTTCCTTGGAGAACATAACACCAGCACTGAAGAACCAGCCTAGCTCAGGAACTACCATGCTGGCTGGCCAGAGAAAGCAAACAACTGCCTACAGATAGCAACTGTAACCACTTACTGAATGTACCCTTTGTAGATGGTGTCATACTGGGTGTTTGTAATATATACCTCATTTTATGAGGGGGGAGATGTTAGTGACATATGTCCTAACTCCTAGAGAAAACTGAGTACCACACCCACATCCATCATTAAAAGAGGGAAAATGACAAGGACACATTAGGCAGCTGGTGCCTGAGAATGCATGAGGTCAACGTTTCTTGAGGCTGCATCCCAACATCTCTGACTTCTGAACATGTTAATTGGATACCAAGCAGGAAGCTGCAGGGCTCAGTCTGAAGTATTTCTCTATGGAGTCTTGAAAGAGAGAATTGTATTCAAAGGTGAAGGCCGAGTGAAAAGAATCAGGTAACGACCTTGAGGTTTCAGCCTAAGCAATACAAGGCACTTCAGAAGCCTGGAAGGGACTGAAAGACAAAAGTATCACTGAGCTGAGCATGCAAAACATTGAATATTTGGAAGAGGGACCATGCCACAGGAGGTATACAACAACCACACAGAAACTGGGAGCAAGAATCTTTCCATCTCTTCTTCTGTTCCCCATCTCTCGCTTGTGTCCCTATTGATCAACTCAACAACTCCAGGAGACAAAGGATTCTGAGTGACATGGTCCACAGAAATGTGCCTCCTCAACACTGTAGAGCTGTGAGAGGCAGAGAATGGGCAGAGAAGTCAGGAGAGTGAGTTAGAGTGAATGGACATCCATCACAATTAGGTCACTCCCAACTCCAAAGTTCCTAAAATGCCCTGCAGTGAGCAGACACCCCTTCCACTGTTGCCCAAGGCTTCCCATAGTATGCAATCAGCAGCCCTCAAGCCCCAAAAGCAATTCAGCTCTACTTACCAGGAATTTGTATGAGCATGTTGAGTTACAGCTCTTATGGAGACAGAAAACTTTGCCAGTATCCCCTCTGTAAGGCCTGTTTTAAAGTCACAGCAGCAACAAGCAGTAGACCAGAGGTTCTCAACATGTAGGTCAAGCGACCTTTTCACAGGGGCGGCATGTCAGATATCCTGCATATAAAATATTTATGTTATCAAAATTAGTTATGAGGTAGCAACAAAAATAGATGAATAGTTGTAGGGGGGCACTTGTTTGTTCTAGCTACTTAGCCCTGAAATAATCACACAGAAACTGTATCCATTAAATCACTGTTTTGGCCCATTAGCTCTAGGTTTTTATTGGCTAACTCTTCCATCTTAATTTAACCCATTTCTACTAATCTGTGTATCACCATGTGGTTGTGGCTTACCGGCAAGTTTCTGTGTCTGTCTCTGGTAGCTCCATGGCATCTCTCTGACTCTGCCTTCTTCCTACCAGCATTCAGTCCCATCTTCCCCGCCTACCTAAGTTCTGCCCTATCAACAGGCCAAGGCA
Organism: Microtus pennsylvanicus; assembly: GCF_037038515.1. NCBI lineage: Eukaryota > Metazoa > Chordata > Mammalia > Rodentia > Cricetidae > Microtus > Microtus pennsylvanicus. The sequence continues at coordinate 54,186,288 of NC_134590.1, read as the reverse complement.
GCTTCTTTATTCATTAACCAATAAAAGCAACACATAGACAGAAGGACCTCCCACACCAAATGGTTTGAGGTCACCCCAACTTGAGGAACTGTATTAAGGGGTAGCAGCATTAAGAAGATCGAGAATCACTGAAGTGGAGGGAGAATTGTAGCTTTCCAGTGCACATATATGACCTTCCTCATCCGTCAGAGACAGGAAATCCAAGGCTCAACAATGTGCCCTCTGCCAGACCTTAGTGACCGAGGTTCTAACTCCTGACCATTGGCCTGCATGCTCCGGTGCTGTCACCAGCCCGCACACTTGCCACCTCCACCTCCCCAGTGCTCTGCTTTACTGTAGTTTCACAGGCATGTCATGATTCTTGGGGGGAATCGTTCAACCTCACTCCTGTTTTTTGACCATAGTAAGCTTGAATATCCTCTGCTTGGCCAGAATGCAGATCTTTTGCCTTTGGGAATGGCTCCTTCATGACTAAAACCCTCAGTGTGGCCAGACCACACTGCTCTGAAAACTCTAGGGGAATCAACCTAACACCTCTTTTTTTTCTATGCAAAGAACCAAGACTGGGCCCTAATCCCTGTGTAGACCCTTGGAGTTGTCATCTAGCTCTGCCAAGGAGCATCTAGAAAAGTGTTTAGTGACATTTTTATCATTATAGCTGTAAAAACACACGTATTTCGAATTCTCTCACAAGACAGCCCCATCTAGAGCAAGCATACATTTGTATGTTCTTCTCAGATTTATTCCTGACGGAAGAAAGGAGCAGATAGGAATGTTCTTTCTACAGAGTGCACCCGATGGCATTTGACGATCAGATCCAAGACACATCAAGAGTATTATAGAAGTGAAGTATCATTTGGGAAGAAAAACCTTAGGAAATTTTCATTGCCATGCTAAGGACATGTTCTTTTCCCTGTGTTGGAGTTTCTCAACCTTGGCACTGATGGTTCTGCGATAGATCATTGCTGTTGTGAGGGGATATTCTGCACATCATAGGACACCTAGCAACAGCCTCCAGTTTCTACCCATAGAGATGGCAGAGCATCTCCTTAGTCATAACAATCAGCAGTGTCTCCACACATTGCCAAATGTCCCTGAGTGGTAAGAAACCGCCCCCAGTTAAGAATCGATTCTCCACAATGCTGACATGATGATGATGATGATGATGACCGCTGGGTACCCACGGTCTTCCTGTTAGCCTGTAACCCACTCCTAAGTGGCATTTTTATAGGCATATTCACACGGTTGGGCATCAGTTCTCCAGTAGAAGAGACCCACCCTGAAACTGTCTAAGCAGCAACAAGAAAACTGCTTTCACCCCAATTCCTTGTCACTACAGACAGATTATTTTTGTCTAAAATACACAAACTGCAAAGCTTCCTGTTTCTAAGAACTTACCCCCAAAAACGTCATTAATATTTGCAATGGTTTAATTGCGAAGTCTTACAACAGCAAAACCTGTCAAATGAAAATGTGAGAAACAGCCTGTGTGTCTGATGATAGAACAAGTATTAAATGCACTGTGAATCCTCCATTGGAGGACAGGCGCTAAAAGGAGAATGGAAAAGCATCAGCACCACGGGTGATCGTGAAACGTTAACAGAGCAATGGCTACTGGGTGATATATTCCGTAATTATCCCATGCTAAAATAAGCTTATGCACATAGAGAAAGCCTGTATGAAAGTAAGTAATCCAAAAGCTCTATTTCTGCCTTCCGACCTTTATTTTCAATGTATTATAATAAAACCGCTTCATTTCTCTTATATAATACTTTTGCATAAATTGCTGGGACGAAAGGTAATTGCAAGCTCTTTTACTTCCAAAGAACTGCAGAGGAAACGCTCTGAGGAGGAGAAGAAAACAAACTCCTTAAACCGTGCCTTAAAGTGTGAAATGACATCACCTTAAAACTTCCTGGTGACATATCTGGATTTCTACCCCCAGGGGATTCTTCAAAGAAAGAAGAAGGCCACAAAATTTGCGCTTGTAAGTGTCTTTTTAAAATTATCCCACTCTAACTTGAACGGAAAAGAAAATTAGCCTTGAGTTGGCATCATCTTATTCTTTTTTTTTTTCTTTTTATTGGTCCGGAACCATAAACCCAGCGGGTTAGCCATAGCATGAAGTCACTCAGAACTCAGAACCAATGCGTTTGTCAGATGGCAAAGGGTTTACGAGCCACAGCAGGAAGAGAGAGTCTGTGGCTGCGCTCCACTGCCATCGTGGGGATGGTAGAATTTCTAAAAATAAAAGCCTGCCCAGTCTCATCAAAATCCCAGGAAAAGAGCTCTGAGAGCTGTAGGGGCAGAAAAACCATAAACTCTACAGGGGGAGGGAAGTTTAGCTGAATGGAGGTTACCAACGTCTTTCTCAAGACTCTTTGTGCTCTGTGGCTGAACTGGACGAGTAAAGGCTGTCTGATCTAGCCCCACCCAGCCCCACAGCACCTCAGCTGTTGATGAGGAAATCACGCCGGGACGATCAGAGGGAATTGCAAAGGCTTTCTAGAAAACATCCAGGTTTTACTGTGTTCAAAACCAGAGGTGTAGCTCCAGAGCACTCTTGGGGGTCAGACTACTGCCAAATAATAAGATGGCCGGAGTGAGAGATGCTCAGGACCCATGGAATATGCATTTGTACATCAAGATTCAGGTACAGGAAGTCACTGCCCACCCAGCTCCCCTTAGGATTCCCAACAAAAACTCAGGAAACTCATTGTGGATTTCAGATTCCACAACGGTAATCATTCAGCTTACGTTACCTCCAATTATTTTCCTGGGTGTCCAGTATTATTCTTTGCCTAATCTAATCACGGTATTCTCCTAGATCTCACCTGCAAAGATAAAATGGGAATACAGGCACCCTGCGGGAGCTCGGTGCATATAACATCTAATAAGAAGTCATAATTTTACATAAAAAACTATGTGTGATGAGTGTTGGTTCCATGGTGCAGGTAAACCTGTCCATGCCGGTGTGGAGGTGGAGTCTGTGGGTTGACACGGGTTTCTTCCTCAATTTCTCACCACCTTACCTTTTGAGATAGAGTTTCCCACTGAGCCTAGACCTCTCGTTTTCGGCTAGGCTGGCTGGCCAGCGAATCTCTGGGACCCACTTGTCCCCGGTGCTCCCTTCCCAAGCTCTGGGGACACAGGCAGGCAGTGTCACACCTCGCGTTTACACAGGTTCTAGGAATTCAACTCTCGTTCTTGTGATTGTGCGGCAAGTCGTTTGCCCACTGAGCTGTGTCCCCAGCCCCAAGAGAGTTTTCAGGCTGCCAAAGTTAGCGGGCTTAGAAGGACGCAGGAGGAACTGCGTAGAAACATAGATGAAATTTCAGCCATCATCGTGTGACTTTTGGACAAGGTACTCACATTCTTTAACTAAGGGTGAACAGGATGTGACTGTCTTTTCATATGTGAACTCACTGGGCAGACATCACAGTTGTAGGCTCAAAATTTCACAGTTACTCCTTCCAAGGACCAAATGTGTTGATGTATGTTAAAGTGACCATTTTCACTAATTTCTCCTAAACCCAGAGCTTGAGGCAAGGATCAGCGTGTAAGTAGTTTATTTAGGAGGCTCAGGAAATACTTGTGTTAGGAGAGCCAGTGGTGACTGATGTTTACCCCAAAAAGCAGCCAGTGGGGACTGGGCTAACACACACACAACACAGCACACACACAAACACAACACAGCACAGCACACACACACAAACACAACACACACACAGTACAACATACATACACATAAACACAGCACACACACACAAACACAACACATACATACACACAACACAATACATACACACAAACACAGCACAGCATATTCACACAAACACAGCACACACACAGTACAACACAGCACACACAAACACAGCACACACAGTATAACATACATACACACAAACACAGCACACACACAAACATAGCACAACACAACACACACACAAACACAGCACACATACACACCAATAATAATAATAAAGAAATTCCACTCCAGGTTCTGACTCTAAGTTGCCAGTGACTCTGCCTTTCAATGGCTCCTTCCAATGGAGAGAGTCGGAGTCCTCTCTGCCATTGGCAAAGGAGCAAGAGTCCAGCATCACTTGGTTTCGGGTTGCTGTTTAGAATGAGCTATGTTTAAAGAGTCACCTGCAAGGGCGGTGTATCCTGTGGGCTATGAGCTTGACCTGAGGGGAAGGAGACCTTTGTCCTCTCGGAAGCTAGATGAGGGCAAACGGGACCTAGACCTGGAGGCAACTGCTAAAAGTTTCTTCTAAAAAATAAAAATCACTTAATCTTTCACACCAAATTCATATATGTGTGTGTATGTTGTATGTATGTATGCATATGTAGAGCCCCAGAGCTATACAGAACATCTCAGCTAGGATTTCTTAAATATTGCAGCCTGCACTGTTTGGGAGAGTTAATGTTGTGTGTGTGCATGTATGTGCTGTCGTACTGTGTGTATTTGTGTGCTGTGTGCTCTGTGTGTGTGCATGTATGTGCTGTCGTACTGTGTGTATTTGTGTGCTGTGTGTTTGTGTGCATGTGCTGTATGTGCGCTCATGTATGTGTTTGTGTACTGCGTGTATTTGTGTGCTGTGTGCTCTGTGTGTGTGCTGTGTGTGTGCTCTATGTGTGTGTGCTGTGTGTGTGTGCTGTGTGTGTGCTCTATGTGTGTGTGCTCTATGTGTGTGTGCTGTGTGTGTGCTGTGTGTGTGCTCTATGTGTGTGTGCTCTATGTGTGTGTGCTGTGTGTGTGCTGTGTGTGTGCTCTATGTGTGTGTGCTCTATGTTTGTGTGCTGTGTGTGTGCTGTGTGTGTGTGTGAATTCCATGTGTGTGAAGTTGCCCACAGAGGTTGTTGCTGGAGTTACTCCCTTGGATCTGGAGTTGTAAGGATCCCATTATGGATGCTTGGAACCAAATTCTGGTCCTCTGGAGGAATATCAGGCACTCTCAACAACTGAGCCATCTCTCAAGCCCCCTAGATCCTTGGTTTTTTTAAGTGGTAGCATCCCAGGTGAGGGAGGAATGATGGGTTTTACATTGCATCTAATGAGAAAACGGCTCTTCTGAATACCAGTTACCCATTGACTCTCAGTGATGGGCAAAAGAAGTTAGAAATTGGCTCTATGGGAGTCATTTTCAATCCGTCTCCACTCCGTCACCCAGATGTAAATGCATCAGATGTAAAGACAGTCTAAGTCCCCCAGCGGCAAGGACTGTACCTTCTGTTTGGCTTTCACATGGAGACTGGAGTCAACCACAGTGAGCACTCTACAAGAGCACCTGGCCAGCAAAAGGAGTAGAAAGAAGTCAAATCTAAGGCTCCACCATGTCAAAGATAACCCCGTTTCGGGCTGAAGAGATGGCTCAGTGGTTAAGAGCACGGATGCTCTTCCAGAGGTCCTGAGTTCAATCCTCAGCAACCACATGGTGGCTCACAACCATCTGTAATAGGATCTGATGTTCTATTCTGGCATTTAGGTGTACAGGGCATATACACACACACATATATACATACATACATACACACATATACATATATATGTATATATATTTTAAAAAACGATATCTCTGTTTCTTTGGGAATGTTTCTTTCTAACCTAAAAGGAATTTAAAAAAAAAAAACGGTTATTTTGCTTTCACTTCAAGGTTTACTTTGAGGGGAATAGAATGTGGCTGGTTTACTTTTTAACGTGCTGTCCTCTAGTGGCTGGTAAGGGTAACTACATGACTGCAGAAGGCGGTTTCTTAGATTCCATAAACTCTGTAGCTCATCTTTCTCTGCCTACACCAGACCGTGGGCGGGGTGTTAACCGACAGTCTCTCACAAGGGACTGGAGTCAAGGTCTTCTGACTTACATTTGGTTCTTCTCTCCCACCGCCTGGCACACGTCTAAAAGGCACTTTCCCTGAAATTACTACAATTAAGAAATAATCAATAGTGACAGCATCACAATTTCAGAGTGACTTACCACAAAACATGATCGCTCGACGGTAAACCAGGTTTTATCTGAGTCCCCTTTAAATCTCCAATACTTTACATCCTATCTGACACAGACCAAGTACGAAATAAACGTCAGGTGGGAGGACTGGCAGGTGCACAGATAAACTTTAATTCAAAAATTTAAAAAACTATTTTTTCATTACATTATCAAATAGAAGATCTTAGTCTTGAAGCTAGAGCAGTGTTATCTCAAATGCTACCATCTGCTAAAGACCCCACACTTGTTCCAGGGACCCCTCCTACTAGCGATAACCTTCATATCTCTCCAGGTCAACACACCTAAGTGCATATTATTTTTCAGACTTTCAGTCATGGTATTATATTCTCAAATAAGGGCCTAATGAGGATTTATTTTTTTATCATGAATTGATTTGTTTCTTCACCATCCAGTATTTTCATGGAGCGTTCAACGCTACGCCAGGAAATTGCCCGAGTCATGAGAGCCTGGGGGAAGACAAATAACGTGGCAACTGCGGTGTACTTGGTACAAACAAGAGGGGTGGAGAAGGAAGCCTGCTTTCCGATGTAACTCCTTCCCAGCATTAGAGCAGGCTTGAGTTAGGAGAGCACTCCCATGGTGTGGCTACACCAGTATCCTGAAGAATGAATGAGTGAACCCGCGATGCCATGCTAAGATAACCCAGGTTATCGATGGAGAGATAGAAACTCAACAAACGAGGGTGAAATCTCATGCCGCCACCACCACATTTATATTATTTAGGAACCAGCTTGCCCGTGAGGATTTCAGTCATCTTCACACGCGCATGCACTCCGATGCTTGAAATTGCCCTTCCTTGACCATGGTCCAAACACTTTCTGTAATTCTCCCAACTCACAGATGGGACGATGCTGGGAAGATTTTGTTGAAGTCTCAAATGAAAGAGAGGAATTATAGCACAGAGAGTTAATAGCTTACAGCTAGATATTATGAATCTAGAAGTCCACTAGCTAGCTCTGCCTACCCACACGAAGCTGTCTAGGGCTCCATGACTATCTACTCCTGGATGGGTAACATATAACAGTGCCTATATTTTCCTCTTCCTTTGAGAAACCCTCTCAAGGATACTCCTTTTGGAATTCAAGCCCAAGGGAGCATACTGCTACACAGAGATAGGTAGTTAATACTTTGCCTTCTGCCCAAATGTCTATCTAGAAAACAAACAGATAAAAACTGACAGGTGCCTTTTAGCCCAGCTCTGTGCCTGCTGGCCAGTTCCTCAAAATCTGCCATGGTTTCCAATAGTATCATCAGGATCTGAGTCAGAGGTGTGTGTGTAACTCACATGGACCTCACATGTATCCCCACCTAAAGGTGTTCAACTCAACTTCCCAGCTTAACAGAAATCAGGAAGTGTGGATTCTTCCGTGTACTTACACTATGTGTCGGTTTAGGGCCCAAAGTATGGAAGTCTAGGAGCTGTGGTTGCAACAGCAAAGTTCTAGAAACAGTAAAAGACCCTTCTTAAGCCAACTCTAGCCTGATTCTTGAACATTTTAGGACTTGGCACCCTGGGAAAAAATACAATACAGTTAGTAGCATCACAGGACATGAGAAAACAGTAAATAGATCAGAATGCTCAGAAAACTGGGACACATTTTTTAAATCAAGAGGGCTTCTCCGCCATTCCTCTGCCTACTAATCCCCTAGTGTCATTGGATATGATCTTGTTTTAATAAAGATTCCTTCAAGCAACTATCTTGACTATGTTGTACGCCCAGATACTTGAGGAAATTGAGACATCACAGAATTGTCTGTGACATAATTATTACTCCCCAAATTTCCAAGGACTTATGTAGTCCTTGACACATGCTGAGGAAGTATGCAAAGGATGTCAGGAACCTCCTGAGGAGACAGGAGAACCAGAGACTGGCCTCTGGGCTGATGGGCATCATCAGGACCTCAGTGACTACCTGGGTGGCCCATGCTGAGCCAGATCAGCCAAACAGATGCTTGATACCATAGAAAGCATTCTAACATGAGAAAAAAGGATGTTGTGACCTAGGGACTTGGGAGACCTGAAGTGATGTGGGCACTGCAGCCTGGGGCCGAGGTCTAACCACTCTCGATGCTGGAAGCAGAACTGGTCATGCTACGGGTAAGCCGCACTGGAGAAAGAGTTGTCAGCCAGCACTGCTGACATGTGGGGTCAGATAATTGCTTTCAGTACTGGAGCTGCAAGCGAGGGACTGCCCTATCCACTGTAGGCTGTTTAGCACCAAGCCCCAGTTTCTATTCACAGGGTGTCATTAGCACGCCTGCCTCCAGACTCTCCAGCCAGATGCTACTCTTCTTCATTGACCTTTAACAAAGGGTGATCCTTTGGAAACAAATAAGCCCCTCCAGATAAACAAACAATTCAAGGTGCAAAGAGCCTTCAAGAAGACACTGGGTGTCCTGCAGAGAGGGCAAGTGTGCCTTCAAGCTACCGGTGGGAAATGAAAGTTGTGGTCCTAGGCGTGCACTGATCTGGTACCAAAGAGATGGGTGTAAAAGAAACAGCTGATGAGAATGTTTTGAAAATTGCAGGAATTAACCTTTTCAGGAAAAAAAATAGTCGTTAAGTTCAACATTCATACGTGGGCAGCAGTTTCTCCCCTTGTGTCAAGCCCCAGCCCAAGTCTCTGAAAGGAACGAATCTAAGGGGTTTGATTCTCAGTAGTTCTGACAGTTCTCTGGGGAAGGGAGAAGGTTGTGAAATGAAGCAAATGACTGGAAAGCCTTGTAATTCAAAACAGGTTGAGAATCACAGAGCTGCAGAAAGGAAATTAAATGCTTTGATATCTACACAATAAAAACAGGCCACACAGCCAATAGATCTGAGTCAGGAAGCGTTTCTCTCCATTGACCATAGAAACAAGAGGTTCCAACTTGCTGGCATGTGAGCTATATTTCAAGGGAAGAACTATAAAATTCAGTAAATTGGAAAACATAAACTTACAGTTGAAGAACACAGTTTAACAGAATTTATAACCCGAAGGTAATTCTTCCGCTTTCAACTTGCACCCCATCTTAGTAACATGGTTCCCATTATGATGCATTTCTCGCTTGTGGGGACTAATGAATACAAAACATCAGTATTGTAAAGTTCAAAGGCCTGTGTGCAAACGACACCACCATCTGAAGAGGAAATTGTGTTGTCCATGTCCAGGTGAGGATATCTGGGCCTACACTGACCTAAATAAGGCTACATTGTGTCTGAGAAAAAAAAAGAGAAGAAAGCAGAAAAGTCTCTAGGTCTCATGTAGACCAGGCTGGACTCAAATATCCCGAGCACCTCCTGGTTTTATACTGTGATGGATAGCTTTAATTGTCACCTTGACATAGCCTAGAATCACTGGAGAAGCAAGTCTCAGTGAGGAACTGTCTGGTTTGAGTTGGTCTGTAGGCATGTCTGTGGGGGATTGCCTACTGATGTGGGAAGACCCAGTCCACCGTGGGCAGTACCATTCCCTAACCAGGTATCCCCTAAGTGTTACAGAGTGAGAAATCAATCAAACTGAACACAAGTGAGCAGGTAAGCGTGGTGCATGCACGTCTCTCTGCCTTTGTTATAGATGGGATGTGACTAGCTGTTTTAGGTTCCTGTGACCTTAGATTCCCTGAAACAATAGACTGCAACCTGGAACTGTGAGGTGAATACACTCTCCTGGGCGCGGTTTTTGTGAGGGTGTTTTCTCACAGCAACTAGGAGAACTACTCTGGGCAGACGTTCTCTAAAGAGCTGGTTTAGTTTAAAAGCCCAGAGAGGCCATACTCCAAAAGTTAATCAGCATCAGAGTGATGAACTTAATTCTGTTATCATTGTGTGTTTTGTCATTTGTATCTCTTCTTTGGAGAGTGTTACTTTGGAGAGTGAGTCTGCTGGACATTGGTGGTAGGTTGGTGACTGTCACTGAGGCAGACAGCACAGGGAAGACCTTAGCAACCTCTTGGGTTGGGCTTTATGCACACACTTCTCTAAACAATGTGCCTAGCAACCTGTTAGCAACCTAGGATCCCCTATCTGCATTGAGCTGCACCTTTGCCTGCTTTAAGCAATGGAAATAAGGTACTTCCCTTAGCCATTTGATGGCACTCTACCGCTACTCAAATACCTCCTGGAACCCAATCTGGGAAGATGGGCAATGTGACCATCTGACTTTGGGGTGCATGTATACTAAAGCAGACTGTATTTTCAAAGAGGGCTTTTAGAGAAAATCCTCTATTTACCATCTCATACCTATGCATGCTTGGCTGTGAATATTATTAAAATCAGATGCATGTGGGAAGGGACATACACAGTGAGCAAAAGCCTAGATAATCCAAACCTGTCAATCAAAATAGAGAACCATCTGTCCAAACTAAGCTCCTAGTAATCAAACTCCTTCTTTCTTCTGAACCCCATGAAAATAAGCCCTAAGCAGTCAATGGGGCCCTTGAATGTATTTACCCCTGTGATCTGCTGTCAGTCTTGACAGAGTATTCTTCTTTAACCTATAATACTGCTTTGCTTCAAATAATGTTTCTCTACTACTTTGCAACCAATGTACCCATTTATTTTATGCTTGAATAAGACATCAGGAGCTTGGAAAAATCTGACCCAGATCCTGTACACCAGTAACATAACTTATGACCACAGATTCAATGCTTTAATGCTTACACAGTCACGTTAGTTACAGTGCTCCGAATTTCAGTTTTAGTGTGTTATATAGGTTAAGGAAATTTCCTTTTATTTGGTTTTTAAATTGGCATGAACTTTTCTTTAATCTTAAAAAATGACTTTAAAACTGATATACTTTAATTAGATTATTACTCCTGATTGCCAACCTCTCCTGCTCCATCTTGGCAAGGCCCCTACAGTGGAACTACACACAAAATTCTCCAGAGTCTTTGGCATTCCTCTCACCAAGAAATGAAATCTATTTCCCTTCTCCTTGTGTGGGAGGGACATGGAGCTGTGCTGAACAATCGAGGGTGGCAGAAGAGATGCTGGCTGTCTGAAGTCTAATGGTGATGCAGTTTCTATGGTATTTGTTAGGAGTCTTGAGCTTGGAGTCTCACTGCAGAAGTCCCCCTACTCTGAGGCCAGTGTGCTGTGAAGGAGCCAAGCCACATGGGAAGACTATGTGTCCCCATGGGAAGACTATGTGTCCCAATGGGAAGACTATGTGTCCACATGGGAAGACTATGTGTCCACATGGGAAGACTGTGTGTCCACATGGGAAGACTATGTGTCCACATGGGAAGACTATGTGTCCACATGGGAAAACTGTGTGTCCACATGGGAAGACTGTGTGTCCACATGGGAAGACTGTGTGTCCCCATGGGAAGACTGTGTGTCCACATGGGAAGACTGTGTGTCCACATGGGAAGACTGTGTGTCCACATGGGAAGACTGTGTGTCCACATGGGAAGACTGTCTTTCCATGCTTTTTTGGCATTTCCATTCTGAGTCACCCCAGACACACTGCAGACACGAGTGAACGTATGTCTACACGACTCCAGCCCTCAGATATTCAGTTTCGTCTTAGAATTCATGTTTTCCCAGCTGAGTCTCAGACCCTGTTGAACGGAGGTCAGCCAGACATCAGACTTGCAGAATCCATATGCTGTCTAAGAAGTCTTTTATTTTGGCATCATTGGGCATTAGATCTAGGGCCTCGTGCATGCAAGGTAAGCACTCTGCCACAGAGCTATGTCTCCATCTAAAATGACTGTTTTAAGTCTTAATATTTGAGATCACTCATTTACAGTTAATAACTGCAGGAGTAACATCTTTAAAGATACAGGTAAATAGATGAATAAATGAACAAGCTAGAGTGAAAAGGGGGAAAGAGGACACTGGGGGGTGAAGGGACAAGGGGACGTGGAAATGGGGGAGAGGAGTGGAGGGTCAACTCCAACAAAGCCTATGTGGACATGCCATAAGGAAACAAGTTACTCTGCATGTTGATTAAAAGTAAATTCCACATAAAGAAAAGGAATTAGGTAACGATTCAAGCTGCAACAATGGTTAATTTTGAAACAGTTCTATGTTAAGCTAAAGAAGTATGTCACAAAGGACTGCATCTGAGTCAATGCAAGAGGCGTCTTCTGAGGCCAAGACACCAAACAGAAGTGGTGGTGGCCTGGGCTGATGGGCCTGGGAAGTGCTCTCTAATGGGTGATGGGACTTGGCTCTCTTTGGAAGATGAGAAAGATCTTCTAAAATGGGCTGTGTGGTGTTCACCCAATTCTGAATATGCTAAAAAGCAGTGCATTGTGTTTTAAAGAAATAAACGGCATGCTCTAATCTGGTCTGAGCCAGGCAAAGACGGGTGTATCTCTGGGGCTCACTCGTCAGCCAACCTGACTTTACTGGGTGAGTTCCAAGCCAATGAAAGACCCTGTCTCAGAAATCAGAGTGGATGGATATTCCAGATTGACCTCTGGTATCACAACACCCTCCACCATCCCATATTAACATATTCCTGAACACACACACAAGACTTCAGTAGATATCTCTGGGTCTATACAGGATAAATAATAAAGTGGAAAGAAGAGACCAATTCTACCCTGCAGAAGAATTCTGAGTGTATTATATTTATGCTCAAAGGATATTGTAACCCCCAACTGCTGATGAGAGCGGCGTGTCTGGGCCTCACAGCTCAAGGATTGGGTTCAGCACCCACATTGCCAGGCCCTATTGCCACAATGCTTGCAGTGAACGCCTATGTGGTACAGAGGACAGCCGTAGACAAAGCCCAGTGAAGCATGATCTATGGTGTACCTGGCTAGAAGCTAGGCATGGCGGGATGAACCTAAAATCTGGGACAGGAGGACCTGGAGGTCCAGGCCAACCGGGGCTATAAAATGAGACCTTTTCACAGCAACAACAATAACAAAAGTCTATCCAAGTTCCCTGAAAATGGCCACAATCATGAAAAATAATAGATGAGAAACTACCATAGCCTAGACAGACAGCTCAGGACATCTGAGGGCTGTCACCTGGAATCAGAATGGAGCCCCAAGGCAGAAAAAAAGTACATAAATCTGAATAAAGAGTAACATTTCAGTCTACAAAATGATAGTTGTGGAAATTATTTATAAAAGACCCTGAGGACCATAGTCCAGGCATATTGTCTTAGTTCAGGCTGTCATAATTAAATACCACACCCTGCCAGATTTACCCAACTCACTCTGCTAGAAGCTGGAAGTTTGACGTCAGCCTATGAGAGTCTGAGAAAAGCTAATTTTGGGCTTCCCAATGGCCACTTTCTAGCTGTGTACTCATGTTCCAGAAACAGGCGAGCTTTGGTCTGCTTCTTGTACGTGTGTGTGCATGCACGTGCATATATGTGTGTACATGCATATGTATGTATGTTTATGCATGCATGTGTGTTTGATCACCCATATCCATGTGTGCAGAGGCCAGGGGATGATCTTAGATGTCCTGCTCACTCTGTGACTCTCTGCCTGACTCTCTTGAGATCAGGGTCACCATGGGCCTGGAGCTTCCCTGACAGCCAGCAATCCCCAGTGGTCCTTTTCCCACCACCTCCAGTGCTAAGATTATGTACATTCCTGTGCTTTTGACATGGGTCCTGGGGATCCACAGTCAGGTCCTCACGTTTATGTAGCTGGCACTACTACCCATTGAGTCACTTCCCTGGCCTCAGCCTTTTTTTGCCTATAAGGGCACTAGCTCCCATCGTTTGGCTCAGCTCTGAAGACCTCATCTAGCCCCAGTCAGCACTTAGAGACTCACCCTGAATACCATCACACTGGAGCACAGGCTTCAACACATGAACTTTGAGGAACTATAAACATTTCAACCCAAGACACATGCATCCCTGAATAAATGGGAAAATGCATTTGATTCCTTCAAAGATAGTGCCACTAGAAGCCCTATGATTCTGAAGACTCTTCAGGATAGCGGTTCTCAACTTGTTGGCCGAGACCCCTTTGGGGATCGAGTGACCAGTGACCCCTTCACAGGGGTTGGCATATCAGATATTTACATTGCAGACATTTACATACCAGTAGCAAAATTAGTTATAAAGTAGCGATGAAATAATTTTATGGTTGGGGGTCACCACAACATGAGGAACTGTATTAAAGGGTCATAGAATTGGGAAGGTTGAGAACCTCTGCTTTAGGAGATTAAAACTCTTTATTGGAATAGATGCTAAGAAGCTGTAGGGTGGTGAGATAGCTCAGTCGATGAGGTATCTGCCTATCCGTTTTCTGTCCTCAGCACTGCGTATGTCCCAGTTTCCTTCCTAGTCCGTGCTTGTTTGTGTTTGAATCAGTCTCACTCTGTAGTCCAGACTGAGCAGGAAATGGTTGTAATTGAGGTCCAGATTGACTCCTGCCTCCGTCTCCCACGTGCTAACGTTGTAGGTGTCAACCACCATACCTGGCACAGGCTATTGTTACAGACAAAGAAATTGAAATGTGGAAATGTTAAGAAAGCTGATGATAGTTCCTCAGTCATAGGATTTAGCATTCCACTTCCTTGTAGCTCCTCTTCTCCGGGACTACACCTGATAATGGTGGACCACTTCCGCTTCTCGCTCCTTTATCCATTCTTCCTGTCTTCTGTTGTTCTGTATCATATGTTAATCATTAAGCCTTTCTTCCATATCGTTAATCTTTCCTTTGTCTCCATCATCCCCAACTGAACACGCTTTTTGCTCCTTAAAATATCCATGACACTTATCCGTCATTTCTAAAACTCCCGCATCGCTCTTTTCAAATCTGCCTGTATCTTTATGGTAACTTCTTCTCCTTTCATAGTCTCAGATCTTCCTCTTGTTCTTCAACAACCAGTTATTTAGTTTTCTGCCTTCTTTCTGACCATTGTATTATCAGAAATTCTTGGTGTCTAAGGCACTCTGTGTTGTTTTGTTTTGTTTTGTTTTTCTGCTGGGGAGTTTCTGGGCGGGTTGTCTAATTTTGGATTATTAGCAGAGGTCATCTGTGATCATGATGAGCTGTTATTTGATGATTTGTTCCCCACTAAAAAAAGATTGTGTTGGAGACACCCAAGCCTGAGACCACTTTTTAAAATTTGTCATTTGAGATATTCCTAAAAGATAGAGGCGGCAAGAATAGACAGTTAAAATGCCTAGAACAACTCTATAGCTCTGTATTTCTCAGAAGAATTTCCGTCACATGCAGAGCACAGAGAGATACACGCAAGTGTCCATGTTGTCACAGCCGTGCTCAATGGTCTCTTCAATCTGAAGACCCTTCCACATTGGTCTGACACACTCCTTCCATAAATTCTACAGCCGTGCTCAATGGCCTCTTCAATCTGAAGACCCTTCCACATTGGTCTGACACACTCCTTCCATAAATTCTATCTTACTTTCCTCTTTCTCCTGCTGAAACAGTGTTCAATTGCTTAGCCAAGGATTCTACAGGCTTTTTTTCCTGTGATGCTTTGCTCTTAGGGTGATTTCAGGTTTTTTAGGGGGTGGGGGTGGGGGGGTTATTGCTTTTGTTTTAGAGGTTGGTTGGCTTGATTGTGACTGGTCCAGAGCTGTCAACTTCTAGGGCCCATTCCTTGAGAATGTTCAGATTATCCAGAAAACACACTTCCTTTTTTTTTTCCAGTTCAGCACTGGCGGAGATAGAATGAGGGGAAGTGGGGGTATGTGTTTGGAGGCACAAGTCCTAGTGAGGAGCTGAGGCAAGGACCCAATGACCTTCCAGAGACATCCAGCTTCTGCTGCACCTGGGAACACAAACCCTTCTGGTTCAGCAACTCTGGGAAAGAGCACCCAATCTCTTCTAGGCCAGAGAAGTGTGGGAAAGCAGGAAACATTCCTCTAACCACCAGGAATATCAGATGGTCTAAGAACCCAGACCCTCCACACATATACGTTCAAGTCTTTCCAGGGCTTTGCCCCCACCCCCTTCTCTCTCCACTTCCTTCGCCTCTGACTGGGGCTGCTCTCACAAACTGTCACATGCCAGGTGGCTTGAACTCCCTGTCTCACAATTTTATAGACAGGTACCAAATCAGGTACTGCCCGGGGTTTGTTCCTCCTGAGAGCTGAAGGAAAATTGGTTCTCTGCTGATGGAGTAGCTTTGGGCAGCCCCAGGGTGAACAGCTTGTGTTTTCTCATTCACTTCCTGTTACAAATGCCTATCTCTGTACCCCAATGCCCTCCTTTTTGGGGGGGGGGACACATTTGTCGTGAATTAATTCCACCCTAATGACCCCATTTTAACTCCTTTGTCTCCGTGTCTTAGTCAGGATTACTATAGCTGTGAAGAAACACCACCACCAAAGCAACTCGGCTTACACTTCCATATCACAACTATTCATCATTGAAGGAAGTCAGGACAGGAACTCAAACAGGACAGGAACCTGGAGACAGGAGCTGATGCAGAGGTGATGGAGAAGTATTGCCTACTGGTTTGCTCTTCATGGCTTGCTCAGTTTGCTTTCTTATGGGACCCAGGACCAACCAGCCTAGGGATAGCATCACCCACAAT
Organism: Microtus pennsylvanicus; assembly: GCF_037038515.1. Lineage (NCBI taxonomy): Eukaryota > Metazoa > Chordata > Mammalia > Rodentia > Cricetidae > Microtus > Microtus pennsylvanicus. The sequence goes on along the minus strand of NC_134590.1, from coordinate 54,169,804 downwards.
GGGCTGTCCCCCCCCCCCATCAATCCATCATTAAGAAAATGCCCTACATGCTCACCTACAGTCTAATCTTCTTAGAGAGGCACTTTCTCAGTTGAAGTTTCTTTCCACTCTGAAGACTCTAATTTGTGTAATGTTGACATAAAACTAGCCAGAACACTTCATAAGGACCCTATCTCTAAAGAATGTCAGATTCTGCCCTTGTCTGTAGAGGCTCTACGTCTGCTCGCTACTCTTCTCTCTGCTTTGCCTTTTCTCCTATCTCCTTTGCTTTTTTGAGCCATTATATTTGTATCCCTACTAGGCCATTTGTAGTGAGGATTCCTAGAACCAGTGGAAGTAAGGCTCGTGGGCACATTCAGCTCCCATGCGCATCAGCACGCATCCAGACGCATCAGGACTCCTGATGCCCCTCCACAGAGATGTCACGGCTTCTAGCTTCAGCATCTCCTCCACACAGCATGGACCGCCGTGATACTAAATCACTCTACTTGTAAACACCTTCTGTCCTTCACCTAAAATGCCATGCAACCCAGTGAGGCAGGGCACCACACTGAGAGCCTGCGTCCTCTCTGCCCAGCTTACCAATGATTTTTCCTTTGTCTCTGTTCAGCTTTCCTCTGCTTGCCCAACAAGTGCCTATTCCAAGAAATTACAAGCAAACTGTCACTTTAAAAGGAAAAAAAGAGAGCCGCCTAGTGACCTTCCTTGGGAACACGTTGCTAAGCTGGTGTTTTTGTCCTGAGACTTGGCTGCAGCTTCCCAGGGAGCAACCTCACTTACCCCCAGCACACCCCTTCGCTCATTCCTGAAAGATTCCCTGGCTTGACCGAGAGGTCTCTCATCACATCCCTCCAATTCCAGAAAGTGGAATCTGCAAACTGCGTTTCGGAGAGTGGATTAAGGTAAATCAGTTTCTAAGGGAACCCGAGCCACAGTCCCAGTATCCTGCTTTCACCTCCATGCAGTTCCGGCTTGGAGACCAACCCCTCCCTGGGTGCCATGGGAGCGGATTGAATGCATTGTAACTTTAGGGACTCTCCTTTCGCTTGTAGTTTTGCTTTCTGAATGGAAAGTAGGGGTGCTGCGGGAACAGCTTTGATTTCTGCAGCAGTCTGGTGTCTGGCTTGCAGTGGAAATGCCAGCCAATTCGCGGAGGAGTAGGGCCGTCCTCTCTGGCCAGCGTGCTGCTAAACACTGGCTGCATGTTGCTTTCAGGCCTTTGGTTTAGCCTGTTTCAGAGGCGTGGGTGGGGAGTACTCGATGCTGCAAACTTCACTTTTCTTAGTATTGGAGCAAGGGCTGAACCACAGGGCTGAGGACTGCCAAGCTCCAAAAAAAATCTACAGGCTGTCGGTTAAACTGATTGCTTTCTTCTTTACAAAGAGGTGTGATGAGAAACTAATAAAATCGAATGGGGAATACATGTCTGCTATTGCATTTTCTATAAATGTTTCTGCAAATAAGTGTAGTGCCAGTATGATACATAGAGAGAGGGGTGGATAAAAGAGATGTGTGTGTGTGTGTGTGTGTGTGTGTGTGTGTGTGTGTGTGTAGATAGATAGATAGATAGATAGATAGATAGATAGATAGATAGATAGATATAGAGATATAGAGATATATACATAGATGGAATTAGATAGATATTTGACCTAGAGTTCATTTACAGAGCCATTCATTTGAGTTCATTTAGCATCAATAATGCAGCGGAGGGTGAATTCAACTTTACCTTATGCCAACATGACTTAGACCAGGTTCAATGCTGGGAGTTGGCTGGAGAAGCAGATGCATGGACAGATCATGGGAGCCCTGGGAGCTAGTGCCAAAGGAGATTTGTAAAACCATCTAGAGCTTGATGAACAACAGGACTGAGTCCAGAGAGGAACTTCCCCCACTCTCAGTCCACTGCTCTGCCGAAGAGCACAGCCTGTGTACCGACCTGCCCGCTGCAGGGAACGGTGTCATAACCCTCTGATTAAGTGACCGCACACAGCTATGTCACTAACCTGTACTTGAGAAGCCAGCTGTGGCTAGAATAATTTGCTGTTATGTAATTAATCATAAAAGAAGGCGTATGACAGCTCCTGAGATTTCCCAGCTTTGAATGGGAGGGTAGGAAAAGTCTCTTATCATTGAAGAGAGAAAGTGAGCATGGGTAAGAGGGGCCAGAGGTTCCAGACACACTTTAAATAGACACACACACACAAAGGAAGGAAGGAAGGAAGGAAGGAAGGAAGGAAGGAAGGAAGGAAGGAAGGAAGAAAGGAAGGAAGGAAGGGCAGCCTGGGCCTAGAGGAAGGAGAAATGAGATCTGGATGTGGCTGCTGCAACAGCTTGAAAACAAAACTTAAAGAGAATAAGGGGAGTGGGGCATCCATACCCTAAGGGTATTCTTCTCTGTCCCCAAGCTCTTTTCTCCCCTCTTTATCCCTTCCTCCCACTTTCCCTCCCAGTCATGAGCTCTTCTTATGACCATCCTGGTTAAGAAACAAACACAAAAACTAAAGCATTGGTTCTCAACCTGTGGGCCATACCACCCTTTGAGGGTCAAACAGGGGTCACCAAAGACCATTGGAAAACACAGATATTTACATTACGATTCTTAACTAACTAAATTACAGTTAGGAAGTAGCAATGAAAACAATCTTACGGTCAGGTGTCACAACAACATGAGGAACTGTATTAAAGGGTCACAGCATTAGGAAGGCTGAGAACCACTGCTTTAAAGAGACGTTCATGCCTTTCCCTTCAGCTGTCAGAGATGAACACAGTGGACTCTAAGAAGTGGATTGCCTCAGTGTCTCACAGTGGGAGAAGGAAAAGGCCGGGGTTCTGGTACCATTTGGAGGGAGAACTTCTCTCCAAGAAGTTCTGACAGTTCTCAGAAGAGAGTGGGGACAGAGACAATGATGGGGCAGTGATGGGCAGGACCACAGCTTGACCAGGACTGCTTAGCTATGTGTTGCTCCTGGTACCCTCTATTCAAACCTAAATTTCATATCAGGACTCCAGAAGGCAGACTTGCTTCATGTCCTAATGTCACTATATTGAATAAATTTCCTTCTCTGATTTTTTTTTCATTATTTGTCTCTTTATTTGGCTTACTGGGGGTAGGGGGTGGTGGCCAAGCCTATCTTATTAGGGTTGCCCAAGGCTCAGGTTCTGACCCTAACTCTGGCAACATTCTTAATAATAAACCCATAAAACCTACCAACACAGAGAGCCTGGTCTGTGACAGGCACTGGATTACAGTCTTCTTAGTATGGAGCCCGTAATAGCCTTGAGATAGGAGGTATGGCTGGGACTTCACAGAATTGACAGTGTTGTGCCAAGATGGCACAGCTGGTGAGAAGGAGAAACTACTCTGAACCTAGTTTTTGGGTTTTGGTTTTTTTTTTCTTTTTTTTTAACAAAGCCCTCACTATTTAAAACCATAATTTCTTTGTAATAATTAATGCACCATCCTTGGGACAGCTTTGATTGAGAGATGTCTCTTTCTCTCATTTCTCTGCATCCTTCCGGGTCATTACAGAGTCCTGGATGCGATTCTCGGTGACTTTAGAGACAGACAGTCCATGGTCAGATAACAGTATGAGTACTTTTCTTTAAAAACGTGTTGTTTTCCGTACTGTGTAAGATAGATTATTGGCCTAGTGATGCCTACCCTGTTCCTCGCTGCTGTAGTATTTGTGGCTTTGCACTGTAAACATTTCCACAATAAGGAGCTAGTATACAACAGTGATGGGACCTTGTTTAGCAAGACTTAGGTCAAAGAGGGTGGTGCCTGGGACTGGAGAACTTGGACCCACCAAGTGCCCAGGTCATACTCTAAATTTGAAAACTGTGACTTGGAGCACATGGCATAACCTTTCAAATACTCGGTTCCTAGAATCTGCATTGGCGTGTGCCCTAGAGAGCCGTTCCCTGGGAATGCGCAGGATGCAGGCGTAGAAAGACTGCAAAGCTCTGCTTCTGCAAACCAGGGCTCTTATTTTGATATTGTCATGGAATGTATTAACAAGTGGCCAAGGCAAATGCTGATGACAGGGGCTTATTAAAGCTGAGTCGTGTTTATTCATCATTTCTGAGCAGCAGTGTTCATAAGAAAGATAAATTTGGGTGACATTCGATTTCCTTCAAAACTCATTCGAAGGTAATGATCGGGAAAGAACGGGGAGAGAGAAAACAAGTCCGTTGCATTTCTCATTGCCACTTCTTCTTTTTTCTTCCATGAGTGACTTTTCTCTTAATTTTTGGAGAGTTCGTTTTCCAATTACTAAAACACTTCACATTCTTTATTTCCAGTTCCTAAGGAGCAGCAGTGTCCATCAGAGATGTACTGTCGTCTGCACTCCTTGTAAGTTTCCTGCCCCCTCCAGTACTCCCCGCCCCTTTATCACTGGGCCTGCTTTTTTTTTGTTTAATCTTTTCCCCTCTGTTAGAACTTTTGTGTAGAAGACAACTGACATGCAGATCATTTGTTTTTCATGAATATGTTAATTTCCTGGGCGGGTCAGCAAAACCTTGACACCTGGCCTGAGCTGCTTAACTGGTCCAGGGAAACTAAGATTTGTCTCCCATGGGATCAAGAAAGGCTTAAGATTTGTCAATCCTGTGCCTAATATTTCTCCTCATCGTCTCTCATTTAATCGTCACAGCATCCTAAGAAAGCTCTGAAGGACTCCAGAATGTGCCCATGAGAAAGGACTCTTAGACAAATACACATGCACTGAGTGGGTGCGCAGAGGCTCTGGGGAAAAACAACACACAAAGCGCAGTGCCTGCTCTCCTGGAACTCTAACAGCGATGGGCAGACCCTGATGTACAGTTCCCAAAGCAGATTGGCAGTAAGTATTTTAGAGAAAGAAGTCGCTGTAGGGCACTCACAAAGTTCTTGGCAGGTCCATAACACAATGGAAAGCCATTTTAGGAAGAACTGTTAGGGAAGACCCCCATGAAAGTGAACTATTACCAGAGACCCAAGGGAACTCTGGTGTGTGTGTGTGTGTGTGTGTGTGTGTGTGTGTGTGTGTGTGTGTGTGTGTGTAGATGAAAGACACACACAAGGGGTGGGTTGGATTTCACTCATTAGGCAAAGAAAAGTCATTGAAGGACTCTGAGTGGCGGAATGTCATGATCCTACCTAATTTCAAGCATTCAGCCTGGCTTCCATGTCGGGACAACTATAGCTGAGCTGTATGTGGAGCAGAAGAGTCAGTCTGCAGAGGAGACAGGGGAGAGGACTTGGTTTGACCACCGTGTTGGTTGGAAGCAGAGGTCTTCGGAGTATAGTGCCGGATACTACTAGAAGGCTGGCAGATTTCTGGGAGATGGGATGCTGAATTAGCAGGGTCTCCCAGGAGTAGAAATCTACTAGGGAATTGTCGCCCCTGACTTTGGACACTGTGAAGTCCCTCGGTGAGCAATCTGCAGACTGGGGACCTTGCATGTTAATAGGGTAGGGCAGTTCCGGTCAGTTCTGGCTCCTGATCCAGGAAAACCAAAGGTGTAAGTTTAAGGCCAAACGCCTGAGATGAGGGTGTGCAGGGTTATGTAATGTGAATTCTAGTTGGTCTTAATAATAAAAATCCTGAGTCAGATGTAGGAGTAAATTCTGAAAGATCAGAGAAGCAGAACAGCCAGCCACTAGTTCTTACCTCTACCAAATCCTTAGACCGAATGGGCAATCCTGTCTCTCGGAATCCTCAGACTGAATTCCCCGAGTTCCTGTCTCTTCCTGCCTTATATTCCTCTCTCCATCCAGCCACATCCCTTCCTGTCTCCTCCTCCCTGTTATTGGGATTAAAGGAATGTGACTCCCAAGTACTGGATTAAAGGTGTGAGCTACTTTGAGACCAGATCAATCTAGTGTAACCCAGGGTGACCTTGAACTCACAGAGGTCCATCTGCCTTTGCAGCCCTAGTACTGGGATTAAACGTGTGTGCCACCTTTGCCTGGCCTCTATGGCTAACTCGTGACTCGCTCCACACTCTGATTCTCAGGCGAGCTTTAATTGTTATAGCACAAACAAAATATCACCGCAGTTGGGGGCTGGGGTGAGTTCTGGTGTCCTAAGGAGAGGTGGCTTGGATGTGAGAGGATAGGAGAATCCTGGCTATTAGGGGTTGTGAAATAGGCTCATTCTCCTTTTGTGTTTGTTCTTTTGCGGTCTTAGATATTTATTCGGTGCCACTCATTTTGGAAGTGACTCTTCTCACCTGGTCCATTAGGACTAAAAAACCAATGTAACTTTGGAAAGATGCTCCCAGACACAAAGAATTATTGTAAATTATTAGTTTAAGATGTGTTACATCCTTTTATGCTGTGGAATATTTGTTTAATTTAATATTTGCAAAGACATGTTTTATTTTTTCATGTTGCATTTGTTTAACTCTGTTAAGCTGTTACTTTGCATGCCTAAAACACCTGATTGGCCTAACAAAGAACTGAACCACCAATAGCTGGGCAGGAGAGGGATAGGTGGGGCTAGGATGGAGAGAGAATAGATAGAAGGAGAAATCTGGGCTCAAAGAGCAAGGATCAAGAAAAGAAGAAAGAAAGAAAGACTACAGGGTCCAGCCACCCAGCCATGCAGCCAGCCATGGAGTAAGAAGGAAAGAAAGAGATATAGAATAAAGATAAAAAGCCCAGAGGCAAAACATAGTTAAAGAGAAATGGGATAATTTAAGTTAGAAAAACTGGCTGAAACAAGTTAAAGTCAGGCATTCACAAATTAGGATCTGTAAATGTATCTGGAAGCTGGGTGGTGGCTTACCAAAGAGTAAAACAAACAAACAAGAAAACTACACAGAACAGTAACTCCCCAGTTTTTTTTTAAGTATCCCTTGATCTAGTCAAGTTGACATAAAAATAATAACAGGTATGCTATATCATAGGAGGGTGAAAACAGCCAAGGGTGGCCGCAGGGGTTCTGTTTTGGTAGAATGGGAAGACTGTAGCACAGACTCATAAGCAGAGGCCAACAGCTTCAATCAGGGTCAAGGGAGGTAACCCTGACACCATCACAGACTGGATTCTAGCATTCTGAGGATGCGTCTAGACTCAGAGTGTCGATGTGGGAAAGATCCATGTGCATATGGTATTCCAGGCCAAGAGTTAAGATAAGGCAGCCAGGGGAGTGAGAAGAGGCCGAGCCAAACACTCCAGCATGCGATGCTGGGGAGATGAGAAACCAGCCAAGGTGCCTGAGAAGGAGCAGCTGGTGAGTGGCATGAACACTGGGAAGGAACCTGTTCCAGAGGCCGGGCGAAGAAAGTGCTTCGACAACACATCTGTACGTGAAGAAGAGAACTGGCCATCCAACAAACAGACCCCAGCAAGAGTAGGCACGGGGTGTATTAGACACCCAGAATAATAAAGATTAAGAAAGGGGGAGCGTTTCTGGTGTGTTCTTAGAAAGACTGAAAAGTGGAGCAACAGCTACAAGAGAAGTGAAATGGTGAGAAGACATTTTTGTGTAAGGAAAAAGTCAGGTTATTTTGAACCCTGGCAGGAATGAACCTACAGAGCAGGAAGAAATGGCTGTCTAGGCAGCAGGGTTGGGGTGGGAGATTACAAGATCATAGTCCTGGGGACGGACACAGTGGGACTCACTGATCGCCAGGAGCTGGGCCAGGGGAAGGCAGAGACCACAGCACAGTAGCAAGCAGAAGAGGGGGCAGAGGAGTGCTGGGACCAGTGGGAGTTGCAGAAAGTGAGAGGATTTGGCGCCCGCTCTGGCCTCACCTCTCTGCTCCTTGAAACAGGAAGGTGATTAAAAATTGAGACTGAGAGGCCAAGAAGAGAAGAAAGTCAGAGATGGTCCTTTGATGCCGACTTCCAGCCGGGGTTCGTCTGCCCACTAGGGTGTACAGGGGCAGAGGGCTAGCATGCCTCCGTCTCTTATATCCCCATTCCTGGGGCTTGCCATGCTTGTTATGTAAGCTTCAGTCTGCCTGCATCAACAACAAGAGACAGGGATGATCTCACGATGCCTGATCTCTTCCTTGTTTGTTCTCAGAAACCATCCCAGCCAAGATGAATCCCAAGGAAGAAAGAGTAAAAATAATTTCAGAGGTAAGTCCCGGCCTTGCTCCCCTTGGTGCCCTTTGTGGGTAAGGAAGTTCAGTCTGGCAACAAGCATTTATTGCATGTGTTAAAGGCGATGCTTCAGACAAACTCAGCTTAGACGGATGAGATAGTTCTGAGAACCTGAAGAGCTGTGGGGAGCTGTGCTCTGCACAGTGGCTGGATTCATGAATGGCCACTAGAGTTCTAGAACATTCAGGCAGAGATGGCACTTACAGCTGCCTGCCGGGTTCCAGAGCCTTCATCAGAAGTGAGGTCCCAGAAAAGCTGGCTTGACTGCAACTCAGGGTTGCCTTGTTGGAACATGTCTGTCTAATCGTTTGCTGGCCTGTGACTAACTAGGAATGGCCGCAGGCTCGGATTCTCCAAGACAGAACTATCTGTTAGAAACACACACTCCCAGCTTGATTTCAGTTCATTTGAATACCAAATTATCACTTTTTTTACATCCACCAAGTACAGAGGCATGCTTGGGCCAAAGTTAGTTTAACTTAACATATGCCAGAACAAGCACTCCGAGCGTTCTTTATCGACCTTTGTTGGGGAAAGAGGCAGATGATGAAGGCTACACAGCCCTGCATAGTCTGGGTTTCACCTCTACCTGAATGTTCTGGAAATTTTGTCACCACTTCAGGAATCCAGCACACAGCAGTTATCACTGTCCGCTCCTAGGCACAGCTCATAGAACACTATTCTAATAAACTTAACCATTTCTGATCATTGTAAGTTATGAATAAAAGCCTGTCCCTACAGTCTTGTCTTTTCTGACTCCCTGTGTATAAAAACGCAGACCAGGCAAGAGAAGCCACCTACAGTGGAGACCGCAGCCCATTTAGCAGAGGCCAGAGTGTCTCTCCAAACCCTAACACCTCCTTGAATTAGGGATCATGGGGTTGAAAATACAGAACACAAAGCCTGCAGGTACTTTTTATTTTATATTCATTTTCTGTGCATTGCACGCATGACAGTGTGAGGGTATCGGAACCCCTGGAACTGGAGCTATAGGCAGGTGGGAGCACAGTGTAGATGCTGGGAACTAAACCTGTAAGAACTGGGTGCCCTGTAAGAGCAGCCCGTATTCTTAACCACTGGGCCATCTCTCCAGGCCCCTGATGGCACCCTTAATAAAACCATACAGATGAACTTTAAGCAAGTTATCACATGCTTGTGAGCTACACACACCCCTGTCTGTTGTTCATTTATCCAGCAGTGAGGAAAGCCGTGACTGTGGGCTTGCATTTGAGCCTCACATAACTCTTACTGGACCCCGTCCGTTAGTAGAAAACAAATGACCTAAACTCCTCAATGGTGTGTTTAAGTCCAAGAAAACGAGGAATTGGACTTCGAGCCACGCCTGCCCACCTGGACATTGTCATCCTCTCTGGGAATCTCTGAGCTAAGAGCGGTCCTTCACCAGCAGGTCTAAGGAGAGGGGTGAGGATGGAGCCTCTGCTCAGAACTCCAGGTAGACAGAGCTCATACCAAACCAAAAGCCCAAGCCAAGCCCATTCTCTGGCTGGGATTTCTTGGCTCCCTCCTCTGGAACTGACCTCTGTGTCTTCCCTGACCCCAATAGCCAAGGAGGAAGGGGATGAATAGGGACGTGGATCAGCCATCTGTCTCAGGTCTCTATGAAGCTTTACACCATTAACATTCAAGCTCTGTGTTCCAATTGTGCCTCAGTGGATTCAGCAAGGCAGCAAGAGCCTTGATGTTTCTGTTGTCTATTCGTTTATTATTGAGATTACCTCACTTTGTAACTAAGGCTGGCCTTCTGCTTCCTACACAGCCCAGGCTATCATGGTCTTCCCACCTCAGCTACCAAGGGCAGGGATGGCAGAAGCTTACTACACATTCAGCCATCTTGCAGTTTCTCATTCACTCAGAAGGGCTGATGCATAGCAGGGAATGTTAAAGTCTGAGCACCTCAGAGATTTTAGCTCTGACCTCTTAGGTAAAATAAAAAAAAAAAGCAATGGCCTCACTTTTCCCTCCCCAAATTCCCTGCGAGTTGAAACTCCTGCTAATTCAACCTACAGTCCTTTCCTGCATCTCAGCCTGGGGAGCAGCAAATGAAACCTCAAACGCGAATCCACTGCCTGTCCCCGCCTCTCCATTTGTCTTGGAAGTTCCCCTTGGTGGTCGCCTCTCTTAGAATGAGATTGGGGACCACACTGTGTGTATACACTGTAGCCCCAGGGCCTGGTATACAGTAAGTGCTCAATAGATGTTCAAAGCATGAATGAACACTCATAGCAATAACAATGTAGCTTTAGCACCATCGCGTGGACAATGTCTCAGTTAGTGTGGAAGTCCCCCAGAGCCTGCCTGTATTGAGAAAAAGTGATGGTGGGTGACCCCTTAAATGTTGCTAACTGTCCCTTTGCTCATCCCCATGGTAGTGGGAGCTGGACGATAGAGTTTCAGGGAGAAACTACCTGAGAGGTCTCTTCTCTCTTTGTGTTTTGACAAAGGAGTTCACCGGCGATGATGTGGACACAGAGGTGGGAAGACGGAAGAATTCAAAGGTCCAAAGACAACAGAGGAAAAAAAAGGTAAGAAATGATGAGAAACTGCATCCGTCTATGTAGAATATTATTGATACGTATCACTGATGGGCAGTCTGCCTGCCCCTCTGGGAAGCCACACAGATCCCCCTGTGATACTTGTGAGATACTCGTAGGAAAAAGAAACTTCCGCCAAGGAATTGGCCCATGGGATGTCTGTGGAGTATTTTCTTGTCTAATAATTGATGTAGAACAGTCTAGCCCACTGCGGACAGTGTCATCCCTCGGTGGGTAAGTCTGGGCTTTATGAAAAGGTTAGGTGAGCATGACCCTGGCAGCAATCCGGTAGGCAGTGTCCCTCCGTGGCCTCTGCTTCGGTTCCTGGCTTGGGGTTTCTGCACTGACTTCCTGCCTGACTTCCCTCTGAGATGATCTGTCACCTGGAAGTGTAGGAGGAAAATAAACTCTTTCTTCTTCAAGGTGTTCTTGGTTGCAGCAATAGAAACTTAACTAGAAAACCCATCCCTCCCGCGGGCTCCAGCTCTTGGCTCACTCCTGCAAACTGAGGCAGGGATGTAGGTGGGTGGTCTAATGTGTGAGATCCTGGTGTGGGGCGTATATAGAGAGTTGACGCTCCAAATAAGGCTGTACCTGTACTAAGAGCTTTTGTCTGTTTGTTGTTGTTGTTGTTGTTTCTTTGTTCCGTTTTTGTATAGAGACAGGATAACACAGAGGGAAGGAAGGAAGGAAGGAAGGAAGGAAGGAAGGAAGGAAGGAAGGAAGGAAGGAAGGAAGGAAGGAAGGAAGGAAGGAAAGTAGCTGATGTGAGTCCTGCCATTGACGGTCATAGACTGTGGCGGGCAGCAGATGGCAGTGCAGGATCACAAATCTTAAGAGACTCCCTTTTTCTTCTACCCCAAGTCCCAAATTCACAGTTAACTCCTGTCTCCCCAGCCTGCAGCCATTTCTCCCCCACCTCTCCGCAGGAGTTTCCCGCGTCCTTCGCTGGAAGCATCCCAGCAAGGTAATTCAGTTCCCTTATTAAGGAACTGCCGTTCTGAAGAAGAAAGGCAAGAAAGGGGCTGTTATAGACTGGGACTTGCCTGGAGCCTGGGAGGGAGGGAAAGGGAGCGCCATTTTGAGCTAACAGTCACATGATGAGACTGCCAGGAGAGGGAGAGTAGACCTGGGAAGAGGAGAGGGGATTGGGAGAGTCAGGGAGGAACCTTCCTGCCAGCTCCTCGGAACTCTGCCCATTTCCACTAGGGAAAGCAGAGAAGACAAAAGCTCCGTCTGCCTTTCCTGCAGGCTGAATCCAGCCATAGGGGAAGGTGTAGGGGGCTGAGAAAAGCTGCCAGAGCACAGCTGCCCACTCTAGGAGACTAGGGACACCAAGACCTAGGAACACTCACAGCCGCATCGCGTCCTGAAGCTTTTAGTTGAGGTTCAGCCTGTTTGTTGCTCCGCAGCCCGGGGCAGGGGACCCTGCGGGGTCAGATAAAAAGTACTTTAGAGCCACTTAGTGAGCAGAGAGTGACCAAAGATAAAGCTGCCTGGCATCTTTGGACCAAACAGGAGAAAGCCACAGGCAACGTCGTAACTCTCAGTGGCTGAGTTTTGTAAGCCAACTTTGAAGGCATCCTGTGATTGTTTAGTCTGCTCTAGAGCCTTGATCCCCGCTATGGTTTTATTCAGAAGACCCCATCCTTTTGAGTGCTCTATTTCCATTTGAATCTCCGTGCTGCAATTCCCCAAGCATAGCTTACAGAGGGAGCCCAGCGCTGCAAGCCTCACTGCATAACAACGCTTTTACAGAGAAAGGAGGCTCATAGCCAGGCTGAGCTGACTGTGGGCTTTAGTCTTCCTGGCACAGAAGCATCCTTACCAGTTCTGCTTCCTCAAGACTTGAGGAAAACACCACAAGATATTCTCAGGAGCACCCAGTGTGGAAACAGTTTCAGCCCAGATTAGCCAGAGCCACTTGGATGGTCCTTTCCTGTCTATATGGGGTTGGAGATGAAGTGTTCTGTTGCAATTCCCTGCATAGATGTATGCCTTTCTTCCCAGAAAATGTGGCAATCATTGTCTTATTTTGGGGTACCATGAGACTATGGTGAGAAGCCCCCTAGTAACCGCTCAGACTGGTAACAGAGACCTGAGCAACGGTGAACAGCGTGGAAAGTGTTAAGGCCCGGCCCTTCTGCGGTGACCCCACCGCATTTTAAGAAAGGGACTGAGCTAATGAAGCACAGGCATCTCAGACACCTCTCATCTCTTCACAGCCACCTGCCACTACCCCTGAGGAAATGGTGTCAGACAAATTCCAAGGCGGTGGCCAACCAGAGATGATGGGGGAAGAACCTGAAACCAACCTCCTGAGCTTAACAGCCCGGCGGGGGCCTCGGAGTGAGTATCTTGCTTGCTTTCAACTGGTGGTTATCAACTACCAATCACAGACTCAGCATTGAGCAATATGGGGCTTCATTGGGGGTCTTATTATTACATATGAGCAGGGGTAAGCCTCCCCGAATAGGACAAAACAACAGCAATGTAGTCATTCTCAGAGACTGAGTTTTGGAAGCCCCTCTTTTGGGGGGGCTCCAACTGTTTTGCTGTAACTCTGTGGCTCAGTTTCTAGGGTGGCATCAGACTAGAAGACAGGTAGTTAGGGAGCTCCGCTATAACCAGGAAAAGCAAATAGCAGTAACCGAAGTAGAACTAGCAGAGATAATCAGATATTTTAGAATTTGAAGAAGGGTGGCCCAGAGACACACGTGTGTATGAAGCAGAACAAGAGTCAGCTAGACTGCAGAACAGGGGCAGTTTCTGGGGCTATTAACCCCTCACAACACTCACACTCAGTCCCTGCAAACTCACCTTCTACTTCTGAGAACCATGGCAAGGAGGCTGGGGAGGTGGCTTAGTGAGAAAAGCCCTTGGCCGTGCAAGTGCGAAGACTCAAGTTCAAATCCCCAGGACCCATGTAAAAGGCATGCATGGGAGCATATATCTGTAATTCCAATACTCCTAAGTAATGCCTCCTATGGGAGGTAGAGACGGGAGAATCCCTGAAAGCTCACTGCCCAGCTAACCTGGCACACACACATGTGCTCATAACAATGAGACCCTGTTTCAAACAAGGTAGAAGGGGGGAATGGACACCTGGGGTTTGTAACGGGTTCACTGAGGTGAACGCATACCTGCACTCAAGACACACGGATGTGCACATACATACGTAAACGTGATTTTTTAAAAAAAGAGCCTTGGCTAGTCTTTGGACTTCACTGCATTTGCTCCTGTCAGTGCAGTGAGTATCATTCATTGTGAGCCCAGAGTGGGGAAAACCACTGCCCTTCCCTTACGACGGGCAAAGTGGATCCGACAAGAAATGTGCTTCGTTCTTCCAGTTACACAGTCCTTACACTCCTGTACTGTGGCAGCGCTGGGAGGTAGAGTCACCATTAGACATTAGAGACCTGTGGAAGCAGCTGACCTAAGTCCAACCCTAAGAAAGGTGTGGCTCCAACAACAAGGAAGCAACATGCAATTAGGGCTGCTAGGAATCCCAGAAAAGCAGACTAAGATTCACACACACACACACACACACACACACACACACACACACACACATAGCTGTTCTTTTTCTTACATGCCTTTGTCAACTTGGGCCACCCTAACTAAATATCATAGATTGTGTGGCTTGAAAATTCAGAAGCATATTCTTCTCACTGAATGCAACACAAGGGCTTCCAGTTAGAGCAGACTTCATGGCTTTGACTCAGCAACTGGGAAAGTGGGGCGGCCATCTTCAGAGGAGAGGGACAGCAGAAAGGACGTGTGTGAGGGGCCGGTAACCAGGAATAAAGATGCAGAGTGTGAGATGCTTCTTGGGTACCCAGGTGGACATGGGTTTATGGATGTAGGAGGCTGGTGGAGAGAAGGGCTGGGACTGGAGAGGCCTTCCTTGACCTCCCACCTAGAGCAGTCCTTTCTCCCCTCCACAACACATACAGTCCTGTCAGCGGAGCTTTTTCTTTCAGTACACACCTCACCCCCTGAACACACTCTTGAGAGCTGCTGGGCAAAGACCGCTCTGCTAAGGCAGAGCCTCTCTCAGGGCAGGCTGTGTTCACTCTGGTGACTGTGTCCTCCTTCAGGGCACAGAACGTTTTAAAGCTTGATGTGGCTCCACATATTGTTTTCTTGTTGACGCCTGTATTTTTAGTGTTATTATCCAAGAATTCACAGCACAATTCAATGCCATAATCCTTATTGAGTTCATTTTTGTTTATTAGGTAGGGATATGATTTCATCTCTTATTTATTAGTAAATTAAATTGTTTACATGGCTGGGGGAGCATGTTATGCCTTGGTGAGCATGTGGAGATCCAAGGACAACCTGTATGAACCAGTTCTCTCCCTTCACTCTGGATCCCAGGGTGAGACCTCAGGTTGTCAGGCTTGGTGGCAGGTGCCTTACCTGCTGAACCATCAGCTCCCAGGACCACTCTTTTATCTTTGGATGTAAGTTTTCCTAACTCCATTTGGTGAATACGGTGCTTTCCTACAGAAGGGTCTTGGCACATCTGTTGAGGATCATCTGACCATACAGTGAAGGATTTATTTCTGGGCTCTCTCTCCATTCTCTTCCATGGGTTTAAATTTCTGTCTTCATGCGGCTACCATGCAGTTTTGACTTTAACTTTGGAATGAGTTTTGGAATTAGAAAATGGGAGGCCTTGAAGATTGTTCACTTTCAAAACTGTGTTAGCCGTTCACAGTCCTCTGACGTTCTTTAAGTACTTTAGGGTAGACATTCCTATTTTTGCAAAACAAAAATTAATGTGCTTTTCATAAGAATTATACAGATCTATAGACTGTCTGGGTAGTATTGACATTTTAATGACAGTGAGCCTTTAAATCCCCAAACACACCGTCCTTCCATTTATTTTTCTCACCTTTAATTTCTTTCAGCAGAATTTCAGTTTTGGGTGTGTGAGTCCTTTCCTTTCTTTATTGACTTCCTCCTAAGTGTATTATTTAGTTTTTGATGGTATTATAAGTAGAATTGTTTTCTTAATTTCATTTTGAATTATTTGTTGTTGGTATATACAAATGCCATTGACTTTTGTGTGTTGGTTTTATATTCTGAAACTTTCGCTGAATTCGTGTGTGACTCTAACATCTTTTGTGGAATCATTAGAATTTTTTTTATCATGCAATTGCTTAATAAAGGTAATTTGACTGTAACATCCCAATCTGGGTGATTTTTTAATTTCTTTTTCTTGCCTTGTTTCTCTGCATATGAGTCCCAGGACTATGTTGAAATAGCAAAAACTACTTTTCTTTGGTTCTGACCATAGAGAAAAAAAAAAAACCTTTGGCATCAGCCGTGAGGCTTTTATATGTCTTTTATTTTGTTGAGATTGTTTCTCAATATATGACGCTTTTACTCTGGACAGATGGGACAATGGGTGTGTAGAGAAACAGGTTCATCAGATACATCTGAAAATGTTAAGAACCTCAGATCACATTCTGAGCTAGGCAGTGGTGTAGAAGGCGCCATGCTAGGGTCTTGATGTATGCTGTATTATTTAATTTTCTTAGTAGTCCTACCCTTGGTACTGTTAGTAGATTAGGAAGCAAAGTCTAGGGAGGGTTAACAGTGACAAGTGGACAAGTGACGGAGCAGGTTCCTGCTCTCATATGCTGACCTGTGCTCTTACTTACTGCCAGCTGCATCGCTGTGGATCCACAGACTTAACCTCGGATTATAGACTGAATTATATTTAGACTTAATAATTCAATCCAGTACTACAAACCTAGCAGCAGTTCCTGTGAGCCCACAGGGAACTCCTAAAATGGGCAAAGAACAAGTCTTCTTCATGAGACTGTAAGCCCAGCTCTTCCTGATCTTTTTCCATAAAGAATAACAGAGTCCTCTGCTTACTTCCCAAAACAGTGCATTTCCTATTGGAATCTTGTTGTTGTTGATTCTGCTCTATATTCAGGCCTTGTTCTGGTGAGGTGTGCATGCTCACTTGCCGCTCGGAGCAGATGGTGGTCCACATCTTCCCACTGAGTCTGCCCACTTAGATGGAAATGTGTGATTCTTACCCTGACTCTCTACTTCCCAAACCTCACACTGGCCTGGGCTATATATACATCAGCACTCTTCGCCACAGGGCCTCAGCTCGACTGTGATCCCCCATCACTCTATAACGTGCACACAGTTCTCCAACATTCAGAGACCGAGAGACCCACACCTATGACCACATGGCCTCTCATGCCCATGCCTATGCAGTGTAACTCTCGACTTCCTACTTTCTCATCTAAGATACATATGGTCCTGACAATTTCACAGATTACACACCAGTTGCAAATCAAGTAAGCGTCTGGTTTCAAAGCATGCACTTCCCTCATGAATCCACCTTGCCCCGTGTCTTAGCAGAGTAACAATTAGCTACTTTCTCACTAATTAGTCCTTTCTCACTAATATCTGTTTTTTGTTTTCCATTCATTCATGCTAGCCTCTCCGATTAAAGTATCACTTCAGGGCCAATTTCTCAGTATTAGTAGAAAAGAAAATACAGTGAAATTTGAGTAAATGACATAGATGAATTATCTGAGACATGCATTTTCAAAGTCTTCAAGACCTGGTGAGACACACACAGGAAGCAGATTTTCTAAGGTTAGTCTCAGGAGAGTTGCCTGAAGAAGTGAGACTGGGTTACTGTGGAGCATCTAAGGAGAGAGGAAGACACTAACCAAAGGACTCACACAGCTTGGCTTCAGTGCCCGAGAAATCTATGCTTCTCTGATTTCGTCCCTTCTCCTTTAATCGTTAGCAATTGCTGATCTTTAAGAATGATATGTTGTTGTGGTGGTTTTTAACTTATGCTGGGAAAGACATTTAGAGGCTTTTCGGATTTCCTAATTCTGCCTGGTGCATATCACCTCCCTAGCTAGAATGTGAGCAATGTGATGGAAAGACTCTCGGTGGATGCTTTTGCATTTGGTTAATGGTAATGACCCATTAGTCAAGAGAGAGTGTAGTTTAAACACACGCTGCTTGGACTTGCTTAGGCTCTGGCTGTGACTTACTGTATTTAAAAGTTCCTAGACCTTGCTGTTGAGAACCACTAGTTGCATCCTAGATACCGATTTCCATGTTCTTCTCTACTTTTTTTTCTTAGTCTCCTCTCTCTCTCTCTCTCTCTCTCTCTCTCTCTCTCTCTCTCTCTCTCTCTCTCTCTCTCCTCCTTCCCTCTCTCTTTCCCTCCTTCCCTCCCACTGACCCTCTCTTCTTAAGATATCACCGGGACATCCTAGCTGGTGCAGCTAGGTGAAGCTCTCCAGGTGCAGCTTCTAAAAACACTACTGACCTGGATTCTGCTCTCTCCACCTGCTTCAAGACTTCCACAGAAAGCAGAGTCAAGACTCCTTAGGAGAACATTAAAGGCTCCCCATCACTTCACCCCCTAAATCCTGCAAACTTAACTGCTTCAGGTTCCTATCCCAATGAACTTAACATTCTATGCATCAAGTATCATCTTATTTCCTGTATTTCTCTCAGGATGGTGTTGGGTATCAAAGAACAGAACTGGGACCAAATCGCAAGCATTCTGTTGTGGACTGAAAAATAAAAAACAGATGTTTGTGAGAAAATGACAAGAAGCCCGTCATTTGTGATGCATGACCTCTTTGTCTCCATCAACAATGACACCCAGGGATGGTAACACCTGATCTTGGAGTTATGATCTGGTGATAATCCAGCAAGGATGCTGTGGACAGTCACATGCTAATTCACTATACCCAACACACAATAGCTGCATACTTGTTCAAGTGGTTCCCCTCTGTATTCAGTAATATCTGTGATATGCACATTGTCTCAGTGACAGCCCTTGGCAGTCCAAGGGCTATAGCTAGGCCTTTAGCAAAGGTTGCTCTAGTTGAAGAGAAGTTTAACTCCTGGGACAACCTTGCATCAGCCACCCATTCACCCAAGAAGCAACTTGTTGGAGTTCAGCGCTGGCTGAGTTGGCAGCTGTCTGTGTGCCTTCAACATTCAGGGGCTACTCATTCTGGGCTTGGTCAACCAACGTGACAGTCCCTAGCAGGGCCAAATTCTCCATGTCAGTCTCCAAGAAGCCAAGGCATATACTTCCACCGTCAAAGCGGCTTCAGCACTGCGGTCTGTTTGCTTGTGCAGCCCTCTATGAGCAAAATTACATCCCTTTTTATAGTCAATTCACCCCTGAGAAGAAAATGTTTAAAAGTTTTATTTATTTATTTATTTATTTATTTTTAAGGCTTACCTCCCATCCCTTCGGCATCCAGAACAGGCTTTGCAGAATTTTCCATGAGGGAACGTATGAGGGAGAAGCTTCAGGCCGCAAGGGTAAGAGCGACAGTGAATGTCCCCTTCAGGACTGACTGCTACTTCCGGGGGTTTGTCTTGCTTGCATTGTATGCTTCAAACTGTGTGGATCTGAGAGCGATTCAATCTGTCCTTCAGGCCCTAAATATTACTATACTTTGCATTGGCACACATGAGAATTACAGCGGAAAATGGCTGTCCCTGTTCTAAGCCATTGTCCTCGCTCTGATCCCTACAGTGGGACAGCATGTGGCCGCTTTACCGACTCTTCTTTATTCCGGGGGCAGCTGAGGTTCTCTGATAATTTGTTATATATAACACTTTCCTGTTTGGGTCTTCAGTCCAAGGCGGAAAGCGCATTGCTGCGGGATGCCCCCACCCCTAGGCCCCGGCGCCTGCGCAGTTCCAGCGAGAGAGAAACGGAGACTGAATTTGGCACAGAGGTGAGACGTGGATTCTTTCTACTTTGACATGAGGTTCCTGTACTGTCTGACCCTACTTTCCCCTTCTTCACAATGGGACAAAACTACAACTGAGTTCTTGGTATTGTTTATGGACTGAGTTAACATGCATTAACAGTGTTTTCTATCAGTAACAGACACACAGTAGGCCCTCTCAGGTGGGAAGTGTCTTGGTTCTCTTCCTGAACTGGATCCAGCACACCTCCTTGCTTGCTCGTTTGCTGTTTATGCTCAGCCAGCTTTCATTACTTTTATATAGTTACGACTCCCTGCCTAGGGAACGATGCCATCCACAGTGGTCTTCGTACATAATCAACCATTGAGACATCTGACTTCCAACACACACACACACACACACACAGAGAGAGAGAGAGAGAGAGAGAGAGAGAGAATGGTTCAGGTGCCAGTTTGATCTAGACTCTAAACACTAAACACTAAGACTCTCCCAGGTCACTAATCCCAGGTTCTGTCAAGGTAACAGCTAAGCCAACACAAAGGCTAATCCTCAATTTAGAAAATTTAGAATAACCTTAATTTCTGGATTTCTTTTGCTTTAATATGTCATTTTCCCCTTTATAAAGCCAAGTGAAGAGATAGGAGGGACTCAACAAGAAGATAACCCCCAGAGCCATTCAAGATTTAAGTTCCGTGATTCTGTACGAAAAATCAAGTCAAAACCCCAGGTTAGAAAGTCTGTCTTTAAAATCATGTTTCTTTCTGCTTTTCAGAAATCTCTAAGCCCAGATGCATATCCACATAGCTGATCCCTGTTGCCGCTCTGCATGCAAGAGAGGTGCTGGGGGGGGGGGGGGGGGGGCGGGGAAGGGTCAGGGATTTCTACTTTTAAAGTCCTGGAGGCAAGATTAAAATACTGCCCCATTGTGGGGAGAAAGGAGGGCTGCAAGGAGGGCAGGGCACGGTAAGATGAGAGGTTGCTCCCCAGCTTTCATAATGAGGAAGGAATGGGGGTACCAACTCCAAAACCAAAACAATAACTGTCACTTGTTAAAAAGATGAAGCGATCCATACTTCTCATTATTAAACAAAATTATCTCTGCATTGGTCCACAGAACAATGAGTATACTGTTTGATGCCTTAATTATCTTTCCTGAAGCTATTACTTTTTTTTAACTAGTACATTTTTTTTAACTAGTACATTTTTATGAGTACTGGGATGGAATTGTTCATATTTTTTTTTTAAAGTAGAGCTGGAGAAAGATGATTCAGCAACTAAGAACATTGACCATTCTTCTAGAAGACCCAGATTCAGTTTCTGGCACCCACATGGCTATTCACGATCATGTCACTGTAGTTTTAGGGAGTCCGATGCCCTCTTCTGGCTTCTATTGGCACTCTATGCAATTGTGTGCATAAATGCAGGCAAAATACTCATCGTACACATAAAATAGTATTTTTAAAGGTAATACTAGTTACTTATTTTAAATACTCAACCACTGCTTGCTGCACTTGTTAAAATCCATGACCTATAATTCAGTTAACCTCCAGCAAAGACAATGCAGTCAACAGGCCTCCCCGAGCTGCCCTAGCTCAAGCCAGCATCAGTTAACTGTGTGGGTGGGGTTCATTCCGTTTCCCCATCTAAGCTGCTTGCTGTCTGTTTCTCTTCAGCCCCCTCCCGGATTCCCCTCTGCAGAAGAGGCCTATAACTTCTTTACTTTCAACTTTGATCCTGAACCAGAGCAATCAGAGGGGAAAACTCAAGTAAAGGGTGGAGCCAGAGCTCATCAAGAGGACCAAGAAGGAGAAGAAGGAACACGTGTACAAGAGACAACAGAGAAAACGGTATCTTGTACAGTGATGGCGGTGGGGGGGGGGTGGAGGACTGGGAAGACAGATGAAGGAGAAAGGGCAGGGGAGGAGTCTGCACCATTCCACGAGGACGCTCACCCGTACCTGGGTTGGAAGGAGGAGGACCAGGATGCCATGAGAACTGACCTCACTTGCCTTTCTGTAACCCTTGTCGCAGTCCACAGATTGAGAAGCAAAAGTCTTGATTAAATCTGTTGGTCTTTTCTTGTGAGGGGAGAAATGAAGTACCGTGGTTTGAGGGTTTTCTTGCTGGACTTTGCACAGTGTTTCCTCTGTACTTCATACTCAGAGGACTTTACTCCAGAAGGCAAATGAGACAGACCTGCCTCTCTCCCACAGCCTTACAAGAGAGTCCATTTTTTGTGCCAAGTACCACCCCTAAGTATAAATTATTCTGTTATCTAACTCGGAGCCCAGGTTCTTTAAGTAAATGTTATCAAATAAGCATCTTCAAAGGCTGTGAGACACTTAATATCAGGATTACTGTTGTTTGGGTTACCACTTCTTAGTTGGCTTCCTCTGCTATTCAGTTTTCCAGGTGGAATAGCAAATGTTACCAATGAAAACTCACCTGTGAAATATGAAAAAATATGATAGGTCACCTTCATCTGAAGCAAAGGAAATACACTGTGTGTGTGTGTGTGTGTGTGTGTGTGTGTGTGTGTATTCGTGTGTGTGAATGTGGGTAGGTTTGTTCCACTGTCCCTGTGTGTAGGCCAGAGGTTTTCAGAGTCTCCCATCCCCTTCCACCTTGCTTGAGACAGGATCCATGATGTCTGTCCATTGTGTGTGGCAGGCTGGTTGTTCAGTGACCCTTCAGGGCTTCTGTCCCTGCATCCCGTCTCCCTCTGGGAGTACTGCAACTACAGATTCACTTATTCCACACCTCATGCTTTTATAGTAAGCACCTCCACCCACTTACCCATCTCCCCCAGCCTGGAAAATCCAACTGTGCTGTAAGATGTATTAAGTTTCATGGGTTCAGTATTAGGAATTCTTTCCCCACGTCTGCTAAGAATCTTGGTGGAACGTTTTCTTGTCACTTTTCAATGTTGTGCAGGAAGAGGAAGAGCTGCTTAATGGTAAGGATGCCGAGGACTTCCTGTTGGGCTTAGATCCCACAGCCCATGACTTTGTATCGGTCAGAGCCGCAGAGTACGAAAGT
This sequence comes from Microtus pennsylvanicus, assembly GCF_037038515.1. NCBI lineage: Eukaryota > Metazoa > Chordata > Mammalia > Rodentia > Cricetidae > Microtus > Microtus pennsylvanicus. The sequence goes on along the minus strand of NC_134590.1, from coordinate 54,147,376 downwards.
GCCCACGTTCGCCTGCAGAAGGAAAAAGAAATCCTCTTCACACCCAGTCGGCTGGCAGGTACTCACTCTTTCTCTCCATGCTCAGCTCGGACGCTTTCACATCCTGCAGACGGAATATGCCTGGCACATAAAGACGACCCTTTCCAGAGCTGATTCTAGGTTTGAATGTGAGGTGCTCATTCACAACCATCTTTGGGAGCTGGGGAGATGTCTCAGTGGGTATAATGCTTGGCATGCAAGCTTGATAACCCGGGTTTGGGTCCTGGCATCCATGTAAAACACCAGGCGCAGTAGCACCTGCCGATAATGCCAGTGCTGGGAGTGAAGACAGGTGGATCCCAGCAGCTGGCTGGCCAGGTGAGCGCTAGGCTCCATGGGAGGTCCCATCCCATCTCGGGAACTTAATGCACACACATTCACACTCACCTGAGCACACACAAACACCAGCTCTGTGGCCAAGCAGGGGTGGAAAGCAAACTTCAACCAGGAGCAGGCTCCCTTAGTGCCTTTGCTGGAGAAAGGAAGAAACAGAAGTTGCATAAATGATAACTTGGTGCATCAGTGAGGAGACAATATTCCTGAGTGGCCCAGTGCGATAACCAAACCCCAAACCTGTGTTCCACGGCTGTTGCTGTTGTACGCAACAGCAGTTTTTATAGGGGTGTGTGCTTACCCCAGGAGTGCAGGGAAAGCGCCATCCCCACTTTACTCTTGCTGACACCGTAGGATATCCATGACAAATAAGGATAAATTGATTGGGTGAGCAGTCGACACTATTTTAACAAAAATTTAGGGGCTACCAGATTAGCACTGACCTGGTGTTTAGTATGAATGAGCGTTTTATTGCATGAACAAATGTCTTAGATGAATGAAGAATGATAAAGAGGCTTGCCCCATATTTTTGGAGGACCAGAGAAGTGTTTTCTAGAAATGGGTATTTCTAGTTTGAGGGGTTGGGATATATAGGAAATACAGTGTTTGATGGCCACACACAGGCAAGACAGCATGGGATTTCTTGTCATTCAGAGTAAGATAATTATGAGTCCTGTAAGGGTTCCCTCCTGACCTGAAAACCATTCCATCCTGTCTTTTCTTCCGTCTTCTCTAGTCCACTCTGCTGCAGCAGGCCCCACAGCCTTGACAGAATCTAAGCCCTGCTAGAGCACCTCCCCAGCACAGAGCCCCAAGCTTCTCCCTGGGATCTGAATGGTTCTCTGCTACCCTGTGTCCCTCTCGCTACACCATGGCATTCTGGGAGCATGTTTGTTTCCCAGTATGCACAAACTTCAGCACAGTGATACCTGAAGGTTGGGATGCATTCTGAGACTTTACAGTTGTGTGAACATCTCACTGTGTACTTACACAAACCCAGGTGACACAGCCTCACATACATGTAAAGCCCATGACTCCTAAGAGAAGCCCTGCTGATATTGGAGGGACTCGAGGTCAAGTCCAAGGACACCTGGAACAGAAAACTTTGAGCTCCATTGTAACCTCATACATCTCTGAAGGAACTAGTGTGTAGTTCATGTGAATGGCTTCACGTGTCCTCTCCTTGCAAGGTGCACCCTCCTGCAGAACACATCTACCTCCCAACACTAGAGTGGCAAAGTGTCTGCAACTGAGCAGACTCCTTGTACCCTGAGTTCATGCCGCCCCTCCCTAAGTGCCTATCAACCCTATGTCTGGTCACCAGATGTCAGTCTCTAGTGTCATCCTTTAGCCCTTGCCCCTTGTGGCTACCTGTTGCTCCCACTGCCACCTCAGTGACTCTAGACAGCGTCAACCTGACCTGGAGCCCTGAGTTACATGAACGTCCATCACTAGGAGGTTCTCAGCAAAGATCTGCTTTTTTCTGACAGACAGAGTGCACCAATAATCCAGGTCACTATCACTTTGCTCAGAGAGACGTCCTGTATTCTGTGCCGGGCATCAGCCCCAGGTCCTTGCCTATGTCGGCCCCAATCTCTCCGCTGACTGAATTACCAGGCTGTGAGCGGTTTAGTTTGCAAAGAATTTCCTTGTTCTTGATGTCATCTAATCCTCCCAGGAACCCAGTGAAGGAAAAGCTATGAGTTCTTGTACAAAAGAAAAAAGAGCTCCAAGTGCCTGGCCTGAATTCACTAGGCTGAAAAACAGTAGCTCAGACTCCCATACCCCAGCCCTTGGCTCTGAATGTTAGGTTCTCAGCACACCTCTTTGCTGAGCTCGGCTCTGAGTTATTTAGGTTCTGGGTCTTAAGTACACAGGTCTATATGATGTTGCAAATTAACACGATCCTCTTTTCCTTGGTTCTACTTCTAGAGATTAATTTGGAAAAGGCATTTTCTCCATAAATGGAATCTCTGGTGCTTGTTGTAACCCCCCAGTGGCAGTTCATAGGGAGAGGCTGGCGCTCATGCCTGTTGTGTTTATTTGTGAACTCCCTAGTGCCGACCTACAAGAAGCTTCCTGAGAACGTGCTGCAGCCCCGATTCCTGGAAGATGAAGGTCTCTATATCGGGGCAAGACCAGAGGTGGCCCGCACCAATGAGAACATCATGGAGAACAGACTGCTGATACAAGAGCCTGTGAGTGGAGACCTGGCACCTAGCATCATCCGTCGGACTCTTTTCCTCTATAGTTTGTCAAGAGGATCTGGTTCATTCTGGTTTTGCTTTTTGTCTTTGCCTCTCAGTACATTCTGAGGCCCCCAAATAACACTGCCTCTCAACAGCTCAGAGCATGTCTCTTGCCAACTCGGTGCTGACATATTCCCTAGTCCCAAAAGTTTTAATTGCCCACATAGAAAATTATCTCAATTCTGGGTTTGCCACCCTTAAGTCTTTAACAAAGAGAACATAAGATTCTTGTTAAGCATTTAATTCCTTGGTTTTTTTTCTCCCTTGATTTTTCAAGACAGAATTTCCCTGTGTAGCCCTGACTGTCCTATTATTTCCTCTGCAGACCAGGCTGGCCTCAAACTCAGAGATCTGCCTGCCTCTGCCTCCCAATTTCTGGGATTAGAGACGTGCACCACTATACCCAGTCCAGTTACTTGTCTTAATTATAACTTAATAAGTGGGGGTGTTAGTAAAGAATAGATTTCATGGATACAGAAACTTTTAGAGTTGTCCAAAGTGACACATGAAATACATAACTGAAACAAAAATTGTATGCCAATGTTTCACAAACTGTTTTCTGCCCAGATATAAAGAAATATGGTCCTTCTCTCTGCTCCATCCACAGGGGAGGAAGTGGTTCGGAGATGACGGCAGAATCCTAGCATTACCCAGCCCCATCAAGCCTTATCCCTCAAGGCCATCCCTGTCCATACGGGAGCAAAACACCAAGGCCGAACTGGAGACTTTGTACAAGAAGGTATACATGTCTTGTTCACTTTAATCTCTTGTTGATGGGTGAAAATGAAGCTGCCCTGCTTACTAAATAGCTTGAGGTGGGTTCATAACATTCCACTTAGCTCTTTTTAAAATAAGTTGTCACCTCACCCAGGAAGCCCAGGGAGCCCATGTGATCCCAACTCACACAGGCGTGGTGTCCTAACTAGGAAGGGCACTGTCAGTATCTTTATTTATGTAATCAAGATAGCTGCTCTTATTTTCCCATTTCATCTGCCTCTTCTGTTCTCTTTATTAGTTACATCTACTAGAAGACAGTTTCTTTCTTCTTCTTGTTTTATGCTCTAAGGGGGGATTTACTGTCCTGATATCCCTTTTACTCTCCTATCTGAAGTGCTCTACCAAAGTGTAGAAGTACCTGCTTGGGTCCTTGATTTAGCACTCATTGAATGAACTTGGTCCTCAATCTCTTTCTGTGCCTGGATTCTTGGCCTATAATATATGATTAGCGATTGTGTCTATCTCCTTAAAAATTCTGTGAGATCATATGTGCTGCCATGACAAAATATCTGAAGCTTAGAACATCACTAAGAAAAGAGGCTTATTTATCTCACAGTCCCAGCATCAGAGAGCACGGCAATGACTCCGTTCTGCTGCGAGCCTCGGGGCAAATACCATCACAGTGATGGGAACTTAGGTAGGAAAGCTAATGTGATGATAACGGAAGCCACAGAGACAAACCAAAATGCCAGGGCCTGTTTTATAACAGCTCATCTCTTGAAAACTGGCCTGCTCCATGTGACCAGCATGAATCCCTTCCCAGGACAGTGCCACTGCAATCAAGCCACCATCTGCCACCTGTTAAATGTCTATCTATTGTGTCAGCAAACAGCAACACCCCGGGGACCAAACTTAGAACATTCCATACTCTGAGGGATAAACCCGCCATCATTTGAAGTGTGCAGTATCTCCATACTGATGGACTGTAACAGAATGGGAGTATGGAGACCATTCCCCGAAGTGGAGTGATGGGTGGCGTAGACTCAGGCTTCGCCCAGACTGTCTGGGCAAACCGGTACCACCTGAGGTACAGCTCTGCGCAATTCCTTTGCTCTCTGAGCCTCTCCTTCACTGAAAAGCAGGAATGATAATACTGCCCACGACTCCAGGTCTTATGAGTGCTGAGATGACCCAGGAGCTGCCTCTTTTTGCACTTCAAACCTTTATAGGCAGGTATTAATGAGCACTGCTTTGTGTGGAGTGTGATCCTGAAAGCAGGTTTACACACAGGTCCTAGACAGGGGGACTTATTGTCTACTCATCTCCTACTTGCTTACCACAAGACAAAGGTGCATGATGCAACTAGTAATCAAGACAGCATGAAACGTACCGTCTTGTCACTCATGGGCTCGTCTCTTCATCCAGGCGGCCATCTCAGCATGAAACACTAACATAATGAAGCACTAAACTGTGGGTTAAAATTAGAAAACTGGGGTAGTTAGCAGTGAAAGAGACAGTCTTTGGGAGCTAGCAAGTCCGACCCGTCCCTCTGAGCAGTTCTAAGCTTATGTGGACATGTACTGCAGTTAAGGGATCAGATTGTCACTTGCACCAGGAGAATGCCGCCAGGACGTGAGACCAGAAGGTCCCATTCCGTCTCACGTGGATGACCTTCCACCTATAGACATAAGCTGAGCTGCTAAAACTCATGGAGTGCCAAAGAGACTACACCAATCTCCTGGAGACTGCTAAGCCCACACAGCCAGAGGCCCCGCCTCCCCTCTTCCAGCAGGGACCTGTACCCAGTGGGGGGTGGGGGTGGAGGCGTGGCTAGAGAAGGACAATACTCCCTTCTCAGATTAGTTTAAATTGGCAGATATTCTAGTTTCGATTCATCATTGTGACAAATACTCTTTCCAAAAGCAAGCTGGGGAGGAAGGATTTCTTTGGTGTACATCCCCAAGTCCTAGTCCATCACTGAGGATAGTCACGGCAGGAACGCAAGCAGGAGCTTTGTTGAAGGCAGGCCTTCCTGCTTCCACACTGCATTCCTTTAGACCAGGAGACTCACTCACAACCAGGGGAGTTCAGCAGGTACCCATGTGTGGCGGTCACCGATCCATGGAGCTTGATGGCTCACAAGGTCTTCCTCAGTTAGCTTCTTTTTATAGCCCAGGACCACTTGCCCGGGAATGGCACCCCCATTCTGTACCAGTTAACTATCAACACAGTTTCCCACAGACGTACCCGTACGCCAATTTGACCTAGACATTTCCTGAGTGGCTCTAGAGTTGACAGCTAAAACTAACCAGGCCAACAAATAACACTGTATATTTTTCTCATGTCCAGCATGACATTTGCAGAATAAATACCTTGTAGAATGGTAGACTCTGACATTACTAGGCGACTACCTCACGGTTGCTTTTTTGTGCTGCTAGTGCGTAACAGGTACTTTCCCTACACTTTTCAAGAATACAGTATGCCACCACTAAAGCTCCACGCTGTATGATAGATCCCTTGAAACTGAGTCTTCCTGGCTGTACGTGTGTTTTCTCTGACGTCTTCCCCTTCTCCTCTCACTCCAACTGCTGCAGAATATTGAGAGTAACCTAAAAGAGGAAACCAATCTCCCCGACCATCATATGGATGAATAAATGCAGGAAGTGTGAGGTGCACACAGTGATGGCCTTAGTCAATTTTCCTTTTCTGTAACAAACTATCTGAAATAACCCACTTAAAAAGAGAAAGAGCTGGGTGCGGTGGCACCCACTTTTAATCCCAGCACTCAGGAGGCAGAGGTAAGCAGATCTCTGTGAGTACGAGGTCAGCCTGGTCTACAAAGCTAGTTTCAGGACAGTACAGGCTACACAGAGAGACCATGTCTCAAACAACAACAACAACAACAGAATTCTGTGAACAGGTATATTCAGAAATGTCTTGCTTTCTATTCATTATGGGACTCAGCTGTCTCTTGTGCCAAGGAGCTTTTTGGGGGGGTCTGACTTAGTTTTCTTATCAGATGAGAGAAATGCGATCCACTGCTGAATCAGGAATCAGCAATTCCTTGAGCTCTTAAAGGACTCTTGATGCCTGGCACTGAGAGGACCCACCTCAGATGCTCACTGGCCCAGCAAGAGAAACCGTCCCCCAGGAAAGCCACCGTCCCCCAGCAAAGCCACACTCCTGTTTGTGAGTCACACTGAACCACTAGACTGTCAATTCCAGTGATGGATGCATGTCCACACAGGGTAATTTGGGAGTTACGTTTAGAAAGTAGTTATGGTATAGCCCTGCTATTATGAATGTGTTTCATTACAAAGAACAAATGTATAGTTGCTTAAAAGTGAAATAACCTACAGCTTCTAGATTGAAGTCATTAATGATAGAGAAATACAAACAGATACATGAAGAAAAACAGTTAAACTTCAAACAAACTGTGCAACTTAAAGCATTTTAAGGGGGACCAATCCAAGTCTAAAATTAAAAATACCAAATAGGACAAGCATAACAGGAAATGCAGTTTTTCTGATGATAGCAAAGTGGGCTAGAGTAGTCGTTTTCAACCTGTGGGTCACAACCCTTTGGGGGTCAAACGACTCTTTTACAGGGGTCACCTAAGACCACAGGAAAACACAGATTTGCATTGTGATCCATAACAGTAGCAAAACTACAGTTATGAAGTAGCAGCGGGAATAACGTTATGGTTAGGGGGTTAGTGTAACACGAAGAATTGTGTTAAAGGGCCACAGGAAGGTTGAGGACGCTTGGACTAGAGTTACTGAAGAGCCGCCACTGTAGCCCCATTCCTTCCTTTCACCCCTCTGCGCTGTTCTGTCTTTAACTGGAAGTCTAATCTGTACTACCTGTACTAAGTTTTGGGAATCCAGAGCTAGCAGCATTCAGCCTGCCCTTAGCCTTTGTGCCTTGTGTGAGGAGACAGGAGCATGGTCCCTGAGAAGGACCCGGTAATGGGATGGTCTCCAGGAAGACCTGGAAGAGAAGATATGGGATCTACCTGAGGTCTGCTCTTGAGCTTCATTATTATTTTCTCAGGACAGTAGTCCTTCAATGTAATATATATAATTTATATTTGTATTATATTTTTTTTCCTTTTTTTAAAAAAAAATATTTATTTATTGTGTATAGTGTTCTACCTGCACATATGCCTGCAGGCCAGAAGAGGGCGGCAGATCTCAATACAGATGGTTGTGAGCCACCATGTGATTGCTGGGAATTGAACTCAGGACCTCTGGAAGAGCAGTCAGTGCTCTTAACCTCTGAGCCATCTCTCCAGCCCTGTATTATATATCTTTATATTTATTTATATTTGTAAGCTATATATATTTCTCTTTAAGCTTCTGTTGAGAATACCCGCAGATCACCCCTAGCATCTCCTCTAGAGCCTTGCTCTTTAGTTTTCAAATGAAGAATCGTGTCAGCCTCACAACCTGAAATACTGAAAATACTCTCTCCTTTGGGGAAATTGTTGCTGTTTCTTTCATGATAGTTATCAGCCTATAAGAAATATAGACAGATGGGAGAAGACAACATCCAGGATTTCTTCCTCCTAATACAGTGAGGGTTAGGGATTCTGAACAGCTGAACTTAAGGTAGAGAGTCGAGCAGGAGTTACTGGGCCATGAGCTCATCCTGAGTTGGAAAAGGAATGCATGGGGCATGTGCCCAGGGCAACATTACAAGATCATAACAACACTCCACCACAAGCTCCTACTCATCCCAAGAACACAGGCTGGAACCTGAGAACCACACCCCACACCCCGAGTGGCTGTAACTCTGGAAACTCCTATGGGGAGGGAACAGTGAGACAGAACTTGCAGCCAGAGAGAAAACGCCCATCACATCCGTGATTGACATTTAGTTGTGCAGTTGTCTTAATACAGCAAAATCACTATAATTAATGCAGATTTTCTGAGTGGTCAGAAGACTGTGTGGATTTCATTGCCACCTCTCAGTTCCATGCATTTTTCCAGGTTCATTGATGATTAGTGCAGCAGACACAGACTGAAGTTGGCAGCGAGGAGGGGGTGTTGGTCTAAGAACAGTTGCTCAATTCTTTTGCAGGAAGGAGCTTTAGAAGCTGTTTACATTAACTGGAAAACTATATGATTGATGTGGCATAAATGCTTTATTTACAAGTTCTGAGGCTGAGTGCCAAGGCAGAATTGGTGCCCCATCCTGTATTGCCTGTGGAGAGCACGATCAGTACTCTCTACGCTGAATTCCTTTGCATGGCTCAAGTAGGGATGCCAGCTTCAGGCCAGAAGCAACGGAATCTAGCCCCGACTCTACCCTGAACTTGCTTTGGGACCTTGGGCAAATTGCTGTGTGTCTCTGGGCCTCTGTGTCTTCATCTGTAGAAATGGTGACTGAGGGGAAATGTTTAAGTGGCACCTGTCAATCATGTGGAGCCTTGCAGCACTTTGCATGCATCGTTCTCTTTATTCAACAAAGACCGGTGGGTGTTTGCAGTCCAGTGAAGTCCAGCATCAAGTAGCAGCTGACTCAGAAGGAAAGAAGGCCATTGCCTGTCAAGATGAGGTTTGGAATGTGCAGAAGAGGGGAGTCTGGCATTAGAGAGCCACGCTGTAATGTTATTCTACAGCTAACTAAGAAGGAAGAAGAGAAAAGGGAACTCTACACCGTGTGTGTACTGCTTCTCTCTCTCTCTCTCTCTCTCTCTCTCTCTCTCTCTCACTCTCTCTCTCTCTCTCTCTCTGTGTGTGTGCAATTCTACAATTTTCTTCTAGAAGAGCAGGCTATTGGTGTACATTTAGTGTTTGTGGATTCTTATGAGTCTCAATATAGTGTGTTCTATATTTAATCACTAAAGCATCCAGAATCTCCTTTAAAATGACATTCAGTGTACCCTTAATAAGAAACTTTAAAAATTTGAGAATTTCAAACTGCATGCAATGTATTGTGCTCATATTTATCCCCATGACACTCCCGAAACCCCTTCTTTCTCCCACCTAGTTCTCCCCCCTTCTTTCATCGGGCCTTTCATTTTTAGACATCCTTATAAAAATGATTTTGTGCCATAAAATATCATAATCTTGAAGAGGAAGATACTAACTATTCCTCAGTACCTTTCAAAATAAGCATTATTCCCCAAATCTACATTAGCCTGTGTTCTAGTAGCTGCTGATGGTCCCTACCTTAAGCTCAGGTTCAGTTTCATCAAGCATGGAAGGTTTCCAGGCACATGGTAGAACTAAATCTCAAAGATCCCACCTCTCTTCCTACTAGAGAGGAAGACCCCAGCCCTTGCCTTTTGCCTGTCTTCTGTGTGGTCTGTATATGAACAGTATCGCACAAAGGGCTGATGTGTCGATGATGGGATGCTAACTTCACCAAACTTGCTCTGAGAGTTTCTGGAAACCATAGTGTCTCTGAGGCTCCCTCTCTTCACCTGTAGAGACAAGACGCTGGCGGGGGGGGGGGGATTTAATTGGCATTTTGTGGATTGCTAGACCTGCTCCCAAGTTCTTCATATGTATCATCTCATTTATTCAACAACAGTGAAGAAATCTGAGCTCACCTCTGCAGAAAGCATTGGGTACTCTTTCCTAACGCAGCCTCGCCTGACAGCAGTCTGTCACTAACCAGGAGAGCGTGTGAGCACAAGCGATGCTCACCAGCTCCAATCATCAGTGGTGACTGGTGGGAAATATCTTGGAGAGGTTCTAGAAGGAAAACAGCCCAATATGATACACTATACACCAAGGGATTCCCTTGCTGTTTTCCGCACAATGGGCTCCGCTTTCCCCACCCCTCTCCCTATGTTATTTTACATGCTACAGATCTTAAAATCTTGTTACAAGCCAGGGGGCATCTGTGAACCAAATAATGACTGGTTTGCAATGGACCATACACTTCTCACGTTAGAAAATATTGTCAAGGTCATCAGCAGAACCCAAGACTTCAAGAAACAGGAAAGTCCACATGGAAAAGAACCATGATAGTTTGCATCTGCCTTTCCTTCCAGGACAAGAGTACGCTGTGCTTTGACCTCTGTCTGCTCTCTTTGACAGGCAGTGAAGTATGTCCACAGTAGACAGCGTATGATTGGATCTGGAGACCCTCCTGGAAATTTCCAACTGGACATCGATATTTCCGGTTTAATCTTCTCTCACCATCCCTGTTTTAGCCGAGAGCATGTTTTGGCATCCAAGCTGGCCCAGCTGTATGACCAATACCTCGCAAGACAGCAAAGAAACAAGACGAAATTTCTCACAGATAAGGTACTTGTGTGGTCCAAGTTTGTTGTCATTGGGGAAGTGAGGACCCTTCTAAAATCAAATGTTTCTGTCCCTTATGTCACGTGTTCTCCCTGTCCAGGATGTATGACACTATTTTACCTAGAGGCAAAAGGAAAGTGTTTTACTTCCTCTTCCTGTTGCTGTGATAAAATGCCCAGACAAGAGTAAGTTGAAGAAGAAAGAGATAATTTTGGCTCATGATTCAAGATACAGTCCTTCATGGTGAGGAAGTTTAGGAGGCAACTTAAATTGAAGCAACTGATTGCATCCATTATCCAGAAGAGAGAGCAGCAGATGCATCCTGGCTAGTACTCAGTCATTTCTCCAGTTTGTGTGGTTCTCGATCTCTGTCTAAGGGATGGTGCTGCCCACAGTAGGTGGGTCTTCCTATCCCCAATGAACTTGGTCAAGAGAATCCCACACACATGCCCAGATGCCAACACGTGATTCTAGATCTTATCAACATGAAAATTTGGGGTTACCTATTACAGGAGAGTACAAACGGTATGCAGTCAGGGAACCCAAATTCTGGTATTACAGGAAAATACAGACGGTGTGCCGTCAGGGAGCCCAAATTCTGCTATTACAGGAAAATACAGACGGCGTGCCGTCAAGGAGCCCAAATTCTGCTATTTCAGGAAAATACAGACGGTGTGCCGTCAAGGAGCCCAAATTCTGCTATTACAGGAAAATACAGACGGCGTGCCGTCAAGGAGCCCAAATTCTGCTATTACAGGAAAATACAGACGGCGTGCCGTCAGGGAACCCAAATTCTGCTATTACAGGAAAATACAGACGGTGTGCCGTCAAGGAGCCCAAATTCTGGTATTACAGGAAAATACAGACGGCGTGCCGTCAGGGAACCCAAATTCTGCTATTACAGGAAAATACAGACGGCGTGCCGTCAAGGAGCCCAAATTCTGCTATTTCAGGAAAATACAGACGGTGTGCCGTCAAGGAGCCCAAATTCTGCTATTACAGGAAAATACAGACGGCGTGCCGTCAAGGAGCCCAAATTCTGGTATTACAGGAAAATACAGACGGCGTGCCGTCAAGGAGCCCAAATTCTGCTATTACAGGAAAATACAGACGGCGTGCCGTCAGGGAACCCAAATTCTGCTATTACAGGAAAATACAGACAGCGTGCCGTCAAGGAGCCCAAATTCTGCTATTACAGGAAAATACAGACGGCGTGCTGTCAGGGAATCCAAATTCTGCTATTACAGGAAAATACAGACGGCGTGCCGTCAAGGAGCCCAAATTCTGCTATTTCAGGAAAATACAGACGGCGTGCCGTCAAGGAGCCCCAATTCTGCCGCACACATTTGCCTTGAAGAGGAAGGCTTGTGTGTGCTACTAGTGACTCCATCCATGAGGAGTGGATATCATGTGATTCACAGTTATTACGTGATAAAGTGATCTTGGATCCTGAGGCCGTGAGTGCCTTGCGAATGTGTCTGTCCTTAGAGACATTCCTCCTCTGCACCAGCTGAAGCAGCTGGCCTGTGTTTGAGTGCTACACTCTGGGAAAATCTGCACAAAAAGGAGAATGTCTCCTGGCAGTTGTGGCTTCAGACAATTTTAGATTTCTGCCCTGACCTTAAAAACTACTGTCTGCATCAGTGGCTACTCTATAATCCTCCCTCCAGCTTTGCGATTTCTTCATATCAAAAGAACACTAGTATGTGTTAAGAACCCTGAAAGACCCAGGGTTATCTTTGAAAGTAAATTTGTTTCTGAGACACTCAGTAAAATTTATATTTCTAGTGAACATTCTGATTATCTGGGCCCCAGAGCAAAGATGGGTAAATACTGTTCCACAGAATTCCAGATTCATAAGAAATGGAAGCATCAATTCTTTATTAGTGTTGGGTTTGGTGGTTTCAGTGAAAGTCAGGAGATGCCCAGAGCCTTGAGTGTCCAGAGAAGCGCTCTCACCATTTCACTCAGGATGTCCGCGTTTCTGACACAAAACTTCTCCCCCTATCTTGCTAAGCTTCAAGCGCTCAGAAAGGCTGTTCAGACTGGACTGAACCCAGAGACACCTCATCAGTCCCTTGATACAACCCAGAAAACCATCAATGACTATAAATCTGAAATTCGGTGAGTAATAAAGTTTTCAAGCACCCCTTCTTCCCTACTAGATGTGTATTTACAGTTCCTACCTCCAGACTCTTCAAAATGCACTCACATGTGAGTTTCTGCCTAATGAAGCAATGATACTAATGATCTAACATACAAATGCAGGATTTCAAGTCTAACAATAGGAACAAGGATGTGAAGAAAGATTAGCAATCAATGAAGGAAGAGGGAGGGGCTCACAGGCCCTACCTCCCTTACCTCTGAACTGTTGGCTATATATAGATTCTGGGAGAGAGGGAACACTGTCTTTGGTTGGGCACCCAGAGATGAGGCCGCCAGGCTCCAACCCCACAGTCATGCAGATGGCCCTGGTTGATCTTGGAGGGTCATGAACGTAATTTGTGGGAGGGTACAGAGTGGACAGAGAAGGTATGGAGGCCAAAGGAGTAAGAATAAAAAGTATGAATGTGGAATTATAAAAATAAAATTAAAAATGAGTCTAGCACAAAAAGGTGTCCACCATCTGGAACCCGGAGTTTCAGGGCTGTGTACTGTGGGGACCCCGATGCTGTGTCACAGCGAGACACGTGCCAGGATGTGTGCAGCATTGCTACCAGGATCGCATCTGTGCAGACACCGACATCTGTAGCGCCATTTACGATGGATGAGCCTGGTAGCATGCTCCCCCATGGGTGAAGCTGGAAGGCATCCTGTGATGACCCCACATACTGTTTTCTGTGGTGTGGCCCACGGAGCAGTAAGAACACATGAACAATACTCATTTGTCATGGGCGACACATCTGAACTGCACACAGGACAGCTACACACCCCATTCTGTGTTCTGGGAGGGCGGGAAGAGGTGTAAAGTTGGGGTTGGCTTTAGTTGTCATCATTACATTTCATTGAAAAAAAAAACCTGAATAACTGAGAGCAGCTGCAGTGGCAGCATCAGTGTCTATACTTCCCTGTTCCTTTGAGTTATTCATAATTTTAAAATTCAAAATGTAAAGCCCTGATCATTGCTCCTAAATAAGGAAATACAGAATATGAAATTCCTACCCCCTCAGGGAAAGTCCTGGGGAACAGCTTCTTGCTGGTTCCATACACTGAGAGTGTTTAAACGTGGGTTTCTGTGTGCATACGTGTTATTGTTTTGGAGAATTCTTTCATATCCTTTTCTGTCACCCACATTTTTTATGTGCCCCGTATCTTGGCTCTTTTCCTCTCACCACACACCTGTCTCTATTGTCCAAAGGCCACCATTTATTATAATACATTTATTGTACAGTGTGAAGTCTCCGGTGACAGGCATTACTCATTAATATTTAAATTGGGCAATAATTAAACTCCCTAAATCTGTGTGTGAGTGTGTCGGCATTTCTACAGAACAAATTCTTAGAACAGAAAGTAATAAATCATGGAGTTTCAATGTATGTTTTTCTTTCTCCAATCTAGGCATGAATTGGAAATTCTTCTTGCAAAGTGGGAATTAGTGCAGTTTATATACTGGAAAGGAATGAAAAGTATGCTTAAAATGGAAAGTATTATTATTATTGTTATAGTTATGTTGGGTGTTCAGCAAAGGCTTACTCATTAAACCTGGCCTCAAAGTTGTGACAATCCTCCTGCCTCAGCCTCTAGAATGCCGGAGGTACAGGCATACACGGTCTTCTGAAATTATTCCTTATATTTAAATCATCACGGCCTCTACATGAGGATAATCTTAGTTTTAGTGTAGTGTGGGGATGAAAACAGCGATGGGCTGGAGAGAGACAGAGACAGGAAGAGGAGGAAGTAGACAGAGAGGTGGGGGAGGGGAAAGTCTAGGAGAAACCCGGCAAAGCTGTCTTTAAAACAGTCACGGTTTCCCTGAAAGCTGTACTGATGAATCTCTCTGAAAAACAACCGACCTGTATGTGAGGAGGCCTCAAGGACAGAACACAACAGTTACCCCGCAGCTGTTAGAGACGGAAACTTCCGAGCATCCACATGCATGAGACAGTAAAAGAAGGGATCCAGGCCCTGTTTGAGTTTTCACTCAGAGAAACTAGCTTTGTGTCGATGGCCTATTCCTTAATTTATTATTATTATGTAGTTATAATAGTAATATATTCGTATTTTATATAATTATAATAGTAATATTATTATTAATATTATTATGGAGTGGGCCCTTTCCTTAATCCCTGAAACCAGCTGGTCATTGCCCAGTTCCCCTGGGACTTCCCAGTCTGACATCTGCCCAGTTCTGGGTTGGTACACTTGACCTGGAACAGCACTATCTGAAGCACTTTTCTATTTGACTTTTTTTTTTCTCAAAGTTGACTTTTTAAAGCAGCATTGAGGCTCTGTTGCAGAGCCAGAAAGTAGGCAGGGGTTATGGATGCTGTGTGTTGCTAAGGTAGGGATCATGGTTGCCATGTGTTGCTAAGGCAGGGATCATGGATGCCATGTGTTGCTAAGGCAGGGATCATGGATGCCATGTGTTGCTATGAGAGATCTGAGCTCTCTACCAGGGCTTCACATTAGATGTGCTCCCTTTGGAGCAAATAAGAATTCAAGGGCTACAAGTGCCATCCAGCTAAACCTCTGCATCATAATCCTATCTATGGCCTAATTTCTACAAAGCACTTGCATCCGTACCATCTCCACTCATGGCCCTGCCCCTTGCTCTCTCACCTGCCTCTGAGGCAGATTTTGCTGCAGCCCCTGAAACCTCTGCAGGCCTCTCAGCTCATGGACGTTGACTCTCAGCCCCACCTGCATTGGCTATTTAGAAATCCCTTCCGTGATGACGTAGTTGTCCTTATTGTCCTTGGTCCACTGGTCCATTCTACCTCCTCTGCCTAGCTAACGGAACTGTAAAAATGCCTGAGTGTGGTTTTAGCCTTTTAAAACCCACCTTCTCTCCTAAAAGGCATCCTCTCCTGTGGATTCACAGAGGTCAGTGGTTCTGCAGGCTGGGTACCCTGTCCACACCGCAGACCTGCTGACCCACGCAAGATTTTAACGACCGGGTGCCCTACTCAACAATTGCCCTTCTCTCTTCCTCTGCAGTTCTGCCGCCATTTATCATGTTCTTCTGGAACTCTTGGCTTATTTAACTCATATGGCAATTTATTTTGTTGTTGAGAAAAGTTTCCAGTATTTCTGAGAAATTATTTTGTGGGACCTGAAAAAAGGAAGTAGAAGAAAAAACACATCTGAAGGTATTACATAACTCAGTAAACTAACTTGCTATTTCAGTTTTTTTTTAAAAAAAAAAAAAACAAGGCAAGGGAAGTAGCAGATAATGGGATAAAGGAACATTAGACCTTTGATGATGACAGACTTCTGTGGGACGGTGGCCAGGCTAGGGCCCCCGACACCATCTGTGTTAACCTATCTTCGCAGCAAGCCTGTGAGGTGACTTCTATTATCATGCCTATTTTACCATTGAGTACGGAGAAGTGACATGGCTTGTCCAAGGCCAGCTAATAGATGCCAAAGCCAGAATTCCCAACAGGCTGTCACTCTCCTGTCTTCTAAGGACATCAGAGACCCCTGAGTCTTGGCTCCCCAACAATAGCTACCAAGCTTTGCCCTCCCCTTTTCCACCGTGACCTACTGAACAACTAGGCAGCTAGACCTTCTTCCTTCTTCGCACTGTGTCTACAGCCAAGTCACTCCAAGTAGAACTGTCATTCCCCGGCCTGCCCACAGACAGGAGATGCTAATTTCTGCAGTGCTTGCCGCCTTGGCTTCCTCGAGATGTTCTCATAGGCTGACCCTATGTCATGCCAACGTGTCACCACGCACGTGTATGTCCTAAGTTAAACTGCAATTGCCAGAGCACAGGAGCACAGAGCTACTGCCTTCTCTATATGTGTCTGCACCCTGGACTGGCTCAAGGCACCTGTTCTAAACCAACCCACTAGCTGATTTACGGTGCACTAGAGTGAATATGAGGTCCAAATTTGGTTACCATTGGTGAAGAGGGCTTTGAAATGCATTAGGTAATTAAAACACAGTTTAAATAACTGACTCCAAGAGGAAAGCATTTTCAAATGCCACCTCCTCAGCTGAAGCCAAAACTGCTTCTCATCAGCACTGAGATTTCTCCAAAGCAGGGAACAGCATCGCGTCATCTCTGAGCAGAACTCATGATCTGTGCAAACACAGAGGGACCTCAGTGCTTGGCTGCCGACTGGGATGCCAGCATTCTTAATCCATGACCATCACTCCCGTTAGTCCCTTCCTTTCTTCACAACAAAGGCAGCTGTCAAGTTTATCGAGTTTGGATTCAGCTAGAGAGAATAAATTAAAGAAAGCTTCCAAAACACAGATCTCACCCTGTTGCCTTTTTTTTCTACTTCCTTCCACAGCTCCTAACAAAACAGTTTCTTAGGAATACTGGAAACTCTTAGCAAGAAAAAAAAAACTAAAAAAAAGAAAAAAAGAAAAAAAAACCTGTCATATGCGTTAATTAGAGAAGTGAAGAATCCCACGTTTACCTAGAAACCGCAGTAGAGCCATGGAAGAAGAGAGAAAGTTGATGTTGACCAGGAAGCTGGGCTGCAGTTGTATAGCCCCACGTAGAAGGGAGGGGTGGGTCTTGCAGCTGTCTACTTCAATATGCAACCGTGAGGCATTATTAACATCTCACAAACTAACACAACTGATCCAAGCCCATTGATTATTCCATCTTATAGGCAAACTCGAAAATTGCGTGATGCTGAACAAGAGAAAGATCGGACACTCCTTAAGACCATCATAAAGGTTTGGAAAGAGATAAAGTCACTGCGAGAATTCCAGAGGTTTACAAACACACCGCTGAAGCTGGTCTTGAGAAAGTAAGACTTCTCCGATGTCGGCTTATTGGGCTATACCATACATCAGGAAGGATGGGCAGTGCATAGACACAGTTTAAAACCTACCAGCAAACAGCAGCAGCCATATACCTGCTTCCTGGGCTGAGCACTGCAGGGACCTGACAGTCCCTGAGCATCTCCCCAGCAGCAGTAACAGCTGTTTGGACTTCTGTCCTCATCATATGCCTGGCTCTGTGTATTACCCCTAAGAACGCACACTCTAATATTGCTTGTCTTTCACTTTTATAGAACCAATGTATAAATACAGTTACTCCTCTGTGTTTTGCGTATTTCAGTGATTGACAGTGTGTAGCTATCGTTTTGTTTATAAAACTGAGGAGATGGCTCAGTCAAGAGAATGCTTGCAGCATAAGCATTACGACCTGAGCTCAGATCCCAGGCACCCATGGCAAAAGCCGGGCATCCTTGCATGAGTCTGGAATTTTAGGCTTGGAGTGGGGATGGGGGCACAGATGGATTCCAGAAGTTCCTAGCCAGCCAGTCTAGCCAACTGGTGAGGATTGAGTTCAGGAAGAGAGGCTGTCTCAAATGATAAGGCAGAGAACATTAGTGGAAGATACTAACTATCTGTTTCTGGCTTCTAGATATGTACCCATGCCACTCATGCATGCACATGCGTACACACACACACCCCTTCGCTGTATATACTTTCAGACTTGCCTCTTAGTGTGCTTGCACCTAGGTTTCCAGAAATCTGGAAGGGACACTGTTGAGTTCTAGAGGGCACATTTCTCCATTCGACATTCTTACTACAAATGCATTGCAGAGGAGTGTTATTGCTTAATGCCTTCCCCAGTGTCCCTGTCACCAGGTTGGAGGTCAAACATCTGTTGGTATAATTTCTGTTTCCCTGATTGCTCCTAAGGGTGGGCCTTTTATGAATTAGCCATACTTACACCCTGTTTGTGAAATTCGATCAATTTGAATGGCCTTAGATGCCTTATTTATGTACTCCTTTACCTATTTGTGATTTGCAAATTTACTTAAAGGGAAAAAGTTGACCAGAAAGTTGACGAGGACGCATATGAAGCAGAAATTCAAGCTGAGATCCATGAATTGCTGGAAGAGCACGCAGAAGAATACACAAAGAAGATGGAGGAGTACAGGGCATTGCACCAGCAGTGGAAGGCCTGGAGAAAGGCCCAGGTTCGGAAAACATCACCCTGGAGTAGGGCTGCCTAGGGAGGCCTGAGACAGGAGGAGGGAAGCTAGACCAGCAGGCCACATGGGGGTCTCCTATTGGATCTTCTGTCTCTCTCTTACCCCCTTACTGGGGGGCAAAAAGGACTGACTAGTTAATATATGTTTGTTCAAAAGCCCGCCCCAACCCTGTGCTGTGCACAGACGCCATATTGACAATACTGTTTATATCAGTAGCGGATATGCTAAGTGTGTCCTTTCCATGCGGCTACTGGGGATGGAGGGTGTTGATGCCCCTGCTGCAGGCTCTGCGGATGTTCTCTCAGAAGCCTTGGGTGGGAGGTGTTCTATGCTGGAGGAACTGAGGCACAGGGACTTTCTGATGGAGACAGCCAGGGTGGGGCTGCCCAGGTACTGTTCTGAGCACCGCACTCCTCAAGGACAGTCCTGGAGACCGTTTGGAAGCCAGGTCACTTCTTACCCAACAGAGGGCCAAAAAGAAGAAAAAGAAGCAAACAGCACAAGAGCCCGCTGAGGAGGAGGTCGAGGAACACTTTCCTGAGGAGGAGGTCGAGAAGCCCATCCCTCCAGAGCTCACTGACCCAGCTGTCATAGAGGAGCAGGTGCGGGAGCGAGTAGCCCACAGCAGGAGGAGGCCAGGGGAGCCCACGCTGGTTCCGGAGTTGAGCCTGGCAGGGAATGTGACCCCCAATGACCAGTGTCCCAGGTAAGACCATGTTCTAACCATACATGATATTGGAATGTACCAAGTACATACATGTTCTGACCATAGATGATACTGGAGCATATTCACATGTAACCACGCACATACATCAGCACATGGCAAGGCATATATTATACATGTATATAATCTGACCACACAACACCTATGAACAGAGGACTCATTCCCCCATACATAGGCATAAGGTGGCCACGTGAAACTGCTGACGTATGCCTACTTAGGCGATTTCCTAGGGTTCTCCCATCTTTACACCCCACTTATCACTCAGGAGCTCTTGTGTGGAGAACTCCAATGCAAGTCCATGCCTGTTCTCCATCGTGGCTGTCTGTCCCCATGCCCCCTCCTGCTAGCACAAACGCTGAGGTGTCTCTTGGCTTCTTGACTCCATGTCTGGATATGCACTGTGGGGATATAAAGCATTAAAAACTGATACCCCATTTAATGCTGACAAGAGAATTTCCCTTAGGGATAAGGAAACATTCTGGAGGGGTGTAGCACTGGCTGCTGTGCACGGGTGTATTTAACATGAGCCCTGCCTCCAAAAACCAAATAAATAAAAATAAAAAACAGTTAAAATAATAAATGTTGTTTTACATATTTAAACACAATAACATTTCATTGATATACTACCACTTCCAAGCCCTCTATCTGTGTTTTACTTTAATACTCTAACTTTTCGCTTTTGTCAATAGGCTGGATTTGCTATTGTCCAGTGGTTTCTGGCGGTAACACAGTTAGAGGCTACACTCGAAAGGTGTGGTTTGATGACCACCTTCCTGGCTCCAGGGCTCTTATGCTTCGGCCCTCTCCAAGGCCCAGAACACACTGCTTTGTGATTCTGTAAAAGCAAGACCTTCTCTGTGAAAACATTAAGGAAAAGTTTAGGTCGTCAGGAAAGGGACTTCGCCTAACTGCTAAAGTGTGCTACTCGACTTTCTGTGTAAAACCTACTAGCTTAAGTCATGACTGTTCCTTGTAGTTTAACTGCTTTAGTAAAAGATTTTCTTGTTGTTTATGTGTCTACATGTGTATGCAGCGAGTGTGGGTGCTGTGGGGGTCAGAAGAGGGTATCGGATGGGCTCCCCTAGAGCTGGGGTGATGGGCATTATGAGCTGCTTGTTGGGTGCTGGCAACCAAACTCAGGTCCCTGAGAAGAGCAGAAAACACTCTTGCCCACTGAGCCATCTCTCCAGCCCTGAATTAATTCCATTGAACAAGGAGTTATGTTTACTTAAGATTTTGTTTTATATGCAAACATAAGTCTCACTTAAGAAAATTGAGGAAGATGTAGCTCAGCAGGGATTGAACTCTTACTTTGTCGGCTCCCCTTCCCCCACCATGCCCTTTTCAGTACCTGTCAATGGCTTCCGCATTAGTTCCCTGTTACAACATTTGATTGCAGTAAGTTCCTTAAGACCTGTCCCTGTCTGGGTCAAATGGGGGCTGACGTGACCAGCAGAGTTGCCACTGTTTCTCTTGTCATGTTCAGTATCCACTTAACAAATGTGTGGTGATCCTTAGTAAGTTACCACTAACCACAGCTGTGAATGGTCTCCCTTTTCAGGGCAGAGGTCTCGAGAAGAGAAGATGTCAGGAGGCGCTCTGTGTACTTAAAAGTGGTCTTCAACAGCAAGGAGGTGTCCAGGACTGTTAGCCGGCCGCTAGGGGCAGATTTCCGAGTTCACTTTGGGCAGATTTTCAATTTGCAAATATTCAACTGGCCAGAGAGCTTAATGCTTCAGGTATGTCTCTTTACTATAATCCCTATCCCTCTCCAAGGATTTTGTGGCCACTGAAGTTATAAGACGGTTTTAAATCATCCACGGGCCCCTTATCAATTCTCTTCGTAAAGTTAGTAAAAACAAGTCACCACCCTCGCTGTCTACAAAGGCTGGTAGGTAACCTCTGGGACCAGAGAGCTCCGTACTTGATTTTCTGAATAAATATTTTAATATGACCATCTGCTATTATCTCCTAGATAATGCCAGATCTTATCATGTTGATAATATTAATTTATCACGCTGCTGTATCCCAGGAAACAAGAGAAACTCAGAATCAGGCTGTCAACAGCTTGGTCACAAAAGGAGTTTAAAAGGGTCCCCCTGGTACCCTAATGACACACTGAAGGCCGGGCAGCCCAGCACAAACCCTAATAATGGAGACCAATATCTGAGAGACACTCTATTGCCACTGCCGCTGGCTGAGTCTCTTCTCTGGGTTCTAGGTCTATGAAACTATTGGTCACAGTGGTACCACCTTGCTAGCTGAAGTCTTCCTGCCTATCCCCGAGACTACGCTTGTCACAGGAAGGGCCCCCATCGAAGAGGTGGAGTTCAGCAGTGACCAGCATGTGACCCTCGACCACGAGGGCGTCGGAAGTGGTGAACAAACCTAACTGTTCTCAGTGGCTCATGGGTGTCATTGTCAAATCTGAATGTATCTTTAGTCACTTCCCAGAGGGTTATCAATTATCACCAAATACTTATAAAATTGGTATCAAATACACAAAAGAAGCCAGGGATGGGGGGGAGGGTGTCAACAAGACAGCTCAGCAGGTAAAGGCACTTTGTGCCAAGTTTGGGGGTCTGAGTGTAATCTCCAGGACTCACAGGGGAGTTCTTTTCAGTCTTTAACACATGTTCATAAGATAGAGGATGGCTTGCCAAGTCATTTCTTTATGAAAACACATAGGACTGCACTATTATGAAGTATTTTACAGTATGAACTAAAAAGCTTTAATAGGATCTTTGATGCCTTAATCCCACTTTTGATAATCTTTTGTAAAGAAAAAATCTGAAATGAAAATGAATCACTGTGCTTGAAAAGATATACCACAGTTAGACAGATGTATAAGGCTATAAAGGATACTAACAATCATTATGTGGAGATTATTCCTTAGTGTTCCCAACTCTACGTTCTAATAAGATGTACGATGGACCTTCTGGCTCCCTCTAGCATGGCTCCCACTTCTTTTTAACCTACGTGATGATCTTTCTCTGCTAGAGTCCTCCAAAGCCAGCAGTTCACTGGGACTGTAGCTACCCACTGAAATTCATTACGGCTTTACCTGCCACTTGCTGTATTTCCAGCCCTAGAAATTGTTTATTTTCCAATCATCCTGGCCAGTTCTAGATGCTTCTTCCTTTCATTGGACTCTCGATCATTTCTTTTTCACTTATTTATTCTTTCCCATTTACTTTATGTAAACATACTAAAAGTTCTAAATGTGTTTAGTATTTTAGCACACGCCTTTAATTCCACTGCTCAGGAGTCTGAGGGCAGACAGATCTCTGAGAATTCTTGATCGGCCTGGTCTACATAGCAAATTTCAGGACAGCCAGAGCCAATTTCCTCCACCCATTTTGTCCCCCAAAATATTCTCTCTGATCTAATACCGACCTCCAGACTTACTGACCTAATTCTGCTACTTCTCATTCATGGTGGCTCCTTCTCTCATTTGGCTGGTGACTTTAAAGTCTTTACTTCATATCTGAAATTTCAGCTTGAGAATTCTTTAAGGCTCCAATTCTAAATATTTGGAGACTTAGTTACAGGTGGGGTAGTGGCAAGCTACATGACTTCGGAAGCCGTGTATACTGTCTGAACGCCACCTTCCTCATTCGTGAATGCACCCAGTGAAGATGAGGGTGGCACAGGGGGACAGTGCTGCTGGTTTATGTTAACAGTAGTAAGGAAATTCCAGGTGAAGACGCCATGGTGCTTACAGACTTTCTTTACTTCAGTTAATTAAACATAGCTAGATAGACAGATTTTATCATTAATTCCCAACTTGTGGGAGTCATCGCAGGACGCCTTATGGTAGCCACAGCAATGTAACTCTTCATTTGCCTGTGGCTTGTCAAGTCTCCGGAAGTCTCTAAGGCCTCACTTTCTTTCCTCAGAAGCATTATACAGAAAGTATTTCTTTGTTTGTTTGTTTGAGACATGGTCTCTATACATAGGCCTGGAACTTGCTGTGTAGATCAGTTTGACCTAAAACTCAGTGATCCAACCTGCCCTATATGCCTGGCCAGAAAGCATTCCTTTTTTAAAATTATTATTTTATTTATTTATATTTTTTGTGTATGAGTGCTCTTGCATGTGCACCTACACGCTAGAAGAGGGCATCAGATCCTATTGTGGATGGTTGTGAGTCACCATGTATGTAGTTGCTGGGAATTGAACTCAGGACCTCTGGAAGAGCAGTCAGTGCTCTTAACCACTGAGTCATTCTCCAGGCCACAGGAAGTGTTTCTAATCAGGCTTCCTTGGCCACAACTTGAAAAAGTTCACACCCCTGCCCCTTATAGCACACACTTCATATCTATCTAGTATGTTCTTCCTTGCTGCACACAGCTCACCAGCATGCTAAACATTTGTCTCACTTACTAGCTCCATTATACACACTCAGACATAAGCATCACAAGAACAGGGCTTATCTAAAAAAAAAAAAAAGCTCACGCAAGCTCATTTCTTTTGATTTGTTTAAATTTGTTTCTTCACTGCTAAGTTCAGCCTGAAACAAAATAGGAACTCATGTAAATGTCTTAAATAAATAAACAAATTTCCCTTATATGTAAAAGAGCTACAGTTCAGAAGTTAAGTAATTTTTCAGAGTTCTCACAGCTGTGAAATGGCAGAACCAGGATACTGTATACCCATGATCTTCAGGCTAGCACACGTGGAGATTCTACTCTCTGCTGTAAGAGAGAGCTTGGTCTGTGTAGCTTCACCTGAAAAGGTCTAGTGATGCAGCCTCGGATCTTACACTCGATCCTACCACCCCAGCCCAAGTTCCATCTCTCTACCATCAGCCCTCTCGACAGGCCCACACTACCTCCCTTCTAAACGTGGCCCTGTGGACCTTGGTCTTCCCTCAGGAGTGCCCTTCTCCTTCGAAGCTGATGGCAGCAATCAGCTGACTCTCATGACCTCAGGGAAAGTGTCCCACAGCGTGGCATGGGCCATTGGAGAAAATGGGATTCCTCTGATTCCTCCACTGTCGCAACAGAACATTGGATTCCGAAGGTAACATGGCTAGAATGAACTGGTGGCCAGTGTCAGCACGGTTATCATAACATGGAGTGGGGATCTTGGGATGTCATGCTCGTTCCTTTTATTTCCAGCATCCTGTATTTTCATGGTACTTTTACATGCTTTCTTAAGAGAAAACTTAGAATACAAATCACCTGAATTATAGAGGATGGCCATTGGTGTCAGATACAGTATAAACACACACACACACACGTGCAAAATAATATACCTCCATCATAGAGAAGACGCTTTTTCAAATGACTTAAACATATAAAAAATCAGAATGCATTTTGCTTTGTCCCCTTCATGCCCAACAGATCCCCATACCAACCTGCCACAAGTAAACGCATCTCTGTGCCAAGTCAAGAACACGTCTGATGGAGATGGCTGTGCCCCACAGCTAGGCATTTTCTGATCTTGACACTGGAATTTAGTGCTGAGGACAGCCCCTAAGCTAATGCTTTGGCCCCTCCTGAAGTAAAGTGGGGAATGGGCAAGTCAAGTGTGATCAATCCCCAACTCAGCCATGATGAGCTTGAGTCTCCTTTGTGTTCTGTGTGCAAAGCTGCTGTTCAAGTAGCCTGGGAGGTGAGGCAGTCAGGGTTCCCTGGACCACAGGGCCCAGGATGGGAAATGAGGATCACTTCACTGCATGGGTAAATGTGGTATTGGGTCACTCTGGCACTCCTTCTATTCCTACTTCTTTATTGCCTTACAACATATAATAATCAAGAGAAGAAAGTGGCCAGCGTCTCTGTAATAGGCTTCCTCTCGTAGAAGGTACTGGCTTCTGTGAGCAGTGCTACCTCTGCTGAAGTCAAGCTCCTGACCGTTTCTCCTGTTTATGTTTTTTGCTGTTTCTCCAGTGCTCTGAAGAGGGCAGATGCCATCTCATCCATTGGCACATCAGGACTGACGGACATGAAGAAGTTGGCCAAGTGGGCAGCAGAGTCCAAGCTTGACCCCAATGACCCCAACAATGCCCCTCTGATGCAGCTGATCTCGGTAACATGGTCACAGATGCATAAACCACTTCTCAATTCTAAAATACCCTCCTTGCTCCTGGCATGCATTTTCTTCTACAGTTGTCTGGAAAGCTGTTTAAGAACGCAAGAGCTGTCGATTACAGGTTTAAATTTCAGCGCTGCCCCTTCCCTGGCTGTGAGACACAGTTGAGCATCAATGTGTGGCCTTCACAGTGGATGGGGAGGATACAAGCTAATGTGCATCAACTCTTAGATGGGCACACAATCCACATACAATAGATAGAATTAGCTTATTTTGTTACTGTCTCTGCAGCCTCTGAGAAGTCCTCATTGAATGGTTCTATTTCTCTACTACACAGAGAAAACTGACTTTAGACTCAGAGCTGCTTGCTCACAGCCACACAGATAATAACCAGATCCCAGAGTACTTGCTCATCTACTAATGCTTTCAGTACTGATGGGGTAGTTTAGGAAATCTGTCTACAGCCATGTGACCCTGAACACACCCAACTCATCTTTCCTCAGATCAGATACAGGGGGTTTAACTGTCTCAAAACAACTGTGAACAAGCGGGTGTCTCACAGGATGACCATAAAACACAACGCTCATCGTCATAGCTTATCAGATGGATAATTACAAGTGTTCTGAAACTTTCATTTTCATCCAAGTTTCAAGACAAACCATATTATTCAGTCTTCATTCCTTACAATGGTTCCTCCCAACATGATGCTGCTTAGTATAGAGAATTCATATCAGAAAGAAAAGCCCAGGCCACCTCCAGTGCAGCATAGTTCACAGAGCATTTTTACGTCATGTCTTACCTACTATCTCAAAATCACCAATAGATATACTTATCCATCACATCCTTTTGCTTTTTTACCCATTGATTTTTCCACAGAAAAACAAAGCACAGGGGTTTCCTTCCAACTGGTCTCTCTTTATGGACCAAGAGTTTCCCTAGCATACTATCCGGGTCCCCTTTGCCATCCTATGAGCCAGAAAGTCCCTGCTCATTTCCATGTTCTTCCTAGTAGGAGGTCACAGCTGGTAAAGCACCAAGCTAGAGGCTAGCAGTGCCTGAAGGGAATGGAGCCCCTCTGTCAGCTTCTCCATGGTGTCCAGGAGCTGTCCTTGCTGGGCTCTAGAAGTTGGCTGACCCATGCCCATCTCTGGCTCAGTCTCAATAACCAAGGGCATGAGATGCTGTTCAGACAGGAGACTATGATGATCTGGGGCAGGGGGTGAATGAAACCAGCTGACAGGTGCCTTGAGCTACACAACTACGTACAGGGATTTAAAAGTAACACATATCGTATACACATCAAGTAGTCTTTTTTCACAGTAGGCACCTGGTCAAGACACTGCAACCTGGCATGAAGCTCTCCCTTTTCACTTTGCATGTTTTCATAACAGATACCCAAAGTGAAATTAATTTCTATTCTTTTGGAAAAATGATTTATGATGATTGAAATCCACTAAAGTATATGGAGTAGCACCTGCTTGTTACCACTGTTTTAATGTAACTTATCTTTCAATTCTGTTGATCACAAACTGATCGGCACTCCCGGAGCTGAGTCAGGGCCAGTTCCTTTGGAAAGCATCTGCCCACTAACTGGAACTATGCGCTTTCTTGCTCTTGTAGGTTGCTACCAGTGGAGAATCCTATGTCCCTAGCTTCTTCCGACTAGAACAGCTGCAGCAGGAATTCAACTTCACCTCGGAGGAGGAACTAAATAGATCCAAACGGTTCCGGCTTCTCCGTCTTAGAAGCCAAGAGGTGCCAGAATTCCGGAATTATAAACAAATCCCAGTATATGACCGAGAAATTATGGAAAAGGTATTCCAGGTAAGAAACTGTTCAAAGAAGCAGGGCAGTGGTGGTGCACGCCTACAATCCCAGCACTTGGGAGGCACAGGCAGGCGGATCTCTGTGAGTTCGAGGTCAGCCTGGTCTACAAAGTGAGTTCTAGGATAGCCAGGGCTACACAGAGAAACCCTATCTTGAAAAACAAAAAAGAAAAGAAAAGGGCAATGACCAAAGAGGTTAATGAACTCTTTGCTGTGGTTTTGAGCATGCTGCTGGATATGTACCCTGTCACTGTTCCCAGCAATGCTGGTTCTCTACTTTAGCAGAATTAGAACTGTAAGGTTGAAAAATATCTTCTGAGCTGATATTGCTGATTATGCCTGCCTTAGTCAAGGATCCAGCTCCACCTGGGTAGGGTAAGTCCATGGTAAGCACACTCTAGAACACAGTGGCAAAGCGTGGGAGAACAAGAAGGGGGGGATTTGAATATCTAGGGCAAGAAGGAAGCCCGCAACCTGGAACTGCATCTCAGGGCAGGAGAGGATCAAAGGCTTGGCAGAGCAGAAACAGGAGAAACCCAATGGCCCTTGAGGAACCATGGAGAATGGAATGTGTTGATGAAGCAGGCCAGCAGGAGGCATACAAATCTGTGTGAGAGGTCAGTGGAGAGGTTCTAGAAATTACTGTGATTTTTTTCATGCAGGAACTATTAATGCCATTTTTTTTTTAGTTATTTGGTCTTCCTGGAATTAATCTGAACCCACTATTGAACTTCTTCAGTCACAGACTGCAGTTAATTAGATAATGAAATTTCCTAAAAGTGTAAGAATAGGATGGAGAGATAGGTCAAGTTCAAGTCTCAGCATTCAACATCCATAACTCTGGTTCCAAGGGATCTGATACCTTCTTCTGAACTACATGAACACTAAGCACACACAGTGCGTATATGCACATACATACAAACAAAATACTTATACATATGAAATTTAAAAATCTAAAAATAATTTTTAAGATTAAAAATAAAGTTATGTGGAATGTATCTGTGCCTCAAGTCCTCCCAGATGCAAGGGCCCTTTCCATCCTGTCTGGGCTTCCGGTATAGTGGCTTCCTTCTCATTTGCAGATAGGCTTCTCCATTTGACCACATGATCACCAGTATTATCTCAATAGAGACAGAGATGCCCTCCTCTCCCAGGCTCAAAACTCTTGAAGATGTCACTGAATCTAGGTTAAAAGGCACTGCTGGGCATTCAGCTATCATGGAGAATTGCATCCAAAGTAGAATGTGGTAGTCCCCAGGGGTACCACTGTTTTATCCGTAGTTAAAAGAATAGATCTGAGCAGATGGAAACTGAAAGAATCTATTACTATCATCCAAGTAGTTGACCCAAGTCATCAGTAGCTAGATGTCATGTGACTACAGTATGGTTTTCATAAAAGTTTTTCACTATTTTCATAATTGTTTCACTTAACATTCCTGGGTCAAAACGTGAGTAGGGCTTGGCCAAGTTATGTGTGAGCTCATTAGCACCCTGAGTTATAATAGCTTCTTCTGCTTCTCCCACGGAGTCCTTTCCTTCCTGTGTGAACATTTTAACTTAATAGTGTAATCCTGCCTCTGCACCAAGGTCAGGAGGAAGGTGGAAGGGACATTTAGAACCATGATTTATGACCTAAGCCACATGTGATAAATAGTTCCCCCACCCTGAGAAAAAACATTAGAGAACGTTTTAAAAGTCATGACATTATGATGTCCTTCTAACTTTAGGACTATGAGAAACGGTTACGAGACAGAAATGTGATTGAAACCAAGGACCACCTGGATGCCCATAGGGCCACAGTAGCCAAGTACCTTCAGCAGGTAAGAAAAAAACCAATTAAAACCATCTTCACAGGGGGGAAAAGCCGGGATTTTAAGATGAGGGTGTTTCTGCTTTTATAAATGCTTGTGGCATCTTATGCAAGCCACATAGTCTCTCCAAGCTTGTTTGCTCACACACATAAGTAACTGATAGACAACTACATTTACCTTTGGATATATGAAACCACTAAGCTATGCCGGGATTTATACTGCTGACTGTCATAAACGGGACACCATTACAAGGGACTCCATTTCTTCTGTTTGTTTGTTTGTTTATTTTGTTTTTTGTTTGTTTTGTTTGTTTGTGTTTCGACCAACTAGGGTTTCTCTGTAGCTTTGGAGGCTGTCCTGGAACTCACCCTGTAGCCAGCGTGACCTTGAACTCACAGAGATCCACCTACCTCTGCCTCCCAAACGCTGGGATTAAAGGTGTGTGCCACCACCGCCTGGCAGAAGTCCATTTCTGAGTCCTGTTTTTCCTCCTTCCAACTTTGTTGCACTGAATTGTGATAAACGGTGTAAGAAAAGCAAGAGTTTTTAATTCATATATGAACTGCCCTTATACACTAGAAAACTAAAAACTAGTTAAAACAGTCTTTTGTTTATCCTTTCCCTTTTTTCCTTTAAACATCTTTTAAAAATTATTTATATAAAATGCCATCATAACTACAATGCATTCTTCCTATCTAGATAATCTATTCTATGTTTTATGTACAAAAATTAATGATCAACTGATGGCAATGAAGAGGTCCCTTATTTAAATTAGAATATGACTTATTCTGCATAAGTAGCATTGCTGTACCACCGGAACTCCAGGTGAGCCATTCTGAATAGGGGAGAGCCAAAAGAATCTGTTCTCAATTGTACATACTTCAAGACTGATCCTATTATCTTTGTATTTATTGTTACTGTGCTCTTTCAACAAAATATTGCTACCTTACATTCTGAACCTTTTCAGTCTCCTAAAAATGCAACAGTAAACAAAATGAAAGCAAACAAAAGCCAATTTCTCAGCCTGTGCCCTTCCAGTCTGATGGGGGGAAGCTGGAGGGTTTGCAGCACTAGAAAGCTGATGGTGACACGGTGTGAGGAGGGGACGATGTGACATGGACTTACTCAAAGGAAGGGAGCCAGTGATGTTTACCCAACACGACCACCTTAAGTAACGCTGATGTCTTTTTCTTTTCCCAGGTTAGAGAATCAGTGGTAAATCGCTTCCTAACTGCAAAACACCATTTCCTTCTTACTGATTTGGTAGTAGAAGAAGAAGTCCCCAACATCAGGTAAAAATAATCAAACAAAGCTACTACTATAGCTGGCTATGTTTTATCTTATTCCATTACACGGGAGATGTATGTAAGGTTTGTCATTATTGCCACTACACAGTAACGACAATGTTAGTTGAGGGATTTATATCGGGGCAAAGCATCCTAGGGCCACTCCATCATTTTCCAGCAGAGCCCATCCCATTTTCTCTACTGCCAAGTCCGCCTCAGTAGCCCTTGTCATTTCCCATTGCAGTTAAGCTAATCCTGACAGCATCCCCACCTGCACGTCCTTCCTGCTTTTCTAGTCTCTTGATACCAGGCTTCTCCATCCATCTCCACAGTGGAGGAGACTGAGACCACAGGGGACAGCCTGGTCCTACCACAGAGCTGAGGTGTGTGCTTGGTGAGGGCCACCTAGAAAGATGGATGTTGATATTCATTGATTCCCTGTTGGGCTAATCTCCAGAGAGTCCCAGTCAGGAGTGTGTACATGGAGGTGAAAAGATAACTTCCTGTAAGGGTGGTCTTATGAAGGGCCTTCATTTCATGACCTTCTCAGTGGTCAGTCATCTGGCCTTGTCTAAAGAGTATTTTGGGGGACTGAAGAGATGGCTCAGCATCTTGGAGCACTTAAAGCTCTTTCAGGAGACCCAAGTTATGTTCCCTGTATCCACACTGGGTTCTTCACAACTTCCTGTAAGGCCAGTTGCAGGATGCCTCTTCTGGCCTCCATGGGAACAAGTCCATACCCCACCCCCAGACACACACATTACACACAATTAAAAATAAAATAAATCTGCAAGGGCTCATTTCCTATGCATGCACTTCCTCCCCCTACCAAGCCAAGAAAGAAGACATGGTACTATCTGTGTTGGCTCCCTGCAACTCCATCCATGTACAAAAGACAACAGGGACCCCATGAATCTTGCCGAACCGCTCTAGTCTAGCCATTTGTTGACTATGTTTAGACATGAAAGCTGCAGTCAGAACAGATGATGGTGTTCATGCTGTGTTTCTCTTTCTTTTCTTTCTTTTCGTTTCTGCTTTACTTTCTGCATTAAGTTCTGAAGGCTCGGGGTATGTTCATTCTTTTTCTTTAATTTTAGTTTGTTCTTGGCTTTAAATTAAAATGCTTCCACTTCTAATAGTCTCAGTTGACAATATGGTCCTAAGCTGGTTGCTAAGGAGGCATCAAAGTCTCACAGGAGCAGTCAGGCTGGGGGGAGAAAGCATGGACAAGAGAGGAGACATGCCATGTCAGGATGCCTGGTAAAGCTCTCAGGCTCCCGTCTTTGGGCTAGGTGGATGCCCCAG
Source organism: Microtus pennsylvanicus (assembly GCF_037038515.1). NCBI lineage: Eukaryota > Metazoa > Chordata > Mammalia > Rodentia > Cricetidae > Microtus > Microtus pennsylvanicus. The sequence continues at coordinate 54,115,656 of NC_134590.1, read as the reverse complement.
CAGAGTGACTAGCACATGGCCTGAGTTTAAGCCCTAATTCTCTTCCTACACTAAGCAGCCTTCAGCAATCAAGCCACCAGCCAGAGTCTTTGGTTTCTTTACCCGAAAAGTATGGTAAATGTTGCAGTTGTAAAGATGAGAAGTCTTTCAAGTAGGGTTTCTAGCACTTTGGCTAATACAGAAGACATTTATGCGTGGTACCTACCTATCTTGTCTAAGACGCTAGAGACCAATCTGAGCTGCTCCTGGAATCCCCTGGGCATTTGTGTGAGAGACACCCGTCATGCTCAGACAGCAGCTGCAGGGCCTTCATCCTCAGCCAGTGAATGTCCCTTATGAAGAAGGCTCAGGCACAAATCTGCCGGGCCAGGTCATTACTTAGCAGAAAAACAAAGAATCTAGACACTGCAGCCACGGCTGGCTGGGTCCTGTGGGTAAGGGCATTGTCACGAATCAGCTTTTAGGCACACTGTAGGCCTGTTTTCCCATTTCGTTCCTCCCACAACTGTTTGCAGGCAGTGCATATAGCATAGTCTCTCAGAGAAAGGCAAAGGGGCGTCATTTCTTCCCATCAAGTTTCTACTTCCTTCACCTCCAGCATAACCTCTCTATCCTGGCCACTGCCATCCCAACACTTGCTTATCTTAGGGCACTTAGTAAGTGTGGAACAAGTTCCCGGGTGCTGAGCATCTTCCTCACTAACCCTCTTACCCACGTGATGATGCTAGTACCCTCATTTTACACACGAGGAAACAGACTCACGGAGGTGAAATAATTTGTCACAAGGCAAAGAGTAGAACGAACCAGGCTTCACACTCAAGTCTGAATAGTCTCAGAGAGCAAGAAGCACTAGGTAGAAACTTCCCAAGAAGGCCACATGCACTGTCGGGTGAATGGATCTGGCTAACGGTGCTCCCTGGGCTCAGAGGCAGGGCTCCTTCCAGCAAACGGAGCTAGCTGTCTGGAGAAGGTGGCCAGGCTAGCCTGAGGGGGGTAAAGCTCCAGCTTGGCTAGGGAAGGGTGGAGAGCACAAGGCATGCTTGAGGAGCTGGTGAACAAGGCAGAGAGCAAGGCAGGAGACGCAGATGGGGGTGGGCAGGGAGTGGGAAGCCTTAGTTTGCTTCCACTCATGAGTGGAGGTTGAAAAATATTAATAAAGCATGCCGTAGGAATCTCCTCCTGCCTCACCTGGCTTCATAGAATTTTTAGAATCTTTTCACACTCCTTCAAAGGAGTGTCCAGGGGTCTCTGAGAGACCTCGAAGCAGAGTATAAGAGGCCAAGTAATAACTTTCTAGACCTTTCTTTTCTACTGAGTCCTAATCCTGTTCTATAATCGTTAGCATTTTGGGCCTCAGCCTTTTCAAGCTGGCAGAACAAAAGCGACCGCTGAGGCCACGGAGGAAAGGTCGGAAGAAGGTGACAGCCCAGAACCTGTCCGATGGAGACATAAAGCTGCTGGTGAACATCATCCGGGCTTACGACATTCCTGTGAGGAAGCCCACAGTGAGGTGAGCGCCCCGGGAACAGCCTCACAAGGGGATGTGCGGAAACCAAGGCAGCCTGGTCCTTTATGTTTTATTGCAGTGGGACGCAAACATTCTGCTGAAGCCCCGCTCCTGTTACTTGGAAGTAATAGAGTCAGTCTAGGCTCAAAGATGGGGGTGTTGGGAGCATCCTGCAGAACACAAGACCAAGTGGTGCAGCTGAGCTACATGACAAACCGTGGGGATCCAGATGCTTTCCCGAGTCCTCATTGTCTCTCCTGCTTGCCTCCCTCTGCATTTGCTTCATTTTTCTCATGTGATGGAAGTTGTCCCACCAACTGTGCATCACCTTCTCAGGAGAGAAGCTGGGTGCTTACTGGGCTCAGATGCTGAGAATTCATGGTCTGGCCACCTACAGCACAGAGGCAGAGTCCAGGAAATGGGGCATTGGGAGAAATGGAGAGAACATGACTATCACGGGGTCCAGTCTGAGTTTCTTACAGAGACAGAAGGATAAAGAATTGAAATTCTTTTTGTGGGTACCCTTGTTGCTGCAGTGGATGAAAGTCGACGTTGTCCCTTCTCCATGTACAGTACCATGGTCGGCGCGTTCACATCCATCATTCCATTTAGCTCTTACCACTATCCCTACCTCTGCTTTACCAGGTGGAAAACAAACAAAGATGGTATACACGGCCTGGCCCAGGTCATCCAGCACTACCAGACTCCAGAGTGCCAATATAGCTTGTGGCACCTCCTTTCCTGTCTAGATTCTTCCTTTCTCCACCCCACTGTCTTCTCACCCCATTATTTTGCACTATTTTTCTTTTCCTATTTTGTGTGCATGGATGAATGCTTGGTATTGAACACGTGTATATGCGTGCGTGCACGTTTACGCTTGTGTGCAGAGGCCAGAGGAGGACATCAGGTGTCCTGATCTATCACGCTCTACCTTAGTCCTCTGAGACAGGGTCCCACTGAATAGAGAGCAAGACTGGTGGCCAGCTGGCCCCCAGCTGTCCTCCTGTCTCCCCCGCCCACAGTGCTGCAGTTACAGGTGTATGTACGGACCGACCGAGCTTTTTATACTGGTGCTGAGATCCAAACTCCAGTTCCCATGCTTGTGAAGCAAGAGCCCTTACCCACTGGCATCTCTTCAGCTCCCACCCTTTTCTTTTACTAATTCTTCATCCTGCTGCGGAACATCTATTGATATAGTGAAAGAGAACCATAATGAGATAGAGCCAGGACTCTGCTGCAGAGAGGGACTGGGTTTTTCACGTGACACAGGCACCTTTTGGAGTGGAGGAGGGGGGAAGCTGTCCTTTCTCTGCTCTCAGAGAGACATGCAGGCCTGGGAAGGGAAGTTGGGGAACGACTTGGTAATCACAAGGTGCCCCACTCAAAGCCTTCTGGATGTCAGGAAGCTGAGAGACAATGGCCACTCTGAGATTGCCAGTGACATCACAGAAACCATCTCAGTAGACACTCCTTGTCAATGACTCCTTTCATGACTCTCCCTCCTAGCAAGTTCCAGCAGCAATCGAGATCTTCAAGGACTTTCAGTGAAAAGCAAACTGCTGCCCCCAACATGCACAGCCCAGTGCACAGCACTGACTACCCCCTTGGCCAGGTGAGAGAACAAGGCTGGCTTTCTGCTTTGAATCCTGTCCTGAAGGTCCTCAAGATTTGCCTTTAAGGGCCTTGGCTATAGTTCAGTTGGTGTAGCGCTTGTCTAGCGTTCCCAAGGCCCTAGGTCAATCCTTGGCATGGTATAAGCTGAGTGTGGTACTGTTTATAGTTTTTGCACTGTGAAGGTAGAAACAAGAGGGTCAGAAGTTCAAAATCAGGGGCTAGAGAGGCAAGCTCAGTAGTTAAGTGCACTTGGCTGCTTCTAGGTTCTAGTCCCTCCTGGAAACTCACAGCTGTCTGTAACTCCAATTCCAATGGATGAGATGCCCTCTTCTGGTTGGCCTCTGTGGGCACCAGGCATACCTGTGGTACAAACAAATACCCATGCACATAAACTAAAAATAAATATGCAGGCATTATGGCATATGCCTTTAATCCTAGCACTCAGGAGGCAGAGACAGGTGGATTTTGTTTCAAGGCCACCCTGGTCTACATAAGGAGTTCAAGGCCAGCCAGAGTAACCCTACCTCAAAATGTTAGAAACAAAGAATAATCTTGGTGTAGCACAAAGAAATATACAAATTGGAAATAGTTCAGCAAGGCAATTTCTTTTGCAAAATGAGTGCACCAGAACCCAGACACAGCTAGGGAGCACACCAAGGCAGAACGTCCATCTGGCTTTCATTCGAACACAGGTGGTGACTGGGTCTTAACCCCCCTCATTGGCTTTCAAAATCAGCTAGTTTTACAAGAATCACAGTGGAAATGAAGGAAAAGGGAAGGGTCCTGCCCCAGGTCATCAAATTCCAGGAATGCAGAGGAGGGGGTGATTTCCTGCAAATACAGGTTTTACCAGGTGGCAGGGGGATTAAAGATAGGAGAGATGTATTATATTTAAAAGCAAAGTTGAAAGTCATCCTCAGCTCCATAGTGAGTTTAAGACCAGCTTAGTCTGAATGAGACACCAACATCCCCTAAGAAATGGCTGGAGCACTAGGGATATCAGAGGAGAAACTTGCCCATGGGGATTTACAACTTGCAGGGGAACTCTGGGGCTCAGTCAGTGGTGGGCAGCAGACCAGGCCATGGCGAGTGCAGTTCAGTTGTGCATGTATCTTGTTTTCTATTTAAATCTACCCTCACCTCAAGATGCCAATAATGGACTGGGAGGAGGTCACTGGATCTCTCAGTCCCTCATCCTATGTGACATTGAAGAAATCTCCTTTTTCTGCTTTTCACCAAAAGAAAAAAGAGAGAAAGAATTACCCACAAATTCTTGAACAGACTTCCTATTTCATTTTCTTCTGAAAAGTATTATTTAATAAGCATGTTCTCCTTTGCCTAGGATAGAAAATAGTCACGTATCTGATAATCACAGCTCCTCCATCAAGAATAAAATAACTAACCATTACACACTTGAAATTTGCTCGACTTTCAGGTCTTAGTCCGTCCTTTTGTGGAAGTCTCTTTTCAAAGAACAATCTGCCACACAACTACAGCTGAAGGACCAAATCCCAGCTGGAACGAAGAACTTGAGCTTCCATTCAGGTAAACGGAACACTCTTCTGTAAGGAGCTGGAGTGGCTGCAGGGAAAGAAAGCCTCCTGGTTGGGGGAATGGAGCCAGACCCTGCCTCTCAGTGCCCACAGCTGTCTCTGCTCTATGAGTGAGGTTGCAGTGTGGTGGTGCATGCTTTTAACCCCTGCACTTGGGAGGCAGAGGCATAGAGGGTTTCTATGAGTTCGAAGCCAGTGTGGTCTACAAGAGCTAGTTCCAGACAGGCACCAAAGCTACAGAGAAACCTTGTCTCAAAAAACAAAAACAGAAAGAAAGAAAGAAAGAAAGAAAGAAAGAAAGAAAGAAAGAAAGAAAGAAAGAAAGAAAGATGTGTATTCTATGTCCTTAAAGATACTTGGACAAAAAAACCCTCTCTGCTCCCACTTGACATTTCCCGTGCTCTGACACTGAGTGTTCGTAGAATCTGTTTTGCCTGTTTTCATGGTCTCTGTTTATGCGCTGTCTCACAGGGCCCCGAACGGGGACTACAGCACGGCCAGCTTACAGTCAGTGAAGGACGATGTGTACATTAACGTTTTTGATGAAGTGCTCTATGATATCCTAGAGGTAGGTTTTCAGTCTTGCGGGAATCATCTGAACCCTGCGTTCACCTTCATATCCTCTACCACTCTCCGTCCCAAGTACAGGTGAAAGTGGAGGAAGGAGTCAAAAAAGGAAAGGCAATTCCACTTGCAGTGGAGCATTTCCTGTTCCAGGGTTCTGTTAGCTGCTTCAGATATGCTGCCTTACTCAATTCCTAAGTAATTCCATGACGCAAGTTATACCAACAGCTGACAATGAGAAAACTGAAATTCCAAGGAGTGGCTTTCCTAGGGTGGCAAACGTAAACACTGGAACCCAATCCACAAGCTTTCAGCTAAAATCTTGCTACTCTCTTGCCAGCAAATTAATTACATGGGAACCTCAGGAAAAGGTTCAGTAGGTAAAATGCCCACTGTGCAAGCACCAGAATGTAAGTTTGGAGCCTTAGTACACATGTAAAAGCTGAGTGGGATGGTATGCACCTGCTTGAGGGTAGAGGAACCCTGGAGCTTGCTATCTAACTAGTCTAGCCAGAACAGGAAGCTCCCAATCAATGAGTGACCCAGACTCAAAGAATAAGGTGGAGAAGAAAGTATGCCAAACACACTGGCATTGATTTCTGGTATCCAAGAACACCCACACAAATCTGTTGTGAAATATTACTTTAACTAGACAAAGATGTGTTACATTTGTTTATGCTTCATTTGTTTAATTGCATAAAGATGTGTTGCTTTGCCTGCCTAAGGCACCTGATTGGTCTAATCGAACACTGAACAGCCAATAGATAGGCGGTAGAATGATAGGTGGGGCTGGAGGGCAGAGAAGTAGGAGGAGGAAGCTAGGCTTGGAGAAGAGAAGAGAAAATGAGGAAGAAAGGGAGAAGCCCAGAGCTAGCCAGCCACACAGCCACCAGCCAGTCAGACACAGAGCAGGACATACAGAATAAAGAAAGATTAAAAAGCCCCAAGGCAAAATGTAGATGAAGAGAAACAGGTAAAATTAAGTTATAAGAGCTAATGGGACGTTTGTGTGTCATGATTTGGGAGCTGGTTGGTGGCCCCAAAGAAAGCCTGCTACACACACCTGTTCACATGCATAGACAGAGAGAGACACAACATAAATGCTTAAAGTTCTTAAATAATGATTACTTCTCATGCTTCCTTTAGGATGACCGTGAAAGAGGAAGTGGAATGCATACGCGTATCGAGAGACACTGGTTAGGGTGTGTGAAAATCCCATTTAGTACTATCTATTTCCAAGCAAGGGTGAGTAACAAAAGTCAGAATTACATGCAACTAGGAAACATCTCTATCCATTCTTCCTAGCAAACACTCAAAACTGTGGGGAAAAAATGTATGTGCACAGCGTTTGGAAAAATAATTACATCAAGTCACAGATCGTCCATCATCCTTGCATGAGATATTCATTACTCCTGTTCTTCTGAGTTAATAGCTAATGTATGACTACTTGAATCTAAGACTTTTAAAACATTTAAACAGAACTAAAGAATATGGAACAAAGTGAAATTTGTCAGAATGACAAAAGATGAGTGGATGTGTGCCTGAAAGTAACTTGAAAACATGGGCAGTTGATTGCCCATTTTACCCAGTGCATTTATCAATATTTCTGAAAGTGTGTACTCTTTAAAACATGAAAAATGATTAATGCAGGCATGCCTGACAAAGACACCCTTTTGTAGACGTAACGGTTCAGCTGAATAAATCCGTGAGGTTGGCAATTCTTTTATAACTTCGTAACTCTACTGAGGCGGTTAAAGACTCTGGAATCTGTTAAGTGTCCCAGCATTAAATCCATGGCAATGGGCAACTGTGTGCTACTGTGATTGCTACACAGGGCAGATGCTGCCAAGACCAGAGGCTCTCCAGCAAAAGACCCAAAGCAAACCTCTATTCTACGAGGCTCAGATTGCTGTGAACCAGAGACTGGAATTACGATCTTCCTTAAGCCAAAGGGACAATCTCCCACTATAGTGATGTGCTTACCATGAGAATCATGTTCCCCCATGTAACAGATTTTTAAAAGAAATAATAAGCATATCATCTTACAAGTGAAGTTGCCTGTAATGTCTGACAGTTACTGAACCTCAGGTTTGGAGGTTATTTAGAAATTATTACACTGAATGAATGGCCTAATATGTGGACCTCCTTTGCTTTGTGGTGGCAGCGCGCATGCTCTTACAGCTCACCCTGCAGGAGCTTACGACCTCTGGAGGCGTGTTTGTTATGTACCGGCTACAGCTAAAAAACACAGCTAAACAGCAGAGAAAGATGACACAAGAGGAAGTAGAACAATAGACCCCTTCGCAGGGCAATTATCTAGACTCTGACAAATACACATTACTGAAGACAAGCAGACTATGCTAAGACATTAGTGAAAGAAACAAGCTATGTGTAAGGGTATACCAACGGCAAAGTCAGAGATGACATTAGATCTAAGCCTTGAAACACTGGTAAGATTCTGAAAGGCAGGGAAGGAAAGATGGGCAATCAGAAAAGGGGAAGGCTGTCAGCCAATGAGTACGCACTGCACGCCAGACATTGCTTAGTCCCTCAGGTCTCTTAGCTCACTTCCTGCTCACCACAGCCCTACAAAATGGGTCCTGTTATGCTCTCCTTCTTCCAAAATGAAGCAGCTGAAAGACTGGGAGTTTAAGACAAGAACTGAACCCAGAAAGCATTCACAACTGGTGCACACTGTAACAAACAAAAGAAGTCAGGGAAGCATAGAGCCCTTCCTATTGAGAACTTAGGGATTCTAACCTGGACCAAGCTTGATGTTTATCTGATGCATTCGATTATTAGAAACGGCCATTCCTCTGGAACGTCTGTTACAAAATCGCCACAGTGCTTACCAAGTCATATTTTCCTCGCAGATTGACGGCACATTTAAAATAGACATTCCTCCAGTTCTTCTGGGCTATAGTAAGGAGCGAAACATTATCATGGAAAGAGCCTTTGATTCTGCCCGGAGCTTGAGTGAAGGCTCTTACATCACCCTGTTTATTACCATCGAACCTCAACTGGTTCCTGGAGAACCAATACGAGAAAAGGTAATGAGGTAAATCTGGAAAACCACAGTGGACGCTGAAGTCTAAGAAATGCTTGCTAGGCTCAGTGTGTATAAACTTTTACTGAACTGCATAAACAGAAGTTCTCCTGCTTTAACATTCATCCACTATGTCTTCAGCTAGCACCTAGGGTGACAATGGAACAGACATGCGCATTTACAGCCTAGGAAGGAGTTAAGGCAATCATCAACGCAAACTTTTAGGAAAGCAAGACAAATATGTTCTACTTTTAGAACCATCTTTTCCACATGAATAAAATGGAGTATGTCAGTTGGAAAATCAGATTACTATTTGGCATTTACTGGCAAGAACGCTAAGGAGAGATTCATATCTTTGATCTCAGGTCCCCAGCTGTACTATGAATTCAGTTCACACAGTCATAGGCAGATGACCTTCAGTGACCACAATGTACTTTATGAGAAAAAAATGTGTGCATCTTAAATAGCTGCAGCAAACAGTCTATCATGTAACAGGTATGGTGGTATACACCTTTAAACCCAGGGAAGCAGAGGCGGAGGCAAGTGGATCTCCATGAGTTTGAGGCCAGCCTGGTCTATGTAAGTGAGAACTTTCCTCAAAACAACAAAATCTACCATGTTTACATGCATGTATAAACTTAACTTTCAAGTTACTGTGCTATGTGATTGTATGCACCCCTTGGTTTCCAACTATCTTCAAGTCTGAAATGGGGATGGAAAACTGAGCCAACTTCTGGGTTTTGCAATATTACAGTTTATTTTGCAGAAAAAAAAATACTAGGTTTATATCTCATCAGCAAAGCCTGCTCAGGAAAGGAAGCATTAATGGAAGCACAAATATCCTGAAACAGCAATCTCAGATCCTAAAACATCATTGCTAAAGCTAAGGTTCTCAAGAAAACAGAATAGATTCCCATCAGATTATTTTCAGAAAAGGAAATATCCTGAATGTCTATCTCTAGGCACAAGCTCAGGAGAAAAACAAGCATGCCCATACACAAATGTTCTAAGGTTGAGGGCAGGATTGTGACTTCGAAGTTAACCTGGGAACCTACTGCTACCTTTGGTGACATTTCACTGCCTCTCTGTGGCTGTATGCATTTTCCACTGACCTCTGACATGGCAGACAAATTGGTTAACAGGCCCCTGACAACTACAAATGCAGTGGTAGAAAGCCCCACCTGTGATTCCCACACACGATGTTCAAGAAAGAGAAGCTCTCAGCGTGAAACACCAGGACCACAGCCTGGAAATGGTTTTCCACTAACTACAACATTTTAGGATGGCAGATCAGAACTGTCTCTCCCCCATCCTACTTCAAATGATCTCTTAGAAAGTATTTACTCCAACAAAAGTTTTCTAAGTCAGTAGCAACCCTGAACTAGTTACTTTAACATCCCTAACTTTACAATGTTTAGGTTAAAAAGTCTATAACATGGGTTGTTAATACTGTTTTTCTGTCATTTCTTTTTTGTTGCCTATGGTAGATGAGTGACATGCTTAAGAAGGTACCGAGTGTCTTGTTTTACAGTCCATAGGTCAACAGCTATGCTTTCACTAGCTGCTTTTGTCCACTGCCTCCAGGGAACAGGCAGTGGGTCCCAGTGTCTGTGCGATCCCTTAGCAATGAACTGTAGATGCTGCAGAGCCACAAAGAATGAACAGCCATGTGTGTAGCATGTGTGAGACCCTGGGTGCAATCGCCAGTATATAAAAGGACAAAAGAATGCCTTTTGGCCCATTTGCCATTATATTTGTCAGCAAGTCATTGACTTTAAATGTCTCCTGCATGTTGGTAGCTCAGCTTCACTTCCCACGACTGATTCTTAGAAAGACAATGCAGATATTGTTTCTAACAGTTATTTCTAGTCATTTGAGCTCATCTCAACTGACTGCTCAAAGGCAGGATGAACTCATTCTGTTTTCTGGAAATGTTTCATTAACAGACAGGTCAAAGAACTGAACCCTTTAAGAATCTTCTAAATTGTGTTTTGAATAAACCCGAATCTGTTAGTTCCATCCAAATTTGCTTCAGAATAAACAACTTAAATTCTTGTGACATTTGGCCTTCTGTGACACTTCTGAGATCACGAACAGCACACTTCTCCTGAAGTGCTGGTGTCCTAGATGCATGTTAATGACTTGATAATCAGTAGGTGCCAGGCTCAGGAAGTAAAATGTCAAATACCAGGTCCTGCCTTCAAGATGCATAGCAGGGCATTTGAGTCCGAGTAGCTGAGACATTTTCTGCCACACTTGTCAACCTGAAAGGCCAACAGCTGACCCAGGGTCTCCTGATCTAGACCGTGCCTGCAGTTGTTTCTCCTACATCCTCTCAGGTCTCCCCGTAGCACCCTGTAGCACCTGCTCAATTCTTGAACTGTTTGGCTGCTTATTCATGTTCCTCTCTAGACTAGAAATTTCTTGAGGAAATTTTCCTAACCCAGAGTGTCTGAGATCTTTTAGACTCTTGGGAAATATTTTTCAAATGTCTACATGAATGAGGAAATGACAAATTTAATAAATAAATTTAAAGGAATAAGAATGAATTCAATAGTTTTTTCATACCATCATTGTTCCATAATTTTCCATTTTTCTAAAATTACAACAGTTTCTGACCTGACAGTTCTACCCTAGGCTAGGAATCTGTGGCACTGTTCACATTTGAGATGTGGGATTCTGAGATCTCTTCCCCTTTAAAAGACTAAGTCAAAACACACATAAAACTCTGTTGCTTGGGGCTCATCCATCACATTAGTATTCCATCATTTAATCTGTATAGTTATTTTTATTAATCTAATAGCTTTCATAAGGCTTGCTAATTCACTACTTTCTGTCTTATTGAATCTAAATTAAGTACTTAATGCTCCTTCTAATTCTTAAATTATCAATACAATTAAATGAAGCTTCTGAGAAACCAAGAAAAATTACTTCATAAGCAATCACTTAATGATACTTTTGAAACCACACACCCAGTTCAGAGCCTTTGTGTCTGCTGTGATCATATACACTCCATAAAGTATTTCTTTCTGCAGTTTGATAGCCAGGAAGATGAGAAATTACTTCAAGCAGCAGAGAAGTTTCAAGCCGAATGTGCCTCACGGTTCCCACAGCGCCAGTGCCTTACGACAGTAATCGACATGAGCGGGAAGACAGTGTTCGTCACGCGCTTTCTCAAGCCCTTAAACCCTCCTCAGGAGCTCCTCAGTGTCCACCCCAACGACCCACAGGCAACCGCAGTGAGTGTGGCCCAGACAAGCGGTGACATTTAAAATGTTTCAACTCAATGTACTGCCAGGCTACTGTATTTCATGATACTTGAGATATTAAGTACACAAAGATCATCAGAGATGAAAGTGATGATTCAGACTGTCTTATGGCCATGAGGATATCTGTCTTTAGAGAAATCTGAAGTACCAGAGATGATGATAATCCTTTTTTCATCCTTCCCATAGATAACTGATTGCTTACTATGCCACTGGCTTTATAGTATGTGCTGAAAGATTAACATGTGAAACTTCCGAAGTCTTACATAAACATATTTTAATCATATATTCTCAGCAAATGTTAGTCATGCAATTTCTGCTTTACCAAATACTCAGTATTCTGCTTAATGCTATAAGCATCACTGAATTCAAATAGCTGCTGTTTGAACAATATGTATTTTCAATATTCAGCCCATCCTACCATGAACTCACACTGAGATATTAAATATACATGTACCATTTGCTGGCATCGCAACTTCATACCCACCATAAAATTGCATAAAAGCCATATGTTAAGACAATTTTAAGTGAATACTACAACCCATAACTATTTCTAGGATATGGATAGTAAAGCTAGTAATTCTAAGTTTTAATATAGTCATATATAAATGCACATATATATGACTATAATAGATATAGAATTTACTGTTTACAATTAGTTTCTATAGGAAGCCAGGTAGGATGTTGTGCATTGTTGGCAGAGATTGATCTCGGCCTCAGGCATGCTAGACAAGTGCTCTGCCACGGAACTGCATCCTCAGTGCCGGTAATAGCGACTTCTGTTCTTCCTAGCATTGTAGATGTGCATAAACTTCTTCCAGGGAACACTGTTTAGAATAGATGAAATAGTTCCAATATTTTTAAGTTATGAATAATACAGAACTGAGAGAAAACAAAGAGAAGAAATCAATTACACTAGAAAGATACCTGAAATAGCATTTGATCTCAGGTTTTCTGGTAACTCAAGATGACTAGAACTGGGTTTTTGATGAGCCACAAGGCTGAGGGAGAAAGCAGTTAAGGCATTGAGAAACAGAAACAAAAAAAAAAGGTATCTGGCCCAGTTACTAATATTGTTCTCTTCTGAAACCTCCTGAGCGAGGACTCCATAGTTCACACAGCTCGCAGCACTACCGTCTTTCCTCCAAGCTCTGCTTACAGTTTTTAACTGCTTTTCTAGTCCAAAGTTTCAAAGTCTTCCACATCTATTAAAAAACAAACAAACAAACAACAAAAAAAAACACCTCATAATAACAATAGCCCAAACCCTAATACCAATTTCTGTCTTAGTTACTTTTCTATTTCTGTGATAAAACATGACCAGGACAAGTTATCAGAGAAAGAGTCTGGGGTTTACTGTTTCAGAGGACTAGAGTCCATGATGGTAATGTGACGGTCTGGTGGAGGACCAGCTGAGAGCTCACATGTTGATCCACAACTGGGAAGCAGAGAGAGAGAGAGCACAGTGGGAGTGAATGAGCATTTTGAAATCTCAAAGCCAACTCCCAGCAACAAGGTCACACCTCTTAATCCTTTCTATCCAAGGATCAAGTGTTCAGATATGACCCTAAGAGAGCCGTCCTCATTCAGACAACCACACATGGGTTCCAGAAATCAAACTCAGCTTCTTAAGCTCAAACAGCAAGTGTGTTTACCTGCTGGGAGAACTCATTGGCCCCCAAATGTCCAAATTCTTAAAAGAAAATTCATAGAAGTATATTCATGGGAAGTCAATAAACTTAAAAGTAATTGGCCTCCTTAGAGATAAACTGTGAATTATACTACAATGACCAGAATTGACTCCATATTCTATTCCCTCCTAAAATGAGCTAGTGCTCCTTAGAGGAATAAATGACTGCTTTCAGGACTAGGCTAAGAAAAGTACAGCACAAGATGATGCCAAAAAATAAGGAAATACAAATGAAAAAAGAAGTGAGGGAGATAATGACATTTCAACGGCACACTAGTGCCAGTTTCTCTGTGAGATAACTTTCTTCATAGCTTTAGAAGAGGATTAAGATATCAATGCATTAAGTAAACACTTTGTGAACATCGATTTCATCCTGCACACATGCATGAAACATCTATTGGGAGTTTAAGTGGGGATGCAGATTTCTATTTTATTGGCAGTTAATTTTCTTTGCACAGGAACTGGTAGCGCGATACGTGTCCTTGATCCCTTTCTTGCCGGATACGGTTTCGTTTGCTGGTATCTGTGACCTATGGAGCACGTCTGATGTGAGTCCTTCCTCGCCGCTTTCCTGCCTTAGCTGAACATCAGCTAAAGGCCTTGCATAACCTGAGATTGCATCACTCATCAGTCATCATAAAAAATCTGCTTGGCCATCTGTTAGCAGTTTAGAGCTAAATTCTGAAATATCTTTATTCCTGGTTCAGTTTTATCAAACTGCAAAAGTTAAAGAAAATATAGGCTTGGGATATAACTCAGTGGTAAACGCCTGCCTAGCAGATGCAAGGACATCAGTTAGATCCTCAGCAACACCCACCCGAACAAAAAGTACTGTTTCAAAGAATTATTCACACAAAGAATGGAAACATTTCACTTATATTGATGTGGAGTTAACCTAATATTACATTAATAATATCACAGCTTTGCTTAGAAAAAGTCTAAATCTCATTCTACAATAAAAAAAATTGTATATCTTTAATCTGTGAGCTTCCTAATTAAGGTATGCCATGTCAAACACATTCTTGGCACCAAGTCAGGGACCATGGGTGGTATGAAGCAAAGCAAACCTATATTATAGCATGGGTATTTAATGTGCTTCTGAATTTCATGTTGTCTGACGTTTCCATAAAATTTAATATACTCAGCTTTCTTTGATGGAAGGTGCTAAATTTAAAAACTTCAGTTGTACTTTAACTTTTTCCTCCCAAATGCATCTTGGCAACATAAATCTTGGCATTTTTAGAGGAAAAGATGTTAGAGCCAAGAGGGGTTTTTTTCTCAAAAGAGGTATACGAAAACATACGAAGAGAACAGAATGGCACCTTTGCCTCTGGACTTCAGCATCTGCAAGGCTCCTAACTCCTTAGGACCCTCCCAAAGCTGTTCTGGGATAAATCAGGGAGTTCATGCAATGCACTTAGAAAATGTTTAGCCCTAGTGAACTAGCTGATACACAGTGAGGTGGAACCATGGAAATTTACTGTTTCTATCCACTGTGAACATATTGGTTCTGGATATTCATGCCATCAGCATCAATCTAGAGAAAACATGATGTCCATTAAAGAATCATCAGCATTAAACAAAAATGTCTGATCTCAACTAAGACATTAAATTTTGCATGAGAATGCTAATATGATGGGACATGCATGTTTCTAATCCTAGTCCTGGGGACAAGGAGGCTGAGGTTGAATGACTTCCAGTTCAGGGCCAGTCTGCGCTACATAGTGAGTGCCAGACCAGCCTGAACCACAAAGCAAATAAGACCCTGTGTGCATGGTCAATCTAGAATAAAACAGTCAATATAACTTTTTTTCTCTTTTTGTCAGCAATTCCTTGATCTCCTGGCAGGAGATGAAGAAGAGCATGCAGTGCTGCTATGCAATTACTTTCTGTCCCTGGGTAAGAAGGCATGGCTGGTGATGGGCAATGCCATTCCTGAGGTAAGGCCACAGGGGGTGCTATTAACAAAAAGATGTGTTATCTAAGCAGATGCTCCTCATGGGCAGGGCTAATTTTCATGACAGTTCTTTCAGTTGCCATGAAGTAGCAGAGACACCACAAGAGGCACACAGAACCACAATGGATCCACACGGAGTGGCTTCACAGCATACTCAGGGCTGTACACTTCAGAGATTCTGGCACATCTAAACATTTTACCACCTACAGCCCAGATTTAATATGCGGCCTGCTCCATCAGTGTTCCCCACAATCTCACTCCCTTGGATACTATGCTAAAGGGTGAAGGGAACTCTCTCCATTTGCCTCTTTTACTGTTACTACTTTGGGAGGGAGTGGAAACACACCAGATAAAACACAGTAAGAAAGAATGTTGGCAGCTGTGTTTTGCTGTTCTTGTCAACATATTAAAGTTTAAAAGACTTGGTGACTCTCGGAGTATTCCCTACCCCCTAGAGCAAAATACAATGTTTAGGGAACAATGAGTAATCCTGGGACAAGGTTAAAAAGTTTGTGTGGATAGTAGCAGTTTACCCGAAGTGGTGTTCTAAAGAAGCCATGATGCTCCAAGAGCCCTTGGGAATTATATACTATGAGTTCCACCTGGAAAAGACAAGGCAAGCGAGCCATGGGCCTGCACTCAAGGTTCTGTGACTCTCAGCAAATCATACAACTCCAGGGCTGTTTGTGAACATCATGTGAATTCATGCATCAGCATTATTTATTCTGAATAAAAGAATCTATAATATATGACTATTCCAAGTAAGAAGTAAACATCCTTCATCTCAATCACTGGGTGTATATCCTTCCAAATCTATGTGTTCATGCAAATATAGACTGTGTCTCAAAGGTATGTGACTTTATTAGGAACTGTAAAAGCGTTTTGGCCTAACCAGCCTTCTAGGTATTCAAATGGCAACTTTACTGGCTCTGTAAAAGGTCCCACTAACAAGAGTTCTTCAGAAAGCCTTAAGCTATACTGATTGATAAGGCAAGTAATATCTTTGATTACTAGTAGCACTCTATTAGTACCAAATCCAAAATTTCTAAAAAATATCGATTCCCATTTTTAAATCCATTAGCCATAAAATTTAGAAAGCAGAGGACCAGCTAAAATGAAGAATTGTTTCTGGGACTGGAGAGATGAATCAGCAGTTAAGAATACTTACTGCTCTCATAGAGGAAGTTCAGTTCTCAGCATCCATGTTAGGAAACTCACAGCCTATAAATCCAGCCTGGGAGATCTCTCACCCTCCTCTAACTCCTTCAGTAGCCACCTGCCTGTGTGTGCACACATGAGCGTGCATGCACACACAGAGATTAAAACATAAATCATGTTTTAAAGAGAATTCTGTAAACTACTATGACTTTATTTTATAATTAATTGAAAAATATTTTATTGGCTATTTTTCTTAGGGTCCAACTGCCTATGTGCTAACTTGGGAGAAAAATTATTATTTAATATGGAATCCCTGCAGTGGACATTGTTATGGACAATATGATACATTCTGCCCTTTGAAAAGTGTGGGCTGT
Organism: Microtus pennsylvanicus; assembly: GCF_037038515.1. Lineage (NCBI taxonomy): Eukaryota > Metazoa > Chordata > Mammalia > Rodentia > Cricetidae > Microtus > Microtus pennsylvanicus. The sequence continues at coordinate 54,098,927 of NC_134590.1, read as the reverse complement.
TTAATTGGTACTGATAATGTGAGTATTACCATTTCCTCTTAAATATGGCTGTTTTTGTAAGTTGACCAATTTATGTATAGATTTTATATAGGGAAAGAATGTAGAAATATGAATATTCAAATGAACATTTATATAAATATAAGTAAGTTGGCAGAATTAGAAGAACTGGCCACTTTAACTAATCCTAAATTAAACTTTTGGTTTAATTAATCATCTGACCTTCAGAAGCAGTACAGAAGGTTTTTAGATTCAGTTTTTGTCCTGGCTCTATCTTATTAGCATTCCACAACAGAGCTTACAATGCCTAGCCCTTCTGTCAGAGCAATTTGTCACCTGAGAAAACTGGGTTTAAAAAAAGTGTGTGTGTGTGTGTGTGTGTGTGTGTGAGAGAGAGAGAGAGAGAGAGAGAGAGAGAGAGAGAGAGAGAGAGAGAGAGAACATGCCTGTGAATGTGAAAAAACTGAGAACAACTGATACTATATCACTGATTGTAAAATTCATATAAACTTTAAAATATTTTAAAGAAAAAATGCAGCTTGTTTGTATCTTTGCTTCCTTTACTGCTTCTCCCTCTACCATATCACACACATCTGCTAACATATCCTAGTGTTTTCTTCACTGCCACTCCATATATCATATATACAACCTGTGTACATATCTGCTAACATATATCCTAATGTGCTTTATTCATTGCCAATCCCTTTATCATACACCGTGTACATACCTGCAAAGATATATGTAATGTACTTCCTTCACTGCGTCTCCCTATATCATATATATATATATATACAAACACACACATACATACATACATACACACCTGTGTACATATCTGCTAACATATATCCTAATGTGCTTTATTCATTGCCAATCCCTTTATCATACACCGTGTACATACCTGCAAAGATATATGTAATGTACTTCCTTCACTGCGTCTCCCTATATCATATATATATATATATACAAACACACACATACATACATACATACACACCTGTGTACATATCTGCTAACATATATCCTAATGTGCTTTATTCATTGCCAATCCCTTTATCATACACCGTGTACATACCTGCAAAGATATATGTAATGTACTTCCTTCACTGCGTCTCCCTATATCATATATATATATATATATACAAACACACACACACATACATACATACACACCTGTGTACATATCTGCTAACATATATTCTAATGTACTTTTTTTAGATTTGGTTTAATATTCAACACCATGATTCACCACTAAGGATAAATTTTGATGTCACAAAGCCCAAACTATGGAAATCTTTTTTTTCACGAAGTCTTCCATATCCTGGCCTTTCCAGTGTTCAGGTAAAATTCTATTAACAATCAAATGTGGATAAAGTGATATGAAATCCTTATGTGAAAAAACTACTTATTTCTTGGCCCTTAATTCTACTCTTAAGTTAGTTAATATACTAAATTTACATGTAAGATTTAAAACATTAGTTCGGTACCTTGTGACAAATTTACATGAAGACACATACATTCACATATATGAAGAACAGGTATTCACATTTTAGACATATTTGAAAGTTTTTATATAGAAAGTCCATGACTTAAATAGAATTTTCATGAAGTAGAATCACAAAATACAGTTAAATTTTTTTATGCTGGTGTTAATTCACTAAATTGATCCTAACTGCAAAGGATGAAATCAAACTATAGGTCCAACCCATTGAACCTGCTTATAACATTAATCTCAGAGTCTGACAAGTAGACTCTAATTTGTAAGCTTGAACATTATTTATTAAAAGTGTTTGGACACACATACTTAGAATATAAAACAACTGGGTTTGTAATAAAAAAAATAACCTTTTATATGACACAAACAGTTCAAACAAGCTTTACATTGCCCTTCAGAAATTCTCGCCTGTGAGAAGGTAGTACATATGAGATTTTTCACAGGAATGCAATCTGAGGTAGCTTAAGAATGGGAGCAATAAGAGACAAATTATACTACACAATGTAACACCTTGTAGTAGTCAAATAATTGCCTTAATAAAACTTAGCACTTGTAAATGTGTGTTTTTATTATCCCTAATACAATATAAAGGCAGAAAAAGGAAGTTGCATCTTCATAAAATAAATCTCAAATTTAGAAAACATGCAAAAACACTGCAGACTGTCTAGGAATACACAGATCTGCAGTAAAATAATAAACACAATTAGGTCACTTATCTTCACCTACTACAATGTAAACATAAGATTTGCTCATGGCCATATACCTATGCCCATCCCCGCTAAGGGTGCTTAGCAACAGTAAGTCCTTAATGGTCATTGAAAGAAAGCTCTGAACACAACTTCAGTTCATGGTTACTTGTGTGACAGGTCTAAGGGAAATAAAACCCAGAAGGAATGACAAAGCATTGTAATCTGTGACACTTCCCTTGCCCTTGGTTCTAATCTCCTTGGCATCTCTTGGGCTGTGTTTTCTTAGTCTCAAATTTCATTACTTAAAAAGAAAAACAGGAGCAGAAACAGTGACTCAGAGGTTAATAGCACTAGCTGCTCTTGCAGAGGACCAACATTCAGTTCCAAGCACACATTCGGCAGCTCACAACCGTCTATAACTACAACTCTAAAGACTCTGACGCCGTTTTCTGGCCTCCAGGGAACTGAAAATAAGTCTAGAAATGGAAGAAATGCCTATGCAAATTAAGTGTAGGTACTGACTGAACTTTCTGTTTTATAGCCTGAAGAGCTAATTTATCAACACACAGACAAAACGGCTGCGGCTGACCTGCAAGACAGGTAACAAAATACCCACAGATCCATAGGCAATCTATCACGATAGGTATAATAACAAACTTTAAACTCACAGCTTAGATCAATATGAAATGATCAGGATTGTTAGACTTTATGTCTGCAGATACCAAGTACAGATATGACATCTAAATCCCGACACAAATGAGGAATCAGCATAAGCATGTTGTGGGCAAAAATACAGGGGTGAATATTAGTTACATGTAGGTCTCTAAAGACTAACTCATGTTGAAACTTAATGTCCTGTAATTATGGGTCTTGTTGGTACACATGAGAATTCTTGGCTTAAATACGCCTCTTTTGTCTAATTAGTGGCTTGTAGAACTTCATCTAGTTTGTGAATCTAACCCATAGTGAAGGCTGGTTAAAGCCTGTGTGAGTCTTTGTAATTCCACTAATGCTGTACAACTAACTGCACTACTCGGTTTCACAAATGAGAGCTGAGGTTCAGAGTGGCCCACACTATTAATGTTAAAGTGGGCTTCTGACACCTCGACAACAGACCATTCTGATGTCAAAGCCTGTGCTTCATTCTCATTGAGTCACATTGTGTGAAAACAAGTTTGTCAAATTATACGGGATTAAAGGTAACTCTTTAAGACATTCTTGCTAGGAATACCAATTTACTCCCAATTCTCCATAAAGCCTTTGTGTGGGAATCTCTCCCAACCTTCCTAATGTTGCAATGCTTTAATACAGTTCCTCATGTCATGGTGACCCCCAACAATAAAATTATTTTCATTTTTACATCGTAACTGTAATTTAGCTACTGTTCTGAATAGTGTAAATATGTTTTTCAATAGACTTAGGCAGCCCCTGTAAGAGGGTCGTTAAGACACGCATGCCCCAAGATTGCAACTCACAGGTTGAGAACCACTGATCTGGAGAAACCAATCTACAATCCTGAGACTCAGCTAATAGCTTCAGCAAACTATTGACCAGACTCACTGATTTCATTTTTCAAGTATTTGGCAATCCATTCATAATTTTTAGCTCAGTCCAAAAGTGGCCCCATAGCTCCTGAGCAATGAGGAACTGAGGATCTTTCCAACCTGTGCTTGAGATGAAAGAGGCTTTAGAATCAGCAGTGTTTAACTTGGACACCACTGTCCCTGCCTCAGATGACGTCATCCTATTGTAAACTGTCGTCTTCTGTAAAATTGGAATATCTCATACATCAAAGCATTATTGTTGAGAACCAATCAAAATGTAAAATAACAGCACTGTCTAGTAAATAATGGCTTAACAGATGACAGCTTCCCTTCATTCTTTGTTCATGCCAAATAGCCTATGAACCCAATGCAATATGTTGTCATTTTAAAAGGCAATTTTAAGGTAACAAAAAAAAACTATTGTGAATTAATCACTGGGTTATAAAAATCAGTAAAGCATAAAGTGTTATATAAATATTTCAGATTTCCAACATAATAAAAACCTTTTGCCTGGGTATAATTTATCTGTTTATCATACTACCAATAAAAATAAAAGAATTTAAAATTTAAAGAAGGCTTGCTGGATGTATTTGATTTAGCTAGACCCATGTCATCAGAGACACTATATTCCTGTTTATCCTGTCTGTTTCTATTTCCTGTTGCCATGCATATAATCTTCAAGAACAAGGATCACTTAGGCACTTGACCTTAAGTAGCTGCTTATCTGCCTAGGAAAACACCACCATCAAAAATGCATTCAAGCATTCACCTGTACCCCATGCTGCATACAAACTGCACTTTTTGGACATGGAAAAAATTAAAAAAAAAACAAAAATAGTAAATAAAAGGGAAGTAAATAGCAAAAAATAATAAATAAAAGTTTATTTTTATGAACAGGATTGAAAAAATACTAAAAGAAAAAATCATGGACTGGAGGCCACGCCATTTGACTCGATGGAACAGGTACTGCACCTCCACCCTGCGCCACTTCTTGCCTCTGCTGGAGAGAAGTCAAGGAGAAGATATAGAAGATGACCACAGGGCAGAACTGCTGAGGCAGTTGGGAGACTACAGGGTAAGCACAAGCGTGGTAAAATGGCCAGTGTTTTCCTCATCCCCAAACTGGAAGTTACCCTGTATTCATTTAGGGGCTCACACTACGTACATAAGACTCACGAAGCACATGTGAAGTACTATACACCAAAAAAGAAATATGCCGAAATGTTTTAAAACTCAGTAGTTATCAATAAGACCCTATGAAAAACAACACTTTCTACCTCTAACTCGAGATCTGCTTGACCCTGCCTCCCAAGTGCTGGGATTAAAGGTGTGAGCCACCACCACCTGGATATTTTTGGTTAAATTTTAAAGGTATGGTTTTATGATGACTGATTTTTCAATAAAAAAAATCTCACTAGTAAAATATCCTGCCTACTATCTGTTGGTGGTTTGTCCTGTATGTCATACCCTACAGCTGGGTAATAAAGTAATTTGGCAATTAGTGCAGTGAGATAAATATGAAAGCTAAAAATGGATGTAAACTGAGGAAAATGAAAACCTGAGGAAAATGAAGAACTAACTTATTAGAATGTTTTCAGTTCACCATAGTTCTAGCAGTGGAAAACTGTTCCGGTTCTCTGCAAGTCTTGCCACCTTGACTTCCTCAGGCAGGCTTTACTTATAGAAATAAATGCTAGACCAAGTCCAAGAGATACATCTGCACATGCTACCCAAAGCAAGTGAGGACATTGTGTCACTATCCACAGCAAGTTTCCATCCAGGTAATCACTGTGCCACATCCCACACCTGTAAACCAATGTTCGTGTCTGGGTTAGAATGTGTTGATTAGCTTTCCCTGGGTCTGTGGAATTACATGGGCCATGTGCACACTAAGGGCTATCAAGAGATGGGAACGGTGAATGAATGGTAACACATTAATATGCCAGTAACTAAAACAAAAATACTAAACCTTCAATTTTTATGTTGTTAATATATATAGTGAACAGAGAAACAGAAATAATCTCAGGATCTTAGAGACTCAATATATCTAATTTACATAAGGACATGTATCTTTTCCTTCAAATGTTACTGAGTACGAATGTGTTTTTCTCTCCTCAGTTCTCCGGATTTCCCCTTCACATGCCTTATTCTGAAGTGAAGCCTTTGATTGAAGCAGTTTATAGCACGGGAGTACATAACATTGATGTCCCTAATGTTGAATTTGCTTTAGCTGTATATATCCACCCTTATCCTAAAAATGTTTTGTCTGTTTGGATCTATGTTGCTTCCCTTGTACGTAACAGGTAATTTTTCTATTTGTGTGGTTTTTTTTATATCACCTAAAGACTATAAGTATATACATTTTAAATTATAATGGAATCAAAAGAAAATATTTTGAAGTAATGAAATAAAATTGTCTATTTTCAAACAAGTTGGTGTGGTCCCCCCTTTTTGTTTGGTGTGACACTTTGAGACAGGAAACAGGGTTTCTGTGTAGCCCTAGCTGTCCTGGAACTCGCTCAGTAGACCAGACTGGCCTCAAACTCCGAGGTCCTCCTGTCTCTGCCGCCCAAATTCTGGGGTTAAATAGGCACGGGCCACCACCTCATACAACTGTTTTATTAGTCTTGCTCATCCTGACACTTCGACCCTAACACAACTGAGGCTGTCTATGAGGACTAGCCTCCAGACTTCCACATTTGCTTGTCTTTAGTGCCCTTCACATCTGTCTGCCCAGCAGAAAGACAACCGTAACTCCAAAACCCAGCAAGTTAATGCTTTACAGCTTGTCTAGAGGACTAAGTAACAACTCTGCAGCATCAAATTTTATAAATGTTGGGTCAGCTCATAAAATTAACGGCATGTTACAAAAAACAAGGCAAACATAGCTACTAAAAAAAAATATAGTGCTGGGGGTGTGTGTGAAAGACTTTAAATATCAAGGAATTTAAAAAAGAAAAACCTAAGGTATAAATTGAAAATCCATATCCTAATACCCTTGCCCCTGGTAACTCATATTGAAACCATCATCCCCAGTATTTAAAGACAGAAGTTCTATACAGGGAAACGCTGTCTCGAAAAACCAAAAGTCAGAAGTTCTAGAGAGGTAACTAGGTAAAAATGGTTGAGCCTCTATGGTGGCTTTACTGGTTTTTATTTTAATACAGTCCTAGACTCAGACTCAGGTGCCTGTACCATGGAACACACCATACACAGAGACAGGCAGGAGGACTAAATATATAAATATGTGTACTGATATGGAAAGATATATGCCAAACAGAAATACCTAAAGCAGGACTTCTCAAATTACTTTTTTTTCTACTACTGTACCTAAGTTTTATTTATATTTTAGGATCTTGGGAGAAATGGTTAGACAATAAAACATCTAGTATAAACACAAGAATTCATTTAAGCCTGGCTTTGGAGAAAATAAGAATCCTTGTCCAATTGGGTATTAATTTTATATGTAAGTTTATAAAAAGATTTAAGTTGAACTGCTAAGTGTTTTTACACTTCTGCTGTAAGAATGGGAATCTGGTTTAATGAATTTTGAAATTTAAATAAACACATGGAATTTAGTAATAGACATAATACAAAAATAATGAGTAGTGAAATCCATGTTGAAATGTATACTCAAGATAATTGAGACAATCAAATTGGAAACTAGACATGTCAAACTTTTAAATTTTTAATTTTTTTTAGTTGTTGAAAAAAAATTCCCCCCTCCTCCCCATTTCCCATTACCTTCCCCCTCCTCCCACACATTGCCCCCTCCCCCACTCCCCTCCCCCTTTCTCCTCCCCCCCACTCTATTCCCCCTCCCTCTCGAGAATGAAGAGCAGTCCAGATACCCTGCCCTACAGGAAGTCCAAGGTCCTCCCACTTCTATCCAGGTCCAGGAACGTGAGTATCCAAACAGGCTAGGCTCCCACAAAGCCAGTTCATATATTATGATCAAAACCTAGCGCCAATGTCCTTGGCTTCTCATCAGCCTTCATTGTCCGCCATGTTCAGAAAGTTCGGTTTCATCCCATGCTTATTCAGTCCCTGCTGGCCTTGGTGAGCTCCTAAAAGATCAGTTCCACTGTCACAGTGGTTGGGTGCACCCCTCGTGGTCCTGACTTCCTTGCTCATGTTCTCCCTCCTTTTGCTCCTCATTTGGATCTTAAGAGCTCAGTCCAGTGCTCCTATTTGGGTCTCTGTCTCTATCTTGATCCATCGCCAGATGAAGGTTCTAAGGTGATATGCAAGATATTCATCAGTATGGCTATAGAATAGGGTCATTTCAGGTTCCCTCTCCTCAGTTGCCCAAGGTACTATCTGGGAACATCTCCCTGGACACCTGCGAGCCCCTCTAGAGTCAAGTCTCTTGCCAACCCTGAGATGGCTCCCTTAATTAGGATATATATTTCTCTGCTCCTGTGTCCCAACCATCCCATTCCATTCCCCCAATCCTCCTCACGTTTCTCACCCCAATTCCCCTTAGCCCCATGCCACCTCACCCCCAAGTTCCCAGTTTTTGCCGGGCAATCTTGTCTACTTCCCATATCCCGGCAGATGACTATATGTTTTTCTTTGGGTTCACTTTCTTATTTAGCTTCTCTAGGATCACAAATTATATGCTCAATGTCCCTTATTTATGGCTAGAAACCAATTATGAGTGAGTACATCCTATGTTCATCTTTTTGGGTCTGGGATACCTCACTCAGGATAGTGTTTTCTATTTCCATCCATTTGCAGGCAAAATTTGCGAAGTCATTGTTTTTTACCGCTGACTAGTACTCTAATATGTATATATTCCACGCTTTCTTCATCCATTGTTCTATTGGAGGGCATCTAGGTTGTTTCCAGGTTCTGGCTATTACAAATAATGCTGCTATGAACATAGTTGTACAAATGCTTTTGTCATGTGATAGGGCATCTCTTGGGTATATTCCCAAGAGTGGTATTACTGGAGATTGGGGTAGGTTGATCCTGAATTTCCTGAAAAATCGCCACACTGATTTCCAAAGTGGTTGCACAAGTTTGCATTCCCACCAGCAATGGATGAGTGTGCCCCTTACTCCACAACCTCTCCAGCAAAGGCTATCATTGGTGTTTTTGATTTTAGCCATTCTGACAGGTGTAAGATGATATCTCAAAGTTGTTTGGATTTGCATTTCCCTGATCGCCAAGGAGGTTGAGCATGACCTTAAGTGTCTTTTGGCCATTTGAATTTCTTCTGTTGAGAATTCTCTGTTCAGTTCAGTGCCCCATTTTTTAATTGGGTTAATTAGCATTTTAAAGTCTAGTTTCTTGAGTTCTTTATATATTTTGGAGATCAGACCTTTGTCTGTTGCAGGGTTGGTGACGATATCCTGGGTTTTTTGTTTTTCCATATAAAGTTGATTAATGTTTTCTCAAGATCAGTTTAGAATTTTGATGGGATTTTAATGGGGATTGCATTGAATCTATAAATTGCCCTTGGTAGAATTGCCATTTTTACTATGTTGATCCTCCCAATCCAAGAGCAAGGGAGATCCTTCCATTTTCTGGTATCCTCCTCAATTTCTTTCTTCAATGCCTTAAAGTTTTTGTCAAATAGATCCTTCACATCCTTGGTTAGAGTTACCCCAAGATATTTTATGCTATTTGTGGCTATCGTGAAAGGTGATGCTTCTCTGATTTCCCTCTGCTTCCTTATCCTTTGTGTATAGGAGGGCAACTGATTTTTTGGAATTGATTTTGTATCCTGCCACGCTACTAAAGGTGTTTATCAGCTGTAGGAGTTCTTTGCTGGAGTTTTTGGGGTCACTTATGTACACTATCATATCATCTGCAAATAATGAAAGTTTAATTTCTTCCTTAACAATTCGAATTCCTTTGATCCCCTTATGTTGTCTTATTGCTCTTGCTAGAACTTCAAGCACTATATTGAAGAGGTATGGAGAGTGGACAGCCTTGTCGTGTTCCTGATTTTAGTGGGATGGCTTTGAGTTTCTCTCCATTTAATTTGATGTTAGCTTTTATTATAGTTAGGTATGACCCTTGTATCCCTAATCTAAGACCTTTATCATAAAGGGATGTTGAATTTTGTCAAATGCTTTTTCAGCATCTAATGAAATGATCGTATGTTTTTTTTTCTTTCAGTTTATTTATATGATAGACTACATTGATAGATTTTCGTATGTTGAATCAGCCCTGCATCCCTGGGATGAAGCCTACTTGATCATAATGGGTAATTTTTCTAATGTGTTCTTGGATTAGGTTTGCCAGTATTTTATTGAGGATTTTCGCATCGATGTTCATGAGTGAGATTGGCCTGTAATTCTCTTTCTTGGTTGAGTCTTTGTGTGGTTTTGGTATCAGGGTAAGTGTAGCTTCATAAAAGGAATTTGGCAATGACTTTTCTGTTTCTATATTGTGAAATACATTAAGGAGTATAGGTATTAGGTCTTCTTGGAAGTTCTCGTAGAATTCTGCATTGAAACCGTCTGGACTCAAATTACTCTTTGTGGAAAGCTGTCCTATGTGATGTTTGACAGCAGGAATTGGAGAGACTGCCCAGCAGTTGTTGCTCCAGGTTTGATTTCTATTATCCATATGGCAGTTCATAATCATTCTTAACTCCAGTGCCCTTTTCTGACATACATGTAGGCAAAACACACATAAAATAAACCTAATTAAAAAAATTAAGAAGTGCAACAGCCTACATGGCCTCCACCCACTAGATGCTCTGGTTGAGTTCTTCTCAACCATGTTTGGACAACCAAGACTATTTCCTAATGCCTAATGAACTCTGAAAGAATGACCTCCAAATCAGAACACTGGTGGAGCTTTCATTTTCAAAGACAAGAAACTAAGTATCAACTTTAACCTTTGTTTTAGCCGACACATTCCTCTACCAAGTTACATTGCAATTACATCTGTCTCTACTCTACTACTTTCATGAACTCTTCAAGGAACAGTTGCCCAGACTGACTCATAACAGTTACAAAATAATAACAAAGAGACATAGTAACACCATAGTTAAGAAGATCAACTTTGTATAAACCCTAGTTGTGACACTTACTAGCCGGGTTATCATGGTCAAGTTACTTTTTCCATAATTACAGAAAAAGACCATACTGCCTGTTTCATTGCACTGTGAGGCTGATAAAAGCTAGTATATCTAAAACACAACACTGGGCTTGTGTTTTTAGGTATTTAACACCTAAAGTTTATCAAGCACCTGATGCAACTTATACAACTGGTACATTTTATTCTCAGAAGGAAATCAATCATAAACATCCCGGATATACTGAAACCACGTAGATAGTCTCATGTTAAACTATCCTCTTATATTAAGAATGAAAAACAAAATGTGTACATGTTTTAAAAAACTCCATTCCTTACAATTTCTGAAAACTAGCTTTTCAAAGTTAATTTAGTAACAATAGTATCTAAGCCAGGTTCTTAAACACTTACCCATTTCCTCTTATAAGATTACTGTTTTCTGATTATGTGAGGCTATAATAAACCTAAGTCCTCTTGTGATGACTCAAGACATTGTTCTGTGCAATTTCATGTTGATACCAAGAAAATTTAGCACACATTTGCATGAGACTCATTCCTGGGACATTTTCTGGTGTTTTTTTTTTTTCTCCCTCAAAATGGTACTCACAAATAAGCTTAATTAATCACTTTGAAAAATAAAAGCACAGTAACTATAGTATATCTTACAAAATAGTCAAACTTTAGATTTGACTCTATACTCAAAGAAAATGCAATACTTTTTTCTCCCTCCTTTACATACTTACAGGAAGAAGCTATCTGTAGTGTCCACAAGACTCGACTTCCTCAAAATATTAAGGTTACCTGCTTGTACACATGCTCAACCCTATACCAAATCTGTAGGGTTCCAGTTTGTTTTCAAATGATAATGAATCAAAATAAAAATTCTTGACAGCAGGGTGACTCTTCAAAGAGAATGTCAGCAGATACATCAGTGTTTAATTCAAATGTCAGTTGAACTGCAGAATGTTCCAGAATTCCTCCAACTATGTTTCAATTAGGTAACTCCTGCTTCATTTGTAGACACCGTCACACAGTCTCACAGGAAGGAAATGCTTACAGACAGAGAAGCTGACTCCAGGATTACTTCCTTCTACAGCTTTGCTTGTACTTACAAGAAGGAAGAAAAAGAGGCAGGGCACCATCTTCTTCATGACATAAAATTATAATTAATTTCAAAAAGAAATTTAATACAGTAGTATTTAGTATCTAAAACTGTTAATGTGTCAGGGTCACAATTTTATGGAGGCTCAATGAACAAAACATTTAGTAAACCTGAATTCTGACTAAAAATAAAATCACAACACAAGGTATTGCTTGGTAAAGTTCTCAAAGTAGTTTTTATTTATACATTTCTTCAAACACTTATGGAATTTTAAAAATCCCTCCCAAATTTGACAGTTTAGGGACAGTAGTGGAATCAGGTGTCAAAAGCAAATACAAATAGACAGGCGCTTTTACTAGCTCACTGAGCAAACACTGAGAGGCCAATTTATTCTACAATCTTAAAGAATCTCATCTCTAGATGTGTTTGAATTGGCCCCTAAGAATTGTTAAAATAAAGAAAATGTTAGGAAAAAAGAAATTCATTTCCAAAATGTCCAGTCTTTGAAAATAAAACTTCAGAAAGAGTATCTGAAAGGATCTGCAAAACTTGGTACAGTGTTTACACATAGAGAACAAATAACCCCCACTGACTAAAATGCAAAATAATCTAAAAATACTTTAAATACCATGGCATTAGTGATACTCTTTTTAAAGCATTTCATTTAAAAGAAACCAGTAAGACTGTTCTCACCCTAATAAAAAAAAATCCTGATTCCTTTCTAAAACAAAAATTACTTTGCAAGGAAAAACAACACTGTACAGTTCACTGCTAAATTAAATTTCTGAGACTGTAAGACATGGGGCCAAAACAATCCAAAAGGAGGGATGTTAACACAAGAAATGTGCTGTAAGTAAAGTGCATGAGAGGAAGCCTGCTCAGCTAAATGAAGTACACAAAGGTCAGAAGTCAAGAGTCATTCGCCAGAGCGGCAGCAGGCTCGAAAACCACACTGCAAATTCTGGCATCCACTGGCGGTATCAGCATGAGGACCTGTATGAAAGTAAAGCACATGTGAAAGGAGGAACGTCTTAGAGACCATGCAAAACAGCTCTGCCTGCTCATCTACCACTGTTCTACTAGCAGTTCACTGACATCACACAAGCAAATCTTACAGACACAAACTGCCAGTGATAGTCTGATTTCATCTAAAATATCCTCCATGAAAGACGGAACACAGTAAAATTTCCCAAGAATATTACAGCCCAAGATGAAAAGGAGACAATTGCCGGATAGTTTAAAAACAAACTCTTTGAACATCCTTCCTAGAAACATAACATAAAGCATAACCCTATCTGAACTGTGTCAACTCAATAAATGGAACATTGAACAATTAGAATAAATGTCACATTCAAAGTTTAAAACAATATACTATATAGATGCAGATACAATGTATGTGCCATACTCTGAGCATTTGGAGATCTCTGAAAAAACAAATGGTAGCTTTAGATGAAATTATTTCCCAAAACTGAATACAAAATGAGTGACTAATTAAACATCTAGAATATAAAATGGTGACGCACATATAAACAATAATAAAACTCTTGTGGAATAACTGGAATTTTACCCCAGCTGCACTATGCAACCCCAACACTAGAAAACAAAATCTAGTATATTCAGGAACATAGCTAAAAATTAGAAAAGTACAAAGAAATTTCACAAAAGTTAAGAGTGCACTGAACAAAATGGTTTTAGTTTTTTAAAAAAAAGCAAATGTAGAAGGGTTATTTCTAGCATTTCAAAGACTCGGTGTAGCTGGTACACTGGATTAAGGAGCAGTTCTCTATGCTTCCAGTGGGAAAACCAAAGCTTGCAATTATGATACATAAGGACAACACAAAATGAAGACATGAAACAGAACTTCAAGACAGAATGAACTTAACATCCCTCAGGGATCTCCTGCTTAACACAAAATGCAGTATCCATTTGCATCATTCTACTTTTCAAGAGTAGCAGGACACTGCAAAAGGTGACTATGCTATACCCCTAGAAGACAGAAATGAAAGCTGCAACTAAACACAGAGAATACATGTATCGCCAGATGTTAAACATTTCCTTTTATTCTCAAGATAGCATATATGAAAGAAAATGAAGAATTTCTTAGAATAAAGTCTCTGAGATATAATGTTCATATATTTCACTATGTAAATGGCAAATTATCTTTAAGAAAAACACTGACTAGCCGGGCGGTAGTGGCGCACGCCTTTAATCCCAGCACTCGGGAGGCAGAGGCAGGCGGATCTCTGTGAGTTCGAGACCAGCCTGGTCTACAGAGCTAGTTCCAGGACAGGCTCCAAAGCCACAGAGAAACCCTGTCTCGAAAATCCAAAAAAAAAAAAAAAAAGAAAAAGAAAAAGAAAAACACTGACTTTTACATTTATGTATAGAATTGCAATCAATTATAATTTCACTTTGACATGTTTGGAATTAGCTTCAAATACGGGAAATAGACATGGCATACAAGATGGAAATGGGACATAGGATAAATCAAAAAAAGACTGGCCTCAGATTTCAGACTTTGAAAACTACGTTTGTAGGTTTAAAAAGTACCCACAGGGCTGAAGAGATGGCTCAGTGGTCAAGAGCACTGGCTGCTCTACCAGAGGTCCTGAGTTCAACTCCCAGCAACCACATGGTGGCTCACAGCCATCTGTAATGAGACCTGGCGCCCTCTTCTGGCGTGCGGGCATACATGGAGGCACAATGTTATATACATAATAAATAAATTTTCAAAAAAAAAAAGTACCCACAAAACAAGCACTACAGACTCATTTTTACTACAAGCTAAAACCTTCTATTTCTAATTAAGCTATATGCCAAACATTTAAAATTTGTTTTTAAAAAGTCCTATAAAGCAGCAAATTCCTTATTTTTCCTTAAAATAAGACACAAAGTTAAAAGATTTAGTACATATTTATAACTGTTAGAAATGCCCTGGCATGGGTTGGAGAGATGGCTCAGAGGTTAAGAGCATTGCCTGCTCTGCTCTTCCAAAGGTCCTGAGTTCAACTCCCAGCAACCACATGGTGGCTCACAACCATCTGTAATGAGATCTGGTGCCCTCTTCTGGCCTGCAGACGTACACACAGACAGAATATTGTATACATAATAAATAAATAAATAAATATTTAAAAAAAAAAGAAAGAAAGAAATGCCCTGGCAAAGAATCCTAAGTTTTGAAATTCCCCCCATTGCCAATCTTTGGCAAGTTTTTCCATGTAACGTATTTCCAGCTTTCCTAAGCACCAGTCAGTCCTCAACCATCCACTGCTTAGCTTGGTTTCACCCCTTACACAGTACTGCTTTGCCACCAAACATCTGATATCTTTTCACTCACTCCCTGACACTTATAATGCTCAGACTGCTGAATCGTAACAAAATATACTTATTATTTATCAGTGCATAATTCTATTCTCAGCAACTATGGAAAAACATGAAAATTCTTAATGTTCCAAATAACAGACCATATAGTCATACCACAGACACACAAGCACACATACACATGTTTTTATGTTTGTTTCTCTGTTTAAGACCCAAAAACTTATGTCTTCCAGGCTGGCTGCAAACTTCCAGGTTGAAGTACTCTTTGTGCCTCAGCTTCCCAAGTAGCTGGACTACACAGCTCCCTATACCCTGTCTCCATCCATGAACTTTTATTTTTTGTGACAGAAAAGTAAAGAAGAAACACTATATTGAATTCCATATAAAATTCAGTATTAAGAAAAAAAAAGGCCTAGGGGAAAAAACAGTTAAAGCTAGAAGCAGTAAAATATTCAACTCGTTTTTAAGGGAAAAATAGTAAAAGGGGCCTCAACAGTATAAGTGGTGAAAGATGCTATTCTCCCATTAGACTAACAAATTAAAGAATACTTTCCTTTAAATATCTGACTTAGCCAAATGGTTAATGTACCAGGCTAAATTATAGTAAAACTTAAATTAAGTTAAATTAAAAGGTAAAAATCTCCTAATTGTTAAAGCAAAGAATACTACTTTTTAATATTGCGATGAAAAGAACTACAAAGGTAGCTAATTCTGTTTATAAAAATGCCATGTTTTTCTTGGTTTTAAGTACTATATATTACTCATGCTGTGCATATGTCTTCACTTACCTTCACTTACCTTTGATTCCTTTTTAACTTAAATTAGAAACATAAGAGAGCAAATCATCTGAGACTGTCACCTCCAGAACTATGAGCTAATCTATCTTAACTGCTAAATTATGCACAAACGGAAATGCAAAGCAGCACAAGAAAGTTTACTCACTACCATCGTTCAACTGTTCTTCAGAGCTTGAAACTAGGCCATACAACAACTACTTTAATGATAAAGATTTGTGTAAATATTATGGATAAGACACCTTGCATATCCAAGTCAAATAACATAAAAATCCTGGGGAATCATTCAGAAGAAGCAGAGTGTGTGTTTGGCATCAGAGCTTAATACACTATCTTGCTCAAAGTAGAAATGGAACAGCTGATGGCTAACACCTTCCCCAATGTTTGCCAGTGCTTAGAATACAGGTCATCCTGCCTTTTCGTTCACTATTTAATCTCACATTTATTAGCATTAAATTCTTTTAGCTAATAATGTGGTAATTATGTAGATTTTTTAATAAAATACATTTCAAATTAAATGTTACTTTTAAATATATATGTTTCCTCATTACTCTGAACCATGTACTAAATCATAACCATTATTTTCAGAAATAAAAGTGAGGATTCTTAAACCTTCATCAAGTATTTCCTGTACAAGCTGAGCTTTCAAAGTACTATGCCAATGGTGTCACCTTTTCCAATTGCTTTTAAGTTGTCCAAATGTCCTTTTACAAAAAAGACTGACTCAAGTATTGCTTTAAGAGCAACTACCTAGAATCCTAAAAAGCACATTATATGAGAAGTCACCCTGTAAACTTTAAAGGATTTCCATTTCTTCGAAATCATGCTCTATCAAGTTAAGAAAGGAAATTTAGTATTATTTCAAGTACTGTAGATATTTTTCAAAACTTAAAAAAAAATCAGATCCCTTAATTAAAATATTCTACTGAAAATTAGAAATAAAAAAATACAGTCAACAAAGGAGTAAATAGCTCCTTTGGAATGCCAATATTATATAATCAAAACAGATTAAGATAAAAATAATATTGAGATTTTAATCACTTAACTTTTTCATCTAAATATTTTTAAAGTTTAAAAACATTTAAGTATAAAATAATTAGGCAAATAATAAAATTGAACTAAAACTCAATACTTTCCACCAAGATACCTATATCCACTAAGCAAAACAAATTAGGTTATGAGATTTGTTTCCAAACACAACCTATACTGAAATTATATAGGCAATTTAAGTGTAACATACAAATATCTTATTTAAAAAGTACTTGTACTTATTTAAAAAGTCTTAAAATGTATCCTATAAGCCTTATGAAGTTTTGTTTTTAAAAGCTGTACTTATTCTTTCAGATTACATGTTTTTATGTGGGTATATGTTCACAGGAGTGTGTGCACTAGCCACAGAAGCCAAATGGGGTGTTGAATCCCCTCAAGCTGGAGCTACAGGCAGTTGTGAGCTGCCCAATGTGTCTGTTGGAAACCAAACTCTGGTCCTCTGTAAGAACAATAAGTCATCCACTTAACCACTAAGTCATCTGTACAGTTCCCTATGGCTTTATTTTTTATAACAAACAAAAGCTTCCATTCATGAATGTCCTTTTGTTTTTGTTTGTTCAACTAGGTACAACCAAGAAAAATAGTAACTATTCATTTTTTTCCATTTCTTGGCTATACGTTGTCAGCAAGAGAAAGTAAAGATAGGTACTACCAAGTTGTTTTTGTCAAGAACATGTCAGTCTTCCAGAACTAGAAGAGTTAATATCTCCAGTCTCATTTACTTTAGGAGAAATCTAAATTCCAAGCCATAGGAAATTTGCTAATTTCTCTGCATGCTAAAATGTTTTTCTGGTCTCTGTTTACCTAGCTCCTGTCAACTGCTCTACCTGAGAGAAACTTTGATCTTCCCTTTCATTTTAGAATAACTGTACTCTCAAAAACAACAGTGTGTAGTATAAGCTAGGTATAACAGAATGGAGTTGTTTAAATGTGTTTCTAGTTATAAATACAAGATGATTTGTTTTATCAATAATTGAGGAGCAGCTTTTTTACGCTTCTGAAAAATTGTTTCTACTAAACACAATCAAATGCCCAAAAGAACAACAAATATAATTTGAAACTGTGTATTCTAACCAATAGACTTTAAAAAAGAAAAAAAAAAGTGGGAGGAAGAATGTTTGTGTGTGTTGACTTTTTTCTTTCTTTCTTTTTTTTGTTTGTTTGTTTTTTGTTTTTGTTTTGGGTTTCTCTGTAGCTTTGGAGTATGTCCTGGAACTAGCTTTTGTAGACCAGGCTGGCCCAAATCTCAGAGATTTGCCTGCCTCTACCTTCCTAGTGCTGAGATTTAAGGCATGCACCACCACAGCCCGGCTGTGTGGGATTTTTAAGTAGGGCTTCACATGGTCCAAGCTGAACTTGAAGCAAGGGATGTCCTCGAATTACTGACACTATCTCCTGAGTGCTGGGATTAATTATAAGCATGAACCCCCACTCTTGGTTTTATGTGGTGCTGGGCTCAAACCCAAAGATTCATGCATGCTAAGCAAGTAGTCTTTCAAAAAGCTACAACCCCAAATCATACTTCCTGATTTTTAAATCACAGTACAGGAATTTTGGGCATGCCTAAGCCATCTCAGTCTTTTCTCAGTGCTGCACCATCTACTTCCTCAGTCTACTCCCTCCTGAGGGAGATTAATACGAAATAAGACACAGGGCTCCTGAGGAGTTCACATTACAAAAGTCTCCCTTTGTCTATGTGCCACACTGGATAAAGCAGTGCTGTGAGAAAAATGAGCCTATCATTCCTAAGAAACCAGTGTTCTAGAAAATCAATATTCTTAAATTGTTAATGGTAAGTGCTAGAATACTACAATGGAATTCCCAAAATGTCAGAATAATCTTAGTGATTCTATAACAACCTGTCCTTTTTTAAATGATTTAAACTCTTAAAGGCTTAAAATTCTTTTAGAATGGTAAGAAAGAAACTTACCTTCAAGAAGTGAGTAAAAATGTGTGTTACTTTGATTTTACTACCTTAGAGAACCAAATCATTTTAATTTTATTAAATTTAAAGGACTAACCCTAAAAGTAAGACAATCTGTGCAACTGAGAATCTAGAAAGCAAATAAACCCTATAAAAATTATTAGAACTGTCAAAAGTTTTAAATGCATTCTTCAAAGTATCTCACTGTTAAAAGGCATTACCGTTAATGTTGTCACAGTAGTAAAAGTATTCATCATTGAGGGAAGGACATGCTGAGACCAAATCCTGCAGCCCCGCACCAGTTACAGTAAGACAGCCAGAGAGATTAAGGTGCTCCAAGTAAGGCAGTCCTCCTCCCAGAGTCAAAACCCTGCAAGAGAAATAATGTGACAGTCAGCAAATACTAACCTTTGAAATTTTTAATATTTCGAAGGCCCACTAGATCAATATTTTACATACCTCTCAATTTGCTAATAAGAAAAGTTAAATTTTTTATAAAACACTGAAAACTGACTCATCCTTAAGCAGAAATACATTGACTCAAAAAAGTGTTGTAAAAAAATAAAAATAAAAAAATAAAAGTGTTGTAAATTTTTCCTAAAGACTCCAATAAAGCAGCATATGACACCTTGCATTATAAGAACATTACAGTAACTCGATTCTAACATGAAGAAACACTGAGACCTAGAGATGTACTGTTCAATCTCCCAACACACTGTCTAACAGAGTAAAAACTATCAAGGAAATTCCTCAAGTCTGAAACATAATTGTCAGTTCTGGAGTTCCTCCCATAACCTAGTGAACTGGCCCTGCAAATGTCAGACAGGGAAGGGAACCAAACCATGCAAAGAGATAAGAATGAAAACCCAGTGCAGACTGACATCATCAACTATTTCAGGGAGTCTAATACCAGGCGGTTCATTGCCAGCATATTTAAAACACATTACAATTTGGGAAAAGGTAACAGGCAACCATCAGTGCAATCAGTTCAATTCCAGGTGCACAATAAAGCTAAAGGTGTGACTACATAGAGACTCCTTTACAAAATATATGTGACCATGAGGATCTAGCTAACAGGCCTAGAATCAAGTGTAGTCTCTGACAGAAAGCACAGAATCCAGCAGGCCATAAAGTACATGTGACATCTCTGAGCCTAAAGATGGGTACTGTCTAGGGAGGAAACCGTCTGAGATAATCATTCTGGGGAATCTGGATAAGGTCTGCCTTCACAGATAACAAAAGGTCACCAGGTCATTAATAAAATCTACTCTTAGTTTTTTGAATGGAATACAGGTATCTAATTCTTATTTCCTTCCATTGAAAAGACACCCCTGTACGATTAACATTCCTGGTCCTCTTAGTGCTTCTCTGTGAGTACAACGACCTCTATGCCAACAACCTAGTAATTCCTACACATACATGGATATATAAACATGAAAACATGTTTATACCTAAACTAGCATATAAATATTCATAGCAGCATTACTCACATAAGACAAAAAGCAGAAATACCTCAAATGTCCACTGATGAATGGATAAACAAAATGTGGTATAGCCATACAATTAAATGTTATACAGCTATGAAGTACACATAGGTTATGATTTGCACAATCTTTAAACACATTATGATATGTGGGGAAAAAAGCAAACATTGAATACTGTCGTGTAACAGTAGATAAACCCACAGAGATGCTTGGTAGATTAACTCGCCGTCAGCAACTGAGGACAGGAAGAACTGGAGCAACTGCTAATAAGAATTTTTATTTAGGAGATGACAAAAATATATTAAAAGAGGATTACTGACGATAAAATTGAATAGGATGTAAATTTATTTTAGTGTTTAAAAAGAAAACCAAGTATTACATTCATGTATAAAAACTACAACAGATTAAAATATAATAAGAATAAGATTGAGAATGCCAAGATTCTATAGAACAATAATTAAAAGAATACTAAAACATCAAAACTGGGATAACTAGAAACAGAAGAGACATATTAAGAAAATAATATGCCAAATTCAGTCTTAAAATTAATGCAGCTTAATAAATTAAAAACCAGTATCAGAAGTAAGTAAACTATTACGGTGATAAGAAAGAACTACGAATTTTTGTTTTTGTTCTTTTGAGACATTCTTTGTCAGACAGTATTGATTAGCCTAGAAATCACTGTACAAAACAGAATATCAATGAACAGCAACTGTCCATCCACTACTTTCTAAGAGCTGGGATATACCACCACATCTGGCCAGGACTATGGGAATATTGATTCTCAGAGAGGATAGTGAATGGTAAAGATTGGAAAGGGCATGTTTTAAATCTAATTTATCTTATATTCTAATTTTAAAGAAAAATTTCCCAGCATTTTGCCGTCTTTATAGACCTCAGGTTAACAATGGTAGTAGTTCACAATCTATGTGGTTTGACAGGAATGAGGGGATGTTTTTTTAGAGAGGGTCTCTCTCACTACATAGTTCAAGCTGACCTTGAACTCAGGTAGCCAAGGGTGGTCTGGAATTCAAATTCTTCTGCCCAAGCCTCCTAAGTGCTGGGATTAATTGGTCCAACAAAAGCCCTTTAAAGGAAGAAAATACTTAAAATCCACTCACTCTTAAAGTCTAGGAACTTCAGCAGCTCACAATAAAAAATATACCTTTCAGAAGGTAGTCTAAGAGACTCAAATGGTATCTGAATGCAAAACAAACTAAATGAAGTACAAAATGCTTCTGTTACAAGTACACCTAAATCAACAGTCACTGGCTTCACCGAACCTTAGTGGAAAAACAAACTATGAATACAAACAAGCAATTATAAAGCCACATGGCGAATGCTCTTCTGGAGATCCACAGAAAGACTCCGAGAGGTCAAAAAGGCATCATTTCTCATAATGGCATTAATGGCATATGTTATGAGAAAAGTAATAAACAGAATTTAGCCCCTAGTACCATGTTACAAAGAGAAAATATGGTTATTAAAGACAAAAGAAGACAGTACCACAAAAGTAAGAAAAGAGCAATTTAGGGCTAAAGTGCAAGTGTGTAAGTGCATGCATACGTGTGTGTGTGTGTGTGTGTGTGTGTGTCTTTTGGGGGCAAAGATGAGATTAGAAAAAGTAGAGATATCCAAATTACAAAGGTTAAGAGCAAAGGCTATAAAATTGGCTTTAACCAAAGGTAGTATGAATCAATGAAAGACTAAGAGGTATAGTCAAACAGCAAGAAAAAACATTCTAGAAAGACCTCTCTCATCTGTGTCTTGTCACAAATGCCCAAGTACACCGGACACAGGCCAACAAACCAACAAACAAAAAACCCAAATGAATAATAAATTATGCCCTCAATCAGGGAAAGGAGCATTTAAACAATTAATAAAAAAAAAGCATACAAAGAAAAAAACCACAAAAAATGTACAAGTTATAGAACTGATTCAAACAATAACGATTCAAAGGGGGTAATTATTAAAGAATAAAAGCTGGGTGGTAGTGGTACATGCCTTTAATCCCAGCACTCAGGAGGCAGAGGCAGGCTCATCTCTTTGAGTTTGAGGCCAACCTGATCTACAAGAGTTAGTTCCAGGACAGGCTCCAAAGCTACACAGAGAAACCGTCACAAAACAAACAAACAAACAAAAACCAACTGAACAAACAAACAAAACAAAGTCCCAAATTCAATAATATATAATTCAAACTATTTAGTCCCCAACCAAAACTATTAAATATTAAAACAATGAGGGAAATGCATTAGTCAACAGAAACACAGCAATAAATGATAAAGATAGTAGAACTAGTAAACAATAAGTTTAATAATTTTTAGAGATGCCAGCAAGATAGCCAACTAAAAAGTTCCTAACACTTGCTCCCTCCCCAAAAGATAGCAGGACAACCAATAAAAACTACACTTTGATGAAACCAACACAAGAAGAACCAGCATGTCATGAGCTCTGCCGAACCCAGAGCCGAGAGTAGCCTCATACAGGATGAAAGAAAATATGTCATCTTCACAGTTCAATCCCCAAAAAGCAACCAGGATGAATTCCTTACTGTAGGTAAAAGGGAAGTAAGAATCTCCAGTAACCCCATCACCACCCTGAACACTTATAGTCCTCATAAATATATTTTTTAATTTACTTATTTATTAAAGATTTCTGTCTCTTCCCCGCCACCGCCTCCCATTTCCCTCCCCCTCCCCAAATCAAGTCCCCCCCTCCCTCATCAGCCCAAAGAGCAATCAGGGTTCCCTGCCCTGTGGGAAGTCCAAGGACCACCCACCTCTATCCAGGTCTAGTAAGGAGAGCATCCAAACTACCTAGGCTCCCACAAAGCCAGTACGAGCAGTAGGATCAAAAACCCATTGCTATTGTTCTTGAGTTCTCAGTAGTCCTCATTGTCCGCTACGTTCAGCGAGTCCAGTTTTATCCCAGGCTTTTCCAGACCCAGGCCAGCTGGTCTTGGTGAGTTCCCAGTAGAACATCCCCATTGTCTCAGTGTGTGGGTGCACCCCTCGTGGTCCTGAGCTCCTTGCTTGTGCTCTCTCTCCTTCTGCTCCTGATTTGGACCTTGAGATTTCTGTCCGGTGCTCCAATGTGGGTCTCTGTCTCTGTCTCCTTTCATCACCTGATGAAGGTTAATATTCAGGAGGATGCCTATATGTTTTTCTTTTGGTTCACCTTCTTATTTAGCTTCTCTAGGTTCACTAATTATAGGCTCAATGTCCTTTGTTTATGGCTAGAAACCAAATATGAGTGAGTACATCCCATGTTCCTCTTTTTGGGTCTGGCTTACCTCACTCAGGATAGTGTTTTCTATTTCCATCCATTTGCATGCAAAATTCAAGAAGTCCTTGTTTTTTACTGCTGAGTAGTACTCTAATATGTATATATTCCATACTTTCTTCATCCATTCTTCCATTGAAGGGCATCTAGGTTATTTCCAGGTTCTGGCTATTACAAACAATGCTGCTATGAACATCGTAGAGCATATACTTTTGTTGCATGAGAAGGCCTCTCTTGGGTATATTCCCAAGAGTGGTATTGCTGGGTCCAAGGAGTCCTCATAAATATTAAACACAGTTGAAAGAGCTAACTAGAGATCACACAGCAGTGACATACCACAGAGGGAGCCAATACTATATCCCATCTCCTATCCACGTTTCAGAACCAAACACAACTGCTAGAACATGCCTTGCTCCAGAGGGAAGCAGTCATGGCATCCTTCTATCCCTAAGGCTTTGTGATCAGTCACCCCTGCTGGTGGCCCATGATACAGAATTCACAAGGAATCAATGCCCTTGTCACCATGATTATGTCCTATATCTCAGACAAAGTAGTACCCCACCTCCAGAGAAAACAGTACCTTGGACATCCTACTATTCCCAGACCGAGATGGCACACTTTCTCCTGTGCAAACTAAAACCAAGGCTCCTGGGCCTACAGTACTGACTGGTGCCTCTGAGTCACTGCTCATTAGTTTTGGTTTCATTTTTTAGTTTTACTTTACATGTATGGGTGTTTTGCCTGTGGAGGCCAGAAGAGGGCGTCAGATCCTCTGGAACTGAAGTTACAGAAGATTGTGAGCAGGTTGGGACACTGAACTCAAAAGCAGCAAGTACTCTCATAAATCACTGGCCTATCTCTCTAGCCTTAGATACCAGTTTTTTGGCTAATCTACAACCAAGTCTGCCTCAG
Source organism: Microtus pennsylvanicus (assembly GCF_037038515.1). Lineage (NCBI taxonomy): Eukaryota > Metazoa > Chordata > Mammalia > Rodentia > Cricetidae > Microtus > Microtus pennsylvanicus. Next base: position 54,074,298 of record NC_134590.1, on the reverse strand, counting down.
AGATTGACCCTCTTCCAAGACTCAAGTGCCACACAGGTTTCTGTAATCCTAAACTCAGAACTCAAATTCTCGAGCTGCTTTCAGAACCTACACTCTGAACTATGGCATCTCTTTCTAGTCTGACATATTAGACAAAGTCAAATGCTGTGCTGGTAGGTCTCTGGAAGGTTCCAGTGCATGAACAGTGGCTCACCAAAGGGGCAAAAGAAGGAATAAATAACAAAGTGGTGTGAATGACAAGATTACACTATTTTAGAAGCAGTTATCCTCCCTATAATAAGCTTTGTAATTTCTCCCGTACAAGAAGTATACTGAAGGTCAAGATTATTCACTCAACTCAGGGCCTTTGGGCAGCCAAGCATGGCCCATGGAGAGGCAATGGGTATGTTACTCTCCTGGAACCTAACATAGCACAGAATCCAGCTCCAGTGGCAGGCCTAGGAAGCAAGAGCACAGCTCTGCCACCCTATAGCCTATGCTGAGCCAGAAAAGCAACATAAGCTGGTCCTGCCAAAGTCATGAGAGGTGGCAAGATGCCCAGCATCCCGACAGCAGCATTCCGGGAAGGAAGCAGGGTGACTTCCGAAGGATGTAGATACTAACAGCTTAAATAAGACAGTACCTCATATCCATGCTCTATTACTCAGCATTGTATTTTGATGGAACTGATACACAATGAAATATTTTCACGCTATATGTGAACTTACTTTTTGCTGCTGCATTCCAAGACCAAATGCACTTACTTAGAATGAATGGCAGCTTGCCTTCAGAGATGCTAACAGCCTCTGTGAAAGAGTTTCACTATTTTTAAAAAGCATCTGGAAAAACAGCATAAAACAGCAGAGTTTGAATAAGATGGGAATGGTGGCACAGGTATATAATCCCAGTACTTGAGAAAGAAAAGGCAGGAGCAACATGAGTTCAAAGCCAGTTTTGGATACATAGTAAATCTGGGGTCAATCTGGACTACCTGGGTTTCTGGATCTAAATAAATCCCTTACTCCCTGTAGTGGTTTGAATAGGTATGGTCCCCATGGAGTCATGTATCTGAATGCCTGGCCCATAGGGAGTGGCACTACTAGGAGGCATGGCCTTGTTGGAGAAAGTGTGTCACTGTGGGGGTAGGCTTTGAGGTCTCATACACTGGGTATAGCTTGAATTGTGAAACACAGTCTCTTTCTGCTGACTACAAATCAATATGCAGAACTCTCCAGCACCATGTCCTGCCATGATGATAATGGACTAAACCTCTGAAACAGTAAGCCAGCCCCAATTAGATGTTTTCCTTTATAAGAATTGCCATGGTCACTGGGCAGTGGTGGTGCATGCCTTTAATTCCAGCACTCAGAAGGCAGAGACTGGCGGATATCAGTAAGCTCGAGACCAGCCTGGTCTATGGAGCAAGTTCCAGTTCCAGGACAGCTACACAGAGAAACCCTGTCTTGAACTGTCTTGAACCCTGCCCTACCAAAAAAAAAAAAAAAGGTTGCCATGGTCATGGTATCTCTTCACAGCAATTAAAACCCTAACTGAAACATTCCCCCACCTACATACCTCCACAAAAAAGACAAAATAGTTTGAAGGCATCTTACACAAAGAGAGAAAGGTACTCTTAAACATCATCTCAGTACCAAATGGGCTACCTCTCTATACTTTGGCAGCCAGGGAGATCACTACTACTGTTTTGTTTAAATAAATGGGATGTCTCAACAAACTGCATGCTTTTAAATGTTGTGTCTGTGCCCACAGATGACTGTGGCTGTCAATCTCAGTCAGAGGAAAACTTTTCAAGCAGTTTGAACTTGTCAAACTGCTGCGATTAAGTGATAGCTGCTGCTGTAGCAGGTGGTATAATGAATGATCAGCCATAAAGGAGGAAAATGATCAGATTTTCTTATCAGCCCCCCCAAAACTCATGAACATCCGGTATGTGGGTATAGGATGAATCAAAGAGTTCTAGGGAGGGGTATTGTATGCTATTTTTCCTAAATAGAAAATCCTCTCTTAGAGGCAGAAGCTCAGAAGACTCTTTACATTCATAAAACTTAGTAGGCTCAGGAAGTTCACCACACTTAAAAGATTCAGCTCAGGGTTCACAAGGCCCTTTCCCAGCATCACACAAGCAGTAAAAATTGTGGAGGATAATAAAACCCTACTGCAGAGCTGCCTGACAGGGAACTCTAGGTACGACTTTTGTGACTCATGGTGGGTGGCCTTCTCAGTGATGCAGCTACCTTTATATTCATGATTAGTATCAAGAGACTCCAGAGAGCCAAACAATCTTAAATTACACAGGGTGAGAGACAAATTTCTATTTCTAAACTTATTACAAAGCTACAATCATTGAAATAGTACTATCATTTCTACTTATGTTAAAACACCATTAAATTTAGTCAGATCAATTGGATAAACAAAATCCAAGTAGAAAAGTGATCTGTTTATAAATGACACTGTATGTAGAAAACCTTAAAGAATCCACACACAAACTCAGGAGTATAAATCAGCTGAAGAGCGCTTGTCTGACATGTCCAAGACCCTAGAAATCTAATCAATACAGGGAAAAGGAAGGGGAAATCACATACAAAGCATAGTTAACAATAATAAGCTCAATAAAATAAAGGAGTAAACAAACCAACACACAAAAATCAATTCCAGTTTTAAATATTTCCCCACCATAGGGACACACACCTATCCCAGAACTTGGGAAGCTGGGATAGAGTTCTGAGGGATGTCTGTCTAAAGTCAAATTATTTTCTATGTACCAGAATGAACAATCTAAAAAGGAAATTAAGAAAGCAATTCCATTTACAATAGCATCAAAATATTATGAAATAGTAAAGTATTTGGCTCTATTTCAGCTTATTTTTAATTATGTATATAAGATTATGTTTCTGCATTTACACAAATGGACTAGGCATTGTTGATGTACTTACTGCCTATATTATATACAGTCGTGCTTATTGTATATAGTTTTTCTTGTATTAACTACAGTCTTCTTTTTATTTTAGACAAAAATGGGGGAATGTAGTGATATTTCATTTGAATTTTAATAAACAAAGCTTGCCTGAAGATTAGAAAATAAAATAGCCACACTGGTCAGCCATACAGACCAGGCAGTAGTGGCACACCTTTAATGCCAGTAGCCACACTAGTTGGCCAGAGAAGTCAGGCAGTAGTGGTGGATGCCTTTAATCCCAGCTCTAGAGAGGAACATAAGACGTGAGGAGACAGGTCTCACTCAGCTGAGTCTCCTTGTGAGAATCCTGGAGGCAGGCTTGCCATTTCGGTCTGAGGTAGAATTAAGAGCCAGTGGCTGGCTGCTTTGCTTTTCTTATCTTCAGGTTGAACTCCAATATCCTTCAGGTTGAACTCCAATATCTGTCTCTGAGATTTTATTAATCATGCTACAAGTCTCTAACACTATGTAACTGGGGTTGGAGAGATGACTCAGGATTAAAAGGATTTACTGCTTTTCCAGTGGACCCAAGTTCTGTTCCCAGTACCCCTATCAGGCAGCTCATAATCAACCATAATTCCAGTTTCAGAGGATCCACTGCCTCTGGCCTCAGCAGGCACCTCCACATATGAGCGAATGCAGAAAAATATACCTACACACATAATTAAAAATAAGTCTAAAAAGAAAGAGTATTCATATCCTAACAGCTCTAAGTGGGTCCCACAGCATACAGAAGACTGGATGCTGAGGAGATCTGCCTCTCAGTTACTCAGATATTGAACAACTTACCCCTATTTTTCTCTCCAGTAAAAGAAAAGAGGAGTGGAGGCAATTAATAAACTATGCTGAAGATTGTGCTTACAGGGCTGGGGTGTCACAAAGTGTTAGAGTTCTTGTCTAACATACACAAAGCTCTAGGCTTGATGTCTAGCAGTGACAAAACTGGACATGGTGTGCCGGCATGTATGCACGCACCAAGTTGACACCTGGTACCTGCAGAGGACCAAAGAGAGCACTGGGTCATCTAGAACTAGTTACAGAAGGCTTCAAGCTCTCATCAACTCCCATCCTATGTGGGTGCCGGGAAACAGAATTGTAGCTAGTATAAGGGCAGCCTGGGAGAGAGTGAGACCTTGGCTCAAAAAAGCAGCAAGTGAACATCGCCCTGGGCACCTGGGTCCAAGTCTCTTGCGAACCCTAAGATGGCTCCCTTAATTAAGATATGTGCTTCCCTGCTCCCCTATCCAACCTTCCTTTATCCCAATCATCCCATTTCCCCAAGTTCCCCCCATCCTCCCCTTCTCACTTTTCTCTCCCCATCTCCCCTTACCCCCTTCCACCCCACCCCCCAAGATCCCAATTTTTTGCCCGGCAATCTTGTCTACTTCCCATAACCAGGAGGATAGCTATATGTTTTTCTTTGGGTTCACCTTCTTATTTAGCTTCTTTAGGATATCAAATTATAGACTCACTGACCTTTATTTATGGCTAGAACCCAATTATGAGTGAGTACATCCCATGTTCAGTTAGCTCCTGGGACAGCTGAGAATAGGGAACCTGAAATGACCCTATCCTATAGCCATACTGATGAATATCTTGCATATCACTATAGAACCTTCATTTGGCGATGGATGGAGATAGAGACAGAGACCCACACTGGAGCACTGGACTGAGCTCCTAAGGTCCCAATGAGGAGCAGAAAGGGGGAGAACATGAGCAAAGAAGTCAGGACCACAAGGGGTGCACCCATCCACGGAGACAGTGGGGCTGATCTATTGGGAGCTCACAAAGGCCAGCTGGACTGTGACTGAAAAAGCATGGGATAAAACCGGACTCTCTGAATATGGAGGACAATGAGGGCTGCTGAGAGGCCAAGGACAATGGCACTGGGTTTTGATCCTACTTCATGTTCTGGCTTTGTGGGAGCCTAGCCAGTTTGGATGTTCACCTTCCTAGACCAGGATGGAGGGGGGAGGACCTTGGACTTTCCGCAGGGCAGGGAACCCTGACTGCTCTTCAGACTGAATAGGGAGGGGGAGAGGAGTGAGAGGAGGGGGAAGGAAATGGGAGGCTGGGAGGAGGCGAAATTTTTTTTTCAATGAAAAAAAAAAATAAAAGAAAAAAAAAGCAGCAAGTGTTGTTTTTAATCTCAGTACCTAGGAGGCAGAGCTAGGAGAATCTCTGTAAGTTCAAAGCCAGATTGATCTACAAGGCAAGTGCGAGGCCAGTCAAAGCTACTTACTAAGATTATCTCAACAACAGTAGCAATGACAGGATACAGAACAATAGCAAGTTGGGTTACAAGTACTTCACAGCTATAAAAATCACATCAAACTATAACAGACACACTTTCCAAAGTCCACAATATAAAATTTACCTCTGTAATGTCCTTAAGACAATAACTGACATATCTACCCACCAAAATATATTATAAAAAATGTGGGGGCTGGAGAGGTGGCTCAGAGGTTAAGAGCATTCCCTGCTCTTCTAAAGGTCCTAAGTTCAATTCCCAGCAACCACATGGTGGCTCACAATCATCTGTAATGGGATCTGGTGCCCTCTTCTGGCCTGCAGGCATACACACAGAATATTGCATACATAATTAATAAATATATAAATAAAATAAAATACTTTTAAAAATGTGGCCAATTACTATGCAATTAAACCTCTAAATGTATATTCCTCTATATTTCATAATGTATTTGAATTGACTAAAATGAAACTTCATGAAGGACTATTGCTCCAGTACTTGTAACAAATAAATCACTGGCTTAAGGAAATCAGTAAAACTTAAATCAAAAACACAGTATTCCACCTGAGAATAGGAATATATCCACTTCCTAATAACTGAAACTGATCACTCACCTGAGACCATGGTCTGTGATCTGATAACATCCAGATAGACTGAGGAACAAAAGTACTCGTCCAGTCTCTTGGTCAGACTTTTCACTCCCAAAATAAATTAAGTCTTTTTCCCTGGGCAATGTAGTCCTTAATGCTTTTCTACACATTGCAGAAGTCGCTGGGAGTGTAGGCATAGTCCTTAGAGCTGTCCCTGTGCAACAGAATGAATGGCCACAATATGCAAAGGCTGGAGAAGCACAATGCTGCTGCCAACAGACACTAGTCCTTAATCCCACAAAGTCCTTATTGTAACAACCAGATGAGGAACAACCAAAGTTGGAGGCTGTTTCCATTACACAGAGACTTTCAACATTTCTATGTCTCCATTCTACTGTATCTTCAATATCGGCTAAATCTTCGGCATCTAGCATCCACACGTAAGGAGAAGTCAAACTTTCAGAAGACACAGGTTTAGTCCAAGTGTGCTCGCTGTCTATTTCTTCACCAACACCTTCATCAGTCAAATTGTGCAAACCCGCAAACTGCTTGGGGGATTGCATGGTAATGTCTTTATTTGTCCATGGACTTGAAACAGCCTTGCCTGCACTTTTCAAAAAGCCACTCTGGTAAGATGTTAGAACTCCAAGAGCTCTAGAAATCTTCTCTAGAGCCATGTCTGTGATTTTTTCACATCCAGATAGATCAAGATGCCGAAGACTCTGGCAGCAACCAAGCCAAGACCAACTACAAGAGGGAGGAAGACGATTAAATTCTTCAAAAGCATTAAACTACATATATACAGATGAGCATTAAATTATTTAAAATACAAAATAATCATTTTATTTCTAGAATTTCTATCATCAGGGAATATTTAGGACTAAGGGTACAAATACTAAGGTAAGTAATTAAAAAAAAAAGAAAAAACAAATATCATTGCTAAGCTAGTAGAGGATAGGATGGGAGAGACACAATTTCCTGTTCTAAGAGTAAGCAGTAGAGGAAAGGCAGAATACACATGAAAGAAAGTAACTACTGTACAATGAAGATACAGAAGAAAGAAACTTTAGAAACAGGTAGAAGATTCTATCTTTCCCTCTGAAATAAAAAGAAAAAGAAAAGAAAGGAAAAAGAAAACTAGTAGCCTCCAAGGAAGAATCATTTACAAAGAGTGTGGCTTGAACAAATTGGTACTAAACTAGAAAAACCATGAATTAAAAGGGAGATTTGACAAAAGGCATTTAAAAACTAAACTAAAACGTTAAAACAGGTAATGTTGATCTAGACAGCAACAAAGCAAGGCTCAAGCTTAGGCATGACATACAGATGGCAGTACCAATGTTCTGGACCAGCTACTGTATATTAACAAGAGACAAAGTTATCAAGTTACAGTCATCCATGGCAGTACCAATGTTCTGGACCAGCTACTGTATATTAACATACAGATGGCAGTACCAATGTTCTGGACCAGCTACTGTATATTAACATACAGATGGCAGTACCAATGTTCTGGACCAGCTACTGTATATTAACATACAGATGGCAGTACCAATGTTCTGGACCAGCTACTGTACATTAACAAGAGACAAAGCTATCAAGTTACAGTCGTACGTGGCAGAAAGTTAGTAGAAATGTAAATCAAAAAATAAATCAAGTGTTCTATCAAGTTACAGTTATACATGGCAGGAATTTAGAAGAAATATAAAATAGTATGAGTAAATAGTGACTATGTAAACAAGGAAATAGAGAATATTTTTACTGATTTCAGTCAGAACTTATTATATCTAGAGATTTAAAAATAACCTGTCAAATGCAGAATCGGAAATATCGGTCTGGGTAAGATCCAGATGTTCCAGGTTAGGACAAAGCTCTAAAATCTGCCTAACCTAAGAATGAAAAGAAAGTCACCATGAGGACATGTGGCGCTTTACTTAAGCAACAGACAACACTAAATATAACTCGCTGGTTTTCCAATTCACTTAACACATTATAAACTAGACATACTCAGTGTTGGTTTGTGTGGTGTATGTGGAAGGCAGAAGTTAATTCTCAGTATCTCCCTCCTGAACTTTAAGGCCACAGGTTCTGCTAGTGTAGCTGCCAATGGGTACCCATGTTCCCTGGCCCCCAGCACTGTGGTTACAGACATATGTCATTATACACGTATCTGCACGTGCTGGGAATCCAGACTCAGGTCTTTGTGCTTGCACAAAAAGCACTTTATTAAACAAGCCATTTACCTCTCCAGTCTCTGAGCTCACATTTCTAGTAATCTTCTTAAAGTGTCTTAGAAATGAGACCCAGAAAAATGTACCTTTTGAAAGACTACTACCTAAAGTGATTGTATGTAGGAAGTCATAACATTTATAAAACTGGCTTCACCTCACTTGTCCATCTTGCTATGTCTTGTTATAATCAACCATATAAAACTAAGACTCACCATTTAACATCTATAAATCCCAATAAATAAACCTGCCTAGTTTCAGTTCCATTATCTATAGCACAGACAATGATTCTTAAGCTACAAAGCACTGTACACCTACTCATGGGAAGACACTCTGTTCTTTCCCTCTTAAATAAACATTAATAACCAAAACAAAGTTGTTTCACTGCTATTTTTCTTAATACTCAAGCTAGTATTCATTTGTACATACCATTTTGCTGGAGACTGCAGAGCTGTATGCTAACACTAAAGTTTTTACAGAGGTACCAACATATGGCAGAACATTATGAATTATGCCATGGAGTAAACGTTTTTCCATTTGTGCAATGCTGATAGCAATCGATTCCTCTGCAGACTCTTCTGTAAAATGAATTCAAACATCTAAGAACTAGATACACCAATTATAAGTAGGCCACTCAAAGGATGCATCAAATACTAAATAGGAAATATTCTATGCTGCCCTCAAACTCCCTTTACAAGCAATTCCACTTTTCAGGCAACAAGAGAAAGCTCTGAAGAGAATGCCGAATAGTGAAAGAACTGTAAAAATTCTTCAAGAGAATAGACTTTGATACAAAGGAATAAATGATCTACAGTTTTTAAAGCAGCATCAGTTATTCTACCTAATTAAAAAGGACAGAGTGAGAAGAGATGTGAAACAACTTCATTAGCTTTATCACCGTGAATCGTCAAGCAAAAAAAGATGACACCTCGCTCCTAAGAAGTTAAACATGGCCTTTTGTACTTGACTTAAATGTTTATACTTCTCTACAACAAACTACAGCTTTAGCTTGGTAAAACACTGTTTTCATAAGATGGGCGAAGGCTTGAGTTTAAGTCCCAATACTGAGTAAAACAAAAATTTACACTTCAATTTTATTTAAGAAAAAATACTATAAATGGGCCTAAAATCTCTACCACCTTTCAGGATCCTATCTTTACTATACTTACCTAAATTCCTTACCTAAATATATCTACATAAAGCAGCTTAAAAGGTTAAAGATTTATTTAAAATAAAGTAGAATACAGTGGCTGAAAAGAATATATGAAAAGAGTAACTGTTGACTATTTCACTGATTTCAAGTGTGTTAGAAATACCTTAAACTCCTCCTTAACTGGATACTATCACTAAAAATCACTTCAGCAAACCTTATTTATTTCACTACACTTTTATTCCTAATTCATTCTTCTACCCCCTACCTAAATGTGCTTTGTTTACTATAAAACCTAAAGTTACACACCATACTGTCTGCCACACATAAGCATATGATTGAAACCAACAAAAAAGATCTCTTCCTTATTTAACAAATTTCAAACTCCTGAAACTATACCAAAATGTCCCCCTTCAACTCATGAAAACCTAAAATGCATTAGTTACTAAAGTAAAATCATTGTAATTCTTATTTTCAACAAAGACCAGCCTACTTAGTTTAGCTTTATAAACACCACTTTCAAACTCTACCTCATACAGTACTTAATTGGGGGGGGGGGACCCTAAAACTGTGCAACACAATTAATCTTCACACATGATTGTTTTTTCTGTAGCATTGGAGACTAAACCCAGGGCTTTACGATGTTATACAAGTGCTCTACCCTAAGTTATACCCACCCAATTCTCATAAATCCTAGTTCTTAACTCTACAATAACCCTGAGGCAAATGATATGACTTATTAAATAGACAAAACATCATCCTTTCTCCCCCTCAACCACAGATGATTCAATAAATGCTGATAAACTGATTAATCAAAATCCTAAATCACATAATGTAAGCTGTAAAGCACTATAATGAATTTATTTCTATAAATATAATTTATTTCTACATAAAATAGCCATCATTTTCTGACTTTGTTCTTTTAATATAAAAATAGAAGAGAAACCACTCTATTTTAAAAAGTACTTCTAATAAGAAATTCTAAATGTACTTATTGTTCCTTCAAAATCTTCAGAGAAGGCTTTTTAAAAATCTTTAGAAAACATGAAATACATGAATTTTAAGAGCCAATAATTATTAACGAGAATATCAGTTTTTTAAACATCATGTAATAATTTTCATTTCAAGCATGAAATACCAGATTCATCTCTATCGGCATCTTCATCCCATTCCTGAAAAGCACGACTTTCATCTTTCCTACTTCTCACCCATTCCTCGTCAGGTTCTGTGTCAAGTTCAGTGGCAGGACCACTATACCAGTCACCTAAATGATGAATAAACAAGAGGAACAAAGTCAAATTAGATAGAAAGTTATTACGAAAAAGAATCCCCCATTCACACTTGAATTTTGGGCAATAGCTATTTTTACAATTTTTTTAACCTACACATATAAGCAAAGGATTCAATTTAAAACACACTAAAAGAATTAGAGCTATATGAGTTCAATCAATAGTAGTAATTACTAACCAGCAGTATTTTCCAGAGTACCTTTCTCTAAAACTAAAGAAAAAGAACTTCAAAAGCTTACATAGTTTGCTTTATACCTGCCATGTATCTGTTCTCTAAGAAAAGTTTTCAGTGATACCCTTTAAAAAAATAAGCTTAATGATCATAATCCAATTTCTAAGAAAATAATTATCAGTATTTATAGGTGCAATTTCAAAAAAAGAAATCACTGGAAATGACCTAATCTTTTCTTCCCTGCAGTAACTTCACTTTGGATACAGTAACAGCCTCATTCTGAAGACAGCTCACAAAGTACTCTGTGGTGATGGGCCAGCAGTACACAATTAGATAGGAACAGAAGTCATAGATACTACAATTACAGTACATGTATTATATGTTCATGAAGATGGAGACAATAACAATTTATTAAATTCTTATACATCTAGGGTTTCTCAACCTAGACAACACTGACATCTAAATCTGGGCAGTCCTTTGACTTAAGTTGCAAGCGTATGGATTATAAGGTACTTAGCAGCAATCTAGGCCTCTATCCACTAGACCCGTGGTTTTCAACCTTCCTAATGCTTTGAACCTTTAAGGCAGTTCCTCATGTTGTGGTGACCCCCCAAGCATAAACTTATTTTCATTGCTACTTCATAACTCTAATTTTGCTACTATTATGAACCATAATGTAAATATCTGATACGAGACCCACAAAGGGGTAGAGATCCACAAGTTGAGAACCACTGCACTAGACAATGGTATAATAACCAGAACTAGGGCAAGCAAAGGTGTCTTCAGACATTGTAAATATCCTGGACAGGGGCAAAAATAAATGTCATGAACAAAAAGAAATTTTAACCAAAGGTTTGGTCTAAATATGTTAAAAAACAGAAAAAAGTAAAGTAGCATATTTAAGATGCAGTGGCTTTGTGAAATCAACACAGCATCACTTTCAATGGTATTCATACCATCATTTGGATTTATCTTAATTCTTAATTAAAAACAGCTGAACAAGAAAAAGCTGACTCATTTTTTACTCAAATTTTGCCATCCTACAAGTAATGTGAAAAATATTGATCCATATAAAATAATAATTCTGATCACTCCCAAAACACTAAATATCTAAAAAACAACTGCATGAGAATGTGCCTCTAGTTCCAGCACTAAGGAGTCTGATGCAGAAGGATGAAGATTAAGAGGTCAGTTTAGGCACTAGATTAAGCACACTTTTCAAAACATAGTGCTGGAAAAAAAAAATAAAAAGAGGCAGGTGGACATCTGAGTTCTAGGCCAGCCAGCGCTAAATAGTAAGAATCTGACTTTTTATCAAATAAACTGTTTTTAAGTAAGACTCACAATTCAAAATAGTCAAAAATTTGTTAAGAAATATGTATTTCCATTGCAAATGTACTGTAAAAGGAAAGTATATTAACTTATATGAATTTTAAGCAGACACTTAAAAGATACTTCAAAGACTGTTCAATTATCAACAAAACAATGTAGTGCACAGTAACTGTAAATCTCCATGACTATTTAACATGCTCAGGAGAAAAGTTTCTCTAAACCTTCAGATGTAAAACTAACTCAGTGCAAAAAAACACATTATCAATCATTGTAAAAAGCTATGTTAAAAACAAAAACAGAGTCAGTTACTTTAAACCATGGCCAAACAAGAACTGTACATAGCTCATCTTAATATTTTATAGAACTGAGTCTGTTTAAAATACTCAAATAATCCAATTATTTAACAATTCTAAAAATCAATTACATTTATTTTAAACTTCTATGAAAAGTTTTAACCATAGTCATATGTACAAAGATGCAGTACAATGAATCTCTGTGTACCCATTTTTTATCTCCAACAATTATCAGCATCTTACCAATGCTTACAATCCCTCTGACATATTTTTCCTAATTATTCTAAAGGAAATTGTAACAATTATATAGTTTACTCACAAATACTTCACCATTGCTAGCTCTTCTAAAACGTATACTAAAACCACATCAGCCATAAAATCTATTTTTTGGCCAAACCCTCAAAGTTTCCTTTCCCTGGCATTACAGATTAATCAAATTGAAAGTCCCATTTACCTACCTCTGGCCCAATGAACAGGGTAAAGATGTTTCCACAAAGATCCTGTTTTTGCCAGCTGAGACCACTTAGTACTGACTTGACTGCATCGACACAATTCTTGAGGATTAAGATAACTGAAAATCGACAGCATTACCTCAGGAGGAAGATGGGTTATACCTGTGGAGTGTTCTGACACTTCCGCTTCTGAAATAAAAAAGAAAACCTTTAACAGTAAGGCTACATGAGCAATGCAGTAAGAAATTACAATCACACAAGTAAAAGTCAGTGCCTGAAGTTAATTCCTTCCTGCTTGCAACACGAGAAAAGGAAATAACACGTATTAGAGGTAACATGGGGATGTTGAACATGTTAAGAACCCGTAGGGTTAAACTATCATGGCCCAGATCATACTTCATCAGTGGAAGCTACAATAATGAACACGGAATTGACTTCCTCTTACAACGGCGTCATAGAAAAAACAATACTCACTTTGTAGCACAAGCAGCATCATTTGGAAAAGGAACCAAACAGGTTACACTGCTTTAAAGCAGCAAGCATACACTCAGCCAGATTATGAGATCTATAAGGCATTGTTAATGACACACATGCTCACATTTTCTATTCACGCATTAAGGCTCCTGTTAGTTCCTTCCTTGTGTTCCTTCTATGACTTTAATATTTAACGTAAAAATTCTATGAAATCTGATTTTTCTAATGTACAAATGCCTTAACCTATTTAAACTATGTACCTATTCAATAATCATAAATGTCCCTGGTGCACTGGTAAGAAATCTTTTGTTATTAAGTATTTTAGAAAGTCACTAGATAAACAACTTCCTATGATCTTATAATTTGGTCTAATTTTTCTGAAAGAAAAATGAAAATGTGAAGTTAAGAAAAAGAATGAGTTGTCTCCAAAATAGTATAAAAATGAGACTCTTGTATATCTGGTTCTTCATAAAGAATTTTAAATATAGAAATGCTATGATCAAACTACTTTAAACTGCCACTTTTAAAATGCCAAATATTTTAAACATAATGCTGCTATAATTTGCTTTGAAGGAGAGGGAAAATTAAATGTGTGTGATGCTTTTAAACTCCATTTTATAGTTATAATTAAACAAGACACAACAGGCTTTGGTATGGTATTCAGGGCACAAGCTGTATTTCAAGAGTAAAGCTCAAAGCTTTATGGGTTTAATCATAGCTTCAACTTATAATATTTTTGTTTAAACATGAATCTGACTACTTTAATATTAGAAAAATACCAATTTCAAAAATTTTACAGGACTAACACTGTCATTACCTGTCAAGAAGCAGAAGAATTTCTGCTAGACTATGATGGCAACTATTTGCTTTCTTCTGTTTGTTTTTCTTTTGTCTATTCCCTGGCTGGCCTGGAATTTGCTATGCAGACTATGCTAGCCTCAGACTCAGAGATCTGTCTGTTTCTGTGCCTCCAGAGTGCTGTGATTAATGGTGTGCACAACCACGCCTGAAACCAACTATATTTTTTAATGTTGTAAAAAACAATGCTATTGAGATAAATAAGAATAAAAATAAGGTAACAGTCTATTAGAAAAGGTAAGCATCTATTTTATTTGCATTTCTTGTATGAATTCTTAAAGTAACTACACAGAAAAGCTTTTCTTTGCTTCTCTCTCATACTCACTAGAGTATGAATATTACTAGAGATAATACTAAGAGAATGATAAACATCAGAGGATAAAAATAAAATTATAAATGTTCCTTTCCTTAACTCAAAATGGCGTTATAGCCCCAATAAATACATCATAAGTTATACATATCTAGGAACAGAAAGGCATCTAACCTAGCAACCACCACAGCTATTGAGTTGTAGGCATCAACTGTTCTCCACGACCAAGCAACCACCACAGCTGTTGAGTTGTAGGGCATCAACTGTTCTCCACGACCAAAACGCATGACCGGTTTGATCCCTGGGAGGATATTACTGACTAGGAACCATGGCTCGCTGCTGCTTAGCATTTAGATATTAAGAAAGCTTTATACTGCATACAAACTAGGCTTAAAAAGAACCAAATTGCAAAACTGAAATATACAAGTTACTTTCCCACCATTATAAAGTACAAAAATTCTACAGTGAACCATACGTAAGTCAAGGACAATGCTTATAAATTAACTGACTTTGGAAACTGATGAAAATACACGAAAATAAAAGATGGTATTGGAAGGCTGGAGAGAAAGACCAGAGGTTAAAACACTGGCTGTTCTCCCAGAGGACCCAGGTTCCATTCCCAGGATCCACATGGTAGTACACCACCAACTATAACTCCGAGTCCCAGGAAATCTGACACCCCCTTCTAGCCTATCCAAGAACTGAATGCACGTGCTACATAGGCATACAGCAGGCAAAACACCCATATACATACACTAAAATAAAGGAAAAAAATTTAAGCCTGTCAGTATGATCAAGAGAACTCAGAAAGCTATCTGATACATACTGCTCTGAACACAGCAATCCTGAATTTTCATTGGTCAAAAGTGTACTTATTTTATTCCTACAAATTCATCCAAGAAACATTACATTACATGTAACCCAAGCCTACAAGACGGAAGATTATAAACACTAAATTCTACAATAGAAACTACTGCCCTCAATTGTATTTTTAAGTAAAACTAAATGGCTTAAACAGACCACAGTGTAAACCTGACAAATTATTCCTTAAACAAAATCTATAATTTATAACAAAATGTCAATAACTACTAACAAATAGTTCTGTCAAAATAGATGAATCTTACCTGTATCTGATTTTTCATCCACAGAATATTTGAAAAATTTCTGTCGCTCTTCAGCTTGATTCCACAGGCTGAGACCTCTAAGGAGTTCTGCTGTGTCCTTCTGTGAGCAATGCTGTGCAATCACTTTCTTTTTGATATCTTTAAGCTCTTCATAGGTAAAATATTCCATTAACATTGGCTGAAAAACCTAGATTTAAAAGTATTTATAGGGAAAGAATTTCAATTTACTCAAAACCTTTTACTAATGGCTCAAGCTGAGTACTAGGAATGCACAATTCAAAGATATAAAATTTATAGTTATTACCACTAAACTATCTAAATTTTTAAAAGAACATAGAAAAAGGATCTTTTTCTATGATTTTGTAGGCCTCTATACAATTTAAAAGAACAAGGTTTTCCTGTACCAAGCTTGTTAAACAGTCAATCATTTTGTTATTATTAGACACTTAGCCCACTACCTGCCTGTGGTGGTTTGAATAAGAATGGCACCCATAGTCTCATATGTTTGAATGATTAATCATTAGGAAAATGCACTATTTTTAGAAGGATTAAAAGGTATGGTCTTGTTGGAGGAAGAGTCAGAGTTTCAAAAGGCCTTGTCAAGGTGTGTGTGTGTGTGTGTGTGTGTGTGTGTGTGTGTGTGTGTGTGTGTGTGTCTCCCTGCCTACAGATCAGGAAGTAGTTCTTAGTTACTTCTCTAACACTACACCTGCCTGCTCCCTGCAGCCATGCTCTCTGTCATGATGATAATGGACTAAGCCCTGAGACAATATGCAAGGCTCCAATTAAATATTTTCCTTTTGAAGAGAGTTGCTTTGGTCATAGGTATATCTTCACAGCGATAAAACAATGACTAAGGCACTGCCTTCTGATACTACTGAATTCTACCAAAATAGGGCCTTTTCTTAGATGAATACACTACCCAGTATAATGAAGGCCAAACAATCCCAACTCAGTTAAAATGAACTATCCAACACTGTTCTAATTGCTATTATTTTAGTTCAGTGGGTCTTATGGAACTTTACAGAGTTCTTCTACAAAACAGTCCTAATCTCCAATGAATAGGATTATAATCTTTGAATGAAGAACCAAGGCTTTGTTGTTGTTTCCAGTTTCATCAATAGAAGAAGAAACAGGTACAAACTACTCTTAAGGGTAGACTATATGCCCAGCAGTAGATGGCCAACAAAAACCAAGCCAATTGGTTTCTTCCTCATGTCATGTCGGGGCTCTTCTTTCTTTTCTTTTTTAATCATATATTATATGTGTGTATGTGTATATATGTGTGTGTGTGTGTGTATGTGTAAAATAAGTACATATACATGCCATATATAAATATGTGACAACAGATATGTATTTTTCTTCTCTTAAACTAAGCATTTTTCTTTTTTCTCTTTTTTTTTTTTTGAATTGAAAATAGGATTTTCTTTTTCCTCTCACATAATATATCTTGGTTACGGTTTCCCCTCAGGGTCCCTTACATGCATATTACGGTTTCCAGTTTAGTGTTTTTATGGGATTCCCAAGGGTGCAAATGAGTGGGTCTCTGATTCTTGTGCTTTGCTTGGGTTCTTTTCCTTCTGTTTGTTTACTGTGTCCAATTCTAATGAATTAGGTTTTGTTTTATCTTACTATATTATATTATTATCCCATAGAAGCCTGATTGTTTTCTAATGAGAGATAGGAAAGGGGTGGACCAAGATGAAGGAGGAGGAAGGGGAAAGTTAGGAGTAGAGAGAGGGGAACCATAACCAATATATATTATGTGAGAGGAAAAAGAAAAAGGTTTTCAATTTAAAAAAAAGGAGGAGGAGGAGAAAGAAATACTTAGTTTAAGCACTGACTACATATCACATTAGAAAAATAACTATAATGAGATGTGATCAAGTACCAATAAAAGAGCACCAAATCAATGCTTCCCATTCCGGGAGGAATTTAGAAAGTAGGTTGCATTTCCTTTTGTTTAACTCAAGCCAATTTTAAGGGGAAACCATAACTGTGCATCACAATAAATGATTTACAGCTTTAAGAAAAAGTACACAGAGCCCAACAAGGGGGTGAGTAGATAAGAGTATTTGTTTAGGTTTTTTTTTTTTTTTTTTTTTTGGTTTTTCGAGACAGGGTTTCTCTGTGGCTTTGGAGCCTGTCCTGGAACTAGTTCTGTAGACCAGGCTTTTGTTTAGCTTTTGTTTTTGTTTTTTTTTCTTCAAACTAAAGCTGGAGAGATGGCTAGTCAGTTAACACAACTTGCTAGTCTTGCAAAGAACCTGGGTTTGGCTTCTAGCACCCATATGGTGACTCAAAATCATCTGTAACCTCAGTCCAGGGAATCTGGTGTCATCTTTTGGCACACCGTGCACACACAAACATATAGACAAAACACTCATACATGTAAAATAAAAATAAATCGGGGGGGGGGAGAGAAGAACGGTCCTCATAGGATAGTTTCTCTGTATCTTAAGCTGGATACTCATTATGGAAAGAAGAAAAATTGTTTGCCATGTATTTACTGTAGACTACTTCATATACATGAGGCACAACAGCGATAAATTTAAAACCACCATTTAATTATTCAAGTCCACTCAGGAAAAAAAATACTAAAAGCTCTTTAAATCTAGCATACAGAAAATATTTAAAGATTTAC
This sequence comes from Microtus pennsylvanicus, assembly GCF_037038515.1. Classification (NCBI taxonomy): domain Eukaryota; kingdom Metazoa; phylum Chordata; class Mammalia; order Rodentia; family Cricetidae; genus Microtus; species Microtus pennsylvanicus. Next base: position 54,056,178 of record NC_134590.1, on the reverse strand, counting down.
AGAATCTTCTAAAGGTTACAAAAAATTAGTGACAATTATGAACATATATCACAGTGCTATCACACACAAAAATACATATTTCTTAAGTAATTAAATTCATTCATTCAGTGAAAGTAGCAACCTTTCTAAATAAAAATAAATTCTCACTGGATGCCATTCATGTTCCCAAAAGAAAGCAGAGGATTCTGTCTACCAATAGAACATATTCTTTTTATGCATTATTTTGAAGAAATTGAGGCAAAATTATATTTTCTATTAAATTATGAATATAAATCACAACAAAGAAAAACTCTGCTTACCTCTTCTTCCTCTTTCATGTGAGGAAGAAAATCTCTTGTAAAAGCCTCCAATCTCTCTTTCAGCTGTTTTGCATAATTTAACTGCTCATACTCATTCTAGAAACAAAGAATAATACACATTAGCAGGAAGTAAAGACATATATCATTAAAGCAGCACTCAGGAGAGAGCAGCAAATAGATCTCTAAGTTTGAGCCCAGCCTCATCTCATACCAAGTTCCACACCAACCAGGACAACATAGCGAGGCAGTCTCAAATATACATAAAGGTTTGCTTCGTTCTATGTTGCCTGATCACAGGAAGTCAACTTAGTCTTCTTTTAGCATAAACAATGTCCTTAGAGTTAGGATGCAGCTCAAGGCCGGAGCACTTATTAACATGCCCCACACTGTACACTCAGCCTTGGCATCACCGCCCACTCACAGTCCTTAAATAATAAGCTTTGAATTCTTTAGTAACCCTAATCTTTGGTTGTTTTTTATTAATTTTATTAAAATATAGCAAGTATATTTTAAAATATACTATAAAAAAGGTTTTGTAATACATTTTATGCTATCCTAACAGATCACATATTACTATTACCATTTATAAAGGCAAGAAACATTTTAGAGTTCTAGATAACTCTCAACAGCCAAACATTTCTTCCACACATGAATTAAAATTACATTTCCCTATAACTTATTCATCTGCTCTCTCTTCTCAATGAAAAAATAGGGGAAACTTACAAAACAATGAAATATTTTAAAAATATACTGATACTGTGGTGATTTGAATGAGAATATTTCCCAAAGGCTTTAGCATCTGAATTTTGGTTCATAGTGGCACTGCTTAGGGGAGACTTGGGGGTGAGGCCTTGCTGAAATAAGTATGTCATTCAGGGCAGAATCTGAGAGATAAAAATTCTCATCATTTCCAGTTCAGTCTCTCTACTTCCTGCTTCCTATTTGTGGTTTAAGAACTGAGTACTCAGCTCTCAGCTGCCAGTTCCCATCACACCTACCTGCGCTCTCTCCTCTCTCTCTCTCTCTCTCTCTCTCTCTCTCTCTCTCTCTCTCTCTCTCTCTCTCTCTCTCTCACACACACACACACACACACACACACACACACACACACTCACTCTGGAATGTTTAAGGACTCATCCCTCTGGAACTCAAAGCTCCAAATAAACCCTTTGATAAATTTTCTTGGCCATGGTGTTTTATTACAGCAATAAAAAAGTAACTAAGACAGGTACTATTTCATTCTTTCTGTGGCCAGTTGTTTCCATTTAGATAATTTATTCAACTAATTTCCAATATTCAGCTCAATGTTGAATTATGCTGGGATTTTACACATCCTTTAAGCATTTCCATGTATGGCTTCCAATTGCACTTGTATGTTAATAATTATCAAATTTGCTTTTCACACTAGTTCATTCTTTCTGCTCTTCAAATCTACCAGTGTCTTCTCTTCCTATTAATACATGGTTATATTATGTAAAAAGTTCAGAATAAGGCTTAATCCCTAGACCTCTTCCATGTACAAGGTCTAATACAATTCTCTTTCCCCTTTCTTCTAGCACTTTATAAAATCAGAGTATTCCATTGGTCGTAGGTCCTACATAATTTTCAAGCATGTACCTTCCCCTATATTTTTTAAAAAGCACTACTTTGGTTCAGACATTACTAACTACATAATACACGACTATGTTATAAAATACTAAGCGTACAAAGGAGCATTCAATAGAAAAGTTACCCTCCCTTCTGCAACTACTCAGTACGCTTTCCTCTACTAACCAACCACCTCCCCTCTGGATACAGAGCAAGGGTTCCTCCTTCTACAGACTACTGGTAGAATTCTTTAGTTTGTTTTCTGGTCTTCAAAACTGATCCTCCAAGTGAAGGGTATATGGTGGCTTGATGGAGTTATAAACTCCTATGATTCACTGAACTGAAAGGGTAAAATGAAGATTAACTTTCAAATATTTTTAAGACAAATATAATTAAGAAAACGTACATATATCCTTATCGTAAACTACACGCATTTTCTTTTTCAATATTACTTTGTTTCTAAGATAAAAATCTCACTCTGTACCCTTGGCTGGCCGTGAACTAGTGAACCTCCTGCCTCTCCCTACTGAGTACTGAAACCTCAGAGTGCCACCATTCATGCCATAACACTGAAACCGTCATCTTTAACCACTGTGCTTCCTACAATAGGGAGAAATAAAAGACGTAAACACTATGACTTCCATTCCATTTTTTTCCACTTTACAGACTGCAGTCTAGACCTTTTATGCTAGCAAGAACTCTCCATCTTCAATTTTATTTTGTTAGTTTTGTTTGAGAACAGATCTCACTATGCAGCCCTAGCTGGCCTGGAACTTACTATGGTCTACCAGGCTGCCCTTGAACTCATAACGATTCACTTCCTTTTGACTCCAGATTGCTGGGATTAAAGGTATATGCTTCTAAATCTGGCACCATTTTTAATTTTAAATAAAATATATGGACTGAAGTATTATTCTAAACAAAAATTATACCTTTAGTTATTAGTACCTACATTAATACCTTTGTTTTTAAGAATTCAACAAATGTTTGTTAACAATTTTGGTAGTTAAAATTTCAACTTACAAAACTTTAAAATGTGGTAAACTTTATTAGGCATGACTAAAGGGCCAGTTCCAAAGACTCTTACCAGACTTGAGTTAGATCCTCTGAATCCTCTTTTCAATTAGGTAGGGCCTTAGATTCTGTCCTTAGCCTCTCAGGTCAATTTTGGTAAGAATCCTACTGAGGCAGTTAACAATAATCATCTGCTTTCAGTTTCTGACTATGGACATATCTCATCACATCCCTTACTACTCTCTCAGCCTCAAGGATTTCATACCCTGGCTATCTCAGGAAAAATCCTGAAAAGTTAATTCTTTTATCCTTTTGGTCCTAATGTTTTTTTCTCAGTAATTTTCCATCCACTGGCTCTTCCTTGCTTCTTCTTGGCTCTGAACGCCTGTTTTTTCTTGTATTCAAAACTGACCTTTCTCTGCCTTACTACAAGCCTCCACTGTAACCATTCCTCATGAACAGCCTTTCTAGCCATCATGAATAAATCAAGTGTTTTTCTTTAAAATAATACCATTTACTAAAGTTGCTAATAAAAATTACAGAGGCAGAATGGCACTATATCCAACACTTACATATCAATTTTTCAACTCACCTTAACATTCTTCAGCCCCTTTTCAAAGAGACTAAGCATCTCGGAGAGTTTATTGTCAGAATGTACATTGTAGATGGTCTGACTGCGTTGCTGAAGTAAACCAATAATGTATTCATTCTCAATTTGCTCATGCATTTTAAACTCCTTGAAAGTAGCATATAGAGACTGAAGAAGAGCACGGAAGTCGTTGTTGTTGGAAAAGTTGGTTTTAGAAAGCTGAATAAAAATTTAAAAAGACAGTAAATAGATGCAAATAAGAGACAATGTAACAAGAAACTTCCAACGCATACCTAAAGTTTTGTTCATAGCAAGGTATTTCCTTTATATCAATTACATTAAAGCACAAAGAAAAGATGTTCATAAAATAATAATTCATAGTTGTATAATTTAAAAGTGCCCTAGACTAAGAATATGTTGGCTGGCATTCTCAAATACCTGAAGATAAAGGAAAAATATCACATAGTTTACTTAAGTGAAAAGATCAGACTAAGTTCCCTTTACGCATAAAAGGCCCTTTCTCTGTATCATAATTATACCAAAGATACCTAGAAGGATAAGCCTGGGATAATGTGGCTTCTTTTCCTTAGTTCAAAATGTTCTTCATGCTCTTACACTACTACCATTTAAAAATTGGAAAATACTTCACTATAGTTTAAATTTCAGTGTCAAGATGAAACTGTTTAGGAAATAGTATAAAATATAGTTATTACAACATTATTAGATAATTTAAGAGAAGTGCACATACACACACACCACACAGACCCACGGTTTGTTTGGTTTTTTTTTGAGCGAGGGATTCTGCATGTAGACCTGGTTAGCCTCAAACTCACTATATAAACAAGGCTGGTCTTGAACTCACAAAGACCCATTTGCCTCCACACCCCAAGAACTGGGATTAAAGGCATGACCAACCACACTCACAAGAGAAGTATATTTTTAAGAAAACTACAAAAATATGTAACATCTTAAGTATGCCATTGTTTTTTAAGTTCTACTATTCAATTGGAGAAAAATTCCTATTCCAGTGTAATTCCAAGCTTTGACACTTAACAGAAAATTAAATTCTAACACTTAAATACACACATAAAGAAATTTGTTTCTGCTGGGTGGTAGTGGCACAGCTTTTAATCCCAGCACTGGGGGGGAGGGGGGAGGCAGAGGTAGGTGAATTTCTGTGAGTTCAAGGCCAGCCTGGTCTACAAGAGCTAGTTCCAGGATAGGCCCCAATGTTACAGAGAAACCTTGTCTCAAAAAAAAAAAAAAAAAAAAAACAGAAAGAAAGAAAGAGAGAGAGAGAGAGAGAGAGAGAGAGAGAGAGAGAGAAATTTGTTTCAAAATTCAAAGTAAGCTAAGCATAGTGGCACATGACTTTAATCCCAGAGTTTAGTAGGCAAAGGCAAGTGGATTTTTGTGGGTTCAAGGCCAGCCTGGTTTACACGGTTGACTATGCTCTGTCCCCTCATCCCCCACAGACTCATGTGTTTGAATGCAGGCTTCATAGGGAATGGCACTGTTGGGAGATGTGGACTTATTGGAGTAGGTGTGGTCTTATTGGAGGGAGGCTTTGAGGTCTCATATATGCTCAAGCCATGCCCAGTGTGCCAGTTCACCTTCTACTGCTCGGGATGTAGAACTCTCAGCTCCTTTTTCAGCACCATGTCTGCCTACGTGCTGCCATGCTTCTCACCATGATGATAATGGACTAAACCTCTAAACTGTAAGACAGCCCCAATTAAATGTTTTCTTTTATAAAAGTTGCCATGGTCATAGTGTCTCTTCACAGCAACTGAAACCCCAATTTAAGACACTGCTCTACATAGTGAGTTTCAGGACAATTAGGGCTATATAGAGAGACCCTGCCTAAATAAATGAATTCCAAGTAATATTCAAAATCTTCCATTATCTTTATTAAATCTAATTTCTATTGTTCAATTTAATTACAAATTCATTTTAAATGGGAAATAATTGGGTTAAATATAAGAGGTAGATATATATTAAAGGGCAAATGTTACTAACATCAAACTTCTTAGGCTTCCTTTTCAAAGTGTGGTCCTGTCTTCCTGAAAAGGGGGGGCACTCTAAGTGTCTTACTAGCCTTCCACAGCAAGAACTGCGGTGAAGAACACTGAAAAAGAGGACATTAAAACTGAAGTAAAGCCAATCTGCAGAGAACAGAACTAATTATCTTCTTTAAAAGGCAGTAAGTATTAGCAAAAGAATCACAGAGATCCACAGATTACTAAGATTCCCTAAGAGACCCAGTTCTATCATTTATTTAGCTGGGAAACTTTTGTCTCTTAAAGTCTTTGATTCTACTTGATGCTAACTGGGAACAAAATGCCTATACTTCAAAGCATTATCATTGTTTAAAAATTAAATATTCATTTTCATAAATTTGGATACTTTTTGCTCTATTCTAATCATCAGTGAACAGCTATCATGGGCCAGATACTGTTCTTGGTACATGAGAATACACAGGGAAAAAAAATAAAGATCTCCACTTTTATGGAGCTGACACTCTACTGAAGAGAAGAAAATGAATAGTTAACCATAATACACGAATCAATCATCTAGCTCGGGGGTTGGCAACATTTCTGTAGAGTCAGACAGTATTTAATTTAAATATTTAAATTTTCCCAGGCTAGAGGCCTACACCAGCTACTTAACTCAGCTCCTACAGCCCAAGGAGGAATCATAGCTAAAATGTAAGCAGAAGACTATTACTTTATTTCTATAAAATTTTGTATTTAATGACACTGAAGTTTAAAGTTTCATACAATTTTCATATGTCACAAAATAAGCTTTCAACTATTTAACAATGTAAAAATAATGCTTAGCTATTTTCCACATTAGAAAAAATTATGGACAACAGACTTGAAGAAATTCACACTTCAGATTTTAAGAATGTTCTGAAAAACCACACGAGATTACAGCAAGCTTCATTAGTGGCTAATAGCTGCAAATAATACCATGGGTAGTTTTGTTTAAATCGGGTTTGGGGCTGTTAGGGAGGGCTTTAAAAGTCTTAGTATAAGAGGCTGGGTGGTTCAGCAATAAAAAACACATCCTGACAAGCACAAAGCTATAGGTTTGATCTCAAACCCAAAATGAAAAAAAATTATTGTGAGTAGACATGTGACTTAAGTAAAAAGCATTAACAAAAGCCGTAAACTTTTGATGCCCACAAAGTATACAGTACACTGGAGAGTTGAGAAAGTCCGTACAGTTAACAACTAATCTGTATTTGAAAGTTACTAACAGAGTAGATCTGAAGCCTGTTTTTCTTCTATTGATACAAAAACTTAAATATGTAATGGATGTGCTAATAATTAGATTGAGTAACTATTAAACATTGTAAGTGTATACCATACCACTGTATATCCTGAATATATATAATTTTCTCATATATATATATATATATATATATATATATTGGTTTTTCGAGACAGGGTTTCTCTGTGGTTTTGGAGTCTGTCCTGGAACTAGCTCTTGTAGACCAGGCTGGTCTCGAACTCACAGAGATCCACCTGCCTCTGCCTCCCGAGTGTTGGGATTAAAGGCATGCGCCACCACCGCCCAGCTTCTCAATTATATTTTAAAGCTAAAAATATATCAGATTTGAAAAAGTGCTTTCTAGAAGGAAAAATAGTTTCATTTCTATTAAATCCTTAATATTTGTTGCCATGATGAATACATGAACAAGATCAAAAACAAAGAAAAAAGAAAAGGGAAATGGGGTTCATTTTTGTTTGTTTGTTTTTGTTTTTCGAGGCAGGGTTTCTCTGTAGCCTTGAAGCCTGCCGGAACTCACTTGGTAGACCAGGCTGTCCTTGAACTCACTTCCTCCAGGGTACTGGGACTAAAGTCATGCACCACCACTGTGCAGCGGAAAGGGGGTTCTTAAGCTATGACCCCATCAATTTTTCTCCACATATAAATAATTTTGTTATGACAGCCTACAGTATGGGAAAAGATCTTCACTAACCCCACAACAGACAGAGGTCTGATCTCCAAAATATACAAAGAACTCAAGAAATTGGACACCAAAAGAACACATAATCTAATAAGAAAAATGGAGTACAGATCTAAACAGAGAACTCTCAACAAAGGAATCTAAAATGGCTCAAAGACACTTAAGGAAATGTTCAACATCCTTAGTCATCAGAGAAAGGCAAATCAAAACAACCCTGAGATTCCATCTTACACCTGAAAGAACGGCCAAGATCAAACACTATGACAACTTATTCTGGAGAGGTTGTGGGGAAAAGGGAACACTTCTGCATTGCTGGTGGGAATGCAAGCTGGTACAACCCCTTTAGATGTCAGTGTGGCAATTTCTCAGAAAATTAGCAAACAACCTTCCTCAAGACCCAGTAATACCACTTTTGGGTATATATCCAAAGGATGCTCAATCGTGCCACAAGGACATGTACTCAACTATGTTTATAGCAGCTTTGTTTGCCATAGCCAGAACCCGGAAACAACCTAAATGCCCCTCGACCAAAGAATGGATGAGAAAAATGTGGTACATTTACACAATGGAGTACTACACAGCAGAAAAAAATATTAAAATTTTGAGTTTTACAGGAAAATGGATGGAGCTAGAAAACATTATTTTGAGTAAGGTAACCCAGACACAGAAAGACAATTATCACATGTACTCACTCATGGGTAGTTTTTAAATATAAAGCAAAAAAAGCCAGCCTACAAACCACAATCCCAGAGAACTTAGACAACAAGAGGACAACAAGAGAGACACACATGGATCTAATCTACATGGGAAGTAGAAAAAGACAAGATCTCCTGAGTAAACTGGAAGCATGGGGACCTTGGGGGAGGGTTGAAGGGGGAAGGGGAGAGGAGGGAGGGGAGCAGAGAAAAATGTACAGCTCAATAAATACCAATAAAAAAGTAATTTTGTTTTGGAATCAGAAGTTAGTAAATTTAACAATTAACAGAATATCCACGCTGTAGCTCAGTGGTAAGGCCTTTAGCATGAGGAAGGACCTGAAGTCAATCTTCAATACCATAAAATAAAAACAAAAAAACAAAAGAGCTAGGGCACACACCACACAACTCTTTAAATAGCTATATGAATGGTTTTCTCAAAATTTTATTTGCTTCTATAAAGATGTTTAAACACTTAAGATTTAGAAAAACCTGGACAGTATTTTAAGGTATAGGGAAGCTTATAATGTGCTAGAGTCTAAAACTGTTTAAGTATTTGTTATTTCTTAAGACAACATTACAATATAGGTTTATCATACCCATTTTATAGATTAGAAAACAGGCTAGGAGAAATAATTTGTCCTCAATTGCATTAAATATTCAATAACGGAGATTCAGCTTCTGTAACTAATTTATGTCATAGATAAAATCTCTATCCCACACTGAAAGCTATCTTTTTGGATCCAAGACAGTAACGGGTCAGAATAATTTGCTCCAAAACAAAGGTCTCACTGTAAGGAACACAGTCCCCCCAGGAGATAAAGGGGAAGATCTAGGGACAGTTTAGTTTGTCACCAACGGAGAAGTACTACTGACATAGGTTGGGTATGAGCCAAGAATGTGGCTAAAACATTTTACAATGCAGAGGACAGCCCCCACAACAAATTCTGTAGCCCAAATGTCAACTGTGCGTTAGCTGAGAAATGCTGCTCTAGGCAAATGTTTCCCAAATATTGTTTACTACAAATATCTTGTCAGTCCCTCACTATATAAAATGGGTGAAACAATGCAATGAGATCCAAATGGAGAACAAACACTTCAAAAATAATTCCGGAAAAACTATCTCCCTCTGTACTCTGGGAAGTATTTACAGTTCCACTTTCCTTTTCTAATGCTATGTCTAATGCACAAAGCTGATTTATGACCTACTAATGAGTCATAAGACATACTGTGAAAAACAAGGCTCTATGGTAGAAGGAAAACTCACTAGTAGTCTATACAATAATACACTCTGGTGCCTCCACATTCAACAAAGAACCTACACCTACCAAGACACAACCAACCAACAGCAAAACAGTAACATGGTATATTTCATGGCTTTCTGTCTCAAGACACTGTACAGGCTTAAATATAAACGCTGGCCTAAAAACTGCCAAAAAAAATGTAAAGCCAGTAAGTTCAAAATAGCTACAAAAAAACTAAGAATCCAAACATTACCACCCCAACAGCACTTTTTTATTTTCTGTCCAATTAGCCAGGCCATACTTTCAGTTAACCAGAGATATACACTCAATGAAGAAGCTTTAGTATGCTCTGGCCAAATTTACAGATGGAAAAAATGACCTATGACTGTTTTGCATAAAAACAGTAATAAGCAACAAGTGAGGAAGGCTAAAAACCATGGCTTTCAGAGGGAGAAAAAAAAAATCTAGGATTAAAATTCAGGTTCTACTAATTGCTGAGTGAGCTAGGTAAGTTATTTAACCACTAAGACTATTTCCTCACTTTTAAATGTGGGATAACACTTGTCTTAGAAAGCTCTTGTAAGGATTATAAAAATAATGTCAGTATGTAGTAAGAATCCATTAAACTCCCCGTTTCTTCCTCTCAGCTCAAAATTCAGTATTATGTTCACTAAGCCAATCTTCCCAAATGCCAGTACATTTTTACAGGTATACAGAATTAAAATGGAAAAAAAAAACTGACCATAAAGCTACATTCAAGTTTCTGAAAGTAATCTATTCAACTTTGCATTTATCGTCTTCTTAGCTTTGGTTATAAAATATCCTTTTTTATAAGTGATAAAAGTGGATGACACTTCTTAATATCCTTACTCGAAAAATTTAGGCACCCCTAAGTGCTTTCACCTGTTATTTTTAATGGGGGGGGGGGAGCTGCCTACATGTATGTCTAGGTACCACACGCCTATCTGATGCCGGTGGAAGACAGAAGGGAACATGAGATCCCCTAGAACTGAAGCTACAGACTATTGTGACCTGCCATCTTGATGCTGAGAAGAGATCTCTCAAGACCCTCCCTTCACCTTTTTTATAACTTGTCTATGAACACATCTGGATCTCTAGAGACACCGCCTAACTGTTCTCAGAGACTACTCCTCATGTTTACTGTGGACATGACCATATGCTTCCTTCTGTCTGCTCCCACTGCACTCTTCCTGGATTTCTGTGTTATCATAGAAACTCGGGCCCCTAAGGAAGAGCACCCATATCTCACAATGACAACAGAAACTACTACAGGGCAGACAGAAAAGAATCAATGGAGTTAAGTTTTGAGGATTGAAGAGAATGCTGGAAACTGGGAAGAAAATGGGAAAAGCATTATCTACCATTTGGTACAAATTTTAACTACACATTCCAATTTGGGAGGTCAGTGAATTATCAAACAAGATTCTCTGAAGACTGCTACAAAACACATCAAGAACTACTGTAGCTTCAGATGAAGATAATTAAGCTGGGAGTCTTAATACTGACTTGGGTGGTTATGGCTCTAGCTTACATACGCCCTTACCTAAACCATCCAGACCTACAACTCCCCAGGTATCAGACAGAAACAAACAATAGTTTTCTTTGAGCCAAAGGTCTGTTGTCTGCATAGCAGAGATAAAGATACCGTTCCATACCACCTTTTTCAAAAACAAAAAGACAAAAATACGAAGTCAAAACAAAAAGTGCACACACACACACACACACACACACACACACACACTATAGTCTGGTTTTTTTTGTGGTTGAAAACTACTTCTGAGCAGAGTGTATATTCAGTGACAAGCCATTAGAGAAAACTAGGTATTAGTAAAAATTGCTTCTAGGTTAGGGGTGGGACTTTGCATCCACTTCCCCTTCTCAAAGCTTGTATTTTGTCTGGATACATTTCTTTAGTATGAGAAAACCCACAGGCAATACATTAAACTATTATGCAGGAATATTTAACGTAATCTGTAACAATGTAATAATTCGCTCTAAGTATATTACTCAAAACTTAGAAAAACTGATTTGATGCTCCTAAAAAAATTGTTTTATGAATATCCTATGTTTTACAAATTCAATACTGTGAATACAACTGAAATCTTTAACGGTTTCGGGATGATATTTAGAATATAGTGAAATCACATACTCTGTAGCTTTTTAGTTTTAACCAAAGTCTAGTTCTCATTTTGCAGTTTTACTAGAGGTTGTTTGGGTCAGATTTCCTTGATCTAAGAAACTAAAAGATGACAACAACAAACCTCGAAATGACAAACTAATCAAAACAGCTCAATTCTTTAAGCCTATTCTGCCGTCAAAACCAGTTATTTTCCCACTTTTGCTCACAAAGGACATCCAGAGAACCTTCACTGGCCATTGAAGAAATGATGGGAATTCCTATGCAGCTTTTTCCTTCACTAAATTACCTTGGTCACAGTTAAGAAAATGGAAACTTTAGTAATCTTGATGAATAAAAGCGATAATCTCATTAACTACAAGCAATTAAATCAGAATTGGTGACTTTTTTTTTACAATGCTGGGAATAAATCAGTGGCAATTTTGACTAAAGCTATACCAAATCAAAAATGCTTTATTAAACTGGTTATGCAAGAGGGGACATTTAACTGAAAAGAATCTCATTTGACTCATTTTTTTCAAAGTCAACTGCATTTCCAAAATTTACTCAAATGTTCTCAAACACCAAAAAGAGATACAAAAATAATGACAATCAATGCCCAGTCTGCTGACAAATGCCTGTAATTCTGGAGCCTGGAAGGCAGAAGCAGGAAGATCAGGAGTTCAAGGTCAGGCTCGGGTTCTCAAGGCTAGCCTAGACTAGCAGAGAAAACTGTCTCCAAAACAGTATCAAAACAAAAACATAACTTCTTTAAAAAGAGACTGGGTAGTGTATTATAAATTTGATCATTTGGGAAGGTCATAATCCTTTGGCAATCTGAAACATCTTACATACTGGAAAGTTCCTAGGAAAATGGACAAACTGCCCACATTTTCCCTTATCGCCAGAGGGTCTCGGGACTATCTCTCGCCATAACAAACCAGAGAAAAGCCTGGGAGTCAATCAGTCCTCATTAAATTCCTCTTCTGCTTCTTAAGAAGCCTGAAATTAAAGGACAGTGTGAGGGGGAAAACATATTCAAAAGGTGAAGATTATAAAAACAAAACCACTAACTGAAATTGCAAGGCGATACTCTTCTGCTCAAGGGCTTAGCCAGCCGTTAAGCTTCTCCTGGGTGATAATCGCACTCTGTGTACCCCAGTCTTACCTGAGAGTTCAAAATCATACTTGATATATGGGTTCTATGCTCGGAGATTCCAATTTGAATGGCAGTCCAGGCATCAGGATCTTAAAGAACTTTGGGGTTAATTAACAAGCAACCAAGTGGAGAACCATGATTTCAAAGAGTCCTGGCATTTAAAAGTACCCCTGACCTCGGACTGGGTTTGGTGTTTTGTTTTGTTTTGCTTTTTCCCAAAAATGGAGGGAGAGAAACGGTTGTGGGGCAGTAGTGCTGAGATCTGAAACTTCAAATTGCTGCTCTTCCGTGACCTACCAGTGAAGACACAGGGTTCTTTTCTAGCACCTCTCTGGGTTGTAAGACAACTCTTGTTTGCTGTTAACAGTGGTGATTATTCTACGCAATTTCTGAAAACTCAATTTATTTCCACGTTTAATAATGACTTAACAGCTATTTATTTGTTTCATTTTTACAAAACACATGACTGCCCATGGTTTACACATAGATGACCTTCCAAACATAAACCGACAATTGGGAATTTTAAGAATCATTGGAAAAAGGCCTCAACTCATCTCCACAAAAGTACTTCAACTTAGGCTCCATCAATTAAAAGTCCAAAACGCGTTCCACAGCAAACCAACTTTTCCTAGGGCCCCCCTCTTATCTGATCCCAGTAAAAAGTCCAACAGAAGATCAGCTAGCTCGCTGTCTTGAAACAAAATCTACAAGGACTAAATATTCTAAGAAAATAAAATCTGGAAGGGGAAAAGCCAACCAGAAACGTAGAGTGCAGGTCTTCCCCGGCCCCTGTAGCGGGCTGGCTTACTGAACCAAACCAGTGCGACGCTGGCAGGGAAAACAAGCCCGCACCAGGGTCTGGGAGCCGCTGCCCGTGGAGCCAGGAAGCAAGTCACAGGTCCAGGCGAAGGACAGTGTTTGCAAAGCGACCCAAAGAGCCCGAAGGAGCCAGGAGGGCAGGACTGCGGTGGCGATCAACCGCAGAAGCGGCCTGCGGAGGCGACCCGGGAGCCCCGGCGGGAGGGCGAGGAGCCGACCCGGGTCCCCCAAACCCTGCAGGGACAGCGGCGGCAGCTCCGGGCGGCCGAGAGCGCCCATCACCCCCCGCGCAGGCCAGACCCGCGAGCAGGACGCAGGGCAGGCGACGCGCGCCCCGAGGGCACGACCCAAGGCCCCGGCGGGAAGGTGCAGGAGTCGCGCGGCTGACGGGGCGCAGGCGGCCGCTCGCACGGCGCCAACGCAGGGGGGGGTTGCGGGAGGCTCGCAGGCCAGGCCGCCCGGAGCCCGCCCGCTCCTCCGCGCCGCTCTCCGCCCCGCGCTCCGTTACCTTGTCGCAGTAGCGCCCCACCAGCTGCTTCATCCGCCAGTGCGGGGCGGTGAAGACGTCCACTTCGTCGGGAAAGGGCGCCATCGCCACTGCCTTCGCGTCCGCCTCAGCAGCCGCGGCCGCCGCCTCTCCATAGACACCCTCGCCGCGGGGCAGAGGCGGCGCGCCCCCCTGCGCATGCGCCCGCCCCGTCGGCGCGCGCGCCCGGGCAGCTCCGCGGGCCGTGACGCGGGGGCGCGCGGGCCGCCGCCATGCGGTGCTGCAGCCCACGTGATCGGCGCTTTGGGGCGTACAGCTGCCACCTTTCGCTCTGCACGCTTCTTCCAAGTTCTCTACTTGGGCCACGGAGAGACCGGAGCGTCTCAGCTCCTGAAAACGCACCGTCTGAGGGCGGGGTCTGCAAGGGCGCTTCCGTGCGTGCTCTCCGGCCAGGGTGACTGGGAGCGTCCCAGGCACTCAGCGGCCATCGCTGCCCCGGGGTTTGCTAGGCAGGGACTGCTGGCCTTGGGCCTTGTTAGCCAGGCCTGCGCTCTGTGCCTGAGTGCTGGGGACATGGCAGCCCCGGCGTGGAGCGTGGTGTGACGGTGGGAGGCTGGCCATGGGGGAACTGGAGATGCCAGAGCGGGGACAGATACCTCGGCCCCCTGGGATCAACAACCCAGAGGGGTCCGATGAGCCTGGTGGGGGAAGGGCGAGCCTATATGGCAGTCTAATAGGGAAAGAGCCTTAGCACAAATCCCGCCATTTTAAGCTGAAGAAGCTCAGACCGGAAGAAACGGCCTTAGGTCTCGCCCCTACCCTTCACCCGTCCTCATCCAAGCCCTCCAGTAGACTTTTTCCACTTAATGGCAGCAGCTTTTATTTGTGGCGTTAGGACTCATGAAGAAATGGGAGAAATAAGTGCAAGGCTGAGAACCCTGCTTAATAGTCATAAATTTCCGGACAGTAAGTAGAAGGTATGCCGTATTCACATTTGTATCTCCTACTCCAAATTCAAGGCAACTGATAAAAGGAATCAAACGTTCAAAAATGGAGTAAGGAGGTGAGAACCCTGGAGAACACCGTGTAGTTCTAATCCTACCATTTGATATTACCATACAAGGTGAGCAGGAAAACTAGACTCTGGAGATGATAGTTAGGTTCAGTTTCCTAGTTGCACTACCCTAGGAAAACTACAGGACTTCTGCGTTCTGACCTCAGTATATGCTCTTCCGTAAAAGGAAGGTGGGGGAAAATAACCACTCCATAAGATTTTAAGAACTAAATTCGTATATTTGAAGTGCTAAGAATACCTGGCTCGTCACAAACAATGTCTGTAAACAGTGTTAGAGACACTGTTAGGTAGGAAATTAAGACATTGCCCAAGGTTTCACAAGTCAGTAAGTAAAGATTCTGACCATGTGAATCTAGGTCTGACAATGAGTTCGCTCCTGTGTGCTGTGGTACTTGGGGGAAAAAAGAAGTGGCTGAAGAAACAGGAAAAAAAAATGACTTACTAGTAGAACTGAAAAGTTGTTGACAGATTTCTCCTTCTTTCCCTCCCTCAGGTACCTTCTCAGCCTGTTTTCCCTTCTTTTCTCTGCTGTTTCGGTAGAACTTTGCCTCTATAAAAATTGTCAAGAGACATTTACTTACTTTTTATTTATTCCATCCGGGTCTTTCACGCTGGCTCTCTTGGGATACAGAGCAGACTGCAAGGATACCAGGTATCTAGAGCTAGATGAGATTATACTCAGCAGTTGGAACAAGGTCTGTCAGAAAAAGAAGGAACGAGGGAATCACCGAGCATTCTTGTGATTCTATGTTAACTATGAACACACCATATTGTGTATCTCATTCACATGTTTGTGTCCCTGTTGTGGGCTAGCACAACCCTAGAACAAACCACATTTAATAGGTATATAACGACAAAAATAGCCACCCATCAACTAAGGAACACTCTAACCCAGATTAGAAGGTTTGTAGTCCACTAAGAAAAATAACAGCTACTCTGGACTTTAACTGTTTCAAGGAATTTATTTCAGTGACTAAGATGAACGAAGTAAGTGATTAGAAAATGAGGCCTATGGGTCATTTTCCCTTTCAAGGAAGCTGTTAACATTATCTCCATGTGCTAAGGAATGATTAGTGAATCATATGGCTAGCGATATGACTAATTCCTGTTGAACCTTGGCCTAAGAGAGAAGACTGATTGCTGCCATGCTGTCACTAAGTTCCTACACCCACAACACACGGGAATTGTTGCTGAAGTCCAGGCTGGCAGTCTCTCGGCCATCTCTTAAGGTATGATAACAAATCCCTTTTTTTTTGAGACACGATTTCTCTGTAGCTTTGGAGCCTGTCCTGGAACTAGCTCTGGTAGACCAGGCTGGCCTCGAACTCACAGAGATCTGCCTGCCTCTGCCTCCTGAGTACTGGGATTAAAGGCGTGCGCCACCATAGCACCACAAAGGCTGGATGACGCATGTCAACAAAGCCGTGAAAAGCCACATGAAGGAATGCCTCGTTTTGTTGGTGCTTTCTCTTATCCTCACTCTCATTCTTATAGGAAACAAACAAACATGCAGTGGGCAGGGTGTCAAATGGTCTGGAAAACTGAAAATATACTGACACAAGGCCTGTTCTGAACATTTCTAGCTGTATTTTTGAAGGCTTGAAGAATTACTAGTCAGAATCAGTCAATTCTAAAAGCATATAACTTAAGTTTACTTGAATATATGACATCGTCCTTTCCCCAACAGAAAATAAGCATTGAAAACCAGGGTTGCCATTATGAAACAGAATCATAATCCGACTACAGAACCAGAGCTGATCACCATAAGCAAAAATAGCTAATCAGGGCTAGAGAGGGGGCTCAGTGGTTAAGAGGACTAGTTGTCTTTCCAGATGACCTGGGTTCAGTACCCTGCACCACAAGGTGACTCATCTAACCTTCATGGGCACCAGGCTTGCAAGTGATAAACAGACAAGCATACAGATAAACACCCATATACACAAGTAAATAACTTTAGTGACCAATTGGCACCTGTTACAATGAGGTAAGTTGATGGAATGGTGCACTTAGGAAGAATGATGGTGCTGCCAAAGGAAAAGATCGCTAGGGAGGTAAGCAAAACCAGTGTTCTTGGGGCTTTGTTTTCTCATTTTCCTTTGTATGCGAACAGACCTCAAACACACACACACACACACACACACACACAGAGAGAGAGAGAGAGAGAGAGAGAGAGAGAAGATCCCCTAAGTATGTACATTATTTACTTTAATGAAGTAGCATTATTTCCCCTCTAGTTCTGACTATATAAATAAAGACATGTTTCTGTATGTATCTGTTTACTAGGACTGTCATAATGCCACATCATGGGTGACTTGAACAATAGAAATTTATTTTCCCACAGTTCTGGAGACCCAGAAGTCCAGGATCAAGGTGACAGCAGGTTTGGTTCCTTCTGGAGCCTCTCTTTGGCTTTCTGTGGCTGCCTTCTCTAACTGTTCATACACGGTCTTTTCTCTGTAAGTGTGCATGAGGCCTGGCCAGAGGAAGTGACTCTATGAGCATGGGCCTTGCTTCCTGTATTGACTCTTCCTCCTGCTGGTCTGCAGAGCAGCTTTGAGTACTCCAGCCTCTGTGCCATTACCAGCCTGATGGGCTCTGCTCTCAAACAGTAAGCCAAACCTTTCCTCATTTAAGTTGTTTCTTGTAGCTGGTGTTTCTTGTCGGACTTTCTTTTGGGCTGCCAGTCCCTGAATTAATGACATGGAGCCTTATAATTAATTATGAAAGCTTGGCCTTAGCTTAGACTTGTTTCTAGCTAACTTTTATAACTGAAATTAACCCATTTATATTAATCTATGTTCTGCCATGCGTCTTTTTACATCTCCTCCATTCTGTATGTCTGACTATCTCATGTCTCGCTAGTGTCTCCTGCATGTCTAGATTCTAACCCTGAGTTCTTCTTTCTCTCCAGAAGTCCCACTTATTCTCTCCTGCCTAGCTATTGGCCATTCAGCTCTTTATTTAACCAATCAGAATGTGCCTTAGGCAGAGACATGTCTTTACAGTGTACAAAAGGTTTATCCCACAACAGTTTCTTGTTAGGTATTTGGTTACATCAGCAATAAAAGTAACAAATACAGTATGCAATACCAGAGCTATGCTAATCTCTGAGACCCATCCTTTCTCTCAGACATCAGAGACTGGTCCAAGTGTCTTGCCTTCCTGATACTTAAGTCTCCCAGTTTGTCACTAGGAAACCACTCTGATTTTTTTAAGAGTAAGCAGAGGACATACTACCATAGCAGGCATACGCCAACGAAGCAAAAAACAAGCACATGCAGTAAAAATATTTCCACAAAACTAAGGCACTCCCACCAAGCTATTCTCATAATCTGCCCAGAGGCCAACAATGACTGACACAAACCCAGAGCCTATCACACAATGCCAACACAACAAATGAGAGCAGATCCTCCAATCGCTGTTATTTCTCCCCTATTACTTTAACCCTTTTTGTAATAAACTGAGTTTTGCTCACCAACTCCCAGAGTCTGTGTCAAAGTACTCCATGTCGACTCACCCCCTGCCCACAGGACAGTTGGGTGCAGTTGGGGACAACAGCCTACTACTTGAAGTAGGTATCAGCTCTCTTTAAAATCCATATAACAGAAGTTTGGAGGCATGTCTCACCTTGAACATTTTCCTAATGGAATCTCTTTTGTATGCAACTGTAGTATCCGTTTTCAGAACTTCAGGTTTGCATTGGCTATGATTTACCTAAGTATCATCCAAAAACCACGTGTTAAAGGAATGGTCCTGGATTCATAGTGCTTTGGAGAAGTTGAAGAGACTTTTAGAGGTATAACCTAGTAGGGTTTGTCCAGTCATTGGGGAGTGTAATCTTAAGTGGGAAACAGGAACTCTAGCTTCTTCTTTCAAGTTCCTGACTGTTGTCTGAGGTTTTTGTCTTGCCTAGTTCCCACAATCGTTAAGTCCCAAAGAAATCACACAGAAGTCTACATTAGTTATAAACTGATTGGCCCATTAGCTCAGGCTTCTTATTAGCTCTTATAACTTATTTTAGCCCATTATTCTTGTCTATGCTAGCCATGTGGCTTGGTACCTTATTCAGTGAGGCAGTCACATCTTACTTCTTCTGTGGCTGGGTCATGACTACAGACTAGGACTTCCTTCTTTCCAGAATACTCCTGTTCTCATTGATCCACTTCTACTTTCTGTCTGGTTATCCCGCCTATACTTCCTGCCTGGCTACTGGCCAATCAGCATTTATTTAAAATATAATTGACAGAATACAGACCATTGTCCCACACCACTTCCCCCCCTTTTTAAAAAAAAAAAAAACAAGAACTCTGAATCTAATATTCTTTGTTTAGCTTTTTTCCTGACCATTAGCTATAACAACTTGTAACCAACATTTTAAACAAAGGAAAATATCCATAGTTTATATTTTGGGGAATGTGGGCATAGTTTTTTAGGCTACCTCCTGCTAGTTGGGGGCACTGATAATCTTATCCGGACCTAAAGAAAATTTAAAATTATGATCAAGTTCTGACTGGAGTATCCTGTGAGGCTTAATCATCTCAGGCAGCATCTTGAATCTGTTTTGGATGTAGAACTCAGACATCTATGCCATCTGTTCCTACTGGAGATTTCTCAGGTGGTCTTCCTTGATCAAATCTGATTTATCTTAACTCAGAATAAATCCATAACCTCTCATTTTAGAAATAGAAGCAAAACCTCTTCTTCAAAGTAACATATCTTTTGACTTCAACTTTGAAGTCAAGGTATCTTTAAAATACCTATCTTGGATTAATTCAGCAGCATTTATAAGCAAATATCGTTTAACAGCTGTAGCTCCTTCCTCAGCATTTTAACAATTCAAAGGGAACATAATAACATATAGTATTCAGACTCTTTGTGTATTTTTTATCATTATGTGTCTTGATTTTAACCTCTATTTTTATTTTTAATTTTTGACTTTTTTGAGACAGGGTTGAGACTTTGGAGACATAAGTTGAGTAGTTTTACCACTCATTGCCATCATGGTTATAGCAGTAGAGAGCTGACAGATGGAGCATGTCTGTAGCACATGGTTCCCTTCTTGTATGAAGGATAGCTCATCAAATTGGAATATGGGTACTATGTCATGTGCCCTTTTCTGAAGGTGTGAAATTCTGTTCCCTAGAGGTAGCTCACTGATACTCAGAAAGAAAAGTTTGACATATTTGAAGGTATAAAATAAAAAACTAAAGAAGAGAGGAAATAGAAAAAATCAAAGGTCAGACATGATAGAAATAAAAAGAGGAGGGAGAGTCAGTGAGATGGCTCAGCAGGTAAAGGTGCTTGCCATCAAACTCGATGACCTGTATTTGACTGCTGTCCTCTGATCTCCTCCACAAGTATTCTATGACATGTGCATCCACATCCACATGCACAAATAAACAAAAAATTTAAAAACTTTTAAAGATAAGGAAAATCAGAACAGAAAAACAGGAAAGAAAAAATATACAGAACTAAAAACAGAAATTGCAGTACAGCAATGCATGCCTTAGACATTTATGGGGTTTTCCATGTGATCATATGTAATTTCATGTCATCGGTTATATTTTTCCCACTAAACAGAAAGGGAAGATGATGTTCAAAGACAGACATTGACTTGTCCAATATCATAGAGTTAGTGAGTTGACAGTATTAGGGTCTAAGTTTTTACCTTATGCATTTAACCTTATGCTCAGATAATTTCTGTCTTTAGTTTTTATCAACATATTGCAAACTTAATAATATGTGCTCTTAACCTCTGAGCTGGAACCAAGGTTGACTGTTGTTAGCATTTAAGAAAATAACTCCTATTAGTAACCGAGTAAGCAGAACAAGGCCTTACTCTGGTTTCCAAAAAGGATCAAACTATGCAACAAATTACTCAAGCGTCCAAATGTGAATGATTCCTATTCCTTAAGATACCTTTCCTGGCTCCTGTTCTTCACTTTATTGAGAAAGAGTCTGGCTGTGCAGCCCATGCTGGACTGGAACTGTGGCAATCCTTTTCAGTTTTCTAAGCACTGGGATTACAAGCATGCACAACCATGCCTACCTTTTAGACCTCTTTTTGTTGAGAAAGTTTAGGAGATAAAACCATGGTTTGTTTTGTTTCAACTATAGAGATATGATGTGTAGAGCAGCCCATGTTTCTTTGCAAACACTCCAGACAAGAACCTTCCACTTCCTAAATATAGCTGTATCGTCTCACTTAGGCTTTTTGTTGGTTGGTGGTGGTTCTGCTGGTTGTTTTTGTTGTTGTTTGTCTGCTTGCTTTAACTGCTAGAATCTGAGTAGTCCATCCACTGATCCCTGTCTTCCCCTCCCCACCTTGTTCCTGCCAAACAAGGATAGAGTCACACCTTGACCTGTCCACCTCTCCTGTTATTTTAACATAATATCTTATTAATTCTTCTATTCATACATTCATACAGTGTACTTTAAAGATGTTCACACCTCTTTTTTTTCTTTTGTAAATACGTTTTTTTCTCTTTTTTTCTTTGTTTGGTTTTACAACTCATTCAAAGTTCCCCCTCCCTCCCTTCTTCCCAACCCCAACTCCCACCATCCCATCTACTCCTCTTCTACTGTTTCTCTTCAGACACAGCTGGGCCTCCCATGCACTTTAGCCAGCCATGGTATACCAAGTTGCAGTAAGACAAGGCACCTCTTCTCCTATTAAGGCTGAATGAAGAAGTCTGGTAGAAGGTAATGGGTCCCCAAATCAGGCAATACAGTCATAGACAGCCTGTGCTCTATTAGGAGTCTCACAATGAAGACCAAGTTACACAATTCTATCATATGTGTAGAGTGCCTAGGTCGGTCTCGTGTAAGGCTCCCTGGTTGCTGTTTTAGTCCCTGTGAACTCCTGTGTGCCCAGTTTAGTTGGTTCTGTGGGTTTTCTTGTGGAGCTCATTACACCACTGGGTCCTGCAATCCTTCCTCCCCCACTTCCACAGGATTCATGGAGCTCCACCTAATCTTTGGCTGCGGACCTCCGCATCTGTTTTCATCGTTGCTGTGTGAAGCCTCTCTGATGACAGCTAGGCATGAATCTATGAATATAGCAGAATATCATTAGGAATCATTTCATTGACTTATTTTTTTCCATTTGTGATTTGCTCTATCCTAGTTCTCTGGGGTATCTTGCTTCTAGGTTCTGGGTCTCAGGAGTTGAGCTTCCTCCCAGGATATGGGCCCGTCACTAGTTCGTCACTCCCACAATTTCATTGACCTCTTTACCCCAGCACATCTTGTAGGCAGGACAAATTGTAGGTCCAAGAGTTTATGGTTGGGTTGGTGTATCAATCCCTCCACTGGAAGTCTCATCTGGTTACAGGAGATGGTTGGTTCAGGCTCTGTATTCCTCATTGCTTAGAGTCTTAGCTAGGGTTACCCTCAAAGATTCCTGGGAGTTTCCATTGCTCTGGGTTTCTATAGATTCCAGTTGTCTCTCCCAGTACTCTCTCCCTCCATCCTCACTCTACCCGGTCCCTGCTGTTCCCCTCCCTGTTCCCCCTCCTAGCCACTAGCAATGTCCATTCTATTTCCCCTTCCCAGTGAGATTCTTGCAAACTGCCCTTGAGCCCTCTTTGTTACTTAGCTTGGTTACTGGGTCAACATGGTTTTTGCTCACTCCTAATTGGATATTAGCTATAAAGCAAAGGAGAAACATCCTCTCCTCTCCTTAATAAAAGTTGTCAACTCAATGCCAACTTGGACTTCCAATCAAAGCATCTGTTCTGGACTGTTTGGCAGGGTGTGTGGCCTGAGGGAAGGTGGCTGGTCTCAAAGCCAGCTCAACCCAGCTCTTTTACCTTGTAGTAAGAAGTATCACAAGCAGCTAGGCTGAAAGAGTGATGGATAAACTTCCTGTAAATTGTTGGATTTAGTCACTGTAATGATGAAATCTGGCAGGTAATTGCCTAACCTCATCCAAAGAGGGGGGAGATGTTTACAGAAATACCCATCTGTTTCCTTCCTCATTAGGTCTGACTGAGGTGGGGACAGACAGACGAATGGACAGACAGACACACACACACACACACACACACACTTCAAACCAGAAAATATAATTATATAAAGTATCTGTCTGAAAATTTACAAGGCTAAGAACCATGTGGGCAAAAAGACAAGGATTCCTAATGCTGACTAATTACTGTTCTGAAGCAGTCATGAATGCATGAAACACTGCCGTGAGTCTCATCTTACCTCAGCCACTGCATACACAGTCCCATTGTAAGGACTCATTTTTATCAACTGCAGCTTTGGTTTGAGGAACTGCTGAGTGATAAGGGGGCACCAAAAAATTAATACTAACTACTCTACAGCATGTGGAGAAGTAACTGTGTCAGGTAAACACTAGCCTGTTCTGGGAAGTCAACCATCATCAATAAGCAGATAAATCAGTCAATGCTTATGTTACTTCTTGGTGTGACCAAGGTAACTGACCAGTTCATTCACTATCCTAAAATGTCCCTATGAAGGGGACTTTTTTAAATTAACATAATCCTTTTCCCTATGCAAGATTGTAATAAAACTGATATGTTTGTGATTGATATTTTTCTTTTAGGGGTTGGGTATAAAATTCAGTGACTTACTCTTGAATTATTTTAAATTATTTAGCCCTTGAATTATTTTAAAAGTATTTTTGTTATTGTTTTATTTATTATACTACTTCACTTATGGTGGGGGCACACCACTCACATACAGTGAAACCAGAACAGGAGCCACACTGTTGTTAAATCTCCATACTGTACAAGAATAGGTTTCTATTTCTAGCTAATAAGTAACCTAATGTACCCTGAAAAATGTGTTTCAACCAGCACCGAACTCATGACCCCATGATGTATGATTGTCCTTTGTCTTACAAAATACCTTTTTAAGATACCTTGATCTATACCTGTGACTGCCTGCCCCATAATGTTTGACTCCTCTTCCATATGATGCATATTTTTGCTTTTATTCTATTCCTTTCATTGTGTTTTTTTTCTGACAGCCAATTATTTCACCCCTGTAAGCATACAGCTGTTTTCTATTAACCTTTAGCTTTCCCCCAAAAAGGGACCTAAAAAATCCAGTAAGGGGCTGATCTCTCAAATTCACACTTAGGGTGAGACAGCCAGCTGACCAGTCAAGAAAACACACATGAGTGGATCTTGGAGCCCACAAGAGAAGGATGGGACTACTTAAATGCAGGAGGAGCACAGGACATGGAACAGGCTAGCAAAGCTATGGTTCAGCCAAGAAGAGGAAATCAACGTTCAGGCAAGTAATCTTGGTGTTTTTTTTTTTTTTTATTTCTTCCCAGATCTCCTTCCCCACTATAGCTATTCTTTATAAAAAGTCTTATACACATCTTACTTTCCATGTGGGTGCTTTGTCTGCATGCATGTATGTGTACTGCATGCATGTTTAGTGTCCATGGAGGCCAGAAAAGGGCATCTGGATGGCTGTGAAACCACATCTGGATGATGAGCATCAAACCTGAGGCCTCTGGAAGAGCAACAAGTGCACTTAACTGTGAAGCAGCTCTACTACTACAGCTATTCCTATTTGTCAGTGTTTCCATTATCTCCAGATATTTCTTATCTATATGGTGAAGGAGGGCACTGAAGCAAGACAGCACTGTCCCCTACTGCTTGAACCTCTTGCTTTGCCACACACTTGTTCTGGTGAGCACCACCACCTCTTTCTCTGTCTCTATCTCCAACTCTCTCTCTTTCATTTTCCTTACTTTTCTTCTTTTCTGTTTCTTTTTTCATTTTCTTCCTTTCTCTTTCCCATACTCATTCCTCTTACTGTTACATCTCCCAAAGCCCAGAGGCTGACTCCCTCCTTATCGTCTTCTATTAACCAAAATGCCATTTGTCAATCCTATTCTTCCTTTGCCTCAAATGTTTCCACCACCACATATGTCCTCCTCTACTTCCCATATCACCTATACTCTTCACTGGGCTCACAGTAATTGCTTGCCTCTTCTTTTCTTTTCCTTTGCATTTATACTAACATATTACTGCACATAGTATCATTGGGGTCTTTTTACTTCCTAAACAAATCAGCACCTACCAGAGTTTGTTCTGACGTAACCTGCTACTCTCCTATCAGAGTGGATTAACTACTGCATTGTGACGGTTGCTGCAGACAGTACTCAACCCCTAAAGGCAGAGTGAAGATGGATCCAGCTGCCTGGAACTCCAGTCTAAGAGGCTGACATACCATCACAACTATACTGCAACCCAGTCTCTTGAGCACTACAGATCAATCCACAAAAAGAAGAGGCAGCCTGAAAAAAAAAAACTTCACTAATCTAACCTCAGATAGGCAGATCCTGGCATAAAGACACAAGTAACATGGAAAAAAAAGACAATGTCTCCTCCAAAATTTATAAAGCCTATACTAATGACCCTGATAAAAAATTACTTATATGGAATTCCAGAGGTACATGTTGCTATCTAGTATATGACAAAATAGACCTTAAGCCAATTTTTTTATTATTTTTTTCATACAATACCTTTTCATCATGTTTTCCCTTCCTTTACCCATAGCATGATATTTGTATTTTATTTCTCTCCAAAGTGAAAGGTTCATTGTGCACTGATGATAGGCATAGATATTGAAAAATTGGTCATATACTAGCAGAATCTTAAAACACTGAAAGGGGGTTCTGCTAACAAATGCGGGAACCTAAGTTGAGAGAGGCAGTAGGGTTTAGCCAATGCTCTCTCATATCACAATTATTACATTTACTTCTCACTAAAAATAAATATGGCCACGTAGACTTGCTGAGCTACGTGGTCATCCGTGGAAAGCAACCACAGTAGACAATAATGTTCCACATAGCTGGAGGCAAAGTACATGCTGTTCAAAGTTCTCATCCACGTGCTTGCCCTCAGCTTAAGGAATAATAGCAGATAAGAAATAAGATGTGATAACCTCTATGGTACTGAAAATGCCACTGTAGTAAACTCCAACCAGAAAGCTTAAAGGCCAAGAGTATGGACCTAGCATCCTTCAGACTGCACCTCAAAGTATGGTCCTCAGAGAATCCGCATCAGCACCTTAAGAGCCTTTAAGGATGTGGCATCTGAGTCTCACACAGATGAGGTAATGCATTTGGAGCAAATCCCAGGATTCTATAATGTTCCTTTGTAACTAAAGTTTGAGAAACACCATTACAGCTACTGATGATGCTTCCATAATTAAAACTTTTCAAGCCTGATAAGTTAACTGTACGGCATACGGTATCAGGATACCTTGTGTAGTAAGTATAGGGACTGGTCTGGAAAAGCTTCTCTCACCTGACTCAAGAATAAAAACGTCTCCAGATATTTACAATCTTGCATAAAATGACATCATATTTGAATTTATACTTCCACACATCCTCCTGTACCCCTTGAGTCATCCGGTTAATATTACTTTTCTGTTGCTGTGACCAAACGCCAAGGCTTATGGAAGAAACTTGTAGAGACATGAGACTATCATGGCAGGAGGCATGACAGCAAGTGGCAGGCATGGCAACAGGAACAGGAAGTGGAGAGATGACTTCAACCACAAATATAAAGCAGGAAGAATGAGGCAGAAGTGGGTCAAGGCTGTGTAACACTCAAAGCCCACCCTTAGCGATGTACTTCCTCCAGCAGGCTGTACTTTCCCAAAACCGCACCGCCAACTGGGGACCAAGTGTTCAAATACCTGAAACTGCAGGAGAGAGTCTCTTTCAAACCACCATACTTGTTTGGGAAATGAGGCGAAAAATGTCTGTACTGCTCAGTGCTGAAAGGATCTCACCCTCACAATCCTGAGAGAAACACATTATGGGAGAAAAGATTCATTTTGGAGGCTTCAGTCCATTGTGGGAAGGAAGGTGTCGCTCACATCATGGAAGCTAGGAAGCAGATAATACCTGGGTTGGTGAGCTTCCTTTTTTCCTTCTTCAATCTAAGAGAGTCGGCCTAGAGGCTAATAGTGCTACCCCCATTCAGGGTAAGATTTACCTCTTTGGTCAATTATCTTGAGAAAAACCCTTACGAACACATATCTAGATGGGTGCTTTACTAATATCCTACTGGGTGCTTTAATCCAAGTTGACATTAAAGATTAGCACTTGCAATGGGTATCTTGATGACTGCACACACAAAGCTGTATGAAATAGGATACCTCTCTTATTTGACTCTAGTATTAAAATCATAAGAGCCAGTGGACACATTTGGATTGAATTGTAGTATTAGCTCAACACATTAGCTTCAGAATCCCCTTGTCTGTGTTGAAATTCTAGCTGGCTCACTGTCTCACCACTGGCAGAGTAAATCAGAACACTTTTGCCTCCAGGAACAAGGAAATTGCTAATATTGTCAGTCCACAATGTGTGTGTATGTGTGTGTGTGTGTGTTTAGCTGGTTTATTTTGGAGGCAATATATAACCCAGGCTGACTTCAGAACTACTCTGTAGTGGAGGATGGCCTGAAAGTTCTGATCCTCCTTCCTCTATCTCTGCAATGCTGGGATAAGGCATGCACCGCTAAGTCTGGTGTTTAAGGAGAGAGAGAGACTCACTGACTTATATTGTTGTTCATTTATTTGCCTTAAATGAAATAAGGATAGTAAATAAACCTGATTACAGGGCAGTTTTTGAAGGACTTTGGAACATGAAATCATTTCTATTCACAGAGTAAGTATAGAAATGTTGATAATATTATCACCCGGAATTTACAGATGAAGAGAATAATGAAGGTCACATAACTTGCCAAAGACTGGAGCTTTACAGAGCTCCCCACCTTACCAGCAGGCATCTGTGACCTCATGGACACTTTCCACATATTCAGCCCTAGACGCATCGCCGCATCGCTGCTATGGCTATGGCCATGGCCTACATGAAAAGTAACTCAATGTATCTTTCCCATTCTTCTGAGTCCTACATTCTTATGCAGCCATTGTGGGCTTAGGTAGCAAGGTAGAAAAGAATGTCTTTCTCCTTTGTGAATATATTGTTAAGAGTCTCAGTGCAGGGTTGCTTTAGCCCACATGTTCAGTGAAGTGGTTTGTAGTTGCAGTCACTAAGAACCCTGTAGTTCTTTGGGTATTGAAATACTTTAAGTGTTCTGAAATTTCAAGGTACATTGAGATATAATCGTATCATTTATGATTTAAATCTAAACTATTCTCCACAGGCTTATGTGTTGTTCCCTGATTGGTCCTGCTGTCTGGGACAACTGTAGAGCCACTAAGAAGATACAGCTTAGGTAGCAGAATTGGGGCACGGGGAACAGACTTCTGAAAGTTAGGCCTTTCCTTGGTTCTAGTCATTCTCTGTCTGTCTCCTGGCCCACTCTCATGTGAAGAGTTCTACCACACACTCCCATCCATAGACAAAATTATTCCTGTCAATCATGCCTTCCCCACCCTAATGGGATGAAGTCCATATGAAAATACAAACAAAAATAAATTCTTTTACCTTAAGTTGTCTCTATTAGGTATTCTGATCACAGCAATGCAGATTTAACCCAATCAGGAAAAAAAATGTTATCAGAATGGTGGGCTCATTTCCATTACAAAACCTCACCTTGTGTTCTTAAGACTTTGGAATTAATCTGCAGGGTGGGGGGAATGTGGAGGAACTTGAATGTTTAGGCCAGAGAAGTACTAAAATGCTGTGAGCTTTGCTTACAGAGCCATTCTGATAGGAATTCAGCCCAGGACACCAACAGAAATGTAGGCAGTAAAGGCTGCTCATTAGGTTCAGATGGTATGGCAGTTTGAACGCAATTGGCCCCCATAATCTCATAGGGAGTGGCGCTATTAGGAGGTGTGGTTTTGTTAGAGAAGGTAAGGTCTTGTTGCTATGTGTCACTATGGGGGCGGGCTTTGAGGTTTCCTATGCTCAGGATACTGCTCATGTCTCAGTCAACTTCTCCAACACCCCATCTGCCTGCATGATGGCCTGCTCCAACCATAATGATAATGAACTGAATCTCTGAAACTGTAAGCGAGTCACCTCAATTAAATGTTTTCCTTTATAAGAGTTGCCATGGTCATGCTGTCTCTTCACAGCAATAAAAAAGCGCTAAGACACATGGGAATATGGACTTATTGGGAACTGGACTACAGCCTATTCATGATACACTCTGGAGAAGAATCTGGCTACATTCTGTTCCCTAAAGATTTGAGAGAGGCCAAATTCAAAAGTAGTAGAATATTGTTGGTGTAGGAAATTTCAAGATAGAATGACATTCAGATAGTGTCTTGGCTATTGCTGTTGCTTTTAGACAGTATTTCTGTGAGAGAACAAAAGGCTGAAGGAACAGATTTTAAACTGTGCAGTTTTGTTGAGGAAAGGAACACCCGTGCTTTAACATCTGCAGACAAAACATCTATAACATAAGAGAGATTAGAGCCACTGAAAGGTAGCCTATGCACACTGCACCAGGCAACAGGGAAAGTGCCTCAAGGGCCAGACACATTAACCACTCCAAGATGTGAAAATATAAATGTATGTGAAAAACTGCCTGGAAAGAAAGCGGCAGAAGCACACCACAAGGAAAGGCTGTCTAAGGAAGTGTTTCCCAGAGGAAAGACGAAGGCACTGAGTGGAGCCAGCCTAAGTGACAGGCACCTGTGCAGCAGGTCAGAGACATGGGGGCAGATTTTAAATGATGGAGCTACACAGTTTATTGCTTTCCCCTCTGGTCTTGTTTTTAATTCACTGCTATAGGACTGACTATAACAAAGATCTTTGTAAATATAACCAAAGGGTAGGAGCAGTTACTCTTTTATTTAGGGATAAATTCTTGAAAATTTTTAAAACAAATGAGCAAGTGTGATTTAACAATTATATTTTTCTAATAATTAAATTTTATATTTAAGTAAAATTAAAATATTTTTGGCCTGTTTTAAAAAATTGAAAATAGTTTGTTTTCATAGAGTATATTCTTATCTTTCTTTGGTTTAGTCTTTCCTGGATATCCTCTGGGCCCCTCCCTTTTGGAATAGGAATTAGTACCCTGTGCCACTGAATACCGGATGCTTATAAATTTTAATTTTACAGGCATACACAGTTAAGAGATTGGCATGAGTTTTAGCAGATACTTTAGACTTTAGACCTTGAACAGTACTATTGGCTAAAACTATGGTAGTTTTTAAGGTTATACAAATGCCATTTTGCAGTGTGAGATGGCCAGAAATCTTTGTGGAGCAGAGCTACAATATTATGGTTTGAATCAGACGTGTCTCCATATCCTTGTGTTTTGAATGTTCATTCCCCAGCCTGTGGCACTGCTTTGGACTCATGTGGAGTCTTTAGGAGGAAGGGTCCGTGTGCCAGAAGAAGGCCACTAGACATTGAGGATTGGAAACAACCCTGTTTTTTTTCAAGGACTGGAAACAACCACAGTCTCTGCTTCCTGGTCTGCCAAGGCACAACCAGCTCCACCACTCACCCCTGCCACCGTCTATCCTTATCAGACAGAAATCCCAGTGACGCTATGAACCAGAGGCATTCTGTTACTTCTTTGGCAATGGTGGCATACAAGTAGATACTGTATCACCACAGTCACTTTCTCCTTCCTCTACCAACAGCTTTATGGCTGACTGGGATAATTTCTTCCCAGTATTTGCTGCAGCTACTGCCCTAGCTAAAATGTTTCATAAAACTTTGTGAGGTTATCTACAACTTTATAAAATGTACCTAAAATTATTTGAATCCCTAAGTACCCATTGATGTGGGATTTCCCTCTGTATGCTGGGAATACCATAGGTTAATAAAGAAACTACTTTGGGCCTATCGCAGTGCAGAATAGGGCAAGGCAAGAATTCCAAGCAGATAGAGGAGGAGAGAGTAGGCGGAGTCAGAGAGACACCATGTAGCTACTGCAAGAGACAGAATCTTACCAGTAGGCCACAACTACAGGGCAATACACAGATAAATAGAAATGGATTAATTTAAGATATAAGAGCTAGCTAGAAATACACTTAAGTTATTAGCCAAGCAGCATTGCAAATAATATAGTTTCTGTGTAATGATTTTGGGTCTGGGTGGCTGGGAAAAAACAAGCAGCCTTCACCAACAACCCATAGTCAGTGTTCAGAGTACATAACTGTCTCACTCCTCCCCATCGACCTCCATTGCTACCAGATTTCTGTGTGTACCAAATCCCCCATGACTGTCTTTTAACAAGTAATAAAAAGTTACACCATCAGAGTAGAATTAATGCTTATGTGAAGGAAGGACACAACTCAAAAACTGCACAGAAATCCTGCAATTTAAGAAAATTGGGGTAGGGGGAGAGCAGAATGTCAGCCTACCCACATTTACATTCTAGAACCCTCTGGAAGAATCTGGGTCACAAGGAAGTGAACTGTCCAAGATCACATGCCACCATACCCACTTAAATGAAGCAAGAGGAAGCTGATTCACTTTCCTGGTGATGCGACGTACAGAATTGCCTCACTTTCCCAGCAAGGGCATTTGTTGTTGTTTTCCCCTAACTTGCTCATTTAATAGAAACCTTTCCTGTTGGTTTGACTGCTCCAATTTTAAAGCAGCAAGTGTTTTCTTAATGATGGTTGCTGCTACTTATATTATGCTGTCTTTATGAAACTCTAGATTATTGGGGAATAAAGCACTAATAGATAAAATTCATCCACTTCTTACTTTATTGTGACTTTAAACAATGATAGTGTTTTAATCTGTTATTAAGTGAGCTTCATTTAGAAATAAGTTGCTATAAGACAAGCACAGGAATGCAAATAATGCATGATCATATTTACATATAGATTCTAAAAGAACACTTAACTGGAAGTAGAAGGTTGGAGGGGGAAGAAGATGGAAAGCTGTTGACCAACTAGCACAAAATTTCATACAGAATGAAGAACAGATCAGATGCTTCATAGAATTGTGACTATGGTCAGCAATAATGTATTTCAAATAAATAAGAGTCAATGTCAAATGGCTCACTATAAGAAATAATAGGGAAGTGAGTTATTTTATTAACTGATTTAATAATTCTACATTGTGTGTATACATGAAAAGTCTTTATTATACTCCATAAATGTACATACTTAAGAAATGCCAATAAAAATAATAGAAATAAACCAGTTGTTGAATATTTTCAAGTTTAATGAAATTATAAAGCATGTTGGTAATTTTAGAAATTATGCCTCATACATAACCTTAAACTTTTATTCCACTCCTACTGCCTGGAATCGTGAGTTGTACGGATGCACTTGGAGGAATGTCACAGTCCTTGGGTTCTGGTACTACTCCTTCACTACACAAGGTCTTTTCGACTTTATGGCAGTCCAGAGAAAACATGTGACATGTCTAGCACGACATTTGACATTTCCTACAGGTAGCACTTCACAGTTGTTAAAACACTCAACGAATCACTGTCTTGTGAGTTACATAGCCATAGTACTCTCTGCTTGTCATAAAGATCTGTGAACAGCTTAATCATCAAGTTAGACCGTTTAAGATGCTGTATTCCAAAACCTCTGCTCACAAGCGAAATGTGGATTGGAAGCAGTAATCCTCCCCATGCACGCTGAGAACAGAGGTGGACATTATCAGCGTCCTGCTCTAGCTCCACTTTATTCATTTAAGACAGGCTCTTTCAACCTAGGGCTAGGCAGGTAGTCAGTAAATACCAGCAATCCCACTGTATCTGCCCTCCAGAGCACTGAGGTGACAGGCACCTTTATTTATGTGAATGCTAGTGATTTGAGCTCGGGGCTCCATGTTTATGCTGAAAGTGTTCTTACCCACTGGGCAATATCTCCAGCCCAGAAACTAACAATTCTTTATAACAGAAACTCAGCAGAACAATTTGCTTAAGGTTTTAGCAAAGACTCCATTCTGACAAATATCGTAGCCACCTGCAGCCACACTGGGAAATCACTAATGAAGAGGACATGTTAAATGAAATGTGAGTTGGTGGGATATTTTGATTGCTATTTCTCAGCGGAGCTTCTGTATGTCAGTATAATTACACCTTAATGAAAGCACTAACAGCTGTACAATCACATTTTTAGTTAGCATAATCTAAATAGTTGCAACAATATCTAAAGGAAATTTCATTGCTGCTGACCAGAGTCTCAACCACATTCTCTTGATACTGAGTCTCTCACTGAACCTCAAGTTAGGCTGCCAGCCAAAAAACCCATCAATTCTCCTGTTTCTGGCCAAGAGAGTCCAGGGTTGTTCAGGGTCCAGCCTCAATAGGGTTCACATGTTCCAGGGTAGGGGTGTGTGAATTAGAAAAATTAGGTATGAGGAACAGTGAAACGAAAAACATACAGAGACATAGAATAGAACCAGGAGGGCAACCCAGTGAAGACTAAACACACCCATGTTTATTTTCCATCTGCTTATATACCTCAATCATAAAGGGAGGTGGAGAAGGAGGCAAAGACTACAGAGTGAGTTCCAGGACAGTGAGAGCAGTTACACAGAGAAACCCTGTCTCAAAACACCAAAAAAGAAAAAAAAAGAAAGAAAGAAAAATAAGATATTATAATAAAGATAATTTAATCTGTGTGTTCAAGCATGTCAATGGTATTTTTGAAATAAAGGTTAAATATTAAAAATTAAAAGGCTATTTAGGAATTGGGGGTTGTAGTTTACTGCTAGAGCACTTGCCTAATGTGTGCAAAGACCTACATAATCTCTAGCACTGAAGAGGAAAGGGAGAATAAGTTATTTAATAAAGAACTAGAAAAGCAATCTTCAAGAGTCCCACCTAATGTCTTAGTTTTCTACCACTGTTACTAAAAAAGTCTTACTTTCATCAAATGCCCACTATTGAACAGAAAGCAGCTCATGTATTCTCTTACATGTTTGTAGATGTATGTACACCTTAATATACAAGCAAATTAATCAAAAGTTATGCACGGTAATGGACAACCCAGCTCATTCACGTTTTCTTTTTTAAAACTATGTGCTGGAAATCAAACCCTGGGCATTGCACAACTAGGAAACCATCTTATCACTAAACTGCAGCCCCAAAATAATCATTATTATTTATTTTAGCATTGCAGAACATTTAAAAGCAGCACTTGCGAGCTGTAAGATTTCATAATCCAGCTTTTGAGAACAAGTTACATAACACTTTGTTAGACATATGTAGAAAGAACAGTTGTAAAAGACATTATGTTGTTTACACATGACACATAAATTTGAATTAGATATAACTAAATACTGTTAGTTGATGCAAAAATTTTAAGATCTCAACGACTAATTAAAAGACAAGTTATATGAATATATAACCCAAAATCTGTGGTACTGGTTTTCTCTAGTTCAAAGGAATACAGTCTGAAAGGGTCACAGGAGATTTAAAAAGTTGCCTTAACATTCTAGTTCTTAACTAGAATCACACATGACAGCCCAGGCTGGCCACTAACTCATGGAAATCCTGCTACCTCAGCCTTGTAAATGCTGGAATTGCAGGTATGAGGCATCACAACGTCTTGATTTCTTTCTTTCTTTCTTTTTTTTTTCTTTGGTTTTTCGAGACAGGGTTTCTCTGTGGCTGGTCTCGAACTCACAGAGATCCACCTGCCTCTGCCTCCCAAGTGCTGGGATTAAAGGTGTGTGCCACCATCGCCCGGCTCGTCTTGATTTCTTAACTTGCTTTCATTTTATTATCCATTTATGTATAATAATAATAAAAATAATAATAATAGGTACTTGCTCTTTGTCTGGAGTTCCTAGTGCAGAGCCATTTAAATCCTTGGCATTTCCTGATATGGATCATTTCATAATTCACTATTTATATCATGTCTGAATTTATACTAGGGAGGTGACATGTGAGAGATGGACTGTAGAAGAATCTTTGGTAGCTCCAGGCTCTAGTCAGTAGAATATTAACTAAGGATAACCCATCCGTCCATCTCTAAGAGTAGGAGAGGGCTTTGAGACAGTTGAACATAGATACTTAATAAAAGCTCAAGCAAAACCTTTCAAGCAGTCATAGTCAAGAACTTACCAGTTTGGGGACACAGATGTATTGGAAGAGAAGCACACACAAAGAGGGCATGAAAGCTTTGTACCCAGGCTCCTATAGCTTGCCCTGTGTCTTTTCCATTTGGTGTCCCCACAGTTGCATCCTTTACACTAAAACTGTTATTTTACACATACCACTTCCTCGAATTTTATCATTATATTACATCATCAAACCTTTCATGGGGAGGATAAGAATAACCTCCAAACTTAGAATCAGGAAAACCCTCAAAAAACAAAACAAAAAGCCAACAATACCTCATATTCTCTGCTGATGAGTGTGTAGAAGGAACTACAGTCTGCTAAGGGAAACTTCACTAATTTTTTTTTTTTTTGATTTTCGAGACAGGGT
Source organism: Microtus pennsylvanicus (assembly GCF_037038515.1). Taxonomy (NCBI): domain Eukaryota; kingdom Metazoa; phylum Chordata; class Mammalia; order Rodentia; family Cricetidae; genus Microtus; species Microtus pennsylvanicus. The sequence continues at coordinate 54,020,761 of NC_134590.1, read as the reverse complement.
TTCTCCGTAGCTTTTGGTTCCTGTCCTGGAGCCAGCTCTTGTAGACCAGGCTGGCCTCGAACCCACAGAGATCCACCTGCCTCTGCCTCCCGAGTGCTGGGATTAAAGGCGTGTGCCACCACCGCCTGGCTAACTTCACTAATTTTTGAAAGGGTTCTTTATGCCTATATTGTGTGACTGTGTTTGATTGTGTGCACCTGTGCAGGTACCTTCTGGAGGTCAGAAGAGGATATCAGATGCCCAGGAGCTGGAGCTATGGGTGATTATGGGCTGCTGGATGATTGTGAGCCAACTCACCTGAGTGCTAGGGGCCCAACTCCAGTCCTCTGTAAGAGTAGCAAGTGCTCTCAACTGAGGAACCATCACTCCAGTTAACTATTAGTCTACAAAGAAACAAGTTTCATTATGGCATTTCCATGTCCGTACTCTTTGCTCTCTGTGAAGGACAAGTGTAATAGTATCACATTTACAAATACTTCTCTTTTTTGATCCAGCAGTTCTAAGAGTTGGCAGCTGTACTTGCAAATTTAAGAAATAATGCATTCAACAAAGTATTGTTTTTAATATCCACAGACTAGAAACTATATAAGTGCCCATATATAGGACTTTCATTGTATTGACTCGTAGGGAGTTCTAGTCCATGAGACCATCTCAACAAGAAAATAGCCAAAAAGAGTATATATTCCCTTTTGCTTGTATCCACAGGAAGAATGGAATAAATAAGATATTAATTAAAAAATGGTTATCTGCAGAAAACTAGCAAGAATAGTATTGGATGGTGTGGTGGTTTGAATGAGAATGCCCTCATAGACTCATGTTTAACTTCGTGATCCTCAGTTGGTGAAACTGCTTGGGAAGGATTAGGGGGTGAGACCTTGTAGGAGGAGGTGTGTCACCCAAGATGGGTTTTGAAGTTTCAAAAGTCCATGCCATTCTGAGTTAGCGCGCTCTCTCTCTCTCTCTCTCTCTCTCTCTCTCTCTTTCTCTTTCTCTGACTAGTGCTTATGGATCAGATGTAAACTCTCAGCTACTGCTCCATGACAGCCTGCTGCTATGCTCCCCACCATGATGGTCATGGATGTATCCTCTGTAAACAAGTCCTCAAATAAACTCTCATATGTTGTATTGGTCACAGAATTTTGTAAAGGCAATTTTTATAAAAGTAACTAAGGTAAAAGTGGATTAGAGGAAGTTGAGCCTTCTCGGTGATTTTTTTTTACATAGTTTGAGGTACGTAAAATCAATATTTGCTAGTCAAGAAATGGTTTTAAAATCAAGAGTATTTTGTCTCTTAATTGACACATAATGGGTATGCATTTGCAGAGTCCACGCAACATCTCAACATGTGTACACAACGTGCGATGCCGAATAAACTAGGATTACCTGGTGTCCCCTCGCAGTAAACTATTTCTTTGTGTTGGGAATGTTTGAAGTCTTCTCTATGAGATATTGCAAAATATGCAAACAGTGTCAACCATAGCAACCTAAAGAACTTTAGAACATTGGAAGCTTTTAAAAATCTCTGCAGTGAACAGCTCAAATTAAGAAATTAGCAGTTCAAAAAAAAAAAGAAACACTGTGAAGGTCATATGAAGGTTGAGCTGAGATTCAAACTTCTGTGCCCAACTTTTTTCCATTTTTAAGTGTGTGAAAAAAAAGTGTGAGTGTGTGTGTGTGTGTGTGGGGGGTGTACATGCCTGGAGGCCAGAAGAGAGTGTTGGTGGATCCCTTAGAATTGGAGTTACAGGTGATTGTGAGCCACTGGATGGTCATGCTGGCACCCAACTCAGCTCTTCTGCAAGATCAGTACATGCTTTTAGTCGCTGAGCCATCTCTCCAGCCCCTCTACCTTTTTTTAAAATTAATTAGTTTTACATACCAATCCCAATTCCCCCTCCCTCCTCTCCTCCTGCTCTCTCCACCTTCTCCTTACCCCACTCCCCTTTTCCTCAAAAGTGAGGATAAGACCTCCCCTGGGGAAGTCAGCTAAGTCTGTCCCCTCATCTCATTGAGGGAGGACCAACCCCACTCCTCACCCCACCTTTCACCCCGACTAGGCTGAGCAAGACCTCTCTCCATAGAGAATGGGCTCCACAAAGTCAATTCACGCATTAGAGTTAGATCCTGATCCCACTGTCAGTGCTTCTAAACTGTAGTAAAAGCCTTCGAACAAGTCAACCAGAAGATAATATGGGTTGTGACGAAGACGCATTCATTTGTACTGACTTGTTCATGATTAAGAAATGTGTTTTATTAAAATCATTACAGGGGAAAATACGTATGTATGTCTTGTGGATGAATTTATGCTTTATTTTAAAAATCAATGGTCGGCTTAACCTAAAAGAGCACGCAAGGCTACTGTGGTTATTAAAAACACTACAGCACTCTGGAAAAGTTAACAAGATAAACCGGATTTCAATGTCAAAAATCTCGACGATACTTGCACAAGGACTGAGGGTTACTCTGGGATTTGTCACCCGGAAGCAGAGCAGGGTCCAGCAAGCGCTGCCATCAGCCTGCGTGGCTCCGGCGCGGCACCAGCGGAAAAGCCTCCTTCACGGGCAGCAGCGTCTCCGCCGCAGCGAGCGACCGCCTCATACTCCAGTTCCCCAGTCTCCTCAGACTCGGATCTTAAAATCTCCACACCGCCAGGGTTTTCAAAAAGCTCTCGCGAGAGGAGGAGATATCGCGATAACATTGCCAGAGCCTCTGGATCCGCTGGGAACCGGATCCTGCTCAGCTGTCTGAGTCGCTAATGCGCAGAGTCCCGGTTCACCCCAAAGGTGGCATTTCGGGATGAGGCAGGGCTTTGGGTTAACTGTGAGGTCTGCAGCCGCGGGAGTGAAGGAAGGAGAAAGGCAGCTCAGAGGATGGACCAGAAAGAGTGACTTTCCTGATTTACGCAGGGATCACTAAGTTCTGCTGCACTCGGTATCCCAGGGGACGTACACACACAGATCGGCTCCTTTAATGAGGCTGAAGTTCTCTGCAGTCCTAACTGGGTCCCTGGCGGCAACCTGTCAGGAGTCTCTTGAGAAGAGGGTGACATTCTAATACACTTACAGCTGGTGCCTGGAAGTTACTGTCTCTAAGGTTTCGTGTACAAGGGCCGTATAGGAAGGTGGAGGGGAACGCAAGTGATGGAGAGCAGTTTTAAGTTAGTGGTTATGTGAGGGATTTGCATTGTCTTTAGGAAGGCACCAAGTCTTACGAATGCTTTAAAACATTTTAAGACCATTCTAGAAAAAAGACAGAAACAAAGCTGTGCGTACTCACCCAACGGGAGAAACAGATGTTACATAAACAACTGACATCCGTTGTCATTTCCACCCCATCCCCTTATTTTGCACATGAACCTCTTATCATAGTAATTACTTTTCACACACCTTTATGCTTTAATTCTTAAGTTACATATCCTGTGTGGATTTTTTTTGCATAATTTTAGATCAGGGATTTTTATTCTCTTTACAACTGTTTTGTTCACATAGCATTGTTTTAAAGATTTGTCACTTTGTAGTTCACACTAACAGCTGAGCATATGTTTATTGACATAACAGTATCAATTTTGTTTAGTGTCTGTAGTGCCCAACACTCTTAAGTACTTACTTGTTGAAATCTATAGCATTTCAGCTACTACTCCATGACAGCCTGCTGCCTGTCATGAAGAGGATTTCAAATTGTCAAGAAAACAAAACAAAACAAAAAAGTCAGGGGTAGTGGTGGAATCCAAGTCACTCAGCAGGTTGAGGCAGAAGGCTAATTATGAAAAACGTCTGGAAGAAGACAAGAAAAGTATTGCACGCGAAACGATACACTGGTCAGAACAAGACTGGTAATAATATCACCGTGTAATGCTTCTTTCCTATCGTGTCTGTGGTCTTGCATGCATTCCAGAAAGTTCTGTGAAAATACATCACTAACTCCAACATGCTAATTGACCTGACCATGGAAAACCTCACCGTATTTTCACTAGACTGTAACAAGCATTCTTAAAACTGTCAGCAAAAGACATCAGCAGTGGAAGTGGAGGATCTACTCCAGCCACTTCAAGAAGTTCCTAAGCAAGTCTGCAGTGTCTGGCAGATTGGTCAATCTCTCATCATCAGACAGACACTCAGGTAGCGGATATCACACAATGTCTTTGTATCAGTGTTTACCACAGTATGTCTTTGACCCATTCTCGAGTCATTAAATCTGTTGTTGGCTATATGATGAACTTTTAAAGAATAAAATAAAACACTGTAGGGGAAGCCCTGGTTATTACGCTGCATCAAAACACTAAGTATGGGAAGGTTTTGCACAAATCCTCTGCCTGAATTTTGCACATGCCCAGGATTATTGGGGTCAATTTTAGTATAATAGAAAAGAATGAGAGATGATGACTATATTGGCAAAGAAGTTGTTTTCAATGACTTTCCTGTGGATGCTTTTTGGTGTTCATGATAGCAAGAGTAATGTTGTGCAGTCTGATTTTCTGTCCCATGACTTGCACATAGCAGTGAAGTCTGGGGTACTCGACAGATTCAGTTATAAATCTTTTTTCTTTTTTTTCCTTCACCAGTTTCACATAGCATCAGTTGTAAATGTTAAGTGCATTTTTAGAATTGTTATTTAGGCTGTTTTGTTTGTTTTTATTCATGGCAACTATGACATTTCAATTAAAGTGGAAAATTACTTTTAAAATGTGACATTTCTTTATTAAAATAAAAGGGAATACATACACATGCTTAAGCCCAGCTTTTGGAACTGGTAGTGTGACTGCTGGCAATAATGGAGAAAAATACTCATTCTAATGTTCTATCTTCAGCTTCAGTTGAGTCACATTTCAGAAAAATAAAAGTGAACACAAAACATTACAATGAAGATTACTTATCAAATGTTCAGAACCCCATAAAAATGAAAGACCTCCTTGTATCGTTTGTAATAATACTCTTGCAAATGAAAGCTTAAAAACTTCCACACTAGAAGGCACTCAGAAACTTAGAATGCTGAACTTCGTGGTGAGCCTCTCAAATATTTCCAAAGAAAGAAGAAGGACACAAAAGCTATCAACACAGTTGCCCTCCCTCTGATAGTGAGAAGGCCTTGCTGTCAACACACTGGCTGTGTATCTCACAGAGATGCTAGAGGAATTCTTACAGCATGCTTGGGTCTGGTGTGTACAGTTTCTGGTGATGAGTCAGCAGATAAGCAGAATGTCTTCTTAGTGATAACACAACAGCTCCTCAAATTTGTACTATTGCAGAACATTTAGTGTTTATGATTTCGTTACAATCCAGGATAGATCCACGGGGAAGCTTTTGTATCCAGAGAAATTCCACAGGTACTCATGGAAGCATTGCAAGCACAGCAAAAACGGTTTAGCTTATTAAAGGAAGCTCACTGAATAGCCAATTTCCTGAAACATTTGGTTCAGAAATTGGAATTATTCAGACTCTAGCACATCACAGTTTGTTGGTTTTCCCCAAGGGAAAATACTAAACAGAACTTATGAATGCAAGAATAAGATTCACATTTCTCTCTCTCTCTCTCTCTCTCTCTCTCTCTCTCTCTCTCTCTCTCTCACACACACACACACACACACACACATACACACACACAAATCTCATTTAGTGTGGTAGTTTCAAAAGAAAAGGCCTCCAAAAAAATGTGGCACTATTAGGGGGTGTGGCCTTGCTGGAGGAAGTGTGTCGCTGTGGGGGCAGGCTTCCAGGTCTCATTTTCTCAAGCTTCCCTCAGTGTGATTAGTTAGTCAACTTCTGTTGCCTGCAAGATGTAGCACTCTCAGCTCCAGCACCACATCTGCCTGCATCCAGCCATCTTGCCCACCAGGATGAATGGACTGAAGCTCTGAAACTATAAGCAAGCCACCCCCAATTACATGTTTTACTTTATAAGAGCTGCCATGGTCATGGTGTGTCTTCACAACAATAAAAACCCTAACCAAGACAGTTAGGAAATAGTTTTTAAAATGATGTTTGTGTAACAAGGTTGGCATATTATACTGCCATTTTACGAAGTTTTTAATCAACTGAGATTAAAAACTGCTGAATTGTTACGGCAACAAGCAAGGATAGATGAGAATCATAGTGTGTTTCCAGCATATATGTGTGTGTGTGTGTGTGTGTGTGTGTGTGTGTATCATATGGAACAGAATACTGCTAATGAAAACACTTTGAGAGAAGTAAAGTCAAAAATATGCTATATCTCTCTACTCTGGCTCAAACTTCTAAGCATTTCTTTCCAGAAGAGAAATTTCAGTGCTTAGGGTTAAGAAACCAGTTGCATAAAAGATCCATTTGCTTTCGAAAACCAGAAATCAAGACTCGAACTAAGCCTGAAGAAGACAGTGACTTGCAACTTCTTCATATTCTCTGGAGATGATTACTAGCCCTGGAGTCTGTGGGCACTGCATTAGCACAGATGAGGACTTTCCTTTGCCAAGTAGGAAGAGGTTCCTGCTGTTTCTACCACTTACAGCTGGCCTGTGTGAAGCGGAGTTTTCAGTCTTAACCCAGTTAATATTAAAGGAAAAAAATAGATCAAATGATACAGCAAACACATGAATAATAAGTTTCCTGTGGTCTAGATTGGAACAAGTTTGTGAGCAGATGCATATATCATGTTACCTAAGATCTTACCCACCTTTTGTACCATTTCATAATGTTTAATGTTATTTTGTTACTATTTTTGCTATACTGATATTGATAAAGTGTGATAGCTTTTCTTGTTTAATTTTTGTCAAATTTCAATATTAGTAAAATCAACTGATTTTGTCTTGATTGAACAACAACCAACAATAAAAACTAATGAAGTTGAAGTTAAAGGACAGAAGCTTTTCTGGAGACATTTGGGATACACAAGTAACTGGGTGTTCAATATGTATTTGACACAGAAGAAATGAACCAGTGCTTCCTAATGCCTGTGCTTTACAAAGTAAATCTGTGCGAATTCTAGACTTCTGTTAAAAATATGACCCCAGCCTCAGTGTAGCTCTAGCATGTCCAAGGCCCTGGATTTGGTCTACATTACCAGAACAAACAAACAGAATAACTATCTGATTTTACCCAAAAACCACTATAAGAATCTAAAATGGCAACACCTACTGTTGTAGCCTCATGATGCGGCTGATTAAGCAAATTGTATTACATAGTATGTCTTTCCCAAGTGAATTCTAACTTTCCACTTCTCCCTCATCTAGCCTTATTGCAATGTTGGATTTTGCAGACCTTATATTCTATTGAAAATAAGGATAACACACACACACACACACACACACACACACACACACACACCTGTTGCTGCTTTAAATATAGTATTAGAAAATAACTATCTGTGAGTGGCTGGCATTCATGGACAGTTCAGGTCCTCTGAATGGAGGTATTTTCACTCATGTTAAGAATGTTCCTGTAAGGAGGCAACCAAAGTAATGAATAAGAGATGTCTTCCCTAGAGACATCCCAGGAAAATAACGGCCTGGAGAGACCACTCAACGGGTAAAGCATTGCTGTGTAGTTATGACGACATGAGTTTAGATCTCCAGTACTCTGGTAAAATCCAGGTGTGCCGATGTGTCTGTAGCCCAGCTCTGGGGGCACGTGGGACGCATGGAATGGATGTGAACTGTCTAAATTACAAACGGATGTAGCTCTGATCATACTGTATTCTGGGCCAAGGTTTACTGTGCGCTTGTAAAACTAAAGAACAAGACCTGTGCTCAGGAATGAATGAGGCAGGTGTCAGGTGATGTCCATGGACTCTGTCCGCTACAAAGGAAGAAAATGGAAGGCAAGCCAGTCACCAGACAGTCATTCATGTCCAAAGTCTACCCAGACGAACTTCGTCAGGCTCAAAGTCTAGGAATAGCCTGTGATTCTTATCTGTGCCCTCTATACCTGTGGCTTCATTCGAAGCCATCAGTTTTTATGAAGGGTAACACGTAACTGTCTTGGAATGAACTTAATAGTCTGTTTCCCGCTTGTAGAGTTTTGATAACACAACTGCATTCCTCCCTGCTTGCCCCCCCCTTTCAGGTCTATCTTTAAAACAGTTTCTTTCTCTTTGTTTCTTCAGCCCTACTTCGTGTTTCTCAGCCTAACAGCCGTAAACACTCTGTGGGTCACAATGATTCACTCCGCTGCAAGGAGAGCCGCTTCCGTAGATCTTCCCGAAACAACCCTGCACTGTCTTTGTTTTCTGAGATGTGGGAGGGATCTATGAATCATACCACTCTTCAAAACATCCACTGTTAGGACTAGACTTTCGGAAACATTTTTATTGATTTTTTTTTGCAAATTTCATATCATACACCCCACCCTACTCATCTCCCTATCCCTCCATATTTACCCTGTGCCCTTGCAACCTCCCCCAAAGAAAAAAATTAAAATTAAAAAAAATGGAAGAAAGCAAAACAATATCTCACCATGGAAGCTGTGGTGTACCATGGTGTCAAGGAGTGTCACTCAGTCTGCCCTTTTGCCCAAAAAGTTTTACTTGTAACTCTTCATTGCAATGAGTCACTGGTGTGGTTTGAGGGCTCTGACTTCTGCTATACTAGCAATACTGGATTCTTGGACTCCTCTCAGATGTCCTGTTGTTGTCCTGTGTTGTGGAGATCCAGCCGCTTTGATTCTGCAGGACTGGCCCCTTCACATGCTCCAGCAGTGGGACAACTCAAAGCCCTGAATCTGGAACTGTTGGTAATTGAGTTGGACGCCCCCCACGCTCTCCTACACCCACACCACCAGGGCCAGCTCTCCTGCTCCGCTAAGGTGAGGGGTGGGGCCAGCTCTTCCCACACTGACCAGGCAAGGGATGCAGTCAGCTTTCCGAAAGGCCAGCCTGTAAGGGGTGGGGCTGGCTCTGCACAGCTCTCAGACATCAACATGGCCCCAGGTGGAAGGTATCCCAGACCAGGGACTGCACCATGGCCTTCGGTGGAAACAGGGGCCACAGACATCGACCCAGACCTCTGCTGCTGCAGGACCACAGACCCAGACATGGCTGTTGGTGGTAGTATGGGCCAGGGCAACTCTGTGGCCTCAGGTGGCAGCATAAACTGCTCACATCAGGCTGTACCTTATCACCCTCGCATCTCCATTGTGCACAAGTCGTTCCGTTTCTCTTTCTCTACCATTTCTCCATGTACGTGCTCAATGGAGTGGTGCCCACCCCACCTGCTGCTGCATGGCTACAGGCGGGGGTATCTCGGGTGTCTTCTGCCCTACCTGCGCTGCGTGACTGTGGGTGGGGCCTCTTCAGTGTCTCTCCTGCTGAGAGCCCACACCTCAGGGCTGTGGAAGGGAGCATCTCAGGTGCCCTCTACCTCTCTAGTCTTTGCAGAGCCAGGTGGGCCTGTGGGTATCTCCATCCACCCAGGCCCAGCAGCACCCAGTGAGCCAGTGGCTATCCTCTATCTACCCAGGCCTGGTGGGTCTGTGTGGGTCAGGGTGGTTTTTTTTTTTTCTTACTTCCTGTCTTAGTTAGGGTTTCTATTGCTGGGAAGAGACACCATGAACAACTCTTATAAAGGAAAACATTTCATTGGAATTGGCTTACAGGCTTACGGTAGTTTTAGAGGTTTAGCCCATTATCATCATGGTAGGACATGAAGGCAGACATGGTGCTGGAGAAGGAGCTGCGAGTTCTATACCTTGATCCACAGGCAACAGGAAGGGAACTGAAACACTGGCTATGGCTTGAGCATATATGAGATCATAAAGCCCACCTCCACAGTGACACCAACAAGGATGTACCTACTCCAAGAAGGCCACATCTCCTAATTGTGCCTCTCCTTATGGGCCAAGCACCAAACACATGAGTCAGTGGGGGCCGTATACCATCACCCTTACCAAGCACTAAGTTAATGATGCTCATATTTAAAGATAGCTAAAAAGATAAATTCTATGTATATCTTAGCACAGCTTAAAATGTTTTAAATATATATTTCCAAATAAGAATGCCCAGCCACACAACTGTCTTCTTTTTGTTCCCCGAAGTGTGCTTTCCTCATGGTAGACCTCAATTTCAGCATCTTTCACAGTCTGGGCAGGCTTAAAATCCCCTAAGTCATCATTCCTGATTCTGCTTTTAGTAGTCTTTTCTTTTTCATTTTACACTTTATTAAGGCAGCAAGGAAACATACCTTCAGTGCTTGTCTTGGAAATCTAAAGTAAGTGCACAAATTTTTTAAATACAAAGTGTTTCCTGTATAATTGTAGAAAAAAATCCATCTCAATTTTCTGTCACCATATAACAAGAACCTCTTGTCTTCCAGGGTCCAAAATTATGCTCCTCAGTTTATTTGGGGCCCTCCCTCACAGTACTTTTAATATTTGTATTTCTACAGTTTATGATAACTTAGATATATCCAAGATGTTATAGTTTGTTATGTTCTTTACTTCTTGTTGATCCTTTATCTTTGATATCCATATTTTTATTAATATTGAAGGCAATTTAAGCCTTTTTGTCTCTCTCATGTTCTTGAAAAGTCTTCCTGACTGTGTAACAGTTACTCAAATATTTTCAGTATTTGTTAGTACAGTTTGGGGCCAGGAAAAATATTTTTGACGGACTAAATTGTTCTCTAATGTCATGTCAGCTGGAGAGGGGGCTCTTCATGGTCTGACTGAGACCATGTAAGTGGAATAGCCTTGTTTCATTCTGAAGGGGAATGGGACAGAAAGACAGTTTGGGGTGCAAAATCTGTATGTAATCTCTATTGGTGATGCATTATTGGGATACACACGTACACACACCACAAACACCCTCCCTTTTTTATGTCTGAAGTCCAGCGTGAGTCTTACTCAGCTAAAGATCTGAGAGCCTTTTATTTATGGTTGCTCTGGAGAAGTATCTGTTTCCTTCCTTTCCAAGCCTGAGAAGTCCCTGTGCATCTGCCAAGCTAGTTTGGGACCTACCCAGGCTACACAGTGCTTTGAAGGGCAGCGGAGGTAACCTAGTGAGACCGTGTCTCAAAATAAAAAGCAAAAAGAAGGCTAGGAATATAGCTCAAGGTTAGAGTACTTGTCTAGTATGAGTGGTGCCTAAGGTTCAATTCCATTAGTACCGTAAATTAATAATAAATAGCCAAGTGATTAACTAAATAATAAGCAAAGTAGTGAATGGCTCCACTGGTTACAAAGACACTGAGTAAAAGCCATGCCCCAAATTCATCTCTGAAAATTCAAACTCCACATTATAAAAAAAAAAATCCCCCAAACTACTGGGGCAGGAGATGGCAGATAAATAAAAGGAAAATGGTTTTCAAACTTGGAAGGGAAATTATTTCTAATTTAAAATTCTACATATTCAATTCTCAATCAGATGTGTAAAATCGTAATATTTTCTGTTATGCAAAAATCGTGGAGACTTCCTAGTATCTTCTCAAGAAGCCACGAGAAATTTTGTTTCTAAAGGGATCTAGAGAGGAGAGTGCATGCCACAGCCGAGAGGGAGGGCTCACTGGGAAGACAGTCACATAGCCTAAAGCAGCACACTCATCTTGGAAAAGGAAGCAGGATATTCCCAAAAGAGAATGATGACTGTCGGTTTTGAGTGAGAAAATTTGCATGACTTACAGAGTGTGGACTGCGACCTTCCGTGCACATCGAAGCATAGAATACCCACCCAGGGTAGGGAAAAATGAGTCCAGGAAAAGTCATTCTCTACCTCTTGGCGCTAAGGAAATAAAATACTTTACACTCGGCCATGAATAATGTTCACAAGTTCCTAATAATGCAATACAACAGAGCTGTGATAACACTTTGCTGGGAGGATGAAAGGTAAAAAAGAATGGATGGGACAAGGGATGGGGAAGGAGGGAGGTGATACAACCTACTTTTACACAGTTGAAAGTCAGAAGATGATATCCAAAACAAAACCACATAGAGACACCCCATACACCTGTTTAGAACTAGGGGAGCGAAATGGAAGGAGAGGACAGATGGACGGATGCTGAAGAACCGAAAATATTTGTCATTGAACTGTGACCTTCTGCTTAAGGAAAAGCTGGACAGGAGAATATAGGGTTTGGGTACAACAAAAAGGGATTCAAATAAAATTACACATACTGGTGCGTCCGTGAGCGCGGGCGTACACACACACACACACACACACACACACACACACACACACACACACAATCTCTCATGTGTATTCAGTACTGTTCCAACAATCTGAGTTCGCAGCTGTTTTTGAAGTAAGGTCAGAGGACTTGACACTCCACGTGGAAATCTCTTCTCTCCAGCTCTCCAGACTGTCTTTAGGGTTACCTGGGAGTGGAACTGAGCTGGCCGAGAAGTTAACTTTCCCAAGCTTACTCATCTAGAAACCGAAGGTAATTATAAACCCAGCTAGGAAGGATAGTGTGAATAGTGTGAACGGGAACTGAGTTTAAGTTGCTCGGTGCTTACATATGGGTTCTCTCTCTCTCTCTCTCTCTCTCTCTCTCTCTCTCTCTCTCTCTCTCTCTCTCTCTCTCTCTCTCTCTCTCTCTCTCTGTGTGTGTGTGTGTGTGTGTGTCCTGAAAACAAAATTCACCCATGTTTGGCCCTTGGGAAAAAGGATGCCCATCAAGGGTGTTGCCATGTAAACCAGCAAAGTTTTTCCCTCTTATGTATGAAATCTGCACGCCCTTCAAACCCCCGTCTCCTTTGGGATCCCTCCTGGAGGTGCCTCATGTTTAGTGTCTGTCGGAACAGAAGAGGAAAGGGAATGGGGTTGGGGGGAGGGGCGGGGAGGACGGGACTGCAGCGGTGTTAGGATGAGCTTCCAGGAAGCTAGTGGTCAACTAAGGAAAACCGCCTCCGCCGCAGAGACAAAATGGGAGGAGCTCAGGAGGTCGCCCACTGGTGGAATCAGTCTTCTCGATGGCTGCCCAGGGATGCTCGTTGTCTCTGTGGCTGTGGCTGTCCCTGCTGCTGTCACTACTTCTGGGGGAGAGAGCTGCCGCAGCGCGATGGAGCGGGGCCGGCACCACGCCGCATTTGCAAAGCATCTTCCTGGGTCGCTGTGCAGAGTACACCACACTGCTGAGTCTCCAGCCCGGGTGAGCGCTAAGTTAAAAAGTGAAAAGGGAGACAGAGGGGCTTTGGAAAGTCAGGCAGGGGAACTTGTGGGTCTCTATGCAAGTAATCTCAGAGATAGGGGCCTGAGTGGATGGGATCTCCAGGCCCAGGAGGAGAGTGCAGATGAGACTGTCCCGCGAGTGTAGAGATGAGAGAGGTATGCGCGCCAGCACAAACACCAGTCTAGAGGTGAATTTGAGTGTCTGTGCCTCGCCAGCTAACAGAGGTCTCTAGCAACTGCTGATGTCTGCGCCCTTTGGGAACTTCAGGTCCTCTAATATAGAGGACCCTAAGTTTTTTCTCCTTGTGCCTGAAACCCTCACGTCCTTCAAACTCCCATCTCCTTTAGGGCCCCTTGACGAGGTGTCTTTTGTCAGAGGATGCCCCAAGTTTAGTGTCTGTCTGAACTGAAGAAGAAAGGGGATGGAGAGAGAGCCGCTGAGTGTCATTAGGATGAGCGGCTAGAGGACTCTGGTTTCCTCTGTCTTGGGTCCTACTGAAATGTTTTCCTCCTTTGGACGCGCTTTTGGAGTTGATATAATGTCCCTTTCTCGTGCCAGGTGTATTTAATTGTTATGAATTTCAGTGGAGAGGGAGGACGAGTGGGGAGGGAGAAAGGGAGGGAGAGAGGGAGGGAGGGAGGGAGAGAGAGAGAGAACACTAAGGAGTGGGGATAGCCATCTCTCACACCTGGGAAGAAAAAAAAAGACCATTGTGTAGGAAGTGATTTCAAAAGGTGGTTTGTACCCCAGGAGCAAAATAGTCCCTGGAGGACCTCTGCTGAGGCAGAAGAAGCCACTCCCAGCACTTGTCTTCCATCCACTTCTGTCTTCCTTTTGACCTGGCCTCCTGGATCCAGAGAGCCACCCTCAAGGACCTGAACAATGGGCACCCCTCTTGTGTCTAAAAGAATAGACAAAGGCAAGAGATGTGGCTCAGTGGTAGAACACCTGACAGCATGACCCTTGATCCATGCCCAGTACATCCACATCACACACACATACACACACCTGAAAACCAGAGGCTGCACAGTTTATTGAAATTGTCACCTTCTGCCTTTAATCCTAGCCCTCAGGAGGCAGAGTCAGGCAGAGCTCTGAGTTCAGGGCTAGCCTGGTCTACAGAGTGAGTTCTAAGATAGCCAAGGCTACTCAGAGAAACCCTGTCTCAAAAACACAAAGCAGCAACCACCCCCCCCAGAACCAAACAAACAAAAAGACAAAACAAAAAAGAAAAGGAAAGAAATGGTCAGTTTATAGCTATGCTTCCCTCTGTGCCTTTTTCTGCCTATGCTGTGAGCCTGGGAAAAAAATAAACTACTTAGAACTGGAGAACTCTGCTTTTCCTCTCAGAGAGGAAATGCTTCACAGTGTATTGTTGTGCCCTTTAGGTTTTCTCTTTGTAACTTGCAGTGTGTGTGTGTGTGTGTGTGTGTGTGTGTGTGTGTGTGTATGTGTGTGTGTGTGTGTGTGATGTCCCTGTGCCCACACAGAAGCCAGAGGGGAACACTGGGTGTCCTGCTCTGTAATCTTCTGACTCTATCAGCATCTAGTCCCAAAGCTAGAGCTAGCCTGGCAGACAGCAAGCCCCGTTCATCCTCCTGTTTCTGCCTCATGCAATGCTGGGGTTAGACGTACAGGCAGCCACACATAGACAGGAGGGGGTGGGGGTTGGGGTCGTTGAGTTCAGGTGCCCATGCTCCCACCACAAGAGCCTTACCTTCTGAAGTGTCTCCGCAGTCCTGACTGGCACTTTTGCACAGGCACCAAAACTGCACAGCCATCTGGGAGGCCTTTAAGGCGGTGCTAGACAAGGACCCCTGCTCTGTGCGTCCCTCGGACTACGACCTCTTCATCAACCTCTCCAGGCACTCCCTTCCTAGAGACAAGGTAAGGACAACCACCTCAGATATGACCAAGAACTAATGTTTAAGTTTATGCTGCATTTTCTGCTTCTTTGTTGATAAAAAGCAGATGCATAATTTAAAATTGTACATCTCTCTGAGGTTTAGTGAGCTAGTTGATAAACCCAATAAATCTGCATTCCTGGTGTTGTATGAAGGGTTAGAGATACCAAGTAAAAAGACAGTTCTTATAGCCCATCCAGTCTATGAAGAGACTGAACTATTGAGGACCAGATGAGACAGCCGCCAGGAATCTTGTTACCTCTGCTGGAGGAAGATGTGATTTACCCTGGAAGGAGCCCACTGTGCTGTAAATAGTGAGGTGTTTAGAAGCACTGTACATTCTAGGGAGGGCATCACACGATTGCATGCCGTCTTAACCACAGCTACAGCACAAGGCTAAAGCTTCTGCTTTTTATTTTCCAAACCGAGACACAGGGAGGCAAAATGCCGTGGTCAAAATCACACAACTAGCACGGGTCAAAGCTAGGCTTCCAGCCCTGGTCTCTTAAACCTTTTCAATGCAGGGATCTTACCAGTGGTACACGTGTTTCAGACTACTGGGAAAATATGTCATTACTGTCTATGACAGTGATTCTCAACTGTGGGTTGCAACCCGTTTCACAAACTTCTGTCTCCAAAATATATTTACATTACGATTCCTAACAGTAGCGAAATTACAGTTACAAAGCAGCAATGAAATTAATTTTGCGCATGGGGATCGCTATAACATGTGGAACTATATTAAAGGGCAGCAGCATTGGGAAGGTTGAGAAGCACTGGTCTACATGTGTGCGCAATACAGGGAGGAGAGAGGCAGCACTCTTCAAACAGGCAGTAGCGACAAGGAGAAAGAAAGCAGAGGCTGGCAGCAGGTCCCAGTTCCATGAGGAACGGGTGCTGATTTGTCTTGGTGACAACTGCAACGTGTTTTCATTTTCTTTCCCATTTTCGCTCCCGGTTCGGTCTCACCAGTCGCTATTCTGGGAGAATAACCACCTGCTGGTTACCAGCTTTGCAGAGAATGCACGCCGCTTTATGCCCCTCTGCGATGTTCTGTATGGCAAGGTTGGAGATTTCCTGAGCTGGTGTCGACAGGAAAATGCCTCTGGTAAGACTTTTGCATACATTGCCAGAAAGGAATGGCTCCTCTACCTGAAAATTTACCTTTGATGCTGTTTCTTTTTTTTTCTTTTTAAAGGCATATTTTTTAATTTTATTAATTTTTATTGAGCTCTACATTTTTCTCTGTTTATTTTCATATATGTTCATGTCATGTAATCCTTCCCAAATCCTCTGAGGTAGGTGACATCTATAGTAATGGATAATAATGGGCAGGGTGTCCTTACCTTTGCTGTAGACTGTTACATGTATTTAGACACATTGATTCCAGAATTTACATATTATCCTCTATGATCCTATCATTATCCCTAATTTGGCAAGTGTGGAAACCGAGGCATGGCTTGATTAAGGAAACGGCTTAGGAATGTACAATCCAGTAAGCCGTGTAGTCTCACAATCTGACCTTAGAGTTTATGAATCTAATCCAGCAGGACTCTACTTTCATTTCTTTATTTCCCAGAGTGGAAAATGAGGCTTGAGACAGTAAATGCATTGTGCACATTGTTCTGAACCTATACCGAATATGGAATTAGCAAATACTTCACATTAATGCATTTCCAATATGAAATGCATTTGTGTACTTTCCTCCCAGGACTTGATTATCAGTCCTGCCCCACGTCGGAAGACTGTGAAAACAATGCCGTGGACTCCTATTGGAAGAGGGCATCCATGCAGGTAATCCTGGGAAGGGCAAGCGAAGGTGGAGCTTGCGTGGATTTTATGAACTGGATCCCAGGCTGCTACCTCATCTCGGCGAGTCTCCCTTTCCACTGTCATGATTTCTCTGACTCCTTTTCCCTGCCCCACAAAGATGTGAGGGTTTAAGGAGATAAAATACTTAATGCAGTGGCTGGTGCAGAGAAAAACGTTTGGCAAGAGTTAGCCGTACATGGGGATATTGCATTGTCAGCATTCCTGGCACACCGCGATTGTGTACAGTGCTTCAAAGTCATGGCACTTCATAGTGCTGTATAAAATGGGAGCAATCTCTACTTTACAGAAGAGCCTGGGGCACATAGACTTAGATGTGGGTATCAGAGATGTCCACAGAGTATCATTAATGGCAGAAGAGCCGGCAGGTTCTCAATAAGCTGGCGCCACAGAAATGTTCCTAAGGTATTTTAGAGGATATTGCCACAGAGTTGATGGTGGCTGTCAGTAGCTATAAAAATGATGTCATATATAGCTTACATTCCCTGCCTCAAGCATTGGAGTAAAGATTAGAAATAACGAGAATTCAGTCTATAGCTAAGTGCTGATGATTAACTGTCAATCACGCTGATCAAGAAGTAAATAAAGGACAGGTACTTCTGCTACTCCTCGTTCAGAAGTGATATGTCCTTGCTTCCCATCACCACTGTCTACTTTGCTCTCCCGGTGTTCAATGGGTCCACTGATTGGGTGGACCTTCCACCAGGGCTAAGCAAAGGACCCCCTGCAAGCACCAGGCCTCATACGGAGCACTGTGTGCTCCTGCCAGCTCCAGTGGGAGCAGTGTTTGTTCCTGCTTTCCCAGGGCTTCATCTGAAATACAGGCTCCAGTAGCTGCCCAAGTTTCTTATTGGAGACTGGAAGGCTTAACGCCCCTATAGAGGTGTCATACCGACACTGTCTGTAAAAGAACTGTAAGGGGCTGGAGAGATGGCTCAGCAGTTAAGAGCACTGGCAACTTTCCCAGAGAACCCACACTCAAGTCCCAGCACCCTCATGGCAGCTCACAACTGTCTGTAACTCCAGCTCTCGTCAATCTGACACCCTCACATATACATGCAGGCAAAACACCCAAAACAGACATAAAACAAAAATAAATAAATCATTAGAAAAGAGAGAGAACACTGCAAATAGGTACTAAAGCTGCACTTGAGGTAGATAGAGGCAGATTTCTGTGAGTTGGAGCCAGCCTGGTTGACAGAGCTAGTTCCAGGACAGTCAAGGCTACACAAAGAAACCCTGTCTCAAAAGCAAGCAAGCAAACAAACAAAACACACATAGAAAAAAAGAGTCCTAATACATGCCACTGTGAACCTGCTTAACTTTAAAGTGCATACTCCAATTGGGTTTTATTATTGGAAACTAGTATCAGTGCCTCTAATTTTTTTTTTATTTATTTATTTTTTGATTATTTTTTTATTGATAAAAGAATAAAGGAAAAAAAACAAATTTCCACCTCCTCCCAGCCTCCCCTTTCCCTCCCCCTCCTCCCACTCTTCTCCCCCTCCTCCCACCCCTCTCCCCTTCTCCCCACTCCTCTCCCCCTCCCTCTCCAGTCCAAAGAGCAGTCAGGGTTCCCTGCCCTGTGGTAAGTCCTAGGTCCTCCCCCCTCCGTCCATATCTAGGAAGGTGAACATCCAAACTGGCTAGGCTCCCACCAAGCCAGCAGATTGCGTAGGATCAAAACTGCGTGCCATTGTCCTTGGCGTCTCATCAGCCCTCATTGTTCGTCATGATCAGAGAGTTCAGTTTTATCCCATGCTTTTTTTGGTAATAGTCCAGCTGGCCTTGGTGAGCTCCCAGTAGATCAGCTCCACTGTCTCAGTGGGTGGGTGCACCCCTCGCGGTCCCGACTTCTTTGCTCATGTTCTCCCTCCTTCTGCTCCTCATTGGGACCTTGGGAGCTCAGTCCAGTGCTCCAGTGTGGGTCTCGGTCTCTGTCTCTATCTCCATCCATCACCAGATGAAAGTTCTAAGATGATATGCAAGATATTCGTCAGTATTGCGCTAGGATGGGGTCATTTCAGGTTCCCTATCCTCAGCTGCCCAAGGAACTAACTGGGGACCTCAGCTTGGGCACCTGGGAGCCCCTCTAGGGTCAATTCTCCTGCCCACCCTAAAGTGGGTCCCTTAACTAAGAATTGTGGTTCCGTGCTCCCCTATCCAACCTTCCTTTATCCCGATCCTCCTATTTCCCCAAGTCCCCCCTCCTTCCCTTCTACCTTTTCTCTCCCCATCTCCCCTTACCCCCTTCCCACCCCACCCCCAAGATCCCACTTTTCTCCCCGGCAATTTTGTCTACTTCCCTTATCCAAGAGGATAACGATATGTTTTTCCTTGTGTTCACCTTCTTACTTAGCTTCTTTAGGTTCGCCAATTGTAGATTTCTGACCCCTATTTATGAGTGCCTCTAATTTTTAAGCCCTTAGAAAATACTAGGTGGTTGAAGTAGGAGCAAAGCCAATCCAGTATAGTAACAACACGGCTTGAACCTCATAAATAGTCAATAAATATTGTTGTTATTATTATTATTTGTGGTGCTGGGATCAAACTTAGGGCTTGGCACATACATATCCAGCAAAGGTCCTACCGGGAGCTACACCTCCAGGCTAAATGTTGCTATGACTTGAAACATTTCATCTTTAAAATCCTTTGAGGTAGCTGTTTATTCAGACTTGGAACATTCATTACAAAGACTGCAACAGACTTTGCAACAGTTTAAAATCGTAATAAGCAGGTGAACCAGGATTTGCAAACAGTCTCTCCAGCTTCAGAAACTGAATCTTCAGCCACTGTTGGCTATACCTTTGCTGCATGCATTCCCACACTCTTTGCAAGTTTTTCCCACTGTCAGTGCTGTCCCTGCGCATGATAGAGAATGACAAGGCAGAGGAAGACAAGCGAGATCACCGGTGATGTTCCTGCCCCCCAAATGTTACCTACCCTTTAACACAGAGGTTACAGATGTCAGTCTCTGGAGACCTAACTCCTACTGTTTGTACCTTTCGGAAGCAGCTGGAGACAAATGGCACAAAAACGTGCCTCTGCTTTGGAGCTCATGGTATCAGGTGTCCTCTTATTAGTGAGCAAACCTGTCCCGTGTGGCTCAGTGACACGGAATCCACCACCACCTACCCTTTATTCTAGAACCATCATTTAAGAGGGAAATTACGTGCGCTGAACTAGAGCTCTGGGAGCAAGGCTACCTAGACACCCACTTATTTAATTGTTTATTTATTGATACCAGAAACTGAACTCAAGACCAATTACGTGCCAGCACGTCTGAGCTACGCCCTCAGCCGTGTTCAATTATGTTATAGCAAAGCACATCGTCTGTTCATGTAATCTTGCACTTTGCTTGAATGCAAACACTGCCTATGATGTTGCATATCCTCTGTAGATTCTTGCTAGTGACATGTTAATAACCCACACTTTGGTTTTATGTTGGTACGTAGTGGGAACTGTACACTAAACCCTTGCAGTGCCAAGCTGGTGAGCATGTTTTGGTCTTGCGAACCATGCCACAGTGTGCTCGCTTGTGTGCAGTGCTTGCGGTGGGATTCGGTATTGTTTGTCAAAGACAGCTGGCTTACTTTCTGCACCTGTGGCTTGTACTGCTCCGTGCAGTTATTTTTCATGCAGTTATTTACATGTGACTTGCATGGGCCAATGAGAAGCAAGTGAGAGTGACGTTTGTGACTCGAGGCCAGACCACCAGCTCTTCCCTCTTCCTGGCAGTTAACAACTTTGCAGGTGTGGAGGCTTCCTCATAGTGAGAACATTAAGTGCTAAATCACCAAGAGCCTGTGGTAAATGTCCAGTGGGAGTATATAGTGAATCTTTCTGTGAAGCCGCTGCAGTGAGGAGTCTGTGAGTCATGTCAGCTCAGCCTAGTTTAATCTAGCTGACAGGATGCCATGCATTCCGTATCATATCCTTAACCCAAGGTACCAAACGGGGGATTACTGAGTGGGGGACTACAAGTAGGCACTTCCAAGGTGATTTCCTTCTCCAAATGAAACCATCTGCATCTCTACTAGCCTTGTGAAATGCCAGTGCCCCCCCCCACAGAAAACTTCCATTTTAAAAGAAAATCTAAAGCTGCTTTAAAAGAACGCACGCGCGCGCGCGCGCGCACACACACACACACACACACACACACACACACACACGAGACATCACTTCCTTTCCTCAAAAGTGTATTTCCTCTTGCAGTATTCAAGAGACAGTTCTGGGGTGATTAATGTCATGCTGAATGGCTCAGAGCCCACAGGAGCCTATCCCGTGAAAGGGTAAGAACTGCAAGACCCCAGTCCCAATTTAACGCTTGCTTTTGTAAAGTCCGGTAAAGAGAAACAGTCGAGTGATGTGCAAATGTGATAATTAGAGCCAGGTCTCTACACTTGAACCATTAATTAAGAGCTGCAAAGTCACGAGCGGGGATCCAAATGCAGAGGTGAGAAGAGCAGCCGGAAGGATATAGGTCAGCGGTTGTGCTTGCCTGGCAAACACGAGGACCTCTGTCTGATCCCTAGAACCCAGGCGAAAAATCCAGGGGTGATGACACATTTGTAATCCAAGTCCTGGGGTGGCAGAGACAAGCGGATCTCTGGGACTCTCTGTTCCAGCCTAGCCGACTTGACCAGTTCCAGGCCAGAGAGACTGGACAGCCCCCAATTTTGTCCTCTGGCTTACATAGGCACATACACACATGTGTGTGCTCCCTCACACACATAAACATGGGCATGTACACAAAATGTAAAAGGAACCCTAGATACCTTTTTGGAGGGAGGGAAGACAAGGTCTCTCTGAATAGCCCTGGTTGTTCTGGAATTCACTAAGTAGACCAGACTGGCCTCAAACTCAAAAAGATCCACTCACCTTTACTTCACTACTGCTGGGTTCAAAGGTGTGCGCCACCGCACCCGACTTTCCTAGAAACTTTTAAAATAACTAATATCTAAATAAACTAACAGCCCAAATGGAGAGCGATCAGGCGGTGTTAAGACTTAAAATGATCTCCTAGACTGGAGACAGGGCTGGATGTCAGAGAGCTTGCCTAGCATGTACACATTCAACCCCGTGGAAGAACAAAGAAAAATATCAATGTCCTCGCTGTCTTCCAGGTTTTTTGCAGATTTTGAAATCCCATATTTACAAAAGGATAAAATCACAAGAATTGAGATCTGGGTCATGCATGAAGTTGGGGGACCCATTGTGTAAGTTATGGGGCTTGGGGTGGTAGCTGTGCGGTCTTGCTTTGCTTGGCTATGATCTAATCAGGGCCCCTTTGCACTTAGCTTTAGGGACCTGCCAGCCTTCTGTCTCTAATGTGGCTGGGAGCGAAGGCCGACTGTTGGGAATTCCTAGCAAGATGCCACGCTGATTTTTATGAGTGGCATGGGAGCTTTGGGTAAATGAGTTTCTTACGCATCCATGAAGGTCAACGCCAGTTTCTCTTTTTGTATCACTTGAAAGCTCAATACCCTCATCAGGGTTTTCAAAATCAGCACAGTGCTCTGTGACGAAGCCTTTGCTCTGCAACGAGGTGCTGGCTAAGCGGTGAGGACCAAAACTTTGCGGAGCTCCATCTTCGCAGAAACTACCTGAGTTTATATATAAGCAAGGGTGGAACTCTTTTTTTTTGTTGTTCATGAATGAACGCCACTGCCAAGCACCCTAAGATAACTTCCCCACTTTCTTGGCTCCTAGTTTGCAAACCGTTCTACCCCGTGGCTTAAATAGTGCCGTTTTCTTCAGAAGCTTGGCGATGAGACCACAGCCAGTTTTAGGCCCATGCGGAAGTTTCAGAGGGGAGCTAGGCCAGATTCTTCAGAGTCCTGATACTGCATGGATGAAAATATTGCCAAACCCTGCGGCCTCATCGCTCTGCTTGACTGTGTAGGTTTCCCAGAAGCCACAGCTCCTGAACCAGAAGATTTTCCGCGTTCCCTTTGAAAGAAGAACATTAGGAAGTGGTCGAAAGATCTTTGGTTGACACTGAAACAGATTTTACTACGTTTTCCTACTTCTTTATTCTGTTTATTTAAAAGATACATTGGTCTGTGTTTTAGAGAATCCTGTGGCGAAGGCAGTGTGAAAATTCTGGAAGACAGACTGGAGACCCTGGGGTTCCAGCACAATTGTATCGATGATTACCGGTAGGTGGCGCTATGGATAACCACTTTGAAAGAGTAAAGCGATTCAAAGGGTTGGTTTCGCAGGAATCCGCTCCAAAGGCCAGGGTTGCCACTTCTGGGTTGCCTATGGATGTGTGGGCAGGGAGAACCTTTCTGAGTCCCTTTTAAGGACAGTTGGGGGATGCTAAAAGCAGAAATTTATCATTTACTTATTATCCAGCCTCGGTGGATGCGTGATGGAATTGGAGATCAAGGGCTGTGGTTTCCGTATCTTAGAACACAGGACAGAAACTACTGAGATGAGCGCTTGATAGATGGGTCTTGGCCATAGACAGTATGAAAAACCATAACAGCTACTGTTTGTTGAGACACTGTGCCCCACACTTTGTATGCTTTGCCTCAGGTGTCATCAAGGGCCTTCCTACACCGGCATTAGCAAATCTTGGCTCTAAGCCTCCCCTGAACTCAGAATCCCTGTCTCCATTCCTCTCTAACCCATCTCCCCCCTCCCTCTCTCTCTAAGACAGGGTTTCTCTATATAGTCCTGGCTGTCCTGGAACTCACTTTGTAGATCAGGGTGAACTTGAACTCCACCTGCCTCTGCCTCCTGGGTGCTGGGAGTAAATGTGTGCACCACCAACCTCAGCTCTTAAGCGTTCAAGCCTAATGGTTTTCCAGGGGCTCAAGCTCAACCTTGACAGACTTTCTTAGACACTAATGGGTGTGCTGGGTGGAGATGGCACCAGGAGCATAGAGTTGTATGAGCGCTGTCTTTCTCCTAAGAGCCTGAAACCTCTGGTCATGCCGTCCCTGTTCCAGGCCCTTTTGCTCATTATTGCTCATGCTCACACAAATGCAAAGTTTAGGCGCTATCCATCATCCGCTTTCAAAAGTAAAACTAAGCAAATACACTCTTCTGGACATCTGGCCCACATACAGGAAAATTACAGATTTACATACAACGTTGCATGATCAAGTTCAGTCTGCTGCAGCCCTCAGGGATGAAGTAGAAGAATACAACTGGGTACCTAGGTGTCCGCCAGACTCCCTATTGGCACAGGTGTCTGCTTCTGTGATAATCACTGGCTAGATTTGTAGTGTCGGGAACTAGTTTTATCTGTCTTCGGGCTATAAAACTTGTCTGTTTTTAGATGAGCCACAGAGGTTAAATGACTGGTCCAAGGTCAATACGCAAGGTCAAAGTTGGGTTTTGAACCCAACTTGGTGTAGCCTTGAAGCAAATATCCTCCAGCACCCCCTAGTAATGTTCCTTCCTGAGTCAAAGCACTGTTATTAAAAACACATCTAAACAGACAATTCTTACTGTATCACAGCTCAGTGATAGGAACAGCTGTGGCTACATCTAAATAGACAATTCTTACTGTATTACACATCTTTTCTCTGGCTCAAGAACTCTCTAGAAAGTCTCTTTCTCCAATCACGGGGCCATGCTGTGTCAGTCAGGCCAGGCCCAGAAGCCTCCTCCCCATCACAGCTGTTCTGGGTCCCAGCCTTTTTCTTTCTCTCTCCTGTGATCCCCACTTCAGCTCGCTGCTGCTTCTTGGGCTCCAAGTTTCCCTTAGCTCCTGCTGGCTGCTATTCTGTTAAGGTTTTTCTATTGCTCCTGGGTAGCAAAGAAGCAAAATTGCAAAGGCTAACCACACAAAGGTCAACATAAATGTAGGGAAGGGTCTCTCAGCCCCCAGAATTCAGGGGAGTCACCTTTTGTCCTGTGTCAGCTGGAGTTCACATCAGGGTTCTTGGTGGAGCCTTATCAACCCACCGAGACTCGCTCCTCCTGGTTGGACCTGCTAATACCACACTGGATCAGACTTGATGAGATCCAACGCCTGTCTTTGGTAAAAGACAATAACAACCATTAGCTTTTATAAATATGTATTGACCGATCACTTCTGTTGTCCCAGGCACCCATGAGGCTAAGGTGGGAGGATGACTAGCGCCCAGGAAGAGTTTTAAGACCTGCGTAGGCAGCATAGTGAGGCAATACCATAAAACCCACTACTAATAAAATGTATGTATGTACAGTAGACTTCCTTGTGGTGTAGATGAGTCTAAGTGGGAACCGCAGGGCAGGCACTGAGTGGCAGGGTAATGCCCCCACTTCTCTCAACTCTTTCTAGTCATCTGGATGGAGGCATTCCCTTAGCCTGCCTCATAATTCATGACTTCTGTGTCACTGTTGCCTGCTCCTCTTTCCTTTGTTGTTTGCCTTACCTCTTGGGTGCCCCCGAAACTTCAAATTTAATGGCTTGGTTGTGCTAGGCAATTGAGCGTTCTCCGCTGGAGCCAGAGCATGGCCATCATCCCTCATGTGTTTTAGGTCCAACCTTCTGTCCAAAGCACACATCGGAAAGGTTTTCCTAATGAAGAAGGATGTGCAGGCGGAAAGGGTCTGGATGACCTAAAAGGTTCAAGGTTAGCGTGCTAACTCAGGATGTTTCCCATGTTGTGAGAATGTGGGAGAATCACTGTGGGCAGTTTTAGCTGCAACAAATTGCAGTTGAAAATAAGACCAACTCCATTGGATGGTTGAATGGTTGAACAACACAATCTGAATAAAACACACAATCAAAATTTCTGATACTTAGTAAGAGCTTGATAAATGCTAGCTTTTGTGAGAAGGGTGTTGAGACAGGGTCTCACTGTGCAGCCCTGCCTGTCCTGGGACTCTCTGTGTAGACTAGGCTGACCTCAGATTTATAGAGATCTCTCTGACTCTGCCTTCCTCCCTAGTGTTGGGATTGAAAGGTGCGCACCACTCCCAGACTACCTAGTACTGTGCGATCTTCAGAGATGCATTTTGTGTTTCCAGCGCTTTTCAGACGAACCATGAATGTTTAGTGGGTGAATGTTATTTGGGAAATCTCCTAAGGACTGTTTTCCTCCTTTAGACCTGTGAAGTTCTTAATGTGTGTGGACCACAGCACTCATCCGGACTGTGTCATGAGCTTGTAAGTAAAGGGCGTCAGTCAGAACTCAGGTGAACTGCAGCGTGTTCTCCGTGCATCTTTTAAGTCGCTCACTGCAGACTAGGCTGTTTCTTCACTGTAGCCCCCCCCATCTCTGAGTTAGGTGGGCGCAAGTTCCACATACATTTACAAGCTGAGCCAGCTCTCCCCAGACAGCTCAATGCCATGCTTTGCCTAGCAACACTTCAGCAGACATTCCTTCTTCATCCTAGCTTTTCAAAGTTGATATACATCCTTGATGCAAAATTTGCAATTATCAAAAGGGTCGAGGAGGTTAACACTGTTTTTTCTTGATTCCTATGCTACTTAGTTTCCTTACTCAAAGTAGATAGACCACTGTTTCTATATTCTCGTGTGTTCTTATAGATTATGACATTCCTGTCCTGGCCCATGTGTGCATATGTACATGTTCATGGAAGTGCACACACACACAACAGACGTAGATCTCTTAGATTACTTATAATAAATAATGTTATAGATGTGACTCTGGGATTTGTTCTTTTACCACTTAACAACATGTCTTGGAGATGCTTCTGGTATTTTTTAAGAAAATAAAATTTAGGGCTAGAGAGATGGCTCCATGGTTAAGAGTACCAGCTGCTGTTCCGAAGGACCGGTGTTTGTTTCCCAGCACCCACATGGTGTTTTACAGCCATCTTTAACTCCAAAATATGCCAGACCAACACTCTAGCATAGACACAGAAATATAGTGCAAAGAGAATAAAGCTGCATGTTTAGTTTGTGGCTGGTAATGGGGCATACAGAAGACAGGGGTCTGAGGAGATGAACTCCAAAGCACCAATCATAACTTCTTGATAAAAAAGTAAGAAGTGCAGAAAGATGAGGGGAGGCCCTCATATGCCGTGCCTGCACAGCCTGGATAGCCGAGACTGGCGGGTGGTGCCAGGATTGAGACACGGAGGCTTCTTTTCAGGTGGAAGAACAGCAAGCTTTATTTTGCCTCAGCTAAAACCTTTTATACCTCTACTGCTTCTGTGGAAAACCACCGGTCAGAAAGAACACAAACATCCTTGTCAATTACAGACCACAAGGAAGTTCCGCTGTCAGTTAGGGGGAGTGAGGGCAGCTCGATCACAACACTCATACTTTCTTGCATTTTGCTCTGTTATTCCATTTTGTTGAAAATAAATGGAATATATCCAGATATTAGCTAATTAATTATTTTAAGGCAAAAAAAAAAGAGAGAGAGAGAAAAGTTGGAAGGACCAATTTTGAATGAATCTAACATGGACAGGCACTGAATCAGAAATACGCTGTAGTGAATGTCCAGCAGAGGGAGCCATTCATTGGCTAATTAAAAAAAGGGACTCGCGCGTTAGTAAATGTCCAGCAGAGGGAGCCATTCATTGGCTAATTAAAAAAAGGGACTCGAGCCTTAGTAAATGTCCAGCAGAGGGAGCCATTCATTGGCTAATTAAAAAAAGGGACTGGCGCGTCCTAAGGAAGTTGTCTGGCCTCTAGCCCAGAGCAGTGGGATTGGTTACTGAACCAAGATAAGATGGTTTTATAATTTTTAATTGGTTGAAAGGAATTCAGTAATTTCGGTTTCAAAAACTGTGAAGGTCAGACCTTCTTTAATTTAAATGGGATTTGGCCAGGCCTCCGCTGGGTATTTTAAAGTCAGAACAGGGTTTTCTTAATCAGTTAAACTCTAATGTTACACTATTCACAACAAGGAACTTGGCTAACACTCTTGAACATCCGTACAATAATGATTCATACACAAGGAAAAATGAATTGACTCCGTGTGAACCAGCATGAACTATGTCTAAGAGGTGGAGTCAGGCAAAAGGAAGAAAATTGCATTTCGTGTTTTTACATAGAGGGATGTGTGAGAATGTGTGTATGTGTGTGCATGTGTACGTGTGTGAGTACATGCCTGTGCATGTGTGTGTGTGTGTGTGTGTGTGTGTGTGTGGCTTTCTTGACAACTGAATGACAACTGAAATTGTTAGCTGTGATTCTCTGGAAACAGGGAAATTAATAATTTTTACTTCTGGCTTTATGAACTTTCTGTTCTATTTAAACATTTCTGTAGTGTGCTTGCGTGATTTTGAAAGCAGATGCCACACGCTAATGCTGTCTCTGTTTCCTCATTCCTTTCAGAGCGTCAGCCTCTCTGCGGAGGGGGAGCCCAGCTCTTTCTACAACAAGGGATGCCAGCCTTGTCATTTCTCTCTTAGTAGCTTTGACTTCAAGTTCTCAAGTGTGACTACAAATTCACCAGAGTGTTCTAACGGAACCCAGCCTTGCATCCACCCTGCCTAGGCCAAGGGCTCCCACTGTCTAAAGACACTTTCTTCTAGGAAAACAATGTAGCCAGGCAGAAATCCTGTTAGACTTATGCTCCCAATGCAAAAAAACAAGGCATTTAGCTAGTCTTGCTTACCAGGCAGGATTTGCCACAGAATTAAAGTTATTGTTTCTTATTTTGATAATAATACAAAACACTGAGACCTGGAGTGTGGTATAATCTCATATAATTAAATATATTTTTGGAAGCAGCTGTATTTTCTATTTTCTGTATGTTCCTGTTTTAAAAGACACAATACGGGCTGGAGAGATGGCTCAGAGGTTAAGAGCATTGCCTACTCTTCCAAAGGTCCTGAGTTCAATTCCCAGCAGCCTCATGGTGGCTCACAACCATCTGCAATGGGGTCTGGTGCCCTCTTCTGGCCAGCAGGCATACACACAGACAGAATATTGTATACATAATAAATAAATAAATAAATGACACAATACATGCTTGCTAAGAGCTTCAGATACATGTACAGTATATAAAGATATAAATACATATATAGATGCTATACAAAGATAGGTATATAAAGATGTCTATTTAACAGCTACTTATGATAAAGGAACAACCTAAAATGTTAAACACACATGTGTGCGCGCGTGCACACACACACAGAACTGTTGAGGCCACCTACCTGAGGTTTTGGATATCCATAGAATGGAATATTCATTTAGCAAGTAGAAGTCAAGAAGTCATGTGCATCACCTGACTGGTGAACAGTTAGAACAACTGTGGCTCATCTGTACTGGGAAATGCCACTCAGAGATCCAAAGGGGCTAGTGTTGATGTATGCAATCATACACATGGTGTTGTGCTAAGGGAAAGAAGCCAGACCAAAAGGTTACACGCTGAAAGATAAGAATACAGAGCCTCCCCAAAGCTATGAGGACAGAGAGGAATGCAGTGGATTCCAGGGCGGGTGGGAGGGATGTATGAGGAATGGGAGTGGGGGCCAAATTAAAGAAGCAGTGGGAAGGACCAAGGTTCAAGGTTCCCAACGCAGTCTCCTGATGATGGACTAAAGAGGGTAACCTCAGACCCTCCCTAGGCTGTCTCTACCCCTTTCTCCCTCCTCTTCCTTTTCCCTTCCCTCTCTTCCCCATCTCTTTATCTCTCTTCCTCCCCCATTATGTATGTGTGTGTGTGTGAATTATATAATCACGTTCTGACTTCCTCTGCCTTTCATCTCTGACTCTTGGTTGCTCCTCAATCTCTACCTAACTCTGTCCCTTTGGAATCCACACACAAATTTGTTTCATAAGGCTCCATCAGGGGTGTCCTCTCCAAAGTCAGGAGATAACAGGCCACTTGATCATTTTCTCTGTGGACTCACACAGGAATTTAAGAATCAAAATTTTATGTTAGTATATTAAGAGAAGGGAAATGAATCCAACTATTGTGCTCAGACTCATGGCCCTTGGGAAGCAGAGTAGAGTAGGTCATTGATGACTAAACCCCGGTGACTCTCTAAGGGAAGAGAGAAAGGCCATGTGGTGGTTTGAATGAGAACGACCTCCATAGATCCATGTATTTGAACATTTGGTCATCAGTTGTTGGAACTGTTTGGGAAGGATTAGGGGGTGTGAATTTTTGGAGGTGTGTCACTGGGTGTGGGCTTTGAGGTTGTAAAAGCCCGTGCTACTGCCATGCCCAGTTAGCTCTGTCTGCCTTCTACTTGTAAAGGATGTAATTTCTCAGCTGCTGCTCCAGGGCCATACCTGCCTGCTGCCACGCTCCCCACCATGATGGTCACAGACTCACCCTCTGAAACTGTAAACCCGGTCAAAATTGGTCCTTCAATAAGTTGCCTTGGACATGGTATTTTGTTACAGCAGTTGAAAAATGACTAAGACAGATCACATAGAAATATAGATTCATGCATGTTCCCCCATGATAGAATGTATACTTAGTGACTCTCAGGAGAATTTGTATCATGATGCTAGGACCTGACACCCCCAGTGCTTTGAGCCCAAATAAAATTTGTTTCTTTATGAAGTTGCTCCCTGAGTCGTGTTGCAGTAGTCAAAAGATGGGTACCTCCACAGTCACCTTCATCTTCATCACTACTATCATGACTATAGCTAGCATTTGTTGAGTTATATGCATGCAAGCATGCCTTTCAGCTTTTATACCCAGCACACACACAGGTACCTGGTAGGTCTATGAATCCCTCCTTCTATACTAGGACACTCTGGGACTGAGTCACAGTCCAGTTAGAAGTGGCAAGCGTGGTCGGATTCAGGAGGGTGAAGAGAACGGTAAGCAAGGCAGTGTAGAGGAACCGGGACTTGTTGCATGGCAGAAGTTCCATGTGATAAAGTCACCGTGGCTTATTGTAAAATGCTTCTTAGAGAAGCCATGCCCAGAGTGACATCACTTAATTCACTTCATTGCTATAGCCCAGATTTGCCCTGCTTTTCCTTCTTCTGGGTTTTTGAACGTGCTTCTCTCTCTGCATTCATTTTCTTTCCTGCGCTGTCATCTCTATGACTGATATTATGCCCTGCTTATGTATTAGGCATCACTTCTCACCTAAAACCTCTTTTATTTTTAGAAAAACTATAATGCCATTTTCTCTCATTCCATTAGAGCCTTCTTATTCTTCACTCTTTTTGTTTGTTTGTTTGTTTGGTTGGTTTTCTGTTTGTTTGTTTTTGTTTTTCAATTCAGGGTTTCTCTGTGTAACTCTGGCTGTCCTGGAACTCACTATGCAGACGATGCTGCCCTCGAACTCAGCTCCCTCTATCTTTGTCTTCTGGGTTATGGAATTGAAAGTGTGTGCCACCACCATCCAGCTTACTCTTCACTCTTTCTCTTACCTCCTCTCCCTTCAAGAAATCCATTAACTGGGTCCATTACTACTGTCTTACTATTGCTTATGTCTTTGCCTGACTTTACTGCGTACTGGGTCTTCATGGAGGACTTACCCATCTTTGCAGCCCTGGCTTAGCTGTGCCTGAGAACTATAGACAACCTGTAAGTGTTTGCATGAAAGAATGGCTACATATGTGAGCTAAACTTTGAGAAAAAGCACGCGGCGTGAGTCTCCCTTGTTGGAAGAGACCGAGAATGAGAGGAGACAGCTTTAAAAGTATGGTGAGTCACATTCTTCTTTATTTATTTTGTATTTCAATAAAACGTTTGAAGTGTGTGGTATTTCTTGTGTGTGTGAAGGAAGGAGAGAGAGAGAGAGAGGATGATGATGATGATGATGAAGAGGAGGAGGAGAAGGAGGAGGAGGAGGAGGAGGAGGAGGAGTACTGGGCCTCAGGCAAAAGGGGAATTAAGGGCTCAATTTACTTTGGGACCAAACAGCTCCTCAGAATGATGTCAGGGGTGAAGCAGCCAAGGAGTGTCTCTTAGGCTGGTTTGGAGAACATAGTGCCCGATCGTTCAGGTTGCCTGGGTTACAGGGGGCCTTGCACAGTCACCCACAGCACACTAACCTGTGACTTAATTAGATGCTGTCTTTTGGAATTCTGTGGGGGAAAAAAGGCTTTTTGTTTTCGAAAAATAAAAGCAGGGGAACATGAAGTTCACTGCCCGCTTGAAAAAAAAATCCAATATAGAAAAATTGGAGAAAAGACAAAAAAAATGTTATTATCTCTTATCCTGTGCAATATATCACTTTCTCCTGTGTGTGTTCATATGTGCTTGTGTTTTTAAATGTCTGCAACACTAGCATCATGATGACAGCCTAACACAGACTCAGTTTCTGGCTCTTGCGTAACCTACAAGTCTACCACTGAGCTACATACCAGCCAGAAGGTCATACTTTGTTTTTTGTTTTTTTGTTTTTGTTGCTGCTGTTTGTTTTCTCAAGACAGGGTTTCTCTGTATAGCACCTCTGGCTGTCCTGGAACTTGATTTGCAGACCAGGCTGGCCTCAAACTCACAGAGGTCCGCCTGTCTCTGCCTCCCTGGAGCTGGGATTAAAGGCCTGTGCCACCACCACCCTTAAACCACGCCTGCCCCTCGCTTGCCTTCCCTCAGTACCCCATTCTTGACACAGCTTGCTGGCCATCCGTTAGCCGGCAAGGCCTTTCACCTCAGCACTCACAACGAAGAAGTCAGATCAGAAAACACAGTTAAAAAATAGGCAAATCTCACAGTCCAGAGAGAGTGGGAGATGGTGGGGTCTGAAGGGTATAGCGGCACACTGGGCTGGGCAGTGTGGATTTTCAGGAAGTCTTAGGATAATTTATGAGGTGAGTGGTGTATTTATAAGGTAAGGTGGCCTCTCTTTTCCCACCTCTGAATAAGGGATAGACTGGATATGTCTACTGGGGAAATTCTTTCCATGATCCTTTGGAAAAGCCCACAAGGGAAGGGCTCAAAACCACATGTAAATGTCCCTACAAGGAAGCTGCGGCTCCCTGAGCATGCAGATGTTCTGTTTGTGCGGCCACTGGGAAGTGCTCCGGCACCAGTCTCTGATACAGACCCTAGTTTAGCTTTGAGGTTGTTTAACCACAAAAGAGCAAGCCTGTCAGTAGACACAGAGCCACCACAACGGTCTCTTTGGTTACCTCCTATTTAACCCCTTCCTTTCCAGCTCACACCAGGCAGTTCTGCCCCTCTTGTTTTAAGTACTGATTGTAAGAACTCATGACGAGGCAGCACGCAGAGTGGACCCGGAAAAGTATGAGGCGTGTCTTCAGCACTGTGTAAGCGCTGGGGGTTGGTTTTATCATTACAGATCTAATTGCTTCGTAGTTGTCTAGACATTGCCTGTCAGAAGAGCACACAGGTGAGCTGCTCCTTGGAGTGCGGGTAGGTGAAGCCTCTTCACACATGGTCTTCGTTACTCCTTTTTTAACCCTCTAAAATCCTTGCAATTAGGATGCTATTTTGCAGAGGAACATACAGCACCACACATACAAGAAAAACTATTACTTGGTTAAGGACACCTCCCGTGGCCTCTGCTTTTCCCTTTCCAAGGCAGAAGGCAGCAAGCCTCAGTAGGAGGGACTCATCCCTGTGTTTCTTTGCTAATGCCCCAGCACCACCCTGATACACAGAGGATATATAATACAGACTATATTAATCATATATAATATACATTATATATAATTCAGACTAATGCTGAATGAGTGAATGAATGACAAGCATTCGGCCCAAGGAGAAATGCTTATGGAAGTCCCCGGAGCACAAGACGTGGAGAGGAGACTGTTGGACACCTCATCGAATTAAGTTCTTGTTTTGTTCCTATTCTGGACACTGGGTTCCCTTCCTGGGCTACCTACATGTGACTGCCTTCCCTCAAACACAACAGACTTGATAGCAAGAGAATCCCAGTACTCAAAGAGGAAAATGTGGGGGCCATGATGGTGAAGATACTGAGCATGTGAAAATGCCTTCAGCACACAGGGAGCCCTTCAGAAGTTCTGGTAGAAGGGTACTCAGCTGCATGCCTTCCTCCCATCGTCTGACCCATGTACTGCAGGCTTGATCCTCAGTCTGTTAGCACCACTGAGAGGTGATGGAGCCTTCAAGGAGTGCAGCCTAGTGGAGGGAGATGGGCTATGTCTTGGAGGGGATGTTCTGAGATTTGACCTCTTCTCTTTTGCTTCCTGGTGGCCATGGGATGAGCAGTCTCTTCTACCACATTGGCTCTAAAGAGAAGGTTCAGACAACCGTGGATGGAAGCCCCTGGAACCTTTTCTCTGATTGAAGCTGATCGTCTACAGCACTTTGTCATAGCGACACTTCACTAACAAACGCAGTCTTCCCTCACCTCCATATATGGCTGTAGCTGCCTTAGCAAACAAGCAAAACGGTGAATGTTTCCACTGTGAGGACAGGGTCACAGCTGCGCTACAGTGACCTGTGAGGGCAGGGACATGCCTGCGCTACAGTGACCCCTTTCTCCATTCCGATTGATGTCAAGATTTGCAGAGGGTATGGAATATGGATGTGAATGGCCAAACATCACTTTGAAAAGTAGTCACGTTCCGCTCCAAAGCAAGCTGAACTGAGCTGGTTTTCCCACTGACAGAGGAGGCTATTCAAAACTCTTCAAGGCAGAAAGCAGGACCCATGAAAATGAATCTCGGTTGAAGACTTTGCAGTTGCTGGAACTCCATAAACAGGCTTGCTTTGAAAGCAAGATCTCAGACTTTTCCTTCTCAGGAGACTTTTGGCACCAAGGAAGGGCAAACTGAAAGAGCTCTGGCGGCAGGACGGAAGGATTGTTGAGACTGGCAAACTGCTTTTCAAGACCTGGCGAGGGCTCTGAAGAGTCACATTAATAATCAGCAAGGCAGGTTGTGCTAATTCCAACACAATCACCATGACTTGAAGCCTTACTGGGTTTCTGTTTTCTTGGTAAAGCTAGTGAGAGGTTATCCCAGTAGTAGGAAGTATGTATTGTTAAATTCTTGGTATTTTGTAGTTTGTCTTTTCCCTCAAAGATTCAAAAGTGCATCATTTTGTTCTGATGTGTATTTATTCATGATTTCATGATTCTGTCCTTGGGAAGTTTTGTCACATGGCAGCTGCTAAGATTACCCACATTCTCCAGGAGAATGGCTTATTTATTTGGGGAAAATGTATATTGAAAAGTTGATCAGGTATGTGTACCTTCCCCACACAAAAGCAGGGTGGTTTATTTTGGCTTTTCCCAACCTAACCTGCACGATTTTGCACATTTTAGAAAATTTGGCACATTAATTCTATCTAAATGGTGTTTTAAAACTTAACAATTGCTGTGCAGTGGTGGCACAAACCTTTAATCCCAGCACTCGGGATGCAGAAGCAGGCTGTGAGTTCGAGACCAGTCTGATCTACAGTGCGAGTTCCAGGACTGGCTCCACAGCTACTGAAAACTCGGTCTAAAATAAAACAAAACAAAAAGATAGATAGACAGATAAATAATAAATAAATAAATCTTACTGACTTGAGACAAAGCTCACACTTACAAGTTTTAGGGCACATTAAGCTTGTTTGGGCTTTGTGAAATACAAATTTATAAAAAAAGTGTAACCACAGAAACCCTATTTTTTTATAGTTGTAGTTACCAATGTAATTCAGGGGCAGATTGAGCAGGGAAGCAGGTGGGGGGGAGAGGTGGGGCAAACATTTACTAATGGATAAATAACCTCACAATTAACATCTCTTTGTGTAAGTGAAGAAGATGTCCCAGGGATCCTTGAGATTCAGAGTGGAAGACTCAACCCAGCCTAACATCCTTGAGAGGAAAGCATTGCATAAAAAGTGATGGAGCCTGGCTAGGTGAGGGTGACATGGCCAGAGGACAGATCAGATGAACGGAGTGCCTGGGACACTAATGCAAACAAAGGTTTGTGTTCTCAAATGCTGAGTCTGCAGGGAACCTTTTTACACTAACAGATTTACTCAGCCCTAATCTGCTGACTTTTTGATTAGAAATTCTGTGAAGGGTATGCAGTGGTATGGCAGTATTATGTCCAAGGACATGGCATTGAATCTGGTCTGCCATTCATCCCTTCTTCAGTGGAGTTGCCTAATAAGGTTGCTGTAGACTAATAAAATCACTAACTAGAATTCGGTTATCATTAGTTCTATAGTTTGATTCTGAATGCTCCCTCCAATGTCCCCCTAAAAGGCCCCTGTGTTAAGAGCTTGAACCTCAGGGTGACCCACGGAGAATTTTGAAGAACTTTTTAAGCAGTGAGGCCGAGCGGGAGGCCTTTAGGTTACTGGGGGACTGGCCTTGAGTGTGACTGTGGGACTCTAGCCTTTTCCTATTCTCCTTTGCTTCTTGAACACAAGTGAAGTGAGTGGCTCTCTTCTGCAGCATCCTCCACGATGCTCTGTCCTGCCATGAGCACAAAATTATAAGAACAATCAACCATGGATGACACCTCCTCAACTCTTAAACAAAATAGCCCCCCCCTCAAAGCTAATTATTCCAAGTGTTTTAACACAGCAATGGAAAGCTAGCACGATTGTTTAATGGCTAGATATTTTAACTTTGCACTAGGGCCTGCTTCTAGTCGAAGTGGCTAGGCCAGGGATGACATTACACTTATAGCATGACACCCTTGCCCAGGTGTAAAAGAGATCTTGGTCCTTAGAATGCTATTAGGTGCTCTTCTTAATAGGCATAGCTACTGAAAGAAAAAGAGCTGAGGTGCTTAACCAGGGTCAAGCTACTGAAATATCCTGTTTACACCTTTGACATCCTCATGAAAAACCACTGTGTTGGGTGCTAGGATCCCCCAAACTGTGAAGTGGCTTATAATGCCATGTTGAGGGGAAAAAATGACCGACATTATCTATACACTATCTATAGAGTGTATGTCAATGGCTCTTGTAGTGGTTTGAGTAAAAACAACCTCCATAGGTTCATACGTCTGAATGCTTGGTGTGCAGTTGGTGAGACTGCTTTGGAAAGGGCTAGGAGACATAGTCTTGTTGGAGAAGGCAACACTGGGGATGGACTTTGGAGTTTCAAAGGACCATGCCAGGCAGGCTAAGGCTGCCTTTCTTTGTCTCTCTGTCTGCATCTCTCTGCCTCTGTCTCTGTTTCTGTCTCTGTCTCTCTTTGTCTGCCTCTCGCCTGTGGATCATGAGTTGACTCTCAGTTACTGCTCCAGCGTCATGCTTGTCTGCTTGCTGCCATGCTCCCCACCATGATATCAATCGACTCTATCTGGATCCATGAGCCCCAGATTAAACGCTTTCTTTTATAAGCTGTGTTGGGTCACAGTGTTTTGTCATGGTAATAAAAAAGTGACAAGACATCCTGCAATGGGCAGAATCTACTTCGTTCTTGCTTTTGTATGCCTAGAGGCTGTGAATGAGGTCCATTTTCTTTCATTATTTTAAAATTACATTTAATTAATTAATTCAGTGCATGCGATGCGTGCGTGTGATGTGTGTGTGTGTGTGTGTGTGTGTGTGTGTGTGTGTGACATGCTTGTGGAGGTCTGAGGACAATGTTCAGGAGTCTATTCTCTTATTCCAGTAGGCTTGGTGGCTAGCATCTTTACCCAGTGAGGCATCTTTTCAGCCTATAAGTGGGTTTTACATTTTGAAGGGACTGAAAAAAAAACCGTAGAAAGAACACCATTCTGTGCCTTTACGACTCCACGAGCACAGTTTAATTGAAGTGCAGACACACTCCTTCCTCTTGCGTCATCTAATGCTTCTTGCTAAGATGGCGGTGTTGACAAGATGCATAGAGATTGGGAAGCTGTCAAAGCTGAAAGTACTCATTTCCTGCCCAGAAAGTGGTTGCTTACCTGCGGCCTAAAAGAAGCAGGACCTTAAGAGGTCCTGTCCCATTTTCTACATGTGGAAAGTAAGGAGACTCCAATGCAGGCACAAGGGCTCCCTGCAGCTGTGGTGTCCCTCCAAGCTACACACAGCCAATTATTATTTCAATACCCTCAGGCTCGGGGGCTGCCATCACTGAGGAAAGCCAGAGAGCAGTATCCCTAGGCTTGAAGATGCCCTTCCCCCATGCTGATCATCGGGAAATCCCCTTTAGTCCTTAAGTAAAAAGAGGTTGAGATCAGTTGCATTTCTTCAGAAACAGACCCTGTGATAGACAGTAAGTCCTCCGTGGGAAAGGAGAGGGGAGTGAATCACTTAGAGCAGGAAGCCAGCGCTGCCCGTGGAACCTGCATCACAAGACAGCTGAACCTACTCCTGCTGCAAATTTCTATAGGCAGTGGAGGCCACACCTGACAGTTGCGGCTTCTGAGACAGGAAGAGGCTGAGAGAGGTCAGAGGAGCAGCCACCAGGGCATCTGCATGTCAGCGGGGCATCTGACTCCAGAGCCCAGACAGACTTTACATAAGGAGTTTCTTGTGAACCAATTATTAACAAGGAAGTTGAGTTTTAAATACACCAGTCTTTGTAGTTCAAGGTACAGACAAAGAGTGCATCAAGAAGCCTTTCGGAATACATACGGGTCACATAGCACAGAGGTTTGTGCTTTCTACTGCGTAAACCCCTGCAAATGACAGTGTCTAAGCAGGTAGCAATGCTATTATACACTTGAAATCACATTCAGTCTTAGCAAGTCGTCTGTATGCAGTCAAGTGTTCTTAGAAAACTTGTTTTTGAGCCATTGGTTCTAGAAGCACAAAAATTTGCCCCAAGACCCACCAGATTTATCCCAGTGCTATGACCTATGCTTACATTACCAGCAACATTTGTATTAGCAGAAAATCCTCTTGGAATTTAAAATTATTAAACATATTTGCACTTTTGTTGAGTGTCACTTCCAAGATCCTGGACCAATAATTACAGTGGTTTAGATGAGAGATGTCCCCCATAGTTCAGGTATTTGGACACTTGCTGCACAGTTGGTGGCCCTGTTTGGGGAAGTCATACAGTCTTGTAAGAGGTGTCTGCCCCATATCTCTCCTGCTGGGTTCTGGCATGGGGTTACGAGGTGGCCACAAAAACATGAACCCCGACAGAAAGGAAGCTGCTATCACTGTGTCGTGAATGCCAGGAAGGGATAGCCCTTGATCCAGAGGGATCCACTCTTCTGTAGGGACAACACTCAGTCCAGAGGGATCTGCTCTCCTGTAGGGACAACACTCAGTCCAGAGGGATCTGCTCTTCTGTAGGTCTCTCTATGGTGGGTGTTTATAAGCTTGCCTGGTCACAGGAAACACAGTTATTTTTCAAAGGCCCATTGTTATTGTCTAGTACAAATAGATTTTTAATGTTATTTTTGGAAAGCCAATATGTACATATATTTAAAAGACAAAAACCTTTATAGAAACACATTTCATCTATCTTGATCTTATTTTTGTGGCTGTAGAAGAATGCCACGCTTGTAATCTTATTGGTCAAAAGGCTGAGGCAGGAGGATTACTGGAAGTTACAAGCCCAATTTGGCTACATAGAAAGTTTCAAAATAGCTCATACTACAGATTGAGACTTGGTTACAAACATACAAATGAAAAAACTAGCATACCAAAAGAATAATTTACCTGGCTTGTGTTTCTGGTGGCTGGGAATGTCAGGAACACAGTATCAGCTTCTATTGGTGACTTCTGTTGTGCCATGACATAGCAGAAGGGACTAACCAGTATATACAGACAGAGAGAGGAATCAAGATCTCTTTTATCAGGAGCACAGTGGATGGTAGCTCACTCCCACAGTAACAGTCTCCACTGACTCCCATGACATCACTACACCCTACAAGTCACCCGAAATCATTTCAGTGGCAAGTAAGTTTCTACATGAGGTGGGGAGGCCACAGCTAACCTGCAGCCTCACTTTCATTATCTCTTCTGATCTGTACTTGGGCCCCCATTGTTTAAAGATTCACACGCACCATCAGGGGGTTCTTTGTGAAAAATATCAGCAGATATGAACACCCATTATTGCTCTTCACCTTTTCCTACATAAAGAAGAAGGCATTCAGCACAGACCTCTGCACCTTGCTTTTCCTTCTTAGAGATTACTCTGCACTGACACAGACATTTCTCACAATATTTATGTCAGGAGTCAAACAACCGTACAAACGGAAGTGATTCTTTGTTGGAACTCTCTGTAAGTGGTGAGTTGAGTCACTATGGAGGGCTGTGCACCAGCTTCAGCCACTGTTGAGGGCTACATACCACTCAAGCTGACTGTCTCCATTTTTATGCAAGTCTGTGTGCGCTCGTGTGTGCACTTTGTAAATCCACCTGACTATTATTATGAACAAATGCCCTGCCCCACAGAAGGTAGTTTCTTAATTACAACATAGACTGAACTCTGTGTACCGTGGCCTACCAATTCTTTTTTCCACAATGCTCAGTGACGGGGGATCAGGACACCCCACTCTTAAGTATGATCATAGCAGACAAAAATATGATACCCCAAAATATACTTGTTATATTTGGAGCTGGTTTTGTGAGACACTGCAGATCCAGCAGTGACTCGGGCAGGCTTCCTTTTGTAAACCCACAGATATCTGTAAAGGAAATGTACAAAGGTAAACTCTGTGTCAAACAGAGGACAGTCCCCAGATATTGGGAGACATATTTGCACGGCCGGCGATCAGGGCATGCTTCCTTCCCATGCCACCATATCTTGAGCAACTTCCCACTTCCCCAACAGCCCCAAGCCCGCATCTCTTTCTGTAATGAGGATGTGTTGCATAAATTATCATCTGCTCTCTCTTCAAGTCACACATTCTTCTGGGACTTTCAGATACCCTGTATAATTAATTGTAGCCCCCTCTTTGTTAATTTGTTTGTGTCCATTTAATCTATAGTCCAGCTAAAGAATCCCCAGGGTGAAGGGAAGCCAGCTTACCATCACTGTCTTCAAGGCATCACCCTGGGTTCAAGACAAACACCAACCAGTTCCACTGTTTGTGAAGATTAAATTCAAGCTCTTGAGATGATAGAATCTCTGCAATAAAAAGACAGGCTTTGTGGGAGCCTAGACAGTTTGGATGCTCACCTTACTAGACCTGGATGGAGGTGGGTGGTCCTTGGACTTCCCACAGGGCAGGGAACCCTGATTGCTCTTTGGGAGGAGGACTTGATCAGGGGAGGGGAAGGGAAATGGGAGGCGGTGGCGGGAAGGAGGCAGAAATCTTTAATAAATAAATAAAAAGACCAGGTATGGGGACATGTTTGTGTAAGGATGAGGGCGGCTGACAAACGCCCACTGACCTGAGTTAAATCAACTGTTAAGAAAGGAGA
Source organism: Microtus pennsylvanicus (assembly GCF_037038515.1). Taxonomy (NCBI): domain Eukaryota; kingdom Metazoa; phylum Chordata; class Mammalia; order Rodentia; family Cricetidae; genus Microtus; species Microtus pennsylvanicus. Next base: position 53,979,863 of record NC_134590.1, on the reverse strand, counting down.
TCTGAGAGATTCAGACTTAGCTAGTGGTTCTGAACCTGCATGGACACAGACAAGGGCTGTGGGCTTATGTGAAGTGAGCATGGGGCCACAGAAGTTCAGGAAGGGAGGACAGTTCTTCAGAGCATTTTCTGTTTCTGGATCGGTTGAGTTGTGAACAGTGATGGGGAACCCATGGCAGGATTTGAAGTAATGTTAAAATACATTCAAGGATAGGAAGGCTGCTGTGTTCTCAGTCCATAGTTTATTAACTTACTAACTCCCCACGTTTCTCTTCTCTGCCTTCCAGCCTTTGTAATTACACTTTAGGGCACCTTAGACTGTTCCTGTCATTATGAGTTTAACTGAACAGGATGTATTTAAAAGAAGACAAAAGACTATTTCCTTCAGGAAGTTCTAATAATGTGTATGTATGTGTGTGCATGTGGGTGGGTGCACACATGTGTGGTACTGGAAATTTGAACCAGGGCCTTGTATGCTCTATCACTAAGTTATATACCCAGGACAAGAATTTAACTCTAACCTGTGTATATATGTATGTAAACTTCTCTCTGTTTTCTCTCTCTCTCTTTCTCTCTCTCCCTTTCTCTCTCTCCCTCTCTCTCTCTTCCTCTCTCTCTCCTCACACAAGCACACACAAGCGTGCGCGCGCGCACACACACACATACACACCACACGCTTAGAAAAATAAACATGAATGTGGTTATCTTGATGTCTTTCAGTTACGGTGTTTTTTTTCTCTGTTTCCTGTAATATTGTATATCTCCCCTTTTTCTTGTGGCTATGGGGATCATACCCAAGGCTTTAAATGCAGGACAAGTCCCCATCTCTGAGCTATAGCCCCAGCATTGCCTATCTATTTTTAAAAGTTTATTCTATTATAAAATACTTAGTAGACAAACATTGGATATACTTAAGGTGTGCAGAGTGCTGACTCGGCACACACGGGAGTGATTATCACAATCACATCACTGGTGACCTTATCAGCACCTGTGCGTAACACACATTCATATCATAAATCACAGTCATTTTCCAGCTCACTGCCCCTCAGCTCCTGATAGCCTTAACACACGTTCATATCCTAAATCACAGTTATTTCCCAGCTCACTGCCCCTCAGCTCCTGATAGCCCCCATCACTGGTGACCTTATCAGCACCTGTGCGTAACACACATTCATATCATAAATCACAGTCATTTTCCAGCTCACTGCCCCTCAGCTCCTGATAGCCCCCATCCCACTCTCTGACTCTTTGATTTCAGTGATTTTTAGATTCTCCAAGTAAGTGAGATTTTAAAGCATTTACCTGGCATATCTCACTTGCATAGTGCCCTCTACATTGTTTTGTGCTGGTAAAAAACAACGGTATTTCCTTTTTGTGATGGAATAATGTTCCATTGTATACACGCACCTCAGTTTCTCTAGATCTTCATTCACTGATGTCCACTTCAGCTGTGCTTCCTGATAACTGCGAACAGTGCTGCAGGGATCGAGGGTGTTATTCCCATTATTTTGGAAAAGAGATGTACCACACTGCTGTATGGTAAAGTATATGCAATAAATGAAAATTTGAAAATAAAAAGAGCAACGTTTCTGTGGTTTTTTTTTCTTATTTTGAGACAAGTTCTTAGGTAGTCTAGGATAGTCTTAAGCTTACTATGTGGCTGAGGATTACCTTGAACGCTTGATCCTCCTGTCCCTGTCTCCTGAGTGCTGAAGTTACAGGTGTGCATCACCATAGTTCCATGTGTGCATCACCATAGTTACAGGTGTGCATCACCATAGTTCCATGTGTGCATCACCATAGTTACAGGTGTGCATCACCATAGTTACAGGTGTGCATCACCATAGTTACAGGTGTGCATCACCATAGTTACAGGTGTGCATCACCATAGTTCCATGTGTGCATCACCATAGTTACAGGTGTGCATCACCATAGTTACAGGTGTGCATCACCATAGTTCCATGTGTGCATCACCATAGTTTCATGTGTGCATCACCATAGTTCCATGTGTGCATCACCACAGTTACAGGTGTGCATCACCATAGTTACATGTGTGCACCACCATAGTTACAGGTGTGCATCACCATAGTTACAGGTGTGCACCACCATAGTTACAGGTGTGCACCACCATAGTTACAGGTGTGCGTCACCATAGTTACAGGTGTGCATCACCATAGTTCCATGTGTGCATCACCATAGTTACATCTGTGCACCACCATAGTTACAGGTGTGCATCACCATAGTTACAGGTGTGCATCACCATAGTTACAGGTGTGCACCACCATAGTTACAGGTGTGCATCACCATAGTTACATGTGTGCACCACCATAGTTACAGGTGTGCACCACCATAGTTACAGGTGTGCATCACCATAGTTACAGGTGTGCATCACCATAGTTACAGGTGTGCACCACCATAGTTACATGTGTGCACCACCATAGTTACAGATGTGCATCACCATAGTTACAGGCGTGGATCACCATAGTTACAGGTGTGCATCACCATAGTTACAGGTGTGCATCACCATAGTTACAGGTGTGCACCACCATAGTTACAGGTGTGCACCACCATAGTTACAGGTGTGCACCACCATAGTTACAGGTGTGCATCACCATAGTTACAGGTGTGCACCACCATAGTTACAGGTGTGCATCACCATAGTTACAGGTGTGCACCACCATAGTTACAGGTGTGCATCACCATAGTTACAGGTGTGCATCACCATAGTTACATGTGTGCACCACCATAGTTACAGGTGTGCACCACCATAGTTACAGGTGTGCATCACCATAGTTACAGGTGTGCATCACCATAGTTACATGTGTGCACCACCATAGTTACAGGTGTGCACCACCATAGTTACAGGTGTGCATCACCATAGTTACATGTGTGCACCACCATAGTTACAGGTGTGCATCACCATAGTTACAGGTGTGCATCACCATAGTTACAGGTGTGCATCACCATAGTTACAGGTGTGCATCACCATAGTTCCATGTGTGCATCACCATAGTTACAGGTGTGCATCACCATAGTTACAGGTGTGCATCACCATAGTTACAGGTGTGGATCACCATAGTTACAGGTGTGCATCACCATAGTTACAGGTGTGCACCACCATAGTTACAGGTGTGCACCACCATAGTTACAGGTGTGCATCACCATAGTTACATGTGTGCACCACCATAGTTACAGGTGTGCATCACCATAGTTACAGGTGTGCATCACCATAGTTACAGGTGTGCATCACCATAGTTACAGGTGTGCATCACCATGTCTAGTTTCTCGTGGTCCTGGGAATCAAACCCAGAGCTTCATGCATGGGAGGGGGGGCAGGCACGCTACCGATTGCACGACATCTTCAACATCCCCTGACTTCTAGATTCTTGATCGTTTCTTTGTTCAGTGCTGGGAGCCACACTCAGAGCCTCAGACTTGGCAGGCAAGTGCTGACACTGAGCCATACCCTAGGCCCTTATGCTCTTGTAATTAATGTACCTTAAGTAATCAAGTGATGCCATTTTTCTGTATGATTTTTAATAAGTAAAAGTTTGCACACTTTAAAATTGAAATTGCTAGTTCCTTTTAATTTTTGTCACCTTTCATCCAACAACAAAATAGTAGTTTTATTAAAATTCCAGAAAATTACTGTAAGAAAACTTTAAGGTGTTAGTTGCTGGAGGTTATAATTACAATATAACTATATGTAGCACAGCAAGAGATTGGGAATATTTGAACAGAAGATAGTGATTAAATAAATAACACACAGGACCACTCACAATTACAATTCTACTTATAAGGGACACCTAGAGAGAAAGTAAAATGTTTATAACATTAACTTAGAATACTAGGACATAAATTTGGGGAATTATGTTTTATACCAAAATATCAGCATTACTATTATTTATTTCTGAGTGAAGGTGCATAATTTTTTACTTCATGTTATTATTTTTCCAGTGATATATGAACCCAAAGTTGCTATTACATTATGAAAAAAAATATCTGCAGAGACTGTCCTTGTTTAAGAAAGGGTATCTTTTAAAATATAAGGTCAAGTTTTACTTTGACTACTAACTACTTGATAAAATAAGCAGGATTTTATAATTTATTAGGTTGGTAAAATTTTAGTCTAAGGAAAAAAGAATAACCCAGATGCCCTGCAGCAGATGAATGCAATAAAAAGTGGTGGTATATCCAACAGTGCCAGAGAGAAATGCATTCTTTGGTCATAAAAACCCAAAGGTGGGATGGGGGAGCTAAAGGGGAGCTTCAAGTGCATATATAGCTATGTGAGAGAAGTCTATCCAAAAACACAGCCTACTGGGGCTGGAGATGTCTCAGCAGTTAAGAGTCCCTACTGTTCTTCCCGAGGACTGGGCTGGAGTCCCAGTAACCCACACAGTGGTGCACAACTCACTGTAACTTCAGCCCCAAGGGCATCTGACACCTTCTTTTGGCCTTCACGAGTATTAAGCTTGTGGGTGGCCCACAGACATATATGTAGGCAAAATATTCGTACATATAAAAGAAATCAAATTTAAAAGGGAACCTATTGTATAATCCCAATGATTATATTACAGAAGAAAAGAAATCTATCAAGAAAAACAATGATGTTAGGGGGGCAGCATGGTTAGGTGTGCAAAAATGGGAGGGCCGCATCATTACACCTCTGTGCAACTCCATGGGACATAGGGTGACAGGGCTCAGCCCGAGTGTGGATATAGACTTGGGGTGATTATAACATATTCATGGCAGCTCATTAACATATTGAGGCATTTTTGTGGGCAATGCTGATGTCAGGGGTTTTAGTGACTTCTCTGGTTGCTTTGACAAAATACCAACCAAAAAAAGCAATTTAAACAAAGAAAGGTTCATTTTGGCTCATGGTTTGAGGCGGAATCTGGTCGATCATGGCAGGTGTGTGAGGCGCGGTACACACTGCATTCACACTCGGACAAATGGGAGAGGCGGATGCCAGATCTCAGTCTCTTCTTTTATACTTTTTCTTTTTCCCTTTTAATTCAGCTCCAGAATCCGCCCAGGAGATGCATGGTGTCACCACCCACACCCAGAGTCAGCCTTCTCTCCTCCACACTAAGTCTTTCTGGAAACTCTCGCAGATACAGCCAAAGGTATGTCATTTAGGTAATTCTAATTCCTGGTGAGGTGATAATTAGTATCGATCTCTCTAGCAGGGGCTTGCATGGGTACAGCGCACAGGGGTGGGAAGGCTTGGGTGGAAGGATGAAGGAATGTGTAACAATTCTATTTCCTGCTCGTTTTTGCTGCGAGTGTGAAAACCTGCCTTTACAGGAAATTCACTGCTGAAATGAGAGTTTAAACATCAGTGAGTGAGTGTGTTTAGGGTCAAAGTCTTCAGATGGGTTCCATTCGGAACTTTCTCTTGATGTTTGTTTCATTTTTGTTTTTAATTTGCTTCAAATGTACTGGGCAGAGAGAGCATTATTCAGTGCCCCTCAGCTGTTCCAGAATTCTCCAGCTAAGATATTTGACCTTCAGCCTTTGGCGGTGAATATAAGAATGGGAAGTATAAATATCCCCAGAAATGAAGTAAACATCTTATAAGGGAATCTTTGGATAAAAAAAAAATTAGCACACATTGGTGTTCGGGGTGGGTTGACTGTGCTCGCTCGGAATGGCTAACGTGTAAATGTAGCCCGTGTGCCACGAGGGGGCTGAATTTGACATTAGTGAGTCTGCTGATTATGATATTCCATATCAGAGCATCTGATTTTCCTCCAGGGAATATTCTCTCACCTCACCCACAGTCCACTTGGGGCTCCACTTCCAAAATCAGGCTATAGGATTTGCTCAGATTTACTGTAATCAACACATTCCAGCCATAGGCCGAGTGATAAGCTCAGAAATAAGCTGAAAGGTGATGCTAGGGTCTTAGCTGCTGGAATGAAGCACCAGTGTTCAGTGGTGTGTGTGTGTGTGTGTGTGTGTGTGTGTGTGTGTGTAACCTCACCGTGCTCAGTCACAAGATGCAGAGAAGCAGACACCCTGTGTCCATCCTAGGAGTCTAAATACATCCCAGTTCTCCTGCTCGACCCGCTAGTAAACCAGACTTTCCCTCACCACCTTGGTAAGATCCACAAGTTCTGCTTCTCTTGTGAACGTTTACGGAACTGAATGAGTTAATATTTGGAAAGCCTGGCATATGTGTTTGTGTTCTCAGCATTTCAACTTGCTTCTGGAAGCAATGGGCTTCCCAAACTGGGGCTCTGAATGAATTTTCCTTTTTGTCTTTCTCAGCTCAGCAAGCGACATCTTTATCATCCCAGTTGCTCAAGCCCAAACCAGGATTGCCTTTGACCCTACTGTCTATTCCAGCAGCCAGTCCTTGTAGCCACACTCAGAATTTAAATGAATCTGCTAAAGCTAACCCAGTTCAAGATCCTGTCATCTCTTGTCTGGATCCAGACATTACAGACTTTTAAATGATTGGGCTGCTTCTGGCCCCTTTTCTGCTGCTTTTCAGCAAGGATTCTAATAAAATTCAAGTCAGCGGGTGCCACTCCTCTGTATCGGTATCTGCTTGTCACCCACTGCCAACACACAGGCAGTGGACAGGATCCTCTCGTTGCTCCTTGCTGCTCCCGGAGCACACTCGCATTGCTTCTGCCTGCAGACATTTGCTGCTCTGTGTGTCTGTGTTAATGACTACCTCACTGATGTGGGAGTGTCATATATCAATCTGTTGATTTCATTGGTTAAACTGCTTGGCCCTGATAGGTTAAAACATAGGTGGGAGGAGTAAACAGAACAGAATGCTGGGAGGAAGAGGAAGTGAGGTAAGACGTTTCTGACAGAGGCCATGCTCCCCTCTCCCTGGCAGACGCGATGAAGCAAGCCGCCAGGTCAGACATGCTGAATCTTTCCTGGTAAGACTGATGCTACACAGATTATTAGAGATGGATTGATCAGGATATGAGAATTAGCCTGTAAGGGCTAGAGTTAATGGGCCAAGCAGTGTTTAAAAGAATACAGTTTGTGTGTTGTTATTTCTGGTGTAAAGCTAGCAGTGTGGGAGCCGGGTGGGACAAAAAGCAGGCAAGCAGATCCTACTACACCTCACCTTCTTCAGATCATTGCCTAGTACTAACTTTCGCATGACACCTTCCTGAGTCTGGGCCCAATCTTCTAATTCCATATTCCATTCCCTGCTCAGTTGGTTTTCTGGTCCTCATCACTGCTATGTATGGATAACTTATTGAGTGTGTCTATTACATGTCTGCCTCCATTAGACTACAGGACTAAATACTTTTAGCTTTTGTATGCCTGATACTTAAAACAGCTCATAAGACAGAGTAAATGCTCAATAACTATTTAATGACTAACTGGGTGAGTAAGTAAATAGAAGGGGAAACCATTGCAATGTGAAGTGTATTTGTTAATGGTGTGTAGTGCCTTCTAGATACCTGTGACTTTCTAGTTCCTAGGAACAGAACTGAAACAAAGACTTCTTTGGTGTCCATCCACAGCCTGGTGGAGGAGCGGAAACGGCCAGATATTCAGAATGGGTGTCAGAAAGATGACTTAGTAGCTAAAAGCACTCACTACCCTAGAGGCCTGGGGCTCAGTGCTCACTCAGTAGCTCACAGCTTTCTGTAACTCTGGTTCCATAACTCCGGTTATGACATTGTCTTCTGGGTTCCCCAGGTACCGCAAACATATATGTGCAGGCTAAACATTCAAATACGTATAATAAGTTCATTTTGTTTTTGAGACAAGGTTTCTCTATAGTTTTGGAGCCTGCCCTGGAACTAGCTCTTGTAGACCAGGCTGGCCTCGAACTCACAGAGATCCGCCTGCCTCTGCCTCCCGAGTGCTGGAATTAAAGAATTCAGGGAGTATAGGGTGGGCACAAAAACACATGACAAGGACTTGCTGTATAAGGGAAAACTTCTAAAACTTGTCAAGACTCAAGACTTGTCACAGGCAGTGCAGATGACCTAAGGGGTCACCTGAAGGTTCAGGAGAGCAAGGGCGGAGGGAGAGGATGTGGAGAGAAGTGTAATGCCACTGAATTACGAAGGCTGAGGTTAGCACGTGCCCAGGAAGTATCTACTGGCTTCCTGGCACTCTGAGCTCTACTCACGCCAAATAAACAGGCACCGTGCAAGGAAGAGCAGGAGGCCCAGTGAGTTGGAAATATTCCTGAGGCGTTATGCCAAGTTCTCCTTCCCCATTTCATTGAAAATGTAGGGAAAAAAAAGTCACTGGGAGATTGGGCCTTGCTCAGTTCCAGGATGTGGGAGGAGAAACATGCAGCTCTCCTCTTGAATTGGCTAGAAATAAAAGCCCAGGTTGCGACCTGATAATATGAGTAAGGAGGCTTTCCTGCTGTTTGTGAAGCTCAGCATCCCTTTATGGTCCTCCTGACTCAAGGATGCACAAAACATACTGAAGAGACAGATTCCTGCCAAGAAAAATGCTCATTCCTGAGCTTTCCGAGGTCACAAACATCTTCTTACAGCTGCCGGGGGCCACAACCCAAGAATGTCCCCAGAAGTGTCCACTCTGGACCAGAAGTCCTTTCCGGGACACAGTAGGCTTGTCCACTCAAGGTCTCCGGTGTCTTGTTTATAACGTGCCACTTATAAAATGTTTCCGTAATGGCTTTATTGTTCAACACTTAGGTGCTTGGCACTCTAAGAGGCTGGCGATCATTGTCGAAGCAGGAAAAGAAGCTAACTGTGCAACTGATTGTAGCATCTCTGTCTTGTCTCCCCATCGCTCTCTCTACTCCCAGCGGATGAGTAGCAGGTGCTTGTCCTTAGATGGACTTCAGCTGGAGGACTGGAGAAGCACTTGGATTTATGAGCTAATGCTCAGCCCAGTGCCGTGAGCCAGGCAGTGAGAGAGAGCTTCCTTCTCCAGGCATTGCCCAGGTGCCAGTCACATGCCCGGCACTGTCTCGGTACTAGGGGTGCATTGTACTTGTGATGGTTGGTGAATCAAGGCAAACAATGGCTCTGTCCTAGAGGAGGGGACCTGCCGGTGGGGGGAGGGAGGAGAGACGCCACCCATATTTGGAAACTGAACCCAGGAGGTGTACGTGCTCTACATGTACATGTTATACAGCAAGCCTGGGAGGTGAAGAGATTGCATAGTACACTCATATTCAAGAAGCTACTGAAAAGCTTCTGGGTTCTTCTGTTGCAGAGGGGAAACAGGCCTGGTGGGGACCATATGTGCAGCACATTCAGAAATACGTAAAATTAAAGAACGTATCATAACTACCTTTTCACTTTTTATTTTGATTAAAATACAATTGCATCATTTCTCCCTTTTCTCCTTCCAACTCCTCCCACCAGCCCCCACTCCCTCCCAAACTCACTGCATCTTTATTATTATTATTGCTTCACATACACACACTCTCTCTCTCTCACACACAAATACATAAGTACAGCATGCAGAATTCATTTAGTGTCGTATTGTCTCAGTATCATGAGTATTTGCTTCCTTGTCATTTCTAGGGGACAGAATTTAACAGTGGAATTCATGGCTTTATAACAAAAGAAAGAAGAAAGAAAGAAAGAAGAAAGAAAGAAAGAAAGAAAGAAAGAAAGAAAGAAAGAAAGAAAATAAGAGCAAACAAACACATACCAAAATTGTGTATGGGAATTGTGTATGGCCTGCAAGAGTAACTCCTCTTCCTACTCCCAAGGCATCCTCAGATCCACTCCATCGCTTCAGGGTGTTTAGACACCCATGCCCCTCTTCTAAATCCCTTGCTTGCTGTTCACAGCCAAAGGCAGTAACTTGTCTTCTCTAAGCTTCCCTTAAAGCTGCTGGAACTCCCTGACATCCCTGGTGCCAACCACAGAGCTGCTGCAGTGTCTGAGCTTACTCTTGGAACCCATGCTGGAGGTAGTACCTAGCAAAGGAATTCTAAGGAGTCCAAAGACTCTTTTAATCTCATAGTACAGAAGAGGAATTTGTGTTTCAGAGAAGATTTATAATCTGCTGGAAAGACTGAGTCCTCTTTCTTGACCACAAAGCCTGTCTTTTTCATTGTGTGAAACAGAGATCAAGGTCCCTTTCATAGAGCCTTGCATAGAGTAGGTCCTCAATATTTGCTGAGTAAGTGAATGAATACTACAATACACTTTGTTTTGAGCCTCAGTGTGTTAACTGTGTACAAATAAGACCATCATCGCAGGACCGTGTCCGTTTTAGGTGGGCAGATTCTCTCCCATCAGCCCCCACTTCAGTTTGATTAGACGTAACATGGGTATTCAAGCTGAAGGGAAACCAACACTTTGTTATGGGTCGAAGAGATGGACAATTTTTGTGCAGATGTACTTTTCTTCTCTACGTATGTATCAATGTCAGGCACTGTAGGTGACCATCGTTGAGAAAGATAAAACACAAACTCAGAGAGATTTAACAGAAGTCAGGGTTTCAGGCTCCCTTTTGGATTCTTTTTCTCCTGTGCTTGTTATATTTGACAGAAAGAGGAACTAAAAGCCAAAGTTTCCTCATCTCATTGAGGATTAATGACAGGAAATGAAGGCATTGAAAACAGCAGTTTTACTCATGTGAATGCTGGGAAACCCACATTGGAGACACAGTGTGCATTCACTTGGTACAACCCTTTGGACTGGCAATCTTATCAAAGTATATTCAAACTTTGTGCTCTTTGATCACAAAGTTGTAGTAGTAGGAGCGGCGGCTGAGTCCCCGCACCCAGCCGCCTGAACGGCTAGCTTTACCCGAAATAATTACACGGAAACTGTATTCTTTTAAACACTGCCTGACCCATTAATTTCAGTTTCTTATTGGCTAGCTTTTACATATTGATCTAACCCATTTCTATTAATCTGTGTAGCCCACAAGCTGGCTTACCAGGAATGATCTTAACCTGCGTCTGTCTGGAGTGGGAGAACCATGGCGACTCCTTGACTCAGCTTCTTTCTCCCAGCATTCCATTCTGTTTACTCCGCCTACCTAAGGGTTGGCCTATCAAATGGGTCTAGGCAGTTTCTTTATTAATAAGAAATCACTCCCACATCATTGACACAGTGTGCATTCACTTGGTACAACCCTTTGGACTGGCAATCTTATCAAAGTATATTCAAACTTTGTGCTCTTTGATCACAAAGTCTACTTTTTGGAGAAAGCATGCACTTGGATATAGAAAAATATATTAACCCAAGGAGGTATACTGTAATGTTTAATGTAGCAACAGAGATGTAGCTCACCTAAGTGCCCATGACTATGGGTCTAGGTAAGCTAGCTGTGGTGTACTGGATACTGGAATATCAGAGGTCATTTAAAAGATTTTATTTCAGTAGTCAGCATATTGAATGCTGTCAATGGAAGCAACATGGGAAGAAATCATGTAACCAATAGGACATGGTATGCTATGCTTTTGTGACAGGATGAAGACCTGTCTATATATGCGTGGATACATGTGTACATGTGTGTAAATATGTATATATGTAAATATGTGTCTTATTTGTTCATTAATATAAGAAGAGGCCAAGGAAGGAAAAATTTATTTTCGATATCTATCACTTTGCTCCAAGTGTATTTATTGTGTTTATTGCCAAAAACAGTACTTAGGGCAAGAGAAATGGATCGGTGGTTAAGAGTGCTTGCGAGAATCTGAATTCACACACCAGACCCCAGTTTGGATGGCTCACAGCCATCTTTAACTCCAGCTTCAGGGAATCTGGTGCCCTCTTCTAACCTCCACAGGCTCCTGAACACACTTGGTGCACACAAACACATGTAGGCTCACACAGACACATATCAATAAAAAATAAACCTGTCTTAGAAAAAATTAGCAATGGATGTTGTAAACGGATGGTCGTGGGTGGGTGCAATGGATGTTGTAAACGGATGGTCGGATGGTCGTGGGTGGGTGGGGGGAAGGTCTCATCTTATTTTGTAAGCAAGAAGGAGGCAAAGAGCTGTTACACAGTAATTATTTTTGAACTTTGCCCTTACAGACGACATGAAAGAAAGCACAGAGCAAACTGGTGAAGGAACGTGGGGCTAAAGGGTCAGAGATAAGGAAAGCAGACTTGAAGCAAAGCAAGACCAGTATTTCCCGCTCCACTTTCGGGTCTACAGCTTAGATCTGGCATGAAGGAAAAACTCTCCAGTTCTCAGGAAAAAAATGGATCCTGGGAGTAAACAGGAGCATCAACTTCAAGCTGAATTCCAGGAAAAAAAAACCCATAAAAAAAACAGATCAATCATTACCAACAACACCCTTAGCAAACACGTTGTTTGGTGGGAAGGAAGACTAGGAGAAATTCTCCAAAGTTGTGTTTGGTGGCTGGGTGGTTCATTGCTAAGCCTCTGAGATCTGTCTTGTTTCAGGAGATCTGTGTTATTCATCCAGGAGAGTGACTTGGAAACCCGCTGTGATGGCTAATTTCAACTCTAAAATCATCTAGGGGACAAGCCAATGGGCCTGTTTCTGGGAGATTTTCTAGATAGGATTTTCTAATTGGGGTAGCAAGATCCACCCTAACTATGCACAGCACCATGCTATAGGTTGGGACCCCAGTCTAGAACTGAGTGCTAGCTCTCATTGCCCTGCACTGACTGAAGATGCAAAAGGGCTAGGCATCTCATGCTACCTAGGTACCTTCTTCGCCACGGTGAACAAGACTTTCAAGCCATGAGCCTGCATCAGCCCTTTCTGTTCTGAAGCTGTTTTCATCACAGCAACGACCAAAGCACCTAATATGCCTGCCTCCATATGGAAGGCTTCCTGGAGAGTGTGCACTGAGATTCCGACATGATGGGTCAGTATAGGACACCTGTGGAGGTCAAAGGCAGAGAAGAATTTGGGCTGACTGGGGACAGTGAAGGCCAAGGGCACTAGAGGGCTGTGGAGGTTGGGAACCAAGGTGACTATGAAAGAGGGATGCGCTGAGAGGGAACCACATGCTGTGGGAAGTGTCTAGAGCAAGCTGGGAAGTGAGAAAGACAATCATGTTGGGGAAATTACCTCTTGAAAATCATGACACCTGGACCACCTCCCCAGCTGTGGTGTGGAGAATAGATGGAGACCCTTGAGCAAGCTGGATTTGGGGGAAGAGTTGAAAGCCCACTCTGAGGTGAAAAAGAGTGGATTAAGTTGGATTGGAGAGGAAGAATATAGTGTCTCATGACTCATTTGCAAGAGCAGGGACCAACCTCACCCGGGGTTTTGTGGTTTGAGGGAGGGGGGCGCCTTGGAAGTTCCCAGTTTAAGCAATTGTGTGCCCAGGATATTGATGCTTATTACTTAAATAAAGACCAGGAGGAATGCACGTTAGAGGAGAAACTTCATGTTGAGTTTGACCTACTATGGATGTCCCTGCTCTAATAACCCTGCAGGCCCGTCAGCATCGTGGTGGTAATATCATGTGTCTTTTCATGGTTTCTCATCGTCTGTTTGTTCTCACTTCAGTCTCTGTAGGACTTAGGAGCCATGGGCTACTATTTAAACCCCATCCTTACTCACGTTCTCAGCTCTCTGTCTTTACCCAGTGTTAAGGACTGCAGGGCTTCATGTTGACTCCCCCAATTCTTAGGGCTAAACCCTAATCCCAGTGGAGATAGCCTAGTTACCCGAATAGAAGTAATTAAAATGAGGTCCTTGAGGGAGGGCTCAAATGAATCATTTGGTGTTTTTATACAAACTAGGCTGTTGCAGAGAGGCCTCCTCCGCTAACACAGACACAGAAGAAGGGGCAGCCTGAAAGCCGAGTGGACCAGCTGTGCAAACACTTTGGTCTTGAACTTCCAGCCTCCAGAACTGTAAGACAATAAGTTTCTTTTGCTGCAGCCATCCAATGTATGGTGCTGTGTTATGGGCTCTCTAGCGGATGACTACTGACCCAGTGTGTCCCCAGCTGCAGACTTTTTCCGGTTTTTGTCTGAGAAGTGGGTGTGGTTGGACAAACAAACACTAGCCTTTCCTTGAACTTTTGACCATTTAATGACACCCTGAGAACTCGTCCATCCCCCCACCCCACGCATAAGCCTGATTAGTCTCCATCAGTGTTCCGCTATCCCTATTTCTGCTGGAGCTTTCCTTTTACTCTGTGGAAAAAGGAAACCAGGAGGGAACGCCCTTCGGTCATTATCACCAAAACTTCTACAATCTCAACCCCCAAGATGTATTCTCCACCCCACCCCCACCATGCCTCGGATTCCTCGCCCCCCTCTCGTGCATTTGTCAAATGTTACTGGACCCATGAGTCAGCTTGTGGGCCTCCAAAAGTGCACGAGAAGTCTGATCTCAGAACAGCATGCTCTTTCCTGAATCCCAGAGTGTTACTTTCTTATCGTTTTGAAAAAATAGCCAACAGAATAACTGAAAAGAGAAAAAATTCAATTTAGCTCAAGCTTTAGAGGGGTCAGTTCATGATCTCTCGGCCGTGTGCTTTGGGTAGAATATTATGTGGCATAGGAGAGTTGTTCATTTCATGAGTAACCTGGACAGCAAGTTGCCAGGGATAACACAGCATGAAAGACCTTTATTCAGTGACTCAATTCCTCCATCTCAACCCCGACTCCTAAACATACACAGTCTTCCAAAATAGCACCCCTGCCTGAGTCCCAAGGGTTCAAAAATCAATAACCTCCAGAGGATGTTACCCATCCCGATCACAGTGCCAAGCACCGTCCACTTGTGTCCTTATTTCTCTGTTCCCTTTGACCCAAACAAGCAAACAACAAGCAACCTCCCCTTTTTTAATATAGTTGCACTCTAACTCACATTCACGTTCTCTTGAACCCTCTGTGCTGGGCTGTGTCCTCCTTCTCTGAAAATGCTCCCTCTGGAGGATGGGAAGAAGGGTCAGCATTTGAGTGTTTGCTGCTCTTGCACTGGAGTTTGTTCCTGCATCTACATCAGGCAGTTTCCAACCATTTACAGCTTCAACTCTGGGGCACCTGATACCTTATTTTGACCTGTATGGGGCACCACACATATGAACCTGAATACACAAACACACACATACACACACACACATACGATTTTTTTTTAAAACTTTCCCTGAGTAAGAGTAAGATTTACAGAAGTGAGAGAATGGGAAAAGCCCAGAGACAAAAGGCAGAGGGGATAATATGAGAAAGCTGGCAAGAAACAAGCTAGGCTACAACTGGACATTTATAACTAAAAATAAACCTCGGTGTGATTTATTTGGTTGCCCTCCCCCTCAGAAAAGCCAAAAAGAGTAAAAAGGATCATATTACTACAGTCGGTACTGATGACCCGAATTCAGTCTCTGGGACAGACATAGTAGAGGGAGAGAAAGGACACCTCAAGGTTGTCCTTTGACCTCCACTTGCTTTTGTGGCATATATTCTCTCTCTCTCTCTCTCTCTCTCTCTCTCTCTCTCTCTCTCTCTCTCTCTCTCTCTCTCTCACACACACACACACACACACACACACACACACACACACACACACAGATGTATGACAAATGGAGAAGCAAAATGGCAACAAAAATTTTAAAAAATGTAAAAGCACTAAAACAAAAAATAGAATCCTCCTGTCCCCCAGAGCTGCAGAGCCCGGCTCTCCTGCTGCCCTCAACACTATCCCCTCTTGATGCTCTAGTCTAGCTACAATGGCTGCTCTTCTGTACCTTAAAACAAATCCAGTGGCTTTACTACCTCTCAGCTTTTAAATCTAATATTCCCTCTGCCTGGAAAATGACTGTCACAAAGCGGAGCATAATGCATGATTTCCATGGGACACATGCGAGTGGAGGTCAAAGCGCAACTTTGAGGCTGCTCTTCTGTACCTTAAAGATCTTGGGGCAGGATTTTACCAAAGCTCAGAAGTAGAGGTTAGGGCATTCATTGCCAGTCATCCAGTGAATAGAGGGAGGGAGAGGGAGAGAAAGAGAGAGAAGAGGGAGAGGGGAGGGGAGGGAGGAAGAGAAAGTGGAGAGGAAAGGGAGGGAGGGAAGGAGGGAAGGAGAGGGAGAGAGAGAGGGAGAGGGAGAGGGAGGGGGAGAGAGAGAGAGAGAGAGAGAGAGAGAGAGAGAGAGAGAGAGAGAGAGAGAGAGAGAGAGAGAGTTGGACAGACTTTACCCTCCAGGGAGCATCAGGTGCACAGGTGACAGAAGGTGCCGGCCCAGGAGTGCTCCCAAGCTGTGCACCTGAAGAGGCTCAAGTGCCAGCTTCCTCTGGAGACTGAGGCTCCGGAGTCTGGAAGTAAGCAGCTGGAGTGCCTGTTGCCATCCTTAAAGTTTCATTCGTCCTCCAGTCACCCCTTGACGTTTTAAAGAAGGGGTAGAGGGTGGGAAAGGAAACCGATAAAAGGCAAGTGAAAGAAAGGAGGAGGGGCAGGCTCTGACCCTGTCAGCACATGTGCTCTCTTCCTGCCTAGCCTGGGCTGATCTCCAAGGAGCCCCATGGCCAACTACGAATTTAGCCAGGTGTCTGGGGACAGACCCTGCTGCCATCTCTCTAGGAAAGCCAAGATCTGTCTCGGAGTGGGTCTCGTGGTCCTGATTGCCTCGGTAGTGACAGTGGTCATAGTTCTGTGGCCGCGGGCACCCATGGTGTGGAAAGGCAAGCCTACCCCGAAGCACTTTTCTGAGCTCTTCCTGGGACGGTGTCTCGTTTACACTCAAATCCTCCGGCCTGAGATGAGGTGAGTTGGCATTGGGAAGCACACGCTGGTCACGGCGGTGGGGTGCACAGCTGAACTCCGGGAAGTCTGGCTGTGACTCAGCTGGAGCTCGTGCGCGCGGGGGAGCGTTCCGACTGTTCCAAACAAAGAATCTTGTGTTGCGGGTCAGCTGGGAGCCGAGGGGGCAGTGATGAGGATTGGGATGAGCCCCAAATTCCATGTGCAAATTACCAGAGCACAGCCCCTCCCCCCAACCACCTCGGGGGTTGCAGGACATACGAGGTGGGTGCTGATTCTTGCTGAGCTCCCCAAAGATACTTGACCCCCCACAGAGGGTCCTGTGCTGGGTTTTGGGGGCCATCCTTGGCCACAGCTGCACTGCAGGAACAGAATATGACTCGCAGGCACAGGGACTTGACATTGTCACTTGACTTGCGGTTTCGATCTGCCACTGTCCGTGCCCGGAAATTTATGGTCACAGGTGACACTTGACCA
Organism: Microtus pennsylvanicus; assembly: GCF_037038515.1. Taxonomy (NCBI): domain Eukaryota; kingdom Metazoa; phylum Chordata; class Mammalia; order Rodentia; family Cricetidae; genus Microtus; species Microtus pennsylvanicus. Next base: position 53,962,742 of record NC_134590.1, on the reverse strand, counting down.
AGTAGTTTACTGAGCACACTGTGGGAATGGAGGGAGTCGGAAAGACCAGATGTCTGTCTTGAGTTTTATTTATCTTTATAAAACAGCATCCTGAGGTGGTAGTTCATGCGTGTAACCCCAGCACTAAGGAGGCTGGTACAGGAAGATTGCTGTGAGTTCAAGATTATTCAGGGCTGCATAGCTACACTGTAAATTCTGCGACTGGCTTGAGTTGCAAAGGGAGACCAGCCTTAAAATAAGCACATTAATTAATCAAAACACACAGCAAACAAAAACCTAGCTGAGACAGCATCGTGACTCTTTGCACTTGATCTTAAATAAAACAAAGCCATCAGACTTTAAAAACTGAAATATTGCCCATCAGATAAGCTGAATCAGCCTGGTGGACCTGTGCAGACCTTGGGGAACAGTGCCTTCATCAGCCCAAAGGAATCAGCCCGCATGCCTGCTTCCACCAAAGGGATGGAGGGTTTGTTGCATGTCTACCCCCCCCCCCAGGCATCTTAGTGTAGAACTGATGTCTGAAGTCAAACAGAAGCGCCACAGGCTGGGAAGGCATGCCCAGAGCTTGCTTTCACATTCCGTCGTCAGAGGCACAAGCTAGATGCTGTGGTTTGGGTCCTGGTTTTACTTGAAAGTGTACGTGTAGAATTACGTTCAGAGTCCTGCTAAGTGTTTTGTTTACTGATTTTTAAATGATATTGGTTGTTCGATCATTTCGGGTAAATTCACTGTGCTTCGCAAACCGGATGTGTGGAATTGGCATGATGTGTGATTAGTATTAACCCTGTGGAGTGTAGATTGACAAGAGCTGGCTCTACCTATCCACTCACGTGTATGTATAAGCATTTAGCAGGTACGAATTATTTGTGTCTGTCAGATCATAATCAATCTAAAAATAACAGGATTGATTAATAAAATTACGCATATTTACTTCATGTGTGTGTGTGCACATGCGTGTGTCCACATGTCCCACCGCATACAATTGAAGGTCATAACATCAGCTCTCTCACTCACAATGTAGACTCTGGAAATCCAATTCAAGTCATTGGGTTTAGAAGCAAGCAGCCCTACCAACTGGTCCACCTCATTGGCCTAACCTGTTAATATTGTGATGTTCATCTTTTCACACACACATGCACTGATACGCATGCACGCACATGTGTTTTATGTGGATAGATTAGTGATAGATACTTATTGTGTGCCAGGCACTTAAAAACAACCAATTGTGTGGTCCTTTAGCAACCACGTCGGAGCTGAGAGGCAGCTCAGAGGCAGGGGCTCTCACTCAGTTCACACTGTGCATTGGGTTCATCCCCAGCATCACAGTGAATGGATGAATGGAACAGAAATGGCGCAGAGGGAGTTACAATTGGTATCTCCACGTTACAGATAAGCAAATTGAGTCGGAAAGTTTGAGTAAAATATCTACACGCGATTGTAGGGTTTGAATTCCCGAGCCTCTAAATTAACTGCCTGTGCATGTTTATAGGCAGAGTGGCTGTGAAGTTTATAGGCCATGTACAGAGACCTTTGAAAGAGAAAGAAACAATATTATAAGCAAAATGAGCCAACAAGTTTAACCTGAAAACACGGCACCTTATCCTCCCGTGGTTTGAGAATGTGAACTCTGAAGCCAGATCATCTGAGCGTGGATCTTGGCTCTGCTGCAGCATGACCTTAGACCAGATCTTCAATGTATATGTGCTGTGGCGTGTTCTCTCCACGTAAAACGGAAACAGTAGTGACTGCACCCAGCACCTGAGGAAAGGAAGAGCGCTAGGGAATAATCTTGTCATGGAAAATGTCCGAAGTTTACTGCTGTGCAAATGTAGTGATGCAAATACCACTCCACAAAACAAGTATGGATTAGGTCCAATCATCCATGTATCAAATCCCAGTTCCATAATTCAGTCTGCCAATGCTGAAAGTTACATTTTTTTTCTGCTTTATTGAACTATCTTGTTAACCTAACACTTGGTGGTGGGGGTCATTCATATTGGTACACACAAATCTACCTCATTCCTTACAGGGTAGATACAATCATTTCTAGTTGACAAAAGTTTAACTTCCAAATTTTAGTCATGTATCCCTGTTACATTTGGGGGCCATGGGCTACAGGACGTGTGTGGCAGCAGAAGAACAATCAATGTAAGTTCTGTCTCCCACTGCGTAGGTTCTGGAGATCAAGCTCAGGCCTTCAGGCTTGATAGCAGTGAGCCATCTTACTGGCCCATTTTATAGTTTTCCAATCCCACTCATTCATTCATTCAATAAATTATTTTGAGCCCCTACTGTGTTCCAAGCAGTGATCTGGCTACTAACGGCACAGGAATGACAGAGTTCCATTTTTTTTGTGAAACTTTCGTTCTGCAGTGAACACCTTTAATTTTCATGTTTATACTGGAATGTTCTGTATGACAGATGCCCAGAGATAAAATTCCTGGGTAAAATGAGATATTGTGCCTGCCTTAGAAAGGGTTTATATTGCTATGAAGAGACACCATGACCACAGCAACTCTTATAAAGGAAAACAATTTAACTGGGGCTGGCTTGTAGTTCAGAGGTTTAGTCAATTATCATCATGGTAGTTCAGAGGCAGACATGGTCCTGGAGAAGAAGGGGAGAGTTCTACATCCGAATCAGCAGACAGCAAGAAGAAACAGAGAGAGAGAGAGAGAGAGAGAGAGAGAGAGAGAGAGAGAGAGAGAGAGAGAGAGAGAGAGTTGGGCTGGCTTGAGCCTCTGAAACCTCGAAACCCACCCCCACAGTGACACACTTCCTGCTACAAGGCCACACCTCCAACAATGCTGTACCTCCTGCTAGTGCCACTCCCTATGAACCTATGGGGTCATTTTCATTCCAACTACCACAGTGCAGGCTTTAAGTTTTAATGGTTTTTAAAATCCAGATGTTTCCGAATCCCTTCTGCAATAGCTTTGTTATTTCACACCTACTCATCAGTCTACAGGGCCCACTTCTCCACAAGCTGACCACTCTTGAATGTCTTCAACTTTTTTTTTTAATTATGAGAAAAATAGAAAAACAGTATCTAAGTTTCCCTATTTGCCAGCAAGTCCTTTTCTTCGTCTGTTTTTTGTCCATTTAAACTTTGTTCAGATCTTCACTCTTTCTGTTAAATTACTTACTTATGTGTTTGGGGGGTTCTTTATGTTTCTAGATAATATTTACACACACATATACACAAAGCGCCTTACAGCCACATCGTTGAGACCTCTACTCTGAGGACACAGTTTACTGACAACACCCTGAGTTTCATGATTATCCTGGGATTGTTTCTTATTTTGGTTCCCTTATCAAGAAACACAGAATGGCGGTTTTTATTTTCAAACCTAGCAAATCGGAAACGTCGATTCTGCCAATTCTCGATCCAGAATTCTTCCCTCTGTATCTGCACTTTCTTTTGTACAACCAAAAAGATAAAAAAAAAAAGACTGGACTCTTCAGCTTTAGGTTCCTGAGGGTGTCACTTTTGCAGTTGACAGGGTTGCCACATCTAATGTCACTTCTGCAAGGGACTGCCTTTCTATTGCCAGCTCCAGTAACCACTTCCTGTGTGTCCATCAAGTCAACGTGAACAGTCTCTCCTTGAGACCTTTCTTCTTCTGCCTGACACCCAGTGCTGATGTCACAGGGTCTCCAGAGAAATGGAAATAGTGTGTGTGGGGCGTGGGGTGGGTGGGTGAGTGGGTGGAATTGGTCCATGTAGTCGTGGAGGCTGGCAATCTGAAACACAGTCTGAGATAATAGATTGGAAGCTATAGAACTGCTGATGCTACAGCTTAATCCTAAGAAAGACTGGCATGATCCCTTTACTTCCTGGAACTTTAGTCTTTTTCTTAAAGCCTGGTAAGGTGTGAGCCACTAACAATTGTGATGGGTGATGTCCTTCTACCAGTGATGTATTTTGAGCTCTCAGATTAAAGCTAAGCACACACTCTATGGATGAGTTACACTCCCTGCCCCATGGGAAGATGGATATCAAGGCTTGACTTTGAAAATGAAACTCAACTCTAAGTTGAACCAGGGACATTAAATGTAGAATATGCTTGAAGAATCACCTTTGGTTCCCCTTGAAGGCTACACATAGGAACTATCTTCTGGCTAAGATGGCCCTCAACAAGCTGAGAGACACACGTCCAGGATTCACCAAAGTGTGCACAGGCTGTCAGCACTGACAGTGGCTCTTGGTACCGTGGGAGAGTGTTAAGTGTTCATGTGACAGTCAGGACTTAGAGTATGTGAGGAGGTCGGTGAGAGCCTGGGAATGGAATGGAGATCCAGCACACAGAACAAGATGGGTCTCTGGAGAGGGATTTGGTTGATATGACATAAATCCCATGACTCTCACATCTTGGTGAAGATCGGCTTCCCCCATGGATTTTGGGGGTGTCAGTCATTTATTGCGGTTACAGAAACTGGAGGTTCAGGTAAGAATACAGGGATATAAAGAGCATGCATATGAAAGATCTCAATACAGCCACAGGGAGTGCTGAGAGCCAGGGAGGTGGGGTTCTAATTCACCTCACCACCCCTGCTTACCTTATATGTTGCTCATTATATTCTGGTCTCTTTGTCAAAGTCTTTAAAATTGAACTCACTTTATGTCAATGTCAAGATGGCTGGATGCAAACATAAATGATAAAAGAGAGAATATTCTCCTCTGTTTTACTGATCATTTCTTTCTCACATTAGCTGGCTTTCCTCATTCTTTTGTTTTCAGGTTATAATTTTTAAAATTGTCCTTTGCTGCTTCTTCTTCTTCAAAATGTCTGGGTTTTCTTAGAGGCCAAGTCTGGGCATTTTTACTTCCCTATGATTTCCACTTTGATAGTCTCAGCATTTATTTAAGTCTTGATGAAAGCAGAAAGTCAGTACAAACACAGGGTAAGGACTTCCTGATCTTGGATGTAACTGCCAGACCCGTGAACCAAAGTAAACTCTTGCTTTTCATATAAGATTGTGTCAGGCATTTCATTACAGTGACAGAAAACTGATTAACCAGGGAAAAGTCTCGAACAACTGCCAGATTCAACAGCGGGTGGCCCATCTCGTGACAATTTGAAGACATTTTCCGAAGTGTAAGTTTCTACAAGAAAGTGACATTCGTAGCTCAGAGAGCTACATATGTTAGAGATCTAATTATTTATTTGTGACAAGCTTGGATGTGACCAGGTAAAATGTAACAAGAACAGTACTTGGAGTCAGAAAGACCTGACTTTAAATATTCATTTATCGGGAGGTCAATAAAGTGACAAATTCTCTACAAGGAATATTGTGAAGCACTTTATATCTGCTAGTATTTGAAAGGAATATTAGACTTAGATGAATAGGTTAGGCAAAAGCTAGCTAATGTTCTAGAAGGCAGTACAAAGCAGAAACTGAGATTTTCTCATTGATGCACAGAAATCATTTGTATCTCTAACAGACAAGAATGACAAACTACCATCTAACGTAAAAGGTTGGAGCTATAACTTCACATGAAAACCACATTCTGCTAGGCAAGAGTTTTTTGAGTAAGTCTTTCCAACAGTACCTGTCTTAGTCCTTTGACGCTGGTATAATAAAGTACAGGATGTTTGGAAACAGATGAAGGAAAGATAAGTTGAGCCACAATTTCACAAGTCTAAGAACATAGAGCTGCATCTCCTGGGCTCTGATGGCAGCCTTCTGGCTACATCATAGCATGGTAGGTGGTCTCATGATGAATAGAACTGCAGAAGATATGGCTCGGTCATCCAGGAAGTCAGAGACTAGAGAAGGACCACGCAATCCTCATAAGAATCAACTCCCACATTCAGAACAGGATTCATTTATTCAGAGAGTGATTACCCATGACCTAGGCACCTTCTATGAGGTCCCATCTCTTAAAGGTTCCACAAACTCAACATCACCACATGGTGGACCAGGCTCCCAGTATGGAAACTGTTGGGGTGCAGACACAGACCATATCCAAACTATGGCAAATTATAATATGACACTGCAAACAAATGCTGCCTATCTTTTATGTAACATGACTAATAAAAACTCAGAGACAGAAATTGGGGTTCAACCTGAAGATTGAACCCCAATCTGCAAAGCAGTCGGTCACTGGTTCTTACCTTGCATTTGGATGCTTGCATTATGGTGTTGCTCTTTGCTTATTTCTATGCTTTAATTTGATTTATTGCTATTGCCTGTATGTGTATGAAGTGTGTGAGCGCATATGTGCATGGACACACAGGTATCATGGAGTGTGTGTGGAGGTCAGTTTTCTCCTTCCACCTTCATGTGGGTACCATGGAATACACTCGGGCTGTCAAGCTTGTGCAGACAGCACTGTGATCTGCTGCGTCACCTCGCTGGAGCCCAGTGAGTGCTGCTGTTTAACATGCTCTTCAGAAGCAGTGTTGCCTGTGAGCCTACAGCCATGTTAGAGTCAGTTAGGTTTGGGGATGGAGCAGGAATATTTCACAGAGGTAGCTTCCCTTGCAGCATCACATCCAAAGACCCATAATGTCATATTGTCCCATAGTTTGAAGGTTATTAGAGCTGGGCACTGTACACCTGGACCATCTGTTCTCAAGTTCCACAGTGACTTTTCACCCCATTAGTTTGGTAGCATCTGATGATCATGGCCAAGGTTGACCAGTTCCACAGGGTTAGCAATTCACTATTTTCTAACTGGGAGAGTCCTTTGACATTTATTTACTTTATTTCTTCTGAGGAGAGAGCTTTCGCCATAAGTTGTCTTGAAAGAGAGTTCATAAAAAAAAGACTGGTAAGTACTTGATTCTTTCTCCTTGTTGGTCAGATGGCAAATATATTAGTCAGGACTCTTCATAGAAACAGAGCCAGTGAAAAGATGTAGATGGGGAGACAAGAGAAAAATTTGCTAGTAGAACTGGCTTGTGTAATTATAATGACTGGGAAGTCTCAAATAGACCTTTGCAGGCTGGTGACCAAAGGAGGCCAGCAGAATTACTCAGTCCCACATCTGAGGCCTTAGAACCAGAGTAGCCAATGATGTGACACAATCTCAGACCAAACGCCAGAGGATCAATCTGGCTACAACTACTGGTATAAAGCCTGGACTCCCAAGGCCGTAGATCCTGAACCACTGATATACAAGGCAGGAGAGCATTCTCAGGGCAAGAACCAATGCTTAATCCTCAGTGTCCTAAACATACCTTGTAACTATCCTGCCCTAGAGACGGGACTGTCTACTATTCTGTGGAACCCTGCCCGCTGCTGGTAGAAACAAAACTTAGAGAGTGTGTCAGGGCTACTCCTGGCTTGGGTTTTCTGGACTTTGGTGGCTAGTTCTAGAAGATAGTATTTTTAATATTTTATTTTTGAAGTTATGTACATGTGTGTGTGTGTATGTGTGTGTGTGTGTGTGTGTGTGTGTGTGTTTGTGCACATGAGTCCAGTGCTCGTGGAGGCCACAAAAGAGTGCTAGATTCCCTGAAGGTGGAGTTACAGGCAGTTTTGAGTTGCCTGATATGGGCGCTGGGAGCCAAACTCAAGTCCCCTGGAAAAGCAGTGCCTGCTCTAACAGCTGAGTCATCCCTTTGGTCACTAGAAGACATAAACGTTATGAGTTCATATCTATAACCTCAATTCAAAACAAAAGTACAAGGCTTTGATATTATTAATTTTATGTTTGTGTTTTACTTCTCTTATACTGAAAATCGTAGCTCCCAGTAACAACATAATTATGTGTTTGCTTTATCTCTGGCTATGCAACATGTAATTGTTATACATTTGTTTTACGCTCATGTCATCATTGTTCTTGTAAGCACTCTGTATTTTAAGTGACGTGAGCTATCTTCAAGGCTATTTTTTGACCTTAAATGCCACTAGTGTTGTGTGTTGAAAGTACTCTGTACTGGCATATCACTGTTTAAGTAAAGAAAAACCATGTTGGCTGTCTCACTTAGTGTTGACTGAGTTTTCTGTCCTGCCTAGTTCCTGCCGTCATTAAGTCCCAAAGAAATCACACAGAAGTCTACATTAACTATAAACTGATTGGCCCATTCGCTCAGGCTTCTTATTAACTCTTATAACTTATATAGCCCGTTATTCTAGTATGTTAGCCACATGGTTCGGTACCTTTTTTAGCTTGGCAGTCATATCTTGCTTCTTCTGTGGCTGGCTCACAACTGCAGAAAGAGCTTCCTTCTTCCCAGAATACTCCTGTTCTCATTGACCTGCCTCTACTTCCTGTCCAGTTGTCCCACCTATACTTCATGCCTGGCTACTGATCAATCAGTGTTTATTTAAAATATAATTGACAGAATACAGTTGTCCCACACCAACGTTGAATAGACAGTAGCAAGACAAGAATGGAACTAAGAAAGTCATCCAGAGGCTCTCATTAATTTTTCTTTAGTTCATTTCGGTAAGGCTACCACTCAAGCCAGTCTTACCAGATTCATCAATCTGCTCTTAGTCGCCTGCCTTCATCTCACTTGACCAATCAGAATCACTAGAAAAAGTTGACTTCACACCCTCCTTGTGAAACATTTTCTTCCTTATCTCTTAACAGCTTACTTTCAAATTCGTAGCTTCACCCAAAACTTCACAGCCTCAAGACGGACACAACCCAACTTCCTATTGAAAAATCCCCACTTGGACAGCAGTGGGAGTTACAAAACTCATTTGTGCAAATCCAAGTCTCTGATGCATTTCTCAATTTGTTCTACTCCGTTCTTTCCCTATTTGAAATAGCAACTTATTTTCCAGTAGCTCAACTAAAACTATCTTGACGTCACTTTTCTCTCCTTTTTCCCCTCCTCATTCCATATACACTCACACACTTAATGAAATGGTTCTAGTGTGGTGTGGGTGCATATGTTCATCCCATCATTAAGAAGCCGAGGACTGCTGTTTAAGGTTAGCCTGTGGTATATGGTGAGTTTGAGGACGGCCTGGGCATGAGTCTTGTCTGTCCCCTGTACCAAATGTACCCAGAGTAGATCCACTTCTCACTACATCTGTCGCTCTCTCTCCAAATTGTAGTACTCTTGCAACTGCATTTCTTTGGGAAGAACAAAAATAGCTAACAGAACAGCTGGTATGCAAATCGGAAGAAACTGAGGAGTTACTGGAGAGGCAGAGCCTTTTAAGTAGGTTAAGAAGTCATCTAAGTGAGGAAGGCCTCCAGAAATCCATAATGTCCAACAGTTATTACAATTGGCATTTTTTCAATGGACTCACACAGGTCATTATTTTCTGAAACAAGCACTTAATTTTCATAGGAAGTATTATTTTTTATTTTCTCTTACCTAATTTACTTACATACAATTTAATAGAATTATATAATTAAAAATACAAAGCACAAACGTATTTACAAAAAGGTAAATACATATCCAAGTGGGTGGGAACAGAAGTTCTTGCCTGTGCTCCAGAGGTGTCTGGGAATTGAGGTGAAGACAGCTTCTTTTACAGAGAAAGTGTCAGACCAGGAATAGCCACATGGGAAAGGTGGTACTACATCTATGACTGCCCTCCTTTGCTTTCCGTTGCTGGGATAAACGCCATGACCCAAAGCAACCTGGAGTGGAGAGGGTTTCATTTACTGAATTGGTGTGGACATGGTTTTATGGCAAAATGACTCGAGAACTGAACAGCTATGAGTATTGTTCTTTGAGAAACTACTTGGAAATTGATTGTGTCAGGATATTGAAAAGATCAGTTTTCTCAAAGAAGTGGGTGGCAAGAATAGATTTAAGACATTGAGAAAACAACAAAACAGGAAACCGAGTGAAATATAAAGAATTGGTTTCCTGTGCACATGTGTTATGAAGGGTCAGAAAGAGAAAGGTGGTTATATTCATGCGTTGATATGGATGGATGCAGAGATAGTTTTTGCCAATAGGTACTCACTCTGAGAGAGGCGATGAGGAGACAGGAGAGTGACAGCTGAGTCAGCCAAGCAAGAGACTAATATTTTTATTCCCTTTAAGGACTTATTTTTCTCAAATAATGAAAAGGAAGCATGCCCGCTATAGAATGCTTGCTTAAAAATTTAAAATTAACCCCCAGTTAGAATCCTAAATAGTGGGTGGCCCTACCACTTAAAAAATGAATAAAGTTTAAAATGAAGGACAAAAGCAGTCCATGGCAGCTTAACCAGGTAGATGGCTTCCACATCGAGTAGTTTACACACTGCACTTAAAATATTTTGTAATGAATTAATTTTTAATTGTATGATGTGTTCTCCTTACCAGAACATGTCAGATGTGGTATACACACACGGGAGAAGTTTGACTTTACATATATTACTGTCCTCGTCTGTTTTCTGTTGCTGTGATAATCACCAGGACCAAAAACAGCCTAGTGAGAAAAGGAGAATATTTGCTCTTCCAGGTCACAGCCCAGTACTGAAGGAGACAGGAACTCAGAGAGGGACATCAAGGCAGGAAATGAAGCAGAGCCATCGAGGAACACTACTTACTGACTTGGACTCTGACTTGCTCTGCTATCTTTCTTATATAACCCAGACCCATCAGCCCAGGGTGGGACTGTCCACAGTGATCTGGAACACATCAATTGGCAATTGAGTAAATGTCCCCCAGATGTTCCCACAGGCCCAATCTAATGGAGGTAATTCCTTAGCTAAGCTTCCCTCCTCCCAGGTATGGATAGCATGTGTCAAGTTGATCAAAATTAACAAGCACAATGAGCGTGGAGTCTTTAGCAATGATTACTCTAATTGAGTTTGAAGAAAGAATTTCACTCAAGGTATATGAAAGGGATATCCTCTCATGGCTACCACCAGATTCTCCCTGCACTGTTCAAATGCTCGCTTGCTCTCTCCCTCCCTCTCTCCCTCCCTCCCTTCTTCTTCCTCTTTGTCTTCTTTCCCCCCTCTACCTCCCTCCTCTTATTATGACTGTCAAACAAATATTATGAAGTCATCTCTTCATTCATAGGTTAAATGGGATGAAATTCATAGTAAAGCAGGTCATCTCAGTTCCTGGGAGCAGTTGTTTATTACAAGTTGAATTATCTGTCATCTGTCGAGGTATCTAAGCTGCCAGTGATGAAATCTCCTTGGAAGTCCTTCAAGGACACAGACAGAAAACACACCCAATTGGTAGAGATTTCAAAGGATGCTCAGACGTAAGGGCAGACAGTAGGAGTTTGGGACCTACTTTCTTGCTGTAACCCTTTTTTCAAAGGCATTATGTAATCTCAGGGTCGGAGCAGATCAATTCCCACCAAGAACTGTGTGTTTCTCCTTTACCAAGTTAGCTTTACCTCACTCTTAGTACACCAAAGGATTCACTCCCAATTTCATGCGCCTCAACCACAATCTTCTGTCAATGTCTTAAAGCTAAAGAAGTTAAGTCATGAATATTTTAAACACATTGAGATGTCCATGGGATATTAGGAAGTTCCCTTTTTGATCAATAACACAATAGAAAAAAATGCCATACCGTGTCATAGCATTCTTTCAGTTTTTTAAAAAGTAGCTAGTTGCAGACACAGCTCACAAAACACCTCTCTCCATTTCTTTCCGCTTTTCTCAGAGACCAACCCTGCCATTTGTTTCCTCTCAGAGCTCTCTAGAAATGCTCCCAGCACAAGGCAGCACAGACTCTTGTTTTCAACATGTTTTCTCTCTGTGCCTCACATTCCTCTTCCTCTGCATTGAACAGGGTTCTTGTCGATGAGCCCAGCTGGTTCTCATTTCCATAGTTAAAGGAGTCACACTTGATGAATTCTCTGTACACTAGATTTACACGGGGGCATTTTCAGTGCTTTAATATTTGTAACAGTTCCTAAGAAATGCTAGGATAAAATGTGTGTGTGTGTGTGTGTGTGTGTGTGTAAGATAGAAAATCCTAGGAATAAGTTTGCTAAGTTAAGACATACATTATTTTTTAATTTAAAAAAAAATGCCCAATTTCTCTTCTTGGGGTGGTTCCCTTCTTGACACAGCGGTGTTTCCGTTTCCTCACACCCCCCAACTCTGCCACGTGTCTTTAGCTTGCTGATCACCAGTAGGATGAGAAAAGGTACCGCCTCCAGACTGTTCTTATTTTGTGTTTATTGCACACTATGGTTCTATGGGGTTAACTGTGTTTTCCAATGAAGGGTATTTTATAATTTTGATGGCATTTACCTGTGTGCAAATATGAATCACAGAACATGCCATGGTTATTTTCACTGGCTTCTTAAATTGCTAGAGCCGCCCTAACAAGGTATTTACTACTCGTATGGCTTTAACAACAGAAATGTACTACTATCTGACAGTCTGGAGGTCGGAAGTCAAAAGAGGAGATCGATGCAGGGCGGCTCTGCAGGACTCTGTCCCATGCCCTTCTACCAAGTCCTGGGATCTATAGACATCCTTGGCTGAGTGGAAAGGCTTCCCTGGAAGGTGGGAGGTGGGTCTTTATACTGTATTTCTCTGTACATGTCTATTTCTACATCTAACTCTTACTGGGTATGTGCGTGCATGCGTGCCCATGCGTAGACCAGCGAACTAGGCTGGGTATTTTTTTTCTATTGTTATTCATTTTATTTTGTGAGACAAATGCTCACACTGAACCTGGGTTTTGGTTAGACTGGCTGGCCACTGGAGACTGGGGTTCTTTGTCTCTGCTCCGCATATGCTCCTGTGCCTAACTTTGACACGCATGCCCAGCGTCTCAGGCACTACATGTGCTTTACCCACGGAGCCGTTTCTCCAGCCCCAGTTTCTTCCTTTCTACATCAGCCCAGTTATATGGGATGTGGAACTTCCCCAGTGACTTAATATAAAATCAATCATCTACAAAGATGGTTTTTAGCTATTTAATTTTTAAAAAATTATTGTAAGTAAAATATCACCACATCACATTTTTCTTTCCTTTCTTCCCTCCATCTCCTCCCATGTTCCTCCTCTAATATTCCCTCTCCAGTTGACGGCCTCTTTGAATGAATTAACCTCTCCCTTAAATGAGGCCCCAGTTGGTTATCCAGTACAAAGTGGCAAGTACTGAAATAATGTAGTCCCAAGCCACACTAAATGTACTCAAAAAAATGTGTGTGTGTGTGTGTATTCTGTGTTGTGTGTGTGTATTCTACAAAGCTCTTCTTCCTAAATAAGGATACATTCAGAAATACTAGGTGAAGGTTTCAACAACTTTGTGGTACACACACACACACACACACACACACACACACACACACACACACGAGATACCCAGAAGTGAAGTAGTGAAGTGACCCCACAGTCAGTAAGAGTCAGACCCTTCCTTTCTAGTCTTGTATCCTGAGATGTGTTTTTTATCCTCAAGCTTCTTGTCAGAGAACGGTTGCAGCAATTGTAGTCATTGTGTCCTCCATAATCACATCTAAGGAGCAAAGGTCAGGGAGGCTGGGCTTGATTTCAGGATGCTTCTCATCAGATAAGAATATTTTTCTCAGAATCCTTCCTTCATGCTTCTGATCTCTTCTTAAATTTCACTGGCCAGAAGTGACCCGCATGGCTAGACCAGTGTGTAAGGAAGTTTGAGAAATGTTTTGGAATCTTCATTGGAGACATGCTATCCAGAGAAGAAGGTGAAGGAAATCTGTTTGACCAGGACTAACTGTATCTGCCACATCACATGGTGATGCAATATTGACATGTATACTCCAAACTTTCAAAATCAAGTCTCTGTATGATTGCTCTGAACTTTCTTTGGAATTGTGGTGCTGAGTTTTGGTTTCATTTCCCTGATCAATTAGGTCAACTGATCATCTTTTATACATCCATTTGGTCATCCAGACTTCTTCTGCTTTGCCTATCTTTCTACATTCAATATCCTAATCTCTTGTCAAATATATGGATGGTCAACATAGTCTTCCAATCTGTGGCTTCATTCTTGACTTTATCTGTGGTACCCTGATATAGAAGGGTCATCTGTCTATGTGTTACTTTCTTTGGTTAATAAAGAGACTTCCTTGGCCTTTTAAGAGGGCAGAAAATTAGGTGAGCGGAGTAGACAGAACAGAATGCTGGGAAGAAGGAAAGTGAGTTAGATGCCATGGAGCCAGCCGCCAGGTCAGACATGCTGAATCTCTCCCAGTAAGCCACCACCTTGTGGTGCTACACAGATTATTAGAAATGGGTTAATCAAGATGTGAGAGTTAGCCAATAAGAGGCTAGAACTAATGTGCCAAGCAGTGTTTAAAAGAATACAGTTTCCGTGTAATTATTTTGGGTAAAGCTAGCCGTGAGGGAGCTGGGTGGGACGAAAAGCAGGCCTGCTCACCTCGTCACTACAGTACCCTTTATCCTGAAAACCTAAATGTTGTTGCAACTATGTTTCCTCTTATGGCTGTGCCTCTGTATCTTACTCAAGAATAGATATTTTTAATGTGACATTATAAAGAGTGGTATAACTTTAAAAATGATAAGCTGCTACTTTTTGCAGTTAAGTCCCTTAGCTATCTGGAATTTATCTTTGTGTATTGTGAAATTAGAAAAATAATTCCATCACCACCTTCAGGTGGATAATCAGTTATATGAATGCTATTCATTGAATATTTCACTTGACCCAGAGTTGGTAATGCCACCTCCACTGCCTATTTGAGCTAAAATCCCAGCACATATGTGAGAAGCTAGATGTAGCTGCACTAAGGCCTGTCATCCAAAGCTGTGGGGAGTGGAGACAGGGGATCATTGAGGTTTGCTGGCCATAAGCTTGGCCCCAGGTCAGTGAGAGACCCTATCTCAAGGGAATAAAGTGAATGGTCATGGGGCAGGACACCTTGTCCTCCTTGAGCCTCTGTGAGTGTGTGCAAAAGTGTATGCATCAGGGCTGGAGAGATGACTCAGTAGTTAAGAGCACTGGCTGCTCTTCCAGAGGTCCTGAGTTCAATTTCCAGCAACCACGTGGTGGCTCACAACTATCTGTAACAAGATCTGGTGCCCTCTTCTGGCATGCGGGCATACATGGAGGCAGAATGTTGTATATATAATAAATAAATAAATAAATCTTTTTTAAAAGTATATGCATCTGCACACATGTGCATATACTTCATATATACATACACCAAACTTGCACATGTACACTTTATTTTAAAGGTTGGTTACTTTTTATCACTAAGTCAACTGTATGTGTATACCCTAATTTGTTTATCAACTTACTGGATGGCGGACACTTGACATTTTGAATATGATAAAAGAAGGTGTTCTAGACATTAATGTGTAAATTATTGTATGGACATATAGTTTTATTTGGAGGTGGCAAACATCCAGAAGTAAAGAGTTGGACCAAATGGCAAAAGACTGTTTAACTTCTTAAGAAACCACCAAACTGTCTTGAATGGTGCTGGGATAGTGTTAAAGGTATGGACACAGTTTTAAAGGATAATGTTTTGGAAGGGATAGATAAGGTTTGCGTACATTGCTCAAGAGCATGTGTTCACAGCTTTGTCCGCACTGTGGTGATGTGAGAGGTGGGAAAACCTTCAGGGGGCAGGGCCAAGTGGAAGTGACAAAGTCATTAGGCTCATAGAAGAGACTGTGTGCATCTCCTGTGGAGGGTTAGTTCCTAAGATGGGGTTATGGAAAGAACAAGACTAAGGGCTGGGGATGTAGCTCTTTAAGTAGAGGCTTATCTAACATGTACTAAGCCCTGGGTTCTATTTTTAACACTCTATAAAACTTGATATGCGATAATCACAACACTTGGAAGGTTGAGGCAGGAGAATCAGAAGTAAGAGAGCATTCCCAGTTACACCATGAATTCAACGCCAGCCTGAGATACATGAGATACTGCCTCTAAAACAAGAAGAGAAATGGAAAGGGGCTCTTTATGGGCTCCTTTATCAGGATGTGATCTCTCCCACATTAAAAACAATCAAGTTATACTGCACTGATAAAGTATAAGTATAAATTTGCTTTCGTGACACTGGGAAACTGTTGTTGCTGTTTGTTTTTTCAAGACAGGGTTTCTCAGTAGCCTTGGGTGTCCTGAAACTCACTCTGTAGACCAGACTAGCCTCAAACTCACTGATATCCACCTGTCTCTGCCTCCAGAGTACTGGGATTAAAGGCATGTGCTACCATTGCCCACAAGACATTGGGAACTTTTCAGAGAGAATGATAAGTAGGTTTTCAGGAATACAGGAATTTAAAGAGGTTACAAATGACTGTCGCAGAATTGCTAAGCCTAAAATTTTTTGATGTGTCATTCTGATTTACACTTTCAGGAAAATTTCTAACCAAACCGATGACTGATAAGGAAGTTTAGCTATTATCCTAAAAGAAAATATGCTAAGCTTTGAAATGGGCAAGGAAAATGAGGACATGGAAGGTGTGTTTGTACATGTTGCTTTCTTCATGACACATGTATGTTATGTTTAAGTGAAAGTAGTGTTCTCCCAAATAAATTCTCAAGATACAGTATTTGATATAAGCAAAGAAACAGATCATCTCTGTGCCTCCCCTGCATTACATGTAGAAGCCATGCAGTTCTTGGCACAACTTTCTTTCCAGTACTTGAAACGATCTTGTCTCAGCCTTCCTCTTCCTTTGGTATCAGGTGGACCTGTCACTGTGAAGCCCTTCCTTCAGCTTGACACATTGTGTTCACTAAGCATTTTTCACAACTCTTCATTTTGCTTTTTGATGGCGTGCATGTTTTATCTTCCACAGTCTTCACGTTGGCAAGCCCGAAAGCTCAGTCCTTCTATTGAGACCACCACCACCACCACCACCACCACCACCACCACCACCACCACCCACCACCATCACCACCACCACCACCACCATCACCATCACTACCACCACCACCACCACCACCACCACCACCACCACCACCACCACCACCACCATCTTCTCTTCTTTGTCCTTCTCACAAGCCCCTTTCTCTGGTCTATGACTTCCTGTGAACATCTTATGGGCATTTCAAGCTCCAGCCCTCCCAAATTGAATCCATTTCAAGGCCACTTCTGCTGGAAACTCTCTTCCAATTGATGGCCTCTCTATCCTTCTAATACCTCAGTCACCAGCCCTCTAGTTACTGACCCGAAAACTCGTCCAACACCTTATGCTCACGTATACTTCGTCCACTAGAAATCCACAGTGAACTTAGAATCTATCATTTTTTTTTCTTATTTTTCTTTTTCTCTCCTTTCCCCTTTGTGTTAGCTCTGGCTGTCCTGGAACTTACTCTGTAGACCAGGCCGGCCTTGAACTCAGAGATGTTCTTGCCTCTGTCTCCCGAGTACAGGGATTAAAAGTATGCATCACTATGTCCGGACTGCTTTTTCCATCCTGACCAGATATCCTCCCTTCCCCCACCACAGTGCAAAGTTGGCCCTTCTTGTCAGGAGTTCTGATCTTCCTGCCTCTGCCCCGACCTTCTCTCAGAGTCCCGCCAGCAAAAAGGGCAGGGAATTCTTTTGAACTTAAGTTATCTCTTCTACTTCCTGTGCAGGAAGTCTTCTGTTGCCAAAACTCTGCCCTAAGGAGAAGTCCACAGTGAAGGTTAAATTTACATTTCTTCCTTGTTTCCATCAGTTCCTCCCTGCTTGCTTTGCTCCAGCCAAAAGGTTCCTTTCCACACATCAACTATTAGGACCTTCTTTCCAGAACATTCTTCCTGCGGATGTCAGTGCTCTAAGCTTCTGTCTTCCTTCAGGTCTTTGCTCAGTGCCATCTAATGCCCCCCCCCATAGAACGTTGAACACTGCTTTCCCCTCCCCCAGCACTCCCATGGCTTTCTAACACGCTTTATGACTTTCACGGTCTTTATCTCATTCTCTGATTTACCCTCTGCATTTCACACATGGAAAATTTTAACTAAGTATTTTCAAGATTTCTGATTTGGCCATTTCCAAGAACCCCTTCAAACTGGAGTTTCCTTTTTTTTAAAAAAAAAAAAATTTCCATATATTACATCCTAATCAAAGTTTCTCCTCCCTCTTCTCCTCTTAGCCCCCCCCCCACACCTCCCATCACCCCCAGATCCATTCCTCCTCCTTTCCCTTCAGAAAAAGGCTGGCCTCACAGGGATTGATATCAAACAAGCATGGCTTATCTAGTTATATTAATAAGACTAGGCACATCCCCTCACATTAAGACTGGATGAGGCAACCCAGTAGGAGGAAAAGGATACCGAAAGCAGACAAAAGAGTTAGAGACAGTCCCCACTCCCTCTGTTAGGAGTTCCACAAGAACACTAAGCTACAGAACCATGACGTATATACAGAAGACCTGGGTCAGACCCATACAGGATCTCTGTTTGATAGTCGAGTTTTTCTGAGCACTCTGAGCCGTGGTTAATTGATTCGGTGAGCTGTTTTTCTTTTTTCTGTTGCGGAGTAAATGAATGCAGACAGATTGTAAAAAATATATACAGCTTTAATGGGGAAATAGACTTACAGTACCACGGTTCCCGGGGAGAACAGGAAGCAGAAGGAGAGGCTTGGCAAACGCCCAGCAGATTTATAGGTAAACATTAGCCGAGGCGAACACGCCCCCTAAGGCTGGGCTTAACCCTACATTTTTCTTTTCTTTTTTTTTTTTGAAATTTATTTATTTATTTTTATTTTTTTTGTTTTTTTAGTTGTTGAAAAAAATATTTCCGCCTCCTCCCCGTTTCCCATTTCCCTCCCCCCCACTCCATTCCCCCTCCCTCTCGAGAATGAAGAGCAGTCCATATTCCCTGCCCTGCAAGAAGTCCAAGGTCCTCCCACTTCTATCCAGGTCCAGGAAGGTGAGAATCCAAACAGGCTAGGCTCCCACAAAGCCAGCTCATGTATTAGGATCGAAACCTAGTGCCATTATCCTTGGCTTCTCATCAGCCTTCATTGTCCGCCATGTTCAGAAAGTTCGGTTTCATCCCATGCTTATTCAGTCCCAGTCCTGCTGGCCTTGGTGAGCTCCCAATAGATCAGTTCCACTGTCACAGTGGTTGGGTGCACCCCTCGTGGTCCTGACTTCCTTGCTCATGTTCTCCCTCCTTTTGCTCCTCATTTGGATCTTGAGCTCAGTCCAGTGCTCCAATTTGGGTCTCTGTCTCTATCTTGATCCATCGCCAGATGAAGGTTCTAAGGTGATATGCAAGATATTCATCAGTATGGCTATAGGATAGGGTCATTTCAGGTTCCCTCTCCTCAGTTGCCCAAGGTACTATCTGGGGACATCTCCCTGGACACCTGTGAGCCCCTCTAGAGTCAAGTCTCTTGCCAACCCTAAGATGGCTCCCTTTATTAGGATATATATTTCTCTGCTCCCGTATCCACCCTTCCTTTATCACAACCATCCCATTCCCCCAAACTCCCCCCCCCCATCCTCCTCTTCTCATGTTTCGCACCCCATTTCCCCTTAGTCCCATGCCACCTCACCACCAAGTTCCCAGTTTTTGCCGGGCAATCTTGTCTACTTCCCATATCCCGGCAGATGACTATATGTTTTTCTTTGGGTTCACTTTCTTATTTAGCTTCTCTAGGATCACAAATTATATGCTCAATGTCCTTTATTTGTGGAGTAAGGGGCACACTCATCCATTGCTGGTGGGAATGCAAACTTGTGCAACCACTTTGGAAATCAGTGTGGCGATTTCTCAGGAAATTTGGGATCAACCTACCCCAAGATCCGGTAATACCACTCTTGGGAATATACCCAAGAGATGCCCTATCATATGACAAAAGCATTTGTTCAACTATGCTCATAGCAGCATTATTTGTAATAGCCAGAACCTGGAAACAACCTAGATGCCCTTCAATGGAAGAATGGATGAAGAAAGTGTGGAGTATATACATATTAGAGTACTAGTCAGTGGTAAAAAACAATGACTTCGTGAATTTTGCATGCAAATGGATGGAAATAGAAAACACTATCCTGAGTGAGGTAACCCAGACCCAAAAGATGAACATGGGATGTACTCACTCGTAATTGGTTTCTAGCCATAAATAAAGAGCTGTTTTTCTTGAGACCCTGTTTAGAAATTCCTCATTGCTTTCTGCGTCTCGCCAATCATTCACTTCGCCCACAAGGTGGCAGTCTTTCCATTAAATTCAGGCTGGAGTGGCCTTAGGGACCGTGTTTGTTTTCTTTGAGCAGAGACAGCTTGACAGCTGAAAAGTTCATAAAACGTGTATCGCTACCCCCTCGAGAGCTAAATGTGTTGAAGAAATGGGGGTGTAGGTGTCAAAGCCTCCCACAGAAGTGGCACATTATGGAGGTGGAAATGCCATTATTATGGAAGTGGTTTACATTTAGAATAGAGGTGGATACTCAGTGCAGGCTGTCCACATAAAAACCGGGTTTAACAATCACACACATATATGTTTCTCCCCTCAGAATAACCCTTTACCTTTTCCTTCCAAACTCATGTTATTCTAGCATCTAGAAATGACCGTCCAGTTCTATTCTTGACTATCTCCTATGGTCTAGAGACACAACTCCCCTGGGAATCATAACTTTTTCTTCTAGAAGCCTATTTTGAACATAGCTGCATAGTTTTATTTTTCCTGTGGGAGGCAGCATTGTCTATCAAAAAGAGAAGATCTGCTGCTGTGAACATAGCTGCGCACATGTCCTTGTGATATGAATAGTCAGAACCTGGAAACAACCTAGATGTCCCTCAACCAAAAAAAAATGGATAAAGAAAATGGTACATTTACAGAATGGAGTATGAGTCAGAGGTAGAAAATAATGACATCTTGAAATTTGCAGGCAATGGATGGATCTAGAAAAACACCTTATTGAGTGGAGTAACCCAGACTCAGAGAGACAAATAAGAAAGACTTAAAACAAAGAAAAACCAACCTACAGTCCACAGCCTCAGAGAACCTAGATAACAAAGAGGACCTTAACAGAGACATACAAGGATCTACATAGGAAGGAGAAAAAGAGAAGATTGGCGTCATGGGAGAGGGTAGAAGTGAAGAGGGGAGGAAAGAAGAGGAGTGAAGAAAAATGTATAGCTTTTTTTTCTAATTCTAAAAACAATTAGAAAAGAGAGAACATTTGACCTGCAAAGCAGTTCTGTTGCTGGCTAGTTGCCCTTGGGCAGGGCCTAAGCGGCTCTGAGCTCCAATCTCTTGTAAGAGACTAGAGTGCCCCTCGGTGGCTGGTGGGAGATTCTGATGTAAGCATGAGCCATGGGATCTTGAGCAGCATCTGTCTCACAGGGTCATTATGGTATGGTCACGACTGCCACCCTGTTTCTCTATTGCTGCTTTCTAACTTCGGCCACCTGGAATCAACCAACCCTGAGTAACTTAGTGGAGAGGGAAGGAGCGAGGGCAGACTATAAGAAGTGGTCCATGGAGGTGGGAGCAGTAGAGTGAAGGGGGCCATTGACAGGAGCAGAGGGTAGCAAAGGGGAGTACCCATCATCCACCTCAAGGCCTGACACGCAGGCTAACTTACTCCATGCCAAGCCTCCAAGCCTCCAGCTTGAAAGAGAGGGGAAAAAACTGCCCTTAGACCAAGATTCTCCTCCACCAGAAAACCTTCCTTCCAGCAAGTCAAAAGGCTGCCTGGGGCTTCTTGTGGAACTTCTGTTCAGCTCCCACATGCACCAAGGCATTCCAGCTGTCATACGCTTTTAGATTCTCTGGTACCCCAAGATGGTTCATTACTGTCTAGACCTTAACCCAGGACCACTGGGAACATTCTAGGATTGTGTGAGTCGGGTTTATTGCCCTCTGTGAAAGGCAAAATACTCATCACGACGGGGGGGGAGGGGCAGGCAGGTGTGGTTTCCACCAGGAAACATGTGGGGTCTGACTTGGTTTTGCGGTTCAAGGGAAGATTCAAGGAGACTGGCTTTACCTGTGCAATGTTAGGGAGATGACAGGATGCATCTGAATTCTTTGATATGAAATCTTGATGAATTCTCTCCACCAGGCTGGAAGCATGAAGCTCAGGTCGGTACAGGTTAAGTGGCTGTCACTTCTATTAGCCATGTGCAAAGATCGTTCTACATCGTTTCCTCATGTGTGTGACTTCTTTCTGTCTGCATTTGAATTACAATCTACCATCGCTTTGTCTGATGCTGGTGTTCTGTAGAATTGCTTGAGATGAACTGAAGAAACTTAAGATGTGGTTTAGGTATGAGGTCACATTGCTCCACCTCTCTGAAAATCAGAGCCGTTTCTTCTTCATTTCCTCCTTTCCCCCCAATATCTCCACAAACAACCTATGCATTTCCTGTCCAGGGGAGGAGCAGCTAAGGCAACTAGCTTATCACTAGTGACTCAGTCTGGGAAGAAGTGTTCCCAAGGGAAAGAAAGAAACCTGGGAACTTGCCCAGTTTCCTTGTCATATGGACCCTGGGTAGATAGACTGACCATAGCACCCAGAACAGAACCTTATTATTTTTAGACCCTTAGCAGAATGCCCTTGAGTGTATTATGCTTCTAGCATCATTTCCAGAAAATATATTCAGAATCTGTAAGGTATGGCTTTCAGAAAAGTCACACAAAATGAGGACCTCTAGGGGAATGAAATTGAACCACGTCCTTCTAGCTAACCACATGATCTTACCTTCTATTCCCATCTAAAAAGCATGTACCATAGGCAGGATAGAAAGGGGAACTCAGGGGACTTAGCAGAGTGGCCATCTTTTCTGTGTTTTGTCTGAGATTTTTTATTACCCATCTCCTTGACCTTGTTGACAAAGTCTGGCCTTGGAGTCCACCTGTGTTTCGTGTGTGATTTAACAAGGAAGTATTTTAAAGCTGGAGGGAAAAGTTCATTGTATAAACAGGTCTGCAGGTCACTTTCCTTACCCCAGAGTTCACATCTTGAGATCCAGGATGAGGGATGCCGTATTAGCCGATTCCATGCTCCTTAACCTGATAATGCATGTGAAAAGATAATGGGTTCTGGAACCGAAGACCCTGTGGCGAGAGCTAACATTCAGGTCAGGACCACGCATATTTGCTCCAATACTGAGTAGTGTTTTTCTTGAGTATGTTTAAGTGCCCCATGGACAGATATGTTTATCTTTCTTGATACCAGCTGGGACACATTGTAGAACTTACAGCAGCTCCCAAGAAAATATGAAATGAAAGAACATATAGAAGAAACAACCTACATGCCCATTGACTGAAGACAAATTGATACATTACACAATGGGGTATTGTCCAGCATTCCAAGGGGAGAAGAGTCAATACATACTATGTGGTGTTTTGAATGGGAATGGCCCCCATAGACTTGTATATTTGAATAGTTGGTTCCTAGTTGAACTGCTTGGGAATGATTTGGAGGTGTGGCCTTATTGGAGATATGCCACTGTGAGGAAGCTTTATGGTTTCAAAAGACCAATGCCAGACTCGTTCTTGCTCTCTCTGCCTTCTGCTTGCAGATCAGGATGTAAGCTCTCAGCTACTGCTCCAACACTGAGCCTGCCCATCTGCCACCATGCTTCCCGCCATGATGCTCATGGACTCACAGTCTGAAGCTCTAAGCCAGCCCCAGTTAACAGCTTTCTTTTATAATCTATTTTCGTCATGGTTTTATCATAACAATACTAACTCTAATTAAGATATAATACAGCATGACTATCCTAAGAACATCATGCTAAGTAAAGTAAGACATATATAAAGATTCCAGTTGCATGAGGTACCTAGCATAGTTGAAATGAAACAGAGAGAATTGTAGCCAAGGGTAGGGTAGAGGAAGGTCAGGGCGTTAATGCTAATGGGCTGCAAAGTGTAATGACTCTATTTATCTGTATGTGTAAAAACAGTCAGGATGGACTGGAAAGTGAATCTCAGTGGTAGAGCACTTGCCCAGCATGTGTGGTGCAGGGAGTTTAGTTCCTAGCACTACAAAAACCAAAGTGAAATCACCCAATGCCACCACTGTCATGGTGTTGTGTGTCTGTAGTCCCAGCTACTCCTAAATTTTGTTATTATAAGAAAAGAGGAGATTGTGTCTTGATGAGTACAAACTAAAGACAAGCATAGTTGAGAAATAAGGTTGGGAAAGATTTACCATAGAGATCAGGTTCGAGAAGGAAAAAGATGGTGCACAAGTCTGGGGGCATGCTTAGGTAAAGACTGTGAAGCATATGTTTGTGGGATTAAAATGGCGGACAGGAGCACTTCTGGTCATGCTTGGCTTGAATGATAAATATGGCAGCCAGTAACACCTCTGGGCAACCTCAGTTTTATAGATAGATAGATAGATAGATAGATAGATAGATAGATAGATAGATAGATAGATAGATAGATAGATTAGATAGGGAGAGAGAGAGAGAGAGAGCAACAACAAAAGGTTTTAGCAGTAAAGGAAAGGACACTTTGAAAGTGTGTTTCTTAGGGGTTTCCCCCTAAAACTTAAATCCTAACATATTTCTATTTGGCTACAATTTTTTTTGAAAAGAGTGGGTAAAAAGATTTTGAAAACGATTTTTATGATATATGCAAGATGATGCTTTTGTTTTTCTTTTTGAAATACAAATTCTTCCAAGTAGAATCAACTCTTTCATGTCAGATCCAGCAGTATTGCTCCAGTTTCCACTCCCAAAAAGAGAACTCAGGTTTTAGTCCCGGGTTTCTCCAATCTTTACTGTAATTTGAACTGGAGTATAAGACCTAAGAGACGCATATAAGAATAATTTGGGGAACATTGTGAGTTTTGCTGATTAAGTAAGAGCTTGCTGATGAGGAATTCTGATGTGTGGCTGGTTCTCAATGCTGATAACTTCCCTTTCCACCAGGCCTTCTTCAAAGTGGGAAACACTCTCAGCCTTGCGTCTTCTTCTGCCTCCGTCTCCTGTCTTATTCTGCCTCAAGGGCTGCAGATGTTACCAAGGGGGAAAGTAGAGGGGTTCTACAACAGCTGGAACTTAGAACAGAGAGTTCTTGAGAAGGCCACTGCAGCAATTGCTGGAATTAAAACATAAACCCTACTGAAAGCAAAGTAGCCGCCAAACGTCTATTTTCTAAATTGCCCATGATAGTACCCCATAAATTTTGATTGACATTAAAGTACATAACATCATAACTTTTTCTGTTTGTGTGTGTAAAAGGGAGAGCACTAATGTTTTCCTGGCATAGTTTTCAAAGGCAGGTGCTGATGGACTTAAACTACCCTGGTCTAGACTTTGGATAGAAATATTATTGAACCTTACATTTTCATTTGTGTCCACTGATTCTCAAACATAACTGGGGTCAGCATTGCCTGGGGGCAAGGGAAGCCATGGGAGCACAGAACCCTGTCCTACATTAACAAGTCCAACTGCAATAGCCCTACTTATTTGAAGTTTTAATTGACACATAGTATTGGATATATTTATGGGCACAATATGGCATTTTGGTCCACATATACACTACTATATAATGATCAGATTAGAGTGATTGGCGTGTTTATCACCTCAGCATTTATGACTTCTCTGTGTTGAGAACGTCCAGTCCTCTCTGCTAGGCATTTTGAAATCTTGTCCTTTTTGAGGGCACTAAGAAACCATAAGTGATTTTATATAAGATGTTGGATAAGAACAAAAAAACCCCAGTTTTCTTCATATTTTCTTCTTAATTTTATCCAGCACTTGGGCCATTTTACCCTCAGTGAGCCTCTGCATGGAGGTTGATTTCCATCTGGGAGGATGCGGTGCACATCTGGTAGGATGATGGACAGGGCTGACTGCCCTGGGTGCTTGGTTCGCAGAGGCGGAGCATTTCTTGCTATTATTTATGCTCCAAAAATATTTCTAAGACTTATTTTTGTTTTATGTGTCTTGTTGTTTTGCCTGTGTGTATGTGCAGTGCCCATGGAGGCCAGGTGAAGGTGTCGTGTCCTCTGGAACTGAACACACAGTTGTGAGCCACTGTGTAGGTGCTAAGAACCAAACCCAGTGAAAAATCTGTTTTCCACATTTCCTTTTATAGCGATCACGACTGCAAGAAGATACTGAGTACATTCAAAAGAGCATTTGTTTCCAAGAATCCATGCAACATCACAGGGGAAGACTATGAGCCACTAATTAAGTTGGTCACTCAGACCGTACCATGTGACAAGGTAACAAGCTATTCCTTTCGCATTTGAGAATAAAAGCCAAAGGGAAGAGGTCCCAGGACCAGAGTTAGGATGCAGAAAGAGAGGCAATCTTGGCATTGGGCATCATTTGATACAGTTGGTGGGGTAGTATTGGTAGAGGGTGGGCTTTGGAGAACTAGGAGACCCTCAGGGTTTAGGATATCTGGGGAAGGAGGGTAAGAGAGAGGAGATGGGAACAGAGAAAAGAATCTAACATCAACCCCACCCCATAAGAACAAAAATAACCCAGACTTACATACTTATGGAACTTCTCCTGGATTATGATATAGTAGACAAGAAGATGGTGACACAAGGCCAATTTGCATTTGAAGAGTGATTTTTACTCTCCTAGCCCTCACCTTCTTAGTTCTTCAGAGACATCCTACGGAGTAGGCAAGCCAGAGATCAGTCTTTTATCACCAGCGAGGAATCTCAAGCTTGGTGAAAAGAAATTGCCCAAGTATAAGAAATGTAAACCAGCTGAAGGCCAGATTGTGGTGGCACATGCCTTTAATCCCAGCATCTGGGAGGCAGAGTTTGGTGGATCTTTGTGAGTTCAAGGCCAGCCTAGTCTACAGAAAGAGTTCCAGGACAGGCCCCAAAAGCTACACAGACAAACTCCGTCTTAAAAAACAAAACTATCAAACAAAAAACAAAACAAAAAAATGTAAACCCACTGAAATGTAAATAGAACAAGCCCTGGTGTCCTAGAAGCCTGGTTTCCAGTCCTTTGAATATACTGGGTAAGGTCTCTTATGAGTACAACTCTTTCAAAGTCTGCGTTTAAAGCAAAATTTTCATGTCTGAAGCTAAGTAAAGCCCTCAACCCACTCATGGTTATCACCGCCCGTCCCGTTTTTAAGTGAGCTGGAGATTGCTGTGTCTCCTACCCCAGGAGTACCAAGTGCATTGCTCTGAACAGAGGACGTGGAGGGCAGACAGTAACCAAACTGACTTCTCTGAATAGGTAGTGGGTGTGATTCACTTTGATAGTTTTATTTAGAGAAGGTTGATTGATGGAATGATCGATTGACTGCTGTTCTGGGGATGGAACCCAGAACCTCGTTTGTGCTAGCAGTCATTCCACTGCTGAGCCACATCCCCAACCCATGGATTTATTCTCGGACCTACTTAATTGTGTGTTTATTCTTTCTCAGACTCTCTTTTGGAGCAAATCCAAACACCTGGCTCATCAGTATACCTCGGTCCAGGGGAAGATGTTTACCCTGGAGGACACACTGCTGGGCTACATTGCTGATGATCTCAGTTGGTGTGGAGACCCCAGCACTTCTGGTAAGGATCTCAATCACCTGGGGTGGCTCAGGGTGCAGAGGAATGGATCTTTGAGCTGGGAAATAGACCTTGAAAGGTCAATAGGCACATGCCCTATTGCCATTGGTACCCTTAATGGCAAGTCAGGCTCTTAGAGAACAGCAATCCCTGTCCTCTGGAAATATCAGCTTCAGAGCTTAGGACTGCAGTTGGCCTCTGAGGGATGGGAAGTAGTACATGTGGAGGAGATGACTGATCAGAAATCCTCCCATAAGGGAGGAAGCAAGAGAGAGAGAGCTGAGAAAGACATTAGTTATTATTTATTTTTGTGACAGTTCCATGAGATCTAATACAGTCTAGAGGAAATCAACCCAATCTCCATAGCAGTCATTAATCCGTTCATGAGGGTAGATTTCCTCATGATCCCAGCTCCTTTTAGAGGTCCCATCAACTCAACACATTGCAATAGAGAATTAAGGTAATGTGAGTGTTGGCAAGCCAAGCTGTATCAAAGCACAGTCCTAGTTTATAATGCTGTTGAGGTCAGACATCCCCAAATCCAGTTCTCCTTCCTACTCTCTCCTTTCCCTGTCCCTCCTGCTCTCCTCCCTTATCCACTCCTTCCCTCTCCTCTTTCTCTTCTCTCTTTTTTTTTTTTACAAGTAGTGGCCTCCTTAACCTGTATATCTTAATGCATTCTGAATCATGCATTCTTGAACATAACTATGAGTCACTTTTAAAGTCATTTTGAAACTGAAATTATATATACTTAAAGGTGTGCAGTGTAATGTTTGGTTATAAATAGACATAGTGAACTGATTATTATATTGAGATATTTAGCATGAGAATCTTAAGGTATCATCCCCATTCTTTATTGTGATCACCCCTTCTTTTCTCTTCATAACAAAGCAATCTATGTGCCCAGAAACTCATCTGTTCTTCATCTCTGCTCACACTGTCTGAGTCCAGCACACTGGCACCCACTCTTGCTGGGAGTGCTGCACTGATGACTCTTTACCCCTCTGGATCAGTCTCCGTTAGATCTGACACCACAGAGGTTTTCTTACAGTAAACATCTGACCATGTCTATCTCCTTTGAAATCCTAATTTTCTCTCCTCACCTCTAGACTAATGGTCTAAGTTCCTTATGTTAGCATGGCTTCTGTATATCAGGGGCATCATCTTTTATCGTTCCCCTTTTCTGATCAGAGCCCAGCACAGCTCTTTGCCTCTGCATGTGCCATCTGCATAAGGTACCCTCCTCCTCTTTAGAGTCTGTCTAAAGTGATTCTTGTCCAAGGCAAAAATTCAACCTGAATTTTTCTGGTAATGTTGCACAGCAGAAGTTAATCTTTCTCTGGGTATTGGTCTTCGCTACATGACATGCTGTAGGAGGCAGGGCTCCCACTGATTCAACCCTCTATCTCCAGATGCTAACCCTCAGCAAATGTTTATATACTAAGGTAGATAACCTTGCCTACAGTGTCATAGAAACCATGTAGCCACACTCTAGGCTTTATACCGCCCTAAGGGCTGAATCTGTTCTTATGGGGCTGCCTGTAGAAAACCTGAGACCACCTGAGCCCCCAAACTTCTGGGGGTTGAGAAGGAAACTCTCCACAGAGAGAACTGCCAGAAACCAGAGAAGTGTCTTATGGATATGTCTTCTTCCGGCAAAGGCCTGGCCTTCTCTCTCTCTAAGTGTTCCTGGACTCCAGGGGAGTGATGGGGGTTGGTCTCTTTAGGGCAAATTTTTTATTGTCATTTCCCAGAATAATGAGTCAAAACCCATCACACTGTTCCTGTCTGGGATCTGGAAGGGAAGGCAAGTAGTTGGAAGGAATTCAGGGGACACTTAGTCAAATTGGGTCAAGATATGTCCATTCTCCAGTCTCAAGCCTTGGCAAAAATGTCATTGGAAAACACTCCCACTGTCATTGTCAGCCAAGAACGAGCCCAAAGGTACATTTCCATTTCCACTTTAACTATTTCCTATAAACTATGTGTTTTAGACCTGAACTATGACTCTTGCCCACACTGGAGTGAAAACTGTCCCAACAATCCTGTCACGGTGTTCTGGAAAGAGATTTCCCGAAAGGTAAGCTCCAAGTAGTTCAGTTCTAGAGTTTTGACTGAAGGCACTGTCTGGTCAACGGTTGGTTGATTTGGACCCTTTTTGGGTCACAGATCTTTGTAGGTGTGAAAGTGTGGAAACCTTTTCTGAGAACAAAAGCTCAGAGATACATGCTAGATGACTTTCCCACCCACAGAAACTTTGCAAGCTCAGAAAAAAAAAATCCCTACCCCTCAACGAGTGCATAATATTCATTGGCCATGTCTATCAGGAAGCTAGGTTTGGTTTAATCTTGGGACCCAGGCTTTGGCTGGATTTCTGGGAAAGTTTTAATAGTTTGAGTTTTTGGACCATTTAATATGTTCCCAACTCTTTGCAGGAGTTAAGAGCTCTGTCTTCACAATAGCCAAATAAAATATCATGAATACCATGGCCACTTTGGAGCAGCGCCATGGAGGTGCAAGCAATCATGGAAGCTACTAGCTGATTCCAGATCTCGAGCCTGGGCTGAGAAACACTAGCTCCCTCGCCTCACACCATAGAGATAACTTCACTTGAAATTGCATAAGCATATTTACTTTTTTCCCCATTAGTTGTGCCTCAGTAATAAAAATTCCTTTGTAAGTAGACCAATGGGGGGAAAATGAAAATGATCAAGAAAAACAAGTGAAAGGAAAAGAAAAAATCCAAACATATTTGTTGACAGAGATTTCTATCCCACCACATTCCACAGCTGTTCAGTCCCAAAGAAACACACAGAAGTCTACATTAATTATAGCTGGTTGGCCTAATATTGTCGAACACTTACTACATGTTTTGAGCACTCAGAGACACTGTAGATTTTTATTGCTTTTTAAGAGAATGCTTTTCATTTATGCCATCAACTCTGGGATATGTTTTATAGCCACACCATCATTAAAACTTTCTACAGCAGGTCATGTGATATATATATATATATATGTATTGCTTTCTTGTACTCCCATTTCAACCCTTGGTACTAAGAGTTAAATGGTGAGGGCGACTGAAGACATCCTGACTTCTGAGACACTGCAGCACGAGCACCTTGATCCTTGCCTCATGGAAGAAGGCAAAAAGTCTAGTCCCTATCTTTGACAGTAAAGATGGTTCTTCTTACAGGTTTGAATCTTCAGGTCATCTTGCTGCTAAGTCATGTGACTTTGAGGTCAACTGAGCCAAGCTTTCCTTATGTCAGGGGACTCATGAAAATTCTACCTTGTGAGGTCCAGTGCTCTGCTGGGTCAGTGTTTAATGATGATTCATCAGTGTTAGGGTGCCCATCTGCTAATCTCCCTCTGTAGCAAGACAAGCACCAATGGACTTCATAATTCCACTCCAGATCACTCAGCAGTGTAGAAGTCACCTGCAGAATAATGTCAATTTCTTCAACTGCATACTCGGCCTTCCGTGAACTGACTTTACAGCATCCACTGATGCTTCCCTGGCAAACACCACTGCTTTCTGAAACCTACAGCCCTTTCCTGTCACAGCTTCATTTGAATCCCACCTAGTCTTTGGGACAGGGATTTTGTCTCCTATACGGCGCTTCCTCGTTCTTTCCTAATCGCTAGTATAAAGTATCGTCTTTTTTTCCTGCCATCTTTTCTTTCCTTGGAATTTTACTGAGCAAAATTTCCCCTCTGCCATGTACCAGGTATAGATCACTAAAGACTCTAGAAGATCCTGGGAAGCCAAGCTCTTGTTTCTCACGGAGCTCTTCATACTGATGGCTAAAGCTGTTCCACCCATCGCTACGATGAAATGTATTAGGTACTGTGCACAAATGTCACGGAAGGAGACCCAGGTCCCAGAGGTCTTGGACTGTCTTCAGAGGAAGCTGCACAGTGAACATTCACATGGTTCACTCCAGTTCTTAACGAATTTTCCAGATGAAATTTTTTTGCTTGAGGAAATAAAACTCTCTCTATTCAAAGGCCAGCCTGGTCTACAGAGGGGGTTCTTCAGGCCATCTCCTTTTTCTCTTGGTGTCTTTTTTAGAGCCTTGGGGTCATTGGCTCTTACCTAAGTTTCTCTTTCCACAGTGTTCCATTTCCCTTGCCCCTAAATTGTCCATCTTGCTTCGGCTAAATAAGGCGTAGCCTCTACAGTACATGACACCAGTTGAGTGCCTTCATTTCCTTCCTCTAGAGATCCTCTGTTTCTCACTCTAGACTTTCAACTTCCACATCACTTACAGACTAGCAAAGCTGCATCAAGAACTCATGCAAAGCAAATATTTTCAATGTGTTAGACTATTGGATAGATTCACCATTCCTGGGCTGAAAGTGTAGGGGCTATTTTCTCCCTCCTAGCTAATATACGTACTCTTTTGAATGGAATTACTGGAGAATAATGATGGACTTCTTTTTTAAGTTTGCAGAAACTGCCTGTGGTGTGGTCCAAGTGATGCTCAATGGGTCTCTCAGTGAGCCCTTTTACAAAAACAGGTACTTCTTTCCTTTCCTTGTAGCCTGTTTACAAGGGTTAGTTATCACAGTTACCATAGTTATAGTGGTGTTTCATTTGTAGTTTAATAAATAAAGATTGCCTGAGGATCAGAAAAGTAAAACAGCCACCCTGGCCAGTCTTACAGACCAGGCAGCAATGACACACACCTTTAATCCCAGTAGCCACAATGACATACACCTTTAATCTCAGTAGCTACACTAGTTTGCCATAGAAACCAGGTGGTACTGGTACACACCCTTAATCCAAGACTTAGAGAGGGTTATAAAACGGGAGGAGACAGTCCTCAGTTTCAGTCTCAATCTGAGGTTTCCTAGAAGCAGGATCACCATTTTTGGACAGAGGTTTGAGATAAGACCCAGTGGCTGGCTGCTTTACTTTTCTGTCTTCAGGTTGAACCCCAATATCTGTCTCTGAGTTTTCCCGAAGAGCTGATCTTAAAAAAGGAGTGTTTTGTATTCTTGGAAGATGTTTCTCTTCCTGGGTTAATATTTTCTCTGTTTTCTCCTTTGTCTGAAATCCTCCACCGTTCCTAAGGGCCATTATATGGTGAGCAGCTACTGTTCTTCACTTTCTGAGGTCTCACCTAGTCTTCTCAGCTCTCTTTCCCCCTCGCATTCTGTCCTCCCATTTCACCCATACTGTCTGGCTTGCCTCCCCACTTCTCCCTGTCTGCATCCCCACCATTCAGGAATAATGGCTCACTTGTCTCTCCAGTTCAGCAGCAGAGGTGTCCTGGGGCATCAGAAGCCATGCTGGGCTCTGCTCTTCACTGTCTAATGGCAGCACTGTCAGCAAAGCACTAATGATTTAACAGGGTGGACACCAGAGGTCATCGCACACACCCTGTGTGACCTTGGGCAGGCAGCTAACCTCTGGGAGTCCCTGTATGCATAAGTGATGAGGTGAGGATGTTATAGAGCTAAACCAAGAGAGAGTTCCATGTCTAATGAAAACTCCCCACGGCATATCATCTATTATTTTCTCATTTATTCCTCAGGACTGAATTGGTCCACCCTCAAGCCTCCCGTCCCAGGCCTCCTTCTCCTCTTAGTTTCTGTCATGTCAATGGCCTTTGTTCTCTAATTTTTCTCTGATAAAAATACTTCTGGAGAGCCAGGCGGTGGTGGCGCACGCCTTTAATCCCAGCACTCGGAGGCAGAGGCAGGAGGATCTCTATGAGTTCGAGGCCAGCCTGGTCTACAAGAGCTAGTTTCAGGACAGGAACCAAAAAGCTACGGAGAAACCCTGTCTCAAAAAATCAAAAAAAAAAATACTTCTGAAGATGGAAGCATGTATTAATTTTTTTCTGGGCACTCTAGGTACCCCTTGTTAATTGTTCCTCTCTTCTGTTTCAATATTTAATTTTACAAAGCAACATTAACTCTTTTGTCTTCTTCTGACCCTTGTTTCCTATGGGTTCTGGGTGAAGATGCTAGCTAGCATTCAGAATCTTGTCATCTGATATTAGAGAGCTAAGTCCCTGCCACAGGGAAGGTAGCTGTCCACACTAACAAGGACGAATCTAAAAAGGCATCGGTGAGCAGAGATTCTGTGGTTGCAAGCGGCTCTCTGGTAGTACTACATTAAGTATCTCATATGTATTAATCAGCACCGAAGTATAGTTAAAATCTCATCTGGGCTGGGAAGTCTCCACTGCAAGCCTTTGATCCTAGCTTGGGAGGCAGAGGCAGGTGATCTTGGTGAGTTCCAGGACAGCCAGAGTTGTAACACAGAGAAACCCTGTCTTGAAAAAAAAAATCTTATCTTTAAATTTGGAAACCAAGAGTCATGTCAAATGGGGAAAGGTAGGAGGCGAGATATGTTCTGCTCAATGGTGTCCAGCTGGGTGAGTTCTGACAGCTGGCCTGGGATCAAGGATATTCTTTATCTCTTCTGTTTTAGTACCTTTGGAAGTGTGGAAGTCCTTAATCTGGACCCAAATAAGGTTCATAAACTCCAGGCCTGGGTGATGCATAACATCGAAGCAGGTTCCAGGTATGTCACTGTCTGTAGCAGACTGATAGTCTTTGAGTCAGCCTGTGAAAAATGCAAGGTCACGAGAGCGCAGCGGGGACAGACCTGCATGCTCACTCTGCTCTGAGTCCTCCTTCTAATGTCTTAATTCTGTCTTCACAAAGGACAGTGCCGGCTTCCCACCTCTGTTCCTGCTGACCTGAGAACCCAAGAGGTGGACCTCTGTTCCACCTCTACTCATTGCTGTTCCCAGGAGCAGTTATGCAGAGGAAGTCAGACACTCAGAGGGTCTTTGAAAGATCAGATTACTTGAATATTTTCTTTCTTCCCTAGTAACTCATGCTCAGGATCCTCCATAAATGAACTGAAGCTGATTGTGCAAAAAAGGAATATTGCATTTTCCTGCCAGGATAACTACAGGTAATTGATTTCTTTTATTTTTTTAAGATTTGTTTATTAATGTAAACAGTATTTTGCCGGCATGTGTGTCTGCAGGCCAGAAGAGGGAGCCCGACCTTACTAGAGATAGATGTGAGCCACCATGTGGCTTGTGAGAATTGAACTCAGGACCTCTGTAAGAGCAGCCAGTGTTCTTAACCTCTGAGCTATCTATCCAACCCTCTAAATATTTTATTTTTTAATGTATGAGTATTTTGCTTGC
Source organism: Microtus pennsylvanicus (assembly GCF_037038515.1). Classification (NCBI taxonomy): domain Eukaryota; kingdom Metazoa; phylum Chordata; class Mammalia; order Rodentia; family Cricetidae; genus Microtus; species Microtus pennsylvanicus. The sequence goes on along the minus strand of NC_134590.1, from coordinate 53,928,281 downwards.
ATCCGTGTCTGTGCATGACATTTGTGCCTGGAGGCCGAAGAGGGCATTGGGTCCCCAGAGCCGGAATTACAGTTGTGAGTCACCATGTGAGAGTCTGACATTGAACATGGATCCTCTGGAAGACCAGTCAGTGCTCTTAATCACCGAGCCATGTATCCAGGCCAGTAAATGATCTCTTGTGAACAAAGCAGCTGTGTGACCTGAGCAGGCTTCAGCGATGCCTCTCAGGCCTTGGTGGCATATGATATGTGATAGCTTCTGCTGTGCCACCAAACCTAGCTTGTCTCCCTAGCCAATGGCTTCACTCTGGCTGCCTGGCCATTCATCCTCTTCCTCCGTTCGTGCCAGCCCTAAGCAGTGACTTGCCCCAGACGCTGACTGACGCTCGGAGGACACACTTCCTGCTTTACTACTGGGCTTCAGGGGAACAGAAACATGCCTCGCCAAGACTTTTCTCCCAAGTTTTAAGATTCCGTGACTGGCTATAAATTTGCATGTGAAATCTCCTTGGTTAGATTCAAATGTAAATGCCTATTTTTTTTTGGTAAATTTCCACCCGGCAGTCTACAAAGACTTATCTTTTCTAGATTAAAACCAAAACCAATGTAAATTATTTTTTTTAATTGAATGCGTCACAATTTGTGTGTCATCCTCCTGCAAGGGTCATACTAATCTTCTCTGTATTGTTCCAATTTTAGTGTCAGTGCTACCGAAGTGAGCACCTAATGTAAATTCTTAACAAGAACTTAGCATTAACCTATGGACTGGCATATATCTTTAAAGTCACCTGTAACTCCAAAACTCCCCTCATTGTTTTTGACCAGTTATGGCCAATGATTCAGACAGGGACAGCCAGCCACTTTCTACAGAGTGAGCAGGACTTTTGAAGCTTTCCCATGAGGAGCAGCTTCAACCAAGACCAAAGCCCAGAGAAAAGGCTCTGTGACGTACGCACTGGCTGAAGAGGCGGAGTAATTGTATGCCTCCTTACGTTGCCTACCATACCTCAAAGGCAGATTTAATGGATGGGTGGCTCATTTCCCAGATGACTTGAATTTCCCATCAATCAAGCTGGCTCTTCTTTGGAAACTGCCAGGAAAAAAAAATCAACATGCTGCAGAAGTTAAATGAAAAAAAAGCAGAAGAAAAGATCAGCTATAAAAGAAACTCCGTAGACAGCTGATGAGGCGAAGATGCAAAAATGTTTTGTACGGGAAAGAGTGCTGGCAGGCTGGAGGAGGTTGCGGAACATAGACTCAGTAGTTTTGTGAGCTCACATTTATGGAAATGACAGTCCTTTAAATTTACCAGTTAGATACTAAAGTGGGCTACGTGTAGAGGAAGCGTTGCCCTCTGACCGCATCCATACCTCTTAAGGACAGTCCCTGAGTTCTGTGCTGTCTCTTGTTTTCCCCCAGAAGTCATCAGGAAGCTCCCTAACTGGGGAAGGCAGAATCCTCAAGAATGTGGGTGGGCCTGCTCTCTGTGGCCACATCTGCTATCTTGTGATCAGCAGCTGTCAAAGATTTGTGACACATTTGAACCAGAGGTTCACTTTTCACCTCCATATATTTCCATCACACTCCGTCCTTGGCATTGATTTCTGTGGCCTTACAAGTGAACTGCACCCGTATGAGGCACCTTTTCAAGTCGTTTACTCCTGGGCTAGGCAGTTCTCTGTGTTGATGCTGAGGAGAGGCATGTGTGTAGTTGGTCAGTGGTCCGTTTTCCTTTGGTTGCCAAAAGGTCTTCTTTCATTGATGAGTTGGACCATAAGGTACATCGTTCAGTCTCTTTCCTCTTAAAGTTTTGTAACATTTATGTTTATTTACTGTATGTATGTACATCTGTACATGTGTGCACATACCATAGCTTTCATGTGAGCATCTGAAGACAACTTGTAGGAATCAGGGCTTTGTTCCACCACATGAACTCCAGAGATCAAGCTCTCCGGTCATCGGGCATGGCATGGCAGTGAGTCCCTTTACCCCATGACCCATCTTGCCAGTCCTCAACCTGTCCCTTGATTTCCTTTCTTACTTCTCTCCCACAGGCCTGTCAGGTTTGTTCAGTGTGTGAAGAACCCTGAGCATCCGTCATGCCGTTTTGGCATGTGATTTGGATCCTAGACCCCCTGTTGCTGGTCAAGATGAGAGTCTCTCAGAAACTACACGGGCACACAGCCGGAGCTATCAGAGAGCGCGCTCTTATATAATGCCAGCACTCAAGATGGAAGGACTTCCCAACAAAGTTGGGCAGCGTTACACGATCGGTTTAGTTCTTACTGTATACTACTCAAGAAAAAAACTATTCCATGAAACAGAGCTAAACTTGTATATTGTTATTTCACTTTAACTTTCTCATGTGGTGCTGTATTTTGTTCAAATATTGTTAACTCTCTTTTTTTTTCCTCTTTTAATGAAACTGAAAAGCAAACTCGAAAACTTTCACACATGGTAGTTAAGCCTGTATACCATTGAGCTCCATCCTCAGCACAGCTGGTAATATCATTTTTATTGAACAATTGACAATCCACGGAGGAGCAGGAGGAGTGGGTGGGAGGACTGTGGAATGAGAATAAATAATAAATAAATAGGCAATCAAACCTCCCTGCCAAAATGGACAAAGAAAATGAAACGTCAAGCTTTTCAAATGAATGGCCTTATTTTTCTTCAATGTTTCTTTTTCCTACAAATATTCAAATGGTAAACCTGAGGTCATGGGTTATTACGGGGAAGGTGTTCTGTGGGAACTTGAACATGCTTGCTGTTTTAATCTTTCACCCTTCCAACATGTGCCAATAAGTTTGACTATTGTTTTCCGTTTTTTTTAAAAAAAAAATGAGATAATGGAGCTTAGAGAGGTTATAAACGTTCCTAAAGTCACATTCTGGGGATCATGATTAGAGCTGGTGCTGACTCCGGTCTTTCAAACTTCACAACATATGATATTTCTTCTTTTCTAGGCCTTTACCACCAAATGGATAGTAGCCTGTATTATTGTCCAGAGAATGTTGTTGTGCTAAATTGAATGTAATGGAATTGGAAATGTGATTGTTTTCTTTTGTTTCTTGGGACAGGGCTTCTCTGTGTAACAGTCATGGCTGTCCTGAAATTCACTCTGAAGACCAGGCCGGCATTGAACTCACAGAGATCTGCGTGCCTCTGCCTCTCGAGTGCTGACATAGATTAAAGGCGTGTGCCACCACTGCCCAGCCTGAAATGTGAATTTTATGGACACTTTCAAAACTAATTCATTGCATCCTATTTCCTTTCCTGCTCATACTTGGTGCCCTTTATAGGTAGTAAAATATTTTTGTTGAAATATTGAGTTAGTGAGCCAGATGGTGGTAGCACAGACTTGTAATCCCAGCACTTGGAAGGCAGGGGCAGGCAGATCTCTGAGTTGCAGGTCTACTGGTCTACATAGTGAGTTCTAGAACAGCCAGGACTATTACACACAGAAACCCTGTCTCAAAAGAACAAAACAAAGCAGAAAAACAAAAACAAACAAACAACCCAAAAAAAAACAAAACGAAACAAAAAAAAATATTGAGTTAAATTTGAGTTAAACTACATTTGTTGCTGATATTGGCGATTTGTTTTCTATCCTTTTTCTCTTAGATCAGCCTTGCTTTGGGATTACCAATTGTTGCTGCTGTTTTCAAACCTACAATCTTTAGCTTTCTTTCTTTATTTTATCTAATTGTGCTTTTTTTCCTCTAATTTTAGAAATATAAAAATGTCTTATTTCTTCTAGCTTCCTTGGATATCTTTGTTCAACTGTTTTGAGACAGATGCTTAGATCATTGATATCGCAGCCTGTTTTCTTTTCTTACACATGTATTTTAGTGCTGGGGGTTTTCCTCCGAGTCCCACTTTTGCTGCAGCACTGAAGTTCTCTGTATGCCTGTATTGGTTGCCATTCAGTTTAAAATCATTCCTGGTTCCACTGTTATTTAGAAAAGCATTATTTACTTCTCAACATCCAGAGAATATTTTTAGTTTGTCTTTAAAAATAAGTGTGTTTTGTAGATATTAATAAAACTAAATTGTTACAGCCTCAAAGAATTTCCTTGGTTTATTGAAAATAGCATAAATGTTGGAGACAGGCACTGCCCAAGTCCCAAAGAGAGACTCTCTCAAAAATCAAGGTAGAAGGTATCTAAGGGAAGACAACTGAGTTCTTTCTGTAGCCTTTTCATGTATGAATACATGTGAACCGGCACACATACACAGAGAGGGAGAAAGAGAGAAGAAGTATGGTAATAACCTGTATAATGAAAATTGGCAATATGTCATAAAGCCTTGACAAATTTGTATTGCATTAGTCAGGATACATACATTCTCGTAAATCCCATACGAACACAACAACACACACACACACACACACACACACACACACACACACACACACACACTGGATTTATTTGCTTGGCTTACAGGCTGTGGTTCAGATAGTCCAACAGGGATTCACATTGGTCCCAGCTTTCAAGTAGCTCCTATGACAGAATGTCCTCAGAACCAGATGCGTGACAGTGAAGCCTGCAGCCTAGAGCTTTTACACGAGACTCTTCTGCTTTACTGTGAAGGGTGGATACCAGATTCAGGGTTCACTAATGTTGTTGCTCACGAACATACTTTGGAAGTGGCTGCTTGTGTCAGGAACTACTTGGCCTTCACATCCCCTCCAAGATGACGTGTATAGTGTAGAAATCAACTTGTAAGGCAAGCCCATGAAGACTCCTCCGAGGTCATGTTTTAAGCCAGTGGAAATCTCAGAGGAGACAAATCACAAGGTTTTCATATGGTGCTGAAGAGGGCCCTTGGGGCGGGGGCACAGAGATGGCTTGGGGCTAGAGTGTTCCTTCTTCTTACCCCACCTTTCATCATTGTAGCACGGAACCCTGAATCTGTTCTCTCTGTAGTTCTAACTTTGAGCATCTAGACCATTGACCCTGCAGCCATTTCCAGCCCTAAGGGCTTGATGACCTACATGCACAAAAATATTCCGTGTTCCTTTTCTTTTTCTTTAAATTGATTTTATTGAGCTCTACATTTTCCTCTGCTCCTCTCCCTGCTTTTCCTCTCCCCTTCAACCCTCTCCCAAGGTCCTCATGCTCCCAATTTACTCGAGAGATCTTGTCCTTTTCTACTTCCCATGTAGATTAGATCCACGTCTCTCTTAGGGTCCTCATTGTTGTCTAGGTTCTCTAGGATTGTGATTTGTAGGCTGGTTTTCTTTGCTTTATGTTTAAGAACCACTCATGAGTGAGTACATGTGATAATTGTCTTTCTGGGTCTGAGTTACTTCACTCAATATGATGTTTTCTAACTCCATCCATTTGCCTGCAAATTTCAACGTGTCATTATTTTTTTCTGCTGTGTGGTACTCCATTGTAGAAAAGTACCATATTTTCCTTACCCATTCTTCAGTCGAGAGACATTTAAGTTGTTTCCAGGTTCTGGCTATGACAAACAATGATGCTATGAGCATAGTTGAGCATATGTCCTTGTGGTAAAATTGAGCATCCTTTGGATATATACCAAAAAGTGGTATTACTGGGTCTTGAGGAAGGTTGTTTCCTAATTTTCTGAGAAATTGCCACACTGATGTCCAAAGGGAATGTACCAGCTTGCATTCCCACCAGCAATGCAGAAGTGTTCCCTTTACCCCACATCCTCTCCAGCATAAGTTTTCATCAGTGGTTTTGATCTTGGTCATTCTTACAGGTGTAAGATGGAAGCTCAGAGTTCTTTTGATTTGCATTTCTCTGATGACAAAGGATGTTGAACATTTCCTTATGTGTTTTTCAGTCATTTTAGATTCCTTTATTGAGAGTTCTCTGTTTAGGTCTGTACTCCATTTTTTTATTGGATCATTTGTTCTTTTGATGACCAATTTCTTGAGTTCTTAGTATATTTTGGAGATCAGACCTCTGTCTGATGTGGGGTTAGTGAAGATCTTTTTCCATTCTGTAGGCTGTTGTTTTGTCTTGTTGACCATGTCCTTTGCTTTACAGAAGCTTTTCAGTTTCAGAAGATCACATTTATTAATTGTTTCTCTCAGTGTCTGTGCTACTGGGGTTATATTTAGGAAGTGTTCTTCTGGGCCAATGAGTTCAAGTATACTTTCCACTTTTTCTTCTATAAGGTTCATTGTGACTGGCTTTATGTTGAGGTCTTTGATCCATTTGGACTTGAGTTTTGTGCATAGTGACAGATATAATTCTATTTTCATTCTTCTACATATTGATATCCAGTTATGCCAGCACCACTTGTTAAATATGCTTTCTTCTTTCCATTTGATATTTTTTGCTTCTTTGTCAAAAATCAGGTGTTCATAGATGTGTGGATTAATATCTGAGTCTTCAATTACTTTCATTGATTATCGTGTGTGTTTTTATGCCTATACCAGGCTGTTTTCAGTAGCGTAGCTCTGTATTAGAGTTTGAAGTCAGGAATTGTGATGCCTCCAGAAGTTCTTTTATTTACAGGGTTGTTTTGGCTATCCTGGGTTTTTTGCTTTTCTATATGAAGTTGAGTACTATTCTTTTGAGGTCTGTGAAGAATTTTGCTGGGAATTTGTTGGGCATTGCATTGAATCTGTAGATTGCTTTTTAGTAAGATTGCCATTTTTGCTATGTTAATTCTACCTACCCAAGAGCATGGGAGAGCTTTCCACTTTCTGGTCTTCTTCAATTTCTGTCTTCAAGGAGTTAAAGTTCTTATCATACAAGTCTTCCACTTGTTTGGTTAGAGTTACTCTGATATATTTTATACTATTTGTGGCTATTGTGAAGGGTGATGTTTCTCTGATTTCTTTCTCAGTCTGTTTATTATCTGTGTAAAGGAGGGCTACTAATTTTTTTTTAGTTTATCTTGTATCCTGCTACGTTACTGAAAGTGTTTATGAGTTGTAAAAGATCCATGGTAGAATTTTTGGGATCATGTTCCTCTTCTTTGTGACTGATGGATGACTGTTTGCTCACAGACCTTCTGTTTCCTCTTTCCACACTCTGTTTTGCTTTATAAACTTCTCTCACTTCCCCTACTTTGTCTTTCATCATAGCTAGCCAAAGGGTGGAGAAATAACCTGAGACCTCATGTCCCTCTTCCAACTTCCTTAGGCTCACCCTTTTCCTACTGTGGTGACTTCTGATTTTACAATATTTGAAGAATAGTTTCAAAGAGAGTTCTGAAGTGGTAGACTGAGTGCTTGAAAGGGTGTGTGTGTGCATGTGTGTGTTTGTTTGTGGCAATGTACACTAATTATATGAATCAGTATTCTTACCTGACAAACAAAACTACAAAATATTTGGGCAAAGTACATATTTTCTTTACCTTTGTCTCAGCTACCCTCCATGTTGTTCTTTTACTGTGTGAAAGCAGCCCAACTCAAGTTGGCATGCTCTCAGATACAAAAGACAACACTACAAGCTAAGACTGCCTCTTCAGTGACTGGTGTATCCCAAAAAGAAATTCCCATGTTTGTAACTTGGGTGTCTTGGGAAGACTCTGCTTGGTTGATTGTTAAATGTTAGGAAGAACACTGTTTGCTTTTTAGTAATAGTCTTTGGAAAGCCAATTGTAAACTGATGCATCAAAGGGACTTTTGAGTAGAGGAGGAAGGAAATCGGGGACTCAGGAGTCTGGCCTGTGTGCAGCCAGAAGAAAAGGACCATAGACGTTCCTCTTGCCATTGACTCTTCCCTGGATTTTGGACATGGTCTTGCTGCGTAGCTCAGGTAGGTCTTACACTTGCAAACCCCTGCGTCAGTTTTCTGAGTGCTGACGTCACCAGCATATACAACCCAGCTTTCCTTCCTCGTTGGAATCTGTTCTCACCATAGTTCATCTCTCACCAAAGAGAACTGAACTTGAAGCCCCGCCGGTACTTTGGGGGCTAAGAACATCTGCGCAAATGCACGAGGAAGGTGGGAGCCAGTTAACTTCCGGATAAAAGTCTGACTATGCCTATATATACAGTCTGTGAAACGGTACAGTCTACCAAAATGTTGCGCGTGGTAAGCTGGAATATCAACGGGATCCGGAGGGCCCTGCAAGCTCTGGGATGCCAGGTACCAGGTAACTGTTCAACTTTCTTGCGACACATTTTGGAAGAGCTAGATGCGGATATTGTCTGTCTCCAGGAGACCAAAGTGACCAGAGACGCACTAATGGAGCCCCTGGCTGTCGTTGAGGGCTATAATTCCTATTTCAGCTTCAGCCGCGGCCCGAGTGGCTATTCTGGTGTAGCCACTTTCTGTAAGGACAGTGCTACCCCAGTGGCTGCTGAAGAAGGCCTGAGTGGTCTGTTTGCCACTCTGAATGGGGATATTGGTTGCTATGGAAACATGACTGAGTTCACCCAAGAGCAGCTCCGGGCTCTGGATAGTGAGGGCCGGGCTCTCCTGACGCAGCATAAGATCTGCACGTGGGAAGGGAAGGAGAAGCCCTTGACCCTGATCAACGTGTACTGCCCATATGCGAATCCTGGGAGGCCTGAGCGGCTGACCTTTAAGATGCGTTTCTATCGCCTGCTGCAGATCAGGGCAGAAGCGCTCCTGGCAGCTGGCTGCCATGTTATAATCCTGGGGGACCTGAATACAGCCCACCGCCCCATTGACCACTGTGATGCTGGAAATCTAGAGTGCTTCGAAGAAGACCCAGGGCGTAAGTGGATGGATGGCTTGGTCGGTGGGGAGTACCAGGCTGAGTCCCATATAGGGTCTTTTATAGACAGCTACCGTTATTTCTATCCAAAACAGGAGAGAGCCTTCACCTGCTGGTCAGTGATCACTGGTGCCCGCCGTCTCAACTATGGTACCAGACTTGACTATGTACTGGGAGACCGGACTCTAATCGTAGACACTTTCCAAGATGCCTTCCTGCTTCCTCAAGTTATGGGCTCTGACCACTGCCCTGTGGGAGCTGTCTTGAATGTGTCCTGTGTACCAGCAAAACAGTGTCCGGCTCTGTGCACCCGTTTCCTTCCTGAGTTTGCAGGTACCCAGCTCAAGATTCTTGGCTTCCTAGTTCCTCGTGAACAAGCACTCAAGCGGGGGCAGCCAGTCCTGCAGACCAACCATCAAGCCCAGGTCCAGAAACAGCAAAAAGCACAGGCCCACAGGCATTCATCCAGGCCTCCAAAACGTCAAGGTGGCTCCAGAAGACTCCAGAAAGACTTGATGAGTTATTTTCAACCCTCTGCTAGCCTTTTGCAAACTTCTGATGTAGAACTACCTAGGCTGCCTCTGGTGACCAGGCTTCTTACCCCAAAGTCTCCAGAAGAGAATATGACAACCACAATGGTGGATGAAGAAGCCAAGGATTCTGAGGTCAAAGACGAGAAGGAGGTACAGGCCTCGTTCTGGAAATCTTTGCTGAGTGGGCCCTCACCCGCACCCCTCTGCAGAGGCCACAGGGAGCCATGTGTAATGCGGATTGTGAAAAAATCAGGACCCAACCTGGGCCGCCATTTCTATGTGTGTGCCAGGCCACAAGGTCCTCCTAATGACCCCTCATCAAGCTGCAACTTCTTCCTCTGGAGCAGGACCAGATGAACCAACTGAGGCCTGGGGATGTCTGGCCTGGTCATCCATGCGCAGGGTCTGATGCCAGGTCTCCACCTCCTAAGTTGTCTTCTCCCCCGAGGGTTGCTACCTTCCTTCCTTCCTTCCTTCCTTCCTTCCTTCCTTCCTTCCTTCCTTCCTTCCTTCCTCCCTCCCTCCCTTCCTTCCTTCCTTCCTTCCTCCCTTCCCACCTTTCCTTTCTTTTCTCCATTCCCTGCCCTAGCTTCTCTTCTCCCCTAAGACATTCCTCTTCTCGCTCCTCCCTTCCGTCCTCTTTGTCCATACAATAACCAACCTCCCAGAAAGTTGTAATGTTAAACCCCGATGCCCTCGATGTGCAGTGTATTTGTTCATAAACAAAGTTTGTGCTATTTTTCAGTGAAACAAATGAAAGTGTCTCTGGTTTGGGAACCAAACAATGGTGTATCTGTTCTCTATGCAGAAAACTCACCTACACCCCTCTAAGGATATTGTACAATGACATAACAGCGTGTGTGCTTCTTGCCAAGTGACACAAATGTGAGACCACAGTTAAACACATGATGCGAAGAGCAGACCACCAGAGAAGCGAAAACGATCAGTCATTGCACTAGGCACTGCACACAGGGCAACTGTCAGTCACCTCTTTCGCAACAGCAGAACGCTTTGAGTGAATATAAACTTTCTGCTATCTGAATTTTAGGGTTCTTCAGGAGGTCAAGAAACAGCTTTGGGAGTCACCCAGGCAAAGATATCATCCCCAGTTAGTCCACTATGCAAGGGTGAGGAAAAGATTCTTTGTTTGCCTTCTAGACAATGAAAGACCCTTCAGTGCTAGAATGACTATGTCTGGAAATAGAATTAAAAGAGGTGAGCAGCATGCAATGAACGGTCCTGGTACTTGATTGCTATTTCAGTCTCAAACTCATTGCATAGATCTGTCTGATGTGAAGACGTGATATAAGTTACTTCTTAGAATAAGCTCTAATTTGCCTTTTAAAATGGCAGTCACAGTAATACCCAATGTCATGGTCAGCTTCAAGTGTAAACTTGACACAGCCTATAGTCATATAAGAAAGGGGAGAACTTCAGTCAAGGAGCTGTGGGTATATCTGTGGGGATTGTCTTGATCAATAATTAGGCCTACCCCCTGTGGGCAGCACTATTTCCTGTACAGATGGTCCTGAACTATGTAAAAAAAGGTAACTTAGCATAAACCTGTTTATCAGCTAGCAAGCAGTGTCCCATGTGGCTCCTGCCACACACCTCTTTGCCTGAGAAGTGAGTTCCTTTGTTGAAGGTAATGCTGCTTGGAATAGCAAGTTCTTGCCTTGAGCTCCTGCCTTGACCTCCCTCTGACTAGAACTGTGAGCTAAAATAACCCCCCCCCCCCCGAAATCATTTTTGGCCAGAGTATTTCATTATAGCAACAGAAAGGAAAGTAGAACGTCTACCTGTTGCATTGTTTTTCCCATTGCTTCTCCCAGCATTCAGTTTAGTTTTCCCCACCTAGCTCTACTATGCCCTATCACATGTAGGAAGAAATGTGTAAAAATTTTATGAACTTCTTAATTGACACTTGTGGAAACACTTATCAGTTCTGATTTTCAGAAGGGTGTTGGTGCTTGTGTTTGTTCTAGAGAAAATCCCTCATCAAGCAAGCTTAGATTAGACCTTGATACCTTAGTGTAGTAGGAGGCTGCTTATTTGTTTCCTGACTCTCTGACTCAAAATAATCACATTGAAACTACATTATTTAAATTGCTGCTTGGCCAATCACTTAAGCATATTGCTAGATATCTCGTATATCTTTGGTTAACCCATTTCTATTAATCTGTGTATCAGAACATGGCTGTGGCTTACCAGCAAGGTTCCATCCAGTGTCTGTCTCTGGTAGGGCTACATGGCTTCTCTTGACTCCACCTTCTTTCTCCCAGCATTCAGTTTAGTTTTCCACACTTAGCTCTACTATATTCTATCACAAGCTAAAGCAGCTTCTTGATTCACTAACCAATAAAAGCAACGCAAGTGCAGGATGACTTCCCACACCATTTCCCATTTTCTGTTTAAATAAAAAGGTAGGTTTTAACTTTAACATAGTAAAATTACATATAACAAAACAGGTATTAAATAAGAATTACAGTTACAACTTTATATCTACTTTATCTTTTATCGTAACTAAGGAAAACTATAACTATATACCTATCTATTTTTCAACTCCATCAAAGACCACAGAAGAATATAATACTACCTAAGTTAGCAGGAAGTGCACTGTAAGCAACTTCAAAAACTCTAGAACTGACAGAGACATCATGCTGCCTAGACAGTCACCCAAAGTTCTGTATCATTGGAGCATCCATCTTCAGCCTATAGGCCCATAGTATCCAAAAGACTTTCCCATGAAGCAGGAAATCAGACAGACAGTTCCACCTATATTGGCAGTTTGTCAGTCATCTTCTTCTGTGTCCTGCAGAATTTTTGGCAGACTCTTTCATGAACTAGGAACCCCAAAGGACTGTCTCACCTTCTTTAGGCAGGTTCAGCAGTCATCTCTCTATGGGTCCTGCAAGTCCAGTCAAGCAGTTCAAGCAAGAGCAGTTTCTTGCCCAAATGAATAACAAACTCCATGAGGAGCCTCTTCAATGATCATCATTCTCTTGAAGTAGTTTGGTGCCTATTGCGTCTCATTGTTATGAAAAGTCCTAAGTTCTTAAAACATTTTAAGTGCCATATTCTGATAGTCTTTGAAAGATTTGAAGAATATCTATCCATCTGAAATATATCTCTGTATCTAGAAAACTTAACTAACATGACTACAAGCTTGATTATTATAGATGACTATTAACCTGTATTTCTTAATTATACATTACATTTCCAAATGAGCTGCACAAACCTTAACCAAGAGCAGAAATGCACATATAACAAAATTGATCTTAAATTTGTATCAATAAACCAAGATCCATACCAATGCAAAATATTAATCTCTATATCATATCCCCCTTTAAATGTAAATGTTTATAAACAATATTTGGGAATTTGAGCGTAGTTCTTTCTAAACTGTTTCCTACCTTTTGTTGGGTGAAGTAATTTTTGGGGGTGTTTGCGGTGACTTTTCAGGGGTCCTTAGTTCATCAAAACACATTCGTCTGGAAGAAAGCCATAGGTTCTCATCTTCTGTGGAAACAAAAGAAGAACCTCTTCTCCAAAGTAACAAATTCTCATACCCAAATTCTAGAGTCAATTCACCCTTAATATATATATGTTGGTTTAACTTAGCAGCTCATATAATGAAATGTCTTTTGTACTTAATTCCTTCACAGTCAAAAAATTCAAAGAAAACACAATAATATACATAATCCAGACTCTGTGTATTTTTTGTCTTTACATGACTTATTTGTTTTTACTCTATTACTTTTAATATTTATTTTATTGTCTTTACTCCTTTAATCTATGGCTATCTATACTGTCTCTTTAAAGACTTTGTCCTATTTTTTAAAACCATTTACTTTCATTTATAACTCTCTGTATTCTTTTTCTTCTCTCTCCCAAGCCTACTTACATTTATCCAACACTGTGACCCATTTAGAGGTCTATATCTGTCTGAATCTCTTTTTAATGTGTATCTGTAATTACTCCTTGACCAGAAGCACCTTTTTCTTAACGCTAAGTGGGCATGACTAGGGCCAATATGGTCCTGCCTGTTTGCTCCACCCAGTCCAAAATGGCAGAGGCATGTTTGCTTCATCTGAGAACCATATACATTGCCACATTTTTAGGCACACAGTGGGTCTATGTTGCCATTAAGCAAGTTGTAGCACTCTGCTCACAGACCCTGTTTAAATGCTCTATAGCTAGACTTCCTGAAGGAGTCAGAGTTGTTTATGCTAGCAGCATGGCCTAGGAAGCCACCGTTTCTACCACTGAATCAGGAAGACCTCTCTTAAAGAAGCTGTGATACACCACCACGAAACAGAAGAAGCTGTATTAAACTTTAGTTTTTTTCATGTCTAGAATTCCTTTTTAAACTTCCTCAGGTTTTATATGGATGTAGTCGACCACATTGGTGTGCCCATTGTAGTAGGAGGCCACTCATTCATTTCCTGACCCCCCTGACTCAAAATAATCACACTGAAATGATATTATTTAAATTGCTGCTTGTCCAATTCTTAAGCATATTGATAGATATCTCTTATATCTTTGGTTAACCCATTTCTATTAATCTATGTATCATCACATAGTGACTTACCAGCAAGGTTCCATCCAGTGTCTTTCTCCAGTGGGACTACATAGCTTCTCTTGACTCCTCCTTCTTTCTCCCAGCATTCAGTTTAGTTTTCCCCCACCTAGCTCTATTCTTCCCTATCACAGGCCAAAGCAGTTTCTTTATTCATTAACCAATAAAAGCAACACATATACAGAAGGACTTTCCACACCACCTTAGGACCTTAAAGGGTGGGGTGGGAATGAAAAATAGTGATTGATTCTCTTGCCAAAACCAAGAGATCTGATAAAGACTAAAACCAAAAGGCAAGGCTTTTTGGCATTATTGCTTTGTGAATAAATGACTATCTTTTGCTGTAGATTTTTCATTGTAGCAACTCCCTTTCTGTTACATAATTGGGAATTAATTCCCTAGTTCAGAACAGTTTCCTACTGCAAGGCCTTCTTCCTCTCTTCTAGATAAATGCAGAGATTTGTCTTCCTGAAATTATCTTTATCAGCAGGCATTTGGTCAGTGCTTAGGGACCAGGCATTAAACATTCCATTTAAGATATTCACAAATCTTCAAGGTCATAGAATTACTATCTAAGCTGCTGTTCTAGTTTTACCTCACTTAAAGATTCTTAACTCCTTACACTCACCTTTGCCTCAGTTTACTGATGATTTTAATTCAGGAAATTTACAGCTTGTATTTTACTCTCAGGGACAGCAGAACAGATAATTAATTGCAACCTAGAAAAAGACCCAACAACACCCACAATAATAACAGCTGATAACAGCATAGTCAGGAACTGGTAATTTAAAGGTCTAGGTCTCTTGCTTGCTTAGAGAAGTAAGTCTAACTCTAGACTTAGGGCCATAGAAACTGCAGTGTCTGGTGAATGTGCTAATCCAATCAAGAGACTGTTTATGTAGGTTGCTTGGGTACCCAATCCTAAGCATGCTGGGAGGAAAAAAGCAGCACACCAATTTAAACAATCTGTGCCATATTCATAATTTTACTGAAAATAAACCTTTTAAAAGATGAAAGCATCTACCATCTATAAATGTAGTAAAGCACACTAACTTTCCCTTTTAGACCCCCTGATGATTTGATTCCTTTCTTAGCTAACTTTCTCCATTAAGGAGTTTACTGGATGTGCACAGATCTCTCTGTGTGTGAACCCCCTTATCTGATTTTCTATAGGACAAAAGAATTCCAACCCCAATACATGCTAGGGCTGAGGAATTGTCGGTTTTAAGGATATATATGACTGGGAACATTGGTACTGGGTAGAACAAGGAAGAACAAGAAGAAACAATGAAGAATGACGGATTGAAGAGAGAAGAATAAAGAAACAGAGAGACAGAATCTGTTGTGAGTAGACTTCTTTACCCTCAAATTTTTAGCTCCCCTTTAGCTTATCCTGGTGTCTTTAATTGAACCCTAAATGGAAGCCTTAAAGGCTAGAACTTTTAAGTCTCCCATTAGACTACCTACAATCTTTCACTGGTTTTGAATCACCTTAAGTGGTTAACACTTTCCCAACCAAGGGAGAAATATTCAGCTATTCTCTGAGAAGATTTTCTTTACAGTTGGCTCCATCTCAAGTGAGATCCCTTCCAAATCCCTCCTCCTTTGACAAAGACAAAGACAGAACTGTCCTACCCCACATCTAAGAATTTGAGGTCTGTTATTTTCATTCCTTAAGACAACGAGGACTTCCGCTGCCCACCTTGGCATTTCTAACCCAGTTCCTGCACTCCTGACCATAGCTGGCCACTCTGGCAACATGAAAGGTCAGCGTGGCAGTTCACCTTTGTAGGATGAGAAATCCCCTCATTCCTGAACATCAGGAAGGGTGACTAAAACCAGCGGTGACAACCGAAGGAAACCTGCAGCCCTCCCTGTCTTTGCATGCTCGTGCCTCATTTTATTCTTCCTTGACCCATCATCTCACTCCTTCAGTGTGGTCGTTCCTCAGCACACAGTGCTCGCTGCCTGACACACACGTGTCTGGCAGTGACAGTCACTGGTCAAGTAAGACCAGGTTTGGATTCCATTTAACCTGTATGAGGGTGATGTTGGCCAATGTATTTAGCTTCTCTAGTGTTTAGTTTTGTTAAGCAGAACATGATGCACATTGCAGGCCCTAAGAACTGGAAGATGGTGGTTTTGATTGTCATTGTTTTCAAGAGTTCGTTTATCTTGCATATCACCATAGAACCTTCATCTGGCGATGGATCAAGATAGAGACAAAGACCCACACTGGAGCACTGGACTGAGCTCCCAAGGTTCCAATAAGGAGCAGAAGGAGGGAGAACATGAGCAAGGAAGTCAGGACCACGAGGGGTGCACCCACCCACTGAGACAGTGGGGCTGATCTATTGGGAGCTCACCAAGGCCAGCAGGACTGTGACTGAAAAAGCATGGGATAAAACCGGACTCTCTGAACATGGCGAACAATGAGGGCTGATGAGAAGCCAAGGACAATGGCACGGGGTTTTTGATCCTACTACATGTTCTGACTTTGTGGGAGCCTAGCCAGTTTGGATGTTCACCTTCCTAGACATGGACGGAGGGGGGAGGACCTTGGACTTTCCACAGGGCAGGGAACCCTGACTGCTCTTTGGACTGGAGAGGGAGGGGGAGAGGAGTGGGGGGAGGGGGAGAAGAGTGGGAGGAGGGGGAGGGAAATGGGAGTCTGGGAGGAGGCGGAAACTTTTTTTCCTTTTCTCAATAAAAAAAGAATTTATATTTAAAAACTTCAAAATAAAAAAAAGATGAGTTGTAAAAAAAAAGAGTTTGTTCTGTCATGCTGTGGGGAAAATGAGGGTGAAAGGGAGAAGAGAGGCACTAGAGGGCAGCAGAGGACCTTGTGGAGGAGGCACCTTGTTAGCTTTGAGGATTCCAATGCTTCTGCTGCATAGGACAAAGATTTTTTTTCATTCACTGTAAGATTGTACAATGCTTACTTTGAAGGGTTCCTGGGATCTGAATAAGAGTTAATAAATGCAAGTGTAAAAAAATGTAAAAACTCATAGTTACTGACTAATATAAAAAACATTGATGTCTCTCTCATGTTAAAAAGCCCAGAAACATCTAATTTTCACTCAATTAAAAAGACAAACCATTTTAAGCCATAAAGACCACAAATGTTTCTACTCCAAAAATATCATTCCAAAGAGTATATGCCTCGACTGTTGCTATCAACAGTACAATTTTATTGATTCTTCAAAGAATTTAAAATGCCTAGAAGACTCCTTCACAAGGATGCCTCGTAGGACACACCTTGCCTCATAAATACAAGACTCAGGTCAAAGTCCTCCTGGGGAAGTCATTCATGGTAATATCTCTATTTTATCTTTATCTATCTGTCTGCCTGTCTGTCTATCTATCTATCTATCTATCTATCTATCTATCTATCTATCTCTGTCCTAAGGATTGAACCAGAGCCTTTCATATGTGGTTCCCTATATGAGCCAAGTACCTGCACCTGGATAGTAATAATGAAGATGCTAACAGGCATTTGTATAAACTTACTAAATAGTGAGGACTCTGTGGTAGTCGAAAGCCTGTTAACCTAGCAACAGCCATTTTCATCTCTGTCTAAAAGACTGTCATGCTTATCTAGTTCAAAACAACATCATATCGCCTCTTCTATGGCTGGGTGAATTCACATGAGTTTTAGTGAATGGTGTCAGTAGAAATGTCCCAGGAAACTTTCAAGTAGTTTCCTCAAGAGACAAGCAGTATTATTCTTTGGTTCTCTGTCTTCCTTTTCCTCTTTCCTGCTACTTGGATCACAGATGTGATCTTGGAAAAAACATTCTGGACCATGAAAGCAGCGATTACCCCTGGCCAGGCATCTAAGGTGCCTGCCCCAAATCACTGGCAATGAGAAGATGATCAGGCTATTCTATAACAGCAGCCCTTGTAAGCCCTCATCTTGAGCTTCTGATAGAAAACACTGTACTAAACACAGGGTCACCCATTTGTCCCAATTTTCTCAGAGCTGATATATTTTAGCACAGATAGTCCAATATTTAGAAAGCACTTTTGGTCAGGTGAAACAGTCACATAACTCGAAGGCAGAGCTTGGTGTATTTTCCTTTAGCTAGTTGTAATAATCTGGGAATGTCACCTGGTTTCTCAAGGAGGAGATGGCCCCTCTGTCCTGGAGCTGCTGTGGGAATCGCATGTGGGAACTCTGCCTGGGGTGGAAGGAGAATTTGTGCTGTAATTCGTTTCTGCCTTTACTTTCTGGTATCAAGGAAGGCTATGCTTCTGGGAAGGGCTCTGGTCTACCACTCAGAGAAAGCCATAGGAGGTTCCAAGTGAGATATAGATGATGAGAGATGCTTTATTCCAAGTGCATCTATTTACACATAAATAAAATGTTATTCATAAAAGCACATACTCAGAGCATCTAAGATAATGTTTGACATATGTGGGCATTATGACCCAAGCAAACAGACACCAAAGCATAACCCACTATCAAACCCCGCCATCTCATTCTTGTTAAGACCCCAACATAGACTATTGTTATTACCTTAGAGGTGAGGACGCGTATGGAGTCAGATGATTTATACAGGACCCAGGAAGGAGCAAGCTGGGATTTACCACAGTTTGAAACTCATATTTGTGTAGTTTTGATACTTTATTATTGTAGAAATTAATGTTACTTTTGATGAGGTTCTGGGGAGATGGGTTAGTCTATAAAGTGTTTGCTACACAAACATGAAGACACAATGTTGGATAACATCTGGCAAAAATTCACAAATGGTGGCAAATACTGACAATTCCAGTTCTGGGGAGAATTCCTGGTGCTTCCTACCAGTCAATCTAGCCAAATACAAGAACCTGATTCAAAACAATGGTCAATAGAAAAAGACACCTGACTTTGACTGCTGGCCTTCACATACATGCTCATACATACACACACACACACACACACACACACACACACACACACATATATATATATATATATATATATATATATATATATATATATATATAGAGAGAGAGAGAGAGAGAGAGAATAGAGTAAGTTTGTGTTAGATTCTAAAATTACGAAGGGCTACAGAAGCCAGGGCTCTCATGTGGACAAACATCAAGCATTCCACAAATGAAATATCAGAATCCAAATTCCATTTCCCTAGATTGCAATATCAGAGCTGCTGTCTCAGAAACAGTGTCCGCATAAGGGAATTGCATACCTACATCTGGAGAGTTTTAATTTGTGCCTACATTGCACCCATCAGATTCTGAGTGCTTCACACATGCAGCCCTAGTACTCGAGCTATGCCTTCAGTAGTGTATAGGACTTATTCTTGGCATCAAGCAGCTGTGAGTTAAGCTGGCAGTAACTCAAATGTAAAAGCAAGTGAAGAGCTCTTCATGGAGCCCCATGGGGGCTGGCCTCTGCTTCCTTGGACTCTACATTCTTGGTAGAGACCTGAGTTCAAGGCCAGCCTGACCTACAGAATGAGTTCCAGGACAGCCAAGATCACACGGAGGAACCCTGTCTCAAAAAACTAACGACAGCCGGGCGGTGGTGGCGCACGCCTTTAATCCCAGCACTCGGGAGGCAGAGGCAGGCGGATCTCTGTGAGTTCGAGACCAGCCTGGTCTACAGAGCTAGTTCCAGGACAGGCTCCAAAACCACAGAGAAACCCTGTCTCGAAAAACCAAAAAAAAAAAAAAAAAAAAAAACTAACGACACAAAATAAAGGAATGTCGTTATATATGGACTTTTGTCTTGGTGTGTAGAGTGAAATTTGTTCAATTTAAAGGGCATCCCTTTAAGTTGAGTGAATGCAGCATTTGGTTTGCTAACATTGAAAGTAAAGATTGAGAGGGCAGAGAGCTTCTGCGGGTTTGTATTAAGAGGTCTCTCCTTGGGCCTCAATCCCATTTCTTTTTTAGGAATTCAAATATTTGTCTTGAAACAGTAAGATGTACATGCTCACTGATTAAGAAATCCCCATGACAACAATACACGATGCTCAGAAATCTGTACAAAGTTCTAGCTGTTCTTCGGTGCTCAGATACCTATCATGTACACTTACATTCCTAGTCTTTGATTTCACTTCCAGTTTAGTACTTAAACAATCACTTATGCAAGCTTACTAAGCAGTCCCTTTAGCAAGAGTTTCCACAAACCATTTCTTATTGCCTCAAGGCTAAATATTGTGAGCAGTCACTTAGCAACGGGATACAGCTGCCCTTGATAGTTCTCTATCAAGGTTGGTTCTCTGCACGTTTAGGAGTGTGAAGGATCCTTAAGGCTGTGGTCCTCACAGTACAAAGCTGAGTGGACATCTGGTAGATTTTCAACCTGGAGCACCAGCTGTAGGGTGACAGTTTATTCTTCCCTTGTCTGACTTCCTTCGCTATTTTTTGACTGGAAGGTATTTCTTGGAACACTAGAACCTATTACTAAAACAAACAAACAAACAAACAAACAAACACTTCCCCACGCGCACGCGCATGCACGCGCGCGCACACACACACACACACACACACACACACAAAACAAACCAAGAAAGCAAATTAATTGTAAATCTTGGAGAAAACCAATGGAGAAAAAACACCCATAGTTGTCTCTACCCAATGATCTTGGTTTAATATTATTTTATTTAGCATAAGGAAAAAATAACTTTTTTCTCTTTATGAACTAACTACCATGAAAAATCCAGAAATGTGTAATGAAAATAAAACTAATTGTAAACTGACCTTTGTTGGTATTTATTATTTTTTTCTGTGAATTTTTAAATTATTTTTGCAAAACTGAGTCAATTACTATACACAATTTTCTGCTTGATTTTTAAAGTGCCAGCTATGGCTTTTTTCCCTGAGTTCATAAATATGCATGAATGGAATTGGGTTTCAAAACCTTGAAACAAACCACAGGTTCTACCGCGCAATTCTCCTTTTCTCCTGTACAGAAGTTAATGTCTTCAGCCCTTTCCTTGTGTCTCACAAAGATACTCCTCTGGAGTTTGTAATGGAGCTGCATATCAAGAAAGTCTTCTTCAGTCCATAATTCTTGGTCTGGGCATTATTTCAGATGCAAAACATGTCCAAAGCCCCTGGTCTGATCCTCAGCACTGCATAACCTGGGCATGGTCTGTCACCAGAGTCCTTAGGAGGTCGTGGCAGGAAAATCACAAGTTTAAGCTTATCCTTGGCCACATAGTAAGTTCAAGACCATCCTGAAGGACACAAGCCATTAAGGAAGTGTGTCTTTAATATATCCACCTTTAAAGAGGAGCTTAAAGTGATGTTGTATGGGTGTCGCTACTGCAAAGGGCATGGCCTTCTCATAAGAAGGGGCAATCAGGACACAGATGTATATAGACATGTAAAAACCCAGACAGAAGACTTGGGGGGTGGGGAGACTTTAAAGAGAACAACCCAACACAAAACACACACACACACACACACACACACACACAAACTGAAAAGCAAACCTACTAACCAGAAGTTTGGACTCTTCTATTCCAGAATCATAGGTACCCACTCTGCGGTCCTTTGTTACGGTAGGCCTGGCAGAGCGGTGCACTGCTAATTGCTCAGAGGGAACTGCTGGAAACAGAGAGCTGAGTGGAAGTCTTCACAAGAATCAGCGGAAATTTTCACAGTGGCTCCCTGAAGTTACTACTCTCTTCCTGTGTTAAGGTTTCAGTGAGAAACATCCCCATAGGCTCATGAATTGAACACTTGATTCCAGTAGACGGCATTACTCAGGAGAGTTATGAAACTTGGGATGTGGAGCCTTGATGGAGGAGGTATAGCACTGGGGGTGGGCTTTGAGAATGTATAACCGCACCCCACTTCCAGCTTTTTGTGGGCTTCTTGGGATGGCTACCTATTGCCATGCCTTCCTTGATGTTAAGGACTAATCCTCTGCAACCATAAACTCAAATAAACTCTCTCTTCCCTACGTGCTCTTGATCGTGGTATTGTATCACAGCAAAAAGTAACTAAGCACTGAGACACGCTTCCATAGACTTGGGTCAAAGTCACATAAGAAAGCCATGCTGTTGGATAAGAAGTAAATGAAGAAGTAAGTTAAACTTATGTTCCGGATGCTGGGACATCACTCTCAGCCTCTGTCCCCCACTCAGTGACCAGAGTACTGAAACATGGTTTCATAATGACAGTATCTTCAGAAGAGACTAGAAGAGTCTTCTCTAGAGTATCTTTGAAGCCCAGAACATCAGAAGTATCATCAATAAACAGCCCAGTCAAATCATGGGGCTGGAGAGATGGCTCAGAGGTTAAATACACTGACTGCTCTTCCAGAGGTCCCGAGTTCAATTCCCAGTAACCACATGGTAGCTCACAAGCATCTATAATGCATTCTGGTGCCCTCTTCTGGCTTAAATTGCAGGCAGAACACTGTATACATAATAAATAAAATAAATCTTTCAAAAAAAGTAAAGTGAAGCTCACATTCAGTAAGTATCCCTCCCAGGAGCTAGCATTTTTTGACACAAAACAGTTCTTCCATTTACTTTGGAGGTTGGAGGATAGCCTGAGCTACACAGAGACATCATGATTCAAAAATTTAAAAAAAAAAAACAACTCTCTGCCACCTATACTGAAAACTCTCAAGTCACATTCCAGTGGCCTTACTCTATACCGTGAACAGATGTGGTAGGCGTTAGTGTTATTTCCCATGCCTCTTCCTGAGGGGAGGAGTTTGTGTCTCTGTCATATGGAGCCCATGGAACTTGCTCACAGAGTGAGATGTGAAGAGATGAAAGATTTTGAGCTTAGAGATCATGGATAACACTGGACTGTCCTTTTAAAAGAGATCTTTTAAGGTAGACATTAACACTCCTGACATAACAGCCTGTCAGGGGCTCTGGGGAGAGCTCAGCCCTATGTGGTGGAGTGGGAATCTTTTCTTACAATTTTCTATGGAAAGCCAAGTGGGAAGGAGATGGTCTTTGCTAGGGGTAACCAGTGAGTGTTCCGTTGCAGAATGGTAGGTGATCAATCAAAATCTCTCCTGGATATCTACTACTATTGGCTCTCCAGCCAATAGAGATAGGAGCAGGATCTGGAAATTAATTACTGTAGATAGAGCAGGAATCTAGGCAAGAATTACTATAGATAGAGCAGGAATCTAGAAATGAATTGCTGTAGTTCTTAAAATCAATTTAGTTTCATTTTTCAAAAATGATCACAGTTCAACCAAAACAGAACTTCACAGAATGGCATGACCATAGCTAGCAGAAGGCAATGCTTGTCACTCCAGAAAAGAGACTCTGAGGGCCAGTGTGAGCTGTCCTGCCTCTCAGAGCATACAGTCATGAGCTGATGTAGAACACAAAGCATCTTATGTCCTTGAGAGAAGATGCTGAAAAACAAAACAAACAAACAAACAAAAACAAAACCCTTACCAGCGTTGGGGTGTGCCCCATGAGAGACCGTGAACACAGTAACTGCTGAAGGTTCTAGATTGTTTAGGAACGTACCCTGAGCTAGTCATCCTGTGGGTAAACAAGATAGACAGAAATCACACTAAACACATGAAGAGACCCCCTGGAATAAAATCCAGATACCCAAACCAATAGGAAAATACCTGGATGACAATGAACAAAAGATGAAAACTTAAGCAGAAGGCTGATATATTTAGATATAGGAAAATGGAACAATTACAAGATACTACAGTGATGGTCAATGCTGTTTGTCAGTTTGTCAAGCCCCAGAATCACCACTAGAGACAAACCATTGGGCACGTCTGTGAGCCAGTTTGGAGACTGACTTACTTGAGGCAAGAAGGTCTTTCCTAAATGGTAACAGTATCATTCCATGGGCTGGGGTCCTAGCCAGATCTGGAAGGAGAGCTGAGCCTGGGCATTCTATTTCCTGACTGTGGACACAATACAATCAACCACCTCACACTCCTGATACCATGGTGGGTGGTCCATTAAATGACGAGTCAAAATTAATCCCTTTTCGTTTTCGAAATGATTTGTCACTGTCATGAGAAAAGCAATGGACACAGGTAATTTTATAAAGAAAAAAATATTGAGAGGAAAAAACAGAGTTGTAAATAAAAACAGTATTATAAAAGTATAAAAATTCAGTGGAAGGAGTGTAAGATCATTAGTTAAGTCAGGAAGAAAAGGCCTTGGAAATGAGACAGAAAAGAAAATGAGAGAACCACACCAAAAGGTTAGCAGCTGATCAACCAGGCTGCAGGAAACGATGCAGGAGGGAACCACAAATAAAGAAGACAAACATTTGTTTTCTGAACAGAAGGACATGGACTCCAAAGTCTGAACAGGCTACCACCCCAGATGAAGAAGAAATGGTCATTGATCAAGGTACAGCACTTTGAAATTCTGGAAAGCAGAGAAATGAAAGACATAGAAATTTGGAAGAGAGCTAGCCGTCTCAGGCAGAACAATATGGAAGATGGGGAGAAACCTCAAGGTCTTGTGACATTGCTTTTTCAACCAAGAGAACTGAGATCTCACTTTTCTTACTGAGGCAGAAGATGACGCACCAGCTATTTCCTCCAAATTCAAGACCAAATAAGAAGAGTGGAGGCAGGGTCCTCCCCCATCTCCAGGGCTGCTTGTCTTGTTGATATTTTGTTTTCGTTCTTGGAAGACCTCATTTTTGGCAAGAAATCAGCTTATCTTGCAAATAGATGTTACCAAGAATATGTTTATTTCTGTCATTAATTTTATATAATCCTGATTATCTGTAGGATTAAAAGGCTGAGCAGTATGGATTACTGTGAACTAGCACAAGATTCTAAATTTAGGGATAATTTAGTGTTTTTCCCCTTCTACCATAAGGATAAAAGGACAAATGTTGTTAAGGTACTTTAAGGCCAATAAACATTAAATAAAATCTGATTGGAACACTGAATTTCATGAAGAAGAAAACTAATACCAGAGAAACGAAGGAGCATAGCACAGCCTCACAGATATGAAAAAATATAGACACATAGACACTAGGTTTTACATACATATATATATGCATATGTATATATGTATATATATTTTTCCATTTATTCTTTGATGAGAATTTCGAACAATATAGTTTTACCCCATTCTAGAGATTTTTTATTATTTTTATTTGGTTATTTTACAGAGTACCCTATGGAAATTCAACCCATGCATATAATATTAAATAATCTCATCGGGGTAATAAGTACTACCATTTCTTCAGCCATTGACCATTTTCCATTAATTGAAAAGTAAAAGCGGAGAGCCTTATCGTGGGTGTCAAGGCCACAGTGCCTCTCAGGTTTCATTTCCTACTCCGCCATGTTGGACCCACGAGTTTCCATACTCAATTCTAATATTGTTTGAAAGCCCAGCATCAAAGTCTCCTCTGAGCTTCAGGGATTCTTACTTGTAAAACCCTGTAAAAAAATTTCTTTTAAACTTTTGTCATCAACCAATACACAATGCCAAAAAGTAAATATTTCTATTCTAAAAAGGATAGGGAGAAGGAAAAAAAAAACAAGGAAAAACTGGACTAAGTCGAGATCAAAACCCAGAATGACAAACACCAAATTCTGTATTCTCCCTGTTCACCAGCTGGAGTAGGGCTGACCCGTGCTGTGAGCTCCGATGGGCCTCCTTGTCTTTCTGGCCCCTGTCCTCTTGTTATTTTCAGCTTAGATGACCTGTCTATTAGGTTATACCCATTCAGTTCCTGCGGCGTTCATCAGATGTTCCACATTCCTAGAGTTTTCATTATCCTGGAACCTCCATTACATTTTTGTCTTCATTCTGAAAAGTGAGTAAAGAGGGTCTTACAAATATGTATTTTAAAGCCATGCAAATTTAGTTCCAAGGAGATCAGAGGATTTGCTCAGTATCTTCTATCTAATGATTGGAGAAGCTAATTCCTGCTTCTTCTTGTTATGTTAAGCCCCAGTTAATGCTGGCTTGTCTGTCAGACTCTCAATATTATATCAGTCAGTTAAAACATTCACATGTTAGAACTGACCACATATCAATTACACTTTGGTTTTCTGGGATGGAGATGGTCTTCATTGCAGAAAACAATTCACTAGAAAGTCCTAGGACCATGGAACAAATACTCAGTCTGACTTTTATTCACATCATTTTGAGTGGATTCTGCATGAAAATTATTTATATCTTACTGATTTATTTGATCAGAGTTCATGAGTCTATTAGGTCCTTCAATCATTTAAAAAAGAAAAAAAAAACCAGCCAACCATGGTGGTACATGCCTTTAATCCTAGAACTTTGTAGGCAGAGGCAAACGGATCTCTGAGTTTCAGTACAGACTGAACTACAGAGCTAGTTCCCAGGTAGCCAGGGATACAGAGAGAAACCCTGTCTCGAAAAACAAAAAAGAATGAAAGAAAAAAGAAAAGTTGGTCTATGGCGTACACAAAACCTAATGATACCTAAGGATTTATTGCGTGAATGGCACACATGGAAGAAGAGGGCCTGAGAAGGTACAGCAGTGGCGGGGAGGCCTAGGAAACCCGGGCAGCAGAGACCTCGGAGGCTGTGGATGGAGAGTGAATGTGAGCAACTCTGGCGGTACTGCTGGCTGTCTACAGACTGTCTGCTCTTCTACCAGTAGACCTTATTCTACCAGTTCACAATGTATTGATGGATGGACTCAAGTTTCTATGAGAAGGAAAATGCTTTATAAGGAATAGGTAAGTTTTCTTTCTTTCTTCCTTTTCTTATTTCTGTTGTTGTTGTTTTTTTTTTTTTTTTTTTTTAGACAGGAAGGGAAATGGAGGAGCAGTGGATCTGGGGGAGAGGGAGATGGGCAGGACAAGGAGAAGAGGAGGCCACGGTTAGGATGCATTATATGAGAGAAGAATAAATAAAAAAAAGAAAAGAAAGAAATAGCTAAGCTATTCCCAGCCTCCCTCTGGTCCTTTCCCCTTTCTTTCTCTCCTGTTATCATTTGAATATAACTTGCTCCCTCAGACCTATGTCAAAGCTAAGTCATGAATGGAACAGTCCGTATGATTGGTTCTTGGCACAATGTTAGGCAGTGGCATGTAAGCGGAGGTGTGTGAGTTGTGGGTTCTGGATCCTCACAAATCCACGCACCCTTTTTTAAAGTGAATGCCATGGTCCAACATGCAAGTGCTTATGTGAACTTTGGAAGCCACAGAACAAACAACGGGCCTTTACCAGTGTATTTCCTAAATGCATCTGTGAAGACCTCAGGAAGGCAGGTTGCAGCAATGCCGGGAGATGTCTGCTAGCCCCTCTGAGGGCATCCTTAGCTCTGGATTGGTGGAGGCTGGTGCTCTGCTGAGATAATACATTTAAAGGTCTGGCCTTGGCTGGGAAGGATGTTAGGCCAGGCATGGAAGTTGATGATGTATAACTATTAGGGATGCTAATGATACCCCAAGATGTTTTGAATCCCAACCAAACTCTCCACAACTACAGAATCTCCAATTGGTTCATTAGTCTGTAGAAGCTTCAACAGAAGGGCCCGGCTCTGAGTGGGAACTTCAACTCAACCCTCCTCCTCATGGGCTCACTTCCTTCTCCTTTTTTTTTTCTGACATACATTGAAGGTGCATGGGGCCGTCATTTGCTGTGGTTGTCTGATCTTGAATTTCCCAAGCCTCCAGAATGAAGAGCCAAAAGGGGAAAAAAGTTTTTTTTTTTTAAATATAAATTACCCAGGTTCAGAGACCAGAGACTTCTACTGTCTTCAAGAAAGTGGGTGTTGGATACTCTAGGTGATAGACTGGAGTAAAGTTAAGATCTAGTAGCACACACAACTAAGTGTGACTAGGAGACCCAAATGGTTGAACAACGGCATCTTCAGAACTCTTGAAAAGTCCCGCGGGTGCTCTGAAGGACTTTGGAATCGTTATATAATTTTTCTTGTGAAGGGAAAAGGTGAATGACAAGACTAACACCTATTTTTCTCATGCAAGTTACTGCATTGACCCATGAACCCCCTTCCAAAAGAGATGTGAGAAGAAAATACACCAAAATTGCACATTCCCTGTTAAGTTCTTATTTAAACAATAAAATTTCATGTCTGAGAGTTGGCTCAGTGGGTTGTTAGAATCTCATAAAGAGACTGGTAAGGTTGTGCATACACCTTTAACCCCACCACTCTGGGATCAGAGGCAGGAGAATCACTGGGTTTAGCTAGCTACAGTCTAGCGCGTAGTTCAATGAAAGACCCTGTCTCAAGGGTGAGAGTGATAGGGAAGGACCCCTGGCATCCTATCTGGCTGGCAGTGCCCTTTTAAAAGGGACCTTAGTGAATGTGCACGCAGATGCTCTTAGTGGCCAAAGCTGAGAACATATCTATCAGGACCCCAGTGCAGGCCAGTGCAGATGCCTGAATACTAACACTGGTGTCTAGTGCATCTTCTCCATCATTGGGGTAGGGAGTAAGGCAACACTGAACTATAATTTTCCCTGTTGGTATTGCTGTCACCGTCTCCAGTACTTCAGAAACCAATTTAATTAAAATCCCTGAAGAGATGTTCAGTTGCCATCAGGGAGGAGAGGGCTGAAACTATACACTTTCCGCCCATCACCCTCCACACCCCAGGGTTTTTTCTGGGGTGACAATGAACACTTGCTGCTCCAACCCAGCCCTCCTCCTGCTGACGCTTCCTCCTTCATGACACGAGCCGTTGCTTATTAGCATTCAACGGTTCTTTCGAGGATAGAGGGATGTGTGTGGTTGTCATAACATAAGAACTGTAAATGCTTTCTAATGAACGAACTGACAAATGAATGAATGAAGGCATGAATGAATGAAAACACCAACACATTGACAAAGGGTATTTAGGAAACTTGGGGGGGGGGAAATCCAGATTGATCTAAAAGGGATTTTTATTTACGACCAGGATGATGATGATGATGATGATGGTGATGGTGATGGTGATGATGGTGATGATGGTGATGATGATGATGATGGTGATGATGATGATGATGATGGTGATGGTGATGGTGATGATGATGATGATGTTGATGATGATGATGATGATGATGGTGATGATGTTGATGATGATGATGATGGTGATGGTGATGATGATGATGGTGATGGTGGTGGTGATGATGATGATGATGATGATACAATATCCAGTGTTTCATCAGTTGCTGGCTCAAGCAAACGATTGACTCTGAAGAATGGAACAATGGGTTCTCCACTCAATTCATTGCCAATACTGAAAAGCTGTCACTGCTGATCTGGGCGCACGAAAGCTAATTTTGTATTTTTGTTTTGAAGCATGGTCCTATCTATATAACACAGGCTGATCTCAAAATGTTGGGTCCCAGGAGCGAGCAAAATAACTGGGAACAGATCACCAAAGTCTAGGGACCAGAAACAAACTTTATTCCAATCATTATGTGGCACAAACAGCTTCCAGTGCACTGGGGCCACAGGTCAGAGCTCGAGCTTCTGACACGGTGACAATCGAAGCAGGTTCTGAGCCTCTTATAGTAAAATTGTGCACCAGCTGTGGGCCAAAGAGCTTCCACAGCCTTGAGGTCAGACTTAAAGTCACGTTACATTTTTAAGGTTTGCAGCTTTTGATTATAAGAAGTTATGATGTTAACTGAGAATGTTTGCAAAAACATGTGGCTGACACAGCTCTTTTCGCTATCCCTGGAAGAATATAAGATCAAGAGTAGAGTCACTTGGGAGGATGGTTAAAAATTTAGGCAATACAACGCAGAGGGTCCCATAAAGGCAATAGCTAGAAGCTAGCCTTTGCCTAGGTGGAAGCCTGCTTAGCTGGGAGGCAGGAGACGATTGTTCAAAGTTTCCCTCTGTACAGAGATGTCTGCCTTTGGGGCAAAAAGTGATTGCTAAAGCTTCACAGCTACTGACAACCTTATTTTCTTCCCAAAATGTGTTTTGGGTTTGCAATTTTATCCTCTGAGCTCTTCAAAACTCCCTAGGCGGCCAAGGTTGATTTTGTACTTCTGATTCTCCTGTCTCTGTTTCTCACTTATTGTAACTGCAGGTATGTAGTGCCATGCACAGTCCAAGTGGACTTCTTTAATCATCAAAGTTTTCAGCACAACATGGGGAAACTTACATGAACCAGTGAGTCAAAACTGAATTTCCCGGTAGGCAGAGGTTTGATAATTCGTCAGTCATCTTCATGTTCAAACACATTCAATATGCTTGATCGCTTGGTATTTCCCTCTGCGTTTCCTGAACAGGGAAGTTTCCATAACTTCAGAATCATCTATAGAACAATAGACCTCCAATGGGACATTTGACTCATCCTTAGATGTCAGGGCACTGTGATTCTATGATAGTGATACACGGGTTGACCAACCCTTGGGAATGATGAGGAAGCTGCCACCTGTGCTCTGAAGCAGCTGCTGGTGTGCACCACTGGGGCAAGCACTAGCAAGCAAGCATCCACCCTTCTCTGTCTCATGACGGATGCAATGCGACCAGCTCTGCCGAGGTTCTGCTGCTTTGACTTTGCCACCAGGACGGACTGACCTGAGAACTGAGAGCCAAATTACACCATTTCTCCCCTAAGGTGCCTTTTATTTTATCACAGCGATAGGAAGAAAAATAGGGCAATGACATTCTGTTGGCTCATGATACTGCAGAGAATCCAAGCCCAGTCTTGGCTAGACCCAGGGACTCACACTATTAATATGGGTACACAACTAGAGAAAGACGTCACCTTGCTCAGCCTCTGATACAACTATTGTCAGGTTTCTCTCTGGTCCCCTGGTGTACTGTCATGAGTTCCATTTACTCTAACCGTGCCTTTCAGCCATATCTGATGGCCACTTTCCATACCTAAGCCCCTACGGGTAGCTGTCGACTTGAAACAACCCAGAGTCAGCTGGAAAGAGAATCCCATCTTCCAAAAGATCGAGGCCCGCAAGGGGACAGCAACTCTGCTTCCCCTGCTTACATGAGACCACTGTGAACCCACAGCCCTGATCAACTCCGGACACAGGCTAGAAGTTACCTGCACACAAACACCAGAGTCAGTGACTTGGCCTGCTCTGGAAGAGGGTTGGTCTTTGTGTACTAACCCCGGCTGGTGAAGCCTGGGGCTACATCTCATGGCCACCAAGATGACGGTGAGGAGGTCTTTCCCATGCCTTTTCTTACTTTCTTACCACCCGGTGCCGTGAAGACCTTTTCTGACCTGCTCTATTGTAACCCAGAAATGGATCTTCTCTTTGGAGGACAGCCTGAACTCAGAGGACACATCTCCTGATTGTTTGCCTGCCCTGTGGGAAGTTCTCTCCATATGCTCTCCTAGGGCTTCCTTACATTAAGATTTCTGTGAAGAGGAAGTAGTCAACATGTGTTTGATGAGTGTGTGATGGAATAATAAACAGGAGCGAAGACATAATGAGAGGGCCGGCAACACCCAGGGTAGGAAAGTTAGAGACTCGGCAGTTCTTTTCTGAACTTACACCTCGGGGCCAGCAGGCCCACACTCCTTTCTGGAAGTTCTGAAAAATTTTCCCTCCTGGCTTCCATTGTTCAGAGCAGTTCTCAACTTGTGGGTCACAACCCTTTTGGGGTGGTTCAATGACCTTTATACGGGAATAGATATCAGATATCTTGCATATCAAATATTTATATTATGATTCATAATAGTAACGAAATTACAGTTATGAAGTAGCAGTGAACTGATTTTTATGGTTGGGGATCACCATAACATGAGGAACTGTATTGAAGGGTCACAGCATTAGGAAGGTTGAGAACCTCTGGTTTAGAGGCTGACCATATTCCTCAACCATGGTCCCTTCATCTGCAAAGCCTGCATCTCTTTCTGACCTCTCTTCCATAGGCACGGTTTCCTTTTAAGTGAGATTATCTCTCAAAATGAACTCTCAATAGTTCATAGGATTGCCTTGGGCACCACTAGAACACCACCACAAAGTTTCCTTTGATACGAAGATGCGATCCTACAAGCCATTACCCTGCCAAGCTCCTTAGGCAACCAGCCCTCTGCCAGTGAACCTAAGTAAGTCTCAGAGAGTTGAAATGGAATTTGAAGCTGGAAACAGTCAGGAAAGCTGTGAGCCTGAGAAGTCCTTTACTGTAGGGCAAAAGTTACAGTTGCCAGAAATTCTAATTCGCCAGTTGGTAGTCACAACTTTAGGTCTTTGAATATGAAATTAGGGTTTAAAAATGAAAATTCTCCCACAAGTATTTATGTTAAAGCTCCAGTCTCAAGCTGAAGGGAGCTTATAGAAACTTCAGGACATGGGGCCTACCTGAGAAATACAGGGCAGTGCTAAGTGACTCTTTGGATCTTAGTCTGTCTGTCTGTCTGTCTGTCTGTCTGTCTGTCTGTCTATCTGTCTGTCTGTCTCTCCCGCTCCTTCTACTACAGGAAGATCAGCCTCCAATACAAAATTTCATTATGATATTCTGTCCAAACACACGGGGGTCAGATAATCAGGTATTGAACCCCATAAAATTGTGACTCCAAAATATATCATTTCTTCTTTAAATTGTTTTTCCCAAATATTTGATGGTAAAAAACAAAACAAACAAACAAAAAACCCACTATAGTCCTCTCCTCTCATTCACAAGTTGGCATTCACACTATAGGAGCTCAAGGCCTGGCTGGGAAGGAACCAGAGCCAAGAGGACAGCCCTTTTCTGGATTCTCTCTGCCTCTCACGAACATCAAAGTGGGAGAGTCACTTTCTAACTTGCCAACCGTCATCAGCAAGCACTAACAGGCAGATGACAGTCACACGGGTGAGTTCCTTTAAGGAAGAAGCTGCTGACAGATTTCCTCATTGCTGATGGCAGTCTGTTCACCCTGTCCGAGTATGAAGGAAAAGGCTTGGGAAGGCTCCTTTGCTGGAATCTGTCCCTCCCCAATTTTTGGTATTTAAATGATATGAATACATTTTATTGATTAATTTTTAATGAAAACATAATACATGAGCAGAAGATTGAAAAATACCAATATGTATAATATAAAAAGATAGATGGGAGGTGTTGGCGCATGCCTTAAATCCCAGCACTCTGGAGACAGAGACAGATGGATCCCTGAGTTCGAGGGCAGCGGAGAAATCCAATACTGGGGTACAGAAACTTTTCAACTCTCAAAGGATTTGATGCCCTTTTCTGGCCTTCCAAAGTACCAGGAATGCATGGTGCACTGATGTACATGAAGACAAAACACCCATACACATAATAAAATAAAAATGAAAAAAATTAAAAGTTTGTTTGGATATTGCCAAGTTGATCCCTAAAATGGTATAGTAAGTGTTCTCTCACCAACAGGACAGACTGTTTTCATCTGCTGGCCTGCCCTGTTACCCAGGTATCCTGATGCTTTAAGAGTACTGCCCACTCCCAATCTCCCCCACCCCCAAGCCAGCTGATCTCCACCTCCCTGCCCCCTTCTTCTCCTGAAGAGGCAGCTTCTGTCTTTCTCCCTTCTCTCCTTTTCTCCCTTTTTTCTTCTCATTCTCTCTCCTCCCCGAACACTAAATAAACTCTATACCCAAGCTCTCTCTGCATGGCATATCTGTCTGTCTCTTATCCATCAGCAACCCCGGGTCACCTGCTGTCACCCTTTGTGGGACGGGCCTTGGGGTCACCCACATCATGGATGATAACACAGACTAGGAAGTTCATTTCTAAACACTGTCTTCTGAACCCATTCTCAAGTGATTAGAGTCTTCAACTGGACTCTGGTTTGGGAGGTGCTATGAGTGCAGAGGAAAGAGCATTAATCTAAAACTCAAAGCTCCCACACTGGTTCTGGCTCTCTAATCGCCTAAAAGACTTTGAACAAGTTACTTGCCTTCCTGGGACACAAGTGTCTCATCAGCTAAAAAGCCCTTAGAATGAAAGAGAAGTTCATCTGTGATTCAGGAACTGCAATTCCCATCTGATGGGCATACCCAGTCTCGCAACATAAAAGTCTGCCTTGGAGAGCACTGGTTAAGTCCCACCGTGAGCTGAACTGCAAATTTTAGGAGCCCAGTGAGGTACCAAAGTGCCAGCCTTCCAAGGAGGAGGTAACAATCCTAAAGCAATTGGCAGCTACAAATGATTGCATACTATCAAGTGTCCTGTCGTCGACTGAAGGGGAGCGATACAGCCCCAGACACTGAGTCCTGTTGGGGAGTTCATAAAAATGATGCTACTTGGAACTAATGAGATGGTTCAGTGGGTACAGATGCTTGCCATGTAAGCCTGATACCTGAGATCAATACCAGGAACTTACCCAACTCCACAAAGGTAGCCTCCTGCCTCCACAGGCACACTGCGGCACCACACCCTCCCATTTATGCACATGGTGGCACATGCAACCACACAGAATTGTCACATCATACAACAATATGGTAATTAATACGTAAAATTTTTGAAGACGCTGTTTGCCTAAGTCATTAAGTACAAATAGAAATGTATCTAGCAGCGGTCGTAGAAAAAAATCTGGGCACACACTGAGCAGCAATACAAAAGGGCTCAGGGTGAGGAAGTCCAATTAGCATTATCAGAAGAGGCTGGGCGAGGGAGTGCGCCTCTCACCAGGTGTGACTGTCCTTATCATATGTACACACAATCCCCAGGATCAACAATGCAATTACCATCCTTCCCACCAGCATTTCCTATCTCAGGGGACACCAGCTCCATTCTTCCGGTGTTATCAAATCTCCAGACCATCTTCAGTTCATCATCTCTATAACTCACGCCGAGCCCATCGAATTCTACTGTCCCCAACTCCAAAATATAACCTCAGCTCTAGTCCTTGACTGCTTGCCCCTTAGTCCATCTCTCATCTCTCAAATAGATCCCTAGCTAATGGGTTGCCAGGAATAGCTCGCCTGTTGTCTTTTCCCAGCCACCCCCACCCCGGAACTCCCTATCTCCAGTGCACAGAGTGGTCCTATTAAGAGAGGCCATTTCTCCAGAGGACTCTCATTAGTGAATAACACTCTCTCAGAGTGAGTAACAGTAATTACTGCCACCAAAGTGCTCCAGGTCATGTCCTGTCCTGACGGTGATATCACACCTTGCCACCCTTTCTCCTTTCTCACCTGTTTGCCTTCTGGTTATTCCAGCCTCACAATCATCACATGGAACTTTAAACTGAGTCCGGAAACCTCATTGAAAAGTACAGTTTAAGGGGCCTGTTGGGTGACTGAGCAAGCAAAGGCACTTGCTGCACAAGCCTGACGACAACCCCAAAAGGTGGAAGGAGACAGCCGACTCCTCCATGAACAAACTGTGGCATTTGCTCACACACACACACACACACACACACACACACACACACACACACACACAATTTTAGGATGCCCCTCACTCCCACCTAGCCTGCTCTTTCAAGTTCCTCGTAGCACGCTCTGTTTTTCTTGCTGCACTTAATTTCTTATATAGTTGTGCGTTTGTCATTTATCGCCTACATCTCCCAATCCCAATAATTATCAGTTCCGCAAATGCAAGAACTTAGGCCTCGTGGGATAGCGGACACTTTGGAGCCCTGGCCGGCTCAGCATGTTCGTTGATGGAAGGGATAAGTCAATGCCAGGTGGGCTGGGCTGGGCCACCGCCGTGGAAAAGACATCTTCTCTCATCCTATTCCAACGCCCTGGACTCGGGAAACTGCTACCTCCAATTCCCACTTTCAGTTACCATCTAACTAGTTAGGGATCAGGAGGAAAGGAAAAGCGGAGTGGCGGTCACCCAGGGCTTCCCTTCCTGGCTGTCACTCTGTCAGTTGTGTGAGTCACCCTCCCTGGATCCCAGGTTCCTCATTTGCAACTCGGGAGCAAAGCACCGACCTCCAAGGTCTGTGAAATTTATGAAGTGAATTTGCACCTCAGCGGGGTCTAACAGGGTACCTGTCGGTTTTTAAAAGCTTGACACAGGAACTTAACTAATTAGTTTAGCAGAGGCCCCCATGGGTTCCCCTAGAGGGTATCAGAGTCACATAAGCACCCTGGCTCTAAGGAAGCTCACAGCGTAACGGGAAGGGGGTGGCAGCCTCACACTCCCCCGGGCTCCACTTCTGAACCCTCCTTCAGACCTATTTTCTATTCTCTCCCCTACCTCCTGCTTTTAGTCTTTGTAACTTTTTTTTTTTCCATTTACTTCCCGAGACAGGGTTTCTCTTTGTAGCCTCGGCTGTGCTGGAACTCGCTTCTTAGTGTTTGTAACTTGAGAGGCAAAATAACAAATTAATTTTTGTTAAAGCCAACCCCCTTAAAAACAATGATTTTTTAAAAAAAGTCTCCCTTCCCGACTTCTCTTAGGAATTTAGGCAGCTGCTTTTCCAGAGCTGAGGGGCCTCGAAAGGAATGTGCTAAGGGAAATCTTGTCAGAGCTCGGGTGCAAGTTCCCAGAGTTAGGGCTGCAGGAAGAATGGACCCGCCCGGACCCCGCCCAGTTCGCTGCAGAGTCACTTGCCAGCTACCTGCTGAGGTGTCCCTGGTGCTGATTGGCCTGGTGCACATGGGGAGACATCAGGCGGTGGGCCGGCCCAGTGGAGGCAGGGGCAGGGCGAGCTAGCCCCCTGGCGCCCTCGCTCACCCCTGGCGTGCAGCAGGCTTCCTTCTCCCAGGGGTGATTAGGCAAGCCTGTGAATAACCCAGACAGAGCTACTGCCAAGTAAGTGACTAAGATACCTGCGGGGCGGGGTGGAGAAAGTGAATTTAGAAAGAGTGACAAAGGTTGTCCATAGCAACCTTCCAAGGGAGTTCCCCGACTCCCTTGGAAAGACTATGCTATGCTACGCACTTAGCCCCGCCAGGTATACAACAGGCTCATAAAGGCTGTGTCCGCTGGATTTCACACCCCCACGAAGTGAGGGCTATTTTTAATTCCTAATTTATTGACAAGGAAACGGCAGTTTAGGGAGGTTACAGGTATCCACTCAGTAAGTAGGTAAGAAGCAACATCACCCTCCCCACCAGCCATCATTTACCTGGACAAGAACAGGATCACCACTACCCTCAACTTTTTTTTTAAGTAATATAAACTCAACCTGTTGTGCATCTGTAATCCTTTGGAATCCTGCGGCAGAGCCAGGATTGGGAGAGTTACAAGTTAGCCTGGGCTCTCTAGTTAAACCCTGTCTTTAAAAGGAACCAACAAACAAGTAAATAAAGCCGAGTTGCACCTTTCTCCCAGATTTCCTCAGGTACTTTCCAGTTAACTTCCTGCATCGTAGGTGGTGTCAGAACTCCCTCTGGCTTCACTCCCTCAATGGGAAATCCTTTGTGTTCCATGCCTGCTGGTCCTTCCAGTGCTGAAGCAAGTCAGACACACAGAGGTCTTCCCAGCCCACCACGGCTTCAGTTCTGGTCAGCCCCACTTGACCATGTTGTCATGAGTGGGACCTGGCGGTGTCCTCCTTATTCAGTGATCTCAAGCCTTTTGACCTTAAAATGCTGTCTTAAAAAAATATTTAGAACTCACCCAAGCTGTTGTTTCCGCGAGCTCTGGCTACTCACCTTTACTAGGATTAAAACTAAGAGAGAAAATCCATCGTCTGGGATGAGTAAGAGGCCAGGGCAGATGGCTTAGCTGCTAAAGCACAGGACTTAAGTTTGAGGCCCAGAACTTGCATTAAACAAAGCTGCTTGTCATAGCGCTCAGTTTGTAACTCTGGCACTGGGAAGGCAGACACAGGTGTAATATTAGGGCTCCATGGTCGGATAATCTTGACAGTTTGATGAGATCCCAGTAAAGCTGTTAGTCTCTCCGACATACATGTGCATGTACTCCTGTACACATATCATACACAAGTAAACGAATAAAGTGAAATAAATAATAAACACGTGAAATGTTTACAAAAACTGTTTTATGTGAAATCGCTATATCTTCTCAGACCAGACGTAACTATTAGAGTGGCGTTGTTTTCCGATTCTCCTTCATGTTTGTTTCAGAGAACACTGGCTACATCTCACCAATCAATCCCATCGTAGCTACTGAAAAGCTCCACTGTTCCATTCAGAAAAGAGATGAATGAGGCACGTAATATTCTCATTTAATAAGACATCAGCTACAACCCCAAGAGCCCTCCAAGGGGTCTCAGAAGTTCCTGGACATCAGGGGAAACTGTGGCCTTCTAGAAAATTTAGCTTTTTTTTTGTCTTAGTCTTTTTTCTGATTCATTTTTGGCCAGACATTTCTACTCTCTCTCTGCTAATGGTTAATAGTAAAAGTTGTTCGGTTTTAGATGCTAAAGAGTAGAGCACAGGCTATACCCCAAAACAGTGGTTCTTAACATTTGTAGTTCTGTAACTCTTTAATATAGTTGGTTCTTCATGTTTGATGACTCCCCCAACAATAAAATTATCTCATTGCTACTTTATAACTGTAATTTTGCTACTGTATAGTAGTATAAATATGTATAGTAATGTAAGTGTCTGATATGCAGGATATCTGATATGAGACTCTGATGTATATGTGCTGCTTTTATTGGTTAATGAATAAAGAAACTGCCTTGGCCTGTGATAGGGTAGAGTAAAGGTAGGCAGGGAAAGCTAAAGTGAATGCTGGGAGAAAGAAGGCAGAGTCGCAAGACAGCATGTAGCTGCCAGAGGGGAAACCTTGCTGGTAGGCCATGAGCCTCATGGAAAATATAAAACAATGAAAATGGGTTAATTCTAGATGTAAGAGCTAGCTAGCAATATGCTTAAGTGCTTGGCCAAGCAGTGATTTAAATAATATAGTTTTCTGTGTGGTTATTTTGTGGTCTGGGCAAGTGGGAATGAACAAGCAGCCTCCCTACTACAAGACCCCCAAAGAGAACTGTTGCCCTAAAACAAAGAAAATGAAACCACTGAAAAACAAACAACAACAACAACAACAAAAATTCCAGCATTTTCCCTCCTTATATCAATTTGCTTCTTGTCCTTCCTAATTTGTTTCTTACTAAGCGTGATAAAGCACTGATCAAAACCGATTGAGGGGAAGACAGGCTGCATTCATCCTACAACTCCCAGGTCATAATCCTTCACTGGGGGAAGTTGGGACAGTTGCTTTGGAGGCAGGTACCAAAGCAGAGATTGTGGAGGAACACTGCTTTCTGGCTTGCTGCCTCTGACTAATCAGCTAATATCTTATATAGTTCGTGCCCATCTGTCTAGGGATTGCACTGCCCAGAATGGGCAGGTGCCTTCAGCATCAATTAACAATTAAGAAAGTCTCCTATGCCTGGCAGTGGTGGTGCATACCTTTAATCCTAGCACTAGGGAGGCAGAGGCAGGCACTTCTCTGTGAGTTCGAGGCCAGTCTAATCTATAGAGCGAGTTCCAGGACATGTTCCAAAGCTAAAGCTACAGAGAAACCCTGTGGGAAAGAAAGGAAGGAAGGAAGAAAGCATGAAGGGAAGGAAGGAAGGAGAAAGAGAGAAAGAGAGAGAGAGAGAGAGAGAGAGAGAGAGAGAGAGAGAAAGAAAGAAAGAAAGAAAGAAAGAAAGAAAGTCTCCAACACACATGTCCACAGACTATCTGATGAAGGAAATTTCTAAGTTGAAGTTTTCTCTTCCCAGGTAACTCCAGTTTGTGTCAAGTTGACCGAAACTAACCAACACACTTCTCTACAACAATATAATTAGAAAATTGCTACTATCTGGAAACTGATATATCCAAATTCCATAATTATTACTATCTACAAGGGACCACAGACCAGAGCAGGAGTGTAAGGGACCTGTGATAACAGAGTAATAACCTACCCCTTAGAACTTCACATATCTATCTCTTGCAGTCTGTGACTATTCCCACTTAAACGACAAAGAGACCATGTAGATGGAATTAAGTTTAGGTGTCTTGACATGGGCAAGAGCGCCTTGCATTATAAGGTGAGCCCAGCCTAATCACATTTATCCACAAGAGGACAGGGGCTATCCTTATCTGTGATCAGATGGCAATGTGACAAAGGAGAAATAGGCAAAGGGGGGTAGGACAGTGCTGGCTGGGAGGATGGGACATGGGCCAGAACCAGGAGCAGGGAGTCAGCTTTCAAAGGGTAGAGAAGTCCAGATCCGCGACTCCCCTGGAGTCTCCTAAAAGGAATGCTGCCTTAGAGATGCTTTGATGTAAGCCTATTGAGACCTGTGAGGCCTCTGACCCAAGAGATAATCCTTTTGAATTGTTTTTAGCCACCAGGTTTGTGGCGATTTGTTTCAGAGGCAATACAAGCTCAGCACATTGCCCCAAGCCACCAGAGATGGGGTCTGTCCACCAGAGGGTGCCTGTAAGGCCCAGGAACTGTACCCACAAAGACTTGGTGCTCAATTTCCTACTCCTAGATGCCTTTTGTGAGTACCTCAGACCCCAAAATTTGTAGCCTGAAACTACTTCGTTAAACTTGTCTGAGCCTCCCCTCTCACCGCCTGGTGCCCCTCCTCACAATGTTGAGCCTGCTGTTAATGTCCACATCCTTAATCTTATAGATGGCCAGGAGTATGTAGTGGATGGGTCTGGACAGGACCTGGGAGTGAGCTGGAGGATCTTCAGTGTTGGAACCTGTGAGTGAGAAGAGGAGGCAGAGAAGGTTGCAGGGGAAGCAGCTCCCTATTATAGGGAAAGCTGGGGTTCGCTTTTGAAGTCCTTATTCTCACTTAACAAAAGAATTTAGAAATGGACTCAGAAGGAAGTTTGAGGACAATTTTATTAGAGTTGAGATAAAAAACAAACAACAACAAAATCAACAGAGTGGGCAGATAGGACTCTGAGCAACTGTCTGGAGGAGGGAGATGTAGGACAGAGAGAAAGAGGGGGGGAGAGGGAGGGAGAGGGAAAGAAAGAGAGGGAGAAAGAGAGAGAGGAAGGGGAGGGAGAGAGAGAAAGAGAGAGAGGAAAGAGAGGGGGAGAGAGAGAGGAGAGGGAGGGAGAGAGAGAGGGGGAGAAGGAGAGAGAGGGGGAGAGAGAGAGGAGAGAGAGAGGGAGAAAGATAGAGCAGGGGGAGGGAGAGAAAGAAAGAGAGAGGGGGAAGAGAGAGAGGGAGAAAGAGAGAGAGGAGAGAGAGAAAGAGAGAGGAGGGAGGGAGAGAGAAAGAGGAGAGAGGGGGAAGAGAGGGAAGGAGAGGGAGAGAGAGAGAGGGAGAAAGAGAAAGAGAGGGGGAGAGAGGGAGAAAGAGAGAGAGGAGAGAGGGAGAGAGAGAGGAGGGAGGGAGAGAGAGAAAGCGGGGGTGGGGGGTGGAGGGGTGGGAGGGGAGAGAGAGAGCACGCGCACAAGAGCACTGTGCTTTTGGAGCTAGGGCCAGGGAAAGGAGTCAGGTCCAGCAGTGAGGACTGGCAAGCATCCCCATTGTGGATTAACAGCTTGTGACAGAAGACAAGGTGTCTTCAGAGAACACGTGAGAAATCCTAAAGTGTCCAGGAAAGCATGCTTAGGCTTTGGGCCAGTATTTGACAGAAAAGAATAGAAAGAAGAAAAGGAAAAGGTATGCTTTTGAAGTAAAAACTCAGGAAATTACACAGGCTTACAAGACTGCCT
Organism: Microtus pennsylvanicus; assembly: GCF_037038515.1. Lineage (NCBI taxonomy): Eukaryota > Metazoa > Chordata > Mammalia > Rodentia > Cricetidae > Microtus > Microtus pennsylvanicus. The sequence continues at coordinate 53,887,084 of NC_134590.1, read as the reverse complement.
GGAGAAAAGGACTGTGACTGAACGGAAGGAGGGCTTCAGAAAACTGTGAGTTTATTATTTCATCATGGGATAATTATTTCTCCCACCTCCTCAGCATAACAGGCTTTCTGAGAGGCGGTCTCCTGACCTGACCAGGTGATTGACAAAGGCAGCTAAAGAAAGAGGCAGAGCAGTGATGGCGCACATCTTTAATCCCAGCACTTTGAAGGCAGAGGCCAGCCTGATCTACAGAAAGAGTTCCAGGACAACCATGGCTATACAGAGAAACTTTGTCTTGAAAAACAAAAACAAACAAACAAACAAAAAACAAAAGGAAGGAAGAAAGAAAGAGAAGAAAAGAAGGAAAGGAGACAATAAAATATAATATTCTAATCTTTGAAGCAAATCGGAATGATAAGTCTCTACCAAGACCAGAGGTATTCCATTCTTTTGTTCAGGTGACTTAAAGAGGGACAGGTACAATGTGGCAATAACTTCACAAACATGTAAAACCAGCCTGTTTTCCCAAATTTTATAGACTAGACTTCCGTGTTCTGGCCCTGTGTCATAGACCTCTTCCTTTCCAAAAGCTGGAGGGACAACTGTAGCTCATTGGTTGGGCATTTGTCTAGCATGGGTACAGCTCTAGGTACAATCCTTAGTACAGGAAAGGAAGGAAGGCAGGAAGGCAGGAAGGCAGGCAGGCAGGAAGGAAGGAAGGGAGGGAGGGAGGGAGGGAGGGAGGGACGGAGGGAGGGAGGGAAGGAAGTAAAGAAGGAAGGAATTGAGCACAAACTATGGGACTGATTTATGGAAGGAGTTTGCTCTTGGGATCTGACAAAGTACCACAAACTCAGGGCACATGGCAAATTCTCCTAAAGCTAGTTCTGACTCACCTCCCTGCTCTGATGCAGTTAATCCCACGGAAGCAAATGTTTCAAACCATCAAAAGAGTGAGACTAGGCAGAGTCCTTCCTCCCTCTAAGACAGCTAAGCCACAGCTAAGCCATGCTGTCCAAATGACTTCTAGCCATCTGCACGAGGCAGGTGTTCACACCGGAGGCTTAGGAACCTGTGCAGATGGCTAAGTCAGCCAAGTGCCACCACCTATGTGATCAGAACCTGAGTTCTGATCCCTGGCACCCACGCAATAGCTGGGTGTGGACACAGGAGGATTTCTAGATTGGCCAGTCCATGGGTTAGCTAGTGTCAGGGTCAAGAGAGTCTCAGAAAATAGGGTGGGAAGCAAGGGAAGACACCCAGTGTCAACCTCTGCCTTCCACCTGCACGCATGTGCATATGGGGAAACACACACACAGTACAATGTTTATTTAGTTAGGTTTGGTGAGATCAACAAATCAGGTAATTACTGAAAAATGGCTTGTTATTCACAGGTCCCAAAAGAAGCAGACATTTTATACCATGTGCAAAGGCATGTGGGAAAACGAGGAGGGTGGGTGGTGTCAGTGTGCTGGCTGGATGGTTACCTCAAAGTAGAACCCTCCATTGAGGAGGAGGGAACCTCAATTGAGGAATCACTTGCACCAACCTGGCCTGTAAGCATATCTGTACAGCGTTTTCATGATTAATGGTCAACGTGGGAGGGCCCAGTCCACTGTGAGCAATGCCACTCCTGGGTAGGTGATCCTGGTTGTATAATAAAGCAGGCTGAACAAGTCATGAAGAACAACCTTTAGCAGTATTCATTCCTCCGTGGTCTCCGTTTAAGTTCCTGACTTAGCTTTGTTCAGTGATGGACTGTCATCTGTAAATGAAACAAACCCTTTCCTCCCCACACTGGTTTGGATCGTGTCTATCACTGCAGCAGAAAGCAAACTAGAACAGTCAATGAGGAATCATGGGCTTGCGATTCAAGGGGGACATGAGGCAGACTGTCTTCTTGAGTGACATATTTATTAAAAGAGTTGTTAAGGCCATGGGAAGACAGCGTGGCCATAGCTCTGAGGAGAGACATCAATCCTACACAGCAGAGTGTGTATGTCGGAGGCAGGGGGAGTCCCTTCTTAAAGGTTTCAAAGGAAGAGGAAGGTTTCATGTCTTGTGGTTGATGAGTAGTTCATTAAGATTTGATGTCAGGCTCGCTTTGACTCCTGGTGGTAGAGGAGAGAGGAGGGGTCTTGAAGGAACCTTATTAATGTGTGACTTAGGGGATGAGGGAGAAACGGAGAGGAGGGACACATGTGACATTGAGTCTTATCAGTTGTCCTCAGTACCCTTGAATACAGTGGTTTTCTACCTGTGGGTAATAACCCCTCTGGGGTCAAAAGACTCTTTCACAGGGATCACATATCAGATATCCTGACCATCAGATATTTATATTATGATTCATAATAGTAGTAGCAAAATTACAGTTATGAAGTTCCAATAAAATGATCTTATGTTTGGGGGTCATCACAACATGAAGAACTAAAGGGTTAGAGCATTAGAAAGGTTGAGAACCACTCCTCTAATATCTTGGAAGCTCTTACCCCAAACCTATAAACGTCCCACGAGAAACTGATAATCACGGGTCTGTTATTCTGGAATCTGGGCACCTGAGGAGTCTGTCAGATGGTTACAGATTCAAAAATGGCTCAGTCTCAACCAGTGCTGCCCTACAGGTGTGAGAGGGCCTGAGCTCTGCTATGTCCTCATTGGATCATAATCCCCACTTTCCTACTTTGTTTACAATACAGGGCAACAGGGTCAAGTCTTCCTGCTCTCTAGCAGAAACACGGTGCTCAGTCAGCAGCCACCACAACAGGTGGCTGTGCAGAACCAGGAGCTGTGCAGAACTGGGGGGCTGTGCAGAGCCAGAGGGCTGTGCAGAACCAGGAGCTGTGCAGAACCAGGGGGCTGTGCAAAGTTGGGGGTTATGCAGAGCCAGGAGCCTGTGAAAAACCGAAGGGCTGTGCACACCCAGGGGGTCTGTGCTGAGCCAGAGAGCTGTGTAGAACCCGGGGTGGGGGTGTGCTGAACCAGAGGGCTGTGCAGAAATGGGGTACTGTGCCAAACCAGAGAGCTATGCAGAACCAGAGGGTTGTGCGGAGCCAGGGGACTATACAGACCTGGGAGTTGGGGTGGACCATACCAAACAAGAGGGCTGTGCAGAGTCAGGGGATTGTACAGAGCTGGGAGACTGTGCATAAGAACTTCTGCAGGCTACATTCTTTTTCCTTCTTCCTTACTGCCTTGGCTTGTATCTGCTTCCAAGAAAAGACCACACAGTGCTTGGAGGCTCGTTCCAAATTTTGTTTCACATTTACATCTAAGCTGAGAACTTGTGTCCACAGCTGTCTGTGTGGAGCCTGCTCTAACACCAGACCACCCACCCCTAACTCTGCTAAACAGTCTGGCTGTTTATAGTGGACAAGAACTCTGACCCTGGTGGTCAAGGAGAAGCATCTAGAACCTTCTTACATGTGTTTCTTCCTGATAGGAAGGGTTTGTGTAGGTTTCTCTGAAGTCGGACACTACACACCTAAGGGTCACAGCTCTATTTCAAAGGGGTTGGCTTGTGAACTTCTTCCCTTGGAGCTACTGGACGTGAGTCAGAGTCCAGCCAGTGGTTTGCATCTGGAATAGATGGCATGAAAGTAACTGAATGTCACTTGGCAAATTAACATCTTCCAAAAGCACGTGCATAACATCATTGCACAATCAACACTGTGTATGTCAAAATGCCAACAATATTTAATAATGACTGTAGCATGACCACCAATAACATTTATAAATATTAGTAGTCTAATTTTTATTAAGCATCAATTCTGCCTATATAGTAGTGGTATTCTAAGCTGATTTTCCATAGAATATCTGTGGGAAGGGCCTCTGCCCTCTGATCCCAAGGCCTTGGAGCCCCAGCAACATTGTAAAGAGGAAGAATGGTTAGGAACTCCACAGCTATCTAGTTTGGCAGAGGAGGGCTGGCAAAGCTGCCTAGAATAGTTGGTTTTCCTTATCAACTTGACACAATCTAGGGTTCTGTGAGAAAAGTATCTCAGGGAGGAACTGGTTGACTTGTAGGCATGGCTGTGAGGGTTTTCTTAGCTGGGTTAGTTGGATGGGGGTGATATGGGAACAATGAGATGTTTTTTGAGAGTGATGGAACCTTTCTCAGCCCAATTTGTGCTTGGCTTGGGGAGCTAGGCTCCTTGGAACTTGATGGATACCAAAGCTGCCACAGGCCAGAGCCTTCTACGTTCTTGTCTCATGAATTCAAGAAATAGAAATCATGGGTCACCAAGGACGAGTTTTGGAAATTTTTTTAATATAGGACGCTTAAGAGAGAGAAAGAAGACTGAGTTCCTGTAAGGCAGGGGATCCCCTGCTGTGGGCTACCACTGAGTTTCTCTCTGTTGGAGTTAACAAAGCTGTCCTGGATGGACGAGTGAAAGGGAGTGGGTCAGTGTAGCTCCTAGTCCAGGTGTCCAGAAACCTTGAAGTTTTACTCATATCCATAGTGTGGCCCCTGGAAAGGGGTACTCTATTCAGCGAGTAGATAAGGAAAAGGTAGGTCCTCTTTTGGCATCTGTAGCCTCTGGCCAACGTGGAACAGGAGGCATTCCTGGCTTAAACGCTTCTAGAAACTCAGAGTTGAGTACTGTGGGCCATGCCCAGGGAGCAACGAGTTGCAATTGGAATTCCCGGTGTCAGCCCAGCAGAAGGGAACCCCTGATGGGCCAGTGTCCTTTAGCCAAGGCCACAGGACTGCAGACACGGAATATCTTTCGCTTCTGCTGTGCTTTTACATGTTTGCTATAACTCTCTTTCCCTGGTACCTAGAATGGTGTGAGTGGATGTGGGGAGAGCTCCAGTGCCTGTAATACAGTGTGTTTATCTCTTGGAAACAGCCCCTTCTACTGGGTGTTTCTACCTGTGGATTGTCAAGAAAACGACTCCTCTCTAAGCTGTACTGTCTAGTTTGATAATAATGACAGAGTTTTGATGAATAAAAGTCAATATAAAAATATGTTTCACAGCCAGGGTCTATGAGTCTCACCTAAGGAGCTGCATGGATTGTAGCTCAACTTAATGACTAACAATTGGGTAGCCCAGTTAGTTTAAATTCTTTTAACTTTAATGTGGGAAGATGTGTTCACAGGTCTTGGAGTGCATCACAGTTAAAACAAAGCTTTAACAAAATTAAACTAAGACATTTTTGTTAAATAACTTTAAGGTTAAAAAAAAACCCAAGAAGACAATCTAAAGCTTTAGAAAGGCACAGAGTCGAATATGGGATTCTTTTGTTTGTTTGTTTGTTTTTGTTTTTTCGAGACAGGGTTTCTCTGTAGCTTTGGAGCCTGTCCTGGAACTAGCTCTTGTAAACCAGGCTGGCCTTGAACTCCCAGAGATCCGCCTGCCTCTGCCTCCCGAGTGCTGGGATTAAAGGCGTGCGCCACCACCGCCAGGCGACTACGGGACTCTTTAAGGTCAGGAAACAAGAACAAAGCAATCCAGTTGTTACTGACTGATGGACTCTCCTTGCTAAGTTAAGTTGATGACCAAAGGTAATGATTAATTCCTTATACCCATTTCTGCCCTCAATCTCCTGATGTAAAAAACTATTAATAAATGGATATGTACCCTAAGGATTTAAAGTAGAGCTAACTGATTCTTTTTCATATATAAAAGTTTAGGCTAGTGATTCCTTTAAGATTCCTTATAAGATTACCTCTCAAGATAAGTAATAAGATAATTGGTCCTTTCTTTGTAACTGCAAAATGTAGCCTGCCAATAAAAGACCTGACAAGAATATCTTGCCTGCCCACAGAGCTCATCTATAACAAGTTGCATGGGTATGAATAAGTTCTTGGTACATAAGTTCTTGGGATAATTTGGTTTTCACCTGTAATACATAAAATGTTTATCATGTGGGGGAGATGGAAAGCATGTTTTTACCTATAACCATTCACTTGAAAAATGGAATGTAACTGTTTTGATTCCTGTACTGCCTGTAATATTCTGTTGGGGTATAAAAGCTGTCAAACAATATGAGGTAGATAGATAGAGAACAAAGAAGAGAAAGAACAAAGAGTGGATCTCTGCAGGTCAGTTCTGCTTAGTCCATATTTGTCTCACCAATAGGATGGGGAACGGCTCAGCGGTAAGGTTGTTCCTGTCTATCTCGGACTGTCTAGTTCCTAGAATCCTCCTGAACTTAGAGTGGGAGCCCAGTTATCAACTGGTGCACAAGCATGTGTCTGTGAATTTATCATTTCTTTCCATCAGTGCCATCTTAAGTATAGGCTGCGCCTGGATCCCATTTTTGTTAATTCCTCCATAACAGGTGCGTGCCACATTCTGTCACCGTAGTCATGGATCTCCAGAGGTGCTTTGATTATGACTTTCACTGTCACACCTCAGCTCCTCTATCCTTCCCTTTGGTAATCTTGCAGGGCAGCCTGCCTGTTAGATCTGAGTCTATAGTGAGACACTCCACACAAAGGGTACTGAAGGTAAAGGGGGCTCAGATATAGGAAAGCTCTGGCAAAGCACTCCAGATGACAGTTTCAGGACCTCGTGGTGATCATTTATGACCTCATTTATATACCTGTCCAGATGCTTTAATGTAGCCACTGGGTTTGAATTGGCTGAACAACTGGGAACGGGTATGTCACTGGGTGGAAATTTTAAAAAACATGCCTGAGTTACCATGGATACGACATCTTTCTTTTCAGGGATAAGACCCTTCGCCAGACGGGGTCCTGTCCATCTCACAAGGCCTCCCCTTGCACCTTCACTGATCTGAGACAACCAAGTAGTAGGAGCTCTTGTTCCCATTACATGAAAGTCACCATGATGACGCCATGTTTCAGAGGAAAGAAGAGAATAGAGAAGGTTAATCCTTGCCTAGGCTTCTCAGAGACCATGGCATGGAATCTAGAGCTCCTGAACTAGAGGAGAAATCTCATCGCCCAGCAAGCCCCTCTAGGCCTCTCCAGGAAGGTCCAAGAGCTTTGTCATGTTGTTCCAACATCAGACTTCCTACTATTCAGAGTCCCAAATGGTAGCCTCACAATTTCTTCCTAGCACATAAGAAGAATGAAAGGAGCTAGGATGGGTGTTGGAGACCAGGTGCTCTTCCATCCTGCCATCAGTGGCTCAGCGCCAGCAGCCACAGATCACATGACCACCAGCCAATAAATGCGACACAGGTACCCTTTAAAAGGTCCCTGTCATCATGGCCTGCTCTGTCCTATGCTCTCTCACTCTTGCTGGGTCTGTCTCTCACTCTCTGTCTCTGCCTCTCTCTTGTCCCTGCTCCAAGGCAACCTTCCCCCACCCAATAGGATCCAGCCATGATAAGCTTAATAGGAACAGATCACCCAAAGGAAGTTCTCAACTTTTTTTTTTTATTTATTATGTATACAATATTCAATCTGTGTGTGTTTGCAGATCGTTACAGATGGTTGTGAGCCACCATGTGGTTGCCGGGAATTGAACTCATGACCTTTGGAAGAGCAGGTGATGCTCTTAACCACTGAGCCATCTCTCCAGCCCAAGTTCTCAATTTTTAACGGTGTCACCTGCCAGTGGTGGGCCCAGCCACGGTAAGCTTAATAGAGGTCTGGGTCTTAGTAGTTTACCCTGAAGCAATACCTAGTTGCTGGAAGGTCCACAAACTGAGATTACCCAGGGACCACCCAGGACCAGACCATCCAAAATAAATTCCTAACATTTTATCCATTGTAGATAGGATCACCTGCCATCACACACTCACCAGGACACCCCTAGACAAATGTCATCCAATCGGTTCTGAACCTCAGAAACCCCCACCCCCACCTTGACTACTAAGAAAACCCAACTCTAACTGAGTTTGGGGCTCTCCAGTCACTCCAATACGTTGGACACGCGGAGAGAACAAATTTGCAAGCTTGTGTAAGAATAAAGGCCCTTTGTTTTTCCATACAGGACTCAGTCTCCTGGTTGGTTTAGGGGGAACTCCATGATCTGGGCATAACAAACCCCACCTCATTAAATCTCTTGCATGAGATCTGTTGTGTGGTGTGATCTCTGCAGCATTCCTTGGCCCCAACTCACCAAAATATCTCTCCTTCTTTCCACCGAGTAAACCCTAACAATAGGTAGACTGGATAAGTACGTGGGGATTCAGACAGGTAGCCTTGTTTATTCCCCAGAGGTTAGCTGTTATCTTTGTCCCTTGGGTTGATAGCACATGCCCACACCTCTGAACTCTTGCTATTCTTTCTAACTACAAATCCCTCCATTTTTCTGTTCTTCCCCATCAAAACCCAGCTAGAATGCCATTTTTCACACAGCCTCCTTCCATATTTCGTGTTCTCCCCTCTCCCCAGCCTTTGCTAGCAAAGGACACTGTGTCAGCAAGGTGACCGGAAGAGTGTCTGACTCACCTCTAATTACACTAAATAAATAAACAATTAGAGTACTCTCTGGCCAGCACCCAGTTTACTGCACCTCTCCGTCAGCTTGGCTTAGTCCCAGCAAGTGGACAGAGGGACTTGTCCTTCATTTGTCCTCTATCAAATTCCTCCCCTCTAAAGTAAGTCACACCACGTCAGCAGAGGAGAAGTGGTCCACAGAACCTGCCTGGATTTCTTACTCACTTCCAGGGGTTTGACCTTGTACCTAGGGATTAGTATTTTCTGCGGTAGTCATTAGGATCCTGAGTGCATGACATACACACCCAAAAATGCAAAAATTGACAGTATCTAATAAAAATGATTTGTTACTATTAACAACATTTGTGAGTCAGATATTATTCTAGGAGTTCGGAGAGGTAAGTTAAAAAGGCTCAGTTCTCAGCTTGCTTCAGGAACAAGCCATTCAATGCTCCGCACGTTTCTTCTCCTCCGTGAGCACTTTTGTTTCCCTTATGCAAGAACGACAGTCATTCTTGCAGTTACCTCAAATTCCAGTTGCTATGCAAACCACCCACATACTGCTTCCACATTACGTTCTTCTGTTGGTTTCTGTTTTTCAAACAGGGTTTCTAGATGTAGCCCTGGCTGTCCTGAATCTCGCTCTGTAGACCATGCTGGCTTCACACTCACAGAGATCAGCCTGCCTCTGCCTCCTGAGCACTGGGGTTAAAGGTGTGCTCCTCTACTACCCAATCACAATACACTCTTGAAAAGGGAATTGTTACCGCTCACTGATACTCTCCAAGGACCTTAGGCAATGTGTGGCACTATCAGATAAAGCTGTGTGGGTTTGTCCCTGAGGTGGGAAATGGCGAGCTGGGACCCAAAGAGTGAGTGCCCTTTGCCCATCTTTGTTACTTCTCCAAAGAAACATCAGCTCTTTGCCCTCCCCATTTATCTTTGCTTCCTTTCCTAAATTAACATGTTTCTCATTTGTGTGCTAGAAGCTTCCTTCCTTATTAATTGCCAAAAATTGACTTCATTGTTGATCCAGCCAACTCCAGTTCCAAGATATCCATCTCTATGGCCATGGAGAGAGGGCTGAGAACTGGAGATTGCAATTCTCTAAGCTCTTGATCTAAGAACATTCTCCTCAGCTCACATTGCAAGTGGCTAAGCCCTCAGCTCTGGGAACACAGTTGAACTGAAAACAAAGCAAATGCTTTGAGGAAGAATCTCTCTCTTGCCCCTGCCGAGATAAATAGCCACACACTACAACCGTAATAGCCACTTACACCAAATTAGATAACCTAATGAAGGGAAAAAATGATACCATTAAAATGTGCAATTAATATAAACAGGAGGGATGCTGGTTTCCAATCTCTCTGATTCTATTCCAACCACACAGACCCTCGTCTACCTTGATGGGGCTGCCCATGTTACTTTCCTCACCACAGCCGTTATCTCTCCCACATCTGCTGCTCTGTTGGATAAATTCCTGTTTTCAACCTCGGCTCTTTCATTAAAGTTACAGAATTGTTGCCAAAAAAAAAAAAAATGCTTCTCTTCAGTCTGATTTCAGAGCACTCCACCCGTCCATCACTAGGTCTTCCATTTCTGCAGCAAGCATCGATTGGACATGCCTGTGTTCCAAGCACCGCTCCCTAGACAACCTGGTCCACTGTACTGAATGTTCCTTCTCCCTATAACATCTCCACTCTTGTAGTTTTAACTAGAATTTGCCCACTGATCCCTTTCGAATATAAGTCTCCAGACAGAGACCTCCCAGCTAGTTGTATGCAAGCCTGTATGTCTGCTGGACATCTGCTGTTTGATGTCCAATAAACAGCCGAAACTCAACTTGTTCCAAAAAAAACTCATCAATCACCTTCTCTAAACATGCTGTTCATTTCTCTTATAACTTTAGACACTGGCCCAAAAACTCAGTTGGTCATCTACATAGAAATCCTCACTTTTGTCTTCACTGGGATCCAGCAATTTCTTTCAGTCTTTAAGTCAGAGATTCATCTGGTTTTGGTCCACGTCCCACATCAGCCCATCTCTGATCTGGGCAGGTGCCATCTCCTTTCAGCTTCACTCTTTACTGTGTCCTACCCTTGATACTTCATTTCCTTGGTTGATCCCCCATCATCCATACCCTGATGACCGATTCCCTGATGAATTCTGTTCTGCCTCATTTGCCATAGAGAAACGGATGGCTCTTTGGCCAACCATTGTTAGCTGAAGTTTGTCTTCACCTGTTGTTGTCTTCTCATTTGCTCCGCCTACATCCTTGTTAACGGTATCCACCGTTAATGTGCCTCAGCTCCCCATGTGATATGCATGCTTCCTGTCAGGACTCGCTTATTTCCTGCAAATGATATTTTCTGTGACCCAGCCCCTGCCTCATGTCCCCCATTCAATATTAAGGCAATGTATTCAGCGTCACCCACTGCTTCTGAATGGGGGGCGGTGGTCTGTATAGAAACCCTGTGATTCTTTGCCCAGGCTAACTTTCAACCTATTGTCTTATTTAGAGTTTCTATTGATATAATAAAGCCCCTGACCAAAAACAACTTGGGGAGGAAAGAGTTTATTTGACTCATATTTCTATATCACAGTCTATCATTAAAGGAAGTCAGGACAGGGACTCAAGGCAGGAACCTGAATTTATGAACTGAAGCAGAGGCCGTGGAGGAATACTTACTGACCTATCCTCAGAGCTTGCTTGTTTTGTTGTCTTATACAACACAGGACTACCTAACAGAAGGGAGACTGCCCCGTGGTGAGCATCAATCACTAATCAAGAAAATGCCCCACAGACTTGCCCACAGGCCAATCTGGTTGAGGTAATACCTCAACTGAGATTCTCCCTCTCCCAATATGTCTGGGTTGGTGACAAGTTCACAAAAACCAACCAGGGCGATTTCTCTAGACATTAGGTCTTCCTAGAAGATTTTGTCTATGTCAGGCAGGTTTTAAAAACATCACTTCATTTTCACTGTCTGTATTTGTGTTCTTATTAAGTCCCTTGACTGTCTTAGTTCTTTGGAGCTGTGCATTTAATAACAGTTTGCTTGGTTCAAACCCTGAACCAGATCACTTTGATTTTCCCATCTGAAAACTGCAAGCCCCCACTGCACAGGACTGCATTCCTTCAGCATGTGAAGTGTAGAACACAGAGTTGGCATATAGCTCGCAAGCCTCTGGTGTGTACAAGGCCGGGGGGAGGTTTTCGTTATGAACTCTCAAGATTGCTCAGGTGTCTTTGCATGTCTCTGAGTGAGGGAAAACGTATTTACGCCCCATGTTTATGTGTGTACACAGTATGCCCAGAACGTACTTTATCCTCGGCCTTTGACAGCGTTCAGAGCTGACAGAAAAACAAGCCAAGAGGCGCTGGGGAGATGGCTCAGTGGTTAAGAGCATTCCCTGCTCTTTCCAAAGGTCCTGAGTTCAATTCCTGGCAACCACATGGTGGCTCACAACCATCTGTAATGAGATCTGGTGCCCTCTTCTGGCCTGCAGACAGAATATTGTATACATAATAAATAAATAAATAAATAAACAAACAAACAAATAAATAAATATTTTTAAAAAAAAAAAAAACAGGCCAAGACTCCCTCACTTGCAGATACCACAAGGCTGTGTTGAGAACTGACGAGATAGATACTCCTGTATTGTCATTCTTCAGAAGTCATCGGCCCCACCTATAGGTCAGGGGCAACACAAAATCACCTAGCCTGAGTCCACTCTGACTTTGCAGAGTTGACCTCAGTCCTTCATACTTTTTTTTTAAAAATTGACTATTTTTTTTTTAATGAATAGAGACACTCTAGTTTGAGCTACATAAAATTGCTTGGTCAGAAATGATAGCGTGTTGGTGATTACATATGATTATCCTAATATGTTTCTACAGTGAGCAATTCAAAAAGTATACAGAATCTCTAGAGGGATCTCTCCTATTCCAGCCCCTCTCCCTAAAGCCAGGGGTGATTTGAGCAGCAACTAAGATATCATGAGAGCTGTGTTACATGCATAGCATATTAATTTATAAATACACAGGAAATGTGTTGTTCCCGTCTTACCATATCCTTTAGAAATTGTTGCAGTGAATACTTTGGTGTTCATTAACCATTACCTAGGACTTTGTCCATTGTTCCTGGTCATCTGATATTGTGGGCACTATTGTAAGGATCATCTAAGATGCGGCCAATCTCCATGGAAATAGAACAGCATTTTCAGTTTCTATGGTTGTGTTTTCCCTGCAGTGGTTTCTCTCATCAGCATCCTAGGGGCAGTTAGCAGTGGCTCTGCCCGAGATCACCACCTCCAGCCAGGTGCCCTGGCCCTGGGCTCTGTGGCTCCTCTGCCTTCCATTGTTCTCCAGCCCTCAGCAGCTCCAGTGATGCTCTGGCTGGTATATTACCTCTCTGCATCATGTCGCCCGGTTTAGTATCTTCAGCATCTTTATAACTGTCCGTTTTCAGTCATCCCCATTTGCTTTGAGTTCTTTCACCCCTACCACCTCCATACTGGACCCCGAACTGTAACTCTCAGAGTGACAGGAGTGAAGAGAACAGGCCACATTCTCCTGCCGCTGGTGTGAGTGGACATTGCTGAAAAAGTCCACTGGTGTGCACTTCAGCAAGAACCTTAAGCGTGAGCACAGCCTTGTCTTAAGAAGCATGCAGTTTGTGAGTGAGGTAATCTGAGGTCTCAGACTTGCTTCTAAAGAAACTGGTGAGAACACCGGGCGGCGGAACGCGGCCGGAGGATGCCCAGCGCAGCTGGCGGGGACCCACTGGGACCAGAGCGGCAGCAGAGGACACAGGCTGCTGGCGGTGGGAACCGTCCCAGCAGCAGAAGCAGGCTGCAGGGACCGCGCGCAACACCAAGAACAGATCGCCCCACTACAATTAAACCAAAGAGGTAGGCCTTCGGTTGGGGAGGTCCCTGGCAAAGGAGGAGCCGGGTCCTATTCCTGAAGACCTTTCTGAGGGGTGAGAGGGATCTTGGCCCCCGGCAGGAACCAGGAAACAGAGCAAGGGCATTTTGTAAGAGGAGCCCCTGGCCAGCAGGGGAACCTGAACCAGTTTTAAAAGACCCCTTAGATAGCATCGATAGGAGGAGATGGGCAGGCGCCAAGGAAAGAATTCACCCAATAATCTGAAAAACAACATGAAAACACCAGAACCCAACAATCTTACAACAGAAGGTCTCCAACACCATAACACAGAAGAAGTGGAAAAAATTGACTTTATGAAAGCTGTAGAGTCCCTTAAACAACATGTGAAAAATGCCCTTATAGAAATGAGTAAATACGTACATAATACCCTGGGAAACCAAGAAAGAACGATCAAACAGGTAATGGAAACAGTTCAAGAATTGAAAACTGAAATGGAAGCAAGGAAGAAAACACAAACTGAGGACCAGCTGGATATGGAAAATCTAGGTCAACGAGCAGAGCCTACAGAAACAAGCATAATCAATAGAATACAAGAAATAGAAGAAAGAATCTCAGATTCTGAGGACAACATAGAGAAAATAAACGCTCTGATCAAAGAAAACTGCAAAGCTAACAAATTCTCATCACAAAACATTCAGGAAATATGGGACACAATAAAAAGACCAAATCTAAGAATAATAGGAATAGAAGAAGGAGAAGAGTCACAGCTCAAAGGCCCAGAAAATATTTTGAACAAAATTATGGAAGAAAACTTTCCCAACATAAAGAAAGATATTCCTTTGAATATTCAAGAAGCATATAGAACACCAAACAGACTGGATCAAAGGAAAACATCCCCTCGCCATATAATAATCAGAAACTGGTGAGTGAGGTGGTGGTCCACGGATGCTGGGAGAACGGCCCTGATGCCACAGTGGACCAAACTGATCTGCTTAAACACTGACCATGGCCGTCTTTTTGTTGGTGTATGTCTGAATTTCAGTTATAGAATGTACTTTTCCAAAAGCAAAGTTAGGCTTTTCATTCTTCCTCGTAGATATTTATCCTAAGGAAAAGTAAATTCCTGAATGTTTAAAAAATAGTTTTACTTTGGGGGTGTTTTTAATAGCATTCTTTAAAATAAACAATCGCAAATGATCTAATATAGCACAGTAGGACACTCCTATGGGAATTTCCAATATAGCTTCATACCACTTATGCTTAAAAAGAAGTTGTAAAATAAAAGAAGCAGGAAGATTAACGATGATTTAAATTGGTTCATAATATTTTAAATTGAAAAAAGTCACACGAACCTTTTGCTATCACAATTAAAATTTTTAGAGACTGTCTCCTACCTCCCAGGCTGCCACTGAGCCCCTTTCTTATTGATGGGTTTGGTTTTTGTCGTGGTTTGTTGGTGTGAGACAAGGTCTCACTCCCCAGACTGACCTGGAATTAGTTATATAGACTTTGCAGGCCTCACACTCACAGAGCTCCAACTGCCTCTGCTTCTTGAGTGCTGGGATTAAAGATCCGAGCCGCCCAGGTGCTGATACCCCTTTGTATCAGACAGTCTTGAACTTGTGACCCTCCAGCCCCCACCTGCTAAGGCTGGGATCACAGGTGTGCATCATCACACCTGAACTTATGTAGTGCTGGGGATCGACCCCAGACCCTATTAAATTTTCATATACGTCAGCTGGAGAGCTCAAAGGACACAGTCAAGCTAAACAGCTGCCCAGGTGAATGCGGCTGTCTGCTTTCTTCCGTTGATGGCTTGCCTTTTTTTTTTCCTACTTAGTTTCCCTCCTGAAAACATGCCACATATGACTCCCGAGTTCTAAAACAGAATGAACACATTCCTTCCTCATCTCCTCCTCTCATGTCTTTCCTAAAGGACTTCCGCCCTGGCAGCAGGTGTACCCGTACTGAGTAGACAGACGGCGTCTCACCTCAGCTCCTATTTTCTGCTTCCGCTTTCAACAAACGCCCTTTCTGCTGACCTTTGCGAGGCAGGGATTCAGGAAAGGGTCCACGGGCTGGCGACTGCGGGAGGAAGGAAAGTACACAGAGGAGTCCGGTGGCTACAACGCTTTCCCTCGCTTTTTCTGAGACTGGGACTGGCCACGTGCAAGCTTCAGGGTGAGAATGTGCAGTGGCAGAGGGGGCCCTGTGTGTGTGACCCCTCCCCTTCCTGGCTATCCTTGGCAGTCTGGTGCTCACATTTGATCCTCGACTCCTGACCTTCAGTACGTTACGGTCTCTAGTTTGGAGGAGTACACCTTCTCAGCACCCACCTTCTAGGCTGCGTACCCACCCAGTCTTTACAACCTGGGTTCCCAATAAGGATACATAAAGATGCACCCTTGTAAGTGCCAGAACTATTTCAAGAAGGGGCTAGGAGGCAGCTCAGTTGATAAAGTGGCTGCCTGGCAAGTTGTGGGTGGTGGTTCACACAATCTAAGTGCTGAGGGGGCAGGGACAGGGAAATCCCTCCGGCCCACTGGCCAGCCAGCCTAGCCCATTCAGCAAATTCTAGGCCTGTGCTGAATGCTTAGAAACCCAGGTTCCAAGCACACGCTGCCTAAGGAGACCCCAGCTTCTGCCTCTCGGGAACACCGTGTCCCTGGCAAGCAGCTAGACTTCCTGCAGCCCTTAGGACAGTCTTGACAGTAAAGTGTTTATGGAGGTAAAGCAAAGTGGCACCATGGAAACACTTGGATCAGCGCCCAACAGAGTGTAATTCCACCTTGACACCCAAGTCAATCAGCTGGGGTGCCTCAGAAATCACTGAGTTGTCCCGGATCTGTTACAGTGCAACTGCTCTGGTTGTATGTAGTCTGGGTGCTGGGGTTTTCCAAAGATCCTTGGATGATTCTGACCTGCAGTCAGAACTGGGAACTGCTGCCTCTCGCATGAGAAACTACCTAATAAATTCGGGGCCTGGCTACCTAATAAATCATCACACTGCCTACTGATGGGGGAAATGAGCACCGCCCCTCATCCTCAGCCCCATCTAGCTTCTGTGAGCCCGAGGGCTTCAGCCATAGCTTTTCTAGTCTCAGTGGTACCTGCGCTCTAGCCCCACATTAGAATGCCACAAGGTTGTTGTTTTTAACTCTTTTTACTCTTTTGACTTTTTGCGAGGAAAGCACCACCAAGTTGCCTAATAAGTCACACCACAGAGTCTCATTCTTTCTTATAAATGCCCAGTCTTCCCTTGACTTGTTTCTAGCCAGCTTTTTAAAAGTTATCCCACCTATCTTTGGCTTCTGGGCTTTTATCTTTCTCCATATCTGTATAGCTTTCCTTAGTTCTTACTCCGCGACTTGCTTGTAGCCGGGTGGCTGACCTCTGATGTCCTCCTCTTTTTGTTCCATCTTGCTTCTCCTTCCCTCCTCTAAGATTTCTCCTATTTATTCTCTGCCTGCCAGCCCTGCCTATCATTTCTCCTTCCTCTCTATTGGCTGTTCAGCTCTTTATTAGACCAGTCAGGTATTTTAGACAGGCAGAGTAACACACCTTCACAGAGTTAAACAAATACAACATAAAAGAATGCAACACACCTTTGCATCATTAAACCAATGTTCCACAGCGTAAACAAATGTAACGTGTCTTAAACTAAAATTCTACAACATGTACTAGCTGTGATTGGTTACCCCAGCACTCCAGCAGATGGTACTTGGCTAAGAGTGGCTATCCTGCCCAGTTCTAGGAAGAACCATTCCAGAGCTCCTGCATTAGAGGAAGGAGGTGCAGAAGGAGGTGGCATCTTCTGGCTTAGGAGATACCTATGTGCCCTGCGCACTCTGGGTAGAGAGAACATCCCCTGCCTTGTCTGATCTCAGTGAAGGAAGGGGACATTGTGCTTGATTTTGTCACCAGTTCTGGTGGTAGATTATAGAAGAAGAGCCACTATGGTGTCACAGAGAACATGACTGTCAGTTTGAGAGGCAGTGCCTGGGTCTGTAAAATGGATTTTAGTCTGAACGACTAAGTTTCTTGATTTTGGTTGACACCATCAACCTGTATTTAGAGCATGCTATAGTTTGAAAATGGTTTGTCTTCTCCCAAGCTCATGTCACAATTGAGTCCTATTATGAGATAGTGAACAATCAGATCAATTAAGACCTGTGAGTGGTGATTAGGGCTCTACTCTCACGTCTAAATTATCTTCCTTACATCAATTTATCGGTGGTTGGTGGGTTATTATCTTGATACTGGGCTTGCTGTAAAAGCCCATTTAGTTGGGTTTCCTATCCTCCTGCATCCCCTGAAGATTCTGCCCCCCCAAAAGCCATCATCTGTATGATCCCTTAACCTTGAATTAGACCTATGAGCCAGTATTCTCTCCATTGCTTCAACTCACTAAACTTTGGCACATGCTTCTGCTGACAGAGGACGGAGCACACAGCTTGAACAGTCATTTCAGATGGGCGGCAGTCCACTTTCCAGCTCATGCTCCCAGCGTACTTTTGTTTGTCTGAAGACAGGGTTTCTCTGTGTAGGCCTGGCTGTCCTGGCACTTGCTTTGTACACCAGGTTGGCCTCCAACTCACAGAGATCCACCTGCCTCTGCCTCCTCAGTGCTGGGATTAAGGGTGTGCACCACCACCACACAGACCCAGCACGCTGTCATTGCATCCTATAGTCGGTTGACTTGCTTGCAGAATGGTATCTTCTTCCTTTCTTCCTAAAAGAGCACAGAAGTAGCCTCAGGGACTCGAGGAGTGATGTCATTACCCCTTGGTCCAATTGTTCTCAGCTGGGGATGAGCCTGCCTTTAGGGACATTTAGCAATGTCTGGAGGTAATTTTGACTGTCCCAGATGAGGAGAAGGTACCTCTAGGCCCCTGGTATCTAGGGCTTAGAGATGCCATTCCCAACTGCACAGATGTTCAGCACAAAGTTAAACAGCACCAAGGTTGGGAAACCCTGCCGCAATCTCTGCGATTTATTGAACAGCTGCTAGGAACCAGGTGGCTGCCAAGAAGAGACTGGGAAGCTGGACGCTCATTTCCTGCTCACCTGTGACTCACAGCAGTGGCATCCTGATTCCTATCAGTTGCTCCACTGAAGCAGCACAGATGGAGGCTTCTGCACCCATAGAAATGTCCCCGGTCCCCTTAGGATCCACTGGAACTGAAGATACCACCTTCCTATACAGACGAAGCTCTGTGGGGTGGAGCACATATCACTGTTGGAGACCATACTCTGGCTCCTTTTATCACAGTTATCTCGAAAACTTCCTGGGCCGTTCCCTGATTCTTGGTTTTCCCCAAACAATCTCACACTAAAATCCTTGGTCCGGTAATTCCCTCTTCGAAGAATCTTTTCTGACTTTGATTGCTGCTCGCCTTTTCTCGGATACCTGATGCTCCTTTCTGATGGTACCCTGTCATCTTAACTTTGCATCCCAATTGCATAGTCACCTTGGAGTGTTCCTTCTCCTTCCTTCTCTCCTTTCTCTTTTTTCACATCCATCTTCTCCTCTTTCTTCTCCAGTGGTACTTGAGGTCAAAACCAGGGACTGTGCATGCTTTTACATGAGCTAGGCTCCCAGCACTCAGCTTCTTGATGGTCCCATGCGGTCAACAGCAAGGTCTTTAAGACCATAAAGCCTGGATTTCCCTTCCACTCTGGTGTTTAATAACTACAACAGTGGAAGTCTCCTATTTTTCTCAACTTCAGTTTCATTATGAGGAAGAGGGTGACTATTATAATAAGTATGCGGTGTCAGAAACATAGACGGATGTCCCAGTGCTTTCCCATGATGTCAAAAATTATTAAGTATAAGTTGGTAAGGTACGTCAGGGTTCACTGACTGCCATTTGTCAAGGACTTCTGATTTCACCTCAAGTACTTTTGATTTTGTAGGTTACAGAATGGCTAAGAAAGGATTAATCAGCTACAGAGAGCTGCCAAAATGAGTCTTCACACGCAGGGGCACAAAGATGTTCAAGGTCTGGAGTGGCCAGTGGACGTCTCAGTGGCCGGTTATTGACAGTGTCAATCTGAAGTGGGATAAGTGTCATGGCAAGAGAAAGTGGCCTACAGTTGGAACCCAAGAACGGAGGCAGAGGTCGTTTGCGGGGCAATGTTCCTGCATGAGACTGTGACAAGTGACCAGGTGATGGTCAGCACTGTTGGCGCATCTTAATCTTGGAGTGCTTTTTCTTTTATGGTCCCGGGGAGAAGATTCCATCAGATCTGATTCACAAGCGCCTTCTTTCTCTTCTCCTACTTCTCCGATGCGATTTGGTTTCTTCGCAAGCATGAGTATTTCCTGGGGTAAATAAGTCATTTTGTCAGCACGTGGTGCTTAGTGTGCTGGCCACTGGTGGTTGTTCAGCTGTGTAAACAGTGTGCAGAGTCGTGCTTTCGTGGTACTTACACTCAAAATGATACCACTCATGTCAAGACTGTTCATTTTTAGAGAGAATTGTGGCCAGAAACTAGGGCTTTGTACAACACAGGGTGACTGCTGCGGGCTCCCTTCAGCAGCTCCCAGAGGGGAGGCTGTACAAAGCAGTGAGGTCATTCCTGTCTGTAGCCCATGCCTGGTCTCTAGGGACCTGGCCCATGACCCGGGATGTTCTTGCTGTGTACATGTTCACCAGTAGCCTACGTATGCTCAAACACTCAGTCATGCCTGCTGAGCGAATAAAACCAAGTCTTAAAGATGTTAGGGAATGTGTCCAGACTTCATGAGGTCAGCAAGCAGCCTAGCCAGCATCTGAACCCACACCTCAGTTGCTGGAGGCCATATAACTGCCTGCCACTCCTACAACGTGACTACTCTGCCTTGCCCAGCCTGTGGGACCCACCTGGTCCCAAATGACAAGAACCTGATAAGACACTGAGCTTGCTAGGAATATCTGGCATAGCCTTTGAATGGGTATCAGAACCTTCTGTCTCCTGCCTTCTGGGAAAACAGTTCTCCCTGTCCCATTCCCATTTAAGGCAGGTGTGTCTCTCTGCCATGTGGTCCTGCATTCTCCCATGACCCTTCTGCCAGCTAGGGCCCCTTCATAGTCTTCGTAATCCGTTTGTTTTAATTCAAGCCACATAGTGGTGACTGGGATTGGAAAATCAGAATGGGGTTAGGAACTAAGATGGCTTTAGAACAGAGATCTGGAAAAGGTGATAGATCTCTCCTAGTTCAGTGTCCAGAAGATGCGAAGGGTTGGTTCCAGTTCCCAGTGCACGCAGAGGACCGCAAAGGGATGTGCTGGGTGAGCTTCAGGGGCAGCATGGAGCAGAGCAACCGCGGAGTTACACGTAGGGGGTAATGCTGGCTATCAGTGAGGGAAGCCAGGTCTCACAGCTTTGTAAAGCATCAACATCAAAAGACCTTTCTGGTGTTTATTCTTTATGAGACAATGAATCACTAAAAGGTTTTTAGAATACACATACACACACACACACACGACAAGGTAGGAAACGTGGGGAAACTGTTTTGCATTTTTGTATGTTTTTATTTGTTTGTTTGTTTTTGCCACTGTACTAAAGTGAACTACGAGACATAAAACTACGAGACATTTGAAGACCCATCATGACACTCTCCCAATTACCCAGGTGAGAAAGACTGGGCTTGGACAAAGGGTCATGGCTCAGATCTAGAAGTGTGGTTTGAAGGTAGGGAGGACAGGACTTAATAGTGAGTTGGATATGAAGTTTGAGAAGAATCAAATACGATCCTGAAGGGTTCTGACGGAGCAATTGGAAGGGTATGTCATGAGCTGAATGGAGAATAAAAATGATATTGAGAGACAGGATCTGGCTGGGTTAGAAGTGTGACTGTCACCCGTGTGCAGACAACAGGAGAAGCAATGGGCTCCTGAAGAGATGGGCTAGAGAGCCCTGGTAGCTGGAGCCCTCAGCTCAGATGGCGGAGTCAGGGTTAGGAGGAAGTGGCGGTGGAGGAGGAGGAGCTGGCTGATGATGGACAGGAAGGCACAGAAGGACATCTCAATAGTTGCTGTCATGAGCCAGATTTGTCACCACCTTGCTCCTACATCACGGACAGTGACTCTGTCTCTGGCAGGTGTGGAGGAGCTGCTGAGGACCAGGAGGTAGAGAACACTCATCAGAAGGTGACTTGGGACAGCCAGACTCCATTCACAGGCAGAAGTTTTGCTTTCCTAAAAAACAGCCTTATTGCCTCTTCGCTCAACTATCTTCTCACCCATAGCAAGTCCTTTATGATATGCCCGGTTTATGTGATTAGTGCTTTTGATATTAACCACTTATCATTCTTATCAAATGAATTTCTCCCACTCTCAGTGTGTGGCTGAGAAGGTAAAATGAAATAACTTGTCCCATCTGACACAACCAGAAATGCCAACCCACCCAGTTTCTTTTCACTCTGAAGTCTATCCTTGTTCTTGTTGGGATTTCTTCTCTCGTTCACTCAAGTAATGTTCATAAGACACATCTTGTGGCAAGCCTTGCACTGAATGCCACCACTGTGCTGTTGGGCCAGACGGGCTTGAAGTCTGCATTACCACATACATCACATACGATCATACACGTATCTTATACGTTTCCAAGAGCATTATGAAAACATGCCCTGGACAGCCCATAGCCAACCCTCCAGGTCCCAAATCAGCCATTTTAGGAAATCTCCCTCCCTTCCTGAGTCCTTACTTGAAAGGACTCCAATAACTATTTTCTTGTTGTATGACAAATTTGTTGAGGAAGACATTCAAGGTGTTCATGGAGACATTATGAAAACCAAGACACTAGAGGGTGGCTAAATTTAAGGCATGATTTCCCTTGTGTGGGAAATCTCTGACATTTTATATCTCTTATTTATTCTGCCAAAAGCAATTTAGTAGGGGGAGTTGTGAAAGAAGGTGGATGGGAAGGTGGCCAAGTGAGCTGTACCTGATTCCAGCCATTCAAGTCTGCACTAGTGTTGCTGTGAGTTACCACACAGAGCTCGGATGCTGGAAGGAAGGGGTCCTCCTGCTGAATTATGGGTCAGATAGATACTATTGCTCCTAGTGGCGTTAGGGATGTAGCACGCCTCCAGTCAGCTCTCCTTGCATACCTAAAAGCTTTCCCTCTGCTGCAATCGAGGGAAATCATCTTAAATCTCATGCTATTTCTCTCTCTCTCTCTCTCTCTCTCTCTCTCTCTCTCTCTCTCTCTCTCTGTGTGTGTGTGTGTGTGTGTCAGAGAGAGAGAGAGAGAGAGAGAGAGAGAGAGAGAGAGAGAGAGAGAGAGAGAAGATATTTATTTTATTTCCAGAAAGTTCTCAGAGAAACTATATAGTGGCAATTTAGGCAGAATCCGACATGAAGCATAGATTATCTTTTCTTAAAATATTAGAACCTTCCCTCAGGATGCGATTAGAATGAAAAACTGAACACAAATGCAAGTGTTAGCTTCGAAAATTTTCTCTTTGTCAAAGTTGGAAGGCGGTTCACGTAGGAAGGGGGCTGATTGATGCTGTTCACATCCAGGTTTGGCTCCTGTCAGTCTTCAATTTCTTGAAGGAACTTCTCAAGTTTCCCAGTTAGAAGGACTCCCGAGTCCTTACAGCTAGTGCTCTCCTCACAAGTCCTGCCTTTTGCTGTTTCCTGGGACTCAGAAGCTCCTCCGCTTTGCTGAGTCTCAGTCCCTTCATTCAGGACACGAGGCTGAGGAGTCCTGTTAGGCAAGATTGTTAAGGGATTAAATAAAAGAATGAGGACAATGTTAGGTGATCTTTAATGGTGGCACCTGGCCATTTACGATTCCATAAAAATATAACACCAAGGCAAACATCTTAGTGCATGCCCAAATTCCCAATTCTGGGGAGGTTGAAGCAGTAAAATTAGGAGTTGGAAGTCAGCCTGAGCCACAGACTGAGTTATGGACAGCTTGGGCGATATATTGAGGCTACATCTCAAAGAACAGTTAACAGCAAACAAGCAAGCAACAACAACAAAACTAAAGACCAGCTAAGATTAAAGAGAAGAAAGCCAATTCCCACCATCAAAGAGCGCTCATTACAGAAATTCTCCTCCCTCTACAGTCTGGTTTTACACCACAGACTAAATGGCTACCTCTGTTGGCACCGACTCTGGAGAGGGAGGGAGTAATGGGTAATTTATTTGTTGATTTATCTTACTTTGGTCCTGGGGATTGAACCCCACATGGATACTAAGCAAGCAACCTACCATACTGTGACAGAAAAGGTTTGTTTTGGCTCCTGCTTTAATAGGTTCTGGTGTATGACCCATTGGCCCTGTCCTTTAGGGTCTGTGGTGGCACAGCACATCGTGATGGGACCAGATGCCTGCCAGAAAGTAAAGAGAAAGAAGAGACTGGCTTTCCAATGTCTCCTTGAAGGACACATCCCTGATGACCTAACTCACTCTCACGAAGCCCCAGCTCCTAACAGGGCCCCGGGTTCAGGGCCAGTCTTTAAAAGAACATCAAAGCTAAAGCAGGGATAGTCTGGTTCAGTTCCTGAAGTTGGTGGTTAGCTAATGAATCAAAGGGCAGGGCAGGACTCTTCCTAAGAATGGTGGAGGAGAACGTTTGTTGTAGATAAACTGGAGGGCGTAGCTACAGACAGACATCTGGGGGAGTCCAGAGTGGCCACGACCCCAAGTCATGCGACGACAGGGAGGACAGAAGAGAGAGAGGAGAGCCAGGTGCAGCCGCCAAGTGGGCAAAGATACAAAAAGGGACAGGTAACCAAAATGGTTGGATTATATCGGGAAGAGCAGCCTGGACCCCTGGGCTGGAGAGTTCGGGTAAGGGGTTGTATAACCAAACCAGGAGGGCCCTGGAGCAGGTAGGGGTGGAGGGAGAATCTGGCAGCCAGGTCCACTTTGATATGTAAAATAGGCACCTCAACCCTTCTTCCCAGGGTTCTAATAGTTAGGTTCTCAAGCCAGGCCCAGGACCCCATCTTGTGATGGCACTCCAGTCTTGGACACTCCATTAGTGTAAAAATGATACATTTTCTGTTGTCCTGGCTATTATTTCCTGAGTCTGAGGGAGGGCCTGGAAAATAGTGTAAACTTAGCAGAGAACAAAGAAATCACCTGTGACACCAGACCCTTTGCTTTGACAGTTCCTTCCAGAACATCCTTAACACTGGACATCGCCTGGTTCCATCGCTGTGTTTGGATCTGTGTTCAAATTTCCCCTCCAGAGAAAGGTCCCTCATCAGCCGCGGAAAGGCTACCATGTTTCGCACCCACCAGGACCCTCCCCACTTCCCTTTCCTTCTCCCACTCTTGAAGGATTTGTTGGCCACCGCTCTCTCCTTCAGTGAGGGCTCTGGCAGCAGAGCTACGTTCTGTGTGCCCAGCACCCGGAACACAGCTAGGAGGAGTCCGAGCTCCGTAAACCACCTTCCAATGAACGAGACAGTGGGTGAAAGGATATAACTGCAGGAGAGTCTTGGCACAGAACCAGGCCCGTAGCAAGTGACTGACTTTTCTTTTTAGATTTGCTTTTTCAATAATTCTTTGAGAATTCTGGACAATATATTTTGATTATATTTACTCCCCTCCCCCCAGCTACTCCCAGATCCACCCCACCCACCCAATTCTGTGTCCTCTTTTTTTTTTTTTTAATCCAGTCAAACTCAATTTGTGCAGCCCTCACACAGCTGGACATGTGACCTTTCAGTGGAATGTGGTTGACCTACCAAGGGCCACACCCTTGGCCAAAGCTCTCCCTCCCTGCAGCTATCAAATGCTAATCGCTCCCCAGCTAGGGCTGGGACTGCCTTCCCACCTCTCTCTAGGCTAGGGTTTTGTCTGACAGGAGTTTGTACAGGTACCTGTCCTGTGACCACAAGCATTAGAAGGTCATATAACTCTTGTGAGCCGTACAAAGTTCCTGATGTCCTCCTAATGTCACTGTGACGCCTCCTGCATCCTTTGACACACGTCCTGGGAGGGTGATGATAGCTAAAGACTGTTGGCAGCAGGCCAACAGATCCTCTCTGCCTGCAGCAGAAGTGCCAAGGGCGGGGCTTTTCACCAACTTTGTCTCTCTTTCCTTTCCCCACTGGGTGAGATGTAACAAGGCATTGGGAAGTCCTCTCTCCTCAACTCTGGACTCAAAAATAACTCCACCTTTCTCCTAAATGTAGGCAGCTAAGAGCAGCCTTGTGTGTCATCCAGCCACCTGACCCCTCCCAGCTTCTGGGACTTCCGCATAGCTTTGCTGTAACACGTGTTGTCACGTCGAACGTGTCTTACTGGACTTCATTTCATTCTTTTTTTGGAGCATTAATATGATTTTATTATTTTGTATGTATGAGCGTTTTACCTCCATCTATGTCTATGTATCAGGAAAGGGTGTTGATCTCCTGGGACTGGAGTTACAAATGGTTGTGAATTGTCATCTGGGTGCTGGAGATCAAAGTCAGGCCCTCTGGACGAGCTGCCAGTGGCCTCAAATGTGAATCCATAACTCCAGCCCCTCCATCTCATTATTAAATATGCTCTCCAGAGTGGAGCCCCACCGTTGCTGCCCCCGGGAAGCGCAGCCCACATCTCCCACCACTGAGTCTCTGGTTTCCCACACAGCACTTTCTTACCTCCTGTTACAGCCCTTACCACAGAACACTGCTGACCATCAGACCTCTGTCCCCAGTGAGCTCTGTAAGGACAGTTCTACAGATGGTGAATAGGCATGGGGCAGTTCTGACATGAATCCTGGGTCCTGAGGCTAGTGAGATGGGCCGGGGAGTAAAACAGCTGGGTTCACAGGGCTGATGGCCCATGTTTCACCCCTGGGACCTGTGCAAAGATGAAAGCAACCCTACAAAGGTGTCCTCTGGCATTCCCATGCACACCATGGCATGTGTGTACCCTTACACACACAATAATGATAATAGCAAAATTAATTTAAAATATTCCTAGTTCCAAACACTGTGGGCTCCTCTTCCAGCATCTGTGATATCTTGACATGTCAGTACATGACAATACAGGGCAGTGGGTACAGAGACAATATGGGATGGATTGTCTGGGGGGAGAACTTTGGACTGACGGACCATGAAGTCAGCCTTCCATCTACTCACATCTGGAGACGTGTTGCCAATGAGACACAAGCTCTTTCAGAACAAGAGGCCTAGAAAGAAAACAGTGGTCGGTGGGGTTTCTGACAATGCCCAGAACTTTATTATCCTGATAAACACAGCTAACAATTCCTTGCATGGAAATCCTCACTAGGATTTCTCCACTCCTTATATGCACCTAGATTGGCGGTCCATAGACCAACACACTGAGGTAAAGAGTCTGAAAAGTACATCCAAGGATGTGGGGGGAAAAAAAGCAAATCCTAAAACACAAAAACAAAGTTTACAAAAACGGTTTAAATACTTCACTGTAGTCTGGTAACACGAAAGTTTGTATCTTGTGGGGAACTCCGGGAGCTTTGCAGCGGACACTGGGGATCTGACTCCTCGCGTCTGAGGCTGCTCCCTCGGACTTCACTAGCAGGACGAGGCCTGTAACATGTTGAGGAAGAAGGTGCAGATGGAGCGCCAAGACTCCCCACAGAATTCCAGGGCGACCTTCTTCTGGTTGAGCACATCTGGGTCCTCTAGGCACTCCGGATCTTTGATGGCCACCGTCTGGGTCACAGCTGGACTGGGCACCAGGTCCTCTTGGACCTTGTTTGGCCCCATGGTGGAAACTTCTTGAACCTTATTGTGTTCCCTTGGGGAGACCTCTGCTTTCTCCTTCCTGGGCTTCATGTTCCCAGGTGCACTGGGGTTTAC
Organism: Microtus pennsylvanicus; assembly: GCF_037038515.1. Lineage (NCBI taxonomy): Eukaryota > Metazoa > Chordata > Mammalia > Rodentia > Cricetidae > Microtus > Microtus pennsylvanicus. The sequence continues at coordinate 53,860,074 of NC_134590.1, read as the reverse complement.
CAGTTTGAGGTTAGACTCTGGAAACCTCCTTCTGCACACTCTGGTCTTCAGGACACTCTTGGTGTTCCCACAGATATTCTTCTGTTTACGCAGAGTGCGGGCAATTTGCTTCCAGTAGATCTGGTCTTTGTCATGTTCAAGACAGCCGGCTGGATCACCCGCAAAAACACAAGAAAACTCTCGATCTTCTTGAGTGCACTGGACCTTCAGGCTGATGCCCAGCTCCTCCTCAGTCACAGCCCACCTGCAGGTGGCGTGGTCTTTGGTGAGGAACTTGCCGCGGGTCATGGATTTGGATGTCCTGCTTCTCTGCTTATCCTGGGCCTTGCCCGAGGGGGCAGATGCACCCTCCTCTGTTGTGTTGTGTGGGGCATTCTTGGCTCCCTTTCTGACCCTTTCTGAGAGCACCTGAGCAGCCATGAGAAGGAAGGAGAGCAGGAGGAGGCTGTGGATTCTCATGGTTTCACCTGGGTGGACACCTGTTTGACAAAGGCGGGAGAGTGAGTGGCAGCAGCCAATGGGGCAGGACTGTGGGCTGCCTCCCTCAACACAGGTTTGCCCGCTTTGAGAGGAGGTCTGCCAAGCAACCTGGCTGCTCTCATTTCCACTTCCAATAAAGTTACAACTCAACCATGACCCTCCTCCATTCACTCAGCTACTCCCTCATTTTCTCACGTTCTCAGCCCTTCCCCTGCCCACGCAATAATCACTGAACACCTACAATATAACAAAACACTGCACAAAGCCACGGGTGCCTTAAAGAGTTTACAAGATACAATCGCTGCCTCTGGAGAGGGCAGAAGGGGAGGGGAGAGGAAGGGAGAGGAGCAGAGAGAAGTGTATAGCTCAATAAAACCAATAAGAGAAATTTAAAAAAAAATACAATCGGAGGAATTTAAATGGCATCACGTAGGGAGTTTCTCCCTTCTCAGTCCTGTTTAATCCTGAAACAGCCACACTCTTCCCCTCTAGAAGTTGTTGAATGAAATAATCACTGACCCCTTTTCCAGCTCCAGAGAGAGCTGGGTTTCTTCCCCATAATCTGCTTTGGCACCAACCATCACCAGTTGTGAAAGGATGTAGTCGGAGCCATAGAAGTGTCATGAAAAGATGTTGACTCAGAGTTGAACATGCCCAGGGTTGACACACCGGGCTGGGTGGAGCTGTGGGACTAGAGGGGAAATTCATGAGGAAGAGCCCAGAAAGGCAAGAAGGTCAGGGAAGCCACTGAGCTTGATGGGACCAAGGGACAGAGGGTGGAAAGGGATGAGCTTCAGAGTGTAGAGACTGCAAGGCTGAAGGCGAGGCCACGCCTGAGTTCAGCGGCACAGTGCTAGCCATATAGGAAATAGTTACTTAATGCTTCTTTCAGAAACAAAATTAAAATGATTTCCTATGGTACATGAAGTAACACGCTAAGAAAACTGTAGGTAAAGGCAGAAGAGAAGCCCGCGCTTACTCGCCGTCTACTAGGTGTTAAGCAGTGCCCGACATTTGATTCTCTCCCCTCTTACAAGCCACAGGAGTCTTACCCAGAGCTGTTAAGGGAACACCCCAGGTAACTACTGGGACAATTAAGGCTCAGACTGATAAACAAGTTGCCCAGAGTCCCTTCATGGCCAGAGATGGGTGGAGGGAGAAGGCAGAGTTTATCTCTCTATCAGCACTTACATCTCACTTCTTGCTTTTCAGCTTTATTCTGCTCTTCATAAAATATTAATAAGAAACAGTAAAACAAGGAACTGTACAAAGTTTGGTATGCAACCAAAGTTTCGGTATGGACCACACCGTTCCTATTATCTGTGCTTTATTAAAAATAAAATGAGAGAGAAAGAGAGAAAGAGAGAGAGAGAGAGAGAGAGAGAGAGAGAGAGAGAGAGGAGAGAGAGAGAGAGAGAGAGAGAGAGAGAGAGAGAGAGAGAGAGAGAATTTTTCTGAAAAGTAGGAAAAGTCCAGGAAATGGCTATGAACTCGCTTCTGTCCAGGTCTCTGCCCACCTATAGGGCTGGAAAAGGAAAAGGCCCTCAGAGAGTTTGGAATGGAGCAATGAGGGGTTAGGCAGGCTAGATAAGCCAGGGACACACCTGGGTCTTGGGGCATTGTGATACAGTTCTCTTGGCTCCACAGTGCTATCCAGATCCAGGGAGACCCAGCAGCTGAGAAGCAGGGTGGGTAAAGCAACTTTTAAGAAGGGGGCTGACAAGATGGCTCCGCAGAGGGAGGCACTCGCCACGCAAAACTGATGATCTGAGTTCAAAGGAACCTGAGTTCAATGCCCAGAGCTCACGTAAAGGTGGAAGGAGAGAACCAGTTCCTACAAGTACAAGCTGTCCTCTGCTCTCAGTATATAAGTCCCCACCCCTGCAATCATACACACAATAACAACAGCAACTATATATATTTTATATACATATAATATATATGAAATATATGTGTGTATATATACATATATATTATTTGTTTTAAGAAATATTTAAGAGACCCAGGCTTACCTTTCTGTGAGCATGCAGGCCCAGCTGTGCCAGGGAGTGCAGGTTTCCAGTTCTCACAGCCGGGGGAGCAGACTCGACTATTTATACAGGAGCCCAAGCTGCCTGAGTTTTTACAACTCACAGACTTGTGGAGCTTTATTTCTGCTCCTCCCAGCCACGCCCCTCGGAGTGAGCCAGTTCCTGGAGGGAAGTGCTGGGTGGAATCCAGGGAGCAGGGGTTTGCATTTACCATGAGCCTCTGCCTTGAAAGTCCTTCCTTTCCCTCCCGGTGGCCACGGTCAAAGTGTAGATCGGCCTTGCAAAGATGAGGTGAGGATTCCAGCAAGGGCATCGATGCACACAGAAAAGGGACCATGCCAACCCCTGAGCCTGTTTCCTCTAGAGCCCTGCCATATTCTCCATCTCTAGCAGCTCTTCCCATTTCATAGATGGAGAAATTGGCACTTGACAATAGTAAACGGGTCTAGGTTCCCAGAGCTGGCAAGAAATTGAAAGCCAGGACTGCCAACATCCGTAATCTGACCTCCTCCCACCTGGCTGGCTCAGGGAATGTCTGGAGAACGAGTGACTGCAGTTGCTGAAACCTGTTTCTGAGTTCCTGTTCGCTTGGAGCCAGGTGGATTTACTGTGTGGGCAGATGAATCTGTGGGCCCCAGGGGCTGGCGAAGAGATAACTCTCCATAATGGAATTTCATTTGAAAGTATTTGCCTTTAGGTCATCAGGGAGCTCCCACAGGCCATCCTGTCACAGGTAGGGTTTCACTCCAGATATAACTGATGGGGAATCTTGGCCACAGCAGGCCCTGAACTAACGCTGTGACACTGCACTCTCCGGTCTTCTTCATCGCCCACTTGCCGGCCTCACTCACAGTGCGTGTATAACAACAGAATCTCACTGCACTTGCCCACATCACTCACAGTGCATGTACAACAGAGTCCCACTGCACTTGCCCGCATTGCTCACAGTACGTGTATAACAACAGAATCTCACTGCAGGCCGCCCACTGGAGTCTTTCCTGGAGCTGAGCTCTTTCAGTTTGGCCTCCTAAGGAGATCTTAAACGTTTTCCTTTGAAAACAGGCTTTTGTACTATCGCACAGCAGGTGTTTTGAGAGTGTTCCTCCTTTTAGAATGTGATGTTTCCAATTAGATTGGAATTCTAATCATTCTTGGTCAAACTCTTTATCAAAGAGTTTCGATAACAAGTGCAGTTCGACTTCTGGCAAAGCTGAGCAATGGACACAATGGATGTTACTGATGAGCTGATAGATGCCCACCGGTGAGGGCTGGTGACTGACCACCTCTTTCATCCCAGCTCAGATAGCTCCTTGGCCTCCAGTGCTTGCCCCACTGGTGTGGCCACCAAAGAGTGTGCGAGTGGGCATGTTTGGGCTCTGAGGTGAGCTTCAGCTAAGGGCAAGTCTATCCAGCCAGGCTCATCAAACATCAACCCCCTTCCTGAGAAGCGACCTTATAAACAGAAGAGGAAAATGCTATGTAGCACAATTAGTAAAAATTCAGAGACAAATATTGGGGTTCAACCTGAAGGTCAGAAAAGTAAAACAGCCAGCTACTGGCTCTTAACCTGTACCTCAGTTTGAAATGGTGATACTGACTCCAGGAATCCTTAAAATGAGACTGTCTGAGAGCTGAATCCTCTCTAGGACTGGGATTAAGGGCATGCACCACAACCACCGGGTCTCTATGGCACACTAGTGTGGCTACTGGGATTAAAGGTGTGTGTCACCGCTGCCTGGTCTGTAAGGCTGACCAATGGGGCTGTTCTACTCCCTGATCTTCAGGCAGCTTTATTTATTAAAATACAAATGAAATATCACTACAGTGCTGATTTGGTGCATTAAGCAGTATCAGTCTGTTGCGTCAGATAAGTATATAAAACTCTATTCAATGTCAGAGGTAACAGGGCTGGCTAAACAAACAGTAAAATCCCATGAGCAGGTACTCATGTTGGAACTATGAGGAAAGTGTGCATTCCAAATTTTAATGGAAGATTCTGAGTCCCTGTTTAGGAAATCAAAAGACACCTGCTGCTAAATTGTCTTTTCAGAGCAGCAAGAGACAGTGTTGATGCTTCAGCTGTGAACAGGAATGCACACCACATTGCCTATGTCTTCTGGAGAATGAACGCTTCAAAAACATTTAGTATTAACTGCTTTTGTTAGGGATGTTCACTTGTTTCAGATACTGAATCAATCGGAAGAATAACTTAGTTTTATTTTAGATTAATCAAAAGGAGATTACTGGGAGTTTTAGTAAGTTATAATGCTTAAGAATATGAACAATTTTAAATAAGACAACTTCGCTGTTTTTCTTTTAATAGTTAATAAAACACTACTATTTCTTCTAGAAAAGCTTTCGTGACAGTGGAGGTGGTGCTGGAGGTGGGTGTGGTTGTGGAGGTGGTGTTGGAGGAAGTGATAGTGGATGGTGGTGGAGGTGGTGGAGGAGGTGATGGTCATGGTGGCCATGGTGGTGGAGATGGTGATGGTGGTGGTGGGGGTATGGAAGTGGTGGAGGTGGTGATGGGGGTGGAGGTGGTGGGAGTGGTGGTGGTGGTGAAAGTGGTGGAGTAGTGATGGAGGTGGTGATGGTGGTGGAGGTGGTGATGGTGCAGGTGGAGGTGAAAGTGGTGGAGTAGTGATGGAGGTGGTGATGGTGGTGGAGGTGGTGATGGTGCAGGTGGAGGTGAAAGTGGTGGAGTAGTGATGGAGGTGGTGATGGTGGTGGAGGTGGTGATGGTGCAGGTGGAGGTGAAAGTGGTGGAGTAGTGATGGAGGTGGTGATGGTGGAGGTGGTGATGGGGGTGGAGGTGGTGGTGGTGGTGGGGGGGGGTGGAGGTGGTGGTGGTGGTGGTGGTGGTGATGGTGGTGGTGGTGGTGGTGGAGGTGGAGGTGGTGGAGGTGGTGGAGGTGGTGGAGGAGGTGGTGGTGGTGGTGAAAGTGGTGGAGGTAGTGATGGAGGTGGTGGTAGTGGAGGTGGTGGTGGTGGTCAAGGTGGAGGTGGTGGTAATGGAGGTGGTGGTGGTGACAGAAGTTGTGGAGATGGTTCTGGTAGAGGTGGCGCTGGTGGTAGAGGCAGTGGTGAAGATAGTGTTGATATGGTAGAGGTGGTGATGATGGTAGTAAGCTGTTTGTTTTACTATTTTATGATAAATTTTCCCCTCAAACCAAGCTTTTTTTATCGTCTTAGATTTTTAAGTAAATTATTATTTTTTAAGTAAATTATTTTTAACAGCAAATATTCCTTAAAGAACGCTGTTTTAATATTTTTTCACAGCATATCTCTGCACATAATTATATACATATGTGCACACACATGATCTCATGTCATAGAACACACAAAAACAACAGGTACTAAATTTTAGAGTGGAAGATGGTTCTAAAGATCCTCGTGTTTGAGTTTACCCTCTCATCCATGTGTTACCAAAATTTCTCGTTATTATTCTGGAAAGGCAGGAAGGGAAAAGATAAGCGGCCCTGTCTCGGTGGTGAGACTCTCACTGTGCAAGTGGGACCACGCTCTTCACATGAACACTGAAGATGTTAGGGTGAGAACCCCAGAAACAACCCTGAAAACACCAATAAGGGTGCAAGGACACACAGAATCAAGACACTCTCATGGAGGGTGCACTTCAGAGAGGAAGGGGGAAGGAGAATGGTCCAGATGCTTGAGAGACCTCGTTCATTCTGCCACTCAGTCGTTGTTCCCTCCTTCGTTTGTCTAAAGGCCACCCAGAAGGGCGTCAGTGCTGCCGCAGTCTTTGCTCTCAAGGAAGTGGTGAACAATAAGGGGTAGGTCTATATCAGATGACAGTATAGAGGTTAATTGCTAAGTTGGAAGGAAGCCTGGGATGTCTCTCCTAGCCTAAGGTAGAGAAGAATTTCTCAGGAGCCTGGAAAGACTGAGCCTGGGGGTGAAAGTTGCTGATCTTGTCATGCAGTAATTATTCTAGGCCAGGTGGAATATTAGGCACTCCAGGGAACGCCAGCATGAGTTTGATTGACTCCTGTCCTCAAAATCTGGCAGGTTTGGCCTATGCTTGGTTCTTAGATACCGATAGCTTTCCTATCGCATGGGGAAGCCTTGGAGTCGTGTGGGCTGAAGCTATGTCATCATATTCAGTGCTGAGCTTCTGAGACAGCACAGTGTCCTCTGAGATGACCTTCCCAAAAGAACCCTTACTAGAACTGATGGCAATCTTAGTATTTGTAAAGGGTCTATTCGGTTTGTTTTTACACTCACTTAGATTATTTATTTTTGGTGTCCGTATTTCTGAGTTCTTTATGTTTACATATCCGGGATTTTAATCCCTTGTGAGATGAATATCTGGCAAAGTTTTTCTCCTATTCTGTAGGTTGTCTCTTCAGTCTCTTCACCGTGCCTCTGTTAAATGTTTTGGCAAAGCTTGGTGTCTGTGGAGGACCTGGGTTTCTGGGTTGTAAATCAATGGAAGCATCCAGACGAGAAATAATCAGCTCAACTGTCAACCAGAACAGCCTGTAGGTGCACTAAGGGTTTGGGTTGTTGTTTTAGTGAAAATTGAGGTCCAAATGGGTCACATGAGCAGATACTTGGCTGGTGGGTATTTATACCTCAGCAGTTCTAGGAAAGTTGGCCCCTCTGGTCCTTATGTTATCATGGGATAATAAGAGCAAGATGGGAAACTTATAAAGTTAAGTCCTAGTGGAAAACAGAAACTGCATGGAGGGCGGTATCTGAAAGCTTAGAATTTGTTTTGTTTTGTTTTTTTCGAGACTAGATTTCTCTATGTAATAGTCCTAGCTGTCCTGGAAATCACTTTGTAGGCCAGGTGGGCCTTGAACTCACTGAGATCCACCCACCTCTGCCTCCCAAGTGCTGGGACCAAAGGCATGCTCCACTGCCTGGTGAAAGGTTAGAGTTTTTTAAAGGAGTTTTCTGAGGAAACCATATCCTCTAACCTAGTTTTCTGAGACATGAGCATCTTATCGAGCGAATTTTCTTCTGGCAGCTATACCTTTTGTGTTTTGAGAGCGACATGTGTCCCTTGGCTATTGTTAGTAATACCTATAACTCCAAAATGAATTAGGAGTGCCCTGGGATGACCTTGTGTTGTGGGCCTGATACATGCAGAGACATGCATGATTTTGATTTCTATGTTGAGTATCTGGGAGGTGGGAAATTCTCCAAATTTTTTAACCTGAAGAGAACAAGTGTTAGGTGATGGTCCAATGACAGTATAATAAATGTCAGGACAGAGCCACTTGCTTGTCTGGTGGCCCATACGAAGACGAGTATTTCAAATTTAGCCAAGCGAATTGTTTCCTGGCTTCTGCCCTTCATAAGAGACACCCTAGCTAAGAGTCCAAAGCAGCCCCATTCTGCCGAGCTGCATGAAATACGATGGCATGAGGAGCCATTTGCATTCTCTGCGGCATCCCATCCGTGTTTAGTCAGCCAGTCCAGAAAGGCTCCTCAGGTACCTCAGGGTCTAGGGAAAGGTGGCCTCCTCCAACATCACAGCACCTGGCAAGAGCCAGAGCCAGAGAAGCCATGTTCCTGCAGGTGGAATGTGCTAGAAGGCTCAGTTTCCACTCCATTCGACCTGGAAGACCTTACCAGCTGTGCTGAGCATGGACAACTGGACAGGGAGTGTCATGGGCAAGGTCTGAGATTATCTCTGCTTTCAGGGTAGGCCGTGGGTAACCAGTATTGCTCTTTTAAGGGTAGCCAGCATGAGGTACTTTATTCCTAACAGCAAAACTTTTCCATTTTTATTAGTATATAATAATTACACAAAATAATAGGCTTTATTGTGACATTTTCACATATTCATATAATGTTCTTCAGAAATGTTCATTCTCTATTATCCTCTTCTGTCCCTCCCCGTGTCGGCTCTCCTCCTCTGCCTTGGATCCCTTTCCTGTTTTTTTTACTTCTTCCTTGAGCAGATTCTACTCATGTGGAAGGAAGCATGTAATACTTTTCTTTCAGAGTTTGGCCTATTTCATTAACAAGATTATCTTCAGGTACACTTACTTTTCTGCAAATGACATGGGTCCATTCTTAAGCTGAATAGGATTCCATGTTGAGTTTCCAGCTGCTGGGTATCTGTGCTGATTCCACCATCTGACTGCTTTGAATGACAGATGTCACATTCCTCATGGGTATGTGGGGCTCTATCATATACTGACTGCTATGAATGACGTCACATTCCTCATGGGTATGTGGGGCTCTATCATTTACTGACGGCTATGAATGATGTCACATTCCTCATGGGTATGTGGGGCTCTGTCATATTCTGTCTGCTTTCTTTAGATGTATACCCAGAGTGGCTACTGGGTCACATAATAGGTCTAACTTGAGTTTTGAAATGAATCTTCAAAGTGGTTTGCATAAAGGATGCACCAATAAACTATCTTATCAACAGTATATCAGGATTGGTTTCCTTCCTAACCTCACCAGGGCTGGTGTTTGGTTTCTGGATGACAACCAAGGAGATGATGGGCAGACAGAATCCCAGCATAGTTCTGAGGAGTTCTAAGTTGCATTTCCCTGATGGATAAAGATTCTGAGCTTTTTCCCCATGTATTTATTGTCAGTTATACTTTCTCTCTTGAAAAGGGTCTATTCAGCTCATTTACTCAATTATTGACTGGATTACTTAATTTATGATATTTGATCTTGTTAGTTCTTTATATATTCTGAGAAGGAACCTCTGTCAGTTAGATGTGAAGAAAGATTTCTGCCCATTTTGTTGGTTGGCTCTTCACTCTGTGACTGGCTTACTTCTTGAGTGTATATGGTGTGTGTTCATAGACTCATTATTGTGTTCATATATCTTGAGTGTTTCTGTTGTTATGGAGTAGTTTCTTATACCAGAACCATTGGTCACTTTGTAGCCTTAGGAGGCATGAGAGGTTGATAAGGCATGCACACTTAGAGTGAAGGGCTGTCAAAAGCTCAAACCTTTTCTTTGAAATAGACATTTAAATTATCTATTACCACCAGAACACCCAAACCTCAATAAATAATCCGTTTGTATGTCCATACATCTTCATGGGGGAGGATCTTTTCAAGAGGCAGTTAAGATAGTTAAGGATAATATCCAATGAGCAAGCTGGTGAGGACCCCGTGGTGGCCTGGATGGTATTTTAGGTGGGGACCATTTCCTTCCTTTATTCCTTTCTCTTTCCCTTCTTCCTTCCTTCCTTCTCTCTTTCCCTTCCTCCCTCCCCCTTCCTTCCCTTCTTCCTTCTCCTTTCCTCCTTCCTTCCCTTCCTTCTTCCTTCTTTTGTCTCCTTTCTGTACCACTTTTTCATTTAGGCATTTACCTACTAAGCTTTTGGCTACCGCAATGACTAGTGTCTTCCCCAAGAGGCAAAGTATGCAGCCTTCTGATACATGAACAATATAGTTCAAGATGAGCATCTTAGCATGCTGATATGTGGTGGATTCAGTAGGATCCGGTGCATTGGCCAGGAGATTGACAAACTATTCCAAACTAGGAACACTCTCCAGGTGCACCAGGGAGAGCAGAAATAAAACGTTTCCCCTTTTGCTTTAGTTGTGAGACTCTGGGCCACTCTTACCCATGGATGTGAGGCCTCCTGGACAAGGGACTAATGACCGTGACAAAACAAGCAATCACAAAGACAGGTGCCCTTCAAGCCATCTGTAAGGTTAGGAGTGGTTGTTTTCCATAGGGAGGGTCCTGAAGCGGCTCCCAGCCACTAGGGATTGAATGGGAAATGTCTGCAGACGGTAGGAGTGCTGGAGGCCTAAGTGAGTCTCAGCATCAGCCCCCAATGGGCTGCTGGCAGAAGGGAGACCCCCATATACCACGGACTATTTTGCCAGCCAGAGTAAGGGGAGATTGATTTGTTCAAATAGAGAATCCTGCTCCAGACAGGCTATCTAGCACCAGAGCCTTCTATGGTGCCCTCTGCTGGTGCTGCATGCCATGGCCAGGCCAGGTTACGGCTCATACTGCCCTAAAGCACACTCGGAGGAACCACTCCCTGTCTCCCCTCTCTCAGGAAGATTTGCTTGCCATTTAAGCCTAGAAGCCTCTTCACCTCACATCTAACAGGAGGCTTTCTCAACCAGATGGTGTCTGATGGACTCCCCAAAGTATTAGCCATGTGAGGCAAGAATCTTTAGTCCTCTTCTGGCCCATCAAGGAAGGGATAAAGCAGTTGTGTCCTTGTTACAAACACTCTAGAGAGAACTTGCTGGTAGGCAGTCACTGGATGAAGAGCAGAGAGACACTCTGGCCTTCCATGGAACACTGAGCTAGCCTGCTGGCTGGCAGGGTCTCAGAGTGGGCCTGCAGGACTTGATGGGGCTGACTGAGAGGACCCACAGAGACTACTGCCACAAAAATACAGCTTCATCACTCAGCTTACAATGAAAGGTGACATGCCAGATCACGCAGGGCCACAGTCTTGTGTACAAAGCCTTGGTGATGACAAGAGGTGGGATGGGAATGAGGAGGAACGTTAGGCCACAGCCTTAGTTGTTTCCAGGGGGAATTCAAAGCTGGAGGATGTAGCTGCTGTAGAGTGGATGGAAGCAGACTAGTCCCCGGGATGATTTAAGGAGGGGAAAATTCTTGTCTTGGATAGTGAGGGTTACATAGAAAGGATGGCTTGTTTGCCCGGATGAGATCTGATCCCAAGTGAGTTGTTTATCTTACAGGCAGACTCTGTAAATCCCCCCAAAGATAGCATCATATGATTTTAAAAAAAATCAGAACATCGTAAAGCTGGAGAGGCAGCTCAGGTGGTAAAGTGCTTTCTGTGCCAGCATGAGGACCTGAGATTCACCCTAAGAAAACACTTGTCATACAACATTGGGGAGGCAGAGGTAGGCAGACCCAGGGGGTTCACTGGCCTGCCAGTCAAGATGGAAGAGGAGCTATTGAGAGAGCACGCAAGAGATTACCCGGCCTTCTTCCAGATCCTTTCATTATATCAACACACCATCTAGACCAGGTGGATTCTAAAGGGTCCTCACAACATGCAAGGAATTAATCAGTGTGAGGGTTCAGGCAGTGGCTGTGTGTGCATTTTTAGGATACACCTGGACCTTGTGAAATAACTCCTGGGAGGATTCAGGAACCCATGGTGCTGACTGTGAGTTGAACGTGAACTGAAACTCTATGGGTCATTTGACCTCTGTTAGCATCTGCTTTGACCCAGGGATTAGGGAGGAGAGGGCATAGTGGCATTTGGAATCTCCTGATCTCTGTCAGCTCAGAGCCTATGTCTAGTGGTTCCTGAAAGGACTGGTTATGTCCTTTTTCAATGCGGTTATTATATACATGCATTTGTTGAGGTCATAGATAAAGGATTTTGTGGACGTCCCATCTTTTTCACTCCTAAAATCACCATGAACTGATCAACACCACAGGTGACAAGAGTCAGCTGCTTCTGTGGCCATGTTGCCTCTGCTGTCCCTTGAGGTCTCTCCTCCCACCTTGCCTTCTATGAATGAATGCTACCTGGTGGTCTTCTTCTCCAGGATCCGATTATCCCCATTTCTACTGCCCTGGTTTCATTTCTGTCACTATGATAAAGTACCCAGACAAAAGGCAACTTAGGAAGAAAGATTATTTTAGCCCGCAATTTCAGTTATAGTCCATCACAGAGGGGAACTCACAGTGGCAGAAGCTTGAGGGAACTGGTCATGTCGCAACTATAACCAACAACAGAGAGCAAAGAATGCATGTGTGCTAGTGCTCCTCATGTGTGCCTGTGCCCCTCATGTGTGCCTGTGCTCCTCATGTGTCAGTGCTCCTCATGCGTGTTCGTGCTCCTCATGCATGTTAGTGCTCCTCATGCATGTCAGTGCTCCTCATGTGTGCCTGTGCTCCTCATGTGTGCCAGTGCTCCTCATGTGTGCCTGTGCTCCTCATGTGTGCCAGTGCTCCTCATGTGTGCCTGTGCTCCTCATGTGTGCCAGTGCCCCTCATGTGTGCCAGTGCTCCTCATGTGTGCCAGTGCTCCTCATGTGTCAGTGCTCCTCATGTGTGCCAGTGCTCCTCATGTGTCAGTGCTCCTCATGTGTGCCAGTGCTCCTCATGTGTGCCAGTGCTCCTCATGTGTGCCTGTGCTCCTCATGTGTGCCAGTGCTCCTCATGTGTGCCAGTGCTCCTCATGTGTGCCAGTGCTCCTCATGTGTCAGTGCTCCTCATGTGTGCCAGTGCTCCTCATGTGTGCCAGTGCTCCTCGTGTGTAGTAGTGCTCTCATGTGTGCCTGTGCTCCTCATGTGTGCCTGTGCTCCTCATGTGTGCCTGTGCTCCTCATGTGTGCCTGTGCTCCTCATGTGTGCCTGTGCTCCTCATGTGTCAGTGCTCCTCATGCGTGCCTGTGCTCCTCATGTGTGCGAATGCTCCTCATGTGTGCCTGTGCTCCTCGTGTGTAGTAGTGCTCCTCATGTGTGCCTGTGCTCCTCATGTGTCAGTGCTCCTCATGCGTGCCTGTGCTCCTCATGTGTGCCTGTGCTCCTCATGTGTCAGTGCTCCTCATGCGTGCCTGTGCTCCTCATGTGTCAGTGCTCCTCATGCATGCCAGTGCTCCTCGTGTGTGAGTGCTAACGCTTCATTCCATTATTCCTGTTTTATATAGTCCAGGACCCAGCCCATTAAATGCTGTCCAAACATTCAGAGTGGCTATTCTCACATCAGTTATAGCTCAATTAAGAGAATCCTTCACAGGCATGTCCACAGGCCAACCCAATCTAAACAATTCCTCAGTGAGATCCTTCCCAGGTGACTGTACATTATGTGAAGTTGACAATCAAAACCAACCAGACAGCTGCCCCTGAAGCCTGGAGAGACCTTTTCTCATCCTTTAAGGATCTCCATGAGAAGAGTGTGCATCCCATAAGTGGATAAGAGGCTGAAGTCTGTATATCACTATTAAACTAAGGATAGCAATTGACCACCAACACAATGAGTTCAAAAATGGGTTTCTAGTGCTTGCCCTGGAGACCGAAATACTCTTCCAGGACTGGTGGTGTCGGTCAGTAGTTGCTTTGTCTGTCTCAGGGTGAACAAGAACACCTTAACTCTGCCACGTACTCCTTATGCCTATTAAACAGAACATTTGGTGCTCTGCTGCCATCTGGTGGTTACCACTAGAATGTGGGCGTCTGTGGCACAGGGTCATAGAGTTGCTTTCTGTGAGATACTGGCCACAGACAGTCCTGGTAGCACTGAACGGAGCTATCTCATGCTTTAGAGCACATGGCTTCCCTCACAGCTAGCTGATCCTGCACTGTCCAGGACACAAGATTACCAGCAGCGACCTAATGGATAAGCCCCGTGTCTTACAACCTCAGCACCCTCAGCTGGTGGTGCCTGCGAGGGAATGAGCTATGTGACTGGACTAGACAAGATGCTGGATAGATGGTACTGTCTCCTTGTGACCAAAGGATCTCAGGTGGTGGTGTGAGCTGCTGCAGCTGTGCAGAGGTGGCTGCGCATGCAGAGAAAAGGGAGGGCCATTGACTCACCATTGTTCAGCAGCCGCTCTATGGAAGGCACAGAAAAGGGCATTTAACCAAACACAAAGGTGAAACTGACTCGGCTTCTGCCCCGCCATGTGAGCTCCAGGCTCATTCTCTGACCCACGACACACTGGGGACTACTTATTCCTCCCAAGCTCCGGGGCTGCCTCGGCTCTCTGAACTTGTTCTCACAGGAAGGTCCATAGTTTTAAATGCTACTCTAGAGACTTTCCTAATCCCGATTGCTCTCAGCTCATTCTCTGGATCTTGTGCACAGGCCCTGGGGCTCGACCTCCACCTGGCTGTCCATTGCTCTCCCCACAAGTCAGACTTCTCAGAACACTTTGTCTTGGCCAACCTTTGTCACCTAGATCCCCTTCTCTGCTTGTCTGCCTGGACAACTCTCCTCTAGACCTGTCTGCTGTAGTAGCCTTTCATGGTTCCTTCAGCTAAATTCCCATAACTTACAGTGCTGCTAACCTTCACCTGGACCCTGTCCTATGCACAATGCCATGTACACAAAGTCCTTCGCTGCGCGTTATCACTTATCTTTGTTTTTAAATGATGCACTTTATTTTGTGTGTATGAGCATTTTGCTTTCATGTATGTGTGTGTACCATACACATGCCTGATGTCCCCAGAGGTCAGAACTGGATGCCGTGAGAATGAGATAACATGTGGGTGGTGGGAACTGAATCCAGGCCCTCTGTAAGAACAGCAAGTGCTCTTAACCCCTGATCTTTATTACACTCTCACGAAGTGGCCATTATTTCTACCTGGATTGAAAGTGCGGGAAAAAAACCTGCTGTAAGTGACATCCCTGAAGCCACATGATATTTATTGCGACACCAAATCTGCTCATAAATCTCCCATTCCACGCATAAAGTTAGTCCTTGCTCTGCAGTAAAAGATTAGAAGAGGCTCAACATTGTCCAGCTAATGGCAGCTGAAAGCTGCAGGGAGAAAATCCTGCAGAGATACCAGCTTAGAGCACCCAGTGTGTCCTCTGGAAACAGAGCGGGCAGAGGACAGAGAGGAAGGAAAGAGGCATTTTCTTCTGTGAAGTAGAGGGTGAGTCAAAGCCTGGGGAGTGATGATGAATACAGTTTTGCATGAACTGGTCACCGTCACTCACGAGTTCTTCATCTTTTTAACCTTGAATTCCTAAGGTGCCAACAGATACATAATAGTTCCAGAGAAACTCGAAAACCAAATGTTGCTAGAGCAGCAGCTGCCTGACCTTTTGTATGCCCCAGGATGACGTCAGACAGAAGGTGTTCAGGTGGACAATATCTTTCAAAGGGATGCTTGTGTCAATCAACTGCAATCCCCTCCGGGAACACAGATCTAAACATATTTGCAACAAGTACACTGCAAAGTCTCCCGAGTCTGTGCTCAGCTTGGCTCTTTCATTCAAAGTCACCATACTCAAACCTCCCTGGATGTTTCTCAACTTCCTTTTAAACAAGAGGTTCCCAACCTGTGGGTCACAACCCCTTTGGGGTTGTCAAGATACCCTTTCACAGGGTTTGCATACCAGATATCCTGTATATCAGGGGACACTGAAGTGAGTTTATGGTTGGGGTTTCATACCACATGAGGAGCTGTATTGAAGAGTCACAGCATTGGGACGGTAGAAAACCACTGGTGGTTACCAGGGTCAACCGTACCGGCGCCTACACATAGATTCAGTGGAAATTGAGCTGCTGAACATGAGGAGATACTTAAATGCCTCAGTTCTATCGCACTGACAAATGCTCTCTGAGTACTTACACATGTCTGAACAGGCTTGCACGATGTGACCAGCCTTTCCACCTGTGAAGTAGCAGAGCACGTTGTCATATCATGCCAGTCCATGTGAGAAATGAACAGACTCCAAGCTCTGGGGGCTTAGCACACTGAAGACTTCCTTCTGCCTCACATGAACTCCAAAATGGATGTTTCTAATCTCAAGACCACAGTTAGCCATCACCAAACACATCTGTTGTCAATAGCAACCAGTCAGACTATGACAGTGGCTATGGCTAGGTTGATTGTATAGCACGGTTATGACCAATGCCTGTTCTCCATTTCCCTGGGTCCAAGATTCCTTTCCTGAACTTGCCAGGTTTGGCCTGCCTCCAAAGCATGGAAATATTCTTATTTACCATGGGAGGATGGGTAAAGACATTCGATAGCCATTCTCTTGAGAGATACCCTGCTCACAGACTCCACCAAAACCCAGGGGACAGACTCTTCAGAGTAACTGCTGTCCTATCGAAAAGCACAGAGGTGACTTCATAGCAGACCCAAACATTTGGGGATTCATAGAGAGCCCTTGGAATGAGGACCAGAGATTTATTCCTGAGAGAGCCAAGGACGTTATTCACCCTACAGAGCCACCTCTAATACAGGAAGCCTTGAACTTGTTTGGACTAATCAGGAAAAAGAGAAAAGATACACATCAGGCAGATACTGTTTTGAGCTCGAGCTGCAAATTAGCTTGAAATTAGTCCTAATTTACCTGAGGGCTTAGCACCAGGTGCATTAGACGTGGACCAACAGTCTTTCTCTTGGGGATCGTGAACTCCAAGGTGTCTCGTGAATTTCAGGTCTGTGCTATAACTGTACTGAGTGGAGCCCCTGGCCCAGGTACAGCCTCTGCCTTCAGTTACTCGTTGCGACTTGGATCTCTTGACACAGTTCCATGAAAGCCACCAGAGAAGCCCGCTGGAGCACTGCTGGGCACTCACGGAAACGGAAAGTCCCAAGTGGACCTCCAGTTATCCTTTCACTCAGACAGCTGTGCTGTGTTGGGCCCCTCGAGTGCTAATGACAGAGTAGGGTACACCAGCCAGTTTCTCGTATTTCATAGGAATGGAGCTTTCCAGAAGGATAAGTCTAGTTCCACAGATCAGTGGTAGTAGTAGCAACAGCAGAGCGTTCTTCTTCCTTACACCCCACCTTCTCTCTCTCTGCCTGTGTGTGTGTGTGTGTGTGTGTGTGTGTGTATGTGTGTGTGCACATGTGCATGGAGAAGCCAGAGGTCAACCTCAGGCATCATTCCTCAGTGGCCTCCTTTGGTTTCTTGAGACAGAGCTTCTCTCTTTTCCCTGAAACCAGCAAACCCCAGAGATCTGCCTCTCTCCCCGGCTCCTCAGGGCTGGCTTTTATAAGTGTATACATCACCAAGCCTGGTTATTTTTTTTTAATGCAGGATATGGGCATGGAACTCAGGCCTTCATGTTTGTTCAACATGCTCTTACTGACTACGATGTCCCCCCAGCCCTCAGAGAACTTCAGAAAGGCTAAGTCCACATCATTAGGAGTCCACAGAGACAGTTATCTAGCGTCTACTCTCAGGACGTCACTAAGAATGCTGAGGCTTTCCTTACCACAGGCTCAACCCCACTAACCATCAATACCGCCCTGATGCCACTCTGCCTTGTCAGAGTGAATACTGTACTGGGTACACAGTCATTCCTTCTCCTCCCTCCCCTGGAACTCTGTGTAGACCAAGCTCCGCCTCTGCCGTCCATGTGCTGAAATGACAGGCACGCATCAGTACACCAGAGCCAAACTGTCACACCTCCAAAGTCATTCCCTTGTGCACACTGCTCCTTTCTGGACTTTGTTTAACAAGTCTGTGTTCCCTTTGCAACTAAGGGGGACGCATTTCTGTCCTGCTCAGAAAGCTAACCTGATGATCAATGACCATCTAGATTGTGAAACATAGAAACAGAAAACCTGCATCATTCTTGGACTGTCAGCCAAAGAAGTCAGTAAGGGACCTATATCCCCATCATTGGATGTTTATGGGAGGGGTGGTCACTGAACTCCTTAAATGTGTGTGTGTTTACATATGCATTCTTCTCCTCTCCAGTCTTCGTACATTCTGTAAATTAAAAGTTTGCATAGCTTGTTGTGATTTGAAACTACACATCCGAGGTGAGAACACCGGATAGGAAATGTCACACCATAGGAGGAGATTGTTCTTTGTATTTGGAGACAGCAAAGAACTGTTATTGTGTCTTGACTTATGGTCCTTCCAAACCATCTGGAAGAGAATGGCCCCCAAAGGGAGTGGCACTACTAGGAGGTGTGGCTTTGTTGGGTAGGTGTGGCCTTCTTGGAGGAAGTGTTATGGAGGGTGGGCTTTAAGGTATCCTTTGTGCAAATTTCACCCAGTGTGGCAGACAGTTCACTTCCTGTGGATGAAGATGTAGAACTCTCAGCTCCTTCTCCAGCACCATGTCTGCCTGAGGAAAATGGACTGAACCTCTGAAACTGTAAGCCAGCCTGAATTAAAAGTTTTCCTTTATAAGAGTTGCCATCATCATCGTGTCTCTTCACAGCAATAGAAACCCTAACACACCCTGAGCTGTGCTTCTTTGGAGATGGGATGGGGCTTTTAAGGAAGCGGATACTTTTGAAGTGGTCAAGATAAGAGATTAAAATGGCATTGTCAGGGAGACTGGATCCTACCTGATGGTGTTCCATAAGAGGCATCTGGGACACAGACCCAAAGGCAAGAGCTGTGAGGACACTAGGAGAAAGCACCCATCTGCATGCAAGGGCACGAAGCCTCACACAACACCAGCTTACTACATGATGCCTTAAAGCACCAGAATCTGACCTGTGAGAAAAGAAATCCATTGCTAAGTCACCCAGCCTGTGGTGTGTTTGCCTTGGGAAGTTTAGGGAGTTAATGCAGGAGCCACAGGCACAAAGGATACACGATGAAGACAGAGCTTTACTTGTCAGTCTGCAGACTGCATCTGCCTCTGTACATAGTGATGCACTCCTGAGAGTAGACATTATTATCTCTGCATGCTGGACTGTGGGTGATTCTCTCTCTACTCTTCTATTGTGTTTGAAGTGTGTGTGTGCACCAGTTGCACAGAGGACAAGGGAATGCAACAGAGAGAAGCAGAGGAGGCAGCCTAGGGTCAGTGTGTGTGTGTGTGTGTGTGTGTGTGTGTGCATGCCAGCTGCTCAGAGGACAAAGGAATACAACAGAGGGAGCAGAAGAGGCAGCCTAGGGTCATTGTGTGTGTGCACACGTGCGTGCGTGTGTGTATGTGTGTGTGTGTCTACACACAGGTTTGGGATTGAGTAGTTTACATTTTTCAAACTATAGTGACTTTTTTTTTCTACAATTAATTGCCTCTTGTATGGGCAAAGCCTTCTTTATCAGTAGTAGGCTATGTAGCAGAGATTTCTCAACAGGTCTGTTGCCCCAGAGCGCCCACTATTTCTTGTTGTGGTGTCTTTCTTGGAAGCCCATGAGTTCAGCTAATCTAAAGGATGCTCAAGTCCTGTGAGTTCAAGTCACTGAGATGATCAAACAAATGCAACAGACACACAGAAAACCAAAACCAACCAGAGAAAATTCCCCAAGTATAACAACAAAGGAGAGAGAAAAGATAACGGAGCATGCTGTATGCAGGCAGGACCGAGGCCACACCCTCAGCACCAAGCAGCATGTGGTCTGGTTGATAGGGACATCCTGTTCTCTACACAGCAGAGCCCAGTACCAACCGAGTGACACCCAACTAGGTATGATGAGTGCTGTTTCCCATGTGGCCGAAAAATCTATTTCAGACCACGAGATTTATTTTAAATTCAAATGAAAGGTACTGAATTTCAATTACGTACCAGAAAAGTGATTTTAAATACTGTCACTGTCCTTAAACAAGCAAAAGACATTGAAATGTCTGATTCAGTATAAAGGACCCTACTGCACCTGTCGCAGTTGTCTGCCCGTGAGCCCCTCTAAGGGTGTGTGCATAAGGGGGTATTCGGGTGTCTAGAGAGTCTCCGATTGTTTCCTAAGAAACGTATTTTTTAAAACAATATAACAGTGTCAGATTAGGTATCCTAGACTGGTCTTGAACTTGCCACCCTGTTGTCTCCGCTTTCTGTGTGCTGAGATTACAGGTATGTACCACCACATCTGGTAAAACGGTGTCTGCATTAGGGCTGAACATCTGAGATCCCAAAAGCCAGCAGGCTGAGAAGGCAGGTTGCCTGCACTCCATCAACTCTGTGTGATGGGTGAGTTCATCCTGGAGAGCAGTGGGATAAACATGCAACAAGAGCTCAGCTCCATCCCAGGCACAGTGCAGACTTGGGCTACTCAAGGAAGTCACACTCACGCCACATTCCTCAAGCTCCCTTATACTGACATGAATCAGGGCTGCGGGCTCACATGGAAAGGCTTGGTATAAAGCTATGCCTCTCACTGCGGTCACACTCACTTCCACCAGCTTTCCTCACTGATCTCTTCTGGAAAGGTCACCGCCAGTAAGTACAACCCACCACAGAGGTGAACTGACCAAACTCCAGAGGCTCCATTCATCCACACTTTATTTCAGATCTCAGAATCATGAGTTCTTGCCCCTCATTTTAGAACCCCACTAATAATCAGATGACACAGAACTTACGGCCCACCCTCACAAATCAGAAAGTGTGCCATGAAACCGTGAACCAGGACTGGCGTCTGTGAAAACCATTCCGCTTCCGGCTGAGCAATGCTTCCTTCTCTCGAGTTCTCTCTGTTCTGAATTTACCAGTCGTGTCAAGCAGGCATCTTCTTGTCCAACAGGCAGACTGGCAACCAGCAGAGGGAGATCCACGAGGAAGGACGGGCCTGCTGCAGGGCTCACACACTTTCGATGCATATAGAGTCTTCTCTACAGCCCAACCCAAAGGGAACCTCATTTAGGAGAAAAATCTAGAGTATTCATTTGTGTAAAAAAAAAAAAAAACCCCGACTGTGGTAGAAGAGTATATATACAATTTACTATATGCAAAATACACTTTTTTTGTAAACTGGTTTGTGTTTAGCACACTCCACATATGGAAGTAAGTTAGGTACGCAGCTATGACATCCAAAGAGCTGGCTCAAAGGTGAATGTATCCAGGGGGACCAAGAAGCCCCATATATTTTAGTGTCTAATAGAAATTCAGTGTAAAAAAAAGTTAAAAACAGGGGAGAGTCATCCTTGGATAGCGATGGACATGGGATTATAGCCATGACTGTTCGTTCCTGACAAAGTGCTACCCTAAGACCACTGGAGCCATGTTCTCAGTGCCCGCCTGAGTCTCCACATTTGCCACCATGATTCCTTCTGGACTTGGAAAGTTCTAGAAGACTCAGAGACTATCCAAAGTCTGGGATCCTTTCCACTTTGACTGTCTTGACGCTGAAACGGGAATCAAACATAATTTTAGAAACTGGCTTTGAGTTACAAAAGAAAGCAAGAATGCAGAATCCTAAAATGGTTCTGTCAGGAACCAAAGAACTGCAGGAAACATGAACTTATTCAAGAGGCAGGTGGGCTGGCCTTGTGGGCACCATCTCATAGTTAGAGTGGAGTAGTTTACTTTCAGACGTAGATCAAAAAAATACATGTTCACACAAGTGTTCATTGTAACACAGTGTGTTAGCACATATAAAAAACTCTTAACTCCATAACCCTCAATGTACATGTGAATATCTAACAGCTTATTATTTTTGCTACATTTAAAAACATCTAATTTTATACCGTATGTATCCAGACATAATCACTGTATGCGTGTATATCTACATTTATCGACATACACACATTATCTAGTCACATAACTGGATTCTGTGTAATTAAAGGCATGTTATAGAATCTCTATACTTATTTAGATTTTCCACTTAACATGTTAGAATTACCTGTGTCTTGGTGTTTTAAAAACTAAAAACAACAGCCCTATAAATTCATTGATATGAAAGCATCACACTTACCTCAAGCAATTTTCCTTTTCAATTGTCAGTAACGAGATGGGCTAAAAACGAAAACAAAACAGAGAACTGTAGCAGTCTGGGCTAGGCTGCAGGTGGTCCTGTCACCTTCATGCTCAGAGGTAGGATGTGACTCGAGTCACAGACGAATATAGATTAAACCCCAGAAAGTTTAGCAAGGAAAAAGAATGCCAGATAAAGCAGGTTGCTCTAGCATCTGTCTGCATTGCATTTTACAGGAAGATGAGAACAGAGTGAAACAAACTCAGACACATCCATCCATTCTATGGCGAAGAAGTCACAGTCACTAGGAACGTGTGTGTGGTACGAGTCACTGGGGACTTGTGTGCAGTACATTTAGAATAGCAAAAAGCAGATAATGGCAGATGACTCTTGGCCACAAACGGCTTCCTGAAGCTCTGCAGGGATCTTGCTGGACTCTGCATGTATGAGCCCAGATGTGTATGTATCCCATAAGCAGCTTTCTAACTAT
Organism: Microtus pennsylvanicus; assembly: GCF_037038515.1. Classification (NCBI taxonomy): domain Eukaryota; kingdom Metazoa; phylum Chordata; class Mammalia; order Rodentia; family Cricetidae; genus Microtus; species Microtus pennsylvanicus. Next base: position 53,837,821 of record NC_134590.1, on the reverse strand, counting down.
CAACCCGGGCTAACCCCACCATCCTCTCATATTTCTTCAAGACCATGACCTTGACCCCCATGAAGAATTTGTGCAAGGGGAGAAGGTAGGAGAACCCCATGTGAAGGGTGTGAGTTTCCAGTCTAGTACACCCAGTTCATCACAGAGCAAAAGACCGGCACAGATGGAGCAGCTGTAGGCAGGGACACTGTAGGAGAGATACGGCAGGTGGGCCCTTCGCACTTCTCCCAACGCATCTGCAAGCACACTGCACAAGGCCTAACCTCTGCAGCTCAATAACAGGGCATGAATTTGAAAACATATTTCATAGAAACAGTATGGTATATGTTCCCCAATGTGATTTGTTAGTGTTAGATGGGAAAACATCAAGCAGGGTGTGGTGGCTAATGCCAGTAATCCAGCTCTTGGGAAACTGCTGCAGGAGGATTGCCAGAGTTCCAGGCCAGCCGGGGCTGCAAAATTCAGACCTGTTGGAAAGGATTTAAATGGTGCCGTCTCCAGCTGAGCAGACCAATACTTGCTGTGATGGTGGTTTGATGGGATTTAGAACCACCATGGATACACACCTCTGGCCATGTCTGTGATGGATTTCCTAGATGAGGTTAAGTGAGGTGGGAAGACCCCGCCCTAAATGTCGGTGGCACCTTGCTACAGGTTCACAGTCCTTAACAACAAAAGCCAAATACTAACATTCATGTAACTTCTTCCTCACCGTGGATCCAATATATCCAGCAGCCCCATGTCCCTGCCTCTGGGACTGACTGTACCTTGGCAGTGTTAGATAAATCCTTCTTTCTCTAAGTTACTTGTGCCAGGGAGCTTGTTACAGCAGATGTACCTCCACAGAGGAAAATGCCTCTCCTTGGTGCAGACCGTGTAGGAGGCAGAATTAGCCCTATGAAGAACACCTCAGGCTTCAGTGCGTATAGGAAAGCCCTTTGCTCTTTTTTTCTGTAGGCAAAAGCACATGAGCCACCACAGGCCATGACATAGACTTAGTAGAGGCTGTGAGTGTCTGTGTCTGTGCAATTGAATAGTAAAGATAAAGGGAAACCAGATCAGATTTGTTTTTGAAACCGAGTATGCCACTAACAATATGCATCTTACTTATGAAGACTTTTCCCTGCCCAGCTCCCCATATAGTAATAAGAGCTTGGTCAAACTGACCCTACCTTGGTTAAATGTCAGTGCGTGCCTTGACTGACACAAGGATCTCCTGAAGGGCCACACATCTTCATGAAGCTCTGACCATGCTTGCCCTCAAACCTCTCTTTGCCCAGGTTACAGGCAGCGTGTCAGGGCTGAAGTGGGATCACCTTCCCAAGTCCATGTGAAGGGAGTAGGTAGCCATACTTATGTTACAGAAGGTCTTCTAGGGGTCTTCCCTATGATCCACGGCTCTGTGGGTCATGGGGGGAGGCTGAGTGGCACTGGCTCGGCTGATAGGTTGGCAAGGCACCTTTATTTATTACGTTTGACTCACGTTTAGGTTCCATCAGAATCAGCCATGTAATAAGAGCATCCCCGCTATCATGAACTACAAACACTAGGGTAGGGGACTGTACTATAAGAGTGAACTCTGACCCTCACAGTTTCTAGGCAAGCAGAGCTCTCATTGACACCTTTTATAGACGTGGAAACTGAGACTTAATGTCATTAGCATTTCACGATGGCACAGTTAAACAGTGAAAATTTACCCCAATCTAGAGCCCAGAGTCTTCTCGCAGGAGTTGGGGGTCTCGTTGAGGCTGGAATGACTGTGTCTATAGGGCTTCTGAGGTGCCACTCTCTCATCTTCAGAAAATAAACAGGCCTAGTCTGTGTTCTCCTCCCTGCCCAGATGAGCCGGCAACTCAAGAGGCCCGCCAGATCCCCACATACAGTGGGCACTCAGGATCAGGAGACCGGCCAGGTCCCCACAGGACAGTGGGCACTCAGGATCAGGAGACCCGCCAGGTCCCCAGGACAGTGGGCACTCAGGATCAGGAGACCCGCCAGGTCCCCAGGACAGTGGGCACTCAGGATCAGGAGACCCGCCAGGTCCCCAGGACAGTGGGCACTCAGGATCAGGAGACCCGCCAGGTCCCCAGGACAGTGGGCATTCAGGATCAGGAGACCCGCCAGGTCCCCAGGACAGTGGGCACTCAGGATCAGGAGACCCGCCAGGTCCCCAGGACAGTGGGCACTCAGGATCAGGAGACCCGCCAGGTCCCCACAGGATAGTGGGCACTCAGGATCAGGAGACCCGCCAGGTCCCCAGGACAGTGGGCACTCAGGATCAGGAGACCCGCCAAATCCCCACATACAGTGGGCACTCAGGATCAGGAGACTGGCCAGGTCTCCACAGGACAGTGGGCACTCAGGATCAGGAGACCCGCCAGGTCCCCAGGACAGTAGGCACTCAGGATCAGGAGACCTGCCAGGTCTCCAGGACAGTGGGCACTCAGGATCAGGAGACCTGCCAGGTCCCCAGGACAGTGGGCACTCAGGATCAGGAGACCTGCCAGGTCCCCAGGACAGTGGGCACTCAGGATCAGGAGACCCGCCAGGTCCCCAGGACAGTGGGCACTCAGGATCAGGAGACCCGCCAGGTCCCCACAGGATAGTGGGCACTCAGGATCAGGAGACCCGCCAGGTCCCCACAGGACAGTGGGCACTCAGGATCAGAAGACCCGCCAGGTCCCCACAGGACAGTGGGCACTCAGGATCAGGAGACCCGCCAGGTCCCCAGGACAGTGGGCACTCAGGATCAGGAGACCTGCCAGGTCCCCAGGACAGTGGGCACTCAGGATCAGGAGACCCGCCAGGTCCCCAGGACAGTGGGCACTCAGGATCAGGAGACCGGCCAGGTCCCCACAGGACAGTGGGCACTCAGGATCAGGAGACCCGCCAGGTCCCCACAGGACAGTGGGGACTCAGGATCAGGAGACCTGCCAGGTCCCCAGGACAGTGGGCACTCAGGATCAGGAGACCCGCCAGGTCCCCACATACAGTGGGCACTCAGGATCAGGAGACCGGCCAGGTCCCCACAGGACAGTGGGCACTCAGGATCATGAGACCCGCCAGGTCCCCACAGGACAGTGGGCACTCAGGATCAGGAGACCCGCCAGGTCCCCACAGGACAGTGGGCACTCAGGATCAGGAGACCGGCCAGGTCCCCACAGGACAGTGGGCACTCAGGATCAGGAGACCCGCCAGGTCCCCAGGACAGTGGGCACTCAGGATCAGGAGACCCGCCAGGTCCCCACAGGACAGTGGGCACTCAGGATCAGGAGACCCGCCAGGTCCCCACAGGACAGTGGGCACTCAGGATCAGGAGACCCGCCAGGTCCCCACAGGACAGTGGGCACTCAGGATCAGGAGACCCGCCAGGTCCCCACAAGACAGTGGGCACTCAGGATCAGGAGACCCGCCAGGTCCCCAGGACAGTGGGCACTCAGGATCAGAAGACCCGCCAGGTCCCCACAGGACAGTGGGCACTCAGGATCAGGAGACCCACCAGGTCCCCACAGGACAGTGGGCACTCACAGGACAGTGGGCACTCAGGATCAGGAGACCTGCCAGGTCCCCAGGACAGTGGGCACTCAGGATCAGGAGACACGCCAGGTCCCCACAGGACAGTGGGCACTCAGGATCAGGAGACCCGCCAGGCCCCCAGGACAGTGGGCACTCAGGATCAGGAGACCCGCCAGGCCCCCAGGACAGTGGGCACTCAGGATCAGGAGACCCGCCAGGCCCCCAGGACAGTGGGCACTCAGGATCAGGAGACCTGCCAGGTCCCCAGGACAGTGGGCACTCAGGATCAGGAGACCTGCCAGGTCCCCACAGGACAGTGGGCACTCAGGATCAGGAGACCCGCCAGGTCCCCACAGGACAGTGGGCACTCAGGATCAGGAGACCCGCCAGGCCCCCAGGACAGTGGGCACTCAGGATCAGGAGACCGGCCAGGTCCCCACAGGACAGTGGGCACTGAAGAAAGAGGGTAGGTCTTGGTGTGAGTGTCACTGAAAAAGTCGCTTCTGTGACATATGAAGGACCTTTCAGTTTTGGGGCCTTACATTATTGAAAATCAAGACAAAGCAAACAATATCTTCAACCTGTCTTTGGAGCCATCTTACTGCCTAGAGAGCACAGAGGGAGGACTTCAGGCACTAACACAGCCCTAGCTTCCTCTCCCAGGAGTGTGGAGTGCTGGGTCCTTCCCAGACACACCTTCAAAGGGATACCAAAAGCAGAATCATCACAAAATCACCCGGAAGCACTAGGTATTTAACACTGCTAGAGCATCCCGGCTGCTTTTCCTATTCTCTACTGCAATCACTTCCTCCTCTGCAGGAAGTCAGATCCAAGCTTCAGCAAGGCTTACCGTGTTCCTGTTATACAGATGTGAGCTGCTAAGTCAGGAGAACCACTAGCCCAGAGAGCCAAGTGTTTTTCCCTAGAGGCAGATGCCTGTGGGTCTGAGTGGGGACTCCTTATTTCATTATGTTTATCTCGCCATGTTTAAAGAAGATGTCTGGCCCTCTTTTACACCCAAAGGCTCAGGACCAGGGCATGGCATGGCAGGGCAGGTTCAAGGATGAGAAGTGGTGAGTGCCTAGCGGGCATGTCTAAATGATGACCCTACGGGTCTTAGGTTAGCGAAGAAAGCAAGCCATCACAAAACTGTGAAGCTACTGAAAGGCTCATGAGATTTCTGGTTTGTTTTCATTTCATAACCTTTGTTTGTAACTTGATTGTGTAATTCTTTTGTTTGTTTGTTTTGAGACAGTGTTTCTCTGTGTAACCCTCGCTATCCTAGAACTTCCTCTGAAGACTAGGCTCACCTTGAACTCACAGAGATCCTCCTGCATCTGCTTCCCCAGTGCTGGGATTAAAGGCATGTGCCACCACTGCCGTACCCAGACTGTGTGATTCTTGAGTGTGAACTTTGCAGATGAGGATCATGTCAGTATCAAAAGCTGTACACTTTCGAGTGCAGACTTTGACATCATGGCTAAATGGCAGTGTTCACAGCAGAATAGGAGCGCCGAGAGGTTCCTGGCTCTCAGAGACAATCCTCCCACTGGCAAGCTGAGTCGGCTCTCCCTACTGGAAACATTGCGTGGATGTGGTGGACTCTGCCAGGCCTCCTAGAGCTTTCAGTCCTATGCTCCTGGTGCTGTACTGCTATACCCTCTTCTAAGACAGGCTTGTCACGGGCTTGTCGCCTGCTGCAGGGCAGTCAGCAGAGGATCCTTCCACCAAAATTCCCATGGCACAACTTTTTGCCAACTGGTCCACCCGAGGGGCTCTACCTTCCCAGGTAGACCAGATCCCACAACGGAGGGAGATGAGGTGTAAAGGCTGCATCTTGCCCCTGAGGGTGACTTCTAACAAGCCATACTTGCTTCAGAACTCCCCACTGCTGAGATGAGGCTGCGGCATGTCTTTCTAGACTTCTGATCTTTCCTTTCACAACTATGGACCCTCGCACACATTTGTATCCCAAATTCCATCTCAGCATCTTTGCCAGAGACCCAGCCTTCCACACCCTCCCACCCACATAGGTCTCTCTCCAGCACCCTCCATGCAGACTCAATGAAATGTTCGGCATGAGAGCAGGCATTTGGTGATGCCATGCCTAGGAGGTCAGCACCAGAAGCCAGTTCTGCACACTCATCAGGTCCTCGGAGAACTGATGCTGGGTGTCATTGGTAGGAAAGAGCTCACCTCTGGCCTGCAAAATCTCAGCTAAGATATGTGAGACACCCTCTAGACTCTCCATGCTAGGAAGGAGGAGGCCAGTACACAATGCAGGACAGCCAAGGCACTGTCTATGTGCTCTGGACCAAGTCTGATAAACTGAGATTTGCCCTGAAGCGACCTCACAACACAGCATCCTAGCATCCAAGTTCAGCACACTGTCAGAAAATCAGATGCGTAACCCCCACTTCAGAGCCTTACTGACCCCCGCTTTATCATCACCACTTCAGCTACGGCTGGAACATCTGAAGAGCAATAAGTTCATAAATAGAGATTCTGACCATCCGGATGATGGTATCATGAAGCTGGGGTAGGAGGACCACTTTGGGCATGAAACCCCAGAAAACTCACAGACCCCCACAACATGAAGACACAGTGAGGATAGCAAACGCTATCTGTGAAAAATCTGCCCTTATCAGAAATGGATGTGGTGGTGCCTTGGCCGTCCATTCCCCAGTCTACAGAATCATGAGGAAGAAATTTCTGGTCTTTATAAGCCACACTGCTTACTGTGCTTTGTTATAGCAGCTCAGACACTGAAACGATACCTCTCCCCGCATATGACAAGCTGAAGCAAGAGAATACTATTTTAAACTTTTGGAATGTTCCAAGTTGTAAGTTGGAGGGGGAAAAACCCTTTTATCCTTCTGAAAGGAGAAATTCTACTGACTTTCTTGTTCCCGTTCCTCGTGAAATCAGCACTTCTGCTGTCTCTAGGAAACGTGGCTAAAGATGACGATGCCCCTGACTAGAAATGGGCATCCTATGTGGCAGCACCTGATGAGGAGCCCACGCTGGTGACTTCCCTCAGTGTGGTGTCTATTCTTTTAAGGGGAAATGTCCCACATGGAGCATGGGGCTTCTAGGACAGCAGGATTCCCCATGTACCATTGTCTGACTCACTCCTTTGCAACTGGGGTGGGGGCAACATCCCCTTGGGTGCTGACCATTGGCTTGGAGCTGCCTGAGTAGACATGAAGAGGACCACAGAAAGTCTGCCCCCTAGTGGACGTGTTTGTCTGAAATTTTAGTGGGGGTGCAGCAGAATTCACTTGGCAGGTAACACTCAGAGTTATCTGGCAAATCCAGACTCACATAGGAAACTCCAGGGAGCATAAAAGCACAAGAATTTTGAAAGAAAAGCTTGAGTTCTTTTTCTGGTTGATTATAGTTAATTTTCCAGAGAGAAAGAAAGGAAGCAAAGGAGGGAGGAAGGCAGAAAAGGTCTTTAAGTCACTACTTGGTGATTTGGGGCAGAGGGGCTAAGTAAAGGTATGCACGCATGCAACCCGTTAGGGTCTAGAGTCCCTCATAGCATTTGAAGATGGCATTTAGTCCAGAGGCTACCCCATTTCACTGCTGAGGAAGGCACTGGAAATTTAGACAATCGGCATCGTGGAATGCTATGCGGAGTGTGACCAGAGCTAGCCAGGGACAGTGCAGTGCCATGCAGAGGGAGGTGAAGGGCATCAGAGCATGCAGAAGGCTCGGTGTCAGGTCCAGCAGAGACAAGAAGGCTCACCCCAGGCTAGGCATGCACTCCAGGCTTTCTTTTACCTTGTCATAACGGGATTGTGAACACCATATAAGTGATCTTTATGATAACCATTACTACCGTTTTCCAAACTGCAACAAAAATAAATACACCAGAAACACCAAGTTACCTCTAGGGTGAAGCATTCATGCTGTGGATCACAAAGACAATGTAAAGGCTACAATGTAAAGGACAATCTGGGTCACAGATTGTCCGGTCTGCAAAGGTGGTTTGAGGATGTGCTACGTGCCCATCTTCCCTCTTTCGAAACCACAAATGGAAACAGTGGCTTCCCAGAGCGATGCGTCTAATGTATAAAACGCTCATTCACTCCATTCGTAAGCACCTTCTATGCGCCAACCCTCTTTCTAAGAGGTGCCGTGATTCATCTCTACCCAGACTTCTCTGTTGTTCTTATGTCATATTATTAACTTAACTACAGGTCTACCATGTAATAGAAACCTCCCCCATCCCATCTGTGAAGATAATTTTTAAAAAAGGCTTACTTTTTCATGGGGACAGTTTCAACACTATAAAATATAAAAAGGGGAGACAGGGTTATTTGCTTGTTTGATCACTACGAAGGCCATGATCTACACCCTCCTCCCCGTGCCCCCCATTCCCAGTGTTTTCACTGCAGTCCGGACTGACAGTTCGGATTACAGAGATGATGAGAGAAGACGAGAAGGGAAAAGCAAACATGCGTGTTCAACAGACACAAAGCAAAGGGGAGGCGGCAGCGCGGGGGGAGCGGTGGGGGGGGGAGTGGTAACAACGGTTATCATAAAGTGAAATGCCATGTTCCCGAGACAGGCGAGCTGAAAACAGAAGAAGGCTGGTTAAGGACGTTGAGTAAAGAGGAAGGAAACAGAATCATAAGATTGGTTATAAACAAACAAAAACAAGACCACCACCACCACCAGCAGCAGCAGCAGCGGAAAGGGGACAACCCAGGACTTAAGCAGGAGCCAATTGTTCTCTTGAGGACTGGCCTTTGGTGGCTCTCGGGGGACAGTGCTGCACACAGACACCCCACACTCACTCGTCATATATGTCCTCGGAATCCATCCTGCGATAGTACTTGGCCAGCTTGACAGCGATGATCACAGCGGGAAGCAAGAGCGTCGTGGCTTGTCCGATGCCAAACCAGAACAAATTCTGGGGATTAAGACAACAACAACGGTCAGGAGAAATAAATGCTTGGGGACAGATAATAGGAAAGACCATTCGCTATGGGAAGAATTTCTTTTGCAATTTTTTAAAACTCTTATTCTGTTCTCAAAATCAACTGTGAACCTAGCAGGAACCAGCCACAAAAATACTGGGAAAGGTTATTGTAACGGAGATAATCTTTCCGCAGGGCAAGGAGGTGAGAGCCCAGGTTCTTGCTTATTTTCTAAGAGAGGAACAGAAGCATCTAAGTGGTGTAACTAAGATTTGGTCTAACACAGTCAGAAAACACCTAATCACACATCACACAGTGTATCTTTGTTAGGATGGCTGTCTAATCAAGACAGCTGGCAACCAGCAAGCCCAGGTTTAACTGTCATTCCATATAGTTCAATGTAAATATGAACAGTTGGCTTTTCTGATTTTTTTTCTACATCTGAATAGTCAACACATTGGCAACTTCAATCTACAGAGCCAGGGCTGGGCTACCTCCCCGAGAGCTGGTCAGAAAGGCTCCTGAGATCTCCAAAACAACACAGGCAATTGCCATTGCTGTTGGGTGCAAACCAGACTGAAAGGTAAGACTCCGTCACTATCGCCACACACACTGGTTATAGGACATAGAGAAAGCAGGCTGGAACTGGACTAGAACTTCACCCTCATAGTGCCAGAGGGGCTGTGCAGGCTGCTATGGGAGCATTGTTTTCAAAAGCCTTATTCAGAGTGGCTCCTGTGTGTAGCACTCTCTGCAGACTAGAGCAGATGTACCCACAGGGGCAACAGAGGCAAGTCCAGGATGGGGCAACCAACCTGTTTCTAACTGGATTGGAAGCCTGCTCTGCAAGAGATAATTCATATCGAGTCCTGGAAACACAGTCAGAGCCTGTGCCTAGGAGGGTGCAGGCCCTGATGAGGAAGCTGTCGAAGCTGTGCTAAACGGACATAATATGCTCATAAAATTACCTTCTAAATAATTATATTTATCCTTATTTGTTGGTGCCACTATCAATTTTGGACAGGGAGGCTTCTTCTTTCAGTGAACAAAGGTAGCTAAAGATTGTCGTAATTGGCCAAAATCACAATGTGGCTTTTGAATGTCCGATCGTCAATGCTGCATCTGTATCACTCCCACCAAGGCTCAGGAAATCTCTCAGAGGAAGGTGAAGACAGACTGGGAGAGCGGATAGTGTGAGGTTGCTTTGGAATCCTGCCTTCCATGCATGACATGGCTGTGACAGTCTCCAACAAAGCAGAGCTGTGTTCCCTGCGCAGGACTGCACAAGGCTGGACCCGTCAGCATCCTGCCATGGAGAGGGTGGGGCTCACGAAGCCCAGGCCTCCCTGGGAATTTATAGGCAGTTAATGGTTGACGGGGCTAAGAAAAACCACTTTCCTTGGTGGTATACCACTGGGGTAAGGGTGTCCACACTCCTCTAAATAACCCTTCACCATGTCCCTGGAAACAACCCCAATGAAAACCATTAGACCAAGAGGAACTGGTTGGGAAAAGGAAGGTGAGCAGAGTGATGGGTGGGGGACAAGGGAAGATGACGGTGGCACCTCTCTGGCTCCTGATCTTCAGAAAAGGAACAGTGATGTCATAAAGCTGTAAAACTCTCTGAACAAGGAGGAAAATGTAGAGAACTACTAATAACACAATGGGGGCGGGGAGAACACATTTACGCAATATGTCTTCTCTTTTTGAAAGATGAAGTTCTTACCAGAGGGTCAGCAGCATAGCTACACAGAACACCACTAACAGCGGAGTCCATCGCAGTGACCACAGGTTTGCAGGATGCCATCTTCTCTGTGACCTGTGGGATGGAAAGCAGGCAAATGTGCACTGCGGCTGACAAAAATTCATGCCGTCAGATGTGACCCCTGACTGGCTTCAGAGGAGCATCCAGAAGTGTGCATCACGGGAGAGTCCTGGAAGATCAGGAGCTGGGAGCTGATGAGCCGATGAGGAGGCCTACAGCTGGTACAATTACAGCCATTTACAGCAAGACTCTCAGTCCCCTTGAGCTGCAGTTCTCCTCATTTGTTGTCTAGAATATTTTCTTTTTTTCTTTTTTTGGTTTTTCGAGACAGGGTTTCTCTGTGGTTTTTGGTTCCTGTCCTGGAACTAGCTCTTGTAGACCAGGCTGGCCTCGAACTCACAGAGATCAGCCTGCCTCTGCCTCCCGAGTGCTGGGATTAAAGGCGTGCGCCGCCACCGCCCGGCTGTTGTCTAGAATATTAAGACTCATCTTGCAGAACTTCTGGGGAATGAAGACATGCACACGCCCAGCCTAGTGCTGCAGGGTTCTTTTATCTGGCGAAGGAGTGGGCATCAGATGAAAGAAACCGTATAGCAAAAGTGAGCCAAGGGGATTAGGGAGAGGTGTTCTCCCTCATGGGAAGGCTGGCTCCAAAGGTTCTGGTTCCCCTTATCCAAACCCTCTTGAGGCAGGCGAGCATAGGAAATCTTAGCAATACAGGACTCCACTTAGCTTGAATTATACACTAGCCCTTCCCTCATCATGTGCTTAGTCACCTGGGACCCCCCCACTGCATCGGCTGAGCTGTGCACACACACCCCCACCCCAAACAACAGTGTGTCACTCCACCATAGCAACCTTCCTGTAAACTCCCTGTGTTCATTCAGAAATGTCCTAGAACATACCCTGAGATTCAAAGGAGTGATGGAGAAATGGGAACCCGGCCTGGGCTGATTTGGGGCTTATTCACAATAGGGCAAATCGTATGCACAAGACAGCGAACCATATGCACAATGCAGCATGCACAATACAGCAAACCGTGTGCACAAAAATGGCAAGCCGTATGCACAATATGGCAAACCAAACCACATCCTCTGAGTGAACATCTAAGGGAAACCCCTACTTCTTATGCTTCTGTATAGTTGGAAGTGTACACGATTAAAGTCAGACACAACATGGAAAAGGATGTGAGAAGTGAACGAAGACTTTAAACCTTCAATTAAAACAGAAAATCACTCCCCCTACCCCAGCAACTAACTCTACCTTCTGGACCCCATACCAGGAAGCCTTAACGAGTAGCCAGCTCACTTTGGGCAGCCTGCCTTGGATAGCCTGCCGCTTCCTCGCAGCATCTTGTGCTCTCACTGCGCCACTGAGTAAAATCCTAGCTATTTTTCTGTTCATTTATGTGGTTCCTCATTCAAAACATGGAGGAGTTGGAGCATCCAGTCTGGGCAGACACTTTCGCTTATCTCCAACCAAAATCTCCAGGATTTTAATCTCCTTCAGATTTTATGCCAGACAATGACTCTCCTGAGAGCTGGCGCCCTTTATGTTCATAAAAGACACAGCTACTTACGGCATACAAGACCCACTGCAGGTAGTGTTCAAAGTAGCCTACTATTGTTTTCGCAAACTTCTTCGTTTCCTAGAAGAAATCAAAGATCGGAACCATTATTAAAGTGACTAGCGCGTACTTAATGGACATAGCTACTTCATCCTGGAATACTCACACGGCACTTGAGCTACACACGTGCTTAAGAAAAGAAAACTTACTTCAATAACAATAGAGGAAATGTTACTGATGAGGAAATTCTGAGCAGAATCCAAAGACGTGATGGTTTTGTTCACTCTCTCCTGGAAAACATAACAATTGGAAGGGGAACAATTAATTAATTAGGCAATTTGCAAATCAATTAGAGTCCTATGGAGGCTGTTTCCCATTCCCCTTACTCAAAATCTTCAGGTTCTGGATGCTCCTCTGCATAATGGAGCGGTACCATCACACAGCCCATGCCGTCTGCTTGGGCACATTAATATCTGAGTAACTATGGCTATCCTTGAACTCGCTCTGCAAACCAGGCTGGCCTTGAACTCAGACCTGCCTGTCTCTGCCTCCTGAGTGCTGGGATTAAAGGTGTGTGCCACGACCACCTGGCTCAATTAACCTTTTGTGGCAAGGAAGGGGGAGGTTTACTGAATGAGTAAAAATTTTTCTGATCATTTCCCCCTAAAGAATACAGGACAGCAGCTAGTTAAACCATGTTGCTACTGCATTAAGTGCTGGAAGGAAACTAGAGATGGTTTCAGTACACCAGAAGGTATACCAATGTTGGGCGCACATACTGTGCAGTTGATGTAAGGGACCTGAGAACTCATGGCATGTCCTGAAAGCCATCCACTTCTCTACCTCATGATGACAAAGGTTGTGGCCAAGTGACTTGTTTTAGCTGATGGAATGGAGGACAAGTGGCAGTATTCTGAGTAGCGGCTTAAAGGCAATCCTACGCCAATCCATGCTCTTGCTCATGCCCCAAGCTTGTGTCGGCTGTTAACTGTTTGATAACTGAAATGCTCCTCCTCAAAACCACAAACAGTAAATCTCTCTGGGGGTGTCCCCTTTTGGTGGACTGAATGAGCCTGGCCCAATAGGCTCAGATATTTGAAAATGTGGTCTCTAGCTGCTGGAACACCTTAGGAAGGATTAGGAGGTGTGGCCTTGTTGGAGGAAGTGTGTCACTGGTGGTGGGAAGTTTAAAAAGCCCATGCCCTTCCCAGTTAGCACTTTCTCTGTCTTTTCCTCCCTTCCTCTCTCCCTATCTCTTTCCCCCCTCTCCTCTGCATGTTTGTGGATCAGATATAAGCTCCAGTACCAAGCCCATCTGTCTACTGCCATGCTCCCACCAGCTGCGACAAGAGCCTGCTCTTCCAGGCTGAGGTTTCAGGGGAGGGTGATTAGAAAAGCCTGTGGCTTGGCTAACAGTGATGGTGAACAGGACCGAGACCACCACTGATATGCAGCTCAATCTAAAGCAACCATGCTTAAGGTCACCTCCTACACAGCGAGACCCGGACTCTTGAAACTTGCACTCACAGAAGCACTTGGAAGAAGGGAAGCCATGGGAAAACCAAGTTTGGTATTCAAAAGTCTCCCAACACCTCCTTTTAACTTAAACTACTTATGAAAACCAATACCTCTGAAACTCTAGGTGTGATGTTTGATAACAAAACCTCATGAAAGAAGATGAAACCCTTACCGGCAAGTTCTCGCTCATGCGCTCAAGTGTCCGGATACTTTGTTTTAAAGTGTTCTGATGAGGGAAAAGAAAAGCATTTCAAAGACAAGCTTATCCAAAGCATCAAGAACCCAGGCTTTCTATCAGCCCCTCTCCAACACAGACATCAAATCTGACTATATAGTGTAATGGCTTCACTCTTGAAAGTACAACAGACAGGAGCCACAACATGGACCTTATACACCATTAGTGTGTAAGAAAACCCATAGAAGAAAAATGGGGTCATATTCAAAGGCTTGAACGGCAGCATATCACACACACAGCAGACAAGAATGCCTTCAAAATAGGTTTAATTGGTGGGAAGAGCATCATTAAAACAGAGCTTGCCTATCAAGTGTGGTTTACTTGAATGGTTTAGGTTAAGGTCGAAATTTTTACCTGTAAAAGGCCACACTGTAAAATACTTCAGGTTTCAGGGGCCATATAATCTATCTATCTATCTATCTATCTATCTATCTATCTATCTATCTATCTATCTATCTATTTTTGAAACAGGGTTTTCTCTGTGTAATAGCCCTGGCTGTCTTGGAACTCTTTCTGCAGACCAGGCTGGCTTCGAACTCAGAGACCTGCCTGTGTCTGCCTCCTGAGTGCTGGGATTAGAGGTGTGCGCCACCACTGCCTGGTGCCATATTCTATTCTCATAGCCAAAATGGCCATAGTTTTCTAATAAATGGCAATGGCTGTCCCATTTTTTTTAAAACTGGCAAGAGGCTGGATTGGGTCAGTCTGTGGACGATAAGGGCCAGTTTGCCAGCCCCTGGTTTATATGACAGATCTGTGACAAGGTTGCTCTGGCTCAGAAGAGCCCAGAATATCCTGTCTACTTGAAAAGCATAGATAGGGGGCTGGAGAGATGGCTCAGTGGTTAAGAGCACTGCCTGCTCTTCCAAAGGACCTGAGTTCAATTCCCAGCAACCACATGGTAGCTCACAACCATCTTTAATGAGGTCTGGTGCCCTCTTCAGGCCTGCAGACATACACACAGACCGAATATTGTATACATAATAAATAAATAAATAATTTTTTTTTTAAAAAAGAAAAGCATAAATAGGAAATGTTAACAAACTTGCTCTGGGTGTGCACAAAGACAGAGAATTGTCATAAACCAGTTCACGGAGTATATGAACCCAGTGGAGAACCCTGGGGAACCAACCCCAGCAAACCAGAAAGTAAGGAGAAGACAGAGCCAAGCAGAGTGGAAACCAGATCCACAAGCTTCTGCGCTGGAGAGGATGGACTCGCACGCGTCTGTAAGCCTATGCAGCGGGCATAGGGACCCCACAGCTCTCCCTTTCACAGTCACAAACAGGGGCAAGCATAACATTGGCTCTTCCGGTTTCTGAGTCTCTAAGTTCAGAAGTCGTCCATTTCCGCGGACCACGTCATAGCCACCCATAACACCCTATCCTTCTCTTTGCTTCTATTATTTGAAACTCGATGGTTTGATAAGGGCCAAAGGGGGGTTTGAAACCGGATCTGTGTGGTTCCAAACTACAAACTACCTCTGTGACATTAGAAGCAAAGGGAACAGAAAGCTGGGGTAGAGAAGAGGAGAATGAGAGTGTAGCCGTGGAGGGCGCCGGCAGAGCTAAGGGAAAAAGAAGAAGCACTTACCCTCTCCTTCACGTATTTCTAAGCAGAATATGTCAGCATGAGCCCAGAGCACAATCACACTGCCCGGGAGGCCTACGATAGGAGCGCAAGCTACAGCGAGGCGCTGCAGGCAGGGGTGGGGAGCACCTCACTGCTCATGCGCTCATGGAAGGAACACAGGGAAGCACAGTGAAGAGAGTCATGAGGAAAGGTGGTGGGTTTTAAAGCCCAGCTCCACAGCAGGGGCTGAGGCTGAGTGGTTGGGACCTCCGTCAGAGAAGTGCGTGTCTTCAGGTTATCTGCAAGGGAACTAGATAACTAGGTGCTAGATTTCACTCAGGCTGCCAGGACATGTGACAGGTTGTTGACTGTTACCAGTGATTGCTGCAGAGGAAGGACTTCATTCTGGTGAATGGTTTTAATTCTCTGCACCTGTGTTTTCAAGTCTTGCTTCAGCTTTCCGTCGGGCTACAAGGAATGGAAGACATAGGATCAACACCATCCTTCTGGGCCTCAGAACAGATTCTTTAGCCATAAAAGACACCAGAAGACACCATATGACCTCAGGACAATTATGAGATGGGTGGGCATCAGAGCTAGCTAGGAGACACAGCACAAACTACATCGAACTCCAGAGCCACGGACTCAACGCTCCACACTCAAAAGCACTCCCCTAAACACAAGACGCTATGGTTTCCTTTCCCCTGCCTCCAAATGACAGAGCCCGTCAATTTCCCTGTTTTACAGTTGAGGGAAACCAAGGTTCAACTGAAGATTGTTCAAGTTAATTCACACCTAAATGACAGTCAGCATCTGAACTATAGCAAACCTGAAAGGCGGGTATAATTATTTTCTCCATTTTTACAGATGGGAAAACTCAGGCACGGGTGAGCGAGACACCTGGATTAGGCTACTAGCATTAGGAAGAGACGGAGTCAGGATTTGAACTTGGGTCTTCCTTATCACCACAGTCAGCTGTTTGTTAGAGGGGATCAGTCGGGCCATGCAGAAGAGCATGGTGGGTAAGTCTATGATGGTGCCTCTGTTCAATCTTATATGCCTACTGTTGGTGATGCAAGGCACAGCTCAGTTACTACTCCTTTACACTGCAAGGAAATGTGTGTACATATGTATGTGTGCATGTCTGTGTATATGAGTAAGTACATGTGTCTGTATGTACATGTATGTGTGCATGTCTTCATGCATGTTTGTCTGCATGCTGTGTATGCATCTGTGTATAGGTATACGACTGTGTGTCCCCATGTATGCATGTCTGTGTGTGTATGAATGTGTATATCTACCTATATATGTGTGTGTGTATGCATGCATGCATATGTGCATGCTGTGTATATGTGTGTGCATATGTGCATGTGCATGCATGCATGTGAACAGGTATTTGAAGTAGAGGTGTTGATCTGTGAAAGCCCATGCAGAGGTAAAGTTTTTTAGCCTTCTAAACCACATAGGGACAGTTGCCAATGGGACCTCTAATGTGTTAGTGAGGTGCTGTGAGACAAAGTCAAGCCATGGTAACAGGGACCTCTTTGTAACTTCCTAAACAATGATATCAATATTTGCCTTTCTGACTATGACAGTATTCAACAAGACCACTGAACTCACCAACTTGTCTGTCTTTTCTTCCAGAGAAGAAGCAAACACCAGCAGATCTACTATGGTAGGAGATTTCTCAGCCTAACAGGGAGGAAATGAAAAAAAAAACATGTTACAGTCATGGGCTTCTGAAACAAGAAGACCATCGAAAGGTAGCACGTTGAACATGGGGCCACAGCCATCAGGCAACCACAGAAGGCTAGAAACTCCTACACAGGCTAGAGCCTTTGCATATCTATTTCTATGGATTATTTTCACTCGTCCATTAACACTATAACATTCGCAGATTTTAAAAATATGCTCAGTGGAAGAATCTAGAAATGTAAGCCACAAAGTGTATGTTGCTACTTATGTGGATAATGCAGAAGAGAGCGTAGATGGGTGACTGCCAGGAATGTGGGACTGGGTACCAACTGCTCTTGGGTACAGTGTTTCCTGTGGATGATGGAAACACTCTGGGACTGGAGGTGCTAACTATGAATATGCTAAAAGCCACTAAACTGCTGGCCTTTAAAACACTGACCTTTATGCTATGGGAATCCACTGTTTTTTTGTTTTGTTTTGTTTTGTTTTTTTGTACTGGAATTTTATTTTTTTTATTTAATTTTTTTACATTTTTTCTTTTATTTATTTATTTATTTATTAAGGATTTCTGCCTCCTCCCCGCCACCGCCTCCCATTTCCCTCCCCCTCCCCCGATCAAGTCACCCTCCCTCATCTACTTGAAGAGCAATCAGGGTTCCCTGACCTGTGGGAAGCCAAGGACCATGGGGATGTTCTATCGGGAACTCACCAAGGCCAGCTGGCCTGGGTCCGAAAAAGCATGGGATAAATTTGGACTAGCTGAACATAGCGGACAATGAGGAAGAATGGGAACTCAAGAACAATCACAGTGGGTTTTTGATCCTACTGCACGTACTGGCTTTGGGGGAGCCTAGGCAGTTTGGATGCTCACCTTATGGGAATCCACTGTTGTGATAAACAACAACAACAAAAATACACATGTATGATATCCTAATTTCTCCCCAAAGACCATACACATGTGTATCTTGCTCATACCTCCTTCAAGTACGTGGGATAATCGATTTCATCTATCCCGGATTTTACAAAGTTCTCCAGATTGTCCCTTCCTGTTTTGTTGAACAGTTCAATGTTATCAATATCCACATTCAGGTTGTCCAACTCCTTGATTATTTTTCCAGTGTGCTGTGTAAAACAAAAGAATCCTTTTATTTTCCAAGAAGGTCACACACTCGATGTCTTCAAGAGGAACGAGAATGCACTGGATCGAAAGGGACGCATCTACTTTGCTTTGAATTACTTCCTCCTCAGACTCCATAAGTATTCTCTCTGGAGATGGATTTAAAGTGAAGTACGATTGCATCTCCCCCCTTGAAGCCCTCGGAGTGAAGAGGCTAAGTCATAAAAGAGGGATGCATAAACTCCATCAGAAGACCAGGCAGAGAGGACTCAGTGGAAGTGGACTGGAGAGAAGAAATGACGTCTAGTCTTGATAAAGGAGGCTGAAAGGAAAGAGGGAGGGGACCAGCAGGCACTTGGGTAGTAGGGAAGGATGGGAGATACCTTCTGTGAGACAACGATCTTGGGAATGTGGTTGCTGAGATGGAGCTGTCCTAACAGCCAATCAGTAGCTTCCGTCAGCATACAGTGCTGGCTTCCACTCTCAACTGTTACTTAACATGGTGCAGGGAAAATGGCCCATAGCATGATGGGCAAAGGAGTACAGAAAAGTCTGTTTAGGACTTGGTCACAAGATGAAATTTTATTTATGGGAATATTTAAGGGAAACTCAAGGCAAACCTTTCAAACAAAAGGTCTTCACATTGGTATGCGGTAGAGTCATCGTGGTCCCCTTGGTTCCTCTAATGACCTTCTATGCTGTTAAAGTGAGCAAGATGTGGGCCAGGACCTTCTCCCTTGGTCTTGCTTGAGATTTGTCTACTTATTATGGAAGCTGAAAAGACCAAAAAAGGTCTCCTACAGGGAGATTGAGGATATCTAAGCTAATCGCTCTCTAGACCTGGAGCAGAAACTATTGCTTTCTTCTGTTCGATGTCTCTGGGATAAGACATGACAAGGGTGTGGGCTGGAGCACAGCTAAGATGGTCATTCTTCTCCTTTTGATTCTATCCTTTCTGCTTCTTGCCACAGGTAGGTGGTGCTCACATAATCCATTCAGTAATCCTGGGGTGACAGTGCTTAAGTTGTTAGGAATAAGGATGGGGTGACCACACTTCTCTCTACCTGATTCCCAAGTCTGGAACCTGGCATAATAGAGGAACTGGTCCTGAAGGACAAACATCCTTGGGAAATGAGTAGGCTTGTTCTTAAAGAGCATGTTCACTAGATGAAATTAATGGTCTCTTTGATGACAACTTATGCTGGAGAGGTTGTGGGGTAAAGGGAACACTCCTGCATTGCTGGTAGGAATGCAAGCTGATACAGCCCCTTTGGATGTCAGTGTGGTGATTTCTCAGAAAATTAGGAAACAACCTTCCTCAAGACCCAGTAATACCACTTTTGGGTATATATCCAAAGGATACTCAATCGTGTCACAAGGACATGTGCTCAACTATGTTCATAGCAGCATTATTTGTCATAGACAGAACCTGGAAACAATCTAAATGCCCCTCGACTGAAGAATGGATAAGGAAAATGTGGTACATTTACACAATGGAGTACTACACAGCAGAAAAAAATAACGGCATTTTGAATTTTGCAGGCAAATGGATGGAGTTAGAAAACATCATTTTGGGTGAGGTAACCCAGACCCAGAAAGACAATTATCACATGTATTCACTCATAAGTGGTTTTTAAACATAAAGCAAAGAAAACCAGCCCACAAATCACAATCCCAGAGAACCTAGACAACAATGATGACCCTAAGAGAGACATACGTGGATCTAATCTACATGGGAAATAGAAAAAGACAAGATCTCCTGAGTAAATTGGGAGCATGGAGACCTTGGAAGAGGAGTGAAGGGGAAGGGAGAGGCATTGAGGGGAGCAGAGAAAAATGTAGAGCTCAATAAAAATCAATAATAAATAAATAAATAAAAGAAATTAATAAAAATGAAAAACATAGAAATCTATAAACAAACAAACAAAAGAGAAATTAACAGTTTCCCTGAGAAGTCTCTTATGGGAGATCTCTTTGGAAGGTCTTGCACAGTCTATCAAAAAAACTCAATGTGTGTAAAAGAGAAAGACAACTGGTTGGGGGGTGTGGAGGTGTTTTGAGATTAATAGATAAGGGTAAGGATGGCAAACAGCTTGCAGAGAGAGAGTAGATCCTAAGCAGGACCAAGGGAGAAGGTCTTGGCCCACATCTTGCTCAATTGGTATCATGCAAGGTCCTTAGAGGAACTAAGGGAGCCATGATGGTTTTGCAGCTTTCCAATGTGAAGAGCTTCTATTAGACAGGTTTATATGAGCTTTGCACCCATCGTGATCTACTCAGTGGCACATTCAGATGGTGTGCTTTATCTTTTGTGGGCTTCGCATCAGCCTTAACCAAAGGGAACAAATGCACCTGGGCCTCTTAGTAAAATGCGGTCAAGTTTATGACCGGATCTAACGACTCACCTTCTCAATGTTGAAATTCTCGCTGACGTTGAAGACATGCTCAAGCTGAAAGGTAGCATATACACCCCGACCTTTTTTGCAATCACTATGGGGAGAAACAGAGAAGAACCAGATCATCGCTAGAGATCTGACTTTCACTAAGGATGAGGAGAACGTTTAGCCACCCCCTAGGCTAGTAGGACTAATTCCCTGGCGGGCAAAGGTAGACGATGGGAAGTGAGTACAGCATCACTCACCCCAGGCCTAGAGGGAAGGGAATAGCACACACTATTGAGAGGCTTACTCTAAAAGCTGAACCAAAGAAAATATCAGTTTTTCCTTGAGTGGTATTAAACAACAATGAGTCCTCATTTCCTCAGGACTGAGGTCAGGCCCTTTCTGGTCTTGTCAGGTAACCCAGAATTTGAGGGGCTGAAGCAAGACCCTCAGAAGCCACCCGGTACTTTCATGTGTGCACTCATGTGGCTGTTGAACATCAAAAGACATTTACTAAGGAAGGTGGAAAATCCCAAAAGGGACCCTGAACGTGACCAGGTCTGCCACCTGAGAGGAACATTCTGGGGAAGTGGTTTCCAGGGACAGGATGCTGGCAGCTCGAATGTTTTCTCAGCCAGCTCACTACCTCGGAGCGGGAAAATAAAAGTAAAATATTTTGAAACAAGGTGTCCATTACACACGAGACGGATCTGTCATGCCACTGCTGCGGGGCTTGAAGATTTAAGTTTATAAAAGGGTTAGAGAAATCCCGTGTTTCGTTTAGTATCGCAGGGATGTTAGCGACAGGAGTCAGGATGTTCTACCAATGTTCTTACATGTCAGGGGTGGAAAATGCATGTCAATGAACAATCACCAAACACTATTTTATCATGTTCTCATAGTGTGTTGGGCACTACTCCAAACACCTGCATCTCACCTGGTTCTTAAAACCCCAAGGGGAGATTTCTACTGTTATGCAACACACTAAATGGAGAGAAATCAAATTGTTCAGGGCCACAGGAACAAGACAAGATCTCAGGTGATCTGACTGCATGCACAGGCTAGCCCTGAAGCTGGCTCACTGTTGGAACCTAGGTGATCTGACTGCATGTACAGGCTAGCCCGAAAGCTGGCTCACAATTGTGGTGTCTGAGATATGTTCCAGTCTCTGAGTTCTTAATGGATTTTGTTAATGACTCTTATTGTTACCTTAGGCAGGGAATCTTAGGGAATACCTAGACAGGGCTTGAGAAAATACCAAGATTAGGTCATAAAGGCTTGAAAACGTGACCTTTGGGAGAGGTGTCTTTTTCATGATATTTTGCTAAGACTAGAAAACAGTTTAGCTCTGAAATTAATTGGAACTTCTTACCATTAAGTTAAAA
This sequence comes from Microtus pennsylvanicus, assembly GCF_037038515.1. NCBI lineage: Eukaryota > Metazoa > Chordata > Mammalia > Rodentia > Cricetidae > Microtus > Microtus pennsylvanicus. Next base: position 53,816,142 of record NC_134590.1, on the reverse strand, counting down.
AAAATGCTGAAAGTGAAAAGCTCATTCTTAACAACAACAACAACAAGATTTTCAGGAGGAAAATGCCTACTGCAGGGATTAATACCTGTAAACTTGTTCAAATGTCAGGTTGATGTTTGGGTTATTGAGCATCAGGCCTGAGAGATAGAACTGCCAGTCTTCTCTGAGCAGGTGGGGAGTGTCCAAAAGCTGGAACAAACACAAAAGTTGCTTTTAATGACAGTTGCACAACACTGACTCATACAATCACGATTAACCAGTTCGACATTCGAGGTATTTAATGTTGTGCTATTCCTTATTCATTACAAACCCCGACTTGGAAAACAATAGCACAATTAGGATAAATGGGGTGAGCACCGAGGAACATCGATCAGAACCACTGAAACTGTGGTTTTCAAGCAACTTGAATTTATTAAACATATTAGAATAAGAAGGACAACTTGGTTTAGAAGATTATTTGGTTTAGAAGAATTAAGAGAAAGTCATAAAGCAATAGACTCAGTCTCTTAGGACAAAGTGAGTTAAAACTCATTTTCCAGTAGGGCATAGTGGTGCACGCCCTTAATCCCTTATTCTGGAGGCAAATGCGGGAATATCTCTGTGAGGTTCCAGGTCAGCCAGGGCTACCTATTGAGACCCTGTTTTAAGAAGAAAACAAAGATATACCTCACTTTCCAGCTCTACCACACGAATTTAAGAAAAGCCCACCAGTGTGTGGCTGGCTGTGCATACGTTACCCGAGCACAGGCTCAGCATCTTCCTTCTCAAATGCTCGGGGCCAAAGGTGGGGCAGATTTAGATATTTTTATTCACACACATATAAAGAGACACCTAAGGGATGGGACCCAAGACCAAACAAAGTTCACCTGTGCTTAATTATTTTCTTACACACATGACTTGAAGGTAAGGCTCTACCACTGTTTTCTTAGGAAACCAAATAGAGATGATGCGATCCATGGATCTTCTCAACTTAGTAGCCCTTGATTCTAATAGCTGAAGGTAGAATTGGTCACCTGTGCAGTCATTCACTTGTTTTTATAACAGATGCCAGGTGGAAGATGTATACACAATAGGGAAATAGAAATACATTCCAAGTATCAGACTCCGGGGCTGGAAAGATGGCTCTGTGGGTAACGTGTTTGCTGGGCAATCATAAAGACCTGAGGTCAGATGCTAGCACCCATGGAAAGGATGAATGTAGCTGTGTAACCCCAGGACCAGAGGGCAAAGAAGGGAGGATCCTAGAGGCTTACTGGCCAGCTGGTATAGCCAACTAATGAGCCCCAGATGAGAGACCCTGTCTCAGAAAGTGGAATAGAAAAAGGTATCTGACATTGACCTCTGGCCTCCATACATGTATACACAATACTACAACACACACACACACACACACACACACACACACACACACACACAGCACCACCACCACCACCACCACCACCACCACACACCCCACTAATCAAAATCTACAGAAAAATACCAGGAAGCCAACTGGCAGCCAGACATGTGAACCAAAGCTCTATATAAATGAAGACAGTGAAGGTGCAGACTGAGTCTTGGAGTCGTGGTGAGGTGCTCTTGGGGACAGCACACCTGAAATTCAACGCTTCACTGTGTCTCCTCAGTCTCTACCGTGTATGTGTATGAGTGTGCACTAGCTATTGCAAGCAGAATTTCAACTTGCTGAATGAGAACAAAGTTCCTATTATTTTTCACTCGATGCAACCCACAAGCTACAGGGGACACAGTGAGACACCAGTGTCTGCCCAAGCCTCCCTCCTAAGAAGAAACCCATATTTACCTGTAATAATTGCTTGTTTGCATAAGGTTCACAGATCAACTTTTCCACATTAGCACCAACGATAAAAGTAAGAACCACAAGGATCATCAATATCCAGCAAAAAAGGAAGCTGAATCCAACCCCGCTGGAAAACAAACAAAAAAACGCAGACAGCATGAGTTGCTAGGTCTCACAGATTTCACATACTGGTCATACACAATGGACCTGCAACCTTCAGTGCTTTGTGGGTAAAAATGTATTGACCTTCCACAGTGAAGAGAGGCAGTGGTGACCACTGGAGTCTTGGCAAATGTCTACAGAACCCTGACAATGAGGTTGTTGGATCTATCAGGAGTTCTGCATAGTCCAGAGCCTGTGCTTGGGATCAGCTGAGAATCAACTCTTCCTGCAAGGAGGGAGATGGTAGAGAGACACTAAGCAGGAGTTGTGCCTCTGGAGACCTCCCTTTGGGTTGCTTCCAGACTCTCGCACATGCTAGGCAAGGACTCTACCTTTAAGCCACTTCCCCAATCCTGGGAATAGAAAGTTTTAAGTCTGTGTGTGAGAGCAAACAGACTTCTTGTGTGGAGCACTTTCTCAGATCCTGGAAGTCCCTAGGTCATTCACTTGAGGATATTCTTATACCTATCAATGCTAACATTAATGAAGGTATGTGATAGATACTATGGGACTGTTTGGGGGGCGAGAAGCACTTCGACACACAGATCACAAGAAGTCTGAGTATGACAGGGACTCCACATTTAAAGAGGCAGACAAACGCAGGGCAGCCGCCCTCAGTCCTCCTCCTCATCCTGGCACATGGCTGTGGTTTGGTTCTCCATCTCCCAAAGGAGAAGTTTCTAGCCCTTACTCCCCCTTGAACCTGCTTATGCATCCTTACAGTATTTTCAATAAGAGACCGTGAAGGCCACCTAGTTTCCTCTGTGGCGCATTCCTGACCACTGCACCTGGGTCCCAGCCTAAGGTTCTGCTGCCATGACCGTTCACTGCTCTTGCCCACTAGGCTTTTCCTCAACATCCTTCAAATATGTAAACTTTTATACGGGTGTCTTCAAAGCAGGGATCTCCGTTCCCGCCTACCACCGCAGGTTCCACGCTGTCAGGGACCTAACGTCTACTCTTGTCCCTGGCTCAGGTTACTTGTCTAAACACCAAGGGTGCTGAGTTGGTAAATCTTGCTCTACATCAAGTTCCTCGAGCTTCCAGTTAGCAGTGCTGCCGACAGTAGGCAATGGTGTCTCTGCTTCTCACGAACGAGTGATGTTAATGCAGGAATGGGTAGTAAGCAACTTGGGGATGATTTTCACAACAGCTGGGTTAAAAAAGAGCCCACCGTATGGAAGCAATGTGAACTTGGAGGCTCCAATAAGAACACCACGCGCGTCCTTACTTTTCTTCCTTCCAGCAAGAGAATGAAATACTCACGCCATGAGGAAGATGCCTCCAGTGTTGGACACGCAGCCTCTTCTGGTTGGGGTGGCATGCCTGTCGTAGCCACACACACCACACAGCAAGCCCAGGAAGAAGAAGGTCACAATGAGGGTCAGCAGGAAGCAGACAATCAAGCCACCCAGCCACCTGGAGGAAAAAGGACAGTGTTATCGTACGACTTTTGGTTGTGAGTCTAGCTTTCCGTGGCAGGGCCGCCTCTCCAGTCCTGTTGTTATACATCAAATAGGCAGTGGCTATCCCATCTGATTGTGGGATAAGGCTGGAGTAGTCTCATTCATCAAGCATCAGAGAACAAGACTGCATGACAAGAGCCCCCTCCACCCTCGCTCTTCCTCCTTCCTTCGTGTCTTTCACATCATGCCTTCCAATTACACCCTTCTCTCTTCCCACACCCCAAAATAAAACAAAATTTAAGAAAAAAAAGAGGGAAAAAAAGAAGGGAAGAAGGAAGAAGGGGGAAAGTCTTGTCATGGAAGATGCAGGGTGTCACGGTGAGTCACGCAGTAAATCCCCTTGTCCATATATTTTTACATGCAGGAGTTCATTGTAAAATATCACTGGTCTAGTTTGAGGCCACTGGTCTCTGTGACACCATTGATGCTGGGCCCTCATGTGTGATTCATTTGGAGATTAGGTGGTGGGCCCCCCAAAAGAGTAAGAGCAAAGAGTAAAAATTGCCAACAACTACAATACATTTTCCTCTTGGCTTCGTAGCGCCCTTTCTCAAGGGTGATGGTGAACACCCCCAGTATCACATGGGGTTCATCATAGGCCTAAGATTCCTCAGGGGTCTGATCAAAACACACCCAAGATGTTCAAGTCCTGTCAAGTTTCCTAGAGTTGGAAGCTGTGGCTAGGATCTGGGTAGATGGCAGGGGAAAAACAGCAAGCTCCTCTCCTTTCTCAAAACTCTTTTGGGGTTAAAAAAATATTCTGGGGCATCATGTTCCTTACTGAACCAGAAATACTCCGTGCGGCAGATACACGAGACATTTAGAATTTTATGAGCGTCCCAAATCAAATGTTACAGAATGCAGAGCTTAATTCTGTAATGGTCCTGGGAGACATTTTAGGATAATGGAGCCTCAATTACGTCTTCCTGGCATTCCCGGAATGCACACCCACTTCCCTGCCGCTGAAGAGCACTCAAGGCTAAGACTGCTTCCCAACGTTGTAGACAGAAGTATCTAAAACAACAGAAGTATCTGCTCCTCTGGGGCCTCCTGACAGAAGCAGCCACTGCAGCTTCTCATTCAATTAAAAGCAATTTTTGTAATTACACTAATAGCTAACAGCAGCCATTCAGTGAGATGTTCGCTCCGGATACCAATTAAATAAACCATGGAGGCCAAATTAAATAAACCTTGGAGCCTGATTCAGAGAACTTTCAGAGTTAATGAATCCAATGATTAGTTGAGATTTTTTTTTCTTCAAAATACAAAATCTTTAAGGTCTCCAGACAGGGGTAGAAGGAAGGAAGGAAGGAAGGAAGGAAGGAAGGAAGGAAGGAAGGAAGGAAGGAAGGAAGGAACAGATAAATGGACTAGACTGTCTCAGTCTCGGGACGTTCTGTCTTATGTCTGTGCCAGTGTCTGCTGGGGTGTCCTAGACCCACAATGGAAACATGACATGAGCCCCTGGAAGCTTATCTGTTGTACAGCCAGATGGTGTGGCCTTAAAGGAGCCATTTCCCTTTTCTGGACCCTGAAGTCCTGTCTACAACACAATAATACACAGACATAACTCAGCAGATGTCAGGAGCGAGTAGGAAGTACCGTGCCTAAAGAAAGTGCTTAGTGAGCATGCTGAACATCTCCCCAGGTTACAGCTATATCATTTGTCTCGTGCTGCTGTGCAAATAGTAATCCAGGTGAGAGAGGGCAGCTAACCTCCCCAGCGGGCAGTCCTAAGGCCGTGCCCTTCAGAGATGAAAATACACCTTTCACTTCATAGATGCCTAACTCTATCCCTCTCCACGCTGTCTGAATGTCATCACCCTCCAGGGCCAAACAGCATGGCCTGCAGTATTTAAGCTCTGGGTACAGCAACTGCCCGCCAACGTACCCCTCCACACACACCCCCTAGTTCAGACACCAACCTAATGACCTCATAGCACAGCTAAAGAAACCAAAGCACCAGGTTCCTTCCGAAAATGCCAACCCCTGTGAATTTGTTTCACAAACCAATGAGAACATTTTCCAAATGCCCTACTTGATTAGTTCTGAGCTTCCTCACCCCTCTCGCACACACTCTCGGGTTACTAACTACAGCAAAGATCTGAGAAACATGAACATCAAAATCCTAAACTGTTGAACATTTGACTAGAGGATTTCCAGTCCCCAGAGTTTTGCTTTTAAATAAGGGGTGTATTCTGAATATGCACGCCACCGTTACTCAGAAGCCATTCTAACTATCTCTGTACTGCTCCAATTCTACTCTGTGTGCTGCCTTAGTGGGCACTTAGACCAGGTGTGTGCAGATATGTGTGTTGGGGTACGTGACCCATGTATGAACATGCTTTTAGAGCAGAGGTTGATGTCAATAGTCTTTCTCAATCACTGCCCACCTTAATTTTGGGGTTAGGGTGTCCCACTGAAACCAGAGCTCATTGATTGGCTAGGCTGGCTGGCCAGCAAGTCTAGGGCTCCACCAATACCCTCCCCACCCCAGTCCTAGGGTTGCAGATGCACACTGCCCCTCTTGGCTGACTTTGTTTTCTTTAACACGGGTGCTGGGGATTCGAACTCAGGTCATCCCACTTGTACTGCCAGAGATTTACCGCAATGGCATCTCACCAAGTCCTTTGGATTTCTTCATAAATGAATGTAGCTGGGTGTTGCTCACACAGGCACAGCCTCCTTACCCTATTTTGTATTACAAGGCTATCCTGGGAATGACGTCACGTTCTCATGCCCTTACAAAGCAAGCTTCCTGCCCCTCATCCGCCAGCTCCGAAGAGTCACTCACCAGTATGAGTCGTATTCTTCCAGTTTGGGCAGCTCCTGGTGGAAGTAATTGTTGCTGTCGTTAATGTAACGGGAGACCTGAGACAGCACCTCCTCAATAGGAATACTTTGGCTCACATTCTGAACGGTGGAGCTGACGGAATCCAAGGCCTTTTTGACGTCTGAAAACAAAGGGAGAACAGTTACTTGCAAACATACATAGACACCTTGTCTGGGGACAAAGAAAAGTCACTTAAGTTTCCCCATGTTCTGTGTAGGTTTCTAACAAGGTGAGGTTCTATACCAAGCACCAGTAGAGCCAAGACCACCTACAAGCAACAGCCAAACGGAGCAGTGAAGGAAAGCACAGACTTAGTGAGATGTACTAAAGTTGTCAGGCTCCTTCGACTAATACTTTGCAAAAAAAAAAAATGTTGGGGATCAGGTGACTGATATTCAGGTGTGCCTACCATGTGCCAAGCCCTTCTGTCAATATTAATCTACTTCCTCACTAATGCAATATCTGCCTGAATTCCCACTTTACTGTGACCCATGGGAGTCACTCATGTAACTCATGGGAGTTAAGTTCTCTTTAGGAAGTACTGGGTTTTGTTGTTGTTTGTTTTAAGGAAGTCCTATTATTTGATTTTGGGAATAGTAAGACTAGAAACCCCACTACTTAAGAAGTGGTCTTAAGAGACAGGCGTGGCAGGGGAGTGCACACAGTGATTCCAGCATTGGGAAGGCAGAAGCCAGGAGATTGCAGTCAATTTGAGGGCAGCCTGGTCCACATATGGAGACCCTTTGTCAGAGAAATAGGGGTGTTTGGGGGGAGAGTAGGGAGACGGAAAGGGAGGAAAAAGGGGGAAAGGAAGTGGAGGGAGAAAATAGACTAAAAATAAAAAGAAATGGCATTCACGGGCATAACTTTCCTGCACTGCTTCTTGAAAAAGTGACCTCAGTTGATGTATTAATCAGTTCCTTGACTCATCCATCCCAGAAGCCAATCTGTGTTTCCTACACGCCAAGGACAGCACACCTCCCAGGGCCAACTTCCACTTAGGTCTTTAATGGCTTTCCAGACACCAGTGTTCTAGAATGCGTTACTCTGTCCCAACAGACCCTGGATCACAGCTGCCTGTTCACACAGTCACCTGACCAGCATCCCACAGGTCCAAAGGTTAGGTTCTGATCCAGATGTGTTAAGAAGAAACACAATCGTTAAGTTTACTGAATCTGATGGGCAGAGAGACTGTGAAGCAATGGCAAACAGGACTCTCTAAAAACGGATCCCAGGCTCCGCTGGGCTCTAGACAAAGGCAGAGGTTGGGGCTTGGTTCAAAATATGGTTGTATTATATATTTAAAAAAAAAAAAGGTTGGAATTTTTCCAAAGTGTTTTCCATACAGGTTTGAGATCTAGAAACAGAGAGCAGCCAAGCACGCCATGTTTGGAGAACTCTGCCTCCCCACCACCCCAAATGGCTCTTGTGTAAAACCTTCTGAGCTGTGAGGTTCCATCGGCCACTTTGACGGACGTGATCCAAAGGCCCAGTCTGCTTTGAGCAGCTCCCTGAGGGCCTATCTTGCCCTCCCTCTCACATGATGAGGCACAGGCACAGCCTTGTCAGCTTTGGTGACTGCCAGGTGGCCGAAGCACCTTCCAATCAAATCCTTCCAATCAAAAGCTTCAGTGTGCAGGATGCCTTTTGAGGAAGGCTCCTCCTGAGGCCTCCCCATGGTGGCTCCTTGCACACACTCCGTTGCCACAGTTTGACCTGTGTGTATGACTGGCCAAAGGGCAGTCAGTGGCCAGGCCTGGTGCTTCTCACATCCCCAACACTTGGAAGAGCCTGGGACACAAAGTAAGCACTAAAAAAATAAAAAATTCAGATGAGGACTGGAGGCCTGAAGTGTGGGAGCTAAGGACAGAAACATAAACTAACATTCAGACTGGTAGACAGGCACTAGTTTGGCCCAGGGATAATACTGACTTGTGTTTAAGCAATGGCACCAGAAATAGTGGGGTTTGTTCATGCATGCAGCACACTTACAACAGAGGGCAGCTCGTATGGGCAGAAGAGGTCCAGAGGGGGTGAAACAAGAAATCAAACACGGAGATTAGTAAGCAGGAAGCTATCAACATCCGGCATGCAGTAAGTAACCTTCAGATGTTACCCAAGGAAAGCATGACCTTGCCTTTAGTATCTTCTAATAAAGTTTTATTTAGTTTCGGTGTATAGGTGTTCTGCCTGTGTCACGTTTGCACTGCACGCATGCAATGCCCAAAGAAGCCAACAGAGAGAATCCGATGCCCTGGGATTGGAACTGTAGATGGCTGTGAGTTGCCATGTGGTTGCTGAGGACCGAATCCTGAAAGAGCAGTCAGTGCTCTTAACTACTAAGCCATCTCTCCAGCTTCTAAGATATAATGCAGGGCTTTACTTTTGTCTGTCTAAAGGTTTATTGTTATTGTATGTACACTGGTGTCATGTATGTCTGTGTGCAGGTATCAGATCTCCTGGAACTAGAGTTACAGACAGTTGTGAGCTGCCATGTGGGTACTGGGAACTGAACCTGGGTCCTCTGGAAGAACAGCCAGTGCTTTTAACCACTGAGTCAGCTCTCCAGCTCTGTAACGCAACATTTTTAAAACCACTTGATAAAGAGGTAAAAGCAGCCCTGGGAAGAAGCTATTTTAAATTTAATTAATTAATTTTACATCCCGACTACAGCCTCCCCTCTCTCCCCCCACTGCCTCTCCACTCACCTACATCCACCCCATCTCCCTATTCATTCAGAAAGGGGCGGGCCTCTCCTGGGCATCAGCAAAGCATGGCACATCAAGCTACCATAAGACCAAGAACCTCCCCCTGTACTCAGGCTGGGCAAGGCAATCCAGCATGAGGAATAGGTTCCCCAGAGCCAGCCAAAGCACCAGGGACAGCTCCTGCTCCCATTGCCAGGAGTCCCACAAGTAGACCAAGCTATTCAACTGTCACATATATGCAGAGGGCCTAGGTCGGTCCCATGCAGGCTCCCTGGTTGTTGGTTCAGACTCTTGAGTTCCCTGGAGCCACTCCTACAATTCCTCTCTCTTCTCCTCGGCAGGATTCCCCAAGCTCGATCCAATGCTTTGCCTAGGGTTTCTGAATCTGCCTCCAGCGGTCAGAGGATGAAGGCTCTCTGATGACAACTGGGGTAGTCACCAATCTGATGGCAGGGGATGGCCAGTTCAGGCCATGCACCCACTGCTGTCACTGGTCTTAGCTGGCGTCGCCCTCGTAGACTCACGGCAATTTTTTAAATTTATTTTTATTTTATGTGCATTGGTGTTTTGCCATGGGTGTCCTGTCCCCTGGAACAGACAGTTGCGAGCTGCCATATGGGTGCTGGGAATTGAACCAAAAACCTCTGGAAGAGCAGTCAGTGTTCTTAACTGCTCAGCCATCTCTCCAACCCTGAGCAGATCTTTAAAGAGAGGTTGTGTTTTTACTCAGCTTCAGGCTAATAAGCCTAAGAGCACTCTCTTCTTGGCATACAGAACTGTTTACATTACACTGATCTGCACCTGACTACCAAGCACCCTCACCCTAACGCAGCACAGTCATTTCAAACCTTAGGACGCCCTCAGCATAGACTGTGTCTCTAAAACTCTAAGCAGCTGTAGAGCCTAAAGGACTGTCTCCTCAGGGCCACGGACAGAAAGAAAGTACTTCCCCAAAAGATAAACTCTTCTGTAGGTAGTGTCTTCTTAAAAATAAGTAAGAGTCATTTTAAATTTACTTAGGAAATATAATAATCTGGGGGTGGGGGTCTCCCTCTCCAGGAAGACAATTAGAACATGACCTTCCAAATTGCAGCTGTTGTAAGGCCTAGAAGAGCACTTCTGAAGCAGGCACATGTCACCACCCGGTGACACCCTGGCCATACACCAATACATATTAAATGCGAGGCTTGGTGATATTCATTCTCTAGTCTACATTACCACTGACTAAAGATAACATAATCAAAACGTGATATTCATTCCATAGACTATTATTTTTAACCAGAAAAGAACAATAAAATCTTTTAAAAACTATTTTAACCAGAAAAGAACAATAGAATCTCTAACAAACTCCTCCTCTGTCATAGTGCGGACAAGGAGAGAAACAGAAGGGCCTCCAGCTAGGGCTCTCACCTGCGACGACATCCACGGTTTGCTCTCCTACCTTACCAGGTATTTCATCAATTGACGCGTACCCCTAGAAAACAGTTCAAAACGGATTGAAGGTCAGTTGGCTTATACTCTATTTTATATCAAGTAGAGCTGTAAAATTAAAATGTAATATTTATTTTAAGGTTGAAATTACCTTAACATAACCATCAAGAGTCTAAAAGCAAATCCCCTTTAGAAAAAAAGTGCTGGTGTGTGTGTGTGTGTGTGTGTGTGTGTGTGTGTGTGTGTGTGTGTTGAAGAGTGGAATCTGATCTTAAAGGCTTTTCGCCCTAGAAGAAACTCTTTTCGACCGTGGCTGAGAGACAAGTAATTTGAAATGTGCAGAGAACCCAAAGAAAGATAAAGCCATTGTTTGCACCAAGAAAGTAAGAACCATGCATCATTGGGACAATGAGGATATTGAGCAAAGGCACTCAAGCGGGAAATGTATACATTAAAATCAGTTTAGTGAACTTTTTTTTAAGTAAAAGAAAGAGTGGTGTATGAAGGCTGAAAATACTAAGTCACCAGATGAAGGAGAGGGAGAAAGAAGTGTCAGGCTGAGGGGATAGTGTGTGAAGAAGCTTTGAATTGGGAAGGAAATAAAACCAAACCAACACAGCAGCTCCTGGGTGGAGTGGGACAGCAGTCTCTATCGGGAATTCGGTCAGGGCTACCCTGCACCCGCAACTAAGCCCCAGAAAGCAGAGGTCAGGACTATCATGGGATTTCGCTGTTTCCTATGTCCTTAAGTATTTAACTGCCCTGGGTATGACATAAGCCACCTGCCTTGTCGACGAGGCTCTCCAGATCAGTCTTGCAGATGTCATTGACCTTGGTGAGTTGTTCATCCACAGACGGGAGCTGAACGTTTATGAAACAGAGTCAGAAAAGGTAATTATCCCCAAGTTAACCTTCACAAAAAGGGACATCATCTTATATCCAGATCCCAGGGTGCCAACGTGGAAGGACCTGACTTCACTTTCTTTTGAAAACAGAACACGGTCTGAGGAAATCACATTCTGTACAGAGTGGCATCTGTGAGCCCCGATTTTATTATTATTATTATTTTTAAATAGGGTTACTCTGTGTGACAGTACCAGCTGTCCTGGAACTCGCACTGTAGACCAGGCTGGCCTCGAACTCGCAGAGATCTGCCTGCCTCTACCTCCAGAGGGCTGGGATTAAAAGCGTGCGCCACCACCGCCCGGCCCATGAGCACTGATTTTTAGAGTTTGTGGGTCTGCTGTAGTCAGCTAATGAGGTACAGATAAAGTATGTGTTGATTGCACAATTGCTAGCACAGAACGAACACTGTTGAACGAAGTTATAAATAAACCTGTAAAAATCACTCTTAAAAGTAAAACAGGGGCTTAGGCTACAGTCTAAATGAGGTGAAATACCCATGCCAGGTTCTGGATTGGATCCTCAACCAAACTCACCAAACTAACTACCTAAGTAAATAAATAATATTAAAATTAAGTAAAGTATCTGGTGGTTACATTGGTTAGAAGTCTGGAACCAATTTTCCAAGTCTGGAATTATACATAAATTCCAAGTAAGATAGATCTTGGCACCTGGGACCATGCCCTAGGGCTCTCAACAGGACACAAGGACACATCAAGGACACAACACTGCTTCTGAAGCAGGCACTTGGTGAATGTGAGACTCCAGTCTTTTGAGAAGGAAACCTCAGCTCAGGGACTATCCAGATTAGATTGACCTACAGCAAGTCTCTGGGGTGTTGTCTTGATAAGCAAATGATGTGGGACAGCCCAGCCCACTGTGGGAGGCACCATTCCCTATGCAGGTGGTCCTGGGTTGTATAAAAAAAGCTAGGTAAGTACAAGCCATTGAGAAAGCCAACAATTAACATTTCTCCATGGTTTCTGCTTCATATTCCTGCTTTAATTCCTGTCCCTAAAGGGTAGACAGTGATCTGGAAGTGTTAGTCAAAGAAACATGCTTCTCCCCTAAGTTGCTCTTGGTCAAAGTGTTGTATCACAACAGCACAGAAGAAACCAGAACACATGGAGATGTCCAAGGGTATGGGAGGAGTGGCATGTATATACAGCTTTCCCAAAAATGCAAAGAAAAAAACCACATTAAAAAGCAACAATGCCAGGTGTGGTGGTATATGCCTGTATTCCTGCATGCCTGTAGACATGTATTCCCAGCCCTAGGGAGGGGAAGGTGGGAGGGTGAAGTCTGAGGTCTGCTTGAATTGCTTGTGTGAGAATATTGTGAGACCCTGTCTCACAAAGGCAAACAGCAACAACAAAGCAGACAATATCACCCTCTCAAAACATATATTTCAAGTTGCTAACACAGAACTAACTTCTAAAAGTCCATTTGATGACTCACAAAGTAATTCAGTAGATATACACACAATGATAGTACATGTGAAGTCTTGAAAAAAAATGACTCATAAAAAATGAAAGTGGAAAAAGTATGTTAAAATATTGTTTTATATAGAATGTGAATGGTAATAGAACTAAATCAATGTATTAAGTATAATTAATATAAATATAAATTTTTCATCTCAAATGAGGGTGGAAATTTGGGGAAATAATGGAATTGTCTATTCCAGCATATATGACTAATATGCCTAGCTTTTTGGCATTTTTAATAGTTTATTTTACTTATGTGTATCATATATCTATATGGAGGTATGTACACATATGAGTGCAGTGCCTGTGGAGGCCAGAAGAGGGCGTTGTAGCCTCTGGATCTGGAGTCACAGGCAGCTGTGAGCTATCTGATGAGTGTCTGGAACTGAGCTCAAGTCCTCTGCAAGAGCAGCAAGGCTCTTACCTGCTGAGCCATCTCCCCACATCTCCGTGTACCTAGTTTTTAAAAAACATTTAAAGAAGAGCATGTAGTCTGTTTTTCTTTTGCAATCTGAATTTACCTTGCTAAATCATCAAACGGCATAGACTTTCTCAAACATCACGCATATTTTTTAAAACTTCCATTGCATCCATTCCAGCATAGTGATTAGATGCCCCCCAAAAGACTCCCCGAGCATTGGAGGTTACTGTTTTCCATTCCAAGCCCCTGTGCACCGGATAGGTGGTCCTTGTCTTAGCCCTACTGGACTTCCGCTAGTTCTCCTGGCTGCGGCAAGCTCATGCCCGCTCACCTGGCTCTCATCGAGGTTGCTCGCCAGATTGCTTAGCTCTGATCTGATGTTGTCACAGATATCTTTGGCCGGCTCTGAAGCACAGTCCTTGCTGTTCTTGAGTGAATCCTCTATGTCTTTTTTCACATCAGTCAGGTTGGCGCTGAGCTGTTTGCTCCCGTCACTTATGTTCTTGAGGCTGTCGTTCATGCTCTTCAGGGCATCCCTGGTCTGCCTGATGGCTGTAGGATCACAGCCAGAATCAGAGTGGGCCACAGAAGTGCCTCAAAAAAGCGGGAGGTGAGCTCAGACAGCTGCGAAGGGCAGTGGGGCAGGACACAGGAAAGACTCCTTGCCAGCCCCTTCACCCAGCTCAGCTCTCCTCCACGGTTCTTCTTAATTAAGCAGTTGAGCATAAACCCAGGACACCTCGAGTGCCACTACCTGGTCAGCAAAGCAGACTGATCCACATAAGAATCAGTTTTACCCTTATATGGGCTATGACTATTAGGAGAGCCAGCATTTACCAGTCAGAAATAAGAACAAAGTACTCCTTGGCCCCCACAAACTCATGACCATATCATAATGCAAAATGCTTCCCCCAAGCAGCACCGTTCACTAACTAGCGACCAGGTTTTCAGATGCCCGAAATGAGAGGGAACGTTTGTCATCCATGTGATTTTTTTCACATACTCCTCCACCCCCATCCCTGCTCTCTCGATGCTCTTGGAGAAAGCCCTGCCCATATCCAGTCCATTGGCCACGTCCAGTCTACTTCCTTTTCTCTCTGTTCTGGACTCTTCCAGCTGCCTCTGGATATCTTCTCTCTCCTACCCACAAGAAAAACCTCCCCCCAACAATGGAGTGGCCATCTTGGCAGTTTCTTTACTGTGCTCTATGGGGTACAGAGACTCCGTAAAAACTGTTTATCACCAGAAAAGCAAGACGCGCGTAGGAGCAAAGAGAGCAGAACACAGAGGAAAATGAGAGACCACACACGCTGGTTTCTGCGCCTGAGTTTTGTCTCGCTGGTCTATCCTTTGATTTCAGCTATTTTAGTTCATGGAACAATAAAAAAGAGGGAAAGACGAGCGAGAAAACAGCTGCTGGCCCAGGAAACACATGCTTAGTCATCGTCTAGGGACATTCTGGGCTATGGGTACTGCTCTCTTAGGGCCCAGGAAACACATGCTTAGCCATCGTCTAGAGACATTCTGGGCTATGGGTACTGCTCTCTTAGGGCCCAGGAAACACATGCTTAGTCATCGTCTAGAGACGTTCTGGGCTATGGGTACTGCTCTCTTAGGGCCCAGGAAACACATGCTTAGTCATCGTCTAGAGACATTCTGGGCTATGAGTACTGCTCTCTTAGGGCCCAGCAAGAACCCGGTAGCTATAAACTTTCTAAATTCCAAAGCATATTATGCCTCTAATATATGTGCAGAGCTGTGACTCAGGGTCATTCGACGATCCCAGGCTGGACGCCTCTGAAGAAAGCGGAAAAGACCTTTCTGATTCTTAGTCTCATCTCAACTCTTCCTTAATTCTTAATTTCAGTCAACTACATTTCACCAGCCCAAAGCTCTTCTCGTGGACTGGCCTGCAGCCCACATGTAACGTGCTCAGGCAATTGTTACGTTTCTTCTCTCTCCAAAGTTGTTGTGTTACAGACCCCCAGACCCTGGCACAACTGCCACCGTGATGGAAGTCCCCATTCGGACCTTGGAACCCAGCAGGTAGGCTACCAAAGTAAAAACAAAGACCCAATCCATCAAAGTCCAGAAACGTCCCCACACTAACCTTGCCTTTGGGCTTCTGTAGTTCTGCTTCTGACTAACTGTTCTTGCTAAACTGAGGTGTCAACCCGGGATGTGACTTTTGTACTTAGTATGCTCACTCTGAGGCAGGCTTGGGACTGCACTCGGGTGCTGGACACTCAGGGTAGTCAGTGGACAGCTAATAAAGACTTGTGTTGGCTTGAACCCATGTCCAAGTGGTCTTCCCTACAGGGCCTCACAACACATGAAAATAATAAACCGCTGGAACGGCTTGCTGAGCACAGTCTAAGGCACATCTCTGGCCACAGTGGAATCTTAACCCACTGACTTGTTCAAGCTGGCTTTAACGAGAGCTTTAATAATATCTGAATTACAGAGAAAAATAAGACCCACTTGGTCCCTTATCTAGAAAGCACTACATAACTCAAGCACTAAATATAGGGAGCTGGCAAATGGCTTTGTGGGGGAGGACCTGGACCGCCTAGCCTGAACCTGAATTTGATTTCCTGGAATGTATGTAGGAAAAGAAGAGGACCAACTCCCGCAGATTGTCCTCTGACTTCCACACGGGTTCCACACAGATCCAGTGTGCTCACACAACACAACAAACAAATGTAAATCTAAAAAAATATTTAAAATAAAATTTAAAAACACTAAAAACTGTTCAGACTGTGGGACACGTGGACTGTGTGCATCATGCAGTGACCAACTACACTGGCTTGTGGTTTTCCTTTTGTGCAGCCTTCAGCACCTTCAGATTGTGGGGTTGGAGGGAATCTTGGATGACGGTGTAAACGTACTGACACAGGGGTCTGGGGTGAGGGATGCCTAGAATCCACCTACAGCCACTCCCCCATAGACAAAGATTGCCAGGTCTTCCTGAAGGCCTTATTATTTGGCCTTCCTGTGAATGGTACATCAACACCCTACTTCCAAACTCTCCCCGGTGTTCTCAGCGCCATCTACCAAAGCTGGCTGGGTATGTGGGCTTTTGCTAGATAAGGTCTGAAAGCCAAGTCCATCCCTTCCCAGCCCGCTGATGGCTATAGACTGGATTAGTATGTGGAATTCTTAGCCCACGAAATGATCATATAAGGACCCAGAGAGTGTTAATTACGATTAAGGGGGGTGGGGACTAGAGAAATGGCTCAAGGGTTAAGAGCATTTGCTGCTGTTGCAGAAATCCTGGGTTTGTTCCCCAGCACCTACATGGAGGATTACACAAGGCAGGATGCAGGGGATCTTATGTTCTCTTCTGGACTCCCCACGTATCAAGCACACATATGGTGCACAAACATGCAAGCAGGCAAAAACACTCATACAGATAAAAGAATTTTGAATAAAAAGATCTTCAGGGTAGGGTACAGGTTGGAAACAGCTGATATCTTTTCTATTAGAGAAAGAGCAGCTGGCACAGTAGCTCTGGATAAAGGTGCTTGCCACACAAGCCTGACAAAGTCAGGTCCCTCTCTCGGACTCTCTTAAAGGTAAAAGGAGAGAACAACCCCACAAGTTGCCTTCTGATGGCCAAGAATGTGCCGAGTGTGTAGCATGCACCTGCACTCATGCACATACATTCACATACATAATAAACAAATAAATGAATAAATAACTAAATAAATAAATTTTTAAAGAAAAGGAAGGGAAGCTAGAGATGGACGTTTGCCACAAGAAGTAGCATTGGAATGAGACCAGGAGAGGTAAGCAAAGAAGAGTGGGAGAGGGGGAAGTGGGGGGGAGGGAGGGAGGGAGGGAGGGAGGGAGGGAAGAAAGAAAGAGGGGGGGTGGAGGTTGACTTGTCTTTTAGGGGTACATAACCTGGAAAGGAAATGGTTGGTGACGGGCAGAACTGATATCTGATGATTTCAAAGGCCTTTAATTCATTAATTCACCCCTTTAATTTATTCATTCACTCTGATTTTTTGTTTGGGGTCTTACATAACTCCCTAAGTAGCTCAGGCTGGCCTTGAAGTCACAGTTCTCTTGCCCTTTCTATTGCCAGGATTACAAATGTGCTACCATAACCAACAGATATTTTCTTCGAAACTCCAGATAATAGGTGAGATCATATAAGCTCTGTAGGCCTGGTCTCCTCAACACACAAAACTTTGCTACCTCAGCACAAAACCAACCATGGGCCATACAGAAACACGTGAACATAACTTTGGATCACTATTACTTCAAGTGATATTTTCCAGTATCCTAGGCTTTTAAAAGCACAAACTCGTCAAAACAACACCCATACTGGGACAGTCTGTGTCTTTGCCAGGCCTGTTTGCATGGCCAGACTATAATTCTTGTCTCTAACCACCCTTGAAGGAATCCAAGCCAATGTGAGTGTCCGTGGGAAGCCAGGAATCTAGGATGCTATCCTCCGTCACCTGTGCCACCACCATGCGTACCTGTCACCATGGCCTTAATCTCATCGAGAACGGGGATTACTTTGGGTTTTACTCGGTCCTTTATTCTGCCTCCCAGCAAGGAATCGACACCTGGATTCAAAGGAAAGAGGTTGATGAGGGCAAGCTGGCTTCTCCTTCAGCTCTCATGCCTTCTGCTCATGCCCCACAAGTTGACGCCTGGAAAATGTCTTCCCTCTTCCCGTCCTCACGTCCCATCCTCCACTTCAGACCATTCACTGTGGGCCCTAATGTGAGGAGATGCCATTGCCTGCTTCAAAATCCTCAAACTTGTAGCTCCCCCTGGAAAATTAGTCTCATGGACCCTTATCCTTTGTGTGAAGGGACACGGCGTCTGTGATCTTGAGTTGTGTTACATAGCGACTATCTCTAACTCATCTGCACTGGGGTTTCTCTACTGCAGTACCACTGACATTTGGGACCAGATACAGCTTTTGGAGGGTGGACTGTCCTGTGCCTTGTAGGGTGATGAGCAGCATCATTGGCCTTGGACACTACCCCTCCCCAATCTTGCCAACCATACATTCCTCCGAAATGTCACCTTTTGTTAAGAACAACTTAACTAAGCTGCGTATGAACTCTAGTGAGACGTGGTCTGTTAAGGAACAGGGCCAAGTTGTTTCTACAGCCCATTTAACAGGGCACTTAGTAGGGCCACACACGCTCTTCTGCATGAAGAATGACCACAGGAGAATAAAGGCTTTACCATAAGCGAGGTAAAATTTTAAAACAGAAGCCCAAATCCCTCGGATTATGAAACTGAACTTGAATGTTGGGTGCCTTTTTTTTAAAAAAAAGATTTATCTATTAATCTATGTGGATGAATGTTTTGCCTGCATGTATGTCTATGCACCATGTAAATGCCTGGTGTCCATGGAGGTAAGCAGAAGGCCTTGGATGTCTCAGAACTGGAGTTATGGATGGTGGTGAGCCTTCACGTGGGAGCTGGGAACGGAACCCAGGTCCTCTGCAAGGGCACCAAGTTCTAGTAACCACTATGCTATCTCTCCAGCCCCTAAAACTGGGTTTTAATCATCCAGTGACAAGTGACAAACACCCAGTAGCTCTTGAGCTTCTTCTGCCTTCCTCCTACCTTCAACAGGTTCCCATTTTGCTCTGTGCTATAGGAGATAGGTAAGGCATCTTCTGAACCACAACAAACAAAATTGCAAACCAACTTTCAGCGCTACTTACCATCCAGATCTGAGAATGCCTTGTTCTTGGTGTTGGTGTACTGAGCCAGTATATAGTCAATTTGCTGGAAAAGAAAATTTCATGACACCTGCTCTTTGAGGTGCAAAATCATAATACAAAGACAGTAGGGCTTTAATATATATATAAAATTAACCCCCTCGGAGCACTTTGAAATAGCTAGAAGGTGACAGACACTTGTCTTTTCCAGTACTCTGGTCCTCACACGCCCCAGCTTTACTGGCCAAACACCGACTTTTATCCATCGTGTTTGTTACAATAAACTGACTGGCTGTGGTCACCGTTTATGTGTCATGGTTCTGTGGACTGCCTAGGTGGGCCATGATGGGAACTGTGAGGGTGCGCACAAGTGGGTCCCCCTCTCTCCTGCCTCTTAGTGAGCAGCCTGGGTATATTCACCAGGTCCCCTCAGGATCACCAGCAGCAGGAGCCTAATAGACACCTGATGCACAGCTCCTAGGAGCTGAAGTTCCCAACCAGCTCAAGATCGTGTCCACTGTGTCCTCCTGGCCATAAGCAGGTCACAGGGACAGCCTAGACTCAAGGGGACAGATGTTCTCCAGAACACAATGAGTAAGAACTGACAGCCATCTGAAGTTTGACACACGAGTCCACCGTATTGATCACTCTCCAGTTGTTTTCTAAAGGAGTATTCATCTTATTATTTATGGTGGCTCAGAGGGCCTGCTTCTAGCCCTCTCAGCAAGGCCAGGTTAACATTCTTCCAGAGTTGCCAACCTCCCCAATAAGCGTGCAGCAGTATTAAATTTTCATTTCTTTAGCTGCTAGAGGTAAAACACCTTGCTCTCCTTGGGGACTGTTATATTCCATTTTAGTTGCCTATTCAGTTAGCTGTATAATTTCTATTTGTTAGAGGTCTTCATATACGTTCAATCAGGTAAATGTCCCCAAGGTCAGGAATTTACCATCTTTAGAAGATGATGAAAGCCACCCCAATTGTCACAATTCACCATTATTACTTTTGGCATTTGGGGAGTGGAAAGAGGGCTACCTGTGGAATCTTCAGGATGGTACATGAAAGCCATTATGAGCTTTTGTTTACAAGGTGTGGGAAAAGTCATTTTACCTGTGCTACACTGTAGAGTCAGACAGAGTTAACTTCTCTACTCTCTGCCCTCCCAAAGGCCTCCCCATGTGGTTCTGTTTTGCTTCCAGCTGTGTGATACACTTCATTGAGCAGGATTTTGAGGAAAGAATCAACCTGAAGGCCACATCTGGTTCTGGGGGACCCAAGAGCACCACACACTTAAGTCAGTTCCTGCTCAGATACTTTTCAAATCACACGCCCAGGAAAAGGACAGAAAGAAGTCCTTCTCGTCATGGCCCTTCAGTTATTCTGTTTGACTTTGTCCAAAATGATCTGTGTGAATGTGTGTGTGTGTGTGTGTGTGTCTGAGAGAGAGAAAAAGAGATTTTTCCCAAAGGAGACTGACTCATCTACACAGACATCAAACAGGTGTGCATAAAGCTAAAAATTCCATCATTAATAGCAATTATGCAATGATAACGGGTTAACTACATCAAAAAAATAAAGGATAACAACAAACAACAAACAAAAAACAAAACCAAATACCCACAGTGAGACTCTTAAAATTATGAGATACTTTTATATGTACTGTGATTTTGTTATGCCCAAATAAAATAATTGAAGCAAAATAAGCCAAGTAAATCCTGAGGCTATGGAAACTATGCTTCAATGCTTTTGAGAGCTGTTCTCTGGCTGTGTTTCTTCATCCTCAGCATTAAAGGGCAACACCCTTCTATGTGGATTCACTGGCTTCTTAAAAGGTTTGGCTGAGCTTCCAAACATGCACAGAGATTCAGAGTGGCCGACACCAAGCACCATGGAACATGTAGGTTGTAGGTTTTTACCTTTGGGGTTTCATTCAGGAATGTTTGCAAGTCTCTGAAATTGCTCTCTGTCAGATTCTCGGTCCTTTTGATCGTGGTCCTTACCTGGTGGTTGGCCACAAAACCATACATGATGCCAAGGCTGCAGGGAAAGGGAAGAATAAAGAGCGTTGGCCAAGATCCACTGTCATTGGCACCGCAGGGGCCACAGAAAGGCCACCTCTGTCCCGTGCCCCTGCAGCCTACCCCCTAAGACCACCATCAGCACACCACCAAAATGGGGACACAGAACAGGACTAAGACGTCTCTGAGGACAGACTCCATTCAGGGTGAAGTACTGCACTATGACTCTCATAAATGAACAACAAATTCTGGAGAAAAGTTGCAAGGTCGTGGCAGTACCAGGGGCACGTGTGTACACCCTGTGTGTATGCTGTCTTGTGCCCACACAAACATCCTCATGCACCAGAGAAGAGGGAACTAGTGATCAGGTAAGAGGGACTCAGGCTTTCTGGTGGTTTTTCAATTGACTGCTAGTTTCTATATCATCCAGATTGGAAAGAAATAAAGTATTTCAGCACTAAACCATGACGGGAAGGTCTGGCTTCATTTCCTGTTGCACTGACAGCATATGCCCTCGATGATTTCCTTCCACACAATACTAGACTGTGCCCAGGCGACAATCTTGAAACAAACCATGACATATACAGGCATTACACCCACTCACTGGTCATTTATATAAAGTATGAACTCAAACCAAATGATGGCACTAA
Organism: Microtus pennsylvanicus; assembly: GCF_037038515.1. Lineage (NCBI taxonomy): Eukaryota > Metazoa > Chordata > Mammalia > Rodentia > Cricetidae > Microtus > Microtus pennsylvanicus. The sequence continues at coordinate 53,794,571 of NC_134590.1, read as the reverse complement.
AAAACACCATGGTTATTGTGGTAAAGACTGAGGACTCTTTCCATGGCTGGGTTTTCTTTGTGAAAATTCCTGATCTCAAAAGACTGAATTTAAACATAGTAAAAGTTCTTAGGTTTTGTTTTTTAGCCACCATCAACTCTTGACTTAAATTACACTAATTGGTTCATTTGTTGAGGCAGAGCCCCGAACATTAAAATTTTCAATTTTGGAGTAAATTCCAGGTTTGGTGGTGTACCACTGCAATCCAAAACTTAAATGAGAAAGGTGAGAGGACCGCAGAGTTCCAGGCTAACCTAAACTGTAGAGACCTCTCAAAATTAAAACAACCCCTGTCCCCAAACAGCACAGGAGCTAAAACCCAAAGTATTTTTTAGATATGACCACTAGAGGGCAGTAAGGAATTAATAAAAAGCTCAAAAGGTTTCCGGAAAAGACCCAAAAGACCAAAATTGTTAACTTTTTAACTATGAAGCCAAAGGTGGATAGGTTTTATACTTTTGCAAGTAACAGGCAAACTTTGGAAAAATAAGATGCAGTTGCTTCTCAGATTGTCAAGTAATTACTTCGGTTTTATGCACACATATACAGATTATACTGAAAAATATCATGCTGCAAACAAAACAAAACAAAACAAAAACAAAAACAAAATACACAGGCCCTTCAGGGCTCCCAAAGTGACCTTAACACGCCCATATGGCCCATAACTTTGAACAGTATTTATTCTGCCTAACGAGCTGCAGCAGAATGAGCGGGTGAGCAGGAACGTGTGACTTGGCCCTCGTTCCTCCTCAACCAGGTCTGAGAAGACCCCTTTCCTCCCTGAGCCTCAGCAACCATCACATAGCTCAGTCTGGATCTGAGGATATAAACCAGTTTGAATTCAGCCTCAACTGTATAAGCTCTGCTCAAACTGTAAAGGAGACGGTTGGCCAGGGGATGTCTGCAAATTCCCTGGGACTTGTTGGTTCATCAACTTGAGTTCTTTCTTAGGGCAATCTCCAAAAAAGAAGACAAAATGTTCTGTACCATTTAGACTGCAGTATGATCCACTACTGTCTGTCCCAAGCTTATGTTTGTATACGAAGCAGACGTTGTGTCTCAGTAATAATAATCACTGACTAGCGTGACACCCTCATCCTAAGTTAGGTCAAGTGACTCAATGATTTTAGAGTTATGTGCAGAAGCAAGACACACATGCACATGCAAACGAAACACCAAAACTGTGCCAGGGTCTTTATTTAACTAAACCAGGTTCAAACATCTCTGCTGTGACAAGTCAGGATCACCCTTAAAAAGACCTGATATCCACCCTGGGAGAATCTCAGTTTCTCTCCCCACAATCTCCGAATTATCTCAGAGTTCATTCTACTGGGTTGCAGACCCATTTGGTCACAGAAAAAGTCAAAGTGGACTCTGAAGTCCACCATTTCCTCTTGACCCTTGCCCTCCACACACCATGGAACAGTCCCCACAGGGATCTCTGATGGCCTGTGTTGCAATGCCAGCTGGAGTTCGTCTTTATTCTGACCTAAGTTCAGTCTCCTTGAGACAAGGCAGTGACTACCTCCCTGCCTACTTCATCTAATACAGTCTGTCTCCAGACAGGGGCTCTTAAAGGAAGTGGTTGGAGACTGAGCTTTTTGCTCTTTCAAACCTTGATCTGCCTAGATAGTAGCTATGCGAGCAGGGTGTGGAAGCAGAAGCTGTCCTTGTACTTTATTAGAGAAAGGCTTTGCTCACAAGATCATCAGCCAGATCAAGGAACTGCCACATAAGCTTTTGATCCAACACTGACTGCCCAGAATACAGCTCTAGAAAGTCCTGCTAGAAATGAGCAAAACCATGCTACCAATAACTTTAACAAAAATTAGTGCTAAAAGGGGTTCGAACTCAATGACTTTCCAGCAAATTTTCTGTGTAAATAGATATGTAGTATTGCAGGAACTTCCCAGCAACTACAAACACTGCAAACCTTAGTTCTTACATAAAACTTCGCAATGTGTAAATACTAGCAACTGATAAAAACTTTATTATATTGACTGATGTTGCAGTGATGATGAGCGTAAAGAAGCCGATTGGAGGGGCTGGAAAGATGGCTCAGAGATTAAGAGCACTGGCTGCTCTTCCAGAGGTCCTGAGTTCAATCAATTCCAGCAACCACACGGTGGCTCACAACCATCTGTAATGAGATAGGAGAGCCGGCCTGAGCTGGCCTTTTCCGAGAACGATCCATCTGTGACTGAGTCAGCAGCAGATCCATCTGTCAGTCACAGAAGTGAGAATGCAATCCTCCACAGACGATAGAACACATGGTCAGGTTCCGAGGCTCTCACTCCTAAGCTGTCTTATGGGAAAGCTCAGAGAAAGCATGACCTCACGTGCTTCCCCACACACCGGGGAGTCTGCCTCCTCAACGCACATGGCTTTCCCAAAATCAAAATGCTACGAGACTGGAAAAAAAAAAGTAAAGGAGTAACATGAAAAGCAGCGTTAATATTAAATGGATTGTACTAAATTGTAAGATTTAGAATCCATGAATGGGGCTGAGTCTGGTCAAAGGTAAGTGGACATGTTCAGGGCTAGGGGAAGGATTTATGTCCATCTAGGCATAGGTATTCAGTAATGGTATGCAGTTTCTGCTGGAGCAGAAGCCAAAGGCTTGTGAGGAAGGGAGGACTCGACCTGCACAGCCTCTGTCTGCCTCCAGCCTCCAGCAGGACCCCCTCCTGCCTGCAGCAGGACCTCCTCCAGCCTCCAGCAGGGCCTCCTCCAGCCTCCAGCAGGGCCTCCTCCAGCCTGCAGCAGAGCCTCCTCCAGCCTCCAGCAGAGCCTCCTCCTGCCTCCAGCAGGGCCCTCCTCCTGCCTCCAGCAGGGCCCTCCTCCTGACTCCAGCAGGGCCCTCCTCCTGACTCTAGCAGGGCCCTCCTCCAGCCTCCACAGCAGGCTCTCCTCCAGCCTCTAGCAGGGCCTTCCTTCTACCTCCTTTCTAATGTGGCTTCCAACTTCTGTCTCCTTCTACCCAATCCTTTGGTTTTGGTGACATAATTTCTTCCCACTGTCATTTGCTTTCCCTTTTACACATTTCTACTTCTAACTCTTAATCTTTTTGGCTGTTCTGATTATTTGCAAACAATATTAGCAAGTGCTCACTCATGATGAAAAGTGATAAGGGATTCAAAGAGAATATGTCAAAATACCTATAGTAAATTGAGAGGTTCGAGGCAAAGAAGTTTAAATTTCTGTCTGTGCTGTGGGATAACGCTCATGTATACTGTAAAGATTTGTCACTCATATTCATTTAATAAAGTGCTTGGCCAATAGCCAGGCAGGAAGTACAGGCAAGGCAACCAGACTAGGAGAATTCTGAAAAGAGGAAGGTAGTCACAGTTAGCAGCCAGAGGCAGAGAAAGCAAGATGAGAATGCTTCAATGATAAAAGTACCAAGCCACGTGGCTAAACATAGATAAGAAATATGGGTTAAGTTGTAAGAACTAATTAATAAGAAGCCTGAGCTAATAGGTACACAATGTTACAATTAATATAGATTAATATAGTTTTTGTGAGTTTCTTTGGGCCTGAACAGCTGTGGGACCAGGCGGGACAGAAACTTCAGTCTACATGTCTGAATTTAAAGAAGAAGAAAAAAACACCCCATCTTACAGATAAGTTTAATGTACAACATAAAATCTAAGTAGTTTTAAATTTGCCACATGCTTAATTAAGTTGAAATCTGAAATTATTAATTGAAAACTAATGTTTTGTTTAGGCTGAGAAAAAACTTAAATGTGTAAAAAGCTAGAGAATCAAGAAATTTTTTAAAAATAATTTTCCAAACTAATATATACGTAAAAAATAAAAAGGCTAGCAAAAAAGTTTTAATAGGTCTTCATCTCAAGAAAAAAGCTAGCTGAGCTATATGTAAATATGTAAATAGAAACTAGATTTGTATCTTACTTTATAGCTTTCTTTACATATTTTGGTATTTTAAGCACAGTAAAAATTCAGAATGAGGTCCTAAGTAATTTATAGGAATGTAAACAGAAGTCCAACTTAAAAGAGGAATCCAATATAGAAAACACGGTTCTTTTCCTTTTAAAAATGAAAATCCCTTTATACATATGCAAACATTTATTGAGTTAGATAAGTAAATCTGTGTAATAAAGAATCTTCATAATATTTTGACATGTATTTTCATAAAGCAAAAAATGCAGTTAGCTTTGGGGGCCTGGAAAGATGGTGTATCGGTTAAGAACACTGGCTGCTCTTCTAGAGGACCCATTTTAAGATCCCAGCACCCACCACGTAAAGGCTCACGACGATGCATAACTCCAGTCCCAAGGGATCTGATGCCTTCTTCTGATCTTTGTGAGTACTGGCATGAACCACACATGGTACACAGACAGGCTTGCAGACACAACACTCATATATACCAGGTAAGTTTCTTAAGAAGTGATTTGCTTGCTCAGTAGGGAATCATTCTAACAGGAGAAGCAATGTGCTCAAATGGCACTTCCTGGTCTGAGTCTGGCCCTTAATGCCTAGGGTATAGATGAAAAACACGCTGTGGGTGAAGGAAGCTTGTGTGTTGCTAGCTTCTAGGAAACACTAGTGAAGCCCTGTTGAGTCTGAGAGGTCTGGAGGCTGTAATTAGATTCTTTGATAACTAGCTAGCCCCTATGCTGCTGGGCCTACCCACCCTGAGAAGGCTTCAAAGGGAAGTGGGGAAAAACAGACACATCAGGAATTACACAAGAAAGAACAGATTTGAGTTATACACGAGAGGCTCAGTCAGACAGACAGCGCAGGAAAAGTCGGAGATAAAAAGAGATGTGTTCACTTAGTGTACGAGCGAGAAGGTCAGCAGTCCTCTGGGTAGCTGACAGTGCAGGAGGCTAACAGCACACGCATTTAAGTCCTGTTTATGCAGATATTAATATACAGTCAATGTGAAGTCCTGTCTTTAATTCCATGGTCACTCCTTTGGGGTAAGAAGTAATGAACTGGGTTCTTGTTGGTGATGAGGATCCTTTGTTGGTCACGTTTAAACTAATTCAGAGGTGACACCCAGCCTGGGATAGAACCTCAGTAGCCAAACAGCTGAACTACAGCTCCTTCCACAGTTCCTGCCCAGCAACCTTCCGTTTCTTTTCCAGGGCAGCCATTGGTTTTCTTTCTATCATTTCACATATTTTATGTTTTTTTCCAAATATAAAAAGGTGTTTTGCAGGGTGTGGCGGCACATGCCTTTGATCCCAGCACTCAGGAGGCAGGGGCAGGTGGATCTCCATGAGTTCAAGGCCAGCCTGGCCTATATAGTGAGTCCTGGGATAGCCAGGGCTGTGTAGAGAAACCCTGCCTCAAAAACAAACAAAGTGATGGTACTCCCCTCTTCTGTTTTTCTCAGAGTTACAAGATCTGCAAATTGCTTTTCCTTGTCATCTCTCGGTGACAGATGTCTAGCTGTGAATCTTTGGTGGGTATATTTGAAAGTCACGCATCTTGGCCAGGCCTTTATCAATGACCACACTGAAGCACTTCTCTCTGGCTTTGGACCCAGAACTTTAAGTATAGGACTTACTGCTTTGTGCTTAAAGTCCCAGTTAAACACAAACATTGTTAGACTTAACACCTCTTCCAGCTGCTGAGCAAATGTGATGTTTTGGGAAAGTCAAGTAATTCAGCATTGTGCACATGGGACTTCATTTCTCTTAGTGCATGAAATCCTCACTGAGGTCAGGCAAGATAGCTCAGTGGGTAGAGGCACTTACTGCCAAGCCAGAGCAGAGTCTCAGGAGTTGACCTCTGACCTCTCTATGCATGCACACTGTCTCTGCCCTCCCCCATCCATCTGCGGATGCAGGCGTGCGTGTGTATGTCACACACAGACACGCACATGAATATAAATTAAAATGTATTTTTTAAAAAATGTAAAAAAAACATGCATTGAAGGACCGTGGAGCAATACAGCAAAAAGATCATAACAAGGGGCCCATAGCACAAATGGGCATTCTTCAGCTGGGGAATAGACATGGGTCCAATAGCATGGGTCCAACATCTTAAAGGGGTGTAAGTTTCTGGTCTGTCCATTAGCTGGAAACTTGTACCAATAGCAATAACTCCATGGACCATCCTAGATCACAAAGGACAGTGGATATAAACTTCACTAGCAGGAGCAAACAGACAGCAAACTCAAGCAAAGCAGGTTTTGAAATAGCTAGGAAGCTTTCCGTATTCCACCATCCTCACAAATTTACAGTGTACAGGGGTGTGCCAACATTCCTTTGGCATCACCTAGCTCACAGAGGCTCTGCTTCCTGCCTGCATGCTGTCAGCCTCCACAGGGGTAGCGGAGGAGGAAAGTAAAGGCTTTCAGCCACCAAGTTCACCAGGGGATGGGAAGGTGGCTCAGTGGGTAAAAGTGCTTGCCACATAAGCATGAGGACTCGAGTTCAAATCCTAGGACACCACGTAAAAGCCAAACATGTATCACAAACATCTGCAACCCCAGTACTCCCTCAGGAAGGGGTGAGGTGGAGATGGTAGAATCCCTAGAAGCTTGTCAGCCAGTTCACCTAGAGTTTTCAGTGGGAAAATAACGAAGAGGCCCTGTCTCAAACAAAGTGGAAGGAGAAGGCCTACATCCAGGGATGTCCTGTGACCTCATACAGGCCATGGTACATGTGTGCCTGAATCCACACATTCCAATGTGCTCCCGCCCACACACACACAGTTTATCACGATATCTACGAGAGAGAAAACTACCAAAACGAGAGCATGTGGAGTCAGGTGGGGCAACTTCCAGACGATGGCACCTTCTAGGCACTCTGGCAGCTTTGTGAGATGCTTCTGATGCTTCTGCTTTGTTTCACTTTAAATGCATGGATTCAGCGAGGTGTGGTAGGGGCATGCCTGTAGTCCCAGGACTCGGAAGCTGGAGTAAGCATTATTAGAGGTTCAAAGCCATCCAGGACTTCTGCAGTCCTTACTATGTGTAAGATCAATGTTAACTGTAACTATGTATTGGTATCCTGTCTTGGGGGGAAAAAGACTGTGGGCATTGGTGCATCTCTTTATTAATATTAATTCTAGCACATTGGGAGGCAGAAGCAGCCGGATCTCTGTGAGTTCAAGGTCAGTCTGGTCTACATAGTGAGTTTCAGGGCAGCCAGAACTATATAGTGAAGCCCTATCTGTACAAAAAGAAGAGAGGAGGGGAGGAGGAAGAAGAGGAATGGGAGGAAGAAGAAGAAGAGGGAGATGAGGAGGAGTAGGAGGGAGATGAGGAGGAGGAGGGAGATGAGGGAATGGAGGGAGATGAGGAGGAAGAGGAGGAGGAAGAAGAAGAAATAAAGAAAAAAGTAAAATAAACTCATGGACGGAAAGGTAGAAAGAGGCCTTCCCCATCACCTTGCAACACCCTAATGACTATGGTCCAAGACTCGACTTGCCTCATGAGCAGACAAATCACCAAGAGCGAAAGAGCAAAGCTTTTCCTCCGGCACGACTCGTTCTCCTTCTGCCGCTGGTGCATCTCTCCGCCACATTTGTTACAACAGCGGCACATACAGAAGAAGTAGCCCACCAGAGGCATGAGGATAATAAATAGCAGTCCCAGGATGGTGCAGATAAGGATTCCAATTTCATAGTAGGCAATCTGCAACGTAAAGGAAACACACAGTACATGTCACACGAAACAGAAAGAACATTCCACAGTCGTGAGTAGCTCGGTATGCACGCATTGGTGTGTTCTTCCATTTAGAAGCTCGCTGAGCTTTTGAAGGAAGTGGAGTCCTGAGTTACTAGAATTCTGGCCAAGAGTTTAATATTCCTTTCATTTTCCTGGAAGTTACCTAAGAGCAAGGTCGAGTGGGAAAATGGTTTACTTTCAATTTCAAAGGCATTTTCCTTTCCAGATGGCTTTAAAAATAGCCCTGCCTAGCGAGTCATACACAAACAGGGTACTCTACATCAGAAAAACAGAATTAGTAGTAGACTGGGATTTGAACCATGATAGATGGGATTGACTAGTGACAAACTCAATGTTTATAAAAAGAATTTAAGATATGCTGGGACAAAGGTGGCACAGAAATTATGGGAGTGGCCAACCAATGACTGGTTCATCTTGAGGCCCATGCTATGAGAGGGAGCCCACCCCTGACACTGCCTGGAGGGCCAGGACCAGAGAGGCTGGACAGCCCAGAGACTGAGGATAGAACCAAACAGGACTGGCAAACAAGCAAGCAAACAAACAAAAAAAACTAGTCAATGAAGTGATTCCTAATGATATTCTGCTATACTTCTAATCGTTGCCTATCCGAAGTTGTCACTAGAGAGGCTTCACCCAGCAACTGACAGAAACAGATGCAAATACCCACAGCTAAACATTAGGTAGAACTTGGGGAATCTTGTCGAAAAGGGGGAGGAAGGGTTATAGGAGCCAGAGGGGTCAAGGGCACCACAAGAAAACCCATAGAATCAGCTTATCTGTGAGCTCACAGGGGCTCACAAAGACTGAACTGCCAAGCAGAGAACTCGCATGGGACTGGCCTAGGCCCCTGAACATATGCTACAGTTGTGTAACTTGGTCCTCTTGTGGGACTCCTAACAGTGAGAGCAGGGGCTGTCTCTGACTCTGTTACCTGCTTCTGGGACCCTTTCCTCCTACTGGGTTGCCTAAGACCCAGCACAACTCCCACATGGAATCTTTAGACCTTAATATGTTTTCATGGTCCTTGCTGGCTTGTTCTTGGGGCACATGGAACAATGACCTGGAGGATGGAATAATCTCTCCCTCCAGTCCGCACACAAAGTCACCCACATTTCTCTTCTTGGTTTTCTCACTCCCCTGTTGTTTGTGAGACGAAGCTCCCTGTATCCCAGGCTGATCTCAGTGGTAATGAATGACCCTCCTGGATACTTCAATTACAGATGTGTGCCCCCATGCCTAGCTTCTGCGGATGGAATTGAGGCTGGAACCCATGGATTCCTGAATGCTAGGCAAGAACTCTGTCAACTGAGCTACACCCTCAGCACCAAGTTCCTCCTCACGCTTCTAAAGAATGGTGGAAAATCACAGGTTGATGCTTGATTAAACAAACAAGATGGTAATGGCTGATGTAGCAGCTAAGATGATGAGAGTAAATCAAGACATGAGCCTTGCTCCTGCAGGCGCGCACTGAGACCGGATCTCACCTCCAACTTCCTGTTCAACCACCTCACTTTATCTTTCCCCAATCAGACAATGTGTTTTCTTGCATTACTGTGAGTGTGACAATCGGAAAGAGAGTTCAGGGCCGCCACTCCCTCTAGCCTGTCCACCGTGTAATATAGCAATGACAAAAAACAGCTGAAGAAAACAAAGAGCTTTGTTCTTGATTCCTGCAGAAGCAAAAAGCATCTCCTGATGGAAAACTGTGATCGTGTGCACCTCTGGCCACCTGTTGTGGGGAGTCACCCACAGGTCGGTGAACCCCTATCAACTGCCCCGTGATCACTCCTAAATTTCCAGCAAAATGAACTTGGTGACAAACCTGCCATCCTCCCATCTACCTGGCTCTCAACAGTTGCCTTCCTTGCCTCAATGCCGGTCTTGTCTCTTAAATGGCCCTCTGTACAGACAGATGCATTATTGGGCTCTGGCGACAGTGCCAGAAGCAAATGCGATGTTTTGTTAGAGAGCAGTAAAACTGAAGTCAGTTGCATCCTTCTGGGAGCTCCTGGTCCCCTTACACTAGGAAAGGGCCCATCAACGTGATGAGCCTCACGGGCATGACGGATGAACAAAGTGAAGACAACAGCTTACAGTCAATAGATAGCAATTAACTACAGGCAAGCACTCAGATATGTACTGGGGTACTGCTGATGCTAAAAAAAAAATAGGAAATAAAGGCAAGAGAAGTTGCCGAGGGTGTGTGTGTCCTTTCGCCTGTCTACAAACACCCATTATTTACTGACTATTTAGCATTTCCTTGAGGACTAATATCATCGGTCAATTAAGAAATCAGCCCAGACACTACAAATTCTCACATACTTACACATTTTTCTACATTTCTCAGCAAACAAAATTATTTAGTATTTGAAAGGAATTTTAAATATTTTCTGAACCCCAGTAGACAATAAACTCAAACCCAGTAGACGATAAACTCAAACCCAGTAGAGAAGATATGTTGAAATATTTACAGTGCATTAGTTTTAGCATCAAGCAAAAGTTTATACGTTATATAAAACCTTTCCAATGTTACCAACTAAATATCAGACAGTGTCGGGAATGAGAATGCATCGTTTCCTTCCTTCCTTTTCCTCCCACCTGCCACAGTGCTGAGAACCGAACTTAGAACCTCACACATCAGAGAGGCCAGTGTGCTACCCCTGAACTATATTCCCCGTCCTAGGGTGTTCTCAGAGCTGATTTCTACACCAAAGGTTCTGGCCATTTGTTGATCAATTTTCAGGGGTCATGATCTTTGAGCACATTGTAGATTATCTTGACATCAGACAAAGGGAAAATTAAATATGACAGCTGAGACACAGACAAAACAATCAATCTAAACACTACCACAGGGCGACACCAGGGATGGGCGGAAAGTGCCGACTTCAGACAAACAGTAGGCATGCAGTTTACCTTCAAAGCCAAGACTATGTTTTCTGGCTGTGGAAATCAAAGCAGTTGAGGAGTTTGTGTGTAGCAGAGGCAGCATGCATCAAAATAAAACAGAAAAGTCACATGAGTCATTAACCATAACCATATTCCACACTGGAAAAAAAATCAAGGCAGAAGGATCAACATGAGAAAGGAATACAGATTCTCGGGTGTATGTTTGAGAATTTGTGTTTGAATTAGAGTCAAGTTATGGGTTTCACATTTGGGCTTTTGGAAGGTTTAAAGTCAATATGATCATCAGTTAGGAAAAAGAGAATTGCAGGGCAGTTACAGATCCTAATACGCTTGCTACACGATCTTCATGAAGCAGGTCATGAGGGTAGCCTAGAGCCAAAGACAACTCTTCCAAAGCATCCCCTCTGAAAGCGTCATTCCCTTGTTTAACAGAATCCAGTGAAGTTCCCCCATTTCTTTTTTTATTTTATTTTTATTTTGGATATTTTTGTTTGTTTGTTTGTTTGTTTGTTTGTTTGTTGAGACAGGGTTTCTCTGTATAGCCCTGACTATCCTGGGACTTGCTTTGTAAACCAGGCTGGCCTTGAACTCAGAGAGATTTGCCTGCCTCTGCCTCCCGAGTGCTGGGATTAAAGGTGTGCTATTTCTAACGTACACTTGCCAGCGTGTCCTTTATTACCCATCTTGGCTTCACATCCTCACTCTTCCTGGTCATTCTGTTCAGGGTCACTCTGTCAGGACATTTCCTCTCTTCTCTCCTCACTCTGACTGCCCAGGTTGTCTTCCTACTCATCCCTCTTCCCTGAATGAAACTCAAGTTTCAGAATAGATGCTACCTCCTCCAGGAAGCCTGGGCATTGTACATCTTATTTCACACTGTTCTGTAGCCCTGAACTTGCCATTTGAGATACGGTGCTTCACTTAGAAGAAATGGTTGCCATAGAGCCATCTCCTGCCATCACCTCCTAGACAGCAAGCCCCACCTGCAACCAAAACTTAACCAGCTGATGAGCTAATGAAAGAAAAGCACGGCCCCAAACCAGAGATTCTTCAGCGTCTTTCAGAGATGGGGACCAGTCAGCGATGAAGATGAACTAACCCACAATGATGAGGGGAAAATAAAGCATATCTCAGTGGATCTTTCCTTAAGCTAAATTTGCTCAATTTATAAACCTATCCCTGTTGGTGGCCTGTGTGGTGGGGAAGAAAGTTGAAAGTTGCTGCTGTTTCTAGATGCCATCTGTGGCAAAAATAAAATGAGGTGGCTTTGTTTCACTGCTTTGAAGTTCTGGCTTGGAAACCTGAATGGATGCAAACTGTTCCTCACCTGGGGCAGATCTTCACAACTCTGAAAAAACAATGCTCACGTTTCTATTAATTTTTAAATGAAGCACAGGAAATGCTGGGGGTTGGGGACATTTCAGAGAGACATATCCCCAAGGGTTAGCTTAGCGTCCTGTCAAGTTCCGTTCTATCTTCCTGGGTGAGCCTACAAGCTTGATACCACTGACATATCCACCAACCATAAGGACCTCCCCGTGTAATTAATTTCCAGTCTCCACTTCCCTTATGGTACTTGAGCCCAGGTCTGGGTAAGGCCAGGTATCTTTACATATTTACATACAATAATTACACATGTGTAATCTGGGGAAATCTGTCCTCACTTGGTTATTGTGGCTGGTCATGCTGGATGCACGAAGGTCATCACTCTAATTATAAACTATAACAAATGGCTGATTCTTTTGTAATTTGTCTAACCTAAGAGTCAACCTGTCTGATCTATTTTACAGGGTAACAGCAAAAACCTCCACGGACTTGGGTGAGTGAATTTTCACTTGTCTCTTTCTAAATGAGCGGCAATACAGGATAAATTTATTTCTGTGGCGTACAGCGGTGAAAATCTTGTTTCCACACCTTGGTGTCCCATTGTTCTCTACTCAGTTGCGCATTATAATCATCAAGGGAGCTTTTAAAAATACCAGGAACTAGCCCACCCTGAAGAACAATATCAAAATCTCTAGGGAACATCCACGGTGTTGCTACTAACGGGTGGGATAAGCAGAGAGCAGTACCTGGGGAAGCATTTGCAAAAACTATAAGGGAAATGACAGCAAGTGACAGGATGGGTAGGTACTCAGCCACCAGTGCTTCTTTGTGTTCTAGATGAGCAGATACTCAAGCTGGATGCTGGCCAGAGCCTCTTACAGACAGTAAAACCCAATGACTCCTGCAGGGTGCTCTTTTTTAAAATACCCTCCAAGATCCCTGGAGTGCGCTTTCCTTGTGCAAACAAATGGGATGTGAGTTCTAATGGGCAGTGTGTCTTCTCCCACTGGAGAGGTAGCAAAGAGGTAGCTAGACCACTCCCAGGAGTCTCCAGACCTGAACCCAAGTGAGCTCATGTCCCCATTCCTACCTGTCCCTAGAAGAGGAACCCTTCCCGTTGGGGCTATCAGATTCATCGGGCATGCTAACGTTCAAGACACACGGGAAGCAGCAGCCGTGGCATTTGTCCAGAGATATGAGCCAATCTGGACAAGAGTTTGGTGATACAATGATGTGAGAGCATTGAAGGAAAATGCTCTGGAGAGTTCTAGCAGGGCAGTGAGCAGAAGGCAAAGTGGTTTCTTCCTGAACTGTCCCATGGTCGGACAGGTGAAAATGGCTTCCAAAGCACCTTCCCTCTTCGGCATCTCAACTCAGCCTTTTCCACCACAAACAGAGGCTGTGAAGCAGATGTTTCTAACTTGAGGGTCTGAACTCATTAGCCAACTGGGGCAGTGGGTTTTCACGTTCAGCCCTGTCCTGGCTATCTCGTTGTTCCCCTGGCTCCTCAGAGCAGAGCAAGAGCAAGTAACACACCCTACTTACCTTGTGGAGGGCTAAGAACACAACAAACACATTTCCCTGGTTTTTATCACCCTTCACCCACTACCCTGCATACACCTGTCTGTGTGTTTCCTGGGCCTTACACTTACAACTATCCAAACTCAAAATCTATTCTTCTATTTAGGTCACAGAAGGAAAGGGGAGGAACAGCAGTGCCTTGTGGGCTGACAGAGGGCAGTGAGATCCCTTGATGCTCTCTGTAAACCCTGACCTCTCACCTGCTGACCTGACCAGGGTCACTTTTCTCTCTCTGGACCAATTGCTCTTCTCTCTCTTCCACACTTGGCTTCAGAGCTCACTCAATCCCCCCAGAACTTCCAAATGCGCCTCCTACCTGGCCCATCCCCTTGTCCTCTCCTCCTACCTGGCCCATCCCCTTGTCCTCTCCTCCTACCTGGCCCATCCCCTTGTCCTCTCCTCCTACCTGGCCCATCCCCTTGTTCTCTCCTCCTACCTGGTCCATCCCCTTGTCCTTCAGTGAGAGTCACTATGTGTAGTCGGGGCTTCTGCTCAGAATTACTTGATTTTCTCTGTTTCTTTGCATGTTTCTTCAGACCTACTTATTTTCTCATTGCCCTTTGCCCTGAAACCATAAGGTCCTGCCGGGGCTTGTCCAAGAGCAGCCTTCCTCATCTCCACCATCCCTCTAATTCCAGCCGTGTGCACACTGAGCAGCTGCTCAGCCAGTGCAGCAAGGAGCCAAGAGGGAAGTGGCCATGGAGAGAGCTGCTCCCGAAAACAAGCTCCCCTGTCCCGGTGTCTAGCTTCTAAGAGTTCTCGAGCATTTCTGCTTAAGGAACTTCCCTTCCTTAGCTGAAAATGAAAACCAAACAAACAAACAAACAAAAATCTTAGTATTTTTTTTTCAGGAAAATTTCAAATGACGCATAACTTGGTTTTCCTCAATCACCAATTGTGAAGCTTCTGCTGCCACTCAAATGGGATCCATTAAATAAGACAATTTCCCATAAAAATTCCATAGTCAAAAAAAGTTTCCAAATTACAGATAAAACAATGATTGTTTTAAAGACCTGTGTTCAAGCTAGACATGATTTTTCTCGTATATGCTATTTTTAATAACAAATAACAACAAAACGTTACCTCCTTTGAGTCAACTGAGAAGTCAAAATTCCTCTGTATGATTTTTCTGATCATATCTATAAAGAAAAAAAAAACAAAATACTAAAATTATTTTTTCAGTAAAAGAATACAATGCATACACATAGGTTTACTAATTATTTTAAAATTGTTTTAGGTGGACATAGCATCCTTATAATGATAGTCCTATTTCTAAGGTAGGTAAAGGACGAAGCTAATGAGCCTAACATTACACTGAAGTTGCTGAAGTGTCTTAGCATTTATTTATTGGAGAGGTAGGACAGGTACACAGTATGGACAAGACCAGGGGCTCTACTCTTCAACAGCACATTCTGGAGGTCAGAGGACAGCTTGCTAGAGTCAATTCCCTCTTTCCACCAGCATAAATTCTGTGAATCACACCTGGGTCATCGGACTTGGTGGCAAGTGCCCTTACCCACAGAGCCATTCCACTGGACCTGAAGTTGCTAATTTATAGACAATGTATTTCCAACATTTGCAATATTTACAAATGATTCCTAAAAGCCAGCCTGACCTGAGGGTTGTTAACATGAGAACTCCCTCCTCCTAAGCAGCGTGTGAAAACCCAGAAATACTGTGGAAAATTTTCACTTTTCCATCCTTGCTCATTTGGGGGCATTTTCAAATAACAAGCGCTGGACCAAAACTGGACAAGAGCCATGGCTTTCTCTGAAGCTCCACCAAGGCAGGATTTGAGACAACCGAGGTCCAGACAGTGAGGGACTTGCCTAAGAATCTCAAAGTGATTGATGGTTAAGTCAGGCCAGGGCCGGGTCTCCCTTCTGGATAGGCTCT
This sequence comes from Microtus pennsylvanicus, assembly GCF_037038515.1. NCBI lineage: Eukaryota > Metazoa > Chordata > Mammalia > Rodentia > Cricetidae > Microtus > Microtus pennsylvanicus. Next base: position 53,779,153 of record NC_134590.1, on the reverse strand, counting down.
TTCGCATCCCATCAACACCCACTATCCCTCATGCCCAGATGAGCTTCTGGGCTCTCTCTGCCTGTGGCCTCACGCTGACCTGCATCAACCACTAAAAGACTTCCATGGAAACAAAGATGTTCAGACACTTGCTGCAAAATTCCATGAGGCTGACAGTTCTTTCTGGAAAACAGTTTTGTTCTGTGCACAGCTGAGACCCGAACCAAGGTATGAAGTCCATGTTGTAGGAACAGGACTAGAATTCTGGCAAGCTGTGTCCGTTCCTTCCCACTCCCTGTGGGCAGCTCCACCCCAGTCTCCCTCCTCTGCCGCCAGGCAACATTACTCGAGTTTCTCGTAGAATTTCACTGAAGAGTTTCTGTTATTGCCTAAAAATTTTAAATTAGTGGTCATCTAGGTATTCAAATATGTTTCCAAAGTTATGCGCATTGGGCTCTTGAAATAGTTCAGAGGGGAACATAGCACAATAGCAGAATGGATCAGGTTCAAAGACCCAAGTTCTATCCGCAACACCTGAAGAATTAGTCCAGTGGCTGGGAAGACGGATCCAACTGGTAAAGTGCTTACCATGCAAGCATGAGAACCCGGATGCAAGCTCTAGCACCCATGTGGAAAGCTTGGCAGACACTCATGCATTTGCAATCCCAGTCCTGGGAAAACACGGATAGGAAGATTCCCGGGACTCACTGTTCTGACAGTCTTAGCAGAATTGGTGAGTCCTTGGCCCCACTGAGAAACCTGGTCTCAAAAGAAGTGGATGGTGTTCCTGAGAATGATAACCAAGATTGTTCCCTTGCCCCTATGAGTACATATATGTGCATGCGCAATCACGGCATACATGCCCATGAACACACACACAGCCTCACTCACCGCCCCCAGTCTCGCCACATAAATACACATACAAAGGTGTGGGGGCATATGCTTAGTGTCTAATATCAGGTACAAAACTAATTGCCACAAGAGACCTCACTGGGAAAGGGGGACAGATAAGTCTCAATTCTCAGAGCATAGGGTTAGGATGCACAGGCTGGAGCCCCTTTTGCCTTCAGTGCCACTGTCTTATACACACTTGTGTTAATTTGTGTGCTAAATCATCGCTGATCAAAGGGAAAGCCTCATTCGTACCCATTCGAATACAGTGAGTCTCAAGTACAATGTAAAGAAAGTCTTTCCACAGGCCCTTAATTCCTGAGGGACAATAGGCAGGCAGGTAAGTCAAGTGCTTCAGTCCAGACACAGATCTAGGCCATTCAAAAATTAATGTAGTCATGCTTCATGGCACAAACCTATAATTCCAGCTGTTCAAGATGATGAGGCAGTAGGACCGCAAGTTCAAAACCTACATAAACAATGAGAAAATTCAAAGCTAACCACTAGCCTAGGAATGTCTCAAAGTAAAAACTACAATGAAAGGGGTGGGGCTGGGGGTTGGGGCTATAGCTCAGTGGTAGATCACCTGCCTAGAATATCAAGGCGGTTTAATGCCCAGTAGTGAGCCCATGTGGTGGTTTGAAAGAAAATGGCCCCCAAAGGAAGTGGCACTATTAGGAGGTGTGACCTTGTTGGAGGAAGTGTGTCACTGTAGAGTGGGTTTTGAGGTCTCAAATTCAAGCCACGCCCAGTATCTCAGTCCACTTCCTGTTGCCTGCAAGATGTAGAACTCTCAACTCCCTCTCCAGTTCCACATCTGCCTGCAAGCCACCATATCTCACCATAATGATAATGAACTGAACCTCTAAAACTCTAAGCCAGAACGTCAGTTAAATGTTTTCCTTTATAAGAATTACCGTGGTCATGGTGTTTCTTCACAGCAATAGAAACCATAACTAAGACACCCCAACTCCCAAAAATTAACTTCCTGGAAGCGCTGCTATTGTGTATAAGGGGGAGACTAAGGGTATTTGACCCCAGAGGCGGATTCAGCACAGCCTGGTGTTGAACCTACTACATCAGCGTGGACTCAGCACAGCCTGGTGTTGAACCTACTACATCAGCGTGGACTCAGCACAGCCTGGTGTTGAACCTACTACATCAGCATGTCAGCATCTTTCACCACCGCTCTGGTACCTTCACCTTCTTCCCTTCCTTCTCTGGCTCTTCAAGGAGAGACACAGAACATGGGTGTCCAGGAGCACGGCAGCATTGCTGTGTGGCCTCTTCTCCCTAGGCCCACATCCCAGATCGGTGCCCTAGGTCCTCTGTCATCAGGTAGCAGCTAATGATATGAACTGTGACTGTAGAATGTGAAAGATGTATGTATACGTGTGGCTTCTAAATATTCCCACAGCCTTCATCATCGGTGGCCACATTCCTCACCTCTCTGCTGAGAATAAGGGATCCCACAGGAACGCCTAAATCCAGAAACATGACGGAACCACAGGGAGACAAACGAGCAACCTCAGGAGACTTTCCCTTGACATTGGACCTGGCCCTGTAGAAGCAAATGATTTCTACTCATGCCTGTAATCACAGCACGTGGGAGACAGAGGCAAGATGACTGAAGCTATCCTGAGCTAGGCAATGAGATGCATGCCAGCCTGGGCTAAAGAGTGAGACCATGTCTTTAAAGAGAAAAAGAAAGGACGGTAACAAGGTGGCTTAAGAGACGATGATGCCGACCCAAATCTGAAGACCTGAGTTTGATCACTGGGACCCACAGGATAGACGGAAAAAACCAACTCCCACCAGGTGCTCTCTGACCTCCACACCCATGTTATGGTGCACAAACACACACACACACACACACACACACACACGATTTAAAAAAAAATCCTCTCCTGGAAAAGAAGAATCACTAAAATTGAGGCTTTTGGTACGGCTTCACTGTGTTTAACTACATATGCTATATCACTTCGAGCCTTTCTTCCAGGGTGCTTCTTGCCACAGTTTGAACATGACTTGTCTCCTTCCAAATCTGTGTTGAAATTGACTCCATTATACGATGCTAGGATAAAGAACCTCTCAGAAGTGACTGGGACTCTGCTCTTAAGCACACTGCCTGTGTCTTGCCATGGAAATCTTGCCTCAACTCCATACTCTGCCAGCATGAAGGCCAGCTCCATCTGAGGTCACTCAGCCTTGGATCAGAATCAGGAATCAAAATAAATTTTTCTTAATAAGTTATCCAGACTCTGATGCAGTGTCAGTAGCTCTTAAGATTCCTTCTCTAGCTGTAATTTTTCTGCCAGTCCTGACAAAGCAAGGCTGAGAAAATGCTCGTTTCTCTCAGCAGAGAGCATACGCAGATGTGCCGCATGCAGACTTGGAAGACACCAACAGATCAGCAAAAACGTAAACTAAGACTTCAAAAGTCATCTTCACCTGGATTCTGAACTCGTGGAATCATAAAAAAAAGGATACATTAAAAAAAAAGTCCATTGAAAACCATAAAAATCACTTTAAAGATTAGTTATAAAATATTTCTCCCATCTGCTTCTCATCCGTGTCTTCAAAGCCCCAAGATGCCTTACCCCACCCCGGCAGCCTCATACATACGAACACCTTCTAAAGCTTTTCTCCCACCCGCCAGATTTTTCTACTCTACAAAATGCATGCTCATAACCAGAGTAAACCACTGCTTCTATGTGTGTACTGCTAAATATTGAACAGCGTTACTCTGGGCAGATGGAGATTGAAGCTAACCTGATTTTGATTACACTCCCAAGAGTTATATGCACAAAATGGTTCACAAGATGAGTCATGAGCACCAGCTTGCAGACCTTCACGGCTCTTTCTGAAGGAGAAGGCAGGTTGAAATCAAGACGGGGCCAACTGATGCAAACATAAATCCCTGTGTGCTTATGCATGGTCCCTAGACCTTCCCTCCCCAGGGGGAAAGATCTGGGATTACTGCAGAAGAAATTCAACGCAATTCTCTTCTTCTGTCTTCTCACTATAGGTCACAGCGTGCTAGGTTCTGTGTTTGTATTTGTTGATGCTCTTCCTGAGGCAGAATTCTAAAATGATAACTCCCAACAGAAAAATATCTCATTGCTCCAAACAAATACAGAAGTTTTTGATTAGTTGAGTAGGTTGCTTCAGTTTACTATTTTTTAAGTTTAAAAAGTTAATTGCTTTTTCAAATCTTTAAATTTTGATTCAGTCAGTATAAGTATGACTGGTTCTGGTAACCTGACAAGTTCATTACAAAAGAAGTGAACCACATCCTCGATGTTTTTTTTGCTCCAAGACAGGTCTTCTCTGTTAACAATCCTGGCTGTCCTGGAACTCTCTTTGTAGACCAGGTTGGCCTGAAACTTATACCTCTGCCTCCTAAGTGCTGAGATCAAATGTGTGCGGCACTATGGCCCAGCCACGCCTAGAATTTTAGCTTAACGCCCGCATCTGTTGATGCACATTCATTGCTCAGCATTTGATGCAAAGTGCGTCCTTCTTCAAATAAATGACTGGAGGTGATTAGACGGCACCTGTGGGAGTAGGGTGACGTCTCGGTGGGTAGAGCCCTTTGAATCCCCACAGTGGTGTGTGTCTGTAATCCCAGCACTCCTGCAGCAAGATGGGAAGCAGAGATAAGGAGAAACCCTAGAAGCTTGTACGTTGTGGAATATTATGTTACATTTGTTTATGCTGTGGGACATTTGTTTAATGATGCAAAAATGTGCTGCATTCTTTTATGCTGTATTTGTTTAACTCTGTGAAGCTGTGTTAGTTTGCCTGTCTAAAACACCTGACTGGCCTAATAAAGAGCTGAACGGCAGTAACTAGGCAGGAGAAGGACAGATGAGGCTGGCAGGCAGAGGAAACAAATAGGAGGAAAAATCTGGAAGAGGAGATCAAGAAGCAAGAGAAAGGAGGAGGGGAGGATGCTCCAGCCACCCAGTCACACAGTCAGACACAGAGTAAGAAGGAAAGAAAAGATACACAGAAATGGGGGGGGGGGGGAGTAAAAGCCCAGAGGCAAAAGGTAGAAGGGATAATTTAAGAAAAGCTGTCTAGAAATAAGACAAGCTAAGGCCCAACATTCATAAGTCTTCATGTGTATTTATTTAGGAGTTGGGTGGCTGGCTCCCAAGAGTAAAGAGTAAAAACCAACTGCACTTGTAAACCAGCCAACAGTATGTGCCAGCGTGGACAGCAGAGACCAACAACTGAGGCTGTCCTATGACCTCGACATGCCCCACATCACTTGAGCATGTGTGCCAAGGCACAGGCACACACACACACATGTGCATACACACACACAGGCACGATATAGCACCTTTGGCAAAGGTAGATCAGTGGGCTAGGAGTGTTCATAGGAAGAGTGCTTACATAGCAAGCATAAAGTCCTGAGTTTGAGCTTAAGGACCTAAAAGCATAGGTATAAAAATAAAGGCATACTTATGCCACCTGCCCCACCTCCAAACCCAAAAGACTCAAGGGCATGACCTCACAGGCTCACTGGGCTGCCATGTCCAAACAGCATGGGAGCTTCAGAAGCATCATTAATCATACTTGAGAGTCAAGAGACAAGTCTCCTTAACTCATTGACTTGAGAGGCTGGGCATTTACTGAATTCTATACTTGTGCTGGTTTGAATAAAAATGACCTCCATAGGTCCATAGTGAGTGGCGCTATTAGGAGGTGTGGCCTTGCTGGAGTAAGTGTGGCTTTGCTGGATGAAGTGTGTCACGAAAGGGTGGCCTTTGAGGTCTCAGAAGTTCAGGTCAGGCCTAGTGGTTCAGTCTCTACCTGCTGCCTGTGGATCAAGATGTAGAACTCTCAGCTCCTTCTCCAGCACCATGTCTGCCTGCACACGGCCATGCTTCCTGCCATGACAATAGTGGACTAACCTTCTGAAACTGCGAGCCAGCCCTAATTAAATGTTTCCCTTTAAGAGAGTCACGATGGTTGCAGGGTGGTGGTGGCTCGTGTCTCTAATCCCAGCACTAGGGAAGCAGGGGCAGGTAGATCTTTGAGTCCAAGGCCAGCCTGATCTACAGAGAGAATTTCAGGACAGTCAGGGCTACATAGAGAAATCCTGATTCACAAAACAAAACAAACAGACAAAAACCAAACAAGCAAATAAAGAAGCATTGCTGCGGTCATGGTATCCCTTCACTACAATAAAAACCCTAAAACAGCGTTCTTCCACCCTAATCTCCAAACACTGCACGTCTCCATCTGGATTCTCCAGAAACCCAAAAAAGACTAAGAGAACTGAGGGACAGAGATGCTTGTCTACAGATGGAGACAGAAACACTGAGGTTAGCTGTAAGGCATCATGTCTGCTGGCAAGCCTGAATCTCAGGGCAGGCTGGTCATCAGTGTTGATGTTAAGGTTTGACTGGTCTCAACCAGGCACTGTATTACATAAAACTGCCAAGTCCATCTTGACAAAACTCCCTTCTTGAGAAGCCTAATGTATTTGTTTGTTTGTTTAACTTTTGCTCCTAAGGTTTTCAACTTGCTGTATGAAGCCCATCTATATTATCAACTCATTGTGGGCTGAGGGCAAAGTGCAGTTACTAAGTACACGCTTAGCATGCTCAGGACCCAGTGTGACCTCTAGCACCTAAACACAACACGGAGTCAACTAATAGTCAATGTTAAACCCATCTATAAAATGCACACATGTTAGTGTTAGACAGAGTTACTGAATACCTTAATCTGGCTAAATTGAATACAGAAAACTGTCGGTCTGTTGGAAGTGGCTGCTGCTTATCATGAGACTAGCTGTTTACAGCTTTGTGCACACAGATAAGCACCGGAGAAGCCGGGAAAGCGAGGCAAACTACTTACCTCTTCAATGGTATGAGGAGCACAACCGCTCTTCTCAAATGCCAGGGATGATGTGGTTTTACAACCTGATGACCCTTTGCCCTCTAATGAGACAGGCTCTGCTGTATCTCCCAAAATTTATGCTTTTACTTATCCAAGACCTTTTCTCCTAAACCTTGAGCATTGCTTTTAGACCATAAAACACACTCTTATGAGTAAGGTCACGTATGCCTTACAACAGCCCAAGTGACTTCTGTGTTATCTTAGGGGCAGGCCAATCCTGACACCACAGGCATTAAGTTTACCTCAGTCAAGCTCCCTAGACCCTAAATCTTGGGCACTGTCTCTGAGCCAGCAGTACCCATTCTTATGAAAGAAGCCAGATGTACTTTGTAAAGAATCTCAATGTAAACATGTCTTAAATCGTTGTGCATTTGGGGCTGAGTTAATTGTTATCCGAATACTTTTATGAAAAATTGTGCTGTGCTTAAATGGCTAAAGCAAAATGATCTGGGCCAGACTCTGGAAGTCCTGGTCCAGCACTGGTTACAATAAAACCGGGCTGAACGGAGTTTCATTCTGGTCTCTTGGTGGATTGGATTTTCCCTGCCTGCTGTAAAGCCTGCAGGGGGATCACCACAGTTACAGGTGCAGCAGGTGTGATCAAGCAGAACATCTCAGAGCATCCCTGCTTCAAAGCAGAAAAGCAAAGCATCATTAATAGAAAATTCTTTTTTGAAACTTTAAAAATTTATTTCAGAAGAAGCATTGACCAATCATACTCAAGAGCCAAGGGATGAGATCACATGACTCTGACTTGAGCGGATCAGGCTTCTACTGACCTCTATACTCTTCCACCCTACTATCCAAGCCACTGTGAAGAAGGGCTTGCATACATCTGGTTTTGTATGCATGTATGTGTATGTATGTATGTAGTATGTATGCTCACTGTGTGCAAGTGATATCCACATTGGTCAAAAGGGGGCACTGGATCCTCTGGAACTCCAGTTAAGAGAGTGGTAAGCTGCCTTGGAAGTGCTAAGAATCGACCCTTGTTGTCTGGAAGGCGGCCAGTGCTCTTAATGGCTGATCTCTTGGCAATGTGATTTCTCCACGCCAAGGCAAGGGCAGCAGCCAGGTCTCAGGCAGTGCAAGACTGGGAGGAGACACTCAGCTCAGAAAAGAGCTAAACTCGATAGTGTTGATCTCTGCTTGGTGGGCACTGATTTCAAAGGCATCTGCAAAGATTTCCGTTGGAAATGATGGAGCTAAAGAAATATGTTGCTGAAAAGGTTAAGTGTTATTTTGAGGAATTGAGGCGAAATGTCAGTGTCACCTTCTAGCAGTCCTAATAGGTTAAATATGTCTGCCATCACTTTCAGTGATCTATGTGTCTGCTACTGGACTCCTGAGACCTGGTCTGAATCCCTGCCCCAGCCCTACCGGACTTCACAGTTTTGTGTGACGAAATGCCTGAGAGAGACCAATCAAACCCCAATAGCAACCTAACTAAATTTTGGTTTGCTTCTTAATAAAGAGATTGGTGATTCAGACATGTAGAAGCCAAGTCAGGTTTATCAGACTTACGAAGTGTACGCTCCCACTTCTAAGTTCACGATGGAATTGGTCAGGGAGAGCCTTCTTCCCTTCCTCTAGAATACAATGGGCTGCAACAATGCACATGTGTAGTCCCGGCACTCAGGAGGCTGAGGCAGGAATACCACTTCAGCTTCAGAGTTTGAAGCAGTCAGAACAACTTGGGGGTGAGGATAGGGGTGTGCCAACAACAGCTACTTTTGAGTACTTTTTCCTCCTCTTGCCAGCTGATGAACATATTTAATTCTTCATCTTTCTCTGGCTGGGGAGCCTCTGCCCATACATTGGCTTTTACTAGATTAACAAAGATACTCATTTGTAAAAAAAGAAGGGCAGAGTCAGGGAGAAGCCATGTAGCCCTGCTGGAGACAGACGCCGGAACTTTAACTGGTAAGCCACAGCCACGTGGCCATACACAGATTAATAGAAATGGGTTAAATTAATGTATAAGAGTTAGCCAATAAGAAGGTAGAACTAATGGGCCAAGCAGTGGTTTAATCAATACAGTTTCTGTGTGGTTATTTCTGGGGTCTGAGCGGCCGGGAAACAAACAAGTGGTGAAGCAGCCTCCACCAACATTTGTTCTTCAGAGGAATGTCTCAGGGTTACTCTTGCTGCAATAAAACACCATGACCAAAAGGACATTGAGAAGAAAGGGGTTTATTTGGCTTACATATCCTGATTACAACACAGAGGGAAGCCAAGGCAGGAACTCAAACCAGGCAGGACTTGGGAGGAAGAAGCTAATGTAGAGGCTGTGGAGGAGTGCTGCACATGGGCTTGCTGCCCAGAGTTTGTGGAGCCTCCATTTTTATAGAACCCAGGACGACCAGCCCAGAGATGGTGCCACCCACAAGGCATGAGCCCTCCCCCATAAATCACTAATTAAGAAAACGTCCTCCAGGCTTGCTTGGCCGGATCTTCTGAGGCATTTTGTCAATCGAGGCTCCCTCCTCTCAATGACTCGCCCTTGTGTCAACTTGACATAAAACTAGTTAGTACAATGGATAGTTAAGAAAAATGGCGACAGAGGAAGTTCTGCTTGTGATGTCATCTGGGACCAATCTGGCCCTTTTCGCTTCTGCCAACCGTGTACTCGCGCCAATCCATGGATGGTGATTTACTCTACCTGTGCTCACTCTGCCTGCTGTCTGACCCGAGCCAGGTCGTTACTAGGCTACGCCTCAGTCATTTCCACCTTCTTCAAAGGAAGCTATGATTGTATACAGGCCTTTCGAAGGTTTCTGATGTCTGCTGGATTAGGAAGCCTTAACAAGGCTACCTCTTAGATAAGCACAGAGGACTGAGGGGCTTCTGTAATTTATGGAGGAGCTGCAGGGGCTGGCTCCTCCTAAGAGATGCTGTCTGGGGCTCTGGCAAGGCAGCCTATGGTGAGTCCAGAAGTTAAGGCCCACTGCCAATGTGCGGTCCTTCCCTAGACATGACGAGAGAGGACAATTCCACCTTCAGCCTTTGTTTCTCTTCTTCATAGAGAAAAAGTTTATCTTGCGGACCTCTGAAAGACATGTGGTTCCAGTTATGTGTTTCGTCTACACTGGAGACCACATGACTTTAATGACAAGGCTGTAAGAGCGTGAATCAAGCAAATTCATTTTGTTATATTGCAACAGAGGCTTGATGGCGAGAATGGCCTCCTGGAGACAGTGTATTCTAGTGAGAAAGCATGGAGGGTCTATATATACTTCCAGGTCATGTGAAAATTTTTTTAAGTTTTTCATTTATAAAAGAATTTTATTGGCATATTCTTCTATATCCAGGTCAACTTCAAGACTAAAAACAAAATGTCATAATATAATTCCTGACAAAAAAAATGTGGTTAAAATTCTGGTTCCTGTACATGTAAAATCAGATTTTACCGTATTGTGTGCAGGATAAGTGACCTGGAACAGTCATCTGATGTGGGATTCCCCTCGGTATGCTGTGAATACCATTGGTTAATAAAGAAACTTTCTTAGGCCTGTGATAGAGTAGAAAAGAGCTAGGCGGGGAAAACTAAACTGAATGCTGGGAGAAAGGACGTGGAGTCAGGGAGAAGCCATATAGCCCTGCCAGAGACAGACATGCTAGAACCTTGCAGGCAGGCCACGAGCTTTGTGATAAAATATAAAATTATGGAAATTAAGATGTAAAAGCTACCAATAAGAAGTTAGAGCTAATAGGCCAAACAGTGACTTAATTAATACAGTTTCTGTGTGGTTATTTTGGAAGTCTGGGCAACCAGGAAATTAACAAGTGGCCTCCTTACTACAATCGTCACAGTCTCTCAGCATAAAGTACACCATTTTCCATGAAACCTAACCAAGTGCCAATGATAACACAGCCCAGCCATGCTGTATAAGAGGAGTTTATGCTCTTTAAATTAATCCATATGCAGATGGAGATGAGGAGGGAAAGAGAGGAAGGGAGGGAGGGAAGGATGGAGGAAAGGAAAGATGGGGGAGTATTTTAACCATATATCAATCAGTCCACTTAAAAGTTTCTAAGGATCGAAAGTACCTGTCCTGGTGTGCCAAAGTCCCGCCTTGCTGTGCACCTCCAATTACCTAGCAAGCTATGTGCTTCAGACAGGCTTCGGGGGAAGCAGAGCATGTGACATGACATGAGCCAGAGTGGCTTCCAGCTCTGCCTCCAGCACTAATGGCTCTAACTATGTGACTAGTCGGAATATGTGTCAAATGACAGATACTCCCCAGCTCCTCTTCTCCTCCTCTGAAATAAGAAGAGACTCGCTGCTACCTTATGACTGCTATCAGAAAGATTGCAAGTGACAGTGGCCATCTCATAAAATCCTCCCTGTAACCTTGTGGATGAAACTGTCACTTCCCCTTCGAGCTGTAAAGTTCCTCACACATACAATGACACGGTCCAACATCATTCTTGAAAATGTGTTCAGACCTTGTACTGGGTGCTAAGGCCACAGAGATGAAGAGATGTGATCCATGTTTGGCAGGTTTTCAGAGTGCTCACAAGATAGATAAGTAAATAAAACAGCAGGAATGTTTTGTAGCAAGAGCCAAGCACACGCAGCTCAATATGAGCAGGTGCAAGAGAAGCATCTGCTAGGACAGATAGATATGACAGCCACTGCATCTGGAAAGAGAAGTGAAGCATTCAATGTGTTAACTAAACAGAAGGAAGCTGAGGGACAGGGACCAGCAGGCACGAGGATGAATAACATGACATCCCAACATTAACAGACTGCAAGCACTTGGCACTGCTTCAGTAACACTCTAACACAGGAGATGAGGAAAGGGCAAGAAATTCATGTCCCCGTTGAAAGCAAAGAATCCTAGTCCTTCTTCTTAATGGCACTGCAGCCTTGGCAGGCGGGCCTTGAACTTAATTACTCTGGGTCTTGGTTTCTTCATCTGCAAATGCCAAGCTGTTGTTATTGGGCACTGGGGACCATCAACTAATGATGATTATCTCTGAACTTCTGAAAGATTCTATGGAGTGTACAGTGTATCCGACTGTGTGTCAGATCCTCACTGAGCACAGACGGGCTGACTACGTCCTAAGAGGCTGAGGGAGGACATCACGTGGGACAAGTAAATCGTCCCCAGGGTGTGCTCCCACAAGCTTCTCCCTTGCAGCCAACAGTAAAGCCACTGTGGCTTTGACCGAGGACAGTCTTTAGAGGTGAGATGAACGCCACTTCGTGAGCCAGCGTCTACACAAAATCCTCCAATTGTTCTTTCCTCCTGGTGCTGAGAACACATGTTTGCTTGGAACCATGGATTAGTAGGTGCCTGGTGGTCCTGGGGCAACTTCTTGGTGTAAACATAACACCATCATATTTTCAATTCTACAGGAAGTTCCTGAATGTAATGGGAAAAAGAAAAAAACAAACCAAACCCAGAAGGGTACTGGAGATGCAGTTCTGAGGCTGAGTGTGTGCATTGTGTTACAAAACCAGAAAAAAAAATGGAAACAGGAAGAGAGGAGGGAAGGAAAAAGAGAAGCAGGGAGGGAAAGGAAGGACAAAGAAAAGGAAAGGAAGGAGGCAGGGAGAGGTCAGGGTAGGGGAGAGGAGAAGAAAAGGGAAGGAAAGGAGAGACTAAGTGGGGCGGGGGAAAGAGAAGGGAGAAAAAGGGAGGGTCAGGGTCGCCACCATCCGGCTATTAGGCCTGTGCACTGGCTATGCAGTGAAAACGAGTGTGACTGAGGAGAAATAGTGCACAACCCGAGTCTCTCAGCTGCTGAGAAGCCCTCCTGGGACCCAGACACTGATGGTCTTTTCTCTCCTGTGGTGTCTAGAGCTCTAGGCCCCCAGCCTCTCCCACTTCACTCTCAGACTCCAGAATCCCGAGCCCTGCTTGGAGGACTCACAGTTCTCAAGAAACACTGAGGTTTGAGGGCTTCTGCATTCCTATAGCACAGTACTAGGATGCTCTTGACACACAGGAAGGCGGGAAATGGGGAAATCACCAGTTTACACCCACAGCAGTGGCCGTGCTGGTCGGTTGTCTACTATTATCGTAATTACCCTCCATCATGTGCTATCCTGGGGGACAGTCAAGATGCAAGCAGCATCAGTGAGGACTTATTAAAGCAACAGGAAGCTACAGACCCAAAAAAAAGCAATGGCTGTTGGAGAACAGGATAGACTATGGAAAAATATAGAAGACAAAACTGCCCTTGGAATTTTCTAGAGAGGATTACCCGTGGGGGAAGACCATGGAAGTTAGTGGCACCATCACATGTGCTGGGATCCCTGGCAGAATGAAAAGGAGAAAAGCAGAATGCTAAGCTCTGGCATTTTCTTCCTGATCTATCAGGATGTGAGAAGGCAGCCACCTGACACCACCGACAGGAACGAGTCGGCCACCTTGCCTTCCTGCCATGGCATATGGCTGAACTGTGAGTCGCGTTAAACTTCTCTTTCCTTAGGCTTCTGTGTCATGGAGTCCGTCCCAGAGAGGAGGGAAGTGACAGACACACTCCTCCAAATCCTGCTCTCAGCTCCAGGTTAGCTAGTGGGGCAAGCCTCCTGGTTTATCAGGTTCAGAACTTTCTGAGTCTATTTTACAGTTTCCTTCCTTATTTGCTGGTTTCTGGTTTAAGGCGAAGAGATCAAGAGGTAACTGAGCAAGCATGAGTGCGAAAATTAACAGCAGAACTCAGAGTTCTTACTGATGGCTGGAATGATAAGGACGATACAAAATCTCACCTCTTTCAGAGTGCGTGTTGTGGTTGAAGGGAAACAAGGTGATGCTTGCCTTTGCCTTGGTTCTTTAGCAAAGACAAATGGGAGGATAAAACAAGGCTGTAAAGCTAGATGAGATAACTGGGAAACAAACTCAGGGCATTTTCACCTGGGGAAGTGGTCTCTAAGAATGTATTGTTCTTACTGCTGGCTTTGGGGAAGCATGAAACTTATCAGTGAGAAGTTAGGGGAAGACTTATTTCCCTCACATTCTGTCATGCAGTCCAGATATTCACCAAGCTGGCTGATTTAATGAAGTCACTTGCTGCCACTCCTTTGGCCTGCCCTCTCCTCTCTGCTCCACAAAGTGCTCACAGATACATCAACTGCCTCCCTTCATTGCCATGAAGCTGTTTACAGCGTGACCACAGCCCGCCAACTCGAATCAAAGTGAGTATGGACTTTGTAGGGGAGGATCACAAAAAGGCAAGTTAGGACTTGGTTCATGCAGACAGTCCTGGTTTACAGTCACTGTCCTGATGTGTTCCTTGCCAACACTTTCTTCCCCCTTAACCTGTGCCACTGCATATAATAAACCATACAGTCACTGTAACCGAGTAACTCTGAATTCAAATCTCAGGGCTGACTTTCCGTGTTATATACTTGGTACAGCTTGGAACATCATTTAACTTCCCTAAGCCCGTCACATGGAGGTGATAATATGCATCATTAAAGGCCTAAGACCTTAGCGAGATGTCTAGTACTTGGTAAGAACACGGCAGACTGCTGGGTGGTGGTGACCCACATCTTTAATCTCATAACTCAGCAGGCAGAGTCAGGTGGAATCTGAGTTTGAGGCTAGCCTGGTCTACAGAGTGAATTCTAGTAAAGCCTGGGCTACACGGAGAAGCCCTGTCTCAAAACAAACAAACAAAAAGAACACAGCAGACAATTGCTGTAATTACAAATCCTTAAAAACTTGCTCAAATGCAGCCGCATTGCTACAAGCCACAACATTATACAGTAATTGCTCAGCTGTCATTTCACAAGCAACATATCAGAATCAAGGGACCTGATAAAGGCGAAAGCCAAAAGGCAAAGGCTGTCCTTTGCTGTAGCTTTTTTGCTGTAGCTGACTTCCCTTCTTGTTACATATCAGTGCTTAGGGTCTAGGCACAGAACATCCCATTTAAGATACTCACAGACCTCCAAGGACATAGAATTAGCAGCTGTTTGGGTTTTTTTCCCTCCTTAAAAGATTCTTAACTCCTTATACTCACTTTCACCTCAGTTTACTGATGATTCTAATTCAGGAAATTTGCAACTTGTGTTTTACCCTCAAGGACAGCAGAAGAGAAGATTAACTGCAGCCCAGAGACAGACCCACAGCACCCACGATCTGAACGGCTGATAACAGCATAGCCGAGGACTGATCATTTAGAGGCCTGGGTCCCTTCGCTTAGAGCAGTAAATCTAATCCAGGCCTAGGCCCATATGTGTTTTCTGATCAAGAGCTTAATCATTAGCTTCTCCATGACTGTTTACGCAGGTTGCCTGGTTACCTGGTAGCCTCTCTGTTTGCTGGGAGGAAAGAAGCTGAGAGCTGATTTAAACAACCTGTACCCTATTCATAACTTGACTGAAAACAAACTTTTTAGCTCTTTACTAACCACCTAAAAATCTAGCGTAGCACACCAACTTTTCTCTCCAGAATTCCCTGATGGTTTAATTCCTTTCTTAACTAACTTTCCCCATTAAGGAGTTCACCGGATGTGTACTAGCCACTCTCATGGATCTCTCTCTCTCTCTCTCTCTCTCTCTCTCTCTCTCTCTCTCTGTGTGTGTGTGTGTGTGTGTGTGTGTGTGTGTGTGAGAGAGAGAGAGAGAGAGAGAGAGAGAGAGAGAGAGAGAGAGAGAGAGAGAGAGAAAACCCTTATATAATTTTCTATGGGGGAAAAGAATTCTGGCCCTGGAACCTGCTAGGACTGGGAAATTGTTGGTTTTAAGGATATGACAGGGAATGTTTGTAACCGGTAGAACAAGAATAAAAAGAGAAGAGAAGAATAAAGAAACATGGACAGACCATTCCCACTGTGAGGAGACTTCTTTACCCTCAGATTTCTAGCCCTCCTTTAGCTCGTCTTTAACTGAACCCTGTGACCACATCTCCCATCTGGACCCTCAAACAGACTCACTCACCCTCCTCCCCCCAGACTTGCCAATGTTATACCTCCATCAACTGCATCCTCCCTATTCTTCTAGGCTAAACCTGAGTTGGGTAGCAGTCTCCTCCAACACCAGATGCTTATACCTCATTACCCACCTGTGCCATTTAACAACCTGCTGTCTTACATAGACTTAGCATCATTACTTCTTGTTTCTGCCATCAAGGAAACTGCTCTTTCCTTAAGGAAGAAAATGTTCTCTCTCCCACGTAAATCCCATAGCCCCAAACCAGGACTCTGCATCTGTGCCAAGTGCTCCGTAAAACTTGCAAGCCCTAGACAAGACGTGAATGAGATCCAAGAAACTAGCATCTGTCTAAGTGGGAGTATAGAGTTTCCCCTGAGAACAACAACAACAACAAAAATCTAGAAATATAAGCATGGCACTTAAATTTGAGGTTTTCCTTCATTTTGTTTCTGTATCCTTTCCCTCAGCTTTCTTATTAAGCCATGAAGGCAGATGGGGTGTAATGGATGATCAAAAGCTTCTTACATACTTAAAACACAACTGCAGTCATCATTGAACCCCAGGCATTCAACATCAGATAAAACCTGGTTTCCTTAAACCTCTGCATGTGCTTTCAGGTTGGCTTGTAAAGGCAGAGCCTTTTTTAAAAGTTTCATGTATATAATAATAATAATAATAAAATCATTGAACCCTTGAGTGCAGACAGTTCTAGATAATCTGCATACAGGGGGACCAATAGGTAAATGTTTCAAAACTTGATGAATTTAGATAACCATTTTTTTCTCTAGGTCCTATCTGAATTTGTATATTATGTGGGAATATGGTATGATTTAAACTCTGACCAACAACACAATAGTTTTCAAAACAGCAGACCAAATGTATACCGTTATCTACAGGTAAACATGTACCCTTTCTTATTTGTTTCTTATAGGAAAAGCACTTTCTATAAAATGGAAATAAAGTAGATAGGTCTGCTGTGCTTGAGATGAATAACATCGCAAGAAATAATTCAGCATCGAGTTTCTGTGGTCAAAAAAGCATTTCAATATCTCCATAGAACCTCTGTCCGACAACAGATGGAGACAGAGACCCACATCGGAGCACTGAACTGAGCTCCCAAGGTCCAGTTGAAGAGCAGAAGGAGGGAGAAGATGAGCAAGAAAGTCATGTCCACGAGGGGTTGATCCACCCACTGAGACAGTATGCCTGAGCTAAGGGGAGCTCACCAAAGCCAGCTGGACTGGGACTGAACAAACATGTGATTCAACTGGACTCTCTGAATGTGGCTGACAATGGGGGCTGACTGAGAAGCCAATGATAATGGCACTGGGATTTGTCTCTACTGCATGTACTGGCGTTTTGGGATCCTAGTCTATTTGGATGCACATCTTTTTAAGCCTGGATATAGGGTGGAGGGCCTTGGACTTCCCACAGGGCAGGGTACCCTGACCTCTCTTAGGACTGGAGGGGGAGGGGAGAGGGTAAGTGGGATAACAGGGGGGAAATGGGAGGAGGGGAGGAAGTGGAAATTTTGAATGGTATTATTTATAAAACAATAAAAAGAGAAAAAGAAAGCATTTCAATGTAACAGGAGTTTTAACTGTATGCCAAGCACCAGGAAGTCAGTTGGGAATGACAGAGGAGATGCTCCACCTGTGTGTGCTGAGTGTTTTCCAGAGCACGACATTCCCCACCTACACCCCCATATCTCAACCCTTCTCACCCCTTGTTCTCCCCGCACCCCGCCTGTTTGTCCCATTAGCCGACATTGATCGCATAGCCCTAAGTGAGCAAGCTTCATCTCCCACAGCCTTAGTATTCTCTATAAAGGAAAGCAACGAATGTTTATGATCTTCCCTAAATAACAAGTCCCCTCACACCAAGTGTCCTAATTAGTGCCAGTTCTCAGTGACCAAGTGAGGCACAGCGTTCTATACAAAGCTCTGCTGAGGAGGAATCGCTAATAAAAAAAAATTAAAAAGCAAAAAACCATGGCCTCAAGTGCAGAAGTAGACAAAATCCTTTCACAAATGAGCTCCTCAAAAGGGAAAAGTAACACCTGGGGGAAATGCCCCCCTCCATAGTTAACAGAAACGTGTGCTACAATCAATACATACCATGTACAGCTCAGTAGTTTACCACACTACACAGGGAGCATAAAGCTTTACAGACCTTCCGATGCACTGGAAGTCGTTCAAAACCTTTGAAAATAGCATCTTAGGACTAATAACGCTACTGGGGGTAAATATCTGAAGGGCAAATAAAAGTTCAATGCATTCATAACCCTAGTGTAAAACTAAAATGAAAAGGGCGAGTTCAGTTTTCCTATGATCTCACTCCTGTTCTCTGTGAACATGACAGGTGGAGAGGGGCTCAGGTGAAGGTGGAGGAAGAGGAGGGAGGATGCAAGCAGAAGGAGAGGCCCTAGAGCCACTGGAGAGCTGGTTTTAATGTCTCGGGGTCTCTGTTTTCTCTTAAAGCATCCAGCACCTGACCGCTCCCAGAACAAATTACCACTCTAAACCCACTTGCCTGCCTACCCCGGCTCTGCAAGAAAATACCCACCCACTAAGAGGAATGCATTCATACTGATGGCTGGGTTCATGCAAAAGCCCTCAATGTCAGGAAGGAACTCAAAGTTTCTGGAAACTGAAAGGCCAGAGTGGCTGCAGTCCAGCAAGCCAGGACAGAATAGTTGGAGACAGACTCAGAAACGAGCAGAAATGTTTCCTGAACAGCCAATAATATGTTTATTGGGCTCTCAATAAGTTCTAGGTACCATACCAGGCTCTGGGGATACAGGACTGTAAAGTTAAATGAATTTAATCATTAGAGCCCTTCCCATAAAATGCTCGGATTCTGAGAAATAGAACAGACAAATACTATACCAGCATTATCCTTTTATTTCACGGGATATGTTTCAAGACCCCTCAGCTGATGCCTAAAACTGCATATAGCACTAAACCCTAGATAAACTGTTTCTAATTCATGCAATCTAAGTTAGGCACAGCAAGAGATGAACAATAGCTAATAATACAATAGAACTATAACACATTAGTGCAATAAAACCACCCACGTCCCTACTCCTGTGTTTCAGGTTCATTATTCAGAAAAATAAGGGTTACACAAGCATTGCCCGACACCACCCCAGTAAAGGTGACAACAGAAACGGCTAACAGTCAGGTAGCTTATACAGCATGGATGCTGTAGATGAAGGGATGGCTTATGTCCTGGGCAGAATGGATCAGGAAGACACCGAGTTCATCACGCTTCTCTAAACATACAACCTGAAGTTTACGAATTGTGCGTAACTGAAATTTTCAAGGAAAAACTTTAGAGTATGGAAAACTGAAACCACAGATAGTAAAACCCCAGAGAAGGGGGTACCACTGTGATATTAGGGCATATGAGATGAAGAATGAAGGAAAGAGAGTCGGGGGATGGCCCAAAGGGAGGCAATCTGACCAAAGATTGGAGGGAAATGGGAAATAAGCAAATCCAAAAGAATGGTTCAAAGGGAAATACAGGTGCACAGGACCTGAGGCAGGGGGATGCTCAGCAAGTCTCGGGGACAGCAGGGAGGCCACCTAGCACAACATCACAGTCTTTGCTACACATGCTGAAAGCCAACCTGGGCCACAATCCAGGTGAGTTACAGCCTCGGCTGGGAGAAGACAGTGCTGCCGGGCAGAAGGGGACAGAATGACACATACTCCTCAGACAGTTCCAACTTCCATGTGAGTGAGCTGGCTTCCAGTAAGACTGGGCCTCCCTGTTGCTCTAGTATAGACTGGAGCTCCCTGTGGCTGTATTATAGACTGGACCACCCTGTTGCTGTATTATGGACATGAGAAGTTGCTGTTTCCAAAGTCATGAAACTTGATTTGGCTTAAATGTCAGAAGCACATACTCATTTCTGCTCAGTTTCATCCATGCACAAGTTGTATCTGGATGGAGCAGTCTCTTTAAAGATGCAAGAGGATGTCAGTAAGCCGGGAACATCATCCTCAACATGTCTCGCTCAATTACCCTCCAGACACTCATGTCCAAATCTCATTAGGCTGGGCTTCTGGGTCAGCCAATACCTAAGAGGATATTAAAGCATACGCAAACCTTTTCTTATCCCCTCACCCAGACTGTACAAAGAGAGCCCTTGACTCAGTTCGTATACCCACCGTTTTCAATCACTAACAACATCCGACTGAGACATTGTAAAGCCAAGATCGAAGCTTACAGATTTCTGCTAGAGAAAGATTGACTATGAACATACTGTCACATGATTGTGTTTGGGATCCCAGAGTTGACTAAGAGAGAAACGAAAGGGCGGAAGAGCTAGATCAGTCATCAAAGCATATCTGGAAGTCCCATGCTGACAAACCCTAGCTCACCCCAGGGCACCCATCCACACAAACCAGCAGGAAAAGAAGTACGTGAAGAAAGCCCCAGCAGAAAGTCCTGCCCTGGTGGTTAAGCGGACACTGCTCTCCGGTTTCCCAGAAGACACGTGGTACTA
Organism: Microtus pennsylvanicus; assembly: GCF_037038515.1. Classification (NCBI taxonomy): domain Eukaryota; kingdom Metazoa; phylum Chordata; class Mammalia; order Rodentia; family Cricetidae; genus Microtus; species Microtus pennsylvanicus. The sequence goes on along the minus strand of NC_134590.1, from coordinate 53,758,964 downwards.
CTCAGGGCAATTGTTTAAGAAACTCTAAAGCCTGGAAAGAAGCCACTTTGGTTTGTTTCCTTCTGATGCACACCCAGCAACAATAGCCTAAGAGGATAAGTTTCACACACAGTTCAGGGGACAGCAAGGAGACACAATGCCTAGGGGGCGTTCCAAATGAAGTCCGCACACAGGTCACAGCCAAGGACTCGTCTCTGTGTATTTGAGGGCATGCTGTTGAAGACGTTACCATTTTTAAATGAACAGACCGTATCAACTGTATTTAGTCTTTATCATAACTTTTTGTCTATTTATCCGTCTGTCTGTCTATCAAGACAGGGTTTCTCTGTACAGCTCTGGCTGTTCTAGAACTCACTTTACAGACCAGGCTGACCTCAAACTCAGAGATCTGCCTGCCTTTGCCTCCTGAGTGCTGGGATTAAAGGTCTGTGCCACCATGCTTGGCTCATCACAACTTTTTTTTGGTTTATACTGTGTCTTTTACATCATGTATCTTGATCCCATTCATTTCCCCATCCCTTCAAATCTGCCCACTGCCCCTGTGCCCCCTCCCAACTAAAACAAAATTTAAGAGAAAAAAGGAAAAATATAAAAATGGGAAAAATTATAAATCTCATAATGGAAACTACAGTGTGACACAGTAAGTCACACCCTAGACCCCTTTGCCTATAATCTTTACTTGGAAGTGTTCCTTGCGAAGAGTTCTAGGCTTCCAGTTTCTACAACAGTACCAAGGCCGGGCCCTCACGAGCTAGGATTCTTCTTGAGCATCCTATTGTTGCCCTGTTTTGTGGAGATCCTGAAGCTTTGGGTCTGTGGGTCAGGTTCCTTCACATGTTCCGATAGGTCATTGATGGGGTAGATGTTGTGGCAGGTGAAGTCATAACCCTGAGTGTGGGCCTGGGCAGCTGTAGGGTTACTCCACCAGATGAGAAATAGAGACAGCTCTTCCATGTTTAGAACTTCGGGGCTGGCTTACTCATGCCTGTGCTCCTAGGGTGGCTCTCCCACTCTTATGACCACAGGACCAGCTCTCCCACCTGCCCCAGGCATTGATAGGTGGGAAAAGAGGGCAACCCTCCCCGACTTATGCCACTACAAGACAGATGAGAATTGGCGACCCTCTCCTGTGCTTACTACTTTGGGGCTGGCTTATCCACACCACATTAACTGGGTTGGCTCTGCTGTGCTGCCCTGGTGAGGTGCAGGGTATGCTCTCCCGAGGGCTGCAGTTGGTTGAGGTCAGGGATGGCTCTTCCACTCTTAGGAACACCAAGCCAATCCTGCCACATGCCTCAAGTGTTGGTGTGTCGAGGAGGGCATCATTCCACCGTCCATGCTGCCACAAGACAGATGAGGGATAGGGGCATCTCTCCCACGCTCACAACTTCGGGGCTAGCTCACCACGACTGCTCTAACAGCGATGGAACCATTGTCATCACAACTTTTGAAATGGGTAAAAGTTACTTAAATGGCATTAGTCCTACTAGAAAAAAGAGAAGATCAAAATTGAAATAACTACTAGAAAAACTTAAGAATATCACATTTCAATATCTATAGGACAAGGCCTCAGGGATTTTTATTTATTTTTGTAGGAACTAAGAATCAAATTAAAATAGATACAATTCAAAATTTATTTAAAAGGCAATTAAACTTTTAAAACTAGAATGCATTAACTAAAACTATATTCAATCAGGCTAGTTGGGGTGGAACAGGATTGGAATTAGAAAGCAGAAGCAGGAGGAATCAAAGGTTCAAGGTCAACTTCAGCTATGTAGTTGTGATTTGGATGAGAATAGTCCCCATAGGCTCATGTTTGAATACTTGGACCCAGTAGGTAGAACTGATTGAGAAGGATTAGGAGGTGTGGCCATGCTGAAGGAAGTGTGTCACTGGGGGTGGACTTTTCCATTTCTAAAGATTTGTGTCATTCTCAGTGTTCTTGCTTTGCTTGCAATCAATACGTAGGCTCTGGGCTATTTCTGGTGTCTTGCATTTGCTCTACCATCATGGACTCTAACCCTCTGAAACTGTTAAGTCAATTATAAACTTTCCTCTATAAGTTGCCTTGATTGTGGTGTTTTATTACAGCAATCAAAATGTAACTAAGACAGAGTGAATTTAAGATAAGCCTGGGCCACAAAGGGAGACACTGTCTCAAGCTATGCGTGTGTGTGTGTGTGTGTGTGTGTGTGTGTGTGTGTGTGTGTGTGGAGAGAGAGAGAGAGAGAGAGAGAGAGAGAGAGAGAGAGAGAGAGAGAGAGAGAGAGAGGCTGAACAAAAGGTGTTAATTTTTCCTTTAAAAGTTATCTGTTACTGGGATTGTTAGGGTCTGAGCTGAGGCCCTGGCAGCCCCAACAAGCTAGGCTTGGCCACTCATCTATCAAAACAAACAAATAATAGCAAAAAGGTAGAAAAGGGAAATTTATTCAGTGTAACTATACTGGGAAGGAAGAAGAACAAAGAGGTCAAGTGACCTCCAAAGTACACCTCGGGCCCTGACATGAGATTTGGTTTTAAACAGAAGGCAGAACGTACGCATAACTAGTCAGTCCTGGACACAGTGTGGTTCTGCCTGCCGTCGACCCATCACTGTCTGCCCCAGTCTCTACAGTGAGAGGCATCTGATGGCCTGTGTGCATCTTTCCCTAGGAGACAAGTTCCTCTTCTGAAGACCCTAGGTTTCAGTCTTTTCCTTCTCCCAGCCTGAGACTCCTGAGGGATTCCAGTTTCTTTAGGTCCATTAATAGCCAAGTCATTTGCTAGCACAAGTTTATCTCACATCTTCATTTCTACCAGGATGGTTAAACCCCAGGAGCTGGTAAAGGCCAGCTATAAATACTGGGTCTATTCCTGTTTGGCAGGGAACACACAGCAACCCAGATATAGCATTTTCCCTGTGTCTGTCTACAGATTTTCTCCTCTGAAAGGACAGACACTGTGTGCTGGGGAGATGGTTCAGTGCAAGGATGAAGACCTCGATTTAGATTCCCCAGCAACCAGATAAGAGCCAGGCACATCCCTCATCTGTGACTGTAGACCAGTGCAGCAGAGACAGAGGGATCCTGAGGGCTCACTGACCAGCCAGTCTAACTGAAACAGCAAGCTCTAAGTTCAGAAAGAGATCTTATCTCAGAAAATAAGGTAGAGAAAGATAGAGAAAGGTACCAATATGGATCTTTGGCCTCCACATACACATTCACAGATATGAGCATCCACAATACACACAAGACAACACACACACACACACACACACACACACACACACACACACCAGCCTGCTCTAGTGTGGCATCATCTTAACCATAAATTACTTCTTCATTGTTCCTAATTTGCAAATTCTGAGGTACTGGGGGTTAGGACTTCCATATACGAATTGTGTAGATAAAATTCAGCCTATGACACCGAGTTTGCTAACCAGCTGTTGTCTGCTTTTCATATAAACTAATAATATAGTAACTAATGTGTGGTGACCAAATATCACCAGAAGTAAAGAGACAGGAATGTAAAGAAAGACATTGAGTGCTTTAAAAAATAAGTCAAAGACATGAGGATGTGGCTCAATGGGAGGTCACTGGAATCAATTCCCAGCACCACACACACACACACACACACACACACACACACACACATCAAATGTAAAGCTTTAATAAATGCCAGAGGTTTGGATGTATGAGGAAAAAATAAACTACAGATCTGGAACTCTGAGATGCAAGTGGTTTTGCTTTTGCTATACTTCAAAGAAATAAAAACAAAGAAGTCTAAAATTATAAAGGATGTGAGTGTGATTTATATCAAAAACACTAATTTTGGAACTTCAATTAACTCATAATAAAAACAAAATTTAAGTCTTGGCTGTACATCAAAAGATTGTCCAGTGGATGGTTTAAATTTTTTGATTAAAATGAGTTTTTAAACCTAGGAAACATTCTAATAACAAGCATGGAAAAATGCCCTTGATATGTGAAAATTTCAAGTCACAAAATTTCCAGAGTATCACATTCTTTCTCAAAATTTGAATGAACAAGACCCCGACCATCAGGGCCACCATAGGAGCGGCATCTAAAAAAGACACGACCAAACATTATCTAACTTTTGCTTTGAATGTATGTCAACATCTACAGATGGTTTTATCTCACATGTGAACCTTGATCTGACCTTTATAAATACAATCAAACCACCTTATTCACGGATTCTGCGTTACTGCATTTAACCAGCTGGGAATCATGGGATTTGCCTCAAAATAAAGAGAGGGGTACAGGCTAGGAAAAGGGTATCCCGAGGAGAGTGTTGCTGAAAAGGGGTGGGTCTCGTCATAATATGTCCCTGCTCTTATGTGCATCTCAAATGTTTGTTTTCTTTTTTCTTCTCCATGTGTATTGAGGCACATGTCTGAGTGTGTTAGAGTGTGGTACGTGTGGAAGCCAGGGGTTGATATCTGGTCTCTTTCATGAATTGTTTTGGCCTTCATTTGTTGAGATGGAGTCTCCCAGTGAGTTTGAAGCTCTGCTTTGTCAGGTAAGATGAAAGAACCAGCCTGTTTCTCCCACACCCCCGCTCTTGGGTTACAAATGTGTGCTTGATTTTTATCTGAGTTCTGAGGAGCTGAACGCAAGTCCTCAGAAGTGCTTGCACGGCAGTACAGTACAGAATGACTCAACCAGAAACTCTCAAACACCAAGTTGAGTGGTTTAACAAAATTTGATATGTACACATTACAACTATACATAACAAATAGCTTCATAAATGAGAAGCTGGAACCAACGGCATTTGGGGTGTCTCTAGCAGGAATAACCAGTCCTCGCCACCACAGGTTGACAGAGTGGCTAGTTACTCTTGGTAGACAGTGACCAGAAAGCAAGTATTAGGTGTGGACTTGTGGGAGACGGGTCCCTTCTCTGCTGTAATGTCAATTTGATAGCTTATCTGTGTTGATCTGTACACATATTGTTATTTTTTTTACTGTTTTTAAAAAGTAGGAAATTACTATAATTAACAGTTTCTGCTAAGCCCCCAGGTAACACTGAAGCTGGAGTAAGAATGAGCTAACCCTATTCCAGACGTAACAGGGATTCTTAGAAGGCTGAGGGGAACCACACACTTCTCTGTGGCCTCCTGCACATAGCTATCTATGGTGAAGAGTGTAGGTTTTCTTAGTGATCTCTAACTTCCTACTGTCTGTGGAACCTTATGTGGACACTCCACAGCCTGTCTGATATCCATCTACCTACAAGTCCTGCCCTCCCAGCTCGTTTTCCTGCTCTCTGGGTCCTTTCCTAAGTCCATCTGTCAGCTGGCATCACTCAGCCTCTCCCTGTTTCTGTGATTCAACGACACGTTCTCGGCTCAGTTCAAACGCTAGCCCTTCGGGGGAACCTCCCCACGTTTCTCCGCCACTATCAATCAGAACTGCCACAAGCGCAACATTCAAACCTCGGGGTGACCGTGGCACAGTCTGCCTGTAGCAGAGCTGATTTGGGGGGAGGGAAGCCCTAATCAGCTTCAGGGTCTTTGGAAGGTGGGCAACGCAGCCAAAGCTCCCAGCCAGACAGCATCAGGCTCTTGCCCCGAAGGAAGGCTTTGCAGAACTGGAATGTGAGTGCTTGGAATCAGACAAAACAGGTTACAATCTGGTCTACTTTCTAAGAATAGAACTTGAGGCTTAGCGTCTCTGAGGTGCACAGGGTTATTAAGAGAACCAAGGAAGAAGGAAAAAGTATATCGCATTGAATGGGGACCATCAAAACGACATATCCAAGTGCCAAACCTAGAACCGGCAAATGTTATTTGTGGGAAAATCTCTACATACATTTAACTAGGAGTTACGGATCCAGAGAGGACTGCATTCTGGGATAGTAGGGTCCTAAAAAGAGGAGGAGGGATAGATGGCAGGGACCCCACACAGGCCAAGAGACACTTGGCACCGTCAGACTGGAGGAAGCCAGCAGCATTGTCTCCTAGGGTCTAAGGAGAAGGCAAAGCTGTGTCTATGCCTTGATTTTAGACTTTTGGCTTCCGGTTATGACACACTATTCCAGGGCTGGTGTGAGTGCCCAGACTGTGAGCATCTATGACCACCACCCTGCAAAACCAATAAGCACAGGTCATGTAACTGCTTCTCTTGTCTCTGTGGCCTCCAAAACCTGACAGTAACCAATACAGATTATAAACATTCTTATGGTATTTGATAATCAAATAAATGCCGATAAGTGTTACTATCAAGTGTTATTCTAAGGGCTTTATAATACTATTTGTTTAATACTTAAATACAGTGACCCCAGAGTAGATTGTATTATTAACTGTCGTTTACCGTCACAGAGCTAGTAGAATTAGAAGGTTGATCAGGGCACAGGCTCTTTACTGTCACTCAGAGGTGTGGGTTTTGTAAATCTAGACCCCAGACACACCGTGGAGTTCTGATCTTTCGTGTGCACGCGAATGTTCACTCTGCTGGGCATCCTGACCTGGCGCTGCCCTACGCAGACCACCCTTTATAGCTGCTCCTCCAGGGGCTGAGGGCCTGTTTTCCCGCCAGGCTGGCTTCAGCCTGCAGCTGCTGAGGTGCCTCACACTAATCTCCTGCTTCCTGGGGGAAACTCCTGAAGCATTCCAGTCAGGGCAGGGCCCCACGGAGCAGGAAGCCCAGCTTCTAGAGCCTTTTGAAAGACGTTTCCTGCTGCTTTCTAGTAGCTTACAAAAAGATTGCCTTTCAGCCAGAAAAACTCTGTGTGTACGAGGAAACAAGGCAATAGTTGGTAAGACAGACGTATCTTGCAGTTTGGCTACATGGTTGTGCAATGAAGGGGGAGACAGACACAGAGGTGCATGTCATACTGGTCATACTGTGACACATTTACTGTTCACCCAACCCCCCACACACATATGCACACACACACATACATATGCACACACACAATATGCACACACACAGGGCACTAGGGACCGTGCAAGCACAGTGTGAAGGAAACATCTCTATCCACAGAGTCAGGGATGTTGGTCAAAGGTCAGCATGGAACCTGGCAAGATGGTTCTGTGGGTAAAGGCGCTGGCCACCAGACCTGGCAGTCTCTGTTCAATTCCCTGGGACCTTCATGGTGGAAGCAGAAGAGTGACTCCAGCGAACTGTCCTCTGATCTCCACACGTGAGCTGAGGATGGAGTGCATAGGTAGGCATGCGTGTGAACACATAGAAATAAATGTAAAACAGACGTTCAGTGTGGTCTCAGGCCATCAGCACAAGGGACATAGAAGCGTTCTCTCAAGCCTTTTGAGTCTCACTCCTTGGGAGGAACAAAGCTGCAGTCACTGGGCAATCTATGCAGTGCTCCAGCCTCAACCTCAGCTCCTCAGACACTAAGAGTTCAGAGTGGGCGGCTTGTCATCCTGTAAGGTTGCTGGGATGGAAGGAGAGGTATAGGCCTCCCAGCAGAGACTGGGGAACAAGGAAAAAGACACTTCGGTTTTTGCCTTGGTGACCTTATTTTTGGCAAGGTCCAGTGCCAACGTGAGTCACACGATAAAGGACAATGACTGCTTTGTATGAATTAGGTGAGAACATACAGGTGCCATAATCTAGTGTGTCATCTAGTACAGGTGCTATAATCTAGTACCTAGATATTAGTACAGACACACCTGTCGGACTGTCCCCAGGGCCAAGGAACTTTCCCAGAACCGCCTTTTTCTGCTTCTGATGTTGTGGTGACAGCAATGGCTCAAAGCAGCAGGGCCCTCTCAACACCGCTCTGGCAATGGTCATTGAGAGGATCCATGGTTGCTTGGCTTCCCCAGGGGTTTACAGTTGGAGATGAGCTGCCCCCAGCTTTTTCCTAAAAACCTAATCTGAAACCTGTAACACGGGTAAATACATTCTATACAACAAAAAACAGTAGGAATTGAGAGTGAGGGCAAAAAGGCAGGGCTGGGAGGAGGCAGGAGACGCTAACGTCTTGGGGAGTTCCGAGAGGAGGCAGAGGGAATCTCGACAAGGCCTCACTGGGAGCCACGGCACAGCCCTCTGCCCTGATGCCCAACTCTTTTGATCACTCAGCCAATGAGCTTATTTAACTACAGGACAGAGAGCATGGAGACTCTAAGGTCCTGAGGGTATCCCCATCTCCATGGGAACCCAGCCTCACTCCCCCTCAGGCGCCAATTCTACCTCCTAGTCAATGCACCAGATCCCAGGGTCGAATCATATTAGTCCGGAGATACTTTTTGAAATAGGCCAACCATCCTAAGATCTAATTAAGAATATGCTAAAGCAGGGTGAACAATTATTTTACCATATTTCATAAAACTAAATACAGACAAGTCTATTTTTTTTCTTTGCTTTCTTCCTGAGAATGGCTGAGTCTAGTACAAGTACATTGTTACAACAGAGAATTGGACGAGGCACTATTTAACACGTGCAGTGGACCGTCTGCAGTGCCCACAATCTACATGCAAAGGCTGTAACTTCTCATATTCTCTTATGGTTGTGTTAACTCCTTTTTCAAAAAAAAAAGTCTGGGTGTTATTCTTTACATTGTTTGCAGTTTTGTTGCAATACCTAGCCCATGGTTATTTTAAGAGCACCATATTAAAATAAAAGGAAAAGCAATTTACCCATAGGAAGCCAAGGACAACTGAGCAAACAATGAGCCTCAGAAACAAAGGTCTCCCAGTCTGCCTCTTTCTAACAACTTGAGCATGTACCGTTTGAGTTTCCCAACCTGTAAAAAGACATGATTATCACGGATACTCCACCTATGGTCATTACCTACCTCTATAAGTCGTGGAGGATTTCCGTGAGTTCAAAGGTATCAAAGCAAGCATTGCGGTTGATTGCTGGGGACAGAGTAAAGAACACAGAAGCAGAGAAAATCCAAGGGCCTGTTAGAGGCAGACATCCTTGTGAGGAGAGACGACCACTCAGAATGGCACTAAGTTCTCAATCCTGGCACCCATTCTGCCACTGGGTGGCCTGCCGACCAGATATGGTCTGGACACCCTGGAAAGTCATAAAACTGCTTTCACCAGGGAAATTCTATGTAGAATATTCCCGAGGGAGCAGAAGCAGGGGCATTTAAATGGTGCCTAGGGATTAGATACCTGCAAGATCTCCAAGACTCAGGTCGGCACAGAATATCCCAGAGGAGTTCTGGTGAGGATTCAGTGAGAATGGTGTCCCAGAAACCAGAGCCCTTGAACCAGACCAGTGACTCATTACAATGAACATTTGCCCACAAAACTGATGGAGCAAAAGGGTATGCTATATGGCACCCCGAAGACTCCAATGCCACCAGGACGAAGAAAAGAGGTGTTGGAGAAGCAAAAAGATTTTTCTGTTGTTGTGGTTTTTGTTTTGCTTTGCTTTTTTCTGGGGGAGGGATGTTTTTGGTTTTTAAACTTTGTTTCCTTTTGTGGGGAAATGTCAGAAATGAGGGAAAGATATAGGGGGACTGGGAGGTAAGCAAAATTGGGGTACATGATGTGAAACTCCAAAAGAGTTAATAAGGAAGTTAAATAAAAAAACAAAAATTATGCCTAGGGAGTCATCTTGTTCCCACGTCCCCTCCTTACATCAACTTACACATTATATTTGGCCAACTTTTACTCTCAGGTAATAAAGTTAATAGAAACCCCAATTATCAGCCCTTCATAATGCCCATCAGGCACGGTATTAAACATAGGCTTTACATACAACATCTCATTTAAGCCTCACAAATAAGAACCATAAAGTGGTTCAGACTCCATCGACAAGAAACAAAGACCTGAGAGTTGACAACTTGACCTGGATCATCCCTGCAGGACATTGTAAAAGCTAAGACATAATAAATACAGTCCTTTGGACATGAAATGGATACTGCATTCATCGCGTGCCTTCCCCCCGACTTTCCACTTCGTTGTATGTTCACAGTTATCCCTCTAGACCACTGGAGGGGTATCCACCTCCATGTGATCTGCCCTCCAAGCACCGATGAGACTCTTCCCCAACCCCAATTCCACTTAGACTCTGGCTCACAACATCCAACAGGCGCACCTCAGGAAGTTGGGATGATCAAAAAATGCTTCTCAATGGATGCTGCCTGTCCTTCCTTCTTCCAGTTTTGACTCTTATTGACCATGGCCAGATTATTCCATGAGCATGCTCTCTTGCTCACTGTGGTGGTTTAAATAAGAATGCCCCCTCCAAGCTCATACATTTGAGTGCTTAGTCATCAAAGAGTGGCACTGGTTGAGAAAGACTAGGAGGTGTGTGTAGCTTTGCAGGCATAGGTGCAACCTTGTTAAAGGAAGCCCCTCTTTGGGGGTGGCCTTGAGGTTTCAAAAAACCAAGCCAGGCCCAGTGGCTCTCTCTTCCTGTTGCCTGGGGATCTGGACATAGAACTCCAATCTACTTCTCAAGCACCACGTCTGCCTTTGTGCCACCATACTCCCTGCCATGATCATAAGGGACCAAACCTCTGAAACTGAGAGCAAGTCCCACTTATATGCTTTCCTTTATAAAAGTTGCTTGGTTTTGACGTCTCTTCATAGCAACAGAATGAAGACTAAGACATCCACTGGTAGAGGCTGTCTCTGTGCCTCCCAAATTCATAGGCCAAGATCCAATATGTTGGCCTTTGAAAGTATGGCCTTTGAGGAATAACTAGATTTAGTTATTAGGTATATAGTATATATAAGCATATAGGCAGAGTCCTCATGGTGAGATTTGTACCTGGTGAAAAGAGGAGGAGAGGAAGGATGCGTGCCTGACTGTCTATGTCTTTTCTTTTTTTTTAAATGGGTAGCCCAGACTGGCCTCGAACTCATGATCCTCCTGCCTCTGCCTCCTTCAGCAAATCCTACCTGTGTGAGCCACCAAAACAAGCCTGATTATCTGTTTCTATCTCCAAGCATACATCAAGGAAAGGATATGCAACCACCCAGCAAGAAAACAAAATTCTGACACAGAGACACCCAAGGTGAAGAACAGCTTTCTTCAGCCTCAGGCTAGCATGCAATCTCTTGTCTGAGTAACTCCAAGCCAGGAAGATGTTCATGAGATAACCATACCAGGTTGTAGAATGCACTGTGCTATGGCTCAGTTACCCACATTCTTGATCTATTCATATCTATTCTCTTTTGTCCAAGAAATAAAACTGTGTCTCAAGTCCCAACAGAACAAAGCTGTTCCATCTCTACCCTCTTCAGGATGCAACATGGGCTTCTTTCATGAACTTCAAATGATAACAGTAAACTAATTTTGTTGGACATGAGATCCATGGGAAGCAGAGAGAACCCAGGCTTCAGTGTCGTTTCTTCCTCTGTCTACACTAAACTCAGGCAGAAGCACAGACCTATGGATAACGGCATCTGTCTTAGTGTTTCTATTGTTACAATGAAACATTGTGACCCAAGCAAGTTGTGGAGGAAAGGGTTTATTTGTATTGCACTTCTGCATCACTGAGGGAAGTGAGGACAGGAATTACAACAGAGAAGGAACCTGGATGCAGGAACTGATGCAGAGGCCATGGGGAGGTGCTACTTAAGGCTTGTTCCTCATGGCTTTCTTCTGGAACCCAGAACCAACGGCCCAGGGGTGGCGCCACTCACAATAGGCTGAGTCCTCCCCCATCAATCACTAATTAAGAACATGCCTTGAAACTAGATCTTATGGAGGCTATAATTTTCTCAATTAAACTACCCTCCTTTCAGATAGATAACTCTAGTTGTGTCTAGTTGACTAGACAGCATACCATCTATCAACATATTAGACTTGTCTCAAAATTTTCTGCTTGGGTTAATATTCTAAGGGTATGCCCCATGGCACCTATGGCATGTATGGGCCCCAGATGAAAGCTATGTCTATTTCATTCATGTCCTTGACAATATGAGACTATTATGAAATCTGGTAATTGGGTGGAACAATGTAAAAGAAACTGGGATGAGAGAAGGAAATTGAAACCCTAAGGTGTCAACTGTCAAATTCAACATTAGGTTGAAATATGAAACACTCTAATAATTTTCCTCTTCAAAGGGAAAATTGTCCTGCTTTGGTCTGCTGCTGTAACTCAGGCATGTCTCTTTTCACTACGATGAGCCCAAGCTACCAGTAGGCTAACACCCTCAGAATGTTCAGATCTCTCCTCGCCAGACAGCTCTTTTCTAACCTAACAATGCTGCTGATGAAATCTAAAATCTGCAAATACACCCTCAGCTAGCCTGGTCACTGAAGTGAAGGCTTTGAATGTGCATTGCCTTACAAAGTATGAAGAGCCTCCCTACGAAATCCAGAGGGAGTAACAGGGAAGAGTGTATGGAAAGAGATTATAGAATAAGCTAACTGTAAAATATGCCTTTGAGTGAGACATGGCCAGTTTCAGCTCTTCTGAATTCATTGTAAATTCATACAAAACAACTAAATTCTAAGCTTTCTATACGCTTTTTTAAAAAAAGATGATTGGGGGCTGTGGAGATGATGGCTCACTTGGAAAATATCTGCCACACAAGCATGAGGACCTGAGACTGGACTGCTAGCAGCCGTGTAAGACAGGTGCGGCAGCATGCATGTATCCAGCTGGTGAAAAGCAATAAAGGATATTCACATCAGCCTCTAGCTTCCACACACCCATGCACCTTCACCCTTATGCAAATATGCATATCAATCACTAGAGATACACACACAAATAAAAATTTTAAAATAACCAGGAGCCAGGCTGTAGTGGTGCACACCTTTAATTCCAGCACTCGGGAGGCAGAGCAGCCAATACGCGACTTCAAGGCCAGCCTGATCTACAGAGCAAGTTCCAGAACAGCCAGGGCTGCAGAGAGAAACTCTGTCTCGAAAAACAAAACTAAAACCTGACTAGGAATAGTAGGAGTTACCTGTTTCTGCAGTAACATTCATAGTAAGTCTATAAAAAAAAAATCAAGATAACTATTCCAAACAGATACTATACAATCAATGCTAACAGCTAACCTGTTTTCTCATTTCATTGTACAGATTTCCAACTCTATTCTTTTAAGCAGTAACAGAAACAGTAGACAGTGTTAGTTCAAAGTCATCTTCAGCGACACGAAAGGCCCGGGCTGACTTACTTCTTAGAATTGAAATTTAAACAGAAATTTGATAAGAGTACTTCAGACTGTGTCAAACAGTCTAACCGAAACACAATAAAAATGCCAACGAACATGCATTTAATGAAACTATAAACAGCCCTGTTCTCATTCAATTCATGATAAAAAAAATATCCTGACAAAAAGCAGCATGGGGGTAGAGAGGGTTCATTTGGCTTACAACTCTAGGTTATGGTCCAGCATTTCAGGGAAGTTGAGGCAGGATTGCAAGCAGCCAATCACATCACATCCACAGTCAAGAGGAAAGATAATGAACATGCCCAACCACCTGCCTGCTCACTGCTCCTGCTTCCTTGGCTAGCCTTCTTCATTTGTGTACAAATGAAACAATACTGTCCACATTAAGTGTGGGTCTTCCATCCCACCTCAGTTAGGCAGGCAAGACACAATCCCACACACATGCCCATACCAGCAGGCCAGCCTGAGCTAGGTGATTCCTCATTCTCCATACTGGCAAGCTGGCATTTAAAACCTAACCAGTCTGGGCTGGAGAGATGGCTCAGTGGTTAAGTGCACCGGCTGCTCCTCCCAAGAACCTAGGTTCAATTCGCAGCACCTACATGGTGATGAATCACTACTATCTGTAACTCCAGTACCAGAGAATCTGATACTCTCACACACATCTATGCACATAAAATAAAAACGAATGATTAAAAATAAAAACAGCTTAACGAACACAGCCCCATAATGTGAGCAGGTGATAAGCCCCCCCTCTTTCGCGCGCGCGCGTGCACACACACACACACACACACACACACACACGCCTCTTAAAACACTAGCCAAGACCATCTCCACTCTCCTCATTGTATTGTCTTCTACTTTCATCTATTGGACTGCCATAAGTTTTATTTTTATTTTTTTAAATATTTATTTATTTACTTATTATGCATACAATATTCTGTCTGCATGTATGCCTTCAGGCCAGAAGAGGGCACCAGACCTCATTACAGATGGTCGTGAACCACCATGTGGTTGCCGGGAATTGAACTCAGGACCTTTGGAAGAGCAGGCAATGCTCTTAACCGCTGAACCATTTCTCTAGCCCCGTGCCGTAAATTTTATAACCAATGACCATGCTCAAATTTCTGTCAAGCTTAGCAGAGGTGAAACCTAAACTAAGTTCACCAACAAGGCAGAACACTGATGGTGCTGTCCCTGGGATCACACACACACAGCAGGGGGCTTCCAGGTGAAAGAATTACAACAAGGCCAAAGAAACATCAGTACTGTGTACAGAGAACAGCTACGACCACAAAGCTGTGCCCTCTGAAGTGACCAACACCCCCACATCCCCCACACTAAACTCCTAGTATTGAAACCCTCAGTCAGAAATCAGGTCTAGACTGGTCTGGGTCTGCCCTTGCCTGAAGACTGCAGTTAGCAGTGGGCAGGGAAGAATTAAATCTTTAAGTGATGCAAGCAACGACTGCCAGGTAATTCTCAATCTCTCATTCCACAACAAAGAACTTGCATTTTTACCCTAATTTTCACTTTGGGTATGTGTGTGCTTTGGAACAATGCATTGCTCAAGGCAAAATAAAGCAAGATAAAATGAAAAAACAACCAAGCAGAAAGATTTGATTTTGTTTCTCACCTAGCTTAACCAGATACACATCTTTTAAAATTCTATATAAATATTTTCTGCCCCTGTATGGCCAATGCTTTTGAACCTCATACTGTACAGTGCTGAATATTTTCTATGTGGGTGGTGTGGTCATTCAGAAACCAAGGGAGACAAATCCATCTTCCCCATGGTCAACACTTACCTTGGGGGAAATCATTCGGCTGGACCACCTGGAGGAAGATGTGTACCATTCGGTAGAGAGGGCCAACGGTCCCGGCATTGAATGTGTCTGGGGTCTCATACTGTGAGGTAGGCAATTCATAATCCAAAGCCCCAGGAGTGCTTGTGGACACAGGCTGACCTCCTGAAGCAATATTTCCACACAGCCCCAGTAGCAGCAGGACACCGAATACAGGAGCCATGGTCATCCTAATTCCCCAAGCATGAGGTAGTTTCTGGAAGGTTGGGGGCAATGGGCCTTTCCTGGACCTGTGGAATCTTCTGCCTCCTGGATGGTAGCGAGAGGAGTAGAGGAATGGTCTCCAAGGAGGTCATTCACTCAAAGGACCATGCCTGGCAGGGAGAGAAAGAACATTGGTTACTTAGAGACGCCTTGCCTGCATCAGGAGCCCACTCCAGACGATGTGGCGTGACTTAGAGTTAAACAGTTAGGCCTAATTGGGGTGCGTGGAAGCCAAACACACAGCTGCTCCAGAGCTGCAGGTAGGGACTATCAGGAAGCTGGGAAACAGACTGATTCAGAACACAGTCCTTTCCAGGGTTGGGAACACCAGGCAGGGCTCAGGAAGCCGTTTGATCTTGGGAGCGGGCGCTCACAGAGCTCTTGCTGTGTTCCAGGTGCTATCCTACATGTTCCTAAGGCATAATCCCACCTTCTAGATGAGGGAACTCATGCAGAAGAAACTTTAGTAACCTGCACCATGCAGGCACAGTAGGACCAGAAGGCTCTGATGCTCCAGGCTCACCCACCCTCCCAAGCTCCCGCTGGTGCCACAGAGTCCCCCAACTGTAAACGGTGCTTACCTTGTCTAAGTTTCTACCACCCTCTTTGCTCTGAAGATGCAGCTTACATAACTTACACTCTGCTTGTTTGTTAAAAGATCAAATTCTAGGCATCCATCACTGTGCCTAACCCAAACCCGAAAGGCATGGCCTCAAGATCATAGACAAACAGAAATTGAAATCTACTTTTCTGATAAGCCCACCAAGTCACTGTTGCATGAATTCTAATTGGTCTTAATAATAAAAACTCGAGTCAGCTATCTGAAGGATCAGAGAAGCAGGGTGGCCAGCAACTAGAGTGCTTGCTTACCTCTACCAATGCTCGGATCAAAGGGGCGGTCCTGTCCCTACGAACCCCCAGGCTGCATCTCAGACTGCAGCCATCTCTATGAATCCTCAGACTGCCCTGTGTTCCTGTCTCCTCCTGCCGTATAGTCCCCTCTCTGCCCAGCCATATCACTCCTGTCTCCACCTCCCTAGAGCTGGAATTAAAGGTATGTGACCCCAAGTGCTGGGCTCATCTTTGTGAGAGCTGTTTCTCTTTTAGACAGATTCAATCTCGTGTAGCCCAGGATGGCCTTGGACTCACAGAGATCCGGCTGCCTCTGTCTCCAGAGAGCGGGGATTATTAAAGGTGTGAGTCACCACTACCTGGCCTCTGTGGCTAACTAGTGGCTTAGCTCTGCGCTCTGATCACCAAGCAAGGTTTATTTGTTAGATCATAAATATCTCCACAAGTCATCTTATGAGACCTCCATTCCAAGTCACAGTCTCCAATGACTAGGCACCAAGGAAGTGAGAGGCAGGGCCAAACGAGGCCCCTGTCATCCACTTTTGAAGAGATGGTGAGAAACAGGAATCCTAATGATGGCCGCCACCACATCTGGGAAGCGAAAGGGACACAGCATTGATGGAGAGCAACACGGGTTCTTTCCATTCTGCCAGAAGGCATCTCTACTCAGCAGGTAAATGTAAGAAATAAAGAACCCAAGCCAGATGGTAGTGGTGCATGCCTTTGATCCCAGCACTCAGGAGGCAGAGGCAAGCAGATGTCTGTGAGTTCAAGGCCAGCCTGGTCTGCAGATCTAGTTTCAGGACAACCAGTGCTACCTGTCTCGAAAAGCAAAAAAGAAAAAAAAAAAAAAAGACTTCTGACTTCTTCACCAGCTCATGAGGATAAATAAATCAGCAAGCAATCTAGATGTAGGTGTTATGCGAGACTTCACTGTAGCCTTAGTTCTGAACACACAGCACATATTCTTTGCAATGTGCATGCCCTCGTGCCATGCAACACAAGTGAACACGGCCAGAAATGCCTTAGTGTAGATTCCAGAGTGCAGTGTTTTTACCAACATACAAGCAGTATTGCGCGCATAGAGACATAATGGTTTGATTACAGGAAACAAGGAATTTTAATATTTTCCTGCCATCATTTCTCGGCATGTTTCAAATTAGTGTATCTTTGAGTTGTACTGTGTTAAACAAACAAGCACGTTCACCTTATCGGCATGTAAGTTTCCTTTAAGTAAGTGGTAAAAATTATATAATAATAAAATCGTTTTAAAATAAAATTATTTATCATCTATTATCAGCAAATGTTTATTTAATTTGTATGCCTATATTTCCAGATTTGCATTAAGAAGTTCTTGGGTGCTGGGCAGTGATGGTGCACACCTTTAGTCCCAGCACTTCGGAGACAAAGGCTGGTGGATCTCTGTGAGTTCTAGGCCAGCCTGGTTACAGAGCAAGTTCCAGGACAGTCGAGGCTACATACAGAAACCCTGTCCTGAAAAACAAAAAACAACAACAACGAAGCTCACAGGTAAAAGGAGTTGAAGGGCCTTGATCTAGAAGGCAGGCTTTTATTTTTGTGCTAAATAGACGCTTTCAGGGTAAGCATAAAGTTGCTCTAAAATTCACACTGGGAGGGGGACCTGGGGACAATCAAGAACTGCCTATATTCTAAATCAGATCCTGCTGAGAGGTGCCAGCACAAAACACAGAATAGGATTTACTATCAAAGTTTAGAACAAGTGCACTTTAAAACCCAGACAAGAGGTAGGATTTCTTGAGCAGTTTGAATAAAGATGCAAACTTCTATCTATGAGGAATGTGAATTCTTATATACCCTATATGTATGTATCTATAATCCCTTCAGACTCCATCTCCTTTTCTACCGCCCACCCTGCTCCAATCCCTTCTGTCCAGAGCTACAACAGAATGCCTCTGAAGTCTTCCTCTGGCCAACTACCGACCGCTTCCTGGGATCAAGCTTCACCATAGCCACACCATGCCCTGTGACCCTGGTGATGGTTCCTAAGGGCTTCTTCTCAACACCCCCACCCCAACATGTCTCAGCTTGTTCTTTGCTGAAGGTTCTCAGAGCTGGACGGATTAAAGGCTCAGGTGCTGAGAAAGGCACACTTCCTGGTAATGAGACGAAGCCACAGATAGAATCTCCCCGAGATCTATGAAGAAACAAGCTTCTGAGCTCCCTCTGTGGAAATGAACAGAGGAAATCCCAAAGGAAAGAAAATACCTCCGCTCACCAAGGCAGAGATGGAGGTGCCCATGGCTTCAGAGGCCAAGTGGGATTCAATGCACACATCTCTTCATATCCCCTTGCAAAAAGTGTAGATCCCTCTTCAGTATTAAAATTTAAGAAAATATCAAAGTCTCAAGAGTTACAAAGCAGGCAGTTGCAAAAAAAAAAAAGATAGTTAAAAAAAGATTTTTAGTGGATGTGAAAACCCCAGGTAGAGGCAGAACCTTGAGTTTGAGACTAGCTTGGTCTACAGAGTGACTTTCAGAACATCCAGGGCTACACAGAGAAACCCTGTTTCACAAAACCAAAAAAGAAAGAAAGTAGGGAGGAAGAGAGGGAGGGAGGAAGGGAGAGAGGGAGGGAGGGAGGAAGGAAGGAAGGAAGGAAGGAAGGAAGGAAGGAAGAAAGAAAGAAAGAAAGAAAGAAAGAAAGAAAGAAAGAAAGAAAGAAAGGGTGAGCTTTTAGGAGCCATTCAGGTGCCAAGAGTCACTGCGGAGACCGGCTCCAAGGGCACAGAATATCCTGAGCAGTTAAAAGTACTTGTTGACTTGTTGGCCTTGCAGAGGACCTCGGTTCTGCTCCCAGCACCCACAAGGTGGTGCACAACCATTCAAAACTCCAGTTCCAGGTGATCCGGTATCTTCTAGACTCCACAGGAAGCAGGTATGAAGCTGATATGCATACTGACATGCAGGCAAAACATTCCCGCACATAAAATAATTCTTATTTTTTTAAAAAAAGGGGGTGTGACTTAAAATACTGATGGCCAAACCCAACTGCTGGGATGGAGCTTTCAAATCTGCATTTAATATTTTTTTATTGTGGGGCAAGGTGATATGCACAGTGGCCCCTAAGTCAGAGGACAACTTCCAAGAGTTTCTGGAGTTGGTTCTCTCCTCCTACTAAGGGTTCTGAAACTGAACTCGTAGCTTTGACAGTTGTTTATTTTGTTTGGTTTTGCCCTACTAAGCCATCTTGCCAGCCCGTAACTTGCATTTTAAGCAACATCCCTGAAGGTAGCAAAAGGTTGAAATCAACACTATTTTTAGAACACCTCCCTGCCTTCCTCATTCCTGCCTCTTTCCCAGGGCAATGCATGCAGGCTTTCTGGATGCAGCTTCAGGACGACAGACTAAGGTATGAATACCTTGTACCCGTGGTTTTGACCTGATCTGCACCAGATGAAGTGCGACATGCAGGGGATACTGATTCCTCCAGGTAGGGCCCAGTAAAGGATGGCCGAAATAAGATGGGAATGAGGCTGCCACAAGGTCATCATCTTTGCTTCTACAGCTGAGCCAGGCACCTACCTGTTGGCAATCTTACACCCTTAGGGAGGACAGATACTAGCCTACCTCTAGGGACTTCTTATGATCACTATGATCACTTAAGGCTGCTTTAAAATCAGCAGGCCGTCTCTTCACTGCCTCCCTCCCTGGCAGGACTATCGATCTGCCATTGAGCCTCACCATTGCAAGCTTTGGAATCTGAGTCCACTACAGTCAATGCTAAGCACGTACCTCCCATGATCCTGAGTCTAAAGTCTGGATAGCTCCATTTCTGCATGTGCAAATGGGGTGACCACTAGCTTCACGCTATTTTCTTTTGATGGGAAAGAAGTGCTCACTTTTCTACAAGGATCTCCGTGGTAGATGTAAATGTTTGTCTTCAGGGGCACTGCTTTGGGGGTGAGGGGCTGCTTGACTTTTGAGCCCACCTTTATGAGTTCTCTGGGGAGCAGCCCTACCTCTCATTGTGAGGCCACCTGGGGTGCCCAGATGGGTCCTGGAGTGAGCCATCTAGGTCGGTGAGATGCTTTCTCTTGGGCCTGAGCCTGGGACAGACGCTGGTGCTGAGTGGATTCTAGCTGAATTCATTCTAGGATTGCTGGTGGCAGAACAGCAGCCATATCCAAGATGTGCTGTGCCCATCACAAGTAAACACCAACCAGGAGGCCTGTCACCCATCCTGTGTCACCAAAGCTGACTATCCAACCCTCCTGCCACTTCCTCTAAGCCGCTATCCCCCAAGAACATCTGTCTGTCACACACATGCTGGACTAGTTTGTAAAAAAGCTTCCTGGTTCTTAAAAACCAGCAGGTGGTTCTTGGCAATTGACAAAACCTATTTCCCTCAAATTATAAACAAAATCAACAACATGTAAAATATTGTTTTCTTTTTTAAGATTTATTTCTTTTATATGGGTGTTTTGCCTTCGTGCAGATGTGTGTGCACCACGTGCACGTCTGTTGCCATGGATCTCCTGAAACTGGAGTTACAGACAGTTGTGAGCTGCCATGTAGGTGCTGGGAATTGAACCCCGGGCCCTGTAGAGGAGCAGCCAGTGTTCCCAAGCATTGAGTCATTTCTTTGATTCATAGTGTGTTTGATGTGTTTTGTCCTTTGGTGTGTTTGTTTACTTCACTGAACTAGAACACAGAGAAATACTTCAATATAGAAATCATAAGGAAGTCCATAAAAATTTTTATGAAACACTTAGAAGAAAAAACTAAAGAGCCCTGATAAATAGCAAATAAATGCCAAGTTTTCAAACTGGGCCAGGTCTCATTGGTCCCACTCGCTAATCCTGCGAGAATGACAGTTGCTTACGTTCTCTGATGTGAAACGGACTTCTGCGTGGGGTGGGCAGATTAACATGCTTACAGGTAAAAAAATTAGCACAACCTGTGCTGTCCATAAACTTTAACGGCTAACAACCGTGACTCCTAGGCTCATGCAGGCAGATGTCAGCTCCGTGGTGATTCAGAGAGGTAAATTCACAAATGAATGAGAAAAGTAAGTAGTCACTCAAGCTGAACCGTATGAATTTGCCAATATTCAATTGGCCAATCAAAAGAAAAAAGTTTTTCTTATGGTTCAATGCAACTCATTGTTCAAGTTGTTTGGGTCTCTACTGAGTCGGGGTGGAGGGGCCTGCAGGACCTCAATCTTTCACTCGCTTAACAAAGACCAGCAACCGCCCACAAGACATCGAGCAAACCTTTCTCCGCCCGGGCATGAGGAAAGTGCACAACTGAACAAGAGAGCAACAGAGTGGGCTCCCGGAGCAAGGAGGAACTGCAGGAAACGCGGGCACCTTTCCTCCAAGCTGCCACCAGATCGGTGCCCTCCCGCCCTCCCTCATTCCCGGCTTCGCAGGGGCCTCTCCTGGACTGCTGAACACAAAAGAACCGGCTGCGAGGCGGCGCGCGAAGCTGGGAGCCTCCAGGAATCCGCTGTCGCCCTGGGGGAGGGGGTCGTCCCTGAGACCCGCCGTCCCGAGCGCCACCGCGGCGTTTCCCCTCCGAGTCCCTGTTGGACACGATCTGAGGACTGGAGCCGAGCTCCTCACAGTCCCTCTCCGACCCGTTCTCGGAAACTCAACCCGAGTCCCGATATTCCAGCTGCCACGAAGCTCTGGTCTGTCCACACTCCTTTGTTGTCCCCGGACCCCGCATTCCGTCAAGGTGTACCCGAAGCGCCCCTGGTCTCCATCCCCAGGAAAGCCGAAAGTGTCGGCTCTGTGAGACCCGGAGGGTTGGTTGAAGCCAGGGCTTCTAGCCCCGGGTGCGAGCGCTCTGCAACGGCCGCGGGGAGGCGGTTTGCTCTTGCACCCCCGTCGCCCTCCCGCTCGGACCAGTAGTACTGTGCGTTGCACATAGGTAGCAGACGGTGGCTGGGAGCCCCGCGTCCCCCGGGCCTTTCCCGGGGCTCTCCTTACCGCAGAAGAATTCTCAAGACGAGGACTGAGGGCTGAGTCTTGAGACTCAATCCTCCTCTGCTCTCGCCGCCCTTTCCGATAGCCGGCCGAGGGCCTGGGAGTCTCGCCGCCGCCTGCTCACGTCTCCGGAACCCAGGGACCTCCACCCCTTCCATAGGATGGAAGAAGCACCCGAGCAAAGCAATATCGCGCGGAGCCGGTCACCACCACGGGAAAAAGTTTGCACGCTCTAGCTGGCCCTTCAGATCCCGGGATCGCCCGGTAGCCGGGACCTAAATCACCTTGCAGCCCCTCCAGCTCTGGGACTGCAACCTAGGCTCCCGCCACCTGCTGTGAAGGAGCTAGGAGGCGCTGGACGACCTCCTCCACTTCCCATTCCCTGTCCTGGGTGTTCTAGAAGAGGGTGCGCTCAGCCTGGTCCGCACTCGAAACTACTCACCGCTCCGCTCCAGCTCTCGCTCGGGTCTCGGCGCTCTCCAGCCCCACGCCTCCCGAGTAGCTCCCACTGCCTGGTTCATGAATTATTTAAATCCAGTCTCCGGACACAACCCTGGTTGCTGAGTGAGAGCCCGCCCCTCTGCCCCGCCCCGGGTTGCCTAGGGGCGCAAGAAACAGGATTACGGGACTCCAGAACTCTGAGAACCTGTTGCGTCCTCCTGGGTTCCCCGGCGAACATCTAGGATTGGAACTAAGGGATACACCGACTCCTTCAGAAACGGACTCACCCGTGGCAGAGCTCAAGGCCAGGTGCCGGGGTCTCTACCCGGCTCAGTAACTTAAAGAGCACTAAGCCTAAGGCTCTAAGCGCTCTCTGATTGGACCTTCTGAGCAGCTCGGCCACAATGCCCTGGGGCCATCCACCGGACAGCGTGTATTTCCTACTGAAATTCCTGCACAGCCCCAGAACACCTTTATCACTTAATCCTAAGTGGCTCCTGGAAAGGAGGCTAGCTCCTAAAATCTCTCTCCTCCACGCTTTTTTTTCCCTGGCCTCTTTGGTTACTGGCGTCCAGTGTATTTCATTAAAAACAAAACTAAAGAAAAAGTATGGGGCTGGGATGTTACCGCTGTACTATCAGGGATGGAGACTCTTTATCGACTCACATTCCTGGATTCAACCATTGGTGGATGGGGGAATAGGAAAAGAAGCACTATTGGGATAGTTCTACCACCAAAAAATGCTTCCGAAATGTGGACGGGGGTTAGAATAACAGACTCATAGAAGAATAAATGGGGGTGGGATGGAAGTAGTATAGTTAGGGACAAATGAACTTTTCTAAAAGATGTATTTTATATGGGCGAATGTCTTTCCTGCATGTATGTATGTGTGCCACGTGGTCACGGAAAGCAAAAGAAGGCGCTGGGTCCCCTGGAACTGTAGTTGCAAATGGTCATGAATCACCATGTGGGTGCAAGGAATCAAACTCTGGTCCTCTGCAAAAACAACCTGTCAATCTCTGGCCCCCACAAATGGACCTTCATTTAGTAATCCTTTCACCTCAAAATCTAGCGTCAACTGAGGATGGGAAAGGGGGAGGGGAAATCTTAAAGTGGAAATTGACTTTGAGTGTGCATATTTCCAAGTCTAGAACTGGGAGTTCAGAAAGACCCCTGAAAAATCCCTCACAGCTGTTGTCCGCAATGTTGGGGTACCACAGGTGTTAACACTGCCAGTTACGTCCTTTTTGGACTTTGGTGCTCTCAGCCTCCCTCCTCCCCAGCTTTTCTGCTCAGAAGCAGACATTCCACTAAAGCTGGGGTTATGGGAGGCAGTTCTCTCTCCTGAGAGCAACTATTTGGCCCTAGCTGCCGGCCTATTTTAGCAGCATTAAGACACTGGTGGCCTGGTCCCTCTGAATCTCAGTTCCCATGTCTGCAGAAAGTCACAGGGGTGACATACTCACTTCCAAGCCTAGTAGCATCCACAAAGCAAGAACAGTGGTATGATGAGGCTCCAGACCATGTGCTCTGAAAGAATTCTATATAATCTCAGCAGCACGAGTGTTCTGATACCCTATTAATGATTAATGATAATGATGTAGGTTTAATAACTTGAGTGAGTGAAGCTGTAAATCTGAACCCAGGTCTGTCCTCCAGCACCTAGAAAATAGCTGATAGTGTCTCTGACATTGAAATGAAATGGGTGACCATTGCTGTGTGACTCTCCTGAGGAGATGTGAGCAAACTCCTGTGCACTCCAAACGGCATTCATTGATAATAAACCAAAGAAACATTTCTTCCTAAATCTATCTTGGGGGGATTATTTATAGGGATGCAAGTGAGGGGTTCCTTCAAGAAAGGGGTATGGAGAACTCAAAGGTAGCTACAGCAACAGGAAAGCCCATCCTAGCGTGGGTGCAGCTCATGAGAGAACTCCATTGCTGGAGCTCATTGCATTGCTTGCACGCAGCTCCGCTGGAGACTGGAGCAACTGTGTAATGACTGCCACTGTGGGGCCTTAGGAGCCGTTAACTTTCTGAGCTTTCCTGAGGCTTACCTTCCTCCCTGTAGGAAGGGCTGTGTCAAGTCAGAGGAAATGGCCAAATAACCACCTGCCTTCCTATGACCTAGGACACGTAATGCTTCAACAGTTCCTTGCATTTTCATTTTCGACCCTAACACCTATTCTGCCTGAACCATTGTATACATTCAGTCTCAGCAAATGAATAAGCACAAAACGCAACAGTAAGATGTATCGTGGATAGCCTTAAGCAGAACAACAGCTCAGCAGTTGCATCCTCCTACTGCTCTGGCAGAAGATACTAATTTAGTTCCCAGGACCATGTGAATGGCTCACAACTGCCTGGAACCCCAGCTCTGGGTCTCCTGTAATGTCACCTTCTGGTCTCCTCTGGCAGCTGTACTCAGGTGCACATACATACTGATACACACAATACAAACTAAAATAGGTTTTAAATGTGACAAGGGTTGTATGGCTTTAGAAATGAAGCATTGGGTCGGGGGCATTATAGCTCAGTAGAAGGGCACGTGCTTAGCAAGTCTGAGGCTCAGGTTCTAGTACCACATGAAGAGAGAAGGAGGAGGCTTGCAGAAATAGTGAAACATAGGCATAACCCCAGCACTGCAAGGACTGGGGCAGTCAAGGCCAGCATGGGCTACCAAAGCCATTAACAGAATACACAAAGATCAATAGTCCGTAGTCCTTTCCTTGAAAAGATACTTCTTAACCCGGTGGTGGTGGCACACGTCTTCAATCTCCAACACTTAGGAGGCAGAGGCAGGCAGATATCTGCGTTCGAGGTCAGCATAATCTACAGAGTGAGTTCCAGGACGGTCAGGTGACATAGAGAAACTTTGTCTTGAAACAAACACTAAACAAAAACCTTCTTGTGGTTTTAAGTAATTTTTTTGCAGTCACTAAAGTAAAATATGTTTGTGAATAATCTCTAATTAACCTGCCCATTTCTACCATGAATGAAGGTGTTCTGAAAGGAACAATGCCACTTTTCACATTCCCTGGGCAGTGCCGCTTTAGGGGTCTTTGAAGACAGTGGTCTCCATGGCGAAGCTGAACAAAGGGGTCTAGCAGAGGCTGGAGTAGCTCAGCCCCGGGCCCTTTGCTCCCTGCACCCTGGAGCTTACTTTTTTCCATTTACTTGGGATTTAAGAGGGCCTTTGATTCTGAAGTGTCTGGATCAACTATTTTGAGCCTGCCCTGGGGCTAAAGGACTACCTGGTCATCCAGCTTTGGCAGCAGTCCTGGGACAGGACCATAGAAGCCATGTCCCTCAGATGAAGTGAAGCCAGAGGGCATAGAGCCTAGGCAGAGTGGAGCTGCTAGGGACATTTGTGATGGATTATAGCAATGAACACTTTCAATAATTAAAATAATGTTTTTCTGTGACTCAGACACATGGCATCATACGTTTAGATAATAGAATTTTGCATCTTAACACTGCTCTTAAGATTAGAATGTATGTGACATGTAACCAAGGAGTGAGGAAGAAGGAAGTGAGAAGAGAAGAAAAAGGACAAAAAGAAAAGGGGGGAGGTGAATAGCTTCAAGCAAGCCAACATTTCCCTGTAAATATTTTCCTGCCCGGGTTTCCTGATCCTCTTGCTTTTCTCTACCTGCTGGGCTGGGCTGCCAAGAATAACATTACTGGCATTTGATAACCAAAAGGTAATAAAAAAAATTCTCTTGTTTATCAGGTGTGATCTGTGCCTGATTGGCCAGGCCCAGTCCACAGTCTAACTTGAGGGCAGAGAAAGAGAGAGAGAGAGAGAGACAGAGAGAGAGAGACAGAGAGAGAGAGACAGAGAGAGACAGAGAGAGAGAGAGACAGAGAGAGAGAGCTTCCACACAGTGAAAATAAAGCCCATGGAGGAAGCAGATGGAGCAAGGGGAAGACAGCTTAACATGGAGGGGAGAGCGATGGGGAAAGTTCAGTCAGTGGTTTAATAGGAGTGAGTGTGAGGTGTTGTGTTTTGGGCTTGACCGTCTACCTTCCAGTTTGTAACTGTTTCAGATTCCTGGTCCTTCAAGACAGTTCTCATCTCAAATGGTAGCAATGTGCGCTTTATCAAATGGGGCATTTATCTCTAACAACCAATTGATTTATCTTTAATAACCCATGGAGACAAGGAGAGCATCAGAAAGCCAGAGTTACAAGGTGCAAGGAAGCAGTTCACCTGAGAAACAGCTACATGAAGTAGGAGCGAGTCCATCACTATCAATCCTAAAGCAGGCAGTTGCCATAATGCACTCAAGGTTCAGCCAGGAACTCAACAACACAAAGCAAAATTCTCACCTGTGCTAAGCTACGTGCCTCCCCAATCCTTTAAAGACTTCCTAATTAGTGCTCCCCCCTTGACAGCTGAAAGTTGACAAGTTTTTCATCTATTAAAAAAAAATATTCACTTCATTCCCAATTGCCCATAGAAATGTCATTCCTCAAATCATGCTTTAAAGCAGTCCAGTTACAGCCTCCTGGTGGCTGCCGCATTAATTCACGAGCCCAGCAAATGCTTTCATATGCACAGTATTTGCATGGGCGTCATGTTTCTTAATTCCTTGAAAATTATAGCGGAGGAGCCCTAATGGGACTTGTTATCTCTAGGGAGACAAAGAGCAAAGTTTAAAGCATTATACAACTGAATTTTTAAATTAGACTATGCGCAGAGAAATTGAACCCCATGGTTACTGCTAAACAAACCTTCAAGAGATTCTAAGGTGGGCTGGGGATTAAGTTTCTTGGCTGGGGCGGAACTGTTGCATGTACACATCAAAGGTCCAGATCCTGCTTCCATCTAAGTCTCTCCCACAGCAGCCACATTCAGGACAATCTCTCACTCAGTGTTTGAAGCAGCTGCTGGAGGCAAAGGGACAGAGCGGAAGGGTTAGACTCCAGTGAGTTCCCTTTGGCTATGGAGAACACAGAATGATTTTTTCTTTTTAACTAGTAAGGATGATGACTGTTTCCAGTTTTCTTCTGTGGAACCGCAGATGGAAGCCAGGACCTCAGCATGTTAAGCCGCACAGCAAAAGCATGAGGGGCGTGTCAGCTGGGTTTTTGTCAATTTGACACAAGTCATCTAAGAAGAGGGGACTTCAGTTGAGAAAACGCATCCGTCAGATTGGCCCGTAGGCAAGTCTGTAGTGCATTTACCTGATTGATAACTGACGTGGAAAGACCCAGAGCACTGTGGGTGGTGTCATGCTTGGTCCAGGTATATAAGAAAGCAAACTGAGCAGGTAAGGGTGAGCAAGCCCATAGGCAGCATTCCTCCAGGCTTCTTCAATTCCTGCCTCAAGGTTTCTGCCTTCAGTCCTTGTTTTGACTTCACTCAGTGATGAACTGTTTCCCTGGGAGTATGAGATAAATAAACCCTTTCTTCCCCAAGTTGCTTTTTGCTGTGGTGTTTATCATAGCAACCGAAAGCAACTAAGTTCTTAAAGCAGGCTGGTTCTTTTTTGCTTGTGACAACATAGTATCTTTATAGATTCTTTGGGAATTTTACATCATAGACCTTACTCACATTTACTTCCCAGTCCTTCCATGTCTGCTCTTTCCACGCTTATGACCCCGTCCCCTAACAAAAGGAAAAAACAAGTCCAGTTTGGGTTATCTATATATTCACTGGAGTGTGGACAAAATCGCAGTGGCCTGCCCCTTAAGTAGAGCTGAGTCCTTCCCCTCTCATACCCCCACCGGAAGACATCTCTGTGGAGAGCTACGCTTCAGCATCCTATCACAGATTTTCAGAGTTCTCTTTGATGGCTTCCTATTTAGGCTGTTACTTTATGGGGGGGGGGGGGGAATGGGAGGTGGGGGTTGTCACGGATGTTTCTATGTGCCTGTTTCTCAGCTGTGCGTCTGCAGTTATTGCTATCACTGCCAAAATGGCTTCCTTGCGCTACAGTCAGCAGAAGCATGGATGGATCATGGGCTTCCACATGGTTTCTGGCTACAGCACAGACCACGAAAATGGTCTCTGTCTACAGTAGGGTCACGAATCCAGACAAGGCCCTCAGAGGCAGCAGGGACCACCAACATCAACATGACTTCAGCCTGCAGCACAGACCACGGGCTTTGGCATTGCCCTGAGTGGCAACACACGTTACTCACAACAATATGGTCCCCAGAGAGACAGCACATCCTACAGAAACCAATATGACTTCATGTGGCGGAGTAGGCCACAGACAGCCACTTGGCCTTCTGTGGTAACACGGGTAACAGACATCAACACAGACCCAGCTGCATCAGGACTCTGGTACCAGACACGGCCCTTGGCAGCAGCTCAGACTCAGACATCACCATAGCTCCAGGTGACAATACAGACAACTCACATCAACATGGTCCCCAGATGCAGCACTGCCCAGGGACACCAACATGGCTTTAGGCAGCAGCACAGGCCATAGGCATCCCAATGACTCTCGGTGGCAGCACAGACATCAACACAAACCCCAGGTGCAGTAGGACCGCAGACCCCAACATGGTCCTCGGCAGCACACTGGTATTTAAAGACCAGTATCCAGTATTTGAATAGATGCCCTTACCCATGAAGACCAAAGGGTATCAAAGCCGGTTTGCTAGAGGGAGATATTTGTAGGAGTCATGCTTGGAAACAGTAACAAAGTTTAGATGACCCGCTGACCTAGTATACACAGTGGTGTGTAGGCACCTGGTATATACAGAGCCCCTGCCTGTAAACAAGAGGAATAGAAAACCAACACGCGAGGTTATCTTCAAACCTCCACACCTGTCCGCGCCTTCCCTCAAGCCATACTCACACTATTTTTTTAAAGATTTATTTATTTATTTTATGTATATGAGCACTCTATCTGCATGTATGCCTGCCTGGCAGAAGAGGATATTAGATTCAACTACACATGGCCGTGAGCCACCATGTGGCGACTGGGAATTGAGCTCAGTCTCTCTGGAAGAGCAGCCGGTGATCTTAACATCTGTGCCATCTCACCAGCCCCCTATGTTGACTTTTTAAAGAGGATTGAACAAAGGGGCCCTTAGAAAAAAGGAACGGAATTCTTACTGAACTTTCCAGAGGACAAAATGAGATGTTACTTAGCACATGATAGGTCTTCAGTAAATCCCAGGAGAAAAGCAAAGGGCGACAGTGAAATGTTAAGCTTTGGAGAAGACAAACAACCGTGGCAATAGCAAAAGCATCCTGGAAGATCATGGAGTATTCTGCAGGGCAGCCGAAGGCATCTGTGATTGTCGCTTACTAACCTGCTGGCATTTCCCAGGCACCGAATTGTTTACATTCTCTTAATTAGGTCCTAACAGCTGGAGGAGGGGTGTTTTATTCATTTTCCAGAGAAGAAAACGGAGATTTACAGGCTCAGGACCTACTTAATAAAATCAACAATCATCTTTAGTGGAGGCAACCACTATTTTAAGCACTGTACATACACAGTATTTGAGATCATTTCAGGAAACAGTAGCCAACAAAACTAAACAGAAATATGTCGAATAGCCATTTTATTCCACTAGTTGTAGAAGGGGTGACTTAAATATGCTGTCTTACAGCCCAGAGGCCCAAATCAAGCATCCTCGGGGCTCCTTCTGGAGGCGGTGAAGAGAATCTGTTCCAGGCCTCTTTTCCCTTTGGGCCCAGATGTTCTTTGATTGGCAGGTAAGATGCCCCATGTGTCTTTCCACCACCTTCCCTCTGTGCTCATCTGATTTTGGATCTAAACTTTCTCCTTTGTGAAAGGACCACACCGACCATATGATCTCTCCTCACCTGACCATCTTGAAAAACCCTGTTTTTAAATGAAATCCTGTATAGGCCTAAGGACATTGACATCCTTTAAGAGCACAGAACTCAACCAGAGCCACGTCATTTCATGTGGCAGCATCTAAATGCTCTGGGAAGTCATCATGCCTGAGGATACCTAACTAGCAAGTAGTTAAAGCAGGATTCCAAGTCTGGCTGACTCTATGGGTCACGCCTTTAAGCAAGGTGTGCAACCAATTTTCAAGGAGAGAAGTCTTGAGGAAAATACTTCAGAAAATTATCCCCTAGTGATCATGAGAACACATTTATTCATCCAACCAACATCTATTGATATATAATATGCTGCCAGCCTGATGCAAGTCCTTCAGACCAATTCAAAACAAAATCATGATTTCTGCTTCCTTGGAGCCACTGTTCCAGACAAGAAAATAGGCAATAAACATTCAAACTGGAAGAAATTGGTAAAAGCTATAAAAACCAAGCTGAAAGGATAAAGCACACTGTCCTGAGCACGGTGACCGAGATGGGTCTCAATGAGCAGAGGACGAGGTGCAAACCGGTGGTCAGGAAGAAGGGAACCACAGGGCAGAAGGCATGAGAATGAGCAGCCTGGCCTGGCAGCTCCCACGAGACCCAGTGCTAGCCAGAGAATGGCAGGCATGCCCAAGTCAGTGTCAATTAGCAGCGGATCCACTTCCAAATCCCTCTTCTTACTTCCAAGTTGGAGGCTTTTAGTACAAGAACAGAGACAGAGGAGCTGAAATCTGGGACTGGAAGAAAGCTTTAGCTTTTAAGAAGCACTCAGAATGTGCCAGGCAGGCCTTGCCTTGGGCACTCTGAGACACACAGTGACGTCAGTCCATGTTGATGAGAAACTCATTGCTTGGGCCTGGAGACTCATGCACTATAGTTGATCAATTAAGTTCTATTAAATGGCAGATTAAAAACAAGCTAATAACTTAGGAGGAAAATGTGGACTCAGGACACAGTTCAGCGACACGGCGCTTGCCTAGTAGCAGCAAGCCCGGGTGTGTTCCCCAGGGCCACATAAAAACAAACGAATACATTTTTCCTTTAGTCCCTAGATCTGCCTTAGTCCCTAGATCTGCCTTAGTCCCTAGATCTGCCTGAAAACAACACAGTGATGACGATCAGGCTGGAGAACGATCAGGCCTTGGGAAACTGACCGAGGTTAGAGGAGTCTAGAGATTAACAGAAACACAAAGGCGGAGAGTCACGAATCTGCTTTAGAGGCATTGATGGGCATTCATTCTGCGTAAGATTTCAGGAACTGATTTTATCCTCAATGTGCAAAGACTTAAAACCTCATCCCTTGCTTACCTCAAAGAGGTGGGAATCACAGAGAAAGGAAGACTGATACCAGCTTCTGTCCAGAAGTGCCCTGCTAAGGAGAGGTAGCTCTGTGGGAATGTCGGGGCACACTGTGAACACAGCTGTCAGACTCGGGTCAGAGAAATCACTGACCCTGGGTAACGGGTGCCGGGGGTGCTTGGTACAGTTCTGAAATGTTCCATTATAGAAAGACAAAGGAAAATATGGAAGGTGGGTGACTTGGACACTGAGGAAGTGCACTCTGAGCTTGGTAAATAAGCCACCTCTCTGTGAGGCGGAGGGTAGTAACACGTCTTTAAACAGACCAACTTGGGGCTCACTCTCACTGTGATACACCTAATTTTCTGTGTCCCATTGGACTCCCAAGGCAATGGCAGTAACATGTCAGAGGGGGTCTAATAGGAGTAGACCCTCTGAGCACTGCAACCTGGGTGACACAAAATGACTTTTCCTCAGGTGCTGGCCGCTCCCTCCTCCCATCCTAGAAGCGTGTGACTGATGGAAGAAGCCGGACACAATGATACCAGAAAGATGATACAGCTCTATGAGGTCAACAGAGCTCTGGCCTTAGACCAAGGAGGCATCCCTCCTGTTGCACCATGCTTGGCCACGTGAAGAGGACCACCTGCCCTCCGCAGTCATCCTCACCAGAGAAAACAGTCCTGTGTGCTTCCTAGCACTGATGGGACCAAACACATTCCTAAAAACGGAAGCACTTGAGAGCAATTGGCCTTCCATACCCATGGGCTCCAAATCGAAATATTCAAGATGGAATATTACAAATATTATAGACGAAAAATATTCATCAAAAAAAAAAAAACCCCACACTGCTGCTGAAGCGTGCGGTACAGTCTCCCTGAGTGGCCAAGTCTGTTCTGAACTCTCTTTCTTGCCATTGTTCTCTGAACAACACGGAAGGACGGCTGTTTACATGGCATTTACATTGCATTTGGTATTGTGATTGGCTAGAGATGATTGGATCCAGGAGGGAGTGTGAATATTATGCTCAACCACTACCTCCTTCTCCGTGAGGGGCTGAGGATCTAGTGTCTAAGAGGGCTTCTGCTACCTTTCCTCCACGGATCCCAAGGGGGAACTGCATTTTCCTTCTGCGAATTTCCACGTTCCAAAAGCGAAACCAAAATCTCTGTTGAGAATTTGTTCTAGAATGTCCTCCCCACAGATCTTTCACTGGAGATGTCTATGTTTTTTTAATTAATGACCTCAACCAGATGCCAAACAGAAGAGTTCCATCTTTTCTACATTCTTTATCATTTTCAGTA
Source organism: Microtus pennsylvanicus (assembly GCF_037038515.1). Taxonomy (NCBI): domain Eukaryota; kingdom Metazoa; phylum Chordata; class Mammalia; order Rodentia; family Cricetidae; genus Microtus; species Microtus pennsylvanicus. Next base: position 53,726,148 of record NC_134590.1, on the reverse strand, counting down.
TCTCCCAGACTTGACCCTTTCCCCACCCGGAAGAAACTCCTTGTGGAGCAGTTGCTCTATCCAGTCCAGACTGGATAGTCAAAGAGCCAAGCCATGAGTTTCCTATTCACACCCTTTTGGTATCCTGCCAAAGGCCACATCCACACAGGACTTTGCCCCTGGATGTGTGACCTAACCTGACCAATAGCCATGGTGACCTGGGTATGGGTAGGACCATATGTCAGTTGTGCGTCCTGAGCAGGCTGTGCCCATGCTTGTTTCTGATTCTACCCTCCAGACTCCAGCCTAGGCCTGGGGTGATCCAGTACCTTTCTGACACAGTCTAAGTTAAGCCAGGAACGGCTTTTATCGAGTTCTGATTGACAACCACACACCTCTGACAGCTCTTTCACTGCATTTTCTAACCCTGCCCTTGCTTGCTAGTCTCCGTGTATTAATTCAACTGCTCAGCACATGCAATGTCTGGGCTCTCCCTCTGTGCTCAGTGCCAGGGTCTAGAGCCAGCAAGGGTGCTGAAACGCAGGTTCGGAGCCAGGTCCTGCTTTATCCAACACTCTGAAGCAGAGTTTGGGTATGAACAGTTTTTAAAAAACATTTAAAACTTCATTAAATGCCATTGGCTTTAATTAATGACCAGCTTGGGCATCTCATTTGCCCCTTACACAACCCTATCTGTGCAACAGTGGCCCAAGGAAGCACTAAACCACGCGCACACACTCATCCACTCGTCGGATTCCTTAGCGTTGTGCTCTGTGCTCAACTCTGCTTTGCTGTGAGGAGAGGACACAGAGCTGATCTGCAATGCAAAGGTTATCTTAGTGAAAACTTTGTCACTTATAACACCCCCTGACAAAATAGAACCATGAAAGGCCACAGAATGTGGATCTTTAGACACCAACCACAGAGCATGGATCTTTAGATACCAACCACAAAGTGTGGATCTTCAGATATCAACCACAGAGAGTGGATCTTCAGATACCAACCACAGAGCAAGGATCTTCAGATGCCAACCACAGAGCGTGGATCTTCAGATACCAACCACAGTCTGATAGCACAAACTTCCTCAAAACAAAGTCAAACCCAGGACTCTGCACAAAAGCCACAACAACCTTGTACACAGTCACCTCTATGCAGAAGTCCACCCAGCAATTGCCTGATCAACCTCAGGGTGATGACATCTGATCCTGGAGGTAAAGGTGATTATTCCAAAACAACTCAACAATCCTCATCTTCAAACACTTTTGTCTCCCTTGGACACACCCATAATTCACCATGGCACATGTGATTTATTGCAATTCCCTGAATTTCTGATGGTACAGTTTATCACTAGAGAGGCTCTCAGTTTTTGTCTAGGTTGATACTTCCTGTCTAGCCTGGGAACATGACTCTGTGCAGCAGGGAAAACAGGTACATGCCAGTGTGACTTTTAGAGGCACCAACCGTGGATGAGTGCATGATGACAGGCAGGAGACCAGAGTAGCAGGTTCAGCCTCCAGTGGATCAGAACCCGTTTCCCGGGGACTCTACTAGCTGCCCCAGGCCTGTCATCTCAGCTGCTAACAAGGCTGAAGCAGAGAATTACAAGTTCAAGGCCTGAATGGGGTACAGAATGAGGTCAAGGCCAGCTTGAGAAACTTAGTAAAACCCTGTCTCAAAATAGGAAGCAAAAAAGAAGGCCGAGGTAGGCAGATTCTAGAGCATTTGCCTACTATATACAAGGCCTTAGGTTCAGTCCCTGATGGGCGAGGGAGGGAGGCAGTTTTGTGTCTATTTAATTAGAGACAGAGGATGGCTGAACAGCAATGTGCTGGAACACGATGCAGCAAATGAAAATAAGAAGTGAAAGGAATCCAGAACTCCAGGTGGAGGACTCCACTTCTAAAGAGGCTTACCTGTCAAGCCAAAGGACCAGGACCACCCGAGGTGATAAGGGAGCTGTAGAAGGTTTTAGAGTGTGGCAGTGCTGATTTGACATCAGTTTTATGATGTTCTTTCCAGAAGGAGGCCAAGGAGGATAAAAGCAGTGTGAGGAATGAGGGACCAGGCAGGAAACATACCCTGGAGCTGGTTCACAAGAGCTGAGGTGTCCTAAGAGGAGCCTGAAACAATCCCAATTAAACCTCTTCTGCACCTCTCCCCTCTGGACTGCTGGCAAAGAAAGTACAATTGCCACACCGTGTCAACATCTCTCCCTTAAAAGCCTCGTTCTGTAAGGTGCAAATGTACTGGACATTGTGAATGTAATTGTTACTTGGTAACTGTTTCTTATTGTATATGGTTTTACTGTTAGAGTTAAAAACCTTTCCTTACATTTAAACAAAAAGTGGAAAATGTTGTGGGATATTTGTGCACTGTGTGAAGGTGTAGAGCTGTGATTGACATAATAAAAAGCTGAATGGCCAGTAGGTAGGCAGGGGAGATAAGTGGGATTTCCAGGCAAAGAGAAGAAAGAAAAGACACCAAGAGATGCAGAGCAAGCAGGATGTGCAGGAGAAAAGGTAACAGCCAGCACGTGAATTAATATAAATGGTTTGATTTAAGTTATAAGAGCTAGTTAGAAACAAACCTAAGCTATAGGCTGGGCTTTCACAACTGACAAGTCTCCATGTCTTTATTTGGGAGCTGGCGTGACAGAGAACAACTCGTTACAACAAGCTAGTGTTATTAAGCCTTAGATGTAACCTCTCGCTGGTACGATGCATTGATCTTGATTGTCAACTTGATGGGACTTAGAATCATCATGAAAAAAAACCTCTGGGTATGTCTGTGAAGAAGCTCCTAGATTAAGTTAGGCAAAGTAGGAAAAGCCACCCTAGCTATGGATGGCCCCACTCCATGGGCTAAGACCCTGACTGAATAAAGAGGAGGAAGCTAACTAAACACCAGAATTTAGCACTCTCTCCTCCCTGGCTGCAGGTGAACTCAATAGACAGGCTGCCTCACTCTCCTGGTGCCATGTTTTCTCTGATATGACTGTACCCTCACATTGTGTGCTAAGCAAACCCCTCCCTCCTCCTACTTTCCTTTTCTCTCACTGGGTATTTTATTACAGCAATGAGGAAGGTAACTTGCATGCCCTCAATGTCTCCTGTGTTGGAGACTTAATCTCCTCCTGGTGACTGGAAAACTCAGTAGGTGGAGTCTAGTTGAGCATGTAGGTGCTTGACCTTTCCTGTACGCTGCTTCCTATCCTCTGTGAGCTGAGGAACATCCTACACCATGATGTTTCCCCAAAGTGCACGGGGTCCAGCAACCATTGCCGGAACCTTTGATACTGTAGGCAAAGCAGTACAAAAACCTGCTTTGACTTGTTTCTGTCAGGTATTTGGTCACAACAATTCAAAAGAGACCAATACAAGAAAATGTAATTTAATTCAGTGTTCTAGCTGGACAGAGTCCATGGCTTTGCCCCATCTCCATGTAGGCAAAAGAGTGGCCTTCTTCTTAGGTACTTGTTAGGTATGTCGGCAAGTCTAGAACCAGGGAATTCACTCACAGTCCACCCCTGTATCACACACCACTCAGAATTGTTTGTGTTCTTAAGATCTCACTCTCTGCACCTCTGTCCCCAAACCACCTAAGGAACGTTTCCGCTGAACCTGCTGAGACACTCAGAGCCCTGCTAACAGCCATCACAGATTCATCCAGAGTCCCGGGCTCTAGGGGCTGCATGGATGTGGGGAGAAGAGACTCTCCCACAGATCTGACCTATAATTCAGAAGTCAAGACGCCTATACACTGTCCAGAACGTTCCTAAGAAGCTTGGGAATGGTTTTGTTGCTCTTGTGATCTTATTCCTCTGAGCAGAAGGTCTCAAACACCAGCGCTTCATCCGGATATGGGCAAGAGAAAAGCCTTGGGCCTCTCTGCTGTTCTAAGTCCCCTCCCTGCCTTTCCTCTCTCGTACCTCAGCCCAGGAGCTCGTGTTCTACCTTAGTGTTCATCAAGTTTGCTTCTCTTCATTGAAGGGCTTGAGTTCACTGTGGAACTAGATGCCCTGTTGGGAATTACTTAATTAATAGCATGGTCCATTTCTTCTTTAGACAACTGCTCAGCATTCAGTTGCTCATCCCACCAAGACGCCAAGAGCTGAAGTTCTTCGTGGCTGAAGGCTATCTGAAGCCCCACTCTGCAAAGCATCCTGTGCCTGAGCGTGCAAGGCAGAGGATGTTCTTGGCTGATTAAGAACATCCTCTGAGGGGCTGATTCCTCCCTCATATTTCAATGTAAAGCCATGGTGCTTGCCTCTGTTGTGCATTGCTGGAATGTTAAACTGTCAATTTTTTTTGCCTCATAAGTACAAGGCTCTTCATCTGGTTTTGTTCAATAGGATACCCCACGAGCCTAGAACTGACTGCACCTGACATAGAACTGGAGCTCAGTAAATTCATGCTGGATGAAGGAGTGCTTACCTCCGGCAATCAGGAGGCATGTAGACGGAATATAGTTGACATCAGCACCCATACCAGCCTCTCCTCTCTGCATGGCTAAATCATGTTAGTCCCATCGCTTTTCTCTTCTGCGTGTGTTCCCACGCTGGAAATGAAGCATGCAGCTGAACTGAAGAAACAAAGCAAGGGGTGAATCAACAGAATGACTACAATCACGGGGGCAGACACAACACACAGCAGATGCTAACAGGTGTTTCTTCATCCTTTCTTCCTCCCTCCCTCCCTCCTTTGCTTTTTCCTTCCCTGTGTCTCTGTCTCCCTCCCTTCTTCCCTCCCTTCCTCCTATAAAATCATTTATGGAGCACGCTTATCGGACATCCCTCCCAGTGTTCAGGACATACAGCATTCCAACAGAAGAGAGGAAAGCTTGCAGATGGTGCTAGCAACCACGGAGGGAAGGGAAGGGAATAAATTAATAATAAACCATCCAGGAATTGCATGTTCTCGAGCCTCTGTCTTGCCTGGACTCTCCACTGTCCTCTAGCTCTGCCTTCTTTGCCTCCTCGATCCAACACATGAGGATCAATGTGTGGCATGGGTGGGGTCTGCTTTCGTCTGGGCTCTGGACTAATGCTAGATGCTGAATGAGGCAGGGGCTGGAGGTTTGGGGCCTGACTCTGGCCCTGGTCAGACGCAGATGCTGAGAGAACTGCCTAAGATCATTGGATATCGCTTCCTGATCTGAGTGTGGAATGGATTCTTCTTCATGCCTGGAATTTATGTTCCACCTCTCTCCAAGGTGAGTATAACACTGAGGCAAGTCTGTGATGCGTTTTAATTTGGAAAATGACATTACATTACTTAATCGACACCATTGGGCTATTCGGCAGCTTCATAAGTCAATTTGTCCTGGGCCTTAAATAAACACCTCGTGGTGTTACAGCATGTTCATACTGGATATCATTTGTGTGCGAGCTTGTATTATACGACCCAGCTACCCCTTTCTTCAGGGACTTCCAGGCCACTCTAGCTTTGCCTATGTCATAAAGCTTTGTGTAGCCACGGCCTTGTTGATGATGGTTCGAGGACACTGTAAGAAACTGCACAGTCTGGCGGCATGGTTACGTGGGTCCTTGAAGACGTCTTCATATGACAAGTGTGTATTCTATGGAATGGCTGCAGATAAAGACAGGGAGTAGGTGTGGGAAGGAGAGCAGAGTTTGAGAGCTACACTGAGCTAGTTTCAAAACTGCTACCGCTGCATACTGTGTGTTCTTGTGCTTGTGCGTGTCTTCTCATAGCACACATTTCAGTGTTACCAGCACAGAAAACATGGGAGTCCCCACAACAGTTCCACTGAATGGCCGACTGCTGCTTCTCTCAGAAGTTGCATGTTCTCTCTCTCTCTTTATTTTTTGTTTGAGTTTTTTATTTGTTTGTTTGTTTTCAAGACAGCGTTTTTCTGTAGCTTTGGAGCCTGCCCTGAAGCTCACTTTGTAGGCCAGGCTGCCCTTGAACTCAAGGAGATCCACCTGTCATCTCTGCCTCCTGAGTGTTTGGATTAAAAGCATGCCCCACCACTTGTCGAGATGCATGGTCTTGAGCCTCTGTCTTGCCTGGACTCTCCACCCTCCTCCAGCTCTCCCATCTCTGCCTCCTCCTCAGTTTCCTTGATCCAACCTGAGCCCTGAAGAACTTCTGAGAATAAAGACATCAGTCACACCTTGGTCTTAACCCCAGCGTTCAAATGAAGGCTTTCGAGGAATGTCCAAAATGTGTTCTTCAGGATCCATATGACTCAGGGCAACTATGAACATAGCTCAACACAAAACCATAAACTTACTTGAACCATTTTTGTTGGTTTGTAGCTCAGTTGTACAATTGAGTTTGTATTTTGTGGATAACTTTGCATCAAAGTGTCAAATGGCTAAACAGAACCGGATTACTTAACCTCTTTGCATTTCAGTCCCCGAGTCTGTATGTTATTCCTGACATGGCATAAATAAGTTTATACACACTAAAAACAAAGTGCACCTCACCTGACACATAGTTATCAATAAATCTTTATTGTGCATCGGCCTTGTGAAGGCAGCTTCCTTCTTAGGACACTGCTATGGTTTGGACACTGCTGTACCCAAAGGATATACTCACCAGAGGAACACTTTTGGGAAGTGATGACGTCTTTAAGAGGTGGGTCTACAGAGAAGTTCTTGGGTGATACACCCTTAGAAAGGATTAAGGTAACTCCATTCTCCTTGGTAGTTCTTACGGCAGGCTAGTTGTAAACAGAACCAATGTGGCCCCCCCACTTTCTCTGTCAGCTTCCTGTTTGAATGTACTCTTTCTGTGATGTAGAACCATCAATCACCTTCACCAGAGGGCCAAACAACACATCTGCCTGATCTGAACTATCTGTGGATAAAGACTCATGTGTTGTTTGCCATGGATCTGACTCTAATTCCTGGGCTGCTCCTTAAAATGCTCAATGCAGGGTGAGGTAAAAGTATAGAGATTCAGAGAATGTTCCACCAATGGCTCTCAAACACCCCAGCACCTCGCACAGAGAATCGGGTAGAAGAATCTCCCAAGGACGTACAGCAAACCCAGGTCACCTCCTCTTTAGAGCCCACCACCCCCTTACTTTAGCACTTAGAACACATATTCCACTTGTCCCTCCCTCCCAGTGTGCTGATGCCAGGTGCCTGGGGTGACTGAATACCGGCTGACAGTGAGCTGCTGGTACACCCCTACTGTTCAGACCTCCTTCCAATCACTTCTTTCCACCGTTCCCCTTGCACTCGGTCCTTGATCTAGGTGGTGGCAGCAGCATTGGTCATAGACTATGAGTAGATTATGGAAAGATGGGCACCCCGAGTTCCTCAGACCTGGGGTCCGTCATTCAGCTTCACAGTCGGAGATACTAGAACTTAAGCAAAGACCCCCTTGACCAAATGAGAGGCAGGAGGGAGAGGAAAGCTGCAGGTATGTGGGTGAATGAAACCATGACGTTAGCCAAACTGATTGTTCTTCCTGGTTCTCGAGTTCTGCGCTTTGAAATGAAACACATTAAAAGAACATGCATCAGCAAAAGTCAGTCTTCAAGCAAAGCCTGTCATGCCATCCATCCGCAGAAAGTGTGATGCTACAAATGCGTGTGTATGTGTGGATGTATTTACTTACATATATATTCACACACACACACACACACACACACACACACACACACACACACACACAAAGCCTATAGCTCTTGTCTTCGTTTCCCTCTCCTGTGAAAATTCTAATCTTCTTCTATCCTTCTGTCTGGGCGCTGTTGAGAAAGGATTTCTCTGGTCTCCATTGCCCAATTGGCTCTTGGGCTCCCATTTCCAAAGGACTGCTACCCTGTACCCTAGAGGGAAAAGTGTCAAGGAGAGGCCAGGAACACTCGTGAAGGCAGGCTGAGCCTGTTCTCACTTGCTCTACCATTCGTGTGTGTTATCCTCTGGGTCCAGTCAGTCACATTTCCGCATACTTGCCCAAGTTTCAATTATGCGTTCGTAATGAAGGCCCCATAGAAACCGAAAGGACAGGGGTGGCACAGCAGGGAATATTCTACCTCATGGAGGTCCCCAAAGGGTGGCAGGCAAGGAGGGCTTGGGATGCCAAGCATCTTCTCAGGCCTCACTCTGGACGTCTCTCACCTGTAGTCCTCGTTACGTCCACTGTAATAAGTAGCAAATTTCTTTTTCTGTCCACTATTCCAGCAAGTTAGTAGAATCTAAAGAGGGATCGCTAATGTGTAGGTTATCATCAGCAGTACAGACTAAGCGAGCTGGGGCTCATGTAGGATCTAGACGTTGTCTTGGGAACAGGGTCCTCAGCCTGTGAGATCTGATGTAGCTGTCATCATGAAGAACGGCAAAGCAGAACTGGACTAGACAAGCTGGGCTGGAGACTGCAGCAGAGCTATTTGACTGCCAATGGGAAACGCCCCCAGCCCTCCCCAAAGCCCATAACTTGCATGGTCATGAGGGTGGTGAGCACCATGGGTGCTGAGCTGGGGAAGATTGCTTTTTCCATCGCCATAGTGAAGGGCTCACTGAGATGGTGACTTGCCAGCTACCCCACACAGAGCCCTGGAGAGTAACTGGGAAGCCGTCCTCAGACGTCCAGTTCATTTCAAAGCAGTCAGATGCAGCTGTGTCAGACAAAGTCGGTAAACTCCTAACACAATTTTTCCCCAAGAAAGGAAGTGTTCTGTCATGTGCCTCCAGCTCAGCATTGTAAAATGACTAGCATCAGTAAAGCGCTGGGTTTGGCTAGCAGCCAAGCACCGAAATATATTAAGGAGGTAGCTAAGACGAGTCTCCCAACATCCATTCTCCTGCTTTCCTTTTTCATAGAGACTTTGAACAAAGCAGACTTCCTAGAGCAAAGATTATATTTTCCAACTTTCTCTGCAGCTAAGTGTGCCTGTAACTAAATTCAGGCCAAATGGAAATAGTCTCAGAGGAAAAGAGCCCACCCCGCCCCTTTCGGTTCTTCCTCCTATCTGCTGATCCAAATCTCGATTGATGGCTGCACCTCTAAAGTCATTGTGGTCCATCAGTTGATATTGAAAACAATAATTTCACACACACCAGCCTATGAAAACGGTAGGTGCCTGATGCAACAGGTCCCTCTAGCCCTGCACTGGCTTTTTCTTTTTAACAGCTGGGGACACAAATGACCAACTTCCTAGGGACCTAGGCACAGTCATGGAGAGTCTTCTATTACTAGTGACCAAAGTTCCTCATGAGTAATGCAATTCTAGTGTATCTCACTCAGTGGAAGCCGGAGGGTTCTGTGTGAGCCTTTGTCTTTGTTCACATGTTACACATGTTCACGTAATGTATTTTAGATTTCTTTGTCACCCAAACCACAGATTCGTCACTTGGATCAGGTCCAGTCACAACTGCTCCACAGTTGATGGAAATAAGAGTTTCTGGAGGAACAGAGGATGGGATCCCAAACAGGGCAGAGCAAGCCCATCGCCTCCTTCCATGCATCTGTCTGTCCTGCTAAGTCAGCAGTGAGTGACCCTCTGCCAGGCCCTGTTTAGTGTCTGACTTAACCCTCATTGACTGAACAATGATGGGGACAGTACTTTTGCTTTCAGATGAGAAAACTGGGGGTCAGGAGGTAAGGAAATGAAAGACTAAAAATGAGTCTGTCTTTGTCGAGCCTGTATTCTATATTTAGAATTATGTTTTTTAATTATCCAGTGTAGCTCCATTTGATGTATTGCATTGAGCTGCTCCAACAAGGTAGGTGATCCACAGGTCTGAAAAATGCCCCATTCCCATGATGGAGTGAAGAGAGGTTAAACTAGCCAGTCTGAGGACTGTTATCGGCTGTTGCTCTTGGGGGAAGTCGCCACTCATGCAGGGTGGATAAAGCATCATTTGCTACGGAGCGTGGACCCCACATTTGTCTGTGTGGAACTCCCATTACCCAGATCCACCATTACAGCTGGGAAGGGAAAATACAGTCAGGGGCACAGAACACGGTGACTGTGCCTACCTCTACCACCTCATTAGCTGTGTGTCCTCAAGATGATTGGTTGACATCTCTGAGCCACAGATGGGCTCTAAAATGAACCCTGCATGCTTTCCTATGCTTTTCTTTTTCTCGTAACCTTAATTTAGACCTGGTCAGAGCTTGACAGGACAGTGCTATCCAGAGTGCTCAGATGATATTGCACACTCGGTGGGAAATCAGCCGCCCTCCGCGAGGCCTCCTCTGCTGACTAGTTTTTAATCAACTTGACACAAACTGAAGACACCTGGAAAGGAAGAGCCTGGCTGAGGATTTCCTTTCATCAGATGCACCAGGAGGCAAGCTTGTGGGGCATACTAATCGATGAGAGCTATGGGAAGGTCCATGTCACTATGGATGAGTGCACCCCTGATCATTCTGGGTAATATAAGAAAATAAGCTAAGCAAGTCAGGAAGCAGCTTTCCTCTATGGTCTCTGCTTCAGCTCCTGCCTTGAGCGGCTGCCCTGCCCAACTCTGGATGACGATGTACTGTAACCTGTCAGTAGAAACAAATGCTTTCTCTCCCCCACCCCCCACCCCCCGCTCAGTTGCTATTGGTCATAGCACTAGGAAGCCAACTAGGACTGAGACTTGTCCCAGAGAAGTGGGTATTTACTGTGAGAGACCTAGCTGTGGTTTGGGGAGGGGGGGCAGATTGTGATGTGTTTCGAGTGCTGGGCTAGAAAAGGCTTTGAGTACCTAGAACTGAATGTGTTTCTCTGTGGGAACTTGGAGAAGAAGGTTAAAAAATATTCAGAAGCTTGTGGAATTTTAGAGGGAAGTTGGAGAGCCCCTGAAAGATTAGATCTGGGGTGTTCATGTGAGATCTTAAATTAATAACCCTTATTTTCTGGTCTGTTGGAATTGAAGAATCAACTGGGATTAACAAGAGACAAGTACCACTGAAGTATAACACCTTTGTGTTACTGGGACAATCTCTACTGGTTAGTTGTGACTAAAATTCTGCTATGATTAATAACAGCCAAGAATGGCTAAGCTGAAATCTTCTGGGGTGTTTTTCCCAGGATCAGGACACAGAACCATGGTCTGGAGGACCAAGGCTGCATTTCAATCTGGGAGCTAAATTTCTTAATGTCTAAGAGTCTCCCAAATGGTACTGATTTTGGACACATGAGAGCTACACGGTTGAAGGGGGTCAAGGAGAATAGCTGAGGTTTGACACTGTGTGGCAGGATCGGAGTCCCTGTAGAAAGGCTGGGGAGGTCACTGAGAAAGGTGTACCCTCAGTGGCAGCAGAAATGCAAGGCTATTGAAGACTCTAGAACCAAGGGATGTTCGCTAACAACAGTGGCGGGTGTGGAATGGAGCCAGCTTGATCCTATGCAGACCAACTATGTGATGAAATTGGAAGGGCTAGAGAAGTAAACTGTACAAGTCTTTTGGACCCCAGAAAACAGTAAATCCCAGGTACCAGCCACTTTGGGACTTTGATTTTGCTTTGATATGAAATATACCCTGGTTCTTTTCCCTTGGAATAGAGAGTATTTAACTTACTTTGAGTGTTACAGGAGCTCATGGTTAAGACCCTGGACTTTAGAGGGATTAAAGTTTTAAAGTGTTGCAATTCTTTAAAAGTTGGAACTTTTGCTGGGCGGTGGTGGCGCATGCTTTTAATCCCAGCATTTAGGAGGCAGAGGCAGGCGGATCTCTGTGAGTTCGAGACCAGGTCTACAAGAGCTAGTTCCAGGACAGGCTCCAAAGCTACAGAGAAACTCTCTGGAAAAACCAAAAAAAAAAAAAAGTGGAACTTTTAAAGTTGGACTGTGTTTCCTATTGTTATACTAGTGCTAAGTGTTGAGGATAAACAAGAAAGGAAAAGTTATGCTTTAGTATAGTGTAGGAGGTCCTTCTGTATTTGTGTTGATTTCATTGGTTGAATAAGGAAGCTACCTTGGCCTTTTGATAGGGCAGCCCTTAGGTGGGAGGAGTAGAAGAACAGAATGCTGGGAGAAAGAAGGCAGGCAGAGAGAGCCACCATGGAGTTGCCAGAGTCAGACATGCTGAATCTTTCCTGGTAAGCCATGACCTCGTGGTGACATACAGATTAATAGAAATGGGTTAATCAAGATGTGAGAGTTAGCCAATACGAGGCTAGGGATAATGGGCCAGGCAGTAATTTAATTAATACAATTTCCGTGTGGTTATTTCAGGGCTAAGCTAGCTGGGTGACAGGACGCAGCCCGCCGCTCCTCTTACTACAGTAGTAGTAATATAAACTTGTGTGTCAAGTTTATAAGGGGAGACTTGTGAGGGTTAGTCTTTGTAACATGCCACAACCTAGAGCACCTGGAAAGAGGGAACCTGAATTGAGGAATTGCCTTAGTTAAAATGGCCCATGGACATGCCTCTGAGTCCTTGTCTGGTTGTTAATTGATGTGGGAAGACCCAGCCAATGGCAGACATTGCCTCCTCTGGGCAGGCGGTCCTGAGTTGTATAGGAAATCAAGCTAAGCAAGCCATGGAGCACTAGCCAGAGAGCAGCAATTGTCTACTGTTCTGCTTCAGGTCCTTCCCGGGCTTGCCTGGATGATGGCGTGTAACCGTTGAGTGTAATATAAACCCCTTTCCTCTCTAGGTTGCCTTTGGTCAAAGTGTTTATCATAGCAATAGGAAGCAAACAAGGACATCCTTAAAATAATTCACAAAATAAGTAAGAGGCTCCAGTTGCTTGTTTCCTTTTATAAAAGAGAAAAGACATTTGAGAAGAAACGCTTGCATGGAAATAGTCACCACCATCTCTTTTTGCTCCTCCTTTTGTTTTTTGTTTGTTGTTTTGTTTTTTGTTATTTTTTTCTCTCAAGAGCATCCTTTTCAAACAAGTCCATAGAAACAGGTGTCCAAGCTTGTGTGTGTATGAGCTGACACCATGACCACTCCATGGCAAGGTTAAAGGGGGATGTCTCTGACAAGAGAGACAGAACAGCCAGAAGCATCTGAGAGAGTCCAGAGAAAGAAGACTGAACAAGGGCCGCAGATGGTGGCCAGGGCTCTCGTGAGAGAGGAGAGAACAGCACGTGCTGGCGAATAGAGGAAACAGTGAGAACAGCATCAGGGTGCAGCATCAGGAGGGCTGGGGAGGCCTGGTGACAATAACACGGCTATAAGGAGCGTGAGTGGCTAGGAGGAAGGAGGCCCAGGGCGGAATGTCAGCAAGGAAGTGTAGCGGGCAGTTCTGATGCTGAGGGAGCCTGAAGGCCAGCAGGCACTTCGGTATGCAAATAGGCACCACAGGTAGTCACATGCCCCTTCTGCCAGGGACAAGGTTGGTAGAAGGGAACTGGCTTCATAAGTTCCCGAGGAATGCTGGCTTTTATCTAACTGCCAGAAATCCTTCTATAATTCAGACTGAGCCGAGTTCTGGCTATTTTGTCTGTCTTTTGGAGTTTGGGAAATTGGGGTCTCCTTTGGACCAGAAATCACCCAAGGTCAATGATTAACTGAGCGATCAGCCAGATCTCCAGTCTGATCAGGAGTTATGGTCCTATAGGTTGGCGTGGGGTCAGAAACAAATATTTTTGTTTGTTTGTTTGCTTGCTTGTTTGTTATGATTTTGTTTCTGAAATGGGGGGTCTCAAGCAGCCCAGGCTAGCCTCAAACTCACTAAGTAGTCAAGAGTGATATCAAATGGCTAATCCTTCTGTCTCTACCCTGAGTACTGGGATTACAGGTTTGTATCACCACACTCAGGTTTTGCAGTTTGGAGGATTTGGAACTCAGGGCTTTGTGTATATTAACAAGCACTCTACCTGAGCCAACCTCCCCAGGCCAGAAGTAAGCATTCTTTGAAAATGTCTTAGGCTGTGGGGAATATTCAGGAACACTTACAGAGCAGGTAGCTCGGGAACTTTTAATATGTTTGGGGAAACTTGAGTTCTAGAAAAACTGTGTATCTCATTTATCAACTATGGAAAGCTCCGACTAAACCATGGCTTGCTGGGACATAAAGAAGTCAGAATGAAGCTGTGCTTGGGTTTTACGTGGGAGGTTGTGGAGCATGTTTTCCCAGAGTTCAAGGCTAGCAGGTTTCATGGATTGGAAGCTACGTGGTAGATTTTAGGCTAGCCTGTACCAGAGAAAAAGACTCTAACTCGCAAAGGGGAAGGTAGGACGAACAGAGGGATAAACAGAAAATTAGAATCAGGTGTTTTAGCCCTGATTTTTCCCATGACATTGGGCAAGTGTTTGACACCAAATGTTCAAAGACTCAGGACAGTAGATTCATAAGCCTGGGCGCCTGGCCTAAGTACTTCCCGGAACAAAGGGACTCCAACTGGCTCTTAGCAGTTGGGCACAGAAGGGGAATCCAACAGATGGAAGGGATGCTTACACGTAAGAAGTAGACCAAAATGGAAGTGAGGGATTGCAGGGGCACTGAGTTCACCTGGTCCACTATTCTGCAAGCTGCAGGCTGTTCTCCTGAGACAAGATGGCTGAGGAGGCAGAGGCTCAGGACAATTCAGTCAGGTGATGAGGCAGAGGAGAGTGTTTTGGGCATTGGAGCAAGTGTGCAAGGCCATGGAGGTATCAGAAACATCGGCCTCCAGAGAGTCAGGAGAAGGATTGTATATGACAGGTTATATGAGGAAATGCTCAATGGTATACGCAGGCTCTCAGGGGTCCCCAGGCTCTGTCCTAACTGTAAGGGGAGGGGCAGGGGTCTGAAGAGAAGGTCAGCTATGGCGATGCCTAAGATACACTTGTGAGTTTCATCTGCAAATGCGGGTTCTCAGACATTCCCTGCTTTCTCTTTGTCCATTTGTGGTCTGAGTGGTGGCGCACGCCTTTAATCCCAGCATTCAGGAGGCAGAGGCAGGCGAATCTCTGTGAGTTTGAGGCCAGTCTGGTCTACAGAGTGAGTTCCAGGACAGGCTCTAAAGCAACACAGAGAAACCCTGTCTCGAAAAAACATTAAAAAAAAAAAAAGATTTAATCTAAACTGCCATCATGATGCTATCAAAATGGACTGTCACCTTTTGCTCTACAACCATCGATGGACTTTATGCCCTCTCTTACAGGGCATAAAGTCCAAAGTGTACTGTGCCTAGTGTCCCCAACTCCCACGCCTTCTGCCTTCAGCTACACACCAGTCACCCTCCCTCCCCACTGCCCCTAAACGCTCATTACCCGTCCTTTCTGTGTCTGCACGGAGCATCTCCATACCCACATAGCAGCCTCTCTCTGACCTTTGCTTATTAGTTCTTCACTCTCTGTCCCTCTGGGCCACTGTGTTCTCCTTTAATGTAGTAACCGTATGCACACATCCTTCTGGCTCTTTCTCAGGAGCCCCTGTTAGAAGCAAGCTCCAGATCAGGGGACTTAACCCTCCAGTCTCTGCTGTTGCCCCAGTGTCTAGTATGGAACCTCAGACAGTGTTTGTTGTTATCTGTGGCTGAATAATTCCCCAAATGTACACTGAAAAGCTGAAAGAATAGAATTGCTGCAATATAGCGTTGGGCATGGCAGAGCGCTAACTGGTCCATTTCTGCCCCATGCTCCTGCAGACTCCCAGTTCGAAGCTCGTTCCAGGGAAGAACTCTCTAACGCTTCCACTCAACCCCTAAAAGCGGCTGTCTTGTCTGCACCCAGCACGTCTGCTGTTTTAGCCAATGACGATGCCAGTTGTTGGCTGTTGCCCCAGCTGAGGGTAGATGTCGCCACCTTGTAGCGGAGATGGTTTGTTTGGAGGGCGGCCCCTCTTGGGGCTTGTCACTGCACCTGCGTCTCCAAACACTCTGAACTGTGTGGTCAGAACCTCCAGATGTGGTGAGCGCACCAGGTGGCACAAGAAGTGTGTCAGGCCCGTTGTGAGCCGGAATCGGTTTGTAGGGAGAGAAAGGGTTAATGCTCTCTGGATGCTTGACTGCTAGGTTTTGCCCTGCTGACCTGACAGGCTCAATGCCCCTTGGCTTGTGGGCTCAGGATGGTGCTGAGAGAACCTGCTGACTTCCCTTCTCATCAAAGGTCATGCCCCACTCCATTTATAGTGGAGAGGCACCAGTCGGGCTTCCTGAAGTCCTTTCCACTCCTCCCCCATCCCCGCTTTTGAACTCACAGAGACTTAATAAGTGGGGAGGTGCAGTGGGGAGGTGCGAGCTTCTATAGGAGGATGGGCGGGCTCACAACCGCCAAAGGGCCTTTTAAAATATCCTGGCTCAGTTGGTAGACTGCTTGTCCAGCACGAAGCTGTGTTTGATCTCCAGTAATGTATAAACCGTGGGTAGAGACACACATCTGAGGCCAGCGCTCAGGAGGTTGAGGCAGCAAGATCTGAGAGGACTTGCAAATTTCAAGGTCATGTAAATTTCAGCTACAGAAGAATATGTTTCTAAAAACAGTGTTTTACCTAGATCATTTCTTTCTTCCCTCCCTCCCTCCCTTTCTTTTTTCTTTTCGTTTTTTGTTTTGTTTTTTTCAAGATAGGGTTTCTCTGGGTAGCCCTGGCTGTCCTGGAACTCACTCTATAGACCAGGCTGGACTCAAACTCAGAGATCCGCCTGCCTCTGCCTCCTGAGTGTTGGTATTAAAGGCGTGCGCCACCACTGTCCCGCAATCAGGAGGAGCTGACCCATAGATCATTCTTCTTCTCCTTCTTTTTATTTTATGTGAATTGGGTGTGGGGGTGGGGCTGTCAGATCTCCTGGAACTGGAGTGACAGACACTTGTGAGCTGCCCTGTGGGAACTGAACCCAGAAGCAACCAGCGTTCTTCCCCACTGAGCCGTCTCTCCAGCCCTCCTGGATCATATCTTAACAGGCTTGGACACGGCCTTGAATGTCACAGCCCGAGTCTATGTGTGTCTGTGTGGAGGGAGCAACCGTGACTACTTTCAGTTTCTCAGCTGCACCCATGTAAGCCCCTGGCCCAGAGATGACGAAGGGGAAGAACTCACCTGCGGTCAGAGCTCCAGGAGCAGCTCAGCTTCCGGTTCCTGCTGGCTTGTGTCTCCCTCAGCAAGGTCATTGCTGTTGCTTAGAATAAAGTAACCAACAACTGCAAATGCAAAAATTATGAAAACCAAGTTTATGGGGAAAGCAGGCAAAGTAGAAAGAAAATTCAACCGCACACCAAACACCCTTCCCTCTGCTCAGTGGGGCAAAATTCTTTTTCATTTTTGTTTTTCTGTATTTTCCTAATTTGCTATGAAAAAGCCTTTCAGAAAAATGAATCACAAGAATTAAATAAAGTCTGTCTTTTCAGTCCTGATTTTTATGTTTTGGTTTTGGTTTTTTTGGGTGTGTGTGTGTGTGTGTGTGTGTGTGTGTGTGTTTGTACATTCTTTAAAATGCCACAGTGCCTTGGGGTTATAGGAGAGACACTTTAGAGCCATTTTCTTCTTTGGGAGAACAGCTGAAAGTTTAAAACCTCATTCTTTTTCCTTGTGTAAGGGTCGCTGTGGAAGAATGAATGGAAGGAATTCCTTTAAGAAGGAATGGGCTCTTCTCCATTCCAGGGCAGGCCGCGTCCTTCAGGAGGGTGTTTTTCTTGCATAGCATTGATGTTTACAACACTTAAAACTATTGTGAGCCTTTTTTTTCCCCCTTTTGGAGGACAAGGCAAATTCAGTGAGCTAAACCTACCCTTAAACTCCCTTCCATCTTTTTCTATTCTGAAGTACCCTCTGTATTTCTATTCTTAACTTCAGTGAGGCCCTGGTTTTAAAGATAATATTTTTAAACTGTTGCTTCAGCAACTGGTGAGCCCAATATGACAGTGATTACGTGTAACATTGTAAGATCTCCTAGAATAAACTTAACAGGCGCAGGAATCATAGTATGAATTCTCTCTCTCTCTCTCTCTCTCTCTCTCTCTCTCTCTCTCTTTCTCTCTCTCTCTCTCTCTCCCTGTTCCTTGAAGCTCTGAGTGCCTCTTTCCAGTCCTAAACCTGAGAAAAATGTCCCTTAGGCATCAGTATTGAGTGGCATGGAGTTATATACACGATAATTCAATTCTTCCTAGGCTGTGTCTGTGTAGTTCAAAGACTCCTCATCCAAAAAGAGGACTAGATAAGATTATTCTTAATCTTGTGGCAAATGACACACCGTGCAGGATGGGAACCAAGACACGGTGATTTAAGGTTGGGCACATTAAAGTCCGCCTTACCAACTCATGCCTATTTATTTGTAGCTATTTTCTTTTTTTAAATTCTTTGATGTAAAGGGATCAAATGAATTTAAAGGAATATAGGCCAATTTGTTGTTAAATATGTGCCTGTCTTCAAACCTTGATCCATGCTGTGTGACCCTGGGAAGTTCACCAAACTTCTCTGAACCAGAGGTGGTAGCACATCTGAAAAAACTGTATGGAGGATCCTTGGAACCAAAGCGCATAACGGCATCAGCAGCTCTCTGTTGCATGTGACGCACATATAAATTTATTTCCATTTTCCCCCTCGATTCTCAGACCGTCAGTGAGTTGTGTTCAGCTGAGCAAATATTGACTATGTGTTATGTGCAAAGTCCTGGAGACATAAATGTTCTCTCATGCCCTTAAGATTCCGTCTTCCAGGTGCAAATGCAGCCTTGCTTTGTCCTTCAAGGCAGATGAAATACATCTTCACCTGAGTAGGAAGGAAGTGTGCTGGGATCCCAATGCTAAGTTCCCTTAATATGCTTTCACAAAAAAAGTTAATGAGTCTCCATGAGCCTGGAAGGACCAGAGAGTTCCGGGTTTAATGAAGAATGAGTTTTTCAGAAAGCCACAGTGAGGAGAAGACACTGGCAGAGGCGCCCCGAGGGCGGAGACAAGGGAGAGGGAACGTATGGTAAGGAATAAAATACAGTGGGTCCCTGCATCATGGGAGCCGCATCTCGGGACTCAACAAAGTGTGAGCTGAAGATATCTGGCAGAAAAGTTGTGGCTGTGGGGCCGGAGAGGTGGCTCCACGGTCAGAGGACACACTCAGTTCCCAGCACCCACGTCAGGAAGCTCACAACTACTTGTAACTCCAGCTCCTGGGGATCTCACATAGTCTCCGGCCTCTATGGCACTGGCATGCACTCGGCACACGTTCCTCACTGACATGAACACATAAGGAAAAATAAATCTTTTAAAGATATGGCTACAGACTTTACTTTCTGTTCACTAGTTCCCAAAGAACTACATAGTATTCTCTCCGTAGTATGGGGAGCGATGGTTTAAATCACACAAGAGGAGAGTGCCACACAGATTTTATTTTTTATTTATAATTATAATTATTTAATTATTTATTCTTAAGCATTCATGGATTTTGACATCCATGGTGGTCCTAGAACCAATTGCCTTGGATACCAAGGGAAGAGGAATGAATGTACCTAGGAGGGACTGAATCTCCTCAGGGAGATGGCAAATAAGAACGACAGAGATACTGAAGCAAAAGGAAAGACAGCGACAGAGAGACAGTGGCGAGAGATGGAGAGCTAGCCTCTAAGCGATGAGGTGGGACAGAGTGGCTATTCAATTGCTCCTCTGTCTAACCCTCCACGAAGAGCATCTTACAACTCTAGAAGAAGTGAAATTGACAAATGTGCCTTCAATCATTTGTTCATGGCTGTTTCTCAGCTACCTCCCGTGAGCCAGGCTCTTAAATGTCAACGGTGAATGAGGCACTGTTTCGTCCCTCATGGAGCTGACGCTCAAGTGGGACCAAAGAGAGCGAGAGCAGAAACAAATGACCGTAATGTCAAATGGAACTTGAGGGCATGACTCTTACTATCACAGCCACCACGGCAAGGGGTTAAACTGCGTGCCCTACCCCAGAACTCACGTGTTGACTTCCTCAGTCACAGGACTTCAGAATGTAACCTAGTTTAGGGACAAGGTCTTTAAGGAGGTAATTGCCAAACTAAAATGAAGTCAAGTGGTTGGCTCCTAACTCTACAAGACTGCCTGTCCCCACTTCCATATAAGAAAGGACATCCAGACACATGGACAGGTGTGTCCAGAAGAAAGGTGGTCTCAAGAGACAGAGAGAAGATGGTGGCCTAAGAGGTAGGGACACATGTCACCCTCACAACCCTCGGAAGGAAGCCACCCACCCACACCTTTGGCACTGTCAGCCTCCAGAGCTAAGAGGCACTAAGTTTCGGTTGCATAGGCCAGGCAGTTGATGGCAGTTTCCTATCAGGTTTACCGACTCCACACCTCATAAGGGCAGAAACTGAAGCTTGGAAACGTGGTATGTTCCCCAACATGGCATGGCCCTTCTATGTGGGACACTCCAAGCTTTGGTCGCTCTGGGGTGTGACCTTCTCTCAGTGTGGGGCATCAGAGCCTCATAGGAATCCCAACCCGGAACAAACTACAATGTAATCAGAGAAGGTTCTGTAATCACCGCAATTCATCACCCAGTGTCACCTATGGTAACACTGCCAATTATCTCCCATGGTGCCCACAGGATAGAACACCTGCTTCTCAAGGGGCCAGAGGATCTGGTTCCCTGCAGCTACTTCCTTATTTATGTTACAAAGCCCTGTGTGTGACCTGGCCTCTGCAAGCCCAGAGAGTCCATAAGACAGAAGGAAATGTTTGGAGTTTAAAGGCACTGATATGCAAATACAGTATCAGAGGGGCCTACCCGTATCAGAGGGCCTGTGTCTGCCCATGCCACACCTTAAAGGGCAGAGATTAGCTTTATGTTCCCCATTTCACAGTCAAGGAAAACTAAGTTCAAAGATGCAAAGAAACTTGGTGTTGAAAGAAGCAACTCTCATCCTAAAGGAAGGAAAAGAAAGTTTTATTTTGGAACCAAGTATGAGTGAGCATGGTCTGGGAACACAGACTTATGTCTACACGAATACCATATTCCAGTGAAGTTGCTATCTCATGAACTTACTATAGTAATAGAGCAAAGAGGACCATAAAATCATACACTTTTCTAATACATTGCTGGGTATAGCAGGTGTTGGGTTATAGCAAAGGAGGGAAAACTGCTATAGGACTTCGAAGCTAACCGACTGCATTCTTAACATTTGATGCGGGAAACCAGGAGTCTGATCATGCATTCCAAAGGATTTACCTAATGGTCACAAAAGGCCACAAACGGAGGAGGGCAATATATAGGTATTAAAATGTACCAAGATGATTTAACCTTTGTAGACAGTTTCTTTGCAGGAATTCTTGTTCATGTTGCTCCAGTGAGGGGAGCAGCAGCCATGAGGAACAAACAAGCCCTTTGTAGTTTCTGTTTGAAATCTATGTAGATGGGCTGGGCCATCACTCGGTGAGTAGCTACCTATCACAGAAGCATCAGGACCTAATGCTGAGCCTTCAAACCCATAAAAAGTAGAGAGGGGCAGATCTTCAAAAAGATCCTTGAGGCTCACTAGCTTGCCAGGCTAACCTAATCAAAGAGCCCCAGATGGCAGTGACAGACCAAAGGCAAGGTGGGAGGCGCCTAAGGGACAATACACAAGGTTGGCCTCTGACCTTCACATGCATGCACACACACATGCACCTTCATACCAGTAACATACATACACATCCACCTGGAAATGTTCCTGAGAACTCTCCTGATGGGAATGGAAGCAGGCAGCCTTCTCATCCTGTCTGGATTCCCCTAGCATCCTATCAAGATCACTTTAGCCCATTGGTTTCCCGAAAGCTCAGTCGCCGGCTCATGGGGCCTGTCGCAAAGCCCGACAATCCGAGTTTGACCATTCCTCCTAACACCCAGGATCTATAGTAAGGAGAGGACCAACTGTGTCTGATTGTCTTCTCACTTCCACATGCACACCATGATACATGCACTGCGCACCCGCATAATGTAATGCTTTTATAAAAGGGCAGTGTAGTTAGGATGTGGGGAGTCCTACTCCAGAGGCCCCAGGGGAAGATGGCATCTAGGTCCTCAAGGTGTAAGAGATAGCCACTCTACACATCCAGCTTTAGTGAAGTAGACTTTTCCCAAAGGTCAACAAAACACTGAGAAAGTTCCACGTCATCAGACTGTCTGGGGCTTTTAAGTCATTCCAGCCTCTTTGGTGTCATGGTTCCCATGAGTCAGCTCTCCAGATTCATGCTGGGCTGTAGGGCTGGAGCAGACTGAAAGGACAGAGGGGCTTAGAGGGAGAGGTTTTCCCTCTAACGTCCAGTCCCTGTGAGGAAGAAGCAGCAAGCCGTTTAGATGCTGCCACAAACATCACCGGTTTCCTCCACGCTGCTGCATCTAGGGGACTATTCCCAGACTGGAAACGGGGGCTCTGTGCTCTGGAGCTTCTAAGAAAATGATGCACCAGGGTGATTGGACAAGCATGCTTGCCACGAAGAAGCTCTGATGATATACACCACCCTTTGGGAGCTGAAGAGACACACAGAATGGTGGCTGTCTCTGAGGGTCAGGTGACACTTTGGAACAAGTTCTCCCCAAAGCTCCCTCAAAGAAGACAGGGAGGTCTTCTGAACGGACCAGGTTGTGGGGCAAGGATCAGCCGTGGGTAATGCACCCTCAGCATGGTTCTGTGTGTTTTAACTGAAGTTAAATTCCTATCACAAAAGTAGCCACTTAAGGTCTGGGGATGTGTACCCAGAGAACTTGGGACCATACATGCAAGGCCCTGGGTTTGATCTTCAGAACTAAAAAGGAGTGTATATATACACACACATATATATGTGTGTGTGTGTGTGTGTGTGTGTGACTTATTCGTAGCAATCAGCATACTGTAAATGCTGGCTGGTCATCTAGCTCTGACATCTTTTCATCACCCTTGAGAAAGCACTAGAGCCATGGCGCCAATCCCCCAGCCCTCCCAGCCTCTGGCAATGGCCAGTCTGCTTTCTGTCTCAAGATTTCCCTGTCCTGGTGATTCAGACAGATAGTTACACGACACCCTCATCTAACTGCCAGCAGAGAGGGTCAGGTTGAGAAGAACTGAATTGCGATTTTCCTGTAGTTTTTAAATTTTTTCTTTTTTTAATTTTTTGAGACAGGGTTTCTCTGTAGCTTTGGTGCCTGCCCTGGAACTAGCTCTTGTAGACCAGGCTGGCCTCGAACTCACAGAGATCCGCCTGCCTCTACCTCCTGAGTGTGGGATTAAAGGTGTGTTCCACCATCTCCCAGCTTTCCTTTTTTTTGTTGTTGTTGTTAAATTATTTATTTTTTGGTTGTTTTTTTTTGTATTTTAAACTTCATTAACATCATTTGTCTATGTTACTAAAAGTTATATATTTCACGATTTAAAAAGAACAAAAAATAGAGGGAAAGTTGAGAATTACTACAGCGTCACTCTGTATGGCTGCACTAATACTTCAGAGACAAGTCTACCATGGCCCCTAGGGGAATACACTGGGGTCACTATGCTGCTAGCTGACCTTGGCTGGCTTCTCAGCCTCTCTGTCTTGTGTTCTCATTTATAAACACGGAGATGTTAACAGTAACCTTTGTTTATTTGGGGTACAACTGGGTACAAATGGTGTTATCTACTGACTATGCTGGCTCAACACAATACACAACACTTTGATTATGTGTTTTGCTCCCAACTCAATGAAGTCAGAACTACTGTACCTACAGACAAAACCAAGGGTCAGGAAGACCAAGCATGTACCAAAAGGCGCAGGGGATGAACAGTCCTTAATCCTTCCATGTCTAGGTCATTCCTGTCACTCCATTCTACAGCGAGGGAACCTGAGGCATCGAGAGATCAAGAATTCCCAGGATTCCATGCCTTCTGACTAACTAGACAGTAGTCAAAAGAAGTTGATTCTCTAGCCGCTCCCTGGGAAGCAGGCCCTTCATTTGGAATTTAGCACCTATGGGCAAAACCCCTCCTCACCTTTGTGTGGTTCCAGGGTCTGGCACTGCCTCCTGGCTATCCCAGGCCGTTGTTAGCTCTGATGCCTCCTGGCTGTGACTGGAGAAGCTCTTGCTGTGGAAACAGGCTCCTTGGCCCCTGGTTCTGCCCAAGACACTCAGGCACTGTTGTGACACCATGCAGGGCCCCCGGGCAACGCCACAAGACACTCCTTGGGCTATTGGCAGTCCTGTCATGGAAGTCCTGGGAGCAGGGCTAAAGTCTCTGGGATTAGAGAGAGCAGCTTCAGAGTCAGGATAACCAATGAAGACACTTTCTTGGTCTGCCTTGGAGATGGGACCTGCTCACTGGTGGGTGGATGGTTAGTGTTGTTGCCAAAACAATTCGACAAGCCCACTGGGCTTTCTCTCAGACCCACCAGAGAGCTGTAGGACTGCAGCCTTTTCCCAGGATGCTAATTAAAATCATGGCTCGCCCAAGCCAAGAGCAAAAATAATTCAACTTGGAGGAGTAAGGGGACCCAGTGACTCCGATGCTCAAACCCCTGCAGAGCACAAAGGTTTTGCATTATTGTCTTTCTACAGAGCTCTCCCAGGGCAGATACCTCCCAAGAGACAGCTGCTTCTCAACCTCCAGGACCCCTGGGACCAGAGGCCCACATAGCTGCCAGGTTTCCCTGTGGCTGGTCCCATAGGGCATGAGTCTGCAAACAGGACCCTCTCCTTTGGTCTGGGAGTGGGGAGACTTGGCCTGGCCTCAGAGAGACAGTCTGATTTCCGAGTTTCCAGGGAAACTTTCGACATTAGGTCCTATTGTCAGGTACCTGTTCTTGATGGGCTCCAAAGAGCCTGCCTGGCATTG
Source organism: Microtus pennsylvanicus (assembly GCF_037038515.1). NCBI lineage: Eukaryota > Metazoa > Chordata > Mammalia > Rodentia > Cricetidae > Microtus > Microtus pennsylvanicus. The sequence goes on along the minus strand of NC_134590.1, from coordinate 53,701,590 downwards.
CTGGTGGACTGCAGGCCTTATCACTGCCCTCCCCCACCATAGAACCCAATGTGTTACCAAGGTCCCACTGAGGGATCACGGGTCTTGACAGGTAGTGGGGAGAGATGCTGGAAGACATCTTAGTTCTGATCTGGCTTTCTTTTCTATTACCATCCTCCCTTCTACCCAGGTCAGTACTGAGTCTCTCCGTCAATGCCTCTACTACCCTGAGCTCTTCATACACAACCCAGCTCCTTTTTCTTCTCCATGTTTACAGGTTATGTGCTCCCAGGAGCCCCATTTCATAGGGACCCCCAATGGTTCACACTGGCACACATGGTGAAGGTTAACTGTGACCCACAGAGGCTCCAAAGCGGGCATGAGGCTTTCCAGTTCTTTGCCTTGATGGTGACTGAAAGACAGAGCACAATAGCATCCATGTCCAGGCTGCAGTCTGTGCTTGTGGAGGGAGCCAGCTGATGGTCCCTTGGTGACAAGGCTATGATCAAGCCGGAGGACTCACTCTGACGTACGTTCCAGAAAGCAGGTTAGTCAATGGCAACGAACGACAAGGTGACTGGTGTTTACCCAGAGCCCAGGCTTCTCCGCCCTCAGCATCCTGACTCCCGTGTCCGTGACAACTCACACATGGCCTGCAGTGAAGCCTCTGTTCCTGAGATGAAAGAAGAAGCCCTTGTAGATTTCTGGGAAAGGATTTCCACCCTGAGAGAAAGGAGACCTGAGGAGAAGTTGCCCTTCCTATCCACGGCCATGATTCCCTGAATCTAAACTACCGAGAGTTTAGACCATCAGCTATAAGCATGGACCAAACCTGAGGACAGAGCCGGAAGTTAAGGCTGCCTGACCTTGGAAAACAGTTAAAACCACAGCAGGAACTAAACTACCTGCTCAACTTGCTCTTGTTCTTGCCTTGCTCCTGACACCAGAAAAAAAGAATTCTTTGTTCCTTGGGTCTTGAAATGCTAGGACGCACGGGAGCCATTTAGAACTCAGCAGCAGCATGGGATTCAGTGGGCAAAGTGAGCCCAAGGCTTTGCATTTTGAAACATCTCTGGAATGATACACGTGTTGATGCTGATACTGGTGCTGGCCCTAGCTTATGCTGTCCTTCTAAGAGCCAAGACTGAAACCAATATTAGGTACATGCTCTAGCAATTGTGATTGAGAGCAGCCTATGCAGGAAGTGATTCTGAGAGTATGGAACCAGCAAGGCAATTATTTTCCTTTGTATTTACAAGCTGGCGTAAATGTTAGCTCACTGGGCCATCTCTCTAACTCCACTGAGTCCCCTTTAAAGAAATCCTTCTGAAGTAGGTGAGTCCTCTTGCAGCTTCTTGAGGCCGACAGAACAGACACCATGGTCTCTCTTTTCCGAATGAGTCAGCTAAGATGCAGAGAGATATAGAAACAACCCCTCAAGGGCACACAGGCTGTTCTCACGCTGGCATGTCCTGTCCTGGCATCTCCCAGAATGTCCTCTTTGGCTTCACTCAGCTGCCATGGGCATCATTGCTCCACTGAGCCAGAAGCTGACCAGGAACAATGAGTGGGTGGGAAGGTCAGGAGACTGAGGTCAGCCAAACCTAATCTCAAATATTTGGAGGTCTGAATTTTGGAAACCCACAGAAAAGCTTGCTAGAACCAAGGAGTTGGCTCTGCATCAGCACTGCCAGGAGATAACAAGGACAATTTCTGTAAATAAGTAGGGCTTACTGTACATTGTTACAGCTGTCGCCACATAACACACTATATATTGGGAAAACAAGTCAGTCTTACTAGGAGATATGATAACACCAGGGGCAGCCCTGACTCTGCAGCGGAAATGAGCCTTTAGTGCAGAAAGGTGATGTTCCTACGCAGATGTCCTCCACTGTGAACTACAAGGGCAAGTCTTGGATGTACAGAAGACTACTACCCTGGCCAGGGGACAACTCGTCCAAAGTCCTGCTGCCAGCTGGTCCCATCTGTTGCCTCAAGCTCTTGGAGAGAAATGATTGCTAAGGTAACCATGAGGCCCCAGGGGTGGGCAGACATGGACACATGGCAGCTGCTGCTACTGGGCATGCAGCCGGGGCCCTGCTCTGAAGGGGTCCCCAGGGCCCTCTGCCAGCTAAGCCTCAGACTGGGGCATGTTGAACTGCTTAGATAGAATTTCCTGGTCTTTGCAATGTTTCTGAGGGGCCATGGAAATATCTCGCTCAACTAGGGAACTATAGGTGGCTTATCACTTAATAGTGAGTGCATCAGAAACCCACATGGGCCTGCTAAAATGAACTCAAAGTTGGCCTTCCAACAGCATTCAAAAACATGTCTAGATCTCCAAGCATTTGATATGAAGTTTTTGTAAGGACGACTGTAGTGCTCCCGCCCTCCAAGGTAAGCTCTCTATGTAGTCGGCTCTCCAGAACCTCAGAGGAAGGTGCTGGATGCTGCACAGGGAATGGCACAGAATTATCTTATTTGTTCAGGAAGCATTCACCGAAAGTCAATTGTCTCCATTTATTAGGGGAATTCTGTATCAAATTACTACAACCTTGGTGATTGAAAAACAACAAAAACTTAGCACTACCCGGAATTTATACTCAGCATGTGGACAGGGCTGCCTTCTCTCTGAAGGACCTAATGGTGCTTCCTTCCTGCTTCTTCCCCTGTCTTGGTTCCAGTCACTGTCGGTTTCTGCATCACTCCAAAGTCTTCTCATCCTCAGAGGGGCTTCTTATTGGAATCTCCTCCCATTCTTCCCCTGACAGAATGTCCATCAGTGAGCTCAGGACCTGACTTAACCCAGAATGGTTTTAATTCAAAATACTTAACTTGGGTTAGTGTTGTAGCTCAGCAGCAGAGTCCCTTATCAATCATGTGCAAGGACATTGATTTGATCGATTTGATCCTCAGAGCTTCCAGAAACCCATAGTTTGCAATGTCCCTTCCCCAAATAAATGCTATTCACAGTTTCTCATTGACATATTGGAGCAAAGGTGGGAACCACCTTCCATGGCCCAGCTCTGTTTTAAACCCTGGATACAGCAGGAAACAGCGTACAGAGGACTCAGCACTCATGAAGTTTCTGCTCCAGTAGAAGGGAGACAAACAGACACACTATACACTTGACATGCTTTCAGATAGTGAAAACTGCTTTGTTATGAAGCGCAGGGAATACTGTCTGGGTAGGGATGGCCTCCTCTTTGGATAAGTGATCAGCAAAGCTCTCTTACAATTGCATTTAGACAACAGGGAACCAGTTGGCTCATGTCACTTGCAGAAACGCCTATCTACCCAAGTTCAGGGGACTGGAGACCACAATACTGTGTGCTCAATAGAGGGAAACTTGGTAACATGTCTTTTATGCATTAGGACAAGGGATCAGTCCCCACCCGCCATGGCTGCCCTATGCCTGCTGAGGAAGCTGTAAAAGGAGTCAGTAGCCAGCCTGCAGGCCAAGGAACTCTGACTGGCAATGGCTCACTCACTCGGTGCATGCTGTGAATGCAGCATTTTATGTCTCAACCAAGTTGTGGAGGGAGATTTGCCATGGGGCTGTGTGGTAAAACAATCTTTTTTAATGTTACTTAAACAGATAATTTATTTAAATTTCCTCACTTTGTATAATATGTATACATTCTTCTTCTGGAAACTATGCAGGGCACCCACTTACCTTTGTCCTTCCTTGGCTCTAGCAAGTAACTTTTCCATGTTTGTGATGAGAGGGTCTTGGGACCAAAACTCTTCAGGTAGTTTGTAGAATTTGCTTTATGATTGACTTGTCAAGAATTTTTATTGTGATTAGATTAGGATTTCACATTTTGGAAAAAGACTACAGTCTTCAACATAATTCTAATGTATCATGTCAATATACTGCTAACATAGTTTTCGTTACTACGGACTGCCCACTTTCCTGATGTAATGAAGTTTTGTTGAACCAGTACACTTTTGTGATACTTTCATAGTATTTACATTTGAAACCATTCTGTTTTAGGAAACTTATCAGTGATTTATATAATTTTGTCAATATATAGAACAATTATCTATTTTAGTAAATAAGTCTATTAAGCAAGTGAGTATGATTAATTTTAGAACATTAGTATTTTTCACACAATCTATCAACTTACTCTCATCTTTTTAATGACATTATGATAGGTTTTGCTTTCTTTTGTTTCTGATATTGGTATGTTTGTGTCTTCTTTTTCTTTTTATTGTTACATCAAAGGTCAGCTTTGTTTGTCTTTTCATTGAATAAGGTTTAATGCTACTAACTGTATTGCTCTGTTTTCCCATCTCCTTATTCTCTATTGTTTTCCTAACTTGGAACAATCTTTTTATCACTGTAAGTATGCATTACTCTCATTGGCTAATAAAGAGCCGACTGGCTGATGGCTAGGCAGGATTTCTGGGACAGAGAGAATGCTGCAAGGAAGAGCTGCTTGTTCTTCCCGGACGCCCCGCTAGCTTACACCCGAAATAACCACACAGGAACTGTATTAATTAAAACACTGCTTGGCCCATTAGCTCTAACTTCTTATTGGCTAACTCCCTTTGCTCTGAAGGCTAGAGGAGCCAGATGTAACACGTTTGAATGCTGTTTCGTCAATACCAACTTGACACGATTTATTATCACCCAGAACTAGGTCCCTTGAAAGAGTCTTCGAGAGACTATCTTAATTATGTTATCTTCCTGAAAAGACTCACCCACCTAAAGGTGGTTGCATGACCAAGCAAGGGGATGCCGAAGGGTGTGGAGGAAGTGAGTCGAGTTGAAACCGTTCTCTCTGCTTCTTGGCTGTGGATGGAATACGGCCAGTTGTCTTGCATCCCTGATGCTGTGACTTCTCTGCAGCAATGGACTGTAACCCGGAGCGCTGAGCTAAAGTAAACACTTTGTCCCTGAAATTGTTCTGTTGTTGCTCTGCTTTTTTGAGACATGGTTTTTCTGTGTATCCCCTGGCTGTCCTGGATCTCCGTCTCTATAGACCAGGCTGACCTCAGACTCAGAGATCCTCCTGCCTCTGCCTCCCACGTGCTGAGATTAAGGTTGTGCACCACCACCGCCTGGCTCCCCATTGTTGCTATTTGACAATAGCAGCAGAAAGGAAGCTTATGACAGTAAGGCCTTGAGTTGTGAAATGGTGAGAGGATACAAGTGGCCCTATCCCGGCAGCTGCCCCGCCTGGGATGAGGCAAGAGAAACTTCTTTGAAATGAACAAGAGGGCTGAGGGTGTAGCTCAGTTGGTGGAATGCTTGCCCAGCATGCATAAGGTCTCGGTTCGACCCTCAGTACCACAAAAATTAGCCACGGTAGTGCACACCTACCATCCTAGCTCTTGGGAGGGGAAGGCAATGGGTTGTAAGTGTGAAGGCCCCTGAGTTCCTTTTAGGCCTCCTGACAATGACCCAAACAATTTGTTTTCCACGCCTAGAGTGAAGGCATTGTCTCAAAGATTCAAGAACAGAAAAGAATTCCGCAAGAAGCATTTCACTAAAAACACCGCATGGGCCCTGACCCAGTTTCCCCTAAAGCCCCGTGCAACCAGATCTTGTCTTAGCAGGAGGCAGGAGGCTTGCTCGGATTTCCACCATCTTTAGGGCTTTTTCCTCAGTAGAAAGAAGGCTCTGTTGGCTTCACTAAGACGGTGACTCCTGTTCTCCAGGGACAGATGCTTCAGCTGGAGCCCAGGTCAGTGGGGGAAGTGATCCAGACCTCAAGACATTTCAAAACACTGGGAGGCTGGGGCAAAAGCTTCCCCTGGAGGCCGGCCCGCAAAGGTACATAATGGCCAGACCACTGATCCACAGCTGAGGGAAGACTTCCAGGGAAGCACTCCTTTGGGATTGACCCATGCACTACATATGCCAGTGTCCACAGAGCAGGATTCCTTCCTGGTGGAGGGGGAGGTGTTTGAGAGCAGAGTGTTGTGAAACTTTGCCCCTCACCAGTGGGGCATGCCAGGTGAGTTACTCTGTCCCCAGAGTTGAGAGCAGAAGCAGGTTCCTCTCCACTATCTGAATTAGTAAGCAAGAAAAGACTAAATAAAAAGATCTGGGAACCTACCAAAACCACCGGGAAGCTGCTAAAGAAGAGCCTTAGATAGGACCCTTAAAGATAATTAGTAGCTACCTGGATCTTGTATTTGATCAGGCACAGTGAGCCCAGAGGTGAATGACAAGAAGGCAGGGCTTTGTGTTCCCACAGACCCTTAGAAGAAGGTCATCCTGTATGCAACATCATGCTGCTGGGGGAAGCCCTAGAGTTGTCAGGAGGCAGAGGAGTGAGAGGAATGTGTTTGCAATAGTTGCTATATGGTTCCCATGGGAAGGAACAGATAAAGTAGGGTAAGTAGGCATTGGACTGGTTGGTTTGGATGACTTCAGTGGACTCTGGAATATTGGGGGAATTCAGAGTGGTCTAGCAGGTAGCCTTGGGGAGAGTAAGAAGGAACAGTGCCAGACTAGGAGGGAAGATGGCTCCAGGATGGCTCTGATCTCCTAACGAAAAGCATGCTGGCTAACATACCGGGGAAAATTATTTTAATTATGTGCAGGCACGTGTGTGCCTGGTATGTGTATGTGTGCATACCTGTGCACATAGTGCATGCATGCATAAGAGGACAGGTTCCAAGGTGAGTCCCCTCCTTCTGTCTTGTTGAAGACATGCTGTCTTGTTGACTATTATGTATGCTTGGCAAGCCGGCCTATGAGCTTCTGGGTGTTCGCTGTCTCATTCGCCTAGTTTGATGTGGGCGCTGTCTCATTCGCCTAGTTTGATGTGGGATCTCTGGGGTTACAGACACACTGCTGTGTCTGACCTTATGTGGCTTCTGGGGACCTAAACTCAGTCCTCACACCGGCCTGGAAAGCGCTTTACCTGCTGAGCTCCACACCTGCAATTCCTCACCCCTCGCAATCAGAAGAGGCAGAACCTCCATCAAAGTGCCAAGACATCAAAGGATCAAGAACACAAGCTAAAAGGACCAGATTAAGCCCCTTAGTGACTTCTGGCTAGCGTAGAACCAGCTCATTGTGTGAAGATGAGAACCAACCTATCAGGAAGTCAGGAAACTGGAGTTCACAGGGAGGCTCTGGGGAGTTGGAGTCAGTGAATGGCTTGCTGAGGGAGTTAATAACCCTGAGTCCTCAATGAATAGACAACTGCGATGCCCAGTGTGTTCTGAAGTCAGTCACATGAGTTGCATAGACAAATAGCATACTGTTAGGTTCATATTTAAAAAGTAAAGACCTTGTCATATGATTGTCCCTTAGACTTCCGGAGTCTGGTATGTCACTGGAGTTCTGCCTGGGAGCAGACCTCTAACCACACAGACACACACTCCAGGCTTAACTCTCAACGCCAGTTAAACAGGTCAGCTGCGAAGCCTGAAAGCAGTCCCTCTGAAGCACTTTCCCTCCCACAGGCTTGGGTCTTGCTGGAGGTGGTACCCCAAGGCCCCAGTGCCATTTCCAGCTTCTTCTGGAAACATCTCTCATCTCTCCCACCCTCATGGTGCTTTCTGCTTCCAACTGGCCTAAGATAAAAGAGCAGCAAGACCAGGGCTATCCTCGAATCTAGCCAGGGAGCCCCTACTTTTGCGTGTATTGACAGGAAGTAATGTGCTGGAACAGAGAGCAGAGAACATGCCTTCTTCCGGGTCCCATGGCTAGCCACACTGGGCTCCACTCTTGGCAATACTGTGAGATTGAGCTCACAGAAGATACCAAGGGTTAGGAGGTTAGTCGTAGAAGAGGTCTACAGCCAGGTTCACACAAGGTGCACCTGACTCTGAGGGACAGGAGCTTGAGGACATAGTTCAGTCTTTACAAAGACAATTGCTCATGTTGGGACGGCTGCTGCCACACCCAGGTATCCCGATGGGTCAGGCAATATTTTGACCAGTAGAAGTTGAAGACCACAAGGCCACCATGTCCTTCTGCAGGGCCCTAGCCCACTTCCCTAACTAGAACTGTTTTTTTTTTCCCTAAGCACTTTTGGTCGGGAAAATCCCACCAGTGGAGATAATTTTCTTACTTACCGTCTGTCTACCTTGATAACATACGCTCCACAATTACTAACGTGTTACATCACTCCCCATAAAACAATGGACACAAATCACCAAGCCCATCATGAGAGTTACCGTAAAAACATGGACAAGGACTGGCATAAGCAGGGTGTGGACACCTGCTGGCATCACACCCCAGGAATGCAGATCATTTCTGCTCTAAAGAAGAGTTTAGCAGGAGGGTTGAGAGAATGCAGAAATTCCACTCCCAGAGATATGCCCAAGAGAAATGAAATATGTCCATTAAGATGCTGTCTATGAATGTCAACCACAGGGTTATTCTTTTAACGGGAACTCACCAAGGCCAGCTGGCCTGGGTCTGAAAAAGCATGGGATAAAACCGGACTCGCTGAACATAGCGGACAATGAGGACTACTGACAACTCAAGAACAATGGCAATGGGTTTTGATCCTACTGCACGTGCTGGCGTTGTGGGAGCCTAGGCAGTTTGGATGCTCACCTTACTAGACCTGGATGGAGGTGGGTGGTCCTTGGACTTCCCACAGGGCAGGGAACCCTGATTGCTCTTTGGGCTGATGAGGGAGGGGACTTAATGGGGGAGGGGGAGGGAAATGGGAGGCGGTGGCGGGGAGGAGGCAGAAATCTTAAATAAATAAGTAAATAAATAAAATGTACTGATTCTTTGTGGGTTTCACATCATGCATCCCAGTCCTACTCATACCCCCTTCCCTCTCTTCTGCACTTTGTCCTTGCAACCTCCCCCAACAAAATAAAACAAAATTTAAAAGTAAAGCCAAGCCAGGCGGTGATGGTGCACACCTTTAATCCCAGCACTCGGGAAGCAGAGGCAGGTGGATCTCTGTGAGTTTGAGGCCAGCCTGGTCTACAAGAGCTAGTTCCAGGACAGCTAAGGTTGTTACACAGAGAAACCCTGTCTCGAGAAACCTTTCAACATGGAAGCTATAGTGTGGCCCATTTAATCACACAAATGTCCTTTAGCCCATATATCTTGTAAACGTTCATTAAAATGAGTAATTGGTTTGGTTTGAGGCTCCTGGCTTTTGCTATCCTATCAAAACCTGGCCCTCACTGGGACTCCTCTTGAATATCCTGTTGTCCTGTGTCATGGAGATCCTGTAGCTTTGGATCTGTAGGTCTGCCCCTTCCACACACTCCAACAGTTCATAGATGAGGTGGATGTTGGGGTGGCCTACCCCATAGTACTGGTTCTGGGCCTGAATGGTAGCTGGGTTGGTCAGCTTGCCAGTTTTCCCTTATTATCACCATGCAGGCAAGCTCTCCAGCTCTGCCCCAGCTAGCTCATTCCAGGAAGCAGGCAGAAAGGATCAGGGCCAGTCCTCTTGTTCTTATGTCTGTGGCTTCAGCTCATCTACATCCTCACCACCAGGGCCAGCTCTACTGTTTTGCCCCGGTAAGGTGCAGGGCCTGCTCTCCCAATTGCTGTAGTTGGTGAGGGGCAGAGATAGCTCTTCTGTTTTTGTGACCCTAATGCCAGCTCTCCTGCTTGCTACAGGTGGCAAGGAGTGGGAGGGCATATTTTCCTCACCCACGCCACCACATGGCATTAAGGGAGGGGCAGAGGCTGCTCTTCTGCTCTCATGTCCATAGGACTGGCTCACCTGCATCTTTGCCAACAGGTTCAGCTCTAGTGTGCCCCTCAGGAAAGGTGCAGGGTTTGTTTTCCACAGGGTTATTCTTAACAACCCCACATGGAAGCAGTGCAGATGGTCATAATTACTGTGGTGTATATTGCTCAACCAAAAGAGATATGAAACACTGATACAGGCTATGGTGTGGGTCAACCTTGAGAATGTTCTGCTAAGAGAACAGAGCAGTTACAAAAGACCATGTCCTGTATGATTCCATGCATAGGAAATATTGCAGGAGACAGGTTATGATAGTAAGCAGGTAAGTGGGTGCCGAAAGCTAGGCTCGTTGTGGTGGTGAGTGACTAATAATGATTCACATGCTTCTTTTGATACAACAAAAATGTTGTGAAGTGGATTCTGGCAGTGATTGCATAACTTTGTGAATATCCGAGAAGATATTGAATGTATACTCTACATGGATGTTTTGTATGGTATGAGAAGCTATTATGAAATGAAGCTATTTTTTTATTGATTTTTATTGAGCTCTACATTTTTCTCTGCTCCCCTCCCTGCCTCTCCCCTCCCCCTCATCCCTCTCCCAAGGTCCCAATGCTCCCAATTTACTCAAAGATCTTGTCTTTTTCTACTTCCCAATTAGATTAGATCTATGTAAGTCTCTCTTAGGGTCCTCATTGTTGTCTAAGTTCTCTGGGATTATGGTTTGTGGGCTGGTTTTCTTTGCTTTATGTTTAAAAACCACATATGATACATATGATACTTGTCTTTCTGTGTCTGGGTTACCTCACTCAAAATAATGTTTTTTAGCTCCATCAATTTGCCTGCAATTCAAGCTGTCATTTTTTCTGCTGTATAGTATTCCATTGTGTAAATATACCACATTTTCCTTATCCATTCTTTGGTCGAAGGGCATTTAGGTTGTTTCCGGGTTCTGGCTATGACAAACAATGCTACTATAAACATAGTTAAGCACATGTCCTTGTGTTATGATTGAGCATCCTTTGGATATATACTCAAAAGTGGTATTGCTGGGTTTTGAGGAAGGTTGTTTCCTAATTTTCTGAGAAATCGCCACACTGACATCCAAAAAGGTTGTACCAGCTTGCATTCCCACCAGCAATGCAGAAGTGTTCCCTTTCCCCGCACAACCACTCCAGCGTAAGTTGTCATCAGGGTTTTTGATCTTGGCCATTTTACAGGTGTAAGATGGAATCTCAGGGTTGTTTTGATTTGCATTTCCCTGATGACTAAGGATGCTGAACATGTCCTTAAGTGTCTTTCAGCCATAAAATGAAGCTATTATAAAGTCATAAAATATGTCTGCATAGAATTATCAAACAGAGGCTGGCAAAGCATTATTCTTAATCATCAAATTTTTGAAATGCATAAAAACCCTTTAGTAGATTTCTGGATGTGCTATGGTGTCTACAGTGTTTTGAGTGTCACTTAATGCTAACAAGTCATGAAAAGACATAGTTCGTAAAGGTTTTGTTGTGTATGATCCTTGTTGATAGTCTGGAACAATCCCTATTGATGTTCCAGAGGAGAAAAAAACATGGAGATAGTAAAAATAGGTATTTTCAGGCATTAAGAAAGAGGCACGAATGGACAGATGAAATATACCAGATTTTTAGAGCAGTGAAGGCATTCTATACAATGCTACAAAGTGGACACATGATTGTGAGTGTGTATGCGTGTGTGTGTTAAAACCCTAACCCTAATCCCTAACCTTAACCCCTAAACCGCAAGCCTAACCCTAACTTTTAACCCTAAGCCTAACCCCTAACCCCTTAACCCTAACTCTAACATATATGTATACATATATACAATATATGTATATATGTGTGTGTATGTATGTATGTGTGTGTGTGTGTGTATCCCTTAAAACCTGAAGAATGTACAGCACCAAGGGTGGGCCCTAAGGAACATTGTGCACTTTGGGCAAGTGAGCGTGGTGAGTAACTCAGGCTTGCTGGTGTGATGAATGCAGCAGTTTGGTGGGCGGGGAATGGTGGTGGTCATGGAGGCTGTGTTTACATAAAGCAGAAGACAAGTGGGATCCCCGTAGTAGCTCACACTCAGTTTTGATGTGAAGCTAAAACTAAATGGCCTTTTTAAACAGCTATCTGTAAGAAATCATATAGATGGGGGAAATCTCTGCACACGTACAAGGTCACTCAACAGTGTGACTTGTGGGGGTCTCTGCAAACACCAGGCTCAGCCAAGTAAGAATCTTCGTGAGGCAAGAAGGAAATCCAGCTCAACATGACTCGGTTAGTTCAAGCATCTAGATTCTGATACCAGGCAGTTTATTATCGGCATATTTAAGTACAATTTGGAAAAAAAAGTTTTCTGGTGTAAAATAATCCTATGTGTATAACACGACATAAGTATATCAGAACTCTTCTCAAAGCACACATTGCTTCTCCCAGGAAGATGGGTTCTAGAGACAGACCGCATGTGTTATCTGAAGAGCCTAGGGCAGGATCTGGTGTGCTCTCAACCATTCACATAGTGTAGAGGTCAACAGTCTCTGGTCCGGGTTGTGGGAGTTTGGGGGAGGGGGAGGCAGGTATGGCCTGGCCCTACTGATAGCAGAGGGGTCTCCTAAGCTATTAGCCACCTCTATTCCCAGCTTTCTGGGCAGAAAACAGGTCACACATCTTTTCCTTTGAAAAGACAACCCTGCATGTTTAACATTTCTGGTCCCTTCAGTGCTATCTGTGAGCACAAGGACCTTTGTACTCCCAACAGTGACTAATATTCTTTGTGTTTTTGTAAGATTGCCTTTTTTGTATAATTTTCAGAGCTGTTCCTTCTTCACTTAGCAACACACTTAACCATTTTTCTATGCTAATAAAGCTTTCCTTATCTTTAAAAATAGCAGCATGGGACTCTACTGTACGGAAGATCTAGAATTTGTTTAAAGACCCCACATTTTAAGACACTGGGGTTTGTGCTATTATGAAGGTCATTAAGAAAAACAGCCCTTGTTTTTAGGATTGCTTCTTGGCCACAATGAAGGGACAACTTATGCTGGGTGATTAATAAGGCTCTGTGACTGAACCAAGTGCCTGGCAAGTGTTGCCTCAGTTGGCACCCAGTCGGTTCTCTGTTGTTATCATCCACCCCATTATACAGATGAAGTCACTGAGACTTAGAGATGGTAAATAATTTGCCCAATGGTACTTGTAAAAAGTGGAAGCTTTAACCAAACTTAAGATGATCTGATTTTAAAACTTGAGCTGTTAGTTTTAATTAAAAAAATTTTTTTTCAGACCCAGGCCAGCTGGCCTTGGTGAGTTCCCGATAGAACATCCCCATTGTCTCAGTGTGTGGGTGCATGGGATAAATCCGGACTAGCTGAACATAGAGGACAATGAGGAATACTGAGAACTCAAGAACAATCGCAGTGGGTTTTTGATCCTATTGCACGTACTGGCTTTGGGGGAGCCTAGGCAGTTTGGATGCTCACCTTAGGAGACCTGGATAGAGGTGGGCGGTCCTTGGGCTTCCCACAGGTCAGGGAACCCTGATTGCTCTTCGAGCAGATGAGGGAGGGTGACTTGATCGGGGGAGGGGGAGGGAAATGGGAAGCGGTTGCGGGGAGGAGGCAGAAATCCTTAATAAATAAATAAATTAAAAAAATTTTTTTTTCAAATAGCTCTTTGGGAAAGTCACACGAATTTATTGTATTTATTATAATATAAGCATTATACTTTCTTCTTATCTGCCCCCTCTGCTACCTTCCCTTCCCCTTTTCCCTCATCTTGCTGTCTCCTTTCCCTTTCTTTAACCCCAATGGTCTCTTCCTTCTGCTTTCGTGACGACACAAATTCCAATACCCTTTCTTTTGCTCCTCCCTGCTCCAACCAAAGGCCTTAGTCACTTTTTAGGGTTGGTCCCAGGTCCACCTAGTGAGTGGTGCCTTTGACCCTGCATGGAACAACGTTGCCACCCTGTAATCTGCCACTGGTGTCAGGCAAATTGAGTATAAGAATTATCTCTACAACTGTGCAAAACCTTTGGGGCTGCCTTGTCATTTTTGGACCCCAGACTCCTCAGTTAGGATCCTGAGATAAATCTGGCCTTGATTTGAGGATTAGTACTTTATGTGGCTAATAGCCATAACCTGCATAATGGGACACCCAGAGAAATGGGTTTCTTTTCTTCACACTTTAGTCCTCAAAAGGCCAGTTAGTGCTTATGCAGCCCCGTAGGAGTGGAGAATTTTATACCTTCCTTGGGTCTGATGGTCTTGTCAGTTCTATGGACTGAGCCTGGGCTAAATGGTCGACCCAGTCCTCAGCAGCACAGATAGGCTGTAGATGGAGTTCATAGGATAGCGATGCTGTGGATCCCAAAGTCAAAGCAGCTGAGGTTTATTTTTCTGGTGCTGCTGACCATGTCACTATGCACTTTCAGCTTGTCTTGAACTCTTGTCCCGTCTATGAAAAGGAAGTGATTCTGATAATGCCTTCCTAAGAAAGGATGTGTGTAGAAGGGACAATCTCACGGACCCAGTACTATAGCAGAGTGATATGGTTGGCAAACATGTGAAGAGGAATTAAAGAACAGCTTAGGTCCAGGTGTGATGGTACAAACCTTTAACCCCAGCACTCAAGAGACAGGCAAGCAGATCTCTGAGTTCAAGGCCAGCCTCATCTAGAAAGGAAGCTCCAGGACAGCCAGGCTTAGGCAGTGAAGGAAACCACTGAAAACAGAACGCTGGTGAAGATATAAATAAACAAAGGGGCCATGTTCCAGCCCCAGCATGCAGCAGAGCTTGGCAGCTTCGGCTACATGGTTTTGGCTTTAGAGTCAAGGAGAGAAGAAAGGAGTTATAGAATCTCTTTCCTCGACTAAGGAACGCAGCTGAGGGCAGGGGTGTGTGGAGGCCTAGAGGGGCCACCGTGTGAAGCTGTGAAGGAGAAGCCTGGATTGCCTTGGAGACACCAAAATGTTAGAGATGGCCAGAACCATGGGATACCTGCCAAAGAAAGATGCTAATAGGAAGTGGCACCAGCCCAAGAGAAGAAAGTGTGTTGCAGTCAACAATGCTGAAAGGAGTTGGCGATCTGAAGAGCATTTTGGCATCAGACATGGAGATGCAGAGTTTGGAGTTTGTTCAGCTCGTTTTCAGTTTTGCTTTGGTCCAGTATGTCCTCGCTATGCTCCTTTTATTCAATTTTGAGATGGTAATGTATATCTGGTGCCATTATATGTTAGAAGAAGTATGTGACATGTTTTCTAGTTTTGATTTTATAGGGGATTGCAGTTAAGAGATTGCATGACTCTTAGAAGAGACTTTTGACTTTGGACTTTTAAACTGTGTTGAAACTGTGATAGCCTATGCATTTTGCAAGCCTATGGGTGGGTCAGAGAGTGGAATGTGGTAGTTTAAATAAATATGGCCCTCATTGGCTCATGTGTTTGAATGTTTGGCCCGTAAGGACGGGCACTATTAGGAGGTATGGCCCTGTTGGAATATGCATGGCCTTGTTGGAGGTGTGCATTTGTTGGAGGAAGTGTGTCACTGAAGGGGCAGGCTTTGAGATGTCATATGCTCAAGCTACACCCAGTATGGCACATGGTTTCCATGGCCTGTAAATTAAAATGTAGAACTCTCAGCTCCTTCTCCAGCACCATGCCTGCCTGCATGCTAGCATGTTTCCCGCCATGATAATGGACTAAACCTCTGAACTGTAAGCCAGTCCCAACTAAATGTTTTCCTTAATAAGAGTTGCTGTGGTCATGGTGTGTCTTCGCAGCAACATAAACCCTAACTAAGACAAAAGTGGAGAGACAATATCATCACTCTACAAACACAAAACAATCTTGTTGGCTGAGACCTCAGCTGCCATCCTGGCCACGCAACGAGATCACAGAACTGGGTTCTTGGTCAGCTGTCAGTAGCTACTATCCTCAGATCATAACAACAGAGAGGGCATGTGACATGCTCTTGGATGATATCTGAGGGTTAGAAGGCTGCACGTAAGAGCCTTCTAGTCCCTGGTTAGGAACCACTTCTGCAAGAGATGCTGACTTGCTTCCCAACAGGGGTCATGAGATTTTTTTTTGCGTGGAGAGGTGATTATCTTGTAGCCTAATTAGTAGGAAGTGACACGGCCTCTGAGAGTGGAGGCCAAGACTACTTCAGGATCACGTCTCTGTGTTAAACTGACAGAACTAATTACTTGCATTTTAATTAGGAAGTCTCCGGGACTTAATTGACAGTGACAGCAGGGTGCTCTCCTGGGGCAGTGAGGTGAGGCTAACCCAGGGCTGTAGGTCAGAGGCCTGCATCTGGATAAACCTTCTTGCCACTGGTGTGAGATGTGACCTAGGATGGGCATCTAACTTTTCCAGGATTAACTGACTTCAAAAGTGAGAATCATTAAACCTATAACATCTACTAAATAACATAATCAATTAAAAACTGAGTCATCAAGTATTGGGTCATATATAGAAGCCAGGGATGATCGTCATTGTTGTTCTCCGGAGGCCCCACCTTCCAAAGAGTGGAGATTTTTTCCTACTTGTTTATTGTTTACTGATCACTGTTTTTTTTAGAAGTCTTTAAGCTAACACAGGGAAACAAACATACTGCAGTGCCATTTCCATGAAGACCAAAATGAGTTGCAGAATTTTTTTTCTTGAGACAAGGTCTCACTGTGTTTCTCAAACCCCTGGCCTCAAGCCATCCTTCAGCTTTGGCCTTGCAGACAGCAGGGGGTATAGGTGCATGCCACTGCACTCAACTCAATTAGAACGGCTTTTTTTCCCTAAGGTTTATTTATTTTAGGTACATAAGTGTTTTGTCTGTATGTAACCCACATTCCTACGGAGAAGAGTATAGGTCATTAGAGCTCTGTTGCAGGATGTTGGATCCCACTGTGAAACTCCAAGATTGTGTTAATAAAATTAAGCTTGGCTCAGGGGACGGAGCCATTGAGTAGCTGATACGAATTAGCCATAGAGTACAGAGGATCCAGCAATACAGAAAGCGAGACCCAGGAAGGGGTAGGGAGGGACTTTGGGATTCAGAGTGTTTTTGGTTCGGGACAGTGCGGGCTGCCCATGCAAGCTTCAGCATTGCCAAGGTGTAAGTTTCATTTCATTTCACTGAGTGCAGTGTGGAGAGGTTCGCCCTCTCATTGAGTCTCTGGTTGAAAAGGAAGGTCAGCTGGTTGCTTCTCAGCTTCCCTGATCTAGCAGGTTTTCACCCCTATATCTGACTCCTGAATTTTTATTATAACTTAGATAAAAACATTTGGTGACCATGGCAGTGGCCTAACTGGTGATGGCGGGTCGGAAATCCAGCCAGGCCATAGTCTGGGTGGTGGGGTGCTGACTGTGGGCCATGGGGCACAGACGATAGTTAAAATATCAGTAGCTTCAGGTGTGGCTGCTAAGCAGACATTAAAAACAACAGATCCCCTAGAAGTAGTGGCAGGTGGTTATGAGACACCATGTAGGTGTTGGGGCCTCTGCAAGAGCAAGTGCTCTCAGCCACCGACCCATCTCTTTGGCCCCCAGATAGCTGATCCTACACACAGTGTAGTACAAGAAAAGGGATTTTGGGATTTTCCTTCTTCCTATTGGGTATGAGAATGAATGAATGATATTAAATTGAGATTCCTTTCACCCTTGATAAAGAGAACATTGGTAGCAATCATGGTGACCTGTGAGATAAGCCTCGAGGTGGGTACAATCCAGTCACAGGGGCATCATGAGACAGAACTTCCACCTTTATGACACGGAATGCTGACAGTCTATCAGGAGTAATGGCAGAAGCAGGCTCCAGGACTTCCACTAGAACCGTCATGAGCATGGGACACACACACCAGGTAGAGTCTGGAGCACACCGGCAAAGACAGCAGTGCCTTTCTCTGTGCACAGGAGACTGAGCAAAGTCCCTCTTTGGAGGAGGAGGGATGACCGTTTCTCTAACTGTTGTGTTTTAAGCCTAGTGGGGCAGGAGGTATGGAGGGGAATGGGGGGTGGGCACGACACCGGCAGTGAGGTTGTGTTCCAGTCACTAAAGGCTCGGTGAACCATGGCTTTTGGGGAGCATCATCAAAAGCAATAGTTTCCATCCAGCACAGCTGCTCTGAGCAGTGTTGGGGAGCAGGCAGGTGACAATGTTCAACAGCACCTTTGGAAGCAGCTGTGGTCACTGTGGTTAGCCAGACGCCAGGGCCACTCATCCTACCAAGAAAAAGCAGAAAATGAGCTGCGGTGGAATATGCCAGAAGAAACCAGTCCGTGAGTCCTGGTGACAGACCCTTGAGTGGGCCACCTTATAGCCTGAGGTTAGAAGTCTGAACCCCAGGACGGAAGGCCTCTAGGGGGGTAAAAACACCCTGTCTCAGGCCAGCGCTCCCTGATGGGCCTCTGTGGGTCTGCTCTTGTTTTCCGAAGGTGTGTGTTGACGTATGCGTTCCTGTGTGTGTGTGTGTGTGTGTGTGTGTGTGTGTGTGTGTGTGTGTGCAAATGCATGTTCATGGGTACAAAGGTCAGGGGTCAGTGTTGGATGGCTTTCTTTATATCTCCCCACCTTACTTTTTCTGTCTTTTGTTTTTGGAGATAGGGTTTCTCTGTGTAACACATCTGGCTATCTTGGAACTCACTCCGAAGATCAGAGATCCACCTCCCTCTACCTCCCTGGGTGCTGGGATTAGCGGTAAGTGCCACCACAGCCCAGCGCCATCATACTTTTGAGCTAGGTTCTTTCACAGAATCAGAATCCCACCAATCTATCTAGACTGGCTGGCCAGCAGGTTCTGGGAACCTCCTGCCTCTACCTCCTAAGTGCTGAGATTACACGAGCATTCCCCTGTACCCAGGTTTCCTGTGGCTGCTGCTGCTGCTGCTGGGGATAGAACTCCGATCCCCACGCTTGTGTCACAAGCCCTTCAGAACTGAGTGCTCGCCATAGCACCTGGGTTTGTTTTTGAGACAGGACCTCACGTAACTCAAGCTGCCCTTGAATTTACTCTGTAACCCAACATAGCCTTGAACTCTTCCTCCTCCTGCCTCTGTTGCCCAGGTGCTAGGATTGCAGGAGGATTGACAGGGCTTTCCTGAAGCAGCCGGGTCCACGGAGGTGGGGGGCGGGGCCTAACTTGCTTTCCAGTGCTGTTTGCAGACATTCCGGAGTGCAGCAGGCTTGGCACTAGACATGCAGGTCCCCTGTCTTCATTCACAGCACCTTCACATGTGCACACACGGCCTTCACATGTGCACACACGGCCTTCACACGCACACATACTGCCTTCATATGCACACATACTGCCTTCACATGTACACATATGGCCTTCACATGTGCACACACTGCCTTCACATGTACACACACTGCCTTCACATGTACACATGCTGCCTTCATATGCATACATACTGCCTTCACATGTGCACACACGGCCTTCACATGTGCACACACGGCCTTCACATGCACACATACATCCTTCACATGCACACACATGACCTTCACATGTACACACTGCCTTCACATGTACACACACTGTCTTCACATGTACACATGCTGCCTTCATGTGTGCACGTACTGCCTTCACATGTACACATATGACCTTCACATGTACACACACTATCTTCACATGTAAACACATGGCCTTCACATGTACACTTACTGCCTCCACGTGTTTGAAAAATGCTGTTTCAGTCCAATGATGGTGCTTGGGTCCAATTTTTCAGCCTCGCTTTTTAAGCATAGCCATAGAATCTCTAGTTAGTGTGAGCAACGTTTCCAGCAGCAGAGCAAGTGTCTGGGGAGCTGCTGCCTTCCTGATCAGAGGACAGGCATGGAAGAAGCATGCTATTGGCTCGTCCTTGTTTCCTGCCTTTAGCACAGTGCAATGCTTTGAAAAGCAGCAGCTACCTTGAGGCTAACAGGGAAACCTGGACTGGATCCGCAGCAGCTACCTTGAGGCTAACAGGGAAACCTGGACTGGACCCGCAGCAGCTACCTTGAGGCTAACAGGGAAACCTGGACCGGACCCTGTCAGCTCTGTAGCCAGCATGACCAGACAGGCTCTGAGACACACTGCCCCAGTTGGCCCCTTGCTAAAAAAAAAAACAGCTGAAATTTGCTCACCTACCACTGCGGTTGTGCGAGAATCCAGTTTTTAATGCCTCCCTCGCCCTCAGCAGGGTTTAGCTCAGTGCCTTCCTGCCCCAGACACACCCTCACACTTAACTGTCTGAGTCTGAAGGTTCTTCTCATGGTGACTCTGTATCTACAGTTATAGTGATATATTTGCTTCATTTTTGTGGCTCCTCATCACTTTCCAAGGCAGTGAGTTTAGGTAAATACTTGCTGGGTGAGTTTGACA
Organism: Microtus pennsylvanicus; assembly: GCF_037038515.1. NCBI lineage: Eukaryota > Metazoa > Chordata > Mammalia > Rodentia > Cricetidae > Microtus > Microtus pennsylvanicus. The sequence goes on along the minus strand of NC_134590.1, from coordinate 53,681,600 downwards.
AAACACGAGGCTGCTGATAGCGTAGACTGGAGAATGAGAGAGCAGAGGAATGTTACTCATAGCCTCCTGGGTCTCGCTATGTCACCTGAACAGGCATCCATCCATTCTGGAGGTGGTAGCTAACTTCTGCTGCGCTAATAGGGGAGGGAGCCTCAGGCGTGTGAGACACTGGGCCCACGTCCCTCACTAGGGTAGATGTGACGCAGCTGTGGGTTATGCTTCTGATTGCAAAGTCCTGCTTGTTCCACTGCCTCCAGTAAGCAGCCTTGGGGTGGGGACGGGGGCTGCATTTGTGCCTTTGAGAGAAGAAGAGCAAGAATGTGCTCTTGCCACCTGAATTACTCCACGGTTAGGACTCCAGGGCTCCAGAAAGCCTCCAAGAGGGTGTCAATTAGGGGATAATTCCGCCTTGGGTCCCCACCTTTGGGATGAAGGATGGTGGCTTCCAGGACTCCAGGAGTTGGAAGGCAGCCAGGAAGTCAGCTCACTTTTTCCCTTCATTTGTTCCCATGTCTTCTGGAGTAGCTGCCATGGAAGGGGTGATGACTGTTCCTGGAGCCCTGACACTTGGCTTGCTCCTCTGAAAACACAGAGTTCAGTGGGTGTCTCTGCACTCTGAGGCGGGTTATTAAATGGAGAGGTGGGGGAGGGACACAGAATAGCAAGGTGGGAGAACCCTCAGGTTAGCTAACAGATGCTCACTGCAGAAACAGAGATGCAAGGTTTAATATAGCCATGGAGTCCTCCAGTACTTTCCATTTTTGCTCCCCCTGAATTCTTTGCCCCCCTATCTTAATCCAGAGCTCTTGCATGTGACTTGCTTTTTTCCACCCAGAGCAGTCTGTCCTCATAGACAGGTCACATGAGAGATGCTTCGTAAATCCACTCTTAAACTCCCTCCCAAGCCCTTGCATTTAACACCTTAACATTTTTTTCCTCCATTTTTTGTAAGTAACGTATTTCAAGAGTACACATTGATTTCTGAGTCCCACTGAGGGCCTAGACTATGTTGGGTGTGACAAGAAATTTCTACCTCTGAGAATTCATTTCGCTGTCCTAAAAGTTGGGTTGAACCTTCACCATTCTTTTTTAATGATCAAGAAAAATGTTAACACCAAGAAGAAATATGTACAGTATAGGGGGCGGGGAGGCTAGAGAGAAGGCTCTGTAGTTAAGCGCATTTGCTCTTCTTGTAGAGACCAGAGCTCTCTTTGTAGCACACACATTAGGCTTAGCCCTCTAGGTCCAGGTCTGACGCCTCTTCGCCTCAGCAGACACCTGTGTCTTGTAGAGACCAGAGCTCTCTTTGCAGCACACACATGAGGCTTAGCCCTCCAGGTCCAGGTCTGATGCCTCTTCGCCTCAGCAGACACCTATGTCATGTGCTCATGCATGCACACACTCACACACACAAATAAAAACAATAAAAATATTTTTTAAAAGGTGTAATGACACTACTAAATGATGTAAAAGAAATTTAAAAATATCTACTATACATATATTAAACTATTTAGGTGCATCGTTCAAGCCAGGTTTTCTGTTCCTAAGGCTCCAGGCATGTGCAGACCCTTGCTGCTTGTATGAGGTAGTTAGGTGGTACATGTCAGAACTTCCTGGTAGAAGGAATTCCAGTTCTAGGAGACAAATGCCCAGGGCAAAGGAACTCTTCAAACCAATTATGATCTGGGCCATACATGGAATTCCATACAGCTGCTGAAAATATTTTAAATTATTGACCCTCCCATGTAAAATAAGGGAAACAAGCTGTAAACCAGCATGTATGATCGACTCTGGTTGAGATGTATTTACATGTGGATACCTGGACCTGTTTGTGGAAGTCAGAATGCAGTTCGCCCCCAAACTCTCATGAGGAGTAGCATATTAGGGGGCGTGGCTTTGTTGGAGTGGGTATGGCCTTGTGTGTCATTGTGGGGGTGGACTCTGAGGTTTCTTATGCTCAAGATACTGCCTGCATGCCACCATGCTCCCTGCTGTGATGATTATGGACTGAACCTCTGAGCTGTAAGCAAGCCCCAATGAAATGTCTTTCTTTATAAGAGTTGCCATAGTCATGGTGTCTCTTCACAGCAATAGAAGCCCTAAGACACTGTTCATGTATTATTAGTACAGTTTGAAGGAAGAGATGCCAAGCTAGATGGTGAAGCTACAGGTATTCCTCTCACTGTCTCACACTTCTTTTTATTTAAGTGTATGTGTGTGTATGTGAGCCTGCATGTGTGTGTGTGAATGCATGCACACAAGTGATGCAGGTGCCTGTGGAGGCCAGAAGAGGGCATCAGATCACCCAGAACTGGAGTTAGAGGTGGCTGTGAGATACCTGATATGGGTGCTCAGAACCAAACTTGGGTCCTTAGTTCCTCTGGTAGACCAATAGGTACTTTTAACCACAGAGCTATTTCTTTATTCACCCTACTTTTTAAAATGGTCTTAGGTGTTTTTTTTTTTTTACAATAGTAAATCAGTATTACTTTAAGGATCTAAACACCTTTAAAATGTTTACTATTTCCTTGAGCTAGAAAGGGGCTTGTTTTCTGCACACCTTCTCAGCATGGAGACCGCAGCACTGAGCATATTTTGCTCATGACCTGGATGCTCTTTATAGTAAGTAGTACCAGACTCTTTGGGGTCCTCCTTCCCAGGCCTGGCATAGCACCTCTTGGAAAACCATGGCCTTGGTTGATATGTGGACATGAGCAGCAGCCCTATTATGCACAGCCCGCAGTGTCAAATGAGAAGTCAAGGAGAGACCACTTGAAAAACACTGGACATTACATAAACCCATGCTTCTTTGCCTTCTACTTCAACTGTATAAGCGGGGTAACCAGAGTGAACCATTCCCAATCCAGTTCTAAAAATAGTGCTCTGCAAAGACCGTCTATGGAGAATTTGAATCACATGAGAATCCAGAAAATGTAAATTGACAGGAGAGTATAAGGACCAGAAAACCACTTATCTGGGCATGCTTTGGTTGGACGATGATTTGTGTGTGCTGGGGACAGTTGTACACAGACTTGTGCAGGGCTGTCCTAAGGTGGACTATAGCCCACTCTGTAAGCAGATGGACCCTGTGAAATCTTGGCCCTTACTTCCGTGACTTAGTTGAGAAGGCTTTGTGGGCCTCAGCTTCCATATCTGCAAAATGGGGGCTTTGCAGGGACACAGTGCAGATCAGATGAGGGAATGGATTGATAGAACCTTGCATGGTGGGTTATGGTAGAAGGTTAGTATACATTGGTTTAAATATCATTGTTACTACTGCAAGACAAAGCTCAATGACAAGGCAAGCACTTGGGGGAAGAGGTTGCATGCCTTGGTAGGGTTGCTTTTAATGCTCAACTTCCCTCAGCTCAGAACTTATGTCATCCTCAAGTGTATGCTTGAAGGGGAAACGAATCACATTGCTATAGCCATTATAGTTGCTAGAGGAGGAAGGCTGTGTTCTTTTGTATTCTTCAATTCTAGATGGTGGGATACTCTGACTCTTAAACGTCCCTCAAAGGGGCTGGAGAGATGGCTCAGCGGTTAAGAGCACTGGCTGTTCTTCCAGAGGTCCTGAGTTCCATTCCCAGCAACCACATGGTGGTTCACAACCATCTGTAATGAGATCTCATGCCCTCTTCTGGCCTGCAGGCAAACATTCAGGCAAAACACTGTATATGTAATAAATAAATAAAATCTTAAAAACAAAAACAACAAACAAAACCAAAACGTCCCTCAAAGGCCTGTGTGTCAAAGCCTTGGTCCCCAGGTGGCACAGCTGAGTGGATCTGCAGAGTGTATTTGTGGGAGGAGCTGTGTGTTTTGGAGACAGGTCCTGGGAAGGGATTGCGAGACTCACATACCTTCCTCTCTTGGTTTTTGTTCTCTGGCTGGGCTGTTAGGTAAGCAGCAGGGACAACTGACCCATGGGCGGGAACACGGAAAACAGAAGCCAAACGAAACCTTTGCATATATGGCTGATGTATATAATGGCAGCCAGAAACCCATGCTGGGTGGAGTCTGAACTGGTTTGGCTTTGTTTCATGTTACCGAGGCTCTAACAACCAAGCTCTCTGTTCTGCCTACATGAGAGCGCTCAGCTCATTGTGCTGCTGAGGGTCACAGACCACTGTCCCTTCCTTGTTCTCATAGAATGTTTGCCTTCCACCTACGGCCTATGGGCAACATCAGTTTGACTCTGGGAGTGCAGTTTGACTCCTGCAGAGTGATGGATTTGGAGAAGGTTCATCACATGATTTTCCAATTAGAAAGGGAATCAGCTTTCCCTTCCAGATGGTGACAGCACTAAAGCAAAGGAACCAAGTCTGGGTTCAGAATCCTCTGTCTGGGTCTGGTTCACCAAAGGATATTAGAAGGTGCCTTCAGGACAGTCTGGAGTCATGGCACTGCCCTAATGCGATCCCAGGTCTGTGTGAGTCCATTGCATTCCACACAGACAGCTCTCTAGCACCAGGTCTCTGGACCAGTGGTATCTTAGCTTCTCTGGTCCTTTCTCTGGCGTGGATAGCCCCAATAGCCTCCTTATGGGACCTCCTTTCCCAAATCCTTCTCTTGCAGAAAACAGTTGATGGAGCAGGTCAGGGATGCAGGAAAGGGGCTTCACATTCTGTTCTGCTGTCTGTGTGGTGGGCATGTTATGCTTCCTTTCTTGTTTCTAGGGTAGGATGAGACAACAGCATGCACACCACAGGGGGGCGTAAATAAATAAAATAACATGGGAGATGAGGAGAGCACTGTGCCTTCACACAAAAGCTCTTAGGTACCAGTCCTTCAGGAGGCCACCAGTCCGCCTTTCTTAACACATGAGTCTGATCACCGTACTTTACAGTTACAGAATGGCCTCTTCACTTACCCTATGTATAACAACCAAACTTAAAATCCCACACGAGCTCCACTCTCCCCATCCTTCACCCCGGAGCAGGTGCAGGATCCTCAGCAAGGCATTAATAGCTCGCAAGTCCTGTCTGCATCTGAAGCTCTCCGACTGGAGCCCTCCTCTCTGTGGTCTCGGCAGAGGCTGCCTCTCAGTTGGCACAGTGAGTGTGTGGAGAGGCTGAGGCTGTGCTGCAGACATCCTGTGTGCTCCTCCACCTTCAATGACAACTGCCTCGCCAGCCCCTCCCTTGCCCTAAGTCCTATTTTTTCAAGCACCTTAAATACATATCTGGCCCCTGAGTTTTTGCAATAAATACCCGCTGCCTGTGTCAGGAGCCGAGTGTGCGAGGGCTGCAGCACTGAATGGGGCAGAGCCTGTCCGAATAAGCTGGTCTCCTGTGACCCGTGCCTGTGAGACAGTAACACTAGTTACTGTGTACTTCTAGCTGGTACTTCCCATGCCCACTGCACAAGATCCGCTCCCCAGCATACAGCACAACCTTTTCATTTTCACACCTCAAAGGGACTAGGAAACTGATGCCCATGTGTTCCCCAGTTTTCATTTCCCTGCTCCGGTTAACTCTAACACAGCAGGCATCTCTGATCTTCCCAGTATTTACACTCCTGTGTAGACATTCAGAATAATTATCCTACAAATGAGCTACCCACTTTGCACGTTAGTCACCTTGCAAATTGGTGTTGCTTTCCTAATCTAATCTCTTACAAGAGATATCAGGTAGTTGGCTGGTCCAGTGAGAGACCCCACCTCATTGAATAAGTGGGCATTGACTTCAGCCTTGCACACAGATGCACTTGTGTTTGCATGCCAGTACACGTACACCCACACACAGAACACACACACACACACATGCATGTATACCACATATGAAGATAGACACAGAAAGCCAGGCAAACCCTCACCAACTGCTTGGTTTCCTTACTGCTAGGTCAGTTCAAAGCAAAACTCTATAGACTGATGCCTCTCATATTACTTTCATATTACTTCTGCATCTCATGTGGCCTCACCAGACAGCAGAGGGCCCCGCCTCTCTCACTCTCACTACCTTGCTCATATTTCCTTTGCTTTCCTTCTTCTTCTTCTTCTTCTTCTTCTTCTTCTTCTTCTTCTTCTTCTTCTTCTTCTTCTTCTTCTTCTTCTTCTTCTTCTTCTTCTTCTTCTTCTCCTCCTCCTCCTCCTCCTCCTCCTCCTCCTCCTCCTCCCCCTCCTCCTCCTCTTCTCCTCCTGTTCCTCCTCCTGTTCCTCCTCCTGTTCCTCCTCGTCCTCCTCCTCCCTCCACCCACTCTGAGACAGGGTTTTCTCTGTAGCTTTGGAGCCTGTCTTGAACCAGCTCTTGTAGACCAGGCTGGTCTCGAATTCACAGAAATCCACCTGCCTCTGCCTCCCGAGTGCTGGGATTAAAGGCATGCGCTACCACCACCTGACTATATTTCCATTTCTTGTTGAAGTTTAGACCTCGCTTGTACGGCACCCTCTGGGCATTCACAGTTCCCTGTGAAGAACATGTTTGAGGATCACTAAAACCTCCTCATTACACCAGCCAATTTCTTCTGAGTAACTAATGGTCCTTTCCTACTTAGGTGTTTTACAGGAAAACACGCTAAAGCAGTGGTTCTCAACCTGTGAGTCACAACCCCGTTGAGGGTCAAATGACCCTTTCACAGGGGTTATATGTCAGATATCCTGCACTTCCAATATTTACATTATGATTAATAACAGTAGCAAAATTAATATTTTGATTGGGAGTCACCACAACATGAGGAATTGCACTAAAGGGTCGCAGCATTCGGAAGGTTGAGACCCATTGCTCTAGACCATCCTGGATGCCTGAGGCAGTTAATGAACACAACATACCATGCTGGACTGTAACAGGACTAAGTTCAACAACCACTGACGTGGTCTCCTTGACCTTGAGAATTTTACTCTTCTTTTGGCTCATTAATTTCCTTTCTACTTCTTGCTGTTAGGTTGTACTTAGGAGTAACTTTTTTGAACTTTATTTTATGCACGTGGGCATGCTTCTCTGTGTGTAGATCTGAGAGCAACTTGTGCAAATTGTTTCTCTCCTTCCATTATGTGGGTACTAGGGGTCGAACTCATGTTGTCAGCCTTGGCTTTTGCTTTCGGAGCCTTCTTGCTGGTTCTTTATGAACCAGTCCTCACACACTGTCCTGAGATAAGGGGCAAGAAATACCTGCTCAGTAACAGGGCAAGCGGGGCAGCATCTCTGAAAACGTGGGCATAATGAGCCTTACTGTCCCCCCTACTAAACTCACAGTAAACAAGGGTACCTGCAGGGAGTGTTTTTCAGATAGGCCTGACTCTTATCTCTGTTACCAACACTGTCTCAGCAGATCTTCTCAGACTTGTGGTAGCACAGACCGGCCCATCAGAGGCTGAGAAAACAAGCCTTTCCTGGGCTTGTTCCCCCTCCCCCGACCTTGTTTTATTGATTGTTATTGAGCTCTACATTTTTCTCTGCTCTCCTCCCTGCCTCTCCCTTCCCCTTCATCCCTTCCCCAAGGTAGCCATGCTCCCAATTTACTCAGGAGATCTTGTCTTTTTCTACTTCCCATGTAGATTAGATCTATGTATGTCTCTCTTAGGGTCCACATTGTTGTCTAAGTTCTCTGGGATTGTGATTTGTGGGCTGGTGTTCTTTATGTTTAAAAACCACTTATAAATGAGTACATGTGATACTTGTCTTTCTGTGTCTGCATTACCTCACTCAAAATGTTTTCTAGCTCCATCCATTTGCCTGCAAAATTCAAGTTGTTATTTTTTTCTGCTGTGTAGTACTCCATTGTGTAAATGTACTACATTTTCCTTATCCATTCTTCGGTCAAGGGGCATTTAGGTTGTTCCAGACTATGACAAACAATGCTGCTATGAACAGAGTTGAGCATGTCCTTGTGGCATGATTGAGCATCCTTTGGATATATACCCAAAAGTGGTATTATTGGGTCTTGAGGAAGGTTGTTTCATAATTTTCTGAAAAATCAGCACACTGATATCCAAAGGGGTTGTACTAGCTTGCATTCCCACCAGCAATGCAGAAGTGTTCCCTTTACCCCACAACCTCTCCAACATAAGTTGTCATCAGTGGTTTTGATTTTGGCCATTCTTACAGGTGTAAGATGGAATCTCAGAGTTGTTTTGATTTGCATGGTCAACAAGACAAAACAACAACCTATAGAATGGGAAAAGATCTTCACTAACCCCACATCAGACAGAGGACTGATCTCCAAAATATACAAAGAACTCAAGAAATTGGTCATCAAGAGAACAAATAATCCAATAAAAAAATGGAGTACAGACCTAAACAGAGAACTCTCAATAGAGGAATCTAAAATGGCTGAAAGACACTTAAGAAAATGTTCAATTCTTAGTGATCAGTGAAATGCAAATCAAAACAACTCTGAGCTTGTTTCCCTTTTAAGACAGTCTGAGTTTTCTAAGCCGAACGGCAATTTTGCTTTTCAGAGGCTTCCTGGGCCTCAGTTTCTTCATCATGACCCTGCCACTCTGGGGTGTGGTGCAATACCTGTGGTGGGGAGCAGGCCACCAGCTGCTGCGTACCAGCAGGCAGGAAGGAGACAGATGTAAAGGGGACTCAGAGTGCTGGGGTGTTGACTTGAAAATGGCATCCTCGCTTCTCCTGCAGCTGCCTTATGGCACTTGGGCTCATACACTGAGGTGCCTTGAAGTTTGGCTGCAGTCCTCTACACAGCGTGGAGGAAGATCAGGTTCTGGCAGGTTAACTACCAGTATGTGGTAAAAGCATTTCCTTTTTGATTATTTTTTCAAAGCTCTGGGAAAGTTAAGCAGACAGAACAGGGAAAGATCAGCCTGATGTGAACTGTGCTATCCTTGGCCTGCCGTAAGCCTGAGAGGGCACTTGGCCACTGGAGAGCTATGGCCAGCAGGCATGATGTTGTCAGTTGTGCCCAGCAGTCAGAAACCTTGATGTTTCTTGCTATCCCTTGCCCAGAAGTTTCTGACATAGGAGATAACTAGCAAATCACTGTGTGTTTGGGGGGGGAGCCCTAGAGCTGAGACATATGAAAATATAGTAATTTAAAAACAATCGTGAACTTATCTATGTTGTGCTAACAGATGTGGCAGGGCAGACATTGCAGACGTGGCAGGGCAGATGCTAACAGATGTGGCAGGGCAGATGCTGAGGAGCCAATTCTAGCATGCTTCTTTCAAACACTGACACAAGTCCTCAGGGAGCCAGGGTAAATTCATCAATAGCAGTTAGTACTTTGATCTATAGGAAAAGCCAAAATGGGTCTGAAATATGTTGCACCTTAACTAGACTATTTAAAAACCAAAGTATCATCTTGAATGTGATTCCCATATAACACAAGTACATGCTGACACCGTGACATTAAGATCCTTGTCAAATGTAAACAGCTTCATGTAAGAAGATATACTAATGGTCTATGACCAACATGCAGCCTATCCTTTCAAAACCAAAAACACAACTTTTTTTTTATCATTTAGGACAAGAGTTAACTAAACAATTAATTCAGCCCTAGTATTTATAAACTAGAAATAAGTTCTACACAATGAGACACCCATTCTATCAAATACAATAGTAATAGTTACTAAAAGAAATTCAGCGACCTTTTTAAAAAAAGATTACAAAATTGAATTTATTGAGTTTCACACAAGATGCACTTATAAAATTAGTACTGAATGCCATTATGACAGAAGTGAGTATCATCCACACTCTGAACAGCATCTGCAAAGGAAATGCATTCTTCAGAAAATAACACAGAAACACAAAATCCAAGTGGAACTGAAAGATACATGTAGGCCATGTTCTTGTTCTGATTAGGGCTGCGTTTGGCCAAGCTCTCTCCACACTGCTGCTAGTTGCAATGGGCACTTTCTTGATAGTAAAAAGACTATTTTAAAAGTGGGGCCCCACCGAAACACACACAAAATAAACGACAAAGTTCATTTTAAGCTTAAAACTGCTTCCTGGTTTTACAAGGCATGTATTACATCTCCAACAGCTTTAGATTCTGTTAGTGCAAATCATTAGAAACCCTCCTGTACTTTAAATGCATAAGCCAAAGCGTCAAAACTAGTTTTCTATTTATCCAGGATACAGGCACACCATCTAAAACTTGCCATCTGTGCCTGAAGTGTTTGTATGAGAGCAGTTTCACAAGTGAGACAGTAAAGGAAATGCAGTTAAGATACCATCTTCTGGACAGTTCAGAAAGCAGAAGTGGTCAATTTTCTTTTAAAGAGAAGTGCAGAAAAGGTTCTCAAGATAAAAATGGGGTGGTGAGAACTTGCCCTTGGATGATACCAACAAATAATGAAGCAGGAACAGCATCTTCATCTCAAACAAAAACCCCAAAGCACCTTTTGGTTGCTATTCCCAGTGTCCACAGTGTAGTACCCTCTCCTATCCCAGTACCCTTTACAGTCATGTGAGGGACTGTCCCAGCAAAGGCACCCACCGTCCCCTTCCCTGATAGAACACAGAGCCATGGAAGGACAAATGCATTCTACGAGCCCGGCAAGGTGATGCTGCTCAACCCGTTGTGAATACTTTAAAAGTGTTACTCAACCAGGTGGTGGTGGCGCATGCCTTTAATACCAGCACTGGGGAGGCAGAGGCAGGCGGATCTCTGTGAGTTCAAAGCCAGACTGGTCTACAAGAGCTAGTTCCAGGACAGGTTCCAAAGCTACACAGAGAAACCTTGTCTTGAAAAAACCAAATAAACAAAATGTTGCTTAAAACAAAAACCAATAAACTGGCCTGTTGATGGCAACCACTTTGATTTTGTGTATCAACAGCTTTTCAGCCAATTCACCACCAAGTCTTTCAATTTGCAATAACTGATGCAGCTTTAAAATGAAACCGGGTAAGCACACCTTACAGCTGACACTGCTCTGCGTGTTCATTACAGACTGCCTTTTACTGTGTCACTGCCATTACCCACATGGCTCACACTGCTCCGAGACTCTGAGACAGTTACACATGACCTTCATGAAGTAAACGGAGGGGCCGAGAGCTCTGTTTCCTATAAGATGCTGTTATTCACCATGTATTTATGTAGGCTTTTATTTTGCTTATTAGTTCAGATGTATTGCCAAGGATGACTCTGGTGGTAAGAACATTTATCTGGACTTATATTTAATAATTTTTTTTAGTGCTTTGGCAGGTGAAGTCAAGTTTGGAGAGAGTTTGTGAAACTGTATGAGGCCGGAAAGATAACCACGGTAAAAGCTTCACAGTTTCCCAGGGATGTCCTTATACTGACGAGGCCTTGAGGAAAATCCACCATTCAGGAAGCCCAGGCTGACGAAGCAAAGGAGCTCCTGCGGTCTCTGGCTTGGTGCCAGAAGCGCGGCTGCTGTTGGCCAAGCAGGAGGAAGTATTGTCTTCCATCAGCATTCCAGTCGAGGCCAGGAGCTGGCGCTGTTCCGTGATCTGCCCTTTTGCCAGGCCACATTACTGGAAGAAAGATACTAAGATTTGCTTGCCATTAATAATTTAAGTTTTTAAATAAATATTAAATGCCATTTTTAGCAAGTGTGTCCTGGCGGACCAGCATTTGTGGTCCCAGGGCCCGGCATCTTCACTCATCAGCCACAACCTCAGTCAATCCGGTTCCCACAGATTGTGAACCTGTCTATCTCTAGCAAATCTTTCTTTGAGGATCTGTGTTTTAATTCAGAGTTCTCCTGTGTTATGTCCTTCTCATCGCCATCTGGGGTTGTCAGAAACTGATCGGAATTGCTGGTCACAAGTAAGGGTATGACGTTTTCTTTCTGATGGACAGGCTGGCTGGTGGCAGAAGTGGACAGGTTCTCTTCTGTGGAAAGGCCTGTGGGAAAGCAGATCTATGGATTAGGAGATGACTCAGCCACAGAAAACGCTTATCAAACACCATGTTTTCAGGGGTGATGAAAAGTATCTGTTTTCTTTCTCTTAGATAAACAAATGAAAACTAAAAGCATACTGTGTAAGCTGTAATTCATAATAAAGTTCTGAGACTAGTCATACTCCATACATCCAAAATTTTGTGCACACCCATAGGTAATACTACCACCTAACTCTGGAAAGATCCTCCCTGTCTTTATAGTTCCCTCTTACATGGCCACAAACCAACAGAACTATTGCTTGAGTGAAAAACAGCACTTGCTCCTCACTTCATACTAAGGGCTAAGTAGGCCCTAAACACTGGCTCATCTCAGACCAGCATCATCACCTGCAGAAAGCCCCCACCTCCTCGTCCTAGCCCAGGAATTTAGAAGCCTGGCCTAGAAGGCAGCTGAGCGAGACCGGGACCCACTGACCTCTGATTTAAAATTTACTCCCTTCCCCTTTCCTTCTCCCAGGTGCTGTGGACCGGACCCAGGACTTCATGCTTGCTAGGTTAAGTGTTCAACCACTGAGCTAACATCCTCAACCCCATTCAATGCCCCTCCTTAGCCCAATTTGATCCTTCTAAAGAAGCTATAAATTAGAGTGAGCTGGAGATAAACTGCCACTATCTAAGATGCAACCTGGTAAGTTCTGCCATGTGTGCAGTCCTGCTGAGACACTGTCATCTGTGACTCTGAGAAGGTGAAGAGCTAAGCCTGTCTTCAGGGTTGACTTCCACCCCTCTTCAGAGCCTGAGTTCAACAACCCCTGAACCATCTCTAGCTTGTAGTCTCTTGACCTCTAGGGACCCTTCACAGACACTCCTCTTACGTATACTTCATGTGACATGACATGACCCCTCATCTGATGGCCATCCCCCATTAGACTAAGGACATGACTAACTTCTCGATGTAAGTAAGAGAATGCAGGATGATGCACCTGCACCTTCGCAACACTGACAGAGCTCAGGGTTCTCACAGCGACGTACAATCTAAAACTTGAGCTTCCACCTTAGCTTGAGAAAACACACAGGAACATGACCTTGCTTCAGACCCTGCACCAGCTGGTTTCCTTTACTCTCTCTGGATCAAGCTTTACACTCTCCAGCATGGTTGGGCGCTGTGTGGATGCACTGGCCTCCTCTCCCTTTCAAGTCTAAGTCAAGAGCCTTGAGAGAGTGACAGGGCCCAGTGGTATGGGGAGGTACGGTCCTCCTAGGCCTCAGACCAAGTCAGCCCTGACCAGCACAGCAGCTTCCGGGCTCGTGTTATCCTCTGAACACCAAAGTCTTTCACTGGCTGTGTCTGCAGCGCTTCCCATTCCTGACTGCAATCACTGTGCCTGACACAGGCTCTACCTATTGTTGTTCTTCCCTCCTCCCACTAGTCAGATCCAGTTCACCCTACTGCATCCCCGTGTGTTGATATGTAATAGGTGCTTAATAACCACCACCAGAACAGTGGGCTAGCCAATGAGAAACAGCGCTGGGCCAGGGGTATCTGTCCTAGACTAGAACTATTACAGGACCCAACAGTGACGCGGAATGAAGCGCGTCTCTAAAACCACTTAGCCTTGGCTGAGCAGCGATTTACTCAGAAGAATTCAGATGACCTCTGAAGCCAACGTACCTTGAGTGGACTTGCCCTTGCTCTGGGATTTACTGGAGGGTTTGCCGGGAGTGCTGGCTGGGGGAGGATTAAACAGCTTCTCTTCCATCTTGGCTTCCTTCACATATTGACATGACTTGCCCAACAGCACAATGCTGTTAAGTACTTTCAGGGAGATCAACCTTAGACAGAGAACAGAGTTGTGGGAATTGATCTAAAGCCAACCTCCTAGCCTGCTTCTGGGATGCACAACAGGGTGAGGGGAGCTTGACTGGTGAACATGAGTTCCTTGCACAAAGTTTGAGTTTCCCAAGGCTTTATCACAAAGGAAGACTTCTGATACATTATAATTCATGAGAAATTCTATCAGTCAGCAGCTCTTCCTAGTATAGATAAGCCAACATGTATTCTTGTATCGTGAAACAGGTAGATGCAGGTGAGCAAGAAATAAAAGATGATTTTTAATTCCCTATGTGGCATCCAGTCTATTATCAGCCATTTGCTCTACGTACATCGTCTGTACCTCCTCACTGTGCAGAAATGACACCCTATTTACAAGGTTGTGGTAGAGGCAAAGTGGGAGCAAGAAGAGGGATCTGGGGCCAGTGTGTGAGTGGAGTCCTTTATGGATGTGGGCAGAATCCTCCAGAGCTGATCAGAAAGAAGAGGACTGGGAGAGGCTCAGAGCCATGCTCAGTACAAAGGCCTGCTCTGCTTATCTGCGCGCCACCTGCTCCTCTGGAGGTCCTCAGGGCTGCATGCTCCCACTGGCGGGCATTCTGCAGCACTCCTGCCCATGCACCCCACATAAGCCAGCTCAGCTATGGATTTCCCAGATTTCTTTTTGGGCAAAGTCTCAGAACTCAGACGAGCTCTTTATTTTAGTTCACTTCTTGAAAAATCGAACGATGGCAAAACAACATTTGACATTTATGGTTATTATAAATTAAACTGTTTACTTCCTGCTTGTGTTTCCCAACCAGAAATGTTAAGCTAGTTGGGATCAACAAATTCACAAAAGGTTCAGCTGATATTATTAGGCTGATAAGGCACAGGTCCAGTGTGCTGAATATTAAGCTTGGAAAGCACACAGGAAAATCAAAGGTGTTTATGAATATGGAAAAGCTAGCACAGCGAAAGACCCTTCTCCCCCACCTCCCCACCAAAAAAAGTATGGGTAGAATACAGCTCTTGAACAAAAAGACCTTACTGTAAACTTATGGTTAAAGATTTAATCTTAAGTACATAGAATAGGAAAAATATTTTTGGATGCAATTAGCTTCTATTACATTTTACAGTTATACATAGTTTTCTGTAAAATCTAAACATATTCAAGAATAGTCAATCTTACCCAAAATAGAAGAGGATGACACAGGCATAGGACAGGATTCCTTGCACTTTAATTGAGCTTGTTACAACTCTGATGAGCTATCCAGAAACAAACCAAAACACACAAAAAACACAGACAAAACACAACCACAGATTAGTTAATATTTTAAAACTACTTTTTCTTCCTTATTTTAATATTTTAGAGTATACTTGCATCTAGGTCGAAGGGCTTGGGTCTAGATTTTCCAATTCATTGGCAATCTGCCTCCTATGGCATCTGTGGTGGCGTGGGTTTATGCAGGCAAATTCAGCATGCAGTGCAGCTGCCACAGACTCTCAGGGCCTCACATGGCCTACTTCACTGACTGTGCTTTTGCTTACACCTAACAGAGCTGTGGGAAACTCAATCCATAAGGTCTGTCTGTCGAAGCTCATCTAATTCTTGCTGGAGGAGAAAATACTGGCTGGACATTTTTCTCATTCCTGCTTTTTTCCTGTCCGTTGTTCAAATTCTTTAAGAGCACTCAGTAACTTGTAGGGACTATAGGGCAAAGGAAGACTTACACTGTTTAGGAAACTAAGCACACAATTAATTACTTAAAAGCCATGAAGCTCTGTCTCCTTGGCTAATTATGGCTAACACCTAGTTTCTTATGCAACAGAAGTATTATCCCTGGAATCTGGTGGGAGCAGCTGAGAAAAAACATTTACACATTAGAGGTGCAGGTCCTGGAAGTGGCTACATGGAAATGAAGCAGAGATAACTGGCCTCACCCAGTAATGCCAAGATTCTATTGTGATGCCTTAAATATAATTAAAATGTTACCATTAAAAGGTACAATAGGAATGAGATATGAGAACGGACTGTCATGTGTTCAATCAAGTTTCACTGTGAGAAAACCACCACGGAGCCCTTTACCTGTGTGTGCCACAGCCTCTAGTAGAGAAAGGGCTACTACCATTTAACTAATTCTTTTATTAAAAAACACTTGCACAAGCTAGATTTACCCTCATGACTGAATATATAATTTTTCTAATACCAGGAAATAGAAGTAGAAAAATTTGATATGCTATTGTTTTTCAGTTTCTTTAACTTTCACTAAATAACCTTTGAAATCTGAGTTTCTCAAAAATTTTAGGAGTTCCTTTTCTAAAGCAAAAGAAATTTGTTTTATTATATCATAAGCAATTAAAACCATAACAATGTTTAGGATATGGTTATGTATTAAGTGGTTGAAATTTAAGATTAAGCCTATCATCAACCACCATCTAAAAATGTTGGATAAAATCTAAATACAGCTGCTATGACTTCCAGTTTCTTGTTAGCTGACCTGGACACAACTGCCTTCAGGTCTTTTCATGTTCTGATGCTGGATTCAGTAGTGCGGAAGGTGTAAGGAACCACACTGCAATGCTCAGACCTGCTCGCCACTCACGCTCTGCAGTCTACATTTCTTTCCTAGGCATAAATTCCCAGCATCAGATCGATGGCATCTAGCACATCACTATCAAAGTGCCCTCTAGAAACAAGACGAGTTGTGCTGCCACCTCCATGTTCCAGTAGCCAGAGCAAAGTGCCCACTTTCGGGTCTATCTCCAATAGAGAAGAAAATTCTTTACTCAATGGATAAAAAAAGAATAGCCTCATTGTTAGAGAAACTATTTGGATAAGCAGTTCCTTGGATGTCACTTTTCTGCTGGATAGCTCAAAATCCAAAGGAATAATGATTTTAGAATTTAAGACAAACTCTTCTTTCGGGTTACTTATAATTTTTTGAAATACAAAGACTTGTTGAAACAAACTTACTGATAATCCATACTGATGTTTTATGATGATGGCTATCTCATTATGAAAACAAAAAAGCATGAACTTACCAAGACAGCCAGTGGGAGAGGAATAAATCCCATCCTCCGTGCTACCGAGTCACTGTAGTCTGTATATGCCTGCAGAGAAAGGTGAGAAGGAACCTAAACTATCACAACACATTTCAAATAAGAAATTATATCATTGCTACACTCTTTCAGAGATACAGTATTTAATGTTATTGCTGTATAAATAGTCAATGTCTAGAAAAAAATAAGTGTAAGTGTTTTATCTCTAGTACATTTAACTACTGGAGAGTTAATTTCAGAGAACACTTTAATGAAATGCTTACATTTTTCTGCCGGCTGCTAACAAGGTCAAAAGCAAGGCTGGCTCTATATTCGCTGTAGACCTGAAGGCAAATAAGAAAAAAAGTAAGATGTAGTCTAGAACATACACACAGTGGAAACGTTTAGACTCTGTAGATAAAAATGCTTGCTAACTGCTCAGGGACAGATGCAAGATGCTAACGAGCAGCCTGACGCCCACAGCTTGAGGAAGATACTCTAAGCTGTCCCGAGGATTTGCTTCAAAGAGGAGTAGCAGCCAATGACTATCATTCCCAGAGTTTAGAAGTTACAGAGATATGGCTGTTTGAAGCAGTGCTATATTAAAAAAAAATAATAATTCTTAAAATAAGTTTTTATAAAATAAGTTTTATAACCGTGTATTCAACCACAATAATAACAAAAGGATGGCGATAGTGAGGGAGACAGAAATGGACTGGACCTTATCAGAGTCATGGTAGCAGCTACTGGGGAGCATCACAACTATATTCTCACTAAAAATGGCATGAATCAAACCTTTACTATTAATTTCAGGTATTGAGAAAATGACCCTATGAAAAGAGAACCACCCTGTATTGAAGAAGCCAAGAGAGAAAATTTATGAATTCATTTTTGATTCCTGCTTTGCTGAAAGGACAGAAACATGCTTCAAGCATTTAGAAAACAGAATGTTACAACTGATACTCCATTCAGTTTTGAGGTAAACAATAAATAGGCTGTCAAAATACAACACAAGAAAATCAAGAAAGCTGCTGAGCCAATTCTCCATTTGGAACTAAGGCTGAGGCTGTGCCATGACACTCTCCACCTTCACGTATCTGGATAGTGATTTATAGGCACAGAACTATTTCTAAAGATCCTAGAGAGAATGATTACAACATAAAGCAAATTCTTTAAAGCTTCCTAAAGTGAGTTCAGAAGTAAAATGTACATCTTGTCTCCTAGGAGTTAGGTCCCTGTTTATATTCAGAGAAAAAAAAATTTTAAATAGGAAATATTTTGCAAATTAATCAAGGTTTTGATGTTTCTATTTTAAAAATAGATCTATTATGATTTTAATAACTCATAGATACAATAAAATAAAGGTTACACCTTTATGATAATACGGAGTCAAGGAAATATTAACTAGGAATTGCTAGAAATACATACATCTGCAGTGATGTCATTGAATTTGGTGATAAAGGCGTGCTTTACAATATCCACAGCAATTTCTGATGCGATTACCATACAGACATCAGGAAACAAGACCCAGAGATGATCTATAAAGCAGGGAAGAACCAGATAATTAGACCTCTTCATAAACAGAACCTGCACCTCAAGCTCCCAGCAATCTGGAACCTCCACCAGGGTGCACTGCAGTATTTTCAATCAATAGTGGAGAACTAGCGTTCTTTAATCACAGCCTTCATTCCAGAGTCATCTTACCAAGTCAAAGAATAATTAATGCTTGTTCAGCAGTTTGTATTATCCTAGCACCGCTTTACACGCAGGCCAGAGTCCACCAGAACCTCTGGCCTGGGAGGAAACCTCCCACTGGAGAGGGTAAGTGGTGAAGCCCTTTCCTCCTTGATCACCGTGATCACTTAAAGATCTGGTTCATTTATTTCAGAGCCACATAGACAAAACTTACTATATCCGTTTACTTTAACTGCTTACTTTTATAGCAAGAGACCTCAATTCAGTGCTACATAACTGATAAACACATCCACAGGCATCCTCTCTAGGCCCCAAACCATAGCTGAAGAGATATAAAGCAAAGATGTCTGGAAATGCTAGCAGGAGCTTACAGAAACTCAGCATGGACTCCTGGAGGGCAGGGCCGCCTACATGGCCAACACAGGGCAGTTTTTCTGAGTCTGGCAGAAGTTATGAGACTCTTAGAACTCTTAATACCAAATGCTGCCATCTCCTGTTATGTTCTTGGGCAAATTTTCTTTTTTTTTTTTTTTTGCTAATAAAGTAAACTCAGATTTATTGAGGCACATTTGGTAAGTTCATAGAGAGGCTCTCCCTTTGACATTCTTCAGAGACGTCATGGCAGTGTGGAGAGCTGATGAGATAAAGGGATGTCTATACTTGCAGCACACAGACATCTTTACCCAGAGACAACAATAGACCTGTGATTACAAAATCATCACGGGGCGGTTTGCATTAGCACTTCCTTCCTAGCTAGTGACACTCTGATCTTGCCTTTCTTTTTTTTTCTTTTTCTTTTTTTTTAAATTTATTTATTTATTAAGGATTTCTGCCTCCTCCCCGCAACCGCCTCCCATTTCCCTCCCCCTCCCCCGATCAAGTCACCCTCCCTCATCTGCTCGAAGAGCAATCAGGGTTCCCTGACCTGTGGGAAGTTGGGCAAATTTTCTAAGCAACTAAATTCTAGTTTCCTCATCTACAAAATGAGAATAACAGAATGTTTACTTTTCATTACTATAAAATTTAACTGAGATACTGATATGCAACCATGTGCTTTCCATGCAAAACAGTATTTTTGTTATTAGTTAGCCTGGGCACAAAGGAAAAAGAATTAAAAAAAAACCCCAGAAATATCAAAGCACAATGTCTAAAACTGAAAGCATCAAAGCATGGTGTTGGTTTGTCACTGTACAGTGGAGATAAAGGAGACTTAAAGTATGATTATAGGAATTCACGCATTCAGTCGTCAGATGGCTCAGGCCTTCCTTTGACATAACGATTCTGTTCCTTTGGGAATGATTCCATCTGGGCTCCCAGGGCCAGCCACACATAGACACTCTGTCTTTTGTGGTAACTGTGATGATCTTGTAAACACTATGCACCAAAAGCACCTAGGTAGGGGCCAGAGAAATGGCTCAGGGGGTAAAGGAATTTGCTAAGCCTGACCACTTGAGTTCATGTCCAAGAATTGCCACTGTGGAAGGAGTGAAGTGACTGTCACAAGCTGTTCTCTAACTGCATGAGTGTGCAAGTGAGCACTTGTACACACAGGCATGAGTGAGGACATGTGCGCACACATTTTGAAAGCATGTAGATAACTCAAAGTCAGGTGTTTTGCATGGGGGGCTTTCCCACTGTAAATCAAATGCCTTTGAATCTATTCAGATTAGAACTTGCTAAGACCCACGACTTGACCTTACTGTAAGAAGGTAACCTCTGGAAATGTATTTCCGAACTCAGTATCACTTCATATGTGGTCCTGATTCTTAAATGTCCCTGAAAACAGGGCATGGGTCATGTAAGGAAGCAAGGGCTTCTTTTAGAGGCTTAGGACTTCCATAATGTTGGAAGTAACATAAGAAATATGAAACACTGCCTGTTCCATTAAGAACAAACTGTACATTAAGAAAAAAAGCTTGACAAAGATCTGAGCTATCTGAGCAAGTTTTGCACTGTAATCACCTTCTACTCCATTAGCTTGTGAGTCCTGTGCATTTCTTAGCACTTTAAGCTGCATAGGGCTGGGCCACTTGTCTGGGATGGGGCATAGCAGTGCCTAGTTGCTAACCAAACAGGTGAATATTTGTGTAATTCTGACAACTTTTTGTCAGCCAGGATCAGGAGTGAATATAAGCAACACAATTACTGATTCACCCTATTTCTAAAATTCACCCCATTTAAACAATGATAAATGCGAGGAAGATCAAAGGCTCCAGTCTTAACGGGAACCAGAGTAACCACATAGCCCAGAGTAACCACATAGCCCACTCCAACAGAGAGCCCTGAGCTGCTGTGCTTGGTGGAGTATGCTTATCCACACACATCTGCAGAGATGACAGGGGTCTGATGAGAAATGACAGCACCCTACTCCATCTGGAGGAGCCATTTCTAACACATAAACCCTGGTACAGACAGTCCCTCCAGCACTGACTTCATTCTATGGAAAAGAAGATTTTTTTAAATTTATTTTTTAGTTTTTAGTTTTTCTGAAAACTAAAAAAGATAGGGTTTTCTCTGTGTAGTCCTGACTGTCCTAGAACTTGCTCTGTAGAACTCAGAGATCCATCTGCCTCTGCATCCTAAGTGTTGGGATTAAAGGCGTGCGTCATTACTACCCAGCCTTGGTTTATTTTAAAAGTAAACTTTACAGGACACCATATGTGATTCAAGAGGCACTTACCTGGATTCCAAGAAAACTGTTCCATGTTTCTTAAGCACACTATTAGCAAGAGCACATAATTTGTGAATCGTTCCTTAATATCTAAAAAAAAAAAAGAAAGAGATTGAACATTAAGTGCTAAAATATATTAAATAGGGAAATAATTAAAATAATTTTATTAAAACATCTGTTAAAAAATAAAGTGTTTTTTGGAACTCATGGGATTCCCTTTTAGATACCAAAATTCACAGTGCTCAAGTCCTTCAGACAAAACACTGCACTATCTATCTGGACATAATCTATCACCTTCTGTCATATGCTCGAAGTCATCTCCATCCTTAATAATATTTGATACAACTTAAGAACAATGTATAAAGTTGTTATGATACAACATTATGTAGGGAGCAGGGACAAGAAAGTCTTCACATGTTTAATGCAGATGTGACTTCTGTTTAGAATTTCCTACAGCCATAGAGGACTCACAGCTGAATGTGTGTGTGCACTTGTGCGCACACGCGTGTGCACAAATGTGCACATATCTCCATCCGTGCAAACCATTACTTCATTTCCCAACATATTTCTAGTATGCAAATTTTAAAAAATTAAAATGTTCAAATTGAGTCATTAAATGCCTCCAACAGTCTTTGGGAATATATGACAAGTGTTTTCATTTTGTAGAAGGAAAACAGAATCACAGAATAAAATACAAGACTTTGTGTGCTTCCAGGAAACATCTAACCTGGTAGTGAATGTGTATGTAATTTCCTACTTAAGAGAATGCTGGCCTTGTAACAGCACTGCTCGGTGGTATGCGGAGAATTTCTTGTGTGTGTGTGTTTATGCAGGTTTCACAGAAGTGTTTGCCCTATGTTAATAACTAGCCAATTAATTGGAATGAATTCAATGAAAACCAAGAATTGAATTCTTGCCAGAGACAGTTTATATATTTAATTTTTTCAGCTGTTATTTTCTTCTAGGAGTCAAGAAATAAATACGTGTGACAGTGAGTGTGAACCGTGTGTGTGTGTGTGTGTGCCTGGGAGCTGTGCTTAGGAACTCTCCCTCACAGTGAGTGTGAACCGTGTGTGTGTGTGTGTGTGCCTGGGAGCTGTGCTTAGGAACTCTCCCTCACAGTGAGTGTGAACCGCGTGTGTGTGTGTGTGCCTGGGAGCTGTGCTTAGGAACTCTCCCTCACAGTGAGTGTGAACCGTGTGTGTGTGTGTGTGCCTGGGAGCTGTGCTTAGGAACTCTCCCTCACAGTGAGTGTGAACCGTGTGTGTGTGTGTGTGCCTGGGAGCTGTGCTTAGGAACTCTCCCTCACAGTGAGTGTGAACCGTGTGTGTGTGTGTGTGCCTGGGAGCTGTGCTTAGGAACTCTCCCTCACAGTGAGTGTGAACCGTGTGTGTGTGCGTGTATGTGTGTGCCTGGGAGCTGTGCTTAGGAACTCTCCCTCACAGTGAGTGTGAACCGTGTGTGTGCGTGTGTGCCTGGGAGCTGTGCTTAGGAACTCTCCCTCACAGTGAGTGTGAACCGTGTGTGTGTGTGTGTGCCTGGGAGCTGTGCTTAGGAACTCTCCCTCACAGTGAGTGTGAACCGTGTGTGTGCGTGTGTGCCTGGGAGCTGTGCTTAGGAACTCTCCCTCAGAGTGAGTGTGAACCGTGTGTGTGTGTGTGTGTGCCTGGGAGCTGTGCTTAGGAACTCTCCCTCACAGTGAGTGTGAACCGTGTGTGTGTGTGTGTGCCTGGGAGCTGTGCTTAGGAACTCTCCCTCACAGTGAGTGTGAACCGTGTGTGTGTGTGTGTGTGCCTGGGAGCTGTGCTTAGGAACTCTCCCTCACAGTGAGTGTGAACCGTGTGTGTGTGTGCGTGTGTGCCTGGGAGCTGTGCTTAGGAACTCTCCCTCACAGTGAGTGTGAACCGTGTGTGTGTGTGTGTGCCTGGGAGCTGTGCTTAGGAACTCTCCCTCACAGTGAGTGTGAACCGTGTGTGTGTGTGTGTGCCTGGGAGCTGTGCTTAGGAACTCTCCCTCACAGTGAGTGTGAACCGTGTGTGTGCGTGTGTGCCTGGGAGCTGTGCTTAGGAACTCTCCCTCACAGTGAGTGTGAACCGTGTGTGTGTGTGTGTGTGCCTGGGAGCTGTGCTTAGGAACTCTCCCTCACAGTGAGTGTGAACCGTGTGTGTGTGCGTGTATGTGTGTGCCTGGGAGCTGTGCTTAGGAACTCTCCCTCACAGTGAGTGTGAACCGTGTGTGTGTGTGTGTGCCTGGGAGCTGTGCTTAGGAACTCTCCCTCACAGTGAGTGTGAACCGTGTGTGTGTGTGTGTGCCTGGGAGCTGTGCTTAGGAACTCTCCCTCACAGTGAGTGTGAACCGTGTGTGTGTGCGTGTATGTGTGTGCCTGGGAGCTGTGCTTAGGAACTCTCCCTCACAGTGAGTGTGAACCGTGTGTGTGTGTGTGTGCCTGGGAGCTGTGCTTAGGAACTCTCCCTCACAGTGAGTGTGAACCGTGTGCGTGTGTGTGTGCCTGGGAGCTGTGCTTAGGAACTCTCCCTCACAGTGAGTGTGAACCGTGTGTGTGTGTGTGTGCCTGGGAGCTGTGCTTAGGAACTCTCCCTCACAGTGAGTGTGAACCGTGTGTGTGGGTGTGTGTGCCTGGGAGCTGTGCTTAGGAACTCTCCCTCACAGTGAGTGTGAACCGTGTGTGTGTGTGTGTGTGCCTGGGAGCTGTGCTTAGGAACTCTCCCTCACAGTGAGTGTGAACCGTGTGTGTGTGTGTGTGTGCCTGGGAGCTGTGCTTAGGAACTCTCCCTCACAGTGAGTGTGAACCGTGTGTGTGTGTGTGTGCCTGGGAGCTGTGCTTAGGAACTCTCCCTCACAGTGAGTGTGAACCGTGTGTGTGTGTGTGTGCCTGGGAGCTGTGCTTAGGAACTCTCCCTCACAGTGAGTGTGAACCGTGTGTGTGTGCGTGTGCCTGGGAGCTGTGCTTAGGAACTCTCCCTCACAGTGAGTGTGAACCGTGTGTGTGTGTGCGTGTGTGCCTGGGAGCTGTGCTTAGGAACTCTCCCTCACAGTGAGTGTGAACCGTGTGTGTGTGTGTGTGCCTGGGAGCTGTGCTTAGGAACTCTCCCTCACAGTGAGTGTGAACCGTGTGTGTGTGCGTGTGCCTGGGAGCTGTGCTTAGGAACTCTCCCTCACAGTGAGTGTGAACCGTGTGTGTGTGCGTGTGTGCCTGGGAGCTGTGCTTAGGAACTCTCCCTCACAGTGAGTGTGAACCGTGTGTGTGTGTGTGTGCCTGGGAGCTGTGCTTAGGAACTCTCCCTCACAGTGAGTGTGAACCGTGTGTGTGTGTGTGTGCCTGGGAGCTGTGCTTAGGAACTCTCCCTCACAGTGAGTGTGAACCGTGTGTGTGTGTGTGTGCCTGGGAGCTGTGCTTAGGAACTCTCCCTCACAGTGAGTGTGAACCGTGTGTGTGTGTGTGTGCCTGGGAGCTGTGCTTAGGAACTCTCCCTCACAGTGAGTGTGAACCGTGTGTGTGTGCGTGTATGTGTGTGCCTGGGAGCTGTGCTTAGGAACTCTCCCTCACAGTGAGTGTGAACCGTGTGTGTGTGTGTGTGCCTGGGAGCTGTGCTTAGGAACTCTCCCTCACAGTGAGTGTGAACCGTGTGTGTGTGCGTGTATGTGTGTGCCTGGGAGCTGTGCTTAGGAACTCTCCCTCACAGTGAGTGTGAACCGTGTGTGTGTGTGTGTGCCTGGGAGCTGTGCTTAGGAACTCTCCCTCACAGTGAGTGTGAACCGTGTGTGTGTGCGTGTATGTGTGTGCCTGGGAGCTGTGCTTAGGAACTCTCCCTCACAGTGAGTGTGAACCGTGTGTGTGTGTGTGTGCCTGGGAGCTGTGCTTAGGAACTCTCCCTCACAGTGAGTGTGAACCGTGTGTGTGTGTGTGTGCCTGGGAGCTGTGCTTAGGAACTCTCCCTCACAGTGAGTGTGAACCGTGTGTGTGTGCGTGTATGTGTGTGCCTGGGAGCTGTGCTTAGGAACTCTCCCTCACAGTGAGTGTGAACCGTGTGTGTGTGTGTGTGCCTGGGAGCTGTGCTTAGGAACTCTCCCTCACAGTGAGTGTGAACCGTGTGTGTGTGTGTGTGCCTGGGAGCTGTGCTTAGGAACTCTCCCTCACAGTGAGTGTGAACCGTGTGTGTGTGCGTGTGCCTGGGAGCTGTGCTTAGGAACTCTCCCTCACAGAGCAGAGCTTCCATACCACCTGACTGTGGCACCGCCTGCCAGCACCATGCGTCTCATTGTCACCTCAGTGTCCTCTAAGGATTGTCCTTGCTTCGCCATTTCCCACTGCTGCTGCTCTACAACACGACTGGACTTTCCCTCCACCGCAAATCCTCTCAGGTGAGCTACCTTTACTGTCTGTGCCTTCCCTAAGTTCTTGAACTCTTCCAGTCAGAGCTGGTACCCGCCCTTCTAGAGCTGCCAAGCTTCTCATTTGTGGGTCTGAACTGGGCCTTTAACCCCTTGTGGACACAAATGCTGGGCTATCCATGAAGCCAGCGTATAAATCCTTACACAATACCATTTGTGTGGTAGGTACAGCAATGAGTTTTGAGGTGTGGAGTACAGACTCACCCCCTGTGAATGCACACTAAAACTGGAAAAGCACGTGAGGTTTTCAAGTGCATGTTCTGACTAGCTCCACAACACACGTTCACACGCTTCCATGTCTGTCCTAGCATAGTGCCTAGCAAAGTCAGCCCAACGGGAGGACATATTCTCTGTGCTTCATTAGAGATGGATCTGAATTTGTGGGGGTGCTTTTCTTAATGTACCTTTAACTGGAATTTTATACAGCTATTCACAAATCTGTCTCTGTATGTGTGCTGACTTCTTTCTAATTTTCATTCACAAACTTAAAGAAATATACTTATTTTAACCGTACTACTAAGAATGGCTCTATAAGACAAACTTGGTTCTTAACCCAATTATCTGCAAGGAAACTGAGCATCTATCATTTGAAGCAAGACTACTGGGTTGCTGAGATAATGGAGCCAGAATGATAGCAGTATTTAGCTTGTCTCCAGCTCTCGCACATAGAAGCTACAACATACAACATGACAGCCGTGTCAGCTGGAAGGGCACTGATGGGAGAGAAAAAAATTCTGTTTAGGGACTCTTGAGGAAAACAGTTCAGAAGACAGGTGATCCAAAATATGAGAAAATGAATAAAAATCAACCATTTCTGATAGGTAAATATAAGTTTGTAATATGAAAAATGACAGTTTTAAATAGTAAGGAAAGTTGACAAGCTAAAAATTAAATTTTTATTTCAAAAATCTATCAACCTAAGTATGAAATGAAACCCAGGAATAGTGAAAAGAAGTTTTATTCTGCTACTTTCTATTTTTTCTATTTTAATGTTTTACATACATCTTGAAGTCAAGGCTTTATTTACATAAACTGTGAGTTCTACTAAAACATATCTGAAATCTTTAAAAAGGGGTTTTCCTAGTGAAGTAAAATCTATAAATGCCATTGTGGCTCAGAGCTTTCAGACCCATCATGGACAGCCCCACAGAACTGTCTGGACCTCACTAATTTCCCATTTGTTCTTTTACTCTTTGAGAAATCTACAATTCTAAGCTATTTGCTTTAATTTATTCACCCATCTTTACTTTTGTCATTAATTTCCACAGAATGAAATGCACAGATCTTGAGTACATAGGTTGGTAATGTCTGGTGCCCTTTTAACTAGAAACGGAAGAGTTCTACCATCAAGAAAGTTCCTTTGACCCTTCCTCCAGCCATGTCCCATCCCCAACAAGTAACCACTCTCATTTCTGTCATTATAAATTAATCTGTCTGATTGCAGACCTCAGGAAAATGAAATTGTACTTTTTGAGGCTGGTGTTTGTTGAGGAACATGATGCTTGTGATGTACATAGCAGGCTATATCAGTATTTCATTTTTTCCTTTATTTTTATTTAATTTGTTTGGCATTACATGAATGTGCTGAAGTTTGTATAGTTTGTGGAGGCCAGAGGTGGTTTTGCTAAGGATCTATATGCCTCTCTTTCAAAAGGGACTTTCACTGTGCTGACGGTCGCTGAGTAGGTCAGGTTGGCTGCTAGGAGCCTCAGGGATCCACCTGTCTTCTTCCCCAAGGCTGAGATTAAAAGCGTATGCCCCTCATCCAGAGTTCTATGTTTCTCACAATAAGACTCGGGTACTCAGGTCAGGGTGGCAAAGCACTTTAGCAACCAGGCCACTTCCAGCCTCCATCTCCTTTACTTGCTGAGTAGTATTACATGGTTTGTATGAACGACCATTTATTTTATTCATGTTTTGTTTGATCCTGGGTCATTTCCATTTTGGGGCTACTCTTAGAGTAGAGTTGCCAAACTAACTCCCAGTGCTGAATTACAGGGAGTGTGAACGCTGAGAAGGAAGCTGTTCCAAAGCTTTCCAGAGTTGTTGCAACCTTTACACTCACACTCACCATCAAGGCACGAGACCCAGTTAGTGCCTGTCTTCCCATGACAGGGCACTGCAGCCTACAAGAGCATTCTCGTGGCCATGTGGTAACGTCTCATTTGATTTTCCTTTGTATTTTCCCAGTGATATTTTCCCTAATGATGCTAGGAACATTTGTGAGAACATACTGGCCATTTGAAAATTTTCATTTTCAAAATCCAAGTCTTCTGCTCCTCTAAATCAGATCACTCTTTCATAATTAACTGGCAGAATTTGCAATACATATTCAGGGATAATAAAGTCCTTTTCCCGATATATATAACCTCAACATTTTTCTCTTAACATAAATGTGATCTGCCTTTTCATTTAAAAAAAATGCTTTTCCTTCATTTTTATTTTGTGTGCCTGAGTGTTTTGCCTATGGGTATATCTGTGCTCCATGTACTTTCAGTGCCTAAGGAGACCAGAAGGGGCGTTGGCTTTTCTGGGACTGGAGTTACAGACACAGGTCCTCTGAAAGAGCAGCCAGTGTTCTTAAGTTCTGAGCCATCTCTTCAGTCCCTGTCTTTTCATTTTTAATCAGCATATATATTTTAAATTTTGAAATTCAACTTTTATATTGTCCTGATAGTTACTAATTTATTTGCGTAGTCTCTAAAAATGTTCCCCTATTCTTGTGGATATAGTCTCCCATATTTTATTTCAGAAATTTTAAGATGTAGCACTTATACTAATGGCAACAAAACATTTTGAATTAACTTGTTTGGAGGAGGACAGAGGTCAAAGTTCTTTCACTTAATATTTATCCAGATGTTAACACGACTAGGTGAAAAATACCTCACTAAATACGGATCTGTTTTAGAAAATACGATTTTTAAAGCTTTAAAAATTATTTTAAGATACAATTAATTTTCATTAAAATGTTATTTAACGTTTATGGTAATGAGTCACTTTCAACAAATGTTAATTATAGCTACAATCAGAATCTAACTACTTACCACTATTTGACATCTGAAAGAGATTGTTCTTTTCAAACTTCTTGAAAACACTTCCTTTAATTTCAACAAACTGAAATAGCAACAGAAATACCATCTTTGTCACTTCAACAGTTGTAAAATCAACTCTCTCCACAAAAAGATTCTTAAGATTAGAGGAAGCAAAGAATTGTTTTCAAGCATAGTACTCATGTGAACACCCTTCCTAACTAACAACAGAAAGCAGAATGTTTGCACTTACATTGTTGGACATCATGATAGTAAGCAGGGACTTGTTATGTGAGTTGAAAGCCACATTGAGTGTCGTTGCTTGAACCATTATGAGAATTGCATGTAGAACTAACAGTAAGTCAAGGAAGAAACTTGTTTTCAGAATTATTGACAAAGTATCAAAAACAGAAGAAATGATCTTATTTTCTAAATCAAATCTAATATTTTCTTATCATGTCATAATTTTCCTGTTATCTATTTGATATAGATTTCTCCATGTGAAACAAACAGAAGCAGAAGAAATCTGTACATTTATTATATAAAACTGAACCCCTGGTGCCTGGCACAGCACCTAAGAAGAATTAAGCCTTCAAACAGGTATTAAATAAATGGAAGAAATCATGGTAAGCAATGAAAGAAGAGATGAAGAGATATAAATCTGAATTATAATTCAAAGTTTTAAAAGTAAACACAAAGTTAGTGTTGAATAGCTTTTCTTTGGTTACTCAAATGATACAGAAAATTAAAATGGTAAGAAATGTCTTAGATTGTTCTTCATGTCATACAGAATTATATCATATTGCACATGGAATAATTTACCTTTCTTCCACTAAAATGGGAACAAGCTTTGTCCCATTTTGTACCCAAGTATTAATTTCTTCAAAGTGTCACTGACAGTGGGGAAAAGATATGGTAGAGTCCTGTGAGTGAGTACAGGTTTCATAGATAAGCACGTGTATGTAAATCTACGTGAGGGTAAGCACAGGTACAAGTATGCACACATGTACAGCCACACACAAATGTGGGAAAGTACTTGTTTTCCAAAAAAGAAACTTGAAGAGACACATATGCACACACAGACACATACAAAATCTCCATTACTGTATCATGCAAATCACAAACTTCAAGAAAGCTGTTAAGCATAATAAGAGTCACACAGCTAGCTATAGACAGACATCAACTTCTCCCATAATCAACCAATCACAAGAAAAAGCAGTTGGGCATGCAGAAGGCCTTAAACTAATTTACATGGATATTACAACCAATTTTTCAAAAGGAATGAGTGATTTCATCTTAATCTCCACATATACACCATTTCACGCAGGGATAGGTAAAGAAATAAAATAGGGTAGATCACGCTGGTGACTGGAATGTCCACTAAGTCAAAAAGGATACAGACATAGAGAACAGCCATGAAGAAGTGAGGGATGACTCCGATGTGTGCTCTTTTTCTTTCTTTAGGCTCTGTTGCTGTCCAGTAGAGAGCATCTAAGATATCTTGTCCAAACGAGGAGAACAGACGGTCAGCTACCTGCAGAGAGAAATTGTGGAAGTTTCTTAACTGCTCATTTAAGTACTTTTCCAGCAACCAGATGAAAATCCATCATTAGAAACCTGAGTTTTACAATTCTGGATGGAAAGCTGAAGAAGAGCAAAGCTTACCACTTCTTCTACATACTCCTGGCTCAGCTGAGTACTCAATACACGGGGACTCAGAATTGACCTTGTCAAATTAGCCATTTGTAAAAAACAAAACCAAACAAACAAAAAGCAAAAACAACAACAACAAAAAAATAAAAACTTAAAAAACTGAGAAACTTAAACTAAAAAGTTCAAAGCAATTTACATTTAGTATACAAAGCTCATTAATTAACAGTCACTCAGAATCCTTAAAGTTCTTGTTAAAAAAAAGACAACAACAAAAAACCCAATAGGCAGGAGGGTTTCCAGTGAATGTGCAGTGTGACAGCGTGTGTCCTCAGAACTATGCAGAGGGAACCTTGCCTTTACCTGGAGGAAACGCCTGTCTTTGAGGAGCTGTGCCCTTCACCGATCCAGGAACAGTGTATCAGGCGTCACCTCCATAAAAGCTTAGCTCCCAAGACCCTCAGGTGAATGAAGCACCTTTGCCAGAAGCTACAGCAAGCATTCTTCTCCCCACTCCCTCTACACTGCTAGACTTAAAGTCTTGTGTCCCGGCCAGTCTGCAGCAGCCAAGGGGCCTTACCTCCAGCATGTTGTAGATGATATAGAGCTTGATGACAGACTGCCCTCTTATGAGGTGGTACATCATGGAGTAGTCAACATAGTGCATCATAAAATAGCAGATTATCAAGATGACACCCTTCAAAATGTCACACACCTGTGCAGGCTGAAGCAAACGTCTGTCCCTGAAACATACAAGTAATAGAAATAGGAGTTTTACTTCACGTGTTCTCAAAGCAAGCCATCTTTACTGGGCATACAACAGCATACCAAAGTCACAGTGAAAATCAGGCTGACGCTGTAAAATTGTTCACAAGGATGGCCACCCAGAAGACTGTGTAGCAGGACACTTTCTGCTGCGTGCACAGTATAAAGACGTTATCCTAGAAGTAGATCAGAACTGAAGAGAGTGGGCAGGCACCGGCTGCTGGTCGTGCTTTAAGACAGCAGCCTTCCGGGGACGGCAAAGCTCCCTGTATTCTCGGCTGGACCAGCCCGCCCAGCCCAGTGGGTGCACTATGCACACATTCTGCACCTTGTCCACTCTACTTAGCAGGCCACATAGAGGGTCTGAGGTCAGTGCTGAAATTACAACCATGCCCAGCTCTACGTTTTTCATAGTGGTTCGAAGGATCTCACATCTTTATGGTAATGTAGGTCCTACCAAAACACATGTTATAATTTTTCCAGCTCATTCTTGACAAATTTCTACTCTTTTCTCACTACAAGCTAGCACAATAGACATGTCTCATAAGTAAAAATGTATCTGTATTATAAATCCTAAAGTTCTAGGTGTAAAGTTATATTCACTTGATGTTTTGGTAGAAACAGCTAATATGGCCTCTATTGTGTTGCATCAATTTACACTTCTGCTAGCAATGTATTGAGAAGCCTGTGGTCTATAAGCTCCAAAACAACATGTGACCAACTCCTGGATTTCTGCCAGTTGCATTGATGAACAACAAAACCCAGTATAGTTTCAATGTTACTTTACCTCTGTAGAGCTGGTACTAGGTGAAGATCAAACCCAGGGCCTTGCTCATGCTAGTCAAGTACTCTACCACTGAACCATACCACCATTTAAAATAATCTTAAAAAACATTTTGAGCCAAGTATCATTAAGGTGTCCCGGAAGGCCTTGAACTTGCAATCTTCCTGCCCTGGCCTCCCAAATAACTTGAATTATAGGCCTATGCTACGAGGTCTTGCTCTGAATGACTCATTTAAATTTTTAAGACTTATCTAAATTTCTAATGAATCCTTTCCTCATATCTTTTCTTCTTTTTCTCTCCATTTTTGGTACTGGCTTGTAGGACAATCTTTTACTGCAGAAGTTAGTTCTTTGTGACATGACTTGAATTTTTTCACAATTAAATGAGTCGATTCTTCCTTCTGAGACCAGATCATAAAAACTAAGCCTAAGTTATGGAAGAAAATAACAAGATGGAGAAACAAACAGAAAAGAAGAAATTTAGGATTCCCTTTTACTGGACCTAACATTTCCACGACAAGAATGAGTCTGTTTGAGTCTACTGCAGGCTTTTTCCTCTGGACCAATGTTCAGACTTCTGTTTTGGCAGCTTTTACCTACAGTGCATTCTTTAGGAGCTGTGGCCTCTACATCTTTACCAACAGTTGCTACTCCAAGAAACGGTGTGGGCAGAACTCATGACCTCTGAGCTGCACACCTACTTCTTGGGAGTTTCTTGGCTATCTGTTCTGTTCAGCTCCTTCTCAGCCAGCCCATATGAGCAGGACTTTTCCAAAAGAATGTGTGAGTCTTTTAAACTGTTCCTACGACTAGGCTGCAGCACGGCTCTGAAAGCACCTGTCACAGGACTGCATTTCCATGGTTACAAGCAAGTTTGGAAACAATATGGGACACTGCAGGTATGAAAAGGACACATTCAGAAAGGGTTATAAGTCGATGGGAAGACATTCTAGTGACCCTACATGGAGACAAGCCTGGCTTCGCTAGTCGGATCACCTGCCCTACAACAGATGTCGAATTCTGACTGACTGTTCTTTGCAGCTCAAGTTAGAGCTCTGGGCAGAAGCGCAGCCAGCACACAGTCACCATCATTACTTCTATCCCGACTTTCCTTTCTCCAGGGCTGCTCCCCTCCCTCCCACAGAGATCCCAGGCTCACTCTCATGGAAAGCAGGGCAAATTTTATCTTCCATTTCCCACATACCCAATTTAGAGCACACTCTCTACCAAGGGCTAACTGATAATCCCGGAGATTTCATGCTCCACTCCACACGAGGCTAGAACTGGGGACAGGGATTCTTCTGTCAAGAGCAAACACATTTTGAGTTCAAATACCAGGAGGAGACATGCTGAATAGTCTGCATTCCTGGGCTAGGGTGCTTGTTGCCCCACTAACAGCCAGGGAAGACCCTGAGAGACATCAGTGCAGGTGTGGCTCTAACAACCACTGACTTTCAACACTTTAAAAATGAACCTCCAGGGGCTGGAGAGGTTAAGAGCACTGCCTGATCTTCCAAGGGTCCTGAGTTCAATTCCCCGCACCCACATGGTGGCTCACAACCATCTATGAGATCTGGTACTCTCTTCTGACCTGCAGTCATATATACAGGCAGAACACTGCATACAAAATTACTACATAAATAATTTTAAAAAACTGAACCTTCAAACTGATACAAGTCAGCAATTTACTGCTTTCTACTTGTCAGCAAACTTAACGTTATAAAATTTATCGTTTGGAAAAGTTACTGCTTTAAGAAACAAACATACCTCTCATTTTATTAATTTCTAAAATACACAATAAAAAAAACAG
This sequence comes from Microtus pennsylvanicus, assembly GCF_037038515.1. NCBI lineage: Eukaryota > Metazoa > Chordata > Mammalia > Rodentia > Cricetidae > Microtus > Microtus pennsylvanicus. The sequence continues at coordinate 53,648,162 of NC_134590.1, read as the reverse complement.
GACAATATACACTTCTCTGGTTCCTCAGCTATTTGTCACTGTCTGCTCTGGTGAACTCTTCGACTAATAACATCTTAACTGGATGCTATGGTGACAACAGGTTTTCAAAATTAAGGACTACTATTCAAATACAGCACAAAACATGATTTACAGCCCTGTAAACAAGGCTCTTCTTCCACACGTGTTGTTAATAAAAAAGGAAAGTAGCAAAGAGAAAACAACAAACTCACTTCTCAAGTAGCATCTTACAAGATACCTGCATGCACCTCAGCTTCTCCAAGATCTAAGCTCACAAATGAGTTTATCTAATTAAAGTAACTTAACCAATCACAGCATTTGCTCCTCTCTGCCAGGATATTTTTAGATGACTATCAGTCAGCATTATCAACACCGTAAGAAGCTTATCTATAATGCTGCCAATCAACCTGGAACGGGCACCTGAACAACCTGTCAGGCTGAGGTTCTGGTTCCGATGGCTGTTAAAGAGCAGCTGTGGGCAGCTCCTTCAGCAAATGCTGGAAATCTCAAGCGCATGCTGGATAAAATTAAAAAAAAAAAATCTAAAATACCCCACACCAATCTAATATAGTTTAGAATAATGGTTTGATTACATGCCATGGAATGACAAGCTTAAATAAGATATTCAATAGAACTTAAAATAAAAATAAGATATTTAACACAATTTAAAGGATATTAAGTTAAAACACCATATAGTCTCAAAAAAAAAACCATACTGAAAGATTCTCTGCATCCTAAATTTCACCTTTCAATTACTACAAATACTTCCACTATACTTTTGCAGTTATTACAGATGGCAATTTCTTGTTATACATTTTACTTTTATACATTATACATCTCTGAGCCATTTAAAGTCTCATAGATCCACGGAAGTAGAATTACTTGGCGGAGAATGACTCTCACTAGGAGGCAGCTTCACCGTGATACTCTACCTGGAAAGTGAAACTGGTACTAACTAGCAAGATCAAGAAGGAAGAGGCAACCACAAGCTGAGGCACCAGGGCCCTGCTGCTCAGTTAATTTCAAGCCATGGACACAGGACAAGTGTCAGCACGACTTATTTCACTGTAAATACATGTGCAACTAAAGGGGGAGAAGGACAAGTACTGCTGAGACTTAAAACCTATGTATTTCACGTCCCTTTATAATCCTAAAGTAGACTAGAATAAAGTACTAAGAACAAGATGCTTTTCCTGACCTGGGAAACTGAAGAGTTTTTCAAGTTTGACTGACACACAGTAACTAAATAATCTCTTGGCAGTTTATACCTGATGGCTAACATCTTTTCTTCTACCTTAAATTAGTTATTAGAATGAAGTGGCTGATTTATGAAGCTGTCTGTGTCAAGCAGCTGGGCTGTGTCCTGGGGCAAGGACTGGGGTGTTTGCTGCCACAGAGACCCAATCAAATCATTAGAGATTTCGTCACAGGTGACTGACAGGGGTGAGGTATGGTCAAACATTGTGGGATAAACGTGGATAAAGCTTAAGACCAAGTGAGGATGCTAGAGAAGGAGGGGAATCCCAGTTCCTCAGGCTTCCATCCTCAAGTGGTTATGTGTCCTATGCTGGCGCTTTTGCTTTTGTACGGAGGTCAATTTGGCCAAGAGTATAGAAGGAAAAATCAGGGTTTACTCACCACAAGGAGTCCCTGTGCCACCACACTCCATCCTATAAAGGAAGTGAAAGTGCTCCTCCCTTCGGTCTGATTTACAAGAGAGAAAGAAAGAGAGAAGGTTGTAATGTTGCTACGCTACTTAGAGCGTCATGCTGAGGAACACGGGACAACAAAACCTGATGCTATGAGGGCTTTCTACGCAACAGTATAATGCTCTCCACTGGTGCAGCACACCATTCTGCCTGCCAAGAGGAAATAATGGACGTACTTGTTTCCCCAACAAAGATACTAAGAGCTCTCCATACATGCTCTTGTGGTGGCATTAGTTATTCGGGCCAGATTCAAAGGCTTAATTTTGTATGGTAAGAGAAAAGCCTATTTATACTGCACATGAAATGCTAATTTGAGCATAACTATATTGAATGAGGTTAAGACACATGGAAGAAAGCCAACAGGTGAAGAAACTCAAGAACTTGAAATCCATAGTTCTTTTGGGAGCTAAGAACTCTCCTATGGGGTCATCACTCAAAAGAAAAAGATACTCTCCTTTCCTAAAACAAGAAAAAAAAAAAAAAGAAGCCAGTGAAGCCTTCAGTAAGAGTCATGTCTAAAACCAAGACAAGGGACCAGAAAATCTGTTTGTCTGAATTTTATTTACTCTAATTATAAAAGAAAAACCACTCACATATTTCTAAATCTAGCACTTAGCAATGTAATGTTCAGCAGGGCTTTCTTACTAACAGCTGTAGGCTCTGGGCCGAGATCTTACCATTTTCCTCTGCAATCTCATTCAGTGTTTAACTAAGTGTGACAGAATTCTAAAGCACAAAATAACACAAATTTTAGGAAGAGATAGGATTCACAATGATACCACTTAAATTACCCATATAATTGGTATTTTTAGCATATTTCACAAACTTGGAATGTTAAATTTAGGAAGACGATATTTAATACACCCCAATAACTCATATAATTATCATAACCCAATTCTGTTTCTATGTTTTCAGTATCAAAAACATCCTAATCTTCTGTAAAATGAGCTATCTTATCCTATCTAGGAAAGGAAAGAACCTGTTTCTCATGATCCTAGATGCATCACTCTCTCCTTCTCTCTCATTAAACATTGGATAGTAGGGGCTAAGACTGTTAATTCATCAGAAACAGATGCAGCCAAGTCTTTCTAAGATCCCTGAGGGTGGGATGCGCTTTCTGCAGGAGCAGTGCAGCATCCTTTACAAGGAGCACACGCCAGGGTAGACTCACAATTATATCCTGACAACATCCCCCAACAAACACAATTTTAGCTGGCTCAAAGTTGTCAACATGGTTTGCTGACCAGGAAGCCAAAATGAAGGCTGAGTTACTGAATAGGCTACAAAATCTTGCTGCCTCTCACCCTTGTTATCAATGGCAACAAAAACTCAAACCTCAAACCAAAGCCAAAACCACATCAAGATAGCAGAAGATCTAGGAACAGGCTCAAAGCAGACACTCTGGGTCCGGGCCATTGCTTGCTTTAAAAAGCCTGTCATAGACGCTGACCAGAGAGAATTTAAGGCAGAGGAGGAGAGGCTCACTCAGGGCAACTCTGCTGCTGCTGAGTCTGCCCCACTACAGATTACTATTTCCATGTCGGGCTTAATTAACAAGCACACGTTTCTTCTATTTTTAGAAAAAATTAACAAAGAGACTAGGAAGATTTTTATTCTTTGAATAAAAAAATTTGTTTTTGAAACAGAAGAGATAAGAATGAGAGCGGCTGGGAAGAAGCACACAGTCAACTTCGCAGGTTCGAGTCAGACTGGAGGAGAGAGCACTTTGCTGAAAAAGATGGAACATGAAACAGCAATAGGCAAAACCATCAAATATTCTTTAACGGAAGTAGAGAACATTGAAAGGGAAGCTGTAAGATAGAAGAATTTTGTTATTTAAAAATAATTCTGTTAAAATCAAATGTATTTCGGTCTTCCAGAAATACCCGAAAGGCTGTAAGCATAATGTTAGCAGTAGTTTTGTTCAGAGTCACTTTTCACAGTCTAATATATTTCCATGCTTCAAACAATCTACAGACTTTGTTTTCACTGATCAGAGAAAATAAACTGTGGCTCACATTATCCTAAACACACATTGCTTAACTCAGATAAACAATATTGAAGGTACTAAGTAAGGCATTAAAGCAATACTTCGTATTTTCTTGCCTGCTCTTATAGATGTTTCAATATGGTTGAAATTCTTCAATAGAATTTTAACTGTATTCTTGTGTTTCAATTATTATTTAAATATGAGTGACAGCATGAAATGTAACTCTTCAGTTAACCTACACTGCAGAGTATTACAAGTTGTTTATACTAGGCTGCCCCCTACAGTCCTCTTAGTTACAAAACCATGGAAATAGAAGGCACTTTTCAAATGTAACTAAAGTTAATTTTGACTGAAAAATGCTTCAAACTAATCTGTTAAAGCAATTATTGTTACGTGCTAAAAAAAAAAAAAAACCAGACTATTATAAAAGGTTGACTACAGGAAGCACCACTCATTTACCTGAAGCAAACTGGAATAGATGACTTAAGATTCCTATTTTCTGCAATACCCCTTAATATCTGGAATAGAAAGGCTATGCTAGATGCTACTTACATGTTCTGCTCCCCCAACTGCCAGAGAAACACAGAAATGATTTTGAGCATACAACAGTATTAGATGCTTCAAGAATACAAAGTATCTTCAAATAAGATGATGAATTTGACCCTCAAGAGAATCTTGAGAACACTGACACGCCATTATCAAGCAGTGTAGGTCACCCATGCTCTACCCACATAGAAAGGGATGAACCAATCCAGAAGAAAGAGTCTCTAGGTTATAAACCCTTTCAATGTCTCACCCAGGAATGCCAACAGCTGATCAGAGCCTGCCACGGAGAGAACATGAACCTGTTCAACACTGCCGATAAAGGAATAACGAAGAAGTAATCTCACTCACAACGCACGTGGGAAACCCCTGCAAGACCTTAGTTATTTTATGTCAGGTTGTTGCACTGGATTAATCTAATATCTCTGTATCTCCCTCTTTATGCAGCCACACATGACGATTTACAGCTGGTAGCATTTTATTGATTTTCTTCTTTTGGCTTGTGAAAAGGGAACTAAAATTCCAAGACCCAGCAAGCTCTCAATACAGAAAGCAGCACATGAAGTTGAGGCTGTGAGGAGTAAAGGACCCGGCCACAGAGGTCCCCAAATGCTTACTAATGATAATGAGATCAAGCCTCTGGAAAACTCTCCTCAAAGTCAAAAGAAATATGTGACAGATCCTAAGTTCCTAAGACAATCTCCCCATCTGGTTAACTTATGACTAATAAAACATGTGGCATAATTCATATCATTCTGGAAGCTGAGAAAGATTACAGATACAAAATACTAACTTCTATTACACTGATGTAAGATGAACTCTTACAATTGTTTTATTCTCGGCAATTTTGCTAAGAGTAATTTTTATTCCTTCCACAACCTGATCATTATATTATTCTATTTGCATTAGAAGCATTTCTTCATTCTCAATGGATTGAGGCTCTTTTGAAAGGATTGTATTTACTAGAAGTACTAAGTATAGGCTCATTTTCTACCTCCAAAGAAACATCTTTGTGACTTTAGTCTTTAAAAAAAATTCACAATTTTGAATATGTACTAGTAATTTTTTTAACTCAACTTTGGTGGTAAAACCATAATTCCAAATGTTATGTTCCATCAAATATTCACCATAATTAAATGGAGTTTCACAAATTATTATTCATTTTAGCATTTTAAAATTTCAAACAGAAAAGAATTTTTTAAAAAAAATTACAGAAGTGACCCTTGTTAGAGTTGTAACTCAAACAGCTGTGCTGGAGCCAAGTAGCACAGGTAAAGGTGACGACATGGGAGTGGAGGCATGCCGACATGACTGTCTAGAAGGAAACTCTAAAGCCAGACTTCCTACTCCCCTGAAGAACAAAAGCACACAACTCCACATAGGCTTAACACCCTGGAAGTGAAAGGAACTGGTATTTATTCCTGGGTGCTGTAGGCAGGCACCCTCCTGGCATGCTTTTTATATCTCCAGGTTTCTGGGAACTGGTACTGAGCTCTCAATGTCCTCTTTTGACACATGAGGGACAAGCTTAGGGGAGGCAGGCACTCCATGCAAGGTGGTTTGGGCTGACTTCTTCCTATCAGAATGGTGTCTTTATAGTTCTCTACTGCCATCAGCTGGAAGTCTGTGATGAAGGATTCACAGGTCACCAACAGTGATTTTCATGAGAACTAGAGGAAGAAGCCTCAGTCCCCTAAGTGAGGGCTACTTAGGGGTCTCAGCTATCCACCTGCCCAGCCTAGAAGCTGGATCTTTCAGAGATGAGGCCCAGAAGACCCCATAATCCACATACAGGTGGGTTAAGAGCATGGCCAGCCAGTCTCTGCTTTAGTCCTGTTTCTCTCCTACCCGCCCACACAGCCCTCCACATCAGTATCAGTTTACTGGCTAAGCAAAGGTTTGGCCCAAAATCTCTCTGGAAAACAGTGCATATATAAGATGTGTAACATTATCTAATATAAACTGAACAGATAAGCAGTGTTTAAAGACCTGTGATTGAAACCACATGAATTATCTTTATTCTAAGAACCCTACAAGTTATAAAGCAAATTAATTGTTTAGACACTAAAAATAGCCAAAGATCTAAACTTACCGCAGGCCATAGCAAGGCAGAGTGAAGAGCCTGAACAGCGCCAGGAAGACTCTTAAAGGAAGCAGGGTGAACACATACAGAAAGGCATCGAGGCACAGGAAAATTCCAAAAAACATGAGCTACATTGACAAAGGAGAGAAAAAAAAAAAAAGAGAAATATTCTTTAAATAGTTGTTGACCCAAAATTCAAACATTCAGGATTTCTAAACTTATGAGAAATGAATTCCCGATTACTTGGTTTAAGAACCAGCACAATGTTAGGCTCTCATTACTCTTCCCAGAGTTTTCGGTTTACCATCCACAGAAGCCAACTAGCTACTCAAAAGATGAGTGGCTTGGACTCAACGATGTGACTTTCTGGTACTTCTTAAAACATTAGAGAAACTAAGTAAAGTCTTTCAGATGAGCTTCCTACCTTTAACCTTATTCTTCTATGTCCTGCTCATCAGATAGATAGAGGCAGTTTTAATTAGAACAGTTTTATAAACTGGTTACTAAGTTTAATATAATTTTGCAAGCATGGATAGCTGCTATACTTGGAAAGCCCTATTCTGATTAACTGGAGAAATAATTACTATTTTTAACCTATCCTGTTTCATATAGATTTATACTTTCCATTTCCCCCACTAAATTTAGCAGGATACTTCCTAAAAGGAAGTAAAGTCTTTTCTTAGCTTGAAGTAACTGGACCTAGTTTATTAAACTCCGCTGCTCAAACGTGGTGACATACAAACATGTTTGATGGATATGCTCTTACTATAATACCCTGCATAACTGGAGGCAATAAACTGCCCTGCCTGTATGTACTATCCAAATTCACCCTGCTATAAGCAGAAGCTTCTCAAAACTCATGAGAAAGTTCTAACTTCCAGGACATAGGGTCTTTAAAGAGGTGATTTAGGTGTAAAGGTCATTAGGCTAGGTCCTGATCCAACATGACTGCTACCCTGGAGATGGCAGTTGTGAGCCTTGCCTTCAATGGCTTAGCTAGCTCTCCAGCCCAGACTGGTGCTCTTATAAGAGAGGGAATTAGGACATGGACACCCATAGGAATGACCAGAAAAGGAAAAGGAGCCTGTCCACAAACCAAGGAGAAACCAACTCTGCTGATTCCTACATGTCAGGCTTCCTCCCACTGCATTCCTGTTGCTTCAACTGTACAATGTACAATACTTTGTTATGGTAGTCTCAGCCAACAAATGCATACGTATTTAAGCAAAAGCCTGTTTTTTATTAATTTCTGACAAAATCTAAGAAATAAATACCTTATCTATATGCCAGATTTCTTAATCTGAACATACAGCTTTTTTCAACAGTCTAGACTCGTGAACAACAATGAGAGCAGAATGCTAATCTAAGCCATGTGGAAGACTACAGTTTTAGGTCCTCCCCCTTCATGAGTCACCCAGATGCCACTGTTGGTGTGCAGGGCTGGTTTTCATCCATGTTTACGGGTATGCAGAGGAGTACTAAAGACCGAGCAGCAGTCCTTACTTATGACTCTCCTGTCCTTGAGAAACCCTTTCTGTCTGCACATCCCAACAAGAGTCTTGGGTATGTCTACACAAGAACACAAAACACTAAGAAGAGTGTGTGCCCGTCTCCTCATGAGCTCACGCTAGGCCAGGCCTAGGGGGGTAGGGAGAAAATAAGCCTTAAGGGCCGTGAGGTGCTGGCAAGACAGTAAAGATGGGAAGAATAAAACTCCTCCTCAGCTCAGCAGGTTTTGTGTTAGTACCCTGCATTGTGCAGAGCGGAAGCAGAAGTCTAAAGGCCTTCCTTTCACAATGCAAGACTATGCCTTAAACCCAGTGACTGTGTAGACCCTATAACTGGACCACTGGAGCTGGTAAAAGATCTCATGACTAAGACAGAGGAGAGCATGTGACTGCAATTTAAAACCATTTTAGCTGAGTGAGGGTAAATATTCACAAGTGTGAGAGTACAAAATGCAAAGGAAAAGCAGGAGGAAAGCCCCTCAGTTTGTAGATGTGGGAAGAGGACAGTCCTTGCCACTGTGGCATCACATTTTCTTCTCAAGAGCACTCTTCTAAATTCCTTACAAATGCAAAGAAATTAGAGAGACGAGCGGAGTGTGAGCCTAGCCCTGTGCAGGATTTCACTGTCCATCATCCACTTCATGGACACAGTGACTCAGGATGCTCTGGCCTCCTGCCAATGTCTGCAGCGTTCCAGGCAAGGGGCAGGTGTAGGTGTTCAGCACGCAATGCTCCTATCAGCTCTTGAGGAAATGGTCACCTCTGCTTGACACTTTAGGAAGCCATGGATGTGAAGGCTGAAAGCTGGCCCGGGATGTGCATCAGCAAAGAAACTAGCAAGTCTGTCCAGTCAGACCAAATGTCCTTCCTGTTTTGGCTTCTTCAAGTAATTCAAGCAGAGTACTTCCACTATTCTTACTAGTCTTATGGGTTAGGCTGGGTTTTCTTTTCACTAACTTATCTTGTAATCTGTTTACTTTCTTTAGAAAATCCACGAATTTAATGGATCACACAATTAGACTGGCTGCTAGCTTTAAACTATGCAGCCAATGAAACGCTTTGAGAACACATCAACATAAATAATGTGTACTTCAAATCTTTGTGTGGTATCTTGGGAAGGCAGGTCATTTGTATTTCTTTTTTATTTACACTAACTATAACTTACTTAGCCATTTGTAAGTATCTGTGAATGAGTTCCTTCTCTAGCAGACAAAGTAGAACGACACCAGTGAGTATGCAGCTTTTTACTGACACACAAAGGTCTCCTGCCTTCCTTGGACAATCACTTCATTTTCAAAACAATGCAATGCTGTGACTACCACAAAACCAGCAGTGATTTGTTTGTTTGCTGTTTTTTTGAGACAGGGTTTTCTCTGTGTATTCCTGGCTGTCTGGAACTTTCCCACAGCTAAGAATACACTTTACATTGTATTTCACTATGTAGATTCATATACATTCTCAAAACAATGGGAAGCCTCACAAAATTAGTGTCTGCTTTTGGAGCACAAGCTGATGTTTTCTATTTTCCCTGTAAATAATGATATCTCCAATCCTGAGCGCCAAATGAAACGTGTTCTCAGGGAGTCCATAAACCACCAATCCATGCTGGCTCATAGTATGAAAACAACCTCAGCCTAGGAAGGTAGGCGAGTTAAAGTCTGGTTTCTTCTGGAGCAGACACTGTAGACATGGAGACAGTGGGCCTTTGCTGAGGGCAGTGCTGGAACACAGTGGGAAGTTCTTACAAAGGTGAATCTGAATTACTAGTTACAAACTGCAGACACTCCATTCTCAAATATATTCTCTTCAGTCTTCAGAGCACAGACTGATCAAACGTGCATAAAAAGATTCCTTCAAAAATAACTGCGGGCTTAATTAATAAGGTGACCACTGCAAGCCCTTGAGTGCAATCAAGGGGCAGGACTGTTTGCTAGTCTGACTCTGAGATCTGTCCCTCAGTCTACTGAGGCCTCTATAGGTGCAGGCTCTTCTTATGGCCATCAGGCCAGGACTAACTCTGCAGTGACACTACGGATATGTTCTGGAGCAGCAGGGCCATGGCAAAGATGTTGGTCATTCTGCAGAAAGCCACACCATGTTCTATGCTCAAATTCACTGCTGAATTCCTAGTCCTCTATATTAAAAACGATTCACTGAAGGCTTTTCCCATCTGATACTCTGTGTTGAGGCTGTTATAGGAGTGGTAATATTTCTGTAACACTGCTGGGCAATAAACATTAAATACTTGTGAAATGTTCTAAGCATTTACACAGAACCTAATAAAGTTATTCTTAGCCATTTGAAACACTTGTCTTAAAACAAACAAAAACATAGCTTCTATCCATGGGGAATTTGATTTTTTAAGTTGAAAATAAAAAAATCTCCAGGGCCCCTCCCTTAATGTCATTTAAAATTTCAAAATAAATAAAACTATGGCTAAAAGAAACAGAAACGGTTGTGGAATGTATTTGTTTCTTCAGAGTTCATCAGAATTCTGAGTATTGTCTCCTCTACTGAGGCCAGCACACATCTTCTACTATGTCAAGGCACTGCAGCCTTGAGTGCTGGCTGGAAAACATGGGTAAAGAGCCTAGAAGAGCTCCCTCTCTGGCCCCAACTGACCCTTTGTATCTGGTTCTACACTTGGGGACAGAGGCTCCACAGGGTATTAATGATCTCAGAGCAAAAGGAAACAGTGCAGTGAGGGCAGGCAATGAGTGGTGAGCCAAGGAAGAGTCCAAGCAAGGCTAAGTGGAGTGCCTGGGATACAGCAGTGTTCAACAGCATGGTGAGAGAGGCCAGGCATGAGGTATAACCTTCCTACAAATTAAGAACTAAAGTGACTATTTTAAAAGCCCCAGGGAAGGATCAGTGTTTTGTGGTGTCTGTGATGGTAGATGTGGGGTGCATCGAAGCCTATGCACAAGACAGTCAGGAAAGATTTCCACAGAGGAAACAACAGAGTCACCAGGCAGTCAAGAGGACCAGAATTCTACACAGAAACATGCACCTCATGCAATGTGGGGTGTAGGCTGTGGATACAGTTATATAAGAGGCATAATACCATCTTCAGTTCATAGCTAAAGAGCTCAACTTCTTATCCAGCAATTCTCACAAACGCACATGTAAGGATCTGACTTTGAACATAATTGCCACACATTCAAGGATATCTGCAGAGTAAATAATTTCCATGTACCTGAACTCAAAAATTCATGTCCCTAAGAAGTCTATACTCAGATGGCCAACAAAAGGACTGCTGAGTCAGGTTCTTCTGTGCTGGGTGAGTTTATATACACACCTGTAAGCACAGAAAGCAAGGCAATCTCAATCAATGCATCACAGTCATCATAATCCACATCTGGTGCACAATTAACAATAGACAGACTTCATGAAGGGTAGAGAAACTGAAGAACTGAATCTGTAGAAAGGTAAGTACAATGAATGACCCTACTATTTTCTAGTCTCTTATCTGATGGTATGTCCTAAGCACTCCACTTATGTTAACTTGGTTAGGACTTTTCTCAATACACAGGCAGAACTACTACTTGATATTCTTAATGGGACAGACTGGGCAGAGGGGGTCCTGCTGAGAAGCTGGCCAGATGCAGGACAGTAAGTGTGCCCTGAAAGCTGGAATAGGATGAAAGTTACGCAAATACATGAGGGCTTCACAGCTCCTGCAGACGAAGGAAGCGGACACAAGGTGACAACACATCTTTTAGGCTCAGATCTACTTTTCAGGAAGAGATCAGCCTTGTTAGTTGGACAGTAAGCAGTAGAGTCAAAACAGCCTGAGTAAGGGATCAAGGTGGCATCATATAAGGTATCCAAAGCCAACAAGACAAAAAGTTCCTGACCAACAGCTCCTAAGTTGCAAGGTTACAAACAGTCGTCTTCTAATTATAATTAGCTGGATGGTCTTATGTGCCCAGCAAGCAACAGCAACTTCACAATGAGAGGTAGTGATAATTCACTGGCTGCTATCTTGTCTTATCAAGCCTTATTTCTGCCACTATGGCCTCAGGTAGGGATGATACAGAAGAGGAGGAAGGCCTGCCAAAATGCCGAGTCCAATCAGGCTGCACTGGTCTTCCATCTTCTGGGTAACTCCCTAAATGGGGATCTGGGCAATGTGTGCGTCCCAGACAAAGAAAGGCTGCATCCCAAGATGGATTTAGAGGAAGTTTCTATAAACGTGTTATCGTGGAATTAGAAACCAAGAGGATGACCAATAAGTCACTGACAGAAACAGGGGTCTGAGTAAGCAGTATGTCAGTTTCACAATGAAATCGGGAGCTGTTTCACCGAAATAAAGTGAACTGACAGCTATTACTAAGTTTTCTTTACATACGCCTTGTGATGAAACAAAACCAGCTTTATATGATGAAAATTAAGTTCATTACTATGAGATAAACTTTTGAATTATTCTGCTTAAATGTTAACTTTGCTTACTGTCAAAAAAAGCAAGAATTGAGTTCTCCTACTAGAATTTTTCTGTGACCATCTATTTTCTCTGTTTCTCAGAAGCAAACTCATTAAAAGGTCTGTGGCGGTTAGAAAAAGAATGGTCCCCATATGCTCATATATGTGAATGCTTGCTCCCTAGTCATTGTTACTGTTTTGGAAACAATTAGGAGGTGTGGCCTTGGAGGAGGTGTGTCACTGGGGTGAGATTTGAAGTTTCAAAAGTCCACATCAGGTCAGTCTCTGTCTGTCTGTCTCTGCTTTGAATTTGAATTAAGGTCTCAGCTACCGCTTTAGAGCCATGCCTACTGCCTGGTGTGGCCATGCTCCCCACCATGACGATCCTGGACTAACCCCCTGAAACTGTAAACAAACCCCCAATAAAATGCTTTCTTTTATAAGTTGTGTTGGTAATGGTGTCTTTTCACATCAGTAGAATAGGAAGTATGACAGGTTCATATACTAATAGGCCTCTTGAGATGACTCTGTCAATCTTCTTATCTTAGATGAATATAGTAAAGTCCTAAGGAGACTCAAACGAGCAGGCAGCTGATGGTGGACCACATGTTTCTGGTACTCTGGGAACCTCTCTTCTTTTTGGTTAAAAGTCCATGCTTAGTAATAACTTCTGGTGTCTTGTGGATGAATATGAAGGTCCTACAACAGTTTCATGCGTTGACCATGTGGTTCCCAGGTGAGACCCTGAGAATTTAGAAGACAGAGCCTAGGGAGGGGAGAGGTTTTGGAAGGGTTATCCTTAGGAGCTGTATTCTATCCTGGACACCTTTCTGCTTTCTCTCAGCTTTCTGTTTGCCTCTGACACCCACTCCCATCACTAGGTTCTGCCTCACCAGCAACTCAGAAGCCACAGAGTTAAGGTCTATGCACTGTACTTCTGAAATAATATGAACAAGTAAATTTTGTTTTCCCTAGTTGTTTATGCCAGTTTCAAAAATCTGACCAACTACATAAATATCATTATTTTTAACCTTCAACCTGATAAATTTAAGGTTCATAAAAATTTGTGAGTTTGCTAGAGGCAGGAAATTTTCATTTTTGAAGTTGGTCTAAGCTACACAATAAGAGATCTGTTTTGAAATAATAAAAATTGGGGTGGTTCAGTAGTGGGGCACTTGCCTCACTGCACCTCCCTGTGTTTAATCCTTAGTACAACAAAATAAATAAATAATGAGTAAATAGGTGGTAGAAAGATTCCTTAAAAATGGTAGCTGCATTTAAGACTAAACAGAGGGGCTTAGTTTACATAAGATGTATTTAGAAACTATCATATACAAAGTATGGTAACCGTGAAATAAATGGCTGCCCAAAGCATGCCATTACAAGGTAAAACATACTTTCATTTTAGTTTAACTTTTCATAACAGGCAAGGTTCACAAACAACAATAATTATTGTAACCTATATCTAATACATATCCAACATTAGGGATAAACGACAAGTAGACGTGAATAAATCAATTGTAGATAATATTTTACAGAAAGTCCACACTGACTGTTGCTGTCCTAGTTTTTCAGGAGCAGAACTCTGAGGCTAACCCAGTAACTGTTCTCAGTCCTTTGCTCTGTTGCCCAAACCCCACATTCATCATCCTAGTCCCCCTTACAGTTGGGAGTGGCCATGTGCTTATTTTTATTTAGTCAACAAGACTCAAGGGGAGTGTTAAGAGCTCAGGGAAATCTTTAATTCCCTAGGAAGGGTATCAAAAGGTGGCACTACCAGCCCCTCTTTTTTTTCTGATTATAGTGCAGATTTAATAACTTGTTCTCAACTTTCTATTTAAAATCAATAATCGGGATGACCAGTAGCTAAATACCGGAGAATGGGTGGAACGACGTCTTGGAGCTGTGGCAGGTCACTAGCCTGCTGGACCAACTGAGACCTCTTTGGACTACATTTGCTCAAAGGGAAGGAGATAAAGCATGTTTGAGCAAGCCTCTACTACCCTGACTGTCTGCTACACACAGTCAGAGCACTCCTAACAAATACATCTTGGGTAGTCTCCTCCTGAAGCCTACATTCGAAACTCTTCAGCCTGATCCTAAGACAAAATCTACACGAAGCTCATCTTCCAGTTCTTGGTGGCTCCTTTTTCACACCATGTGCCCATCTCTGACTCTTTCCAGCACCGTCACCTGTACCACCTGGTGCATGCACACATACCCTGCGATGCTCGCTCTACCTCTGCAATCTGCCTTTCCTTTTCTAACTTTGCCACACCAATTTCCTTCACAGGTTCTGCCCCAGCCTTCTTCTGCAGCTCACCTTCTAAGCAAACTTTCCCTTCTTGAAATTCTTAGCAGCATTTTACTTATACAGCTTAAAAGCACTTATCATTCTTTACCTTCTATTATAATTACTTCTGTATCCAATATTTCCCAAGATAACCATAAGATAAAATATGATTTTTATATTTACCTATTCATTTCCATGCTACAAATGCCTAGGATATATTACAAGTACTTGAGAGAGAGCAAATAAATCAGTAAGTATGTGATCTTTATTTCCTTAAATTAGCACTTAAACTGGTCAGGGAATTTTAGAAAACACTATGATGGGCAGGTTTGCAAAATTTTAATTTTTGCAAAATTGTAATTTTAGATTCACAGAGACAACAAAAACAGCCCTTGGACAGAGATAATTGCATATGTGACACATAGTAAATCATTCCCTAGTACTGGTCCCTACCAAAATATGGAGGGGAAGTGAACTCAGTCTGGAAGTCAGCATAGAAACTGCCACACAGGGCAGAAGACATGGGACTTTGTCCTCAACTAACTTCTAGTTGTATCCCACTGAAACTAAACTTCAAAAGCTGTGAACTATGAATCAACTGTAGGCCATGCTACCTAGTGTGCCTGTCTGGTAAATCTTCATGAACAAGATCAGGTTTACCCCAAGAGAGTCTGACTAAAAGGGAAGTGGGAACATCGGCTTTCCCTATGTTCTGTCTACCAGTGGTTAGCAACCTGAGAAAGGCTGGCAAACAACCATCTCTTGCACAGTTGGCAAAGTCATGTTTAATGAAAGCAAAGTAGGAGATAAGGGACCCAAGGGAGCCTTGGAACCAGGTCTCTCCCAAGCACCTCCTGCCGCATCCTGAAAGCTTAGGAGTGAAACCTGTGGATGAAGAAATTCATCTTGTTCTACAGCAGGACACTCCTGGAAAGGTGCTAAAGTGAAGGACTGAAGATTTTAAAACACTTCTACAGGGTTTGACATGTAGTTGATCCAGAAGCAGGAAATCCAGGCCCAGGAAGGTGAGGGAATAACCCAGGAGTCACAGCCAGAAGCCGTGGGGCTGGGATCTGAAGCCAGCAGCAGCAGCAGCAACCTGGTTTGAGAGCCACTGCTCGTGCTTTCTCTCTCAGAGAATGCCAGTCTCCTCAGCTTTATGGGACACAGGATGACACTCCCCAAATGGACCATAAGAACTTAGGAGCAGACCTCAGAAGAGTCTCAAAGCTGAGCAGGACTGGGAGGCTTGCGTGAAAAGAGAGGAACGAAGGAGGGAAGGGGGGGGGGGGAAGAAAGAAAGAAATTCATCCCTACACAGACCAAGGAAGTACTCTAAAATGTCAGGGCCTTATTCCTCTGAAGAAGTTTGAAATGGAATGTTGGAGAAAAGCTGGAAGTACTGTTTTAAACAGAGGACGTATCTCTACACAACATCAAGTGTAAAGCTGTTAATCCACTGACGTGTAGTTTCTGGGATTATTTTGTTCCACATTAGTTGACAGGTTTGGTAAAAGATATGGAACTGATTTTCCTTGGCCTTAAAGTATAAACAGCAATGTTTATAATCCTTGCAGAATTCAGAGAAGCACAGAGCTCTCTAATTGCAAGTGTCTCTCCCAGATAATGTTATGTGACAGCGTTTACCAAGAAAACGGTCAATAAGGTATTGTATGTTGATACAGACAATGTTAACTAAAAGGGAGGAAATCATCTTGATTAACCTGAATATCCAAGAGTCTCCCAGGCTTTAGTGAGGTCCTGCTTCTATATTAGCAGTCAAGGAGAAGTGTACTCAACTGGAAAATATGACTCTCTTCTGAAGCATTCTCCATGTTCCTAAAAGTCTTACAGCCAGCAGTCACTTTCATGGAAAGCAAAATAACTGAGAAATGAAAGTTAATTCAAATTTGGGATATTATTCATTTAACCTTCCTACAAATAAATGCAATTTTCTAAACAATACTAACTCCTGGTATAGATTCTTTCTTTGAAAAGGCAAATCCTGATGGCAACACACCACATACATTACTTAACACACATGTGGTCTCACAGTGGACTCTAATTTAAGAACACTTGCTTGTATTAAGTCTTATTGAGACCTGTGGGCATTTCCTCACCATGAAACATGGCATCTGCTTGCCACTTTAAAATTGCTATGAAGGAAAATGATGTATACACTGTTCTGATGAAGAAAACAATTAATGGATATTGTAACAAAGGGGCCAGATATATATGGTCCCACTGTAAGGCAGACCCTGGTTGCATTTGAGAAGTTTGGCTATGGTGGCAGAGAAATTCCTCCTTTGTCTTCTACTGAGAAACACTGTCTGGGATTGCTCACTGAGAGAAAAACTTAAGGCTAGGTGGGTACATGTTGGTCTTACCCCAGACAAACTAGATGTCAGCAGATTGTCTTACCCCTGCCTCTACACTATGTCCAAACACTTCTGTCCCATGGTTTACTACTGGAAAAAATAAACAATGAGATTTAAAAGGCAACCAGTGTTTTCCAACATAACTGATATCAAATCTCCTTTCTTCCCATAACAAACATCTGTCTCACCTTGCTAAACCCCAGACACAATTTTAGCTGAATCCCCCAAGAGAAAATGCAGCTACTCTTCCCCCTGCTCTGTTAGTCCCTCAGGCTGCTCCAGGGCTCCCCATCCTTCTCAGAGAGACAATGATGTGCTGTTCACTGGCACACACAGGGCCTCTGCCTCTCCTCGGCAGTCCTCTAAATCTCAAATCTCGCTCCAGTGCCAGCTCCCTCAAATCTGTAGCATGTGACACTCTACCAAGAACCTCAACAAAGTAAAGATGCCGAAGCTGGCTGCCTACATTTGTTCTTCTCCTCATCCACAGTGGCTGGGTGCTGGTTTCCCACCGCCTGCCATGCCTCTTGCTTCACAGTGCAAGAGAACAAGCAGGGAAGCTCCCCACAGCCATTCTAATAGGAAGCACAGCTCTGAGGAAGCAGCCAGACTTGACAAGCCTTCTGTTACTATAAAAACCAATGCGTTAGCTCATACATCTTTCCTTGTAATAAGATCTGAAATCTCTCAGGACTCCTAGCCCAGTAGCATCAGAGGAAAAGGGCTTTCCTGTCCTCTGACTGACCTTGCAATGAGCTACTGAAGACTTGGTCTTGTTTTAACAGGATGCTTTCTGTGACAAGGGTTAAACAACTCATCTTTTTCCTTTGAAGGTTTGTCACCTATGTCTTCAAACATGTGGCTATTCTAAGAAACTGAAGCCCCAGAAAAGGCTGAAATTAAATACCTTAAGTGGAAAAAAAAAGAAAGTGCTATTCTAGATGCACACAACTGAAGGGAGCTAGCAGAGCTCAGAGACAGAAAGTGAATCCTGGATAAGGCTGTTTGAATAAGATGAAAATATCTAAGTTTAGTAAGTACCAAATTAAGGCGTGGAGTCAGTAATGTTCCCTTCTCACTAAAACTAGCTGCCATAAGCCGCTTTCTATACAGCAATCCTATAGCCCCAAGCATGTTCAGTTACTTACCATGTTAGTTACAGTATTTTAAAAACTCAACACAAGCTATTCACAATTTTTTTTTCACAATTAAAACTTTCAAATAATGTTTGGAAGTAAAAAAAAGTACCTTTTCCAATTCTCTTGGGATTCGCATACAAGTGTACACTCTTTCTCTTCGCTCTGTATACTTGGCCTCGTTATGTTCAAGGAAGTACCCTCTTGTTAGCTCAGCACTGAGGAACCTCAATAATGAAAGTTCTACAGAAAAAAGAAAATGACACAAAACAAAAAGAACAGTGTTTATCACGGAACTCACAGGGGAGCTGGGACCATAAGTAATACACATAGGAAGCAAAAGGGGAATGCCAGAATCTGTGCCTTGATGAGAGGGACACCCAAATGACTGGAGGCTACTGTTGGGGACTGAGTGCTGGTGCATAAACTGAAAACACTAACGAGCATGGAAGGGATGGTTACCGAGAGCCAGAGAAGTCAGAACATCTTCCCAACCAGATCTGGGTCTCATGGTGCTACATATGTGGACAGATGGTAGAGACACAGAAGAAAGAGTAGCTATGAAGACTCCATCAAGTAGGTATTCCAGTAGCCCAGAGGCCTGGAAGGCACTGCTTTCAGCCCATCCCTATGCCAGGACAGCCATGCAGATATAGGTCAGCTCCCTCCCACTCGGGTAAGCCGGAGAGCCTGCAGAAGTGGGCTAGCAGCGGCACCTCTCCTTGTGACAGCTTATTCCTGCTATGTGGAAGTTTCCCACCGCCTTGAGGTCATTAGCCACACAAAGTGGAACCTCCCTTTCCAGAGGCTGATCCACTTGTGCATGTTTCCTCTGCTCCTCCAGCATAAGTTCATCGGGCAGTTTAGATTAGCAGAGGAAAGCAAGGCCAAAGCAGCTGAAATGTGTTCGGCTCTGCTGGATTTGAGGTAAGCAGATAAGGTGGAGATGTCCGAGCCCATTCTTTCTGGTGTGCCATGTTTCCCATGGTACCTCAACAACCTGGCCATCACCAACTCACTCTACAGGAGGCCAAACTTTCCTCCAGGATAGCAAAAGTTTTCAAACTCACCCCTGAGCTTGCACTCTGCTCTAACAAATGTGGCAAGTGGGGACAGTCAAAATGAGCCTCAGAAGGTTCTTGCGAACCGGAAGCAGGCTTAGCTGAGGGTCTGAACAGTATGCCCTAAAGCTTACTTGCATCAGCACTGGAACGATTCCAAGCTCTGGTCACATGCCTGACTTCTGCTAAGTGGAATGTTGTATGTAAGTACACACATACACACACCTCTAAACAGCAGACTAATATTGTATTTGCAGAATTGCTAATATACCAAGAAATATCTGAGTTTGAAATGGGGGAGGGCAAGACTTCATGGGGAGAAATGTCACCATTTCCCCATAGTTGCTTGGCATAGGGTTGGCAGGGTCACTGTGCACCCTGGGCACCCACCCTGCTTTCCCTTCTTAGGGTGTTACAGTTAAGTCATGGGGTGAAGTAGACACAAAATACAAATGCTTCTGCTTATATTAACAGATGCTCAGACTTAAAGGAGCGCTATAACCTCACCCACAAAGAGTAAAACTTTGGGTGAGAAACTTTCTAGAACTACAGCAAAGTTTTAAGGGAAAAAGAGAGCCCCAATGTGCTGCATACGAGAAACACTAAAGAAAGCTACGCTTATACTGAGTTCAGTGTCAACTTGTGGCACTACCCATCGAATCCAACACGGACTTAACTGAGGATGATCTACATGAACATAAAAGGAGGATTAATCCAAATGTTCAGCATTAGTGGAACTTAGTAAATATCAATGATACACCTTTAAAAGACAATCAACTCAGAAGTATAAAAGAAGAGAATACAAGTCTCTAGAAGAGAAGGGCTGGGTGCTATGGCTGGCACTGTCTGAGACTGGGGAGTTGGCAGCACCTAAGGCCCTCAGCCTTGGCCCATGGTTCTCAGTGATTATGATTATAAATGACAGCCTAAGGGGCCTGGGCCTAACCCCTTGGAGCGGTGTCAAGGTGCCATCTCAGGATCGGAGGTTTCCTGCTCAACATGAGCCAGAAGGAGGGGATACTAGGAGTCTGTCATCTGTACTAAAGAGACACACAGGCAGGTCATTATACAATAGCTTTATATTTTAAAAGAGCAAACTATAACAAAAAGCCCCGGATACACCTTGTTTTACTGGGAAAATTCTCTGCCATAGTGGGGTTTTGCTTGGTGACTGCGGAGGTCAGTTTTTGACATATTCAGTGCTTTGTTCTGGTCCACGAAAAGAACGTGGGGTCAGCTGGAGAAGGGACTACCGTACCAACTCTCCTACCTTTGAGGTCTGTGACGGTCAAGTCACAAATCTCAAGTTCCCCAAAGAGAAAACTGAGCCTGCTGCCAATTCCAGCTGTTTATGTCTTGCCTTCCACACAGATCCTGAGGCACTTGCCAGTGTTTGTGGGAGAGCAGATGAAAGCCACAAGACAGATGCAGTGTTGTGTCTACATATTAGCTATAATAGTAACCATTCCTGGTGTGCTTGTTAACTAATATCTATTAATACTATTTCTGCAATCCTGGTTCTACAGTGAAAAGTATCACAAGTACATTTAACAAACAATATAACCTACCCTACATTAGATTTCATAAACAGGTCATGATATGCTCAAAAACATTATGACTGTATTATAAACACAAAAGAGGACCATGTGAGGAATCTACCTCTAGAAATACAAGAATCTTAGTGTTAAGCATCAAGTTAAATTCTTAACTCCTGCCCCACGTTAGATTCTATAATGCTAAAACATTAAATCATAAACGAGTATTCTTTAATTACAAGTACTCAAAACTGTAAAACCAGTTCTATAGCTACGGCTGTCTTGCAGATAAAGAAAAAGAAAACCAAGGCACCTTTCCAGTGGTGACGACCTCCCTACGAGAACATACCTCTCGCAAAGGATCTCCTTCATCCTTCTCCAGAGGAGGAAAAGAGGAAACACAAGAAAAAGCGCCTGGTGCAGAGCCCCAATTCCTACTTTATGGATGTGAAGTGCCCAGGATGCTATAGAATCACCACGGTCTTTAGCCATGCACCGACGGTAGTCCTGTGTGTCGGCTGCTCCCCTGTCCTCTGTCAGCCTACAGGCGGGAAAGCAAGACTGACAGAAGGATGCTCCTTCAGGAGGAAGCAGCACTGAAAAGCACCGGATTCGAGATGAGTGGGAACCATCCCAATAAACACATTTTGGATATATAAAAAAAAATAGAAAAAAAAGAAAACCAAGGCATAGAGAAGCAAAGGCACTTCCGAGGTTACCCCAAAACCAAGTGATAGACCAAAGTGAGAGTTCTGGTCAAGTGGGCGTTTTTCACTACTAGATTGCACATTCCAGTACTGTTCTTTCTTGAGACAGGGAGTTGCTATGGCTGGCTGGTCTAGAACTCACATACAGATCAGGCTGGCCTCAAACTTGCAGTGATCCTCCTGTCTCTGTTCCAAGTTACTAGAATTATAGACATGAGACACCATGCCCAGCTTCCAAGTGTTTTTGAAAATAGACACCTGTACTCCTTCTGAAAAGCCTAGTACCCCGTCAGTCCCTATTCTCTGTACTTCCACAGAACCTGAGGTCACTTCTGTGCAGCCACACTAAGCCAGTGCACTCCCTTAGGAGACCATAAACCAAGTACCATGTACCTGATTTTTATAATGTCCCTCCTAAGCAAGCTCTAAATGTAACAGTTGTCTCTGCACACAACCCATGCTAATGTGCTGGAGAATGCTTTTCAAAGGTACAGTAAAATAATGCTTACTAAAGCCCAGGCTTCATGGTAGGAAAAAGCGTGAAGGCCTTATCCTGCCTCCTTAACAATAAGGAGATAAGATCCTGTTTAAGGGATGGGATCCTTCTACTCTGAGGCAGCTTACAAATGTCTTCTCTTCACCGCCTCATATAATTCTCAGAACAATTATAACTAAAGAGGGGGAGACAACAGTATTCACATGATACAAATGAAGAAAGAGAAAATCAACAGATCTGTCGACCCACTTAAAGGACACACAAACATGAGAGCAAAGCCCAGAACTCTGACCGGCAAATGCATGACGCTCTCTCTCCTGCTATGATTACATCCACAGCCACTGTTGGTTATGTTAGAGAAGGACCCGTGTCAAAGGGAGGGGCGTCCACTGCCTTGGACCTGACCTGTCATGTTGGCCTTGCTGCCTGTGCCCCTATCCTCCTCACTCCCCGGAGAGGTGGCATTCTATAGACCTATCTGAGTTTACTTGTACTATGACTTAGGGTATAATCTTTTGAAAATAGAGCAACTTTACTATTTAATTATAAGTATGTCTATATTAGAAGAGTGTACACATTAATAAGGTAAAATAACACCAATCATAAGTCCAAATCAATTCCACCAGTGTATTTAAATCAGTATTCACCTATCACAGAAATGCTCTGTAAACCTGTTCTTTAAATTGAGAAATAACTGTATCAATCCTTTTCCTCACCCCTGAAACAGAACTATTAGTCTTCCTCATCAGAGACAGCTTACTACAGCTTACTTTAGAAACTAGAAGCTAGGATCAAAAAGTATTTATTAAAATAATGAGTAATCATACATATATTTATATGTTCAGCAATAGGTCTAAATATATCTTTCTTAAAATACTGCACTGCACATTTAAGACAGCAAATTGGAAAGGAATGCTGGTTGACTGTTAAACTATGAAACATGCATATCTCCAGCCTTAAGAAAAGAAAGTGTTTCTGAAGTTTAAACAGATACCTTAAATACTAAACATACTTTTCTTACACATAGGCGTGTTTTGTACAGGGAAACTAGGAATCAACTTTTCTAGGAGACAGCACAATAGTAGTTTTGCCCTCCTAAATCAAATGTAAGAAAAAGAACCATTTTGATACTATATTTAATTTCTTGAAGCTTTTTATTGTTTATTTTGTTTTTTAAGACTTAGGCTCGCTCCCCTTGTAACCCAGGCTGACCTTGAACTCAGAATCTTCCTACTTCTGCCTCCCACCCTTTAAAAAAATGTTACGACCTTATTTAGGACAGTAAAGAGGAAGAGTCTAGAGACAGAAAGGTACAAAAATGTGAGAAGTGTATCAACAAACCTATAGCCAGCTTACAGGTCACAAACAATAAGATGCAGGAACTATGAATTGTTTGAAGCACATTGTCAATCTGTGGGAACTTGTAACAGAAAACCAGTTGGCTTTTCTGGGTTTCCGTTTTTCTTTCTGCTCATGGGGCTACAGCAAGATGTGCAAAGGCAAGGAGAGGAAACAAATGGGACAAGGGTGAGCTCCGTAAGTCAGCATGCTAGAGAACAGCAGTCCAGCACCAACAGCACTGATGACCACACCTGCCATCAGGCGTCTCATTTTACAAGCAAGGCTTATCTGCTCACCCCCTACACCTGCCTTATTGGGAACTGTTTCATGCTCCTGGGCAGGTGTCATGTTTATCTCATAACAAACCTGTTAAGTCTCCATGGAGAGTAAAATAGCTAAATACTGTTTAGTAGTGGCCTGATGAAACAGAGCCAAGTGGATTAAGCAAGTAGTCTAAACAAAAGCAATTCAACAACTGAACCAAGCTAAGAACACAGATTGCCTAATTTGTAGTCCAAAGTTGACTTGCTGGGCATCAATTCCCAAAGGCAAGTACAGCTACATAGAGCCTCTCTCACCTGGAACTTTGTGGATGAGTCAAACGGGACAACGCAGGAATAGGATGATATGCACTACTTACTATCTGGTCTATGTCTGAAAGTGCAATATGAACAGGCAAGAATTTAAGAGTATGAAGAAAGAACAAGGTGAGACTGCAGTTCTTGGTGATCACTATTCCCAGAGTTCGAGGCCAGGGACCACATACAAGAATGGTGAGTAGTGTATCCATTTCTAACTGTGCTAGTGTAAGTAGTAGTATCTGTCAGACAATACATGAGTATAAAAAAAGATGCTGCTGAGAATCAAATGAGAGCAGAGTCTGCGAAGCAGAAAAAAAACATAACTGACAGATAAATGCACGTCATATTTATAGCTGTATATACTCAAACTAATATACATATATACATATTTTCTTCAACAGCTAATTAGGATGGGCAGGAACACAATAACAAAATGAACCTTGACCACTATACTTCATTTTATTTCACTTAAAGTATGAACAAGCATCTTAACTGGATATTCATTTAAAGAGACTGCTAGACTGCTCGGACTGACCAACAAATGTCTTATAATAAAAGCCCTGAATTCCTTGGGGGAAAATGGTAAAGGGGACAGTGGAACTAAGTGACGGTTAGGGCCATCTAGAGACCAAGATTATGACTTTCAAAGGGAGCAGCAAAGACTGCCCTGGCTTGCAGAGGGAGGCCAGGGCAAGTCCACAGGAGCCTTTACAGAGAAGGGTCAAGGAATACTTTCTTTAGGGTGAGCACCCAGTTTTAGGAGAGACTATGACTCAGGGAGAGATGTCGCCAGTCGGACACCAGGTGGTGCTCTCCGGCCCAACCGGTAAGTTTCCTATATTTTGGATAGGAGGCAAAGAAAAATAACAGCCTTGAAAGAAAGCACTGGAGGTGAGTCAAGAATGCATAGATTTCTACTCTAGGCAGATGCCACTGCCAAATGAAGTCCCAGTCAGAGGTGGGCAGTGAGAGCTGCTTGAATTTTAAAGTCAGACACCAGGGGACAGAACGGGGTGGTTCATATGGAACCCACAGAGGAAAACCACTGGCTGGTACCTCTCACTGAAATGGTCCCGGGATGCCTGCCTAGGTCCCTAATGTCACCTACCAAAACAGGGGTAGCCACTACCCGTCCTTTACACAAGACTTATGGACAGAGGAACCAGGGGGTCATCCCAATAGCTAATGCTGTGTATCTCCCTAGTAAGGACTGGAAGCTGACAACTCTAGCTTCTGACCTACTAAGTACACTCTGCTCAGTGGACCGCCTTGGGGAAGAACAAGTGTGCTAAGAGGTGAGTGTATGGAAATCCAAGTATCCAGGGGCACCCTAGCTAGGAAAGTCCACCTCTTCACAAGTTCAAGGTCTGAGTTCACCAAGGGCTCCTCACAGCTTCGTTCTTTTCTTCTTCGTGCAAACAACATACGGTTTCAACAGTAACGGCTTTCCCGAAGCTCAGAAATATTTCAAAGAAACTGTACTGAAACCTGGTCACCTCGATTTGCTTGCTGCAGTCAATCTAAGTAAACAAGCAGCCGAGAGATGGAAGACTTTGTCTTATTAGGTCCTGCCAATTCAGAGAGCAAACACTCTTGCAGGGGAGAGTTTAACCGACAACTAAACCAAATAGAGAATGCTGGAAAAATTTGAAGTGGCTAATCGAAAAAGACCAAACAAGGCACAGCCTGTGCCCAAGTTTTCAAAGATACGGGGGACCAACGTTAAACTCTACATCCAATACTGAGAAGGGGCCACTCTATCAGATCTATCCACTCGTCATTCTGTACTGCTAAAACTTCAACCCCCACAGCGAATGGTAACGTGAAGGTGTGTTTATACAGGCTGCATGCTCTAGAGGCTAAAACAGCTCTCATTCCGCTGCAGCAGCTTGGAATAAGTGGGGAGAAATACCATCAAGTTGCTGTCCAAGACCTTGGGCTTCCCATGTAGGAATTAAAATGTAATCACTAGTATACCAAATGAAAGGAACACGCCAAAATCTTCCCTTTTCTTCCGGGCTGACTACAAAGCTTCCCTATGAACACCAAAGCTATTAAAAATTCTTTTTAAATAATAAGGCCCGAGAACACACAGGAAATCTAATATTTTAGCAGTATGCTTTAAAGTGTTTACGGACGGCGGGGCTCAAAAGTGGTACATGATTTCTTGTGTGGCAATGCTGTTTCTCCTGGCAGAAGTTTCAGTTTGAGGAAAAGTCCACATATAACATTTTTTAAGGGGTGCCGCACATTTCGGAGAAAACTACTGAACTTCACGGTCACGACCACACTGTCAGCTGAGTCTACGAAAAACGTATTCCAAGAGTAAGTTAACAGGTTTCCGAGGCTCAACTTTGCATATAACACAGGAGGGAAAAGTCACCTTGGCATGGACATCATCTAGAAAGCCCCGCGCTTCCCATTTTTGACCTCTTTCGGATGCGGGAGACGCCTGTCACTGTTGAGACCGGCCGGGAGCAGACGGTGACCAGGAGAACAGCCGAGCTCCGGGGCGCACCTGGCTCGGGGATGGCCGCGGGAGCGTCGGGCCGCGCGCACTAGCGGCCGGGGGAGCTGTCACCGGCCGCGGGGACTCGGGAGCCATCGGAGCCGCGGCCGCTCCGCGCGCCGACCCGAGACTGCGGCGTCCCCGCCACCTCAGCCCGCGTCGGCCCCTCGGCAGCCCGCCGCGGCCTAGCGCCGCCCGCCCGCTCGCCCGCTCGCCGCCCGCCTCACCTGCGCGGCCGCGGCGCTTTTCCCGCCGCCGGTCGCTCTCGTAGAAGCCCAGCGTCTCGGTGTGCTGCGGCGCGGGCCCGTGGCCGCCACCGCCCGGCTGCTCCGCCTCGCCGCGGCCCGTCCGCTCGGGGCCGTCCGCGCCGCCACCGCCGCCTTCTCCCGGGGCGGCCGCGTCGCAGACGCCCGCCATGTTCCGAGCGCCACACACTGTCCCCGCCACCACCTCCCTCCAGCCGCCCGCCCGGCCTCCGCCTCCCGCCGGCCCCCTCGCCGCCTCGCCCCGCCCCTCGCCCGAGCCGGGGCCGCCGCCATCCGCAGCCCGCCGGCCGGCGCGCGCCATTGGCGTCAGCGGCGCGTGGGAGGCCGCGGTGGCCGCCGCCACGGCCGCCGCCATCTTCTTCCTGCCGTCGCCGTGGCGCGCGGCGGGCTCTGCGGATCGGGCCGCCGCGCCGGGCTCCATGCTGCCGGGTGGCGCGGTGGGGGACGGCGGGCGGCGGCGGGGCTCGGCGTGGCTGTCGGCGCGACCCGAGCCCCTGGTGCCACTGCGGTGACCCGAGTGCGCCGGCGCAACCCGCCTGGCTTTGGCAGCGCGGCGACTGAGGCCGGGCTCCAGCTCCGCGGCTCCCGCCGGCGCCGGCCCGGTGGCTCTGCTGTCTTGGCTGCATCTGTCCTGCATATTTATGATCGTCTGTCACATTCCCTGTCCGTGGACAGTGTCCAAAGCCTAGCTCGGGGGAGCGTGCCAACAGGTGGGGGACTCGGCCCGACGGGCAGTGTGCCTGATGCGCCTGACGCGCCGCGGACATTCTGGGCTGCCTTTCGGGTTAGGTGACAGCGGGTGACAGCCTAGGTGGCCTGGTTCTGTCACTTGGTCACCGCTTTCCTTGGGGCCGCGACCATAACACCTCGCTGCTAGCCGCTCTGAGCCCACCCGCTGCGGGCTGGGTGGAAATGGATCCGGCTCAGAGTTGGAGACCTTCACCCGAGCTTCCCGCGTGATTGCTGTGCGCTCCAGCAACTGGCACGGTGGCCCCTCGATTGCCTCCTTGCCCACTTCTGAATTTACCTGTATCGTTGCAACTTTTTAGTGAGTAAAAGCATAACAAACGCCTCTCCTCGCACTGATCTGCCCTGCACTTAAGAGAACCGATGGAACAGGTCATGGTACATCTAAGAGATCTTATGGGGTAGCCTGACACCCGACTGTAAACTCCCAGCTTGTATCCCATTTGATAGTAGAGTAGTATGTTTGGGGAGAGGAAAGGTTAAAGAGGAACTTGCAAAGTCCAAGAAATACCAATACCAATCCATTACCTTGTGGAAACCCGAACAATGCAATATATATAAAATCAGTTTTGGCTTTGTTTGGTCAAAACAGAATCATGAAAATCAAAAGGCATTAAGTTTTATAGCCTCTAAGGTTCCTTCCAGCCTAGATTGCATTATTCTCTGGTATTGTGCAAACAACCCCCTGTTTTATCTGCTGATTGTTAAGAAGGCAGCCGATTTTATTGCTTTTACCAGTGTCTGCGGCCCTCAGCCCCCACCATTCGCTTGGATCTAGAAGGGATTTGCTCGATTTGCTAAGGGAGGTTTGTAGGAATGGGCTTGTCGCTTTTTGAGTCTCAAACCTGAGGAAAGATGCTATATTTCGAAGGCTGTTCCTATCTTAAATAGTCAAAGAGGGAGAGAGGGGCCCAGTCAGGAGATTCAGCCTGTCCAAGAAGTGAAGGTGTTCCAGCCAGAGCAAGCATGACGGACACATGAAAAATTCAAGGGCTTTTGAGCTTCTCTTTTACTGGGCTTTAATACTAGGCCTACATTATTGTATCTGACTTGTGAAACTGCATAATTTCAAACTCACTGTACACACAAAAAGCTTTAAATGCAGACAGCATTCTTTCCTTGTATAGGTATCTAATTAAATCATCAAGTAGCCTGTTGTATATACAAAGGTTTTTTTAATTTTATTTTACTTATTTCTGTTTTGGGGGGTTGTTTGCTTTCAATAGGGTCTCATTACATAGACCTGGCTGTCCTGGAACTCACTATGTAGACCAGGATGGCTCTGAACTCAAAGATACCTCCCTACCTCTGCCTCCTCAGTGCTGGGACTAAAGGTGTACACCACCATACCCAGCTTTTTTTTTCTTTTCATTTTAAAGATAATTTGACCTGTGGCAGTTAATTCAGAATCCAGGAAGCAGTGCTTCTAATCTACATTTAGGAGCCAGGTGTGGTGGTACACACCTGTACTTCTAACACTCAAGGTCAAGGCAAGATTAGCAACTGGAAACTACACCTAGGTGACGGAGGCCGCTCCTCCCAAACCTCAAAATAATAAGCATTCAGAACCCTCAAAGTTAGGTTACAAATAACCTTAAGATGCAAATAACTTACTTAGTACAGAACCAGGAAACCTCTGAGGAACACTTAGATACCAATTAAACATAATTTTTATAAAAGAAAGACGAGGGCTTAGGTTTACAACGCTATCATTTAAAAACAGGTGTTTTAAATAACAGCCTTCTCCAAATCAAATATTTTGCATTGAGTTGTAGGACTAGACTTGGATGATAATGAGCTATAGTAAATTTAATTCTGCAAGCAAGAAACATGCTGCTGACTAGGTGTGTTCATGAAAGGAATTAACCAGCCAGGCACGGTGGTGCAGATCTTTAATCCCAGCATCTGGTTGCAGAGGTAGGCAGATGTTCAAGTTGGAAGCCAGCCTGGTCTACACAGTGAGTTCTGGGACAGCCAAAGCTACATAGTGAGACCTTGTCTCAAAAAAAAAAAAAATTCAAGAAACAAAATTTCTATTTGGGGGAAATAATTTTAATAGAGTAGATAGAAGCTGAGAAGTTGGGAAGAGTGTTACGGTTGTTATAGCCACCGTGTGGCTATTGAAAATGGTAAGACAGAAAGCCATTTTGTATTCATTTTTATTTTATGTTCGAGTGTTTTGCCTGCATGTATGTGTGCATACCACGGGCATGCCTGGTGCCCGTGAAGAGGACATCTGATCACCTGTATCTGGAGTTACAGGTGGTTGTGAGCCACATGTGGGTGCTGGGAACCAAACCTGGGTCTTCTGCAAGAGCGCCAAGATTCCCTAGAGTGATGCTTCAGTGTAAGGGATTTTTCCGTGTATTTGCTCCTTCAAGGAATAGTACAGCAATGAGTATGGGGCTTGTAGTTACAAGTCTCGGGGTTAACACTGTCGCAATGACACATTTACTTGTGTGGCCCTGGAATTAATATATAGGCCAAAAGAGTACTACTTCCCTTTTGTGATAACATAGAATGCCACCTTTGTGATGTTTTCAGTTTTCAACTATGAAGTAGTTTAATCTCCTGATAGCACATCCAACTCATCTCTTGTACAGTGATGTCTGTCTCTAGTAGGAATCCACTTTGATAATACATGACTTCTAGTTCTGGAACCATGAAAGCCAATATTTAGTTTTGAAACTGTAGCTCTGAATTTAATTTATTTGCTATTTTATCTTTAGAGAAAAAAGATAGAGGTTTGTTTGAGATTTGTGTTATGTGTGTATGGATGTTTTGCCCTGGTGCCTGTGTGTGTACCTTGTGTGTGCCTGGAGCCTGCAAAGACCAGAAGAGCCCATTGGATCCCCTCAAACTGGAGTTACAGATAACCTGTGGGCCATCGTGTGGGTGCTGGGAGCTGAACCCAGGTATTCTGCAAGAGACACAGAGCTCTTAACTGACGAGCCATCCGCCCAGCACCTGATTGTTTGCTTTGGAGGTAGAGTATCATGTAGCCCAGGCTGGCCTTAACATTAATGATCCTCCAACTCAGCCTCCCAAGTGCTGGCCTTCCACATGTGCTCCACTACACCCAGCTTAAGAGTTGAGGTCTTTTGAAGAAATCTAAACGGCTTTGCTGTAAGGTTAGGAATAAAAAGACACTGTTGGGTCTATGATGAGTCTGCGCTAAATTGGTGTGAGGTTATTATATCTCTGGGTTTCAGTAGTGTTTTCTGCCTTTGCAATTCGCCCCCCTCCAATGGCTGACTCTCATGTTTTTATCCTCTCTGGGTTTGTTCCATAGAAACTAACTTTGTTTCTAGAAGAAGTAATCACACCTTTAATTGTAATATACCCATTACAACTTAACAGTCACCAGCAGAATTTTATCCCCAAGTATTTCTTTAGCATGAGAATATTTGACTGAGATCACAGTATTTTAAACTCTGAAAATTATACAAAATATTCTTATCTAATAATTTATTTGCTAAAAGGAATATTTAGCCAAAGATACTGAGTTCTGAAAACTGAAAGACCGGTTCTATTTATGTGACAAAAGTGTGGGGTAGGCGGTGGTGGTGCACACCTTTAATCCCAGGACTCGGGAGGCAGAGGCAGGCATATCTCTGTGAGTTCGAGGCCAGCCTGGTCTATAAGAGCTAGTTCAAGGACAGACACCAAAGCTACACAGAGAAACCCTGTCTCAAAAAACTAAAAGGAAAAAAAAAAGGTATGAACGTAATCCATGCTCTGTTAGACAACATTTAAAATTTATGGTCAATATAACTCTGTATAGGTGTTTAACTTTCTGGAAAATTCTAAAATGCTGATGAATCTAAAATGCTGATGAAAGGGACCCAAATAATGGTTCACTCTACAGTATCAGCTGTTCTTATAGTAACCAAATGATTAATCTTTCACTTTTGTCCTGATTACCACAAATCATTACAAATATTCAATAAAGTTTCGCATTTTCAAAATAATCCTTTTAGTCTGTGCCTTCCTAATTCTAGAGATCCACCTGCGTTCCAATTGTCTTTACACATGTCTGCCCTATTCTAGTTCTTTTCCGGGGTTGGGCGTATATTTGTGAAATGCTTCTGCTCCTCTCATTTCTCCTTCTGTGCCACTTTCAAATAATGAACAACTTGCCTGGCTTCCCCCTATAACCTGGGAAGACGGTCTCCCTCACAGAAAGGAGCAGCGTGTGGTCACGTGTTTAAAACAGCAGTAAAGACAGCATACAGTGTGGCATTAGCCAGACTGTGTTTGAGGACGATTTGTTTTCTTTATTCTGCTTTGCCTAAGGAATACAAACATTCCATCCCATTCCCCTGAGCACATGTCCTCTGGTGGCACATACGTGCTGGGTTTAAAATGTGACACATGTAAGTCACACATGAATTTCTGCTCGCTACGCAAGTTAAGGCCAGGCTAGACACTGATCTTCATTCCTCTCCTTAGCGTTCACGCTGACCTTTCATCTACATATGTAATAGATATATGGCACCGGCACCATTAAATGTGTACATCGAGATGTGCTTATCAAGCTGCAAACCATTTTCAAGTATTCAATTTTGATGTTTATTATGGTGCTGGTGTTTATGATCTGAGAACTGGATAGATACTCCTTTTTAGCACAATGCTGTTTTATGTAATGTGGTTTTTACATGATATGTGATTTATCTTATTGTAGCCATAAAAGTCAGTCTCATACGGAGGTAAAGGAACTAAAATAAACGGATTCCATTCACTTTGGAACTGAATGGAACGTGATGTTTTCCTTCAGTCTGCATTTGTTTCTAACACTTCATCGTGCCTCATGGAAAGAGCCCCCGGTGTGATTAACAGTGGTATCTTGTAGGTTGTATAACTGATTTTTCCGTGGCAAGTAAATACTTTCCTTGGTATTAGGAATATTTTGCTTTAAAAGTTGCTAATCACCAGCATTTTACTGGGGCAATATCCGGTATCCCTTCAGGGACTCGAGTAAACCCAGGTGGACTCACCCAGGCAAGTACATGTTTTTAACTAATGGATGGTTTCTCAAAACAACTGCTTTTTTTTTTTTCTGCATCAAAGTGGGTAAAATAGTTGCATGAGACTAGAACATAGGCTGGGATTTTCAGTGGTGCCAAGAAATGTTCTCCAGAAAGACGATGGAATATGGCAGGGGAAATTTCTGACTCGGAACTGGGAAAGCTGGGTAGGAGGCTGGCCACTCTTGTCCTGAGATATGCCTTGTGCTTGTTGGCCTTATTGTCCTAATTCATGTAGCAAAGGACAAACTAGAGTCTCAATAAATTTCCTCCTAGTCTAGAACCATGCAATTTTAGCTACTTTTTGCATTATTTTAGGCTGTCACTAAATGCTGATTTTGCATTCTCTTTTAATAT
Source organism: Microtus pennsylvanicus (assembly GCF_037038515.1). NCBI lineage: Eukaryota > Metazoa > Chordata > Mammalia > Rodentia > Cricetidae > Microtus > Microtus pennsylvanicus. Next base: position 53,615,455 of record NC_134590.1, on the reverse strand, counting down.
CATTTTTTTGTATTGAATCCTCAGTTGTAATGTTTATCTTGGATGGCCTACCTTCAGCCAACAGACTGTAGTACTCTTTTTCAGTGCATGCTGTTGGTGTGCTTGTATGCGGTAGGTATTACACAAAGCCTTAGCCTGACAAGATAACTAAGAGGCACTTCCCTCCCAGAAGTAAGTACTACAAATGGATGTAGTAGTTTGAATGTGTGGACACACTCACGCGGGGGTGGGGATCAGTGGATGAGGTGTCATGGTAGTGCAAAGAAGAGGCTGACTAGTTGTAGTTTGAGGGAAGCCACAAAGGCTGTAAAGAAGTGGCCCTTGACTGGGGTTGCAAAGATGAGTTTGCCAAGCAGAAAACAGGGCCAAGGAAGGCATCCGAAGGGCCTACAGATGATGTAGACAAATGTGGAGAGTGAGGCAGGAAGACATAGCAATCTTTGATTTGAACTTGAAGACAAAGTTTCAGTGTCCAGATAATCCTAAAGAACATGTTATGAGACATTGGCTCGGCAGAAGGATGGGCAAGAATGGCCAAGAAACAGGCCGGGAAGCTAGGGAATCTTAAAAGGGTGCAGACACTGCCCTCACCTTCACAAACTGAACAGTTTGAAACCCTTACGTGTGGAAATTCACTTGCACTTGTTTCCACAACAGCTGGGCGGAAATGCTGAGGATTAGCTTGTGTTTAGTAAGCATAGTGGTGTCCTAAGTCTTCTTCTCAATAGCAAGTCCAATATGTAGTTAGGAAAATTTTCTAGCACCTGGCTTCTTTTTTCTTTATGGAAAGTTAGGGTAACACTTGTAGGGCAAACATTTTAAAGATTGTCTCTGTACGGCTGTAAGATGATCACTACTTGAGGGGATTTCTCAAGGGACTTAGATCCAGTTTCCTAACAGGCGATATGATTATCACATGCACATCACTGCTCCTTCAGAGTCCCAAACCGAACCACTTTGGTTCTGCTGAAAAGGTAGAACGGGATGACGTTTAGGAAGCTGTTATTTGTAAATTTCGAAATTCTAGAAGATTTGGAATAGTTATAAATTCCAAGAAGGAAAGCGCACTATCTGACTTTCTGGTCCGTGTCCATCTTCTCCCCAGACCCTCCTGTGGGTGGCTGCGGAGCATATGTCAGCCTGCAATGAGGCTATCCACTTTGAGCCATTTCATTTAGACACTTGTTATAATGTAAGTGCTTTTGCTTTTACTTTGGCAATTGGTGTGCAATTCTAATTAGCACTTGGAACACAGTGGAATGCATTGATGAGGCACAAGACATGAAGAAATACATTCACAATGGTCTGCCTGAGGACTCTGGCAGCGTCCAGAAAAGACACTCTCTGTGCGATGCATAAGCTTCTGAGAACTCGCCCTAGCTGGCATTTATGCTCTTGTACATTAATCATCTCAGTGTTTTCAGATGTCAAAATATTGGCGTGCACAGCGCTGTCATCTGTGCCACACCGAGAATACTAATTTCTTACTCATTTTGATAAAGTGGTTGATGGATAAGGAAACTATGTGTTTCTCTATCTTCCCAGGATTGTCCTCCAACTTTGCCCTTCTATCTCTCCCTAAATCTTTGAAGTTCCCCATAGCCATCTTTCACTAGCATTTCCTCTGTGGCCACCTCTCTCTTCTGTTGTAACAACTTTCTACCCCCCTACAACATCAGACTGCACTGCATAGCATTTTGTTAAAAGTGCTTCCTCCTCTGTTGACCTTTGCGGTGGCTACTATTGTCATCTCGAGAGGACCTGAAGTCACTTGGAGAAAAACCTTTGAGCGTGTCTGCGAGGTGGTTTCTAGATTGGGTCAATTAGAGCCACTTTGTATATGGACAGCATTCCATGGTCTAGGGTCCTGGGATGAGTAAGAAGGAGAAAGCAAGCTGAGTCCCAGCATTCAATGCTTTCTGCTTCTTGATTGCTGATGCAATTCAGGCAGTTGCCTCAAGCGCCTGACACCAGGCCCTCACTACCTTCAAGCCAGGAGCCAAAGTAAACCCTGCCAGTAAAGTTCTTCAGTCAGATGTTTTCGCCACAGCCACAAGAAAAGTAGTCATTGTAGTTCTCAATGCCACCTTTGTAGGAGCCCTTTCCCCCGAATCTGGTTTTTGGTTTGGTTTTGTTTGTTAATGACATTCAGCTGTAAGGTCCAAAACACTAGACTAGAAAGAAGGCACACACGCATCATAATTGTGCTGTTGGAGGGTGAATATTCCTCCTTACCTGCCCTGGGGACAGGAACCAATTACCTTCTTTGAGCTTCCTTAAATGAGGATAATAATACCTGTTATGCTGGATTGTGGTCAAGATTAAATAACTTCCATCTCTCAACTCAACATGTATAGAGAGCCCTATTACTCATTGGTAATTGCAACTATTATTTACTATACTTAGTACTAAGAACATGAAGGTGAACAGGCCATGACCCTGCCCTAAAGACTTTATGAAAAGGGACAGACAAGAAGATAGACAACTGCAAAATCATCAGTGATGAATGAGCAGGATTTGTGAGGATAAGGGTTGGAGTGAGGGCTTCAGGAGGGCATTGAGTAGAGGGCCAAGTGCGCAGACTACGTCAGAGTCAGAGCAGTGCAAGCTCAAAACACAGGGAGAGCTGCAATGTCTCTGTGATGAAGTGGCTCTGTTAGAGCTGTGAGCATCAGAAGGGGCCTTGGAAGCCAGCTGAGGACACAGAACCCGCGAAGGGAACAGGATCCTATTTGTGTTTTCAGAAGATCTCTTTCCTTGGCAAGGTGTGGAGTTCTTTGAAAGGGTTCCGTGAACCAGTATGACCAGTTAGGAGGCTGCAGTTAGACCAAAGGTAGCATAGGCAGCAGTGGGAATGGGGAAGACTCAACACACAGAGAAACTTAAGGAGGCAGAAAAGGTGGGGGGCGGGGCAGTGGTCATCTAGAGGAGGGAAAGAGAGGAGAAACTTTAAGGAAGATTATAGGATTTTGACTTGGGCTGATGGTCCATTGTGTAACATAGGGAATGTAAGATGGAGAATTCATAAGCTACGGTTGGTTGCTGTGTCTTAAATGTCTCTTCCAAAAAATCATGCTGAAATTTAATTGCTATCATAAGCATTAAGAGCTGTGTCTTTATGTAGTGATTAGCGTTTTGGGGCTGTGCGCTCATGTCTAGGTTCATGCATTTATCACGGGAGTGGGCCCTGTTGTGGACATTCCACCCTCCGTTCCTCTCTGTCTCTCTCAGGCTCCCTTTCATGCGCATATGCACACATATACATTCTCATCATGTGCTGCTTCCCACGGTGTTATGATTCAGTGAAAAGTCTTCCCAGCTGTGGTGTTCAATATTGACTGTTAGCTTGGAAGGGTCTGGAGTCACCTAGGAGAAAAAGTTCTGGGTGTGCCTGTAAGGGAGTCCACGCACTGTGTTAGTGGAGGTGGGAAGACCTACCCGCCCAAGCATAGGTACCAGCTTTCCCTGGACCGAGGTGCTGGGATGAATCAAAATAGGAAAGCAAGCTGAGCATGAGCAGCCACTGCTGTCTGCCTCGCTGCGGATGCAATGTGAACAGCTGCCTCATGCTCCTGACACCACGCCATGGTAGACAGGACTCTAGAACTGTGAGCTACAATAACCCCCCCTGTAATGGTTATCTTTGTTAACACAACCTAGAGTTACCTTGGAAGATATCTATGTAAGGTGTTGTCTACACTGGGTTGGCCTGTGGGCATACTTGTGGGGATTATCTTAAATTAGTCGATACGAGAAGGCCTATCCCACTGTGGGTGGTGATACGAAGACCCTGAAGAATCTAGGAAGAATCTAGGAAGAAGATTCTGGATTATGTAAGAGTACAGAATTTTAGCTGAGCACAGGTAAGAAAGCAAGCGCATTTATTTCTCTCTGCTCTTGATGGGATGGCACGTGACTAGCTGCTTCAATTGAGAGGTAAAGTATACCCTTTCTTACCTAAGTTGTTTTTTGTTAATTATCTTATCACAGCAACAGAAATGAACTAGAGCACCCCCTTTCTTTAAGTTACTTTTTGTCAGATAGTTTATAACAGTGAGAAAGTACCTAATACACCAGCCTTTCAAATCACAGCAGAACAAATTTCTGTTGTCATTTATCCAGTCTGTAGTTTTCTGTCATGGCAACAGAGAAAAAAAAAAACAACTAAGAATGTGGGGGATATAAAATGAGTCTGATATGGAAATTAGGATTTGGGGTGCTCTTTGGAAGAGTAGGGCATTTTTGACTTTTGTTGTGATAGTTCTATATATTGTAACCCTGATTCTTTTCTTGTTGTATGTGAATACTCCGTCATCATATGACATGTCAAACACTGGTGGGCTTTGTGGCAAATATTTGTTCTGGGAGAACTCCATTGCACCATTTAAATCTTTGCTTTAATTTTCAATATGACAGATCTAAATTCTTTCCTCTTGGATTTTTATTGTACCAGTATAATTTGTACCAGCACAGGATCTTTCTAATGTGAATTTTACAATACAGTCCTGATATATCAACTTCGTTTTTCTTCGTCTTTCAGATATTTGCAGTTTAACTCTTTTCCATGCAAAATCTCATTTGAGCTTATGGAACTGCTTCTATGGTGTCAATTTTACTGCATCAAATTTTAGACATCTAAACTTTCATCAGATCGTTTTGATTTTTCATCAAGTTGCAAGCAGTAATATTTTTCTCTTTTATATTTTTTGTTATTCTCAGGTGTATTTTACCTTAACTTAGAAAACAAAGCCTAGGGGGCTGGTGAGATAGCTCAGTGGTTAAGAGCACTGACTATCTTAACTCAGAGGTCCTGAGTTCAATTCCAGCAACCACATGGTGGCTCACAACCATCTGTAATGAGATCTGATGCTCTCTTCTGGGGTACACATGCAGGCAGAATACTGTATACATAATAAATAAATAAATCTTTTTTAAAAGCCCAATATTTTCTTTGGAGAATTATTTCAGTGTTGTTATTTACTCATGGCAAGTGATTCTTTCTATTTTAATTGCATCTGTCTGTCTGTCTATCTATCTATCTATCTATCTATCTATCTATCTATCTATCTATCTATCCATCTATCTATGCATCTATCTATCTATCTATCTATCTATCTATCTATCTATCTATCTATCTATCTATCTATCTATCTATGCATCTATCTATGTATCCATCTATGTATCCATCCATCTATCTATCTATCTATCTATCTATCTATCTATCTATCTATCTATCTATCTATCATCTATCTATCTATCTATCTGTGGATGAACAGGGAAGCCAGAGGAGAACTTATAGAAGTGGACTCTCCCCTCACTCTCCTCCATCTCCCCATGTAAGATCTGGAGATGGAGCTCAGGTCAGGTGGTCAGGCTTGGCTGCAAGTGCCTTTAGCCTCTCTGCCATCTTTCTGCCTGTAATAGGTGATTCCGAAACCTCCTATCTATAGAAAGTTTTGTTATGTGTAGTTTGGCCCTTGTCGGTTTCTAGATAGTCTCTCAGATCAAAACTGCCCCTGTGAGCATCAATGGGGTATATGTGCTCAGAGATAACCCAGGGGAGATGTCCAGGAAACAGCTTCATGGACACAAGAATGGAGACTTGCTTGATAAAAGATCTGTGAAGTTCATCTGGGTCCAGTGTCATTTTCGCTTGTGTCTGAAACCCAAGAGAATGAATTACCTCTCACAAGGGGAACACATCATGAGAGGTTACCCTCCAAACCCAGTAGGACCAATACTATTGTAAGAAGTAGATAGAGAAGGAATGGAACACGGAAAGGCAAGGCTACAGAGAAACTCGCGAGAGGGTGGAGTCTGATCAAGGAAGAGGAAGTGGTCACTGAGGTTGGCTGCCGGGGCGAGGATGCGTTCAGAAGTGTGCTGTTGAGGCTTAGCAACAGCTACGAGAGTGCACCTGTCCTCACGGAAAGCCATCTCGCGAGAGGAGAAAGATATATCCTTCAGCATGTACACAAGTTGGGGGCAGATGAAAGTGGAGATAATTTAAACTGGTAATGCTTGCCTGCCAAGAGGGAAGTGTGCTTATTTCTCGACTGGTCTATTTGTTCCCCTTTAGTATGGAGGAGAATTGAGCATGGTGCAGTCTTAATAGGTTGACAAGAACAGGATGAACTTAGAGCTGGATTCCCTGGTGAACATAGTAAGAACCTAGTCCCCTCCATAGGCTGGGTCTTAGACTTGTCTACCTGCCTGCATCTCCATGTCTCGGGATCCTTCAGCAGCCTATGCCCAACATCACCCACCAGGCTCATCTAATTATACTTCTCCTCTGATTTCTCCTTCAGCTTCTGATTCTATGGGTCAATTATTAGCCAAATCCTACTTGCCCAGCACTTCAAAATATTCACTGGAGGAGAGTTGCCTCAGTCCATAAAATGCTTGTTACAAGCATGAGTTCAGATCCTCAGCGCCCACTCTGAAGTCCGGGCGCACAGTATACGCACACACTTAACACACATCCAGCTCATTGAAAGGAGTCTATTCCTAATCCACAGTCATGTCACCTGTCACACTGCCTATTACTGCCCTTCAGAAATGCTGCTGTCCCATAATGCCGTGGCATCAGATAGAATTTGCTATATATACTGTCTAGCTATGGGCTGAAGACTTAATTACCACATGTATGGAGACCCATCACTCAACTGGTCAGGTAAAACAAAACAAAGTCCTCTGCTCTGGCCAACCTTGCCACCATCACTCCTCTCATTTGTCCCACGGCTGTGCAAATTATAGGAAAATGTATGCTGCCTCACAGAAACTGGACAGTGGTCAACACATGTATCATTTGTATTTATCAAGCAAGACCCATTCATCCATATTGTCACTGGTTATTGGGCATTTCCTAATACCAGGCCAGAGAGCTCACACCATGAAGAAACAAGCCCAGTCCTTGGGGAGCTTCCTGTCCAACAGATAACTCAGTCCTCTTTGCTCTGCTGTGTGAAAAGATGGGCCAAGAACCAGCTAGTTTAGGTTAATCAATGTTGGTAAACTTTCTTTCCTCATCTTTGTCCTCCCCACTTCTCCTCCCTCTTTCTCCACTCCCTCTCCTGCCCTTCACTCCCCATCTCTCCTTTCCCCTTTCTCTCCCTGCCATAAAATCTATTAACAAACTATTGAGTCCACTCCAAACATGAAATGTGCTCTTCTAACAGTGCCTCTTCCCTGCCAGATTACACAGCCTCAAAGGTTAACTTCGTCTCCAAGATGGGGCAGGTTCCAGGACTCTGTACCTTAAAGGAAACTTGCCTGCTTATATGGCAGTCGAGACCGGTGGCCGAATCTCCAGGACACTGGAGGAAGGGCATTCTCTTTGAGTCCCTTTGTAATTCCAGCTTGCATCCCCCTTCCATCCTGTTCTGACACTGTTCTTGTTCTTGTCATTTTGCCTGTAGGACAAAGGGCAGAACAACTTTGTTGGCTGATCTTGAGTCTAGCATTCTGGCTTGACTTCTGCCAACCTGAGTTCCTGGCATGAGGATTTTTTTTTTAAAAAGTGGACTGACCTGCCACCATCTTCATTCTTCCCTGACAAGTCCCCAAGCCTCTGTTTTTGCTGGCTCTGAGGTAACCTCAGTACCGGCTTGCCACTGTTTTGGGGTGCTAGTGTTGGCACTGATCAATGCAAAAACAAAATAAAAGAACAACAAAAACTCCAACTAAAACAAAACAACCCCCACAGCTCTCAGTTCTCTTCTTAAAGGGAATAAGGTAGTTTATTCTGGTGCCATGATAAGTGACTGTGACCTGGGGACACCGATTTAGGTTACCCCAAATTCCACGTTCCAATGTAGTTTTGTGAAATTTTGTAGTTTATAGAACAAAGAAGGTCATAAAGCAAGGCAATTCAAATACATGGATGGATACATCAGGGTTACAGCAAGATGGGGGAAGCTTCTCTATAGGCCATCCGGTAGCATCTAATGACATTCTTGCTTTTGGGTTGGTCACTGCAAGGGGTCTGCTAGGTACGAAATTCCCAAGGCTCTTTATTAGTCACAGAATGTTAGCTCTGACACAGAGGTGGATCAGAGATGGCTATATGGGTGGGGGTGTTAAAAATAGCCCAAGATACGACAATCAGCATGTGGACCTGTAACACTGCAGTCTCCCTACAGTACTTCAGTTCTGTCGGCCAGTCCGTTTCCACAGACACAGCTTCTTTCTCAGAGCTCTTGTTCACACACTATATAGGGGACAGGAAGGGGACATCAAGAGTCTGGAAGAGCCTAGGCAACCTGGAGACAGCTGTTTCTGCTTCCCCGTATCAAGCCTTGATGCTTTGATTGACATATGTCCAGTGAGGTAGAAATATCGTCAGAGATACCGGGTGTCATTTTAATCCTCAAACTGAAGTGTGCAGTAAACACCGTTAAGATGGTCTCTAAGTTGTACCACTTCCATATGAGTTCCGAAGTCTCCTTACCATATGCCGTTGGAAAACAGAAAGGAGGGAAAGAGACCTGCTTCCTTCTCCGTGACTCTTTCCCTGTATGACAGGGCTTCCACTGGTTGCTGGAACACACTGCCTGCTATGACTGGGAACTGGCTTTGCTCTTTGTTTGTAGTATTGACATGACTTTCTCACAGCCCCTTCCATTTAGTGTGTGTCTCTGTGTCTGTCTCCAGGTTGCCTTGCTTGGAGTACAGGCCCAGGAAGGTTGCTTGTGGGACCCTCTGCTTCTGGATTACAGCGACACCATAGTCTCCTCTTAAGGATCCAAGGCTGCTCTAGCACCTTCTTCTGCAGGTGGAGGAACTGGGAATGTAAATCAGATGTGCTTTTATTTTCTACTCTAGCCATCTATTCCCCCAAACACTGAACCTTTCTGGTGTCTACAGAATCAACCAGAGGACCCAGAATGCCAAAGGAGGCTCCCTATAGTATCTTGCTCTTGGCCAACCACTAAAGGGTTCCCCTTGAATAGTGAATTCTGTCTAAATATTGATGTAGGAGGGTCCTTCTTTCTATGTGTTGCTTTCATTGGTTGAATAAAGAAAACTGCCTTGGCCTTTGATAGGGCAGCCCTTAGATGCACAGAGAATACAGAACTGAACTCTGGGAGGAACAAAGTGGGGTCAGAGAGCCACCTGACATAAAGCTGCCAGGTCGGACATGCTGAATCTTTCCCAGTAAGCCACGAGCTCATGGTGACATACAGATTATTAAAAATGGGTTGAATCAGTATGTGAGAGTTAGCCAATAAGAGGCTGGAACTAATGGGCCAGCCAGTGTTTAAATGAATACAGTTTCCGTGTAATTATTTCGGGTAAACTAGCCAGGTGGCCTGGTGCCAGGAATGCAGTCCACCGCTCCTTTTACTACAAAATATATTTCTAACTAATACAAATACTAGTATGCTGTGGGACAATGGTCTTGTACCCTGTCACTTGCATTGTTTTAATAAGACACTGATTGGCTAGTAGCCAGGCTTTTCTAATGGTGGTTACAAATAGTGCTTAATGGATACTTTAAAAAGTGTCTGTGGGGGGGGGGTGGAGAGAGAGAGAGAGAGAGAGAGAAAGAGAGAGAGAGAGAGAGAGACTAATCAAGAAGAATGCTGAGTTTGTGCCCATACAGATGTGGAGAACCAGACTCTTATTGGACTATCGACTTTTATTGGTTGGACACAGCTGTAAAAACATATCAGGTTCTCCACCAGGGGATGAACACATCCCCAAAGGTCAGCTAATCAGACTTCCCCAACTCTACTTCCTCACCACTTCTAAAGCAACCACAGACACCGCTTTCTGTTTTCTTACTGATCAAGCTTGAAACACCTCATGTGAATCTGTTATTCTTCAACAACGCATTCAAAGTATTGGAATTTGGTGTTCCCAGTGCAACCATACCAAACCCTCCTTTGCTTGTAACTACTAACAGTGTGAACTGACATGTCGAGAAAAACTCACATGTATGCTGAAGATTCTGATGGGTTGGTTGACTGGCTGGAAACAGTCCTGTGATGGAGAATTGCAATGCTGCCAATAATTATTCCAGAAGCTAATTCCTTCTTTCTTCTATGTGGGTCCCAAGGATTGACCTCAGGTCCTCAGCTTTGACAACAAGCATCTTCACCTGAGAAATCAACTCTCTAGCCTCAGTTGTCTTAATAACCATTTATTACCAACTTTTGTATCTGGCCTAACATCTTTTGGATATCAGGTAGGAGCTTTGCAATGTGTTAACTTGGACTATTAGCTTCCACGAATTCCAAAGCTAAGACAGGTAACATTTGACACTTAGAACAGAGATTCCCTTGCTTTGCTGTAATCCACCTACCTCATGTCCCACCTATGTATTCTGTAAATTTAATGATTAATAAATTTGGGTTTTTGTTGTTGTTCTATGACTATGAAAAACTTAATGTAGCTGCTTCTATCTTAGCTCCTGGGGCATGGTCACTCATATTTGTTTCAGAATAAATTCTCTCTTCTTCCCTTTGGAGCACAAGGTATGTTTTGTGTTGATATGCAGATAAATGTTCCCAAAGTAACTCTTCTCCATCCTAAACCCTAAAACAAACCCTACCTGAATTCAGGAGTTAGGAGTTTCGCTTGCACCTTAATTCATAGGGAAATTGAGGTCAACGAATCCAAGATTTGCCTTAATCTAGAACCTGAAAAATTAGCTTTCTTCTTAAAAGGTAAGGGATTTTATTTTGCAAACAGCTCAACCTTGTCCAAGGCTTGCTCGCGGATCAGCACGGGTGCCATGGATTAGGACTGGTCCCTGCTCATGCTCAGGTGCTGTTTCAGAAGGCACTTTCGATAACAAAATCATTGATTTGGGATCATTTGTCCATAAATTCCAGGCAGCGCCAATCCTTCAGCTAGACGTAGCTCTGGGTTTTCCTTTTTCCCTTGCCCATCAGAGTGCTTATTCCTCCCGAAGGTGTTCCTAGATCAGAAGAGACAGCTGAAAATGTCTCTAAGACTGTAGGAAAACAGCTTCAGCGAAGCCAGTGCTTCTCTTCAAACTTTTCCAATGTGGCCTTCAGCCTTACACACATACACACACACACACACACACACACACACACACACACTTGCAAGGCAAGTGAGCCTTAGATACAAGGTACTCCCAGGAGGTGGGAAGAGTTGGGTATGTGTCCACAAGTCAGGGACTGTTAAGAGTGTTAAGTATCTTAAAACTTGATTTAAAGTTTTCATCTACCAGGAGACACTGCTCTCAGGGACTTGTTTACATCTTGGGTCTGGGAATTTCTTCCCCAGGGATTAGTTTTTCAGTCCTTGCCCATTACTCTCCCCATCATTATGACATCTTCTCGGAGGTTTCAAAACCTTGCCAACAGTGACATTCACCCAATGACCAAATTAAGGTCAGCAGGATCAAAAGCTCAAGATCAATCACTGTTAATGACAGTGACAACATCCTCTGTCCCAGTGTGATAATGTTTACATGACCCCCAGTGACTGGTGAGATCTTCCAAGGCGGTGACTAAGAGTCACACTGGAGTGTTGGGTTGTTCCTCTTTCAGCTGTCCGAGAGTATAGCAGAGTGGAGACTTGCTTAAGCAAACTGAAATGGAGACCAGTCCCGGAAATTTCCCTAGCTAATGAAGCCGGTTCTACCTTGAAAATGAACGTGCTAAGACTGAAAACATGACTGCAGCTTGGGCCTATTGTTTGTAAATGCTTATGGTAGGGGAAAACTGAGCTTAAGCTCCATCAGTCTGAAAGAGCCGCCCGATGCACACTTGACAGCCCAGGACTCTGCATTCAGATGGACAAAGTAAGGCTGTGGCACCGCAACCAATCAGATTCATTATTTAACTCCAGGCCCCTCTTCTCTTCTCTGATGGAGCCCCAAGCCCCTTCCGGTTTTGTACTTTCAAATCTGTGCACTGTTATCTGCTCAAATAATAAATTCTTGAACATCTTAAAATTGTGCCTCTATTTATAATAAGAACAACTAGGAATGAAGGCAGGGGCGGGACAAGGCAGGAGGAGTAAATCCTTAGGACAACACTTTGGAAAGAAGACCCGGCTGCTGTGGGGGGGAGCCAGTGACTGTTCTCAGGGTTCTCTGTTCCCTGCAGCTTTTGTGCTCTGTGGGAGGACTTAGAGAAGGGCTCTAATCCAGTCTGCAGATACTGAGTCCGTGGAAGACCAGCCTGATCTGCTGACTCTGTGGAAATTTGTCTGGGAAGGTCGGGGACTACCTTGCTTAATTAAGCAGGCAGAATTTTATGGGTTTCATGAAGCCTCTTTATTTTTGCTCTTTTAGTGTGTGTGAGTGTGTGTGTGTGTGTGTGTGTGTGTGTGTGCGCACATGCACGTATGCACGTGTGTGTGTGTGTGTGCTCTCAGAGGCCAAAGGGTATCAGAGCCCCTGGAGCTAGAGTTACAGGTGGTTCTGAGCTGGCTGTCGTGGTTTCTAAGAACCGAATTCTAGTCTCCTACAAGAGCAGCAAGTACTGTGAGCTGCTGAGCATCTCTCTGGCCCCCTCCATGAAATTCTTTCAATTTTCACTAATCTTTTGCTCAGCACCAAGTCTCTTGTTTAATATGAGAGCCATCCAGTACAAGAGAACTCAGTGTCGCTACTGTGTGAGGATCTCTATCAGGCATTTGCGTTAGAACAGACATTGATCCGGCAAAGGGCTGATACTGTGCATCTCATGATGGAGAGGAAGGAGGGCAAGACTGGGGGTCCAGGAAAGCATTTCTAGGAATTCCATAAGGATGTCTCTCAGTTCACACAGTTAGACTACGTCAAACGATGTGTCACTGCTGCTCTCTCTGTCGCGGGTTCGAATTCCCCTCCCTGATCCTTGGAAACTAGAACTTGTTGTCTCATCTCTTGCTTGAACTACAACCATCTTAAAAGCGCAGTTAGTTTTAGTCCCTTTCTCGATGGCAGTTACTACCGTCTGTTATGCCCCCACAACACATCTTTGACTGCTTCGGGAAAAATAGAACAGAAAAATCTGTAGACCGAGGAGTCAGATGCCTAGTTTTAATCCATTGCTTGGTACTCCTCAACTTGGCCTCCCGGCAGTGAGGTCTTCTGAGCTTTGGTTTCTCCTGTTAACACAGGTGCACAAGAGCTTTCAACACAGTGCAGTGAGGATTAAGAGTCTGGAACAGCGTCCGGTGCGCATGGAGAACACAGCAAGCTACAGGCCTCCTGAAAAGTCTCCTAACTGGTCTTGCTGCTTTCTTCATCCCCTACTTTGCTTCTTACACAGAAGATTTGCTCTTTGGAGAATATGTTAACAAAGCACTTCCTGCTGGAACAATTCCCATGATCCTCTACAGCTTCTGGAGTTGGCCCTGGCCACATTCCTACCCTCTTCTTCTTGCAGGCAGCCTATGCTTTCTTGGTGGTCACCTGTCTAGCATGGACACATGCAGCTGTGGGCTTCTGGGAATACTGCCTGTAATATCTCTTTTTACCTTTTCTCCTTGTGTGCTGGCCAGTTTGTCAACTTGACACAAGCTTGGATTACCTGGGACAAGCAGAACCTCTAATGAGAAAATCCTTCCATCACGTTGGTCTGTAGGCATGTCAGTGTGGTATTTCCTTTATTAATGTTTGGTGTGGGAAGGACCAGTCATCTCTGACCAAGCAGTCAAAGAGTTGTGTAAGAAAGAGGGTTGATAGCCAGGCAGTGGTGGTGCACTTGGTAGGCAGAGGCAGGCAGACCTATAGTTGGACCAGCTTGTCAGACTCTGGATGACTAGCCCCCAAATAATGACACGGAGACTTATTATTAAGTATGTAAGCTTGACCTTTGTGTAGGCTTGCCTTTAACCAGCTCTTATAACTTAAATTAACCTGTTTCTATTAATCTACATTCTGTCACATGGCTTTTTACCTCTCCTTCATTCTGTATGCCTGACTCCCTCCATGTCTTGCTGGTGTCTTCTGCCTCACCAGATTCTAACCCTGAGTTCTTCTTTCTCCCTGGAAGTCCTGCCTCTTCTCCCCTTCCTGCCTATTGACAATTCAGCTCTTTATTAAACCAATCGGGTGTTGCGAGATGTTTCTATGTATACTAGGAATGTGTTTTATTACCATTGGTTAATAGAGAAGCTGATTTGGCCAATAGCCAGGCAGAAGAGAGCCAGATGGGAAATCCAAACAAAGATAAAGGAAAAAGGTGGAGTTTGGGAGATGCCAGCAGTCACTGGAGAAGCAAGATGTAAGGTAATAAGCCAAGAGTCTGTGATAAAATATAGAATAATAGAAATAGGTACATTTAAAAGAGTTAGTAATAAGCCTGGACCATCAGCCAAATTTTATAATTAATATGAGCCTCTGAGTGTTTATTCTGGAATGGGCAGGGGGAAGAGAAACCTCCAGTTACAATCAGATGCCTTAGGCAGGTAAGGCAAAACATAGACACATCTTCATGCAATGTAAGCGAGTATCCCTGAACATGGATCTCTCTATTTAAGGCCACCATGATCTATAGAGGGAGTTCTGGGACAGTCAGGGTGGTAGGGAATCTCAAAGTCAGCTCAAGATACCCCAAGACCAAGTTATCAGCACAAAGGAGATTTATTTTCCTTAGATGGACAGAGGGCTGGGAATAAGAGACAAAGACAGGAGATAGAGGACAAGGGAGAAGGAGAAGGGAACAAGGAAGAGAGGGACAAATGACTGCCTCTGGATAGAGAGGAGACAGATGTGGCCCATAGGCAAATGGCGATGTATAAAGGTAAAAGCGAAACCCCGTGTTAGGATGGGGTGTTTAATTTTAGTTGGGCGTGTTAATTAAGTGAGTCAATGGCTAGACTTCAATACTCTGATAGCTGGGCCTTGGTTGTCAGCCTCAGGAGGAGCAATTGACCAAGTAAGGGAATAGACCTTAGGGGCAACTTTAGGAATGCAATCTAATGGGTTTTAGTAAGGCAGAGGGAAAAGGGGAGAAGGACAAGACCTCTAAGAGGTTTGTTTGCCAGGCCTGGGATGCCTAGAATCCCTTCAAGGGCTACACAGAGAAATCCTGTCTTAGAGAAGAGAAAAAAAGAAAAGGAAGAAAGAACAGAGGGAGGAAGGAAATAAGAAAGGTAAGTAAGAAGAAAAAAATGAAGAAAGGAAAGAGCAATCAGGTAAGCAATGCACCTCCAGGGTTCTTGCCTCTGGGTTCTTCCATTGGCTTACTGCCCTGACTTCCCCCAGTGACGAACTGTTAACTGGAACTGTAAAATGAAATAAATACATTCACCCCCCCAAGTTTCTTTTTGGTCGTGGTGTTTATCACAGCAGCAGAAAGCAAACTAGACCAGCTTGGCAATCCATTTCGACTCTTCTTTCTCCCAGATCGGATCTGTGTGCTTAGTAGGAACTCCGCCAAGTGTCCCATCCTCAGCAACAAGTCTGCCCTTTGTTTCTTTTGCTCTTATTTCCTGGTATGTGCCCCACACTTAGCCACCTTCCATGTCACAGGGAGCTTGTGGGACACCCCCCCCACCACTCACACTCCACAGGTGGGAGGTCAGCATGCCTGTCTTGCACAGTGGGCTCCTCTAGGACTTCTTTGTGTTCATAGCCCTCCCTCCCCTCCCCAGATGACATCACATAACCTTCTTGTGAACTCTTAGCACAGTCTCTAAAGGAGATGAGCAAAGTCCAGATGTTTAGTCAGCTTCTAAGAGTGGTTGAAAATGAACAAGGGGGATGCAAATGGCGGAGGGGTATGAAGCTGTAAGAGTGGAATTAGCTTGTTTCTGTTACCTGTGTCTCAACAGCTTTTAGAGACCTTAGTACAAGTGTCAGGCTCTAGAAGATTCCTACATTGGGGATTGCTATTTACCTTTTGTGCTTAATTCTCTTTCTGGGAAGCTGTTAAGACAGGGTGCTTACCCTGAAGCAGTAAGATAAATACGCTTCCTTTTCGGGTTTGCAAAACCTCAGATAGAGAACAGGACTGTCTGTAGCTGGTGGCATTGCTGCTGCTTCTGCTTTTTTTTCTTGATGTAGTAATGGATGATGACCTAAGAAGACAGGAACCTATTAAGGGAAACCGCGAACACTTGGTTTTGGATCTTCTAGGTTGAACTTAGCAGTCACTGGCAATTTTATTTATATTTAATTTAATTTACTTATAGAATATTTAATTTTATTTATTTATTTATGATGTCTTTCTTTTGATGCATAGGGTGTTAATTGTATACATTTAAGACTTTTCAAGACAGGGTTTCCCTGTATACAGCCCTGGCTGTCCTGAAGCTTGCTCTATAGACCATGCTGGTCTCAAACTTACAAGGATCCACCTGTCTCTGCATCCTGAGAGCTGAGGTTAAAGATGTGTGCCACCATGCCTCACTGTACTTTCTACTTAATTTATGCATGTGGACTTTTCCTCCTGGCTTTGTGAATTTGTCCCTATAAAGAAGGTGATACTTGGAAGAAAGTAGATGTTACTAGCCCTAACTCAAAGGCCAGGTTCACAGACAGCTTAGACAAAAGGGGGTTGAACATTGGGTTACAGGTACTTATCTGAAAATGAAAAGAAACTCTAAGGTGCAGAAAACCAAACCTTTCTTTTTGTTGTTTTTATTTTTAATTTTGTGTGTGTGTGTGCGCGCGCACGCGTGTGTGTGTATGTGTGTGTGTGTTTCTAAGCACGAGCTAATGCTAGTGGGGGGCAGATGAGGGCATCTGAGTCATATGCCCTGGATCTGGAGTGACAGGTAGTTGTGAGCCGCCCTACATGGATCCTGGCAACCAAACTAGTGTCCTCTGCAAGCATATTATGAACTTAATCGCTGAGTCATCTCTCCAACCACTGAAGCTTTCTTCATCTCTCTCTATAACCAATCTCAGAACAAATAGTCAGAACCAGTCACAGTGCTCAGCCAGATAGTTTCCAAATGTGAATCCTTGACCCCCTCAGAGATTCCAGAACTTCCTAAGATCTCATATCAGCTCCTTGTCTGCCTCAGCTTGGTCTTCTGCAGAACAGAAATCTCATAAAACCAGAGGACTTGACAGCACACACGCTGTAATTCCTCCTCTATTAAACGCTCCTGGAAAGGTCCATCTTGCTAATTGAGGAAGTTTATTGTCCTGTCATTAGAGCACCCAGCATTCTACTCCTGAAGGTTTCATCTCTTCAGGGGAAATTCCTTTCTCTGAGATTGCTGTATCCTGAAAGCCTGAAGCAAGTCTTCCAGAAGTAGCTTTACCCATGATGGAAGGGCTTGACTGAGTTTGACAGCCTTGCCTTGCAAGCAATTGGTAGGACCTGTAGGAATTTCTTGTGTGAGAAGCAGAGGTCTGTAGAACACCATTTTAGCAGCCCCTGCAAACAGTCTCTAGCAAATGTACCACCAAGAGTTTTCCTCCCTTCTTTTAGAAATCTATCACAAAAGAAATAATAACCAGTTAGTTGAATTGTCTCATTCATTCAGGTTAAAGTCAGAGAAGGTCCTGATCTCAATGCCACTTACCCACCAAAAGACCTGTAAGGCCTCCTATGAAACACAATGCCATTATGAAAGGTGGCTGTCAGGAAAGTCATTGTCTAAGCGGAGATGCAAAGCTTGAGACGTATGTGTGCTCACAGTGGGTTGGAATTTTATACAAATCCAATTATGTGGGTGGAATAGTATGCCTGCTGGGTGGAAATTTTTATGAATCATTGAACACAGAGGACTGGTGGGGTGGATAGCTCAGTGCACAATGGTTCCTGTCATCAAGGCTAATGGCATCGGTTCAATCACCAGATCCTGTTGATGGAAGGAGAGAATTGACTCCAACATGTTGTCTCTTGACCTCCATGCATGTGCAAACTCCCTCACCATCACATGTACCCAAACCTAATGTGTAAATGTAATAACAATTAAAAGAAATCCTTTCAAAATGCAGTGAACGTAGAATCAGTTCAGAGTAGAGTTCTTTAAGAGGCATGTTCTTGAAATAAGAAAAGGTCCAATTGACTTTTGAAAAAGAAAAACTTCTGTGGCTCTGGGTTGGGGAGCAGCTCTTTTAGTAATGTGTTCTGCTGTGGCACAATGGTCTTATATCCTGCAAAGTTTTGTGAGTTGTACTGGTTTAATAAAATGCTGATTGGCCAGTAGCCAGGTAGGAAATATAGATGAGGTGACCAGAACAGGAGAATTCTGGGACGAGGAAAGGCTCAGCCAGCAGTCGTCACCCAGATGCAGAGGAAGCAAGAAGAGAATGCCTCACTTATAAAGGTACTAAGCCACATGGCTAACACAGACAAAAATTATGGGTTGATGTAACATATAAGAGTTAATACGAAGCCTGAGCTAGTAAGCCAACCAGTTTATGATCGATGTAGACCTCTATGCGTTTCTTTGGGACTGAGTGACTGAGGGACAGTGGGGTAGAAACCTCTATCAACAAATGGTGCCAACATGGACAACTGCATCCACATAAAACCCGAGAGATCTTGGAAAGGAATTCTAAACATACAAGAACAGAGTTAAGTACGATTTCTTGGTAGCAACATTTTCTCAGGTGGGCTCTGTTTGATGGAGGCAAGTGCATCTCATTTAAGAGAGATTTCCTGACTCAGTTTTAGCTGGCTGCAAAAACCTCGCAGCTCTTTTAAGAGGACCCACTGCAAAACACTTAGTGTTGATGAATAGCCAACCATGTGCATTTTGGTGGTGGCAGGGACCTTGAAACTCCATAGAGTTGTGGCAATAAACATGGCTCTGGCTAGTACCTCTGCCATGAGGCTAGACTCTCAGAAAGCCAAAGAATGAACTGGACCTGATCGTCAAAGCCATGGCTTTAATCCTTGCCATCTCACTTAGCAAATTAAAGACTCATGTATGTAGTCAGAAAAAGAGATACACAGTAAAGATAGATTCAGATGAAGAAAACCTCTAAATGTTTTACATTTAAAAATATATGTAGGTTTGGGAGAGAAATAAAAAGATAAAATCTTTTTAAAAAAGTGAGTAGTTGGGTGTGGTGGCACATATTTTTAATCCCAGCACCTGGAAGGCAGAGGCAGGCAGATCTCTGTGAGTTAAAGGACAGCCTAGTCTACAGAGTGAGTTCCAGGATAGCCAAAGATATACAGAGAAACCTTGTCTCAAAAAACAAAAATTAAAAATAAAAATAAAAGAAATAGAGTTTAAAATAAAGTCACATAAAGATGGAAAATACACAGAGAGTCTAGATACTTTGTTATTGTTTTTTATTTTTTTGATTTTTGAGACAGGATTGTTTTTCTATAGTTTTGGAGCCTATCCTGGAACTAGCTCTTGTAGACCAGGCTGGCCTCGAACTCACAGAGATCTGCCTGCCTCTGTTGCCCGAGTGCTGGGAATAAAGGCGTGTGCCATCACTGCCCAGCTATTGTGTTGTCTTTGAATGGTTTGATGGCTGAGGAAGGAGCAATAGCTGCTAAAAGATATTTGATTACAAATGTTGCTGGATTAATACAACATATATATTTTGAAAATGCTTTGACTTCAAAATTTAAGTCAAAAGATATGTTACTTTGGAAAAGAGATTTTGCTTTTGTTTCCGCAGGAAATGAGAGACTGTGGAATCATTCTGGGTTAAGAAAAATCAGGTTTGATCAAGGAAGAACTCCTGAGAAATCTCCGATAGGAGTGGATGGCCCAGATATCTGAGTTCTACATCCAGAACAGCCGCAAGACTTCTGGTTGAGATGATTAAGCTTCACAGACTATTCCAGTCAGGACTTGATCATAATCCTAAATTTTCTTTAGGTCCCCATAAAATTATCAGTGCCCCCAATCAGCAGGAAGTAGCCTAGAAAACTATGCCCACATTCCCAAAAAACTGGATTATGGATGTTTGTCTATGTTTAGAATGTTGGTTACAAGTTATTATGGATAATGGTCAGGAAAAAAGCTAAACAAAGGAGATTTGATTCAGAGTTCTTGTTTTGAGAAAAAAGGGAGAAGTGCTGTGGGACAATCGTCTTATATCCTGCAAAGTTTTGTCAGTTGTACTGGATTAATAAAATGCTGGTTGGTCAGTAGCCAGGCAGGAATTATAGGCAGGGTGACCAGAACAAGAGACTTCTGGGATGAGGAAAGGCTCAGTTTGCAGTCATCACCCAGATGCAGAGAAAGCAAGATGAGAATGCCTCACTGATAAAGGTACCAAGCCACATGGCTAACACAGATAAGAATTATGGGTTAATGTAAGATGTAAGAGTTAATAAGAAGCCTGAGCTAATAGGCCAACCAGTTTATGATTAATGTAGACCTCTGTGCATTTCTTTGGGACTGAATGGCTGCGGGACCAGGTGGGACAGAAACCTCTGTCAAGAGTGTTTGGTGTACAAGCATGAGGGCCTGTGTTTGATGCCTAGCACTCATAATAAGAAGCTGGATGAGGTGCAAAGTATTCTTAATCCCAACACAAGAGAAGCATGGATAAATGGATCTGACTGTCTGGCCATCCAGCTTGAGGGGATTGACAAACGCTAGATCCCAGTAAGAGATCTTGTGAAAGACATCTGAAATACGGCACAAGAGGTTGGCTTCCTGCCTCTCTATGTGTATACCCAAGCCATTCACACCAACACCCTATGCTACTACAGATTCTAAGAGTCTATCAATGAGACCCTACAATATCCACAAAAGGACAAAATGGTTAAGACTGGAAATTTTGCTACATTGGACTATAGTGGTCTATGGAGTATAAGGCAGTGACAGGAGACAGCACTCAGATCCCAAAGAGAAATTCACCATCATAGAGAGTAGAGTCTGGCAGTGATCTGAACTCTATGAAGCAACACCAACTCAAAGTAAATGAACCAAATTTGATGTGCTTGAGCCTGATTTTCTAAGATTCCAAGGTACTGTGACAGAAACTACCAATCATTCTTATTACAGTGAAGGGCTTAGATATCCAATGGCTTGGTCTCTGTACTAGTAAACTGATTATAGCTGACATGGAGGATATATTTAGGAGGAACAAATAGAGAGGTTGTCTCAGTTAGGGTTTCTATTGCTGCAACGAAATACTATGACCAAAAAGCAAGTTGGGAACAAAATCGTTTATTCAGCTTATGCTTCTACATTGTTGCCAATCACCAAAGGAAGTCAGGGCAGAAACTAAAGCAGGGCAGGGATTTGGAGGCAGGAGCTGATGCAGAGGTCATGGAGGAGTGCTGCTTATTGGCTTGCTTCACACAGCTTGTTCAGCCTGTTTTCTTATAGAACCTAGGACTAACGGTCCAAGGAAGGCACCCAAAATGGGCTGGGCCTTCATCTATTGATGACTAATGAGAAAATGCCTTACAGCTGGATCTCATGGATGCATTTCTTCAACCGAGGCTCCTTCCTCTCTGGTGGCTCTAGCTTGTGTCAAGCTGATACACAAATCCAGCCAGTTCAGAAGTGAAGAAGATGTTGTCACAGTTCAGAGAAGAAAAGAAAGGTTTTGGATGCAACAGTGATGGAGACTCAAGGAGTAGGAAGTGAACTTGTTATAACTTGGTAATTGATCAGCTCTTGGAGAGCAGTGGTTAATTTGTTTGCTATTTGTGTTATGACTATCATAAATGGCAAGGTTAGATTAAGTGGCCAATTATTATTCCCTTCTTGGTGCCACTTGTTTCAGTTGTTTGTTTCTAAAAAGAAAATTATGAAGATGGAGCCTTGACTAGCTTCGCTGGCTCTCAGAATGACTGTGGTTATCATTCTGAGTTTATTGAGTGGCGTCATCATTTTAATTTGCATTAAGTGGCTTTTGGCTATGCAAAGACCCAATTACATTAAAAGCTTGATACCAACTGGTATAGGAAAACAATTATCTGGAGATGGCTGTGACATTAAAAAGAACAAATGTCTGACTGAGAGTTTGCCAAAATTTCCATTGAGTTAATTCTGACTGCCAAAGAATGGGGGGCAGTATAAAAAATAAGAAATATAGACAGCCTTAGCCAAATGATATATCTGTAGATTAAAAGACTAGAGGACATCTGTCTTTGTTTTACTTTGTTTTTAAACTACAACACTCAAAATTAAAAAAAGAAAACTTAAACCAAGAAACACTTGTGCCATCCATATCAATAATGTGTTGTATTACTATCTGTCTCCTTTGACTAGGCAGCACCTTACCAGTGACCATTGTTAGATCAGTGGGAACGTTACCAATGCTATCCTTAAAGAGATCCTGTTCATGGTAGGGAATACATGGCAACACGTTTTATCCTCTATTTCATCCCGCATCATGTCTTATAGACGTTGATACCTCACTGCACGGCTTACCAGTTGGTTAAATGCTAGAACTGTGACTGGAAAGAGTTGTGCTCACACACTGAGAGAGTAGATAGTAGCAACAAAAACAACAGGGCAGAATTCTAGGAGCATGTTGAGGGGGCCCAGAGGGCAGATGCTAACCAGGAAGATGGGAAGGCTGGACAGCAAAGGCTTGGTAGTCCACTTACTTGGTAGTGTGCTTTCACTGCTCTTAGGTTTCCATGACTCATCACATTTGCCATGATAAACACCATGACCAAAAGGCACCCTGTGGGGAGGAAAGGATTTATTTCACTTCTACTTCACATTACAGTGTATCATCAAAGTAAGCCAAGACAGAAACTGAAGCAGGAACCACAGAGGAGCGCTGTTCACTGGCTCTTTCCTCCTGGCTTTCTCAGTCTGTTCTTATAGGACCCAGGACCACCAGCCCAGGGGTAGCACTGCCCCATAGTAGGCTGAATCCTCCCACGCCAATCATCAGTCAAGAAAATGCTTGACAGGCTTGCCCACAGGTCAGTCTGATGGGGGCGTTTTCTCAGTTGAGATTCTCTCTTTCCAAATGACTCTAGCTTAGGTCATGCAGGCATAAAACTAACCAGCACATCAGGGGACCACTATGTGGTATGACGTTTAATGGCTTCTTTTTTATTTTACTGTCTTTAGTGGCTCTTGGTGTCTGGCATTGCCAGCCAGTCTGCTTCATGGGCCTTCTTTATGAGGCTGGGTGAAAAGGCACTCCAGTTCTTGAATGTCCCTGACTGTTCTTGTCTTGAGTTCCACACTGGCTCTTTCTGTTAATTGTGGGCATTGTAGACATTGTCAATAGCTCTTGTCCCTCAGTTCCTCTTTGCTCTGCATTTTCCAGGTCTTGGATACATGATACACGTCTAGGGCTTCACCAGTGGTTATTATGAGGGAGTCTGTGAAATATATAGATATTAGAGACATAAATACATACATGAATCTGGCCCCAGCTTTGTCTTTCACTCTCTGATGTCCACCTTCTGAAATATCCCATGTGTGCTTCAAATTTAGTGCACCGAGAAATCTTCATTGACATCTCACCTGGAAACATGCCTCTGTTTGTCGCCAATGTTTCCAGGGAGACTGTACTGAAGAGGGAAGACCCACTCTGAAAGTGGGTGACACTATTCCATGGACCGGGAGCCTGTATTCTGGATGGCACACAAAGAGAAGAAAGGCGAATACACTGACCACCTACATTCCTGTCTGCTTCCAGACTTTGGGTGCAATGTGACCAGCCGCCTTACATTCCTGTCTTC
Organism: Microtus pennsylvanicus; assembly: GCF_037038515.1. NCBI lineage: Eukaryota > Metazoa > Chordata > Mammalia > Rodentia > Cricetidae > Microtus > Microtus pennsylvanicus. Next base: position 53,591,942 of record NC_134590.1, on the reverse strand, counting down.
CCAGCTCTGTCGACTACCCTCAAACTGTGAACCAAAATAAACCCTTTCTCACAAAAGCAAGAAAGTAATCAATGTACTTGACATTGTTAAAACAATGTTCATCATTTTGTAGATAAATGGCTCATATTCTCCTCTGGAGTGTAAGTCTTTGGGAGAGAGGACTGTTTTTGATCTCTGTACCGCTAAGCACTGCTGGTGGACAGGTACTTCCAGGCTTTGGCCTCTTTTCCAAGGAGTTGAAAACAGGTCCACAGATATATGGAAAAGAAGCAAGAGATAGTAAAAGTTTCCGAGGGATATACTGTCAAGATTGACAATGGACCACACAATTATTAATTCAAGGGTTCCAATTATTGTTCCTATTTAGGGACTCCTTTTGTGGGGTTCAAGTGAAGGAGGATTGGTTATGAAGTGGGTAGCCTGAATGGGTCTCTGTTTTAATTGATAGACTAGGTTATATGATCATTTTTCTACAGCGTGTGCCCCTTCCCCTAATGTATCAAAATTTTTTTTTTATTTTTTGAGACAGGGTTTCTCCATAGCTTTTTTTTTGGAGGGGGTTCTGTCCTGGAACTAGCTCTTGTAGAGCAGGCTGGCCTCAAACTCACAGAGATCCTCCTGCCTCTGCCTTCTGAGTGCTGGGATTAAAGGCGTGTGCCACCACCGCCCGGCCTAATGTATCGAATTTTAATCACATTCATACCCAGTTGTGCATAGGTACAAGATAGTCAATGGGAGATTCCCCCTAAAATTTTGCACCCCAAAACCAGCTGAGGCCATATCAGCTCTTCTCCTTCTTCATGACTGGAAATTTTGGGAATATACTCGAATAGAAGCCACTTAAGTTTGGCTGTTACCAGGAGTGAGGAGGCGTAGACTATTGTTCAGAGATCGGAGTATGTGACTGTTTGCATGTAGTAGGCGAAGGGATTCTGAGATTGGTCAGTGCATTTTTTGGAGAAAGATGTGTGCACAGTGCATGCATGTGAAGGACTTAGGCTTCAAGTGCCATGTAACCTCAAACTCAATGAAAGTCCCAAGAAGACTATCACTTTATCTTGCCTGCTTCATAAGGGTTAGCAGTGTGTTTGCACATAGTAAGTGCTGAATCGACGCTGAACTGCTTTTTCCTCCTGGCTTTTTGGCTTATTTTGACTTCTCTATTAAGAGTTTTAGTTTTGCTATGCTGCCAAGACTGGCCTCAATTTCCTGGGTTCAAGCAGTTTTCCTACCTCAACTTTGCAAGTGCTGGACTTGCAGATGGTGCACTATATCCTCATTTTAAAATGGTCAGTGGAAAACTATTTATATGGTGTGTGTGTGTGTGTGTGTGTGTGTGTGTGTGCGCGCGCGCGTGCGCGCGCATGTGCGCGTGTACGTGCATCTGGAGGTCAGAGGACGAATTGGTTCTCACCTCTCATCACATGGATCATGGGGATCAAACTCAGGTTCTCAGGCTTGGGAAGAGTGCTTAATTGCTAGGCCATTTTGCCAGGCTCCTCAGGCTTTTTTTGTTTTGTTTTAATGATGGTGAAACCATATCAATTTTATGTTCCTGACTCTAACCCTGACTTCTCTTCTTACTTCCAGATTCATGTCTTTCCTTCCCAGTATCAAATGATGCTTAGTAGGCCTAGCATAGGTAGTTAAGTTCTCAGCAAGGATCTGGATTCCTTGGCCTGCCATTCTCTACCTCAGGGCTCTGTCACTCATCCATCTTCCCACAGCACAAACATCAGAAGCATCTCCAATTTGCCTCTTTATTATATTCCACATTGTCTTAGTTAGGGTTTCTATTGCTTTGAAGAGACACCATGACCCATGGCAACTCGTAAAGGAAAACATTTGATTGGGCCTGGCTTATAGTTCAGAGGTTTAGTTCATGCTCACCATGCCAGGGATTATGGTGGTGTGCAGGCAGACACAGAGCTGGAGAATAACTGAGAGTTCTGCATCTAGATTCACAGGCAGCAGGCCGAGGACGGACACTGAGCCTGGCTTGAGCATTTGAAACGCCTAAGCCCACCCTCAGTGAGACACTTCCTCCAACAAGGCCATATAATTTCCAAGAGGGGAACAACTCCTAATCTCTTGTCAAGTAGTGGGCATTCCCTAATGTCTAAGCATTCAAATCTACGAGCCTATGGAGGTCATTCCTATTCAAATCACCACACACATCACACTGAGTAAAAATATTCTTAAGGCTTAACCTTAGCATGTATGTGAAACCTGAGAATTTTCCAAATTTTCTATCAATCCATATTGGGTCAAGTCATAGTCTGTTCTTGCTAGATTTTGGGTGTCTTCTCTCTGACTGTTACATGTCTATCCTGCTCCTCCCTGGTCAGCCCCTTCATAGAGTCCCACTCCTTAACCAAACTCACCACATCCTTCAGCAGTTTTTCTACACCTTTCCTATCATCTTTTCTCATGATTGGACGCTCTCTGTACAGCCCCACTTCCTGCACTTGCCAAAGGTTCGCGTTGGCAGGGCTCTCATTGGCTCTTACGTGTGCTCTGAACACTATTCTGGAAATGTCTATGGTCATTGTATTGCTTGCTTCCAACTCTTTGAAGTAGTCACTTCTGGAAAGAAGACTAATGGCCAACTTGAAGAGATCTAGAGTCATCTGGGAGACCCAGCCCTGAGCATGCTGTGGGATTATTTTGATTAGGCTTGCTGAGGACCCACCCACCCACTCTGTGGTTATGGCACCATTCTCTTGAGTGGGATCCTGGATTGTATAAAAGGGGGCTACTGAGCTGAGCACAAAAGTTCATTGCTCTCTGTGTCCTGACTATGGATGCAATGGAGACCAGCAGTCTCAAGCTTCTGCTCTCATGACTTTCCTGCTTTGACAGACTGTACTCTTGAACTGTAAGCCTTTGAACTGTGAGCCCAAAGGAACTCCTCCTCTGACTTGCTTTTCTGCAGGGATATTTTATCACGGCAATAGGAAGTGTAAACTAAGACACTATTCAAACACATTCCCAAATGACTCCCTGCTCACCTCCCCTGATTTATTTTCCTTTTACTGCACAAGCCTTAATATTTTTATGCATTTACCAATCATCTCTTCTTCTTAGTATATAAGCTCCCTGAGGATCAGGTTTTTGTTCATCATGGTCTTCCCCCAACCCCACACAATGGCAGCATCTGGAATAGTTCCTAGACTATAGTAAATCTCGTTGAGTATTTGATGAGTGAATGAGTTCTTCTCAGTCCTGAAGGTGATGATTCATCCTTGGCTCCACAGTTGAGCCCCTTATGTGGAGTCACCAAGCCCTTTGGAGTCAGCCTTGTGTTTATTCAATTAACATTTACTGAGTGCAAACTGCCTTACTGTGTGTTTATCATTGGCCTGCTTACTTCCCACAAGTCCTGTATCCAATCAGATAAGTGATACAGCATGAACTCTGTAAGCTGTAAGGCACCACACAGATGTCACTTGCTTCCCCGCACAGTGACACTAATTAATGACACTAATTAATGTTGTTTCTACGCCCAGTTCCAATGGGAGCTTCTAACTAATCTTCTGCTTCCAGATTCTCTCTAGATAATATATTCTGCACGCTGCTGCCCATTTAATCTTCTTAACGCATTGCTGTAATTATGTCCTTTCATTTATAAAAACATTGATGGCCTTCCAATTTCTGACCAAATAGTCCACAATCTCCTTGGCTTGCATCAAAGAACCTCTTCCACCTGGCTACTCACCACCTTCACTGTTCCCCATCAAAACCTTTGATTTTTTTTTATCAAACACATGGCCCACTTGCCTTTCCCTGAGCATCCTTGACATTCCCCTTCTGTACTCTGTGCATGTTCCTTCTGTAATTTTTGTCTCTTTCATTGCTTTATGTGCATGCAAGAGACATAAAGCTACCATCCTGGGATTTTTCCCACTTGTTTGTTTGAGACAGGGTCTCTTGTAACAGAGGCTGACCTTGAACCCATGATCTTGTCTCCATCTCCTGAGAATTGAATTGCAAGTGTGAGCCACCATGCTTAACTCTGGGATTTTCCACTTTCAGGTGATCTTTCTGAACTCACTTTTAAGGCATTTCCTTCCTACTGAGGGAATATTGTTTTCTTTCCTTAGAATGGGAAGAAAAGAAAGAGGTGCAAATGACATGTTTGGTTGTCCCATCTTCTCTGTCACCATTCTGAGTTGAAGGGTGGGGGAAAGTCTGGCATCTACTTGTCCAAGTGTCTCTGCTTGTTTATTCTCCATTCACAACAAGCCATGTGGGTCTCTTTCTGGGAGCCCCTGGCCAGCAGTATATATTCACGGCTCCCACCTCCAAGTGTGATAGTTTTGATTTGTCATCGTGACAGAATCAAGAGTCACCTAGGAGATACACTTCTAGCAGCTTAAGTGAAAGAATTTCTAGATTAATTTAGCCGAAGTGAGAATGTGGACACTAAATATGGACAGCATCATTCTGTGAGCTGGGACCCGGACTGAATGGACGTGAGAAAGCCAGCAAAGTGCCAGCTTTCTTGTGTCTGCCTCCTAGTGGTGCACGCCATAGGACCAGTTACTTTACATTCCTGCCACCATGACTTCTGGGACACGCTCTCATCCAGTGTTGGCTGGATGAGAGGACTCCAGTACCACACCCTTTCTCTGTGTTTAGTGTAGTACTTCCCACAGTTGGTAATTATTCCTATTTTATTTATCTTTGCCTCCTTTCTACAACTAGAATGTAAGGCATCTGAGGAGCCAGTCCTGGTTGTCTCCTTGTAGTAGTCCCAGAGTCTAACATTTGCTTGGTGTTTAGCAAGTGCTTAGTAAATATCTGGAAATAAGAGAACAGCTATCTTAGTGAGAGTTTGCTGTTTGAAATTATATAGTGGGAACCAAATGTCAGTGGCCATGCGTTGGATGTGTGGATTATTAACCTGAGAGAATTCTGCTGTGGGGTTACAGCACCCAGCTGTGATATTTAGGAAATGGTGTTCTAACAACATCACTCGTTTGGTGTAGGGTGTCTTGGAGGTTCATGAACATCTTCTAATGTTGAGTGTCCTGATAGTTGCATGACTACAGATATGCTATAAACCAATGAATTGCATACAAAAAGTGGATGAGCTAAATCCTATGCAGATAATATAATAAAAGAGTGATAAAACTAAAATAATAGGAGTCTGAAATAAAAAATTTCAGGAGATGTCAGGTGGTGGTGGCACACACCTTTAATCCCAGCACTTGGGAGGCAGAGACAGGTGGATCTCTGTAAGTTCAAGTCCAGCCTGTTCTATGAAACAAGTTACAGGAAGACTCCAAAGCTACAGAGAAACCCTGCCTCAAAAAACCAAAAGAAAAAAAATAGGAGACAAAAAATTGACTAAACAGTACCATTTCATTGATGCCTAATTTTGGTTGTCAACTTGATATAACTTGGATGAGGGAACCCCAAATTGAGAAATTGCCTACATCAGATTGAACTGTAGGCATGTCTGTGAAAATATTTGCTTGATTGCAATTGATACAGGAAGGTTCAACCCACTGTGGTTGGTACCATCCCGAGGCAGGCGTATGCTATATAAGAAAGGTAGCTGAGTGTGACCCTGGGAGCAAACCCGTAAGTAGCATTTCTTCAAGGTTTCCGCTTCAGGTCCTGCTTGAATTCTTGCCCTGATTGCCTTCCGTGATGGATTTTGACCTGGAAATGTAAACTAAATAAACTCTTTCCTCTTATAAAATGCTTTTAGTCAGAATGTTTTATCATGGCAACAGAAAAACAAACTAGAAAATCCCTCAACCCTGCATATTCCCATACTCAAACAGTATTTATTTATTTAAAATAATTACATTTGCATACTTATTTGCTGTGGTGTGGGTGTAGAACTCAAGAGACAACTTTTCAACTGGGAGTTGTTTCTCTTTCTCCACCATGTTTGAACCCAAGTTGTCAAGCTTGGTGGTAAGCACCTGTTGTAATAGGAGCAGCAACTCAAACCTTCATGTCTAACATTCTCCATTGAATAAGAACAGAGAAAACTGAGGCAAGGGTGATAATCAGGGCAAGTTTCCAGTCAACTATATAATAGCCCCAGAAAGTGGAAGTCTCAGTATTTAAACATTAAATGCAAATATCTCCCTGGGTATCAAAGTGCCTTTCATTTAAAGAGGAGAATTACCAAAGAGAAACCAGAGCACAGTTCCCATCAATCAGTTGGATTCCAGTATGAGTTTCTGACGTGGGAGATATAAGATGCCAACACTAAGAGAACAGGGAACGTTTTCCATTTAGAAATTGCAGTGGGCCAGTTATTCACCCTTCTGCCAAAACCTGCTTCTTGCACAAGAGACCGTGAAGAATGGAACAAACATTTGGGACACTGGGTTAGAAAACTGGACTAAACACACTCTTGCACTGTTCCTACCAGCTCTGACTTCACCTCTTGCAGCACCCCCATCTGTTGGAGACAAAATCCCACATAGCACAACATTATAGATTGAATCAGTTAGCCACTGCAAAGTACCTCATATTCTAGAACTCATCTTTATCTTCTAGGATACAGATTAATGTTGGCCATCAATCATGTGGATTGGTGGTAAAACTGGTTATGTATCATATAAGTCACAATATTGTCATAAGGCATAAATAATGTATGTGTCTACATGTGTGAGAGCTATGAATGTTCATATCTTCTTCCAAATTCATGTTGAAAGTGAATTCCCACCTAATGACATTAAAGGGAAATGCTGAGCCCCCATTTTATAATACAAGGACTCTGAACTACAGGAATCACTTTCTTGCCATTCTGTCCCTTCCATCATGTGAAGACACAGCATCTCTTTCTTCTGGAGGATGCAGAAGGTAGGCTCCCACAGACAACATTTCACTGTCACCCTAATCTTGACCTTCCTGGCTTCCAGAAGTTTGATAAATAAGTGTGCATTGTTGATAAATTATCCAGCTTGTGTTTTGCAGAAGCACAAATAGCCTGGGAGAAAGAGAGAGAAAGCTTAGAACATTGTAGGCTTAAACAAGTAATTATTGATAGGTATAAAGTGTATCCTGCTATAAAAAAACCCATGCCTCTTATTTTACTAGTACTTTCCCCAACAAGATATATTATTAAAAGAGTCTGTGTTTTACGTAAGGATGCCTTAGACTTTCCAGATCAATATTTATGGTGTTAATCTTGATCTATTGGTGAAGCCCAGTGGACGGATGCTGGCAGTAACTAGGCCTGATCTTGTCATGTATGTCTCTTTACTTAGAAATTGTTTGAAGGAATCCTGTGATGGTTGGTTGTTTTTCTTTGCTTATCTTTCTTCTCTCCCTTCCTTCCTTCCTTGCTTCCTTCCTTCCTTCCTTTCCTCCCTCCCTCCTTCCCTTCCTCCCTCCGTCCTTCTGTCCTTCCTTCCTTCCTTCCTTCCTTCCTTCCTTCCTTCCTTCCTTCCTTCCTTCCTTCCTTCCTGTCTTCATTTCTTTTTCTTTTTCTTTTTGACAACTTATCAAACTAAGGGTGTGGAAAGAGGGAACCTCAAGTGAGAAAATGGCTCCATCATGTTGTGTTGACAGAAGTTTCTGTCCTGCCTGGTACCATAGCTGTTCAGTTCCAAAGAAACACACATAGGCCTACATTAATTATAAACTTGTTGGCCTATTAGCTCAAGCTTTCTTATCAACTAATTCTTGCATCTTACATTTACCCATAATCTTGTCTGTGTTAGCCACATGGCTTGGTACCTCTTATCAGTGAAGCATTCTCATTTTGCTTCCTCTGTGTCTAGGTGACAACTTTAGACTGATCCTTTCCTCTTCCCAGAATTCTCCTGTTCTGGTCATCCCACCTATACTTTCTGCCTGGCCAATGAGCATTTTATTAAACCAATATAAGTGACAAATCTTGACAAGGTACAAGACCATTGTCCCACAGCAATGTTGCCTGTAGGCAGGTCTGTGGAGGCACATCTTTAGTTATGATTGACATAGATGAATGGTCCCACCTGGTTTGCATAATAAAGGAAGTTAAGCAAGTCACAGGGAGCAAGCCAGTAAACAGCTTTCCTCCTTGGTTTCTGCTTCAGTTCCTGCCTTAAGATTTCTGCTCCGATTTCCCTTCATGATGGACTACAAGCTGTAAGTTGTGATAAAGCTTTTCTTCCTCAAGTTGTTTTTGGTCATATTCTTTAACACAGTATTAGAACAAAACTAAGGCAAATCCCAAAGAGGGAAAAAAGCAGAGGCAGACAAGGATAAACGGAAAGATTTGCACTGCTGTAGCAGCCATTTCCCAACAAGTATCATGCTGAAAAAGGCTGGCTGTTCTAAGTGTCTAGAGATAACTCTCCACAAAACAAGATCCTATATAACCAGAGCTGCAAGGAGAGAGAACAGCTGACATACCCTCTTGCCAATACTTCCCATCCAACTCAAGAATAAGGAACAGTTTGCCAGAAAGTATCGACCTGTCAAGGAACTGGGTCACAGAAAAGACCCTGGTAACTCAGCATGAAGAGGAGGTGGCCAGTATGACATCATTGATTTATAAAAGGTACAGGCTATTTTGAGGAGCATGTGGGTGAGTTGTCAATTGCATCAGCCTAGCTATTATTGCTCTTGACAATACAAGATTAGTCATCTTGAGTCCAGACGACTGCACAGCATTCCCAGATCTGCTTTGTAGTAATTATGATTTGTGAGAAACTCTGCACTGTTGGAGTTGCTAACTGAAAGATCAGTGGGTACACTTTGGAATAAACCAGTTCCTGGTCATTAGCTGTGATGGCTAATCTTGGTTGTCATCTTGATATACCTGGGAAGAGGAAACCTAAAGTTGAAGAATTGTCTCTGTCAGATCAGCCTGTGGGGAGGAACCAGTTCAAGGTCAGAAGCACCATTCCTAGGCAGGGTGGGCCTGGCTGTGCAAAAAACGTGTTGTAGAGTTCCTGGGAGTAATCTGGTTAGCAGTGTTCCATGATGCACTGCTTCAGTTCCTGCCTCTAGTTACTGCTTGATCCCCTGCCCTGACTTCACTTAATAATGGACTGTACCCTGAAAGCTGAAATAAAGCCTCTCTTCCCCAAGCTACCTGGGGTCAGAATGGTTTATCATAGCAACAAAGAGGAAAACCAGAACAAAAATCAGTTAGTTCCTGGTCATTAGTTCACCTTAAAATGGCAGATAATAAAGTGAGACTTAACACTCTGAAACTCTTCGGTCCCTTGTTGATCTATCACAGAGTCTGGTGGCCTGTTCAGCGCAAGGAAATTGGCAGCTATAGCTAGTGAAGAGAAATGGGGGAGGGACTGCACAATTCATGCCCTGCCCAAGCTTCCCAAGAGAAAGAAGACAGAGCAGGCAGCAGGAACTGCCTGGTAGAAGTGGCTTCTATTATCTGTTTCCTGGGTAGTTTAAATGAAAACCTTTTCAATAGCTCTGCATCCTGTAACATGTAGGACTGCTATAACAGAATACCTTCAGCTAGGTAATTTATAAAGAACAGAAAAGTATTGGCTTGTATTTCTGAAGACTGACTAACCCACTATCAAAGTGCTAGATTCTAGCAAGGACTTCTGCACTGCACTGTGGCAAACTCACTTTTGTGAGACAGTTTATAAAGGCATGGATCTGTTCAAGAGAACAGAGCCCTCATGGCCTAGGTACCTCTCGTTAGGTATCACCTCCCAGGTCAGTCACATTAGGCATTAAGTTCTCAACACTTATATTTTGGCAGTGCACATTCAAACAATAGCCGTGAATTAGTTAGAGCTCTCCAGAAAAAAACAGGAAGAGACAGGATCATAGATCCATAGATGTTAATGCCTATGACTTTATGGATATTATCCATCATCTGCCTGCCTGCCTGCTTACCAGCTTGCCTGTCTAATCTATCATTTGTCTATCTAGTTTTATTCGCTTATACAATGGCTGTGGAGGATTACTGTAGGCCAGATACTGTATAGTCTGCCAGGCTGAACGCCCCAGGGAGGAGCTGCAGTTGAGTTCAAAGGCCATCTGCTGGCAGAATTCTGTCCTGTTTGTTGAAGCCTCCAAGTGATTGGGTGAGGTCATTCATATTACAGACAGCAGCTACTGTATCTAAACTCTGCTAACACAAATATTAATCTCACCCAGAAAACATCTGGGTGAATATTTGATGAAACATTTGATCACAGTGGCCAAATGGACACTTCAGTAACCATTACATAGTGTGAAACATTATGGTAGTGTTGTTGATGCTGCTGTTTATATCTGAGCAAAAGCTGCCAAGAAAAGCAAACAACTTAGGGGTGCTTCTAGATTAAAATATTAAATGAAGAAGGGTGTAATGAATGGAAAGATATCACCTCTCACACACAGAGGCCAATAAGATCTCTCTCTCTCTCTCTCTCTCTCTCTCTCTCTCTCTCTCTCTCTCTCTCTCAGATTCAAGCAATAAGGCAGAATCAGGCCTTTCCTATGAGATACCCCGAACTCCAAACTGACTGGCCCCTCTGTAGAGTGTTGCCTTCTGCCACAGCTGGTCCAGAGCAGGCTCAGTTTGGCTTTTCTGTTACAAGTCCTAGTTCTATACAGTGGTTATCCCAAATTTCTCTCAGTTCCTGGCAGCTCCAGCTTTGCCTAGTCTGGCTTGCCTGTCAGTATGAGGGGTACCTAGGTACAAAGCCTCCAGGTCTGTAGCATTGCCTTCAAAACTGCGTGTGCATCCTTTCTGTTATGATCTGCTGGCTTGGTCTGTCACCTGTGTACCCTGTCCCTTTAAGAGACAAGCCCGCCCTCTCCCTCCATTTCTGCCAAGGGAAGCAGATATCCCACCTCCTCCAGTGCTCTCTGTCCCTCTTCAGAAGAGATGGCTGCTCCTTTTCTCCCTCACCTCTGTTTCTCTTCCCCCCTTCCCCTTCCCTTCCATAACCCACCAGATAAACCTGTCCACCTTCCCTGCATGGTGTCTATCCTTCTCTCGCCCATCGTGGCTCCTTGTGAGACCTGCTGCCCCATTGCCAACCAGCCAAGATCTCTTACCCACAGCCTGGAACCCACAGAGGCCTCCTGTGGTGGGACCTGGCTGCCCCCGTGGCCTGCTGCTGCCCCTTGGAGTACTGCGCTATTTTATCTTTTTTTTTTTTTTCGAGACAGGGTTTCTCTGTGGCTTTGGAGCCTGTCCTGGAACTAGCTCTGTAGACCAGGCTGGTCTCGAACTCACAGAGATCCGCCTGCCTCTGCCTCCCGAGTGCTAGGATTAAAGGCGTGCTCCACCATCGCCCGGCTATCTTTTTTTTGTTATGTTTTTATTAAAACATCATTTTTATTGTTCTTATGAGCTATACATTTTCCCCACTCCCCTTCCTTCTTTTCTTCTCTGCTCCCACCCTCCCCCATAATACCCAAGCTCCCAATTTGCTTAGGAGATCTTGTCTTTTTCTCCTTCCTAGGCAGATCCATGTATGTTTCTTTTAGGGTCCTCTTTGTTTTCTAGGTTCTCTGGGGTTGTGGGTTATAGGCTGGTTATCCTTTGTTATATGTCTAATAACTGCTTATAAGTGAGCGCATATTATATTTGTCTTTTAGGGTCTGGGTTATCTTATTAATGATGGGTTTTTTTTTGTAGTCTATTGGCCTGCAAATTTCAAGATGCCATTACATTTTACCACTGAGTGGTACTTCATTCTGTAAATGTACCACATTTTTTTTATTCATTCTTTGTTGAGGGATATCTGGATTGTTTCCAGTTTCTGGCTATTACAAATAATGCTGCTATGAACATAACTGAGCAAATGTCCTTGTGTTATGATTCAGCATCCTTTGGATATATGCCCAAAAGTGGTATTGCTGGGTCAATTGATTGATTGATGAATCAATCAATAGATTGATTCTTAATATTCTGAGAAACCACCGTACTGGTTTCCAAAGTGGCTACACAGGTTTGCACTCCCACCAGCAATGGAAGAGTCCTCCCTTTACCCCACAACCTCTCCAGCATAAGTTGTCATCAGTGTATTTGATCTTGGCCATTCTTACAGGTGTAAGATGCTTTCTTTTTTTTTTTCATTGTATAATTTTAGATTCTTTGTCAAAAATCAGGTGTTCATAGTTGTGTGGATTGATATCAGGGTCTTCAATTCGAACCCATTAGTCCTCCTGTCTGTTTTTATGCCAATACCAAGCTGTTTTCATTACAGTAGCTCTGAAGTAGAATTTGAAGTCAGGGATGGTGATGCCTCCAAGAAGTTCTTTTATATGAGTTGTAGAAGTCTCTCACTAATAGTAAGTGGGGCTTGATGTGTGATCTAAGATTTTGGTAATATTTCTTTTACAAATAAGGATGCTCTTATATTTGGGGCATAGATGTTTAGAATTAAGACCTCATTTAAATGGATTTTTTTGTGATGTGGCGACCCACAAATGTGAACCTGTTCCACCTTCACTGGAGGCAGGAGAGTCTGAGCTTATTTTTGCTCTTTCAAAGTTGTTGACAACAGGTGTGGCCACACCCTGACCCAGGGTGTGGTTACTGGTGTTTTGGACATTAAGATAGCCCATAAAGATGGATTTACTCCACCCTGACCAAAGGTCAGAAAATTCAAGCATACTCCTGTTTGTTTCTTAATTTAAAATAGGAGATTTGACATAGGGAGTGGCTGTCTACAGGGTACTTGGTCTAGGGTTTATTCACTGCATATTCTTCCCATGACATCAAGTGCTTTACTCAGGAAATAATGGCTTGATGCCTCAAGTATTGAAGCAAGTAACTGTTGGTTGTCCTTTGTGTCATGTTGGTCTCTTGTCTTCGTCCCTCTCTTTTGCATTGGGGTATTAAAGCGTATACAAAATAAATGTGTGTGAATTCAGTATTGACTGAGTTGCCCTCTGGTACTATCCTGTGTCTCTGTATTTCTTTCATATCTTTGTTCTTCCTACTTAATGTTTCTAATCCACATGCCCCAATCCTGGGACTTACAAACCTGTCATGGCTGGACCACCGCAGAAGTCCCCACAAAAGAGCAATATGGCACCACCAGAATATGATAAATATAATATGTGATAAATATGAAATGACCTTCTTTATCTCTTCTGACTAATTTTAGTTTGAAGTCTATTTTGTTAGATATTAGGATAACTACACCAGCTTGTTTCTTAAGTCTATTTGATTGGAAAATCTTTTTGCAACCCTTTACTCTGAGGTAATGTCTATCTTTCTAGTTGAGGTGTGTTTCTTGTTTGCAGCAGAAGGATGAATTCTGTTTTCATATCCAATCTATTAGCCTGTGTCTTTTTATAGGTGAATTGAGTCCATTGGTACTAAGGGATATAGATGATCACTGATTACCAGTTCCTGTTATTTTTGTTTTTGTTGTTGTTCTTGGTTTTGTGTGTGCATTTCCCTTCTTTGGATTTGCTGTAGTGGGGTTATCTATTGCCTGTGTTTTTGTGGGTGTAGATAACTTTCTTGGGTTGGAATTTTCTTTCTAGTACTTTCTGTAGGGCTGGACTTATGGATAGGTATTGATTAAATCTGGTTTTGTCATAAAATATCCTGTTTTCTCCATCTATATTGATTGAGAGATTTGGAGCTTGTCCTGGAATTAGCTCAAACTCACAGAGATCTGTCTATTTCTGCCTTCTGAGCGCTGGGATTAAAGGCATGCACCAGTACCACCCAGCTCCATTAAGTTATTTTTAAGGTAGTTTTCTTCTGCTTCACCTGTGTTGTGGTGTTTAGGTCTTGCTGTTGTAGAACCACCAGTTTCTGGTGGTGCCATATTGCTCTTTATTATGTTGAGGTCATTAATGATAGTGTTTTGATTCCATTGCTTAAAACATTCTCTCTTGTCCTTGGCAATTAACATCTCCAGGCCCCGGTCTCAGGAACCTATATTTCTATGTTCTCTTGGTGTAGATGAATACTGAATGTTCTACGGTGAAGTCACATCTGTCTATTGTAATGCTTTCACATGGTAAATGCTATTTCATTCTTGGCTTCTTTCCCACAATATAGTACTTTTGAGATCCATCCATTGTGTTGCATAAATCAGTAATTTGTTCTTCCATGGTACTGCTTGTACCAGTGAATGCTAACAATACAGAAAAAAAAAAGAAAACACTAAGGACAGTTCACACTCATTCACACTGCATATTAACATTGTGTTCCCATTGTGGTGTGGGAGAGTGGTCTGTATTCTGTCAATTATATTTTAAATAAACACTCATTGGTCAGTAGCCAGGCAGGAAGTATAGGCAGGACAACCAGATAGGAAGTAGAGGTGGGTCAAGGAGAACAGGAGGATTCTGGGAAGAAGAAAGCTCTTTCTGCAGTTGTGAGCCCCCCACACAAGAAACAAGATGTGATTGCCTCACCGAAAAAGGTACCGAGCCATGTGGCTAACACAGATAAGAATAATGGGCTAATTTAAGCTATAAGAGTTAATAAGAAGCCTGAGCTAATGGGCCAATCAGTTTATAGTTAATGTAGACCTCTGTGTGATTTCTTTGAGACTTAACGACTGCAGGAACCAGGCAGAACAAGGACAGAAAACTCAGTCAATACCATTGCAAGAAAACTGGTCCCACAACCAAAGCACACAGTGAGTTGTTTCCAACAGTTAATTATTATGCATAAAATTGCGATGAACATTCAGGCACATACACATATTTTAATTTATTTTTATTGTATCTATATTTCTATGCTGAAGAGTATGATGAACTGTAAGTTTATGAGAAATTGCTAAGCTGTTTTTCACAGCAAAGTTGGTTTGTGGCTTTACCAATATCGATAATGCATGCCTATTTGATTTTACCCATTCTTTGAGAAGAAGAGTTTTATTTTAATTTGTATGAATTAGTTTCATTTAAATATTTGGGCACATTTTAAATATGTGTTTAGCATCTTGTTGAGTTATAGAGTTCCTTTTGTAGTCTGAAGAAAAGTATATGTCAGATATATGTGTTGAGAATATTTTCTTCAAGTATATAGCTTATATATTTTTGGTATGTATGTGCATGTATATGGTATACCTGCATGTATGCTCACATATTTACAGGCTTATGTGTGGGCAGCTGTGTGTGCACATGCATGTATACTCCAAGGTTGATGATCGGTTCCTTACTTTACCGTTCTCCATCTTATATATTGAGGCTAAGTCTCTCACTTGAAATCAGAGCTCACTCATTTGGTTGGCCTAGCCAGCCAGTTTGCCTCAGGGATTTCCTGCCTCTGTCTCCTTAGCATTGGGATTACACCCAATTGACACACCTACCCAGTACTTATGTGGGTTCTGAGGATACACACTCTGGAACTCATGCGTGTGAGTCAAACACTTTACCTCATTGAGCCATCACCACAGGCCACTGTGGCTGGTCTTCACATTTTATAGTGTCTTTTTATTTTTTATTTATTTATTAAGGATTTCTGCCTCCTCCCCGCAACCGCCTCCCATTTCCCTCCCCCTCCCCCGATCAAGTCACCCTGCCTCATCTGCTCTAAGAGCAATAAGGGTTCTCTGACCTGTGGGAAGCCCAAGGACCGCCCACCTCTATCCAGGTCTCCTAAGGTGAGCATCCAAACTGCCTAGGCTCCCCCAAAGCCAGTACGTGCAGTAGGATAAAAAACCCACTGCGATTGTTCTTGAGTTCTCAGTATTCCTCATTGTCCTCTATGTTCAGCTAGTCCGGATTTGTCCCATGCTTTTTCAGACCCAGGCCAGCTGGCCTTGGTGAGTTCCCGATAGAACATCCCCATTGTCTCAAGAGAGGCCCTATCATACAACAAAAGTATATGCTCAACTATGTTCATGGCAGCATTGTGTGTAATAGCCAGAACCTGGAAACAACCTAGATGCCCTTCAACGGAAGAATGGATGAAGAAAGTATGGAATATATACATATTAGAGTATTACTCAGCAGTAAAAAACAAGGACTTCTTGAATTTTGCATACAAATGGATGGAAATAGAAAACACTATCCTGAGTGAGGTAAGCCAGACCCAAAAAGAGGAACATGGGATGTACTCACTCATATTTGGTTTATAGTGTCTTTTTAAAAGGGCAAGTATTGTCAGGGATGGTGGCACATACCTTTAATCCCAGCACTTGGGAGGGAGAGGCAGGTAGATCTCTGTGAGTTTAAGGCCAGCCTGGTCTACAAGAGCTGGTTCCAAGACAGGCTCCAAAGCTAGAGAGAAACTCTGTTTTGAAAAATCAAAACAAAATATTATAATAATAAGATAAAATAAATAAAAATAGCAAGTATTAAATTTTGATAATGTCAAAGTAGTCATTTTTTTTCATAGTGTGTCTTTTGTGTTCTAACCTAAGAAATCTTTGACTAACTTCAAGGCTATCAGAACCTTTTTAATGCTTTCTTAGAAAAAAGCATTGAAGGATTCCCACCTTTCATAGAAAACGTAAAAGCAGCTCACAGATATTTTACAGTTATAATTTTGTCTTCAGGTCTCATAAAGCATGAGCTACTTTTATTGTATGACATGGCTATTTCCAAAACCTTGACATTTTCCAGCAAAGTCAATGAATCTTACATGTTTTTTTGTATAATTATCTTTCTTTTTTAATTTTTAATTTTTATTGATTATATTGAACTATACATTTTTCTCTGTTTTCCTCCCTTTCTCTCCCATCCCCTTCAACCCTTTCCCATGGTCCCCATGATCCAAATTTACTCAGGAGATCGTGTCTTTTTTTACTTCCCATGTAGATAAGATCCATGTATGTCTCTCTTAGGATCTTCATTGTTGTCTAGGTTCTCTGGGATTGTGATTTGTAGGCTGTTTTTTTTTGCTTTATGTCTAAAAACCACTTATGAGTGAGTACATATGATATTTTTCCTTCTGGGTCTGGGTTACCTCACTCAATATGATGTTTTCTAGATCCATCCATTTTCCTGCAAATTTTAAGATGTTATTATTTTTTTCTGCTGTGTAGTACTCCATTGTGCAAATGTACATGTTTTAAATCTATGTCTAAACTCCTTATTCTCCTGCCTTGTGGTGTTTGTCTTGGCAACCATATCACACTGTCTTTGTTACTTGTAGCTTTAGAATATGTTTAAAAAATTAAAAGATAAATACAGAGTAATAGTTATCAGTAATAAATACTAACTGCCAAGAAAGTTATACAGCAGGGCAGTGGTGGTACATGTCTTTAATCCCAGCAATCTGGAAGAGGCAGGTGGGTCTCAGTTCCAGGACAGCCAGCGATACACAGAGAAATCGTATCTAAAGAAAAACAACAACAAAAGAAAATAATACAGCTTTGGCTTTTTGTTGTTGCTTGTTTCATAATTCCGTCCTTTGGATCTTTTGTGAATATATAAATATTCTGTTTGCAGAATCTTTTGTGTTTTGTGAATCTTTCCAAAATACCTGCTGGGATTCTGATTGGAAAGAGCTACATCTTCATAGTGTTGATTCTTCCAGTCTGTGAATGGCACTCTCTATCAATTTACCTCTCCTTTCATTTGGTTTTGAATGAAATTGTTTTAATTTATGCATGGACAGGTTTTTTTTTCTTCAAACTAAATCTAATAGATCCATCCGTTGGGTGTAGAGTGCTAGTTTCCTCCCTATGACCTTAAATTTCTTAGCTACTTAGGTGGATTGCCTTATAGTTAAATTTTTAGTTTTCTAGCTGGAAATAAAGGTCATAGACCTGCAATCCCAGTACTCAGAAGCTGGCCACAAAGAGGTTTGGGAACTCAAGGTCCTGATTGGCTACAAAAGAATTCAAAGCCGTCCTGGTTAGTGAGATCTTGTCTCAGATATCTCTCCCCACTCAAAATGAGTTTTCTTTTTAAGTGAAGCCCAAGAAGGGCTGACTCCCCTCTGTGTTAGCGCCTTGGAGAGGTTGACAGCTGCTCCCGGAGCTTTGGAGCAGCAATGGCTGCCGTCTCGTTATGTGTTGTTGCATGCTGCCATCTAGTGAGGGCCATGGGCTTGGTGGGACGCGGAGCTGGGCCGGTGATTGCACACTTGTGAGTTCTGGGTCTGAATGTTGCTGATATCTGTGACTCCTTCGAGTAAAGTAATATTTTAGGGTGAAAACATGGGTATATTTAAGATATTTCTGGAATCAGGCCCATGGACTATTTATTTTTAATCTATTTCTATTTTAGCATATAGAAATCTATGTTTTTAGAGTTTTGGAAAATTCAAATGCCTGTTAAAGATATTGTCTCTTCATGTATAATTTGCTCTGTTTTGAAAATCGTTATCATTCTTTTCTCAGAGAGGTGGAAGTTAGGAAAAACAGGATTTTCTGGGGAAAAGTCACCGTTCATGCTCCTGCTCCTTCAATACCCAGTGAGTACTTTCGGTCACCCCTGTCACCCCTGTTGTTCTCGTCTCCCCCTCCCATATTTGTCTGTCTAATTCTTGAAGTTTCTTGAACTTCCCATCAATGTCTTTAGGGTTTGAAATCAAGTAGAGCCCCCTGATACAAGCAGGTGTGGGATTCCTCAGCTAGACGCGATCCCAGGATTCAATAAGACGTCCTTCCTTTACGTCATAGAAGAAGGACACACGCTGAGGGGTCTTGTGGTGCTTCTGTTTCAGAACTGAGACTAAGCTCAAGTGTCTGCATGACTGTAGACGCTCCAGACACTAGGGTATGTCCTTATCCTGGGTAGGAGAGACAGAGAAAGATGAACTGGGGTGGAGAGAAGCTGCAATTTGGCTGGAGAAAGATGCTGGGAGGGTGGCTTCTGCAGGAGCGTGAAACGTGGTCCATAGGCAGTGGAGAAGTGTTCTCCAACACGTGTGGGGAAAACCTTGTGGGGAAAGGAGGTTTGGCCAGGGTGTGCAGGACATGGAGAGACAAGATTAAAATGATAGGGCACTCTCTTTTGCTTTGCATAGCTCATGGGCCCCACAGCCTCACCATCCTCCAGGAGTCTAGAAACAAGGAGTTTTCTGTGCAAGTTTCCATTAGTAACGTTCACACTGTGGCATCAAAATGTATGATTGAGGCAAAGTAAGGAAGGAATGTTGCATTTTGGCTTATAGTCTTAGGGGTTATTTCATCATTCCTGGGAAGACATGATGGCAGGAGTCTGGCTAGTCACATTGTGTCTACACTGATTGAACTGGAATTGGGTTTGTGCTGTAAAATCTCAAGGCCTGCCCCTAGTGACCCCTAGCAACCTCCGGTGAGGCACCACCTCCTAGAGGTTCTGTATCTTTCTCAATTAATGTCCTTAGCTGGAGGGCAAGTGTTCAAGCACAAGATCCGATAGATAGAGGATATTCAACATTCATATCACAACCAAGCCCTGTGACCCGAAACTGAGATAGCAATTTTCATATTGACTTAATTATTGCTGTTAGTGATTAATTATTAATGCCAGCCAAATATTAGCTTTTCATAGCAGTACAGGCAATGTTGGGCTGAAGGGAGTCACTATATAAAATAAACAAGAAACTGAAATGGTTCTGGATTTGTGTCTACCTAGTACTCTTATCTTTCTAAATGTGTAAGCAAATACTTAAAAAATTTCAAGACATTGATACATTCTCTTCAATAATGACAGAATTTAACTGACTTTTTCTTTTTTTAATTAAAAATTTTCATTTATTTTACATACCAACCTTGATTTCCCCTCCCTTTTCTCTTCCTGCTCCCTTCCCCCACCTCTATCTTCCCACGTCTGCTTCTCCTCTGTTCAGAAATGGGCTCCCATGGGAGTCAACAAAGCATGTTATATCACTTTGAGGCAGGACCAAGCTCCCCATCCCCAAGGCTCCTGCATGGGGAATAGGTTCCAAAACTCCAGCTCAGGCACCAGGGACAGGTCCCGATCTCACTGCTAGGGGCCCCACAAACAGACCAAGCTACACAGCTGTCACCCATAGTCAGAGGGCCTAGGGCAGTCTCATGCAGGCTTCCTAGCTGTCGGTCCGGAGTCCATGGGCTCCCACTAGCTCAGGTCAGCAGTGGGTTCCCCTGTCATGATCTTTAATGCCTCTTGCTTAAGCAACCCCTCCTCCCTCTTGTCAACTGGACTCGCGGAGCTCGGCCCAGTGCTTTGGCTGTGAATCTCTGCATCTGCTTCCAAAGGATGGAAGTCTCTCTGTTGACAGTAAAGGTAGTCATAAATCGGACTATAGGAGAAGGTTAATTCACTATTGCTAGAAGTCCTAGTTGGGAGTCATTTTGAGGATTCCTGGGAGTTTCCCTGGCACCGGGATTCTCCCAAATCCCAAAACAGCCCCCTATATCAAACTATCTCTTTTATTACTTCCCCCCTCCATCCTGTTCCTACTCGATCGATCAATCGATCTGATCCCTCATATTCTCCTCCCCCATCTCCTCCCTTCCAGCCCTACCCACAGTTTACTCAGGAGATCTCATCTATTTCTCTTTCCCAGGGAAATCCACGTGTCCTTCTTAAGGTCCTCTTTGTTACCTAGCTTCTCTGGGGCTGTGGATTGTAGCCTGGTTATCCTTTGCTTTACATCTAATATCCACTTATGAGTGAGTACATACCATGTTTGTCTTTCTGGGTCTGGGCTATTTGATTCAGGATGATTTTTTCTCTAGTTCCGTCCCTTTGCCTGCAAATTTCATAATGTCTTTTTTTTTAACCACTGAGTAATACTCCATTTTGTAAATATACCACATTTTCTGTATTCATTCTTTGGTTGAGGAGCAACTAGTTTGTTTCCAGGTTCTGGCTATTATGAATAATGCTGCTATGAACATATTTGAACAAGTGTCCTTTTGGTAAGATTGCGCATGTTTTGGGTATATGCCCAAGATTGGTATAACTGAATCTTAAGGTAAATTGATTCCCAATTTTCTGAAAAACCATCATATAGATTTCCAAGGTGGTTGTATAAATTTGCACTCCCACCAGCAGTGGAGGAGTGTTCTCCTTATTCCACATCCTCTCCAACATAGGCTGTTTTAGTATTTTTGATCTTAGCCATTCTGACAGATGCAAGATGGTATCTCAGAGGTGTTTTAATTTGCATTTCCTGATAGCTAAGAATGCTGAACAGTTCTTTAAGTGCATCTTGGCCACTTAAAATTCTTCTGTTGAGAATTCTCTGTTTAAATCTGTACCTCATTTTTAAATTGGATTATTTGGTATTTTGATGTCTAGTTTCTTGAGTTTTTTTTTAAATATATATTTTGAAGATTAGTCCTCTGTCAGATGTGGGGTAGGTGAAGATTTTTTCCCTTACTGTAGACTGTCATTTTGTCTTGTCGACAGTGTCCTTAGCCTTCCCTAAGTTTCTCAGTTTCAGGAGGTTCCTTTTATTAATAGTTGCTCTCAGTGTCTATGCTACTGGTGTTATATTCAGGAAGTGATCTCCTGTGCCAGTGCGTTCAAAAGTACTTCCCACTTTTTCTTCTTTCAGGTTCAGTGTTACTGGATTTTAACTGACTTTTTTCAAAGTTTGATGAAGCAAATATTTTAAGAAATTTAGAAAATTTGTTTTTAAGTGTAATACTCTTATTATTTGAGAATTTCATATAATGTATTTTGACCATATTTATTTCTTACCTCACTCCTCTCTTTAACTTCCTCTGGATCCACCCCCATCTCCTTTATTTTTTAAATTTACAGTACAACAAAATAAGTATAATGGAGCTCTGATTTATTTACTACAGAATAAAAATACATTGACTAGAGACTGGGTCTGAGTAACAATATAAAACCAAATAGTCCACAAATCAAGTTGCCTGACAAATTAAATTAGAAATGATAAAAAGAATCCTCATATTTTCATAACTTAAGTAATTAACAGTTTTCAATCAATAATATATATCCCAAGATGAAATCAAAATAAATTTATGAACTATTTAGTTGAGTAACACTGCAAATAAAAGCTGATAGAATTCGGCTACTACAATAATTTAAATTTATGACATTAATACAAAAACAGCTAAAATTCCCAAACCAAAACAAAAAGTCCTTGATGTGAGAACCCATAAAAATATAATAACCAACTTATTAAGGAGTGCAATGAAAAACAGATACAGAACAAAGCAGATGCCGCCGCAAATCCTGCTCTGCTGCTTGGTCTCCAACCATGCCAAGTGTGAGCAAGAGCAAGAGAGCTCATCAGTCATCATGTGGCAGACAGGACCATGCTCTGGGGCTTGCTGCCCCAAGGCTATTGGTAGATTGATTTCCTATAGCAAATCTACTTTGTCTAAGAGGCTAGGTAGAGAATGGCAGAGTAAGCTTAAAATAGAGAAGGCAGTGATAGAAAGCAGTATAAACTGAATAGGAAACAAATCAAAAACAATCATTAAAACTAGTCTTCAAAAAGACAAGTAAAAAATTCCAGCAATAGTTATTAATATTGACAATAATGGCAAATAAGAGTCAGTAGTAGTAGGAAAAAGGAATCACTGCAGCAGAGATTAAATATCATGACATTACCTTGTGTCCCTAAATTTGGAAGTAGTTTGTTAGGTTTGCAAAAATATATAAAGAACAAAAGGATTTATGAGGACATAGAAAAATGTAAAAAGTTCAGTTGGCCTTAAAGAAATAGAATCCTAGCCGGGCAAGGTGGCATATGCCTTTAATCCCAGTACTTGGGAGATAGAGACAGAGTTTGAGGTCATTCAGGTCTACAAAGTGAGTTCCAGTACAGATAGGGCTGTTATACAGTGAAACCCTGTCTAAAAAATCCACAAACAAATAAATAAATAGAATCCCGGCATGCTAGCTGTTATGCAGCAATTTCCTCTTATTTGAAATCTCCTATCCAGGAAGGAGGTCACTAAAACTCAGGAACTTTTAAAGGGAGACTCATTGAGACTTAGGAAGTCAACAACTCATAAGTGTCAGGAAGTCCCTGAAACTTACTAGATGCACAGGGTCTTTCTGTTCCCAAGTTTATATAAGCAGTAAGGACTGACAAAGAGAAGAGATACTGTGACTTGTCAAGCAACTTGTAAATTGAGTAGAAAGCTCAAGGGTCCCAGATTTTGTTATTGTCACCCATGCTCGGTGGGTTTTCTTTATTTTTTTAACATAATTTTCAATTGATTCTTTGGGAATTTCACATTATGAACCCCAATTCCCCCCCCCCCATTTCCCAGTCCTTCCACATTTGTTCCTCACCCACGTAGTACCCTCCAAAAGAAAATTAATAAAATATTCATTAAAAACAAAATGAACCAATAAAAAAATCCACTTTGCTTCTTCATCTTTTTTGCCTATCCAACATCTCTTCATTCTTCTTACTTGGAGTTGTGGTGTGTTACACAGTATACATACATACTTCTTTGTCTACTTGGCTTTACTCGTAAATGGTCATTGTAATGAGTTGTTGGTCTGGTTCAAGCCTCTGGCTTCTGGTACACCATCAATACTGTACTGTCACTGAAACTCCTCCCAGATATCCTGCCATTGCCAAGAGTAATGGAGATCCCGTAGCCATGGTTCCACAGGACCAGTCCCTACATGAACTCTAGCAGGTTATGGATGGGGTAGATTCTGGAGTGTGGCAAATCAAAGCCCTGGCTCTGGGTGGTAATTGATTTGGTCAGACTGGTTGCTGAGCTGACCCCTCAGGCAAAGGACAGAGTCAGCTCTTCTATGTCCATGCCATTGGAATGGGCTTTTCCATACCTATGATAAGGTGTGAGACCATCTCTTCTGAGTATGGGACCATCTCTTCCATGAGGGGTGGGACCAGCTCTTCTGCTGCAGTGGCCAGTGAGGGGCGAGGCCAGCTTTCCCAGGACCAGCATAGAGCAATGTTGGCTCAGTGTGACCCCTGGATAACAACATGCGTGATTTCTATGGTTTCTTGTGGTATCTTGGTCCATGGAGATGAGAACAGACTTCAGCTGCAGCAGGGCCATTGTAGGTGGACTTTTTCTGTCCTACCAGCCTGCTCCAAATAACCATAGAGAGACTTATATTAATTATAAATGCTTGGATGATAGCTCAGGCTTATTTCCAGCCAACTCTTACAACTTAAATTAACCCATTTCTATTAATCTATGTGCTGCCCTGAGACTTGTTTGCCTCATCTACCAACTTCCCATGTTTCCGTGTCTGGCTTGAGACTTCTCCAATAGTGCTCTTCTTATTCCCAGCATTCTCTCTACCCCCAGAATCCTGCCTAACTATTGGCCAACCAGCATTTTTAAATTTTTATTAACAATAGGAGTAACACAACTTCACAGTGTACAGAATGATTAATCCACAGCAGATCATGGATCCAGACTTAGCCCTTGGCAGCAGCTCAGACCCAGATGTCACCATGGCCCCTGTGGCAGCACAGGCCACCTATTCTGGGTCCATCTTTGAGTTGTCCATGTTCCTTTAGGTAAGGACAATAAGCTTACTGATTTGCCAAGTTGTACTTTGATTGTATTGTTATTTTGGTCTATAGTTGGTTCCCTGTGTGTGTCTTCTGAGATGGAGTCATTCCTGATCCTCCTGAACCTGTCAGGGACACTCAGGAAACTTAGGGTCTGGAATTGAGGTTGCATGTCCAGATGACTCTTGGAGAAGAGCCATGGGAAATGGTTGCTCCAAAGGGAACAAAGAGTCACAGCTCTTCACTTTTGCTATTTCATGCAGCATCAGTTTTTGACAAGGCATGGGAGACAGAAGGGGGCATGGTTACACACACACACACACACACACACACACACACACACACACACTTTCTTGAGACATGGTCTCAATGTGACTCTGCCTATTTGGGTAAGTAAATCACATAGTTTAATTAACAGTTCAATAAACTTACTTAATGTCTGTATTCAAGTAGTTAAGCAACATCCAATAGAGTCCATGTGGGCTACAAATATTCCCAAGGTATTACCAGTTCCAGCATTTCCTTTTTACAGAATTTCTCCCTCAGATCTTTGCTCGGAGCCTGCATACTTAGGTATGACCGCCCTTGTTCCATCTAAAATGGGATAACTATTAAACACAAAAGAAAGTACTTATTAAAGTAGACTACACAGCCAGGTGTTGTACGCCTTTAATCCCAGCACTTGAGATGCAGAAGCAGATGTATCTCTGTGAGTCTGAGGTCAGTCTGGTGTACAGAGTGAGTTCTAGGACAGCCAGAGTGAGGCTCAAGCCTTCATCAGATTTGGTTTGGCTTTTTTGGAAATAGGTTCTCATGTCGCCACGTTGGTCTTAAATTTTTTTTCTTTTTTCATTTTTCCTTTTTCTGAGACAGGGTTTCTCTGTAGCTTTGGAGCCTGTTCTAGGACTAACTCTGTAGACCAGGCTGGCCTCGAACTCACAGAGATCCTCCTGCCTCTGCCTCCCGAGTGCTGGGATTAAAGGTGTGTGTTACCACTGCCAAGCTAGCCTTAAACTTGTATGTAACTGACATTGAACTGTTCTCTTTGTGGCTACCTCCTGAATTTTGGGGTCACAGGCCTACCCCAGCATGCCTGGTGTATGTAGTACTAGAAATCAAACCCAGGCCCTTGTACATTCTACCCCAGCATGCCTGGTTTATGTAGCACTAGGAATCAAACCCAGGCCCTTGTACATCCTACCCCAGCATGCCTGGTTTATGTAGTACTAGGAATCAAGCCCAGGCCCTTGTACACTCTACACGGATGCTCAAACAGCTAAGCTGCATTTCTCCTTCCAGAGCTTGGTCCTCACTTACTATTTCCACTGCATCTAGTCACGGATGTTTTTACTTTAAAATGACATTATGCAATCTTCATCAACAGTTTCCATTCACTAGATAACTGGGTATTTTCCATTCTTCCCACCTAAAGCTAGATCTAGCTTTCATTTCTTAGGGGGAAATGCATGGGTTGGGGTTCTTTTTTGGGTTTGACTGAAGTCACAGAAAGGGAATTTGTTTGAGGAATGTCACATGGATAAATGAATGGGGAGACTGTGGGAAACTTGGCTTAAGTAGGATGGAGGGGGTCAACACAGAAATTGGCTATTGGCTAGCTGTGGGTATAGAAGCATTAGGAACTCTTCAAGGGCAGTGCTCCTGGGGTAATACACTCCAATGGGAGCTTGCATCTGCATGGCCCAGTTGAGATGACCTGTTTACCTTAGGCTGTACCGAGGGTGAGAAGGCAGGTTCCTGTGAAAGGGGTACCTGGGCATTCTACCTAAAGGGATGAAGCAGTGGGGAATTGGCAGTGGCTTGGAAGAGCCTCATGTTTGCTTCCGGTGTGACAGAATGGGGAAGAGTGGGTATGGACGGGTGAGAGCAAGGAAGGAGATGGACTTGCACTACTGAAACAGATCAAATAAGTGGTAATGGAGATTCAAGGTGTGGTAAGGGAGGAGAATAAGGTGGGTGGGGGACTTAAGAGGAAACGCATCAGCAATTTCCTTTCTCTTTGCTCTCTTTATTTTTTAGGTTTTTTTTTTCCTTAAAAGTTTATTTCCTGCTCAGGTTCATTTCAGCTCCTCTGGGAAGCAAAGTTGTTTATTTTCATATCTATCTTCAACTACTGAATCTCTTTTCAGGACCTAAATCTTAACTCTATATAATTTTGGTCCCAATATTACCATTTTTCAAAAAAAGATTTATTTATTCATGTATATGAGTGCTCTATCTCCATGCACACCAGAAGAGGGAATAAGATCCCATTACAGAGGGTTGTGAGCCACCATGTGGTTGCTGAGAACTGAACTTGGGACCTCTGGAAGAGCAGTCAAGTGTTCCTAACTCCGAAGTCATTTCTCCAACCCCCATTCCCAATGTTTTCAATCCAAATAATTTCGTTCTTGATTGAGACTGAAGTGAGTATGGTTTGTGCTTTGTTATGGAAACATAATTTAAGAAACAGACCATTCCCCTTGACTATAAGCAAACCCAAACCTCATATTAGCTTGGATTTATTTTATGGTTAATATTATTTATTCTTTGAAAATGGACTAATCCTAATTAGCATTGTGACTTGTCTGCTCTGGAATGACCAGATATCACATCCTATTACATTATTGAAATCATTTGCATGGTAATTATGGCTTAGCTGTGCTGGCAATTGGCATTGTTTGCTTTGTGGTAATGTTGTGGAATGGTTGCTCATGAATCACGGGAAAGCTGTGCCAGATGGCAGTGTTAAGGAAGTAGGGTACACACTTCTGGTAAATGTGTTGCTTCTGTAGTTCCTAAATCAATGATCCAGTTCGTTTGTCACTGTTGAGTTTCTAAACCATCGATGCATCAGAAAAACAACCCAAATAACAGATATGTCTTGTCTGAGGTAATTATATTAAAAAATGTAAGTGATCGTGGCTCAGAGGATCAAGTGTTCATGGACAGGTGAGAGAATGTTGGTTTGGATATACAGCACTCACTCAAATTCTGGATGGGTGTGCTGGATAGCTTTATGTCAACTTCACACACGTTAGAGTCATCAGAGAGGAGGGAAGCTCAATTGAGAAAATGCTTCCATCCGATCAGGCTATAGGCAAGCCTGTAATGCGTTTTCTTTATTAAGGATTGATTGAGCTTACACTTCCACATTGCTGTTCATCACCAAAGAAAGCCAGGACAGGCTAGGAACTAGAGGCAGGAGGTGATGAAGAGGCCATGAGAGGGTGCTGCCAACTGACGAGCTTCATATTGGCTTGCTCAGCCTGCTTTCTTATAGAACCCAGAACCACCAGTCGAGGGATGACACCACCCACAGTGGGCTGGGCCTACCCCAATGATCACTAATTACAAAGGCTTATAGATAGATCTAATGGAGGATCCATTGAGGCTCCTTCTTGTGCAATGACTCAAGCCTGTGTTACACTGACATAAAACCAGTCAGTATAGCAAGCCAGTAGGCAGAACTCCTCCATGGTCTCTGCGTCTGTTCCTGCCTCCAGGCTTGCGCCCTGTTTGAGTTCTTGTCCTGACTTCCTTTGGTGATAAACTGTGATTTGGAAGCATAAGTAGCCAATTAAACCCTTTTCCTCCCCAAGTTGCTTTGGTCATGGTGTTTTATCACAGCAATAGTAACCCTAACTAAGACAGTAGATGTGACAACCTTTCTGTAATTCTGGCCTAGAAAGCCAGAGACAGCAAGCAGGCTAGTTCGACTAATCATGTATCATCAGGCTCTGTGTTCAGTTGAAAGGCACCGCCTCAGTGAATAACGCAGAGAGTAGAGGAGGGGAACTCTAGTGTCAGCTTCTGGTTACCACACATGCGCACATATTTGCACCCACATGTGTTTGAACACCCATGCACATGCACACCCCACACAAATAACTTTCGCAGTGTAAATTACTCACTTCATCCTCCTCCTTTCTTCTATTCGTTCCCTCCTACAACCTGATAAAGCAAACCTGAAAGCAACCCCAGGGTTTCAGAGTTATTGAGACCCATTGATGTGTTTGCACACGTAGTCTGCTGTTACACAACACCAAATACAGTATAAGGAAGTCCGTTAAGAAGAAAACTGAAGCGAGCAGAGGGGTGTCCTTCATTTTACAAGATTATTTATCGTCAATGTGCCATGATGCAATGGAAATATTTAGTGTTTACAATTTCTTTCAGAATGACTGATTCAACAAAATCATCAGTTTGACTCAGCAGTTAAGTGCACTTGTTGCTCTTGCAGAGGACTTGGGTTTCAGTCCCAACACTCACATGGTGGCTATTCCATAACCCCAGTCCCAGTGGACATGATTCCCTCTTTAGACCCCTGTGGACCCAGGCATGTACTTAGTAAACACACATATGTGCTGTCCAAACACTCAGACACATAAAATGCATGGTACCTTTGTTTGCTGGTGTCTCAAATTGGTGCCTCTCATGTCATAGCACTTAGAAATGATTTTTGTAAGGGGGATGGAAGGACATTTGAAAACTTATCATGTCTCAAACTCCCAAGTGAGACAGCCATGCTTTTTCATCCGGGATCCCCTGAGTTTCCAGATACACCTTTTTCCATCCCAGCTGCTGCCTGGTTGCCTCATTTCTTCCTGGTTGTACGGGTACTATAATATGGGCGGTTTCTTGTTCTTCCCCTTTCCTCTCTCCCAGAACTCCCCCTGGCAGGCCTTACTTAAAGGACATAGGTGGTTACCCTCTGACTTGTTTGAATCACATTCTCTTTCCCTCTTAATTCAGGTCCATACCTAAGACCCAATGCTGAGAAGAATGGGTTATTTAGGCATATAGAATTGCAGGTATTAACTTGAACACATACTATTTTAAATGGGAATGCTTAGGAAATTCAAAATTTCCCTATTACCCTTTGAGTGTAGTATTGCAATAAAGACAAGCATTAGGAAGAATAAAGTAATTTCCCCTGATTATCTAGCAAACCAATCTATTCACCAACACTTTTCTAGTGTACTTATTTTATTTTTTTAAGACAGACAGTACATTTTAAGAGCAAATATTGGAGCAACCAGAATATAGAATTATAGTTAGAGTCTTGAAACATTCTCATTTGCCTATGAGTCTAATGTTACTTAATTATAGAACTTTCCTTCAGAGAAGTAGGGTATTTGATGAAGCAAGGCACCTAGGACCACATTTTTGATAAAGGTAAAGATGCTTTTTCTTTGGTCCTATAACTACTGTAAATATATTGATTCTTGAGATGACTTTCAATATAACACATATATATATATATATATATATGTAATAGTGGCATAGATATTATGGGTAAACAAGATGTATTTTGATTGAATTGAAGGACTCTTTGACAGGAGGAAAGACATGGCTGGCACTACAAATCTGGCCCAAGAACACACGAATGAGAAGCTTACAGACCCTGAGAGTGCGCCTACTATTATTTTACTAAGTGGTCGTAAGAGTCAAATTGCTCCCTGTAGACTTGTGGAACTGTCGCACCTCATCATAGACGTTTCTTTGTGCGGTGGATGCTGGCTAATGAAGGAAGTCGCAGTGGCTGAAATGCAGAGAATAAATAGCAGTGAGTGCTCAGCCACCATGGGACATCCATGTCATAGTCCTTCCAAAGGTTCAGGAGCTCTTACTGAAGAGAGGGTTGGAAAGCTCATAGGACCCAGAAGTTGGGGAAGACTGGACCAAAGCAGACCCTGTTTTCTGGACCTAGTGTGTCTATGCATGGTCATTTGCTCTAATCAAGCCTGTTAGTGTTCTAGTATGGAGTAGGAAGGGTTTATGAGCCCTTATCCAGAGTAACTACAGGCATCTGAGGGCTTCTGGGGAAGGAAGAGTCAGTCTTCTTTAAGGATGTGGCTGCTGGTAGGCCCACATCCTTAAAGAAGGATGCTCCAGTGGAGGACCCCACACTTAAAAGTATATGGACAGCACAAATTGGAATGAATAGATTATTTAAAAAAAAAAACCCAAACCAAGAGGACATAAAATTGGAAGTCGTAGGGGGATGAGGATCCATCTGCGAAGGGCTGGGTGAGGAGATGAGGATGCATATGATCAAAATACATTCTGTGTCCAAAGAATTAACAAACATCTTTAAAATATCATAAATAATTTTTGTAAAAATTTTCAAATATATATTCATAGTAATTAAATATGGTAGTGAATATTTAAATAAATTATTTATGCTCAACCTTTTATATAAAAAATCTAATGGTTGACTGTACAATGA
This sequence comes from Microtus pennsylvanicus, assembly GCF_037038515.1. Classification (NCBI taxonomy): domain Eukaryota; kingdom Metazoa; phylum Chordata; class Mammalia; order Rodentia; family Cricetidae; genus Microtus; species Microtus pennsylvanicus. Next base: position 53,561,445 of record NC_134590.1, on the reverse strand, counting down.
CATTTTAAAGCTCCTGCAATTTGATAGAAAAGAATACTTGATATTATCCTCTAGTGTGCAGAGCACAATGTCAATATGTTTCCTTACAGATGCTGTTGCTGGAATCTAATTTAAATACCAAGCTGCCTTTCCTTCCTATGAAATTCTGTGACATTCAACATGAATCGATGCAAGCATTTCTGCTTTGCATTTCTGAACTATACATTCCACCGTAAAGTAATTTATACCTGAAATCTCTAAAGTTTTATCTCAGAAATCTCTTATTAAAAATGTTGAATATCTAGGTGTTTATGTTTCAAATTTTTCTCCCTAATACCATATTCTTAATTTTTAATAGAACTATCAATTGACATCCTTCCCTCACAAATGAACATATTTTCACATTGAACAAGGTAGAGATATAACAAATGCACTTTAAAAAGGATAAAATAATTATCAAAGCTTGACACAAAAGACCTTTGGAGGCCATCAAAACACACACCACGTTACACAAAATGTCATTATTGGCATAGATGATTTGATCTAGAACACAAGCCCGTCTTCTCAAATATGATTATTTCCTTATGAATTGTAAGTTAGGAATAACATAGCCCAATCCTGTTTTAAATATACTAGAAAAGTAAAATATAAATTGTTCCTAATTAAAGGTCCCTTTGGTAATGGACTTCTTAACTATTCTTTAGGGAGTTTACAAAAACAAAACAAAAAACAAAACTAACAAACAAAACCCACTACAGCAACCTTACTAGGTTGTGGTTTGAAAACACAGTGTTCCCTAAAGGCTTAGGTGTGAGCACTGGGTTTGTAGCTGGGGTGGGCCGTGAAGTGGGGTCTAGCTGGAGGAAGAAGGTTACTGGTGGTAGCTAAGCCTCGCTTTCTGTTTTTCCTCTTTTTCTGACTATAGACCTGATGTGACCATCGCTTTATTGCCCTGCAGCCTTGCCTTCTCCACCATGATAAACTGTAGCCCTTTGAACTGTGAACTGAAGTTTATCTTTCTCCTTAGGTTGTTGCTTGTTAGGAGTTTGAGCACAGCAATGAGAAAAGTCACGCGCACACACTTCAGCTCTCCAAAATGGCACTCGGGCTACAGAGCACATCTGGGTGACGTATTTTGGTCAGGAGAGGTGATTCCTGTGCAAAAAAAAAAAATGGTAGTGTTAAACCAGCAGAGAGAGAGAGAGAGAGAGAGAGAGAGAGAGAGAGAGAGAGAGAGAGAGAGAGAGAGAGAGAGAGGAAATGTGCAGAATGAAAATGGGGCTCAAATTCTGGTCCTAATATCACAGAGCCACCAGGAGTTTTCTTGAACAGGAGCTTCCATGGAGATTTCCTTCTTATTTAAATCCACTGTAGTCTGAGGCCTCACTTTGAGAAGGAACCTAAACAGAGTAAGTGCTACAACTTCCAAGTGATGCAACTCCTGCAATCGCAGACTTTACCTGTGCAATCCATGGCACGACCTTCTTCTGATGTTGTCTCTCTGCCTTCCTCTTCCGTTCCCTCTCTTCTAGTTCCTTTTGCCCTTTGTTTACACATTTGGAATCCTCATTTTATCTTACTCAGAACCTAGGCTAATGATATCTTCACTTCCCACGGCCTTAATGACCAGCTCTATTTCTAGGCTACACTGTTCTTTGATACCCGAACTGATGTACCCCCCTGTGCAATGGTCCTCTTTATTCTGGCAAGTTCCCAACCTTGGAGTACTGTCTTCTTCCAAATCTGCTCCTTCTTTGATGTTCCTCACCTCTGTAGCTGGCCTGAGTCAGTTCCTTAGACCAGAAACGGGCAATCATCTTTCCTTCCTTATCTGTCTCCAAACATGTAATTATCAGTCAGACTGACGGGGCCTCCTCTCCACCCATCCCCACCAGCTTCCCTTCGGTCTGCATTATCACAGTCTCTCCCTATTCATGATCACAATCCTTCCTGTCTTGTTTCTTGACTTCTGCCACCCTTCCTGTATCAGTTTCCCATGGTTGGTATATAAATTATGCAAACTGAGTGCCTTTAAGCAGTAGAAATTTAGTCTATCATAGTTCTAGAGACCAGGAATCTAACCAAGGTATTGTCATGGCCATGCGCTCTCAGAAGCATCCTCTTCTGGGGTCTACCTGCCTCTGCTCTCTCCCTGCCTTGTCACAAGGCCAGCCATTTACTTTTGGTTTCTGTTGTCATTATCATGACACATATTCTCCTCTGTGAAGGGACTCTAGCCAGCTCACAAAGATGGCTCTCTCAAGCCTTGCTCTTCTCCCCCATTCTCTCTGCCTTGCTAAAAACCATTAGATTACATTCTTGAGGCTAGCCCCCAAGGTCTATTCCCTTATTTGACTACTTCCTCTTCCTGAGACTGACGACCAAAGCCTAGCTAAAAGAGTATTGAAATCTAGTAAGCAAAATCCCTCTTTGGCTCACCTAGTTAAGATGCCCAATGAAAATTAAACACCTCATCCTAAGACAGGGTTTCCCTTTTTATCTTTATAAACCTCCCTTTTCCTATGGACCACATCTGTCTCCTTGCTATACTGAGGCAGTCCTTGGTACCACAGGACAAATACCCTTGCTCCCTCTCTTGTTCCTTTCCCCTTCTCCCTCATCCTCTTTTGCTTGTCTTTGTATGGTTTTCCATAACTTTTGTCCCTCTAGGGCAATGGAATTTCCTTTGTGCTGAGAACTTGGTCTTGTGGTGGTGGTGGGGAACTGAGCCAATACTGATCTCTTAGACTTAGGTATTTTCTTTTTTTCCCCTTTAAAAGTACTAAAAAAAACCTTTTAAATTATGTATACATATATGTGTCTCTATGTGAGTTTGTGTACATGAATGTAGGTGCTCTTAGAGGCCAGAAGTTTAAGATCCAGCTGAGCTGGATTTATAGACAGGTTCTAATCTCCTGCTATAGGTGCTGGGAAGCAAACACAGGTCTTCGGGAAGAACAACACATACTCTTACCCGGTGAGCCACCTCACCAGTCTTTCGGCTTTGTCTTTCTATAAAAACATCAGTCCTATCTGATATAGAACTATCCTGCTTGAATATGACCCAGTCTTCACTTGATTATATTGCCAAATTTAAAGGCCCTAAATGTAGGAACTGAATGAGACTTGCCATGGGACACTATTTAACAAGTTATTCTTTCCATTGGCATTGTTTCTGCAAACTAAGAGACAAAATTCAGTAAAGTAGGTGAGAGAAGTAAAAAGAAATACAAAGAAAACACAAAATACTGTGGAGAGTAAGTCAGTTGTATATTGAACTCAGGGAAGAGATTATCTTAATCAGTGTTCCATGACTGTGAAGAACCACCATGACCAAGGTGCTCAAAAAAGAGAGCATTTAACTAGGGGCTCATTTACAGTTTCAAAGGGTTAGTCCATGATCATCATGGCAGGGAGCATGGAGGCAGGCAGGCATGGGGCTGGAACACATAGCTGACAGCTTACATCTTATCTATAAGATAGAGGCACGGAGCAAGACTGGGCCTGATGTGGGCTTTTAAAAATCCCAGATCCATCCCCAGTGTCACACCTCCCCCAACAAGTCCACCCCAAGTCACCTATTCTCAATAGTCCACCAACTAGGGACCTAGCATCCACATATATGAGCCTATAGGGGGCATTGTCATTCAAACCACCACACAGGTGGACATACTGACTCAAGTCTAGGATCTTGTCTATAGCTCTATCACTTACTGATGTTGGAACTGCTAATGAGAAACAGAAACAAGAATAGATAGCTAGGATGGCAGAGATGATTATTGGCCAATAGACAGTTCTCCAAATATAAGGTATGCACAGAATTGAAAAGAAAGACAATTCATTTATCTTTTGTGGGTCTAAAATTTATTAGATATTTATTAGCTTCAAAGTGATTCATATATTGTGTGGTAGTTTAAATAAAAATGATCTCCAGAGGTCCATAGGGAGTGGCACTATTAGGAGAGGTGGCCTTGTTGAAGTTGGTGTGACTTTGTTGGAGGAAGTATGTCACTAGAGTGGGCTTTGAGGTCTTCGAAGCTCAAGCTGAGCCCAGTGACTCACCGTCTCCTTCCTGCCACCTGTGAAGCCAGATGCAGAACTCTCCGCTACCTCTCTAGTACCATGTCTGTTTGATGCCACCCTGCTTCCTGCCATGACCATAATGGACCAAACCTTTGAACTGTAAGCCAACCCCAATGAAATTTTTTCTTTTATAGGAGTTACCATATTCATGGTGTCTCTTCACAGCACTAAAACCCAAACTAAGACATACTGTATTTTATTAGATTCTTTCTCTGGATATCCCTATGGATTTGGTACTATAATTTTGCAATAAGGATTTGGTTATTGTGCTTCCCAGTGATCATAACTGCAGAGCCTTGAAAACTGACAAAAATGGATAAAGTAGGAGAGGTTAGGATTTTCTCACAAATCTTCTATTCACTAAGATGCTCCCCAGCGCCAGAACTGACATTTTTACTGCTCCTTTGGCTTTTTCTTCATGGTTAAAAGATGACTCCTACAGCTACTTCTGTCACTATGTCTGAATTAAGAAGGAGAAGGCATGGCTGAAAATGTGTTTGTCTTTTTAAAGGAATTGTCATTGATGGAAGAGAAAGCATTGGCCAGAACTCCCTTCCCAGTCTAGAAGACTCCAGCTTACATGCTGGAATATTGCTGCATGACTGTATTAAACTGCAAGGGAAGTTAGAAACATATTTTCTGTGCCACAATTGCCAAGGATGTAAAGACAGAGGAAGGTGCATCCAGAGCTGAGCTAACTGCAGGAAGGATGCGCTGCCATCTCAGTCCTACGTCGGTCTGTTGCAGAGCCTGCAGGTGCCTAATCCTGCACCGAGGCAGAGTGGACAGCGGCTGGGAGTCCTCAGAAGAACACGACGTGTCTCTGGAGGCACACATCAGAGATTGCACCATCTCCCCATATCTTGGCTTACACTGTGGAGGTGAGAAGTCAGCTGGAGTCTTTTGTGCCAGCAGGAAAGGATGGGTTTGCAGGTCCCTACATCTTAAGAGGATGAGATCAGGAAACATAGAGATAGCTCAGGAATTTGATAAAATGCCTAGGAAGTTATGAAACCTGCCCAAGATCACAGTCAAAATGTCCTAATGAGTTTCAGTGCTTACTGAAAAGCAAATGCGTTTATGCATTGTGTTTACATACCATCAGCATCGCACTACCTGCCTAATTGTGGATGGTACTGAGATTGTGCAAAACCAAGAATCGCCTTTAGGTGGCGCCTAAACCCTTCCTAGAACTGGATCTTTCTGCGATGTGAGGGAATGCTGGCACAAAAGATGTCAAACTTTGTTAGGTGCCTTTTAACTTACCAGCTGAGGATGTAAAAGTATGAAATTTTGGGCAAGAGGATCTTAGAGATGCAAATCCAGGAGGTCTTCTGTGGGTCCTGGTGTCAGGGATGCAGGCGTTGGAAAACCACAATGTGAGAACATTTTCTACAAACACCCTGTGGCCACGCCCACCCCAACGCAGCCAGACACAAATGTGCCCAATGAACTGGCCAAGAACATCCTCTTCCTCTCCGTTTGTTACAGGCTTCTGTTCATAACATCAACCCCTCCTCTTAAAATCCCAACTCAACCAGTCAGTTTTAAGGTTCTAGTAATTGGGGTTCTTTCATTAAAACCACAATAGTTTTAATAAAACCACAAAAAATCTGCAGAGACTAGAGATGGCCAAATTTACTTCTTGTTGATTTAAAGTAAGTTATTAATCTGACCCATTCTTGTCTTCACCTAGAGGGAAGTGTAAGATAAGAAAGAAAACGCTCCCATGTGTCTGCATGGTTAAGGTTTCCAGAGCAAAGACCCTGGTCAGGCTCACATTACTGGACAAGTGTGGAAGCTAAAGGGTGGTTTAAGGCCGGGAGACCTCACTGCGTCTCTGCAGCTGCACTACCAAGGCAGGCACAGAGCCCGTGCTATCAGCTCCAGTTTGTCTTGAGAAATGAGACATTTATTTACACTCCAAAGGACAAGAATCCAGGGCCCTTCCTGTTTCATCCCAAGGGGAATTCAGACACCCTTGGCAGGTTAGAGTTCCCTCCTTGAAGAAGGAGAGTGGAAAGGGCAGCATGTACATCAGGGCCCAGGTTCATATGCTGGGGAATCCTCTCCAGAGGTTCCATAAATTCCCAGTATGTGAAGGTGTGGTTCTTATAGGAGAGGAAGGGTTGGCATGGGATGAGAGGCAGTCATAGCAATAAGCAAGTAATAATCATTGCTTTGAGCTTGAAAGCCCATGGATGTACTGAGAATGACTTAAGTACAGATCTATGGCTTCTCAAAGCCCCTAGTTCTCAGTAGAGTTGCAAATAGTTTACAAGAGGAATAGATAGTTTCAGTATAATGTGAGCCACACCACAGGCATATAGTTAAAACAAACTCAAGGAAACACAGTAAAAGGGAACAGAGAATCTCTATAAAAAGGAGAATGGATAAAGAATAATTTCAACACACACATGAATTCTATATATTCATATATATATTTCTAAGAGTTGGAGATTAATTTATCATATATATATATATGATTAGAGATTAATTTCTACTCTGCTTGAAAGTAGCTATACTTAGTAACATCTTCCAGAGGCTAACAGGGTACAAGACAAGTGGCCTTTGTACAGCAGAGACCTCTGGCAGACACTGCCTCAACCCAGTGATAAAAGTTAATTCCACCAGAGATATGGATAAATATCGCAACCCAGTTATTTAATATGATTTGTTACAGTGACTGAGAGAAAACATAGCGTTCATTTCAAAGAATAGATTCACAAGAGAAATCAGATAGTTTATTAAAATACCGGCTTTGTAACATGGGAGCATTAGTACCTCTCAAGAGGGTATGGCTGAATTTCAGCAGAGAACACTGAAAAAGTGGGAAAGGAAAAGGAACTGAAGTCTTTGGTTGCAATTAGAAGGGACCTCTAACAACTTGTAGATACAGGTCCCTTTGTAAACAATGCTAATCTCCAGAGTGTAGAGGTCTTCAGTGGGGAACTTGGGTTCTCTGTATAGAGCTGGCTTTTTCTCCTATCAACCTGCATACCGCTTTAAGATTGGCTGAGCCAGGGCAAAGAGCCATCCTTCTTCCGTGTTTCCTGGTGGCATCTGGTTGGTGACTGTACTTTGGGAAGACACCTTCTAGTTTCCACAAGAGGACTGAAATGTGAACTATTCCCATCCAGGGTACTCATTAGATAAATCTAGCACATCTCTGCAAAGTTTTTGAAAATCCAAAATTATTTCCAGATTTATTGAGATTAAAAAGACTTTGCTCTTCCCGTCTCCCCTTCTCCTTTTCTCTTTCCCCTCCATAACCCACTAAATAAATACCCACTTTCTTTGCATGATATGCCTACTCATCTGTGTTTCTCACCCACCATGTGACTCTCTGTCTGCCCTGCCTGGGACCTGCTGGCCCTTGTGACCTGCTCTGTGCCCCTCGGGGAACCACAGTGTTTTATTTTGCTATTACAGTGGGTACATGTAATTACTCACTTGTCCAAATCTATAGACTCCTCAACAGAAAGAATTATAATTTGGGAGGAGGTGCAGGTATATATGAGAAACTTTCATCAACTCAAAAACTATTATTAAAATAGTCTCTCTCTCTCTCTCTCTCTCTCTCTCTCTCTCTCTCTTCTCTCTCTCTCTCTGTGTGTGTGTGTATGTGTGTGTGTGTGTGTGTGTTTGCACTTACCTTCAGGAATGGCTCAAGGGAGAGAGTCTACCTGAGGGGAAGGAAGCACAAAATGAGATCCTTGCTGTGGATGCAGCTCTGATGATCCCTGTGGAGGCAGGGCTGAAGGTCGCTGTGGATGCAGGGCTGAAGGTCCCTGTGGATGCAGCTCTGATGGTCCCTGTGGATGCAGGACTGAAGGTCCCTGTGGATGCAGCTCTGAAGGTCTCTGTATATGCAGCTCTGAAGGTCCCTGTGGATGCAGCTCTGAAGGTCACTGTGGATGCAGCTCTGAAGGTCCCTGTGGATGCAGCTCTGAAGGTCGCTGTGGATGCAGCTCTGATGGTCCCTGTGGATGCAGGACTGAAGGTCCCTATGGATGCAGGGCTGAAGGTCCCTGTGGATGCAGCTCTGAAGGTCTCTGTGGATGCAGCTCTGAAGGTCACTGTGGATGCAGCTCTGAAGGTCACTGTGGATGCAGCTCTGAAGGTCGCTGTGGATGCAGCTCTAACGGTCCCTGTGGATGCAGCTCTGAAGGTCCCTGTGGATGCAGGGCTGAAGGTCCCTGTGGATGCAGGGCTGAAGGTCCCTTTGGATGCAGCTCTGATGGTCCCTTTGGATGCAGCTCTGAAGGTCCCTGTGAATTCAGCTCTGAAGGTCCCTGTGAATTCAGCTCTGAAGGTCCCTGTGGATGCAGCTCTGATGGTCTCTGTGGATGCAGCTCTGAAGGTCCCTGTGGATGCAGGGCTGAAGGTCGCTGTGGATGCAGGGTTGAACATATGGACTACTTTCTCCATGACTCTGAATCACTGTTTCATTGTCTTTTAGCTGTCAATTCACCTCTTCCTTGATTCTTATCTTGTATTTTTAATGATTTCTTTGAGAACATCAAGAGCTAAATGTGCATGAACTTTCACGGTATTTACTTTTGTGTTTATGCAGCTAATAGATAGAAGAGATGAAGTATCTGGACTGAGTTTGAAGTTGAGATGATGATCTTGGACAAAAGTATTTTCTTTGTTTCCTGGACTCTTCTCAGTCAGAATTGCAAAGATGACAACTAACTAGGCTGTCTTACCTATGTCTACCACAGAAACATTTCCGTGTGGAAGACAAAGAAGGGAGCAAGGTGTATAGAAATATAAAGTGTCAACAGGTCTCAGTTCATGAGGCAGTCAGTGACTTCAAGGTCCCACGCCTCTGTATAATTGATAATGGAAGTAAAGTGTGTGATTTCAGAAACTGCCACAGTTCTTGATATTGGAGGATGTGGAACAGGTGGAATCTCTGCTGGGGTTCCCAGAAGTGATTCTGGGCCCCCTACGAATGTTCATCCATGCCAGGCCTGTAGGCTGTGGTCTGCAATGCATCCACACATTCCTCTAGTAGCTCCTTTTGATGGAGGCTGGCATTGTGGGTGTGGCTCAGTTGTGAATGCACACATCACACTTACGACTGGTTGTTTCCTCATGAACAATGTCAGGAGGTTAAACATGTCATGGTGACAAGTTGTGAGTAATTTCCACGTGTGTCACAGCAGATTGTATGAGTTGTGGGTTCACATGGGTGTTTTATTTTAGGAACAAAGGTTTATGGGTACTCCATCATGGCAGAGAATTCATAACACCAGGTATGAGACAACTGGCCATATTTCATATGTAGAAGCAAAAGGGTGCATTATTGGTCATTCACTGAGGCATTATTTTAATAGGAAACAAAAATGTTAAGGTTTCTGTAATTCTCCAATGTGAAATTGCTAAATACATTCCACTGACCAGGCTCTAGGCATTCCCACTCCCTTGAGGAGAAAGCAGTCACTGCATTCTGGAATGACATAGTTCCTGGGAACCAGGCATTTTCTCCTTCCTCTGTTCTGAAGAGGTTGTGTCCACAGTGCAAATCTGAATTTTGAAAACCTACTTTAGTGGTGATGCTCCAGTGGGGTGGCCATCTGCCTGGCGCAGGTCAGGCTTGAAGCTGCAGGGTTCCTTGGCATGATTGGTTCTGGGGTTAGTCCCTGGATATTTCAGAAGCTGACATCTCTGCTGGAAGTCCCATCATCACCTTTACAGTGCAAGAACATGACCAAGGGGACTTCCCCATCTCAGAATGTATTAATTTTTTAATCCAATTGAAAATTTAGACATCAAGGTCAAATTATGTGTTTATAATCTTATGTCATCATTATCTCAACTTCATATTCAGTACAGATATACCATACCATCCCTTCTATCGACAAGCTAAATAAACACAGAAATAAATACAACAAAAGTTCCGGGACATTCAGCTCTTTATGTTCTCAGACAAACACACACAAGATGCACTCATCGTTAGTCTGTGACATGCAAATGTTATTGCATAGAATATTAGAGTTGGCCCAGATTTGGACAGGATGTGGGGGTTTTCCTCCTTCCACAGACTGAAACTAAAACACAGTGGCCTGGTCAAGGTCAACTGGTGCGTGGTAAGAGCACCTGGAGCCCTCGGCTGCCACCTATGGGTGCTTGCCATGCCCTGCACATATTAAAAAATCCACTAGAACTTGAGGAAAAGCCATCACAGGATTCATGGAAAACACTGAAATGAAAAATGAATGTATTTATGGCCCCTTAACCAACATCCTTTTGTTTGGAACAATAATCCACGTCTAGAAACCATCATTTATCAATGTCCTAACTTTTTCTATAGATGCTTAGTTTTCTTGAGCAAAAATCTTTAACTCTGAAATATACCATAAAACCTTGCTTTTGGCTTTAATTGCTTAGGTGGTGCCTTCATTGTGGGGACTGCGGACCCCCTTGCTTTTCTTACTCAATGAGAAATTGCTGATGAACTCCACTTTGGTTGAAGAGCGATGTGTTTAGAAAATAACTTTCAGGCAAAGAATGATCCCGATCAGATATTAAATTAATCAAGATGAGGCCTTCTGTCTGGGCAAGTGGCCTTTGAGATGCCATGGGAGAAAGAAAAGGATAGCTCAGAGAATGTGAATAAAAAGGGTAAACAGCACCACCAGCAGCAACAATAACAAATCCTCTAGGGAGAAGACAGGTCAGGTAGCAATGCAGAGAAGCAACAGCTAGGGAAGGCAGATGCCTGGTGCAGCAGACAGGAGGATCCCCCTCCCCAACCTCCTCCTTCTTGTTTTCCTCTGCCATGTGTTTTCTGTAAACACAGACTAGAAAAGAGTAGCAGATTCTCAGGCTGTCGACCTAGACACACTGTTACATCTGAGGCTGAGGTGCGCAGTTAGCAGAAGACAAGGGCAGCCATCCCTCCATTCCTTCCTGGAGGGCAAGAGTGAGATGCGCAGGTAACTTAAAAAATCGTAGCGCTCAGGCAGCAGGCACAGGGAGGAATTCCCAAGGCTGTGATGGATTCAGTTATGTCTCTTAAAATTCTTATCTCCTCCCCTTTTATTAAAAATAGATTTTTAAAAGCTGGGTGTGGCTTCACTGGAGCAGGCTTTAAGTCCCAGTACTCAGAGGCGGAGTTTGAAGCCAGCCTGGTCTACAAAGTGAGTGTCCGAACAATTATGGCTACACAGGAAAACCTTCTTTCAAAAAATATAAACAGCAACAACAACAGCAACAATAAAGAAAATGGATTTATTTTCTCACATATCTTGATTATAGTTTCCCTCCCACCCCTCCACCTGTTCCTTCCCACCTCCTCTGCCACCAGAATCTACCCTTTCTGTGTTCCATTAGAAAACAAACAGGCTTTCTGAGGGATGAAAAACAGATAAAATATAGCATGAAAAAACAAAAACTAGTGCATCAGAATAAGACAAAAGAGACAGAAGGAAAATAACCCAAGACAAGGCAGAAGTAACAGAGACCCACTCATTTGCACACTCAGGCAAATCAAACTGGAACATCAAACTGGAAACTGTAACACACAAACAGTCAGTAGTGGGTTAGGGATGGTTATGTGTGTCCACCTCTCTCTGTCCTAGGACCCCATCTTGTGCAGACCCATGCAGGCCCTGTGCTTGCTGCCTCAGTCTCTGTGAGTGCATGTGTGCATCAGTTCTACAGATTTAGAGGCCTTCTTTCCTTCGTGTCCTGAATCCCACTCTGGCTCTTACCCTCTCCCTTATTTCCCTTCCTTAGTTATTCCCTGGTCCTGCGGGGAATTTGATGGAGACATCCTGTTTCGAGCTGAGTTTTCCAAGGTCTCTCTCTCCCTGCATAATGCATCCCTATGGGTCTCTGTGTTTGTTCCTGTCTGCTGTAGGAGGAGCTTCTCTGAAGACGCAGAACAAGGCACTGATCTATGAGTACAGCAGAATATCATTAGGAGTAATTTTATTGCTATGTTGAAAATTTTTTAGAGCAATAGTATTTGGTTTTACCCTGGATCCCTGGGCTACCTTGTCTCAGGTCCTTGGTCACCCAGCAGTACTGGGTATGGGTTCCAGCTCATCGTGTGGGCCTTAAGTCAAATGAGATAATGGTTGGTTACTCCTACAAGTTCTGTGCCAACATTCCCTAGCATATCTTGCAAGCAGGACACCCTTGTAGAGCAAAGGGTTTGGCCTGGGTTGGTGTTTCTGTTTTGGTATCATGCAGAGTATCGTAGTGTACTGAGGACACTAATGTTGGAACCGTTTGGAGTTCTGCTTCCAGCTGCTCTCTCCCTCTAGTGACCTTTTCTTGCTTGTCTGATTTGAGCCTCTGAAAGCTGTGTTAAAGTTGTCTGCCAGCCCTGCTTCCTGAGCACGTGTTGCCTTGGGCTTGATTGAGAATCAGGGGATGAGGTTTTCACCTTTTGGCCCACCTGACTGTGTTGGGTATAAAGCCTCCGCAGTGCTATTTAATAAAGGGCTTCTTTTACCAGTAACTAGAGGTGTGTGTGCATGTTTAATCCTGGTGTCCTTCGCTCGGGTTTTGGTTCCAGCCGTGCAGGTGCCGCAACACTCAGATGTAGGGTGAGGGCTCTATGTAGGCACCAGCTCAACTTATCCATGTTCAATTAATTGTGTAGGTAGTCTCTTCAGCAATGAGGCCAGCTCTCTTATTGCTCTAGCTAAGATTCCAAGTACTTTATTGAATAGTTATGGAGAGAATGGAAAACCTTGACTTATTCCTGATTTTAGTGGAATTGCTTTGAGTTTCTCTCTGTTTAAGTTGATGTTGGCTACAGGCTTGCTATAAACTACGTTATTATGTCTTGAGGTATGTTTCAATATATCCCTAAACTCTTCAAAATTTTTCTCATGGAGGGATTGCTGTGGGAACTCCTTTAGTCAATAGTCCTTAAGGTACCTGTCCACTTTGGGCATGATTTTATGTACTATAAATGCAGACAGAAAAGCGTACTCAGGTCTCTTGGCTGCTGGATTTGGTTCCAGTTTCCAGTGCACGCAGAGGATTGTGAATCGCTACTCTTTCTGTGAGCTTATCCCCGGATAAGTAAACCTTTGTTAAACTCCATTCCAAGCTATTGTGGAACTCTTTTGTATGACAACAAGGGATGTTAAATTTTGTCAAAGGCCTTTTCTGCATCTAATGAGATAATTGTGTGGCTTTTGTATTTCAGTTTCTTATATGGTGGATTATATTAATCAGTTTAAGCATGTTGAGCCATCTCTGCATCTCTGTGATCACATTTTTGATGGGTTCTTGGATTCAGTTTCCAAGTATTTTATTGAGAATTTTTGCATTTGTGTTCATAAGGGAAAAATGGTTTGTAATTTTTCTTTCTTTGTTGGGTCTTTAAATCATTTGGGCATTTGGGTAGCTGTAGACTCATAAAAAGAATTGTATAATGGTCCTTCTGTTTCTATTTTGTAGGATAATTTAAGGAATATTGGTATTAGCTCTTCTTTGAAAGTCTGGTAGAATTATGTACTAAAATCATCTGACCCTGGGCTCTATTTTGGTTGGGAGATTTTAATGTTGCTTCTACTTCACAATGGGTTATAGGTCAGTTTAAACTGTGTTATCTGATCTTGATTTAAATTTGGTAAGTAGTATATATAGAGAAAATTATCCATTTCTTTTTAATTTGCAGTTTCTCAGAGTACAAGTTTTTAGAGTGTATCCTTAAGATTCTCTGAAATTCCTCAGTGTCTATTGTTATGTTCCCCTTTTCATTTCTGATTTTGTTAATCTGGATACTCTCTCCCTACCTTTTGGTTAATTTGAACAAGGGTTTGTCAATCGTATTGATTTTCTCAAAGCTCTCTTGATATATATACATATATCATATATGTATATTGGTTTTTTTTTGAGATAGTGTTTCTCTGTATCTTTTGGAACCTTTCCTGAAACTAGCTCTTGTAGACCAAGCTGGCCTAGAACTCACAGAGATCTGCCTGCCTCTGCCTCCCGAGTGCTGGGATTAAAGACGTGCACCACCACTGCCTGGCTATTTTACTGATATTTGTATTTTCATTTTTATTTTGTTATTTTATGGATTTCAGCCCTGATTTGGTTAATTCTTGCCATCTTTCCCTTTTGGATGTGGTTCTTCTGTTTGTTTCAGGCTTTTCAGGTGTTGCGTTAAGTTAGCAGTATGAGATCTCTCCTATTCTTTTTTTTTTTAAATGTAGGCACATACACAAAACTCAAGTCCAAATGGATTAAAGACCTCAATATCAGTCCGAACACACTGAACCTGATAGAAGAGAAAGTGGGAAGTACTCTACAACACATGGGCACAGGAGACCACTTCCTACGTATAACCCCAGCAACACAGACATTAAGGACCTCATTGAATAAATAGGACCTCCCGAGACTGAGAAGCTTCTGTAAAGCAAAGGACACTGTCACTAAGACAAAAAGGCAACCCACTTACTGGGAGAAGATCTTCACCAACCCCGCAACTGACAAAGGTCTGATCTCCAAAATATATAAAGAACTCAAGAAACTAGACCGTAAAAGGCTAATCAACTCACTTATAAAATGGGGCACTGAGCTGAACAGAGAATTCTCAACAGAAGAACTTCAAAAGGCCAAAAGACACTTAAGGTCATGCTCAACTTCCTTAGCGATCAGGGAAATGCAAATCAAGACAACTTTAAGATACCATCTTACACCTGTCAGAATGGCTAAAATAAAAAACACCAATGATAGCCTTTGTTGGAGAGGTTGTGGAGAAAGGGGTACACTCACCCATTGCTGGTGGGAATGCAAACTTGTGCAACCACTCTGGAAAGCAGTGTGGCGGTTTCTCAGGAAATTCGGGATCAACCTACCCCTGGATCCAGCAATACCACTCTTGGGAATATACCCAAGAGAGGCCCTATCATACAACAAAAGTATATGCTCAACTATGTTCATAGCAGCATTGTTTGTAATAGCCAGAACCTGGAAACACCCTAGATGCCCTTCAATGGAAGAATGGATGAAGAAAGTATGGAATGTATACATATTAGAGTATTACTCAGCAGTAAAAAACAAGGACTTCTTGAATTTTGCATACAAATGGATGGAAATAGAAAACACTATCCTGAGTGAGGTAAGCCAGACCCAAAAAGAGGAACATGGGATGTACTCACTCATATTTGGTTTCTAGCCACAAATAAAGGACATTGAGCTTATAATTCATGTTCCTAGAGAAGCTAAATAAGAAGGTGAATCCAAAGACAAACACATAGGCATCCTCCTGAATATTAACCCTCATCAGGTGATGAAAGGAGACAAAGAGAGAGACCCACATTGGAGCACCGGACAGAAATCTCAAGGTCCAAATCAGGAGCAGAAGGAGAGGGAGCACGAGCAAGGAACTCAGGACCGCAAGGGGTGCACCCATACACTGAGACAATGGGGATGTTCTATTGGGAACTGACCAAGGCCAGCCGGCCTGGGTCTGAAAAAGCATGAGATAAATCCGGACTAGCTGAACGTAGCAGACAATGAGGAATACTGAGAACTCAAGAACAATGGCAGTGGATTTTTTATCCTACTGCACGTACTGGCTTTGGGGGAGCCTAGGCAGTTTGGATGCTCAACTTACTAGACCTGGATAGAGGTGGGTGGTCCTTGGGCTTCCCACAGGTCAGGGAACCCTGATTGCTCTTTGAGCTGATGAGGGAGGGGGACTTGATCGGGGGAGGGGGAGGGAAATGGGAGGTGGTGGCGGGGAGGAGGCAGAAATCTTTAATAAATTAATAAATTAAAAAAAAATGTAGGCACATAGTGCTACAAACTAGTCTCTTAGAATTGCTTTCATTTTGTCCCATAAGATGAATATGTTGTGTATTCATTTTAATTTTCATTCTAGAAAGTCTTTAATTTCTTTAATAATTTCTATCCTCACCAATTTTCAGTTCAGTAGTGAGTTCTGTGGGGTTGAATGCTTTCTCTTGTTGATATCCATTTTCAGTTTCTGGTAGTCAACTCAGATGCAGTATGGTATTTCAATTTTCTTGTATCTATTGAGACTTGTTTTGTGTGCAAGTATGTGGTCAATTTTCGAGAAAGTTCCATAAAATGCTGAGAAGAAGGCACATTTGTTTGTGTTTGGGTGAGGTTTTCTGCAAATATCTGTTAGGTACCTTTGCTTTATGATGTCAATTAAATCTCTGTTTAGTTTTTGTCTTGATGATTTTTTGGTGACAGTAAGGTATAACAGCGTGTGAGGGTCAGTATGTGATTTAAGCTTTAGTAATATTTCTTTTATGAACTTGGGTGCCCTTGTGTTTGGTGCATGGATTTGGCTTTTGATGAGTATGTAGTGCACTTCCCTATCCTGATTAGTTTTTGGTTTGAAGTATAATTTGTCAAATTTTAAAATGACTATACCAGCTTGCTTCTTAGATCCATTTGCTTGGAATATCTTTTTCCACCCTTGTACTCCGAGGTAATGTCTGTCTTTGATGTTATGGTATGTTTCTTGGACATACCATATGATGTTTCAGCAACAGAAGGACAGGTCATGTTTACCCATCTGTTTGGAATCTCCAGCTCAGAGCCTCATTATAGACCCCATCCTCAGCACACCTGAGCAGCATCTCCCCTGGAACTGCCCTCTCCAAACACCACCCTCAATGTGCCAAGCATGCCCCTTTCCTGTGCCTGCCCTCTTAACACTCCGCCCCGAGAAATCCTGCCAAAAGTTAGCCCCTCTTTGGGTCTGCTCAAGACCATGCCTATAGGCTACTTAAGACCTGGTAGCCATATTTGCCATGTGGTGCCTCTTGCATCCTCCTGAGAGTCACTTTGCTCAGATTAAAACTGGCTTTAATAATTTGGTTTGATTGGCTTATTAGATTGGTATGGCAGAATCCCAATAACTGGGGATTCAAAACTTATGCCATCCATTCTGCTAGTCTGTGTCAACTAGTAACTGAGATATTAAGAGACATCAATGAGCAGTTTTTGTTGATTCCTATTATTTTGTCATTCCTGTTATTTTGTTGTTGTTGTTGGTGGTGGTGTGTGTGTTTCTTCTCTTTGATTTTCTGGTGTGGAATCATTTATTCTTCATGTTAGTTTGGGTGTGGTTAAATTCTTTAGGTCTTTGGAGTTTGAGTTTTCCTTCTAGCACCTTCTGTAGGACTGAATTTGTAGATAGATATTGTTTAAATTTGGTTTTATCTTGGAATATTTATCTATTGTGATTGAAAGTTTCTCTGGGTGTAGTAGGTTTGGCTGACATCAATGATCTCTTAGAGTCTGTCCAGTTTGTTTTTTTTTTTTTTTTGGCATTTAGAGGGTCCATTGAGAAGTCAAATGTAATTTTAATAGGTCTGCTTCTAAATGTTACTTGCTCTTTCTCCCTTCCAGCTTTTTAAATATTCTTTATTTGTTTTGTACATTTAGTGTTCTGATTATTATGTGCCAAGGGAACTTTCTTTTCTGTTCTAGTCTATTTTGGTGTTTTATATGCTTCTTGTACCTTGATAGGCCTCTCCTTTAGGTTAGGGAAATTTTCTTCTATGACTTTGTTGAAAATATTCCCAGTGTCTTTGACCTTCTCCTTCCTCTATTTTTTCCTCTATTCTTAGGTTTGATCTTTTCATTGTGTCCTGGATTTCCTGGATGTTTTGTTTTAGGATTTTTTTTTCAGATGTAGCATTTTCTTTGATCCATTTCTTCTGTTGTGTCTTCCATACTTGAGATTCTGTCTTCTATCTCTTATATTCTCTTGGTAAAGTTTGCCTCTGATGTTCCTGTTTGAGCTACTATGTTTTTCAATTCCAGATTTCCCTTAAAAATTTGTGTGTGTGTGTGTGTGTGTGTGTGTTTGTGTGTGTTGATTCTGTTTCTACTTTTGGGTCTTCAATGGTTTTATTCATTTCCTTCTACTATTTGTTTTCATAGATTTCTTTAAGGGATTTACCCATTTCCCGTTTAAGGACCTTTATCACACCCATAAATGCTTTGTAAAGTTTTTGTCTTGTGCTCAGCCGTGTTGGAATAGTCGGGGCCTGCTGTGGTAGGGTTGCTAGACTCTGTTGGAGATATACTGTCCTGGCTGTTATTGGTTGTGTTTGACCTTGTCTGCCTTGGTTCTGGAAGTGTGGCGGGGCAGAATTTCATGGTGGCAAGACTGATGCAGACTCCTCAGGTCATGGAGGCAAGACAGGGGAATGGGCAGAAAGGGATTTTAGTGATAGAAAATGAGAGCAAAAAGAAGAGAGTACAAGAATTTTAGGTCTTACCTTCTAAAGTTTTCTAGCACCTCCAAAAATAGTGCCTTCTGCTGGGATGCTGGGTCCCCACATACGAGCCTGGGGGCGGGGATAGCTCATATTCAAGCTACAATGTCCAATATGTTGGTATCTTTAGTGAAAGAGTTAGTTAGACACAGATATAGTAAGGCAAAGAGAGTTTTGTGAAGATGGAGTCAAGGTTGAGGTGATATGGATATAAATGAAGGAACACTGAAGATTGCAGTGAAGAGCCAGTTCCCAGGAGACAGGCATGGGGAACGCATCCTCACGGTACATGAAAGGAACTACATTTGCTGACTGCTGGACTTTAGCTTCCAGAACCGTGGGCCAATGAGTCATTTAACTGCTCTCTTCTGGGGCCTTGTCAAGGCAGCTACAGCTGAGGCTGATGGAGCCAAGTAGGAGTGGCTAATGAAGGAGACAGAAAGCTGTGTGAAGCAGAACGGGGGGGGAGGGGGGTGCCCCAGGGAATGGGCATCTTCCTTTGGCTGTTCAGTCAGTTTTAAACAAAGGGCAACCAAAGTGGATGAAAATAACATATGCGAGATGAAGCAGAGCAGATGGAATAAAGAAAAAGGATTGTAAAGAGAGGTAGTAGCCATCTCAAAGGTGCAGTCAAGAAAATTACGCAATGCAGAGCCAGGACGGGA
The DNA here is from genome assembly GCF_037038515.1 of Microtus pennsylvanicus. Taxonomy (NCBI): domain Eukaryota; kingdom Metazoa; phylum Chordata; class Mammalia; order Rodentia; family Cricetidae; genus Microtus; species Microtus pennsylvanicus. The sequence continues at coordinate 53,542,472 of NC_134590.1, read as the reverse complement.
GATTGTAAAGGATTACTGCCTGGAAGTTAGGATACGAGAACTAGTAGTTGCAACGAAAGCATCGAGTGGATGGACCTGTTAGCAGACTCTATAGAGCTGACTTCTACAAGACAGCCCCGCAACAAAGCCAATACCACAGCAGCTAGTGTGGAGGAAAGATAGTTAATGCCGAGTTTAAGAAACCCTAGAGAGAAGCAGGTGCAGGTAGTTATAAATGTAAGCCCTTAAAGAGTAGATGGACAACTTTGAAATGCCTAGAGAAGTGTTAATGTCAGATAAGTGAGTGAGCAATAAAATTACAGTTGTTGAGTGATGTTTCCTCTGAGCCCACAAAAATATTGACAAAAGTGAAGCTGAAATTAAATAAATCGTCTAAAGGTGAGTAGACATACAAGTGATGGATTAAAATCAGGTAGAATTTAATGCACATTTATGTTAAAAGCTCTCATTAAGTCTGGGTTAACAAAAAGTCTTTTTTTTTTTTAATATACGGAAGGGCCATACACCCTAATTCTGCAGCAAAGGCCTTTGTTCTCATTAAGAGAAAGAACTCAGACTGTGATTACTTGTCTTGGCTACTGTCATGTGGTTGTAGAGGTCATGGTGTTCTCTACGAGAAGGAACAGGCTGTAGTGCCTGGGGTGGTGAGAAGAAACAGGCTGTAGTGCCCGGGGTGGTGGCACAGTCTTATGACCTTAGCACTTACTTGACTGAGACTAGGGCCAGCCTTGGCTACCTAATGAGGCTTTCTTAAAAAAAAAAAAAAACAAGCCACAAACAAAAATATGTATTTTAAGATTGGAAGGGAAAGGAAAAGTGACATAGATTGAAGATGCCTTAGTAATTATAAAACGCTCACCAAAGGTTTAATTAATAAGTCCACCAGTAATATTTACATACTATATACAATTATGATCTGAAGTGTTTCTTTATATCAGCAGTAATAAACTGGGGCATAACATGGAAGATAAAAGATTATCATGGTTATAATAAGTCTGTCGCAAATTTAAGGTTATCTTAAACAGAGCTTATACAAGAAGTTCTGTACCTGGTGCTGGGGATGGAACCCAGGTCCACAAACGTATTCAGCTCCATCTCTAATCTGTGCACGAGTTTTATATAGAGGATCCTACAGCTTTAGGAAGGAAATAGATAAAGACTGAAAACGTTAATATGACATTGTCATTGTGAGTAGAATATGAAAACTATAATGGAAACAACCTAATAAAATTTATAAATCAACTCAGATTCAAAATTTCAAGATGTTGTTTAGACAGTTACACATATTTTCAAATTAGTGGCAAATGTTAAAAGTCTAGAAGTAGTTAAATCTTAAAAAGAGAAGTAAATACGGGGTTGTCTTTGAATAGACATGAAGGCTCACTTCAAAGCCCTGGTGACAAAGCCCTTGCTGTTGCAGCAGTTCTTGTCATATCTATGAAAGGGGAAGGGCCCGAGAGCAAGTGCATGCATGATAAGGGACTGGCTATCTGATAGGAGTGGCAAGACATGGCAGTGGGCACAGACAGATTCAAGAAGTACACACTGGGGAAAGAATTCAGATGAGGAAAATGTAAAGCAATAGCTCTACCTCAGACCACAAGCAAAGGGAAGACTTCTTACATGATCTGAGTTACCTTATTATAAATCATAAAAGTCGGAGCTAATGGAAAAAAATAGACTTTTCAAATGGAATTGAAAATGCAGTGCGCAAAATGTCAACAATACACAATGAACTACTGTAAGTCAACAGGAAAAAGGTAATAAACTCAACCATCAAAGGATGCAAGGAAGAGACCTATAGGATAGGAATAGCCTAATGACTTTAAATTTTCTTGTTTAATATTTTTGTATTAATTTATTTATTCTAGACAACATTTCGGTGTGTAGCCTTGCAAACCCAGGACTTGCTATATAGATCAGACTCATCTGAAACCCACAGAGATCTGCATGCCTCTGCTTCCTGAGTGCTGTGGTTAACGGTGTGTGCCACTATGGCTAGGTATTTTTTTTTATTATGTGTGTGCATGGAGTGTCTATATGTGTATCACATGTGTGCAGTGCCCCCAGAAACTGGAAGTGGTGGGCCTCCTTTTCTTCCAGATTATAAAAGTCTGTATAAAGGAGAGAAAACAGGAAATATGGAATAATAAAGCAAAGAGCACATCTTAGGAGCTACATAGATAAAGTAGATTTGGTGATGGAAGCTAGAAAAAAAACAGTTAAAAAGAAAGAGAAAACATGTTATCTATTTAAAGCAAAATATAGGCAAGTTATTCAACGTGGGGTGAGACTGGTCAACCACTTCTAATGATGATAGGGGTCCATAAACACGTGTACTTTCCCAGGTGTCTTTGCCTGTATGGGATCGGATGATGGCTCTACCTAAGCTGGAATAATCAAGCTCTCAGTGGTGATGAAATGGAGTCCTGCTTAGGAACAGCCCACAAGATGGCACTGTGAGCCAGTAAGAATATTTATCCACTCCAGGCGTCAACTCCTGCTTACCTTTCCATGGTTTTCTTTATTCTTTGCTAATATGCTGCAGTCAGATCACATGCAGTGTTTGTCTATTAAAAATTCTGGCATTTGGAAATAACATTCCCCATATATATTATTCCTGCTTTCTTTTTATATAATCCTCAGTAGACTTTGGAAAAACCTTCACTGAATTCCCCATCCTAACACAGGAGGCTGGATCTAATTCTTAATTTACTAAAAGCCCTCATAAAGCTGGGTATAGAAACTGCTGGCATTTGTTGGTCCTTGTGGACTTCAAGGTGGGGAAAGATAGGGGAAAATACAGAGAAGGAGAGGAAAAGGATCTAAGTTTGATTGGGAAAGCCAAGAACACAAGCTTTAGCCATGACCACCAGGGCATGGGAGCAAAGGAGCTGGAATATTTATGTAGGTCCTACATCGCTTCCAGGGTAAAGAATCTTGTTATCTTGAAGTCTGTATTCTCTGAGATGTTCACAGAATCCTGCACTGTTTACTGTTGCCGTGCATAAAGAACAGCATGTGGTTTAAAGTGGTCACCAAGGTGATGAGTTAAAACACATATTTTGATCACAGTACATCAGCTACAGTTTAAAGAGCACGTAGTCAATCTCGAAGGCACTTTTCTATCTCATCCTTTTTGATTTTCTAAAGCCTCCCATGTCTGGGCAGTGTAAGAAACCCCACAGCACACAGTACAGAGAGACACATTCAGGTTCCAAGATGTGTGGAAGGCTACAGAAAAGCAAGTCATGAGTGACATGACATGCGAATCAGGTTTTATGTGCAAAATGGGGCCAAGACATCCACTGCCGTAGAGGTGTGCTAAACCTTTCCACACAGCCAAATTCTAAGGGCTCAGCTTAGGCAGAGTCAGTAAACATTGGAAAGCCTAATTATTTGTAAAGCGGGTTATACCACCTACTTCTAATAATGTTAAGATACTTTGGTTGCAACGATGGAAGTCAATTTTTTTAACATAACTGATGACAATCTGATGAGTCATTTTCTTGATTCTATCAGATGCCCATTGTTTTTGTAATGAAACCAATTGTAAGAACGCAGTATGGCTGCAGCACCAGGGAGAAGCAGAACGTGGCTTTGGAAATGTTGGATGCGGGGAGTCTTTCTGACCCACCCTGGCATACAGGCACACTACACAGCTAGGGAAATTGAGGACCCTTGGCTGACAATAACTGTTGGGGAAGATGAAGTTAACTGAGGGAGAAGTTGAGGCGCTATTTCAGAAGTGGAAATAAATGGCCAGCGGTAAAAAGCACCAAATGCATATTCATAACTTGTGTTTAGGATGAAGGAAGCCTGGAACAGCATTTGAAGCAGAGCTAGTGATAACAACCTCTATTTGCTGTACATTAAGACACTATATGCCAGACATCATTACATTTCTTCATTTGACTCTCCTAGGAGCTATAGTTTATTAGATTCTTTTTTATTTCATTATCATCATCATCATGATGCCTGTGACTGACACATAAAAGAATAATTTGAAAGGAGAAAAAATGATTTTTGTTTCACGGTTTCAGAAAGGTCAGTCCATGTAATTTGGCTCCACTGGTTTTCGACTGTGATACAGAGAATCATGGCAGAAGAGTGTGGAGAAGTAGAGATGTTCAGCTCACAGTGGTCAGAAAGGCAAGAAGAAGAGGGAGACTGAGACAGAGAGAAAGACAGAGGAAGATGCTAGAGGGCATCTACCTTATCCTTTTTGTCCGTGCTGGGATCAAACCCAAGATCTCATGCATGCCAAGCAGGTATTTTACTGCTGAGCAATTTGCCCAGCTCTTCCTTCCCTTTCAGTCCATCTAAGCCTTCAGTCTACTGGATGATGCTGTCTGCAATCAGGGTTGATAAGCCTTGGTTGTCTTCAGAAATATCCTTGTCAACATGGATTTTCCCTAGGCGATTCAGTCTTCTCAATGCGATTCAATTGATGATCAAGGTTAGCTATTGCGTGTATGGAGCAAGTGGCACCTCTGTCTAAGGTCAGGAGGCAGGTGGCTGAGGCCCTTTGGACCAGAGTGCCAGAGCCGAACTGAAATCCCTTCTAAGTTTAAAACACCAGAAAACAAAAGTGCTAGGAGGATCATAGCAAAGAAAAAACAGTCAGGAGAGAGTTAGTCTTAGACAGAAGCATTCTGGACCTAGAAAAATGGCGGTTGCAGGTGACACCACCTAGTAGTGTCTAAAACTTACTCACACGCCCAGCAGTGTGTGTGCTTCCTGCTTTCTGAGGACCTTCCTGCCACGCACTTCAGGAGCTGTGAAAGTGTGCAGGTCATTATTACTGTTGTCATTTAACCTTGAGCTGGCTTGGTCTAGGAGGGCACCTTTATCTAGTGTTATGTTGCTGTTTTCCAAGGGCTAAGCTAGTTTCTGTGTGCCCGAACAGTTTCTTTCCCTTCTTCCTTCTTAGACTACAGCTTACAGCCTGTTCCTTGGGACAGGAGCACAAGACCAAGTCTGAGTGTTACGACGAGGCAGCTGCCAGAGGAGAAGCCTTTGCCTTATCAGCGGGGCTGGGTACTACTTCCCTCCTCCCGGTGTTTCTTGCCCTTGCTTCTCAGCCTCTGAAACTGCCTTGAAGAAATTGGCTACAGGACCCAACAGTCATGTCTCAGCTATTTATCGTGAGGAGGTGAGGGCAGCTAATCACACAGCTTGAAGGAAGGCAGGAGCTGCCCCATGTCTATGAAAGGTCCTTTAGTATCAACACCAGCTTGGCAAGCCTCTGAGCCTCAGATTCAGCTCAGTAATCAAAGCTTCCTCAATGCCCTACAGGCACCAAGCACATAACCCCACACATTCTCCCTGAAAGGAAAAATCAGCGCTGCAGGCAAGCTCAATCCTCCCCCACATTTCCCTCAATCACAAGTCTCTCCCTAACCTGCCAGGGCAGCAAGGCCGTACAGCAACCACCGGTTACTTATCTTCCAGAAAGGATAAATGAAAAGTACGTTTTCAGCAAGCTGATTTCCAAGAAGCCCGAGCCTTCCTGAGCACTGACCCACTTCTGGATGCATCCGGGCCCTGATGGTTTCCAGAGTACCACCAGGGCAGCTTTTCCACTGTGCATATCCCACTTGGTGCTGGAACATACGTTGTCTTTACAAGGCACAAATAGCTGAACTACATAATGTAACCCGATGTTCTGACAACCTCACTTAAACTCAGGCTAAATTTAAAGGTCACCACGCAGAGGAATAATGGCAAGAGAATGAAAGGGCCTTAAACACGGACCTCACACACGTTTCCTCGGTTTTGAGAGTTTTACCCCATACAATAGAGGCACAATTGCTGTGAGCTTAAAAAAATATTTATAACCAGAGAATCCATTTCTTGGGAATGCAGCAGCTTTAGATAAAATGCTGTACTAGGTAGATGTAGTGTGGAGTGGCTGAGCCACGGCTTAGATGATTTCCATCTTTCCGGGATTGTTCATTCTTTTCTTCAGCATTTATCCACATCTACACATATAAGAACATGTTTTAAGGACTTTGATCAAATCGTATGGGTGAGAGATAATCCCTATTTGTCAGAGATCACAGTTTAGTAGGGAAGAAAGACATGGAAACAGAAACGTTCAGAGAGGGTGAGACATCAGAGGAGGCAGATTTGCGAGAGCATACCCAGAGGGAGAACCTGCAGTGATCCTGAAGGGTGGGTGGCAACGCTTTAGCTGAGTGTTAATGGGTAAGCAAGAGGTAGGTGTTTTCTGGAAGAAGTATGACTCACGGAGGGGATAATGTAACTAGAATTCCAGAGTTCAAAGGACATGTGGTTAGCCATAGAGACAGTCTAGACCAGGGTGGAGTCAGAGTTTTAGGAATTAGATTGGGGATGCTGTAGTTAGGGAGGCATACAGGGGGTGGGGGTGCTTTAAAATATGGAAGTACAAAAAGCAACAGGGGCAAGATCCAGTCCCAAGACCAGGTGTGTGCCCAAAGGCCCAGTGTTCATCACAGCATGGCAGAATGCCCTCTCCCACTGATGCTGTTCTGCCAACACACCAACAAGGAGCACAGTCTAACACACAGTGGCTCAGAGTGAGCAATGGCAGAAGGCAGTAGGGGCAGTGAAGCCTCAGCATCTGCAGCTACACCAGGCTGAGGGACAACAATGGAAGGTGTGAGTTCATGTGCTGGAAAAACATGAAGGGAAAGAGGAAAGATGCACTAGAAAAAATATTTAAATAACAAAGTTCAAAGCTTCCCCAAATTCATGACAAGCATCAAATTAAAGATCCAGACAACATGGAAATTACCAAGTAGGGTGGAAACAAAAGAGCATATTTCTAAGTAAAGCATTCTCAGATTCAGGAACACAAAATGTAGAAAAGAATCCTTAAAAACACACTAGCGTGGGAATATCAGATGGTGTCCACCAGTAAGCTCTATTTTCCATCATTTAAAAACTGTTAAATATTTTTAAAAATATTTTAAAAAGTATTTTTGAAAAACTTAACTTACAACAGGAAAAGTGTAAAAATTATAGCAGACTCCTCCCATTTAAACTATGCAAGAATAGAGAGAACAGAGTGAAATACTGTTGTGAGTAGTTACAATGGAGTTTTATGAGAATTGCATTAAATCTTGTAGATATTTGATGTGGGATTCCACTCTGTGTGCTGTGAATATGTTTTATTACCATTGGTTAATAAAGAAACTGCTTCAGCCAGTGGCTTAACTGAGCAAGTCCAACTGGGAAATCAGAACAGAGATAGAGGGAGAGAGTAGGTGGAGTCAAAGAGATGCCATGTAGCTGCCGAAGAAGAAAGATACCCAGAACATTTACCAGTTACTCATGGCAATACAAACAGAGCATGGTCAAACTACTGTGGCCAGCCCCGTAAAGAAACAGAACCCCACCCCTTCCCGAGAAGCCATTAGCTGTGAAGAGTTACACTATCATAATGCTCTCTTCAATGGCTTCCTGTCTATACTTTTTCTTTTTGAGAGGAATGAGGTGGTGGGGGGAGAGACTGCCACAGAAGCATTCAACATCTCTCGTTCTCAACTATGAATCTGTAAACATTGATATCACCACACAAGAAGCTTCCTTGCCTGATATAATCAGTGGCAGCAGAGGTCATGGACTTCTACATGGTTTCTGGCAACATCTCGGACCACAGACATCCACACCACCTCCAGTGGTAATGTGAGCCATGGATTTCAGCATAGCCTCCAGTGACAGTACAGACCATGGACATCAACATGGCTTCCAGTGGCATGACCAACCAGAGACAAAACATGGCCTTTGGCAGCAGCATGAACCATAAACATCAACAAGGCCTTAGACAGCAGCACAGACTACAGAAACCAGCATGGCCTCTGCTGGCAGCATGGAGCATAGACATTAACATGGCCTCCAGTAGCAGCATAGACTACAAACATCCACCTGGACCGTGACATTAGCATGACTTGAAGTGGTGGCATGGTCCACAGACACCAGCATGTTTCCTGTCTGTGGCAAAGACACCAGATGCCAACATGGCCTTTGTATAGTTTGAAGATAAGATCTCTGTCTGATGTGGGATTTATGAAGATCTTTTTCAATTCTGTAGGCTGCCACTTTGTCTTGTTGACTATGTCCTTTGCCTTACAGAAGCTTCTTGGTTTCAGGAGGTCCCATTTATTAATTGTTTTTCTCAATGTCTGTGCTACTGGGGTTATATATAGGAGATGTCTCCTGTGCCAATGCATTCAAGTGTATTTTCCACTTTCTCTTCTGTGGGGTTCTGTGTGGTTGGTTTTAGGTTGAGGTCTTGATCCATTTGGACTTGAGTTTTGTGCATGATAATAGATATGGATTTACCTGCATTCTTCTACAGGTTGACATCCAGTTATGCCAGCACCATTTTTTATGTTTTCTTTTTCCTTTTTATATTTTTTTCTTCTTTGTCCAAAATCGGGCGCTCAAAAATGTGTGGATTAATATCCAGGTCTTCAATTTGGTTCCATTGGTCCTCCTGTCTGTTTTTATGCCAATACCAGGCTGTTTTCAGTACTGTAGCTATAGCAGAGTTTGAAGTTAGAAATTGTGATGCCTCCAGAAATTCCTTTATTGTACAGGATTGTTTTGGGTATCCTGGGTGTTTTGTTTTTCCATATGAAGTTGAATATTGTTCTTTTGTGGTCTGTGAAGAATTTTGCTGGTATTTTGATGGGCATTGCATTGAATCTATATATTCCTTTGGGTAAGATTGCCATTTTTATTATGTTAACTCTACCTACCAAGAGCATGGGAGGTATTTCCATTTTCTGGAGTCTTCTCTATTTTTTTTCTTCAAAGATTTAAAGTTCTTGTCATACAGGTCTTCCACATGTCTGGGTAGAGTTACTCTGAGATATTTTATGCTATTTGTGGCTATTGTGTAGAATGATACTTCTCTGGTTTCTTTATCAGCCCATTTATCATATGTGTACAGGAGGGCTAGTGATTTTTTTCAAGTTAATCATGTATCCTGCTACATTCCTGAAGATGTTCATGAGTTGTAGATGTCCCTTGGTAGAATTTTTTGGGTTGCCTATGTAAGGTATCAAGTCATCAGCAAATAGTGAGAAATTGACTTCTTCTTTTCTGATTTGTATCCCCATGATCTCCTTTTATTGTCTTATTGCTCTAGCTAGAACCTCAAGAACTATATTGAATATATATGGAAAGAATGGACAACCTTGTCTTGTTACTGATTTCAGTGGGATCATTTTGAGATTCTCTCCATTTAGTTTGATGTTGGCTTGCTGTATATTGCCTTTATTATGTTTAGTTATGTTCCTTGTATCCCTTCTCTTTCTAAGACTTTTATTATAAAGTAATGTTGTATTTTGGTGAAGGCCTTTCAGCATGTAATGAGATGATTATGTGGTATTTTTGTTTCAGTTTGTTTATATGGTGGATTACATTGATAGATTTTTGTATGTTGAACAATATCTGCATCTCTGGAATGAAGCCGACTTTATCATAGTGGATGACTTTTCTGATGTCTTCTTATATTCAGTTTGCCAGTATTTAATTGAGTCTTTTTGCATCAGTTTTCATGGATGAGACTGGTCTGTAATTCTCTTTCTTAGTAATGTCTTTGTGTGGCTTGGGTATCAGGGTAATTGTGTTTGGGTACAATGTTCTACAGATATCTGTTAAGTCCATTTGAATCATAACATTTGTTAGTTTCCTTATTTCTCTGTTAATTTTCTGTCTGACAAAACCGTCCAATAGTCAAAATGGGTTGTCAAATTCTCCCACTATTAGTATGTGGGGTTTGGTGTGTGATTTAAAGTTTAGAAGTGTTTCTTTTACATATGAGGATGCTTTTGTATGTGAGGTATAGACATTCAGTATTCTGATTCCCTCTTGATGGACTTCCTGTGACTTATAGGAAATATCCTTCTTTGTCTCTTTTGATTGGTTTTAGTGTGAAGTTTATTTTGTTAGATATTAGGATAGCTACACCAGCTTGTTTCTTAGGTCCATTTTATTAGAAAACTTTTCACCAACCCTTTACTCTGAGGTGTTGTCTGTCTCTGAGGTTGAGGGTGTTTCATGTATGCAGCAGAAGGATTCTGTTTTTGTATCCAATCTGTTAGCCTGTGTCTTTTTATAGGTGAGTTGAGTCCATTTATATTAAGGGATATTAATGATCAGTGATTACTAGTTCCTGTTTTTTAGTTTTCATTGTTGGTGATGTTATTGTGTTTTTCCCTTCTTTGGGATTTGATGCTGTGAGATCATTTATTGTCTGTGTTTTTGTTGTTGTAGCTAACTTCCTTGGGTTTGAGTTTTCTTTCTAGTCTTTTTTGTTGGGTTGGGTTTATGGCTAAGTATTCTTTAAATCTGGTTCTGCCATGAATATCTTAGTTTGTGCATCTATGGTGATTGAAAGTTTTGCTAGGTATAGTAGTCTGGGCCAGCATCTGTGGTGTCTTAATGTCTCCATAATGCTTGACCAGGACCTTCTGGTTTTCATTATTTCCATTGAGAAGTTAAGTGTAATTCTGATAGGTACCTTTATATGTTACTTGGCATTTTTCCTTTGCAGCTCTTAATATTTTTTCTTTATTCTATATGTTTAGTGTTTGGATTATTATATGGTGAGGGGACATTTTTTGATCCAATCTATTTGTTGTTCTGTAAGCTTCTTGTATGTTCATATGCGTATCTTTCTTTAGGTTGGGAAAGTTTTCTTCTATGATTTTGTTGAATATGTTGTCTGTGCTTTTGAGTTGGACTTCTTTTCCTTTGTCTATCCCTATTATTCTTAAGTGTAGTCTTTTCATTGTGTCTGATATTTTCTGGATATTTTGAGTTAAGCTTTTGTTAGATTTAATGTTTTTTTTTTTTTGGCTGATGAGTCCATTTCCTCTATTGTATCTTCAGCGCTTGAGATTCTCTCTTCCATCTCTTGTATTCTGCTGTTTATGCTTGCATTTGTGGTTCCTGATCATTTCTCATAATTTCCATTAATAATTCCTTTGGTTTGTGTTTTCTTTATTGTCTCTGTTGACTGAGGTTTCTGTCCTGCCCAGTTCCTGCAGTCATTAAGTCTCAAAGAAATTTCACAGAGGTCTACATTAATTATAAACTGAATGGCCTAGTATCTCAGGCTTTTTTATTAACTCTTATAACTTAGCCCATAATTCTTGTCTTTGTTAACCATGTGGCTTGGTACCTTTTTTGGCGAGCAGTCACATCTTACTTGCTCTGTGTCTGGCATTCTCTGTGTCTGGGTGATGATTGCAGACTGAAACTTCCCTTTCCCCAGAATTCTCATTACCCCACCTCTATTTCCAGCCTGGTCACCCTGCCTAAACTTCCTGCCTGGTTACTGGCCAATCAGCATTTATTTAAAATACAAGTTACAGGCTACAGACTATTGTCCCACAGCAGTCTCTATTTTGGTTTTCAACCTTGAATTGTTTCTTTCATTTGTTTGATTTCTTTCTTTCTTTTTTGGTTTTCTTTAAGGAATTTGTTGATTTCTTCCAATTTTTTGTTTGTCTTTTTTCCCCATTTCTTTGAGGGAATTTTTCATTTCCTCTTTAAGGGCCTCAAACATTCTCCTAAGTTATATTTTTAGGTCATTTTCTTCTGTTTCATCTATATTTGGTTGTTCATGTCTTGCTGTTATAGGGCTACTAGTTTTTATTGGTATCACATTGCTCTTTGTGGTGTTGAGTGTGTTCTTACCTTGTCTACCCATCTTTTCCTCTGATTGGTGTAGTTGGGGCTGTGTCTCTGGTGGTCAATCTTCCAGGTGCCAGTGCATCCAAGGCTCAGATGGTTGCTCCTCCTGATACAGTCAGGGGTACGGTTCCAGTCACCATAGAGGTCACTCTGTGTTCCTGAACGACTTTTGGTACTTCCAGGGTTAGTTCAGACCTGCTCCCATGGAGGTTGCTTGCTTGGGACTGCTCCTGCTGAGGTTGCTGCTTTGGGCCCGCTCAGGCAGAGGTTGCTGGCTCAGGACTGCTCTGGAGGAGATTGCTAACTCTGGCCTGCTCTCTTGGAGGCTACTGATTTATGGCAGGTCTGCAGAGGTCTCTGGATCAGGTCTGCTCCCTCAATGGTGGCTCCCTTTTAACTGCTTCTGTGGAGGTCATTGCCTCGGGCCTGTTCAGTGGAGGTCCGCTGCCTCAGGCCTGCTCTGGCTGAGGTTAGAGTCCTCTTTTTAAAAGCATCTTCCCATAAGACTTGCCTTGTTAAAGTTATTGTGGAGATAGTTTCTGGCTTGGCAGACACCTCTGCTGCCTTATCTCCCCTCAGAGCCTCCATGGGTCCCTCAGGTTCTGAGCTGCATCTTGGTTCTGTGTGTGCCAACAGCCACTGCCATCTTGCATTGCCTCCTTCCGTGTACTTCAGCTCTCATTTCTTGATGGAGTCATTTCACACTCCCAGTTTCATAGGTTCAGTCCAATTATCACAGTGAGGAGCATGGTAGTATGCAGGTAGGCACTGGGGCAGTAACTGAGAGCTACATCCTAATCTATCCTAATGGCAGAGTGGGCCATTTTCACATATTAATTTGGGCAATCCATGAGCTTGGGAGGTTTTTGGATTTTCTAGTGTCTTCTTCAGTTTCTTCCATTACCATCTTAAAATTTATATTTCAGTGGTCTTTCATGTCCTTGGTCAGGCTTATTTCTAGGTATTTTGTGTTTTTTAAGAACAGGATCATATCATCAGCAAATAGTATTAATTTAATTTTTTCTATCTTTTTCTCTTGCCTTATTGTTGTAACTAAGAATTTGAGGACAATATTGGGCAGGAGTGGAGAGTGGGCACCTAATTTATATGCTGATTTATACTTATTGATTTACATATATTGAGCCAACCTTATGTTCCTGGAATGAAACCTAGTTGATCATGATGTAGGTGTTCTGAAATTGGGTTGGCAAGAATTTTATTGAGAGCTTTTACGTCTATGTCCATCAGAAAATAATTCTGTATTTTTCTTTTTTTGTTGTGTGCTTGTCTGGTTATGGTATCAGGTATTTATGATTTCATAGAAAAGAGATACTGTTAGCCCTTTTTTAATGGTTTCACAAAATTTGGCATTGAGTCCATCTGGTCCTGGTTTCTTAGTTGTGAATTATTATTATTAATTATTATTATTATTGATCCAATATCATTGGTTGTTATGTTTCTATTATGTTTGTTAGTTTAACTCTTTTAGATTTAATTCTGGTAGGTAATATATGTTTAGAAAATTTTCAGTTTCTTTTAGATTTTTTAGTTATTTATAATGTATGCTCTGAAAGTACTTCTGAATGATTCTCTGTAATTTATTGAAACCCATAGTAATATTTTAGTCCCTAATTTTGTTAATTTTGATCCTTTCTTTTGTTTAGTTTGCCTGGGTGTTTGAGAATCTTATATATTATTTCAATGAAGCAGCTCTTTGATCAGTTCTTTCAGTCTCTGTTTCATTAATTCCTGCTCTTATCTTTTTTATTTATGAGCACTTTCTGGGCTTTGGTTGCTTTTGCTTTTCTAGGACCTTCAGATACATTGTTAGTTTTATTTGAGATATTTATGACTTTTGAGCAAGATTTAATTTTTACAATTTTAAGGTGTGTGTGTGTGTGTTTCTGCAGGTACAGGTGCTTGAAGAGCCTAGAGGTATCAGATCAGAAAGTGATGACAAGTTGTCTCCATCTTTGTCATCTGCAGTCTATCGCATAATGACCAGATGGGAATCCAAGACTTTCTAATCTGTCTTCCAACTTTTCCAGTCACAGTCTTGGTTTATTAATTCATAGATCCTTAGACTCATAACAGTTTTGCCTCACAATATGGAAGTGGCTTTGATAATTAGCTGATGGGACCCAACCCCAAGGAAATATTTTTCTGTAAGAAATGGCAGTGAAATTCCTCATTGTTTATTATCTAGACTAATGCCCATCTAAAGAGTCCCTGCCCGCGTCTGCCTCTGTGAGTTTCTCAGCCTCCTCTCCCTCAGAGTTGCCTCTTTTCCACTCTGTGAGCTTCTGATGGGCTACTTCAGGGTGCCACTGTTTGCCACACATTGTACCAAGGATAGGCACTCAGAGATCCTATTAGAGTCCTTGAAGGCATGGTGAAAGGGGAGGAAGTTCAATTGATAGTGGCATATCAACATTGGTTTTTTTGAATTATGGCAAAATATAGTACCTAGATAAGATGTTAATAATAGGGAAAATTAAGTCTGGGCTTTTGGAGGATTTTTGTATCATCTTCATAAATTTCCTGTAACTAACTCTTAGCTCTCCTAAAACTAGCTACCAAGAAGATTAGATTAAAAGTAATTCTAAAAGCAATTCAGGAGGCTGGGGAGCCATCTTGATAAAGTGTTTCCTTTGCAAACACGAGGATCTGACTTTAATCTCCATAATCCACTGAAGAAAAGCTGGTGTTGGTGGTGCACACTTGTAATCCCAGAACGTGAGAAGCAGAGATAGGATGATTCCTTGGGATTGCTGGTCAGTTAGTCAGTCTAGATGATGTGGCAAGTTCTAGGCTAGTGGGAGACCCTGTCTCAAAACACAAGGTGAGTGGTGCCCCTGAGGAGCGACATCTGAGATATCTTTCTGGCTTCCACATGGCTATGTTCACATGTGCACGAACCACAAGTGCATTCACATGTGGGGTCTCTCTCTCTCTCTCTCTCTCTCTCTCTCTCTCTCTCTCTCACACACACACACACACACACACACACACACACATATATATATATATATATATAGAGAGAGAGAGAGAGAGAGAGAGAGAGAGAGAAAGAGAGAGAGAGAGAGAGAGAGAGAGAGAGAGAGAGAGAGAGAGAGAGGAAGGAAGGGAGGGAGGGAGGGAGGGAGGAAGAAGGAGAGGTAATTAAGACAAGGCACAATGTGATGCCAAATAATCTGCTCTTCATTATGCTGTGTCTTTACCCATAAGAAATCCAGCATGTGCAGAACATTATAAAATGGCAACATCTCCAAGAACAGTGTCAGAGTGGGGACAAGTCCTGAGATGAAAAGGCGTGCATAGCTGAGACTTCATGGAGGAGCAGGTGACAGCTCTCCAAACATAGGGAGCAAATGTACACAGGTGGGACCTTCCATTTTCAAAGATTTATAATTTTCTAAAAAGTCTATGAATGTTTGCCTACATGTACGTTCCTCTTTTCGGAATAGGCCAGAATGTTCCTCTTTTCGGAATAGGCCAGAAGAGGGCTTTTCTTTCCCTGGAATTGGAATTACAGGTGGTTTTGAGTCATCAGAAGGATGCTGGGAACTGAACTCATGTAAACCACTTTGGTGGGTTACTTAGTCTAGGGGTTGTAACCCACCCTGCAGTTCAGTTATTCCAGGGTCACGGAGAGGCACTATCTGAAAGATAAATGGGCTAAGAGAGAAGAAGAAGGCTAAGCCGGGTTCTTGTGAAAGACTCCGTTTATTAGAGATGGGGTACAGCTTATATAGGGTAAGGAGTTTGGCTTGGGATGGGGGCAGGAGCCTGGGCTCTTGCCGCATAGTTCACGTTGGTCACGTGGTTTATGTTGGTCATGTAGGCCAGGAGGTTACGTTTGGTCAGGTCACATAGGCCAGGAAGTCACAACTAGGAGTTGACACACCTAGTTCTCTAGATAGTTTGGAATGTGGGGCGGGTTCTGCTAACAGATAGCTCTCCATTAACAGCCAATTTGGGTGTGGGGTAGGCTCTGTCAATAGAACAGTTCCTAACACAATTAGGGGTGTGGGGTTCTCTGCAGACTCCCCAGGGTAAAGGTTCCTGTAATGATCCTAGGAGGAAATGGCTCCTGACAAACTCAGATCCTCAGCAAGAGCACCAAGTGCTCTTCACCTAGAGACATCTTTCCAGTCCCAGTGGTTTTCTTCTTTTCTTCAAAACCATGGTGTCTATGTGAGTACATTGGGTCAGATGGGGCTTCAGATTCTCTGGAGGAGGAGTTACAGGTTGTTGTAAGCTCCCCAGCATGAGTGCTGGGAACAGTACTAGGGTCCCAGAAATGCTGGAAGGGCTCTTAATGAGACATCTCTCCAGTTCTTTCTCCTATCTTCTAATGAGATGCATTAATTGGAAATTCAGCCTTTGATTATATCTGTTCATTTATTTCCCATTTCCACCTTGGTTTTATTTCTGTGCTGTCTGTTGGAGTAGCATACTTCCTCCTGCAAATTGCTTGGTAGAGACCCCCTTCCTCATCCACAGTGCATATTAGCTGGGTTACTAGTTCAGGCACTGGAGCTTAAGTTCTCCATGCTCTGGCTTCCTCCTATTTAAAATGGAGATAAAATGAGGCCCCACCATAGGATTGTTATGAGGGTTAAATTTGGTACTATGAGGAAAGCGTATGAGAGGGAGCCTGGCATATAACACTGTGCAAGTAGCAGCTGTTGACTTAATAATAGTCTCTCTGTCTTCAGACTGTGCCAAGAATTAATTACCAAACTCTAAGGAGCAAAAGCAATGCATTCTGTGTACTTGCTTTACCACCATTTCCTTCCGGTTTGATCAGATGCATTGTAATTGCACTGTGGTCGTGTGCGTGTTCGCTGTCATCAACTCCTTCCTTCTGTCAGCTTTGAGTCTTCTATGATGGTGGATAAGGGGATATGGTGGGAGGTATG
Organism: Microtus pennsylvanicus; assembly: GCF_037038515.1. Lineage (NCBI taxonomy): Eukaryota > Metazoa > Chordata > Mammalia > Rodentia > Cricetidae > Microtus > Microtus pennsylvanicus. The sequence continues at coordinate 53,525,850 of NC_134590.1, read as the reverse complement.
TTTGAAAAATAAAATCACCTCAAGGCCTATTATAAGCAAAATTCATAGCTGGGGTTTCATTGGTCATGTAGAGAAAGTGTGTGTGTCTGTTCCAGTTATGCAATGACAACAGAAGAGGTTAATTTATCAGTGAATAGTTCTTGGTAAGGAGGGCAGAAAGTCACATCGAGAGGCCACAAGGAAAGACATCTACCATCCTGAGGAGGGCCTTCTGAGGTGGAATGCTGCAGTTTAAGATGGTGGGGAGTGATGATGGGCATCAAGATTCCCTTCCACTTGCTAGGGCAAGTTAGGTGTCTTCTGTAACTCAGCTCTCTCCTCTGTAAGGGCAGCATAGGAGCATCAACTTCTTATTTATTTATTTATTTTCCATTTATCTTTTTTATTTTACATACCAATCCCATTTCCCTCTCCCCCCCTCCTCCCACTCCTCTCACCTTCACCCCACCCTATTCTCCATCCACTCCTCAGAGAGGGTGAGGCCTTCCATAAGGAGTCAACAGAATATGTCACATCACTTGAGGCAGGATCAAGGCTCTCCTCCCCATATCTAGGTTGAGCAAGTTATCCCTCCACAGAGAATGGACTCCAAAAAAACCCAGTTCATACAGTAGGGATAAATACTGGCTTCACAGCCAGTGGCCCCACAAACTACCCAAGTCACAGAACTGTCACCCACATTCAGAGGACCTATCTGGTCCCATGCAGGTTCCCCCACTGTAAGTCTGGAGTCAGTGAGCTCCCACTAGCTCAGGTCAGCTGTATCTGTGGGTTTTCAGAATCATGGTCTTGACCCCTTTGCTCAAATTATAGGAATGTCTATTTCTTTACAGTGGGGCTGTTGAGTTTGTATGAAGGCATTTGGAAGAATCCTGGCACACAGGGAAAATCCCCAAGATACCAGACTCCAGAGAGATGAACACTCTCATCTCCAACCCCTCACGCCTCCTGTTTCCCAAACTGTTCCAGTGTGAGGCAGGTCAGCATGCACCCCATTGGGACTTACAAGAAATTCTCCCAAGTCCCATGACACCGGTGTATAAGCTCATTAGCCATCTTTGGTAATGACTTTATCATCCCACTGGGACCTGGCTCGTTCTAGCTTCAGACAGTCCCAAGTCATTTGAAAAGATGCCCCAATATGGCTTGCAAGATGTCTCTCATTTCTTTCTTCCACTGCTTACTTCTTTGCCTGATGCTCAGAATGAACCAAGTGCTTCTTCTCCTGGACATTCTAGCAGGGCCCTGCAGTCTGCACTTCCGCATTCCAGCCTGACTCTAGAACCACGAGAGTGAGTGGGGTTGGGCCAGGAAGCAGACTTTACACAAGCAAAGTGAGTGTGAACTGTCTTCCCACATCAGAAGTGTCGGAGCCCGTGAGGGTCCAACACAAATTCCCTAACCCGGTTGGAACAGAGTCACGAGGAATAAAACTGACACAGCTTACATGGTCATCATGGAAAAAGCCAGAAATACCCTTTATTCTCCAAACATCTTATATACCCACACCCATGAGCGGGAACACACAAAGGCTGTTACCTAGGCAACCCGGTGCCTGGGCTCAGGTCACCTCCGCATCTGGCAGTCAGGTAGGCCATGAATTAGCATATCTATAAGACATCCTCCAAATTACAAAAGAAGGGAAGCACCAAATATCCTGACCAGTTTCAGTCAACACCTCTCCTCAGGAGATCTACATTTCTAACAAAAGAAGCTAGGAGCAGCACATACTTATATTGTCTGCAGAGCTACATGATCAGCTTAGACCGGACTAATGGCCTTTGTGCCATACCGAAATATGGGCCTACACAGAAGCCTGTGGAACATGCAGGTCAGGGTTTTAGAGCCCAAGGCCACCATTGAAACTTCAAGGGTAGAGTTGGAATAATTCAGCATCTATAATATAAGAAGCTTTATTCCCAAAGTGTAGGATGTGGCTTAAAACAGAGACTCTATACCCTACATCTCTGAATATGGCTTGTGTCTCCTTTTGCTTTTCTGTTTAACTTGTCCTAAGTGGAGAAAAAGGATGGTTCCATACCAAGGTGGGAGGGGTGTACCTATTTCTGAGAACTGGTTGAAGTTAGTCATCTTTGATTCTGGCATAGTCTCAATCTTCCTCCCCAATCCAGGTGATGAACTGATCCATGGCAGCTGAATCCTAAGAATGAATAAACCTCCATCAGACACACAGGCTGAAAGAAAATTCTGGAAAGAAACCAAAGCTGAAGCAATGGATGGAGCTGAAGAAGGTCTCAGCTTCCCATTGCCACTCAGAGGGTAGGATGCACACAGGGCAGGCTGGGCTTGCCTGTCATTTTCATTCAAGCATTCCATTCATTCTTTGTTCTGTAGCTCTCACCTACAAGGAGAACAGAGAATGCCTTCTAATAGAATAAAGCATTCAGGAAATTTCATGAGGGATTATAATATAAATACACACAATTGCTTCTTCCCCTTCCCCTCTCCTCCTCCTCCTCCTCCTCCTCCTCCTCCTCCTCCTCCTCCTCCTCCTCTTCCTCCTCCTTCTCTTCTTCTTCTTCTTCTTCTTCTTCTTCTTCTTCTTCTTCTTCTTCTTCTTCTTCTTCTTCTTCTTCTTCTTCTTCTTCTTCTTCTTCTTCTTCTTCTTCTTCTTCTTCTTCCCCTTCTTCATCTTCATCTCTTTCTCCTTCTCCCTCCTCATCTTCCTCTTCTTCTTATTTCTTCTCCCTCCTTCTTCTTTTTCCTCTTTCTTCTTCCTCCTCCTTCTTCTTCAAAATCTCCGGATGACTCCTAGAGTCATCTCACTCCCTCTGGACAGGAGGGCTTTGCTTTGCCCACTGTTGACTCACACAGTATGAGTCTGGGGCTCTGAGGAATGGATTGATTGGTGTGCTTGAATCTTGAGGATATATGGATAGAAAGCCCACTTACTGGGAACAGCAAAGTTATGCCACACCTGGCTTCTCTTCAGCTGCCAGTGAGACTATACTTTCTGTAAGTGAACCACACCAGTTGGCCATCCTGGAGCACTGGGCAATGCATTAGCCTTCTACACATTTATATAAATATAAACCTCTCTTGAAATCTAACCTGGATTTGATAAAGTTCAATCAACCATTTGTTCTACAGCCATCATATATTACCCATAATTCTCTTTTCTACTGCTATTTTAAGATTTTTTAATGGAACTTAAGAAAATATCTTTAGAATTGTTTTAATGACATTAAGATCTCTGACTTCCTGGGTATTTCTCTAAAGAAAAAGGCTTAATGTGCATTTTAGTGTTTTTTTTCAGCAACCTTTAACTCTATAGGTAAATCAGTTGATTAACTTCCTTATTGAATTCATTGCATAGATTTTAAACATCTATGGAAGTTTCATACTGGACACATGGGAGTATATCAAAGATGCTATCATTCAAGAATAAATGACGAATTTGTGTTCATCTTCTTTCTGTAAACCACCTAGCATAAAAGCTACCTCCACAAAGAAGCTTTTCTGTCTAAGTCATCTTGCCTTCCTGGTTGGTTCTGTTCATTCAACATATTTATTTCCCATCCCCTCATCAGTGTTGTACTCACTCTGGAGCTCACAAACCAGAAAGATGCCTGCATCAGTATGTACATTATACTAAGTCACTATTTAATAACACCTTTAGCTTTTATTTTATGTGTATGAGTGTTTTACCTGCATGTGTGTCTGCATACCACCTACATTCAGTGCCTGTGGAGGCAAGAAACCCCCTGGGACTGGAGTTGCAGACAGTTTTGAGCCATAAAGAAGGTGCTGGGATTCTAATGAGTTGTCCTGGAAGAACAACTGACCTCTTAACTGCTGAGCCATCTCTCTGCTAAAAGTGAATTTTCTACTTCGTTCAAAATTGACTTCTATCCATGCATACTTGGATGTGATAAGGCTTAATGTCTCAGTCACACAAACTTTGGAGATGCGAGATATGGGGTGGTGTAATGGTCTTTGTTGCCTGTTAATCTGACATAGGCCTTCTTGTTTAAGTCAAGGAGGAAGGCTTGGGATCCAGGAGAATTGCTGAGATGGTGCCCAGGTGGCTCACTCTGCTGGTAGAAAGCACTTGGTATGGACGGCTCAGAGGTCACTGGAAGAGCTCCTTGTGGCAAATGATCAGTTGAGTTGATCCAGTGTCCATCACACCCATGCATGAGGAGAAAAAACTACGGTTCCTCAATGACCAGTATCCTTAGCTCAAGAATTAGCTATTTTCTTTACTCTCAGAGGAAATTTTCTCTTCTTTGAAGCTGTCATCTGTGCATCACGAAGGATGTGAATCACTACTGCAAGGTGTCCCAGCCAATCAGCAAGTGTTTCTGCATACCCCAGCCAATCAGCAAGTGTTTCTGCATACTCATTCTGTAGCCTGCAGTGCAGTGGGAGAGTTCCTGGTTGTCAGGAGCCAATTTCCTCCTAAAATCATTGCAGGAACCGTCATTCTGGGGAGTCTGCAGAGAACCCCACACCCCTAATTGTGTAAGGAATCGTTCTATTGACAGAGCCTACCCCACACCCAAATTGGCTGTTTATGGAGAGCTATCTGTTAACAGAACCCACCCCACATTCCAAACTATCTAAAGATCTAGGTGTGTCAACTCGTGACTTCCTGGCCTGGGTGACCTGACTGAAGGTAACCTCCTGGCTAAGTGACCAACGAGGACCATGTGACCAACGTGAACCGCGCGGCAAGAGCCCAGGCCCTTGTGCCCATCCCCCAACTCTTTACCCTATATAAGCGGTACCCCATCTCTAATAAACTGAGGCTTTGACAAGAACCCCCGCTTAGCCTCCTTCCTCTTTCTTAGCCCATTTATCTTCCAGATAGTGCCTCTCCGTGACCCTGGAATAACTGAACTGCCAGACGGGTTACTAACCCTAGACAAAGTAACCCGCCAAAGGCAATCTACACCTGGTCATAGCCTCTTGCAACTTCAAAGCACCCGGGAGTGCTCCCCTGAAATGGATGTTTGAATGATGCACTGTAAGCCCAATTTTAAAATACAAGTATTGGATTTGTCCAAATCATCTGCCATTCTCAGTAAACACCACGGGGTGGTCAGACTTTTTATTTTTCAAATTCCTTGCCCAGAAAGTTCATTAACCTCTTTAATGTTGAATGCTGAGATGGAAGCCACACAGTCTAACCATTACGGCAAACATCATAGGCAAACTTTATAAAATAATGGTCAAAAACATTGGTATTTTTTCCTCAGTGTTGTAAAAGGAAAACATGATGAACTATCAATAGTATGGAGAACAGGTGCCAAGCTTAGGAAGACCTAGAAACCCTACACCTGAGGACAAGTCGTTTCTCAAGGCAAATTTTTGTTTGTGATAGACAAAAATCTAACAGGTAATTGGGTGGCTTTTATTTGTACTACATGATGTGTAGAAATAAAGGGGCTTCCCTGCTAAAATCCTGAGCTCTGATCAGCGTTTACCCAGAGTTTAGCAGTGTTAGCAATGATTTTCCTAACTCTGTGGCCTTTGTACAGAGACAAAGTGCAAAGGAAGTTGCTAAGCAATGCCAGAAGTGTATTATACTTTTTTTCTTATTGTGATAATCTAGAACTTCATGCATTCCAGGCAAGCACAGAACACTCTGAGAAAGAAACATTTGCAGTCCACATGGTAGACAAATGGTCAATTAAAAATCTAGTGTCTAATATAATGTGCAAACTCAGTAAATGAAAGTCTATTTTATGGTATAATTTACCTGTACATGACCATCACAACTGGCAGGGATGCAGATCTATTTTGTACAATAATATAGTTTAATGAGGAACTTGGGTATCCTTGTCAACTACACGTCTTATGTCATCTCCATCCCCCAAAGAACCACGTTATTTACCAATGCTCCACTTAAACAGGAGCGCACTATTTTTTGCATTAGTTTGAACGTGTGTAAGAAACGTACCTTTGATGAATTTGACCTATAATTTGATTATATAAGGAAACATCTCTGCAGGGGCTCCCTGAAGAAGCAGGAAGGATCATGGGAGACAAGGAACACACACAGCTGATGGTGAGACTTTCTGCAGGGATGGGGATGGGGGAGGTGTCGTTAACAGGAAAGAGAAGAGCTTCATCCAAAATGAGAAAGGAAAAGAGAGGAAAAACAGCTGCATTTATATACAATGGCACGATTTGCTTCCATTTATGGGAATAATGGGAAAAAAAATAACTTGAACATTGGGGTTAAAATTGGGCTGAACTGAAAAGAATCCAGCTTGATAAAATGGCATCTCTGAACTGAAATATAAGGTCCTCTGGAAACGACATTAAAAAATGAAGAAAATGGTCATACTTTAGGATGGGTGATTGCTCTGTGACCGGAGGAGCCAGGAGTATCCGTTCATTTAAACCTTACCGGTTTCGAGCCCATTAGAGTTCACAGAGGCTTCGGTTTAGGGGCCTCACTGTGCACTAAATGTGGAGCTGAATTGGTTCCATGGCTGCCACATCAGCCCTCGGCAGTCCAGCTGTGCGGGGGATCTGCATGAGTTGAAACCCTGGGTCTGCTTCTCCTGCACTGTCACTCGGCTGACTGACACAATCAATCAAATGGCTCCTCGCATCCTCAGCTAGCCCACCCAGATGGAAACAGGGGCTTCAGTCTTCTGTTCCCTCAAGCTCCTTGTTCTGCCTGTTGGCAAGTCCCGCAAAACCTGTTTCTAAGATATGTGTCTAATCAGAGTGCGTCTTCCCGTCTCTACTCCGGGCCTGTTACTCCAAGTCATAGGCTTTTTGTTTACATCATAATGAGTCGGCTTCCCTTAATGCCCTTTCGTATCCAACCTTCTAGTAGCAACTAGAGAAGTTCCTAAAATAGGAGTCAGATCTTTAGGGATTTGAAAACCAAACTTGTTGAAATGCTGAAGCAAGATATGGTGTTTACATCCCACCCAGACACCCCGTTCTGTAATTTTCTCTTCATGACACTAAGCTGCTGTCTAGCATTAGTCTTTCCCACTGTACGTATGTGCATTAGTTATCAGTGGGCATCATGAATCCCAAGGCTCCTTACTCCAATGTCAGATGGTCTCTTCCAATTTTATGGTCCAACTTTGACCTCCAATCCCCCCACTTCAATTTTCACAGGCACGGTTACCTTTTTCTAAAACACTGTTCTTCCTCTTCTGTCTGTCCCTCCCACCATCACCACCGCTGAGGTGAAGAAGAAAGAGCAATGTAAAGCATCTTCTTACTCATCCTTTGTCTTTTCAGGAGCAATGCAGCTATGAAGTGGGTGTGTGCTCTTTTTCCTGTGGGTTCAGTCTAATCTTATCTGTGGGTACCAGGGTTGGGAAGCTTTGGTGTCCTGTCCTACTTGTGAGTTTCCCTCTACACGGTTTGTTTTATGTATCCTTCAGTGTGTGACGGTAGTGTACCCTGTCCCTTCTATCTATCTATCTATCTATCTATCTATCTATCTATCTATCTATCTATCTATCTAGTTTCATCTCAGCGTGCCTTCTTTTTATTCTCTGTAAAACTGGGCAAAGATAATCTGCTTCATGGGTCTGGGTGAATGAAATGAGTTAATGTATATTGAGTGTCTGAAACGGAGCAGGGCGCTTGGGAATTCCCTCATCACTGTGATTTGTTGTTGTTGTTGGCACATAATGAATGCTCATTAAATACCTATTGAAAGAAAGAACAGCTGCAGTCTGCTGGTGTTCGCTCAAACACCATCTCTCAGTGAAAGCCAAGCTCAAGGAGATTCTTTTCCATTAGCCCACTAAGGCTCTTCTATTGTCTCCTGCCTGGAGTCTCTCTCCCTGGCCAGTGAATACTCTGCAAGCCCCTTCTGTCTGCCACACAGGAACATGTCTTCATCTAATGAACACCATGTGAAGCTACCCAAGGTGAAGTAGCAGATGAAAGAACTCAGCAGGAAGAATGAAGGGCCTGCGGAGTGTGTTAAAGAAGTTTTATGTTCCAGGACTGCAGAATGCTAGAGGTCAAGCTTCATCAAATTATATGCTTGTGGACCATAGAGGTTTGGTAATCCAGCTGCAGTCGCATAAGGGAGCCAATAATAAATAGGAAACAGTTAAATTACCTCTAATGGCTCCACGTCATTCAAATTAGCATGCTATTATATAAAGCTAAGCTCACTCACTGTCTTCAGAGTCTGAGAAGCCACAAATCTTGGCTTTGCCACTTAATGACCATGTGATGTTAGCGATGTCTCCCAGCAACTTTGAATCACAGTTTCCCTATCTTTAAGATGGGCCACTTATCACTAATCTCAGAATTATGGTAAACAGCACATGAGAGATACAAGGTGGAATTCTTACATCTGTTTCTATTATGTCTGTTTCTTCTCCAGGGACAAAGAACAGAAGGAAGAAGGGGAGGAAGTGAGGGAGGAGGAAAGGATATAAGAGGAAAAAAAAAGGTGTGTGAGAGGAAAAGGTTCTGGAGTGAGTCAACAGTCCAAGGGAGGCAGGAGCAGAGATCACTGAATGAAGTAAGCCTGAGATATTCTAAGACTCCAGAAATGGGAGACACTTTGAAACATTTGGAACTGCCAGAGGAAGCGGCAGTTCCAAACGTAGAAGTTTTCACAATGGAAAACCTGCTCCCAGCTTTCACTCATGGGAGGCACTTCCATTCAGTTTTAGAGTGTTCCAGTGTCGAACATGAAGAACCACTATGTGCCTGAAAAACATTGTGAGAAATAGACCATCATGAAAAAAAGATCAATAGAAAAAAAGATCCTGGAAGAGACAAACACAGTAGAGGGAGCAAGAGATTTTAAAATGTTACTGCTATATTGTCAGGATATGTCAACATAAACTGATGAAAACAGAAGGGGCAGAATCTAACAAAGGAATAAAAAAGAAAAAAAGAAATTATTCTTGAATTTAAAAATTAATTAGTGGGACTAGAGAGATGGCTCAGTGTTTAAGAATACTGACTCCTCTTCTAGAGGATCTGGAGTTCAATTTCCAGCACCTACTTGGTGGCTCATGATAGTTTCTGTAACTCTAATCCCAGGGGATCTAATTCTGTCCTCTAAGAGCATCCAGACATCGGCACACAGACACACACGCAGGTAAAACAACCATAGTTACACAACATTTATATAAAAATTTAATGTCTAAAATAAAACTTAATTAAAGTGATAAAAATGCTAGGAAAAGCTTTTTTCAAATCTAGAACAATAATCAAAGAGGTGAACATTATGATAGAAGAGGCAAAAATGAGAGAACAAACCAGGAGGTCTAGAATGTTGTAAACAAGAATTCCACATAAATTGCCTGGTGGTGGTAGCATGTGCCGTTAATCCCAGCATTTGGGAGGCAGAGACAGGTGGATCTCTGTGAGTTCAAGGCCAGTCAAGGCTATACAGAGAAACCCTGTCTCAAAAACATTAACAAACAAACAAAAAGGAAACAAGCAAAAAACAAAAGCTGAAAATTACAGAGAACTGAGAGAATGAAAATAGGAAGGAAATTGCCAAAGAAATAGCACAGTGTAGTTTCTCTAAACAGAGAGACATTTCTTTTGATGTAAGCCACTTTCCCAGTCCCCATAACAGTGACTCAGATTGACCTGCAGAAATTTTAGGCTGTCCATGAAAATGAGATGGATCATGAGTATCCACTGCAAAGGGAAGAAAAGAAACGAGAAGGCACAGCAGACACATTTGATGCCAGAACATGGAGAAACGCCATTAGAAGTCTGAGGAAATATGACTGTCAACACAGCAGTCTTCAACAAGCCATCTTGTTTCAGCATAAACTGAAGCCATTTTTTAGGGGACTTGAGTTCTGTCTCCTCTATAACTGTTCTTATAAGGTGATTAGGAAGTGTATTTCAGAAAACACAAGAGTAAAATATAGCAGAGGGATTGGAAAATGGGTGTCAGAAGCACAAAGTCCATCAGAGAGCTAGTGAGAAAAGATCAAGCAATCCTGGAGCCACCCGTGTGTGTTTGAGCAGTCCTGGAGGGTCTCCATTGTGTGTTCATTCTTCCAGGCACACTGCATGTTTTGGAAAATACAGTTGAAGAGATGGAACTGGAGTCCAAGTTAGTCAGTAGATCCTAAGAGCTGAGGAGACAGAGCTGGAATCAAAGCATATAATCAAGATGCAAAGAGGGTCTGAGACTTAACCAAGGGAAGTGCTCATTTCTGCGAAATCATTTGGAGGAGATTCCACTGCTGCATGAGGGCCATAAAACCTAGATAGCAGTAGGATCAGAAACCCATTGCCATGGGAGCCTAGGCAGTTTGGATGCTCAACTTACTAGACCTGGATGGAGGTGGGGGTTCCTTGGACTTCCCACAGGACAGGGAACCCTGATTGCTTTTCGGGCTGGGGGGAGACTTAATTGGGGGAGGGGGAGGGAAATGGGAGGCGGTGGCGGGGAAGAGACAGAAATCTTTAATAAATAAATAAATTAATAAAAAAAAACCTAGATAGCACAGGTCAATCACTAAACTGGACCTTTTGATACAAGTGTGCCCTGTGTTTAAACACAGGATTTATGAGTCTCATAATGGCATAATGTGATGCTGTGTCTTACAGTGAATTTTTATTTTTAGTAAGTTGCATCACAAGAATAATAAAAGTATAATATAATAAATTCATAAACCACCAAGTCATTTATTATTATTAATCAAATTTATGTACCATGCATAATGGTATGTGCTGTGCTTTCCTTTCTTGTGTATTGGCTAAGTAGTATGTTTTTTCTATCAGGATTGTCACAAAACACTATTTTATTGTGATGGTTGCAGTGTTATTAGGCAATAGGAGCTTTTCAGTTTTCCATTATAAACTTGTGGAACCATGATTGCAGATGTGGTCCATGAGACAAAGTTGTTTCATGCAATGTTAATGATAGCTGTGTATTGATGCAGGTCTATGTCACAATGCAAGCCTCAGAGAAAACTTGTCAAGATCAGGCAATAAAACCAGCCAGTAAATGAGGGTGTCTAGAACTTTTTGGAGGAGCAGGACTAACATTTGTTTCTAACAATCAAGAAGCAACAAGCAATAAAACATAAAGTTTAATTATAAGACTTTATAATTAAAGTATTGACTTGGAAGTAGGGATTGTTAGCCCTTTATTGTCTCCATTCAGATATTATCAAGTCTGCAAACAGGCCAGAAAATAAGGAGAAACACTAGGAGACATTGATCTCAACATAGCAGAGGTGATTGGATGAGTTGAAAATGCTCTGTAAGTAACTTGGTATATGTGTCTCCTGCTTCACATCTCAAAAAAGCCAAAGGAAAGAATACATATGCTAAACAGAAGCATAAAAGGGAATTTGAAGAGTCAGTTCAGCATTCTGGAGCTGAGTGTTGCAATACAAAAGACGAAAAGCACACTGGATGTAATTGCCTGCCGATTAAACTTCACACAAACCTTGCCCAGAGATTACCTGGAGTATGAGCTAGCTGCAAAGCACTTTAAAAAGCCTGGAGGAAACAGTTATCCCACCCAAACTCTCATGTATAATAACTTTGAACTTTTATTGATAGTATCATGAACTAATTAAGAACACAGATGATGCTGATGTTGAGAAATTTGGCATGTCCTTCATCAAAATCAAGCCTTTCCTAGTCATATGGACAAATGATGCATGTTTAATGACACTTAGTGGCTGCTCATTAATTTGTCATGAATAAATCTCCAATTGAGATGTACATGTCATGGTTTAACCTTTTTTATGTTATGGATTTTAATGTATAATGAGAAAAAACTCAGGACTTAGAGGTTTGATTTTCAATACTTTTCAATCAGTGTTTATTGGCTGAGTTCCAGGCACGCATGAGGTTCTGGGGATCCAGTGGCAAATAGGACATGGCAAAAATTCTATAGTACTCAAAATGTGGTGGTGAGAGAAAAGATATTTACAACTATGGTATTATGAAATAGTTGTGATGGAAAGATCAGAGTGCTAAAAAGACCATATGGAATAGAATCTGTTCAGATTCAGAAGCCCAAGATGACATGCAGAAATGAAGTCTTCTGTGAACCCTCTGAAAGATAGGTAGGTGTTCATGCAGTTAGGAGCTCAGAGAAGGACCAGGCAGAGGACCAGAGCATAAAAAAGGCATCGTTAGGAAGCCATAGATCACTTGGTATAGGTAAAAATTTGAAGGCTAAATTTGATTAAAAAAAACAACTAAATCTGAGGAATGGTAGTTTTTGTATGTGTGAGTGTGTGAGTGTGTGAGTGTGTGTGTGTGTGTGTATGTGCGTGTGTATAGTTACACACGGAGGCTAGAAGACATTGTTTTCTTTATGTTTTATTAACGTAAGGTTTTTATGACAATAAAACATGTGTGCTCCTGGAAGCACCAATCTATTTCAGAGAAGCTGATGGGAATCAAAGAAACTCCATATGGAGTTTACTTTAGTCACTATGCAAGAAACTGCCCTTGCCTCAGTTGTTGTCAGTTACTGTCCAAATTGGACAAGCAGGACACAAAAGAAAGTGGTTGCTGAACTTTGCCCAAACAAGGTGGGACAGTCCTTCAAAAACCCTGCTTCACTGAAAAGTCTGTCAGATATTCTAGGCCTGCAGGCCAAAGATGGATGCCCCAAGATGCCCCAATGTCACGGTGGAACCTTGGGTGATTGTTGAGGCAGCCCACTGTTTCTGTCATTTCTTAGTTTTGGAAGTTGTTTGCTCTGCATTTCCTGTTTAATCAGGTAATATTATATCCTTCTTAGGATTCTGATGGAGTTGAAGACTAGATAGTTGAAAGATAAAATGATGGTTTTGGGCTAGTAAAGCAAGTTAAGATAAAAAGTGAATTAGGTACAAAACTTTGAACTCACCAAGATAGGATAAATAATGAACTATGTTCTCTGAATTTATCAAATGCAATTAGACTGAACATTGTTAATGTTATTCTCGTTTGTATATATTTGTATATAGTTAGTACTTATTGTATTTAGTTTTTCCATGTTGGTTAAAACCTTTGCTTTTAAAGAGGGAAACATTGTGATATTTTGATTGTGTTCTAACAAACAAAGCTTGCTTAGAGTCAGAGGGTGGAACTAGCCACTATCTGGCCTAAATTAACCATAGAGGTTTAAAAGACTGTAGATAGGGAGGAGTCAGGACAAGGTGGGCCAGAGAGAGGATCTCAGCTCTTTTGGATGGAGGAATGGTAGATGTAGGAGGCAACTGGTGTCTGCTCCTTACTTCTCTGATCTCAGATTCTTACCCTGAAAAATAAAAAGTGTTTTCTCTAATTATTTTTTGAGGCAGGGTCTCTCACTGAACCAGAAGTTCACTAATTCAGCTAAATTACTGATGAAAAAACCCCAGAGATCTTCCTATTTCTGTTTCTTCAGTGATGGAAATACAGGAATGTACCATTGTGCTTCACCTTAAAAATATTTCTGTATGGGTGTGGGAGATTGATCTCGGGTCCTCATGCTTGCGTAGGAAGTGTTTTATAGACTTAGCTATCTCTCCAGACAAGCTTCATGGAGCCACAAGGGGAAAACTGTGCACCTGACTACAGTCAAAAAGCAGACTACCAGTATCACCTAACCGTATTTCTCTTTATGGGTGTCTTAGTTAGGGTTACGGTTGCTGCGATAAAATACGATGACCATGGCAACTTTTATAAAAGAAAGCATTTATTTGGGCTGGCTTACAGGCTTAGAGGTTTAATCTCTTATTGTCATGGTGGGAAGCACGGCAGTTCACAGGCAGACATGGTGCTGGAGAAAGAGAGAAAGAGATGAGGTTTCTACTTCTGGAGAAGCAAACAACAGGGAGAGGAGAAGAGAGAGAGAGAGAGAAAGAGAGAGAGAGAGAGAGAGAGAGAGAGAGAGAGAGAGAGAGAGGGAGGGAGAGGGAGAGGGAGGGAGGGAGGGAGAGAGAGAAAACAGGCGTGTTTTGAACATCTAAACACATCAAAGCCCTCCTCCAGTGACACTGCCTCCAACAAGGCTAGGCATCCTAATCCTTTCAAATAATGTGTCTCCTAATAAGCCTATGGGAACCATTTTTATTCAAATTGCGACAATGGGCACATGAAACACAAAATAATTTAATAGGTTTAGAGGACCAGGAGGTGCCTTGTGTCATTCTTGGAGTGAGCAATCATATATTGCCATCCCCACAGCTGTGTGACTAGTGGTGTTCTCTGAATGCCTATCTTTCCAACACTGTAGAAAAGCCCTTACCATCCATGTGTCTCAGTGTTGTTAAAGTCTATGTTTGAGCTCATCTGGTTCTTTCTTGTCAGGGGCATCTCTGAGTCGTCTTTGAATGAGATTCATAACATACAGTCTGATTCTCCTCTGTACAGGATATGTTTTATTACCATTGATTATTAAAGAAGCTGTTTCAGCCAATGACCTAGTAGAGTAAACCCAGGTGGGAAATCGAACAGAGATATATAGAGAAAAATAGAGAGTCAGAGAGAGGCCATGTAGCTGCTGAAGGAGACAGATGCCAACGACCAGCCAGAACCTTATTGGTAGGTCACAATTTCATGGTGATTCACAGATTAATAGAAATGGGTTAATTTAAGATGTAAGAGTTAGCTAGAAATATGCATAAGCTATTGGCCAACCAGTGCTGTAATTAATACAGTTTCTGTGTTGTTATTTGGGTCTGAGTGGCTGGGAAATTAGTGAGTAGTCTCCACCTACACACTTCTCTGCAGTTTTTTCATCCCTCTAGTTTCCTTTAAATTGCTACTGAACTATCTTTTTGTTGTTGTTGTTGTTGTTTATGGCTCTGTTTCCTCTTTTGCTAAGAATAACCGGGAATAATCAAATAAATTGGTGTTTGCTACCTCCTCACTTCTTCCTTGACAATACATCTCCACAGTTTTTCATGTATGTGTAGTGAAGTGTCCCCTATGTTGGATTGCAAGTATGGCCCCTTTCTTCACCAGATCCTAGTCACACTCTCTCTGTCTCCTCATGCTCAATCAGATCCTTTCACCCAACTTGGCTTCTTATTTCATTTTTTCACCAAAAATTCTTAGGTAGTCATACTCTTCTGGAATAAATGGTCCTCCTGCCTCTGTCTCCCAAGCGCTGTGATTACAGATGTGTTCCACCATGCCTGGTTTTGTTTCTTTTCTTTCTGCTTCTTTTCTTACCTGTCTGCATCTGTTCTCAGCAAGCAAATTTGTCCAAACTATTGCCATCTTGGAAAATTCTCTTTTGGTTCTTTCTGGTTCACCATAGTTGTTCCTTCTTGTCATCACTTTCCTAGGATCTAGCCAGATTTTCTGCCATTTATCTGTGTCTACAGACTCTTCAGTATATCTGTCTGTCTGTCTATCTATCTACCTACCTATCTATCATCTATCTATCTATCTATCTATCTATGCACACATTTATTCTTACATATATGTTTATATATAGATATAACTATATACCTACATACATATTTATACACATACCAACTAAACCCAATGAAACACTTAGGCCCTACCATAGTGGTGTAGGAGGTACTTCTGTCTATGTTGATGGAGGAAGGTCATTGGTTAAAAAATAAAGAAACTGCCTTGGCCCATTTTATTGGTTAGAACATAGGAGGGTGGAGTAAACAGAACAGAATGCTGGGAGGAAGAGGAAGTGAGCTCAGAGACGCCATGCTCCCCTCTCCTGGGCAGATGCGATAGCTCTGCTCTTAGAGGCAGACTGTGATGCAGCCAGCCACCAGGTCAGACATGCTGAATCTTTCCTGGTAAGTGCACCTCGTGGTGCTACATAGATTTTTAGAAATGGGTTAAGAGGCTGAAACTAATGGGCCAGGCAGTGTTTAAAAGAATACAGTTTGTGTGTTGTTATTTCGGGGCATAAGCTAGCCAGGCTGCCAGGGTGCCAGGGACGCAGCCCCGCCACTCCAATTACAACACTATGTGTTGCTTTCATTGGTTGAATAAAGAAACTGCCTTGGCCTTTTGATAGGGCAGCACTTAGCTGGGTGGAGTAGACAGAACAGAATGCTGAGAAGAAGGGCAGAGTGGCAGACACCATGGTTCTCCTGTCTGAGATGGATGCTGGTTAGAATCATGCCAGTAAGCCACAGTCAAGTGGTGATACACATTAATGGAGATGGCTTAAACTAATATGTGAGAGTTAGCCAATAAGAGACTAGAGCTAATGGGCCAGGCAGTGATTTAAATGAATAGAGTTTCTGTGTGATTATTTTGGGTATAAGCTAGCTGGATGGCTGGGATCAAAAGCAGGCCCGTTCCTATAGCACCATAGTTTCTATATTGTGGCAACTGTTAACACAATTGTAACAAACATGTTCTTTCTTCCCCTCTGTTCTATAAAGTTTTCTTGTTTATTCCTCTTCTATTTTGGGGAGCATAAAAAATTAATAACACTCACGGTTTTGTTTTGAGGCTATTTTCTTCTCTATTAAAGAGGTTTTAGGAAATATTTGACTTCTGATTGTTTATACAACAAATGTATGAATACACATGTTTATAGGCCAAAGTTCTTACTAGACATTGCCCTTGGTACCTCTTCACACTGCCAAGGTGACTGGGGTGAGATTCATCACTGAGTTTTTCTTTCTTTCTTAACCTTTATATATATCCCTATGCATTAAAGAAATTTTCTGTTTTGATTTTTCCAGATCATGCTTACATTTAGAGTTTATTTCATTCTTATAATTGTGCATTGAAATATTTTGATTAAAGTAGGCTTTTTTAAAATCACAACCTGAAGACCCTTGCTGTACCCAGAAGTTACCACTGGTAACTCTTGGTAGAAACACTTTAGATCTTTCTGCACATTTATATATATACTCTAATAGTCTCCTTTTGCTGTTATGACAAATTAATTCAAATTTAGTATCTCAAAATAGCACAGGTATGTTTTCTGACAGCTCTAGAACTCGGTGGGATTCTTTGGGCTAAAGTCAAAGCATGGACAGAATGGCATTCCCTCTGGACATCAGAACTGAAACTCTGCTGCCTCTCCTGTTCCAGTGTCCTGAGGCTACCACACATCTTTGACTCTTGTCCCTTTTTCCATCCAAAACTTTAATTAGTACTTACTTGTAGAATTTCATACAATTCATTTTGATTATATTCCCCCTCTCTAGCACATGATTGTAATGTCTTTAAACCGTTCTCCAAGTCTAATCTTTCCTTTTATCCTTTTCCAATTAGAACTCTTATTATGACATTGGGCCCACATATACAGCCCAAGAGTATCTCACATCTCAGTATTCCTAACTCAATCACATGTTGAATGATATAAAGTGTACCCACACTCCAGTGATATTGCTATGGACATCTGTGGAAGGTTATTCCTCTCTATGTCTCTATATGTCTTCGGACCCACAACCCATGGTTTACTTCCTTAAATTAAAAAAATAAATGTGTGTGTGTGTGTGTGTGTGTGTGTGTGTGTGTGTGTGTGTGTGAGAGAGAGAGAGAGAGAGAGAGAGAGAGAGAGAGAGAGAGAGAGAGAGAGAGAGAGACTCTGATTGTCTGTATGGGTACCACATTTGTACAGGAGCTCATAGGAACTAGAAGAAGGTATCCAATCCCTTGCATCTGTAGTTGCAGTTAGTTGTGAGTTGCCTTATGTGGATGCTAGGAACCAAACCTGACTCCTGAAATAGCAAGTGCTCTTGACCACTGAGCTATCTCTCTAGACCCTTCTTCAAGCTTCTACATCCTCCCTGAGATCTTTCTCCCTCCCTTGAATGTCACTACTCTATTTTCATTTCCTGCTGTTGTCAGAGACTGCTTATTTGCCTCCCAGCTACCCAGACCTGAAATAATCACACTGAAACTATATTAACTGTAGCACTGCTTGGCCATGAATTTAACGTATTCCTAGCTAGCCCTTACATCGTAAACTAACCCATTTCTATTATTCTATGTATCAACATGTGGTTGTGGACTACCAGTAAGGTTCTGTCTGGTGTCCAGCATCTGTCTCCTGCTGTAGCTTCATGGCCTCTCCTTGACTTTGCCTATTCTTTCGCTATATCTCTTCCAGGCTGACTATATTCTGCCCTGCCAAAGGCCCGAGCAGTTTCTTTATTCACCTATGGCAATAAAACATATTCACAGCATACAGAGGGGAACCCTACATCATCCTGCTGCACATTGTTATTGGGGATCCCTGGCCCTTAGATGTCCTTCCGTGGGAACCCACACTGATTTTTACCTGAAGTTTTTGCACATGTTGCTGACTTGGTTTGAATACCTTTTCCCCTTCCCTCAAGCCACATCACCTGCTTTGTCCTTTAAGACTCGAGGTATAAATATAAATATATAGATGTATATGTTTAATATTATATAATATACATTTATTACTCTCTTGCCCATAATTACTTTTATTTTTCAAGTTAGTTTTTACACATTTCAGAACCACTGTGTCTTTGGAATCATTTTGTTCATTACTAAATTCTCTAGTTGAACCCAGTCTTGCAGAAGGAAGAAAAGACAAAAAGGAGCGTGGTTCACTAGAACTGAACTTCATTCTTCAGCGTCTCCTTACCTCATCCAGAGTCTTTTTTCACAAATCTTTCCCAGGACATATGCTACATCAAGCAAACATCCTCCCCAGTGAAGCCTCCCTTCCTTTTGTTGTTAAGGGACAGAATTTGTGGGTCCTTACTCCTATCACAGGAAAGTCTCTCCACACAGTAAACGTTTTCCAGAGTCCGGTTTTCTTCCTAAGTATTCTGAAGCTTGCAAACTCAGACATAATGGATAGAGCCTTTAGAGTGAACAATCACTCAACAGCATCAGCTATTTTAATGGTCCTATCTCTTGAAACTACACTTCTGCCATCTGTTCTACCCTTTAACTGGAAATGTGGAAAGAACAGCATTCCCAGTGGTATCATAAAAAGTTAGATATAAGTGATTTAAATGCATGTTTTGGTTCTGTATCCAGTGCAGTATGCATCCGAAGGAAAGCTTATATTGGATTTATTTTTTATGACTAAATAAAAATTCAGAGTAAGGAGAACTTCTGTGTGAACAAAAGAGTAACTTTTTAGTTGGCATGGACGGTTACAACTTGTCATTCATTCACTCACTCATTCATCCGTTCGTTCATTCATCCTCTCTCTCATATTTTCCTCCAAATATCTGCAGGTTGTCCCAAGTAGTGGAAGTTTACTAGACACTTGGGTACAGAAATTAATAGTGATAATTTGTAAGACCTCTGACACCCGTAAAGGAAAGCACACAGAACATTTCCTATATACATACATAAAAGTCACATAAAAACTAAACATAAATTTCATGCTTTGCCTCGGGATGCTGATGCCAAGGAGTAACACGAAGTCAGCAGCCAGTCACATCTCAGTGGGAAAGTCACAGCTGCTCTGCAGTCACCTGTCTGAGACTGGTGCTTTGTCTGAATATTGCTTACGTATTTCCCCATCTAGAACATGGGAACACTAAACATGAACTGCGGTGGCTGAATGGGTTATATAAAAAAGCCATCATAGACATATCTCGAAGTTTTCTTCCTAGGCAAGTCTAAATCCTGGCTAATTGACAATCATCATCCATGGATTCTAATTCCCAGAGCCACTATACACACTTAGATGAAGTTAATTATTAACATGGATGAATAATATAATTGAAATTGTATGAAAATATGATTGTACCTAATTTCATTGTTACCATCTAAGTAGAGAGGTGTGACCTCTGCCATTTTCTTGTTTTTCTCCTATCAATAACACTGCTGATTGTGCAGAGATATTTTTAATCAGTTTTCCAATTTGTGACAATTGGTCTGGTTAAAACTGGACAACAAAAATGTTCATCTTCATGTCTGAGTACATGTTAACATGCCAACACAGAAGGACTGTGCTAGCTACTCAGCATCATCAAACATGTCTGGGAGGGGACACTGAACATTCTGGGACTTGTGACCCTCTGACATAGACTAGAGAGGGTCAGCGTCAGTCTGTGTATCTACTCCTAGTAAAACTCCTATTATGTTTAAGGAGAAACACTGGAATGAATTTCAAGTATCACCCTTTTCTGTGCCAAAGTCTGACCTTGCATTTCATATGGGGAACACTGAATCCCTGAAAGGTCAGGACTCAAGTTAAGCCCAATGATTTTCTAATATTTTTGTTGCCTGACAAACATAAGGAAGTAAACATTCCCAATTTTTATTTTACTGTAATATAACATATTCAGAAAACTGTACATATTGTCAGCACCCTGTCTTCACTAATGTCCCTTAACTGATTAAGTACCCACCCATAATACCATTGTTTCTCCCTCAAATAACCTGTGTTTTTATTTTTTTTTTAAAAAACAGTCTTTTCTTATTTTGCACACCAATCCCAGTTCCCTCTCCCTCCCCTACTCCTGCTCCCCCACCTTCCCCTAACCCAATCCCCATCCACAAATTAGAGAAGATAAGGCTTCCCATGGGAAGTCAGCAAAGTCTGGTGCATCACTTTGAGACATGACCAAGCCTGCCCCCTCCAATATCCAGGCTGAGCAAGGTATCCCTCCAAAGAGAATGGGCTCTAAAAAGACAGTTCAAGCACCAAGAATAAATACTGGTCTCACTATCAGGGGCCCCACAGACTGCTCCAGCCACACAACTATCGCCACATTCAGAGGGCCTAGTTTGGGCCTGTGCAGGTTCCCCCACTTTCAGTCCAGAGTCAGTGAGTTCCCACTAGCTCCGGTCAGCTGCTTTTGTGGATATCTCCGTCATGGTCTTGACCCTGTTGCTTATATTATTGTTCCTCCCTCTCTTCAACTGGACTTTAACCTCTTTTCTGACTTCTGACTCCATAGATGTGCTTTAGTTATTTTTGAATTTTGTATATAGGAAATCATACAATATAAATTATTTTGTGACTGCATTTAGCTCTGCTTAAGATTTTGTCAGTAGTTGGTATTCACTTGTTTTTGTTATATTTTATTGTTTGAGCATACTACTGCACCTCTATCCAGTATCAATCAGTGTTTGGATATTAGGGTGTTGCAGTAATCAGTGAAGTGGTACCATAGTGTGTGTATGGGTATATCTGTTGTGTGACAAAACTTTCCCTGGGGAGACACAACATACGTGTCTAGTCATCCCAGATAGGGATACCAAGACAGATCAAATTATAGACAAAGTATGCATAGACCAAATTATGGATACCACCAAAACCCAGTTTGGTGAACCAATGAGTTTTACTGGGATTACTTAAAGGTATATGGGTGAGGGGTTACTACTAAAAAGCAAAATGACTCAAAGACAGCTGTATCTTTAAAGCCCTCCCCAGCGTGGGTGACAGCTCACAAAGCTGGGAACCCAAAGCATACTGCAGAGCCCACAGGCAGCTCAACAGGTTGGGGAGCACCCTTTCTAGGTGCCTCAGCTGGTCTAAACCTATTCCTGGCAGCTTGGCTGGTTTCTGCTTCCTCCAGGCAGCTGGTCTCGGAGTCTCCTTTGCAGCTTTTCTCCTCTGAGAGTCTTGGCAGCTCAGCATGTCTGCCAATTTTCTTTGTAGCCAGGTGCTGCTTACTCTGACAGGGAGGGGCCAGTAAACCTGGTGGGTTTCACAGTTTTACCTTCCCACTTAAAGAGCTCCCCTGGAGGATGGAATATTTTAATTTTGGAGGAGTTGTTGAACAATAGTATCTCTTTATATATGCACATATACTTACATATACATTTATGGGCTTTACCTTGGAAAGTGGAACCTGTAGTAATCAATTGTGGCTACAATAATGACATTTAACCACCTGCATCAAGATGGGCAAAAGCATAACAATGAACATTAACTCAATTATCCATCTGTGGTTTGGCTGGGACTCTATTGATTTAAGCATGACTCAGCCAGGTTTGACTTCAAGCTGGTCACTGGGTTTGGTTGTGTTTCATGCCTCTCAACCTTGCTGAATCAGTAGCTCTTCAAGGCATATATATATTTTTTTTCTCACAGCAAGTAGCTAGAACTAGATGGTGTGCTTTACTGCAAAAACACGTACTAAGCCCTTTGTCTACACTATTGCACCAACATTCTGTTGGGTTGTTCACAGCAGTTCATCAAACTCAAGGACTAGGGAAACAATATTTTTTCACAGATGGCTAGATTGCTTGTTGCTCTTCCAGAAGACACCAGTTCGATGTCCTGTACTCATCTCATGTAGCTCACAATGACCTGTAGCTGCAGTTCTGAGGAGGGGAGATGCAGCACCCTCTTTCTGGCCTCTCTAGGTATTTTCACATACATGGTATTCATTCACACAGGCAGACACACTCGTTAATAAGAATGAAACTTAAAAATAGTTTTTAACCTACCTTGACATGTCTTTTAGTATATGAATAATCCTAATACAAAGAAATGAGAAACAAAGACAAATAATTTTTTCAGCAGACATATAGTTTTATGACCAAACAATAGCTTTCTAAAAGGCTCCAACTTACATGACTAGCAGGGGTTTCTGGGAATTACTGCTCCTTCACACGCCCAGTGATTGGCATTTGCAGTGTCCCCTCTTCCCTTGCTTGGGATCAAAGAATGTCTGACAAGTTCTGTATCTCTGAGCTACACACCAAGATGAACAAAGCACCACTGTAAACCCTAATTTGATCACCCACCTGTGGATAGGGTGTGTTTCCTTCCCAGCACTCTCTCTGCCCCTTTCCCAAGTTATTCAATGCCATACTTTTAATTTGTATATTCCTAATGATTAATGAGGTTGAACATCTTTTACTATATTTTATATGTTTACTCTGCTTTTCTAGGTTGCTCACCCAAGATCAATTGTTCGCTAATCTTCTCTTGATTGATTCCTAGGGTAGATTCTGAGCATGAGTCCCTTGGTAGTGACATCATTCCCTAACCAGACTCACCTTTTTACTCCTTAATGTGTGCCTTTGGAAGAACATACATTTTTTTTTTGTTTTTGTTTTTGTTTTTTTTTTAAGAACATACATTTCTAATTCAAGTGTAGCCCAATGAATCAGTCTTCTTCTGGATGACCAGAGGTGTTTATGTGTAGTTAAAAAAAATCTTTATGTAGGCATTTAATGCTGTAAACTCTCTTCTTAGCACTACTTTCATACTGTCCCATAAGTTTGAGTATGTAGTGCATTGTTTTTCATTGAATTCTAGGAAGTCTTTAATTTCCTTTTCCTTTCTTGACCCAGTAGTGATTCAGGTGAGCACTGTTTAGTTTCCATGAATTTGTAGACTTTCTGTAATTTGTGTTGTTGTTGAATTCTAACTTTAAGCCATAGTGGTAAAATAAGATACGGGGGTTATTCTATTTTTTTTTTTGTTTTGTATCTGTTGAGACTTGCTTTATGACTGAGTATTTTGTTAATTTTAGAGAAGGTTCCATGAGGTTGAGGAGAAAGTACATTCTTTTGTGTTTGGGTAAAATGTTCTATAGATGTCTGTTAGGTCCCTTTAAGCCATGACATTTATTAGTTCCCTTATTTCTCCATTTCTTTTATTTTTTAAAATTTATTTATTTATTTTACATACCAACAACAGTTTCTTTTCATTCTTTTCCTCCCATTCCCTTTCTTCACCTCCTTTCTACCCCTCAATCCACTCCTCAGAAAGGGTAAGGTCTCTTATGGGAGTCAACAAAGCATGGCTTATCAAGTTGAGGTAGGACCAAGATCCTCCCCAACTCTGCATCAAGACTGAGCAAGGCATCCCACCATAGGAAATAGGTTCTAAAAAGTTCTAAAATAAGTTCTAAAAAGTTCATGTGGATCAGGGACCCCACAAACAGACCAAACTATACAACTGTCACCCACATGCAAAGTACCTAGGTCAGTTCTATGCAGGCTCCCTAGCTATTGGTCTAGGGTCTGTGAGCACCCATCATGGTCTTGACCCTCCTTGCTCATATAATCCCTCCTCCCACTGTTCAACTGGGTGAAGTTTCTATGATGACAATTAGGGTAGTTACCAGTCTGATTATAGGAGAGTCTATCTTCTCCTCCCTACTTCAAGGTCAGGACATGTTCATATCAAGTTTTCATTTCTATTTATTCCATTTATTTATTTGTCATTATGTTAATATCATTTCTTCTTAATTTCTGTAGCTTCATGGTACATCTTGATAATCAATGTCATTCATTCTTTTGATTTATTCTCAAGATTGCCTTCACTTTTTTTAAAAAAAAAACATTTATTTTATTTTTAAAGTTTGTGTGTGTGTATGCATGTGCACATGTGTATAGTTGCCTGCCGAGGCCGGAGGGTATTAGATGCCCTGATGCTGTAGCTATACAAGATGGTTATGAGCAGTGTGTGCTCGTACCCATTCCCTGGCACTCTCTTGAGCATTGTTTTGACTTTTCTTGACCTCATGTTTCTATTAAAAATGTTGAAACCATCTTGACAAAAGTTAAAGCAATTCTTCTAAGGATATTGGTTAAATCTCAACGATTAACATGGGAATTGATCATTATAGTTTCTTTCAGTGTATGAACATGACATGTCTCTCATGTTTTAGGTCATTAAAAATGCTTTGCTCAATAGATTATGGCTGAGGTTTTACATTTGTCTCTCTTATTACTAGGTATTTTCCAGTAGAAGATACCTTTTAAAAGTTATTTCACTAGTAGTTTTTTTTAAAAAAAATTATGCCTGAAGAACCAAAGTTCCTCCATTTTGTCCTCCAACTCGATCTTGTGTCTTGTGTAAGCTATTTCTTGTAAAACATTCCAGTCCTCAGAAATGGCCAGGGGCAAAAGTAAAAGGGTAGTCATCTGGAAAGTACAGGTAAGTGCAGAATGTCCCAACCTGCTGCAGACTGACTCTCTTGGAGATCAAAGACCGAGGGAGAACAGGGGTGAAGGCTTGGGAGAACCCAGGATTCAGCGAATGACAGACAGACACAACTCTAATGAGATTTGAATCTGCTGCAACTTTACTAAAATTCAAGCATCACTTTTAAGAGATTACAGAAGGAAGTTGGCAGACATAAAAGTTTCCATAGAAAAATGATTACCGATAATTGATTATTCTTAACAAGTCTTGTGGTCAGGGCCAGGTGGGCAGAGCTTTTCTTAGAAATTCGTCTCACACCACTAACTAACTGTGCTTTCGCATGGCCCTAAATCATATCTGCCCTCAAGGTAACCAAGGTAACCCAAACACCATTCTTCAGGATTCCACCCCCAGGGTTTGTTTCAATATTGAATGTCTGACTTTATGTTATCAAGAATATCGTGCCTTTCTTTTATATCTAAAATGTACCAGGGGTTTCTCATTCTGGCTAGCCTTTCCATAAATGGTAACTCATGCCATTCCATACATTTTCCTTCATAATTTGTCCATCTTCTACCAAATATCCTATCATGAGTTCTTTTTGTTCTAGGGTATCTGTAAATTCCCCCAGAGAGCGAGCCAGAGTCTTAATCATAACAATTAAATCATAACAATTAAATCATAACAATTAAATCAAGGGAGGGAACTGACACATCAGTTCCTCCGTATTCAAGGAGTTGTTAGGAATGTTTCCTGGTTCCTTGAACAGATTAAGTTTTTGTCAAGAGAAAAATAGAACAGAAGAAAGGATAGCAGAGTCAATGCAAGAAACCATCGCCAGGAACAAAGTGAACGAGGTCGTTGAGGCTAATCAGGCACCTCAACTTGAGCAGACTGCCAGGGAAATGCCGGGGGCCAAGCTCCGAGAAGCACGAGCCCCTCATTTTGAGACGGCTACTACCTGAGAGGCATTTTGTCACACAGGCGAGACAGCTGTGGATGTGGCACCAACCCGAAGGTTAGCCAAAAAGAAAACTTGACAAGAAACGGGCAAGGTTCAAAAATATAATTTCTGAAAAGTCCCTAGACACAAACTAATCAAGAAAGAACCCCTAACTCCACACTCTGCTAATGGAACTTTTGGTTTTTGCCCTTAAATAATACCCTCTAGAAGGGTGGGATACCTTCTCTTGCCCCTGCTGCACCAGATGCTTTGATGAGGTTCTTGCCTTGTATTGTGCACACAATAAACCTTGCTTTTGCATTTTGGTGAGTCGATCTCCCTGGTGGTCTTTTGGGGTCCCCATGGACTGGGCATATCAATGCCCAAATGTGAACTCAACAAGGATGACCTAATGGGCATGCCAAAGTGGACATGGGAAAGCACTTGAGGCCTCAACTCTACACAAAGAACTATAAGCAACTGAGGAAATCTAGGAGTGGGAGAGGTGTTTTTTTCCAGGGAAGAGAACACCAAATGGTTGTCCAGTGTCAAATGGCCCATCTAGAAAACACACGTACTAGGAAAGTTATATGGGGCAAACAGGTTACAGTTAGGAATATATATGCATATACATACATGCATGTAATAACAATTGTTGAAGGAGAGAGGAAAGGAATATATGGGAGAGTTTGCAGAGAGGAAAGAGGAAAGAGAAGGGAGAAATGTCATAATTATAGTGTAATTTCAAAAACAAAAAATGACTTAAAAATTTATGTGTATGGATGTTTGACCTACATGTATGTCTGGGCACATTCTTGTGCCTGGTGCCTCTGAAGGTCAGAAGATGGCAACCGATACCCTGAAACTGGAGTTACAAAGAATTGTGAACTGCCGTGTAGATGTGCGGAACCTTACTTCCTCTGCAGGGGCATCCAGCGCTCTTAACCACTGTGCACTCTCCCCACTCCAGTTTTTCTTTATAGCTAGACGAGAATTGTTTTCTCTGTGTGTGTGTGTTCATGTGGATGCACGTGGAGTGGGGGTTAGAAGGCAGCACTGAGTGCTGTTCATCACTTGCCAGAGACAGGGAATTTTGTCTGTCTGGAGCTCCTGTGGTAGGCTAACTGGCCAGAGAATCACAGGGATCCTCTTGTATTCACCTGCCCAGTTTTGGTTTTACAAGTGCATACCATCATGGTAGTGTTTTCCTTTCCCTTTTTTTTTTTGCACAATAAAAATATCCCCCCAAACTATTTATTTGTTTATTTGTCTGTATAGGTAATCATGTACCACAGGGTTTGTGTTTTCTAATGTATTTATTGATTCCATTAACTTTCCAAGCATAAACATTTAGATTTATTGATGGTCTCTATTGTACATTTATGTTGTAGTCTATTAACTTAAACTTTATTTCACTATTTATTTCTTGACCTTTATCTCTTATGCTTGGCATTTCTTCTTATCTGACATATTTAATTTAGACTGTACATTTCCTATGTGCATTATTTTATCTCAAAACCACAATTTTGATATCTTGCATTTTTATTATCTTTAAATTTAAAATATTCCATTAATGTTCCAAGTATAAACTTTTAGATTTATTCCATGTGTGTTAAAACCTTACATTTCCTTAGTGTTTTCCTGATAGTATATTCTATCAGTTACTGAGGGAAATATATTAAAATCTCCCACTGTGGTTATGGCTTCACATATTTATCCTTATGACATAGTCATCTTTTTCTTTATATATTGCAAGGCTCTGTTATTTTGTATATTCAAATAAAGATTAAAATATCTTTCTGGTAGATTGACTCTTTCATTATTGCTAAATATTTGTTCTTATCTCTAGTAATATTCCTTGTCTTAAAGTCTACAGTGCTTCATATTGGTTGCATATTTTATATCTTCCATTCTTTTACCTTTGTACATTCTAATATTTAACCAATATTTCCTGAAAGTAGCATAGACTTTTCTCTTTAAAGGAGTCTAATATATCAATCTTTGTCTTCAGTGAGATACTTCACTTGTGATTTTATGCTATTGCTCAATTTGGGGTAAGGTCTACCATTTCACTACCTGATTTTTATTTGTTTCATTTTTCTTACACTCAACCTACCTTCATTCTTGCTTCCAATTACATTATCATTGTTGTTATTATATTTCAGTTTTCTCTGTATTTTTGTTAGTTTTATTATTTTTTAGAAGACAGTTCTCTATAAATGCCACCAGGGTAGGGATCCTTGTTCAAGTAGCTTATTGGGGAATGGTCTCAGAAGTAGTGGGAACTGGGAAAGACATGGAGAAGCCAATAAAGAAACTCGGCAATCCCCTGTGGTCTGAGAGGGACACAGAACACATAAGGAGTTAGGTCTAAGAGGGCCTAGCCTTAGCCCTCTTCTGAGATTCTGTTCAGGCTCAGCCTTGTGGCTAGGGAAAGATGACACATCCCTGTGTTTTCTTGATTTGCAATGAGGCTGAATATATTTTCATGTTGACTGGGTATTTGCATTTCTTCTTTGAAAAATATATCTGATATGTATATGTAAACTTCTATTTTGTGTGTATTCACATGTGTGCATGCACTTGTGTTAGGTGTGTGTGTGTGGGGGGGGACTAGGGGTCAATCTCAGGTGTCATTCCTCAGGAAATTATTCAGCTCGCTTCTGAGACAGAGTCTTCCACTGAGTCCTATCACTCACTATTGCAAGCCAGCTAGCTCAAGGGATTCTCCCATCTTTACCTCTGAAACTCTGGGAATACAAATGTGAGACACCATGTCTGGCTTTTACTTGGGAGCTAAAGACCAAACTTAGCTCTTCATACTTTTAGGGTAACATTTTACCAATTGAGCTGTCTTCCCAGCTCCATGTTCAGGGGGAGGCTCTTACTCAAGGTAGTAAGAATGTGATAGAATAAGATATCCAGAGTAGGTAAAGACTGTTTTTTGTTTTCTGGCCACCCAGACCCAAATAATTACGCAAAAACTTACTAACACAACATTGTTTGGCTAAAGGCTCAGGCATATTTCTAGCTAGCTCTTACATCTTAAATTATCCTGTTTTTATTAGTCTGTGTATTGACACGTGAC
This sequence comes from Microtus pennsylvanicus, assembly GCF_037038515.1. NCBI lineage: Eukaryota > Metazoa > Chordata > Mammalia > Rodentia > Cricetidae > Microtus > Microtus pennsylvanicus. The sequence continues at coordinate 53,497,113 of NC_134590.1, read as the reverse complement.
TGTGGAGTTATCCCATTTCCTACATGATTTGTTTCCTCAGCAGCTGGTAGGCATCTGATCTGACTCTGACGCCGTCTTTCCTCCATTATCTCCACTTGGATTTCCCACCTTGCTATATTCTGCCCTGCCATTGGCCAAAGCGGCTTCTTTGTTAACCAATGGTAATAAAACATATTCACAGCATACAGAGGGAATCCCATATCAATGCGGTGTCTTCCTTTGTTCTCCATACATATTCCCATAAGCTCATGTATCCACCCATATACTCTGTAGTAATAGGAGCGGCGGGGCTGCCTTCCGGCTGCCCCGGCTTTCGTGTGGCTAGCTTATGCCTGAAATAATTACATGGAAACTGTATTCTTTTAAACACTGCTTGGCCCATTAGTTTTAACCTGTTATTGGATAGCTCTTACATATTGATCTAACCCATTTCTAATATTCTGTGTAGCACCACGAGCTGGCTTACCAGGAAAGATCTTAATCTGCGTCTGTCTGGAGTGGGAGAATCATGGCGACTGCCTGACTCGGTTTCTTTCTCCCAGCATTCTGTTCAGTCTACTCCACCTACCTAATTTTCTGTCCTATCAGGGCCAAGCAGTTTTCTTTATTAATTAACCAACGAAACCCACCTCCATCAATACTCATCCAGTGAACCCACACACACTAAAAACAAGGTTTTGGATGGGAGTTTTGCAAATGCCTCCAGGATTTAGGAGGCTAAGGTATCTTAGGCTCCACAACATGATCTTATATCAAAAATCAAACCAATAATAGTAATAAGGTTCTTCTTTAGATTTCATCCCGTCTTGCAGAAGCAATGAGAGAGCAGAGTTCCTTAGCAATTAACACATCATCATGCACAGAGTTCTGGACAGTTTGGCAGCAGTTAGGGGCAGACTGAAAAAATGAGAGCAGCAGCCCAATAGAGAGAGTGAGAGAGCAAGTGAGCAAGAAAGAGAGGACTGAAATAATTGAGCTCATTTGCTTTCTAATGAACTGTCATGTGACTCTGATTTCCCTTCTCCTTTGATCTCTTCAAGCCCTCCCTTAATCATCCCTCTTCTGTTCCAATTGCACTAATTTGTAGCTCCACACTTCCATCTGGAGATAGAGATTTCTGCAGCCCCATTCCCATGCTAGCCTAAATTGGCTCAACACCTGGCTGAACATACTGGTTTTTAGCATATTTACTCAAATTGTCAGACAAACATCAGAAATAGTCAACGTTTGTGAATCAAATCACAGTCAGGAACTGTGTTGTGTAACACTAACACAATATACACCTGAAGTTTGTATACAAATGCCTGTATCTCCGTTCATATTGGCTGCAGTTCCCCCTCCCCCTATCACTTAATGCTACCGTGATGTACACCTTAAGTTTGAACACAGATGCCTGCATCTCTGTTCATATTGTCTGCAGGTCCTGGAAGTTCAGAGCTGGCATGTAAAGAATCTACTGAGAAAGGGAGAAGAAAGGAAAGGAATTCCACTGGTCCCAGCCTGGGATTTCTCACATCTTCTGGGAACAATTTCTCAATCATCTCTCAGTTAGTTTTTCCTTCCCAAGTCCTTGGATGAGAGCGATGGCTGAACAGCTAATGTCAGTCATATCCCGTGGTTTTTAAAATTTCAGTCTTTATTAGATCCCTTGGTTTGTTGGAGGGTTAGAACTTGTAATATTCAAAGCCAAATTTGGAATGCAATTGAGGGTCAAGGTGGCAAGAGGAGTTTCCTTTTTCCATTTTGCCTTGAAGTATTCCTTTTGATTATAGGTCTGGAACCATCAAAACCTTCTGTGATCACCCACTGAAGATGGCTGGTTTACAGCCCAGTCCTCTGTAATGAATAGTTCCTGCCCTGCATTTCTGTCCATAGAATTTATCATTGCATTGTCTGCTTACTTACATTCTTGTTTAGTGATGACAGGCTTTTCGACTTTTGGGCCTCAATGATCCTGGTTGTTGGGAGAAGGCCACGGGTTGTAGCATCTTACCCTAGAATTAGCATCTCTGACAACTTTTGACACTTATGGAATCTTTTTTAATTTAAAAGTTATTTTTCATTTTACATAACAACCACAGTTCTCCCTCTCTCCCCTCCTTTCACTCTGTCCACCTTCCCCTCCCTCCCCATTCCCACTCCCACACATTTCCCTTACCCAACCCCCATCCACTCCTCAGAAAGGATAAGGCCTCCCATGAGGAATCAACAAAGTCTGGTATATCAACTTGAGGCAGGACCAAGCCCCTCCCCTGTGCATCAAGGCTGAACAAAGTATCCCTCCATATAACATGGGCTCCAAAAGGCCAGCTCATGCACTGGAGATAAATCCTGGTCCTACTGCCAGTGGCCCCAAAGACTGCCCAAGCCACAGAACTATCATTCACATTCACAGAGCTAGTTCAGTCCTAAGCAGATTCCACAGTTGTCGGTCCAGAGTCAGTGAGCTCCCACTAGCTCAGGTGAGCTGCTTCTGTGGGTTTTCCTAACATGATCTTGACCCCTTTGCTCATATAATCCCTTTTTCCTCTCTCCAACTGGACTCTGGAAGTTTGGTTCAATGCTTAGCTGTGTATCTCTGCGTTTGCTTCCATCAGGTCCTGGATGAGAGTTCTATGGTGACAATTAGGGTGGTCATCAATCTGATTACAGGGGAAGGCCAATTCAGGCAACCTTTCTATCATTGTTTGGTGTCTTAGCTGGGGTCATCCTTGTGGATTCCTTTTATTTACATCTAATATTCACTTATGAGCTTATCTAATAATCACTTATTCACAAATTACATACTGTGTTTGTCTTTCTGGGTCTGGATTACCTCACTCAGGATTTTTTTTTTTAAGTTCCATCCATTGGCTGAAAATTTCAAGATTTCATTGTTTTTTACCTTTGAGTAATACTCCATTGTGTAAATGTACCACATTTTCTTTTTATCCATTCCTCAGTTGTGGGACATCTAGGTTATTTCCAGGTTGTGGCAATTACAAATAATGCTTCTATGAACACAGTTGTCCTTGTGGACATTTGTCCTTGCAAATGTCCTTGTGGAATGAATGTGCTTTCTTTGGGTATATGCCCAAGATTGGTAATACTGGGTCTTGAGGTATACTGATTCCCATTTTTTTTTTTTTTGAGAAACTACCATATTGATTTCCAAAATTTGCACTCCTACCAGCAATGGAGGAGTGTTCCCTTTACTCCCTATTCTCTCCAGCATAAACTGTCATCAGTACCTTTTATCTTAGCCATTCTGACAGTCTTTTTGATTTGCATTTCTCTAATGCCTAAGGATCTTAAACAATTCCTTAAATGTCTTCCATCCATTTGAGATACTTCTCTTGAGAATTCTCTGCTTAGATCTTTGCCCCACTTTTAATTGGATTATTTGGTATTTTGATGTCTAGTTTCCTGAATTATTTATATATTTTTGAGATCAGCCCTCTGATAGATATGGGGTTGGTGGAGATCTTTTTCCAAGATTGTTTTGGCTGTCCTGGGTTTTTTGCTTTTCCATATGAAGGTGAGTACTGTTCTTTCAAGATCTGTGAAGAATTTTGCTGGGATTTTGATGAGCATTGCATTGAATCTGTAGATTGCTTTTGGTAAGATTGCCATTTTTACTATGTTGATTCTACCTACCCAAGAACATGAAAGATCTTTCCATTTTCTGGTGTCTTCTTCAATTTCTTTCTTCAAAGATTTAAAGTTCTTGTCATACAAGTCTTCCACTTATTTGGTTAGAGATACTCTGAGATATTTTATGCTATTTGTGGCTATTGTGAAGGGTGATGTTTCTCTGATTTCTTTCTCAGCCCATTTATCATCTGTGTACAGGAGGGCTACTAATTTTTTTTTTAGTTAATCTTGTATCCTGCTATATTACTAAAGGTGCTTATGAGATGTAATAGTCCTTTGGTAGAATTTTTGGTGTCGCTTATATAAACTATCATATCATCAGAGAATAGTGAGAGTTTGAATTCTTCTTTTTTGACTTATATCCCTTTGATCTTTTTTTTGTTGTCTTATTGTTCTAGGTAGGACCTCAGAAACTATGTTGAACATATATGGAGAGAGTTCCTGATTTCAGTGGGATCACTGTGAGTTTCTCTCCATTTAGTTTGATATTGGCTGTTTGCTTGCTGTATATTGCTTTTATTATGTTTAGGTATGTTCTCCAAGACCTTTATCATGAAGAGATGTTGTATTTTGTTGAAAGTTTTTTCAGCATCTAATGAGATAATTATATGGTTTTTATTTTTCAGTTTGAAACTGGCATCTTGAATTCCTTACTGTGTGTTTAGTCAAACTCTATCTTAAAACTGCTGATAGAGTTTAATATCTCTCTTACATAGTGTGCGATTCAGCCAGCTCTTCCTATTTGTGTTTGTGGCAGTAGTTTTCTTGGCATAGGGGGAGACTTGGAACCAAACTTGTGGTGTTACAAGATGTATTTTCTTTTCTGGACATCTGGTCACTACCCTAAATCATGGACTCTGAATGAGAGAACTCTTTAGGGCTGTACATTGGGCCATCAGGACTTTTCACTGGGACAGTAGATCTTAGCCTTCAGCTTTCCCTTTTGATTGTGTATTTTATGTGGTCTACTTTCTGGATTCCCATGTACCTGCTAACATTTTCAAGATCCCCATAGGCCATGTTGCAGTCCACCATCTCACTTTGCTTTCCTTGACAGTAGCAAGGGTCATTATATTTGTGATTGTTGAGTACTGTCCTGGCCCCTTTTGTTCTAGTTTCTTATTGTCCACACTTATATTGGGGAATAGAACTTTTTAAATAATACTTTCTGTTGTTACTGAGTTCCAGAGGACAATGACTGTTTAGTTTTGCACTGTATTCACTATGTCACTCTCACTACAGTGGTCTTCATCATTTTGGCAGGAAACTGTTCTTTGAACTCTTATACATTGAGTTAGTGTATTTTCTGTCTTCGTATAGGACACATGTTCTAGCATCTCTACTTTTCTGAAGCTCATGATTCCTTTCTTCATACTTTTCTGAGACTATTTCTGCCTGTTTCCTTCCTCCAACTTAGCCAGTTACCTTTTAGACATTCTGAAAAGTTACCACAACAACAGATTAGAACCACCACTTGGGGCTTGAGTTGGGTGGGAAATATCAGAGCATCCATGTCAACAAGCTATTTATTATCTAACTTTATATGTTTCCCCTTGCTCCAGGCTATTCATGATCTGTCTGAATCATGTGCTCTCATTCCTGCCACTTGGGAACCAGCATAGCTCTCAGATAATCGGGCATGTGATTCATTTCTTTGCTCTATGGCAGTGCTTCTCAACCTTTCTAATGCTGTGACTCCTTAATACAGTTCCTCATATTATGGTGATCCCTCAGCCACAAAATTATTTTTGTTGCTACTTTATAACTATAATTTTTCAACTGTTGTGAATTGTAATGCAAACATCTGTATTTTCCTATGGTCTTAGGTGACCTACTGAAAGGGTCATTTGAACCCAATGGGGTTGCAGCCCACAGGTTGAGAGCCACTGCTCTATAATATGGATCCTACTTTAGTCATTTGTAACTAAGATTTTGTTCTATCCGTAAGTCTTCACGACAGCAGAAGAGATAGAAACATTCATGCGCTAAAACATTGTATTATAAACCACCTACTCATTTTCAGATGACTGTACACTTTTTAAACAAGGGATTCTCTGCCTTTCCAAACCAGAGTGGATCATTTCTGTAGGCACAGTGAGCTCAGAGGAATTCAGGAATCATTGTTCTCATGATCGGTTTGTCAGACATCTTCATGCTAAATCTCAGGATCAGATCCTTGACCTTTTCAGTGGATACTTGCCTAGGCTAGTTAGTGGAGCCTCTCTAATGTCCTGTAATTCCTAAAAATAGGGCTGATACCTTCTCTTCAGCAATGCCCACTTTCTGGTTCTAGAAGATAGCATCCAATGGAGGACATCTTTTCTTTTAAAAAATTAATTCAATATATTTTTAAGTTAAAATAGAATCATATAATTTCTTCCTTTCATTTCTATCCTCCCTCTAACTCCTCTTATGTCTCCATTGCCCAACTCTTTCCATTTACCCCTCAAATTGGTACCTTCTTTTTATTATGATTATCATTGTATGTAAATGCAACCTGCTGAATTTATTTTTGTTTGTGTGTATAAGATTTCAGAGCTGAACACTTTGTATTGGATAACCAATTAGAGTCATCATCCCAGGGATGTCTAATATCCCTCTCTCAGCCATCACTAGTTTCCTGTAGTTCTTTGTCTAGGGGTGAGACCCAGTGAGATTACCCTGTAGTGGCATTTCGATTGTATTTTAATAAATAAAGAATGCTTGAAGATCTGAATATAAAACAATCCCACTGGTCAGCCTTATAGATCAAGTTATGGTAACACACACCTTTAACCCCAGTAGACACAATGGTACACACCTTTAATCTCAGTGGTGCATGCCTTTAATCCCAGCCCTAGAGAGGAATATAAAATGGGGTGAGACAGCTCTCAGATACAGTCTCATTCTGAGATTCGTGGAAGCAGGATCTCCATTTCAGACTGAGGTCAAGGTAGTAGCCAGTGGCTGTCTGTTTTGCTTTTCAGATCTTCAGGTTGAACCCCAATTTCTGACCCTGAGTTTAATATTCGTGCTTTATTTCCCCCTTCTGTATTAACATGTCTACCGGTGATGTCATTGTTCTGGTCCTATTGAAGCAGCCATATCAAGGTGGTACAGCAGACTTCCTGTTTCTTTGGTTCCTATAGTCTTTTTTTTTGGGTTTTTTTTTTTTTTTTTTTTTTTTTTTTTTTTTTTTTTTTTTTTGGTTTTTTCGAGACAGGGTTTCTCTGTGGCTTTGGAGCCTGTCCTGGAACTAGCTCTGTAGACCAGGCTGGTCTCGAACTCACAGAGATCCGCCTGCCTCTGCCTCCCTAGTGCTGGGATTAAAGGCGTGTGCCACCATCGCCCGGCTCCTATAGTCTTCTTGCTCCTTCTTCTATAATGTTCAGGTGCAGGAGCTGTGTTGAAGATGTATCCACTGGGGCCAGGCTTCACACAATCCATTGATTTCTGCATTTTATCTAGTTGTAGATTTTTACAGTGGTCTCCGTTTGTTGTAAAGAGGCTTTTGTCTGATGGAGAGGAAGTCTACACTTCTCTCTGAGTATAAGTTTCAGAATGTAGCTCCTAGGAATTAGGCTAGTCTAGTGATGTAGTAGTAGTAGGATCTCTTTTAAGATCCATGACCTCACTAACCCTGAGTAATTGATTAGCTTTCTACTCCCAGGCATGATTTCCTTCATGGTGGGTGGGCCTTAAGTTCAATCAGTAAGCTCCTTATGGGTGTCTTGACATGTTGGTCACTGTTGTCGCTCATAGGTTTCACAGCTGGATAGGATTGGTTATTAGTTAACTACCTTGGCAGTTTACATAGTGCTTTCTGGCACAGTGGAAGCTGGACTGCAGGAAGGGAGATTTTAGGTTAGATCCAGCTCAGTCCATCCCAGTCCTGTATCCTGTATGCGCAATGTTTTCAGCAATAGGGACTGATCTTCAGCCTCTGAGAGGCAACCACATTGCTGTTGAGAGGTAGCAATAATCCATATTGTTTGGGGAATAACTTGAACTAGTTTGCCCAACAGCTCAAAAAAAAAAAAAAGGTTTCCCTCACCTGGTTATGGGCTTTTGGTAGGTAGTTTGTGGCTCTTGTGGGAGAATTGTGTGGTAAACATAAACTAATATGATTCATTGAGATTTTATCAAACAACCTTGGAAGATATTCTTCGTTGCAACTACCACACTATCAACAAGAGAAAGCTGGAATGATGCCAAGAGCATACGCACTAAAGACAAGAACAGGGATTTCACAAATATGAAGCATTAAATGGCTAATAAAGAACAGGAAAGAAGCTCAATCTCATTAGTAATGAAATAAATGCCAATTAAAACAGGGATCAGCATCTTACAACAATTAGAATGAACAAACAATAACCAGACAACACATTTGTCTTAGTCAGTGTTCTATTGCTGTGAAGAGATACCATGGCCATGGCAACCCTTATAAAGGAAAACATTTAATTGGAGTTTGCTTACACCCAGAGATTTAGTCCATTATCATCATGGCAGGAAGCATGGAGGCACATAGGCAGACATGGTAAAGAGGTAGCTAAAGTTCTACATCTGGATCAACAAGCAAAAGGAAGAGAGAGACACTGGCCTGGCTTGAGAATTTGAAACCCCCAATCCTCCTCCCCCACGCATTTCTTCCAACAAGTCCACACCTATTCCAACAAGGCCACACCTACTCCAATACTGCCATAGCTCCTAATCCTTGCGAAGTAGTTTCACTCCTTAATGACCAAGCATTCGAACAGATTAGCTTATGGGGTCACATCCCTATTCAAACCACCACAAAATCATTTCAAGACAAATGTGTAGTCATAGGAAGACTTTTCCACCTAGGGTGGGGAGGAGCATTCTGCAGTCACTTTAGAAAACCACCTAACAGCACATGACAAAGTTGAAGATGGAGAAGACTTGGGACTCCATCCTTCTCAGAAGCACACATCGTATGACACTGGTCTTCAGACAGTTGAGTGCCTGTTTCCTAGAACTTCATGGAGATTTCCCCTGAGGAGCTGCATGTAGGTTTAGATCTCAAATATTCAGATGTAGTCTTTCTACAGTTGCTCAGCACAGAAGCCTAGTGGGTTCCCTTTCATCTTCCTTTCACGTTCCCTCATCCTGTAAAATCAGATACTCGCCTTCTCTCACTCAAGTGAGTTGTTCTTCAATGTAAGAATCCTTGAAGCTTCAAAGACGGGATGCAAGGTATTTGTTGCTACCCCCTTTTAATCAAGATTCCATACACCTGGCATAGAGTAATTCCGTGTTCCTAGTCTTGTAAATATTTCTGTTAAGTGAATGCATTGGGCCCAAACGAAGATAGTTTTGCTCATGTTAGTGTCTCCTAAGTGCATCACAAACAAACAGTTTTTAGTCAACAACTTTATTTCTTAAAATCCCCTTTATCCAAAGAGGTATCACTTCAGGGAAGATAGCTTTTACCAATGGGTTTCATAGCTTCAGAAAGAGACTCCTGGAACTGCCTTGTTCCCATGAAGAGAGCATAGAGCTGGTATCTATGGACCACGAGATGAGTTCTCACCAGACACCTTGAACTTTGCTTTCTTGGTTTTCAGAACTGCCAGGAACAGTATTCTGTTATTTAATCTCTTTAGTCTTTGACATTTTGCTGTAGCAGCTCTGGTAGACTGAGACAAGAATGGAGGACTTTCTGAAGCTTTTGTAGGAAAACGTGACGATGGACATGTGCTCAGTGAGAGGAGCAGGGAGAGTGACAGTGTTTTACCCAGCGATCCCCTGAGCCATCACCATGGGATAGAAGTCTTTCTGCTATGCTGCAGAAAAAGAGTACTAAATACTAGGCATCCAGACCTGTCCTTGGAAAGTCATGACTCAGAGTGACATTTCAAGGGCTCCAGAATGTTTTGCAACACATAGTGCTTAGCTGTCAATATAAAGAATCATGGAAATAGTCCTTTTCTTCCTATTTATCTCCCTTCATTTTCCCCCTGTTTTAATATTCCAAAAGGATAAGAAATATTTAAAATATATGTTCGTGTGAAAAAGTCTTTTTAAAAAATAATTCTGTTTACATAGCAACTGAGAAGTGGGCCTCACAGCCACTTTGTTTGATCATTACCTCTGGTCCCCTTGAGGAGGCATAAATCAGCAAGCTCTGTGACATCACCAAAGAGAATCTGTCATAAGGTCATCCTGACAGATGTTACACATCAGTTAAGCTGGATGATCTCATTATACCTAATGGCAATGAGCTGATGGCATTTGATTGTCATAACTTTGCCAGTAAAAAAGATCTCAGTAGCAGAATGGTCCCTTTGCCTAGAGCTTTAGAATCTTCAACACGCTTCCATGATAAATTACTTTACAATGTTCACCTTCTGTCATTCTGGTGACATTTTGTGCATGGATCATACGATTAGTTTGTGATTATTGACACTGTACCTCTAAATCATAGACTAAGCTTTGCAAAACAGTGTGCTATACTCATTCACACCTAATCTTAGGGAATGTCCACCCCTTCTAGAAACAGAGGTGTACAAAAAGCACAACTCCATGTTAAATCAAAGAAACTGAGGATGTAGCAAAATCAGTTTCACTTCTTTAACAGAAAATTTGGAATGGTGAGTCCCCTGCATGCCAAACAGTGTGCTAGCTAGGCCCTTTCATTTTCTATGTACATTTATTCTGGAGATATTATCTCTGTTTATTAAATGTGGAACCTGAGATATTAAATTTTCCCTTGTTATTTATTGTATGACCATTGTATTTGAAGATTAAAAAGATACTTCATACAAACTGTCCATTTGCTCATGGGCTGTGCTTTGCTTCTTGAATATGCAAACTTCATAAATGATGACATTAAAAGAAATACTCCAACCTTCCTGCTGGCCAATTGCTGAATTATAAATCACTGCTGGTTTTAGGAATTCTAGATCCTGGTTACATCTAGAAATTTTTGGGCAGTTGAATAAGCAATACTTAACTGTGTGATAGTTAATCTTGACTGTCAACTTGAGTGCATTGAAAGACGTCTAGGAGACTGATAAAGCACACTTCTAGTTGTGTTTGTAAAAGCATTTTCCGAAATGATTGGTGTGTGGACGGAAACCAACAGCACAATTTGGGGGACTGGAGGGACCCAAGAGTTGGGAGAAGAAATCTTCTAGCTTGAGTAAACTCCATACTTCCTGAGCAAGTGTACCAGTTGGTGCTTCCTTACCTAGCTGTGGCTATCAGACCCAGCTTCATTACATTTTAATCATGGATTCCTGCTCTCCAGGGAAATTTTAGGTCTTAAACCTCAGACTGGAGCTGTATGATTGATCCAGCTCTTGAACTGGGTAGTTATCAGGTTCTTTTCTTCTTCAGCATGCAGACAAATTTGAGGTAAACCAGCCTTCAACTGGGTAAATCAATCCTATAAATCCACATGTACACACATCCTATGTATGAGCATGTATCTCTGGTTTTTGTTCTAAACCATTGTTTAAATGAAGTTGCATATAGACGTAGAAGTCTGAAATGGCTTTAGGAAGGTCCTTAAGTCCCTATTTTCAGTTCTTCTTTGCCCTTGGCGGTTTCAGTGCCTTTTTATAACAGTAGATTAGGACCATTAATCTGCCTGTAAAAGAAGGCTAAGAGCCTATAGTTTTAAAGTATCATTAAATGACAGATTCACTATATATAATATTTTGAATTTTGTCATATATGGTTTATTATTATAGCATTTTATAGATTATATTATGTATAACCTATAGGGTATAGATTATTACTGTAGGCTTTAAATAGACAAGGGGTATACATATGTTTTATTACATATGGATGTTGTACTGTTTTCATTAAATATTGATAAGTTAGAGACTCATATGGGTTATTTGGGCACCTCAGGTTCAGGGTAACTGTAGAACGTGACTGGGCTAAAGCAGCCTCCATGAAATGTTTTCAACTGTGTCACCTTTGTCCAGGGCCTCTGTGCAAAACCCTCTGCTGCCTGTGGCAGTCTGAATAGGCCTGGAGCAAGGATTAGAGCAGACTTTTGGTATTTGGGAGATGAGTACCTTGTGCTTTGGCTCCCTGGATAGAGTCCCCAAACAAGGGGTTATAGGCTCTTGTCCTAAGTTTCAGCCCGGGATTCCAGAAGACTATTGAAATGAATCTACAAAGCCTCTGCTCCTGAAGACACAGGAAAACAAAAGAGCAAGGAGAGAAACCATGCTGATAAATGATCAGATCGGGTCAGTTCTGAAATCCAGACTATTGCATTTGGGATATCTGTGCACGTATTCCTGAGCTGCCAGAGCACCCCTCCCTCCTTCCCTCTCTGTAAGGAAAGACCATGTAACTGATTGGCAGTTCTCTATTTCTTCTGGGAGACCTTATGTCTCCTCCTACACCAAGCCCAGAGGAAACCCTCTGTCAGGTGGTAGGGTCACATGGCCAGCAGATAAGCTCCATTCCTTGACACAGGCTTAGGTGTTGATCCCACCAGAGCCGAGGATTGGTGAGTTACTATTAGGAGAAAGCCTCTTCTAAACACTCAGGCTCCAAAGCTCTCAGAGCAGGCTTGAAGGATTTGACTGAATACTTCTGGAATCTTTTTCTTCTCCTTCTTGATTAACCATTAAGATAACAGGGCACAGGGCAGGTGGCTCCCATTCTGCTCCAGCCAAAGGAAATAGGAAATGCTGTCAATTTTGTCCTCAATGTTGGTGAATTTGCTCAGTCATTCATTCCCTTGCTCACTCATGGTTTGACGTACTTGTCAGGCATGGTATGAAACAGCAACAAAATCTATACAGTCATTCTTTGTCTTTGGAGATATGATTTAAGAAAAAAATCAGGGGATTCAAACCCAGCCCACTCCTGAAATCCAGCAATGCCCCTATTCCATGTCATATAGCCAGAGTGTGTGATGGAAGTTTCTGTCCCGCCTGGTCACAGAGCCATTCAATCCCAAAGAAACACACAGAGGCTTATATTAATTAATTAGTTATAAGCCTCTTAGCTCAAGTTTATTATTAACTAGCTCTTACAACTTAAATCAACCCATAATTCCTATGTCATGTGACTTGGTACCTTTTTTTAGTAAGGCATTCTCATCTTGCTTCCTCTACATCTCTGCTGATCACTGACTCTCTGCTTTTTCTTTTCCCAGAATTCTCCTGGTCTGGTTGCCTTCCTATACTTTTTGCCTAGCTATTGGCAAATCAGTGTTTTATTAAACCAAAGCAAGGGACAAATCTTTACAGTATACAAGAGCATTATCCCATAGCATTTCCCCCTTTTTATTTTCAAAACACGACCTGAATCTAATTTCTTTTATTTAGCTTTCTTTCTGACCATTATCCATAACAACTAATAAAATAAAATGCAACCAACACACTAATAAAAAAATACATCTATAATTTATTTTTTTTGGAATGTGGGCATAGTTTTCTAGGCTACTTCCTGCTGATTGGGGTGCTCTTTGTAATTAGGAAGCATGGGACAGTCCAGCATCATGGCAAACTGAGTAGGACAAGGAGACTCACATGCAGGCCTTGGCCCTCTGCCACAGGCCACAAGGAAAAAACACAGGCCCATCTTGCATACTGTGGCACCAGTCATATGGGCACTATTAGAGTGGCATGGTATGGTATGAGGGAGAGAGAGAGAGAGAGAGAGAGAGAGAGAGAGAGAGAGAGAGAGAGAGAGAGAGGCTTATCTGAAGAGATTAGAGAGGAAGAGTGGCTTCATTGCCACCCAGGGCCAAGGCGATATCTGGGCCTGGGCTGATGCTGGGACCTAAGTCTTGGTTCCTGGCTTGGTCAGTAGGTGGAGAACCTGACCCATACTCCTTATCAGCCACCACACTCAGGAGAACAGGCCATGAGTCTCACTTGGGCAGCAAAGTAGATCTTCCTGAAAATAAACCCGCTTAGGAGAGCCAGCCCTGAGAGTGTGAGAGGGACATGGCTGTACCACCTTCCTTGTCTATGGTGAGATGATGAGAATGAGATAAAGATGCCTTCCCCCTTGCCCCTACCACCTCAAGATAGCAAGGCAACTGACCCCTTGGCTAGCTGCAACACACGGGAAAGTAAGCCCTGCACTTCTTTTGGTCAATACAGCAGAGTTGACCCTGTTGACCAGAGCACAGGTGAGCCAACCCTGACAGCATGAGCTTGGGATACCTGGCCCCACCCCTCATCTGTCATATGAGCACATAGGTTAGGGAGAGATGCGCTGCCATCAATGCTTGAGGCAGTTGCAAGAGCTGGCCCTGTGATCGTAAGAGTCAGAGAGCTATTTCTCACCCCCACCAGCTGCAGCACCCAGGAGAGCAGACCCAGCACTTCATCAGGGCAGCACAATAGAGCCAGCCTTGCTAATGAAGATGTGGACGGTCCAGTCCCAAAGCAGTGAGCAGGGAAGGGCTGTCCCCATACCCACCTGTCCTGTGGTGGCATGGCCTGGGAAAGTTGCCCTCCTATGGTCTGCTGGAGTGCATGAGGGACCTGACCCACACCCAAAGCTGCAGGATCTCCACAACAGGACATCCAAGAGGAGTTCTGGTGAGAGCTCAGCCTCGAGAGTGTAGCAGAAACCAGAGGCCTCGAACCAGACCCATGCCTCCTTTCAACAAACATTTGCACTTGAAGACATATGGGCAAAGGGGTTCACTGTGTGACTCACTGTGTCACGTTGCTGCTTCCATAATGAGATTTTTAATTCCCCCCTTTTTCTTTTTTCCTCTGAAATTTTGTTTTATTGGGGGGTACAGGGGCAGAGGGTAGATATGAAGGGATGGGGACATGAACAGGACCAAGATACATGATGTAAAAGACATATATAGAATAAATAAAAAGAGAGCAAAAATTAAAAAGAAATAAAAGAAAAACCTAAGTGTATGTATTTTTCTAGATAAAGGATTCAAAAGTTTAAAGGCTGTTTGTTCTGTTGTAAAGGTTTTTGGAATAAAATTTAAACTAAAATAATTAATGGTAGTGGAGGGATGGGCAAATTCCTACGGGGACTAAAGAAATAACAATGCCTTTTCTGTTGCCTGAGGGAAGAAAGGTGAGTGCAAACATTTTGGGAGGCAAGAAGCAGAACAGTCTTTTAAGAAATCTGAATGGAGAGAGAATGCCTTAAAGGTTCTGGGCATGTGCAATGATCCAGCAGAGGCAAAGCAGGCACTTCCCCTCACCTTACCCCTGCAAGAGCACAGAGATCAGAGAGCTCATTTATAAGTGGTATGCTTCTAACATCTTGGTTCAAGGGTAGAGAGGCTGTCTAGGTGGCAGATGCCCACAGCAACTAAGCAACTAAGTCAGCACGAGAATATTATGATAACTAGAGTTTCTATTGCTGTGATGAGACACCATGACCAAAAGCAACCCAGAGAATGTTAACTGGGCATTGGCGGTCCAAAGAGTTAAGAGTTTATCACTGTCATAGTGGTGAAGGCTGGCAGCAGACAGACATGGCAACTTGAGCTGCATCCCCAGTGCTCATATCTTAAAGGGAGAAAACTCTAAATTATGCCATCTCTCAACTCTCCAAACTGGCCCCCAGTGACATACTTCCTCCAGCAAAACCACATCTCCTAAGCCTCCCAAGCAGGATCACTAACTGGGGACAACGTGTTTAAATGCTAGAGACTATGGTTGACATCTCATTCAAGCTACCATGGCTGTCATCTACCAATCTGCTGACTATCCTCCCAAGTTGAGATTCTTAAAAATAAGGAACCTGATCCTATTCACCAATGAGACCAATAATTCCAATGCATTTCTGGTACCCGAAGCTCTGTTTGGAGCTTTCAGCCTGACTTAGATGACTCTTAATCTGCCTTTCTCTCTGATCAAGAGAATGCCTCTCCCTTTATTCTTGGCAGTGTGCTAGATTCTGACTTAGTTTGAGCAGTAGAATGTGGTAGAAGTGAGAGTGTGCACTTTTAGTATTTGAATCTTTTTTTAATTAATTAATTTATTTATTAAAGATTTCTGCCTCCTCCCCGCCACCGCCTCCCATTTCCTTCCCCTCCCCCCATCAAGTCCCCCTCCCTCATCAGCTCAAAGAGCAATCAGGGTTCCCTGACGTGTGGGAAGTCCAAGGACCACCCACCTCCATCTAGGTCTAGTAAGGTGAGCTTAAGAGGTTTCTGTTTTTGACCTGATGGGATGCTATGCTTCCGTGAGACCATGTGGAGAACCAGAGCCTTGGGAATCCGAGAGGATGAGGGAAGAGAGGCCCTACTACACGTGAGGGTCTGTGGTGGTCTGAACTAACTGACAGACAGCTGTAGGTGTGGAGTAACCTATATCCCAGTTTCTCCTGGACTGCCCTGCTATTACCACTTGGAACAGACATAACTATCTTTTCCAAGACCTGCCATGATTGTAAAAAAGGGACCAAAAATATTACTGTGAATGTTTTAAGATTTGCGGTTTGGGTGTGTTCGTTTTTCAAATCTAGTAACTTTAAGTGATCAGATCTAAGGTGATAACTTATTAGAAACTGACAATTGATAGGTAGCACAAAACAACTATTTATACATATATATGAATACATATGTATGAATATATGCACATATATATGAATACACACACATATATGAATAAACGCATGACTAAATGAATGAATAAATTGTCCTCTCCAGGTTTCCTGTGGCAGAAGCCAGGTCAATTGGTGTTGACTTGGCACCCTCTCATCTGAGTAAGTGGAATTGACATGAATGCTTCTGCCAGTTCACACTAGGCGGATAATATCTGTCAGTCTTCTCTGGTGAAATTCTGGGAAAATCCTTCCCATTGAACAGATTGAAAAGCATTGACGCAGTTACATGGCCATAAAGTGAGTTCTGTGGACAGAAGCACACAGGGCTCTTGAGAAGTGGATCAGGGGACCAGATGGTTTTCTGGACCTGCTAAAGAAGGCTTCAGAGAAGGCTATTGCTTCTGATAACTGAGGTTTTCCTACAGCATCACAGGCCACAGAGAGCATCGTTCAAGCTGTAGGAAAAAAGAAATCTCAAATAAGACAAGTTGAAGTGTTGGTAACATGCATAGTATCGCAAGGTGGATCTGGGGCCATTTTGATTAAGTAGATCTAGCTGACAGTTGTAGAACTTCCCCTGTGTATGATGGTTCTGGGCTGGGTCCCTTCATGGGAGAGACTGGTAAGGACTGAATCTGGATGGACTTGGTGGGCACTAAGGGTATGACAAGTATTTGGGGTTTGAGCAGAGATTTCATGTCATGTTATCTGAGAGGGCATTCCGGTTTTGAAATCTGAAAGATGGGGGGAGCTTCCACGTCTCTGACTGTAACCCCACACAGCAGGCTGAGCCCCTCAAGCTTGTTGCTTGCAGATAGTGTTTTTCCATAAGGAGAGCATGTGTTCTCCGCCTACCCATTTTCTACCTTGCTTAGAGATCTTCAAGGTTCTGGTGCTAATCTTATGAATTTGTTCTTCAGATGCTCACATGGATAACAGATTTTGGGGGTAAGATTTTCCTCCTGTGATTGGTGCCAAGGAGTTTTCACTTGGCCGCTCTTGAGTGAGTCCATATCCTGAAACTTCTAGGCAATCTGTGCACCTCTTTGTAAATTCTAGATTTGGCAAATCAATCTGATCTGATCTGAGCTTGGTTAAATCAATCTGAAAGGAACTTCCACTTGTGTCTGATCAGGAGCCCCCCTTGCCAGCTTTCTCAGGAGAGGTCTGTCTTGACCAAGCATCTGGTTAGGTGGGGCTGACCACGCAACCCCGTTGATGTTTTGTAGGCATTTCTTCCCACTGACATCCCTCCTATTCTTTGGCTATGCTATCTTGCATGCTCACATTGTATTCAGAGTGAGCTCCATTTCTCTCTCGCTGCAAAATCTCCCTGTGGTTGTCACCACACTTATCATGAAGGTCCAGAGTGGAGCCTTTTGTTACCAAACATTGCTGAGTAATTTCCTTTTCAATGTTAGAGAACAAATGCACAATGCTTCTACATGCTTTACATATACCTGTGTGTAATTAACACCAAGAAAATTGAACTCCTAGCAGAAGCACTTATGTATAAGAAAATTGTGATTTCTTCTTGTACATTTTTGAGATCACAGAACAAAATGATAGGGGACATCTATGAATGGGCTAGCCCTTGCTCTTGGAGTCATTAGACTTCAGAGGCCAGAGAAAGTTTGTTTATTCCCCTGATTCCTGAGATTTATGTGTTTCTTCATCAGGTAGAAGGAACTGCAAGATTTCTTCCAGTTTCAAATGAAGGCGAAATTTATGAGCAGTCATTCGAACTGGCCCTCTCTCCTGGAGACCGTTTCATCTGCAGCAGCTGTCACTTAGTTGGGATTGATTTATCCCCATGGTTCAGTAGCACACAGTCAACCGAGAGCAAAGGTGTGTGAGTGTGGTGTTTGCTAGGTAGAACATGAGACTGGTGGTGTCTGAGCCCCCAGCGGGCTCTAGCTGTCCTGTGCACTCACTCCGCCTTGCTGGGCTGTACTGAAAGCCGGACTTGTCTAAAGCCAATCACAGAGCCAAGCCATTTGAAGTCTCTCCAAGAAGACAGAGAGGAATTTGGTGTTACAGCAAGACGTGAAGTTTGTAGCCTCATCTCACCCTAACCCAATCATGCCTCTCTCTAAATTCTCCATGAACCTTTCTCTAACTGGAGCCAGGGCACATTTTCTTTCTTTTCTCCTTTTTTCCCAGTTATTTTTAATTTCTCTCTCTCTCTCTCTCTCTCTCTCTCTCTCTCTCTCTCTCTCTCTCTCTCTCTCTCTTTCTCTCTCTCCTGTATGAGTCAGAACTCATCTTCAGATGCTGTTCCTCAGGTACCGCCCACTCTTTTCTTTGAAACAGAATCTCTCACTGGCCTGAAACTCTTAATTCCAGGAATCCTCCTGTCTCCACCACCCCAGCACTGGAACCACAAGTGTATGCCTTCACACTGCCTTTATTCTTAGCTCTTTATCATGTCAATCAAAATCACTCTCTTCCTTTTGTTATCTGAACTGAGCTAGGCAAAGACAAGCTAGGAGTGAAGTTAATTAGAATTCTTCCTCCTTCAACAGGAGGCCATGCGGATGATCAGAAAGTGTCCTGGGTTCTGAACTTCATGTGCCTCTGGTCCTCTGAGAACTCTGTCATGGCTATAAGGACCAGCTAACAGGAGAATGAGAAACTATACAGAAGTAAGCCACCACCACTGATTCCATTCTCTACCAGCTAAGCTCCCACACGCCTGTGGACCATAGATACAGAAGTTTAGCCCAGCCTGGTCCAGCAGAACTTGCCAGCTATGCAGAATTAGGCAGAATTGTGTGGGATAACCATTGAGTTAACAATGAGGTAGGAGAGGTAGCCAAAGACAGCACTCCACCACCTCTTTGTGTGCACATTCTTGTGTGTGATGGTGTATGTGCAGGTCCATGGAAGTCAGAGATCAATTTTGGGTGGAGTTTCTCAGGAGGCCTCCACTTTATTTTTTGAGACAGTTTCTCCATTAGAGTCTCCTCGCTACTGGGGAGCTCACGCCACAATATCTGGCTTTTTAGCTGGATTCTAGTAATCAAATTTGGATCTTCATGATTGGAAGACAAGCATTTACTTGCCAATCTATCCCCGAGTCTCCACTGTCAACTATCTTAAAGCCATCACTGTTGCGGGAGGTCCTCCCACTCCTCCAGCCTATCACCGCTGAGATACCAGCCCATTGGGGCGTGGTCTCTCTCCCTTTAAAAAAGCAGCCACTTCCCTCTCCTCTCTCTCTTCACTTCCTGCTCCACCGGCGACTAGACTCCTGGTTGCGTTGCGAAGAGGGCTGTTGCCTGGGACAGTGATCTGTAAGTTTTTTCCTCTTTAAATAAATATCACCCTATTAATCATAATCCCAAATTGGTGTGGCATTGTTTGTGACTTACGCCTTCATTTTGGCGCCCAACGTGGGGCTCGAACCCACGACCCTGAGATTAAGAGTCTCATGCTCTACCGACTGGCAACACTGCTCTATTCCCGAGAGAATGTTGAGCACCAAAGACACTCCACCTGGAGCCTTTCTTTTTAGCAGAACTGGCCTTTGGGCAAAGAAATGCCCATACCTCAACCACTGACAGAGATACAGAGCATGCATCAATGGATAAAACAGGACTGTCATATCCTGCCAAGACAGGGTAAGATAGTTTTGAAAAGTTGCTTGCCTTTGAAAATGGTATGTCAGTTATGTTAGGCCTTAGCCAAAGTTGGTTGCTTCAACGCTGCTAACGTGATTTTGGGTGATTGCCCAGGTAGCTAGTTGTCTCTGTGATTTGTTGCATGTTTTGGAAGTTGTTTTACTGAACTTCCTAATTACCCAGGTAACATTATTTCCCTTCTCAGATCTTTGATGGGGTTGAAGACTATATAAATATAGTTTCTTTCTCTCATGACTTGGCCAAGTTATTTATTATACAAGACCTAAGCTAGTTAGAATAGGATATTTGTACTTATTGTATATAATTTCATAGTAGGTTTAGAACTCTCTTATTTAAACAAAAGGGGGAGGTGTTGCGGGAGGTCCTCCCACTCCTCCAGCCTATCACCGCTGAGATACCAGCCCATTGGGGCGTGGTCTCTCTCCCTTTAAAAAAGCAGCCACTTCCCTCTCCTCTCTCTCTTCACTTCCTGCTCCGCCGGCGACTAGACTCCTGGTTACGTTGCGTAGAGGGCTGTTGCCTGGGACAATGATCTGTAAGTTTTTTCCCCTTTAAATAAATATCACCCTATTAATCATAATCCCAAATTGGTGTGGCATTGTTTGTGACTTACGCCTTCACATCACAACTCACGACAAGGTCTATCTTCAATCCCAACTCATCCCAAGTGTGTTTCTTTGATTCTTTAAACCTACGATGATTCTCCTTTCAGTCATTTTTTTTTTAATTAATTGAATATGAACCTTTCCCACGGTCATTACACACCCCATGGGGTCGGCTTCTGTATGCTGCACCCATTCTAAGACCTCACTGACTAAACAGTACTGCTTCCTGGTTATAAATCCTGCTAATTGCTTGCCTGGGGTCTGCACTATAAGGATGATGCTAATCATTTTGCTGTCCTTTCTAAATGATGAGAGTTTCTGCAACCCTTGATGCCTGGCTTCTTCATCTCATTTCTTCCTGACAACTTCCAGGCAAGCTTCTTCCATCCCAACCTTGGGGAGCCTGTTTAATTTCCCAATTACTTTCTCTGTTAAGAACATCGTAGTCAACTGTATCTAACCCAGACTCCCCCTTCCGTAGTCTCAGGCCATTGCTCTTTACTCTACAGCCTCTGAAAGGAGGAATAATTCCCCTGAGTCATGTGTTTTACGATCACAAAGCTAGCTGTTTACACACTGCAGTTTCTGCTTCCCATGGAGGGTCTTTTTGGTTAGATTAGGGGAATGAGATTTCCCTATCCATTTCTGTTCTGTGCCGCGATCCTTCATTTACAAACCTCTATGCTCTCACTATGTGTTGTAGTTAGGGATTTTTCTTTCCTGGATGATATATATTAATGGCTGTCTTTTGTGTAATGTTTATTCAGTCTGTGAAGTGCTGGGTTAAACATGATTAGATCCTTTACTTTGTTTGACTCTCAGAATGAGGTGAGTGCTGTTGTTAACATCAGGACATAGAGGAACTGGATCTTAGAAGGCTTAAGCATCTACATGAGTTTGCCTCTCTGGGTCGTGGTAAGATCAGGGCTACTGGCCACTCCTTGCAGTGCTCTGCCACTGAGATTGTACCTGTAGGGTTGAATTACCAGAGTTCAAACCTGACCCTATTACTACTGGATAGGTGAATTTGTGATAATGCTTAAATTTTCCAAGGACAGCACATGGTCCTTCTGAGGGTCAAAGAAATCATGTGTCTATATTTGCTTAGCATGGGCCCCTGCACTGGTTGTTAATGGATGAGGCTAGGAGAACTCCAGTTAGAACCACCATGGCTAGTACTCAGGCTAGGAATTAGCTTATCTTGAGCCCATTAGCAGCACAGGACATGATATCTGGGTGTTTAGTTGGGGTCATTCTGATGGAGGTTAGAAATGCTGGAAACACATATGTTATATTATGCTTGAATCCATCATCAGATTAATTTTTGGAGATAGGGTCTCACTATGTCGTCCCGAATGGCCAGGAGCTCCATATATAGACTGGGTTGGCCTTGAATTCACAGAGGTTCAACTGCCTTTCCCTCCCAAGGGCTGAGATTAAAAACATGTGTCACCATGCCCAGCATATTGCCTCTTGTCTTCATGGTGCTTAGCCTACTTTTAAAGTGTAACAGGTAATCAGGACAAATTGGTTGAATGGCCAAATTACAAAGACATTACAATATAATTTGGTTAGAGGATGACCTCAAATGCAGAAAACCCATACATGGTTCACCCCACTTTATTCTCTATCTACATAGTCAAATTTGCTCTTGGCTATTTCAGATGATTTATGTCTTCTAAACTACAGAAATGTCATTACCAGAAAATTAAAAGTAAGTGCTTACTGGGGAAGTGTCCAAAGGAAAATGAGTGCAATAAGAAGCAGATGGGGCTGTAGCCTCCACCTTCTACTGGGTGCTTTGGATGGCATTGGATGAAATTAAATACTGCGGCAGAGATTTGCAAATTCAGGTAGCATCCAAGAGTTTTGAAACTGCTGAGTGAACAGTTCTAGCATCATATTATTGTCTCTCAGGAGAGATATAATTACTGGCTCCCAGAACTCTGGCCCACTCTGTGGGCCTATGGGAACAGGTCTCCACCTGTTGCATGGTAGGAACCTACACTGACCTCTCCAAGTCAGCCCTCTTCCTTAATGAGCAACCATCACTTGCAGTGTACTTGGACACTGCTGGAGTTAGCCTTAGAGCCTTTGTTACGGGACATCATTCCCTTGCCCTGTGTTTTACACAAAGCTGACATCATATCATCATAGCTTGGCTTTTTCTCTTCTTACTTGACCTCCAGAGAGGAAATATCATAATTGGTCAAAACTTGTCATGCAATCTGGACTGATTATGAGCATGGACTGAGACACAATTATTGACTCAAATAGGTTGGAGATCTTAGACCAGCTATTGGCTCCAGTGTATTAAGTATATGTACATCCCCTTTGCAACATCTTTTGGAGAGAACATGCGGTATAAGCTCACAGAGCTTAAGGGCACTGACTAGCTACACGATCTTGACCAGTTTATTTCATACTCAAGATTACTGTCCTTGTTAGTTTTGACTGCCCACTCCACACAGCCTAGGGGTCATCTGAGTCAATGGCTTAGATCAGACTGTCCTGTGGGCATGTCTATGGAGGACTGTCTTGATTGTTAATTGAAATAGGAGGGCTATTCCAATGTGTGTGGCATCATTCCCTTGGCAATCCTGGGCTGCATGAGAAATCCAGCTAAACATGAGCCTGGGTACAAGTGAGCTAGCAGCATTCTTTCACGATTTCTGCTTCAAGTTCTTGCCCTGACTTCTCTCAGTGAGGGACCTGGAAGCTGAAATATTTCCCCTTTCCCTCTTAGGCTTCTTTAGGCCAGAGTGTTTTATCATAGCAACAGAAAGCAAGCTAGGACGGAAGTGAAGGTAACACTTACACAGACATTAGACACTGAGAAGTGTGTACATTTGTATATTCATATGCATATCATCTACAAATGTACATATGATGTATGTTTATTAGTTATTTCAGGATCACAGTACACACAATGTTGCCACCCCATTTCAAAGACAGTGCCTGATACATAGCAAGCGTTAGGCAAGCCTGTTAGTTCCCTGGTTACTAACAGAGTCAAGTGTGAGGAGTGGTCTTCCAAGAGAGGGGGTTGGGGCTGTCACCGCACTTGTTTGTGTCTCCTCATCACAAATCTTGTGATGTGGTCCAGACAAATGTCCTTAGCTGCTAGTTCAGCTTCTTGCTAATGGATCCCACTAACACTGCTGCTATTTGAATTCAGAAGGATCCAATCTCAGGTAATCTGAATCGCAGACAGATCTAGGACAGTGTCAATCTTTCTGGCCAAGATCAGCTCTGGTATGTTAGGGGTGAAGCTGTGAAGAAAATCAATTATCTCTTTGATGGTTCATACTGTTTGTAGCTATAGCCTCAAACATGCAATCCCAGGCTATACACGCTGCAATTCTTCAAGCTTCAGGATGACATATTAGAATAATGCCACAGGCATTCTTTCTTCTTGTCCCTGTCAAGACCAAGGATACCATAATCAAACAGCTTGATTTCTTTACTTGTGTTTGGTTAGGATCTGAATTTAAGATTACCCATAGTGTCCTGTAGCAGACATAAGGCAGACTGACTCTTTATCAGCACCATTGACAAACTTAATCAATGAGCACACTGAACACACACTGTGATCTGATTCTCTGATTGACAGGGATGTCTGGTGAACTCCAGTTCTATTTCCCCAAAGAGTTAGCCATCTTGTGAGTGAGTTCCTCAGATCTTTTGAAAAATATACATGCAGTGGTGGCTCCTTGGGCTTATAAAATCTTCAATGGTTCACACCACTGCTCTGAAGATACAACTGGAAGTCATTTTGAGAACCTGTAAGACTTCTGGTTTGCACTATGGCCTCTCAGCACACAGTACTATTTAAATTAATTAAAATGTAAAGTTTAATTAAATTGAAACGTTCAGTTTCTCATCTGCACCAGCCTCATTTTTAGGTACAAAACAGCTACATCACTTTGGGGAATATAGAGAACACAGTGGTCGCAGGTCATTCAATTGGTTAGCGCAGACCTGCCCGCTCACCTGATCATCAGAGGACACATACTACCTTAGAGATCATCTTTCACCCTTCCCTCCCAGGGCCAAGCTCTTCCTTACTGTCATTTGCATTCTCCTCTTTGCCTCTCTAAGTCCTCAAACTGCAGGTAAAGAGCTATTTTCCCTAAAAGACTTTCTCTGGCTGTTGCCACCAATCTAAATTATCTGTCCCAATTATTCCCTCTCCTAGCCAACTATCCTTTTCTCCCATTTAAGTTTTTTTTTTCTTTTGTGGATAAAGCCCTACTTCTCAACTCTAAGCTGTAAGCTCACAAATGCAATCACACCTTAACCCCAGTGTTCAACATACCAGAGGTGCTCAGTAAATATTTGTCGAATGAATGAATATTTGATTAAACAAGTCCTCCCATGTGACGCCTACCGATGACACATCCTTTGCAGTGTTCAGATAGGAGGGAGCGAGACTATGATTTTCTCTTTCCACTCCCATCCTCGTCCTCCCCTGGCTCTGCAGAGGGTCACCTTTAGAGTCCTTTGAGGTCTGCTCTTCCAGGCTATCCTTTCAGAGTCTGTTTTGGTGGCATGCCTGGACTACAACTGAATTATCAGGCTATGTTTCTTTGGGAAGAAGGAAGG
The DNA here is from genome assembly GCF_037038515.1 of Microtus pennsylvanicus. Classification (NCBI taxonomy): domain Eukaryota; kingdom Metazoa; phylum Chordata; class Mammalia; order Rodentia; family Cricetidae; genus Microtus; species Microtus pennsylvanicus. The sequence continues at coordinate 53,472,116 of NC_134590.1, read as the reverse complement.
CAAGTTGACAGAGTACCTAGACCTTCTTGTTCATGATCTATGTTCTGCTTATTTTTTATTATAATAATAATAGGCAGGGTAAACAGATATTTTCCATGTATATACGGAATTAATATGTCCTCTTTATAAATCAATTATCCTTGATAGTTAATGTTGGTGCTGGGGCTCATAACTGAACTCTGGTCTCATGCACAAACTGAATAAAACATAATTTCTTGTTGTTCATAGGGGGGATGATCAACTTGAATCAGTAGTAAATTCAATCAAAACTTTTTGATAGCCCATGGTCCATGCTGCTATTGAGGGCCATGTTTGGATCCACGGTCTTACTACAGTCGTGGGCTGGGTTGATGTTCCTGGCCCATGTTACCACTGAAGGCCATGTGAATGTCTGTGGTCTCTGCTGCCACCTGAAGCCATATTGATGTTTTTGGTCTGGACTGCCATCGGAGACCATGCTGATGTCCATGGCACGTGTTGAGGCCCATGGCACGTGCTGATGCTGGAGAGTAGATGCCAATGATCTGTACTGTCACTAGAAACCATCTGGAAGTCCACGACCCATTCTCCTGCTGACTGTAAAGGTCAAGGAAGCTATTTTTGCCATGGTTTTGATGACTGCAGACACTCACTTGAGAAAGAGGAATGTAGAGGGTTTCTGAAGAGAACTCTTAAAAACTGTGATAAGAATACTGAAGTGTGGGTCTCCTCAGCTGGTGGATTCTAGTGCGCATACAGGTGGGGAAGGATTCGGTTTTCTTTAAGGGACTGGCCACCTGGAGTTTGACCATGTTCCAGAGAACACACAAATTGGACTTTTCTTCTTCTTCTTCTTCTTCTTCTTCTTCTTCTTCTTCTTCTTCTTCTTCTTCTTCTTCTTCTTCTTCCTCTTCCTCTTTCTCTTTTCTTCTTCTTCTTCCTCCTCCTCCTTCTCCTTCTTTTTGAAGTAGTGATAAGGGTGAGCGGTGGTCCTGAGAGGGCTGGGAAGTAAGTGTGATTGGGGTTCATGATGTCAAAATACTGTGAGGAAAACTCTTTTTTGCTCTGGGTAAGGCTAAGCAGGTGATGTGTGAGCCTTTGAAACAGGAGAGGGCATGATATAAAGTTGGCAGGGTTCATTCATTTTTTAAAATCCAACTTTTTTCCCATTTTATTTCTTTTTTTTTTTTTCAAGACAGAGTCTCACCATGTGGTTCAGATTGGTCTCAAACTCATTATGTAATTCACTGATTTTGAATTCCCAATCTTCCTGCCTCCACTTTCCAAGTGTGGGATTATAGGCATGCATAACCAGGCCTGACTTTTACTTAATTGTTTAAAGACAAACTTATTGATTAAAATGGACACTGGGCAGATATGGAGAGATACAATTCTAGTTATTTGGGAGGCTGAGGCAGGAGAATCTGAAGTTCAAGACCTGCCTGGATACAAAATGAGTTCACACCCAACTTAATGAGGCTCTGTCTCAAAGTGAAAAATACAAACAAGTCTGGGGGTGTGGCTTATTATACAGCGCTTCCAAACTGTGCTACTGAATGTGTGCTGTTCAGGTACCTTTTCCATTCTGCATCCTCTGGACTGGACCTTCTAGTTCATTCCAGGTGCCAAAGGAACAAAGCAACTCAGTGCTGTGACATCGCGAGGTCATGAGAAATGTGTATTTGGTCTCTGCCCCTGGTCTCAAGAAGTCATAGCTCCTGAAATCCTTGAAATATGTCTTCACAGTGATAAGAATGTCACACATCTAATGGGATGCCTGGTGTCTGGGGTCTCCTGGTTGGCTTCAGGATGGAGTCAGGTCTTAGGAAATACCAGGATATAGATAAGGAGTACATACCTTCAGTTCTACCCTCTTTTCCAACTTCTAGGAATTAGAGAGGGACAGGTGGAGTCTATCACCAATAGACAATGATTTAGATGATAGTGTTTGTATAATAAAACCTTCATAAAAATCTAAAGGACTAGGCTTAGAAAGCATCCAGCCTGCTGCCCACAAAAATGTTCCTATAAGCTTTTGGGACTAAAGAGCACAGGGAAGCTCAGGTCTTTTTCAATTGCCTTGCCAGGCACATATCCTTGTCTAGTGGTCTTTTTTTTTTTAATACCACCTTCAGAATTTCTACTTCTGTTGGCTATTGGGCATTTTAATGAGCAACCAAAGCTTGGAGCCTACGACCACAGGTTGGAAGTTCCTCACTCCTATCCTATCCTCTCTGCGAAGAAGATTAAGTATTCTCTGGTGCTAGGTGTATGTTATAGAAATGACCAGATAATCTATCAGTTAGAGGAGGCTTCTCAAGGTGCAAGAAAGTCTCCTGTCCTGGTCTATAGTATGATGTAACTCTACATGAAGCTCTTTGTTTCTGACCATTTTTTTTTTTAAAATAACCATCCACCCGGAGTAACACCCTCATCGACATGGTGATCCTGTAAACTGAGATTTCTATTTCTGACTCATAACACACTTGTCTGAGAAGGTTCCAACCATCTCTAGTCTGGTCCTCTTGTATCCTGTATTTTCTCAGCAACAGAATTTTTGTTTTATGGATTCCAAAGGAAACTGGGAAAAGGATGGATAGAACAGGTAAAAAAAAAACCCTCCAATATTTGAAGCATAGAAAGAACTCCCCTTCCAAATAAAATCAATGCTGGTTCAGGGTCCCTGTTTGCCCATGTGGAGACAATCTACTCATAGTCATCTGACAGGCCTGCCCTGTGATGTCCCCAAACTTCATACACTGCGACAAGAAAGACAAGTCTGTGGGACATCCGTCTTGTGCATATCTATGCTGATGCATAAAACAGGCTGCAGGCATCTTCTTTAACGTTCACCCAGCATTGCTCTAGCAGGACTGGAGATAAGCTCAAGCCAACAGTTTCCTCACAGGATCAGTGCGGTGCTTTCAGTCTCTGTGGTCACAGTGCAAATGCCAGGCTGTCCTCTATGAGCCATACACAACCTCCATCCAAAGTCCTGTCTGGAGGTAACGTCCGGCAATGTGTTTCAACTTTCACTCCTGGTAAATCCCCTAGCACTTCGTTCTCTGGTGGAAGCAGGTGTGTGTCCAACCTTTTGACGTTGCAACACAGCACTACCATATACAAAGGTCACCATGAAAGGATAAAACTTGCACACAAAAAATCATAATGTTTTAAATAAAGTTATAGTTTTGAGTTAGGCTGCATGCATGGCTCTCATTGGCCAAATTCACATGCAGCACGCAGGTGGTAGCCTGGACTCAACCTGTTTGAGGATTTGGCTCTCTATGAAGGGGCTAGCCTTCTCCCTTTCTTCTCTACCCTTTCCCCTATAGATGTGGCTACTCTGTGAGCACTTACAATGAGTCTCTTCCACACTGTGACATGCTATGGAAAAGTACAGACCATATTTCGAAGGCTTGACAGAAAAGAAATACAAAGTATGACAATAATGATTCTTTTTAATAGTCTTATGTTCAAATAATATTTTAGTTATTATCCATATTAAAATTAGTTTTACCTATTCCTGTATACCAACTCAGGTGTTTACTAGTTATTTTAAAATTTATACTTGGTTCATGCTCTATTTGTGCTAAGCAGGGTGTTTTCTGTCCAGTATCTTCCTGTTGATCTTTGAATAAAATCCAAGCCAGGGAGAAGGTGGGTGGAGTAAGCTGAGAGGGAGCAGCTCACTGCTACCCAGCAGCCCTGACACACAAGTGAACATTAACTCTGTGTTCTGTCTCTGCTCCCAGGACCCTGGGCACCCTGGCTGTGAGGCTGTACAGGAATCATCTCTTGAATGCTGGGGGAGGAAGAAGGAAGCATCCCTCCCGCTTTACCTCTTGGGCTTAACACAGAGAACAGGACTAATAAGTTGCGCCCCGACATGTTAGCTTCTCATATTCTTAATCTTCTGAGTTTACAGATGAAGAGGTTGAAAGCCAGAGAGGGCAAGCAACTTACCCAAAGATTTAGAGTTACTTACAAGAGGGAGGAGCATCCTGGTCTCCCCAATACTCCAGAGCATCCACCTAGAATCTCAAAGGGAGGTAGAGACTGGATGCAGGCAGGAACATGTGCCAATGGTTGGGGCCGTCACACCTCCCTGGTTTTTCAGCATATTTGCTTAAGTGACTATGATTTATGGCTAGTGTGAGTTCAATCTCACCCCTGCTCTTAAAAGACTATAATTTACATTTTTCTTTAGTTATTTATATAAAAACTATTTTAGGGGCTAGTGAGCCAGCTCAGCAGGTAAGATGCTCACTGTCAAGCCTGCAAATCTGAGTACAATCTCTGGGATCCACATGGTAGAAGGAGGGAAGTAACTCCTGCAAATTGTCCTCTGGTCTTTACATGCATGTCCTAGCATACACACATACAAACACACTCACACACACACACACTTACACATACACACGCTCACATTCACACAGTCACACACACGTGCACACATACTCACACACACTCACACACATTCACACAGTCACACTCACACATAACACACTTACATTTACACGGTCACACACACTCAATACACACTCACACATACTCTAACATTTACACAGTCACACACACTCACACATACACACACTTACATTTACACAGTCACTCACATACACACTCACACATACTCTAACATTTACACAGTCACACACACTCACACATACACACACTTACATTTACACAGTCACTCACATACACACTCACACATACTCTAACATTTACACAGTCACACACACTCACACATACACACACTTACATTTACACAGTCACACATACACACTCACACATACTCTAACATTTGCACAGTCACTTACACATACACACACTTACATTTAAACACACTCACATTTACACAGTCACACATACACACACTCATTTACATGGTCACACACATTCACAAACACACTTGCATATACACATGCACAATCACACACACTCACATTCACACAGTCACACACACATGCACAGTCTCACACACATGTGCATAGTCACACACACTCACATACACGCATACACACATACACACACTCACATACACACACATGCACAGTTAATACACACTCACATACACGCACACACACATACACACACTCACATACACACCCATGCACAGTCAATACATACTCACATACACGCACACACACATGCACAATCTCACACACACGTGCATAGTCACGCACATTCACATACACACACTCACACACACATGCACAGTCAATACACACTCACACACACACACCTGCATGCACACTCGCACTCTAACAATAAAAAAGAAAAGGCCATTTTGTGGTGATGTTTTGCATTATTTGTTTAATTCATCACTAGTTATTTCCCACGTTTTCCACTCTCGTGAGACAAACAAGCTAGAACGGAACAAAAGAGCAGCAGTCACATTCCTGTGCTGTCCCATCACCTCTGCCCTCATGGCAGAGCTCCCCAAGGGGAGGCTAGGTATTGAGTCTCTGTCAAGGCACCAACTGCATTCAGCAATGCAACTGCTTTTCCTTAGGAGGGCAGATGCCTTTCCTCTAATCAAAAACAGACCAGCTCATGTGGAAAGGTTGTGAGAGCCTTCAGGGAACACAGAGATGCTGAAAGATCCAGCTGAATTCCACACAAGCTCCCCTTACAGAGCTGGCTTCTTCTGCCTTCCTCTTCCCTGGGGATTGCACTGCTTTTCTGCATTAGCAACTCCAGAAGGAGGCTTGTATTTTTTAGTGGACTTTTTTGAAAACTGGAGCTTTCTCCTTGGGCTTATGTGCAAGTGACAATAGGGGTCTTGCCGTCAGCCCAGGGTGCCTTTTCAGACTGCAGTCCAACTGAAGGGACAGTCCAGCTCACTTCAGTTGCTCCTCACTGCCAGCACAGCCTAGGAGGTCCAGGAGCAGGCTTGCGTTCTGAACCCTCTTTGGTGCTCGCTGGAGTAGAGAACCCACCATAGAATAGTCTAGCTCAAGAGATGGCTCTTCCTATATCAGTCCATTCACTGTGAGTACATCTTCAAGGACAGTTAGGTCCAAGACAACAGGTTGGGTAAGCACTGGAAGGCAGATGAAGTTCTGACAGTTCTCAGTTATCCCATAGTCATGGTTTCTCATTACATACTATTTTTATTTGCTTTTTTATGTGTTTGTTCATGAGTGTGGAGGTATGTGTGCATGTGTATGTGCAGACGCATTGTGTATATGCACGTGGAGGTCGGAAAACAATCTCAGATATGATTCTGTCTTAAGAGCTGTTCTCCTTGTTTTCCGAAATGGAGTTTCACTGGTCCAAGTCTTGCTGGTTAGGCTAAGCTGGCTGCTGGCAAGCTCCAAGGATCTTCCTGTCTTTGCTTCCCCAGCAGAGATTCTAAGTGTATGCACCCTGCCTGCCTGGCTCCCCCTCGCCTGGGGCTCGTGGGGTTGAAACTCAGGCCTTCATGCTTGCAAAGTAAGCACTCTGTAGACTGAACTATCTCCCCAGCCGGGCTGTACGACTTGGGAGCATCTTGTCTATGCCACTGCCATTGCACATGCGCTGTCTCTCGTCACGAGTATCTCATGCGTGGCTCACCTCACTTTGCTTTGCTGAGACTGGATGCCAGCCAGCCAGGCCAGACCCCTTGCTTTACTGTAAAGAGCGTGTTCTGTGGGTTAGCTGCCTTTCAATAAAGTGAGAATTGTATTTCACATGATTTTTTTTTTAATGTGTAAAATTTGCCTGGGGTTGATTGTGGAAGTCGGGAATGGAGAAAGCATTATTACCATGTTCCGCTGAGAAAGAATTAAAAAATCCAGGAGTGGGGAGGAAGGGAGCCAGAGGGAGAAAAGAGAAAGGCTGCTAGCTGCTCAGCAGGGGGTGAGGCAGAGCAGAGCAAATCCTCGGGCTGGAGTGGCCAAGGGCGTTCCACGCACAAAAATATTCTAACGCACAATTTAAGACTGTGTTTCCACACTGCCCTCCCTCTCTCACCCTCCATCTTCTCGGGGTCCCCACCAAATACACAAGATAGGGCACCCTCCACACGCTATACAGAGCCCCAAGAGACATGCTTCCTGGGCTCTTGTAGTTTTGTTGGAGGTAAGGGAGACTTTAGTTCCTTTGTATCAGGATGACACAGGTTGGTTTCAGGAGAAGTAGGACCCGAGAGACAAAGATGGCCACAAGGATGCAACTGGCCCCATTTTTTAAAGATATTGTCACAAGCCCAAGGACAGTAAAATTCTGTCTAAAAAACCAGGTAGACAGCACTTAAAGAAGAATTATACCCTGAGATTGTCTGCTGGCCCTCATGCACAAAAATACAGGTATATGCGATAAGACAAAGGCTTTAGGTTCATCAAGATTCTAGAATCTGAGAAAATTCAGCAGACATTCCTCATTACCTGATCGTATGTGATTGGACAAAGTTTGATTCCCACTCCTCTCTTTCTTCTCTCCTCCCAGACTTTCTCTCTTTTATCTTAAGGCTGTCTATAGAAATTCACACGGTGTGCATCGAGAAGGAATTCTCACAAATGTATGAATTGTGCTAAACAAAGCTGGAAACTTTTACATGAACCCTTCCTCAGGAGTTTTCCCTGGTGCAGAGAGTGGGGTGGGGAATAAAGGGAAGGAGTGGGCCACACACTTGAAACAGCTTCTCCATTGTCTATTATATACTCATTTTTAGAGCAGGAAATCTCTATAGGAGATATAGTACTATGTAAGTCAGTACCACACACACACACACACACACACACACACACACACACACACACACACACACACAATGTTGCAGAATAAATTGTCCCCTTCCAATAGACCACAGTCAGACAAGTTCACAGGAGACTGCTGTCCCAGGATTTACCACGAGAATCTTGCTACAGTTCATACCACATCATCTACTTTGAGTATTCAATGTCTTTCTTGCTCATAAAAATTGAGTTCTTCAATAGTTCCTTCAAATTTGTTTCTGTTAACCCCTGACCCCCCACAACATTCAAATGGTGGAAAGGCACGATGATCTTTATGGACGTGGTTATATCTAATCTGGCCTTATATATTTCAGGCCTTCCTGGTTGTGCTTGGTGACCAGGTATCCACGGAGGCCTTCTGATAAAATACTGTGTCTCTGCCACAGTGGATTTATAGTTTACTTTTGGAGTAACCCTCTTGAAATTTAAAAGGAAGTTTTAAAGTCACATTTGACCGAAACCCTGTTAGTTCTGGCTTTTAAGAACGTGTTGTCAAGCCAGCCCAGGGCTTCCACAGCCTTGCTATTGTGCTATGTGTTGACGCTGTCTTCATGGCACACAGCAAAATAAATACATGCATGCTAGGGGGTAGCCTGTTAATAAATTCACTGGTACAGGATGACCAGAAGAACAGAGCCTAACAGATGTGGTGTCTTTCCATTTGTAAAGCATCTGACTGTAATTTTCAGCAGGAGAGAGGAGAGACAAAACAATTCCTTTAAAATATTAGCTGATAGTCAGAAATTTTTTAAGTACCAGAGGAATCATTTGGGGCTGGAGAGTTGGCTCAGTGGTTAAGACTGCACACTGCCCTTGCAGAGGACTTCAGTTTGGGTCCCAGTACTCATGGATGGCTCACAACTCCCTGTTAACTCCAGCTCTAGGGGAGCAGACACCTTCTATTTTCTTCAGGCATGATACTCATGCGTGCATACACATGTACAAGTACACGCATGCGCACACACAAATGGGTTTTAGTTCAAACTGGAGAGAATAAATAACAAGTTCATTTTCAGAAACCTGCCAAGAGCCGATTAACTTTGTATGTAGACCTGTTCGCTGTCAGAACTACTCCATGAAGGAATCGTGAAAAACCTTTGCCTTTAAGTAGAGTTTAGGAATACACTGTAAAAAAAAAAAATTGAGGGGCTGGAGAGATGGCTCAGCGGTTAAGAGCGTTGCCTGCTCTTCCAAAGGTCCTGAGTTCAATTCCCAGCAACCACATGGTGGCTTACAACCATCTGTAATGAGGTCTGGTACCCACTTCTGGCCTTCAGGCATACACGCCAACAGAGTATTGTATACATAATAAATAAATATTAAAAAAATTGAGTAGACAGACGTTCGCACATAAAGATAGTCCCTGCTATATTGTTTTGAGTGGTATGCAGTAAAAGGGGCAGACACGGGACTGCCCAACAACTGGACAAGGGTTAGAGAAACATGACGCATCTGCTGCTGAATACTATGGAGCCATTAAAAATGATGCTTACAAAACCTTTGAAAATGGTGTTAAATGTGGAGGCTTCAATTATATATATATGGACACAATGTTTCTTCTCTCACTTTCTCTAAAGTGATAGCAAAGGGATTTATTTCTCAACAATATCTAAAAACCAAGTTTCAGGAGAACAAGAGAGCAGACAAGCATACTGGAGACAACAGTACAGAACCAGACACTGGAAGGCAGAATATGCTTGATATACCTGAGTTACATGACAGCAAAAGTTGGATCTTGAGCCTTATGCTTCCCAATTGGGCAATTTCCTACCCCACCTGGGTAAAAGACTGAGGTTTTACTCTTAGAGGAGGTGAAACCAGATTCCAGGCTTGGCTACAGCCACCATACTGAAATAGCAGTCTCAGTAAGGCGAACATATTACAGTTGCGGCACAATGAAGGGGGACGTGGTGCCAGGGTAGAAGTCTATGTGCAGAACTGGACGTCTTAGCATCAGTGATGATGAATCCTGATTGTCCCCTTGATGAGAGCTCGAAGCAAGCAAAAGACAGGACTCTGGATTGATGTGTAAGGTTGTTCCAGAAAGGATTAACCGATGGCAGGTGACTCTTACCCAGAGAGGTCAGGATGTCCCAGTGGGTGCCTCATGTATATACAGATTCAAGGAAAGGCAGACTGGAGTCCTGTCTGCTTGCCTCTATCCCATTGCCTGCTCTTTTGCTATGCAGAAGTTTCTTGGCTTGATACAATGCCAGGTAGGTTTTTGGAGGGAGGTTGCTTCCTGTATGTTGTGTGTGTGGGCCTTATAGTATTATAGAAACACCAATATCTTTGTGTGTAGTACATATGTGTGTGTTCATGTATGTTTGTGTTTATCTGAGTGTGTATGTGTGTGCATGTGCATCTGCATGGGTGTGTAAGAGCCTGAAGAGATGAGAGATGGATGTCAGATGTTTTGCTCAATCACTTTTCAATATGTATACATATGCATATATACATATGTATGGTGGAATATAAATATATATTCCATTTTTTTTTAAAGACAGGGTTTCTCTGTGTAACAGCCCTAGTTGTCCTAGAACTCCCTCTGTAGACTAGGCTGGTTTTGAACTCACGGAGATCTAGCTACCTCTACCACATGAGTGCTGGAATTTAAGATGAGTGCCACCACTGCCTGGCTCCACATTATATTTTTGAGTCATGTGTATGGGTGTTTAGAAGTCTCTTCACACACATGTGTGATGCCCGAGGAGACCAGAAGAGGGCATCAGAACCCCTGGAACTGGAACCACAGATGATTGTGATCTGTCATGTGGGTGCTGGGGATTGAACTCAGCTCCTCTGTAAGATCAGCTGGAGTTTTTAAACTACCGTGGCATATCCCTAGCCCCCTCCTAGAATCCGTTTTTCAAGCAAGGCATATTGAAGCGAAATGTCAGAAGCCAAAGATAAAACAGGATTTGGAATTTTTCTGAAGGCAGAAAGTGTTGCACACCAGAGCATATGACCTCCTACTTCTCGGTGGTAACACTTGAGTCTTTGTGGCAAAGGAGAAGCTTGTTATTCAGAGGGAACATGATTTCTGCTCCAGACTCTGTATCCAGCACATGGTTATTCAAATGTGGCACTAGAATCAAGATGTTATCAGGCATTCAAAGTCTATAAAAAGCCTTAGTCTTCATACACTTTTATCAAAATTGAATAAGATACGAGGTTGGGGATATGGCATTCTGGAAAGTCAGTGAACACTATGGGGGCGGGGAGGGGATTCATAGAAGGGTGAAGTTATGTTGGGAGGACTGCTTGCTTTCCAGTAGCCTTTGGCAGCTCCTAGTCATGCTGTAGTTGAATGATAGAAAACTGGGAAGAAAATCTCCAACTGTTGAACTCCGTAAATTCCACTATTATTTGTGTTATTTTTCAGGGAGCTTGGGAAACAATTGCCATGGATATGTGGCAGTTTGAAGGTAACTGGTCCCCATGAGCTCATCAGGAGTGGCACTATTGGTAGGTATGGCTTTGTTGAAGTAGATGTGACCTTATTGAAAGAAGTGTGTCTGTGGGGACAGGCTTTGAGGTCTCCTTTGCTTAAACTTCGCTCAGTGTCATAGACGACTTCCTGTTGCCTTCTGATCAAGATGTGGCCAGCACCATGTCTGCCTGCATGCCACCATGCTCCCTGCCATGATGATAATGGACTTCACCTCCTAAACTAAGCCATCACCTAAGTTAAATGTTTTCCTTATAAGAGTTACCATGGGCACGGTGTCTCTTCACAGTAATAGAAACCCTAACTATGACAACATACACTGAAAATGATGCATGTTAAATATTCAGCAATCATTAACTTGAGGAAAAAATTAAAGTCTCTTAAGTGCCAGTCAAGGAACAATGCCCAACTTTTCTATGAACTTAGTCAAATAACATTAAATATTGAAAATATCAAACATTGCGATCTATTATCCTGGAGGAATGAACAGAGAAGGCACAGAGAGGGAAGGAGAGAGAAAGAGAGAGAGAGAGAAGAGAGAATTCCTAGAAGGAAGGCAATGTTTAAAAATAGCAAAATTAAGAAAAATTGATTATGCATTATGGGAGAATGCTGTTTGTCTTCCAGTATTGATTTCTTCCAGAAAATGGAGCAGGTGAACCTGTGTAAAGTCTAGAGCTCAGGGCTGCTGCCCAGAGCTCACGGCTGCTGCCAAAAAGATGGAGGGAGCCCTGAGACCTCGGAAGGCTTGAAAAGAGAAGATCAGATTTCCTGTGAATATTCTAGATTACTTAAGATGCCCTGGGAGTTACAGAAAGGAGGAGGTGGGTAGAGTCCTGAGGGTAACTGACTATATGGAGAGGATTCTCTGAGATCTGCAAACCATTTCATGAACCTCAGTAAGAGGATCGAAATCGACCCCTTGTAAAAACTGACTTTATTAATTTTTTTTGGAGGGATACCTTTGTCAGCCTAGATATAGGTGGTTGTGCAGTGGGGAGGGGACTCAGTATTGCCTCAAATATGTGTCAGACTTTGCTGACTCCACTTGGGAAGCCTTACCCTCTCTACAGAGTGGATGGGGGACTGAGATGGGAGAGAAGTTGTGGGGAGAGGAAGGAGGGGAGGGAGTGGGAACTGAGATAAGTATGTAAAATAAAAAAGATTGATTTTTTTTAAAAAAATAAATCTAATTTAAAAAAAGTGATTTCACTTCTTGGGACAGAAGGGGCCAGAAAGATGCAAGAAGCCCTGGGAACGGGGAGGAGGGAGGCACACAGGAAGCTCCAGGGTGCAGGGTTTTGTGCACAGCCCTTCAAGCTCCAGCTTGGAAGCCAGCTGTCTTGAGACTCCAGAGAATGTGAGCACCGCTCTGTGGAGTGGCCTTAAGGAAAGCTTTGTCACATAAACGAGAGGCAGTTTGAGAGGTGAGTATTTTGATCCTGGGTGAATCCCTTTGTTAATCCTTGATTGACTTGTATAAAGTACACCACCATTTCTTCCTCTACATGGTGTTCTGGGGACCAAATGAAGTAATTCTCATAAAACACCTCAAACTGGACATAAGCACTAGGCTGATGTTAATTCCCTCTCCTCCACTGGAGAATCTGGTGCCTTTGGAGCACAGCCGTCAGATTTTCTTTTTATCTTTTTATTTGACTTTTTAGTTGTTTTTATTGTGTCATTCATTTTTCTCCACTCCCTTCCCTTCTTGCCCTCTCCCCCTTTTACCCTCTCCCGTGACCCCTACAGTCCTAATTTATTCAGGGGATCTTCTCTTTTTCACCTTCCTATTTAGATCCATGTATGTCTCTCTTCGTGCACTCTTTGTTGTCTAGGTTCTTTGAGATTATGGACTGTAGGCTAGTTTTTCTTTGCTTTATGTCCAAAAGCCACTTATGAGTGAGTACATATTATATTTGCCTTTCTGGGTCTGGTTTACCCCACTCAATATTTTTTTCTAGATCCATCCATTTACCATTGTGTAAATGTACCTCATTTTCTCTTTATCCATTCTTCAGTTGAGGGTTGAGGGACATGTAGGTTGTTTCCAGGTTCTGCTGTTACAAATAATGCTTCTATAAGTATACTTGATCAAGGGTCCTTGTGGTATGATTAAGCATACTTTGGGTATATACCCAAAAGTGGTATTGTTGGGTCTTGAGATATCCTAATATTCTGAGAAATCACCATACTGATTTTCAAAGATCTCCCACCAGCAATGCAGGAGTATTCCCCTTACACCACATCCTCTCCAGGATAATCTGTCATCAGTATTTTTGATCTTGGTCATTCCTATAGATGTAAAATGGAATCTCTGGGTTGTTTCGGTTTTCATTTCTCTGATGACTAAGGATGTTGAGCATTTCCTTACGTGTCTTTCAACCATTTGAAATTCATCTGTTGAGAGTTCTCTGTTTAAGTTTGTATCCCTTTTTTTATTGGATTATTTGTTCTTTTGATGTTAAGTTTCTTGAGTTTTTTGTATATTTTGGAGATCAGTCCTCTGTCAGATATGGGGTTGGTGAAGATCTTTTCCCATTCTGTAGGCTGCCGTTTTGTCTTGTTGATTTTGTCCTTTGCTTCATAGAAGCTTCTCAGTTTCTGGTGGTCCCATTAATTAATTGTTGTTCTCAGTGTCTGTGCTACTAGGGTTATATTTAGGAAGTGGCCTCCTGTGTCAATGTATTCAAGTGTACTTCCCACTTTCTCTTCAGTATGGTTGGTTTTATGATGAAGTCTTTGACCCATTTGGACTTGAGTTTTGTGCATGGTGAATCTTTTCTCATTTCACACACCAATCCCAGTTCTCTCCCTCCCCTCCTACTGCTTCTCTGACCTTCCTCCCAGTCTCACCCTCCATCCACTCCTCAGAGAGGGTAAGACTTCCCACGGGGAGTCCACAGTCTGGCACATTATTTTCAGACAGGACCAAGTCCCTCTCCACTATATATAGGCTGAGCAAGGTATCCTTCCATAGGAAATGGGCTTCAAAAAGCCATTTTAAGCACTAGGAAGGAATCCTGGTCCCACTGCCAGGGACCTCACGTACTGCCCAAGCTGCACAACTGTCACCCACATTCAGAGGACCCAGTTTGTTCCTATTCAGGTTCTCCTGCTGTCATTCAAGAGTCAGTGAGCTCAGATTTTCTTTCCATTGCTTTGTTTGTTACGTCTTCATTTCTGCTCTTTTCAATTGTGCTCTTGTCAAACCCACCTTTAATATACAAATTATTTTCTGTTGCATGAAAGCTGTGGGAGGCTTTGATGAATAAATTGCCAGCTTGTTCTAGGGAAGTACCCAGAAAGATGAATGGCCTTGGAAGGCTACTTAGTAACAAATCGATTGATTTCATTGTGGTGGTGCAACCACTAGCTCACCAGGGAGGAGCAGATGGGGGTTTTCCTCTCAGAGGATGCAGTCTATCACTATGGTGGCCAGAGCAGCCTGGGCTGTGGCCATGGGGATTTCCACTCCAGCATGTTCACATCTCGGTGAATCAGGAAGTAGAGAGCAAGACTGGAAACAGGGCTGGGATATAAGTAGCCCTCAAAAGCCTACCCTGGTGACCTACTTTCACCAGTCAGGCCCTTCAAGTTCCCAAACAACTCCGCCAGCTGGGGGCCAGGTATTCAAACACATGAACACAGGTTCAAATTGTAACGAGCCACACGGCGGGTTTTAACCCTGCTAACACGGAAGCACGAACTTTGCCTCAACTTGCTTTCATAAATAACCTTGTAATGTAACGGTAGGCTGGATGATTTAAGATGACATTTAATCAGAATCTCTCTCCTTAGAAATGGAAATACTGGTTTGGTCTCTGCCTTTTCATTTTGAATGACTTAGGGAGAGAAGTCTGTCCTTGTTAGAAGCTGTGGGTGTTGTTAGCACCCTCCCACTGGCCCTGCCTCCAGAAGAGTGCTTCTTCCACGGATCACTTCCACGTCAGTAGCACCTCTTTTTTTTTTCTCCTGATAACCTGCTTAGTTTCTCAGGAAGTTGCTTTCTAGAAGTCAGAAACAACTTGGACATGAGATCACTGATGGAAGAGGCAAAGGGAGTGGAGAATTCCACCGAGTCCCCAGCTGAAGTTCCCACCCAGTGAGGGAGGCAGTGCTGAAGGAATCACACATGTTTCTTAGGAGGATCATCCATGGCTTTAGATCTGTTACCCTGTACATAGCCATCCAGAATATTTATTATCATTTTTTTCCTTTTGCTGCCTCAGTTTCCTGTTCTTTACTTGAGATTTGTGGAACCAGCCCCAGACAACCCATCCTGGGCCCAACACAGCAATTCTAAGCAGACAGCTTTGAATCCCCCTTACATTTCAGCTCTACCCTCTTTCCCAAGAAGAGTTTCATTTTAAAGATTATAGACGAGAACCAAGACAGATGGGAAATGGGCTCTGACCTCCCAGACAAGGCTAAACACCATGCTTCATCTACTTATTCACGTCTCTCACCCTCTGCAAGAACCTGTTTACCTTTTCCGCATTGCTTAACAAACTTACCTACCTGGTGTCAAAGATCTGTAAATACTAAAAGTAGAAAATTACAGAAAATTCTGAGGTTGCTCTGAGCTCTGCTGCAAAACACAGTTGTTACCAGCCTGCTGGTAAACCGGAAATGCAAATTACTCACAGTAAAAAGCACAATAGCATATGGCCATTAAGTGAAGGCAAGAGTAACCCTACCTACAGTTTCCGGGAGCCCCTCTGCTCGTCAGCCTGTGCAATACTGATTGGATGGGCTGGGTCATGGTGCCTAGGTATGTGGTCAAACATTATTCTAGATGTTTCTCTGAAGGTATATTTGCATGAGATTAACATTTAAATTGGCAGATTTTGAGTAAAGTACATTTCCTTCATTATCCAATCAGTCGAGGCTGGAACAGCACAAAAGGCTGAAGCCAGCAGAATTTTTTTTTTGCTTCAAAAATCCTTTGGACTCCTTTAAGTCAGAGGGAATTCTGTAACTGATGGGATTGAACTTGAAAAACATGGACTTTTTGCTTTTGTGACTTTTCAACCAGTTGGTCCATCTTTTAGGCTCTCCCACCTCTGTGATTACATGAAACAGCTCTTTAAAATCAGCCTCTCCATACAAGCTAGTCTGTTTTCCTAAGGCTCCCGATCACCACACTGAAATCTATGATGTGTTTTTTCATTCAACAACTATTTTGTGGGAATGTTCATGTGCCAAGTAACATTCTAGACACTTGGCATGCATCATTAAGCAATAGAGATTCCAATTCCAGTCTGCTGTGTTTTAGTTCTAGGGGGCAAAGAAAGATGCTGAGCGGTAAACATGAAGTAGAAATTACATGCTGTCATGCTAGAAGTGATTAGTGCCTCAAAAAGCAACAAAGAAAAGGGAGGGCAGTGTTAGGGACCTTGGGGTTCCCAAAGAAGATGAAAAATAATAGATTTTAAAGAAAGTAGATAAAGGATGACTACAGGAAAACGGTGTCTTCAGAACACAGCAGAGAAGCTCCACTTAGGAACTCAGTGGTTGTGACAACGTACATAAGAGCTGTGCAGGACAAAGCTGGACCAGATCCCCGCAGGGAGAGAAGGGCTGGGCATGAAATCCCACCCCTAGCAGAGGAACAGTGGCAATTGCTTAGGGGCTGGAAGAGGAAGGGTCAGTTTTCTCAAAGGATGCAGCCCATGATGAGATGGCCATGCTCCAGTGGAAGACCACATATTCAAGAATGTTGTTAGTTGGTTAAAAAAAAAACCAAAAAGACACAGAGTTGTGTGGATCAGGAAAAGGGGGCAGTTGTATTTGGAAGATTTGGGAAGGTGAGTATGACAAGAACACACTATGTGTTCTCAAAGAACTAATGAATTTATTTTAAAAAGAAAGCAAGTAAAAAGTAGAATTCTTTCGTGACCATAGATGGTACTTTTCCATAGGACTCTTAACTTTGATGTAATTATAGATTCTTTAGAACTTGTTAAGAAATAACTCCATACACACAAAGCAACATGAAATATCACAACTGGGCAGTTAGAGTTGATATAATCAGGACACAGAACCCTTTCATCACCTGTATCTCTCTCTCCCCTTCAGGCTCCTAGAGCCATCCCCATTCACTCCTTCATCACAGGTTTATATTGCCAGGAACTGGCTTTTCCAGTCACTATAGCTCCCTGGAGTTCATTCATTATTTCTGTCTCCATTAACAATTCATTTCTTTTCATTGCTGAGTCATAGTCTATGTAATAGGGCTATCACTATTGTTTTAGAAATAAGTTATCCATTTGGGCTGGTTCCTGTGTGGGGTTCTTGAATTGATTTTTTCTAATTGTTTATGTACAGGTTTTGGGTGTGAAACATTTTTTAAAATGTATAATTTCATTTACTTTTTAATATAAAAATTATTTATAAATATGTATGTCTGTGTAAGCATGTGCACGTGTGTGCAGATGCCTGCTGAGGCTGGGATACCCTGATAATGTTCGATGCCCTGAATCTGGAGTTTCAGGAAGTTGTGAGCCACCCATGTGGGTCCTGGTAACAGGACAAATTTGGGTCCTTTGAAATAGCAGCAAATGCTCTTAAGCACTGAGCCATCTCTCCAGCTCTGATTTCATTTACTTTTTAGCTTTAATTAACATGTAATGATTATATCTACTCATGGGAATAATGGAATGATTCTATACATGCATGTGATGTATAGCGATCACATCAAAGCAATTACTTGTTCCCATTTTATTGCTGGTCCTTTATGTTTGGAATCTTCAAGTAGGACTCTTCATTTTCGTCTTAGTATTTATCCAGTTCTTGCGAACTACAACCACCCCTTTGTGTTGTAGAACACCACAGTGTCTCCTGTCTAAATGTAAGGCCCCCATTTCCAGCCCTACTTCAAATTGCCTCCCATGTGACCTTTCCCAGCCTCTACTAATCACTGTCCTACTCTCTTTGAGAGCAGCTGCTTTAGCTTCCACCTATGGAAAAGGACATGTGGAATTTGTTTCTCTGTGCCTGGCTTATTTCACTTAACATAATCATTTCCAGTTCTGCTCATTTTGCCACAGACAGTACAGGATTCCCTTCTGTTTGTGGCTGAATTCTGTTTGAACACATACTGCATTTTGTTTATGTGTTGACCATCAGTGAGCACCTCAGTTGAACTCCTTTCTGGATTACCACAGTGTGCTGCAAACACACGGGGTGCAGGGTGCAGCTCTTTCTTTGGCACCCGGACCTGATTTCTTTTGGATATAGATCCAGGAGTAGGATAGTAGATCAAATCTAGTCCACTTATTTTTAAGCTTTTTTTTTGAAAGATTTGTGCTCTTCTATCTCATGGCTGTATATGCTTACACCCTCACCTGCAGTATATGGATGTTTGCCTTGCAGATTTGTTAATTTTTAAAAAAATAGCAGTTATCCTAACTGGGGTGCAGTGCTCACTCATTCTGGCTCAGAACTGCATGGCTCTGATAGTTGCTAATGTTGAGCATTTCATATGCTGTGCTATTTATATTTCTTCATTTGAAAATGTCTGTTCTGATTGTTTACCCACTTTTAGTGACAATATTTGGGCTCTTGTTGAGTTGTTTGAATTCTTTGTATATTTGGGATTCATTTGTCAGATGAATAGTTTGCAGTGTTTTTTTCTAACACTCAATAGTTGTCTGTTAGCCCTGCTATAAAAAAAATCCAAACATTCTTAATATGTGAAAATCTAAACCATTAAGATCTGTCTGAACTCAAGGCAGTTTTGGGTGTTTCCGAGTGCCCAGGCAATTCTCTTGGCAAAGCTGGTCTCTGGGAAAGTGGAAACTACCACATCACCTGGCACCTATATTATAGTAATACATGGGAACACTGGTATCCTTCTTAGTGGTTGGAAATGTTTGATGATGTCAGTATAAATTGGCTTACTTTTGCTTCTGTTTTTTTTTGTTGTTGTTAAATTATAAAAGCAGATCGATACAACTGGGATGAGGGTCCTTTAAATTTTGGGGGTGATGGAAGGGAGAAGTTCTGTCCCACTTCTGATCTGTGTTTTATTTGAACAGAAAGTCTGAATTATACCAATCAAGGCAGTGCTCTTTCCTGGTGAGCTATGTATTATATTTTCCTTCAAGACAAAGGTGGCCATTTATGCAATTAAAATACATTTAAAAATATATGTTAGACAAAAATTCAGATTTATATTGGGGGACTTGATTGGGGGACATTAGAACAATCCTTCAGAACTAGGTAAGAATTTTTTTTTTGCCCCAAACATATATTTTAAGCTAGGAAAGTATACGTTCCCCATCCTTGTGTGCAGCAGCCAGACTAGGCTCATTAGTCCAGCTCAGAGCTGGGGCTGCTCCCACAGGTCCTCATCAGCTTCCCAAACACACTATAAAATTGATCCAACAGCCCAAAGAAGAGAGTATTCAGACGGGAGGGAAGCACAGGAGAGATCCAGACTCACCATAGTACAGAATTCTGCAGTTCAAGGATTTGACATGTTTGCCTAAAACCAGGGGCTGTGAAGTCAGCAGGACCTGTGTGTGTGTGTGTGTGTGTGTGTGTGTGTGTGTGTGTGTGTGTGTGTGTGTGCATGTGAGAGAGAGGGGGGCAGACAGACAAAATAAAAGGATTGGGGGGGTGTCTTTGAGTCTGAAACTTGATAACACTTGTTTAAACGACTCTTGAATTTCTTTAAAATAGAGATCAAAATTATTCACTCAATGTTAAACATTTTTTCTTTCTTTTGAAATCATCATAAGCATCACCATTGCAAGGGGGGGGGGAGGGTTACTCTTCTGTACAGATTAGAATGCAGAGGTTTGAGAGCAAGGAAGGTGATTGAAATATTCCCCATCTAGAAAGCACAGGGAAATTAGGCTGGAAGCATCTTGGCTATGGTTCTGGAGCTCCCAGGCAAGGGTTATGATGGCAGGCCAGTGAGAGCTACACAAGGAAGCAGGGGGCTGTGGCTGTTTGTAAACACTCTGTGTTTGCGTTCCGACAGAACATGCCAGGGAAATAGGCTAGAAGGTTAACTTCCCTCAAGATAAACAGCTCACCAGGTCTAACATGGCATTTGAACTCAACTTGTTTTATTGTGAAGATAAGACTTTCCAACAGGCCAGACTCATCTGTTCACTCTTCCTGCAAAGACAGAGCGAGTTGATGCATCTGAGTAAGGAACCTTGCAAGGGTCCTAGTAAGCACTCTCAGTGGATGTCAGACCCTGACCTCTGAACACCTTTATCAAGATGATGGGGGAAAGTTTACTGGGAAAAAATTCATAATTATATAATGAAAGTTAGAGACAGTGTTTCAAAAAGGGGAAAGGCCCTTAAAAACAAAGATGGATAACTGAAAATAACTATTGTCGAAGTCTACACTTTTCCTCGACACTAATCCTTCTTTATGCCATATGAGAAGCATCGCATCTTACAGCCTGGATGCTCTTCTGAGGAAGGTCGATGGTCTACTGAAGTACTTTGAGAAGATGCCCTTTCTAACTTAAATAACAACACGGAACATGCTTCAACCTCTTCAAGCAAGTGTTGGTTTCTTACCCCTAGGCAGGCTGATTTTCAGCCCCCCACTCTGGAGTATGGCACAAGGGGAGAGTAGAAGGAATGCCTGGGGTGCTGCCGTAAGCTGCAGGATTTGGGATAGGAAATGGCTATCGCACTCACAGGTTCACAGCAGCTGTGTTTCTCTGAGCAAGAGTGAGCCAGACAAAACTCCAGCACATGTGGGACAGATGTTCTCGGGGCTCAACATCTTAGTGAGGATAGATGTTAGTGGGAGGGAGGATTGTGTGTGTGTGTGTGTGTGTGTGTGTGTATGTAGCCACTTGTAGGTTTCCAGTACTCTGATGAATGATTCTGTACCCATGCACACAGGCAGTAACTGGACTTAGTGGGTTATAGAAGAAGATGATGCAGAAGAAGAGGATGAGGACATGATGAGGACATTGTTGAAAGAGGGACACGTTGCTGAGATGGGGGCAATAGGAGGGTGGGTGAGGGAGTGGATGTGTAAGAAACTGGTCTGGAGTCACAAGAAAATGACCACATAACCCAAAGTATTTTGGCAAGACAAAAAGTTTTATTTCTGCACAAGGGCATCTAGCCATGGCAAATGAAGCAGTGAACACACCCATCCGGGCTTTTTCTGGTCTTTAAACTCCTAAGACAAAGGAACCCTGTGACTGACTCTGAGTGGTCAGTGCTCCGCCTTACAGTCTTACACTATTGGCTGATTTAAAGTAGTGCAATTGATAAGCAGTTTGCAATTTTATGCTCTGAGTGTAACCTTGAGCACATATTTTGATTTCAAGAAATGCTGACCCCGGAGGAATTTGAATTTCTGCCATGTGGTTTCTTAATAATATTTTTAGAGTGATGTTTTGTCTTATTTAACCCTTTGATAGAAAAAAAACAGTACATTGCTTTTACATTCTCTACAAATATGACATTTCATTGTTCAAATGTATGAAAATCTCAAGAATAAAGAAAATACAGACAACAGAAGCTACAAGATTTTGACTTTTCACAGTCAGGAGTTCAGAGTTCAGCCTATTAATAGCATTCTATGGATTTTATGATGCAGGGAATCAGGTCACGAGAAAATCCGTGCCACCTTGTTCATTCAGATTTGAATAACAGGATCCCACAACAAGTTCTTTCTAGTGCTAATCCCCAAGCTACAAATAAAAACATACTGATGGAAATTAAAACAATAACCATGCCTTTGCAAATATAAACAAACTACTGAGGAAGGGGGTCAAGCTTATAACTCAGGTGGTTGAGCCTGGAGAACTGCTGTAAGATTGAGGACAGTCTGCTTAAAGACCCTGTCTCTACAAAACAGAATAACAACATACACAAACAAGTAAACAAAAAACCCCCAAAGAAACACAAATGACTTTACTTACTGAATGAACTGACATATGGAGAGTACACACTTATCCCTCTACAGAGATTAGCCTGGCTCATGTATATTTATAAACCCTTGAATTTATGCCTCCCACTGTTCTTGTTATCAGGAGCATCTATCTTGCTACATCTTCTGCTCTCTTGGGGATCATCACCTCTCCCTTCCTGATTTTAGAGTCAAACCTCCTCTGTGGTGAGCACATATCTATAGCATCACAGGCCCTTAAATGTGGTCTTTATACATCTTAGATGGTAGACCAGTTAGTTGCTCCTAAGTGATAGAGGAGTGAGTGAGTGGATTTCTATTGTAACAATTGTGTATTTCTTTTAATCTGTATTAAAGTACAGACTTGTAAGGCTAGGGCATAGGAACTGTGCAGGACCAGACAAGCTTTAAGAGTAAATCTGATTATGAATAATGAAAAGACATTGAGAAAATAAGGGTATATATTTGAGTAAGAGTATAGCACAGAGTGTGAACTACTTGGGATACAGTTCAATCTAGGTCTGAGATGGTGTTCTCCTCCATTCCTGTGGTTGAATCTTCAGTGTCTCCAGAAAGCTCATGAGGTAAAGATTTGGACTCAATATGAAAATGATGGAACCTCTAAGAAGTGAAGTCCTTTCTTTTTTTTCAGTAAAATGTTTTACTGCTTTTATTGAGCTATATATTTTTCTCCTCACCCCTCTCCTCCTCCCCTCTCCCTTTCTATATTTTCCCATGACCCCCACACTCTTAATTTACTAAGGAGATCTTGTCTTTTTCACCTTTCTATGTAGATCTATGTATGTGTCTCTTAGGGTTCTATTTGCTGTCTAGTTGCTCTGGGGTTGTGACCTGTTGGCTGGTTTTTCTCTGCTTTATGTCTAAAGGTCACTTATGAGTGAGTACATATTACATTTGCCTTCCTGGGTATGGGTTACCTCACTCAATATGTTTTTTTTTTTCTAGATCCATCCATTTGCGTGCAGATTTCAAGATGTCATTGTTTTTTTTTCCACTGAGTAGTACTCCCTTGTATAAATGTACCACATTTTCTTTATCCATTCTTTGGTTGAGGAACATCTAGGTTGTTTCCAGGTTCTGCTATTACAAATAATGCTGCTATGAACATAGTTTGGCTTGGGTCCTTGTTAAGTGTCTTTTGGGTATATACCCAAAAGTGATATTGCTGTGTCTTGTTTCCTATTGTTTCCTATTTTTCTGAGAAATTGCCATACTGATTTTCAAAAAAACTGTACAAGTTTGCTCTCTCATCAGAAATGGAGGAACATTCCCTTTACCATACTGATTTTCAACGAGACTGTACAAGTTTGCTCTTCCATCAGAAATGGAGGAACATCCCTTTACCTCACATTCTCTCTAGCATAGTCTGTCATCAGTGTTTTTGATCTTGGCCATTCTGATAGGTGTAAGATGAAATCTCAGAGTTGTTTTGATTTGCATTTCTCTGATAGCTAAGGAAATTGAGTGTTCCCTTAAGTGTCTTTCAGCCCTTTGAAAATTGTCTGTTGAGAACTCTCTGTTTAGGTCTGTACCCCATTTTTATTGGATTATTTGTTCTTTTTACGTCGTTTCTTGAATTCCTTGTATATTTTGGAGATCAGTCCTCTGTCTGATGTGAGGTTGGTAAAGATCTTTTTCCATTCTGTAGGCTGCCTTTTTGTCTTGTTGCCTGTGTCCTTTACTTTACAGAAGTTTCTCAGTTCCAGGAGGTTCCATTTATTAATTCTTCATCTCAGTGTCTGTGCTACTGGTGTTAATAATTAGGAAGTGGTCTCCTGCTCTTGCAGAGTACCCACGTTGGGTTTCTAGCAGCCATGGTGGGTAGCTCATAACCACCCTGTAACTCTAGTTCCAGGGGATTTTATGGCCCTCTTCTTGCCTCCATAGGCACCCATACACACATGGCTTAACACATGCACATATGCAGCACACACACACACACACACACACACACACACACATCTTTTACAAAAGAACTAAGTTTGAAGAATAGAAAATAATTTGAGATGGAGAAATGATGAAAGCTGGTCTTGTGTTGGTAGAAAAGGGCCAATGTCCTCATTTTATTTCTGCTGCTTTCTTGGTTATTTTTCTGTTGTTGTGCTAAAGCACCATGATGAAAGAAACTTACAAAAGAAAATGTTTACTTGGCTTATAGTTTCAGAGGGTTAGAGTTCATGTCTAAAGGAAGAGTTAAGAACGCACATCTTGATCTATGACGAGAGAGAGAGAGAGAGAGAGAGAGAGAGAGAGAGAGAACTGGAAATCCCACAAGTCTTTTGAAATATCAGCGCTGGCACCCAGTGATGCACTTCCTTCAACAGGTCACACCTCTTAATCTTAAAAGAGTTTCACCAACTGGGGACCAAGTATTAAAACATATGAGCTTATGGGAGACATTCTCATTCAAAGCCCTGTAGTTGCTGTACTAAAAACACCATGATGAAAGAGAGGTCTATTTTATCTCACAGTCTAGATTATAGTCTGTCTCTGCAGGGAAGTGAGCAGCAGGAGCTTAAGATAGCTCACATTTGTAGTCTAAAGCAGAGAAAAAGGCAAGCGCACGTGCTCTTGCTTCCTTTCTTTGTTCAGCTTGATTTCTCCACTATTTTGCAGTTCAGAAACCCTGCCTAGGGAATGGCGCCGCCCACACTAGGTTGGCTCTCCTCACACAATTAACTTAAGATAATTCTACACAGACAGAGTTGGCCACAGGATAGAGCAAGATAGACAACCCCTTCCTGAGAAGCTCTTCCTGGGTAATTAATTCTAGGTTATGCCAAGTTGCCAGTTAAAACTAAGCATCCCAAACAGGGTGAGTGGCGAGAAGGAAAAGATCTATGTCTGGAAAGGATTTTATCTAGGACATTCTCCACAGTTTTCAGAAAATGCTTGGTAGTCTTTGAAGAGAAAAATCGGGGGAAATTCTTTGCCTAGGACTTATGGGCGAGGTCTGGATTGTGAATGTGTCCATGAGAGAGTAGAGAGGCAAACGTAGAGGCCGGAAGTGAGACGGCTACTTGTCTCCTCGCTATAACACCGCAAAGGAGGAGTGATTCCGTTTTGTATTTAGGGCTTGGAATATAAAATGGAATCTATACTGAGATCCAAAGACAGGCAAGAGAATCTCATATAGATGGGGTAGAATCTGCCATGAGAGTGTAGGCTGCAAAGGCAGTCTTTGAGTCAGCCTAATTTTCTGTCTGATTTCCAGTTCCCTGCCAACAGACAAGAAGCCATGCCTGGATGCATCCCATCTAATAAGTGAAGATATGCACATTTGACAATGACTGCATCCAATATATACTTCTCAAATGGTTAGGAAGGCTTGAAAGTCCGCGTCTTGCTTTCTCTGCTTGCCTGACCCGCTTTTTTGTGAAGCCAGCAGTCGCTGCTTCCCCACAATGTGTGTGCAACAGCTCCCTGTCCTCACTCCCATGCTGGCATCTCACTTCCGACTTCTCCCCTAAATACCTTCCTGTTCCCAATGATGCTGAAGGAGTCTCTAGGGCTTCAGAGAGGGACCCCTCTATTCTGTTGTTCTTTTTTAGATGTTCGTGGTCTCTTAGACCCTGACGAATGAAGGGGTACTGAGGCATGAGGGAGATGAACCTCGTTTGTCATTTTATTTAAGGCAGAGGTTGAACAGCCTGAAGAGAACCCGGGAGTCCTCCCAGTCTCTTGGTGGGAGCAAAAGATGTGTATTCTTTGTGAACTAGCCAAACGCATTTCCGTAAATGTGGAGCATTTGGGCTAAAATAGAATCTTGGCTTCGTTTTCTCTGTCAATGGCCTGGGAGAAGGGAACACTCTCTCATCAGGTCCAGGAATGGAAAATCTGGCGCCCCGCCTAGAATGAAGATTTTTGAATTTCAGAGAAACGGTTCAGGGAGAACCGTCCCACGAGAAGCCGCTGCTCAGTGCGACGTGCATTTGCTCAAACACGCTTTCCCAGCTGAGCCCCACCCCTCCATTCCAAGCCTCGCTGGCTGTTTTCTGCTCTGTTGGCTCCCTTGTGGCCTTGTTTTGGTCTAATTCTGCTTGAGGATCTTACTGTGCAAGAGTTTCAAAGTGATTCTGCAAATGTGTACACGTCTCCTGATTTATGGACCAGAAGGCACGGGAAACCTGTCCAGCAGTAAGAGAATTCGTGAGAACAGACATTTTAACACAGGTCATTAACTGTGTGCCAGGCCCAGTACAAGTACCCTGCAGATACTAATGTAACTCCTCCCCTTCACAAGAGGGTGGCGGTGGTGTGTGTGTGTGTGTGTGTGTGTGTGTGTGTGTGTGTGT
The DNA here is from genome assembly GCF_037038515.1 of Microtus pennsylvanicus. Lineage (NCBI taxonomy): Eukaryota > Metazoa > Chordata > Mammalia > Rodentia > Cricetidae > Microtus > Microtus pennsylvanicus. Next base: position 53,445,741 of record NC_134590.1, on the reverse strand, counting down.
TGTGCTTATTATCACCAATTTTAGAGACAAATGACTCAGCCATTGCTCGAGCAACAGAGCCAGTGTTTCATGTCTCCTCTGTGGTCCCGGAGTTTATTTTTAAGCACAGTAGTATAGCTTAAACATTGCCTATTTTCTAGGTCCACTGAAAATCAGATGGGCTATTGAGAAGGGCATCCTTTATTGATCCAGCTCATCAGAACTAGAAATGTTTGAGAGTGCTTTCGCTAGGTGCTTCTAACCCCCAAGTTACAGTGGAGAGGATCTTGTACTTCTTCCTTCCTTCTCTCCCTGTTCCTGCCCTTCCTTCTCTGCCCCCGAATCTTTCCCCTACTTCCTTCCTTCCTTTTTCCCAATTACTTCCTTTTTCACACAGTGATACTGATTTGTGCTCATAGGTAGAGAAATGTTGCAAGCTTATCAGAGTCACCTGCCTGGAAGACCTAGGGAATGACTGTAGCCATATCCCCATGTATTGCTCCCTTCACATCCCAGGGCCAGCCCAGCCTGGCACATGACCACTGTATAGTTATGAATATTTAAGATAGTTCGAGGGGCTGGAAAGATAACTAAGTGGGTAAAGGGCTTGTCACGCAAGCATTGGGGCCAGAGTTTAGATCTCCGGAGCTCATATAGATGCCAGTCAGGTGTTGTGATGGCCTGTAACCCCAATGCTGGGGAGGCAGAGAGAGGTGATCCCAGGAAAAACAGCTAGCTGAACTGGGAGGAATTGGTGAGCTCCCAATCAACAAGAGATCCGTCTCGATAAAACAGGTGGAGAAAAACTGAGAAAGATATGTCATCTTTGCTCCTCCACACACATACACACACACTCAGATACACACACACTCACACATATACACACACATGCAAACACACTCACACACACTGGCACACATGCATACATGCTCTGAACCACATGTACATATGTTCCCCTCTCACATGTACTCACACACATAAGCATATATATAGCACATGTACACATGCAAATAAATTAATAAATGCAAAATAAAACTGTGTGGGTTAATTCACATGGCCCAAAAGCATTAAGTGAAATGTTCATCATTAAAAAATTTGAAAAGCTGTTTAGCTGTTTTCTTCCCTCTTGGTTTTCACAGCAAAATCATTAATTTACATTTGAGGTGCTCTGACCTTTGCTTCACCTGTTTAAGGAACAAGAAGGGAGAAGAAACTTTAGTATGTCAGTTTTGGCATGTTAGAGACATTTCCTCTTCACATGTGCAAGGCTTTCCAGTGACAGCTTTGAAGATCACTGGTCCACTGACATTCCTGTCTCTTTAAATTCTTGATTCAGACCAGCTGCCTCAAGTGGACTCTTTCACTTATCCAGTGGACCAGGAGGTGTAGGGTGTGCGCAGATGTGTTGGTAGCGTCCTGGAAAGTGAGCATTGAAAATGAAACCATTGCCTGGAAGACAGAGGTAATAAAGAGACAGAGACTTGAACAAATTAACAGACTAAAGATCCAGACTAGGAGAGGAGTTGACGTCACTAAATAGTAGTGACTTTAAAAAAATTGATCAAACTATTATTGACTTGCATGTTATTTCAGTTAATTGGAATCGAGAGGTGAAGCCTATAATATCTTATGTACTAAACTTATTGTTTAAATTTTGTTTACATTTTTAAAATCCCAGTAATTGTGAAGTACTCTGTCTGCCTCTTTGCTGCCTCTGTCCACCAGAGGAGCTCCAGACACACACTACAAGACTGTTCCTCCACAGGGCTGGGGAGACTGGTGGCTTGGCTCTGGATCACATGGAGTTTAGGGAGGCTTCAAGTCAGAAGCTAGAGCAGCAAGGAGGCAGGAGTGGGGCAGAATGTCTCCTGCAGAAATCAGTGCAGTGACAGGCCTATCCACCTTACCGCTGTTCATCAGAAGCTTGGCCCTGGCGTCTGTGTCAAAAAGTGGCAGGGACTGTGTCAGCCACAGAGCAGTCCTTCACTGTAACTAGGGAATTATTCTGGATTTATAGTTGCCAAGTGCTGCTCTCTGGCTCGCTTTTCCAATTAAACCACTTGAAACAATGCTACAACTGATTCTGCACTGAACTCCTCTTTCTGATTTCAAGATGGCAGCCGGAAAACTCTTTGAAATATATTCCTTAAGTACCCTTGCTATGGATGATAGAAAGAGATAAAAATAAAAAATTATAGCTCTTGGAAATGAGAGAAAACATTTCCTGGATTGGAGGCAATGAGCCATTACCAGAAGAAAGGCTAGGCTGCATGTCAATCATTAGGTCTGTGTAACAACCAACCACAGAGGTCTCCATGCCATTCTGTAACCAGCATTCACTGGTCGTGCACCAGGGTGAAGACTGGCTGGGTGGCGTGGCTTCTAGTGGAAGGAAGGGAGTTGTCAGGGCCATGACTGATCTAAGTAGAGCCTGGCCTTTGCTGGCTCCATGCAGCTTTGCTTAAGATCTTTCCCACGGGTCACTCATTCTCCAGGGAGCAGTAATTGTTCAAGGCATCTTCTTCTCCTGGGCACGTTTCAACTGTCCCAGACAGCCACTACCTAGATTAGATTTGCAACACCTTATTGGCTGATGCAAGTCACATGACCAAGTCCATCAAAAGCCCAGTGTTTATATTCATTCCCTGGAGGTTATGAGAAGGAGAAGTAATTATTGAGTGACTCTTAACCTCCTCGGTGAACAATATGTAATGTCACAGAGCATGACAGCTATAAATGATGTTTGACACAGGGGAGAAATGAAGGCTCATTAAATTGCTGGTGGAAGAGGGGGAAAGAGACCAAAAACCTAGAAACTAGAAGGACATGTGTGTGAGGAAATAGGATGGATAACAGAGAATATTCCGAATTAAAATTTAAAACGATGTAATATAGAGAAAGAAGGGAATGGAATGATTTTTACAAAACATACTGTGGTACAGAAACACGAAGCAGAGAGCAAACACAATAGGAGATTTTGAAAATGGGAACAGCAATTGTAGAAATGGAAAATTCAGTAGAGAGTCCCTTCTGAAGGGTAAATGCGGCCAACAAGGGAGTGGTGAGCTGGAACACAGAAATGGTCCATCAGATGTCAATATCGGAAAAAAGCCCGAGTGAACAAATAAAATGGAGCCTACAAGTTCCTGCATCCCAGCATTTTCACGTCTTCCACCAGCACAGTGCTGCAGTGCTGGGGATTTGCTAAATTATATCTGCATGTCAGGGCCAATCTTTACGCCTTCCTCTCTCTGTCACTTGCAAGGATCACACAACTGGCTGGCCTTCAGCCTCCTCTGCCCAGTTCCAATCCTTTTCCAGTATTAGAGCTAGGGAGATAGTTACAGCACAAATCACTCATTTCCTTCCAAAGTTCTTAACTAGCTTCCTGTTGCCTTCACTCAAGGGCAGAGCCTCACTTCTGTGCCATTGTCTGAAAGCCTCCATGTGTTGAGTAGCTGGAACCTCATCTGACCACTTCCCACACTGATTGTTACCTTCAGCTGGTCCCTCAAGCCGAGCAGAATGCCTCCAGGCTTAGAACAGTGGCAGGAGTTTTTCCTCTTCTTGGAACACTCGTAGCTCTTCCCTGGTTCTGATTAGCTTCTCAAAATGCTTTCTCTTGAGGAATTAACTTCATCTCAAATATATCTCAGGTGAACCTTCTCCATCCTCCCAAGCTGGAATCAGCCTTCTTCACGATCCACTCTCATGACATCTGTTGCTTCTCTGCTACATTATTCATGCATAACTAAAGTTAAATATCATGTGTGTGTTTTCCTTAGTGTCGCTTTCCCCAGGAATTAGAAGATACATGAGGGTCATATTTGTGACATTATTTGTTCAGTATCTAACAATTCTTAATCTCATATTGGGCATATAATTGCTTTTCAGGAACTATGAATGAATCTGTATGTAAATTGCAGGCTCACTCAATGGTCTTGTGAATGGATAGCACATAGATACAGAAAGAAAAACTATAGGGAATTTTCTAGGGTCTGGTTTCATAAAAGTCATGAAAGCTAATTTGTCCATTAACCAAAGATGAGTTCTTAGGTGACTGATTTATGTGGTCCTCATGTTGAGCTTTATCCGCGAGTCAATGCTCATCCCAGAAGAAATGGGCTAGAACGCTCCCTCCCCCTTAATGAAAATGCTTCCGTTGTCTTCCTGTTTACAGTGGCTATCGAAAACTTAAGGATGCCAAGAGCATGGCATCCTGCATGGTGAATGTCATAGAGTCATACGTCAAAATTCTAAACTCTAGTATGGTGATAAGAGGTGTAAGGGTGTTCGGAAGGGGATCAAGGTCTACTCTTGGGACTGCAATTAGTGTCATTCGTTGAGAAGAGACACTTTCTACCACATGAGTGGATACTGAAAAGATCCATGCGTGAGGAAGTGGACCTTCCCTAGATACCAAAACTGCTAGGGCCTTGATCGGGGCTTCCCGTTCTCTACAACTGTGAGAAATAAATAACCTTCCTTGTATAGAAGCCTCTATATCTTTAGAATTCTCTTATAGTAGCCTGAGGGTACTACAAAATGTTTCAAGAAGCCCCGTTCTCTTTCCTGTTGTTCAGACCCATCAGCTTCAGGGTCAAGGACCTTATAAAAAGCAGCTGAAGCCTAGTTTTAGGTTTGAGTGTTAGTATGTGGTAGGTTTTTTTTTCCTTAGGGGCCCACAACTCAGCTCCAAATAAATACATGGAGACTTATTCTTAGTTATGAATGCCCGGCCTTAGCTTGGCTTGTTTCTAGTCAGTTTTTCTAACTTAAAGTAGCCTCCTTTCCTTCTCCTTTTCTTGCTCCTCCCCTCCTCTTCTCTAGATTTCTCCTTCTATTTATTCTCTCTGCATGCCAGCTCCACCTATCCCTCTCTCTTGCCTTGCTATTGATCATTCAGCTTTTTATCAGACTAATCAGGTGCTTTAGACAGGCAAAGTGACACAGTTTCACAGAGTTAAATAAATGCAACATGAAAATATGCAACACATCTTTGCATCATTAAACAAATATGCCACAGCATAAATGAATGTAACACATCTTAAACTAATATTTCACAGCAGTGTGTTTCAATTGAGTCTAATGGTTATCAAAGTATTCTTATAGAAAACTGGAACTCTAAGGAAGGAGAAAACATGCTCACATTTCTTTCAACAAATGTAAACACTCTCAAACTGTTGTTGAGATAACTTCCAGTGATTGTCCCATGCCTCAGTAGATTGTTTAGGCACATAGCATTTATAATGTCAGAGGCCCCTGAAACCTGCCTGTTTGGAATACATAATAATCTTTTTTATAAACTATTACTCTTAATTGCTTTACACTGACCTCATATTTCATTAAGAAATTTATTTCTCAAATAATATGAAAAAGCTATCATTTATATGTTTTTCATGGCTGCCAAAAAATTAAATAAAAATACAGTAAACCAGCAGGCCAGTGGTGGCACACACCTTTAATCCCAGCATTTGGGAGGCAGAGGAAGGTGGATCATTTTGAGTAAGAGGCCAGCCTGGTCTACAGAATTAGGTCCAGGATAGTCAAGGCTATTACACAGAGAACCCCTGTCTTAAAAACAAAAACAATGAATAATAAATAAATATAAATAAATAATAAAACCCACTAAACTCAGGTCTTATATCAGTAGGCATGCATTCTCATAGCATGGTACCAAGGTCACGGTACCAGGAGAGCCATGTTTGGTCTAGATGCTCTGCAGGATGGGCACAACCAGGTTTGTCTTGTGCTTCTGGTATAGCTGGCCACTTGTAACATCCTTTGGCCTGTGAGCACATCTTGCAATCTCCGCCTGCATCATTGCACTGCATCCTCTGCATGTCTGTCTCAATTCTTTTTTGACAATTGTTTTATTACATTATGTTTATGAGTGATTTGCCTGCAGGTATACTATGTGCATGCCTGGTGCTTGAGGGGGTCAGAGGAAGGAATTGCACTTCTGGGACCAGAGTCATAGACAGTTGTAAGCCCCTTTGTGGTTGCTGAGAATTGAAACTGGGTCCCCTGAAAGAGTCACCAGCACTCTAAACTGCTGAGCCATTGTTCCAGCCCCGTGTGTCACATTGCTTTTTGATTCATTCTTGCTAATAATTTTTAAGATAAAGAATGACTAATTAGAAAAACATGGTAACTTGTAATACACGTTGAACACCCTCTCATATTTTAAATAATACGCATTTTATTTTTGGCAAACTTTCTGTTTCTTTTCTTTGCTGACTGATCTCTATATAAAAGGCTTCATGGTTTTCTTGCCAGTTCTCACTTCTCAGGTCTTCTCCCTAGGATGCTGTTTTATCACTATCGTTATTCTCTTTTTAGCCTGCAAACATTCTAATTGGTATGTGATAGTTTGGAAGGGTTCCTTTCAAAATGCAAATTGATTTTGTACAAACATGAGTCCATCAGAAGGGCTATACTTGTGCATGGGTACTGTTTCCTGTGCTTCCCTGGTCTGCCTGCCTGTGAATCCATGGTCTGTCTGCCTGTGAATCCATGGTCTGTCTGCCTGTGCTTTCCAGGTCTGTCTGTCTGTCTGTCTGTCTGTGTTTCCCTGGCCTGACTGCCTGTTTCCCTGGTCTGTCGCCTGTGTATTCAAGGTCTGTCTGCCTGTGAATCCATGGTCTGTCTGCCTGTGCTTCCCTGGTCTGTCGCCTGTGTATTCAAAGTCTGTCTGCCTGTGTTTTCATTGTGAAATTCTGTTATTCCTTTAAAAAAAAAAGTCTCTTTGTCTCCAAAAGAAGGAAATTGAACTGAAACTGCTTTTTAATTTTTATTTGTCTATATTCTTCATCAGAAATTCCTCTGGTGTGTGGAATGACATAATTATTTAAATATATCTTGTTCCACATTGTTAGATGACTGTCCTAGCCTCACTGATTGACTAACCTTGGCTTGACTAGGAATTTGTTTGTGAGAAAGTGTTTATCATAAATTATAAGATGACACATATTTTTCTGGGTTACTGTTCTTTATGCTTTTTGTGCAGAAATGTCACTCTATTTAAATTTTATGGTCTTATAAAACACATTATACTTCCTCATTTAAAATTCATAAATATTCTCTTAGTTTTGTAGGTAAATTGGAGATTCATTTTGCTAAAGGCAGGCTGGGGTTCTTAAAAATAGTTTAACACCAAGCCACACATTAATTTCAGCTTTAGCAATACTCAGCTCTGCCATGTGGCTTCTCTCTTGTCATACCAGGCTTCTTCGATCCCTCTGCTTGGAGTCTTGCAGCTTTATGTAGGTCACAGTTTGTGTTAGAATCATTTCATGATTGTTGCTGGGGAAATAAGAATTTTAAAGGCTCTTTTATAGGGTTGGAAAGATGGTTCAGTGGTTAAGAGTACGTGCTGCTTTTGCAGGTGACCCCAGTTTGGTTCTCAGTACCTGAGTCAGGCTGTTTATAACCTTCGGTAGCCCCATCAACATAGGATCTGATTCTCTCCTCTGGCCTCCTCGGGCACTGAATACACGTGGTGCATATCCAGACAAACAGGCACCCACAAGTAAGTGTAAAAAGCCAATAATAAATTCCTCTATTATACAGTTTTTGATAATCTTATTTATCTTACATCCACACTCATGAATGTGAATAGATTTAAACCATTTATTCATGTGTGTCTATATTTCTTAAAGGAATTCAAGTACATGGCATATAAGAATAATTTTCTTTTAAATGTTGATCTTTTCACTTTAGGCCGCTTTCCTTCGCCTAGGATTTCTCAAATACTGTTAAATTTATTGATGAGAAGCTTGTTGTTTTCTTCTTTCTTTTAATTTGTGGCAGACACATCCTGAGGTGACCTCCCAGAGAGTCACACCCTTGCATAATCAATCTCTTTGACAGTTCATTCCGCCTCCTCAAAGGTGGCACCTGTAGCCGTCTAGCCAGCAAATACAGTAAAGGTCATGGATACCGCGGGTTTTTTTTTTTTTTTTTGGATGTGTCATATGACAAATCAGTAACATTCTCTTCTATGATTGTATTTGTTTAAAAAAAACCAGAAAATACTTCCATGCTGATTCTTTTTTTTAAGCTAACTATGTATTGTTAGTAATTTCAAAATTCTAACTCCCTAATGCAGGAATTGTGAATTTGGCTAGATGCAGCTTCTTCTTCTGATCCCAGAACGTAGACACAGACAAAAAGACTGGGGGATCAAGACCAGCAAAATAAAAACAAGAAACTCCTTGATGTCTTAATACTTGCTTCTGTTTTACCTGTAGGTGGCTCTGTGAAATGTAATTTATTTTCATGGTACGCAGGTTTTCTTATATTCCTGCTTACATTTTCAAAGAAGAAAAGGGTTGTGAATTTTGCAAAGTGTTGTTGCACCATTTATTCAAGTGACATAATTTCTGTGCCTTTGGCCTATTGCTGTGCTACATGATAATAATAGTTCTGTTGCTAGGTGGGTAGATGCCTTAAATCCCAGCACTCTGGAGGCACAGGGAGAGGCACAAGCAGACAGATCTCTGTGAGTCTGAGGCAAGCCTGGTCTACAGAGCAAGTTCCAGGACAGCCAGGGCTACAAAGAAACCTTGTCTTGAAAAACCAAAAAAACAAAAACAAAAACAAAAATTAGTTTTATTTGCAAAAGAAAGTTTTGCACTATGCACTTCTCTTTCTGATAGACTACGCACACACACACACACACACACACACACACACATCTGAATTCTATTTAATTTTTAAATTAACTGGCTTGTTTGTCATTAATTGTTAATATGCAGAACCTGTTTTTTTCCCCACACAGATCTTACTCTTTTTTGAGGGGAAGCAAGATCTCTGTAGTTTAGTCTGGTTTCAACCCCATTCAGTTCCCTTACTGGCTGTGGATGCAAATCCTCTTGACTTAGTCCCTTCAGCGCTGGAATGATAGGCATGGCCTTCATAATTACCTTATTGATTCTTACAGAAAAGAATATTATGACCCATAGACTCAGAACAGTATAAAAGTTTGGGTCGTTCCTTGATGAAAGTATTTCTTACCTACGTATTCATCATGTGGGTGATCTTTTATTCTTCCCGTGTCACTTCATAAAGATTTCTTGGCAGTTCTGTTTGCAAGGGTTGAGTGTCTTCAAACCAAGCCCATACAGCCCGGGAATCCCGAATTTACTTTCTGACTCTGGTAAAGGAGTTGGGCTGCTCCTTCACACTGAAAAGCTCCATTTCTTCATCTGCAACATAGACATAGCATATAGCACCCATTTTGAAGATGGGTACATACATGATTTCTGCAGAACTCTTAATGGCCTGTACACGCAACCACATTATACCAATGTTAGCACCATATCTGGAGAGACAGCAATATACACAGTCCAGAAGCAGAACACCAGCTGCCCATCACCTGTCCCTCCCAGGCCCATAACCCACTTAAATATTATGTAGGGTCTCCGAGATTCGAATCCATTTTCTCTCCTAGTGCTCAAGTCTACACATGCCTTCCCCATCACAGTTTCCCATTTCCTACACAAGACAGCTGGATAAGACCCAGATCATTTTGACGTCCATAGGAGAGGCAGATGCCACGTAACCCAGTCACCTGTGTTATAACTAATGAATTCTCAGGGCCAGGGAAGCTTAGTTGCAAAGCCTTCTGGCAGCTTTCTATTAAGTATAATATCAGGCCAGAAGCCTGAGAAGTCTCAGGTCCCAGGCTGCTCTCATCTTGCTGTTCCACTTCGAATCAGTAGCTTCCCCTGCTGGGGAGGTTATAACATGTGGACAGAGTTCTCTTTCCTGATGCTGTCTCCAGCTCTGCACAGAAGTCAAGATTCAGAGATCTGATCTGTGACCACCTTTTGAAATCTTTGTGCCCAACATGTTCCATCCATATCCCCAATTTCTGTTGCTGTCCTGATGGCTGTGATGGCTTATTTTATAGCACACAGATGTCTAGTTTTCTAACGTTAGAAGAAACATCAGGGTTGGTCTTGTCTCCACCCCCTCTACCCTCAACACCGTACACTATGTCATCTCAGCCTGCTTCTCAGCTCCCATGGGCAATGGTCTGCCTGCGAGGAGGATCTTAGATCTTGAACTGTTGTTTTGTGTGTACTCCTGGGAGACAAGGGGTTTATAATGCTCACTGTGTCAACCATAGACATAATGCCCTAAATCACCTTAACACTGGATGTCTCCTTTATCTCCCGTTGGTAAACTGGGCTGGAGAGATCATGGAATGCTTTCAAAGGCCTTGATTTCTCTCCATATCCCCCTTTCATTTTCCCATTTTTACAGTGGGTCATGCAGTGTGCCCTTAAGATATCTGAGGCCAGTTAGCAGGTTAGAGGCTATCAAGGGATATTGACTTGTGAAATCACACTATTTACTGTCATTTCTTATCATTTTGAGACCTATTGGTCTTCTGGAGGCTTCCTTTGAAGCCTGTTAGGGAGAGGCCATTTAGAGATTTTAATTAGAATTCTTGAACTCAATGGTGTTTTCAGCCCTGGGAATCCTGTGGTTTGGGAAGGGCAGTTCAGCTGTGAATTTGCAGCTCCTTGACCACCAGGCTGACTAATTAGCTTTGACCATGGAGACAATGTCCACCAAGAGCCAAGTTTCTCCCTGACATTTTCAGGTATGCAGAAAGACCATTTGAACAGATTGTAGAATGAGAAACTTAGGTCTAAGACAATGGTCTTCTCTGAACTGAATCTATGGACCCATTAGGATGGCTCCAGTCCCAGGTGCACAAAAAGTTACTCACTCTGCCTGTTGGGAACTTTGGACTGCGAACAAATGGGCTGTCAACATCTGGGTGGGCTCATCTGTGGGAAACACACTGTTAGGTGAATCTAGGTAAAAATATCACAGTAACCTTGGATGGAAGAACTTTCCAGCAAAGGGGACTTTGCACAGTGTGAAGTGTGAAACCTCAGAGTCAGAAGCCCATGAGATAGATTCCACCTCTTCATTTCTTTTTGAGGCCGGGGCTGAGCTGCTAAAACCGTTCCAAATTTTAGAGTCTTTATCTGTACATACTGGACATGCAGGCATTTGGCGATATTGTGCTGTGCCTTCTGAGAAAGAAGCCTTGCTAGGTGCCAGTCATCCTGGAACAATACACAGCAGCTCAAAACAGCACGAGAATATCATATTCCATATTCCTATGCCCATGGGGGAAACCATACAGATTTTTTTTTCAAGCAAATTGACCTAAGAGGGGTTTTGATGGTATCTGTTTCAGTGTTAGTTGTAGGCAGAGACTGTTTCCAGGCTGCCCAGACTCGAAATAATTATGCAGAAACTTTATTAATTACAACACTGCTTGGCCTATTAGCTCAGGCTTCTTATTAACTAACTCTTACATCTTAAATTAAGTCATTCCTATTATTTTGTATTTTACCACGAGGCTTGTTGTTTGCCAGTAAGGTTCCAGGGCCTCTGTCTCCTTCAGCAGCTACATGATGTCTCCTGACTCCACCTACTTTCTCTCTATATCTTTGTTCAGGTTTCCTGGCTGGCTTTATTCTGCCCAGACATAGGCTCAAAACAGCTTCTTTACTAACCAATGGTAATAAAACATATTCATAGCATATAGAGGAGCATCCTACATCAGTTAATATCCAAGAAGTTATACTTGTTTATTTGAGTGATAGGAGTTTTTGGTGTTCTCCAGGATACTGTTAGAAAAGAACCACATACTTCAAGTTCTTCATTTTAGAAATATGAACCAGGCAGGGATTGTTTAGTCTTTAACTGTTCCTTTTATATTATTCCATAACAGCAATCAGTTGCTACCTGATTGTACATGCATCAAAAAGACTCATAAAAAAATGATAGTGCTCCCTAATGAAGATGCCAGTTATCTTGGACAGAAAGTCCCAGGCCCAGGGTCCTTTCTGTCTTAAGACTTCTCAGACACTAGGTACCTAGGAGGAACACACCATCTGAAGAATGGTCTGTCATAGCTGGCCTCCACAGCTCTCTCCTGCAGTTCTGCCATGGTTGCTTGCATTTCTCTACCATGGCCAAAGCCATAGGAGTCTGTGGAGTCATAGACAAGTGAGAGACATGGATCTGTGATGAGGCTCCCATTCCTGTCAGAGAAAGAAATATTGGACCCCAACTCTGCAACGGTACGGTGCCATTTAAGGAGGCATTATTTAACACCTTGTGTGTGTTTGCTAGGGATGCTATATTACCTCAAATGGAGATGGCTTGAATGGTAGACATAATGGTCTGTCATTCTGTATGGTAGAAATCCTGGATTAACGTCTCTCCATGGTTGTAGTCTCTGAAGCCCCTCTCCTTGTTTGTGAGTGATTTTGTCCAACTTTTCCATATGTGAGTTCGCATGTGTGTTCAGATGTCATAGTATTACATGTCTGGCCATTCATCTGTTTCTTCGAGGACTGGTTCCCATACCTCTATTACTTTCAAGACACCTTTTCCTTTATATAATCTTCCTCAGGCACCTTAAAGACTCTGCTACCTGTGTTGAAAATGTGATCTATAGACCAACTGTATCAACATCACCTAGAAATGTATTAGAAATCTCATGTCCAACCTTGGTACTACTGAAAGGCTATACCTACCCCCAACACGATCTCCAAATGATTTGTGGACCCATTAAGATTTCAGGAGTTGCTTTCCTAACAGGGTCAGTACCCCCTGCCTGCTTGCAATCTGCCCATCTCTAAGCTCTAGCCTCCAGATGTCTCCCAATTTCCCACTCAAATCAGTAGCTGCTTAAGACTTCTCTAGGATGTCAAACAGGCGCAGCCAATTTAGTGCCCCAGCCAGCTCCCCTCTTCCTCCCCCTCCTCCACCTTCTCTTCTTCCTCCTCGTTTCTACCTGCTTTCTTATTCCAGGGGTGGTGCTTCCAGCCACCCTGTATTCCTTCAGAAGTGCTAGCTCCTTTACATCCAATCAGTCCAGTCTGGCTGTTTAGTTTGTTTGTTTCCTTCAGTACCTCTTATCTCTGTGTCTCTTTTTCTACTCTATTGCCCCAGCCTGGGCTTTTTATCCTCTATCCCCGGACTAATAAAGATGACTCAAATAGATTTATTGGCATGCAGCTTTCCCCCCTGTTACTCTCATCACCTCAGCCTGGATCCTCCTGCCTCTTTGTTGCCTGGCAACACTCCTCATTGTTTAGGACTCAGCTCTAGACTCTTGTTTCCAAATCCCCACCCCCTCCAGCCCCAGGAATCTTTTTCTTTTTGTTTTTCTCTTTTTCTTTTCTTTTCTCCCCACCCTTTTTTTTCCATTTCCTAGTAATCATATTTTGGTGTTCCTACTGGAGATAAAATGCATAGGAATGTTGGAAAGAAGAGATGAGTTACGGTCATGGAACGGCCTCTGTGATGAGGTTGATGGCCAACAGTCCCCAAGAGACAATCTGGGCACTTTCTTATTCTTTCCTGCACCAGGATTCTTACAGTTTGGCCATCATCAGTGATGGTGGGATGGATCTAAGATGGCATTTGGAGTGGGAGGCACAGCCATAAACCATGGTTTAGGGACAATGAATGTGTCTTCTGAGAATGTCAGACCCCTCCCTGCTGGGGCCAGAGCAAATACTCCTTTGATTCTAACCATTCCAGGTGACAACTGGACATTTGTGATAGGAGAGGCCGGACCCATCCCTCAGTCACTTGTGGGTCTCCCGAATGTGCAAGCTGAGGGGGGGAGGGGCTGTTGGCATGGCTGATAGAGGGTTTTGAATTTGTGCCCAGAAGCTGTTTGGGGAAAGTATTTTTAGAAATACGGAAATAAATACAATTAAATTAGATAGACGTGTCAAGCACATTTTTAAAGGCTGTCCTTTGACCATTACAGCTTAGGTAATGACAACTCTTTGAATAATGGTGCTGTATTTTCTAATTAAACAATCAAGTTTCTCCAATCATTACATTAACAAAGAGAGGGGCCAAAAGGCTAGGACCTAAAAGAAAAGAGATTTTAAATGGATAGAAATGGTTGTAAAAATGGAAATGTTTTTCCCTGATGCTTTCAGTACTTAGTTAACACTGTGTGTACTGGATCTGTATGCCTCTCTTTGTACTAAAATGCTTCTTCACCACTCGGCATAACAGAAGCTGTGGAGAGTGCACACATGCATGAGCACACACACACTCACACAAATATGCACACACTCACATAATCCCAGCAGACAGGCTCTTGTCTGGCTTACAGTTGTGTACTTTCAAGCAGATTTCTTTATCTTTCAGGATCCCAGCTTTCTCTCCCCCTCTGAAGGAGGAAGCAAGGCTTCTGGTCAGTGCCTTAGTTTTGACTTTGGAAATAAAAATGGAATTACATGTAATGGATATGTGTTTATGCCACCATCTGTCCTCGTTAATATGTAAAAGTATTGCTTCAATTTTCTCTTTTTTCCCCGAAGCAAATCAGGTGCATTTCAGCTTGCACCCGTTTCAAAAAACCTTCAGTGTGGCAGTGGACCTTCTAGTGCTGTTAATAGGAGTTAGAGGAGAATTACAGGATTTCCCATACTTAGGACACCACCCTGAGATTTTTTTCCTTGTTTAGAATTGCAGAGTCAAGAGCTATACACCGAGTTATGTGTGTACGTGTGTAACTCTGATTATGTGAGCTCATGTGTGAGTGTGTGACTGTGTGTGTAGGTGTGTGATTGTGTGTCTATGACTGTGTAGTTTTGTGTTATTCTTTGTATGGGATTATGTGTGAGAGAGATTGTGTTTAATGTGACTATGTATGCTTGTGTGTGTGTGTGTGTGTGTGTGTGTGTTTGTATTAAGCTTTTATAATAATGCTAGTCATGTTCCAGTCTGGATAATGTAGTCTGGACATGTTACACTCACACCATTGCCAACACCAACCTTCCCTTACTCCTCATTGAATAGGCCAGTTCCTTAAGGACAAAATGACGGGACAAGGAAAAGATATACTTGGACAACAAGCAACCCAAATAAGATGGTAAAACTCACCTCAGGGGATGTCAAGGGCTTTATAGGGAAGGACTACAGTAGGAAGCGGGGGGAATGGCTAGAAAGACCCACGACTGGAGACCTCTAAGCACAGTTCCAGTGGCCTGGAATGGGTCACTATCCTAGTTTCCCTATATTTGTTTTTTGTCTTTTGAGAGATGATCCTACTATGTGAACGAGACTCTCTTTGAACTTGCTGCAATCCTCCAGCCTATTCCACCTAAGTGCTGGGATTACAGCTCCACTTACCTTGAGTTCATCATCCTCGTAGGAGGAAAGAGTGCTTTGGTGAGCTCTGGTCAAATCCTCCAGGTACTATAGTTCCAGAAAAAGTATTACCAGAGAAATCTGCTCAAAAGTTCAAGACGGAGAGGGAGACAGATACAAGATGAAGGCAGAGATGCTAAACATTTTCATCCTTACCCTCAAGCCAAAGAGAAAAGTTGATGTTTCAGAAAGGATGAATTCTGAAAACTGACCTGGGTCACTGTGGTCACATAACTCACCTGGCAGGTGTCTTTTCTTTATCCAAGTCAGTGGGAGCTGCAACTAACATCAAATGAAGCTCAAGGGTCAGCTTAAGTTTCGCTGTGATTCTAGCGCTTGTGGAGTCATCTGTGACTGTCTAAAATGAGGTTTCACCAGGGCAAACTCCATCACTCATTGGATGAACACTCTTGGTGGCAACCCCGAAAGTGTGTGGACCAACAAGTACATGTTGGAGCTGTGGCTCGTCGCTGGAGGAATTCTACAAGGCCTCGGGGCTGTGCCTCAGGGCATGATGGGAGGCCTTTGGTTAACTCTCTGCCTTGTTTGTCAGCGCCAAGCTGCCTCCTTGGGGGAACATTTGTGCTTTTTGTTCTGTTTTTGCTTGCACAGATCACAGAGAGGGAACTGTTCTACAAGCACTCATGCTGAGCACACAGCTTCTCCGCTCAGTTCCTCTGGTTCCCATCTCTGGTCTGGCAGATGAGCATCCTGCAAGCATCCTACTTTGAAGCTACTGCTCGCTGCTCTGTGCTCCTTCTTCCTGGGCTTCCTTAGCCAATGACCAGCTTGAAGAGTGTGCTACTGATACCCTGAGTCATGTTATCCCTGCTCCCAGCTACCTGTGTGGCTCTGGTCAAGGTCTTAACCCTGAACTCTGGTTTAATTTGTTAAATGAAGACAGTGGAAACACACCATGCTCTGTAGTAGAAAAGACATGAAAGACAATGTGGTGATATTTTGTTTGTTCTGTAACAAATACAGCTTGCCTGAAGATCAGAGTGCAGAGCTACCCGCTAGTTAGCTATAGAGGCCAGGCAGTGGTGGCACACACCTTTAATCCCAGCACTTGGGAGACAGAGGCAGAAGGATCTCTGTGAGTTCAAGGCCACACTGGGCAATGTGAGATTAAATCCCGTCTGAAAGAGAAACAGAGGACAGTGGAAGCTCACACCTTTAATCCCAACACTATAAAGGTGGAGAGGAGAAGAGATATGACTGTTCAGAGAGGGAAATATAAGGAGAAGACAGGAGCTCAGGACTCAGTCTAAGGTTTCATAGAGAGAATATTCAGTCTGAGGATCCATAGGGGCAGGATCTTGCCCACTTTTGCCTGAGGATTCAGTAGAGGTAAGAACCAGTGGCTCTGCTTCCCTGATCTTTCTTATTAACCCCTATAACTGACTCAGGTTTTTGTTATTAAGACCAATTAGAATTCTTGCTACATCGCAATGGTACAGAACAAGCACCATAGTGACAATGTTGGTTTCCTTCTCTTCCTCTTCTCTCCTTTTGCAGGTCCCCTGGAAACAGCCCTGGAAGTCTGTCTCACTTTAGTCTGTGTAAATAGTTTCACTAAACTGGTGGAGGGGGTGAATAGAGTGAAATATCAAAGTAATCAGAGTTCTGTGAATACATATGTTACAAACATGAAAAGTAGACATGCCTTGTCCCCTTTTCAGACAACCATTCGTATGCTTGGTGCACGTAGATCATGGCAGGTTGGCTTGATGAGTTTTTCAGTAGATACGCACCACCACTGTGCCTATCCCTGTCTCTATGGCAACCAGAGTCTTTGTCTTTCACACATCTCTGTGTCATATTTCATCCAGCTTCCACAGAGGTTTGCAGAGCTACCATGAGGACAGATGACGACCTCTGGTTACAGATGACCTAGGGTTTGAGCAATCTTAACCAAGTGATGCTGGTGGCAAACTTCTCTTCGGGTAACGATGAGAGTTTCAGCTTTGACTGCACATCATAATCAGAAGAACAGTTCATTCAAACAGAATTCTGGCCCCTTCAGAACTTCTCATCAGTAGGCCCTGGGGTTAGGGGTGGGGGCTGAGGTCTTCATTTCTAATGCTTCCAAGTGAAGTTGATGCTGTTCATTCAGGCCTTACATTGAGAACACAGGTCTTAGGGAGTGGGTTATAACTTTGTCTGCATGTTAGGGTCAGTCAGGAGAGCTTTAAAATCCAATGGCCAATCTGTATCTCAGATCAATTTGATCTGAATCTCTAGGGTTGAAACCTGTGCTTCATTGTTTTAAAATCTCCCTTGATGACTCTTGATACAGATGTGATTGACAACCAGCTTGACAAAATTTGGAAGAGCTTGTCTCAAAGCCCAGTGTGACTATGGGGTGGTAGCAGATGGATTATACCAATGACTCCCAACTATGTCACAGGGAGGTGCCGAAATGTTGTCCAACCTCTTGCGAGTTTGCGCTGGACTTAATGCAGTTATAATGTGCTCCCCATTCAAAAACTGAATAAGCATGCTGGATTTCACATTGGTTCCAATTGGGCATGGATGTCAATAGGAAGGAAACCGTTTTCAGAGCAGGTAGAGGTGGCTAATCAGGTATGCTTGCTTTGGGATTGGCTATTTGCCAGCATCCAGCAGCTTGGCTTGGAGAATTCCTCCATGTGACTAACTGACAAGACTGTTGGGTGTGCCAGAAGCAGTCAACCCTGCTGAGCTAGCTTGTCTTGATGGCTTGTGCAGGGTACGAGTGTCAAAGACCATATGTTGAGGGGACCAGGTAATTGAATGACCAGCCCTCCCTGAAAATCCTGGCCTTTGAGTCTTTAGAGGACTTTATTGGGCAGAACACTGTATATGTTCTATTCTACTGCAGAAGAAAGGAACACATTCTACATGACCATCCCCTGGGGAGAGAGAGCATGGGACTCTGAATCCTTCTGGATCTGTGTTCTTTCCACTCTGACCCTGCCATGTATCCTTTCACTTGGTAAAGGGTAGACGATGTTACAGCTGACTCATGTTCCCTGAGTCCTTTCATTGATAACAAGATATTTGTGGGACCTTAAAAACAATAGGGCATTGGAGAAGATACAGTTAGAGATAAGTGTTGGTATGGAATACACACTATGCTTACTGGTGGTTGGCATATGGAACAGAGTAGGGGTAGTTAGCAGGTTTAGAAAAAGGATACTAGGTATGTTTGATATTTCTAAAATGACCTGGAGGATTGAGATGAATCCGGAAGGAGCTGGGGCAGAGGTGACAGAGTAACATCATCTGCAGGCAGGCAAGGGCAGGGCAAGGATGCCTACACCAGGCTCCCGTACCCTCACAGTGGATATCTCTGGCAACTCAGCATCCCGCACCTTGTGTAACAGCGGAGCACACCTACCAAGGCAGCTCACTTTCTCTGCTGTCTGATCAGTGTCTCAAAACAAGCACTAGTCCTCTGGAGCCCCCAAGCCACCCACCAGGGGAAGGATGCAGGAAGCGGATATGGACGAAGAACCTGAGAATCAGCATATGGGGCATTCTCTAAGGGTCCTCAGGGTCCTGAGCAGACGACGCTGCAGTCTTCTTATCCATGCTGAGCTGGGACGTGTGGTCTGTGCTTGCTGATCTGTGCTGGTGGGACTACCAACGCGATGTTTCAAAGAGATAGAGCTCGGAAGGTGACACAGACTCCCAGCTGTCCGTTTGACAGAGAAGGAAACTGTATCGCAGAGGGGCCAGAACCTGCTCTTTAATTCTGATAAGATCAAAGGCATGTTTCGCAACCATCTGGTTCTGTCCTTTACATACAGAGTAAGCAGCACAGTCGTGCCTGCTACCATACACTGAGTGTCTTAAGTTCAAGCCACTTCAGGGAATGGTTGGTTCATTTGACCCTCATAGCAGTGTGAAAGACTCACACTAATGAATGACCTGCTCAAGGTGATTCAGTGCTGGTTTTAAAGCCTGTCTGTTTCCCAGTCTGTCTTTCTTTTGTGCAGTCTCTTGGGGCAATAATAAAATGGTAGTACTTGCTCAGCACTGACTGGATGACAGGCACCGTACTGAGTGCTGTATACCGTTTCTCATTTAATCCTTTCCACAATGCCAGACTTGAGTCATGGCTTCATCCAATTTCATCCGAAGGCAACACCATCTTTGTTAAGTCAGCAATAAGTGTGGTAAATGATTAAATCTCCATGCCAGCCCCAGGATTCCAGAAAAAAGCCACATGCTGGTGACTGATATTACAACTCTGATTTAGGATAGCCTTGCAGCCAAAGCCTTTTCTAATTGGACAGTTAGACATTTGCTGTCTGAAATGAGCCTCTGGTTCAAAAGCTCGTGGAATGATGATGGTTTCCATTCCCTTCCCAAACAACTCAAGCATCCATCAGAGTGAGAGTCCTCGCATCTGTTCTCTAAGAATTCTTGCAAGTTATTTAACATCTCTGAGTCAGGCCCCTCCCTTAAATAATGTTTATGTATATATTCATATATATATGTATGTATATGAATAATAAAGAATCTGCCCTCTTTGGTATTGAGATTATTTAATACTGTGAGTCACAAGGGTAGCACTTATACTGTAGAGAATAAGGGCTTAGCAGAAGATAGCACCTGGAGGTAGATAGCCCCAAGTTTCTACCACTTGCTAGCTTTGTGGGTTTGGGTACATTTTCTAGTTTCTACGTGTCTTTTCTATCTGAAAAAAAATGAAAACAAGACTCTACAATTAGTTCATCTGGATGAAGTTCTATGAAAGGCATCTGAAAAACTTTGGGCATTCATATGTGCTATCAATCAGTCTTGTCCACATTCTATATGGGCATAATTTTATTTGATTTGACTTTGGCCATACGATTTTATGGGTCTCCAATTCATAAATGAGATTAAGGCTCCAAGTTCTGATCCAGAGTCAGAATGAAAACCCTTTAGACTCCCAAGGCAAAGTTTCCCCACATGGTCATGCTTAGAAAAAGGTGTTACAGAAGCTGGGCTGGGGGCTAGAGGCAGAACGCTTGACCAGCAGCAGGTCTAAAGTCCTGGGTTTCACCTCGAGCATTGCATCCATGGGGTTAGGGCATACACATCTGTAATCCTAACAGCAGGGAGGTGAAGGCTGGGCAATCAGAAACTCAAGGTCACTGTCTGTTACATAGTCAGTTTGAAGTTACCCTGGGCTACACGAGGGACTGTCTCAGAAAGAAAAAGACAAAAAGAAAAACTAAACACTGAGTCAGGGAAGGAAAGATTTTAGTGAAAAGGCTCCTGTCACAAACCAAAGGAAAACGGGGAAAAATGAATGAAGAAAGTAGAAAGGGAAAAACGTAACAGTGCAAACGTCAAGGTTGTAACAGTGACTGTGTCGTCTATGGATGGAACATGGGGAAGACAGGTGCAGACAGGTGCAGGTTTGGCTACTTCTTTCAGGCTGCGATGGCCAGCTGTTAATTTTTAGGAATCTTTCCAGACAGCTGAAAGTCCCATGACAGCTTACTATTGATTGGGGCGGCAATATTTGTGCCATAATAATTAGTAATCACTTCAGTGGAAAGCAATCCAGACTGATAGACACTGGTGAACTGTAATGTGGAGAGGCTGGGGGATAAGGAGAAGAAACAAAACTCCCCTGGCATGTTTTTCTTACTTTTTAACGGTTTGTTTCTATTATTTTTAATTAAGTCTATGTGCGCATGTCACTGCAGGTGTCCCTGGAGATCAGAGGCATCCAACACCCAGAAGCTAGAGTGGTGGACAGCGGTGAGCTGCTTGATGTGGGTGCTGGGAAATAAACCCAGGGCTTCTGGAAGAGCAACAAGTGCTTTTAAGCCCTGGGCCATCTCTCCAGCACCTCTCTGTAGAGTTCTACCTTAAAACTGTTTCATAGTTGAAAACAGAAAAAGAAATGAATTTTATGTCACACTGACAGCATAGCCACACAAAAACTGAGTCTATTTTATGGGGCTTTAGAACATTGTAAACTTCAGTGGGAAATATTTTAGGGACACAAAGAATTACAAAGAAATGTTAAACACTCATGAGTGTTTTTATTATTCATAGCAATTTCAATATTAATATTTTGAAGTTGTTTCTTTGTAATGCTGGGAAGAGCAAACACAGTTATGTTAATGCTCTCAGAAGTCAGCATTTCCATTGTATGAGGAAGAACAGTTAAAAAGTAAAAGTCATTAACTGAAGCCACCAAATTGTTGAAATTGAATAGAAAAACTGCTAAGAAAACAGACTGCCGGTCACGCACTGAATAGTGCTTTGGCCAGGCGCAGGCCTCAGATACGCTGGTGGGTCTCTAGGAGTATAATAAAGCAGAAGAAGATGGAGAAGAGAGGTGTGAGGTGTAGACTTCTGGACATACCACGGTGATTCCACTTATGAACTCCCAGCAGCCATGGTTACCTGTACACGATCCAGGCAGCCAAGATTCTGACACAGATGGCCGGGGGGCGGGCAGGGGCTGGTCCCTGGACCCCACCCCTTCCTGAGAAGCTATTAGGTATCAGCTGATAGAATTATTCTTTTCTGAGGGTGTGGCCACTGGCAGACTTCTCATACTCTAGAGGGTGGGCTTGAGTTCATTCACACATGAGCAAGACTAACTGAGCTTAGTAACTTATCCAACATAGAACAGAACAAAACAAAACCATGAAGTTGGGAAGGGCTATGTTAGGAGAGATATTGGGAGAGGAAGAGAGGGGAAATGGTGGGTGATTTGGTATTTCATTGTATATACGTACAAAATTCTCTTTTATTAATTTTTTTCATTTATTTTACATACCAACCACACTTTCCCCTCCGTCCTCTCTTTCTGTTCCCTCTCCACACCTCCCTCCCAACTCCCCCTCCCATCAACTCCTCCATTCAGAAAGGGGCAGGCCTCCCATAAACAAAACTTGGCACATCAGGTTGAGACAGGACCAAGCTCATCCCCCTGCCTCAAGGCTGGGCAAGGCTTTCCTGCATGGGGAATAGGTTCCAAAAATCCAGTTCACATACCAGGGACAAGTCCTGATCACACTGCTAAGGGCCCCACAAACAGACCAAGCTATACAACGGCCACACACATGCAGAGGGCCTACATCAGTCCCATGCAGGCTCCCTAGCTGTCAGTCCAGAGTCCGTGAGCTCCCACAAACTCAGGTCAGGTGTCTCTGCGGGTTTCCCTGAACCACCAAGATCCTGACCACCTCCCCTCCCTTACTCATATAATTCCTCCTCCCTCTCTTCCACTGGATTCCCAGAACTTGGCCCAGTGCTTGGATGTGAATCTCTGCATCTGCTCCCATCAGCCTTACTGGATGAAGGCTCTTTGATGACAATTAGGGCAGTCACCAATCTGGTTACAGGAGAAGGCCATCAGGCACCCTCTCCATTAGTGCTAGGATTCTCAGCTGGGGTCATCCTTGTGGATTCCAGGGAGTTTCCCTGGCAACACGTGTATCCTTAACCCCAAAATGATCCCCCACCAAGATATCTCTTTTATTACTCTCCCCCTCCATGCTGTCCCCAACATGACCAACCCGATCCCTCAAGTTCCCATCTCCTTCCTCCTCTCCTCCCCTTGATCCCCCACCAGTTTATCCAGGAGATCTCATTTATTTCCCCTTCCCAGGGAAATTCATACGTCCCTCTTAGGGTCCTCCTTGTTACCTAGCTCCTCTGTAGCTGAGACTGTAGCCTGGTTATTCTTTGCTTTACATCTAACATCCATTTATATGATCAAAAATGAGGTTTGTCTTTCTGGGTCTGTGTTGCCTCTCTCAGGATGATTTTTTTTTCTAGTTCCATCCATTTGCCTGCAAATTTCATGATGTTTTTGTTTTTGTTTTTTAACTGCTGAGTAATACTCTATTGTGTAAATGTACCACATTTTCTTTATCCATTCTTCAACTGAGGGGCATCTAGGTTGTTTCCAGGTTCTGGCTATTGCATATAACAGTGCTATGAACATAGATGAGCAAGTGTCCTTGTGGTATGATTGACCATCCTTTAGGTATATACCCAGATTGGTATGACTATGTCTTGAGGTAGAGAATAAAGAAAAAAACAAAACAAAGCAAACAGGTAGACATCTCCTGAGGAAGGATACTATAAGCTGCTCTTGGCTTTCATATGCATTTGTAAATACGCATATGAATAACACATAAATATGCACCTGCAGACACTTGAACATGCATGTATGCTAAATAAATAAGCAAATAAATTTTACCTAACAACAGTTTACTAAATAGCACAAATAAATACTTTCTTGTCTGTGATTTCATAAATCCTCGTCAAAAATTTAAAAACATAAAGAAACAACCTATCGACACTGTCGTTGTAAGATCATAGAACAACACAGTCCTCATATGTTCATGGAGGTCCTAGTGTAAACACACTCCTGTGCCACAAACCCAGGAAAGTAGAGAGTGCACAGCTATATTTTGCATATTGCTTTTTACTTTCTATTCATTAGTTTAACATATATTCCTTCTACTGAGTGAAAAGGAGTCTTCCATGATACCAGCAGCAGCCTCAACAAGTGCTGTCATGTCTCTTATTTGCACCAAGTGGTGACATCAATTGATTGCCATACACCGTCTGGATTTGCAGACATTCATTCAGTCTGTGACAATTGGGTAATGAAGAAATCATAGAGCTGTCCTTCTCAGAGTGCATCCCTACCGATAAGTGATGGGTGACTGTATATACGCACATGTCCACACAGCCACACATACACAGCTACACAGCCACACACACACACACACACAGAGAGAGGGGGGGGGTTCCTACCTCTAACTGTAGATACAGAAGCAATGAAAACCCTTATCTTGTAGAGCACAGGCATTAATGTCCACAGTCAAAAAAGATGGTTGTGGCTGGAGAGATGGCTCAGTGGTTAAGAGCACTGTCTGTTCTTCCAGAGGTCCTGAGTTCAATTCCCAGCAACCACATGGTGGCTCCAAACCATCTGTAAAGAGATCTGGCGCCCTCCTCTGGTGTGTGGGTATAAATGGAAGCAGAAAGTTGTATACATAATAAATAAATCTTTAAAAAAAAATAGGGCTGGAGAGATGGCTCAGAGGTTAAGAGCATTGTCTGCTCTTCCAAAGGTCCTGAGTTCAATTCCCAGCAACCACAGGTGGCTCACAACCATCTGTAATGAGGTCTGGTGCCCTCTTCTGGCCTGCAGGCATACACACAAACAGAATATTGTATAATAAATAAATAAATAAAAAGATTGTTGTGGAAACAGGAGAATTTCTAGTTTGATGTCAAAATATGATGAGGTGGAATGGATTCGAGATGATGAAAAACAAACTAGAGCCAATTTATGCCGAAAAAGCAAGAACACTTGCAAAGTTTCATATCACAACATTACAAAGACCGAGGAGCCAGCTTAAAAATGTATCATAACCTGTCACAAGAATTTGAACATAGTAATTAGAAACATATGGGTCTGTAAGAATATTTTTTTAAAAAAGAAATTGATCATTTGAGGTAAATTTTTGAAAGCTAATTTCTTTGGAAATTGCTGATTATATAAACAATTAATCATTTAATTTATGCTTCCAGAAGAAACATGGATTGTTTGGGCATTGATAGAAAGTCCCAACTGATGGGCAAAATCTCTGCTTTTGACAAGAATGTTATTAATGGGGTCTGGAGAGGATAGTTAAGAACACTTGCTGCTCTTGCAAAGAATCTAGGTCCAGTTCCCAGCACCTGCGTCCACCAGAGGTGCACAGTTGCCTGTAGCTCCAGTTCCAAGGGCACCCATGGACTGCTTCATGAGTCTTCTGGCATCTTCACACATATGGTGTAAATGCACGCGCACGCGCACATACACACACACACACACACACACACACACAAATTACCCAATTTCACTCAGCAAGATAATCAGTAAGTTGATACAAAACCAAACAAGAACAGAACAAAAATGAAAGCAATCCCTTACTGAGTGCAGTGCCCACCTGTGAAAGAAGGACTGTGAACTTGTTTCTCGTCAGGCTAAAAATAAATTAATGACTCAGTGTGAAGTTACTGGAGGAAAATGGACAGAGCTGAACATGTACATTTTATTTCAAGTCAAATGTATGTTCTTGGATTGGATTGGATAATTGGGAGGGTTGCAACTAAATTTTTTATTTACTTATAGATTTCATATACCGCCCCCCAAGTAGATAATTCATCTGCTGTTTCATCTTGGAAGAAGAATGGAGTAGTTGCTCCTTCTGGCAAGTCCCACAATGCAGTGTGTCACACTGCACAGCCTATAGGCCTCCAGGACTAGTGCAACACTGGGGGGTGTGGGCTGCCTTCTTCTGGGGTGGACTCTTGGCTCAAGATCACTGGAACCAGGCACCAACGAAATTTACGAGGATTACATTAATGGAAATGGGTCTGTGCACATGCCCACCCTTCCCCACAATAATAGTAAATAAACAAAAAGTATTAAACCTTACTAGTTATCGGAGAAATGCAAATGAAATGAGATTTCATTTCACCTCAGTCAGAATAGCTATAACTAAGAAATTCATAACAGCACATTCTGGTAAGAATATGGACAAATGCTAGCAATGGAAACACACACTAGTCCAGGCACTATGGAGATTAGTTGGACACTTCCTTAAAAAATTCAAAATAGATCTACAGCACATACAGCACATGTGTCCCATTCCTGGGTAGCTACTGGAAGGACTCTAATTAATAATATGATGTAGGCATGTATGACATGAACGTAGAAGTGAAACCGCCTAGGGAATGAAGAGAAGTAATCACAGGCAAACGAAAAGGGAGGGGAGATATGGAGTAGAATAATTTCAATGTGTCTTTTATACTTCTATGAAAACGTCTATGAAATCCGATGCTATGTTTAATAATTATATACAAATGAAAATATTATTTAAAAGTAAAAAAAAAATAGGCCTGTGTTTCTCTGCCCGGCCTTTAGGTGTTCCGGAGGCTCCGTGCCTGGGTCTTAGCTTAGGATTGAGGGTATTATGCTGTTGTCTGTTATGAAGTTGCTTCCTCCAAGCTGGACACTGTCTTTACCATCCTGAGTCAGAGTACCTTTCCTCACCTGTATCACTCTCATAAGATGGGCCTATCAATTCCATCCTAGGAGAGTGGAAAGGGGAAGAAGGGCCTTCAGCCCTCTCCATCCCATATTAGCCATCCTCCTGGAAATGTGTAGTCCTGCCCTCGCTGTACAGGCTTGGGATGCTCACTCCCTTCCAAATAGCCATCCTCCTGGAAATGTGTAGCGTCCTGCCCTCGCCGCACAGGTTTGGGATGCCAGGAGTGTACAGGAGATGGAAAGTTGACTGGGTTTATGATTCCCTACTGCATCCTTCTTAAGTTGTTATTCATGCTAGCGTGGGATGTTTTGGTGATGCAGTTGTTTAAGACTAACCCTTACTCCTACAAATAACTCCAAATAAACTCACTGGTTCAACAAGCTGGCCTTGTGTGGGATGGTTTCTCTGTTCTTATCTGTATTTCTGTATATCACCCCAGGAAAAGTAATGAATGCCAAGTATTGGTTTATACTACTCCAACACTGAGCGCAGAGCAAACTTTTGGATTCATGCCCTCTCTTACATCCTTAGCAAATGCAGTCCTTAACCATCCTCTTGATCCCGGAGGTTGTGGTAGTTTGATGAAGGCAATTCCTTCATCGTGGTATAAGGCTGATACTACCTATAGTCACATTTGAATCTAATAACCACGAATTCATAGTCTCAGATGTGCACCAGGTTCATGCCACAGCTAGTCATGACTTAGGACAAGCACTCACCTAAAGAGAACCTAGAAATTCACAGAGTATGAGTCTTGCATGTGGCTTAAGAAGCTTCCATGCCTAAGTTGCAAGATATCTGGAGAAGGCCTACCTACAACTGGTATAAACTTTTGCCTCATTGCTTTGAGTTTCCGAGAATTTTCATTCCTCAGTTTTTTCTTTTTCTACAGATTATTTTAGTTCTCTGTGTTTTGTGTGTAGATTATAAGCTGCCTATATTTCATTTTTCACTCTGCTGAAATCTACCTTACATTGATAGAATTCAGCTAAATATATTTATATTTTCGAGATCCTGTAAAGAGGTTCCTGTGTGTGCCCGTCTCCGAGGGTGCAGCAGAATTCAGACTAACTTTATGGGTTAGCAAATAGAGTTGATAAGTTTTCTCATCTCTGAAGGTAGTCAAAGAATTAGTTCACCAAGCAATGATTAAAAATAACACCTGAGTTATTTCAGAGCCATTTGCTTAAAGAGGCTGGCAGAACTACTGAAACAATGTTCTTAAAAGCTTTTTCAGGCCTTCAACCCCCCAGAGATCATTCAAGGAGAAGAATAAAACTTTATCTGATGAAATTAGAGCTGGAGGAGAATGTGATAAGAAGTGTTTAATGGCTGTATTAAATAGAGACTCTGCTAAATGTCTCTGACATAGGTTGAGGGAGAACGACTTCACGAGATACTTCATAGTCGTTCAAGACTGGAGGGGGCATTCAGAACTGGTCAGATATCCACAAAGTTTTGAGGACCACATTAATTAAAGCAGTCCACGACAGGCGATGGCTCCCAGAGGAGCTGTGGCTCTCTTTAGATGACTTGATAGTTATTCATCATTCGTCTCTCTAGGCTATAGCGTGCTGATCTGAAGAATAGGAATAATAATAGTATCTACCTCAAGAGGTTTTTCAAAGGAGCAAATGAGAAAGTTAATTCAAATATCTCAGAATGTAGTCTAGAGTGAGTACTCAAAGAACTTGGCGTTCTCAAATCTGGTTAAATGGTTTTTCAAGCAAACGTGAAGTACCTACTATGTGCTAGGCAATGAGCTAAGACATAATCCATTGGTTAGGCTCCTTGTTGAAATCATTGAATCTATTTCAGCAAACTTAGCAGCAGGATAGTTTATTTCTTAAAAAGATACTTGGTAGTTAATGGAATATTTGGAAGGCAGGCTGTTGGTCATGATTGGCAGCCATCCTGTTAGTATCTACCACAGTACAGCTTCAGCAAGCATCTGCTGCTGCCAATGGGAAGAGGCCTCTCAGCGAGTAGCCATTTCTGGAAGTTAAGTGTTTATCTTATCGGAATGTATTCCACACGATTTTCCTCTTTCTGAGATACAACATTTAACCTTAAGTCTCTCTTGAGGTCGTTTGATTGGAGACCATTTCAAATGCCTAGACGTTCTACCTACAAGGGAATCTAACAGCATGTTTTAAGTTTCAACTGGATTTTAAAGTGAGTTTTTTTCATTTTATCAAATACCGTGATATCTACTGGACCTTGTCTTTAATTTCCACAAATCAGTTTAGTGATGACAAGAGTGTGAATAAATTGTTACAAAGCCAGGATTATTGAAGTTTCTAATATCTAACAAATATTTACTCTTGTTGCCGTCTGTCTGACGTCCGACATGGTGACAGGACCTGATTTAGTGCAGGAGACTGTGCACGGAAATGAAGATTTGGCAGATGCAAAGGTTCTTAAGAGGTGCTTTAGATTTTTCTCATGTTTCAATTCTGTAGCAGGAGAATTTTAAATTTTCCAGGGGCAGGAACTTCAGCTTAGATAATTAAGTTGAGAAGGCTTGCACATTGGACCGTAACACAGCTGCAGCCTGGTACAGCCATAGCTTTAGGACTTTAGCTCCAACACGAGCAGCAAACAGGTATTTGTCTTTATAACCCTTAGGCATTTGAAGGCATTTGGTACATCTGTTATAGACAGGTATGACCAATACAAGGAACTGGTGGAGGATACAGATACATACATCAGTACTGAAGGAATCATAGGAAACAATGCACGCTGAGATGATGTTAAGAACTCATCCTAGAGGAGGTGAGTTTAGGAAGAGTCTAGGGGACATTTAAGAATCATCTAGCCAGAGAGGTATTGGAAGGTGATTCAGAATGGAATATGCAAAGTCAAAGGATCAATTCCAGTGTTTCTCACACTGTGGCAATGTCGTGTCATGTGATATCTCTGCAAAGCAGTGACAAGTTCTGACAGTTCCTGTCTTACTTAACTCACCTTGATGTCTTGCTGTGCTTCTTAGTATCATCACAAAGATGAATGCTTATACAGCCTCACTCAAGGTTGATGTCTGGATAACTTCTTCTAAAATATCAAAGTAAACTCTTAGGTACTAAAAGTTTAAAAACTGATTTTCTACATGCTATCAATTTTATGTACCCTTTG
Organism: Microtus pennsylvanicus; assembly: GCF_037038515.1. Classification (NCBI taxonomy): domain Eukaryota; kingdom Metazoa; phylum Chordata; class Mammalia; order Rodentia; family Cricetidae; genus Microtus; species Microtus pennsylvanicus. Next base: position 53,416,345 of record NC_134590.1, on the reverse strand, counting down.
TCATTGACACCACAAGTCATCTCTGGAATATCTCTTCTCTTTTGCTTTGTAGGAACCCAAACCACAGTGTGAGGAACTACTGTGCACAGTTAAAAATGCCCCTCCTCCAGGCTCCTCTGCAGATATTTCCTGGTATCTATATGAGTAGATCTTGGCCACTGAAATGTAGAAATATCAAGTTCACCGGATGGTGCTTTCATAAAGGTTTTTATATTTTCTGATGAGAAAGATTGTCAGGCGGATTGATCCATTGCTTTCTACTTTCCTTTTCCTTCTTGGAAATAGTTTAGTACCTGGAAACAGAGAAGCTGCCTTGGGCTTACTGGGATAAATAGAATATATGCTAAGGATAACAAAGACAAAGCTAGAGGATCCTGTACCTTGAGGTCCTGTTTACAGCTTCTGCAGCCCAGGCTATATTTCTAGCTAAGATGAAGTGGGGGGAGGGGGTACTTGCTAGCTGTAGCTAAGCACAATCTAGCTGTATATATATTTCAGAAAACCCTAGGCTAACATCTGTGTCTCAAGTCTGGAGTCCAGGACATGATTGATAAAAGACAGACAAACACCACAACCAGAGATTTTTGCAAAACAGGTAGAAAGACATGGGTCTTCACCAGAGACAATGTAGGGAAACTTCTGTGAATAACTTGTGGCCATTGAATTATGTGGATAGCTTTTAGTCATTCTTTTCAATATCATAGCATAAATCTTGGTGCCAGATCTTATTACTAGATTTAATTACATTTGCTGCCAACTGGGAAAACTAAAAGTCTGGACTTGATTTTGCTCAACTATAAAATGCCATAGATGTTACAAGTTTTGAGGGTTGTTATAAAACTAGCTTGTAAAACCCTTGGGATTTCTGAAGCAGAAGCAGTTTTGTTGGCCACTGGGGTCCCGAGAGAGCTGCAGGTTGGAGCCTGGTCACCAGACCAAGGTATCTGTGTTAGTCATTGCCCTAGTTAGCTTCAACCATCAACCTGACACAGCCCATGGTCTCATAACGTCTTTTTCTCTTATGTGAGAATCACCTCAAGAGGAAAGTATCATTGAGAAATTCTCCGTTAGCCTGTGGGATGTCTCTGAGGGTGGTTCTGATTATTGGTTGATGTAGAGGGTCCAGCCTTTTATAGGGATACTCTTCTGTAGGCAGGAGGTCTTGGCTATCCAAGAACAATAGTTAAGTATGAGCCTGTGGACAAGACAAAAAGCAGGATTGCTCTGTGGCCTCTGCTTCAGGTCCTGCCCTGATTTCCCTCAGTGGTGAACCATGGCTTAGACCTATAAGCCAAATAAACTTTCCCTCCAAATTGATTTTTATCTCAGCAACAGAAAGGAAACTAGTTCGGTTTCCAACACTGACAAATATCTGAGAAGATTAACTTTAAGGAAGAATTGATTTTTGCTTCTTATTTTCAGTCAATAGTTCCTTGCTTACAAAACTGGTCAATTCATGATGTCAGGAAAGTAGAGAAAGAGGTGAGGAAGGGACCAAGTTCTAAACATTCCCTTCAAAGTCATGTGTTCAACCGCCTGCTTCCTTCAACTAGAACTCATCTCCCACTGTCTCCATCATCTTCCGATGGCACCATCAACGAGAAACCAAGCCTGGAGACACACGAGCCTTTGAGGGATGCTCCAGCTCCAAACCTGAACAACATAACCCGAAGGTTTCACTCTCAGCTTCGCCCTTACCTCCTGAAAGGGGAGAGTGACTGGGGATCGAATTAATCACCAATGGCTAATGAGTTAATCAATCACATCTTTACTACAAAACCTCCATAATAACTAATGATGAAGATCAAAAAGCCTCTGGATTTGTGAGCACGTCTGTTTTTGGGGAACTCTCCTTGGGCTTAGGACACCTTTCTGCATTTTGCACTCTGGGCCAATTCATCTTTAGTTCATTCTTCTCCTTTATAATAAACTAGAGGTACTAATTTATTTCTAGCATTTCCCTGAATGTTGTGAGCCTTTCCTTATAGCAGTCTATCACACTTAAGTGGGAATCCTAGCGACTTTATATCTGTTTTCAAGATTGTTTGCCACCTAAACTAGGGGGAATTTTTGTGATGATTGGCCCTCAACCTGTAGGTTATGTGTTAACTCTGGCTACTTGGTGTTAGAATCGAATTAAATCATAGGGTACCTAATGGGTGTCTGAAGAGAGTTTCTTGGTATAGAAAATCCTCAAATTTGTATTAAAAGTGTTAAGAGGAAATATTTTGCCTTTAGCCCTGTTGCTGCATGAGGTCACGTGATGGTCAATCATGTTAATTTGACAGAATCCAAAAGTTGCCTAGGAGACAACGCTCTCAGCCAACATGTAGGCGGTGATCTAGTAGGCCAGCTGAGCTGGAAAGACACGCCTGCACTGTCCACAGCACTACTCCATGGGCTGAAGCACTCACATTTCACTGCTTCCTGACCACGGATGCCACGTGGATGCCACCACGAACTCCCGACTCCGTGACTTGCTGGCTTTGACAGACTATACCCTAAACTACAAGCCCAGAGACAGTGCTTCCAAAGTTGCTTTCGGCAGTGTTTATGGTACTTTAAATGAGAAATGTCTGCCCCCCCCCCAGACTCAGGCATTTAAACACTGGTCCCTGATTGGTAGTGCTGTTTGAGGAGGTTTGACCTTTCTGGAGGAAGCAGGTTACTGGGAGGGGGCTTTGGAGTTTATAACCCACATCACTTCCAGTTTGCTCTCTTTGCTTCATCCTGAGGTTGAAGGTGAGAGCTCTCAGCTTCCTGCTCCAGCCAGCATGCCTATTGCTTGCTGCCATGCTTCTTTGCTGTGGTAGATTCTTTTTTTTTTAATTTCAGATTATAATTCGATGACAGCATTTTTTTCTTCCTGTTCCTCCATTCAACCCTCCATTCCCCCTTTGGACTCGCCTGCAAATCCTAATTGTTATTTCATGCATGTAAGTATGTGTACATACATATATATTCTTAAATATAACCTGTTCAGTCCTCATACTGCTACTTGTATGTACGTTTTTAGGGCTCACCATCTGGCACTGGACTGGTGCAGTCTTCTCAACTTACTGGAACTGCAAGCCCAAGTAAAATCTTCCTTTTGCATGCTGCCCTGGTCATGGTGTTTAATACAATAGCAGAGAAGAAACTAGCATGGGGTATTTTGTCACAACAACAAGAGAAATAACAAACACAGTCACATTCATAGGTGCTGGGAATCGGGACTCCAGCATCTTTTTGGAGAATATGATTCAACCTGTAGTAATATCCATCTCTCTCTGTCATTGCCGTGGCACAGCATACATTGTTATGTACAGAGAACAATGCTTTGGAGGGTGAAGAACTGTAAGGCATGTCAGTTCATATGTTAAAGAAAGATCGTGCACAGCCTGAGGAAGTAGGGAGGCAGAGATGGAGCACTGCTGGACCATGACACTCTCCTAGACTGTCATGGATACTGCCACCCACCCAGGAGACAGTAGGACTGGCCGCCACTTCCTTACTTTGTTCTCAGTCTTCAATAGTCAATGAACAATCTTAATTAGTCCCTGTGAAAGTTGTTAGAGAAAAAAATGTGCTAAACTCTAACGAAACAATAGAGCCAGAAGGTTAGAAAGGCAGAGAGCTCATACACCAATGTCTGATAACAAGAGTAAGCACAAGAGACTTTGCCAGAACCATACCTGAGTGCAAGCAGCACTGAAGTCTTATGCAATTAGCAAGCCCATAAGGACATCTGTCCAGCAGTAGCCTGTCCAGCCTGGGACTGGTGCCATGTTTGTTATTGCTTCTCAAGGTCAAGGATAATTGTTTCACAAAGCTTTTATAATCCTGTCAATTTCACCTTTAAAGGATCTTGTCTTCAGTTGCCTCTCTGATTTTGCCCACTTTGCTACTGCATGTGTGCACCCACTACAATATTCCTTCCTGAATCAAGTTATTCTCACTATAGAACCTCTCTCCACTTAGTTTAGAATAACATGCCTTACAGTCTAGCTTTGTCATGTGGTTGGATGCTCAGGGCCAGCCATTTGAATATATATAGTAGTTTTTAAAAAAACATGAATGTGACACATGTTCATCTCGAGTCCAGAAATCAATATAAGTGTCCTCAGGAGCCATTTACATGGTTTTAGAGGACATATTATCTCACTGAATCTGGAATTTGCTGGTTGGTTGCCAGGCCAAGGAGATCTAGGTATCCTTTTGTCTCTGTGTTGTGATTAAATGTGCGCTGCTCTCTTTGATGTCTTTTACATAGGGGCTGGAAATTGAATCCTTGCTTGGGCTACAAACACTTTCCCAACAAGACTATCTCTGGGCACATAGGCCTCTTTCCTCACCCAGGGCTTTCTGACCTTACATGATACAATAGTAACAATAAACTAGCAAGCTTATACTAATAACAAAGGCAATTGGACCCCTAGAAAGAAGTCTAAGACAGTGTTTGTCTAGCTGATGAGAGGATTAGCTTGAGTTGACATGGCTTTCTGTGGAGCATGGCAGTTGATTAACTCGGATGCTGGAGAATTCTCTGCAGTATGAACTCTGTTTGTCATGGGAAACCTTGAGTAAACAAGCAATGAAAATGCCAGACAAGCAATTCCATCTTTTCTTCCTCGACAAGGCTTCCTATTTCTTGTTCAGCTTCCTTAATTGCTTTATAGGGAAGATTATTATTATTTTTTTCTGCTAGAGTGAAATGTTTTAAATATCGTCGATTTAAAATTGACTAAGGAGGTCAGTACTGCCTGATCCAGCTTAACTCACGGAAGAGCCAATCGCAGCAGATTGCACACAGACTCAGCTGGCTGCCGGGCACAGATTTTATTTTCAAGATGACAGTTCCATTTCAGCCCATTTTGCCCACACTTGGAAGGGGAAAGGGTTTCCTATAAAATTAACTGAGTACCATTCCTTTTTCTGTCTCTGCTTTCCCAATTAAGGATTCAGCTCTGAGGCCCCCTTTCTCTCCAGGTCTACCTGAACCAGCAGACTCAGCTGTTTGGAATTCTACCCTGAGCAGCAGAGTTCAATGTTCCTTGGTAGAAAGCCAGGTTCTTCTACCTAAAAGTGCTGTGACTTTGGATAGTTCGTCTCCGGGCTTCAACTGTTTGATGGTGACCAAGCATAAAATAATAGCTTCAGATTGACCTGTGTTTTAGACACCCAATAAGCTTGCCATTTCTTTCTTGCTTATTTGTGAAAATTTCTTCCCAAGTTTTTGGTTTTTGTGGTTCCCAGATGACACTTGCTTCTCTCTGTCTCTGTCTTTGTCTCTGTCTGTGTGTGTGTGTCTCTCTCTCCCTCTCACACACACATGATCTATCTATCTATCTATCTATCTATCTATCTATCTATCTATCTATCTATCTATCTATCTATCTATCTCTACTAGTTCATTCATCCATCCATCCATCTACCCACTCACCTACCCCTCCATACTTTAATCCTTCCTTCTTTTCTTGTTCTACCACCTAAACTTATTCCCCTGACATTCTGCCTCATCTATAAGCTTCCCAGAGATTTGGAATTTATTTGATAATTCGTGGAAATGTCTATAGAGTTAGCAGATAAACTATTTTCAAGCTAGAAAATAAGATTTTAACCTGAGTCTCACAGTTTACTGACGAAGAGAAGTTGAATTACGTGGACAATGCTATATGGTTTAGTGGAAACACCATACATATTTGTTCAGGCTCTCCAGTTCACCAACAGTGACTCTAAGTGGACTGTTTTTTTCTTACTGGTATCATCATGAGGAAAGATAATTATGAATATAGTGGTGGTTATGATGAATACATTAATGTAATGATGTTGATAGCTGCAGTGATATTTTTTTAAATTCTCTACCATACGCCTGATGCTTCACATTATTTGTCATCTTTTATGATTTTTGTTGATACAGAAGTTGAGACTTAGAAAAGTTGAGGAATTTCCTAAGGAAACACATCTGGAAACTGGAAGCAGCAAGAGGGAAGCAGTGCTTGGGATTTGAAGTCTACTTTGTTCACAGTTAGACTCCTCCCTCCTCTTGTGAGAATGAAGAAACTCACTCGGTTATGAAAAACTCAGAGGAGCAGTGAAAGCAAAGCAACTTGTGTTCTACAATCATACAGAGACCTAGTCAGTCTAGCAAAAATGGACCGGCACTGATTTGGAATGAACCAGTGGTTTCTGAAGTCTCTGATGATGAAAAATTCCTGCCCTGTTTTCCCATAGGCTAGCACTACAATCTTTGCAATCTTCTAGCATAACCTTCTGCCTCCTAATTCCCCACCCCATTGTTTCAGGCTGCAAAGGCTTACCTGGTGTTTGTTCTGAGGCTTGAGGGTCCCTATTTTCCTCTTCGCGAACTCAGTTATATAGCGGACTGCCTACAATGATCAACTCTGGAATGGACTGAGAATGCCCAGACAAACAGGCACCAGCTTCCAGCTAGAGAACACAGTGGCGCAGTGTCTCTTCTTTGTGATTCTCTGATGGTCTCCACACATACCTCATTAACAATGGACCATACACTGCTCTTCTAGTCAGGCCAGGGGGTGATGATGAGGAAAAGACATGAGGATGGTGTACTTAACTCTTCATAACAACCCAATACTGTCAGCACTCTGCTTGCCTGCTTTTTAGATGTGAGTACAGATGCCTAGAGACTACGGTAAGAAACTCGTGCCGAGGTTAGAACTTTGCAGACTTTGTATACTAGAAGCCTGACCCAGGCCCTGTGCCTCAGAGTCCTTACTCACGACCACTACACAGGGTGGCCTGTGTTTGAAAAATCAGACAGTGTTGTAGGCTGGGCTCTGTAGACTGAAGCAAGATGTAGGATGAGTCCCTTTGGAAAGAGGCATGCACACACATAGATAGTGATATCTTTACACGAAGCTATTTTTGTATCTAATAACAGTTAGGATCACCATCACCCACCCTCATCCTTGTCTAGTACATGGTCAAAACAACATCTGTCTTGACAGTGAGCCCGAGCAAACTGATCACCACTGAGATCTCAGTAGCCTACTCTGAGTTCATGAACAGCATGGTCAGCAACTTTTAACAGGACTGCTTGTCCAAATGATCACAAACATCAGGGAGGCTGAATGATGGAGGGGAGGTTCTGGGCAAGAAAGAAACTACTGTTTGCAGATTAAACCTGTGGGGAAAATTTTGACTTCCAGAAAATTGGTATGGCTGCCCATTATTATTATTATTATTATTTTTTGCTATCAGTTCTTTTATCGTCTAACTTCTAAAAGTTGGAATGTTGTAAATACTACAGCCTTCATAATTGTGCCAAAAGTAATATGATAAAGAACAACTAGCCTTAGGATTTGGGGAGTTATGGGGTTTGGGGTGTGGTTTAAGTGCCTCTCCCACAGTACTGGGACTGAAGGCTGGGTCCAAAGGGATAGTATATGGAAGGTAGTGGAACTTTTGGGGGTAATACCAAGAATGAGACCTTCAGATTGCTGGGAGACAGGAGTATTGGTCATGTGACTGCTGTGGAAGCCCTAAGGGATGGTTATAGAAAAGGTAACATTGGCAGGGTTGGCTAATTTTATGTTAACTTGACACAAGCCAGAGTCATTTGGGAAGAGGGAACTTCAGTTGAAAACTCCACCAGACTGGCCTGTGGGAAAGCCTGTTGGTTGTTTTAGTGATTGCTAATTGATGTCTGAGGGCCCAGATCACTGGGGGCAGTGCTTCCCCTGGGCAGGTGGTCCTGTGAATTAGTAGAAAGCCGGCTGAGCAAGTCAGCAGACGGTATTCCTCCATGGCCTTCTGCTTCCGTTCCTGTCTCCAGGTTTCTGCTTTGAGGAACTGTGTAGACTTCTGTTTCTAGAAATGACTCTATTGAGGTTGTTTTGTTATCGTGATGACATGCTAACACAAGATGGTGTGATGGAGACCAGGAGTAAAGAGGTGGGCTGTGGACCCATCAGAGCAAATATGAGCTGCTCATCAATTCTCAGTCTAAGGACCACGCAGCTATTCCAACATGAGCCATGCTTATAAGGCCTCTTTAGAATTAAGGACTAAAAAGGCATAAGGAATTCACAGAAAAAGCACTGTGCTTATCACCACTAGTGCCATGGAAGAAGAAAGAAAGGGTGGGAGCATCCAAATCCTAGAGTTGTCCCATCCATTGCTGCAGCCACTGGTCACCTGTGGTCAACAGGCCCAGTCAAGGAGCTGCGTGAGAAGTACCCACTAAATTTCGCAGACTTAATCTGTAAAGGAGTATAAAATCTATCATTATTGGTTTAAAACATTGGGGAATGTGGAAATTCGAATATTTTTGGTAGAATATTTTGGTAAATTTACTGCTAAAGTTAATGCTAACTTTATCTTTATGCCTTTTAAAGTGGCTATCAAAGATGCAAAATTACCTAGGTGATTAGATATTCTAGCTCTTAAAACACTTCTGTTAGAATATACTGACTTAGGTAGATGGTTGGAGCAGAAGGCTCAGGATCAGGGACCCAAACTTGTGTGAAATAAGATAGGTTGGTTGTTACTGTGTTCTCAGAGCTTGGAAGCCACTGAGCTACCCACCATTTGTGGGAAAACCATGAGATGAAACCAATACACTATCAAGGTGAGAAGCAGTTGCTTAGTAACAGATTTGAAAAAGAAAGGCACAGGATGGTATTTATTTTCCTTTGATTCTGCTCCACCAACTACAAGTTCTTTTTAGCATCTTTTGTTGTCAGGATCCTAAAGAGAATTGTTTATAGAGTAATAGTACCAGTTCAGGGTAGCCTCAACTGATGCTCAGGGTCAGTAGTTTAATACCCAGAACAACTGGGATTGCAAGAATGACTCGTTTTTGAAAGAAGTAAGTGCTCTAGGTTGTTAGCAGTGGGATTCCATTTCCTAGTTCTATCTTGGGCTAAGCAAATTCTAAAATATTATGTAGCTCAAACAATGCACATCTTAGGGTCACATTGCCCATGGGCAACAATATGGAACTGGGTAAAGATGTCTAGAAGTATCCTCCAGCTTTAGCTGGTTTTATGAGCCTTTAATACATATGTAATAATAGAGAAGGTTGGATTTCTCCAGGGAGAAATCACTATGGACTACAACCCACCAAGGTGTCATGGAGGAGGAGAGGCCTGGAGATAGTTTATGAACAATTTTTTCTTGTAAGCAGACCATCACACAATGCCACTAGTCAGTTACCTGCAAGTTTGGCATCTCATTTTCCCATCTAACTGCAAGTGCCCATTGGAATTATCAGGTTGATGAACTGAGCTCCTGATCAAGGTCTAAACAAGGAAAGCTATGGATAGTCTCTCCCAGAACCCCTGAGATAAATACATAGTGGCTTTCAGATGCTGGAAAGTGTGGGGGTAGTGTGATTGTATGGGAATGAAGGAACACACAGGCACAGCTGAGACTGCTGAGTGACTATGTCTCTCTGCTGAGGACTTTTCTTGTTCATATTAGGAGTGACTCTCAGAAGTAGTGTTTCCATTTCTAACTGCTTGTGTTTCTTTAGTGATAAGAGAGGAGTAGCAACATGGAATAGACATCTTGGAAATTAAAAATGCAATCTTAAAGGTCTAATAAGGAAGACCCTTTAAGTGTGCGTGAGAAGGCTATTCTTGGTTGTCAACTTGATTGTATCTAGAATGAACTACAATCCAGAGATGAAGGGCACACATGTGATCTTGAGACAGGAAGGCACAGGCTTTTGACCCAGATCTGGGGATGGGATGGCACATACCTTTAATCCAGATCATGCAGTGGGAATGCATACCTTTAATCTGGGACACACCTTCTGCTAGAAGCATGTATAAGGACAATGGAAGAATTCTCCCTTCTTCACCTGCATGACCTCAAATTGCCAGCACATCCATTTCTTCACTGCCATTGGAGCCTACTTCTTTGGGATCCCAGCATACAGAAAAGACCAGCTGAGACACCCAGCCTTGTGGGACCAAGCAATTACTAGATTTTGGATTATCCACTCACAACTACAAATTGTTGGGTTAGTTGGACTATAACCAGTAAGTCTTTCCAATAAATTCCACATATATGGATATATATATATATATATATATATATATATATATATATATATATATATTCTATAAATTCCATTATTCAAGAGAATCCTGACTAACACAGTGTTCTCATAGCAACCAATATGTAGCATTTCTTAGAATTCTAAAATGTTGAAATATTGTCCAGACTGCCCTATTACTCAAGGTACCTCTGAGTTCCATAAAAACATAAAAATACTCCCATGAATCTAAAAGGATGACCCCAGCTAAGACTCCTAGCAATAGTGGACCTGAACTGGTCATCTTCTGTGATCAGATTGATGAAACCCCAATTGTTATTGGAAATCTTTCATCCAGTAACTGATGGAAATAGATGTAGAGACCCACAGCAAAGAATTAGGCTAATCTTGGGGAATTCTGCTAAAGAGAGGAAAGAAGGATTGTAGAACATCACAAGAAAACCCACAAAACAACTAAGCTAGACTCATAGGAACTCACAGAGTCTGAACTAACAACCAGGGAGCCTGCATGGGACCAACCTATGACCTCTACATATATGTGACAGTTGTGTAGCTTGGTCTACTTATGGGACTCTTAACAATGGGAGAATTGGCTGTCCTTAATGCTTTGACTAGCTCCTAGAAGTCTATTTTTCATGCTTGATTGCCTTGCCCAGTCTGAATACAGGCAGAGGTGCTTAGTTTTATGGCAACTTGATATGACCTGCTTTGTTGATAGCCATGGGAGGCCTGCCCCTTTCTGATCAGAAACAGAGGAACAGTGGATGGGAGGATGAAGGAGGAAATGGGAGGATAGGAGGGAAACCTTTGATCATGATGTAAAATAAATAAAGGAATTAAATAAAAAGAACATAAACATAATAAAGCAAGTGTTACAGTTAAGAAATGTTCATAATAGTGTATCTTCATTGTGTGAAATTGCAATAAAGAGCAAAAAAGTCATATTATTTATGCAGGCAAACCTTCAACAGCAAAAGTTGTGACCACTGTGTGTGACAGGCACTTTGTTGATATGGGAAAGCCATCAATCCTGTAAGTAGAAGACATGGACCAGAAACCTGATTCAAGCAATGGCAATATGCTCTGCAGAAGGCATAGGTTTTGCTATTATCTGAGTTTTTGGGTATAAGCTGTGGGTGATTATAATTCATTCCCACAAGTAAAGAGGTTTATTGAGATGGGTGGACACTAGCAACTGTGAAGGGTTTTCAAATTTAGGCTTTGCTCTGGATAGCAATTCTCAACATTTTGGGGCCAGTACTAAGTCTTACGATTCAAAGAAGATAGCAGACATATTGTCTGAGCTCCTGCTGTGAACAACAGTGGCTCACCATGTAAACCAAAGATGGTTCACCCAACAATTAGATGTAGGACAGTCATTCTCCCACTTGACACTTTGGGGGTGAACCCTTGTAAATAGAGACCCCATGGTGACTGGCAGCAATATCAGACATTCAATTCTTACCTTTGTAGAAATATAAGATCAAGATGAGTAAAGAGAAGTTGCCTCATTTAGGAAAGAAACCTACCTTGTGAGTAGACACCTTATATGCTCTACAGACCCCCTTCTAGGCCCCACCTCACAAAAGTTCTGGAGAAAAACCTTCATGCATGAACCTTAGAAAACATTCAACATCAAAACTACCACAAAACCTTTAAACTTAAGGCACATGGAGGGGTATGCATGAGTTAGGGTTCTCTAGAGGAACATATAGGATGAACAGGTATTAAAAGGGCAGTTGTTAGGCTGGCTCAGAGGATATGAACAGGGTATTCCAACAATGGCTGTCTGGATCATGGAGAGGCTGAGAACCAGCTAGCCACTTAGACTATGATGGTGGATACTTTGGCACCCCCAATTTTATCATGGAGAGGCTAAGAATCAGGTTGCTGCTTAGACTATTACAATGCTTTGGTAGCCTCAATATAAAGCAGAAGTCCTAAAGGATTCATGAAAATCCACCTTTCTTCATACATCATGTCAGAAAGCTGATGAAGCTGGGTTCTAATGTCAAGAATTGCAGTAGCAGCTACAGCAACAGCATAGATACACTTGCTTACAAGTAATAAAGGCAGGCAAAAAGTAATAGCTCATCCCTTGAACCTTCTGACATCTGGACCATCCACTCTCAGGGAAGGTCTTCCCAAATGGTTAATTCCAACCAGCTCCCAAATAATGACATGGAGACTTATTCATTATGAATGCTCAACCTTAGTTTCAGCTTGTCTCAATAGCTCTTATAACTTAATTTAACCTGTCTCTATTCATCTATGTTTTGCCTCATGTCTTTGTAACTTTCTTTCGTCCTGTATGACATACTTTCCTGCTTCCTCCATGTCTGTCTTTCTGTCCTCTGGTGTCTCGCTGGCATCTCTTTTATTTCTTCCCCCTTTTCCTCCAAGCCTAAGTTCCTCCTTCTATTTACTCTCCCTGACTAGAAGCTCCTCCTATACCTGCTTCAACACTATTAGCGATTCAGCTTTTAATTAGACCAATCAGGTGCCTTAGACAGGCAATGTGAAACAGTAATACATCTTTACATAGTTAAACAAATGCTCCACATCATAAACAAATGCAACACATCTTTACATAGTTAAAGAGATGCAACATATCTTTTTATAGTTAAACAAATTTTCCACAACCTGAATTCTTACAAGTGATACCCTCACAGACATGACCATGTCTTGTTAGTTGATTCTATATCTAATTAGCCTGACAACCAAGATTAACTGCCAGAGTAGATTATTTTGAAGTGATGCTCATATCATAGTACTGGGAATTGAAATATGATGAATATCCAGAAAGATGGATTTCTTGAGAAACTGATTTTAGACATGATTTTTGGAACTGGGGTGTTGGAATCCTATAGAGGAATCTACTGGGCTTTCTGCACTCTTCTCCCTGCAATGGGGTCTTACTAGTGGCGTGAGTTTGAGAAGCGAAACTAAGAGCATCCTTTTCCTTCTTGTTCCAGTGATGGCTGAAAATCCACCTCCTACTTGGTCTTCCATCATGTGAAGAAGCAGTCTTCCTGGGATGCTCACAATGCTACAATGCCACCTTGTCTTCTTTTTATTAAGTTTATAAACTATATCATAAAAATATTGCAAGCAAATAAAATATCACACACAAAAATTAACCAGACCCAAAGTCTATACAACTCAATGAACTTCTTTTATTAATTATATAATGTCAGGTGATGGGTGTCTGAAGACTATTGTTTGACAAGCATATTTTGTTTTTTTATTTAATTTTCACAATTCATAATTTTCCCTAAGTATACATTTATATTGTCTTAAGGGTAATATAGGAGTAATAACTATCATAAGGACTCAAACCAGAGGAGATACAGGTGCATATATTTGTAGAAAATCATATTTTACGACACATGTATTTAAAATGTGTTGCTGCAGACAAAGGGGAGTGCCCTCTACTTTTGGATAATTTCCATCTGAGAGAGGTGCACACCTGCCTTTCTCCTTTTTTAATCTGTTCAGCTCTGTGAGCCCACGCTCTCTGCTTAGCATTAAAAGTTGCCCTTTGATTACGATATCATCTGAAAATGGATTCCTACATTGAACACTAACACAGTCGCAGTTGCATGGCCTGCAAAAATAAGGAAGCATGCTTCTCACTCTCCCAAACACAGCAACTGGAGTTGCATTATTTCACCAACTCATGCTCACTCTGAGGAGGTCTTCAGCCTCCCTAGAACAAGCCTCCGTTTCTCATGCATGAGGAACCAAATAAAGGTTCTCTGGCCTCTGAGTACCTTATTCCCCTTGCTCCTTTTCCATGTGAACTGGGTATCCATGGAAACAGCTGAAGGATTAATACACAAAATAGACAATCATCCCTTTCTCTCTGGACAATACAGTACAAATAGCGATTGTGCAGGAAAGATATGAATTCTTGCAGCAAATTAGAAGGTACAGTTGGAAAATACAGGCAGGAGGGAGGTGGTCAAGGTTACATCTCCAAACACGTTCTTGATACACACAGTGCATCTGTCATACATGAACCCATTAGGTTCCATGAAAACTTCATCTGGTCATTTAAAGCACAATTTCTTAAACTTTTATCTCACTCATGACTTCTTCATTCTTAAAAGATTTTCATTGATCCTAGTCATTTAAATCTTTAAATTAGATATACAAATCAAATAGTCATTTGAATAAATCATGAGAAAATTCATTTTAATTTAAGTCTTTGGTATACATAGTGGTATACGTAGTGGCTAAAAATTTGCCCAGTAATGAGGTAGGTGTTATTAATTTTTACATAAAGAATTAAACTTTGGCTGAATATATGGGACTTCAGGATACAGAGCATCTTCAATACTTTTCAAAGTTGGTTGAAAGTTTGATTTCATATTTGTTAATATTCAGAGTGTTGCTTTGCCTAACATAGGATAAAGTGAAAGAAGTAAGTTTAGGCCCATCTCAGACATTGTTAGAAATCTTGTTCTAATCCCAAGCCCAAACGCATTGAATGATTCTCTGTGAAACTTAAGTCAGCAAATCAAACAATACCTGAGGTGAGATCCCAATATTCCAAGACAATCACATCCAAAAAGGAACAAGGTAGCAAAATATCACAGACCACAGTTTTCTGTACTTAAACCTTTGCATTTCCCTAGAGCAGAAGACTCTACACACACTGCAGCTCATAACAGTCTGTGGCCTTTGAGCTGAGCTGAGGTGACTAGGCAGCACTCACTGTATCATACCACAAATGCAATACAGAGGGCATATGCTGTATTCTCAGAACCAAGGCTGCTGTGGAGGATCCAACACGGTCGGGGGGGGGGGAGGGGGCTTGCTGACAGAAGCACCTCAGACTCACATAGTTCTGACTGTGAATTAATTTTTGGTTGCCTTTTACCCTTCCTCAGATTTTCATGACTCCTGCCTTCAGTCCAAGGGTTGTGACTCACAGTTGAAGACGGTGTGGTTTAATGAATCTGGGCCTCGGGCCTACTTGGCTTTTTGGCGATACTGGTGACTGTAACCCAGGCTTGAAGTGAGCAACAGATGGTAGAGTCTAGCCTGCCATGCTAGCTTGTGCCATTCATGCCCCATGTCAGCATGGCAGAAACACACTCTGGGATTGTGGTTGACATTGTAATCTGAGATGAATACACATCCCTGTAACATAATATAGAATTATGTAGTAACATAGCACAGGAGATGGTATTCATGGAATAATTTTGATGTTCTGAAGAGCTACAGATATATTGTCTTATCTAGTAATTTTTGTATTTTTTGCATTTAGTGTGTGTGTGTGTCTGTGTGTGTGTGTGTGTGTGTGAGAGAGAGAGAGAGAGAGAGAGAGAGAGAGAGAGAGAGAGAGAGAGAGAGAGAGAGAGGTGGTAATCAGAGGATTATTTAATTGAAAATAAATTTAGGGGATAAGAATTATGATATTCATTGGAGACATGAGGTCTAGAGAAATGACATGGCTTTGAAAACCCAGAACTGTGTAGAGGAAGAGGCTGGACTTCATCTCAGGCCTGGCTTTACTGCCCATGTGCGGAAGATCTCACCTCTTATTGGATTCTTTTATGTCAATTAGCAATGTCAATTAGCAATGATCAGCCTGATAACATTAGGAAGTGAATTAGCAGAATAATTCTTGTTAATGTATAAAAGGAAAAGGTACATTGTATCATCTGTTTAGTGGACAAAGTGGCCTTGGCTGAAATTTAATTTCCACTAGTAATTACATTTAAAACATCAGGAAACACTGGAAGACTTCTTTTAACACATTACAGAATTGACAGCATCAAAGTAAACCACAAAACTGTTGTCATTAAAGCCGGGGAAAATTCAAAAATCTGCTGTTTCCACCACCCCTCACTACAGTTTAAGCTTTGGCGAGCTCACAAAATAAAGAAATGAAAACAAATGTATATCTATGGGAAGAAAAAGAACTATCAGTGTTTACAGAAGAGTTGATTATATACATTTTAAAACAGCACAGGGGAGTAAAATAAGAAACTATTAAAACTAGTTGGAAAAGCCATAAAGTTGTCTGATTAAGGTATCAATGTTCAGGGAAAAAATAGAATGGAAATGAATCTATCAGTCTTATGAACAATAACTTCACTTCCCAAACAGCGTGCATATATTAACTGTTTTTCTCTGCTGTGATAGCTACTTAGTTGAACATCTTGAAATGTTAAGTGGTTAAAAATACTTTGCTTAAATTTCTGTTAATTTTAAAAATATGATTACCTTGTGTGTGTGTGTGTGTGTGTGTGTGTGTGTGTGTGTGTGATAATGACACCAGCTGTCCTACTTTCAGAGATATCCAAAAGCAGAGGACATCTCTCTAGTGGGAAAACTAAACAAGTCACCTGGAGCTTCACAGGTGGAGTTGGTTCATTCCCTCCATTATGTATTTGAAAGGAAGGAAAAAAAGAAAGGAAGGAAAAAAAGAATGGAAGGAAGCCTATATTGTCAAGAGTAGAGACACCTATTTAAATAATCAAGACAATTTACTCTCTTCTGTTTTTTTATTTATTTTTACCATTTACTTTATTTTTATTTACGTGTGTATATATATACAGGTTTCAGATGGCTCAGTGGTTAAGAGCACTGCCTGCTCTTCCAAAGGTATTGAGTTCAATTTCCAGCAACCACATGGTGGCTCACAACCATCTGTAATGAGAACTGGTGCCCTCTTGAGGAAGAGACCTGGTCAGTCATTCTCATCAACTTAGACCATGTAACACAATATGGACAAGTTCAACAGAACCCCCATAAGCAGGCTGCCCATGCATGCTTCAGCATTGCCAGGACATAATTTCATTTCATTTTATTTCATTCACACGTTTCTAAGGAGGCCAGAAGAGGGAGTCCGAACCCCTGGACTTGGATTTACAGGTTGTGCCTGCTAGTTTTTTGTCAACTCGACACAGGATAGTGCCATTTGAGAAGCAGGAACCTCAAATGAGAATGCATTTTCTTGACTGATGAATTGTGGGGAAGGGTTCAGTAAACTATCGATGGTGATACCCCTGGGTTGGTTGTGGTCCTGAGTGTTAAAAGAAAGCAAGTTGAGAAAGCCAGTAAGCAGCATTCCTCAATGGCTTCTGCATCAATTCCTTCTTGTAGGCTCCTGCCTGAGTTCCTGCCTTTAGTTCCTTGGATGATGAACTACACTTTTATGCAAAATAACTGGTTTCCTCCCTAAGTTGGTCATAGTGCTTTCACAGAAATAGAAAGTAACTAAGAAACAGGGGTTGCAAGCTGCGCCATGTGGTTGCTGGGAACTGAACTCAGGTCCTTTGGAAGAGTAGCAAGAGATCCTAACCACTTAGCTATCTCTCCAGCTCCATGATCTGATTTTTAAAAGAAATACTATGTTAATTTTTTTTTTAAGCTACAGTCTGGTGATGATTTTATGTTTTGATTCTAGTGGGGCTGGAAGGATAAAGAATGTCTCACACTTGTGACTGTCGATGGGTGTGGGGTTCAGTGAGAAGTGCCCATTTGGAGACTTCTCTTACTGAGACACTGACATGCTTCTTTGTTTGGAAAAACAAAACAAAACAAAATAAAACGGCAACAAAGAACCTCTCCAGATGCTCAGGGCAGAGACAAGACCCTCAAATCCAGACTTGACTGTCCCAAAGTGCAAATGTCCACCACTGTTTCTAACTGTTCTCTTGTAATTTCCCAATCTCCATTTTCAAGATAAGGAAAATTTCTGTTGGACCAGATGGACAAATCCTTGGGAGCCTGTGGTACGTTCCTGCTTGAACAGTATGTTGTGCCTTTTGGATCACAACGCCATGAAGGTAGTTATGGTATCCTGTGATGAAGGAGCAATGATGGTGTGAAAGGCAGGTACCCAAACTCAGAGTCTTCAGGAATTGTTCTGTATCTCATAATCTAAAGCTTGGTTGTTCCTTGTTATTTGGTTTTATCTCTGGATCTTACTTAGAATAGCAGCTCGAAGCTGTTGGTGCAATAGAGAGAACACAGGCTTGTAGTGATTCACACTCCCAAGCTCAGGCATCTACTCAATTACCCATCCACCTGATGTCATTAGGCATCTTCCTGAATATCTGTCTTTTTTCCTTTGTTTTCTCACCAGTTTGATAATGCTATTCATGCCTTCTTCCCTTTAGACAAGTATGAGGATTAGAAGCAATGTGTGCAAAGCATTTGGTATCCAAAGAAATGCTTCATACCAGGAGCTGTTGTGATTACTCACCAGCTGGCTTTGCTACGTTTCTGGACAAGTCTGCTTGAAAGAAGGGTCCTTCCAAGGGCTGGGGATGATCAGTGTTAATCTGGGTCTAAGGAAAACAGGACGGTAGGGCCACCTCATTTTTAAGGGCAAACAACTACCATTGAAAAGCTTATGATTCTGTGAGGGGAATGAATGTAGTTCCCTCCCTCTGCCCTGCTCCTTCAACAAGACTGCTCTGCAGAGGGCTCTTTCTCTCTCCTAAGCTTCTGCCTGGGAGCTTTCAGTAAAGCTTGCAAGTTTCCAGGTCCTGCTAGTACAGCTGGCAGGAGGGATTTGGCTTGTCCCCTATGGAGCCTAGGTTTCCCACAATTTCCACTATAAAATGACAGTGTTCATTTTGAGACAATGATGTCCAAGCTATACTTGAAATGTCTATTGCATTAAAATAATTTCACACTCATCCCTGAATCTCGAAGGATCTCTTTTAAGGCCTCCTTACTTTCATTGGAATGCAACAGAAGAATGTGTAGCCCCCCAAAGAGTGAACCACTACTTTGAACAAAGGACAATTTGAAAAGGGAGAGAATGGGCGGAACGCAACGCGGCCGGACCACCGGGCGGCGGAACGCAACGCGGCCGGACCACCGGGCGGCGGAACGCAACGCGGCCGGACCACCGGGCGGCGGAACGCAACGCGGCCGGACCACCGGGCGGCGGAACGCGGCCGGACCACCGGGCGGCGGAACGCGGCCGGACCACCGGGCGGCGGAACGCGGCCGGACCACCGGGCGGCGGAACGCGGCCGGAGGACGCCCAGCGCAGCCGGCGGGGACCCACTGGGACCAGAGCGACAGCAGAGGACACAGGCTGCTGGCGGCGGGAACCGTCCCAGCAGAAGAAGCAGGCTGCAGGGACCGCGCGCGCAACACCAAGAACAGATCGCCCCACTACAATTAAACCAAAGAGGTAGGCCTTCGGTTGGGGAGGTCTCTGGCAAAGGAGGAGCCGGGTCCTATTCCTGAAGACCTTTCTGAGGGGTGAGAGGGATCTTGGCCCCCGGCAGGAACCAGGAAACAGAGCAAGGGCATTTTGTAAGAGGAGCCCCTGGCCAGCAGGGGAACCTGAACCAGTTTTAAAAGACCCCTCAGATAGCATCGATAGGAGGAGATGGGCAGGCGCCAAGGAAAGAATTCACCCAATAATCTGAAAAACAACATGAAAACACCAGAACCCAACGATCTTACAACAGAAGGTCTCCAACACCATAACACAGAAGAAGTGGAAAAAATTGACTTTATGAAAGCTGTAGAGTCCCTTAAACAACATGTGAAAAATGCCCTTATAGAAATGGATGAGAAGTATAACCAAAAATTTGAAGAAATGAGTAAATACGTACATAATACCCTGGGAAACCAAGAAAGAACGATCAAACAGGTAATGGAAACAGTTCAAGAATTGAAAACTGAAATGGAAGCAAGGAAGAAAACACAAACTGAGGCCCAGCTGGATATGGAAAATCTAGGTCAACGAGCAGAGCCTACAGAAACAAGCATAATCAATAGAATACAAGAAATAGAAGAGAGAATCTCAGATTCTGAGGACAACATAGAGAAAATAAACGCTCTGATCAAAGAAAACTGCAAAGCCAACAAATTCTCATCACAAAACATTCAGGAAATATGGGACACAATAAAAAAACCAAATCTAAGAATAATAGGAATAGAAGAAGGAGAAGAGTCACAGCTCAAAGGCCCAGAAAATATTTTGAACAAAATTATGGAAGAAAACTTTCCCAACATAAAGAAAGATATTCCTTTGAATATTCAAGAAGCATATAGAACACCAAACAGACTGGATCAAAGGAAAACATCCCCTCGCCATATAATAATCAAAACACAAAATATACAGGTTAAAGAAAGAATACTAAGAGCTGCAAAGGAAAAAGGCCAAGTAACTTATAAAGGTAAACCGATCAGACTTACACCTGATTTCTCTATGGAAACAATGAAAGCCAGAAGGTCCTGGATAGAAGTACTGCAGAAGCTAAGAGACCATGGATGCAAGCCCAGACTACTTTACCCAGCCAAGCTTTCGTTCACTATAAATGGAGAAATCAAGACATTCCAGGATAAAAACAAATTTAAACAATACGTAGCCACGAATCCAGCCCTACAGAAAGTAATAGAAGGAAAATCGCAACCCAAGGAATCCAACATTGCCAACACTGCTTACAATAACTCAGGCATCTAGCGACCCTTCACTAGCACAACTCAAAGAAGGGAGACACACAAATTCTACTTCCAAAAACAATAAGAATATCTGGCGTAAACAACCACTGGTCATTAATATCACTTAATATTAATGGTCTCAATTCACCTATAAAAAGGCACAGGCTAAGAGATTGGATACGAAAACAGGATCCAACATTCTGCTGTTTGCAAGAAACACATCTCAACCACAAAGACAGGCACCTACTCAGAGTAAAGGGCTGGGAAAAGATCTTTCAAGCAAATGGTCCTAAGAAAAAAGCAGGTGTGGCCATATTAATTTCTAACAAAACTGACTTCAAACTAAAATCAATCCGAAGAGATCGAGATGGACACTTTATACTCATAACAGGAACAATTTGTCAGGATGAAGTCTCAATCCTGAATATTTACGCCCCTAATATAAAAGCACCCACGTATGTAAAAGAAATATTACTAAAACTCAAGGCAGACATCAAACCACACACACTAGTAGTAGGAGACTTCAATACACCTCTCTCAGCAATGGACAGGTCAATCAGACAGAAACCTAATAGAGAAGTAAGAGAACTACTGGAGGTAATGAAGCAAATGGACTTAACAGACATCTATAGAACATTCCACCCAAATAAGAAAGAATATACCTTCTTCTCTGCAGCCCATGGAACCTTCTCGAAAATTGACCACATACTCGGAAACAAAGGAAACCTCCACAGATACAAAAAAATATCAGTGTCCACCTGTGTCTTATCAGATCACCACGGATTAAAGTTAGAATTCAACAACAATCCTACCTCCAGAAAGCCGACAAACTCATGGAAACTGAACAGTCAACTACTGAACCACACCTGGGTCAAGGAAGAAATCAAGAAAGAAATTAAAGTCTTCCTTGAATTTAATGAAAATAAAGGGACAACATACTCAAACCTATGGGACACCATGAAAGCAGTGCTAAGAGGAAAGTTCATAGCACTAAGTGCCCACTTAAAGAAAACAGAGAAAGCATACATCGGAGACTTAACAGCACACCTGAAAGCTTTAGAAAAAAAAGAAGCAGATGTGCCCAGGAGGAGTAGAAGACTGGAAATAATCAAACTGAGGGCGGAAATCAACAAAATAGAAACGCAGAAAACAGTCCAAAGAATCAATGAAACAAAAAGTTGGTTCTTGGAGAAAATCAACAAGATCGACAAACCCCTATCCAAACTAATTAAACGACAGAGAGAGAACACGCAAATAAATAAGATCAGAAATGAAAAGGGGGACATAACCACAGACACAGAGGAAATTCAGAGACTCATTAGATCTTACTACAAAAACCTGTATGCCACAAAACTAGAAAATACAAAAGAAATGGACATTTTTCTAGATAAGTACCGCATACCAAAGCTAAACCAAGACCAGGTGAACGATCTAAATAGACCTGTTAGTCGCGAAGAGCTAGAAACCGTTATCAAAAATCTACCTTCCAAAAAAAGCCCAGGACCAGATGGTTTCAATGCAGAATTCTACCAGAACTTCCAAGAAGAGCTAATACCTATACTCCTTAATGTATTTCACAATATAGAAACAGAAGAGTCATTGCCAAATTCCTTTTATGAAGCTACAGTTACCCTGATACCAAAACCACACAAAGACCCAACCAAGAAAGAAAATTACAGGCCGATCTCACTCATGAATATCGATGCAAAAATTCTCAATAAAATACTGGCAAACCGAATCCAAGAACACATTAGAAAAATTATCCATCATGATCAAGTAGGCTTCATCCCAGAGATGCAGGGCTGGTTCAACATACGCAAATCTATCAATGTAATCCACCATATAAATAAACTGAAAGAAAAAAACCATATGATCATTTCATTAGATGCTGAAAAAGCATTTGACAAAATTCAACACCCCTTTATGATAAAAGTCTTGGAGAGATTAGGGATACAAGGATCATACCTAAATATAATAAAAGCTATTTACAGCAAGCCGTCAGCTAACATTAAATTAAATGGAGAAAAACTCAAAGCCATCCCACTAAAATCAGGAACACGACAAGGCTGTCCACTCTCTCCATACCTCTTCAATATAGTGCTTGAAGTTCTAGCAATAGCAATAAGACAACATAAAGGGATCAAGGGGATTCGTATTGGAAAAGAAGAAGTTAAGCTCTCGTTATTTGCAGATGATATGATAGTATACATAAGCGACCCCAAAAACTCTACCAAAGAACTCCTACAGCTGATAAACACCTTTAGTAATGTGGCAGGATACAAGATCAACTCCAAAAAATCAGTGGCCTTCCTATACACTAAGGATAAGGAAACAGAGAGGGAAATTAGTGAAGCATCACCTTTCACGATAGTCACAAATAGCATAAAATATCTTGGGGTAACTCTGACCAAGGATGTGAAAGATCTATTTGACAAGAACTTTAAGTCTTTGAAGAAAGAAATTGAAGAGGACACCAGAAAATGGAAAGATCTTCCTTGCTCCTGGATTGGGAGGATCAACATAGTAAAAATGGCAATTCTACCAAAAGCAATCTATAGATTCAATGCAATCCCCATCAAAATCCCATCAAAATTCTTCACAGATCTGGAGAAGACAATAATCAACTTTATATGGAAAAACAAAAAACCCAGGATAGCCAAAACAATCTTATACAACAAAGGATCGTCTGGAGGCATTACCATCCCTGACTTCAAACTCTACTACAGAGCTACAGTATTGAAAACAGCTTGGTATTGGCATAAAAACAGAGAAGTCGACCAATGGAATCGAATAGAAGACCCTGACATTAACCCACAAACCTATGAACACCTGATTTTCGATAAAGGAGCTAAAAGTATACAATGGAAAAAAGAGAGCATCTTCAACAAATTGTGCTGGCAAAACTGGATGTCAACCTGTAGAAGAATGAAAATAGATCCATATCTATCACCATGCACAAAACTCAAGTCCAAATGGATTAAAGACCTCAATATCAGTATGAACACAGTAAACCTGATAGAAGAGAAAGTGGGAAGTACTCTACAACACATGGGCACAGGAGACCACTTCTTACGTATAACCCCAGCAGCACAGACATTAAGGACCTCATTGAATAAATGGGACCTCCTGAGATTGAGAAGCTTCTGTAAAGCAAAGGACACTGTCACTAAGACAAAAAGGCAACCCACCAACTGGGAGAAGATCTTCACCAACCCCGCAACTGACAAAGGTCTGATCTCCAAAATATATAAAGAACTCAGGAAACTAGACCGTAAAAGGCTAATCAACCCAATTATAAAATGGGGCATTGAGCTGAACAGAGAATTCTCAACAGAAGAACTTCAAATGGCCAAAAGACACTTAAGGTCATGCTCAACTTCCTTAGCGATCAGGGAAATGCAAATCAAGACAACTTTAAGATACCATCTTACACCTGTCAGAATAGCTAAAATCAAAAATACCAATGATAGCCTTTGTTGGAGAGGTTGTGGAGAAAGGGGTACACTCATCCATTGCTGGTGGGAATGCAAACTTGTGCAACCACTTTGGAAGGCAGTATGGCGGTTTCTCAGGAAATTCGGGATCAACTTACCCCTGGACCCAGCAATACCACTCTTGGGAATATACCCAAGAGAGGCCTTATCATACAACAAAAGTATATGCTCTACAATGTTCATAGCAGCATTGTTTGTGATAGCCAGAACCTGGAAACAACCTAGATGCCCTTCAATGGAAGAATGGATGAAGAAAGTATGGAATTTATACATATTAGAGTACTACTCAGCAATAAAAAACAAGGACTTCATGAATTTTGCATACAAATGGATGGAAATAGAAAACACTATCCTGAGTGAGGTAAGCCAGACCCAAAAAGAGGAACATGGGATGTACTCACTCATATTTGGTTTCTAGCCATAAACCAAGGACATTGAGCTTATAATTAGTGATCCTAGAGAAGCTAAATAAGGAGAACCCAAAGAAAAACATATAGGCATCCTCCTGAATATTAACCTTCAGCAAGCGATGAAAGGAGACAGAGACAGAGACCTAAATTGGAGCACAGGACTGAAATCTCAAGGTCCAAATCAGGAGCAGAAAGAGAGAGAGCATGAGCATGGAACTCAGGACCGCGAGGGGTGCACCCACACATTGAGACAATGGGGATGTTCTATTGGGAACTCACCAAGGCCAGCTGGCCTGGGTCTGGAAAAGCCTGGGATAAAACCGGACTCTCTGAACATAGCAGACAATGAGGACTACTGAGAACTCAAGAACAATGGCAATGGGTTTCTGATCCTACTGCACGCACTGGCTTTGTGGGAGCCTAGGCAGTTTGGATGCTCAACTTACTAGACCTGGATGGAGGTGGGGGTTCCTTGGACTTCCCACAGGACAGGGAACCCTGATTGCCTTTCGGGCTGGGGGGGGAGACTTAATTGGGGGAGGGGGAGGGAAATGGGAGGCGGTGGCGGGGAAGAGACAGAAATCTTTAATAAATAAATAAATTTAATAAAAAAAAAAAAAAAAAAAAAAAAAAAAAAAAAAAGAAAAGGGAGAGAATGGCTTCTCAGAATGGCCTAAATCCATACTCAAAGAAAAGGACCTAGGGCATGTGGACTTGGAGAGAGACAATACACATTGTCAGGAACAAAGATGCTTAACTGAGCAGTAGCCATTTTCAGAAAATTCTCTGAAGGTTAGCAGAGGGAGGGAGCAAGGAAGAGAGAGGGGAGGAGAGAGAAGGAGAGAGGAGGAGAAGGAAGGAGAGAGGAGGAGAGGGAAGGAGAGAGGAGGGGAGGGAAGGAGAGAGGAGGGGAGGGAAGGAGAGAGGAGGAGAGGGAAGGAGAGAGGAGGGGAGGGAAGGAGAGAGGAGAGGAGGGAAGGAGAGAGGAGGAGAGGGAAGGAGAGAGGAGGGGAGGGAAGGAGAGAGGAGGGGAGGGAAGGAGAGAGGAGGGGAGGGAAGGAGAGAGGAGGGGAGGGAAGGAGAGAGGAGGGGAGGGAAGGAGAGAGGAGGGGAGGGAAGGAGAGAGGAGGGGAGGGAAGGAGAGAGGAGGGGAGGGAAGGAGAGAGGAGGGAAGAAGAGAGGAGGAGAAGGAAGGAGAGAGGAGGAGAGGGAAGGAGAGAGGAGGAGAGGGAAGGAGAGAGGAAGGAAGAAGAGAGGAGGAGAGGGAAGGAGAGAGGAGGAGAGGGAAGGAGAGAGGAAGGAAGAAGAGAGGAGGAGAAGGAAGGAGAGAAGAGGAGAGGGAAGGAGAGAGGAGGCTTTCCCTATCCCGGGTGGTAAAATTCTAGAATGAATAGAAAACAACAAGAAGTATAGATGGGGGATGAGACCTTTGAGAGCATTTCTCCAATCTCTTTAATTTATAGTTTTAATAACATTTCAATACCCTTTACAACTTTTCAGCATCAAGTTTGCAAAGCGTGTTCATCTAAACACCACTCACAGGGATGTGTTAGGTTTCCTTCAATACTTAAACTTCTTTAGGATCTTAAATACCACCTCGACACTCCTGGTGGAGAACAGGTGAGAGCAGATGCTAAGTTCGGGTAAGTGAGCAGAATCTCCAGTGTGCCTGTGTATGGGAATGTTATTCCCCCACCCGCCTCATGGTCTCATCACTCCATCATGGTCCTTGTCTTTACTCTAGCACTTTCCTGAAGTTTAGGAGCAAACAGGGCATTGGGATTTTTCCTGCACTGGTTTAAGCTTGACATTTATTTATTTACTTATTTATTACCTGCCTCATCTTTCTGAACTTCGGAAAGAAAGCACTGGCCATCTTCCCAGTCTGGGGAAGAAGGAATGAGATGCAAAGCGTTCCTTGGTAGGGGGACATTGTTTAAGAATGCCACACCTCTGAGCTACAATAGCTTTAATTTGCTGTGCTTTGCTGCATATTACTTATACTTTATCCCAAAGAAACTTATAAGCACCTTAGGTGTAGACACCAGGTACAAGGATGACTTTTATGCTTCCCTATGATTCTGTATTGTTTCAATAAGAGAATTTTGGTGAATAAACTCTTAGTAACTCTTTACCAGTTTATTAGTGATTATGTAATTATAATAGGATATTAAAAGAATAGTTGTACTGACTGGATTTGTGTGTCAGCTTGGCACAAGCTAGAGTCATCAGAGAGGAAGGAGCCTCAGTTGAGGAAATGCCTCCATGAGATCCAGCTGTAAGGCATTTTCTCATTTAGTGATCAAAGGGAGTGGGCCTAGTCCATGGTGGGTGATGCCATCCCTGGGGTGCTAGTTCTGGGTTATATAAGAAGGTGGGTTGAGCAAGCCATGGGAAGCAAGCCAGTAAAACAGCTCCCCTCATGGCCTCTGCATCATCTCCAGCCTCCAGTTTCTAGCCCTGCCTATGTTCCTGCTCTGACTCCTTCCAGTGATAGACAATGAAATGTAAGCCAGATAAACCCTTTCCTCCCCAACTTGCATTTTGGTCATGGTGTTTCATCACATCAATAGAAACCCTAAGACAGGAGTTGACCAATTACCAACAGATGGGTTAATAAACGGTGGTATATTCCATGAGTGGAACATTATACAGAAACTGAAACTGTGTACTGAAAGAATTCTTAAGGAACTGACTCATGTTATGTTATGTATTACAAAGCACATAGACATGATCGTTAATTCTTTATCTGACCGGTGCTGTAACTCATTTGAGTCAAGAAGCAAAGGCTAAATGGTTCTCTCAGGGAGGTGGAATTGTAGCAGGTCTCCATATCCTAGCACAACTGACACCATGTTGGAGGCACTGTTTTGACCTTGGAACCCAGCACATAGATCCTAATACTTGCCTTAAAAGGAACAAAGATATAAACTTTTGAATCCCTGATTCGAAATCCCAAGATCCAGGAAAGTCCCTAAATATGCTATTCTTCCTTTTTGTCTTCTATAGTTTAGCTTTTTGATAACTGTTCTTATTAACTGAACTGTATCAACCAAGATGTGTGGATTTTGGCTGGGAGGGGCATAAAAGACAAAGATTGGTGAGGCTCAGAGCTGCAGGATTGGGACAAGCTCCCCATGCTACTGCCAGCCACTAATATAGACTTTCTATGCGGCTTTAGGGATGTCCATGTATACTCTCTGGTAAAGTTATCTGGAACAGTGGGACACTGGGAGCCTCGGATCTCCTGGGCTGATAGTGTGGGGGATCAGACAGCACCTGGAGGTGCTCACTCTGAGACTCAGGAACTTCTCCCACCTCTGCCTCTGCTCCTGTTGGCCTGGAGGCTTCTGTCATCTTCACCATAAATAGGAAACTACAGAAAGTTACCTGATCTATTCCCTCCAGAGTCGATTCTAAGCCTGCTTATGGTATCTCCTGCATAGGACACTTAGAAAAAGCCGGAAAGGGTCCAGGATTCAAGTGAGATGTCACCAGATCCCTGATTTCAGTCTGCGGTGGTGGCTACCCCTAGTTGTCTTTGTTGCCGCCTCTCTGTGTATCTCTATGCGTTTCTCTCAGTTCTGTTGATCAGAGAAGCAGTTCTAAAATGGGAGGGGGAGTAAGCAGCTCCAAGACACAGTTGAAGTGCATGTTAAAATATTTCAGAGAGGGTTTCATGGATGATGATGATATATTGACCAGCGGTTGCTCTAGTATGAGATCCACCCATCTGGCTTAAGATTGTACCCTCTGTTGGGGACATGAATCCTTCTGGCTCATCCAGATCACCCAGAGAAACTCAAAACCTCTACCTGCTCTCTCAATCCCATTGAAGAAAATTGACTTCCCCCACTCCCTATGTCTCAGAGTGGCCCTTATCCCATGGAGATGGTACACAAAGTGATCCCACCACTGAGTGCTGCATTATGGAGGCTCCGGATAGCCAAGCCACTGATGGCTCCGGCTGCAGGGGGCACCTACCACTCTTAAGTGTAAACTGCTCAGTAGGGCCAGCCCTTTTCTTCAAGGAATAAAGTGGCATAATAAATTATTTTCTTGAGTCACTACGTTTTCAATGGACTTTTTAATATAACATTGGATAACAGAGATAAATTGTCTCAGTCATCATCAGCAAAGACTACATAAGGACAATATATATGAATGATTTTCTAGAACTGATGAATAACCTAAAATGGCGAGGTGGAGGAAGAAACTGGAGGTCTTTCTTTCAGTCGCTCACCAATGGGGAGTCAAGGAAGCAGCTGTTTCTGGATGTTTCCCGCCCCCTTTGGTTCTTTTACTGTTGTACTTAGTTTCCTTATTGCAAAGCAATGTGCTATTCTAGAAAACACCCAATGTTTACGGTCTAGGAGCATCCTAGACAAATCTCAATTGTCATCTACGTTGCATAGCAACAGGCGCAGTCCTCTCAAAAGACCATGTCTGCCCAGATGTCCTTCACAGAACTCGGGATGCTCTGACTCTTGCCATCTAGTTTGCAAGGCATGTTCATCTAAACACCATCTACTGGATGTGTTAGGTTTTCTCTAATACTTAAAGCCCCTTCCCCACAGATTTTGCCCTCAACTGGTGGAAGCCATCTTACCTTAAAGGTCCCAGCACTCTCACTTACCTCGGGAATGATCCAGAGCCAGCGATGGGAAGACTCAGGTGTGCTAATGTTGACATTAGCACAAGAGGAGTCACTCCATAAGGACGTTTATTCACCCAGACTCTCTTCTCACAGAACAGCTCATGATTACAGATGTAGGAAGTTCACAGCTTTCTTTGGCTGCACTTCCTTACTTAGTCAGTATTTCCCATTCCCTAAGTGGTTGATCTCCAAACAAAATTTCCCTCATAAATCCCATGTCGTCAAATTCCAGTCTCAGACACATACTTTCTTTTAGATTCCTCTTGGAGGTCCAAACTGTGCTGAGGTGAGAAGCTGAAATTGCCTAGCACGAGTGTATCAAACAGGCTCAACAACTGGTAACAGCTCTCCTCACCTCATTATTGCTGTAAAGTGGGAAAGATGTGAAGAATTTCCTTCAACATGAAAGGTACTCAAGCGAAGTTTTCTACACTCAGAATATAAAGACAAAGGAAGTAGTAGAGGGACACTGACTTTTAAAAGTGGGGCTATTAATATTCCTACTTATTGTATGGAGTAACTAAAAGCTGTGCTGGTAGTATTGGTGAGTTCTCTAGAAGACACCCTCAGTAGGGGGACTCAAGACCTCTCCACTTGGATCAGTCTCTGCCTTCCCAGGCTGTCCTCAGAATAGAGTTCAGTAAAGAAGACATGATATACTGCTGCAAAAAGCATAGTAGATAGGTTATTTTCTGCAAAAGAATCACACTTCAAAAAGATGCTCAGGCTACAGGATAGCCTGTGTATATCTTCAGCATTAGGCATGTACACATCTGTCCTTACCCTGCTTCTCACCCATAGACCTGAAGAGTAACTGTGGGAGATGTCAGAACCACGGCATCCTGAGCTAAGCAGAGGGAGGCTAGAGGCTCCGTGCTCCATCCTAACCTGCTGTCCCAGCAACAAGATGCCTTCTGCTGTGGTTTCAGTGTGTCTCCTAAACTCCACATATTAGAAGCTTAATTAGTGGTACAGTGTGTTGAGAGGTGGGGTCTTTAAGACGTGACAAAGTCAGCTGCCCTCAGCAGCTCTGGGTGTGTGCACAAGATCAATCTAGTCAACATCCTAGCAGGAAGCAGGCAGGTTCCTAGCAGCCCTCACTCCTAACTGAGGAGGTATTGACAGGGGATAGTTTCTAGGGGAGGGAGAGTTAGTGTTTCAAGGGTGTGGCCACTGGTGACTGGACCTAACTTCTGTGGATGGGCCCACACTTAGGAGTATATGGTCAGCACCAATTGGACTTACTGGGTTATTAAAAGGCAAAAAGATGGTATGGAATTGGGATGGGGTAGCAAGTTGAGTGAGTGGACCTGAGAGGAGTTGGGGGTAAATAGAATCAAAATGTATTTCATGACATTCTCAAAGTATAAAAATACAGTGTTAAAAATAATTAACAATGTTATTGGAGTTTTGCTCCCATCAGTTATGCATGCTATTATCACAGAGTGGGTGAGCCATCCTGGAAGTGGGTTTCTCATAAGGGTGTAGGAAAGCCACTTCCTCCTCCCTGTTCCTCCATCAACCCTCTCACCTTCTGCCTTGGGGTGCCACAAGAAAGCCCTTGCCAGGCCATGGTGCCTTGGTGTCAGGCTTCTAAGCTTCAGTGTTGATAAGAAAATTTCTTCTCTTTATAAATCTTATAGCAACACAAAATAGACAAAGAGAGCCCTCTGTACTTTGGCCTAGCATTTCCAGTGACCAGGATGTTGTACGGGGGCAGGGGTGTGCTTCCCAGGATCTGTCAGTGGCATGTACATATTTCCTGCCTGCCCTAGGCAGCATTTCTGAGCCTAAGAGGACTGGCTGGCATGACTCTCATCTTTTCTGGCTGCCCATTTGTGGGTAACCAATCAGTTTTTATGTGACTGGCTGCCTGGGAGTGTATTCTGTCTCAGAGAAGTCGGTGGGCAGTGAGCCTGCTTCACACGGGTATTATAATACCACTCCGTTTGGTGTCTGGATATTAAGTGAATTATGAGACGTCTTGACACTTCTCATAATTGTGAGCAGATGGACTCACAGGTACTCACACCAAAACTCAGATTCAGTTACTTTGGTCATTAACACGGTTTATTATTGGCACACTTACCAGTAAAGCATACATAAAATACAGCTGTTTTATGACACACGGAGCCACTGTGTCTTTACATGTATAGAGGAACATATTAATATGCAAATGGAAAAATTAGTTCTCTTATAAAGCTTCACATAAATACACTGAACTTGCCCCAAAAGAAAAGTTCCCATGAGAGAACCAGGTGAAGGATTTACAAAATATTATACAAGAACTATAGCATGAAAAAAAAAACCAACCACCAACTCAGTCAACTCAGTTACAATTAAAAAAAAGAAGAAATACAAAAAGTTTCAGATTTATTAAGCTTTCCACAAAATTAATGGATTACATGGCTTGAAAATATTTGGACCCACAGCGAGTTCACAAATGCATACACTTCCCAGGGTCCGTTTATCTCTGTGTACATAGTAAAATCTACCCATATATCTTTGAGGATTCCTTGTTTCAGTACTTGGCCTAAACTGAAACAACTCAGACTCAAGAACCAATTAGGGTCGGCTTGCCAGAAACTCACCTAGCTGTGTCTTCTTGGGCTCTTGCTACGCAGAAAACCAATGGAAAGTGAAGGGGGGAAAATACATTTAAATTACTTTCCCAAAACAGATTTTCTTTTCTTTTTTCTTTTTTTTTTACTGAAACAAGAAACTCTCAAATGCAAGTCAAAAAGCAGAAAATATTTTACAATATTAAAAAGTCATCTCTAGTTGGGGGTCAGCATGTGACTGTGATCCTGAGCACGTTCGGACAGCATGGCCTTCGGTAGGTGCATGAACAGGAAGTTGAACACAAAGAGGGAGGGAAGACCGTGCCAGGAGGTGCGATAGCCTCTGCTGCTGCCAATTACCGCCAGGGACAGTGTCTGTACTTCGTGTGAAGGCCTCCAAGGAGAGGCCACGGAGGCTCATTTGAGCAATCCTCTCAATTAAAAAAAAAGGAAAAAAAATCGCAAGAAAGAAAACCAGGTCGTTATGTTTAGAAATAGGTTTTTGCATGGAAACGTTTTGTTTGTGTGGGTTTAAATTTCACCTCTTTCCTCTCCTGATAGAGATTTGCGACTGGAATTCTACCCCACTGGGCCTATGGGACAGTGGAATCAGGCGCCGGGCAGGCCCATCTTATTGGGAAGCCTGGGGTGGGGGGTTTTCTGATTTGGTCTCTTGAGTGGCGGGAGGTTTACTGTTCCACGGGCTGTTGTTCCCCAGGGCAGGTGAATTGTTGAAGTCTTCCTCGTCGTCCATGCCGTTGGCCGCATCATACTGCGTGTTTTCTAATCTAGTGATTAGCCTTTCGTCCTCGTCCCCAAACTCACCTCCCATCAGAGTTGGCTCTCCTACCACCATCACATCCTGTGAACAGCAGCTGACATTATTACAGGGAAACCTTAGGGGAGAGAAGCTCAGCTTAAAACAACACCGGGAGGCGCTCGGGGGACCTAGGACAGACACACTCGTGTGCGCTGTACAACCGGGTCAAGTCTCAATGTCGGGGGGCCGAGACGCATATTGGATTTCTACAGGAAATAAACATCGCCTCCTGATGTGTAACAACCACGCGAGTTTATGTCCTTAGTGCGCAGCCTGACACCGGAGAACGAGCAATGCTAGCAATCTGCAGAAATAAAAAAATGGATTTTTCAAAATTAAAAAAATCCACGCTTGGAACTTGCTGACCCGGGGCACTTCTGAGAGGGCAATAGAACCTTTTTTGACAATATCTTTCAAAAATCGCCACTTTCACTGAGGGCTGGTGAGTGGCCCTGTCATCTTGCAGAGAGCTGGGACACAGGGATATGTAAGGTACCTTCCTACAATACCCACACAACTCATTCCGAATGGTATTCTCGGTCCCCAGGATGATACACATTTTAATTGAAGACAGAATCCCTCTCTTTTCTACTCTGCCAGGTCCTTTTATGCAGCCAATATCCTTGACATTCTGCTACTTAATTATGGTAATTAATTTAGGTAAAGTTTTCGATAAAAACAATGTTCACACTGATTTGACAATTTGCATAGCTAATTAAGTCATTAGCAAAAACCTGCTGATTGCCAACAAGCCCTGAATTTACCATCTGTTATTTCATGGTGCCTGTCACCTATCTCCACATAGGCAACCCTGCTACCAATCTGGGCAGTAAAGAGAACCAGTCTGTCCAGCTGGTCCCATAAAAGAAAGATGAAGAGCGAGCTAATTATAATTACACCGATGGAGCTGGCAGTCATTAGGGATGGGGACGAGCGAGAAGAATCTGAGTAATCACTCCTTTAAGTACAAATTGTCCTTTCATGCAAACAAGAAAGCTACCTACTGGAGCTGGGAGCTCCTGGAGAAGCCACAGCTGGAGCAGCCTGGGGTAGGGGCAGGGCTACACACGAGACACAGCTCCAGCATCTTTGTTCAAAGGGGATTGATTATATAGGAATGTGACCCAGGTGTGGGGCAGGCTAGCTTTCTTCTGGGTAGGAGCCGAGCAGCATTTTACTTAAAGGCTCAAGGCTTGAGGAGGGCGTGTTACTCTCAGCCTCCAGGAGGCAATAAAAAGTTTTGCTAGGCCAGCAGCATTGGAGTGATGGGTGTGCAGCTCTTTGCAGCAAAGTTAATTCAGTAAAACGTTTGACCCCTGGGCATTTTTTCTAAAACCTTGGGGAGCTTTGCCTAGTCTCTGGACAAGGGAGCAACTTTCTGATACCATCTAGAACTATGAAGGTGTCCCTTGAACAAACCATGTCTATTCCAGGATGGAAAACCCTGTTTTGATTATTCCTTCCCTGCGTCAATCTTTATTTGTATGAGATGATTTCCCACACTATGTTTTTTGACTAGTCATTCTTGTGAACTGGTAGGTTTTTTTTTTTAAAGGAGAAATGGCCCAGGTGAAGTAAATACATGAAATGTGAACTTGGTTAACTCAGCAATAGAGGTACTGCTAAGGGTAAGGATACTGGTCTGGGAGCTTCCAAGAGTGTTCGCTAGGCAACGATGAGCCAGAAGTTGACACTGGCATGTAAGGAGACTCATGAGGACTCTTAAGATGAGATGCAGAATAGGCACTGTCTTTCTGACTGGGAAGAAGGGCCCTGTGGTTTTAAATGGAATGTAGACACTGCACAGTCGTGTGAACATTATTCAATTAGCAGAGGCTGGCTACCATTTCACTCATGGCAGTCCGAGGGTAAGAGAGTGACACTTAGGTACAGGCAATTAGGAGGCTGTACTTATGATGAAGAACAAAAAGAGGCAGAAAGGACAGGAAGGGAAAGATTGGCAGAGCTCAGCGTGAGGATTAATGAAAACACTTGGATGGACGGACGTGGGGGACATGCATTGCGTGTCGCCAGGCAGGAGAGAACCATAGAACCAACCATGTGGGTCTGTGTTAGTACTGTGATTCCAAAGCCATCAAGAGAAGCTGCAAGAATATGGAGACACAAAGGAGGTTTGGGAAGCAGAGGGGAAATGGAAAAAGTGGCTGGTTTCAGCGTGTCTTTAGAAGGAAAGTCCCCAGCACTGCAGATGTGCTCTCTGCATTAGAAAATGACATCCATGCAAGAAAAAAAACCAATAGGCATGTAGTGGTTTGAGTGTCTCCGGGGGGGGGGGGGGCTCTAGCATAGGCTTGTAATATGTGGAGAACCCCACCTTATCCCCACACACCAGAAAAAGCTGAAAAAGATGCCCAGGTGTACGTGTTTGTAAATGCGCTGTGTTTCAGAGAACTGCTACATTGGCTTTGTTGGTTCTTCTAAAAGTATTCTTAATTAGAAGCATAACTCTGTGTGTGTGCACGTGTATGTGTGCACAGATGCATGTGTGCATGTGTGCTGTGCATGCGTGCGTGTGGTTTAGTTGACCGACAGGTGACTAACGAATAAAGAGAACTTTAGACTTTCTACACACATGGTGCTGGAGGCCATTTAGAGAGTTCTTTGAACTCCATTTGGTTTCTCTTTGGTTCCTTTCACACCTTTACAGAAGTACAGTGCTGCTCTTCCCCAGCTGTCTCTGCTTGCTATTGTCACACAAAGTAAGAGGAGATAGGCTGTTCATTCCAGGTTGCTGCTAGCTAGGGGATGTGAAATGCGAGTCCCCACCCCCATGTCCTGGAAATCCCACTTCGGTGGTGAGAGTGACTTTCCTTCCCATGTCCAGCCTTTGTGACACACTGGGGGTGCAAGAATCCACCTGAGAGGAGCCCAGATACCCTTGGTTCCCCCATGAGGCTGACCTCTGCTCCTGAGCTGGGAGCTTGGAGGTGCCACCAGCTTTTGCCCATTTCGCACCTTCTCACTAATCCCCCGTGCAAGGACCACCAACCTCTGAGGAGGACTGGAAGTGACTCCTTTCAGGGCCCCTCAATGCTTCTCCTTAAATTGGCCAGAAGGGGTCACTGCTGTAGAATGACACAGGTCTCCATCCCTCCCAGGGTTGAGGCTGCAGTTCGGGATGGCTCCTAGCCCCTGCTCATGAAGTGAGAAGCAGAATCCAAGGGTTAAACCCTAGTCCTGGCCACACACACGCACACGCGCACACATACACGGTTGCTGCAGAATCTCTGCAGTTCAGAGCTGTAGTCACTGGACCAGGCAGCTGATGCCTGCAGATCATTTCTAGTCAAACAATAAGATGATGTTGATTCAGTCAAAAGTACTTAAAAAGATGTGGTCACTCTTGCTTAAAACCCATTGAACCTGCAGACACTTAAGAGTCTGTGCATTTTCTTAACTCGACTTTCTTCCTGCTTCTCCCAGTCATCTGCAATTTCTATTTCGTGACATTACCTTAAAATGCATGGTATAGGAACACGGCTGGCATTCATCTCTCTATTTAGTGATGCCTGTGCGCACAAAATCCACACTCGTGAGAACTACCCCAACGTATTTCTTGGTTTAGAGAATAGGAGGATCGTGGAGTAGAAAAACTTATAGGCTTGCTAAAGTGGAAATGATTCCACTCAGACAGGTAGGCTAAAATATATAAGGTACACTTTACTC
This sequence comes from Microtus pennsylvanicus, assembly GCF_037038515.1. Lineage (NCBI taxonomy): Eukaryota > Metazoa > Chordata > Mammalia > Rodentia > Cricetidae > Microtus > Microtus pennsylvanicus. The sequence goes on along the minus strand of NC_134590.1, from coordinate 53,380,261 downwards.
TCAACTTTTACATCATAGCAGATATCACTAACAGATGGCCTCCCAAACACTCCCTGCCAGAATTCTTGTCTACGTGGTGTGCTCTGTGAGCTGGCATGAAAGAGGGAACTTCTTGGTCATGCCCAAGTTAAGAAGTGAGTTCTTTAATGACAGGGGCTCTTTGGCCTTGTTTTTCATTTTTTTTTTCATCTTGGAGTTGTTAGTCCCCTGCGTAGTATCATATCCAATAGGGTCTTAGAGAATGCTTGAAGAGCTGACCTAAATTCCTTCAGTAGCCATACTTTTTAGCCGCGACACCCTGGTTCCAGAATTCTCTGGAGCTCCTTTTCTTTGTTTGCTAGAGGATACTAACAAAAGTTAGTTTCCAAACCCAGGACTAGATTAATATATGGGCTGCGTATGTGGGCATTTTCAGTCCATTTTTTTAGATGGGAACATTTTCTCTATTCTCCAGTTCCGGTGTAACAGGAACAGGTACAACTCTTTGTTGCCTTAATAAGAAAACACAGATTTCACTCTGCCAACTTTCCCCCTCTGATCGTCAGGCATGGTGAGTGCAAAGGTCTATTCAGAAAATAAAGGGCTGCTTGGAAACCCATTGCATTACTTAAGCTTAACAATTCTTAGTGGTCTTAAAACTGAAATAACCTTTCAATACCCGGGGGCTGTTATTTCTACTATCCCCTTCTCTCTAATTCAGTGAACATGGAAACCACACACATGTTTGTGGAAGAGAGGAAGAGTTCCAGCAACTGAAGGACTCCCTGAGCACTGGGATTATTTTGTCTAAAGAGAATGGACCGGTAAGAAGTTGGCCGAGGGGCAGATTAGAGAGGCACATTTGCAAGTGGGGAATTTCCAGACAAAAGGTTACTCTTACGGAAAGAGATGAAGCAGGATCAGGAAAAGGCTGGCGAGGAGAGCAGATAGAGAGCGAGTGGAAAGGGTAAGGACGCCACAACACGGAAAGGCGTGTACCTCCAAAGTCACAGTGTCGAGGAAGGGTCAAATGCCTGGTGACAGTCATGAGCATGGGTAGAGAGAACCCATAAGGAACCATGGCAAGTGGTGGCAGCAGGTGTTCATAAGACAGGATATGTGAAAGTGATAGTCTAATACCACAATGAGGATTTGGAGGCAGGAAAGGCCATGGTTCAGTTTGAGAAGAATCAACCAGGGATGAAGAAAGCCTTGCAGTCTACTCTCTTTGGACACTACCTTCAAGGCTCAGTTTCAAAGTTTCATCCAGCACCCCTTGCAAGTGGCCTTTGTCCAGGCCCAGGAATGAAAGGAAGAGGTCAGGGGCCAAAAGAGGTAAGATCAAGCCAGGGGCTGGCTCTACATGAGCTACGGATCCGCCAGACAAAAGTTTACTGAGCTGCACTTCTAGTGGCTGCAAGCTAATTGCCTGGCTCTTAAATACGAGGGAGGCCCATGCTGGGAAGGCCCAGGCAAATTACAGTATGGGACTGGAGCTCAGGGGACCAGTTTCCAGGGGCATATTGGGTCTCCAAGGCTGCAGTTGAGAGGCCTTAATATGCCACCAGGCATGCTGCTAAGTGATGCTTTAATTAAACCCTGAGTGCCGTGTCTCCTGCCAGTGACTCTGATGGCTTTTTAATTCAGGTCCCATCACAGCACGGACTCTTAATATTCTCTCCTAATTCCTCGCTCGCAGGGGACGTTACCACGGTAAGATTCTTACCTCTTGTACCATCCCACCCCGTCCCTGCCGTGTTCCTCCTCCCGCCACCAAACTGCTCAGAACCCTTCTTTCTTTTCCTTTTTCTTTTTTTAAGTTCGGAGAGGAATCCCAGCCCCCTGAGTTGGGTGAAGAGAAAGGGAAGGCTTCAGGCCTAAGAGCAAAGAAAGACTTACAGGTACCTGACTGGACAGGCTCAGGCTCGCAGCCGGGGCCTTCTTCTTGCTGCCCGCAGTATTGGTGGTATTCCCGGCGCTGCTGTTCGAGGTGCTGCTGGTGGAGTTTTTTCTTTTTCTCCTTTTGGTTGTCGGTTGCCTTGTGGGTTCTGCTGTAATAGGGAAAAGGAGAGAGGGTTGGGCTCCAGGGCAATAGTAGGAGGCAACCCTAAGTCTAGTGTCCTTCCCCGTGGCGCTCTTTTCTCCCCTTTGAAAAGGGGGCTATTTAAAATTTCCCCCTTCTTGTGTAATCTAAAAATAACAATAAAAGAAAATGGTTGATTTGTTTCTAGCACAAAATTTGTGAAACTCTTTTCTTCTGCACATAGCTATGGCATGACTTTTATTTAAATGCTTGGTCTATTTATGTATCTGTGACTCACTTATAGTACGAGCAAGCTACAGGTACCATTTTCATGATTGAACTTTAAAATATTTTTACCAGTAGAAAAGTTAGGAACTAGTCTACTTTTTTTCTTTGTAACAAAGGAAGCAAGGACCTCAGAAGACTCAAGGTGTCAACGAAGTATTAACTCTAGACAGATGTTGGCAAAGTTATGTGCAACACTCGCCCCATTGTACCCATGTCTCATGGCAACCCCTCTTTCTTACACCTTGATATCCTCGGTTGCCTCAGCCTTGGTGAGACTGGGGCTTTTCAGGTAGGAACACCCAATAGTTTGGACTCTGGTCTTTAATAAAGGCTATTTATTAACTTGAAGATTATTCAAAAGAATGTTTCAGTATGGTATAACAAGAAAATGAGGGAAACTAGACTTATTCAAGAAAAGCATATTCAAATAGTGAAAAATATTTGGGCCTTGAATAATGGGACGAACATGATCCATTGTGATGTGTGGTAGGGATTATTAATTTACATGTCGTCTCTTTTGTTCTGTATTGAGATACGTCCAATGCAGTACCATCCATATACACATCCATATACACATAATAAATATATCTTTAGAGAGTTTTACATATTTATGCCCCAGATCATGAGGGGATTACTCGTGGCAACCAAGCCTTCTCGATGAATGTCTGATCATCATAGTTTTCCTTTTGAGAGCCCTTCATCCCCAGAATATCTAGGAGCATGTTTACAAAGGTAGTGAAGAACGGGGTATACCTGGTGGTGCCACCATCCGCTGCCACTTCTGAAACAGGCAGGTCTTCAGGCAGTCTCTGGGACTGAGGTTGTAGGTTTTGTGTCTCGACATCAGTTCCTGCATTGGCTCCAGTATTACACACAACTGCAAGGAATTCAGAGTCACCGGTGTTCAGCTACTTGATCACATTAATTACAACAATAATTCTAACAGCTGGAATCCATTAGCCAGCTTAAGGGTTCTTTTGCTTTTTTTTGCTGGTTTTGATTTTCTCTATGTAAGTTTGAAGGGAAAGACTTATAAGCCACACTTGAGTATACCCACTTAAAGGAGTATCATTTATAACATGGTGTTACAGCTGAGTGTGATCACACACGCATATGCATGGACGCACGCACGCACACACACATACACACACACAGAAACACATATACACTCTTGTACAGACTTAAGGCTGGACACAGTTCTGTAATGAATTCAGCGGCTTCTCCCCGGGTAAAGGCAAAGTGCTCTTCCATGGAGCACACTGCTCCGATTTCAGCTCTGTCTTTTGGCTGCTCTTCTTGTTTGTGTAACTGCACACTGTGCATGCCAGTGCTGGTTTACACAGGTTATCTGGTGGGGAGATGCATCTTTTAAACTTTGCAGAGCAAGCTGATGCTTCTTGATGCCAATTCTCATAAAAGTAGATAATGAACGCTAGATGTGTTTTTACTCATATGCTCATTTTTATTTCTATGTCCCCCGTGAAGATCGTGTACGTGGCACAGGTCTGTAGCCACTCCACGTGGGGGAATTCACTCTCTGACTCTACATTTGCCACCTTGTCGCATCCTTTACTTAGCTTTTTAGCTTGACTTTGGTCCAAAACATTTGATGACAAAGATTGAATGAAACAAAAAGACAAAGTTAGCTAGGATGACCACAGACTCTTGGATGCCTTTGGTGGCAGGCATGTCAGGACATCACAGTACTGAGAGCACTGTACCTATTAGGACAAAGCCTGTGACTTGGAATGAACTATCCATAAGACTTGGGGGCTCCAGTGATGCAAATATTAGCATATGCCTGCCCCTGTGCAAATCATGGTTGCCTTAGGAAAGGCATATGCTTTCCTCTGGCTTTTCCCCCAATCAACCCTCACCTGCAGCACATTCCCCTCGGAGGTGTTCTGCTCCCTGAATCTTGTTACCTCCTCCTTCTGGCCAATGTCTGCACCCCATCCTTAAAGATACAGAGAAGGCTGCTTGCTGTGCCCCCCTACATCTCCCGGTGTAAGCTGCAGTGGTGTCCCTTTGAATCTCCCATTGCATCCAGCCTTTGCTGCCTCACAGACTTCCGCTGCCTTCGAAGTCTCCTTTCCACTGTGTTAGAGATTCCTGGAATGCTGACACTTTGCCTTTTACCTCCATGTCCCAGTTTTGGCTCCAAAGAACAGATGCATTTAAGGAGCAATTCTTCGAAAGACCACAAGACAGTTTCAGGCCCAGAGAGCAATCTAAGGAATGCGTCCATTAGAACCACGTGATCTGACTGAAAACACAGACTTTCATGCCCAGTCCCTTCTCCTCACATAGTATCCACGTGCGGCCCTGAATACGTGTTTTAAAACCCCTTACTTGCATAAGATTCTATAACTTACTCCTAGAGTTTCAGGGCCTTCTCCCCCAGAGTCTGGGCTTCCCAAGGAAATCCTCTGCCATGTTTACAGTTAATGTCCAATTCCTTTCTCATTTCTTCTACCTTCCCAAGTTTCCCCCTAAGTCTAATCAGAATCTAATAAGAAGAACATTACCTAGAAAGATTTCACTTGCTAATGACAGTTTGCTAAATTCACTAACCCTTTGGGAAAAGGGAGGTTTGAAAAAATTTAATATTTATTTTTATTAATTTAATATACATTAGGGTTTTGCCTGCATGTAATTCTGTATGAGGGTGTCAGATACCCAAGAATTGGAGTTACAGGCAGTTGTGAACTGCCATGTGGGTGCTGGGAATTGAACCTGGGTACTTTGGAAGAGCAGCCAATGCTCTTAACTGCTGAGCCATCTCTCCAGCCCCAAGAGAGGAGATTTTGAAGCTGGAGCAACGCACATACTATGTCTAGCACAGAAATGATAAACCCTTCCTCCTGGCTCTTGAATGACCACCATTATAGATCCCAGAAGTAATATGGATTTGCTTGTTAGATCTTCATTCTGCAGACCTTCACACTTAATTTAGGACCCCTTTGAAATCTAAAATGCCAGAAAAGAGCAGTCAGCAAAAGGGACAGGATTCTCTTGCACTCAGCTCTTTAGTCCAACATGGTGAGGGCTCTGTGTGTGCCTTTTCCTATGCAGAACACTGTTGGGACAGATGCCACAATGGTCTCTACTGGCAGATCTGAGAACCAATCACCCCTCAGAGCAGAGCCAGGTCACATTCAGGCAGACTCCGAGACACTTAGAGCCATGATTATGGCAAGAGAGTCAGAGAAACCCCAGAGAGTAGGAAACAGTTTTTATAAATAAAAGGTAATAAAAGGGAAATATTTTCAGATCACTCTCTTTCCATTCATCTCTTTCGGCTGTCCATGCAGTCATGACGACTGTGAAAGGTACAGGTGAGCGGAACACACCGGGAAGTCTCAGTATGGGCTCTGACTGTCATCAGGTGTCTGTCCTTGTCACGCGGCTAAACAGCTCTGCAGAACACATACCCGCCCTGGACTGTGAGAGCCTGAGCTAAAGTGTCTCTCACACAAGCTTCAGTGCTGCAAGTGTGGTGACATGCCTGTTAGGAAGCACAGCACGGACAGCAAACGCCACACCTCATCTCTTGACATCAACACACATTCATTGAGCTTCGCACTAGGCTTTTGTGTTGGGGACACAAAGAATGAGAATGACCTTCTGCTCTCCAGGAACACATTGTCCCCTTAGAAATGATTTAAACAGCTTAAGAAATCTACCCTGGGCTCACAGTTCAAGTGTCCCACGAAATCACCTCCTTTTGACAAAACTATTTTTCATTACACGACAGGCCGGATGACAAAGATGACCTGCTTGGACCCAGGAAGAACTACTAGCATCCAGCAGGGTATGGGGTGGGAGAGCTACACTCACAGAACCGTGAACTCATGTTCTTTTACCCTGCCTCTCCTCTCTGGATATTGGGATTTTTTTTTTCCCCAGAAGCTAATCCTTAGAAAATTTCACTCTTCTACTTTAATGGGAAAATACCTTTCTATCATAGTAACCCATCCCAAAAGAGCATGTATCTTTTGCATGCTAATCAAGAATCCGCACAGTGGAGAGGTCCTGGGCTGGAAAGGCAGGTCCACCCCTTTATTCATGTATGTAGATAAGGCATCAAGTCTGCTGTGCTGATGCAGAGGCTTTGCAGGGCTGTGTGCTGTAGGTGGCAGAACTATCTCAGATAAGAGCCGGTCTCCTAAGCAGTGAGGTATCACATCCTGTCAGCAAAAAGCCCTGCAACTGTTACAACATAAAATCAGGAAGAGGGATGGGGAAGGAGGTTTCTGTTGGACCTAACCAGTTCTTGGAGTTGCAATCCATGCTCTTTCCGATGTTTTAGAACATATTGAGAATGTGGCTTGGAAGTTGTTGAATCCACCATAGTTCCACCCACTGATTCGAGCTGAGCATTCTTCTTTTTATAAGTATGAGCCAGACCACATGGCTTGTTTTTCCTATGCTGCATGCATGCACACATACACATGTGCACGCACATGCACACACACGTGAATGGATTGAACTCAACATAATACACGATCATTGATTTGGAAGAATAGTTTTATAGCAAAATTACACCTGCTCCCAAGTTCCCAGTGTGTAAAAAGAAAGGTAACAGCTAACATGTCTGTAGCAACATCTGCAGCAGCATGCATGCAGGGCTGTAGTTTAAGTTTTCATTCTACAGTGGTACTGGACAGTATCTTTTGGAATCTCGGGCTGCTGTGGAAAGGGTAGGAGCAGCAAGGCTCAAGAGGAGACTGGGCCTTGAATATATGTGAATATGAAACCTTTCAAGATGTGTGGCTGCCTAGGTCAGTTAGCACCCTAGATAAGGTCACTGTCTATCTTCAAAAGGTTTAAAGGATGCCACTTGACAGATTTCCAGAGAGGGTAGGCTAGGCTTGCTCTGCATGCTTCTATTCTATTCTGACTTCATGGGGTCCTGACACGGGGATTTGCTGAGTGAACAGATGCATGGATGGATGGGCCACGTAGTGAAGCCAGATTAACAGCAAAGAGTCATTTGTCAGTAGAAGACAAATCAGGCACAGTCCTTTGGGCTTAGAAGTGATCAATCTAGTCATCCAATAAATGACTGATTGCTCCTTCAGTGCAGAAAGCCGGACACAGATGCACGTGTCTATGCAGGCTGGGCAGGGAGGATCTGGGTGATTCTCAAGATTCCTGCAATTTCATATTAGCAGAGAGTCTAGCAAATGTGGATAGCATGCTTCTTTTCCATCTAATAGTTTTCCTGGAGGATTCTGATTATTCAGCTGCACATTCGCCCTCGTCTGCAGAGTTGAAGAAATAAGTGGCACTTGTCAGTGTTGGCCTTGAACTACAATGAAGCTGGCATCCCGGAGTCAGTATGTGGTTGCTACTATCTGCCACCAGCATTTCAATCTTATCTTTTTAAAAACATGTATATTTGGGCTATGTGTATGTGTGTGTGTGTGTGTGTGTGTGTATTTGTGTCTATGTGTGTGTCTGTGGGTATATACACACACAGTGTGTGTGTGTGTGTCTATGGGTGAGTGCAGGTGTATTTGTGCTACACTATGGCCCATCTGTAGACATCAAAGGACAGCCTCAGGTTTAAGATCTCCCCTCCCATTTTTATTTGAAGCATGATCTCTCTCTGCATTGTTGGTTGCTGCCTATGACATGCCAGTTGGTTCATGAGCTCGTCTCCCATTTCATCATAAGAGCACTGGACTTTAATTAAATAATTAATTTCTGTGTGCGTGTGTGTTCGTGTTGTGAGCGTTGTACTTGTGCGGCAGTCAGAAGACAGCTTGTGGGGTTGGTTACCTCTTTTTGTCACCTGGGTCAGTAGCAAGCAACTTTGCCCATTAAGTTATCTCTCTGGCCCCACATTGAGTTTTTCTTTTTCATGTGAGTGTTGGGGATCAAACTCAAGTCCTTCCATTTGTATGGCAAGTGAGTTACCCACTGAGCCAGCACCCTAGCTTCTACCCACTTCTTATATCCAGGTCTTTGCAAGGATGCAAGGATGCTAGGTGGAGCCGAGCGGTGGCGGCACACGCCTTTAATCCCAGCACTTGGGAGGCAGAGGCAGGCGGATCTCTGTGAGTTCGAGGCCAGCCTGGTCTACAAGAGCTAGTTCCAGGACAGGCTCCAAAACCACAGAGAAACCCTGTCTTGGAAAACCAAAAAAAAAAAAAAAAAAAACAGGATGCTAGGTGGATAACTTATTCAGGCTTCCGCTTAGACTTTTTTCTTATATATAAACCTTCCCCTCTTCTTTCTAGTCATCAAAAAAAGATGTGGCGAAACTATGTTCTATGTGCCATATCTGGCCACTCTTTACAGCTCTCGTGTACTATAACAAAGATTGTGCACTGTAACAAAGAGCAACAGTTGGACCAGATCCATATGATGCGCAGACCCCAAACCATGTGCTATCCTGCCATTCGGAGGAAGTTTGTTGGTCCTTGTTCTGAACAGCACTATCCTAAGGAGGAAGATTACAAATGGCTTGGCATGTCTCCGTGACAGTGCAGGAGCAGAATCAGATCACCACCCAATCCACTGCTCCTTTCATCGAGAATGATTTGCTTTTAAAAACAAAACAGTCTGATGAACTAGATAAGGCACTTAGTAGCATAGTTGATTTGTGATGAAAAGCCCTCTTTATCTTGCAATACCCCTGTAGGGCTTTGCTGTTGTGCCTAGCTCTGCTCTAAAAAGCTTCACATGGCTCCCAGCAGTCTAAGCCTCTAATGTCATTGAAGGTCCAACTCAAATCCCACCCTGACTCTGAGCAACCCCACTGCAAGCATCTCCTTTGCCCCCGTGACACTTATCATTATTATTTTCTATAATTCCAGCACTTCCATTGTCATTGGGATATTTTTCCTTGTGGAGTTGGCCATGTCTTTCTCTATGGCAGGGTATGTTTTACTTTTCTTCTTATTTAACATGGTAATAGGTATATTCAAATATTTGTTGAGTCATAATGTGGTAATAGCTACGGAGCACCTGGTCTAAGACTCTCCCTGGAGTACGGACCTAGCTCATGCTAATTTTATCATTAACCTTCACCACCTCTTGGCCCACTTTTACAGGTGAGAGAGTTCGACCCAGAGCCAGTAAGTCATCCAGAGCTAATAATGAAGGCTGTGGCTATTTTAATGCTGCTAAGGTGACAGGGCTTTCTGAAGGGCAGGAGAAAGGTTTGGTTGAGTTTGCCTGGCTCCATCATTGCTCTCCTAACTCCTAACTGCTGTTCTGTTTCCCTGTGGGAACACGGACATGAATTGCTTAAACTGCTGGAAAGACGCAGACCCCAAAGTCTTTCATCAGCCCTCCCTAGCTTTTTGCATGTGGCATGAATCTGTATACAGAGGAGAGACATTGGGACGGAATCAGCCATTAGACCCAGATTGGCGTAGGTCACATCTCCCACACCTGCCATTAGCGAACTGCGTGTTCTTACCTGAGGTCTTTAGACTGCTTTATTCTGTTTCCTCGTCTGCAAATGGGAATACAGGGTACTACTCATATTAGATGGCTTGAAAGAGCTAGAGCAAGCTCTTGTTGCAGAGTCAGGGACAAGTCAAGTACTTAAAAGGTGGACGCTGGTGTTATGAAGATTTCTTTGCACATCCCCTTTGAGGCAGGGGGATGATATACCTCAGGGCTGGTAAGCTATTCTGTGATGCTAATCACATGATGTCTCTGGGACTTAGAGGGTCCTTGTGTATAAACCTCTAGGGTTTATACATTAATCGGGTACTTGACATTTTACTAACCAAGGTCTGAAAACCACCCCTGTGGAGACTTCAGCCATAGATACAGAAGGTTGACTCCAGAAGCCACAGTCCTTTTTCCCAGTCTCTCATTCCTCTGTCTAAATCGGAACTAGATAGATCTATTAAGAAGGTGCAGGAAGTCATTAAAGAACATTCTTCAACAAGTTGCTCCTAATTGTGAAACACACTATTTAAGAGCACATTAGAATAAGATAATGCGCGGAATTTAAAGGAAGAAAGAGACAGAAACAAAGCTGAGAAAAAGCAAACAGTTGCCCACCAGCTGCAGAAGCAAATGAGTCTCCGTCCCTCGTCCCCACACCCACTCTGCCCAGAAAGGAGAAACAGCCAGCAGAGGAAATAACTTCGCCTTCCAAGCTCTGCAATTCCGAACATCAGATTATGATTTGAGTTTATTTCCTGATAGGATTAAAGGTAGATTGGTTGTCAAATTCAAAATATCCTCCTTTTTATCTGAAGCTTCAACCAGGAGAGCCTCTGCCTTTTTTCAATTGTTTTTTCAATTGATTATTCATGCAAGTTATCTTATCCAATAGGCCCCTCAGAGTGGGGGCTGGTGCTATTAGGGAGAGGAGGTTGTAGTAGTGGCTGCTCCACTAGACAACTGCCATTCTGGTCTTAAAGGGACCATTTTTTTCCTCCCCAAAGTCAGCAGACTGAATATTTCAATATCTATTCTTGATCTCACTCTAAAGACTGCTGCTGCCTTTTGACCACTGAGGCTACCGATGGAACCTCCAGTTCACCCAGAGGAGGTGTGGTCTGGCTGCTTTGTCCTGGAGATCCTGCATCTCTTAGACCCATGAAGCATGTGGGGGAATGGGAGGGAGAATCAAGACGGCCTTTCTAACCCTTCCCATGGTCATAATTTATCTGTGGGATCTTTCGGCATGGACCTTCCCTCAGCAGTGTTTGGATTGGCCTCTCTTCCAGCCCTGCATCATGGAGGCAGATCCTGGGTGTCGTTTCCCAAGGGACTTCAAATAAGGTTTGGTCTATTGGAGACGACGTGAGGTATATTCTAGGACTGTGGGTCTAAATTATGCAGACCATGAGCCTACTACTACAGAGATATATTCTCTCAGGTCTTGAGACTGGATGTCTGGAGACAGAGGCAGGAGGATCTCTGGGTTGAAGACTAGGCTTGTCTACAGAGCATGTTCCAGACATCCAGGGATACACAGAAAACCAAAAAACAAACAAAAGACCAAAAATCAGAATTTGACTCATAAGAACTGGAGAAATTATAGTTGACCTTGGTGGACGTCTTCCCTTGCCTTACCTTTCTCTCCGGTAAATTCACCAACCAAATCAGAGCAAATGGCAGCTTTCTTTTAAAAATTGTAATGGAGCTGGGCGATGGTGGAGTACGCCTTTAATCCCAGCACTCGGAAGGCAGAGGCAGGTGGATCTCTGTGAGTTCAAGACCAGCCTGGTCTACAAGAGCTAGTTCCAGAACAGGCTCCAAAGCCACAGAGAAACCCTGTCTCGAAAAACCAAAAAAAAAAAAAAAAAAAAAAAGAATGCTAGTGAACACGCTATCTGAAGTACAGGTCACATCTGCAGCAGCTCCCAGCACCCAGGACCATGACCTGTATGTCCAGCCTCTATTAGGCAGCCTGACAACAGCTCTGCCTGCCTTTGAGCCTATAGCCCAGGAGTCACCTTGGCTCATCTTCCTCTGGCTGCTTGTTTAAGCTAATATTTTTACAATCAACCCTCCATATAAAACCTCAGTAGTAAACTGGCCATTATAAATTTCCATTTTTCCTGGGTGGACCTTGCTTCACCTGTACAGTTTATAAGACATTTTGCAATCTGCAAAAGAGTAAAAGATGACTTTGTGGGTGTTTGGAGCCTCACGCATCTGCATTGCCTTGGGCTTAAATTCCAGCACCTAACAAATGGGTGACCTTGAGGAAAGTCCCAAGGCTCTTGGTGTTGGGGTTTCTGCATGGTCAAAGTTGGTCGAGCACTAGCACCTCACCAACTAGATAGGAAAAGAAGCAACAATGAACTTAACCAAGTCCTAGCATACGGAAAGGGCTTCGCATGCTTATTGTGACTGAGGAATAACCACACCAGTATGCCCTTGGTGTCACAGAGTACCGTTCAAACATGTCAGGACATACCGTTACATGTAAACGTGTGTATGTTCATATGAATGTGTATATTCACACCCACACACGCACACCCTGAAAGTTAGATTTTAATGGTAGAATGGATTGCCCATGTGTTCACATGTTCTGACGTCATCTAGCTGCTCAAGCAGCATCTGGGTTCTCAGCCTGGTGTCTAGATGTTTCCCAAAGGAAGAAGAAAACCCTGTTCTCTCTATCATCAACAGACTTCCAGGCAGTGCTGTCTATGTCTAGCTGGACATGAGCAACTTTTAGGCACAATTAAGCAGTTCCTGATCAGGTGCTGGGTTCTCTTGAACCAGGGGTCTGAAAAGGAAAGCTAGCTCTGGTGGACAATCACTCGTGGGCTATCTCTTGGTTAGGGTTCTAAAGAGAAACAGACCCAGGCTGTATGGATGTACGGATGTGGTTGTGAGACCGAATGCTTTCTTCTCTGGGAATCCGTAGTTCTCGTTCCTAATGTCTCAGTGACTGAGGCTCATTCACCTAATAGAGAGTAGTCTGCTTTACTTAAAGTTAGCTGATCCTGGAGAAACCACATTTACAAAATACCTTCCCAGCAACACCAGCAGCCTGGCTGAGATGACATAGGATGTTCATAGGACGGCACTGTGGTAGACCCCTTTACTATAATGTGAAAAACTAGACAACTGACCTGTGTTCTTGTCTTTAATTAGATTTTTCTCTTATATCTCTGAGCACTAAGCAATCTGTTCACCGAGGGGCGTGGATTAACACTTGCGCATGATCATGACACGATGTCAAAGAAAAGCAAATGAGGAGTTCACCATCAAGTGGTCCAGACTTACACCATCCTCTTCACAGCTCAGCGTAGATCCACACCGTCCTCTTCCCAACTCAGTCTAGATCCACACCGTCTCTTCCCAACTGAGTCTAGATCCACACCATCTCTTCACAGCTCAGTCTAGATCCACACCATCTCTTCACAGCTCAGTCTAGATCCACACCGTCCTCTTCACAAGTCAGCCTAGATCCACACCATCCTCTTCACAACTCAGCCTAGATCCACACCATCTCTTCACAGCTCAGCCTAGATCCACACCGTCCTCTTCACAAGTCAGCCTAGATCCACACCATCCTCTTCACAACTCAGCCTAGATCCACACCGTCCTCTTCACAACTCAGCCTAGATCCACACCGTCTCTTCCCAACTCAGTCTAGATCCACACCGTCTCTTCACAGAGCCTAGATCCACACCATCTCTTCACAACTCAGCCTAGATCCACACCGTCTCTTCCCAACTCAGTCTAGATCCACACCGTCTCTTCACAGAGCCTAGATCCACACCGTCTCTTCACAGCTCAGTCTAGATCCACACCATCTCTTCACAACTCAGCCTAGATCCACACCGTCTCTTCACAGCTCAGCCTAGATCCACACCGTCTCTTCCCAACTCAGTCTAGATCCACACCGTCCTCTTCACAGCTCAGTCTAGATCCACACCATCTCTTCACAACTCAGCCTAGATCCACACCGTCTCTTCCCAACTCAGTCTAGATCCACACCATCCTCTTCACAACTCAGCCTAGATCCACACCATCTCTTCACAGCTCAGCCTAGATCCTCACCATCTCTTCACAACTCAGCCTAGGTCCACACCATCTCTTCACAGCTCAGCCTAGATCCTCACCATCTCTTCACAACTCAGCCTAGATCCACACCATCTCTTCACAGCTCAGCCTAGATCCTCACCGTCTCTTCACAGCTCAGTCTAGATCCACACCATCTCCTCATAACTCAGCCTAGATCCACACCATCTCTTCACAACTCAGCCTAGGTCCACACCGTCTCTTCACAGAGCCTAGATCCACACCGTCCTCTTCCCAGCTCAGCCTAGATGCACACCGTCCTCTTCATAACTCAGCCTAGATCCACACCATCTCTTCACAGCTCAGCCTAGATCCACACCATCTCTTCACAACTCAGCCTAGATCCTCACCGTCTCTTCACAGCTCAGTCTAGATCCACACCATCTCCTCATAACTCAGCCTAGATCCACACCATCTCTTCACAACTCAGCCTAGATCCACAGCGTCCTCTTCACAGCTCAGCCTAGATCCACAGCGTCCTCTTCACAACCCAAGAGACTCGAGCTAATCCAGCACGCATCTCAAGAGATCCTCAAGGCTCTCTGTGTGCTCGGAAAGGGAACGTGGAGGAGCCATGTTAGGAACCTGATGGTGACCACAGAGGACTCAGTTTCTCTAACAGGCTTTGTGTTAGAGAGAAGCAGAGGTGAGCAGCAGCATTTCCAAATGGGCTGCTGTGGTGGCTTGGGTGAAAAATAAAATGTTCCCCGTAGGCTTGGCCACTCAAACACCTTGGGCCCCCTTGATGGTGCTGCTTTCAAGGTACAGAAAGTGTGGCCTTGTTAGAGGAAGTATGCCACTAGGGGTGGGCTTTGAGGTTTCAAAGACACCTGCTGGTTTAGGCTCTCTGCTTTGTACTCTTGGTTCAAGAGGTAAGTTCTCAGCTGTTTCAAGTACCATTCTTGCTGCCATGATGGACTCCAACCCTTTGGAACTCTTAGTCCCATTGAACTCTTTCCTTTGTATGATGCCTTGGCCAGGGTGTTTTATCACAGCAATAGAAAAGGAGCTAAGACTGCTACATATTCTAAAAGGGTGAAGGTTTGAGGAAGGGTCATTAGAAAGAGTTAGTATTTAAGTGGAAACACACAGGTAAAGGATAAGGTGCCCAGGACACTGGGCGGGAAGAGATCTCAGGCTGAAAGAGGCATTTGGAATGCCAGATCAAACCTGGCATTGGATACTGCCACGCTATGGTCCCAGCAGTTCCAAGGCGGGGCTGACTGGAGGGGCTGCAGTGGGTAGACAGGCAGGGGTCAGGACAATCAAAGCCCTAGTGTCTGTCTCAGAGAGGAGGTGACAGGTCCAGATAATGTTGCAAACGTCCACAGGAACGAACGCTTAATAGAAACATGATGGCTGCTGTATTGTAAGGCACGAGAAACATCATCAATTAGCATTTGAAGGTTTTTAATGAAACAAAAGCATCAACCATTCTAAAAGACAAAAACTGGCTGCTTCAGTCTCTAAGCAGTGGAGCCCAGCCCCCCATGGGAGACATTGGTCACAGCGTGAAGAACAGTAGTGTCCCTTAGTAGACAGAGGTATCTTTTCTAGCATGTGGGTTTTATTTCCCAGGGAGCTTGGAGACTGTATGTTTGCAATGGCAGAGCATTAAACACTCACATTTATAAATGGGGGCTTATAATCTTAATACCGCAAGTAAGGGAATTGGGAATTGTCCTGGGGAGCTGTTGGTGACAGTTTCCAAGGAACATGGCTATCTTGTGTGAACAGTCGTAATCCCTCCTGAAAGCTCACAGAGTGCTTATGCCTGCCTCCTTCCCCAGTGCAAATACCCACAAGAGTAGCTAAGACAGCTTTGTGTACTGGGGCTTGGGCGGGCATTCCCAAGGCTACTGTTTGGAAGGGCTCTCTGGGTAGGTAGGATGTGGCTTTTGCTTTCTTGGCACTGGTGCCCAGACTGTGACTACCTTTGCAGCGTTGGCCCGCCTTCTCCAAAATTTACATCAACCAACAGCCCTCCTGTAACGTGCTGTGCTGGCACACACAGCAAAGGAGTGACTTCTCAATAATTTGACACCCAGCTTCTGGGTTGATCCTGGCTGCCCTATCAATATGTGCCTGTGAAGCCCAAACTGTAGTCTCATAACTTTCGAGGACATCAATTAGTTCCCCCTTAATTTTCATGCCCTTCCTAGTGAATGGATTTTTATTACCCTGTATTATAACAAGCTGGATAGATGTCAGTTTCCCCAATGGTGCTGGGGTCCCAGTGGTAAGGACAGTTGATCAGCCTTATGCCACCAGAAACTCGCAATCAGAAGGTCATTTTAAAAAATACAAATAAAATAACAAAGACAAACTGATGTGGAAGGGAGGGGGTGGAGAAGGAGAGAAGGGAAAGTAGACAATTCTTTCTGACTGAGGGTGTGTATGGGGTCTCGTGCATTTGTATCTGCGTGTGCTTGTCTATCGAGGCTAGAGACCTATCTCAGATGTCCTCCTCAGTTGCTAGCCACTTTGTCTATTGAGACAGGATTTCTCACTGAACCTAGAGTACGCCTGTTCAGTCAGGTTGGCTGTCCAGCAACGTCCAAGGAAGAGCCTGCTTTCCTGGTTCTGGGATGGCAAGTGAATATTACCATTCACATCTTTTTTTTTTCTTAATGGGGGTCCTGGGGATCAAACTCATGCTTGCATGGCAATCACTTTCCTTTCTGAGCCACCATTCCAGCCCTTCTTTCCGAGTCTCATCTGTAGGTATTCTAGCATAAAATACCATGAGGGCCCGGTTACAGGAACAGCAAGGCCGTCATCTTCATCCCTCTGCCCTCCTGTCTTTTGGAAACCTGCATCACTTCTAATATCAAGCACAGTCCGCCCCCCCCCCCCCAAGTAGTACAAGCCTCAAGAGGGACGACAGCTGTGTTCTTTTCTGCACTTGTGTCCCACCTGCTCCCCGTGGAAGACCTTTAGTCTTGTATCTCTCCACATTATCTCATCATTTCTCTTGCCTGGTCACTGGACCCTTTCCAGAAGATCTGTAGGTATTGTTGGAAATCTTCCCTGTTCAAGCCAGCCAATGGGCCCAATATACTGGAGCTTCTTGACACACACACACACACACACACACGCACACGCACACACACACACACACACACACACACACACACACACGGCTTTACGGTCAACGCCTGTCTAATTAAGTCAATTCCTGGCATTGCATTCATAGACCAGAAAGCCGGGTTTATAGGGTCCCTGAGAAGGGTCAGGAACTGGGCCTATTGCCTTGAGATACTCAGATGTTTCAGGCACCTTCTGGCGGCAAGGGTGGAACAATGCAAGCATAGTTCACTCGTTCTAGGTTTCTGTATTGGAGGCAGTCTCAGAATCTCAAATTATTTTAAAACCGCAGTCACAGCTGATCAGATTCTAATAACTACAGGAACTACAAAGCCTGAAGATACCCAGGCCTTTTAAGCAGTGAGGACAGCCCACACAGGGTTTGGGGGACATCCTTGTCTCACCATGTCCAGTAGGGGTTAAGCCCTGGCAATGTGATCATTTCTCTCCTTACTTTAGGTGATTTCCTCTCTACCACACTGGGAGGTGTGGTCAAGATTTTTACTTTTTGAATCAGGCATTCCCATTCAGGAGGATGCGGTCTCTGTTCTGGTCCTTAGTTTTTAAGAACTACTTGCAGCAGGTGACTCTCCAGTAACTTTGGAGCCGTGTGTCTTGTGATACAGTAAGTGAGATTTACCTGTGGGTAGAGAGGAAGCTTCCCAAGGCACACAAGGAGCCAGTTCCTCCTCTGTATTTCCTGTGACCTGAAGCAGAACCCCATAGCCTACAGCCTAACAAGATCCCGTTCAGTTCCAGCAGAAAACTTTTTATCTGAAAACAGAAGAAATGGGGGTTCAATTCCTACTTCCTTTTTTTCTGTGGTTGTTTGCACAATGAAACCCAGTTTTGAAGGTTCAGATGCCGTTCTTTAAATTACCGGTCCTGCTGCCTCAGTAAGATGCTCTAAAAGTTTGACTTTGCTTAACTCTGTCTGTGTGTGCCAACTTAAGGATTCCTCAGACTGGTCTCTGCTACCTTAATGTGTGAGGTTTGGGGAGGCCTTCCCTGCCTTTGCCTTCATCTCAGAGTTGGGATGGTGCCATGAGACAGACCTTACTGCCTTTTCTTAAAAGCCGAGCAACCATGTTTAGAGACGGAGATGGCTCTCCATTCATAAATGATCTTGTTCTATCTCCATTCATAAATTGTCCCATTCTACCTTCATGACAATGGTTATGGATCTGGATCTGTGACCTCCATTTCTTTGTTTCGGTTTTAGAGATATTAATTACCTTGTCCCCAGACTAGGCAATCATGGAATCAGTGTGTGCCCAGTTCCTTTGGTCCACAAGAGAGAGGTGCTCAGCAAACAGTAGATGTTCAGTAACTATCTACGGAACAAACGGGTCAACCCAAAGTCCCGGTTCTTTCCACTTCTCTCTGCTGCCAGGACCTCCTTATCTCTTCCAAACTGATTGAGGGGCAGGTGGTGAAGCCCCGCCTTTTCCTGCCAGCTTTGGGCGGTCCTGGTTTCTGTTACCTCCATGTAGCCCGGGCTCCCAACTGTATCTTCCGGAAACAGCTTAGGAAACAGTAATTTCCCAGCTTCTCTTTGCTGTCGGGTTTGAAGCTGCAGAGTGATATTTCCTTTCTCTCAATTTCTCCGAAAGGTGAACAATGTATTCCTTGGGAGTTCTGCGTCAGCTCCTGACTCCCATATGCCAGCTGTACACACCAGTCACATCTCTCCTGCGATGTGAGATCATAGCGCCCTTGTTGGTCTTCGTTGCGATGATGAAATGCATCCCTTGTCGTTCTTCACCTGTGTCCTTGGCAGCTCCCACAGCTTCCCAAACATCATTTGTCTTGTTCAAGTTCTTCTGGGTCCAAAATCAATCATAGATTTAGAGAATCAGCACCCACAGTTGAGGATTGGCAGAGCTAAGCCGAAGGACAGACACTTCAAATCAGGGATGTGGTTTAGAAGAGCCTACAATCAACGTGAGTTTTGTCTAAAAACACTCAGGAGAGGATGCTGCAAGATAGCAGATGAGGAAGCAGCCCAACCTATAGTTTTTCATGAAGACTTGGTTGTTCAAACTACTAAGGAAATGCAGAATAAGATCCGAGGTGAGTGCAACAGTGTTCCATTTGGAAATAATGTCCCTAATAAAAACCTTCTTCTGAGGTTTCAATCTCCTTCAGCACATTGGTCTTAAGCATGAAAAACAGAGATGATTCAGAGCGAGGATTTCTGGGGGTGGTGAAGGGGTGAGGTGAGAATCAGCATTTCTCTTTACCCTTCTTTCTCCACTTCTATCTTGTTTTCTTTTACTTTATATTTTGATAAAAACTAAGGTTTTGGAGGAGCATAGCAAAGGATGGGTTTGGGGTCTCCCATTGTTCTTGCTGGGGACATACATACACTCGGTGGCTCTTTACTGGGGCTCAGTCACAAATGCAGTGTTTTTCACAGAATGCTATTTTTAGACTGAATTATAGGAAGCCTGCAGCCTTAATAAATGGACAAGAAGCACAGAGCCACAGTACATGGTCCTATGCCAAGGCGAGGGCCAGCTTGGCCTTTAGCCAGTGTGCTGCAGATTGATGTTTCAACAGGGAAAGTAAAAACAGAGCTTACAAAGGCATGATTAATCAGCTGACAGACTTCCAGGCATTTAGTCCCAATTCTTTTTCCAGCTATATTAATACTAGCATATTTTGAACTTCATTGGTAAAGTCTTGAAATCCGCTACTCTTAGGTAGGTTCATGGTGAGATTCTTAAATCAGCTGTAAACAATTAGAAGAGGTGAACACCGGACAAATAATGTTGCTCTTCTGCTGTGTCTCTAATGTAGTGATTCTCAATATGTGGGTCATGGCCTCCTGGGGGGGGGGTTGAACGACTCTCTAAAGGGGTCACCTAAGACCATCAGAAAGCACAGACATTTACTTTAGGATTCCTAACAGTAGCAAAATTCCAGTTATGAAGTAGCAACTTTATTAAAGGGTCACAGCGTTAGGAAGGTTGAGAACCACTGTTCTAATGAATGATGTCTGTCTCCATGACAGCTTATATGGAACAATAGTCACGAGACATTCTTAAACCCAGTGTTTGGGGGTCTTCTTCAGATATGGTACTAGCTTCCAGCAGCCACAGATCTTTGGGTTGTTCAGTGAGGTTTCTAAGGTCCTCTTTGGTTTGAGGAACTACCTTCTTTCTCTAGAACAGATGGGTCTCCGTGTGTCATTTTGACATCACTTAGATGCGGACTACTTCCTAGCAGTCAGGATTCTGGGAGCCAGTCAGTAGACTCGCATCCCCTCTATGGATGAACTCACAGTCAAGCAGCTAGGAGAAAGGAGAAAAGGAAGAAACTATGTGTATAATTAAAGTGGTCATCATCTTCCAGTTTTCCCAGAGCTGTCTTAGACGGTGACTCCCAGACTTGAAGAAGGCCTCAAGGTGCTTTCAAAGGATGGGTTAGTTACCCCAGAGGGAAGAATTACCAGCTCATGCCTGCAGCAGGCCAGGACAAAGCATGAGTTTTGCTTCAGAGTCAGATTCCAAGCCCAGTCTGGGCCTACAGCGATGTGTCTCTCCTCCAGGAGAGTGTTGGCAAGTGGAGTCAGAGCGATGAACTTGAAGGTCCTAAATACAAAGCATGATCAGTGTTCAAGGAGAGGAGGAACTGCAGAGCGCTTCAGCTTGGTCTTTGCATGCGGTGTGCATTTGTCAGGTTATCACAATGGACCATGCATGCGTGTTGTCAACATGTACCAGTTTCCTGAGTTAATGCCAGCAATGAAAACTTAGGATTAAAAAACGTCGATGTCAGGTGACACGAACAAAACATACACTTCTGGTACACTCCTCTCTTAGACTCTCTACATGGGTTTATTCTAGCCCACAAACCTGAAACCTTTCCAAAAAGACAGAGAAGGCCAGCTCCCTCATCGTCTCTGAAAGCAATGCCAGACACCTGTTTGTAGGCAGTCATTTAAGATGAGCGCACACAGGCTTAATAACATTCCATTTAGGATTACAAAAAAAAAAAACAATAACAACTCTTTGAAAATTTTAATTAAATATATTCAAAGGGAGTCAGATGATGCCTCTAAAGAAGGTCATGCAATGCTTACTGGAGGCTCAAGGCTGATGAGGAGCAAACCTCACTGTGGGCGAAATGTCTGAGTATCGATACTTCCTGCATTAATACTATTTCAAACCACATTCGTAATCATGTAATTAGCAACACAGTTCGTATCATACAGTGTGAGGGCTTTGCATTATTAATCACTCCAGTACAGACTTCGAATAGAGCACCACACTGTCATTTCAACTCTTAAGGTAAATGAGTATAAATTCGGGGGTGGGGAGCCTAGCGGAGGATCAAGCTGAGAGTACACAGTTCATATCTGCCTGGGGACCATTAAATAACAATGAGTGTCCTGTCCACAGAACCTGTGGGGATGACAGTTTTAAAGTCCAAGCTTGAGTGGATTTGGCTGGGCTCCCAAATCCTGTGTGTGGCGAAATATGATTAATGTCCTTGAAGTGCTAATTCAATCACAGTCCCCATTTGCACCCCAAGGGTCAGTGTGATACTTTTGTGTCAGTGGAGAAGACACCCCAAGGAGGGTCTTAAGAAGTCAATCTTTTCTCAGTGTGGGATTGCTCCAGAGTTTGTATCGTCTACCCATCAGCATTCCGGTGTGTCTTCACAGGACATTTTTTAGCACTGGCCGAAGGGAGAAGCATGTTCTTTTCATTGATGGTTTTGCTAGGGTCCTGAAGCAGTCTCGGGAGATGACAACAAGGGGTGGAGGTACGCGTGTACCATTTTGTGCTCTGCAAGCAGCTACCGGGGGCATCTGACTTTACATCCCTCATACATGCACTGCCTATTGTCACTTTAGATGCAGCTGCCCATTGGAGAGATGATGAATGAGAAGGCATTGTTTTCATTATTCAAGGTGAACTCAGAGGAGCACAGCTTGGCTGAGATCCCAGCAAGGAGGAGGGCATTAGACCAAGATGGATTAGGAACTGTGGATGACCCCTTTGCTGGTTGTTTGTGCTATACTTTTTTTCCTTCCCAGCACCCGTTCTTCTTTTGATTCCATAGTCCAATTCCTGTGGTACTGGGCACTGTCTACTTGAACTTAGTGTTTAATTGTTTCGTTATTATTTACAGCAAATTCATGCAAATGACTTTTACGTCGAAACCAATAATGGCTCACAACCATCTGTAATTCCAGCTCCAGAGGATCCAGCCTTTCTGCTCTCCTCAGGACCCTGTGCTCACTGCACAAACCCACATATGGACAAACATATACATATAATTAAAAATAATAAAAATAAGTCTTAAAAGTCACAATGGCAGAATTCCCCCAGAATGCTTCCATAGGATTCAGCAATTTTGCCCTTACTATTACCTTTTTAGGGTTCAGGGATTCTGATACTTGGTTCTTTTCTTGCTGAGTACCTGCTAGGTCTCACTTGGAGTACTTGCAGGAAGAGTTTTAGAATCAGCCAGTACAAACTATCTTTGTGATCCTCATTAGAAAAAAAAATAATCTTCCACCAGAGCCTGTGTCTATTAATTATAAACTCATTTATTAACCTTAACCAATATTTACAAAAAAACATACTATGCATTAAACACTTCTATTAAGCATGTCTGAGTGTGTTTTTAAAATAATCATTAGCATGAAGATCCTAGGTGAGTTTCTTTTGTTATCTTCATGTAATAGATGAGGAAACTAGTCAAAGAAATCACACAGCCAGCTAGTGGTTTGGGATGAGAGTTCCTAACCCCGAGTCTGCACAGGAGAAGAAGGTATTGGACTTGGTCCCTGATCTAAGACTCTTACAGCCTGCAGGGGAGCATGTCCATCACTCTGCTGCCACAGCAAAGTATCTAATAAAATCTGCAGCAGAAGAGAAAACACTAATGTCAGCTCAGTGTGGGGCTAGTTCTGTTACATCGGACCTTGATGAGGCAGACTGTCAGGGTAATGGGAGCACGTGGCAAAAGAAGCTACTCACTTCATAGCAGTAGGAAGCCAGAAGTCGTACATAGAGAGGGGACGCGGTAAGGAACAAAGTAAGTCCTCCAAAGGCATGCTTCCACTGACTCTTTTTTTTCCCAACTAGATTATGTTCCCTAAAGTGTCCGCTATGCCATCAAACCTTCAACACAAAGACCCTTTAGGGGCAGTCTCTATCCAAACTACACCTGGGAGACAGATGTGCAAACGGTGAAAGCAAATGCAGGAAGATTTTTATGACAGAGATACATCCAGAAAAAGGTTTTTGTATCAGTCAGCATTTTGTGACTGTGACAAACCACCCCAGGAAATTAATCTAAAAATGGAAAGTTTATTTGGATCCAGTTTCCTAGGTTTCAACCTATGGCTGGTTGGGTCCCCTGCAAGGCACCATAGTATAGCAGCGAGAATGTGGTAGAACTCGCTGCTCATTTCATGGTGGCCAAAAGGGGGAGGGAGAGGAAAAGAAAGAGCGAGCAAGTGGGTACTATACCTTCACAGTTTGCTCACAGCTCCTACACTTCCTTCTATTCCCAAAGACTTATCAAATCATGAACCCATCAGTGGGTTAATCTGTCAATATCATCAAGGCTCTCAAGACTCATTCACGTCCCAAATAGCCCATCTCAAAAGACTGCCACATTTGGGAACTAAGTTTTCAACTTAGAGGACTTAGTGGATATTTTAGTTTTAAGCTCTCTCCTGCAGCTCTCTTGGAACTGGGCATGAGAAAAGCTGTCTGGGAGCTGATCTTACATCAAGGCTTGATAGACACATAGGCATCTTCTGGATAAAGCGGCTGGCAACAGGATGTAGGAGTCACTGAGGCACAGGGAGGAGGAGTCACACAGGCCCAGGAAGTATGAGACAGACATATTTGGAAAACTCACTCAGTGAGTCTGGAGACAGTGGCGTTTTGAGGCACGAGCAAATTAGAAGGATGAGCAGGGCAGCGCTTCCTCTGCTCACAGACACAGACCAAGGCAGTCTCCAGCCCTCTTCACTTTGGTAACCATGGAGATGGTAGTGGCGAAGATGGTAATGGAATAGATTTGCACAACACCTGGCGGTTTATGAAACACATCCACACATATTACAATATGTCACTTGATCCTGGGAAGCAGGTCACGCAGAGCAAGGATAACCCCTGCCAGGGGAAGCTGTACAAAAGAGAGTTAGCTTTCATTGCTTATAGAAACTGGTGCAAAATCTATTGAGAAACCCCACAAGACAGCAGTTAAACAGTGATTCTTTGCATTTGGAGTCTGAGAGCTCGCTGGTATTCCTTTTTTTCAATAAGAAACAGAAAAAAAGAACAAATTCACTAAATGTTCACGTGACTGGCACAATTAGCATACACCAAATATCCACACAGTCCTCTAAAACTCCCAGTCCCCGTAGCGGGTCACTTTGAACCACGTGACAAGATTTGACCAATGGGCTGGGAGTGAGGCTGAGGCTAAAGTTCTTACTGCTTTTTCCCAATTGATTTTCCCTCACCCAGCAATGGTTGTCAGCATGTTTTCCAGAAGATGGAGGAGGGGGACTCAAGCTTAACACTACAAAGTAAGAAATAAGTCTTCACTGGTTGTGTCCACTGGGATTCGAGGTTCCCCGTGGGCTCCAGCATTGTGCCCGGACTATGGTTGTTCTCCCTGCCATGTTTACTCAGCCTCTTGGAGTTCCTTGGTTGTATCTTTTGAGACTCATTTGTTGGTGGTCTTCTCTCCCCCAGCATAATTATAAGTCCCCTGAAGTCAACGTGGTAATAACCGTTTGGAGGGACAGAGTATTCACAGGAAGGGTGTCACCTAACAGAAATGGCACAAGATTGAACTAAACTGAAAAAAAAAATATGAGAAAGAATTATATTTTGGGGGGTATTTTTAGTTGGCCCTATCCGAGGGAAGTTATCCCCGTCACAGGCAAGTTAGCTGATTTTAGTGTTGTGTCATCTAATATCTGATGATTCTCTGACTTTGATTTTCATCTTTGGTACTTTTTTACACCTTTATACGAAATTATGAAAATTAAAAGTTTACCTCCAAGAAGAATCTTACCTTTATTTCTCACAAGGGCTGTGTTTTACACGGGTGGTCAGATAAGATACAGAACAGATAATAGCAGTGACTGCCAAATGGATAGCTTGGGGATTTATAACTTTAGACACGTGCTTCCTAAGTTGAGAGCCAGAGCGTTCGTGTGGTTAGGTTTTGGCATGGAGCTGGGAATGTCTGGGTAACACCATGACAGGGCCTTGAGTTTCTGGACTATAGTCAAGTGTATGTCATACTAACTGTATGATATCCATAATTCATAGCCTGCCAGTTGTCTCTTTATCCCTGGGCCCCACAAGAAAGAAGGCCAAAATCCACAGAAAGAGCAATCATCCACAACAACGATCCTAAATCTCACCTGCGTTACAAGGTGGAAAGCCAGTGACAGTTGAGTGGTGTAACTCCAGGTTGACGCCCGCCCACTAAGACCTGATGCTGCACAGGCTGGGAACCTTCTGTTTAGAAGGTTTATACCAAGAAGTCAGGATTTGCCCAATCTGATTTGCAATGACAGTGGGAGCTCCTCCGCCCAATCTTGTTGGTTTTTTTGTTTGTTTTAATAAATTACTAAAGATTTTTTAGTCTATGAATTTTCTGACAAGAATGGAGTCAGTCTCTCCGTTCTCTAGCTGACCAATTCACGGCTGTGCACTCAGCAGCAAACCCATGAACAGTTTTCAACTGTGATCGTATCCAGGGATGGTAGAAAGGCATTGGTAGCTTAATTCCTTTTTCATTAAGCAAATAACAGCCTGACCCCTGTCATATACCAGGTGGATATGGAGGAGCTCTCGAGGGCAGTGATGGGTAAAACAAACCAAGGCTTGACTCTAGAGGACATCTTGGCTGTTAATACACTTCAGAATGACAATGAAGCAAAGCCATGCAATACAGAACAGCCAGAGAAGAGAACAGGTTTGGTGGAGATCTTTCTAAAATGACTTAATAAGAGCCTAGCTTGGTGATGACTGAAGAAAAGAGCCTCTGCATACACAGGAAGGAAACAATCCAATTGATTGGTTGAGGGTGAGAAACAGTGAAAGAAGCAGGGACTAGATGGTGCTAAGCTCTGCAATGCACGTTGGCAGTTTCCGAATGCCAATGAAATCCACTAGAAGGCTCCCTTTGGACAGGATAGCAGGGCTAAAATCTAAAGAGAACTTTCTACTTATTGTGGTTCTCCTGGAACCAAATGTCAGACGATTGTCTTCCTTTCTCTCCTAATAATGACTTAGCACCCCGTCTACTATGCTATTGTGCTAGGCTTTGGACTCATGGAAGAGCCCATAAATTAAATTTCTGTTCTCATATGTCCTCTAATGTACTGGAGAGATGTAAGCAATAAACCAACCACACCCTGCTCTTTGCTTGTATTGTTTCTGTACCTGCTGTGTCCACCAATCGGGATTCAAACAACTGTGAACCGAACATATTTGAAGAAAATTAAGTCTCTACTAAACATATATAGACTTTTTCCTTGGTCATTTCTCCTTAAGCAATACAGTATGGAACAGAATGCTTACACAGAACTTGCATATTATCAGGAATAATAATAAGTAATATAGCATTGATTGTAGGTATATTAAAGGATATTTGAAGACTATATGCAAATTTGTAGCATACAAGACCTGATGCCAGCCATATTAGGGTACCCTTGATGGCCCTCAAAGCAATACTTCTTGATACTGAGGGACAACTTTTATAATGAATTAAGAATGCTGCATTTGTAAGGAAAAATAAAGAGCCATAAGCAGGCAGATTACTGTGTGTGGGTATGAGTGCACACTATCTGTTCCAGATAGGAAATTTTCTTGGGTTAAGGTGTGATTAGAAGGAAAGGAAATTATGAATACTAAGCATAAAAACAGCCAAGGAGCCTGTTCGGTATAGCTGAGGGAGAGTAGGTAGTTAGAGGGAGAAAGGGAGGATGAGTAGTGGAGAATCAAGGTAAAGCTTGTGGATTTCATTCTGGGAAGAAAAAGAGGGTGCTGACTAAGGAGAGGGAGACAACTGTTCAATATGAACTTGGCCAACAATGACTGACCACCAGCTCCTGGACATCCTGAAGATGGACCAGCTGGGCTTTTCAGAAGGACAAATGCTGCAGAGATAAAAAGAAAAGTCAGAGAGAAAGGCGAGGCTCACTGGTCCAAGGGTGTGCCTAAGAGATCAGTCTTGTAAGAAAGGGATGCTGAGCTCAATTCCAAATATGAAGCTGACTCATTGAGATACATGAGTATAAATACAAAGGAAGCAGTGCGACCTGGGGAGCTGAAGTTCACAGGAGAGGTGGGCACGGGCAGTCAGGGAGCTAACAATTGCGAGACTGGAGTGGAAGATGAGGACGAGCATGAAAATCTGAGATTAGACCCCCATCAATATGTAAAACGCTGAGCTTGGCCACACCTAACCTTAGGGGTACGGAACCACCCCTAAGATCTGGAGAGTTGATGTTAGTCAGTCTAGCCAGATGAGAGGCCTTGTCTCAAAACACACAGATGCAGAGCTCAGCGGGCAGAGGTATCTTCTGTGCCAAGCATGGTGACTCGAGTTTGATTCCTGGGACACACAATAGAAGGAGAGACACAACTCCTCTAAGTTATAGTCTAATGAACATCCACATCTTTGCAAATACACACACACACACACACACACACACACACACACACACACACACACAGCATAGAGAGGGGGAACATCACTGTACTGAATTGTTGTGGGCAGGAATTAGGGGAAAGGCACCAGATGTGTCACAGGAACAAAGGAACACAACGCCTTTGAGGCAAAGGAGGGAAGTTTTGAGAACTCAGAACTACAGCGAAGTCCTCGCCTGCCAACTTTTCTTTCCCTCCCTGTATTCTCTAGTCTCCAGTTAGTCTAAGGTGCTGAACATATTTCTGCAGGTCTTCACAGAGTTCAGGGCCCAGTGGCTCCTCTTGATTCCCCACAATGTACATGAAGACACAGCAGATAAGGAGATAATCGTCTCTAACTACAAACACTGGCCTTGCACTCTGGGGTTGTATGACCCGCAGGTCTTGTACTTGCCTTCCAACTTTCCCTGATGGAGAACTGGAAAGACACTCTGAGTAAAGGCTCAGAATCATCAAAACCTGTACACGATCAGCAGAAATGTCTCATTCTGGATGAATCTACTTCAATTATATATTTAATTCAGCTGAGAGCTCTCCAAAGAAGAGTTAGTCTGTATTCACTAGCAAAAGTATTTCTGTTAACCCTCCTGGGGAAAATGATTTGGCAAAAATTCATGCAACCATTTTTATATGAATGCACAAAAATTTGAAGGTTATTAAGTCCCTGCTTCTGACAGCCCCTGCAGTTACAAATAAAGCTACTAATGAGAAGAAAAACTAGCCCACCACCTTATTCCCAAAGCCCCAGCCATCTTTATGCAGGAACACCATGACAAATGATGCTGTTCACCTTCCTAGCGTGCCCCTTCTCCGAGTAGAGATTTAGATGGATAACGTGACTACAAGAGTTAGGCCCCGGAGCTGATGATTGCCTCTGGCACCCATCGTATGAAATTTGGGTGAAATTTCTAAGCACCGAATGAAATCATCATATTGGGCTGAGTCGAACTCAGCAAGTGAATTTATAAAAATTAAAAGGTCTGAGCAGTAATGCTCACAAACCCATTTGTCTCATTTTTCCTCATTAACATTTAATTGAAATGAACTCTGGTAACTGTAAGGAAAGTCACATTATTTCCTGCTAGCAGATAAAAGGAGGTATTTTTTTCTTTCTTCTTTCTTTTTTCTCTTTTTTATTTTTTTTACAGCACCTAACACTTCTTGGGTTGGGCATGTTACACTAATTCACAACTGGTGTCTGTGGAAACATACAAATATCATACCAATAGAAGAAACATCATTTCCATCAGAATAAGGCTGAAATTCAAC
This sequence comes from Microtus pennsylvanicus, assembly GCF_037038515.1. Classification (NCBI taxonomy): domain Eukaryota; kingdom Metazoa; phylum Chordata; class Mammalia; order Rodentia; family Cricetidae; genus Microtus; species Microtus pennsylvanicus. Next base: position 53,351,383 of record NC_134590.1, on the reverse strand, counting down.
ATTTACAAAATGCAAGTGACGATGTTTGAAGCCACAATTAAAATAGTTTCTGCACAAATCCTAAAATGTGAATTGGCCCCCTACCATGTAAAACTAATTTAAAGGAAATGGAAAGTCAAAATATTGTCATCTGAAATAATTACATTATATAGACATAGCCACTCATTTATCTGCCACTCGGATAAACTATGTGAGAGAATTCATATAAAATACACTGTTATGTATGCATCAGAGGATCCAGCAATGTAAGAATATGCGAATGTCCTCCTTGGGCTCTTGAGGTTCCGGATGTGTATAATGGAATTAAGAGCTTCCAAGTGGTGTGACAGGACCGACTAGCAGGAATCCCTTCTCCATGTAGCTCCCTTTCCTTATCGATTCTGCCCAGAATAAACAGTTAGATGCACGCCAAGCTCTCCAGCAGCCTCCCCGCGAGTCCTACACTCTCTGAAGTATGTGACATTGTCTCTCAATCCTCCTTGCTATAAACGGCTCTCTTTCCTGCTTCTGCAGCTTCTAGATCTTTCTCTGAGTTCCTTCTCTCCTCTCATGGCATCTCTTTGGTTTTCTCTCAGGGGTCATTTATTTTGTCCCAAGATTGGTCTCTCCACCATTCTGCCTCAAGTTTACCTGCATTCTTGCTCTGGGACAAGATTGTAGAAAGTAGTGTTGAGGGAAACTTTGCTAAGTGATCTGCCCAAGTCCTGACTTCTGCAGCTTAGGAATGCCAGGAGTTTGAAAACAAGGCCCTTCCTGACATAATTAAGGTAGTTTATAAGATGGTGCCAGGCTGTGTTTCAGTGTGTTCCTTAAAGCCAACCACAGACAGCCTCATTTCTACAGTGCAGGATGGTGTTATGCAGACTGCTAGAAGAGAAAAACACCAACAGGTTCCCAAGACAGGGCCCTGTGTGCTCTAATACTGACCTTCCAGTCACCTTTGCCCACTAGTGCCATCGTAGTACAGTAGACATGGGGGTAACCAGATGCTCTGATTCACTCTGAAACCTACTCCGCAGGAGATTTATCCTGTTTGGTACTGTGGTGAACCTGGTTAAAAGCATGACTGTGGCCTGGTTATCCTTTGCTTTATGTCTAGTAGCCACTTACGTGTGAGCACATACCGTGTTTGTCTTTGCTTGTCTGGGTTACGTCACTCTGGATGGTTTTGTCTAGTCCCATCCATTTGCATGCAAATTTCAAGATATCTTTTTTTTTAAATTACTGAGTAGTAATTGGTTGTGTAAATGTACTATATTTTCTCTAGTTTGTTTACAGGTTCTGGCTATTACAAATAATGCTGTTATGAACATAGTTGAACAAATGTCCTTGTGGTATGATTATTGTGGATTCTTTGGTTATTTGACCAAGAATGGTGCTGCTGGGTCTTGAGGAAGATTAATTCCCAGTTTTCTAAGAAACCACCATACTGATTTCCAAAGTGGTTATACAAGTTTGCAGTCCCGGAGAAGTGCTCCCCTTACTCCACATCCTCTCCAACACAGGCTGTCATCAGTGTTTTTGATCTTAGCCATTTTGACATGTGCAAGATGGTATCTCAGAGTTGTTTTGATTTGCATTTACATGAAGATTAAGGATGTTGAGCAATTCATAAAATCCCTTTTAGCCATTTGAGTTTCTTCTGTTGAGAATTCTTTGTTTAGAGAATTTTTAATGGGATTATTTGGTATTTTGATGTCTAGTTTCTTGGGTTCTTTATGTACTTTGGAAATCAGTACTCTGTCAGATGAAGGTTTGGTGAAGATCTTTTCCCATGCTGTAGGCTGTTGTTTTGTCTTATTGACTGTATCCTTTGCCTTACAGAAACTTCTCAGTTTCAGAAGGTCCTATTTATTAATTGTTGCTCTCAGTGTCTGTGCTACTGGGGTGATATTTAGGAAGTGATCTCCTCTGCCCATGCATTCAAGGATTCTTCCCACTTTCTCTTTCTATCGGGTTCAGTATAACTGGATTTATGTTGAGGTCTTTGGTCCACTTGAATTTGAGTTTTGTGCAAGGAAATATATATGGATCTACTTGCATTCTCCTACATGTTGATATCCAGTTATGACACCATCATCTGTTGAGGATGCTTTCTTTTCTCTATTTGGCTTCTTTGTCAAAAATCAGGTATTTATAGGTGTGTGGATTAATGTCAAGATCTTCAATTTGATTTCATTGGTCCACTTATCTGTTTTTATGCCAATACCAAGTTGGTTTTATTACTATAGTTCTGTAGTAGAGCTTGAAGTCAGGGATGGTGATGCCTGCAGAAGTTCTGATTGTTTTACTTCCTTAATATGTGGAAAACTGTCATAGCAGCCCTATTGAAATTAATGCTAAAGGAATAATAATCCCCCAAATCCAGGTGAGTTGAGATATTCTGCACAGGGAAGTTGGCATTCCAGTAATATCCTCTGTAGGCTTTTAGGAGCTGGGAAGCACCCAAGAAGACAATACACCATCTTTTATTGGTATTTACAACATCAAGAGTGCAGGGTGCAAGGCACACAGATGCAATCTTCCATCCCCAAAGTTCCCTTTTCTGTTCTATGAAATCCACACCCTCTCTGCACCTTGGCACACAGTCTCCACTCAGAGAGATTTCTGCCCTTCACTGTTTTGATTAAAGGACAATCTGCTTCTGTAGGTGTCTGACTCCTCTTTCTTTTATTTTTATGTTGCCTTGATTACCTTGATCTAACAGATATATCCACTAAAATCAGCCACAGGGTCTATTTGAACTAATGACTCCCAGTCACACAGCTCCAGCCACACACCTCCTAAATGTTACACTGGGTATCTTAGAGACTTCTTTTCAGGACGTGCTTCTAATCTAGAGCTCATGCCCACTCTTGGATGCTTTGGCATTTACATCCCTATGCACGACCCTTTACAGTGCCTAACTTGATTCTGACTTGAGAGACAGCAACAAGATGCAACACCAAGCCCAATTCTGTCTCCTACTCATTGTTTCCTCTCAGGCCAGCTTCTCTCCTTCTTCCGTTTCTGCACTTATCATGTGAGGTGACACTCATTCTTAGTCACCATAAGACATGAAGCATTGACTCATTACTTTTTCTATGGTGTTTAGAACGCTATTCAGTATCTATAAAACTCCATATTAAGCTTCTTTCAACAAGATAAACTATCTTAGAACCATTTAGAATTATTCTTCTCTTCACACAAACTTGAAGTCAGCGAGACTGCAGCATCATCCAGGAAATAAAATACAACCATTACCTCAGTGGCTCTGGGAAGCAGCAGCGTCCACCTGTGCCAGTTCTCTGAGGTCTATCTCCCATTATCGACTCCTCACCTCTGGTTAGCCTGCCCTCCTCCAATAAGGTTTATCTCAGTCTCTGACCCCTTAGCTGCCTCACCTGGCTTGCTCTTTCCCTTTCCACAAGCAGTACAAGCTTTCCACACCCTTTCTAGGCCTCCCTGAAGTTGAAGTGTGTTGATCTGTTTATTATCGCTCCTCTAGGAGCCAGTCACTCTTCGAAAGAGAGATTATGTTTTCCTCCTGTCCACACCTTGAAGTGTTGCAGTACTCACAGTCCGCATACAGTGGACAATGTAAGGAACCTCTTTAAGGTGAGTAACATTTTTTAAAAACTTTTCAGCAGCTTTTGTATCCCTTCAAGTAGTGAATGGCCGAGAAGCCTGAAAGTGGATCTTAAGTACCAAACGAGAGCCCACACACCCTTCACTATTAGCTGCAAGCCTTGCGGGATATATGGTAGCTGCTCACTGCTTAGGTTTCAACAAAGCACAACACCCTACAGTCTGCTGATGGATTACAGGCAGCACACATTTCACCAGGAAACAGCAGCGGCAGAGGAGATGGCAGGGAGATTAACGACAAGGAATAAGATTTCCAGAAAGTCAAGGGCAGCGGTGAGACCCTAAGCAAATGAGAAAATGAAGGTGTGACATTTTACCTGATGAAGACATATGAGAATATCAAGGTCTTTGCCATTCTGAAACCAGCTTTATTTACATGGGACCTAGAACCCATGCAGGAATTTGATACCTGCCGTTCTGCTGAGAACGTACTCCAGCTACCACAGAGCCAGCAGAGACACTGGTCTTTTGTAAAGAGCATTTCCAACATCTGTGCCGCTTCGTGAATGCCCAGTCTGTAAGTTCTAGGGCAGCTCAGGGTTTTAGTGTTGATAAGGAAGTGACAGTAGAGGTCAAAGCTAGCACCTCAGAAGCAGTTATATGTGTCTCCTCATAACAAGATCCCTGATTGCTCTGCTTGGAAGTCTAAGGAGTGAATAAGAACATGGGAAGAGATTCAACTCTCCTCAAATCTCACACTCAGTCTGCTAGCGAGTCTTGCTGAGTCAATGTTTTTTATTCTTTTCCTTCCTTCCTTCCTTCCTTCCTTCCTTCCTTCCTTCCCTTCCCTTCCCTTCCCCTCCCTCCCTTTCTTTCTTTCTTTCTTTCTTTCTTTCTTTCTTTCTTTCTTTCTTTCTTTCTTTCTTTCTTTCTCTAGATCCAGGACAATAATCTTCACTGTAATCACCTTGGTGCAGGCTTTACAAGGCTTTCTAGAAGGCTGTAAGCACCTCCTGATTATCTGTTTCTGCCCTTAGCTACTTTCTAAGGGCATCTGTGTGTTACATGCAGTAGCCGTGGGCTTCTTAATTACACTCAGCTAGAACATGGCAACCCTGACATAGTACCACAGTCAGTGATGGACAGTACCTTGTGTCCTTGGGAAAATCAGAAGTTACTTTCTCACCAAATATATGGCATTGAGCTCAAAGCAGAAGCAGGAGTATGGAAGACCCTTGCAACTCTGCTACTTTCCCTGCAATCGTCACAGAATCCTTTGTAGTTGGTAGAAATGTTAAAATCAACTGAAGATTCAAATGTCATTAGAGTTGCATGGAAAGCCACCCCTTTCCAGCTTGCTCCTGTCAGATGGATTTTATTCTAATTGACACTCAGGATTTCTTAGACAAGGGATATGACCTTCCACATGTTTGTGCTGGCTTTGGAGAAAAGACCCCAGTTCAAACCCTTTCTTCTCTTAGCTCACTTGCTTTTTCAAGTAAGTTAGAAAAGCTCCCAGAACCTCCCTCATGTTTCTCATCTGTACAACTGGACAATAATGGGTCCGTTAGGAAACGATCATTTCATCCTGAATTGTATCCACCTATCTTGAGCCCTGTTGGGATAGTCCTCGCTATAGGAAATCTGCTTGATAGAATTATCCTCCCTCTTTCTGCAATCTCCTTCTTGACCACCAATAAACGACCAGCCCAGTCATCTGTCTCTCTGTAGTCTTCTGGATGTTATGCTTCTTCTCAACACTATGAGTTCCTGAATAGGGACTTTTTATCCTCGCTACCTAATTTGGTACTGTTTGTTGTTGAATGAATACAAATTCCCAGGAGCAAACAAGGTGCATCTCATAAATGGAAGCTTGTCACGTTTTTATTTTCCAAGAAATTTACCTTTGTTATGCTAAGTCATATTAGGGCACTAAGGGAGAATGAAACACTACAGTATGAAGGAAAACAATTATAAAATTGATTTGATATACTAAGAGTGATTTAAAAAACACAACACCAAATTCTGATCACAATGGTGGGATGGAAACTTCTCTGAATGTCAGGAGTGTAGATGAACACAAGCCTGCAGGAAACAACCATGTAGATACACATCAATCGGTCCATGCTTCTACTCCTGAGTGAATGCAGACATGAATGAATGGGTTAAAACACAAGGCTTAAAAAACAATGAAGAAAATAAAATGAAGGGTAGGCAGTTGTTAACCAAAGATTTCATAATAGTTTCCAAAATCTCAGGTATACTAGGCCACCCACCTAAATATTTCTGCCACTGTTCTATAAGTCACGTGTGTTTCGTTCCCTCCCTCCATCCCTTGCTCACTTTCTGTTATTTGCACATATGTGGAAGCAAGCCTTACTGTTTACAGATTGTCTTTCTAGTCCAGGGGATAGATCACTGAGATAGAAATCTTCCATTTGAGTTGACCATTGTCCTTTGAGATTAGATTATAGTTATGTCTGCTCCAGTTCCTGTAGCTAGCGATGGAGAATGTTTGATATTATTTGTGCTTGATGAGTAACAAGGGCTTGGTAAATATGAGTACTCATGGGATATGTTGATGGATTAATCAATGTATTTAAGAGGATGCTTTCCTAGGAAGGCTCTCAGAGCATTAAGAATGTCATCGCTCAAAAAAAAAAAAAAAAGAATGTCATCGTTCTGGTTTGATTTTTGTTGCTGTGATCTGTGATAGAACACTCTGATTGAAAGTATGCTGGAGAGGAAAGGTTTTTTTGTTTGTTTGTTTTTGTTTGTTTGTTTGTTTTGGCTTCAACTTCCAAGTCATCATCCATCACTGAGGGAAGTGGTAGGAAATCAAACAAAACTTAAATGCAGGACCACGAAGACACTCTGCTTGCTGGTTCACTCTTAGCCTCATGTTTAGTTAGCTATTTTAGAAAGCCCAGGACTGCCTGGCCAGGATGGTACCACCCACATCAATTAATACTAAAAAGCATCTGTCACAGATATGCACATAGCCGATCTGATCTGGACAGTTCCTCAATGAAGATCTGCCTCTCAAGATGTTCTCGGCTGTGCCAAGTTGAAAATTGTAACTAACTAGGACACCCATGGTCTTGTATTCCAATTTCTTTGAATTTTAACTCATTGAGAATTTCTCTAGCTTTTAATGCTCTCGATCATAATCTTATTTATAAAAATTTATTCTTGCTAAAACCAACAAACTAAACATATCCATGCTTTATCTCTTTCGTTGTACTCGACTTTTCAACTAATTAAGAGTCAACCTTCTTTCCCTAGCCAGAAACTAACTGGAAGGAGTGAAGGGGGACCGGATACAGCTGAGGATGTTTAAGGTGGTAAATCTGCTCTACATCCTACTGCAATTGTGGATTTGTGCCATTGTATAGTTGCCCAAGCTTATCGAGAGTACCCAACCAAGAGCGAATCCTATTATAAACCAGGACGTTGGCCGAGTATGATGTCTCACTGTCGGTTCACTGACTGTAACAAACAGATACTCTTGAGGGGATGATGTGGAGGGGGGTTGCTGTGCAAATATGGGCAATTTCCATAATGTCTGGTCAATTTTCCTATTAGTTACCAATGAAGTGAGAAAAAAAAAACAACAACATGAGGTCTGGCCCCACCTACAGAGATTCTGATTTAACTGGGTTGGGTCTGGGCTAAGTATCTTACCTTCCACACCTGCCAAATGATTCTGATATTCAGTAGAGTTAAGATAAACATTACTTTAAGTGAAAAAAAAAAGACCAGATATGGCATCTTCCCTGCTAAGCAACCTTCCTAAGTGATGGGAAATTCTGTAGCATAGAATCAACAAGCATAGCTGACTTGTTAATGCTCCATCTGAATTTCTAAATCAGTCTGCTAAGATTTTGTACCTTCCCTCCTTTGCATATGTATATGTACACACATGAATACATGTGCTCACACACTACACAAGTTAGTTCATCTCTTTAGGATATAAGGGATTGTTTTATATTTCCAGGTTTTTGCACGTCTTGCTTATTCTGCCTGGAACATTCTTCCTCTTCTCCCGTGACTACTTAGCTTCTGTTCATTTTCAAAACTCACTGGAAGTCTGTGTGCTAGGGCCCTTTGCTCTGGGCTCCTAGAGCTCTCCAGAGGTGTTTTTGCAGCACCCCCCCCCCCGAGACGGAAGCGTCGACTACAAGCTGTTCTGAAACCCAGCACACGCCCCCAGCCATCCCAATAAGCACTGCCACCAGCCTGCTATCTCAACATTCCTTCGCCTGGCTCTGTACCCCAGTCCCTGTCTTTCCCCATTCTCTTCCTGCCCCAGACACTTTGCCAGGATAGACTTCTTTGTGCCCTCCATCTCCTTTGCTCTATCCTGTCATTAAAACCAAGTAAGCCAAAGACCTCAGTTCAGGTAGCCCCTGTCTGTGGATGCTGTCTGAGATCTGTTCTACACCGAAGGGCAATTTTCCTTTTTTATTCTCACAATTCCTGTTTCTGAAATCATATATACATTTCGGAGAGACAGCATGACACCTTTCTACCTGGCCACAAAGATATGAGAGCAGGGATATCATTTTTCTACCCCATCACTGTACTTCCAGGATCTAGCACCACACCTGGTTTCCAGCTCACCTCCTTTGAACATTCAGAATGAATGGATGGATGAATGAATGGATGAGTGAATGAATGAATGAATGCCTAGTGCACAGCAAGTGCTTAGTTATTCACATCGTTACCTAACGGCTATGTCTGTGGAGCTCAGGCAACAAACCTTTGTGATTTTTTTTTTTTATAATCCCCAGGCTTTGGCTGCTAGGGAGCTCTCAGACAAGCTCGTGTAGTGTATTATCAAAGCTAATCGCTATTCCTTAGGCTTCATCTCATAATCAGCTCTTAAAGTATATCAAAAGCATCTTCTCTCCCTCATAAGCCCATGAACAATAAAGACTGTTGATTCACGTAGCCATTGGAACAGCGAGAAATTACCCAAAGCCACTGGGAAATTAACAAGGAAATAATGGTTTTGAGAGGGGTGAAAGACCTCTAATAAGAGAAAACCTAACAGAACATTTGTAGTTAAAAGTTGAATCAACTACATGTAAATATAGCAGTGGGGAAATACAATTGCCCCGAATTTTATTTAAGTGAGTCAGTCCTGTACCTACTGACCCAGCACAGTGAATCAGCCTAGCGTTTTTAAGAGGTAAAATGCATACCAGAACATTACTTGGACTGTACTTTTGGGGAAGGTATATTCTAGAGTTTTGTGGAGGCCTATGGTCAGGAAAACAAAAATGCTTTGTCTTAGTTAGGTTTTTCACCAGCTACCCTGTGCATCGCTATTATCACACCCAGAAATTATCAGGGAGAATCGTGTGAAAACTGTGACTACACTTTCTGACAATCGCAAAATTTCACCAGCTGACCACTCCCCTTCAGGACCCCAGGCACTGGTTTCTAGATATACCTCTAGTCCTTAGAATGTTTCTTTCTGTACTAGACATATCTACGATATGATTTAAGAGACCATTTGGGTTTATGGTACATATTCAAAGCCACAGTGTTAAAATCATTTTTAACCATCTATCCAGAAATCTAGATACCAAATATCTCTTTCAGCTGGGATGTCTATGGGGTTCCTGCAGACCTGAGGTGAGCTGTTATTTCAGAAGATCCGATCCTAGTGTTTAAAGATGTCTAGGTTAGAACCATGTAATCCTGACTCCAGGAATTCTCAATAAGGAGCAAATCAGAATAAGTGACATCACTTTGGTGCACTGTGTCTAAGTCAATAGCTTTCCCTCTCTCTTTCTTCCTCCCCCGCCCTTTCCCCGTCCTTGATCCATAGTGATCTCCATGGTTTTAATTGCAGGAATTCATATTTATCACCTTTTTAAAACAACTCTGGATGTCACAAATATCTGCAAATCCAACAACTTAAATAATAAACAGAAGAACTGTGTCTCTCCCTGCACCACACATCCACAGATGAAATTTCTGTTTTATTCTTGCTTAGTGAGGGCAGCCAAAAGGCAACCTGCTCCCCAGGTTAAAATCAGGAACAGAGTGGACATCTCCTCTCTCACATTCCTTGTAAATTTAATCACAGAGTGAATTAACTTTTCTCTCCTCAAATATTTCAGATACATCTCGGTGAATTTCAAAGCTTTCTATTGCTTATGACACATTTTAACATTAAGAAAGCTGTCCATTGTGTGTAGGAAACTCCTATTTATGTTAAAGTATATTGAGGTACTGCCTGAAAAAAAATTGCCTTGAAGTCATTCTTCCCTCCCAAAGCTCCAGGATCAGATGATTTCATGGGATGAAATACATATAATGTAAAAAGGTAAGTCTACAAATCCTTTCAAAAGGGATAACTTCAATGCCATTTAAATTTTTTTTTCTGGAAAAGGGAAGAAGAAATGTTTCTAAAGTGTTCATGATCATTCATGAGACTACCAGAAGTCTCCATACAAAAGAGGAAATAATTTTATTTAAATATTTCTTCTATAATATTGATATGGAAATAGTAAGTATTAGCTGTATTTAATGTTGAATGTGGCCAATTAACAGGAAGATACACACTGGACAGGCAAGATTTGCTCCAGAATGGAGTGTTGATTTACCATCAAGAAATCAAGATGAAGTGTTTTATGGAAAATAGCCCACGTTCTGTGATCCTGTCCACGTTTCCTAACCTTTGTGAAAACAAGTTTCTTAAGGTGTAGTGATCATGGTAATAATAGATAATTCTAGCTCAAGCAATGATTAAATGAGTTGATGCATACAAAGAAATTACAGTGTTACCTTGAATATTAATTGCATCAAATAAGCATTGCTTGCTATTATCATGCTTAGTCACAACAGAAAAAATACATCTGATAGAATTTAATCCCATTTGAAAAACTCTAGCTCTTACTAGAGTAAAGCAAGATATTGCCTGAATATGAGAAATATGTCTGTCTCATATCAGAAGCTGCCGTCCTGCTAATAAAAAGGCCCAGAGCATTCCTATTAAAGTTAGACACTGAGTGAGCACGTTAATTATACCGGCTGTCATTTAACACTCTTAATGGTGTTAGCCAATATAACTAGACCAAAGACCGAAAAAAAAAATACAAAAATGGAAAAGACTTTTGTTAGAAAAAAATTGTCATTTGCAAATGATACAATAATTTACCTGGAATGCTCAAGTAGGTTAACTTAAAACATAAATGTTATTAAAATATTTCTAAAATTCTAGTTTAGGTGAAAAATAAACACTTTTTAGGAATTCTGAAAAAGGCAAAATTGCAGTCTATTAGATAGAAAACATGACAACGTGGCAGTGCCCTTAGAAATGCAGTGTGAGGTTAAGAAGAGAAAGCCGGACTAACTCAGTATGTACTGCAGTCCAGAAATGACTCCAGGACTCAGTGTGCTCAGAAGATGCTGAAAGCAGCATTGTCAACCCAGGAGGATGGTGTGGATTAATCCATAAGTGGTGTGTAGTTACCTGAAAAGCTAAAGAGACTCCTCACCCTTCCTAACTCTCCCACTTCAGGAAGATTGATTACGAGCACAAAAAACAACTCCTCAACTTGAAAGGAGGACTTAGAAGACACAGAAAAATTGTTTATTTTATCATTACCTCAAAGAGGATTATTACCAAAGACAAAACATAAAACAGAAGACAGGGGGAGATGCTGTTTCATATATACATATATGCAGACATACATATATAGATTACACATATTATATATACTATATAAGTAATATATACAAATAGTATATCTATGTGTGTGTGCGTGTGTATATGTACAAATAGTGTGTTTATTTCCCTCAATGGATAAAACAAAAAGACATTTTAAAACTTTAATTTGTATTATCAATTATATTACAACTAAATTACTTAAGCAAAACATAAACACCTATTTATATATACATGTATAGTGGAGCCAGGGGGTAAAACTCAGTGACAGAGCACATGCTTTGCTTATAAAGACGTAGGAGAAACAACAGGAGTCCAATAGATAAATGGGTAAAGGTCATAAGAATTCATGTGAAAGGCAAGGCAAATGGTTCAGTATTGAGAGTGTTTTTATTTATGTGCATGTGTTTGTTAATGTACGGTACATGTGTGCAAGTGATGGTGAAGTCCAGAAGAGGGTGTGAGACCCTCTGGGGCTGGAGGTACAAAGGACTAGGAACCACCTAATGTGGGTAGTGAGAATTGAACTGGGGTCTTTGAAAGAGCAGCAAGTACCCTTAATGCTGTGCCATCTCTCCTACCCCCACAAATTAAACATATTAGAAAGTGATGAATTTCTTTTGCAATAAGAGAAGTGCATATTATAATGAAAATGAGATTACTTATAATATTAGAATTTGTAAAAAAAATCAGTAACTGTTAAATAGTGTGGAAAATATGCAATTAAAAAATTTAAATTTATTATGTGTAAGCATATATGACATGTTTGGGCACACATGCCAAGGTCCTCATGTAGAGTTTGGAAAACTTTGGCAGAGTTTGTTTTCTCCTTATATTTTTGTGTGAGTTCTAAGGATTAAGTTTGGGTCACCATGCTTGTGTGGCAAGATACATTGCCTGGTTGAGATACTCACTGGACCCAAATAGGAATTTTCATACCCTACTGGTGGAGTAAAAACTTGGTACACCCACTATGCTAAAGAACTTGACAATATCAAAATTACAAGGCACGTCTTTCTATCTGGCAATTTGTCTCCCTGGATTGTTTTTCCTACAGATTTCGTTCTTTTATTTGTCTCTGTGTAGTGTGGGATAATTGTCTATATTCTGTCAATTATGTTTTAAATAAACGCTGATTGGCCAGTACCCAGGCAGGAAGTATAGGTGGGAAAACCAGACAGGAAGTAGAGGCGGGTCAATGAGAAAAGAAGAATTCTGGGAAGAGGGAAGCTCCCTCTGCAGTCCTGTCCAGACACAGAAGAAGCAAGTTGTGACCATGCTGCTGAAAAGAGTACTGAGCCATGTGGCTAACACAGATAAGAATGATGGGCTAATGTAAGTTATAAGAGTTAATAAGAAGCCTGAGCTAATGGGTCAATCAGTTTATGATTAATGTAGTCATTTGTGTATTTTTCTTGGAACTAAATAGTTGGGGGACCTAGTGGGTCAAAAAACCTCTGTCAACATCTGTGCAAAATCTAATATTAAAGGCTATTTGTACATCTCTATTACCAATAGAAAGAGACGAGAAACTACCTGAGTGTCCATCAGTCTAGTAGGGGCTAACATGCATTATTATATAATACTAGAATGGCATCCTTCCCCAGGATATAAAGATAGCAGAGCATTGTAGGTTCCAATGTGTATGAGTTTGTGTGTGTGTGTGATTAGAGCAATATATGATAGAAGACACAGATTATGTCAGAAGGAAAAAAAAGCCACAAATCTGGTAGTTGTGGATGTTTCTAGGGAGGGAATGAAAGCAGGGAATAAAACTTTTCTCTATTTTAAATTTTGTGCTATATGAAGAGATAATCTGTTCAAATATGCATCCCAAGGTTTAACAATCACCTGGAACAGTACAGTAGCTGGGCACTGTCTTCAAACACATGGGCCTGAGGTGGCTACTTCCTCACATTCAGACCACAAGAGAGTAGCAGAAGTTTAGTGTAGGGACTGCAGATTGTGATGCCTGAAGTGTGAGAGAGGCCTTGCAGGCCCTTCCTTCTGGGTGTGGAATGCGTTGTCACTGGGAGGCTTCAGGCAGATGGTTTTAACGTTTCCCTCTGGGATGGTTTGATTTTGATTTTCGTTTTTAGGATACATGTGCAGACCCCAATCAGCTTAGGGACAACTGTCTGAATGATGACAGATGGCCTCAAAGCTGGGGGGTTATGGGAAGGCAGAGATAAACAGGGCTTTGAGGCACATTGGGATAAATTAAGTCCTGGTTCCGACCCCATCATGCTTTAGTCTCTGGGAAGTTTCCAGTGTCCTCCGCTGTATCTATTGACAACTCTCAAAATAAAACACTCTGGGTGTCTCAGGAGACGACTGGGTGAGCCTGCACCCAGGACTTCAATCCACAGCACTCAGAACGAGATTCTTGCTGATAGAGGGGTGGGAGCTTGGTTAACACGAGATGCCAATCCAGTCTGTGATTAGCCATTTGCATAAAGCCAGGCGAGTGCCAGGCCCTGTTCAAACCCTAGTGTCCCCTTTAAAGGGCACCGCTGATTAGCCCCCACCCGAAGGCTATTGTGATGATTACAGCAAACCAAGTCTGACTGCTTCTGACAGGAAAGCCCAGTGACTCTAGTGTATTGTGCAATCTTCTCCCTCTCTACCGAGCTGGGAACCTCCCAAATTTTACTTCTTCTATAAGAATTACAAATTCCCAGCCATTCCCAACCTGACTGCCTCGGTATAGAGCAGAGGCATTAGCCTTGCTTGTGCTTCTCCGTTCATGTATTGCTTGTCATCTCTCTGCTCTCTGAACCCTGCTATAGACAGAGGACAAGACTTTGGAATCCAAACAGTGAGTTTGAAAAGAATTGGAGTTTCAGGTGGCTAGGAAGATTGTGCCCAGGAGATTGGAAAGGTAACTAGAAGGTAACCACACAGAGAGACATTGAGTCTGCTAAGTGGGGAATGTGAGAGCTGAGGCTCCTCTTCCTGTTTCAAAAATCTCTCCCTTTGTCCCCTTCTTCTCCTAGTTTCCTTATACATATTTTCCCCTCCCCTCAGATAATTCCAGAAAATTGGAAAGGACTATTTACTGAGCAAGTCAACCCAGGGCTCCATCTTGCACTTAACTTCACAATCCCCAACCTTTTCTTAGCCTAACTGGCAATTTCCCACCTTGCCATGTGCCTTGATTTTCACCGTCTTGTTTAACAACACTTTCCTCCTCTTTTGCTGTGTCTGAGCCTGGGAAATTGCTTTCTTTAATCCGGGTCCCATTTGTACTTTTAGAGCCAATCATCCATGGCTTTGAAATTGTTTTCAGTTAAGATTGCTCAGCTAACGCACTGGGTTTGTGTGTGTGTGTCACTGTTTTGCTATATATCATAATTCATGTCATTTATTATTATATATCTTATATATAATAATATATTTTATGCATGCATTTATAGATAAGGTAGTCTAATGGCTGATCCTTCAGCCTGACTTTGGAGATCATTGCTTGCTAGATGCTATGATGTATGTAAGATGATTACTTCACTTATTTAAGGGTTAATTGCTTGTATTTCCTTGCCATGTAGTCACGTGTACTGCTTTTCTATCTCTAAATGCAATTAAAAGTGCCCTCTGGGTGTTCAAGGTTTTAATCATTCTCTGTGTGAAGCGTTTCCGTGTCTCTGAAGGGTCCCCTCAGCCTCCTCTCAGATGGGGCTTTTCCCTAAAGGGGAAAAAGGGGGAGGGCGTGGGGAAGCAGCAGGGGAGGGAGGAGGAGAAGAAAATGGGGAGAGGAGGAGGAAAGGGGAGAAGAAGGTGGAGAAAGGAGGAGGATGAGATGGAAAAGGAGCCGGGAGAGGAGGGAGAGGAAGGAGAGGAGGAGGCAGAGGAGGAAGGTGGGTGGGGCAAGATCAGTTAGACTGAACAGAGCCTTGTAGCTCTAAATTCTTGAAGGTGCTATGGCCTGGTTTGCTTCTGTTGGATTTGTAAATTTAAAATGGGAATGATATCCATGTCAGGGTTTACTAGGGACTCACATAGGTTTCCCAATAATTAACAGAATCATACATCATAGAAGTCCTTGAGAAAGGAAGAGTGGGTCTCGGAACTTGAATCGTGACATGCATGTTATGCCAGCGCGTGCCAATCTCTTATGGGTTGCTGTCTTCTAGCCTTTGACCAGCAGCCATTCATCCTGGGAAAATGATGCCCTGGGATGGCTGTATATTTCAATCAATAGGATGAGTGCCAGGGTTGCACATTTGTTTGTATCAAAAATGCCAAGTTGCTATGGTAGTTTTAAAGTTCTCAATTTCTGGCCACAGCCTAACTCCATAATAAACAGCTGCAAGCCTGCCATGACCTATGGATCAAATTCTGAATAACATGCCTTAGTCCTCTGGGGATCTGGAATATGCCAGGCCCTGCATAAGGCATGGGAGATTTGCCCAGGTGGGTTTTGCCTCCCCAGAATGTCAAGTCTTTGCTGATGCTCTGTCTGAATGCACAAAGCCAGAAAAGGGCAGCCGGCATCCCAGTCAAGTCTGCCGGTCCATCTTCGTCCCCGTGTGGGGTACCTGCTCCATCCTCAGGCTTATTGTGGCATTTAGGTGGAAATGCCTCCTCCACTTATATGATCAAGGGAAATATTTGGCCAGGAGTCAAAGTCTTATGGAAATAGGAAACAAGAGAACACCTCAGCAGGATTCCAGTGCTGACTCCAGCTACACCCGGTCTCCCGGAGGCTACCCCATGTCTTTCTGTTGGGGGTCATTTTCCAGTTAATTGACCAGTGCTTTCAGGTATTAGGCTGTACTCCCTTTGCTGTCAGTAGAGATGACTTGCAGGAAGCAGCATTCTTTAAGCCATGACAAAAAGCAAAATCCTTCATTTGTGATCAAAACAAAACAAGCTGCCACAACCGAAAACCCATGACCCCGAGTCTTACAGGCTTTCCTGCCTCCCACTTGCTATCCCTCATTTGCAAAGATAAGCTGAATCTTATTTAAGAACAACAATAGAATAAAGCCTGTAGATAATATCGAAAATCTCTAAAAACAATGATCGTAGGTTTGCAATATTAACTGTGTTTAGAAAGTGTGTTGCTTACATCTCTAGCTCTTTTGTCTTGGGGTTCATCTCTGCTTACAGTTTATCACTGAGGAGAAGGCATAGTGGAGAGAGTCATGTCGTGTGTGCAGCTGGGAAGCAGGGTGCAGAGAGAAAGTGGAGATACTATCAAACCTCACAGCCTTCCTCCAGTGACTGACTTCCTTCAGCAATCCTTTACCTCCCCAAGCTTCCACAACGTTAAAAGCAGTGCACCAACTGGAGCCCAAGTGTCAAACACATGAGCATATCGGGGACACCCCACATTCAGACCACTGACAGGAGCAGAAGCATATATGACACACATCTTGGCCTCTCTCCTATACCCCACATCATTCTCCAGTCCCTTCCCCCTCTCTCCTTCCTGTTTCTTCTGATTTTCTGTATGGTTTCAGAGCTCCCCAAAAGAAGTCAAAGCCGTGACCAATCCAAAGAAGTCAACAGATACAGCAAAGCACACTCGGTTTCCTGGAGCACTAATCCAGGGTCGGGAAAGGACTCTCCACATGCTCTGTCACTGTCACGCTGACCCGTGACACAGATGCTGGGATGCGTAATGGACAGAACCCTTCACCCGTGCAGACGGCAGGGCTCTGAGAAGCGAAGGCACTCGATAAATATCATAAAATAATCAATGACAGTGGTGGAAGTTAGACTCTGACCTACCGCACACGGGCCTGATATTTATATAAATGTTTATATAAATATAAATGTTAACTTCCCCATGCGTCGGCTTCTAATGAAGTCTTCGTGGCTATTTTGCCAGACATCACATTCCTAACTGTCAGAGGAAGAAACTGAGGATCAGGGAACTTAAGCGGCTTGCTCCAGACCATAGCGACGAGAACGGAACTGGTAGTCTAGCCCTCTGTCAGGAAAGACAATGAAGAGGAGCAGGCGTGACGGAGTTCAAGGGAAAGCATTAAAGAATTTGAGGATGGCTTCACGTTTCACATTAGATAATTAAACAAACATTGTCACCATCCATACCTGAGTGTCTGCGGCTATTATAAATGGTTACTATGATGCCATTGTTCACTAGACAATAATAAGAAACCGTATGTTGGGTTTGGAGAGATGGTTCAGCACTTAAGAGCGTTTGCTACTCCTGCAGACGATTTGAATTCAGTTTCCAGCACCCACAATGACCTGTAACTACAGCTTGAGGGACATCCGACACCTCTGGTCCCTATAGGCACCTACACTCATGTTCACAGAGCCCAGCACAGACATATACATATATAATTAAAAGTAAAAACTAAAATGTAAATATTTTTTAAAAGGAAGTCACATGCAATCCAATTGCATGAAAGCAGAAATTGTGCATATGGATGGATCTAGAGTTAGAGAATATACAAAAGGAATGTCGCTTAGTTAAGACTCGGGATAATAATTGCCTTAGCATTCTGTCAAGTATAGCCCTTAAAACACAAAATATATCTCACAGCTGCTAAGAAAACCAGACCAAGGGAAGTAGACAAAATAAATTACTCACTTAAAAAAAAAATCTGTTCTTCAGAGTGGAAGAATGCCTTCCCAAAATAACGACGGGGGAGTGATATTTAGTGTAAAACTTTCTAATGAGAAAAAGCAAAAAATTGACACTGGAAAGTCAGAGTCAGTCTCTATGCGGGAATTCTGCACATTAGAGAGACCTAGAGGTTCCTTTTAGTCTTCAATACCATCCTACCCTCTTCTCTGCTGCTTTGTTTCCATGGTGAAATTCTAGGAGTGACTTTGAAAATTAATCATACAGGTTTTTTTTTATTTTTTATTTTTGCTGTCACTCAAAATCAAATCTATCATTTAACAAACCATCTGCTAACTGTTCACTCAAGCGACATTTCCCTGGAACTTAGGAGAGTTCACGTGGCTTAGACCTTGGAACAGGAGCTAAGGGAGTAGAGTGAGGGTCTGTCAAGAAGACCTGCAGTAACCCAGCTTTGACCATGTGCTGAGGACTCCAGGGAGGTTAAGGGAGAGACCCTGTGTAAAGTATAGAAGAATACATCCTCACTGATGAGAAAGTCTGGCCTGGGATACTTAGATGGGAGAGAAGGGTAGAAATTGTGTGACGGACAGTGAATCAGATTGTGTAGGGGCCTGGAAAGAAGAAAGCATAACCCATTTGCTGAAGATTCTGATGGCTGCCATGCTACAGGGGCTGGCTGCACCTCTTCCTATCAGGACCATCGTCCATTCCCACCAGTAGACTGGCGGAGTTGTGGTGCGAAACACACGGTGCCCCAGCAGGCTGCCTCAGTTCAACTTCCTCGTTCCGCCATGTGGTATGGAAAGCTGGGTGACTTACATCACGTATGTATCTTGTCCGTAGCTCATTTTCTCCTGAGGATGGTGACCATGGACAAGACTTCTAGACTTCTAGGTCGGGAGGTTTGTGGTACAGAACCTGGCACATTGCCAGCCCCACACTGAAATGGTAGCTTGGGAGAGTTCCCCTACTCTAGGGGGTTCCTGACTTCATAGTCAGGAGAGAGGGTCAGCCCTTATCCACATTCCCAGCCTTCAGGACTGTAGAGTGTGGTGACCTGGAGCGTCCTGGCTGCACAGTGAAAGTGGATCATTTACAGATACCTGGGAGAGGCCAGGGAGGGGAGATGGGGAAAATCTTGGTCCTTGTCAATTACATTCAAAGCAGCTAACAGATGTCACCAAGAGTCTGCCCAGGATCTCACCAGAGGATTAGTCACAGAATCTGGACCAGCTCCAGAGTCCCTGATCCCCATGCAGGCCAGCTGAGGCCAGGGCATGGAAGGCAGTTCTTCTGAGATGGGGCATCTATAGCTTTCACTTCTTCTGGTCCCTTATGAGAGATAGCGTAGTGGAGAAGGGAAGCTAGGTGGGGTCTGTGCCTAGGGCTATAACAAATGCGCCATCCCTTTTTCAGCATCTAATGAAATGATCATATGATTTTTTTCTTTCAGTTTATTTATATGGTGGATTACATTGATAGATTTTCATATGTTGAACCAGCCCTGCATCTCTGGGATGAAGCCTACTTGATCATAATGGATAATTTTTCTAATGTGTTCTTGGATTCGGTTTGCCAGTATTTTGTTGAGGATTTTTGCGTCGATGTTCATGAGTGAGATTGGCCTGTAATTCTCCTTCCTGGTTGAGTCTTTGTGTGGTTTTGGTATCAAAGTAACTGTAGCTTCATAGAAGGAGTTTGGTAATGTCCCTTCTGTTTCTATACTGTGGAATACATTAAGGAGTATAGGTATTAGGTCTTCTTGGAAGTTCTGGTAGAATTCTGCATTGAAACCATCTGGTCCTGGGCTTTTTTTGGTAGGGAGGTTTTTGATAACCTCTTCTAATTCTTCGCGACTAACAGGTCTGTTTAGATTGTTCACCTGGTCCTGGTTTAACTTTGGACAATGGGGATGTTCTATCGGGAACTCACCAAGGCCAGCTGGCCTGGGTCTGAAAAAGCCTGGGACAAATCCGGACTAGCTGAACATAGAGGACAATGAGGACTACTGAGAACTCAAGAACAATCGCAGTGGGTTTTTGATCCTACTGCACGTACTGGCTTTGGGGGAGCCTAGGCAGTTTGGATGCTCACCTTAGGAGACCTGGATAGAGGTGGGCGGTCCTTGGGCTTCCCACAGGTCAGGGAACCCTTATTGCTCTTAGAGCAGATGAGGGAGGGTGACTTGATCGGGGGAGGGGGAAGGAAATGGGAGGCGGTTGCGGGGAGGAGGCAGAAATCCTTAATAAATAAATAAAGTAATAAAATAAATAAATAAATAAATAAATAAATAAACTGAAAGAAAAAAAAAACAAATGCGCCATCCCCAGGTACAGCTACCCACCCACATAGCCCGCCACACCCAAGCATAGCTGGTTTGAATGCCGCATTAAGAGGCTTGGGGACAGAGTTCAGGTGCCTGGCTGAGGGCACGCGTGCCTCCTACCCTACTGGGCAGAATTTGCACAATATTTCAGGACTGTTATGACTGTGAGGGTGATGGATGAGTTGGTGGGGAGCGCAAATGATTCTGCCTTTTGCCAGGTCTGGTTTTGGTTCCAGATGCTTTAGGCTATAGAGAGGATCTTCTCTGTCAATCCAGAACCAGGATTCTTCCAGAACTTCCTCATCATGAAATAGTTTGTCCAGTCCAGCAACCAGTCAGACAAGACCTACCCTCTCACTCCTCCTGGCTCCTCACTGGGAATACTGAGTACAAAACCTGCCCAATTCTCAGATGGCTTACATATGCCCCACCTTCTGGTGTAAATTCTCTTTTCTGTATAATGGAAATGTCCTGCCCTGTCCTTTGATTTTCATGTTTCTAGCTTCCCCCACTGCACTCATGAATCACCTTTCACATGAAGCCTTCTCGAGAATGACTTTTCTCCCTGAAGTGTTTTTGTTTCCTTCTGGAAACTTCCATGGTGGTATTTACCGCTCTGCACTGTCTTCTTTTAATGCGTCTCATCCCGTAGGGAAGAATTTCTTAGTGGCAGAGGATAGCTTTTTTTCTTTGTGTCTTCCGTGTCTAGAAATATGTGAGTGAAACGGAAGACCACTTCCACCACAAAGAGGAGTGAGCCTGGCCAAGGCCGACTGTGTTTCAGCAGCTGCAAGGCTTGTACCCAGCACATGCAGAGCACAAAACAGAACCCACAGACCCCAAGAAAACTGGCAGGGAGAGAAGCCAAAGCATCAGCTCTGCTGGGAGGGAAGCCCTGGTGAGTCAAATTGCTGCACAGTAAGGAGATAATGTATCGGGGGCAAAGTGGCCACCACTTTCTCAGGATTCTGGAGCACAATGCTCATTTTGTGAATGAAAGCAGATATGCCACTGGTAACTTGACTATTGGAATTCTACATCAAACCGGTGTGATGGCTGTAACTCATTTAGAACAAATATGGAGGCTCCTAGTATTGGATAGGTAAGACATGTTGTTTAAAACACTTAATATTTAAAAATAAAAACAAATTATATCAAAACAAAAGCAAAAACAATAACAACAACAACAAAAACCAAACCAATGCCATGATAAACAGAGAATTTCTAAGGCCTAGAAATGCCTGTATCCCAGCACTGAGTCTACTTTGTTCAGGAGATTCTATAGCTCTGGTTACTTGCCTCAAGTGGCACACTGATTCCCTTAGGAGGAGTTGAGTCCAGGATGAACACATAGAGGCAGTAAATTCAAACAATACTACATTAGAAAGTGGATACAACTTCATAAGTACTGCCAAAACATTTATAGAATAAGGATATGGCTTCCATTTGAGTAATGAATTCTAAGGGTTACACAACTGTATGAGCAAAGTCAACCTTGAGTGCAGATCTGATGCTTTGTTAATTATTAATTAAACCTCAACTTCTACTACTACTATACCTACACACACACACTCACTCGCTCTCTCTCACATACACAGAAACCACAACACACCAAACAGCAGGGGGCATAGAATATGCATCTCTGCAGTGTATACTTGGTTTTACTAATTAATTAAATAATTAACTAAATAAAAATTAGCACTTGGAATAGAATCCAGGGCCCCTCATGTGCTAGGGAAACACTCCACCATTGAGCTATATTATATACACAGGTCTCTTACTATAATTTTTATTTTAATTTGAGGTAGGATCTCATTAAGTTCCCAAGGACAGCCTTGAACTTATTCTATACCCCACAGAGCCTTGAACTTACCATCCTCCTACCTCAGCCCCTTAAGCAGCTGGGATTATGGTCTGTTTACCCAGCCTAGCTTATACTTCATTTAACTCTTTGGTTTAGCATACATTAGACAACAAACAAGCAAACACACAAAAAAAACTAAAGTTCCTTTTCCAAATTCAATAAAGGAATAGAATCACTCAGTCTTACCCTGAGGTAGTTGAGGGTAAAGTTTGTTAGACCCATCCTGGTAATATTTTTGGACAGCTGATCCAGGACCTGAGGATCTTGTGCCTAAACAGAGGAGAGGGAGGAAAAATTACATATTTCACTTCTATGAGATGATCTCATGAAAACATTAGACTATGTTGTCGCTGCCGAGACACGCACTCTTGACACAATTGACCTGTCTTGGGGGTAGAGATTGCTGGAGAGAATTTAAGTTACATCTGGAGGTCATTTCCATCTAGTACTCAAGGACATTTTGAAATTATTTCTGCAAGACTAGAAAACCAAACTGCCTCAGATGAGCATTTGATCCAAAAGAAAAAGACATTGCTTTCTCTATAAGAGACCCTGGCTCTGTGTCTTCAGATGGAAGTCCCTGAGCTCTGCCGGAAGAACTCTAGTCTGAACCACAGAAAGAGATGTCTCTGAACTTGGCAGAGCCATGCTTCTTCCTTGCTGACTTCCCTGCTGAGATAGGGGTGGTATTTTTACCATCCAGGATGTAGGATGCATTTGAAAACTTGCAGCTATCACAAAAATATATGATGCAATAATATATCGTGCCAAAATCCAATATATATGTTTTCAGAGTATGTGAAGAAATAGAATTTTAGAACCCCCACCTCACTAAACTGAGGTTTAAAATCATGTTCTCAATGTCTTTCTTCCTATGGGATGAAAAAGATAGATATCACATTTTTCAAAGTATCATGAGATATAAAGTGTCACAGATCAGCCCAAATATTATATTTGGACAGGCCCCCAACAAAAAAAAATTTCATTGCATATGAAAGTAAGTTACATGATTGATCCTCTTCACTCTGCTTCTTTCTCATCAAATTCATTCCATGCATAGGGAGAGTTAATTAAACAGGCTTTTCTTCATATCTGTGCTTACAAGACCACATCAGGTATAACTAATAGAACCTTATTCTTGCCTGTGATTTTTGTTCAGTGAAACTATCATTCTTATTTGTAATCATAGATAAAAATATAGATGAAAATGACTATGGAGTAACAGTTTCCAGTCAATTTTGAAATAGAGTCTTATGGACATTGACCCTCTATGGGAAGATCTGAATCTATGTGGACTCAAGTTGTGCCATGGGTAACAACAAGCAGCTTGTATTGTAATTGGACAGCAACCAATGATGGAAGGATGTTGTTCCAATGTTTCTGCTGCTGCTGAGAACAGATCAACAACATCTACTGACATCCTAAATGACCCAAGCATCATTCTGAATGTTCTGCAGTCGTTAACTCTTGAGTCTCAAGCCAGGTCTCCAAGGCACACTCAGAACCACACCACTGTATGGATGAAGGACTACAAGTCCAGGGACATCATATCAGTTATACAAGGCTCTCATGAGCGGCAATATGGCATCATGAGCTCTTCATGTACGACCTCAGCTCTCATCCACACTCTTCTGGTGCTTTCTGGGGTATTTTGAGAAGAAAAGTAATGTTGGCAAACCAAACTTCTTCCGGAAGGGTGGGAGGTGTCACACTTGCTTTGAAAGTGCTGATGGAGTTGAAGCATGGTGAATCTGAAGGAGTGGAAATAGGCGTGGCACAGCAGAAGGCCGGATGTCACCAGAAAGGCAGAGGTAAGGTTAATAGGTAGGGAGGACCGGGGTGAGATCAGAGGTCTAGAGAGAGAGCATGAAGTCCAAAGCTGGGGACAGAGTTTTGAATTCAGAACTAAGTGGATCACAACCTTGGTTTTGCCATATTCAGATTGAAAGACATTAGACCATCTCCTTCCTTACTTTGGAAATAATAATAGTTAATAAGCCAACCCCTGAGTGATAGTTACATATTAAGTTTTCAGCAAAAGTTTTGGTTTAATAAATTCTGTAAATGGAATCTGCAGTTACTTTGTTCTCTTTTGAATTCTCAGGGCCGTGAATGCATCAGGTCATGAAGTCTGATTCTGTTGCATGTCCCTGTCCCCATTCCAGCCATGTGTCATGGTACCATGTTTAGGAAGAACCAATAGATCCAGAGGATAGGAGCCTCACTTCTGGTCAGGTGGTTCTAGTCAGAACTGGAAGCTGCTCCCACTTCCTGTTTTAGTTCACATTCTCATTACAGGTAAGAGATTCATACACCCAAATAGAAAAATATCTGCTACAGGGTTACTGCAGTCGAAGAAAATAAAAACCATTCGTCAAGGGAAACTTCCTAACATGAAAAACCTCTCACAAGCTTGGAAACAAAGGAAGCAAAAAAGAACCTATGCATTCAAATGATTGAGGGGAAGACTGAATACTTAGAACTCCTTGTCTAAGGTGTAGGGATAGCGGGACTTTGTTCAGACAGAGCAAACTGTGTTTCCCTGGTGAGTATGAAGCAGAGGGAATAAGAAGAAAAGAGACTATTACTTACGTGCATGGCTAGTATGCTTCTGGGGACCAGCTCCCTGTACTGTCTGATGGTAAAGTGCCACGTTTTTATTCTCATGAGGTCATCAAACGTGAACTCCAAGATCAGCCTGCCTTCTGTGCATACCTAGGGGTGACAAACAGCACACTCATTTGCTATGCAGTTCATACAAGCAATAGTTTGTAACTCATATCAACTACCCAAATATAGTGTCCGCTGAGGTCCTCAGGCAGTGTACCCATGATACACAGGGACAAGTATCAGCTCTATCATCAACAGGTTCAGAAGGTTGCTCAGTTGCTTACTAGCCACAAGTACCAGTCACTCTACTACCAATGAAACTTTTCATGATTCTGAATTTTCATCTTAGAAACATCCATCTCCTAGCGATATTAGTTCAAAGTCCACCTTCTCTGACCGCCTTCATTTTCATGGGTGCCTCAGCCATAGTATTTATTTATCTGTTTGTTTGCTTGTTTGTTCTACATTCCCTTCCCTCCTTTCCTCTCATTGCCTTCCCTCCTCCCCTCTGTATCCCTCAATTCACTACTCCTCTCTTTCTGTTCAACAAGGGGCAAGCATCTCATGGGTATCACAAAGCATGACATACTAAGTTGCAGTAAGACTAAGTACCTCCTCTTGTATTAAGGCTGGGCAAGGCAACCCACCGTGAAGAATAAGTTCCCAAGAACCAGCCAAAGCATTGGGGTCAGGCCTTGTTCCCACTGCTAGGAGTTCCACAAGTAGACCAAGTTATACAACTGTCACATATATGTAGAGGGCCTTGCATGACCCCGTGCAGGCTCACTGGTTGTTGGTTCAGACTCTGTGAGTTCCTATGAGCCGGATTAGCTGTTTCTGTGGGTTTCCTTGTAATGTCCTTGACCCTCTAGCTCCTACAATCCTTCTTCCCACTCTTCAGTGGGATTCCCTGAACTTAGCCAAATGTTTGGCTTTGGGTCTCTTTTCTGTTTCCATCAGTTACTGGATGAAGGCTCTCTGATGACAACTGAGGTAGTCACCAATCTGATTATAGGAGATGGCCAGTTCAGACTAGGTATCCACAATTGCTAGGATTCTTAACGGGGGTTATACTCATGGATTCACAGGACTTTTCCTTACATAAGGTCTCTATCTGACTTCAAAATGCTCCCCAAATCTTTGGTTTCCCTAATTTGGGAGAAAGTTTCCCATAAGATAATGGGACAATAATTCACACTCAGGTATGAATTATTACAAAGTTACCCATCAAGTGTTGTAATTTGAGCGGCGGGCTGCGTCCCCAGCACCCGGCCGCCACCACGGCTAGCTTTACCAGAAATAATTACACGGAAACTGTATTCTTTTAAACACTGCTTGGCCCATTTCTATCTAGCCTCTTCTAGGCTAGCTCTTGCACCTAGACTAGCCCATTTCTAATAATCTGCTGTAGCCCACGAGCTGGCTTACCAGGAATGATCTTAACCTGCGTCTGTCTGGAGTGGGAGAATCATGGCGACTCCTTGACTCAGTTTCTTTCTCCCAGCATTCTGTTCTGTTTACTCCACCTACCTATGTTTTAACCTACGAGGGCCAGCCAAGCAGTTTCTTTATTACTTAACCAATGAAATCAACAGATTGATATATGACACTCCCACATCAATCAAGAGTGGGTCTTCATTTCCAAAGGGGAATTCCAAAGTGTAATACTCAATCCAATGCAACAATACCAGTTATTGATACATGGAAAATAGAGGGCTGTTTAGAAAATACACTGATCACATCAACAGTGGCAAGTCCTGTTTATATTACATAAAGGGATGGCTAGTCTCTCACCTTCCTAAGAACATATGTGATTAATAAAGCAACAGAAGGCCAGAGTCTCTCTTTCCTTATAATCGGTGACAAATGCATTTTTAACTTTTCATATTCGTACTATTCTTAGCACAATGACTTTGAAAGGGAAGAAAGTAATACAAAACAGCACACACATTAGCACACACATTATTTTCTTGTTCACAGTTTATAACAAGCTTTCACGAGCTATCGATAATCTTTCTCCTCTTGAAATAATACAATTTTGGAAGTTCTGACAGTCACAGGCAATAATGGGGGCTTTCCAAGTACTCTGATGGGAGTAGATGGCTTCTTTATACAATCTAAACCTTTTGGCATCATAGCCACGAGTGTTATGGGAGCAGAAATGGAGATGTCATCAGTGTTCCCAAACTATTATTCCACACACATCTGGAGCACTGGAATTAGTGTATCCAAAGTTTTCAACAAAGTACCATGAAGACTAAACCAATGAACTTCTTACCCGCACCATCAGGATGTTAATGTTATAGCAATCACCTGCAGTGGCAGCTTTCACAGAAGGGAGGGTTGTGATAGTCAACTATTAATGGGAAAACCCACATTTGCAAGGCTCTTAGAAATGGTATTATTGGATGGTCAAACAAATATTAACCTGGCTAAATTTTAGGTTTATTATTACTGTTGTTGTTATTGTTATTATCACATAATCTGCTTGGTTTCTTTCTGTCAACCACAGGGTCAGGGCAGATGAAGGCTCTGGTTTGCTTCTACTAGAACCAAGCTTCACGATGAGAACATCAGCAGACAGTCTTGAGGTACTGCTCATCTGAGCATCTGCAAGGCCAAGGTCAAGTGTGTCTTTTGTTTACTATGACACAGCAAACTAGTTGGGCCTTCTTATGCAGACAAACTGTCTCGGGCCTACAAAACAAAAAATTGCCACAAGTCTTGGTCTCCCTTCATAGTCAAATGCGTCCACTTTATCCAGGGCACACTAAGGGAAAGTGGGAATCCTGAAAATCGTGCTCCAGTTCATTACAACAGGTTTATTTTTAGAGGAAATTAAATGTCTTTCAAAAGTGAAAGACAGAGGAAAATTTTGGTCATTGCTCTTTTCTCGAAGAGATTATACATGCAGAACCATCAGAAGACTTGGGGAGACGACCCCCCCTTCTGTAATGGAAGCTAATTAAAACCAAAGGCTTTGTGGTTTGTTTTCTATGCAACCACCAGGAACCATACCAGAGGTACATATGAAGGAATGTATGACTCCTTTGTTAGAAAGTATTTTAAAAAAATAAGCATAGCTAATAAAATAGAAGTAATGTTTTTCTCATTTCAAAAATATCTGTATTCACTTATTAACGAATACAGTTAATGCAGCTTTTATCTAATGCTGGCCTTTAAAAAAAAAACAAAAAACCCTGCCTTTCTGTTGGAATCCAAAAATCAAAAGGGTCCCCAATTAAGAAAACATTTTCTGTTGTGCTGAATTCATGTTACCGTACTGTGAGCTCTGACATTTTGTTTCTGTGGTAACCAAAATCAGCTGATTAGTTGGCATGGCAACAGAAAAGATGTAATCCCAGCAGACACACTCTAATCAATGCCCCCAGCACAGATGGTCTCCGGAGGATCAACAAGAAAGAGGCTGGCAGGCATTCGGTCGATCACGTGCTAGCTTGAGACTAGGCCAGGAACAAGAAAAGTAAAAAAGAACATTTCTCAAACTACCCAGTAGCTTTTTAACCCCTTCCTGTCTCTTACTAATGAAGTAATATTGACCACAGCATTGTATAATTCAACGGTTCCCACACAGCTTCTGAGACAATTCGTGCATTTTTTAAAAAGTGGTAATGTTTAGTTTTCTATCTTTATATGTGAACAGCATGAGGAGAATAGAGAATGCTATTTAAATACTATTTAAAAAGAGATCTCTGAATTTTACCTAGAGATATCACATATATAAATGTGTATTAAGAAGATATGGTCCTTAACACAGAGAGGAAAAATTATATTCTATAATGTGATACGCCGGGTAAGGTAAGCATAGGGAAGCAATTGTCAAAAAATCCACTTGAATAGCGTTTGCTTAGAGGAAACGTATTTAATGTGCTTCCAGGTTATATCTAGTAGTAAATAATTTCATAATAAATAGTTGAGAGGAGAAAACCTTCATAAA
Source organism: Microtus pennsylvanicus (assembly GCF_037038515.1). Lineage (NCBI taxonomy): Eukaryota > Metazoa > Chordata > Mammalia > Rodentia > Cricetidae > Microtus > Microtus pennsylvanicus. Next base: position 53,322,815 of record NC_134590.1, on the reverse strand, counting down.
CCCATGGTGGCAGGAGTGATGAAGGTATCCATCCAGCAGTGTCTGTGACTACTGTTTCAGTTTGCAAAACCCGAGAATGTGGCATTTATAGTGCCTCTCTCGGTATCCTCTTCACATCCTTGAATATAACTCAAGAGTCTTTGACTCTGCAAGGCTCCCGGCATGCCTTTCTGATTATTAAGCCTTGTTTTCCATTTGATTTGAAATTGAAAACATAAAAGAAAGGCTTTATTATGTGCATTTAAAAATTCCAATTACATATTTATCCTTAATCTATAATGTTCCTGGTATCAGGAAATTACAAAATGCTCAGTATACCCCTGAGGATTATTTAATATCTCTGTTGATTAGGACTGTAACTGATTTCTGATTCACTAGTTGACCAAATTTTCATAAAAGCAACTCAGCGCCATTGGGTCAAACGCTATTTGGGGAGAAACAGCTTAGTGATCGCCTAAATTAGAACAATGTGAGCTGCCGACACATAATGAGCTAAATAACGCGAGGACTAAGACCAAAATGTCAGCAGCTGCTTTAGAATTCCCTTTCTTCGTGGTACCAAAAAGCCATTGGCTCATTGTTTGTTTAAAATAGCCATAGTGCTTTATTACCCGAAACAGAATTATTTTTAATTAACATAAGAACACAAGGAAAATTAGGAAGATTCTTAGAGTAGTATAGCAAGCATCAAGGGGTGAAGGGAGGGAGTGGGAACAAAGAAAAAAAGGGATGGATGGATGGAGGGAGGGAGAGAGAGAGAAAAAAGAAAAATGAATCCTTTGAATCATATCAAATTTCCTAAAAATAAATGTGCATAATTAGCATCTGGATTAAGTCCCTATAATGAAACTACATGTCCTAGAAAGAGATATATATTTCATCAGAGTATTGAAATATTCATTACAGGAATAGGCAAATAATACTGCCTGCCTTAAAGCTGGATGACATGGGTGGTCCGAATAATTGATGCTCTCAGAGCCAAGGGAGCCGTGTTCAGGTCTTTCTAGTGATTGCCTTGTTTCCTTGGGAAAAAAAAACCCCACTGGACTCCTGGGGAACAGAGGGGACATTCAGGAAGAAGAATGCAGCCAAGAGGAAAACCTCTGTCTTAACTAGAATGAAAATAACACTTCATGGTTCTTCTTGGGTTCCTCAGAAGAGACAGATTGGCCTAACACAAGTCTAAAACATTCCATACGACAGCATCAGGGCAGCTCAACATGTTCATTTATGAATTAGGACCTGACCTGAGAAGGAATGAAATTGACTAAATATTTTTTTTTAAAAAGGCTGTCACAAAATGGCTTTTAAAGTTTTCAGTGGCTGCAGACATTAAGCACAATTTCTGAATGATGGAAAAATTTTAATTATCACGTTTTGTTTCTCTCAGAGCATAAGGAGATAGTGTTTTTTATTTGAATCAGCTAAAAGTGTTAACATTTGGGGGGCTCTCCCTGCGCTGCTCAGACCTGGTAGTCATAAAAGGGAATTGGGTCTGTGCGTGCATCCTATCTATATGGTTATGAAAATATCCTTTATCTTCAGAATGGAGTAAGTCATGGGCAAATTAAACCTTCATTCCAATGGCCATTTCCTCCCATAAGCAAAACTCTCTTCCCAGCACAGACTTCAGTATTCTTATGATGCAGTTCTCTGAAGAATTCCTTTCCACCCTGTTAAAGTATTAGGCAGAGAAAACTCCCACTCCTTACCATATTAAAAAAAATCCTATTGTCAAAACCAAGATGTCACGGGGTCAGTGATAGCTGATGGCTTGCCTTTGGATTGCATCACCTGGTCCCTTTAGCATCACACACCATCATGGGCACTGAGAAGACTCACGCCCCACTGTGGCAAGTGGTGCTGATAAAAAACACTGATTTATTATTCTTCAAGCAAATTATACCAGCAGCACCTCTCCAGTTTTGCAGTTTGATTTTTGGTAATTAACCCTGATAATCTAACACCTTGTAGGCAGAGAGGGCTGTCGTCTGTGTTTTGTTCTAAAAGAGATAGCTGCTATCTATTAATGAAATAAATGCATGCGGAATTTTAGTCTATATTGAATGAGCAAGTATTCATTAAAGCAAGTATCTGTGGGGCTGACAGACAGCTCATGGGCAGAGCTTTGTGTTTAGCATATGCAAGGCCCTGAGTTCAATGCTTAGCACATCAAAGATAAATAAACAATTAACTTCTGTTTACTAGATTCTGTGACTCACTGGCCATTACTGTTCCTCCCACTTGGAAGGGGATATACACGGGTCGTGTGTTAATACTACCGAGTGGTCCTCAGTGAGGGGGATAGTCCACATGCTGGTATTCTAGCCGTGGCAGAGATTACAGGTGGAAAATGTATAGAAGATGATGCTGAGTCCCTGCCCCTTCTTTTTTACATTTCATACCCTTCATACACTGTGAACTTGGCCTCAAATCCTGTGTTGTCTGCCCGCCCCTCGCTTCTTTGCCTCGCCTCTTAGTTTTGTAACTAGCTTCTATCTCTGCTGTGCTCAAGGCTGAGTTGCTTGGCTGACACACTTTGCAATTCTAGAATCTCTGAAGCCCTGAGGAAGCATCCTAGCCCTGTTGGCCCCTTTGGTTTGCAGATAACTGCCAGATAATAGTTCAGGTGTAACTAGTGAAGTGTCCCCTTTGTTTGTTCACATTTAAAATTTCTTAACACTTAAAAATAACCAAGCCCAAATACTGCGTGAATTCTTTCAGTTACCAAAGGTTTATTTGCATAGAAAAGAAAGCCTCTGTCAGCTGTTAAACTGAAGGAGCAGCTGAACTCCTTTCCTCTTAGGTCTGTCTGTACCCGAGCCTGGCCATACCTTGGTGAACATGGGCTTCCCGTGCTGTGTGACCATGGCACACTGGTCGCAGTCTACCGTGATGGATGAGTTGTGGTAAGACTCCTTTGAGTGTTTGAGGATGTAATACAGGTCGGTCACCCCTCCTTCGAACACGGTGCTAAAATAACGGGGGATGAGTGTCCTGCCGATAGCTGCAAGAGAAACAGAGAGGAGCAAGCCATGAACATGCAGAGCCAACCAATGCTATGAACCCACACCCACTCAGTGGCCACCTGGAGCCAGGCATCTTCAGAAACATTCCAGGAGCCATTTCTCTTTCTAAACAGCCATGACCCATCTGGGTTGTAAGAAATAAACTATAATCCCTAACTATTTGAGGAAAATGGGACCACCATCTCGCTGAGGTTTATGTCTACTGAAACCAAAAAAATAAGAGTTAATAGTTGGAAAATAATGGGAACAGTGCACTTATACTTGGAGCCTCATATACGTTTCTGAGTGAACATATTTTATGAAAAACAAATGCCAGACAACCTGTTTGGCTTGTCCAATGTGCTGTTTACAACTTAATTACCCAACTATGTGTTTTTGGTTTTATAAGTAGCAGGAGTATAAATTTTAATACCACACTGCCTTTTAGTTTGTGAAATATATTAGTATTTTCTCTTCGGGTTTTCAGGAAACAAAACAAAACAGGAAATAATTAATTAAGACCCAAAAAGGTGACAAGAAAAACATTGGTATGAAGTCACAGGATTTGTAAGCAGTCTTGAACCCCACATATGCAACATCAATAAACCCGCCTTTCCCAGTGGTGTGTCAAGCTGAGAGGATCTCTGATAAGTAACCTCATTCCATTCAGGCATCATAACCATATGGATTCTGCTTTTTCTCTTCGCTTTTGTGCTAGATAAAATAATTACTACACTAAAGGACCCAGTTCCGGAGAACCTAGTACCTCTGCTTGCTCTAAATTCGTCTCCTCTATTCCACGGAGTTTGAGCATTTCTAGTAGCTGGACTTTGAGCATTTCTAGTAGCTGGACTTTGAGCATTTCTAGTAGCTGGACTTTGAGCATTTCTAGTAGCTGGACTTTGAGCATTTCTAGTAGCTGGACTTTTCTGATCTATGAGGCTTCCCGGCACAGGACTAGCCATCGCTTCAGTAGCGATTTGAAATCCTCTTACAGAGGAAATCCCAACTCATAATATCAGGAATGTTGCTTCTGTTCAGATTTTAAAGGCAAAGTCCTAAAGATCACTCCCAAGTAATCCAAAGTTTGTTTTTTGTTTAAATAAATCTCTCCTATTCACTATATAATACCTCCCAAAGACAAAAATAATATTTCGGATAAACCATCAATAAAAGCTTTAGCTAGGAAAGATCACACATCATTTTCTGAAATTTAGAATATTTAATTTCATTTTAAAAGCATAACTGTTAATCCACTCCATGTGGGTCTATAGCTCTTTTGTACACGGACTTGGGGAAAATAAGTTTAAAGAGAATCTTTTGCCCAACTGTTCTGTTACTTGATCCTTAAAGAAGCCACATTCATACGACAAACCTTTGGATAATTTATGCCATTGTTATTGCTTCCTATTTGCAATAGTTAAGATCAATCAACAAGTGTGCGATAAGCGAGCGGTCCAGGAGCTCGGCGATGCTATCCCAAATAATCCTTAGACATACATTTCCTAAATACTCACTAATCCCAAATAGTGCAATTTCCTTCTCTGAATATCAAATTCAAATGAGAGTAATATGAGCCCAGCACATCTCCCAGCAAATGCATAGCTAATATTACAAAGAAAACTTTCCAGAGCCGAGGACCTTATTGTACTTCACCAGACAGATAAAATTAATTGAATGCACTTCAAATGTTCTAACTTAAAGCTAATTACCATAAATCAGCTCAAGTATTTTGACAATTTGGAATCTGTACTATTAAGAATAAATACACACCATAAAAGTGAAGTTGAAGGGTGAAATATTTCACTATAACATTCAAGGAATTGTCACATTAAAAAAGGTTATGGCAAATAATTGCCACTGGATTCATCGCATTGTAGTTTATTCTCTATAAATCATATAGAGTTTAATTGCTCGATCGCACACTTCGCTATATATTAACATAGCTTTAGTCCCAGGCTAAGAAAAAAAAAACTAATGGGAAGAAGTTTACATTCCCTTAACTTTACCCTTAAATTTGTAATGACTTTCTCAATCCGAGACAATGCCCAAGCCATACAGGGAACATATTTAGAATAAAACATGACTCCGTGCATTGAAAGGTTTCTAATATCTTAGGAAACGCCCTGGAGACTGGCATGTGTTATCACGCCCACTTTCTTTGTGAGACTGCCCTATTAGGTTTCCCAGGTGTGGTTCGGAACTATGCATAGAGTTCCTTTATCCACTGTGGGTGCCGCCCCTCAGGTGGCCCTGCTGAGCTATGGCAATGCTGTCTATGCCTGTTCTACTTTGTCTTTTCACATTTGGTGACTCTGGTCCCTGTGATCTGCTTCAGTTAATAGAATGTGGAATAGCTACCAAGTGTCAGTTTAGGTAACTCCTTAGGAAGAACTAGAAAATTCAACCGTGCTGCTTAGGGACTGTGCCCAGCTATTCTAACAGCCTATCGTGAGAAGCCCAGCCAGCAAGTGTGGAGAGGTCACCCGAAGAAGAGAGTCCTCTATCTGCCACCCAACATTAGGTTTCAGGAGGGAGACCATCTCAGAACTATTTCCAGATGATGTCATAGAGAGGAGAAACGAAATGCTCCCAACAAACTATTTCTTTGCAGAATGATGAATGAAAGGAAATAATTGCATTCCAGAATCGTTTCCTGAAGTAAACGGGCAGTGTTCCCTGTGTAAATCCTGGGCATATAGAAGCCCACACACAAAGAGAAAGCAAGGCAGCATATCATTGGTGGGCTGATTTGAGCCCTTATCTAGGCTGGAAGTCAATTTATGGACCGTGTGCCCTCCTGGCCCTCTCCCTTCTGTTCTTTCTTGTTCTTCTTCCTTTTCCCTTATTTTTCCTTCTTGTCTCAAGGTAGTTATGTTAACCTTCAGTCGTTTGCAAACAGAGAAGCTTGGTCAATGCAGCCTGTTCCAACATGGAAACGGTAGCAAACACGGATGAAGGGAAGGGACAGGGAGGACCAATGACAAGAGCTAACAGAGTATCTGCACACACGCTGTGCAAAGCTGCAGGGGATTAAGAGGGATGTCAGTGACTGTATTAGTTTCCCACTGCTGCTGTAACAAATCACCGCAAACACAGTGGCTTAAAACCTCACAAACATATTATCCTCTTACAGGAAAACGGGCAAACACAGGTCTCACTCAACTAATGAAACAGCATCAGCAGCTGTGGCTTCCCTTCAGGAGGCTCTGGGGAAGCTGTTTTCTTGTTTTGTTCTTTTCAGCATTTACAGGCTGCCTACGTTCTTTGTTTATAATTCTTTTGTCATCTGTAAACCCAGCAGCAGCAGGTGGAGTCCTTATAGGGCTTCATTTTCTTTTCTGTTTTCCTGGCTTCCATGTTTTGTGTTTGGTCCCTATCCATTACACTGGACCCACATAAACAGTCCGAAATAATTTCCCCCATTTCAAAGTCAATACTAATCAAACCAGGAAGGATGCTTTGGCCATATGAAGGAACTTTCACCGGTACAATAAATTAGGATATAGGTATCTTTGGAGGGACATTATTCTGTTTACCATAAAGAGGATGTGTGAAAAGAACACATATCCTATAAAAGAGCCAGTGACAGAAACACACATAACACACACACACACACACACACATACACACACGCGCGCGCGCATGCGCAAGTGCATGAGGGCATGCACACAAAATGCAGTTTATAAATTCTGTGTAGAGTTATGTGTGGTGGTTCACATTTATAATCCCAACATTCACAAAAGTGAGGAAGGAGATGTGTCGTAAGTTTGGGGCCAGGCTGGGCTACAGAGTGATGGTCTTTCTTCAATAAATGAATAAATAAATTGATAAAGCATGCAATGAATAGGACAGTGCACCAGAGCAAAATCCACGTATTCACCACCAACTCACTGTACAGTCATTCATTTGCTTTGTGAAATTTCTCTGAGCTTGGAGCAGGTGTAGAGCTCCGTGGTGGCGCCAGAAGCATGAATGCAGACCTTCATCCTATCTCTCAGATTCACTTCTATCAAGAGAATCAACCATTATCTAAGTGTGCAGTGTGATAATTCATAACGATTAAGCTTGAATTTGTGATTCTGAACTGTTCACCAATGTCTTCTGAATCCCAAGTCCAGTGCACAAGTTTATACCATGGAAGCACTCAGGTTAGCACATTCTACTGACGTATAAAACCATACAACCATACAGAACAATGTACCGAGCTCCTCTGAAGATCTAGGAATATTTCAGAGACTCAGTGATCTGCTAACTCATCAGCCACACCAGTTCTGACTTAGGTTCACATGCAGATACTGAACTTACTTTTTCTACCTGTGTTTTAATATCGGGAGTTAAAATCATTTAAATATTGATAGGTATAAATCTACACAGTCTTCCTATGGGAAGGCCTGAAGTTTTGTTTGAGTGAGATTAAGATTATAGCAGATAATAAAAAGGATTCTGTTTTCCTAACACATTTTGATCAAAGTCCCTCAAGTTAGGAAGCACCAGAGGGTTGAGAGTCAGGAACACAGGAAGATTTTCTGTTATGCTAGGTAATTGAAAAATACTATATATTATTTATGTGCATGTTCATGAAAGAAAAAAGGAAATCACATATTAAATTATTAATGGATTGGAATGTTTGCAAAGAAAGTTCAAATACTCAACTTTGTAGGTAAATATATTTATTTAGTCTGGGAATAGCTAAGGTTTATTCAGCGCTATTTTAGATGTGAAGACCTGGACTCAAGTGCCGTGTATAGTGTCTACTGTGTTTCCTTCTTGTTACCACTTAAACTCAACCACCGGAAGTCCTCCATGAGGAAGGTGCTAGATGTGTGGAAGCCAAACCCACTTTCTAGTCTGTCAGTCTTGGAGCTATCAGTAGATACATTGAGAATTCAAATTGTATAGGCTAGGTAAATAATCCAATTAGTAAATACCTGAAGTACAAGCATTGAGGATCTGAATATGATCCCTAGAGCCCACATTAAAAGTCCTGGGATGCATTGAAAGGCAGAGGCAGGAGGCTTCCTTGGGGGATGACTCAGCAACCAGCCTACATTGGTGAGTCCCCAGAGCCACTCTCAGAACACAAGGTAAATTATTGTCCTGACGATTAACGCCCAAGGTTGCCCTTTGGCCTTTTTGAGCCCACAGAGGCACATGCACTCCCCAAATAATAGTACTAGTGGGGAACTCAGTGAGAAAATAAAACCTGTTAAGGCATTCTTTCCAAAGCAGAAACCTCACCCTATAGAGCATTCTATCTCTGCTATTGATTATGGAAACTTTTCTCAACTTTCAGTGTTGTTTATAGGTAATTCACATGAGAAAATCATACACAGGAGGAACCATATGGGGAAATATTCAGACTGGTGATCAAAGTAAAATATTAAAATATTTTAAAAAATTTTTATAAGGTTGTAATAAAATAGAATGTGAAAATACTTTTAGAAAAGTGAATGTTGAGAATACTCATTATCTTGAATTCCTCAACTCATCTAAGTCGGCTAGGTGTGACTTGGTTTTGCAAGCTTCCTTCTTCAAACTACAATTCTAAAAGTCCACATGTTACTTGCTCTGGAATTCCTTGAGTCCACTGAGAAACTATGTAAGATCTCTTGATTTGCGGGGGTCCATTAGTTACTAATTTGGATGCTGTCAATTTCTGTGTTTCAAAGGCAATTCAATCCCAAGTCCTGAAAGAGATTGAAATCTGAGGAAAATGGGGAACGAGAGGAAGATTTGGAGCTAACAGTGTACCAGGGTGACTTAACACTTCGAGGTTAGTTAGCCAATGATTTCCCAACATTAAGAGACAACTGCACAGCTACACATCAGTGTTTCCTGACAGGCACCATTAATTATATTAAAGCCAGTGATTATCTCATGCTATTTACAATTTTTCTAGACCTGTTAATGAGTAAATTGGATCTCTGAGTCTTGGTCATTTGGACAGCTCAGCTACGGCTGCTGTATTTCATAAATTCACTTGGAAATTCTCCTGCAGTACAGTGGTAACGTTAAGTAATAAGTGTAGATTCATTAAATTTTAGACTCATTTGTATTCATAAATCCATGAATGTATTATGCTAATGTGTAAATGAAAGTGCTTCTAGGAGTGATAAAAACAAAACTGATGACTTCACATGGAGAAAATAACCATTAGAAACAGTCAAAACAATGGAAATAAAATACAAGACTCTGACTGAGGTCGTGTGGTTCTGGCCAGATTCTCTCGTTCTTGAGAGAGGGGGAAGCAAGTCAAGCTAACCCTGCTGTGTGACTGCAGGCTGCCATAGTTTTCATTCTAAGATGGCTTGATTTATTTTCTCTACCAAAGCAATTTGATTTAAATATCTTCTCTCTAATGATGTCTCTTGCTTTTTCAGATTCATTCATTTCATCTACGCTTATTAAATACCTGCTATGGGTAAGACACTGTTCTTCAAGTATTCAGCCAGATGGTTTAAGGTGGTAGCAAGTAGTGTAGACTGGGAGGCCTGCAGCTTGGGTGTGAGCTGGTGGAGCTGAGTTTTGATTGAGAAAGGTCACATGAAGATCTGCGATCTGAGAGGGCCAGGGCTAGGGCTCAGCACTAACAAGAAACCTCCGACAGGCACGAATGTGGATCAGATGTGCTTGATGGATTATGATGTCACCAAAAAAGGCAGCGTGGCAGGTGCACTGTCCAAGAGACCAAGCTGATAGGGGAAGTCAGGGACAGAGTCAGGGAAAGGGTAAAGCAAGGGGTTTTGCCTTTTGTTCCACAACATGTCTCTAGAAGGTTGTGGCCAGTGACAACCTATGATGAACTGACCCGGTTCTTCCTGTATATAATATCCACTGGCCAACTTGGTCCCCAAATTCCATATACATTTTTTTTATCTGCTGAGAAAAATGATTAGGTTATTTTTTTTTCTGCCACTGTATCCATTAATTAAAGACAAGAAGATGAATGTCCTGGCTTCATCTGGTATGAGTTCCTCTGCTGTGCAGAGCTCACTCACTCCTGATCACAGCCTGACTCTTAGGTATTGCAACTTTATGTCATGCTTCATATCTCATGGATTTATTTCTGCATTCTATACTTGGTAATGCCACAGTTTTTATAACTGCATATTTAAAAAATGAACCTTAAGTTTCTTTTCTTAAATTCAAAGAAATAAGAGGGACATTGGTTCAATTAAATTTAGAAAGAAACCATTGGCATTTTGTAAATCTTCCCACATAGGATTATGAAATATATGTCCATTAATTTAACTCTTTTGTCTTAAAAGATTTCTATAGATCTCTACAGAGTGTTATGTATAGGAAAACCTTTGTTTCTTAGATATTTTATATATGTTGAATGGTGATGTGTATTTTTAACCACATTTCTAGTCAAATTATATATTTAAATTCTTCTATTAATATTAACAGTATAATAATATTTATACTGTTTTGAATTTCTTTTCTAGCCCCAAACTCTATTAATACATAAGTATTCAATTAAATATATTTTAATTAGAAATATGGTTAAAAATCACAATGCCATTTAACAAATGTTACATTGTACATTGTAAAGATTTGTCACTCATATGGTGTAATAAACGCTGATTGGCAAGTAGTCAGGCAGGGAGTATAGGTGGCTAAGAGAATTCTGGGAAGAGGAAAGATAAAGACACAGTTGCAAACAGATGCAGAGGAAGCAGGATGAGAATATTTTACTGAGGAAAGGTACCAAGCCGCATGGCTATGTTTAGACAAGAATTATGGGTTAATTTAAGTTTTAAGAGGTAGTTAGTAGTAAGCCTGAACAATAGACCAAAGAGTTTATATATAAGTCTCTGTGTGTTTATTTGGGACTGAATGGCAGTGGGACAGGACGAAGCAGAACCTTCTGTCTACAATTTCTCCTCTCCAAATGGTTGGTGTTTTTCCTGTCTTACTGCAGCAATTCTCAGAGAAGCTTCATGAAGAAGCTGAAATGTTGAGGGAGTGGGCACTCTCTGGGCCACTTACTATATTTACTGATTGACTCTAAGATTAGAGTTCTACATGTTGTCGTTGTCTTGAGATGTTCTAGCTAGCTGTGGAAGGAAAATTTTCTCTAGTCCTGTACTCATATTTTGCTTTTGAATCTTGACATCTTTTCAATACTCCTCAATTTTCTTTTAGAAAATTGTTAATATATTTTCAAGTATTGAACATTAATATGTTTAGTATAAATTTTATTCCTTGTTCATATGTGTACACATCCATAGTTGAAAAATTGTCACACAAATTAAAATGTAAATTGATTCATCATACAGCCTATATTAGTGAAAGTAGAATTCTACATGAGTCACCCTACTGGAAACTAAATTACAGGGACAAGACTAGAAAAGAGATATAATTATTTCCGGTGGTGGCCAGAAACATTTTCTAAGATTTCTGTAGTATTAAAATATACCTCTAGCTGGTTCCATATAGAAATGTTGAATGTTTTTCTCTGATTTGAGTAGGAATGGTCTCCTCTCAGAGTAGCACTGATTAGCTCCTGATTAGTGATTATGAATGGCACTCAACATATGTGGAAAAATATAACATAAAATACTAACAATTACTTAATAAATGCAATTAGGTTATCCATGATTATATTTGACACCCTTATCTTAAAGACCAGCAATCTGATGCCCAGAAAAGCAAAACCAAGTAAGTGCTTAGCATGTGTAGAATTTCTAGATTTTGGTATAACTACATAATTTTTAATAATAATTTTTATTTTCTGAAATTAGAATTACATAATTTCTCTCCTTTCCATTTCTCCCTCCAAACTCTCCCATGCACCCCTTTGATCTCTTTAAGATCTATGGACTCTTTTACTTTTTGTAACACACACACACACACACACAATTTCTAAATATAACCTGCTCAGTCTATATAATGTTACCTTCGTGTACATGATCCCAGGATCGAGCCCTCAGTATCAAATAACCAGTTGGTGTGCTCTTCCCTGGTAAAGATCAATTTTCCCACTCGCAGTACTTATAGTTCTTCTGCTGGGGATGAGGTCCTGTGTGCTTTCTCCCTTCTTATGAACCCAAGGCCTTTTGTACGACAGAGAAGAACCCTGCTTCTCAACCAAATTGTTACTTTTTGGTCATGTAATAACTTATGTCCAAAAAAAAAACCACATTAGGCACTCTCTAGTGGCTCATGAGACATGACTTTTCTATGGACATGAAGCCAGACCTTACTTTATGTTAGGGATTGCTTTGCAACAGAGTTCAAAGGTCGTTACTGTTGTTTTCAATATTTCAGCAGAATAAACATCCAGATAGGAGATCTGTCTTTAGCCATGGGCTGTGTGTAAGTGATACCATCTCCATCCATGACAACTTGATGCTGGAAACCCTACAGGACGTCTTCTCCTCTGTTTGGAATGGAAGAGCCTTGGTATATGCCTGCGGGGGCTCAGAAGTGATGCAAGGGGAGCTGTTACACTGGACTAAAATGAATTTTGACTTTGGAATAAAAAAATTACTTTCCTGGGGTTTTGCTCTACTGGAATAGCAAGGCCTATTTGCTTAAACATCTAATCATAACACAGTCACTAGTAAGTTATCAAGTGCCCTGGCCACTCTGTATCCACCAATACTTGCAGTACCAATATCCACCAGTACCTTCACTTGGTCTCAGATCACTTGACATTCATATGTCACATAGCCTTCTAGATATTTTAATTATCCGTACAGACACATGATGTCTAGATAGATATATGTATGTGGTGGTCAGCTTTAATTCTCAATATGATATTCTGGGCTTGATGCATAAGCGTCCAGGCAATTTTCCTGTCTCCACATCCCATCTCTTCTTTAGTGTGCTAAAATTATTCATGGACACTATCACATCTGGCTTTCTATTTGGGTTCTTGGGATGGAACTCAGGTTGCCTGGCATTCACAAAAAGTGCTTTTACCTCCTAAACCATTTCATAGATTTTTAAGTACTACCCCAGTAAGGCTGTCTTTCTTATTATTTAGAGCTCCCATATTGAAGAACACAGAGAATGCTTTCCACTTTTTTCAACAATGTCGACAACAAGAAAGGAAACATTTTTATTTTACTAGAAATCAACAGTTATCCTTTGAAGTGTTGACACTAATTTATCCCACTCACTACTGTCAGATTTTAAAACTTTGCCATTTAGGTCATAGGGTGTGCCTATCTCCATGACACTGATCATGTATCCATGATGATATTTGGTAGTCACGGGCATCAGCTTGCTGGGTTGCTGCTATAGATGAAGCATCTTTACTGACCACTTCCCATGGTCTCCAACATTTCACTCCAACCCGCTGACCTTGCTGAAGAGAAACCAATGCTACAGACTTGAGAAGTAAAAACAAACAAACTAACAAAAGCCTTTCCTTTTTTTCCAATGTTCCCAAACTTCAGGAATTCTCATGAAATCATTTCAGCGTGCTTTACCAGACTGTCCCAAACTCAGCCCAGCCCGACGGAGATGACCTGAGTCAATCCATTTCAGATTTTAATATCAGCAAATTTCATCTGACTGACAGAAAGGAAGATGTGTATTTGTGATTTTCAATTTTATCTGGGCCAGGAAGCAATGGACTTTAGCAACAGGCTTTTCCAGAAGGCAGGGACGTAGAACACTGCCCTGTGGAAGGCTGGATATCATATCTGACAGTCCTTTAGAGGTGCTCAGCATCACTAAGACAAACTCTTCTTTTAACTCTTGTCAGCAGGGACTGAAGTCACAGGAGGAGCTCGTCTGATTCCAAACCGAGCTAGTCAGAGCCCTGTGCCTTTCCTCAGCTCCATCGCAGCTTCACCCCTTCCTCAGCTCCATCACAGCTTCACCCCTTCCTCAGCATTGCTGGCATATTTGATGTCCCTGGAAACCTTTCTCTTCCATTAAAGCCCGCTGCAGTACTGCACTCTTTGGAGGAGTAGCGTCCTTTTTCCTTCGTATTTTCCAAGGTCTCCTTTGTGCTCTGAGAGCAACTGTAAACGTATACAAGCTCTGCATTGATGGGTCTCCATGTGTACACTGGCTGTACCCCCCCCCCCAGACATCCTGTGACCTCAGATAAAGGATCTCCGCTCTTTCGACTCCAGTTTTTTCATCTGCCCAGTAGGACAGCAATGTCCAATGCACCGAGCAGTTGCATGGACTAACACCACACTTACATAAAGTGGCAGTTCAGGGTCTGCTGTGTTCAGTACACGCCGATTTAGTTTTACATCTCCACCTTCTTCAGACATAGACTTTGGGACACTCTGTGGAGCTGTAATTGTTAATTTTATTGTCTTTCAAGTGTAACTCCCAGAGAACATTCCTGAAACATTTATGTATCACAGCACATTGGTGGTGTAAACAGCTCCTTAAGAGATGTTTGGATTCTTTTCTCTTTCTAGTACGGCAATCCTTCTGTCTTTCAGAAATTTCTTCTTTTAACATCTACACAGAACTGGAAGCCCCCTTCTTTTTCTCCCTACAGAACAACATTCTAATTGCATTGGGTTCTTAATCCAAACCATAAGAACTTTTTTGAGCCACAGTGCACCTAAATCAGAGTATTTCAAGAGAATGTGGACCAGAAATTTCTGAAAGACAGAAGGATTGCCATACTAGAAAGAGAAAAGAATGCTTAAACTGTGATGCTTTCAGCCCTGGATTCCTGGGGCTCTGAAACGTACCCCACAACCTGCTGAAACCTTCTTTACCAAGTCAATGAACCTAAGATCATCAGCAGCAAACTTTAGAAAGCTAAACTATAAATTAAATGAAATTAAATGAGAAGAAAAAAAAAGAGATGTTTGGAAAACGAATGAAGGTGGACTTGGCCTGGCTGTTTAGGTAGTCTGCCAGTCTTCAAACCTGCTATGTGTGCACATGGGTTTCTTAGACAGAGGTCGGGCCACTTTCAGTTCAGGGCTGGGGAACTAGGACAGTGAGAAGAGAAAAACAAGAATGTGTTTTTATTTTCTTTTTCAGAAATATTTTACTTTAATTTCTGTATTTATGTGTATGTGTGTGTGCCCATGCACGTATGTGCACATGCATGTAGGTATGTGAAGAGACCAGAAGAGGGCATCAGATCTCCTGAAATGGTTGTGGACTGTCAGACACGAGTGCTGGGACTTGAACTCTGGCTCTTCTGCAGGAGCAGAAAGCTCTTTTAGCTGCTGGGACATCGTTCCAGCACAAAACCAGAGGGCTCTTCTTTGGAATATTCATTTCATTGCTCAAATACAAAACAAAAGAAAGTAA
This sequence comes from Microtus pennsylvanicus, assembly GCF_037038515.1. Classification (NCBI taxonomy): domain Eukaryota; kingdom Metazoa; phylum Chordata; class Mammalia; order Rodentia; family Cricetidae; genus Microtus; species Microtus pennsylvanicus. The sequence continues at coordinate 53,307,552 of NC_134590.1, read as the reverse complement.
ATTCATGGTTTAAAGACTAACCATTTTGAAAGACTAAAGCTGACATTGAATTTTGCAAAACGAAACTATGTCTCCTATCTAAGATTTCTTAAGTAGGTAGGGCTTGTCTCATATTGATGTATACAATTCCCAGACATCTAAATTCCATATGGAAAGCACACTGCTTAGCTAAAAGTCCAAGTCAGCATTCCAGAGACTTTTACAAGGAAACTAAAGTCCTTGGAAATAAGAAACAGTAAAAGAAGGTCAGGTTCACATTCCACAGTGGTCCGCTGGGGCCTGTGCTTCTGACCCTTAGATGGTGTCGACAAGGAAAAGAACGGCACTCTGACAGAATTAAATGTTGTGTAGGCTTCCTGGCAGCGGGACATACGGCTGACTGTATCCACCCGTCTGACAAAACTGCACAGGCACCAGCTGCTGAGGCTGACATTTTGTGGAGTTCTCAGTGAAGCCCAAGGATGCAGGGAAGAAGAGGTACCACTTGGCATTCAGTGGGCAAAGACTCAGTAACAAGTGGCTGGAGTTGAGCACACCCACTAATATTGCTTGTGGGGCAAATAGCACATCTACCCCACATATTCCCACCAGTGTATAATCCAGTGCTGAAAGCCCCCACTCCCATTCAATGATGGTGCTGTGGCTCAAGTCATAAAATGAAATAAGACTCTGGTATTTCACTCTATTGCCTTTGGAAAGACAGAGGACTTTCTGATGAAGAGATGAAAAAGGGGTACCAGACACAGAGCAGATATCAGGAACTAAGAACAGGGAGGCTAAGCCAGGATAGACAGTTTTGCTCTCTTTGGCTTCCCTCTTTCTTTGCTAACACTTTTGATTACTACCAAGGTGCAGGGAGACTCCTGGCCTTATCTGCTCCAGGATTCACTAGACCTGACCTCCCCCTTGCATAGGCTTGGAGTGAAGCAATTTTAGCCAGCACCCACCCTGCCTTCATGGCAGTCCCAACTTTACCTTATAGTGGCTGTGTGATTCTGGAGTCACTGCAGCCCATGCGTTTTCCTTACTAAATGAAGATGGGAATGGCATCCGCATCACAGGGACACTAAGTGTGTAGGAGCTCTACTTATCTGCGGCAGTTGCACGTCAAGATTACCTGTAGATGTCTGAGAGCTTGGATGCTAACACTGACTTCTGTGTATCCTTTTGTGGTCATGGATGGCTACAACAAAATGGTGTTTTCTGGACACAATGGGGTAGTTGAACATATGAACTCATACTGTTGTGGAAGCATATAAAAGGCCTTTGCAAGCTCACATCAGATGAGATCTCAGCATGGACCAAGTGAGGGGTCATGCAAACCTATCCCTAGCCGAGGAGCTACTGTCAATTGATAGCTACTGGAAACGGTGAGTTGATTTTAAGGGTATGGTCCCTGGTAAGTCAACTATGTTCAACATTTGGCCAAAATCACAATCCCAGGACAAAGTGGTGCTAGACAGACAAATAGGACCAGCTAGAACACTGGACCTTCTTTCTATAGGGCACAAACTCAATATACACTTGCTGAAAAAAGAAACACAACTTGAAATAAATATGTCATAACAAACAAGAATCATATAAACCCAATCTGCATTCTTCTTCCACATGTTGATAAAGAACAATATAATTTTAAGCAATTTTCTTAGCTGAACTTGCATCTGTAAGACTTTCTGAGAGCCACATACATACATGTCCTGATTTCTTTCTTTTTTGAAGGGAGGGTTTGAGACAGGGTTTTCCTGTATAACAGTCCTAGATGGACTGGAACTAGCTCTTGTAGACCAGACTGGCCCTGAACTCATAGGGATTCAGCTGCCTCTGCCTCCCCAGTGCTGGGATTAAAGGTGTGTGCCACCACGGCCCAGCATGTCTTGATTTCTGTCTTCCAGGCAACCCCAGGACTAACTTTGTTCACTTGTCTCTCAACTCATCCATGATCCCAAAGATTAAAGACAAGTAACCAAGACAATGGAGGTCCACTCTGCAGCTCATTTGTATTGGGAAACTTTCAGTCTTCTTTGCAACATCTGCATTTGAATGATGGCTGGGACACACCTTGCTGCTTTAATAATAATTCTTCAAGATTCTCCTCCATCCCACCAACCCCTGTTTCTTTTATTCCAAGGCTTTTGTTATCAGAATTTCATTCTCTCCAGAGGGAAGATTTTAGCAGCATAGGTTTATGGCTACCGTAAAGGGGAAAGTTTGAAAGGCAAAGCCAGGCGTGAGCCTCAGCTTTATAACAAACTCCTGTCAAAACATAACAAACCACAGCCAGACTTGAGCACTGTGACAGGATGCAAGACCATAAAGATGATGGAGATCGGACAGGACAGGCACTTTACAGAAACAAACACCTTCCTTGCAAGCAGATAGGGTGAGCAGAACACTGAAAAAAAAAACTCACTAGGAAAAAAATGGTCAGAAGAAATAAGGACAAAGACATAAAATTCAAATGACAGGCCAGCCCAAGGAGATAAACCCAAGGCAGACAAAGAATCCAATTTTACTAAATCAAGCCGACATCTCCCCCTAACTTTAATTGACCCAGTAAGCTGGATCCTGAACAAACATAAAATTAAGCAGCAGTTACACCCTGTGAAGAAATGAACCGCCAGTGTGTAGGTGGTGATGTTCCGCTCTCCTAGCACATGCCTTGGTTTTGTAAAGGAACGATGCTCTCAGTCATCCCTTTGGGGGAAGCCACAGAGGACCCAGAGCAAAGCATCAGGTGAGGGCTATTCAATAGCCCTGAGAATTATCAATGGAAACTTCTGGAGCCGAAGTTGGATCCTGCACTGTACACAAACGCCGATTCAGGTCCCTATAATGTCATGGGAAAGGAAGTATGAGCAATGTATGTGGCTAGTGAGAATGCCAGTCACAGCAAAGCCTCTGTTTTTAAGTAAAAACCCTCAGAAACTAAAGAAACATTGTTCTCTGTTTGCTGAAACCCTTAGTGACCACAGGTCATAGGCTTTGAGAAATTCTTCTCACAGTCTCTCTACTGGATACTTCCTCTACTGGATAGTCTTTCTGGACGCTCTTTATTTCTCTGGACAATGGCTTCTTTTGACTACCAACCCGGGAACTACCTCCTCTACGCTACTTTCTTCTTCACACAGACCAGATTGGCAAGGTCTACTGCTTGTAGGCCTCTGTCAACATCCTGAATTTCCTGCTGTGGTTCTCCAACTTAGATTACATCAGGGGAGACACTGAGATAAAGACACACAGATCTCATACCGACTAGAATCTGGTTGAGGAGGGCTGGAAATATGACCAGAGTCTGATATTTTAAGTAGGTATCCCTTGCGCTTTGGATACAGGGCGTAGGGGATAGTCAGCATCACTCTGTTTAGTTTGAATGGTCTTTCTGGACTTTAAAGTATGTGGGTTCATCAGGATGATCACTTGATCTGCCTTATTCATAGTTTCCTTCATAGGACTTATCTGTCAGAGCATATCCAATGAATGCATATCTGTGCATCAGTATGTATTATTAACGTGTGTCACATATGGTGGACATATGTGTACACATATGTGTTTATCTGCGTTGATATATGTAGACATGCACACGTGGTTATTAAATGAACACGCCTTGTTGTACTTGGCAAGTTCCAGTCTGCTCAGCAGAGACAAGACCGCTGTTGATCCCAGCCTGGGGTGCTGAATAAGTATCTGTAGCCTAGAGCTAATGTCCCCAACTTCCTATCACAGGAAGAAGGGATAGGATCTCAGCAGCACAAATAATCATAAAAACATCTGCTGCTTCTGTTACCAAGAGCAGGCAGCACAGTGACTGACATCACCCAGTCAGAAAGAACTCAGGGCCCACCTTCCTCGAGGTGACAGGTGCACACCCTGAGCAAGGGAAGTTGAGTCACCAAGTGAGACCCTCCTATGGTTAACACCTACATTGAGAGGATGAGTATTTCTATTCTACAAAGCAGGAGTTAGAGGAGGCATCATTGTGAGAGGGTGTGGGGGAGCATTTCTCCTTTCTAACACCCCAAACTCTTCCAAGTCTCTTCCAGACATGGCCGACACTCCACTTAAAAAGTTCTGCACTTTACCCAAGGGTCATCAGAGTGTGTCTTTGGTTGATGAACCGGCTAGAGGTGAGTAATTTGCAGCAATCCCAGGAGCTAATCCTGGAGTCACCCGGCCATTGTGAGTGTGTATGAATTTAGATAAGCAGGGTGATCATTTGTGCAATTTCACCTTGTTGAGATACAAACAGTATCTCACTGGCAGATAATTTCAGTTGTCATGCATAAGGTTTATAACCCCCCAGAGAGCCCTCTTGGTTTTCAAATTGCTCATACATATCTTTGATATTTTTTCTTGGTTTCATGGGGGATTTTTATACTTTTACCAGAGAAGTTTATGTTAAAGAAAAATAAAAAAAAATAAGGTAGCACATAAAAAGGAAGACCAGTACTTTAAATATCACAGAATAGATTTTAAATGCATAACTTAATATCTGTGGTCAAGACTGTGCATATCTTGCATGTGTAAAATATATAGTTACACTGACCATTTAATTATCAGGGTTGGAGAATAATTATTTACTACACATCTCTGGACCCTGGCTGTCCAAAATTTTGGGGATGGAGAAGGCCATATCTTTCTCAATCAACACTGCATCTTAAATGTTCAAAGATGTGCCTAGCACTCTGGTCAAATAATTGATATATTCATTTATCACACTGATTTCCTCACAGTTGGAAGATCATGTGGGCTTGGAGACAAAGCCATGGAAGAAGATTCAGGGAAAGGGGCCTATTCCATTGAAGATGCAAGCAAGAAAAATCAAATAAGAGGTGAGTTCAAACCAGTAAGAATTGTAAGACTTAGACCAAGAAAGGAGAACCATTAGTAAGTTAAGGTGAGTACAAAGAAGGCAAGCTGAGAATAAAAAGGAGCAAGTGTCCATTGCAACATGGTGTTGCCAGGAAATAGGGTTTCCCAACTCTGTGGGGTTCTTCCTTGTCTCTCTGGCTTCATTCTCTTTACCTGGAGAAACAGGGAGGGGGAAAGACTGACAGAATCTTATTAGAGGGTTTAACATTTTAAGGAGAAAATAGGTGTGTAGGGTATGGTACTTTCCTGGCTTTTTATTCTTGTATACAAGCTTTGCATGGAATGTGTGCTCTGCCCGGCTTCCCCAGGCAGCAGAAATCAGATTGCAATACTGACTCAGTGTGTTTGGCTGCCTAGTCCAAGATTCAGTGTTGGGAAAGGACTTTGCATGCTCTTCTAGAAACTGCCTATAACATAATTATACATGGTATCTTTTACATTTATTGTCTTAATTGTCTTATTTCTCAATTGGTTTGGATCCTATAGACTGAAAAGATCCTCCAAATTTTATTGGGAATCTCGGTTTACTATGAAGTAATTCTGAGGGAACAAGTAAATGTTTTCCTTTCTACAAACACTTCTTACATTCCTGCCGTGTGTCTAGAATGGTGCACTGCTTCAGAGTGATTATAGCACTAATCAAGAGAATATTTTAAAGGCAGAATGGGGTATATACATAATGTTCTACACCCAAGAGAGAGAAGCATCTGTCTGTTGAATATAAGAACTTTGATCTTGGTCTTTGTCTCAGGGTCAAGAAGAAGGCATATCCTTAGGCATTGTGGGATGGTTGCCTAGATGAATAAATTCTGCAAGGACACAGTGCGGAGGTTTTTTTTTTTGTTATTTGTTTTTTAAATGAGAATGGCCCCCATAGTCTGAGATGTTTGAATGTGTGGCCCTAGTTGGGGGAATTGTTTGGGAAGAATTAAGAGGTATGGCCTTCTTGAAGGAGGTGTGCCAATGGAGGTGGCCTTGGAATGTATAAAAGCCTATGCCATTCTAGTTGCTGGCTATCACCCGCCCCATGGTTGTTTTCTCAACATGTAAGCTCTCAGCTACTGCTCCAGTGCCATGCTTGCCTGCCTGCTGCTGGTGCTCCCTGCCATGATGATCATGGACTCACCCTCTGAAACTGCAACCAAGCCCCCAGTTAAATGCTTTCTTTTATAAGCTGCCTTGGTCATGGTGTCTCTTCACAGCAATAAAAGAATAATTAAGGCATATAGGAAATGTGTATCTAGAAGAATATAGCAATCTTCCTTGTCTCAAGTGGTAATAGCAGCAACATAGACAGGACTTGCGCTTTCACCGTCATATAGCTAAATAAATTATAAAAATTTGAAGAATTTCCAAGATAATACAGTCAGGATTTTCCTAGATTACTGTTCTAGTTTGATCTCTGCTACTGTGATGAAATATTACAACAGAAAGTATTTGAGGGAGGAAAGGGTTTATTCTTTTTATACTTGCAGATTACATTCCACCATTGAGAAAGTCAGGGCAGGAACTCAAGAAAGGAAATAGAAACCATGTAAAAGCACTACTTTACTGGATGGCTCCCTAGCTCATGTTCAGTCAGCTTTCTTATACATTCCAGGACAACTGACTGAGATATCATAAAGCTTTCTCTAAGATGGGACCTTATCTGTAACAGGAGGAGCATGCTGCTTGTTGTCCCAGCCGCCTGGCTATCTTACACCCGAAATAATCTCACAGAAATTGTATTCATTTAAACACTGCCTGGCCCATTAGCTCTAACTTCTTATTGGTTAATTCTTACATCTAAATTTAAGCCATTTCTAATAATCTGTGTATTGCCACGTGACTGTGGCTTACCAGCAAGATGCTAACCAGCATTCATCTCAGGCAGGAGATCCATGGTGTCTCTTACTCTGCTCTTCTTCCCAGCATTCAGTTCTGTCTACTTCGCCTACCTAAGTTCTGCCCTATCAAAAGGCCAAGGCAGTTTCTTTATTCAACCAATGAAAGCAACACATAAACAAAAGGACCTCCTACACCACTTACCATCAATCATCAGTCAAGATAATCTCTCACCTACATGACCACAAGCCAATCTGACTTTGGCAATTCCTCAGCTGAGTTTAGTTCTTCCCAGGTAACTCTAGGTTGTGTGAAATTGACAATAATAACTAACCAGTATAACTATTGACTAATTTTAACACTAAAGAAAAGATGTTTTGAAGTAAATACAAATGATCTAACTAGGCAAGTTGATTACAATCTACTTGAAGAGCCTTCTGTTTCATTTTCTAATGAAACTTCTTAGCTCCATCAGAGAAACCACACAAGCACTGCTGGTGACAGAGAGATCTACTTGAGTTTTTTGAACGGGTCAGGGCATACTTGGATAACTAATAAGAGGTGTTTTTAGGACCAGAGAATCCAAAAATTGGACTTCACATACCAAGAGATAAGCATAAAATGAAAATTATGAAATGTCTGTTACTTAGGAAACTTTCATTCACTATTGGTTAAATGAGGCACATGAAATAAACACAAATTCTCAGAAAGAAACACAAGTTCATTATAGGCCACAGGTAATCCAGTGGTGAGAGTCATGGGAAATAATGATGCCATCATATCTCTTCCATATCCAAACACCTAGGAATCTTCAGAATGCCTCGAAAATTAAGAACACGATGTCTCTAACAACAGCTGCTAGCCAGATTCATTCATGTGGAGGTCTGAATAAAATTTTTGGAGTTTAATTATTTATTGAAGACAGAAAATATTAATAGGTTTGAAGCAAGTAAGAATAGAAATAGATTGAAATATACCAGAATTTTACATTTCTAAAAAGTTTTAACAGTTTAGTTGTGTTCAATTTTCTCTGTTAATATTTATATCTAATCATGAAGAACGTTATAAGGAATTTTATGGACCTGGTATGGAATAAGGAACATTTGTTAGTAAAGAAAAAAATTCAGTATCAGGTAATTTTAGAGGCAAAATATTGACATAAAATTTCTACTGCCCCAAAGTATGCGATATTCTATAATGATTTAAGTTCTGATTAACTAAAGAACTGTCAGTAACTGACATCATGTTTATTTTTCTCTACCCATCTGTACACATTTAAATAGTCCCAAACAATACTATTGCTGCACTCTAAAGTCCAATCTATGAGCAGAACTCAAGATTCAAGAAGGATTGCCTTTGTCTTTTTGGCCACCCCTGAATCTGCAGTACCCAGTCTTTCTCCTGGAACTCAATAAATATTTGCTGAATAATAAATAAATGATAATAGTAACGAATACATATCATGAAAACTAACTGTGGGGAAGATGAGGAAGAAATAGAATATTTCAAGTAAAAAGTACACAATGTTCTGCAAAGATATACCTTTTAATTGCATAAAATAAATTACCTTAAAATAAATGACTGTGAGGGTGCTGCCAATTTAAATGATACTGAGAGGTTGCAGAAGAAGGCAATATGGTAGCTGGAGAGTCAGTGTGCCACATAAGTGTTTTGAAAGTTGCTTAAAGCATTATGCATATTTTATAGAACATTAATACCTACCTTTCAAATCACCCCTACTACTATCATAATTTCCATTATGCATCTGTAAATATTATGGCCTAGTCACACAGAGGAAAGAATTTCATACTAAACTACCAAGATTCTGCACTTTAGTTTTTCTTTTAACTAGCAGCGAAATAGCAACATTCATTGCTACCTCCCCTGCCGTCTCCTTTCTGCTTGTTTAAACTTCACAGCTGTACCAATACCACCCCTGAAATGAAAAATGATGTTCACAAAGAAGATTTTGTTTGGTGAACAGATTTTAGCTGCTCTCATTAACACATACAGATAATGATATAAGTGGGTGGCGAAATGGCTCACCAGGTAAATGTGTTTGCCACCAAGCCTGAGGACATGAGTTCAATCTCATGGCAAAAAAAGATAAAAGAAAAAGTTCATGAAATTTGTCTTCTGCCTTCACAGTCATACAGTGTCACATGTGTATATACATACAAACACAAACACACAAATAAATAAATGTAAAATTTTTCCTACAAAAAACTGTGAGCTTATAAGTTGAAATGTTACAATGCAGAAGCTATTTCTACCATCTATTTGCATCATAGGATGTCATGTATGAGCATCCAATTCCAACACTAACCAGTCAATCTGTCATACATCTTGAGTTACCTCATTTGCTGTGCAGGAAGATGGTCCTAAGACTTTCGCATTCTGGTTGAACTATGAGCACACTTGAATCCCCAACCCCACACTGTGATACAATTGACAGCAACAATAAGCAGCAAAATTGCTGCTAGAGCCATAGCGTTTTGTGAATTAACGCTGCAAATGGCAACTGGTGATTACGTTAATATTCGGGAGCTTACTTCTCAGAGTAGCATTTCCAAGACAGGCATGCCTATCTTTGGGATGGCTCAAAGAATAAACCACATTTACCCGGCTGTGGATAGATCTTCCTGTGTCTCCCACAGTCTTCACTATAGTCTAGACCACTAGCAGGGATCTTTCATGCCTGGCCCCATCTTTCACTTTTCATTGTCATTCTTAATCTTCTTCTTAATCATATATGTGCATGCACTTTTAATCACAAATGTACACATACATATTTGTGTGTGTGCATGGGTGTGTGCGTGTCTGCATGCATGTGTGTGTGTGTGTGTGTGTGTGTAGATCTGAGGTTGACATTGAGTGTCTTTTTCAGTCACTCTCCACTTTCTATACTGAGGCAGGGACTCTCATTTGAACTCAGACTCACTGAGTTGGCTCATCTAGCTGACCACTCTTCTCTGAGGATCCATATTGCTGCCCCTTGATCAAAGTCTGGTCCTCACTATTGCACAGCAAATGGTTTATCTCCTAGGCTGTTTCCCTAGACCCTTCCGTCCTACAGTTCTTCATTGTACCTTCAGAATTCTCTCTGTATCTCTTCAGCCCACCTCCTAGCTAAGGATGACATGCACTCTTGGTTTTTGCAGCACAGAACTTTTTCCCAGTTCCTCTGTGCTCTCTACACCTCTCCTGCTTCTGGGTTTTAGTTACTGATATTGCCTCTGCTTGGAATGTTAATTCCCTCTTTGAAATTCTCTGGGGAATTTGGAGAAAGCATCCCTTAGCAGAGCTTCTTCCATTCTTTGTCTTCAGTAGAACCAGTCTGAATAGAGCTGTTTACCTTTTGGTGCCCTCCAGAAGATCGCAGGCAGGCTGAAATACACCTCTGATTCATATAATTCTTTACAATAGCAGGAGCAGAATGAGTACATTTTTATATTTGCCATAGAATGAGTTATATGTTGAGGCCTGCTGGGAACTCACCCCATGAAGACAGAAGCATGCCAGCTGGGCAAATCTCAATAGCAATCCGCACTCAGTGCAGAATTCTGGCTCCAAGGAAGAGATTTTTAGTGAAAGCAGTTTGAGTCTCACAGAAAATACCTAAAAAGTTAAGTAAGTTTGAAAATTTACTTCTTTTCATAGGAAGTGAATCTTGACCATGGCATGTTGTTTTAACTACAGAATCCACCACCGTACCATGTTCTAAAGATCCCTGGGTAACCAGTCAGTCCTGCCACCCACCAAATGTACACAGAACTCCATTCCCTTTCAGTCTGGAAACTGCAAGATATCCTGCTGGGAAGACTTGGGAGACAGAAATTTTTTTCTGGCACTCTCACTAGCAAAGGGTTGGGGAACCGGAATCCTGAAAGACAACTTGGTAGCACAATGTAGATGCAGACTAAGTTTGTGTGCATCCTAGTAGTCTGTGGACATCTCAACCCCACGAAGTTGGCCTATGATTAATTCATTTGTATAAATGATTGAACCGAAGCTTCCATTTTAGAAGTGGCTAATATAAATTCTTACACTACTCTGGAAGCTTGTGTTTTTTTCTCTACCTCCTATGCTAAAACACCTCCTTGCCATCAGAATATATATGTATATATTTCAGACTTGGAAAAGACCTCCCTGGCTCTCACTGTCTCCACACTACAATTCCATACACTTGAAAACCAGCCAGGATCCCAGGGAAAAATGAGGCAGGTGGCATCCACCCATATTTCTGGGGGTCAACTCTTAAAGCTTCCCTTTTATCTCACCTCATTACCAACTTCTTGAATTTATTGACTACAAAACAAGGCCCACTATGCATAGATTACTGGCCCAAGTTCACACAAATACTAAGTGGCAAACGGAAAAATTTCTTAGCCTCACCGCTTATCTGTTTCCTCATTTAAAAAAGAAGATTGTGAAAGTCCACCCACAAGCGGCAGGTAATATCATCTTAAGATACCATCACCTCCAGGTGAAGAACCCTTCCCTTTGTATTAGAAATATAAGCCTTAATACACATTTTCCCCTGTGAAGGTCTGTTGGTACCTAAAGGAGAATGTTGTAGAAAACAGACCTATTGCAGTTGGAGACCCGGACTGCAGCTGGAAGAGTCTGCAGACACTCTGAATCGAGCACAGAGAGCCATATCTCAACATTGCACATGGCTGCCACTAATGCTGCTATTTAAGAAATTCTCCTGGGAGGATGCCTGGAGCACCCTCTCTCAACACCTCCTTCCATGATGGCTGCAAGACACAAACCATGAGTCACTTTGGAAGGTCAGAGATGAAAATATTCCCTCCAGTCTCATCCTACTCTGCCCACAATCCCAACTCCCCATTCTGTACATTTGCACTTAGTGTGCATGGAAAGAAGGGGGAGAAACACTGGAAGATAGAAATATATGTGCTGCTGTGTGGTTTATGCCACTAAAAGCAGTGTACTTCTGTTCTCTAGGACAAGAACACATGGCAATGTTAACGGTAGACTTTCCCTGTCTATCCTTCTCTATTACTGTCTGTTCTAGATCATGGAGATCCTGATTTGCTTTGTAGAAGGGAGGAAAGGAAAGGTAACACTCATTTATCACTCTGAACATGATCATCATTCTCAACATAACCGATTCTGGTTCCTTTCCTATTTGCAGTGATAAAAAGAGAACATTCTGACCAAAAGCAACTTAGTGAGGTGTGCTGGTTTAGATGAGGATGTACCCCATTGGCTCGGGTGTTTGAACTCTTAGTTCTCACTCTGTGGTGCTTTTTGAAGATGGTTAGGAGGTGGCACCTTATTGGAAGAAACATGTCACTGGGGGTAAACTCTAGGAGTTTATAGATTCTGTGGCACTTCTTCATTGCTCACTCTGCTTTGTCGTAGTGATTGAGATGTGAACTCTCAGCATCCAATTCTTGCTGCCATTTTATGACATTTATGACATCTGTCTTGCTTCTGTGCCTTGATAGGTTCATCCCTCCAAAGTCATAAACCAATAAGCTCTTACTTCCATGAGTTGCCTTGATCATGTTTTTATTTTTTTAACATGGCTGTGGGAAAATAACTATAAGGGAGGAATGAATTTATTGGCTCACAAATATAGGTCACGTGCATCATGGAGGGAAGTCAGGACAGTAACTCAAGGCAGGAGCCTGCAACAGAAACCATGGAGAATTGCTGCTTGTTGAATGGCTCTCTGGCTTTCTCAGAGGCTCATACCCAGCTAGATATCTTTTAAAGACCAAGCCCTCATACCTGAGGACAGTGCTGCCTACAGTGGCATGAATCCCATGTACCAATTAATAATCAAAATAATCTCTCACAGACGTGCCCACAGACCAAGCTGATGAAGAAAGTTATTTGAATGAAACTTCTTTTTTGGGTGTTTATAGACTATGTCACATAGACAAAGTCAATGTTAACTAGAACAATCATCATTGTCATCGTATTTAGTTGCTACTTGCCATATATCAGGTCTAACACTCACAGTGTATTTTTTAAACATGGAGAAATAAGAAAGGTTGATAAAGATTTGACTACGTGCTCAAGTTCACTTAAACATGAAGTGACAAACAATAAGATTCCTAGTGTGGCAGTTAGTCACTTCAGTGGTTCTGGGTATTCACACCCTACCATAATCCCTTCTATTTGGGAATGGTCTAGTGAATTGCTTCTAGCAATAGATCAGACTGTGCAGGTGATTGGTCAACCCTATCAAGATGGAGACCCAAGAAAGACAGTTGTAGTGTAATGAGTTGTACCATGGATCTTGGTTTCCCAGTTCACAGATAACAAAGACCCAGGTCTAACCACAGTTATGCATGTGACCCTGGAAGCAGATTCCCTCGTTGAGTCAAGATGAATGCAGCCACCCCTGATGCCTTGGTTATAGATCTGTGAGGAATACTGCTCCAGAGGCCCTCAAGAAAGATATTCCTCAATTCATAAACCACAGAAATTGTAAGATAAAACAGGTATGTGAACTTATTTATTTAATGATTCTCCCAGAAACCATAGGCTGCTAAATGAAAAGCCCGTTGCCAGATGTGAGAAATACAGCACCACAAATTGTTGCTTACGAAGGTTACAGAGACCTCCCAACAACACAAGGGTTGCCACTGCTCTTGATTATCCACTAGAATCCAATGGTAAGGCCCCATTGCTAAAGACAAAATATACTCTGGTTTCAGGACACAGAGAAATCTAGTTGGTACTGATCAGGAAGCTTCTACCTTGCTGATTAACATTTGTTGTATTGGAAGGTGTTATGTAGTCTACTGGAGAAAATGTCCCAACAATCTTAACCAACTGTGAAAATTATGAACTATAATAATAACCCATATGGCAAGATATAACCATGAGTTCAACAGTGGAATGCATCCTGTGGGGATAAACAACTGGCTTCTGATTGGATGTAAGACTCACTCTACAGGAGGAAGCAGATGCCTGTTATATCAAATCTGGTCTAGAACCTATGATTGGGGAGCTCAAAGGTTCCCAAAGTAAACTCACTATTGCTAACTAGATATAGTATACAGCTGTCCCCTAAATCTTTATTTTTGTGTCTGGAGCTTAGTAAAGCTCAGTCATCATCAAGGAAACCCACCCCCCTTTTTTTCTGGAGTCTCTCTCATTGTCTAAATGTGGTATGATGGGGTTCTGTATTATCTGACCAGTTACACTTGCCTTTAAGACCACCAAGAATCTCTTTCTTCCTTAGCTTCAGAGTCTTGTAGCTTCCACCAGAAGGGGTATCTTTCCCTACCTCCCCCGTTTTCTTCCACAAGCCCCATATTCTCATAAATTCATTTAAAACTCTGCTTACACATCATTTCTTCCAAAAATAAAAGAAAGAAAAACAAAACTTTAAAGGTCTCTTGAAACCTATTTCACCTCATTATTCCAGATCAGGTTAGAGGAGTTACCTGTGCTCCCCAAATAACTGGGAATATTTCTTTCCCAACCTATGCATTGCTTGTATTATATTCATCTACATTTATGTCTTTCTTCTGCACTGAGAGTCCCTGTTATGCAAGGCCAATAGCATGCATTTCTGTATCAAGTGCACATAAGCCGTGGTCAAATACAAGGGGACATAATATTCCAGACACTTGATTTCTTAAGATATAGTTTACTGGGGAGCAGATTAAACTGACTTATGAGGACATCCTAGATCCCCAGAAGCAGCATGAAGAGACACAATCTGATGTCAAATGAACACACATACATGATTTTTGTGTTGAACTCTGCTTCTTCACTGTACATAAGGCAGTGAAAATCTATCCTAATCTCTGTGAAGCAGATTAGGAAAACTTGCCAATAGGCCACAAAGACCCTGAGTTCTGCATTAGCACAGAGCAAGGAGAACTAGGTTCTGTTTCAAACAATTTGGGGTTAGTGGAATCGGACAATGTATCCTGCTAGCACTTCTTCCTTTAGGTTTTAAACCCTTCTATGTAAGCTCTAGGCAAATACGAAACATATGGGGTACATTCTTCCAACCTGACTCATCAAAATGCTGTTTGTGAGGATTATATTCATTCTAGGGAGCCCTGGAAAACTAGCATTCCTTCATGGTCCCATGGCCCTCAGTGGGATCCCGTCACATGGATGACATCACTTGGTCCACTGCGAGAGTCTTTGCTATGCGGAATTTCTTATTCCTACTTTGGAAGCCAATGTTTTACTCTGCCATTTGTGTACATCAGGTGGGTTCTTAGGACATGGAGGTTTGTATCAAGTGGCTTTTAATGAGTGAGAGAGTCCTCACAATACAGATAGACCGTGACAGCTAGAATGCTTGCAGAAGTTAGGACTGAAGGCGCATACCATTTAGCATCCCGCCACAAACAACTAATGTTCCACTTGAGCAACATCAGGGCTCAAACTCTGGAAAGCATGGTTATGTGCTCCCCATTTTACAGCTAGGATCACTGAGCTTCAGATGCTCTACTTGAGCCTACCAGGAATGCCACACACATGCAAGGAAGTCTTAACCCCTCTTTGCTTCTCTGGCCAACAGTTCCCCCTCTTGACCCACTCTCACCAAGGCAGAGCAAAGGGAACATCTCTGAGATGATGCTTCCTAAGCAGCAAGCTCTAGTTTCTGCCTGAACACTAATTTTAGCTGAGTAGATTAAATGTGTAATGTTTCCGATGCAGTGTTGGGCACTCAGTAGATAAGCCAATCTCCAGACAATACGATTCTTTAATTTACCTGAAGACCCTCCGGGCTGCATAAAAACTTATATTTATGTATTTTTGTTTCCAACACTGCACCTTTATCTAGGGTTAATAATACAAATCATTTCATTACAGTAAATCCTCTTACATTCGGAAGGGGAGGGGGGGCAAGATGGGGGCGGGGCGGCGAATCAGCCAGGAACCAGAACGTTATGATGATTGTAGAGAGATGACATGTTCTTAAGTTTTATAATTTCTCTGGGAGCTGCAACAGGAAGAATGCAGAGCATCGCAGCTGCTGGGAGTCAGGGCAGTTCAAGTAGGATTTGCCGAAAGGATAGGCGAGAAGCTACTTCACAGGCGAAGCAGTGTGATTGGCCTACAGTCGTAAGACACACTGTATTGAAGTTTACTCTGCAGTTTGTACTTTGTGGTAACAAGAACCACAATTACAAAATTCTCACTCGGAGTCCCCTGGACACACTTTAACTGAAATCAGAAGCCCCGATCTGATCCCCAACAATGTAGGCATGGCGATTCCTCAGAGCTGCTTGGCTCAGGGAAAAATGAAAGTCCTCTTGCTATAAATCATTGCCTTTGGAGATATGCTTCCATCCAGCTCAGTCTGAATTAAATATTCACAGAGTCTTCTTTGGTAGAGTCTCCGTGAATGACATTTCCGGCACAGAAATGAAGTGTTTCCTTTTCTCTCCCAAGGAGCCAAATGATCCACGGAAGTCCTTGCCTAGCCCAACATTTTCCTCAATGACTTTTTGTTTTTGAGCATGGTTGAGAGAGAGCTATTACTGATATAAGCATGTATGTTGGTGTGTGAAAGACATAATTTTGCCACTCTATTTCACAAATGGAGTACTTCCTCTGTGTCAGATGCAGGGTTGACCACGTGGTCAACCAGTGGTCCCTGTCTGTCCCCTTGGAGTTTAAAACCTCCTCAATAATCAGATGCTTCACAAATCAATGTGTGATATTAAGTTATAGTCAAAGCTGCCCAGGGAAATCCTGGGAGCTCTAAGGGTGTGATAGGGACACTTAAGTACAATGGAGGTGCCCAAACAGACTAATAAAAGTCCTGGGACAATAGCATGGGAATGTGTTTTTTTGTTTTTCAATTATCTTAGCCATGGCCATTTCTTGCCCTATGCTACCATAGAAAGTCCACAAAGAGGTTGTCAAGGCAGAGGCTTCTAATGCAAAGTTGAATAAAACACATTCCACATCAGATGGGAAGGAGGTGAGTGAACTCAACACCGACCCCCAGAGCTGGCTCTGTCACCCAGCAGCTTGACAGTCTGGATACCAGTGAGCTCATTTCTCTGCGCTTCCTTTTCCTATATTTGCAATGAGATATTAACATACTCTATCTTATGGCCTTGAATGAATATGAGGATTAAATGAACTGATATAGGTTAGAATAGTCCCGGGACAAAGAGCAGGGCTTTGTGACTGAGAACAGAACCTAAGGAGTCTGTACCCTAGAGGAACAGATGGTGACGTAAGCGCTGATGGAGGGAGGGTGCTACAGGGGTGAAGAAGCAGGGGTGCAAACAAAGGAAGCATGCATCTCTCTAGAAACAGTGTCTCAATGAGCCTTAATCTTGTCCTCCATGACTAACAGACCAGAGACGTCTGCCTCACCAAGCCAAAGCCAGCCAAAATTAGCTAAAATGATAGACATTCTCTGGAAAAGGGAAACTGATACTTTGAGGAATACTTAAAGAACTCACTAAATGTAAAAGAAAGAAAGGAAGAGAGGGGGAGGGAGGGGTGGAAAGAAGGGAGGGAGGGAGGGTGGAAGGAAGAAGGGAAGAAGAAAACCAACCAGATGGGCCAGCTCTAATAATACCAGTGTCAACTCTTTCCTCAATTGTTCAAGTTGATATTTACTGCTTCTGTGTCTTCCTAAGCGTTTTCAGCTGCCGTGATCACAAGCTGCGCCTTTTTGATTTGTTCATTCATCTTAACAAGCCTTACCTAGTGAGTTACTTCTACTTGGAGAGCACAAATCGGGGCATAGCACACAAAAGTGAGCAGCCCGCTCTGTCTACGTGCGAAACGTTCATCTGCCTGCCTTCCAGACAAACATGGGAACACATTCAGGTAGTGTGTTTAGCACAGTATGCTGTATTGTGGCAACAATCACAGGAATTTATGAGAGCACAGGTAAGCATCCTCCAACTTGGAATTTGTCAGATGCTGTCGTGATGCACAGTATCCTGATAATGCAAAACACTTCTAATTCATTCCAGGATCCTTCACTTAGAAATAAAATTCCAAAGGCACATTAGAGAGATGCAAAGAAACTTGACCACGTTTGTTCAAGAAGGAAGATAAATTAAATAAGAGTCCTACTGGTTTGGCTCCACCCTCTCAATAATGACAGAGAATTGATTCTAACTAGAGTGTTTCCAAGATTGTCTGCAGGAAAAAAAAATGGCTCCAAAATTTCTGTTACCATGTAAGATAATTTAAAGTGAATTATGTTAAATTGGGTCTAGTGAAATTTGTCATGGATGCATCTTGACTTCAGAGAGAATTCTGGAACAAATTCAGAAAGGTGTCATATTGCAAACACCAAACTGGCAAAAGGTATTGTTTAACGAGATAGGGATACCAATTCTGCTAAGAGAAAATAAATTCAGAAAGTGCTGGGACCAAAGGGATTGTTTGACTTTTTAAATGTTGAGATTAAGTACTCATTTCATATTAAATTTATTTCCTCAACAAGTAAGTCACCAGTACCCTTGTGTTGCCCTATAAAAAGGCAGACATAAAGGCATGGGGTAGTTACAACACACCATACAGTGTGCCAAGCACTGCAGAAGAACACAAAGATGACAAACAGATCGAGCTGTCTACCTGGGTTTTGGTGACTTAATGACATTCCCAACTTTTATGACCAAATTAAAAAAAACGAAGTCAGCAAATTAAAAGTCCAGTAACAAGATGATAAAGTATCAAAGAGATAAATGGAGAAAGTATAACCAGAGAATCTAACAAACAACATTAAGGACTAAAAGAAATTGCTACGGTGTCATTATTGCTACTGGGCATTCTTTCCCAAGGATCTAAATTCAGAGTCCTGTCTCTGCCCAGTGTCCATTGCTCTCCTCCTGGTGGCTGGCTCTTCTAAGGAAACCCACAGACTTTTGTTATATTTATGTGGTCATTAACTGTTTATTTAGCCTATAAGTTATACACAGCTCTTGGAAGTAGACATTGGGTATGGATTCCTATTACCACTCATAGGTAAATCTTTCATAATGGCCAGTGGATAAAAAGACAGCTAATTGCCATCAAAATGAAAGCAATGTTTTATTAGGTTCGAGTTGAAAATAAAGGAAATACTGGGCTTGACAGAAAATTTTATGTCTGCTGTCGATGAATGGCAAAGGTGGTTAAACCCCTGTGCCTTAGAGTAGGTTACTTACTCAGTGCTCGGCAGTGATGTCTTTTGAATCCTGGGCATCAGAGATCTACTCATTTGCTATGGTGGCTTTTCAATAAATGACAGTAATTTGTCTTGGTCTATATGGTGAGATTATCACAATTTCCCAACACATGGAGAAAGGGTGTCCTGAGGGATGGGCACTTCCCTCTTGATTTCACGGAGGCTCTGCCCGTGTAGTGCTTGAAGCGCAGCACACCTGTGTTCCAACTCTAATTCCCTCAGGTCATTCATTTCCCTCAGGTCTAATTCATTTCAAGGTCCTGGAGATGGGCTATGTCTGCTCTGGAGATTAAGTTCTTTGTCTACAAAGCAGGGTTGATAGTAGTTCCTTCTTCAGAGAAGTATCAAGATGTCGTTGAGGTAATACAAGTAGAATATTCTGTGTGATGAACTGACAGCAAAGGAAGTTGAAATAAAATGTGCTGTCTTGATGGCACTAATTCTTATCTAAGTGCTCCCGAGACCTATTGGCTTAGTTAGGGCTTCTATTGCTGTGAAGAGACACCATGACAGTGACAACTCTTACAAAGGACATTTCATTGGGGGCTGGTTTACAGTTCAGAGGTTTGCTGCATTGTCATTATGGTGGGAAATATGCAAGTGCAGGCAGACATGGTGCTGGAGAGAGGATGGAAGTTCTACATCTTGAACCCCAGGCAGAAGGAAGAGAACAGACACACAAGGCCTGGCTTGAGCTGCTGAGGCCTCCAAGCCTGCTAGGAGTGACTCACTTCACCCAGCAACACCACATCTGCTCCAACAAGGCCACACCTGCCCTATGAGTCTATGGGGGACGCATTTTCATTCAAACTACCACATCCATATTTCTTTCCCCCTTTCAGAACAAGAAGGCAGGCTACTCTCAACAG
Source organism: Microtus pennsylvanicus (assembly GCF_037038515.1). Lineage (NCBI taxonomy): Eukaryota > Metazoa > Chordata > Mammalia > Rodentia > Cricetidae > Microtus > Microtus pennsylvanicus. Next base: position 53,287,830 of record NC_134590.1, on the reverse strand, counting down.
AGTTATGCAAATCACAGGCCATCCTTGAACATCTTTGGAGATATTTCAAAGTAACAATCTAAGCAAACTTTTTGTCTGTTCTGCATAACTGCATATAGACATCTTAGACCAAGGGTAGTTTGGTCTTTAGTGGTGGGTAGTTAATTAGTGACCTCTCTCTCTCTCTCTCTCTCTCTCTCTCTCTCTCTCTCTCTCTCTCTCTTTCTCTCTCAAAAAACTGCTCAGTAAAGTAAGTGTGCTATCTAAACAAGCTCATCTGAGAAGGCTTGGTGCAGTATAGGAAGTCAGCTCATTTATGGGCTTGTTTTCCTTACAGATGAAATATTGGTATGGAAATTCTTTTGTGCAAGGGTGTACCTAGCACCTAACCCATTCCTTCCCAGGTTCACTGGCGACTCCTACAGTCTTTCCACTCCCTGCTTCTTGCAGAGCTGGTTTCTGACCGTATTTTGTCAGCTTGTCAGTTGCTGCCTGTTTACAAACATTGCACAGCCGTCTGCAGTTTACAGAAGGATTCACTGTGCCGGGTACGATTAAAGCCAGTAGCTGCACTGGAAGAAGCTTTGTTCTCCCACAGGACTTGAGGGATACATGGGAGAAAACTCTTGACACACTATAACTTCAGTTTTGACAGCATTTCTTTGACTGCAGAATGCCACGTCTGGTTGAGAACAAAATGGTGGCACCTGTCTTGTGACATGCCCACGCGCCAAATACTTCTCGGGAGAAGCCTGAGCTGATGCCAGAAGTGCATCCCTCTGTCAAAGAGCCTGACCTAATCACTAGGTGTCCTTCGAGTTCCGTGGGGGTGCACAGTGACTAAGACTACTTTGTACAGCAGGCACTAAGGGAATCACCATCCAATTCAGCAATCCCGCTGCTAAGTGAGCACACAAAAGAAATGAATGCAATAACCACATAGAAAAGCACAGAGATAGGCACATTACTCATAGTAGCCCCAAGCCAGAAAACACCCAGACACCTGTCAATCAGGTGAGTCGATGCTTTGTGCTACGGCCTTAAAAAGAACTATCTGATCATAAAAGAAAACAAGAAGAGATAGTTACTACAACATGAATACTAACCATGAATGCATGCTAAGTCAAAAGAGAGCACATATATACGATAATTCCATTTCTGTGAAATGGCCAGAACAAGAAAACCTACACATAAAAAAATAAAAGAATGGAGCCGGGCGATGGTGGCGCACGCCTTTAATCCCAGCACTCGGGAGGCAGAGCCAGGTGGATCTCTGTGAGTTCGAGACCAGCCTGGTCTACAGAGCTAGTTCCAGGACAGGCTCCAAAGCCACAGAGAAACCCTGTCTCGAAAAAGCAAAAAAATAAAAATAAATAAATAAATAAATAAAAGAATGATTGTCAAAGGCTGGGAGGAGAGTCAAAACTGTGACTGCTATAGTAAGTATAGAGTCTCTCCTGGGGTGGGGGGAGGATAATATGATATTTTAAAACTGCTTACAGAAATAGCTGCATAGCTAGATGAATATGGTAGGAATGATTGAATTGAACAGTTTAAGCAGGTGAACTGTACAACACATGAATTTTATCTAAGAAAGCCGTTATATAAGAAAAGAAGTCCAGCTCATTCTGGAGTGTTTAACATGTGACAGACAATGCCCGTTAAAGGAAGGATTTCCTTGGCAGAGGAGAGGGTGCAAGGCTCAATGCTGTGCTGTCTCTGAGATTCGGATAAAATCTAGTTCTCCTAGATTAGGGTCCTTGGGAAGCTGAGAAAGTAAACAGCTTCTGATGAGGCCCCAAACTTTGACTCCCCAACACCGGTCACTCCCTCCTGACTGTCTCTTTCTAGAACCCAGATTATTTGAATTGCTATTCAAATTCCAGTCCCTGCTTGAGTCATCTCCGCAGCTTCTCTTGCTTTTATATCCTCCTTGAGAAAGGGAGAACACAAGTCTCTGTCATTTTAGTGTATTTATAACAAATATTTGGGTGATGGTTTAAATGAGAAATGTCCTCCCATAGGCTTGGGAAATTTAAATACTTAGCTCCCAGTTCATGGTCCTGTTTGTAAGCCTTGCAGAACCAAGTACATAACTAGGGCTGGGCTTTGAGAGTGTATAGCCTACTAAGGTTCATTCTCTTGGTTTTGTGCTTATAGAGAATATGGACAATCAGCTTCCGGTTCCTGCTGTCACACCTCCCACTTGCCTTCATGCCTTCTTACCATAATGGATTCTCATCCCTATAGAACTGTAAGCCAAAACAAACCCTCTCCTCTTTAATGGGTTTTAGGTCATATTTTTGTTTTTGTTTGTTTTTATGACAGCAGCAGACAAAAAGCTATTACCTTTGGCATACTTCCCGGATACTTCCAGCTCTCTTCTTTGCTATCACTGAGCATGGAACACAACTTCTATTATGTTGTTTTGCACACTGTGTTCAACATTGCTTACTAGTCAGAGCTCCTAGGTAGAAGGATTTCTGGGGTGGAATAAATATATCCATAGCCTGCATTCTGTATCCTTAACTAGAATCATGCATATAAGCCATGCGTCTGGAACTTGGGTAGTTAATCTTGGCTGCTTTTCTCGCTGATCTCAAAAGGCAGATGTTCTTGTTTCATTTACAGAACAGTTGAGTGGTTAAGTCAAGGGCTAGGCAGCATACTTTATTCACTGCCCCCACTAACAAATGTAACAACTCGAACCATAACTCAGAGTGGTCCTCAAATTCCAGCTCTACATCCCTGAGCGGAGGTGAAGATAGCAGCCATATCCACATAGCTGGAAGTACTTCCTAGAAACTCACCCAAGGTGTTTTGTAGGAAAGAAAATCTAGTATAAGGTACGTATCCTTGGCCTTGTAGATACAGTGTATTCGTTTCAGTCCCTTCTCATTTTGTTTGCAAAGCTCTCACAGCTTGACATGCCCACTGGCCTGCTGGTACCAGACAGACTGCACAGCATGTCTTATCTGGCGCCATGATCCAAATGGGCAGGCTCCTTTCTCACTGATCCATCCATAGATGAGGTGGGGAGGAAATGGAAGAGCCTGGTAAAGATCGTTCAATTTTTTTGACTTTGACGGTAGGACTTATAAACTGATTTACTGAGTATCTGGAATAAAGTTGATAGTCAACACAAGTCTGACATTTTAATGCAAAAAGACTCTATTATATTTAATCACTCCTCTCAACTCCCCCTTCTTTTCTTAAAAATTTCTCCCTTTCTTATGTTTTTCCCTGAAAACTGCAAATCGCTCTCGATTTTTTTGAAGTCAGCCATAGCTGGAGCCATTTCATTTATATTTATAGCTAAATTCCAATGCCATGTACCCGGCACATGATTAATTCACAGAGGAAGGGCTCTGAAGTTGGGATGTTTTAAGTAAGTACAAAGCAGGGCAGAGTTTAAAAATGTTAGCTCAAGCCAATAATTCGACTTTTTCTTTACAGTCAGAAATCAGACAGTTGCTGTTGAAACATTTATGATCCCTCAGAAAACTACATTTTTATGTAGAAAAGGAAAATATTAATCCTCTATGTTAACTAGGCTGTGGCAAGACACCAAATCTCCACTTCAAACTTTATAGCTAGCCTCGTTGGGCAAACCCTACTGAGGAGGTTACTCAGAACTTCTGCTGTCAAAAACTAACAACATTATTTGACAAGCTAAAGTAAAAACTGCACTTCTAGCTAGATTATTCCATGTGATGAAGTATAAGTTAGCTCCAAATGGTCCCTGAAAACATATACAAAAAGTCTAATGGTTCACTGTATTTTTATTTTAATATTTTTTAATAAAATAATTTAAATTATTTAATATAAATAAAATGTAGTTGAAAGATTTTACTCTCCTTGCTATTTTTAGATGATTTATTATTTTTATATTCTGTGTATGAGTTATTTGCCTGCATGTATGCAAGCACTGCATGCATACCTGATGCCATAGAGACCAGAAGAGGGTGATGGATTTTTCTAGAGTTGGAGTTATGGATAATTGTATGGTGCCATGTGGATGTCATGTGCTTGGAACCAAACTTGGGTCCTCTGCAAGAGCAGCAAGTGCTCGTAAGCACTGAACCATCTCTCCAGATCCTCCTCGGGTTTTTTTTTTTAAAATACAGACCTGTTGGCATAAAAACTGTGTGCATACATGTGTACATGCATGTGTATGTGTGCACGTGTGCAGGAACACATGTATGTAAGGAAGAGAGGAAGAGTCAGAAAGAACATTAGATCTGAGTGCCAGACTCTTCTTGCATAGCAACATCATGATGAGTCTCATACATTTGGGTAAATTAACCTACAACATTCCTGATGCGGTCCTTAAGAACTTCCCAGAAATTCTAGAAGCTGCGGCAGATGCAGACCCTCTGAATCCCATCAGAGCCACACACAAACTCTTAACTTGCTTTTCTATCGGCAAGTCTAGGATAGCAGCTTCATGTCTACTGGAAGGCTCACAACAGTGCTTGTGTGCAGAAGCTCTATGATTGTTATGAGCGTTTTGAGATTCACATATATACCTACAGATATACTAGCAAATAAGGCCATGTCATATAAGTTTGCACAAGTTATGGTTATTCCAACCACTATTGTAAGGAATTGCTAGAGCTCATAGCTGAAAGTGACTGAGAAAATATTTGTTTTTAAGGAATATTTATCTCTTCTGTCTATATGCGTGGCCTGATAGGTAAGGAATCTCTCTTTGTCCTCAAGAGATGCACTGCTCTTTGCTTTAGCTTCAGCAATATTAGCCCCTGAGTAGAAGAAAATATCTTGGAATGTCAGTAATACTTCTGCATGCTCCATTGGGATACAGCTTCTAGTCCACTGTTCTATAGAAGTTGCATCTGCTTCTGAAATAAACACAGGAACCCCTTCTCACTTGGTTCCTTGGGTCAAGAGCTAATCTTCATTCTGTCTTTACATATTTTTGTTTTACCTTTCCTTACTATCTATGCTCATAATAAAGTCTGAAATCTGGAGGGATTGCCCCTAAGTGGTGACATTAGGAATTGTGGTGCGTTCATTCTTCCCTTGGCTTTCCCATGAGCATGTAATAACCACGGTCTTGTTTTCATTCTGTCAAGGAAGAAGGACCACCATTATTTACCCTGATGCACATGGCCACTCAATCCCGACAATAGATGTCAACAAGCTCATGACTTCACTCATGCCGTAGCAAGGAACAATCACAAATGTATTGGTAGGGTACTTGGTCCTATAAAAGTCTTCTTACCCACTGACTTCTGAGAATATTATAAAAGCTGCACATTCTTATTCTTAGCTTTGCTTTCCTCTGTTTCAGTTAACCATGGACAACACCATCCCCAAAATATTCAAGAAAAGATTCTTAAGAATAAGCCATCCATGAAGTTTAAATTATACAGTATTCTAAGAAAGCAGGATTGAATCCAGCTCCTGCTACTCTGTCCTGCACAGAGCATGAACTATCACTTTGCTCAGTGTGTACAGGTTGCATATATTATCAGCGATAGTCCCTAGCAGTCTGTGCATCAGAATAACTACTGTGCCGTACTAGTGGCCCGTAGCTTACTTCATAATGGTCTCAAAATGCAAGAATAGCGATGCTGGGCATAGAGGACACGCCAAAGACAAGCCACAGTGTGCTTTCGCCAGAAGAGGTGGAAATTTATAACTTCATTTGTTTATGGCTAGAACCCAAATATGAGTGAGTACATCCCATGTTCCTCTTTTTGGGTCTGGCTTACCTCACTCAGGATAGTGTTTTCTATTTCCATCCATTTGCATGCAAAATTCAAGAAGTCCTTGTTTTTTACTGCTGAGTAATACTCTAATATGTATATATTCCATACTTTCTTCATCCATTCTTCCATTGAAGGGCATCTAGGTTGTTTCCAGGTTCTGGCTATTACAAACAATGCTGCTATGTACTGGCTTTGTGGGAGCCTAAGGCAGTTTGGATGCTCACCTTACTAGACCTGGATGGAGGTGGGTGGTCCTTGGACTTCCCACATGACAGAAAACCCTGATTGCTCTTTGGGCTTGATTGGGGGAGGGGGAGGGAAATGGGAGGCGGTGGCGGGGAAGAGACAGAAATCTTTAATAAATAAATAAATTAAAAAAAGAAATTTATAACTTCATAAAGAAAGTATATAGAATCAGATACCAGGGCTGCTGAGATCTGAAGGGAGAGCAGTCTTCTATCTGTTAAACTGTCAAGAAGATTGTCCTGAAACCACAAAAGCTAGTGGCTATGGCGAGTGGCGATTTTTTAGTTAAGAGAGAACAACATATTGTCTGTGTAAGTATGTACAGGATGAAGCATCATACACACCAGGCTGAGTACTACCCCTGGCTTCTGGTGTTCATGAGGAGTTGTCAGCAGAAAGTAGTTTCCTAAGTCCGCCTTAATTATTTACTTGAAATGGGGTCTTATCTAGCTCAGGCTGGCCTTAATCTCACCTTGTGGCTGATGATGATCTTGAACCAAGATCTCCCTGCCTCTACATCTGAGTGGGGGCGATTATGAGCATGCACTCTCATATGGTTTGCAGAGCACTGGAGCTTGAACCTAGGGCTCTTTGCATTCCAGGCAAGCATGCTATCACATGAACTACATCCTCAGCCCAAGCTCCCCTTTAATATATGTGTGTGTGTGTGTGTGTGTGTATACACATATATATACTTCATATATATTGCAGAATAATATATTTAGGAGCCTAGAAAACTTGAAGAAACAAGCAAAATACACAATTCAGAACTTCAGAGTTACTTTAAAGAACCTGGTCTACTTAGGGACTAGAATACCAAGACGGGGCATGCAGACAGCTCTCTGTTGTTGAACTAGATGCCTTGACAAGTTGCACTTGTGATGGCCAGGCCTGTATGTACCTCTCCCTCTGGTCTTATTGGACCTCTGTTGCCCTGTGTGTGTGGCAAGGGTGGGGTTGCCTCTCTCCAGCTCATAAGTCACTTCTGGGAAGCCCTTACCCGCCTAGCCAGACTCTAGGAGTACCCCCTAAAGCTCTATCTGTCTGTGGGTTTTTACAGAGAAGCACTGGTTTAATGAAGCCATCGCTAAAACACATCAGGTTTGAGGCTGAACGCCTCGGTTCCTTGCGCATTTTAAGGAGCTGGGGCTACTTCGGTGGCAGCTGATTACATTCAGTCATTCATGCAGCTCCCCCGAGGACACGGTTTTTATTTTTAGAGAAACCTCCACTCGTTGACTGTGGGGAATGGGAACACTCAGGAGGAGCTATCAGCAGTCAGTTGTTTCAGTAAACATTGAATATAACATATGCCTCTCAAGTAATGTGTATCCAAACATACAATTTACAAATAATTAACATCATGTTAATTAGTCACATTAATTTATGCCACTTTGTGGAATTATTTCCTCAGAGTGTTTAGGAAGGCTGCCAGGAGCTTGAGCCAAACAGTGTGAATATGTGCCTGAAGTTAACTGTCGTGAGTGGCTGTGAAACACAGCGTGAACAAGTTGTCCCGGGCCCCCGAGGTGCATTAGATGCTGCCCCAGCTTTCCAGCTAGAGGAAGTACAGTGAGATGCCACCTCTTGCTTCTTGCTCTGGGCCTCTTTGTCACTATTTGCTTTCTGCTTATTGGTGCTGAGTGCCCACTGTCCAAGATGCTCTGCTGGGTACAGAGAGTAAGCCAGGTGAGGTTTATATACAGCTATACTGTCTGTCCTGACAGCAATTGCCTCCAGATTTCAGAACAACAGCAATGGTCAATGATGAGGAATTATTCGCTGTAAGCAAAGCTCTGGGAACATAAAATGACAACAGCAATGTGTCAATGTTTCAAGACCTCTGCAGGTTATCTATTACCATTATTTTTTATATTAACTTATTCATTTGAGGCAATGCACATATGGAGGTCAGAGGATAACTTGCAAGAATCTCCTTCCACCATGGGGATCCCCAGGGAGATCAGACTCAAATCATTAGATTTGGCAGCAGGCTCACTAACCTTATCTTTGAAATGGTGGCGCCTTCACAAAGATGGAAGCCCAGTCTCCGACAGTGTGTCAAAGAAGGGAAGAGACTATCTAGGCAGTCAGATACAAAAGGGGGAGATGTTCAGAGTAAAGGGGCTTGTAGAGCAGGCAGCAGGGAAAACAAACAAAACTAAATCACAAAATGAAACAAAACCAAGAGAATGGCTAGAAGAAATCAAGACAGTCAGGATAGGGTGAAGGGCTTTTGAGCAGGTCGGGCTGGCCCTGGTGTCAGAGCTAGCGCAATGGACTGTGGTTAATCCTAATAGACCTGTTATGCTCTATTTTATTGGGGCAACTTATTCAATATCAGGCAGTGGGACTTAGTTTCCTTCCTTAGCTTTTCAGAATGAATTACAGATACATCTAGAAATGACACAGAACATTACTCTGTTTTTAAAGAAGGCATAGGAAGCACATTGATCATCATAAAGTGATCACAGATACAAACGTTGAAATCTACAAACAACTTATTCTTCAAAGGACCAAAACTGGAAGCCAAGCCGCTGTGTGAAGTTTAGTTTAGGTAAATCTCGGAATGTGAGAATGTAGGGAATCAGGCAAGAAGAAGGCATAGTGGACACAGAAGCAGCAGTCTCCAGGGGAGCCAAGTCTCTACATTTTTGAAAATTAGATTAGAATTTGTTATTAGCGTTTAAAACTTCCAAATTCCTGGTTTGTCCATTTATGCAGAACAGGCGGTTGTAAGCACCTCACCCCATGAGAAATGTGGAGGGGGTCAGCAGATAAAATGAAGGAAAGTGAGGGCACTGGGGACACACTGGGCAATACTGGCCCCTGGTATCATGGCAGGCTTGTTGGATACAATCACTCCATGTAAGAAGCATGCGTATGCATGAAGAGATGACACCAAGTGTGACGGAAATGCCAACACTCACACCCAAGTGCAGGCCAGGGAGGCGTTGTGAAAGCCAAGGAAGACATAGTCCATTTAAAAAGTGAGGAAAAGTCATGCAAGGAGATTTCTTTCACCAATACTTGCTAGCTATCTTCAGGGAGAGAGTTTAGGCCCTCTTTCCATGTGCATACACAGATCTACATAGATGTCACTTCCTCAAGAGAAGCTTGTGACTTCCTGGCATGAGAACCAGGGTAGGATAGTCTTGGCTAATAACAATAAATATTAAACATTCCTTTAAATTTTTATTTAGGGCCTATTTGATTCACTTTAACTTTGATTCAATTTGGCTTCCTTTACTATTTATCCAAAAAATGTTCAGAATCCCCAAGTTGTGAATGAACACATGAAAGCTCTCCCCTAATATCCAGGAAGCCATTGAGAATATAAAAGCAGCAAAAAGTACAAAAAAAAAAATCATCCCAGGGTTTCAGGACGTACTGCAACTTCAAAGAGAACCGAATGAAATCTGCACCTAGTTTGCACAAACTAAAATTGCACTCTGCAGGAGCAGCACTTCTCCCCATGCAGAAATCTAAAAATGCATTTGAAAAAGCAGATCCATATTTTAATTAAAAGAGACCATTCTGAGCCCAGCGTGTGGAAATGTCGCATTAATATCTGTGACACTAGCCACAGGGGACGAGGGGGCAGAGGGTCTTCCATGAGCAGTGGGAAGTCAAGGTTGATCTTTCTTGAAGTCTGAAGTTGTACGGACATGAAGGGGTCTGCTCTTGCTTCAAAGTGCTCCCCAAGGACAAGGGGCACTGATGGAAGGTCTGGACGCCCATTAGGGTGACTGGAGGGATCAGAGTTTAAGCAGCCGAAAGTGGCTGGTGAAAAAAAAAAAAACACGGCGTGGATGTGCACGGACGGGCATGCATGAATATGGCAGAATGCGTGTGGCAGTCAGCAGCGACTCCACCATCACATGGTCCATTAGTGAGCGTCGCTCCCCAAGCAGACAGATTTTAAAACCGGACTCTTGTGCTCCAGGGAGTTCTCAGGTCTACCAAATATCAGAAGATTATATCGGGATTATTTGTTTAATGGCAGAAACAACCATTGTCAAACAGAACCATATTAGAGCATTTTACACAGAAATCAGCACATTAAGCCAAGTTGTGGTACTATTGTCCCAGTGCCATAGTGCAATGACAATGACAATGGCTGGCGGCCAGACTTGGGCCTCTCAGTACTGCTGGCTCTATGGACGTGCAGATTTAAAGCCCAGAAGCTTAAAACGTCACATGTGTAGATGAACTAATTTTTCTAAGTCAAATGGATTGTTTCCTTTTCTTAAAGAAAATGTTGGCTGTTCTTCAAGGAAGCATGTTTTAAAAATGGAGTAAGGCTTTCTAATGGTTGGGCTTTATAATGACTTATTTCTTCTCTGACAGCTTTAAGATCATTTTAGTTTTAAATAGATCAGAATGTAAGAGCAAGGAGGAGGAAGGACAGGGGGGTATTTAGAACTCATCCCAAACTCCTGCACTGCTCGGAACTGGCTAGGGGAGTCCCGTCCCAGGCAAGAATGCTCAGTGCTAACTTCCACTGGAGCTGCACAGATCAAGTGAAGCAGCCACCAGCTCCGCCCGAACACGGAGCATTGACAGTGTAGCTTATTAACAAAGAGGAACTGAATTTCAAATCTTAGCTCATTTTAACCCCTATAAAATGGATTTAAAAACTGAAGCGGCTCAAAACACTGCTACACCAAATTCACCTTTATTTTATTTTCAAGATTATGTTTCTATTGAACTGTTATATAGCACAGGGTAGTATTATGTGTGTACATGGTTTGATCTGAACCGTGTTCTCTGGGTCTTTTGCTGTGTGTTGTCTAGCTGTATTGTGATGGTGTATTGGAAGGTGTGGAACTCTTAGGGGGTAGGATCTAGTTGGAAGAGCAGGTCACTTGGGAACTTGGCTCAGATGTTTATACTCTGCCTCTGGTTTCTAGAGCTCATTCTGCTTGCTGGTTTGCTATGACCTGAACAGCCTCTGGGAGATCACACTGCTGAGAACTCAGCCACATCTTTCCTGCCTTGAGAGACTGAAAGCCCCCGAAGAAATGGGAGAAAATACCCTTTCCTCCTTTAGGTCATTCAGACAGGTATTATGGTCTCAGCTACACAAGAATAACTGATATATTTAGTGAACACATTGGCAATTTTTGCACATCTTGGCGCATGTCTGTCATCAGGTATTTATCGAGCTTAAAGTGTTTTGTAACTTTATGCTCTACATTACTGCAGTGTGGTTACTTAAACATTTCATATGGATAGAAAAGACTACAGGAACACCTACGTAAGCCAGCTAATGGAAACTATGATTCTAATTGTAAATTATTAAATGTAGACGGGTACAATGGCTAGGCAGCAAAAACTGCTTGCTGCCAAACATGACGAACTCGGCTTAATGCCTGGAATCCATATGGTATAGGGGAAGAAGAGACACCAGTGTGTTGTTCTCTGACAATCACACTTGCCTTGTGGTGTGTGAGGCATGTGCACATGTGTGTTCACACACTCTCCCCACGCATAAATAAATAAATATGGATTGGAATTAAAATGAATTATTAAATTGGCTTCTACCAAAATAATTGCAGACAGATTTTAAAAATCTTCGGTAGCACTGATGTAGCCATTTCTACAACAGGAAAATTTAATTGAAAAGATTAGAAGAAATATCACAGATTCAGGAGGAATGTCAATTGCAATTTCCTGCAGCATAACAAAACAAAGCTGTTTGTTGTGTTAAAAAAAGATGTTAAAGTAATAAAGTAGACAATATAAAGAGATATTTTCAGAAAATACACAGTAATTTGGAATAGACATTTCTTTTCAACACTAAAAACAAACATGTTGCTGCTAGAAAATACGGTTCCTAGAATGGGATTGCTAGAAAAGTTGAAACCGTGCATGTGGTTGGCATTACATAGCTGTTGGCTGCTGTCATGGCGCCAACAGATGCTCAAACTTCTAATCCATCTGGAATCTGTATCAGCTGCCAGTTACTCTACGGCCATTGCCCACCGCTTCCCGCTTGCTCTGTATGATGGGTCTCTGAGACTTAGCCTTGGCTCCTGGCCGTCCATTCTTCACACACTTCTCAAGACGGAAACCTGATTTTGTTCTCATCAGCCACGGATAACACACAACCTAAAAGGTTTTACCGGACTGGACACTGTTGTCCTTACCACTTACTTTTCTCCCCTCCAGGGTCCACTCAGGCCTGCCTGCTAGTTCTTGAAATATGCTAATTTCCATATCAGGGCTTTGAATTCATTCTCTCGATCTACAACTCTTTCCCCCACTACATATATAATAGTTGAGTAGCTAAACTGAAAGGTGTGGGAGAGAAGAAAGTTGAAGTTGATTTTTTGAATTTTATCTGACATTATTCATTGTTGCATTGACATTAATAGACATCCACTACTTGACACCCATGATGACAGGTACTAGGCTGAGTACTGAGAAGCCTGAGAGAGAAGAAGAAGAAGAAGAAGAAGAAGAAGAAGAAGAAGAAGAAGAAGAAGAAGAAGAAGAAGAAGAAGAAGAAGAAGAAGAAGAAGAAGAAGAAGAGGCAGAAGCTCTTTACCTCTTTAGAGGAAATAAAAAGCAACCTGACTCTCTTTGTTTTTTTCTTCAAAGTTACAAAAAGATGGAATTTATCATCAGCAAAGTCATTGCAACTACTTTATGTAATAAGTACATTGAAAACAAGATACAGCAAAAAATTGTGGCTCAACTTGATGGTATCATAAACAGAAAATAAAAGGTTAATGATATTGTGAGTCTCAACGTGGGCTGGAAACAGAAATAGAGAAACTCCAATCCAATCAATAGGATTGAAGAGGTCAGCAGGGTTGGTTCCTCTTGGGCAGGGATATATCTCATTAAGTTTGTTCCTTCAGTGCCAGGTTTACAGGAGGAATTCAATAAATTCCTCCTAAATTGAAATCATCACTTACAATAAGCCCTTAATAAGGCGGTGAATTTATTGAAGGCAGAGTGGATACCACTAGGCCTTAGCATCCTTAGAGCCTCAACTGCACCAATTGCCATAACTGGGTATGTGCAATATGGCCCAAACCCTCAGCTCTAAACATATAAGATAAATAGCATGAATGAGAAAGGCAAGCCAGATGTATACATCAAGAAAAATGCAAGTTGGAGCATGGGAAGAACTCCCTACCTACAAGAGTCCAATATTGAAGAACTGGTTTCCCCTATAGGTTAATACGTAGGTCTTTATTTGAAACCTCCCAAGTTTTGAGTATTGGCAGTTAGCTCACAGTGTCTGAAAACACTGTGCAGAGCAAACAATGGGCACTGCATCTGGCCTACCAGGTGACCAGATTCTGATCTACTTGGAAGCCAGCCCTACACAGAGGAGGCACCATTGTTTCTCTACATCTTCCTGGCCTCCATGGAGGTTGGGGGGGCATTTAACTCCATTTGTAGTAAAGAAGAATAGGACTGAGAAAGATTAAATAGTTTTCTAGAGATGACATTCCCAGATAGCCAACAAGGTACTGACTAAAAGTCAGAGTTCCCGATTATCACCACACAATGAGCAGTCTTCTCATTATATACTCTAGGCTGACTCTTAAACAGCAAACAATCCACCAGAACCAAACAAAGCAGTTCTTTCACCGAGAGATCCTCAAATGGACCCTGATTCAAAGGGTCCCTTTGAAACGTGAACAGCAGCACCCCCTGGAGAATATTCTCCACAGAAATACACATTCCTGCCCATGTCAGACTTCCCGCCTTTCCACGGTGCAGTCTTGCAGGCATGTAAGGAAGATTGCCCTTCAGTATAAAAGTCACAGGCACAGAGCAGGCCTGCCATACAACTTGGTGGTTTGATCTTACACTTTGGTTTGCAAAGGCTCATTTTGCAGACATGTGTTTCTGGTTAGAAGTGCACAGAGGTGGATAAATCACCAGGGTCGTTGTCCCTGGAGCTGGCTCCATTAACTTTCTTGGCATGATCTCACGATTGAAGTCAACATGACTTAAGAGTTTATATAACATTTTATTAGGCTTTAATCCTCTACTTTCCCTGAATTTAAATGTTCATCTGTTGGGGAGAAAATGAATGTTGCTTGTGAGTCAAAGACCAAAGTATCCTAACTTTTAATTTGTTTTTAATTAACTTATTCTGCTTGTTTTGATTTTAAGCAGGCAGGAAGGGAGATTTAAACATTCCTGCAGGAAAGATTGTGTGTGAGTATGTGTATGTGTATATTACATACACATAAACAAACTACAATGTAATACACCTTATCAAAAACTTAAGTGGACAGAAATAAAGGCTCAAGAAAATTTTAAAAAACTGAACCAGACTGCTGGAATGACTGCATTTGCCTGGCTCAGTCTTCTGCCCACAAACCTCTTGCTCTGTAATTCTGACCAGGCTTTTCTTTGTTCAGTACTCTCATTAAAAACAAGTAATCAAAATGCAATAAAACTTTATTGTTTCACAGAATCTTCGGACCCATAGATCTCAACACGGAACAATTTCGCTTCCCAGAGTACAATTAGCAAAGTCTTGGAAGATGTTCTTGGTTGTCATGGTTTTAGTAGGTAGAGGAAAGTACCACTGGTATACCACAAGGAAAAGAGAAAGGACAACAGATGACAGCCTGAAAACAGAACGGTTGTGCAGCCCTCTCACACAGAACCCCGGTGCTCATATCTTGCCTTTTGTTCTGTGGTTGAGCATTGATAATAGCCCCATTATTACAGGAAAACGTACAGAATTTGGAAGGCAAATCTCAAAAGCTAAATTGTGCACCAACCACCAAATGTCCTTAAGCAAGACACATAAGCATACTGCAGCTCACTGTCTTTATTATAAATGAGGTAGAGGGAGCACATCCAACTTCACAAGATAAGTAGCTCAGTCCCATGGCACAATGGACATCAGAAGAAAAGGAACCTTCCGTCACCATCATTGCTACATTAGATCCAGAACAAACACAAACGAGAAGACACCATGACCTTATATTCTTAATAAATCAATTTTACTCACTCCCACCTTTATTGTGGTTTTTGACTGTTTTGATTGTTGTTGATTTTGTTTTGTTTTGTTTTTTGAGACAGAATCTCACTGTATAGCCAAGGATGTTTCAAATTCATAATCTCATTGCTGCAGCAGTTACTCCCCACTGGGTGACCAGTGATCAGCAATGCCTGGGTTGGAAAAGGGAATGCATACATTCACTAGAACTAAATGGCATCTGATCCTGTGCTTGACTCACACCATCCAAGAGTACCTATTGTACGACCCAGGCTGATGAGGAGTGTCCTCACCAGTAATCAGGATTTCGGGGGTTTCAACTTGATTCCCTGGAAGATTTCTTAAGTAGATTTCTGATTTAGAAGTAAAGATACTCGCCCTTTCCCAGGAAGAACTGCTACGCTTTACCACTCTAAATTTTATTCTCGTTCATAGTACTTTGTCTACGTGTGTGTTTAGTGTATCTGTCTCCATGGCTGGACAGCAGAATACAGAAATAAAAGGAAAGAATAAAGTGGTTTTGGAGAGCCAGCCATTTTCTAAGATATACCAGATATATAGTATTCTAAGGTATACAGCTTTAGAAATAAACAGCAGCCTTCCTGGATATTGCAAAAATACAGTGTGTATAAAATAAGGGAAAACAGGAACTTTCGCATATTAGCTCCTTACTATCTATGGGTCTTGAACAAGCTGCTGTCCTCCCCGTGCTTTCATTTTCTCATTTCCAATGGGGATGATTTTCTATTGTCCCACCAGGTTGTTGGAATGATTCAGAGAGGTCATATATGAAGACAGAAGAGCATCGGCTATGCCCGCTAACCATTTTTATAACAACATCATCACTATTATCACTACAGATGCCCTTGGCCACGACTTAAATAAGTTTTGTTATTCTCCAGGAATTAGAGCTCGGATGTCAGAATGAAAAACAAAAATCCTCTACAGGGTTGAGAATGACTGATTCAGTTTGAAGTAAACCCTCCATCAATGACCAGAGGAAAAAGTGAATGACTGCGAATGAGAACTCAAAGAAGAAAATGAGAGGCAGAGGATTTAGGTGAGCCCGTGAAGCCAGCAGGAGCATATGGACTGCACAAGACGCTGAGTTAACAGGCTCCTCCTCTCTGAGATGTTTACAGGGGCAGGTAACAATTATTCATGCAAGGTACCTGCACCGAATCTAGCCTCAAGCCAAAAGAAGTCTGTAATAAACTTTGCATTCTATTCCCATCTTCTAGTCATTTATTTATCCTTCCTAAAAAGTAAAAGCATAAAGGAACAGTTCATATAAGGATGATATGGAGTTGTAAATGTATAGGAATCTGTAGTACAAGAAAAAAAAAAAAAAAAACAGAGACAGAGATTGGGGCTCAACCCAAACACCAGAAAAGTAAGGCAGCCAAGCCACTAGAGGAGTACTACCTCTTCCAGGACTGGGTGATCGTAGACTAAGCAGCCTAATATCCTTCTCTTCCCATTTTATATTCTCTCTAGTGCTGGGATTAAAGGTGTGTGACTCCCTAGGACTGAGATTAAAGGTATGAGCCACCACTACCTGGATTTGTCTCTGTACTGATCTTGTGTAGCCCAGAGTAGCCTTGAACTCACAGAGTTCCATCTGCCTCTGTCTCCCCAATCCTGAGATTAAAGGTGTATGTCACCATTACCTGACCTCTAGTGGCTTTAGCTTTGCCTCTGGTCTTCAGGCAAGATTTATTTATCAAAATACAAATAATATATCACTACAGCGACATCCTTATAAATGGAAAGAAAGGAAATCAGATCCAGGAAAGGGGGTCATGTGAAGACAGAGGCAGTGGTCATGTGACACAAGGCACACCAAGCCTGTCAGCATCTGGCCACCAGGAGCTGGCAGGGAGGCAAGGGGCAGAATTTTCCTTAGAATCCTGGAAAGGCTGGACCTATCCCGTTGACATCTGACTTTTAATCTTCTGGTCCCTAGAATTGGGAAAGAGTTCGTTTCTTCGACTTTAAACAGCCAAGTTTTTGGTCATATGTTTTGGTATCCACCATAAAGTAAACAAGCCATGTAAATGTGGAGCTAGCAGGCAAGAAAACGAGACAGCCTTTTATCACAATCCTCACGGCGAGCCTGTGCTGTACAGTAGCTTACAGGTGTTTTTACTTTGCTTGCTCTGGCTCATATGGAGAAATAACGAGGCCCTGAAACTTCACTAAGCCCAGCTGTGGCTGGAGAAGCCTCTCAGGGTGGAGCCAGAAGGTAACGGGAACAGCATGGAGGACAGCAATGACCTCCGATGCCTGGAAGCTGTCCCTCCAACTGCAGCCCCACAAAGACAACGGACTCTCCCCTCCTGTTCTCCCCCTGCCTCTGGGACAACCAGGCCGCTGCAGCAAACAGAGTATATAGAAATGAAAATGGCTTCCTGCCATTTCAAGAAGTCCTTCTCCACTGATTCCCTGAGCCTTGCCTCCTGTTAAGAGAAAAATCAAGGCTCTGAGGTCTTCTGACTTCGTGGATGCCCTCTGAAGGCCTGGCTCCATGCTGTCTGTGGCTCCCCTCCTGTTACCTACTGTTAAGGAACTGTTTGATGGAGACAGGCCCTTGGAGAGAAAATCTACAATGTTTTGCAAAAATCCAAAACATGGAGAGCTCCTGGGCACTCAAAGAGCAAAATCCTGGATGCAGGCCAGCCCAAGAGCAGCGCTGGCATTTCTCCCTCTCACTTGACTAGGACAGAACAGGCAGCTGTTGTTTTCTTACAGAGCTCCATTGTCTGTCTATTTTCCTTCCTTCCTTCCTTCCTTCCTTCCTTCCTTCCTTCCTTCCTTCCTTCCTTCCTTTCTTTCTTTCTTTCTTTCTTTCTTCTCTCTCTCTCTCTCTCTCTCTCCCTCTCCCTCTCTCTCTTTTTCTTTTTTGAATGTGGTGGTGGTAAGGCAAAGAGAAGGACCTTATTCCATCCACAGTGTGTGGCTGTGGAACTCCCTTTGAGATACAAGGAAGAGGTGGAGAAGAGGCATATGGAAGCTCCCTGAACCCCAAGCTAATCTGAATACTGTGTCTATCTGCTGGGGGACCGTCACTACATAGAAGGTACAAGGGAAGCACAGAGACGGTGACAGATTTGTCAGGTAATTCTCAGAAGCAGGGACAACACGGTGTCATAGCTAAGACCGCCACCAGCTCTAGGTATGGCCCAAATGGCTGTTCTCCAGAGATCTGAAATGCCTATGCATCTCCCCATGGCTTTTCAGGACTGGGTGCAGCTTTCAGCCCGGAAAAGAAGGGAAATCAACATGAACAGACCTCTTGCCAGGAGCCAAAGCTTGGGCTGCATTCCTAAGCTGCTGTCTCTCAGGTTATCTTTCAGATGTGAGAGAGGCTGTGTCATCCTCTTGAAAAGCTACTGGATAACAGACATTATTATGACCACTTTAGAACTGAAGACACTGAGGGAGGGGGGTGGAACCTCTAAACAAGTCCCCAGCAGTCCTGGGACATCTCAGTGCCCCACTGGGTCTCTGTTGACAGTCTTCAACTTCTGCATCATTGGAACATGCAAGCGGAGAAGGGAAATGTTGGGTTTGGGATGGATTTCAACCATAGGAAACCCACAATTGCTCAATTTCTTCTATTTGTGAGCTTGACTCATGTAGGGGATATAGGGTTCTTCCCTGAAAAAACTGTCTGTGGAGAGTTGAGCTGAGGATGACTTAAGGCCACTTTGAAGTGTGTCGATAAAAGTGCTGGGTTAGACAGGCAAAGTCTCCTCATGGGTTAAAGAAAACAGGTGCCTGCACTTTCCCAAGAGTGGCCTCGCACACTGCATCTTTTGGGTACATTGATTCTACGGAACACTCAAGCGATGGCAGGAGGTAGAAGGCCAAGAGTTCACTCCGAGGCTCTGCTTTTGGACAATCTGGCCTTCATGGAGGATGAGGTTTCCAAAAGCTTACAGAGGAGAGAAAGAAAGTCAGTTATTAGCATAGGGCATAGCCATCAATACACACAAGGACAGTACACAGGAGATACTTTCGCTCCTATTTGCCTAGGAGTCCTAGCACCTTGGAGTGGGCTGTCCTTAACTTCTCCTTTTCACCTCCTCTTTTCTCCTGGCCACCCCTCCATAAAGGTGTCTAAACACTCAACAGAGTTTCTGATATCACCTTACTCCTCACTTCATTCCTTGCATCTGGCAAGCTGGCAGATGCTGTCATGTGATATTTCTCATATTCCTCTTTATTTCAGGCTTCCTACTCAGGGGTTTATAAAATGATAAGCAGAAAAAGCTCTGTACTCAGAAAGACATGGAAATGAATTTTGTCCTGTTTTTAAATTTATGAGCATAAGAGGGGGACTGTCTCCTGACCCCTGTGAGCTTGCTGGCTTCACTCATCCAAGGGGATGCTAGTCAAAGCCAGTCCATCTATATGTTCTTTGTTTTGTAGATGGGGAAAGATTTGTTATTTTTCAGCACCTACTCTGTGCTCAACAATCTGCAAAACCCCTTATATTTGTGAATATATTTTGGCTGTGTTTGGTCTACTACTGACTCCCACTTTCCTCAGTGATGAAATGGGGATGACTATGAGGAAAGAATTCTAAGTAGTTCGCAGAATATGGTACCAAATAAGTAGACAAAGCCTTTTTTATTATTCTTTTAAACAGTAGGAATTATATCTTTAGCCATGGTGGCCCATGCCTGTAAGCAAAGGACTTGAGAGGTTGAGGCAGAAGAACTGTTGTTAATATGAGGCCAGCCTGAACTATTAAGGAGTGCCAGTACAAACCGGGCTATAGAATTAAGACCCTGTCTCAATAAAACCATAGATCAATAAGGAAGGAAGGAAGGAAGGAAGGAAGGAAGGAAGGAAGGAAGGAAGGAAGGAAGGAAGGAAAAAAGAAATAATGAAAGAGATAATGAAAAGACAGAAGAGACGGGGGCTGGAGAGATGGCTCAGAGGTTAAGAGCACTGGCTGCTCCTCCAGAGGTCCTGAGTTCAATTCCCAGCAACCACATGTTGGCTCACAACCATCTGTACTGAGATCTTGCGCCCTCCTCTGGCCTGCAGGCATACATAGAGGCAGAATGTTGTATACAAAATAAATAAATAAATCTTTTTTTAAAAAAAAGACAGAAGAGAAAAGAATTAGAATTCTTCTGCCTCCAAGTTCATAGCTCCAGATAAGCCATGCTTTTTGTTAGAGGAGGAAGAGATGACAAAGTCAACAATACCGGGAGACATGACACGAGCAATTAGATGTGACTTAGGAATGAGTCCACATGTAAATATTTTTCTCTTGTGAATAAAGCAAAGTGGAAAGAAAAAAAAAACAATGCAAGTTCTTAGTGTGGGCACCTGTTGAGGATGAAGAGCACTGAACTCAGTTTCTGCATTGTGAACTGATATCCTCCCTAGAAGCTTGTTGCTGTTAAAATCCTTAGCAGACACTTTGTGCCCTGCTCAGTTTGTAAAAGAGGGAATGAGGAAATGTAAAGAGAGTGAATTGTTCATGTTACACAGCAAGTCATTGTGGCAACTGGGACTGAGATCTGCCCTCCTTCCCTCCTGTCTGGCTTTTTGAACAGCGTTTGAAGGACTGTCACACCCTGGGGTCAAGAAGACGCAAGCTATGCAATCTTGTGTACTATTATTCTTTCTTCTCTCCTGAGCATCACTGCAAATATATAGTTAGATATTACACCATCAGGAATGAGTATCCTTGCCAAAAACAAAAACCAACAACAACAACAACAAAAAAACACCCAAAAAACCAAACATCTGTACACAGGATATAGCAAGTTTTTAAGAGGTGATTCTGGAATGCAGCTACAACTGGTAAACTGTGGAAAATGCAAAAAAAAAAAAGCTAGGCAATATAGGTTCAGAGAAGTTTTGAAATACTCTATGAATAAGAAATTTAGAGTAGACCCTGATATACAGCAACTCTCCAATTTAGTGTTCCTCATCTCTATCAACATCACCACCATCACCATCACCACCATTATCTCTATCACCATAACCCCATCAGAACCTTCCATAAGAGACAACACAACCTTTTATAACAGTGTGTTTCAAATACTGTTAAAATTAAACTAGATTAACAAAATCAAATTGCTGGATCATGACCAGCATCTTAAAAAGAATCAAATATGGGAAAGGTATCAAAATGTATATCACATGGTATATTAATAGTCTTATGAAAAGAGAAGTTCTTTTAAGGTGCTTTTGTGTAGTCAAGCATTGAGGCACTTGTAAATATGTTCATTGATGTGGGTCATGGTCAAAGCTGACTTGAAAACAGTCTGGTAAAACAGTGCCAGGAAGACCCAGCTCTCACTGGACACAGGTATTCCTTGGAAGCTGTCCACTGCTCTCCTGTTGAGAGGTTCTCTCTCAGGAACTCCTCTATTTTTGTGGTTTGAATTCTACCCTCCAGGTGGTGATGCTTACAAGGGAAGCTGATGGTACTTATCCCAGCCTTCCTCCAACCTTCCTGTCCTGCTTGTCCTCCCAGGTTACTTTGGTCTGGCCTTATCCTGTCCCTTCCCCTCAGACATATTCTCAGTTGCTGCACACGTTCACAGCTGCCTTTGGAAGAGCTGGATCACACACACGGCTTCTCTGTCTCAGGGTTAAGTCAACTAAAATCTGTATCCAGGCTATAAA
Organism: Microtus pennsylvanicus; assembly: GCF_037038515.1. Lineage (NCBI taxonomy): Eukaryota > Metazoa > Chordata > Mammalia > Rodentia > Cricetidae > Microtus > Microtus pennsylvanicus. Next base: position 53,266,230 of record NC_134590.1, on the reverse strand, counting down.
CCAATTTCTTTCAGTAAATACCCCTGTTGGTCCAAATCTAAATGAGAAACACGGAGGGATAGGTGTATAAATAAGTATATAAGTGTGTTATATATACACATATATTATTTCTTGTACTTAAAATAATTTTGCATTGATAAATTTATCTTTGGCCATTTCATGGAGACACAGGAAAGTCTGGTATTTACAGGACACACGTGTGAGATTTAGAAGGCTTAACTGACTTGAATAACTTGTCTAAGGTCACAACAAATGACAGACCACAAATTCTAACCCAACTATGATCATAACTTCTGATATTTAATCCCTGTTTCTGTTGTGGCTCACAGACAGCATCATGAACCTCTTCTTTTTCACACATATTTGTATTTCATTCAACTGTCTTTCCCAGGCATTTTATATTGCCCGTGTACTAACTCTGCCTGTGCCACGATCAGCATCAGAGAACAGTAAGTGGGAGGAGGTTTAGCTCATTGGTCTGGCCCCTCACCTATTCTTATAAAAATCTGAACTGGAGCACCTTCATGAACACGGAGTTAAGAATTGTCTACAGCTCCTTGTGTGTCACAGGGCTGGGGTTGAGGATGTATGGCAGAATCATATAGATCTGCAGATTTTGAATTATCTACTACCTGGTCTTTTCTGGACAAGTCTTGGCAAGCTTTTTGCTAAGCTACTGGTGAAGAAATGAGTTGGGCCTGATCGGCAATCTGCTGTGTTGCTCCCCATCACCGGCAACCTTTGCCAGTTCTTGTAGCTAATCCTTGTCCAGAGCAGTTCATAGATACAAGCTACACCAAGCAAAGGGGTAGCCTGGGAGTCCATTCCGCAACCTTTCTCCCCATCACATGCAAGATAATTCCTGTTATCTACCACCTTTTCTGACTTTTGAGACTTCTCACTTTTGTGAACCTCCTATACCAAGAATTGGTTGTCTTGGTTACTACACCACAAATATGGAGCCCCACTACTGTATTTGCCGAATATCATTTTAAACAATTCTACAGGGCAGTATCACAATGCTGTAGCCTCAAAGTGATATGTGAAACCTCCACAATTAGCTTACTAATAGCGGTAGTTCCATAAGCTTACTAAGAGCAATTGTTCAAGTCCTTTAGTTCAAGGCTAACTTTCTAGTACATAGAAGAACAGAGTCAATTCAAGTTCACAGAGCAACATGACATAAAATATAGAAACAGTTGAGGATTGTGAACCTCAGCCTAAATCCAGCTGGTCTCAGTTTATTATAACTGCATAGCCTTGGGCAAATTCCCATAACTATTCTATGCCATAATATTCTCTGTTGCAAAATGGTCTTAATAACAGCACTTATCTGAACAACTGTGTTGTAATCAAATAAGCTTAAATTTGTGTTCAGTAAGAGAATGCTTGGCATGTAGCACCAGTTAATAAACAAAGGAATGGCTGTTATTTATTGAGTGTCCGTAACATGAAGTCGTATGTTAAGACTGTTCATAGATTATCTTAAACCTACAACCCTGACACCGGCCCCTGATTTATGATAAGCTTCTATATGAGAAAAGGAATTGGTTACAGCTGGCATGTGGGGAACTATGTAGAACCCGCAGCCTGCGTGCCATATTCAGAAATAGACCTTTAGCTGGGTGACATCATTACTCAAGTGCTTGGTGAAAACATCTTAAAAATAACATGCACAAAGGCAAGAGCTTGGAGATTAAACTCAATGTCTCCAGTTTCTTCTTTAAACTTGGCATGGGGATATTAAGACCAAGGTATATCTTCAAGAGAATTTGGTCACGTGGACATCATCTGCCAGGTGGGCCCTAGAAGAACTGTTCTTGCAAATCTCTATTTTGAGGCACCTCATATTACATGTCCCTGTTGGTTTGTTATGAGTTCCTTCCATGGTTAAAACTGTTCCCAAGATTTTCTCTGAAAGGTAAATGAGACTGTATACAAAACTCTACTTCACTCCACTGGCCACAGACACACAGGCAGCTGCTCGTTAGTTCCTGCATTCCCTTCATGGTCACAGCTCAGACTCAATGCAGTCCGACATGTAAGACAAATCCATAATAAAACACCCAGCTCAGAATTCCCTTACAAGAAAGAGAAACAAACAATCAACAGAGGCAAATTGGAGAGCATCAGATAGATAGCAGAGTGTCTGCAAACACGGAAGGCAGACGGTCGGCTCCCTGGTGAGGAGGGATCCAGCGGGAGAATCAGAGTCCAACTCTTTCCTCACTGCAGGCTGGGACCGTGCTCTTTGGAACTATGCAAGAGCCTTGGGGAGCTGACAAGGGAATATGATGCCACAATAGACCATCTGTCGAAGCCTTTCTACAAGGAAGCCCAGGGTAGGAGCAGCAAAAGCTGCTTTCTACATGGGACAAAACTGGGCTCTAAAAGAGCTTCCATCCCTCCTCCTTTCCTAGCACCCATCCCCTCTTCTCTTTCTCTCCTCCCCTCAGAATTATTTTCCTTGCTTTGATTTAGTGATTCAGCATCTTTTTGGTCTCTCTGAAAAATCCAAAATAAGACCCAAATGCTGCTTGGAGTCTACTGGTGTGTAGGTTGCAGATCTCCTGTTTGCCCTGTGACAGGTGTATGAAGAACAAGACTTCTGGGTTGGAGCCCACTGTTGACATCAACCACAGTTTCTGTACAGACACTAACCAGGATCCTTTTAAAAATTAAGCACAATGATGCAGGGACCATCACCATTCCCACTTTCCCAGCAGAGGAAAACAAAGGTCTGGAAGATCCACCAAATAGTTTGAAAAGACGCAGCCATGAATAGAAGCGATAAATTAGAAATGCGTTCAGTTTGTACTCAGAGTCTGCAAGGCGAACCTTAACATTGCTCATTTCCAGAATGAAACTGCAGCACCCGGAGTGTTTGTTGGCTAGGTCACCCAAGAGAGAAAGCAGAAAGGAGGGGAGTCCAGAGATTCTACCCAGAGTTCTGGGGTGATTATGTGTCTGATGGGTCCAGGAGACAAGACAGGAAAGGGTTACATGGAAACTGAGCCCTTATTTACTGTGCTCGAGTCTCTTTTTTAAACTACACTACAGGGAAGGATTGTAAGGCTTGCCTGCTCCTTATTAAAAACAGAAAATCTGTTTAAGCAGCAGCTCCAGCACAAAAGCAGATAGATGGGTAGATTACAGGCAGCGGAGAGCCAAGCAACTCTCAGCCTAACATCAGGAGGGGCGGAGTTAGAAGTCATGTTGCCAATGGACCTGCAGATCCCAATTACACAGTGCTGCTTCCAGAATCAGTGAAATGACAGCAACCCTTGCTCCTCCTGTCCATGGAGGAGACAGGAAGCTTCCTCCAAGTGGAGAAGAAAATTGATTTTCTTCCCCTTCCCCCTTCCCTTTCCTTTTCCCTTTCCCTCCCTCCCTCTGTCTTCTACTTTCCCTCCTCCCCTCCTCTCCCGGTCTATCACTTCCTCCCCTCTCCTGCTTTCCCCACTATCTCCTTTCCCACATCATTATTGAGGATTGGGGGTTGTGGTCAGAAGGTTAGGTTTGTAATTCCAAAAGGGATGTGTGTGTGTTTAGTATATTTGCTCACACCCCCCCACTTCAGAATCCACTTCAGGAAAAACTTCACTTACAATCTAGATATAAATAATTCTCATTATTGAGTTCTGGCTGTCCTGCCAATCTTTTCTTTTTTAAAAAACAATATTCCAGATTTCCATATCATTAGCACATGCAGGTTTTACTAGGACCCAGTTGAAAACACTTGTAGGTACTTAATAAATGTCAGAAGAGCAAGAACTCCACGGTCAAGGTGAGCCCTACTGGCCCTAACTTTGACCTGGGATCAGGGATCAAAGTCACTTTAAAATGGAGCAAGGATGTGAAACTTCCCACTGTGTTTCCTTAGTGCCCTCTCTCTACATATGTGCTAAATGTATATGAAAATTGAATGGGGGTGGGTCCTTCTTTCCAATTGCATGGTTTCTCTAGGTTCATGTGTGCTCCTCCTCCACAAAGATTTGATTGCCAGTGGGCTACTGGTGGCATACCCTGGGTAGAGACCAGTGAGACCGCTAAATGCCCACAATGCACAGCTCAGCATCCATGCTCCAGTGAAAAGTCAGCAGATACTGAATGCCCAGAGTTGAGTGACTGCACATTACCCTGATGAGAAATTCTTGTTGGAAAGGATGGGAAATGTGAATAGCCAAATGAGAATATCTCTACATCGCTGACATTTCTTCTGAACAAGACCCATTATACTCTGTGGGATGTCTATGCCCAGCATGCTGAGGAAGCCTAAGGGGAAATGAGACCAAAGATCAATATCCACAATAACAGTAACGACCCCCATTTGTATATTGCTTTACTGTTTATCAAGTGTCTTCCCAACATTAACTCAACTGCATGTTCACTGGGGAAGGAAGCTAGAAAGATTTCCCTAAGAAAATTTCCCCATTTTATGCATTTCCAGAATTAACAGGTTCAAACAAATTAGAAATAGATTAAATGAGGTACCTTTGGTCAAACAGAAAAGCAATTACACGATACGAAATTGTAATAATCCATCATAGGCATGTGGTTACTAATCTCGGGACTGCACTTTTGGTCAGCATCTGCTAGTACCCAAACTGTTCTTTGTCTCTGCAGTAGCCAGAGGGGTTCATGGGATCCCCCATTAAAACCTCTGGAGTACCTTTTACATCACGAGTGACTGTTGGGCTCTTTCTGGCCTACAGTGGATGCCTGATTGGCCAAAGCTTATTTCTGTGCTCTGTGCTTATGAAAAGATAAGATTATTGAATACCTGTATTTGCTGGGTGTTATCCGTTAATTTTTTGTTGCTTCGATAAAGATTTATGACTGGAAGCAACTTAGAGAAGAAAAAGTTTATTTTGGTTTATGGTTTCAGAGGAAGAATAGAAAACAGCCATAAGGTGATGGGAGCTTGGCTTGAGATGGTCAAAGCAGGAAGTTGAAAGGTCAGGTCTTCATCACCAAACACAAATCGGAGAGATTGAGCTAAAAGTAAAGTGAGGGTATGAACTCACAAAACTCACCTCCAGTGACAAACTTCTTCCAGCAAGGAAACACCACATCCCCAGACAACAGCAGCACTGACTGGGGACCAAGTATTCAATTACATGAGCATATGAGAGACATGTCTCATTCAAACCACCACACTGGATAAAAAATCCAAGAAATTACACCACTGCCTCAAAGCACACAGGGAGCACCTGGGGCTCTGATGTGAGCTCTGTCTGTCTCTCTCTAATTCAGTTGAGATCTATGAAGTTAAGGGGTCCAGCATAAAGGAGTTACTGGATAAACTATTGCCATGATTGCTTTTGATATCAAGTGGACTGAATTTTGAAACACCATGGCAACGGGTGAAACACATTTCTGGTTGTACCTGTGAAGAGTTTTCCAAAAGCTTTTAACTAAGGAGAAAATTCGCCATAGAAGTTCCATGGTCTGGGGTCCTGGATAGAATGAAAAGAAAAAGGAGAAAGCTGAAAGTGTACCAGCATTTTCTTTCTCCAAGTACTGGAGACCATGATGTCGGCTGCGCCCTCCCACAAGACTCTAATTATCATAATGGTCAGACCCTCTGGAAGTATGAGCTGAAGACTTTGCATCTCGTAAAAATTTGACAGGTATGTAGTCAATGACAATAAGAATATTCACTAATACTTCCTTGTTATTTGTCATTACTAAAGAGAAAAACAATGAAAGAAAGCCTTCATCTATTGAAAGGACACATTTATGGAGAGACAGACAGACAGACAGACAGACAGACAGACAGACAGACACACACACACACACACACACACACACACACACTTCTGTGTTAATTCCATGCCAATAATAAAGGAATATACTTAGCTTCCGTTCTCATTCAGTCCATCATAACTAAACATCTGTTTCTCATCTACAAACCAAAAATTGATTTGCCTGTATGCTCTCATATTTACACTCACGGGAATTGCACAGACATAAAAAGATGGCTCAACGGCTAAGCACCGGTCCTCATCCTGCAGAGCACCTGAGTTCAGTTCTCAGCATCCACACCCGGTGATACCTGACTACCTGTAACACCAGCATCCAACACAGCAACACAGTACACCCACGGTATTGAGATGGGTATGAAAGGTATTGAAGGAGCCCCTTTTATTGTCATTTTTAGTGACCATTGTCAGTGGAATTATATGCATACATGGCCCCACATATGTATATGTGCATGTGTGTTTTATTCTATGTAATTATGTAATGTGAACTGATAAGGATTCTTATTTTATGCCATGATAAAGATCCTACATAGTCTCAAAATAAAAAAATTATAAAACAATAATACGGTCCATTTCTAATGAACAGAAGTTCAATCAACTCATTGTCATTACTATACTAGCAACTTTTGTAAGAAAAAGAAAGAAAGAAAGAAAGAAACAAACAAACACATAAAGGAAAGAGAAAGGAAACAGTATGCTATTATAAAACTTATGCTCTACTTGGCCAAATGAGACCAAGCTGAAAGAAATCTTTCATATAGTTACAAAAAAATGACGAATTATTCTGTATACTTGATATTCATTACATTGGTTTTAGTCTTAATGTTGTTTGTGCCTTTAACAATATAAATATCTTAGTGTTTTAATATGGATCATGTAACTAATGTTTATTATTTGAAAGCATTAGCTCTGATAATATATCCATATGGTGTCTATCCATCTTTTTGTATATCTTCTCACTGCAAAAGTTTAATTCAATATGTCACAGATAACTAAATCAGTTCCAGATTTGACTTACTCATACATAGATTCCCATGTTTCTTACATATAATTCTCATAAACGTATATGTATTTTGTCTGTGCTTGGTCAAACAAAAATATTTATCTGACAAAAAGGAAACTGAGGCATATTACTAGGTGCTAGTTGGATTTACACAAAGTAAAGAAATATATTTTATAATCCAGTGAAAGCCTCTATTGTAAGCTATCTACTAGAGAAGTCAAAAATACTGTCTGAGTTTGTGACAGAGGTTCATACTAACAGTCCATGAGCTTAGGAGAGGGAGGAAAGGAGGAGGAAAGGAAGGGGGGAGAGAGAGGGGAGGAGGAAGAGGAGAAGAAGGAGAGAGGGAGAGAGGGAGGGAGGGGGAGGGAGAGAGAGATTCTTCATTGTTCAATTGCACTCAAGGGCACTGTTTACTCTTTTGCTGAGACAAGTTTGATGTCTCTTGGAGACTGCTCTCATGTATTGTTCCAGAGACAAAAAGCCTGGATTATAGAAGGAACAGCAAGAAAAGATGACTAAATGTTCTTCTCTACTGCAGCCCTATCATTGCTATCCAAAGAGGACTTAAGAGGCTGCAGCACATAGAAGGAAGGCTCTACCAGAAGGTCACATCACACACAAGTGACCCAGCCTGAATTAGAACACACACTATGGAGATTCTGTTCTGCCTGAACCATATTGTTAGGTGGTAACTTATACAGAAGAGGAACATCTATTCACCTACTACATGCACAGTGACAAGGTCCAAATATGCAGACTGCTCTAAGAAAGTTCTTCTCTCATCAATGGATAACTTAGATGATAATTCAGGAATCAGAAACATCTTAAGGAAAAGATGAGAATGGCATGGACTAAGGTAAAACATGTGCCTAGATACACATTCACAATTCAGTCCCTACTATTAAAAAGACAAAATTGATATGATACTTGATTTTAAAATCAATGAAATAAAATATATAGTGTATGTTATAACTACTGTAGGAATACAAAGATGAAAAGAGGAAAGAGCCAAGCAAAGGAAAGAGTCTTGTCTATAGTAGAGCATGAGCTTGGGAACTGAAAGCTTGTTGATTCTCATGGATGGGGCTGTAGGGAGAAAGGAAGGTGGGTAGAACCAAGAGTCAGATGTGAGTCCTACCCAGAGGTTCTGCCCTTCTCACCTCTGAGCTTTGATTATTGGCCTCTCACTTAATAGCATAGAGCCAGAAGACATTTTTCAACCTATGTAAATCTCAGTTTCATATCCTAGAGACAAGATAGTGCCTATGTATCACAGCTGCACATCTTAATACCCATGAAGCACTTAACTTAGACAATAAATGTTGGAGGAAAATTGTCTTAGAGTCCTATATGGGAGTAGGAGAGTGAAGAACAGAACAGAATAGAGTCCAGCATGGCTTCAAGCTCAGAAGCCCTGAGCTTCTTCTAACCCCCAGGCTTCCAAGGGTCTTGGAATCAATAGTGAATCAAATCAGCTAAGCATATGTGCACAAGATATGCTAAGCAGATAAGAGTGGAGAAAGGCTCAGAAGCATGTAGATGTTGGAAGGAGGAATGCTGAGTCAGGCAGAGAAGACTCCCAGGGCCACAGAAAGCTCATGAGAAGGACTGGGTGACAAGCCAAGCCTAGAGCTGTGGTCCAGCCTCTCTGTGCTGTGTTCCCAGGAGATAAGGGCCCTCCTTTGGTAAGATTCTGATAGCTGATTAATCTGAGATTCTAGTTGGTTCCACACAGCTCCAAATCAAATGTATTGCTGTAAATGTTTGGGGTGTTCTGCTAATTTCCTATGCCCATTGGGAGGTTTTGCTCTGAAAAAATGCTCACTTACTTACATGGCCCGAAGATAAAAAAATGAGTGCAGATGAAAGATAAAGTAACTAGTTAGATGCAGAAAAGCTGCAATCTCTTTCCTTACTATTTAGAAGAAACAGCCACTGACTCTTCCATAACTGAAGAAAAGTACAGTTTGAATAACGAGTACCTCTGACATTTACTACTAAGATGAAAACCCTTAAGACACAGGATGTGGTTGGCAGAATTATAAGGAAATACTGTAGGTTTATTGGTCTGTGACTGTTCAGTATAATATAGGTAGTATAGATGCTACTTTAAAGTGACTTCACGGATGGAGGTGAAGTTCTACAGCAGCTAGTCGTAAGAGTGGAGCTTATCAAAGTGAGTGATTGAAGTACTTGATCAGCTGAGCCCTTTAAAAACAGAGAGCATTTGCCAGTTGGTGGGGAACTCACAGAGAGATTCAGTGTGAGACAGGAGATTTTTCCTACTGAAATGGGGTGAGCCTGAGTGACCTTTCCCATCCAGGAGGTGACCCTGGCTGACCGCCAACAAGCAGATGGCAGCCTTGAGTTTTACAATCATAAGAAACTGAATTCTGTTATTGGCCTGAATGAACTGGAGGGTGAATTCTTCCCAGAGAAGACCTAAGAGAGATGACAATACCGTGGCTGATGTGTAGTGAGAGCCCAGCTGTCTCTCCATCTCAGTTCTTGAGCTGACAACTGAGAAGTGATACGTGCGTGTTTGAGGAAGACACTGGGTCTGGTCTACTTTGTCATATGCAATAATGACCAGTCAAACAATAAAGTTGGGACAGTGCAAACCATTGAAACACCCCAATCTGCCTTTTAACAACACATATGCACCCCAGTTCTTGTACTCAGTTTCTTCTAATTTTTAGTGGCATCAAGAGGTACATGAGGTAGGAGCCTCTTTCTAAATAGAGATTTCTAGTAATAGGCAAACCTGACTTCCCAAGGTGAGTACATACAAATTTAAAAAAAAATTAACATCATTTTGAGCGTTGTTCATTACCATGTTTACAGAGATGAAGAAAGAAAAGAGACAATTGTTTAAGGCAGCTGATGGGAGGCGAGGCTTCAAAAGTCAAAAGGGTGTGTTCCCATACTGTAATTATTTTAATATGTCAGGGAAAGGAAGCAAAGCCTTAGAAACAAGCCGAAAGTAACGAGTCAAAATAATAAAAGATTCCAATTTCAGTTCTGCCAGCTCCAAAAAGACATCTTTGTTGTCTCTCTTCGTACAAGCGGACAAGAGGGACAAATAAGTACAACCATGTCTCCAAGAAGGTAAAAATGACGAGACACTGCCAGAGGACTTCTCCAAACACCAAGTGAAAATGCTGCTTCCTTGAGGACCGTGGAGCTTCAACACAAGGTGTCTGAGAAGAAAGCCAGGCTGCATTTCAGAGAACTCAGCCAATGACAAGGGTGGTAGATTCTAATACCTTTTCATTCTAATACCTATTCCAGCTATTTCATTAGCTGGGAATGTCTCCTTATTACTCATCTCTTATGTTTCCTCAATAATTTTAAGATGTCGACAGGCACCTTGCTTCTTCCTCCAGTCTAACAGAGGTTTGGATGGTGGGTAACTCAGCCCCTGTGGGAATCTTGTGCCTGGGAAGCTCTGCCTGTATGTACGCAGTTCTAAAGTTCAGAATGAAAAGCACATGAAGTAGAGGCCACCAATCTGGACTTTTGGTGGGAAAAAAGTGACTTTTCATTCCATTTTAGCACAATGTTTTTCGTTCACTGGCTGTTCAGACTTAAGATGAGAAACAGCGCTTGTTACTGAGGTCCTTTTGGAGTCTCCTCAAGAAAGTGTAACTCCCCTGTAATTCATCTTGGTGTATATGACTCACTTTCCAAAATCAGACCCTAGAACTGTAGGACATGCTCTTAGGTAGATGTCCCTTCTCTTTCATATATTTATCTTTCTGATAAATTGCATTAAAGTTGTTATTTTTCTAACTTTACATACCCATCTCATCAGGGAGCTCTCTCTCCCATAGATAAAGTAGAAGTGAATTTTCATAAATGTTTATGAGGTCCAGAAAATAGTATGTCACTTTAAATAATTCATTACAAAGCAACAACTGTATTTATCTCCTAATGTATTCCTGTTTGAAAGAGTCCTCTGATAGAAAACAGTTGGGCTGGGAGACACAGCACTACCTGGGCTCTACTCAACATTGCGTTTCCTGCAAGCAAGAGCTAAAATAATATCAAGTATAAACATGGTCCAAAATGCACGCACGCGCGCACACACACACACACACACACACACACACACACACACACACACAGGAAGTTGGGGGATTAAGACACCTGAGTTCTCAACTTAGCATCATCATTGACTTGCAACAGGACCTGAATCAGATGGCTTACAGTCACATGTCTGAAGTGAAATCTCTTAGTCTTGCCAGGAGGTGTAGAATTATACAGGTCCAAGTACCAATTCACAAAGAAGAGAGACACCTACGAATTCCTTAGGAATGTGCATGATGAACATGCTTCCTGAAGATCAGTACTTTGCCTATAGGGGTGTATGATTGCTGATGGATAATTTCACCTATAGCAGTGATTCTCAACCTTCTTAATGCTGTGATCCTTTAATTCAGGTCCTCACGTTGTGGTGACCCCCAACCATAAAACTATTTTCATAACTATTTCACAACTGTAATTTTGCTACTGTTATGAATCATTATGTAAATATCTGTGTTTTCTGATGGAGTCTTAGACAAACCCTATGAAATGCTTGATCAAATCCAAAAAGGTCATGACCCACAGATTGAGATCACTGGGATAGAGGAAGCTGTCAAAAAAACAAAATAAAGTAAAACATTGAAAGGTGAATTATTATCATATTAGCATAATAACATATCAATTTATGTTAAATGCAGCAACATACAAAACGCTAGGTAAGAGTTTCTTAATGAGATAGACACATATTTCTTGTTTGCCTACCCCTTGAACAGGAGGTCTAGCAACTACACAGGGATTCAGGCACATGACCGAGCACCTTCCTTCCTATAGCCCCATTATCCTCAGATGCTCTAACCCTAATCCACCTGGGGAAGCAAACAGGGAGTAAAGAAGGCCTACCGAATACCTGAATCCCACATTCTGGAAGCAAAATCCATCTTTTTTTTCTCACATTTTGTGAGAAATCATAAGATCTTGGGAGCGCAAAAGAGGCAATTGGAGCAACAGCTCCTGGTTGAGCAAATCCTGGGTAGCATCAAAGGTCCTCTGTGGAAAATGGGAACCAATCTTTGGAGAGCGATTCCCATAGTTAGTACAGTTAGCTGAATACACATCTTACAGAAGTAAGCTCCCTCTTTTCTAATACACCTTTTATATTAGCAAGTACATTTCTGGCTGATCCAGATTGAAATATGTAACTTAAGTAAGCCAAAGAAAGCATTACCAGGATGGTTAAAAGCAAGCAGAACTCAGCTGGACCCGGTATGTATTTTGTTCTATGTCCTTTTTGTTTTGTTGTTGATTTTAGTCTGTACAAGCAGAAATACAAGCCAGATGGGTCTAAGAGCAGAAAACATGCACAGTGATTTCTGCCCAATTGTAATAAAAACTAACAAATGAAGCCTGGCTGGATTTAGGTAGAATTCAGCTCATCAAGAATATTCTACAAAATATGTATATAGTCCTTGATTGCCCATTCATCATATTTTGGCTTATTGAGCTGCTGTCACAGTTCTATTTTTTATTTTGTATGGGGGGAGGGGTAAGCATGTTGAAAACACGGGTTATTTTCTGAGGAGCTGAAACTTGTTTTTAATTTGTTCTTGAAGACAGAGATGGCGTGTGTTCTGACTTCAGCCCAAGGGAAACACTTGGACCTTTGGATCTGGATTTGGTGCCATCTCTGCCATCCATTAGCATTTATGAAGCAGAGAAAAAGAAGATTTTCCTAAAGAATATAATCAGTACTCTATACCAATCTAAATATCAATAAGAGCAGGGCTTGAAAAACTTTTTCTACAGATGGCCAAATAGTGAACATCTTACTTTTTTAGTGGATAGATTGTTGTTTTTTAGGAGGTTATATTCTCTGCTTTGACTACTGTCAGTACTACCAAAGTACTTCTGAACTTCAGCTTTATAGACAGAAGAAGAAAGGGAAACACAGTTCTCTGTGATACGGGAATGAGGGAGCCTGGCAGGGCTCCAATGAAATGCTATTTATAAAAAATGGGACAAGCTGAGTGTGACCGACAAGCTACGTTTTATCAATTCCTACACTAGAGACAAAATGACAGCAAACCCAAAATGGAAATTTCTTTCACCAGGGCCTGAAAGACAACCTTAATTTTCCTCTTCCAGCTTAGAGCTCACTCTTCCAAGTTTGTTTGGGACTTCCTGTAAAAGACAAAGCCCATTGCTATTATAAGTAGGTGAGGAAAAGAAAGGTTGTTGAGTGGCTGCTAGTGAGAAGCCTTTGATACCCAGGAGACTGGGGTCCAATTCTGGCTGTCAGTACAGAAGATGTGGTCCTTCTCTGCCTCATTTAACTTCATTAGGCCTTGGGTTCTGCTTCTTTAAAATCAGGGAGTTAGCTGAGATTACCCCAAACATCCTTTACATTTCTCACAACAACAACTTTACATTGGACTTAAAGAACACACTGCCACCCTGTTGAATATGTTCCTATAGCTGAATTACTGAAAATCCCCAAGACTCTCTATTGAAAGAGTTAAATAGAGCTATGGTTTTGGAAATAAATTGCAGGAAAAGGAGCCTGTTAGACAACCTACAATGAATCCATGCCAAGGGTGACTCTTAACTAATTCGGAGGACACTTCTTTAGAATGTAAACACCAAAGCCATTCGTGTTTCTGAGAAGCAAGAGGTATTCTTTAGCAAGTGACCATCAAGTCAGATGAAAATAAGCCAAGATATAAAAACATGGCCAGAGTACAGCTGATTGACCACAGTATCAAAACCCTCTTCCTCCAATGAAAGTCCCGGGAAGGAAGAAGCCATGATTCTGACCCCATCGAGGAATCACAAAACTATCCTCCAACTTCCCTCTTCACTGCAGTCATTCCTTCATCACAGACAAAGTCAATAGCATATGCCAGAAGAGATGGCTAAAGGATGATTGGTTAGGAAAGAAGTTTATTGCTCATATGCTGTCACTGGGCAGGTGCAACGTTTCCACCTCTTGACCCTAAGTTCTCACTCTTATTGCTGGAGAGACTCCAAGGCTCACACAAAAGATCAAAGATGTGGAGAATGTGATGCACCAAGATTTCACTCCTGTGCCTGAGACACCATCCTCACTTTGGAGCAGCAATGTTGACAGCTGACACAAAGAATCTGAAATCAACCTTTTCAGTGAATCCCTAAATCAGAAACTGCTCTTCGCAAACCAGAGTTCTGCCAGGGGTTGATGTGGGATTCCCCTCTGTATGCTGTGAATACCATTGGTTAATAAAGAACTGCTTTGAGACCAGAGCAGAGCAGGGCAGAAAGAGCTTGGGGAAAAACTAAAGTGAATATTAGGAGAAAGAAAGAGGAGTTAGGGAGAAGCCATGGAGCTGCCGCTGGAGACAGACATTGAAACTTTAGCCGGTAAGCCACAGCCCATGGCGATACACAGAAATGGGTTAAATTAAAATATAAGTGTAAGCCAATAAAAAGCTAGAGCTAATGGGTCAAGCAGTGGTTTAAATAATGTAGTTTCTGTGTGGTATTTTGGAGGCTGAGCAGCCTCCCTCCAACAAGGGGTTAGATGTAGCTACAAAAAGCACTGCATTCTAAGTCATACCAACTTGTTCTTGACACTGGGACAGAGCCTACAATGGCACTGTAGGTGGAGTTTGCATTCTTTTAAATGAATGCATGAAGGAGGGATTGTTTACATTTGTCAGTGCTATAGCAGTCCAAAAGCAAAACTGACCATTGACCCATTTGATTAAGCCTGCTTGAGCTCTTGCCACAAGCTACAAATATCCTTCTTATTCATCCAGCATTCATCCTTTCCAACTTTGCTTTCCTATTTTCTCTGGCATTGGACTCAATTTCTCTTGTATTTATTGCCTCTTATTTCTCCTCTATCTTCATCTCTCATGCATTCTGGAAAAAAAATTGAGTGTTTTTTTTAATCAACTAAATATCAAGAGTGGTGTTTCTATTTATTTCTTTATTTTTACACATTTCAATTGTCAAGTTTTCCTCTGTACATGTGAAAAGAAAATCGTTTATTCACTTGAATACATTGATGCAATGCCCCATGCTTCTTGTTAAAAAATATGATGGATTGACATTTGTGTCCCAAACGTCCTCCAAATTCATCTTTTAAGTTCTATCACCCTCACTGTGTTGGTATTAAGAGAAGAGACCTCTGGGAGGTGGTTAAGTCCCAAGGGCTCGAACATTATCAATGGGATTAGTGGCCTGACAAGAAGGTACTCTTAACCTTATACTCTCTTGATCTCTGCCACACAAGGGAGCACATAAAGCTTTCTGTAACCAGGGAGCAAGCTCTCGCCAGATGCCAGGGCTTCGGGAACCTTGCTCTGGTACTCCCCAGCCTTACAATGCTGAGAGTTAATTGTTTTTTAAACCACTTAGTCTCCTCTAAGGTTCTACAGGAGCCCAAGAGCAAGAATCCTAGTTTTCAGTGATGACACTGATCAAAATAGGGAGAGGGGTGATGGCTTTAGAATACAAATAATGCCATGTTTATTGGGACGAGCCCCTGCCATCAATTAATGTGCACTAATGCATTCTGGGAACTCTCTCACCTGTATTTCTTTTATAAATGTCTTCTCCATGGGCAAAACAGTTCAGGAAAAGTGTTAACAGAACAAAATGATTCCTGCTTCACAAGTATGAGGGCCAGAGTTCGAATCCCCCAAACCAGGTAAATTGGGGACATGTAGAGCCCCAATCCTAACATACACATATACAAACACACACTACACCACCTATATGAACATGCACACAGAGACACATACACACACAAACTTGCAAATGCACAGATACACACAGGGACATACATTCACACACACAAATACACACACAGATGAACATATATACACAGACACACACACACACTCACACAAACACATGCACACAAGCGTCCCATCCACTTCATGAGTCAGTTAAAAAAATGGAACACAAAGATTTAAGTAAATTATTCTGAGTTACAAGATATGGAAGTAAAAGAATGAGGATTTGAACTCAAATCTGTTGGATCCTGACATTTTCACTGCCTTTGCAAGCACTCTGTATACATAAGTGGCTTCCACACAGCAGGAGAGGGGCAATTCAGCACCAAATGGAAGCAAGAACATTGTTAAAAAGACAAAGGAAGTCTCCATGAACTAAATAATGCTGGAAGAAAGTGAATATGGTTTCTCAGCTCCCTCTTCCTGCCAAGTTCAGGCTGGTACATCAATTGCCTTCCTCACCCACGCTGGAAGCTGATTCATGTGGAGTAGAATGTAATTGTGGGATTCCGAGGAATCCCCCACACGGCTGATGGATTTACCTGTGTCCTAATGTCCCTGTGCAGCAGCAGCAGCAGCAGCAGCAGCTGTATTGATACTTTCTGTGGGTTAGTCCTGCTGCCTCTTGCTCAGCATTTTACATGAGTGATTTTATTTAATCTGCATAACCCTTTAAGGAGGTTTTAACGTCCTCATTCATTTATTTATTGTTAATACACGAGAAAATGGATGCTTAAGAGGATAACTTTCCTAAGGATCACAGTTTGATTGGTAGCAGAGCTGGGACGGGAGCTCAGCTTCGCTTTGTGCTGGCAGCTTAATCTGTAATCTCCTCATTCATAAAAAGAACGATGCACTGCATACTGCAATCTGATCACTGTGTGCAATTTGCATATCGACCCAGACACAGATGTATGTGTAACTTTCCAGAGAAGGATTCACTATGAGGTATGAGTCAGGGCCAGATGTGGATGGAACCCTGTGGGAAGAGAAGAATGAGGTACAGGGAGGGTGCAGAGAGAAGGCCATGCCGCAGCAATTTGCTGGGCAGAAAGGATGGGTGGTCGATGCACGTGTCATTTTTGTGGGCTATCTTTGTGGCTTTTTGTAGACTATAAATAAATATATAGAAACAGACATTAAACTGATACATTAATAAACCCTTCTCTACCAATCCTTTCTGTACCCATAAAGTTCTAAGCTGAAAGAAAAGCCTTTGGTGTTTAACTATAACATGTACACACCCACTCCTGCGGCTGGTGAGGATGTGTGCTGATCCTGGGAACTATGAAAAAGAGTGGGCCTTTCCCCAAAAGGCCCAGACCACTCCTATCGGCTGCATGGGGGAACTGGAGGAGGATAGCATGTAGGGCATTCTTTGGGGGAAGAAAAGAGACAAACAGAAAGAGAAGACTGGAATAAGGACTGATGTGGGACTTCTTGAAAAAAGAAAATGCCCTGGGTTCATAAGAGGAAGCAAGTCAGTTCCGGTCCCTTCTGGACAGAAAGGAAGCCATGCTTCTCCAGTGTTCACAGGACAGCTGGGAAACTGCCGTAGCATCCATACAACTGAAGGGACAACTTTTGATCTTGAGATCACTCATGTGTCCAAAGTCATGGAAACTGGCAGACGCGGTTAGAGCGGCTACAAGCACCAACCCACCAGAGAGACAGGAAGTGCTGGTGAATAGCAGTCAACTGGACAGGAACTAACTGCACCCAGGACACTCCACACTGTTTCTATGTTTGTGTGGGAGATTTTAGCTTGTTTGCTTAGTTTTGTTTTTTCCGAGACAAGGTTTCTATGTGTAACAGCCCTGGCTGTCCTAGAACTCTCTTTGTAGACCAGGCTGGCCTCGAACTCACAACAATCCTTCTGACACTGCCTCCTGAGTGCTGGAATTAAAGGCATGTGCCTCCACTTCTCGACTTGGTGAGGAACTTTAAATTAGGTTTATTTAAGAGAGAAGACCCATCCTGAATGTGAGGGGAAGTGTTCCAAGAGTTGGGGTGCTGGACTGGAGAGAAAGGAAAAACCAAACTGACAACAGCTTTCACTGTTTCCTGACTGCAGAGGCACTGAGCCCAGCCACGTCAAGCTTCTGCGTTTGTGATGGCCTTGCTATGATGGGCTCCACCCTCAGAGCCCGAATAAACGCTGTCTTCCCTAAGTTGTTTATGTTAGGTACTTTAACTCAGAAACAGGTGAAGGAACTAATAGATTTTCCAATGCATTTTCCTTAAAAAGCATTTGTCTGCGTCTATGATCACTGTCAAATCATTAGGTTGTCACATGTAGTCCGACAATTTAATTTAATGTGCCTTTACTTATCTTGTGGAGTTTTGAACAACTTATCCAAGAGACCTGGTTTAGGGTGGAGGGCTTCTTGTTTGTTTACAATTGCTAAATCTCAGTGAGGTGCGTACTCCAGGTGATAGGTCCTGTCCCCACTGTCATGCAAGATATCTGACCCCTCTTACATTCCTTCATCCTGCTAATTTTCCCATTTTCAGGATGGCGAAGATACCGTTAGCCCAGAGGAGGCAGGAGTGAAGGGTAAATGACACAGTGCTTTGGCCCCTGAGCATAGTAACTAGGAGTTTTTCTTATAGTATAATCCTGCTCAGATTGCAAGAGAATTATGATGCTTTAGGGAGAGCTAATGGTCTCTATTTGCTCGTTTCCCTAAATTACCCAACATATACTGCTATATAATCTAATGGGATTGCCTATGTCAGGTTAGAAATTTCTAAGAATAGTCAGACCTTGAAGCTGACACTGTAAAGAAGTCTATTTTCAGAGCTCTCCTTCCTTTGATGCCTTCCTTCACAAAGAAATCTCACAGGAAAGCAGCTTCAGAAGGACAATGAAAAGGGCCGGCCAGCACAGGGTGAGTTTGGATGAACTTGAACTAACCAATCAAGTAAACATAGATGGCCAGGGCCATTTCCATTGGTCATGTTGTTCCTGAAAAAAAGAGCATGCTATCCTCGCTCTTTAACTAAAAGGGCATCTGTCAGAGGGGTATGCAGAGCGAGTGTCACTGCTAACACGTACCAGTGAAGCACTGTGAGCTGCGGGGCAAGAGCTGCGATTCTATAGCTCTGATGACTGTAGAAACTAAGGCTGGTCCTTCTGGTTCCTTCAAGCTCAGGCAAAACAAGACATGCAAAAATGTAGATCCTACTTTCCCCCTAAAATCAAACACATCTCTATGCCCACAGAGAAGTGTAGCTCCCACATCTCATCAAAGAAGCTTCTTTATGCAGACAGAGACCACTACAAAAAGCCATAATGAGACCTAAAATATGACACACCAATTGGCGTGTCAACCTGGATGAAAGAATTCTCATGAGACTCTACTCCGAGAGGAACTATAGGCAACTGATGGGGCCTGAAAGGGGAAGAATCGGTCTTCTCTAAGGATGAGCCCTGTGATGGGTTAGCCAGTACCAAGAGGTCAGCCCTACACACATGGGAGCCACAAGGAGTGATCACAGCAGGCTATGTTCATATATTTATATACGTACACATGTACTAATTATGATTAAGGACTATGAAGCCGTGTGTTTGAGAAGAAGTGGGGAGGACATGGAAGAAATTGGAGGGGGAAGAAGGAAGGGGAGAGCAAATATAGTACTCATTTATAAAATTTCAAAAAAAATATTTTAAGTAAATTCTATTAACCAACTTGATTAGAGCCTTCAACCTGAGGGTTGAAATGTGAGAAACTGATGGGGAAGGTGGCAAAGTTATACTTCAATAACTTAGTTCCTAGCGAGCTAAGCATCCTGAAGCTTAAAATGAATTCTGTTGTCTCCTGGATTCTTGAAATATTTTCAATACAGCTGCAGATTAAATTACTCTTCAACAATCCAGAAAGGAAAAATATGTAAGTGTGAGTCAGGTGAACAGTTTACTTTTTAGCTTGAAGAAAGTCATCTTGAGTTCCTTCTACCTCTTAAAAACAAATATTTATTAGTTGTGTAGTTCCATAACTGCAGGCTTTGCTTCAATATTCCGATCCGAGAGATGACAAAGTGCAGAGGAGACACGTGGGGTAGGCGGTTCAAGGTCAAACAGTCTTTTGCTTCTAATGCAGGCATGTTTACCTGGAAGCCCCTGAGACTATTTTCTTTCAGTTCAACCATGTTTCTAGTCTTCAGAGAATATCACTTACTCAGTTATGGATGTATTCATCAGAAAGCTAATGAGGTCTTATTGTATACATGGAACTATGCTAGGTACTGAAGTTATAAAAATAAACATGAAGGAAAGCAGCTTTGCAAGATGGTTGTTTACAGGAACTATAAGGGTCTCTGCTCCTAAGGGAGAGGGGCTATGATGTGAGAGAGGGCTCTATGCTCACAGAGGTTTCTATCTGATGCAAGCCATGCGGTGGAGATCTGGGGGAGTAGCCTGCACCAATTGATCACAGGACCAGAACCCGGGCAGAAATGAGGAAACAACATTGGGTCAGAGGAACCACCAAACATCATCTCCTGCATGGAGTGACAATGTAATGTCTACTTCCAAGAGTGAGTACTGCCCAGAGAATCTGAGAGCAATTTCAGCTTGGCTGACTGGAATCAGTTTTGGCAGATCTGGTCTCGGCCGTTGTTTGAGAACTAAAGCAACTCCACATCATCACAACTCTGATTTTTACCATTTGCTCCCTCTAAAGTAACAAAAAGAACTTGACCCATATTTTCTTGCTGTAAAAATGATTGTTAAAAAAGGTTCAGGATCTGACAGCCCATGGACATTTGCTGCTTCTGCTAGGGACCCCTTTTCTGCTTAAATTAACGGTCCTAGGAGAAGCTACTTTTAATCCTGAATTTTATTTATACTCTGCTTCTTTGCAAGACTGATCTCAGTTATGCATAGCTGAGGTCATGGCTTCTTTTCTGACATTTATTGCTCTGAATCCCTGGCAACAGTGGCACCCTGAGAGCTACAATATTTAGGTATTATCATAGCTGCAGTTGGGAAGGAGCATGCTCAGAACAGAAGAGGCACCAACATGTACATACAGTGTGTGAAAGGGGAGGTTGTACAGAGGAAGACACCTTTGGAAAGCTCAAGCACATAAAGTAGAGCTGCACATGTTGTTGGCTATCAGAAAAGAGGGAGGGGGAGAAGTAAACTGAGTCACGCCCCCAGGCTAGAAAGTAGAAAAGGATCTTCAATTAATTTCTGAGACCTAGAAAATAAATACAGTGGGTGCTTTGTTATCAAGATTCTTGCTAAAAATATACTAATAGAGTTGGGTCTGACGTCACCCTTAGCGTTGTCTCTAGCCTGAAACCAGACTGAAGTTGCAACAGAGCAAGCCAGCTTTTCCTGGACATACACCGGTGCCAATGCCTTAGGATGTGATAGTTATGAGCAACCAGCTTTCATTTTTTTCCTCTTGTTGTAGAAGGAAAGAATATTTCTCTCCCTATTCCTCTATTTTGGTTAAACGTCAGCACTGTGGCACAAGAAATCGAAAGAAACAAACCAAAGCAACAACTTAGTTTGTGTTTTTCTGTTCCCTTTGTCAGGCTAGTGTAGAGCAGGACAGAGCCATGCAGGAAGCAAGACACACGTCCAGTGATTTTTTCGTAGTGATTTCTTCAGTGATTTGCGTTCCAGAAACTGTTCAGCCCATGAGGCAGTTTTAACCAGAGCTACGCTGCTGCTGCTGCCTGTGCAGTTTTGCAGCTTTTAGGATACACAAGTGGCCCCCAAACACAAGTGACTCACACACACAAATGGGACTCATGCTGGCCATCAAAACTCAGGGCCGTCCATTCCTCCACTGTGACCTTCCATACCAACTCTTACATTCCTTCAGGTGGGAATCATCATAGAAATATCCTCGCAATACATGCCCCGATTATTTTTAGAGTGAGAGTCGGGTAATTATCTGGACCAGACCCCCTGCAATTCTCCTACAAAAGCAAACAAATAAAATGAGTTTCAGGGGTCCTGTCTTGGCTTTAGACAGGATATTGGCAGTGAGGCCACCGTACTCCCAGAGAATAATAAAATTGGAATCCAAGCCCTTCATATGTATGAATCGAAATTTTATTTGAGTCCCAAGAATTTCGGTACCAAGAATCTTGAGGGGGGCGATTCAGGCAGTTGTTGCCACATGGAAAGCTCCTGTCACATTTGTGCCTCTGGGCTGGGAGCTACCCACCCAGTCCCTGGAGGAAAGAATGACAGTCCTGCTGCGAGTGGGGGAGGGGCTCGGGCAAAGGGCCCAAGATACTATCACTAGAAAGATGCGCACAAATGCAGCTTAAAACACGGAGACCCGTTCAGGGCCCTTTCAGATCCTGGAAGAAGCC
Source organism: Microtus pennsylvanicus (assembly GCF_037038515.1). NCBI lineage: Eukaryota > Metazoa > Chordata > Mammalia > Rodentia > Cricetidae > Microtus > Microtus pennsylvanicus. The sequence continues at coordinate 53,244,319 of NC_134590.1, read as the reverse complement.
TCGGGAGGTTCCTCGGCGTGGTGCTCGATCTATGAAAGGGCTAGATGATATCTATACAATAAGGAAGATGTCTACTAGCTACACCAGCACCAATAGGTAAATTGAAAGGATGAAATGGTGGAAATGTGAGAAGACAAATCAGAAAGTTAGGCAGGAAGAACTTTTGTTTTTCCCATTCTGCCTCACACCAGAAGCCGTGTGCTTGCGGCGTTGGGAGAATATCCAAAGTATCATCGTATCTCCAGCAAACATCACGTACCAATTACACGTCTGCCATCATCCTTAGGGTATTGGCTGTATCTGAGCATCAAATCCATATTGACCCCAGGGCCTAGATTCAGAACTTAGTAATTTAATGATAGCGACACCGTCTCATATATGAACTGTGGAGGTCATCATCAGTGTAAACAGCCAGGTGCGTGTAGATGACACAGGGCAGCGTGGCAATGGTGTCACTGGGGCGTGTGATCCTATGGACCTACTGCTTTATGTGCAGTTGTAACTGAATGAAACTGTATATCATGTGTGACTATATTAGTTATACACATGGCCAATGAGGCACAGAGAACTTGGAGCTATGCTCATGGCAAACCGGAATTAGATCTCATGTTGGCTTTCATTCAGGATTCTGTTTGTTTCTTCAAGCCTGCAGCATGCGCCTTACTGGAAATCTCTATCCTACAAGTGTCTGACAGATTTTCCCAGATGTGCAGAACATGGCTGCCTGAGCTGGTCATCTGTGTCTTCACAGGGACAGCCTTCACTGCAGTAAACAAGAGCTGCAGGCATGCTTCAAGGTACCTTGAGTTTTCCTTCAGTGTAAGTTTTAGCTCCAGCTGGGATGGGTCACTGTCCTGCCACTTACCAGAGAGAGAGAGAGAGAGAGAGAGAGAGAGAGAGAGAGAGAGAGAGAGAGAGAGAGTGAGAGAGAGAGAGAGAGAGAGAGAGAGAGAGAAAAGATGGCAAGAAGGAGATGATAAATGACTAGAAGCTCTCTCCTCTGATTTTCTTTTCAAAATCAGAGGGAAATACAAAGCACAATTAAATATTGCGACCTGTCTCCAAAATACTGTCTCCACAAGCACTATCAGAGTCAAGAATTCATCCCCATATTCTGAGTAACTGTTCCCAAATGCAGGAACGAATCATGCCTAAAGAGGGATACTTGCAGGGTGAGCACCCAGGCAACTCTACAGCTTCACAGTCAAGTAGAAGCTGACAGCAAAGCCCTGGCAGCGGGGCTGCTCACTGGCACAATAGTTCTCAGCTCGTGTTTGGACTGGGTGGAATGCTGTGACCGACCAAGAGTGGCCGCAACATGAAATTCACACGCTTATATGGGCTGAACGCTCTATTTGCAGAGTATATGGAAGTAGGTGATGTTGCCCGACACTTGAATCCTTCTTTCCCTCCAGGCAAGAGAGAAAAGCACATTAGGCTGCCCCTCTCACTGACCCTCATTTAGTTCATACCAGCATTGGAACCCATGTCTTGCAGAAAGAAAACATGTATTTGTGGGAAATGTTGAGTTCATGTTTGGGGACAGGACGGGGGAATGTGTCACAGTGTCATGGTGCTTAGCTTCAGCATCACTTTGTTCCCCTACCTTCTATCCAGGCTGTGACATAAATCCAGACATATGAGGAAGGGAAATGAAAGGACATTAGATTTAACAACAACAACAAAAATTATCAGAACCTTTAAAAATGGAAACTTTTATGAAAGGTGATCAAACGAATGATACAGACGTCCACAGAGTTTTTAAATATACCTGAATGTATTTTAGCATGGGCACCATCTGACCAGATCAAGTTAGGGGTTCTCACTTCTTCTGTAAGGATCAAATATGCAATGTTTCACTCTTCATAACTTAAAAAAGCTCTGCGAAGATTTTGCATGCGGGCCCTTGTGGAGCGTAAGCACACGTAGATAAGATTATATGAATGAAGAGATGTGCCTGTGTTCCCAATGAAATTCCATTTATGGATATTGAAATTGGAACTCCATAAGGCTTTTGCATGTCATGCAATATTATCCTGAGTTTTTCTTCTAAGCAACTAAAATATAGAGTTCGTTCCTGGCTTGTGGGTGTCTACAAAAAGGAGCTTACCTGGATTTGGCTCCAGACTCAGGCTGTGGGCACTTTGGTAAAGTCACACTAAGAACAGGAGCGTCTCGCACATGAGGTGTCTTCAATATTGAATATTAGTTGGAGCAATGAGTGACAGTGGAGTACAGAGGTAGCAAGGACAGTGGGGCCAGTATGAAGACCAGTGTTTTCCCTTCTTCCTCACATGGCTGAGGGGTGATCTGCTCCCCAAATCGGTAGCCCTGAGGGGTGGGTAATGTAAACTGATGTTCTGCACTAAGATCCCGTTCAGCTTTGCCCAGAGAAGCCAGTAACATAGGTAAGTGATGGGATCCATGTATGGTGAGCTGCTTAGAAACGGTTCAGAACCCAAGGAGCCCAAGTCTGCCTTGTCTGGTGTTCATTTTAGACAGGGCTGCTCAATCTCTACTTGAAGCTGTTGTAATTGGAGTGTCGGGGCTGCGTCCCCAGCACCCCGGCCGCCTGCTAGCTTATGCCCTGAAATAATTACACGGACACTGTATTCTTTTAAACACTGCTTGGCCCATTAGCTCTAGCCCTTACTGGCTAATTCTGATATCCTGATCAACCCATTTCTAATAAACTGTGTAGCACCGGTCTTACCGGGAAAGATTCAGCATGTCTGACCTGGCGGCTTGCTTCATCGCGTGCATCTGCCCAGGAGAGGGGAGCATGGCGTCTCTGCTCCAGAGAGCAGAGCTGTCGAGTCTGAGCTCACTTCCTCTTCCTCCCAGCATTCTGTTCTGTTTACTCCATCCACCTATGTTCTAACCAATAAAATGGGCCAAGGCAGTTTCTTTGTTTTTTAACCAATGACCTTCCTCCATCATGAAGCAGTATTTCCGGACTGAGCTAGCAATTGTGGTGCTAAACTAAACAAAATGAAAACTTCAAGTTATCCTTTCATAAAAATCTTTAAACTTTTAATGTATATGTGTATGAATGTTTTACATATATGTATATTAATCACATGCATGCCTAAAACATATGGAGGATTCTATGGAACTTGAGCTAGAGATGACGGTGAGCTGCCATGTGGGTGCTAGGAACTGAACCCATACCCTCTGCGAGAGCAATAAATATTCTTAACTTCAGAGACATCTCTCAAGCCCCTCAAATGCTTCCCCTATGACCCACTACTCCCTTTCTATCCTTAGGACTTCATTCTTGCCTTCCATCTGCCCACAACTCTCCTGCCATCCTAGATTTGTAGACTTCCAAAGGGAAGTTTCTGACTGTCTATGCCCATGTCTGCTCAAGTTAACCATAATTTATTTTCTGTTGACTGCTGATGATTTACTCTTGTCAGTTAATAACATTATCTTTTAGAGTTTCTGCCTTGCCTTAGCCCAGGCTAAGCCAGTTTGCTACTGTTTCCATTCAACTGAACTGTACAGATAGTTTATTTTTATTCACTCAACTTCCTATTGATAGGATATTTTCAAGTTTTGTTTTGATAAAAATATTTCATTGAACATTCTTGAACTCAAGCTTCTTTATCTTGAGCATCACATTACAGAAGAAAGTTCCTGAGGGTAGAATAATTAGTTCGGAAGAATTTCAATGGCATAAAAAGTAAAACCAAACCCTAAAACAAAATGGTGCCAACACTTACATTCCCACTGAAGTGTCTGACAGCCTGCTTTCCAACTTCTCACACTGGCTGTTCTTAACAAACTTTAAATTTGTCTGGTAAGTTTCTTCTTGTTGGATTTGATTTGCATATTGCTAATTATGAGGTAAAACCTCTTTTCATATGTTTACTGGCCATTTGCATTCCTCTTTGAACTGGCTTTCATGTCTGTCCCCTTTATTGTTTTGAGTCGATCAGCTTTTTGTTCCCTTCTTTTTTGTGGTGTCTTTGTAAATCAAATAAATTTGCTTTATGAGTTGTGTTAAAATATTTCTTTCCAGTTTGTTTGTTTTCATTTCATTTATCTACTTCATATTTATTTATTAGTGTATTTTAGTCACTGTACAGGAGAGTTTTTAATTTGAACAAACGCAAACATTGTTTTCTTTTGTGGTTCCCAGGCCATGTTTATTACTCAAGTAATAAGCATCTTCATTGTCTTATCAAGAATACAGTTATACAGAGTAAGGAATTCCAATCTCAAAGCAATGTAGGGACAAAAACCAGGGAAACATCATCGGATAATGGCAACTCACTTCCACGAGAGCTATGACAGCAACTTTGTCCTTTGACCTCCTAGGAACTGAGCTGCCTGTTTTAAGAGGCAACCTTTCCTTTATTAAATGGCTTTGTATTCGTTTGTTCAGATAAGCAATAGAGGAACTGTGGCCTGAGCAGAGAGCAGAGGTCAAGAGCAGGACTAAATGACACTCTCAGAAAATGATCTCTGCTCATCACAATGGGGGAGGGGGGTACTCTTAATCCAGAGTCCCCGAACTATATCCCGGTGGGTTCTGGAGACTTAGTGACAATATGAAGATATTTGAATTTGATCCTGCCCTGGCTCATTTTGATCTTGTTACAAAAATCAAACCATCAGGAACTGATAAGCATCATCACTGAAATAACTGTGTAATAAATTCTGGTACAGTTTTCATTCCTTGATGAGATTGTCGAGTAATGAGCATCACCTTCGAATTGGTAGCGAGAGGATGCACTTCTTTGAGTCTGACTCTGAAACAAGTTCTGTATATCAGTATCATTTCTCACTGACCTTTATTGTGTAACTAAGTCTATGATGGCCTCTTATCAGCATCTGTTATGCAAATAGATATGTTCCCATGGCCGGTATTTGTGATAGAGAGCTATCTATGTATATGGAATATCTAGAAAGAGAAAGAAATCAGGCAGTTAATTCTAACATAAAACAAAAACTACAGGAAAGGGAAGAGGAAGAACAAGCCAAAGATAAATCTGTAGTTCACATTGAGTTACCCCAAAGGAAGTGTTCAGCATTTCATTTTTTGCATTTCTCCCCTCTGAGGACGACTAGAGAGAAACTACAATTCCCATGATGCACTCTGTTCCTCACATGATAAATGCTGCCCCCACTTAGATCACATGGGTTGTAGGGGTTTCAGTTTTGACTAATAGAAATGCAGAGCCACTGGTTACACTTGCATTTGAGAAGGGCCATGGAGGGTAATTACTAGTGCAAGCATGTCTCGCGTGTCTCACAGCTGCCCTGTATTCAGTGTGTCAAATTTAAACAAGGCCTTCTTCCCATTTTCATTCAGAAACCCCTCATTCCATAAAGGTATGGAATCTTTGAGGTAACGCCAAATACAGAGGTTTGGTGCTACATGCTAGATACATTTGCTTGCCATGTAAGAAGAAGACCTTATCCTGAGAGGTTTGAGACATCTTAGAGGGGGGAAATGCAAACCACATATTTCACACACGCATAAGCACATTCTGACCTTGGGAACAAATACTGCTTGCTCTCTTCCTTGGAAATCTTCAGTTGGCGTTCTAGGGGAGGCCTGCATTTATTCTGAGAATAAATGTTCAGTCACACTAGACCTGCATAGACAGGCTTGAACTCAAGGAAGACCAGCTACACAGAGACAAAGCCAGGTTGTTATGCACTGGTACCCATAGTGTTTTCCTGCCAGTGCCCCCTTTAAATACACAAAGTGAAGAGCCTAGAGGGAAATCATAATCTCATTGGCCTGTGAGTGTGTGCCATCACTCCTGACCCCTCCTGGGCTTCTTTGAATATGAAGACAGTTTAGGTAATGACTTCATAAAACAAGTTAAAGCCCCCTACTGAATTGATAGGATAAATGTTCTCATCAGTTAACACAAGGAAAGGGAGATATAAGTGAGAAGCCCACAGCCTACGTTGAATCTGACTGATATACCTCGTTCTCATTGTGCATTTAGTGTATTTCTACACATATTAACTCCTTTGTTCCTCACAACAGTCCTGGGAGGGACAAGCTTTGATTATTACTATTTCTGTGCTGATATCCCTGAAGCAGAGAAAGGTTAAATAACGATCCAAGGCCATGTCGCACAAAGTGCCTGAGATGGAATTCAAATCAACACAGGGAATACGACAGGATGTTTCCGATCTCAGGTGCCTTTTGTCCCCCAGATTATCTGACAAGGAAATTATGTTTTGCTCAGCAGTCATTCTGCTTCTACCAGACTTCACCACAGAGACCTAAAAGCTCAACCTGAACAGGACATCGTGGTCTTGGTCAATTGACCAGCCTCATCTCCCACTTTTCTTCCCGAAGTTAGGTAGGAGGATTGAAATACAGTAGAGTAGGCAGAGTGCCTGGGACCTTCCTTGTGGACACACAATTTTGGATGGCCGTGAGCTTCAGTGTGGTAGTGTTTCCTTCTGGAAATGGTCTAGAAAGATGATGACAGCATCAGCCAGGGAGAGCTCTACTCTGCACAAGGCTCAGAGTCAGACACTGAGGAGCACAGGACATCTGCCTCACTGAGAACAGAAGCCCAGGGCTTGTGCTCCCTTTCTACTGGAAGAAACAGAGGAGCAAAGCAACATTCCAGAGTCACACAGCAAATGAGAAGCAAAGCGAGGCACTGACTTGTGCATCGGTTTCTCTTCTGATGCTACAACAAAGCATCCTGACCAGGACAACTTCTAAGAGAAGGAGATGATTTGGGTTTATGTTTCCAGAGGGGATAAGTCCATCATGGCAGGGAAGTACTGCAACAAGCCGCAGGTATGCTGCCAGAGGCAGGAAGCTAAGAGAGTATATCATTAACTGTGCTCACGAAGCAGATAAACAAAACGAACTAATACTACAGTGAAGTCTTAAGTTCTCAAAGCCTACCCCCGGAGATATACTTTCTTCTGCAAGGTCATACCTCTTAAACCGCCCCAAACAGTGTTACCAACTGGGAATGAAGTATTGCAATGTTTGAGAATACCGGGGGACATTTCTCATTCTACCCACCACCGCTTGAATCTAGTCCCCTGCCCTAGGGCAGCTGAAGCTGAATGTATTATGGTGTCCAGCTTTGGGTCAAGCTGATCCTGCTAATACTGCTGACACGTGATCTGTGCCTCGCCTTCCTTTTCTGTGAAACGGGCCATGACTATTATATCAGGGTTTATAACAGAATTGAAGACAGTATAGATAAGGTGACTCGAAGGCTTCCTGGGACAATGAGTACTAACAGAGCTGGCCTAGCTCTATTACGGTGAGCACTTCTAGTGCAATGGCTGTTGCTATGGCTACTGCTATTGCTGTTCATACTGCATGGCTGCTGTTGTTTTTGTTTGCACCAGTCTTGTCTCAGCCCATCAGTTCTGCCATAAAAGGAAGAAGTTATAGCACAAATGTCTGTAATTATTGAAATTCTAGTGCCCTGAGGGTGGACTGAAGAAGAGGAAATGAAGACCAGAGTTCGTTCAGGAAAAGAGAACTTCCTAGAGGAAGGCTAGTGGGGAAGATTCAAGGGATAAATGACCTGTGACATCTAACCTTTGCACTGCAGATATTTAGCTCACATTTAGTTTGAGGGACCAACACTTGGCTTGTGTAAGCCGTTTTACATATCAATATATTTCCTAAAAGGGACCCATGACATGACTCTCTGGCCTCTGTACTGTGACAGCCTGAGTCCATCCTGAGGCCCTTCACACACATGGTTTTCAATGCCAGCAAAAGTCCCGCCTGGCCTCTTCCCTCACCTGCTCTTCCAAGGTGATATCGCGGAGCGGTAAGGAAGAAACAACTGGAGGTGGAAGAGGCTGGCGGCACTGAGGCTTTGCTCAGGTTCTTCTCCCCTGTACACACTGTGATGGGCGCATCTCTCCTCTCCCTCCACAGCGAAGGGAGATGGAAATCATGGCGGAGGTCCTGAATGCCCCATCTCTTCTGCAAAGCCACATGACAATGCCTCCAGTCCTAGAGTGCACAGTGTATCCTTCGCCTTCCTCTGTGCCCAGGAACACAGCTTCCATTCCACCAACTTCTACTCACTCTGAATGCTTATGTCTGAGTATGATATCCAATACACGACAGGAAAATTTCCCCATCATCCTGTTGGGGTTTTGCTTTCCTTCCATATGTTTCTATATAATCCTATTTATTCAATCTCTTCTATATATGTGCAGACCTTGCTCTAAGCAGCCAAAAAACTGGTGAATGCATAGACATGGGGAAAAAAGGGGTATCACAGATAAGACAATTTCATGGGCTGATGAGGCAAGAGGAGGCAGCTTCATGAAATTGGGAAACCCGGGTTCCTCCACGAAGAAAGAACTTCTGAGATGAAGGCCGGTGAAGAGGAACCATTGGAGAGAAGACCTGAAACCTCCACTCCGACTGCTTTGAGGCCAGGTTCTTCTTCAAGAGGAGAAACACATGTGTTGGCAGCCTTCTCACGGCCAGCTATGGAAGGGGAGGACAGAACATTCCTGTAGACAGAACTACACAGAGATGGGAAGGCAGGGATGGGTTTGGTGTTTGGATGGGCAGAATGTTGTCCTGGGGAGAAGCTTGAGGTTTGTTGGCATTTCAGCCAACTCACAGTCATGGTTTGCTCTCATTCAATGGTCACCAAACGTGCAGAGAGAAAATGCACATGAGAAAAGAGCTTTACCTATCACTCACTGGCCCTGTGGCCTTAGGCGGGTGTTGTAATGACTCAGACCACAGGCTTCCTCAGCACACGATTGTATTTATAGGCCTTAGAGTTAGTCAGATAATTCTATTTCTGCTAATGGGCAAAAACATATTTAACTTTTATGAAGCTAATTTTTTCTGTATGCAAAGTGAATGCGTGACAGTTTATGGTCCATGCATCATCATCGCCATTGTGACTCATTTGCTTGTAAGTATCCAACTGCGCAGATTGTTTGGAATGATGTATAATTTATAATCAGTAACCAACATTTATTACAAATCTACTATGGAGTGTGGGGAATGTTTCTTGCTTGCTGATCACCCCTGGCCATTTCTTTAACTAAGGACTTTCACCTTGAGTGCAGATATCTAAGACTCTGAATTCAGGGACTTTCTTTTCTCCAATCAAGTCACCTAGTGTACAGCTTCATCAAGCAGATGAGTCTTTCCTGGCATCTGAAGTCTGAACAGTCATCAAGACCAAAAAGAGGGTGCCTAAAATAATCAGCTATGGGTGCCTAAAATATCTCTTCCTACATGACTATTATTGTGACCCCTTCTCACCCTAGGCTCCAAAACTGAAGCAACTGGTGGCCTATTTGAACTTTGTCTATTTGTTTCTATTAATGGTAGAAGATTGTGGTACCTTCCCAATAGATATCCTTCTCTTTAAACTAATCAGGTTGTTTTCTTTCTCTTGCTAACAAAACTGTAATCAATCCAGATGGTTATAGCCATATTTATTCTTAGGAAGAAGAGTTTAACCATAAATACTATTGCTCATTATTATTATTGATGATGTGGTGCTGTAAACTGCCAACAAACTTCCTGCCTAAATTGACAGTGGATAAAACATCAAAAGCAAACCAAGAATGAATATAAATATATATGTATATGTATTTCATATATGTACATATATATATATCAATAATTAAAAGAGGCCTACATACATATCAATAATTAAAAGAGACCTTGAATTTGAGAGACATCAATGAAGGTGTAACATGAAAAAGCTTGGGAAAAGGTAAGGCAAAGGAGAAAATTATATAATTATAATTTAATTAAAAAAAACAAACCATATAAAATTACCATTACTTTTCCTATTCCAATTTCATCTACTTACACAGCTACCACAGAAGATGCATGATTTTCAGTTAAAGGCTAGATCCTGGCTACCATTTACAGATAATAGATTGGGGTTTGGTTTTGTATTTACTCTTAGGTCAGTGATATGGTCTTATAGAGAAAGTTCTGCCCTACTATTAGAGAGAACATTGCCTGGTGGGTAGGCTGTCTGTCAAAGTTGCTTCAAAATTCACTTTGTGCTTTCACATGTAGGCACCATAAGCTCCGTTCTCAAAATTAGTTCTAATGAAAAAGAGAAGCAGGAAGAGAGAAAATAATAATGAACAGGTGATATTCCTGAGGGCTCAACAGGGCCCTATATTTTTTCTGCGAGTCTTCCATTTTATGATTCTGTTGACTTTTCATTGATTATTTAGTGCACGCATGAATGACTTCGAAGGCCACTTTACCTACTTGTATTACAGTATTCAACTTTTTCAAGATAGCCGCTTCTATATAATGTTCTTAATGTGATTTCTGTTATGAAATAATAATTACCCATACTCCTTTCACAGCTTATAAATGTTATCAAATATAGGCTCCAAAATTGTAGAGACTAAGACAAGTTGTGTGATCTGTATCTCAGCAGCTAAGAATGAAGCCATTTGCACAATTCCTCAAGCCCTCCTGTGTCAAAAATCACACAAATGTGCAGCATCTGGTTTTGCACAATTCCTCAAGTCCTCTGTCTCAGGTTCACACAAATGTACAACATCTGGCTTTGCCACATCTCTAATAACAGTGAGCTAGGGCATATTTTTCTGTGATTTGAACTTGGGTATGACCATGTTGCATGCTCTGACCAATGGGAAGTTGGCAGATATGACAGAGCACCTGTTTTCTGAGCTGATATCTCTAGTAATATAGATCATCTACTCCTTTTTTCTCTCCAAATATCTCTTATGATGATAATATAATCCAAAACAGCTCTTCTGAAGATAATGAAACACATCAAGTCCACTCCAGGCCTGGAGCCAAGGCCAGCAGACCTGCAGTTGGTACAGACCTGTCCCAAATTATCACAACTATGATGAAGAGAGAAAGATGTGTTTGCTGGTGCAGATGTATAGAGAAATTGATTCGCCATTGACTACAGCATCTTCTGACAGCATCCTGAATAGACCAAGTCACAGGGACCATAAGATAGCAATCCTTGGTCTAACATCACATATGCTGTTACACAGACAATCCCATGAACAACTTTCTGTACTTAGTGTTGAGTGTTTGGGCATATATATATTCTACAAAGCCAAGGTAGACATCTGTGGAGTTCATTGTTATTTCTCCACATTCTCTTTCTTCACAGTACTGATTGTGGATAGAACCCAAAGCCTCACGTGTACTAGATAAGCACTCTACCACTACCACTGAGCATGGCCCTCACTCTTCTCTGACTTCTAGAATATTTTAATTAAATAATAATATTTAATGGCCATGTAAGTCCCATTTTGGTTCTCTCCAACGAAATATAAATTTATGAATAATAAATAGTCTTACCTTATAGCAATGCCCATAACATACACACACACACACACACACACACACACACATTTCCCAGTTCTTCTTTTTAAGTGAACAGAATGAATAGAAAACTCTGTTAGACAACAGCTCAAATTTCACCTTTAAAACCATTACAGAATATGCACAGTTTTAAAGGACAGAATGAAAGAAAATGGTGGCAAAACAATTCTGAATTGATGTGATGTCTTTTCTTATTCATTCAACAAGCCTTTGATTGTGCTGTGGGCTAAGGTCCGTGTTCAGTCTTTGAGATATGGGGACATGGACAGACCATTTTTGCTCCCAGGGACAATTCACACATTGAAATCTTAACCTATAAAGCAATGTCTGTAGGAGATGAGGTTTTATACTATGAACCTTCATGAATGGGGTCCTTCTTAAAAAAGGCCTAAAGATGGACCCATGGATCTTGGGTTCCTAAGACTCCAGACCTCTGAAAGATACACGTCTATTGTTGATAAGCCACACTGACTATGGCATTCATAGTAGTAACCCGGATAGATGGAATGCAGGCAATTAGGATCAGGGTTCCCTGTCTTAATATTCGTGTATGCTGCTGTGCAGATGTGCTCTCACAGGCGTCTGCCTGCAGGTTAGTGAGGAGTACTTAGGTAGATAGGAAAAGCATTCTTCCTAGGGGAAATGAAGAAATATCTAGCTCAGACCTGGGAGAAATTAAGGAATTCTTCCTTGAGCAGGTGATAGTTTATTTTATATTGAGCAGGAGACATCTGTGTGGGCAATAAAAATGGAGAGAAAAATAATAATTCAGTGAGCTAATTAAAAATTTTTTAAAGTTGAGGTACTGCTGTAAATCTCCTCAGAGTACTCTCGGCACACAGGGCCAAAGAAATGCCTCAAAAAGGAAAGAGCTGGTCATTGTTCTAGTTATGGTCCGGAATAAAACTTCAGCCTACCCTGACTGACCATGGTTCTGGCTTCTCAAGATCCCCCAGGCTTTCATTAAAGACAAACACTCCAAGGTTAGGTGAAGCTTGGGTGCCTTTGAATAAAACATTTGCAATTGCAGTTTATTGGTTCTCTGTAGCACAATTGTACTGGAACTAGGAGACAGAAGCTACAGTCTGTCAACTAGGGACCAAGGCTATCGGGTGGCAGCTTGCTGTGCAAGCCTGACGTTCGGATCCCAGAAAACCTTAAGAAAAAGTTGGATAAGGTAGCATACATCTGTTACCCGGGTGTTCCTACGGAGATGTGGGAGGAAGGGACAGGGAACAGTCTCAATCTCATGGTTCAATTATTCTTGAGGACCCAGTGCAATGGCAGAAATAAGTGAGATCCTGCCTCAAAAAGATACAGGGCAAGAGCCAACTCCTGATAGTTCTTAGACCTGTACATGTGAATCATTGTGTACCTGTACCCAAAGCCATACATACTTCACACACACACACACACACACACACACACACACACACACACACATACATCTCTGCCTACTATCTTCCCACTGCATACATTTTGTCAGACAACCAAGCACAATAATGAAATACAATTCTGATCTTGGGCTCTTACCTTTTAGGAAGAAGAAAATTCCTGTAATTACAGTATTACACAAAATGACCAAATAGAGCAGGAAATAATGTAAAATAAACCCTGGAATGTAATCAACTTTTTAAGCATCACTAGTTAAGACAATTGTCTGGGACTGTTACTTTCAGTAAAAAGCTAAACTCATTTTATGATCATTTCAAGGGTTAATATTTTCTTTTATTCAATGTAATCTTTTCCATCGCCTTTATTTTTATCCGCCAGTGTACCTGTATGCAATGATTAGCATAAATTAAGCAAAATTAATTTGATGGGTTACTAAATTATTTTACACAGGCCTTTGTTTTAAAAAAAAATTTCATCTCAAAACATTTAAAGGGTAGGGGATGTCCTGTTGGATGTCAGATTCAAACATCCCATTGCTCAGTCTCTGCTCAGAAAAAAAAAGTTAAAAAAAAAAGTGACTGATTTTCAAGCATCTTGGGTAGAAAAATACATGGTGACAAATGTCGCCAGGAAAGACGTGTATCATTAGACAGTGACCTGTAGGGTCCCACAGAGCTCAAAGCTGGGCAGCAAGGCACTCTACATGCAAACTTGGATAACATGAAAGTGGTGCCAATTTACCTGCATACTTCAAATGAGCCTTTTCCAGCGCTCAGCCTGACATACTGTGACCTGCATGGCTCTGTTAACATTTATTCTTAACAACGTGAGTTTGTTGAATTTTGATAGTCTGTTCTTTTCCAACTTCTTCATTGCCAGGAACTCCATGTTCAGTAAGAGGCTCACCCACCTTGACTGATAGAAGCAATGATATCATCTTGACTGCCGGAAACAATACAAAACCAAGTCTCCTGCACACCACGGTCAGCCCATACCAGCGCCCGCTTCTCCTCTGCCCCATCAAGCCAGGACACTCCATGCTCTGTCCACCTCAGTTCTTTTCCCTGCCCACCCATGACTTCAGCCTGGGGAGACTTACCTGTGGCCATGTCTCTACACTCTTGGCTCAGCAAAGCTGCCTCCTGCAGGGAGCACCTTCTATTGTGCACTTGATATGTACTAGTTCCTGGCCTAATCCTGGAGATGCATTCTTGAGACAAGGCACAGAAGTTTAGAGGCAATGGGAAAGACAATAGTTACACGAAAGTGAGAGACAAAGGGCCTGGAAAGATGGCTCAGTGGCTGAGAGCACTTGATGATCTTGCAGAGAACCTGGGCAAGTGGTCCTTGGAACAATCTGGGCATCCTATAACTATACATAATTCTAGCGCCACGTGATCCAATTCCTCATTCTGGAATCCATGTACACTGGGCATGCACAGGGCATCCATCCATGTATGCAGGTCGGCAACCACTCATACTCAAATGAAATCAATAAAACCTGTTTTTTTTTTCACAAGAAGGTGATAGAACTACCAGAATGGAATGGGGAAGAAGGAGCAAGAGGGCTCAGAGGATAAAGCTCACACATGGCTTGGATAGAAGCCCCGGTCTGTTCAAGCATGTTCAAGAAGAAATAGAAAGGTCAGTTCAGCTTGGGAGCCTAAACCACACTGAAATTCCAAATGGTCTGTACTTTAGATGGCCAGTGTATTTTTTTTAAGAAAGTATAAGATGCTGTGGAAAAAATAAACAACTGAAACAATTTCTAAATTTAAGGAAATTATTCATAGTATAATGACATGTAAGTATGAAAGATGGTGAAACTTGTTATTTTGCATGCTAACCTGGTGGTCATTCCAGAAATCACGCAAGTAGCACTACACAGACTGAGCAGGTTATATACATGTGTGTAACAATAGCAGGTAAAGAAAAAGCTGTAATGAATTTGAGAGGGAGAAATGGAGGAGTTGGAGGGAGGAAAAGGAAGGGAGAAATAATATAATTGTATTTTCTTTTCAAAAACTTAAGCCTAAAAAGAACTTTAAAGAAATGGGTACCCTCCCCCATAAGAGCTTGTCTATACCCTTTAGAGTGGAACCATGGTGTCCAAGGGAACTTGAGTTTGTATTCCCCAAACATAGTCACTCATATCACTTAGAATAAAGTATTTTCTTGTTTGAAGGAAAATAAAACAAGGGGAAAAAGACAAAGAGGGTATGGAGAGGTGGCTGATGGATTTAATTGTTAACATACACATGGCAGTGCACCACCATCCATGACTCCAGTTCCAGAGGATACAAGGCCCTCTTCTGACCTCTGCAGGCTCCAAGCCCATGTGTAGTACACAGACATACATGTGAGCGTAGCATTTACACACATATAATAAAATAAATAAGTCTGCTTTAAAAAGAAGAAAAAGGGGAAAAAAGGAAACTATACAGAAATCCTTTTGAAATTATCCAAGCCTGCTGAAGACAGCCAGATGTGGTTACGGTGTTAAAGGTATGTTGAATGCCTGTTCTCAGAATCCCTTAGTTGCCTGCACTTTTAGACTTCTTTGTGTGTGGGGTTGCAGCCTTAAGAGCTTTACACACACACACACACACACACACACACACACACACACACACACACACACACTCATTTGACAGACAAACTAACTGCCAAGTTTAAAGATTGAAATGACTGCATTGGTGTCCAGCCTCACAATCATCTTGAGGTTACCTTGTTACTCACACAAGATGTGAATAATCCATGCCTCCTGGGAACCCGGGAGCTACTTATTTGTAGTGGGACACCCGAAAATGGTTACAAGGCAGATATTAGCCATTACAATGGAATAAGACAGACTCCCCAAGTGTAAAGCATCCTGTGGAAGTAATATCAACAGAAGAATTTACTTCAGGAAGGGAGGAAAAAGAAAACAAAACACTTTTCTCTCAGGACAGGAATGAGATTTGCATAGGAGCACAAGCCTCAGCAGTTTCTCCCTGAGCAACCTCCCCCTGAACCTAGCCCTCAGCAAAGAGTTGTCTTTGTTTAGGTTTCTTTGCTCTTCTTATCCAAGTTCGTTGTTAATTGGTCCTGAGCCATCTGTCCAAGTAATGTGTTGAGTCAGTGGGGAAAGACATAAAGCAGAGAGTGGGGACTGATGGCAGCACCTCTCCTCAGCAACTTATGTCCCAAGAGCTCTGGGAACTTGGGCAGAATCCTCCCATACCCTCCACCCTATAACATGTATGCATATATGTATGCATAGCATTTGTCTTTGGACACTGGGCATACTGTGACCAGCTGCTTCGTGCTTCCACAGCTTCAACGTCCCTGCCATAATGGACTATAACCTTCAACTATGTGCCAAATAAACCTTTTCTCTGTACCTCTCGCACCACCACCACCCAGAGCTGAGGACTGAACCCAGAGCCTTGTACTTGCTTTGCTAGGCAAGTGCATACCACTGAGCTAAATCCCCAACCTTTCTTTCTTAGTATCTTAGAGTATTGTGTCACAGCAACAAGACACTAAGACACTAAGACAGTGATTATGGCTAGAGACAATAACTACACTAAATCTATATTTGTGTTTATTGATGAATCTATCAATATACGAAATAATCTATCAGAGATACAACTTCATGGATGAGGTGGTTTAAAATAAAGCTAAGCAGAAAACGTGTCCGTCTTAAATGAATCTGAAGAGGTAGAGATCGAAAAAGACAAGTAACACGCTTCTCCATGGCTCATCTAAAATGATGACTCATTCATGTAGGGTGTAAAGAAAGAGGCTTAAGGATCTAACCAACCCTTAGGTAAGGACGAGCTCTGGTTACATCTTGTCAAAGACAGGAGGCAAACAAGGATGATATTAGTCTCCACAAAGGTTGCTCAGTTTACTTTCTCCGCTGCTTCATGTTGACGGGACTGGAAAGAAGCAAGCAAGAGGCGAGCCAGCAGAGTTCTGGTTACTTTTTGAGTCAGAAAACCAGGCCTGGTTAACGGGGTCTTTGCTGGAGAAAGATGGATTACTGTCAAGAATACAAAAGCATAGCCAGCGCCCCTCCACGCATAGGATGCATTCCAGGGAAGCTGCGGGTCATGAGAACAGCTGTGTATGGACTTACTTACACTGCCTGGAAGTTTTCCCAGAGGGGAGATATGAGCAGAGAGTATGATTAAAACTCATCCTTTAAGAATTTTAATAATCCTATCAAAAAGCCTTTTGAATTCCTCATGTATTGACATGTGTCTCCCTACAGACATGCCAACGAAGATAGAATCTGTCCTGTCTTTTTACGTCCACGTGTTGGTGACTTTCACTGCATTATAACCTCTCATTAGCAAACACTCTAGCTTCATTGGAAGGACTGCTTTGCTGTTGTGGCCCAAATCATTGTGTCAGTGACATCTCATGTGTCCCATGTGTATTCGTGTCCTTCACATATTTCTGAAAGTACATTATGGGGTTTTCCAAGTTCAAATTTCTTAAACCATATCATCCCTCTCCCCCAAATAATGCTGGCAGTATTAGCTAAGATATTAAGTTCTCTTGCTCTGGGGGCAGGAATTTTAGAAAGGCTGTGGGAAACCACTTCCTATCTCAGCATTCAAAGATTCTGGCTTTCTTTAGTCAGTGACCGGGGGAACGTTTATTGTTTACTAAATGCAGCTTGATAGAGAAAAATCTTTCAAACTACAGAATCCAGGGGATGACAAATAAGACACCCATCTAAGTTCTAATGCAAATGAAGACGAGTTGTGTTGCTAGGACTGCATATTCATTTCTCCACCAAAGAATGATTTATTCAGCCTCCACTGGGTGTCTGGCATTGTCCCAGATACTCTGGAAATATAGGCAAATAACACATGGTTTCTATCCTTGAGGAGCTGCCAATTTAGGAGGGGGGAAATGTGATATATAATTACATATATGTAGCATATAATTATATAGATATATTCAGCAGTCTTTTCAATATATTGAGTACAGTGCAATAAAAGTGAAAAGAGTTTAAAAGAATTTTTCAAGTTGAGACCAAGTCTGGTTTTAATGGCCTCACCCAAAGCGCTCTCCAGGTAATCTCCACTCAGATCTGCAAATCAGGGAAGGCATTCTCTGGACCCGTGGTCGTTCAGCAATGGCCTACTTTTTTACTTCTCAAAGGGTGTTTGGAATTTCTACATCCTTTGAGAAATTCCTACAAAAATCAAAGCAGGGATGGAGGTTTAGAGATTCAGAAAAAGATGTCCCAAAGTGTGGCCTTTGGCACCCTGAGCACTTTGAATTGAAGAGAATGTTCAGGCTTCTGAAGCATAGCCCCTTCCTGCCTTGCTCTTGCACTCCTGTCTCCTGTATCCCTTTGTCCATTTAGTGAAGTCACAGCAACAAAAATCCTCCTTCTTCAAGGCTGCTCACCGAGACTAGACTCCCTCTTCCTCGAGGCAAGCCAAGGCACTTACAAATCTATCTCCCATTCTCTGCTGGTTTGAACGAGAGCAGTGCACATAGGCTAATATATTTGAATGTTTTGTTCCCAGTTGTACTGTTTAGGAGGGATTAGGAGGCGTAAGTAGCCTTGTTGGAGGAGGTATGTCACTAGGGCATGGACTTTGAGTTCAAAATCCCATGTCAGGTCCAGTCATGCCTTCTCTGCCTGCTGATCAGATGTAGGCTCTCAACTCCGTGCTTCAGCGGCATGCCTGCCTGCTTGCCGTTGTGCCTCCCAGCATGATAATCATGGCCGACTTCTCTGAACCCTTAAGCAAGCCCCAATCAAATGCTTTATTTTATGAGCTGCCTTGGTCATGGTGCTTTGTCACAGCAATAGGAGAGCAACTAAGCCACCTTCTCATGTTTTTCTTCTTAGGAGAGTCATAAAGAAATCATCTCTACACCGTCAGATAGGTCACTGCCCTTTCCTTAAGGATCCTGCTCTTTTACCGGTGGGGCAACAGCTACACAGAAAGGTTAGAACATTGGTTACATCCAGGCCTTCTTTGGTTTCTCTCATTGGTCCATCACCATTAGAGCACACCCTTTGATCTAATCATATTTCCCATAAATATGCATTCTTCACTACACATAACCATAAAATTAGTTCCCTGGGATTCTCAGTCTCCATTTCTGAAGGGTTCAATGCAAGATCGAACTTTGGCATAAATCTGTCATGCTTTAGTTTTGCTCCTTTTTTAGAAAAAAAATGACATTGATAATCCTTTGTGATGGACTGGGAGATTACAACACTGTTTTGTTCCCATCATGGCAGGGCTAACGATTTGAGAATTACTAAACTTCCTTTGTGCCTGAGAGACCACTACTAGAGACTAGGGCAACACTTCACATCGGCCTGCATGAAGTTCCGCAGAGAATGTTCTAATTTCACTAATGGAAGACAGTCAGACTTGACTTATCATGGATGCATTTTGTGTGTATAATCTATGGACCCCAAATTTCCTCTTAGGAAGGCTGTAGTAGTAGATAGCATGTAACTAGAGCTCTCTGAACATATCTGTGGAATCTTTATCCTACATCAGACTCCAGTGACATTTGGCAAATATTAAAATTCCATATCCCATTTACATTTCTCAGAATAAAATGTTTGTATATTGATGCGAACTGAAATTAGAGTAAGAAGGAATATAAGAGGAATAACTTAGAATACCAAAGTATAATCGCATAAAATGTATAACCAAATGCAGAAGAAAAGGAAACCCTTGGATGGCCAGTTTTATACACAGTGGGCCGCTGCTGAACCTTGAAGAACTGGGTTTCCTGCCTCCTTTTTTCTTCACATAAATAGGATTCTTTGGATGGATTTTTGCTTTCACAATGTTGTGGAATCAAACCAGGGCCTTTCCCATGCTAGCAAAATGATCTACCACTGAGCAGTACCCCCACCCCCAAATTAATTTTCATACAATAGCCTTTTTATTATTTTAGTAACATTTATTCATGTACATATTCACAGGGACATTATTTATGCATATATTCACAAGGCTATCTGTATGTATATGTATAAATACGTGTGTGTACGTGTATATGTATTGTATGTATATACATATGTATGTATACATGTTTACACATACACACACACAGGGGTGGGAGTCAACCACTTTGCATGAGTCATTTTGTCTTTCTGCCATGTGGGTTCTGCAGATAAAATCAGGGCATTAGGCTTGGCAGCAAACTCCTTTGCCCACTGAGCCATATTACTAGCCCATCACGTGTTAATTTCAAGCTGCAGACCATTCCTTGGGAGAAGAATCAAGTAATTCACCAGGAAACAAAACCAGTCAAGATGTAGCTTATAGAACTGCTGCAAAGAGTCCTGAGGAGTCTGAGGGCCTGAGAGAATAGGCTCACAGACCTACTGATGTAACCCAAATAATGTTACTTCCACTATGTTGGTTCTGATGAGAATGACCACCTCGATAGCACTGAGAAAGGGTCTCAGGTACCCAAAATTACTTTAGAGTTTCCCCCATATTCCACCATCCACCCCACCAATCCCTTCAGGGTTGTTCATATATTCTAGAACACTACTTTTGTTGCGCTTTTCTGTTCTATCATATAGGCTTTGGAGAGCTTCTCCACTGAAATGATCACACCTAGAATTACTTTTGTGAGTAATCTATGCCATAGCTCTTAAAGAAGATAACTCAAAGAATACATTTATGGCGGTGTCAGATCCGAGTAAATACTCCCTAAGCAGTGGACACTGTCTGGTAACTTGCCAAGAATTTTCAAGCCAATCTCTAGTCACCAGATCTTCAACAACACAATTGGACGGGGATTATTGTTCTGTTCTACAGACAAAGAGACTGAAACTAAATGTTACTGAGAAACTTGCAGCAAAAATCATCTAGACATCAATTCTAAGTATTATCTTAAGGACAAGCAAAAGCCAGTTTAAAGATCTTGGGAAGGAAGTGTTAGGGATAAAACGCAGGGCCTTGTACATACTGAGCTAATACTTTAGTCCTATGCTATAGCCCTGCTATAAATATCTATCTCATAATTTATTAAACCCAAATTATTATAATCTGTTTTTCACAAATGAGAACAAACTAAGACCCGAAGTTTTATCCATTATCAACTCAAGTCCAGGGAGGAGGCAACTGTGATGACAATTTTGGTGTTAACCTGATCTAATCCCCCAGCAAATAACTCAAATATGTATCTGGATACTTCTGGAAAGGTATTTTCTGGTTGTGATTAGAATCCATAATCAATAGACCTTAATAACAAATTTTCCTAGAGAGTCTCCACAAGCCTGCTCAGTTAACAGGTCTTAAGAGCAAGCCCACGGTTTCTATGAGAAGAAAGAAAATCCACATGGGTAGCAGCATGGTCGCAGACCTGGGAAAGCCAATCTCCTTCCTGCATGGGAGTATTAGCCTCTTCTCCCATGGGAGTGGCCAAGATGCCCCTCCCCCTCCATGAGACTTACATCCATCTCCCTCACAGGCCAGAAAGCCTGATTCTATCATAAACCCATTCCATAGCTTCCAGATTTTCCCACTGAGCCTCCATATCATGGGAGACAATTCCTTGATGAAGATACCCTAATATTTATCCCCTTCTAGTCCCATTTCTTCAGTTATGCCTTGATCTCCATGTTAAGAGACACAGTTCAGCTCTGAGTTACTATTGTCATGGCAGCCATCTCTCACTCAGGCTATTGGATCACGGCTTTGTCTGAGCATCAGAACTCAACTTAGCAGCTTCAACTGTATTCCCCATGAATCCATAAAGATGTCTTAGTTAGAGTTTCTATTGTAGTGACAAAACACCATGGCCGTAAAGCAAGTTGGGGAGGAAGGGTTTATTCACATTATACTTCCACATTGCTAATTACCACTAAAGGAAGTCAGAACAGGAACTCAAACAGGGCAGGATCCTGGTGGCAGGAGCCAATGCAAACAACATGGATGAGTGCTACTTACTGGTTTGCTTTCCCCAGCTTGCTTACCCTGCTTTCTTATAGAGCCCAGGGCTACCAGCCCAGGGATGACATCACTCACCATAATCTGGGCCTTTCTCAATTGGTCACGAATTGAGAAAATGCTTTACAACTAACTGGATATCATAGAGGCATTGCTTCAACTTGACACAAAAAACCAGCCAGTACAAAAATATGCTTGTATGTACATGGCTCTGCTTTTGTTCTTCTCCAGACACTGGTAATGACACTGTCCCAGCAAAGGACCAAGATCTTAAACATCATTCAATAGGTACAGCTTCTAAAGAGGTCAGATTCTTCCTGATGTCAGGAAGAATTCTCTGTGCAACAAGAGAAGTCTAAAGATAGAATGGGCTCATCCAAGAGATGGAAGGTTCTCCATCTGTCAAGATAGGCTAGCCCAAGTTCAAGTCTCCTAACAGGGAAGTTAGAATTCAGTTGGATGTGAACTTAAGTTGACAAAGCCTAAACTCCCTTATTCGAAAACCACGTTCCTTGGCAATTTACATCATTTCCATCATATTCTAAGTTGTTGATAAGATTGTCCTCAAATGACTGAATATGTTCACACTTGGACCTTTTGCAAAATCATAAATAAGCCAACAAAACTGTTTCCTTTTTCTTTAAGCCTTCCACCAGGATACATGAGATGTATAAAGAAATACATAATACATGCCACTTAAACCAAAGTCAGTTTTCAATGATTTATATTGAAATCTGTACCCAATGGAAATCTGGAAAGGGCCAGCATATTTTTGTTTGTTTGTTTGTTTTTCTTTGAGACAAGGGCTTACTGTATAGCCCTGGATGATCTGGAACTTGTTATGCAGACCAGGGGTGGCCCTCAAACTCACCAAAACAGCCTGTCTCTGCCTCCTGAAAACTGTAACTAAGAGCATGTACTTTTAGTGACCCACCATGTGTCGCCAGGCCAGAATCTTTTAATCAACAGCTTCTATGACGGACTTTTTGTGAGGAGCATAATCATGACTTAAAATGAGTCTACTCCTTAAATAAAATTCTGACCCCACTCCCTTTAAATAAAAATCTCTACATTAAATTTATTATATTCTTAATTAAATGGAGTCAACAAGAATTAGCATAAAATTTTCTATTTAATTTTCCCCTGGGTCTGTAAAGTTCAAGCCATTCAAGCAAGAATTGGGCAGCTGGGGATAGGGAACCTGAAATGACCCTATCCTATAGCAATACTGACGAATATCTTGCATATCATCATAGAACCTTCATCTGGTGATGGATGGAGATAGAGGCAGAGACCCACACTGGAGCACTGGACTGAGCTCCCAAGGTCCCAATGAGGAGCAGAAGGAGGGAGAACAAGAGCAAAGAAGTCGGGACCACGAGGGGTGCACCCACCCACTGAGACAGTGGAGCTGATCTATTGGGAGCTCACCAAGGCCAGCTGGACTGTGACTGAAAAAGCATGGGATAAAACTGGACTCTCTGAACATGGCGAACAATGAGAGCTGATGAGACGCCAAGGACAATGGCATGGGGTTTTGATCCTATGCACTCTGCTGGCTTTGTGGGAGCCTAGCCAGTTTGGATGTTCACCTTCCTAGATATGGACGGAGTCGGGAGGACCTAGGACTTTCCACAAGGCAGGGAACCCTGACTGCTCTTTGGACTGGAGAGGGAGGGGGAAAGGAGTGGGGGGAGGGGGAGAAGGGTGGGAGGAGGGGGAGAAGGGTGGGAGGAGGGGGAGGGAAATGGGAGGCTGGGAGGAGGTGGAAACTTGTTTTTTTTTTCTTTCATTTTCTCAATAAAAAAAAAGATTTAATAAAAAAAAAAAAGACAATGTTACTGCACGTAAATGCTCTCATGGTACCTGAACCAGTGCTGCAATAGCCCCTGTCTTTGTTAACAAAACCTGTCCAAAGCAGAGGGATCAGTGTACTGTTGATCCTGAAATTGCCCAGGGGCACTGCCAGTAAGGCTGTTTTGTGACCAGCCAATATTTATTTTATTTTTAAATGATTTATTTTATTTTTGCTGTGTGTGTGTGTGTGTATGTATGTGTAGTATATGCAGGTGTCTGTGTAGAGGCCCTAAAAGGGTTTCACATCCCGTGGAGCTGGAGTTACAGGTATTTTCAGCCAGCAGATGTTTTTGCTGGGAACTAAACTCCTGGCCTCACAATTGAGCAGCAAGCGTTTGTAACTGCGGAACCATTGCTTCAGTCTCAGCCAGTATTTAGGCAGTTTGAGTCCAAAGGGCATTGAGCGAAAGGAAAATGACCTTTGTGAGGAAAGCCCAGAAATTTTAGGATGCTAGGGATGAGGCCTAAGCCACATGTCTCCTTCTCGTGAGCTGTGCATCATGGCTGACCAAAGAGGGAAAGGGACTGTTTTTAGTTGTGGTTTTAGTTCAAATAAGAATTTTCTTTTAACATTCTTTTTATTTATTTTTTGTGTCTTTCACATCATGCATCTCGATCCCATTCATTTCTTGTCCCTTGGTTTCTAGATTCTGCTCTTGCAACCTGCTCCCTGGCTTAAAAAAAAAAAAAGTAAAATAAAATTAAAAGGAAAAGCTCGCCATGGATGCTGTAGTGTGACATAGTCAGTCATGCAGTATATAAACCCTTTTATATATCCATGTAAAACTTTGAGATGGCTTTAATGGAGCAGACCTGAGAAATGTTTGCACGGAAGCAAGTATGTTTGCCATTCGTGCAGGTCATGAGTTGGTAGTTCAGGGAGACTTTATGAAAACAGCCAAATGCTAAGAAGCTGGGGTCCAATCTGGACTACAGACCTGGAAGATTTACTGTCAGGTTTTGGATGGATGCATCCAGATATTGGCTTATTGTAAAAATAAAGTTAAGGAAAGCAATGATCTCATTAAAAATAAATAAAGCATATATATATATATATATATATATATATATATATATATATATGCAACTAAAAAGGAAAAGAGAATGAATGAAATAGTTCAAATAAAAATTTAAAACGCCATGAACTAGTTCAACACAGGACATGCTACACTGAGGACTGGGTGCTGGATTATAGAGCAGCAGCCTCAAATTCTGAGTCCAGGTTCATGTACCTGTGACATCATAGGTAGTTTACCTAGCTTCTTTGGTTTAAATGTCTCAACATCAGCTACTACTTACCCCAAATTTCCTTTTCTGAAAACATTTTTTGCAATTCTACTATTATTACCTTCCTTTAAAAAGTAGTAATAGTTAATCCATTTCATAGATGAGGAGGTCAAGGAACAGAGAGCAGTCTGCCCTCGGCAGTGGCACTGAGCAAGAGGAAGTAACCATCCAACTCAGTCATAATCACCACGTCTTTGAGCTAAAACCTGCGCAGTGAGTTAGATTTTTCTCTCAATGCCCTGCAGCTGCTGTGTGGGGCAGTCTGAAAGACTAGGCTCAGAAAGAATGTCCGCTTGAAGAAACAGCTTTGAATATGCAAATTAAATGTCATCTCTATGTTCCCAGGGCACATATGGCAATAAGTCATGAGAAGACAAGGCGTGAACGCCCTGACTTTGGCACTAACCATGCTTCTGGGATCAAGAATACAAGCCATCTTTAGCTTGCATTATTTTGCTTGGTTGCTCTAACTTCGAGATCAAGAGTATGATTGATCCCCTTCATGTGACTCTAAAGCTGCATCATGGTGAGCATTTAGAAAATGTGGTGTTTAGGGCTGCATAGAGACCTTGGTCCATATTCCCAAATATTGCTTATAAATGTTCTTTTACATTTAAAGGGGGATATGATATAGACATGAATAATTTGTATTGGTATGGATCTTGGTTTATTGATACAAATTTAAGGTCAATTTTGTTATATATATATATATATATATATATATATATATATATATATATATATGTTTCTGCTCTTGATTAAGGTATTGTGTTTGTATAGCTCATTTAAAAATGTAATGTATAATTAAGAAATATAGGTTAATAGATAATCATCTATAATAGTCAAGACTGTAGTAATGTTAGGTTTTCTAGATAAATAAAGATATATTTCAGTTAGTTAGGTATTCTTCAAATCTCTCAGAGACCTTCAGAATACGGCATTAAAATGTTTTAAAAATTTAGGACTTTCATGACAGTGAGACACAACTGCTCCTGGCAGCACCAGCTACTTCAAGAGGAAAATAGGCATCAAAGTGGCTCACTATGGGGTTGGTTAGCCATTTGAGCAAGAAACTGCTCTTGTCTGGACACGCAGGACCCACATAGAAATGATTGCTGACCATGCCTAGACGATCCTTCGGGGTTCCTCCTTCATGGAAAAGTCTGCTGGATACTATGGGCCTGTAGGCTGAAAGTGGATGCCCCAACGGTACAGAAAAACTTTGGGTGACTGTCCAGGCAGTGAGATGTTTTTGACAATTCTAGAGTTTGGGAAGTTGCTTACAATGTACTTCCTGTTTACTTAGTAATATTATACCCTTTTGGAGTCTTTGATGGAGTTGAAGAATAGCTACTTATAGTTATAGTTTTTCTTAGTTATGATAAAAGATACAGTAGATATAAATATTGTAACTGTAATTCTTGCTAGAATTTTACTATGTAAAAGCCTTCCTTTTTGTTTAAGCAGAAAAGCAGATATGGTGTAGGAGGTCCTTCTTTCTGTGTGTTGCTTATATTGGTTAATGAATAAAGAAACTGCCTTGGCCTGATAGAGCAGAACTTAGGTAGGTGGAAAAGACAGAACTGAATTCTGGGACGAAGAAAGCAGAGTCAGAGGGATGCCATGGATCCACAGCTAGAGGTAGACGTGCTGAAACTTTTCTGGTAGGCCACAACCTAGTGGTGATATAGAAATGGGTTATATAAATATGTAGTAGTTAGCCAGTAAGAAGCTAGAGCTAATGGCCAAGCAGTGTTTTAATTAATATAGTTTCTGTGTGGTTATTCGGGGATAAGCTAGCTGGGTGACCGGGACAAACAAGCAGCCTCCTTGAAGCATTTGAGAGCATCCTTCCTGATATGTTCTGCCTTGTGTATCCATGCAAGATACCTTCCTGTTAGGTATGGGGAGGCTGTGGTGGGGGCTCAGGCTGACTGTTTGTGAATTGCTGTACTTGCATGCAGGACTTGCTCCTGTCTGTGACTTCGGGTTTTCACTAGGGGTTTTGGTGGGTAGCCCCTTTGAACATGAAGGGACTCGTGTAGTACAGTAATCCTCGGAGGACCCAGCTCCCTGACATTCATGAACCCATTTTCCCTCACACCCACCTTTCTCTACTTTCTCTTTTCATCTTGCTGCACTTCAGGGATCATGGGGCAAGCATGCACACGCAGAAGGAGAAAGAGACCCATGATGCAGCTGCACAGCAGCTGGGCCATATGTAAAAGAAGAACCCTGACCCACGGAGTGCCGCTTCCTGCTCAGGAAGCCACCCCTCAGCTCCAGTAAACAAGCCAGGAAGGCAGCCTGCTGTAAATCAGACCTGTGAGAAGCCTAGACTGCTGTCTCTGGTGACAGTTCAGGTCAGAAACAGGAACTTCTGAAGCAATCATCTCCTTGGTCAGGCCTTAATTAACAGCTGACAGCTTCTCCATTTTCCCCCTTCTAACTTCAAACTAATTGGGAAATGTGGGGTACATCTCTAAACAATACAGGGGATCCTCTCTTGAGGGGCTGTTCTCTAGCTTTCTAGGTCAGCAACCTCTAGAAAGCAATCCTTGAGCCTTCTCCTTCTGCTGGGGAGCTTTGTACCCCCTTTGACTGCCTTTGACTCTGCTCCACATGACAAGTGATAGTGGCTGCTCTCTTTGCAGTGATCTCTGAATAAATTGCATTGCTTGTTCTCATTTGGCTACTCTTCATTTATTTTATGTATATACAAATATATGTCATCAATATACAGAGTATATATATATATACATATACACACATATGTCTTCACTCATAGCTAATGCATATTTAATATAACTAGTAACTCACTTTCTTCCATTCTTTTCTTTAAATATATTCCTTGTAAGTTTTATTTCAAGATTAGTTTTAACATTCACACAGAAAACTATAGATTTTTTTTAACATTTCCCCAAATAATTGCCTGTTTAAAATCTATCCATTCTTTAAGAATCTAAAAACACTTCACATGCTGCTAGAGATGAGCACTGTGTAGTTGACAAATGCTGAGTTGAGAGTGGAAAAAAAATGTTTGTATTTAAACCCAGCTCTCCTATCCTATATGTCTCAGGCAAATGATCTAATCTCTCTGAACCTACAGTATCCTATCTGGAAAAATGAAGGCAAATCCATACCCATGCAGTTATGGTAAAAGTGTAATTCAGGGACCGATACTGACGGAAGCACCTGTCACAGATGGGTGGTCAACATGTACATATGTATGTTTGTATGATCTCACATGTTGTTTCTGTATGGAACAGTACAGGTGTGTGTATGCCACAGTTCAGGGGTAGAAGTCAAGGGACAAGCTTGGGTGCTGGTCTTCACCACCCACCATGTTTGAGGCAAGGTCTCTTGTTCATTGCTGCAAATGTCAAATTAGCCAGTCTAAAATCTTCCAGAGGGATTCTCCTGTCCCGCCTCCATGTCTCCAAAGGAGTGCCTTCTACCCTTCTGACTTTACATTAGTTCGAGAAACCACAGCTCAGGTCCTTAAAGATTGGGCTTCAAGAAACCAAGGGCGTTTTTCCTGAATCAGCCTCCGAGTCTTATGATTCTATTTAAATGCATGCAAAGTAATAGCAAGCAATGAGAATGGGGGTGGCAAAGCACTAGGATTAGTGGGTTCTTATTCAAATGAGAGTGGAGATTCTACAATTGGTTGGCTCTGCAATAGCTGGAAAATGCTCATCTGTATTAACTTTAATAATTCACCTTCGCTGAACCTCAGGCTGCCAAGGAGGGAGCAGCAGTCTCTGGCCAGCCACAACCACACAAAACCATTGCCCTTCACCTGTGTTCAATGGCTGGTGAGCCTTAAAGCTGAGAAAGTGAGTCAGCCAATGACAAAAGAGTCTGAAATCTATTCTCACACATTTTCCAGAGAAGACTGGGTCTCTTTCAAAAGCTCTAAATAGACACTACCACCAGGAAATCTGGAACGTGGAAATTGCAAATGCATGTTCGTTGTGTGCACAGAATTATTTTTTTAACAATGTGCATACTAACTACTGGCGTGGGTCAGGGTGCTTTAGAAAATTGCATACTTAAGGCCACTCAATGTTAAGTTGCTTCATAAAAAAACTACACAGATTAATCAATCGATGAAATGCATTTCAAAGATGAGTAAGAGGGCCAGCTTCCTCTCACAGTAAGGTCCCTGACTTCGAAGTAGAACTGGTAAGTTTGAAAGGTGCTGGGAAATGTATAGACCCTTTCTTATCAACCCAAGGAGACTGGAAACTCCCAGAAAAAGCTGGAGGCAGCTAGGAAGCACCAAGCAGAGCCCATTCTAGAGAGCAAGGTGATGAGAGTGTCACACAGCTAGGTCACAAGTCGCTGCTGTGCCTGGAGGCTAGGCACAGAGCTAGGCACCATCCACAGCCCTGCTCTAAGAAATGGGATGGCCAAGCAGAGATGGCAGTTAAAATGTTTCTCACAACCCTTCCCAAGGCATACCTTCCCTGAATTTCCTTGCTCTGCTTTCTTGGAGTGTTCTTTAAACAAATAGGTAACATTTTACCTTTAAGAAGTAAGTGTTTTATGCCTAGTCTGAAAAAAAAAAGTCCTCTGAATAAGCAGCATCTATTTGCTTCCATTTGCCTCAAGTTAATTTTTAGACGACATCTTATAATTCCTGACACGGCTGCAGCCTTCTCATTCCAACAACCTGATGTGCCTCTTTGTTATGCACTTTGTGTCATTAACGTGCAGGCAGGACAGAGCTCAAAGGTAGGCACATAATAACAGGGGGAAACATCGTAACACTTCATGCATGTCAGAGTGGAGATGCATTTTGGTTATTATCCAGCTCAAGTCTTACAGACCACCAAATAGAAGCTCAAAAGCCTCATCTTCCAACTCATAATCCACTGTATGTGTTTCTGTGGTACACGTGAAAGCTGAGCAAAGCCAAGCCCTGAGAAATCAATATGCTTCCGAAAAATGCATTGTTCCTTAAACCTGGACATAAGAATGAGCACACTCAGTTACTGACATCATGAAGTGGGTGGGATTGTTTTTCAGAATAAACCAGCTCCATTGAATGGTTTAGCCAACGGTGCCATGAGACTCAAGAAAGAGGTGGGCAGATGCTGGATTTCACAGGATGGATTTGATAACATCGACACAGTGGACATCCACCGTTTGGGTAAAAAGGGTTCTCATAAAATGGTCAGAGAAAGAAAAGTGACCTCACCCACACCAGAACACATCTGGTTTAGCTCAAACTGCTACCCAAACCACTGGACACATTAGTGCCAGACGTCAGCTATAAACCCATGCTCACTACACCAGTGGGTTTGTGCAGTATTTTTTCAGAAAATTGTGCAAGGAAAAGGAACCAAGCTGACTGAAGTGTCACTGTAGCCATTAGAATCAAGGTAACCGGGGTCATTGCAAACTATCTAAAGAAGGTAACATGGCGGGAGGGAAAAGGAACATGGTATCAGGCAGGAAGTGCATGAGAAAATCTGGGAGCTGAGACAGAGCCAAACCTGCAAGCAGCAAGTGACCCATCAAATGTGAAAGCTGACCTCAAAGTGTTTAAAGCCAGCTTTCCCAGAAGCCTTGCATGTTAGGACACAAGGAGAAAGAGACAGCCATAGAGTATGTATCCATGATGGACAGATGCAGATATAAGTAGTAGAAAACTATTGGGTGAAACAGAAACTACAGCTGATGGATCAATTGATTGGTTAGGGTCTTGTTTTTCAGGCATGGTCTCCGGTAGTCCAGATTGAAACTCACTAAACAAACAAGTATCACCTTCATTCCTAATCTGCCTCTCGTGTGCTTAGACCACAAATGCTCACCACTTAATCCAGAGCAAAGGCCAAACATTTCTGTCCTCAAAAATTCAGAAAAAAAAATAGCCCACAGTTTTGACTATAAGTTAATTACAGCAATTGTTAATAATTAAATTTAGTTCTTAAGTTTTATTCATTATTACATGCCCCAATAACTCATATCAAGTGTCTAGTGTTTTAATAATGCTATCATTTTTAGCTGACTACCGGAAGAAACCATTTCTTTGGTCAGGCTTTATAGGTTACCTGTAGTATCCTGCTTGGGCAGGGAATAGCATATCAGCTATGTCTTTGGATCCCTCATCAGAACCAGGGCTAAGTACCAGAGGAAGACTTAAGAAGTACTTCTTAAATGCTAACATGCTAACTGAGAGTGAGCCGTGATCTAACCAAACAAGAAAAGGGAAGAAAAGAGGTCTCCAAAATGAATCTCCCCAGAACTTTTTACCCTGGCAGTTTGCATGCAACGAATAAAACCCCGGCATCAAATCAAAGCCACATTTGAAAATCAAATGAGATCTGAGTTTTTATTGGAAGGACTTGGATCTATGGGTCTACGACTGTGTGAAATACGACCTGTGTTATCATCAGCCAGAGCCTGAGAATATTGGGGAAAGCCCACAATTAGACAAAGCAGACTGAACGCTGCCTCCCAGAAAAATGAAGCGCCTTAGAGCATTTCCAATTTCAAAGCAAACATCATCATTCAGGTTAAAAACAAAAGCACAAGCCCTCCAGCTTTCATTGCTCATGCTGCGCATTAAGCTTGTCATATTAACAGACATTTCCTAAGTTCAATCTTTACTCATTCTATTATTTGTTGTATACCTGCACTATTTAAGGGCAATAAATATTTACTAGTGAAGAAATGACTGGGGTAACAGATATGAACATCAATCGGGGGAAAAATCACACTTAAAAACTTAATATTTTCTCTTTGAATGGCAACTGGGAAGAAACTAGCAAGACGGAGAGGGGGTAGGGGAAAGAGAACAATTCAGCTAGAGAGCAGGAGGGGGAGGAGAGGAATTAACAAATCTTTGGAAAATAAAGCTGCATAATCTGCTATATTTCAGGCTCCCTTTATCCTCCAAATCCTCCATCTTTGTTTAAGCTATGAACAGACTATAAAAACCAGCTCATTGGCTTCCCCATATTGTTCGCCTCCCTGCACAAATCAAAGCTCTGACTGAAAAGCTGATGATAAAAAGAAGAGGAAGAAGAGAATCCCCATCCCCAAACACATGAGCAACCTGCTGGGGTCAAAAAATGGTGATTGTTGCTAATCCTCTCCCTTCTCTTTGGGAAGTAGATCGTCTTTCTAAAGAGCACACACTGGCCCCTGCACGTGTTTTGATGGGGGATTTTCTGCCACACAAAGTGTTTCCTTAACACTGTGGGAGTGGACAGCCATGGCGCAACCCTTTCATATATGGCCATAGCTAAGACCACCTTACGTCGCTCTCATGGATGCTCCTGCTGAATACAATCTAGTCTCAGGACCATCAAGGAACTTCAGAGCCTGTTCCATCTCTTTTGCCTTTGTTTTTTGATGTTTGTAATAAGTCTGGCTTCCATTCAGCAACGTCAGAAAGAAACATATCCTCTCTGGCCTTTTGGCCCCAGCTTTTCTCCCAATGGCTGGCACAGTAGGGGAATTCTGAGATAGCCAACCTGTGTGCCGTTCATAGTTCAGGAGCTTTGTAAGCCTTCAGCTCAAATCTGAGAGCCCCCTTTTTACGGCCACGGCTGTAAGAATCTCTGCTCCATGGTAGATATCATTGTTACCAGCAGATACCCCCTAATCTATGCCATCTACTGGAACAGAGATCATTGTCAATCTTTGAATCCTTCAAGCCTAGTCCAATGAGACAAGCATGGCTAAACTTGTAGCACTAAACACCTTACAGGTTTTTTCTATTTTTATATCATCATAGTAGTGTTGTCATTTGGCCCCAGCCTCTCAGACCCGAAATAATCACCCGAAACTATATTGGAAATGTAGATTCCAGAGGAGAAGTCAATTGCATACTGAGGGTAGAGTCAAGGTTTAAATTCAAAGGTGACTTCAGAGCCTATTCACTTTCATCTTTCACAACTTTCTCACAATGGGCAGAGAAATCAGGACAAGTTTGTGGGGAGCCGCCCATTGTTCTCATGCCTGACATCCAGTGCCAAGCTCCTGTGACCTCACTGTGAGGTGTTCTGTCCCCCTGCTCTCTGAAATCTTTAGTTGCTTATGAGCCCCACTGACTGCCAAAACCCTTGCCCCACAGAGTTCAAGTGACTTTTTAAAGGCCATATAGTATCAAAAGCAGCCCTGGCTTTAGACTTCAGCCTGGACATTTTTTTTTTCTTCATGGGATGTAGAGGGACTTAGAATTTGCAAGGGCGAAGGAAGAAAGGGGGAAGAGAACAAAAAATGAGCAACTGATCTGGGTTCACCAAAGAAGTGTGACAGGGACGGAGAAGGAGGAATAGGAGGAGGAGAACAATGAAGAAGTGAATGCAGCCTGGACACCTGCACACACAGGTGCAACTGGGAGGGTTGAAAAGAAGGAGGCAGAGTGGATTGTAGCGCAGAGGAACGAATTAGAAATTGGGATGGGGTAGGCATAAAGGGCTTAAAAAGGAAGAAGCAGAGTGGGGTGGAGTGAAGAGGAACCGAGTAAGGTGGAGTGGAAAGAATAGGGTGGGCAGAGTGGAGTGGGGAGGATGGGTTGGCATGAAAACAGCCCATTTCCCACTTGTCGTAGACTGTCCTGTTTCAACTTGCATCCTATTTCAATTCATGCTACTCATTAGAAGTTAGGCTGTGGGAACCATCCATATGTTACAGCTCTACGGTACCAAGTGATACTGGAGAAGATGAGACCTCTTTGACGGGAATCATAAAAGACACCAGATCACCCTCCCCCATTTTCCTCCGCATTGTTCTCACTGTCGACACATGCATAAGACAGTCATGTAAGCACACAGAGATGGTAGCCTCCTCCACGCCAGGAAGAGGGTCCTCCTCCTGAATCAAATTAGCCAGAAGCTTGATCTGAAACGTTTAGATAAATGTCTGTCATTTAATGCACCCATCTGTGGAACTCTTGTGCCTTCCTCAAAGGTCTGACCTCCTCTCAACCTCAGCTTCCAAATCTCTTGGTTTCGCCTAGGCTATCTGCAACCTACACCGTAAGAGACGTGTTTGCCCAACAGTGTCATCCTGATGCCGTTCAAAAGCAGTGTTTCAGGAAAGCCACACACTATAAATCCAAGATACCTGGAGCATATCCAAATCCCTTCTCAAACCCCATCCAGTTGCCCTTGAAAAGCTGTGGGAGAATTCTAAGAAATCTCAACAGGAATTCAGGGTTCCTGCTATGAAAAGTAGGTCCATGCCTTCCATGCTGGTTTGTGTAAAGAATTTCACCCATCAATCTCCGCCACTTAGATGCCAGTCTAATTATGGATTTGAACTGGCTGCATATAGAGAAAACCATTCTGTCTCTGTACTAACAGTTGTTTTGAGACTCCCGCCTTGTGGTTTCAGCCCCACCCTTGCCTCTTTCAGAGGTTTTGGGGTTGGTGGGAGCTCTCTTGTACAAATGCAAATACGATTATGAGTTATGCATCTTGGTACACCCTAAAAGGGTAACAGACAATGCTATTGCACTCACAGTAACAATGCCTTCCATGGCGTCCCCTGCAGAGCTTCAAATGTTTCTTCATTAGTGTGGATTTGATCACAGTGCTCTTTGCCACTATAGCTTCTATTCCTGAGCACAAGGAAACTGTGAATTCTATACACTGTGTGATTATTAACCTACAGCCAGCAAATCACAGCCACCCCGTACACTATTTTAAACTAATTTAATCCCTCATTAATAACTTTAATTATTATGCACTGATAGAACGGGACTTCATCATACAGATAGCTTGAAATTGCCCTGCCAAACTCGTTACCATCCGTGGCTATGGTTCCATAGAAGTCATACTGGAAAGGGCCAAAGAAAAAAACGTTTTATTTTAACAGGAGAAAGCTGAGAGCTTGAATTGATTTCTTATTCAAACATTCACCTGAAGCATCAGCTGGTAGGACCCAAGGTGGGGGACACTTTATGGGATGCTTTCTTCTCTGAGGTGGTGTTTGATGAAACAAAGCAAAGCCAATGTAAGTTAGGGTTTTTTATCCTACTGCACGTACTGGCTTTGTGGGAGCCTAGGCAGTTTGGATGCTCACCTTACTAGACCTGGATGGAGGTGGGTGGTCCTTGGACTTCCCACAGTGCAGGGAACCCTGATTGCTCTTCGGGCTGAC
Organism: Microtus pennsylvanicus; assembly: GCF_037038515.1. Classification (NCBI taxonomy): domain Eukaryota; kingdom Metazoa; phylum Chordata; class Mammalia; order Rodentia; family Cricetidae; genus Microtus; species Microtus pennsylvanicus. The sequence continues at coordinate 53,209,372 of NC_134590.1, read as the reverse complement.
GAGGGAGGGGGACTTGACTGGGGGAGGGGGAAGGAAATGGGAGGCAGTGATGGGGAGGAGGCAGAAATCTTTAATAAATAAATTAATTAATTAATTAAAAAAAAGAAAACCAAATTATGCAAATAAACTCACTTTGTACCTGGGTGCTGCTTCTCTGCATCAGCTGAGGTTTAAGGACAGGAAGAGAGGTTAGGGCAGGAAGATGCTGCACAGGTCACATACAGTTAGAGATCACTTTCTCTAACTGCTCTAACCGGCCCTGATTGGAACTCATTTTGTGAAACTGTTAAAGGAATGAAACTATGAAGCAAACAACATCAGACGCCAGTGCCCCTTTAAATGGAGCAGAGTTCATATAAAAATTTACAGCTCAAAAGGACACTGTCACTAAGACACAAAGGCAACCCACTGACTAGGAGAAGACCTTCACCAACCCCGCAACTGACAAAGGTCTGATCTCCAAAATATATAAAGAACTCAAGAAACTAGACCGTAAAAGGCTAATCAACCCAATTATAAAATGGGGCACTGAGCTGAACAGAGAATTCTCAACAGAAGAAGTTCAAATGGACAAAAGACACTTAAGGTCATGCTCAACTTCCTTAGCAATCAGGGAAATGCAAATCAAGACAACTTTAAGACACCATATTACACCTGTCAGAATGGCTAAAATAAAAAACACCAATCATAGCCTTTGCTGGAGAGGTTGTGGAGAAAGGGGTACACTCATCCATTGCTGGTGGGAATGCAAACTTGTGCAACCACTTTGGAAAGCAGTGTGGCGGTTTCTCAGGAAATTTGGGATCAACCTACCCCTGGACCCAGCAATTCCACTCTTGGGAATATACCCAAGAGAGGCCTTATTATACAACAAAAGTATATGCTCTACTATATTCATAGCAGCATTGTTTGTAATAGCCAGAACCTGGAAACAACCTAGATGCCCTTCAATGGAAGAATGGATGAAGAAAGTATGGAATATATACATATTAGAGTACTACTCAGCAGTAAAAAACAAGGACTTCTTGAATTTTGCATGCAAATGGATGGAAATAGAAAACACTATCCTAAGTGAGGTAAGCCAGATCCAAAAAGAGGAACATGGCATGTACTCACTCATATTTGGTTTCTAGCCATAAACAAAGGACATTGAGCCTATAATTCGCCATCCTAGAGAAGCTAAATAAGAAGGTGAACCCAAAGACAAACATATAGGCATCTTCCTGAATATTAACCTTCATCAGGTGAGGAAAGGAGACAGAGACAGAGACCCACATTGGAGCACCGGACAGAAATTTCAAGGTCCAAATCAGGAGCAGAAGGAGAGGGAGCACGAGCAAGGAACTCAGGACCGCGAGGGGTGCACCCACACACTGAGACAATGGGGATGTTCTATTGGGAACTCACCAAGGCCAGCTGGACTGGGTCTGAAATAGCCTGGGATTAAACCATACTTGCTGAACATAGCGGACAATGAGGACTACTGAGAACTCAAGAACAATGGCAATGAGTTTTTGATCCTACTGCACATTCTGGCTTTGGGGGAGCCTAGGCAGTTTGGATGCTCACCTTACTAGACCTGGATGGAGGTGGGTGGTCCTTGGACTTCCCACAGGTCAGGGAACCCTGATTGTTCTTCGGGCTGATGAGGGAGTGGGACTTGCTCGGGGGAGGGGGAGGGAAATGGGAGGCGGTGATGGGGAGGAGGCAGAAATCTTTAATAAATAAATAAATTTAAAAAAAAAGAAAATTTACCGCTCATAAAGGAGGGACAAATCAGATGAGGCTTCCTGGGCCCTCGGATGCCATGTGTTTTCCTACTTCTGACAAGACTGTAAGGACAGAATAACTGACATCTAACCTGGTCATTCACAATGACAAGGTAAACCAGAGGGCTACAAACGTTAGAACATGTTGTGCATGGTGGCACACGCCTTTAATCCCAGTGCTCAAGAGGCACAGGCAGGTGGATCTTTGTGAGTTAGAAGTCAGTCTGGTTTACATAGTAAGTTTTAGGAAATCCAGGGTTGTATAGAAAGAATCTCCCTTGAAAGAAAAAAAAAATGAGAGAAAGAAAGGGAAAAAAGTTAACACATGAGGAAGATATGTTAAGTTGCATCCCTAGAATGAATTTAAACAGATCACCAACCATTAGGATTTTTTTTTTTAAACAAAAGACTGTTTAAGTTTCAAATAGTACATAGACTGGAATAGTATGTGAAGTTGGAATATTAGTCTTGCATCTGATTTTAATGTAAGTCTGGAAGTTTGTACTTTATTTACTTCAGTTTTACTATTCTTGAATTTTTATTTGTGTGTGTGTGTGTGTGTGTGTGTGTGTGTGTGAGAGAGAGAGAGAGAGAGAGGTGGGGTGCTTACAGAGGTCAGAAGAGAAGATCAGATCCTCTGGAGCAGGAATCCTAAGAAACATGAGCTGTCTGGCATGGGTGCTAGGAACTGAATGCAGGTGCCCTGCGAGAGCAACAAGTGCTCTTGACACCAGAGACATTGTTCTCGGCTCCTGAGAGTTCAGAGGGCACCAATGGGTTCCACCCACGAAGCAGCCTAGACTTTGGGAATCAAGTAGGGGGTTCTACAAGCAAATAACTGGGTTAACAACTTGGGGTTACGCCATCTGCCGCAAAGGGAAGCACTGAGAGATGTCATGAAGAACAAGGGCACTGAATGCAGATTTGTCTGAGAGCGAGAAATTCAGGCTCAGTCGCCTGTGTGACGCATTCATCCAATCAGCTCTGCGGTAATTTGGCGGCCATGTGGAAAGACTGTCTTCTATAAGAGGCAGGATGCTGTCTCTCCCACTGTACACAAACCACCCTAGGCATCAAGGCAATAATTAACTTCATCTTGCTGTTCCTAATTACCATGTTTACATCTCACACGCATTGGCTTATTTCTTAAAAATATTATTATTAGTAGTAACAGATATAATGGATCAAAATCCCAGTGTTTGGGAGAGACGAAGCCGCGGGGAGATGGCACCGTCTTTTAGAGGCAGACTGGCCCAGGAAAAAGAAAATGGGCTTTGGATTGAATAGGAAAACAAAAAAATCACAGCTCAGATTTGACTTGGTCTCAGTTTTCTTATCTGGTGAAGGAGAAGAATTGCTGACCCAGATTAAGGGAGAAGGATTAGCTAGCACTTAGCATAGTCGGTGGCACCTGTCCGGTCCTGCTTCAGCGGTGACTGTTACAACACTAAGGACATCTGATAAAAACGGCTGGTTAAGACAACGTTTAAGAGCCAAGTGTTCGGGAAATCCGTACGCAAAGGGGATTCAGTTCAAGAAACATCTATTCACTCTTGATGATGAAGTAAATGAGCAAATGAGAGAATGGATGAATGTGGCTAACGGAACATGCCAACATTGTTAATCACTAGAAATTTCACAAACTTAATCTCTCATCCCTGGAAGGGTGCCTGGCACTCAGAATTGGTTGAGTTGAAAGAAATGAAACTTCATTAAACTTTTCTCCAGTGGGCATGGGGGGTGGCTCAGTGTATAACATGCTCTCCTGGCAAGCAGGGGGACCACACAGGTAGGCAGAGTGGCCCAGCTGTCATGGGATAAGCTGGCCAGCCAGTCTAACGAAAGCATTGTCCTCTAGATTCAGTTAGACGCCATCCCTCGGTATCCAAGACAGACAGCTCCAAGGGGAAGTCAAGTTTCGGCTGCCACATGCATGTGTACACAAACCCATACACACAGGCTTGACTAATGACATACAACACACACACACTGGCACCTTAGCAAACATTGTTAAATGGAGGATCACTTTTTCCTGTTTTTTTATCTCAACTCACCCTATTAAGAAACCTTCACACGACTGTGTCCTGCACAACCCCTTGCCTCCCATCGGGGTTCCTCCTCCTCTCCCCTCGCTCCCTCTGCCATCACGCACATCGGGTGATATTTCTTGTTCAGTCTTTCTCTCAGAGATGAGGAAGAGTTAGTCTCCGTCTTCTAGGATCTGTGCTGTAAACTGAAAGGCTGAAACTCGGGTACTGAGGGACAGTGAGAGTCGGTGCTAATGTGATGAGCAGACACTAAAGGCAAATGCCTGCTCATACTAGGTCCTTCTTCATTTCACTTGCCACACTGCCCTCAGCCACTTTTCCAGTGTTACTGGACACGTGGCACATAGCGCTGAGGGATCTGGGAGAAGAAAATCTCAAGCTGACACCCAAGGTAAAGCAGCTCTTTATCTGCAGGATGAACTCTATTCCTCTTGTGAGGTTCTCATGTGTGTGGGGGGGGGAGGGAGGAGGGGGGAGGGATCTAGTGTGTTCAGCTGTGCATGTATGTACATGCATATGCATTAGTGTGTACATAAGTGTAGACACCAGAGGATAATCACAAGTGTGTCATATGCCAGGACCATCCACCTTGATGTTCTAGACAGGGTCTCTCCCTTACCTGAAGCTTGCCACAGATTAAACTGGCTAGCCAGTGACCACTAAGAATCATGCTGTCTCTGCTTCCTCAACACTGAGTTTACAAGTGACCACTAAGAATCATCCTGTCTCTGCTTCCTCAACACTGAGTTTACAAGTGACCACTAAGAATCATCCTGTCTCTGCTTCCTCAACACTGAGTTTACAAGTGACCACTAAGAATCATGCTGTCTCTGCTTCCTCAACACTGAGTTTACAAGTGACCGCTAAGAATCATCCTGTCTCTACTTCCTCAACACTGCGTTTACAAGCATGCCATATGCCTGACATTTTAAAATCGGACCTCTGGGGAATCAAACTCTTTTTTGTTGTTGTTGTTTTTGTTTTTGTTTTTTTTTCCTGACTGAACTGTAACCCCAGTCCTTGTCAACTCTTTTAAAAGAGCTGGACCCCTAGGTGGGTTCCAGGACCAGAGGAGAATCCTCTCTGTGCTTAGCGGGCAGAGAGTGGCCCATCTACCCCTTGCTTCTCATTCCCTGCTTCCTCCCTTTCTGATTACAACCTGCTTTGGGTAAGAAAAGTCCTCACTGCCCACTGGCTCCCTCTGCCTCCCTTAAAACATGCAAGAGCTTTGATCTCTGGGAATTACTTCTCTTAAGCCCTTATGGTATGCAGATGCGGCCTCCAAGATTAGAAGCTACCACTTAGCCTTTACGATTTAGACGGTCATTCTTAAATCGATAAAATTAATTTGGATTCTGCTAGACAAAAATCCATACTGGTTTGCGTCAACTGCAAAGACACTTTTGATTTTCACATAACCTATGCAGACTGTTAAGGCTGCCAGAGGTGTTCACGGAGGGAGTGGAAAGTGACAGAAGATGGAGAACATTTGGAAAATTAATGAACAACTGTTAGCAGCATTCAGCGTAGACGTGAATATGTGAGAGGGTAAAATAACATTTGCGAGTCCATATTGAATACATTCCCAGCTTAGATCGTTTGCTTAGGCTTTATGCAAATCTTCTCAGTTCTGGTTGGCTGATACATCTAGGAATTTGGAGTCTTTTAATAAAGGGGGTAGTTTTGAATCCTGGGTCTAATTCTTTTACTGTTTGGGAAAATCTCAATCATGTGAACTATGTCTCCTAACATTTGTGAATAGAGTTCAGAAAAGGCAATTGGGGTGGTGAGAGGGGAGAGAGGAGAGAAAGGAAGTGGGGGGTGGGGGGGAGGGCAGATGGAGAGGAAGGTGTTGGGTGTTAGGAGGGGGAGGAGACCATCTTCTAATTGTCCTAAACAGACCTTATTTAACTAAGCGATCTAATACCTCCCCCAAATTAGGTTTTTACAGAATCTTGATCCCTGTGTTGACTTCAGAAACTCCTTTGGGAGATTTTAACTGCCCTGCATTTTCATGTTGCAGAGAAATTTTGAAGACATGGACAGAAAACACAAAGCCAGGAAAGAAAACAGGGCATTTTTAAAAATGTAATTAATTATTTATTTTACATCCCAACTGCAGCTTCCCTTCCTGCCTTTTCTCCCACTCCTTCCCCCCATGCCCCTTCTGCCCCCTCCTCAACCCACCCCTTTCTCTATATTGTCTCAGACAGTGGCAAACCTGGGCATCACCAAAGCATGGCACATCAAGCTGCCATAGGACCACAATCTCCCGTATTGCAGGGCAAGGCAATTCAGCATGGAGAATAGGTTTCCAAGAGCAAACCAAGGCACCAGGGACAGCCCCTGCTCCCATTGCCAGGAGTCCTATAAGAAGACCAAGCCACACAGCTGTTACATATATGCAGAGGGCCTAGGTCGGTCCTATGCAGGCTCCCTGGTTGTTGGTTCAGACTCTGTGAGTTCCCATGAGCCACACTAGCCATGGATGTGGGTTTTCCTCTCATGTCCTTGAGTCCTCCTGGCTCCTACAATGCTCCTCAGCAGGACTCCCTAGCTCAGTCCAATATTTGGCCCTGCATCTCCAAAACAGGCCATCTTCAACAGCTTAAAAACAATGGATTTTTAAGGAATAATTGAGTTTTATATCTGAATTCAAACTTTCAACTTTAAAATCTACAGTCAAAATGCATCGTGAAAGCATGCATTTATCTCTTGGGTTAATGAGGGAAGCTTAAATGTGCAGCAAAACAGAAAGAATTTTTAGTAACAGAGTCCCATTCGTGTGATTAATGGTAAGACAAAAATGAAGCTTGGCGCTGGAGATGGGAAGGAGTTCCCGGAGATTTTTACCACGAGGCTTCCATAAATATGCCTTTAATAGCAACACGTTATGGTCTCTTCCATTGTAAAGAGATCAGCCAGTTTTGATTCTCTACCTGACAGTTCCTAGCGTTCGTCTTCTGGTCGACAGCCAGCTGTTAAATGTGCCTTTCATCTCATTGCGTTTAGATATATTCCTGACTTTACCCTGCCCCGAACGTGCCACTTGCGAGCCCTGGAGGTTTGCTAGGTGTCTGTCACAGTGAGTTCTCTGGTAACAGTTGCTTAGCTACATTGCAAATCTTTTGTTCTTTGCCATGGATCAATCCCACCAGGCCTCCACTGGTGTGAGCTGTTCTTTTGATTGTCCCTCTACACCCTCCGCTCTTCCCGCTGCTCGGCTCCGCATGCCAGGCGCTAACTCCGGAACGCTCCGCATAGGCTTGATCGTTTTTGTCCCGTGCTAACATGACACTTGTCTAATATATCTTGTGGACTTCTTGAACATAGCCACGCTGGCCGCTCATTCCTGTTGGAGGACTGTCCACCGCATGGCATTTTATTCATGAATATGAATATACATTTTCTTCTATATGAAGCGACACAATTACTGGGTCCTGGGGCCTTGCTGTAATGTACACACGTAGTTTTGCTGACAGGTTGAGAGAATTTCAGCCCTAATGATTACTTGGAATACCTCCGTAATGTAATCCGTGTATTTTATTTATGATTTGAAAAAGGCTTATCCTTCTGATGATAAATATAACTTTCAGTAATGAGAGCAAAATGTGCAGCGCCACCCAGAATTCAATGGCCTGGAAAGATTGTCAGCCAGAATGTGGACGGAAGCCAAGCTTTACCTCTCGGAAGCAATCAGGAACGTAATTTGGTAATTACACGTGGTTATAATCAAGTTGGCCCGGCGCTCCTTAGCTGGTAATCCATATATTTATACACAGAATTACAAGATTTTGACATCTCTAGAGATATTGAGCTTGCTGTTGTTCTAAGACTATCTCAGGTGGGAAAAGAGCATCCCTCCAGGGCAGGCCAGAGAAACAGCTCCTTGTGTGCATGTACCTACCTGGTTTTACACCGGAAGACCTGAGTTTGACCTTGGAGACTCATGTGGTGAAAAGAGAGAACGGAACAACTTGTCATCTGATCTCCTTGTGTGTGTGTGTGTAAATGTAATAAAAATATCTTAAAGCACCATAGACTATTACCTTGTTACTTCTATTTCTCCCAACTAGTTCTTTTTCATTGAATAGATGCATGCAGTACCAGACAAAGGCTATCTATTGGTGATAAAGAGGCAAAACCCACCAAGACATCTCCAAAAACCTACACAGCATGTAAAAATGCAACCAGGAATAGTGCAACATAGCCAAGGAGCATGGCATGCGTGCTGCCAGCCACAGGCAGTCACAGACAAAAAGGAGGGTTTCTTGTAGTGGGAACGACAAATCGGAGAGGACTGTGAAAGCTGAAACCAAACAAACAGAACACCGAGCGAGAACTCGCATCCCATACCCAAGCCCTTCTACCCTCTCAGCCCACATAAAGGGATGCCCCTTTGTTTTGCGTCATCTCTAAGACACATTGACCCTTCAACAAACATTCCCAACCTTGTACATCTTCCTGATGTGCTCAGTCCTCCCCTCCATCCTCAACTCTCTCCTGCAGAGACTAGGCGCATCCTCTCCCTGCTTCACACGTGTGTCAGCCCGTGTGTTCTGCTCACAGCACTTGCCGCAAGAACCCATATGACTTCGGAGGCGGGGATGGCTTGATGGAGTCCAGGTGGACAATCCCTGGCTCAGCTTAGAGACCCAAAGTGGGCAACGACAATTGTGTCCAAGGAGATAGCCGCTTGGGTGGGCAGTGGATGTTGAAATGAGCTGTTTGGGAGTGGTCCCTTCCTCTGGGTACCCCGTAGTAACTAATAATTAGTGTGTTCATTTTATCTCATTAGCCTTCAAGATTTTAAAATATGAAAGGCCTAGAACAAATAAGCAGACCACTTCTTGGACAACGTAACTGGAGACCATTATCTACCTAATGTGTCAAAGACAACATTAAACCCATTTTCCCTAGACTTCTCTGCTCTATGACCTGCACAGTGGCAAGGCTACCAGAAAAAAAAAGCTGTTTAAAAGAGCCTCAGGTGTCTAGATTTGAAGTTGTATGACTCAAAGTGTAGAAAAGAAAGAAAAAAAGTAGACCTTTCGAAAGTTGGAAGGGTGAACACAAAGGGTAGATTCAGAGTTTCACCTCAAAAGCTTGTGTCCAGACCAGGCTCATCTCCCACTTAACTCAACTTGCGAGAAAGCATGAAGTTGCTCTCAGAGTTCGGGGCCTCCAGCACACATGCTATAGATTCCGTAGGCTCAAAGCACACGGGTCTATTTAAGGCCTCAGAGCAGGGCTGGAGAGATGAGTCAGAGGACCCAAGTTCAGTTCCCAGCATCCACTGTAACTCAGAGGATCTACTGCCCTCTTCTGACCTCTGCAGGTACTGCATGCACGTGGTACACTGACGCAAGCAGACAGAACAACCATAGACACCACATAAGAAATAAATAAACCCCCAAACTATTAAAACAGAGCATTTTCTTAAGGTAAGTTCCAAGAAAGCAAACACATTAACTGTTTCCCCTAAGAATCTACTGTGCCTCCCGTGGGAAGCCCTGTTCTAGCCTTTCTCATTGCCCTTGCTCCACCTCCTCTTCTGTTTACCTGTATTTTACCCCTCTGCCATGGCTTTAACCTCCTGAGTGACTTATCTTCTTGGGATTCACAGGACCCTTGTGTCTTGTGAGGCTTCTTAGGATTTCATGTGTTATAATACAGTTACACACATGACATGATCATGCCTACGGGGTCTCCAATATTCCCACTGGAGGCACTAGCACAATTCCTTCTCTCTGACAACAGAGGCACCTGTGACCACACTATGCCTGCTACCTTCTGGGGAGGACAGATCTTGCTGGTTGGTGTTTCTTAAAATAAATGATAGAAAGATAGATAGATAGATAGATAGATAGATAGATAGATAGATAGATAGAAAATGAATAAGTAAATAAAGATAAGGATACTTGAGTTGGCCTGGTGTAAGCAGATGACACTTAAAGTCATAGAATTGAAATGAGACAATTCCTTGCTGTCCTTGACAGAGCAAGTTTCCATGCTATGTAGAGGACACAAAGTAGGCTTTCAACAGTCCCCCACGTATAACCTCAAGCAGGAAATTCTGTGCCATGTGCATGGCATGGCGGTCACAGTCATGCATTCAGGGCAGCTGTGATTACCTGCACAAGACTGGGCCAGTTAAAAATTCCACCATGAAAAGGGGAAAGACTCATGGAGCCCTACTTGAGTTACAGGTGGTTGGTGGCAATAAGGAGAGCTGTTTTTCTTTGGACAACGGGTAAAAACCAATAGTTTACCCATGCCCACTGGTTGACCTCACACCCGTCCACACATGGACAGCATTAATTGGACTCAGTGAGGGTTTTTTATTCTTTTTAAAGAGGACATGAAGTTGGATGAATGATGTGTTAGGGAGATTCTCTGGGGTGTTGCAGAAGGGATGGGGAGTAGATATGATCAAAATACATTGTATCCATGTATGACATTTTCAAAGAAAAATAAATAAATAATTTTTTAATACGTGGATTTTCCTCCTTTACCATTGCAAAGAGCTGAATTCTGTCAATAATTGTTAGCCTTGGCTAGACCTCAGCCTCCACTAATGCCATTTTCAGCATTGTGGTCACCTGAACCTCGAGGTCATCCAGTTTGCCTGCCCTGAGCTCCTGACCCAGGAAAACTAAATATACATGAGTCAGGAGTATGCAACAATCTGACATTAAAAACTGAAACAGCCATCAAGTAGATTGCATCTCATGCTCTGAACCTCACTGAATTCAAAGCTGTTAGTGATTTCAATTGCACATTACTCTGACCTAATTTAAGGATGAGTCAAAGGATAAAACGCCATAAAATAGAACCCACACCATCCATCTTTCTTCTAGATTATTCCCAATGAAAAAGATATCAGAGAACTTTTTATTGGCAAGTCAGTAGCAACTACAGTCTTTTGTCTTATAACAACGAGAACAAAATGCATATATGGAGATGGATTCTGCTTCTGGAATTAACAAGGTAGGTAACTGTGAACAAGCCAGAGCCAAGTCAGCCTCTGGATATTACATAAAAACCATCATTATAGTTAAAATTTCTTGATCATCTTCATATACCAGGAAGTATATAACTGTGTACACCTGAGTATACATGTGTATTACTCACAAATGCTATCATGTTAGTGATAGAGAAATATGGTTTTCATTGAAAAAAGTAAGGCTCAAAGAGAAGAGGCGTGACGTACAGGATTGTCACCATTGAAGCTGCTCTGATCACAAATTAAGCTTGTCTGACTCACAACACTGGGCTATTTGCCTTAAAAGTAAGAGTGTAGTGTGTGCTTTCATTGTGAAAACTGTAAAGGGCTTCCACAACCCGTGGCATGGAGAGGACTCTCCTCTGACTTTACAGAGGCGAGTCACATAGGAGATCCCATCTGTCCAAATGTCTCCAGGACGAGACAGCTGCAGGGACCCTGAGCCCTGGCAGGGCAACATCTGAAAACTCCCTTATTCATAACAGTGAAAAGGGTGTCAGGCGAGAACTCTCTGAGCTTCAGAGATATTCTCAGGGCCCATTGGGGGTGAGCATAAATCTTCACATTTATCTAAAGTTGAGCAAATTCACAATGACAAATGTAACAGCTCCTCTAAATTGAAGTTCATCGCTTGGCAGTTTGGGAGGCTTGGGGGAAGTGCCAGCAACAGGGACTTGGAAGGAAATAAATCTTCAGATTCCCTGAAAACACAGGGAGTTATTGTGGGAGACATATGGAGGATCCCATACTGCATGGAAGAAGAAAGCTCCAAATGTCAGCATTGTAGCAGCGATGGCAGAAGGGTTTCAGCAGTCCACACTTAACTGTGAAAAGAAAGGGAAGATGGAGCACCCATGGGACGTGGGAAACGAAGAATCTTTAACCTGTGCTGGCCCTAAGAGGGGTGAGTGGAGAGGGGGAGGACACTTTTTTTTTTTTTTGGATTATACCAGGAATCAGGAATCCCTCTCATCTAATCAGGCAACATTTCAAGAGTTTCTCTGCTTATCGACATCCAGTAGTGTAGTGGTAAAGGGCCCTGAAGCAGGCTCCCGGGGAAGAAGTGTCAGAATCTACATCCCCTAGGATCTCACTTTCATCGCTCCAAGTATCAAGTGCAACACCTGCTTGGGACAGGTAGGAAGGATGGCGTGAGATATTGCCATTCAGTGCTGCACAGCAAATATTAACAATGGGTCTCCCCTCTGCCAGTTAGCAGCAGTCACAGGGGCTACAGAGGGGAACAGTACACAGTTCCTCGCATGTGCACCCTGCTGTGGAAAATCATTTTCAGGTGTTTACATTTGTTTATGCTGAAGAACATTTGTGTTAATGGTACAAACATGCATTGCCTTCTTTTACGCTGCATTTGTTTACCTCTGTGAAGTGGTGCCACTTTGCCTGTCTAAAACAGCTGATGCTCTACTACAGAGCTGAATGGCCAATAGTGAGGCAGGAGAAAGGACATGCAGGGCTGGCAGGCAGAGAGAATAAATAGGAGCAGAAATCTGACAAACAGGAGGAGCAAGTTAGAATAGGGAGAGGAGGACATTAGGGGCAAGCCACCCATCCACCTCGGCTGCTATGGAATAAAAGTGAAAGCAAGTTGTGCAGAAGAAAAGAACTCAGAGGCAAAAGCTAGTTGGGATAATTTAAATTAAGAAAAGTTGGTGAGGAATAAGTCAAACCAAGCATTGGTAAATAAGAAAGTGCCTCTGTGTGTAACTGTTTTGGGATTGGATGGTGGGTTTCTCAAAACAGCATAGAGTAGGAAGAGTAAAAATCTAACAACACAATTCTGGCATTCCAATATGGGGCTAGAGTAAAAGAAAATACCACCAACAGCCCCCTAATCAGACAGTCCTGATTTATCAAGGACTTTTCCAAACTTCAAGCCATCTTTAGAATATTTGTCACTTTAGCTCCTTAACCAGGTCCAAAGTTTGCTTCTGCATGCAAAACAACCAAAGATAAGAATCTAGTGAGTGACTCCCTCCCTCCTGAGAAGTCAGCATGCATGCCTGGGCTATATGCTGTCTTTCCTTATTGCCTTTCCTCTCCTCTCAAGTCTAGACCTCAACTCTGCCTCATACTGGAAAAAAACACTTAATCTTTTTATGAAAATTATGACAACACAGCTTGAATTTCTTAGTTTGAATTGAAGTTGGAATCCATATCAGCATCTCTTTATAGGCAAAACCCACTGATAACATGAAGTACCAAATGTACTCCTTACATCCCCGGGAATGGGCCATCTTCCCTGCTCCTGAAGGCACTGAATGGAGAGTGTGTTCCCTGGTTGACAGCAAAGTCCACCAGTAAGCATGGGAGGAAGACAATGGAATACTAACAGTCAGGAGATGCAATGGGACCTTGGGACAGATGCTGTACACATCTGAGGAGAAACATGAGACTCCCTGGAACATCTGCAGCTAACGCCAATGAGAAGATGCTGCAGATCAGATGGGACAGATCAGTCTCTGGACAGTTCTGCCACTGGGCTTGCTCACACCGGGCCGGTGGGCCATTTTCTTAAGTAAGGCACAGTGCTGGCCTGACAGCAGTTTCACAGGGTAATTATCAAGTGAAAAATAGCTGCCACACTGCTGGGAACCTGAATAATAACTCTCATAATTACCGATTTGGGGCCTGTCTTTCAAAAAATAGAATAGAGTTCTAAGTACTGCAGTCTTTGCAGTGACTGCAGTCTGGTACGGAGTCTAAGCATGGAGAACGATTGAGGGTATAATTAGCAGTTTATTTGCATAATTGGGCAAATACTGTTTTTCATTTCTCTTATAGTGCTATTAAAAGGCAGTAGATAGGGATAGGATGTTCACATATGTTAATGCAGACAACCCTAAAAAAGTTGTTTACTTAATGTTTTTTTAAAGTTTGAGAGTAGAACTGTCCTAAAAGCCTTAACTGAAAAAAACTTGAGTGCAGAGGGCTGTACCAAATGCTGGAACTACTTCACATGTGTGATACAGCAAATAATTGCATAGGAAATTTGTGGTGGACAACTGCATCTCTCGAGCAGGTAGCTGACTTCAGTTTGGGGAATATGTCCAAACATCTATTAGTTCTGAAAGCAAATACATGGACAGTTAGCCTTCATGTGGAAAGGACTTCAGGAGGTTGATGTGGGTGAGGGACAGGAGAGTGACATGGAGATGGGTCTGTGAGTGAGGAAATGTTTCACACGCTAGGATGACCACACCTTTAGATGCTGAAAGCAGGTATAGGTTTTCATCATCAATGCAAACCCATCCTGACATACCAAAGGATACAGTTTTCAAAATGAAACCAATGAGCACATAGAAAACAAGGTATACATAAGAAAGGGGAAGATAAGTGTAATGTTTTTTTCTTCTGCTGATGTGTTTCTTGAAGAGGAACTTACAGTTAGCTAAACACAAGCAAAAGCAGGGCTTTAGTGAACAAGAACACATTTCCTATGATGTGTCATGTTCCGGTTCTACTCAGCTGCTCTGAAATTTTCACAGTTTTGTATTTGAACATAAACTGGGGTTGTTCACACAAGCCTGCAATATTTAACAAAGAAAAATATCAGGATACAAACTTACATGTGATCTGTGCATGGCTGAAGGGTGGTTAGGTAGTATAGTTACTCTTCAGCTTTGTCTTAAGATGGTTTACTTAGCAGCATGAACACAGAGGAGAGCAGCGAAAAGCGTACTGGAACTTTAGACTCTAATTGCTTCCCAGACTAGCAAAACAGGCAGTGATACTACTCTCTTGCAGGAAGCTGTCAGGCATATGATCGTGAAAGAGAGCAATCAATTCCCCGAGTGTATGTGTTGTCAAATTACTTTAACCATGTAAAGATGTGTTAGGTTTGTTTATGCCGTGGAATATTACTTTAACTGTGTAAAAGTGTATTACATTTGTTTATGCTGCACTTGTTGAAAGATGCAAGGATGTGTGTTTAATTATTTAAAGATGTGTTGCATTTGTTTCACCTTGCCTTAGTCAGGCATCTGATTGGTCTAATAAAAAGCTAAATGACCAATAGCTAGGCAGGAGAGGGTTAGGCCAGGTTGGTAGGCAGAGAAAATAAATAGGAAGAATCTAGAGTTCAGAGAAGAAATAAGAGAAGAAGAAGAATGAGGAGGAGGAGGAAGGAGGAGGAGGAGGAGGAGGAGGAGGAGGAGGAGAACAACAACAACAAGAACAAGAAGAAGAAGAACTGGGAGAAAGATGGGGACATGGCCAGGGTCAGAAACTAAGCTGCTGCCAGACAGATACCCATGGGGATATCAGGAAAGTACGATTTACAGAAAGAATGGAGGGTTTAAAAAGAAACAGGTTAAGTTATAAGAGTCAACGAGAAAAGAACTAAGCTAAGGCAGAGCATTGAAAACATAATTAATTAATTATTAATAAGTCTCTATGTCCATGATTTGGGAGTTGGTGGGTGGCCCAAAAGAAAAAGCCTGGTACATGTATGGTATTCCTACGAAATATGGTTTATTGAGGGGGTAATGACAGAGGGTTGTGGATGTTGTTGTTGTGATCTTTTCAATATAGAGTTGGGATTATCAGGACATAATCCCACTGTGAACCAAGGAGCATTTCTGTGATTATAACCTAAGCACAACAATACTAGACTGACATTTGACCTGGCACCCTAACCTTCAGGCTAAAAGGTTCATGGTTAGAAGGGTCAAGTCAGTTTCTTCCTTCCAACATTATTTATGGTACAGAGCTCCTGTTGTCTAGACACAAGTGAATGTCTGTCATCGTAACAATCAGGAGGTTCACTTTGCCTTCCCCATAACTCATTATGGGGTAGAGTCATTTTGGATTGAGTCTCTTATGGCAGATGTAAAAATAGAAAAATCCTTCAGAAAACCAAAGCCAGGAATGCTTTGCACCAGGATTCCTCAGTCAAGGAATCTCCAGAAAACACATAGTGTCTGTTTTCTCCCTATGCTTCATTCAGACTTCCTGTCAGAGATGGTGAAGGCAGTCAGAGATCTGACTTGTTTAAATCTATGTATTTTATGATTTTCACACTATATAAAAGATTCAGCCACTACCTCATATTGCATGTTAGCTTGATTTATAACATATAGAGGGCAAAAAAAAAAAAACCTCACCAAACCCTAAAGAGCAGTCATAAATATGGGGACAGTTGTACATCTAATTTGGAAAGCACTTTGCATTTATTGAAAGCACTCTTCTGTCCGTTATCTCATATGATCATTAGTGTGGAATTTGTAAGAGATAAGAGGATGGAGTTTCCCTTCATCTATTGTTAGGGGCACTCTGTAACTTGTGTGGTATGGGAAGTCTTTCTGAATATGTGCTGCTTTTATTGGTTGATGAATAAAGCTGTTTTGACCAATGGCTTGGCAAAATAAAGCCAGGTGGTAAATTTGAACAGAGATATAGAAAGAGTAGGCAGAGTCAAGGAGATGCCGCCATGTTTTTGCTGAAAGAGACAAATGCTGGAACTTTACTGGTAGGTCACAGTCTTATGGTGATACGTGAACTTGTAGAAATGGGCTAATTGAAGATGTAAGAGTTAGCTAAAAAATATGTGTGAGTCACTGGTCAAACAGCATTGTAATTAATATAGTTTCTGTGTGATTATTCAGATCTGGGCAGCCGGGAGATGAACAAGCAGTCTCCTTATACATTTGTGATGCTCTCAACTGGAAACCATGAATGGGGAAGAGGCTCACGCCCCCTTTTCTTCAACAGTCTGCCGGCTCATCTATTACTGAAGTCAGTTTTTTAAAAAAGATTTATTTATTTATTTTTGTTTACAGTGTTCTGTCTGCATGTGTGCCTGCAGGCCAGAAGAGGGCATCAGATTTTATTACAGATGGTTGTGAGCCACCATGTGGTTGCTGGGAATGAACTCAGGACCTCTGGAAGAACAATCAGTGCTCTTAACCTCTGAGCCATCTTTCTAGCCCCCTGAAGTCATTTTTTAATGAATAGTCTGAGGCTTTCCATTAATGACACAAGAATACATTGTCTGAGGATCTTCATTGATTATACTCATTAAAGGTAAGAGTTCTAAACAAAATGATAAAAAAAAAACAGAAATTTTTATGATAAATTTCTTTCCTTCCAGAAGATGTCCACTATTCTGAGGCAAACAGTGGAAACTCAGGGTTATGAATGGGTTAATAAATGAGTGAGTGAAAGAATGAACGAGCAAACGCAGAAAACAATGAATCAGTAAAGTAACAAAATGAACATTGAATGGAGACCTTCTTTGATCCTAACTTAATTTGCTTCAAATCTATCAACACTTAATGATCTCCCCAGTTGAAAAGGAAAACTCAATAAAATCACATTAGAGACCAGAGAACCAAAAGCCACTTAATGTAACTCAGACTGTCCAGTGCTACTAAGACAATGACGTCTGTGTGATTCTGCAATAGAGATGCCACGGATACAGGATGCATTCCTGTCATTAACCATCCAGGGTAGCTCTGAGAAACTGAGTCCTTTCTTCACAGATGAAGTTTTAAATGCAATCAAAGGCAATTTCCCTTCTTTGTTTTCCTGGAAAGGAGATACAGAACCATACATTCCCAACCAGGTTACTGGCACTCAATTTTTTCTTTTCAAACCCAAAACTTTATTCTCTCAAAATGGGACCTGGACATCACAACTACTGATGGGCCGGTGATGGGGTAGAGTCTTCTGTTTTGTGTTAATTTCATTGGTTAATTATAATAAAGAAACTGCTTGGCCCTCATAGGTTAAAACGTAGGTGGGTAGAGTAAACAGAACAGAATGCTGGGAGGAAGAGGAAGTGAACTCAGACTCGACAGCTCTGCTCTCTGGAGCAGACACCATGCTCCCCTCTCCCGGGCAGACGCACGCAATGAAGCAAGCCACCAGGTCAGACATGCTGAATCTTTCCCGGTAAGACCGATGCTACACAGTTTATTAGAAATGGGTTGATTGGGATATCAGAATTAGCCAGTAAGGGCTAGAGCTAATGGGCCAAGCAGTGTTTAAAAGAATACAGTTTCCGTGTAATTATTTC
This sequence comes from Microtus pennsylvanicus, assembly GCF_037038515.1. Lineage (NCBI taxonomy): Eukaryota > Metazoa > Chordata > Mammalia > Rodentia > Cricetidae > Microtus > Microtus pennsylvanicus. Next base: position 53,191,513 of record NC_134590.1, on the reverse strand, counting down.
AGGTATAAAGCTAGCCGTGCGGGCGGCTGGGTGGCGGGATGCAGCCCCGCCGGCTATTACAACAGGCTAGTGTCATGATTGTAGTAGTTTGGGAGTTTCTTACTTATATCTTAAACTTCCATTTATAGCATTTTTTCTTCTCTCAATTGGCCACCAACTGGCTTGGAAGACAGGCCTGATTTTCAAGCTAACCAAAGCCAGACATCCTTCTGCTCTGTGCCAAGTGGAGGAATGAATAGTGAAAACCCACCTTTATTTTAATTCCAAATGCCCATCATGCTGCAGGATTAAGGCATTCACTTATGTAGACATTCATTAACTCATGAAGTCATGTCCCCTTGTTCATCAAGGCTGGCATTGAACTAACTACATATGCATTTCATAATATTATCTGATGTGGCCATGATTAACATCTTGGTTGCAGATGAAAAGAATACTGAAGTTACATTCAATCAGTCACAAAATAATATTGTATGAACTGGGACCATAACATTGGGAGAGAAAGACAAATATTGAGGAAATGAAATTACTTTATTAAGGACCAAATCCTCAAGACCAACTGTTATGTGTCTCTCGAGGTAGCTCAGGAACTATGGTCACTGGGCACATGAAACTGTATTCTTCCAGGTTTCAGGAGGACACTGTGGAAATACTTGTCATAGAAAAGACACATGCACAGAGTCTGGCCTTGAATGGCTCTCACCCAGTAAGCTGCAGAGCCTACTACTTCAGGAGTCTTTAAAGCACGGCCCCACCCCTGCCACAGTAATTACTATGTGTGCTGTTCAAATACCTTATGCATGCTATCAAGGAGGGATTTTCCCAGAAATATACTTTTAATCATACAGTATTCTATGAGAGAGAAAGGGGCGTGAAGGGGAGAGGAGACAGACAGAGAGAAGCAGGAAGGAAATGGTTTTAGAATTCCTGTATTACAGCCACAATACATGTAAGGGTTGCTGAGGGGAATCAGTAGCAGTGAGGAGAGAGAGCGAGGTTACTTGGACTGAGAGAATTTTGATAGCTTAGGGGAACATGTCTGAATACATAACACATAAAAACACATTTTAAGCCAAGCCTCAAGAACTTAGTCAATACTGTGAATACATCAGAGCTTTCAGGAAAAAAAAAATAGATGGGGGTTAAAAAAAAAAGTAGGGTGTGTGGTGATTGCTTCACAGAGGGACCAATTTGCAATCCTTCAGGCCACCTAATGAGAACTGGGGAGTATGGAGAATAACGGTAGCAGTGGCAGTGGCATTCCTAAATTGTTTTATTTTATTCATTCATTTAATTTTAATTTATTTGAGAAGTGAAATTTCCACCAAACAGCTAAAGATTAGTGTTTGGTTGCGACCTTGAAGGTGGATAGTCTTCCACAAATCTTCATTTTTTAGACCAGATGTGAAATCAGGATAAGTTCTGTATAATGGACAACGACTGGAAACCTCAGTTGAGACCTAAAATTACACAGACTAGTTAAAGGAACAACCAAAAGTTTGCCAAAAATGTCCTGGGTTTTGATCTAGAGGGAGTAATAGGCTCATTGGTTTTTGGTCTACTAGCAATGGCTAAGGCTCATGAAACATTTTCACAGGGCTTGAAACGCTGCTAAGAACCTTTGATGTTTCATCTCACTGAACTTCCACTTCCTGTGGAAGTTACTGATGCTTCCAAAATGACTTCTTCGAAACCCTAAAGCTGGGTTGAGTTCAGGGATCAACCTAAAAGTTTCTTTTCCTACGAAGAAGGCCAACAGGATGGCATTTCTCATTTATTTCACCCCTCCCCAACTTTAACCTGATTAATTAAACCCTCTGGACCTCCGCAGTACAGAGCGGCGCGTATGTTTAATCAGCCGTCTTTCTGCTTTCCTCTTCCGGATCTTGCTGCCAGCACCGGAAGTGGGAGTGACACTACAGGGCAGATGTATGCAGGAAAAAGCAGAATCTCACCGTGGCTGCATTTTGCCGGGAACTGCACAGCGAAGTGGTCTTGCGGGATCCCACCTACTGAGGGAGCCTCAGCACCAAGCTCTACACACTGCACTTGGCAAGTCCCTACTACAAGGCGGGCTTCTGGAATGGCCAAAAGGCATGGTGAAGCTAAGGCAGTTCGTTGTTGTCAGTGATAATAGACACGGGTGTGTGTGCTGCAGATCATCCTAGGCGCTTTGCTGGTGTCACTTCATCCGGCAGAACGCAGAATGGTAGTATTATGGCCACTCTTTCCCCTGGAAAACACAGGTTCTATGTGTACACCACATGGTCCTCTGTATCTCTCTCCAGAATCATATACACGTTTCCTAAGAATGTAGCTGGCACTGGCTAGGTCTGCTGAGAAAGCTCCCAGAGTATGTCTGTTAGATGTTTGGGACTGTCCTGAGAAAACAGAGCAGACAACACAGTTTTGCTACATGCCTAAGAGGAGCAAAGAAAAGCAAGATGCTTTGAGCAGTGGGTGGTCAACCTAACTCACGGGGTTGTCTCTGCACTGCCTAGGGAAGAGACTAAGAACACAAAACACTGGATTAGAGTCACAGAGCTGGCATGACGGGAGCTTTAAGGATATGTATCACTGACTTCCTGGGTCCTCTATTTTGAATAAAAGCATTATAATTATTTGTGATCCTTATATCTGTTACCCAAAATTGGCATATTGATGAAGTCATTTCTTTTCCCTTAATTATGGGACAATGTAGAGACAGGGTGTGTGTATGTGTGTGTGTGTGTGTGTGTGTGTGTGTGTGTGTGTGTGTATGTATGAGAGACAGAGACAGAGGAGAAAATAGAGAGTGAACTGGCCAAGTGACTTTGTAATTAGCAGACACAAGCCCAGAAACACTGCCTCCCACCCTCACCCTTTTACCTGCCACCTCTCGCCTCCTTACCCCCTCATCTCACCAACACCCAACCCCCTCCAAGATTGACTTTCATGTATTCTTTCTTTACAAAATCGAAAGGAATCTTGGGGCTGGGATAGAGGATGGAGCTTAGGTGGGAAAGTGTCCGAAGCCTCAGATTTGATCTTCAGCACCACATGAGATAGATTTGGTAGTGCAGACCTGGAATCCCACAACCCAGAAGATGGATGCAGTCACCCACATCTTCCGAGGGAGTACAAAGCCAGCTTAGAGTCTGTGCGATGATGTCACAAAACAAAACTGTGCCATTCAAAGCACAATCCCTTGTCAGAGTTGTTATACTGCTATTTTTTTTCATTTCTATTAGAGTAGATCCCAGGACATTCTAGAGCATTTGAAAATGACAGCAGAGCAATGACTACGGATCAAGTTCACCCGGCACTGAAAAGTTGAGAGAGCTGGGTCCAGGCGCGTTAGGCCACCCATTCCAGTTGATGAGCTAAACATTTCCCTAAATGTCTATCTACTTGTTCACTCACTCAGAATATTACTACACACTGGCTACAGCATGCACATTCTTGCCGCAACCTGAGAACTCAGCTCTCAGCCAAACTTCCACCTGGAGTTAGCATTAGAATAGAGAGAGCAGACAAAATGTAAATAAGCAAATACAGATTCGGGGCCTGGGATAGCTCATGGATAGGATATTCATAACTGCAAGGGTCCTCTAACAGCACAGATGAGGATGGGAATACGCTATTCTAGGAAAGATTATAAATCACCTAGGGATATTTCTTACTGTTTAGCATGGATAATTGGGGAAATTTTCCTACAAATAAAAAAAATCTATTAGGTAAGTCTTATTTTCCTATCAGAAATGCAAAAAATTCTGTTCTCTGCCAGTCATCGAAGGAAAAACCCTCAGCTCTTAGCTCAGGGACAGACAGCCATCTTCCCAGTCTGGCATATCGCGCCTGCATCCACAAGGGGCTAAGACGGCAGTGCTCGGGAGCACCACATAAACAGCATGTCAGATGTTCTAGGCAAGTTTCATCTTCTCTGTATCCCAGTCCTGGGCTGTCAATCAGCTGTCACCGCTCCGCACATCAGCCGGGTGCGTACATCACCAGGCTGTCAGCGAGTCTGCTGATGAGACTCGGCTCCAGCCCGTCAATCATCCTTGTTTCTCTTCTCCACTCGGGAAATATTTTGGCTCAGAGAAACAAAGAAACCTGGGCAATGATGGTTCACAGTCAAGCATTTCCTCCTGTGCATGGACACAGACTTTTCAGGAGCACAGATTCTGCCTCACCTGGCATGATACCTGGGAACAGGGTGCACAGAGGGAAGAGCAAGAATCTGTTTCGTGGGTGCAGGCTTAACACGGCAATTCTAGTTAATTCTTTGAGTGGGCCCCTGAGGATTCTCCAACTGGCAATGTCCAGAAAAGTAAAATAGTGATAACTTGGAATTATCTGAGCTCTACCTCAGAAAATAAACAGATAACTGAATGAATAAACAGGTCAGCTCAGAGGGCGGTGCCTGCTTGGGTAAAAATCAGTCACCATTGACTGGGCAGCAGAAGGAAGAGTTGCTGCACAGCTGAGCTCATTCAGTTCCCCACAGCTTCTGCAATGCTGCTCTAGGGCCTGTGGTGGCTTGGGGCACTCACAGGGGACAGGCAGCAGTGCTATGAAGTGGGAATTCCAGTGCTGGCATCAAACACTTCGACCATTGGCTGGCATACCAATCCTCTTATTCAAATAAGTCCACAACACCAAACATCCTAAATAGAAACCCTTAGAACAAGTTACCACGGGATAACAAACCCTTCATGGAAGACTCTCCTTTGCTGACCCACAAAGTCACTACATGTATATGTTAGCACGATAAGTTAATTTATCACACGATAGATCCAGATCGTACTAGATTCTCTAAAGCATCCATATATTAAAAACGAAGACGCATTATTCCCTAGTGACTTTTGAACTTATTCAGCCAATATCAGTGTTCTGAACCATGTTTATCACGAGCCTATCACCTGTCAATTGTTCTGAACAGACTGCTTCATGTCATCATCATCATCATCATCATCATCATCATCATCATCATCATCTGGGTTTGTGACATGGGGCCACTTTCCCCCTGACAGGTCCTTTCCTGTGAGTAAGGCTGATTCTGAAAGCGTGTCTCTCTGATCTGAGTGGACATTAATTTCTTTTTTGTTGATGTATCTACGGTTCCTGGTCTGATAGTACAACCAGCAAATCTGATGACTGACAAGTTGGCTGAACCTAATCAGGACAGATCAGCTGTTACCCAAGGTGCCACCGGCTGTAATTTGGGGATCTTTACAGAGTTATCACTCGCCAGAAAGACAAGGAACTATAATTCTGTCAACACTAATCCCAAACTGTATGTTCAAAGCAGCTGTGGCTTCCCCTGTGCGCGAGAAAAGATAGCACTTGTCAAATAAATACTTGAGATCGCAGATAAGCAGGGATTAGAGGATGGGGCTGGTCCTGTGACGGTGAGGGTTTTTTTTTTTTAAAGGAAACTTTCATAAGCAGAAGCATGAACCCTAAGGGATAAAAGGGAATCGCAGACAAGACACATGCCCAACCCACATCCTTCTGCTGCCCACTTACTGGGCAGTTTGGTGCATCTCCGTTCCACTCTCTAAATCAGCAAGTGACCAAACAGTCTAAGCCTCAGATGAAAACGTTACAGTGCTGAGTTGGGCTGCTACTCAGTAGCAGTGCCTTGGAGGGAAGCAGGCACATTGTCGGGGCAGGGGTGTTATTGTCAAGGTGTCAGATCAGGGTGTCATCCTCGGACCCCCGTGGTTCCCGTACAGTCATGAAAATAGGGAGATATTAAGAAAATAAACTTCTTCCTTACTGTATCGCTTTGGTCCATCTTCCAAACAAAATGAAAGAGTTAATGTGGCATCATCTTCGAAAAATTCCGTGGCAAAGGCATCCCACCAGAGGTTGTCGCTGTCCTGCAAAGAGACAGGTAGGTCATTTACTTAACAAGCAAAGGCAAAAAGCTTCAACTACCTCAAAGAGGGCAAGATAAAGAGGGCAGGGGATAACCAGTGAAACAAACCACCACCACCACCAACTGTGGCTCTCTACTTAGCATATGCGGTGGGGAGGTTGGGGAGGGGGTGGGTAGTATGTGGTCACTTTCAAATTAATTGCTTCAAATGGGGATCAAATTCCAGTTCACTAGACAAACTAACACCAAATCAACCAACTAAAAATTAATTCTTGAGGACATAGTTGGAGAGATTTTTTTTAAAGTGCTTTGAAATGCAATTGCTGTGTATTTATTTATGGAGGGGTGGTTATTTGATATGAGTACATTTAAAATTGTAGCTTTAGGACTTTTGTGGGGTGTTTGCTTTTTGTTGTCTGCTGTCTCGGGTCCATTTTTACCTATAGAAAACCCAATATCACAACCAGGCCAACAATTGTCATTTTTCTTTTTTAATGATTTGATCAAATAAGGACTTTCACAGTTTACTTTTTATACAATGATATCATTGTAACAGACAGTCGCATCGGCCGTACACACATACAAACACACACACACCAATGCAGAAGCAACTGTCTTATGCCTGTGGATTTTCTTGAAGAATTTTTTTAGTATGTGTATGTGGGGGGGGGGGATTAAACACACACTGTAGACCAGGTTGGCCTCGAACTCACAGAGATCCACCTGCCTCTGCCTCCTGAGTGTTGGGATTAAGGGCGCAAAGGCATGTACCACCACACCTGGTAAAGTTTTTTTTTAATATTCTATGATTTATTTATCTTTATTTTATGTACATTGGTGTAAAGGTGTCAGATCCCCTGGAACTGGATTTTCAGACAGTTGTGAGCTTCCATGTGGATGCTGGGAATTGAACCCGGGTCCTCTGAAAGAGCAATCAGTGCTCTTAACCGCTGAGCCATTTCTCCAGCCCCTAAATTTGTTTTTTTTTAAGGGAATAACTCTCTTGTTATTAAAATACTTGTGAAGAATAGAAAAGTCCAGGAATGCAGGATTTCCACGTCAGTCTGTCTTTTCTTGAGTGATCCCCTTGTTCATCTAGAAAACGCGTTAGAAAGGATGTATGTAGCTGAGGAACATTCAAATTGCTCGTCCCCAAGAGACGAAGGGACCCACAGCAGATGCTGAGGTGAGTCCAGGTTAGCGTTCAATTTACCCCCAAATTCTTAAGCAAATGTTTTCTCCAGAGATTGTGCTTTGGTGCCAGACTGGAGGGAAGATGGCTCCCAGCTGCCTGTCAGATGAGTGGGGCGTCAGGAGGGTCCCCCACAGCTGGGGCCCTGGCAGAGACTCTGCAACCGCCCTGCTGACCATTAAGCTGTCCTGCTTATGACAACTTTAAGTTGTCATCACTGGAAGGCCTCAGGAATGAGCCTTCATTCCTTCCAAGAACAATTAAGAAGCCTGGGGAGATTGATGTCGCCCTCTCCTGCAGAACGGAAGAAGTTCAGACAAGTGAATTTCTCTGTCTCCTTCCTCTGAATTCCACCCAATAGCCGCATTAAGGCCGACGCCTCCCTTCAGAAAACACAACAGTAAATACAAAATCACTCCCACCCTGGTCTCCTTTCTAAAAATTTTATTGCTACTTTGCTGTGTTCAATACCATAGAATATGCATCCGAGTAAGGAACGAGTTCTGTTCTCACAGTTCACTATCAGAACAACAAATGAGCAAGTAAAGACATCCTTGACTGTTTCTGAGACCCCCATACTTCAAGATATAAACTGTGGAAGTTTCTAAAGCATTTAGAAAATCTCATGAGTTTGGAAGTAGAGAAATCAGTTTGGGAAATAAACCGCATTTGGAATGATGAACTCAGTAGTTTATCTGACTTTAAATAACCAATAAATAAATAAATGAATAAATAAATAAATAAAATCACCCTTAATGGTATTCAACACTCGCCAAAAGCTATTCTGCTTTTTATGTGTTTTTCAATGTAATCCACAAATCTCTGGTTTTTGCTTTACTTTTGCTTTCCTTCTCAACACAGAGATTAGCTTCTTGCCACCAGGAGCTTTGATTCTGTCTTGCATCCTCCAGTCCTCAGAATGGTGTCAGGTCCACGGTATTCTCAACAGAAATGATTCCATGAATACATGTAGCTACTTGTACTATTTTCTGAGCTTTGTAACAACAGAAACTAAACCTTCAGTGGGAAATGTAACTTACCAGGTAACCTCACTCATGGAAAGGTAGTAAGGGGACTTAGAACACGGGATGTCTGGCTTTCTGTCTTCTCTGCTCTGCTGCAGCCCTGTGCCACGCCTCCCTAGCTGTCCTCTTTAGGGATGGGGAAATGAGGTACTAGGAAGAGAGAGGGAGAAACAGCAGGACCACTCTGCTTCAGGCCCACTTGTTTCTCAAGATTTCTGCTTTGTAGTACTGATTTGCTGCCAGAACTCAAGCTCAGGTTTGCTAGGTACTACGTCACTCGTAGAATTTCCTCCTGTGGACCATCTTTGGACAAGCCTATGTCTGAGGCTTCCTAGCTATTAGAATCTAGATGGTTAAACTACTTCTTTGAAAACTGCAAATAACCCCAAGACCTGAGTGGAAACTAGAAAACCACCTTTTTGCCTTGCTCATTAGTTGGGCGTCCATAGACTGGATCGGGTCTCCACACCCATCCTCCTACAATCTTACTCTTGGTCTCTGAGACATCAGCTGAAGAAAAGAATCAGGACGAGACAAAAACTAAGAAGGAGCCCAGGCTGGCACGAGATTGTTGGGGAAAAAAAGGATATGCTCGGACTAGAAGAAGCCTGAGGACTGTTTGTGCATACCCTTACATTTTCTCAAAAAACCTTCCATGAGAGTGAGCAGAAGTTACAGAAGGCGTGTGACCCAAGGAGAGAGGTCACCTCATCCTAACTGACTGCAGAAGAACAGGTTTGCAAAGAGCAAGGCCGCGGCAGCAGCGTGGAACAACTGGTATCGCTACACATTTTCAAAGAACACCCCAAACATGAAGAGGGACTGTTTGAGTTCAGACTGCCAAGCACATACAGGACTGGCCGTTTTGCTGGCTAAGTTACTAAAACTTCTTATCATACCCATACCTTATCTTAATCCAACTTGGGAAAATTCCTGGACAAAGTCATCCAGAGAGCCTTACTGTTTGTCAATTTATTGTTTCTTGGCTGATTTTCAATAGTCATAACAACTCTTTGCTATGTTTACAGCTAACAAGATGGCCTAGTGGGTAAAGGTGATTGACATGCAGTCCTGACAACCTACATTCAATCCGGGAACCCACAGTGGAAGGGAAGAACTGACTCCTTACCCCCGAGAGTAATGCTTTGATTTCTGCACGTATGCCAAAGCATGATCACTCCTGTTTTCAGTCAGGCACATCACACACACACACACACACACACACGCACACGCACACGCACATGCACACCCACGCATGCACACATGCATACATGCACACACATGCACACACACATGCAGACACGTATGCACACACGCATGCACACATACATGCATGCACACACATGCACACGCGCATGCAGACACGCATGCACACACGCATGCACACACGCATGCACACATGCCTACATGCACATGCACTTGCTCCCTCATGCACTCACACACTTATAACAACAATCATTTTTAAATTAAAATTTTCTGGACCATATTTTAAGTTAGAAAAAGCACAAATGTACAACACTTTTAGATTAATCTTTAATTATAAGGGTACAAATGTTAATGTAGGGAAGGAAAAGATCCTGAGGGAAAAAAATAATATTAACTATTGAACATTGGACAGTCCCATCTCAGCTGCATGTAAAGGAAGCTGCCTGTGGAAAGCCCACACATCTAGACCTATGGGTTAAGAGCGAGACCTATAACCCAGTATTTCTAAGTGTTTTACATGCAATAAACCACCTTGTATTCATAACTGCCCTAATTGCCTCCAACAAGTGGAGCTCACAACCTTATGGGAATTTATGTCCTTAACCTCCAAGTTACCCTAACTTGAATATATAAAATCTGTCTCTTAATGGCTTAATGACCTTCACCAAGGCAACTGACTCCTTTGCATGTTTGTGGCTTTGGTAAGGGACTACTAACCCTGGTGGTCTGTGAGGACTGAGAAGAAAGCTGCACGCAGTGAATGCTTGATACATTCTGTTCTGAGTCTTCACTGTGATTTCATTTGACGTTTACATCACTTGTAAAAAAGGAATCTGAATTCCAAAAACTGGAAGCTACTCAGTGAAACTAAACAAGACAGTGGTTAGAAAGTTTATATACACTCTGTCTAATTCTATCCAAATTCTGCTGAAATGGTGATTTTTCTTTTCCACCTTGAAACAGATCACAGGGGTTGAAGCTAGCAGGCAGCTGGGCATGTGCTCAAGGACGCTTCTCATGAAGACGGTCCTTCCTCTAGCCTTTTACGGGTTTGGGTCTCTTTTGACCACACACACACACGTACACACACACACACACACACACACACACATACACACACACACACACATATATACACACACACATATACACACACACACACACACATACACACACACACACACACGTGCGCACATGCACACATGGTTTCTTGTTACCAACCTCCTCTTTTGCTGCCTGCTACAGTTCCTAGGATGAGGTGGCAATCTTGTAGAATAAATCTATGTAAGAAAGTGGTTAGGCCTTCCTAAAAATGACTAACTAGAGCCCAGAGATGACTGCTGAACCACATTAGAGCCCTCTGCAGAACATCTAAGAATCCAAACTGGTAGAAACTGGGCTTTTGGCCATGAGGTTACATCAGGCATCATGTGTTATGGTGTTATTCTTGTGACCTGGGAGATTGGGCAAGCACCAAATCCTGTTCTTCTCTTCTGCTGGCCCCTGGACTGGGGAAGCTTGCCCACTTAGCCCCACTGAAGAACACAGAAAACTACTGCTGACTCATGGCCTTGCAGCATGTACAGGCACAGTCCTGACTGTGGCAAAGGAGGGTCACTGGGCATTGCTACCTTCTTCATCTCTGGCCAGATTCCTTCCTTAGAAATGAGTGACCAAGAGGGGATCAGGAGGCGGACAGGTTCCTGACCGCAGCTGAGGAGTTTCTTCCTAGAGTACTGTAGGAGTCTGAGATTCTGAGTGCGGAAGCAGAGAGACGGAGGCAATGTTTGTATCAAGGTTTTGAACCACATGGCAACCCTTCTCTCTCTCCTACCAGTCAGGACCACAGACATGCAGATTGGAAGTTTGCATTGAGGCTTCCAAACCTGCCTCTCATCAGCACTGCCGTTCTGAAGTCAGAGTTCAGGTAGGATTCTTTATAGCACATGAACACATTACTGACCATATTTGAATGAGCCAGCCTGTTTTTACTTCAAAGGATAGAGTGCAGCATACAGGGTGGTGAGAATTTGAGGCCCATTATCCAGCAATGATATTATTCAAATGATAACTTGGTTTCATTTTTAGTGACTTTAAAAAATAAATAAAAATAAATGCCCAGGGTCTCCATATCATACAGTATATTTCTCTCCTCTCCCTGGAAGCAATTGTCTCCTAATAATCATATGACTCTTGCAAGCCCAACTCTAATTTAAGTGCACCCTTGATCACATTTATATACAATCCTATCGTTTCCAATGTTTTATTTAAATGCTTAAATATATTATTCTTCTTTAAACATGAATTTTATTCTCTTTTTTATTATTAATTAAATTTAATTATTGTGTGCCCTGTGTGAGGGAAAGGGCTCACCCCTGCCATATCCCAGGTGTGGATGGCAGAGACAGTTCTCTCCTTCCACTACATAGGATTCAGGGATTGAGCTCAGGTCATCAGGCTTGGCAGCAGAGCTTTTATCTGATGAGCCATCTTGTTAGTGCCATAACTTTAATTGTTTTCTTGGTTTATTTTGCTCCGCTGGAGATCGTACCTGGGATTTTTGCGCATGCATTGTCCAGTGCTCCGTCACTGAGCTACATGCCCAGTCCTCAACTGCCTGGAGATCTATCCACTTTATAGCCTGGGGGCCCTTTTTTCTTATATGAGCCACACACTAATGCATGAAATGAACACATTCAACATTATTAAAACATTTCCCCACTAATGATGCCAAATGTCTTGCCATCACGGCTGACAGTGCTGCAGGGAGACCCTCCATCACATCCCTTTCTGTAAGTGTGTGGGAATTTCTCAGGGGCAGATACCTGAGGTGGCCTGAGTGTGGAGAACATGCTGGGCTGTTCTTTGGTCCTTTGATTAGGAAGACCTTGGACTTCTTTATTAAAGTTTTCTCTCCTGATGGATGGATACACGGGTAGGGATGAGACAAAGGGTAGCTTTAAGTGATGGGTTTCCAAGTGGGATCGATAGCAAGAGCCACGTAATTACAAAGCGGAGGCTGGCTCTGCCAGGAGGAGAAGCATCTATGCCTGTGTGTAAGAAGAGGCACCAGTGGAACCGAGGAACGAATGATAAGGTAAGAAAAGTTTGTCGGTTCAGAGAAGAAGGGTGTGTTAGGAGCTCTGTTACCCCAAAGGCAGACGCTTCTTGACACTGTCATAGGAAAGAAATCACAGATGCTTCCAGGTCCTGTGCAGTGACCAGAGAAGAGGAGTCCTGAGCTTTCAGCACCCCAACACACATGCAGATCTAGCTGGGCACCTGTCACAGGGCTTCTGTTTGGGAGACCTGCCTTTTCCCGGATAACACGTATTTCCCATCCATGCTGCTGATGTATAGCAGCAGGAAAAAACTGGATCCCTTTCCCAACTCTACAAACTACGATGGCATACAGCAACTTCCAGGTAAATAAACAAAGTTAGCTAGGACTGAACACTGGCAAGGGCTCTGTTGCTGACAATCCTCATATATTTTAATTAGGTAAAAATACCATTGAAGCGCATCTATCCTAAATAATCCCCATATGCATTTCAGGGATTAAAATCCTTATTCCTTTTGTCTCACTCACAGGTGAGCCCAAGTCCCACCGGCAGCCAAGTCATACATCAGTAAGGGAGGCATACTCCTGCCAAACAAGAGAAAAAGGTCCTTAATTATATATTTTTTTAAAAAAAAAATCCACAGACACATTTGCTCCCAGCCCAGATTCTCTCCCGTTCCTACTCTGTCCCTCTCCACCAAAAACATGATCCTGGTACTGGGGATGCCCCCCGGCATCTTTAACTTAAGCGCTGACAGGTTACGGGGGATTTTTGCCAGAGTAATTATTTTTCAATTCAACAATAATGAGAAATTACCATGGCAACCACTCATCACGTGGTACGCATATACCCCCTCCAAAGAACGAAACACACTTAAAGCGTCTACTCCTTAAAAATGTGTGCGTGGTTTAATTAAACTAAAACAGGTCTAAGTAAAGAGGGCTGTGAAGGGGTGGGAAAGCAGGGGGTGGGGGGTGGGCAGGGTGTTGACTGGCTTTAGTATCCTGTGCTCTGGACTGGAAGAATAGCTCGTGACACCCTGTCCTGTGCATATATACATCGGCAGCACTATGCTAATCTTCCCTTCATTTCAGTCACTTGCATTTACACCAGTCAGCTAACCTCCTAGAAAAACTGAAGCCAGCCAACGGGGTTACACTTGCATTCCTAAATGTCTTTGTTAGTCTTCTTACACTGAGCTTGGGGACAGAAAGGTCCCCTGAAATTGCCTCCTGTCTTTTCATGACCTTCAGGAGGTACGTGGGATCTATTCTCCTGGACTGCAAGTCTTTATCTTTCCCTTTTAGTTTTGGATTTATTTTTTAGGTCAGTGTCTCGCTGTGTGGCTGAAGCTCTTAGCTAGCCCAAGTTGGCCTCAAGCTTGTCATACCCCTTCTGCCTCAGACTCCCAAGCCATTGAGATTATAGGTTAGGAGTCACCATGCTGGGAAATCGTTCTGCTATCTTAATCTGACCAGCTTTCCTCCAAATTTGGGGATTTAAAAATAAACCTTGTTTATCCAGAACATGTTAATAATAGCGGTCAGCAGTGAACTCTGTGTCATCCCCTAACACAGCTTCTTAAGCCTCAGAGCAGACCCTTACACCAAGTCTCTGAGCCCGTTTCACAGATGAGGAAACAAAGATCCAGGAGTTCCACACTGGTGCGCAGTTGCACAGCTACCGGTTTCAAAGAAAACTCAAAGACGGGGAAATCCTGTGCCTACATTTGAACTTATTACTATCTGGTAACATACCTTTATCCAAACATCCCCCCAAATAACCTCATTCGCTGAAACATCCAGGTAATATTATATGTCCTGAATGTGGGGTACTTCCCCATATGGAACAGGCAACCCAAAGCAAGGATTTCCATGGCCCCCACAGAGTTTGTGGAGACACAAAAACAAAATTAAAGATGTTGGGCCATTTTCCCTTGCTAGCTTCTAACCGCAGAAGCACATAATAGATACAGGCAGAAATTTGAAGGCTCTTCTCCTCTTCTTTCTACTCTTCCTTCCATTCTCTGTTTTCTACTTATCTTTGTGATATTTTATGGGAAACAAAACCTTCCACAGTTTGTTTTTCTTCTCAAATTATCAACTCTGATTTCATTTATGCTCAGCTAAACTGTATTTTGCTTGCTAGAAAACGCTTGCTATCAGCTTAGCAGACATTCTAAAACTGCATGTTGCCATGACAGTGAACCGTCCCTGTCGATAGAGAATTGTAGAATTTCGCTAACAATTCAAGGCTTTCCTTGGAGAAAGGGATTGCTATATTCAACTCAGTGCAAGTAGATGCTGCCGTGGAAAAGAGGTAGAGTAAAACCCGAGAGCTCTGTCTCTGAAACACACACATCTCCAACAAAAGACGGATCTGTGTCTTTTCCCTAAAAATACCTGAGAAAATCATGTATTTCCTTCTCCAACTTTGTTTTACTAAATCACAATTAATTAAGAATATTCCAATAACAAATGTTGCATTTGGATCATCAAAAACTGTAGTGTGTGTGTGTGTGTGTGTGTGTGTGTGTGTTTATTCTCTTTGCCACCAGACTCATCACAGTTGGAAGAAAATAAGAATCTTTTCTGTCTACATTTGAGTTCCTGTCAATTTCTTACACACTCTACTTGCCTCTTCTGTGTCTTACAAACAGAAAGGTTAGTAATCAACAATAATGCAGTTACTTTTGTTCATTCCGTGTGGCATTCCAGGCCTCACAGTGTCCCTCTTTGGTTGGTATGGTCATCATCACAATTTCATGGAGAAACTTTCATCTCCAGGATATTTAGAAATAGACCTAACCCCTAAGAAGCATATAGACTAACAAAACCCCCAAGACCAGGCATAAGAAACCCTTTTTGAGTAGATAGTAAGGGCAGTTCCAGAGATTCCCAAAGCAGTCTAGGCTATGCTGTTGCCCTTGGTGGCTTCTCAGATGCTGAAGGCAAGTCTCCATTGCTGGCACCATGCATGTCATACACAAGCTCCCAAGGAACCAAGCTGGATCTGACCTGAGACGCTCCTGCTGGGGACTAGTTTTCACGGTATGGAAAGATGCTCCGTAAACGTCTAAGGGAGGAAGCCAACAGTAGACCTACCCAGTCGTGATGCCTATGAGCCATAATGACAGCAGCATGCAGGGCACGATAACCCTAAGGAGCAAAGGGGGACTCACATCTTGTCAATAACCAACAACTCTCTACTTGGACCTAGGCACACCCAAAAGGAAGAAACATATGCCTTGTGCCGGCAACTTGGCAAATTCCTGGAGGTTAGTGAGGGCGTGGATCTTAGAGGAGAACCTATTCCTCTCACTCTAGTAAGCCAGCACAATACCTAACTGCAATTAAAATATTTATCCCTATACACACAGATAAGTATAGCTCTCACCCCTTCAAGAACCTTCGCTCTGCAACATATGGAAACCATTACAAGAAACCACAGCTAGTCAAATGCAGAGAGAAGTAAGCGTGGAGAGCCCAGCTCCAATGGATACATCTACAACACACTCCTGCACCTAAAACTCAGGGAACACCAAGGAAGATGAGCCAAAAAAAAAAAAGAGCCAGAGGACCAGGAAATATGCTATGGGGTTGTGTCTCCTAGAAAGGGCTAGAAAGCGTCTCCCCAAGATACCTCAACAGTATAGCTGCCTAAACAGCACAAGGACAGTACCAATGGACTTGCTAAAATGGTAAAGAGGGATCACATGGGCCTCACCAATAGACAAAGAGATGCTGGCGACAAAGAAATGCTAAGAGCTAGAGAAATAGACGTTCCCAAGAATAAGTCTCTAATTAGTTATCTGACCAACGGGTCAGTCCTCAAATATAAATATGAGTAACATTAAATGGGCAGGGCAAGCAAAGTGTGTGTGTGTGTGTGTGTGTGTGTGTGTGTGTGTGTGTGTCTTTGTCTGCATGTAACAATAACAAAGAAAAAGAAGTCATGGTTTTAAAATGGAGCAAGGGGTTGATAAATGGGAGGGATTAGAGGGCAAAACAGGGAGAGAGGAAAGTATATAATTATATTTTAATTAGAAAAAATAAGGGAAAAAAAGTCTCAAGATCCCAAGCTAAGTAAGTGGCAACATGAGGGACTGTCTTAGGGTTTCTGTTGCTGTGACAAAACACCAGGATCATAAAGCAAGTTGGGGAGAAAAGGGTTTATTCAGATTACACTTCCACATTGCTCTTTACCATGAAGGAAGTCAGGACAAGAACAGGTCAGGATCCTGGAGGCAAGACTTGATGCAGAGACCATGGAGGAGTGCTTGCTTACTGGCTTGCTTCCCCTGACTGGCTTAACTCACCTTCTTGTAGAACCTGGCATCACCTGCCCAGGGAAAGCGCCACCCACTATGGGCTGGACCCACTCCCATTGATCACTAATTGAGAAAATGCCTTTCAGCTGGGTCTCAAGGAGGCATTTCCTCGACTGAGGCTCTTTCCTCACTGATGTCTCTAGCTTGTGTCAAGCTGACACAGAAAACTAGCCAGTATAGGGACTTTCTGGGCTCTTCCTGTGTGGTTCATTTTCTTATTTTATACTCAAGCATGGAGGGAAAGATGCAATTTAACTTATCAAAAACTGTACACAGGAGCCCCTATGTGAATCTGCCCTGCAAATGATTCAGTGAAGTGTGACTCCAGGTGCATAGGACTCCTGGGTGACAATTCAGCACAGGGCATCACACCCCGCTGTAGAAGAGGACCTGAGTGGCAGAGTCCTGTAGTGAGGCAGTCGCTTGTGGATCTGGAAAAAAAAATTCTCCAGAGAATCACGGGCAGCATCTTCTCCTCCGACATAAGTACAAAAAAAAAAAAAAAAAAAAAAAAAAAAAAGAGAACATTTTGGTGAAGATTTGCAAGATGCAACAGCTTTTTTTTGTCTTCCCCACCCAAATGCATCAGAATAGCAGATCAAAGGACAGAAATCATTTCTCGGATCTGCATTAAATGTTACAGAACTATGCCAGGACTGAGGCCTTAGGACATCATTAGAAAAGAAAGCCCAGATATGTTTCTTTGAGAAAGGAAACAAGGGAAACAGACATAGAAGAGACTCAGCACATCTTGGTGACATTCAGTGTCTCCTTTACGTCTTCCTTGCAAGCCCTTTCGCTGGACAGTCCTAATGCCCTGTCTTTCACCCTAGTCTGTCACATTCCCAGGTCTTCCGCGGACTAGAGGACTACAGGTCCAGCTAACTGCTGATCTTCTTTCTAACTATACATGGGCCTCTGACTAGCCAAGACCACAACCAGACCCTCCCGACTAGAGCTCTTCTCTAATCTTGCCTCCCTCTTCCTTGCCCTCTTCAGTGATGGGCTGCCAACCCTTGAGTTGCCATGGTAAACATACTGGGATGTGTTGATTCCTTTCTTTTTCTGAGCCCAATGCCTCCAACACAACTTTCCAAGGACTTCAATAATGGATCCCTAGAAATCCCACTATATTTATTTCAATCCTCTATCATTCTATAACTCCAGCCTGGACAGTGTGGTGGTTTTCTATTTCATCTGTTTACTTGCACACCTGTGCACATTTGTAACCTCTTCAGGGAGGCCTGGAAGACCCTCTGACAGTCATTGGATTAGATCCCCCCTCCCCCCGTCCCTTGTTTCTTAGACTCCCCAAGGTCCTCACCACTGCTTGTTGCATTGAGCACATAAAACTGCAGACCTGGGACTTTGCCTTGCTGTTCCTGTTCTGGTTTGCATCCCCTTCATAGCTGAGAGGTTCGGTTTTTGCTGCAGGCTTCTTCCTCCCATCCCAGGCAATACTCTGCCTTCTCCAGAGCATTTTGAACCAGTTTCTGCCACTCAGTGTATACTTTCCTGAGCTTGGTTTAGCTCTCTGTCCCTTGTCAATCCAATCTTAGGTTGAAGACAACACTTCAGATCATCCAACCCATAGCAGCCAGCTCCCTATGGGATCAGCCTGTTTTCCTCTAGGGAAGCACTTCACTGATTAGTTTGTTGTTTATTGTCTTGTCTATGAGGAAACGGTTCATAAGACCCTGTTTATGCTTCACTATGAAGCAGGGAATGTGTGCTTACTAAATAACTGCTTGAATAAATGAATATACAGGAAATGTAATAAACAATAAAAAAAATAAGAAAAGATAAATTCACTGAAGAGAATGTTCTAATCTCTCCTTAAATGTCCACAGGGCATTATGTAAAGTAATGTTTACATATGGCTTATAACACCGCAAACGGATTTGTGCATTGTAATGTAAAGTGAAGAAGACTGGCCAAGAGGCAGAAAGGGAGGCTAGAATGGGGCACAGAACAAAAGGGCACATGGGAAGGAGTCCTAAGAGGGTATTGTTAAGCAGGGGGCTAAGGTGATGAGACCCCACTGTAAGAGACAGAGAGTGACTTGGCATGGTGCACCCCGATACAAATGCATAGTAGAGCACCAGGAACTTACCCGAATCTTTATTCAGCTGAAATTTTTAAATAAATACACACCATGAATTAAAAGAATTAAAAATGTTCATGCCCTTTGACTCAGTAATTCTATTCCTGGGAATCCATCCAGAGGACATCATCCAGGAATATGTAAATGCTTTCTACACAAAACTATTCACCGTGGGAGTATTTGTAATAGGAAAAAAAAAATAAAACCAAAAGGAAGAATATGCTTATCCTACTGCAGAGAAATGATTCAAGAAGCTATATGGACACTAAGAGGAAAACAGAAATCCTTAAAATATTGTTTACATGCAGCTTACAGCACCACGACGGTATTCGTACATTATAATATGAAATGAAGAAGATGGGCTGGAGTGGCAGTGGGTGGGACCAAACGGAGAACAAAACAGCAGAAGCACACGTGGGAGCGGGATGAAAGAGCATCGTCAGGCACGTGGGATGAAAAGAGCCTCATCAGGCAGGAAGGCCCGGGGTGAGACCCCACTGCTGAAGGCAACACTCACTGTGGGTACAGGCCTTGGGGGAAAAAAAATCAATCTTGAACTGACCAGGAATCTATCTCCCTGCCTGTTAGTTAGCTTCCATGGAAGCAGGAAGTGCTGGGAGAGAAAAGAAACCAGTGATCTTCCCCAGTGCTGGAGCCCTGTGCAGAACTGACGTTCCTGACAAGATTTCCTCATTGGTTCAACAGTGGCACATGGTTATGGGTTCAACCAACTACTTTTTGCTTTATTACTATGGGGTCTGTTCAATAGAAAGAATTTCATATCTGCTCAGGATGAATTATTTGATACATAGTGTTGTGACAGTTTATTTCTCACATGTAAAAATTGATTATGTCTCTAGTAATTAATATACGTTGTATGTGATATAAGCATATGAGTGCATAGTATAATAAATTTCATACTACCAGTAGAAAATAGAAGAGGATAACTGCCTTTTTGATCTAAGGAATGTAGGGCACTCTGAAACACGCCAAGAGGATAGATCTTATGAGATACAAGCAGTTCCTTTCGCACACCTCAGAATATTAACAGTTTAAGTGTCAAAGGACTTGGTGGAAAATGTTACAGTATAAGCAACTACACTGGATGGGGACTAATGTCTATACAAATAACAAGCAAGCAAAAATCAACTCAATATAAAATATCAGGGGATATGAGCACATCATTTCCATAATGTAACTCAAAATTGTCAATAAATGTATTTCTTTTAAAACAAAAAATTGATAAAACCAAGTTATTGCAAACCCATATTAATGTCCATGTTAATTTTTGTTTTCTTGTTTTTGTTTATTATTCAATAAAATAATAAATAAACCCAGTAGTCTCTTATATTCGAGCTCTCTGTCTTGGAGAGGTACTATTCTTGTCACCCATTCTTGTTTGTGTGAAGCATCTCTCATGGGCTGGTGCACTTGGTGTCCAGCAGGAGGCACTGTTTGGGGGGATTATATAACCTATGGGATGTGAGGTTTAGCTGGAAGATGTAGGTCAGTAAGGGCAGGACTTTGAGCTTATGGTCACTTCTGAATGGGGTCTAGCTCTTTAACTATCTACTGTGATGTGGAAAAAATTTCACTATAAGTCCCAACCGTCACCGACAAAACGTCCCCAGCCATTACTCCTTTCCTACCATGATGGATTATGCCCTCTGAAACTGTGAACCCAAATAAGTTCTTCCTCCTTTAAGTTCCTCTGAAAGATGCTTTGTCACAGTGATGAACAAAGCAACTAATAAACCCCCAAAAAAGAGAGAAAGGAAACATTGACAGGTGCCCTTAATCAGGGCAAATTTTTGACGTGGCATCCAATGTCAAAGAAGTCTTCTACATGGGTAAGTATCACAGTGCCTGGTAGTTGTATGTGAACTCTCAGGCCTATATTGGTACTCTCCCAGAAAAAAACAACTGTCACCTTTGAGGGACCCATCGAGCAATGTCTCACATATCACATATCTCACACACACACACACACACACACACACACACACACACACACACACACACGTGTGAAGAGGTGGGGAGAGAAAGAACACAAATGTGCTCTTCATCTTGAGCTATATGACACCTATGCAATCAATCCCTCTTTCTCTAAAACCTGTCTTCGTTATTCACAGGCTGGTTATTGGTAATTGATACTGTTCACTTATAGGGGCTGAGGTGCCTCACATTGCCCTGTCCTCACTCCACATCTGGACTACTTCTGCCCCCCCATCTACCCACAACAACACTGAAGGTGCCAGTGCTGGAGAGGCAGTATCTCATACACTGTCTTCTTTGTTTTATTTGTGACTTAACCAAACAGTTTTATATGTGAGAAAAATCCAAGACTGGGGGAAGTTAGATAATTTACTCAAAATTAGCCAATGAGCAAGTACCAAAGTCATAAATACATAAAATCTTTCTAACTTACAGTGAGTGTGCCTCTATTTAAAATAAAATTGTATTTAGCAAAGCAAAAATGTTTATGAACGGTAAATATGTACGATAAATAACATGCAACAAACATGTAAACATTGCCTACATATCCCTAGACTTGATGTTTTCATATCAGTGTGAAAATAATTGTAACAATAGTAAGAATTACATGTGAAAGGAAAAACAATAGTGAGAATTGCTACATCATCTCTATGGAGTGGGAAGGACACATTGCTTTTCTTATACTTCCAGATAGACAAGAGGCACTAGAATGTACAATTGAATAAATGAAATTCAAGGAAAGTTAAAAAAAAAAAAGTTCGATCAAGGCTTCTTTTAATGAAGGCAAAATTCAAATTTCCAATATTGGGATCATCAGTTTTGTATGTCCATTCGCCTGAGCCATGAGTGCTCAGATACTTGGTTCTGTGTTATTTTGAGTGTGTCTGTGAGTGCATTTTCAACACTGTTAGCACTTGAGCTGGTAGTCTGTACCAAGCAGACCTTCTCTCTATGAAGGGGTTATCAGTCAGGCCACTGAAGATTGGGCAGAACTAGTAAGCTGTCCAAGAAGTAACTCCAGGGATGTGATGGCTTAGTTGGCATAGTGTTTGCCTTGCAAGCGCAGGGACCTGAGTTCAAACACATTTAAATGCTAGGTGAGAGGAATGGAGGAAATGGCTCAGCACTTAAGAGCCCTGACTGTTCTTCTAGAGGACCCAGGTTCAGCACTCACATGGTGGCTAACAACCTTCTGGAACTCAGTTATAGGGGATCTGACTCCCCTTGCCTCTCCAACAGGTGCCAAACATGCATGTGTTACAGATGTATACATGTAAACAAAACATCCATGCACATAAATAAGAATCAAAGCTATGTGTGGTGGTGCTGGGGAAGCAGAAACAGAGGGATCCCTGGGGCTTGCTGTCTAGCCACCCTGGTCTACGAGGCAGGCTCCAGGCCTATGGAAGACCCTGTGTCAAAAAACAGTAAGGAACAAAAAAAGAGAAAAGGACTTATTTTTTTTTTAAAAGTGTACAGCACCTAAGGAACAGCATGCATGTGCATATATACGTAAGTACACACATGTACACACGTAACACATCAACAGGCATGAACATACATGCACACATGCACAAAAGCAAGGGTCTCCACCTGCCTGACTGCCTGGGCTTGTACTTCCCTCTTGCCCTGGTCATGTATCCCAACTTAACATTGTTGGGCTTTGTATCTCTGGGGAATCTAGTTTGCTTGAGTCACCTGCAGATCTGGGGACTTATCAGACTCTATAACAATATGACTCAATTTCTTATCATCTAGAGCCTTCTCTTAGGTCTGTTTCCTCTGAGAGCCCTAGTGCTGTAGTATATGCCCAAGCCCTGGTATGCTACCATTCTCTGTATTAAGTAAATATAGAACTGTTTTCCTCCAGGTAAAGAACCAGCATTAATTACCAATAGTGCGTGACGAGGGACCCACTAACGCATTTCATTGCTTGTTATTTGTTTTGTGCCAACATCCCAGAAGCAGGTTTTTCCCCCGATTTGTTTACACCTTAGAAAAATCATACTACAGGATGGAGACAGGAAGAGGGGTGGCTTGGGAGTTGCAGGAGCCGGGCTGCCTCTGTAGCTTTGACCCTGACTGTACTGATGATCTTGGCTACATCATCTCACCTCTCTAAGGAAGGGAGGCCATTTCTTCGAGCCAGCTGCATAAACCTTCCTGGCCCATGATGTGTGAGATTCGTGTGAGGTCAGAGATCTGTTGCTTACAATGCCTCTCCCCCCCCCCCCCACCGCGCACAGAGAGAAAGCAAAGAACTCAGGGCTGCCAACCTTATGACCTGAGTTTGATCCTGGGAGACGCATGGTGGAAGGAGGTCACTTTCAAAGGAAGTGCCATGTCAGCTTCATCTGTTCCTTGTCCAGCCGTAGTAGCAGAAAGCTAAAAACGATTCCCAAGTCATAAAGGGAATTATACTACATGATTGTAGAAGCTCAGAGAGTAATTTCAGCACAGGAGCAAGCAATTATACATTGCAACAAATTAAAATTAAAAAAAAGCAAAGAGAAAAACAAACACAACCGAAGACCCTGCAAATCCCTTAGAAATGCTATTTAATAAAGCAAACTCTATTTCCTATAGAATTTCAGTCGAGGAATATTTTGGCCCATAGAAGCGATTAGAGACATCTATGATTTCAAGAAAACACAAAAACCAAGGACAAATCCCATGACTTTGTAACAAGAGGCCACTTCTCACATCCCTGGCACCAAACCACAGGACACAGAATAGCTGAAGGGTTTGTACATTGGCGTACGGCTAAGATCAGTGGAGAGGGGAGTCCCAGAAGTCGGCTCTGCCTCTCCTTTTTGCTAGAACACAAAGAACATAAAGCTTCAAACAAAGTAAAGGCCAGGCATAAACTGCCAAGTGAGGACAGGCTCCATGGGTGGCCCCTCTGGCCTTCTATGATTTAATGAGAAGAAAATGCAAGGTCTGGCTTTGCTCTCTCTGGCCTTGGCGAGAAAGTGGCCCCATTCCTGAGGCTGGATTTGATCAAGGCTGTGTCCCCTCTCCTTCCCAGCCATAAACATCTAATGCAATTTTCTATGAGCAACATTCCTCAGAGTGGAAGCACAGAAGTCCCTTGCCTGCGACTTGGAACTTTCTTGCTTCAGTGGATGAGGAACAGGACCAGTCTGCCTCACTGGCATTAGTCCAAACCCTCAGCCCCTCTGTCCCTTGCTAGAGAGAGTTCTCCCTGATTCCGAATCCCGCATGGTAACCTTTTCTTCTGTGGGGTGCTGTGCTTATGTGACTTGTCCTTCCCATCTTGAAGATGTGTCCTCTTGAATAGTTAAGTTCCAGAAGAAGTGTCATCTCTGAGACAAAGCCTTTCTCAGCACCATCTAGCTGAGGGAGCTGGAGTCAGTGTTCCCTCAATCTGATTGATTGACTTCCTTTCAGAAGCTTAGAACTGTCCAAAGAGATCGGCACCATTAGCACACCCTTGTACATGCTTGCTGGTTTAACCTGACCCATGCCCCAACTTCTGCTCTAGACCAGAGACCCCCGGAAAGCAGAAGTTTAGTGGCTTCATTGTTTTTTACCCCCACTCTATTTTCAACTACTTAAACAGTTTCTGGCAGAGAATGGATACTCAGTAATATCCGTGAACTGGCAAGATGGCTCAGTGGGCAGAGATGCTTGCTCCCCACACCCACTTGTTAAAAGAAGAGCAATGACTTTGATGTGTGCTCTGTGGGACACATGTGCATGCGAACACACACAATATATAAATGTAAAAATACTAAAATTAATATCAACAGGAGACTAGAGGCATGTCTCGGTGGAGTGAAAACTGCTCTCACAGGGGACTCCAGTTCAATTCCCACATCAGGTGTCTCACATACACTTCTAACTCGAGAGGGCTGCAGCATTTCTGACTTCCACGTGTGTATACTTGACACTCATAGGCACATAGGCACACACTGACACACACATACACTTAAACTAAAATGAATCTTAAAAGATGAAATCAGTAGAGCTAATAAACAGAAATGTAGTTGCTCACGGTTTCTAGGGCCTTAGAAAGTTTGCGTTAGTCAAGAATCTGTTTCGTTTGCTTATTGTTGCAAGTTTGTTGAGTGCTAAGTGTTTTCCAGGATCTGAGACTGGGGAAGTGAATTATGTCTGTCCTCTGCCCACGAGGAATTAGGAACGGAGACAGAAAGACAGAGAGCAGAGCAGCTCCAGGGGCGACAGCTGTGGCTCTATGAAGGAGGGGCTGGGCTCAGTTGCTGCTAATGCTGCCTGGGTTGGGATTGGAACAATGGCACAGGACTGTGCGGGGTTTCACTGGGAAACTGCGCTGGGTAGACAGCGCTCTGGAGGTGCTTCAGTAAAGTGCCTAAATCTTTTACAGTCTAGGCTCTCACTCCTTTTGTGCTCAGAGACGAGAGGGACAGCCGGGCTGATCATACAGAGACCTTAGGAGAGGCGTCTTTTCCACAGATTTCCCCAACTTCTGGACAACACTGGCTGTCCTGGCTGTCTCATCTCTTAGCTTCCGGATACACCATTCCAGTGTCTGCTGCCACCAGTCATGGCATTCCTACATGTGTCTCTGTGAGTCTATCATCTCCTGATGTTGCTACTCCTCTCTTCTGTCTCTTCCTCCTAGCAGTGCTCAAACGCAGAGCCTTATTCTCATACAAAGGCGAGCGTTCTTCACTGAGCTCATCGCTGACCCCCTGCTTTCTTCTCTTATAAATCCAGTAGTCACTGGGCTAAGGATGGAGCTCCTGACAGAGAGGAGGTGTTCAATAACAAGCTCGCTTGCTTTAGTTAAGCAAGTGGGCAAAGAGGCTTGCTGCCAAGTGCTTAGCGTGGATGAAGCTCTAGGTTCGATTCCCACCCCCACATAAATGAGGTGTGGTGGCGGCGGTGTGACCATGCATGTCATCCTAACATTTTGAAATTAGACCCTTGGGAAATCAGGAATTTGAGGGACACACTCAACAGCATAGAGCATGGGACCAGCTGGGGCTACACAATATCCCTGAGACTTTGTCTTTATAGAGAAAGGAATACAGTCACGGGTCCCACTCAAACAGTTAGGCATTTGCCCTCTCCACAGTGGAGCATGGGTGGGTAGGGCTATTCATCAGAACAGAGCCTCATTTGCTACCCAGTCTCATCTCTATGTGGGTGGCAGAGTGGAAGTGAAAACGACCGTCAGACAAACCCAGGCCTTGCAGGCTTAGAAGGAGCAGCATGTTTCTTATAAAGCCGTACAAAGATTTCCGATAACACATTTGCTTCAAAAGGGAGAGGTTCTTAAAGGAGACTGATTTCAGGATGGGGCCTCCTGTGGTGCACTTAGGGAAGGAAAGCAAATTGCAAAGCCATTAGTCCTCTGAGCAGCCAGGAGCTGCTAGCAGCAGCCCAAGTTCAAGTTCGGGACCCCGAAGGCAAGCACTTGAGACACCCCCCTCTAGCTCTCTACCCTCCACGGTTAGCCAGGTAGGCTGAGGCATTAGTTCCACTGGTTTCCCTGCAATGGCAACATGGGGAAGAAACAGAGAGCTGTGTGAAAGGCTAAGTTTCCTGAAATAACCCTGCGAGAAACGGAGAAACAAGACTCAGGGATGGAAGCATTGGTTCTCCTAGGCTAACTTTAGAGCTGGGGTGGCCCTGGGCAGGCTATTTCTACTGAGCACGCTGGCAGTCAGGCTAACTTTGCTGTGTGTTTGCCCACTGAGCTCTGCTCCCTTCCTCGTCTGTGAAATGTGATCGCAGCACAGCCACTCGTACTTGAAAGCTGTGATGATTAAATATAATGCGATGTGCCTGGAAGGGAGAAAACACTCCATAATGGCTCGTTATTATTTCACATTCAACAAAATAATAATTGGGCTTTGACTATGTGTCAAACTGGGCATCAAGTGGTGGGGATAAAGTAATAAATGAAGTAAGCATTGTTGTGCCCCCCACCCCCCGCAGGCTGAAGCAAAGCACAAATTCTCAAGCACCCTTCACGGCAAGAGTGGGTTCAGAAGGTCAGCATATGCGATCGGCCTATCACAGGACTGCTATCTCAGTCTCCGTGTTTGAGTTGCCTGGCCAATGAGCTTCAGGGTTTTAATATTCTTGATCTCTGTGGGCATCCTCTGCTTTCCCTTTTGGTACCAGGAGATGCCTTGTGCACATTAAGGGAGGCCTCTCTCCTGGGTGCTGATGTGCCAAGGAGGAAAGCGGCAGCCTGCTTTTGAGTGACCACCCTTTCAGAGAGATGTGGACCAACGGCAGCCAAATCTGGACCAGGACAGCAAAACTACAAGCAATGAAGAATCTTCAGAAATGGCAGAGGGAGAGGGCTGTGTTTCCAGTACCATGCAGAACAAGGCGGGAATCCAGTGTTGCCTACTGTAAGCTATGAGAACTTAGATCAGCTACTAAAACCCCCAAACACTTTGTTTCCACATCTGTCAACAGAGATTGCATCAACAGCTCACAAATCTGGTTTAGTAATCAAAAAAGAAAGTGTTTATGAAGAGATTAGCATAACAATGCATGTAGCAACACCTGGTAAAAGATACAGCCATCATTGGGAATCAGACAGGAGTATTAAAGTACAGGGAATCAAATGCAGATCCGGTCTCTTTGCTCAGAGTCCCAAACACTATCTTCCAACCCATGTAGTGAAAGGCAGTCTGTGGATGACGATAAGGGGCTGTAGATGTGACTCAGCAGCTATGAGCATTTGCTGCTCTTGCAGAACACCAAGGTTAGGTTCTCAGAACCTACATGGCAATCTGTGAACTCCAGGCCCAGGAGATTTGATGACCTCTTCTGGACTCCATAGGTACTGCCTGCACATGATGCTATGTACACCACAGGAAAACACACGTACACATATAATTTTAAAATTAAAAAAAATATTGTTGTTCTCAGTGTCTGTACTACTGGGGATACATTTAGGAAGTGGTCTCCTGTGTCCATGCATTGAAGACTACTTTTCACTTTCTCTTTAACAGGTTCAGTGTGGTCAGATTTATATTGAGGTCTTTAATCCATTTGGACTTGAGTTTTGTGCATGGGGAAAGATATGGAACTATTTTCATTCTTCTACAAGTTGACATCCAGGCACACCAGCACCAGTTGTTGAAGATAAATTCTTTTTTCCATTGTATTCTTTATCAAAAATCAGATGTTCATAGGTGTGTGGATTAATATCCGGGTATTCAATTTGATTATTGGCCAACCTCCCTGTCTTTATGCCAGTACCAAGCTGTTTTCATCACTGTAGCTCTGTAATAGAGCTTGATGTCAGGGATGGTGATGCCTCCCGAAGTTCCTTAATTGTACAGGATTGTTTTGGCTATCCTGAGTTTTTTGTTTTTCCATATGAAGTTGATTATTGTCCTTTAAGGTCTGTGAAGAATTGTGTTGGGATTTTGATGGGGATTGCATTGAATCTATAGATTGCTTTTGGTAGAATTGCCATTTTTACTATGTTACTACCTGTCCAAGAGCATGGGAGATCTTTCCATTTTCTAGTAACTTCTTCAATTTCTTTCCTCAAATTAAAATTTTTGTCAAATAGGTCTTTCACTTCTTTGGTTAGTGTTACCCCAAGATATTTTATGTTATTTGTGGCTACTGTGAAAGGTGATGTTTCTCTGGTTTCTTTCTTGGCTTCTTTATCATATGTATAAAGGAGGGATACTGATTTTTTGAGTTGATCTTGTATCCTGTCACATCACTGAAGGTATTTATCATCTGTAGGATCACAGACACTGGGAGCAACAATAAATAAATGGGACCTCCTGAAACTAAGAAGCTTCTGTAAAGCAAAGGACACAGTCAATAAGACAAAAAGGTAGCCTATTGAATGAAAAAATATTTTCACCAACCCCACAACAGAAAAAGGACTAATCTCCAAAATATATAAAGAACTCAAGAAATCAGACATCAAAATTCTAAATAACACAATTAAAAAATGGGGTACTGAACTAAAATAAACAGAGAATTCTCAACAGAAAAATCTCAAATGGCCAAAAGATATTTAAGGGAATGTTCAACATCCTTAGCTATAAGGGAAATCAAATTAAAACAACTCTGAGATACCATGTTACACCTATCAGAATGGCTAAGATAAAAAACACCAATGATAGTTTATGCTGAAGTATGGGGAATGCTCATCCATTGCTGGTGGGAAAGCAAACTTGTACAACCACTTTGGAAATCAGTATGGTGGTTTTTCAGAAAATTAGTAATCAGTCTACCTCAGGATCCAGCAATACCACTCTTGGGCATATACCCAAAAGATGTTCAGTCATACTATAAAGGCATTTGTTCAGCTATGTTAATAGAAGCATTATTTGTCATAGCCATAACCTGGAAGTAACCTAGACGCCCCTCAACCAAGGAATGGATAAAGAAAATGTGGCACATTTATACATTAGGGTACTACACAGCAGAAAAAAAAAACAACGACATCTTGAATTTTGCATGCAAATGGATAGGTTACCTGAGTGAGGTAACCTAGACCCTAAAAGATGAATATGGTATGTACTCACTCATAAGTGGATTCTAGCTATAAGCAAAGGATATTGAACCTATAGTTCATGATCATGGAGAAGCTAAGTAAGAAGGTGAACCCCATGAAAAACATATACATCCACGTGGAAAGTGGAAACAGACAAGATCGCCTGACAAAACTGGGAGCATGGGGATGTGTGGAGAAGGGAGGGTGGAAAGGGAAGAGGAGGGGAGAAGTGGGGGTTGAGGAGAACTTGAGGGAATGGGATAGCCAAGAAGGAGAAAAGACAGTGATGAGAACAAGGAAAAAGACACCTTGATTGAGGGAGCCATTATAGGGCTAGCAAGAAACCTGGCTCTAGAAAGTTTCCCAGGACTCCACAAGGATGACCCCCAGCTAAGACCCTAACCAATAGAGGAGAGGAGGCCCAATCTTGACTTGCCCTGAAGTCAGACTGATGAATAACTTAAATATCATCATAGAACCTTCATCCAGGTTTCTGATGGAAACAGAGGCAGAGACCCGCATCGGAGCACTGGACTGAGCTCCCAAAGTCCAGTTGAAGAGTGGGAAGAATGAGAATATGAGCAAAGAGGGCAAGACCATGATGGGTACACCCACTGAAACAGTGTACCTAAGCTAATGGGAGCTCACCAACTTCAGCCACACTGGGAAGGGACAAGCATAGGACCAAACTAGTGTCTCTGAATGTGGGTGACAGTTACATGACTGGGGCAGACTGAGGGGCCCTGGCAATGGCACCAGGATTTATCCCTACTGCATGTGCTGGCTTTTTGGGAACCTATTCTCTTTAGATGATACCTTGCTCAGCCTAGATATAGTAGGGAGGGCCTTGGACCTTCCCCCAAAGCAATGTGCTTTCCCCTCTCTGAGGACTGGATGTGGGTGGGGAGAATGGGAGGAAGGGCGGGTGTGGGAACTTGGATTGATATGTAATAATAAAAAAAGATAGTTTGTTTACTTTTTAAAAAAATAAATAAATAAACAAAAAATTGAAGAAATAAATTCAATAGTAGTCTATAAGCCTCTATAAAGTGCTGGGTCAGTCAAATCACTCCCTTCCCACATGCACTCCACTCCAGGAATCCCTCAGTGTGCCTGGTGCAGTTAACTACAGACTGCCTTTGAAGTAGCCAGCCCTCCTATAGAAGACAGGGTAGCAGGATGATGGCAAGAACTGGCTGCAGCATCTGCGATCCCAGCTCTGAGGCTTACATTTTGTAATTTTGGGCAAGTATTATAAAAAATGTGAAATGTTCCCTCACACATGTATACGAAGATGTAGTTCCTGGATGGTGGTGCTGTTTGAAACATCGTGGAGCTGTGATTTCCAGGGGCACAGTTGACGGAGGTAGGTGGGTCACTAGGGGTCTTTCACAGTTGTAGCCCACACCCACTTCCAGCTTGAACTCTGCATCCAGCCTGCAGTCTGCTGGGACCAACCACCTCAGACCAAGCCACTTTGTCTGCCGTGTCTGCTATTACAACAGATTACCATGGTGAAACCCTGAAACCATGAGTCAAAATAAGCATGTCCTCCCCACCGTGCTTCTGGCAGGTGTGTGGTCCCATAAATCAGAAAAGTCACCCATACAGTATGTCGTTTCACTTCCTCTTTATTTTAACCATGAAGTGGGAGGGATAATACATCTAATCTGCCTCATGAAACATTACCTTTCTGCATAAGGAAGAGAAAAATAAAGCTGAAAGTCAGAAGTTGAATGACTATTAGCGGCTTAGCTGTCTAGCTGACACGTCATTCAAGTACTCTGTATTCCTCTTATCTAACTCTATCCCAATCCAAGCAGAACATAAGCATGAATAGACCCCCTTTATAGGTAGGGAAACAGGGGCCAACTCTAACTAAAGCGTATCTTCCCTTCATTAGCTGTAGAGGTCTTTCTCCTCAGTAGTCTGTAGCCACAGTTTCAGACTCAAGGTCACTCACACAGGGGTTCACCCATGACACATGCTTGTGTGCTGCCTTTCTGGGACCCGTACTTTATTAGTCCACTAAAGCTATGAGCACCCTCCTGCCCTGCAGTGCAGAGACAAACGGATAGACTCTACCACCAGAGGAAAAGGGCTCAGCTTCCCTGAGGCCTGTGTTATCTATGGATGTCTCAAAAACAAGTCAAGTAGGTACCTGAAAAGACTTCTTCAGTGACCTAATCCCCAAACCTTTAAGTCTTTGAAGAAAGAAATTGAAGAGGAGACCAGAAAATGGAAGGATCTCCCCTGCTCTTGGATTAGGAGGATCAACATAGTAAAAATGGCAATTCTACCAAAAGCAATCTATAGATTCAATGCAATCCCCATCAAAATCCCATCAAAATTCTTCACAGATGGGGAGAAGACAATAATCAACTTTATATGGAAAAACAAAAAACCCAGGATAGCCAAAACAATCTTAAACAATAAAGGATCGTCTGGAGGCATTACCATCCCTTACTTCAAACTCTATTACAGAGCTACAGTATTGAAAACAGCTTGGTATTGGCATAAAAACAGAGAAGTCGACCAATGGAATCGAATAGAAGACCCTAACATTAACCCACAAACCTATGAACACCTGATTTTCGATAAAGGAGCTAAAAGTATACAATGGAAAAAAGAGAGCATCTTCAACAAATTGTGCTGGCAAAACTGGCTATCAACCTGTAGAAGAATGAAAATAGGTCCATATCTATCACCATGCACAAAACTCAAGTCCAAATGGATTAAAGACCTCAATATCAGTCCAAACACACTGAACCTGATAGGAGAGAAAGTGGGAAGTACTCTACAACACATGGGCACAGGAGACCACTTCCTACGTATAACCCCAGCAGCACAGACATTAAGGGCCTCATTGAATAAATGGGACCTCCTGAGACTGAGAAGCTTCTGTAAAGCAAAGGACACTGTCACTAAGACACAAAGGCAACCCACTGACTGGGAGAAGATCTTCAGCAACCCCGCAACTGACAAAGGTCTGATCTCCAAAATATATAAAGAACTCAAGAAACTAGACCGTAAAAGGCTAATCAACCCAACTATAAAATGGGGCACTGAGCTGAACAGAGAATTCTCAACAGAAGAAGTTCAAATGGACAAAAGACACTTAAGGTCATGCTCAACTTCCTTAGCAATCAGGGAAATGCAAATCAAGACAACGTTAAGATACCATCTTACACCTGTCAGAATGGCTAAAATAAAAAACACCAATGATAGCCTTTGCTGGAGAGGTTGTGGAGTAAGGGGTACACTCATCCATTGCTGGTGGGAATGCAAACTTGTGCAACCACTTTGGAAAGCAGTGTGGCGGTTTCTCAGGAAATTCGAGATCAACCTACCCCTGGATCCAGCAATACCGCTCTTGAGAATATACCCAAGAGAGGCCTTATCATACAACAAAAGTATATGGTCTACTATGTTCATAGCAGTATTGTTTGTAATAGCCAGAACCTGGAAACAACCTAGATGCCCTTCAATGGAAGAATGGATGAAGAAAGTATGGAATATATACATATTAGAGTACTACTCAGCAGTAAAAGACAAGGACTTCTTGAATTTTGCATGCAAATGAATGGAAATAGAAAACACTATCCTGAGTGAGGTAAGCCAGACCCAAAAAGAGGAACATGGGATGTACTCACTCATATCTGGTTTCTAGCCATAAACAAAGGACATTGAGCCTATAATTAGTGATCCTAGAGAAGCTAAATAAGGAGAATCCAAAGAAAAACATATAGGCACCCTCCTGAGTATTAACCTTCATCAGGCGATGAAAGGAGACAGAGACCCACATTGGAGCACCGGACAGAAATCTCAAGGTCCAAATCAGGAGCAGAAGGAGAGAAAGCACAAGCAAGGAACTCAGGACCGCGAGGGGTGCACCCACACACTGAGACAATGGGGATGTTCTATCGGGAACTCACCAAGGCCAGCTGGCCTGGGTCTGAAAAAGCATGGGATAAAACTGGACTTGCTGAACATAGCAGACAATGAGGACTACTGAGAACTCAAGAACAATGGGAATGGGTTTTTGATCCTACTGCACTTACTGGCTTTGTGGGAGCCTAGGCAGTTTGGATGCTCATCTTACTAGACCTGGATGGAGGTGGGTGGTCCTTGGACCTCCCACAGGGCAGGGAACCCTGATGGCTCTTTGGGCTGACGAGGGAGGGGGACTTGATTGGGGGAGGGGGAGGGAAATGGGAGGTGGTGGTGGGGAAGAGACAGAAATCTTTAATAAATAAATAAATTAATAAAGAAAAAATAGCACAAAAGCATGTTTATTATGTACTGGTGAAGAGATGGCAACAATATATGTGTGTGTGTGCATATGTATATGAATGTATATGTGTGTATTTGCTACCCTCAATTTTGTAGAAATAATTCATTTATATATTCCTGAAGAAATACTGTGCACAGCTAAATTCAAGAAGAGCTAAAGAAAAAGGCTATGGTCACAATCCACACGGCTTCTGAGAATTCCATGACTGAGCCTGTGTGACTCCATCCTTTGAAAGAGGGACCAGAAACAACACAAACCAGTGCCAACCCAACCCCAATTTCCCAGTCCCAGTTCTTTCACAGGCCATGCCAGAAGGGATAAGGACAAGAGAGGTGACTTTCTGAGTGGCTATGCCATGCTCTCCTGAGGGAAACAAGACACTGGGATGAGGATAGTCAGGCCATCATAACACATGTGTCCTTATGAGTCCTTACCTGGAAAAAGTCGGAAGCCCATTCTCTATCCATAGAGTAAGATGTACAAGAAAGCAGTACCAACTGCAGCTATCATGACTGGTACCAACTGCAGCTATCATGTCTGGCCATCCACTGCATCTGGTACCAACTGCAGCTATCATGACTGGCCACCCTCTGCCTCTGGCATCTTTTTTAATGTTCCTAAGACAATCAGCTCTAGCCTAGTACTGGGCATGGTTTCTGGGAAATGTATACTGGATAAACAAGCATGCTACCTGCTCACTTGCTTGTAGCCCCAATCAGGTCCACCGGTTATCCCCGGGACTGCTGAAGAACCTTGCCTCCCAAAACACACACACACACACACACACACACACACACACACACACGGGCTCACACACACAAACCTGAAGAAGTCCCCATTTCAGAGTCTGTTCCTGGTTCCTGCCATCACATTGGGTACTTTCACTTATCCCGAATCTTTAAAGACTCTCGTGACCCTCAAATCAGTTTCTCTTTTCCCTCGTATTTTAAAAGCAAAACTCAAGGGACTTTGCCCAAAATGAATTATGCAGGAGCTATGATAAGATGAGATTCCACCTGCTGCTAAGGGAGCTGCCTTAGAAGAATGTAATCAGATATTCATTTCCTGGTACTAACAGCCATTAAAGGGGAGTGCTGATGTTTGGAACAAATACCTTAGGAAGAAAGTTTCAACATATGTATTCTAATTGAATTTATTCCCAGGCAGAATGGAGTTGACAGAATCCCATATCCGTCATGATCCGCGGACTCTGTCAATCCCAAATCAACCGATCTCACAATACTTTTCCGGATTCTTAATCCCCCTGCCAAGCACTGCAGTTTCTAGGGAGACTCATTAGAGCTGCCAGCACACACCATCTGACAGAGTCCTTCCAAGCCACACGGTTTGGACATCTGCCCCGCTTCTCTGTGAGTTTATCTGTTTGTCACCCATCTCAACGCAACTAGAACCCAAGAAGGAAGAGGTTATTTATCTGATGCGCCCTCTGGACCCCTCTCCCTGTCAGCCAGGGTCAGTTAGGAGTGGGTCCTAGTACATATTTGCTGGCTATGACCCTCCAGTGCTTGGAAAAACAGAGTTGGGCTTGCAAAGTCACCTTAACTGGAAGGACATGTGTACCAACATAGCTGTTTCCACAGGGCAAGTGGGAGAGTCACTGGGATCAAAGGCTAGGGAAGAGGCTGGACCAGCTCCTGGGATTCCTGCATTGGCCACCTCACTAATGTTAACCCTGGCTAACTTAAAGTCTTAAAACTGTTTTTTTCCTACAACACTGGAATCTTTTTGTATGAGAAAAAAATCCACCTGTCATGAAGCACGTGTCTCTCTTCTCCACACCATTCCCTGCACCCTCTACTCCCAGAACTGTGAGCATGGTACTATTATCAGTTGCATGATGCTAGGCACTCAGCCCGGTCCTAAGCTGTAATGCCTGCATCAGGGGTCCCGTATCTTCTCTCCTAAGATTAGAGGGCATGGAAGGAAGAGAACTCACGGTTGATAGTTGATAAAATAAATTTCAAAATGGGAAAGAAAACTTTCCCATAGAAATAGGTTGAGTTTCCTTTTGCTCTGTTTTTACAATATGAAAAGCAAAGGGTTCTTTAAAAAGAAATAAAAAAAAAAACTCTAGGAAAATGTGCTACCATTGAACTAACCCCTGGCTCTGTGGTTTAATTTTTAAAATTACTGCCAAGGGAAGAAGGGTCAGAGGTGCTGAAGGAGTCTTACCATGCCTTGTGTTACTCTTGGGCCCCTATGTAATTCAGTGGCCACCTACTAAACTCTCAGACTGCACTGGGGATTGAACTAGGATACAGGGATATGTAGGGCAACAAGACACAATTCCTCAGGAAGTATCCACCCACACAGAGAGAACACTCCATAATCAATGTCGGTACAAAGATGATGGAGTAAGACTAGCAAAACAGGGACAAACCCTCGGCCAGTCCCTAGTCATGTCCCCTGGAAAGCAGCCGGGCTCGGGGCTCCCATCTTGCTTTGAGTGTGGGAAGAGTTTTGCTACTTGGTGAGCTTTGTATAAAGATTCAGCATGCAGCTCTAGATAAATGACTTAATAAAGCAGAAGGTCCTCATAATCACTCCGTATACCATAAGTATTGTTATGAGAAGCCGGGACATGAGGACTCTAATTTAGAGCTGCTCCCAATTGTTTTAGTGTGAGTAAAACCTACCCTGTCTCTAATCCTCTGAGCTGATGGGCACACTCTGTTGAGTATCCACATCTGGACCCTGGGGTGGGAGTTAAGCATCAAGACCCAAACTGCGCAGCATCTGACATTAGTAAAGTTTTGAGCCAGGTTTAGCAGCACGTTTGCAATCCCAGCTCTGAGGAGGTGGAGGCAGGAAGGGAAGTCTCAGCGACATTGCTGGTCTGAGGCCAGTCTGGGTTAATGAGTCTCTCCCCTCCCCGAACCCACACACAAAGATGAAGTCCTGAGCTTCTGCTATAGGCTTTCATGCAGAGATCCACAGCAAGAGAAGCCAAGTTCCAGCTCTCTTCCTGGAACCTCTGATTCCAGAGAAGCTGGGAGGCAGGAGGCTGTGATAACTGACCTAGGATTTCTTAATGCAAACAGGAAAGGCTTGCTTCAGGGCATCAGGCTCCCCCACCTCAAGCATCCCAATTAAAAGCAGAGTCTAAAGTCAACAGAATCTGCTTGCTAGGCTAACACTTTAACTCCCAAGCCCTTCTGTTCCTGGAACGTTCTTGGAGGTGAAATTATCCAGTCTAACCGAAAACAGAGAGAAACAACACTTGAGATTCTAGACCATCCCCAAATCAACTATCCCCAGTGGATGTCCTGGGGCAGTTTCTTCTCTGCTGCCATTGACCGGGCACAGGAGGGTGACCAATGGGAGGAAGAGGTAGGTGAAGAAAACACACCACATAAATAAACAAGCAAATAAATAAATAAACAAACAAACGAATGAAGGCAAAAAATAGCTTGGCTTGAGCTCTGCTTTTGGTCATGAATAAATTCTTGGGAGCAGACAGATGTGTTGTAGCTGTCTCCATCCCTACCTCCACCTTTCTCAAATGGCCGGCAGTAAAGGGAGTAAAGGAAACCAGTGAACTCCTTCCTGTCCGTGCTGGTATGGAGGGGGTAGCCCACGGCAGTGCGGTGATTACAGTAGCGGCGGGGAGTCCAAGGAGCCTCCAGACCGGATTGCATTTTGGAATGCTCTCTCATTCGGTGCGGCTTTCTCAGGCTTCCTCAGCCGCTCGCTCCAGCAGCAGCGGTGGCAGCAGATTTACTCTCCTAATTATGTTTGGCTCTGGCTAAATTAGTTTGCATTCCCTAAACACACACTGGCTGGGGGAGGGGCAGAAGGCAGGGGAGAGGTGGCCTGAGAAGATGCCAGGAGGTGGAAAGAATCGTGTCCGAGGACGGTGCACACGGAGAAATAATAGCCCAGGCTCAGGCAGCACTGGATAGTTACCATAGACCAGTCTGGGTGCCCAGAGGAATGGGAGTGCACTGGGGAAAGCTTCTATGCCCTTGCTCACTCGCATCCTCATTCATTCACACAGTGAGTATTTATTGTTTACAAGGAATCAGATATCAAAGGAAGGAAGGATGCTACAGTGATGTTAACACAGTTCCTTGATCATTGACCTATTTTCATTCCTACCGTTGTGACAAACACCCTAACAGAAAGCCACAGAGGTGAGAGAAGAGTTTATTTGGCTTATAATTCCAGGTTGCTGTCCATCCTTGCTGGGAAATCATAGATGCAGGAGATTGAGACAGCAGGGCACATCACACCGCATCTACAGTCAAGAAGCAGAGAAACAAATGCATCCATGAGGTCTGCTTGTTCTTGTTTGTGCTTATCCTCAGCTAGCCTCAGCTCACACAGGGCAGGGCCCAGCCTAGGGAATGGCGCTGCTCCCAAAGGGCTGGATCTTCCTAACAATCAAGACACTCCCCTGCGGACACTCCCACATGCCAGTCAGTCTGGTCTAGACAGTTTCTCATGGACATTCTAATCATATCAAATTGGTGGTTAAAACTAGCCAGTGCATTCATTGTGCCCTTGCTCTTGAAGGGGGAGGCGTGGGCTAATTTTGATTTGTGCTCACTCATTGTCTTAAGGAAAAGTTACAAAAGAAGACAGCTGTCTTGCTCTCTGTGCTCAGGGCTAGCGCTCTCTAGAGACCCATTGTTATCCCCATTGTACAGATGAAAAATTGGAGTTCAGAAAGATTTTGTGATTTCTCTGTGAGCACATGGCACATAGCAGCTAACCTTTAATACAGACCCCCCTTTTATAGTCCCTCTCAAATTTCTGCAGTGAATGCCAGTCACCAGTGACAAAAAGACTCACCAAGCAGCAAATAAGAGTCTTCAAAATTATGACTCCATGAACTTTTAGTGAAGGCCATGTGGGGCTTTCCTAGTTGTCATCTGTAATTGAAATCTACATGATAGTCCATTTCAGTTGTCAGTTGGATCTGTTAACTACCACGGAGGTCTGAGGGGGGGCACCTCCAGGAAGGATTGCTATGTAGGAAAGACCCTTCTTCCTTAGTGTGGGTGCTACCTTCTGGTGGTGGCTCCACATATAGAGTTCTGAGCAAGAGGCAACACTGCTCACCTGTCTGCCTTATCTTCTTGCTGATAACCATGTCTCTCTCCTGTTGCCCTGCCATCCGAACCCACTGCTTCTGTTTCTAATGCGGACTGAAGTCCAGTGACTCTCTAAGAATCCTCCAGACTTCCAGGGGCAGAAAGGGACTCCTGAGCCATCTAGCCTTGTGGATTGGGCAGCTACTGGGCTGTCAGCCTCTCCAGCATGCAGTAGCCACTGCTGAATGATCCAGCTCCTGACGTGTAAGCAAATCTAATAAGCCTCCCTTTGTAGTATATACTCATTATAAATGGCCTCTTCCTCTGGAGAACCCTAACACATGAGAAAAGGTGTGATTCAAACTCAGGTCTGCGCAACCCTGCAGTCTTCTTGCTGGCCCCGAAAAGTTATGCAGGCAGGGCAGAGCTAAGATGTTCTTTGCTTGAGACACACGATGGAATGTGCCACATGGGTGAAGTCCTGAGGCCACCACCCAGGAAATACCTAGACCCTGAGAGTTCCCGCTTTTGCACAGGGTCAAGATTTATGACCCTGCAGAATCAATGAGACTATACCGGACACAGAAAATGCCTCGAACCTAAATCAATGAGCTCACAGAAAAACTGTTTGTTTGGGGCTTCCTAGGAATCCCCACCAGCAGGCAAGCTGGGGACAGTAGCACGTGTACATGACAGCTCTATGTAGACATGCCCCCCTTTGCATTTTGAGGCATTACTGTCATGTGGGAAAGCTGAACTTCCCGGTTCTTGGCATGTACTCGAGTAAATACCTGTGATTACCAACTGTGGGTTAGCTTTCTCTACTGAAACTCAAGCCAACAGCTCCCACCAACTTTGCATTTTAGTTTTAGATTTTTCACAGTAAAACCCATTCTTTTGAGTTTTTTTTAATATTTATTTTTATTTATTTATTATGTATACAATATTCTGTCTATGTGTATGCCTGCAGGCCGGAAGAGGGCACCAGACCTCTTTACAGATGGTTGTGAGCCACCATGTGGTTGCCGGGAATTGAACTCAGGACCTTTGGAAGAGCAGGCAATGCTCTTAACCACTGAGCCACCTCTCCAGCCCCATTCTTTTGAGTTTTAATGCCTTACCTGTTTTTCACTTCAGTAGAGAACCCAAACTTAAATGGGTATTGTCAAATCAGGATTTTTTTTTATTTTTTTATTTTTTTTTTTAGCAGAAGCCTTGCAAACAGAAGCAGCTGCTTTCAATTTATAAATACTGTAATCTTCTCCTGGCCTTAGATTTTTTTTTTTTTACAACATTCAGACCAGAACCAATTTAATTTTGAAAGATAGCTAATCAAGCAATTTGCTGGAGCACCTCTCCAGTCAGGAAAGGGGGTTGGGAGCTCCCCTCTGAGAACCCATCTCTGTGCTAAAGATTGAGTGGGCTGAATTGACCTCCCGGGTATCACAAAGTTTTTGGTCCTACTTTCCAAGAACAAACCCTGCACCATGCATTTGCTCATCAACCAACCTGAGCACATCGCCTGCCCATGTGACAGGGCTCCCGCTTACACAGATACCACTTTAAGCTCCCCGCGTTTTTGTGCAGTATTGTGTTCCTTAAACATGCTGGGTTTTTCAGCTTGTAGTAGACAAATTCCCAAGTGTGAAGAAGTTGAACAGGAAATGATAGGGACGTGGGGGCAGCATCACAACACCCTCTGATTGGGGCTCAATGAACCTGTGACCTCAAGTATCAATTCCAAATCCCAGGCTTCTGTGACTTTACTTCAAATCCAAAATATGTCTTTAGTTTTAATTGTACTCAAAGGTTCAGTAGGCCTCTACCTTCCAAAAGCGGCCAAAACCAGCCAGCTGGCTGCTCTGTTTTCTGATTGCCCTTTCATATTTCTTATTTCTAATCACTTTGGTCTTCACCCACGAGAAAATTTTGTTCAAACTAAAGAGATTTTGGTCCTGTAAACAGCTACCTGCTCATACACACAAAAGCATAGCATTTTGTTCAGGAGTGTAAAGAGGCCCAGAAGGGCCTCGATGACACAGTTAAGTAATTCACAAATTATTAGTGATTCCTACCTACAGGTTCCCACTTGTGTCTTAGGAGACAGGGTACCACCCACGAAAATTCTCAAAGGCCAACAGAACAACTTGAATAATAAGTACCAAAGGACAGATTACAACCCAAAGCATAACAAAAATGTTCATGAATTCACATTGATATGAGGAACAGGTTGAATAAGGAAGTGGGAGAGAAGGGTGAATTCTCTCATGCAGAAGCATCATATAGACTCATTTGAAAAGAGGAAGAGAAATGTCCCTGCCCTCTATGTAAGAATGAGGTGTGCATGCTGACTTCCTAAGGAGCATGGTTCAGAAAGGGGTTGAATTAAGATGTTTGCAGCTGAGAGCACTGCTCTGATGGCTAAGTAGACCTAGCAGCATCAAGAATTAGCCACCTTGATGAAGAGCCAAGATCATAGTTCAGTCTAAGGAGAATGGCACAGTGCTTCTCTTGTCTTCCTCCCCAAAATTATGACCCTATCTTACCAGGAGAACCCTAACAGACATATCCAAATGGAGGGCTATGAAGACCTTTATTCTCAGAACCATCACAGCCACCAAAACCAAATAATGTCCCCTGAGACGTGGCTCAAGAGCATTGCTGCACCATCATGAGGGTCAGAGGTTGAACCCCAGCAAATTGTCCTAAGGACATCTGTAACTTCAGCTCTAAACATTGTAGGGATTTTTCTGGTTCCCAACTCAATGGAGAAAATGGGAGGGACAGGTTCCAGAGGCCATGCTTCTAAGAAATAGGCTGAGAATAATAGGGGGTAACATCTGATGCCAGAGTTACCTTCTGGTCTTCAAATTCAGGCACAGATATGAGGAGAGGTGTGTGTGCATTTGTATGCACACACACACATAAATTTATACAGAGACATGTACACACAATAAAATCTCTAGAAAATTCAAGGAATGTCTCAGAAAACTGTCCCAGTCAAGAGAACCCCATAAAAAATGTGGCATTTCAGATAGGAGTCTAGATCTCTCTCTCTCTCTCTCTCTCTCTCTCTCTCTCTCTCTCTCTCTCTCTCTCTCTCTCTCTCACACACACACACACACACACACACACCAAAAAAAAAAAAGAAAAAAGAAAACTGAAGACACTGGATTGTGGCTACTATTACCATGCCAGCTCATGGCTGGTACTCTGTCAGAACTCTTAACAATGGAAACTGGGCACAGAGTATGTGGGGATTCTCTCCAGCCTTTGAAACTTGTGGAAACCTTAAAGGTGTGATAGTGAAAATCTGCGTTTAAGAATATTTCTTTCCCATTTGACTTTTCTAATATTTTCATATACTGAGATGCATTCTGATTCTTTCCAAATTACCAAATTAATATGCCAAATGAACCGAAGAGTTGTTCCATTCTCTTGGGCCCCACTTAGAACACTTTGGAGCAGGAACCATAGTGGTAGTAGCTAGCATTCATAAAAGTGGTTCTGGGCTTCATGGCTCATAATGAGCTGTCCTGCCAGTTCAGATATGGCCATTATCATTTAAAAGCTATATAATCTTAGTCCAATTATCTTATTTATGTATATCTTGGTTTCTTTCACTATACAATGGGATCAGATATCAGCTACTGTGTGGCGAGACTCTATTGTGATAGATGAGCTGCTCAAAGCACTTGAGTTTCATTATGTCCTCTCGGGAGCTTACTACACAGTGTACATCTTTATGTGTGTGTACCTGTGTGGGCACATACTGAAGCATTTTCCTTAAGGAACAAATGGCCCTCCAGATGTCCAGTTTCCTCTGGCACTGGCCTGGAAAGTTGGGCTCTAAAATTTGTATCCTCCCATGACACAGATCCTTTACTGCTTACTCAGCAGGAAACTGAGGGGCTTTTATTTCTCATCTGTCAGCCAACTGCACAATTAGGGAGAGAAAAAGAAAGAAAGAAAGAAAATGCAAAGCTATCCAATATGTATAATTAAATCTTACAAAAATCTGAGGGAAGCAGAAATGGATCTCTCCCTCGTACGGGTGTCATGAATCCCCACAGACAGAACAGGATGGCTAAAGACCCTGCTGGCTTCAAGTAGCACACGGGAACTCAAAGAAGCAGGGTGATTCATGCTAAGTAGCTGCAGCTACTCTCAAGGGCCAGAGAAAGGATGCTCACATCACCTAACCCCACGCTGCCTTCCTCCCCCAATGACAAGAAGTCCCAACACGTTCTCAGACCATCTCCTATGAGTGTTTGTCTCTCCTTACCTGCTCACAGGTTGCTTCCATCTCAGTTTTATACTAGACATCATTTGTCTCTTAAAGCTACAGAGAATTTCAGAACAAAAAAATAAAACTAAAGCAAAGACTTAGAATAGAATTTTGGGACATCCTGAGTCTTCTTGAACTAAGCTAAAAGTTATCCACGGATAGTTTCTGCAGTGACCCTGGAGGGGCATCAGGAAGCAGGATGATTGCAGCATTGTGGGATGCCAGGAAGTCATGGATGCAAGAGACTGGACACTGGACATTCAGGTTTGGAGATCTAGGTCAGTGAATGCTTAGCACACACAAGTCTCTGGGTTCCATTTCTAGTAATACACACACACACACACACACACACACACACACACACACACACAGACACAGCAGGGGGTGGGAGACAGAATTTAACTTTCCTGAAACACAGATCTAATCATGTCATTTGTCCTTCTTATGGACATGGACATTGCCCCCAAACGTTACTTGTATAAGTTGAATAAGTAAGGCCGTTTGCTACTGAAGTCATTGCACATCCCAGACACTCTTCCTCCCCCACTTTAAGGGCCTACTCCAGTTCTCTCTTCTCTCTTCTTCCCTGAGTCTGGTTTAAATGCATGCGCACCCTGTGGGCTCCTGTAACGCTCTTGAACTTTGTGCCGCATAGCTTTTCTCCCCTTGAGTTGTAACCACTGCTTAATCGTTTGCAGCCTGTGTTAGTGTACCCTAGGTGAGGCCAAGACTAAAAGTACCTCTGATTTATTTCCCGTGTATTCATTCCCAGCACCAGGCAGAAGGTGTGGTACAAGGTATAATAGGGAAACTCGAAAATACTGCCTGAGTAAATAACACTGGAAGTCTATGAAGCCATCCCCAGTGCCAAAAGGGAAGGCATTCTCGGTCTAAGAAACAGGGAGAAAGGCAATTGTACCGCCTAAGGAATACTCATTGCAGGACTAAGCTACCAGCCTTTCAAAGAACTGACTTGGTATCCTAAGATTTTCTTCAACAAATTACATAAATCTAGTCAAAGTCATTTTTCATCACTCATCCTATGAAGTTCAATTATAAAATTGCATTGATCCATCTAGAACTGCTCGATGTTGCTTTAAAATATACACAGGCTCCACATTTCAGAGGTAGGGAAAAAATGTTTTGAACCCCACCTGCCTAGCCACACCTGGGGAGACGGCAATTGATGTTGAAAAGCTCTTACAAAGACAGAGGCAAATTCAGGACCCTCCACTAATGCTTGCCCCACCTCTAACCTCCAACCAATTTGATAGCTCCCAATGGAGGTCCAGGATCCTGTATCAGGCTTCTTGATTCCCGAAAGGCAGCCTCCTTTTCTG
Organism: Microtus pennsylvanicus; assembly: GCF_037038515.1. NCBI lineage: Eukaryota > Metazoa > Chordata > Mammalia > Rodentia > Cricetidae > Microtus > Microtus pennsylvanicus. The sequence goes on along the minus strand of NC_134590.1, from coordinate 53,147,257 downwards.
CTCTCTCTTCCCAAAGTGCTCACTGCAGAGGCTGTGGTTTCCATTTGTGAACATCATTGGCTTCATGGTGGCACACGGGTGAATTAGTTGGATGGTGTTGACGGAAGAGGTCAGAGTCTCCGCAAGCATTAAGGATGATACATAGCTACCTCCTCTGCCCCCGTCCCACCACCACCACCACTACTGAGGGCCCATCTGCAGTGAGCACACGCCTCCCAGCCAGGATTCATCTTTGTGAAGAAAGTGGGCTGAGGGGAAGGGTGCAGGTTCCCTCCTTCCTGTTCTTTTCTGACAAAACCAGGCAGTGCCTTAGAGACAGCAGCAGCCGGGGCTACATGCCTGTCTTTCTATTGTTCAGTGCTATTTCCTCATGAAAATGAATGAAACTTGCTAGCAGAATCTCAGGGGGGAAAGAAGACAGAAAAGCCTGGCTGAAGTCGGGACCAGAGTTTGATTCTTCCGGAGTGTGGTGGGATCACGGGATGGGTGTGGTGACAAGTGGCCCGAGGGGTGCCATAGATAAAGCTGGGGCACAAGCTCCTATGAAGAGTGGCTTCCTGTTGCTGTAAAGTGTTCACTTTTCAGGAAACAGGTTAGATCTGTTTAAGGAGATATACTCAGGTACTCTGAAGGTGCCAAAAACAAACACAAAAATTCAAGCACGAAAATATATTCTAGGCTTACAAAGGGGTACACACGGAGCCGAGCCGGATGTGTGAAATAATCCCTTGCGTTTTTGTTTTGTTTTGTTCCTTGAGAACTGGAGGCGGCAGTGCAGGGTTTCATTCTGATTTGAAAAACACAGAGACACTTGCACATGGTGTTGCCTTTGGACAACGCAATGGCAGCCACAGAATTCAAGTCCAGCTCAAATGTCAGAGCCCCAACTCAGCAAACTGGACACAAGGAAGTTTCCCTAAGCCACACCACCAGGAAATGATCGGCAGGGTTGAAGTAAAGTGAACCTGGGACCCACTGCCAGTACTGCAGCAGGGCTTGCCATCAAGACCTGGGCTTATGCAGTGTGCTCCGGCCGCTGGTACTAGCTCCTGACCCACAGGAACACCAAACTCTTGGTCACAAGTCTTGCTGAGGCTTAGTCAAAGCAAAATGGTGTCTTCATCCAGTCCAGAGGTCCTCATCACAGGCTCTGGAAACGAACTATTGTTTAGAGCAAAGACTTCAGAAGGCTGTCATCTTGGGGGCAATAGTTGAAGCCCACATTGAGGATCGTTGGAGTGTATCAGCCGTAGCTTACATTGATCTTGCTTCATATTGACTCAGAAACACCAACCCTAGCTGACTGCATAAAGTCACCATGTGTTCACATCTTAGTTCCTTCCCACTTGAGATCCCCTAGATGCCAAGCTTTCCTCTCATATTACCCAATTCATCAATTTCTTTGGATCCAGGTAGGTAAATACTGTAACTGTTAATATTTTAGGAGATGCTGACTTTCTTGATAGCTGCAATTCTTATTAAGAATGTTTCTTGGGGGAGTAGGGGAGAACAAGCGTAAATGTATATTATCTAAAATAAAAAAATGAGAAGCTATGGCAATTGGTAGTTGCTGGGAGAGGGAAAGTCGATTTTCCTGATATGGGGAGTAACTGGGAAGGCTACATCCCCAGGATATATGGATAGCACAGATCGGGCTTTAGAAAAATAAAATTAAAATGAAGACACAAAATTGGATGGATAGGGAGGGGCTGGGTCTGGGAAGAGTTGGGGGAGAGGCGAAGACGATCAAAATTTGTTGTGTGCAGTTCTCAAAGAATTAATTTATTTTTTAACCAAAAAATAAAACAAAAGAAGCAGCCAAAAGACAAAGGAGGCAGAGTTCAACTCATTAAAAGAGATTTAACCAAAGAACAGAGTTCACTTTTCATTTAAATTCAATGGGGGCCAGTAAGATGGCTCAGTGGGGGAAAAGCCCTTGCCACAAGTGTGAGGACCTGAGTTCGAATCCCCGGACTTTAAAGAAAGTCCCCAATGGGCTGGAGAGATGGCTCAGCTGTTAAAGGCTAGACTCACAACCAAAAATATAACAAAGTCCCAAGTACAGTCCCAGTGTTTCTGCAGTGAGATGGGAGGTGGAGACCCACCTCCCAATGCCCATTAGGCTCTCATAGGCAGTCGAAAGCAATAAATAAACCCTATCTCAAACAAGACGGAAGCCTAGCCCCTCTCTCTGAAGGACTGTCTTTTGGTTTCCAGGTGGACATGCACTCAATTATGTACACAGAGGAATGTGCACACACATGCAGCACGCACACACACAGAAAAAAAAAACATAAAAATTAAGCATTCATTTTGTTAGGTATCTGAACCAACCAAGTTGTTGACATCGGTGCTGAAGAAAATATGCGTACTTTAGCCTCATGAGTAACCAATAATTTCTCAACAGCATATCAGGAAAAAAGAAAAGCAAACAATGGCTGAGATGGATGGAGCAAAGTTGGGCTACCATTCCGTGCTTTGTCTTATTACTGCTTGACCTCATTCATCTCGGTTTCCTTGTCTGTAAAAATGGAAATAACCATGTCCATCCTGAAGAAGACTGAATTCAGCACAGTGTCAAGCCCAGGGAAATGGCTCTAGTGGTCCTCTTTGCTGTTGCTGTGGTGTAGATGTGGTGTCCCTAAAGAGTGTGTATTAGGAATCTGATCCTGTGTGTGGCGATGCTATGCATTGTGAGCCCCTGAAAGGGTCAGGGCAGGGGCATGGTTCTTACATTATCTGGAGCATGGCTTTGGATGCATGACCTCCCCCCCTCCCCCGTATGCTTTTTGCCATCTTCCATAGCACAGCTAGGCGTCCTCACTGGAGCCAGCATCCTACTTTGTGGACTTTCAACATTCCAAACTGTAAGCTAAGTGAAGCTATTTTCTCATGTTACTCAGCTTCAGGTAGCTAGTATAGTTACAGAGAAGGGGCTCCTGCATTTGCTGTTTGGTTTTAGACTTCTTGCAATATAGTGTATAATATGTAGGATATGCTTTCATTCTGAGCTACCGTCCAAATAAAATGGGTTTTTAGAAAAAAAATAGAGACCATTCTCCCTTTAAGAACTACAGTTGAAGAGACGTAAGCCAAATACCTGAAGAGAATTGATTTTATCATTCAATCAAGTATTCTTAGAATATAAATACTGATTAAGTTTTGAATATGGTTTGCTAATTGATCTATTCAAATGTATAAATTAAGAGCACACAGAGATAGAAATTTTATACAATGAAATATTATATAACATGTGTATATATGTATGTGTATGTATTTATATATATATGTGTGTGTGTGTGTGTGTATATGTATGTAAGCATACACATAGATAGAAAGAGAAAATGGAACAAAGACAAAAAGACAAAAACAGACATTTGTAAAGGACCCTTCCCAGAGGTAAACAAAATGCAAAATGACAGCTAAAGTGGAATTGTCTCTTCAGTTGCCCTATGTGCCCACTGTTAACACAGACTTGAAAGTGGTTACTAATGAGCTGTTGCTACTGCCTTTGGTTCGCACAATACAAATTGTGGTTTGTCCTCAATGAAGGCATATACTCCACACAGAAAGGATGACTGTACACCAAAACTAAAACGTTCATGCCTACACTTTCCTTGCGGAAAACACACACACATACACACACACACACACACACACACACACACACACACACACACACGCACACACAGGGCATGTCCACATAGAGCTAGAGTTGTGGGGTGCAATAGGGATTAGTGTGGCCAGCAGCTGTGAGGTTGAAGTTTCCAGTGGGGGAGGGCATCTTCCTCTTACCTCCAGGCATTTGGGGGAGATGAGAATCTAAAGTTTTCTGGATTTGCTCACTTGTTGTTTGGATTTTTTAAAAATATTAATTAGAAGCTATAAAACTGAACACGTGTCAGCTAAGGGCACATAGAAAAGGGCACAGCAGACCGGAGAGTACTCTGGCTTAAACAACCAAGTGTGTACGCTCACAGTGATGGAAGCTGACGTCCCACAGAGCACCAGCACAGTCAATGCCCGTGTGGTCTCTCTTCCTGCTTCCTATGCAGGGTCACCTGTGTATTTGTTTAGCAGAGAGGAGGGCAGGAGACAGAGGGAGATGGAGAGTAAAAGAGAGATATAAACAGAGAGTTATGCTCTTGATTTCCTTGTACCCTAATTATCCCACCAAAGGGCAATTACCATCACAGTAGGGCTAAGCTCCCACTGTACTGATGGGTGGGGTCCAGTTCATCCACACTCGATTCTATTATTTTTTAGTGCAGGTAAGACAACAAAATTCATCTATATGTCAGCAATCATGTACTTCACCTAGATTCCTTAGCTTCAAGTCATGATTTTGCCCACCAGCTTTACTACATCTTGTTACACACACACAACACACACACACACTCCCCACATACACACACACTGAAAATTTTATCAAATGCTTATGAAGAGTCCAGTTTCCCCTGGAGAAGGTGGGTAGAGAAACTTGATTGGAGTAAACTAAAGATTCAGGTCATGGAAAGAGCTGAGATAGGAGATAGTCTGTTTGGGACATGGAGGTTTGAAACTTGTGATCAATTTGATGCAAGCTGATTCAAGAGGCAATTGGGAGCCACTCTCGGTGTGAAGGATGCCAGGGTGGCAATTGCTGCAAGGAAAAATGATTCCTCTGGCTGTGTGTGGAAACATACAGTGGGAAAAGCCATCGGAGGGAACAGGAAGGCACTCGGCTGCCAGCCTGTGTTCTGGGGACTGTGCCAGGGAGGGGATTGTTCTGCGACTTCACATTTGCTGGTTTGTGGCGTGAGAGTTTTTGGCTCTCAGCTCTCGGGCACTCAGCCACTCTCCTTTGTCTGACAACTCGCCATGATGCTGTCATGAAGTCTCCTGGCCCCCAGGAAGCTGTCAGCATGGTTATTATTGTTATCATTACATTTACCAAACCCTTACTCTGCGATAGGTTTCATAGGGAGATGGCTCGTGAAATTGCCAACTGTGATGAAAGTGGTATTCTCGAATTTATTTTCCAGGACTCAAAACTAAGCCACGGTGAAAAAACATGACTTTCCCAGCATCTTTTGGTACCAGTTGACCAAAAGGTGACTTCAATCCACATAACATACGGATCTCTACTGTCCCTCCTTTCCCTGAGCTCATTAGAGCAATGCAATAACGCACCCACTGAAACCATGCATTGACCTGATGGTTTGTCTCCTTGAGACTGTGATGTCCTTGAGGACAATGATTAGGGTGTCTTCATCTTTATCCTCCCCGTGTGCCCATCTCAGAGGCACATGAATAGACAAATAAATGTCCATTTGTGTTGGATGGAATTCTATGTGGCATGAACTGATAGCTGGATCTGGACAGTGAGTAAGTCCCGCTCTTTAGTGGTCAGCCAGTGGAAGAGGAGGTGCCTTGGTGATCTTGTCTCTACGTAATGTCAGCCCTTCACATCTATAACTTCCCCATGCTTGAATTCTCTCAGTTGTGGTTCAAAGTATTTGGGAACAAATGCCTCTGTATTCAACCATGAACAAGCTTGTATTCTGGGCGTTTATTCCCTAAACAATGCTGTATTAAAAAAACCACCTTCACAGTATACACATTCTCTTCAGTGTTATTGGTAATCTAGAGGTACATTTGGAAAGAAATGCCAAGGTTATCTGAAAATACTATGATATAGTATACAAGGAATGCGAGCACCCTCACATTCTGGTACCTATGAGGAGGGCATAGAACTAATCACCTTCAGGTACTAAAGGGTACTCCTTCTGTGGGAGCGCTTTAGGACTCAGGAGAGAGACCCTGTGGCTCTTGAATCTGTACCTTCAGGCCTCAAGGCCTCAGAACACTTTGGAAAGTCTTGTCAAAGTGTTTGATGCTGCAAGGGTATCTGTTACCTGATAGAGTTTGGGAGCCAGGGCTCTGCTGACAGACAGGCTGAGCTGCCTTCCCCAGGCCTCCTTGTGCTCCAGCTGTGTTGCTAAGGAGAGGCTACTTCCCTTCCCCATGATCTTGTTTGTAAAATCGTGTCAATGATAGAGGCTCTCTCATGGCATTTCTGTGCATGTTCACTAAAAAGTGTTAGTCAAATATTGTGGAGAAGTTGGCTATTGGTACCTTTTTTCTTCTTGCATTACCAAAGACTGAAATTTATTAGTATTTTTATATTTCAAATTTCATTGCTGGAAAAAGCATTTACAATATTTTTTAGGGCCCAGATCAGGCCCATCCTGGAACTAGATTGACAAATCCCTCTGACTTGTGGTTATAGCCCCCTTTTTTAAAGTCCTTACTCCTGGAATATAAGGCTAACATATGTGTATAATTTCCTTACCCCATCAAAAGAATGGGCTGTAAATTCCTGCCTTGTGTATTTTGCAAGGTTAAAGTAGAATGTGATCTTTCACTGAAAAATGTAAACAGTTATGGTATTATAATTATCATTATTATAGCCACACATAGAATATTTTAAGAGCCATATGGCTTTAATTAATCATGGATAATAACTGAAGTCATCCTTCTAACCAGGAGTAATGCTAAATGCTAAAAATAGCCTACAGACTAGGCTAGAACACAATGAGAAACACTCTGATCTGCATGTCCTGCAGAGCCGCCCGTTCTCTGGGCCCAGGAAGCCGCCTTCACTCACCCTTTCTCTGCCCTGCAATTCCCTCCCTTGTTCCTTCAGTGACAGCCTTGCCTGGCACTACAATTCCCTGAGGAATAGTAGCTATCCGCGAATCAGGAATGATTGTGGGCTGCTTATAGCTAATGAACTACTTCATTTGCTACACCACAGAGACCTCTGACCAGACTTTTCTGTACTTCGCTGGGCCAAGTGAGCTGAAGAGAGAAGCCAGCTCCCACCACCAACACTGATAGTCTTTTGTGTGGAGGACTGAGGTGGCTAAGAGACCTGGCACCGTCATCAGCTTCCTCTTCCGTGTGCCCTGTCTCGATTTGCTTGTTTTCTCCCAGCTCCCCACCTATCTGTCATGTATGGTGATGGAGAAACAGCTAGAAATCCCTACAGCAGCAGTTTCGACCTATGGGTCACAACGCTTTTGCGAGTTGAATGAGCATTTCACAGGGTTGCCTAAGACCATCAGAAAGCACGTATTTACATTATAATTCATAAAGTAGAAAGTTATAAGTTATGAAATAGCAATGAAAATAATTTTCTAGTTTGGGGGGTCACCACAACATTAAGGACTGTACTAAGGGGTCACACATTAGGAAGGTGGAGAACCACTGCCTTAGAGACTACATGGAAAACGTATCTTTTGTCAAGAGGAATCTTTTCTGTCTGAATTTAAGTTCACATACAAAAGACAAAGTTAATCTATTTACTGAGCATTTTGCCATCTCCCTCTGTGTCAGGGGGGTCTGGGCCAAAGGCAAGCAATCACAGGCACAGTCATTCAAACACACAAAGAAAAACATATATACTTTTAAACAATCGGTACGCTGCATTGGAAACATTAAAGTCATTAAAAAGAAGCAAAAGGAGAGAAGAAAATAGAAAAAGAAAGAAAATTGGGAAAGCCAACAAACTACAGTTGGAGCCTTTCTTGTTTTGGAAAACTCTGGAATCGCTAATTACAACAAAATGCCAACCACGATCCCTCCTGTCTCTGGATGGCCAATGTGACTCTAGACAGCTGTCCCCAAGAGAGGGGCAGATAGGGTTTTATTGGTTTCAGCAGAACACAGCTGCAGTTGAGTGAAGACCTCTGTAAGAATTTGAGGATAGAAAGCTAGCAAAGACTCCTGGAGAAGAAAATAAGCATGGGAAGATTTTATTAAGGACCCATGAAGCCTGGAGCACCCAGTGGAGAGCAGCCACCTCCTTGTAGGCACCCATTTTTCTCCTAAGATAACAAACAGGGGTGATTATAAACCCTTTAATTTTCCACCACCCCTTTTTTAACTTTCTCTTTATTTATTTTTTTTGTTTCTTTCACATCCTGCATCTTGATCCCTGTTCAGTTCCCATCTTTGTAACTACCCTCTGCCCTTGCAACCCACCCCACCCCCACCAAAATAAAATACAATTCAAGAGGAAAAATCAATTTTTCCATGGAAACTGTAATGTGACAATGAGTCACCTGCTACACCCTTTTATCCATGTATCTTTACTTGCAAGTGTTCATTGCAAAGAGTCATTGGTCTGGTTCAGAGCCCAGAGGCTTATTAATTCTATTAATGTGGACCTTCACTGGGACTTCTCTTGGATATCCTGCTATTGCCCCTTGTCTTGGAGATCCTGCAGCTTTGGGTCTGCTGGCCCACTTGGCCCTCGCCCTTCAAACCTCTTAACTGCTATTGAAAACGTGGAAGGGATGTAAGACATGGATTAAGCTACGTTTATACTAAAAGCAGTTTCCTGAAGTCCAAAGATACAAAGGTTTTCAGCATGGTGTGGCTTGCTGCGGAGGCTAGTAGCAAGAAAAGACCTGTACATATACCGCAAGCATGGACACATTCGGCCTGCCAGGGGCTTGGGGACTGTCTACTTACTCTGCCCCACAGACACTTGAGCTTCCATATGGCACCTCAGGAACCACCTGCAGCAGCCTGCAGCTGGTCCTAATGGTATCTACAGCCACTTGTCTGCTTCTCGGGAGGATAACTGTGTTCCTCATAGCCAAAGGGGATTGCCCCTTGGATAAGGTTGTCCACCTAAAGAGATGGTGTTGTGAACGTCTTGCATTTCAGTCTAGGATCGCTTAGACCCTAGGCCACAGCAGAGCAGCCAATGGGAGGAGCCCTAAATATCCTGTGGAGGAAAATCCCCCCAATGTTCAGGAACAAATGGGTTGACCAGGCCTTGCAATGGCAGAAATGGACACTGTAATAGACTGTGTTGATACAGCTCATTCTAACATGTAGGTTTCTCAGCAATGAGCATAGCTTAACACCAAACAAAAGCAAGCCCAGGACATCTGTCTAACACACACACACACACACACACACACACACACACACACACGCTCCACTGCTCAGCACATCCAGGATTAAAAACATCTGTCTAACACATACACAGACACACAGACACACAGACACACACACACACACACACACACACACACAAGCTCCACTGCTCAGCACATCCAGGATTAAAGACATTTGTCTAACACATACACAGACACACGCACAAGCACGTATAAGCTCCAGTGCTCAACAGGTCCATGAAGAGAGAGTACTAGCCTGGGAAGGGACAGAAAACGTTCTCAGAGGCAAAGATGAATGCAATACAGGGCAGGCACCGGTGACTCCTGGCTTCAGTGTTACACTCCCCTCTCGAAGTGCCTTCTGTTGTCCTTCATTTCAGTGAATGGATCTCTCCCCTGCTCCAGGATTTGCACAGATTCTTTGAGTAAACCACTTTAATCAGGGTCACAACTGCCAGGCTCGGTGGCTGCGGGTCCTGTACCTAAGCCATGTTTGTTCTAGACTTTGGGGAATGATCTTAAACCGCTGATGGCCTGTACCCCCAATAAATAAATAAATAAAAGTCTATACGGCAAAGGCTGATAAACTGGTATTGATTTTCACAGATCACCCTTGTCCAAAGGATTTACTGATGTGCCAATGTGTGTTGTCAAGAGGATCATAGCAGGAGGACTTGAAGGATTTATAAGAAATCTACAGGCTTTAATACACTCGGCGGTAAATAACTAACAAGTACTGCCCATATTGATTCTTGTCATGTGGTCAATGCAATCTTTAGCCCACTAATTGTCAGTATTGACAAACAGTTCATGATCTAAATGAGCTGCTGGACATCCGCTAGGCGTGGAACACTGGCAGAGGCTGTTCTCCCGGCTGTTCTCAAGTCTGTAGCTTATGGGGCAGCCTTGTGGCTATTCTCAGTCTATAGCTTGTGGGGCAGCCTTAAGGAAAGATGCAGCGAGAAGCCTAGCCCAGGGCAACTAACTCTTCCTTTCTGTTGACTGTTGACAAGATGAGAGGGGAGTGCACTATGCAAGGCCAGCACCTAGTTCCTCCGTGACACACTCATAGGAATCTCCTCCAGGGAGATTGCAAATGACTCTTCCTAGAAGAGACCTCCCAAGTCGTGCCGCTACCACTCAGGCTCTACAGTGACCCTCTAGATTAACAAGCCCCTCCTTATCCATCACGAATGGATATATTTGCCCATTTCCCTACTATGGGTTAGCTAAAGCTCAGCTGTTCAACTATATGCATGCAGTTTAAAGTTGGGAGGAGATAAGATGACTGCTTGTGTATCACATTGGATAAGTCGATAAACATCATGCAGATGAATGGCTTAGTGGTGGAGGGTTTCCCTAGCACGAAAGAGGTTCTGGGCTTGATCCTTAGCACAGGAGAGGAGGGATGGAAAGGAAAGAAGATGGACCAAGGAGGAAAGAGAAAAGTGATAAAAGTTTCACACTGTTTGGAACATCACAATGGAAGGTCCAAGCAGCTCAGAAGACTACGACCCTTCCCCAAACAAAAATTGAGCTACGCCTCTAGTTCCAGTCCTGTCGCTTTCAGCAGTGAGAGCCTACCCTGACCATCCCTATCAATTCAATCTTGCTACAAAAATAACCTGGTACTGCACAGATTTGCGGAGAGATTTGGCGTATTTCACCACGGCACGTGCATCAGTTATAAGAAAGACACAATCCTTCGGAATTTGTGAGTCTAGTTTTTTCCTTCCGTCTGCAAACATTTTCTGAGCACTAACCAGGAGGCAAGTGGGGTCCGTGATTCTGCCTCACGGTTGATCCACATCCAAAGAAAGTGGCTCACCACAGCCGTCTAGTTAATGTTTTTGAAAAGATTGACTGGGGTTCTTTCGACCCTGTGGGCGACCCTTTAGATCAATCTGCTATTTTATTTTAATAGGACATTTAAATATTGTTGTTGGCTGTTCTATTCATCTCAATGGAGTACTCATTAAATCTGAACTAAATCTTTAGGTAAAGGGCATGTGCCAGAAAACTTTTATACAATGATCGTTCGAAATCTGGTATAATCTGGAATTATGTCACATTTGGCTACTCTCTATTCTTTCATAAATGTTTATTGTCTCTCCTCTTAAGTGTTCTAGATGAATTTAGCAGAATAGCTGTGAGTCTTTATCACATAGGGACATATCAACCTGTTAGCTGTGTCTAATATTTCCGTAAAACCTTCTCACCCGGGGAGGGGAACTATAAAAATCAGTTTCTAAGTGCGGTTAGGAAGATTAAAGGAGAGCACGCATGTGCTCACTTATCTTTGAAAACACCTGAAACTTGGAAGCCACACTATGGAGACACAAAGATGACATCACTCTCTCAATAAAATTAGGCAAGTTTCTCCACAGGCTTCTGGAAGCAGCTCCAAATACTTTTAGGAATTACTTCCCCTCCCCAGCCCCCGGCTCTAGACCATCACACCACCATCTTTATCTTGCCAGTGGAGAACTTTGGAATTACTACAAGCCAGTGTAAGCCCCTTCCTTTGGATGAAGGTTTCCAGGCTCATCTTTCATAGCTTCTCAGCATCTTTTCTGATAATTGAGGTTTAGCACATTGACATCAGCAAAGCACCTAGCCCAGGTGTCTGGAGACGGTGACTGACACTCCATTGTCAGAGATGTGGTTTCTCTGGGAAGTGACATTCTGTCTGGTTTTACAAATGCCTCCAGTGTTCAATTATCACCAGCATTTGGGAGTGACGAGATAGCAAGGGGAAACTCTTCCAAGATCACTTCTGTTCCTTTCTCTCTAACATAGGAAAGACTCTGCATTATCTCTTTCATGGGGGTAACTACTTTTCAACACAGGATTGCTTGGCTTGTTCCCCCAAATCCCATCAGCTCTTCTACCTACTAGGAATCTTCTTTGATGCAGTGTTTAATCACTTTAAGAGGTGGTGGTACATGATTGTGTATGTGTGTATGTGTGTGTGTGTGTGTGTGTATACTGAGTCTAGAACAGCATCTTGTGTGTTTTCTCAGGTGTTAGCCAACTTTCTTCTTCTTATTTTAACAAAGTATCTTATTAGGACCTGGTACTCTAATTAGTTCACCTAGGCTGGATGGTGTGTAAGCTCTGGGGCTTCTCTTATCTGCCTCCCTAGTGATGGGCATGCAGGCATATGTTGCCAGGTCCGTGCTAGGATTTGAACTCATGTCCTCATGCTTACACAGCTGGCACTTTGCCTTACCAACTGTGTTAGCTATCTCTCCAGCCCCAGGGTCTAATCTCTCACAGACCCCCAGCACTAACCTTCAAGAAGAACACAAGACTAAAACTTGACATTGGAATCAATAGCTGTGATAAGATATTAGATAATAGTAAATACAAACACTGTATAAATAGATTTCCATATCAATTAAAGAAGTAACAAATGTTCTGAAGACTCGCTTAGGAAAATAAGTTTATTGCAAGCTAGGCTTGGAAAGATTAATTAAAGAGAACAAGAGGATAAAAATAGTGTATCCAATTATTATGAAAATGTAGTAATTATATTTACTAGAAGCTTTCTTTTAAATATTGTGTCAACATTTCTTCATTAATCTTGATAATTTTGCAAGAAAGTAAAGGAGAAAAAATAAATGTTTAGATATTATCAATGGGTCCTCCAAGGCTGAAGGTGCATTCCAATATTGAACTGGTCCTGGGTTAATGGTTTTAAAAAGAAACACAATACATGATCTTAAGATATGCAATGTGTCTTAAGGATTTTGAATGAGAGCCTGGCAGTGGTGCCACATGCCTTTAATCCCAGCACTCAGGAAGCAGAAGCAGGCAGATCTCTGAATTCAAGGCCAGACTGGTCTACAAAGTAATATCCAGGACAGTCAGAACTATCCAGGGAAAGCAAAAACAACCAAACAACAAACAAAAACAAGCAAATAAACAACAACAAAGAATGTTTGTGCTCTGATACTCAGTCAATAAAGCCGAATTATAAAAGAAAACACATTGTCAGTGAAGTATAGAGAACACAGAGAATGTTTTTAATGACAGGCATATGTGTACCTCAGTTTACTTATGCATATGATAGAAATGCATGGAGCAATTAAGGTGTAGGGTTACTCTAAGAATTAAACCAATTAGATCTAGTAACAGACTCAGATGACAGCCGAGTGCCCAGAGAACACTCAGTAAATGACTTTCAAGATGATGATGACCATGAAGATACATTGTGATGGAAGCAAGCTTCCTTCCCATTTCCTCTAGAATCTCAACACTCAAAGGATGGAGGGGCCTTTCAAGCGTGCTTCAAACACCTGCACCAAGCCACGTGTGGAAGAGGGAACCTGTGAGGCACCCTTTCAGCTCCTTATTGTCTCATAATAGAATGATCTAGATGCCGAGGCTCAGACAGTGGAACTCTTTCTCTAATCACTTTGAATCTTAACTAGCAAGATCCAAGTTGGAAGGAAGGAATGGTTTCCATCCAATGTTTGCATTTCAATGAGATGGGGGGATGGGGTCATTTCTCACTTAATACCTCCCACAATTCCATGCAGCCTGAGTCCTCAACTTCCTTGCCTGTTCTCCCAGCACCTCCCCAGCCCTCAAAGATGCTCAACCTGCATTGTCTTTTCTGCTGTGCAGAAGCCGGAGCTGATGCAGCGAGGCTGTGACTCCTTCCTTAGTTTTCAATGTAATCAATGTAAAAACAAATCAAAACAAAAGCAGTAAACACCTATTAAAAATGTTTTTAATGATACAATAAAATGCCACCACCCAGAGTCCAGGTGATGTGATGAGCATGAAAGGAAAAATGGGCACTCCCTGGGCCCAAGGCTTTATTTAAAAGCAAAAGAAAATTAATTTGAGGAAGGGAGGCTCAATTAATGAAAGACAATTTGAAAAAATATCATCTATATATTTAAATCGTTTAAATATGTTATTCAGCATCTGTTCATATCACCACGACGATTCTCACAGAACAGGAGATCATGCACTTTAATAAGCAAAACACAATCGCATGCTCACTGCAGCCATCAGTTACTATCAGGACGGCCGTGGGAAATCCTCCTGGACTTAGAGGAGGATGTTCCGGCTGAGAGGGAGACTACCACACCCTCCAGTCCTCCCTCTTGAGATTGCCAACTGCCTCTGCGCTGAGTGACATTAGCATGGGATGGACACAGGGGAGCCTCAGTGGATCCACCCCTCCCTCGGCCCTACCCAATTCAGAAAACATCAGTGGAGCACTCTGAGGTCTTATAGAAGCAGATGGAATACATTCAAAACGTTTTTCAGGTTATATAGCCTCTGTAGAAATCCAAAACTCTTTCCAATGGAATAGCCACTCTTTCAATGGACTGTTCTGTAAGATTCTCTTATCTCTGGGTTTGTACATTAGTCTCTGCCTTTTCCCATTGTTCTCTTCTTGCCTGTGTAACTCATTCTTCAAGAATTAAACCAAATCACCACCGAGGAAAAGAGCCCATTTCAGAAGTCCTCAATATTGGATTCCAATTACCGCTCTCATAGGTCCCTTCGCTTTTCCTTTATAATATTACAATACTGTGATTATCAACTGGCATAATTATTTGATAAATGATGATTGTCTATATTGGACTACAATCTTGCAGAAGAACGATGAGCTGGTAGCAATTGCTTTGTCTTATTTTCCTTGAATAAAAATAAAAGAATAAAAGCAAATTTCTAATACTTGCTATTAAAATCTTACTTCCAATGGCTGTGCAAATGTATCTCTCATGTAGAGATAACAACAATATTAATACATTTACATGCTAGCACATCACACACACACATACACACACATTTCCAATATTAACTCACTTTTTTCAAATTCAAAATTGCCTTTAACATGGATCACCTTTTTTCAATTATGGTGTGATACTTAGCTCTCATTCTCCATGAGTTTCCAATTTTGACCTTCACAGCAAGACAGCACAATCGACCATGGGTTTTGAATACACAAAATCTGGGGCTGGAGGGAGGGGTCATCAGTTACAGACACTTGTGGCTCTTCTACAGGACGACAATTTGCCTCCCAATCCTCATGTTGGATGGTTCACAGCCACTTTCAATTCCATCTTGAGGGGATCTGATGCCCTCTTCTGGATTCCACAGACACCTGCACTCACACACGCATTTGCACATACATACACACACATGACCAATTAGAAGTAAAATGAATCTTCAATTATATAGGCAATATATAAGTAGATTTTGTGGGGATTCTTATATGTGTAGTCTCAACATTCTTTTTTCTACACTGCATTTTTTACTGCTCACACAATCACTTTTTACACACATTATGATTAGTAGTCTACCTCGGGTGCATCAATCTATACTTTTAAATTATATCAGTTCTTATAACCAAATCCTATATGGTTTATGTCGGTGAATACTGCCAACAAGATTGTGTTCTTCATTTAAAGAGGAACAAGCCTTTTTGTCTAAGGGGGCTCCATTTTTGAGCAGGTAACAAACTCTCAATAAATACTGGTCCAAATAAAAAGCTTAAGAAAATTTTACGGCGGAGGAGGATTGGCGCACTCATGGCTCCAATCTAAATCTTGAAATTGACTACATTTAATCTTACTATTTCATTTCCTTCTCGGTTCACTTCCCTACTCTTTCCTGATAGAGAGATGTAATCCTTGCTGTCCCCTGTCTCCTATATGATTTAACGCCACAGATATGATTAATGTGCTACTCAACCTCCTGCCTGTACCACTAATCACAGTGTTAAAGGAGAGTGGACCTGTTACTAAATGCCACTCCAGCAAATGTCATGTCTCTCTGTTTTTGTTTTCTTTATGTCTTTTAGGACCCGTGGTGATATTCCAATTCAAGTTAATTTTGCAAGGCAGATTTGAAGAGACCAGAAGATGCGAGGTAACGTGCTACTACCAGTACTAGTACTTGAGGTTATAAAGATCTGTAAACAAAAAAATATATATCTCTTTACTCCAGAATTGCAATTCAGAGCTCCTTCTACAGACAAAGCCCCACCCTAAATATTCTCCATATGCCTGCACTGATGCTGACTTTTTAAAATCCTAGAACTGGGAATGTTTATTATCATCCCCTTTACCTTGTAGCAGAGGAACCACAAAGAGATGAACCAGCTCGCCTAAGGACCAGCTGAAGTAGTTTCCCTCTGGAGTTTCTGCTTAGCTTCCAGGTATCTGCTTGTATGAACTATGTGTAGCAAATAAAGTGCTCTGACTTTCTGTTCTTGCGGTTTAATTCTGCCCCAGAACTTGTCACTGCGAGGGACAGCCACACTCTGAGACTGTGTCAGAGGCTTGATGCTGAGCTTCTGCCCCACTGAGCAGCACAGCGTTGAGCTGAGCACTGTGAGGTTTCTCGTATCTCACTCCTGTGGGGAAGACCTGGGAGAGTTGGTCTCTGCTGAGACCTCCTCTGTCTGTGTAGTTCTGGGGCCTCTGCCCAGGTCAGTGTGACAGGGAACCAAGGTCATGCCCGTCACTGGTAACTGTGTTATTTTGAAGTACCTTCATGGTGACAGACCAGCAGAATGCAGACGACGGAAGCAGCCCTCACACTAAGTGGGATAACTGTTCATGAACCTGTGCTCATCTTTGTCTCAGTCACATCACGTACTGGACAGAAGGGATGCTTCAGGAAGGCAACGGAGTCATAACACAGGGCCTTATTTTTCTTGTGTCTCGTTTTTCTTAATTTATTTACTTATTTGGGAGGGAGCAAGTGTGTATGCACAAGTGTATGGAAGTCCGAGGGTCGTGGCTCGTGGCTCCCGTGTGAAAGGCAGAGAACAACTTACAGGAGCTGATTATCCCCTTCTACCTTGTGGGTCCCAGAGGCTGGATTCTGGTGGTCAGGTTGGAGGCAAGGGCCTTAATCAGCTGAGCCATCTTGCTGGACCCAAGTGTCTTACTCATTTTGTTCTCTCTCTCTCTCTCTCTCTCTCTCTCTCTCTCTCTCTCTCTCTCTCTCTCTCTCTCTCTCTTTATCATTAAAATTAACATTGTTGTTGCTACTCTTTCAGACATTAAGGTAGCTGGGCTAGAATGGTGGTTCTCAACCCTGCTAATGCTGTGACCCTTAATACAGTTCCTCTCATTGTGGTGACCCCCCCAAACCATAAAACGATTTTGTTTGCTACTTCATAACTAGTTTCATTACTGTCATGAATTGTAATGTAACTATCTGACAAGCAACTGCCAAGGGGTCATGACCCACAGGTTGAGAACCTCTGGGCTAGAGCGAGGCCTTGCTGGTTATAACATCTACTGCTCGCTTGCAGAGGACTCAGGCTTGGTTCCCAACACTCACAACCACCTGTTACTCTAGTTCCAAGGGATCTGATGTAAAGAACACCTTGCATGCATGTGGCACACTAAGGTCACATGGGAATAAACACTTAAAAATTAAGTTATTAATTAAAAATAGCATTTAAAAAGAAAGTAAGGTAGAAGAATCAAAATCTCAAATTATGGGAGACATTTTGACCCTTGTCTCGAGGATGGGGTTACAGGGCAGGGCCATGCTCCCTCTGTCAAGGAAGGAAGTCCCTCCCGAGACATGACGGGACCAAGGCTGAGGGGAGTAAGGGAACTTTTCCACAGGAGAGGATAAGACCAAGCCTGAGTAGTTTGTATAATGTTTTTCAATTTGACTATAGTGTCTCCTGATTTTATAGATGATCGATCAGAATGAAGGTAGCACTAAGCTAATCAGCACACACGATTCCAAGACAGTTGCTTCCCCTTGGCGTCAGTCCCTGATGACTCCTGATTAATTTAGCAAACCATGATGGCCACAGTGGTGCAGTAAAGGAACCTCAGAAGAAGGGAAATGTGAGCTGAGACCTGAATGGCAGAGAGGAATTAGCCCCGGGCCAAGCTTCCTCTCTGTTTACCTTTGACAACGGCTTGCATCTGGGGCCAGATTAGTGTTCTTCAAATTGTGTCTAAAAATCAATTTGCAGAGATGATTGACATTTGGAAACACAGCAGTACAAGATAGCCAGTGAAGTCCATCTCCAGAAGAAGGGGGCATGCTCTGTGACTCCTTAGCCTCAGAAGTGGTCTCAGGGCATTTTCACGGGCACACGCATGTACATGTGCCTGTACAAGAAATCACACAGAATGCATATCTTCACGGGAACACGCATGTACATGTGCCTGTACAAGAAATCACACAGAATGCATATCTTCACGGGAACACGCATGTACATGTGCCTGTACAAGAAATCACACAGAATGCATATCTTCACGGGAACACGCATGTACATGTGCCTGTACAAGAAATCACACAGAATGCATATCTTCACAGGCACACGCATGTACATGTGCCTGCACAAGGAATCACAGAGAACGCATATCTTCACGGGCACACGCATGTACATGTGCCTGTACAAGAAATCACACAGAATGTATATCTTCATGGGTACACACATGTACATGTGCCTGTACAAGAAATCACACAGAATGCATATCTTCACGGGTACACACATGTACATGTGCCTGTACAAGAAATCACACAGAATGTATATCTTCACGGGTACATACATGTACATGTGCCTGTACAAGAAATCACACAGAATGCATATCTTCACGGGTACACACATGTACATGTGCCTGCATAGGAATCACAGAGAACGCATATCTTCACGGGCACACGCATGTACATGTGCCTGTACAAGAAATCACACAGAATGCATATCTTCATGAGCACACACATGTACATGTGCCTGCATAGGAATCACATAGAATGTATATCTTCACGGGTACACACATGTACATGTGCCTGTACAAGAAATCACACAGAATGCATATCTTCACGGGTACACACATGTACATGTGTCTGTACAAGGAATCACATAGAATGTGTATCTTCACACGTATCTTAGAAAAAATGAAAGTGTGAAAGTCACTGGGCGAGGTGACTTCATCTGTATTTTTTCTCAAGCCAAAGAAACGTGATTGGTAGAAGGAGTGTGACAAGTTTATACACAGCAGTGCTTTGATCACGACGCAGAAGAAAAGGACTGTTTCTTATACTGTATCCTGTATAATTATCAGTTCTCAGACTCTTATTCTATCATGGGAAATATTTGACACTTTCAGATAAATTTTGTCAAATGAAAACCTTTCTTGACCCTCAAATTCCTGCCTTGAGGGGGAAAGAATCTGCCAGAAAATGTCCCCACGACTCAGTTCAGGCATTCTGACTTCGGTTGAAATAGTAATTTTTGAATTAAGATTTTATTGCCTTGAACACATTATGGCAGGTCTTCCAACTTGGCATGTAACATGGGCAATTTTTATTTTGTTAAATGCAATGATGTCTAGAAATTAATCAAGAGCATATCTCCAGCTACAAATGTGATCACTATTCTATCAATGAGAAATGAATTCCGAGGACACTACTATCTGCAAAACTAAAGACGTGATTTAGGGACACAGGATCAAATCTGGAGTCTAGATGTGGTGAGGGAACTTGGAGTTTCCGTTGCGCCGGGGAAACTTTGCCTAGCTCCAGGACTCCAGAGGTATGCAGTACTGATAAAGCATTTGGAAATATTGGATCAATGTGACTTCTGGATGAAATTGTTCTCTGCTCCTCCAGAGGCTGGTCAGAATTGGGGGCCCATTGTTTTCAATACTCAGGAAGAATCATAGAGGTGTGTGTGTGTGTGTGTGTGTGTGTGTGTGTGTGTGTGTGTAGAAATACATATACATACATGTATAAGCATATTTATGTATATATTTGTATTCTTTGTGTTGGATGAATATATGGTAAGGAATACACACACACATTTATGTGTACAAGACAGAAATTATCTCTCCCTACTTCCTTCCTACTAGCAACAACCCCTAAGTCTCATGCGGTTCAGGCTGGTTTCAGCTCCCTCAATAGCTATAAAAAGCTGAGAATGAGTCTAAACTTCCTATGATATTGACTCTTCCTCCCAAGTTTTGGGATTATAGGACTGCTGCACCATGCCCAGTTTTATGCATTGCTGGAGACAGAACCCAGATCTCCACACATCTAAGCAAGCCCTTTAACAACTAAGCTATATTCTCAACCCCAAATCTATATCTTTATACTCTAAATGCAGAGGTATCTTATGTTTAAAAAAAGAGACCCATTCCCTAAATGTATAAACATTAATACTTAAGTGAATATGATATAAAGAATAAAGTTCAAAAATGAAACTTTGGAGAAAATGTATTATTTTTCTCTAAATATTAGAAATGAAATAACCACTTACCATCTTATATATTTTTAAGGTTTGCTTATTGAAATTATTGAACAGCCATGGAGGCCCTTTAGTATTTTAAAGCCACTTTTTAGAAGGCCAGAAATCGAGGAACAAGTCTGTTGTCTCAGCACGGTATAGGTGTAGGCACAGGACTAGAGTTCAAGGTCCACTCATCTTTGACTATATATAGACTTCAGGGCTAGTCTGGACCATATGAGACCTGAAGAAAAGGACTCTAAAGAAAGTGACTATTGATTATATTGTATCAGGAATAATTACTGACCATAAGAGATTGTTTCTAAAACTGTAATGATGATAATGAATAAAAGCACCATTTTTCTGTGTACAATAATGCGTGGGCTAAGAGTTGAACTTAGTGTATCACCTGCTAGGCAAGTGCTCTACCACTGAGTTATAGCCCCGGCCCTAAAAGCAAGTTTTAATAATTCATTAAGTCAAAAATATTCAGGGGCTGCCTACTTGGTGCGGTGATACCAGATGAGGTTCCCTCGGGTTTACAGCTTAGTCTGAGAGGAAGAAGGACAAGCAAACAAGCAGCAAAAAGAGACTGCTGTGCATTGTGATAAGTGCCACAGAGGGGAAAAAACAGTCTGGGGTGACTTCAGTGGCACAGGTCAAGGGAACCTCTGAGGAAGTGACATTTGAGCTGAGATCTGAATGGCAGGAAGGAGTCGGCCTGTGCAAACCCTGCAGGCTGAGCTTTACTGCAAGGGGGGGGGGGGGGCGGCACAGAGACCTCCAGAGGAAACGGGCTGGCTGATTCTGAAGCAGCAGCACTGGGAAGACACAAAATGGGGGCTTTCTCATCCTTGGCATTTCCCTCCTTGCAAACCATGATGCCTTTAACAGCTTGGTTCTCTTCCTTATGATTTAAAATGTTAAGAAAAACGAAAGGGGAGAATTGAAGCAAATTATATTATTTTCTGCGTGGTATGTACCCAGATTTCTGGATAGTGCTGTTCTTTAATTATTTGATGTGTGCACATAGTGTATATGTGTTCGTGTGTGTGTGTGTGTGTGTGTGTGTGTGTGTGTTAATGCACATGCTTATGTAAGGGTCTACTTAAGGAATCATCCACCATTGCTAACACATTATATTTTTGAAATGAACCCAGTGACTACTGATTGTCTAGACTAGCTTACAAGAGAGTGCTGGAATCCCCCTCTCACCTCCAAATCCTAGAGCTGTAGGCCTGTACACCTGGAACACCTTTTCTAACAGCGGGTGGGGATCTAAAACCAGGTCCATAAGCTAGCACAGTTGACGCTTCACTCCCTACAGTATCTCTCCAGCCCTTAGATGCTATTATTAAAGTTACAGATCGAAGTGCTGGCATTTGGTGATTGAAGGGATTTTTGCCCACATCTCCCCTGGAGCTTGATTTTTCCAAATGCAGAATCCCCATCTGCAGTGATCTTGTCACATACTAAATATTTGCAGGCATTTGTTTTCACTTCTTTATCACCGTGAGATCATCTTCCGCATGCACACTAATCATCCAGTGCTTTACAGCTGCGAAAGGAAAAGTCACACTTTTCCTACGTGCAAAACGGGAGATTTCAACCAAATCCCTTCACTCTCTCTGCACCTTCCTGTGGTTTCCACACCACCAAAGGCATTTATTCTGAGGACACTGAAGGTTTGGGTCAACTATGGAAGAAGGGTTAGATTTAGCTCTTCTGAGTGATTCAGGGAAATGTGACCATATTATGAGGGCTATTTTCACCCCCTTTTCAAGAAGGCTAAAAAGAGATTGTAGTCTTTAAAGCCATTGACCTTTCATGTGGAATATTGACCTTTACCCTTGGTGACTAAAAAGTGATAATCCTTCTAATATTTTAAAATGTGTGACTTTGAGCCAGATGGTGGTGGCGCACACCTTTAATCCCAGCACTCAGGAGACTGAGGCAGGAAGATCTCCGTGAGTTCAAGGCCAGCCTGGTCTACAGGAATAAGTTCCAGGACAGGCTCCAAAGCTACACAGAGAAACCCTGCCTGGTGTCACACAGTCGCTCAGGTAGATTCCTTGTACAACATGCATTAGGCTGTGTCCCATCCTTAGCACCAAGAGAAAGAAAGAAAAGAAAAACACACCAGAATTTCTAGGAAAACCCTGCGCCAAACACCCAAGTTCTTTGAGCCTCATTTCTCTCAGTAGAAGTTGTGGCTGCTGTGAGGAGATAATGGAATGCAGAGCTGCAAGGGAAGGAGGTTGCAGCTGGTCTTTGATCTCGCAGCCTAGCATGTTCCTGCTCAGGTTCCGACCCGTGTGTTTCACCAGAGAAACACCCGATGTGCTTTCAGAAAAGTGGGCATTGGCCCCAGAGAGACCACTCCAATCTTAACTGGGTGACTTAGTAGCTGATGGTTTTGAGGTCTCATTGTAGACTGAGCCTCAGAGGGAGACTTAATACTTCTTTATGGAACTATTAAGAGAGGTTAAACTGGAAAGAGTGGACCTGTCTATGCACAGCTGAGCTGCTGTGTCCTGAATATTAACGTTTAATTTTATAGTAGATATCACTGATCTGAGCTAAACAGGTTAACATTAAGTAAAGTACATAGATCATAGTCTATTGGCTGTAAACCTAGCAAATCCACCTATACAAAAACAAACAACAACACTTTAGGGAGCACATTCCTATCAGCTTCAGAGACAAAACATATCAACCAATTACTTGGAGAGTACTTTAAGAGAGACACAGCATCAAGACCTTCTAGAACTTTCTTTTAGGTCTCATTTTAAGTATCTCCTCTCAGGGCATCATCCAACATCGATAGGAGCAGATACGGAAACCCACAGCCAAACACTTGGCAGAGCCGGGGGAGCCCTGAAAAAAATGAGGAGAAAGGATTGCAGGAGCCAGAGTGGTCGAGGACAGCATGAGAAATTAGCCCACAGATAAACGAAGCAGGGCTTATAGGAGCTCACAGAGACTGAAACAACAGTCATCTCTATGGGTCTGAGCTAGGTCCTCTGCATATACACTACGGTTGTGTAGCTGGGTGTTCTTGTGGGACTCCTAACAGTGGGAGCTGGTGTGGCTCTCACTCGTTTGCTTCCCCTTGAGACCCCTATTCTCCTACTGCATTGCCTCATCCGACCTTGATATGAGGGTTTGTGCCTAGTCTTACTGTAACTTGTCATGGCATGTTCAGTTGATATCCCTGGAAGGCCTGCTTTTCTAAAGGGAAACGGAGGAGGGATGGATCTGAGGGAAGGGGAAGTGACAGGGAGGACTGGAAAGAGTGGAAACTGCAGTCAGGATGAAATGCATAATAGGAGAACTAATCCTCTCAGGAGCCTTGTCTTCACACACCTTCTATATCATGCTGCTTCTGTCTGATCTATGTTCGCATACTAATAACCAGAATTTGTGAATACATGCCATATGCCAACATATGTCACATATATTAACTCATGTCCTCTTCCCAGATGCCTGGTAATACAGGTGATGATGTTTTTCTCTGGATCACACAGCTAGTGGTACCAGGGATGGCTGAGATCATAGCTTGCCAGTCTGGTAGATGTGCAAGCAGAGCCCTGGAGAGCTGCACTGAGTCCTTCACTGCCTCCCAGAACTCAACCCACTCAGTCCAAGCGCTCCTTGCCAATCTTCCTGCGCAACTGAGTTCCACTAGGTGAGAATTGTATTCCATCCAATATCATCACCACCATCTTCCTGATGTCTCTGCCAATTGTGACAGAGTGTGATACATGCAAGTGGACAAAACATTTGGTAACTATTCCCAAGCCTTTCTTTTACAGATCAGAAACTGGAGGCAAGGGTTAGTGACCAGCCCAATGGTCAAATCTGGTAAGTATGACCGTGTCTCTGTTTTTTTGATTGTTCGTTTGTTTTTTGTGCGTAAGCAAGCTTCTCTCAGTGGTTGTTTCATTGTTTATCACCTTGCTTTTTTATCAACATCTCCCTGAAATCATAGCCCCCACACCTGTCCCCAGCCAGTTCTTAAACTCATTTTTCCTGAACTCCTGAACTGATTTAAGTGCTTAATGAAAGAATATTTTTAAATACAAATAAAATAAAAAGGAGAGAGGGGGGAAGGAGGAAAAAAGAAAGGAATGAAGGGAGGGAGAGAGGAAAGAAGGGTGGATGGAAGGAAGGAAAGAAAAAAGAAAGGAAGGAAGGAAAGAAAAGAGGAAGAAAGGAAGGAAGGAGGGAAGGAAAGAAGAAAGGAAGGAGGAAGGAAAAAGGAAGGAAGGCAGGCAAACCACCCAGACAGAAAGTCAAACCTAAAAGCCATGGCACGGGGAGCCGCTATCCACACTAGAGATGAAGCCTGCACCAGTCTTCATAATTACCTCTCTGACTGCGATTCCACAGAGCCACACCTTTGAACTGAACAAGAAAAACAAATAAATAAATAAGCCTCTCTGCTGATTAGCAAGGTAGTGCAGCTGCCGCAGAAGCCTCTCCTACCGAACTTCCTGTGCTATCATCATTCCTGATGTTTGTTTCTCCCTCCAGCCGAGATGAAGAGAAAACCGAATTGTGCTTCTAGTGTACAATCTTACCTAATTATGCCAGCTGATCACTTAAAAGTGATGTTTGCACACAGACCGGGAGGATGCTTAGAAGAACCAGCTGCTGGATAAAGGCAATACGCAAGGATCTGATTCCCTTTCAAAGAAGTGTTAACTATTTACATCTATTTTTAAACACAGCACAACACGCGTGGCTGCAAAGGGATGCCGCCACACTGGAGTTCCACGGGGGCGGGCATATCTGGAAATAAAGGTGCATTTCAATGTGGAGAAAGGTGCAAAGGGATGCCGCCACACTGGAGTTCCACGGGGACAGGCATATCTGGAAATAAAGGTGCATTTCAATGTGAAGAAAGGACCGTGATGCCTGTCACTGTGCTGGGCTGTCCTTCTGAAGAAGAGAACACTACTGTCCCTTGGTTTTAGACACAAACAAAAGATGAGCTCAAAATTAGTGGAGAGATTGTACTACTATATTTATACTTGTGTACGATTAATTGTACGTGTTTGTGTGTGTCCCCACAAGCGTGTTTTATGTGCATGTGTGACTGAACTGTGTATGTGTGTGTGTGTGTGTTCACAAGTGCTTTTCTATAAAGCAGAATGATCCACATTGAACATAATTAGATTTTAGATTTGGGGTGCTTAGCGTACCGATGCTCCACCAAGGTACATTCATTAGCCCAGTTATTTCTTACGTAGGATGAACAATATGGTCTACTTGGCAAGATCTGGAATCACCCAGAAGATAAACCTCTGGGTATGTCTTTGAGGGAGTTTCTAGATTGGGTTAATTGAGGCAAGAAGCCCCACCCTAACTGTAGTCAGCACCGTTCTGGGGGCTGTGGTCCTAGATTGAATAAACCCGGGAAAAGCCAAGCACCAGCGCACAACTCTCTCCATTTCCCCACTGCGGATGGAATGCTACCAACTACCTCAAGCTCCTGCCACCATGAGGGACTCTATCCCAGAACTGTGAGCCAAAAACCAAACAAACAGGTCACCTCCCCTCCTTGAAATGCTTTGGTCAGACATTTTGTCCTGGCCATGAGGACTGTAAGTCATGTGCTGGGCTACTGGGCTAAAATAAAATAACACATGCGAGTTGAGTGCATGCTTTGCCAAGCTCAGATAAGCTGTGAACAGGGACTGACAAACATGCGCTGATACTGGATGCTAACACACAGCCCAGTATTGTCTTACTAACTACACACACTACACTAAGTATAACCACCATAATTTTTGTTACACTTGACAGCATGATGCTTCTGTGTTCAAGAGGTGGAGCACAGGCTCTTTAAACCCATGTAATCCAGGTTTTGTCAGAGCCCTGAAGTTTGTGACTCATCTCCCTTCCACTCCCCACTTATTCTATGGCCAAGTTTGTGGTATTTCACTCGTTGAATTTCTGGGGCATCTATTCACAGCACAGGTACTCACCTGTGCGTGTAGGACCGGCAGAGGGTTTCATAACTAAGGAAATGATGCCCGGTGCAACCTATGTCTAGGCATGAATCTGGGCACTCAAGGAGTGTGGTAAATGAGACAGTGAGACAGCGAGTCCTTCTGTTTGCTTAGGTGGCATAGAGGAAGGAGAAAATAAGGAAATGATCCTTTGTTGGTGTCATCCGTACTACTGGTACAAGAGCAGTGCTTCAGGTGCCATAAGCACTGTGTGGGAGGACAGAGACGTGAATGTCGGGCTCCTGCCATAGGCAGGAAGTTCAGACAGGATAGGCTTCCTGGAAGAAATGGTTGCAGTGAAATTTCTTGAAGGATGTGCAACTTAATTGGCGGATGATTTGGGAAGGACACTACAGAAGAAAAGCAGACACGCTTTACAGTGTAGTGAGACTTTTTAAGGGCATAGAATTACAAAAAAAGCTCTGATTATTTTTTAAAATATGATTCCTCACTATGACATATGTTTAAAGATGCTTAGGCCATTTACCAAGTGAGGAGATAAACCAAGAAGAAAGAATAGCAAAAATTGTAACCTGGGGACAGAATCTAAATACAGCTATATAGATGAGTGGCCCAGAGCATGAAGTACAAAGTGTCTGAACTTGCCCAAGGAAAACCCAGAAGCAAAGGTATTTACTAACTATATCCAATCTGTAGTGACTCACGTGGGTCTGTGAACAAATGCATGCTATCCCAAACCACCTGCAAGATTTGGGAGGGGGGGTGAATAGAAGCCCTCCCTTTTGTAGGATTCACAAATGGCATGTGCTTTGCTTTTGATTCTGTTGCCATAGTGAGAGACAGGACCAAAACTCATCATGTGTAAGCCTGACATGGCTGCACTATCGAACGGCCTCCGGATGGTGTTCGTTCATTGGTCTGTGTATTCATTCATACTTTTCGAGCATATAATATATTGGTTATTTATTTAAGTGATCTGGAATGGGGGTGTGTTATGAATATATTGATTGATAGTTTTTTCTTTCTGAGCCCAGGAAATAGGGACCATGGCGCAGGAAGCCTGTAATCCCAGCTAGTGAGGAGTCTGATGCAACAGGATCACAATTAGAGACTTATCTTTATAGCAAGACACTATCTCAAAATTAAAAAAAAAAGGTAAAGAGTTGAGGATTTAGTTTCTTGTATGTTGCTACTCTGGCATATGCAAAATCCTGGGTTCAATTCTAAATTTAAAAAAAAATCAGGTAGTGGTGAACGCTTTTAATCCCAACACTCAAGAAGTTAAGTGCATCTCCGTGAGTTCAAGGCAGTCATGATCTACAGAGTGAGTTCCAGGACAGTAAGGGCTACACAGCAAAACCATATCTTAAAAAACCAAACCAAATCAATGGACTTCTCAAGTATAAAAAAAATCCTGTCTCCAGCCCTGGGCTGGACAGTTCTAGGCAACGGAATTCACCTTCATGCTTAGCCTTCTCACATCTACATTCTGGGGTCACCATGGGAAGTAAGCAATATATGGGGGTGCTAGATATAGACAACTTCCACCCAAATGTTTAATAAATAGCAATTACTTTTTCATTTTCTCTAGAATATCTAAATATAATTATAGCATCCCAAATAGTTATTAATCACTTATGAAAAAGCATTCCATATTGGAATTACATGCATATATACAGGATAGATTGCCACATATAATCTCCATGCATATGCAAATCATTAATATCACTAATGATTTAACCCTAATGTTCTATCATTCTACCTAATCTAGATTATATAATATAGATTATAAGATAATTTCAGAATATAATCTATAATTAATTAAAGATACAATTAATTTACATATTGATTATAGATTATAATCTACATCATAGATTAAATATAGAAATATATAGATAGAAGACAGAGATAGATATAGATAGTTCTAACATTAAGGCTAAAAAACAATAGGGGTTAGAGAGATTGCTCAGTGGTTGAGTTTGTACTGCTTTTGCAGAGGAACTAATCTAGGTTCACAGGCTTCCTCTCAAGTGCTTTTTCCAGAATCTTCAGAGACTTCTACTTCTGTGCCACACACCCGCACATAGTCATACAAGCATACATATAATTTTAAAAGGAGCATAGAATCTTTAAAATCTAAAACAACATTCAGAGGATAATTTGAAAGACTGCTTCTTAAATCACACATTCATCCCTGAACTGAAGCACATCTGAGCATATTCATCTGCTGTGGTTGCCTATCCCCAACCTTGCAGGTGGCCTTTACTTCGGTGTAAGCAAAAGCCAAAGAACAAAAGTGAAATTGGGCTTCCATGCTGCTGCGTGTGCCCAACAATGGAGTCAATATTCTTCTTCCTCCCAGAGGCTCATCTGCATTCCTCATGTCCACAGATTCACAAATACAGAAACTTCTACCCCCACCATATGAATATTCACCAGTAAACATAAGAATTAGATTGTTATGCAAAAGACATTGTCTCTCTGGTGCATGGAAATTCCCTGTGCCTCACTCTGTTGAGCAAGACTCCTCCTGCCCCAGGGTTCTGCAAGATGGAATGTTTCAAGCGGGCTTCTAACTGCCGCTAAGCCTTAGTGCTCCTATTCATTGTGAAAAGGGCAAATTAGCTTCCTAAGCCTATGATTTTGATTTATAATTTATTATATTAGTCCTTTTCTCTGAGAGCTCAAAAAAAATCTGCTGTCTTCAACACATTTTGGAAAAGAAAGAAGCCAAGAAAGCAAAAAGATAGGAGAGGTGAGGGGAAGGGCGGAGAGGAAAAGGAAAGTAGAGAGAAAGTGGGGAGGGAGGACAGGGCAGGGCAAAGGAGTGGAGTTTGCAGTGCAAGTGGGTCCAGTCTAGAGAGCCATGAGGACTGTCACCAGAACTGCGGCCACAAGGTGGGTGACTCAAGACTGATTAAATACTGAACCAGGCTTGATTGGTGCCGAGGTTCAATCGCAATCATAGTTCAGGCACAGGAATGCAGTGAAGATGCCCTGTGAGATCCTGGAGCCTGGAAGAAGCCCAAAGCAGACACACCAAAATTGTCTGGGATTTCTCCTACGCTGTTCATCCGTACACTCTGCCATATTTTAAGAAACGCTCAGAAAACAAAATGCCTTCCCACAGCCACCAGAACCAAGAAGCAAGTCCTTATGTTCCTCAGCTCTCTCCCAGCAGGGCCCGTCATCCCTTAGAGAATCTCCCAGTATGGGTAATGGGTGGCCACTGTCTGCATTTGAGGCAAGTCAGAGTAGGTGGCTGGCTGTAGTTTATTAAGGGAAGTTAGAGTCAGGAAAGGGGAAAGTAATGAGGCTGAAGATGTATCTAAAAGATGCTATTTAGGTTTTTACTCCAAAACATAATCAGAATTAGCCTCCCATCCTTGAAAGACAAACAAAAATCTAACAAACAACAAACAAAAACCAAAATTGCTTAAGGATCCATGAAGAAAATGGGGTGGCAAGGTCTTAAGAGCCAGAGGTGGTGGACAACGCCAAGGAAACTGTTTTTCAGGCAGAGCAGGACCGATACACATATGAACTCACAGAGACTATGACAGCATAAATAAAATCTGCACAAAGTCAAACCAGACAAAACGTCAGTCCAGAGACAGAGAAGGGGACACCATGGCCCACTCCTAGACAAGAAGTTGTTTGCAATTGATACCTTCTGGGAAAAGGAAAACCCATTTACTACAACAGAGTGATACTTGATATATCTACTACAAGCATTCAGTTCAAGTCATAAGATTTGTTACCCAGGGTGGGCTGGAGAGATGGCTCAGTGCATGCTGCTTCTCTGATCTGAATTTGGTTTCCAGGACCCACATTGGGTGGCTCACAACTGCCTGTGACTTTAGCACTGGGCTGATCCAATGCTTCCATGGACACCTTTATGTACACGCACAAACCCAGATTCATATACACAAATACCACGTACAGGTAATTGAAAGAAATCTTACAGAACCAAGAGGTTTATGCAGATCAATCAAAAAAGTCTTATTTGTGAAAAACCCAAACACTCTCATACATGTACACATATGTGGGGTGTGAGTGGATCATAACAATTTTCTGCTTGTAGTTGGATATTTACATTTTTATCTGAACTGAAAAATCTGCATAGTCTTGTTTTTCTTACTTCAAACTTTGGTACATATGTCTAAGCTTTGGCAATAGGAAGCAGGGAGGGGAGGGTTTCACAGGAGCAAGAGAAGACATGGAGAAGTCCCAAAGTTGTCAGCATTTGGGTCCCCAGCCAAATGACATGCCCTGGTCGGGCCAGATCTAGAGACCCTTTCGTGATTTTCCAAGCTGTTATCTCCTGCCATCCAGACCCAGGCACAGCTGTTTTCCCCTCTTGAGTTGTTGACATTGCTGTGTTCCCTGCCTTTTCCTGGATATTTCCCTTGTTCCACCAACTACTTAGCTAAGCAGTTTCTTCTTATCTCAAACTTTCATTTCCTCCCCTTTCTCCAAGATGCTTCCCTCAGTTTCCCAATCCTCTCTTTCCAGGACTTCCACCTCAATTCTTCCATTGTTTACATCCTCTGTTGGTATGACTTTTTCATCATCATATCATAAGACAATACACTCTCTAGACTTCCGATCAAAGCCCCTATATGCCTACTGCCTTGCAGGATTTGCACATCCTCACTTCCTGTACCGAATAAGTTTATCAGGCTGGTAAACTCAGTTTCTTTGCTGTCCCCACTCTTCCATACTGTCAGGGATTTGCTCACACTCTGATGGAGAGGTCCATGCCCCATCCACCCCTTCCTTTTTGTGCCTGTCTGCACACTCTTTGTAGGCATGGGTAGGAAGGCCCTCTTCTTCCAGTTGTCATATGTAACCTCCCCCTCTGGGATGCACAGTGTATGGCCATATTTTGCAGAGTTCTGGTCTCACCAGCACTCCACTAGAATTTACCTCAGAAGCAGAATGCCTTCTGTCTTTTCATACATCTCCCAGGGTTTAAATATGACTCTACACATGGTAGTTAGAAAGGGCTATGTAGTGGACAGGAGAAAAAGGAAGTCTACAAACAAACATCCATTCTAGAATTCTGGTGAGATCATTTATACTTTTGAATTCCTTTCTCTTTCTTTTCTTTCCCTCTGTTTTTGAGATAGGGTTCATGAAACATAGGCTGGCCTCAGGTACGCTATGTAGATAAGAATGACTTTGAACTCCGTATCTTCCTATTTCCAGCTCCCACAGACTGAGCTACCATATCCAATTTTATGTAGTACAAGGAATAGACACCAGGGCTTCATGCATGCTAGGTAAGCACCCTACCCACTGAGCCATATTTCCCAGCTCACCTGAAAGGACAGGGAAGTCGCAGAAAAGGTGCAACTTAAAGAATCTAAGGGAACAAAACAGATTAACTGTTTCAGTCATTAACTGAAGGTTTGGAAGATTGAACCTCAATAGAGAAATTAGGCCACTGTTGTTGAATGGGGAGAGACCAGGAAAGCGTCAGCTCAAAGACAAGGAAACCAGAAAGAAACCAGTCAATTCCCTGCAGGAACTGCGAATGGTTCAGAATTTGAGAAAGTGGCCAAGAAAGATGCTTGTGACATGAAGCTCCAAAGACTGAATCTCTCCATGCCATGGTTTCTGCTCAATTTCTCCTTCCTCTATAGAACCCCAACTGACTACTGAGCAGAGAAAATCTCATACACACAAAGCCGGGAGCTGGTAAGTTCTGGTAAGATAGATCAAAAAGGGATGGGAGAAAGAAGCTCTAGGCCCTGTCATGTAGGTCACTCAGGTGAAACAAAACAAAACAAAACAAAACATGCTAACTGACTACCCAACCATAGATGACAAAAATCAGCACTTGTCTGGAACAGTTTTGCAGTGCACATGCTTACGGTAAGCACCTCTTTCCTATGGATTCCTGGGAGTCCAAGGATTCCGAGATTTGTGCGACATTTTCGAAAGAGCCCAAGACATAAATGCAAATAGACAAAGGAGGCAAAGAAATGAAGGAAATGTTGCAGGAGGCAGAAGAAGAAAACATTTTCTTTCTTATTTATTTTAAAGAAAAGCACCATTTAATTTTTCAAAATCATGTCTATATGTGTTTTGATAAAAATAAGTTAATATTGGAAGCCCTCTGATTCTTGGGGGTATAATAGAGTTGCTCTTGAAATATTATTCCCGTGGTTAAAATCTATGTGTGATGTTGGGAAGTAATTAAATGACGCTGACCTCGGCTTTTCAACTGTGAAATTGCCATGGTAATATACTAACTCACAGAGTTGGTTTGAGGATTAGAAGGAGATGATGTAACACAGTATATATATTCTGTGGTAAAGAAATGATTAGAAAAGGCTTTTTTATTACCAGTAGTTCTTGCCATTTTGGAAAATGAAAGCTTGGCATATATCCTTTCTCTAGAAAATCAAGTACATATACATATATATGAAAAGAGACAATCTCTTATACACTATTCCAAAGGAACTTCAGACTCTCTGCCAAACAAATGCTTCCTGAAGTTAACCTTCTAAACTTCTGGAAAAGTCTTTAATGATGACACCCCTCCTTTTCAACTTTAAAGATGAGCCCTCTTTTTTTTTTTCACTTCTTAAGAATCACTCAGATTGCACCAGTAGCAGGGGAGTGGTAGGCTGGAGAAGTGAGTCGCTGGTGGGGTCAGGACTGCATCTAATCCTGTGTATGCCAAAGAAAGATGATTCTGTGGGACCAGAGGCAAAATAGTCACCTGATCTGAGGGGTCCAATGTTGGCTCACAGACAGGGTTAATCCATTTAGTCCATGAAAGGAATATCCAATTAACCTCTGCCGACCTCAGGAACATCCTGGATTTGGTTTTCCATGGCTACAGGATTTAGGACAAGGGCTTCTGGTGGTTTCCTAGAGAGGAAGAACCTAGAGGCCATTGCTGCCTCCTGTGAAGGGCATGCAGATCTCCTGGAAAATTCAAGCAGCTTCCTTAGAGAGAACTGGTTGCTTCCATCCTTCCTACTGTTGGACATCCAAGCATTTAGTTAGTGGAGCTGAAGAAATGGTTAACCTGCAGTTAGATAATAGCTCCATTGAATCTCAGGTCATTGCCTTCAGCAGTTTATCCTGAATCCCAACCATACCCAAACCCTACTGTAAGGTTGTTTTCTCTTTTTTTATGTGTACACACCACGGAGGGGGGGACTTTTTTCTTAATAGTGTAGGACAAAGACTCAAGAGTTGGCTCTATTGCTACAATGCTTGCTGTGTAAGCATGAGGACATGAGTTCAGATAGTAGCATCCATGTGAAAGATTGGGGACACATTAGCAGATGTTTATAGTCTCAGTGACAATAAGATCTCTGAGAAAGGCAGATTCTTGAAACTTCGTGGCCAGCCAGACTAGCTATATTGATGAGCTTTAGGCTTAGGAATGTTGACTTCTAATCTGTCTAACACACACTTGCACACATGTTCTCCCTCCCCCAACACACACAAACACACACAGGCACAGAGAGAATGAGAGAGGGAGAGAGAGAGAGAGAGAGAGAGAGAGAGAGAGAGAGAGAGAGAGAGAGAGAGAGTTGGACTAATTGAGAGGGAAGGAAGTGCTGGAGAATTTTGATAAAAACAACCTGCAGGTCAAATCAGTCTTAGAGTCAGTCAGGGCACACAGATCTCACAGGGCAAAACTTTTTTAAGTTTTCTTTTGAATAATGAAAGTCATTGGAGAGATTGGAGAAAAGTAGAGACTTAATCTGCAAATCTACATTTATATAAGTTTGCTCTGGCAGAGGGGCAGAAAAGACTAGAAGCAGAAGAAGCAGGAAGTCCCATGAGTGACAGCTGCAAATGCCTGGGACCCTGTGAGAAGTTTGGACAGCCAGTCAAAGGGTGATATTTGTCTCAGTCACTGTTCTATTGCTGTGAGAAAACAGCATGACCAAGCGAAGTCTTATGAAACAAAATATTTGACTGGAGGCTGGCTTACAGTTTCAGAGATTTAGTTCATTATCATTATGTCCGGGAGCATGGTGGCATGCAGGCAAGGACTGGAGCAGAACCTAAGAGTTTCATCCTAACCCAGAGAGAGAGAGAGAGAGAGAGAGAGAGAGAGAGAGAGAGAGAGAGAGAGAGAGCGAGCTTCAAATGAGCTTTTGAAACCTCAAAGCCCAGCCCCAGTGTCAAATTTTGTCCAACAAGGCCTTACCTACTCCAACAAGGCCACTCCTTCTAATTCTTTCAAATAGTGCCACTCCCTTGTGACTAAGCATTCAAATATGAGTATATGAGAGCCATTCTTATAAAAAAAAAAAAAACACCACAGTGTAGGTGGGAAAGGTCAGATTCCCAAAAGCAGTATAGCCTTGGTTCTAAGAAATGTGACGGCCAAAAGTCCTTCTCCACTCTTCTTCACCAGTGCCAAGCTCTCAAATTTTAGTTGAGTACAGGGACACACACACAATGTATTTCAGTCTCATTCAAGGAAAGTATGACCACGTGACCAGATTCTAGCCACTTGGAAGTCAGTAAATACAGTGTATGCACACACTGATTGGTTCCAGATACTGACCACTCCTCATAGAAACACACACTACTTGTGCTCATATACGATTTGGATGCATGCTAATACTGATTTGACCCAAGCTTGGCAGTTATCTACAGCTCTAGGGCAGAACGCATCTGTTGAGACTGGAACAACCAGATAGAAATTTTTGTCTTGCTTGAACCTGGTGATCCCCTTTGCACTCAGTCTGTGGACATTCTCAACAGATTCCATCATGAAACGTCAATTTGCTCAGAAGGTTAGTAGCTTGTTACTCAACAGCTGAACCCAGTCCTGGCTGTCAATGGCTAATACAGATAATAAATATTGGAACAGTAATTAATGTTTGATATGTTCTGCAAAGTGCAGAGAGATTGCTACACATTTCATGTCCTTTAGTCATAGTAACCTCAAGATGGTGGAATTATAGTAATCACAGACTACATGGAAAGTAAAGTTGAGGTAGCGAAGGGTCAAGTGATTTGACCATGATCACTTGTCTGGCTCATAACTGGCAGGGTTAGAGTAGCTAGAATTTGACTATGAGGACACACTAATGAGACTTAGGGTAGGACACAATGGTGAAATTATAGGGAAAGCAGACTAACTTTGACCTTCTTATATAGTAGCATTCTATTTTTACTTTTTAGGATGGCACTAATATAAAGAAGTCATGTCAGATTCCTCAAACTGGGCCCATTTATGGTCCAACTTCTTTAGAGCGCCTATTTATGAATTGTGTATATGTCAAGAATACTGACACTCACTCTACATTTGCAGTGTAACTCCCAATTTTATAATGAAGTAAAATTATATAGCCTAAGCCTCGGAAGTGATTAGAACGGATATCAGTGTGTAGATTGAGTTTGGGAGCTGCAGTTAAACACTCTACCATCAATGCTCTGGGGAGGGCTACTCTCCATGATCATCAGACTCCAGAGACCTGAATAAGTGCCATCAGCATTGTGTTCCGGCACAGGAGTCAGCCGGAAGTGAGCAGGGAATATACTACCTTCCTAGAGAACAAACCTTAAGGGCATATGAGCAGCTAAGAGAACAACAGAAAATTAGGGGATTCACAAATTTTCACTCTTCACTGAATTCTATGAGAGTTAATATTCATCTTTAACCTGAGAGGGCTAAGAGTCATTTGAGGAGACTGGGGAGACAGTTGGGTTCAGTTCATTCAGCAACACTAACACAGGAACCTGAGTTCAGTCCCACAGTTGATAGTTAAAAAGCCAAGGCATGGTTATATGAATTCGTAATTCCAGTGCTGGGGAGGTAGAAACAGTCAGATCATAGGGGTGCACTGGCCAGCTAGCATCACTTCAAAGAGGTGAGTTGAAAAGAAAAAAGAAAAGGTGGACAGTGGTACCTGAGGAGCAACACCCCAAATAATCCTCTGGCTTCCTCATGCATGCACACATGTTCATATTAAACAGCACACATGTGGAAGAAGAGGAGAAGGAACAAAATGGAAGATGAGGAAAAGAAGAAAAACTATCTAAAGCATTAGTGAGCCACTACTCTGGGTGTCTCTGCACCGCATTTCCTGATGGAAGAACCACTCTGAGTATAGGCTCCTGTACTGGAGCCCAGGACTGAATTAAAGACAGAAAAAAAGGCTGAACAATAGCATTTCTCTCTCTCTCTACTCCCTGGTCAGCCCAGATGTGAGTAAGCAGCTGCACACTTCTGAACACCAGCTGCTAGATTCTCCCACTACCGTTCCTTCCCTTAAGTAGCTTCTTAAAAGGTATTTGGTTGCAGCCAAAAGAAAAGTAGTTAATACAAGTACAGAATACATCATCACAGAAGTTCATTGGCATTCCTGTTTTACTCAAAATGAGACTGAAATAATAATAGGAAAACCATATCTGAGCCCTTTCTCCTTCTAATGACCTGTTCTTGGATAATATATATTTGAGGGATAAAAACAAACATTTATATTAATTCCAAGGCACAAGAATTTGGAAAGAAATAACCCACTATGATCTGTGCAATGTAATCAGGAAAGTTAAGTCTGTATAATGCTTAGGCACTGACACTTTCAAAAACTTTCCTGGAAATCACACATGGTTTCTAGTTAGTCAATGAACGACTCTAAAATGAAAACTTTCTTATAATTTTGTATTATTATCATTATGGGTTTTTTTTGAGACAGTTTTATAGCTAAAAACTATTCCCTTCCCATCATTGCCTTCTGTTGTATGTGTCCACTTGTTTGTTCCTAGCTGCTCAGCCCTGAAATAACCACACCAGAAACTGTACTAATTAAACCATGACTTGGCCCATTTGCTCTAGCTTTTTATTGGCTAACTCTTACATCTTAATTTAACCCATTTCTATTAATCTGTGTATCTCCACAAGGCTGTGGCTTACTGGGTAAAGTTCCAGCATCTGTCTCCAGTGGGGGTACATGGCTTCTCTCCCTCACCCCACCTTCTTTTCCCAGCATTCAGTTTAGTTTTCCCCGCGTAGCTCTATTCTGCTAAGCCACTGGCAAAAACAGCTTCTTTGTTAACCAAGGTATTCACAGCATACAGAAAGGAATCCCACATCAGCCTTCAATGAGAAATGGGCACCGATATGACAGTGCATGGAACAGAATTGCACAATGATTTTCTTTTGACTTTTAGTTATTCCCGCGGTGTGTGTTCCTTGGACATCTTGTCAGCGTCTGATGACTTTACTTGCACTGGACCCTTTAACACTAATGGTGTCATCTTGTCACCACCCTCTACATTCTACCACTCTTCCTCATCTTCTCAGTCAAGCCTTTTGGAGCTCTCTGGTCCCTGTGCCCCACCAGCCTCTTCTGTGATTTCTTCCTTCCAACTCCTCCCATATCCCCCTATTTGTTCTACTCATGCCCCCTCATGTCTCTTACAAAGATATTTGTCTGCTCAGCTGTCCCCTTCTAGAATGGTCCTCCCTGGACATTTTCTCTACAATGTGGTGCCTTACTTTGATGGGATTTCCATTACGCCAATTTTTTCTTCCTGATACTCTGGCACATATTTGTTTATTCTTTTACATAAAATTCTGTCTCCCCTGTGAGGGGAGGTATCCTGATTTCCAGACCTTGCCTCAGTGACTGGTTCACATTAGTTGAACAAATAGCAAATAAATGTCATATGGTGTTAGTGAGAGGACTCAGCAAATAAAGGTGCTTGCTGGGGAAATCGGGAGTCCTGTATTTGAGTCTATGAAAAGGCGAAGGAGAGAATAAATTCCATGAAGTTGTCCTCTGACCTCCGCACACATGTTGTGACATCCATGCCCACACACATGTTCCCCACATACTAATTAATAAAATTGTAATAGCTGTATGATTGAACTTTCCGAGGGGTAGCAAATACTCTTAGTCTGTAGTATGTAAATGAGTTGGTCAATGATGTCTAAGTTCTCTAGAAAAATCCTAACAGGTGTGACTGTGACATACATGACTTGCACAACATGGGTGACCTGGAGTGGAGGAAGATGTCTTCACACAGGCAGGAGTTCTGCAGTATAGCAGAAGCCTGCCCACCCTTTAAAGTCTTCACTGGTACAGGAATGTGCTCCTTCCATATCAGATAGATATCGAATCCATGGGAAGTGGGAAGGAGTTATCTTGTTCACTGTTTTGTTTCCAACCTCTACCAGCACAGTAAGCAGGACACACAATTACTAGTTGAAGTAATCAATGACTATAGTAAGACCATTCTTCAAATCAGGTACCTGAATTTCTAAAGGAACTAACTTTCCCAGGTCACCTGACTGGCATACGCTGCACATACAACCTAAACACCCACTGATTGATTCCAGCTGCTTGGCTGGAATGAT
Organism: Microtus pennsylvanicus; assembly: GCF_037038515.1. Classification (NCBI taxonomy): domain Eukaryota; kingdom Metazoa; phylum Chordata; class Mammalia; order Rodentia; family Cricetidae; genus Microtus; species Microtus pennsylvanicus. The sequence goes on along the minus strand of NC_134590.1, from coordinate 53,108,740 downwards.
TACAAAGAAATTGAGAGAGCCTACTTGTTTCAGGTGTCTGCACTCTAGAATATAAATGGGCCCTCATATTGCAAGCAAAGGCCTTGCTTATGTGGTATAAAAGGTATAGAAATCAGTTTACAGTTTGAGTTTTGAAATGAGTGTATCCTCACGTTATGATCACACTTGTCAAAACATGAACATTTTCTAGAAAATTCTCTTGGGCTTCTTGCCAAGCCAATCTCAACTGCCATAAAAGATGAGCTTGCCTGTTCTCAAAGTTGTAGTTGTTTTAGGTGTGATATTTTGATTTGGGGTCATTAAAAAGATAACATGAGGCTATAGTCAGCTCATGAGGTACAGATCAGAGAGCAAAGAGCTCTGAGCACCAGACATATCCTTCAAAGGTACACCTCTAGTTACCTGCTTCTGCTAGCTAGGCCTCATCTCTGGCAGACTTCTATAGTGGTTTGAATGGGAATGACTCCTATAGGAGTCATATAATTGAATTCTATATATTTGAAAGTTTGGTTCCCAGTTGGTGGACTCTTAAGGGTTGGGTAGTATGGCCTTGTTAGAGAAGGTATGTCCCTGGGAGTGAGTGGGCTTTGAGGTTTCAAAAGCCCATGCGAAGCCAGCCTCTCTCTCTTTTTCCTATTGTGGATCAGATGTAAGTTCTTAGCAACTGCTCCAGCACCATGTCTGCCTGTCTGCTGTCATATTTCCTGCCATGATGATCATGGAACAACCCTCTGAAACTGTTACACAAGCCCCCAATCAAACGCTTTCTTCTGTAAGTTGTCTTGGTCATGGTAACTCTTCACAGGAATAGATTAGTAACTACGATAACTCCATGGTCTTTAAAATAGTGCCACAAACTGGAATGCTCAAAATATGGGTCAGTAAGAAACTATTCAGATTCAAATCAGAAGGTAACCTGGAAGTTCAGAGGATTCTTATTTTTCTAACATATTTTTATTGATTATTTGGAAATTTCATATAGTGTAGCCCAATTACAGACACATTCCTCCCAGGTCTACCCTCCTGCCTTTACCACCCCCCTCCCAAACAAAACACCAAGTCCAGTTTGTGTTGCCCGCATACTCATTGGACTATGACCAAACTGCCACTGGCAAGCCACTTAAAGGATCCTAAGAGAGAGGACAGGGAAAAGAAGAGTCACCAGCCCAACCGCTTGTGTATTCTGCCCCTTCCCACCTATCTTGCCTACCCTACCAGCCCACCCATGCTGCTTGGGATATGAAATCTGTGGCTGAAGGAATATCACCACATACTTCAAAATTAATCAACCATCCTGCCTGCCCAAAGCCACCCAGTCTCAATCACACAGCGTTTCCTTTTTGGAATCCACTCAGGAGTTTTTTCAAAGACTTCCCTCCCTAAATGGAGTTGTCAGAGGGATATGAAAACTGAGTTGGTCTTTACTTTTTAAAGAGACTTTGATCCAGTGAGCTTTCCACCCACCACATAATCGAGTTTGGGTCCTGGATGGTTTTTTATTTGTGTTCCACCAGAATTTTACTGGTCCCCACCCTGAGCCTGAGGTGCTGACTATCCAATTGCAAAAAAAAGAAAACAAAAATTGGATGGTAAGTATCAAACCCTTTTTAAACCAGCCTTGCAACAAGAAATCAACATTTCCTGTTATGAAACCAAAAATAGGGAGAGAAAGAACTGAGACTATAGAAGAAATGTAGTATCCTGGGGAAGGCCCAGTTGGATCTCTTAAATCTCCATTAAAAAGATTCTGATAGTCTTAAAAATTTTTTTATAGGATTTTTAACTTGGCACGTTTATTCCTTCCATCAGAGTATCAAAGCCCTTCAAACTTGGCCATTATCTAACCATTGTCATAAACTGGCAAGGCTCACTGCTTACATGGAAGTCCAGGGTCTTTCTCTCTCCTTTCCCTAAAAAGAAATTGTTCTCCTTGTCTGAAATAACTTCTGTTTTCCTGTCTTCCTCTCTGAGACATGCAGCCTTTCACTGCTTTGGGTTTCTCCTAGGGGCCCATGCTATGCTGAGTTTAATACATGGAATTATTAGTCTTAGGACAAGATCTCCATTTGTAGGCTGACATCACTACAGTTCATAATCAAGTAGTACCTGTGTATTAGTAGATTTGATATTCAATATGTTTTACAGCTGAAGTTTGGATGTTTTCACTTCTGTAGGAAGGTCTAATTGAAAGCTCAAGCCCTCACTGGCCCCTTAGCACTATGTTGATCAATCTTTTAGAGTCTGAAGTGTTATGTAACCATTGCCTGCCCAGCGCAATTCCACATGCCATGTTGTATCTCCTAAATGGTTTCTAATCCAGATCTGTAGCAAGGCAGAGAAGAGAACTGGTCTCGAGATTTCTTCATCTGAGTCTCAAAATCTTGGCTATTTACTCCCAGTGTGAGTCTAAGCAAATCAAGCAACTTCAGAATATTTGAAATCCTGATTCCCACCTTGAGGATCTATCCTAGCTAATTAACGACACACATGAAGTACCAAGCCTCACACTAAGCGCACAGTGTGTCCTGAAGTAATTCAGTGGAGGGCTAGGAGGTCTGCTCAGTGCTGGAGCACTTGCTAGCGTGTGCAAGATATTAGGTTTTAATCCTAGCACCACATGCAACGCAAAGTAAAATAAATGGCAATTGTTCCTATTCAGGTCAAAGCCTGTGTCTGACTGATATGGTACCTGCCCCCCAGACCCTTCTTTATCCACACTTCAGCACAGTTTCTCTGTGTGGACTCAGGGTTTGACTACATGACTTGTTTCGGTCTAAAGAATTTTAGAAAACAAGATTAAGGTAAAGACTTGCACGTTTTTGGCAAGCTAGTGTTGCTTTCTTAGAATTCTACTTGTATGTGTGCTTGGTTGACAGAGTTATGTGACCCAATAAACACCCAATACTGAGGGTTAGCCATGTGCCTGAGGTGAATTCACTCATTCATCCCAAAATATAGCAGTCATCTAATGACATTTGGCAAGAGCAAAAGGACTACTTGACTCAGGACAGCCAAAGGTGGTAAGGCGCAAGATTATGAGCAAATGAAACTTGTCTTGTTCCAACCCACCACAGTTCGGGGTGGTACGTTAGGCAAGCATGTATAGTTCTCCTTTTAACTTCCACAGCTGGTCACATCGGCCCATCTTAGTATATGTGCATGCTTGCCAGAAAATGGGAAATGTGTAGGAGCGAAGGGGCGGGGACCTTAGAAGGTAGAAAGAAAGCCTCTCAGTATGTCTAGACACAGAGAAGGTCCAGCCACAGAAGTTGGACTCAATTTGTCTTTGAGGAAAAGTACTGTTTTGTCACATGAACAGCATTTTCTCCAACTACATGCACTCTCCAACATGGCATTTTTCTGATTTGGAACTAGAGGATCTAAACTTTGTAGGAAGAGGCACATTCCATCCCCTGTGCTGGGAGAAGCTGACCTTCTCATTTCTTAGGAGGAAACAGTGATGGAGATAAGCCAGCAACACATGCAGACTCTCAGGCTTACCATCGCCACTCTGCGAGGCTCCAGCTGAAATCTTTCTACATGCACACTGAGCCACTGACGCTGCATAGTTCCACATCTGTCTTTCTACATGCACACTGAGCCATATTGACACTGCATAATTCCACATCTGGAAAAGCCACTTTCAGACTTCATTTCACCAGCAAAACTTGTGGGTTCCTTTTGGCCTTTAAAGACGAAGACCCACTGTTGTGAAAACTACGGTGAGGGGAGGCTTAGGAGGTCTTGTCGGGATGGTGGCACACTTCTGGTTGTATGCTCAAAGGACACATGAGGTGCACCAGGGCAAGCACCCCGCTGCAGAATGTCCAGCGCACCCTGAGATTATAAACTTGTCTTTCTGCCTGGCAAAGCACACAGCTCCAGTGCGAGCAAAAGGACATTAATCTGTTTTCCATTAATGCTAATAAATGATTCAGCCTTCCACGTGGAGTAAAAAAATAAATAGCGAAAGCATACTTCGTGCATCTTTAGAGTTTTCTCTAAAGGCTCCTTCGGCTCTAGAGAAGCATTCTCTTTCCTTTCCAGCCCTCTTCCCTGCATCTAGGGGGGAGGTGGGTTTTGTTCTGTGTTGGTTGGAAATTCTCACAAGCAATCAATATCACCTTCCCCATGTGTGTCCTGCCAAGAAGGGACTGCAAACACTTCATGCCATCAGGGGACTAGGAATTTCACACAAGCAGGGCAAAGAATTTCTGAGCATCTTGTATTCCAGCAATTGATGTACGAGCTTGGATTTAAGCAGGATTGTGACCCACTTTGATGGGAACTGGATTTGCTATGTGTGAGGAAACTGAGGCCGAGAAAGTTAATTTTCCCAAGGTGATGAATGGCTCACAATTGAAGTTAAGCGATTTGTCATGATTAGTTGAGGATAGAGGTGAGCCACTAGCTAATGTAGAATATGGGTCCAAACCATTCGAGCCATGTGAGCAATCTTAAACTAAAAACACTGAATGGTTGTTCTAATTTTTCATGTGCCAGGAACAATGTTGTGAGATCAAATACATTTCTTTAAATGATGATGAGTTTATAACCTCATTATAAAAGTGAGGAAGTTGCTCTATCTTGATATGATATAAGCTTTGTATAAATATGTCTCTGAAACACAGACACACATACACACACACTCAGAAAGAAAGTGGTACAATTACTTTCTAGAAGAGCAGAGGAGAGGATCTGGGAAGTTGAGGAACTCACCCTCAAAATCAAGCAATGGCAGAGCCAAGCATGAGGCAAGATGTCCAGACTAGAGATAAACCTGATTCCCAGGTCAGAAGAAGGCCACATGGAAGTGACTTTAAATGACAACGTAGGACATGAATTTATGGTATTACTGTGACCACAACTACGTAAATCTTTACAAATGAGCCTGAAGACAAATGGCTGGAGTCGGTGATGGGGACACATGCCTGCGATTCCAAAATTTGGTTAAAGGGGGCAGGTGGATCAAGAGTTTAAGGTTCTTCTTGGCCACAAAGTGAATTCAAGGTCATTTTGGGTTTTTCAAGATCTTGACTCCACACCCCTGCCCCAAATAAACAATATAAACCAAACAAACAGATACCAATATTTTCAGTCTCATCTTGCCTAGCCACTGAGAAGCCATGATAAACAACAGAAAGTTCAGCACTGGGGGAGAGGAAAGGGAAGCCACACCCACCCTGTGGCTTTAGTAGTTCACTTCTAACACTGAGGTTATCTGGGACTGTGTGGTCTTAGAAGAACTCAGTGGTTAGGGTATAGATGGATTCTCAGGTCCAACATACTTAGGTTCAAATTCTGCCTCTGTCCTGTGTCAACAAGCTAGGTTTCTTAACTCATTTAGCAGTTCTCAGTCCCAACAAAGAACTCAACTCACCAACACTACAGAGTGCATTACAGAGCCGGGGTGAAGAACACTGTGTGCTCAGAAAGCACAATAGATCTTGGAATGGTGAATGAAAGTCCACCTCACCAGAGTGTGAACAGGGACCCCCCCCCTTCTCCAATAGCAGCATCTGGGGTGCTTCCCTGTTCTCAGATGATGACCATAGGGAGGAGGCCCTACAAGGAGAAGATGGGTACCTATAACACAGCCTGGATCAGTGGAGCGTCTGAAGGTATTTGCTTGGTTTCAGCAGCGTTCCCTGTTTGGGCATGCACACTCAAACCCAGGATCCAGGAGATAGTCTGCATCTCATGCAAACTCAGAACCTGTGAAATTGTGTTTTGATTGGGTACGCCACATATGCCCGGCCTTATCTACCCAAGTCTCTAAGGAAAATTATAGAATACCATTTTTTTTTAGCCCCTGTAGAAAAGATTCAGTTATTACAGTTTTTAAAATTCAGGGCAGGCATGACCATAGCTAGCCCTGACATTTCTGAACAGACCTGCATTTCCAGGGAAAGCATACTAACACAGCCAGTGGAAGGTCGGTTTTAGCACAGAGAAAAATGCAAGTGGATTCACAGTATCCCAGAACACTCAGTATTTTCTCTTGAATATCTGAAGCGGTAAAAGCACATATTTAAATTAGACGATGACATGGCTTATTCAAATCCTCCCACCTGGTGAAACAACTCATTGAATGGCATTATCTATCATGTGGATACCGTCTTACCAGGTGTTTGCGAATCCTGGAGAAGTTGCCACGTGTGAATAAGATTCTAATTCTCACACAGCTACCTTTGAATGAGAACATTACTTTTCATCTCAAACGCAACTAACCCAGGGAGGGAAAAAAAATCCCACATGTGTTATGCATTATGTATTCTCACCTAGACTGAATGGCGATTTTCTCCTCTTTACCTTTCCGACAGACAGGAGGGGGCGTGTGGTAAACGTTTTGTAAACGCTAAAGTCCTCCACAAATATCAGGGCTAGAGAATAAGCTTTCCATTTACCCTTGACTCGAGCAACAACGAAAACTTCAAAACAGAAGGAAGCCTGTGAGTCACAGGGCCCAGCTTCCCATTTTCAAGTGGGCCTCTACAAATGAAAACCAGATGATATTTTAAACAGTCCACGTTCCAGCTAAATGTCAACCGCATAAGATGCAACCTACAGCATCATAATGTCTTAGAACCCCTAGCCTTTCCCTGGCTTCTCGAAGAGGCCATCACGACCGAAGTGGAATTCCAATACTCATTTTGTGAGTCTATAAGTCTATTGTTGGGCACCTTTGGGGAGATTCGTCGATTTCCATGGCTTTGGTGAACATAGTTTAAGCGATAATCTCTCAGAATGCTTTTAATTCATCTTCATAATTTTAAGTAATCTTTATAATTCTACTCCATGTGCAACTTTTGACCTGTAGTCAACAGATATAAAATATAATAGAGCAACCCAAGCCAGGAATTCCAATGGCTGGGTGGGAACTTAAGCCTTTGCCTGACAAATAGCTCCAAAGGACAAAATATGATTTCCTGACCTTATGGGGTTTATTGGATGACAGGAAAAAGTCATAAAAACAATACAATGAATGCAACTAAGAAAGAAGAGAAAGATCAAGGCCAATCCAGCTTAGCAGAGGAAACAAACTGAAAAAGTAGATCTTATTTTGCACAGCTTCTAGCAATTAAAAATTTTCCAGAATCTAGATAGTTGTTTTAAACATAAAAAAGCTAGCTAATTTACACTCACATTGCTTAAAAATTGTGCTGAAAAGAAGTGAAAGTACACATTTTGAAAATTATTTTAAAATATATGATTGACCTATGAATGGCAATCAAGAATTTTCCAATGTCCTTTGCACAGCAGCCATGATGATGTCTCTCACTAAGACTTCCAGCTTAAGAACAAGGCATAAACTCCCGAGACCTGGAGATCACTGTTTTGTATTCCTGCTTTTAAAGCCAGACCACTGAACCCCTGAAAGACTCAATGTGGCAAAGAAAGGGGAGAACTCTGGCACAGAAATCTCCAACCTTGAATCCAAGCTCTCCACCATGATGGCTGCCCGGTTGTCTTCACCCCTAATACGGGTATGATAAGGATCAATGAGGAGACAGAACCTAATCCAAAGTAAGTCTACTGAGAAGGAAAATTCTTGTTAGACTGAGACTGAGAAGGAAATACTGCCAAGGAAAAATTAAGGCTCACTGTGGTCTTACCAAACAATCCTAATCTATTATCTGTCTGTCTGTCTGTTATCTATCTATCTATCTATCTATCTATCTATCCATCCAACTATCTACCTGTCTATATCATCTATCAATCACTGTATCTATTTATCTAATAAGCTTTTCTAATATAGTTAATATACCTGCCATCTCTCAATTATTTGTAGCAATCATTTATCTATTTATCATCTGTCATCTACTATCTAGCATCTATGTATCTATGCAATTCTCATCTATTTATCTACCATATATCAATCATTTATCTATATTTATCATCGGTTTACCTATCAATTACCTATCTAATATCTATCTATCATCTATCTATCTATCTATCTATCTATCTATCTATCTATCTATCTATCATCGACCTCTGTATCATCTATCTACCTATCAGTCATCTATCTACCATTATTATGTATCAATCAGTCATCTAACAATGTACATATCATGTATCTATTTCTACCCTGTTGTGGTTTTTTTTCCCCTTTCTCATCCCTATCTAGGGACCAAGTACTCAAAAATGCAAGCCTTTAGGGGACATTTCACATTCAAATGACAACAGCTTAGAACAGCGTAAACACTCTCCTTGCAAATACTTTGTTCAATGTCTATGATCATTCTATGATATCAATAACCATCCTGAGGTTGATGATGATGTTCATGTTTTGTTGTTGTTTGGTTTTTGAAACAGTGCTTCTCTGTATAGTCCTGGTTGTCCCAGAACTCACTTTGTGTACCAGGTTGGCCTTGAACTCAGAGATCTACCTGCCTCCAGCTCACAGGTTCTGGGACTAAAGATGTATGCCACCACTGCCAGGCTTCATTTCCTGAGTTTTTAAGCACTGAGTTTGTTCCCAATTTCAGTGGCGATAGCAGCGTCATAATAAATGTTTTTGAGAGTTTGGTGCTGTCCACAAACTGCATTATTTCCTGAGAAAGCGTTTTCTCTACATATACTTCTTAAGGACAGGAGCTATGTCTGTCTGCCTAAAATACAGCCACTATCCTTTCGCACGTTTTTATATGGTTTCAGCTGTTATCACATGGCCTAAGAATGCTGTCACATTATTGTGTGAATTTTTTCTTTTTTTTTTTGCAGGAAAAAAAAAGCCTTTGTCTCCCTATTGAGCATGATCAGCGCTGCATCAACAAGTGACAGGTACAGAAGAGAAAGGTGACAAGTTCACTTCCCCCAACTTCTCTCAGTTCTTTATTTCAAACTCTTTTGTAATGATGTCCTGTCATTAGCAATGATGGTCTGTCATTAAAAACCAGCTTTCCCTCAACACCTAATTTACATTTTACAACTCACACAACTCTAGAAAGAAACCCTGAAACACAAGCACTCCCTGACTCCTCTGAGCTTCCTCCACTATAATAACCATGCTAAGCCCTTCCCAGTTACTTTCCTGCTAAGCCCCTGCCACCCTCAAGCCAAACACTCTACCACTCAAGGACATCCTCAGCCCAGCCTCCACTTCTGCTTTTCCATGATGTACCAGGGTGGGTCCTTGAGGTACAGAGATGTTCAGTTTTTAAGAAATAATATTGATTGAGTCTGGATTCAAGAAAATACTTGCCACACCTTTTCTCCACTCATTCCCTCCCATCCCTCGCCCTCTTTTAAGCTGTTACTCAAAGTGCTCCCTTTCCACTCCCACCGCCGGGTCTCCGTGCAGCATTAGCCACCTTTCAGAAGGCCGCTTTCCCCTAACCCACACCACCTAATGATCCTTTCTGCCCGCATTCTCTTGATTCCAGCCTTGGTTCAGTATTTAATGCTCAAAGCAAATGGAATGTGGTCTGTGGTTAAAAGGCACCAGAGGGAAGACTACATCATGTAGTGTTGGCCTAATGGTAGGCCAAGAGTAAACACTCCTAAGCAGATGCTACAGAATCTACAGCCCACTGGGGTAAAGTTCACTCGGGCTCTTAGGAGTCTACCGCTCTGATGCAAAGAATGAGTGTTTCAGGCCCAGACCTGGGTTAGAGATCTGGGTGGGCGGGGCGAGTTCTCAACTTCAAGATGGTGCAGCTGGGGAGGGAGGACTGAATAAGGTTGGTGATCTTTGTCCTAAGTGTCCTGAAGGTCCAGGGTCTTTCAGGACAGAAGTAAGATGCCAGGGTTTTGAGTAGATCTCATGCTTCCCAAGTGCACACTGAGCTGTTCCTGAGCTATCACCCGAGCTGTCCTGAGTGTGATCAAGTGCGATCAAGCTGATCCTTAGGTTGGTTCTGAAAGCTCTGATGGTCAGCCTGTTTCCTTTGAGCACCAGTGGCTGTTTTCAGCCTCTCTCTGTTTCTTATCAAAAACAGAGATAGCAACACAGAGAACTTCAGTGTGAGGTCACATAAAATCTAAGGCTACTTCTGACAATAAACAAAATGACATACGAATTTAAAGATGTTAATTGGCTTTATTTTCCATCTTAGGATGGGTAACTAAGTCATTCCAAGGGATAGGATCTGTGTGTGACCGGGTCCAACAGAAGACACAGGTTTTATAGGCAGATGAAGACTAGATAAAATAGAAATAAAATGGCAAAGGGCAGATTTGGCCTCTCAAGCTGCTTTCCTTATAAGGTGGTGATGCATAATAAAGGGAAGCTACTGATTGGCTAACATCAGATCACTGGATCACTGCTAATCACTTTTTATAAAGATTAAATGGCATGAGGATGGAAGGTAGAGGGAATGTCATTATTTTGCCTGTTGAAAAGAGCTCACTTGAGAAATCCAACCATTTATCTCTCATTGCTCTCTGGATCTCAGAAGGCCAAGTACTCAATCATTTCAGCTTTGTTATGGTGCTTTGTTGTGTTGTGATTGGCACTATTCTGAGGCTTAGTCTGCCCTGTTTGGTTCGATTCCAGGAGGATAGATCAAAAAAATCCCACTATAAAACACAGCTCTTACTCCAATGAGATAGTTTGCGCTGAGCTAAATATGAGTAACCATGGCATAGCATCACGGATTTGGGCCCAAAGGACAGGTTCCATATGGACTCTGTTCTGTGAACAAAAGTTCCTCATGAAGTTTTATACTAAGGACAAAAAAAAAAGTCATAAGTTGAGATTTTTACCAAGCTGTTGGTGAGGCTACCAGGTAAAGTGGGTTACAGCAAAGTGGGAAAATCTCTTCCAATACTTTTAGTGTTTAGCTGATGATAGTCTTAGCTTTGGAATTGGCGGAAGCTAATAAACACCAGGCTAATGCATTCAGAAAGGGTTACCCAATAGCTGAAAGAATACAGAAACAAAGGAGGAAGATTAATGGCTATGAAGGGGAGGGGGCTAGCACAGGTAATTTTGGAAAATGTAGCTGACAGTTTCATACATGTTTATAGTACATTCCGGTCACAGTCATCCCCCAGCTCCCTCACCCCCCCCCCTCCATCAATCAGGCCTTCTGCCCATCAAGTGCCCATCCTACTTGCATGTCTTTTTGGTTTTGTTTCTGTTCTGTGACTCAATTGGTTTAACCAGGGTCCCTTTTAACGGCATGGGTGCGACATTATCCCCTTGGAATAAGAGCAACACATCAGTGGCTACGTTTACCAATAACAATGGCTTCCTATCTTCCAGAAGTGCTGAACTGCCATTATGCTCCCCTGCGTAGAGTAGGGGCACCCTAAGCCCCGCCTTCCTCTGTGGCTGAGTGTACTGCTTCAGCCTGGCACAGATAATGTTGGGTCTGGATCTGCACAGGTCAACTCTGAGATCATGACATTCTTTTTTTCTTTTTTTTCCTTTCTGAGACATGGTTTCTCAATAGCTGTGGAACCAGTCCTGGAACTCACTCTGTAGACCAGGCTGGCCTTGAACTCACAGAGATCCTTCTGAATGCTAGGATTAAAGGCATGTGCCATTACTGCCCAAAATTAGAGATCATGGGATTCTAATCAACTTTAAAAAACCTTGAGTACAGCTGTGGCATTTTCTGGGAATTTCAGTTAACAAAAGTAATAACCCCTTACAATTTTTATGTAACATTGATTGTCTCACATGCATTGGTTTTCTTCCAACTATAATCTATAATTGCAACAGCTATTCCAATACAGTTAGTATCAATATAGTAGTGCCAATGAAAATAGCTTAGGGACTTAGGAACACTCACTGTGGTTCCAGCACTCAGCTGGCTGGTTCATCTACAGCATCTCATCTAGTCATCAGCTTTCAAGGCAGTGGTTCTTATGAATCCTCAACTATAGATACTTCAAAGAGGATTCAAATCCTCATCGTGTCAGAAAACTCAAATTGTTTTCCTAGGAAGCAGTTATAAATAGCAACGCTGGATTTTAGGGTCAGGTTTGTTGTTTGTTCACTAGTTTTTGATTTTTTTTGTATTTTTGTTTGATTGGGTTTTTTATTTCCTCTACGTTTCCCTACACACCGCACAATCTAAAGCGTTGGCGCGTTCTTGCCATTATTCATGTTCCTAACACACCCAGTGTGCTACCCTGTCAATAATGAAAACTTGAGAGTGCCCATCTGTGAGCTCATTGACCACTGGTCTTCTAAAGAGAGGGCAAAGTGCATTCCTCCCCCTCCCGGTGCCACCGATTGCAAATGATGGAGGCCTGCAGAATTAGTAATGTTTTGACTCATTAGCAATGGGTCTGAACCTTCCAGTATTTTATGGCCTAAATGCATGGAAATCAGACCTTTGAAAGATGTTTTGTTCCTTTCTCACGGTGGTAGGAAAGTATTTCGAGAGCTATAAAAACACTGAGTATGCAAATTTGGGTGCATTTGTATGTTAAAAATATACAAAAGCAGCCCTGCAAGCCTGGAGAAAAGCAGCTAGAGGAGATGTTTCAATTGCAGGGTGTAAGCTCCCCACATCTCTTTACTAATCCCATCCTGCCGTTTGCATGGAAATGAAGCCCTCCTTTGTATGATGATCCCAAGGCCAAATCAATTGTAAGGACAGTGTGGATGACTCAGCAAAGGTCCCTTTGTCACCACATTGATCCTTTACTTCAACAGTCTCTGGATTCTTGCTACCGAGGTCCCTTCATGGCTCTGACTGTCATCATGTGGATGTCCGTCCATGTGAATCCCTCAGATGTGTAAAAACAACACTTTCTCTTTGATGAGCGTGCACACTCATTCTGTTTGAAATATATTTCTCCAGGATGTGTTGTACCTTCGCTTTTCAGTGTGTCCTTTGCTCAAAAGGTGAACAGCTATGGTTGTAGCTGGTTGGTCCCCAGTGTAAAAGAAAAACTTCCAAGCCTGATGTTATAGTATGGCAAGTAAGGGAACAAGGGTATGAAGGGCAGGGGGCATCTTAAAACAAGAGACCCGACAGGTAAAGTGGTAAATGCAAAAGCAGACAAAGTCAAGACGAGATGTAGTGATTCACAAATATAAAAACAAAGACGGCTATTTACCCTCCTTGGTAAAGCCCGGGTATAGAGGAGAATATCAGCAGCAACCAGACGATGTTCCTTTCAATGACATTACTTAGCAGCTACCAGGTTATGGTCGCTGGCCTTCACTTTTGTTCTAATGAACCGTCTGCCCAGGGCCACTGTAAGCTTCCTGGTACCCATACTTTGTGCTAAAAATCTTTTGAAATACACACACTTCCAGCTTGGAACCCCCTTAAGCACACTGCCCAAATTACAGAGAGAATCCTTTCCATCAAAGACATTTATCGCAGTGCTCAGAAAGAGACATCAATTATGTCTCAGAAGTCTCTGAACTTCTGGAGAGGAACTGTCATCTTCCTGACTTAAAGAATACTCAACAAGTGTTGGTAATCACGCAAAATGTGCTGTAGAATCCCTTTAAGGTAATGTTCTGTAAACGTGTGTTAAAGCGCAGGTGAGAAGATGGAGCATCAATGTGTATTACAAATACTGTGGTGCCTTTTAAGGCAAGAAAAAAAAAGGAAAAGCTAAGAAAGGAAAACCAAAAGTTTCTAAGCCAAACACTTAGTTGTTCATGTCTTTGGGTAGTACAATGCTGAGAGCTGTTTACTTTTTTTTTTTTTTTACATCTACCTATTTGTTGCTGTCTTTCTTAGACTCTGTCATGAGCTTGTATTACAGTGAAAATCAGGAAGGAGAACTACACGAAGGGTCTTGTACAGAAGTCATCACTTAAATCTGTTAATATATGAACACATAGGGGCTGGAGAGATGGCCCAGCCATTAAAGGCTGGGCTCACAACCAAAGTAGGGCTGAATAGTAGAGATTCCAAACTCAATGTGGAGAAGCCCATGTGTGTATAATATGATCTAATTAATGGCATTCTACCCAAGCTTTTTTTTAAAAAAAATTGACGTTTTATTTTTTTTCCTATTTTTTATATATATTTATTTATTTGTTTATTATGTATACAGTATTCTTCCTTCAGGCCTCATTACAGATGGTTGTGAGCCACCATGTGGCTGCTGGAAATTGAACTCAGGACCTTTGGAAGAGCAGGCAGTGCTCTTAACCGCTAAGCCATCCTTCCAGCCCCAAATTTTGACGTTTTAAAGCAATTCCAAACATCTTGGGTCTTCAGATATTTGGCACGCATTATTTGAGAAAACAGTGGATGTAATCCCTGGGTTTTCAGAGAAATGATGTCCACATGGATGGACGTGGCAGGAAGGCGGAGCCCAGGTTTACATCTAGGCTTACATTTCTAGCTTTGGGAGCATCCATAGGTAACCTGCTTAGAGGAGTCAAGCAGAGGCGACAAGACTGTGGGGGAGAACAAAAGAGAAACAATCTTCTCCCCATCCTGCCTCACCTTCATCTCAGGAGCTCACTCCAGCATTCACACAGTGGCTGAAGACAGATGTTTGAATATTCTCTCTGCTTCACCAAACACTTCCAGATACATCTCAAATTCATCCTCCCATCCTTGCCACCACCGCCTAGTCCAAAGCCACAGAAGGAGTTCCTAAAAAACCATCGTCCTTCCTGGAATTTGTCCTCTGCACTGTCAGCTGAAAAATGCATCCACCATGTAAATCAAGTCATACCATTCCCTGCTTGAATGCTTTGCAAAAGTTTTTCAGTGGATCTGGAGAGGTGGCTTGGCCATTAAGTGAGTTCAGTTCCCAGAATGCACACGGGATGGTTTCTAACCCCTGTAACTCAATACCAGAGCATCCAAAAGTCTTCTTCTGGCCTCTGCACAAGCATATGCACTGCATACACACACACACACACACACACACACACACACACACACACACACACACAGTAAACCTTTCCACGAGGCACCATAATAAACTCACTAAATGCACATTGCAATCCTTTTCTTGTTACCCACCCCCTCCCCTTTTATCACTGGCTTCTGACTGTTACTTATCCATCACTATTAGTCTTTGTTTAAATATCATCTCCCTAAGTAGGAACACTCCAGCAAAGGATGACGTTTCAAAAGACATTTCATGACATGACTACTTTTGTCCAAAAACAGCTCATTGTTTGAAGGGTGGATATTGGAAAGATTTTGCCCAGGCTTCCTTCCTATCCCCTATCATCTATGGAAGAGATCTTGTCTCCTCTAAATGAAACTGCCTCCAGTTCCTGGCCTGACTAATGACCCCTTTTCCTGCACCAGTTAGCCATATAGTGAGCATCTGAATACTGGTGGATGACTTAAGTACAGACCACACATGGAAACTATGCATGCCTTTAGCAGTGTTCTCCAAGACTGTGAATCCCTTTCCACTTAAAACGCCAAAAAACACTGATGAGCTTTGAATCCATCCGATATATGAATAGAAAGCAGGCTACGTGGGTCTGTCAGTGGGTAGCCTTGGTGTTAGGGAAGGTAGAGATACCTTGTTAAATCTGGACCTCGGGAGCTCGTGCATAGAGTAAGGTTTCTGTGGCTTTTATTGCAGATGCTCAATTGGATATGTTCCCTCCACATGCATATACCGAACCAAAGCACCTAAGACTAATGGAGTGGCCAGAAGCTTTGGAATAAGTGCCTCACCAGGTCCTATTTCTTATCCCATGTACTTGGATAAGCAATTTAATTTAAGTGAGACTCATTTTCTCTGGCATCCAAAAAAAAAAAAAAAGGAAAGAAGAAAAAAAAAAGTGAGGTTTCTTTATACCAGACAGAAATACTTATGAGAGTAAGTATATGTATGTGTGGGAGAGCTCCTGAAAGACTTGGCACATTAGAGAAAAGATACGTGATTTATCCAAAGTTACTTCCTCCCTTTCCTTACCATTAAGACCCTGAGAATGTCAGTGTAGAAATTTTAACATTCTAAGAACCAAAAAGAAACCAACGAATCATCCCAAATCCCCATCTCCTTCATGTTGCCGTCTGGGGACCAGCCTGTGAAATGATATCTCCTGCAGCAAGCCCGGCTCAGGATCCAGTATTTATACCAAATTCTGGATTAGGTGGAAGGTAGATGGTGGAACATTTACAGAAATAAGGGTTGGAGGAAGAGAATAAGATGTGTGGCCATTTGAATGACAAGTGTCCCCATGGTCCCTCACATTTGAATGCCTGGTTTCTAGGTGGTGACCGTGTTTGGGGAGGCTTAGGAACTGTGGCTTTGTTGGAGGTAGTATGTCTCTGGGGGAGAGTTTAACAGCTTAAAGACTTGTACCACTCGAATTTGCTCTCTCTGCTCCTTGATGATAGTGGCTCAATATGAGTCCTCAGCCCTCAGTTTCCAGCTCCAGCCTCCATGTCTGCCCTCTGTTGTCATGTTATCAATATCATTATACACCCTAACCCCCTGGACCCCGAACCCCAAAATTACCCTTTCTTTTATAAGTAGCCTTGATCACAATGTTTTATCACAGTAATAGGAAATGACTGTGTCTAGTTTAGGTCTTGGAAATCTGTGATATCCACTCTGTATTAAAATATGAAGTTTCAGAAATGGCTTCAGACCTGAAAAGAGATACTGGGAGGAATGGCATACAGTTCTACAAGTGATGAGATGGTACATGTGAGCTTGTGTCTGGGTGCGATGGTGGAGATATCGAGAAAGAATACATCAACCCTGTCAGGATAGGTACTGTAGAAAATCCCGGACACATCAGGGTAGAGTGAGGCAAGAATGGTGCGGATGGATGAACAAGCAGGTAGCCACAATTGTTCTTGGGGTTGCTGGAACTAATTTCTAACCTTTGCCAATTTTCATCTTGAATTTCAAGCTCTCACCACAATATGAGCAGGAAAGTCATCAGAAGTCATGGAAATCTCACAAGAAAGCATGAATGAGATCCATCTCAGGGCAGACCGGCGAGAAAGATCACGGAAATAACAGAAAGACAAGAACAACAAAGCCAATAAGACAAATATGCCTAGTACAAGAGCCATAAAAACCAAGAGATCTGCTTTCTCCTTAGTGACCAGAGTTCACAGGTCAAAGATAGACATGACAAATGTTGTGCTGATTGAGATGTGGGTGAGCAGCCTCAGAGGCAGATTCAGAGAAAAAGCAGGCAAGATATCAAGCTGGCTCAAGGATAAGGAGATGATTCTTTGAAAGCATGGTTTTAAGAAGGCTGGGAGATACAGACAATGTCTCCACTGGGTGTGGGGACAAGGAAGGGATGAAGCATCATCTGAGAGACAGGAACAACTGAAGTATAGCAGCCCAAACACAGTTGTCGATTGCCTTGGCAGGCTACTTAGTCTAGGGTTAGTAGCCCGCCTGGCAGTTTAGTTATTCCAGGGTCGCGGAGAGGCACTACCTGGAAGATATGGGCTAGGAGACAGGAAGAAGGCCATGCAAAGTTTGTCAAAGCCTCCGTTTATTAGGGACGAGATACAACCTTTTATAAGGCAAGGAGTTGGGGGATGGGCACAGGGTTCTGGGCTCCTGCCGCGTGGTTCACGTTGGTCACATGGTCCTCGTTGGTCACGTAGGCAGGAGGTTATCTTCAGTCAGGTCACTGTAGGCCTGGAAGTTGACACACCTAGTTCTCTAGATAGTTTAGAATGCGGGGTGGGTTCCGCTAACAGATAGTTCTCATTAACAACCAATTTGGGTATGGGGTAGGCTCTGTCAATAGAACCATTACTAACACAATTAAGGGTGTGGGGTTCTCTGCAGACTCCCCAGGGTGATGGTTCCTGTAATGATTTTAGGAAAAAATTGGCTCCTGACACACAGTGAGACCATCAGCCTCCATTATCAACAAGGACGAAGCCAGGCAGGTGAACAGTAACTCCAGAGAGTGGTAGAGAAAGAAAGAGACTTCTGGGCCCTGTTCTGCTCACAAAGTTGTGACTATAGTTAGTGTTTAACAAACTTCAAAGCAGCTTGAGTTCTAAGGACACTGACGGTCAAGAGCAATCACGATCCAGGCAGGTTCTAGCTCTGAGATCACAAGCAAGATTCATTTCTTAACTGCTAATATGGCCCTGTCAGTGACCTGCTTCATCATGATGGGTTCTTGTGGAGGCGCAATTAGCAGAAACAGACAAAAGACACAGTGTACCTGGCCCCCAGAAGACCCTAGGTACACTGTGGTTTCCTCATCCCCCTCCCTGTACAACACCAAGGCATTTAAACACAATGGCACACAATGGCATCCTGTGCTCTGGCTCTGACTGGCGAGGAAGGAAGTGCTATTCAGCCCTGTATGTCACACAGCACAAGAGAGGATAAACAGGATGGCTCTTGCTTCCCCCCCACACACACTGATATGCACTGTTGACATGAGGAACCGTCACTCATGCAGGCAAAGCTAAGAATGGCTACACGCAGAAAGATCCATTCATAAAGTAGCTCGAGAAACATCTGGACAGAAGGCACTAAACGAATGTTCACTGTCACTTCCGACTGAATAGTCCATTATGATGGGTATCTAGGGGGGGGGGCAAACTATACATAAGTCCAGAAGAAAAGTCTTAGAAAATCTGGCTTTTCCTCATTTGGCACTACTATTTTTAGGGTTTTATGAGCTCACTTTTCTATGTAAGAGTAATGTTCTTTTTAAATTCCTTTACTGGTTCCTTTGAGGCCGAAATCTTTATTTTCTTGGGCTAAATATAACAAAGTGAAAGTCAGTCAGGATTATGTAAATCAAATTAGTGATCCAAATATTTTAAGAAACAGTGGTTACTATATCCTGGATTTCATGTAAATATTGGAGTACATTGGTTTATATCCATTGGACAGCATTTAGAAAACTGCAAAAAGGAAAGATCACTCTACCTCTTGGGAAAACTTGTGCCCACATCTCTGTTACAGTAGCAGTAGGCACAGCTCATAAGTGGTAAGCAAGCAAAGGAAGCCCTCTTTCCTCAGTATCAATATTTTTAAGCAGTGCAAACATTATCCTTTTATTCTACTGCAAATGAAGTAGACGTTTCCTTGTGTAGGGAGCAATAAGCGTTAACAATATGCATTACTTTAATTTCTCTAGTTATTCATTTTAATTTCTAATGCAGCAATATGAAATGGAAGCCTATGGGTTGAGAAAGTGGTATCGGTAAACTATGAGTCTGATGAGTGGTTAATATACAACCGTAAAGAAAATATACAAGTCAATAATAGAAAAAGCAAATAGCTCAGTTTTAAAAAATGGATGAAGGCCTGGACTAAACAGTAGGACTGGCCCAGGTGGTGTGAGTGCAGGTGAAGCCAACCCAAGGGTGTGAGAACAGGACAATTGGTCTTGCTTGCTGCCTGCTGCATTGAGTGAGCTAGCTGGGACAATGCTGGAGAGCTTGCCCTGCTGGAGACAACAAGAGAAAGCTAGTGGGATGACCAACCCAGCTGACCCCCAGTCCCGGAACTGGGACTATGAGGTAGCCCACACCAACATCCACCGAATCTATGAACTGTTGAAGTGTGTGAAGGAGCCGAATCTGCAGATACAAAACTAAAAGATCTCCATGACAAAGGACATCAACAGGATATCCAGGAGTCCCAGCAAGGGCCCAATGTTGATAGGGAAGCAGAAGCCAGAGGCCTTGAGCCAGACCAACATCCACTGCAATGAACACTTAGAGTAAACATTAATGGACTAAGGGGTATACTGTATGACTCACTGGGCCACACTACAGTTTCCACACCGAGGGTTTTTTGTTTTGGCTTTTGTTTTGCTTTGTTTGTTTTGCTTTAGGGCTATAATTTTAAATTTTGTTTTGTTTGGAAGGGAAATGTTGCAAGGGCAGAGAGCAGAGGCAAGGGGATGGAGAGATGAGTAGAATCAGGATGCATGATGTGAAATTCACAAGGAAACAATAAAAAGCTACAACAAACAACAACAAAACAGATGCAGGATCTGCAAAGACATTCCTCCATGAAGATATAAAAATGAACAGCAGATACCCAAAAAGCTGCTTAGCATCACCAGGCATCAGGATGACTCAAAAACTGTCAGGAGATAGCAGCAGACATGTTAGGATGGCTATTATGAAAAAAACCAAACTATGCTACATGTTAGCAAGGAGGTAGAGGAAAGAGAACCCTCATATACTTAGCATATGCGTATCTAGATGATTCCAGGGGTCACAGGAGTTCAAAGCCCCTTTCATCAAGATCTGCACCATTTGCCTTTCCCAGTGTTGCCACTTGCATTGCTGACACAGAGCAATGGTGGGAAAGCCGGGGAGACTTAACCAAATGGAGGTGTTGGTCCCATGTTGCACAGGACTGATTTTCTTCTCACTGCCATGAGCTTTGAGTCCCAAATAATTGCTTCATGAAGCAGTAAAAATTACAAATTTTACTGTGCCTCTACTTGAGCATATGCATTTTTAATATTCTCTGAGGGATAAAAAAGTGGAGACTGTCCTAAGGAGGAGCCGGAGCGCTCACAAACCAGGCAGGGGTTTGTTTCATACGGTGTCATTTTAGTTGAAAGAATAGCTAGTGAGCTATAGTCACCAGAGTCACCAACAAGTATGTCTGGTGAACACCCTCTCTCGAGTGAAGAAAGTGCAATCCAAACACGGCAAGAAAAACACCCCAAGGGGTTTCTTGCCAATGATGAACTTGGAACTTTGAGAAAGTTACATTATAGAAAATTCCTGTCTCCTTCTCAGAATATGACAGCTTCTCAACTCTTAAAGACTTTTCTAATAAGATCCAAGGTGAGACTAACGAATGTGATTTTTTTTTCTTTTGGTTTTATTTTTGCTAAGGCATAATGAAATGTGTCAAATATGGAAAATATGCAAACTTAGTAACTGCTGCTTTCCAAATAACCAGTGCCTGATATTACAGATTCACGAGCAGATACAATAGCTGTTTAAAGTGTAAGACAGAATAATGAACTTTGTTAATAAAGCACAAAAAAAACTAACCAATGTGTTTTCAGATTCTATACCCCAAACTTAAAGGAGCTATAAAGAGTGTTGGTGCAGGAGCAAAGGTGAATGCTTGCAATCACCCCAAGAAACGGTTGGTAGGTCCCCACCCTTTCCAACCACATGTCTGTTTTCTCCCAAACAGCATGACAACAGATTGAACAGCGAAATTAATATGTGCATCCATCAAATTTCCCAATAAAAACATATTAATGATACTTTCACACAAGCAAAACAATTTGAAACAACATGCCTTTGGCTCCTCAAATCTTTTTATTCCCTTACAGGGAATGTTGGGGGATTCTGATACCAGCGTGTTTGGAATCCTAGCTAAACAAATGGAAGTTAAATTTAGGAAACATTGCTTGATCCGTCAGCTTGGATAAACTTTTTAAGTTAACAGTAATAACCATTGATGACAACATATGGGACTCTGCTCCTGCTCCAAACAAAGAAGAGAATGTTGCTTTGGTTCCATCTCTTTGAAGTACAGTGAAGCTGTGTCTCTGTTCAGGGGAGAGGGGGTGGTAGGGACTGAATCTAGGAACTCACCCACACTACACAGAAGTTTTACCACTGGGCTACACTCCCAGTCTATAGATGGTCTATTACAGGAGTTAACCAGGTACTCTCCAATGAAGACTAAATGGCAAACAGTATTTCCGCATCCTTCTGCATCCACGGTTTAACTTTCTGTAGTTTCATTTCCCTATGATCAATCATACTCTAAACATTAAAATGAAGTTTCTAGAAATGAACAATTGATGTGTGTGTGTGTGTGTGTGTGTGTGTGTGTGAGAGAGAGAGAGAGAGAGAGAGAGAGAGAGAGAGAGAGAATATCTCAAGTAGACCAGGCTGGCCGTGAAGAACTATATAGCTGAGGATAACACCCTTCAACTAATCCTCCATTCTCCACCTTGTATGTGCCTATGTGTGGGATTACAGGCGTGTGCCACCGTGCACTCCTTATGAGGTGTTGAGGATCAAAATCTAGGGCTTTGTGTGTGTGAGACAAGCACTCTGCCAGCCAGACTACATTCCAGACCGTTGAAGACTGAATTGTGCACCATTGTGAGCAGTGTAACAACAAGCTCTCGTCTAATTGTGGATAGGACAAGATCATCTCTTTGAAGAGTTTACCTCCCCCATATGCTTTCTGCTCATTTACCATTTAGTTGTAGTCTTGGTTACCAGGTCAGTACACAGTATCACAGTGCTTGTATTCAAGTGCCCCCAATTTTATGAATAGTGACCCCGAAGCACAGGGTAGGGATATAGACAATTTTGCTGTTATAATCACTCTCTTTATTGCTACTTATTACTATTATCTATCTCTGGCTTTGACTAATTTACAAATTCAAATTTGAGTTTAGTACTAGCTATCCAAGAATCAAGCATTCACTCCCTCTTGAATAAGGGGAACTGTTGTACCTTAGAACATCCCTTCTCCACGGCCATTCTGTAACTATTCACTTCTGCCGCTGGAACAAGTGGAGATATAAACGCACTGGCGTGTCTATGTTCCAGCAAAAGCTTGTCTGTGCCAAATTGTACATATTTTGTGAATCAAAATGGACTCACTGTGCTGATACCAAATAAGGAAAGAAAAAAGGTAGGAAGAAAAGAAGGAAGGGAGGGAAGGAGAGAGGGAGGGAAGGAGGGAGGAATCTAGAAACTGTGAAAGAGAGATAGCATGCCCATATGTCTAATAATGAGATTTACTCCAAGAGATTCAGTCAAAAACACAGAGTTACACAAAGGTTACTGTTACCTTTCTCAAAAAATCCAGGAGGAATCTGTCTAGCAACTAATGGTCCAATTGTGTAGCCAAGAAATGTGTCTCCCTCGGTTTTTGGTTTTTTGACCTTTGAAACCCCTTGCCTCCCTGATCCTCAGTTTAGCATGGAGCACTGGGTTGTGGTGCTCAATCTCAAATGCATTGTCTTTGGAGAACCTCATTCTCTGTTAGTTAGACTGACACAACTAACCGCCCTTGGGGTCTAACAATTTCCCCATTGTGTAGATGGGAGCAGTTACTTTGGAGAAATGCTCACATCTATCTAGTGTTTCCATCACTACCTACGCTAATCCGTTTCCTCCTTGGTCCTCTATGGTGAATACCACCGGAGTCTTTTCTTTTTAAATAAAGAAATTAAATCACAGAGGTTGAGAAGCTAATGCACAGTCACACAACTAATACACAATATTTCCTATAGCATTGTTTTTTTGTTGCACAGGTTCTAGAAACGACCCAAATGTTTAGAGACACTAAACTCTACAGTTAAGTTGGTGGACATCTTTATAACTATGTCCCACAGTGAACCCCAGCTCTCGTCATTGCTGATTCAAAGCTTCCAGTTTTTATTGACTGTGTACATCTATAATGGTCCCTCCTCTTTTTAACATCTTTGAACACTGCCATTGGAACTGTGATTCTTTATGGATGTTTGTGAAGGTAACCTGGGGATGTTTTAGGACTGGGGATGTGGGAGGTATTAAGTAATTCCTTGCTTTGTCTTCTAGTCCTGTAGATGAGAAGATACTTTGGGATTAGGCAGTAATGGGTATTAATTCTATATTTTAACTCAGTTCAGGGATCTCTCTGCCAGTTCCATCGTTCCTGCTCCCTTCCAGTCTCCAAGTCTTATTGAACCCTCTTTTGCCAGCCTACAATATGTCTGCCCAAAGGTGTCTAGAGCAAGCCGACACGATTCCCTCTGCTCCAGTTACACGGGAGTCCCTTGATTCCCCATGACAAACAAAAGCATTTCCACTACCTATCCAGCTTGTGCATACCTCTTCCTCTGCCAGGACACTGAGTTGTTGGCCACACTCATTCTCCGACCTCTCCGGTCAGATGTCCCGGCACAAGGTAGGCTTCCTGTGGCATCACTAAGTAAGCAAATCACACACACACACACACACACACACACACACACACACACACACAAATCTCTATCTTCCTATATGCAAATGTGCCTCCTGTCACTTGTCACACTCCTTGTGTATGTTGGTGTCTGCCATCTCTTTCCCAGTCCTCACAGTCTAAAATGATGCTGAGGATGAAACTGTTCAATAAATACATTGCCATGGCCTAGGTTCATCACCCTCTCAGCCCTGCTACTCATGACAATTTCTCTTGAATACTGATATGGAGCAAACAGCAACCATGTGTGATGACGAAACACTTGTACAACATGTTCTTACACAAGCCTCATAACAATCCAAGAGATATGCATAAGATCAATTTAACCCATGCACAAATGAGGAAACTGAGGCACTAGGTGTAGGGTGTAGGAGTGATATACATGCTCAAGTTCTAGGCTCTATCGGAGGATGTAGAGTTCAGTCAAGGCCAGGACTTGCCTTTTGGGTTCACTGGATAAAATCCTGAGCATGCACAATGCAAGAGCAAAGCTCTTTGCTGCTCCCAAACTCACTATTTGCAAATAGTAATGTATTATGTGTGCTACTCCCACAGTCGCCACATACCAAGCAAGAATCGACCCCAGAACCGATGCCCAGAACTGAGTCTCCTCTGAGCAGTGCGGGGAACGATTCTGGGAGAAAGAGGACTTTGTGCCCACAGGGACTTTCCATACACACGGCTTGGAAAGGGCGTTTGCTATGTCCATGGTCTGATCAGATAACGGGTTGACACTAATTCTCCTATTTTCTGCGGGCACCAAAGTCAGCCCTGGACGTTATCACCCATTGGTTATCTGTGTCGCCTGAAGGAACTCAGGCAAGGTACAGGAAAAAGGTGGGGGTATTGTTGCAGCTTCCTGCTGGCCTGCACATTGGCCTATTGTTGCTGTTATTTTTTTTAAGCTATCACATCACAATTATTTCGGCAACATCCTCTTTCCATCCTGGATCTGATACAGTATTTATTGACCTACACTAACTGCGTCAATGCACAGTTCTTTCTGATTGTTGGAAATTGCTGCGTAGTTTTAAGGATATGTTTCTACTGAATCCATTCAAAGATTTTGCTAACTGTAAAACTATTTCTAGGGCAAATTTAACAGCTACCCTTTGTTTTATTTGTATAATAAGTGATTGGTTATTTTAAAAATATTTTGCTTTTTACTGTGTGACCAGTCAGCTGCTGCAGCTGGAAAGCAAATGGAACTTTGCTGAATCTCTATAGTTTAAAATAGCCAAATGTTGGCCAGGCAGTGGTGGCGCATGCCTTTGATCCCAGCACTCACTCGGGAGGCAGAGGCAGGTGGATCTCTGTGAGTTCAAGGCCAGACAGGTCTACAGAGTGAGTTCCAGCACAGCCAGAACTTCACAATCATAATGAAACACCAGAGATGTTGGAAATAAAGCAGTAGAATAGCTGACATTATCTGAGCTCTTTGAATTTGTTAGGTACTATGTATATTATTTAATGCAACATTTAAAAAACATGTTTGCTTGTCTCCAATTTCCTGACAAGTTCTTATCTCGCTGGACTGAGGAGGAATCTTTAAAGAGGTTTAGTGAAGATAGGACCCAAAAGCCTGCCCAGACCTAGAATCCTCGTTTCACTTCAAACATATGGAAGGCACCAGAATACAATTTTCTAAAGACAAAGTGGCCTCCTAACTGTGCGCTTCTGCTGAGGCAAACACTGAGAAAAACATGGCTGGAGTTCTGGTGCTCTGGTAGGGATTATTACTTCTCAGGCTCATGGACTCTTCCTGCTGCTCCCCTGTGCTTCCTCACAGCATTCTGTCCAATGGAGACCTCTAAGAAGTGCATCACAGAAACACGTTCAGCCCAACTCAGAGCCCTGGCCTTCTAGGTAATAGTGGCAACAATGTCACAAAGTGGCTCCCATGGCTAAGCTCATTGACTTTCCTATTATCTGTGTTACATTCAGAAGTCTCTGTCCAATTAATCCATCTGGTCAAATAGAGGGAAATGGCACTCTGTCATCTCTGAATGTGGAACCCCAGTATGATGTACCAGTCTGTTCTAACATGGCCACACTCATAAACAAGGCCTACGACCACCACCCCATCAGCTGTGTGTCATGGGCATCTCAACATCTCCATTGTTACTGAGTTCTTATATAAAAGCAGAGAGGAGCTGAACAAAAACCAGCCACCAGCTCTGTGATTCCTCTGCAGCGTTCTGTGACGATTTCGTTCAATGAGCACACACTCCATGACAGACTATTCGGTAGGACCTTTATGGCGCTGAAGTCACGTGGACAGCTATTCACTTCTGAGGACTAAGTCAGTGCTGAGGAATTAATACCACAGCCATCGACACAGTGACCTTGGTGCTATCATACAGTTCATGAACCCATGAGTCTATATCTGCCCAGGGAAAAAACTCGCTGCCTAAGTAGCATCATTATAGTTAGGAAAAGATGAACCTTAAGTTGTTTTCTAGTAATCTTTTGCACAAGAATTCTTTTACCTACTACCTTAGGCATGGTTAAGAAGAAGTCTTTCTGGAAACAAGTGACTTTGTTAAGATGTGGAGAACTTCCCTGGCTAGACAATGAACCCATAGGAATGTATGCATAACACACAGTCCCTGGAATGGTTATAAAAATCTTCCTCCTACCTCTATATTCTTTCTATTGTCTTATTTTGTCACTTGTTCAGGTGAAGAAAACCAGGTATACCACACCAGGGTATGACAGAAATGGAAAAAAAAAACACAGATATGGGAACTGATCGTTGATCCAGGACTCAGTCAGTGACATTATTAGTCACTGAAGTCAGGTCCTTCCACCTCAGGACCAGACACTTGAGTGGGTTAATTCACTGCTGAAGGACTCTCCTATATATTGCCTGATGTTTATCAGCATTTCTGGCTTCTACTTATTAGATGCCCATAGCTTTTCCTGTAATGATAACAAGCAAAGTGCTGAGTGTCCCCTACTCACATAAGAGCCAAGAACACACAATAGGTGGTACAATAGCCCCTCCATGCTCCTAAAAACCAAGGCTTAGCTCAGGGCTCCTCCTTGTCTTTCGGGAGTCCACTGGCTTCTAACGTCCTTCAGTTGGGCATACGTGGGGTCAGGCTGTGGACGTTCTGATTGCGCAAGAACAAGCAGAGAACTAAATTGTCTCTCTGATCAGTTGGGTCAAGCCTGGCTTTGGTTACGTTACCCCATCACATCAGACTTTAGCTTCTCCCTCTGGGAGATGGCAGGAGGGACTCCTTGCAAAGTTGCTGGAAGAAAGAAAGGATGCAGCAAGGCTGCTGCAAAGGGGGTGCCTAGCGACAGCTTCCGCCAACTTCCCATTCGCACCAGCCGAAGGAAATTGTCTAGAGGAACGGATTCACTCCTCCGGCTATAATGTCTTCACGTATTGGTTAGATAGAAATAGAACTAAAAGTCCTTCAAGATTTTAATGAGTCCTGAGTAATGCTCTATTTTTTTCTATTTTTGGCTTTTAGATTTCTCCCCTAAATATTTGGAATCTACGGTTGATCCCAGTGTAACTATAGAAACAGCCTATCTTGTTTGAATCCAAGAGTCCACTGGCTCTGGCTCTGGCCTTTGTGAATTCTCTCCAACTAGCCCTATCAGCAACCCACACTGTTTGTCACCATCAGTGGTTTCTAAAAGACTTCCAGTTTCCCACGGGAATATAAGGAAATTGGAATTATTAAGCCAACGATAAAAGAAATGGGCACAAAGCCACCATCTCCTGCCCCTGACGTCCAGCAAATTGGATATTCTTTGTGTAAGGTGTAGAAAGATGCCAAGCCCTACAGAGGTTGGTCACCAGGAAAAGGAAAAGGATATGGAAAGGGAAGAGCTCACAGAAGGCCACTGACAGCCCAGCAAAGCTACATCGACCACCAGTGCTTCCGGGGCTGCCGACCTGGGCCTGGTCACAGAGGGTACTGGCTCTACCAGCCAAGGACAGATGAGAAAAAAGCAACCAAGCCTTCTTTATTAGCAAAGTGAGCAGACTTCTTAAGAGTATTGATGTATTGACTAATGAGGCTGACATCCAGCGTGAGGAGTGCTTACATGCTTAAAGGGCAAGAGTTACAAATCAACAAGGTATTAATTTAATTCCTCTTTGAAAGGGTGCCAAAGGTAGCAAAGGCAGGAGAGGAGCATTTGTCATGCTTGCTTCAATCTCCTTTCACCCTGGACGCACTCTGATGCGGATTCATAAACAGGGGTGCGCGGAAGGCCAAGACAGGCGGCTTTGGCAAAGAGCAGACTGTTTTCTTCTTTGTTTGGTTTTCTAGGTCTTGATGTGGCCTAAGGAATGAGCCTTTTTTGCTAATTGCCTCCCGCACCCAGAACTTCTGAAGTAGCTGGCGAGCCAGCTCTTTTGCCATAGCTGGTATCTGTCTAACTTGACAGCTGTTCTAGACTGCGCAGTCCACATCTTCTGCCTAGAGGCGGAGTCACGTGACTGTGTTCTGTCTACTGGGAGGTGAATGCAATAGATAACCCTTCTAAGCCCTCCTACATCCCCTTCACATAGCATCCTAGTTGTCTGGATGGATACAGACGCCAAGAGTTCCCTGAGCTGGGGAATTAGGAACACAACTCTTCCACGGTCCGGATCTGGTCACGGGTCCCAACAGCTCACATACAAATGAGTGAAAGGAAGAGGGAAAAGAGCTTAGGTTTTTACAGAGGCAGCAGGATTTAAAGGGTTTTCTTGTAGTATCTGCTCTAACCTGGCAAATCCACACTATTCTTTTTCCATTTTACAAGTCAGTTGGCCCATCTTACTAAAAAAGGCCCGGCAGATTCTATAACAGGCAAACCGGGAAACAAAAACAGGGGGAAATCAGAGAGTGACTCATTCCATCAAAACCCAGCTCGGCCCTCAGATATGATAATGAGGACATCATTAAACAAAGCAGGTTGCTTAGCTTTCTCTCACACATTTAAAACGAAACTTCAGATCGCTACCTTTCTTGGTGTCAGATGAGATACACAGGTTAAATTTTAAGTAAATATTAGAGACTACAGTGAGTCTGTTATCAGTGAGAGTGTTAAAGACCTCTCCCATGGCACTGGGAATGAATGTGAAATAGTCTAGGAGCCAGACAAGCCCAAGGAACTGCAGACATTTCTCCAGCAGAGGCTCATCCTCGGCCTTCAGTTAGTTTCCTTGAGATGCCTCTGGGACTCTGAGAACATCAGAACTCAGAAGCTATGTCTTCCTAGCCTTATGTGCTGAAAGCCCTTGCATACTTCCTGGGACCCAGATATCCTCTCAGAACTTCCTCTGTAGCTGGCCTAAATTACAGGAACTCTGGGTTGGTCTGATGACAGGTCCAGTGCCACGGCAAGGATTCTCCCCAGACTGTCCTTGTGAGAAGTCACAGCCTCCACAAGAAGGGATTTTCACCGGGGATGCATGGCATCCTACATGGAGCCACAGTCCTCTCATTGGGTGGGAGATATGTCTATTTCATACTTCTTAAACTAACCCAACCTCACAGCAGAAAAAAAGTGACTAAGAGAACATTCAGTCTCCACTGCACCAGGCACTGTGGACATGATCCAATTTCATGTTGGAAAAAGAAGAAAGGGGACACATATCCCTTGGAGTCCAGGAATAGAGTCTTTTATTCATGCTGACCTTCCCACTAGCCCGTGGACACTCCAGACTCAGACTGCCTTTGTGTTCACTGCTTTCTCCAGCTACGGCGTGCATTGGTGGGCTTCTGTGT
This sequence comes from Microtus pennsylvanicus, assembly GCF_037038515.1. Taxonomy (NCBI): domain Eukaryota; kingdom Metazoa; phylum Chordata; class Mammalia; order Rodentia; family Cricetidae; genus Microtus; species Microtus pennsylvanicus. The sequence goes on along the minus strand of NC_134590.1, from coordinate 53,079,191 downwards.
GATAGCTTCTGTAGGTCTCTGTTCCAGTGTTCCCTCTGACTGGCCTCCTAAATCAGCCACCTAGTCCAGTACCTCTCCAAGCCATTGAATTTTTCTTCAAAGTCCTTATCTCTGCACGGAAATACAACTGCTCTAGCCCAACACAATATCTACTGTCTGATAAGGGCTGGAGACAGGGCAGATTTGTTCTTAAGTACCATTTGGAAGCAACGAGCAACTAAAAAGGCGTCTATCTAGAGAGCAAGCATGACACATTGTCCACATGTAGGTTCATAAAAATGGAGGTGATGAGACTCTAGGAGATGGCCCGGTGGGTAAAACACTTGTCACACAAGCACAAGATTGGGGTTTGGAATTCCAGCACCCATAAAAATGCTAGATGGTCATTGAGGCCAACTTGCAGTTCTAGAAATCAGAAAACTTATCTAATGGGCAAGTTCCAGGTTCCACTGAGGTAGAATGCCTCAATGAGTAAGATGAAAAGTAACCGAAGACCCTAACTCTACCTTGGGCGTCCATATGCACACGCATATATATTCGGGGAACCACATTGTAGCCACATATGTGCCAATATGCATACACGCATACATACACACACATATACATTTTTAGAATATAGATCACAAAGCATTATTCACCTGCAACCTTATTGAGAACTATTTGGGTAAAACAAAAAACAAAAAAAAAAAAACCAATAAATTTGAAAATGGAAGTATAATAGTTCGTTGCTTTTTAAAGCCCTGTACACTACATTCTATTTTTCTTAATATTAAAAATATACTTAATAAGGAAAATAAATATGAAAAGCATGATCAGTTCAATCAAAGGATTTTGTAACAGACCAGAGGGTAACAGAGACTGCTAGCCAGATATTCCCAGTTGTCGGATGAAGAAAGCCAAGCCTCAGTGATAAGTGAGTTGCTCAAGGACATGCTCAAGGTCAGTCAATGGTGAGACAGAAGGAAGCAGAACTTGACTCCAGGCTCCGGCTTCCTGAGGCATGGTTGTAGAATCAGTCAAAGAGGGAAGGCACAAAGGGAGGAAAAAATGAGTCTTCACCGATGACCCAATTAGCACAATATGCTAAGTCTCCCATGTTCCACTGACAACACCAGGGCTGCCATGTGTGCGCCTGTCTCAGTCATCAGTCAGCCCTGAAATGCTTGACACAGAAATGGAGGTGGCTTGAATAGTGGCATAAGCCATATTTTCCAGGGATGTGCAAATTACCGCATTTTCTGACCTGGCAATATGGACATTCCCTTGGAACAGTGGGATTCTGTTTGATCTTCTAGTGTCTAAGTGAAATTTTTTAAACTGCCCCGCCAAACGAAAGCTGACAGAAGGGACACTTAGGGCTGAGATAGATCCGCAGGTAAAGGCACCTGTCACTGACTTACCCAAGTACAAATCCATGTTGGAAAGAGAATCAACCAACTACTGCAAGCTGTCCTCTGGCTTCTACGCACAAGCACCCCCACACCTTTCCCTGACCAAGTAAATACAGTGTGTGTGTGTGTGTGTGTGTGTGTGTGTGTGTGTGTACATTTTAAAGGGGTGAAACCTGAGGCCTAAAGAGGAAATGTGACTTTTGAGACATGGTGGGAACAAAGCAGCCATGCTGTGAGGAAGATCAGAGCCCAAAGAGGAATCGTGCAGGTGTTCTGGCCAACAGGCAGTGCAGGTCAGATGCTGCCAATGGCTGGTGTTCACTGCCAGTGATAGGATGAGCAAGCTTTCATCCCATCTAATTCATGTAATTCCACTTTGAAAACCCCCATGGTCACTGGGCGATGCCTGCAAAGTCCTAGCTCACCGCAGCCCATCATAAGCAAAATAAAGACTGTTGCTCTTTTGTGACAGGCTGGAACTAACGAAACTGGGGGAGCAGCCAGCGAAGCAGGTGGCGTGCACAGAGGTGCTGTGTTTTCTAGGTAAAGAGGGGTTACAGGAGAGAGATAGAAAATCACTATCTCTAGGAATAGGATAATAAGCACTAGCAACTCACTTGCAGAAGATACCAGTAGCACTAAGATTTCAAGGTGTTTGTGGATGGATGGTACCCTAGTCAGTAAGCAGATGGCTGTAAGTCATTTTAATAGAATGTAGTCCTAAGATAGAACACCTGCCTTGGGCATTCCTATACACAGGACAGATATCAGTAACCAGCAACAGCATTCTATTCTTGTCAACTTCTGACAGCTTCAAGAACAATCCACTAATGTCTGTTAGGGTTGTTACCTGAAGTGAAATCCACTTGCCGTCTCTCAAAATATCAAGATGAAGAAAGATCATCATCCTAATGTCCCCCAAGGTACATGGATTTTTGGCTTTTCTCTTAGTTACATTAAAAAAAAACACTTATATTAATGATTTGAATGAATCTTTCTTGGCTATCTTATCTAATTCTATCTTCAAAGTAATATTCATTTCATTTGGGGTTAATTTGAGGCTCAATAAGCACAACTTATTAGACTGGAATCTCAAATTTTAATAGATTATCAAGAACGGGATCTAAACCTCTGTACACAGGACATCTTAACACTGATAATATATCATTATTCAAAAGCATTAATTTTTTCAAAATCAGATTCTCAGGTTCTAGGGGCACCCTTTAAAATGCTGGAATTCAAATCAATACATGCTAACTGAGTAAATTTCACTGATTATAATATGTAACAAATACACAAAGTCTTACCAGAGCCAGGTGTGATTAATATTTATGCTACTTCAGAAAATGTCCCAACTCTTTGACCAAAGCAAGATGGAAGAGTTTTCCGTCAAAGCAAAACCAATAGATGATTAATTTTACTTGCCAGTCTGATTATATTCAGACTCCCAAGAGACTAGTAAAATATATCTGGGTATGTCTACTAAAATGATTAGATCATGGGTACTCTTGCCTAATAAAATTCTGATGATTCAGAATTTGGATAGAAAGTAGTGATGACAGGACCTCATTAGAAGAAATGGATTTGAATTTTTTTAGATTTAGTAATTTTTATTTATGTGTGTGTGTTCATGCGTTCATGTGCTCCATGTATGTGAAGATGTCTTGCAGAGGCCAGAAAACCATGTTTGATCCCACGAAACTAGAATTATAGGCTGCTTTGAGTTACTCATTGTGGGTTCTTGGAACTGAACTGAGGTCTTCTCGAAGAGTAGCAAGAACTCTTAACTACTAAGCCCTCTTCAATCCGGGGATGCACCTGGGTCCTGGCATCTTTCTGTTAATCTTCTCTGACTCTTACTCATTATGAGGTGGGCAGGTAGAGATCACTATATCCACTATGCTATGGTGTTTTTTCTCAGAATAGACCCATAGCAAAATGGCCAATTGACCATAAATTGAAACTACTGAAATTTTAAGTCAAGATAAATTCTTTCATCTCTTGTTTTTCTCAGGCATTTGTCATAGCAAAAAAAAAAAAAAGACAGTGATGAGCTGGATCCTCATCATAAAGGTACAGGTTATGCCAGTAGGGATGATGATTATGGTGGTGATGATGTTGAAGACTGTGATATTATTGATGATGGTGATGATAATGACATCACTGATCATACTGAGTATCACAGCTGGCACTCCCATTTGTCATAAGAGCCTCTGTTCCTTCAGAAAATATTGCTTCATTTAGTTCTGAACCATGCTATTAGATAGGCATAGTTATTTCTATGGTTCCTACCATCGTCATCCCTGGCATCAGGAAAATAAGCCAGGACCTAGAGAGTTTTAATAACTTCCTCACAATATTTTAAAATTGAAATTAAATCAGCATAAACATTTTAAACAATAGTTCACAAATGCCTGAACGTATTGGAAAGGCAGACCTTGCTATGCTGCGTGTTCTGAAATAGAGGTCGCTTTACATATACAGACGTGGGTACGCGCACACACAAAAACCTTCATCAGAAAGGAGTGTCTTCCAAGAGAAAAGGAAATTACAGGCATGGTTGTACTTCTAACTACCGTGCTAATGAGTGCCATCCCGTATTTATTTATCAGATTCCAAGAGGGCCTGCACAGGTTGTTTCTGATATTATCACCTTGTCTTTCTAAATGAAGAAATAGACCCTTCCTCACTCAGGTGACTGGGCTGAGGAATGGCTGCCCAGAGTCAAGCACAAACTATGAGAGCCTGAATTCTTAGCCACTAGAGTGTGGGTGTATCTAAAAATTGTGGTTTTTATTAAATTAGGAATTTTCTACATCACAAGGGACAAACCTGAAGTCTGAAGCAAATTGAAAGTACATTTGGTACTTTCTCTGTGGCCATCTTTGTTCATTCTTCACTGTGAATGTTGAGGAGGCCTCATTTATCTCACGTTCTGAATGTGCAAATAATCTCGAACGTCAAGGTGGAGATCCAAGACCATCACTGTCTGTTCCTTTTGTCTGTCTGTTCTCAGCCTTTCCTAAGACATGCATCTTGGTACCTGGGACTAGTTTGTTCTGTGTGAGTGGGTGGTCATGTTGGAATGTTAGCCAGCAACAACCTTGGAAATGAACCTGGCTACTCCTAACTCTCCAAAAATGCTTTCTAGTACAAAGCAGGACATGGAGATTTGTATCTACTCCTGGCAGGAGACCACTCAACTCAGAAATGAAGCTAGGAGGTATCAAAGACATAAAAAACTCACTACGTCTGGAAGAGGGGCCAGTGCCTTGCCAGTGTGAAGGAAACATGAAAAAAGCTATGGGTTAAGCATGGGATCAGAGTCCACAGGTGGCAGAGCTCATTGCATCCATGACACAAAAAGATTTGAAATGGCAATCCAAGATTCCAAGATTGTCAGAATTAGAAATGTAAACATCAGATCCATCCAACATCCACATCTTACAGAAAAGTGATGCCCAAGAGGGCGAGTGGCTTTTTAAACATCACAAAACTGATTTGGGTCTCCAGGATTCTGCTGAGAGGGGTACAGGTAAATGGGGTGGCCTCACTGGAGTTGCCACGCTCTCTCCTAACTACCACTCTACCATATGCAAGGACTATTCAATGTCTGACAGCCCCATCCTCAGTCCACCGACTCCTTGCAGTCTCCGTGCCCTGTTTCCTGGGCTGCCAGCTCTACCATCCAATGTCTGCCCATTGTGCTTAGGTTTACAACCTTAGGAGAGGCTAAGACAAACAGACCAAAGGGACAGACAGTGATGGTCTTGAATCTCCACCTTGACTTTCTAGATCATTTGCACACTCAGAATCTGAGATAGGTGAGGCCTCCTCACATTCAAAATGGAGAATGATCAAAGATGTCCATGAAGAAAATGCCAACTCTTTCCTGGTCACAATCAGCTTCAGATTCCAGGTGAAATTCTCTCCCTTCAGGGCTCACACTGTTAAATCTTAGTATATTTTGTGAGCCCGGGGCAGTTGCCAACTGACAAATTACAAGGTAATAACAAAGATAATAAGCAGTCAAAATTCCCGAGGTGTGTGGTTATGGTTTCCTACAGGTGCTCCTGTGGTTATCTGTGTCTGTGGCACTTACGGAGGGCATATTCTTCAATGGTATATGTGGTAATAAGGGCGGCGGGGCTGCATCCCCAGAATCCCGGCCGTCTACATGGCTAGCTTTACCCGAAATAACAATACACAAATTGTTTCATTTAAACACTGCTTGGCCCGTTAGCTCTAGCCCTTACTGGCTAATTCTGATATCCGGATCAACCCATCTCTAATAATCTGTGAGCACCAGTCTTACCAGGAAGATTCTAGCCTACGTCCATCCTGGGTCGGAGCTTCATCGCGTGTGTCTGCCCAGGAGCAGGGCATGGCATCTCTTCTGAGGCGTCTGCTCCCGAGAGGAGAGCTGTGGAGTCTGAGCTCACTTCCTCTTCCTCCCAGCGTTCTGTTCTGTTTACTCCTCCCACCTATCTTCTAACCAATGAGGGCCAAGCAGTTTCTTTTTATTTAATCAATGACCTTCCTCCATCAGGTATATCTCTCTTTCCCACTTCCACATTCTACAAAATCAGGCTGATTGCTTGAGCTGGCTATTGTAGGAATATAGATGGTCCCCAAATAATGACTTCTTAACTTACGATGTTTCAGCTTTATGATGATATGAAAACACTACGCGTTTGAAATTGTAGGTGAGATATGAATTCAGATCTTCTCAGAGGCGTGCAGTATACAATTCCATACCCTTGTGATGCCTGGTGGTGGCAGTGAGATGCAGCTTAGGCTCAGCCCTGAGACCACCAGAAGTATAATGTGTGCTCACATTGTGATGTATGAAGTTAAGGCACAGTAAGCATGTTTTCTCATTCTAGTATATATCAACCGACGATAGATTTGTGGGGATATAAGTCAATCAGAAATCAAGATAAATCACCTGTGTTTATACAACAGAAATTGGTATCAGTTGCAACTAAGGGCTCAGCTCTTGTTGTGTTGATTGTCTGGATTTAAGAATGTTTGTAATGAAACTGTGAATAATGCAGATTAAGTAGGAAAACGTGTTGTATCACGAGCCATTACGCTGTGAAGAGCAGAACGCTTGATGGAATATTCTTCTGATACTTGGGAACTATAACCTACTGCAGAGAAACAGCAACCCTTGTCATTGATGAATGCATGGGGTTCAGAAACTCACCTCTGTAGTTTTCCTTTTTTCCCCTTGCTCATTAACGTAAGAGAAACTGTCAGCCAATATCCCTGTCATATCTATACTACTCATCAATTAAAATTAGTATTTGGCTATGACTACTGAAGTTCAGCAAACACCAATGAGAGCAATATGGGGAGAATTTCCATTTCCTAGCTGCGTAGCACTTTTAATAAAGAGTACTGTGGATTTTCTTATTATTTCTAAGCTGTAAAAATTCATACAGTAAACTTAAGTGTGCTTATCAATGTACTTTTTAAAAAAGATCTGGCTGTTGAGCATCATCTGCCAGCATATTAGAGGTAACCCTTCCTAAGCTTACATGGGTTGCTGCTCCAATGCCACGTAGCCAAAGAGGGGACCCCATCATAGCTCTAATCACCGACTTCATTTTCTTTTTCTTCACAGCATTTTTGACATTTAATCTTTATTTTCCTTTATAGCACAGGGATACACAATGGGTAGCCTTTTGGGGCAGGCATCTTTGATTAGCATGTTTGGGAAGCTCCATCACGTTGTAGTGAGTACCAGTACCTGTTCCTAGTTATGGACTCTCTTGCATGGACACATTACATATGGTTAATGTTCCTTAGATAAAACACTGGGGGGATTTTTGCTCTTGACAGTTATAAGCAGTGCAAAAATCACAAAACATCAGCTCCTTCCATGAATCAGAAAGAGCCATGCAAAACCGACATGTTTTAAGAAAAACATTTATGATAAAATTGCATGGCAAGGACCAAAAGGTATTGATTATACATATCATGGTAATTATGGGCTGAAAAGTGTCCAGATTTTTAAAGTCCAGTTTTATATTATGCTTAGTAAAAATGCTTAGGATTCATTTTTTAAAAAATGAAAGAAGGTGACAAGACTGCAGAGTTCTGTAAACATCTATGTATAATTTTACTACTTTAAAGATGCGCTTACCCCAGTATCAATCTGATAGCTCAACGCTTCTTTTACAAGCACGTTTTGATTCACCTTCTCTGTCAAGGTGCCATGGTCATTATGCATATGCAAATGTTAAAAACTGAAGCATCATAATTTGCCTAAAAGGAATAAGTGACTTGAGAAAAAGTGGAAGGCAGAGATGCATCACTCTTTGGCTTCTCAGAATCAAATAGGTAAGGTTAGGAGTCAGGGGGAGTGTGCATCCAGCACGATGCATGACATTGCCAAAGTCGGAACTGAATATTAACCAAAAGTCTATGTACAGCACGACCTGCTCATGGCCCAGAATCATTCATGGGCTACTGGAAAAATAGTATCTCACCAACACTTTCCATAGGTGCACAGGTTAGAGTTCTTGGAAAATTGTGGGTAAGTCTGAGTCAGAAAACAATTTTGCATATGATAAATCTTGAGTATGCTTAGGCAACTTGTTTCATTTATAGTCATGTGTATGGATGCATAAGAATGACATTTGATAAAAATGTGTCTAGCTAAGTCTAAAATGGTTCTTTCAGAGTATAAAACAAAAATCCTACATGGTCAGAAAAGGTGACAAGAACATCAAAATACAAGCTGGTGAAACAGGCCAACATGGCTACCAGACAAACAAAAATAAACAAATGAGAACTGTGTACCAGAAAGCAAGAGCATTTAAAGTTGCCAACAAATGGCCACTGGAAAGGGAAGCCCAGAGCAGCAGCTTAAGGTAATGTGGGAAAGACTCAATACCAGGAAGTCATTAAGTCCAGTCCAGTTGGGGGTGGGTAGTGATCAGGACATAGTTTCTGGCCTATCAGCATCTGAATCTACGTGTAACCAGAAAATGTCTTTCTGTTCCTAACAGTTTAGAAAAGTTAATTGATTGACATCAGACCAATTTTAATTGTCATGGTTACTAGATAATAAGCATGTCTGAGAGCCTCCTGCAGACATACCCTCTGACTCAGAGAGTTTAGAACAAAGTCAAGTAATGGCAGAGAATATTAAAGTCTATGAAGACAAAAAAAAAGAACGTAGGGTTGATTTTACTTTAGATTATTTTTAAAAATCAACCACATTTTGTTGCATGAATCATATGTTTAGTCACTAGCAGAATTTCTTCCAATTTCATAAAAGAAAATTCTGTCCAATTGCAGAAGCTCTATATACAGTCATCCGATATGGACTGAACCGGAGGAGGAAGAACAGTATTGCTGTGGATGACTCAGAACCCTGCACCAGTAGGGAGGGGCGGGTCTGTGGAGCCAGCAAACAGGCAGGAATGGCTCTCCCAGGCATGACAAGTCAAAGTCAGAGCTTAGCCTTTAGTGATGCCCCATGAAAGCAGCATTACACCACATTAATGTCCCTGTTCCCTCAAAAACGGCTATGCCTGCAAAGTCCCCAGGCTCCTTCTCTTTGTCCCACTGTTAATTCTAAGAAACCAGGGTAGGTAATTAGGACCTTGAGTCTTAGGCAATAGATACATCTACACAAGACACAAAACCTCAACAGAGACACGGGAGGCAAAACATTGGTGGAAGGGGGGCTCTGAGCCACATCTGGGACTTCAACCCTGCCATGGTTCCTTGCACAACCAACACAGAGTCCCTGGATCACCTTCCAGAGCCATGTTTCCGATGGACTAAATGTTCTGATGAAGGGACTATGCCCACCCTGACCTTGCTCTTATGTACCCTCAGTGTGAAGTTGGCAAACTAGTCACTCCTGGGTCTATGCCTTTTCCTGAACCCTACCAAGGTGACTGTTACCTTACATAATGGTGGTGTAGAACTGCACAGAAGCCTGGCGATATATGTTTTTGCCCTAACATAATCTCTAATTCTTTTAATTTCTTCATCTTCCTTTATGAAGCCTAAACTTTGAATATGCATAAGAATTTTGGCAGATGAAACCTAAAGTTTAGAAGATAAAATGTTGGGGTAGCCATGCTAACAAATTCACATTGCACCTGTTCTATATGGGACTTCCCCCCCCCCCACACTAATAGACGATTAAATGTAAATCCTAATGTACATTCCATTTTACATGCAATATGGGCTAGTTACGGTTGCTATGGTAACCTCCACTTTTGCATTTACTGATTTTAATTCTGTGACATTTGCTGACTTTAGTACAATGTAAAGTTTATAAATATAACATGCAGGTTTGTAGAGCTTTTTTTAAGAATTCAATTTGCATAGCTAATTCCATCACAAATCTCTAGGTATATTAGAGGGAAAGGCATTAGACTGCTCCTAACTAAGGGTAATCAGCAAACAACAGGCTATTTCCAGAAACAACTATTTCTATTGATCCTCAAAAAGTACCTTTCACTAAAGGAATGATCCATCTATTGTATCAGCTTTTTTAACCATTGAGTTGGTGACTGCTTCTCGGTGGAGAATCAGTAGAGTGCGTTTCCTCATTCAAAATACCTTCAACTCCGCTGTCTCTCTTTTTATTTAACAAAATCTAGTGAGAGGAAACAAGCCAGACATGGGTGAAAGAAAGCACAGGGCACATTTTTGGCAACTACTTCCAACCCAGGGTGATCCTTCGGTTTTCTGCTAAGCTTCCAGTAGCTTCTCGCAAATCAACTTCTTCCTCATCTTCATTCCCAGTTCCAGTTGTCTTCGCATCTTTAGACTCTAGTACAGTTTCCTGTGCATAAGCTAAACACACACTCTCTCTAACTATCACAAACCCTTTCTATCCCAGGTTTACTGAGATACAGAAATTTAGAGAAACCCAGTGTCCAAACCGTCTTAAGTTATCTGCCAACATTTGTTGTAGATTTTTAAAAGTTATGTTATTTTCTTTGAAAAGGGGGAAGCACATGCCCTGACACACTTAGGGAAATTAGAGGACAGCTTAGGGGAATCAGTCCTCTCCTACAATGTGGCTCTCAGGAATCGAACTCAGTTTACCAGACTGAGTAACACGAGCCTTTACCTGCTGAGCCACCTTGCTGGCCCTGATTCACAAACTTATTAAAAGTAACTACATCATTAACAGCTTCCTGAACTGACTTGCAAAGATGAAAATTTGTGTTACCATCATTGATCCACAAAGAAATCCGTGATTTTTGTGAGCCTTCTGTGAAGAAGCCCTGATTCAGAAAACCCCATGCATACGTACAAGGATATAGAAAACAAAAACACGTATAAGAGCATTCTAAGTGACAACATAAAAGTCTATACATCTAATGAGAGGGAAAGGTTTGCCCAACATTTGTTGAGTCTCTCCATTGTGCCAACCACTGTTTAGCAATCTTAGAACAGTAAAGTAGCTACTCTTGTATCTGAAGATGAGGACAGTGGATAAAAGAAAACTCTAACATCGCACTTAAGACGTCTGAGAAAAGCAAGACTGGCTAACAAAGTGGCAGTGGGCTAAAGAGAATCATGAGAGCTTTCAACAACAAGAGGCCCTGGAGAACAGGGCCACTAATAACTTAGAAGATAATAATGAAGCTCAAAAAGTAGCAAAGCGAATGAGCACTTTATCTTTGCTTTACAGAAAACAAGAAAAAACGTTGAGCAAACTGGTAAGTGATGAGGATGTCATGTAAAGCATAGTAGGGAGGAGGAAGATCAAGAGGGTGGGCAACAACACATCGGGTAGCTCAGCAGAGGCAGAGAGAGTCCTGGGGTTTAGGAGTTGGTGGGCCTTCTGGTTGGCTCTTATGGCCATTTCAAGTAGGTCCTGGGAAGTAGATGGAGTGTACATCATTAAACCAAAGGCTGCTTGAGGCTTGAAGTCGCTGGTACATGCCGCTGATGGTAACAGATGGTGAGGAAACCGAGAAAACATCTTCTTTTCTGATTCCAGCAATGTTCGAATTCACACTACCCCACACCCTCCATGGCCAGCCCATTGCCTACTGAGTTTTCGTCATCTCTACCTGGGCAAGATAGCATCCTTTTCCAACTCAACTTTCTTCATCTGCTTTTAAATCCTGCCAGACAGTCCTTTATACAGCAGCCAGGGAAATGTGTATAAGGTGGTATTTCAATTGTGAACCCCACCTTAAACCTCCAACAAAAGGAGGCCACATAGCCATTCCTTGGGATTCAAGAGAAATAACAATCTGAACCCACAGCACTGCCTGTCCTGTCAAACACGGCCTGGCTCCAACCGTATCTTCAGCTTCATATTGCTTCCTGCAGATTGTCTTTGCTATCTGTACTAGATGAGATGGCTGGGCCGCTTGTCATAGGACCTTAACACTTGTCGTTTCTCTTTCCGAATGCCACCTTTATACCTTATGTCACATTTGTCTGCTTAAGCGTTGTTTGTTCTTCTTCAAAAATATGTTTCCTTGCTTATTTGGTTAGTCTGTGCATACATGTATGTGCATGCTTATGGGGGTCAGAGGACAACTTTCACTTGTTGTCCTCTCTGCCTCCCTTTTTTGGGGGGCAGAATCTTTCTCCCTCCATGTTCCGTTCATGCTGTGCATCCTAGAGTAGTTGGCCAGGGAGATTCCAGGCAATTCTTCTGTCTCTTCCTTTTAGCCAACCAAGAACTGCTGAAGTTGCAGATACATGTCTCCATTTTTGGCTTTTCATGTGGATTCCAGAGACTGAACCCAAGTCACCAGGCTTGCAAGGGAAGAGCATTACCCACTGTGCCATCCTACCAGCCACCATTGGTTAATGAAGCTTAGCTGAAACTTCACATCTGTAAAAGATTTAGATTTGTTGGGAAGAAGAGCATGATAGCTAAAGGGGGCAAAGGCCCAAGATGTCACTGGGGGCACCCAGATCTGGAACAGGTTTAGTGGTGTTTGACTGACCTCTGTAGTTGTAAGTCTACAGATGTGAAGTTTACTCTGCATTTAAAGGTGCTGCTGCCATGGTGCCAGATGCTTGAGCTCTCCGGTCAGCTACCCTATAGTCATGTGACTCTATAGCTTCTAAACTCCTTTTGGATGCTTAGCCCATTGATTGTTGCTGGGACTCCTAGTAAAGAGAAGGGTATTTTCCCCAGAAGCCTGGAGCCACGTTAACACCTGCACAAAATTTTATTCACACTGCGATGTCTGAACATGATACAGGCAAAACTTCCCCTGTGATTTTCCCCCCAATTCCCATGTATTAATGGCTTGATCCCAGATGGATGCTATAGGGCCTATAGGACATGGGACCTAGTGAGATGCTTTTGGGTTATTGGGCTTGTATATTTTAATGGAATCATGGGACACTGACCCCTTTCTCTTCCACCTTTGTTACTCTACCATGAAATAAGCTGCTAACTCCACATAGGTTCTGACTGTTGCATTCCAGAACCCCACCAGAGGTCTAAAGGCAATGGGTCCTCCTGATCTCAGACTAAAAATTTCTAAACAAGGAACCCAATGAGTCTTTTGTCTTCATCTTAGCCATTTAATTCTAGCAGTAGAAGACTGGATCACACAACCCAAACATGGGGTACCATGGCAGCAGCACCTTCAAGCGTAGAGTAATCTCAATGTACAGAGGCCAACCAAGCATCAATAAACCTGACCCAGACTATATGTCCAGTGGCATCTGTTTCTTCTGACCAGCATGTTTTTCTTCCCAACAATTCCAAATCCTATAATCCCTATGGAACCATTTCCATCAATCTCCATGACACAGGATCTCAATTCCTTTCTATATGCCCTGAATTCTACTGATAAAATATACCACCCCTTAAAAGCCTTCATGATTTCAATCAAAATATAATGAACATCAATTAGAATTCAGGTCCTGTGATGCTAGGTTACTAAATTAAATAATAAACAGTCTCCCGCTCGGCTGGATAGTTCCGACACTGCAAATGATAGCAGAACAAGGTGATAGGAGAAAGGGATAAAATCCAGAATCTCTATAAAGCCAAAAGAGCTAGAGCTGGCCAAGAAGAACAGGAGACCGACCGAGCATCAATGTAAGCACATTAGTGAACATCAATGTGAGCACATAGTAAGGCGGCTGGGCCACTCTCAGGAAACTCTCCACAGAACTCACACAGATGTATCTGTCTTACTTGGAAGAGAGACATTGGGTCTGTTTGAATGAAGGACAGCACTGATATCCACCGTCTTTAAGCATTAGAGCTTCATTTTATCTGGAATATTCTAGATTCTTTTTGCCCCAGCCTTGGATTTTTTTGTTAATGACACAGGTCTGCTTTTTAACTTGAGACACAGACAGAGATGTGACCCTCACGATGGATTTCTCAGTAGCTTCAGTGGACGCCCGGTGGAGGAAGGGAGTCCCTGAGTAGCATGTGATCTCTTCAGGTCTCAGTTTCTTCATCTATGAAAGTGACATTGTCTAGAACAGTGGTTCTCAACCTGTGCAACAAGACCCCTTTGTGGGGGTCAAATAACCCTTCCATAGGGGTTGCCTAAGACCATCAGAAAACAGATATTTGCTATACGATTCATAACAGTGACAAAATTGAAGCAGCAATGAACATATTTTCATGGTTGGGGTCACCACAACATGAAGGACTGTGGTAACGGGCTGCAGCATTAGGAGGATTGAGAACTACTGAGGTAGTGGAGTTGAGTCATAAGGTTCTTCTCTGGACGTGGACAGTCTGGATCAAGCCATGGAGCATCAGATCTTGCTGACTCTGAAACCCAAGGATGATGGCAAGTCTGATTTCAGCCTTGGTTTTATGGTCTGAGAGTTAGGGTTCATCTGAGGCCTATAGTTCAATGGAGTCAGTGATACAAGAGCATCTCAGCACAGGACTGGGCACACAGCCAGTACTGGGAAAATTATTGTCATTGTTCGTATTTTTCTCACCTAGTCCCCTGCCTCAGTTTTATAGACTCCTCGCCATCAAAGCTTCGGACAATCTACTTTTTCCTGCAGTTCTCTCAGCATCATCTAGCTATACGCCACAGGAGAGGGAAACAGGTTTGGATTTTTTTTTTCTTAATTCACTTTGTAATAATCTGGAGGCTTCACAAAATCGCTATGGGCTATGGTCAACGTCTCGTTAAGGATTAAATTTTCTACCCTATTCCCAGACAATTTCTCATGGGCAGGTAAAAGAGGGGATTAATTTTGAGACATCTAAGCTCTCATGCGGACTTAGAGGAACAGCCTTTTCCTCGCCCTCTCTCCAGGTTTAGATTTCAATGGGTTAAGGAACCTGGTTGTAGTCGTGATCAGGACAACAACGCTTCCTGCCAATGTCTCCCTCCTTGTAGCTGCTCAAGGATCTCCATCACTCTAAACACCATCAGCTACACAGAATCATCAGAGAGTAAACGGTGCCCTAGACCTCGTGTTTACGTCCCAGTAGCCCAGTCCTTACTGAACATTTATTCTTGCTGCTCTCAGCCAATTCCTAGTGTCCCCATCACACCCGTGGCTCCTTATCATACCTAGATGCCTAGCTGGCTGTCTTCCCTCCGAGCCTGAGAGCATCCTGAGGACAGGCCTTCCTTGTGGTCCTTCATCCTCTGGCGCATAATAAAGAAACAGCAGCTACTGATGAATGAATAAGCCAGTGTAGTTCAATCCCCGACACCGCAGGGTGCCACTGTGACTGCTACTTCTTAAATGGTTTTAAAACCAAAGCCATAATAAAACTAACAGCAGAGTCCTTTCTTCTCTGCCTTTCTCCTGCCTCCGAAAGAAAGAAAGAAAGAAAGAAAGAAAGAAAGAAAGAAAGAAAGAAAGAAAGAAAGAAAGGACGGGAAATGTTGAATTGGGGCTAAAAACCATCCCCCATCCATTCTTTCCCCACCTCCCCCATCCTCTCTTTATACCAAAGTATCTGGTATCCCTTCAGAAAAGTCTCCAGTGAGTGGGTAATATTATATTGGGTTGAGCTCCTGATATATACAATGGAGTGAATTAAGGTAGAAATTTCAGTTCCTAACTATAAATGGTTTGACATATTTTTCTTTCAGGCAAATGCCTGGAAATACAATAAACTATATTTTCATGTTTATTTGTTTCAAATATAGTATTTTTTTCCAACGGATAAATGCAAAGTTGTGAGTCCGGGGGAAAAATAGGTTTAAATCACCCTCCCAGCAAGCAGTGTCGCAAACAGTACACACAAGAGATCATTTCAAAGCAGTTTAATGCACTTAGCCAACAGACATTAACAGTCTTTACAGAATAAACTAACACTACTTAAGCTTATTTTCCAGTCCTGGTTCAGATGAATTTTAACCTCTCTGAAAACTCTGATGGTCCAGAGGACCCCCTGAACTCTGTAATTGCAGAACACCGCGTTTGCTCTGCTTTCATGACGACAGGCAAAAAGAATCTCTAGATGCAGGTTCTAAGACAAGGTGCATGGTGCATTTGGTCTTTAGGCTCCAGACTGGAGCAGAAAAGCAAGCCTGCACATACTGTGACTCAGTAATCTCCTCTCCCCCTAGAAGCTGGGAGAAAAACAGGCAGAGGAGGCTCCCGAGGAGCTCAAAGGCTGTGAACCTTGATGTCACATTTAATGTTGCAGCTGTAAAACAGAGACCAACCTCAGTGCCATCACAGGCTCCAGGGCGGAAGCAAGAACCTTGGAGCTTCTATCAGGTCTAATCCAGGGGAATCAGAGGAGGAAACAGGCAAGGGAAAGGCTTTCCAAGCCAACCAGCTTGCGTTAAGAATTAGAGAAAGGGATGAGAAAGCTTCAAGACAATCGCCAAGTGAGCCAAAGGCTACAACCCTGCAATTTACAAGAAAGATCTTATAGGGAGGGGAGGAGATACCACCTAGACTCTATCCTGAGCCTGGTCATCGGCCTACATCCTCCAGTTCAGCACTAGGGATGTCTTCTCATGGGAGATGGATTGGCTTTTCTATTTTACCAACATGGAAGCTAAGTCTCAGACATTCAAGTTCATCCCCTGAATGTGGCAAGGCTCAGCTTGCTACATTTCTCTTCTCCCATCACTCAATGTCACACCACTTCGGGGTCCTTGGATCACTCTGGCTGCCAGCTGAGGAAGTGTTCTCAGAATTCTATATCAAGTTCTGCTGGGTTTTCTCTAAAGGTCCCAATTCTACTGAGAGAAAGAAGATGCGGGGCTGGAGAGCCTGGACCTAGTCTCCAAAAGAACGGCTGGAGGTTCCCTCTTCCTCTTTGGGAACCTCCGTGATGCACAAGGACGGTTCATCCCTGGACAAATTATATAACCTTGGCTAACAATAATTTTGCATCTTAAAAAAAATACCGTGAAAATTTATCCTTTGCCTCAGACGCGCAAGGCTAAAAATAGCACAGCCAGGCAGCAAATGTGTATAATTTTTCTTTTGTGCATTTCTCCATCCACCAAACCCTCCTCTGTACAGACAGACAGGAGTCCTTTCCCCACAAGGAACCACAATGACCTTGAGTGAAGGCAGAGCAAATTGTTTCTCTCCAGACCCCCACATACCCTCATTTATTCCCTTTGTCCAACAGCAGAAGCTGGAGCTGACTGATCTCATATTATGCACCAAGATTTGGCTGAAGGACCAAAAGGCCTTTTCTCCTGCCATGTTCTAAAATAACCCTGTGGAGTGGAGATGACTGATTTGAAAACCCCTATTACAGAAGGGAAAACCAAGTCACAGAGGAGGAAAGTCATTGTGCCGGGACGCTACTTGTGACTTACCCGACTGAAGCCCATCTTACCATTTCTTTTTTTTTAAATATTTATTTATTTATTATGTATACAATATTCTGTGTGTATGCCTGCAGGCCAGAAAATGGCACCAGACTCCATTACAGATGGTTGAGAGCCACCATGTGGGTGCTGGGAATTGAACTCGGGACCTTTGGAAGAGCAGGCAATGCTCTTAAACTCTGAGCCACCTCTCAGACCATTTCTAAAGCATAAGGACCAGCAATAGCCCTGGGTGGCCATGGCAACACTTCCACACTCTTAACCTTTACTTTTTTCCCAAATTCAATTCTTAACACTTTCAACAATCCCACCTGTCATACACAAACATGTACACACACACACACACACACACACACACACACACACACACACACACACACATACACATACTTGTGATTAGTTGGGGGCTTCACCCCAGCCTCTTGGCATCCATTTTTGGAATGCTGTGCAGTAAACTCCATTCCAAGCTCCTTGCCCTGGGAGTTGCCTCAGTCCAAACTCTGCCTCCGAGAAAGCACACCAAATGGTAACCCCTCCCCAGGGAAGGTCAAGACCACTCCCACAGGCCATTTAAAGTGCCCCCCCCCCACCCCAGAGAATGAACCCACGGTCTCCCGGTTTCCCGTGGTCTCCCTTTTTCCCTATCTGATGATGGTTTTGGTTTTCTACCCACCCCTCGTGTTTTCCTGGGACCATTTAATGATATCCATTAAACCTGGGTATCTTCTAATTCTGTCTGATTGGTCTGATTGGAATTATTTGCACAGGAAGAGAGAGGTTTGTTGGCTAGAAAATATTTAACGACTTGATCACACCCTAAGCCCTAACCATGCCCATAGCTCCACTCTTCAAACATAACGTCACCTTTCAAGGCTCAATTTACTTGCATTTGCTGTTCTTCTACCTAAGACGCCCTTTTAAACATCCTTTCTGAATGGGTAAATTCCCAAACTCCATCCTTCAAGAACTTTTCTTGATAAATAATTACGGTGTCCCTGCTAAGTTCCTACGAAACAGAAATGCTGTCCTCTCTGTCTCTGGTCAGGTACAGCACACTGAAAACATGTAACATATCTAGCAAATGGAAAACCACAGTAACTGTAGTTCATTTTTACTTTGTAAAAATGATCTCAGATCGTCTTTGTAACCTAGAAGCATAGTTCTTCCATCACCACCCATTACCCACGAAGGTAATCAGGACAAAGAGATGCTGCAATAACTTACCTAAGGCTGTGCTACCCGTAAGCAGAGAAATAAATGTGAGTGGCTTCAGAAGTTAAATACTTAACGCAAATGCCAGGGTAGGTGTGATGCAACTGACCATTTGCTTGCCATAGGGACACAGAGCATGAGGCTGCTTTCCAGCATACAGACTGCCCACAGAAAAACAGTGATAATTCAGAAACTAATTACAAAACGGTAGCCTCTGTGAAATACACCTTTAAAACATGGTTGGCGTTGCTCACAGCCAATATCAACTGGTGTGGGCAGGGATAGGAGCATGAATAAGCTAGTACCTGACCCCAAGGATCCCTTCGATCCTGCGAGGACAATAAAATAGCATTGCATACACCTCATGACACAGCCCAATTTGGAGGCAACTCTTTCTCCTTGAATCAAAAAGATGTCCTTCAAACGGAATCATAAATTAGCCCACTCTACCCAGACTATCCAGTTCTAGATCAACACTGATTCTTACCATTAATTTCAGCTCCCTCTTCCCCAATGAATCGTGCGGAAAGTCTTTTGATTTACAGACCTTTGTGTGAGGCTGTCTGCCTCTTCACTTCGTAATAATACAAAAGAAAGAAATGCGGGAGGGGAAACAGCATCCTGGTCCACAAATGGGGAGGGGACGGAAGGGGAGATCAGTCTTTAAAAGGAACAAATTCCTGGGTTCAGGGTTGCTGGCTAGCATCAAATGGTGCTGGAAATCACAGTGTTCTGCTAATTCCCTTATACTTGCATTCCTGCATATGGGTGGGGGGAAGGCTGATTGCTGTGACTATCGAACTAATTGAGTGCAAAGTACAGTAAAGGGGAACAAATAGTGTGTATGTGTGTGTGTGTGTGTGTGTGCCCGTGTTTTTAATTATGAAAACACAATAAACAGAAGCCTGAATAATTCAGACGGCTCGAATTTACATCTCAGGAGTTTTAAGGACAAGGTAAAATGTTCATCATTTTAGCTAAAAGAGCTGGATGCAAAATGAAACTCATGGTCTGTGAGATGGCTCAGCGGGTAAAGATGCCGGATGGCAGGATTGGCACCCTGTGTTCGATTCCCGTGAGCCACCCTGTAGAAAGAAAGCTGCTTCCATTTGTGCTCTGACCTCCGCAGGCATGTGTGGCACAAATACACCTGTAGATATGCACAAATTAACAAAGTTCAAAGTGAAAAGAATGCTCCACTGTGTTCCCAAGCAAGTAAAGTTGTCTGTATACGTATAAATAAGTATGGATTCTTTAAATCCAACAGTCAAAACGTTCATAGCAATCTTTGCATGGTAAAATTAAAAAGGAATATTTATTTACTATCTTATCATAGTTGTATCTTACAAGTACTTTACAGTGAGCATGTATGGACGCCTTTAAAATTGGAAAGTACCTATTTGAAAGTGCATGCAATGACATTTAAAATAAATTGGCAAAGAAATTAATCTTAGATTAAAACATAGAAATTTATTTGTCCATGTTTTAGCATCAACAGCTTCATATTACAGAGCAAAAATCCTTCTCATGTGTTTGGGAAGCCCAAAGGAGAGAAAGAAGCCTGGCAAGTACAGGTTTTTGTGCAATCCCAGGACACACACTGGGGGCTGGCAGGAGGCTCAGTGCAGGACAGTTCTAGTTTCTAGGGTTAGGTCTCTCCAAACCTGCTGGGCTTCTGAGTTGACATCACAGTCAGGGAAACCCTACCTGAGTCTGGACTCTGCACTTCGGAATCAGGAACTTGGGGGTAAACAACCTCTAACATCTATCTATTCCAGTTCAGAAAGCCGAAGATTCACTAACTTGAATGCCATGGAGTTTGCAGAATCAGAGCTTCTAAAAGCAGGTAATATGCACAATTGCTTCACTCCAGTTCTAAGTAAGAAGTTTCTGTCAACTGCAAGTTAATCGTAGTTAAAATGAGAAGGCATGAGAATGGATGCTTT
This sequence comes from Microtus pennsylvanicus, assembly GCF_037038515.1. Lineage (NCBI taxonomy): Eukaryota > Metazoa > Chordata > Mammalia > Rodentia > Cricetidae > Microtus > Microtus pennsylvanicus. The sequence goes on along the minus strand of NC_134590.1, from coordinate 53,058,878 downwards.
TTTTGTGTGGGCTGCCAAATGGTCTGCCTGGTTTATTGGTTTAGCTTTTGCTTGTCTATACAACTTTTCAGTATCACAATACAATGCTTGTGAAGACTAATAAGTGACCTACATTGGGAAGTAAAATTTACCAAGCCCTGTCACCTCTAGAGAGTGTGAGAGAGAGAGAGAGAGAGAGAGAGAGAGAGAGAGAGAGAGAGAGAGAGAGGTACATAGGGAGAGACAGACAGAGAGATAGAGACTGAGAGGCAGAAAGTTTAATCTACAAATAATTTGATATATTCTAACTATGCAATATGTATCTCCAGAGACAATGATGAGTTATTTATTAATACAAACCTCTTAATAAAAATCACAAGTGTCTGATGAATAAAGCATTAGAAAATATCTGTTATGTAGACTTCACCATAAACAAATGAGAGACTCCACTGTGCAATTTGGGGGACAGGTTAGCACTATGTTGTGATATAAAGGAAAGCAGGGACAGGAGTCCTGAGTACAGAGAACCTGATCCCTCTGTCCAGAACGAAACTGCACAGAACAGGTTGGTGCATCCCCAAATCACATTGTGCATGTTTACCGTGGAAAAGACTAACCCACAAGGGACCCTAATGTTTTAGTGGAAAGGTTATTATCATTCTAGACGCATAGTGGGTGCTTCTGGATTCCTAGTGCTGACCTAGCTCTTGTGAGGCTGAATATGGAGAGGTGATCCTGTTCAGAAGAAATGGTCCATCCAGGCCAGCAGAGCTGTGCTCCCCAGCCCACTCTTGGCATTGCTGCTTAGACAGCCTCACATAGGCAGTGTGGAAGAGGATCGTTTCAATGTTTAGTTGCCTCCACCAAGTTCTAAGATGAAGTGAACTCCAATGGGATGGAATACACATGGTCTCATATATTGGTCAACATTTAATACTTAGCCATGGCTATTCTAAGGGGTAATCATGACCTGGGGCTTGGGGCAGCTATGGGCACTTCATCAAGCCATCGCTCTTCCTCAGGACAATATGTGATTCCTGTGTCATCATCATTAAATAGGCAGTCCTAAGAGCCAGTCCTAAGAGAAAAATTACATACACAGAGGGCACCAAAAACACAATGGGAAATGTCACAGGAAGTTCTGTTTGTGAAGTTAGGTAAGGACAGCAAGCTGAGTTCCGCACTTAACTTACTGAAAGAGCAGAGAACAGGTACATCACTGGCAACACCATAGTTTCATTTAACACCTATTCCACATCAGGCATGTTATAAACGTCTGCCGTTCACAGTGTAAAAGTCAGGCTATGAAACCACGACCCAGGAAAGTTATGGAACTTCCCCACAATTTCACAGAAAATAGGAGACAAACACAAGGCTTCAGGCTAAATATGTTTCATTGTAAGCAATATTAATGTTGAAGTCTCTCTTTTCCAAGAAATGGGCAAAGGCCTGGTGGCAATAATAATAATAATAATAATAATAATAATAATAATGAACTATTATGCTGTCCTCACCATAAGTTGCACACATACACAAATGCTAAATGTCAATATGATTGGGATAAGTATAAGTATCTCCCCCAGACAAGCACCATATAGTTAGCAAATACAGTGTTATTATAGACCACAGCACCATAAACTGATGTAATTATGCATATTTCCACTTATCACTTCAGGTGAGTTCTTTGGTGGTCCTTGAAGAAAATTCTACAAATACAAAATGACCTAGTAAGTACAATCACTATGGGCCTTAGGTAGACCCGGAGATCCAGGAGAGGAGAAGAGAGGGAGATGGGAAGTGGAGGGAGGGGAGAAGGAGAAAAGGAGGAGTGGAGAAGAGTGGAAGGGGGTACAGGAAGAGAGGAGAAGACCAGAAGTGAAAAGGGGGGAGACTGGGAGAAAGTCATGGCTACATCAAGTAAGACATCCAGGATCATTAACATTATTTTCAATCAGAAATCAGAAGTTTCACAACACATTCACACTGCGCAGGCTCACAGAGATGGATCCCTTTTCTCAGGTCATGCTCTACAGGCAGCGATATCTCCCTGGCTGATGACTCACAGAGCCATCTCCAACTGGAGATTGTGGAAGATTATGAGCAAATTCAGTGTCATCCTAAACACTAGCAAAAAAAAATTAATTTCCTTTGTCAACATGTTATCCACTTACAGTGGGGATGGGCAATATAACTAACTAAACAGGACAGCTTCTTACACTCTTCATGACAAGCAGAGGACACCAGGATCCTGGAAGGTAGACCAATCCATTGGATATCCTCATACCAAAAGGATAAAGTCAGCACAAATTTGATGGGTTTTGTTTTGTTTTGTTTAAGTGTGGGAACAGGAGTTGGGAGGGGATGAGGAGGTAGGTGTAGAAGGAGTTAAGAGGAGCGGAAGGGGTGAATATGATCAAAATACATTATGTGACATTCCCCAAGAATTAATAAAACCATGAAAATGATGATAAAGAAGAGGAGGAGGCGGAGGAGGCAGAAGCAAAAGCAGCAGTAGCTCCCGCCAGCAGCAAATATCGGCGTACAAAGATTCCTCTGAAGCAAATGAAGAAGACACGTGTGAGAGAGAGTGATCAGAATGACCGTGCCTTGAGGGAGATTAAGAAACACCTCTCTGGGAAGGGGACATTTAAATTAATCCTCACACCCTATGTTATGTTCTGGGACCTTAACCTTCCCGTGTGTTTGTTTGCTTGTTGTTTGTTTGAGAAATGAAATTGGTCACCTGTAAAGAAGGCCAGGACACTGGTAAATTCTAACCTACAGTAGGTTTCCGATTAGTGATAGGCTTTTCCGTAGGAGGCTGCTGGTGGCCTAGTCCCCAGAAAGGAGCAAAAGCTGAGATGGAGACACCGAGCAACTGGGCAAATTAACAGATCAGAGAGCAGTCCCTCTGCATGGAAGGGAATGGGTAGGTTGGTCTTAAAGCCTGAGGAGGCTCTTAGATGCCTCGGCTGGGTACAAGGGGGAAACACCAAATATACCCCTGGGCATCTTATGGAGAAGGGATTGTAAGGTGGAGTGGAAGCGACGATGGGGACCATGACATCACCAGGACAAGAAAAGGCCCTCTTCAGAAGGGTCTGTCCACTTTCTCTTTTTAATTGGCAGGCTGAATCTTCAAAGGAGGAGGATGGACTGTGTCGGGGCTGATACAAACGCAGGATCTACCTGCAGATCCCTTAAGAGGGTGAGAGCAGCCACGGGATGCACAGCCAGAACAGAGCTTTCCTGCCTGCGTGAATGTGAGAAGCCAGAAGGCCCCGCCCCTAGAGATTCTAGGATGCTCCTGGGGAGACGTAAGCAGCCTTGTTCTCTCTTCCTTATCTCTTAAGGGAGAACCAGTATGCTTGCATACCCGGCACAGCAGAGGATCAAAGATTCATCTTATCTCTCATCAGAGGCAGACATCTGTGGTCTCTAAGGTAGCCAGGGCGGGCTGCAAGCTTGGGAAGGAAACCTCTTCTCCCACAGAGAACTATAGACTTTAGCTGTAGACACACTGGCTACAGTTTTGGAATGGATTGCTTAGGATAAGAAGAAGCTCAAACATAGGAGTTGTTCCTCCTATTCATCTCCTATTCTTAATTGATTATCTGCAAAGGAATCCCATGCTATGCCAAATTTGAATGCCAGTTTAATCTCTTAATACATAGGACTCCTATGTTGACTCCAATTACCAACCGAGGAACCATCAAAACTAGAGTTCTGTCTTTTCTCATTCTGCTACTGTTTGAATTAACCCAGAGTCGGGCCTGGCAGCCCATACCTATAATCCCAGCACTCAGGATGCTGTAACAGGAAAACTGGTCCAAATTCAAGGTCAGCCCAAGTCTGCATAATGAGTAGCAGACCACCCGGAGCTATACTTTAAGACATTGTCCCGAAAAGCACAATCAACAAACCAGAAAAGGACAACCCAAATATCAGCATTAATAGTCAAGCACTAGAGAGAAAAGTAGACATATTTTAAGCAAAAAAAAAAAAAATACATAAAGCTATCAAATAGCTATGTATAACAGTCTATAGTTTCAGAGACCCTTCTGGTAAAATGAATTCATTAAATATTTTTCTATAGGGCACTTGATTCAGTGTCTTTCCTAATAACCCAGGAATACTTTCCATTCCTGACCTTTTAGATGGTTTCTTAGAATCTTGTTCTACACCCAATTCATATCAGAGTCATGTATGCCCTATGTGGTAGCCACTCACTCCCTAAGCCCCCTCTGAAAGTCAACACATCCTGGCAAGAAAACAAATGCATTGACATTCAAACGTTTATGCGGGTGAACCGAGACTCCCGCTGGTAGATCTAATTTCTAGGGGTGCTGTGGCAGAGAGGACAGAACTCTGAAGCCAAGTGGTAGTCACACGGGTCACCTAAGACAACTGATTTAAACATCTCTTTCCCAGTTTACTTCTCTGCAGAAGTAAAGCAGTTAGCACACCAAGGACTGTCCTGAACAGGGTAAACACACCATAGATGATAGCAGTAATCCTTCCAGCTATCTTTCAGGGTCCCGCCAGCTATCTTTCAGGGTGCTCTTTTTTTACCCATAGTCACCCATGATACCTTCCTAACATCCATCCTGGTGCCTCACTATGCTCATTTGTTCTAAGTCTCATTCTATCGCCCAATTACAAGCTTTGAATGGGTCCAAAAAAAAAAGTATGTTTCCATAGCTTGATACTGTCATTGCCTGAAATAGGGGAATTCTTGAAGGAATAACTGAATGTTAAGTTATTCAGGTGAGCCTATGTTCTGACGGCTACTGGCAGAATTTATCCTAAAAGAAAAAATACTGCTGTGTGGTGGCCCCAATGTGGAGAGGCAGAGGCAGGCGAAGCTCTGAGTTTGAGGCCAATCTGTTTTACAAACAGAGTTAGTTCCAGGACAGCCAAGGCTACACAGAGAAATCCTGTCTGAAAAAAAAAAAAAAAATAACAGCAAAAAAAAAAAAAACCCTCAAAAGTCTAGGTTCAAATAAATGAAAAAACAAAACAAAAACAAAAAACAGAATGCCATAGCACCCAAAAGGGGATGTTTGTAGCTGTTTGCTTTGTTTTGTTTGCTTACTCCCCAAAAGAGTGCTTTGCTCCCCTTCTGAAAAATAAGTTAATGGGGATGGTTGCAATAAAAGGAGACTTACAGCAGCATTATCCACACAATTTAAATTAATTTCTTTCTGAAAACACAAACAAAAAAATGTAAGGGCTCAAATATCTACATCATATTTAAATCCTACTTCATAAATGTGTGTTGATTTCACCTGATAAGAATCTGTGTTGACTGGGAGTTGAAAGATTCCTTTTTTCTTCTTCTTCTTCTTGGCTCCCTACAAATAGTTAGTTTGCAGCAATTTTTTTTAATTAAAAACAGTTCCTGTCGCAAGAAAATGGGGCTGGAGGGGGACCTCGGGAGAAGGAACTCTGTGCGCGCGAGCCCTGGTGTCTGTTTGCTGAGGCCATGTAGGTGGCTTGAAAAAAGAGGAGTTTGGAAGTTCCCATTTTAAAAACTACCCTGATGAAACTGAGCAGTTTCAAAATGGCTGCTCTCACTGACACCCCTTTCCCAATCCTCCGCAACCTCCTCTAGAAAACGTGGGCAGTCCTCCTTTTCTAGCTGAACACTGGGAATATTTCCTATAACGTAGCTCAGGGTATGGCAAGTTTGCCTTCTAAACTCCTAGAGGGAGAGATCACCCAAGTATCACAACATTTTTCTTTTTTCTTATCTATCCAAAGTAGCTACTCTTGCTGTGACCAGGTTCCATCCAAACCAACATGGGTACTGAGCTTTTCTGTGAAAAAGCATGGTCCTACAGCCTGGAACCCTGTGACTAAGTATATACAAATGTAGCTGAAATAAAGGGACAAAGCAAACCCTTCTCCCCTCTCACCATTCCTGGGGAGTTTCAGAGTTGAGCTGAGGAAGGGTGAAAAGCAGTAGATTTGAATTTCAAGGTCTTCAAACATTTCAAAGCATCCATAGTCAATCGTGTAACACTAAACACCATAATTGTAACAAACTCCTCCTGTGAACTGCTTCCCATTGTAGTCACAGTTTTCTCGTTTGCAATAGGATGTATGATGTTGATTAAAATAATAAGGATACTACAGATTACTGTTGTTTTATGTAATTTTGTTAAAATCAGTGCAATAACAATATGAAAAAATAGAGTTCAAAACATCTTCATAACGGAAACATTTTTAACCATTGGCATTAAAGGAACAAGACATTGAAAACTTTTCTGCAAGTACCAAAGAATTGTTGTTAACCCACGTGATGAACTGACTTAAATTCTGCAATAATCCAATATTATCCAACTCATCACTCTAATTCCTAGTACTTAGGACCCTAGGACACCACACCTATATTTTCCTTTCACAGTGTGGACTTCAAGATTTTTTTTAAATGGCTGTTTTTGTTTTTGTTGTAGCTTTTCAAAACAAATCCTAAAGTCTTTTTTTTTTAATCTTGAAGTCTTTAGAAGATATATATATATATATTTTTTTTATGTCCTATCTGATTGGAGTCTCTGCACCATGTTAAATTAAACTATATCACTGTGTGGTCGTGTTCTTCCAAAAGAAATTTGCACTGTGTAACCACTCAAATAAATGGATTTTGGAAGACATGGGGGTCAATTTATGGTAGAGTCCTAAATAGAAAATGTAATCCTTTCCCACTGCTCATGAAAAACAGTGGTACTTAACTCCAAGTTTCTCTTAATTTCCTTTTAGAGTGAGGCAGCTTGGTGGTGGGGATGGGGTGGGGACTTCACACATTTATCCAAATCTCCTAAGGTGTTAATGTGGCAAAGAGATTTTATTTCTTGGTACAGGCATCCGCAGTTAAACTAGATTTGAGTGTTTGCTGTTTACTTTGTGATGGGCTCGTATTCCTTCCTAAAAAGGTTAGGTCCAATCTCTTAAATTCTTGCTTTACCACAAAGATTAGGGAGTTAAATGACCTCATGATAATGAAACAAACGTGGGGGGTGTGGGGTAAAACAGCTCCTCAGGGGGTCCCGGGCCCCTCACAGATGCAGAGTTGTTGTTGTAATTTCAGTGACAAGGTTCTGAAGTTCTCTCTACCCCTCACCCCTTTTATCTCCAGGTTTGCTAGTCAGCAAATGTTAATTGAAGACCTACTTAGTCCGGGAATGGCTTGCCATCCCGGCGCCAGCTGTACCAAGCCTAGCAGGACCCAGACTTTCAAGTTTTCTACAGGAATAGCTGGTTCTTTCACTACCATTTGTAAGTTGGAGCTAAATAGCACACACAGAACACAATGTCTGCAGGCTTCACTCTGCTTCTTGATACTTTCTCGTACTAAGGCAAAACCATTTGGAGTTTTCAAATTCAAGGGAAATGGCAGGCGATTTGCTGGTGAGAAAATCCAGACTCCACCCTCGCTAGTTAAGTGAGGGGCAAGAATGAGATAGAAATAGGACCAACTCCCAACCCAATGCTCTTCAAACCAATACTACCCAGTGTCTGCAGGACGTGGATCTAACTGGAAGAAATGTACACAGGCGAATATTCTGGAGTCAGTCACTCAAGGGGAGAGAGAGCAATGTCCTGTTTCTGCATGAGTTTATCACTAGCTTATTTCCTTTTTTTATTTTTTTGACTTTTTTTTTAAAGAGGGTCATCTTTCTAATTATTTGTTGTAATTTCTTCTTAGCTAAGTAGATGTTCCAAAGAGAACACAAACTTGAGAGAAAAAGAGAAAAGAATCAGGAGCTAATAAAATAGTACTGTACCATGCAGGGAAGAGTGGGAGAAGCAAGAGAGAGAGAAAAAAAGAGGAGACCCCAATGATTGTGTGCCTTGACTGAATTCTAAAAGTGATCGCTAGCCAATTTCGTGTGTGCACAGCTCGGTCTTGCAGTATGCAGTGACTGTGATCAGTTCCTATTCGGGCTGCAGGACAGCTGCATAATAAATAACCAGCACTGGTAAAGCTACCTGTAGCTTTTTTATGCAAAGCTATATTTTTCTCTACCTACATATTATTATTATTATCAAATTTTAATATTTAGCGTGAATACTTAGGTATGCATATATATATTAGAAGCAATTTATGGTTTCTATCCTTTTCATATGCCATGAAAACAAATTTCTTGAACAGATACAAAAGTGTCAATGTAACTGTGTAGAAAATTACTTTTAAAAGACTTAATAGGCAGGAACTTGTATAGAGGTTAAGTCCAGAAACACACTAAAAAAAAAATAGTTTGCAATACTTTGTTGTCAGGACAAATTAAAAACTCAAAGATTTGTCCAAACAAGCTTGCCTCTCCCAGTTCTTCAGCTGCACTAAGAGCAAAATCTTTCAAAGTCATAGCCTGTAATCCAAAAGTTGGAAGTTCCTGGGTTTAGCTCTCAAAAAGATTAATGTGTCGTTTTGGAAAAGCGTACTACTAATGGGTCACTTTCCAAACATCTCAAACATGAAGCAGTGGGGAATCTATTCCATCTTAGGGATTTGTATGGGGACCAGGGAGGAAGGGAGGTTTCCAACTCAAGCTAGCTGTCCTGGGGCTGTGGAAGGGTTCAGAGGCACACAGACCAAGACTAGCTACCACACTTCACCCACAGGAGGGTGAAAGACTCCCTCCACAAGGCCTCAACAACTTTCTAAGTAAGCTGGACACAGGATATCTTTAAACCCTGTCTTCAAGGACTAAGCTCCCATGGCCTATGGTCTCTTTAATTGTTTTTAGAAATAGTCATTCTTAGCAAAAGAGTTGTTCTTGTTTATTCAAAGTTTTATTACAATATTAAGACATTCCCAATCCTCCAAATTCTGAAAGCAGGCTCTGCCAGCAGATAACTTAGACAGGGACTGGAGATTCCAACACACTGCTACACAGATCGAAATTGAAGGTATAAACTGTAACACACACATACAAGCAACACACTGAAGGCACACACACACACACACACACATACACACACACAATCCTGTTTACTGCCAAGAACTCGGCACTTTAAGCATAAGAGTCTACACTGTTCAGGAGTTTCTGGCTTCTAGAAAGAGTCACAGTGCCAGCAATTTTATTTAACATTCATGGTGTATTAACATATAAAGACAATAACAGTGATAAAGACAGCCAGGCTTTAACACACACACACACACACACACACACACACACACACACACACACACACACACACAAGCTCTTGTCCAGCAGTTAACCAATCAGAAAGCAGGTCACATCTTGTTAGCCCTATTCAATACATTAAACATCAGGAATTCTCTATGGCTCCGTAGACAACTCAAAACAAGTGTATTTTGTTTTGTTTTTTTTTTATTTTACCATACGAACTTACTCGAATCCTTCCCCAGAGTTAAAAGTCAACCTTCATTCTAAATACCAACAAAAGCTATTCCCCCAACACATCTGTGGCATGATTCTTCTGGGTATTTGGCCTCTGCAGAGAAAACTCAATTCCCAGAGACTTCTACTTCCTCAAGAGACTTTGACACACCTACAAAAAAACACTTGAACACGGAGTCGAGTCCCAACTTCAGGCAGATGAGCACTAGGCAGCGTGCCTTGCCTCTCAACCAGCCCAGAGAAAAATTAAATATTTAAATTGTGAGCTTGTGAGCAAGAAGCCTGGAGTTGAGCATTTGATTTGGAAAGTTCTAAAGAAGTCCTGGACGGGATCACTGCCTGGGAGGCTCAGTCTCCCTCTCTCAAGGGGTCGATCACAAATGCCTAAAACTCTTGTCTGCTAGAATGGGAAACCAGCTCCTGTCCCAAGATAGAATCTTGGGAGGCACAACCATCAGAGAGAGAGGAGAAAGCAGAGAACCCCCACTGCCTCAATCAACCTGTTTCTGAATTTAACACAGAAACAGGCAAACGTGTGTGTGTGTGTGTGTGTGTGTGTGTGTGTGTGTGTGTGTCCCACCCCACCTCCAGGGAGTTCTGAGAAGTAGGCAGGGCTTCTCTCTAGCCCCTTTTACCTCGATTTTAGTCACTTTGAAAAAGTAAGTATAGGTCAAAACAGACTTCCTCTGGAATTTGCAACTAAATGTATATATTATTACACACAGACACACACAGAAAGAGAGAGAGAGAGAGAGAGAGAGAGAGAGAGAGAGAGAGAGAGAGAGAGAGAGAGAGAGAGATGCAAACATTCACAAATCTCTTGCAATTTATATTTCAACAAACAGGACCATCTCTAAACCTACAAACATCAGAGTTCTGAACAATCTGCATTTCTAGAGACCCCACATGTGAACCAAGTGCTGGCTTGTCTATTTCCAGATTCTAAGATTCCGGCAAAAACTGTCCCCAGCTCCAAGAGTTACTGTCCCTGGAAACCCAGCATTCAAACTCGTGGATTCATCCTGCTGCGCTTTTTTCCACCTATGTGGTAGTAGCTGGTGGGACACTTCCCATAGAATTCGGCCAAGAACCCCAGGAAAAAGCCCATGCACAGCTTTTTCTTTTTTTTAAATCCACAAACACACGCCAAGGTTGGAGAACTTACCTCTGTGCGAGACTGCAGTCTCTTGTTCATCTCGTAGATTCGGTACTCTGGCTGTACCATGTATGGTGTATGTCTCCTATAAAATGGGCCGAAAGGAGAAGAATAGAAGGGGTCATGTGGTGTGCTGGACATCTTGCCTGCTTGTCGAAAATCAAGCTTAACAGAGTATCAGGAACGTCCATGCAGAGCACATGGGCTGTGTTCTTCACAGTACAAAGTAGACGCACGCACACACGCTCACACACACACACGGAGGCAGGCAGGCAGGCAGGCTGAACACACTGGCTGGGAAGTGCTGTGGGAGCCCTCTATAGCGAGAGAGGAGAGGGAGCGAGGAGGGAGGGAGGGAGGGAGCGCGGGAGGGGAGGGAGCGCTGGAGCTCAGAGAGGGAGAGAGCGGAGGTTGGAGGTTGGGAGGGAGGAAGGGAGGAAAGGAGGAAAGGAGGAGGGAGAAGGGGGAGAGGGAGTTGAGAGAGAGAGAGAGGGAGAGAGAGAGAGAGAGAGAGAGAGAGAGAGAGAGAGAGAGAGAGAGAGAGAGAGAGAGAGAGAGGGGCTGGATAGCTAGAGGCACCACTGCTTGTTTTTAAAGAAGCAGTTGGTGAAGAGGTCATTTCCTGTCCACACTGTAGACTAGTTCAAAAATATAATTCTCCTCATAGTCTGACAAGAGGTCTAAGGCTGAGTTTTAATTTTTTTCCCCTCCAGCCAAGACCCAGCACAGCATGATTGCTAAGCTTGTTAGCATAGAGGTGGGTTCATCCCCTGCCTGAGCCTCTCGCCCCTGACCAGCCACACTGTTGTAATGTATCAGAAATAGGATGCCTCCCAAACCCAGTAACACTGGCACTATGGTCCCTCGGAACTGGGCTGGTGATTCACTCCCTTGGGAAGATTCCTCTGGCCTCTCACCTCCCTGCAGAGTTTTGGCTGTACCTGCTGTACTTTGGACAGCCAGCTGTGCCTCAGCACTTTCCTCCCGCCCCCTTACAAACTACCCATATGCCCAGCCCCCTTTCTGTTCTCCCAAAGCCTTAGTCAAGCCCTTTAAAGGTGATTTTAGAGGTCCTACATTCAGGTTGCATGCTCAGTCTTAGGAAAAAGCAGTATCACCCCAACCTGGATGTGGAGCCATTAAAATCCATCCAAGAGGAAATGGGCTTTTATTTCTACAAAAAAATTCCAAAAACAAACAAACAAAAACAGACTGCCCAGTAAGATAGAAAAAGCAAAGGAGAAAACATCCCTTTTTCTCAGAAAATGACCATGGAAAATTCAATTGAGTAAGAAATTGCAGGTTGAATGTATTGTTCCCCAAGCAACATGCCCAACTCTGATGGGGATGAAGTCTTGGCTTCCCAAGAATGGCCAGTTGTGGAAGAAACCTCAGATAGCCCGTGGGAGGGGAGAATTGCTACACAGAATTAGGGGGATCTAGAAAAGCACCCAATTGTGCTGACTTTGGGGTTCACCAGATACATGGCACTTAAACAAAGCCCAGCCCCAGAAAACAGAAAGGCAGAGTCCATACCTAGCTAAGTTGGTGGCATTAAGGGGGAAAAGGGAGCAAGGACCACCAAAAAGCAAGAGAAATATAAGACCTGAATGCAAATGCATGCAAATGAGACATTTCTTCTTTTTAATAAGCAGATTAATTAACTTTCTGCCCCAGTCATGGCTTGGGGTATTTTAGAGTCACCTGTCAATAGGGAATAGGTTAAAAATGTCCCCAGCTTGCTGTCTTGATCAATCTTGTCTCCCACCTACAAGCAAGGCTTGCAGCTTCTACTCCACAGCACAGCCCAGCACAGTCCCTTTACTTGCCAGGATGGGATTAGGCCAGGCATTACTCTAAGGCTGCTCAGAACATGTGTCTGGAGACCCCAAGGCAGGCCAGCATGTGGGGTTTCAGGTTTCATTACAAATCCAAAAGCTGGGCCAAATTTGCTGCAAGGTTTGTCAAAACATACACCCTCCTAAAGAAGAGATTTCAAACAAATTCAGTGTGATTTATGTTTCAGTATGGTGGCCATTGCAAAAGCCAACGGTTCCTTGTGCATAAATTCCCCCAGTAAAGCGTTCCTAGAGTTCAGAGCCTGCCTGGCTTTGTGTTTGCCTCTTCATCTCAGTATGAGGCTCAAAAGCACTCCTGAGTGGTTGCATGCAGCCCAATAGCAAACAAACCCCATCCAGAGGGAGAACTGTGCTCCCAGTGAGGCATGCTTCGCTCTGGGTTGTTCGTGCAAAGCATTCCCATGTATTACTGCAAATATTTTCAGTTCGTACCTAACACTCCTCGTGCAACTTCCCCAGCCTTGCTTCTCTTCTATGGATTTGCAGCTTTGTACCTTCGAGAGCCTTCAAACTGGTCCCCTGCTCACAGATTTACAGTCCTGTCCTTGCTTGCAATCCAGCCTTCTTCCAATTAGAATGTTTAGCATAGAAAACAGAAACCTACCATATCCTATGCTATTGCTTTTAGCATCTCAATGCCGGGAGAAAAATGTCCAGGTTCTCTATATTCATGCTACCCAGGAACTTGGAGCTGGACAAGACCTTCACTTCTCGTTTGTTCATTCTCTCTCATTCATTCATTTGTCCTTTATTAACTATTTACTTGAGATCTTTAATCTTTGCAAGGAAACAATCTTTCCTTCATGTGTGAACATTTACATTTCCATCCCTTCTTTCCCTACAAATACCCATTCACCATTCTACTCAGTTAAATTATCTCCTTCTGCATTAACCGTTTACTATTATGGTATTGGGGGGGGGTGTATATGGTAGTCAGAGGACAACTTTGTGAAGCCAGATCTCTCATCCACATTTACATGGACTATAGGCATCAGAAGCACATAGCTCAAGGTTTCTAAGGCTAGTGCCTTGACCTACTGAGTCTATTCACTGGCCACATAGATTAACCCTTTCTAATTCATTGTTAGCTATTCTACTAACTTTCACAATAGATAGGGATAGATCCAGAATCTATTTCCGTTATTGCCTCTGCTGTGGGAACAATGATAGAGCATAGTTTATAAGATCGCTGCTAAGGATCCATAAGCACAATACTATCAGAACCTTCTCCTATATGCTCAAGCACGGTTATAATCATGGAGTACCTGTTTCCAGCTTTGGTGTTAAAGAACACAGACAATCAGAAGCTGGAAGAGCAAAAAGCCCAACCTATGTAGTGACTGTCAGGGAGATACCTCAGAGAAGAACTGGCCAACATCAGGAGCATCATTTCAAGATGAAGTGCATGCTGTGATGGCAAGAAGTTGAAATGAGGGGTCAGAGGGGTGTGATAGCGCACACCTTTCATCCTAGCACTTGGGAGGCAGAGGCAGGTGGAGCTCTTATTCTGATGCCAGTCTGGTCTACAGAGGGAGTTCCAGGGCTGAACAAAGAGAGAATTTTTTTTTTTAAATCTTCCTTTGGGTGAGCTCTGTCCTTTCTGTATTCTTTCCTCTGAAGACTTCCACATGAAAAGTGACACTAGCCAGTTACTAGAATTTACTCCAATGCGATTCTGTGTTGAAGACTCAGAACTCAGGTAATGAGTAGAATATTCTCAGTTATTGTTACAGTAAATCTGTAGGGCTGATTTGATTGCTCTCCCCATCTTAGAGAAGAGAAAACTGAGGCTGCAGGAAACTACAGAAGTTCTGCAAGAACATGTGGTTAGAGACAAATTCACATACCCTTTGCCTGATTGGTCTTCAGCATTTCCTCATCCTGAGAGTAGTCAATGGCCACTGGGGGAACTTAAAGGGAAAGGGCGAATGAAATGGTGAAAGAAGCAGAGTGATAAGGAGACCCTGGGTGTCGACTTTATTCTTCATCCTGTACACTCTCAGTTCTCCTCGCCCCTCTTCCTATCCTAGATCCTTCTCTTGAAGCCAGGTTTAGCCATTCCCAACCACCTCATGGTCCATAATCTCTAGCCCCTGCTGTGTGCTGACTCGAAAACATCACCTTTCTGCTTGCCTTTGTCCTGTCCTTTCCTTGCCTGCCTCTTGAGTAACCACCTTTGAGTCTGGCCCACAAGTGAAGGAGATCAAGTGCCCACCAACCCTATATTGCAAATAGGAAAATTCAAGAGGTGGTGCCTCCATAGCAACCAAGAATGAGCAAGTACAAGGCCAGGCGACTGCTGTACGGCCCTCAACAATTAAGGCATGCTTATTCACATATTCCTTAACATTTTGAGCACTGACTAAGTTCTAAACATCCTCCCCCAGATATTCTAGGTGCACTAAGTGGCCACCCGACTCTTTCAGCTCAGAACCTAAGCTACAATGAGTAGCTTACTTTTAGTGCACAGGATATTTGCTTTGCCTTCCACTGACATGGTTCCCTGCAGCCTCAAAAGTGAAGGATTTCACCAGGTCCAGTTCTCACCTTCATCTTTCTTCAGAAAACTAGCATCTATGGCAGCTGTTGGTCTCATTCCTGGCTTCATGGCAGCTGGATCTTTCCTGCCTTCCATCCCCCCAGGGTCTTTACCATCCTGGGTCCCAGCTTCTTCTTTGACTGGTCTCTTTCCAGTGTTCATTGACATACTTGCCAGATCCTTCCACCCAGCGCTGCTTTCTTCAGAAAGCCAGTTTTCTCACCCCTCTTCAGGGCTCCCTTTTTGCCTTTGCCATTCCTTACCAGTGCCTGGGCCTTACACTGTTAGTCTGCCCTGTACTCAACACACATTCGGCTAACTGGTACATGCAAGGTGCAGTGGAGATGTGAGGGAAGGGGGAGACCCATAAACTCAATCTCTGCTTTCTAGTAACTAAGCAGGGTGCCAGCAGCAAGCCTAGGGCATCATGGGGCTTTTATTGTTCAAGTCGGGGCTCTTTAGAGTGGAAAAGCAGGCAGGAATACAGTTTTCGAGGCCAAACATTGGAGTTTCACCAGCCAGCCTTGAATCACAGAACCCTACATTTAGCTGTGTGGCGGTGGCACTTAACTGCTCTGTGCTTCAATATTTTTGTCTGTAAAATGGCACCAGCCTATATAACAATCCTATATAACATCTGCCCAAGATGGTAGAAACTAATGAATGTAAGTCGATTGCAACTATATCTGGCATTCACGACATGGTTGTAATCGTTAATATTTTATTAGAAGAGTTTACAAGAATGAGCTAATCACAGAAACAAAGGGAAATTAGCACCGTGGAGCTAGAACAGGAGCTCAGAGAATAGGCTGGAGTGGGAACTGGTCATCAGCGATAGAGATGGACCAGAAAAAAAAAAACGAGGGCATCATACGACATGCATCTTCTAGTTTATAAATGAGAATGAGTAGCAATCCATCTGACTACATGAATCAAGGAGGGCTTCACAATGAAGGTGACACTTGTGGTCCTCCTTGAGGATCTTTTAGAGGGGACAAAGCAGAAAGGCTGAGAAGTATCACAGCCAACAGAAGAGACACTGTGCAAGCAAACAGGCTTGACATCAAAGATGACAGGCAACCGGGAAGAAGAGGAAATAAATGGTAGGAGGTGAATCTAATTCTAAGTGATCATGAATTAGAGAGGGGAGTCAGGGAGTGGAGGGAAAGAGGTGGAAATGTAAGGAGAGTACTCAGGCATAAAACTCCCAAAATGCAAATTATAAAAATAATACTTCAATGATTAAAAAAGAAATGAAGCCAATGTTAGAATAGCATCCATGGTAAGCACATTGTGACTTAACTGCTGGTTAACCCATGTATGTCAGTATTCTCCATCAGAAGAAGTGCAGTACTACATGCTAAAAGGAGGCTCATTAAATTGGCTTCCATGGTGTGGTCCAGGCAGTCCAACAATGGCTATCTCTCCAGGAAGGTAGAAAACTTGGTAGTTGTTCATTCTGTAAGGCTATGTGCCTCGGAAGTCCCAAACTATAGCTAAAGGCCTCGAGTATTCCCAGAGAGCTACTTGCCAGAAGCCCAAAGAAGCTGATTCTCCAATCAACAAAGGTATGAGAAGCAGCAACAATGTATTAGCAAGAGCAAAGGTCAAGATGATGCTGGGATGGGATAAATTTGGACTAGCTGAACATAGCGGACAATGAGGAAGAATGGGAACTCAAGAACAATCGCAGTGGGTTTTTGATCCTACTGCACATACTGGCTTTGGGGGAGCCTAGGCAGTTTGGATGCTCACAGGTCAGGGAACCCTGATTGCTCTTTGAGCAGATGAGGGAGGGTGACTTGATCGGGGGAGGGGGAGGGAAATGGGAGGCGGTGGCGGGGAGGAAGCAGAAATCCTTAATAAATAAATAAATTAATTTAAAAAATAAATAAAATTAGGGCTTTTCTTTTTGTTTAAAAAAAAAAAGATGATGCTGTGATGGGGGGCTTTCCTTCTTCCAGCTACCAGAGGTGCTACTCACATTTAGGGTGGGTATTTCTCATAGCAATTGAGACAATTAAGTCAATCCTGTTCCCCAAAACATGCCAAAGGCCAACTAGATGTATGCAATCCCTCAAGTTGACCATTAAACTATCACAGTCCAGAATGTCAACACAACTGTTTTTCTCAAGCAATTTGATTTATCGATGGAGAGTAGATTAATTCAGACAGACTCCAGAACCGAGCTGGTTGTGGGATGTTGATTTCATCCACCAATAGAATCCCCAGCATGCATGAAACTTCTCTGTGGTAATGAATCTTAATACTCAGCTCCACACATTTGCAGTCACTATGGAAACCCTTCTGGATGTGTCTACAAGGCTGCTTCCAAAAAGATTAGCGGAAAAGGAAAGATCCACCCAAAGTGGATGGGACCCATGGGTTGGATTCCTGGACTGAATCAGAGGAGACAAGGCCCTGAGCACAGCGTTCATTGTGCTCTGCTTCCTGGCTTCAGGTGCAATATGATCAGCCAACTTATATTCTAGCTACCATGATTTCTCTGCCAAGAAGGAATATATTCTTTTATTTTATAATCCAAACAAACCAATCTTCATTAAGTTGATTCTTGGGGATTTGAGGCTGGTTTTGCTTATTTATTGTGTTGCTTTTTTATTTCTTTCTTTTTACAAGTATTTCATCAAGAAAAGAAACTAAAGTCCTCTCTCAGCGCATGAAACAGAGACTTCAAGGGCTCCCTCATTGCTTTTGGATGATGCCTGTTAAAAGGCTCTTTGGCGCTATAAATTCGAGAGGTAATTTTTGCAACAGCTTCGCTGGTTGCTATGCAGCCCTGGGAAATACACAGTCGACCTGGAACTTAAGGAGGGTGTTGCTGGGTCACAGTCAAAGAGCTTGGAACTCTCTCAGCCCTGAAGTTGAAGAAGTGTTTGGATATCATTTTCTTTGACGATCCCTACTGCTCTCTAATGTCTCTTTCACTAAAAGGAAAATCTAACAAATACTCATAATGACTAAGAAAGCCCATAATCAGCAAAGATAGCTGAGTTCTGAAGAACTGGTAGTCAAATCCAAGACTGGATCATTCAACACAGAGGTAACCTTCAACCAGCTGAACATCTGTAAAGTGCCTCTTCTTTCTAACTTGAAAGAATTTGCTAGCTGGGTCTCCTCTCTCTGACTCCATGACATCTGTCCCTCCTCTACCTTCCAGCCATGTCAGTGCTGCCCTGATCCCATCCACTTACCACAGCACTTCTGATACTTCATGTTGGGATATAACAAACTCTCTCCTTTCGACCCTAAAACTGTCTATCTGTTGAATGGCTAGATTTTCTACAGTCTTAAGATGTTCTTAGCTAAGGGTATTTCTCCTTTGGAAAGGCCATCCCTGGCCAACTATCTGAATAACCTACTTCTATTCCATCACACCCTGTCTACATTGCTGTTCATTGTATTCACATCTGTCCTTGCTCTTGTGCACCGCCAGGTTGGCCTGCAGGTCGCACATGGGCCCACTAAGTGCTCTTAATGTTCCACATGAGGCTAGGCATGCGTGGGGGTGCTCGGTGTATTTTTGTACATTAAATGGTTGAAAGTTTACCAGAATGAAATGTAGGAATTGTCCTAACAAATTACAACACTAATCTGGGGCACAGGCTGGATTGTGTAAAATCCATAGCAGGGATGTGTAAAATCTCGTTTTAAATTATTTACTTATTTGTGAAGAATAGATTTGTTGAGTACTTATTACAAGTCAGATGGGATGTTATATATTGAGAAAAAAAAAGAGTGACGGCAAATGTGATAACTTGAAGGTTTGTCTGGGCTAAGGGACACTCAGAGGATGAGGCTGCCTATTGCCAAGACTGAGGATCTTAGTTCAACCCCCATCCCCTGCATGGTGGAAGGAGAGGATCCATTTCTGTAAACTGTCCTCTAATCTCCACATGAACATCGTGGCATAAGCACACCCGTACACAAAATGTAATAAGTAACTAAACATATAAATAAGTTTTAAAGAGTTAGTTAAAGCCCAGGAACCCATGTAAAGGGAAGGATAGAACTGATTCTACAAAGTTGTCATCTGTCCTCCATACATGTGCTTTGGTGTATGGACCTGTCCACATACAAACACACACACACACACACACACACACACACACAAAGACATGCAAAGTTAAATTAAAATTTTTCAAAAAGATCTCTGTTCAGGATCCCTTTTTCTAGAACACTGTTTGCCATGGGGAATCCTTTAGAATCCTGAAAGATCCAATACTGTGGCTAAGACTGCTGTAATCTCCTTCTGACCTATAGGGGACCATATGGCCAGTGCAAAAGCTTCTCCATTCTTAGTCTAGCATTGTCCCTTCCTTGCTGTATTAATTAGGTTAAGTCACATCCCTGATGTTACCTTTAGTCAATCTCTTTGTAAAATACAGATAGCAGTGTTCATTACTTATAAAAAAATTATTCATTTTATATACCAACTACAGTCCCTCCTTCCTCCCCTCCTCCCATCTGTCAGATGTCACCAACTCCACATTTGACGAGGGGCTAATATCTAAAATATATAAAGAACTCAAGAAACTAGTTTTAAAAATGGGGTACAGGTCTAAAGAATGAATTCTTAACAGAAGAATCTCAAATGGCCCAAAGACATCTAAGGAATTACTCAGCATCCTACCTACCTCCCCAAACTCATCCCCCATCCACTACTCAGAAAGGATAAAGCCTCCCATGGGCAGCCAACAAAGCCTGGCACATTCAGTTGAGGCAAAACCAAGCCCTTCCCCACTACATAAAGGCTGAGCAAGGTATCCATACCTAGGGAATGGGTTCCAAAAAGCCAGCTCATGCACCAGGAAAAGATCCTGGTCACATTACCGGGGATCCTACAAACAGAACAGGCTACCCAACTGTCATTCACATGCAGAGAGTCTTGTTTGGTCCCCTGCCTGCTCATTTGAAATCTCCTGAAACTGAAAATCTTCTATAAAGCAGAGGACACTATCAATAAGACAAAAACTGTAGCCTACAGAATGGGAAAAGATTGTCATCAACCCCACATCTGACAGAGGGTTAATCTCTAAAATATATAAAGAACTCAAAAAACTATGCACAAAAAACCCCAAATAATCCAATTTAAAAATGGGGTACAGATCTAAACAGAGAATTCTTTTTTTTTAATTTTTTAAATTTATTTATTTATTAAAGATTTCTGTCTCTTCCCCACCACCGCCTCCCATTTCCCTCCCCCTCCCCCAATCAAGTCTCCCTTCCTCCACAGCCCAAAGAGCAATCAGAGTTCCCTGCCCTGTGGAAAGTCCAAGGAACCCCCACCTCCATCCAGTTCTAGTAAGATAAGCATCCAAACTGCCTAGGCTCCTACAAAGCCAGTACGTGCAGTAGGATCAGAAACCCATTGCCATTGTTCTTGAGTTCTCAGCAGACCAGTGGGAAGTACTCTACAACACATGGGCACAGGAGACCACTTCCTACGTATAACCCCAGTAGCACAGACATTAAGGACCTCATTGAATAAATGGAACCTCCTGAGACTGAGAAGCTTCTATAAAGCAAAGGACACTGTCGCTAAGACACAAAGGCAACCCACTGACTGGAAGAAGATCTTTACCAACCCCGCAACTGACAAAGGTCTGATCTCCAAAATATATAAAGATCTCAAGAAACTAGACCGTAAACAGAGAATTCTTAATGGAAAAATCTCAAATGGCCAAAGACATTTAGGGAATTGTTCAACATCATTATCATCAGGGAAATGCAAATCAAAACTACTCTGAGATACCATCTTACACCTGTAAGAATGACTAAGATCAAAAACACTGATGACAGCCTGTGTTGGAGAGGATGTGGAGTAAAGGAAACACTCCTCCACCGCTAGTAGGAGTGAAAACTTGTACAGCCACTGTGGAAATCAGTATGGTGGTTTCTCAGAAAATTAGGAATCAATCTACCTCTAGACCCAGCAATACCGCTCTTGGGCATATACCCAAAGAATGTTCAATCATGCCACCAGAACACTTTCTCAACTACATTCATAACAGCAATATTCATAATAATCAGAACCTGGAGACAACCTAGATGCCCCTCAATGGATAAAGTAAATATGGTACATTTACACAATGGATTATTCCTCAGCTGTAAAAAAACAATGACATCATGGAATTTGCAGGCAAATGGATGGAACTAGAAAAAAATCATTTTGAGTGAGGTAGCCCAGACCCAGAAAGATAAACACAGTATGTACTCACTCATAAGTGGATACTAGATGTAAATCAAAGGATAACTAGACAACAATCCACAGCTCCAGAAAAATGAGGTAACAAGGAGGACACTAGGAGCAGTGTTCATTTAATACAGAAATCAGATAATCAGATAATTGTTTCTGGTTCATAGTGATAAGTAGCTGTTGTGAAGTGTCAGATGCTTTTCTACGCACTTTATAAATATTAACTCACAGAATCCTATAAAAATCCCATATGAAAATAAAAGAGAGAGTTACTGTTTTTATTTTCAAGATTAGGAAACATCACCATGGACAGGTTAGGGGACCTGTTGAGGTTGCACAGGTAATTATGGGTAGAATGAGAAGTAAACCAGGACAGGCTGGCTCCTTTCTGTTTCATGCTGTTGATCAAGACAGCCCACATCCAGTGTGTAGTAATAGGGGCGACGGCGGGGCTGCGTCCCCAGCACCCCGCCCGCACGGCTAGCTTTACCCGAAATAATTACACGGAAACTGTATTCTTTTAAAAACTGCTTGGCCTTTAGCTCTAGCCCTTACTGGCTAATTCTGATATCCCAATCAACCCATCTCTAATAATCTGTGAGCACCGGTCTTACCGGGAAGATTCTAGCCCAAGTCCATCCTGGGTCGGAGCTGGGGCATGGCGTCTCTCTGAAGCGTCTGCTCCGGAGAGGAGAGCTACGGAGTCTGACCTCACTTCCTCTTCCTCCCAGAGTTCTGTTCTGTCTACTCCTCCCATCTATCTTCTAACCAATGAGATGGGCCAAGGCAGTTCCTTTATTTTAACCAATGACCTTCCTCCATCACCAGTGTCTGTATCCACATTCAATTGCGAGCTGCTAGGGAACAGGCCTGTTCAAGTACATGGTTAACAGGTGTACAACATATCTTATTCATAAGGGAAGAAAGTGTGTAGCAGGAGAATAAAGACAGGGTTTTTCCCAAGACTCTTGCTTATAAGTAAAAGAAATATTGCCCTAAATGTTCCAAACAAAAAGAAGTAAAGAGATTTACTAACGTAATTGGAAAAGTCATAAGCACATGGATTCAGGTATAGGAGGATCTAGGGTTCCAAACTATGTTCTATTGATCCTGTGGCTGTATCACGAATTTTGTCGTTTTGGTAACCATGGGCTCAGCTAGGATTGCAAATTCCTGAGTTAGTAGTTATTTTTTTTTTTAAGAAAACCCTTTACTGTCTGCCTAATAGTTACTATACAAATGTGAAGTCTGAGACTTTAAATGAATTTACATCTAGGGAGCCTCCCAACAGCTCTTTCAAGTTAGGTGTGGATAAAGGGTTAGCACATACAATCCACAATCCTGGTGCTCACATAGATAAGATCTATGACAGTAGGCTATGTGCATGCAATTAAATCCTGTAGATCCTCTTCCCACAAACTGCTACCTCTTTCACATACACACCCAGCCATGCATGCCCTCGTATGGAATACAGTAGATGGCAAGTGAGTAAATGGTCACATTTCTGACCATTACCAGTTTCATTCTAACACATAAACCTGAGCATTGTATTGTGTAATTTCCTTCCCTTGTGCTGTTTTACCTGGCCTCACTTTTAAGACAAAGAATCAAACAACAAAAAAACTGTATGCTCTTCTTTCTTTCTATTTTTATTAATAAAATTCATTAAATTTATTTTACATCTTGACCTCAGTTTCCCCTTCCTCCTTTCCTCCCATTCCCTCCCCATACCTCCCCTCTGTCCACCCAATCCCCTCCTCCTTGGTTTCTGTTCAGAAAGGGGCAGGAGAGCATGGAATATCAAGTTGCAGTAGGACTGAGTTCCTCTCTTTGTCTTAAGGCTTGACAAGGCAACCTAGTATGAGAATAGATATCCAAGAGCCAGTATTAGGGACAGCCCCTGCTCCTTCTGCTAGGAGTCCTGAAAGTAGACAAGGCTATAGAATTGTCAATCATAGTGTAGAGGGCCTGAGTTAGTACCATGAAGGTACTCTGGCTGTCGGTACAGACTCTGTGAGTTCTTACTAGTCCAGGTCAGTTGTTTCTGTGGATTAATTTGTGATGTCCTTGACTCCCAGCAATACAAATCTTGGTCAAATATTTAAAGAATCCACAATAATACCACAAGGACATTTGCTTAACTATGTCCAAAGCAACATTATTTTCCTCCCTCTCTTCAGCAGGATTTCCCAAGATGGGCCCAATGCTTGGCTACATCTGTTTCCATTCATTACTGGATAAAGACTCTCTAATGACGACTGTAATAGTCACCAATATAGGAGTAAAGCAGAATATTGTTAGGCATCATTTTCTGACATATTTCCTCTCCAATCATGTTTGGTTCTACCCTAGGTCTCTGGCTGTCCAGCTCTGTGTCCTGGTCCTCCAGCAGTGTCAGGGGTGGGCTCATTCTCATGGGCTGGGTCTGAGGCTGGGCTAGAGCCCCAGCCCCTCTATTGGAAGTCCTGCCCAGTCACAAGAGATGGCCTGGCCTCATTTTTAGCAGCTCCAATTGCCTTCATTTGCCACAGTCACATGCTTCTTGACTCCCTCACACTGTTAGAGAGCTACACAGAAAGACTTTGGGATTTGCTTCTAACTCCAGGCTCCTGAAGACATTTGATGTGCCCAGGAATAATAACGCTCTGCTCGGTTTCCCAAATCCCACCAAGAACCAACTTGAAACTGGACAACTTTAGAACGAAGGAGCCCTTGTGTTGATGCCTGTTGGAAACTGAGTTTATTATTTGGACTGACACCTGAAGTGTCTGTGTGTGTGTGTTTCTTTCATAACAGTCCTATCTTAGTCCAAGATCAAACAATGTATTTTGAAAAATAACTGTACATAATGGTACACTTCCCAGAACTGGCCAGGTTGGCGCTTGCCGCCGCCTTTGAAGAGCTGCGAGGCTGAGGTAGGGAAGACGCCGCCTGTTCCTGAAAACGGCACTTACTGTCACGACTGTGTGCTGGGGACAAGCCATTTATCCACGGCTTTCATCTGGCCACTTCTTGCTTTTGACAAATTTTGTTTTCTGAGTGGACTGTCCTTAACATAGGCATAGTTTTTAAGTGGTGTGGGAATGACTGCCACAAACAAACCTTAACTGTCTTAACTGTCCCTTTCTCTAGATGTTCCCATTGTTTCCATTTTTTCCCCCAAATCACGTACCCTGGAGTGAATATTCTTAGATTGTTTTGTGCATCTACATACATCTATAAAAAAAGTCCTGAAAAGCAGTATCATTTTTAAGCAATGGATAGGCAAATGCAAGGTGTTTGATACGTGCTGCCCAATGGCCTTGCAAATAGTCTGCCTCACTACTCCCTACCAGCTTTTCATCTGTATTTCAGCTTCACATTGGCAAACATAATACATACTTCTGAAGGAAACTGGCACAATGCTTAGAGGTACAAAAAAAAATTACTAAATGGACCTGGATTTCTCTGCTGCATGAGTTGAGCAAAAAGACCCCACAGTTAATTTCCTGTATGTGGGAAACCATCCCGTCAAGTCGCCCAACTGTGAGGTGGCAGAAGGAAGTACCTGGGTGGATGTGCAGTGCTGTGTCTGTCTTCTGTGTTTTCACGATCACCAGTGATAGGACAAGTATCTGGCGTTTATGGGACATACATACTACTTTTTTTCTTGCTTCCTTTTTTTGCTTGTTTGTTTTGTTTTGTTTTTTTGTTTTTCGAGACAGGGTTTACCTCTTTAGCCCTGCCTGATTTGAAACTCACTCTGTAGACCTGACTGGCCTCAAACTCCCAGAGATCCATGATCCACTTGCTACTGCTTACCGAGTACTGGGATTAAAGGCGTGCGCCATCACCACCTGGTGGTATTTCCCTTTCTTTCTTTCTTTCTTTCTTTCTTTCTTTCTTTCTTTCTTTCTTTCTTTCTTCTTTCTTTCTTTCCCTTCCTTCCTTCCTTCCTTCCTTCCTTCCTTCCTTCCTTCCTTCCTTCCTTCCTTCCTTCCTTTCTTTCTTTCTTTCTCTCTCTCTTTCTCTCTTTCTTTAATCCTCCCTTCCTTTCTTCTGATGTAGGTTTTCCTTGATTCTCTGATCCAGAACATAACGTTTTTTGATTCTTTAACTGGACAAGAAATCTTTAGCCTTTTATGTAGAAACAAACACCCACACAGCGCCTCCTGCTTTTAGCACCACATGGCAAACTAGGTTGAGATGAATTTATTGATATCTATCAAACAATTCAACATGTGTGGCATGCTGGGAGATATGTTATCAGACACAAGCTCATTTCCAAATAGATCAATATTTACATCCACAGTAGTTTGCATGCTCAGTTCAGTTCTTCAAACTTTTGTTGTCATCCTGGTGTGTCAGGTACTGAGCAAGCGCTGGTGATTGTGATGATGGATGTGTATGAGTACATTTTCATGTGTGTGCAGCTGTTCATAGACACATATGCAGGTGCAGCTGGAAGTCAGGGCTCAACATCAGCTATTTTCCTGGGCTGCTCTCTACATTTTAAAATAAGTATGTGTGTGTGTTGGGGCATGCACATATGTGAGTACAGGCTCCAGTGGAATCCAGAAGAGTAGAATGAATCTCCTGGGGTTGGAGTTACAGTTGCATATGGATGCTGGATACCAGATTCAGGTCCTTTGCAAGAGCAGGGAGTGTTCTTAACATCTGAGCTATCTCTCCCAGCCTCTCCACCTTATGTTGAGGGAATG
This sequence comes from Microtus pennsylvanicus, assembly GCF_037038515.1. Classification (NCBI taxonomy): domain Eukaryota; kingdom Metazoa; phylum Chordata; class Mammalia; order Rodentia; family Cricetidae; genus Microtus; species Microtus pennsylvanicus. The sequence continues at coordinate 53,033,060 of NC_134590.1, read as the reverse complement.
GTCTCACAACAGGTTTGCTTATTCAGCTGCTCAGCCTGCCCAGCCAGCTTCAGAGATTCTCTTGTGTCTGCCTTCTAGCGCAGGGCATTGTCCTACACTTTTTATATGGGTGCTGGGAATGTGGACTGCGGTTGTTGAGGGAGGCTGCTAGTTCATTTCCTGACCATCCTGACTCAAAAGAATCACACAGAAACTATATTATTTGAAATACTCTTTGGCCAGTAGAGTCCAGCATCTCTCTCTGGTGGGGTTACATGGTTTCTCCCTGACTCTGCCTACTGTCTCTCTATATCTGTTCCAGCCTGGTTTTACTCTGTTAAGCTATTGGCCAAAAGCAGATTTATTCATTAATAGTGGATGCCATACAGAACTTTACCTGGTAAGCCACAGCAATGTGGCCATACATAGGTTAATGGAGATCGTTTAGTATGGGATATAAGAGCTAGCTAAAAATATGCTTAAGCTATTGCCCAAACAGTATTGCAAATCATATATTTTCTGTGTTATTATTATTATCTCAGGTCTGGACAGCAGGGAATGAATGCACAGTCCCTGCCGACACGTGGTTTTCATGCTTGTGTGACAAGCACTGATGAAACTATCTTTCTAGTCTGTGATAATTCACTTTATGTGGCAGTTTGACTGTACCACATACATAGATGTTTGGTCAAACATTACTCTGGATATGCCCATGAAGATTGTTCTGAAGATTAGTGTTTGAACAGAAAGGCAGAATGAAATAGATGGTGGGGATTAATGCTGCATTGCCTGGGGGACCTATAATGGCCTCCTTGAGCCTATTGTCAAGCCGACAATGTTTAGACCCACCTGCCACCCTATCATTGCACTCAGGTCCCAACGGGCCTACAAAGATAAGCCACAAATGACAGCTCACAGAGGGATGAGTTATATTTCTGAAGAACGACTTGAATTTTCTGATTTACAAAATCAGAGAAATCAAGGAAGCATATTTAGGATGTACAGAAATGGGGTGGAATAATATGGAAGAAACATAAATTTGTCGATGCTGGCTTGTCAAGCAAGGTTCTACACTTCATGCTGCAGATCAGGAATTAGAACGGTTTTGCTCACTTGCTTGTTTGAAACATGTAGCAAACATTGGTGCACCAGAAGCAAGATAGAACTACCAGACATATCCTGAAGTAGTTATGCACTGGCTAGTTCTTACTATCAACTTGATACAACTACATCACCTGGAAGGAGGGAACTCAGGTAAGAATTGCCTCCACCAGATTGGCTTGTGGGAATTTCTGTGGGGCAGTATCTTGATTGATAATTGATGTAGGCAGAACTAGCCCACTGTGAGTAGGACCATTCCTATCACTGTGCTCCTGTTATACTTAAGAGTGTTCTATGAACATAGCCATTAAATAACATTTCTCTGTTCTTTTTGCTTGAGTTCCTGCCTTAAGTTCCTGCTGTCATTCTGTCAAGGATGGACTGTAACCTGCTAACTAAAATAAACTCTTTCTCCCCCTAAGTAGCTCATGGTGAGAATGTTTTATCAGAGCCATAGAAAGCCAACTAGAAGAGGGATACTGTTTGGGTCCTAGGCTGACCCCTACAGGTGAGTCAGCAGCACAAATCCTTTGAATTTGAGAGCAAGGCCTTTGTCATCTATGGATAGTTAGTCTCTTTTGAGGAGCAGTTCTTGGCCTTCTACTGGATCTTCACACAAGTCAGACCCTGGATTTCTAAATTACCATGCAAGCTGAGCTACCCATCATTAATCAAATGTTTGACCTATCAAGGCTAAATGAAGGCATGCACAGCAACACTCGGTCATTAAAAGTAGTTGTACATACATATTGAATCTCAATAGACGCCAACACTTAAAAAAAATGTGTGTGGGGAGAATAGAAGCCATTATGTTAAGCAAACAAACTAAGCACATAAAGACAAACATTCCAAATTCTCTTTCATCTGTGAAAGCAAAAATAAATCAGTCTCAGAATTTGAGAAAGTAGACAGAATTCATAAAGATTAGGAAGGGGAGAGCAGAAAAGAAGATAGAACAATGTTTAAAGATATGCAAATAGAAAGGAGTAGTAAGTTCTATGGTTCTGCTGCTTAGCACAGGACCATAGCTTAGGAATAACCTTACCTATTTATGATTAACTAGATGAAGGAAAACTCAGTCTACAGACATCTTCACTGAAAAAATCTTAAGGAAGCTAATTACTTAGATTTTTTTCATCATTTTACATTGCCATCCATGTATCAGAATTTATGTTCTTCATAAAATGTGGCATTATCATGTATAAATTTAAAAGAAAAAATTAACCAGAGAAATCTAAATGCCCAGTGGCTCTCATTTTTGCTATGCTGTCTCTTTTCCTCCTAGATTTGCCCTATGTTCTCATGATGAATCCCTACAATCAGTTGACAAGAAGAAAGGAAGAGTGTGTTTTAAAATGGATCTACAGGTTATACGGGTGTCAATAAATGTGGGCAGCCTTTTTGATTCATCCCTGAAAGATAGTGGTAGAGGGAGATCCTTCCAATGGGTAGAATTTCAATTGGTGCATCTGACTTTTACTTTGCCTACAAGAAGAAATGGCTAACCATGTGATTATATGTTAATTCATGGGCTGCAGCAAATTATTTGTCTAGGATGACCAGGAATTTGGGGAGAATATGTTAAGAAAACAGTTAACAAGAAAATTTGGAGAAGAAATCTGTAGACTGTCTTCTCCAAACAGACAAAAACAATGATGATATTTTTTTCTTGTGGTCATGTTCATCAAAAGATGACATCATGAGGAAAGAGTGGATAACCCAATCTCTGAATATCAAGGATTTTCCTTCCCCAGGCAAACCTGTCATTCCTCAATAAGATTATGAAAAAAATTGTTATGGAGTCAGAGACAGAGCTTATTCCTGGTCTGAGCACCATGGTTGTCCACTCAAGAGAGTCAACCTGGCTGAGAATGCTGTTGATTATTTAATCTCCCAGCAGCAGAAACCAACAATGAGTCTTCAGAAGGGTACCATTATCTTGAGGTTGGCTCAACTATTTGGTTTAAGGCTAATTAAACTGGACCATCCCCACCATGGAGGAAGTGGTTTTTTGCTTATTTTAATTTCTTTGCATTTGAATTTTCTTTACAGAATGCAATGCTATTGTCAAAATTATCGTGGTATCCCACACAACATTTTATTCTTTATCATTATGGAACACACACACATCACAGACAAAGAAATCTGTTCCTGTCTACCCATGCACATGGAATTCTTGGTTCTTGCTCTGTTTTCTACTATCTAGAAACAGATGGCCTGACAGAATGGTTGACTGGCCTCTGACAACTCAGATACAGTACCAGTTGGGAGACAATATTTTGCAAGGATGGAATAAGGTTCTCAAGAAATCTCTATATACTCCAAATCTACATACTATACAGTGAATCCCAGGAGGCAGAAATAACAGATCTAAGAATTGTAAAACCTGGAAGTATCAGCATTCATTTTACCCCTAGTGACCCATGAGCAAAATATGTGGTTCTAGCTCCCTAGGAGAAATACTTCTCCTGGGAGACACAGTGGTTCCATTGAGCTGGAAGTTAAAGCTTCCACCTGCTGCTTTGGCTCCTTATGCTTTTGAATATGCAGTTAAGGGAGAGATTCTGTGTGAACTGGAGGGACTGATCCTAAAGACCAAGGACAAACTGGGTTGTTATTCCCCAGAAGCAAGGATGAGTGTCTAGGATAAGAGAGATTCCCTAGATGAGCAGTAACCATGATCAGTAATCAAATCAAGGCAGGATTACTGATAGGCAGGAGGCTTCCAGAAAAAAAAAACAGGTTATTTCATCGCACACACAGACACAAATAGCTAAGGTACTTACTGAAGGCAAGAAGAATGTAGATCTGATACTGGGAGAAGGTAGCACCAAGTACCAGATTCAACCATAAAACCAGAGAGTTAAGACTAATTTTCACGAGTACCTCCACATTGTTTTATAATTTGTTTGCATGTGTGCTTATCTGTATTAAGCTGGCATTTGTGTTTTCTTTCTCACCCCATCTTCTCATTGTGTTATATAATATGTTTTGTTATTAAGTCATAGGATTTAAGTATGGCTAATTTTATGCTACAGTATTTATTAAGTTATATGATACAAATAAAAAAAATTAAATGCCACTCAAGAATTTCATTTCCTTTTTTAGGGAAGGAAGTAGTGCACGTTCTAGTTAGGTTCCAGTTGCTGAGATTAAAAACTTACAAACGCCTACTTGGGGAAGAAAAAGGTTGATTACCTCTTTTACTTTTACATTCTCTCACTGAGGTAAGCAAGGATGGGAACTCAAGGGAGGACTTGGATGCAGGAACCCTACCTAGGCTTGCTTGATTTCTTTTTCTTTTTTTTTAAATATTTATTTATTTATTTATTATGTATACAATACTCTGTTGGCGTGTATGCCTGAAGGCCAGAAGTGGGCACCAGACCTCATTACAGATGGTTGTGAGCCCCCTTCTGGTTGCTGGGAATTGAACTCAGGACCTTTGGAAGAGCAGGCAACGCTCTTAACCGCTGAGCCATCTCTCCAGCCCCCTTGCTTGATTTCTTATACTACCCAAGACCACCTGCCCTAGGACAGAAACACTCACAATGGGCTGGACCCTGCTATATTAGTCATTAACCAAAAACAATACTGCACAGACAATTTTTCTATTAAGTTTCCCTCTTCCCAAATGAATTGAGCTTTGTTTCGAGCTCAATTCGAGTTGACAAACCAATACCACCACCTAACCAGCAGAGAATTTTTAGTTACACTCAAAAACGCTTGACAAAATGTTGATCATGTTATTACTTTTATCTGAAGATTTAATATGGTTTGAAAGGTCACAAACCTATGATGAATTTTAAGGGGTAGGAATGTAACTGATGGACATTAGTTTAATGTGCTAAATGACTGGGCTATGCTGATCCCAGATATTTCGTCAAATATTCTGGATGGGATTGTGAAGGTGTTTCTGCTTGGTATTCATTTGAGTGGTAGACTGGCCAGAGCAGATTGTACTGTTTGCTGTCAGTGTGACTCATCCAATTAGTTAGTTGAAAGGCTAAACGCTGACTTTCACTCACGTGTGGGAAGCTTTCTTTTATGAATGTGATCTCAAATTGAATATTGGCTCTTCCTAGGTGATAAGCCCCACAGGTTTAGAACTGAAGCATCAGACTTCTGGGTATTCAAGTTTTAGTTATATGTTGGACAAACCACCAATGTCTTCTATTCTAGATAGAGAGGTAGATATGCTATAGATAGAGAGATAATAGATGATAGATAGATAGATAGATAGATAGATAGATAGATAGATAGATAGATAATTACAGAAGCAGAGAAGTCTCATCATCTGCTGACCGCAAGATGGGCACATAGGATATCCGATGAAGAACGAGGGGAGCTGGTGGGCAAGACTGACTCTGAAGATCTATCACCAGGCTTGAGAGATAGGAGAGATGCTGGTTTCAAGTACTGGGCCTAAAGAGCCTTAAACCAAGAACTGTGATGTTTAAGAGCAGAAGATGAATATTCTAATTTACCCCCCAATAGAGAGCAAATCCACTGCCTTTTGCTTTTTTGGTTTATCTGGGTTCTTATAGAATTGCATGATACTTGCCCTCATAACTAAGGGTTAATATTTTCTATTTGATCTATTGATTCAAATGCTAATGTCTCCTGAAAATTACTCATTCTAGAGAAAATATTTTAGCAGATGGCTGGGCATCCTTTAGCCTAGTCAAGGTGAGATAAAATCAACTATCACAAGGACAAGCCCTTCAGATGGGACATTAGGACTTACCAGCTTCCATAAACACTTCAGTTGATTCTCTCTCCCTCCCTCTCTCACATATATAATTATAACAATACAGGGATATGTCTAGTAAGAGAGACATATAATACACAATTAAACATTGCATTATAATATGATATGAAGGAGAATAAATCAATTAGATTCAAATAAGTACTAATTCAATACTGTCAGATCATAGAAGGCTTAAGAATAAAATGGGTGGGTTCCAATGAGGTAAGACTTTGAAGAATGAGCAGTTTAGAAAATTGATAGAAGGAAACCTGGATAACATTCCAGCCAGAGAAAATGGAATATGAAAAGTCATAAAAACACATTGGCATTGGAGTAGGGGCAGAAACTCTAAGTTCCCAAAGAATCATCAATGCCTAAGAAGTCAGAGCGAAAGGTGGGCTGTATCTCAGTGTTACAGTACTCATTTGGCACACACAAAGTCCTAAAGATCAGTCCATTATATTAGAAGAAATAAAGTGACAAAGCCAAGTAGGTAAGACCACATACATATTTCTAGTATGAACAGGAATGGTATGGAAATTGTATTATTAATATCTATATTATTTTGATAGCAATATTAGTTTGCTTGATGAACATCATGGGCAAATGCCACTTAGGTAGGAAAGAGTTTATTTGGCCTACACTTTTAGAACATAGTGTTTCATTGAGGGAAAGCACTAAATGAACTCAATGCAGTAAGCTGGAACAGAAACCATGGAGGAATACTGCTTACTGCTTTGTTCTCTGTTTCATGCTCAACTAGCATATTCTTATTTAGTGCAGGTCTATCTGCCTAGGATGGTACCACCCCCAGTGGACTTGGTCTTCTTATAACATGTATCAGGCAGGACAGTCTCTAACATGCCCACAGGTCAATGTTAAGGAGGCAGTTCTTTAACTGAGGTCCCTTCTTCTCATTGACTCTACATTGAATTAAGTTGACAAAAGAAACTAACTAGATCAATACCTTTCGTTGAAAATATTTTAAAATGATGAATTATTGGTAGATTATTCAATGTAATGATCCAGGCAACACTCAAGAACTCATCATTGAGAGGAAAAAAGACAAAGCTCTTAAGGAGTTCAGTAGTAGTCCATGTGCCTATCAGGTGACTATCAGTGGGAAGTGGAGCAGTCAGAACAAATGTTTAGGGCTTCAGGGGTACAGGGATTTACACTATTCCCTAGGAAGGCTTTTTGTGGTAATCAGTAGACTCTGTGGGTCATTTCAGGTTGAAAGTGTTACTCTTTTATCGACTGGCTCCTTCCTGAGAGAGTTACAGAAACACAAGACATGTGATATAGAAAGAAATCAAGGAAGACCCCTCAAAAACTCATTTATGTAGAAAACCCTCAAAGATGTATCCACCATATACTTTATGTGTGCTTTTATGAAACCACAGAAGCAATCTCTATTTTAAATTGTAAAGCTTTTTAATTATAATTATAATTACAGAAGACCTCAAAGGTTGTTTTGAATTTTTGCAAGAATAAAGAAGTGATTAAAATTAGTCATTTTGGGGTTTGGTGAAATGACTCAGTGTGTAAAGGCATTTGCTGCAAAGTTGAACAACCTGAATTTGGTCCTTGGAACCCATGTGGTGAGACAGAGCCAACTCTAATTTTCTGACTTCCACTTGCCTGCTGTGGCAGCCACCCTCAAAAGAAATAAATGCAATATGATTTTAGATAATAAAATGTAACATTTCTCTCGTCCATTTCCTTCATCCAAACCTTCCTACAAATCTCTTCTTGTTCTCTTTCAAATTCATAACATCATTTTCATGAACTGTTATTATATTTATTGTAAATGTATATGAATATACATATATTCCTAAATATTACCTGTCCAGTCTATATAATGTCACTAGTATGTATGTTTTCAAGTCTGAGCATTTGGTATTGTATAGCTGATTGGTGTGCTCTGGAGACTATTTTTCCTTCTCTCAGCAGTGTTTAATTTCTTATAGTTCTTTGTGTAGGGGGGAGTCCTCATGAGCTTTTCCCCATTTGGTTTAATATGTCTATTGCTGTTGTCTTTGTTCAGCTCATGTTTAGACAGTCATGTTGATGAGAAATTTAGGGTATAACTTCTGACATTACTAGGAGACATTGTTTTACAGAAAACACAGAGATATCTTACAGAAAAAAGAGATCTTATGACTCTTATAATCTTTCCATGACTTTTTCTACAAATGCTTCTAGAGTCCTAGGTATGAGACCTATTTTGTAGATGTAGCCATTGGGACTGGATTCCACAACTCTGCATTTTTTTTGGGGGGGTGCTATTTTCTGTAGTGGCTTCTGTTACAAATTTTCTTGGTGGGGTGTGAAGACTTCACTTATCAATGGGTATAAGGACAAATGTTTAGATTGTTGTTAGGAGTCATTCTTGTTTAGTGAAGTAGTTGTAGATTCTCTTCCAATATCCTTGACTTCACTAGCTGAGCAGTTAGCTGGTTTTCCAGTACCAAACAAACATGGCTTCCTTCTTGTTTAGTAGGTATTAAATCCAATTAGAGAGCAGTTGTAATAAGTTTTTAATTATTCATTTTAGTCCTGAAAAATTGTTAATGTGTTAACCTATTTCTTTCTAGGACCTGTTTATGCATACCAATGCTATTTTGAAATAGGAAGGCAATAAAGTACATATTGTTTTACATCTGCTTTATTCAACATTATTATCTACTTGCTTATTTCATCAGTCTTTGAAAACTGAAAAATTTAAATAACCATACAGTAATAGAGTGCATGTGATACTCTGAATGAATTAACCATCTCTTTAGAGTTGAAGTTTTAGTAAATTTCCAGGTCCTTGCTCTTTTGACTAGTATTGTGATGAACATTGATTGCAAGTCTTCCACTTTGTATCTCATTGTTCCATTAGGTATACCTTCTCTGGTTCCTATGAGAAAGACAAGAAAATAGAATTTGTGATGGTACAACCTTGTCAGAGAAAGTGCCTGAGGGGAAAAAAAGGAGTGGCAGGGGGACCCTAGCAGAGCTGTCTATTCATCTGATAGGTACGGTCCCTGCCAAGGTAGAAAAGGCCTTAGTTCAAAGTGTGCTTCTATGAAAATTCTAGAAATCAAATAGTATGTCCTTTCAAAAGAAAGCTGTTTGTCAGTGGCGTTGTTTCTTTCATAGTAGTCTCCTTCCCAGCTTCCCTCGTCTGTCAACCACTGGCAGGAGCAGCTCAGTATATGATATCCTTGTATTGAAGGAGTGGTGGACATCAGAACATCAGAGAGCTACGTGAGCTAATAAGGCTCTGCCATTCAGAGACAGGAGAGACTTGCTTTCATGGCTGCCATGGAAAAGAACCTACGTATGAAGAGAGGTATGTCCCAAAGGTTAGAAGCAATCTTCTACATTTTAAAAGGCATTACTAATTATTTTTTTTCAATTTGACAGGTATCTATAATTACGAGTGCATCTTTTTAAACTCAAGAATAAAATGTCATATACCCTGTTAATTGACTTAAAGCAGGAAACTGTCAGCTGTATCTTAGTGGAAACCACTGATACACACATATGCATTCAGAGAGAAGTATTTCTGTCACCACAGTAGCTCATCTTTACTCAAGAGCAGCCATCTAAGCTCCTTTTCTAGGTCTATTTATATAATGGAATCTTCTCTCAGTAACTTAAATTGATCCTTAAAACAAACATTGTCAAGGATGTAGGGAAACGGAGACCCTCACTCACTGTCGGTGGCATTACAAACTGGTCCAGCCATCATGGAAATAAGCGCAGAGGGTTCTCAGAAAGCTAAAAGTAGATCTACCATATGACCCAGTGATACCACTCTTTGGCATATGCTCCAGGGACTTGACGTCCAACTATAGAGAACCTTGTTCTGTCATGTTTATTGCCACTCTTTTCACAATAGCTCAAAAAATGGAAACAGCCTAATATTGCTCAACTGTGGAATAGATAATGAAAATGTTGTATATACACACAATTCTATCCAGCTACAAAGAAGAATGAAATCGGGAAATGTGCAGGTAAATGGATGGGACTGGAAAATATTACATCTAGTTGAGGGAAACTAGGAACAGAAAGGCAAGCATCATGCGTTCTCATTTATCTGTCGACCTGAGCTCTGAAACTTTAGATGTGAATATAGAACGTGCAGTAAACTCAAAAACCAGGAAGGTAAAAGGGATCAGGGGGAAGGCGCTTTAGAGAGGGAAATGGTTGGATACAGATGACAAAAGGGGGGAAATTTGAAAGGGGAGGGATTTAATTGCGGAAGGGGAAAGGAGATCAATGAACAATGACAGGGAGGAAAAGAATAATAACACTAGGATGTTTGAGAAAAGCCATAAGAAAACAAAAATACACACATGTATAGCATCAATTCATCTATGATACACACACACACACACACACATATCTACCATATAATTCCTACATCGACTGCTCAAGGAAAATCTCAGAAGAAAGGGCAGAAATACTGGAATAAGAAGACCAGGCTCTCCTCTGCCAGATAGTGTCTTCTGGACACGACACGGCAGATGCATCATTAAAGTATCAACACTGTGGTTGCCTAAGCAAGATCTACATATAACAATACCAGTCAACATGACAACGTAGAAGGGGGGAATTTCACAAGACCCCACAATGTAGAAGGTGAAGAGCTACAGGCAGTAATGGCTGCTAAGAGAGGGAGAACCAAATTCCCTGATGGGTTCTGATCCAAAGTAGCCAGCCCTAAATGTATGTAATACATAGATCAACACTAACTAGATTCAGTAGATTATGTGTATGCACAAACATATGCACATGTATATGCACATATGTAACAGTAAGAAGTAGGAAAGAAAAGATCATGAATTGGAGAAGAAGCGGGGAAGATGTGGGAGGAGTTGGAGGATAGAAAGGGAGGGATAAAAATTATATAAATATAACATGCATGGAATTTAAAATAATTAAACAGGAGTTATCCTTAATCTAATAGAATCTTGATGAAAAATGTTTAATTCACAGGTCAGTTCAACAGTTTGCATGATTTACTCATATAGAATCTCCTGCTTCACCATGTCTTTAGCCTTGTGGCCTGTCTCTTCCCTTCAGAGAGGCGCTTGATGGCAGGGTTCCTGAAATCATTTTGCATTTGTCTACCAAGCATCCCCGTCCTCTTCTATGCCCTCTGCTCTAGAACCTGTTCTATAGAATACTATCAAGATAATCTAATTCAAGCTCAGTCCTGAGCTGCCTCATCTGTGCCCAGAATCCTTTCAAGGTCAATGACATAAATGATCAACAAAGACTTTCTACAAGAGAGCACTAAAAAAGATTCCAGAAACATCCCTACTTATGGAATAAATTGGTTTCCCAGGGTTGCCATGGCAAAATGCCACAGACTCTATGGCTTAAAATCAGCAATATTCATTATCTCAGTTTGGGAGCTCTGGGGTTCCAGATCACAGCTGTGACTAAACCGGTGACTCTCAGGTTCTGAGGTCCTCTTCTTGCCTCTCCCCCATCCTGTAAGGCCCAGTGTGATGTGATTTTCATTATAGTCCCCCCCAATACATACATCAGTTTTCACATGACTAGTGTTTGATGATGGACGTTAAAAAGAAATCCCATACTAGCTCACAATTGAGTATAATAAAGGGTTATTTATTTAGGGGTAGACTCACAGATCACAGGCCTCTGCTCAAATGAGGAACAGCAACTGAATCCACCAGCCAGAAGAAAGAGGGAGTGTGTGCTTTACATGGGCATTTAAAGTGTAAGAGGCCATGCCCAAGTGGGCAGTAACTTAAAAGATACTGACTGAAGGATTTGCTACAGCAAGTGTTCTCTCAAAATATTTTATTCTCCTCCCTTCTCTCTCTCTCTCTCTCTCTCTCTCTCTCTCGATGTGTGTGTGTGTGTGTGTGTGTGTGTGTGTGTGCATGTGTGTGAATGCACAAGGAGTCAGGGAAAGGGTATCAGATGCCCTGGGGCCAGAGTTGTGGGTACTAGGAACCAAACTCTGGTCTCCTGAAAGAGTGCTCTTAGCTGCTGAACCATTTCTCCAGCTCTTTATGTTGTGTTCTTACAAGACTAAGTTAGGAGCCTATCCTGCTTAAGGATAATCACATTTAAATTTAATGAATTACATAAGCAATGAATTAACTTTCAAGCAAAGTTACATTCTTGGTTTAAGTCTTCGCCCTTGCTTTTGTGTAGGAAAGTAACTCAACTCATAACAATGGCATGCTGCAGAAATTCCATCCATGGTGAAATTGGACGACTACTAACATATGTTTTAAGTAAAGACAAATGAATTCCACTTGAAGGATTGTATTTTCTTCTAACATTATTTTCTTTATATCATTTTAGTATTGAAGTGGTCTTTGCTTTAGTGACAGAGGCACAGTAACAAACAACAACGAATAATAAATATTCTCCAAAGTAGAAGGAATACAACTTTGGCAACTTTTTGAAATTGCACTTAAAGGAAATGGATTACAAAACCCTTTGATCACGTGCTTTTATTAGAGAAACAAATTGAGTAAAGAATGTATTTTTTAAAAAATTAGGTTTGAACTCTGAATAGTTCCAAAAATGGAATTTTAAAAATTATAAAACACAAAACATCATTTTATTGATTTATTTACTCACATAATTTTAGTTTTTTGTTTGTTTTGAGATAGGGTCTCATGTATTGTAGGCTGGGATCAAACTTACTATGTAGCTAAAGATGACCATGAACTCCTGATCCTCTGTCCCTGCCTTCTAAGTGCTGGGATTATAGTTTAATGCCACCACATACCAGGTTTTATGAGGTGCTGGACCTCAAATCTAGGATATCCTGTATGCTAAGCAAGCACTCTACCAACTGAACTACAACCTCAGCCATTATTAATGACACAAATTGGGATCAATTTTAGTAAAATTATCAATTAACATATAGTGGTAATGGGTTCTTAAAGGCTTTACTATTTTAGTAAATCATAGTTTAATACAGGGGTAATGAAATTTAAAAACCAGAATTAGGACTTTAGCTCGGTGGTAGAAAACTTGCCTACTAAGTACAAGACCCTGGGTTCACTGCTCAACTCAAATAAAAAAAAATCAGGATTTAACTTTAGTTTATTTCAAAACTTATAGTTGAGAGGACTGGGTGTTTTCCAGAAGGAATCTACCATGTTTAAGCTGGATTTTTCTATATGAATTATGACCATCGATACAACCCTCCTTAGAGTTTCCTAGTAGCCAGCCTGGTGTATGTAATTCCTCACTGAGGTTCTCTTCTGCGGTGATTCTAAGTTATGTGGAGATAAAAGCAAAAAGTGACCATCACAGTAAGATCCCTTTCTTTGTTCAAGTCAGAGATTCTGCCCCAGAATTCACTAAACAGAGACTTTAGCATATCCCCACTCCCCCGTTTTTGTTGCTCTCATTATAAATACTTTATTCTAATTCTTTGAGGCCCTACTATGTGTAAGAAAGGAAGTGTTAACTGCCAGTCATTGCTAAAACAAATGTTATTTTTTGCTAACTTATTATGCTTCATTACTGGTTATTAAATATTTTTCTAATATGCCCTTCAAGTGTGCAGTGACTCCAAACTTACTTGCCAACAGCCCAGAATACTGAGGCAAATCCTATAGCTCGATGGTTTACTTAATCTTACTTTTCAGTTGTCAAATAATTTGTACACTTGGAGGAAGCAGAAGGCAGGTGTGTCTGCTACAGACTAAGGGGGTCATTCTTATCCCCATTTAGAATAACAACCCTAGATTCAGTAATTGCAAATGTATTTTCTTTGAGGGATGCATTATTTATCTCATTGGTGAGGAGCCGAATGTGTCTCTCTCCCAGGGATGTTCTCTAGATGTGGGCTTTTGTAATGGTTCATGCTAAATGTCAGCTTGCCTGGAGCTTGGATATCTGATCAAGCATCACCCTTGCTGTGTACATGAAGGTGTTTGGGGAAACACTACCCCATAGTGAGAGGTCAGGATGTGGAATGGCTCACAGTGGTCCAGTATTGAAAGTTTGGGTTCCAGTCTGTGATTTTCCTGAGATACAGTGGAAACTCGGGGAGGGGAGTCCTGAGACATCTTTAGTTGATTCAGACATGGCTTTGAAGGGTATTTGGGGGGACTCTATCACCCATTTTTCTCTTTTCAGTATGTCAGAGCTCTGAGGTGAACAGCTATTCTTCTCCTGTTCCCTCTCATGATCAGCTATACGGCCCCATGTCCAGAAGCATTAAACCTAACCAACCCTGCATAGTGCCATCTACAACTATGCACTCAAATTAAGCTTTTTTCCTTAAAAGTTGATTGTCTTGGGTAATTTGTCACAGAAACAGAAAGCTGACTGACACTCCTTCCCTAAGGTTAATGGGCCTCCTGCAATCAGTTATAAGGCTGATTGTAGCAAAAAGATCACCCCTCCCTCAAGTAAGAGAGAATTCTCCCACAGACTATCTTGGAAGTCACCTGACAATAAAACCTGACAACATCCAATCCCTCTGTTGGTTTTCTCTGAGTCTCCAGGTAACAGCGTTCTGTGACAAGTCTTGAGTCAGACAGTCGTCCAGTCTGTCCTGAAGTCACTGTGCTCACTGGTCATCTGCCTCCTGCTCCACATGGCCGGTCAAGGAGAGGGGTCGGCAGAGCAGGCAGGTGGTTTGCAAGGCTGATTAGAATCATGTCGCCATGCTGACAAACTCTCAGTGACCTCCCATGCTGCTACGTGAGAAGGTAATGTACATTTCAGCGAACAAACCAAACGGCTGAAATAGGAGCTGACACATTCAAATATAAACCCTTCTGTATTTCAGAAATACATAGCGCATACACACACACAGTGTGTGTGTGTGTGTGTGTGTGTGTGTGTGTGTGTGTGTGTGTGTGTATTTGTCATAAAAATGAGTAGCAATGTTTAACAGGAACATTCTCATTTTAAATTCTTTTCTCTTAAAAGTAAAACTTGGGATTGTCATCCACTTTTACTTTAATATCTGAATGGGTCACCCCTCCCCCCTCCCCCAGTGGGCAGTATTCACTTTGCTTTTGCAATGTTTATTATAGCCATATATATCCTAAGACAAGTTAAATATTGCAACACCCCTTTTATTAACATTGTAAATGACCACAATATTGTTGCCGGATTCCACAGTGTGTCAAGCTTCAGTGGTCAGCACGATCAGTGACCCAGATTTAACTTGGCTTCCTCTTGAGAGAATGAAGCTCTCCTGAGTCTCTGATGCTGACTGAAGCTATCTTTCTTCTCCCATTGAGGTCTTCACACTGCTTCCTTAGTTTTAACTCCTACCACCACATTCAAATCTAAGGAATACACCCAATTTATTTTTGCTATATATGAGTTTTGCTGCAATGATGATTCTAGTTCTAAAATCATGCATTTTTAGGCCGGGAACTGGTGGCACACACCTTTAGTCCCAGCAATCAGGAGACAAGAGTCAGGCGGATCTCTGTGAGTTCAAAACCAGCCTGGTCTACAGAGCGAGTTCCAGGGCAGGCACCAAAGTTACACAGAAACCCTGTGTCAAAAAAAAAAAAAAAAAACAAAAACATCACAAACGTTTTAGGCAGGTGAGATGGCTCTGCAGGCAGAGGTACCTACCAGCAAACTGACAATCTTCTTATCTACTGCAACCTAAATTAATGGCTCTTTAAAAGAAAATTAAGGTATTCATACAAATGAACCATTATTGTAGTTATAGGTTGTAAATTTTGGTGAATTAGAGGTTCCCTGTTTTGGAAGTTATAGGGAGAAATCAAGGAGTAGGACATTATATGATTCTCTAGGTTTATACTGTCACAGGGTGGCCCAACAGGAAGTAATGCACCCATTCCCATATGGGAAATGTGGCCATTGGGGATGAAACAATTAAAATTAAGAAATAGAATCCTTGAACATATATGAAAAGAGACCCTATCTATCAATGTAGGCATTCACTACAAGAGGACTAGTTCTCATTTGATGGTGTTTGTGTGTGCTTGAGCTATAACAAAGTTTGCATTATCAACTCCTCTAGTAAGGAAGTGAGCACTCTTGCGACTCAGATTGGTTAAGTCACTTGCCCGAGGTCACACAGCAGGATGCTAAGCCACATCTGGAACTCCCTTGTGTTATTCTACCATCTTTTTTTAAAAAAAATTATTTATTTATTATGTATACAATAGTCTGTCTGTATGTATGTCTGCAGGCCAGAAGATCTTACAGTGTGCTACAGGTCACTTTCAGCAATGACAGTCACCGTGGCAGACAGTGGTGTGCACGTCCAATCACTGTAGTGGAGTGGCTGTCTCTAAACCGGTGTTCACTTGGTTAGCTCTCTTTTTTTTTTTTTTAACATTTTTTTATTGATAAAAGAAGAATAAAGAAAAAAAAACAAATTTCCACCTCCTCCCAGCCTCCCCTTTCCCTCCCCCTCCTCCCACTCTTCTCCCTCTCCTCCCACTCTTCTCCCCCTCCTCCCAGCCCTCTCCCCTTCCCCCCACTCCTCTCCCCCTCTCTCTCCAGTCCAAAGAGCAGTCAGGGTTCCCTGCCCTGTGGTAAGTCCTAGGTCCTCCCCCTCCGTCCATATCTAGGAAGGTGAACATCCAGACTGGCTAGGCTCCCACCAAGCCAGCAGATTGCGTAGGATCAAAACTGCGTGCCATTGTCCTTGGCGTCTCATCAGCCCTCATTGTTCGTCATGATCAGAGAGTTCAGTTTTATCCCATGCTTTTTTTGGTAATAGTCCAGCTGGCCTTGGTGAGCTCCCAGTAGATCAGCTCCACTGTCTCAGTGGGTGGGTGCACCCCTCGTGGTCCCGACTTCTTTGCTCATGTTCTCCCTCCTTCTGCTCCTCATTGGGACCTTGGGAGCTCAGTCCAGTGCTCCAGTGTGGGTCTCTGTCTCTATCTCCATCCCTCGCCAGATGAAAGTTCTAAGATGATATGCAAGATATTCGTCAGTATTGCGCTAGGATGGGGTCATTTCAGGTTCCCTATCCTCAGCTGCCCAAGGAACTAACTGGGGACCTCAGCTTGGGCTCCTGGGGGCCCCTCTAGGGTCAATTCTCCTGCCCACCCTAAAGTGGGTCCCTTAACTAAGGATTGTGGTTCCGTGCTCCCCTATCCAACCTTCCTTTATCCCGATCCTCCTATTTCCCCAAGTCCCCCCTCCTTCCCTTCTACCTTTTCTCTCCCCATCTCCCCTTACCCCCTTCCCACCCCACCCCCAAGATCCCACTTTTCTCCCCGGCAATTTTGACTGTGAACATCAGGCCTTAGACTTTTAAGCATCTTAGAATCTCTTTGGTTGTCATCTTTTATTAATACTTTGCTCACCAAAACAGTGGCAGAAGATATTTGAACTTCAGTCTTATTAATTGTAAGATGTCCCACAGCATCCAGCCTGCCCATCAGGTAGGTTTTCTATAATCTGGTCCATGCCAATCTCTTCTAATCTGCTTGGAGGCTGGCATCTCCTGTTTCCATGAAGTGCTGATAAAATATCCAAATCTCCCATGCCTGAATTATACACAGATCAGGGAGTTCTCTGGCTGCCCTGTCATATGAGAGTTCTGCCTGGACACCTACTGATTAATTCACAGGGCGTATTCCGTTAAAGCATTCTTCTGTTGCTACCGGAATAATCTCAGAAGTCTATCTATAGGAATCCAGCTAGAACCATCATTTTGTTAAAGTCACTCCTACATTTCCTTAATCAGAGACAGTTAATTTTCCATCTTGAAGCATTATTTTCTTTTTTTTTAATTTATTTATTTATTAAAGATTTCTGCCTCTTCCCCGCCACCGCCTCCCATTTCCCTCCCCCTCCCCCGATCAAGTCCCCCTCACTCATCAGCCCTTAGAGCAATCAGGGTTCCCTGACCTGTGGGAAGTCCAAGGACCACCCACCTCCATCCAGGTCTAATAATGTAAAGGACATGGCATGGAGTGGGGTGGGGTGGGGCCAAAAGTGGAGGGCTTGCCTGGCCCCATCACTCTGTCTTTGTCTGGTGGCTGATTCAGGGATGACAGGCACAAGAGTAGGAATTGTAAATGGTACCTCAGAGTACCCTTGCTTAAAACCCTCAAGTGTTTTTCTTTATTTAGAGTAAAAGCAGTTTCTTTCCCTGGCTCAAGGAGGCCACGTGGATGTGGGAAACCTCCGTAAACACCTCAGTGTCTTCTTTTCCTTACGATGGTCCCACTTTCATTTGATATCAGCCCTCCCAATTTTGGTTTGTTTGTCCCTCTCTGAATTCTTTCCTCCAGGTCTCCCTAGTCTAGCTTCTGGGTGTATAAAACACAGTCAACTAAATTAAAAGACAAGTGGAATGTTGGTAAAAATTCTTCCAAAGTAACTGACAAAAGATAGATACCCTTACATTGTAGTTTTACAAATTCACACCGAAAACATCCAGTAGATACCGAACACATAAACAGACATTTGGCACAGCACAGCCAATGAGAGCATGAAAAGACATTCAACAGCAGTGACCAAGGACGTGGAAGTCAACGTGGAATTTTCTTCCTTACTATATTCAATAACATGAAGATTTGACATTGACCAGAAAGAGGGGGAAAGCTGCTGCTATTGCTGAAGAAAAACTTTCAAGAAGGGGCTGGTAAGATGGCTCAGTAGGTAGAGTCATTTGCCACCAACCTGAGTGCCTAGCTTATCTTGGAACCCACATGGTGGAAGGGGAGAACCAACTCCTGTAAGCTGTCCTTTGGTTTTTGCAAGTGAACCATGGCATGTGTATAGACACATATATAAAATAAATCAATAAATTAATTCCAGTGGTTAAGATGTTGTGAAAGGTAATTTGTTTAATCTAAAAGTTTTTATGTGAGAGCAGGAGACATGTAGTTGTTGGGGGCTTCATAGGATGTGTGAGGACCCCCTCCCTGATTTCCACTACCACATACACAGAATAACTTCTGATGCACATTCACACCAGTTTCCCAGCTCGGCATCTGTAATAATTGGCCTTTCTCTGAATGCAGTGAGATTAAGTGCCTTTCATGCTAATTGCTCTTCTGTCTATTTTTCCATTTGGAATGTGCACTCTCAGGCCCCTTGCTGGGTTCTCTACTATAAGAGTGTTTACTGAATAAGATGTGAAGCTGAAGAAAAACCCAGAGGCCACTAAACCACCCTTCATTACACAAGAACTTCGGAACTCCTTTATCATCTCATAAGCAGAGGTTCTAACATCATCCCCGTCTTTTCTCAGCAGGGGCCCCGCCCCGAGGAGTCTGCACTCACTCCGTCATAAACTGATCCAAGGGCAAAATGATTGCATTTGGTTTCAAAAGTAGAACGCCTCACTCTTTAGCTCAGTTAGCAAATGTTTATTGGCCACCTACGTTTACTAGGTACTGCTCTAGCCGTCCGTCCTCAATTCTTTCACGGCTTCTTCCTTGTGATATTATGTACAACTTTAGAGGGATCTAGAAAGGAACCAAGGCCAGCCACCAAAGCCCACAGAAAATGGACCAGTATTCTCTTTGCTGGAGGAAAATTCTGTCATGACACTTATACAGGACTGGAGATGTGGCTAAGCAGTTAAAAACACGTGCTGTTCTTACAGAGGACCTGAGCTCTGGTTCTCAACACCCGTTTTGGGCAGCTCACAACCATCTGTAACTCCAGCTCCGGGGAGGATCCAGCACCCTCTACTGGCCTCTAAGGGCAGTGCATACCCATGCACAGATACATGCACACATGTAATTAAAAAATAAAATCTTTTAATACATATGCATTAAGTTTTAAGAATTTTACCAGAAGTCCATATTTATTGGTTTTTAACCCACTCTTGCCAAAATATTATATGCATTTATACATATGATGTATATATATTTTATATGAATGGCTTAGACATAATATTTGGGAAGTATACATTTGAGACTTATTTATTGAAAAATACAGATTTTTCCAATTATTTTATTTTTTCTATTTTCTAACTTTCATTTTCTTTTTAGGAACATTTGGGGTCTTTTGAGAGAAGAGCTCATATACCTCAGGTTAACCCCAAATTCCTGATTCTCCTGCCTCCACTTCCCTAATGGTAGGTTAGTGTCCACATGTCCCCATACCAAGTCTTTATTTTCCACCATCTCCTATTCAACAAACAACCTCAGAGAGGAAAACAATCTCCGCTATGGTAGTTAGAATTTTCCCAGTTTCCCTTTGGTATCATCTCTGTCAGTTCAAATCTTATGAATTAGGCATCTAGTCTTCCAGGGGGTTTTCTACCCTAACAATCATTTCTTCGGCTGGAAATGCTGATAGTGAGCACTCACCAATATGGTAGACTTTCAGATTGGATTAGAGAGACCTGAGTAAGAAAATCCCTTAGCACTTTCTTTCACACTTAGTAAGTACGCTCAATGCCAGTTCATTTCATGTCTTTCTTCTCTACATTTGTGCACAAATGGCTAACAGTAATTAACCACTAGCGGGTCTATAAAAGCTATAACTGTGCACCCAGGAATTGCCAGGGTGAGCCCCAGTTTCTAATATTCCACCCTGTTGCCAAACCGCACATGCTGATTTTGATTTAGGATTCATGATTTTCTGCAGGCTCCTGCTCCTTTTGCCATTTGATCATAATAGCCAACATTTTTTGGCACCTGCTATGTGTTATCCAATTTTCTGAAATAAAAAGCAGCTCTAAGACACCAACTAACAGTCATGTGCAGTTTCAAACTTACCATAGCGCCAAAGCTTCATGCCCTGAACTACGCCATTATCTGTCTTCTGGTGGACAGACCAACTTGGGTAAATAGAATGACAGAAGTACATCTTAACCAAAATGTGTTTTTCAACACCAGTAATATTTAGGATTCAGTGTAAAAATGAAGGAAAGTTGCTAAGTACATTTTATCAATTGAATGGAAGTTGATAAAATTGTACTAAAATAGAGGAGTATAAATAATTCATATTAATGCATACTTAGGCAAAAAATTTTAATAAAATATTAGTAAATAAAATCTAACCGTACATTAAATGAATATATGCTCCAACCATATGTGTTTGTTTGAGGAATATAAAGCTACTGAAAAATGAGGAGTTGGATTCACATAACTGATTACAGGAATAGATCCAAAAAGAAAAACAATTATCTGAAATTATGATATGTGTATATTTATATATGTGAAAAGAAATAGATTAAAATTAAATTCATAGATATTGGCTCCACCTATTTAAAAATGAGCAATAAAATATTGAAAACAAAGCCAGAGACTTTCATACTGAAGTCAAAACTAAGAAGAATTATGCTCACCATTTTCAAACCAACAAAATAATTAAGTTAGTATTATTTATTAACATTGTTTCAGAATGAAAAAAATTAAGAAAGATAAAGCAACCCCAAATATAAGAATGGCTGGAGGGAGTAAAATTTAGCTATAAAATAAGTTATTAGGGAGATGGCTCAGAGAGGGAGAAGACTTAGGGTATAAACAAAAGGATCTGAGTTCAAATCTCCAGTCTGAGTAGAAAAGCACATGATGTCATACCATGCTGAACCTCTTGAACCCTGTCTTAGGAGGAGAAAGTGCATGTACACTAATAAAAAAGCTTGTTTTTATTAATTGCTTGCTTTAATTAGTTTGGTCATGATGATTTGGTAGTGGTTTTTTCTCCTCCCATCTTTGGGATTAACAGTCTCTGTTCCCCAGAGGTAGGGTTCAAGAACTTCAGCGTTGGATGTGAGAAAGACAAGACTCATATAGTTGTAGAGTAGGGGACTTTCCAAACGGGGGATTCTGTGGGCAAAATAAGTGTGATTATAGGAGCAGAACATAAGCATAACAAGTGAGTCATACACAGGTTCCTGAAACAAAGACATGGTTGCAAGGTGGGCATAACAAGATAGTCATAATAACAGGTACTCATAACAAGGTAGGTATATAACCTTTTAAAACAAAAGAAGGCTTGCAAGATGATTATAAAAAACTTTTTGAAACAAAAACATGATTATAATTCCTGGAACAGATAGAGCAGAACCATCTGTAATTAAGTTTGCAGGTAGGCATAGCCCAATCCTTGGAAAACAGGGGTTTAATAATAAACATGAATGAACCTAGTTTATATATAAAGAGATATAGATATATTTACTATCCATTTACTAAAACTTTTAGTATTTACTAAAAATACCATTACTAAAACACTGTATATTTATATGTCTTTACTATAAGATGGCTTTTATGCTTAAAAAGGAGGAAGGTTGGCTCTTTAAAACAAGCAAATCCAGTCTGAAGAGATGGCTCAGTGGTTAAGAGCACTGACTGCGTTTCCAGAGGACCCGGGTTCAATTCCTAGCACCCACATGGCGGCTCACAGCTGCCTGTAGCCCCAATTTCATGGGATCGGGCACCTTCACAGACATATATGCAGGCAAAAACAAGCAAATCCTGGGGTTCAGCAGGAGAAAATATGTCTCACAAAGTGGGATGGAGCCATCAGATGTCTTCCTTAACTGCTGTGTGCAGGTACCCATGCACACACTCTTCCCCACAAGCACCACACATATTATGATATTATGTACACAATATATATGTAGCACACAAAATTTTTAGTAGATAAAAGTCATGTATATAGCTGGGTAGGAAGACTTGTATTTTTAATTCCAGCATTAAAGACACAAAGGTGTATCTGTTAATTTGGAAGTTGTCCTGGTGTACATAGCAAATTCCAGACCAGCAAGAGATATATAGTGAGACACTGTTCATCACAAAAACAAGACAATCCCCCAATCATCCATCTAGAAACGCAAGAGAGATGAAAAAGAAATTTTTTAAAAATAGCAAGACACATATTATAACACAAACCAGTAAAATCCAATAGCTTTCATGCATTAAAACAAAAGCCAGGCCGGGCGGTGGTGGCGCACGCCTTTAATCCCAGCACTTGGGAGGCAGAGGCAGGCGTATCTTTGTGAGTTCGAGACCAGCCTGGTCTACAAGAGCTAGTTCCAGGACAGGCTCCAAAGCCACAGAGAAACCCTGTCTCGAAAAACTAAAAAAAAAAAAAAATAAAACAAAAAACAAAAAACAGATAGAACATAAAAATGTAAGAAAGACATCATTTACTTGATTTAAAAAGGCAATATCTATGTGTAAATTTAATCATTAGTGTATTGGCTGCTTTTCTGTTGTGGTGATAAACACCATGGCTAAGAGCAATTTACGGAAGAAAGAGGTTTAAGGCAACAGAGGACCAAGAGTTCATCATGGCAGGAAGCATGGAGACAAGCTGCATGTACAGCTACTGAAGCACGATGCTGAGAGCTCCCATATCCAACCATACACAAAACATAGAGAGTGAACTGGAGCTGGAGCAAGGCAGTGGCATTCTTCCTCCTGCCAGAGTTCACCACCAACTGGGTACCAAGTGCTTAATCATCTGAGCCTATAAAGGATGCTTCTCATTTAAACCACAACAGTTTCCTTTTCTTTTATTCCTTCTTCTTTTCTTTATCCGCCCTCACCCTCTTTCATTCTTTTACAACAAGGTTTCACTCTTTAGCCCGGGTTGATGTTGAACCTCATGGCATTTCTCCTGCTTCTGCCTCCAAGTGCTGGATTAGATAGCCATAAGCCACTATGTCTGGCAACAATTAGTTTTCTAATAAGAACACTTTGGCTAGACCCCAAAGCACAGTTAAACAAAAGAAAGTCAAGATATGATTTAAACTCAATAAGCTATAGAGATGCAAATTTTTTCTGCATTCACCTTGATATGTGATGTGAATTCTGTGCTATTTTAAAATAAAGGTGCGTGAATGCGGCATATACCTTCTCATATTCACAAGCAGCAAAGAATGAAGAATACGCTATGAATTAAAAGAAAATGGTTACCCCTGGGGAACGGGTTTTGTGACTTCTTTTCATGGATTCAACTTTGGAACTAAGCAAATGATTTATATGATTTTAAAACAAAATTAAGCTTCAAAGGGGCAATTACTACTAACAAAAAAAAGGAAAAACAGGTGAACTTCATTGTGTCTTGTGTCAGAGTCACAAAAGGAGAAAGAAACAGAAGTGTTTGCAATGTAACTGTTTCACTCCTGGTGTGAGATACCCCAGGACCAAAGAGCCATTCTCCCAGGCAGCGGGGGAACTTCTAAAAGGAAGTGCTCAGTTCATGATGACAGGGTTGCTATTCTGAGACACAGTAAGCACTGAGAAATCATGTAATTGAACAATGATGTGAGCTTCACCTATCCTATGAAAAAGGACTCCTCAGAAATAAATGACCTATTTTTTTTCAATAAGTAAATTTAGAGGGAAATGAGGAGTTTATAGATTACAATAAAATTGAAATATTACCAAACAGTTCTAATACACGGATTAGTAGCTTGCCACTTGGGTTGTGTTAGGTTAATTTATAATTTACATTTGCAGAGAAGACAGGCTCTCTGTTTCCTGCTTAAACTGCTAAACAACATCTCAGTGCTGGACCAGAGTTCCCTGCTGAGGGCTCCCCAGGGAGGCTAATTCCCAGAGGGCTCCCTGGGATGGTTCTGCAGTCCCCCTTTCCTGCCCTGGTTGGCTCCTTCCTCTATGTTTGGCCCTGTAACGTCTCTAACACTGTGGCAACTGCACCACTGTATTCATCGGACAGGGCCCCTCTCCACATCTCCTATGAGATGTGCAGTTCAGGACTGGTCCTCTAAAGGATCGCATCCTCCATCCCTGACCATCTCAGTTGAGTTCTTTGCTTGATAGATCAGTCTTTTGCAAACCCCACTGGATTAAAATCACCTGAAGATTCGGAAGTAAGTTCAGCGAGTACATACATAGATAAACAGACAGACAGGCAGACAGACAGTAGCACCAGATAGGTATGTGATTGGGCTATGTGATCCCAACTCAGCCTTCAACATCCAAGGCAGCAGCCAGGAATAAGTCAGGGGCTGTGGCTTTGTACTGAGGTGATATGGGGGATCGATTGCCTTAGGAGATCACAATAAATAAACTTCTGACCAGTTTATTTGTGTCACCATTTTTAACATTTATTTTGGTGTGTGTGTGCAAGCATGCATGTGTGAATATGGGCTCTTGCGGAGGTCAGAGGACAGCTTGCAGGAACTGGTTCCCTCCTTCCACCACATGGATTCCAGGAATCAAAGTCAGGTGTTCAGGCTTTGAGGGATCCCCTTTACTGGCTGGAGCACCCGATAGGCCCCCATTCGAGGTACTTCTTTACTTTTCTAGAGGTCTAGAGGTCTGTGAAGTTTTTTTTTTCTAACGGATATCTCCAAGACTGTTCCCAGAATACTTGTTTAATCATAGAAAAACAATAATAGCTTGAAGAAGTCACTGGATGTCAGGCATTGACATAATTTAATTGGCTGTTGACGCTAACTTGATTGACATCCCATTAGTGCAAGAACAGGAAACAAATATTATCTGCATAGGCCCCACAATAGTGTATTTCTATTCTTTACTCCTCCAACATTTGGGATTCAAACTGTTTCCATGGTTACAAAGACGACTTGCTGAGTCAGAGGGCAGAATAAACATGGTGTGGGGCAATGGCTTTTGTCTGGGGCCACAGGGGCTGGGATGGTATCTGTAAACTCTACCTTAGGCTGAGAAACCTATTCACGCTAAGGTGCTGTGAACCGCATGGGCCTCCCAATCCTATTTATATCCCCATTGTCACAGAAATATCTTCAGTTTGTCATTGCTCAAAAGATAAGAGTCTTCATCATATAAAGCCCTGACTACCTTTAGCAGTATAACGTCTCCTCCCCAGACAGCAGATCCCTGGCTTAGCACGCTTTCCCTCGCTCTCTTCTGTGACTAACAAACTGCATTTCTCCTCAAAGCCACCCACTTTTCACTTCCCTACTTAGTCTTGATTGTCCCTATCAGAATTTATATTCCAGCCCAAATCCTCCCTGGCATTTATACTGTTACATTGATTGTTTATCTGCCTTTCTCTCTCGCTGGGCTGTAAGGTCTTTAATGGCAAAACTATGGTATGTGGTGTTTATTTTTATAATCCCTGGGACCCAAAGCACAATAAACACATGCATACGGGCACGTGCATGTGCACACAAACACACATACACATACATTCGAAATACATGAAACTGCCCATGCAGTAGTCTTGCTCTGAAAGTGTGTGCTACAGGGACTGGAGAGATTGCTCAGTGTATAAAATGCAAGTACAAGGACTGGAGTTTGGATCCCCAGGACCCTCCTGTGGAAAAGGGAAAGGTCCATGGAAGTGACTGACAGTTTGAAATCCCAGACTGAGGAGAAGAAAAGATTAGGATTCCTGGACCAATGTATATTGTTAGAATAACTGAATCTGTGAGCTGAAGACCCTTTCTGAATGAGCAAGGTGGAACCTGAGCAAAGAAGACTACCGACACATCCAGGTGCACCCTTACAGGTGTATTGGCATGCTTATCTATGTATGTGAATGTTACTGGCATGTACACACGAACAGGCATGAATAGAAACATTCATGCATAAAAATGCAAAAAGCGTAATTCGAAGCTGAACTTTGCAGATCTGCCGTATTGTAGAAAGAAAAGCAAGTCAGAAATGGGAAAACCAGAGAAACGGAAGCAGTAAGACATCCTCATCATCAGATTGATTCTAAGGACAGCTGGACTGGTTTCTTCAATGTGACAAAGGTAAGAAAGACAGGGATAAGATAGGGACTCTGAGAATAAGACAGGCAAACAGGAACAATAAGCAAATGCAATGTGCAAACCAATTATACAGAATTAAAATGAATGGGGAGATCTTACTATGCAGAGGGCATTAGATGATATTGTTATTAATGTTTACTGGGGATAAAAGTGGTGTTTTGGTTACAGCTTAATAAAATGGCCTTATTAAAGGGCAAACAATGTGGCACATTTTATTTAAGCTACTGCAGCAACATTTTTAAGATAGAAAATTTTGCAGCTCAAGAACAAATAAGGCATGGTTGGATGTGTGGCGCGAGAAAACTAAAGCCATTGCTCTTTGTCCCTCTTGGCTAGCACAAAGTTCCGAGAATTTCCTCATTGGTAGGGATGGACTTAGTTATTCATGGAGCATCTTTCAGGCATGCATGAGTTTATGCTAATGAGGCACTCCAGGAGGATCCTTCCTGAGCTGAGGGATAAAAGCTGAACCCAGGAGAGCCAATTGTGTGATCAGAAAGTAGAACTCCAAGTTTTACCCTCAGACCTCCAGGAAGTAGGAAGGATGGTCTTTGCCAATGACCAAGGATTTAGTCTTTCATATCTCTTTATGAGCTGCAATAAAATGTCAAAGATCTGGAGAAGCAGCTCAGGTGGTGGCGTGGTTGCCTAGCACGCACAGAGCCCTGGATTGTCTTTAGTACTGCATATACAGAGTATGATGGTACATGCATGGAATTCTAACTTTGGAGGATAGATGCAGGGAAATTAAAAGTTCGTGGATGACCATGCTGTATAGTGAGTTAGAGGCCAGCCTGGGCTACATGAGAACCTTTTTTATATATTAAATATATATAGAATATATTATATTAAATATTTATAACATATAGAACACATATTCATTATATATCTAATATAGGTATTTAAATATATGTTATACATAAACAATAAATAAACAAACAAAATAGCCGCTGTAAGTCACTTTCCCCAGTTCTGTGGGACTTATTCAATCTATGGGAAGGGACAAGTACAGCATAGGAACACCTGAACTTGTTGACAGCAAGAAAGACATGCAGGAACCCCTCTGTGTCTATCGTCTGGAGGGCGGGAAATCTTGTAGGACTTGGGCTTTGACTTTTTGAGTCTGAGCTTACTTGAGGCATTTGAGGTCAGGATGGAATTGGATTGTAGGATTTCCAGATGGTGTCAGAAAAGTGGGTAAGTATTGTTGTTGGAAAGCAATATGGGGTAATTACAGCTAAAGATGGACAATTGTGGAATGAGGTTGGAGTTCATTAAACTATCTTATTTTGTTAGGGTCTTTCTAAATGCTCCCATCAGAAAGCATTAAGATTGTGAAACACTCTTTCAGATCAATTTGTCCATTCAGAGAAAATATACTTGCACCCTCTAGGCGTCCTTATGAGATGTAGTGATACAGAATTCCAAAACTAAATGTGCACGTGCTGTTATAATTTGAGTATTTTCACAAGCATTTGGGGGGCACTTGTATGTCTTCTTTGCCAACAGTCATCCTAGGGTATTTTATGAAGGGAAGTAAAAACAGTTGTCCACAAAAGGACTTATATAAGAAGGTTTATGCCATCTTTATTCATAATAACAAAAATATAAAAATAAGCCAACCAAATATCCATCCACATGAAAATAAATAGGGAATTTGTTATGTGATGGAATATTTCCTAGCAATAAAAAAAGAACAAACTACCATTACATGGAGCAACATAAAGGAGTCTCAAAAACACCATGTTGAATGAAAGAAGCCAGACACAAAAGAAACATGCTTTATGATGTTGGCAAGATTGATCTGTATGTATAGATATAAAAATAATGGTTGCTATGGGAAGAAGAATAGGATGGCAGGAGAAAATGTTCCAGGCAGGCAGAAATGTATTAACTTGACTAGGTTATTTACACAGCAATGCATTTGTTAAAATTCACATTCTTGGACTAGAGAGATGGCTCGGTTGCTGACAATACTAGCTGTACAACAGGGAAACCAGACTCTGGACCAGCAGCCATGTTACAAGCCCGGTATTTGGCAAACCTGAGTAATTCCATCTCTGTCAGGAGCAGACACCTGCTTGTCACTTGTTCATGCACAGGCCCCTGCACTCACACACATGTAGATGCACAATCTCTCACACATACAAATAAATTAAATACACCTTAAAACAATAAAAAATGCCACACCCTCCAACACTATGTTTAAGAGCTGTGTATTTCACTTTGTCTAATTGTACTTGGGGGATGGTAACTCAGAGGACCGCACTGTTAGAGGTGAAGTCTGAGACATGCACTGGGCTGTCACTTTCAGGCAGAGAGGCGTGCGTTCCCCACGTCTGTCCAGGTATGAGCCTGTCACTCTTGCCAGTGTAACACCCTTCACTGAGGTATCTATGCTTAGCAGCGGACATCCTCTGAAATCTGTGCTCTTCTTTGCTGCAGTCGCATCCAGAATTCTCAGGATGACACCATGGAAACCGCACTGGCTTTCTGTTTGGGCACCAGTGACCTTGCCACTGCCACCCTCCTCGGATACAGAAGCGGGAATATTAGCTGTAAGTGGGCTGCACTGGATGGTAAAAAACACAAGGGAGAGGCATACATCACTTCTCAGCTCAAAAAAAACTTATCCTAGGGAGTTCAAGGTTTTCTGTTCTCCCAACTCACCTGCTGGGTTTCTCTGAGAAATTAGCTGAATGCAGAGAAAGAAGGGATAACTGGAAAGCAATGCTTTGTACATTTTGAATTTGCTGTTGATTTTGATGCATAAGTACTGGTATATGGTAAATTAATGGGACCTGTTTATCCTTTGATAAAATGCGCTACTCTTTCCCCAACCAGAGGATTGTGGTCCTTATTTTGCTAGTAAGAAAATAAGCTTGCAGGTACTAAGGGGCTTGGGAAGGGCTGGTGAGTGGCAGATAGTGGTGTGCAGGCCGGACCCCTCTCTCCTCACCATATGAATGCCTCCTGTCTCTCTTCACACTGCAGCATCATCTCATCTACCTTCAGTAGCAGCTGCCAACAGCTCCTGCTGGATAGCAGCGGCCGAACACTCCCCTCATCCTTGAGGTGGGTACTTCTGAGATATCACATCTGCCCAGCCAGATAAAGTTTGTGCTGTGGCCTAACATAGCTAGCTTGTCATCTGCTGCCCTTCATCAGATGCCTTTCTTTCTTCCGCTTACACATTCTGTCTTCCACCAGCACGACCTTCACATGTCAAGTAAACTCTTGGACATCAAGTGATGTGGGATTTTCCTCTGTGTGCTGTGAATACCATTGGTTAATAAAGGAACTGCTTTGTGCCTATAGCAGAGCTACAGGGGAACAGAGCTAGGTGTCTGAGGGGGACTAGACTGAATGCTGGGAGAAAGGAGGAGGAGTCAGGGAGAAGCTGTGGAGCTGCCACCTGAAACAGATGCTGGGAACTTTAGTCAGTAAGGCCACAGCCACATGGTGATGCACAGAGTACTAGAAATGGGTTAAATTAAGAAGTAAGTGTTAGTCAATAAGAAGCTAGAGCTAATGGGTCAAGCAGCAACTTAAATAATATAGTTTCTGAGTGTTTTTGGAGGGGGCTGAGCAGCCGGGAACCAACAAGTGGCCTTCTCCAACAGTCAAGTCATCGAGTAAGCCTGATTATGAGAAATTCAAACTAAGACAAGATGTAGGCTTCAGGTGGTTAACATTGCAACCTATTTTCCTACCATTCTATTTACTATAGGTTAAACTGACTGAATTTGTGATGATTGACCACTTCTAAATCTATTTTAATTTATCAAAATGTCCACTGAATCATAGCAGATATATGTGTGCATGGAAAGCCACACAAGTAAGTACTTGAAAATTGCATAAATGCACAGGATATATGTATCTGTACATGATGTGAAACATCATATACTTTTATAATGTGAAGGGACTGACTGACTGCTTGATCTTCTCAAAAACAAAGTCTTTGTTTAGCCACTCATAAGGTCCCTCCAGTAACTGTATCATCCACTTGTTAAAAATATCCAGGTTCTCTAGAGTAAAAGAGATCTCCTATAATCTTCTTGCTTCAGCCCTTTCTTCTGGCTCATTCTCTGTTCCTTTTGTTGTTTCAATATTGCTTAATCGCTTAGAACTAACTAATAAAGAATGGCATGCTATTTTACATAGCAGCCTTTGCCTTCCCCCACTGGCAAAGGCTCTTTTATCATTTTCTCCTACAAAAGGTTAACACCATTCCTAGGAGAAAGGCCAACCTTACTCCAATAGGATCTAAATTTGATTGCATCCATATAATCCCTATTTTCAAATAAAGTCACCTTCATAGGCATGAGGGTTTAGGTTTTGAACATAGCTGTCTTGAGTAGAGAAAATTCATTCTACAAAAGAGATGGGACCAAGTAAATGAGATGGCTCAGTGAGTAGGAACAATTGCTGGACAAGCCTGAGAACCCGAACCTGGAACCTAGTACCAATGTTAAAAGCTAGGCCTGTGTGTGTCTGTCACTCCAGCATTGGGGGAAAAGAACAGGCAGCTCCTGAGAGGGCTAGGCAATGGGTGCCACTTGTTCATTGAGAGGCTCTGTCCCGAAAGTAATAAGGTGGAGAATGAAGAGAAAGAGACAGAAAACATCATCGGTATGCACCATACATATATCACACATATATAAAATACTCTCACACACACAGAGAAAGAGAGAGAGAGAAAGAGAGAGAGAGAGAGAGAGAGAGAGAGAGAGAGAGAGAGAGAGAGAGAGAGAGAATATCAAGTAAATACATGGTAGAGATTTTACCAGGTGACTGATTCTTGGAAGATACCATCCAGCCTGTAGGCTTGGGCAAACTGTGTGACTCCTGAACACTGTGGGATTAGTGACACTGCAACCTCTATAAGAAGGAATCCAGGAAAAGATCAGATATCAAGGATAGATGAATGTTCTGTTTCAGACATACCTTGAGAGGGCTCAGAACCCTCGGTTGTCAAAGTGGAATTTGACAAATGGGATCGGAGGTCTGGAGGTAGAGTTTGGGCATGAACACAGAGAAGGAAAATGGCCTAAGAAGGCAGTGAGTCTCAGTACATCTGAGGAACATAGAGTGAACAGCACAAACTTCGTGTTCTCAGGCTTCCCCTGGCTCGATGGATTTAAGAGTGACTTAGCTTCATATTGGGAAATGTTTTCACTTAGAGACTATTCTAGCAGGTTAAAAACTCCCAATCAAAAGACTCCAGATTTGAGGATCTTGGGCATGAGAATCATGCACAAGTGGAAAATTCCACATATGACTTCATGCAGATGGCCTTCCCTCCATGCAGGTATGCTTAGAATGTTGTATAAAATCGCCTCATGGCTGTGCGTGTCAGATGTTCACAAAACATAAGTGAACTTCCTATCCTGATAAAATATGTACATTATAGACGTTTACATACATTTGAGTATTTCAAGACCAAAAAAACAATCCAGACTCTGGAAATTCTTCTGGTTGCAAGTATTTTGGGTGAGGGTCCCTCAACCTGAGTATGCACTCAACTTCAGTTCTTATGATAATTCTGGGAATAGATAAAGGAACTTCTTGGCTCCCTTGCTTACAAAGGATAAAGCAGCAGGGAAGCCCAGAGCTCCAAGTTATAACGATGTTCATTTTGTGATTCCGACACCTCTCAGAATATCCTTGGTTAAGGCTCCCCTTTGTCATATTTATTTTCTTTCCACTGGTGCCTCTCACTCAACAGATGAGCACTTGCCTCAGGTAGGTGAGCCATTTTTCTCAGTCCCAAAGATCATACATCTTAGGAAGTAGACATCCATGAATGTACATGGGTTGAAAAGATTCTCTCTTTTCAACATTGTATGCTATTGTTTTTTCCAGAGGAAAGGAAGAACATATCTCTGAACTTGTTACACCTAGATTAAAAATAATTTTTAGGGTTTTTATCTTTTTTTTGTTTGTTTTTCTTTGTAGCTTTGGAGCCTGCCCTGGAACTAGCTCTTATAGATCAGACTGGCCTCAGACTCACAGAGAACTGCCTGCCTCTGCCTCCCCAAGTACTGGGATTAAAGGCGTGCACCTCCACCACCCGGCTTTAGGGATTTTAAATATATATGTATGAGTGTTTCACATGTTTTCATGCTTGGTGCCTGCATCAGATGTCCTGGCACTAGAATTACAAGAGGTTGCTAGCCCTTGAGTATTCTAGGAGCTGATCCCAGATCCTCTGGAAG
Source organism: Microtus pennsylvanicus (assembly GCF_037038515.1). Classification (NCBI taxonomy): domain Eukaryota; kingdom Metazoa; phylum Chordata; class Mammalia; order Rodentia; family Cricetidae; genus Microtus; species Microtus pennsylvanicus. The sequence goes on along the minus strand of NC_134590.1, from coordinate 53,000,356 downwards.
AGCGAAAACTGCTCCTAACCACTGAGCCATCTCCTCAGCCCGATTTGCCTAGATTTTTAAGTCCTGTGTGGAAGCAAGAAAATGGCTGCCAATGCCCATTCAGTTCTTACACACGAAAGCATAATTTCAGATATCACCTATACAATGCTGACCAAAAGAAAATAAATTAGAATGTTGGACATTTCTCCAAACTTTTAAGGGGGAGGAAAGCGTTAGCCTTGCATTTATAAGCCCTAAATATTATTAATTATAACAATAAACATGACATTGGAATTGTTTAATCAATTTCTAGGATTAGATATGTTTAATTTAGAGCATTGTTAGCACAATAGCTACTCCATAGATATTGGTAAAAGTGTTATTTGCATTTATTTATTTACTATGTGTATGTGTTTGCTCATACATGTGTCGGGACACATATATGGACATCAGAGGACAATGTGTAAGAGGTGGTCATTTGCTTTCACCATGTAAGTTCCAGGGATCAAATTCCAGTTGTCAGGCTTTGCATCAAGTACGTTTACCTGCTTAACCATCTTACTAGATGAAGAATACTTCTATAAGAAAAGTGGCCTAAGAAATTTTGAAGTTGAATGAATTTACTCATTGGAGAATCTGTCATGTCTTTTGATATATGAGCATATCAAGTACTCAACCCTTAACAAGAGATATTACATGCATGAATATTTACTAAACTCACTTAAACACAAACAAAATGAGCATTTTCCTGATATTGAGACTCAATAGAATCAAATATTTTTGAGTTTCCTTCTATATCTGGTTTCTGTTTTCAATCATAATACCAACCATATTGTTCTTTCATAAATGGTTAAGTTTCATTTACTACAGTGTAAACTATATGTAGCCAATACGTCTTTATTGTGACTTAAATGTGCATCAGGACTCTGTTCTAGGAGCCAGGTTTCTGGAGATGGGGAGGACAACAAATTAGCCCACATAGGAACACCCCCTTCTAAAACAGAGCCTTCATCTCCCTCTTCTTATTGGACATCCAAGCATTGCAATTCTTTTCTTTTATCATTGTGCACCTGCCTTGTTCCCAGTGTAGTTGTGACTAGGGAATACACTTCCCTCCTTTATGCATCATTCAAGGACAGGAGACATAAAGCAGTTGTTACTACAAAGTCTCAGAAATGCTAAGCTTTGACTACTCAGGAACTAGAAAGGCATAGATGAGTGAGTCCCCTGCCATCTCTACCCGGTGGCCTGGCGTCCTCTGCTTCCTCTGCTTCTTCCTCTTTCATTCTGCTGGTGATCTCACTTTCTGTTTTCATCCTCTGCCAGTTTTTGGTTCCCTCTGAATCTAACTGCTAGCACTGAATCCACACTTGCTACCAAACAATCCAGCCAAGCCACCCTTAGGGAAAGAACTACCCCAACTAACCAAAACCACATCCTACATCTAACATAAAAGCAGGCTTGTGAGTCTTTCTCAAGTCAGAATGAGTAGAAGAACTTTGTGATAGAAAATGTGTGCATGTCACGGGATGGAATAGTGGTGTACACAGGAATGCTGTAGCCATTAGGCTAAAACCTAGAATATGAGACCCATGCATTAGTGTGAGGTTTGATACAACAGAAGAGTCTGCTACAATGAAACATCCATTTCCAGATCAAACTGGTAGTCACTAAGCGAGGCTGCCACCCCCTCCCGTGCCCCCTACACAGCCCCTTCTCACTACATATACCATCTGAATAGCCTTGTTGCTGGCACCCGAATGCTACTTTCTCTACTTTGTGGTTTATGACAAGTCTGCAATAAAAGCCACAGGGACCTGGGCTCTGTGACATCTGTCTGTAATTTCTCCTGTCTTCTTAGGAAGTTAAGACTGGGAGTTGTCAGTCAAACTGAAGCAGGGTAATGCTTAAGAGGGATGCTCTGAAGACAGGTATCTGTCAGAGCGTTCAGCCTGGCTGGCAGCATGGAGAACAAGTGTCCCATCCATGGAATCCTGCCAAACCCACCTCTGTCCCCGTGGCGTCTTCTCCCAGTGGTACCAATGCTTGCTTAGTGCCAGACTATTACACAACTGTTTCACAGATGGCTGGGTACTTTTCTAGTTGTTTTTTATCTATGGTTAAAAGCCGGTAAGTCCCACCCTTGCCTTGAAGCCTTCTCCACAATACCTGATGCATCATCTAGGAGACTTTGGAGCTGTGCGACAGTGTACATTGGAGTCAGAAGAACTTGAATTCAGAATGCATGTCCTACACTCATCACAGGATCCCAGACAACACTGAACATCCGTTTTGTACCTGTGGGGACAATAATCATGTCCAGACAAAATAATTTGCGATATAATGGAATCATTGGAAATGAGCCAAGTGCCTCCCAGGGGCTGGTCATATAAATCACGGCACAGCTACAGCTACGGCATGGCCACTTCCTGTTTCTAATGCATCTTTTGCAGCGGAGGGAGCTCTGCTATGCTGCTCTCTATCCCTTCCCTGCCTTTTCCCTTATCTTCCGCAGGAAGGAAGGATGATTGTTGCCACTGAAGAGGTTGGGAATGAGAAATCGGACGTAGTCAATCCTCACTTTTATTTTAGGAATGGGTAACCCACGGGGGTCCTTATGTCCTAAGGGGTCAGGATCTGCCTGTTCACTGCTGCCTGGGGCTTGGAAAGAATATTTGTCCAATTTCAGGGTTAGATGTTAAGAAATCTACAAATCTCTAACTTAATCAGAGACCAAGGTCACATTTGTATCTCATATAATTCAAAGCTAATGTAAGAAAGAGTATTAATCTAGGGTCCTCTTCACACCCTGAAATACTGCAATGGAATAGTTACATTCAAGTTGAAAATAATTTGGTAAATATTTTTGGCACACAATAATAAAATGATATCTATAGGATAGGGGATAAATCACAAAATAGAAAATAGGTTCACATTCTGTTCTTGTTTAAAATATAAAAAATTATGGATATTCACTATGCTTTAAATGGAAATACATCTGCATGGCTGCATGAACTTAATAATGGTTCTATTGGAGAGATAAGATAATTAATATTTTTAAATATTCTTTTAATAATGTTCTAAAATAAAAATCTATTTCTATTTTATTGTTAAAATACCAAAATTTATTTATTTATCAATGCTAAAAAATTACTTTCACAAATCTTAAAAATAATGGGTTGGGTGTGTAGGTCAGTGGTACAATAGGTACCTAGTACCTGTAAGGTCCTGGGTCAATCGCAGCATTAAAATAATTGTCAAAACTACAAATGTACATAATTCCCTTTTTATGAGTTTGGTACTCAGACTGTTTATTCAAGTCAGAAGTAATTATCAGTTTGGCTAGAGACCATCTGGTGGCACTGGTTTTAAATGAAAAACTTTCTAGAAACTGTGAGTTCCTCTGAATTTTGGGATACTAAAGATGAAATAAACAAGTGACTTCAAAATGTTTTATGCTCAGTATGCCTTAAATGAAAAGAGACAAGTTGGCCAGTGGCGCATGCCTTTAATCCCAGCACTTGGGAGGCAGAGGCAGGTGGATCTCAATGAGTTCAAGGTCAGCCTGGTTTACAAACGGAGCTCCGGGACAGCCAGGATTACAGCACAGAGAAGCCCTGTCTCACCTCGCACCCCCACACACAGAACAAAAAGAAAAAAAAAGAAAAGGAGGACGGAGTGACTACCACACAGATGACATGGCAGTGTAGAATCTTCCAGATGGAAAGAACCTAAGGATTGCTAGGGCTAGTCACCCATCATCAAGCCAGGCACACGATCAGGCATGGCTGCTTTCTTGTTATTGGTCGCTATCAACTGCATCCTCTACTCCAGTGTGTGAGCCCTAACACATTTGCCAGCAAAGATGACACCCTGTACGTATGTCTTCTCTCTCTCAGTCATCCATTTCACACAAGAAGAGAAGAGATGTGTAGAGGTCAGTGATGTACAGGGTAACCTAGTCTAGGACAGAGCCTCACTCTCCATCTTGAGCTGGGCCCAGAACACTTACTGAGTCTTACCCTTGAGAAATCACTGCCCCTGTGTGACTTCTTATGACAAGGCCGGAGAGGACAGCCACATACCTTTACCGGGTTTACTGTCTGCTAGTGTTCCTCTGATGTGTGACAGAAGAAAACACAATCACAAAGTACAAGAAGAAAATAACTAAATAACTGATTTATAAGGAAGGAAAAGAATGACCGGATCTGTGAGTAGAAAGACTGAGAAACATTGGATTCAACTTGATACACCAATAAAACAAGCATTGCAAATGCCAACTTAGATGTAACGGATGCACCTTACTGACTGAGGAAAATTAGCCAATGAAAAAGAAAGTCTGTATTGTCTTCAAATAATTTCTAAGCAAAACATTTACATACAGTCATTTGGCAAAAATTATATTCAGACGTCAACTTCTCCCACCCTGCCCCCTATTTGAGATAGTATCTTTCTATGTAGCTATGGCTGGCCTGGAACTTACTACATAGACCAGGCTAAATTGGAATTGTGGTCTGTCTCTGTTTTGGGAGTACCAGGAATACAGGCATTCACCACCATGACCAGTCCCTCGGGTCCTCTTTTTACTTGCTATTTTGTGATAGGATGTCACTAAGTTGCCCAGACTGACCTTGAGCTCACTTTGTACCCAGGCAGGCCTTGAGCTTGCTGTCCTCCTGCCTTAGGCTCCAGGGTAGTTGGTATTTTAAGTAGCCTTTTTTTATTGATGGTTTAGAATTACTCTTTCTGAATTCCAAAGGGAGAGCTGAAACAGATTCAGCTGAAAAACCCTTTAGTACAGGCTAAATCAGGAGCTGAATCAGGAGCTCCAATAGCAATGTGCAGAACAAAGGAAATTGTCTTGAAACAAAACAAAGACTTTTGCCTTGTTTTGGGTTTGGGTCTCACTGTGTAGCCCTGGATGGTCTGGAACTTGCTATGTAGGCTAGGCTGGCCTCAAACTCACAGCGGTCAGTCTGCCTACCTTAGATATTAATTTTAGTCATATTAAACACATAAATTCATGTTATACACATGCATAAACTTATTAGAGATGCTGTCTGATTTAAGGCAAAATTGCTTCTCAGCAAACCCACAATATGTTGAATTACATTTAACACACCTACCCAACAACCTAGCTGGTCAGCACAGAAAGCAATGGGGGCTAAGCTCTTTCATCTTTAAAGTTGTGGCTGCCTGGGGATTATAACTTGAGGAAAAAGAAAGTGTCATTGCTGCATGTTGCTTGCCAAGGACAAGATCCTAATTCAAAAATGAACATTCAATTGTCACCGAATGTGGATGGCTTTTTATCAAAAATCGCAAAAACCTGTGACAATCCCTTCTATCAGGGGCCATCTTCCAGTCACCTCACGTCACGTCGGTCATTACCACAGTCTTTGTCTGAGTCTGAACTCCTTCCCTTCCATGATCTCACTTGGTCTCCCTCAAATACTATGGAGTAAATCATTGCCTTCACATTTTATAAACAACAACCACAAACTTTAAAAAATCCAGTTAAGTTTTTATTTCCTGGCTAGGCGATCATCTCGGTAGTTTGTATGTATTATCTGGCTTATGGACCCTTTAGTGTGCACAAGTCATCCAGTTCCTTGGCCTTGCAGCATGTGCAGGGTCTGAGGGCAAAGTCATCTGGTTGAAGAGAAAGCCGAATATATGACATAGCATAGTAGGCAGGGTGGACACGCACATGGTGTCTGCCCACTAATATTATACTTCAGAATTGTATGGGATGGGAAAAGGAACCATGGCTCAGTGGCTAAAAGTACATACAACCCTTGCAGAGGCCAGGAATTCGATTCTCACCACCACCATTGGGCAGCTCACAATCAACTATAACGCCAGTTCCAAGGGATCCAATACTTTCTTCTGATTCCCGTGGGCACTTATACTCATATGAACATCCCCCCCCCGCCGCCACACACACACTTTACATACACAGACATATCTACATAACTAAAAATAAAAGAAATCGTTGTGAAATTGTACAGAAGCACTAAAATTTGGAAACAGATAACAAGATCTCTCTGCACTCCAGGAATGGAAAGCCACATGGACTTTGGGCACATGGCAGGTATTTTGCATCACAGCTTAAAGAACAGAGAAGAAGGTGAAATTCAGATTGTTCCTGAAAGCAATGTAGGTAAAGCCTCTTTGTGATTCAGTGAACTTAGGGCAATCCCTTTAAAGTTACCAGGAAGGGCAGAAGACATAAATGTCTGCTCCATTGTCTATCTGTACAGTGGGGCTGTTGTAGCTCTCACATGAACAAACTTCTTCAAGTAGGGAAGTCCAGATCTCAGGGATCACCCAGTAAGCTGGGGAAGAAGCAGTTAGGGAGTTGCCTAAGCACCTGAGATCTCCATCACTCACTCAGATCCAAGCAGGAGAACTTAAAATGTTCATCTCATGTAATGGATCAAGTGAGCCTGGCTCATACAGAGCACTGTTCGATGGTGTTCCTTCCCAGAAAAAGCCATGACTTTGCCTTGGTGTTGGCCTCAGGTGACTTCTGAAACTGGGAAGTTGTTCGTCATGCATCATTTTACGGCACCATAATGTTATTATTTGTCAACACAAAAACACAGCTCTCACATCAAAGGGGATAATCCACTGTTTATTCTGGAAACTAATGTAAGTGACCAGGACCTAGGAACACAGACTAAGATTACCGCAATTCTTTGTTCTCACGAGGTAACAGCCCTATGAGGTTTTACAATAGTGGAACAAAGAAAAATCATATATTGGAATCCTTTTCAAATACATTAGTGAACAGATCAGGTAGGCATGCCACAGACAAGTGGGGAAATTTCATCTGTAGTTCTCAGATGCTTTTGGATGGCACTCTTACCCCCATTTTGTTTAGTGGAAATAAGGGGTCTATTTTCTACCCAATGGTCACAAAGAATATTAAGTCACATATGTAGGAAGGCAATGACTAGGAAGAGGGCTAAAGATGTCTGAAATCATTTGACTCAGGATTTGCAATGTTCGATCTCCACATTGCTGAAGTTCTGATCCATTGATCAGTCTTGCAGCAGGGTTCATTGTCAGCAGCAGTTTTTTCCAGGACCTTTCACTTGTACAGTAAAGGCAAGACTTGAAGGCATCTTTGTGGTTCTGATCCTTTAGAACTGAATGATAGGCTGTTGGATATCAACGTAGATGGTTGAAATTATATCCCGCCACCACTGAGTAGGCTCCTAAGCCAATATGATCATTGTCTTTATTAAAAAATAAAGTCTCTGGACACAGAAACATTGCTAAGGGGAATGCCTTGGAGGCTTGATAGCATTTCCACAAATAGTAAACTTAGAAAAGAAAGGTAAAAACAGGAAGGAGAATTGAAAAGTCAAAGAAATACAGAGTGTAGTGTCTGCAATCTGATAGGGTGGCTGCAATAGCATTGTCAAACGCAGTAGCTTAAAAAGCGCTCTCTGGTGGTTCTGGTGTCCTAGTAGTCTAGGAAGAAATGGGTATGTCTGGATCCTGGGCTGTGAACACAATTCTAGTGCCAGCCTTTCTCGGGCTCCTGGTGCTACGCCTGGTGCTATGGTGTTCCTTGACCTGCAGGTGGATTGTTTTCACCCTGACCTTTGCCCCCAATTCTTTTCCTGTGTCAAAATTCCGGTTTTTAGAAAAACCCTAGGTATAGTGGAGTAGGGACCCATCCTCCTCTGATATGACCTCAGAGTAAATAATTCCATCTGCAATGGCCCAATTATTGAGACTTTTTCTTTGGGTTAGGGCTTCAGCATAGATTTGGGGAATATAATTCAACCCACAGTGTTTGGTGTTAATGGAGAATGAAAAAATTGGGCTAGATGGGTAGATGAGTTAGATTTGGGTGACTTCAGCCTCGGACTCAGGCATGGGTTTGTCTCTAAGCACACTGACTGTTTCTTCATGGAACTGTATTGTCTCTGGAGCTTGTGCAAAAGCCAAATTCTCAAATGCAACAGAGGTTCCTTGTAGGGCAGCGTAAGATACAATTGTTTTCTTCCATAAAGTCATTTGGGAAGAATCAGACATACCAATAGACAAGAATTTTAAGATATATTTGCTAGTTTTCATCTATGCTAATTCTTCTTTGCTTTTATTGGTTAATACATTAGAGATACAGAAGAATGCATACAATTAGAAAATCCAGTAACTGATTTCTTATCCTTTATTAATGAGGAAAAACTTACTTTTGGAAGAATAAATAACTCAACACTTGCTTGAGTTACTTATCATTATTTAAAACATTATTCTGGGGCTGGGGATGGGGTTGAAAGCTCACTGCTAAAGGACATGTTAAGCTTATAGACACAGTTAAGAGTTCAGTTCCTAACACCAAGGTGTGCATAGACAGATGCATATAGTTATGAATATTTTTGTTACTGAAGAATTCCTAGTAATACTCTACTATGGATAGCTGAAGCTTTAGAGGGATTGAAAATATACATAATGATGAGGTGGGAATGTAAAATCTTATTTATAAAACAGCTTCAAACGATAATTTCAATTTACAGATCAGTTCTACAGATTAATAATAAAAGAGTCACTTTTGAAAACAACTTAAATCCCAAATAAAGAAATAAAATAGATCAGTATTATAAAAGAAGATAATAACAGAAATGTCATCTCAGTATTAATAAATAATAAAACTAAAGGAATAAGATTTTGATATCTGGTCATATTTTTAAAGATTAAAAATTGCCTGATATTGGCAATTCACACGGAAAACACCATGTGGGAAGATTTGCCAATATGCTTTAAATCTTCAACATGTGTGCTCATTGATCCAGTCATTCAAAACTTAAGAACGACTCTAAAGAAGTCAATAAGGATTATGTGATAATATACTTAATACTAGGGGAAATAGAAACAAAATAATAGCTAATGTTTAGTGAATTCTGCTCTAGCTACTATAATAAGTGCTTTGCATGTATTAACCGGCTTAGTTCCTAAATACCTTGACATGAGTACTTCTATCATTATTTATTACTATTTGCCATGGATATTACCATTCTACAGCCTTGAAAACTGTTTCATAGAGAAGTCAAGCAATTTAACTAATTTCCTTGGAGATTATGAAAGGAAGTTCATTGTACCATTGTTGATAATAACAAAAATACGTCTATCACCTATCAGATTAGGTGGGTAATTAAATATGGGTACATTTACAATCTCCTAGAAAGAATTAAACCTACAAGAAAAGAGGCATGGAAAAATAATCACGATTTTCTGTCAAACAGAGAAAAACAGCCACAAGCATTGTGTATGCGTCCTTGGGGATTAATTCCAGGATGTTCCCTAGATATCAAAATCCAAGGATGCCCAAGTCCCTTCTACAGAACACCATGACGTTTGCTTGAAACCCAAAGGCATCCTCCCATGTGCTTGAAATCATCCCATCTCCTGATACATAACACAATGTAAATGCCACACAGAGGCTTACAATGTATTATTTATGAAGGAATGGCAAGAAAAACATCTAGATACGCTCAGTGTAGATCCACATTTTTTCGTAGTTAGTCGCAGTAAGCTAAAGTCCTTTCCTTTCTGTGCATAACACTAAGAATTCTCTGTTCAAAAAAACAATCTTTTGTCCCAAAACACAGGGAGGTTTTCTTCACCTGACATTGTGGAAACTGGCAAAAAGCATTATCAGTAAACAGTCTAGATACTGAAACACACCTTTAAAATGCCAACAATTCAACATTTAATAATTTTATTGTTTTTCTTCAAAAGATCATGGATTTCCATCTTTCCTTGATATACCACCTGTAAAGATTTGACCCTTAAGTACTTTATTTTTTTCAATAAAAATTTTCATTTATTTTAATACTGACCACAGTTTCCCCTCCCTCTTTTCCTCCCAGTTCCTCCCAAAGCGTGGCACATGAAGTTGAGGCAGGACTGAGCTCCTCCCCTTGAGGCAAGGCTGAGCAAGGTAATCCAGCATGGGGAATAGGTTCTCAAGAGACAGCTAATCGCCAGAGAAGGTACTTTATTTTTAACATAATTTTTCTTTATTCTTGAGAAATTATATGTGTATACAGTGAAATATCGCATGGTCCCCATCTCTCTCCTCCAACTCTCCCTACCACTCCCAACATATTCCCCAAATTTAGTGTCTTTTATCCTATTTTAATAACCCCACTAAGTCCAATTAGTACTGCCCATATGTGTGTGGGCATGGTGCATCCACTAGAGTATGGGTAATCTCCCTGGGGCAATACCTCAAAAAAGAATGAGTCCCCACCTTCAGCAACCATTAACTGTCAATAGCTCTATGAATAAGGGTGGGGCCAGAGAGCAGCCACAAATGCTGTGGAATTCATACAGGCGAGAGCCATGTCATGTCCAGAACCCCTCCTCATCGCAGGCTCCTACCTTTATTTATTTCTCTTTCCCCTAAGCAAATAGCATAGTGGCTAGTATGCCCCTTGTCTAGCCTTCATTGTCACTTCCCCTCGTTTCTTTCTTCCTCCCTCCTCTTCTCCCTGCCTCCTTTTCTCTGTCCCCTTCCCTCCTTGTCTTCTCTCCTTTCCCCCTTTTTTTTAAAGTCTGTTGCTGAGGCTCTTAAATGTGGCTGTATAAAATAGGGCCCAGGTATTCAAACACCCCTCCAGCACACTGAGACACTGCTATCAGGCTGCTAACTTGTATTTCAAACTCCCCTGAAGTTCTCTGGTGTCTGAATTCCACAGGCAGATTATTCTAATTGCCTCTCTCCTGCTCTCTGGATGGCTGGGTCACCTCCACCCACTGCTTCTCCTCCCGCTTACATCAAGCTTTAGCCTTTCAAAATTGCTGCTTCTAATGTGCTACCAAAATAGGGAATCAGAAAACGAAGCTTGTAACAATAGCTTCTGAAAGAAGAGCTAAGCTTCCTAAGTGGTTTTCTTGCGAGTAGATCTTGGAGACAAATGCATTTATTTGGTGTGTGTGTGGTGGGGAGAGGGATATGAATTGGGAGCAAGCCTGCTGGATCAGCAAGACCCAGTCAGCTAATTAGCAGTTTTCGAGTTTTTGTTTCTCTTCCTCCCTCCCTCCCTCCCTCCCTCCCTCCCTCCCTCCCTCCCTCCCTCCCTCCCTCCCTCTCTCCCTCCCTTCCTCCCTCCCTCCCTCTCTCCCTCCCTTCCTTTCTCCCTCCCTCCCTCCCTCCCTCCCTCCCTCCCTCCCTTCTTTCCTTCCTTCCTTCCTTTCTTTCTTCACCTGTCCAGCTATGAGTTCTAAAGACAGTTGCATCCTACCAATATATATTTTGAATACACTTCATTTCTTGAACACTTACTATAGGCCAGACACTACAAGTTTTATTCAACATGGGGTTTGGGCTGCCATAGTGCATTCAGTAGAATACATGACACCTCATCTCCCACTCAAAAGTGTGAAATGAACAGCCTGAATCCTGCTTGTCACTGAGCACATCTCCCTGTAAGGCTGGGACAAAAGGGCAGGGCAGTCTTTGCTGATTCTCAGAACACAAATGTATCTTGTTAGTCTGCTGTCAGGAGCAAGATAGTATCAGAAAGGCTGTGTGTCTGAAGACACCAGAATAATTCCCTTCTAATAAGTTTCCATTTTACAGAGAAGCTGAGATGCCGCCAGGAGTGGCGCTCCTAAGGGGTGGGCTCCAAGCTTTGGAGTATGGAATTAGATGTGTGTGTGCGTATCTGAGAAAGTCCAAAGCCAGGTGAACCCTGCCCATATGGGCACCTGGACCTTAAAACAGCCCAGGGACAGTGGGGACACTGGCAGCCTAGTGTAGGTTTCGATTACTTTTTAATATGCCCAGAAATGTGTTGCTAATGGGCCTTCTCTCCCTACCCCCAATCTTCCTTGTAAGTGGGAAAGAAGGGTTTTCTCAAAAAATTTCTCCATTCTTCCAGTACCCATTCCAGAACAGAACCCAGAAGGGAATTTTCTAAGGTGCCTGTAACTCCAGCAGAAACTACGTTATGAGTTTAATAGTCAAATACATATCAATTTTTTGGATAATACCAAACTCAGACTCCACTCTTCCCTGTGTTGGTGCCTTCTTTCATAACCAGAGGACAGCCTTGCCATACCCATCCTCCTTTGTACTGAAAAATGTTCTACTTTTTACTGATTCCAAACTATATTTAAACTCTAAATTCTTTTCTCTACCCCCCAGGGATCGCCATGCTGGCTCCTCCGAATAACAGCTAATGAAATAAAGAGAAGTCGTGTGATTTTTTTTTCCAACAAAGAAATACCATTTCAGCTTGCAAACTAATTCCATTTGTGATTTAGAGGGCCTGGGCACCTTCCTCGAGAACCTCCCTGGGGAAAGGATGGATGGCCATCGCAATATTGCATGAAAATTAGTATCAGGCCACAAATTATTGGACCCCATTAGGAATTTCTTTTAGGTAAATTAAGGTTATATATCACAATCTTCCAAGAGCCTTGGATGTTTTGAATCTTCCAAATTAAGAGAGCATTTAAGATTTCCTGTAATCTAATACTGGAAATGATTAAAATACAGGGTCTGGCTCTTGCAAACCTGGCTTCTCTTGAGCAGTAGCCTCATTTTAAAAAAGAAAGAAAAAGAAAAGAAACTAGAGGAGGATTTTATAACTGAAAACCTTTTGGTAAAGCCCTGTAGTATTGTGGTTAGCATATAATTCACACTGAGTATGCTAAGCATTTTGGTCATCAGATCATCAGAAAATGCAGGAGATGGGTACTGTCTGGTATTTGTGTTTGTGTGTGTGTGTGCACAATATGTGTATTTGTGTCTACTCCTGCATGTGTGCATGTGCTTGCATGCATGTGTATTCACAAACATATATGTTTGTGTATGTATTTGCATGTGTGCATACCTGGTTATTGTGTGTGTGTGTGTGTGTGCTTGAATGTGCATTTCAAGGCCTACAAGGCAGTTTCTATTTCCTCAAGGCACACATATCAGTATTTATGTTCTGTATCTTTATTTATTCAGTAATCAGATTTAAGCTGAATTTTATTGTGTTTTCTACATCCTTTAAGCAGCAAGTCGATATTAAACCCTAGCTCTAGCATACAGCACTGTTTATGCAGTATCACAGAAATGTATACATCATTGTCCAGCACTACCACTTCCATATTTTACATTGTATTGTAAGTTTATGAACATTTTAGCCATGTTTGAGTTGAAAGACTGCGTTCTCCAGCAAATGCCTACCTTGGGGAGGGTCTTACATTCTCCTCAATAACTTCCCTTCAGAGTCATCCCCGCTCTGTTCCGCTATATCTCCCGGCATGCCCCAGCTCACATGACCGTAGGTTGAGAGTCCAAGCTTCATATTCTAAATAAGAAAGGGTTCCTGACGCTGCCCCTGAAGTGATTATGCACAAGGAGGAGAGAGGTAGTAGAGTGGCTCCCGCCCTGTCCTTTGCCCCCTGCTCACCGTCTAACTACCCCCAAAGCCCATCTTTTATGTCAGCTTTTCCCAGACCTCCTCCATGACGTCACCTAAGAGCTTTGGGCTGGCAAGGAGAGACCGGGTTCCCTTCTAGAACTGCTACTGTCAGTCCAGGCCAAACTAACTGGGGTGCTGCTAGCAGCTGTATGAGAGCTCAGCTCTTCAGATGTTACCTAGTTCCTCTTCCCTTCCCAAGCCTGTGATGCTGATACAGTTGTTCCCTGGTATCTGCAGAGGACTGGTGCCGGGACCTCCGTGCACAGCGAATTCTGCCAATACCTCAGTCTTCTGGATAGTACAAACTGAGTGAGTGCGGCAACATTTCCCTGAACCCTAGTGCTAGTGGGTGGAGCTGGGTGGATCCTGGAGCTTCACTGGCCAGCCAGTCTAGCCAAAACCACGGACTCCACCCACGTTCAGTAAGAGCCCTTGTCTTAAAGAGTAAGATGGAGGTTTATGGGAGAATATTTCCAAGTGTTAGAAAACAGGCTTGCACGTTTAGGCCTCGCTTCATAGCCTGAGTCAGGCCACACCTCCTTGCAGCTCTCTCTAGAACAGAGGATTTAGAGGTTGTCTGTGCTATGACTTGACAGCTCTCAATTTATGGTACCTGGCTCTTCCAAGGCTCTTTGTCACCTTTGCTATGTAGAACTAAATCGCTTGATTTAAAACTTACCACCACCTCTAAAGGGTTATAAAGAGTCAGGCCTTTCATTCGTTCAGGGTGATGGCTCCAAACACTCCTTGAGGGCATTTTTTCAGGGAGGTGTCTGAAGGATGCTCCCAAAGAGGCTTCTCTGCCCCCTGCTACCATGGTGACTCTCTCTCTCTCTCTCTCTCTCTCTCTCTCTCTCTCTCTCTCTCTCTCTCTTCCTCAGTCATAATGAGTTTCTTTTCCAGATTTTAAAAGAAATTGTCTCTTTCTCTTTAACCCCCCCCCATAATGATTAGCTTTTCATGTATTGTACTGTCTCTGTCTAATGCTTCCCTTCCAACTTTGAGGCTTGATCATGGCTTTGAGGCCATTCATTCTAATGAACCTTTTTCATGAAAGTAATTACAAACTGCATGCCAGATTCCTTTCTGGAATTAACCACCATTATAACATGACCATCAGCCTCTGGCCTCCACAAGTGTACACAAGGGTGAGCACACTAACAAACACATGTGCCTTCACATGACCATATACACACAGATCTCTCCCCCCCACACACACATAGCATAGTGTTTGCGTAGAACCTGTTCATATCTTCAAGATAAATCAAACCACCTCTTGATTATTATAATACCTAATGCAATGTCAGTGCTCCATAAAAGCAAGGAAATGCTAGTTTTTGTTTAGTATAGACACAGCTCTTTTCTTATTCTTTTCCCAAATGCATTCAATCCAAAGTTAATCAGATTTGCAGATACTAACCACAGGAACACAGATGGAAGATTGTCCCACTGTTCGTGCCTTGCCAGAGTAAGAAGTAGGGGTTCAGAGAAGTTAAGTGATCTGACCAATAGTGGAAAGGAGATTTGAATACCATCCCCGGTGTTGCCAATCCAGGGTGTCCAGGATGGGTTGACTACTAGCTTCATGTTCTTTGTTGGATGGGTTTCTCCATGTCCTTCTAACTGCACTCATTTATGGTGGTTTCCATCTCTCTCTAGTTTACAAGTCGAGTTTCCAAGAGGAAGCCCAAACCCTATCATTGTTTGGCAATCAGGGATCCATATTGGGTTTCGGCAGCAGATCTCACAGTGGCTGTCACTGCAATCTCAAACTTTAGAAGTTAATACAAGCCATAAACTAAATGGGGCCTTCAAAGAAATTATTCTCCATTCCCAATGGCAAAACTGCTAGTAAGATTCTATTTTTGTTATTTTCAATGTTTTTTTCTTAAAGTTTACTAGTATTTTATTTACATGGGGTGGCATCTGTGCAGGCCACAACATGCATAGGGGGTCAGAAGATGGCTTTGTGGAGACAGTTGTCCCCTCCCACTTGTGCTGGGTTCCAGGGATGCCCCTCAGCTTGTCAGGATTGCACAGCAAACAGTTCTGCCTGAAGAGTCCTTTCACAGGACCCTTGGTTCTTAATTTATACAAAAGTACTTAAAAATGTAGAACACTTTCTAGAAATGCTACTTTTCTAAAAAGTCGATTTTGCAGATTTGTGTAGGTAACTGTATATTGCTAAAATGAGACTTTTACACATTGCTGGCTTAGATATGGATCATTTCCCTAAAGACTAATATGTTGAAGGCTTGGTCTCCAGTGGATTTTAAAAACAAAATCAGAGAAAATTTAGGAAGGGAGATGTCGTTGGTAGCAGCAGGACTTCGGGACTGGAGAGGCCCCTGGAACCTCAGCCTCCATTCTCCATTCCCTAGTCACCAGGAAGTGACTTTCTTTGTTTTTCCACAGCCCAGCTAACCAAGTGTGGGCCAAAATATCTGAAACCACGAATGTAATACACCTTCCTTCTTTTTAAGAAGTAATTTATGGCCGGGCGATGGTGGCGCACGCTTTTAATCCCAGCACTCGGGAGGCAGAGGCAGGCGGATCTCTGTGAGTTCGAGACCAGCCTGGTCTACAAGAGCTAGTTCCAGGACAGGCTCCAAAACCACAGAGAAACCCTGTCTCGAAAAACCACAAAAAAAAAAAAAAGAAAAAGAAAAGAAAAAAAGAAGTAATTTATGGTCACAATTACACAGGCTAACACAGAGATTGATTAAAACCAACATCTGGAAATAAGTGGCTTTGTCTTTGGGTGGTCAGGACTTAAAACCCTTTGGTTGTTTCTGTCATTGGAAATATCTAACACAATTCTTTATTGATTCTTTGGGAATTTAATATCATGTACCCCAATCCCACTCACCTCCCAGTCCTTTCACACCTGCCCTTCTGCAGTGTCTCCTCCAAAAGAAACTCTCCCGAAGTGAATTAAAAATAAAACAGAGAAAGAAAAAGTATGTTGTGTCTCTGTCTTTCCCATCTCTCTAACACCTCTTCATTTATCCTAGTGGCATTGGGAGCTCCAGTGTGTGGTACAGTACACTCTTATCCAATCGGCCCCACCCACAAATGGTCATTGCAATGTGTCGCTGGTCTGATTCAAAGCCTCTGACCTCTGATACATCACTGGACCCTCACCTAAACTCCTCTTGGAAATCCTGTTGCTGCCCTGAGTCCTGGAGATCTTTTGTCTATCACTCTGTAGGATTAGTCCCTTCATGCCCTCCAGCAGGTCATAGATGGGGTAAATGGAAGGATGAGGGGGGGAGGCTGGAGAGATGGCTCAGAGGTTAAGAGCATTGCCTGCTCTTCCAAAGGTCCTGAGTTCAATTCCCAGCAACCACATGGTGGCTCACAACCATCTGTAATGGGGTCTGGTGCCCTCTTTTGGCCTTTGAGCATACACACAGACAGAATATTGTATACATAATAGATAAATAAATATTTAAAAAAAAAGGGAAGGATGGGTCAACCCAAGGCTCAAGATGTGGATCTGGGTGGCAGCTGAGTTGGTCAGTTTAGGCCCCCGGGACTGTCCCCTTTTCAGGTGAGATGTAGAGTCAGCTCTCCTAGATCCGTGGCATCGGGGCCACCTATGGGGGGCACCTCTCCTGAGTGAAGGGAGGGCAGCTCTTGTAGCTCTCCCATGAGGGCCAGGGTTAGTTCTCATGCTGAAGTGCCTAGCGAGAGCCAAGGCCAGTGAAGAACAGGACCAGCTTACCATGGCCCTTGGATTTCAACACATGCAGTTCCTATGACCCTCTGTGGTAACCAGGCCATGGATATCAACACAGATCTCAGTTGCAGCAGGAACACAGACCCAGACATGGCCCTCGGTAGCAGTTCTGGCCAAGACATCACATGGCCTGGGTGGCAGGTGGCAGCACAAGTCACCCAGTTCAGTATGGCCCTGGTAATGGGTGGCATGGCCCTAGAACACCAACATGGCCGTGTGGCTTGTGGTGGTAACATGGGCCACAGACATCCCCAGCTGTGGTAGGACTATGGAACCAGACATGGTCCTCTGTAGCAGACCAGGCCTGGATGTCACCACGGCACCTTGTAGAAGTATAGGCCACTCCGATTTGTATGGCCCCAGATGCAGCATGACCCTCAGATCCCCACCTGACTTCAGATGAAGCCCAGATCCCGAGTGTTTGCATGGCCTTTGGTGGTACCAGGAGCCACAGACATCACCACAGACCCTGACTGCCATAGGACTGCAAACCCAGACATGGTTCTCCCCAGCAGCCCAGCTCCGGACATCACCATGGCCTTGGGTGGCAGCCCAGGCCACACAGATCAGCACGGCACTGGGAGCAGCATGGCTTACAGACACCAGCATGGAATCTGGTGACTGACCAGACTCCAGGCTTTCACCTGACTTTCAGTAGTTCACTGAAGTCATGAACATCAATTAGTACAGACCCTGGCTGCTGTAGGACTATGGACCCAGACATGGTGCTTGGCAGAGGCTCAGGTGACAGCACAGGCCAATCAGATCAGCATGGCTCTGGCAGCAGCACAGCCCTCAAACACCAACATGGGTATAGGTGGCAGCCCAGACCCAGGACATCCTTGTGATCTTTGGTAGCAACATGAATCATGAATGTCAAGACAGACCCTGCTGTAGTAGCACTGTGGATCGAACTTGGCTCTTGGCAGCAGCCTGGGCTTGGACATCACCCTGGCTCTGAGTAAGAAGCAGGGCACCCACATCAGCCCGCTCCTCACTGCCTTCACTTCTTCAGTTCTGCCTCTTTCCACAGCACAGAAACTGTTCTGCTTCTCTTTCTCTCCCAGTTCTCCACTACATATTTGCTCATCATAATGGGACCTCCCACGCAGCACCTTGTGGCTCTAGGTGAGCCTGTGAACGTCTTCAGTCAACCCGGACTGTGAGGATCCAGTAGACCCACGGGTGCCTTTCCCCCACCTGAGACAAGAGGCACCGTTGTATCTAGTATTTTTTTTTAGTGAATTTCCATGGCTTCTGTGAAAACAGTAAAGAGCAATAAACTAAGGAACAAATGAAGAACAAGCCACATCTTACCTCATGAAAAAAAAAAACCCTTCTGCTTTCAACTGAGGGCAGAACCAAGGTGGAGAGTGAAGGAAAGATTCCTCAGAGATGGATCTAAGCAGCACCGGTTCCCAGCAGGCTTAGAGGTGATTAAGACATTCTTTCTAGGGTTGTCCATGACTTCCCTCCAGGGTGGCCCTAAAAGAAAGCCATTGATTCTATACCTCCCTTTAATTATTGCAATACAATTCCACAATCTTTTTTCACAGAGTTCTGAAAGCCAAAAAATTGAAAGTTGAACACTGGAATCTCTTTACAGAAGCTGCTGGACTGGAAGCCTTACCTTTTACCTCAGGTGGTATGCTAATTTGCTCTTGCAGAAGCAGCAAGGCTGGATTGACATCAACAATGAGCGGCTTGTCTAAAATACAGGTGATTATAATTTTCAAAATGTATGCAATTCCAGCGCTCGGCTGAAATGCCTGGGTGTGTGGTGACCCGCACCTAACTCGGGAACCCATGTTCCTTAAATCTCACAAGAGGTTTGTGAAGTTTCGCTACTCAGTTTTATCCCTGAATCGCTCTCCCTCCTTGATGGCTCAGCTAAAGTTCTCTCTCATAACCCAAAGCACTTTGGATTTCTCTAAAGAGTACACAGAGCAATCTTGGGACAAAGTGAGTAGAGACAGTCTCTGAAAAAGATTAAAAATTGTAAGACAAATTAAGAATAATTGCCAGATGAATACATGTTTCCCCCTTTACCTAGAAAACAGCTATGGTGTTTGTCTGTTTATACCTTATGTGGCTTTCTCGTAAGAAAGCTCATATTTTTTATTTTTGCTCAAGTTCTGCTCATATTTTTTGGTGGCTAGAGCATACATGGGGGCTGATTGTATAGGAATACTGTTATAGATAGGTGCCCTAACCTTGGTAAGCATTCGAGCTGTGATTATGCTCACTAAGATGCCAGGAAGCACATCAGGAAGAGAAATTGCTCAGGCATCCTGAGGGGGGCAAATGAGCCTCTTCTAGCAAATATTTATTTTCTTACTTTCAACACCAATAGTGTGAGAGAATGACACTGGTGAGGTTATCAATGGAGGAGAGGCTGCTCAAGGAGACGTAGGCAAATAATCACCTTGTAGCTTCGTCCTGTTAGATCACAAACGCATCTGGACTCTTTCAGTCCAGATGCAGCGGGCCTGGCTCCATCCACACCTTGACAGCTGACTTCTTTGTAGTAAACAGAGAGACAGTTTAAAGTATGGAAGCAGCCAGGAGGACCATTCCTTCAGACAGGCGTTTACACACTGACCCCCACACCATGCACTCAGTGATTTGATTTTTTAGGATTTATGCTCTGGAAGAACACTCTCTTAAAAGGATAATGTGGAAAACAAATGGCTTCTGTCCACTGTTTTGCTTCAGGTTTGTTACTGTCTTTTTTCTTCCCTCCTTTCTTTCCTTCCAACCAACCATCCTTCCTTCTTTTCTTTCTTCCCTCCTTTCTTCCTTCTTCCTTCTCCTCCCCCTCCCTCCTGTCCTCTATTCCTTACTTTCTTTTGACATGGGTTTCATGTAGACCAGCATAGCCTTGAATGACTAATCACCCTTCTTCTAGTGTTGGCTTACAAGCATGTACTATCAGTTTAAATGCCTGGTTTATACAGTGATGAGGATGGAATCCAGGGCTTTGTACACCTAGGCAACTAAGATGTGTTCTCACCCCTAAAATGATATCAAGAGGACACAGAAGAAACCCTGGCACCAAGAGCTGTTGCAAGGAGGGCTGCTTATTGGTTCCCGGCTGCGTAGCCCCAAAATAATCACACAGAAACTGTATTAATTAAATCACCGCTTGGCCCATTAGCTCTAGTTTCTTATTGTCTAACTCTTACATATTAATTTAACCCATCTCCATTAATCTGTGTATTGCCATGTGGCAGTGGCTTACCAGCAAAGTTTCGGTGTCTGTCTTCAGAGGGGCTACATGGTTTCTCTTACTCTGCCCTTCTTTCTCCCAGTATTCAGTTTAGTTTTCCCCACATACCTAACTTCTGCCCTGCTGTTGGTCCAAAGCAGTTTCTTTGGTAATCACAGCACACAGAGGGAAATCCCACATCAGCTGGAAACTGGGTGCTCTAAATTGCCTGCATAAACTCTAAGAGCAGTTTCACTTACATTCAAAAGAGAGATGATTGGACCTGCCCTGCTCATATGAGGAGTAAGTTTGGTCATGTAGGTACAGACTTGATGTCAGTTCATAGAGCTCAGCATAGTAGCTCGCACTTGTAATGGCAACACTGGGGAAAGCCGAGGCAGGGGGATCCCTACACGTGTCATGATGTCTGCTCTACATGGTGGATGCAGGGCCAGAAGGGATGCAGAGAAAGACTCTGTCTTAAAAACAACACCAAAACAAAGTTTGAGATGTATTAAGAAGTCCACATCATAAGTTATAATTCTGCCATTCCCCATAACATCTCAGTTTACCTACCCCTCCCCATCTCTTCCTGAGCTTTTCAGATTAAAGAAACAAGCTACAGTTTCAGGCTCACCTTTGCAGGTGAGCTGTGCTCTCTTTACGCTACTCTGGCAGGAAGCCTCACAATTAAAAACTAAACTAAAATGTCACTCTTCAGGTTTTTATATTAACCAGCCCACAATTTTTTTTATCTGCCTTTGCCTTTCAGAAAGCCTGCAGCTGACGGCAGGGAAGGCGGAAGGCAGCAGCCTTTAGATGTCCTGGATTCTTGAATTTTCTGCCTCTTATTAAAATTCCATCTCACCCATCGCCTGATCCCACAGGCCCCTGCTGCAGCTTCTACAGAGCTAAGCCCGTTCAGGTTTGATTCATTTATTCATCAAACATTTAATCTCTTATATATCAGGCACTGCACCAGGGTCTGCACCAGCTGGGTGCATAAGGAATGTTTCTATTTATGGAGAGCTCAGTTTAAGAGTAGTAGATACATATACGTGCACATGCACACACACAGTCACATGTACATGTATACATATACAAACACAAATGGGCATACATACAGACATATACACACACTTGAGCATACATATATACACACATTCATACAACATGTTTATATACACATAGGCACACATACACACATATATCTACAATACAGGAATTCATATATATATACATACATGGCACATATACACACTCATACAAACACACACACACACACTCATATGCACACATACATTTTATAAATCTGGTGAAAAAAATACCATGAGCAAGGCTTATCACAAAGCAGACAGGAGATGACAGATAGCCCCATAGGGTATGGGAGAAGCAACAAGAAAGAAAGTTCCCGAAAGGAGACACCCTGCTGCTTAGCTCAAAGGAGCAAGTTTCCAAAAGCCTCTGAGTTTTTCTGACATTGCTGCCCTCCATTGTATCCTCTTTCCCTCTGTCTCCTTTTCTGTCTCTGTCTCTCTCTTTCGGTCTCTGACTCTGCTTCTGTGTGTGTGCCTGCCTTTCTCTTTCTGTGTCTGTCTTCTCCTTCTCCTTCCTCTCTCTCTCTCTTCCTCCTCTTTCTCTGTCTCCTTCTCTCTGTGTGTGTCTCCTTTCTGTCTTTCTAGTTCTCTTATTTCCTCTCTCTTTTTTTCTCTGTTGTCTTTGCGTCTCTTTCTGCCTCGCTCTCTGTTTCTGTCTCTCTACCTCTTTCTCTCTGTTTCCCCATCTCTGTCTCTCTGCTTGTCTGTCTCCTCTCCTTCTCTCTGTTTCTCTAATGCTTACCTTCTTTTCTGCACTTACTCACTACTGTATTTCTACTGTCTTACAACATCTGGGCCGAATTTCATTGTCTCCAAAATTCCCATTGACATCTTAACACTTACTGCCTCAGAGGAGGGCTGTTTTAAGGAGGAAAACTAAAAGCTGGTCTCATGGGAGTGCTGATCTAATACCACAGCCATGTTGAGAAGAAATTAGGACATAGACATGGAGAGATGATTGTGTGATCACACAGGGCAAAGGTGCCATCTCTACGTCAGGGACAAGGAACTTAAGCCTTTTATGTCTGGACCTGGGGTTCTTAGCTGCCCGGATGGTGAGTAAATTTTCTGTTGTCTAAGCCACCAGTTTCTGTATTCTGTCATGACATCTTTAGCAAACTAATGCAAAACTCAAATTTTACTTGTTGAATAAATGAATGGCGATGGCATTGCAAATGGAAACCAAACATTCCTTTCTTTGTGACTAAACCATAGAGCCCCGGGAGGCTGCCAGCTTATTAAATGGCTCACAGTGAAAGTTCAATAGGAACGAGTGGTTTTTCTAATTAGCGTTAACTCATCTCCAAAGAACAGAATGGATGTTTTGTTTTGTTTGTAAAGGTAGAAAAGTTTTGTTCGACTTGACTCCCATGATTTGACTGTGACAATTAAGGAGTAAGAAGGCGAGGAAACGAACATTTCCTAATCACCTCTCAGTGGTCTCGGGGCTTTCCGAAGATTACTGAGTGTAATGCTTGTAATTTATGAAGCAGGCGAACAGGTGTTAACGTGTCTCTTTCACAAATGGTAGAAGCAAGACTGGAAAAACCAGGCGGCTTGTCTAGGGTCTTACACCTTACTGTATCTCATCTCTGAACATGAGCATTTGTACAGAACTTCCCTTTTCTGGAATATTTGGAGTCAGCTAGCTCTCTGACTCTCCTCACCAATTCTGTGAAGAGCTAAGTGATTTACTCGTCATCATGTCTGCATGATTAGTTTACAGTTAACAATTTCGGTTCTGCTGTAGGAAAGAGAAGTTACATAGAGAAGCATAAAGCTTATGAGACACATCAGACATGATTGACAAGAATGCAGTTGGTCTTCCATAGTCTATGGAAGTCAAAAACATGGAAAAAATACCAA
Organism: Microtus pennsylvanicus; assembly: GCF_037038515.1. Lineage (NCBI taxonomy): Eukaryota > Metazoa > Chordata > Mammalia > Rodentia > Cricetidae > Microtus > Microtus pennsylvanicus. The sequence goes on along the minus strand of NC_134590.1, from coordinate 52,977,025 downwards.
ACAGGTGTAGAGTTTTCTCTTGACATTGTTACCTAGACACTACAGTATAACAGCCACTTACATACAGAGCATTTCTAGTCTCCTCTATAAGAAATTAGAGAGTGGGATTTGATAGTGAATGCCTCTAATATCAGCACTCATGGGGCAGAGGCGGGAGGACCACAGGTTTGAGGCAATCTTGGACTGCATAGCAAGGGTCAGTCAACTAAACACACAAACATACCAAAGGTTGGGGATACTTCTCAGTGGGGGAGTGCATGGCTAGCACAGGTAAGGCTCCATCTCCAGAACTGTGAAGTAAAGAATTTGTACAAAAGGATGTGCATAGTTTATATGCAAATGCTATAGCTCTTTACACAAGGGTCTGGATAATCTGTAGATTCAGATATCTTTGAGAATCCTGAAATAAATATCCCCATAGACACCAAAAGATGACAACATACCTGTACGATACATAGATAAAAGAAATGAAAATATATAAGGACGTTTAAATGGTAAGCAATGAAAACATCCATTCATCAGGCATGATTATACATGCTGTGGGAGATGTTGTCTACACCCTGCATTGGTGAGATCCATTGTGGCTTTATGTATGTTCTACCAAAGGAGCTTAGATAAAACCATGACTTCCCAGCAGACACCTGCCTTGTCTAGGAATACTTGCTTCTCCCCAGATACCACTTGAGAACCCCCACCTTCTCATCTCTCCAGTGGACGAAGAGCTTTTGGTCCAGTTGCCATCCTCCTGTTGTGTTCCTCGTTGATCCTCAGCTCTGGACGGCATGCCTGAAGTCCTACTGCCTTCCATATTAAGAGTTTTAACCTGCACTACCTTTCCCGTGTATCTTAGCAAGCTTCTAACACTTAAGAATTATGTCTCAATCTTGTCTAAGTTTCCCTGATATTGCACTCAAGGCCACAGTAACAGCAAGATAAATTTCACACACAACACCCAGCATGGTATATATATTTACCTCTATATCCTCATAATAATAACCATGGCTCTGCCCCTACACATGCTAATAGAAGAGTGTTTCTTCCTGAGAGAGAGAGAGACTCTCACTACTAAAAATGCCTCCTGGTAGAACTTTGGGTTACATACAATGTCTAATTGTGGATTTCTATTTACATCAAAGACGTCCAAATGAAATCACTTTTTAAGTCACAAGTATGGAGTGGAGTATGTTGGGAAGTGGTCACGGTGACGTAAGTCCTTGCTTCATCTCTTCAGACCCACAGTCCTGGATTTGACTCTCTCACTTAGAACATCAGTTACTTTACCTGAAAACCAGATGACTTCATAACCTCTGGCCTTTCTACTGGGACAGATAATAAGAAAGCTAGAGGATCCAGAACCAACTGGCTACTTGTACAGCCATATTGTCTCTGGCAATCATAGCCAGCAATGCCGTATTGTGCTTTCTAAATGTCCCTCCGAATACATTGAATCTTTGGGCAACGCTGTTTGAGAGCGGAATCTATTTGCTAAACTCTTGAGAAGATGGAAGTTGTTACATTGCGTAGCCACATGCTCACACAACACAAATCAGTGTTGGGCCATTCATCAAAACCTATTTCTGTCACTAACTGTGCGACCTTGAGCCAACTGCTTTCAACATCCATGAAATAAGGAAAAAGGTTGTTCCTCTTTATAGGATGGCAAAGGGACAGTCTCTCAGACCGCAAAACATCATGCAGTGCCCAGAATATTCTTACCTAGAACAGCTGCTGCTACTAATTTTGCTACTATTAACACCTCAGTGCAGCTGCCAAGTTTCCACCACATCAAGTCTCTTACCGCTTCCCTAATTTTTCTTCCAGTGTGAATGTAGAATGATTCCACTCTCCTGTTCTCCCCAATAATTCACAACCTTAGGACGTTCCCTTAGGATGATAACTGAAAGAGTTTCTTAAAGAATTCACGACCCCATGCAAAGATGAATTCTAGAGCCAGTTAATAGCATTTTAATGCGCCTGGACAGATGAACTTGTATAACAGCTATGATTTTTGTATACTCAGATCTGCTTTGTTATATAAGATCTGGCTTCAGTCTTAATTCTCAGGAGAAAGATGAAATCCCTAGTGGAATCTGGTGTGAATCACTGCCTCTATTTCTGCAGAGCGCCTGTCTCTTGCTGAAGCTAGAAGTCAGGCCAGTGCTTCTGGGAGAAGCCAAATCACCACCCACCACCACCGCGGGAAGAAACCCAGGAGAGGGATGGGCAGGGCTCTTAGCAACAGCAGTGCCTGGTGGGGGAGGGCAGCAAAAGTCCTTGGGGGGGGGAAAAAAAACCTCCCTAAGGATCCTTCCATTCTCAAAGGGGGACTTTTCTTTCTTCCACAAAACTGAGCCAGAGGAAGCATTTATGTGGGAGACTTTTAGGGAAAGGCCTGGATTTAACACCACACTCAGTTCTGTTTTTTACAGGAGACTCAATCAAGGTAGGAGAAGAGGGAGATCCCACACAAATGGAAAAGTCTGCTGTTGACACTGTAAACTAGGAGCTGCTTGGTCTGAACTTTTGGTAAATTTGTAATTATACAATGACAAACACATGCTTTTCCTCCAACGTTGGAACGAACCTTACTTATATAAACTAACTGTGTCATTTGGAAAAAGGAAGTAAATACAGAGAGGTCATGGGACTCACCTAGACCCACATGGCCAGGAACATGTGAGGGCCATGGCTCCCTCTGGTCTTAAGAGCCTCTGAATCCAGCTTCCTTGAGATAGCTGAATCTGCTCTCTGGAGTCATTGACAGGACTCTGTTTCCTTGGATGATCGCCAAAACTCTAGGGCCAGTTCTCAGGTCCATAAGGAGCCGGGCCAGGAAAAGAGCTGAAAGGACATGCCCCCAAGGTCTCCAGAAGGGTGCAGAATGAAATTCAGACAATCTTATCCCCAACCACAGATTGAAGTCACATTACAAGAAGCCAGGACCATCTTCATTTCCAGTATTGTCCTCCTATGCAGCTCTGAGATCTGATTCTCTTGAGTATTTTTCAGCCTGGTCAGATTTTTCATGTGGGGAATTTGCCCAAGTCTGGTAGTGGTGCCCCCTTTAATTTTGCACACTGGGCTTACTCACTTGCTTCCATGGGTTTGGATGCATCGTCAAGGTTTTGTGACTCTTAATGTCAAATTGAAGTCTTTTCTGAATTTCAGCTGGGGTTATTGCCACTGCTCAAGTCTCGTCATTTCTACCTTTTATTCAGGATAGAGTCAGAGAGCTCTTACCTTTAGAATCCAAGAGACTATGGGATCCAGAATAAAGATCTCAAGCTACAAGGCATGTGGAACTCAGTTTAGGATGGATTGTGTTCAGTCCTTCTGGCCCAGCAAGTTAATTAAGAGTGTGCACACATGTCTGCTTTCTTCACAAAGAGGAGGTACCCTCTATGCCTTAAATTTAAAAACCAACAAACAGCACAGAAGACATAGGACTGGTGAATGTCACTGTCTGTACAATAATTGCTGGTGGGCAAGTCATCTAGAGCTGAGAGATGACGCCCTCTTAGATTGGGAGCTTGCTAGCACTTCACAGTCTGCACCGTCCCTTCCATTAGATCACAGAGTACCCAGGTGGGCTGTGCCAGAGGTCTTTGAATTTGCAACTCTTGACAGCAGTACCTCAACCCTGAAAATTATCCCCCCTGTTTCTTGACTCATTTTTGAGAATCACCCAATGGCTTGGGTTCCCTCCAGGCTTCTTCCCCCATGAAACCTTGACTTGCTCAGCCATTTACTGGATATTCTGCTGCAGGCACAACTGGGGAGTGATGTCACACCCCATCTCAGGCAGAGACAGTGGCTGAGACGGCATTACCTGTGTCATCTCCATAGGTAAAATGCCAGCATGTGAGCCAATAGGATCCACAAGCTGAGGCTCACCAAAAATATTTAGAAATTAACTAAGCAGAGGGACTGACAAACAAACATAGATTCATTGGCTTTCCTGCAAGTAGCTCCAGACTGTATCTGATTTCGGAAAAGAACTTGCATGTAGGGGAACATGCAGTTGAACGCAGATGCTAGTAATTCTCTGCTGCTTTGGTCAAGTCAGAGCATCTCTCTGAACCATTAATCCCATCACCTTTAAAGAGAATGTGAGTCAACTGTTCTGGCCCTGATTATCATGAAAACATAGAAATACACAATGACTTGCATATGAAGTGAAAGCACTTCTTTCACAACAGCCAAACAATAGACGGGGAAGTGCCCATCAGCAGGTGAATAGTGGAGCCGACTTCTGTGTAATTCATATGCTGGACTATCGCATGGCATTAAAAGGAGCACACCATCACCACATCAGGGATGCAAGTAGATACCATGGGTCACAAGGCTTGGAAAATAAGCCAGATGTACATTTGATTCCATTTATATAAATATAACCTGGTCCATAGAGACAACAGGAATTCAGTGATTGATCAAACCAAGGCAAGGGATGAAGAAAGAGAGAAATTCTAAAGAGCCTTGGAAAGAAAGCTTGGGGCATAGTGGACATTCCCCAGATGTCTGTGCCAGTGGTTTGATGGATCCATACCCCTATCAAAACTCATCAAAGTGTAGTTTAAATGCATGTAGTTTACTGAAGTAAAATTATTCCTTGATAGATTTGAAGAGAAAAACCTATATTAGGTGTTGGGATATGACCAAGTCAGAAAAATACTTCCTGTCCAAACATGAGAACCCGAGTTTATCTCCCTAGCACCCATATGTACCATAGAAAGTATGTACCAATGTACTCAGGTACATACTCCTAATTCCAGCCTGGAAGACAAAGTCAGGAGAATCCCTGGGACTTGCTAGCCAGTCAATCTCACTAAAGCAGTGAGATCCTAGCAGAAAGTCATTGAAGAAAATAGTAACAAACACCTCTGGTCTCTACATCCAGAGGCATGAGCACACACACACACACGCTCTGCAAAGATAACCCTGACAGTGGTTACAAAATACTTGATGGTAATGGACTCATTCCACCTCTGCCCTGTTTTTTGCAGCAATTTATATTTTAAAAATTAATCTTAGTTTAATAAGGAAGAGTCCTATTGTGTCATTATTCACAGTAATCAGTCAGTATTTCTCCATGTGACTTCAACCAAATCTACAGCTATTTTTAATTTAGTAAAGTAGCATATGTGTGTATGATGAGCCCACATATTTGCAAGCATGTTATCAATGCAATGTAAACGATGCCTTCTTTAGTATCTAGATGAGATGAATCTCTCTCAGTATCTGGAGAGACAGTTCCGACCCAAGCAACCCATCTTTGCAGAATATAAGTTCTCACTGACATCAGCTTTCAATTTCTGTTCCTCACATATGCGAGGACCTGAGTTGGTCCCCTCCTTTTGTGATATCTGGTAAACCTCCATTCCCTCTTAGATTTCAATCCTTCACTGGCTGTTCAGTACGCATGATTTTTCTAACAAGGACCAGGAGAGAATACTTCAGAGTAAGTGATAAATGGGGAGAGTGTAAGCGAACAACATGTTTTATCTTAATACCAAATACAAAGTTCTGTCTCCCGCAGTCCACTCTTGACCTCATTCAACAGTTTCATTCAGTTTCCCTATCATTATCTTAATAGGCATCTACCTACCATTTACCAAAATGCAGTAAGTAGGGTGATCATTTTTCTAAAGATAAAAATGACACCTCTATTCTTTCTCTCAAGCAGATGCTAGAGCAGACTTTAAAAAAAAAAAAACCTTCAGGCTTTCTAGGATGGCTCTGAGCTCCAGCTTTGTCTATAGCAGTTGGGGAGACAAGGAGTTAAAACATCAAGAAAAGAATTTGACCACTGAAGACCTAGATTCCTGATAGCTCGGTGCAAATGAAAACAGCCAGTTTTCTTTTTTTTTTAAGCATTAATTATCTGTGTAATTGCCTCAGTCCAGATAGAGACAGAAACTCAAGGAAGGCAGGGTTTTTTTTTCCCTTTCAATGCATCAGTGTCACAGACAGCAACATCTATTGTGTGCCGACCATATAAAGTCTCTGTACATTAAATATTGAGAGGCATACAGAAACTGAAAATAGATGCACACTACCTCTTAATAACTGGGTTACAGTCACATGACCATTGGGATAATTGACAGATGCCAGGCATCATACAGAAGGAAGGATACAAATCCATATAATATGAGATTTAGAAAACGTGTGGCCTGCAAGCAAAAATGAACAAGTCAGAAGAAGGCTGGAGCTAATCCTGGTGGCTCTGACATTTTAAGTATGGTAAGATTTCAATGAAGGAATAGTTAAGGCATAGTGCTTGTCAGCTAATAAATAGTTGATAGATAACTGCTCCATGACAGATATTTTCTCTTAAGATGTTTGCCCAGTAATTATCATGAACTTTAAGTGAGGTGCCTTAACAATTCAAAATCATTCAGTCCACTGAGGTCTGATGTTTGGTTATTTGAGATATAGGAGAAGATCATCCATATGGTGCAATCAGGTGAATCCTTGTTGGATGTACAGATTTTCTTTATGCTTTTGTCTTTTAGACTGTCTTTTACAAAGGAGAAACAGGACAAGACTGTGTTACCATTCATTTTCAACCCTCTTCTGTGTCTCCTGTGAGAAATAGAGGCCAAGTGTCTCACATTCCAGAGACAGAAGCATAGAACCTAAGCCAATAAGATAATGTAAGCAAAGAGGGGTTGATAAACAATGTGGCTTGTATAACACTTAACTCCTTCCATAATGAGGTTCATATTCTGGAAAGGAGAATTTCAGCATCAGGCTGCTATCCCCATGCTGCCTATGAATAGATACAATCACCCAGTGGTGCTACACAAAGTCTCAGATCGTAGGAGGTTTTTTCCTTCAAAATTATTCTCCAACATCCACGTGTTAGTTCACACAGGGATATGTCCATTGGGTTGAATGTCCTGTTGAACATGGCAAGGACCTTTCTTGCTACAGACAAACTTACTAAAGGAGACAAACATTAAGAAAGTATGTGCCTTAGGGTTATTGTTGCTGTGATAAAACACCATGACCAAAGGCAACTTGTAGAGGAAAGGGTTTTATTTACTTAGCAGCTTGTTGTTGAGGTAAATCAGGGCGAAAACCTGGGTATAGGAACTGATGAAGTAGCCATGGAGGAGTGCTACTTAGAACTTGCTTCCAATGTCATGTTCAGTCTGTTTTCTTGAGCATCCACGATCACCAGCCCAAGGGTGCTACCACACACATTGAGCTGGGCCTTCTCTTATCAATCATCAGTCAAGAAGATGTACCAAAGGCTTGCCCACAGACCAATCTGTTGGGACCATTTTCTCAATTATGCTTCTCTTTACTAAAAGGACTCTAGCTTGTGTCAAGATGACATAAAACTAGCCAATACAGTGCAGAACAAGCATGGATTTGAATAAAATGAGTTTGTCTAGATTCTGATATTTGCCTGATTTATTCCAGTGTGGACATTATACAGTAAGCTCATCTGGCCTCCAAGCCTGAAAGAGACAAATGTGCAGTTTTAGAGCACAGTTATCTTGGGGGCTCTTTGCTGCTGTCTCACGAGTCTTCTTTCTGCTTCCTTTCAAGGAAGTCACAACAAAGATCCATGATCTGAGCATCATTATCTGCTCTTGGAAAGTCTTCACCATCCCCTCCATATGCTATGAATATGTTTTATTACCATTGGTTAAGAAGAAGTGCTTCAGCCTGTGGCAGGGCAGAATAGGACTAGGCAGAAAAACAAACTGAATGCAGGGAGAAAGAAGGCAGAGTTATAGAGACAACCATGTAGCTGCCAAAGGAGAAGGATGCCAGAAACTTACCGGTAGGTCACAGTCTCATGATGATACACAAATTAATAGAAATGGATTGATTGAAGATGTAAGAGCTAGCTAATTATACACCTAAGCCCTTCGTCAAACAGTGTTGTAATTAATATAGCTTCTGTGTGATTATTTAGGTCTGGGCAGCAGTCTCCAATTACAATCTTTTTTTTAAATTTATTTATTTATTAAAGATTTCTGTCTCTTCCCCGCCACCGCCTCCCATTTCCCTCCCCCTCCCCCAATCAAGTCCCCCTCCCTCATCAGCCCAAAGAGCAATCAGGGTTCCCTGCCCTGTGGGAAGTCCAAGTACCACCCACCTCCATCCAGGTCTAGTAAGGTGAGCATTCAAACTGCCTAGGTTCCCACAAAGCCAGTACGTGCAGTAGGATAAAAAACCCATTGCCATTGATCTTGAATTCTCAGTAGTCCTCATTGTCTGCTATGTTCAGCGAGTCCGGTGTTATCCCATGCTTTTTCAGACCCAGTCCAGATGGCCTTGGTGAGTTCCCAATAGAAGATCCCTATTCTCTCCAATTACAATCTTTACTGTGGTTATCTCCACTGTTAAAATCGCATCTGATTTTCAGAGGAAGAGCGATTTTATTTATCCTTTCTTTTATTTATACTTCTGTAGTATATTATATATTATTATATTACAGAACCCTCATTTCTCAAAAATAAGGAAACAGAAGTGTTGGCAGAGGCTGCTTGCTCATTTCCGGCTGCCCAGACATGAAATAACCACAGAGAAGCTGTATTATTTCAAACACTGCTGGCCAATAGCTTAAGCATCTTTCTAACTAGCTCTTATATCTTAAATTAACCCATTGCCATTATTCTGTGTGTTGCTACATGTCTGTGGTTTACCAGGCAAAGTTTTGGCATCTGTCTCCTCCAGTGGCTACATGGCTTCTCACTGACTCCACCTTCTTTCTCCCAGCACTAAGTTTAGGTTTCCTATCTAGCTCTACTCTGCCCTATCACAGGCCAAAGAAACTTCTTTATTTATTAACCAATAAAAGAAACCCATATACAGAAAGATTTCCTACATCATTTCCCATTTTCTGTCTCATTAAAAAGGAAGGTTTTAACTTTAACATAGTAAAATTACATATAGCCAAACAGATATCAACCAAGAATTATTTACAATATTTATATTTACTTTATCTTTTATTATAACTAAGGAAAACTATAACTATCTTCAACTCTATCAAAGATTCCAGAAGGATATACTATTACCTAAGTAAATAGGAAGGGCATTGTAAGCAACTTCCAAAACTCTAGAATTGACAGAGACATCTTGCTACCTGGACAGTCACCCAAAGTTCTTCTGTACTATTGGAGCATCCATATTCAGCCTACAGGCCCATAGTATCTGGCAGACTTACCCATGAAGCAGGAAGTTTCAAAGAGTTCTGCCTATATTAGCAGTTTATCAGTCACTTTCTTCTGTGTCCTGCAAAATGTCTTGCAGACTCTTCCATAAAGCAGAAAACCTGAAGGACTGTCTCACCTTTAGGTAAGTTCAGCAGTCATTTTTCTGTGCTTATTGCATGTCCAGTTCATATTGCATAACATCAAGCAGTCCAGGCAAGAGCAGTTTCTTGCCCAAATGGCTAACGAACTCCAAAGCAGCCTCTTTGATGGCCATCATCCTCTTGAGGTAGATTGGTGCTGCAAAGAGCATATGTGTCTTATTGTCATGAAAAGTCCTAAGTTCTTAAAACATTTTAAATTCCATTTTCTGCAGTCTTTGAAAGGTTTGAAAAATAGCTATCCATCTAAAATATATCTCTGTACATCTAGAAAACCTAACTACATGGCTAAAACATGACTACAAGTTTGACTATTATAGATGACTATCTATTAACTGTATTTTTAACAACACATTACATTTTTAAATGAGCTGCACAAATACATTTTTGTTATGATGAGTCTTCACCACACAATACAAACTCTGAATTTCCAAGTATCAGAAGATATGGCCTTTGCAGTCATGGGTTTCCAGATGTGTCTATAATTTACTTCAACATTGCAGCTCTCCCAGGTAAAGCCACTTGTGAAGAGTCTTGTTTGTAAAGGAGCAGCAGAATCCACAGGTCGAATAATCCCTCATTGACCTGAAACCATAAGATAGCTGTAATGAACAGAGTTAGCAAAGATTGGCATTAGTAGAGAAGGGAGGATGTGGAAAACAAGATATGAGAACTCGCCAAATCCTTGAGAACAAAGAAGTGCTTTGGATTTCTGATTTTGGCAGAAATATTTGCATAAATATAATGCATATGTCAGGTAAGGTATCCATACTACACACAAAACTAATTGATGCTTGACTATAAATTATACACCAAGCCTGAAAATAAGTTCAGATAAATTGTCACCACCTCTGAATTTGATACATCCTGTCCCATGAGGTAAGATGTCTCACTTGTTATCATGTAGACTCTTTAAAGTTTTTTCAGTTTTGGGTGTCCTCCATTTTATACAGTTGATGTAATAATGAACAATGGGTACCTGTTCCTCTGATTCTCTCTTGTGCAGATCTTGGGTGTATAGTTCAGGTAGGCTTGAGTGTTTTCCTTCACTATCCAGGTTGAACATTAATCCCTAGTGCAATGTTATTGGCAGATGGGATTTAGGGGATAGAGCCCTATGGGAATTATTAAGTCCTCATGAATAGGGCTAATGTCTTGTGATAGATACTTCAGTGGGGCTGGATTGCCCTTTCACACCTCTGCCTCTTCTTCCACGTGAGACACAACATGAAAGTGCACAGGACTGGCAAGAGTCCTCTCACCAGACATTAACTCTGCTAGTACTTTGGCCATTGACATCCTAAGGCTCTAGAAGTGTGAAAATAGTTTTTATTCTTTATAAATCATCTAGCCTCAGGTGCTTCACTACAGCGTCACCAATAGAGAGATAAATCCCAACTCCTTACTGATCTTAAAATAAAAACAAAACAGGAATCATTTATCCTCCACTCTACTCTTGGACTTTTATTGATAACTTCTTGTCACCAAGTATAAATTTAGAGCAAAATTGCTTAGATTGGTGTACATGCAAGGCATATGTATATCTGTGTTTATATGTGTGTATGTGTGTTTATAAATATTTTAAATATTTTAGAAGTGGTAAACTGGCTTCTCTTACATATACAGAGAAAAAAGAAAGTGAGGGAGAGCTTGAGGAAGGACAGAGTAAGGGGGCAATAAGAAAGGAATTTGAAGAAATTCAGAGTTCAGTGACTCCATGTGCTCCCTATTGAAGACTAGCACACAACTGAATTTTAATATTAATAGACAATAATTAATTGATAATAGAAGCATTTTCTGTGTTTTAGTTTGAAAAGACCACAATGAAGCAAGTATAATGGATTTTCCCCACCAATTTCATTAATTGTACATTTTAATTTAAAGTGCACTGATTGAGTTTGATGAGTTGTTTGAGTGCTCAGACCCACTATCACCCCTAGGAAGATACTGAACATTTCCCATTTTCTTGGAATTTTCCTTTATGTATCTTGTTGGCATCCGAATTGATGTTCTGCCTCCAGGTGAACGGATGCTATTATTTTGAGCCCCATGGATTGCTTCTTGGAATCTGATGAAAGCTGTAGACTGAGTTATCACTGAGATCTGAAACTGGGAGCATGTGCATGGATTTCAGTTCAGGGATCCCAAGCAAGCTGTAATTCTTTTATTAACTTATTGTAAATCTTTTTTGCACGCCGACCAGGAGCTCTGCATTGGGTATTGGATCGAGAGTATGAAAGAAAAATTGGCATTGTTTTTGCTGCATTGCTTTCATGCCAAGGAGAAAGGCCACAAAGAATTTCAGTGATGATGCAGCAAGGGGAAAAATTGAGCTGGGTGTGGTGATGGAATCACCAGGAGTTAAATTTACAGAATCATTGGGGCTCAAGGAAGCCTTTCTAAAAAGATGGTTTGGTGAGTCTGAGGATAAAGGAAAGAGAGTTATATGAGAGGTAGAGAAGAACCTTCTAGCAGAGACAACACTGTCTGTCTGCTGCTCTGATTGCATTTCCACTCCTGCATACCACTTTCTGAATGTTGATTTCATCCATTTGCAAAGTAGGCCAAGCACTAAGGGAAAATTGACATCCTTACAGAACATGGCTTTTAGGGCCTGCAAGAGAGCTTTTCTGGTTATCTCTTGAAGATACAAAATCGATTGGTTTAAATAATAATTTTATTTTCTCTTATGATTTGTGTGGGTTGGAAATTCAGAGCGCTTTGTCAAATAGTTCCTGTCCAAGGGACTTCATGAATTTGCAATTAGGCTTGGAAAAACCTGGAAGAGCGAGAGCTGGTCAGACATCTCTTTGTGAATGTGGTCTCAGGAACTCTCTATATGGTACTCATTGGGATACTACTTTGGGCTTCCTTCTAGCCTGTATGTTTCAGGGCATTTGTATCACTTCTACAAAAGTTGGAAGCTTCAAGAATGAAGGTTTCAGGTGAGAAAGAAGTTAAACTGCCCTTTATATACCCCAGGCTTCCATCATTATTCACCAGTAAAACAATCAATCATTCAATCTTTAAAGAGGTTTCAATGACAGATGTACACACACACACACACACTTGGGAGAGTACCAAGACTTCAGAAGATTATATGGGATAGCAGATATTATTGCAATCCCCTTTGGAAAGCCGGGCTAGTGGGTTTGGAGCATAGGTGAAGGGGGAGAGTAAGAGGACTGGGGAGGGCTCTAGGAAACAGAGAACTATAGATAAGAGATAAGAGAACTCCTTCAGGTGTTTGGTGGAGAGATGGCAAGCACTAGCTTAGATACATTCAGCCACACACCCACAAAAAGAAAATGTTAAGGAAAAATTCTTAATTGGACTAAACTCTAAGAAGCATTTTCTCAGAAATTTCAAAGGTGGATGATTCAACAGTGGCTGATAGCATTCTCTATGACAACAGTCACCTCTATAACCCAGTACCTTTGCCTTTAACATGCTGGATGATTTCCTACTCCTCCTCCCCCTCCATCCAGTTCTGAAGAGCAGTCTGGGTTCCCTGCCCTGTGGGAAGTCCAAGGTCCTCCCGCCTCCATCCAGGTCCAGGAAGGTGAGCATCCAAACAGGCTCCAACAAAGCCAGTTCATGCAGTAGGATCGAAACCTAGTGCCATTGTCCTTGGTTTCTCATCAGCCCTCATTTTCCGCCATGTTCAGAGAGTCTGGTTTTATCCCATGCTTATTCAGTCCCAGTCCAGCTAGCCTTGGTAAGCTCCCAATAGATCAGCCCAATCTCCCTTGCTCTTGGATTGGGAGGATCAACATAGTAAAAATGGCAATTCTACCAAGGGCAATTTATAGATTCAATGCAATTCCCATCAAGATCCCATCAAAATTCTTCACAAATCTTGAGAGGACAATAATCAACTTTATATGGAAAAAAAAAAACAGGATAGCCAAAACAATCTTATACAATAAAGGAACTTCTGGAGGCATTACCATCCCTGACTTCAAACTCTATTACAGAGCTACAGTATTGAAAACAGCTTGGTATTGGCATAAAAACAGAGAAGTCAACCAATGGAATCGAATAGAAGACCCGGATTTTAACCCTCAATCCTATGAACACCTGATTTTTGATAAAGGAGCTAAAAGTTTACAATGGAAGAAAGAAAGCATCTTCAACAAATGGTGCTGGCATAACTGGATGTCAACCTGTAGAAGAATGAAAATAGATCCATATCTATCACCATGCATAAAACTCAAGTCCAAATGGATCAAAGACCTCAATATCAGTCTGAACACACTGAACCTGATAGAAGAGAAAGTGGGAAGTACTCTAAAACTTATGGGCACAGGAGATCACTTCCTACATATAACCCCAGCAGTTGCTGCTTTTTTAAAGAGTGAGAGACCACACCCCAGTAGGCTGGTATCTCAGTGGCTACTGTCTGAAGGAGTGGAAGGAGCTCCGGCAACAGGTGGTTATCTAACACTGTCTGGGGACAAAATGTAACCATCTTTCTTCCTGAGACATTTTTGTTAAATTTAGAGAATTCTATGTAGATCTCCCATGAGGTCTCATGGACTGCATTCTGATCCTAGGTTTCAACCAAAGACTGGAATTGTTACTTTTGGCTTAGGAAGTCTATAACATATCAAAGATTAGTAGAAGCTAGAAGAAGTGCCTCAGGTAATAAGAGAATAATAGGATCAATAGATTTGTGATGAAATTAAAAATTATTAATTCAATCATTTGGATGACAGAAAGACAGAAGGTAAGCAGACACAGATGCTTAATAGTCTATGACAGTGCCTAAATTTGCCCACATCAATGGGGAGTAATATGGGTGAAGAGAAAACATCATTAAGATAAGAATGAGAATTTAAAAGACTAAGAAATTCTATGCACGGGGATAGTAATGACTCCTCAAATGGGACAGGAATCCTGGTAGGAAAGATGGTAAAAGTTAGCTCATAATTAAATTCTCTATAATGAGAGGAGCTGTAATTTTTCTATAGCAGAAGTTAAGTCATATGTGGCCCACGGCAATATAAACTTATATGTAAAATGAGACACCAGATTTTGTGTTTTTTTAAATTTTATTCATTTTACGTACCCACCACAGTTCCTTCTCCCTCCCATCCTCCTCTCTCCCCTCTATGCCGTCTTCTAATCACTCCTCAGAAAGGATGAGGCCTCCCATGGGAGTCAGAAAAGCCTGACAAGTTCAGTTGAAGCCGGACCAAGGCCCTCCTCACTGCATCAAGGCTGAGCAAGGCATCCCAACAAATGAATGAGCTCCAAAAGGCCAGCTTATACACCAGGGATAGATCCTTGTTCCAATTTCAGGGGTCCCACAAACATTCTAGGCTACATAATAGTCACCCACATACAGAGGTCCTAGTTTGGTCCCATAAAGGCTCCCTATCTGTCTGTCTAGAGACAGTGAGCTCCTATGAGTTTGGGTCAGCGAGACACCAATTTTTAAGGGGAACCTCAAATCTGGGCTCCATAAATGCATCAAGAGTAATTTACCTTACTATCTTTTTAGCCACATTGACACCCTATACAAGGTCTCCCAGTGTCTTCCAATGTCATCAAGACAAAACACAAATTCTTTATCATGCCGTACAAAGTCCTTTCTGCATTATCTCTGCAAGTATTTCCATCTGGGGAAGTTTCTCCAAACTCTGTGTTAAATTAACTCTGAAAAAAATACTGCTTGATTTGTATTCTCGAAGTATAATTACTTATATATAACTGAATTGATGCATTCTTCTCTAATAAGAAAATGCACTAAACTATATGTATGAAATGAATAAATTATGTGAGCAGATATGATCTAGAACAATGAATTTCAACCTGTGAATCATGACCCCTTTGGGCACTGAAAGATCCTTCCATAGGGGTCACCTAAGTCCATTGGAAAACACAAATATTTACATTACAATTCATATTAGTAGCAATATCACATGAAGTAGCAATGAAAAAAGATTTATGGCTGGGTCACTACAACATGAGGAACTGTATTGAAGGTTTTCAGATTCAGAAGGTTGAGAAGCACTGGTCTAGAAAGTCAAAGGAAACTGGTTTGGAAATAGACAAATCCACCTGTACAGCTGAAGATTTCAATAGATATCTAGTCTGTCAACAAACCAGAAAAGGAGTAAATTCCCAGAAGGGCTCCACAACATGCTCAGACAATGGGACATGATCAATATTCATACTACATGCCACCCAACAGCAGCAGAGTGTGCAGAGAACAAATACCAAATGGATCACTTCCTCTGCCATTGGGTTATTTCAACTGTCCATGATCCCAGATTTGAGACTAGAAAAATATAACCACACAAAGCAAAGAAAAGTGAAATTATGTAGAGTGTATTCTCCAGCAGCACTATAATCAAACTAGAAATCAGTAACAGGAATAAATGTAATAAATCCCAAGCTAACAACGCACTTCTAATAATCCATGAAGCAAAGAGTTCTCAGTGGACACATTAAACTATATGAGACTGAAGAAAAATAAAAATCTAGCAGACAGAAGTATTTGAGACACAACCGAAGCTATGTTGAAAGGGAGACTACAGCATTAAATAGAAGAACTAACGAAAATAAGAGCAGAAACCACTGAATTCAGAAACAGACATAATAGTAGCTGGAGCTATATCTCAGCTAGGATGATGATTGCCCAGCATGCACAAGTTCTGTATTTAGTACCCAGCACTCCATGAGCCAAGCATGGAGGTGCACATGAATAACCTCAGCATTTGGGAGCTGGAGACAGGAGGACCAAAAATTTAGAATCATTCTGGGCTACACAGCATCATGAGATCTTGTCAAAAACAAAAAACACCAGAAAAAATGAGGAAGATAAATAAATGAAACAGATAAATCATTCTTTGAACAGATCAATAAAATTAATAAAATCTTAAGCAGGACTTAAAAAAGAAAAGATTACAGATTACCAATCAGGAATAAAATAGTATCTATCACAGATTGATTCTATAGACAATAGGAGAATAGTTGATAATTGTATATCTGAACACCACACAACATGTATCAACCAGACAAATTCCATAAAAAACAACCCAGATCCGTTGATATAGCATGAAATAGACAACAACCCTCATAACACATAAAGAATTTGAATGTGCAGTATAAAAGATACCTGAATGTCTAAATGGTCTCCCTGTAGGATGCTTCAAATGTTTAGAGAGGAGACAAATTTCCTTCAGTTATGGAAGAGGAAAATAATGATCAAATTATTATTTTCTTTTACAAAGTTAGTACCAAATGAAGGCTGTCTTAAACTAAAACTGCAGATCAACATTCTCCAATGGTATAGACATAAAAAAACTAACCAAAACCAAGAAAGATAGGTCAGTGGTAGAAGTCTTGACTAACATCCATGAGACACACTGGGTTTGATGCCTAATAGAAGAAATAAAAAAAGGTGGAAAGAACTAACAAAGTACTAGAAATAGAATTAAACATGGAGTATATAAAAATAATTATATACTATAGCTAAGCATTGTTTATTCTGGTTATATGAGATTAGCTGAAAAATATTTATTGTTATATGCCGAATTAAAAAGGCTAAAAAACCCACACGATTCTATCAATGATACAGAAAAGATTTGAGACAAAATTATCAGATTCATTTCTTGTAGCCCTCATGAATATAAGAGTGGTGAAGAACTTCTCCATCTGAAAAAGGACATCTCAAAGAAACTAACATTTTTCCTAAGGGTGAAAGATGAAATGTTTCCTCTTAAACGCAAGTGTTGCAGGAGGTCCTTCCGTTGTTCCTCCAGCCTATAGCCTCTGAGATACCAGCCCATTGGGGCGTGGTCTCTCTCCCTTTAAAAGAGTGGCCACTTCCCTCTCCTCTCTCTCTTCACTTCCTGCTCCGCAGGCAACTAGACTCCCTTCCTGGTTGTGCAGAGGGCTGTTGTCTGGGACGGTGATCTGTAAGTTTTTTCCCCTTTAAATAAATACCACCCTATTAATCATAATTCCAAACTGGTGTGGCATTGTTTGTGACTTACGACTACGCTCAAGACCAGCAAGGATGTCTGGTCTTAACTGTTCTTATTCAACATACTGTTAGAACTTCTAGTTAGTGGCTATGCTGCCTAACACTGATCAAATCGCCAGGATCTAATCATGCTGGGCGTGTTCTGAGATTCTGAGGGATAGAGCAGGTTAACTGATGTGGGAAGAGCTACACCAATAGCAGGTGTTGCCATATCATAGGCTGGTGTTCTGGGCTGAAAAGAAAATGTGGGCTGAGCATCAGCTGCCATCTTTTTTTGGCTTCCTGACTGTAGTACAAGGTGACTAACTGCTTCAAGCTACCATGAGTTCTGATTGGTCTTAGTAACAAAAACCCAGAGTCAGATACGAGGATAAATGCTTAAACATCAGAGAAGTGGAGGCCAGCCACTAGAGTCCTCAGACAGAGGGAGCAAGATCCTGTCTCCAGAAATCCTCAGACTGAATATTTTGAGCTGCAGTCTCCTCCCGCCTTATATTCCTCTCTCTGCCCAGGCAGGTCCCTTCCTGTCTCCACCTCCCTGGTGCTGGAATTAAAGATATGAACTACCAAAGCCTGGCTCTGTTTCTCTTTTAGACTGAATCAATCTCGTGTAGCCCATGGTACCCTTGAAATCTGCCTCTGCCTCCTGAGTGCTGGGGTTAAAGATGAGTGCCACCACTGCCTGGCCTTTATGGCTAGCTAGTGACTACCTCCACACTCTGATACTCAGGCAAGCTTTATTTGTTACAGCACAAACAAAATGTCACCATATCCATGCCGTGATAGACTGTGTCCCGGGACTGTACATCAAAATATATTCTCCTTCCTTAAGTTTCTTTCATCAATACTTTGTCGCATCAATGAGAAAAGTACTGCAAAGACATAAGAAAACAATGGAATCTCTTTCCTGTGGCCTTCAGAAGTTGAGCTCTACTAACAGCTGCATGAGCTGGGAAGAGAATCCTGGACTCTGGAAAGAAAGACATAGCAGGAAACACACCAGTTATAGCATATGGATCTCCAAGCAGGACTCAGGCGAGCCATGTGTCCTGACACACAGGAACTGTGAGACATGCTAGGTCCTAAATACTGCTGCTAAAATTTCTTACACAGCAACCAGTAAGAAGAACATATGGAAAAATTTAATTGGGAAACTTTCTGTACAGAATGATTACAAACCTTAGAAAAGTAAGCTTATATACATAGGAAAGTGTAGCTCGTATTAGAGTAAGTGCCTCACATGGACAAAACTCTGGGATCAAACCTTATAAGTAAGCAAATATGGAATAATATAGACAATATTTTTAGAATTTTCAAAAGTAAGTATAAAATAAGCAAAATTTTTTATAAAACATAATAGTTAAAAGAAAGCAAGATGAATGGAGAAATAGGTAGATGAGTTTATGTTCTCTGTTTACAGTGGTAACAATGAATTACATATCAGAAGTTAATATCAATAAGACAATAAGCAAAGATAACTCATACTTTGTAATTAAGCAATGCATTTCTAAAGAATCCAAGAGTCAACAAGCAAAAAAAAAGTGAGACTGATATTCTTAATCTGGATGCTAATAGACTATATGTAACAATTACAAGAGAAAATTTCCATGAGTTATATCTGAAATTATTACATAAGGAAGAGAAAAGTGAAAATCAGATATCTATTTTTCAAACTTAAGGAGTTAAAAAAGCTAGACCAAATGAAATACCGTGAAATTTGAATAGAACGATCACTCTTAAACAACAAACTAAAACATATGCTATTCTGTGTAATAAAACACTTAATTAAAAATTATCTCTGAAAACCCACTGTTTCTCTTTGTTTTATGTTTTGCCTTATTGGTTTATTTTTTGTCACTTTGATTTCATTTTTGTAGGTTTTTTTTTTAAAAAAGTGAGAAAAAGTTGGGTGGATAGGGAGGTAAGAAGTTCTAGGAGGATAGGAAAAACACAATCAAAGTATATTACATATATAAATGTATTATATATAATATATATGTCAATGGTGGTACATGATTTTAGTTCCAGCACTCAGGAGACAGAGGCAGGTGGATCTCTAATTTTGAGCCAGTTTGGTCTATAGGGTGAATTCCAGGACAGCCAGGGCTACACAGAAAAACCTTGTTTCAGACCTTTTAAATATATATATATATATATATACATAAATATATACACAAATACATACATACACATATATTCTATTCCATATATGTGTGTAATTTATATACATAAATATATACACAAATATATACATATATATTCTATTCCATATATATATATGTGTGTGTGTGTGTGTGTGTGTATCTTTATGACATAGAAATGATTACAGGAGTCAAGCTAATATGAAAATGTAATAAAGGAATATTTTAATAGTATCATGTCAATAAAACTCAACAACATATCTAAAGTTGCTTTTAGAATTGATGAATTCCTTAAAAATATGACTTAACAATGCCAATGAAAGGCAGTTGAAATATCTGAACAGATTTATATTTTCTAAATTTCTATATGTATTTTGGTATTTATATGTAATAAAGATTTTAATTTAAAAAGGAAAAAATTAAGTAATAGTAAAAACCTGTCAATAAATTGATCAACTAAAAGAAAAAATTACATGTCCCCATCTTGGTAGTTAGAAAGTAATTGGCCCCCATAATCTCATAGGGAGTGACACTATTAGGAGGTGTGGCTTTGTTGTGGTAGTTGTTGCCTGTTTGGAGGAAGTGTGTCATTATGGGGGTAGGATTTGAGGTCTCTTTTGTTCAAGCTTCCCTCAGTGTGACTGTCAGTTGACTTCATGTTGCCTGCAAGATGCAGGTCTCTCAGCTATTCCTCCAGCACCATGTCTGCCTGCATGCTGCAATGCTCCCTGTAGGGGAGACCCCCTGCCATGATAAAAATGAACTGAACCTCTGAAACTGTAAGTGAGCTGTCAGCCCAATTAAAAGTTTTAATAATAAGATTTAATAATAATAAAATCCCTAAATAAGACACCCAATTTATACAGTAGAAATGATTCCTGCAGACCATCAGCATATGAAAAGGTAATAAAGAAATATTTTAACAGCATCATGTCCATAAAATGCAGCAACATATCTGAAGTAGGCTCATGGCCTACCACCGGTTGGTGGCTCACATCTTTCTACTCTGGCAGCTCCATGGCTTCTCTCTGACTCTGCCTTCCTTCTCCCAGCATTCAGTTTGGTTTTCTCTGCCTAGCTCTCTTCTTTCCTATCACAGGCCAAAGCAGCTTCTTTTTTCATTAACCAATAAAGCAACACATATACAGAAGGACTTCTCACACCAGAAGTTGATTTTAGAAGTTATGAATTCCTTAAAATTATAACTTAACAATGCCAACAAAAGGCAGTCAAAATATATGAGTAGATTTATATTTTCTAAGTACCTGAATTGTTCTGAAAAATATTTCTCACGTGGATATATCCAAGACCAGACAAATTCCATCAAATCAGATAAAGTACTGTGCTTTAGAGAATAAACTATATACATAAATCTACATAAACTTTTTCAAGCAAAAAGAAAACAAGGGGACTCTTCCCGTCTTTTCTCGTGAAAACAGCATTACACAGACACAAACCATAACAAGTAGGAAAAAAGTATGCATATGCACCAACATCCCTCATGCAAACAGAGGTAAATACACTTAGAAAATACTAGAAAATATACTATTATATTAAAATGATAACACATCATACCTCAGTTTAACATAGTTAGTTTAGCATTTGAAAGTCAACATAAATATTCTACTATATTCACAGAATAAAGAAAAGTAATATGGTCAAATCAACAAATGCATAAAGTTCATTCATAATATAACTCTTGGGAAACTAGAATCTGCAAACTCCTCTGTTGAATCAAAGCTACTTAGAATCTTAAACTAACATCAAACTTAGTAATGAAATACAGAGCAGAGATCAGAGGCAAGGCAAAGCTATCCTCTCTTAGTATGTCTATCCAGCCTTGAACTCACGGCTTCAACCAATTCAGTAACTCAAGAAAAGAGAAAGCTATGTGAATAGGACATTAGAAGGAAAAACTCCCATTTACAAGGAGTACAATGGCTGTGCAGAAAAGCCAGTTGACTTCTTGTGATAGCTAATTGTGGTTGTCAACCTGATTACATATGGAATCAATTAAAATCCAAGCTGCTGAGCATCCCTGTGAGGGCTTTTCTTAATCATGTTGTTTGTGGCAGGAAGACTCACCTTTTAGTGGCGGATCACATAAAAGGACAGGGAAGAAAGAAACTCTGCTCTTTGCCTTCTTGTCCTCACTCTGACATGTAAATCTTTCTTGTTACTGTGGCCTAGATTAAAGCCGACTTCCTCAGGAATCCAGAGTAGCATAGACTGAAGAGCAGCAGCTCTTGAAGACCCTCTAAGACAAGGTTGGAACTTCGGAGACTCATGAGCTTAACAACTATCAGATTTTCACCCTTTCCTTCCTCAGACAGACATTGCTGGACTACTCCAACAACATCCTCTAGGCCAGTATAATAAATTACCCTTTAAAATGAATATATATTCAAAATGAATATGCATAAACATATAGATGCATGTATGTTCATTCTATCAGTTCTATTCCTTTTAGAGAACCCTGACTAATATACCATCTTTTCCTAAAAAAATAGTAAGAAGAAATGAATAAATTTAAGAATACCTCAGGATATAAGATTAATACCATGTCACAAGCAATAGTCCCACTAAGGGTACAAAGCATCTCAAAAGAAAAAGTTGATCAACAGATTGTAATAGAAGTAACAGATATCTAAGAAAAGATTGCCTAGACTGTTCCTTCTGCTATATGGAAAACTGAGAGAGAGCATTGTTGTGGAATGTTTGTTTACACTGTGTGTCTGCTGTGATTACTTTAATAAAGACCTAAATGACCAATAGCTAGGCAGGTAGAGGTCAAACGGAATTTCTGGGGCCAGAAAGAGCTCAGAGAGGAAGAAAGGTGGAGTCACCAACCTGCTACATAGGGACCAAGACATACAGGAGGAGAGGTAAAAGCCATGAGTTAGGTGGCAGCACATAGATAGATAGAAATGGGTTAATCTGAGTTAAAAGAGTTATTTAGAAACAAGCCTAAGCTATAGGATGAGCTGCTTTCAGAATTAATAAGTCTATGTTGATTTATTTATGAGCTGGCAGCCCAAAGAAAAATCCGGCTACAGAGGATAGTTCTAAATACAAAGGCTAATAAAAACTTGGGAGAAAATCTTGCCAACCCACAATGAGCAAATATTTTGATTTTCTGGGAAGGACACAGAAATCCGGAACCATAAGAAAATTATATTTAATCAATATAAAAATGATTTTATTGAGCTCTACATTTTTCTCTGCTCCCCTACCTGCCTCTCCCCTCCCCTTCAACCCTCCCCCAATGCCTCGTTCTGCCACACCAGCCAATGAAATAGAAGCACAAGGATTTGCATGTGCTGTGCATGGTGCGACTTAGTGGGCAGGTCCAGTGCGGAGGACAGGGCAAGCAATATGACTAAAAAGAAGCGGGAGAAAAAAAAAATATTTTATAGAAATAACGAAGGTACAATTAAGAAAATTATAAAACAATCATAGAGATACAGTTAGAAATGTCAAAATCAATTTGTACCAATGTCTATATATGCCTGTTTAAGTATAGTAACTTAAATTCAAAATACATGCATGCCAGTATGAAAAAAATGTAATGGGCAGAGGATATAAACATATCATTAAAAAGAAAACAGGTTTAACTGGTAGGTGTGAAAAGTTACCTAATTAGAAAATGCATACAAGATATTTGAAAATATAATGAGGTATCCACCTGTAGAAGTAACGAAAATTAAATAGACTGGTGTATTAGCTACATTTCTATTGCTAAGGTAAAATACCGTGACCAAAGGCCACTTACAGAAAGGATGACTTTACTTTGGCTTTTAGTCCTCCAGTGGGAGTCCATCTTGGTGGGGAAGGGCAGCAGATGGCTGGAGCAGAAGCTGAGAGATCATGTCTTCAACCATGCACCAAAAGCAAAGTGAATGGTAAACTCTCAAAGCCTGCCTCCAGCAACCAAGCCCTCCTCTAGCGGTCTCTATCATCTCCCCGCCACCTCCCCAGACAGCATCATGCGTGAATTGTGAACCAACTGTTCAAACACCTGAGCCTATGGGGGACAGTTTTCATTCAAACCACAACTCATCACGTGAAAGAACAGAGCAGTTATGACAGTCACCTTTCTAGAACAAAGTCAAATACCCAAGATGTTAACTGACAAAGAGAAAAGGTGTGCTTTGGCTCACATTTTTTGGAGGTTCCCATCTACTGTTGGTCGGCTCTGCTGTTGTAGGTCTGTGGCAGGGATGAACATCATGGAAGAAGCATGTGGTAGAGCAAACTGCTCCCTTCATGGCATGAAAGGGATGAGAAAAGAGAGGAGGAAACCGATGTCCCACATTGTTTTCGAGAATGTAAATCCAATGATTAAACCCTCACATTAGGCCTTCCTCACTATGTTGTCAATACAGGAAATAGATCTCCAACAAATGGCTTTTTGGAGACATCCTAGTTTCGAACTACCACACCAGCTGAAACAATCTTGCATTTCTTGTGTCAAAAAGAATGCAACAATTGCTTCCAAGTTAAAAATTAACCTGCTATTGATCTACCTGTTTCAAACTGCCTATATTAACAAGAGGTAATATTCAGTGTGCACTAATCCTTGTAGGGAAATATTTATAGTAGCAATATTCAAACTACCAAAAACCCAAGACAACCCAAATGTCTGTCAATAAAAGAATGACTTTAATATGTATGGAAAACTAAAATCAAATGTGGTGGCTCATACCTGTAATCCCAACATTAGGAGGCAAAGGCTACACAGCTTATGAGTTCTTGAATGGATGAGCAAGGGTGATTTTTGTGTACTGTGTTTAGCATTGCTTTCTAAATTAGAAAACAGCTTGTCTTACTACTCAGAGACACCAAGGTCTGACTCATCCCTAAAGAGGCAGAGAACTCATCAAAGAAGTGACAGCAGACCCCTAAGGATAAGGAGTAACACAGAAAGATGGAGAGAGAAGAGCAAGGAAACCCATATTTCACCCAAGAAGAGACAGACGCTAATTTTACTTACACTAACTAGAGTAAAAGAAGATAACTAGTGTTTATATGCTAAATTTTGGTCCAGTCCTCATCAAGTCCCTGGGTGAGAGAGACAGAGGTTTCTAGCAGGGAATCGAGGGCCATCCTGAGATATAAATGAACTTGTTTCAAAAAACTCTTATAGGTTATGACAGTAAGCATCATCTAGAATGCAAAAGGAATAGAGTATCAATAGGAACAACATGGGTGAGTTTTACAGGAATTTAGACAAAGAATTCAGCTACACAAACACACAACAGAGAGGTGGGGAGAAGAGAGGGAACATAATCACATTTATAGAAATTTATATAAATTACAAGAGAAATCCAAAGTAATCAGTGGTGATAAAAGTCAAAGTGGCCGATTTAAATGCCATAGAACTGACTCAACATGGAATTAAAGAAGGGAATTTTCAAGACTGATTAAAATATTCTATCTCTTATTTGGCAATTATTTCACAATTATGTATAGTTACTCAAAAATAATTAAACCAAGCACTTACGTAGAATTTATTGTCTGTAAATTATGCCTCAGTAAAATAGAAGCTGAAATAAAATAAAAACTTCAAGGAATGCTTTATTTATTTCACATGACGTTGCATGCCATTGGTTTGCTAATAGCTTCAGTAAAATCCTCTCAGAATGCTTAACTATAACTGATTGAGATTTATTTTCAAACAAGCAGTTTCACAAACTTATCTTTACTTTCCCTACTTCTTATGAATAATCTTGCTATCGTGTCACTGTTTACCACGGCAAAATACCGGTTTTGTCTTGGTTGCTGTTGCGCTTGCTTTAATATATTGTCTTGAGTAGAGCTACAGTTCTTGGAAGAAATTTTTCCATGTGACCTGCCTATTTTGTGCAAATCAGCTTAATAAAGACGAATCAAATTAGCCATCATTCCACTGGGCAATGGATATCTTCAGTAAGTCTGGTATTGTCAAAATAAAAGGAAAACCATGAGGGTCTTGACAATCGCTTCCTTTTGGGGAAGCATATACAATGTTGGTTAAGTTTTATTATCAATTTGACATAAGCCATTTTGAAAGAGGGAGCTCAGTTGTAAAAACATCTCCATCAAATTGGCCTGTGATTCATTTTCTTGTTTGATGATACAGGTAGGTCCCGCTGTACCTAGGTTAGTAGTCTTGGGTGCTATGAGAAAGTAGGCTGAGTAAACTGTGAGGAGCAAGCCAGTAAGTAACACTTGTCTATGGCCTCAGCATCAGTTACTGCCTCCAGGTTCTTACCCTTTAAGTCTTCAAAGTCACTTCTTTGAAGAGTTCTCTGACTCTGGGTATGCGTTAGGTGTTAGGATCCTATTTAGCAATAAGACAAGTCACTTTCCAGTTTAGACAAAAGTGCTTAGTACACTCATTGAAAATCACTCCTTATGTTCTACCACCCCTCCATTGCAAGCTGCCAAATCCCACGGCTCTTTGCTGCTTACCTGAACTCTATGAGTATTCCAAATGGAGTACGTAACTGAAGATTCAAAGCTTACATCTGCGAATGAGGGAGCACATTCAATACTTGTCTTTCTGGGTCTGGGTTATTCTCACTCACAATGGTTGTTTCCAGTCCTGCTTATTAACTCGCAAACTTTATAATTTTGCTTTATTAACCACTGAATAATATTCCGTTGTGTAAATGCACAACATTTTACTATTTAATCATCAGTTGGTGGACATCAAGGCTTCCTCCATTTCCTGGCTATTATGAAGAGAGTAGGAATGAACATGGATCAGCAGGTGTCTCTGTAGCAAGAGGCAATCTGAGTTATCTACATGGCTCATATGATACATATGTTTTTAGCTTTTTCGACAAATTGCCGCACTGGTTGTCACAGTGATTGTACAAGTTTATATTTTCACCCACAGTTAAAAGTGTTTCCCTTTTCCCACATCCAATCCAACATTTGTTGTCATTTTCTCCTCCTCTTTTTCCTCCTCCTCTTCTTCATTTTATTTTAGTCATTCTGGTAAGAGAAATTCTCAATGTGATTTTAATTTCTGTGATAGCTAATGATGTTGAGAAATTTTAGCATGCTATACAGAGGCTTTATAGTTTCATGAGGTCCTGCTTCTTAATTGTTTGTCTTAGTAGCTCTACTAATTGAAGTCCTATTCAGAAAATCCTTTCCTGTGCTTATAGGCTCAAATGTAATCATTACTTTCTCTTCTATCAGATTCAGGTTATTGGATCTTATTGTGAGATCCTTGATATACCTGGAGTTGATATGCAGGGTGAGAGAAAGTGATTCAGGAAAGGAAGAGTTAATACATGGGATTCAAGGTACAGGAGTGAATACAGGAAAAGATAACACTAAAGAGCTTTGGAAAAAGTCATATAGGAACCCACTATTCAAGATACATACATGCCTACATAAAATATCAAAATGGAATTACCTTAAAATGAGGCAGTAATGTTCCTAATACATACAACATAATAATTAACAACCCAGTACTAGGCGTCTGAACTTTTTCAAGATCGAAGGTCATTCTTACCCAGGAAGAAAAGATTAAAGTGTGGAGAGAAATGCCATACACAAGACCCTTTGCAGAGATAGTATCTATGGATTTTTTATTGATGAATCAGGTAGATGGCATACCAGAGAAAAAGGAGATTCAAGGAATATTCCCAGATCTGTGTATACAACCAGTAGATGGATAATGAGTTACCCGGTGAGAGTGAAAAATGGGGAAGAGGAGTTGGGGTGAGGTGACACACTGGGTCTACACTGGGTCAAGGGTTTAAATTCGCCATTATTGGTATAATAGGTATATAGTATTTGCCCATTTTGATTTTGAGGCATTTCATCTCATAGAGAATATTTGACCTGCTGTGGGAGATAATATATGCTACTCCTTCAAAATATGACATTATGGCCCTGCCCATCAAGACCAGGAATCTAATTTTCTGCCCTGTGGATATGAGTTTAGATGTGTGATTTGCTTTGGCCTCATAGGATCTCAGAAAATGTGACTCAGCATAGCCTTGGAAAGTCTCTCTGGCTGTGCCATGATCATCACCATGGAAACCAACTGTGGCTATCTTCTTAGTAGCTGTGGACATGCACTACATTAATGTCATTCCAACCACTAGACGTGTGCCAGGCCACCTTGTGTCATACAAACCAGTTGAAGCCAGCCCAGAGTGGAATGAGGCAGAGGAAAAACTATTGTAGTCACTAAGTCAACTAGTCAATACCTAAATGATACATATTCCTAAATCCAAAAGGGGTGAGATCCCAGGTCAGTGACAGTAGCTTTCTCCACCTCAGCCCTAAATTCCTGGCGTTCGCATCATTCCAAGGCTAGGTTATAGTCATAGATTAGTATGCTCGGAATCAGGAACTGCTTCTTAAAGCATGTAGGCCCGAAGACCCACTCATTTTGTAAAAATTCAATCCCCCCTCCTTCTCTTTTCTCTCCCTCTCTTGTTGTTGAGACAATGTTGCTGTAAAAGCAGACAACAGAAATCCAATTCAGTCTCTAGGGAAATTTATTGAAAAAAAAACTTGCTATGCCAGTGTTTTTCCATGGCAATAGAAAGCACATGGGATCTCAGGAGGGGCATCCATCACAGTGTGCTGCATTGCAGTGCAGGAATTGGCATTTTCTCCAATTCCTCAAAGCATAGTTAAAGGCAAAATAAATGTAAAGATATGAGGTCCAGGCTAAATGCTGACATGCTGTCCCTTAAGAAGCATACCACTGGCTTAAGAAAAAAGCAAGAAGAGCAAAACACAAAACCAAGCTCCCAAAGTGAAGAACATTCAATTCTGGATGTCTCTGAACTGAAATCCACACCCAAAGCAAGGTACCAAGTTATACATAGGGTCAACATGAGGACTGAGATGTACCTCTGAGACACAAGAGAGAACAGGAAGAAGGAAGGGGCAACTCCCCAGCATGGCTTTAAAAACCTGGGCTCCTTATCCCTGGACCCTGTGCTATCATTGTGATTGTAGGATACTGGACATGTTATGTCACACCCACCAAGGTCATGATTAACCATGAACACTTTCACACAAGACTCGTTGTTTAGAGCCAGAGTGAGTACCCAGACGTGGGGCACAATTCACTAAAACATGGCACCCTATCGCTGTGAAAAATAATAGCAGGACAGTCTTCTGATCCCCTTCCGTCTGTCTCTCCCAATGCAAGCCATGGAAGACTCCACTGACATTTCTCCAAAGTAGATCTTAAGATCCGCATTCTAGAGGTGCCTTCTGTTTACACAGAAGAACGGCGCACACTTATATCTCAAGCCATAGAAAAGAATCTCTACAGGTAGTACTGGCAAAGGTCTGATGCTCCCATTGTGTTCCAACTGGACTCTTTTCCCCTTGACCAATCATGCATCTCTACAATTATCTACTTTCCATTTAACATAAAGAGATAAGTTTTCTTTGTGTTTGGGCTTCATTTCTGAAGTTTCTTGTATTGTATAAACCTCTTTAAGTATGTGTTTATATTTTGTTTATCTTTCTATTACGGGAAAACACAGCCATGATCTTAATGGTAGTTGAAGAAACATATTGTCCTCTACACAATAAAAAAGGTCTAGTAGGCCACTAAGTACAGAAGTAGCCACTGTAGCCCTCATCAGCCAGGGACAAGAGGAGCATTCCAGGTTTACTGGAGTTTAGATGTTGAGAGGAGAAAAATTCTAAAGGATAAGACCTGGAGTTTACTGTGGGTCATTCCATAGAGTAGTGTATGATCCTCATTAGATTCACATCAACATCCGCAGCACCAAGGATTTCTCTACATGTTACTGACTTAAACTTGACCACAGCACTGTGAGGTGAGGGAAAGATCTCTGGCTCCTCTGTTGCCGGTGGCCAGACTGAAATGAAAGGCTTATGTGGCTTCTCAAGACCCCAAACCAGGAAGGGATGACACTTAGATTTAAAACCTAGGATGTCAGATTCTGAATCCCTTGCTTTTATATTTTTAATCTTGTTGGAATCTAAGACATAAATAGAATATCTTCGATGCTGGAAAGGGTAACATGCTTCTTTCTGGAAGGAAAATAGTAGTAACTATAAAACACCAGTTTAAGTAATGGGATGGATTCTTCCTCTTTGTGAGCCATGTTTATTTAAGCTTTGTGTGACATGGGAACCTTCATATGGAGGCAAGACAGAGGGAAATAGTGAGAGATTTCATCACACTACTCAGAACACTGCAATTTAAAGCTCATGGGTTATTTATTCCCGGAATTTACCATTTACTATTTTTAGGCAGTGGTAACAGAAACCACACAAAGCAAAACTGTGCATAAGGCTGGACTACCACTCTGATTTTGGATGCTCTTGAAATATGCTCGTAGAAGCCATTGTAAAAAAAAATCCCCGATGTTCACAAGGAATCAGGAAGAGAGTTATGGACACATACAGTCCGTGGACAGTTTAACAGAGAGCTTTTGCAGAAGTCTGTGGCTCTTGTCCTTGGCTTCCCCTTGGACAAGGCTGTCCCCCATTCACACAACCTAGCACAACCTTACCTATCAAACAAGGTCTATAAACAAAATGGCACCCATAAGGGGCTTAGCTCAATGGACAGAAGGGAGAATTCAATGGTAACCGCTTATAATGTGTTACATTTCCCAAAGCCAACTGAAGCATCTATGAATGTATTCTACAAAGGGTGGTAGTTGCATTTTGTGACCCCCTTTCCTATCCTTCCAGTTTGTAGCTCCAAAGGAATACATTCTGATTGAAGCTACAATTATTTGTAAACTTATCAGTCACTCCTACTAGAATGTAGATTTGGATCCTTTAATAATCTCAGGAGGCTCTCCTGTATCAGGGTAGGCTCTCACTGCCAGGAACTGGCCTCCAATATGTCTGGCAATCAGACTGCAGATCCTCTTTTTTATTTTTATTTATTTGTTCATTTATTTATTTATTTTTATTTTGAGACAGGGTTTTTCAACCCTTTGTAGCTCTAGAGCCTGTCCTGGAACTCGCTTTGTAGAAGAGGCTGGCCTCAAACTCAGAAATCTGCCTGTCTCTGCCTCCCAAGTGCTGGGATTAAAGTTGTGCACCACCACCATCCCACTAGATTCTCTTAATGTAAATTACCAACAAATACTCTAGGCTTTAGAATTCAATACTTCGATGTGAAAGATGTCTCTGTATCCATTAGGGGGACACACTGTTTTAAACAAGGCCTCTTGGGAGAATTAAGTTTCTACCCCTCTCTAAGAAAAAGGAACCACCCCCATTCAAGGGAGCCACATACTGCAGATGAGGACATGTGAACTGGCCTGGTTTGGGGCTCTTTCCGTGGGGACTGCCAAGTTGCCTTTAGGTGAAGGAAAGACAAAGAAGTCTGACGAGTCCATGCCACCTCCAGCCTTCCAGGCTCAGGTCTTGAGGCACTCTCCTCAAATCAACTAATGAACACTTCATCACACAGCATGTTGTCTCTCCAGGGATGCCAGGCTCTAGGCTTCAATCCTGCAGCAGCCACTTGAAAGGGGCTGGGTAATTTTCAGTTAACAATTACATCTGTGATTGTGACTCCCAAAAGAGGAACCTTCAAATCCCGGGCCTTTCTCCAAAGAAATCCTTCCTGTATGTTTGTTGAATGACCATGTGAGTCCTATTGAAGGCAGATCGTTAAATAAGGCCCTACCTGGACTCTCCACTTTCCCCTAGGTGTCATCGACACCACCGTCTTCTGAAGAAGCTCTTTCAAGTGTCTTAGGACATTTTAGTGTAGAACACATAGGGACTTTATCAGGAGTTGCTCCCTAAAGAGATGCTCACGGTGGAGATGTGTGCACACCTTTGCAGAAACAGACTGTAAGGTGTTCTGCTGTAGGCACTGTTGGAACAAGCAAGCTTGAAAACTAGAATATGCTGCTTTGGGAGAAAGACTTATTTTCTTCCAAGAAAACCTCATTGGAAAGGTACTAAGGCAAAAGCTGGTGTGGGTTTCTTTTTCAGACTGGACATCAAGAACTGAACATTCAAAACCTTATATGACCATGTGTCTTCTTAAAATACTAGAAAAGTTAATGTGCTTTCTTGTTGCATCCATTTGACATGATTTAAAGGATTTGTTTTGGGTCCGACTAATGATAGGTTCCAATATTTGGGAAAATATAAAATGAACTGCCGGTCTCTGCCAGGACAAGCTGTTTAGCTAGAGATAGCTTTTCTGAAAAATCTTCCTGTTAGATTTTACTGGACACTATTGTTCACAAAATATACAGTAATATCTGTAGTAATAGGGGCGACGGCGGGGCTGCGTCCCCAGCACCCCGCCCGCACGGCTAGCTTTACCCGAAATAATTACACGGAAACTGTATTCTTTTAAACACTGCTTTGGCCCATTCCTATCTAGCCTCTTCTAGGCTAATTCTCACATATTAATTTAGCCCATTTCTAATCATCTGTGTAGCGCCCCTAGGTGCGCTTACCGGGAAGATTCTAGCCTAAGTCCATCCTGGGTCGGAGCTTCATAGCGTGCGTCTTCCCTGGAGCAGGTAGCATGGCGTCTCTCCTACGTCTGCTCCGGAGAGGAGAGCTGTCGAGTCTGACCTCACTTCCTCTTCCTCCCGGCATTCTGTTCTGTTTACTCCTCCCACCTATCTCCTAACCAATGAGAGCCAAGCAGCTTCTTTTATTTTAACCAATGACCTTCCTCCATCAAATATCTCCCTGTCTATCCCCTGCTCTGCAACCAAAGTAAATAAGATGTGTTCCCCAGTTTTGAAAATCTGGAAGAAAAATTTGCAAGCAACTGGATGTGTCTCATTTTCTAGGCAAAGCGAATGTCTTGAGAACCAGGCAGGAAAAAAAGGAAGGAAGAGATGAAAAGGAGCCCTGAAGCCTGTTTTTGACTCTCCGGCAACAGCTGGCATCTCAATGGGTTGACCTGCAGGAGCCGGGAGTCCCCCTGCAAAGCACTATGTTGCTCACAAATGCTACAATCTTACCGGCCCTAGACACCAGGTGCAGGAGTCCTTAAATGGTCCAACTGCTTTATCTAGCACAGAAACACTCAAGTTTAAGCTAAAGTGCTGAAGGGGGATGAGCAGGCAAGAGGGCATGCCTGCTTCCTAGGCTTCTTGTCAACTATTCAAAGTGTTGAGAGTTTGCATCCCTATTTGAGTAGTAAGCCCAATCCATCTGTGCTGACCTTCCTGCTTCCTCTAAAGCACATTGCAGCCATGGGAGAGTCTGTCACTTGCTTAGACTCATGCCTTATTCTGACTTGGAAATTGTGATCGAGATTTGGATTTAGGATTTAGATTGACATTGAATTGTGGTTCCGCCTGCCTACACCTTAGCCATAGGCAGTAATACTACATGAACACTTTGGTTCTAGATTATTTCATGGTGAAAGAGGGCTATGGTGTTCACAGTGCAACACTGTGGTGAAGACTGAAAGGTCTAATTAAGGATCCAGCCTCAGATCACAAATAAGTTTTTCAGTGGTGTTGTGGTAACCATGATCAGTGTTCTGTGGGGACCCAACAGGAAAAGCGACTTCTCTGGACGGGAGGGAGGCTTAACATTCAGTGCTACCAAAACATAAGATACTTGATCCAGTTGGGCTGGTCAACCACCTAGATAAAGGAATACCCCTTAGGAAGGCAGAACAATCCCTAGGAAGGTGGGCTCACCATAAGTCTTGTTTAAAAGGTAGGTGGAATAATTATCCCTTCATGAAATACTCTATTATTTCTGCCCAGAACATATGCCTTTTAGCACAGTCCTTGTGAATATCATGGGGTTCACCCAGGTCTGTCCACCTTCCTGAGTTCTGCCTCAGAAAGTTGTAACTATTTGTTTTTCTCCTTTTTGCCTCTTTCCCCTCCGCTCTCCCCTCCCCTCCAGGTAATGGCAAGAGTCCAAACACAATTTGTTTTCTTCCCACATTTGATGCTTTGGGCTTTCCTACTCTGTCTGTCAAGCTTGTTCCTCACCACATTGCTGCCCACCACCATGCAGCTGACCTTCTTGATGACTTAAGTGGAACAGTATGGTTGTTGTTTATTTCCTTCTATTGTCGATTCTTCTCCTCCAGGTAACCAACATGTATATTTTGCCTGCCCTTGGATTTCTGTTTTAAACCCTAATAAAAATATCCATATGCTTCTGCTTGGTCCATTCTTAAATTTCACTACTAATGAGACTAGGAACTCCAAGAAGAGATTCCAATTTCCCTGGTATCATTGGCACATACCTATACAAACACTCATTGAAACAGATTGAAGGGAAGGGAGGGAGGGAGGAAGGAAAAAAGGAAAGAAGAAGAGAAGAAAGAAAGAAGGAAGGGTAAAACAAAGGAAAGAGAGAAGAAGGGAAGCTATACTGAGGAGCACTAGGAGTTCGATAAATATTCCTGCTCTTTACAGAAGAAAATAGCATCATAGATGTTGCATGGTGCTTATGGCTAGATTTATATCTAATGATTAATCTAAACATATAAACAAATACATTTTCCCATGAATAAATATTTTTAATTGTCATTTTAATGTAAATGAAAATATGAAAGCAATCTAGTGTTTTCATGTTCTGAGAAAGAAGTGTACAAATGTTATGTTCAAATTACACATTATCAATTTTCCTCTTGCTCTATTTCTGCTATCATGGCTTAGACGTACGCTCTGGACATGGAACTAGGTCCCCTGTGTACCTCATGCCATAGACTATGACAAAGAGTCTCCCAAGAGCTTATGGGACAAGCACTCTCATCACCCAGGTTCCCTCTCCCGGGAAGACAGAGGTTGAAGGAGAGTGGGCCATTCCATCAGGAGAGCAACATGGGGTGGAGTTGATCTAAATCCAGCAGCTTCCCACTCTTAAGCTTGTTCACTACCACACCACACTTTATTGCTTTCTCTGCTCCAGAAGAGGAAACTATTTAAGATTCTAGGGTAGTTGGCAATATATTGGTTTTCATAATGCAAGGCGTGGGTTACAGTGGAAGAAATAGACAGCACAGAGATTCTTGCCATCTTAGCCTTCCACTTAGAAAAACAAGTGACCATGCATACATACACCTTTTACATTTATAAGCCAGACACCATTGAGGCCAAACCTGACTATGGGGTGATTTTTAAGAAATCACAGTTTTGTGGGAGACAAGGAATGCCACCTCTTTGTAGCTGTCTCCTCTTCTCAGGATAGGACAGAGATACAAGGCAAGAGGAAATAAGCAACCATGAGGATGTTAGAATGGTTCTTTTGCAGAGGGGTCTTTTTAAGCTGGCTTTGGAACCTTACATCCTGAAGAAAGGGCATCTTATTGATGAGTCTGGTTAAGGGTGAAGGCTGGGAAGCTATGCATGTGTCATATCTGGGATGGAGGTCAGAGAGATGCTTTGGAGACGTTGGTTTGTATTAGAAGAAAGTGTCTCTTCCCTGCATCCTTAGGTTAATTACTCACCGAGCTCCGTTGGATTGCTTGTCATAGCAGGATTACAATATTGGTTCTCCAAAATATGATTGCCAATGTTGAAATGCGTCTACCACATGGGACGTGTCTTAATATCAATAGTTGACTAATCTGGAAGGCAGTGGGCACAGCAAAAAGAACAACATTGAAACTGTGCACAACAAGACACCTATTCTTTTCACTTCTCATATCCTGACCTTAGGGAGAGAAATTATTGCTTACAACTCACTGTTTGCATGTCAGTCATAAAGAGTGATAATCAAAATATTTAACAACTGATGGTGCTAACACTCAGTAATTAAGAGAGGCCTAGGGATAGTGACATCTACTTTGTAGGGGGTTGGGGGAAGAAGGATGAGCTGAAATGGAATCCAGTCACAGAGCTGCTCAGCAACAGTCCAGCAGTTAGAAGAACAGACTATTTTCTTTCTAGTCACAAGCCACATTCCTCAATGCTGCCTCTTTGTAGCAGTCCCCTCTTCTCAGTCTCCATGGGCCCTAAAGGACAGGGCTTGGTCCAAACAGACATGAAGCAGTTGATGTGGGGTCATCTGGTCACAAAGATCTGATTTTCCAGAGGTAGGAAAGAGGGATTAATTTTGGTTTGAAAAACGTCATTAAAGTACCTAGTACACCTCTTAGGGCTGTTGTGAGGCTTCTTGACATGAGACATGCATGCTCCATACCCAGAGTTATCATTCAGCTTCATAACAGAAATAGATAAATACATAATTGAAAATATATTATCTTTATATGAAAGACTACATCTTTATATTTCCCGTGTCCCTCCCTAATGGCAGAGTGTGGACATCTAAAGACCTCTCAGACTGTCTTACAGGTAACATCTCAAATGCCAATTTGATTCCATCAGTGAGAAGCAATGTTTGAGATTTGCTTGTGGCCACTAGATCTGTGTGTCTAGATCAGGGTCTAGGACAACTATTTTACTAGAGCAGGAAATTCTTCAGTAGCAACAGCTTTAGGAGCCTCCCTGGGTCCTGCTCTTAGTGCTTCCTGATCTTAACCTGGTGCTCATATGCTCTGAGGAGATGCCATGTGTCTGCGTTATTTCCAACCAGACAATATCTCATGACTACCCCCTTCCTAGTACAGATGTAACTAATGTTTTTCTTCTATTTCTGTTATCAAACTGAGTGATAACTCTGGGTATGGAGCGTGTGTACTTAGTGTCAAGAAGCCTCACAACAGCCTATATACTTCCTCAGGAGGTGTGCTAGTTACTTTTCTCATTGCAGTGACCAAATACTTGACAAGAAGCAATTTAGCTTTATGTTTGCTCAAAGTGTGAGAATACAGCCTATCACGGAGGAAACGACTTGATAGCAGGAGTGAAAGCTTCTTGCGCACACAGGAGCAAACAAAGGACAATGCTAGTTCTCCCCTCCATCTTTTAACTAGGCACATAAAACCAGCACACGGAGTGCTGGCACTCACAGTCAAGGCAGGTCTTTGCCCCCACTGAATCTTCCCTGGGAATTTAATCACTCACCTGAAGGCATTGTGCTCTGAATATTTCCTGTCCCAAGCAATTTGGCAGTGAAGATTGTCCAGTAGAGTGAGTGGACCCATCCTAATGAGTCCCCAGTGTTGAAACTGGAATCTTCAGTCTCTGGTGTATAGTTGATACTTTTTACTTTATGCTGATGACATTCTTGAACTAATTTCTTGAGAATTAAGTCAGTAACTATATCTATGTTCCATGTGTATGCAATAATTCATACCCAGTGATCACTGAGGGACCATTTTGTACCAGGAAAGTCTTAGAAATCACATAAATAGCCACTGTTGAGGGAGCTGCGGGTTGCATTCCTGCCGCCCTGCTCCCAGCCACCTGGCTAGCTTATGTCCCAAAATAACAACACACAAACTGTATTCATTTAAACACTGCCTGGCCCATTTCTATTAATGTGTGTAGCACCGAGGTGCTCTTATTGGGAAGATTCTAGCCTACGTCCATCCTGGGTGGGAGATTCATCGCTTCTGCCCCAGAGAGGAGAGCTATCGAGTCTGAGCTCACTTCCTCTTCCTTCCAGCATTCTGTTCTGTTTACTCCACCCACCTATGTTCTAACCTATCAAATGGGCAAAGGCAGTTTCTTTATTAGCCAATGACCTTCCTCCATCATTTCCCCTTTTTCTGTTTACACAAAAAGGAAAGACTTTAACTTTAACATAGCAAAATTACATATAACAAAATAGTTATAAAGCAAGAATTACAGTTACAATATTTACATCTACTTTATCTTTTATCATAACTAAGAAAAACTATAACTATCTATATATTCTTTAACTCCATCAAAGACTCCAGAAAGATATAATATTACCTAATTAAACAAGAAATAAGCAACTTCCAAACTCTAGAAATGACAGAGACATCTTGCTGCCTGGACAGTCACCCGAAGTTCCTTTGTACCAAAGTTCCAAAGATGGGGCATCCATCTTTGGCCTACAGGCCCATGGTATCCAGCAGACATTTCCATGAAGCAGGAAAATTCAAAGGCAGTTCAGTCACTATCTGCTGTGTTCTGTAGAATGTCTCGCAGACTCTTTCATGAATCAGGAACACAGAAAGATCATCTCACCTATAGGCAAGTTCAGTAGTCCTCTCTCTGCAGGTTCTCTGTGTCCAGTTTATACAATAGTCCATGCAAGAGCAGTTTCTTGCCCAAATGGCTATCAAACTCCATAAGGTGCCTCTTCGATGCCCATCTTCTTCTTGAAGTAGATTGGTGCTACCAGGAGCAGAGTGTCTCATTGTCATGAAAAGTCCTAAGTTATTAAAACATTAAATGTCCTATTCTGTAGTCTTTGAAAGATATGAAGAATGTCTATCTAAAATATATCTATGTACATCTAGAAAATCTAACTAACATAACTACAAGCTTGACTATTATCAATGATTATCCATTAACAACCTATATATATTACATTTTTAAGTGAACTACACAATCACAATACCTTAATCAAGATTAGAAATACATATACATATAACAAAATTGACCTTAAAATCCACACCAATGCAAATTATTCATACCTATATTATATCCCCCTTTAAAAGTAAAAGAACATTTATAAACAATATTTGAGAATATGGGTGCAGTTATTTCTCTCCAAACTGCTTCCTGATGAATGGGGGGGCATCGTTTATTAGATCTTTCATGGCATAACCTGTGTACCAGGGTCATCTCAGTTGGCAGTTGAGTGAAGTAATTTTCTGAAAATGTTCACAGCAACCTTTCAGGAGGGCGTGGTCTATCATTCCATATTGGGATAGAAGCAATCCACAGGGTATCATCCTCTGTGAAAACAAAAGAAGACTCTCTCCAAAGCATCATATCCTTAGACCTAAATTCTGAAGTCATAATACCCTTATGATATCCATTCTGGTTCTGCTTGGCAGCCCATATAATGAAATGTCTGTCTGTACTTAGCTCATTCACAGTCAAAACTTTAAAGAAAACACAATAATACAAAGAATCCAGACTCTCTGTGAATTTTCCATTTTTACATGGCTTATTTTTACCCTATCATTTGACTTTATTCTGTCTCTTCAAAGACTTTACCCATTTTTTTTTAAGGGTATTAACTTTATTTTTTTTCTCTCTCTCAAGCCTATGCACACTCATCCAACATTGTGATCCATTTAGTGATCTGAATCTGTCCTATTGTGAATCTGTAATTTTTATTTTTATTATCCAGGAGCAGTTCTTAAAATGTTAAGCACTTCTTAAAAACTTAAGTTGCGCCATGTACAGGTAATACAGTACCGCCTGTGTCCTGCCCAGTTAAACTTTAACTGCGCTGTCATTATGGTAATTACGGTAGTTCCTGCCTGAGACCAGCACAGTTCAGCATAGAGGAGCTGAGCTGCTCCTGCCTCAGAGCCATTTGGTGCTCCTGAGTCACACACAGTTCCAGGCACACAGCAGTCCACATTGGAGCCATAGTCAGCAGTTTAATTCTGAGACTGAGCGTGCAGCACAGAAACTCTTTTCATCCAAATTACAGCCAAATCTGACACGCAGAGCACTGTGCAGTCTGAAAACATCTCTCTGTATGGCGGCAGGAATCCACCATGCTCTTCCTCTTGCCTAAGCCTGATTCTGCAGTCTGCCCAGGTGCAGACGGGGAGCTATGAGCCATTAGCAAGGCCTCAGAGCACTCTCCTCTGATCCCAAGCGGGAACAAACATCCAGTCCCATAAAAGCCACTGAAATGCTTTAAAGCCAGAGTTTGTACTGGCAGCACAGCCCCAGGAAGCCGTGCTTTAAAATGACTCAGCTGTTTTTTCTCTGCTGCTGTTGCCGAATCAGGAAATCTCTCTACGGCACACCACCAACAAACAGCAAAAATCTGTGTTAAACTCTCTCTCCCTTAATTTTAAGCCTTCTCAGGTTTTTAAGTGGATTTAGCCCATCATGTTGGGTGCCACTCTGTTGTGATTGGAGCGGTGGGGCTGCGTCCCAGGCTAGCTTATGCCCCGAAATAATTACACAGAAACTATTTTTTTAAACACTGCCTGGCCCATTAGTTATAACCTCTTATTAGCTAGTTCTTTCATATTGATCTAACCCATTTCTAATAATCTGTGTAGCCCACGAGGTGGTTTACAAGGGCTGTGTCAGGTGGGAGAATCATGGCGACTCCTGACTCGGCTTCTTTCTCCCAGCATTCTGTTCTGTCTACTCTGCCTACCTAATTTTCTGTCCTATCAGAGGCCAAGCAGTTTCTTTATTACTTAACCAATGAAACAACAGATAGGATACAAGACACACCTCCATCAAGCCACAAGTAGGGAACTGGAAAAATAAAGTGTTGGTATAACTTAATTATTTGGAGATTTATTTCCAAGTGATATAGATCTTTCTATCCTGCTATGGGAAAATGTGTGTAACACAATATCAATTAATGTTAAGTGATTCTTTATGACTTAGATGGGTGTGCCTACACTCACAGCTCATGCAGTTTAGACAATAGTAACTCTACCTCTGGTTCTATGTGGGTCTGTCTTGGATCAAATGTAGTCATTCCATGAAGCTCCATCTCTATAAGAAAGTTTGTTCTGATGGGAACACGTGGTCTAGCTCATGTCAAATGAGTAAAAATGGTTGACTTGAGCATCTGAGAAATATGTGAAAATTAAAGTTTTCTGGATTTTCTGAGACACATTCTAGAAATCACCTTCTTGCTCTGTCTTGGTATCAACATGCAGACACACAACATGGGGATGTCTGTAGATGGAAGTTTCTGTCCCACCCGGTACTGCAGCCATTCACTCCCAAATAAACCCACAGAGGCTTATATTAGTTATAAACTGCTTGGCCTGTTAGTGCAGGCTTATTTTTAACTAGATCTTGCAACTTAAATTAACCCATAAGTCTTGTCTATATTTATCCATATAGCTAGCTAGGTGCCTTTCTTCAGTAAGGCATTCTCATCTTGCTTCCTCTGCTTCTGGATGATAACTGTGTCTCTACCTTTCCTCTTCTCATAATTCTCTTAGTCTGATTGCCCCACCTATACTCCCCACCTGACTACTGGTCAATCCGCATTTTATTAAAACAATACTAGTGACAAATCTTTATAGTGTACAAGAGCATTATCCCACAGCATTTCCCCTTTTTTCTTTCTTGTGTCTCCTTGCAGCCAAGATGGAAAACCAACCTCTCAGCATGAACACCAGAAAGGCACACAGGAATGAGGTAGAAGCCAGGCCTCTGAAAATACACGTGGACCACTGAGTCAGACAGATAGCAAACCAAGTTTTTCCTTCGTGACTTTAGTAAACAAATCCTGTCTCTCACACAGGGCAGTTGAACTTGTTCTTTTGACTACTTTTGATGTAAATATGTGCTGTAAAAAATACTGGGGGATAAAAGTGTAAAAATGGTAGATTGCATTATGCCATTCATTTGAAAAATAAAGTAATATTTTAATAGATTTATTTTTAGTTTCTCGTGTGTGTGTGTGTGTGTGTGTGTGTGTGTGTGTGTGTGTGTGCATGGAACATGAGTGCAGTGTCTATTCAGGCCAAGAGAGGGTGGTGGAACCCCTGAATCTGTAGTTACAGCTGGCTGTGGATTATAGGTGGCTGCCTGGAAGGGAATTGAGCCTGGGTCCTCCATAAGACTATCAAGTGCTCTTCACCCCTGAGCCATCTCTTCAGAACCTAAAACATCTTTAAACGAATATGTGCAAATGTACTTGAATATACCCAGGAAAATTCTATAAACACATATGAGTCTGTTTATTGGAATTACCTCCAAGGTGTGGGTTAGGAGGAACTAAGGTTAAAGGGAACAACTTCATTGAGGTTTGGCATGTTTTGTCTTTGTATCTAAACTAGTCAATTATATAAAGGCCTTTGATAATTCTAGTCTTACCATAGATCATCTTCGCATCCAGAAACAGCTCCATGAGGGAACAGCCTGGGTCTGCTAAGTAGTTGCTCACACAAGTGAAAGAAAGGGGTCAGTCAGGAAAGGGAGCCCCTCTCCAGATAACATCATTTCTTTACTAAGAAGAGGGAAGGTAGAAACGTGGTATATACACCCCACACTCCAGTGCAGTCAGGAGACAGCAGTGGCACCAGTCTGAGTTCAGAGGCTGATCTGGTTACCATACTTATCTACATGACCTCATGTCTAAAATGTCTAAGAAAGAAACAGAGAACAGGACACAGACCAGAAAGACTGAGGGTGTGTGTGTGTGGGGGGGGGTAAAGTGGAAAGGTTTCACCAAAGGACACAAAGTTTCAGTTATTATTGTTGTTAATATAGTCAAGGTCTCACGCTATCTTGAAATTTACTACATAGCACAGAATGGCCTTGAACTTGCAGTAATCCTCCTGACTCAACCCACTAAATTCTGGGATTACAGGTGTGGACCCCAGTACAAGGCCATTTCACGTTCGTTTTGTAGAATCAGTATCCAGCATGATTACGGTTAATTATCAAAATGCATTATTGGCTTTAAATTAGTGGAGAATGTGCATCTTAAATATTCTAACTACGTACAAAAAGTTAGTTATGTTAACCACCTTGATGTGCTAATCTTTCTATAAATATATGTATATACAATGCCACATTGTACATATTGAATATATGAACATTCTGTGTGCCAATCACACCTCAACAAAGGTATGCACCTTAATCCATTTTCTGTTATTAACACAGACTATCTGAGACTATGTTACTTATAAAGAAAAGAACTGATTTTGGCTGTCCCTAGTCTCACAGATGCTGGCCATTCTCCCTGCCTTCCTCGGAACCTGCTCTTGCAAACAGTTCTCAAACATGACCTTGAGAGTCTTGCTCTTTATTTGATCTGTGTGTTTTCCTGCCATTTCTCCATGGGAATGTGTGAACTGCCTCTGCATGAGCACTTCACATCCATCTTTTCAGGGAAGAGCCCAGACTACATTGAGGTCAGGACTACATTGCTGCCATGTCAGAGGTGAGAAATCTATGTCACCATCAGTGAAGGGAGTAGTATGCCACAGTCACACCAGCCAATAACTGGGTCATGTTTGTCCTTTCTGTCTTTACTTCTTCTCTTTTGGTTTGTTTTCGAAACAGAGTTTCGAAACGTGCCACCCTTGCTGGCCTAGAACTCCCCGCAAAGCTGATGATGACCTTGAACCTAGTCCACCTGCCTCCAGCCCCAAACTGCCAGGACTACGAGTGTGGGCCAGCACTTCCTGTCTGTGATCTACCCAAGGTCTTCACACATGCTAGGCAAGTGCCGTAACAGCTGATTCCTATGTAAGTGTTTTCCTAACAACACAGCTTGGCTCCAGAGGACATCAAGCATAGAGTCTTGAAAGAAGAGAAGCCACAAAGGAGCAGCCTGAGGTATGTGGCAAGAATGGAAGAAAAGCCTATAACAATGTACCACTTGGAGGCTGGCATTGGGCTGTTTCCACTCATGTGCCTTAGTTCCTCCATAAGCCGTTCTGAACCAAACAGGTCAAAATAAAACACAGCCACTTGTCCTGTGCCCTCGTCCTCAGACTCAACACTGGCCAGAATATACCAGCTCTCCTGAATCTAGAGGGGAAAAATAAGACTCAAAGTCACTGAGACACAGGCAGTTTATACTAGAGATCGTTAGTGGAACCCTAAGTCCTAATTTTGTATCTTCATACACTCTCTGCCCAGTAGGGTACACTTTTCCCATAAGTGTAACCAAAATGACTCCACAGGAACCCCTTAAAGGAGGAGTGGCTTATTTGGACTTATAGTTTCAGAGTCTTTATTCACCATGGAGGGTAAGGTATTGTGAAGCCGCAGAAGCATGCAGCAGAGGGTTATCCACACGGCACAGACCAAAAAGCAGAGACAGCAGAAAGAGAACCAAAGGGTGGTTTGCCCCTAGTGACTGACTGCTGCCAGCTAGTCTACATCTCCTGAAGGCTCCACAGCTTTTAAAATAGTGCTGCCAGCTCAGAAACAAGCTTTCCAATGAGCCAGTGGGGACATTTCAGATTTAAACCATAACAGGGAATATTTTTAAAAAATCACTATTAAATATAACTGCCATATAATCTCACGAGTATGTCAAAAGCATTTCCATGTTTATCGTAGCACCATTCAAAATAGCCAGGAGATGGAATCAACCCTGTCTGTCAAGTGATGGGTAAATTAAAAAAAAAACAAAACTGTGGTAAATACACACCATGGAATACGATTCCGTCATATGAAATGAAAACCCGTCACACAGGATCACATGACAGAATTGAAGATCATTAAGTAAAATAGACAAATCACAGAAAGAAAGTCACTCCATGATCCTACTCATATGTGAAATGCAAAAAAGATGATCTTCTATGAGATGTTAGGAGAATGGTGACCCCACAAGGCTTGGGGACAGTAGGGGGATGGGAGGCATGAGGGAACTGGATTAATGGGCACAATGTTATAGCTAGCTAGGACAAGCAAGCTTTTGTGTTCTATTGCAGAGCTGATACTGTACATACTTGAAAAGTTGTCAGATGAGGGTTGGGAGGT
This sequence comes from Microtus pennsylvanicus, assembly GCF_037038515.1. Taxonomy (NCBI): domain Eukaryota; kingdom Metazoa; phylum Chordata; class Mammalia; order Rodentia; family Cricetidae; genus Microtus; species Microtus pennsylvanicus. The sequence continues at coordinate 52,933,099 of NC_134590.1, read as the reverse complement.
TTTCACCACAAAGAGATGATGAAGAGATGGACGTGTTTACCCTGACTTGAACATTATGTGCGACACATCAGCATTAAAATATCACACACAAAGATGAGCACTTTTTATGTCTAGTAAAAAATACACAAAAGATTACACGTGCCAGAGGTTTGGGGAGGGATGCTATGAAACAGAGTTGTGAAATCACAGTAGTTATGGCTACCTGCATAGAACCTCTGTAAGATGAAGCCAGTCAACTCTTCAGCATAGACAGATAAAGGGGAGAGTCTCACGATCCCACCCCAGCGGAGGAGCAGGTGATGGTTGCTGTGGAGGGGGAAGGAGCCAGTACTAATTGTACTTGGTGGGTTATTTTAAAAGAAGCACAGGAGGAGGAAGAGAAGGAGGAAGAAGAAGAGAAATAAATGAAGCTGGAAGAATAATGTGAGAGAATTAGGGAGGAGGTGATGAAGAGAGCCAAGATGGATGTGGTCTAAATACATCGCAGCCGTATGTATTTTGAAGAATCTATAATGCTAAAAATTAAATAAAATTAAGTTTAAAATGAACAATACTGTAGTTTAAAGGCTCTTTGTAAAGCTGAGGTGCAGAGAGTGATTAACACACACACACACACACACACACACACACACACACACACACACACGGTGTCCCATTTACAAAGGTCAAGGAAGGGACCAAAGCAGTGAGACCTACAGTCTGGAGTCACTGTGCCTATTTCTAAGCAGACAGGAAAGAAGAAGAAGCCTGAATGGTGCTATTATGGTGGCTAATTAAATTTCTTCTTTGCTGTTACAATGCCTTCCGTTTTGAGGATCATTACTTCTCTTGTAGCCTCTTTCAAGAGCTCCGTTTAAGATTTTAAGTTAAGAAAACCGCAAAGCAAGACTTAAAGCCACAGGCTGCCCTGCAGACTAGATGGGAACAGCTCTGGGAGTAGAGGGAGGAAAGCAGAACACAAGCTGCTGCATCCCTGGAAATCCGCGAACCGAAAAGGAAAGGGAAAGAAGTGCTGCTTTGCAGGAGGCGATCCTGCGCATTTCCAGGGTTTACAGATGCGGGTGTGCTTGCACGCAACCTTTAGCTAATATTGAAAGGCCAAGGTGCTGCTTTCCGATTTAATATTCATTTATTCTGCCAGACCTCGGGCTCTGTCTGAGATGAGCCAGGATATTAACATAGGGGTAGGAAAGCTGGCACAAAGTGAGTGAGATTGAGATGGCATTGGGTGAAAGTAGCCATGAGCTGGACCTGGTAAAGTGGGATGTGTGGATAGCTCAGCCTGCTGTGATTCCTGGTTTGCAGCTTGAAATGGGCTGTTGTAGGGCCTTTACACCGTGGAAGTTGGCAGACGCTGCAATCATGGTTTCTTCCCTTTGCCTTTAAAAGAGCCAGGGTGGGACTTACTTTGCTAACGGAGTGACAAGCTATCTGACAGAAGTGACTTAAGGGACACTAGGTTTATTTGGTCATGATTTCATAATTCCCCCCATCAGAGTAGGAAAGACCTGTTGGGAAAGGCATATGGGAATCACATGCAGTATATGGTGCCGGAAGGTGTGGCTGCACCCCTAACATTGTGAGGGAACAGGGAGCACAGATCAGACAGGACCCAGCTCAGTTCAGTGAGGATCCATGTCCCAAGGTTTCTATTACTTCCCCAGACAGTGCCACCAGCTGGGGCTGGAGTATTTCAAGCACACCATCTTGTTAAGGACATTCAACCCATACCAACCAGATAACTAGCACCACCTTGAGAAACTGAGGCAGAGAAAAAAAAAGCTGTCTCATCCTTATCCTTAGTATGTCAGCATACTGCTGACATCTGACAAAGTGGAGGATTTCCCAAATTACTCCCCTCTTGTCAGTTATTGATAAGCGAAAAGCTAAGAAGTAAGATGCTAACCTAAAACACAGCTGCATAAACAGGGATCAAAAGAGAAGCAGCAGAGAGACAAACCGTAAACACAGGGCTCTGTGCTGCTTGAGGCTCTGTGTGATGCCACACTGCAGATGAGACGGTTGTCACAGAGCTGGAAAGTTCCTCAACTCTTACACCATGGTAGCTGCAGCAACACCCTTGGGCAAAGTTTTACTTGTGTGTTAGTGACAACACATGGGGTAACCAGAGATCTTCAGAGATCTTCAGATGCACAGGTACAATTATCTTACTTTTCTCCTTGCTGTGACAGGGTAAGGAAAGGTTTATTTGGGGTAAGTGTAGGGTGGAATGCGGTCTACCATAGAGAGGAAGACCTAGTGGTCAGAGCCTTGTGATAGGTCACCTTGCACCTGCAATCAGGAAGCAAAGAGACTGAAAGCAACTGGGGCCAGGACAAAAAAAAAATTGTACAGTTTGTGCCCTGTGAGTGAGTCACCACTGCATCAAGGTCCTACCCCTTAAATCTGTGGTTCTCAACCTGTGGGTCATGACCCCTTTGGGTCAAACAACCCTTTCAAAGGGGTTGCCTAAGACCATTGGAATCTATGTTCCGATATAGATTCTATATTCCAATCCACAACAGCAGTAAAATGCTAGTTATGAAGTAGCCACAAAAATAAATTTATGATGGGGGTTATCACAGCATGAGGAACTGGAAAGGGTAGTAGCACTGGGACGATTGAGGACCACTGCCTTAAATGTTCCACAACCTTCCAAAAGAACACCACCAGGTGGGAGCAAGCATTCAAGCACGTGACCTACAGGAGACATTTCACATTTCAACCATACATCCCAGCTACCTACAGCATCCAGGCAACTGTCTGTATCCCAGAAGCCATGGCTTCTGTCTTATAATCAAGGTATATAGCAGTCCATGCCAAGTGGTTTTGTGTAAGTTGATTCTGTGGTATTCACGCAGAACAAAGCAGCCTGAGGACAAGCGTCTCGGTACACACCTCCACCAGCAAGCAGTATTCCACTACAGTAGGTGCCATGCTCACTTCAGTTGTTACCCTGACAGAGTAGGGAACACCAAAGGGGCCAGGAAAGGTGCTCGCTTCCAAGTCCGGCAACATAGTTTTGAGTCACAAACTCCACGTGGTAGAAAGAGAGAACTGTCCCTTGCAAGTTGTCTCCTGACCTCCATAGGTATGACATGCTATATATAAATGCCAAAAGAAAAGCTTTAAAAAACATACCTAAGACTTTAATAGGGCATACCTTGGCATGAGAATTTGAAGGCTTTTTATATAGGATAACCTGAACTGAACATGGATTGCGCTATCCCATAATCTTAATAAAAAGGATAAAGGTGAAAACCGGATGAGCCCTGGGATGCACATGGTCTGCTTCCCTGTGCCAAGGACTAAGCTGTTCCTGTTGCCATGTGTTATCCACTGTGATGGACTGTGTTCCTCCGAACTGTGAGTTACAACACACTCTAGGTCCTGCAAGGTTTTTTTTTTCTTAATTGCTGTTGTTTTTTTTTTTAAATCGCTGTTTGGTATCCACCATGAGAAAAGTTAACCAATACACTCAGCTTTTATTACCTTTTTGCATTCTTTTTTTGGGGGGGGCACTAGTGATGGCACCCGGCCCACAGGACTTCAGCGTGCTAGGTGAGTGGGTGAGTGCTTCCACACTGAGCTATCTTCTCAGCCTTTAACCAAAGCAGACACATGTATCTTATCTCTACCTGCCGGCTCAGTGACTACAAGGCCATTTTGGGTGAAAGCTCTCTATTTTGAACTGATCCTGGCTAACTCTACAGACCCTTCAGGATAGCACCCTGCTCCAAAGCAAAAGTGAAACTCTACATAGCCTAGCCAGCCAGGTAGAAGCCAAACTTTATTTCAGAGGACGATAGCTGTGGTGAGAGCATTAAAAAAAAAATCTGCTGACACTTGGAAACGTGTGTTGTTTTAAGTGAATAATAACAAAAGTGTGTTTTTCATTAGAAATTTAGAGGGGTTGAATGCGAGGCTGGAATAATAAGGATCACCTTAAGTTCCTCAGGTTCCGTTTTACCCTCTTCAAAGTATTCCATTTAAAAGAAAGCAAGTTGGGGAGGTGGGGGTAAAGGATGCAATATGCCCACCAATACTCTGCAGCTAACGTACAGACAGAACCCGTTCTGAACCTTCCGTGTATGACTTCAGTTGCTCTCGGCCCACCCGCCCCCATCCCTAGCTCTGTAGCTACGGGAACGCTCAAAAGTCAAGACTAGGTTAAGAAGGGACCAGGAGGAATGCTTTAGATGAAATCAGATGTGACCCCTGGCTTTAGGTGCGTTTGCCGAGCATGGTTTTAATTACAGGACGCCGACAGCTTCCCGTCTCTACCATCGCTGTAGTCAGCGCACCTCTACAGCCGCCCATAGCCTGCCAGTCTGCCAGCAGGAAGGGTTTACAGCCTCGCACTCCATTAAAAAAATAAATAAATCAGAAGCCCCCAGGCCATCACGTGTTGGGAAGCCATGAAACTGCAGCCCATTTTCCTCTCCTAAGACATTACAAGTCCCAGCCCACTCACGGCCTTACCAGGCACAGCAAACCTTACTGCGAAGGAATTAAAATTCTTTTGCTCTGAGGCAGTCTGGTTTAGGGCAAACGGCCCAGAGCTGAAGCCCAAGGGCTCATCCCATGTTTTCTGAGTTTCATAAAACTGCCTCGACTTAATGGAAAGGGTAGTTTTGTGTCTTTAAGACCTGTAGGTACTTCGGGCCAGGCTCCAGTTCTTTAATGGTGCGGTGTGGTTGCTGAGGCGCTAAGGGTGAGGTTGCCTCCGATGCAAGGGAAATGAAGTTCATGAATGTGAAAGTTTGAGCTGGATATCACGGGAAAATATTCTAAGTCACTGGAAAGAAAGACACAAGGAAACGGTGGACTGGAAGCCAAAAGTTGCCTTCAAGACTAAGCAAAGTTCGAGCACTGGGAGGGAGCAGGGCCCACCAAGAAAGCTCTACCTTAAGCAGCTGGCTTTGGTACCATGGGTAATTCCTTGTGTTAACTTGCTGAGGTTACAGCTCCCAGCAATTTGGCCAAACACTTCCTACTCGGTTTCACTGGGTGGTTTTTGGTTTGATTGGGTTTTTTTTTTTTTTTTTTTTGGTGTGTGTGTGTGTTATTTATTTATTTTGTCTATTTAATGATTTTATTAGTATGCGACATGAGGATTCTTTTCTGGTTTGCTTTGTGTGTTCTGTGTTGGTGGTTTGTATGCCTCTTGTGCCTAGATAGGCAACTCTTCACTTAGATTCAGGAAATTATCTTTTGTAATTTTGTTGAAAATGTTTGTGTGCTTTGAACCTGTGTTTCTTCTTCTATACATACGATATGTAGGTTTGTTCAATTATAGTTTCTCCGAGTTCCCTACATGTTTTGTATTTGAGTTCTTTTTAAATTTAAGGTTTTCTGTAACATCTAGAGTGATCCGTTTTATCTACCTTGCCTTCAAGACCTGATAATCTCTCTCTCACTCGAAACAATCAATTGGTAAGGCTTTCCTTAGAGCTTTTATTTAGCTTCATGAATTTTTTTTTAGTTTTATTTTAGTTTGGCTTTTTTTGAGAGTCTATTTTCTTATTAATTCTATATTCATATCTTGAATTATTTTCATTATTTCATTAAACTGTGCTCCTATTATCTTCATTCATTCATTCATTCATATCCTCTTTGAGTTCTGAAGACAGTTGCTTAAAAGAAATCCCACACTAGCTCTGAATTGAGAAAAAGATGGTTATTTAATTAGGGGTAAACTTACAAATCAAAATCCTCTGCTGGAACGGAGATCAGACACCAAAATCCGCAACCAGAATAGGAGAAGCTGGAAAAGAGGCCGGACCCATGTTCTGCATCAGCATATATAGTATAAGAGGCCACGCCCCAGTGGGCGGGTAACCACTAGCTGTAAGACTTCCTACAGCAGAGTTCCTCAAACATATTTATAATTGCTGTCTTGAAATAATTTTCTTCTATATCAGCTGTTACAATAATTGAGGTGATGGTTTCTAGAGGAGACATATTGTATTGGTTATTCTTCTAGTTCTATTTTGGCAGTGAGCCCTAGGCATCTGGAATCAAGGCATTGGAGTTTGCTGGTATGAGTATCTAGTCTTGCCTTTGCTGAAAGGGTGTTTAGACCTTTGTTTGCTGTGATCCAACCTGTCAAGTTGTGCTACTGTTCAGTAGAGTTTACCTTTCATTTCAGTCCTGGGGACACTTCATGTTGCTCTGGAAATGTGGTGTCATCAGTGGTCTCAGACCAGTTAGAAAACAGTACAACGTTTGGAGCAGGAGTCACTCTGCACAGTCCTGGATTGCTACAGGAAGTGTGATGGCTGACAGGCAGGCAAGCTACTGAACTGAGCTTGGGATTTCTTTCCTAGAATTCAGGTTGTTCTCTATATAGTCCCACATCTGTGGGCAGACAGGCAGAAAGGCTGGGTTCTTTTCGTTTTGTCTCCCACATTTGATATTTCCCTGCATATAGCCAAGAAACTTTTGTTCTATTTGTAACATAAAACAAAATGAAAAACAACATGATCTTATGGCCCTGCCTTGTACCCTAAAACAGCCGCAATCCTGAGGTCTCACATAACTAGGAATAAACAATGCTTCCCAAACTAAATTGCTTCTGAGAAGAATAACAAAACACATTTTATAAGGCAGCATGTTTTCTTCCTTTATGACACTTGAAATCTCATTGGAGAGGCAAGACCATGACACTAAAACAAGCAAAGCAAGGCCATTTGTTATTCAGAACTAGATCCGGCTGAAAAGCACTGCAAGATTCCAAAGGGGCTGAACCTCAAGCAACACTAGAGTTTGCTTCTACTCCCATCTCTCTTTTTCCCTCCATCCCTCCCTCCCTCCCCTTTCCCCTTTCCCTACTCTCTTTCGGGTTTACTTTGTACCTAATCCAACTCCATTCCTTTGTCAGCTCAGGATACAGACTTGATTCAAACAAGGTCCCTGACCTCAGAGTGCCTAAGGAGAGAAACTGTCTTTGAAGAATGGAGACTTGAGCTAGGCCTTGAAAGACAACAGCTGAAGGCTACATTTTGTATAACAAACAATGGATTTAACACATTTATTATAGCATAAATTACGTGGTTGCCTGTAAACATTGAAGTTTTTAAGTCTTCTATTTTATCTTTGTTAATAGAAAAGAAGGGTGCTTGGTATTTTCATTTTTCTTCCTACAATCAAGTCATAAGCACATGAAGGATGAGGTGAAAGGGACCTCTGTGGCAGGGCAGGGGAGGGGATAACAATTCTCATCATATGTCTATGTGCAAACACAGTCATTTTGATATTTTCTTATATCCTTTATACATTGTGTACTATGTATCCACACAAAATTGTGTAGCCTGGGCTTCTTTTACTAGTTTCTCCAGAATTTTCATTTTACAAAATCTTGTGCAAACACATCTTTTTAAAATGTAAATGGTTAAAAAGAACTTCTCATTAAAACAATTTCCTCTTATTTTATATCTAGATTTCTCCTAGCTTTCCATTATTAAGACTGGGCAAATCATAGCTTTTTATAAACTCAGTATTTTAGTTTTAGTATCTTATGGATGCAAAGAGCTTTTAGAGATCATTGAGTCTAATCATGTCAATTTCCCAACAAGAAAACAGTATGCGTGGACAGTTAACCAAATCCCCCCTTAGAAATCCCTGTGTATGGGAAGCATCCAAGGGTTTTATTAAAATACAGATTATGGTTCAGTGGGACTGGGATGGAGCTTCTGACAAGCTTTGAAGTGATGCTCAAGATATGACATGCATAAAGTATATGAGTCCAAATGCATCTGCGCAAAGTTGCATCTGTGAACAAATGCATCTGTGAACAACTACTCCGATACCACTTCTCCTTCCTAGGGGAAGGCTACAGAGGCCAACCAAACTATGGTGTGGAAGCTTTCAAACGTTAAGTTCAGCTTAAGTCTATTATCATAGTTTTAGGATATTTTTCCTACCAGCCATTAGAAACATGCAAGTCTTTGGAGAATACCCAGTTGGTAGAAATATGACATGGAAATTCAGCAAGGAGGAGGAATATCTAACATTTGCCGACCTTGAGGGCCCTTCCAAGGTCAAGGTTTGAGAATTACTATTGAATACTTTGAATGCTTAGCTGAACAACTAGTGCCTTGTCTCAGCTTTAAGATCTTCTCAGAAAGGAAATACCCGATGAAGCAACTGGCCTCATGCTAGACCAGCTAGGAGTTACAGAGCCAGGAGACAAACAGCATTGTCATCTGAAAGAAATACCCCACTCCTGGAAAACTAAAGTGTCACATTTGTAAAATTTTCAGACACATCATTTGCATTTGAAGAAAATGTCAGAATTATTGAGCATGAGACAGGAAGCAAAAGTAAAAAATGTAAATGCTTGGGGTGTCTTCGCAAAAGGAAGAGCTTGTCGCTAGCTTCTGCCACAGACACACTTCCCTGTGCAAGGTTTTCAGATGGTAATGGTCTCCCTGCAGCCTGCTAAATGCCTGAATCACAAGTTTCAAATCTTTGCTGTGTGATGAGCTTCCACACCAGGGAGCAAGGGAGGGCAGCTTTTCTTCATACAAGCCACATTAAATGCACCCCCCTCTTTTCAAAATTTGGCTTGAGTTTTCCAAAAGCTGGGGGCACTGGCTATGGCATCAGAATGCCAGAGAGATGTCTGAGAGATGCTCACTGTATGTAGCCACGTCGGTGTCTGACTGTGTGTCTGCTCTCCCTTGCCCAGATACAGTCAGTTTTGTCTCTCCATGCTGGACACCCTGAACAGCCTGCCTAAAATCAATCTGCTTACTGACCTCCCCCTGCTGTTATGATTTACACATGTAATATCTCCCACAAAGTCAAATGCTAAGTGCTTGGTCCCCAAATGGTGCCTTTTTTTTTTTTTTTAGGAGATTCTAGAAGCTTTAGGAGGAGGAACCTATCTGGTACAAGTAGATCACTTGTTCCTAGTTCTTTCTTGGCTGCCATGGAGGAAGTTTCTCTTTCCTGTCACATGCCTCCACTGCCATGACATTCCTCTCCCATGTGTGGATCTAAGTAACCATAAGAGAAACAGGCTAAAATGAGGAAGAAAATACATCTTTCTTCCCACAAATTGTTTATGTCAAGTATGATGCCAATGAAGGTCCTCTTCCTGCTTGGGAATAAATTCATTTTCTGTCACCATCCTCCTTTTGAAAGCATAAACCAGGTACATGCACACTGCTGTCTACCCTCACATCAAGACCTGTTGATGATTCTGCTTCAAATGATTCAAAAGATTAATCCCTTGCTCTCCACTCAAGTTCTAGAAGCCTTGGCCTTTAGAAAAGATATCATTACATTGTATTTATTCATTGAATGTCTGCATGCCACAGTGCATGTGTTGGTGGGAGGTCAGATGACAACATGTGGAAAGTTGCTTCATTGCTTCTACCGTGAGGTTCCAGGGAATCAAACCCAAGTTGCTAGGCTTAGCAACAAGCACCTTAATCTACTGACTCATCTTGCCAGCTTCCGCTTTGGGCTTTCTGGAGCATCCTCCTCCCAATGTCACACTGTTATTCTTATGGAACAACTATTCTTAAGTGACAGGACAGGAATCTTTGCCTATAGCACAAGGGCCACACATCCTCACCCGGCATTCAGTGTCTTTCTTGACCACTCACCATTTTCCTGCTCAGCTTCACCCTCATCGATCCTGCACTGCGGTCTCACCAAACACTCCATTCCTGAAAAACAGAAAGAGGAAGACACTTGCACAGTGCTTTGATTTATGACCCAACTCAACAATTTCTCAGTTATGTAGGATTTTTTATTTTTTTTTGAGCTATACATTATCTTCTACTCCCCTCCTTTCTTCTCCTCTTCCTGTCTATCCTCTCCCATGACCCCCACACTCTCAATTCACTCAGGAGATCTTGTCTTTTGCACCTTCCTATGTATATTCACGTATGTCTCTCTTAGGGTACTCTTGTTGTCTAGTTTCTCTGGGGTTGTGGCCTGTAGGATGATTTTTCTTTGTTTTATGTCTAAAAGCCACTTATGAGTGAATACATAGGTATTTGTCTTTCTGATGTTTTCTAGATCCATCTATTTGTCTGCAAATTTCAAGATCTCATGAATCTTTACCATTGTGTAGTACTCCATTTTGTAAATGGACCACATTTTCTTTACCCATTCTTCAGCTGAGAGGCATCTAGGTTGTTTCCAGGTTCTGGCTCTTATAAACAATGGTGCTATGAACAGAGTTGAGCACATGTCATTGTGGTGCAATTGAGTATCTTTTGAGTATATACCCAAAAGTGGTATTGCTGGACCTTGAGGTAGGCTGATTCCTAATTTTCTAAGAAACCGCCATACTGATTTCCAAAGTGGCTGTACAAGTTTGTACTCCCACCAGCAACGGAAGAGTGTTCCCGTTACCCTACATCCCCTTCAGCATAAGCTGCCATCAGTGTTTTTGATCCTGACCATCCTGATCACTGACTGGCACCAGTGATCTCTTAATGTCTGCATAACACTTGATCAGAATCTTCTGGCCTTCATTGTTTCCATTGAGAAGTCAGGTGTAATTCTAATAGGTCTGCCTTTATATGTTACTTGGCTTTTTCCTTTTGCATCTCTTAATAATCTTTCTTTATTCTGTATGTTTAGTGTTTTGGTCATTATGTGGCAAGGGGACTCTTTTTTTTTTTTTGGACCAATGTGTTTGCTTGTTCTGTAAGTTTCTTGTACCTTCACAGGCATATCCTTCTTTAGGTTGGGAAAGTTTTATTTTATGATTTTGTTGAATGTATTTTCTGTGCCTTTGAGTTGGACTTCTTTTTCTATCCCTATTATTCCTAGTTTGGTCTTTTCATTGTGTCCCATATTTTCTGGGTATTTTGTGTTAAACTTTTGTTAGATTTAACATTTTCTTTTTTTTTAATTGAGAAAAGGAAAAAAAAAACAAGTTTCCACCTCCTCCCAGCCTCCTATTTCCCTCCCCCTCCTCCCACCCTTCTCCCTCTCATCCGCCCTTCTCCCCCTCCTCCCACTTCTCTCCCCCTCCCTCTCCAGTCCAAAGAGCAGTCAGGGTTTCCTGCCCTGTGGTAAGTCCTAGGTCCTCCCCCCTCCGTCCATATCTAGGAAGGTGAACATCCAAACTGGCTAGGCTCCCACAAAGCCAGCACATTATGTAGGATCAAAACCCCGTGCCATTGTCCTTGGCTTCTCATCAGCCCTCGTTGTTCACCATGTTCAGAGAGTCCAGTTTTATCCCATGAATTTATTTCCTCTATTGTATCTCCAATGTCTGAGATTCTTTCTTCTATCTCTTGTATTTTTTTGTTTATGCTTGCATTTGTGGTTCCTAATCATTTACCCATAATTCCCATTTCCAGAATTCTCTCAGTTTGTGTTTTCTTCATTGTCTCTATTTCAGTTTTTCAAGTCTTGAATCATTTCTTTCATTGATTTGATTGCTTTTTCTTGGTTTTCTTTAAGGGATTTGTTGATTTCTTCCATTTTTTGTTCGTCTTTTCCTCCATTTCTTTAAGGAAATTTTTCATTTCCTCTTTAAGGGCCTCAAACATTTTCCTAGAGTTATTTTTTAGGTTGTCTTCTTCTGCTTCATCTGTGTTGGGTGTTCATGTCTTGCTGCTGTAGAGCCAATTGTTTTGGGTGGTACTGTGTTGCTCTTTGTGTTGTTCAGTGTGTTTTTATCTTACTGTCTACCCATCTTTTCCTCTAATTGGTAGAGTTGGGCTTGTGTCTCCATTATTCAGTCTTCCAGGCACCAGTGGATCCTAGGTTCAGAGGGTTGATCCTTGTGGTTGAGTTGGGGCCACAGCTCTGGTCATGATGGATGTCACTCAGTGGAGCAGTAGAGGTCAAGTGTCTGTGGGTGGGCCTTCCTTGACTGCTGGCTCTGGGTCAGGCACAGGTGGGCTGGCCTTCCTTACCTGCTGGCTCCAGCAGAGGTCCGGGTGGGCAGGTGGGCCTTTCTCATTATGTAGGCTCTTGAACTTGGAGCCGACTCCTTATTTTTTAAATAAGGACACAAATAGTGGCTGCCCCCTATAGTCACTCTAAGGCTTACTTTCAACTCAGAAGCTTTTGGGGGGGGGTAGATTTTCGAAACAGGGTTTCTCCATAGCTTTTGGTTCCAGTCCGGGAACTAGCAGAACTAGCTCTTGTAGACCAGCAGACTGGCCTCGAACTCACAGAGATCCGCCTGCCTCTGCCTCCGGAGTGCTGGGATTAAAGGCATGCACCACCACCACCCGGCTCAAAGAGCTGAAAAGGAAGTTGTTCCTGACTTTCTGAAAAAAGGCATCAAGCCATCTGCAAAGTTGTGATTTTCCTATAATTAGTCAAAAGTCTGGCACCCCAAAGCAGTGAACTAGCCCAGGTTATAAAGACAGTCACCTGCAAGGAAAGACAAGACCTGAGCATGTGCTCCTCAGGCACATGCAGGACACCAGTAAGAATACAATTAGAATACGTAGACAATGGAAAGCAAGCTTGGCTTGCTGGGCACCAGAGATAGAAGGGACGTTTACTCCTCTTTGCAAGTTTCTTTCCCATGGTCCATTTGTTTTTAAGACCACATAGATGTGACTGGTGAGATAGCTTAGCAGTAAAAACACTTGCTTTGTGAGCCTGAAGCCTATGATCCCCTGATTCCACAGTGGAAAGGGAAAACTGGTACTCAAAAGTTGTCTTCTCATCTCCACACTCATACGCTCTCATCCTCGCATGTGAGGGAACACACACACACACACACACACACACACACACACACACACACACACACAGAGTGCACACGGAGAGAAACAGATATCCAGATTTTGTGGCCTATCTGTAATCCCAATATTTGAGACACTGAGGCAAGAGGAATATGACTTTGAGGTCAGCCTAAAATACACAGTCAGACAGTCTCAAATCAAAACACTGCACAGCTGTGATCTGGTATGTGCTTTGGTGTCACTTTTTCTTTGTTTTTCTTCCTTCCTTTTTTTTTTTGAGACAGGGTTTCACATGGTTCCACACTGGCCTCCCACTCCCTGTATAGCTGAGGCTGGCCTCTAACTTCTGATCGTCCTCCCTTCATCTCCCAAGTGCTGGGGTGACTGATTCTAGTTTTCAAACGATGACTACCCTTTATGGTATATTTTCAAGTCAAGTTGGAGTAGTTGCCCTTCCCCTCCTTGACACCCACAAGATTCATGGAGTCCACACTGCGGCCCTGGGACCCAGGGGAGAGCTTGCTCTAAAGTCCGTCTCTGACCACTGCCAGCCTCTCTGTTGGTCATGTGTGCTTGGTAGCCCCTAGCCAAGGCCATCAAGACTCAGTGTTAAGCCTCTTATCAGACATAGTTACTCCTAAGTGCAGCCTAAAGCTTTGAGAGAATCATTGAAATTAATATCTGACCCTGAGCCTGATAATTTCAGAGGAGCTAAGTCATCTTCTTCCATTCAAGGCTGGAAGAATGTGATAGAGATAGGGTGGCCTGTGGTTAGGAGACCAGAGTTCTACCAGTAGGATATACAATTCTAAGAAGATCATCCACACACAATGGACGATATGAGGACTTACTACTCTGCCTGGAAGGTGAAAGTCTTCTAGAGGGAAAGGAGAGAGGAGTCCTTTGTAAGTCGAGAGTGCTGTGCACTTTGCTGGTTATTCTCATGGTATCTGAAAGTAGAAGGCATTGTTTTAGCCTCAGTTGCACATTTATTCAGTGTCTGCTGGATACTAAGTTGGATTGTAGGCACGCTGGATACAATTGTGGCTAAAACCTTCCACAGAACATTTCCTTCTAGTGGGTGGCAATGGCATAAAAACCCAAGTGAACAAAGTGACTTCAGAAAAATGATGAAAAGAATAGATAATAAAATACAGTTTGATGACAGAGTATAAAGGAGTGAGGGACACCACTGTTTGCTAGAGGGTGAGCAGAAATTTTCCAGAGCCGTTTTATCACAGAGGCCTAAGAGTTGTGAAGAAGTGAGCTGCCAAAAGATCTGCTACCAGAGAGAAAGTTGACACCAGGGATAGAAAAAACTTTTAGCTTACAGGATTCTGAGAAAGAAATTAAGATTCTTAGCTTTGGGTATTTTGTTACAGCAACTCCAGAAGATAAGACAAACATGATACCCCCATGAGCCTTTGAGGGGATTCAAAACAAGCTTCATTATTCCTTGGTCTACAAAGAACCCTCAGTTATGCAAGATATGCTCTGTCAGGGGCACTCTCTCCCAGGAGAGAACATAAAATTTAAAACTTTTCCAGTGATAGGCAGAAATATATACAAAATACACAGACATGTAGCACACCTATAATCACTATTGTTAATTTTTATGAGGTTGAAAGAAGTAATTATGGAATCATATCAAAAAGGTTTCTTCAAGAATAATGAAGAAACATTTGAGAAATGCTGAGTTAGATTCATTCAGAATCAAGAATAAGAACATTGCAAGGTAAGTGAAAAGCTTCCTTTCACAAGAATTACCCTGAATTTTAAGTCCTCTGATTTTGTCCTGTACTAGTACCTACTGGGAGTGCCTGACAGCCACACAGGAAAGGTCCATCTTGAAGGTGCCTTATTGACAGCTAAATCCTTAATCTCAAAACTCAGCTGTGCCAAGAGATGAACTAACACACGGATATAAAGATAAGTGCTTTAGGAGGTGAGTTAATACTATGTCCATTTAGCAGAATAACAACAATAGGTTCTTACTTAGGGTCAATGACCTAGTCAGTCACAGGCTATTGACCCTATTAATGGCATCAAGCATAAGTTCTTTCTTGAGGAGTGTGCCTTAAATTCAATCAGAAACCAATTGGTTACTTCCATAACATCCATGCCACTATTGTATCAGTGAGCATATCTTGTCAGGTTATTCACTATTATAGCTTGCAGAGTTCACAACTGTCATTTACTTACTCTCCTGGTAGCATGCATAGCACCTTCAGAATCATAGAAGATAGACACGAGGGATGAAGCTTCCAGTTTGGTACCTACTTAACATTTCCATATTCTGTAACTCAAGTGGTATCTTCAACAACATAGTATTATTGTGAAATTATAGAAAGTAACCAAGAGCAATGGCAATATATTGTAATAGATGGGAATTAAAACAGAGCCCCAAGTGGTCAACATGAAGAGCATAAGAGACTATGGGGTGCTCACTCCTAAATGGATTTCTTTATCCTACTCACCCCTCCCAAGGATCCAAAATTATCAGAGAAGAGAATTAGAAAGATTGTAAGAGCCAGAGGTACTGGATAGCTGTAGCAAAACAGTGTTTCTTTGGATGTGACACATGATTTCACAGTGGCTGTGGATCAAACCAACAAAATCATAACACAGACAAGGGAGTGGTTTCTGAAGTCCCACCTTTAGATAAAGAACTAATGGAAATTGGGAGAGGGAGAGTTGGATTTTTTCAGGAATGAGGCTGCTGAGATGTTATCTATGTTCCAATAGGCAGCTCTATCATATACAGGAAGAACAAAGTGGTCTCAGTGGGTTTAAAAATAAAAGGACATATGGAATTTGGAGAGATTGATGGTGGGGAATAGAGGGAGAGTTAGAGGAGAGGGAATGGGAGATGGATTTGATCAAAACACATTCTAAGTATGTATAAAATTCTCACTCAATAAAAATGAATGGAAAAGAAAGAAACAAGTAGAGACAAAAAAAAATCCCCACTTAGGTGTGTTCACGAACCATCTCTGGCCCAATCCTCTAACAACAAAGAGTATTTCAACAAGAAATAATTTTTGCCTATAAAAAATAAATCCTGGAAGTGATCAGAATCAGGCTCATAGGGAAACTGCACAATGACCTTGAATCTATTTTCTTCATTCTGATCTATAAACTCTTCCACCACAACTGAAATCCGGGCAGTTGTGAGGCAAGGAAGTCATGTTCTTTCCTTTGAGTTCATCTCTAAAATCTGCATGAATTAATCTATTCAAATCCCATTATAAAAGTCCACCCAATTGTATGAAACGTCAAAAATAACATTGTCAGTACAGCGAAGAGTCCAGGTCAAGGTTGGTAAAAGGTTCTAGTCTAAATGACAGGATGTAGTGGTTTGAATGAGAATGGTTCATATATATTGGATATATAGTGATGGAACTGTTTAGGCAAATATTAGGAGGTATGGCCTTGTTGAAGGAGGTGTGTCCCTGGGGATGGGCTTTCAGCTTTCAAAAGCATATACTAGGCTCGGATTCTCTCAGCCTCCAATGAGATGTCTCTGTCATTTCTAGATCTTTGGAAGTTGCTTATAATGCACTTCCTGTTTACTTATGTAATACTATATCCTTCTGGAGTCTTCGATGGAGTTGAAGACAGATAGTTATAGTTTTCATTAGTTATGATAAAAGATAAGTTAGATAAGAAATTTTAGACTCACAAAAATAAAATAGATGAGAGAAAATTTTCTTTAATTTTACCAGGTTCAAATAGACCAGGTATTATAACTGTAATTTTTGCTTGATACCTGTTTCATTATATGTAATTTTACTATGTTAAAATTAAAACTTTCTTTTTTATTTAGACAGAAAAGGAAAGATGGCAAGCCAGCCAGGAGTTGAACCTGGAATCTTTTGATTCCACATTGGGTGTCATTTGTAGTCAGAGACTGTATTTTTGTTTCTGAATAATCACACAGAAACTATATTAATTATAACACTGTTTGGCCAATAGCTCAGGCATATTCCTAGCTAATTCTTACATCTTAAATTAACCCATTTCTGTTATTCTATGTATTGCCATATGGCTATGACATTACCTCGTTTTCTATATGTCTTGTTTCCTCAGTGGCTGGCTGGCGTCTGCTTGACTCTGCCTACTCTCTCTATATATCTCTGTTCAGATTTCTTACCTGGCTGTACTCTGTTAAGCCATTGAAACAGCTTTATTCATCAATCAATAATATCAACACACATACAGAAGGACATTCAATTCATCTTGGCATTTAAATGTTTGGTTTCCAGTTGGTGACCTTATTCAGGGAGGCTTAGGAGGCATGGCCTTACTAGAGGAAGCATGCCACTGGTGGAGGGTGATATCTTAAAGACTTGTGCCATTTTCAAGTTTGTCCCTGTTTTTCTGTTTGTGATTCAAGACGTGAGCCATCAGCTCCATTTACCATGTCTGCTGGCTGCTACACTTCTCTGCCATGATGGCCATGGACTCTTGCCCCCCTGGAACTACAAGTCTAAAGTAAACCCTTCTTTACGAGTTGCCTTGTTCTTGGCATTCTGTCACAGCATTAGACAAGTAACCAATGCAATGAGTTTGACTTGACTTACGAAGGCCAGGTAACAATGGAGCATTATTAAACTCAGTTCAAGGAAGCTTTGGGGACGACCCTGTCTTCCTAAGAAAGAACAAATTCAAGAGCTATAGGATAGAACCCAGTCTCAAACCTTCCACTCCACTGTCTTGGGATACCCTCAAATCCACATCTACCCAGAACATCAGAACAAGACATCACTGGAAAATAAGGTCTTTGTATATGTAATAAGTTCACTTAAGATTAAGTCTAAGAAGAATTGGATTGTGGGGCCTGGAGTCTAATTTTCCTATTGTCTTTATTAGAAGCAAAGACACCCAGAGATATTAAAGGAAGAGAGATCACATGGTGATGAAAGCAGAAACTGGAAGGCTTCATCCACAAACCAGCAAGCATTAAACCTTGCTAATGATCACCAGAAACCAGAAAAAGGGAAGAAAAGATTCTTCCCTGTAGCCTGCAGGGGATATGTGGCTTTGTGCACTGGCTTGGTTCAGGTTTCTGGTTTCCAGGCCTAAGAAAGAACAGATTTTTGTTGCGCCAGCCACTGTGTTTGATACTTTGGCACAGTGGTCCTGGGAGGCAGCATACCAGCTCTCGAAAACTTGATCCTCTCTATGCCCCGACCAGTCCAATACACCAGCACGGATCAAGTTATCCAGAATTCTCAATGCAGGGATTGCAGGGGAAATGACAGACCAAGACGGGACCAGTTCAAACTTGCCTGGGTGACAAGTACGTTCCAGGACATCCTGTGTTGTGTCACATGCTTACATGGAACTTTTATTGCTAATCAAATCCATAGCTCCTTATCTCACATCACTTCCCCAAAACTTCAAATTCTGCAAATATCTTCATAAATGTCTGCCACATAAAAATTCAGGACCATCTCTAGTCATTCTTATTTACCAGTCCTATTTTAGAAAGAAGATTAATTTACATAGTGTATCAAAGTGAGGGTTCCTTGAAGTCTGGAAAGCTAATGTTAGACAGTATCTCCACAACTGAAGTTGCCTTCAAAGTCACAGATTGACAGTCTCTTTATGGGGATGACAATCCCACCTCTAGTGCCCACTGTTAGCCTTACCCTGAGCAGTTCCTCCTAAAGAATTCTTGAATCCCTGTACCAACCCCCCCCCCCCCACCATGGAGCCAATCAACTCCCTGTGTAACTTTCAGGAGCTGCTTTCTATCATGCTTCATTCATTCCCGGGCACAAATGAGCAGAGATAATTTATTTTGTCCTGTTCTCTGTACAAAGCCAGGCACACTCAGCACTCTGTAAATAGTGAGTTGGGAGGAATGTGCCGAAGCACAAAGTTGTTTGACAGAGTGGAGAGCAAGGGATTACACGCTTCCAACCACACCACTGGTCTTACTTTACTGTAGACATTCTCATGATGACAGCCCCTTTCCCACATCCCTTCACATACATGATCTCATTCATTCTCACGCTCAAAGTAGCTAACTAAAAATGTCCACAGCTAAAATCTGGATCTGAGCCTTATTTCTCCATACCAAATTATGAATCTGAATACATAGCCTGGAGTCATTAAATTAAATCTAAAAGATAATCCAAAGGCGATTGAAGACTCTAAATGCATCCAAAGGTGTATACAAATACTCTATATATTATATAACATATATATAAATATAAAATACTCTAAAGGTATGCAGAGACCTTCATAAAACAAAGGTCTCCTCTAGACCTCTTCCTTTCATCAAGACACTTGTGAGCACTGACAATTTTCTCTTTGTAGTCCTACTATGTGACTATATTTCGCAATGGGAACCTCAGATTGGTGCCAACTAATCTTATTGATGTCTTTGCTCACTCAGTGTCATACAGTGAAGTTGTGTGAGCATGATTTGCCCAACGGGAATATGAATTTTTAGCAGATACGGTCATTTGAACTTTGTTTTCTAGCCCTATTTTTGATGAAAACCCTTCAGGTGCATTTGGGTTTCCTTCCCTAATCGTGTTCAAAATGCTGATCAAAATGAAAGAATGTTTTCTAGATCCATCCATTTGCCTACAAATTTCAAGATGGCATTATTTTTTTTTTCTGCTGTGTGTACTCCTGAGTAAATTGGGAGCATGAGGACCTTGGGATAAGGTTGAAGGGGAGGAGAGAAAAATGTCGAGCTCAATAAAATTAATAAAGAAAATGAAAGAATGTGCTTAATGTAAGGAAACTTAACATTCTGCCTATATACTTAGATTTTCACCCTGAAAACCAACTATAAATCTTTTTCTTTTTTTTCACTCTCCCCCTCTCTTTCTCTGTATGTATGTGTATACTCATCTTAGTTTATCTTCTATTGTTGCAATAAAGACCACAATTATAAGCAACTGTGGCATTAAGGTTTATTTGATTTACATGTCCTGTTCTCCATCTGTCACTGCAGGAAGCCAAGGCAGAAACTGAGACCGTAGCTGAGGCTGAGGCCATGAAGGGACACTGCTCACTGGTTTGCTCTTCTTGACTCACTTAGCTTGCCCTTTCTGTGTAACCCAGGACCACCTGTCCGGAGGTGACACTACCCACAAAAGGCTGAGTCCTCCCGTTTCAATCACCATCTAAGAAAGTGCCCCCAAAGACTTGTCAACCTGTCATTCAAAGGGAGGCATCTTCTCCATGGTGGTTCCCGCTTCCCAAATGACTCTAGCATGTGTTAAGTTGACAAAAAATGAATAAGAATACCAAGCCCAGCATTATAAGGATAGAATAATTATTCTGAGGAAAACTCAGGGCATGGCACTGAATCTGACTATGAAGCAATGAGTCCTTGTTATTGCACTAGCAGAGACCTGGTAGCTGCTCTGTCTGTCAAGTTCATAGTTGCTGAAACTGACCAGCAATGTACTCTGTAGTTAGAACCCACCAGTGAGAATGTGAAGTGTGAACTTTTGCTTTCTGTCAGGGATTGCCGCTCTCCCCCTCCTCCCAAGAAGCTCCCTCAATCCATTTACATCCAACTCCTCTCACACATTGTAATTTAGAAGTTGAGGCCTGCCTCCATCCCATAAAACTGACCCGTCACTGTGGAATAACTCACCCACGGATGGGGGATGGGGAGAAATCACTGAAGAAGAAGGCAGATGAGTAGGACCATGGTTTGCAGAGCTCATTGCTCAGTCTGCCCATGCGTGATGCACGCATGCTAACTGGAGAGCGGAACTCAGGGATGTGCAGTATTTTTCAGAGAGTGTGGACTCTGCATAGCGAAAAGATTCAGTGGCCGCTCTTCACGCCCCTTGCCTGTTGACCTTTTATGGACTGAGCCCACATGCCTGACTAAATGATGTGTTCCAGCTGTAGCTATATTTTCTACCTTCCTTGTTACTTAATTGATCCTGGCTGTGCCTGGTCCTGCAAAGAGCCCTCCCAGACCTTGCAACATGTGCTATATATCCTGTGTGTACTCCTGTGTCCTGACAAGGAACATAAAAAATCAGAGATGGCAGGAGACAAGGGGAGGGGGAAAGTCGACAGAACACTCAGAATGCAAATTATTTGGCTCTCTGTGGACTTCCTCAACCACTGTCCACTGCATCCAGGATCAACTGACTTTCTTCCTGCAAGCAGCTCATCTCTTGAGACTTAGATTTTTACTTTAAGCTTTAGAAGCTATAATCACTGACAGAGATTTAAAGACGAAAGAAAAAACTCAACTCAAAACAACAAATGTTTCCCTCACTCATTCTTTGTTCTTTTAGCCACATGTACTAAGTTCCTTCTAAATCCTTGGCATGGTCCTGGCCTCCAGGGAAGCAGGTGAACTCAGAGGCCAGGCCTTTGGTACAGCTCTCAGTCTTAGAGAAAGGTGCAGACACAAAAGCAAACAGCCAAAGTACTGTAGGCCTGTGATAGCCTAGTGCAGCAGCTCTTGATGTAGAATCAGGGGCCTCAGAGATCTGTGAGGCCTAAACACATCTCACAGTAGAGCGAGCAGGCCATCTGCCTTTATGCCTTCATTCTCCCACTTGTGCCAAGGGGAGGGAGTCTCTGGAGATGGTGTGCTCTGTGCACTCAGCACAGGAGGAATGAGCATCAGGGGGAGCAATCCAGTCATCCTCTACAGAAGCAAAACCAGACCCTCCTCTCGCACTTTTAGTTATTCTTCACAAGATGTGTTATTTTTAAAATCATTGATAGGCTTGCTGCTTCTAGAGGAGTGAACAAGAATGCAACAAATTCTCAGACTAGACACAGTGAGTATGGACAGACATAATGAACTCTTAGAACGGATGCAGTGGATATGGATAGACATAATGAACTCTCAGAATGGATGCAGTAGGTATGGACAGACATAATAAATTCTCAGAATGGATGCAGTGTGTATGGACAGTCATAACACACATAAGCAAAGAGCGCACAAACCAAATATCTTTGGGGAATCTCAATAATTTGGAATTGTCTACAACTGTCAAGAAGCAAATAATAAAATAGCACAGATAGAACCTGCATATCCTTTGCCCTGCTCCCCTTAATGACACATCACAAGAGTCCTTTGTCACAATTGCAGTTTGGCAATAATTCAGTACTATTAGTTATATATCTTATTTACCTGGGCTTAGGCATACACACATGCGTATAATATATATGTTTCATATATACAAACACACACATGCACACAATTACACATACACAGAGGACAATCTCTACGCAATCCAGACTGGTTTTAGACCTGTGGCTTTGCTGCTTCAGCCTCCTGAGAGCAAAGATTATAGGCATATACATTGCACTCAGCTCATTTATAGAATTTGTAAGTGGATCCCCCCTCCTCTGTGTGTGTGTGTGTGTGTGCGCACGCGCACGTGCGTGTTCACAGTTCTATAAAGTCTTATCACACCTCTAGATTCACATAGTTGTTCCTTGAACCTGGATGCAGAACTCTCCACACCGCAGCACACTGAGCCTTACTGTGTACTCTTTAACCCACTCCCAGTTCTAATTCCTGGTAACCGTGGATCTGTAATGGATCCCTGCAAGTGTAATCTCACCAAGTAAAGCACCCCGAGACAGCTTAGGTGTTAAGATGGCTTGGTGCTCCTGCAGATGACCAGAGTTTGTTTCTCAGCACCCACATGGGGCAGTTCACTTGTAACTCCAGCTCTAGGAAATCCGATGCTCTCTTCTGGCCTTTGCAGGTATGGCATACAACCCCCGCCCCCATACTTACATGGTTTAAAAATTGCAGTCTAGAAATTGTATGCATACATCATGTGTTCTTTTCCATTTACTGTGCACTACTCCACTGAATGCATGCACCAGCTGGTTTGCTCATCACCAATTAAGGGACATTCGAACTGTTTTTAGTGTTTGATTGTTAGGGGTAATCCACTCTGGGTATTTATTTATAGCTTTTCATCTACGCATACTTTTTTTTTCTTTTTCTAGGCTAAATGCCCAGAACATGTATTTAGTGGGTTATGTGGAAGGATATTTTTAGGTATATAAGAAACAACCTGATGTTTCGAGAGTGGTTTCTTTCCCGTCTACACTATGTAAGAGATCATTTGCTCCTCATTCTCTTCAATACTTGTTACTGTCAGTGTGTTTTAATTTGGCTGCAATAGTGGGAGTGTGATGATATCTTCTTGAAACTGTGATTTGAATCCCTAAGAGCTAATCACAGTGAATTTCTTTTCATATGTTTATCCATATCTACCTTTGAACAACTGTTGTTACAAGGCCTTTGTCAACGTTTTATCAAATTGTTTATTAACTTACTGTGTAGTTCAGAGGGTTCTTTTATGTTTGGGATACGAGCATTTTGAACATCATTTGCAATGTTTTTCTTGCGAAGGGCTTTTTAGAATTCCAGTTTGTTGACTTTTTTAGTGAGTCATGCCTTTGTCATCAAGCCCGAGAATTCTTTGCCTAGGCCTAGGTTGTCAAGATCTTCTTATAAATATTTTTTAAGCATGTGAAATGGTTTTTTAAAAAAGTTTCAAAAACTACAAGTCTATGTATGTGTGCAACACTTTCAACACGAAATATTCTTTCGAAAGGTTAAAAGACTGTAAGCCTAAGTGTGTGCACAACACTTTCAAAGTGTAGCAGTGGGCCCTCGAATTAGAACTTGTTTGTGAAGAAGAACATGTGGTAAATGAGGAGACAGAACCAGGCTTCCCAGGGAAGCAGAACCCCCAGTCAGAATGTAATGTTCACAGGGGCAAGAAATGGCTTCCCTCTTTCTTCCCCTCCCCTTTTCTTCCTCGCCCTCTTTCCCCTCTCTTTCTCCCTTTCCCTCAGCATAAGAAAGGATGGGCCAAAGGCATCTTAGAAAGTTTGAGCAATGGAGCAAAGGCCAACAGGGATGAAACTCTGTGCTGCATCAGGAGAAGCATTGTCCCCTGGAGATGTGGGAAGAGGGTGTAAGGAGAGGGGGAGAAGAGGTGGGAGATGGGTGGGAGGGAGAAGTCAACTGTGCACAGACAAGTGTGATCTACGGACAGGCTGCTCCACAGCCTTCTTAGAATGGCTTCCCATTGCCAACTAAGTTTTATTGAAGTCAGTTCATTACAACAAACATTTTTCTTCCTGTCAGATCACAATGATTTTTCCAACACTAGCTACAGAGTCGTGATTCCATTTACTTTATGACGTGAGTGAAGAGTGGCAATGGGGTGAGGAACAGAGTTTAATTTCTATGCACCAGGCTCAACATAGCCCACGCTTCATAGCTCCTCCTGAGGACCCGAGAGATTTTTCTCTGATGCCATGCCTGCCAGCCTCCTTTTAAGTAGATATGCCCAATGGCATTTGGATGATGGTTCAGTCAAGTGGCACACACAGACATCCATAATAACGTCTCTGTTCTCGCTCTCCTCTGTCTTGAAGCATTTTAGATGACCCTAGTTGTCCAAAGATGGGGACCAAGTGGGCCCCACGCTCCGCTGAGGAGAACAACTATCCACATCAGGAATACCTCTTTGGGGATTTATGTGATCCGTCCATCAATTTCTAAAAAAGCCCCTGCAGTAGGACATTTGTTACAGTGACTAACACTGTGCTAACACTCTTTGAGGGCAGCGGTCCCACTGTGTGTCTATCCCGCTGTGCCCACGGAAGCTGTCTTCACAGTCAAACCGCGCCATTTAGTTTGTTTTTTATTTTGTAAAGATCATTTTTCAGCATCACGATCAAACTATCACATTCAGGAAATAACCAGGTAGAGATTTGAGAGAGAGAGAGAGAGAGAGAGAGAGAGAGAGAGAGAGAGAGAGAGAACTACCCTAAGCCCTCTTTTCTGGAAGAGTACCCTGACACTCCCACAGAGCAGAAACTAAAACAACTGGCTACAGCTGGCTAGGCATGTAGTCCCCAAGACCTAAAACACATCTCCATAGCATCTATGTCCCGCCCCCCACTGTAACTGACTGAGCTCACAAGCCAGCTGATAGAGGCAGCTGTTCTCCACAATAGAGCCTGAGACCCCTGTTTCCCAGCTTTGCGATTACCAGGGTCACCTGACTGAAATGTTTCTAGTCATAGGAGAGAGGAGAACAGAGGAGCTGCGTGGAGCTCTGTGTCTGAGCATGCCACTGTACTAAACCTCCATCCAGGTGCCCCGGCCACACCTACCTGGGTGGTAGGAATGGCATTCTGAGGAAAATCTCACTGGTCCTCAAGGGTAGCAGTGAAGTGCTTGCTATACTGAGCCTGGTACACAGAAGCAAACACGCTGGTTTGTTCCATGTCCTTGTATACAAACTTGATTGATGACATGAAGTCTCTGCAGCTGGTATTGGGAACTCCCTGGGATCTGACAACAACGTTGTCATAATTAGCTTCTTGCAATCAGCTATCATCTGGACTGGGAAGAATCCTGAGAATTTTGTCATTTCTTTTGTTGGCTCCTGCTCTCCCGTCCTGCTAGCTTTTCTTTCTGACAGTGTTACAATATTCCACCAGGCTAGGGACATGGCTCAGTACGTACGAGTGTTAGATGTGCAAGCATGACATGTGTTTGAATGCCCAACATTCATGTGAAAGCTGGGTGGGATCACATGTGCACCTGTAACCCCCATCCTGTGAGGGACAGAGATAGGAGAATGACCGGAGCTTGACCAGAGTGGCCTCGCTCCAGGTTCAGTGAAAGACCCTGTCTTGGTGGTCAAATATAACGAAGAAAGACCCCTGATGGGATCCACAGACACGTATGTATACCCTCCCTGCCGCACATAGAACCTCCTGTCCTCGCTGTAGGCATGCTACTACTAACACCACCATAGACATCTTTATTTCATAATTTGGTAAATGACTGGTCTCCCTTACTTTAGGGGAAATCAATTTCTTATTTCTCCAATTTCTTTCTTTCATAGGTCCAACATTCGAAAAATAGTTGTTGTCATTGCCAAAATCATTATGGTTTCTGCCACCTCGAAAATCCACTTCCTTCATTGATGAATCCATTGGAACCATCTCCACAACTACGAAACTCAACCATCAAGGCCGCCATGGTCATTGCAGGCTGCTACCTCCACCACAGCCATTTCCAAGAGCCACTTGACATTCTAGCGAGATAAGCCACCAGCATCTGCTTCCACTGTTTTCTCAAGTCACAGTAGGGTCACCTGTAGGGACTGAATTGGAGTCACCAGTCTTTTGCAGGTCTTTACCCTCCAAGCTATTTCACCCACCTCCTAATCACTACTTTTTAAATTCCCTTCTAACAGAGACATTCAGCAACTTTCCCAAAGTAACAGACACAGCAGAAAGTTGAAGGGGGATTGGAATCCAGCCCAGAGCAACCCAGGATGCTGTGTACTTACCATTTTCTTGACCCCCCCTTCACCAACCCATTGAGTTTTTTAATATCCTTATTTGTTGCTGTCCTTTCTTTTGATGTCTACAAATATTCCCCACTTAAAGTTAACTAAAATGGTGTTGTCACTAGTGACCACCAGAACCACCAGATAAAAGTTCGTTCATTATAAGAAATGCTCGATTATTGGACTTGTCAACACACGGGGTGGGACTTGGATCAACCCGTTAATCCTTTGCCAATCAGGTCTGAAGGTACCTGAGCACTGGAATAGTATAGTCATAGAAACTTCTGCTTGGAAAACTCAAGTTAAAAATCAAAGGGCTGCTGGGCGGTGGTGGCGCATGCCTTTAATCCCAGCACTCGGGAGGCAGAGGCAGGCCTGGTCTACAAGAGCTAGTTCCAGGACAGGCACCAAAGCTACAGAGAAACCCTGTCTCGAAAAACCAAAAATAAATAAATAAAAAAATAAAAAAAATCAAAGGGCTGTGAACGTAACATTATCCATCACAAGACAAAATCAACTTCATACACTCATTCTTTTAATTATCTCCTAATGCTTTGTGGATAAACCTGATATGGCGATTTTCTATTGGAAGAAAAAGATGAATGTTATGCCTTCTGCCTAGATGCCTCTGATCAGAGAGAGACAAACGGTGGCAATTTGTCCAGCCGTCACAGGTGACAGACCAGCACATTCAGGGCAGCTTTAAAAGAGCTGTGGTTACAAGTCTGTCTTCCATCTTACTTTGCATTAACACTGTGAGCGTTGGGATGCTTGTTCTGGTGAGTATCTTATAGAATGAAGATACACAAACACAGAGTTCTGAGGTCTCAGAGCAGGAACAGCCTACACCGATGACAAAAGGCAGGGAAAGCTTCACAAAAGCAGGGACACTTAGGGTGAATTCTAAGAAATAAATGGGAGTTGCTAGAGAGGAGGAAAGTTCATTCCAAATGGAGTCCAAGCACGTTCAGTGTCACAGCGCCAGGAAAGAGGCAAGTGAACCATGGCTGCAAGGCTGGGAAGGACTGGGCACTGGCCGTGTGATGGCTACGAGGGAGAACACTAACAGGTGTGACAGTGAAGCATTGGTCTAAGCTCAGCGAGAGCATCACAAGGAAGGCTAAGTTTAACAAAGCAGTGGCAGAGATCTTTGAAGCTCTCCACTTTGCTTCATTGAGATAAAATTCTTTGTTTCTGGAAATTGTCAAAGGCGCCAGGATGTTTTCTAGCCTGGGAGTGAGCTGCTTCTGCTTACTGAAGAAGCACTGTAGAGATCTAGTATAATTTTATATCACCTGTACGAAAGTCATTAGGAGGAAGACTTGGCCATCTCATATGGTCGCAGTATCTCCGAGAAAGGGTTCCGGATAAGGTTTATTGTTAAATGAAATGATTTGACAGTCCCTTCTGTAGATTCATCTTGGACCACATCAGTTAGGTACCTGGCTAACTGCTTTTTCCTCGATACTGCAATAACATGGAGGAGGAAAAAGAATCAGAGTTCCAATAAAGCATGACTTAATAAATCTGCTCTTCATATAAATAGATAGAAAAATGTTGCTTTGTTGTTCTTAGGGGCAACAAAAATGGAAAACAAGGGGTCTTACTGTATAGTTAGATAACACTGTGATGTGTGTGTGTGTGTTGTCTCTGCACATTTGTTTGTATGGTTATAAAGGCCTGGAGCCCAGAAGATCCTGTCTGAGACCCTGCTCCATTACTATTTACCTTATTCCCTTAGCACAGGGACTGTCACTGAACGTGGAGCAAGGGGACAGCCAGTTATCTCTAGTGCCTTTCCTGTCTTGCTAGCCTCCAGTACTAGTGTCATAGGGAAGAGTCACCATGGCCCAACTCTAGTACCCAAATTTAGATCCTCGTGATTGCACACAAGTGTTTTTATCCGCAGGGATTGTGGCTCGACTTCTTGTTCTTTATGGCTAAAAAGAGAGACTTGACTCTACACATAGATTTTGAATCAGAAATCTATGCTTCCTTACTCATAGAAGCCTTTGCATTGGCTTCTCCTCACATTCTCCCTGACACTCCTAAAAGCAATACCAGGTATACTTGTGGGCACCTAGTGTAGAAACTTTTGTTCTTTCCTAAAGGATGCAGCAATTACTGTATGAGGCAAGGGAGCCAAATGTGGTGGAAATGAAGAGAGAGATGCTAAGCTCAACCAGGGAAGGCTAGGGAAGATATCTGGAGAAAGAGGTCAGGCAAAAAGACGAGAAAAATCACCACAGTCAGAAGGGTGGATGTGCAAGGTGAAATGTGGTCCATTTGGAAAAAGCAAGGGACAATGTGACACCTTCTTACAGCCACAAATGGCTCCCAACACCGGAGCAAAGAGAACCCTTGTAAGTAAAGAGAGAACACTGGTAAATAACTAGAGGCCAAAGGGTCTAGGCCTCCACATTTGTGGGTTACAGAAGCAGAGTACCAATCAGGGTCCTGGCAAGAAACTGAAAACATCGACCCAAATAACCAAACAGTCACAGAGCTGGCTCAAGGGGTAATGGGATCTCAGCACTAAGAATCAGGGGGACCTAGCAATGTTTCCAGGCCTGAGGAAGCAGTGGAAGAAAAGGGGATTAGAGTCTGGGTGAATGAGTTGTCTATCAAGGGATGTGGTTAGAAAGGGGCCTATCCTTGCCTGGGACCTTGCCTATGCCCCCTCCCTAGCCTCCTGCCCTCATCTTTACTTAGTACCTTTGTGATGACAGGACCCTGTTCCATGTGCAGGATTACCTAGCATATGTTAGTTAGCCTTGGGCTATAGCTGTGAGGGACTCTCTAGGGCAATGGCTGTGAAGGACTCTAGGCTAGGTTGGTGGAGATAGGCAGACTTTGTTTACGTCGGCATAGCCTGGAGTCCTAAACTGAACAAGGACAAAGCAAGCTGAGCGTGGATGGTCCCTGCTCTCTGCTTCCTAATACAGTATGACCAACTGCCTTAAAATCCTGCTGTGAAATCCTACCTTAAAACCACGACTTCCCGACTATGAAGGCTATACCCCCAAACTGTGACGAAAAACAAACCCTTTCTTCCCTAAGTAGCTTTCGTTAGGTATTTTGATATAACAACTAGACAAATAACTGATATAATCTCCAACTGAGAAAAAAATCAGCCAAGATGCCATGTGCAAAAGTGCCATAAGGAGGCGGGGCTGGACCCCAAGAAGAAAGCTTCGTCCTTGCTGGCCCTGTATCCAAAGAGCAGCTGTATCAGTGCTGACCTTCATGGAGATACACAGGACCTCAGTTAAAAGACTTCAAATATCTCGTGAGGCATGACATTTAGATACACACTACACACAGGCACTACACACACACTTACTAACGGGGTTGTGTCCCTACATTTTGTTAAAAGCATTTCCATCGATGAAAACTGTCGCCGGGAGAGTGAGATAAGTCAGCAGGTGAAGGCACCTGTGGCCAAGCCTGATGACCCGAGTTCAATCCCCGGGACCCAGTGATAGGAGGAGAGAGTGGACACTTGTGTGCTCTCCTCTGACCGTCATACCATACCATATGCTCACACAGAAATATACACAACAAAATATAATTTAAAATCTCCTACTTTTTTAGATTTTCAAATTAGAACTAGCCTTCTGAAAGCCTCTGGGTTGTTTATTGGATGCACAGAGCAGTTCATGAGACATTAGATCAGTTTTCTTGAGTGACAGCTGGGTTCAGTTGAGGGACTTGGAAGGAGATAAAGTCAGCGGAGTAATAAAGAGGGAGAAGGGCAGCCTGGGCAGAGCCTGTCATTTGGAGCCCCGCACAGCAGCCATGTTTCTTTGTGTAGGCTGTAGACAAGGACTCATCAGACACCCACTGGACAATGGGCCCAGACTTCAAACTGACGCCCCTCTTACACAAGTACCCATACTCTTTTCACGAAAACCACCATGTCTTTGTGTACACACAATTCCAGCGATACGTTCAAAAGCTACCTTTTGAAAACAGGCAAAACTATCTTTTCCTTTTCCCTCTGCTGCTATTGGTCTCAAATTCCTCATGTCACAGGCTGCATCTCTCTCATGCCCGTTCTCTGAAGCACTTCTGGGGAAATGAAACTTATGTGATAAACAGTGTAACCTTTAGTTCCCAATAACCATGAAATAAATGAGGATTTTATAAAAAACATTTCTGTAAGCCCCAGCCGTTAAAGCGTTTCTCTAACAAGACAACAAAACCCTGTGTTTACAGGCTAAGGAAAACAGCGTAGCATGAAGAGTGATTTCTTCTTGGGCAATAAAATGTGATCTTAAAGAATGCAAAAAAGTCATGCATATAAATTCTCCTTTACCTACATAGTTCAAGGGTCATAGGAGAAACTTCTGGAAAGTGTTATTGCCCCTGGATTCTTGTGTTGCCATGGAACCCAGTTCTTCCTTACAGGTTTCACCTGAAAGATCACCACAGCAACTGTGATAGAAGAAAGAATTTCTTCATGACACGGCAATTTCCACATGCTAGTGAGAGCAGCTCTAAGCAGCCACGACAGCATTAAGTCAGGGGCTTCCGTCGGCTTGTCCTACAAACTCATTCTTTGCAGCTGGTGCTGAACTTCCAGGGACTCCAGGAAATACTCACTCTAGATCTCCTCATAAGCTTTCTCAGGTCTTTTTGCTATGTGGGTGTCCCTCTGAGTCTGACCAAGACCATCTGTGTAGCCTTGGGATTGGAATTACCCATTGATGCCTGGTGGGTTCACCATTGGGTACAAAACTGAAGACAATGGTATTCCCTCTCAGAGAGCCTATCACCACCCCGACTTCTAATCACTCAGAAGTCAGGAGTGATAGAGTCCTGATCCCCTCTTCCATGCATGACTGACCATTGAACCCTAACTCATACAGGCCCAATGTAAATACCTGTGGTTGCTATGAGTTCTGGATTATGTTGGTTAGGTCATGTCGAGAGGCTAGGGTTTGACTGTCCTTCTCCCTATCTTTTGGATCTTTTCTGCTTTTGGCCCTCATCCCACAATGTTCCCTGAACCCTAAAGGTAATGGTGGAAGTAACTTGTTTAGGGCTGAGTGTTCACTCATCCCTTAGTCTCAGCGTCTTCAGCAGCTATCATCCTTTTCACGCTGTTCACTGGATGGAAACAGAGACTTTTCTGGCTAGGTTGAGAGTACCTTTTCTTATGCTAGACCTGGGGAGTGGAGCAAGAGGTGGGTTCTAGCCCAATACTGTAACCAGAAGCTAGAACATACAATATGTATGATACATCTGTCACTGCTGTTCTTTAGAGGCTCCCAAAAGTTCCAAAAGTCTTCCTCCTGACCCTATTCTTATTTCATGGGCAAGAAATTCTTCTTTCCATCTTGTTCATCCAGTCAGCTGCCCTGCACATTGCATGTCCTTTCCCCACACTTGTCTTCTGGAGTACTCATATCAGACTCCAGATACCCAGAACCATGGTGGTTCCAAGCCAACGTTATTATGTCTTCCAGTCTTTGTTACATACATTAAAATCCAGTTTTGACATCTTAGGAGTACAGAAGCTGATAACTGTGTTGACAAGTTTGAAAAGACATTAATTTTGCAGGTTGACACAACCAAGTGTACAGGAGATTGCATATCTTAAAAGATTGGTGCAATATCAAGGGTCAGTGCAGGTGTGGCATATGTCGCTCCCCCTCATTGTAATGCCTTTTTCCAATCTTTCTTATGGAGACTCAACTTCAAAATTCAGCAAGTACATAGTAGTAGGCTTTTTTTTTTGCATCATTGCAACAAAAAATACTTGGCAAATATAAGGAATAAGAGGTTTTGCAGTGAATCCCCACATCTTCAGCTCACTTCAGCACCGTCATCTCATGCTCGAATAATTTTTTTTTCTTTTGGAGACGAAGCCACAGAAGGAGTCCATACTTTACCCAAAGGACCACAGGGAGTTTTGACTGACAGTCAAAAAGTAAAAATGGCAGACATAATTGTTTTTGAGTGCAAGTCTACTTTTGAGTGGAAGATAGATGAGAACGGAGCAAGACTAAGAAGTGCAAGGGTACTAAGAAGGTACAATATAGCAGATGGACTCATATAGTCCAAACGTGGAAGCAAGCAAGTCTAACTTTACTATAGTGCAAGCAGAGTTCATCCAGAAAAGAATGCTGTGTAGGATGCATTAGTAGTTAAACTTGACCCTCCACTCACCGTGCTCCACTGATCTTCAGATGGAAGGACCTAGCGGATCTATGCTGTTATCTTAATGAGCAGTATTTCCCACACACAGATACACACGTATCCCAGCAAATCTATATGGTTCTTTAAGAGTCATTAGGATGGATACTTGCATTTCCAGAATTAAACCACCAATGAATGTTTCTCACAGCTACTTTGCTTTCTCGTTGAGACTGTTCAAATGTCAGTGGTTTTAGCACCAAGCTTATCCTTTATGAGTCCGCACCAGGGTTTCCCCAACAAAGCCTGGGCTGACTCTCCCTTTCAGTGGTCAGTGGGGATAGTTAATGGGCAGAACGGAGTTCTAACGCCAATGTTAAACGCCTTCTGAGACACCCTCCATGTCTCAGGGCTTGCAGTAAACCAGCAAGGCTTGCTCACACTCAAATGTCAAGCGAGGAATAGCCCCTTCCTTCCTCACTTGCTGATCAGAAGAGTTAGGGAAAGTGTATTTACAGGCAAGGGCTCTTGAAGATGAAGACTGAAGAAAATGGAGAAACTGTTTCCATGCAGTTTCTATCCTAACCAGAGATAAAGGCCACCAACAAATAATGGATAAAATGGTGGTCACTTTTAAGTTAAGCAGAACCAGATCTTAACCTTAATTTAGCTGTTTATATACAAGCAATTCGGGGCAAGGCTGGCAATCTTATTACAGATCAGTTTTGTGATCTGTAAAATAGATGTAATGACACCCACCTTGCAGGGTCATTGTAGTGGATGAATGGGCACACATGGGCACCAATTTGAGTACATATAGTAGGTAATACTTAAACTCAAGTCTATTAAAGTATTTTACTTTTCTGCTTTAGTTGTATCTTGCTAATGGAAAATGTATAATAGAAAGTAATAACTTGTTTACGTTTTTTGAATCAATCTAGTTGAAAAATACTGCATGCCACTACTACAGAAATCAAAAGATACAAAGAGCACTCTTGAATACTTTTACCTTTACAGCTTGTCCTCTAAAAAGTGACTTTTGTGACCTATTGTATATGCTTCTAGAATATTTATGTATAAGTCTAAGTATTTATGTATGTAAATCCTTTCAGAAGGATTTCATTTTAAAACCCATAAGTCTTTTCATCTTGCAAACATGACTTTTTTCATTGCTATGATGAAGCACCTGACTGCAACAGCCTGAGAATGGAAGGATTTCTTTTGACTCATGATTCCAGAGAGCTCATTCCATTGTTACTTGGCCTCCTATGCTTAGGCAGAACATGACATGATGGTACTATGTTAAAGAAGACAGCTGTTCACTTCATGGCTGATAGGAAGCAGACTGCAAAACATGAGAGGACCTAAGACAAGATACCCTAAACATTCACCGCGAGAGACCTAATTCCTAAAGCTAAGCCTCATTTTCCAAAGTTCTAGAGCCTCTCAAGCAGCTGGGGAGAAGTCACTTAACATTTGAGCTGTGTGGAGGCTGTTCACATTCAGAGTGTAACATATTACTTCAGATTTTAAAAATCAATGCCTAGAGCAATTCTAGGTCAGATTCTGGTGTGAGATCTATCTTACATCTGCTGGGGGTAAGAATAGTACTTGGCCATTGGATGCAAACCTCTGTCAGCTGTGAGGACAAGTGACATCATGAGATTCCCAGGTAGAACTAGAAAATATACTGAGGGAGGTAACCTAAACTGAGAAAGCCAAATGTCATACGCTCAGTCCTATCTGTGGATCATAGCTCTGGTGCTTCAGATTTGAGTATATAAGCTATAGTAGCCACAGAAGCCAGGAAAGATAGGTACTGTGGGAATTGGAAGGAGGAGCTTTAGAGAGATGGATAGTAGGATTCGAGTGCTATGAAAGGAAAATGGAAGGACTTTACTGGGGAAGGGGAAGAAATGTAAAACAAAGGCGAAAGGAAAGAAAGATAATACCAAGTATATAAGTTTATGCAGCTGCCGGGGGGGGGGGGTTGACCAAATGCAGTTATGCCACACTGGGTGATTATATTCCTCCAAACAGCCATAGATTATCTAACAAAACCCCAGTGCCAGGGATAGGAAAATTCCGCTCAAGTTGTTAGAGAGGTCAGGGTCCCAAGGGACTCTCCAAATAAAATAGATTATTTATATTACCCTTGGTTACTTCCCAGAAAATGAGGGTAAGACATATTGTTGAATTGGAAACACAAGATTTGGAGAAATCAAGCTGAGACTGACCTGGAAGCCTCTTTTTTGAGGATTAGCTCCAACAGCATCAGAAGGAGCTTCTCAAGCTACCAAGGGAGAAAGCAATCAGTAGTCCTCCCCAGATGTAAAGTCACAATGACCAGCCCAGTCAAAGGGGGGCAACCTGCTGCTGCTTAATAACACCTAAGGTCCTTTTCAATAGGAGGAAAACCAGAGGACTCAAACAACTGATGCTATGGATTGTCTTCTAGACATGACAGGGATGCTGCACCCATGAAATTTCAGCAATGTTTGCCTAAGCAAGCCCCACATAATGACCGCACCAGTCAACATGCCAATTTGGATGCAGGAAATTTCCCAGGACCCTATCCTTAGATGAGTTGTTCACAACCTTCTTCATGTTGCAGCCTTTAATACAGTTCCTCGTGCTGTGGTGACCCCAACAACAAAATTATTTTTGTTGCTACATCATAACTGTCATTTTGTTACTGTAGTATGCTACTTCATGTAATTACCTGTGTTTTTCTGATGGTTTTGGGTGACTCTTATTAAAGGGTCATTTGATTCCCAAAGGAGTTGTGGCGCACAGGTTGAAAACCACTGTCTTAGATGAATACCTATGGGCTTCAGGAGAGGTGGGGAAGGGAGAATCAGTGAGACAGGCTATCCAGTCCCAAGTCGTCAGCTTTAAGCACATGTACATACAAGCAACACTGAATGGACTTGGTGGATTGTGTGTGTGTGTGTGTGTGTGCATAATTATAAAAGAAGAGTCCTGAATTTGAAAGGGAATTGGGGTGAAGAAAGAGTTGGAAGGTGGAGGTGGAGGTGGAGAGTAGAAATGATGTAAATACAGTACTAATGGATAAATTTCCCAGAATAATAATTACACAAATTTAAAAAATATTAAAAATTCAAAAATACAGAAAGGTTCAGGAGTGGTTGGTAGATTTTTTTTATTTGTTGAGATAACTGAGAGGGTTACTAAGAAACAATGACATCAGTTGTCCCAGATGCTGGGGTCAAGGAAGGGCTTTAGAAGTGAAGAAGCACTACACCCCTTTTCGGGAGGAAGTAACGTCCTTTTGGAAGGGAGATGCAGTTGCTATCCCTTATTGCATTTCTCCTCAGTTATCCATAAGGTGGTGTCAGGACCTGTGAGAATCTGGGCAGTGAACCCTAGGAACTGACGTAGTCCCAGTACTGTCCCCAAAGTACATTATGGAAGAAAGGACCTGCTGAGTTGGGAAAGTGAGCTTCGCCATAGAGAAACCATGACCATCAAGTAAAAAAGAATGAAAATGAAATTTTCAGCCTCCCTGATATTAAAGGAAATAATGTGTCATTTCTTATCTCCAAATACTGTTGCTAAATTAAATCCCTGGCTTCTTTACTGGGAGCTGAAGTTTGAATAATAAAAGTTAATTGAGTGAGGCTCAAGGGGACAGACCCATCCTTACCAGTCAGTTGCATGCAACAATGTGGAGGTGCATGTCTGTAATCTCAGTATTTTGAGGCTGAGAAGGGAGGATTGACACAAAACTATCTTGGGCTACAAAGAAAGTTCCAGATCAAGCTGGACTGCCAAGTAACCTTATCTCATATAAACAAATGATCAAACAAACAAAAAGCATGAGAAAATCCAGGGGTGCAGAGAGCACAAGAGGTGAAAGACAGGTGAGCCTCAGAGACTACAGAGGGATGTGACAGTGTTCACCATGGCTGTCTCTGTCGCAGGCCATGTTCAAGAGTGTGCTCCTCATTGTAACCACTCTAGATGGCTCCAAGTGTGAGTTCAAGGTAGGTTGATCAAGAAAGAAAAGGTGTGAGAGGAGGGGCACATTTTGCATAAATCTCTTTGGCACAGCTGTAGAAGTCATGAAGAAGAGTAAGCAGGGGCCTCTTACAAGCATGTTACAACTGCCAGGGAAGAGGTAATGGCATCTTCACCTAGAAAAGGAACAATGGTGTGGGGGGGATTTAAGACATAGCGAAGACTCTGACCAGACCCGAGGGCATCTCCACTATCTAAGCACTGTTCGCTGAGAGAAGCATTCATTTGATGACCAGGGGACCTGAGAGAAATCGGGAGTTTCATTTTGACAGTATTGACAATGAGGTGCTGTTGAGATAGGGGGCTGAAGGTGACGAGCTGCCCGTGTGATGCAAGACAGAAGAACCTGTGCATTGTGCAGAAATAAGCCAAGGTTTCTCCATCTTCAGAGTTTATATTTCTATGTCCTTCACTTTCCCAGGTGATGCTGATGATGGTGAAAATGATAGCTATGATGCTAAGTACTGTTGATCAGTGCTCACTTTGTTCTAGGCACATGGATACTCTACTTAACTATTATAGCACTCTAGGTTTGCTTGCTAACTCACTTGATGGTTGAGAAATTGAGGCCTAGGAGCACATAATCAATCAGTCTCAGAGGCGTAAATCACATACAGATGATTTGTTCTTACAATGGGAACACTGATCATATCTAAATTATAGTGTTATTGTAATGGTCAGATTTGCGATAATACATAACATTTGTGAAGCACCAATTATATACTAGACACTGTTTTGCTGTTTGTTTTTTATTTGTTCTTTGGTGATGCTAGGGGTCAAACTCAGAGATTTGTATATGTTAGGTAAGTGCTTTATACTAAGCTACAAGCACAGCCCTCAACAGTATTTTAAAGGTTCTTCAATTTAATTCTTGCAAGATTATAT
The DNA here is from genome assembly GCF_037038515.1 of Microtus pennsylvanicus. NCBI lineage: Eukaryota > Metazoa > Chordata > Mammalia > Rodentia > Cricetidae > Microtus > Microtus pennsylvanicus. The sequence continues at coordinate 52,896,000 of NC_134590.1, read as the reverse complement.
GATTAATAATATTACTACTCCCATTTTAGAGATGGTAAAACAATGATGCAGAGAATGTAAATAGCATCTTATGTCTGTGAGTTAAAGGTAAGAATAGATCTTGAGCTATCAAGATCCAGTGTCTTATCTACTATGTGAAACCAATGGTTTCGAATTTGAAAAGTGACTAAAACAATTGCTAATACGTAGTACCATTCATGGTACAATCCACGAAAGTAAAAAAAAAAAAAGTCTCAGGACTTAACCAAGGATCTTATGCAAAACAATATAGACTAAAATCCACATTCATATTATAGGCTCAGAGCTAATGTAGAAGACCTATCAGTGAGTGCATGCTCACAGTGTTTGTTAAATGTGTTAACTAGTGGATGAGTTCTCAGTAAGAGCAGGAAACTGATTAGAATGAGAGCCAGCCTGCTGGCATCTCTCACGTGTACTGTCATTTTCCATCTTGGTCTCTGTTCACTTTTTGCGTATATGTTTGTAAAGTGAAGATACCAGTGATGGCTAGGATATGGCTCAGAGTGTAGAGCACTTGCCTAGCATGCATAGAGCCTTGGGTTTGATCCTTGATGAGGATCAAACCTAGTGTAATCTGGCATGGGAGTCATATGTGTAATCCCAAATATTAGAAGGTATGTAGAATCAGGAGGGTCTGGAGTCCATGGTCATTCTTGATATTACATAGTGGTTCCAAGGCCACCCTGGGTACATGAGACTCTATCTCAAAACAAAGCAAGAAGTCAAATGAAATGTAGCTGGATTCTTGACAGACGTTACTAACCCTTCACCTCACTCACTTTGCTCTATCTGCTCTTGGAAATCACCAGGGGTCCTACTAAAGATCCAACATGCTTGCTGATCCTGAACTTCTAGACCCTTGAAGACCTTACAGCTCTGATGTAGGATAATTTTTTGTACACTGTGAAGATGTATCACTATGATTGGTTTAAAAAGAGCTGAATGGCCAATAGCTAGGCAGGAGAAGACAGGTGGGATTTCTGGGGAGAGATGGGGAAGAGGAGGAGAAATCTAGGCAGCATGGATTGTACCAGCAGACTCGAAGCAAGTCAGAGTGTTGTACTGAGGAAAGGTAAAAGTCACATAGCAGAACATAGATTAATAGAAGCAGGTTAATCTGAGTTATACAAGTTAGCTGGAGACACGCCTAAGCTAAAGGCCAGACTTTCATAATTAATGAAAGTTTTCATGTCATTATTGGGGGACTGGTGCTCCAAAAATAGCCTGACAATAAAGTTTTCTACCCAACTCTGCCATCTCCTTGTTTACTGAAATAAATTTCTGATGTCTTAAGATCCTCATGGATATGTTGGCTTCCCATGTCTTCACTTGATGCCAAGTCTAGACCCTTGGCCTGGAGGACCTATGTTCTCTTCAGGCTACATGAGAATAGGAGACACGAGGAAGGGAGTTCAGCTTGTTCCGGCATCTGACATTGATACTGTTGTGCTGACTGGAGGCCATGTGCAGCTGTCAGCGGTAGCCTTAATGAGAGGCCTTCCTAAGTTCCTGACGTTCCCAGCATTCTCAGGAGCGATCGGCCTTCTCTGTTGTTCTCGTCAGTGTTGCGCTCTTCTTAAACCTCTTTCCTGTCAGTTTGTCCACAGCTGCTATCAACCTGGACCAAACAAACCCAGAGTAAGGCCTCTTGCTGACTCCCTCAACCTCTCTGAACCCCTGGGGTGACTAAACCTCTCCTTCTCCCTTGTCTTCTGAACAGCTATGCACTAGGACGTTAGGAAGTGCTTTGACTGGACACACATTTTAAACAGCTCTGGAGCTGTTTCCCACCATCTGCTTTTAAATAAAAAAATGCCTCTGAGCATCACTTTGTATCCGCCTCCTACACCCCTCTCAACACTGAATCAAGACCTATCACCAACTCTAATTGAACTAAGAATAATAGTATTTATAGTACAGTCACATGGGCACAGATACTGGTCCAACAAAGTGGGCATTGCTCATGGCCACCAGCCACCATTTCCTCCCACTAGACTGGCCACATGATAGGGACTTAACAAGGAAGACTGCATAGGGAGTCTGAGATCCCATTGTTCACCTGTTTACTGGACCTGCCCCTAAACCAGTACCATCCCAGGTACTGCCTCCATTTCCTCACCAGCTAGAGGGGAAACACCTAGTATGATCTGAAGAGAAGAAGTGATTGGCAAAGAGCCAACAGGAAATAAGCAATGGCTTCGGGGCCTTTATATTGAGGAAAAAAATGCAATGCTTTACCAAGTTCCTCAGGCTTGGATCTCCTGGGGCTCTTTTGGTTAGGATGAAATACCTCTGGTGCTTGAGTGGGAGACAAATATCGTCTCTGGATTTTTTTCAGATGGTCTGAGGAAGATGTGAACTTCCAGATGACACAGTGAAGTCCCTGCAGTTCCCTCCTGTCTTCCCTCTTACGATGTGCCAGCTCCCATCCTCAAAATCCATAGAACAATAGTGACCTCTCTTCTCATAAGGAGTAACGTCCAGCCTATATCAGCTTTGTCCTGCTTGCTCTATTAGCTGTACTCAAAAAAGAGAGGATTATACAGCAGGGTGAATCTCTGAGTGTCAATGTAGTTTCTACCTGTTATGAGCACTCATGTTCCTGTTAGCCTGTAAGAGTCCTGACTCCTTAGCAGCCAGCCACACCCAGGACAAAGAACCTGCTGGCACTACCTGGCCTCAGTGACCTCCAATCAATAAATCCGGAAGCATTTGGTGATAATGTCATATACAGAGTGTGAAGATTTTTTTATGGTTGTAATGGTCATTGTGATGGAAACATCTATGATGAGTTTTGCATTTTGTAAAGGTCTTCATTCTGGCCTCTTGTTTGATCCTTGCAGCAATCAACAAAGGGAATGTCTTTATCCTTTTTGTTCAACATAAGGAAACCAGATCTCAGGAAGTCTTAATAGCACAGTCAAGAAGGCTTAGCTAGGAAGTGCAGCTCCAAGATCGGACTCGAGGTTCTTGTCTTTAGGAGTGTGTGTGGGAAAATCCAGCCAACGTGTCCTTTCACGGCAAGGCCAGTAACTATGCACGAGTTAGAGTCTCTGAACTGTATGGGCAGAGTAGTAGGAAAGGGTTTTGCAAAAAGTCTGGCATAGCTCAGGAGGATTTCATAGGAAATACAGCACATGGATCAGATCCCAAAGAACAAGATCCATAAGCTTGGTGAGCTGGATACAGATATGAGAGATAAAGTGAAAAAACCTGTGATGAATAGGATGGGAACATGAGCAACTGAATTACTGGGCATGGAAAATGGATACCCAGAAAGAGAAACGTGCCTCATGAACTGAAGTGGGGAATACACTTGAGATTTTAGAAGCCTCCCTAGAGATCTCAAAATTATGGTGTTAATGGGGCCCCAAACCTCACAGGTCTGTAAAATCTCATTCATAAACACGGTTCAAAGACTTGACCAGCCTGAGCCAGTATGATGATGTCTTCTGAAACTCAGACCTGGAGACGCCACAGCATAGAGACTGCTAAGCAGCTCTGGTTAACTGTCCATTTCCTAGCTGGGAGTTTTTGATATCTTTGGGTCTCAGTGTCTTCCTTGACTAAATTGAGAGTAAAAATACTGGTTGACTTTAAATTTATCAAAATCAGTATGGTGGTTTCACAAGACACTAAAAATAGAACAGCTATGTGACCCAGCAATGTCACTTCTGGGTACATTTCCAAAGGATTGTAAGTCAATATACCACAGATATGCTTATGCATCCGTCTTTGTTGCTGAGCTATTGTAGCAGTGGTAGTGTAAGAAGTGGTCTAGCTTAGAATTTTCACCAGCAGATGAATGGAGAAAGAAAAAAGTGAAACATATGCACTATTGGATTATTTTACACTATAAAGAAAATTAAAATCATGGAATTTGCAAAAAAAAAGTATGAAACGGAAGATCATTTGTTAAGTGGCATCAACCAGATCTAGAAAGGAAATGTAACATTTTCTCTCATATCCATAAGCTATGCTTAAAGCTCTATGAATATGCATATAGGGGGTTCTTGAAGGTAGAAAGGGGCCCACAAGAGAAGAGGAAGAAATCTCAAGGGAATGAAAGAGGAACAAAGAGAGAGAGAGTCATAAAATACGGGGGTGAGAGGGACTATGGCAGGAAGGGGACAAAAGAGAGGGAGGATGAGAGTGAAGGAAGAAAGTGAGGGAAGACGATACAGAAGAACAAAGCATTCTGACATATATGCATGAATATTTCAAAATGAATTCCTTTTCCTTCTGTGATAAGTTAAAGGTTTTTTTTAAAGAGAATAAAATAATAGGCTAAAATGCTTGGGACCAGAAATGTATGGGGTTTATGTTTTATTATTATCGTTCTTAATGCGTTAGAATATTTGTCTATACCTAATGAGATATCATGGATATGGGGCCCTCCAAATCTAAACATAAAATTTACTCATGTCTCATACAAACCACATGTACATATCCTGAGGGCAATTTAGTTCCTTATTTTTAATAAGTTTGTGGATATCTAACTTGTACCTACCTAGGATAATTGAAAATCAGAAAGAAAAAAAAAGAAATGAGATTGTATGTACAAAGTTCCTAGCTAACAAAATAAAAATGGAGGGCTTGTTATTGCTATGTCCATTAACTCATCTGGTAGGTCCCTGTGAGCTGATTTCCCAACATTCCTCTCAAGGGCACACCCAGATGGACTTCCACACACTCACTTTGCATGACTTTTTTCACTATTTACACCCCCCCAAAGTCTTTTTCAGCTGAAAGGTAATTCATATTAAAATTGTTTCTTTTGCATTGTTCATCAGTGACAAAAGTGAAAATTAGTTCATCTGTAGCTGGGGATAGGAGAGACTTAGAGCAGAGTATCAGTTCTCACCCTGGCAACTACTGGCTGCTTGCAGCCAGACATTCTTGGTTGTCACGGCTTTGGGGAACTCCAGACATTCAGTGGATTAAGATCAAGAATATTACTAAATAGATGACAATGTCCAGGGCAGACCCATCACGGCAAAGAGTGATGTGGTCCAAAATGTCAGCTGCTTAACCTGTAGAACGCCTTAAGCCAGAGACAGTGAGAGTCAGGTTCTAATCTTTGCTCTGATTTGAATGTGTGTTGACTTCATCCTCATTTCCTGGCATATACATTCTAAAGTCTTTATACTCTTCAAAATCAAGAGTTACTGTCTTCCTGGATGCTACTGAGTTGACTAATCCCTCACTGACATCAGGTTCTCTTCAAGATGGGGGCTGGCCATTGTAAACATCAAGGGAAGATGAGAAAGTTGGGGCTGCCAGCGGGATTCCCTAACCTGTGAAGACAGAGAAAACAAAAAACAAAACAAAACCAAAAAACTCTTATGGTAAATTGATCGTCCATGGACAGTGGTTTAATCTATCGTTTTTGGAGAATTAGGAGAGATAAACACATGGAGACTTCCAAGAATGTGAAGCAAGCACATCCTCATGCTGGGAGGCAGACTCTCCCCAACTCAGGTAGACAGGAACTTCTGTGCTTGGAGAGCCTGCCGGGCCTCTCCTCTTATCTCTTTATCTAACCTTTTGTTTGTTCATATCAGAGAAAAATCAGTAAGTGTATTTCCCTGAGTTCCAGGAGCCACTGGAGCAAATTTCTCAAACCAAAGGAGCAGGTTGTGAGAGCCCCAAATTATAGATGGTTGCTAGCCCCAAATTACAGAAGGTTGCCCTGTCAGAAACAATAAAAGAAAACTGTTATTAAGGTGCCTTTCTGGAAAAGATGAATGATCCAGCATACAAAGAGATTAAGACTTGCGGCTGATATCTGAAGTGGGGAGAGGGTCAGTCTTGGGAATGGGATCCTCAGCCTATGGGATCTATACCATCTCTAGGTAGACAGTGTCAGGCTAAACTAGACTGGTGGCCACCCAGTTTCTTCCCACTTCTGCAGAGCTGTTGATTTGCTTGCCCACGCCTCCCAAGGTAAGGGAAGTACTCATGTTTGGTGTGGGTTCAGAGCAGACAAAAGACAAAATACAGTATCTGTTTTTCCTGTACAGTGATATGCCTTACTTTGATCCCAGAAAGATTCCAGCCCAAATCTATGTATTACAAAAGGGAAAATAAACTTTTCAAGGAGCTTAGTATTTTGCCTTTGGAATACTGTTCCTTAGACCGATGGGATACAGTTCAGTTTGTATGAGAAGTGAAGCCCTTAAACACCCTTTCTATTAAAAATGTTTTCAACCATTAACACAAAGAATTTTAAAAACTTTGTAGAAAAATAAAATTTTGTGTAAAAATTTCAAATTTAGAGAACCTCTCAGTCTACACAGTTTCAAAGGTCTCTTTCGACTTCAACAAACTATGACCCTGTCAGAAACAATAAAAGAAAACTGTTGTTAAGGTGCCTTTCTGGAAAAGATGAATGATCCAGCATACACCCGGCAAACCTGAAGCTAGACTGGATTCCAAATAGTGGAAGAAGAAGTTAGCAACTGTTGAGACCTGGTCAGAAAAGGGCAGAGAAGCCAGTGTGGAAGACCTCAGCCTACACCACATCAGAGTGCGGTGTATTACATTAGATCTAGATTGTCCCCCAAAGGCCAGCATGTTAAACATCCAACTTAGAGTAAACTATTGGGAAGTGGGGGAAAGTGACGCTTGCTTAAGTTACTCCCAGAGAAGAATCTGAGGCAGAGGCTACAGTAAGTTGAATAATCAACATTGTTTACATAAATGTTTGAATTTAAAAAAAAAACCCTCCTGGCCAGAGTTACAAAGATCATGGGATATTTTTGTGTAGTTTTTATTTCCCTATTAATGTTTAACAAGCCAAAAAGTCTCTGAGATTCAAATCCTGTGACCATCACATTAAGCCATAAAACTCTGTTCTGCTGATGCAGTAATTGCCTGACATGGCTACCTGGTTCGAACTTGTGCTTAGCATGCAAATCTGCCCCAAGAATGTGTTTGACAATCACTTTTCTGTCCACTGAAACTACCCTTTGACAGAAAATGTATTCCAGAAAAGAAAAAAAAAAAGCTTTCTATTTTTCGCCTTTTGCAAGTCGGGTGGTAGCTGAAAGCAGCCCCATACGCTTATAATTAGGATTACCACCAGGGAATTCAACCTTACTGAGGGAAGGGAAAGAGGCCCGCCAAGGGGAAGCCCAAAAGCCCTTGGAAAAACAGAACATGAAACAAGCCTGCGCCATTCCTGGGTAACGGGAGAAAGGGGATTGTGAAAAACAGTGCTGGTTCCACTCCAGACTCCCAGGAAAGATTGTGTGGGTGGAACAAGAAATGCTGACCAACAGTCAGGTCCAGGGCCTGATTTCCATGCAGGCAGAGGGAGGCTCACAGAATCAGGCCTGCGTCCAGCAGCTGTCCCAGCATCCACTCTGAATCCAGACTGCCCTCTTGCTCCAGGCCTGTGTTACCTCATGGCTTTGATCCCAAGAAAGTGGGGGTATGAGAACTTTTTATTTTTCCCTTCTCTGATTTTTGTTGGATTCACAGCAGGAGTGTGTAAGGATGCAAGCTCTGATTCTGCATGACTTCGGAAAGTGAGCTACCCTCTCTGTCAGCTTTTCAGGAGGAAAAGAGAATGCCCTCGATCCACTCCGAGAATTGCATAAAACAGTATAGATGGGCAGATGAAGATCTGCTGGCTACTGCTCTCTCAATAAGCAAGATTATGATTATACCTGCTGGGTGTGCTTCTGGGTTTGGGGGAACTGACTCCTGTTTATGGCTGTGGGTTTTAAACATGCATGAATTAACTTACCCCATGATAAGTTATTGAATGCCTACTTTGTACCTGGTACTGATGGGTCGCAGTGGTGCACAGGACAAAACCCTGCCTTATTGTAGGTAAAAAGAAGAAGCAATAAATGGGATAAGAGACAAGCAGGATGCTAGAGAGGCACCTAAAAGGCATACTTTACCCGGACATGGGGATCAAAGAAAGTTTCTGAAGAAGGGGTTCACTGAGTCATCTATCATGAGTCTGATCAAAGCCGTGATGTTGAGGAAAAAAGAAAAGATAGACATGTAACTTTAGCCCACAGAAAATGCCAAGTCTTATGGTGAAGGACACAGTGACATGTTCCTTAACTGAAACATAGTTGATATGGATAAACCAGGCAATGAAAGTCAGCAAGCAGCCCATGGATCACATGACTAGTGGCACCAGGATTTATCCCTACTGCATGTACTGACTTTTTGGGATCCTGTTCTCCTTGGATGTATACCTTTCTCAGCCTAGATATATTAGGGAAGGCCTTGGACCTCCCACAAAGCAATGTGCCTTACCCTCTCTGCGGATTAGATGGGGGTGGGGTGGGAGGGTATATGGAGGGAATGGGAGGAGGGGAGGGAGTGGAAACTTCAAAAACGAAATTAAAATTTAATATAATTTAAAAAGAATTCTGAAGAATAGAAAGGAAGTAACCATGTGACAAATGGAACCAAGGTCAGGACTCTGGAGACAGATGGAGATGACAAGAGATGAACTTGCTACTGGAGGTCTGGAGATTGACCACAGAGTCCACTGTTCACAAACATGTCTATTTTTTAAAAGGAATTACCAACCATTGTCACAAACTTCTCTTGGACAGAGTCACTCGAGTAATCTTTACATTTTGTTAAAGTATATAGCATTGTAATGAGGCTAATTGGAATCGAAACCCCATTCACAGAGAACCAAGGTCAAGTTACCGAGCCTCTGTGAAGGTACCTCATTGTGTGTGCCGAAAAACTACAATGTATTTAAGAAGCCATAGGTATATGTAGTGAACTAGGTAAAGTACCTAACACACAGTAGGCATAAAGTAAACAAGTAACCCCCTTCTTCTTGCCTCTACACTAGGTGAAGCCAACGAAAATAATGATAGGTAGCATATGAACATAGTTCTAATATGTACTTGTAAGGCTGAGGCAGGAGGATGGTGAGCCTGAGGTACATAATGAGACCCTATCTCAGACTTTATTTTCTTTAACTTGAAAACTGAACTGATTATGAAATGGAAATGTGAAGATGGAAAGAAGGAATCTCTGGCATTTAATAGAGCAGCATGGAAAGTCATCAGGCATCACAGACTCAGGACCGGAAACTGATGGCGTTCCGAATTCAAATCACCCCTTGGCTGTGTTGTGACCCACCAGCAGAGGGCTCCACTGATTGACCCTTAGTCCTTGTCCATTATTGTAACATGTTTTACCTTCTTGGCCTTTTCTGGGTACCTTTGGTTGTTGTCATCTTCTCAGCCGTTTGCCAAGGCTCCAAATCAAATTTTAGCTCCATCAGTGAAAAGGTGTAATTAGCAAGCTTCTGGTGCCCTTGTTGGACCAGCTTTCCAGCCAAGCTATTAGAGAGGCTTGAGACTGCTATTGTGAACATTGCCTACTCCACACTCCTGAAGCCAAGAACCGGAGTCATGTAATCCCGGACTAATCAGCTCATTACTATTCATCTGGAAATTTTCTGACGTAGGCAATGAAAGTCCCACATCCCAGGAGAATCTTAAACCAGGCTTAAAACTAAAAGTTGCATGTCCTGTGAACTCCTTCAGTTAAGTGCAAATTCAAATGACCAGCGACCCTCTGCCGTTTCAGGATGGGGATTTCTGCACAGGAGCTGTGACTGAAGTTGGCTTTCCCACAGCCCAAGGATGAGGAGCCCAGGAGTCTGACAAAGTCTTCTTCACCCCATAGTTCACCTGTCTCAGAGAACGGCCCAGTGAGTTTATGAGATTAGGAAGAGTCCTATAAAAATGATATTTCAAATGGGAATTCTAGAATTACAAATCTCTCAAATCTAGAAAATCATAAAATAATAAATAATAAATTAATAAATAATAAAATAATAGAAAATAATAAAAGTTTTGACTTTTATTATTATGTCCACTGCACTCTAACTTTCTATACTCATAAAAAGATGGTCCCTTTTGGTCCCAAATTAAATACAATATTCATGTTCAAAAGAAAACTTGTTGACCAAATCAAGAAAAAAATCAAAAGCAGTTTTAAGGTCTAAGGAGCCCATCCGCACAACTCTATTCTCCGGACTGTGTGAACTGATAGGTATGCTGATTGCCCATGTTTATCCTTTCATTCATTCCTCAAGTCAGCATCTGGTAGGAAAATTTTCAGGGAAGTCATAGCATGTCAGGCTACCCAGAGTTGTCCAAAGTGCAGCATTAGAGTCTTCTGCCAATTCAATATAAACCTCAAACACAAATATCACCTCCAAGGGAACACCTCAAAGGGAATAAGAGATCATTTATTCTCACCCAAAGCAAAGTGAGTTTTAGATAGTATTTGATGACATGCTTAGCTTTGGAGTTTGAAGAAGCTAATGTTATGTTAAGTTCAGATATTCCAAAGGTTTTACTTGATATTTGAAAAAATATTAGAAGCAGAGGTGGCCAGTGAGTGGTTAAAAGGCAGGCAAAAGATAGCTAACAATAATTTGCCTCTGAGTCTATAATATTCCAGCTTCACAATCACAAAGTTCAGTCGAACGATCCTTAACACAGATGCAGCTTTTCCCATGAGAACTTCCGCTCACAGCTCTTCCTCTCAACCATGTATCATAGTCTGTGTAGACAGAGGCCAACTTTGTTTTATGCCCCACAGGGCTAGGCAGCCCATTCTTTGTATTTCAGTAGTGAACTGAGCACTTTGTCAGAGAGAAGAGCTGGTAACGCCATTAGAAAAAAATCCACTTCGATCAAATCAGTTTCATTTAGCATCATGATCTGATGGGTTTTCCTTACCCTCCATATCTGATATAACATTTACACGAGCCATATAGTAGGAATACTGCACTTGCGGGAGAAGAGCGCGTGGCCTAAAGAAGTCAAGTCTGCTAATGAGGGAGGCAGGCATCCCCCTCACAGGCAGCCCTCCACGCCTGTCCTCATGCTCCTTAATCACGCGAACTGTATGTTTGCAGAATGGCCACTGTCACTTTTACCCTATTAAATAGTTTTTGAGTATTTGGAGAAATTTATTGATTTTTCTCTTTGGGCCAGCTTGTTTTTGTAGCCACAATGTCATCTAGTATGGCTCGTTCTAATTTTAGGAAAGGTTGGCTTGTAATGTTGAAGTTATTGTACTTGTTATTTGTGACTAATATTTGCATTTGTCCAATATTTCACTCTTAGACTAGGTCTTAGCATGGGGGAGGTTAAATGGACAACTGCATTGCAAAAAAAAAACATAAAGTACTCTATTATTTAGGTATTTTTGGTCAAATTATCTCTTTCCTATGTACCAAATATAATCAGAGAGAGGCCAGATTTGTAAGAAATCAAGATTTTATAGATTCTGTTGTAATAACCAAATCTCATCCCTTATTTTAAAACTACAAAGGGAAATGATGTTCCTGTAAGAGTCATTTTGGATCAGTGCCTATTAATATCTTAATGGCAAAATGTGAGTATTATTTAGTATTTTTTTCTGCTCCATGCAACTATGCTGTAGACTCTCAAGATATAGTCTCCTATGTTACAGTTATTTTTATTTTTGGTAAGAATATTATGATGCATGTTGAACATTAATTCTTTTTAAGGTATGGCGTCAATTATTTTCTTTTATTAGATATAGTTTGGCCTAAAATTCCTAGTGTCTATATGCCTAGAGATGTCTCTCCTGGCTCCAACATTTGAACAATTTTAACTCAACAATAAAATAATCTTCTGCTATGGAAATTGTTGCTATTTGATATTAATTGTGTTTATAAAATTTGGATAAAAGACTCAACCCAAATTTTCCCAAAACTTTGGTTATCTCTTACAAGAGTCAACAGAATCAAAATTATTCTATGGCAGACAGGAGTTTGAGAATGTCATATGGCTTTGAAGAACCTTTACTTTGCTGTATATTAATATTTTAATATCTATAGAAACATAGTAACTCGGTTGGATCTAGTTACCAGTTTTGTATTATTTGTTTTGTTTTTTTGAGTCAGTGTCTTTCTACATAACCATACATCCTCAGACTCACTATGTAGATCAGACTGGCCTTGAACTCACAAACATCCACCTGCCTCTTCTTCCTGAGTGCTGGAATTATAGGTGTGCACTACCATACCCAGTATATTTCTTCTTCTCCTCTTCTCCTTTTTCTTCTTCTATCAGGAAAAAGCTCTACTGTTTGAGTGACAAGAATCTGATGCGATATAGAGAGACTCCACAAAGCTTAGTTACACTCGAAAGATTTAAAACTGGTCTCTAGCATCTGAAAAGTGGATTTTTTCCCTCAAATTATATTGAATGATCAGGAGATTCTTTCATGAATTTTGTAAAAACTTGAGTCTTTTAAAACATGAAGACTTGGCTTAAGGAAAATAGGAAGTCCAGGAAAGCACAGGTTAATAAGAGGCAGGAATGTCATTGTACTCTGGAGTTTTCAGTTGCTCACGGGACTCAATGGCTGATAGCTGAAGAAGAGTATCACCCAGCACTTCTGAAGTTCAAGAAATTCTGTTCCCAGACTGGAGAGATGGCTCAGCAATTAAGAGGACCACCTACTCTTCCAAAAATCCTGAGTTCAATTCCCAGCAACCACATGGTGGTTCACAACCATCTGTAATGAGATCTGTCGCCCTGTTGAGGAAGAGACCTGGTCAGTTGCCCCAATCAACTTAGACCATGAAACCTAATATGGACTAGTTCAACAGAACCACCATGCATGCTTCAGCAGTGACAGGGCATGCATTTAATTCATTTTATTTTCAAGTTCCCAGAAGTTAACACAAGCTTGAGATGAAAAAAAAAAAAAACAACAAATCTAACTTCATGAACTTTGTGTCTCAAGTGGGGATTGAAAGTCTTGTATACTGCAGAGTCTCTGGTGCTGTATCTTGTCTAAGTGACAAACCCAAAGGTTCTAACTCCCTTCCTCTCGTTCTTTATTACCTTGCACTCACCATGGAAAGACTGTGGAACCTGTTCTTAATTTCTAGTTATCTTCAAAAGTCCTTACAATGATCTAAAACAATGGTTCTCAACCTTCCTTATGCTGGGATTCTTTAATATAGTTCCTCAAGTTGTAGTGATTCCCCAATTATAAAATTATTGTTCTTGATACTTCATAACTGTAATTTTGAACTGTTATAAATGATAATGTAGATACCAGGGTTTTCTGATGGTTTTAGGCAACCCCTGGGAAAATGTCATTTGACTCTAGTAGGGGTTGTGACCCACAGGTCAAGAAATGCTGGTAAACTGTCTCCCTTTAACAGAGGTAACTGATACAGTCATTTGTCTGCTTTGTTTTGGTTTTTTGTAGGTTAATGAGGAAGATAAAAGCTTTACTCAATGTTAATAATTCACATTTTTAGTGTTTATTTAACTACTAATCCAGAGGACTAGAGACCATAATCAGATAGAAAAAATCTACACAATACACTAAATTTTATAGACACTTAAATATTTGTCCACAAAAATAAGTTTCACTATTACTGTGTAATGTAGCATAAATGACTCAAGCAGGAATAACCCTAATATAATTCTTTATTGCTAATGTGTTAGCTTTGTGACAATGTAAGATTTTACAGTGTCATGGGGAAATATATAAACATATATTATATCTTGATTTGGATAAAATCTAATTATTAGATTTAAAATATCCCACTTGGTAAAGATTATCTAGAAAATCTTGCTTGGAAGCCAGTTTTACTGTAATTCTGTAATCTCTGTTGCTAGGAGAAGATCAGTATTTTAAGAGAATCTTATTTTTATGAACACAACCAGGCTAGTGTGTATGTATGTGTGTGTGTGTGTGCAAGTTGTCTCTTAACTTCTCATATGTGTAAAAACCAATGTTCTCTGACAGCTGACAGGATTTGTGTTTTGAGTTATATTTATGTGCTGCTTGTGGGAGCAGCCTGGGGTTTCACTGCAAGGTTGGTTCCTCCCATTTCACCTAAGGATTACCCTTTACACCAATGGATATCTAGCAGAAGGCATTTTCTTTTTTTTTTTTTTTTTTTTGAGGGACTGTGGCTTCCTCTTTATTGGACATGTTGTAGATGACACACAGATCTACAGTTAAATAATTATTAAAATATCGACCAGGACTACAGCCCTGGCCCAGGGCTCCAAACCAGAAGCAATAAGGAATGGGGGTGATGGGCTGGCAGTATTCCCCCAACATCACCAAAACCCATAAGACAAGGCTCTTGAATCCTTCCGGGGCCAGACCCGGGCTTGCGCCCTTGGGTTAACCCAGGGACCCCTGGCTGCATCTCTCAGGACAAGGTAGCCAATGAAGGTCTGGAGGGAACAGCCAGCCAAGTCCAGACACAGATCCAAATGGAAGGAAGATGGGAAACGGACAGCTGGAGATAAGATGCAGCAAAGGCAGGCTGAGGGGAGAGGCTGGGGCAGTATTGCAGCAATGCGGGAGTGCAGCCCCAGGGTCCTGTCCTGAGTGGCTGGTCAGGTGTCAGGTGTCAGCTGGCAGTCTCCAGGTGGCATTCCTGACCCAAGCCTGGCTGAGGGCTCACACGTTGTGGGTCCTCTTGGTGAGCTGGGGCTCCTCATCTACCAGCTTGGATTTGAGGTGCTCCTTGTAGGCCAGGATGTCTCCAGGCCACTTGGTGATCGTCTGCTTCTCACAGACCCAAATCTCCTGTGCAACCTGCTGGATGAGTCTGAAGTCGTGGCTGACTAGCATCATGCCACCCTCAAACTCATTGATGGCATCTGCCAGTGCATCAATGGTCTCGATGTCCAGGTGATTGGTAGGCTCATCCAGAAACAGCATGTGAGGGTTCTGCCAGGCCAGCCAGGCCAGACACACACGGCACTTCTGCCCATCCGACAGGTTCCGGATTGGGCTCACCTGCTGTTTCCCAGTGAGGCCATATCTCCCAATGATCTTCCTCATCTCCTCCTTCTCCTTGATCTCTGGGTAGCACTTCATCATATACTCCAATGGTGAAAGGTCCAGGTCCAGCTGCTCCTGTAAGTGCTGATGGTAACGTCCTATCTTGACGTGAGAATGCTTCCGGATCATTCCATCTGTGGGTAGAAGCTCTCCAGTTAGCAGCTTCAACAGAGTGGACTTCCCTGCACCATTGGGTCCTACCAGAGCCACTCGTGTGTCAAGGTCAATGCCAAACTCTAGATTATTGTAGATGCAAGGCCCGTCTTTTGTATACTTGAAGCTCACGTTCTGCACCATAATGACAGGCGGTGGGATTTTACCACATGGTGGGAAATAAAATGACAGCGTCTTGTCACTCACAACTCTTTCAGTCAGTCCCGATGCCATCATTTTCTGTAGCGTTTTCTCTTTGCTTTGAGCCTGCCGGGCCAGCTTGGCACTTCCATGGCCAAACCTGGCAATGTAGTTCTTCATGTGTGCAATCTGGTCCTGTTCCCAGTGAAACCTCTTCATCTGGTTCTCCTCCAGCTCCAGCCGTGTCTTCACATATTGATCATAATTACCCGTGTAATATTTCAGTTTCTTGTTGTGCATGTGGATGATATTGGTACAGACCCCATTCAGAAAGTCCTGGGAATGGGACACGAGGACCAGGATGCGCTTGAAAGTCTTAAGTTCCTCTTCCAGCCACACACAAGCATCCAGGTCCAGGTGGTTGGTAGGTTCATCCAGAAGCAGCATGAAGGGCCGAATAAAGAGGGCTCTGGCCAGAGCAACTCGCATCCGCCAGCCACCACTGAAGTCTTTCAGCTTCTTGCGCTGCATGGCAGGTGTGAAACCCAATCCATGTAAGATCCTTGAGGCCCTCATCTCGGCTTTGTCGGCGTCCAGCTCTTCCAGCCGCTCATAGAGCTCCATGAGCTTCTCACACTCCGCATCCTCGTGAGCTAAGCGCTCAGCCTCCCTCTCCAGCATGGCCCGCTCTGTGTCCACCTCCATCACACACTGCAAGGGTGTTTTCTCGCTAGGAGGCATCTCGCGAGTCAGATGGTAGATGTCTATGTGCTCAGGGATGGGCACTTCACGCTTCCCAATAGCAGAGAGCAGCATGGACTTTCCAATTCCATTTAAGCCAATGAGGCCATAACGACGGCCTGAGTTTAGTTCTAGCTTGGTGTCACTGAGCAGCTCTTGACCGTGAAAGGTGAGAGAGAGGTTGATGATGTGGACGTCAGTACTGTTGGGGTGAGAGGCCAGGACGCCGGTGACGGCGCGAGCAGCAGCTTTCTTCATCTCAAAGTCCTCTAGCTCCTTGGTCAGCAAATCCACTTCTGTGGCCTCTCTGCCATTGGCCTCCTCATTTTTCTCCTCTGTCACCTGAGGTTCTGTGACAGCGTCTCCATTTTCTTCATGTCCCTTTTTGGGCCGCTGTCGAGCTTTGGCAGCTTCCTTCTTTTTGGCTGCCTTCTTCTTGGCCAGGTCGGAGGGCATGGTGATGAGGCACAGGGGTAGTTACTGTTCTTTCAGGAGTGGGTCCGCACTCTCCTCCCCTCCGGCTCCCCTTCCTCCTCAACTCACGGGGCCTCGCCGCTCGGCCTCTGTCGCAACCCAGAAGGCATTTTCTGATTCCACTTCTTCTGTGTCATCTCAGCTGAGCCCATAAGGGCTAACTTCTTCAAATTCAGGAATGGAGTCATCAAGACTAAGTGTTCTAACATCTCTCACTCTCTGCTCGTTGTCCAGTTGTGGGTTTCTGTACTTCTTCCCATCTTTTGCAGGAGGAAGATGCTCTGATGATGACCAAGCAAGATGCTGATATACGGGTATAGAGAATGTTGTTAGGAGTCATTTCATCCTTATGTTCTGTTAGCAGAACAGCAGGGCTTGGTTTTCTCTTATGCGGAGATCTGAATAAAAATGGTCCCCATAGGCATAATTTAGAGACGTGGTTTCCATGGCACAAGGAAAAACTGAGGTTCAACAAAGGGAAGCAATCAGACCAAGGTCACTTGCGTGAACATAGCAGATGGAGATGCTGAACTCAAGTACCGAATTCCAAGACATCTTTTTCGAAGCACATACCCGTGTAGCTGATTTCCACCTCTAAATATGATTTCCTCTCAGGTAGTACAGGAAGAGTTATCAGAGCATTTACCCTAACCTCTCTTATTATATGGCATCAGGTTACCACAGAGGAATATGCTATGGGTACCATCTGCTATCAAAATGAGTGTAAAAGGCCTCTTCTTCTTCTGCCCAGTGGAAAAAAGACACATATAGAGGCTGGGCCAAACACATCAGCCTTCTCTTCATTCATTTGACGGAGGCCACATCAGCCTTGACACACAGACCAACGGAGATGATGGCAATGGCACTCTCCACTGTTGTTACTCATCCCGTATTCCTGAGAAAGTTCTGGGAAGGGGATCTGTTGACATGCCGACGAGTTAACAGCGGGGTTTTATGAGCTGCCAGTGCTAAACATTGTCTATGCACTTTCATCATGTTTTTATTTGAGGTTTTGCATAAACTTCTCCTCTGTGTTGGTTTGACCTTTTCAAAGCCGCGTTTCTCGAGTGCTGGAGACAAGATGAGGAAATGTGTGGTGACATTGCTGAACCCCCTCCCTCTCTACGGAGGGGAGAGTGAGTCCAGGCAACCCGCTCCCATGCCAAGGACGCCTATTAAAATATTAAATGAGGAGTTAGTGACAGGTTTAACCAGCCTCTGTGGCAAGCCTCCAAAATTTAACTTAGTAAGGTTGATTTTTGGCTGTAACGAACCAGCTGTCACAAGTTGCCTGAAACCATTAATGATGTACATGAGTACTGATAAATTAACACCCAACAGCCATGAAAAATGAGGGGTTCTTGAGTGCTTTACCTGCCTTCTACTTCTCATTCTCACAGGAAATTTATAGGGCACTGATTTTATGTAGGTGCGAATGTTAAATGGAACATGAATGCATGAGCATAGCGTTCACAGACCAAGACTACAGGGGCATTGGTGATCCCAACAGGCTACTCTCATGACAGGACATCTTTTCTGGTATTTTATAATCCTGTTCTGGGAGACTATGCCTACTGGGTCAGACGGACTTATGAGACCCTTCCTGTACTTTCCTAAAAAAGAAACTTTGACTCTCTTCCAATTCCTTATCCTGAATATCTACATTTTAAGGATGACAGCTACTTTTTTTGAACAGTTACAAAATGCCAAGTAATTGCTAAGATTACCAATCTAAAGAGTCTACCAATCTGAAGAGTCTACCAATCAAAATGTGATGTTGGTAAAACACAAAAAATAAATTATCACACCAAAGGATATAGAAGGGAGGAGGGGAGTTTGCTAGAATTTCTATTGTGCCCAACACTCTCAACATATAGTTGTCTTAGGGACGTCTCCAGAAGGCATGGTATCTAACGAGAAACTAGAGACCTAAAATACAGATACAATGGCTCCAGTAATTATGCTTCTGGCTTAATACTAAGGATGGGTCCTAGTTGATGTAGGTAGCCTGGTAACAGGACGTCTCATGCTGATAACTGGTAGTGTTGGTGAACTGACTGTAGTAACGGCTCCTGTTCTCACCCCTCAGTGTAATTGTTTTCTTGCCACGTAACTTTGAAGTTCTCTGTCCTGTTCACACATTGGACTATGGGCTGACTTTGCAACATGTGTGAGCTATTGACCTTATGACTGTAGAAATGACCTTGCTGCAGTCTCTACCTCAAGTCCAAGGAGGCCTGACTGTAGAAATGACCTTGCTGCAGTCTCTACCTCAAGTCCAAGGAGGCCTGATTTTCCCACCTGTTCTTGAACTTGGGAAACTGCTAGGGTTTATTCCCCAAAGGAGGAGATGTAAAGCAAAGCCGAGCTGCCTTCCTCATCCTAGATGAGGCCACCGCAAACCAGCCAACAACAATCTAACTGCACAACTTGGATCTATTCCAGCCAGTATCTGCAGAGGCATCCAGCAAACCAGCCAAGAGTGTAAGAACTCTAGAAACCCATGAGCCAAATGCACCTTATTTATGTTTGCCAGAAAGGACTTGTGATTTGCCATGCAGCATCACTGTATCCCAGAATGAGTTATTCTCTTCTAGAAACCACTATATCACTCAAGGGTACCAAAAACAAATTCTGTATGAGAGCCCTATATGCGGTTCAGGTCAGAGCATCACAAGAAGGCATCTTAACACCCATTTGGCTGTCTGTCCAATCTGAAACAGCAATCCTAGAACTCTCAATTCCACTCAAGCATACACTGAGCATCTATAATATGTATAACAGCTTATCAAGCCCGATTCTGGCACTTAGAAGTTTGACTCTCAATGGAACTATATAACACTAAGCAGAGAGAGGAGAACCACCACATTGTGTAATTTACATAGCTCACCTCACCCACCACATTGAGATTTCTTCATGGTATTTCCCTCATCATCTCTGTAAATAACCAGCCTCTGCCTCTGTTGCTAATGGGAGACACTGTGTCCTTCAGCTGAACTGGTTGGGAAAAATTTGAGACCTGTCAACTTTTAACGTCTGAGCTAACTTTCTGTTGTCAAACATAGCCCTCATTTGTAGAAAAAGGAGGACCCATGTGTGTTATTACAGCCCTGCCTGGCAGGCAGACAGGAAACAAATGGCAGCCCTCGCAAATGCCCCTGATTTGCAGACTTGCTCAGTCAGGGACAATTTACAGGAAGGCTCGAGGTCTTTCTTGAGCTGAGATGTGATTATTCATCAAAAAAAAAAAACTATACCAGGACTCTTATTAATGAATTTGTTCTTTACGTCCTAAATTAAACACAGAACCATGTGGTTTGCTTATGACACATCTTCCTTAAAGCCAAGCCCTGAGATGAGGTTCCTAATCTAAGCATAGACTCGCAAGTGAAAGCGAGTTCCTCTCTCTCCACACACATATATGAATAACAGTCAGAGAAACAGAAAAATGGGTAGAAAAATTCACTCTCTGAAACTTCTACCATGTATTCTGAAACCTATGACGATCACTGACTTGTTCCAATAATAGTTTTCGGTGTCACCCATGTCCCAGTGATTTGCCTAAGCACGCACGTGGATCCTTGACTCGAAAGTACATGAGGTTCTGTTAGCTCCTCAGATCAGTAGACCTTCAGGAAAAGTTAGCCTTCTAACAGGTGAGCCTGGTCCAATTAAGTTAGTATTTTAAGAGCACAAAACTAAAATTTACCAGAAAAGAAAAATTCTCCCTCAAGACTAAAATCAAATCATACCTGCTTCAAGCCAGCTGGGTTGTCTTACATTTTCTTGGTTTGCCAACCTCATAATTGCATTAGCCAATTCATTAAAATAAACCCTGTTCTCTGTCTAATTCAGGATAAAATAGAGACAGCACATGCATCGTGTATCCATGTACACATGTTTAATACATTTTTGTGTGTTTGTATGTGTGCATTCATGTGTACGCATCCCTGTGTTCAGGTGAACATTCATGTGCACGTACACAGACCTATGGAGGCCCGAGATGGACACCAAGTGTCTTTCTCAATTAATTTTTCACTTTTATTTTTAAGATTTATTATATTTTATTTTTAACATATTTTTTATTGATTCTTTGGAAAATTTTCATCATGCCCTGTAGTAATAAGAGCGGTGGGCCGCTTCCCGCCACCCGGCTAGCTTTATCCGAAATAATTACATGGAAACTATATTCTTTTAAACACTGCCTGGCCCATTAGTTCCAGCCTCTTATTGGCTAGCTCTTACATATTGATCTAACCCATTTTTAATATTCTGTGTAGCATCACGAGCTGGCTTACCAGGAAAGATCTTAACCTGCGTCTGTCTGGAGTGGGAGAATCATAACGACTCTTGACTCGGCTTTTTTCTCCCAGCATTCTGTTCCGTTTACTCCACCCACCTAAGGGTTGGCCTATCAAATGGGCCTAGGCAGTTTCTTTATTAATTAACCAATGAAAGCAACAGATTAGAAAGAAATCACTTCCACATTAGTGCCCCCAATCCCACTCACTTCTCAGTCCCTCTAAATATCTGCCCTTTATCCTTATAATGTCAGTCCCCCATCCCCAGAAAACTAAAAAGAAAAAAAAAGCAATAAAACTAAAAAATAAATTAAAAATATCAATAAGAATATTTATTTAAAAACAAACAAAAAAGCACTTTGCTCCCTTCGTTCATCTCAGTGGCACTGGGAGCTTCTCTGTGTCATGCAATAGACCCTTTCGTGCAAACAGCTTTACTTGTGAATGTTCTGTGAATAACATGTTGTTGGGCAGGTTCAAGGCCTCTGGCTTCTGGTACAGCATCAATACCGAAACTCCTCTCAGATAACCTGCTGTTGCCACAAGACCTGGAGATCTTGTGGCTATGATTCCACGGTACTAATCCCTTCACACCCTTTAGTAGGTCATGGATAGGATAGAAGTTGGGAAGTGCCAACTCAGAACCCTGGTTGTGCGCCTGCGTGGTAGCTGAGTTGGCCAGATGCCCCCTCCCACCCCGCCCCTGCATTTGCACTGCCCTTTGAGGTAACTGGAGCCACGAACACCAACACAGACCCTGGCTGCACTAGGGCCATGGACCCAGACACAGTCCCTGGCTACAGCTGGGACTGGGGTGGCGGCACAGGCCACCCCGATCTGTACGGTCCTTTGGTGGTAACCAGAGCCATGGGCGTTGATGCAGAACTTGCCTGCAGTGGGAACACAGTACCAGACAAGGCTCTCTTTCTCTCTCACACACCCCAACATATATTTGCTCACAATAATGGTGTTGCCCGGCACCTTGGGCAGACCAGTGGTTTCTTCTCCCCACCCAGGCAAGCAGCCGTGTGTGTGTGTGTGTGTGTGTGTGTGTGTGTGTGTGTGTGTGTGTGTGTGTTCCTTGCAGAGGGTTATGACCAGAACAGAAAGCGGCTATTAATTCCACTCCTTCCTCTGGTGAAGAGGCCAGCATGACTCTGTCACCATCAGCATCCCCTCCTCAGCTCCTCCCATTCCTCACACAGTCCCTGACTCAGGCCACAGTGGTTTCTGCTGATCCTCAAACATGCTTTGTCGTGCTTTGTGTTTGTTCTCGTCACGAAAAGATCCTCTCCACATCTCCACGGCACCTTTACTTCTCAGAAGCCTTTGCTGAAAGTTTTACTTAGTAGACAACCACTGCCCACCCCATATACCCTCCATTCTTCTTCACGGTGACTATGACCTCCGCATCCACAGGCCGCTTTGTGTAGTTTTGCCCGCACTGCAATATAGTCACTAGGTTAAAGGCAAAATGGATGTACTTATTTTTTTTCAGATATTACATGCTATTATATATCTTTTATTTTCTTTTTTAATGATTTCTTTTATTTTTAAAATTTCATTTTACATTTAAAATTTCATTTTACATTCCAATTATGGGTCTCCCTCCCGCCCCGCCTCCCACCTCCCCTGCAGCACATTCCCCCACCTCCATCTACTCCTCCGGAAGGGTAAGGGCTCCCATGGGGAGTCCACAAAGCCCGGCCCATTAAGTTGAAGGAGGACCAAGATCCCCTCACCCTACCCCCCTGCATTAGGGCTGAGCATGGCATTCCACCACAGGGAATGGGCTTCGACAAGCTAGCTCATGCATCAGGAATAGATCCTGGTCCCACTACCAGGGGTCCCTCAGACAGACCAAGCTACACACACACAGAGGACCTGGTTCCGTCCTTCCAAGACTTCACAGCTGTCAGTATAGAGTTTGTGAGTTTTCATGAACTTGGTTCAGTTGTCTCTGTAGATTTCCCCTTCATGGTCTTGACCTCCCTTGCTCATATATTGCCTCCTCCCTCTCTATGACTGGGTTCCTGGAGCTCGGCTACTCTTGGCTATGGATTTTTGCATCTGGTTCCACTTGATGAACACTCTATGATGACAGTTGGGGTATTCACCAACCTGACTACAGGGGAAGATCAGTTTAGGTACCCTCTCTACCATTGCTAGGAGTCTTAGCTGGGGTCACCCTTGTTGATTCCTGGGAATTTCCCAAGTACCAAGATTCTCTCTAACCCCAGGATGGCTCCCTCTGTTAAGATACCACTTTCTTTGTTCTCCCAGTCCATTTCGTCCTCAACCCAACCATCCAGTTCTCTCATGTTCTCATCCCTGTCCCCTCCCCTTTATTGCCCCCCCCCAGTCTATCCAGAAGATCTCAACATAAAATTTAATATCTCAATAAACATCTTAATGAGAAAGTAAATTCATGAAATGCCAAGGCCTGTAATCCTGGGTGTTTTTTCCACAGTATTTTAGCAAGGATTATGAGTATTTCTGTTATCTCATTTTTCAGTGACCCAGTTACCTTCCCTCCAAAGTTAAACAATATAATGATTTTCATATAGATTGTGTCATAGAAACATTTAATGTAGATAAAAAACACACTTTATTTTAATAAATTTATTGTGTTATTCTTAATGGTTTAACTCAAATGGACACATCTACGCATATTGTTTTAATTATTGAATATTATAACATGGAGTTATTTCAAATAATCCTAAGTCAAATATTTCATATTAAAGAAACAATACTAATATGAAATGATCTACCATAATTTATTTAACTTGACCCTTATTAATGGACACACAGGTTGTTCCTAGTGTGTGCTAATTTGTACAATCATTATTTTTGTCTTTTCAAGAACTGTGTTTAATCATAAAATTGCACATATTGGAAACTGGAGATACCACTCATGGGGAGAGAGCATTTGTCTAAAACTGCGGATAGTCTATAGTATCTTTTAGCCAACTTAACCAACAGTTTCATTTGATTCAATCTACATTAAAAGGATAATTTTCTAGAGGTAGATGATGAAAATCTATATAAGCGAGGTGGTATTGCCTAATTCCTTCCAAGGACTATGTGCCAATTATATCCCTATTCTACAAGAATTTCTATTTTTTCCCCTAAGCACACTTCACTGGCTCATAATGTTATAAAATGTTCTTAATTTTACAATCTTGATAGGTGGAAAAATGATATCTCATTGTAGTTTTAATTTGAATTTCCTTTATATTAGGTCAGTATTCTTCCTACACTTATAAGAACCATTTATGTTTTCTGTTATATTAACTTTCTATTGAAATAATTGTCCTGTTTGTCTTTACATTCTCATTCTTTTTGTGTGTTTATTTGTAGCTATTTCCTAAAATAAAATGATCTCTATAGTAAGTACTGAGAATATTTGTTCCTTTTTGAATTGTCTTTGACACTGTTTTTCTCTGTGTAAAATTCTGTTCTTACATGTATGTGGTTAAATTTGTATGGTTTTTATGTTGATTTTATGTTATAGGAAATGGCTTCCTACCTCCAAGAATTCTTTTCATATTTTCTTGTAGGATTTTATGGTTTCAATTTGTACAGAACTATTAAGAATAATATGGAATGCATTTTTTATATGTGTGGCAAAGTCACGAGTTCTGTGTGGGCAACTATGTGAATGAGTGTGAGTGGTGTATGTGTGGTGTGGTATAGTGTTGTGTGTGTGTGTGTGTGTGTTGCGGGAGGCAGGCGGTTTTCATGTGGCTATCCTATTTTTTGAGCTATAGCTTTTGAATGGCTTTTCTTATTTCATTCATATACTTATTTTTGTGTGCAATTGGATTTATATTCTGGAATTTCTGATCTATTTTATGGAAACATCTGTACCTACATGTAGCATAATCATAGCGTTTTAATTAATGAAGATGTATATGTTCTAACATCTCTAACATCAAGACTTTTCTCTTTTGCTCCATTCATTTGTCTAATTTCTGTGCTTTTCATCATCCTTTTTATCTAGAGCTCACAAAACTCTATTAAAACTGAGCTTAATAAGTCTGTTGTTTATTCAATGAAGATGATGCTGGCTTTGAGGTAGAGTGTATTTGACATCCATAGTTGTATAGCTGTGTGTCATATGAAGAAGTGCTCAACTCATCCTTTCTACGCACATATTTATTATGATAGACTCTTTAATCTTGTTGAATAGATCATCATCTCCAGGTAATCACACAATTGTTCTCTTTTGATACGTTTTTATGATAAATTATATGGGTCCTTTTCTAGCATTCAGCATTCTGGGGTTAATCCCCACTTGATTATAGTATCTTCACCTCTTAATGCACTTCTGGATGACTTACTCATACAGGTAAATTGGTTTGTTCTGCAATTCATTGTATTTCTCCATGTATGTCTGACTGCTTCAAGTGTAAATGCTACACCAACTTCATAAAAAGCAAATTTTAAGTTTGCCTCATCCATCTATGGTCTGGAACAGTTCAAGCAGCTATGGATCCTTTTCTTTATAGCTTTGCTGCCCTTCCTCTGTGAGGCCATCTGGGATGCTTGCTTATGGGATATTTCACTTTGACCATGGGTTTAGTAGATGTCAGTGAAACTTTGGATTCAGAGTCTGCTTCCCTGGTGTCCAATTCGTGTCTCCAAGGTCCTCACAATTTGTCCACACAGTCCCAGCTTTCATGAGCTCCGCTATAGAAGATGCCTTCCAACTTAACTGGCTCAAGTTTCTATCTCCACTCTTATGATTTTCTTGGGTGCCATTAGAATGACCACGGGCATTTCAGGAGAACTAGCTAGATAGCGTGGTGAACTCTAGTATGCTCATAAACAGTCTGCAGCCATCACTTACACTGAGGCCTTCTGTAGGTCTTTAGAGCCACCTTGCTGAGGCTGCATCCTTCTAGAGTAATCCTTTTTCTTGGTGGCTCTGTGTAAAGAATATAAAGGCTTGGGCTCTTCAGGTCATCTCAGAAATCCAGACCAACCCGACTAGTGGGACTATCTATGATTCTTGGCATTAGGAACTAATGTCTTCCTTAAGGCTGCCCTGCTTCTCTCCTGTCCCATCCCAGCTATTGACGCCCAAGGACTACCCTACACAGTTATTGGGCCTCCTTGCATCTGCTTCTAGACAGCCTGTGGAGAAGATGACTTTGGCACATTTTTTAAAAAGTGTGATACTACTAACATACATATATATCATGGGGTTATGTCCTTTCTGAGGTGTTGTGTTATCTTGACAGAATGACTTCCAAGTCCGATGTCCCACAGACACCGTCTTTGGTCATCTGTAATTGCAACATGAAAGTACAAAGCTGAAATTTTTCCTAATAGATGAAGTTGATTTGGGGCACCCTCCTTTGGAAATGTTGGGAGTAGAGGGCAAAGTTCGAAGCATATCGGAGCCAAAAGCTAATCTGCAGGAAACTTCCTGTTATGACAGATGTAAATATGCATTCAAATGGAAGCTTCTGGTCAATATTCAGTCAAAACGGAAGATTTAGCTAGGAGGGAAAATTCTCAGTATAGAACACATCCACTTAACCAAAGCATCACTTAAAGATCAAAAGAGATAGTCAAAGCCTCACCTCTGGGGCAAGAATGTGCTGTGGTACCGAAAATAGCTGATAAATTTGCATGTGCAGCCACTCGCTGCCTGTTTTTTTTCTGAATATCTGCGCATCGAATTGTACCTTAGCAAGACTTGGAAAGTCTGTGTGAAGGGCAGGCCAGATTACCACCCCACACTGAAAGAGCCTGAATAAACAAGCATTCCAGTGAGAAAACAACACATATTTATCAATATCTCTATGCATGTACTTTATGAGTAATTTGATTACACAATTATGCAGTTCAATACAACATAGCAGCAATTGAAGATGCATTTAAATTGTTCTGGATAATGAGCAACATTCAGTCAAATTGTATTTAAGATTAGACACCGCACAAGAAAACATAAAATACCTGAAAATACATCTCATCTATAAAAGAAATTCAATAGTAGTTCTCCAAAATTTGCCAACAATACTAGAATGTTTTTATATTATCAGTAATGTGCTGTGAAGTTGAAAAAGCCTATAAAGGACAATAATAAAAAATTAATTTTGATGAATATTGCCAGAGGATGGACCTAATTGTCTTTTTGATCTTACTACAGAAATTGTTGTTCAAAATGCATGATTATATAAAGAAATACAAAAGCAGGCAGCTAAGAACTGTTGGTGGAAATCTATTAGATGTGTATTAATATTGAAATTTACATTGTTTATTTGGGCTTTATAATGTTACATTGGCTTTAGGATTTTGTAATTTCATATGTTTTAATTTTAAATATAATTCACTTTGCTAAGTTCTTCAACTAAAAACCTTGTTTTATTTTTTGGGAATGGTGACAAAATTGTTTAAGCATTAAAATTCATTCATGTCCCATGTGTGTACACCTCATATGATTTGGATTTTTCAGATTTTTTTTCGTTTATTCTTGGGTCAATTTTAACAATATGTGTTTCCTAGACTACCTTCCTATCTTTCGAATCTCATATTTTCTGTGTTCAAGTTCATTCTCCATCAATACCTATCTTTGCTCATGCTGTTTGTCCTTCACCTTCACCCCACCTTCAGTTTTTTCAATGAAGCCAGACACCAGGGTCTAAGTTGTGGCACTGCCTTTCCCTTGCCTGCTCTTACCTTGCAAACCAAAAGACCCGTGTGTATAACTGCATGCTTGATTAACACAGAGCCTTGGCCAGAGTCCTGCATTCATTTCCCCTGATGTGTCTTTGCTTTGACATTTGTGTTAGTTTTCAGGGTTTCTCAAACGGTCTCCTTGATTTTAATTTGCTTCTCGTTCGGTCTCTGTGAGTGACTAAACTGCACCTTCTTCTTCCCTGGGAGAGGAAACCTGGCTTAATTATTTCTAAATGGACTGCATCTTTCCTAATTAAACTAATTAATTTCTCAAACACATTTACAGGGTGCTGAAACATATGCCTAGAAGTTCAGTCAGCGGTTGAATGGCCATAATTCTTAGAACCTATTCTGTATTTTTTTAAAAGAATAAAACAAAACCATTGAATTTGGAGAAAAATGGTCTGAGGTGAATTCTGGACTCATCACTTACCTGCCTACCTGTGATTTGAAAGGAAATGTGCATCTCTGAGATTTGATTTCTTCCCTGGAAAATTCTTCTATACCTACTTGGATTATCACAGGTACCATAAAAATTGACGAGGGAGGGAAATGTTTAAAAATTTAATGTATTATAACAACAATACTTTTTATCACTAGGAAATATCAAATTGAATCATAAACCCAAGCAAGTATTTTTTTAAAAAATAAGCATAGTTCCAGAAAAATCAACTATAAACACTAATTTCCTAGCACCCAATCAACAAAAGCTACCATTTATATTTCTGATGTATCCTGACCTCAATATATTCTTTTTTTTCTGAAAAATTTTGCAAGTCTTCTCCCAATACCAAACAATGTGAGTTGAGGTTCTGATTAGACTTATAGATTTCAGCGTCATATTTAATAAGTGGTAAGACATAAGCCTAAGCCTACAACTATACACTTGCTTCTTCATGTGTAAATTTGGACACTCTTCCCAGCTGTAGGCTATAACAAGCCATATATCCAGTCCTAGAGAATAAACTCCACTCAGTTTGGTGACAGTGGGACCCAGGTATGTATGGGGTTTATTTTGCATTGGTTTTCAATGTCCTGGCATTCAATGTCAAGTTTTGTTTTGTTTCATTTTTTAAATTTAGTAATGGTAAATTCTGGTGAATAGCAATAGCTATGTTACTTTCAAAATATGTTTGGAGCTAGGCATTTTAAGAAATTAACAA
This sequence comes from Microtus pennsylvanicus, assembly GCF_037038515.1. Lineage (NCBI taxonomy): Eukaryota > Metazoa > Chordata > Mammalia > Rodentia > Cricetidae > Microtus > Microtus pennsylvanicus. The sequence goes on along the minus strand of NC_134590.1, from coordinate 52,867,451 downwards.
AATTTCCATGTTTTAGATTTAAAATAATGGCATGTGGCCCCAGTGTATAAGACATTGCAAATACTAAATATGTTAAGTACTTACATTAGGATGGCCTTACTTCAGTATAGAAAAATTATGTCCATTTTTTGTTATAGTTTTTTAAATTTTCTGAAATTAAAGTCATCTTTTTACTGATTTTAGAGTAGATATTAATTGAATAACACTAACTATCCAAAAGCATGAAGAGACACAATGTTTATCATATGTGCTAGTAGCATTGTGATTCTAGATGGAATTTTCCAGATATACAAGAAGGTACATGTTCACTCCTATTTTCTATGTGAAATTATATATCTATCTATACATACATATATATGTATATATATGCTTTTTATGTGAGACATTTAATTTTTTCTATTTCCTATTTTTCTGTGTTCTACTTATAGAAATTTTGACAAGAAAAATATTCTGAGGCATCAGTTTCACATAAAAAGATTCAGAACAACAAATTGCTGACTGGAAGAATGCATTTGTAAAATGACTGATGGACAAATGCCTAGAATCAACAATATTCAGAAAGTTCCTTTAGATGCATAATGAAAAGACAAACACTCAAATGAAAAATGGATTTTAGAAGACCGAGCATGGATAAATCAAATGCGAAAATACAGCTAGCTAAAAATAGTATAAAGAAAGGTTCAACATCCACAGTAAGTGGAAAATGCAGCTCAGGATAAAAATGTGATTTCATAGCCAATTGATTGACAAGGAGAGCTTTGAACAAATTTTATGATGAACAAAATTTTAACAGTTTGATTAAAACCAAATTTTAAAGATGAGAATCAAAGAATATTTCCTTTTTCTTTTATGTTCTTGAGCTTGAACCCAGGAACTTGCACATGAAAGGGTAGAGATGTACAGCTAACTATGAAGATACTTCCTTCTTATGCATAGTCATTAAGGAAAACACTTCAGGAAACAACAATTTTAGCAAAATGACAGGGTACAAAATACACATAAAACCCAGTAGCTTTTCTATAGATTAACAACAAACACACTGACGAGATCATAGACCCACACCATTTACAACAGCATCAAAGACAAGAGAATATCTTGGAATAAACCTAACAAAGGAGGTAGAAGACCTCTACAATGAAAATTACAAATGACTGAAGAAAAAGATTGAGATCCTAGGAAATGAAAAGCCATTCTGTTTTAATGGATCAGGAGAACTAATCTTCTAAAAATTAGCATCTTGAGCTGGGTGGTGGTGGTGCATACCTTAAATCCCAGCACTCAGGAGGCAGAGGCAGGTGGATCTCTGTGAGTCTGAGGTCAGCCTGCTCTACAAGAGCTAGTTCTAGGCCAGGTTCTAAAGCTACAACGAAACCCTGCCTCGAAAAACCAAATAAATAAATAAATAAATAAATAAATAAATAAATGCTGTCTTGCTAAAAGAACTGTACAGAATCAATTTAATCCCAATCAAAATACCCACAGTCCTTCACAGAAAACAATTCTAAAATGCATATGGAACAAGGAAGGATCCCAGATAACTAATCCTGAGAAAAAATAAGGATTCTAAGGAAATTGCTGCTCCATACTAGAAGAAATATAGCTGTAGTAATAGAGAAATATGGTACAAGTACAAAATTGAACATGTAGACCAGTGGAATACAGTAGAAAACCCAAATATGACTGCTCATAAATATAGCCATCCAATATTTGATAAAGAGGGAAAAGAAAAAAATATACACTCGAGAAAAGGTAGCCTAGATGTCTGAGGTCTACATCCAGAACAACCTCAAGACTGCTGGGTGAGATGATCAAACATCACAGGATACTCCAACCATGACTTGACCATAATTCTAAATTTTCTTTAGGTCACCATAATATTATCAGCACCCCAATTCAGCAGGAAGTAGCCTGAAAAACTATGCCCACATTCCCAAAAATATGGACTATGGATATTTCTTTGTTTAGAATGTTAGTTACAAGTTGTTATGGATAATGGTCAGGAAAAATGCTAAATAAAAAATATTAGATTAAGAGTTCTTGTCTTTGAAAAAAAAGGGGGTTTGCTGTGGGACAACGGTTTTACCCTGTAAACATTTATTTTTTTACTTGTTTAATAAAATGCTGATTGGCTGGTAGCCAGAAAGGAAATATAGGCAGGGTGATCATGCAGGAAGTAGAGGTGGGGCAATGAGGAAAATGATTCTGCAGTCTGCAGTTGTGACCCAGCGACAGAAGAAGCAAGACGTGACTGCCTCGCTGAATAAAGAAAAAAGCCACGTGGCTAACATAGACAAGAATAATGGGCTAATATAAGTTATAAGAGTTAATAAGAAGTCTGAGCTACTAGACCAATCAATTTATAACTAAAAAAAGGTAGCATATTCAGCAAATGGTGCTGGGAAAACTGGACGTCCACATGGAGAAGAAGGAAAGTAGACCCACCTCTATCACCCTGTACAAATTATATCCACGTATATCAAAGACCTCTGTTTGAAACTTAAAACACGGAAACTGCTAAGAAGAAAAATAGAGGCAATACTGTACAAAACACAGGTATAGAAAAGGACTTTCTGAACAGAATTCCATTTTCCTAGGAATTAAGGCTGACAATGGACAATCAGGATCTCATAAAACTATACAACTATGGAAACAAGCAAGTGAGTAAAAAAGAAATTCACAGAATGGAAGAGAATCTTTTCCAGCTATACAACTGATAGAGGATCCATATCCAGAACTGAAAAGAGTCAAGGGAACAAATCACCCAACTAAGAGAGTCCTAAACAACAAAAAATAAATAAAAGCTGCTGAGAAATACCTCAAAGTCTTCATCATCCTTAGCAACCAGGCAAATACAAATCAAAAGAACTTTGAGTTGTCATCTTATCTCAGTCAGAATGGCTTGGATCAACAAAGCAACTGACAGCAGAGGCTGGTGAGGCAGCACTGAAAGAAATCTTCACTTGCTATTGGTGGAAATCAAGTCTGTGCATCGAATTCCACTCTAGAAACCAGTATGAAAGATCAAAAGAAAGGAAGGAAGAGAGAGAGAGAGAGAGAGAGAGAGAGAGAGAGAGAGAGAGAGAGAGAGAGAATCTGTCACATAATCCAGCTGTATGACTCCTTGGCCATGCCCAAAGAACTCAGCTTGTTACTCCACAGATACTTGTCCAGCCTTGTTCATAGGCATCCTATTCACAACAGCCAGAAAGTGGGACCATACTTCAACTGACAGAGAGACAATGAAAATGTGTTAGGGATATGCAATGGAATACTATTCAACTGTAAAGAGTAATGAACTCATGAAATTTGCAGGTAAATGGATGGATGTAGAAAACATAATACTAAATGAGGTAACACAAGATCCAGAAAGAGAAACACCACCTGTTTGTTCTCACTCACCCATGGATCCTAGTTTTAAATCCTCAGGTGCGTGCATACAGCATGGAATAACCACACAAATCCAGAAATTACAAATAGACCTCAGGTATGTGTGTGGGGAAGAGGTAGATAGCAGGATACAGGTTATGTGCTGTAGGGAACAAAAAAGTGGAGCGGGAGATCTAACTGGTGATGAAAGAGGGAGTCAATACGGAAGGAGAAGAGACAAGGGTAAAATAACATCAAAACTCAAAGCCTCAAAGAATCATTTTATTTTTACCTAAAATTATATATAATATACATATACTAAAAGAATAGCTATACCACTTGGGCTTACAATGTTTCCAACAAGAAGCATAGACTAACGAAAACTCCAGTACTGGCCATGAGAAACCTTTCAAATGACTATTTGGGATAGTTCACATGACTCCCTAAATATTCTAAACTATCAACGTAGCCTTTGGTTGTTTCTCAGGAGAGTTTATGGTGAACCTCTATTGCAGAAGACATCTCCCATTTAAGACACAAGAGTCTGGTGATTCAAGCTGGATCTAGCCTCAGGCCTCTTTCTTTTCATCAAGCTTCCAGGGTACTAGAAAATACTATGCAAGCTTCCAATGAAGAAAAGCATTTAAATATTCCTACTAAATTGCAATGCCTATAAACCATGACAATGACCAGCATGGCAATCTATCCCTAAAGGTACAATATGTGGCATTGAAGGGGAAGCCCAGCCAATCACCTTGTTGTTGGTGGTAAACTAGCAATTGTCTAATTGGTTTTGAGGCCCATTCAATGTGAGAGAAATCTGGCCGGATGCTGGAAACCCAGCTAGCTTCCTAGAGCTAGTTGGGCCATGGACCTTAGAAAATAATTTATTATTACCACTTTACTAGTTCAGTGTAGTTTCTGACTACATTCTAAGTCTTATTTTTATACCCATGGATAAGTATAGCTACCATCTGTCATCAAAGAAGCCTTACTGTACAGAAAGTGGAGAACATCACAGAAAACCACAACTGGACACAGTGAAGAGATAATGTATTGTGAAGAGCCCAGCCTCAGTGAATTCATCTGCATCGCAACTCCTGCATCCACGGCTCAGAGAACACCACAGAAGAGAGGAAGGAAAGATTGTAAAAGCCAGAATACCAAATAGTCTGCTGGGAAACAGTTCTCCTAAAAGTGGGCGGCATAAACAATACTGGAACAATGGCAAACTCTGCAGACATGCTACTGTGGAAGATAGAAAGTTTGGTGTAATTGTACCTGTAGACAAAGAGATGAGCCCCCTTATTGGTTAACAAATGCAAAATGGTCAGCTTTGAAGCCATATACACATCACCAACAAAAATGGACCATCAGGTTCCATATGTGTGCACACGTATACATATGCATACACATACATACATACATGTCTATAACAAAAATAATAAAAAGAGGCTATCAACGTGAGAGGGATTGGAGGGAGGGTTCTTGGGAGGAGTGGGGAAGGAAAGGGGGGAAAGTGATGTAATTCTATTTTAAATATATTTAAAAGGAAAAAAAGCTGGCACACACCTTCAGGACGTAATTTGGTAACCTCTAACACAGGTGCAAATGTTTACTGCATCTTCCATCAATGTTCATCTCTCTTTTTTTCCATACTCAAGTGAAACTCATTCACATTTGTATCAAGAAATGCATATAACAATGTTCTGAGAAATACAATTTAGAGTAGCAAAATGTTGGGAATGAACCAAAATCTCATTGCAGAGTAAGCAGATAAACTGTGGTTTTGCACAGAACACAATTTTATATAGCAGCGAAAACGAGGGAAGTGCATTTATTTGTTATTCTGGGTGCAGTTGTGCTATACCACACCTCAGAACAAAAACCAGAGTTGGGAAAAGGGAATGGAAGCAATAACATAAATAAATAAAAGCTAAGTGAGATAAATAATCTGGGTCAGGCAAGTCTGCATCATAGTCAATTGACATTTTGTGCTACAAACACATTTTCAAAGATAAATTACTTCATTATATTTATTTTAATAAAGTAAGAAAATTTAACTTCACTTCAGAGGTCAATTTTAAAATCACGCACAGAATATATAAATATAAATTATGCCTAATGTGTATACCATATACCCATAAAATATATATACCAAATGCATATGGATTATGTATATGTGCTATACCTAAAACATACAGTATACATCTTTTATAAACACTGCTAACCTAAGCTGTCATTGTCTTCCCGCTGTTCCTTTAAGAAAGTCAGATCTACTTTATAAATGGTTTTCCCCAGGCTCCTCATAGCCTTTCTGTTGGACTCTCACATGCACCTGAGCCCTTCCTACCTGCAGTCTCACTCCTATGGTTATTATACATGCTCAGCCTGCCAAACCATCCCTCAGATATTATTAACATAGCTTCCCAGGATGCCCCCGAGCTTCCATATCCCAGCTCACACTAGTCCACTCTCCTCTCCTATACTGAAGCATTCCAGGCTCCTCATCTTCCATGCCTACTCCTTTCTATTCTCTTTATTCTCTCTTTCAAAGTCCTTATTATTCATTAAGAGCTAACTCTTTATGTTCAATAGAACATTTTAAAAAAACCCTCATTTTAAAAAAAAAAAATAGACCGACTGATATAATAGAAATGAGAGACGTGGTAACATACCAGAAGGAACATGGGAATCAAACAAAGCAGAGAGCTGATGGCCACATCAGCTAAATCTTTTATATGTGACTTTTGGTTCAATGTAGTCCTTCCCTCCCTATTTCGTTTCTTGCGGTCTTCACTGCCCTCTCATTTCTTTTGCATATCCATCTTGTTTCTCTTCTATTATAGGTGGGTTCTCCCACTGTGTACAGAAAGGTGTATGTACACCTCTTCAAATACTGCGTTCTTTGCCACAGACAGTTGATGGTTTATTTGTGTGCCCTCAAGGTTGAGGTTAGAGGGTGGCAGTTTGGGGGTAATGTGTAACGTTTTATGAGTAGTACCTAATGGAAGATCTTAGGTCCCTTGGGCATGAGGTTGTCTTCTTGGGGTGCCACAGTAGTTACCCAGGGAGGATTGTTACAAAAGGAGCAAGCCTACGCCCACTCATCTCCTTTCTGGTATTAAAATGTCATCAGTGAACTGGATAGACTTTTAGCAGTGAAGAGTGCATATTTGCTCTTGAAGAGGACATGAGTTCATATTCCAGAATGTACTCTGGGTGACTTAAACCTGCATGGAGCTCCAGCTCCATGGGATATGATGCCTCTGGCATCTCTGGGCACCAATGTGGGTGCATGCATGCACAGAGAGAGAGAAAGAGAGAGAGGATTAGATAAATCTTTAAAAAATGATGTCATTGGTCTGCTCCCACACTCGACCATTGCTATCTGTCATGAGGTGATACAGATAGGTGTAAACTGTACCAGAACCATGTCAGTTTGGACTTTGAACTTCTAGAACTGTCAGAACTCCAAGGCTTAGTTTCTAGGAAGTAGGCAAGCATGGGTTGTCTAATTTGAGACACAAAGAACAGAGTCCTCTTAGGGTTGTATCTCTTTGGAGAAAGTACGTGGTGTACTAAACAATGAATGTGATAACCATACACAAGATGATGCTACATAGTTTCTATAGTATCTAACACAATAGACTTGATTGACGGCAAATATTTTGCTGTTTAATTTGCATACTACTTATTTTTAATGGTCTTAATATTTTTTTAACATTTTTTTATTGATAAAAGAATAAAGAAAAAAAAACAAATTTCCACCTCCTCCCAGCCTCCCCTTTCCCTCCCCCTCCTCCCACTCTTCTCCCCCTCCTCCCACTCTTCTCCCCCTCCTCCCACCCCTCTCCCCTTCCCCCCACTCCTCTCCCCCTCTCTCTCCAGTCCAAAGAGCAGTCAGGGTTCCCTGCCCTGTGGTAAGTCCTAGGTCCTCCCCCCTCCGTCCATATCTAGGAAGGTGAACATCCAAACTGGCTAGGCTCCCACCAAGCCAGCAGATTGCGTAGGATCAAAACTGCGCGCCATTGTCCTTGGCGTCTCATCAGCCCTCATTGTTCGTCATGATCAGAGAGTTCAGTTTTATCCCATGCTTTTTTTGGTAATAGTCCAGCTGGCCTTGGTGAACTCCCAGTAGATCAGCTCCACTGTCTCCGTGGGTGGGTGCACCCCTCGTGGTCCCGACTTCTTTGCTCATGTTCTCCCTCCTTCTGCTCCTCATTGGGACCTTGGGAGCTCAGTCCAGTGCTCCAGTGTGGGTCTCTGTCTCTATCTCCATCCCTCGCCAGATGAAAGTTCTAAGATGATATGCAAGATATTCGTCAGTATTGCGCTAGGATGGGGTCATTTCAGGTTCCCTATCCTCAGCTGCCCAAGGAACTAACTGGGGACCTCAGCTTGGGCACCTGGGAGCCCCTCTAGGGTCAATTCTCCTGCCCACCCTAAAGTGGGTCCCTTAACTAAGGATTGTGGTTCCGTGCTCCCCTATCCAACCTTCCTTTATCCCGATCCTCCTATTTCCCCAAGTCCCCCCTCCTTCCCTTCTACCTTTTCTCTCCCCATCTCCCCTTACCCCCTTCCCACCCCACCCCCAAGATCCCACTTTTCTCCCCGGCAATTTTGTCTACTTCCCTTATCCAAGAGGATAACGATATGTTTTTCCTTGTGTTCACCTTCTTACTTAGCTTCTTTAGGTTCGCCAATTGTAGATTCTGTGACCCCTATTTATGGCTAGAAACCAATTATGAGTGAGTACATCCCATGTTCTTCTTTTTGGGTCTGGGATACCTCACTCAGGATAGTGTTTTCTATTTCCATCCATTTGCATGCAAAATTCGAGAAGTCATTGTTTTTTACCGCAGCATAGTACTCTAGTGTGTATATATTCCATACTTTCTTCATCCATTCTTCCATTGAGGGGCATCTAGGTTGTTTCCAGGTTCTGGCTATTACAAATAATACTGCTATGAACATAGTTGAACAAATGCTTTTGACATGTGATAGAGCATCTCTTGGGTAAATTCCCAAGAGTGGTATTGCTGGGTCCAGGGGTAGGTTGATCCCGAATTTCCTGAGAAACCGAAACACTGACTTCCACAGTGGTTGCACAAGATTGCATTCCCACCAGCAATGGATGAGGGTACCCCTTCCTCCACAGCCTCTCCAGCAAAGGCTATCCTTGTTGTTTTTGACTTTAGCCATTCTGACAGGTGTAAGATGGTATCTCAAAGTTGTTTTGATTTGCATTTCCCTGATTGCTAAGGAAATTGAGCACGACCTTAAGTATCTTTTGGCCATTTGAAGTTCTTCTGTTGAGAATTCTCTGTTCAGTTCAGTGCCCCATTTTTTAATTGGGTTAATTAGCATTTTAAAGTCTAGTTTCTTGAGTTCTCTATATATTTTGGAGATCAGACCTTTGTCTGTTGCGGGGTTGGTGAAGATCTTCTCCCAGTCAGTAGGTTCCCTTTGTGTCTTAGTGACAGTGTCCTTTGCTTTACAGAAGCTTCTCAGTTTTAGTAGGTCCCATTTATTCAATGTTGCCCTTAATGCCTGTGCTTCTGGGGTTATACCTAAGAAGCGATCACCTGTGCCCATCTGTTGTAGGGTATTTCCCACTTTCTCTTCTATCAGGTTCAGTGTTTTCGGGCTGATAATGAGGTCTTTAATCCATTTGGACTTGAGTTTTGTGCACGGTGATAGATATGGGTCTATTTTCATTCTTCTACAGGTTGACATCCTGTTGTGCCAGCACCATTTGTTGAAGATGCTTTCTTTCTTCCATTGTATACTTTTAGCTCCTTTATCGAAAATGAGGTGTTCATAGGTTTGTGGGGTAAAATCCGGGTCTTCTATACGATTCCATTGGTCGACTTCTCTGTTTTTATGCCAGTACCACCCTGTTTTCATTACTGTAGCTCTGTAATAGAGTTTGAAGTCAGGGATGGTAATGCCTCCAGAAGATCCTTTACTGTATAGGATTGTTTTGGCTATCCTGGGTTTTTTGTTTTTCCATATAAAGTTGATTATTGTCCTCTCCAGATCTGTAAAGAATTTTGATGGGATCTTGATGGGGATTGCATTGAATCTATAAATTGCCTTTGGTAGAATTGCCATTTTTACTATGTTGATCCTCCCAATCCAAGAGCAAGGGATGTCCATCCATTTTTTGGTATCCTCATCAATTTCTTTCTTCAATTCCTTAAAGTTCTTGTCAAATAGATCTTTCACTTCCTTGGTTAGGTTTACCCCAAGATATTTTATGCTGTTTGTGGCTATCGTGAATGGAGAAGCTTCTCTGATTTCCCTTTCTGCTTCCATATCCTTTGTGTATAAGAGGGCGACTGATTTTTTGGAGTTGATCTTGTATCCTGCCACATTACTAAAGCTGTTTATCAGCTGTAAAAGTTCTTTGGTGGAGTTTTGGGGGTCGCTTATGTACACTATCATATCATCTGCGAATAATGAAAGTTTAACTTCTTCCTTTCCAATTCGAATCCCCTTGATCCCATTATGTTGTCTTATTGCTATTGCTAGAACTTCCAGCACTATATTGAAGAGGTATGGCGAAAGTGGACAGCCTTGTCGTGTTCCTGAGTTAAGCGGGATGGCTTTGAGTTTCTCTCCGTTTAATTTGATGTTAGCTGTCGGCTTGCTGTATATAGCTTTTATTATATTTAGGTATGACCCTTGTATCCCTAATCTCTCCAAGACTTTTAACATAAATGGATGTTGAATTTTGTCGAATGCTTTTTCAGCATCTAATGAAATGATCATATGGTTTTTTTCTTTCAGTTTATTTATATGCTGGATTACATTGATAGATTTTCGTATGTTGAACCAGCCCTGCATCTCAGGAATGAAGCCTACTTGATCATAGTGGATAATTTTTCTAATGTGTTCTTGGATTCGGTTTGCCAGTATTTTGTTGAGGATTTTTGCATCGATATTCATGAGTGAGATCGGCCTGTAATTCTCTTTCCTGGTTGAGTCTTTGTGTGGTTTTGGTATCAGAGTAACTGTAGCTTCATAAAAGGAATTTGGTAATGACCCTTCTGTTTCTATATTGTGAAATACATTAAGGAGTATAGGTTTTAGGTCTTCTTGGAAGTTCTGGTAGAATTCCGCGTTGAAACCATCTGGTCCTGGGCTTTTTTTGGTAGGGAGGTTTTTGATAACCTCTTCTAATTCTTCGCGACTAACAGGTCTATTTAGATTGTTCACCTGGTCCTGATTTAACTTTGGTAAATGATATTTATCTAAGAAAGTATCCATTTCCTTTACATTTTCCAGTTTTGTGGCATATAGGCTTTTGTAGTAAGATCTAATGATTCTCTGAATTTCCTCTGTGTCTGTGGTTATGTCCCCCTTTTCATTTCTGATCTTATTGATTTGCAAATTCTCTCTCTGCCGTTTGATTAGTTTGGATAGGGGTTTGTCAATCTTGTTGATTTTCTCCAGGAACCAGCTTTTTGTTTCATTGATTCTTTGGATTGTTCTCTGTGTTTCTATTTTATTGATTTCAGCCCTCAGTTTGATTATTTCCAGTCTCCTACTCCTCCTAGGTGAGTCTGCTTCTTTTTTTTCTAGAGCTTTCAGGTGGGCTGTTAAGTCTCCAATGTGAGCTTTCTCTGTTTTCTTTAAGTGGGCACTTAGTGCTATGAACTTTCCTCTTAGGACTGATTTCATAGTGTCCCATAAGTTTGAGTATGTTGTTTCTTTATTTTCATTGAATTCCAGGAAGACTTTAATTTCTTTCTTTATTTCTTCCTTAATCCAGGTATGGTTCAGTAGTTGGCTGTTCAGTTTCCATGACTTTGTGGGCTTTCCGGGGGTAGCCTTGTTGTTGAATTCTAACTTTAATCCATGGTGATCTGATAAGACACAGGTGGTTAGTAATACTTTTTTGTAACTGTGGATGTTTGCTTTGTTACCGACTATGTGGTCGATTTTCGAGAAGGTTCCATGAGCTGCAGAGAAGAAGGTGTATTCTTTCCTATTTGGGTGGAATGTTCTATAGATGTCTGTTAAGTCCATTTGTTTCATTACCTCCATTAATTGTCTTATTTCTCTGCTAGGTTTCTGTCTGATTGACCTGTCCATTGGCGAGAGAGGAGTGTTGAAGTCTCCTACTATTAGTGTGTGCGGTTTGATGGCTGCCTTGAATTTTAGCAATGTTTCTTTTATGTACGTGGGTGCTTTTATATTAGGGGCATAGATGTTCAGGATTGAGACTTCATCCTGATGAACTGTTCCTGTTATGAATATAAAATGCCCCTCTCCATCTCTTCTGATTGATTTAAGTTTGAAGTCAACTTTGTTAGAGATTAGTATGGCCACACCTGCTTGTTTCTTAGGTCCATTTGCTTGATAGGCCTTTTCCCAACCCTTTACTCTGAGTAGGTGCCTGTCTTTGTGGTTGAGGTGTGTTTCTTGTAAACAGAAGAATGTTGGATCCTGTTTTCTTATCCAATCTCTTAGCCTGTGCCTTTTTATAGGTGAGTTGAGACCATTGACATTAAGTGATATTAATGACCAGTGGTTGTTAACTCGGTCATTTTTTTTTTAGTCGTAGAGTTTGTGTGTATCCCTTCTTTGGTTTGTGTTGATGAAGGGTCTCTAGATGCCTGAGTCATTATTGGACTCCTTGGTTAGTGATTTTCCTTCTATTACTTTCTGTAAGGCTGGATTTGTGGCTGCATATTGTTTAAATTTGTTTTTATCCTGGAAAATTTTATTTTCTCCGTTTATAGTGAACGAAAGCTTGGCTGGGTATAGTAATCTGGGCTTGCATCCATGGTCTCTCAGTTTCTGCAGTACATCTATCCAGGACCTTCTGGCTTTCATGGTTTCCATGGAAAAGTCAGGTGTAAGTCTGATAGGTTTACCTTTGTAAGTAATTTGGCCTTTTTCCTTTGCCGCTCTTAATATTTTTTCCTTATTCTGAATGCTTTGTGTTTTGATAATTATATGGCGAGGGGATGTTTTTTTTTGATCCAGCCTATTTGGTGTTCTGTATGCTTGTTGCACCTTCATAGGTATATCTTTCTTTAGGTTGGGAAAGTTTTCTTCTATAATTTTATTAAATATATTTTCTGGACCATTGAGCTGCACTTCTCCTTCTTCTACTCCTATTATTCTTAGGTTTGGTCTTTTTATTGTGTCCCATATTTCCTGAATGTTTTGTGATGAGAGTTTGTTGGACTTGCTGTTTTCTTTGATCATAGTGTTTATTTTCTCTATGGTATCTTCAGAATCTGAGAGTCTTTCTTCTATCTCTTGTACTCTGCTGGTTATGCTTGTTTCTGTAGTCTCTATTCGTTTACCTAGATTTTCCATGTCCAGCCGGCCCTCTGTTTGTGTTTTCTTCTTTGCCTCTATTTCAGTTTTCAAGTCTTGAACTGTTTCCATTATCTGTTTGATTGTTTTTCCTTGGTTTTCTAGGGTATCATTCACTGATTTATTCAATTCTTCAAACTTTCTGTTATATTTCTCATCCATTTCTATAAGGGCGTTTTTTACATGCTGTTTAAGGGCGTCAATCACTTTCATGAAGTCAATCTTTTCTCCTTCTTGATTAAGGTGTTCATGTCCTTCCGTTGTGAGGTCGCTGGTTTCTGGTGGCTTCATGTTGCTTTTCAGTTTGTTGGGCGAATTCTTGCCTTGGCGTCTGCCCATCTCTTCTTCCAAATACTCCCTTATGGATCTTCTTTTACCAGATCAGGTCTCCTTGCCTACCCAACGCGGCCTCCCCAATGTTGGCTCTCCTGGCACCAAGGGATCAGGTCTCCGTGCCCAACCCTGGCTCGTCCCAATGCTGATTCTCCCCAATGCTGGTTCTCCTGGGGCCGAGAGATCAGGCCTCCGTGCTGGTTGGGCAGCTCGCAGACAAAGCGCCTACCCTGCTGGGTGCAGGCAGGCCACAGAAACAAAGGAACTGCAGCCCGCCTGGACGCAAAAGATGGCGGGGGGGGGGGGGGGGGGGGGGGGCGAAGTGGGGGGGGCTCTGGACGGAAGCTGGGTGTGCCAGGAAGAAAGAGGCAGTAACCAGGGAATAGAGGTCCTGCAGAGAGCCCAAGAAAGACAGGAGGCCAGGGGACCCCCGAGATCCCCGTCCCTGGCTGGCGCCGTGGGCCAGAAACTCACCCCAACGCTGGTTCTCCTGGGGCCGAGAGATCAGGCCTCCGTGCTGGTTGGGCAGCTCGCAAACAAAGTGCCTACCCTCCTTGGTGCAGGCAGGCCACAGAAACAAAGGAAGTGCAGCCCGCCCGGGCACCCCGAGGACTGGGACCCAGCTCCCAATGCCACCCGCCACTGGTCTTAATATTTTGCTTGTTTTTTTTTCACCTGCTACCATTACTGTATCTCTGACCTAGAGGTCAAGAAGGTCAGTAAAGGTCAGAAGCCCAAGACCCTTACTGATGTTTTTAAAGGATTTCTTCTTTTGTTTTTTTTCTTGAAGGATTTCTTGTTCTCAATTCCAACCTTTAGATTATGTTTACTGTGGGACATTTCCATGTATGAATCTAAATCTCCCTCTAGCAGCCAAAACCATCTGTGATTGACAGTGAGCACTGCCTGCGCACTTACGCCAGGGTATGTTCTTTAGCATGACCTTGCTTGCAATAGTCTGAGTTCCTCTACAGTTCCTTACACTTCTTTCTACCTTGCATGAGATGTTCTGACCCTCTGCACACACAAGGCTAACTAGTTGCTGAGGAGCATTGGGTCTCCCTTTTTATAAGGTTATCCTACATTTTTATACTAGACCTGGCTTGAATAGAATACATAAAATTTTCTTCTGGCTGGCAGGATATTTCTTCACAGGATTATACAAGACTGGCCTCACAGTGGTTTCCATTCACTGGTATGTTTGACCTCCTGTATCCTGACTGACAACAATTCTTTCATGGGTCCATTTTTTTTTCTTTAAGCAAAAATACATTCTAAAACATATCATTTATAAGTACAAGAACCTCCAGAACGATGTTTGGACTGAGTCATGCACTCACTGTGGACAGCCATGCTTCCGCCATGTTCCTCCTTAAAAGATTCATCCCATCTCCTCTACTTTATACAGAGGCCATGCTCAACATTCTTCAACTTCTCCTCAAAATAATCTGATTCTGAACGATCACTTGACCCAAGGTCAGGGAAACAATAATAGGCTGAGGATTCGGGACAAAGAGTGGCAGATTCCTTAGCACTCCCCAGGAAAGGGAATGGAGGTAGTCCATCAAAGCTGCAATTGCTTCAGCAGAAGAGTTCACTGAAGATGGTGTTATGCCAGCTGTCAAAATGAGGCCCCATAACATTGGCAACTTCTCATCTCTTAAGATACCAGTTTCCATGCAAAGTATATTTATGGGACAGTATTTTAGCCTTTGAATTCCAATTTGTAGACCATAAGCCAAGATTTTTAATCACCAGAAAAGACAATTACAGGAACCCTCATCCTCCCAATTCGCAAGTATGGCTTCCACTAGTCCTACACAGGACACTGTCTAAAGGCCATCAGGTTTATCTGTCCCTGAACTTCCCACTTCCCTTAGCCCCTGAGCATCATCTCTACAGTAGAGTTGATTTGCCACATCACAGAGCTGATTTACAGGCCATGTGAGTCAGCCTGCAGACCTACAAATCAAGTGCCAGATTTACAAATCCTCAAAATATGTATAATAAATGCCAAATAAAAACTTTCAATTTACCAATCTTTATTTGTGGGAAATATAAATCAGCAATAAAGACGTAACACCGTCAGCTTTATTAAGATTAAGTTTCTAAATCCTGATTTTTTTCCTTTGCTTTATTTTTCCTTTCAAATTTGACCTTTTCTTTATGAGTATGCTTCTGATCTTAACAACAATAAAAATAACACCTTTGTTGCAACATAGAACCGAGGTTTGGCTGACAGAGATCCTGGTTATGTATTAAAGCTCACATAGCCATGGTTAGTCTTTGTGCTCAACTTGACTGGATTTGGAATCCCCTAGGAGACACACCTCCAGAGCAGGGGAATGTAAGTATTTCCAGAAAGAATTAACAGAGAGTTCAAGACTCTATCTGAATGGGCGTCCTAGACTGAATAAAAAAAAAAAAAGTTGAATGCTACACTTCATCACACTCTGCTGCCTGACTATGGACACAATAGGACCATTTGTCTCAACCTTCCAACACCATGCCTCCCCCCACATAATGAACTGTACCCTCAAACTGGAAACTGAGGAAGCCCTTTTGTTTCTTGAGTTGTTTTATGTTGAGTATTTTGCCATAGCACTGAGAGACGTATGTAAATAACATAATATTTTTAATTAGAGTATCAGTAGGACTTTTTCCAATTCCTGGCCACTGGTCCATTCATCAACCACATCTTAGAAACACACCTTAGATACAGGTGTGCTTAGCCAGATAGAGCATGAACATCCCTACCACGGTCCTTTACCTTTCTTGGTTTGTTGTGTAGTGACTTTCAATACTTTTCCTGGTTCAGCACGAGGCTTGACTTTAAAATGTATTTTCTTTGGAAAGAATTTTTCATATTGAGCTCAGAGGTCATTAAGAATACAACATCAGCATGGCATAAGGAAAGAATGTTAGAGGTACTGGGAAGTCTCGGGTGATCAGCAGCTCTGGCATAGTGCTAGTGAACAGCACATGCTTGGTTCTGAGACCCTGCTGCAAATCATGCACACATGACCCCCACATATACATATAATTAAAATAAATCCTTTAAAAACCTTAAAATGATGAGTATATTAGCATATTGTTACTGAGACCTCTATCAGCCAGTGACATCAACAAATACTATGAAAGGGAAAGAAAATGCAAGACAGTAAATGAGTTGAGGAGCTCAAATTAGGTCTCCCCCATGTTCATTCGAAGCCTCCCCCAGTGAAAGGCACACCATCTCAGTGCAGAGGGGTTGGGCAAAGCATCACATACGCTTCAAAATTAAAGCTCCTTGGATATGTTAATTGCAAAATATAATTTTCAGCTCATGAAACATAATGTACATAATCTTTCCCATTCAAAGATAATAATTTTATAGACTCCCTATTAAAAATGATGTTTACTAATTGTGAGAAAATGCCTCAGATGATACTATCACCATATACCCTAGCACAAACGAGAAGTTGTGCTGTTAGTATTAATTGACTGTCAGATTCAATGTGGGAAACGGCTGCTATGACTTTGGCATCAATATATATTTGGAATGTAACTGTGCCTGGCCGTAGGTGACTTTTCCAGACTGAAAGATGAGGTTTGATGTATATTTCCTTACCATTTAATAACTTCCTTCCCTTTAACAACTCCAAAGTAGATTATTTTATTTGCACAATACTATGTCAGGAATATAGTATTGTTGAGTAAGTACAGGTGAAAACATTGATTAAAAATGAGTTGGGAAGATGGATCAGCACTTACTCTTGCCTCACAAGTATGAGACTATAGTTTGGATCCCGCATACCAGGTAAATGTTTGGTGAACATGGTAGCATGCCTGTAGAAACCCAATCCTTAACATATGCATGAATGCACACACACACACACACACACACACACACACACGGAGGAGACAAGTCCATAGTGCAAGCTGCTAGTTAGACTACCCATGTCTGCAAGCTCTCTGATTGAGTGAGCCTGCCTCAGTGACTGATATAGAAGAGTAATCATGGATTATGCCCACCACTGACCTTGAGCCTGAACATGCTCATGCACACATATCTGTATATCCCCGTAGCTACTGGCCCACACATGTGCCCACCTACAAAACCTTGCACATATTTTACTACATGCAACACACACAATTCATCCCCCATGGCTTTTTCTTTCTTTGTGAGACAAGGACGAATGTATCCCCAGTTGTTCTCAAACTCCCTGTATAGCTGAGAATGACCTCAAATTTCTGCTACCCATTCAGTCATGCCCCAAGTGCTGTGATTGCAAACATGCCTCAGGGTTCTATGTATGCTATGGAGGCACTCTACCAGCTAAGCTATGTCCTGTACCCCTACATCTCTTTCTATATTACATCTGAGGCACTGAGCACAGATCTTGGACAAGTTCTTATGGGGATTACACATAAGCGTATTATCTGTGCTGGTCCAGCTTTGATTCTACCAGGGGGAAAACTGATTCATCAGTGAGTCATTTCACAAATAATTTCTGCAACAAATCAAGCTTTCAAATTTGTATGTGACTACATTTTTAAAAAAATTAACTAGAGGAGGTGATACTTTAGTTTTTGGAAATATCACTCCACTACCTGTGTCAATTTGCCATCTAAAGGAGAAAAGAGGTGATGGTGAAGTTTATTAGGTACCAATCTGTGGTCCAGTGGCCCATGCTTGAGCATGGTTTGCCAGGACTCTGTTCTACTGGACCAAGAAAATATATAACAAGGAGCTCTGCTTGGAAGAATCCATCATAATGGATGATTCCGTAAACAGACATGGTGCCCACAGAGTGGGGCTTGCTGGAAATACGGTTTTATAGTAGTTGTGCCAACTAAAATGACTGTTATGGTTTTGAGAAAGGAGAGAGCAAACAGGTGTGATCCTGATTCCCACAAGAACAGCACACCCCCACAGGAGGTGTCTTGTGCTGAGCATAAGCACTGAGACAGGAACTCGCTCTCTTTTGGCAGGGCTCACAGTTGCAGGAGTCCCCAGGCACAACAGAAAACCAGCTCACAGAGCAAAGGGCAGAAGAACAAAGAGCTTTGCAGAGTTTCAAGCAGTGGCTTGATGATGGGTGTGGACATCTATCTGGTAAGGAAGAAAATAACAAAAAGACACAGATCATGGGAGATGTGTTTATTATGAAGAATTCAGGGAGTCAAATCAATCAGTGAGGGTGAGGGACCCTAGACAGGTAAACTCGGGCATATTGAAATGACCTGATGCCCTGTTGTGTTTGAATTAAGTCCCAAGGACTCTTGTTTCCAAAAAAGCACATGTATGGATCCTTGTCGGCATAACAGATTGTTTTAATATTTTTATTACATTCTGTTTATTTTGTGTGGGGGAAAAAGTGAGTGGGTATGGGCATACCATACCAAGCTGCATGTGTGGAGGTCAAAGGACAATCTATAGAAGTCAGTTCTCTGCTTCCAACCAAGTACATGTCCCAGGGGTTTGGCTCAGCACATCAGGCTTGGCAGCACATGCTTCTGATCCTGATCCATCTCCTTGGCCACATAATATTACCATCCTTTCTAAAGCATTTTAAAAATCATTATTTAATTGTCTCAGTTTTCCTTCCTGTTGTTTAAAAAAATTGAAATCTTCAAATTGAAGTTCAATGAAGACTATTTTTAGGACAAGGGCAAGTTAAAACACAAGTAAGTAAATTTATAGGAGATATAGAAGAAAGCATACTAGAGTAAAAGGCATAAAATCAGGAAGCTGATAATGGAAGCCAGGAGACACTGTGGAGTGGAGGGAGCCAGAAGCGGCAGGGTTAGACTCACAGGGCACTGTTGATGGTTTGTGCTTTGCTTACAGAGTTCACTCAAGCAGCAGAGAAGACAGTCTGGACCAGGGGAGGACAAAGATGGAGCCCTGAGCCAGGAGACCAGAGAGAGTCCAGGATGAAACTAGGAACACCAATTGGCAGCAGTGCCACTGTTGACAGAGACTGGGGGACAGATGCAAATGAGTTTTTGCTGCTTCCTGTCAAAGCCACGCATGGCAAACAGGCAGGAAATGAGGCGAGATGGCTTTTTCCCAGGTTGTTATCATTTATGCTTCCTTGTCCAATTACTGACATTAGAATCATAATGCTGTGTGATGGTGGTGTTTTCCCCCAGTGCCCGGAAGCTGCCTTTCTAAGTGCTCATAAACATCTTTGGGAATGAGCGAACCACAGAGTATGAAATGCACTTCCTGAGTCTGTCATTACAGCATCTGGCCTTGACTGCCAGCCACTTACAACTGGCCACATGCAAAGAAATGACACTTTGAAGTTGATGGCTGCCATCAAGTATCAAACAGGAGCTAATTCGTACCAGGTAGGTTGATGGTCTTTTAATGTCACTCTTTTTGATGACCTGGACAAACCAAGATTCAATCCTTCCAGCAAAGATGACCAGTGGGGAGTATTAGAGGTTCATGGAGAGGAAAAAGAGAACAGCAGCATTCAAGTCCTACCAACATCTATCTTTATTATTGTTTCCTTTGGGCTCCCAACTTTTCTCAAAAGAACGGCTTTGCCTTTTGCCTCCCAGTTGCATCCACATCGTTCCGCTGTTAATTCACATTCTGCTCTCACAGCCACAGTGAGTGGCTCTCAAGTAGGCAGCAGTACAAGGCTGGACAAGGAGACTGAGTCCAAGTATGTGTCTTAAGACTATTCAACCAGGAAGCATTGTGTATGGTGTTTAGATGCAAGCCTGAAAAGCCTCAGGAGTCTCCCCACGGAGTGAGATCAAGCCCTCCCCGGAGAAAATGGAGTCTACATCCTGCTGGCACCCACTGGACCCTCGGATCTGGTCTCCCTGCCTTGAATTTCCAGTTTTGTGACAGAACACCCTCTCCCACTTTCCTCTGAAGGCAATTTTAAGTGAGTCTCCCTCACCTGTATAATTCATCACCCAGTGAAGCCCAGCTGGGAAGTCCAAAGCTAATTGGGATGGGATGAGCGTGTCGCTGTTGAAAGGAAACAATAACAGACATCATGGCCCTTATTTTAATCCAGTCCTGTAAATGTTGACTGCAGATTTGCAGTGTGAAATGAAGTGTGCTGAGCAATGGTGCACAGGAGAATAGGGATACGGGGAGTTAGAAAAACAGGGACTTGCGAGGTAGCTCGGTTGACCGAGTGCTTGCCTAATATACTCAAAGCCTTGAGCACAATACTCAGTAAAAAAAAGGGGGGGGGAGTAGGAGGTGAAGAGGTGGTGGTGGTGTTGCAGGAGGAGGAGAAAGGGGAAGGAAGGAAATATCTTTAAGATGATTGCAACCCATCAAGCCAGAACGAGCAGTTATCACACCGCTGTTTAACTGTGTTCTACCCAAACCCACTCCC
This sequence comes from Microtus pennsylvanicus, assembly GCF_037038515.1. Classification (NCBI taxonomy): domain Eukaryota; kingdom Metazoa; phylum Chordata; class Mammalia; order Rodentia; family Cricetidae; genus Microtus; species Microtus pennsylvanicus. The sequence goes on along the minus strand of NC_134590.1, from coordinate 52,847,058 downwards.
TTGCCACTCCCCTCTCTACCCCTGTTGATCTCTCTAACACCAACAAAGAGCTTGAAGGTATCAGCCAAGGCTCTCTCAATAGCTTTGTCACTGTGTAGTCCATGTCTGGGCACAATTAGGCCTCAGGAAATTATTTTTGTAAGTGTATATGGAAAAACAGACCCGGAAACTGTATGGTGGGAAGCAGACTGAGTGATGAAGCATAAAGCCCACCCTGTAGACCTCCCTCTTCCTGTGTCCTCTTTGCCACCCTGTGCTGGCCTACTGGGAACTGGCTGTTAGAGAGATGCATAAATTGAGTGTTGCTTGAAAGGCTTAGAAAGATAGAAGGGAGGGAAGGAAAGAAAAGAGGGAGGGAGGGAAGAAATATTGGCTGCTTCTTGGAGTTTGTTGGCATGGAAACACAATATACCTCTCTCTGAGCAAAGATTCCAGCATACTGCAATATTACTGTGTGCCAGTTTCATGAAATAAGCACTGGGTAGGGATCTCAAAGTACTACCAAGGAAAGACAAGCTGAACGGAGCCTGGGTAAAAAGTTGCACAGGCATCCCCTGGAAATTCAGAGAGAAGCATCCGGGCTGCATTTTGAAGTCCTGAAGCTGTGTCCCAGCTCAGCAGAGCTAGTGGGAGGGAGGGTCTTCCCTCTTTCCGGCTCAGCCAGCAGAAATCAGGTCATCTGCAGAGCTAGCCTTTTCTTCTCCGGAGTACTAAGACATGTAAGCCAGTTGTTACTTTTGCCTGTGCTGAGGCCTCTTCTCCCTCCTGTCTCCTAAATGCAACAAGAAGGTGTATAAACACAGTGAGAATTTAGCACGCAGAACATTAGTACGGCAGGCCCTTCTTGCTTTTAGCCTAGTGTGGTAAAGGAGCACTTTGTTTGGAAATAGGATCTTCCATCCCAGGCAGGGAGGTGCCAGGGGAGGCTGAGAAGCAGGCAGTACTACGATGTGACACAAGGCTTTCTGAGAAGCCACCTTTGAGATAATATCAGCATGAACCCCCAAACAAGCAACCCAGGAAACAAACATTTTTATTTTTACCAGTATCTGCAGAAGCACCAAGGGATCTTTCAGGAGTGAGCTCTCGTCTGTCTTTAATCATTGCACCACCGAGATCACCACTTCAGACCTGCGTTCAGCCTCCTCAACTTTCTCCTCAGGGGTGAGTTGCCGAAAGCATCACAGGAGAGGCAGAAATAGCTATTCACAGAGAAGCCATAACCATCCTCCCTCACACAGTCCAGGCGAGAGGTAGGTCAATCAATAACAGCATGAAACATTTAAATTGAGGGAAAAATATTTTAAAGCTGTTTCTTTGTTGCTTGTAGCCTAACATGGTGCGATGCTGCTTAGGAATGAGATCTAGATTTGTAATGGTTCTTACTCTCTGTTTCAAACCCTAGTCAAACCCTGAGCCCTTAGAACCTTGGCACCCTCAACCACAGTGAAGTCCATCTTTACTTCATCAAAGCTATCCGCCATTATGGTCTCACTTTGGTTCCCCAAACTATTCTATTCTCTGGCAGATACTGCTCTGTACCAATGCAAAAATTCCCCTGCCCTGGTGAACCTTAACAACCTTCATCAGTCTTCGGATTCACCAATCACCCATTAGCTCTCTTTATCTCTCCTCCTCTACCCTAGATGACTCTTGTGTGTATTTGTCTTGTTTTGACTACCTTCATCTGTACTTAAGCTCACCTGTCGGCCCATTATTTTCCTCGGCCATGGTCACTCACCCTCTCCAGCTCAACTCAATGGTTTTTCAGCTTGGCAGTGGTGAGATAGCAACATGCATTTAGTGAGGTGCGCATCTACACGCAGCATTCTTCACCTTGGGTCTCATGCTCATCATATGAGATGTGTGACATTTTATTTCAAATAAGCTTGCCTTCCATGACATCACCCCATGGAAGGCGAATGTAAATAGTCTTACACACTTAAGAAAAATAGGCTAAGATATAGTGTGCAGTAGGTTAGATATACTATGTATTCCGACTAACACTTTCAACTCTGACAGTATATTATCAATACATAACCCCATCGTACGATGAGGAGTGCGTGCATTCAGGACTCCTTTGTATTACTGATAGCTTGTGTCTTTTAAAGTCATTGCCTAGCATTGCCATCTAATTCTGCTAAGACTCTTTCAGAAACGGTGAGATTTTTTTTTCCCCAGATGCATGAAATACATGGCTTATGAAAGTGGCGGTACACCTAAGTACCAGAACCCAGGGGCATACTCTGGTTCCTGCCTTCAGTACTGTGACAGCTACCATCCAGTATCACAATGAAGTGTGTCTGATTGAACCACACACACCATACTTTTACACTTGTGGTGTTTCAGGCCGTCAGTCCCACAAGGAAGGATTCTTGTCACAAAAGAACCCGAAACTCAGGAAACCCCAGTGAGTAGGCCCAGCCGTCCAGCCTGCCACTGTCAGAGCAAGGACCCAGCATAGAGGTCTTCTAACTTTGTCCGGCTTTCATGTCAGAAACAGCCGCATTTGGATTCTCATGCTATCAAAGTCACATGTGCTTCTTTGTCATGGACTTGGCGTTTGTAAAAGGAAAGGAAAGTTGGGCTTCGATATTTTCAGTTGGAGGAACTGTCTGAAAGTCTGCGCGGAATGATGAAGGTCTGCGTTCCTCTTCAAGTTCCTCCTTTTACTTCTAACGTCGAAAGGAAAATAGGTCAGACATTGAAGTTTTCTGCCTCGGCCACATTCCCCCTAATCTCAGGCCTCTTTTTCCTGCAGAGCATATTTTGCTCCCTTGAGCTAAGGCATGGGAAATGTGAGGCGCTCTGTTATGCAAATCACAGGAGGAAAGAGCAAGCTGGTAGAGGGGTGGAGTCTTCCCTGCTGAAGAGTTTTGAATTATTGCGTTTTAAGGTAAGTAGAAAGACCAAGCATTGACCTACTGTGACCTCCACAGCAGATAGAAGATTCTTAAGGAATTGTGCTATAGAGGAGGAAACACAGAAAGGAAATGGAGATAGCATGGACTAAAGACAGACTGCACAGGAGTTAAAGCCTTGCCTTCTGGTCCAACACTGCCTTTGTTCAACTCACAGCCCCACATCCTAGCCTTGTCCCAGTTTACTGACCTCTACAAAAAAAAATACCAGTAGAAATAGCCCCTACCTCAGCCTGTGTGTGCAGCCTGTTACAAACACCTGCATACACATTAAATGAGCCATGATAAGCAAGAGATGTGTTTTGTGAGCTTTTTTTTGTGTCTTGGCCATTTCCTGCGTGGATAAATTAGGTGACTCCTCTTCCCCAGTGCAGCATCTCATTGGGGCTGAAGGAGGAGCGAAGAACATCGCATAAAATGCACTGGAAATGAAGAAGAGGAAAAGGGGGCAGCTGAAACACATGGAGAATGGGTGTAGTTTAGATCACTGGAAACTGAGCCAACACATGTCAACTCAAGACTGAGTGCATCTTGCACTGCTCTCCTGTCTTTCACTCCACTGTTAGGATGATGAAGGAACTTTCTCTGTAGATAGTACCCTCAACCCCTATTAAAAAGAGCATCTCTGGGGCTGGCTCAGTGGGTAAAGTGATTGCCACACAAGGAGAAGAACTAATTTCTGCCAACTAGTATGCACATGGAAGTTGGGTCCAGCAACAAGCTTCTACAATCTTAGCATTGGGTTAAGAGAGTAGAGACAAGGGAATCCCTGGAGCTCCCTGGCCACCAGCTAAGCCGGTAAGTAAGCTCCAGATTCAGTGAGAGACTCAGTTTCAAATAATAAGGTGGAGAGTGACCAGGAAAAACCCCTGATGTCAATATTGGGATTGTAAACATGTACTCACACAGACGCACATGCATGCTCACCCATGTGCAAACATGTACATATACCACATACAAACCTGTATGCACACCAAAGAAAGAAAAATGATCTCACTGGCTCAATCAATCAACATAGCTGGGAAAGCTATTACTGAGCCAAGTGACCACACGGGTGTTTGCCAGTTTATAAACCAGCTGCCAGTGGGTCAGGTGCCTACTCTGATCAATGACTGAGGTTTGGTAGGGGAGGATTCCAGAGTCTGCTCAGTCAGGGTAGAGTAGGACGGGCATACAGAGTGATTTCCAGCTAAGATTTGGAGTTAATTCATTGACTCTTACACAGCCCAGTGAAGTAAGTACGATTCCATGTTTCAACGTTCATCCATCTAGGCATAGTTATTTTCAAGACCGTTTTCAGCCATCGGGTCCAATGATAAGCAAGACTGAAGGCCAAGCTTTCTCTTGAATGGAAGCTTAAGAAAAATTAGAATTCTCTCAGGGATTTTAATGCTGAAGTGTTTTCATTTCACTAATTCTGAAATAATACTGATAAATTGTAGTAATAAGAACGGCGGGGCTGCGTCCCCAACACCCCAGCCGCCTGCTCGGCTAGCTTTTGCCCCAAAATGACAACACACAAACTGTATTCATTTAATCACTGCTTGGCTCATTTCTACCTAGCCTTTTCTAGGCTAACTCTTGTACCTGGACTAGCCCATTTCTAATATTCTATGTAGCACAGCTAGGGGTGCGTACGGGGAAGATTCTAGCCTAGGTCCATCCTGGGTTGGAACTTCATTGTGTGTGTCTGCCCAGGAGCCGGGAGCATGGCGTCTCTGCTGAGGCGTCTGCTCCCGAGAGGAGAGCTGTCGAGTCTGACCTCACTTCCTCTTCCTCCCGGCATTCTGTTCTGTTTACTCCACCTACCTATGTCCTAACCAATAAAATGGGCCAAGGCAGTTCCTTTATTAGCCAATGACCTTCCTCCATCAATAAATATTTTGTAGAAATGTTTGTGACACTTTGAATGTTACCCATTGTTATTGATTTTATTATCACGTGTCTAATGAAGGAAATGCAAGCACCCTCATGCAAAAGGACAGTGACATTTAGCAGAAAGGCAGGGAGTGCAAAATGGCATTTCCCAGATGTCTTTTCCCAAATTTGTTGTACACTAAGATCACCTGGGATGCTTGCTTTATATAGATGTTTCCTGAGGTCTGATTTACATGCCACAGAATCTCATGACTTTTATGTCTGTGATTCAATATTCGGTAAATGTATATTTACAGAATAAATGCAATAAATTCAAAAATCTCATATGTTTGCAATATATGTAAACATTCTCACAATCCAGCTGTGACATGGATATCACCCTGGAAATTCTCCCTCCCACTAGTAAAGCTTGCAATTTTGGTTTTAATTTTCAACCATTTTATTCTCAAATTAAAACATAAGCTATTGGTAACTGTACAGTCTGTTTTTCTGTAAATTTATCAATGAATTCATACATTTATCAACTATCTTATTCTATTCCAGACACTCAAACAAAACTGTTATATAAAGTTTGTAGTTTATAAGCAACAAACTTTTTCTCATAATTCTGAATGCAAGGAAGTTCAAATCAAGATTTGGTGCTATTGAAGGCTTGTTCTTTGCAAGTGATGCTCGTCACTGTGTGTCCATCAGAAGAGGTAAGGAAGTTCTCCTGCATCTCATTTATGAGGGCACTAATCCCAGTCAAAAGGGCTTCGTCCTCACGGCCTAATCATTGCAAAGATTACACTTACTAATCATATTGTAAAGATTCCCATTGACTTGTAGTTTACGATTTCAACATATGAATGAAGATGGTGTCACAGAACTTTAGACTACAGTAATACAGGAAATATTATTTAGCACAAAAATAACTCTCCACATGCCAGATTTGTATTTTAAAATGAATGGAATCAAAGTATACATGGCCTTCCTTCATTTCTATTGACTATTCCTTACTTCAGTCAAGAATGCAACATGGTAGAAAATTCATGACTCAAACAACCTAAATATGTGCAAAATATATAAAAATCATAATATGTCTATATAATAGTGTCCTATCCAACAATGAAAACAGACTAAGTGTATATATAAATGTATAAATAAGTTTTAAAATTATTTTCTCAAGTAACTAAATGTAATTATTTAAGATTATACGTTTATATTTCAGTGAAGACAAACTTCTGTAAAAAAAATAGAATTTTGAGTGATAATAAAGCAGGTTATTGGTTGACTCTTGGGACCAAGGTTGGTGGGACAATAAACAGGAATGGGTAATAGTGACAACCTAAAATTTTAAGTTTAATTAAATAATACATGTTCATGTGTTCATGTGTACTATTATATATTAATATACCCAAAATAAAATATACAAAATATAAAAATATTATGTCATGCCTTTTTTGATGTCGTTTTTCATTTCTCATTTTCTTGTAATGTCTCTACTACTCCAGAATATAAAGATAACATAATTCATTTTGTCCTCATTCCCCCTTTGGTAAAAGTACAAATCATTTATAATTTTGCAGTCTCCATAGTTGACAGCAACATTCTTGAACCACTACCACAGCCACCTGCATCTGTGCATGGCTCCTGAAGTTTCAACTCTTGGTGGAAATATCTTTTCAACCAGCCATCCAAACACCCTCCCTCCTTTCTAAATAAAGACTTATTTATGGATTGAGGTATGTTGACAGAGGTTTCTGTCCAGCCTTGTCCCAAAGAAATACACAGAGGCTTACATTAATTATAAACTGGTTGGCCTATTAGCTCAGGCTTAGTATTAATTAATTCTTACATCATACATGAACCCATAATTCTTATCTGTATAGCCACATGGCTTGCTACCTTTTGTCAATGAGGTATTCTCATCTTGCATCCCCTGCATCTGGGTGATAACTGTAGACTGAGCCTTTCCTCTTTCCAGAATTCTGTTCTGGTTGTCCCACCTATACTTCCTGCCTGACTACTAGCCAATCAGCATTTTATTAAGCCAATACAAGTGACAAATCTTTACAGAGTACAAGATCATTGTCCCACAGTAGAGTCAGAACCAGGAATCTGTAATTTTGCCATGCACCTGCCCTGGAGATTCAGATCCAGTCATCCTAGCATCACTGGCAATCATCAATATCTAGTATTTTAAAGGAAAACAATAATGACTGAGGAATATATGGGTTACGTTCTAGTTCTGTCACTGAAGACGCAATGAACACCACTAATTCCTCTCCATGCCATACACTCATTTATACATTCCTATTCATGTCTATACACATATTAATTCACTACTGAACAAACAACTAATAAACATCTTTTTTATGTGCTGAGAATAATTGTCATTCAATGCACGTAGCAAAGAAAAAACCATATAAGTACAACAGAATATCCTAGATTTCACATCGGAAGACCAGTACACTGCTCATTCAGTACAGAAAGAGGATGAGGAAATGCTGAAGTATTATGGAAATAGGCACACTTAAGTGAATCTAGAATAAGGAGTAGATTTTGAGCTTTTGATCATAGGTGACTCATGAGAGAAAACAAGGAGAGCAATGTCTGAGCTGCAGCATGCATCTCATGAGTTTCTATTATGCAAGGTGGCTGGAGGGAGGCATGATTATGGTAGACTTGCAAAATATGACAGAGGTCTTTCGAAGAGTTGTATCAAAGTGTACCATGATGAACTCATATCCTAGCAAACAAAGTCTTGGGGCTGGAATGCAGAGGAAGATAAATAAAGAGACATGAATGGAAGATCAGAGTGTGAAATTAGTGTGTAGACTTGCCTTCCTGCCCTCACTCAGAGGGTGAGAACCATTACAAAGCCAAGTGGGACCTCTGGGGTCTTTTTGACTTGCTCAGGTAATGGCCAGATTGTTCATGGCCTTGTTTTGTTTAATCTAAGTCCACTATTGGGAGGTCTTCCTGAAATTTCAAATTCTTGCTTAGTAGACAGGTGTACTGATTAATGTATGTGTCAGTTTGCCAGGCCACAGTACTCATTTACTCTAGCTTTATTCCAGGGATATTTCTGTGTGTTTCATATGAAAATAACATTTAGATGAATGAACTTGAATCAGAATACCCCCTTTAATGTACAAAAACCTTATCCCATCAGTTGGAGGCTGAATGAAATGAAGATTGGCCTTTCCCTAGGAAGACAACAAGGATCAAATTTTCCAGCAGATAGAACTGGAGCATCTATTCTTCCACAAAAGTATCCAGCCTATAAGCCCATCCTACAAAACTGAAACTTCTCTAATTCATTAAGAGTTCTCTATCTCTGTGTTTCTGTCTCTGTCTCTGTCTTTCTGTATCTCTGTCTCTCTGTCTCTCTTTCTCTCTTGTGTGTGTGTCCGTGTGTGTCTGTGCATGTGTGCATGTGTGTATTAATATGAGGGCATGTGTGTCAAGACCACAGTGTTGACTGAGGTTTCTGTTCTGCCTGGTCCTACATCATTTAGTCTCAAAGAAATCACACAGAAAGTCTACATTAGTTATAAACTGATTGGACCCTTAGCTCAGGCTTCTTATTAACTCTTATAAGTTTAATTAACACATTATTCTTGTCTATGTTAGCTACGTGGCTTGGTACCTTATTTGGTGAGGCAGTCACATCTTGCTTCCTCTGTGTCTGGGTAATAACTGCAGCCTGCTCTTCCCTCTTCCCAGCATTCTCATCATCCCTCCTCTACTTTCTGCATGGTTGTCCCACCTTTACTTCCTGCGTTGTTACTGGCTAATGAGCATTTTATTAAAAATACAATTGACAGGGTACAAACCATTGTCCCACAGCACCACAGGTCAAGTGTAATTTTTGCATGGCATCCATGCTATGGTTTTAAAAAACATGAACTTTCATGAAGTTTCACTGAGTGGGCTAGGCTGGCTGACCAGCAAGCCCCAGAGATCTGCACATCTCTTCCATACTAGCGGTATCTTTATGTTTGCTTGCCTTTTAAAATGTTGTTCTGTGAATTTGAACTCAGTTCCTTATCCTTGTATGACAAACACTTTACTGATGAAGCTGCCTTGATAGTACCATTTAGATCCTTCCCCTGCTACCACTAATTAGTTCCATTTCTCTAGAGAACTGAGATGGCTGTATCAGAGAAGACAATCCAAGTCTTCAGCAGTTCTTCCTGGAGCTACAAGTAGCCCTAAGAACCTGGTGATAGTGCTTCTCATGACAGAAAGAATATATAGAGAAGGGCTCTTTTCTTCGTGGACCAAAGACCTTCATGTTCTCTGGTTGGAAACAGGAGTATTGAAGCAATCAATCCAATCCCAGCCAGGCCTGAACTTCTCAAGGATGTGGATGACAAATGAGTTGTCTGGAGACACCAACTTTTTCCCTGCAACAGATGTCTCCTCTGATTTCAACTGAGACTGGCTTGACTAGCACAGAGTGCTGCTTTGTCTATTTTGTTGTTTGTGATGATTATTGCATTTGTTTTTCCTGTTCAAATAACTAAAGAAGACACAATTTGTGTCTCAGAAGATGATATCCACTTAATGAAAGTCCTTCATATTTCCATCCCATAGAGCAAAGATAGTAATTATACTAACATTTTCTTTTCATAATGATCACTTTACAGTTTACCAAATCATACTGGGTTTAGCCAGCTCTTAGTCTCCATTGTGAAAACTGTAAACAGGATATATTATAATTGAGAATAATACTATGATAATTGTGCAACGGTGCCTTGAAGTGTTCAAAGGATTAAATAAGAATGTGTGTGTCAAATGCTTAGCAGCATACATGACATCCAATTGCTAGATCTTTCCCCTACATGGTCTCATAAGATTATTCCAATGGAATAATAAAGCTGTGACAGGTTAACTCTGTTACCTCAATGAAGACTTCAGGAGTGAAGTCCCTTCCTCTGGTCCATGAAGTTAATGAGCTAGAACTTGAATTCCAAACTTGTGACTACAGTGCTCTCATTAATGTGCACACTTGTGTTATAAGGCAAACCCTGGCATAAGAAATACTCATACAAAAAATATACATGCAGATTGAGGGATAAAAGTTGTGTCTTGCAGAAGTTTCTAGATGGCATATAAATAACAGAATTAGATGAAATTCAATGAAGGGGAAACTTCTTGATTTTGCTAAATTGCTCTATCAAATCTCTCCCCTCAGGGCTCAGGAAGCCCTGCAGAAGAGGAAGCAGAAAGAGTGTAAGAGCCAGAGGGGATGGAGGATATCAGAGAACATGGCTCCCAGAATCAACAGAATCAACACACATATGAATGCAGGCAGCATCTACAGGATGTGCATGTGTCTCCAATAAATGGGGTCCTCGAGTTGAAAGAAGTGAGCACATTGTCCCATCCCTAAACAGAAGATATGTTTAATTGATGCCTACTTGCAAGTTAAACTTTAGTTTCCTCCAAGGGATTCTCATTGGGATAACAAACTACTCTTAATGTTAGGTTACATGCCCAGCAGTAAATGGCCACAGACAATGAATATGCAATGCCAACTTTAGAGGTTTCTTGTCTCAAAATGTCATATCAGGACTTTTAAAAATACCTTATTACGCATACACACACACACACATGTCATAGAAGGTATATGTGTAACTCAGGTTAAACTATCTATGAAGAGCTCTCAAAATTCATAGAAATAAGGAATTCAATACTCCCATTAAAAACTGACAAAGAGTTGCACAATCATATGAGCAAAAAACATAAAAAAAGCAAATGGAAATTAAGAACTAACAATGACATTCAGTGCTGATTAGGGTGTGGAATAACTCTTACATACTGCTGTTGAAAATGCAAAGCAGCACAGTGAATTTGGAAGATAGTTTGGCACTTCTTTGTAAGACTAAACATATGCTTACTCTTGGAAATCGCAATCCCACTCCCAGGTATCTACCCCTGAGGAATGCAAGCTCATGTTTATAAAACAGTTGTATGCTAATATTTACAACAGCTTTGTTTGTAATAAACCAAGCTGTAAACAGCTCAAATGCCCTCAAACTCACAAGTGACTATGGAACAATCTATGCAAATGGCATATTTCGTAGCATTAAAAAATGACAAAAATGTGTTGACAATATGAGAGTTGGAAGTATCACAGATGCATTTGGCATATGAAAAGAACTAATAGGCGCTACATTGTATATGGTTTTATTTTTATAATATTCTGAGAGGAAGAAAACTAGATGCCAGGAAAAGTGAAGGAGGAAGGGCTGGCTACAAAGGGACATGGGAATTAGGGTTGGGGTTGGGCGGGGGAATGCAGTGATGAAATTGTCTCCTGTCTTGATGATATTGGTGGTTATATAACTGTATGTATTTGTCAAGATTTACAGAACTTAACAAAAATAGTGTTCTATAGGCATTTCCATGGGGAAAAAAAACTGTGTAAATTTGGTTTAAAATTTCCACAAAACAAATTCCAAGCTTTAACGGCAGCAAAGAAGCAACTGCACCGCAAAACACATGTGATAAATGCTGGCTGAGGGTAAGGATTACGAAACATGCCAGCAGTGTAAGTGAAGATGGGGAAGGGACGCTGGTGCTCCTTGACGAAGAAGGGCCAGGCAAGCTAACGACTGGAATCCAGTCATTGCAGCAACAGAAAAGCACATATTCCCCAGGGTCTCTTTGTTACTTTCTGGAAGCTGCTTGACAGAAACAATGAAAAAGACAACTGGATGTTTTCTTCTAATCTCTAAACAATTCTAGAATGCCAAACTCTTCATTATTGTAGAAGACAGAACCTACATCGGTCAGAGCAAACATACAGGTATTAATGTATGATTTAGAACCCAGTCCCAGAGTGGGTTTTACACCACAGCAATGGAAAGGGACTAAGGGAATGACAAGGGCCCTTTTACCTCTAGCTCTGGGACCTGCCTCCCACCACGGGCTCTCTACCAGAGCCTCAACGCCCTCCTTCCTCTGATTGGAGTTGGGGAGGTTAAGTAATTTCTCTTGCAGGTGCTATGATCAGGTGTTCTGGTTCTATATATAAAACCCTGGTGCTCATGTGCAGATATCCAGAAAGCTCAATTAATCCTAAACATCCCTTCCCACAGAGATATCCCAAAATAAATTCTTCAGCACATGTAAAGTGGCTTAACTGTTTCCTTAACTTAATGACTGAATTTAAATTTATGAACGGATTTTTTTATGAAGCAGATGCTGAACATCATTTCACAGGTTCATGGGCAGCTTATCAAGAACACGGCAACTCAGAATAAAACCAGAGAGCTAGAGGAAGAAGCAGAGAGACTTTGTTACCCACGGGAAGATTAAATTTAGGACTGACTCCATGGAGCAGTTAGGAAAGTCCTATCTCCAGAGTGCTAAAGAAGATAAGAAACATACTAGTAATCTCGTTGACATTTGTTGAGGGCACAGAATGTGCATCCAACCAGTCGTTAAACCTACTCTAGGACCTATTACATAGTAGACAAACCAGCTTAAAAGACAGACGAATGAGGAAGAAAGTGAAATCAGGCCAATGGTGTGGCAGTGATAGCTATATTGGAGAATAAGAAGACTTGGTGATTTCCTAAAGCACGTGCTTTAATGTTCTGGGACCACACTGATGCTCTGTAATCGACAATCACAAGCCTTAATCGCACAGAAAGATAAGCATTTAATTCTTCTCATGGAGTCTCGAGTTAGCTAAGCACCTTTTCTGGCTCTGCCTTGGGCCCCTGCTTCAAGCACTTACTAGACTATTTTGATTCTGATCCATGAGGTCTCTTTGCCACAAGTGACCAAGCACATGCTTGTTTTCAGAGTGAACAGGGAAGCCTAAGAGAGCAGAAGCCAGCAAGAATGGAATCTTATGCTCTTCTAAAGACCACAGCAAGCTCAGGGCCAGTTTGAATTTAAGGGATGGGAAATGATGCTATCTACAGATGGGAAGGGGCTGCTAAATCATATCGCAAAGTTTGCAACTGGAGTTCCCCAAATAAACAGAAGCAATAGGAATCACAGGTAATTAGTTGTCTGAGAGGGGAATTGGCTCATGCAATCATGAAGATAATTCTATCTGAAAGATGGAAGCTCAGGGAAGTTGATGGTATGGTTCAGTCCAGGATTAAAGGCTTCAGAGCCAAGGAAATGGAGAGTATAATTCTCAGTCTGAAGTTAAAGACCTAAGATGTAAGGTTAGGGAGAGGGGAAGGCCCATGATATGAAAGTCAGAAAACTTTGGATATCCAAGAACAAAGAGGTATTTAAGGAGGAGGTGGGAAGAGGGGGAGGGGAGAAGATAGGAAGAGAAGGAGAGAGAGAGGGAGAATGAGGGAGGGAGAGAGAGAGAGAGAGAGATAAATGAATGAGAATGAGAAAATGAAAGAGAAAATATTCCTTTACGTTCTACCTTTTTGTTCTATCCACGTGTCATCCCACTGCATGGGTCTCCCTGCCACTGATGAACACGAATCCTGGTTACTCAGTCCACTGATGTAAATGCACATGCCTTCCAGAAGCATCCTTAGAGTTGCACCCAAAATTATGATTTATTATCTATCAGGTACCTACTCCTTAATCAAAATAAGTTGACTGAATTACCAACATATGGGGAAAGGGTAAAACCCTGAAGAGATTGTTTATAATCCACCTACGGTGCCTCCAGTGTAGTTCCTTTCTACTAAACGATGACAAGCAAAAATATGGCCATAGTGAAAATTCTAGCTATATGGAGCCATGTGTAAGAATAAAGAAATAATAATAGAAACCTTCATACAGGAACTGGTGAAAAAGATGTCTTAGAAGATAAGGATGCTTTGCAAAGTGGAAACAGGTCAAGGATATTTAATAGCAAACAAGGACAAAAACACAAAGGTAGGAAAAAACACATTGCCTTCTGGTATAGGGAAATGCTGTGGCATGGAGGGTGGAAGTGTGGAGGAAGGAGATGGAGCAGAACTATATTGTGAAAGTAACTGGTTTTGTTATTTTATCTCCTCAGGGCGTAAACTCCAAAGAAGTAAGAGCTTTGGCTTCACGAGAGCATAGGGTTCTAGGTAGTACACAGGGCTCCATAAATATTTGCTGATTGAAGGACAAAGAATGGCCTTGGCCTCTTTGTGAGAGCTGTTGGCCTTTAATCCAAAATCTTGGGAGGAAACTTAATTTTTTATTATCAGGTGCACATTGTGATGTGCTGTGAGGAAGGCAACTATGAAAGCAGAGGCAGCAGGAAGCCAGTGAAGACTTTCAACAGAGGGGAAGCTTCAGGTCTATACTTCTTGGAATAGATGGCTGTCTAAGACCTAAGTGAAGAGCACACTGGATCTATAACTCGCTAAGACTTTTGAAGAATTGATGAACTATAAGAACTTTTTTCTTTGAAATTTTTTCTCACATAATATATCCTTATTACAGTTTTTCATCCCTCTACTCCCCCTTGTTCCTCCCCTCTTCCCCTCCCATTTAGATCCATCTCATTTCAGTCTCCCATTAGAAAACAACAGGCTTCCTAAGATATGATAATAAAACAAGATTAAACAAAAACTAACACATCATAATAGGATAAAATAAACAATCAGAAGAAAAAGAGCTCAAGAAAAGGTACAAGAAACAAATATGGATGCAGATACCCACTCACTTGAGTATTCAGGAGTCCTATAAAAACACTAAACCAGAAGCCATAATATATACTCAAAGAATACTTAATGTATATAGTATATACTAATATATACAGAAGATATACACTCAAAAAATACTGAAGAATTTTACCAGTACATAGTCTTGATGATGCTAATTAAAATTAACAGTAATTTTGATGAGGTCCAAATATCAATTTATTCTTGTGGGCTGAGTTTTTGGTGCTACATATAATAAATATTTGCCTGGGAAAGTATAAAGATTTTCAAACTTTCATCTAGCCTTGTTTATAGATTTAGGATTTAATATTATGCATGTACTCCATTTTGGAATAAGTTTTGTATTATAACGCATGATAATGAATCGGAGTCCTTTGCATGAATGCCCAAATATTCCAGCATCATTTTCAACAGGTCTTGTTTCACTGTTAGGGTTTTCACTGCTGGGACAAGATGTCTGGAAGGGGGTACTTAAAGGAGGAAAAGTTTGCCTTGGCTCTTGGTTACAAAGATTTCAACCAATGGTCAGCCGGTTTATTGTTGTGAGCCCCAAGTGAGGGTAAACATCATGTAGGAAGCATGTGTTAGAATAAAGCAGAGAGAGGCATTCAGGGAGGAGGAGGCAGGAGAAAAGACACAGCCTTCAAAGGCACATCTACAATGACCTACTTTCTTTCTTTCTGCTTCTGCTTCTACTTTTTCTTCTTCTTCTTCTTTTACTTCTCCTCCTCCTTCTTGTTCCACATCTTAGTGTTTCTTTCAGTTTCCAATAATATCAGCCCATCAATCGATTCATAAGCTTTACACTTCAATAACTTTCACAAAGCCCCATCTGTAAATACTGCTGGCATTGGAGACCAGACCTTCAATATATGAGCCTTTGGGGGAATTTTCATACACAAACCAAAACATCTGGAAATTTGCTTTTGTTTATTGCTACTGTTCAGTAACTACAACTGTGTCTGGGACATAGCAGACATCCAATAAATACCTGAAAAATTAATGAATTGTTAACTTTATTTTTCCTGAATATTTAACTTTTTAACTCATTCACAATTTGTTTGGCATACTGTAAGAACTATGAATTTTAATGGACTTATTTGCCAAATTATGCATATAATATCAACTTTATTAATTTGATAAAATATTTTTTCTTTGACCAGAAACTACCTAATCTAGTTCTTTTCTTAGACATATATTTCATTGACAAAGCTTTGATCTGGGTGTCAAGTTAAGTACTAAAATAGGAATTCCTTTGTCACGTTGGTGAATCCTATAAATTCTTCCCCAAGATCATGCATTGACAAGCATGGATAAAAGCAAAATCACAAAGGAGGCAGATTATATGAAATGCAGCTTTTGAAATATGTTTAAAGGACTCTGACACAGTAATATAAAGGTCGCTTTCTCTAAGTCTCACAACACAGCTTAACAAAACGTCTAGCAACTCCCACAGTGTCAGAGATCTGATGAGCTTAAGATATTCTGAGATGACGGCAACAACGTGTAATGTAATAGGAGAACATGGGAGATTTCTGATTCTGTGGTGTGCTTGTTGTCTCTTTTCGTGACTGGCGGACATGCTGACTTTTTGTTAGATTCTGGTAGAAAGAGAGAAGCATTCTCTCTCTGTGCCAACTCCCAGCCTCGTGTATTTCAACTTCCGTGAAAACACTCATGAACAGGAGAGAAGCATACGTGAATAAAATGTGACTCCTGCTCCTAAGGAAATTGCATTCTAGTGAGCAACAGCAGATGCACCAGCAAGAGAGGCTACCAAACATCAGCCTGAGCTGAAAGGCCTGAGAGACTATGGTGAAGGTTTCCACGAGGGTGGAATTAATCTAAGTCAGCCCTGAAGGAACATAGCAAGTCCTGTGGGTGCATGAGAAAGAAAAATCAAATCTGAGTAGAGGATGGGGAAAAGAGAAAAAGATAAGAACTTCAATAACCAATGTGCTCTTTCCCCCTCAAGCCTACCATTAAACAATGAGAAGTATTATGCCTATGCTTTATGAGGCTTGCTCATTACTACACAATGAAAAAAAAGGCAAGAATATGCCATGTTTGGGGTAGGCGGTAGACAAGACAAATACTTTTTTTCTGGGCCACAAAAATGTCTCCTCTTCCTAAGAGTCAGTCTTATGCCCAGAGTTTTAAGCTGAAGATATTCCCTGGTCTCATTATTAGGGACTTTTCTACTGAGAAAGGCCATACAGTGCAATGGGAAGAACAGGGACATGGCCGACTAAAGATGAACTTGTCACTTGCTGGTATGTTTGGGGCAAGTGAAATAATTTAATTTGGAAGCACTTTGCTAAGAAGTATGAGCTTCTGTACTCCTATAGTAATTTCTAAAGAAGGAGAAGAGAACGATTGAGGTGAAGATGTTATTACATGAAGAATTCAAGGTTTGGGAACGTAGCACACCCAGGGGAAGACATAAACCATCAGTATTTTCTTCAGGAGAAATGCAGATTTCTAGGACTCTTTAGTTCCTCTTCCCTCTTGGTTTAAGCATAAATCTGCTTGTACTTGGGGCAGGCATCTACCCTGGATTGGGAGAAATAGTGTGGGAAGGGTTCTTTCTGTGCCCTCCATCCTGTGTGTATTTATGTAAGTGTGCACCACAGTACATTCAGGGAAGAGAAATCATATCAGTTATTTGAAAAGAGAGAGTTTAATATAAAGAATTATGACACTGTTACCTAGGCAACTGAAAGGATAAAAGAGAACACAAGAGCATCATAGAGGTAGTAACTGCCACCCACAGGCCAGGGCCGCAAGAAGAGGCTGCATTAGTATAACTCAGAATTTGGAAGAGGCCCCTCAAGCTGGGCCCCTCAAGACATCTGCAGAGTGACTGCTGTTGGCCTGAGGAGTAATGGGGTCTTGGGGAGTGTAATGAGACACGTTTCACAAATGTAAGAAATAGCTGCCATTCCAGAACAAAACACAGGCTGGGTGATGCTCATAGGAATGAGAAGACTGAAAACCAGAGACAGGTCTGCGCTGCTTCCCGGGTCCTTTCGGTACATCCTACCAGGTAGCCTCCGGCAGCCGAAGCGCAGCCCCTGCTCCAGTATCAGAGATAAACATACAAGGCAGAGCTGCACTCCAGAAACAATAGTGCAATAATTGGTATGGGACATGCCATGTGCATGTGCACATGAGCATGTGTGTGTGTTTGTGTGTGTGTGTGTGTGTGTTCCTGTGGTACTGGTGGAGACTGTGGTATGAGATAGGGCTGGAAAGTAGGAAATTAGCTGAATTTACCCTGCTTTAAGGCATTTGATTTCCTTTTTAAAGATTATTTTTAATTGTATGTGAATGGGTGTTTGGCTCGAAAGGATCTATGTGCACCCAGTGCATTCCTTTTACCATGGAGGCTAGGAAAAGACTAGGACCCCCTGGAACTGGAGATAGAAATGATTGTAAGCCATGCTGTGGGTACTCAGAACCAAACCTGGGTCCTCTGCAGGACTGCAAATGCTCCTAACACTGAGCCAGCTCTCTAGCCTCAGGTATTTGATTCTTATGTGACCTCTTTATGTTTCTCAGTTGCTTAAAAATGTAAAAGGATCATGTCACGTATCATCCCTCACAAACCCTAATAGATTCTCTTTAAAAACATAGAAAGTCAACAAAGGTAGATTTTCCTCTATTCTTCTCTTCCCTTTTTCCTGTATTCTTGATTTAGTGGACAGAGAAATTTCTTCCAACAAAATATTTATATTGATAGTACTAAGTAATACAGAGACATTGCTTGAAACAGTTTTTGTACTTATTCTATTTCATCCTTGTGATTATCTTGCAAGCAAAGATAATTTATTATTTGTTTATTTATTATTCATCATTATTATTTATTCTCATTTCACTAAGATGTCTATAGCTTGGAAAATCTGTTGAAGAATAAAATCAATCAGTTGAACTGAAATCAAACAGCTGAGCTATGTACTTAATTTTTTATCAATCCTTTTACCTCAAGGCTCAGAAACACTCTTGAAATTTGTTGATATACATATTTCTGAAACTTATGGATTCAGAATGCCTGAAATTCTCCAGGACTTTGTATTCTTCACAAGATCCACCGATAATGAACACACTATGAAATTTGAGACTTTCTGTTCTCGCATATATCTCTCTAATTGGTGATAAAAATGTATTCTGGGGTGGGGGACACTTTGATTAATTATCTGATGCATAAGATGCTAATCCTGACGGGATTCTTAGCTATTTCAATGGCTCTGATGGTGTGAATTGAAATCTTCCTCAAAGCAGCATCCTGGACCAGCAGCATCAGAAATGCCAGGAGACTGTGTTGGGGTAAGACCTGTTGGACTGTGACAGACACAAGAAGGCAAGAGGATGGAAGCCTCAGTGCTAGAGACACTACAGCAGCCATAGATGCATCTTCTAGTAACCATAACTCTACTTCACAAACCCCCTCCATTTGGATGATCAACTAACCCCTTATCTACCCCAGCTGCATAAGCCACTACATTCCAGGGCTGGAGAGATGGCTCAGTGCCTAAGGGCACTGCCTACTCTTCCAAAGGTCCTAAATTCAATTCCCAGCAGCCACATGGTGGCTCATAGCCATCTGTAATGAGATTTGGTGCCCTCTTGAGGAAGAGACCTGATCAGTCATCCTCATCAACTTAGACCATGAAACCCAATATAAACAAGTTCAACAGAACTGCCATATATGGGCTGCCCATGCATGCTTCAGTAATGGCAGGTCATAAATTCCAAATTTTAGGCTCCCACATTACCAATACCCACACTTTATCCATTATCCCTAGTTCACTATCTCTTCATCCAACAACCCTTGGCCATTCCAGGTCACCCTCTTCAGCCTCCAAGTACAATTCTTTAGACCACTGAGAACACCTAAGCAGCCAGTCCTGCCCTGTTCATTCTCTTTCATACCTTATGACAGTCCAAAGAGCTAGATACATGATCCATAACGATGTCCATCACTTGTATGTCTTCTCAGATTTCTTATTTGCATTCCTTTACTGTGCTGTGCTAGATACTGATATCATTCACTACTACACTATTCTGAACTTGCACCCACATATTAAATACACTAAATCTCATATTGAATTTAGTCCTTGAACCACATCTCTTCTGGATCTATATTAATTCTGAGATATCATTCAGTTCCTTAGTTTTCATTAGATTCTATGTACCACTCATTCTCAAATCTTTACCTCTAACCCAGAGCTCGCCTTGATAAACACTAGGATCAACAAAAATATTCACTTATGTATCTATCAGAGACCTCAAAATTCTCTGTAAATACCTGATTTCTCCTCTACTTCAACACATAATGGTAAAATCAAAAAAGATAAGACAGAAAGAAGTAAACATAAGAATTTACTTAAAACAGGGCTGGCAAGATAGTTCAATGGTTAAGAATAATTGGTGCTCTTGCAGATGACTCGGGTTTAATTTTCCAGTATTCACATGGTGGCTTACAACCGTGTGTAACTCCAGTTTCAGAGAATCTGTTGCCTTCTTTTGGTCTCTACAGGCACTGTATACATTATGTGCATAGACATACATGTAGACAAAAATATCAATACATATAAATTAAATTTTGGTATTGAACCAATAATGACTAAGAATTCCCTCAAAAAAGAGAGTGACCTAAGAAAATTAACACCAAGCAGAATAAATGCAGAAAAAGGACAAACTAACAGCATAACAATCAAGAAAATAATACCCAAACCAAAGAAAATGAAAGATAAAGAAAAACTCTAAAAGAAACCCAAGGGGGAAAACACTTTACTGGCAAGAAAAAATATCCTGTCATGTTTCTTCTGAAAACAATTGTAAGCAGGAGGAGAATGGGCTGGAATAGAGTTTTGAGAGAGAAATTATCACTGACCTAGAATTCTGTAGCCAGAGAAATTCACCCCAAACATGAAGGAAAAATAAAGACATTCCCAGACAGGTAAAACTTGAAGTAAGTTGATTCTAGTTCACCTGTCCTGCAAGGAATCCAAACAAAGGACCAAACAAAGTAATACTAAGAAAACGTTGACAGGCTTTTCCAGATTCAGGAGAACTCTGCCAAAAAGTTGTATCTACATGGAAAGATCAAGGCATTTACAGGACCAGTGACTGGTGAACCTGCTCTCTGCTTCCAACCTAGTCCTTGGCTGCTGCATTTGCAGGAGGAAATGTAATCCTACAAACATGCTCCCAGTATTTATTCACTTGAAGGAGTTTAAGTCTTATGTCCACACAGAAGCCTCCACACAAGTGACGATAGAGGTTTTGTTGATAATTTCCCAAACTTGAGGCATTTGTCTTAGTTAGGGTTTCTATTGCTTTAAAGAGAGTGCATGACCATGGCAATTCTTATAAAGGAAAACATTTAATTAGGGTGTCTAGCTTACAGTTAGAGGTTAAATCCATTATTAGTATGGTGGAACATGGCAGTATGCAGGCAGACATGGTGTTGGAGGAGCTGAGAGATCTACATCTTGATCTATGGGCAACAGGAAGTGAACTGAGACACAGGGTGTGGCTTGAGCACATATGAGACCTCAAAGTCCACCCCTACAGTGACACACTTCCTACAACAAAACCATATCTACTCCAACAAAGCCACACATCCCAATAATGCCACTCCCTATGAACATATGGGGGCCAGTTGCATTCCAACTACCATGGTATTTCTCAGTCATTACATGGATAGATGGGCAATAGCACATACAGACAACAAGATATTACTCAGCACTCAAAAGAAATATTTGAAAAGACCATAATATATATTACTGAGTTTAAGAAAGGAATCTGAGAGGCTGCAAAGAGAGTGAGTCCATGTATATTGCATCGTGCTTACTATGAGGACAGTAAAACTATTAGAGATTGCCAGGGTTTGCATGGGGAAAGAAAGGATGAAGACACAGAGTGCAGAAGTGTTTTGTAGTGAAGTTGTCTTTGTTGCTAAAGTGGTGGGTAGATCATTACACATTTCCCCAGACCCATGGATGTGTATCCCAAACTGGGATCTAATATCAGCTATGAGTATTAGATGAAAATATGTCTGTGTAGGCTCACAGATGGTAACAAACGCACAGCTCTGGTAGAGAGGGTTGGTAGCAGGGGAGAGATAGATGTATGGAGAGTAATTGTGGCTGCAAGAGATTTGGGAGGAATCTTTGTATTTGTCTTCCAATTTTTGCAGTGAATTGTTGATTTAAAAACTGACATATAAATCAAACCTAAAACACAAAGACTATGAAAATGGAAACAAACACTCCTTCCCTGTGAGCTCCATACTAAAACAATATTAAACCAAATATGTAAAACCCTCACAAATCCATGGGAAGCCACAGGGTAGCGTCAGAGTGCACATTGCAAACCCTGCTGTAACCCTCTGAATAAGGAACTCTGGAGACAAGGAGCTGCAATTGGTGTTTCAGCAGCCCTTCCAGGTTACTCTCTCTCACGCTCAGATTTGAGACCCAGCACTGATGCAAAAGAAGGGAGGAGTGTGAGTAGATGCATAAGGCGGTGGGCAAAGGCTCCAGAATTCCTTTTCCCTTTAAAACACTGTCAGGTTCAAGCCTGCCTGTATACTCTGTCCACTGTACCGAGACCGCTTTAGGTGTTAGACCAGCAGTTCTCAACCTTCTGGGGTTGCACCTTAGATATTTACATTATAATTCATAACTGTAGAAAAATTACAGTTATGAAGTAGCAGCAAATTAACATTATGGTTGGGGGTCACCACAACATGAGGAACTGTGTTAAAGGGTCACAGTGTGAGAAAGGTTGAGAACCACTGCATTGGAGGACTTTCTAGACAGAAGCCAGGGATGTCCCCTCTGCCCTGCACCCCACCCCAGGCAGGTCTTTTCACTGCCTTTGCACAACTGTAAACCCCTTGCTTTCCTGCAATCAGGTGCTCACACGTCCTTTCTAGGCCACTGGACCCTGAGCCTCTCAAGGACAGAGATAATGCCTTTGCTGTCCCAGCATCCAGTTAGGCTCTGACAGTTAAACAAAAGGTCAATAAATATGAATGAGGTTTAAGTGAGTGCAGATGAGTACGGTCACCTGACACAACGGTTATAGTCCTCAGAATTTATTAGCCAGCCTCACCTTCTCAGTACAGAGCCCTTTAATGATGATAAGCAGACAGCCATCACCCACTGAAATCTCCCAACCACACTGAGGTAGTATTGTGGCTTTTTTTTCTTATTTTGTTTTAACAGCAAGGAAGACTTTATTCAAAAATATTTCAACAGAAGTCAAGATTGCTACCAAAGGAGAAAGAGATGAAACCCAGATTTTCAGCACTGAGCTGAGCTAGTGGAAAAATACCAGTGGATGTCAGGAAGGGACTGGCCAATGCATTAGACTCTCTGTCCACTTGATGGCTGCGTATCCTGACCTCCGACGCAAATACCAGCACATGCTCTTACTTCTTCTTTTGTCCTTTTACTATCTATGGATCTTTTTTTGAGATAGGCTCTCACAGCATAATCCTGGCTGTCCTTGAGCTCACCCTGTAGACAAAGTCTGCCTTGTACACACATAGCTCCACCTGCCTTAGCCTCCTGAGCACTGGGATTCAAGACCTGTGCCAACACACCCAGCATCTACACCTTGAAATCTTGTTTTAATAACCCACCAAGTCCACTTTGCATTCCCCATATAGTAATGGGTGTGAGCTTTTCTATAAAAAAAGAACAAAGATGCAGATAGGGAGAAACCTAAGAGGAGTTAGCAAGGAAAGTGGGGGTGAATGTGATCAAAATACATTCTCTGAAATTCTCAAAGACTTTATAAGCGTGTTTTTAAAGGACAGAATAACTAAAAATTCAAATGTAAATAAATTTATTTCTAAATGATAAATAAAAGCTTTAAAAAGCAGCCTACATTCTAGTTTTTCCCATTTTTATACATTTTTAATTGAAAATTTTTTTCATACAACATACTCTGTGTGGTTTCCCTTTTGCCAACTTCTCCCACCTCCCTACTCAATCAACTTTACACCATTTTTTTGCCTTCTCTCTTTAGAAAACAGTCAAACAGAGAAGCAAACAAAAACAACAACAACAACAAAAACAATAAAAAAGAAAAATACAAGAAACACACAAACAAAACCCATGAAAACACTAAGTCAAATGAATGGTAGAAACGAAAGTGTCCATCAGCTGATGAATGAAGCCATGACTAATGAAGAGCAGAGACAGGGAGTGAAGTCAAATGTCTAGAGTCTGCTGATCCGCTGGGATGCACTGCTGTATGTACAGAAAGAGTCAGGTTCTACTTGTAGATAGGCAGCCATTCCTGGACAACTTATTTTATTCCCAGCCTCCACAACAATATAGGTTATATGAGCTTGTCTGACAATACCAATGGCTTTAGTACATGGTTCCAAATTTCTGAAAGCTTTTGATTTACTAAAAGAAATCAACAAATCCATCTATGGAACAAGCACTACCTAAAGATTAGTTTTAGATGTACATAGAGAATGTTTGGAACCATTCATTTCTCCCCAAATATCCACTAACTGCCCACTCAAGACCAGGCTCTCCGCTAAGAACTTGATGGACAGGGAGAGTCACCCTCTCGCCATGCCTTCCTTCATGACTTTGCATGGAGAGCAGGAGACAGTGTGAACACACAGGCAAATGCAGAACCAAAAGTTACTCCAAGGGCTGTGAAGAAGGCCATGCCTCTTCCCTATACGCCCACCTGTGTGGCAGACAGTAAGTTATCTGGAGGCTACTTAGTTAGATTGATGGTCAGGGGAGGTGTCTTTGAGTTAGGATAATTAAACCAAGACTTGAAAGATGAAAAATAGCCAGCCAGCTGTGTAGGAGAAAATGCTCTCAGCATGAGAAAATGCCTTGAAGCTATTGAATTTAAGCAAGTTTATTCTTCCTAAACACTAAAAATAAAACTTCTACTATTTGAGGGCCAAAGATAATGTTTTAAGATAGCAAGGAGCCTGTACATATATTTTAGTGAAAAGTAATGCTAGTTCCTATCAAAATTAAGCCTCAAATCACAATGACCTACCCCTGAGTCTATTTCTTGCCTGCATCACAGCCCATTGTGAATGGGCAGAATGTCTCTGCTCTGCAGTGTCATCCAGGACCCTGGGTCCTTCCACATGCATCTCCTTCACAGTCTGAGACCTGTCTGTATCTAAGTCCCTCGGAGCAGAAGGGAGAAGCATCTCTCCAGTTCATGTTCAACTGCCAAGAAGCAGCCATTTAGCTACACTTAAGCAAAAGACCCAGAACACTTAGCAAGTGCACTAGAGAAATACCTAATCCAAGAGCTAGGCTTGTAAGTACTCACTGCCTCAGATGTACACGACAACTCACAATATATGAAAAATAGTCAACAAAATAAGAAACAAGGAAGTTGTATGCAATAAAAATAGCTAACATGTTGTCACTTATCAAATTAGGAAATTTCAAAAATACTAGAAATGGAGAATATGCCAGAACTACATGCTCACTAGTACAGAATAGTTCTAAAAGACAGCCATGCACACATTCACTAAAGATAACTATTCAAAAGAATTATCTATTTGCTCTGTCATATGGATGTGGTTGAGAGAAATTGGTGGGTGAGAAGATGAAAGCAAGTTATAGAGCATTGTGTGTGTAGCCAGATTCAACTTAGATCAGGTACATGGGATGCAAATTCACAAGAAGATGTCCTTTAGAACGTCCAGTAAATCTTAGAAGAGCACCCTTCCTAATAGGGAAACTAGCTAGGACGATCAGAGAAGAGATATATAAAAGGAATTGGATTCTATCCTTCATGCTGTCTATAAGGTTACATGATTACTTCCTGCAGATTCTGTTTTTACATGAGTAACTACTGTCTTTGGAGTTACAAGGAAAGCAAGAGAAAAGGACAGAAGGAATGGAGGAAGGGAGGGACAAAAGATGAAGAAAATAAGAAAATGAAAGGAAAGCCAAGAATTGGGACACTGACATTACCATATCCCATTGGTGGAAATATAAATTGGCTCAAATTTCCTGGAAGGAAATATATGCATCAAAACTTATGATTTTAATCTGAGGAACTAAGAATGCCTCTACAACCCTATCCCTGAGGAATAAGACTATGGCGCCTCCACTCTGTAGACCGCTTTGTAGCTGTACAAAGCAATCATCTGTACCTCATGTCACGGAAGATGTCTGTGTTAGATCATCAAAAGCAAAAAGAAAGTATATTGTAGGGCACATTGCTCAGAATAGCAATAGTAGCAACTAAAAGATCCAGCAACTGGCAATAGAATTAAATACTATTCAAGTAGTATGTGATATTACAAAGTTCCTAGTGATATATACTCTCTCCATAAATTAGGCGAGGTTTAAATTAAAATGCCATTTGTCCTCAATTCACACTGATAGAAACTGTAATCCTAAGATACATATAATAGACCATATATGTGAATATGTGTACATGTATGCATATACATATATGTATTCATGAATATAGTTAGGTAGCTAGATACATGCATATTCAAAGCTAAACTTCTGTCTTCTGTTATGACATATGTAGACCCATTCAAGAATACAGGACAAAGAGCATAGAGTCACAGCCACTTCATCTAAAACTAGCTTCCCTGAAAACCACATTTTTACATATCTCTAAGTACTATGCAACAATGAGCCTTCTTCCATTTCTTCTTGCTACTTGAATCAATCACTGTTTCTTTATTAAACCCTAATAAGATATATAAAACAAGTTAGAGAGCTGTAGAGCTAGCTCACCGTTAAGATTACATATTGCTCTTCCAAAGGACCCAAGCTGAGTTTCCAGCACACACATATTAGGCAGCTTGCTATGTCAGTAACTCCAGCTTTACTCTATCTCTAGGTAGATCTGATGCCCTCTTCTGGCCTCTGCGAGTACTGTAGCCACATGCACATATCCACACACAGACACACATAAAATTTTTTAGGTTAAAATTACTTTTACATTAGAAATGCTTTTCTGCTAAGAAAAATTTATGCCACCCCAACATGGAGGGTCAAAGGAAAAATTCCAAAAAGATTCAAAAGAGGACTTAATTCTAGACAAAAGCAAATTGGCAAATGGCTTATGAGCAAACACTATTCCAGACCAGATTTAGGCTCAGTGATCTGTGTATCCTTAACCTGTGGATAATACTTTAAAAGATTCTGTTTTTCTACTCTTTACTGTTTCATTTCCTTCTTTCTTTTACCTTTTACTTTTTTCCTGTTTTTCTGACTATATAGGACTCTCATAAAAAAAAAACAAAAAAAAACCCAGAAATATGTTTCTCAAACAATAAAAGAGGACTTTGACACTCCTCAAAGAGAGAAATGATCCACTCC
This sequence comes from Microtus pennsylvanicus, assembly GCF_037038515.1. Taxonomy (NCBI): domain Eukaryota; kingdom Metazoa; phylum Chordata; class Mammalia; order Rodentia; family Cricetidae; genus Microtus; species Microtus pennsylvanicus. The sequence continues at coordinate 52,820,277 of NC_134590.1, read as the reverse complement.
AAGCATGACACCTTTGGATGAAGCCATCCAGCAAGCCCCACCTAGTGTATTCTGTACATTACAGTTCAAAGTCAATCTTTTCTAAGCATGCCTCCACTGCAAGAACCTAGCAGTGAGGTACCACAAAGGTAGTAAGTCCCATGACCCATTGCAGTCAGAGTCTTGGCTTGGTGACCAACCCCAAGGAGTGCTAACTCTACCCAAAGAATCCATTTAGTTGGCAGCATGTTGACTCATACAGCTTGTACTAGGAGTCTGGGAGTCATTATACACCCTTCATTAGCATTGAAAAACCATCTGTTGGTCATTAGAAAGCAAACATTACATATAATACATTAGGCACTAAAAACAATTTAATTAACATCAAGTTGTAGTCAAAATCCTCCATATAAAGGGAATCGCAAGATCAGGAGTAACTTTTCTTTCCCCTTTATCTCTTGAGCCAACGGCGCATTATGGCAGGCCACAGTCCAGCAGACTCTGCACAATGCTTAGCTCAGATTCAGGCAGCTCAATTCAGAGGTCATTGACAAGCAGCCATTCCTTAGAATCCTGTGGTCAATGTTTGCTACTCTGACCGCTTGTGAGGGAAATAATGTTCTCTCCCACATACCCTAAACATAGCACAATGGATCCAAAACTGTACTTTCCCTGGCTGGCAGAGGATGGTTTTCCATTGTAGGTAGAGGTATTTCCAGTGACAGAAGTCTAAATTTAGAAAGCGGGGAGACAACTTGTGTCCTGCTCTGCCTGCTTATTGTGTGCATGATAATGGGCAGATCAACCCAACGTCTCACTCTCTTCCATCTCTGTTGAACAGGGAGTCTTACCTGGGCCTTTGAGGATACCCCCTGAGAAAAAGCACTAGTCCATATTGGACTTACTAGTTGTCAAGTTTGGAATCATAGCTTCATAACTACCTGGGCTCCAGGTTGTCAACACAAGGCAGGCAGCATTTCAGGTTGTAAGTATCGCTTTCCCAAGGAAACAGTCTGCACTCCAGCCACCTTGACAGCATAGTTCAAGGGCATTGCCCAGCAAACATTTCTCCAAACTATTCTATGCAACATACTCCTGTCTTCCTTTCCCTGGACCCTGATCACGTGTGCCAGGAATGTCTTTCAGGGCTTAAGATAGACATCAGGCTGGACTCAAGAGTACCTACCTCGAGCTTCCTGCCTCTACCCTCACGCAAAGGAGTTTATTTACATGAATTGTCCTTTTCCTAGCTTAGTTCTGAGACCCAAGCCCTGCACGCCCTTAAGGAATTTTACTCCCTTCTCTATTCATCTTGAGGGCCTTTCTAGTGCCTCATTTTTGCTTACCATTCTGTTAATAATGGGAACACACAAGCTGAGGACACTATTGCTTCCCTTGGGGATATCAGAGGCGAGTGGAGAAAATCAGCAAAGTGAACTAAAATCCAGCACAATAAATGCTGAGAAAGTAAGCAAGCTCGGCACCCTTGCCACACTCACCGCAGTCCTGACTCGAGCAGAGTAACTCTCAAGCTTGACAAAAAGGCAAAACCCCTTGGACAAAGAATGCACTTCAGGGGAATACTGCTAGTCTGTTCTACAGAAGCCTCTGGATTCAGTCCCAGAGCCACTAAACCAACTAGTCTGCGTTGTAATAGAGGTCCCAGGTGGCAAAGCTTCAAGTTTGAGGAGCACTGCTACTGAAGATGGAAGCGGAATAGACAGTCATCCTGGTGTGCGTGGAACTGGAGGTTTTCTGGCAGAGTGGACCATAGAGACAGAAGTTGGATAGTCCTAGGCATTTCAGAATGGCCAGGCACCCTACACATGATGCACACTGACCTAGATAACTATGGGGGAGTTGGGCAGATTCAAGGAGGCTGATGGGGGAGGGCAGTGCAAAGGCACAAGTGTTCCCAGAGATAGTGCATGGCACTTTAATGGCTGTTAGGAGTGGGAACAAATGAAATGTCCCCAAACCTTCCACCCACAACCTCTACAAGCAGAAAGTACCGTTCTAGTTGCTAATTTGCATACTCGACGTTTTCTTGTGCACACATCCCAAAATAGTACGCAGCTCAAAAGAAAAATAGTTCAAAACGTCTGTTTCAGAGGGGAAAGTTTGGTTTCAGAGTGAGAAAAATCTTGTGTAAACCCGGATACGTTTACTGACTGTATGATTATGAGCAGATCACATAAGTTCTCTGAACTTTAGCTTTGTCTATAAAATCTGGGTCATGTTCAAGGTCCCTGAGACCAACTACAAGTCAGAAGAACTCGGAAATCAGAAGAGTTGTTATGCTTTGGTGATGGCCTGTTACAGCAAAGGGAGACATATAAAACCATCCTGGAGAAAGATGCCCCGGGATACCCTCTCCTCCAAGTAAGACAAGAGCAGGATTCCAGATTCCCCTCTCTCACATACACACCATCCATCACTCCAGAAATGATATCTGCCTGGCAAGGACAATGCATACCAACCAGAGAAGCTCCCAAGAGCCATGGTGTCTGGGGCTTTCAGGGGGAGTCAGCCACATAGGCAAAGTTCTCACATGACTAACCTCAGTTACTCAGTCTTCAGCATCTCCAGCAGCCAGACCAATACAGACAAGGTCCCAGGAGAAACAAAACAGCCATCCACCTTAAATAAATGTGTTGGACAAGAGTTATCCAAAGGATCTGGTACAGATGAGACAGGTACAAGTTATCTCAGAAACTGGTCCTGGGCCAGTCTTTGAACGCACCAAGTCTGCTGAGTTTGTCTGTTACTAATTGTCTTTATTTTTGCCAGAGTAATGTGGCATATACCTAGTACTGAGTACAAGGAAGGTTTTACAGGCCTTTCCTGTTTATGGCACCTGTATTTTCCCTCCCCTTGAGCCCAACTACATTTTCCTTGTTGGTTCCTTGTCTATTTGGAGTTCTTCTTCCAAGACTTTTCCTGTGGTATGATTCCACAACAGTGCTCTTTCTTATTCCTTCTGGGAGCTACTCATAGATATAAAACAAAACAAAAAAACTAAAACTAAATGTTCTTGCAAACTCAAACAAGTAGAAAAGTACAAAAAACCCTACAACTTGTTATATCATCTTTAAATCTCGAATGATTCTATCCTGTTGGTTGTTTGAATAAGAAATGCCGTTTATAGGTTCCCATATTTGAGCACTCGATCCTGTTGGTGGGGCTGTTTGGGAAGGCTGTGAGGTAGTGCTGGAGGAACAGACCACTGTGGAAGTAGTGTATGGGGCTTTGAGTGTTCCCAGCCATGTCGCTTCCGGTTCTGACTCTCTCAATTTCATTTTTCTGTGGTTGAGAATGTGATCTCTCAGATTCCTGCCCTGGCTCCTGCTGCCATGCCTCCCTGTAAGGGTGAACATTTATCCTTCAGAAATCTTAAATCCAAATGAACTCTTCCTCTTAGTAGTTGTTTTTGGTCATGGTATCTTATCACAGCCAGAGAAGAATAACTTCTACCCAGCCTGAACGAATGAGAACAGCTCCACATGGTTTTCTATGTGTAAATTCAGATAATAGGTTGATAGATTTTCTAAAGTTAGAATGATTTATAAGCATTGTTTCATCAAAAGTGCTTAGTCTTAATTTTTATCCAAATGAAGAAATAAAAATGAAGTGACATTATTTCTTTAGTGTAACTGATGTTTTTAAGTCTGTCAATGTTAGGAATAAACAAGATTGTCACTAGTGGCATTAGGTGTCTCTAATCTACAGGTTTGATTTTTGCACAGTATTGGCTGACTCCCTTGAACAAGAACCCTTTAGTATTCTCACGCTTCCTCCCAGTAAGCCTCCCTCCACCTCCTGGCTTTTGTTACAGTGTCCACCATTTTTAGGCTATAAGGACTTGTATTTGCATTTGGCTCTATAAGAATAACTCACGGCTGTTTGGACTAGATCTGTACTCAAAGGGATCCAGCCTTCCCTTTCACCACTTCCATCATCTCTGTGCTGTGTGCTTTGACTCCTCTAGTAAGTGACCTGATTTCATTTTCAAGTAATTTTTCCCCTAAAGTAGGTAACTATTTCCCAAGTTTGGTGAGTTATATGAGACTGTCTTGTTACCCTGTTTCCGAACAGCATCTTGGTTTACATCTGATGTTCTTTTTTAAGATTTATTATTATTCATTGAGTGGTGTGAGCAGCTACAAGTACATGTGTGCTCTAGAGGCAGGCCTGATTTCCTCAGAGGCGGGAGGAGAGCATCCAGTCTCTTGAAACTGGAGTAACAGGCAGTGGGAGCAGCCTGATGTGGGTGCTGGGAACTAAAACAGAGTCTTCTGCAAGAGCAGCAAGCGCTTAGCCACCGAGCAGTCTCTCCAGTTCCATATGTGATTCATTCCAGAAAGTACTGTCACTGGCCTCTTACCTCCACCTATTGACTGCCGCTGTGGTCAGGCTTCTTGTCCCCTGCCTCTGTGACTTAATCCTTCCTGGATGCCAGACAAGTTCAATCTTCTTTGTGCAAGCCTGGAAACGGAACAAGGGTGTTTTAACACAGGCTCTCTCTGCTTAGATGGTCTGCATCAAATTGTTTTGAAGCACAGTACATTACCCCAACCTACAGAGCCACAGACTTTTTTTTTTTGCTGTATTTTTGAATAAATTTTAAGTTCTATTTATTGAGTTCTCTCCTTCGTGGACTTCAATTTACATTGATTGATAAGCCCCCAATTTGTCTCTTCAGTCTGACATCTCTTTGAAATCGAACTGTGCTTCCAACCATCTCCTTGCATGTAACTGAAGTTAAAGACAGACTCTGGATCCCGTCACAAACTTGTTTCTACTCATTCTTCCCAGTCTCATAAATGGGAATACATTCCTTCTGGATATTCAGACCAAAGCGTGCAGTTAGTTACGGTTGGCTTCTCTCAGTTTTATAACTCCACCTTGGATCATTCTGCAGATCCTATTATCATATCCTTCAAAATACCCAGGCTTTCTCCACTTCATACCAATTTTCACGTTTTGTTCAGTTTCTGTTGCAAAAACAGAATTCCGTAGACTTGGCATTTTATAAATACCAGAGGCTGTATTAATTACTCCTGTGTCATCATGATCAAATATCTGGCAGACTCAATGTAAAAGAATTAAGTTTTATTTGGGTTCCCAGCTTTGGACGGTTGCCATCTATCCTTGTGCGGATGGGTAAAAGGGGCTCAGTTCATACTGGAAGGAATTGTTCCTATCATGGAGGAACAGCAAGCGAGGACTATGAACCAGAACCAGGAGCCTCTCTACAACCTTCAAAAATCCACCCCTACTGAGCTTCTTTCCCCAGTCAGACCCAGTCTTCTAAGGGGTTCACAGCCTTCATAGCAGGGGTTCCCAGTCTTCGCAATAACACCACAAACAGGGCATCAAACATTCAAACTATGTGCTGGTAGGAAGCACATTTATCTCATTTTAGTTTAGGTGGTAGAGGCAGGGAGGTCCAAATGCAGAGTGTCAGCATCTGAGAGCCACACACTCAAACTCACATGGTCGAGACTATCACAGGGGGAGGGAAAACAAGAGAGGTGGGGTGGAGACAGCTCATGCTAAAGAGGCCAAGTTTATAACAACCCTGTCTTGTAATGACTAACCCACTCTCATGAGATTAATTCATTCATCATGGTGGACTCCTCATGACCTAATCATCCTTAAAAGACCCATATTTATGCCAACTGCATTTCACCATGGAGAAGGCATCCAAACGCTACTCTCTCTGCTGTAACTCACCCCCGTTTCTTGCTTCCGTCATTCCAAGAACCTTAGAACCACATCCCTGCTCATCTTCCCAGTAGTCTAACCTCAACAAATCAGCCACAGTGAGATGCCATGATGATCCGTATGTTCCTATGCTCAAAGTTTTAGATCACCTTTCCAATGGCTTATGTGACTTTTCTGCCCTCAGCTTTTAGCACCATCCCCACTGCTGACTCTGCTAGTCACACTACGTTCCCGAAGCCTCCACTCTTCCTCAGGGTCACTGTATTTGTGATTCCTTCTGGAACTTCATTCCCCTAAATATCCTAAGGGTGGGCTCATCCATTTTCTTCCAGTCTCACTTTCATGGTGGTTATCCTTCGTGGCCATCCATGAGCAAACAGAACAAGACAGCAGCATCTTTACCACTACTACCACTACATTTCTTAGCCCTTGACCTCGTTTATGCTTCTCTTGGTACTTATGCCCCCCAATCTTTCACCTCTCAGGCTGCTTACTGCTTGTTTGTGACCTGTATGAGGATTTTGGCCGGCAGGTGCAGTCCCTAATGTTTATCAGAGGAACTGAGTGACAGATAACCTTTCTCTGCCTTCCTTCCCTGTGCGCATTATATGTTTTGCTCTTTGCAGCCTGTGCTCATTGCACTCTTCCAAGCCTCTCTATCTCTTCAGCAACTGGTTTTTCAGTAATGTTTATTCCTCTTTTTACTTATTGAACTTTTTTTTTTAGATATGTAATGAAAATATTTTTATCCTACATTCCCTTCTCCCAGCCCAGGATGTTATACTCTTTAGGGTGCTAATCTATTTCTTTATTCTGTCATCCTTGAACACTTCTTTTCTGTGTGTTGAATTCTCACTTACTGGGCTGTGGAACACCTCTAAACTCTTGTGGGGTGTTGATTCTGCTCTTGTGTTGCTTCCTGTTCTTCTAGACTGGACTTCCTGTCTGTAGCTTTAATCTTTTTTTATTTTTTTCTATAATTTATTTGTAGAACTGCTATGTCTCATCTCTTCCCCTCTCCACCCTTCCTCCTATTCTTTCTTTCCTTCTTCTTTTTTCTTTCTCTTGGTCTTATTGACTAGCCCAGAACAGAACTTCTTTTAGCTTAGACAGGCATGCTCATTTTTCCCTCAAAGGCATTCTTTGAGGGCAGCTATTATATGTGTTCTTTTGGCACATCTGTTCAGGAGCCTGAGGTCTTCTGTGAAAATGAGCAGAGGAGGGCGGTCATCAGTATGCACACACTTCTGCTAGGTGAAGCATTGCTAGAATTTCTGATGACATCTCTTACTTCTAAGGGAACTGTAAAATGCCCTCTTCCAGCCCTGACATACACACAGGAAAGGAAGCTGTTCCAGGGTTAGAAGGAAATCCCAAGCTTCTTCCTTCATCATGGATTCCTGTTCCTAGGCTTGGTTGAGTTGCTGTGACTATTTGCTTTGATGGACACACATGATGGGTGCAGGAGGAATCCATATTGTGAATTCTGATTCAATGCTGGTATCTCTTACTAGTCTGTTTTGAGGATACTCCAAAGATCAGGCAGTGTGCTGTTGGGCCAGTTGCTGGTTCATGACACAAAGATTAGCTTTACTGTTCCCTATTTTCTACATTGTCTATCTCTAGTCCTTTTCCCAAACTGATCATAAAGTGTTAATAGAAAATTTCTTCTTATTCTTTCCGCTTATCTCCCTCCATGTCAACCTAAGTTCTTTGCCTGAAGTTCTGCATGTTCAGTAAAACTTATTCAAAAGTATTCCCTAAAAAACATGATCATGATGAAATCTTTGCTAGAGAGGAGAGAGAGAGAGAGAGAGAGAGAGAGAGAGAGAGAGAGAGAGGAAGAAGAGACGAGAAGAAAGAGAAGAGAGAAAAGAGAAGAGAGGGAAGGAAAGGGAAAGAAAGAAGAAAAAAGTGAAAAAGGAAAAGGAAAAAAAAACCTGCTCACTGTTCAGTTTTCTTATTTTAAAGGAAGGGTGAAAAAAACAAAGACTCACATCTGGCCAAGTTTTAACTCTGAACACTTTGCATAATCAGTTAGAAACCTTTTGTTAGTAGGCCAGATGGCTGCTGCACCCACCCCCCAAAAGGAAATTAAATATGTAGGCAGTGACAGCTCAAGGGAGGAATTAGAAATTCCTTTCTAAAGAGAAAGGGCCTCATCTGGAGCTGCCCTGTAGGTGTGGTTTTCAGTGGCCATTGGTTTCCTAGCAACCAAGCTCTTTCCCAAGGAGAGGTCTTTTAGTACTGGGTCTTTAAATGATCTCCATAAGCACTGGAGGACACAACCAGCACCCACAATGCCTTTCAGAGCAAGAATGTCCGTCTCCATAAATAGAGGAGGGTTGGTACCCTGCCCTTGCTGTCTGGTTTACCCGATGCCATTGATGCCTCCACCTTAGCACCAGCCCTCACTCTACACATTCCAGGATCATGGAATCCATTGAAATACAAATGGTTTCTAAACCCAAAATACTTTTATGCCCATAAGTAAGCGGATTAATTAATCACACTTGCTCAACCATTGATATCGTTCACCTGGATGATAGTGACGAATCCAGAACTGATTTCAGGTTCCTACACCCCCCCCCACACACACACACACACACAGAGAGAGAGAGAGAGAGAGAGAGAGAGAGAGAGAGAGAGAGAGAGAGAGAGAGAAGTCAACCCTAACCGCAAATGTAGAGCAAGCTCTGTGAAAAGCTGCTCATAGTCCTACCCTGTAAGACCTTTGTGTTCTGCTCTTGCTTCCCTCTCCAGTCTCAGTCCTCTACATGCACCCTTTCCCTTCAATCAATCATATTATTTGCAGCACTTAGCACACACCAGGCTATCTCAAACCTACTGTAGGTTGTCCTTTGGGCATAGCTTGTTCCATAAGGGTTTGTGTACTAGAACCTTGGCCTCACGTGTAGCAATGTGATTGTATCTTTCAGAGATCAGTGTGATGGAGGATTAAAGGTGTGTCATCGGGACAGACCACTGTTCTCAAAAGTGATTATGTTCTCATGGGGCGATGGTTCCGTCAATGAAGTAGCCATTCACATGAGGACTGAAGTTTGACTCCCCAACAACAGCGCTAAAACAGGCCAGACAAAGCAGTATAAACCTGTTATCTGAGTGCTACGGGATGAAAGGAAAGAGAAGGATCCCTAGACTCTTTGGCCAACTAACTCGTCTAAAGGAGTGAACTCTGGGCCCACCTTAGCTCAAAAAAAAATGTGGAGAGAAACTGAGGAAGACCCCAGACATCAGCTGACTTCTGCCTCTCCACGCACAAACATACGTATAAGCACTTATACATTACCCACGTGAGCATGCATTTCATATTCACACATGTGTGCGCACACAATTGTTATGGGAATTCAGGTATAGGAGAGACAGAGTCCTTGGCTTCCTGCTTTTGTTTCCTCATGCACGTACTCACCATTAAGCTATATGCCATGAGGCGACGCAATACAGAGGCTCTCACGGGAGCGAACGCCCTGCCACCTAGACATACAGAATCATGAATAGTGAGCTAGATAAATCTATTTTCTTTATGAAGTATCTGGCCTTGGTATTTTTGTTATAGCAACAAACCATATCAAAACAAGGCCAAAATATGACCTTTGTACATTAGAATATTCTTAGCCCGTGAAAGTTACTGCATGACTTCACTTGCAAAATTCTTCCTAACTCTCCTTCTGTGCCTAGCTTTGTTTTGAATGTTCCCATCTCAACTCTTACAGTATTCCATTTATGCCTGTCTCACAACTAAGAAAAAATGAACTGTAAGTATAGATTTATTTATCTATGCCACAACAAGCATGTAAATCCTTTAAGAACAGGAAATGTTCACTTTCCCTCCGTTTCTTCACATATAGAAGAGCGCTGAGTACATAGCTAAACAACTGCACAGGGGAATGAACGAGTAGATGATGAGGTGGTCAGTACAGCTTGCTTGGATCCTGTCCAAGACTTCCCATATGTTTCCAGTTACTCTCTGAACCAGAAGTCTCCTCTTGTAAGGTGTCCCCTTACTGTTAAGAAGCATAAGTACAAGAAAAAGTATTCAAAAGTACTGACTTAAGACTGTAGACACAGAAGCCCACTTTTCTCCTGGAATGTGGTCTAGAAAGAATGTATCAGTAAGAGAACTGTAATAGAATCTGTAGTGATCTCACATCTAGGAAGTGTGTCATTATAAATTATCTCAGTGACGCTTTCAAATGCTTCCCCCACTCGTGAGCATGAACGCATTGTTTTATAGAGCTTAAGAAAAACTAGAACCCAGCCATTTCCTTCTTAATTATAAAATCCAATATTTGTGTGCACTGGTTACAGCCCTTTGCAGGGAAAAGATGTATCACTTTAGAGACTGGTTGAGATGTACTTCATTTTGTCTTCAACATAATAGTTTGAACTCTGTCCTTTTCCATAGCCCAGGCAAAGTGTTCTTTTTTGAACACCACTCTTCAAAGACTAGAAGACTCCTTTCATGTTCTCTTCCTTGGCCTTTTGTTCTCTACATTGAATTCTTTGAGTCCTTTAAACTGCTGCTCATGAGAGATGGTCACAAACATTTGTATGATATATAACATTCCTGTTTAACAACAACAGCAACAAAAAAAGTCAAGACCATAAATGACCAAAACGTTATACTCTTTTCAAGTTAATGAGTTAGCATGTCAGAGTTTAAAGGATACAGGTAGAAGACACAAGATCTCCAGGTCAGAAAAAGGAAAATAAAACCAAATAAACAACCAAGGTATTATCATATTTTTGGGCCAGCCTTTGAATTTCCAATTCACAAACAAAATATGATTAAGACCAGCAATGTCCATCCTTGTAGAACATTGCTTCACAGACAAAGAGTCACAAGCTTAAGATTCCTAGTCTGTATTATTCTGCAGACAAGCCTTTCCCAAAGTTGATTAAAGGAAGACATTGTCTTCATCTTCCACGCCTGTGCTATACAAGCGTGCTCAGAGGTCACTCAGAAAAGGCTATAAAGGCCTCTCCTTCCACAATGTCCAGATATGTGAAATCTCCACAAAGAACCATCTTACAGTACCCGCTATATACATCAGCATTCAGGAAATGAAACAGTTATGTGACCGTAAATGGGCCATACAAAGGAAACAAATTGGAAACAACTCCACTTCCTGAAAACAACAGCTTACGCCTCATCTTCAAGTTCATAGAGCAGAAAGAAGCAAACCTCAGAGAGCCATGACCTTGAATTACAGAAGACAGCAGCCAGTGGACACACATCTGATCATTAATTATATATGAGCACTTTCTTTCCCCCACTGAAATGTATATTTAGTGAAGCAGGGGTCAGCACCTATGGAATCTCCTTGGGAATGAATTCTAGGTCCCTAGTGGACAGTGCCATTTTTTTATTTATTATTTTAATTATTTTTCTGTAATCAGTGCTTAAAATAAAACAGAAGGCAAGTGCCTGTGCGAGCAGATATGGTGATGAAAACTGTTAGTGATGTGTTCTGAACATGATCATCTAGAAACACCTGGGTCCTAGGAAGAATGCTTACAAAATTAAGACCAAGTTCTACCAAGATTTTTCATGATCAAACAGCCACATGTCTCTAGGCTTGAGAGAAACCAGGATTCTGTATGTTTATTCCTTCAATAAGTAGACATTGAACTACATTGGGCACTAATAAAAGTGATAAAAAGTCAAAGGAAAAAAACCCACCTCTGCTGGTTCACTTAGAGTCTGCTGCCTAAAGCCAGAGGTCAAACCAAGCAAGAAAGGACATGGGTGAGCAAGATTAGGTCGAGTGAATCTGGAGAACAAAAGTTTCCATCATGTCTGTCATTTTTTAAAAAATCCATTTGAATAATCGTCTTTCATGAAAGAGAAAAGAACTCCAGGTGAGTGATTGAATTGCCTGAGTGTTACACAGACATAATGAGAGAAGGTAAGACGAACAATTCCACAGAGCCCTCTCTACTCCTTCCTTTCTCCACACTCCCTACACACTGTAGAAAGAGATCCACTCACCCACTCGGTGAGTTTAGGAACAGAGAATGAAGAGAGCTTCCTATTTCATTGTGGACTCTAGGGTCATACCTAACATCACAGTCCTTATTAGCACAGGGATGTCACTCACAAACTCACATTCAAGGACTGACCCAGTGCTAGGCCAGCACACATTTCTCTTGGCTCTACTCCAAGTCTTGTGGACCCACTACAAGCCTGTCTCCTCAGCCAACCCTCACAATGGCTGATTCCATATAACCAAATTCATATCCATTCCAGTGCCACATAGGCACACAGCAAAATGAGATCGAGAAAACAAAAAGAACAAAATTGAAAGTTCAACAGCATAGAACCAAAGGAAAATAAAGAAAGAAAAAAGAAAAAAAAAGGAATAACCAAGCAGACATTTTGAAGTTGAAAAAAAATGTCAAAATTAAAAAAAAAAATCTATAGAGAGTTTTAACAGCCGACTCAATGGAGCAAAAGATAGTATCTGCAAACTCAATGACAGCTCATTTAAAATCACCCAGTCAAAGTAATGAACACAAACAGAAAGAACTGGAAAAGTGAAGAGATCCTAAGACACTCATAGAATATCATATACATGACCATATGCCAGTCACAGAAAGATAAATGGTTCATGGTCTCAAAAATCCATGGAAACTTGGAAAGCCTATGAGACAAGAACAGATTATAGAACGCTGTTCATCAGGATGTGGATAAGGAAAGTAAGGAGATAGTGGCCAAAGTATGAAGTTTCAATTACACAGGATAAATAAATTTAGGAAATCTAATGTACCGTATGGCGAGGGGAGCTATTAACACAGCTCAATATTAATATAGTCTTCACAAAAATGGCAGCTATATGAGGGAATTGCATTGTTTTTATCTAACTTAAAAATGTTTCTTAGGACTTATTTATTTTATGTATAGCGTGCACTATCTGCATGTTCACTTGCATCAGATCCCACTAGAGATGGTTGTGAGCCACCATGTGCTTGCTGGGGATTGAACTCAGGACCTCTGTAAGAGTTGCCAATGCTCTTAACCACTGAGCCATCTCTCTAGCTCCTTTATCTAACTTTATAAATAATGATTTTACCAATAAAAACTCAGGAGTCAGAGGCTGAGGTGAAAACCTGCTAGAAATCTTTTTCCTCCATTCCAACCCAAAAGGAGTCACCAGACTCTCTGTCGCTCCCTTCTTCTTCCTGTGTGTTTTTCTATACTTCTTCCTGACCCCCTCTTACCCCCATGGCTATTTCCTGTCAACTAGCCATTGCCTCTACCTCTTGATCAGGTTTTTATTTAATTAACACTATCTCGGGGTTCACGGTATGGTCAAATATCCTGCATCAGAACTGCCTTAATGGCAATTACCTCATAGTGTATATAGTTATCAATACCACATTGCATATGTTAAATACATATATATATAATATTTATCAATTGCACCTCAATAAAGTCGGGGGGTGAAAAATCAAGCAATGGTAACTGCAACATAGAACATAAAGTACGAGAAGGGGATCGAAAAAGGTGAGGGCTTGGTAGTTGTCTGGTGGTTAACAGCAACCCCTCTGAGAGAGCTGAGTAAACCAAGGGAGCCATCCTGCCAGCAAGACAGAACCACAGTGCAATGACCTGGGCTTGGCTGAGAATAACCAAGATGAAAGTGGCTAACATAGAAGGAGTGAGATGGAGCAAGCTTGAAGCTGAGACTTTGCTTTGTAATTTTTAAAGTGGTATGCATTGAAACACACTGGAAACCAGAGGGTTTTTTTCTCCATGTTAGGAGACAAATAGGACATGATTGCTTGTCCTTCCTGAATCCTCACACACAATTTAAAACACAGAAACTGTCACAGGATGGCCATAAGATTCTTTATATTCCAATATCAAAACTTTCCATAGACTTCCCATTTATTAGCTCAGAATACACTCAGCTTGACAGCTTGGGCAGTTCTGCAATCTTGTCTTCGACATCACACAAACCTTCTGCCATCACATCCAGCTACGGTCTAGACCTTGAAGATCCTTTACCAAATACACCTCGGGCTTTTCCTTCTGATGGCCTATCTTCATAGAGTACCTTTGCCTTCTATTCTTCCTCTTTTGCCCAGGGATTCTTTAAGACTTGGCTTGCCAATCATTGCTCCAAGAGCTCCCTCTTACGCTTCCAATTTGGGTAGTATACCCTGTTACACCTCCATTGCTTCTCTACATCTTACAATTCTCAATTGTCATTGTTTCTTTATTGCTTACCATGTCTGATGCTATGTTCCCAGAAGGGAGAGAATTTTGAGTTTAATATTTTCTAGTCTTTATTCTTAAAAAAAGATTTAAAAAATATCATTATGAGTATGTGTACGTGTGTGGGGACGTGTGAGCATGTGTGAATGCAGGTGCCAACAGGAAGGGGAATGCCAGAGTCCCTGAAGTTGGAGTTGTAGGTAGTTGTGAGCCAACTGGTGTGGTTGCTGGGAACCGAACCTGGGTCCTCTGTAAGACCAGCAAGTAGACTTAGCCTCTGAGCCATCTCTGCTCTTTCCCCCTATACTTTCCAATTTTAACTTGGTATATTCCCTAAAGTAGAAACCCCAAACTGCTTTTGGAAAAATAAGCTAATAGGTGGGCTACATTACCTCTGAATGCTTTCTCTGTTAGCAAGAAGCATTGGAGGGTCTTCCTCTGAGCCGCTGCAGCATCTTGTCTGACCATACTGATAGTACTGCTAAACTATGCAGGAGATTATCCACTAAGCTGTGGTTCAGGACTGTATTAGCTCCCTTTCTCATTGCTGTGACAAAATACACTGACAAAGGTGACGTAAGAGATAAAGGACTTACTTCTGCTCATAGTTCATCATGGCTGCCGCAGCCTAAGACAGCTGATAACATGGTATCCACAGAAAGGTACGAGTGCTCAATTCACTTACTCCTTATTCAGTTGAAAACCGCCAATGGAATGATGTTGTCCATTAAGGTGGCCTTTTCTGCCTCAATTAACCTCCTCACAGGCACATCCTGAGACCTGCCTCCTAGGTGACTCTCGAGCCCACAAAGTTGACAATCAGTATGAACGAACCATCACAGAAAGCTTTTTGGCTTTGAGACAGGGTCTATGTAACTTGGTCTGGCCTGAAATTTATGATGTAGTCCATCCTGATCTTCCTTCATGGCAAAGCCCCCGTCTTAGTCTTCTTAGTGCTAGGATTCCAGGCCATGCCAGGCTTTAATAAATTGTTTTAAGTCTACAACGAACTGCACGTCAAGAGTCCCCACCTTCTGAGGCTCTCAGCATCACCATCAGCAGGCTTTCTGAACAACTTGTTTTTCCTGGAAATTCATCTATTAGTGGTTCCACGAATAAGTTTGCATTCTATGATCTAAACAAACTTAGTGAACAGGGGTTACTCAAACCTAATTCCCTAGAGAATATAATACCCACTCCTTGGGTCTAATTGTTTTTTAATTATTTCTATAAAACTTAAAATGTGTCTTTATATGTTTTGAGAAAGAAAAACGGCAGTTCCTGCCAAGTAGAGTTCACAGTGAGTGTGTTAAATGATTAAACAATGTGTCCCTAACTGCTAAGTAAACAAGGCAGTGGCTTGTTTTGTTTATGGCTTTTGTTTTGTTTTGTTTTAATTTGAGTCATTTTAGAAGCAAAGTGAAATAAGGACTTCAGTGGGAAGTTATTTCAGATGTACTAGGAACCAAGAGATTATGTCTGGAAGAAAAGGTACTCACTAAGGTGAACTTCCTCGGTAGGTAGCTAGAGATTTATCGGGGAAATGACAAGACACAAATATATCTTGCTGAAAAAATAAGAAGCCAAATGTTGTAGATGCTGTCATACCCAAAAGTCATTGGCTTGATGTTTCCACTTCCAAATACATCATGTTTGCTTCTCACTCTGCCAGGTATCACCGGAAGAAGGATAGCCAAAGTTCTACGCACAGAGGTGAAGATACTGCTCTGGGAATTGGGAGATATGACTAGGATGCTGCAGTGGCTGGCTCAGAGAGACACATGCTCAGACTCTAAGATTGTGGAAAGAAACATAGAGGAGATTCACTCTAAACTTGCACTGAAGTGAACCCTCTTACTCAAAAAATAACAATAAATGTCTACATCCTTCAGCCCTACACAGCAATGAATTAGACAGGACCCAACACTCTGATGATGAAATAGGCACTAGCACTTGGCAGACATAAGGCTTTCCACAGAATTAGCCAAAATAAAAGCAAAATGACAATAGCAAAAACAAACGGGCACCTGGAGATTTACAGAGCCTATCTAAAGCATTTGGCAAAACAGAAAGAAAATTGAATTGATAAAGACTGAGCTTACAATTGTACCACAAAGACATGTGCTCAACTATGTTCGTAGCAGCATTGTTTGTCATAGCCAGAACCTGGAAACAACCTAAATGCCCCTTGATTGAAGAACGGATAAGGAAAATGTGGTACATTTATGTAATGGAGTACTACACAGCACACAAAAAATAATGATATCTTGAATTTTGCAGGCAAATGGATGGAGCTAGAAAACATCGTATTGAGTGAGGTAACCCAGACCCAGAAAGACAATTATCATATGTACTCACTTATAAGTGGTTTTTAAACAAAAAGCAAAAAAAAAAACCAGCCTACAAATCACAATCTCAGAGAATCTAGACAACAATGAGGACCCTAAGAGAAACATACATGGATCTAATCTACATGGGAAGTAGAAAAAGACAAAATCTCCTGAGTAAATTGGGAGCATGGGGACCATGAGAGAGGGTTGAAGGGGAGAGGAGAGAAAAGGAGAGGAGCAGAGAAAAATGTAGAGCTCAATAAAATCAATAAAAAAAAAAGACCTAGTTTAAAGTGAATAACAATCACAGAAGCATGAGTGGGAAAATCAGAGGGACAGAGTGGTAGAGTGCAGACACGTGATCGGGTGGAAGGAGAGGAGAATGTGTGCAAGGGTGGCCACAGCTGCATAAGACCCTTCCTTGGTCCAGCAGATTCCAGGCGGTCTCTAGAGTCTCACTAGAGGATAGGACTGCCAGTTGGGATCACAAAAGGGCAGCAAACAATGGTGATATGACATCGTAAGTACTTTGAAATAAAAGGCATTCGAAGTCCCCAGAAGCAACCTCAGCACCAGAATCCCTCTGACCATCCCTTGCCCTCCTGGCCTGTCCTCATTCTTCTTGCAAAGCAATCGTAGACACCAGACCCTTCCCCAAGGCAGAACTTGGAAACTCAGAACCCTCTTCCCCTAAAAAGCCATCCAGTAAAACCATCACCAACAGTGTGACCTTCACCCATCTGTCTCAGAGCAGCTCCTGAAGAAACTTAGTAGGTCATGAGACTCTTGCTCCAGAGGGTTTGTGCCCCAAACCTGAGAGGAAGAAATGTAGCACCTCAGAGGTCAGAAGTCTCTGAACAAGGAGACCTTGCTTCATTTCCACAGTCTTTTCCTCTTAGACAATGCCCTTTCTGTCAAATTACACCCCTGCATAGCTATCCCTGATTTATTGAATAGAAGTACAGACAGGCTTTCCCCTGTGTGTTTAAGCTTGAATTCTGAAGACCACAACATATATATGTATATAAAGTCATTTACCTTTCTAACCTGCTGCTCATCATAGCAATGTTGCCTTTGATCCTTATGACAAGTAGATAAAAGACCTCTCTCTAACTTCTCCAATGTCAATATAGACCATTCTCTTTCTACCCAATCACCTGTGTGGGTTCTCTTCCCACTGGGAAAGATGGATATTCCTTCCAGTAATCTTTTCTGATCTCATTAGAACAAAGAATCATGAAGTAGACAACATACATAGGTATTGCTATATTTAGGTACTGTACATGCAAGAACACTGTGATTTTGACCAAGTCAAGAATCTAGCATACAGAAGTTAGAAACCTTAAAAGTGCCTTCTGGACACACACACACACACACACACACACACACACACACACTTCTGCTGGGCATGCTGGCTTCACATCACAAACGTTTCCTGAACAGCAGGATTTCTAATTAAATAGGAGAAACCTAATTTGGCCTAAATTGGCTTGCAACAAAAGGTGTTAAGAGGAACAGAAATTGTTCGGCAACATGGGTGTTTTTGGAAGGGATGGGCTAAATCCACTGCCAACTGTAATGAAAAGTGATGTTTAAAACACGAAGGTATGGACTACGCTAGAGAGGCTGAAGATGCTCATATGTGTATTTTCATAGCAAGAGAGAACTTACCATAAACATCTACTCCTGGAACTAATTTCACCTGAAGCTACACGAAATAACAGAGGTTGATCCCTGATAATCCTTCAAAGGAAAGGTAGATGTAAGCCATCAATTGTTTAGACTGAATGTCAAGGCTTTGACAGACAATTAGTATATAATGGTGTATAATGCTTGTCTTTATTCCAAGCCGTGGGGACTAAACTGAGGACAGGAGCTTTGTTAGCAGGGATGAAAGAATGACTGAGCGCAACTAGATAGGTCCAGCAAAACCAGAACGTGAGAAACTAGAGGACCAATAGTAAGAACTGATGGAGTTGTATGCCATGCAAGAGACTGAGCAAAGCAGAAAGTGAAACTCCAGATAAGGAGTGCTGAGGTATGGCAAAGGCAAGCCATGGAGGACAGCAGCTTAGCATAGTTAGTAATCAAAAGTATTATAAAAATAAAAATTAAGACATGGATTAGATATGAGAAGAAAGTTAAGCCATTGTGGGGCACAGTTATTTACAGTGTTTCAGTTTTTCTGGTGTAAGATGAATGAAGGGAAGTAAATAGAAAGATAGTACAAAGAGGCATGCCTGTGGAAGTCGGGCTCCTCAGCACATATACCTCCCATGATGATTAAAGGACTTGAAATGGAGAGGAAAACGTTTGTATGATGGCAGAGTCTTCTGTATATACAGGGGAAAATGTCTGAAGTGAAGAAATAAAGACATAGAGGAGTAGTAAAGAGGGGTATGGGTGGGTGTTATTACCCTCAGATGAAGGAGCCTTTTATGCCCATGACTATAAAAGAGATGTGATCTAGAAGAAGACAAAAAAAAAAAATCTATGCTTGGGTTTTCCTGAGTCTTGAACTATGGGAGACACTCAGTTTTCAGGGAAAGAGGAGGCAAGCATCCTTGTAGGTCTAGCTACTGTTGAGGAGAAATGGTGCCTCCCAGCATGCTCTGTGTGGGATTAGCTGCCTGAAGTGTTTGAGGCAAGGACCAAATAGCAGTGTCATAATTGTTTAAGTCTGAGATACACCGTGTCACCATTGCCCTTTCCATGAATGCCATGCTACAAACTCAAGTATTAGGAAAATACCACATGGTAGACACAGTCTATCCTAAATTTTTCATACATATTTGATTATTGAACCATTGTGCTGGGAGCAATATCTAGCAACACCTTGCTAGACAGGCATCTTCTATGTTATAATTAATTTTTTTCAACCTGGCACAAAGTTGAATCACCTGGGAAGAGGGAACATCTGATGACCTCCAGCAGACTCACCTGTGGACAAGTCTATGGGGTGTTTTCTTCATGGTTAGGATAGGAGATTGCCACCCCTGGGAAGAGGTTCTTGGTTTAAATAAAAAGACAGGCTAAGCAAAAAGAAATGGAAATCAAGCCAGTAAGGACCATCCCTTCATGGTTTCTGCTTCAGTACCTGCCTCCAGGTACTGAACTCCAGCCCTGGCTTCTCCCGATGATGGGCTGTCACTTTGAAGTGTAAGGTGAAATAAACTCTTTTTTCCCCAAATTGCTCTTAGTCAGTGCTTACCAGGGCAACAGGGAAGCAAATTAAGACACAATAGATGTAGGAAACACCGAGTTAAGGTAAGCAAGAAGGAAGCCTTGGTGGAAAGGTACAAAGGTTGAAGACAGGAAGGCCTGTGAAGAACGCAAGTCAGCTTGGCTGGTTTTGAACTCAGCTCTGACACTTCAGGGCTCTATATCCATGGATAAGCATTTCACCTCACTAGGCCTCAGTTATTTCTCTATGGAAGAAAGAAGAGGATGAGGGCCAGGAGATGTGTGACAGGGTGATGATAGAATTTAGATTCATGAACCCGCAAAAGCTGAGAAAAATGACTAGCATGTGGCGTGTGTTCCTCCAGATAAGAGATACTATTATGGAATCTAGCTGCAGTATCCGAGTCATTCTGAGTGACAAACTGTTTTCTGGGCAGCAAGAGCTGCTAGGGAAGAACAACTGCAGTTGCACAGGGAGGACACAAGGCCCAGCTCTCAGGTGGACTTGAACTGTATAGGAGCCTAGAGCACAAGCTGCAGAAATGTAATTAAAAATCCTACCTGCCTGTGTAGCCTAGGGAATCACAGTGAAGCCATTTTATACACGGGCTGCAGAAGACACAAGATCAGTGCGCTGATCGTGGAAGCTTTCTCCCACATGAAGCTTTTGTGCACTTCCTTTTCCCATTAGGATAGAAAGATCTCTAGCGATCTTTCATCCAAATGTGAGTGTAGGTAGTTTGCACCCTCCCCTCTGCCTCTCTTTCTTTGCATATCTGAGAGCTGGTCTATTCCTACTAATTGTGTGGAAGGCCTTCTCCTTCAAAGTAGTAAATACCTACACAGGCAAAGTCAAATACCTGTGTGTGTGTATGTGTTATACATGTGTGCACATGTGTGTATATGAATATAGACACATAAGCCATAGCACTCATGTGAAGGACCTAGCCTTAGACCTTGTTTAGGAGAGGGTCCCTTTGTTGTTTTTCTGTTGTGTATGACAGACTAGTTTGCCATGGATGTCTGGAGCATCTCCTGTCTCAACTTCCCCTCTCTCTGTAGAAGTGTGGAGATTTCAGAGGTCTACGCTCTGCATCTATCTATATGGGATCCGTGGATTTAAACTCGGGTCCTCATACTTGGATAGCAAGTGGTTCTACCCGCTGAGCTATCTCAACATCACTTTAGTCCACTTTGCAGTAAGGACAGGGAGTGATAAATGTGGAGTGTGTTCTAATTGGTCTCTCTCCACATTCAATGACCATTTTCTTTCCTGCTCACTTACGACCTTTCCCCCAAGGCCCTGTTGTCCTTGCTTTAGCTGACAGTTTTGAACTGAGAACATTGCATTGTGACCATGTCTCAAATCCAGTAAGACAGAGGGAGTATGTTTTTCCAACCCTCTGGAAGAGAAAGAAAGCAAGTAGAAACACCTGCTCTAGGCCACTTACTATAGAGGTGCCCTGTCCAGTTACAGACATGGCCCTAGAGGAGAAGTTGGGCTGTTTGTGTATTTATTATTCAAGACTCAACCTGAGAAAGCATGGTGAAGTGCATGTTTAGAGAAAATAAAATACAAACTCAAAAAGAATCTTCGATGGGTGTCATAACCCATATGGAACTCTATCCAAATCATCAACCTTCATACTGGTTGCAGGTAACAGCCATACTTCCATGGGCAGACCTGTGTTAGTGAGATAATACCAACTTCAGTATTTATGTATGTTTCAGGATATCTGAAATGGAATCATCTGGGCTTTAGGAAATATTCAGGAGATTATGTACTGTGTTAACAGAGCGGATCATAATGAAGGCACTTGTTCACTTGGCAATTTGATGCTTGACCCCTGCCAGATGGCTTAGTTTCACTTTTACTTGGCATTGAAGGAGTAGACCATCAGTCCTGGGCTTACCAGCCTTTGTAGTTGGTTTCTTAGAATAGGTAAGAAATCATAAATAGGCGAGAAGGAAAATGTTGAAGAAGAGTCAAAAAGAATCGAAAAAAAAAAAAAAGGAAGGTGCTTAGGCCTGTAGGAGAGAAAATAATGTCTTTCATCAACTAAGCAAGAGTCATGCCTGACACCCACATACTGAATCCAATTAGTAAGAGAAAAAATAGCAAATTTATTTAATATTATGTTTACATAACTGATGAATTTTCAGAAATGAAGACACAAAGACTCGGGGAAATTTACTTGATACAGACAGTGTTGCAGAAGGCAAATTGATTAACAAACTTGGGAAAACTCCACAGGGCTCTGGCACCCATTTCCACCCACAGTCCCTCAGAGAGGGAGGAGCAAAGCCCTGGAGACTAAAGAAGCTAAAGAAACGTGTGAAATATGCAAGACTTGGAAAACTCAGACAGCTAGCCAATTCAGGAAGTCCCCAGCAGAGGTTATGCAAGCAGAAAATGGCTACTGGAGAGGAGATGCCTGTGAGGCTGCAGCTGGGTGGAGGGCTGCAAGACTGTAGGGCTGCAGGGCTGCAGCTTTCGTGAGTTGTCACCTATGATGGGTGAAGCTTTTGGTGATGCAGCTGTCTCTAAACCACCCGAGTTCTGTTAGTAGATAAACACATTGGTTCGCCAATCTGAACGTCAATGGAATCGTTTCTTTGCTCTGTTGTCAGCGACCTTTCTGGGGTGAAAGCACAACTGTTCTATCTCCCCAGGAGAACTATGACAGCAGTACCTTGGTCAGATTCTCCCCAGTCTCCAGTGTGACACTGCTTCCCTCCAGGTGGGGCCATCTGAAGGTGATCAGGAGAGAATGAGAGAAGGTCAGGAAGTAAATGTTCTTGACATCGCTGGGAGTACTGAGGAACCACATTTGGGGATATCATGTTTGGAGTCCTAATAAGAATAAGACCCAGCTCTTTGGACACGACTTCCCTAGTTAATTTCTCTCCTTGTGGTTATATATAAAAGGCAAATGAGTGATTTGGGGCCTGCTCATGTAAAATTTTCTCTGGCACTCTGATAGACGTCTCGCATTTTGGAGAACAAAAGCTACAAAGCAGCAGAGACCTCATTTGCTTTAACAGCTAATGCAGTGGTTCTAATAACCCTCTCTTTGTATTCTCCTCAGCACCGGTTTGCAAGCAAGTCTCTGTCTTATAAATGCTCTATTGATGGACTAGGGCCAAAACGACATGACCAAGATTTTTATCTATGGAGGCTTTCAGGGAAACTGAATGCCGGTTTAATCAGCTCATGGGCTCCGGTCCTTCTGTGCCTACACAAGCAAGAGGCTGAACGTGAGACTTTCTGGGCTCCACTTCGTATCTCACTCAGAGCCACATAGCTCAGATCTGTAATATCAACTGGGTTCT
The DNA here is from genome assembly GCF_037038515.1 of Microtus pennsylvanicus. Taxonomy (NCBI): domain Eukaryota; kingdom Metazoa; phylum Chordata; class Mammalia; order Rodentia; family Cricetidae; genus Microtus; species Microtus pennsylvanicus. The sequence goes on along the minus strand of NC_134590.1, from coordinate 52,797,483 downwards.
GTAATATTATATTGCCAAAGGCTTCCATTGCGAAAATCAAAGTTTGGAAACCACAACACTGCACTAGGCTGAAAAGATGAGAAAATGCTCCTTTCCATAAAGTCACTGTCAGGGGGAAGCAGTTGGCATCACCCTCCCTGAAATTAGAATATATCTGAGTTTCTGTACTATTGGAATTTTAAGATATAGCCTAGTTATCAAGGATCATCACAGCTCAGATGATAATGGGCATGTCCCTAAAATATTAATCTAGGCAGTAAAAACTAGTTAGTTCTTTAAAGGAACTTTAAAGTTCTTTAAAGACCAATACTTGGTCTTTAGGGAATGGTGCTGCTTGATAGGGATTAGGTGGTGTGGCCTTGTTGAAGAAAGTGTCACTGTGGGTGGGCTTTGGGGTTTCAGATGTTCAAGTCAGGCCCAGTCTCTCTTTGCCTCTGCCTTCTCTACTCCTCCCTCCCTTTCTCTTCCCTTCCTTCCTTCTTCCCCTCCCTTCCTCCCTGCCTCCTGCCAAAAAATCCAAATGTACAACTTTCAGATCCCTCTCCAGCCCTATGTCTGCCTACATGCTACCATGCTTCCCACCATGATGATCATGGACTAAACCTCTGAACTGTAAGCCAGTCTCAATTAAATGTCTTCTTTTGTAAGAGTTGCCATGGTCATGGTGTCTCTTCAGAGCAATAGAACACTGACTAAGACACCACTCAAGAATTTATTTAGAAGAAAGAATTTATAGGAGTTACAATTTAACAATGGGTTCCCAAGAATTTATTTTGTGTATGTAATTGTGTGTGTGTGTGTGTGCTATGTAGGTAGATTTATATGTGGTTACACAGTTGGATAGAGGTCATAGAATAACTGTGGGTGTCCTTTCCCAGAACCCACCAACCTTTACTTTGAAATAGGTTTCTCAAGTAGGATAGTTTGACTAAAAAGTAAGCCATAGAAGTCCACCTGTCTCCAGTTCCCAGAGCTTGGAGTAAAAGCCTGTGCGACTGCACCCAGATTGTCACATGGTTTCTGGGAATTGACTGTAGGTCATCATGCCTGTAAGGCAAGAGTTTCCCCGCTAAACTCACTATGCATTTTTATGAATGACTTTAATTTCATTCTTACTTTAAGACATTCAACAGTCTGAATGTGGTGGTACATACCTGTAATCCAGACACTTCAGAGACCGAGGTGAGAGGACTACAAGTTCAATGCCAGCCTGGGCTACAAAGATATACTGTGTCTAAAAAGACAAAAGAGAAATTAATGAGCAAACATGTTTGGAGAATGAAGTAGGCAGGTCATTCACATGCCTCCCTGTGTGAAGATTCTCACAGACTTTTAATACCCTTCACTGGTAACTGCTTCCACCATTCCCGAGGGGAACCAGTTGACACACTTTTCAGTCACATGTTTCTAGGTTTTAATGATTTTATACCGTAGCCCATTGACCCAAAAGACACCACCACAATAATCTCTACAAGAACTGGAACTAGACTTTGTGTATCTCAGCACATGCGTTCAAATTTAAACACACCATCTTTCTGCTTAGTCAATCTCACATTTATTTCCATCTGTGATTGTGTACATCACCTCTTGATGTAGGTGCTGGGAACCCAACTCAGGTGCTCTGCACGAGCAGCCCAGCCATGTTATCTAACCACTCTCTTCAAGTTAAATATTTGAATTGTTTCCAATGTTGACAAGCTAATACAGTTCTTTCATATAAGGTGAAATTATAAAGGAGACAGTTATAGGTTAAAAGACACCAAAAGCCCATGTTTTCTGAATGCTGCAGTATCAAATTGCCTCACAAAAAGGGTGTTGACAGCTTTGTCTATGACATAGGTAATAGATGACTTCTCCAGCTGATACAGATATTCTAGGTACCTACCAGTCTATTAGATGCCAAAACGAAGGTGAAATGCTATGCCATTATTTCTAATTATACCTTTGTAAGTTATACTTTTCATATTTTGCATTACTTAAATGAGCTCTTTTGTGAATGACCTTTGCTAATTTTCCTACTGATTTTTGAAGATCTCTCAATTTGTGAGTTATATAATTACTGATATATGTGAAATAATGACACATTCTTCAAGAAATAAGCTTTATGACACACACTGCACATAAATTTTCAACCAACATTTGGCCACAAACTGTCCACTGTTATTAATATTTCTAATGTATCAATAAGCACAATCTTTTTTAAGTAACTAAATCTATTAATATTTTTCTTTTGTTGGCTCTAACATCATATTTATGATGTTCAATCTTGATTGTCAACTTGATAGAATCTCACCCAATCAAGAGACATGCCTCTGGGCAGGTCGTAGGGCATTTCTATGAAGGACGTATAGGAATCCCTCCTCCAGAGTGGACACATCTTTTTGCATGTGGTCCATATACAAAGAAATCTGAAGAAACAGCAACATTTTTTGCCTGCCTTCAACTTTTTTATTTAAATTCTTTTAAATTTTACATATTAGCCCCAGATCCCCTCCCTCTCCTTCTCCTGATTTCCACTTCCTCCCAACCCACTCCCCATCCGCTCCTCAGGGGAGGTAAGTCCTCCTTTGGGGATTCAACGAAGCCTGATATACAAGTTGGCTGCCTTTACTTCTTACTAATGAGCATACCATTCCTATTCCTGCTGCTGTTAGCATCCTTCAGTAACATCCTATTCTAGTTTCTTTGTTTCCAAAGTGAACTGAAGAGCAATGGCTCTCTCTGGAACTTCTGGACCTTCAACATCAGATTGGGATTGCTGAGATGTCCAGTTTGTAGACTGAGCACCTGTCAGGTTCTCTGCCTCTCCAACATGCAGATTGTGTCATTGTTTGACATTGACAAATTCTCCATTGTGTAAGGTAATCTGCTATATACAGCACACACACACACACACACACACACACACACATACACTCAGCTCTGCTATTTTAGGAAACTTTGTTTGACATAGACTGTAGCACCAGGAATGGGTTCTTTCTCTCGAGACTCCTTTTGTACTGTCCCTATGCAGAACACAGGTATCTAATAATCACAGGTGCTTTCTCATTGGACACTTACTCTACAACTTCCAACTCACTCATTTCCCCAACAAAACTGTTATATTTTTCATCCCTTCCTGCTCCATTTGTTACTCTCTCTCTCACTGGAGAACTAGAAAAGAACTGTGAGAAGTAACCATGACACAGTCTGAAGATCATCCACTATTGTGATTTTCTCAACCAAGAACAACAGTCTATAGCTTTTCAGTCACCCTCACCAAGTTCTCTGAACACAGGCAGGATGTAGTCATGTGGTTTGCTAGACTTTAACATGAAATCAACAGCTCAAGTTTTGAAAGAGTCCTAATTCTTCTCTGAAAACTCATGAGCAAGACTTAATTATCCACATTTCCTGCCACATCCTGGTCTTCTGAATGCCACAAGAATGACTTGCTAAATTCTGCCAAAAAAATTAATTTTTGGCATTTCCCAGCCCTAAGTTGCAGTCTCTTTCAGATTCTTCCCACAAAACAGATCTAAAGGCCTACAAACCATCTGGTTAGGTTTATGGCAGCCGTGGCCCCACACCTTGAAATCATTTTTTTTTATTACTTTGCTCATTGCTATGACCAAATACCTAACAAGATGCAAAGTTGAGGGGGAGAAGTTTCTTTTGGCTTACAGTGTGAACAGGACTACACTCCATCATAGTCAGGAAACCATGGTGCTAAGAACATGAAGCAGCTGGAAACTGTAATCAGGAAGCAGAGTAAGACAGGAAGTGGAGCTGGGCTGAAAACCTCAAGGCCCACCCCCTAGTGACTCACTTCCTCCAGCAAAACTCTTCCTTGAAAAGATCTCACAATTTTCCAAAACAGCATTGCTAGCAGGGAGCCAAGTGTACAAACACCCAAGACTGTGGTGGAGTTTCACATTCGATCCACAATCATAAAATATGCAGTCTCTTTGATTGACTAAATCCATAAATACTCATGAATTTTCTTCTAATGCTTTTTGTTTTTATATTTAAATCCGTAATGTGTGATATAAGTTATAAATGGAATAAAATACAGATCTAAATTTTCCTCCAGAATGGGCAGTATTCCTAATCACCCATTGATTATAATAATTCTTCTTTTTCATACAGATTTTAAATGCTATGTTTATCCTTATGTTAAGTTCTCGGAAATGCCAGAGGCTGGATTTTATTGCTGTCCAAGCCAATATGTGAATTTCCAAAACAGTACCATGCTGCTTGGATTTTTTTCTCCTTTTATTCTTTGACAATTATATCCTATCTTGTTAATATTTCCTTCTTTCTATTTGTGTTGTGTGCTTAATTTTATTATATTTCACATTGAACTTAAAAGAGAATCTTAGATTTTCATGTCCTTCAAGAACATCATTCATGTCTTTTTTACTTCCTTTAATTCATTAGTTCATTTAACAAATGTTAATTGGTCGCTTACTATAAACCTGGGAGCAAAACTAGCAAAGAGTGAGGTTGGAGAAAGCAAATGCAGCTGCACCCTCAGGATCATGCTATAGATGGAAGACTGTCATCCACCCAACAGGAATACAACTCAGACCCACTCAAAAATAATAAATAAAAGGAGAGGGAAATGAGGAAACAGTCTCTTATTTGAACCTGTGCTACATTGCTTCATCCTTACTCATTTGGTATTATTAAGAACAATCTCCCAAACAAGTTTTGCTCATTTCTTCGAATAATCTTACTTTGTTTCTTTCCATTATCATTTTCCTAAGTCATTTTCGGAATAGAGTGGTGATTATAATTATGACCTGTTTCACATTCATGTGAACCCTTTGACATTTTACTAGGAAGGATTATGTTGGGTATTCTACACTCAACAGAGAAGTAGAGGGAGGAGGGAGGAGGAGAGGGAGAAGAAAGAAAGAATAAGTAGGTAGTTGAAGGAGAAGAAAAAATGCAAATCAATTTCCTAAGGAAATGCAAGTAACCAAAGTTAACCCATGAGATGTTGGTCCAGGGACTCTGTGGACAGTATGCTTTTGTTCTTTCCCTTCATCTCTATTTGGGATCATATCTTTTGTCATCTCTGTTTATGTGTGTGTTTTTGCTGTTCTTTTCTTCATGAGACTTCCAGGAAATTTCCCTTTTTATGGGTTTTTCCAGAGAACTGGCTTAAAACATTTCTATCAACACTGCCTCGCTCTCCTCATTGATTAATTTCTGCTTTTATCGCCAGCATTTCTCAATTGGTTCTACTTTTCAGAAGATCATAAATAAAAAAAAAGTACAATCCATTTGTGCCTTCTGTTATCAAGCTTCTAATCCTAGCACTAATCATCACATATCACCGAATGCATGGCGTCATGGTCAAGTATGTGGTACCAGTGGTATAGTTTCACCACAGAGCTCTGCCCTGAATGACAGATGATGATGATCCTTAGAAAACATCTCCCATGGTTGATATGATATTTACTTAAGCAAAGATCTATAAAGCCCTTGAAGCAGGTCTTGGCACACAGTTGTTGTTGTGTAACACATGAATAAATTACGTTGATGCAGTACTTGATTATTTACTAAGCTTTTCACATTAATTTTCTCCCTCAGAGAGCAAGACAATCCCATGAGGCCAACAGTCTTCATCATGAGTTTATGTAAGATAAATGTAAGAAGATTCAAATTAGTGAGTGGGAGAGTCGGGTCTTAGGGCTCTGTGATCAGGACATTAATTTAAGGCCAAGTGAACTCTTATGTTCAAAACACTTGGGTAGATCGACATAGAGAAGTACGTGTCTGGCTCAAGTCCAGGCATTGGCAACAGTAGCAGACTAGGAGACCCTCCTTGGGACAGTAGTTTACCCAAGACTGGGACTGACAGTTAGGTCAACTGCTGTGGGGCTGCCTGGCTCTGCCCTAGAACAGGCAGCTAATCTCTAGAAGCAGTGGGCAGAGATCTTATGTGCATGACAATTGTGTAGCTTGGTCTCTTAGTAAGGCTTCTAACAGTGAGAGTAGGACCTCTCCCAGGCATTTAGCTGACTTTTGGTAACCTGTTCCCCATGCTGGATTACCTGGCCCCATGTTGGACCTCATGAGGCCTGGGCATGAGGCCCAGTGTAACTTTCTGAGCCTAACTTGAGTTTGAATGAGGCCTAGTGTAACTTTCTGAGCCTAGCTCGAGTTTGGGGACCTGTCTCTGGTATAACATTCACACAGGAAGTGACTCAGCACAACCTGACCTAGGCCCACCTCTGCCCAACCACTGCTAATGTGGCAGAATATTATTGGGCCTTGTTCCTTGCTCTGCCTCAACCCATTCCAGGCTCCCCACCCCCTATCTCAGCCTATGTAAGTTCCTGCCTGATGCAATTAAATGAGATCCTGCTTTGACAGACTCCCAGCTCAGTGTGTGTGTTTCTCCCTGGTGGCCGGGGCGGGGGCGTGGGGGGGGGAGGATCTGAGTCATCTGTGCTCACCACCCCACTCAGCCCCAGGGAAAGCCTGCAGGTCTGACTCCCCCCTCCCCCCGCCCCCCCCACACCACCCTTTCTGCCAGAGAATCTGGCAGCCCTGCCTTGACATATATGAGAATCTTGGTCCTGCCTCAACTTGATTTATTTAAAAAAAAAAAAAAGAATGAAATATAAGATGGGTGCATTTTTCAAGCTTCCCTATCAACCCCACAAATGGATGACTAGGAAACTTCAACTCTCACTCATACTGAGAGCATCAATGTCCTCACATGAGAGAAAAGAGAAAACCACTAGCTGTATAAACAGAAGCACAATTTCCAGTTGCTGTTTACTTGATGCTAAACACAACAGAATTTTTCCATAAACAATTTTCTGTGGAGCACCTGCAAAACTAAACAAGAGAGCGCTTGGGGTACGGTTCAGTGGCATAGAGATTACCTAGCATGGACAAGGTCCAAGACTCAACTCTTAATACCACAAAAAAAAATGTAGCTATGTAAGCAGATAGGGAGAAATCTCTGTGGGTAAAACTGCCTGCTATGCAAGCAATAGCACCTGAGTTCAAATCCCAGGTTTCCTCCATACGATGGTAGTTGTGTGTGCGCCTATAAACCTGACACTGTGGAAGGAGGCGACAGAAGAGAATCCCTAGGTTTGATGGCTGACAACCTAGTTCCCAGTTCAAGGAGGGACGCGTCTCAAAGGAGTAAGGTGGAGAATAACAGAACAGGATGCCTGACATCCTTCTCTGGCATCACATACCCATACAGGTATGTATGCACCTGCACACACACACACTAGCCAGGAAAGATAAGAAACCAAACTTCCCTTAGCTCTTCTTTGTCATTGTAAGAGTGTGAACCCTTCTTGTGGAAAATCAAATCCAGTGGGGAAAAGGGATTAATCCATGTCTCTTACATGTGACAAGAACCATGTCCATCAATATTTATGCCTCTGGATTCTGGGAATTGTGCACTATAATTCTCTGACGTTGTAAAATTATTATAGTTTCGTTGCTATTCTGGTAATGTGAGCTAAATTTGTTTATTAACTAGCTTATATTTCCTTGATGGACAGCTAGTTTAACTTTTATAAAATTTAAAGAATAGAAATGGAAGACGATGTATAGGTCATCAGTGTATTAAGGGCAGGTGAGTGTGGGAGGCAGTGCCCTGGTTTCTGATTTCTATTTCAAGTAGAATGCCCTTATGGGAACATCTGGATTTTAGAATATTTCTTCCCTTTGCAAAGAGGGAGAGACAGAGATATTCTTCTAAGAGCTGAAACGTTTTTACTTTCATGCTTTCATGGATTTTATTCTTTTGCTGTCACTGGAGGCAGGGAATTGTGGAGAGGAAAAAGCTTAGATATGAAAAAATAAAGAAACTGATGTTCAAAGAGTTTGTTGGAGAGGACCCTGGCTGGACTCGTCATTTGAGGAAAGGATATAATTCCCTGTGGCTTCTCTTGGATGCACCTATGCTTACTCAAACCAGCAAAGAACTCCCAAGGCTGCTTCCCTAAAGGCCCTATGAATATAGAATGTTCTTAGCTAGATACAATATCTGTTCTTAAAGAAGGTCATTGTCTATCCCAATTGCTCTGCCCTCATCAGGTCTCCTCAGAACAATATATAGTTAGAAGCCAGCAGGGTGGAAAGCAATGAGTGATAATTTGATATCTGATGTTAGATGCTTATTTATACATATAAAAATATCTCATCTAAACCACCAGAAAACAATGTTTTGCCTGTTATATTCACTTGGCACATAAAAAGTATTCAAGAAATGTTTGCAAAAATTAATGAATGATTATTTATAACTCAGTAGAGATGAAATAATTATGATGGGTGCTGCAGTTTTGATATTGTGTGCCTCCCACAATATATTCAATCCATAGATTTGGGAGCTACAATATATGTGTGTATATATATCTATATCTATATATATATACACACACACACATATATATATATAGTCTTCAGTGCAACAGTGTTCAGAAATGAACATTTGGGGAATGAACACTAGAGTCTGCCTACAGCAATAAATTAACCTATTGATAGACTTAGACTTTAAAGGATTATTGGGAGGTACTACAGCAATGAATTAAGCCATTGATAGACTCAGACTTTAAAGGATTATTGGGAGATAATGGAACTGTGGAAAGTGAAGTTTAGTTAACAGAAGTGTCACTGATAGCATGCCCTGGAAAGGTATACTTATCTTAGATCTTCACTTGTCATTCTCTCTGTTTCGTGGCTGTCACGGTGCAAGCAACTTCTTTCTAATACATGACCCTATTCCATGATGTTCTGCCATGCACCCCTGGACTGGAATAACAGGGAAAACCAACCAAGGGCTGAAACTCTGAACCACGCTAACCTTTTAAATTGCTTGGCAGGTGTTTATCCCAGCAATAAAAGGTCAAACTAATACTATAAGGCTGCAACATTTCAGAGATGCTAACAGAGAGGTGTGGGGATTCAAAACCAGGTATGTCTAGATTCTACAACCAATGCCTTCTAATGTACCTTGCTGTCCTCATGTAACTGACTGTGATGAATGCAAAAAACACCATGATCCAGAACTTCAAGTCACATTCTCCAAAGATCCAGCGAGGAATGGAAATATTTACCTGAGAAAAGAACATATCTGTCAAGATATGGCAAGGCACTAAGCTAAAAGGATTGGTCCGAGGTTAGATAATGGACATCGAAACTGCCACTCAGCACTGCCATTCCCATAACAGACCTCCATACTCCTCACAGCAATCTTTCTAACTGAATATTCCCAGAAACTGTCCATATACCCCTGCCCACTGACTAAAGCAGGCATGCTTGATCAATGATCTTTGGTGTCGCTAATCTACTTACTTTTTTTAAACTTTCTTTTTATTTATTCTTTGTGTCAATTATATCATGCATCTCCATCCCATCAATTTCCACTTTGTATCTACCCTCTGCTCTTGCAACCTTCTCTCCAAAATAAAATAAAATTTAAAAAAAGAAATAAAGAAAATGAAAAGTCTTGTCATGGAATATGTGTATGACATAGTGAGTTTCTGCTACACTATGGATACTGGGCCTTGCTTGGACTCCACTTGGTTATCCAGTTGTTGCCCTGTGTCAAGGAGATCCTGTAGTTTTGGATCTGCAGAACTGGTCCAGCCCCTTTACATGCTCCAGCAGATCATAGATGGGGTGGATGTTGGGGTAGGCCAACTCATAACTCTGATTTTGGGCCTGGGTAGTTGCAGGGTTGGTCAGTTTCCAGGCCTCCCCTGTCTTTGCTACCAGGGTAAACACTCCAGAATTAACTAGGCTAACTTCTAATGTCCCTCTCTCAAATTTGTTTGTCCCTCACCATTTTGTACCCTATTCGTTTGTTTTGTTTTACAATATGAAATCAACCATGAAAGTCTCCACTCTACTCCAGGAGTCATGGCACAAACACCCAGGTAGACTTTAAGTGTTTCCTTACAGTGTCCTCTATTAAAACTACCTTCTAGATTTAAAAAAAAAAAACCACTGTATTAACTATAGCTTGTACAAATGTTGGTGACCTTCTCTGAGGTTTAGACAACAACTCTCACAAACACTGAATTCCATGAGCATGCTAAAGCAAAGAGCTGGAACACATTTTAGATATAAAAAACTGGCTGGAGAGATGACTCAGAGGTTAAGAGCACTGGCTGCTCTTTCAGAGGTCCTGAGTTCAATCCCCAGCAACCATATAGTGGCTCACAACCATCTATGAGATCTGGCGCCCTCTTCTGGTGGGCATGCATATACATAATAAATAAATAAAATTTTAAAAAAGAAGCCGGCGATGGTGGCGCACGCCTTTAATCCCAGCACTCGGGAGGCAGAGGCAGGTGGATCTCTGTGAGTTCGAGACCAGCCTGGTCTACAGAGCTAGTTCCAGGACAGGCTCCAAAGCCACAAAGAAACCCTGTCTCGAAAAACCAAAAAAAAAAAAAAAAAAAATTTAAAAAAGATATAAAGAACTAGCCTTCTGCATTGACTTATAGTCAACATTTCCCCAGATTCCTCATATAGTGAAGACTATCATGAGACAAATTGACACATTAAAAATAACATTTTATGGCTATATGCCTAAAAATGTCTGGATTATGTAAAGCTGGGGACTAAACCCAGGGTGTCCAGCATACTATAGACAAGCACTTCACCAACTGAACTTGACAACTATTTATTTTATTTTAAACCACTTTTCTCTGGCAACCTCTGCTGGCAGACCTGAGCCAGCAACCTCTTGGGAGCAGGCCTGAGTCAGCAACCTCCGCAGTAGCAGACCCAAGTGAGTGACCTCCTTGGAAGCAGGTCTGAACGACCTCTGAGATTGCAGAGCAACTTCTGGGAGCATGGAACAATCTCCAGGAATGCCAAGGGAACTCTGTAGTGACCTCAACTCCACCACAAAGAGCAACCCTCTAGCCTTGGATCCACTGGTACCTGGAAAAGTGATCACCAGAAACATGGGCCCAACTACACCAATTAGAGGAAAAGATGGATAGACGACAAGGTAAGAGCACATTCAACACCACAAAAAGCAACAAGGTACCCCCAAAACTAGTGGCTCTACAACAGCAAGACTTGAACACCCAATACAGATGAAGCAGAAGAAAATGACTTACAAAATAACTTTAGGAGAAGGTTTAACGCCCTTAGAGAGTAAATAAAACGCTCCCTCAAAGAAATAGAAGAATAGACAAACAAAAAGTTGGAAGAAGGCCGGGCGGTGTTGGCGCACGCCTTTAATCCCAGCACGCGGGAGGCAGAGGCAGGCGGATCTCTGAGTTGGAGGCCAGCCTGGTCTACAAGAGCTAGTTCTAGGACAGGAACCAAAAGCTATGGAGAAACCCTGTCTCGAAAATCCAAAAAAAGTTGGAAGAAATCAACAAATCCCTTAAATAAATGTAAGAAAAGCAAACAAACAGGTGAAAGAAATGTTTCAAGACTTGAAAACTAAATAAAAACAATAAAGAAAACACAAACTGAAGGATATTCTGGAAATAGAAAATATGGGAAAATGATCAGGAACCATAAATGCAAGCATAAACAACAGAATACAAAAGATGGAAGAAAGACTCTGAAACCTTGAAGACATGATAGAGGAAATAGACTCATCAGTCAAAGAAAACATTAAATCTAACAAAAGCTTAACACAAAAGATCCAGGAAATATGGGACACCAAGAAAAGACCAAACCTAAGAATAATAGGGATAGAAGTCCAAATCAAAAGCATAGACAATATACTCAACAAAATCATAGAAGAAAACTTTCCCAGCCTAAAGAAAGATATGCCTATGAAGATACAAGAAGTTTACAAGAAGTTTAGAGAACACCAAATAAATTGGAACAAAAAAATCTTCCCTTACCACATAATAATCAAAACACTAAACATACAGAATAAAGAATATTAAAAGCTACAAAGGAAAAAGGTCAAGTAACATATAAAGACAGACCTATCAGAATTACGTCTGATTTCTCATTGGAGACAATGAAAACAAGAAAGTCCTGGTCAAGAGTTATGCAGACATTAAGTGAACATGGACGCTAGCCCAGACTACTATACTCAGAAAAACTTTCAATCACGGTAGACAGAGAAAAACAAGATACTCCAGATTTAACCAATACCTAGCCACAAACCAAGCCCTACACAAAGTACTAAAAGGAAAATTCTAACCCAAGAAAGTCAGCTGCCTTCACAAAAACACAGACAATAGATAATCTCAAAGCAGCAAATCACAAAGGGAAAAACACACACAATAACATCACCATAGCAAAAACTAAAATAACAGGAACTCACAATCACTGATCATTAATATAATGATTGTCCCTTAAAAAGACTCAACACACCTATAAAAAGACACAGGCTAACAGATTGAACATGAAAACAGAATCCATTCTTCTGCTGCATATAAGAAAAACACCTTAACCTCAAAGACAAATATTACCTCAGAGTAAAGGGTTGTGAAAAAAAAAATTCTAATCAAATGGACTTAAGAAACATGCTGGTGTAGCTATTTTAATATCTAACAAAATAGGCTACAAATTAAAATCAATCAAAGGAGACAAAGAAGGACATTTCATATTAGTCAGAGGAAGAAATCAATCAAGAGGAAATCTCAATACTGGAGAGAGCAGGAATATAAGGAACGTACCTAGACATAATATAGGCAATATACAGCAAGCCAACAGCCAACATCAACCTAAATGGAAAGGAAACTGAAAGTGATTCCACTAATATCAGAAACAAGACAAGGAAGTCCATGCTCTACCTATCCATTCAATATAGCTCTTGAGATTCTAGCTAGAGCAATGAAAAAATAAAAGAAGATTAAGGTGATATAAATTGGAAAAGAAGAACTCAAACTCTAACTATTTGTTAATGTATGATACGATAGTTTATATAAGTAACCCCAAAAATTCTACCAAGGAACGTCTACAACTCATAAACACTTTCAGTAAAGTAGCAGAGTACAAGATTAACTCAAACAACTCAGTAGCTCTCTTTTATAACAAATGAACTAAGAAAGAAATAGGAGAAACATTGTTCTTCACAATAGCCACAAATAACATAAAATATCTTAGAGTAACTAACCAAACAAGTGTACAACCTATATGACAAGAACTTTAAATCTTTGAAGAAAAAAAACTGAAGAAGACACCAGGAAATGGAAAGATCTCCCATGCTTTTGGGTAGGCAAATTAGCATAGTAAAAATGACAATCTTACCAAAAGCAATCTACAGATTCAATGCAGTGCCCAGTAAATTTCTTCACAGACCTTGAGGGAACAATACTCAACTTCATATGGAAAATAAAAAGAAAAAACATAGGACAGCTAAAACAGTCCTATATAATAAAGGAACTTCTGGAGATGTCACAATCCCAGACTTCAAATTCTACCTTAGAGCTACGGTAATGAAAACATCCTGGTATTGGCATAAAAACATACAGGAGGATCAATGGAATCTAATTGAAGACCTAGATATCAATCTACACACCTATTAATGCCTGAATTTTGACAAATAAACAAAAAATATCAAATGGAAAAAAGAAAATATATTCAACAAGTGATACTGGCATAATTGGATATCAACATGTAGAAGAATACAAATAGACACATATCTATCATCATGCAAAAAACTCACGTCCAAATGTATCAAAGACCTCAACATAAAACATTGAACTTCATAGAAGAGAAAGTGGGAAGTACACTTGAATGCATTGGCACAGAAGACCACTTACTAAATATAATCCCAGTAGCTCAGATACTGAGAGCAACAATTAATAAATGGGACCTCATAAAACCAAAAAGCTCCTGTAAAGCAAAGGACACAGTCAACAAGACAAAATGGCAGCCTACAGAATGGTAAAAGATTTTCACTAACCCCACATCAGACAGAGGACTGATCTCCAAAATATACAAACAACTCAAGAAACTTTGTATCAAAAGAACAAATAATCCAATTTTAAAAAATGGAGGATAGACCTAAACAGAGAACTCTCAACAGACAAATCTCAAATGGCTAAAAGGCACTTAAGGAAATGCCAAACATCCTTAGCCATCAGAGAAATGCAAATCAAAACAACTCTGAGATTCTATCTTATTCCTGTAAGTATAGCCAAGATCCAAAACACTGATGACTGTTTAGTCTGGAGAGGATGTTGGATAAAGCGAACATTCCTCCAGTGATGGTGGGAGTGCAAGCTGGGACAGCCACTTTGGAAATCAGCAGGGCAATTTTTCAGAAAATTAGGAAACAACCTACATCAAGACCCAGCAATATTACTTTTGGGTATATACCAAAAGGATGCTAAATTAGACCACAAAGACATGTGCTCAACTCTGTTCATAGCAGCATTATTTTTAATAGCCAGAACCTGGAAACAACCTAAATGCTCCTTGAATGAAGGATGGATAAAGAAAATGTGGTACATTTATACAATGGAGTACTACACAGCAGAAAAAAATGATGACATCTTGAAATTTGTGGGCAAATGGATGGATCTAGAAAACACCATATTGAGTGAGGGTATCCAGACCCAGAAAGACAAATATAATATGTACTCATTCATAAGTGTCTTTTAGATGTAAAGAAAAGAAAAACCAGCCTACAATTCACTATCCTAGAGAACCTAGACAATAATGAGGACCCTAACAGAGACATACATAAATCTAATGTACATGGGAAGTAGAAAAAGACAAGATCTTCTGAGTAAATTTGGGATCATGGGAGGGGGTATAAGGGGAGGTGGAGGAAGGGATGGGAGTGGGGAAAATAGATAACTCAATAAAAACAATAAAAAAGAAAATGACATTTTCTAAGCATCATCGCATTTGGATTTGGACCGCACTCAAGGACTATAAAATAAGGCTTGCTTTTTCTCCCTAGTGTGAGTTTCTCAGCTGGGTATCTGGCTTTTGTTGGTTTAGGAAGAATAAGAGGGAAGATTTCATATTGATTTGTTTCCAAGTATACTTTTTAATAATACAAATACCCTTCAATATCTCCCAAGCAATTCTATCAATGCTATAATAATGTAAAGCTCAAATCTCTAGATTTAAAATCCTAGCCTATGTTCTACTCAGGGTTGTTAGTTCCAAGCAATAGAAATGAACTTTGACTTAAGTGTTAAATAGGAAGTGAATGCATAGGGTGGTCACAGAATTGAGCTGATGGTTGAAGACCTAGACTAGAAATGATAAAAAAACACTGAGAGCACAGCGAAGCTCTTGTGGTACCCACAGTGGCCCTGGTCTCATCTTCAGCACTCTGTACTGCTAGGCAGAGGTGCCTTGGACACCAACACTGTGGCGTGACTCTTGTCTGCTTATCCCCATCTCTTTGTATCATTCTTCATAATCAAAACAAGATAATCACACTTAAAGTTTGGGCCAAGATTTTGCTGTTAGTGAGTGAAGACAGGAAATACCTGCCATCCTTGGCTTCTGTTTCAATAGAAAAGTGTTTAACAACTGGGTAGCCCACATGATGAAATCCTGTCAAAACAATGTGTACAAATGAATATAAAAATAAATATTTTATGTCAGTGAATTGCCTCAACAACAATTTATTAGTTAATTTGTTAATTTACCTGTAATTTGTTCATTTATTCAAGCTAATTCACTGTGAAGTACATAATACAATATACTATATGTTAAATACTTTCAGGCAATGCACCATGTATAACATACAATATAAATAATTTCCATTATCTCTTTGAACTCTGAATAGCATCCTTAGGGTGACAGGTATTATCTTGGTAGGACCAAGGAAGAGAAATGGGTTATATAGTATGTAAACATAACAGCCAAAATTCAAAGGAAATCTTGAAGCCCACACTAGTTCCCCAACCACTGAGGCGTACTTTTCTTAGTGAGCACGGTGGCCCTGCCTTGGCTCTGGGTTTGCTCCTGCTGGACATATGATGGGTGTCTGTGCGGACGTTTCCTTTAGCAGACATACAGAGAGTACTTTCCATGTACAAGTCTATGTGACTGGCACTGAGGGGCAGATAGAAACGCAAGCGAAGCACATGCTAATAGCTAACTACAATACAATACATGCCAGAGTCAGGCAGACCATCCTGCAAACCCCTTCAAGGGAGGGCTTGCACTTTCTTGATTAGCCCATATTCTCAGTGCTTGGGATGGATATTGGCCCATCATAGGTTCTTAGTAAATAGATTAAATGAATTAAAATATGAGTAAATTTAGTAAAAGTACTAAAGTTAAGGAAAATATTAGTAAATTAGAAATTAGTAAATGAATTCAAATATCTAGCAGACATTAAGTTCTTATTATGAGACAAGGACAATGCCAAGCCATTTTTGAGGTAAGTCCTATTGTCTGCCTTGCATTTCCCCCCCAAAATCACATGTAAATGAGAGCCAATTATTGGCCTGGTAGTCATGACAGCTACTAAGAGACTACCAAGCCAATGGCATTTACAGTGCGGATATGCTAGTTAAGGGATAATTCATATCCTGTACTGAAAAGCAGGACTGTGCAGGATTTCATCACACTGCCCAGACAGGGTGCAAAGTAAGAGTTAGGAATGACTTCTGAAAGTTTCCATCTAGCATTTGTGGGCCAAGGTTAACTATGGCTAACTAAAATGGAGAAATTGGCAGTAGATACTCTCCAGGTACTGCTATGTACACTATAACCCCACTTTTAAAATTCCTACATAATCAATGCTCAGCCAAATTCCCAGTATCCATTGCCATGTACTTTCAACCTGCTTTTCCTTGCTCACTCCCAGACACTGAACATCCCCTGTCCTTACAGCCTAGACTTAGCCATGTTTTCCTTTTAGCATGATTCTTCTCAGCCCCACAAGTTTGGCCATGCTGTCCTGGGCCCCAAAGCTTTGCAACACTCAGGAAGAATAGCAGCACTTTCTGTCAGCTTTACCCAACCTCCACTCCCTCAGCGGAATGTGGAGGGAAGGAAGGCTCCCCAGCATGACACAGCATCTCCCTTACAGGGGGCCCTGGAGACCACTGTGGTAGCCGAGCTGCCCTTGTCCTGAAGATCAGGCAGGGCATCTGAAGGATAGGTATTTTTTGGCCTATTTTTAAAACTGAGTTTATTTTTAGGCAGTACACCAGCTAATGGATTTCACTGTAACATTTTCACACACACACACACACACACACACACACAATCACTACACTTTATTACTCCCTCCAACTCACCTTTGCCTCCTCCCCTTCTCCTGCTGGATCCCTGCCTTCAAATAGTCCATCCTTTTGCTTTCATGTCAAATATATTCCATTAATCTCTTTTTCCCTTCTCCCGGTAGCCTTTGAGAAAAAAAAGAAAAAAAAAAAGGAAGTCAATGAAGCCTAATGCTAAACACTCTCAATGTCCTGACAGTTCTCTTACAAATCAAAAGTGAGCATTTGTTGACATAATCATCTGTTTGTTTTCTATTTCCTCCTTGAAAAAAAAAATATGCTCTGTGGGGGCCGTGTCTCTTGCTCACCCCCACCCCACACCTGTCCCAAGGGCTTTATAAATATTTGGTGAATAAATAAAACATCTGGGGTTCACAGCTGCCTGCAAATCCCACCCACCATTTTTTCCATCAATTCTATCTCCTTCACGGAGTAAATAATACTGCAGTAGGAACAGAGAAGAAATCTAGCCTTTATTCCAGGCATCTTTTTATAGCTTTAGCTGGTGCAGAGACACAATCCTGAATCACGTGATTTTGTATTTAGAATATTAATTTTCCCTAGGTCAGGCAGAAGCAGCAATACTTTCCTTAATGAAATGCTCTTGTACTAATTTCTATTTGTATGCAAAAGACGTCATGGGTTTAACACACTGAGGCCGTCTCTCCCAGCTAGATCTGCCTTGTGAAGAAGGGGAAAGGCATCTGATTTATTACATAGAAACAAAATGAATAAGATAACATTTTATTAGTTAGAAACCATTATAAAAACAGCAATGAAATGGGATAGTACAAGTGGAAGGCACCCTTATCAATAAATCCTGGGGAAGTTTAGGACCCCGGAACATGTTAGAATAATAAAAAAGATAATTAAAAGGATCAGACTGTAGACCTGTATCACTTCATCAAGGAGCCTTGAAACAATAGGAAACATTAGGGCAGCCATGGGCTGCTAATAGCTAACCTTTTGGAAACGAAAGGCTTTTGCAGTTCAAGTTGGTTTAGTACATGTGAGAAGAATCCATTTTTAGGTTCTGTGGTGTTTGAAACATTTAAATCTGAGGAAGGGATGTCTTTCAGATCAGTACGTTTTAGGGTCTGGTTTCTGGTGGGGAGACAGGAATGGTTTTATGAAATTAGCCATCCTGTCAATTATGTGTGTTTTAACTAACAGCAGTAGGTGACAGAGACTTGTTTTGTTTTTTCCTCTGGAAAAGACTCTTGGTTTTTCTCCCCTTGTCTAAGAATCTTCATTTCATTGCTGAAAATCCTTATGACACATGGAAAATACTTTTTTTTATACGAAAAGCATGGCAGCGAAACGCAGAACTGGGAGGATTTTCATTTCCCAGAGAGCTGGAGTCAGTTTTCAGAAAGTAAATTGTGTCCTGTCCTCCCTCCCCTAGGTCAGCGTCTCCCTCCCTCCTCCTGGTCAGTTTAATATGAGTCACCGCCAAGGCTTTGTTGTGTGGAATAACATTTTCTCCTGGGACTTGGTTCATGCAAAACACACCCTGCTGAGAGAGTGGAAATTTACCCATAAGACATTCTCCCAGCAGCAAGACCTGGAGGAAACCTGATCAGAATGTTTAATGACTTCACTGCCTCCTTTAGCCTTTAATGCCCCCAAATTTCTCAGAGTGGAAAAAAAAATATTAAGTCAACCATGTATTTAAGATTGATTATTCCAAGTGGCAACAGATACAGTGAGATAGAATCTGATTTAGAAAAACAAAAAAAAACCTTGAAAATTAGTGGATTATTTCTGCTATTTTCCTGCCACTCTGTCTTATTTGGTAATTTCTGTGCTTTCTCTTCTCTTTCCCCACTTCGTTTTATAGTTACTCTGCAGTCATTCAATTGATCAATGAGTGAACGTTTCTAAAAAAAAATAATAACTACCACAAACCCAGTAAGTTACTTAAGCCAAGCAGGTATTATTCTGCAACATTTTTATAAACTCAGATGTATTTTATGTGGTGTGACATTAAATTAAAACTAAAATAATATATTTTTTTCATAAGTGGATAAACCACAGCATGATCTGTTGAGACTGCCTTATGAAAAGTGTTGGAACAAACTCAGCTCTAAAATACATACAGATAAAACATAGTTAATGATACAATATAAATGCAATTTATAACAGTAATACAATTATAATACTAAAGCAATTTTATATAATTAGTAGTGTGATGTAAATAAGGTACAGAATCTATGCACACATGCATCTAAATACACACACACACACTTCTATCTATACACATACTGTTGTCTTTAAGGGGTCAACATAATGATTATAGAAAACATGAAAATGGGAGCCTAGTCCAAGAATTTTGTTTCTCTGTCATCAACATTTACAGGATGGTTATGTAAAACTTTGGAAGGAAAATAACAGCTCACCCAAAGCAACTCACATCTTAGAAAAGGACTAGACAGTGGTGGTAAGAGCCAACAGCTTGAAAAAACACCAAAAGATAGCCAGCTTGATTGTCAAGAAACAGAGGTTTGATATCTTGTGAGCTAGGCATGGCATCCTTTCCCTCCCTTTCCTGAAAACATTTTTATCTAGGTTTTCAACTGTGTACTTATAATACATGCTACCATAGTCTGTAGAGCTGCCTGCACAGGGTACGCCTGTATAAAAGCCCTGTTAAAAATTTCAAAGTTTGCAAACTGAAAGAATAAGTGAGTGGTTCATTTAATTTATTTTAATCAGTTCTATCAGGGAAATGCAACTCTATTGAAGGCAAGGCTTTGCAGAAGCAGGGGCAATTATGCTTCGCGTGTGGAGTGCTCTTTTTAAAAAGACCATGTGTGCAGCATTTTTTTTAAAAAAAAGCTTAGCAATGTCAATCATCTTGATTTCACATTCCTTTAGTTCAGTCCTTAAACACTGCAGAAATTATAGAAAGCTAAAGCTGTTTCTCCCAAGATTCTGTGCAGCTGTTTTCTGCAATTCTTGAACAGGTTTCACACAAATGCACTTCCACAGGTACCAGTTCTTTAGACGTAAAGGCGACTACAGCGACACTCTTATCCCTTTTATGTCTGTATCCTCACATATCCTCAAGAGAATAATTCACTAAAGAGGCCCCGTGAGTGAGAAAAACCTTCACTAAATTTAAGAAATGAGATATCCCCCATTCATTACCATCATGCTTTGCAAGAATTGCTCTGGGGTTGAGAAGTAAATGGCAACCATTCAAAATGGCAGCTCTTTGTAAGGAAATGGATTAAATTGTTGAAGACACTGGTGGGAGGGAGGAACGACATTTTTGTAATACACATCGATTTCCAAAGTCAGATAGATCTAAGATCCTGTCCTCAGAGAGAACATAGATCAGAAAATCTCCTTTCTCCCTCCTCTCATGGCTCTGAAGAGCCTTAGAAAGGCCAGCTAGGTGGCGAAATAGGTAAACGCTATCAAGCCTGACAACAATCGTCAAACCCTGAGAACCACATGATCGGAAGAAAGAAGTTGTTCTCCATCTTCCAAACATGTAGCATGTCACGTGTTCCCACCCCCACCTATCTCTCTCTCTCTCTCTCTCTCTCTCTCTCTCTCTCTCTCTCTCTCTCACACACACACACACACACACACACATACACACACACACACAAACACTAAATACATAAATGCAGATAAAATTAAACCAACGCATGTACCTCACAAAACAAGACAGCCATGTTTCCTTTCTATCTAATGTAAGTGAATCAACTCTGAGCTCAAGATTGAGTGGAAATCTCTTGAGAAACAAGGACACGTACCCTGTCTGGGTAGGATTAGCAAAGAAAGACCTCCAATTAAAACGGGCATATTGATGACTTGTGACTGTAGCTGACTGCACACATTCTAATCACTATATGTAGGCTTAGCTTTGGGTCTTCCTGGACCTGGAGCAGAGGGAATCGTATACATTTCACTATTATTAGAAATCCAAACAGCAGGTTGAAACTTTGGACAAATACTTTAAATCTCCTGAAAAAAATAAAATAAATCACCTTAAAGCAGAGTGAGTTTCCTACTTAGACCCCCACCCCTTTGCTTAGAAGCATACTGAATTCCCAAAGTCGGCTGGTGAGCCAGTGGTTTAGTATTCAGAACACATTTCCCAACAGAAACAGTTGCAGACATTACCACTGCTTTCCTAAGTTAGAAAAAAAAAAAAGCCTAGTTAACTCCTAATGAGCCAGAGGAAAGTGTTAATGCAGCAGGGACACTGATGTAAACACGGCGTTCGGCCATTTTAGTTACTGTAACTGGAGAGAGAAATAATTTAATTTCAGTCTTCTAGCAGACTCCTGATAGCATGTCTCTCTCACCCTGCTCTCCAGAATCAGTGAGAGACAAGTCACTGCACAGCAGGGAAGCCCAGCAAACATATTTGGATGCTGGCTGCTTGTTAGCTCTTGTAGCCCTAGAACCGTACAGGAGAGGAGTGCCTTGTCCTATGCTATTCATTACCCGTGATTTTGATTCAGGGAATAAAAGGACGGCGTAGCAGACTGCTCGTTAGCCACGTGACCTTGGGCTGTTTAGTTGCTCTGTGTGCCTCAGACAGTTGTTGGAGAAATAAACATGATTAATTTTTCTGCCATAGACACACGCTCTCTCTCCTTAGTGGTCTCTCCACCTCTTGGAGATGCCCCCAGCCTGGTTTCTTTTGAGGGGATGAGGTGGGGGGATGCTTTCTCTCTGCCAGTTCTTATTTGTCTCGTGTAGGTTATGCTCCACCTCCAACCCTACACTGTGATCTGAGCTTGCCAATCAGAGGTGGGTTTTGGGGGTGACATCATGGAGATCACTTCAAAGGTAGGTCATCTCCCTAAATAGATATAAGGACAATGAATCTTGGGGTGTTTTCCCCAGGCAGTTCTACATAGACTTATTTTTTCTCGGCAGGCCTGAGAAGATGGCTTCCAGAGCATCTGACAGTCATTTTCATCCATAGCATTTAGTGTGTCACCGAAGACCCAAAAGTCTAGAAACACTTTTGGTTGGCAAAATTCTGGGGAAGGCACTATTCTCATGTAATGGATATGGGAAGCATGGCTAAACATCCTAAAATGCAGAGGCTGGCCTCCCCAATGAAGAGGGTCTCTTTCCACAGGGTCAGTTCTGGGACTCAGGAGCCTCCTCTATCTTGATGATAAAACTCACAACACCAAATACGCAGAGCTGAGGACCAGAAACATTGGCAAATCCTAGCTGCATTTTCAAGTTGATTTTTCTGTCACTTATCCATGGATGAAATTACTAAGGCAGAATATAACACTTGCTGTACAGTAGGCACTCAATAATCAGTGATTCTTTTCATTAAAAGTCGCCATTCATAAAAGTCCCAAGACTATGCAACCGTGGAGCTACAAACACTCAAGTATCAGTTACTGTCTACAAAAGAGCCACATATTTTGTTCCCCATGTCACACATCTGTGCCCCTGGCTGCTCTCAGTGCATTCTACATTTCTGATTTGTACTCAAAATAAAATAGACTCAGAAAATGATGCCGTCTGAGTCTAGAATTTACAATGTTCTCTGGTTTAGAACTCATTGAATTAACTCCACACATCTGATAGAAGACTCAAAAAATTAGAAGAAAAATATTCACGTGGCTATAGTTACACAAGAAGTCATGATTCCAAGAGGGAGTAGGGAGAAGGAAGAATGTGAGAGAAGATGGAAAAGAGGAAATTATATATGTTAGGCTTTTAAGCTCTTGTATTTCTAAATTATGTCACAGAAAGGGGTGATATCAGAAACTTAACAGGATAATCTAAAGATTTTTTTCTTTGTTTTTTTTTAATGTTTCCAATTCCCCTAAAGGTCATTAAACTATACCATACAACTCAAAATAATTATAGCATTTCTCAATTTTGCAAGTCTGTCCCTTTATGGGCACAAGTTTCACTGCATTTTCATCCTCTGAACAGTTTGTGTATTTTCATTCCTCTGTAAAAATGAATATCTTACACTAAGATATATTATAGAAATGAAACCATTATTCAAGATGATAATCTTCCATACTAACAGAATCACTATTTGTAGCATACAAGGCTAAATAAATGTCTCCCATGAGTGAGTAAATGCAAAATAAAAAGTAACCACTCAACTTTAATAGTTTAAAAAATGCTATTAAACATAATGACTTCTTGACATTCAAGTAGCACTATGTTTTAAGTGATCTTCGTTCTTAAGAACTACTTTATTTTCATTTTAAATATTGATGGCAAACCAAGTTCTCCAGAGTATGGAGACATGGGAGGAAGCTCTCAACAGAAAACAAATTACCATGGACCCTGGAGTTCCAAGGTGCTGGGGTTTTATTTTGGTTTTGTATTTGTGTTCTTTTGATGCTGTGCAATAAGATCATATAGTGAAAAACTTGGAAATGGACAGAACAATCTTGTTTCTCAAGAGTTTCTTTCTTCTCTATGGAATGTACTTTGAATCATTCTGTACTTTCCTGACTTTGACTTAATGGGGGTCTCTGATATCCTTCACAGAAGGTGAAGAACAAGATGCCCCAATGACTTGGTCATGGAATAAATTGTATACAGAAAGACTCAGAGAAGAAGAAGAGGAAGGAGAGAGATGTAAAGACTTTGGAGAGCCTTTGTCACCTCTGTACAAGGTCTACACTGGAGTCAAACTATAAGGGAAAAAAACTCTTTAGGGACCTGGCAGGTGTACTTATCCATGCCTAGGATTAGCCTGGGACGATGTTATGGGTCCTTTGAAGTTATGTCTTTTATCCTACTCTGATTTAGCAGGTCAAAATGAGAATCCCCTGACTAGGAATTGTGTGCATGTACATGGCATTCTCTTCATCATACCAAGTGCATGATGTCACATCATGATCAGCCTGGACTCAGAATGATCTCAGGCAGGAGCACAGTTCCTAAGTGAAGACCACAGTAGGTTATGGACCGATACTGAAACAAAGAACCCAGCATCTGTCTGCTAGACCCTGAGCTCTCCAAAGGCAGTCCTAGGTCAGTGTCAAGCCCACAGTGGAATGTGGTGAAATCCCTAGTTCTTGAGAGTGCTTAGTATCCACTCATTAACAACTCACTGGAAGAAGAAAGAAACCAATTGCTGTTCAAAGTTTAGAGCAAGCTGCCAAGTCTTCTTAGATTTCCAAAGAAAGGAAATGGATTAAATAAACAAATTTTCTGGCCCCACATAGCCCACTGAATTTATTAAGATATGCCTTTTTGATTTTAGCCTAGTATTCAAACTTTAGAGGGACCCAACCAGCCAACTGTCTTTTATTTGTATGGCATTACTTAATGTCACAGTTGGGGAAAACAAAAACACTTGCTAGGTTAGGTCATATCTGAAGTGACTGTCCAAGTTTATTCCATGCCATCTCTAAAGATAGCTATTCAAGCTGTCATCCAACTGGGGACAATTTCATTGTTTTGTGGTCAACAACATTATTTGCTCTGAGTTGTCAAAGATTTCATTCTCAACTCATTGATCTGCTATAGCTGATGTTATGCAATAGAAAAAATTTGCCAAATCATAAAACTTCTGCAGAGAATTGGCACCCACACAAGACACAAATACTGGCATGAGCTCTGTCGGAGCCTAGACTGCAGTACCACACCTGACCTCCTTGAGTTGCAGCCTTCTTCTCTGTAATGAGGTAGCAGTTCTTGCTTCAGTGCATTGTCAAGGTAACAGGAAATGCTACAAGAGAAAGTGCCACACTCATGGTAAATAAAGAGTAGCAACTCTTTATGTCTAAGATCCTTCATTTGCTCTGACACAGGAGGAAGGAAATGATGTAATGAATAAAACAGCAAACAATAAGCTCTCTTTGGACGACGGGGAATTGAAAAATCTGAGAGACTATATTTAGAGTTTGAAAATCCAGGATATCCCTTTTCTTTATCAAAAATATGATCTGGGGCAAGTCATTCTATCTCCCAGAACCTAGCTTCCTCTTCCGCAGAATAAGATTAATCATAGACCTTAGGAAATATCCTGTACATTTGTGTGCACACGTGTGTGTGTGTGTGTTATTATTCATAGGCATGCATGTGCAAGTATGCAAGTATGTGATGTGGAGACGAGAGGTCTACATCAGGTATATTCCTCTACTGCTTTCCATATTATTTCTTCAGTCAGGGTCTCACATTAAACCTGAAGCTCACCAATTTGACTATGTTGGTTTGCCAGGGAGCCCAAGGAATCCTCCTGTTGACACCTCCCTAGCTCTGGGATTATAGGTACCCTTGAACATCTACACTCATGTATTTTTATGGAGATTCTAGGAATCAAATTCAGATCTTCACGGTTGTGTTGCAAGCACTCTAACAACTGAGCCAATGCCCTCCCTGTACACTATTCTGTAGTAGAAGGAGCAGGCCTGCTTTTGGTTCCAGCCACCCTTCTAGCTTACTCCAGAAATAACCACACAGAAACTGTATTAATTAAATTACTGCCTGGTCCATTATATGTAGCCTCTTCTTAGCCAACACTCACATCCTGATCTAACCCATTTCTACAAATCTGTGTAACAGCACAATGTCGTGGCTTACCGAGAAAGATTCTAACCAGTGTCCGTCTCAGGCAGAAGCTTCATGCACTCGGCCCTTCTTCCCAGAATTCTGTTCTATCTTCCCTGCCTACCTGAGTTCCGCCCTATCAACTAGGCCAAGGCAGTTTCTTTAATAACCAATGAAAGCAACACAAATACAGAAGGACCTCCTACACCACTATTCAAATGTTTGGTGCAAACATCATTCTATTATAACAGTAGACAGTCATTCACACCAGTGACACAGGTTTTCACAACCGGTATAGCTGTGCATAGATGGAAAGCAGAAACTGAGGATTTATGTATTCAGGCTGTAGAGCAGGAGAAAAGTGACCATAGGCTAAAGGTTTCTCTATCTTTTGGCAATTATAAATCAAAGGAAGCAAAAATAGAATTGAAACCATTTGCAGATGTTTCCAACAGTACCAGCAGGCTCAGCAAATAGTCCAAGAAAATTTAACTTGCCTGCACTGCACGGTATCCACAATTATTTTCCAAGAGGTAACATCCCCATCTCTGACTTAAAAACAAGTTTTGAGGTGATTCTAAAATACATTACGTGCACATGCTGGCTCTAGAAGGTAACATAGTAGAGCTGGATATAGTGACTCATGTCTACTCCTAGCATTCTGGAAGATGAGGCAGGAGGACTGCTGTGAGTCCAAGGTTCACCTGAACTACACTGTGAATCCCAGACCAGTACAGGTGACAGAGTGAGATTTTGTCTCACTTAAAAACATCACATCCCCAAATACAAGAGAACAAAGCTTTAACAGCAGAAAATATTACTGTAAGATACTTTTTTTTAAAAAAAAATCACACAGAGATTCAGAGAGAGGAGAAGCAAGCTCTTTGTGTACACAGTGAGTGTATCAAAGGCTACCTCGGAGGTTAGTCAGGATATCCTCTTCAGCCATGTCAATATTGCCACAGGGTTTCCAAGAATCCACAAATCACTATTCACAAAGCAATCTCCACCAGCTTTGACAAACACTGGAATTCCTTAGCAAGCCAAGGTAAGATGAGGAGTCTTTTGCAGAGGATAAATGACAAGTTGGGAGGAGTTGGTAGGCCACTGGAGGGGCAGTGGAGGGCCATAAAGCCCAGCTAGTCATTAATCTCCAGGAGAAGGCCAGGGCTAAGGTCGTTATTGGTATTATAAACTAAAAATGAAAAAGGAGAGAGAAAAGAAGGCATGCCGCTCTTTCCATGGGTGACACAGTTTCAATTGGTGCATATTGAGCATTTCTAGAGATTTAATTAAGCAATCAGATTGCTTGAGTGGTCTCAATATTCAGTGCCTTTTATAGAGTTCTTTAATGACTATGCATAGAATTATTCTGGATACTTTATGGACCATAGCGAGTGAAGTTTTATGTCTCCCCACAAACGCAGTGAGTCTTCCTGCCGCGACTCAGGCTAAACCAAAGATGGTTGTTGTTGTTGTTGTTTTGCTGTTTCAGTGGGTGGGATGATTTTAGGGTCACAGCCAGAAAAGTTTTGCCAATGAATTAAAGGAAATGTAATATTGGTAAACAAAAAAGAGAATATGACTTCCCCTTGATTTATTCCAATGACGTTCTGGCAATTTACTCCAGGGGTTGTGCCAGTATCCAGTAAGACAAAGAGGGATAATGCTCTCAGCACTCTAGGCATTGTTGCATTCGGTCTCTAGTCAAAAGGATATAAACAGTGTATTTAAAATGAAGGCTACAAGGGAGCAGAATTCATGAGACTTGTACCCATACAAAGAGCAAGTAACACAGTTAAAGTACTTTGCACTTTGGGCAGTTTGTTTTGTCGCTATGTGCCTCAGTCTCTTCATCTTTAACACAGCATTGAAAGAATTCTTTCCTCATAGTCTTTTTTTTTAATGATTAATTGGTAAAATCTACAGGAGAACCCCAAAATAGTGCCCAGCATGGAATATGAATTATGTGCCAGTAACCACCACTGTGTTCTTGCCCACAAAAGCAAAACAGTATATGCAGGGACAAATCACTATGCCAGATATTTGTGAATAGTGGTAACCGGTACCCCAAACAACACACACACACACACACACACACACTTAAACCATTAATGTAATTGGAGCACGATCTTTTCATTAAATTCTGCTCTGAGAGTAGCACTTATGTTTAGCTTTGAAGCCTGGAATGCAGTGCTGTGGCAGAGGGCTGGGAGAAATGGCATGGGAAAAAAGTAAGCTGCCTTAACTAATTACAAATAACACAGGTGAGTTTTAGGAAAAATAACCTTACATCTTCAAGGTTGAGCCAATAAACATGATAAATACTCAAAATGGAATCAAACAACAAAACTATCATGCTATAAGAAAGATGATCATTATGTATATAATGCACTCACACATATATAACCATTATATATGTGTATATATAACATATATAATCATTTATGAAACAGATGGGCTATCCTGCATGATTTCTAAGTTTTGGAAAAATTAAATTTCCATGTTTCCAGGGGGCTTCATATTTTACTTGATAGAAAATTCACCACATTCTCAGAGAAATTGGGTCACACACAAAATTACTTCTGTAATTTCTATTTTCTTCAGCCCTTATGAATATGTACAACCTTGTAAGCATCAAGTTTGGGTTTAAACATTCCTAACTTATTGATTTGAGTATAAGGCATTATATATCTATATCATTTATACAAATCTGTAATCATGAGTACCCCAATCTTTTGAACAATCAGGGTGAGAAATTGTCAATAAACAATTCTGTGTTGGCTACCACAAAACACTTGTCTTAGTGCCCTGTGTGCATCACACACATGCATGCATGCACACATACACTTACATTCTTTTTTCTTTGCTTCCACTGAGTTCTCTCTCTCTCTTTCTCTATTGCTTAATACATTCTGTCTGTAACTAAAATGGACTGCCTCTGTATGTTTAACAAATCAGATTCTTAAGGTGTAAGGGGAAGGCAGCTATGTAATCCCTACCATGGGATTGCATATGTTGGGGGCTTGAGTGGAGAAGTTATTGGATCCTGAGAGCTCTGATCTAATCAATGCATACCCCTAAGGGTAAATCTTGAAATGCAAATAGGTTTAGATGGAAATTTCCTGAAATTAACAGAGTAGGCAGGAAAAATGAGGTGTTATCTCCTCCATTGAGTTGGTAACTATAGGCCAATGAGTGTGGGGAAGACAGGTTATTGAGAGGTTGTGTCTCAGTTTTGTTTCTGTGTAAAACATAATGACTAGAAGAAATTTGGGGAGGAAAGGGTCCATTTGCCTTACAGGCTACATACAGCCCATCATCAAGGGAAGTCAGGGTGGAAGCTGAAGCAAGACCATGGTGGCAGGAACTAAAATAGAGACCATGGAGGAAGGCTACTTAATGGCTTGTTCTCCTTGCTCATTCAGTTTGCTTTCTTCTACAACCTAGAACCTGCCCGGTGGTGGCACCCTCGACCCTCTCTCATCAATGACCAAGTAAATGCCTCACAGACTTGCCTACAGGCCATCTGACGTAGACAGCCCCTCAGTTAAGGTCCCCTCTACCTGGAAGACTCTAGCTGTGTCAGGTCATCTTAAAGTAGCACAGAGAATAATCAATGGATTGCTCCCTTGATGGATGAATGATACAATGGCATTAGAAGGAGATGGTGGAAGTGGGAGGGGAGGTGAATAAAGTAAGTCATTGGAGATGTTTATTCTGTTCCATGCCCCTTCCTCTCCTCTCTTGGTTTCTATCTGCCTTGAGGAAATATGTTTCTGCTGCCATGATTACTATGCCTCTCCATGACTCCTATGGACTGAAACTTCTGGATCTCTGAGTTGCCTTGTTAGGTGTTAGGTGTTTCCTCACAGCAACAAAAGCTGACTAACTCAAAGGGCTAGCTAGGTTTAAATAATCCTTGATTCTTGACAACACCTGGCTTTACAATTAACTGCGAATAAAATCTTTCTTTTAATAAAATAAAAGGCAGGCCCTCCAGAATTATACCTCATCCTGTGTGGGGACCCGGGACACTGTGGGAGTCCGTGTTCTGCCCTGGTCACTGGCCCTCTCTAGGGTGAGAACACATGCTCACTATGGCCTTCAAAGTAGACTGTGGCTTGAAAGGCTGTTATCCAAGGTCCTACATTCACTATTCTTGATGAGAAAAAAGAAGACTATTTTCTGTGGGTAGTCGGGGCTGAAACAGAGGCAGCCATCAGTTTCTGAGAGGGTAAATGGGGACACAATGCTGTCTAGAGACGACATGATACAGTGCTGAAGATCCAGAGACATAATTACTTCCAGCTGTATCATTAAGGGGCCTTGGGAGAGGCAATCTCCTCTCTCCCTTGACTCACACATATCTGACCCTGAGCCTGTTTGGGCTTTCTCGAAAATGAGGGTCCGAACTCCATCAGTAGCTGGGATTAGAGGGATGTCTCAGTGCTTGAGAACACTTAAGACTCTGAGAACCAGAGTCCAGATCCCAGCATTCACACTGGTACCTGTAACCCCAAAGGATCTCATGCCCCTTCTGAACTCTATTGCTTCCTTAATACATGCTTATACACACACACACACACACACACACACACACACACACACACACACACCTTTTTTAAAAAAGCCAATTCTGTCAGGGTCTTACAGATTTCTTCTTGAGTGGGCTATCCTTTGTTCCACACCATGGACACAAGGGGAGTCTCTCAGGTTGGAGTGGTGAGCCCATAATCTTCCTCAAATAGCCTCCAAGACAATCTGGGACTCAGAGGGAGTTTTCCTTCTTGGAGCTCCATTTTTTACCATGTGTCCACAGGCACACCTACCATGAGCCTGCTACCTGCACATCTGCACACCGTTTAAAGTGCTCCCACACCCCTTCCATCTAACATAACTTGAGATCATTTTAAAGAGACCAAAGGTAAGAAGCAGCTAGATTTCCAGATACCAACGACCCAGAGTGTGGACAAGGCAAAAAAGTCAGCAGCCAACAAAATCAAGGAGAGAAAAATGAGTCTGAGAACTCTCAAGCTAGCCTGGAACCTGCCCTTTGCAAATGTTTAAAGGATTTGTTTAAGCTCTCACTTCAGACTAGTGTAAAAGTGAATGCTATTATTTGTAATTACCATGCAAATTACATGAGAGCTCAACAGGCTTAGCTAAATATACAAGAAGCAGCGAATGCATAAAGTCTAGGAAAAGTTGACCCCCAGACTGTGGTTTTTTTCATACTTAAAAATGGTTTATCCTATAAATAATGTGTGCTCATGACAAAGAGAACAGAGATAAGAATTAGAAGTTTCTGTAATTACTCTTTATAAGTATATGCATCATTGTGCTTTTACAAAATGTAAATGTCTTAACTAAAATGAGACAATATCAAATACATTTTCAAGTCTGCATTTTTCTCATAATATCTGATTATCACTTCAGTTCAAACTCGTCACTGTATTGCCATTCTTTGTGTTTCTTGCTTCTTATGCAAGTCTGGTTTTCCATCCATTGTCTATATGATAACTCCCATGCACTCAAACAATCATCTATTGTTGGAAATAGCAGTTATTTCTAGTTTTTCCAAGAGCTATGAAAATAGTTGCAGTCAGATCTTCGCCTCCCTTGAGGAATGTCTGAATCAAAGTATAGTTCTTGCTAAAAATTTCAATATGTGGGTCCCCAAATTCATCTTTACTATTACTACAGTAAAGCGTGCCATTTTTTTTCATTATCTCAAAAGCTGGGAAGTACCACTCTCTATACTTTTCAGCAAGGTATTAAAGAGTGCCTTGCTGTCTTCCCAACCCTCAACTGGCTTTCACGTCTTGGGTCCTCTCCTCTGTGTGAGGCATTTATGTAAGTGGCTAAGAATTTAGCATCAACTCAAGCTCTTCTCTGAACCTTGGTTTTCCTCCGTCCACTCTCTGTGACTGAGGCCCAGTCATTAGCCTTAGTTTTCATCTAGCACTCAAATTTCAACAATGACTCCTCTTCCCTAGTCTCTAGGAACAGATTTTGTCCTGGGATCCATGTGAGATGAACCATGTTTCCCTAAAGATGCTAATGAAGAGTTTCTGACTGTGCCTTTATATGGAAAATAGTATTTATTAAGAGTCTTGATATTTGATCAACCTGGATTAGACTGGACCTTAGGTCTAAAGAGAAGTAGATAAGCTAAAGAGAAAAGATGGAAGTCAGATACAAGAAAATACAGAGAACAGAAGCTGTGGGAAAAAGTGGTGTCATGAGTCAAGTGTCTTTATTTTTCTATTGTCATGATAAAAACTCCATGATCACAGCACTTATAAAAGAGAACATTTAAATGGGGGCTTGCTTATAGTTTCAGAGGATGAGTCCATGTCTTAGGGGTTCTATTGCTGTGAAGATATGCCATGACCACGTCAATTATTAGAAAGGAAAATATTTATTGATTACACTTTCAAATATTTAGTCCATTGTTATCATGGTGAGAAGCATGGCAACATGCAGGCAGACATGGTGCTGCTAGAGAAGGAACTAAGAGTTCTACATCTTGATCTATAGGCAGCAGAAAGAGACTGTGTACAAAACTTGGCATAACTTGAGTGTATGAGACCTTAAAGCCTGCCCCCACAGTGACATAATTCCTCCAACAAGGCCACACCTACTCCAAGAAACACATGGGTCTATGAGGCCATACCTATTCAAACTACCATTGTCCATGATCATCACGGTGGGGAGGATAGCGGCAGGCGACATGGCACTGGAGCAGTAGCTGAGAGCTCACATCTCATCCACAAGCACAAGGTGGAGAGAGAGAGAGAGAAGACTAACTGCAATAACATGGGCTTTTAAATCCTCAACATCCACCCCCGGTAACATGCCTCCTACAACCATGTCATACCTGCTCATCCTTATCAAGCAGTTCTACCAACTGGGAACCAAGCATTCAAGCACATGAGTCCATGAGGGGTGCAATTTATCAACCCACCACACGAAGGAATACTCAGAAGCACTGAATATTGAAGAGGAAAGGAAGGACTTAAGGAATAAATGCATGCTGTTTTCAGCCCCTACATTTCTGGTAATTACTGCAGCCCTATAAAACCAATACAGGAACCTACAAGAGAGTCCTGTTCTGAGAGGTTCTCAGTCACTCAGGAATCCTTAAGAATCAAGTGTCGCAGGAGTTGGTAACACTTTTGGTTAGGGCCTATCCCACTCATTAGGTGAATATATATTGATTATCTACAATTCTTGTTCTAGATACTGAACGGCGAAAAAAGTAAGTAAGATACAGTCATTTCCTCTGAGAAACATTAGTTAAATAACCACTATGTTGCCTATTTACTGCTGTAGGCTGAGGATATAGGTTGAGGTCATATGGAGGACCAAGCTTAAAGTTTGCTTAATCCTCAGAGTTGAGGGGGCTTTGGAGGATTTGAGCAACTTTTATGAACCAGGCTTCTGTCAAAGTGAATTTCCTTGATATCTACTCTAAAACCAGCCTGAACATGTGGCTATGGCCTTTGGTTGAACTCATCCAATTCTATGCCTACCTATTCTAACTTTTTTTATGATTCAAACTCAAGCTCCTTCCTACTCCAAGTTTCTGTGGCCAAGGTCAGTACCAAGTAAACAGTTGTTTTATCACCTGGTCCATGTAGAACTGACCATCTAAGTCCAGGTATGCCACATTCATTCATTGAAGATTGGTTTATTTAGCATGTATTATTTTTCCAGTCTCTGATGGTTCAAAACCTAGTAAAATACAGTGTTTATCCTGAAGATCCTAGCCATCTGTATTTTGATTCCTTAGGTTGCCATAATAAAATGCTATAGACTAGGTACCTTAAATGACAGAAATTTATTTTCTTGCCATTCTGGAGTTAAGTCCAAGAACAAGGTGCCAAGAGGGCTGAATCTGATGATACCTTGAGTTGTCAGTGAACAACCTCCTTGTGAGGGACCACATGCCCTTTTCTCTGAGTCTGCATTCCTTTGGTTCTCCTCTTCCATCTACCAGGATACCAATTATCCCATTAGATTAAGACCCAGCCTTTCATTCTCATGGAAACTTAATTATATCCTTAAAGGCCCTTTCTCCAAATACAATCACTATGGCCGCAAATGGATTCCTGATTGTCATAGTTATCTTCGTATCATTGTAAGTAAACCCTGTAGTCAAAGCAACTTGGAGAGGAAATGACTTATTTCATCTTACAACTTATAGTCAACATGAAGAGAACTCAGGGCAGGAACTCAAGGGAGGAGCCTGGAGGCAGGACCAGAGCAGAGACCATGGAGGAATACCACTTACTGGTTTACAAGTCATGGCTTGCTCACCTTGCTTTCATATACAACTAAGGACCACCTGTCCAATGGTGGTACTGTCCACAGTGGGTTGGACCTTTCCCCTTAAATCATTAATACAAAAAAATGCCCCACAGGCATGCCTACACACCAACCTTATGGTAACATTTTGTCAGCTGAGCTCCCCTTTTCCCAGATGACCCCAGTTTGTGTCAAGTTGACAAAACTAGCCATCATCCTAATGAAATATGAAGTCTGATAGAGGGTACACTGGAAGAAGACAGGCCAGCCATACCACCATCTAAGATAAAAAAAAAAGGCAAGCCTAATAACAGATAATGCAGTGGTAGAACAAATACCACAAAGGTAGTGTTATCTCTGTGGTGAAGCATCTCACTGCCCCGCTGCCAGGTGAATCCTGAAAGAAGACAAAGTCTAATTTACAGGGCTAGGTAGAGCTAGCAAAACCCAGGCAGAGAGAATAATTCTTGTAAAGCACATCCATGGAGAAGCAGCATCTGTAAGGTGGATGGCACATCATTCACAGTGACCAGCAGAAAGAAAAAGTGCTTTTTGAAGCCCATTCCCTATGATGGGATACCTTGCTCAGCCTTGATACAGAGGGGAGTGGCTTGGTCCTGCCTCAACTTGGTATACCAGGCATTGTTGACTCCCCAAAGGGGGCCTTACCTCCTCTGAGGAAAGGATGGAGAATGGTTTGGGGGATCTGGGGATGGGAGAAGGGTATGGAGGGGGAACTGGGGCTAGTATGTAAAATAAAAATATTTAAATCAAAACAGAGTCCAGCATCATGTTATGTTCTCATGGAGCCTTTGTCTTTCCTTGTCAAGGTCTTATTTCTATTGTGGCAGTAATTGTGGCTTCCCCTTCCCCAGTCACAAGACTTACACCTTAAAGAATTTATATATGTTTTACAGTACTTTCCTGTTTGGAAAACATTGTTTTTCACATGACTTGACACAACTACCCAGTGGAGGACATGTATTATTAGATCTATCATGTATGTGCTAAAACTGAGATTCTAATGATAATGAGAGTAGCGTAGCTAACATATACATTGTTAAAAATACTTCACTTGTCCCAAGGTAGCTTAGGGATGGAAGCAGACTCTCTACCCTTTGGTTTTAGTGCTTTCTCTTTTTGGTTATTTGTGTTCTCCTCTGCTGCTTGTTTCAGATGCCATATTTCACCAGTCATGAAGCTATACCTTCATAGAGTTTTCTGGAAATAACATGTTAACTGAAAGAAAAATATATATATTGCTCCGAGATAGAGTGTTGGGTTAAGATTTTTTTCCTAGAAGGCTTGTCAAAGCCCATTGACTCATACATCTGCCTCACAAAGACGCAACCCAGAGCAAAACCCATGGGGCTACTTTGCCAAGAGGAGCAAATTAAAGCACTTCTAAGTCAGGAAATGTCGTCATGCTCTTCTGTGGGGTTAACTTACAACCCAAAGTAGACCAAATAGTAATTTACCTACAGACTCTCCTGTTTTCCAGAATCCTCTACTGGACCTTTGTCTGTGTTGCTAAGGCAACAACAACTCCTGCCAGTGTGGCCATTTTTAGTTTCAATCACAAACTTTGCGTGGACTTGGCTGGAAGTCTGCCACAGCAGGCCTGAAGTTGCTGCAACGCAAAAGGAAGGCATCACTGTGCCTGCAGTAGATCTCTTGTCCACCATCTTGGGAAGGAATTTCTGTAAAACTCTTCTCTCCTACGTATGACTTCCTCAACGCAACCTTCCTCAGGACTTGGGTGTCAGAATGACCTTTACAAACCACAATTTGAAATCATGTCTGGACTCTGGACTTGACTAGGTTGCACAACTTTGTGCTTCGCGCTTACCTACTTTTACCTTACTTTTCTTACGTCGTATTTCTTAGTCGCTCCACATTTCTTCTATTTCAGGAACATGGGATTTATCAAGATTTGGGGATCATTCACAGAGAGCACCATGTTCTTCTATATCTCTGAGTGTTTCTACACAAGGCAACCCTTCATTCACCTCTCTGCTTAGAGCACAGCTTTGCAAAGCCTTAACACTGGTGCTATACAACGCCCTCCTACATGCAACCTGTCCAAAATCTTTCAGAAGCCCCTCCCACCACCATCCCAAAGCATTTCTCCCACAAGGTGCTGTGATAAATATTTAAATGCTCAGATACCAGATTCTCTCTGCTCATCGTTGTTCAGTGATACCTAGTTAGAACTCCGTGCTGTTGCAGGTGCTAAATTCATGACATTATTGTCGAATAAAGGTACATGAAACTCTGATTTAGAAACACTACTGATGTGCACACAATGTGTCTGGTGCTGCCATGGGAGCTTTCTATATGTTTCTTACTTAATTCTGTGATAATCCAGTAAATTCATGCTCCAAATTGAACTGATCTGCCCCATTTCCCAAATCCACGCCACAGAATAAATAAACCAACATGCTAAACCAAAAGCAGCATGCCATGCTTGATGATCAACTGAAGAGTCACTTTGACATTAATCTCATGTACCCATTGAGCAGGAAAGGGTAAAGGTAGATTGAAGGAAGCTAGAACCGAGGAGCTCACTAGGCAGGAGAGTGTGAGCTGGAATCAGAGGTCAGAGATACACTATGTAGAGGCAAAGGGAGATCCTGGGGTTGCAAAGACAGATATACAGAATCCCAGTTTCAGATGGTCACAGCACTAAGAAAACAATGTAGAAGATTAATGCAATCTGCATTGCTTCCACTCCAAAATCTTCTTTTTCCAGTTTCACAGCCACTCCTATTTCAGTTTTGATAGCGATCTATGTACCAGAAGCATTGGACATTCGCATTCGCTGACGTCCGTAGTAGGGGAAACAATAATGCATACACGGTGGGAAATGCCAGTTGACCCTGAACTTCCATGCAGATGCTATCGCAGGAAACTTGACAGGCTCAATTCCAGGAGCGTGGAGGAGGTGGAAATGATTTCCAGATGGGAGGACTGTGAAGAGAAGATGGAAAGTTTTATCCTTGTGTGAAATCGTCTCTTCTTTAAAGTCAGAGTCATATGCACAATTGCTTAAAACACTGCATAGGGCCCAGCTAAATCTTCATCCTACAGAGATCGTCGAAACATGGGTTCTGGGGCTTCAGTGGATCTTAGCAGAACCTGCAGCTTCTGCGAGCTCCCGGGGAAAGTCAACTGCCATCACTAAGAAGAGCACTGGGCTGCAAGTCACATCCAGTCTCAGATGTCCTGCTTGGTACCATGATCCCAAAACCTAAAGAAGGGGAATGGGAAGATGGGAACAGCAGACAGCACATCAAACCCTGGTCCCAAGACAGCACTTACTGCCCACCATCTACTTTGGTGAGTTTCTTAGCGAATACTCCCAAAACAAAAGATATCAGACCTCTAAAAGGTCTTTTGCAGCCCAACTTCAGCAGCAAACGTGTTCAAGAAGCTAAGAGGTACACGCAGACCCTGTTGGAAATCAGAGATTCCCCAAACATTGGGAAATAAGATGGAAAAGGGGTCAGAAATTTGACTTGGAAAATAAAAGCCAACAGTGACTCACTAACACTCTTCCACACGAGAGTGGAACTTCTGGAAAGATGGTGAACAGCTGCTTTCTGCTCCCAGCGAGGCTCAGCTAATAGAACCTGAGCTTCCAGAACAGCAGGCAGGGTTGAGATAGAGGAGGAACTCTGGTACCTAACAGCTGTGAAAGGGAGGTGTCGACTGCCCTGGGAATCCCCACCTTTCAAAGCTTTAAATCAGATAAGTGATGGGCTCACTCAGTGCTCAGGGGCCCACCCCATTACTGTTTCTCAAAGTACAACACTCCAGCAACTGGTGAAGACATTTTGCATGCTTCAGAGACACACAATTATGTGAGTATAGATAGGAAAGGGGTAGAGAATTTTCTCTTTTTTTCTTTAAAAATTTTTCTTCATTTTACATACCAACCCCAGTTCCCCCTCCCTCTCCTTCTCCTGCCCTACCTACCTCCCCATTCACTCCTCAAAGATGTCAGCACATTGGGGAGACTTTCTCCTTGACAGCACCCAAGTATTAAAAATAACTGAAAGAAAAAGAAAATCTTCATCATAGGGAATGGTGACTCTTGCTCATTGCCCTTTTAATGAATACAGAGGATATCTGTGTTACATAGTAAGCAACAGACACCAGGCTGATCAGAGTAGTGTTATTTCACGGTGTTTTTAATGGTTCCTTTGATAATATGTGATGCTGGTTTTCCATTTCATAGAGAAATACTAATTTTCCTTTTTCAATCAATAAATTTAGAAATGCACAGCTCATGGAATTACAGAGAATATAAAACAGAGCTACCGATGGGTGATGGCCTTGACAAAAGTTATACAGATGGTCCCTAAAAGACTTTTGAAAATAATGATCAGACCTAAGCCTCCTCTTTTCTTGATGAAAAACCTGAGGCTTAGGAAGTTCAAAGCCATGCTCAGTTTCATTCAGAACTCACAGGTGGAGCTTGCATGGCCCAGAGACCAGCTAGAGATGGGTTTGCCCAGGAGATGGGAAAGGGACATTCAGACTGTATCTTGGGCATCTGTAGTACAGCGTCTGGTCAACTTCAGACTGTGCTATTTTTAGAACTGCCTGAAATGAGCCAATCCTCATGCAGAATATCACTTATTCACAAAGAAAAATGCCATATAGGACCATACCTTAGTAAACTCTACAAGGTCTCTACATGTAGGAGTCCAAAGGATACAATATCATACTCTATTGTCACTTCTCCTAATCCTCTTGTATTAATGATTTATTAACCAAAAGGCAACATCAATTTTCTCCATGGCCTTATCCTATTTTAAATAAAACAAATTTATTTAAATCTTCTTCTTCCTCCTCTTCCCTTCTTCTTCCTATTTTTCCTTTTCCTCCTCTTCTTCTTTCTTTCTCTTCTCTGAATCAACACTCACATGTAAACTACTGTTCAACATGGGGCCAAAATGATATATTTTTATCGGAGGCTTAAATCTCTCAAGCCTATCAAGACTTTCCTCATTAAGAAGGCAAGAATGCTTCACAATCTGTATACTAAACCACCAGCTTCACCAGAAAATTGTGTTGTTAGGAAGGCGTATTTGAAAGCAAGTAATGTGGCTTAGGAGATGTATGTTCTCCCTGAAATTGGCTTCAAACCATTCTAATGTTTGTTTATCTATCATTCAAGTATCACTAAATGTGAGTTTCCACCTAGGATATAACCAAATAACTACAGATTCCTGAATAATGTGGTCAAATTAGCAAATTTTTGCTATAAGCATATTAATAATATTTAAACCATATAAATTTAGTACTTTTAAGATTTATTAACAAGTCTTCGAGTGCAGTTCAATAAAAATCACATTTGCCATCAGCCTGCCAGAGATATTTCAGGAACATGGGATTTTTAACCTCTGGTCATATAAACTTGTAGCATTCATCCTGTTGTATAAATAGATCAGTCAGGAAGGGAAAGGCTGCTCCCAGAAATAATAGTTGCATAAAGGTGTTCAGTTCCCCAGCAAATTAAAGATTGCTGCCTCCCTCACGCCACCGTGAGCCGCACACTGCAGGAACCTATTAATGGCATCGTTAGTTTCAAGGAGGCAGCAAGCATCCATGGAATGCGGATCTTAATGTACAGAAATAGATACTCATCTACTCTCCAGCAATGCAACAGTCGTAATGCAATAAGCTTTGCAAAATGAAAACTCTACCCTAATGAAAGCCTCCTTTTTCACTGAAATAAGAAAGGGCTGCCACGGAGTCACGGCTCTTCATTTACATGAATGATCTCTCAGCCCCACTAGAAACGTATAGTTAAGACCAGGGATTATTTGCTGGAAATGTTAATGTTAAACTACCTGCAGAATACATTGAGCTGTAGATAATACAAACCAATAGACACTGAGAAAAACTTTTCCTGAAAATGAAACTTATAAATATTTATTTTAAAGGGTCAATAGGCTAAGTTTTTTGTTGCAGAAGGAAATGTATCACTACCATGCAAAATAGCTGAAGCCAAAGGAAATCAGTATTTCAAAATCTGTACTATGCTAGGGTTGGTAACTGAATTTAAGTACAGCAGACTTCAGTTCTGTGTTCCAGAAACCAATTTTCATAGTGAACTAAAATACCCTTGGGAATAGTGTGTGTGTGTGTGTGTGTGTGTGTGTGTGTGTGAGAGAGAGAGAGAGAGAGAGAGAGAGAGAGAGAGAGAGAGAGAGAGAGAGAGAGAGAGAGAGATGAAGGGCAGGTCTCTACAAGGACATGAAGACTATCCTAGCAAAGAGGAATGGACTTTGCTCCTAGTGAAACAGAATTAGAATGTGAATCATGAGCCCTGGAACTGTGAAACTACAGTCTGGGCAGGTAAATATGGTGACCACGGTTCAAGAACCAGAAGGAAACGAGGCTCATGCTGAAGAACTGCATCCATGGGCTGTGAAGATGGCTGAGGTGATAAAGGCCCTTGCTGCTAAGCCCATGACCTGAGGTCAGTCATCAGGACCTCCACAATGGAAGGAGAGAACTGACTCCTGCAAGTTGTTCTCTGACCTCCACACTCATCCCGTGGCATGGATGCTCTCCCTCAATAATAAAACATAACCATTTTTAACACCTATTTTTTTAATTTATTTTTATTTATTTATTTATTAAAGATTTCTGTCTCTTCCCCGCCACCACCCCCCATTTCCCTCCCCCAACCCAATTAAGTCCCCCCCCAGCCCGAAAAACAATCAGGGTTCCCTGTCCTGTGGGAAGTCCAAGGAACCCCCACCTCCATCCAGGTCTAGTAGGTTGAGCATCCAAACTGCCTAGGCTCCCACAAAGCCAGTGCGTGCAGTAGGATCAGAAACCCATTGCCATTGTTCTTGAGTTCTCAGTAGTCCTCATTGCCACGCACGAGTAAAACATAACCATTTTTAAAGTATTTATTTGTTTGTTTGTGTGTGTATCTGCCACGTCTATGCAAGGTCACCATAAAGGCCAGGAGAGAGTATCACATCTCCAAGACCTGAAGTTATAAGTGGTTGTGAGTTACCCAGGAGGGGTACTGAGAACTGAACTAAGTTAGGCTTCTGGAAGAGCAATAAGCTCTTAACAGCTGAGTCCTCTCTTTGGCCCAAATTAATGTAAGAATTTTTTTTTTGATTTTTCGAGACAGGGTTTCTATGTAGTTTTTGGTTCCTGTCCTGGAACTAGCTCTTGTAGACCAGGCTGGCCTCGAACTCACAGAGATCCGCCTGCCTCTGCCTCCCGAGTGCTGGGATTAAAGGCGTGCGCCACCACCGCCCAGCTAATGTAAGAATTTTTAACTGCAGGCATGCATTTTCCCTCTGACACTTGATAGACGTTTCCCCCTAAGAGTTCTCAAAGTTTGAATCCAGGCTGACCTTGTGGCTTGTGCTGAGTGACAGTGAACCAGTCCCAAGCCTGAGCCTTACATGCCCTTGTGCACTTGTCCTCTTGCTTTTGGAACACTATGTCATGGCATGAGCAAGTCCAGATCAGTCTGCTGGAA
The DNA here is from genome assembly GCF_037038515.1 of Microtus pennsylvanicus. Taxonomy (NCBI): domain Eukaryota; kingdom Metazoa; phylum Chordata; class Mammalia; order Rodentia; family Cricetidae; genus Microtus; species Microtus pennsylvanicus. The sequence goes on along the minus strand of NC_134590.1, from coordinate 52,755,978 downwards.
GACAAGGCATCCGAGAGGGCTAACTGAACCCATCTCAGATTAACCAAACCCCAACTACCACCAGCCTATGCTAGACTGGTCCAGCAAACTAACAAGTTCATGGACTCATGAGCAATCACTAATGGTGGTTGCTTGGAATCACTAAGATTTGGGGTCATTGTTTACATAGCAAAATCTGCTACATTGTAACAAGTGCAAAGCTATAGAAAAGATAAACACTTTTGAGATTCGTGTCAGGAAGATGGGCAGATTCGAAGCATTGAACTTTGGAAGACATGGCACTCAGAAAGATTTAAGGTACACTGTGGAAAAAGGGATGCTTTACTCCAAAAGGCAACACGGCTCTAGCTGAGCAATGGATAGACAATAGTCACTGGCATTAAAAAAGATTTCTTCAGGATGATCCAGCTGCACTAGTGGGGCAGAGAATGTCTTGGAGAAATTGCGGACTGGAAGGAATGAAACTGGATTCTTTAGAGTTGAAGCAGGATGGGCATTCTCTGTAGACTGCTATACCTACCATATTCTCAAGAAGGGTAATGAGAGCAATTCCCCACTGGCACCCATTGGTCTTCTTGTCAACCAGATGGACTCAATGAAAGAAAATTCAAAGCTATTTTGATCAGTATAAACATATCCTAAATATTGCAGAACCACACATATGTGCTTCTCAAAATAAAGGATCTCACTCACTATCATTGATCTTGACTCTAACGTGAGTGATATTAGTATTATACTGTCAGTCTTTTGATCACTGACAAATTTGTTAATCATGTTTTAAAATAATGCACAGCAATGTATACTTAAAAGTGTGTGATAACCAGAACCAGCCAGAGATTAGGTATCAGGTGGGCCAAATGTCAGCACTTAAATGAAGCATGCGCTTCATGTGTCAGTGCTTAGCCAGAGCTGAGAACTGCTGGTCCTTATTCCCCAATTCCTCCCACCCAACTGACAAAGATCTCAGCACAGATTCCCTTTTTCTCTGAATTGTCGAGTCTCCTTGGTTTTCTTGACAACATCTGGAACTTCTCGTCTTCCAGATTTCTTTTCCCTTTTGTTTTTCTTAAACAATATGTTTCTAACGTGATGGGAATCATTTTCATTTAATTTTAGACTCATTAATAGCAATTATTTAGGCCTAATTATGAGTTCATCTGGTCCCTCTGCTCATCAGCACATTATTTTCGACCTCTCGTGTGAGGAGTTAATGTGTCATGGAGAGATTTTCAGTTGAGAAACAGCAGTGGTTTGTATGATGGGGTGTTTTTCATCTCATAACTATACCTCACAGCAGCCCCTTCGAAGGTGGGAGTTTAGGCTCTGCATGGAGGCCCCAGGTACTCTCTTGTTTTTCTTTCTGCTGAGCTCAGCATGCCACTGTGTCCTATCATGGTTTTAACATGGCAGTGGCATTTCTTAGTGTCACTTGCAGGCAAGCAGAACCTGGAACAGGGAAAGATACCTACTGCCATAGGAATACCTTTTCTATAAGCACCAAGCTCAACTCTCCAGTGGCTTTGTTTTTTTTTTTTTTTTCACTTAAGAAAAACATCATTGCTTAAGCCTGAATGTCTCTTGGGGTGGCATATCAGCTTAGGTTACATATATTTTCTCATGATGTCTTTTTATTATTGATGCACTTCAGCCAAAATTTGGAAAGTGAATTTTTAAAAGAATTTTAGTTTTTTTAAAACATATATATATATATATATATATATATATATATATATATATATATATGAATGTGGGCTTATCCATGTGAGGGCAGTGTCTATGGGGGCCAGGACAAGTCATGAGATTCCCCAGATCTTATGTGAGTTGTAGGTAGATACGAGTCATTAGACATAAGAACCAAACTCTGGTTCTCCACGGCACAAAATTTTGTAGCTGAACCATCTCTCTAGTCCCTGAAATTGAGTTTTAGGGAAGTTTTAAAATTAATTTAAAAGTCTCCAAGGAGACAAAAGATATACATAATAAAATCATTATAGACAACATAGCCAAATGACAAAGTAGAAGAGGGGTTTTAGCTCATATCAAAACTTAAAGGACGGATATACTGAGTATATATATGACTGCTTTGTAAAACAGTAAGCAACACTGCATCATGGGGCATCTAATTACTATTTCCACTAATAGGAATCCAGGATGCCAGGAGCAACAGTTCACTCCTACTCGGAGACAGAAATGGAATAGATAAGCCCCAGGGTGGAATACACTTAGAAAGGTTCCTACCAGCCAAATAAGGGAGAGTGTGAACTTGAGGAAGAGAATTAAATGCAATGGGTTGAAACACATCCATATATTTAAAGCTATCGGTTCACAATGGATTTGAAAACAAAACAAAAATGTGTGAACAAAACATTTTGGTTAAATCATTGGAAGTAGCTAGGGCATAGGCCATTTAGTCAAAAACATAATCACTAGAACAGAAAACAATATCATTCTGTACCCATTTGCTTATTTACTTCCTTATTTTTTGTGCAAACTGTATCTTGGGGTAACCAGTAGGTTGGTAAAGGGAAAATTCTATACGTGACTACTTCTATTTCCTGGTTGTCACACAGTAAGGATCCTTCTTGTGCCAAGCCTCATCACCATGATATACTGCCACACACAGACCCAGAAGCAGCGGAGCTGACACAGAAAACTGGTACTGAGAATTTTGCTATTGCTGTGACTACCTGACCATGTAGTACACAACTGTGGAACTGGTTTGTGGACTCCAGAGGCCATGGAGCTTCCTGTGTGGTGCTGGTGGGAGCTCAGGAGAGCAGAGTGCTGACAAATAAGCAGAGGGAAAGATGACACCCAGGAAGAATCAGACGGGAACAATGACTCACTGAAATCAGACCCGAGGTCATAAATGTTTCATTACGTAAACAACTTGTCTACATTTTGCACATATGGTGAGACTTTGTGATAGTTCTATAAAAGACTAATCACAGCAGTCAAAGAGATTCTGAGATAAACCAAACTGTGGCTTGGGTATTGCTGCTCCTTTTTGCCAAATTTGTTGTTGTTGTGTTTGTTTGTTTTTGTTGTTTGTTTGTTTTTTATTTGCTTATGTGTGTGTGTGTGTGTGTGTGTGTGTGTGTGTGTGAGAGAGAGAGAGAGAGAGAGAGAGAGAGAGAGAGAGAGAGAGAGAGAGTTAATTAGGATAAAAGCAGAAATATTTGAAAAGTGTTGTTTAGTCAGAAAAGGGAAATATTAAAAGTTTGGGATAGGGAAGCTCTGGCTATTAAACAGATTAGTGTCATTAAGGAGAAACAGAAACGCAGGGAACAACTGACCATGAGGCACCCCGCCCTAACTGACATATCTACAATACAAACCCCTCACCTAAGTCTCAGGTACATCTTAGAAGAGGAGGCACAAAGGCTGTCAAAAATCAGGAAGTCTTCTATGAAACTGTGTCTCCTAGAAATGACAGGGGAGCTGCACCCATGATACTGCAACAGTAAGGCTTCCCAAACAAGACCTAAACAATGACAACCCAAATAGATGTCATGTAGGAGGAGCAAACCTCCTGGGGTCCCTCCTCTAGACAAACAATTACAGGCTGCTCTGTACTGCTGAATGGAGAGAATTAGTCTTCCCCAAGAATGAATATCTCCCACCCCAGATTGGTTACAGAATACTATTGGCCAATCCTGAAATCATATGCATACAAACAACATTTCTAGCCTGTACTTAAATAATTTTTGTGTGTATGTATGTACATGCACATATTGCAATAATAATAATTAAAGCAAAAGAGGTCAAGAATTTGAAAGGGAGCAAGGGAGAAGTATGAGAGAGAGGTGAAAAAGGTGAGAGGGGGGGTTGTGTGATTTTATTTTAATTTTAAAAACATTGGGGGTGACTCAAAAAATAACAAATTCTTTGGATCTAGAAAGAAAGGTTCCTTAAGTTTCAAAGATAACTCAAGAATTGGGAGACCTCTGCCATCCCAAGTTCAAGGGTCGACAAGTTATGAAAGTGAGGTTTCTCTTATAACTAATCACCTATTTATTTAGAGACAGTGTTTCCTTTAGTTTAGCCTTGAACTTTCTGTGTAGCTGAGGCTGGCTTTCAATTTCTAATTCTCCTGCCTTTGCCTTGTAAGTATATTGGGTTTTTTTTGATTGATTTTAAATGCCATTGTTTTTATTTTATTAATTTTTATTAGTAGTACATAGAAAGGTGATTGACTTTATATGTTGGTTTATTTATAAGTGATCTTGTTTAATTTACTTATTAATTTTAACTGTCTTTTTCTATATTCTTTTTAGTGTATTCTGTATAGAAAATCATATCATATTCAACCAAGAAGAGAGAGAAACAATTCATAGGTATTGGTTAATGTGATTAACAAAACTGGCAAGTGCAATCTTTAAAGCCAGTATCTCAGCCAGTCTGAAAGCTGGCAGCCTATATAGAACCAGAGGAGTCCTACATCCTACCCTGGAGGCCACCAGGGGGAAAGATTAGCTGTTCTGCTCTAAACATTGTCTGGTACCAGCATTCCCTCTTTTTCTGGAAATGATCAAACCTTTGTTCTATTCAAGCTGTCAAACAATGAGATGAGGCCCACTCTGCAATCGCTTTACCCAACCAGTCTGTCTTTCTCACCCAATAAGCACCCACATGGAAACATATAACACAATATTTTGTCTGGGTATCCTATGGTCCTTATGCTCTCCTTTATATGGATGTAGCAAGTCTTTCTCTCTCCCACCAGCCAGTTCTCAAATAATGACACGGAGACTTATAATTAATTATGAAAGCTCAACCTTAACTTAGGCTTTTCCCACTAGTTTTTATAATTTAAATTAATCCATTTATTTTAACCCACATTTTGCCCTGTGTCTTGTTACCTTTTCTCTCCATGGTGTTTTCTCTGCATCTGGTTGATGACCCTGGCTGGCTTCTTCCCAGAGTTCTCTCTGTAGAAGTCCTGGCTATACCTCCTGCCTAGCTGTTGACTATTTAGCCTTTTGTTACACCAATCACAGCAATACATCTTCACACAGTGTACAAATACGTCACAACAATATGATGCTGCTGATCTATTACAGCTTGTATCTACTAATATTAAATGTTTTACCAGAGAGTTATTATTATCTTGCTTTAACTCAGCAGATATATCCCGTAGGTTGAGAGGAAAGGCTAGCCCATCCTACAGCCCTTACACTCCTCTTATTCCCCGTGTTCCAGCTCTCAGTCTGGCATAACTTCCCTTGGTCTAAAAAGTCTCAATAGCAGTTCCTAGCAGAAGCGGGACATGAATTCTCTCAGATAACCATGAGCTCAGGGCATCTTTCACGTGGAAGAAGACTTTTATTCAATTTAGAATTCTCCCATTTTTAAAAAAATACTTGTTCAAAGCACTTTCAAAGTGCTGTGTCACTGCCTTCTGGACTCCATGGCTGTTAATGAGAGCCCTACTTCACTGGGTAATTCCTCTTTTCTAAGTTAGACATCCATTTTTATCTGGCTTCTTCCAGTTATTTCTCTCTGTTTTCATCAATGTTATTGTGACTTTTTTATTTTAGCATAAATGTCTTTTGTTTTGTCCTGCCTGACATTTGCTAAGCTTCTTAACACTGTGGATTGATTTCTTTTTCAAAAGAGAAAATTCTCAGTCCCACTGTCTTAGTTCTCGCCATACCTCCTTGAGCTCTGGAAGACCTCTTAGCTTTCCCCATCCAGCGTTCACTGTGGATAGCTTCTCCCCATCTGTCTTCAAGCTCACCAAAGTTCACCTCTATCACGTCCATTGCGCCACTGAATCTGTGCAGTCAATTCTTTTCCTTTTGTTATTGACTTGACCATTGTAAATTTCCACTTTGTTTCTGCTTAGCTTTCTGCTAGGACCTGTCGTCCTTGCAGTGATGTTACCAGTGTCTGCTGGCAACTTCCACAGAAGCTGCTCTAAGTCCTTGTCGGATGAACCAGCATTTATGGTGTTTCATAAACACTGTGGTGTCTTAGGTGTTTCAAATTATTCTTTTTTAAGAAAATGGAGGTTTTCCTGGTTTCCCATATGCCAAGGAATTTGATGTTGATTAGATACCCAGGAATAGAACATTCATTAGAAACACAATAAGAACAATCAATGCTTGTAAAACTAATACATCTCCATTACAGAAGGATTTTTAAGCTCATATAAAGGAAAATAAAATAATCTATGACCTAACTATAGGACTGATTATTTATCACTCTTTATATGTAGCTTCTCAGATTGCATCTGACATTTAATCTCTACATAATCAATTTGATGTTCCAATGCCTATGCTTTCTCAATTATAGATTTTAATCCTCTGATTGGAATGTGAGCTTCCTTGCAAACCATTCTTTCCCTCGTCTTGATCTCCTTCATTCAGTCATGTTCCCTTCATCCCTTCTCTTTTCTTTTTAGACCCAAACTGTCACTTTATTTCTCATCCTTTTGAACAAGTACCGTCATTTTATTTATCAACCTAGAAGTTCTCTTATCAGTCTCTGTTCTCCCCCCTCCCCCCCACCAAAGACTCTCCTGGCATGCTTGAGATTTCCAGAAAGTTTCTGGTATGTCCTGTATCTACTTTCCAACTGCACTACCTCTGAATTGTGAGATGATCTAAGTCTGCAACAATTCCCCTGTTGCTTTCGCGGTGTGCTCTCCCCAGTCACACAGCAATGACTTCTGCCGAAATAGTGGTCCTGAGTTTTATTTACAAAGCACAGCTGATAGGATTCAGGCTCTGTTCCCAGCCTGTCCTGTACATTGCTCCTCCTCCATCTGTTGGAAGTGAGAGATAATGCTTATGTCAGCTGACGACTTGCCTGCAAATAACACAGTAACTGACTTAATAATTTAAAATTTCAAGATGGATCTGCTTCAAGGCTAGAATGGAAGGTGCTGTGCGGCTTCTGATCTTCTCTCAGTACTTCAGTATCTTGCTCTTCAGGATGGTGTTCTCCTCACAGCTGCAGGAATTCTAGCCACTGCTGTTTATAAAAGCTCTAAAGATCGTTTCCCACAAACTTCTCAAATCAAAGCTCCAAGCTGCCCTTGCACTGGATCCCCGTATGACCTAAGTCCTAGGTTATAGAGACTGTCCTTGGAATATCTAGATTTCATCTTCCACTTGGTGGTCTCCTGGATTCAGGGAGAGAGAGAGAGAGAGAGAGAGAGAGAGAGAGAGAGAGAGAGATCTTATGATCTTATGGGGCAGATACTGTGAAATTAATACCACCCACTCCCCCACAAATTTGTGCCCACTATGAGAGGGTTGGTCGCCTGGGTCTCTGGTACCCAGAATCAGTGGAATCCTTGTTTTTCCAGTCACTACTCCCACTCTCGGTACCCTATTTGTGCTGATCTCTCAGAATGTGGTAGTGGGTGACAGTCTCTCAGTGTGGCAGCATCCTCTTGGCTGAATGCAATGGATCACATGTGTGTCTTTAAGAATTTTTCCAAACCACAAACAATCAATCTTATGACTATCAGAAACTTCATGTCAGATACTAACAGTATGAAATCTTTTAGGGTCAGTTTCAATTTTGTTCTGGTTCATAGCTGATCCAGGGCTAGTTACTTAAACCACAAGTAATTTAAGTTTTCAAAAAGTTAGTTTATATCAAGCTACCTCATTTTTATACTTATGTCATATTCTACAAGGAACCCAAGAATAAGTCACTAAAATAATTAAGAACTATCTCCCTAGAATATGAAACTCCTTAGTAAATTAAAGTATATTTTTAAAGAATAAATGAGACTATTTAATACAAAGCCCAGATACTGCAAACCCAATGCAGTGACTACGGCAGACAATCTCAGTATTGGTAGGAACTGTATCTTCCCTAACTGAGCCTGTTCATCTCTGAAATTCCTAGCACATAAAGGACAAATGGAAACACAGTTATGTTATTCTCAACTGCCCAACTATATCACTTAAAATGTTTAATATGCCTTTGGTACTAAATGCTTAATGGATGTGCTATAGGGGATTATAAGAATTGTTCTGCTTCTTTCTCTATATTTATATTGAAAATGAAATTGTGTGAAATTTATTATATTCTTGAAGCATATCTCAGTGTACATGGAAATAATTGAAAGTATGTAATTAAAAATAATTTGATAAGGGCTGGAAAGATAACTCTATCAGTATAATGTTTGCCTTGCATGTGAGAGCATGTGATTTGAACTCCATCTCAACTGTAAAAAACAATACAGGGATGGTGGTGTGCCTTTGTGATCCCAATACTGGGCAGATAGAGACAGAATCACAGGCCAGCCAGTGTAGACTAATTGGTGAGGTCAGGCCAATGAGAGACCCTATTGCAAAGGAGGTGAGTGACATTCTTGGGTATGATATCTGATGGGTCCTCTGTCTTCTATACATGACACACTCATAGGAAGCATTTGTGCATGTATAACAGAAACAACAACTCCATCAAGAGGATTCCACAAGATACCATGTAATAAGTAGCAAGTGTGTGACTTTCTCACAATTTAATTTGATCCTAGGATGTCATTCTAAATGTCTTGATAAACCCTCTAACTGAATTGTTCAAATAATCTGTCTATATCTTCACACAGCCTTTTCACAATATTTTGCGGTCTTTGATCTAATATTTCACTCACATGAGGTAACATTTTTACCCTTACTAAATTGCATTTGGGGAAGCAGAAACTGTGAGGAGTAAAATGCTTTGTCAAAGGTCAAACGGCCAGTGAAATAACTGAGAAAAGGCTCAAAACTGGAACTCTGACTCTAGGTTAACAAACTGCACCTATTAAGCAGATTTAATATGCCGGACAGTGACCTAAGACCTGAGGATGGATGGTTGAATAGGTGGGATATAAGCTCTGCTCTCTTAGAGCTGGTAGGAAAAACAGACAAAAGGCAAGCATTCTACCATTTGGCCAGTGTTTGTCCCACATGCTGGTAGGGGCAGCAAGTGCAGAGTAGACAGTCAGGAAGCAAAACAAACGTTGGTGCGAATAAGCATTTCTGGATGTCTCTCTCAGACCCTTCTAACTGTGTGACACATTTTTTCACTACCACAATCATCAGAAGAAGCATAGATGAGGAGGACAGGAGTAGTCAAGCACTCATTTAGGGGACTTGCTGAGCCTCTTGGAAAACTGAGAGGCAAGAGTGAATGATCTGATACACTGGGGAACAAATCATGGGTGGCAAAACACTGTTCTGATGATGAAAGATTTCCAAGTATCAAATATTTGATTTACAAATGCAGAGAAGTAATGTATCTGTTTGACAGTGCTGCTAGTGGCAACTCTGACCTAGAGTGACGGGAAGGGCAGGTAATCTGGATGTGGAGTAGGGAGTGATGGCCGAGAGGAAGCCATGATGACCGGTTTTGTTTCCTCCATTTCTGTATGTGGTTGACAAATAACCAAATCATACTTGAAGTCAAATCACACATAAAACTCAGTATATAAAAGAGATGAAAGAAGGGTTACATTGATCAAATGAACCAGGGCTTAGTCTTTTCTTCTCTGTTACTGTAACAAATCGCCTGAGACCAGTTTATTTATAAAGAAAAAGTAATAACTGATTCATTTCCTGCAGCATGGCACCACCATTAGCTGGGATCTTCTCACATATCAAGAGCATCACATGGAAAAGCCGAGCAAATACTTTTGTGCTGCCTCTCTCTCTCTCTCTCTCTCTCTCTCTCTCTCTCTCTCTCTCTCAATAAAGCCACTAACACTATCACAGGACCCCAATTTAATGAAATCATTTAATCCCAGGTACTTCTAAAATAGTTCACCTTCAGAAGCTGCTAATATATAAATTTGAGGATCAAGTTTCCAACATAGGAACTTTCTGTGGACAGCTAATTCCCAGTCACCCACACTATGCCACTGTCTCCTTTCTGACCACACCTCCAAGTGAACATTGAAGCATTGTTTGAAAAATGCTGGAACTCATTCTGCCAACTCCAAGGGCCAGAGATCCTGGACTCTATAAAATAGTCGCTTAGGGTTACCTCTCTCTGATGGCCACTGTGGAGCAAGCTGTTAGCAGCCTTGAGAGAAGAACTCATAATTTACATTCAGTGGTTTAAATGCAGACAAAGCAGCCAGGCTTTGAAAGCTCCGATTAAAAAGAAAATAAAGGAGAGTTCACAGGAATGACCCCTCCGAAGAAAAGACCCAGCAATCTTCTAGCTACCATAACAGTACTCCCAAGCCCACCACTGCACCTAATTGAAATATTGATTTTTTTTGGTTAGTTCTCTAACTTAAAATTCCAAGACAGAGAGCCCCCCCCCCATCATCTAGACTCCCCTCCCCTTCACAGAATCACAGCACAGGGCACAGTGTTTCCTTAACATTAAGCTTCCCAAGCCTTTCATTTCAATTAGTCATAAAACAGACTCAGAAGGAAAGCATTGTCGGGAAGAGTCCAGCCAGTGTTTTATTGCCTGAAATGCTTCTTGGGCTTAACTATTTCATGGTACAAGGGGGATGCGGCGGAAAGGATGCTTTTTCCTTATAGGTAGGAAGCCAAGGAGAAAACAAACTAAACTGACTTTCTTTCAAATGATTTATCCAATATTTGTATTACCCAATCTCATTTGCGGCACCTTTTTTTTTTCTCAACAAGCACCCAATTTATATGAGAAATTATCACAAATCCAACTTTTGCTATTCTTATATTTTCATTTAGATTCTAAGAGCAACAAAATCCCTTGACATTATTATCTCCTGTGAATACTAATTATGTCACTACAACTGTGTGCCTGCTAATCTTCCAGAAATAATGTGAGAATTACTGGGACGTGATAGGCGCAGAATGGAATTAGAAACCTATTTGCGAATTTGTTAAAAAACTCCCAGCTTTCTAAGAGTGGTAAAATGTGCATAGACTAAAACACTTTGGGAAAGAGATAGATTACCACAGTGGAGACAAATGATAGTTCCTAACACCACACGTTGAGCACAGAACAGCCACCCAGGCAAGGCAGCTTTCTGAGGGTTCTTTCATCCTTACAAGAAATGTAGTCCACAGAACCCAGGAATTTTATCTCAGAGACCAGCCTCAACTCCAGATAAGGCCTGTTTTAATCATGTTTAATGAGTTCTGGTTCTTGGGAGAATAAAAATGAAGGTGAAAATTTCTCCATTAGGGTAGAGAAACAATGTACCAGGGCCTGAAGCACCTCTGTGATTGAAGGATGAATTTATTAAGCACAATAGTGGCCATATTTATTGACAGTCTGAACATAGCTCACACTTTCCTCACATAGGCAGAGATGAAACCAGTAGCATCCTGACTGACTGTAGTGAAACAATGTTCTTAAGACACTTCTTTTGCAGAGGCATCTGAGGGCCACCAGGTGACAGGACTTACCAAAGGTGTCCCCACGGTCACAGAAGGTCAAGTCATAGAGGGTTTTATTTCCCAAAACTCTGTTTATGATTCTTTTCTGAAGAATACATCTTACTTCATCTTCAAAACCAAGTCTTGGGCATTTATACAAATCATTTCCCTCCACTCTTGGCTCGCTGAGATGGTCAAAGAAACTGGTCATTTCTTTCTAGTCCCCAGATGCAGCTTTCTGCTCGTCCCTTGATTTCAAACTAGCTCACCCTTGTCTCACCACATTAACTTCTGATATAGATATGAATAACTTGCATTGGTATAAATCTTTATTTATTGATACAAATTTAAGGCAAATTTTGTTATATGTATATGCATTTCTGATCTTGATTAAGATACTGTGATTGTGTAGCTCATTTAAAAATGTAATTCATAATTAAGAAATATAGGTTAATAGATAATCATCTATAATAGTCAAGTTTGTAGTCATGTTAGTTAGATTTTCTAGATTTTCTAGATATATTTCAGATAGGCATTCTTCATATCTTTCAAAGACTACAAAATATGGCATTTAAAATGTTTTAATAACTTAGGACTTTTCATGACAATGAGACGGATCTGCTCTTGGCAGCACCAGCTACTTCAAGAGGGAGATTGGCATCAAAGAAGCTCCTTATGGAGTTTGCTAGCCATTTGGGCAAGAAACTGCTCTTGTCTGGACTGCTTCACAGGACATGCAGTACCCACAGAGAGATTACTGCTGAACTTGCCTAAAGGTGAGATGGTCTTTTGGGGTTCATGACTCATGAAAGAGTCTGCGAGACATTCTTCAGGACACAGAAGAAAGTAACTGAACTGTCTTTGAAATTTCCTGCTTTATGGAAAAGTCTGGTGGATACTATGGATCTGTAGGCTGAAGACGGATGCCCCAATGATACAGAAGAACTTTGGGTGACTGTACAGGTAGCGAGATGTCTCTGTCAATTCTAGAGTTTTGGAAGTTGTTTATAATGCATTTCCAGTTTACAGAGGTAATATTATATCCTTCTGAAGTCTTTGATGAAGTTGAAGAATAGATAGTTATAGTTTTCCTTTGTTATAATAAAAGATAAAATAGATATAAATATTGTAATTGTAATTCTTGCTTGATAACTGTTTTATTATATGTAACTTTACTATGTTAAAGTTAAAGCCTTCCTTTTTATTTAAACAGAAAAGGGGAAATGGTGTAGGAGTTCATTCTGTTTGTGTGTGGCTTTCATTGGATAATAAATAAAGAAACTGCCTTGGCCTAATTAATAGGCTGGAAGATAGGTAGGCGGAGAAACCCAAACTGAATTCTAGGAGAAAGAAAGCAGAGAGAGAGAGAGAGCTGCCACGGAGCCACGAGAGACAAACATGCCAAATCTTTCCAGGTAGGCCACTGCCACGTGGTGATATACAGATTAATAGAAATGGGTTAAATCAAGATGTGAGAGTTAGCCAATAAGAAGTTAGAGCTAATGGGCCAACCAGTAATTTAATTAATACAGTTTCTGTGTGTTTATTTTGGGTGTAAGCTAGTCAGGTGGCTGGGACAAACAAGAAGCCCTCTCCTTGCAACAAACTTCTATCTCAACCATGCTCCAGACCTCTTCCCCATCTCACCTCTAACACTCACTCTCACCTCTCTGTTCTGTACACCACATATATGCACACACACACACACACACACACACACACACACACACACACACACACGTCAATGCAGTGTTGGTGCACATATCTGGGTCTATTTTTGTTTCTGAGGTCTAATTGAACTCACCTCCCATCCCTGTGGCTACTTCCCTTCCATGCCATCATTACTTCTACACATGCTCCTCTTGCTTCTCTTCCCACACTCCAAACTAGGTTAGTTTTCTCTGCTATCTACAACATCTACAACCAACTGTCTGTCTTTATCACCACACTGTACAGAGACATCAAACAAAAACCTGCAAGGACAGTCATGATTTGATTACAAAGTACCCTTTAGGTGCTCTTGTGTTTGAACACTCAGTCCCCAGTTTATGGCACTGTTTGGAAATGTTGTGAAGCCTTGAGGAGGTGGAGCCTTGGTAGAGGAAGTACATCACTGGGGGTGGGCTTTAAGAGTTTATAGCCTTGACCTACCTCCTATAGCTTTCTGCTTCCTGACTATCTTGCTGGATTTATGTTTCTGTTACCACACCTTTCCATTCATGATGAACTGTAGCCCCTCTGGAACTGTAAAGCAAAATAAGTCTTTTCCTTAAGTTGCTTTCATTGGGGCATTCTAATACAGCAACAGGCAGGTAGTTGATACCAAAACACTAATACAAGCAGCTGAGCCTGACTTCTCCCAGTTGCTTTAACCAATAAGCATGAGAGCATCCTTTGAAACTGCATCTGTTGGCTTATAAATATTGACACAAATGGGTGACAGGTAGTTAGGGAGTGTTTATACAACCTTCCTGCCGCTCTAGGCATCAATTACCCCATCTCTTTTTAGCTCTGTGAATTATTGCAAATACAGTGCACCTGTGTTCTTTCTGATCCTCTCTCCAGATCAAAACGGAAACTCGGAAGCAACCTGGCTTCTGAGTTTTAAAATTTGGTGTTAGCTGAGGATACCAGTGTGGTTTTCTCTAAAGAGCTCTGTCACTAGACTGAAAAGTGGTCTATCTGAGAAAAATGTGATTCATAATTGTGCCTGGGATGAAATATATGAATAAATAAATAGGACACATTAATATTTCAGTAATGCTATGGCTATCTTCTAGAATAGTGTGTGTGCTGCCAAGTGCAGCTGGTTGTGTTCTAAGTATCTTTTTATATGTCTGTTTCCCACACTTGATTCCAGGCTAATTGCCTAAATCATATCATGTGGCCAGAACCGTGCATTGTAACTGGCACATGATAAAAATTCAATATTTTTGAATGAAAGATTTATATGATCCTCAACCCTCTATGGAACCCTGGCTAGGCTTAACTATTTGTCCTAACATCCATAAACAAAAGTCCATCCACTCTTCAATTCAACTCATATCCCATCACTACTAGCATTTGTATCCAAGGAAAGCCACATGTTGTGTGATATGTGTCTGCCCAGTCACACAAAAGCAGAACTCTGACCTCTTCTCTAGGAATGTAAGGATGGTGACTACTTGACCCCTTCTCTGCCAGGTTGGCATTTCCATGACCACAACCACTTGGCTGTCTTCTATAGGCCCTCTAGTGGTCCTCTCCCACTCAAACTATACCATCTAAATTCTATACTGGATTCTGTGCAGAGCAGAATTCAACCAATGTGGAAAAGTTCCTTAAATACTGATACCATGCCTTTATTTATGAGTTTTTCAAATAACTGATAATTATATTACAGATGCCTCACCCCATTCTCCCCCCAGTTCCTGTTCTAAGAAGCAACATCCCTTTTTGGAACATTAATTCCTCCCATTGGACTGCTAGCCCCACCTCATTCTGTCTCCCCTAGGATTTTACATCATCACCTACAGCCCTCTTGCTCCTATGCAACCCCTTCCAAGTATCTCTCAAGTACCTCTCATCACACATGTATGATCCTGACTGTACACATGTGTACATCTTCCATGTAATATTTGTGCCCTCAGCAACTCTCACATTATAGTCCCACGATCTCATATTATTTTGTTTTGCTAAATCCAGAGGACAGTCTAGCCTTCACTCTTGACTGCTTCACCAGACACTGGCAACACTCTTCCTCACAGTACTGGCTTCCATGACATAGCCCTTCTAAACTTTCCTTCTACCTCTGGCCATTCCTTCTGTTCTGTACATGGGATCCCTCATCTCTATTCTCCAAGTGGCATGTCCTTGCAGTCTCTTCTTATGTTCTCTCTGGAAAATATCATCCCTTCCATTTTCTTTTCAAGAACAATTTTTATTATTCTTGAGTTTTATACATGCATATAGTGAAATATGATCATATTGGTTTTGCCCTTCCAACATCCCCCATAGCACCCCAACATATCCCTTCCTTTCATATATATGCATTGTATGTGTGTGTATATAAGCATACATGTGTGGATGTGTGGGTGTCTGTGTGTGTATCCAATTAAGTCCCATAGAGCTGCCTATATGTGCATGGGTGTTTTGGCCATCCAGTGGAGTAAGGGAAACCTAGCAGCAGCAGCGATAGTCAAATGTGTCTGAAATCTTATTTCCATTCCAAATCTGTCTCCTAAGCTTTATATGTAAAAATGAAAGTGAGTACAAGCTTGCTGGTCATCCTTTGTCTGGTGCCATGCAGGGCGTCACCCCAGTCTCTGTTACTTTGTCTTCTTTCTGTCCTCCCCATCTATCAACAGCCATCATAGAGTATGCTCCCAGACCCTTAAGGGTAAAGACTCCTAGGGCTGTTTTGATTTGAGGATGGGGGAACTGACTGAGGTACAGTTGCCTGGTAGTTTGTCTTGCTTATAACAGTATCATCAGACACTCCTTCTTGGTTGGATCTGTCCTTGTCCTGGGGCCACATTTCAAGCACCATTGGATCACCTTTTAGTTATAAGAGCAGCTTGGCTGAGCTCTCTGTGTCTGGCTTTGTTATATTTAAAAGTCCAATTTGTCTTAATTAAAAATATGCCTCACTGTTTTAATCTCCCTGTACCAACCACTGCCCCAAATTAGGCTTGTTCCCTGACCAGGGATCCACACAAACGGGAAGGACTTTTCCTTTCCATTTGCCCCTTCTTCTTCTAGGACTGTTGCAGGCCCTTCATCTGAGAGTACTTGTAAATCACCCAGTGCCTTTAGACTATAAACAACCATCACTTGGCCTTTCTTCACTAAATTGAGACTACTGCAGGACATGGCACCTAGACCCTTCCAAATCTAATCTCGCGAGGTTCTCAGATTCATTTTCCCTGGTGAATATAGTTCGTTTCCTTTCCCATAGCCCTGATAATTTGGAACTCCTACACATGCTGTTTGGCCACAAGCTCGTAAAAATAAAGAGATCCATTAGAGGCGCTTCTAAGTAAAAGCGAGCCGCGAAGAGGCCATGGCGGCAGTCTTGTGTTTTCAAAGACTAACGTCAGCAAAGTGTCTTGTTAACGCTCTTATCCCTTCCAATGCTGCCGAGGCTAATGCAGCATTTTTCATTCATGTCACAAATGGGTCACATATATTTTTTTAAAAAAATCATGATCGCACTTCAGGTAGGAAAGTTTGCAGCCTCGCGGAGTCCTTGGCAGTAAGTGATTCATTTGCCTCTGAAACGGTACAAATGGTGACCCGTGATTGCATCAAACCTTTTTATTTTTTCCAAATGTCTTGACTGTCATGTAGTAGTTTGGTTGTTTTGCAGCCTTCCTCTTGTCCTATAACATATTTATGCTTTGGGATTATAAATACGAGAAAGATGCCGTTGATCAAACTTTTGTCAGCGGTTGTACGGTTTGACATAAAACTTTTGATAATCTCAGTGCTTCCTCCTGTGCCTTAAATCACTGCCTCCAGTGGAAGCATTTCATCCTAGGTGACGCGAGTCACATATTATAAATTTGGGCGTGCATGCCTGTGACTTCCTTTAATGTAATTTTAGCAGAAATAATGCCTATGCACAGTTTAAAAGGAAAAAGTGGTCCCTTTTCCTCCATTCCCATTGGCAAAATTTTTCAAGCCTTTTAGCTATTCTTCCAACATGTAACGCAGTATTTCTAAATAACACCCTAACTAGTCCTTGTTGATTTGTTCAACTGCAAACATTACTTTCAGTTTTTGGGTTGGGACATAGGTTCAGATACTACAACAGGGAATAAAATGGCATGGCCTTAAAATAGAAGCTGAGTTTCCTTTTACAAGTGGCCACACATCCATTGGGTTAGTTGCTTTAGCCACCTGGTTGAAGATCAGTTGCCACCCTGTCCTTGTTTCATTCCTTATGGTGGGGAGAAATACTTCCCCTCTTGCCCATCAGGCATAGAAAATACCTTGGTATCCCTACATGTAGTTAAATCTCCAATACGATTTCATTGTCATAAAATATAACCAGGTTTACTCCACTTCATCTGGATCTCATTCCCCTCCTAGTACTATCCAGCCAGCAGGAATAACATCTCAACACGGTGACACACAGCGACTAAAGAAGGGAATCAGACACATACAAATATCTTTAAACTTGGCGTGTAAGTGCTAAGTATCACTTTAACCTACATGCCGTTGTCCAGGCAAGTCACATGGGCCAGCCCAAAGTCAATTCTTCTTACCAAGAAGGAATGCCAAAGTGTGGCTCCAGGATAAGGAGAAAGGATGGGGCAAATAACACAAGGGCTCAGTTCCACTGCTTCAGCAGAGTGGTTGTCTACCATCCCGCTGTGTGCTGTCGCCCTAGGTTCTCTTCCATTTTCCAAGGAAGTGTTCTTAGTCTAAGTGTGGCTACCTGAGTCCCAGAATCACATGCCTCCCTGACATTTGGTTTACTTCTTTCTTTTTAAACCAGATGCACCCTGTCCTGTTCTTGGTTAAGACAGCAAATGTTGACTGTTCTGAACTGTGTCCTGAAGGGCTCACATCAGGGCAAACAGCAGAGATCCATCCTTTGGAAAAAGAACCCCAAACACCATCATCTGTGAGTTTTAGTTTCTTTAAAGTTATCAATTTCCCTCAAAGAGAATTTTTTTTCCACATTTTAATCAGGGGAAGGTGATGGCTGCCAACATTTTCAGAGCTGAGATAGGAAAGTGTGACGACCGTCATTAAAATAACTCTCGGGGATGATTCGAGGAAAAGGCGTCCATATGGGAAGTCTAAAAATCAAGACGGAATAGTCAGCAAGTGGTAGATCTAAAGCTGGAAGGAGGGACACAATGCCAAACCTTATCAACAACCGCCCAGCTCTTCACTCCTAGTGCGCTTCCCTGACGGCAGGAATGCTTGCAACAGCTTTGTTCCTAACTAAAAAGGCAGGTATGGGCCCTGGGAGACCCACCAGCAAGACAGTGGATGAGAGTGTCAGGGTTGGGAAGGTGGGGGGCCCATCAACAAGGCAATGGACACAATCATGGTTTTCTCACACACATAATTAGTATTATGTAGTAGTGAGCAAGGAAGAAAAACAATGACATAGAACAATGTCTATTCTTGGGGAAAAAAAAATGTTGAGTTTAAAAATCAAGGCAAGTCCCAGGAGATACCATAACATTTTAACACCCCTAGCAAAAGTTTTTAAGCAAGCTTAATTTAAAAAGAATACTATAGCTCAGTGGTTAAGAATACTTGCTTCTCTTCCAGAGGACATGAGTTCAGTTCCCAGAAACCACATCAGGTGTCTCACAACTACCTATAGCTCTGGCTCCAAAGGACCTCATACTCTCTTATGACCTATGCAGGAACCTGAACATACCTCTCTCTCTCTCTCTCTCTCTCTCTCTCTCTCTCTCTCTCTCTCCCTCTCTTTCTCTCTCTCTCTTTCTCTCTCTCACACACACACATCCACACACATGCACACACACATCCACATAAATAAAAATATAAACAAATCTTTAAAAATTGTTTTTATTCTTATTGTGATTCAACACATTTTTTTAAAAAAAAAATACTAGTTAAATAAAATTTAGGCAAGAGTTACCCTCTGAGATAGGAATGAAAGGAGGAAGGACAGTGTAAAATATATAACTGTTTGTAAGTAATGCGTAAAGCATGCATTTGAGGGTGGGCACACAGCGTTCCTTATATTATTCTGCTTTATATCTTGTATATATCATTAAAAGTATAGAAATATTTCAAGAATATTATCAAAAGAAAAATGCAAGATAGAAATACATATCACAACAGAGACAAGTTTTCAGAACTAAGATATTAGAAACTAAGATGTTTCTAATATTCTTGTAATATTCTGGGTAAGTGTAGAAATATTAATTTGGAGTCTGCATCTAGAAAAACATGTTAAAACCATAGGGGAAAAGTTTAGCAGAAAGAACTTCACCAGGCATGGTGCTGAACACGTAGAATTCTGGCACTCTGGAGACAGAAGCAGAAGGGTCACAAGCTCAAGGCTAATTTCGGCTATCTAGTGAGATTCTGTCTCTAAGCAATGATAAAAGAAAATTTCAAATTAGGATAAGTTCTAGGAAAAAAAATCACAAAGTAACAGAGCAAATAAAAATACAGAGCAAGTGAAACATAAAAATAAAGCCAATCAATACCATGAAACTTATAAATATACATAGTCACTAACTAAAAGGGATGCATAAGGATTTGTAGAACTCCAGCCAAATATTGTAGATGAGATTTAAAAAAATACAGAAAGATGGGGGAAACTATGTATCAGGAAAATGGTAAATGAAAGAAATCTGGCTTTATATCAGAAAAAAAAATGAAGATCAAAAGCATTGTTAGTTGTTAGAATTTAAAAACCACTACAAAATAGCAACTTTTTCCTTTACATCAAAGATACAACAGCCATGCTAGTGTGGCATAATAATATAGCCTCAAAATTTACTAAGAAAAAATATATGAAGTGGAACGAAGGTGGCTCCTCTTACATCTCCAAAGAGATGTGGTTTTGTCTTAGCTTTATTTATCCGAGCTCCATCCGACTGACTCCCCACCTTGTTCCCACACCCCAGCCTTGCTGTGATCTGCTCTTTCTTGCAGGCTTTATTTTCCTAGTTTCTTATGACCACTGTCTTTTCACTTGCCTTAGCTACTAGGAAGCCATTTTCCCGCTCCCCACCAAATAAGGCATCTCCAGCCAGAGGACTCACTCCTTCTGATGTTATTCCACCTCAGCTGCATAATCCAAACTGTTCCTTTTGTGGATACAGCCAAGGGTGCTGGCCATCCCCTGCTTTGGCCAAGAACTGGATTCTCTTAATGTCTGCTTTTAGTCTTTTCAGATCATTTTCAGCAGAGTAGTCAAGTGCATGCATTGTCGAGGTACTAACGGTGGTTCCTGTTTTGCAGTTGGACGGTGTTCCCCTAACATATTTGTTATATCATAAGCGTTGAGGTCTGAAATCTGGCAGGTTAGATGGTTTTTTTGCTCCAAATCTCACCAGCTGAAATTAAGGCTTCCCCTAGGTTACATTCCTTTTTGGAGACAAGAAAAAAAAATTTTATCCATTGACATTCAGGGTTTTAGAAAAATTTCCTCTCATGATCCTGGTCCCATGCTGGCTGTCACCCAGTGGCTGTGTTCAGCCTTACAGATTGTCTGAATGCTTGGTTCCTGGTCTCTGTCTTCATCTCTGAAGCCGTCTCACAGAGGATCTCAATGCTATATTTCTCCCATTGTTTTTGACTATTTTTCTTCATATATATATAATTTTTACATTTTACGAATTAGAGGGTTTCATCGTGACATACATTTCATAATACTGTTGGCCATACTTAACCTATTAGTAATGGATAAATACTGAGGCAGAGAAAGTTGATGAATTCTTGGGTCTGACCCAAGGTTTTCTATGTTCCAGGGGATGGTCCTACACCCATGTACAGGCTTACAACTACGTTCATTATGATTGAACTTTTCTATTTTCCCCTATTCTCTTCTGCTTCCCTAATATCCCCCACCCCTTATCTTCTTTTCCTACCCCTGTGCCACAGTTCAGTATATAAGAAAAAGCATACAATCCTTGTCTTTGTGAAACTTACTTCATTCAAGATGGTGGTGATTTTAGCTCAGGCATTTTTCTTCCAAGAATATAACGCCTTTCTTCTCTGCAGTGGAATAAAACCCAGTGTATATATTTACATTTTCTTCATCCATTCATCCACTAATGGACACTGAGACCGAGTCCATAGCTTGGTTCTTAAGAATAACACGCAATGAACATGAGTATTCAAGTGTCACTATAGCAAGCTGACTCGGAACCACACAGAGAACTGTTATAGCTGGATCATATGGTAGTTCTACTTTTAGTTTTTCTGAGAAGCTTCCATACTGACTTCCATGGTGCTGTCCTGATTTATATTCTAACAGTGTCTAAGTGCTTCCGCCCTACATCCTTACCAAGATCTGTGACTTTGTTTTCTTGATGATCATCATTTTCACTGGTAAGATGGAATCTCAGGGTGGTGATTTTTAATTATCCTTTGGTAATTTCATACATGTATACAATTTATTCTGGTCGTATCCATCCCTCTGCTTCCCCCTCTCTCCTTCAGTTGCCTCTCTTCACCCCTCTCTTGACTCCATGTCTTTTTTTAAAAACTCTTTGTAGCCCACTGAGTCCAATTAGTGCTGCCTGCATGGACTTAAGTGCAGGACCATCTAATGCGTCCTGGCAAACCTATCAGCCACCACACCCATGATACAAATTGACTTTCCCTCCCTTTCAGCTATCAACTGCCAGTAGTTCCACAGCTAAGGGAAAGACCCTTAATGTAGTTTTGATTTGCATTTCCCTAGTGACTAAAGATACTGAATGTTTTTCATTTACTTATTGACCATTTGTATTTCTTCAATTGAAAACTAGTGGTTCCACTCATTTGCCCCTTTTTAAATGTGATTATTTGATAACTTGGAGTTAATGATTTTACTTGACTAAAGTCCACCAACTAGAGACACTAGCATTCCTGTGAACTTCTGGTTCTTGCTTAGTTGAGACTGTCTTGAACTATATAGGTGATTTTCACTAAGGTTTGACGTTTAAGGGAAATTACTCTGAATATGTAGGCCCAGGTTTTGCATTGTTCTCCTAGCCTTCTGGAAGCCCCAAAGTAGTAGTTCATCATCCACAAAAACAAGCAAAACAAACATAAAAGCCAGTCGGTATTGAGGGTAATCACAGAGATAAGGATGGTCCTATGTTTCTATCGATTTTTTCAACATCTTATATGGACAAGGCAAAGCAGGGAGACCAAATTACTACCAAGATCACAAAATTAGTCAATGACAGAACAATCAAATTATTATATATTCATTCACTTATATGTCTAATAACACTTACTAAGCCCCAGGCTGCAATGTGTTCATACCTGGGAAGATGAACATACATGGGATCAACTTTTTCCATCATCTTGCAGAAATTCCTATCTAGAACCAAAATACAGTAAATGTATTTGGTGTCTGGTGCTGGGTCTGTGAAATTTCTCATGCATGTTTACTTGGAAGTCTGCTATAAAAATATCTGGGTTTTCTTCATGACACTTGTCAGAGTGGTGGGAGCCAACCCCAATAGAGGTTGTGTGTCCTCAGACAATTCACTTAGCGAGAGCTCTTCCCTAGTAGAAATGTTAGGAGAAGGATGAAATTGCTATATGCAGATCACTTGGAAGTGGCTTATAATAACATTTAATAAGAGATAGCTGCTATCAAGATGATTGCTTGATCTCTCCTAGCCTGCTTCACTATTTGCAAAATGGAGACCATAATAATCAGCTCATGAGATAAAGGAAGGGTTAAATGAAATTATATATACACACACACACACTTATACACATATACATGTACACACACATACACATTATAGTTTTTCCTCACTAGATTCTTATTAACATCAAGACATACTTAAGAACTCTGGGATTATAGATAATTAGCATAATGTTTATATAAAATGATGGGCTCAGGAGGGTCTCTAATAGAAAAACATAAAGGGGGAGTTAGGACATTAGGGTTAATGTCTTTAGTGGATCTGAGATTAGACAAAGGTTTTGTCCCTTCTTTCTTCTGTGTCCTCATCCATGCAGGATAGGTTGATAAGAAACCCTGGTGTTAGGGCTTCTATTGATGCGACGAAATATCCTGACCAAAAGCAACTAGAAGAGGAAAGGGTTTATTTGGCTTACACTTCCACATCACTGTTCATCATGGAAGGAGTCAGGACAGGATCTCAAACAGGGCAGGATCCTGCAGGTAGGAGATGATGCCCAGGCCATGAAGGAATGATGCTTATTGGTTTACCTCTCGTGGCTTGTTCAGCCTGCTTTCTTATAGAATCCAGGACTGGTGGAGAGTATTATTTTAAGATGTGTGGCTTTTGTGTATGCTGAAATTGTTTAAGTCTGTGAAGCTGTGATTCTTTGCCTGTCTATACACCTGATCATCCTTATAAAAAAAGTAAAAAGCCTGAATGGCTAGTAGTGAGGCAGGAACAAAAATAGGTGGGGCTAGTAGGCACAGAGTAGAAAGAGAAGGAGAAATGAGGAAGACGAGGAGTAAGGAGAGGAGAGCATCAGGGGTCATCCACCCAGCCAGACATGGAGTAAGAGTGAAAGTAAGATATACAGAAGTAAGAAAGATAAAAGCCCCGAAGCAAAAGGTAGTTGTGATCATTTAAGTAAAGAAAACCTGACAAGAAACAAGCCAAGCTAAGACTCGGCATTCGTAACTAAGAAGCCTCCATGTGTGATTTATTTGGGTAGTGGGATCCCTATAAATGTAAAAAAAGAAAAATCACACAGCTCAGTACCACTAGCCCAGGGATGGTACAACTCGACATGAGCTAGGCTTTCCCACATCAATCACTAATTAAGAAAACACCTTACAGCTAGATCTCATGGAGGAATTTTCTCAATTGTAGTTCTGTCCTTTCAGCTAACTCTAGTTTATGTCAAGTTGACATAAAGCTAGCCATTGCCACTCTAGAAGGCAGAGTTCTTTTATTGCTGCAAAAAAGTGAGACAAGAAATGAGTCTTGATCCACTCCTGACAAGGCTTTTAATTCATTAGAGCTAAACAATTCTTTGAGAATGAAATTACTCATGTACAATTGATTTGAACATCTCTTTCTTTTTTTTAAGAGGCATTTATTTTATTTATTTATTTATTTATTTTCTGGAAAAGCATGGGATAAAACCAGACTCGCTGAACATAGCGGACAATGAGGACTACTGAGAACTCATGCACATCTCTTTCAACACCTAGCTATGGATGCCCCTTTCACCAGTTCACTCGGGTTCCTATTGGTGTGGTTGCTCTCCCTGGGGAGATCTTGAATGATAAAAGAAGTATGAAGCCACAAGAAATCCAGAGAGGCACAGGAGCAGATGAAAGCAAGCCAAACCAAGAAAGATAGCTGCTGCCCAGGGAAGAAAAACAGGCAGAGACCCTCAGCAGCACCAGAATGAAAACCAAGCCCTAGAACAACAGAGAGGGTAAGAGGAGGATGGCTCTTATCAATGCTCTCCACTATCAGCCTCTTCAGTGCCCACCCTAGAACTCAGTAGCCTGTGATACGATCTCGTGTTAAAAAGGCCACAGAGCCATCTTCTTGTTGTGGGTAAGATCAAGAACAGAGCTAAGGATGTTGAACATTTCTCTAAGTGTCTTTCAGCCACTTTAGATTCCTCTGTTGAGAACTCTCTGTTTAGGTCTGTACTCCACTTTTTTATTGGATTACTTGTTCTTTTGATGACCATTTTCTTGAGTTCTCTATATATTTTGGAGATCAGTCCTCTGTCTGATGTGGGGTTGGTGATGATCTTTTCCCATTCTGTAGGCTGCCATTTTGTTTTATTTTCCATGTCCTTTGCTTTACAGAAGCTTTTCAGTTTCAGGAGGTCCCATTTATTGTTTCTCTCAGTGTCTGTGCTACTGGGATTATATTTAGGAAGTGATTTCCTGTGTCAATGCATTTAGGTGTTCTTTCCACTTTCTCTTCTATGAGGTTCAGTGTGTTGGCTTTATATTGAGGTCTTTGATTTATTTGGACTTGAATTTTGTGCATGGTGATAGATATGGATCTATTTTTCTTTCTTCTACATGTTGATATCCAGTTATGCCAGCACCCTTTGTTAAATATGCTTTTTTTCCATTTCATATTTTTTTTTGCTTTTTTGCCAAAAAAAACAGGTGTTCGTAGGTGTGTGGACTAATATTTACATCTTCAATTCAGTTCCACTGGCTCTCCTGTCTGTTGCTATACCAATAGCAGGCTGTTTTCAGTACTGTAACTCTGTAGTCGAGTTTGAGGTCAGGGATTGCGATGCCTCTAGAGGTTCCTTTATTATACAGGATTGTTTTGGCTATCCTGGGTTTTTTGCTTTTCTATATGAAGTTGAGTACCATTCTTTAAAGGACTGTGAAGAATTTTGCTGGAATTTAGCCATTAGAGAAATGCAAATTAAAACAACTCTGAGATTCCATCTTACACTTGTAAGAACGGTCAAGATGAAAAACACTGACGACAACTTATGCTGGAGAAGATGTGGGGTAAATGGAACACTCCTGCATTGCCTGCATTGCTGGTGGGAGTGCAAATTGGTGCAGCCCCTTGGGATATCAGTATGGTGATTTCTCAGAAAATTAGGAAACAACCTTCCTCAAGACCCAGCAACACCACTTTGGGTATATATCTAAAGGATGCTTAATCTTACCACAAGGACATGAGTTCAACTATGTTCATAGCACCATGTTTGTCATAGCAAGAACCTGGAAACAACCTAAATGTCCCTGACCAAAGAATGGATAAGGAAAATGTGGTACATTTACACAATGGCGTGCTACACACAGAAAAAAATAATGACATCTTGAAATTTGCAGGCAAATGGATATAAAACATCATTTTGAATGAAGTAACCCAGACCCAGAAAAACAAATATCATATGCACTAACTACTAAGTGGCTTTTAGACATAAAGCAAAGAAAACCAGCCTACAATTCATAATCCCAGAGACCCTAGACAACAATGAGGGCCCTAAGAGAGACATACATGGATCTAATCTACGTGGGAAATAGAAAAAGACAAGATCTCCTGAGTAAGTTGGGAGCATGGGGACCATGGGAGAGGCTTGAAGGGGAGGGGAGAGGCAGTGAGGGAAGCAGAGAAAAATGTAGAGCTCAATAAAATCAATAAAGAAAAGAAAAAAAAGATCTCCTCAGTAAATTGGGAGCATGGGGACCTTGGGGGAGGGTTGAAGGATGGAGAAGAGAGGCAGGGAGGGGAGCAGAGAAAAATGTAGGGCTCAATAAAAATAAAAAAAGGACAAAGCTAAGATCCATCTTGAACAGAACCAAACACACATGTGGGTCAGGTGTGTTCAAGTAAAGATGGTTTGTTGGGCAGAGTTAAATCAGTGTTCCTAAAGCCTATCCATGTTCTTAGTCAACACAGAGAAGATTCATTTTTCTTTCCTAGAACAGAGGCTCTGTTAAGCTACCTCAAACAGCAGACATATTGTCAGTATATGCACTCAACAAGAGGGGTGTAGTCTCAAAAGCATCTAGTTCCTCGTCTCACATTGGAAGCACCATCAATGAAGATATTTGCCACTTTCCTTCTATCTCTATTTGTGTCTTCTTATTTTTCTTTTCTTACAAACTGGTGTGTTCTATGCACTTTCCAGCAAGGTTGTAAAAGGAGCCAATAGAGCAGTCCTTCTCATTTCATTTGCCCTTGATTTTCAGATCACGTTTTCTGATGACTCAATAGCTAGCCTGCAAATTGGTTCCCTACAAGTCAAATGGTTACCGCTAATCTGATAAAGAGCAGCTCTCTGTTTAGGGAACTATCTCAGGTCGTTCTGGTGTGGCCCTGCTGTTTTCTGAGGGAATGGTGAATTGGCAATTACTCTGATGAATGTGGGTGCTGGAGATCCATCTCTGTTCGTATAACAGGCATTAATCAAGAGCTACAATGTGCCTACCAAGACCTGAGCCCTTGGGCTGGGTCCATTTCTGCCCTCATCCTACAACAAGGGACACTACTCAGAAGAAAGGAGGTTTCACCAATGTATGGATATCACAGGAACTTATTATCTTGGCCCGCATGCATGTTAGAAGGAAAAACAACAATAATATGGACAAAATCAATCCAAACAACTCTGAGAGGTACACTATAGCAGCTGACCTAAATGGATTTTCAAAAACAATTTTGTTATGTTAATTTTGTGTGTGTGTGTGCATACACATGTGTGCATGTTTGCATGTATGATATGACATGGAAGTGGATTCTCTGCTTCCAATATGTAGGTTCCTCAGATTAAACTTTGATTATCAGACTTAGCAACAAGTGCCTTTACCTGATAAGACATTTACTGGTCTAACCTGTGTGGACTTTGTCAGGTCCTAGGTTTGTCCTTGATGTAGACACTGATATCAAGACCTATGTACTCAGAAGATGTGCCCACTGATGCGCCTGTACCAGCTGAAGACAGCCAAGGTAATGTTTATACCTATAAGCTCACTATTTAGGAATCAGAAAGACCAGGGACCTATCTCTAGCTCTACTCTGTGCTCTTGAACAAGCCCCTTAACCGCTTGGGTTTTGGTGTGCTCATCCATAAATGTATGCTAAGAAAATTTGCTTTAGTCATCATTGCTATATTAGTAGTATTTCTTATTCTGAATGTCATGTGATTTGACTGTTTTAAAAAGACAAGAAAGCAAATCTGGGTTTGGTAGAGAAAGGAGAGGGGAAACATCTAGGGAATCAAAGTGCAGTGGAAGAATAGTGCAAAGGTCTTGAGATCTTGTGCTCCATAACCTTATCTTACATAGCTCTTCTGGGAAACTTTATGGCACTGCACTTTGGCATAAAAAAACAAGAGTTATAATATCCAAGTGCAGGCAGAGTTGACTCAGAGAATCCTTGGCTATCATAGCTCTAAAAACGCTACAAGATCCCCCGGAAAATACCTCTAGAAGAGCTTGTCCATTCTGTCATATTACAGAGGCCTCTGGAAGCCACAAATAAGATTTTCCCTATTTGTACAACCAGACGGATAGATTCCCAAGAATTAAAAGCAAGATCCTTGGTAGGGTAGACATAAAAGTAGGTATAATCTACTGTTTACAATATCAAGGCTGTCTAACAGTTACAGATGCAACACGAAAGAAAACAGGGCCTAAAAATGGATTTACCATATTGGCATGACATTTTCCAAGAATGTTTTTCAGCAGGGACCTTATCACCACACTGAGAACCCTCAGAGATTCTCAGCAATTCATGAGATCAGAGATAAGAACACTGCCACTCTGGTAATCTGGATATATGGTTACAGTTGACAGCTTCAATTCAAAAACATCAAAGTGGCTGTACCATATGCAGGAAAGATAAAGGGTCACATAGGTAATTGGTTAATGATCATAACCATGATGATAAGGATGTAGCAGCAATGGGGTAGGGATCTAGATGCTTGGGTCTTCTTGAGCTTTGCCCATATGTCTATAGTGGTTTGGTACCCACTCATGAATCTCTACCATTTCAGCTGCCTCAGTCTGCTTACAGTGATATGCCTGCTCTTGGACTGTGGTTACCCTAAAATAGAAAAATCCTGATGTCTCAGGAATTTAGAAGAGTTTAGAATAGAGACTCCAGAGCTAGTCATGACTACCACAAGAAGCATAAGGTTAACACACAGCTTTGAAAACAAGATCAATAGGACATGATCAGAGTGGGCCAACTAAGTGACCTAGAAAGGAAAGATGATACCTAGTTAATGTAGAAGGTGTTAACGTGCCCACCCAGTTCCCCCGTTCCGAAATCTTCCTTCAGTAGCTTATTTATCAGTCACACTATGCCGCAAAATTTCATTCTTCTCAGATTCTCTGCCTAAATTTGAGATATTTGTGATAATATTCCATCTCCAGGAAGAACAATTATAGCTGAGTTTAAGCCCCAGCTCTTCCCTGTGCACAGCCGTGCTACTCAAGTTGGCATTTCGGCTTTATTCATGAATTATTTAACACCCTGCATGGTGAGATGTTTTGGATAATTATAATGAAATTCATATAAAGAAAACAATTTAAATATCAATTCAATTCACATAGATTAACTTAGCTTAAATATAATTTCATTTTCTTGAATTCATATTGCTATTTGAGTTATTGTTTTTTAATTAATTAAATTTGTTCTTAGAGAATTATACACACAAACATATATATAATATATATATTGCATAGTGACCAAACTCATTCCAATCTCTCTACCACATTTGTAGCCATCTCCTCTCCACAAATCTTCTTCACACATTTATATATATTTGTGTTGGTTTTTGACTCACTATACATAACCATTTGTTTGACCATGGCTTGGAGGTACTAGTTGGAGCCTGATGGGCTCAGCAATGGCTATACAACTATAGACAGTGATTCCCAATCTCACAGAATCTACCAATAGTTCACCAGTAAGGGCTAGGGTGCTAGGACACCCTTCTCATTGCACAGCTGATTGTTACTAATGCCACTCTAGTGTGGCTCCAGTAGAGTTGCTGTGAGCTAATGTTTGCAATAATTTATCAAGCCTAAAGAAAGGCATTTCACAGTCCTACTCCCTATTTTTCACCTCTTACATACTTCCCCTCTCCTTTGCTGCAATGTTCCCTGAACATGAGTGCTCTAAATGCCTTGGTAGAGCTTTCAGTAACTCTTATCACCTCAAGCAACCACGAGTTTATGCGTTCAACCACCATGAAGTGGTGATGGAGTTAAGCTTCTTGATAATCTTACAAGGCAACTGCCTCATGACTTGCTCCTTATTGAACAGCTAGAAAGCAACAGACCCTGCACTAAGACCAAGATCTCCATGCTCTAAACCTACTGGTTTTACCAGTATTTCAATAGTGTAAAATAATATTTTCACCCCAAATCAAGGACTAAAATAGTTTCCAAGCTTTAAAAAGAAGACCTAGATGTGATGAAAGCATGCTTTAAGTAAGGATAGTTTTAGGGAAAGTGGGAGATGATCCAGTTGGTAAAGTATTTGCCACATAAAGCATAAAGACCTGAAGTTCAGGTCTGTGGCACCTATATATGCAGTGAGGGGGAGCGGGCTGCTTTCCACCACCCGGCTAGCTTTACCTGAAATAATTACACACAAACTGTATTATTTTAAACACTGCCTGCCCATTAGTTCCAGCCTCTTATTGGCTAGTTCTCACATCTTGCTTTAACCCATTTCTAATAATCTGTGTAGCATCACGAGGTATGGCTTACCAGGAAAGATCTTAACCTGCAACTGTGTCGGGTGGGAGAATCATGACTCAGCTTCTTTCTCCCAGCATTCTGTTCTGTCTACTCCACCTACCTAATTTTTTGTCCTATTAAAGGGCCAAGGCAGTTTCTTTATTAATTAACCAATGAAAGCAACAGATAGACAAATGACCCTCCTCCATCATATATATTTTAAAATAATTGGAGAAGGGGTGTTGTAGGAGGCTGCTTATTTATTTTCTGGCTGCCTGGACTCCAGAAATGACCACAGAAAAACTGTATTAACTAAATCACTGCTTGGCCCATTAGCTCTAGATTCTTAGTGGCTAACTCTTACATATTAATTTAATCCATTTCTATTAATCTGTGTATTGCCACAAGGCTGTGGTTTACTTGGTAAAGTTCTGGAGTCTGTCTTTTGCAGGGCTACATGGCTACTCCCTTACTCTACCTCCTCTTTTTCAGCATTCAGTTTAGTTTTCCCCACCTAGTTCTACTCTACCCTATCACAGGCCTAAGACGGTTTCTTTATTTAACCAATGGTATTTACAGCATACAGAAGGGAATCCCACGTCAAAGCATGTGTCTGTAATCCTAGTCCTAGAGAGGCAGAGAGAAGAGGATACCAAGAGTTCACTGCCTACCTAGTCTTGCCAGATCAGAGAGCTCCAAGCTCAGTGAGAGATCCTGACTCAAAAAACAAAATATAGAACAATGGAGGAAGATACTCAGTGTCTATTTCTGGCCTCCACACATGCACATGCATGTATATGAACATGTATACACACACCTAATGTATAATTTTTAAAAGCCAAGCACACCATTTACAGTTAGTTATGTGTCCTTGGGCATGTCCTTTAAGCTCTTCCACTCTTATGCATGTTATCTTGAAAATTAAAACCTCTCTGAGCCTCAGTATTGCATTAGTTAGGGAAACACTGACTCTAGAATAAAGAATTCTAAAACTCAAAATAGAATTCAAAATAGGAAAAATTCTAACTTATTTATTCATGTGAGCAGAAGTTTGTATTATTCATACAAGCAGAAGCAAGGCAAACAAAAGAGGGCTTGAGGAACTTCTGCATGCGGTGATTTAAAAATATGAGATATTATAGTTAACTCTAGTGCCATCAATACAGAGCTTCTAGGTTCCTTGTAAGCCCAAACACTCATGTGAGAGTATGAAGGAACTCTTGAGAAACTTTTATTAGACAAGCACACAGACAACATTTCCATCCACGTTCTATTGGGCAAAACTCAGACTCATCAGCACACTCAAAACAAGGGTATCTTTGTTATTAATCTATTACTTTGATGAAACACCATGACCAATAAAACATTTGAGTGGGGGCTTGTTTACAGTTTCAAAGGGTTAGTCCATGACCATCATGTCAGGGACCATGGCAGCAGGCAGGAATGATGCTAAAACAGTAGCTAAGAGTTTATATTCTGATCCACATGCAAGAGAGAGAGAGAGAGAGAGAGAGAGAGAGAGAGAGAGAGAGAGAGAGAGAGAGAGAGAGACCTCCTAGACCTTCCCCAAAGCAGGTCCACCAACTAAGGACCAAATATTCAAATTATGAACCTATGGGGGCCACTATCATTCAAACCACCACAAATGGAAATTAAGAACAAAAAAATCTAAATAGATAGCGTGGGAGACAAAAAAAAGTGTATTTGCTGCAGAGCTTGAACTCTCTGAGGTCATTAGAATACTTGAATGCTTGACACACTCCTAAATTAAGTTCTATATTCCTCAAAGTTTGTTGGAATGATTGAATGAAATATTTTACATGATGTCTGAATATGGCAGGTATGTACTAATTGGCAGTTGTGTTTATCATCATCATTATTATTCCTACGGTTATTGTTATTAAGAGAAAAATACACAAGTAGGAGCTCAAGGGCCTATGGTATAATCTCACAATCTAACATTGTTCTTGTTAGTTTTTATTGTCAGTTTAGTGACTTGGGAAGAAAGACCTTCAACAAAGCCTTCTTCCAACAGAAGAAGTCTGTGAGAGACTATCTAACTGTTAATTAAAGTAGGAGGGCCCAGCCCACTGTGGGTGGTACCATCCCTAGCAAGTGGCCCTAAGCTATATAAGAAAGCTGGCTTTCTTATATATGAGAAAAAGCCATAAACTGAACCAATAAATAGCATTCCCCTATGGTTTCTTTTTCAACTCCCGCTTGAGCTCCTGCTTCCTACATTCCTCAACGATGAAGGATGAGCTTAAAATGTAAGCTAAGATGTTTTTGAGTCATGGTATTTTATCACAGCAACAGGAAAGTAACTAGAACAAACATAAACATAAAAAAAGTCCCAAAAAGATAGCTAAGTGAGAATGAGGCAAATTAATTGTCCAAACTTTAAATACATGACAGTTCTCAAACTACCAAAAAGGAAAAATCAAAACAGAACTAGAGCACAAATTCTCCTCTGAGCACAGCTGTGCTATTAATTTTGGCATTTCCGCTTTATTTATGAGCCACTTCACACTGCACACAGCAGGATGATTGGAGTAACTACAATAAATTTCATATACAGAAAATAATTTAGCTATTGCTTAATTCAACCTAATGTACACAGAATAAATTAATAGTGATCAGATTTTCCTAAATTTGATTAAAAAAAAGGATCAACCTATGCCTAGGACATCATTATACTATTGAAAATCATAGATAAAGATAAAATTTGAAAGCAGCCAGAATAAAAAGACATTGCAATCAAGGGAACAGTGATGAAGTTATTGCTGGCTTTTCATCATAAACATCGCAGACTGTAGACACTAGGACTCCATCCTAAGGTGTGGGGTGCAAGAATATGCCATCAAAAACATCACAGATCATAGACACTGGTCTCCATCCTAAGGTGTGGGGTACAAGTACATGTCATCACAAACATCGCAGAGCCCAGATAATAGAGTTCCTTCTATGCCTAAAATATCAGGGTCTTGTAAAATTCTTATCTGAGAATGGGAAGGGGTGATGTAGGTGATTCTAGGCTAGGCTAAAATAATTAATTGCTAGCAGACATGCACTGAACAAAACAAAAGGATATTCTCTGAGCTGAAGGTAAATGATTCCATTGTATGCCCAGACCTGCAGGAAGAGTTCAAGAGCATGGGACGCTGTAAAGAAGTGATAGTGATAAAGCATGAGATGTTTGGCTGTTGTTTTGGCAATTTTGGTGCAGGGAGATTGATCTCAAGCATAATAAACCAATGTGCATGCCCTGAGCTACATCCTCAGACCCAAGGGTATATTTTATCTTTCAGTTTTTCTTTAAAATATAACTTTTAAAAGCAAAATATGAAACCAAACCATTGGTTTAAATATATCAACTAATTGAAATTTAACATTATTTTACTTAAATATTATTTGAATCATGATCTTAATGAATAGGAGCATAAAGGGAATTTGCTGGATAGTTTTATGTCAATGTTAACACTTGCTAAAGTCATCTGAGAAGGGGAAACCTTAACTAAGAAAGTCTTTCTATAAGACTGGGATATAGGTCACCCTGTAAGGCATTTTCTTAGAGATTGATGTGGGAGGGCCCAGTCCATTGTGGGTAGTACCATTCCTGGGATGATGGTCCTGAGTTCTACAAGAAAGCAGGCTGATGAAGTTATGGGAAACAAACCAGTAAGCCTTACCCCTCCGTGGTCTCTGCATCCTCTCTGGCCTCCAGGTTCCTGCCTTGTTTGAAATCCTGTCCTGACTTCTTTCCACGACGAAGAGTGATATGGAAGTGTAAGCCAAGCAAACCCTTTCCTCCTCAGCTTGCTTTTTGGTCAGGATGTTTCATCTCAGCAATAGAGGCCCTAACAAAAACAGTGCATAGAAAGAAAATGCTGCAAAGTTATTACAATTAAAAGTAGAAAAATGGAAAAAGCCAGAAGCAAGATGTTTTAAGTGAGATGGTCCAGCATAGGCTAGAAGTGTATTATGGCAAGCTAAGGCTATTCAACACTAATGTGTAATTATAAGAGATTAGCCAAAAATGAAATTTCTTTTCTAAAAAAAATACAAAAAGGAGAAGGAAATATATATGGAGCGGAGAGGAACAGAGAAATATTCACAAACAATAGAGTCAAAAAGAGATGAAGTGGGGACAATGGGAAATTTGGAGCGGATTCATGGTGAGTGGATATGGTTAATATACAGCATACAAATGTATAAAATTTTCAACAATATACAGACTTTTTTGGTTTTTGAGACAGCATACTATTTTCTTTTCTTTTTTGTTATTCATTAAATTTATTCATTCATTGTATATCCAGACTGTTTTCCCCCACCTGCTCTCTTCCCATTCCTTCCCCCACCTCTTCTCACTTCTCCCCCAATTCACTCATCCTGTTTCTGTTCAGATAGGACAGGCCTCTCATGTAGGTATCAAAAACTATGACATATCAAGCTGAGGTAGGACTGAGCCTTCAAGATATCTCTTTCTTTACTTCCCCCTCCAACCATCCCTCCACAACCCAATTCATCATGTTCCCCTCCCTGCCAGCCCTCAGTCTACCCAGGAGAATTCTTACATTTTCCCAGGAAAATCCATGCATCCCTGTCCTTCTTTTGGTCTTCCTTGTTACCTAGCGTCTCTGAGTCTGTGGATTGTAACATGGCAGTCCTTTACTTTATAGCTAATATCCACTTGTAAGTGAATATATACCATGTTTGTCTTTCTGGTTCTGAGTTACCTCACATATATTTGCCTTGAAACTTCCTGATGTCATTGTTTTTAACAGCCGAGTAATACTCTATTGTGTAAATATAACACATTTTCTTTATTCTTTCTTTGGTTGAGGGGCATCTAGGTTGGTTCCAGGTTCTGGCTATTATGAATAGCATTGCTATTAACATAGTTGAGTAAGTGTCCTTGTGGAATGATGGAACATCCTTTGGGTATATGACCGAGTGGTGTAGCTGGGTCTTGGGGTAACTCTAACCAAACAAGTGAAAGACATGTATGACAAGAACTTCAAGTCTTTGAAGAAAGAAATTGGAGAAGATATCAGAAGGTGGAAAGATATTCCACACTCATGGATCAGTAGGATTAATATATTTAAAATGGCCATCTTACCAAAAGCAATCTACAAATTCAATGAAATCCCATCAACATTTCAACACAATTCTTTACAGAACAACATTCAACTTCATATGGATACACACACACAAAAAAAAAAAATCCAGGATAGCTAAAACAATCAATCTTGTACAATAAAGGAACTTCCAGAGGTATCACCACCCTTATTTCAAACAATACTACAGATCTATAACAATAAAAACAGATTGGTATTGTCATAAAAACAGACAGGTGGATAAGTGGAATGGAGTTGAAGACCCTAACATAACTACACACGCCTATGGACACCTCATTTTCGACAAAGAAACAAAAATTATACAATGGAAAAAAGAAAGCATTTTCACTAATTGTGCTGGCATAACTGAGTGTCAGCATGTAGAAGAATGGAAATAGATTCATTCATATCTATCACCCTGCACAAAACTCAAGTCCAAGTGGATCAAAGATTTCAACATAAATCCAGTTACACCGAACCTGATAGAAGAGAAAGTGAACCTGGAACACACTATTTTAAAAGTCCCTACTAATAAATTATATGCAAATATTCTGAAAAAAATTAAACACTAATTAAAAGTAGGAAGTATCAAAGTAGCTTCTTAAAAAGATGTCTGATATAAGATCTATACTTTTTCTGGCATATTATCTCATCCCTGCCACCTCCCCTTTCTTGCCCCCTCCTCTCCCTGCATACTACAATAAAAGTCTGCTGGGCAAGATGGGCCCACTGCTGCAATAGCACAATGACTATTACTAGGATAACCAACCACTTTCAGAGTACACTGAGGCCTGCTCTAAAAGAGGGGATTTCTGCCTGGTACTGTGAACCTGGTCAAACATCCACAGGTTCTGAGGGGAACATACTGTTGTTGTTTTTGCTAAGTCCAGCTGACTTCTAGGCATTCATGCTTATACCTCTAAATTTGTACTGCTCTCAACCTTGGTCAGAAAAGCTTCTTTTGACAATGGGCAGTGGTTTATGCAGTGTCTTAGCTAATTAAAGTAGGAAGAAAAAGTGACTATGAGTGTGCTCAACCATAAATGGGACAGCATTATCAACCTACCCCAAGACTCAGAGAACATTGCCAAAGAGGAAGAGGAGAGAATTTAAGAGCTGGAGAATGAAGAGGGATGCTTTGAAATGTTGTCTTCTAGATAAGATATCATCATTTCACCCATGAACTCAGCAGCTATGGTTACCTGCACAAGACCAAACCAGCTAAAACTCTACATGAATAGGGAAGATCATCCTGAGCCCTCACCGCCCTTTAAGGAGGTATTGGCAGCTGATGGCTGATGGGAAAGGTGATCCTTAGCCCTCACCACCTTTTAAGGAGGTATTGGCAGTTGAGGCTGCCAGGGAAGAGACCTTTGGGGTGTAACCACAGCCAAGGTGCCCATGCTTCGCTGAGTGGCTTCACACAAAAGTACTATTGAACAGTTCTAATTAGACCCATTGGGTTATTTAAAAGGGGGTCATGAAGTTAGGAAAAAAAATTGACGGTATCTCGGGATGGCAGTGGGGTATATATGTAATTTCATATATATGTATACACACATATATTTATATGTGTGAAATCTACAAAAAATAAAAATACTTTAAAAAGAAAAGTTGTGTGATTCATATCATCACCCAAATTGTTATAGAAGAAGCACTTGACAGAATGTACCACATGCTGCAGATAAAAATCCTTCCTTCCACAAAGTAAAGATAGAAGGAAATGATAACAAATAGTTACCAAACGATTATGTCTAACTAAATATTTAATAGCGAGCAAATATTTTCCTTCTAAAGACAGGAGAAGATACAGAAATCTTTTTTTCCTGATTGAAAATTGTTGAGGGCTTGCGTACATAAGCCGGGCTTTGGCTTTTCATACCTGGCCGAGATGCCTCGCTAGACACAGTCCTGCTTATTTCCACATTATCTCTTAGACTAGCCCAATCTTCCCAGTGTGTGTATCAGTCGGACCTACGGAGAAACCATCACTCCAAGGAGTAAAGTCCCGAGTCACATAGGAAGCCGACTAGAGCCCATACTGTTCATTTCTACAGAGCAGAAAACTCTCTGTGGCCATGAGTCAGGTGCCCTGCGAGCCCAACCACTAAACCAGCTCCAAGTAGAATCATGGGGAAAAATTGCCAGGTCAGAGTGAATTGATCTTCTGCCATGAAATTTCCATCAGGATTCTGTCTTGCTGCCCAGAAACAGCCCCCGTGCTGTTACCAGCTATTAATAGATCATCTGAAATATGCTTAAAGAGAGTTTATCTGTACCTGCTGCAAAGTATTGCAGAAACTACTTTCCCCCAGTAACTGGAGAAATGTGGGGCCAAAGAAGAGTAAGATAGCTGAGGAAGAACCATAATGCCTTGGGAAGCTGAGGTCTGCTCGCGGGTTAGTGCACGTTTTATTCCTCTTCTCGTTTTCACATTAGTATCTCTTAACCTAATGTGTGCTAAAGACATTTGGCAACGAGTATTATACTTGTTGAGAATAATGCTACTTAGGCAATGTGCTATTTTTCAAACATTATACAGGTTTCCTTTCTGCCCTTTTCTTTTGATGGCTAAAGGAAAGGGAGACTCAGTATCATAATTTTAAAAGCAGCAGAGCCTGGCAGCCTTTCCTCAATGGTTAGTTCCTATTGTGCCCAACAGCCTTCGCTTCAGGTAGTAAAATGCAGCTGGCAGTTGTAAAATAATTGTCCCAAAATAGCAATAACAATGCTATTGTATATCAAAGGCCTTTGTTGGAAAAGAAGGAGTGACTCAGACTCATAAATGCCAGAAAAGACCGAGTATCAAAGTGTAACCTAGAATCTAAATATCATTTATTTGCTGCCTTGCCAAGCATCATAATGAAATAAAAATGAAACCATCAGACATCGCCTTCAGATTTTCCTCCAAAAGAGGAGCACTCAAGTTCAATGTTTTTTAAATGATAGATTTGTTTTTAATATTCTTTTTTTTTGAGATAATATAATTACATCATTTTCCCTTTTTCCTTTCTTCCCTTAAATCTTCCCATTTACCCCTCCTCGTTCTCTTTCATGGTTCCTTTTTCAGTAATTATTGTTACATACATAAATGTATACACATATATTCCAAAATATTTAACTACAACCTTCTTGGTGTGTATAATGTTGCTTGTTTATATACACAGCATCTTATGTAACCTAGGCTGACTTGGAACTCACTGTGTATCCAAGGAGGACCTTGAACTTCTGATCCCCCTGCCTCCACCTCCTAAGCCCCAGGATTAGACCCAAGTACCACATTATGCTGTGTATGTAGTGCTGGAGAACAAACCCAGGAGGGCCTGTCCATGCGGAGCTGCATCCCTGCCTCTTTCACTTTGAAATGTCCTCTCATCAACACTCCCAATACAGAGGACAGGATTTTATACCCGAGCCATAGTTTAGATCTTAAATGTCCCCCAAAGGCCCAAGTATAGAAGGCTTCCCTTCCATCTTGTACTGCTGTTTGGGAATTAGTTAAACCTTTTGGAAATGGAGTCTCATGGGATGAAGTTAGGTCACTAGTGGCATGCCCGTGAAGAGACTCTCGGAATCCCAGCCCTTCCTATCCCACTCTTTGCTCCCTGGCATCCAGAAGGGAAGCAGCTTGTGTTGCCACATGCTCCCTGGCCCCATGAGGTGCTTTCTTGTCTTCTGGGAACATGATAAAAACCTATAATGCCATGAGCCAAGGTGAGAGTTTTCTCCTTTAAGCTGAATCTTTGAAAGGTGCATCCAAATGATGGAATGCTAACTAACACAGCTCAAGTCAAGGAGATCTAGGTTCTAGAACCTTCTCAGATGCCAGCTTGCACTGCCATGTTATACTCCACAGGATCCCAGCTTCCTTACCTGAATGCAACCTGTTACATTTCTTAGGGGAGGCTCAAATTCTTAACAAGAAGGGAAGCTAATTGGCCATATGGTGGCTCACAACCATCTATCACTCCAGTGCCAGGGATTTGATGAAGTCTTCCTTCTTCTGCCAGTGCCAGGCACACACGAGGTATACACAAAGTCATGCAGGAAAACATTCATACCCATGAAATAATACAGTATTTTTTAAAGGAAAGAAATAGAACGGAGGATAAAAGCAGATTTATAGATACAATAATGAGATTTCAAGCAAGAGTGTTTTCCAAAACTACAAGTGCCAGAGGTTAAAAAGAGGATACACATTTGTCAGGATAGATTGGCATTCTTGGCAGGAAGGAGGAGAAAGGGGACCACAGTTCCCCATGGAGAAAGGCTTTGTTTCTAAGAAAGAGACAGCTTCACACGACTCAGATTGGCCCAACTTGAAAATTGTTTCATATAAAAAGTATTGTGATTATTATAGAGAAATTAGAAAAACATTAAGAGAAAAAGTGTTATTATTATTAATTAAATTTATTCATTTATTTCACAACCCTACCACAGTTTTCCAACCCTCCTTTCCTTCCGTTCCCTCCCCCACTTCCTCTTTGCTACCCCCCAATCCATTCCTCCTCTGTTTCTGTTCAGAAAGAGGCAGGCCTTCCATGGGTATCAAGAAAACATGACATATCAAGCTGAGGTAGGTCTGAGCTCCTTCCCTTGTATTAAGGCTGGGCCAGGCAACCCAGTATGAGGAATAGGTTCTTGGAAGCCAGCCAAAGAATATGAACAAGATCTGCTTCCACCAACAGGACATCCACAAGCAGATCAAGCTACACAACTGTCACACACACGCAGAGGGGCTAGGATAGTTCCTTGCAGGATCCCTAACTGTACGTTCAGAGTCTGTGAGCTCCTATGACCTCAGGTTAGTTATTTCTGTGGGTTCCTTTGTGATGGCCTTGATCCCCCCGGTTTATATAATTCTTCCTCTCTCTCCTCAACAGGATTCCCCCAAGCTTGGCTCAATTCTTGGCTATGGATCTCTGCATGTTTCCATCAGTCACTGGAAGAAGCTAAAGAGCATTTTTTACATCATCCTAAAGTCTCACTGTGTAAAGTCCAGCTTCCAACCACCTTCTATACATATTTCTATTTTAAAAGCCTTTTAAAAGTTTTTAGAATTTATTTTTTAAAATTTTATGTATATGAGTGATTTGCCTACATGTATGTCAGTTTACTATTTGGATGCCCAGTGCCTGCAGAATCTAGTTAAAGGCATCGGATCCTCTGAAACTGGAGTTACAGTTGGCTATGAGCTGCCATGTGGTGTTAGGTACTGACCTTCCTCTGGAAGAACAGTCCACAATCTTCACTACTATGTCCCTCTATTCCTACAAGCCCGTTGAAGCACAGCTGTCATGAAGCTTACTCCTGATCTAAAAGCAAGAATGGCCTTTTTATCATATCTTCATTAACATTGGATGTTGCTACTTTCTTTTATATATCAGATAAATTTATGGAAAATCTGAATGAAGGGGAAAAACTAAAACCTCAGTATCACATGATTTACATCCATTTGATTACTTAGGAATCTCAGTATCCCGCACTATTATTTGTCTGTATTTTCCATAGCTTTCTTTTGCTTTATGTTTTTTTCTTCTTATTTATGGAGGTCCTGAGATTCACAGACTTGAAGTTTCAGGAATTTTACATTTATTTAAAAAACAATACTCTGTAATTTTTTCATAATATTAACTCCAGTTTTGCTGATTATATTTTAATCTTAGTGAAAACTTATCTATGAAAGTTTTAAATGTCCATGTTGTTAAATCTATTAAGTCCATCTGAACTTAGAAAACTCTCCTCCATAAGAGATTTGATAAAGATCCACATCTATTTTCTTTTATAGTTTCTAACAGTCCAGGATTTTCTTCTTCATGTTTAACCCTTTAATCTGTCTGGTATTTATTCCTCTGTTACTTATAAGGTTAAAAAAAAGCTTAAAATCCTTTTAAAAATAATAAACACTTAAACATGGCATATTTAGCTGATATTAGCATAAATATTGATGGCCAAGAGGTAGTCACATCAAAAGCTACACTTTTTGTTTATTTGTTGAGACAGGTTTTCCCTGTGTAACAGCCCTGGCTGTCCTGGAACTCCCTCTGTAGACCAGATTGACCTGGCCACACATGTCTTAATGGTGTTTAGTATTCCCGCACTAATAACATGGGACACAAAGTGCGCAAGCTCGCTGGATAGAGTTCCCAGTAAGCTCATCAGTCTGCTGCACACCCAACATATGACTTCCTTTTTCAGTATTTTAAAAAAAAAGAGTAAGTAATAACTAGGAAAATGTGCTATCCCATCATTAGGTGATCCTGAAAGGAAATCAAGCATATGCGGAAGTCTTGTCTCATGGACAATTTCCCTGACCGAACCATTTAACCAAAGAAAACGCCTCTCCCTTCCAATTAAGCTTGGCATAAGTGACTCATCTGAAAGTAGAAGGCCACACGGACACATCTGTGTCCTCTCTCTCCACACTGCAATATCCCTGCCTTTCCCTGCTCTCCAGCCCAAAGGCCTGAAGCTGCACTGAGAAGGATTCCTGGTGTACTGTTCTAAAGGAGGGCAGAGTCATGAAACAGCTTCATACTATGTTCTGGAGAGGCAGCCAACAAGGCACTGTGCTACCGATGGCTCACATTATAATGGAGAAATATTAGGGGAGGTATTTCAATAGCCATCTGGAGGAGAAACTGGCCATAGACTGTTTCAGAGGAGAGTAGATGAGATATAAAGAAAAGGGGGAGGGGATGTTCTAAAGGGGAAATGTGCTTCAGGAGAGGAAACGGTCTACTTGGAGCAGATGCTGATGCAAGGGAGCTTACTAGGGAGGTTACCTAGAGAAGAGTAGTAACCGTACCTCAGTGTTAACCCCATAGATACATTATTAATTTGTACAGCTCCACGGAGTATGCATGAGACGTCAAAGCCAGATTAGATTTTCTTTTAATTTAAACAAGTATGCTCTGTTTAACACATACACAAAGAAAAACTGGTAAGAGCCAGTGTCTGGTAAATATATATATCTGCAAAAAACCTGTCAGCAGTGTGTTCAAAAGAAAACACAAGGAGGACAATAGAACCAGCACAGTAGAGCAACAAACTACTCCATTTTTCTTGTAGACTGGAGAAATTAAGGCAA
Organism: Microtus pennsylvanicus; assembly: GCF_037038515.1. Lineage (NCBI taxonomy): Eukaryota > Metazoa > Chordata > Mammalia > Rodentia > Cricetidae > Microtus > Microtus pennsylvanicus. The sequence continues at coordinate 52,713,615 of NC_134590.1, read as the reverse complement.
GAGAATTAAGAAGTCTTTGTATGGGGTCTGCATTAGAAACATTCATGGGTTCCAGTACACTCTATAGACAACGATAGGATCCATTACTATGCCTGCCTGTAATGGTCAATTAAACCTAAGACATAACTCTTAACACATGGGATAAACTCAGGCCCAGAAATTCATTCTAGGTAAATAAATAACCACAATAGATGTAAAGATTTATAAAGCTTTTCCTATCAGCATTGTTTGTTATCACAATAAATGAGCCCTTTTTAAAACCTAAAATTTTATATAATTTTCATTCTTTAAAAATTTCATCCTTATATGCAATGTATCTTGACCACATCCATTCCAACTGTCCTCTTCCAACTTCCCCACTCCTTCATACACACCAATCTTCATATCCTCTTTTTTTATATAAATTTATGACCCACTGGGTCCAATTAGTGCTATCAGGTGTGCAAGTTTGCATGCATTTGAGGGTATCAATTAGGGCCAAAAAAAACCAGGCAAGAGCTACACCCAAAAGAAAAGTGACTGTTTCCCGCTCTCAGGAGCTAACAGTTGCTAATAGCATCTCAGCTAATAGAAGGGCTCAACAGTCCCTCCTCCATCCGTGCTGGGAATTTAACTGTGGCTCTTGTACAAGTAACCTCAGCTTCTGTGAATCACACATTCCAGTAGATAACATTTCTAAGCACCTCTCTCATCCTCCAGCTTTTACATCTTCCCAGCCCCTCTTTCCTCGAGTCGTGGAAGGGGAGAGATTAATGTTTTACTAATAACAGAGTTCCATATAGAGAGATATATTTTTGGGCCTTTTTTTAAATAGCCACAGAGGTTTTTATTCATGAACACACAACAAAATTAAGTACATATTATACCCATATGGATTCAAGAAAATTGCATAAACTCTTCCTTAGGTTTATGAAGTTGAAAGAACATATTAAATAAAGACCATAAATACTGTGTAATTCATTTTTATTTCCTTCCTGAAGGACCTCTAGCAGCCCCCTCTCCAGAAGTTTCAAGATTCTTAAAATTTATTTATTTTATTACCAAAAAATACCTACTCATAAGACACTTTTATCAAATCTAGTTTGCCATTTAAATAATTTAATTTTAACCAGGCTCTCAATTCATGTTCCTTAGTGATCCACATATCAAATACATTCTCAAGTTATTATTTTCAAGGTTAGAGAAGATATATACAGTAAGAAAATCATGTTGAGTGTACTAGAATTTTATCCAAGGAAATGTTAAGACGCCGTGTCAGCTATCCACTGCTGCTTAACAAACTCTACAAAAAAAGTAGAAATTTAAGTTAATAAGCACCGTTACTTCAGAATGTGAGAGCCAGCTTTCCACTTCTGCATTTTTTATTTCAAGTCATGGTTTTGGTAGTTTCACAGTCTATCTCGACAGGGAGGGTAAAATGGCAATGCGTCTCACATCTTGGCAATATAGAAAGCAGAGAATTTAAATACAGGAATAGTCCAAAGTCAGATCCATCCCACAAGAACACACTCTGCAACCCACTGCCACCAACTATGATCCACCCCTTATCTTTTACCATTTCCCATAATGCCATCACATTGGGATTGAGGAACTAATACCTTCATTAGGTCAGAGCCATCATATTCCAAGAGTTTCTGAAGGGTATTCTTACCTGAATCAAGTTTGTAACTAAAACCAACCACCACAACAAAAGAGGACCACAATAAAAAACAAAAAAGAGATTCATGAGAATTACCACTAATCTCTCTTATCAGTAAGTATGCAAATCTCTTGAGGGTGCCCTGTAGATAAGATGAATTCATAGTCTATCATTCACAGCAGAACTCTTGAGATCATGAAATGATGGTGACTGTAAATAACCATATTGGGCCAACAAGCTTGCTTACTACTGTCTCTGTCAAAATGACTCCAAAATTCTGGAGACACTAAATGGATGGGAATCTCAAAGATTTTTCCGCAGAGTCTAAGAAAGAAAACTGGAAATCTCTCCAACCCTGGCATCCTAGTTATCCTCAGCTGTCAATCTCACGCTGTCTAGAGCAGTGCTTCTCATCCCTGGGTTATGTCTACATCCTCTAATGCAATGGCTCTCAACTTTCCTGATGTGGGGACCCTTTAATACAGTTGCTCATGTTGTGGTGAGCTCCTAACCATAAAATTATTTTTGTTGATACTTTATAACTGTAATTATGCAACCATTATGAATCATAATGTAAATATCTGTATTTTCCCATGGTCTTAAACAACCTCTGTGACAGGGTTATTTGACCCCCAAAGAGACCACTACCTACAGGATCTCAGATCCTTCTGGTCTAGAGTTATCTGAGGAAGTCTGGAATAACTGCCCAAATCAGATTGGCCTTAGGCCTTATCTATGAGAGAGTGCCATGACTGGTGTGGGAGGTCCCAGCACAAAGTAGAAAATACCAGACCTAGGTAGGTGGGCCTACGCTGTATAGGAAAGGTAGCTGAGCATAAGCCAGGGAATGAATAAGTAAGAATCACTCCCCCATGTTTCAGTATAAGTTTAAATGAACTCTTCTTTGCTCTTCTTATCACAGCAACCCCCCCCCCAAAAAAACACATTAGAGCACCTATTGAATTCTACTTTTCAATCAGAAATAATATCCATAGCAACATAGAGATTTCTCTCTAGGAACAAACCCCAACAGAAGGGTGAGCACATTTACATAGCCATGGCTCAACATCTGACTGATCAATCCTCATTAGTGTGGGGTTATGCTGAGGCATCCAGCTGACATCTTCTAAACCTCGGTGGGCTCTTTAAGGGACATCTGATTAAATACAACACTATTCATAAACACCTGGCACATGTATTCATCGTACCAACAAATCTCTGAACATTTCCTTCCTGCCAGTATATAATTCCTAGAAAGCTAAGGTCCAAGAATATTCTCCATAGAAATGCATATGGCTGCACAATCTGCGGATGCCAAAGAACCCTCAACAAACTAAATTAGAAACCCTAAACTTAGAGCCACTTGTCATTTTAGCTGTCAATCACAGCAGTCGCTGAATCCCATACCCAATTTAAGACAGTGTTGTCACTCCTTAGATGGGGGACAGTGTTCCCCCCAAATCACAAGAAAGGCAATCATTTGCATGAGTTCTTTCATTGAAAGAACTTTTCAATTTTGTGCCCAGACGGTGAGATAAAATAATGAGTTCAAGTTTCAGTATGTTGAAAATGTTGCCATTTATAGTGGACAAAAGAAAAAAAAAAAAGAACCTTCCACGGCCTTTTGTAAATCAAAATGATTGATGGTATGCATAACAGGGAATTTTGCCCCTTGTCCTTATAAACTAGGGTAAAAGTTGTTCTGAGGAATTAGCATGTAGACAGGAAGATTATAAACCTTAAATGATTTCATCACAAATACAATTAACATGAGTGAGAATAAAAGATTACATAGCTTATAACTTCTAAATTTTTGTGATCATTTTCTCTTGATGTTACAACAAATTACCAAAAATTTAGTGGATTGACAAAGCACAACCATATATATTCCTAATCTGGATGCCAGGCATCTGACTCATCTTGCATAAGGTTACAATTTAGGTGGCCTCAAAACTACCTTCCTCCTGGGGTCCATAGCAGAGTTGATTTTCTAGTTTCTTTAGCTTCTAAAAGTTGCCTGAATTGCTTTTGGCTTTAGGTCCTTTCCCTCACTAGAAAGCCAGCAAAGACAAATATTTTTCTCCCTCAGCCACCTCTCTGTTTCCATCTCCCACTCTTAAAGACACTGGACTCATATAAATAATCGTGATTTTTAAAGTGTGATGCTTGAATTCTTTGATTCTATCTGCCACCAGGATTCTGCTTTCTCAAAAAATAGAGCATAAACACAAACTCTGGGAATTGGGTATTGAATATCTCCAATTATTATAATATTGCTGATATTGGAATATAGGTGACATCATTCTGCCCATCATAACTAATGATTTCAACATTTGTTGTATGTAGTAATGTATGAAGAACAGTTTCCAAGGATACAGGATTAGGGAGATACTTAGTGTAGCTCACTCGTGGCATTGACTCCTAACCCCAAAATTGAAGAGGCCTGAAAGACTAACTTGAAGGTGAAACCCATCTTTCTCTTCAAAAAACTGTTGACATCCCAGTAATTAGGATGCCAGTCCCACAGATGTCTAGAAATTGAAGGGAAGGTGAGGCTCATTGGTTACCTGACCCAGCCTTCTGTATACAAAAGCAACCTTTGGACTTCCACACCTGAGATTTGGAGACCCACTTCAGTAAAATGCAGTCAGTGTTACTCTAGAGATACGATGATGCAAAGATCAAATCTCCTCAACGTCATTCGCCGAGGAACATAGGCATTAAGAAATAATTCACAGTATAGCTGGCAGGTGTGCTGAAAGAGGCAGAATGTAGACACAGTGTGCAGAAACAGCATGGAAAGTGGGTGGCTAATTTTTCTCAGGGATGGAGGTATAATATGACAACAGAAGTCCACCTGAATGAATACAAAGGGCATTCAAGGATTCAAGTGCAAATTCAGCTCAAAAGTGGAAAGATTCAAATACTCAAAAACAGCACTTGCGGTGTGGTTTATAGTGGATTCTATTGGTTATCTAAGCCAAAAGACTAAGTTTAAGTTCCTAAGAAGTGATCATTCCCCCATATCTAATTTCCACTTGGAAATTCTGCCTGACCAAGGTCACTTTTTCCTCATGACATCAAGTTCTTCTAGGAAATGCGTGAAAAGAATTCTTCCATTCTAGGAACAGCCTGGCTGGCACTAAGGAAATAACAGGTGTGATTTATTCAGCCTAAAAAAAAAATCTATACTAAATTATAAACTTGCTTTGCATGTTTAAAGGTTTTTTTCAAGTTCATTTTCAACAAAGGATTTTTTTTTATTCTGAGCCTTTTGTCTACAGCAGGACAAAGAGACCTTGAGTGTTTTTAAGTGACTACCTCCTCTTTGAGGACTGCAAGAGAAAATCATTCATGTTGGATATCTGCAAGAACATGTAAGCATATTTAACACTTATAAATTGGGGACATTTTTAAAAAGCAGTTCCATTTAGATATGGGATTTTAATGGAAGACCACCCATGCTTAGCTGTTATTGCCATTGTTTCTAAAAACAGTGAAAAATATTCAAAGTGTCAATAAAAATGCTTTCTTGTAAAGAAAACTTAGACGAAATAGGCTAATGAATATAACAATTACAATAGTGACCCAAAGAGTTAGATCTCAAAGCAAGACCTAATGATGTTCCTGGATATGAGGATAGAAATAAAACAAGAGAGAGATGGCAATCACAGAACTGCTATTTTGTGCCAAGGACTGTGTTCTCGAAGTCAATCTCTACAACAAGCCAATGTCCTGTAAGCCAGTCTCCAGTGATGACATCACACCACACAGTAGATGTCAACTAACTCAAACCATTATTAACTCTCACCATGACCATTCTGCAGGTCCATGCACACCCCTTATACAGGATCTCTAGGATTGTGGAGTTGTTTCATTACTTCTCACAGCCTCCTCAAACTCTGAGCACCAATGATGCACTGCCTATGACAACCCTTAATGGTGGCACCACACTTTATCCCTTTCTGCAGTCTCTCACTGGTGAAAAAAAACTGATGTGGGATGTCCTTCTGTATATGTGTTGCTTTTATTGGTTAATGAATAAAGCTATTTTGGCTTATGGCAGGGCAAAATATAGCCAGACTGGAAGAGGAGGGGCGGGGGCAGAGTCAGAGATGCCATGTAGCTGCCTAAAGAGAAAGACACCCAGAACTTTCACCAGTAAGCCACAGCCTCATGGTGATATACAGATTAATAGAAGTGGGTTAATCTAGGATGTAAGAGCTATGTAGAAATACACCTAAGTTGTTTGTCAAGCGGTGTTGTAATCAATATAGATTCTGTGTGATTATACAGGTCTGGTCAACCAAGAAAGTCAAGAGCAGCCTTCTTTTACAAAATGGTGCCCACCATATGGGGCATGGATCCATATAAGACCTAAAAATGATTTTTAAAAAAGGCAGGGGGGCTTCTGGACTCACAGAAATTGGAACCAAGCACAGCTTCTTGGTAGCCTCATTTTTTTTTCAAATAGGCTCTGTTTGCTGGAGATTCCTTTAAGAGAAATCTTCTTGACTCAGCATTAGCAACAAAAACTGCTTCTTTGAAAGACAGCTTCCTGTTTTGTGCTGACAGCACTAATAACTCTGGCTCTTTCAGGAGACCAAACATGTGAATGGGGTTTGTGGGCAGTGTGCTGGAAGCTACTAGGTGGTAGTATGGACCAACTGCTTCCCAAAATTGAGGTGGTGAGCACAGCTCCCACCAGGCAGGCCCAGAGCTGACAGTAAACTACCTCTCCCATTATAAAAGGCCAAGAGAGGTGAATCCAACATCCTGGGCTGATATGTGACCACACTGCTTACCATTTTAAAATGCTCCTCATCAGAAAAGAATTTTAGATACATAATAAGACAGATTCAGACATAAAAGACCTCTAAATGAGATACTGTGTTTAAAAATTGTACACAGGCTTGGGAGAGAGAATAAAAATAGTAGAGAGAGTAATAAAAAGGAGTAAATAATTTAAAAAATAAAACAAAGTATTTAAAGAGACAGTAAAAATAATATAAAAGAGTATAGACAGTCATAGATTAAAGGAGTAAGAAAAATTAGCCATGTAAAGTTGGAATATACACATAGGATCTGGATTATGTATATTATTGTGTTTTTAAGAATGTTTTGACTACAGAGAGGCATCTGATTCTGGGGGCTAGGTTAAACCAACATAAAGATATCCTGACTTCAAATTTTGAGTCTAAGGATATGTTGCTTAGAAAAGAGGTTTTGCTTTTATTTCAACAGAAGATGAGAGCCTGTAAATTTGAACCTGAAGGAACATTCCTTCCAGGCTAATGTGATTTGATGGAACAAGAATCCCCCACCCCAAAGGTCTCTGCAAACCCTAGAAATACTTTGTCCAACAAACAGCAGGAAGCAATTTGGAGAAAACTATACCCAAATTACTAAAATGATTGCTCATAAATGTTTGTTTTCATTTAAAAGGGGATATGATATATAGAGATGAATACTTCACATTGGTATGGACTTTGATCTATTGATACAAATTTAAGAATGATTTGTTACACTTTGTATATATATTTCTGCTCTTGTTTAAGGTATTGTGTTGGTGTAACTCATTTAAAAATGTAATGTGTAATTAATAATTACAGATTAATCATCATTTATAATGGTCAAACTTATTGTCGTGTTAGTTAGATTTTCTAGATATACAGAGATATATTTCAGTTAGATAGATAATCTTCAACACTTCAAGACCTACAGAATATGGCATTTAAAATGTTTTAAGAACTTAGACTTTTCTCAACAGTGAGACATGTCTGTTTCTGGCACTACCAATTACTCCAGAGAGATTGATAAGCATTGAAAAAATTCATTGTGAAATTTACCTAGAAACTGCTCTCGCCTGGACTGTTTCTTGATATGCTGTATGACCTGGACATGCAGAACTCACAGAAAGGTGACTGCTGAACTTTCCAAAAGATGGATGGCCCTTCAGGGTTCCTGTTTCAGAGAAGAAACTGACAGACATTCTGCAGTACACAGAAGAAAGCAAATGATGAACTTTGCCATTACAAGGCAGAACAGATCTTCAAATTTCCTGCTTCATAGAAAATTCTGCTGAATACTATGGGCCTGTAGGCTGAAGATGGATGCCCCAATGTTACAGAAGAACTTTGGGTGGTTATCCAGGCAGTGAGATCTCTGTCACTCTAGAACCTTAGAAGTTGTTTACAATGTACATCCTGTTTACTTAGGTATTATTATATCCTTCTGGGGTATTTGAAGAGTTGAAGACAGATAGTTATAGTTTTGCTTAGTTATGATAAAAGATAATTAGATTTAAAACTTTAGATTCACAAAGATAGAATAGATGATAGAATGTTTTCCTTAATTTGCCAAATGTAAATAAACTAAATATTGTAACTATAGTTCTTGCTTGATAACTGTTTGTATTTGTAACTTTAATACATTAAAGTTAAAATTTTCCTTTTTAATTAGACAGAAAAGGGAAGAAGATGTGAGATGTCCTTCAGTACACGTGTTGCTTTTTTTGGTTAAATGAATAAAGCCACTCTGGCCTATGGCAGGGCAGAATATAGCCAGACTGGAAGGGGGGGCAGAGTCAAAGAGATGCCAAGTAGCTGCCGAAGGAGAAAGACACTCAGAACCTTTACCAATAAGCCACAGCCTTGTGGTGATACACAGATTAATTGAAATGAGTTAATTTAAGATGTAAGAACCAGGTAGAAATACACCTAAGTTGTTGGCAAAGCAGTGTTGTAATTATTATAGTTTCTGTGTGATTATTTGGGTCTGGGTGGCTGGGATATGCAAGAACAGCCTCCTTTTATTTAAAAAAAGACAAAAAAAAACTGGTATTACTTCCAAATACTTAATCCCCAAGCTCCTAACTTCATCAACTATTAATTTACTAGACCAAGGTCTGTTTCTGCCATCATTGCCATACCACAGTCATGCCTGAGGTCCATGTAAAATAAGGAGAATGACTTACCCACCATGCTTCTCATTTTAACCCCTAGATATTAAACATAAATCTTCAAGGCCACTATGAAACTATTCCCTATAATTTCTACATTAGACACAGTCTTACGTCTTGTCTTAAAAGCAATAATCAAACAGGCATTCCATTCAAGCCTCACCTTTATCTTCCTTTCACTAGACCTCTGCAGAAATCTGTGCCTTTCATTTTCTTGGACCAATGGCCATTGTGACATGTGGCAGGGCTACGGGTGACTCAATTGCACAAAAACATCTCTGGATAACAACTTTTACTCCAAGGAGACTCCAAATGAAGGTTTGGAACGCTTAATAATTTGATGCTGTTCTTGAAGATCGGAGTTAGAACCCAACCCCAGGTCTGCTTAACTGCAAGTAATTCCATCTTCAGACTTCCTAAACATAGCTTGTGTGGCATGCCTAAGAAAGAACATCGGTTTATGAAAGTGCCAGACTTCTTCTTTCAGTTCTGATAGCTAGAGCACATCCGTCTCATCTCAGGATCTAATTTAGTCTCTCCATTTAAGGCTGGGGGTTGTGCTGAAGTACAAACACCCATGAAGTTTTCTTATTCATTACTTGCTCATGAGACTACCCAATGAATCCACATTCTGCATACCTACCACCTTAGAAGGCTTTTCACATTCTTTCTAGGTGTCACATGGAGGCTCTAAAATCCTGGGATTTATGTCATCACGAACCAGAAACTCATATCCTCGTAGTCTATAAAATTTAAAATCTTCTGGAGATTGTCTGAAAAATGTAGCAAAGTAGCTGCTACTGCCAGAGAAGATATGATGAGGTATTCCCTAATTAATGGAAAGGCTGCAGCAATAACCCACTTGATCAAGTCTTTGAAGATTGTTGCTGACACACCTACAATGACGCAATGGATACTCAAGGTTCAGTTTAGTGAAGGAAGTTGTCTTGAAGGGAGGTAGTTCTTTATCTTGTGGAGCCCTTCCTGAAGAGTGCACAGCTCTAAAACATTCGGCTCACTGCTTCTTCCCTATTCAGAGTCTTTCAAGAAAAAAAGAGAGAGAGAGAGAGAGAAGATATCTTTCAAATTTTTATGAGTTTGCTTGTCCTCTTTTCCCTCAGAAGCCACAGTTTATTAGTGGAGGGATCATTAATGTATTAGTGCCAAGAAATGTGTTTCTCGAGTTAGATAAAGGCTAACGTAGGGATAACCTGGTAAGAGACTAACTATAGGAAGTCAAAGGGCCCAACTGTAGAGACTGTGGCTCTGTGAAGGAAAACTCTCAAACGTTCTACAAACAGAGAAGAAAATGGAAAGGCTACCATTTTGTAGCTACTAATGAAATAATTAACTATGGCAGGAATTATCCATATCAATAGCCTTAGATGAAAGGTTGGTAGAGAGCTCAATGCTTCCATGGTGACAAACGCTGGTTGTGGGGTCCACTGTAAATTCCAGGGTTAAGGTCAAGCTGTTAATGCCTCACCTGCTTCTTAGAGTGCATTTTCCTGGAAGTGGTTTTGCCGAATGCTTACCCTGAATCTAATTAAGCATTTAGATCCAATTTTCAAGTCATACAGGAGTTAGAACTAGAAACCTAATACCATGAAAAGTATTCAAACAACTCAGAAAGAGGACCCTTCTGGGCTAATTAGACCCAGTTTCTCCAAAATCTTCAACAAGACGGTGTGATAAAAAAAATAATAATAAATTGGAGGGAAGCTGAACTATATTAAAAGATGCTTAAGAGACATAACAAGCAACTGCAACATGGGTTGGCCTCCAGTTTAGATGGGTCAACTGTAACACTTGGGTAATAAGGGCAATAACTTGTCATTTGATGGTTGGATGTCATTATTAACTATAAAAAGAATTAATAAAACTTTCATGGAAGAAGATGACTTTCACTCAATAGGGATTTGTGCTAAAGTATTCATGGATAAAATATTGTATCCATATTTTGCTTTAAACTTTAACACACAAAAGTATGTGAAACCAATACAAGAAAATACAATATTTGTGTCTACATGGCATGTCTGGGATGGTTCAAAAAAAAAACATTGCTTACTCCACTGTTTGACATTTGCCGTGACTGTTGTTAAAACTAAGGGCTGTGGGATGAATTGGAGGAGAGCATATGGACTCCAAGTAGGCTCTGTCCTATGCTTTGAAAGCCCAGCGATGCCATCAGTGGATCCTGGAGCAGTGGTGCCATGATACTTTACAAGTTTATTCTCCCTTATCTTACAAAGGAAATGTGTCCAGAGAGATGTGATCTTGCCCAAATCCCCCAGCTAGCAGGCAAGACACCCAGCATCTCGTTGGTGTGCCTGGCTCCTCCCCTCTATACCAGTCACTGTGTGGCCCTGCAATCGTTGAGCTTTTGGCCTAAAGGAAAATAGATGCAGAACTGAAGGACTTTCTATTGCTATCAGAAATCCCAGGTGAGTACCCTGGAATGCGCACTCCCAGCCTCGGTTATACTTGCTCACTAGAAGGAGGGCCGGCCAGATGCAAGCATTGCCAAGACTGCATGCAATAAGGTCAGTGAAATCGAGGAACAAATCAGAACATGTTACCGAGTGGGGAAGAGAAATCGAAACAATTTCTCTTGGATGTTGCTGTAGTTTGAATGTAAAGTATTCCTCTTCCGCTCATGTGGTTGAGCTGCTGAGGATGCTGCGTAGGGAGAGGGTGAGATCTTTGGGAGGTGGAGCCTTGCTGGAGGAAGTGAACCACACTGAGGGCAGACACTTGCTATTCATGCTCAACTTCCTAAGTCCGGATGAAATGTGACAAGCCAGCCTCCTGCAACGGCGAGTATGGTTCTCTGCCTGCTGCTATGACTTTCCCACCACGAGGGACGGTGTCCCTCAGGAACCGTGAGCCAGAATTACCTTTTTCTTCCTTACATTGCCTTTGTCATAGTCATAGAATTTTATCATAGCAAGGGAGTGGTAATTAATACGGAAGTTTTTATCCTCGTGACAGAATGGCACAGACAGACTTTGGGGCTCAGGCCAGCCCTGCAGGACTGTCCTATCCCTTAACCGGATACCAACTTCTTTGTGTATAAAATAAAAACAGTAATACAAGAGCTCCTAAAGGAAGAAACTTCCTGATATAAAAGACATTTCCCAAACTTAGCAGATGTTTAAAAGCCTCTGCTTTACCCCTTTGCCTTCCCCCCCCCCAAATGATACTGATCTGCCGCCATCAAAAACCACAGACCACGGCCTTATCGGCAGGAGGGCCATTTAATAACTCCTGTTCTTAGGCCAGAACAATTTGTGTAGGTCTCCTTGCATTTTCTTTGCCTAGAGAAACATTTGCTTATCAAAATATGTACTTCATATTAGCTCAGGAAACCGAAAGGGGGGGGGGGGTCTTCATTCTGTTGCAGCAATAAAGGTTTCCTTCTCGAGTGATAATCAAGTCTGCATAATTAAAACCGCTCCGTCGGCTGAACTCATTTCCAGGCTGGCGCTTTCTTCCTGTAGCAACACTTACACACAAAGTTTCTGCTGTGAATGAATTTAACCGTGAGTCTAATTACAATTTTAATGAATATCTCCAGCCCCGCATGTAAAGGTGCACTCTCAGGCTTGGTTCTCCGTCAGGGTGTTTTCGGGTCTTTTCATTTTCAATATAAAGGAATGTGTTCAGCGAAATGATTGTGCAGAAAAGAAATATTCTTTTGGGCTCTGTTTGGTTCTGTTCTGATGATCAAGGGAGAAAAAAATGGCAAATGCCTGTTCTATTAAAAGCCTGGGGGTGTGGGGACATTTCACCTTTAATGATTCTCAAACCTTAAAGATGGCTGACACTTTGACATGCTTGTATAATCTGTCTGATTTGGTGTGAATACTTCCAAATTCTGAAATCCAACATTTTATAAAATGAGTTAAAAGACGACGAAATGTAAAATTTCCTTCTTTAAAAACATTTTAAAGAAGGAAGCAGATTTAGAAGTCACCTAATGTATCGCCCAAGGTCAAGGGTGGCCTAAGCTCTTCAGAATAGCCCACTCCCCGAAATGAATGACTGCGTTGGGAAGCTGAAATCAACATTAGAAGGGAGTGGGGGAATTTGCGAAAGATGGTTTCTTCAAACAGCACATAATGATGCTACACAGCAGGTTTGTTATTGTTTGACAGAATCTCACATAGCTCGGTTTGGTGCACCTCGTGACTGAGTCTGATCTTGAGCTCCTAATCTCCTGCCTCTATCTGCTCAGTGCTAAGATTATGCCTGGCTCTGTCCCACTTTGCCCTTCGTTATTACATGTGTATAAACAGAGCTGCCAATGTCTTCCCATCACCCTCTAAGAGCCACTGTGAGAAAGAAACCAAGAGGGTGAGTTCTCTCCCATTGCAATGCATGTGAGTTTCCTCCATCCCTTTCTTCGCAGTCTGTCCCCATGTCTTCTGCAGGCTCATGGGCAACTTGTCTCACCAACTCAATGGGCCAGAACTGACCAGAAAAGATAATACCCCAATACTATGACAACAGAAAAGAGAGATGCTATATGAAGTCATATAGGTGGGACTTACAAACAGAAGAACTTCTAATGGAGGGAGCTATAATGCAAAGTATAGGACTAATAACATTTGTATTTGAAAAGTAGAAGAAATGGAATCCAGTTGGTTCATCAGGATATCTCATGGCGGGCTTGTTTTTCTGCTCATGTTGTTTGCCTTAATGTTGCATAAACATAATTATTGGCAGGGAGAGTTTTTATAGTATGCATTTTAATGAACAAACAGCATAGACCAGTAAAACAACATGAAACCATTTTGATACATATTATCTGTATATTCATATTATAAATGGATATGTACTTGTATATGTTGCCTGTGTTTATATATAAAATATGAAATAAAATTTAATAACATTCAACTTCAGGCTGTGATATCATAATAATATTTCCAAAAATACTTATTGACTTAAAAATAAGAAAATATCTCATATTTTTTAATTTGCCTTAAAGGGACATATTGCATTTACACAATAAAATAAAAGTTAAAGTGAAGAAAAACATTACATTCCTAATCTTCAAACACAAGATAACTTGTTTTTCCTGTTGTCTATGCTCAGAATGGTGTTTTCCAGTTCCCTTATAAGAATTACTTCCTTAAGAAAGTATAGTTTCGTTGGATAAAGTTTGGTATATACACACAATGGACTTTAGTGCAGACATAAGAAAGAACGGTGCTATCTGCAGGTGAATGGGTACAACTGGAGAGGGTTATATTAAATGAACTAAGCCAGGCTCAAAAAGACAGCTATTGTTTTCTCTACTGTGTACTCCTAGATTTTCTATGTGTATGTAGCACCACATGTATCCATGTGACATGAAGCACCAGTTAAAATGTCTAAGGCAGAGAGGGAATGAGTGGGGATAAGGAGGGGCAAGGAAAGGGAGGGCTGGCGCGTATGTTCAGTGTAAACTTGCACAAATACTCAACTGAAAACAGAGAGAAATCTTTGAGCTGTCGCTCAAGCTTCCACGCTATAGTTTGAGAAACAAAATTCTATGTCCATCTTCAACAATAAAAACCAGAAACAGGGACAGGAAACATATACACTTTCCCAAAGAACTCAACATAGTAGAGTGAGATGATGCAGGTTCACAATCCCAGCCACTCAGGAGGTCTAGAGGATGTGTCAGGTTCAAGGGTGCTGGTCTACAGAGTGAGTTCAAGGGTAGCCTGGAAAGCTTAAGGGAGACCTTGTCTCACGGAAAAGAGCTGAAAAGATGATTATGGGTAAAAATCAGTGGTAGAGAAGTTGCTGGATATGTGTGAGAGGCCCTCAGTTCTACTCCTAGAATACATAGGTGCACACATACACACATACAGAGACTTAACAGCTCGTTGAATCTGTTTACTGTTCTCTCAAAACCATCCAGGAAGATGCTAGCAAGTAGTCTGAGGATGGGATTGTGTCTCTTTTAAGAATGAAAATGAGGTCAACAAAATGGGGGGAGGGATGAAGTTAAGCCTTTTAAATTTAGGAAGACTAAGGAAAGAAAGTAATAAAAAGAAAAAACAAAACAACCACCAAAAAAAAAAAAACCGTCAACATGTGGAATTATTGGGTTCTCACATAAGGCTTCGGAAACAGGTGGGACTGAAAAATACACATCCAGAAAAAGTGCTAAGCATTATAAGATGTACAAATTGCACACTAGTTGACTAATCTCAATTTCCAAGATCTCTCTTCACCTTATCTCTCTGTGTATGTGTGTATACATGTGATTTTATTCAAATTAGAAACTTGAACAATGTTTTAGAAAGTCTCATCTTGAAGAAGTGGTCACTACTCCCAACACTATGTATTCATAGACTCTCTTAGTTCTTAGCATTGATAATGTTGAGACCGCATGGCTACAGGCAATAAAATATCCCCAATCATACAATGAAGCTTTTGCATTGAAGAATACATCCCTCTATATTATCTTTTAAAGCAACTCTTGTTTTACTGAAATAAGTGGATTGTTCCAATGCAGGCAAGGTTGCGATGTTCAGTCAAAAAGATGGCGTGTGTGAAAGTGCCTGTCAGTAACAACCCTTTAAAAAAAAATCTTTAAATGTTTGACACTGCTCTGTGAATTACTAACTATTCTTGGGACGGGAAGGGGGCATCTGCAGTCTAACAATTGGGAAACAATTTACAGACAAATTTCTCTGTAGGCTATTCACACTGAAAATCAGAGTAGCTATTTCATGTTGTCAGAGCTGTGCCATACAAGGTGGTATTTCTATAAACACACACAGAGAGATGTGATATATATGGACAGTGCAAGAAGCCTAGTGATTCATTTCAGCTGTGGCTACAATGAGCTAAGAGTGTTCGCAGACAAAGTATACAAGCAGATGACTCAGGAGGGTCACATGGCACAGATTCACAGATCTGGAAGAAGTGCCTAAAATACTTACCTGAACCACTGCCACTATTTTTATAAGTCAAATATTAGGAGAGTCCCCATCCACCTTCTGCTTCAAGACTCCATTCTTCCTAGTCTTTTTATATGGGTTGAATCATGTTGGGAGGAAAATTCCAACCAAATGAAATAAAGTTTTTGCCAATAGCCAGCATCAACCTCAGATCCACATCCAGGAAAATTATACAACTTAAAATGCAGTCAGGGTAATGCTTCAGAAAGTGATAATGAGATTCCTTCAAGCTGGACCCGTTTCCCAGTTCTTAAGGACAGCTGCTTTACCAGGTGGCGTGATGTTGGATCACACAGGGGTCCATGAAAACTGTGCACACAAAAACAGACATCATAAAGAATAAGGTTGGGTGCTGGGAAAGTGGGGTTCAGTACTCTTTCCTCATTAGAAGCTGGGTGACCTTGAATGAGTAAATTAACCTCACCAAGTAAGCTTGAACCATACTTGAAACTGGGAAAATGAGGCCAAATTTATTTTGATGCAAGATGCATCAAAAAATATAAGCTAGTGTTAGTATTTTTAACTGACACTATCCCCAGAAAATTCCTAAAGATTCTGGGAACATCAACAGTGGTTTTTTTAGCCCATCCTAAGCAATCTGAGACACATGCTAGAAAAATATTTTGAAAGTTTAAAAGATCAAATCAATTATATTCATGACAAATGTGTGCATCTTGGTGGAAAAATCATCATTGACGAAGTATTTACCATGGCCCTCATCCTGTACTCAGGCTTCAGCTGCCTTTTAACTCAGTGTGACTGGGGGAGCTGCCAGCCCCTTTTTCAGAAGGGAAAAGCCATCAGATTGAGAGCAACGAATGCACGTCTTGTTGCATACCCTTTTCTGCTGTGGAAGCGCCAAGTCCTACCAATGAGGTCTGAATGTCGAAACTAACTTCCCTGACATGAGGATGGAGCAGGAGAGACGCAAAGGTGAAAACACCCAGAAGCCCCAGCCCAGAGGAATGCTGACGCAAAGCAAATGGCCATCACTGACCATTTACAGTGATTAATTAAAGTGGATAATGATTAAGAAAGATACAAATAAGCTTTAATAGTTTTTCTTTAAAATATGTCAATATTAATTCATCCCATAGAGCTAGTCATTTAAAAGACGCTTGGGAAAAAGCAATACATTTCTCAGAGAATTCTATTACAGCACACCTACTTCCTCTGAGTCATCACAGAGATGGCTACCAGTTCAATAAAAGAAAACTCTTCCCAGGGCAGTTGGACTTCTGAAATGAGACATAGGCTCTAGACAACATCATAATGCTCCTTCTGCATTATTAGTTTACTCATTTATTTCTGCCATGGTCTGAATGGCTTCTTTCTTGACGCTAGGCACATGCTGCAGTAAATAGGACCAGTTAGGACACTTTTATATCATCTTTCTGTAAATCATCAAAGACTCCAATTTGGGATCTGTTACTAAACCACGTTGTTAATTGCAGTCTCATAGTTCAGATATCTCTCGGCAATGTCAAGCATAGGCAACAGTGTCCCTTCCCTAAGACAGTTAAATTGAAACTAGAAATTTTACTCCACACAAAATGTGACATAAGAAAGAAAAAAGCCCACTAATGTTAATGATTGCTAATGAGTTCAAGGAACTTCCATGTTCTCTTTTTTTCTAGAATAAAATTCTTAACTTATTTTTAAGCTATATTATAGCTTCTCAATCCATAACTTGGAACAAGGAAGTTGCATTCTGTTATAAAAACCTGGCATTTATTTAAATAAGTTTCTTACATTATTCATAATCCAAACCTGAGAAAGCATTATTTTAGATGAAAAGCCCTCAAAGGTTCTTTTTCTTTGGCCAGAAATCAAGGCAAAGAAAATTTTTTACCTCTGCTAGAAATTTCAGGTCACATACTCATACATGCTCACATATATAGATAATGACATAATCTTCATGAGATGCCCTGTAACATGGAATGCACACCAATAGCTTTCTATTCTGTTTTATTCTTCTCATTTCACTTTTAAACTCCCCTTTTCCAATCCAAGAAATTTGCTCCATGGCTCACCAAGAGCCAAACTCCACGATTTGAGAACCCTGACAAAGAGAGCACGAGTCTCGCAGATGTCTATTTCCTCCAAGTTTATCTTTAGAGAATGGTCGGTTCACGGTGGGGGGAGCGGGAGGGAGATTTATCAATTTATAGATTAACACAGAATCTATGCATTCTTGTATTTGTGAAATGCACATATATTGTAAAAATAAACAATTTATCTTTATTTAATCTTGAACACTCACCAACCATTATAATAAGTCAAAATTTGGAATTCCACCTGCGTGGCTATCAGCAGCATCTGAGGATGTCTGCTTGGATGCTGTAAATTCTGACAAATCTTAGTGTGATTTTTCAGCATGTTTTTCTAGAAAATGTCTATTGTACTCGAGAGCTATTCTCCAATCATAATTACTCTATTGATATATGGCTTTTAACATCTCTGTAAAATTTTAAATGCCATATTTTTCAATCAATAATTTCTGCCTTCCAAGGCCCAATACCTGGGTACCATGACTTTTTTGCTATTCAAACTTCATCAGGTTCTGCAAAGCTTTCAGAGCTGCCAATGATTTGACAAAAGCTCAAGTCCTACACACACACACACACACACACACACACACCTTCTTAGTTAGGGTTTCTATTGCTGCAAAAGCATCATGACCAAAAAGCAAGTTGGGGAGGAAGGGATTTATTTGGATTCAGGACAGGAACTCAAACAGTACAGAATCCTGGAGAAAGAAGCTGATGCAGAAGCCATGAAGGGACTTACAGGGTTTATATTGGCTTACATGGCTTGCTCAACCTGATTTCCTATAGAACCCAGAACCACCAGCCCAGGGATGGTACCACCCATTCTGGACTGGGCCCTCCCCCATTGATCACTAATTCAAACACTGCCTAATAGTTGGATCTCATGGAAGCAGTTTCTCACTACCAGTCAATTCAATTACCTCTCTCTCTCTCTCTCTCTCTCTCTCTCTCTCTCTCTCTCTCTCTCTCTCTCTCTCTCTCTCTGTGTGTGTGTGTGTGTGTGTGTGTGTGTGTGTGTGCGCGCGCGCGTGTGTGTGTATGTGTGTGTATGCATGTATGTGTATTTGTTTGTGACATACCTGTAACTAATATCCACAAAGGCTAGAAAAAGATATCAGATCCCCTGGAGCAAGAGTTATGGGCAGTTGTGAGCCATCCAATGTAGGTGCTTGGAACTAAACTGTGAGCCTCTGAAAGAGCAGCAAATGCTTCTAACGGATGAACCTTCTCTCCAGCTCTATCACTGACTTTTGATAAGCACATTCTTCCAGTAGAAACATACAACATCAAGGCAACTGGCTCCATAGAATAAATGAAGAACAATGGGCAACCCAAAGGTAGGAAAACGTGTGTAAAATAGCTTCTACTAGCATATCATGGAAGTTGTAGAAAAAACCCCATGGGTAATGGCTGACAGGATCATAGCCTACAGCCTCTAGAGAGCAGAATCCAAACCAGTAATTACAGTGATGTCTCTCTATTCAGGAGGGGCAAACCCTGGGTTCTGAAGACTATGGGCAAGAGAAGAGGAAGAAAGTGAAGATGCTGAGCATTCGCTGTGTATCTTTGACGATTTCATGATCAACAGCAGAGAGGAGACAGGCAGTTCAAGACGCATACCCACTCATGGTCCAGGAATCCTCTGCAAAGCTTGCCAAGAGAAGCTCCTGCCCATTACGACACAAAAGGGAGCTAAAGCAGCTGAAGATGGGATCCCATCCTTCTTCCTCCTCTCCCGAGGCAGACTGGTAAAGAATCTCCTCGCAGTAGGTCCACCATCCCACACTTCAGGCTCCTCCTTCTAGACACTCACCACCACATAGGATCCAGATCTCAGTATTTATAGTAGAACTTTAAGCTTGGTCTTAAAAGGCTGGAATAGCAGGGGCTTAGTTTATAAGAGATGAGGGCAGAAATGGTTAAGGCTCCAGTTTGGACACCAACAGGCTCATGGAATTAATTCACAAGGATGTCGGGAATGATGGTATTGGGGTGTACAGAAGGTGTACAGCAGCCTTTAAAAGGAGACGATAGCTGAGAAGATCTGAGAACATGAGCAAGGTTGATACCCAACACCAAAACCTGAGAAACTGATTCGATTTAGATATTGAGTATCCACTGAAGTGTCACAGGCTTGGTCTCCAGGGTAACATAATCGGGAGGTGTTGGAATCTCTAAAAGATAAGGAATAATGAGAGATCTTTAGATCACTGGGAACACGCCCTTGGAGGGCACTGTGGGAGCTGTGGCTTCCTCCTGATCCTCTTTTGTTCCTTGGCCATGAGATGAACAATTTTCTATACCACATGCTCCTCATCATTGCTGGAGGACCTCCTGACCGGAGGCCCAAACAGTGAATCCATCCAGTCTTGGACTATGTCTTAGTTATTTTTTTTTAATTTATTTATTTATTAAAGATTTCTGTCTCTTCCCCGCCACCGCCTCCCATTTCCCTCCCCCTCCCCCAATTAAGTCTCCCCCCAGCCCGAAAAGCAATCAGGGTTCCCTGTCCTGTGGGAAGTCCAAGGAACCCCCACCTCCATCCAGGTCTAGTAAGTTGAGCATCCAAACTGCCTAGGCTCCCACAAAGCCAGTGTGTGCAGTAGGATCAGAAACCCATTGCCATTGTTCTTGAGTTCTCAGTAGTCCTCATTGTCCGCTATGTTCAGAGAGTCCGGTTTTATCCCAGGCTTTTCCAGACCCAGGCCAGCTGGCCTTGGTGAGTTCCCGATAGAACATCCCCATTGTCTCAGTGTGGTGTCTTAGTTATTTTCTATTGTTATGAAGAGACACCATGACCAAAGTATTACAAAAGAAAAAGTTTGAGTTGGGTTTACTTACAGTTTGAGAGGGCTAGACCATTATGGCAGGGAGCATGGCTATAAGCCAGCAGTCAGGGTGTTAGAGCAGTAGCTAAGAGCTTACAACCTTATCCACATTTTGAGGCAAAGACAGAGAGAGTGGGAAAGTGAGACAGAGATAAACAGTAAAACGGCCTGAGCTTTTGAAAACCCAAAGCCCACCCCCAGTAATCCACCTCCTCCAACAAGGGCATTCCTCCTAATCCTCCACAAAACAGTTCCAGCTACTGGAGACGAAGTCACACATATGAGCTAATGGAGGCCATTCTCATTCAAACCACCACCAGACTAGAAACACCAAAACTACAAGTCAAATAAATGAATCATCTTTAGAATCTGATAGTTTCAGGCATGTCGTAATAGTGAAGAAAAGATGAGTATCACAGAAAGCTCTGCTTTGGAAATGACAGAAGTGTGAAATAGGAGTTCCAAGAAGAAAGAACAGTGCATTTGGGATACTAGCTGGGGTATTTATACTGCTATCTATGCAGTCCTGTGAATGAAGAACCTTTTACAAACCCAAGACACAGTGGCAAACCACATTCAGCCAACGAGTGAGTTGAAATCTTGGTATATAAGTAGGATGGAATTGTTCCTGTGCTCCAAGAGAAAACTATCATTTACAACACTGATGAAACCTGAGGGCACTTTGTTAAGTGAAAGAATCCAAATTTGAAATACCTATTACCTGACTCCACTTCTGTAAGGAAGTCAAATAGTCAAACACATAGAAGAAGAGCGTGCAATGGTGAGTCCAGGGCCTAGGATGAGTGCTGTCTCAGTTCTGTAAGAGAAATTAGAATCTACTGCACACAATAGCGCTGCTAGGAGGCCATTTTCTGTAGCTAATGACACAATGCCACAGGCTTCCTATGTTATAAAATGAAATACTTTTAAGTTTTGCTCATGGTTCAGTTGAAAGTTTGAGGGCATATCTGGTGATAACATTCCTACAGAGGGTGCAGGGACTATACACAGCACCACATGATACACATGATGAATGCTAAGAAGCATATATGTGCTCTGTTCTTGTCTTCATGTGGAGTCACAAGCATTCATTCACAGAGGATTCCACCGTGAGAGTCTCATCTAATCCTAATGACGTAGCAAAGCCTTTAGAGACTGTAAATGACTCGATTTTCACCCTTTTGATACCCCAAATGAAGACGGCATTTCAGCAAGAGTTTCAGAGGTGGGGAACTATGTGAAACTACAGCAATAGTTAATGTTATATTTTGCACCTTGTAAGATATTAAGAGGGTAGAACTCATGCTAACTGCTCTGACTAGAAACATATAAAGTATATAGAGCACAAAGGATACTGGGAGGTGATGGATATATTTGGTACCTTGACTGTGGTAATGGAATCACAAGTATGTGCCGATGTCCAAACTCTTCAAAATATATAGATTTTATATATACGAAATCATCTCTAACAGTATATTCCAACAAAAGCTTTGAAAAGACTCAGTGAGAAGCAGTGGGAAGAGTAACATGTAGTGGCATATGAGAGATAGTGGAGTATGGCAGGGAGAAAACTCACCACATTTGTTGAGGTCATCTCTACTCACAAATGGCTTAAAGAGCTTACAGAAGCTAAAGCCTCTACATTATATTTTTATATACAACGCCAGATTAACACCACAAGTACCCTAATTCTTGATAACCAGCTCGTGTGCTATGTGCCCACCAGGGACTATCCCCCTAACCAGTGAGGGGCTTATGGGAAAGATAGGATCCAGACAAGGCTTAGAGAAAACACAGGTGATCATCTCTCTCAAGTAATGGAGCTTCCATATTCCACAGAATTAATGTTGACAGAAATCACAAGGTTTAGGGAAAAGCCAGAACTAGAGTATATGTGGTTTCTTCCAGCCATTTCAAAGCTTGCAATTTCTTTGCCATTGGTATCCTACCATGGAGAATTCATTTCATGCCTGTCTACTCTGGTAAAAACCTTGGAATGAATTGAAATGTTACAAGAAAAAAAAACGTGAAAATTAAGAATGCCAAGAGTTATTTGAGGCAGCTAATTAAGAATCATCATTGCCGCCGTTTTGCACACATTTCTGAGTCTCTTTACCTGTAAACTTAGTTTCTGAAGTTGCATCTGACAAAGGCATTACGAGAAGCCCCTTTGCCTGTTGCCAAGGAGAAGGTCTCCTCTCTTTACACAGAAGAGCTGCAGAAAAATATTCACTTACAAGTGATCTTTTTGGTACTGGAATTATTTTGATCACACAGAAAACCTCTGAGCTAAGTTAGTGCTGTTAATTATAGTGCTAGATGCAAATAATGAGGAAATGAAAGAAACAGACCTGTCCCCCCCCCATTGATTAGCGCTATATGTAGATCAAAGTCCAAATTACCTAGCCTTGCTAACAGTGGCTGTGATGGCTAGGACTGACAGTTTCACAGGCTCTGGAAACACTGAAGAGACAACTCTTTTGGTGTGTCTCTGATGGATTTTCTAGGTTAGGTCAACTGAACTGAGAAAACCCACCCTAAACATGGGTGGCAAGATGCCATAGACTGCAATCCTGAACTGCTTAAAAAGAGAAATCTGCCTGAGCACACTTGTCTGTCTCTGCTTGCTAGCTGCTGAAGGAATGTGGCCTGCTGCATCAACGTCCTGCTGCCGTGACTGCCCCATCATGAGGGGCTGTTGCCACAAACTGAGAGCCAAAACAACCTTTTTCCTCCTTCAGTTGCTTTTGACTTCATTTTTGTCACAATGAGATAAGTAACTATTACAACACTCTCCCTCTCTGGCCTCTGTTTAGGTGCCCATCACCCTACCCCCGCCCCCATCCCTGGACTCTTCCTTAATTATGTCATGATGTTTCCATCCCAGAGTGGACACAGCTTGCCACCCTCTTTCCCAGGAGCACTTCACACACCCTGGCTCCTTTGTGACATTCTTCTATCAGCTGGAAAGCCGCTTCTTCAACAAGCCTTTCCCGACCCATGTGTATTAAATAAATTTCTGAATGCTACCAAGCAAATATCAGTTCTACAATGGCAGTCACCCTGTGTTCTGCCTTACCAGAATATTTCTCAATTCCAGAATATTGTTTAGCAGACAATAAACACAAAACAGACTCTTTGAATGGTTCCATACAAAAATCTACCTAAATGCACACTTGTTGTGAAATGATACCCTGTATGGTAGTCTTGTGTTGAATTTGACAAACAAGAGAATCCATCAGCTAAACTCTGACACCAGTGGCTATAATCTTTGAAAGCAGGCACTGATTTCATCAATGTCCCTCGAATGACAGCAATAAGCTTTTACAGGAACTCAAAAGCATGAAGCTCTCTTCTCTCCAAAGTTCTTTTTCTCTGTTGTTTCTGATTCCATGGTAACATATCACATGCCCCGTTCTCTAAGGCAGAACTCCAAGTATCCTTGTATCTTTACTCCTTTATAACTCACTTCCACATCCAATAGCCAGTTCCCAAAGACCACAAAACTCCATGTCTCCCCTCTATCTCCACAGCCGCCGGTTTAACTAAATTGTGTTAGATAAGCTCTAATGCCATTACCAACTGCATTGCTAAATGACATTTTGACGTATTTTTCAGGACTCTGCATCAATGCACAGCTATCAGAAAAGGATCAAGTTCATGGTTATTTCGTAGGGTCTTCACACAGAGAACAACTCTTCTTTCTTACACTTTCGTAAGGTTACATCTGAGATGCAAGATAGTGAAGAGGCAGCTTAAGCCATTTCTTTACATGGCCATTGCTTAGCAGTGAAAGAAGAGCTAGCATACAACTCGGTGTTTTAGCTTGGTACCCAGCCAGCTGTACGGAGTCCAGCCTTGTAAAATCCATCAATATATAAAATAAACAAAATAAAGACAGTCCAACATCTTTTATGATTCTGGGACGTTAGCCATGGGGGACTTCTTGCTTTTAAACACATATCGTAATTGCTGAGATGATGTTAAGGAAATTTTATAGACAACATGTGAAACCTGCCTTTGTCCTTCAATCAAAGATGACCATCCTTCCTCCTAATTCCCAAAGCACCTTATGGAGTCCATTTGTTCTCCTACTTTCCACATATGTTCTTTTTTATCTTATTATATCTCCCCTACTCACTTATAAGCTTATTGAGGACTCAACCAAGGTGCACTAGAGAGTCTTAATTCACTGGGTCATATACACAATTTGTCATTTCTTTCTTTCCAGCTGCTGCTCTTGACCATATTCTGCTAAGTTCCTCTCTTGCAGCTCAATGGAACCACAGAATACATAACTTCATGATTACTTCCAGGGGTTAGAAAGACTCTGTACTTACTGCTTCTTTTTTATCTCTGATACTCATGCCTCTGTCTTATCCACACGCACAACTAAAGAAGGTGAATACAGAAATGGTTGTCCAAATGAACACAACAGAGACAAGGATGCTACTGTTGTAGTATGGCTGCTTGTTTCCCAGCCACCCAGCAGCTCAGATCCAACATAATCACCCAGAAACTACATTATTTAAATCACTGCTTGGCCCATTAGCGCTAGCGTCTTACTGGCTAACACTTATATCTTAATTTAACCCATTTCTAGTAATCTGTGTTAAGTCTGTGGCTTACCTGGTAAAGTTCCCGAGTCTATCCAGCGGGCTACACGGTTTCTCTCTGACTTCACTTCCTTTCTCCAGTATTCACTTTGGATTCCCCCCACCACCTAGCTAAGTTCTGCCTTGCTATAGGTCCAAGGCAGTTTCTTTATTAATCAATGGTAATCACAGCATACAGAGGGGAGTCCCACATCATGCAATTGACACCATGCTAATGTTTCAGGAATTGAGAAAACCTGGATGGAAAGGCACTTGGCCTAATATTTCACTTCCTTCTTCTCCTCACTCCATAAAGACTCTTAGCTTCTCTAACACTGGAAAGAGAGAGAAGGGACGAGGAGCATGGAATGACCTGAGGTAGTCCCAACCATATACATGCAATGGAATTTCTCTTAGTGTTGGCTGCCTATAGACCACAGATATCCTCCCTTATAAGTGAGTGCCAAGATGTAACTCTCCTAAGTGGCTTCCTTTATATCCCCTGTACAGGTTCCTTCCATGGAATAAAGTATTTGCTGAGCAAGCCTCAGGGTTGATTTCAGATCCCTAGAGCTCACATAAAATCCAGATACAGTAGCATATAAGCATGTAATCCCAGGAGATAAGGGGAGGAAACAGGAGAGAGGACACTTCTGCCTGATGTAAGCAGCAGTAAATGAGGGAGAGTCCATCTCAAAGAGATGGAAGGTAAGGATCAACACAGAGGATTAATCTACACCCTTGTCATGATATACACATGCCTATATTTGTACACAGACAAATATATCACACACATACATCTAGAAAAGATGAATAAAGAACTTGTTTTGTGAATACACACAAAATGGACAGCTCCTGGGGAATGACAACCGTAGCTACCCTCTAACCATGCATATGTTCACGTATGTATGTACGTGTGCCTGTACATACAAGGAGGCAGGGAGAGAGGGGAGTTGTGAAATATTACTTTAACTATGTAAAGATTGTTACATTTGTTTATGTTGTGGAACTTTACTTTGGATTGGGCAAAGATGTGTTCCATTTGGTTATGCTGCCCTTGTTTAACTATGTAAAGATGTGTTAAATTTGTTTCACCTTGTCTGCCTAAAGGACCTGATTAATCTAAAAAACAGATAAACAGCCAATAGAGGGCAGTAGAAGGATAGGCAGGGCTGGTGGGCAAAGAGGATAAGTAGAGGAGGAGTCTAGGATTGAGGAAGAGAGAATAAGAGAGAAAGAGGAGATGCCCGAGGCCAGCCAGCCAGGCAACCACCAGCTGTAGTGGGAGCTGTGGGGCTGCATTCTGCCACTCAGCTCCCGCCACCTGGCTAGCTTATGCCCAAAATAATTACACGGAAACTGTATTCTTTTAAACACTGCTTGGCCCATTAGCTTTAGCCCTTACTGGCTAATTCTGATATCCCGATCAGCCCATCTCTAATAAACTGTAGCACCGCTCTTACCGGGAAAGATTCTAGTCTATGTCCATCCTGGGTTGGAGCTTCATCACGTGTGCCTCAGAGAGCAGAGCTCTCACGTCCGCCCTGGAGACGGGAGCATGGTGTCTCTCTGAGGCATCTGCCCCCGAGAGGAGAGCTGTGGAGTCTCTGAGCTCACTTCCTCTTCCTCCCAGCATTCTGTTCTGTTTACTCCACCCACCTATGTTCTAAGCTATGAGCCCAAGCAGTTTGTTTATTACTTAGCCAATAAAATCAACAGATTGATGTATGACACTCCTACATCAACCAGCCAGATATGGAGGAAGCAAGAAAAGTAGGACACATAAAATGAAAGAAAGGTAAAAATTCCTAAGGTAAAATATAGATGATGAGAAACAGATTAAAATAAGTATAAGAGCCTGTGGGAAGAACTAAGGTGAAGCATTCAAAGCTCATAAGTCTCCATGTCATGATTTGGGGGCTGGTGGTCCAAGAAAGCCTGCTACATTGAATTTTTTTAATTAAGCAGAATGTATTCACGTCTCAAATTGTTGTCTAGAAGTATGAATATTGCTATCTTCCATCATTGCTGCAATCACCTAGAACAACCAGGATGATCAGATAATTGCATTGTGCCCAGAAACGCAAGACAACCGGGTATTTATAGGCATTTTTACTTGTATATAGCATCTCTTCTTTGTCCTCTACCAGTCATACTGCCTCTGTGCTTTCTCTCCAAAGGGGTTCTCTACCACTCTATAACAATTCACCACAAGTTGCTCTATAAACTGCTACCTTCCCACCTTCCTTGGAGCACCAACTATTTATACCTTCATCTCCTGGAAAGCAACTTACAAGGCCACTAATAAAGTTGTCTTTTTGAGTTTGACTTGATCTACACCAGTGAAGTACAGAGGGTCCCCTACTTCAAAATCTCTACGTCCAGCCAACCTGAATTTTCAAATCACATGCTGACACTATAAACTGCCTTTCATACACCCAAGAAATACTTTCTTGTGTGAGTTGAAAGATGAGCATTTTGAGTTGTTTAATAGTAGCACTCTTCAAGTTTCTTTCGGGAAAATATTACCATCCTGTGCTGTAAAATAGTACTCAATGCATGCACGTGAATATAGCATCACAAAGATCCTTCAGCTGGGTTTGGATGCGCACAGAGTTACCTCTGAGACATCATGGCCTTCTCTCCACTTAATCAAGGTTATGTATGTTTTGTAAACTGGATCCTGTGTTGATTACATGCAAAGACAGTTATACTGTCTAGGTTTTCTTCAAAAACCAGTTTTGAAACATTTGTGCTTTTAAAATAAAAACAAAGAGGAGTTAGACAAAATAAAAATCATCAGATAAATGGTAGGCGGCCAAGTATAAACATTTCAGTCACAATTAAGATGGGAGCATTTCACCACACCCAAAGCAGAACAATTTCATTTTGATTTGTTACTTAGTAAGCTTAGTATGGGTCAATCAGACACAGGATTAATTGTGAAGGAAAAACAGCTATAAGGTAAACATGTACAAACTATTATTAATAATACATGGTCGAAGACTGTGACTTAAAGCAGAGATGTAATTATAAGGATCTTGTCATGTTGTGAGCTCTCTGGAATGTAGCCCTCATCATCCCATGAGTATCTATTATATATTTTACATATTTTAAATTAGCATATGATTGCCTGGGGGAGAATGTTTGTACATAAACAAGAATGCAAATGCCCCAAACTGAAAGACTTTCCATTTACAATGGTCAGCTCAGAAAACATATATACAGGTGGCATCATATGGGCTAAAAGGTTATAGTTAGGAATATATATGTATGTACATAATACATATGCAGATATACTCCTGCAATAACAATTAATATGAAAGGCACATAAATTTGAAGGAGAGAGGGGTGAGGCATATGGGAGGGTTTAGAAGAAGGGAAGGAAAGGGGAAACTATTATGATTAATTTATGATCTCAAAAATAAAATGAAGAAAAAAGTAAGTAAAAGGGTAAAAGGAAACAAACATCATGAACTAATGACTGCCCACAGATGTTGCACCTCAGATGCGGCATTCTCAGTATCCACAATGTATAATACCCAAAGCCTTTATCTCAGATTCACTGTGTTGTTCTCTGTCTGTCTTATCTAGATCCAGTTTCATTCTGAATCTGCTTTATTTGTTTCTAATTCTAGCTCCAGCTTTCACTAGGGATTCTAATCATTTTGCTCACATTGTAACAAATGAAGATGCAATCTGTGCATTTGAAATAACACCTGATAGTGGCTCTAAAAGGAAAGCTGGCAAGGCTGAGAAGAAAAAGTGCCCAGATGGATACATCTCTTGCTTTCTAGGGAAATGGTTCCAGGACACCCTGCAGACATCAGGACTTGAAGATCCAAATCCAACATATAGAATGGCTGAGTGCTCGTATAGAAATGATGTGCATTTTCCAATACTTTGTCATCTCTACCTCATTCTTAAAACCTTCCCCGTGTTAGTGATATAGAAATGGTTGATTCAAATATAATAGTTGTTTAGGAAGCAATGAGGAGAGAAAAGTCTGTGCTTGTTTAGTACAGATGCAGTCCTCCATACCCTCCACCAGGATTTCCCAGCCCTGGTTGGTTGAAGCCAATGGCACAGAACCTAGACATACGGAAGGTTGGCCCACAGCTAAAGTGTGAGGTCTTAACTTCAAAGAATTTACATTCCCTTAAGGCTCGCATCATACTGGCTGGAATAAATGGATAGAAATCACTCTTTTTGGAGGTGAACTTTAGTCTTTTAGTTACTGTGGTAGTAAGCGAACTTGGAGATTGCACGAATCAATGTTAAGTGCTAAGCATCTCTTCAGTTCCAGCCTAAACTATCTTGTACAGTAGCCTAAATGGACTACAACGCTGTTGACTTTGATTGGTGATGTCTCACCAAACCTTCAAGATCCTGACTAATCTAAATCTCCGAATCTCACACTAACCAAGACTGTAGAATTTACTACTGTCCAACAATAATGTGTTTAATGCTAACCATGAGGCCGACTTACCACAAGATGAGAATGGAAGAGTATCCAAAGGATTCTCTCTGGCCCAATATCTTCATCACATGCCTCATAATCTTTAATTTAAAAAAAAACCATAAACATTATAAGAAAACAACTCCACTTACATATGAAAATTAAGAGAAAATGCTTTAAAAAGTCATGACAAATATCGTAGTCTGATACTTGCCTCCCTCCTGCCTGCTTCATTTCAGGTCCTTCAAAGATTACAGAGTTTCTGAATGTGACAACAACAGCAGCAGCAGCAGCATAAATACAGCAGGAGAAGCAGCATATGCCTGAAGTCCCAGCATTCTGAGATGTTAATGAAAAAGTTTTTAGAGTTGGAGGTATGGTGGGCTACACAGAAAGTTCCTGTCTGAGAGAAGACCCTGCATTAGAAACAAAAATAAGGCAGGATCTCGATGTTAAGAAGTATATACAACAGAGATCCAACTTGCTCTGAACTTGCTCTGTCAGCAACAAAAATTTCATGAGCATTGAGCAAATAGAATTACTGCAGAAGACTGACCTTCTTACAGCACTGCAAGAAAGAAAAATTCAGGAAGTCTTAGTGGGCAAATATTTTAATAACTAGAGCCTTGAACCTGCTTTCCCAGAGTCTCCCTGTCTTGCTAGCTACTCTCTTGCCTTGGTTTCCAAATCTTTTGGACATACAACCTTTCTGTAAACATTTAGCAATTCAGCAGGGAAGTCCTTAGTTCCTACTGTGAGCAGTTTGCTATCCAAGGTGCTGTAGGGGAGATCATTAAAGATCACATGTGAATTTTCAGCTTAGCAGAGAGGCTCATTCATGTAATCTAGCAAAAACAAATTTTAAAAGAGAAGGGTTTTTTTTTCTGGAAAAGGTTATGCTAGATCAAGTTTTGAATGCTTGGTGAGAAGTAAGTATACAAAGCTCTCCACTCCACTGTAGACCATTCAGGCTATTGTGCAAGATAAGGGAAGCTGGGGCTGGGGCTGGGGCCAGGGTGTGTGGCTTAATGGTTAAAAGTGAGTGTTTACTGTTCTCACAGAGAGCCCAAGTTTGGTTCATGGCACCAATGTCAGACAGCTCATAACCACCTGTAATTCCAGCTCAAGTGGATACGGGGCCCTATTCTGACCCCCTCAAGTTTTCACGGAATCACATAAAGAAAAATAATGAATCTTCTAAAAGAGACTGTGGGAGCTAGAGAGATGGCTTGCTGATTAAGAGGGAGCTCTCAGCACTTTTGCAGAGGACCCAAATTTGGTTCCTGGCATTGACCTGGTAACTCACAACCCTCCCA
Source organism: Microtus pennsylvanicus (assembly GCF_037038515.1). Lineage (NCBI taxonomy): Eukaryota > Metazoa > Chordata > Mammalia > Rodentia > Cricetidae > Microtus > Microtus pennsylvanicus. The sequence goes on along the minus strand of NC_134590.1, from coordinate 52,682,807 downwards.
TAGCTCCAATTCTAAGGGATCTGATGCCTTTTTCTGACCTCTGTGGGCACTATGTGACCATGTGTATGTGGCAAATATATATTCATAGGACATATACATGCACACAGGCAAAATACTTGTATTCATAAAATAAAATAAACAAATGCATTGTGAAAGGTACTGGAGATCTCTGCATCTGTTTCCATCAGTTACTGAATGAAACCTCTTTAATACTATTGGACGAGGCACAACAGTCATATCAGAATATCATTAAGCATCATTACATTGCCATTTTTTTCTCCAGTACTGTTTGGTTTTACTCTAGGTCTCTAGGCCATTCAGCCTCTGGGTCCTGGAGCTCCAGGCAGTGTCAGAGGTGGGCCTCAAGCTGGACATGTCATTGGTTGACCACTTCCACAATTTCTGTCACCCCTACTGATGGAGGAAGGTCATTGGTTAAATAAAAAGAAACTGCTTGGCCCTCATTGGTTAGAAGATAGGTGGGAGGAGTAAACAGAACAGAACACTGGGAGGAAGAGGAAATGAGCTCAGACTCCACAGCTCTCCTCTCGGGAGCAGACGCCTCAGAGAGACACCATGCTCCCAGCTCCCAGGCAGACACACGCGATGAAGCTCCGACCCAGGATGGACATAGGCTAGAATCTTCCCGGTAAGCACACCTAGGGGCGCTACACAGATGATTAGAAACGGGCTAAATTAATATGAGAATTAGCCTAGAAGAGGCTAGATAGAAATGGGCCAAGCAGTGATTAAATGAATACAGTTTGTGTGTTGTTATTTCGGGCATAAGCTAGCCAGGCAGCCGGGGTGTTGGGGACGCAGCCCCACCGCCCTTATTACTACAAATGGTGCCCGACGTGATGGACTAAACCCACTTAAAAAACCTGAGAAGTCTTAAAAATAAGGGAGAAAGAGTTTAACACAGATGCTTGCTGTTTGTTGGTGGCATGCTGTAGAGAGATTTCCTGATTCGGCAACAGCAGCAGAAAAAAACGCTGTGTCATTTTAAAGCGCAGCTTCTTGGGGCTGTGCTGTCAGTGTGAACTCTGGCATTAAAGCATTTGTGGCACTCTGCTTGCTAGAGGCAAGCAAGCGCTCTCATCTAAGAGAAGCTTCCTGACTCAGCTTTAGCTGCAAAACCCTGCAGCTCATTAAGAGGTCCTGCCACGAAACACTTAAATGGTGTTGATGAAGCTGAATGCATGCTTTTTGGTTTTCATCATAGCAGGAAAAAAGCTGCGTCGTTTAAAAATGCCGGCTTTCTGGGCTATCCTGCCAGAGCAAATTCTGACTCTTTTACGCAGGCGGTTCGTGCGGTTTGCAAGCACAGGCTGCTGGAGCTCGCTTGCTGGCAGGGACCTTGAAATGCCATAGAGTTGTGGCAGTAAACATGGCTACATCCAGTACCTCAGCCATGAAGCTGGAAAGCTAAGGAATGGACTGGATCCAGCCATCAAAGCCAGGGCTTTAGTCCTACTGAGATTGCTTGGTAACTTAAAGACTCATGTGGTCAGAAAAACAGAGAGAGATACAGTAAAGAGAGCGTCAAAGACAAAGAAAATTTTTAAATGATTTACAGCGTGTTAAAAATATATGCAGACTAAAAGTTAAAATTCTTAAAGTAAAAAACAAAAAAAAAGGAAGAGAGTTGTTGTGTGTGGTAGTACACACCTTTAATCCCAACACTTGAAAGGCAGAGGGAGATTGACCTCTGTGACTTCAAGGTGTGGTAGCACACACCTTTAATCCCAGTGCCTAGAGGGCAGAGACAAACAGTTCACTGTGAGTTCAAGGTGTCTAGTGTACACCTTTAATCCCAATGCCTGGGAGGCAGAGACAGGCGGATCTCTGAGAGTTCAAGGACAGCCTGGTCTACAGAGTTACTTCAGGTCAAAGATACAGAGAACCTGTCTCAAAAAGCAAAGAGTTAAAAGTAAAAATAAACAAAATAGAGGTTAAAACAAAGCTGCACAAAGATGGAAAATACACAGAGAATTTTGATACTGTATGCTATTATGCTCTCTTTAAATTATTTAAATGCTGAGGAAGGAGCAACAGATGCTAAAAGATATTTATTTATAAATGCTGCTGAACTAATCCAACATAGATATTTTGATGCCTTGACTTTGAAATTTGGATCTAAGGACATGATGCTTTGGAAAGGAGTTTCTTATTTTGTTTTCACAGAGGATGAGACCCTGTTCATTTCTTCTATTCCGATTTGGTATGATGGACCACGCCCTCCTGAAGCATTGGTGTGAACACCTTCAGAAAATTGCTTCGCTCAACTGCCAACTGAGATGAAACTAGCACACAGGTTATACCATGAAAGACCTAATTAACGATGCCCCCATTCAGCAGGAAGCAGTTTGGAGAGAAAAAACTGTGCCCATGTTCCCAAATATGGTTTATAAACGTTCTTTTACATTTAAAGGGGGATATGATATAGGTGTGAATAATTTGAATTAGTATAGATTTTGCTTTATTGGTAGAGATTTAAGGTCAATTTTGTTATATGTATATGTATTTCTGATATTGATTAAGGTATTGTGATTATGTAGTTCACTTAAAAATGTAATGTATATAGGTTGTTAATAGATAATCATAATAGTCAAGTTTGTAGTCATGGTAGTTAAGATTTTCTAGATGTGCATAGATATATTTTAGTTAGGCATTCTTTATATCTTTCAAAGATTATAGAATATGGCATTTTAGATGTTTTAATAACTTAGGGTTTTTCATGACAATGAGACATGTCTGCTCCTTGAAGCAGCAATCTACTTCAAGAAGAAGATGGGCATCGAAGAGAATCCTTATGGAGTTTGATAGCCATTTGGGCAAGAAACTGTTCTTGCCTGGACTGTTGCATAAACTGGACAAAGAGAACCCACAGAGAGAGGACTGCTGAACTTGCCTAAAGGTGAGATGGTCTTTTGGGGTTTCTGACTCATGAAAGAGTCTGTGAGACATTCTTCAGGACAAGCAGATAGTGATTGCCTTTGAAATTTCCTGCTTCATGGAAATGTCTGCTGGAAACTATGGGCCTGTAGGTCCAAGATGGATGCCCCAATGATACAGAGGAACTTTGGGTGACTGTCCAGGCAGCGAGATGTCTCTGTCATTTCTAGAGTTTAAAAGTTGCTTTTTTCTTGTTTGCTTAGGTAATATTGTATCTTTCTGGAGTCTTTGATGGAGTTAAGAATAGTTAGTTATAGTTATAGTTTTCCTTAGTTATGATAAAGATTATTGTAATTTTTACTTGATAACTATTTTGTTATATGTAATTTTGCTATGTTAAAGTTAAAGCCTTTTTTTTGTTGTTGTTGTTTAAACCGAAAAAGGGGAAATGATGGAGAAAGGTCATTGGTTAAATAAAAAGAAACTGCTTGGCCCTCATTGGTTAGAAGATAGGTGGGAAGAGTAAACAGAACAGAACACTGGGAGGAAGAGGAAGTGAGCTCAGACTCCACAGCTCTCCTCTCGAGAGCAGGCGCCTCAGGGAGACGCCATGCTCCCAGCTCCCAGGCAGACACATGCGATGAAGCTCCGACCCAGGATGGACATAGGCTAGAATCTTCCCGGTAAGCACACCTAGGGGCGCTACACAGATGATTAGAAACGGGCTAAATTAATATGTGAGAATTAGCCTAGAAGAGGCTAGATAGAAATGGGCCAAGCAGTGATTAAATGAATACAGTTTGTGTGTTGTTATTTCGGGCATAAGCTAGCCAGGCAGCCGGGGTGTTGGGGACACAGCCCCGCTGCCCTTATTACTACACCCTACCCCAGCACATCCCATAGGTAGGACAGACTGTAGTTCAGAGGGTATGTGGCTGCATTGGTGTCCCAATTCCTCCGTTACCTGATCTCAAAAGGTAACAAGTTCAGGTTCCAGCTCCTTTTGCTAGGAGTATTAGCTCTGGTCATCCTTACAGGTTTCTGGGAGTTTCCCTTGTACCAGGTTTCTACCTGATCCCGAAATGTTCCCCCTTTCCAGTCAATTCTTTCAGTACTCTCCCATCACCCCACCCCCACCTGGTCCCTCATATCCCAGTCAAACATTAGGCCAAGTTCTGGGAATCCTGCTGAACAGAGGGAGGAAGGATTGTAGGAGCCAGAAGGGTCAAGGAAATCACAAAAAAAACCACAAAATCAACTTATCTCATAGGGGTTCACAGAGACTGAACCTACAACCAAGGAGCCAGCATGAGACTGACCTAGGCCCTTTGCATATATGTGACAGTTGTGTAGCTTGATCTTCTTGTGGGACTCCTAACACTGGAAGCAAACTCTGACTCTTTTGTTGGCTTTTTGGACCCTATTTGTCATACTGGGTTGCCTTGCCCAGCCTTAATAGAAGGCAAAGTGCTTAGTCTTATTACAACTTGATGTGCCATGTTTTGTCAATATGAAAGGGAGGCCTGTCTTTTTCTGAGTAGAAATGGGGTATCAGTAGAGAGGTGAGACAGATGGGGAGTAGGGGAGGGGCTCTGAGGAGAGGAGGGAGGGGAAACTGTAGTCAGGGTGTAAAATGGATAGATAAATAGACAGACAAAAGGGCACTGTGAGCTGGGGTCTTAAGTACCAGAAGTTGTCCCTCACCATTCTGGAAGCTGTGAGATCTAAGATCAAAGCACTGGCAGATTTGGCAACCTCTGAAGGCCAGCTTCCTGGAAGATTAGTGGCTGACTTCTCTTCATGGAGGGAGGGACAGAGAATTCTGGGGTGTCATACAAGGGGTACTAACTCTATCCATGTGGATGATGTCTAATCCATCTTCCAAAGACCTCACTTCTAAATTATACTCAACAGGGATTTGGATTCAAGGCAAAAATGGAGAGGAGGGAGAGAAGACACAAGCATTTGGTTTATTGACGCTTCCTAGAAAGAGAACCTGTGATAAACAAACTGCAATAGCAAAGTACAAAATGGCCCAGTGATGGAGGAAGGTCATTGGTTAAAAAAAATAAAGAAACTGCTTGGCTGGCCCTCATAGGTTAGAACATAGGTGGGTGGAGTAAACAGAACAGAATGCTGGGAGGAAAAGGAAGTGAGCTCAGAGAGACCCCATGCTCCTCTCTCCCGGGCAGATGCAATGAAGCTCCGACCCAGGATGGATGTAGGCTAGAATCTTCCCTGTAAGCGCACCTAGTGGTGCTACACATTATTAGAAATGGGCTAGTCCAGGTGCGAGAATTAGCCTAGAAGAGGCTAGATAGAAATGGGCCAAGCAGTGTTTAAATAAATACAATTTGTGTGTTGTTATTTCGGGCATAAGCTAGCAGATGGCCAGGGTGCTGGGAACACATCCCCGCTGCTCCTATTACTACAGCCCAGAAATGAAATAAGAACTTGTGCTTTCGATAGCTGCAGAGTTTTAATCTGGGCTGTTACCCACAGGCTCCAGTGTTCAATGCTTACTCACCAACTCGTAGCACTCTTTAGGGAGATTTTGGCAACAATGGGAAGTAGGACCTACTTTAGAAAGTAGCTCATTGGAAATGTTACTTTGAAGGTTAGATCTGCTCGTTGGGGTCTTACTCTCTCCTTCCTATCCATCATCAGAAAAAAATAGCCCTGTCCTCTGCACATTATGCCACCAAAATGTGCTGCCGAGGACCATCACTGATAAACCATGAACTGAAAACTCAGCGATCTGACCACTAACTACATAGATACTGCAAAACTCAGATGCAAATCCCAGAGGGTCTAGCCAGTTCAAACATCCTGGTAGCAGTCATGAAGTAGTGACAACATTCTTTGGTATGCAGAAATATGAGGCTGAGCTATAGGCATTGGCACATTGTCTTAGCACATTTACCTACCATACCCCCTTCTGCCTTCCTATCCCCACTTCTGTCATATTGTCCTTATTGTCAAGTACCCAGATATGCTAAGGGTACACACTCTCTGGATTCTAGATTTAAACTGCAATCTCTCACTTGGATGTCTTTAGTTAGTCAAGATCGGCTGCCTACATCCCTCACCCAGCCCCCAGGAGAATCTGTTACCTCTAGTTTTAACCACCCTAGAAACCTAGCAAATACGCATCTACCCACAACTTGTTAAATAATCAGGAGGATCCCAAACTTATTTCTACCAAATTGACCTTTGCTTTTCTTACTTCTCAACATCAGTTAAAACAATATACAAAGGTCACTGAGGTAACTCAGAAGGTAAAGGCTCTTGCTATGGAGCCTGACTACCTTAGTTTGATTCCTAGAGTTCCCATAGTAGAAGGAGAGAATAGACTCCCACAAGCTGTCCTGTGATCTCCAAAATGCTCACAGCCACACCCAGTAAATAAATAAATTATAATAAATGGTAGTCACCAAATGTATTGCTTGGGTCTATGCTGGTTATAACAACATATAAACAAACAAAAATCAAAACCTATACATCTCATGCATTGGGCAATGCAAACTAAGGAAAGAAAGCTTATTTAACATCACAATAATCTAGTTAATGAGGACAGATCAAAAGTATTTCCTAAGCTTCATATAGGAAATCACATCCTTGCCATGACTGGAGGAAAAATGAATATCTCAATCTTTGGGGCTGGAGAAATGTCTTAGGGATGAATTCCATGATTAAGAGCACTGGCTGTTCTTACAGAAGACCCAAGCTTGGGTCACAGTATCTATATTTTGACATACAACTGCCTATAACTCTAGTTCCAAGAAACTTAATAACCTCTTATAGATTCTGTAGTACTGCACAAATGTGCTATGTGTTGTAGTAATAAGGGCGGTGGCGGGGCTGCGTCCCCAACACCCCAGCCGCCTGCCTGGCTAGCTTATGCCCGAAATAACAACACACAAACTGCATTCATTTAAACACTGCTTGGCTCATTTCTACCTAGCCTCTACAAGGCTAACTCTCGCACCTGGACTAGCCCATTTCTTATCATCTGTATAGCACCGGTCTTACCAGGAAGATTCTAGCCTAAGTCCATCCTGGGTCGGAGCTTCATAGCGTGCATCTTCCCTGGAGCGGGGAGCATGGCGTCTCTCTGAGGTGTCTGCTCCGGAGAGGAGAGCTGTCGAGTCTGAGCTCACTTCCTCTTCCTCTCAGCGTTTTGTTCTGTTTACTCCTCCCACCTATCTTCTAACCAATGAAATGGGCCAAGGCAGTTCCTTTATTAGCCAATGACCTTCCTCCATCAATGTGTACATATGTACAAACAAAAGCATTAAAATACTCATAAAATGAGTAAAATCTAAAAACAATTCAGATCCCTTTGCAAATAAGTAAGTCTCCAGCCTCCAATGTATGAGAACACTGAAATTTTTTTTTTGGTACTGTGGCATGCTCTTCATGATTGCTCTATGAGAATAGCCATCATTTTGTTTAAATCTGAGGATTCAGCAAAAACAGGCTGAGTAACGTGTCTAGTGCTACATCTTAGATTAGTCAAACTGAAAGCAGATATTTAAACCTGGACCTCTTGGACTCTGATCTAATATCCTGCTCCTGTATGGAATGACATTCCAAATATCAGTCCTTTTAGAATCTCTCCTTGTCCCTCCCTTCTGATCCCAGCTTTCTAAATACTACCCATGTCCTATCCTAAATTCTCCACTATCTCTCATACTAGTGGGCACTTACAATGTTCGGTACACTGTTTTCAATGACTTACAAACACAGACACACTAACTTTTCAGGGCAGCCTAAGGGAGTGGGGTTGGTATTCAGCATGGCCACCCTGGTTGCTTTTAGATTACCTCAATCCTGACTGGTCAAGGTCATGCCAGTCTGAAGTTAAACACTTGATATCATACATAGGATAGGACTATGATCCCAACTGAGAGATGACTAAATGAGCTAAGAAAGGTGAGGTGACACATTGGGGTTCACATTGCTGGGAAGCTGCGGTGAAAAGATCCAAACCCAGGTCACTGCAGGGATAAAGTCACACCCTGCTCCTGATCTCACACTCTTCTGAGGACTCTATCTACTGTGGAGAGATCTGGATTCAAGTAGACACGAAATAAAGCATACAGACTCATGAATACCTAGGCCATGCATGCCTAGTTTTCCTTTCTGTAAAAGGGAATCATAATATCTAACTCAAATATTTATCATGGAGGGGCCTAATCCAAACAGCTATGGTCATGGGAAGAGCCAGCTGTAGCAGACACTAAATTATTAAATTGGTTTATATTATATTAATAATAGTACTTAGTTATTGGCATTGAAGAAAAGCCCTGTCCAAAAGCCTTTTGAGGCTATGCTAGCTACTCATTTCACAGTTCCTGAACTCTGCTTACATGCCATTGGTCCCAATACTCGCATAATTATAAGCACATTCTCATTCTTTGTGGTGGTGTCATGCTGGGCTCTACCTATAGAAAGTTTCTAGGAAGTGCCAAGGCTACCTTCCAAAAGAAGTCTTCTGCAGACCCTGTACCAGAAACCATCACCCAAAGTACCAGTGTGTGTCACCTGTGAGTCTAATGGGCACTGTCTTCATTTCTAATTAGTTATTAACTTAATTTGTCACTTGTTCCTCCATTTCCCTTAAGGTTTAGAATCCCTTTGACTCCCTTATCTCCATGGTATCCAGCCAAATGCACAAAAGAAAGGGAAAGGAAAAGAAGTGGTAAGGGGAGAAAAAGGGAAGTAAAAAGGAAATGGGAAGAGCTAGTCTGGAGTAGCTCAGTGGAAGCCATCAAGGGGGAGTGTCTGGTCAGAAGCCAGGCAGGAACTCGGGATGGTCAGGGAAGTAAATCATCAATACTAGACATCACAAAACAAGAGGAACCTTTCAGGTCCTAGATTCCCGTGTGGTTGACATTAATAAAGCTGATTTATGTCTCTGGGCCGAAGTAGAGTCACTCTAAAAAGGCTCTTCCAACCCTGCAGTCCATATGTCTTGAACCTGATTCCGGACATCTTGCTGCCATCCAAGAACACAATACCACTCTGCTTCCATCACCCGCCTCCTTCACCAAAGGCAGGGCTGCTCCAGGGCCCGCCCCATTCAGAATAGCTGCTCTCCTGCACATCCCACTGGACTTGGCACTCTTTGCTGAGTGGATGCAGGAAGAAGTGAGTGAACACGTTGTCTGAAGAGTGGAGCAATCTGAGCAAACGTCCAAGCCCAGGCCAATGGGTGTAACTGACTTCAGTGGCTTCTAGAAACAAAGAAGTGTGCGCAGGTCACCACGTGTTCTAACTTGCCTGGGATGATCCCAGCTTCAATGGCTGTCCCAGTGTAATGACTGCAGCATCTCCTCTTAGTGCACACGAGCTCCTTCAGATGACTGGATAGTCACTTTGGAAAGGGGGCAAACCTTGTGCTTTGCACACTCACTGTGCCTCAGGGAACTCTTTTCATATGTGATCATTGATAAGTCACTCCATAAGGCTTGGATTGAAGACTAGCATCTCCATGTTATAGGTTAAAAACAAAAACAAAAATAAAAAACAAAATAAACAAACAAAAATCAAAACAAGACCTCAAGATTTATCTAAATGGCTAACACCCTCAGAGCCATTCTCCAGCAGAGACTGGATTTATATACAGGACCTACTTTTTCTATTATGCTGTGTGATTGGATGGTGAAAGCATTGGAGATAGGAAGGGTCCTAATTCTCTCGCGCTATAATTCTACTCCTTGTTTTTTTCATGGGTCTTCTTCCCTCTCCAGACCCCAGAACTGTCACATTTCCTTTTGATTGTGGTAGAATGAACATCTCTTCTCTTCTTTCCATCCTTGGCTCCTTCCATAGTCTAAGCCTGTAAGAGGGGACTGTGCTTGGTAATTCAAAATGAACCTCAAACTCCATGAGGTTCATACAGAGCAGGAGCGAACCTTTGTTTTCTTGACTAATTTGAACTCTTGAACACATGTCTTGAAAGAAAGAAAGAAAGAAAGAAAGAAAGAAAGAAAGAAAGAAAGAAAGAAAGAAAGAAAGAAAGCAAGCTGGTATCAGGACCAGACTCTCTGATAGAAGAGGCTCAGCACCCCAGAAGCCCAGCATCTTTATTATATACAGTCCAACAGCGAGGCAAGGGAAGCGGGTTTGGCTTGTCTAGGTAGAAGCAGTCTTAGTAGCAGGAACAGTCTTCAGGCTGCAAATGTCAAGACAAAAGGGAAGCTCCAGGATCTATTTTCTTCATACATTGTCAAAATTTACACTCAGACCTGAGGAAGGTCTCGCCATCCCTCTGAGGCCCATCCAGAGGAGGCTTTGTCATCTGCTTAGGCATGCCTGACCCTGCCTATGTCAAACAATACACAGTCACTCAGGACTTCACTGGTCCCCGATGCATAGCAAACTCAGAGGCAGTATGTAGACTTCAGCTTCTACTAGACACTGCTACAACAAAGAATAGCACAGGTATATTGAATCAAGGTCAGCCACCTCCAACTATGCAACGTTAAGCTAATTATTTAAACCCTCACTGCCTCAGTTTCTTCATCTGTAGCAGTACATGACACTGGTTATCACAAGAAGACTTGTTCTCACTGGTTGCTTATTGAGAGGGTCAGTAAACAATAGGGCTGGGGGTCCTAAGATGTCTAAATGCAGACCTATGCCTCAATATGCTAGGTTCTTTGAACAACTCCCCCGCTAACCCTCTAAGACTCTTGTGTATCCTCTTATCCTCTTGACAGTCCCCACATGTCCCCTCTCTCTACCCATCACCCACCACTATGCTCTGGGTCCCTTCCCTTCCCTCTACCAATATCCTCCACTCTGACTCCAGATGGATTTCTTTTAAAGTGCAAATCTATTCATATCACTTGTCTACTTAAAATTCTCCAATCATTTCCTCTTGCCCCCAGAATCAAGTTGGAGCTCCTTGGAGAGAATTTTACATTCCAGACCCCATCTTACCCTCACCCCACCCTTCCCAACTCTCCAGCCACAAAGAACTTCACTTGATTCCATGATGAGGACACACTTCTCTCCTCGGAGCTCCTGTAAAGCTTTACACTTTGCCTGTTCCCCTCCCTCCATACTCACCCACTCTGCATCTCTCTTCAGATAGTGTGTGTGTGTGTGTGTGTGTGTGTGTGTGTGTGTGTGTGTGTGCGTGTGTGCACGCACGCATGCACGCTTGCCTTGTGCAGAGGCCAGAGAGGGAGAGGAAATGCCCTGCTATATCGATCACTCTGCATTATCCCCTTTAGACAGGGTCTCTCACTGAACCTAAAGCGCACTGTTTGCCAGCAAATCCCAGTGAGTTCCTGCAAGATGCCTCCTATACAGCCCAGCACTGCAGTTATAGGACTGTGTGCTCCTGCTCAGCTTCTTTACGTGGGTGCTGGGGTCTGAACTCAGACCCTCTTGATTGTGCAGCAAGCATTCCTGCTGGAGTAGCTATCTCCCCAGGCCCTCATCAATTCTTTCTCATTCCTCTGTTTTGTTTTGTTTTTCATTGTTTGGTTTTGTTGTTGTTGCTTGAGACAGGATATCTCTATATGGCCTTGGCTGTCCTAGAACTCACAATGTAGACCAGGCTGACCTTGAACTCATAGAGATTTACCTGCCTCTGCCTTCTGAGTGCTGGGATTAAAGGCCTAGTTCGCCAACCCCCACTTATTTCTCGTTCTTTAATTTTTTTTGGATCTCTCTTTATAAATTAAGTTGTTACTTGTTCTTTGTGTCAGCTTAGTTTCCTCAGTCTCTGGTGTCAAGGTCCCTGATGCTCTTCCTTCTGGGTATCGGTCTACTCATAATATCTGGCCAGGGCTCTTTTCACTACCATAGGAGAGTACAATCCACATGTGGCCATCATTCCACCATAACCCCGTAAATATTTTATTCATTCATTCATTCAGTTAATTTGTTCATTCATTCATTTTCTCATTTGACTATACATCAATCTTTTTCTTTTTAATATTTTTATTGATTTTATGTAGCTATACATTTTTCTATGCTCCCCCCTCCCTGCCTCTCCCTTCTCCTTCAACCCTCTCCCATGGTCCCCATGCTCCCAGTTTACTCAGGAGATCTTGTCTTTTTCTACTTCCCATGTAGATTAGATCTATGTATGTCTCTCTTAGGGTCCTCATTGTTGTCTAGGTTCTCAGGGATTGTGACTTTCTTTGCTTTATATCTAAAAACCACTCATGAGTGAGTACATATGATAGTTGTCTTTCTGAGTCTAGGTTACCTCACTCAAAATGATGTTTTCTAGATCCATCCATTTGCCTGCAAATTTCAAGATGTCATTTTTTTCTACTGTGTAGTACTCCATTGTGTAAATGTACCATATTTTCCTTATCCATTCTTCAGTCAGGGGCATCCCACACCCCACCACTACCCACCAAATCCCAGAAACCCCAGAAAAGCCTCCCCATAACCATAACCATTTTCTACTGTATCTACAACTACCAGGGCCTTGGCCCTGACTGCTCCTGGAGAATCCTAGGGACCCTGGAGCAGCCTCCCGTCACCTACAACCATCCCTGTGACTACCAGAGCTTTGGCCCTGACCATATGTGGAGTGGTGAGTGTCTGGGTTCCCAGTTAAAGGCCCTGCTCTCTAGGACACAGTCCCTGGAGACACATCCTGTGTCCCACCCCCACACACCAAAGTCCCAGAGACGCCAGAAGAACCTCTCCATACCCACAACCATCCCCCCCCCCCAATTGCATCTGCGACCCACCTGAGCCTTGGCCAAGACTGTGCTTGGGGAGGTGAGTGTCTGGATTCCCCACTGGAGAGCCCTGCTCTCTAGGCCCTAGCCCCAAGGCACATCCTGCACTCCACCCCCACCACCGAAGTCGCAGAGACCTGGGAGCAGCTTCCCAACCATTCCCCACCAAATCTGGGACCACCTGAGCCTTGGCCCCGCCTACACATGAATGAATGACTACCAGAATCTTGGCCCCATCCATACCCAGAGGAGTCCCCAGAGCCACATCTAGAGGAAGAGCCATCACCTAGGCCACAGGCCTCACCTGAAGTACAGGCTCCACCTGCACCCATCAGAGATGGGTAGATGGCAGTATAAGAATATGCACAACAACATAAAGAGCAATAATGGAATCACCAGAAACTAGTAGTCCTACATCAGAAAACCTAAACATTCTATTGCAGATGAAGCCAAAGAAAGCTACTGTAAAAATAACTTTATGGAAATAATAGAGGCCCTCAAAGAGAAAATAAAAAATTCCCTTAAACAAGTGAAGAAAAAGACAAACAAAATTTGGAAGAAATCAACAAATCCCAACAAAAAAAAAGCAAAAAAAAGAAAGAAAGAAAGAAAGAAAATCAAATTGGTGAAGGAATCAGCTCAAGACATAAAAACTAAAATAGAGGTAATAAAGAAAACACAAACTTGGGGAATTCTGGAAATAGAAAATATGGGTAAATGATCAAGAACTACAGATGCAAGCACAACCAATAAAATATAAGAGATGGAAGAGAGAGTCTCAGGCATTGAAGACATGATAGAGGAAATAGATTCATCTGTCAAAGAAAATACTAAATCTGACATATTATTAACACAAAATATTCAGGAAATCTGGGACACCATGAAAAGACCAAGCCTAAGAATAACAGGGATAGAAGAATAAGAAGAACTCCAGCTCGAAGGCACAAAAAATATATTCAACAAAATCATAGAAGAAAACTTTCCCAAACTAAAGAAGGACATGCCTATGATGGTACAAAAAGCTTACAGAGTATCAAATATATTAGGGGGGAAAGGCCCCTTGGCATATAATCAAAATATTAAACATAAAGAATAAAGAATCTTAAGAGCTTCAAAGGAAAAAGGCCAAGTAACACATAATGACACACCTATAAGAATACATGTGACCTAGAATATATAACCAGTGTAATGGAGTTAACAGAAATGTACAACAGGAGGATTTATAACTTGGGGGGGTGGCTCAAATGAAGACAATTACTTACAGTATATAAAAACACATTTCTCTTAGGGAAGGACATGAAAGCATGTGAGCCTGATTCCATGGCCTCTGAATCTGTAAATTAACATATCACCACAGACATCTAACCAGCAGGAATGCCTTACCTTCCTGTTTTTAATTCTTAGATCACTCCGTTGTGTACTACTAAGTGTAGTAATAGGGAGCGGCGGCGGGGCTGCGTCCCCAAACACCCCAGCCACCTGCCCTGCCCGGCTAGCTTATGCCCCGAAATAATTACACAGACACTGTATTCATTTAAACACTGCTTTGGCCCTTAGCTCTAGCCCTTACTGGCTAATTCTCACATATTAATTTAGCCCATTTCTAATCATCTGTGTAGCGCCCCTAGGTGCGCTTACCGGGAAGATTCTAGCCTAAGTCCATCCTGGGTCGGAGCTTCATAGCGTGCGTCTTCCCTGGAGCAGGTAGCATGGCGTCTCTCTGAAGCTTCTGCTCCGGAGAGCAGAGCTGCGGAGTCTGACCTCACTTCCTCTTCCTCCCAGCGTTCTGTTCTGTTTACTCCACCCACTATCAAAGGTCTCAATTCACCTATAAAAAGACACAGACTAACAAAATGGATATGAAACCAAGATCCATGTTTCTGTTGCATGAAAGAAACACTCCTCAACTTCAAAGACAGACATTACCTCAGGGCAAAGAGTTGGGAAAAGGTTTTTCAATAAAATGAACCTAATAAATAAGCTGGTGTAGCTATACTAATATCTAACAAAATAGACTTCAAACTAAAATTAATCAAAAGAGATGAAGAAGGACATTTCATATCTTTCACAGAAAAAAAATCCATCAAGCTGAAGTCTCAATTCTGAACATTTATGCCCCAATACAAGGGCACCCACATTTGTAAAGGAAACATTACTGAAGCTTAAATCACACATCAAACTCCATACATGGGAAACTTCTCATCACTAGATAGAACTTCCAGACAGAAACTTAACAGAAAAATAAAGGAACTAACAGATTTTATGACTCAAATGGGTTTAACAGACATCTATAGAACATTCCACCCAAACACATAAGAATATACCTTCTTCTCAGCACCTCATGGATTCTTCTCTAAAATTGACCACATACTCAGTAACAAAGCAAATCTCAACAAATACAAAAAAAACCTGGAATAACCCCTTGTATCTTATTGGATCACCATGACTTAAAGCTAGAATTCAACAACAACACTAATTGCAGAAAGCCCACAAACTCATGGAAATTTAATAATGCTCAACTGAATCACTGAGTCAAGAAAGAAATGAAAAATGAAAGACTTCCTAGAATTCAATGAAAATGAATACACAGCATACCCAAGCCTATGAAATACTTTGAAAGCAGTGCTAAGAGGAAAGTTTATAGCACTAAGAACCTAGATAAAGAACCTGGAGAAATCTCACACTATCGACTAACAGCATACATGAAAGTTACCGAACAAAAAGAAGCAAATTCACTCAGGAAGACTAGATGACAGGAAATAATCAAACTGAGGGTTGAAATCAATAAAGAGTTGATTCTTTGAGAAAATCAATAAGATAGACAAACCTTTGTCTAAACTAACCAAAAGGCAGAAAATATCCAAATTAAAATCAGAAATAAAAAGGGAGGCATAACAACAGACACTGAGGAAATCCAGAGAATCATTGGGTTATACTTCAAAAACCTGTACTCTGCAAAATTAGGAAATTTAAAGGAAATGGAGAATTTTCTGAATAGGTACCACATACCAAAATTAAATCAAAACTAGATATTCTATTTAAATAGACCTATAACCCTAAGGAAATAGAAGCAGTCATCAAAAGTCCCCCCCAAAAAAAAATGCCCAGGGCCCAATGGTTTCTGTGCAGAATTCTAACAGAATTTCAAAGAGCTAATACCAATACCCCTCAAATTTCTATACAAACTAGAAACAGAGAGAACATTGCCAAACTCTTTTTATGGGGCTACAGTTACCCTGATAGCTAAACACACAAAGACTCAACTAAGAAAGAGAATTAGAGACCAATCTTCCTCATGAACATTGATGAAAAAATGCTCAATAAAATACAGCAAACCGAATTCAAGAACATATCTAAAAAATCATCTCCAATGATCAAATAGGCTTCATCCCAGAGATGGGGAGATGGTTCAACATATAAAATCTGTCAGAGTAATCTATAATATAAACAAACTGAAAGAAAAAGTTCACATTGATCATCTCATTAGATGATGAAAAAGCCTGTGACAAAATCTAATACCCCTACATGATAATGGTCTTGAAGAGATCAAGGATACAAGGAACATATCTAAACATAATAAAAGCAATATACAGTAAGCCAACAACCAACATCAAATTAAATGGAGAGAAACTCAAAATGATTCCACTAAAACCAGGAACAAGACAAGATATAGCACTTGAAATTCTACCTAGAACCAAAAAAAAAAAAAAGACACTTCTTGGGCTGGGCAGTGGTGGTGCATGCCTTTAATCCCAGCACTCGGGAGGCAGAGGCAGGTGGATCTATGTGAGTTTGAGATCAGCCTGGTATACAAGAGCTAGTTCCAGGACAGGCTCCAAAACCACAGAGAAACCCTGTCTCGAAAAACTAAAAAAAAAAAAAAAAAAAAAAAAAAAAAAAAAAAAAAAAAAAAAAGACACTTCTTGGAAAAAAAAAAGGAAATTCTACCTAGAGCAATAAGACAACAAAAAGATATCAATTGGATACAAATTGGATCAAAAGCTATTTCACTATTTGCAGTTGATATAATAGTATACATACAGCTGATAAACACCTTCAATATAATGGCAAGATACAAGATTAACTAAAAAAATAATAATCTGTAATTTATTATTAATTACTATAATTATTACTAATTATAATTAATTAGTAATTAAGTAATTAATCATAATTAATTACTATAATTATTATAATTAATAAATGGGCTGAGAAATAAGAGAAACAATAGCCACAAACAATATAAAATATCATGGGGTAACTATCCAAACAAGTGAAAGACCTGTATGACAAGAACTTTAATTCTTTGAAGGAAGAAATTGAAGAAGATATCAAGAAATGCAAAGATCTCCCATTCTCTTGGATAGGTAGGATTATAATAGTAAACATGGCAATCTTACCAAAAGCAATGTACAAATTCAATGCAATCTCCATCAAAAATCCCAATACAATTTTTTACAGACCTTGAAATAAAAACACTCAACTTCATATGGAAAAACAAAAAAAAACAGGATAGTCAAAACAACCCCATACAATAAAAAAACTTCTGGAGGCATCACAAATACTGACTTCAAACTCTACTAGAGAGCTACATTAATAAAAACAGCCTAGTCTTGGCATAAAAACAGACAGGAGGACCAATGGAATCAAATCAAAGACATGGATATCAATCCACATACCTACAAACACCTGATTTTTGACAAAGAAACTAAAAATAAAATGGATAAAGAAAGCATATTCAAGAAAGAGATCCATTTCTATTGCAATGCACAAAACTCAAGTACTAATGGATCAAGACTTCAGTATAAATCCAGCCACACTGAACCTCACAGAAGAGAAAGTGAGAAGTAGCCTTGAATGCATCAACACAGGAAACTACTTCCTGAGTATAACACCAGTAGCACAGACACTGAGAGTAACAATTAATAAATGGGATCTCAAGACCATGGTGGGAAAACCCACAGAAACAGCTAACCCAAGCTAGTGGGAGCTCACTGACTCTGGACTGACAGCCGGGTAATCTGCATAGTACTGAATTAGGCCTTCTGAATGTGGGTGACAGTTGTGGGGCTTGGGAAGTTTGTGAGACTACTGGCCACAAAACCAGTATATTTCCCTAGTGCATGAAATGACTTTTTGGAGCCATTCTCTATGGAGGGATAGCTTGTGCACCCTACATACAAGGTGGAGAGCCTTGGTCCTGCCTCAAGTGATATGCCAGACTTTGTTGACTCCCCATGGGAGGCCTCACCCTCTCTGAGGAATGGATGGGGAAAGGTGGGGGAAAGGTGGAAGAATTAGAAGGAGGGGAGGAAGAGGGAACTGGGATTGGTATGTCAAATAAAAAGATTGTTTTATAAATAAACTAAAGGAAAAAAGGGGGAGACATTTCTGCTCAGTGATCTTTCTGATACCTCTGTTTATATTTGTGAAGGAGAATTTTGTAGTTTATAACTCACGACAGAAAGTTCTATACTTTCTGTGTGCACAAGCTCCAGCAGGGTTGATCCTTGAAGTGCAAAATGTTAGGTGTCTCTTAGGTTCTCTGTTCTGAAACCTTGGCAAGAACCCTTTCCTTTTCTTCTCTAATCTAGAGACATAAAGCCCCTTACGTTCTCTTACACTCGTTACCACCTGTTGGATAAGGGAGACCAAAAAATGACTGGCAACAGATTTCATTTAAAACACCGGGGGGACGGCAGAAGTTTTTAAAAATTTATTCTATTATTTACTTGGGGGAAGTGCATTGCCACATTACGTATGTAATCAGAGAATAATGTGTGATAGTCTTCTCTCTCCTTCCACCATGTGGATCTCAGGGACCGACCACAGGTTGTCAGACTTGGAAGAAAGTGCCTCTGCCTGCTGAGCCATCTCTTCATCCCAGGGCAGACTTTGAGGAGGTAAGCAACAGTATGAAAAAGAACAAATAGGTTTGTGGGAGAAGGCACAAACAGAGAGATGATAGAATGGGAAACCAAGACTAAACCTTCCCACCTAATGTTGGAGTAAATAAGCCATTTGAATTTCTGTCACTCTGTGACTTCTAGATAATCTGATTGAGCATTTGCTCCCAATGACTGACTGCTTCACATTCAGTTGTCTTCTTGGCAGACAGCTATAATTACTGTTTGGGTTAAGGCCACACCCCAGCCCCTGGCATCCATATATCCAAATATGGAATATTTGGGTGGAGGCTCCATCCCAAGACCCCTTCCCTGGGCATTGCCTCAGTCCAGACTCCACCTCTGAGAAAGCCCACCAAACAATGACCCTTCCTCAGAGATGCTCAAGACCGCTACCGCAGGGTATTTAAACTCCAGAGAACACGTGGTTTTCCAGTCTTTCTTCCCCATTTCTCTTCTGGGGGGCTGGAAGGCCACCTGGGAGCATTGGTATTCATTAAACCTGGGCTTTTTCTAATTTTGTTTGATTTGGTCTTATTTAGATTCTTGCTTGGAGAAGAGGTTTATCAGGGTGCAGAAACTTTTCAGTTACCAACCAGAATCCATTTCTTCCTCTGTCCTTCAGAATAGAACTGAAGTTTGGTAGAGCCAGGCTGTGCCTGGGCTTCCCAGGCTCCCTTCTGTGGGCTAAATAAGTGCACAATTAACTTTATACCAAAAAGATGGAACCAGTAAGAACATGTGAGGTGTCTGCTTCATTTCCAAGCCACTTGTCCTAGAGTTGCTGTAGCCCAAGTGAGCTTCCCACAGAAGGATCACAGAGATGGGGACAAACCCTCAAGGAATGACAAAGGATGCAAGAAATCACCCAGGATATCAGCAATAACTGCCTGCCTCACATACAGTACAAGAGACTACAATGAACTCTCAAATTATCCTTTTTAAAGTTATCTTTGTTGTAGCAGATTAACCTGTACCCAAATTAACAGAAAGACTTATTTTCCATGTCAGAATGCACAGAGCTGAGTTTTCTGTGGTTGGACCCGGGATACAACAAAGAACTTTCCAAATGAATGTTGTCTCTTACTTAGCAACCTTCAGCAATTTTAACAGTGTTCCCTTGGGACTTATTAACCAGGCAAAGCAATGCACATTAAATATCATGTGCATTGAATTTAGATGAGTTTTGAAGTGTCTTTAAAAATACAGTCGACTCCTCTTAGGGTTTTCCTTTCAGTCACCTGTCGTCAACTACAGCCTTGACAATATTAAATAGGAAGTTATAAGAACAAAACAATTCTTAAGCTTTAAATAGCACCACCTTCTTGGTAGTATGATCAATTATTGTACCAACCAAGTCATGCCTTATTCTTTCATCCAGAGTACCCACATGGCATTTGCTACCTGCCTGTGAGCCACAGAAGTCATCTTGGTTATCAGATCGGCTGAGGAAGTATCATTAGCTTTGTACTCAAATAGCCCCATTTTACTTAATCATGGCCACAAAGCTCAAGAGTAGTGACATGGGAAATTAAGTTATGTGGAAGAGAAATTGTAATGTGATTCCTTTGAATACAGAGGTGAAAATTCATCTAAAATATGTAAGAAAAAATGGACTATAGTCATATAACTTTTAGTTGAGTACATTATTATAATGGCCCAGTTTTATTGCTAGTCATCCATATTCATCTTTTACTCTAGTTAATTGATAAACTAAATCTTATACAATCTTGTGTGTATATACAAGGAAACGTAAAATAAACAGGGTTCAGTCCCGCCTGTGGTTTCAAGCATCCACTGGGAATCCTGGAAATTATCCTTTGCTGACCAAGAGAGAGTCAACTGGACACATAGGCCTTCCATTTATTTCCCTCTGTAGACTGAGGAATAGGCTTCAACTTTTGCCTCCAATTCTGTCCCCCCCAAAAGATAGTCACTGTCTCTTATTTGGCTCTGAACCCCAATCTTAAGCATCCCATGTCACTATAATGCCCCTTCTGCCTACCCAAAACAGTACATGACCCACTTCTCTCCTCAGTCACCTTGGAAGGGACACCATTGCTTTGTATCATTTTCACTCATTGAGTACACACAGGTATGGTGCTGGGTGCTTAGAGTACAAAGCTGAATGAGATGGAATGCTAGGTCTGAGTCTAAGGGAGGAAAAGTATCTTTTTACCCTGTCATATGTCATGTGGCAAATGCGTGACAAGGGCATGTGGCTCCAGAACTTGTTTTATTTTGTTCTGGGATCATGGTTCTTGATGTTTTGATTGTTATGGTTTTGGTTGATTTGTATTTGTTTTTATACCCCTGGTTGCTGGAACTCACTATGTAGAGCAGGCTGGACTCCTCTTTTCCTATCAGTTGATCCTTTCCTCACAGACACATCCCCTTGATAATCAAGATTAACTGCTACACTCCCTAAAGATGAAACTAGATGAAAGACCACCAAGAGCCTTGTCCCAGGTGCACAGAACATGCAGAACCACGGTTGGCACACCTGATCCGGGGCTTACACTTAGAGTATGCAGTAGAGAAAGGATCTCATCCTTTGTCCCTCTCCCCTTAGCCTTATTAACATTGTAAAAGGAAAAGATTTTCTTACAAAATAATTTCCATATTAAAAAGGAAAGTTTAAAAGTTTAAGTTCAGACAAAACAAAACCCCCAAGAAATCACATTATACCTATAAATTCAACTAAACTGTAATTGAAAAAGCTACTTTGGAGGTGGACTCTGGACTCTTCACGACCCCTTGGCCTGGCTGCAGTTACTGGCTCTCATAAGAAATTTGATGGTTGCTTTTCCTCATGTCCTCCCATTTGCCTCGGCTGGACGAGTTCCTTATTTTTTCTCAGCTCCTCCATCCCTTGCATCTTGCTTCTTTCCATGTTTACACGTGTGCTACCTGAGGCAGATTAAATGTCAGTTCTGTACTGGGTGGTTTCCTTCAGGGAACTCCTGCTAATGAGAGTATTGATCCAGTGAGAAATCTTAGCTGGCTAGGATGGGCTTCTCCCAAGCTCCCGTGGCAGACTCTTACAGTGGGAAACTCTGCTAATTACCCAAGTAATTACTGTCAATGTCTTTTGTGTTCTCTTCCTGCCAAACCAGTGGGAAGTGAGAATGCAGAGCTGGGACAGGAAGCATGGCTTAATTCATTCAGAAATTGCCTTGGCTTCTTCTCCTCTTGGAATCTTTTGAATTAGAAAGAAAGTTCTCCCTAAAACATGGCTGTTCTCACCAATGGATGAAACTCTTTCTTCTCCCTCCCAGATCTGTGCTTGCCATAGCACAAGTATTTGGGGCGAGACTACCTCCCCACCCCTGCCGAGGCTCCTGTTCCTTTTTCCATGGAACAGGAACCTTAGATGACATGAACTTTTCATACTTATTCCTAAAAGCTCAAATTTTGTCATTATGTGAATTTTGGCTATTTATAATTAACTTTGTTCTCTCTGTAGCCTCAGGCTAAGGCTGTATCTTGAACTACAATTTACAGGCAAGGAGAGGAGTGCACCTTTGGAGAATAAGTTGGAGTGGTTTTTTTTTTCTGCTTGTGTTCTACTTTAAATCCCAACTTCCAATCACCAAACTACTTATGTAAATTAATTAATTAATTAATTAATTTACATAAGCAGTTAAATAGATAACAAGGTTCCTTCGGCCATGTGACTTTCCATAACCGCTTGTTTTTTCAATTACAGTTTAGTTAAATTTATAGGTATGATGTGGTTTCTTGGGGTTTTTGTTTTATCTGAACTTAAACTTCTAAACTGAGCTGCATCCCCAGTCCAACATCTTTACTTTAACAACCTTGAGAAGCACTATTTAGACATCAGTCAAATTTTCCAATATAGCGGTTACTAATGGCAAGGCGGTTCATTTGGATTATGTTCTATTGCTGGACCGAGAAAGAAGAAACCAAAATGGATTCACCTGTGCTAAAGCTTAACATCACCATTCTGAATTTAGGCTGATTATCTGACCTTCCAAGAAATCTGGAGAGAAAGTTGCCGGTAGGCTGATCCAAGAAATAGACCAGTTTAATCAACGCGACAGAACAGAGTTTTCTGCTTTAACTCTTACAGGGAAAGTGGCTTTGGAGCAACCAGTCTATGCTCTGTCCCCCATTTCTGATGTCTCCAGCTTTTTGACATCTATAAATATTCACTGTCCGTACTACAGAACAGAGTTCTCGGAACTGATTAGTATTCTGAGAGTTGCCTGATGCTGGAATCATCCTCTGCTCCACCAAACCCTGACAAATTTGTTTAGTGTGCCTCTATCACTTGTGATATAATTTCTCTCCTATGCACTAACTGACGGGACCTTGGGAAATTTGCCCAGCCTTTGTTCCTTCAACTATAAAATGGAGGCATTGGGTAAAACTAGACATACATTTTGGGATTGTCATAAGTATAAAAGCAATTAGTAAGAGTAAAAGCCTTGGAATGTAGCTACAATGCTGTTAATATCCATCATTAGCTATTATTATCAGTGTTATTGCTATTTTTATAATGCATGAAAGCAGAGATTTGAGGAACACTAGGTCCTGGGAACTGGGAGGATTAAAAATATCCTTCATCAAAGTCTTATTTGAGTAGAGTTCTGTCCACTCCTCTGAGCACCCACCTCCTCCTGCTGTTGTTCTCATCTGGAACTGCTGGTGTCACACAGGACCACAGGCTATGTCCAGAAAGCAGCTGGACTTTGAGAACAAACCTTCAAGAGGCTAGAAGTGTCAGGAGCCAATTTCCTCCTAAAATCATTACAGGAACCATCACCCTGGGGAGTCTGCAGAGAACCCCACACCCCTAATTGTGTTAGTAATGGTTCTATTGACAGAGCCTACCCCACACCCAAATTGGCTGTTAATGAGAGCTATCTGTTAGCGGAACCCACCCCACATTCCAAACTATCTAGGGAACTAGGTGTGTCAACTTCCAAGCCTACAGTGACCTGACCGAAGGTAACCTGGCTACGTGATCAACGAGAACCACGTGACCAACGTGAACCACGCGGCAAGAGCCCAGAACCCTGTGCCCATCCCCCAACTCTTTACCATATATAAAGCTGTACCCCATCTGTAATAAACGGAGGCTCTGACAAACTTTGCATGGCCTTCTTCCTGTCTCCTAGCCCATATCTTCCAGGTAGTGCCTCTCCGTGACCCTGGAATAACTGACTGCCGGGTGGGTTACTAACCCTAGACTGAGTAGCCCACCCAAAGGCAATCGACATAGAAGCATCTCTCCTTCCCATACCTGTTGTACCCCTGCTGGTCCCTCAGACGTGGGAGACAAGGTCGCAGCTTCCAAGCACACTAGAGATGGAGGATTGAAACAGACATGTGATGGTCCAGTTCAGCACCCAGTGAGAACCAAGAGGATGCAGCAATTGAGAGACCGAGTGCCTTTCCCTCGAATACCCCTCAGACATAATTCGAGCTGTTGCTCTGGAATTCTAAAAACCTGAGAAAACTTCTTTCAGAACAGGAAATGCTAAGAAAGTATAAAAATCTATTAAAATTATTTTTATAAATGTCCCTTCTTTTCTAGGGTGTATTTTAGAAACTGGGTCCTCTGGCAAGAGAAAAGAAAGTGTCATCTGAGACAATTCTCTCAGAGCATGATGGGACATAGCAAATATCCCCAAACCAGAAAGACATAGGGAGAAGCAAACCAATGCCCTGAGTGGTTAGTTCTTTTACACTAGGGCTAATTTAAAAAGCTCCTGGTTTCCACTGTGGTCACATAGATAGATGGATAGACTAAAATAGAATCTCAGTATGAGTTTTCAGAACTAAGCAGAAAGAGAAAGGCACAGAGTCAAGCACAGAAATCCTCAGAGATGCAAAGGTTGAGGAGAAAGAAAGTAAAATATTGAGAAGAGAGGAGTGGGAGGGGAAAGACCCCAAATGAGAAAGCATCAAAGAAGGAAGGACCTTGGAGCAGACTGAATGATGGAGAGGCCTCATAACTTCTGTTTGAGCTAGTCCAAGGGAGTAGAGAAATTTGATCATGAAAACTGCAGCAAGAAACGAGCCAGGGTGAAGAAGATAGTGGATATAATGACCCAGCCTTAGGCTTGTAACTTCATGATGCTTCTCCAAACATAATACAGAGGTGAAGACCCACTGACTGGGGAAAAGTATGTTCTGTAAGCCCCGGGGCAGATAGCTCTTTTGTTGTTGTTCCAAACTTCAAGAAAGGCCCTCCTACTCATTCACCATTGCCTTCATACTCTGGAGTCTCAATCGCTCATAGAAAGGTGGTAACACACGCCAGCAAGACAACCTTCAACAGGATCTCATAAAGCACAGGTTCTTTATGTGGGAGAAGTAATGAAACACCTTATTGGGGAGGCAGATTTCAAAATGTAAATGTATTGTTCAAGCAGAAAACAAGGGAAATTACTTCCTTCTGCAACCAACCCATGAACACAGGTCCCTTTGGAGGTAGGGCTTTAGGGAGAATGAGGAGAGGGGGCAGTTGTCTTTCTTGTTCTTGTTCAGAGTTTAGTAATGATATAAGGCATCTGCTAACTCCAACAGAAACATGTGTTCATATTATTACTACAGGTGTGCATGAGAAAGTTGATTGTTAACTCAACAGAACCTAGAATGCCCTGGGAGACTGGTCTTTGAGCACCCCAATGGTAGATTAGCTTGATAGTACAAACTGACATGGCAAGATGCATCTTGACGATAGGTGGGACTCTTCTCTCTGTAGGAAGCCCTGGACTATGCAAAATGGAGAACTCAAGTTGAGCACCAGCAAGCATTCAAGAAGAGTCCATTTCTGTTGCTTGCCATCAAGCAATCCTGGATTAAAAACACAGCTGAAGGAATATAGAACAGTAACAGGAATTATAATAATTGAGTAAAAAATAAAGAACTACATCTAAGAAATGTGGTCTAATTACTTGTGTACAAGATCTGATCCATGGAGACTCTTGCAGAGATGCTATTCAATAGGATAGTCCTGACAAATATACAGGTAGATTTGTCTGTAGAGGGCATGACCTAAATCCAGACTTTGCCTGTGTGAGATGCAATTTCAAACTACATACCCTCTTTACACCACTGTTGTCTCATCTATATGAAAATGAAAATATTAACTCACATTTAAAATTAAATCACCAGATGTATGAAGGCACAAAGCAGAAATAACTAAGTACAGCACCAATCATTGAAAGTGGACTATTCTGCAATGGTTTGCTTTCCTAAATCAGTCTTTTAGAGTCTTTCTGTCCCTTTCCCTGATTTTGACAATTTATGCCTTTTAATGGGAATGGTGGGTTTCACTACTAAACAGGTAGGGTCAATTTTATTATCTTGTTATTTGCTTTATGTGTGTGGGGAGAATGGTGATGATTTTGCTTTCTATATTGAGCATTTCATTTCCTTTGATAAATCAGTTGGTAGAAATGGCAGGTTATAGATAGTAAGATATATGTGTGTATAAATGGATGGTAGACAGATAGGTAGATAAGTGATTAGGTAGATGGATGAATGTATAGATGGATGGATATATAGATAGATAGAAGCATGAAAAGATTGGTGGGTAAAAAGAGATATAGGTGGATGGATGGATGGATGGATGGATGGATGGATGGATGGATGGATGGATGGATGGACAGACAAGAGGTAGATGATAGAAATATACATAGCTATAGATGATAGATATATACATAGATGACATAAAGACAGACAAGAGATGATAGATAGATAGATAGATAGATAGATAGATAGATAGATAGATAGATAGATAGATAGATAATAGAGAAAGAGATAGACTCATTTTTCAGGGGTCCATCTAAAGACTAAAATATACATATTTAACTTAAATTAAGGTTCTACTGTGGATTAAGATTTTACTGATGTCATGTGAAGAATCTGTAATCTTCTGAATTTTGACTTTTTGACTCCTTTCGCTCCCTTCCTTCCATGCAATTTTTAGGGTATACTGAGTTTCCCTTAACAATCTCTAGCCTCAAGGGAGATTTCCTTCTTCTGTGGGCCAGCAAGAAAGAGATATATTTTGGAGATCAACCCTCTGTCTGATGTGTGGTTAGTAAAGTGTTTTTCTACTCTGTAGACTGCTTTTTTGTCTTGTTGACCATGTCCTTTGCTTTACAGAAGCTTCTCAGGTTCAGGAGGTCCCATTTATTATTGGTTTCTCTCAGTCTTTGTGCTACTGGGGTAATATTTAGGAAGTCGTCTCCTGTACCAATGTTTTCAAGTGTACTTCCCACTTTCTCTTCTATGAGGTTCAGTGTGGGTGCATTTATGTTGAGGTCTTTGATCCATTTGGATTTGTGTTTTGTGCACAGGGATAGATATGGATCTAGTTGAATTCTTCTACAGGTTAACATCCAATTACGCTAGCACTGTTTGTTGGATATGCTTTCTTTTCTCTTTTTTCATTATATTTATTTTTCTGTTTCTTTGTCAAAGATCAGGTATTTGTAGATGTGTAGATTGATATCCTGATCTTCTGTCCCACCTGGTCCCGTAGCCCTTCAGTCCCAAAGAAACACACAGAGGTCTACATTAATTATAAACTGGTTGGCCTATTAGCGCAGGCTTCTTATTAACTCTTATAACTTATATTAGCCCATAATTCTTGTCTGTGTTAGCCACGTGGCTTGGTACCTTTCATCAGTGAGACATTCTCATCTTGCTTGCTCTGTGTCTGGCTTTTTCTCTGTCTGGATGATGACTCAGATCGAACTTTCCTCTTCCCAAAATTCTCCTGTTCTTATTGCCCTGCCTCTCCTTCTTATACATTCTGCCTGGCTACTGGCCAATCAGCATTTTATTAAAAATAATACAAGTGAGAGGATAAAAGACATTGTCCCACAGCACTCCCCCCTTTTTAAAAACAAAAACAAAAAACCAAGAACTCTGAATCTTGTATCCTTTGTTTAGCTTTTTGTCCAGACCATGATCCATAAAATCTTGCAATCAACATTCTAAACAAAGATAAAAATAAATGGGAATGTAGTTTTCTAGGATACTTCCTGTTGATTGGAGGCACTGATAATTTTACAGGGACCTAAAGAAAATTTAGAATTATGTCAAGTCCTGACTGAAAAATTCTGTGAGGCTTGATTATCTCAGCTAGCAGTCTTGAAACTGTTCTGAATGTAGAACTCAAAGGAATCTCCAACAGAGGTCCTCTGAAACGTTGGATCATCTGGGCCATCTGCACCTATTGGTGATTTCTCAGGGGGTCTTCCTTGATAAAACCTGATTTTTCTTAGCCCAAAATGAATCCACAGCCTCTCATTTCCTGTGGAAACAAAAACAAAACCTCTTCTCCAAAGTAACGTATCTTTTGACTTAAATTTTGAAGTCAAAGCATTTTCAAAATACGTATGTGTCATTAATCCAGCAGCATTTATAATCAAATGTTTTTTAGCAGCTCTTGCTCCTCCCTCAGCAATCATACGATTCAAAAACAACACAATAACATAAGTATCCAGACTCTCTGTGTATTTTTCAATTTTATGTGACTTTATTTTACATTTACATTAAGGGATATTAATGACCAGTGATTGCTATCTCCTGTTAATTTAGTTCTCATTGTTGGTGATGTTAATTTGTACATTTCCCCCTTCCTTGGGATTTGCTGCTATGAGACCATCAATTGTCTGCATTTTTGTTGGTGTAGCCAACTTCTATAGGTTGGAGTTTTCCTTCTAGTACTTTGTGTAGGGCTGGGTTTGTGGCTAGGCATTGGTTAAATCTGGTTCTGTCATGGAATATTTTATTTTATCTCTCTATGGTGATTTAAAGTTTTGCTGGGTATAGTAGTCTGGTCGGGCATCCATGGTCTCTTAATGTCTGTATAACACTTGACCAGGACCAAACAATGACATTGTTTCCATTGAGAAGTCAGGTGTAATTCTGATAGGCCTGCCTTTATATGTCATTTGGCTTTTATCCTTTGCAGCTGTTAATATTCTTTCTTTATTCTGTATGTTTAGTGTTTTGATTATTATGTGGTGAGGAGACTTTTTGTTCAATCCAGTCTATAAATTTTTTCTTTAATTTTAAGGGCCTCAAACATTCTCCTAAAGTTATTTTAGGTCATTTTTTTCTGCTTCATCTGTATTGGAGTGCTCAAGTCTTGCTGTTTTAGGGCCACTAGTTTTTAATTGGTGTTGTGTTGCTCTTTGTGGTATTAAGTTTGTTCTTACATTATCTATTCATCATTTCCTCTGATTTGTGAAGTTGGGCCTGTGTCCCTGGTGATCACTCTTCCACATGCCAGTGAATCCAAGGCTCAGCTGCTTGCTCCTCATGGTGAAGTCAGGGCCATGGTTCCAGTCACCCCAGAGGTCACTTGGCATTCCACAGGTTTCTCTACAATCCCAGATGTCATTCAGGCCTACTTCCACAGAGATCATTGGCTTAGGCCTGCTCCCATAGAGGTTGCTGACTGGGGCCTGTTCCAGTAGAGGTTCAAACCTATTTTGGGAGAGGTTGCTGGCTCTGGCCTTGTCCTGTGGAGGCTGCTGGCTTGGGTCCCATCCCACAGAGGGTGCTGACTCAGGCCTGCTCCTTTGGAGGTTGTTCCCTCATATCTGCCCCTGTGAAGGTTGCTGGCTTGGGCCTATTCCACATATGTCACTGGCTTGGCCTGGTCCAGCAGAGGTTGCTTCTTTGTTGCCACTTTGGATGGGGCAACTGCTCTTAACAGGAAGTTGTTGCTCATGGTTCCTGCTTCTCTCACTGCTGGAGCCTCATGATGCCCCTGGCCTTGTTGGTCTGGCCAGCCTTTTCAGACAGATGTGTATATGCATACTTCCTTTTCTAGTCCTCACAGAACACTGATTTGAAGTGTCTCACTTCTCATTAAAAAACTAAGAACTAACTAAAGAATTTCAGTGACTTGGCAGCAAAATGTTAAATAATCTCCATTGAACACAGATGTAAATGTTCTCCATAGAGGTCTTTGGACCAGTGCCTAAAAGGGAGCATGTTAGAAAGAATCAGTTTGTTTTTAAAGGTACCTCAGCCTGGATGGTTATCTGTTTTGAGGCCCTGGTGCATTGGAAGATGTTTGGCAGGGTCTCAGACCTGATCAATCAGTATAATTAGAATACATGTACATTTGATTATCATTTATTTTTACATATATGGGTGTTTCGCTGCATGCATATCTATGTACTAAGTACATGCCTGGTTCTCCCTGAGGCCAGAGAGTGTATTGGATTCCCCAGAACTAGAGTTTGCAGACTGCTGTCAACTACCAAGTGTGTGATGAAAATTGAACACAGGTCCTCTGAAAGAGCAGCCTGTGTGTGCTATTAACCACTAAGTCTGTATTCCCAGAGTATATGTGTATTTTCTTAAAACAACAAAAACATTAGCTGAAGAGATGACTTGGCAGTTAATACTCTACTGCTCTTTGTCAGGATTCAAGTTTGGTTCCTAGCACCCATACCAAGTTGCTCACAACCACCTTTAGCTACAGCTTCAGGAGGTCTAATTCCTCTGACATCCACGGGCACCTGGGTTTGGGTACACACACACACACACACAGAGAGAGAGAGAGAGAGAGAGAGAGAGAGAGAGAGAGAGAGAGAGAGAGAGAGATGTGCGTGCACGCGTGCACACACACACACACACAAGCTCACGCACCTTTTTTCTTTTATTGAAAATAGATTTTTTTCATTTAATATATTCTGATTATGGCATCTCCTCATTTCTCCCCTTCCCAGTTCCTTCCCATTTTCCCTCTCATCTAGATCCACATCCTTTTTCTCTCTGGTCATAAAACAAACAGGCATCTAAGAAATACTAATAAAATAAGATAAACCAAAAACAATCAAAAATCAGAATATAAACAAGAAAAAACATCAAAGGAAAAGCACAAGATATGCATATAGATGCAGAGACACACATGTTTGCATCCTGAGAAACCTTATAAAAACCAAAAACCAAAACCCATAATATATACACAAAGGACCTGTAAGGTTGGGGGGAGTGGTTTTAGAAAATAAAAATACTTCAATTGAGCTATAATGTACATACACATTTTAAGTATAATGAATACTTAGATGATTTTCCTTTATTTATTTGTTTATAATTTTAATTTTATTTATTTATTTTTGAAAAGAAAACAAACTATCATTTTTCATTTTACATAACAATCCCAGTTCCCACTCCCTCCCATCTTTTCTTCCCCCCACCTAGCCACCCCCCATCTATACCTCATCCACTCCTAAGAGAGAACAAGACACATTGCTTTGGGAAAGATCCAAGGCCCTCCCTACTATATCTAGGCTGAGCAAGGCATCCATCCAAAGACAATAGGCTCCAAAAAAAACCTATACAAGCAGTAGGGACGAATTCTGGTACCATGGCCTGATGTGGGATTCCCCTCTGTCTGCTGTGAATACCATTGGTTAATAAAGAAACTATCTTAGGCCCGCACAGAACAGAATAAAGGTAGGTAAAGAAAACTAAACTGAATGCTGGGAGAAGGGGGTGGAGTCCAGGAGAAACCATGGTGCCCCACCAGAGACAGATGCCAGAACTTTCTCAAGTAAACCACAGCCTCATGGCAATACACAGATTAATAGAAATTGGTTAAATTAATATGTAAGAGTTAGCCAATGAGAAGCTAGAGCTAATGGGCCAAGCAGTGATTTAATTAGTACAGTTTCTGTGTGATTATTTCAGGGCTGAGCAGCAGGTAACAAACAAGTGGCCTCCTACAACAACTGCCAGTGGCCCCACAGTCTACACCAGTCATACAACTGTCAGCTAGAGTTGGTGAGCTCCCATTAGCTCAGGTAAACTGTTTCAGTGGATGTGCCCATCACGGTCTTGGTCTCTTTACTCATATTCTCATTCCTCCCACTCCTCAACTGGACTTTGGGAACTCAGTCCAGTGCTCCAATGCAGGCCTCTGTGTTTCCATCAGTTGCTGAATAAAGGTTCTATGGTAATATCTAAGATATTCATCAGTCTGATCACAGGGCAAGGCCAGCTTGGGCACTCTCTCCTCTATTGGTTAGGCTCCTAGCTGGAGTCATCCCTGTAGACTCCTGGGAATTTCTCTAGTGCCAGATTTCTTACTAGCCCTACAATAGCTCCCTCAATCAAATTATCTCTTTCCTTGCTCTCATCTCTGTCCTTCCTCCATCTTGACCATTCTGTTCCCTCGAGTTCTCCTCCCCACTATCCTTTGCCACTTGTCTTCCCCTCCCACCCTCCCCACTCCTCCCACACCCATGCTCCCAATTTTGTCAAGTGATCTTGTATGTTTCCCCTTTCCAGGTGGATCTATGTATATTTTTCATGGAGTTCATGTTGTTACTTAGCTTTTCTAGGATCATGAACCATACACTCACAATCCTTTGCTTTACAGCTAGTATCTACTTATGAGTGAGTACATACCATGTTCATCTTTCTGAATCAAGGTTAGCTCACTCAGAATGGTCTTCTCTAGTTCTATCCATTTGCATGCAAATTTCAAGATGTCATTGCTTTTTACCACTGAGTAGTACTCTAATGTATAAATGTGCCACATTTTCTTTATCCATTCTTTGGTTGAGGGGCATCTAGTTTGCTTCCAGGTTCTGGCTATTATAAATAATGCTGCTATGAACATAGTTGATCAAATGTCTTTGTAGTATGATTAGGCACCTTTTAGGTATATGCCCAAGACTGATATTGCTGGGTCATGAGGTAAATTGATTCCCAATTTTCTGAGAAACCGCCATACTGATTTCCAGAGTAATTGTACAAGTTTACATGCCCACCAGCAATGGATGAGTGTTCCACCTACCCCACATTCTTTCCAGCATAAGTTGTCATTGGTGTTTTTGTCTCAGAGTTGTTTTGATTTGCATTTCTCTGATTCCTTAAGTGTCTTTCAGCCATTTGAGATTCTTCTGTTGATAATTTTGTTTAGTTTTGTACCCTATTTTTTAATTGGGTTATTTGGAATTTTTATGTCCAATTTCTTGAGTTCTTTATATATTTTATATATTTTGGAGATCAGTCCTCTGTCTGATGTGGGGTTGGTGAAGATCTTTTTCCATTTAGTAGACTGCCTTTTTGTACTATTGACTGTGTCCTTTGCTTTACAGAAGCTTCTGAGTTTCAGGAGTTCCCATTTATTTATTGTTGATCTCAGTGTCTATGCTACTGGGGTTATATTTAGGAAGTGGTCTCCTGTGTCCATGCATTGAAGACTACTTCCAACTTTCTCTTCTATCATGTTCAGTGTGGTTGGATTTATATTGAGGTCTTTAATCCATTTGGACATGAGTTTTGTTCATGAGATAGATATGAATCTATTTTCATTCTTCTACATTTTGACATCCAGTTATAGCTGCACAATTTGTTGAAGATGCTCTCTATTTTCCATTGTATATTTGCTTTTTTGTCAAAAATCAGGTGTTTGTAGGTGTGTGAATTAATATCCAGGTCTTCAATTTAATTCTATTGGGCAACCTCTCCATTTTTATGCCAATACCAAGCCATTTTCATTACTGTAGCTCTGTAACAGAGCTTGATATCAGGGATGGTGATGCCTCTGGAAGTTCCTTTATTGTACAGGATTGTTTTGGCTATCCTGAGTTTTTTGTTTTTCTATATGATGTTAAGTATTGTTCTTTCAAGGTCTTTGTATAATTATGTTTGGGATTTTGATGGGGTTTGCATTGAATCTATAGATTGCTTTTGGTAGGATTGCCATTTTTATTATGTTGATCCTACCTATCCTAGAGCATGGGAGATCTTTCCATTTTCTAGTATCTTCTTCAATTTCTTTCTTCAAAGACTTAAAGTTTTGTTGAACAGATCTTTCACTTTTTTGGTTAGTGTTACCCCAAGATATTTTTATGTTGTTTGTGACTATTGTGAAGAATGGCATTTCTCTGATTTCTTTCTCAGCCTGATTAATATCTGTATATAGGAGGATTGCTTATTTTTCTTGTTACTAGCTAAATTCAGTCTCCTGTTCTTACTGTGTGACCTTAGCCAAGTCTAAGCTCTGGGTTTGTTCCAAAATGAGACTGGACTATTAGAGAATTTGTCCCTACCATTGCTTCCAGCCCTAATAGACAGAAAATTCTCTCAGAAAACAGGTGTGTCTTCATTTTACAATGTCAGAAACAGCTGAAGGCAAACAGTGTGTTTATGAAAAATCACCCTGTCTAATTGACCTGTTCCCATGTGACTGACATTCCTAGTTCAGGAAGTGAAGGAACCTATGAGACATGGAGCATCTGGTGATGGACATTCTGTTGTGAAGAAACAGAATGGGCTATAGGGTGGATATCTTGGATGGCATGGATCCCTCTCACTCTGAAACCCAAGCAATACTCATCCTGGTCAGATGCAGATCCACAAGCACTACAAGGGGTGGTATACCACTCTGTAAAGCAGCTTCTTATCACTCGGAGTCCATCAAGTCAATAGGTGTTTCAAAGATGAAAGGATAAGGTCAATGCTAAGCCACATTCCTACTCTTTTCCCCCAAACCCTTTCTTCTTGGGAAGCAAGTGTTTCTTCTACTTCCATACCTGAGTCAGCATCACTGGTGCCCCATTGTCCCTCTAGCTTCCAAGGTGGCCTTCTTCTCTTCTTGGTCATGGCCCTCACATAACATCCATATGCTGTCCACACTATCACAGACACAAGACAATTGTAGGTAGCAGATTTCTGCTGAAGTTTGAGGGGTAGACAAAAAGATTTATGTAGAGCAAAAAAAAAAAGCTTCAAATTACACATTAAATATTGAACATGAAAGACATTTTCCACCCCTTTGCTATGCTATTCCAGGTCTTTCTCATCCATGTCTTTCTCATCAGCACCCCGAGAAACCACACGATTCTTCATCTCTCCTACGCTAAGCTTCCAGATTCCAGGAATGTCCTGGATTGCCTGGTTATCTATACTGTGCCTATCATGGCCCCTACAATGTGTGACTGAGTTGGCTGACACAGGAAAGGAACAAGAGGGAGTTTGCCTTCTTCAGCTATTATGTCCCCTAGTTCCTTAAAACCACAGATTCGACTCCACAAGTGAAAAAGTGCCATTAATATACAGTACATCAAAAAGTCCCATTCTCCTCATAACTATATCCACTCATTCTGACAATTAAAAAAAATAAACATTTGCCATACATGGTGGTACATGCCTTTAATTACATCACTCAGGAGGCAGAGGCAGATGGATCTCTGTGGATGCAAAACCAGCATGATATACACGGTGAGCTCCAAAACATCCAGTTTTATAGAGAGGAACCCTGTCTAAAAATAATAATACATTAAATAAATACTCATGATAAAGAAGTTATTTACAAGTTACCTATACGTGGGCTTTTAGGATCCTGGGGCCTCATCTGACTTGTCTTTGTTGAGATTCCATTGTGGAATATCCCACAGTCTCACATATTTAAACCAACATCACTGTCTAGAAAGGTTATGGAACCTTTAGGAGGTAGAGCTTTGTTAAGGGAAATGCATTACTGAGGGAAGGCTTTGAGGTTTAGTAGCTTCTTTAGCCTTTGCTTCCTGACTGTGATGCAATGTGACCAGATGACTCCCATGCTTTCCTCAACATGATGGGTCCTATGCCCTTAACCTATGAGCCAAAGTAAGCTTTTCCTTCCTTAAGTTGCTACCGTCAAGAATTTTGCCGAAGCGAGTAGTCCAGAAGAGGAACTAATACAGTCTTTACATGGATAAATGCTTAAGAAACAATGAGCACTGAGCCATCACTCAGCCAAGAAGGATGGGCTCACACTTCCAAGAATACACCACTAAGTGTCATGGATTCACACACCGCCTTTTCCTTTGTGCATTTGTAGAAATCCAACTATGTATTCATCTCCATTCAGTGAACAGAAGCTTGAAATCCAGTAGCAGCGTGAGGCAGTGACAGAAGATGAAAATGTGTAAAAATTATTTGAAAAAAGAAAATATATACAAACACTGATCTGTAGCCTGGGGGGATGAAACACCCATGCCAGAAAAGGGAAAGGACCAAATGAGATTCAAAAGTATCCTGCTCTGTTTGGCACTGCTGGGGAGCTGCAAGCACTCCAGATATTTACAGGCTCCGTGTGTTCTGCTGGGAAGTGGGAGGAAGACAGATGGCTCTAGGAAGAGTGGGCGATCTGACGTCAAGCTCATGAGCCAAATGGTATTTTCCAAGTTCCACCTCTCCAGAACCCATCCATAGAAACCCACAACCTAGAGCCATGGCCCATGCCACTCTCTCCTGCTCTCTTAAATCTTGAGGTCTATATAATATATATACTATAAAAATATAATCATTAAAAATTGACTAGTTAGTTAAACATGTACTGCCCTGTTAAATGTTGTAACCAGTCTTTGTCCATCAAGTAACTCCTTGAAGGCCACCACCAGATCTTCCTTCTGTATCAATCTGGTCTGGTGTTCCTCCATTTATTCAGCACATTCTTACCTGACACGTTCCAGTCTGGCTGTGCCAGAAAAAACATCAACAACAAGTCACAAGAATGTCTTTATCTTCATGGGAATTTTACTCCAGAAAGACAGACAATTAACACATAAATAAGAGGAATCTGCCTCCTATTTAAAGTCTGTGTGTGATTTCTTTCATTGTCGGGCCTTAAATGCCACCCTAGATACAGGCATGGTCTGTGAGAAACTCCACTGAGGGAAGAAAAGAGCTCAGATCCTCAGTTCTCAATGTCTGGCACTATTCTGCCCATATCTGCATTGCTGGACCACAATCTTTACTTCTACCTTCTCCTAAGGTCACATTTCTCTCTGTGAGCTTCTACTATAGACAGTGTAGCACTTAATGTACACTGTCCACTTGATTGCATTTGGAATTGCCTAGGAGATACGCCTTGGCTATCTCTCTTAGGGTGTGTCCAAAAAGGTTTAACTGAGGAGGGGAGACCTATTCTGGATGTGAGAGATACCATCCTGTGCTGTAATAAGAAACAAAGAAAAGAAAAGGCAAGCTGAGTACAAGCAATCATCTCACTCTGCTTCTTGATTGCAAATGCAATTTAAATAGCTGCCTCCCAATTCTTTCTCCATGCTCTTCCCACCAGAATGGGCTGTATCCTCAAGCTGTACGTCAAAACTTGTTCTCCATCCTTTAAGTTACCCTGTGTCAGATGTCAGGTATGCTGTCGTAGTAACAAGAAATGTATTAATACAACATCCAGGACTTTTTCACTTCCACTTCTACCATCCCTTCCTCCCCACCCCCAGGATTCATAAAACCATTCCCTCCATTGTATAATACAACCCCAAATCTGGTAGTACATCTGGATTTCACCAGGAAGAGAAGGTGCTTCTTCCTGGCTTAGCCTCTTGCTTATGCTACCACAGGAAGTAGATAACACCTTCCTTAGCACTTTTGCTATGGGCTATGTCTCTGTGAGCCAATTAGATGCCAAATTAGATGTAATTATTGGAATTGTCTTTAAATTTTTAATAGAGCCCCAAACTGGGAATAATAGAAAAGATCCTATTAGCTCCTTCTACCCCCAACAAATTCTAATGAAATGTGTGAAGGTCTAAGCCACCATCCAGGACTGACCTTTTACCCATGAGCCCAAGTCCACCTCTTATCCATGACCAGAGAGAATTACAGAGAGGAAGGCTTGTAACTTCGTGGAGAAAGAGCTTTGGGTCTTCAGTGGCACCATGAAGTCAGAGGAAAGTGTGAGGGAGATTCCCCATCAGGACAGGAACTGAAACAGCACAGGAACCTGGAGGCAGGAGCTGATACAGAGTCCATGGAGGGGAGATGCTAATTGGCTTTTTTCCCACGGCTTACTCAGCCTGCATTCTTGTAGAACCTAGGACCACCAGCCTGATGGACCCGCCCACAGTGTAGTGGGCCTCCCCTCCGGCAATCACTAATTAAGAAAATGTTCTACAGGCTTCTATACAGCCCTCTGTTATAAGGGAACTTCTCAACTGAGGCTCCCACCTCCCTGATGACTGTATCTTATATTAAGTTGACATAAAATTAGCCAGCACAGCTTGCCTGAGCCAGATTTGAAGGGTATTTGCCATTGAGTGACCACTTTCATAGAGGGACCATAAGGCAATGCGCTTTCCATAGAATCACAGAGTCAAAGTTTCATGTCTCATTGTTGACAAAGCTTTCCCAAGCAGGTTGAAAGCTGTGTTAAGTGAAAATAGTATTTTCCTATCTTATCTTACCAAATGTAGTTTCTTCAGGAGCCATCTACAAAGGAAAAATAAACCTGAGAGAGAAAGAAGAGTGGAGGGAGGAGAGGAGGGAAAGGGAAAAAAAGATACCATCTGCTTTTGAAACTCCTTTTTGGGGAGAATGAGAAGGCAAACAGCAGTGAGTTAAGGGCCATGTCTTGTAAAGAGCAGAAGAAAATGTGAATGCTAAGATTAAGACATGGAAAGATCATGAAGCAAGAAGCAGGTTGTAGGACAGGAGGTCCTGATCAGTACAGAGTTTGGGAGACATCCACAGTGCAGAGTTTGGGTCGATTAGCTGGTCATTCTAGAGTTTAAGCAGCAAATTGACACAGTTGACTTAAATTTTAAGAATCAATTCTACAGTTTCCCTAAGAACAAAAGGGGAGGAGGAAGAGTGGCAGCCTATTAGAAAGACATAGGGAAAGTTCGGAAGCCTACGTAAGTGTCCAGTGGTTGCTTTTCTCAAGTATATAGATTCTGGAAACCCAGGAACGCCAGTGCCAGGTCCTTCTGGATCATCAGGACTATAGCAATCTACTGGACATTAGTGAAGAAAAAGCAGAAGTAAGATGCTTTCTCTGAAGAACAACATTCCTGAGAGCTGCACATTGAGCATCTGCATACGTGTTGCATGTGGTCTTATATTAGCATGAAGTCCAGAGTGACTCGCACATATGTATAATCTAATCTTAATAGACCTTCATCATGAAACTGTATAATCTAATCTTAATAGAACTTCATCATGAAACTGTATTTCTCTGAGGTGTCATACCAGATTTCAAAACAAACTTGAGACTCTTTTTAAAACAGTTTGGAAGATAGGAGAATTATCAAAAATAGTTTTATTTACTTCACATCAATAATTACATTGAACAATAAATCTCTGCCCTAATCTGACTTGGAGGGCTGTTTGATCCCTCCAGATCTACTGCCAGCCCTGGAGATGACCTGGAAAGACCTTCTAATTTGTGAGACTGTTTCTAGGAAACACCATTAATTCCCATGCATTTTAGCCTTATTTTAATTTTTCTATACATTGAGCACTTGTCTAATGCCAGGCACCATCGTAAGTTCTTTACATACATTATAACAATACATCATTTTAATGCCTCTTGAGGAAAAGAGTCATTATTTAAAATCATTCTGTTGTGCTTTGCTTATGGTATTTTCCAGATACTCTGGGGGCATTGCAAACTGAACGTTTGTGGCAACTGTGACGAACAAGATCTACAGACATGAGTTTCTTCCCACAGTTCGGGTGGTTTTATCACGTTATTTTAGCAATAAAGTCTTTTTTATGAAGGCTGCGCATTGTGTTTTAGAAATGATACCATTATACCATCACTGAATTGGAGAACAGTATAAGAACAGCTTTGAAATGCACAAGGAAACCACAAACAGACTTGTTCTATTGAAATAATTGCTGTGATACACTGGTCAGGAGCAAAACCCATTATGTCTCTCAGGTGTGCCCGCATAGCCCTCTCTATGGCTAAAACAACTGAACTACAGAAGGTTTCTCACATAGGTGATCAGTGGTACCACCCTCTAGTGGTAAAACTGGAGAGGTGGCTTGGTGGGTAAGAGCTTTTGCTCTTCTTGCAGAGGACTGTGTTTGTTTCCCAGCACCCTCATGATGGCTCACACCTGTCCTCAATTCCAGTTCCAGGGGACTGAGCACCCTCTTCTGGCCTTCCTAGGCATCAGGCACATACATACATACAAGCAAAATGTTTGTACATGCTTCTATAATTTAAAAAAAAACTGGGTTTTGACCCTCACCTTGGATTCCCACCACCGATTAGCCACCATAAGCAAATACCAGATACCAGATGCCTGCCTGTGCAGCCTTAGTTCACTGCCATGTGCCTTTCCTGTCTACCATATGTACTGGCTTGGATCATTGCTTACCATCACCTCCCATGGTCTGCAATGAGAAATCCAGAGCCTAACCCAGGGCTTTACCCAGCCTCTCCATTTCTCTAAAGGTACTAACTGGATCAAGAAAGACACTGATGTCCCAGGTTCACTTGCACTGGCTGATGAGAGGCAGGGGTGAACATTATATACCAAATTAATATCAGTCGTGACAGGAATATTTACACAAGTGAAATTGGCAACCATCAGAAATCAAGGATATGGAGAGGAGCATTGCAATTATGAACACACAGCTTGTGACAGACTGTGAAATAGCAACAAAACGTCTCTTACCTTGAGCAGGCGAGTTCCATACATCTCCATCAACAAGACTTTCTAAATTGCCAAGACCCCAACAAAAGAAGCTCAGTTGAAATTATCCACTCAGAAAACAGTTCTACTTAATAAAAATATGAGTATTTCCTCCCAACCTGCTCTGCTTCTCCATTAAGGGAAGCATGCTAGGAAACTTTTGCATGCCTGCCTACTTTCTGCTGAGCTTGCAGTTTTCCTGGAAGGAGAAAACCAGTCTCAGGTGGTGAGCATCAAATTGCTTATTGGAACAGCTGTTACTCTCAGCTGAGTAAGCAGGACGCTCATAGGTTACACTTTCTTGTCATGTGCTGCAGCCAGCTAAAAGTCAGTGTCATGACAGAAAATAAGAAAGAAAAGGGAAACAAACCATTTGATGGTGTCATATGAGCCACAATGAGAAGCCCCATTGATGCTTTGAAATACGGTGTGGATAAAGGAAAAGACAGAGAATGAAGAGAAGAAAGGCCTGCCTGCCTCTGAGCCTTGGCTCTGTCATGGGTATTTCATGCTATGGGTAGGAGAGTTCTAGAAGGAAAAGTTGTAGTAAATAGAAGAGGAAGTTCTAGAGGCTGAAAAAGAAAAAATGTTGCCCTATGATATAAGCTCAATTACCATTTTAGCATATTTGCTTGCTTATTGAATGATTGCTGGACACCTACTGTGTGTTCTGTGTAAAACTAAACACACTTGTGAATGACAGAGGCATCGTGCCTGCCTTCATGGAGAGTGCAGTTCAGTGGGAGCTGAGACATCAATTATATGCTACTAAGTTTGGGTTTTGTTATAGTAAAGAAGATTAGTACATTGTGGAAAAATAACAGAAAGGAGTAACTGAGGCTGCACTAGC
Source organism: Microtus pennsylvanicus (assembly GCF_037038515.1). Classification (NCBI taxonomy): domain Eukaryota; kingdom Metazoa; phylum Chordata; class Mammalia; order Rodentia; family Cricetidae; genus Microtus; species Microtus pennsylvanicus. Next base: position 52,641,982 of record NC_134590.1, on the reverse strand, counting down.
CCAGGAAACAGAGACTAAAGCCCCCCGAATGTCCATCGCCTTAAAGAACCCTGCTCCTAGAAACAAAGGTCAAAGTGGCTTCACGTCCATGGCAGATGGGTTGACAGCTTGCTGAGACTCTTGAGAAATTGCAGATGAGCCAGGTGGGCCACCATAGTTTGGGAAGCCCCAGGCCAGTATTCAAATCCCAACTCCTACGTGTGAAATACTGAGGAAGTTACTTAACCTTTCAAAGCTTAGAATCTTCATCACATACAGGGGCAGCATGAATGCTGAGCTTACTGTCAGGTTTTCAATTTGTATAAAATTCACTTGGGGCAGAGGACCCATAATGTTGCTTGATCCACAGCAAGTGCTCAGTAAATGTATAGATGCCTTACAATAATGTTATCTTAACAGATACAGATTCTCTGAAACTCTGCACACCGGCTACTTGGTGAGTGTGTGTCAAACTATCTGTCAGCAAAAGGATCTAATGGGGCTTACCAGCCCAGCCCAGCAAGAGGCTTTGAAAGTGCTTGTGCTGGGCATACACATTCACAGTCAGCATTTATTGGGGCAGCAGCAAGATGCACAGGGTCCCTCCCAGCTTCCCATTGCTATTTCACCCCCAGTGTAGCTCTCACCTCCACTAGGTCTGTATGTTCCCCAAACATCCCAGGGCTTTCCGTTTCATTGTTCTCAATAAATACCAATAGAATGTGGTATTTAATTTGTTTATCTTTGTCAACCCTTCCTTTAAAACGAATTTATTAAACTGAAAAAAAATCATTGTCCATGATATATCAAAATGGTATTAGGAAACATATGGCCACCTCTGTAAGTCTGAGTCAGAAAAAAAAAATCGATGTGATTGCTACCAAAGCTTCCCGAAAATGTGCCACCCTGCTGATCATCCATCTGCTGATGCCTGCAAGTGTTCACATCTGCAATACTTCTTTCCACATGCTGAATCTGCAGTGGGGGTAAGAAGCTGTGGTGCTTGCATCCCTTGCGCTTCTGCTCACCTTTAGCATCCAGCATCAAAGAATGTAGCAGAATGTAAGGCCCACAGTATGCTTTAAATTAGCACGGCAGGTCATCGTGGATTTGTTCCTCTGCCAGACCTTCCAGGGAACTAGTTCACCTAGTAATGTGACATGACTTAGAGAGTCATAATCACTGTGACAACATAAAGGGAATTAGTTAAAACCTAATTAAAGCCATGTGGATAACAAGCCGAACAGTGCGTTTAGCATCTTGTGTTCTTTGTTGCTGGGTTGACAAAAGAGGAAGAAGATGCTTTGTGGCAAACACAAGGGTGCCAGTTAATAGAGAGCATCGCACCCTGGTCTGAGATCATCCTATCAAAATTGGGTTCAAAAGGAAATGAGAGCCGCTGAGATGGCTAAGCAGGGAAAGGCACCTGCCACAAAGCCTGATGACCTGTGTGCAATCCCCAAGACCTGTGCCAACTCCTGAACGTTGTCTCCTGACCCCCACACATGGTATTCAAGTGCCCCCCGACACACACATATAACAAACAAGTAAATGTAATTCAACGTTCAAAAAGGGAATGGGATTTGTAATACTGGTGCCTGACAGCTTCCACTTTCCACCCAATCTCATGCAGAACAGAGGAAAAGGACAAGCATGGAGGTCTGGGGGAACTTAGAGATGGGAAGCGGTGAGCCAGGGTCCTAGTTTGTTTTCTACAGATAGGATGAAACATCACAGCCAAAAGCCACTTCAGGAGCGAAGGGTTTATTTCATGAAGCAAAGTCAGGGCACAGAGTAGAAGCAGAAAATAAAGCTAAGGCCATAGCGAGAGGCTGATGAGCGGCTTGCTGACCTACCTCTCTTATACAGCGCAGGACCACTTGCTCACATCAATCCTGAATCAAGAAAATGCCCCCACAGAAAGGCGACTCCGAGAGAGGCAATTCCTCAATTAATGTTGCCTCTTCCTAGATGATTCTAGCTTGGGCCAAGTTAGCAAGAACATCAGCACCACCTGTGGTTACTTCTTACCGCATTGCTGTGACCACAAATCTGATGGACTGGAAAGAAGGAATGATTTGTTTGGGGGTCACAGTTTCAGAAGGTTTCAGTTTACTGTGGCACGTAGGGAACAGAAATGTGTGGCAAAACCAGGAAGCTCACTGAGCCGTGAGCCAGGGTCTGGTACATCCTCCAAAGCCTGCATCGGTGACCTACCAATAAGACCCCACTTCTTAAAGGTTCACCAGATTCCCCAAATAGTGCCACCAAACAGAGAACAAGTGTTGGAAACATGGGTCTGTGGGTAATATCTCACATCCTAGTGGAGTAGCAGATGGCCACATTTCCCCATGCTTAAGAAGCACCTTGGAGCACTAGACGGAAAGCTGATTTGGGAACTTAATTGAAAACATTCAGATTTGATGAATCTGCCGCCGCCATAGGCTTAAGATTTCACATTTTAGCTAGCACCTTTCAGCACTGAAGTTACTTCCAGTCAAAATATGCTTAGTTACAATAGAAGATGAGGGAAGACATCGTGATACTATGTAAGCATCTTGTTCCTCATTCACCTTTCCTCTTCACTTTTAGCACCCATGGATGGGCCTTTCTGAACTAATTTGTGACTATCACAATTACAAATGGCAGTTTTGGATTCCTACATTTGCTGGGATTTACTGTTTCGCCTTTGTTGATATTTTTTATTTGTGCTCTGTGTTTCTTACTTGGAATTTGTTGTGTCTTCCTCACCCCTCTCTACATGTGCTATTTGAGATTTTACTCTTAAAAGGAGCTCACTGGTAGCATTTATTTTATACAACAGGTGAGATCTGGTATTGCCATGTATGTGTAATGCTCATATTGTTCCCTATTTGACCACAGATAGCCCCTTCAAAATGACTTCCTTATCTTTCATAATGTCCTTACTTTATGGACAATGCAATGTTCCAAACTGATCCCCAGATGTTTCTCTAAGGAGCCTCTTAGTGTGGAAAAGTAAAATGTTACAATGAGAAGAAACAGCCATCATTTGCTCCCACCAAAAGCATCATCCAACTCTAAGCATGAGAAACATGAGACAAACTGAGAGGGTTGCTTTAACAAGCAAGCTTGTCTCTCCCCGAGTTCTCGATGTCCTGAAAGGCAAAGAAAAGGTAAGAAGTGTCCCTGCTAAAGAGAATGCACCCAGCCATGAACAAAAATGGCAATACCTAATCCTAGCTAGGATCATTGTCAGAATTTTAAAATTCTATACTAGGAATATTTTTTAGACAGGAGGTCAAATTTGAATGGGGACTACAGATTAGATAATTACATTGCAATACTAATCTTCCTGATTTTGAGGGAAAGCATAATAAAGCAAATATGTTGGTATATGCTGAAAGGTATATAGAAATTCTCCATGGCCTTCTGATAAATTTTCTCTAAGTTTCCATTTATCTCCAAATTTAAGGTTTAAAACGTTGGCAACAGGATATCAAGGCAAGTGCCTAATACATAACATAGTCTAGGCACGAATGATAGTTTACACATGTGGACCAAGTCCAGATATCAACATATTTACTTTAATAATACACTTGAAGTATTTGTAGTAAGTACATCTAACCCACAATTTCACAGATATTAGTCCCCGTTGATTCTAAGTGTAAAGAAATCAACCTAAAGACATACATGGAGTCATGATAGCACAAATGCGCAGAAACGGCAAAACGTTGTGACTGCTCACCAAGACTGCTGCCCTTTAAGGACACAGGGACACCAAAAAAAGCAGTGCTAAACCAAGAACCCTCTGTCCCTGTAAACAAAACTCCACACCAGTGTCTTAAGTAAATTTATGTTTGTTCATAAAATGGGCATACAAATATTTGTCTATATCATTGTCTGTGATGACTTTAAGACAATATTGACTAGGACAAGGATTGCTGCCCCAGCGAGGCAGCTCTGGATGCACATAGAGCCTTCTGAGAAGGGCCAGCATTCCTCTATTTATCTTAACATTTGCCAATTCTTCCATGAGCTAGCCAACCAGTATAGGAATGACCCTCTTCTTGCCTCTACTTCCAACTCCTTCTTGAGAATGAACCTCTCTTTGCTTGGCCTTTCTGTCTACTGCAGTGGTTCTCAACTTTCCTAATGCTCCAATCTAGTTTCTCATGCTGTGATGACCCCCAATCAAAATTATTTTCATTGCTACTTCGTAACTGTAATTTTGCTAAAGTTATGAGTCATTACAAGTATCTGTGTTTTCTGATAGTCTTAGGCAACCCTTGTGAAAGACCATTCAATCCCCCAAAGAGGTCTCCACTCACAGGCTGAGAACTGCTGGTCTATTGGAAGAGCAGGACACAGAACTCAAAGCTCTGGGCAGAAGTTCTCCAACAACCAGCTCCAGAATTAGGTCTTTTGCAGATGACTAGACTTCCTTCATCCTAGTTATTGGTCCTGAGCTTGGAATGACTCTCTAGTTCCCAGGACTTTTGACCATGTGAGGAGTGATGTTTTTAGCATTTGACTAAACCATTCCAACGCAGATGCTTGTTTGATTTCATATTCTTTTTACTCACTCATAATTCCCTTCTCCTTTGTTTCTTTTCTTTTCTTTTTTTTCTTTTGAGACATTATGTCACTCTATAGTTCAGGTTAGCCTTGAACTCACAGCAATAAAGACACTCAACAACAGATAAAAATATCCCAAGTCAGAAATGTATTTAGTATTTATTTAGTATTTAATTTATTTAGTATTTAATCCACCAAACAACACAGTCGAGCAACATACTGTCCTGTAGAGCATTTAACTGTACTCTTATGATCACATGGCCAGCCAAGAGCTCCTGCAAGAGGGATGGAGGTAAGGGAGATAGAGAAATGTATTGTGTTGCTTACCACTAGTCCAGGCAAAGATCCAAACTCAAAGTACAGTTTCTGCTTAATGAATATAGCTTTCACAGCATCGTAAAGTTTTAAAACAAATCCTAAGTCAGAGACCATCTGTATGTATTCCTTCCACTCAAAAGTGAACGTGAATTTAATCTGTAAACTCTCAATATTAAACATAATGATGAGGCAGGGCTGCCATTCTTAAATTTTAATTTGTATGCAAGCTATCAGGCATCCTCGAGAACAAGCAGGGTCTGAGGCAGTAGGTCTGATCAGTATGTCTGGTGTGAGGCCTGACATCCAGAATTCCTAGGAAGTCCAGAGCTGCTGCTGCTGCTGCTGCTCATGGATCTCTCCGAGTCTCAGGGAACAAAGGCCCTGGGGAGATAGCTAACCCACAGCAGGTTCCATATCCAGCTCCTCCTGCTCCTGCCAACTCCTCATTTTCTAAAAGGAATTGTTAGCTGAAAGAACTCGCTAAGAAAAGTCAATCAAAAGATGACAAAGGAAAGTGTAAGAAATTCACAGCTCTACATGAGAGAGGTTGATTAGGGTCAAAGGAAGATATATTTAAACCTAATTAAGATAAAGGGTCCCTCATTAGGCTGAGAGAAATTCTAAAAGTAAGAGCTCTGAGGAGACATCGATTTCTGTCAGAGTCTTGTCAGGAAAATATTGCATCAAGGGAGCGTGCTGACAGCTTTGAAGAGTGACAGTCCTTACTGTAACTCTTGAGGTACTTTTAACACCATAGAACTCAGGAAATAATAACAGCTTACACGGATAAACTGTTTTAGATTTTACAAGATCCCTTAACGCTCATTAACACATTGCAGTCCTCGTTTCTTCAACCTGTTATTTATTGGTCTCATCAACCTGCAATCCTCCCAGAGGCCGGGGACCTGTCTCCCTCATGCTCGTGTCCTCAACAGTGGGCAAGTCTGTCATTCAGCAGACATGTGAGAGAAGTGCTGGCTTGAAAAAAATATTTTATGAGTTCGCAAATACTTATCATATTTAAATACCATTGGTTTGGTGTCATATGAGAATTATTTTATCTCTAAGAAAGAAGAAATGTTGCCATTTAAATTTTGGGTCTCGTAGATTGCAATGTACGTAGCAATTTCAGAGATGCTAAAACATGAAGATCAATGTGCACGTTGAGATTGAGGAACTAGTGGTCGGAAAGATGTCTCAGTGGCTAAGAGTGCATACTGCTCTTGCAGAGGACCCTGACTAGCTTCACAACAGCCACATAGGGTAGCTCACAACTACCTGCAACTCTAGCTCCAGGAGACCCAACTCCCTCTTCTGGCTCCCAATGGCACCTACACTCAATGTGCAAATATATACAAACAGATATATGCACATACACGTAATAAAATAAGAAAGAAAGAAAGAAAGAAAGAAAGAAAGAAAGAGAGAGAGAGAGAGAGAGAGAGAGAGAGAGAAAGAAAGAAAGAAAGAAAGAAAGAAAGAAAGAAAGAAAGAAAGAAAGAAAGAAAGAAAGAAAGATAAAATAATCCTTTCAGTTGAGAAACTATAATAGTGGGGCTTGGCTATGAAGTCATTCACCCACTTCAGACGTGAAATGAATACATGACCACAAATTGGGGTTACTGAAGATGTCATCAGAAAGAAGGTTAGATAAATTGGGACAAGATGCTTGTTTATAAATTCAGTGGCTTTGGGGAGTGTGAGACTCTTTCTTAGACTGCAATCAAGGAAACAGTTCTCTTTCCTGCCATTAGACCAAGAAAGCAAGAGAACCTTTGAGATGCTCCTGAAGGCTAATGGCCCATTAACAGAAGGAATACTGAAGGGTGGAGAGGACAGAAAAGAAGCAGGAGGAAGAGAGTGCTGTGGGAAACAGAGATGCCATTATTATATCAAATTACTCATGTCTGTATTAGAGAAGCCTTGCCTTATGGAGACCCAGTGAATGAAGATGCTTGTAGCCACTGAAGACAAAGGGGTTGGAATCTCTGCCACTGACATAAAAGCCCAGACAGAGCAAATGTCCTTCCACTTTATACTAATATGTTTCAGGAGCCAGTTTAGAGATTGCCAAAGGCAGCCCTGATAGTCAAAGTTAATTGCAGTGGGTAGGACCCCAGGAAACAAGAGAAGAATGATCCCCAAGTGGGGTATCCCTTGTGAGTGAGCTGCATGTCACCTACTTGCATGTCATAATTCAGAATATGTATAATTCAGAATATCGTACCCAGTTGCATGCCGTAATTCAGAATAGCTGTCACACCCCATGCTGTGCAGCCATGGCCTGAGGTAAAATTTATTCAGACGGGTTCATTCTAGAACTGCCTTGGGACCAGTTATTCCATTACTATATGTTTTGGTCTCCTCATCTATAGAGGGGTGAGGGCAAACACACATATCTTCTTGATGTGGTCATCAGATAAGTTAGGACAGGAGAACCTCTTAGAGACAGTCCCTGGCCAGTAGCCATTGTTCAGTGAATGTCCTTATTTTGTAACCATTACTACTTGAAATATAATTTTATACAGATTGTCATGGTGGCATCATTTAGCATCATTGAAAGAAGCTGGCTATGCCAGTAGCATTACACAGTGTGTGTGTGTGTGTGTGTGTGTGTGTGTGTGTGTGTGTGTGTGTATGAAGCCAAAGGGTGGCTTCCTAGGTCATTCTCTACATTATTCTATGAGACATGATCTCTCAGTAAACCTAGAACTCATTAATTTGTCTTGACTAGTGAGCCAGCAAGCCCAGAGATTCTCCTTCCCAGTGCTGGGGTGTGTGCCATATGCCGGCAGCCTTCCCTCTTACAATGGGTTCTGACAATCCCCACTTAGGTCTTCATGCTCACACTGCAAGTACTTCAGTGATTCTCATATCACTAATGCACATTCTCAAATTCCTGTCTCGAAATTAGAAAGTAAAATATGGGTTTACATAGGCAACAGGAGAATTCTGGGAAAAAAATCTAATTACACAAAGCCTATGTAAGTGCCCCTCCCCACTGCTCATGAAATAATCTCCCAGGAACCCAAGTCCTCAGCTTGCATCACAGCCACCCGTCTCTCATTTCAGGATACACAGGGTGCACTGTGTCATCTGCCTTGTGCACAGAGGCAGTAACCTCTGCAGTCAAGTGTGTCTGTTAATAAACCAACACACCACTCACACTGCCAGTCCCCTGGCTGCATCCTTGCTTCCACACTGCGACGCAGGCATGTTGCGTTCGTCAGCTGGTTCAACTGCTGAGGTCCCATAATATCTGAAAATGTGAAAGATCCCGAATTATCTCATCCCAAGGTGACAAGCTGAGCTTGCTGCCCACAAGCCCAGACAGCTTACATACAAATAAACACATTGCAACAGTAGCAGGGGCATCAATCTCATCACTCTTGAGGAAAAACAAGTTTATTTCTTATCTGTAAGATTAATGAACAGGGCTATAACCTCACCTCTAATTGTGCCTGAAACAGAAACGGGGTGCTGTTTTCAATCTAATCGGCAACAGCATAATAATGTCATGTCACAGAGGTTCAAAAGAAAGGGCTTGTTCTTATCCAAAAAACTATTTAAAATATCCACTGACTATTAATGTAAACTTGCTAACTTTTCCCCAGATATACTGATGCTTTTAAAAAAATATAAATAGCTGGTGAAATTAGTTTTTGGATGCAAAAGACTTTCCTATGCTACTGAATGTACAAGTATAAAAATAATTTTACAGCATATTACTGGAATATTTTTAAAGTTATTGATAGTTATGTTGCTCTCTGGTGTTTTACTGAACTTATATTCTCTGTAGTTTGTTTCCTTAGCCTCATTTTGAACTAACAGTAATAGGAGATATGGAGGGGGGGAGGTTATACTCTTCTGCTTCTACCTCCAAGTTTGAACATAAATTGAAAAGCTCAGGGAAAGAAGGAAAGATGACAGACTTGGAAGACATAAAAAGAACTTGGCTTCCTTCAGATGCAGTGGCTCACTAGAGAAAGCTGAAGGCTTTCAAGGGGCTTATTCACAAACACACAGTACCTTTTCTCTCAAAATTCCCTGAAAAATACTTTTATATCTAATGAAATGTCACGTGGTTAACTGTGATCATACCCACTGAGCTTTTTTTCCAACATGGAATATAAAATGTGAGAGCTTTCTTCAGAATCCCAAAATCTTTTTTTTTTCCAAGGCTGTAAGTACAATAACATATTCATTCTGATAATCTACTTTAGTGGGAAGGCAAGTCAAAAGTCACATTTTCCAGTAAATCCACACAAGGGAAGTAACACAAACCTTGGACTTTGTCTACAGGGAATAGAATCCAGATGCAACTTCCAACTGTTACATTCATGTGCAAATATATTGGGATGAAAAAAATGTAATGTAGACAGAAGTTTATCTCCTACCTGATTCTGCAGCTGTTCAGTCCCAAAGTAACACACGGAGGCTTATGTTCATTATAAACTGTTTGGCCTATTAGCTCAAGCTTATTATTAACTAGCTCTTATAACTTAAATTAACCCATAACTCTTATGTATGCTTAGCCATATGGCTTTGTACCTTTCCTCAGTAAGGCATTCTCATCTTGCTTTCTCCACATCAGGTTGGTGACTACCACATGAGGAAACAGGAAATCTTAGGCTCCTCTTCCCAAAAGTAACATCTTTTAAGTGAGTGGCACCCTTCAGTTTTTGACAAGTGTGGTCTAATTCCCAAGTTTCTTTTAAGTCATCTTTCCTATTGTTCTGATACAAAATACTTGGCTTCTTTTCAATAGATTTAATTTCAGCCATAAGTCCTACTATCCTTGATCTCAACTCTAAACAATACACAATGAGAAATATTAATCTAATCAGCAAATCTTATGGTCAGTAGAACAGTATGACTTGCAACAACTACAATATCTAGAGAATTTTATAAGCATGTAGTGGGAGAACAAAGTACATCCCATGTCCTTCAGGAATTTAAACTTGTTAGTTAACTCAAGCAAAATCCATATTTCGATTTCAATTACAAACTAATATAAAAGTTTTGCCCACCCAAACATTCTCTAAGTGCCTCCTTTTCTTCATTTGCAGAGCTCAATTTCCACCCACAGAAAGCTTTCTTCTTTTCTAGGATGACTGATGTCTCTTCTCTGAACCCTGCTATAATACAGGCTGTTTCAAGGATACCAATGGGTAAAGGCACTTGCCACTGAGCCTGATAAACTGTGTTCAATCATCTGGACCCACCCAGTGGAAGGAGAAAACAACTGCCCCAACCCTAGCTCTCTTCTCACCTGTACAGTACTCCATGGCACATACATCTTCCCTCAAAACACACACAAAATAAAATAAGCAATGTAACAACAAAAATTGTTTTTAAAAGTTCAGGGTGATCATATCTTTGGTGATGCTTTGTATGGAATAGTTAATTATATTTTTATGACTTTTTTATGTCTCTTGTTCTTCACAAATGAATTGGAACTGACTTCAAAGGCAGGAGATAATTAATGTAAATTCTTATTTATTTGGTCATGAATTCTTTACTCAGTAACCAACAGAATGGAAGCTCAAGTAGGTAAGATCTGCTGAGTTTAGACCTTCAATTCTATTTAAATTGGTATCCTGGACAGAGTATTGGCTCGGTGCTTCCTTTTCCTTATTTTTGAGTTAAGACAACAACCATGCTTATTTCATGAAGATACAATCAAAATTAAATAACAATTGCAAAGTACTTTCTAAGTTTCCAGAATATAAATTTCAATAGGAATCTGGATATTCTTTATTAATAACAAAAAAATTTAATGTCTCAATGACTGAAAAAAAACTAAAGCTGATATCTTCTTAATGTCACAGATTGAATGGGTCAATAAGGGGTTTCTGCTTAACAAGTTCTTCACAGACCCAGGCTACCATATCAAAATAGAAGAGATTCAGAAATGCCTTGTGCAAGCAACTAAATAATCCACAGGTGGCATGTCTTGTTTCAGTTCTGTTATGGCTACTGTTGTAGCTTAGGTATGAAAGTGTCTCCCGAAAGGCTCATGTGGAAACTTGGTCCCTAATGCAACGTTCAGAAGTAGGACTGGGAAAGTAATTGGATCTCAAGGCCACTAACCTAATCAATCGATCCATCCACTGAGAGACTCCTAATGGAATAGACTGTTGTGAGTGGGTAGGAATGATAGGAGATGGTGCCTAATCGGAGGAAGTGGATCATTGGGGAGGTGACTTTGAAAGCTTGCTTGCTCCGAGCCTCTTCCTCTGTCTGTCTCTGTTGCTCTTTTCTTCCTGCCTGACATGAGATGAGGTTCTCTGCACCAGGAAGCTGCAGCTGACCCCCACACACTGAAGTCAGTCAACCAAGAACTGCAGGCTGGGAAGCAAAAGAAATCGTCTGTCCTTTCAATGGTTTTCCTCTGGAATTTGATCACAAAAATACAAATTACTACGGAAAATGTGTGCCAGGAGTGGGATTGTGTCCATCCATTTTTGACAATGTTGTTTAGACTTTCAAAGTGCTTTGAGAAAAGAATGGAAAGGTTTAGAGGAGCCAGCTTGGGGGGGCGGATTTAGAAGATTATAAGCAGAGCTTCATGACAAATTCTGGTGTTAGGTCCACATGCGAGAATGCTAACAGTAATGTAGATGCAGATACTGTGTTCCTAAAATGTGAGATGGGGACCCGGATTACATGGAAAACTAGATTGGAGGTCATTTATAGAACATCACAGCAAATAATTGTCTAGATTTTGTCTATCTTCCAAGAGTTCGTGGAGGCTAAGATTAAAGGCAATTATTATTCCACAAAGAATGGAGAGTACATGGCATGGCATGGTTATTGCTAACTTCTTTTTAGCCATATTTAGAATAATTGTAAGTCAATTCAAATAGAGCATGAAGATTTGAAAAGCATGCTGCTTGGCCTGAACAGAAGTACATTTAGAGTTGAGATCAAGGATGGTAGGACTTACAGTTGAGATTAAATCTATTGAAAAGAAACCAAGTGTTTTGTATCAGAACAATAGGAAAGATGACTTAAAAGAAACTTGGGAATTAGTTAGACCACACCTGTCAAAGGCTGAGGAATGCCACTCACTTAAAACATGTTACTTTGGGGAAGACCTAGCTGATAGAATGCTTGGAAAAATTTGGGATGTGTGGCCTTGTTGGAAGAGATGTGTCACTGGGGGTGGATTTTGAAGTTTGTTCAAAAGTGCCATACTAGCCCCTGTATGTGCATATATATCTATATATATGATATATAGATAGAGATATAGACATAGATATAGATATAGATCTTCTACATGAGGTTTAAATGCAAGCTCTCAACTGCTACTCCAGCAACACCCCTGTCCTGCCATGTTTCCCATCATGATAGTCATGGACTCTAGCCCTCTGAAACTGGAAGTCCCCAGACTACATGCTTCCTTTCATAAGTTGTCTTGGTCATGGTGTCTCCATAGTGATAGAAAAGTAGCTGTGATACCCTACATTCACTCATCTAGGCATCGGCACCACTGCAGCCATTGTCCAAGTGGCCCTGTATCCTATTTGTTTGAGCATCAAACCATTGTGTCAACCACATGATGCTGGTTTTGCAATCATGCAGAAGGAAAGAGGTTGAATCACGGAATCCTTCATGTGTATTTCCAAAGGAAGACCAGGCAGTTTATCAGAGTCAACTAAAATCCTCGCAGGATGCCTTTGATATAGCAATGTGTGAAATTATAAACAGGAGGCTCAAATCCACAGTGGAGCACTTAGGAAGTTAGGGAAGCCAAAAAATCTGCCAAGGAAAGCTTCAAGCACTAAATAGAGGCAGCCCCTGAGAGATGCCTGGCAAGGCCACAGAGACAGGACTCTCCACCTTTGCATCTCACTTTACACCACTGAAACCTCAGAGGCCAGACAGGAAGCCAAAGGAATTAATGTTTGCCCTGTGGGACTTTTTATTGTACTTAGAAATAACTCATCCTTTCTATTATCTTTTTCCTCCTTTTGGGAACGGATAGGTTTACTTTGTGACATTACATGTTGAGAGTGTGTTAAAAAATAGTATTTTTGGTAAAAAAAAAATTATATTTTTACCAAGTCTCATAGCCAAGAATTTGACTTGAGTCCCAGAGAAGATTCAGAGCTTACGTTTTTATAATTTTTAATTTACATATTAATTTAATTTAAATATTGTAACTTTTGAGTCCTTGGAAACTGTTAAATACATTTTCCATTATGAGATAGACACAAACTTTGGAAGCAGAGCAGAATATTCACATGGTTTAGATGTAAAGTGCCCCTGGGTAAATAGACCCATATGTTGCAGACTTAGTCCCAAATGCAATTTTTAGAGAGGAGGCTTTAAGGATGTGCTTGACTCTTGATGAATCTGATCTAATCAATGAACCAATCCACTGACTGATTCGTAATTGAATGAGGTATTGGGAAGTGGTGGGAAATGTGTCCTGATTGGAGGAACTGAGTGCCAAGGGTGGGCTTTAAAGATTATCTCGTATACAGAAGTCATAGGGGCAACTTCTTTAGGATGAATTTCAAATAACTGCTAAATATTAGATACATTAAAGGCAGAAAATATTTTTAACAATTTCTACTTTTTATAGTAGAAATTCCAAAGAATAAAGAGCCTCTCACTTTTACAAATAGTTGTCCTGGACCATAAATTCCAGCCCTTTCTTGATTAAAAAGCCTCTTACACACTCTTTAAAACTGTACCTACCACAGTTCTTAATAAATGGTTTTTGAAAGGAATTCTTATCACTTCAGGTGCTCAACAATAATATATTTGTGTATTTAGAATCTTAGCTTTGTGAATTTTTTTATCGTTAGATGTCTATGCCTGTGAGGGTTCTTGAACTAATCCCCTGAGAATATTGAGGAGAGCCTGTGGTTAAATCTAGCTTGGCCTCAACTGTTTTGGTACTCAGATACCAGTTCTAGGATGCTGTCATAAATGATAAGACATTTTTCTTCTCTAAGGCTTAAGACTCCCTTTTGTATTTATTCCATTCATCCATCAGCAGGCACTCTTGCTGTTCCCACAACTTGGCTATCTGATTAATGTTGTAATCAGTGTAGGAATTCAGATGTTTCTTTAACATACTTTATTATATATAAGGTATGTTATTATTATAAGTATATGTTTTGAAACATATACTTAGCAGTGGGATCCCAAATGAGGGATGAATTTATCTCTAAATCTACCAACATTCCAAGATCTCACCCAATCTTGCTAAGAGATTTTTAATAAGATTTCAAACAATCATTTACTCAGTTATTCATGTATCACAACATTTAGTGGGCAGTAAAAACAGGAATAAAGCAAGGAGCAAGAACAGGTTCAGGCCACACCCTCCTAGAGCTCAGCGGCCAACAGGAAAGAGTAACCTTTCAACAGAGTGCACAGAGACACACTAGAGAGCATACAGGAGCACTTGGAGAGATGCACAGACTAGTCTTTATAGTAGTAAGGTCCCCAAGAAAGTGGTATTTAGCTGAAGGAAACCAAGTGATGAATGAGGAGGTAAAAATGTATCCTGATACGAGCAGATGATACCATTTCTAGAGTAAGAGGGAGCCTAGCTGGAAATATATAATACATACACCAATAGAGCATTGAGTTCATAGGAAATAGAATGGAGAAAACAGGGGGGAATAGGCCCCAACACATGAACAAGTCTGAACATTCTGGGAGGGAGTGGGGAAGGAGAGAATGGAGGGAATTATGTTGTTCTAAGCTCATTCTAGTGGCAAGAAGAACCCAAAAGGATTGGAATTTGTTTTCCATTGCTACTACTTACCACTAAGGCTTAACACAACAGAAACAGATTTTTACTCTTGTACAGTTGGAAGCCTGAAGCCAGGGTATTCACGGGGCTTGACCCTACCGAGATCTTCAGAGTAGATGCTGCTCAGCCCCTTCCAAGTTGCTAGAATTGGCTGTCAAACTTTGGCCTTAGACCTATTACTTCATCCTCTGCCTCTGTCGCCATATAACCTCATCTGTGTGCCTGTCCTATTTCTGTATCAGGTTCTCTTTCTCCCCCTCCCTTTATCTCCCTTTCTCCCTCCCTTTCTCTCTCCTCCCTCCTCCCCTCATCACCCCCTCTCTTTCCACCAGTCAAACTCGATTTATGACCCTGATTCAATATGATTCATTTTAACTTGATCACCTATGAAAAAAGCCTATTTTCAAATAAAATCAAATTCATATACTGTATCTGGTCCACAAATTTTAAAGGAACGCAGCTCAACCCATTACAGCAGAGTCGTGATATAATTTAACCTGCCTTTTAGAAAAATTACTTTGAGGGGAAAGAAGGGAAGAAACTAAAGAAGGAGCAAGATTAGAAGAATGAAGATTACTTCATATACATCTTTGGTGTTTTGAAAATGTGAAGATTAATTTGAGATCCTAGGAATCCATCTCTGAGCCAAGAGCTGTTTCCAAGAGTAGCAATTCAGTCCTTACTCTGGTGTGTGAAGATCAGAGAGCTGAGTTCACCTGCTCAGGATCACACAGCAGGTCTGGAAGGCTATCAAAGCACCTTTGCTTTCTGCCCCTCTAGAATGACAAGTGAGACCCCTCAAAGTCTTAAGGATCCTTCCATGTGGATTGTCAAGATGTCAGAAAGACTGCAGCAGCACCATTCTGGCTGCAAGCACAGTTTAAATTCCTTATGCAAAGCCAGGGCAAAAGGTGAGTAGTTAACACATCATAAAGCAAGGCTGTGCCGTAATGCGGCAGAGTTGGAGGGTTCCCACACGCTGTACTATGTCCACTTATTCAAGGAAAGGAAGGTCAAAAATGTTCTTCTTGAAAAACTAGTCAAACCCATGATCACATATACACGCCCATACCAAAGGGACCTGCTCATGGTTAGAAAATGTGAAAAGTGGGGGCTCTTACCTGAAACGTCCCAGAAATGAATTCTGAGACAAAGAGGGATGAACGGAAGGCAACTGTTCAGACAGGTCGCTGGTGTTGCTGGAAGCACAGACAACTGCACCCCCCCCCCCCTTCTCCTCTGTGCTTCCATCACGCACCATTGTAAAAGTAGTCTGAATTTTTAAGAAAGGACAATAGAGACCAGGGTTGTTCTCTCTGAAGCTTGGTATTTTTGCGGGGAGAAACATGAATCTTAGGGGACAAGCCACAGATTTCACCATGCACAGCCGTGCAGCCCCCTCAAAAATCCTATCAACACACTTAACCCTCAGCCTTTTTGTCCTGCAATGTTAAAATAGAATTGGAAAAGGAATGAAGGGAGGAAACCAGGGAGGGAGGGAGGAAGCCAAGGAGGGAGAGAGGGAAGGAGGGAAAGTGAGGAAGTGGGGGGGGGGGGTGAAGCAAACTTGAAATGATGAGATAAAGAACCTCAAAACGGAAAAGACAACAATTCAATTGATTATCTGAATATTTATTACTGGTTAGAAAAAAAAGAAAGAGGGGGAAACAACTTTAAATCAGTTTATAACTCATAAACTTGTTCCTGAAAAATAGAAAATAAAAACATGTTTGAAAGCAGTTAATAAGCATTTTTTTTTCTTTAGGAAGTGGGTGATTTTTGTGCATGGGGAAAACGGCTCAAGGCTTTGCCTCATCTCCTAGAAGCATCCCATATTCTTAGATGTGACGTTGCCTTGGTAACCACAACTTGGTGACCTCGTTATTTCAACCTAATCCTGCTTTGAAATTATAGTTGCTCCACCCTTTTGCCTGGCTAGCCTGATAACATAATCATTGTAAATGAGGATGGAAAAAGCCCAGCATGCTATAGCCCCTCCGGTGACACCAGACAGGTCTCACCTTATCGTGGAAACAGACGAACAATTAAACGGTATGAACTGAAAACCCTACGAGTAGATTTTCTTATTTTTTTATGGTTTATTAAGCTTCCTTTCAAAATGTACTGGCTGATTCAATATAGCAGGGTATCTTGATACTACAAAATGAAATGAAAATTTCCCATTTTTGTTTTTAAAAAAACTGTCAAAGGTAAGGTACTTAATTAAGCATTTGTTTTTCCCAATAGCCAAATACAAACCAGAATCAGAATATAATTTGTGAATGAAAAGACTGGCAGTATTTGGAGTTGTTTGCCTGGCTTACTCGCCTTTTACAAAAGCCTCGCAAATCATTGTCATCTTGAGTTCATGTTCCTTTCATAACAAAGGGCCTTAGAGATGACATTTAAATTCAGAAAGCATCAAGTACAGATGCCGTTTAAAGGAAATGCAATTTACTCATTTGTTGCAGTGTAGGTGCTTTGAGATCGCTATTTAGAAAGGCTGGGAAATTCTATTCTCTTTCTCATTTACCCCCCACCCCCACGCCACACACACACTCCAGAGATCTTAGATCTCAGTAATATTTCCATACTATAATAAATTTGAATGATCACACTCTGAATAGCTATAAGATGTGACCCTGTCTCTTATGCTTCTGGGTGCCCCTCACCTTTCACTCCAGGACACAGTCCCTAATTCTGCCTATCAAAAAGTCTGTTGCTCATTGTCTCCCCAAAAGATGCTCAACTGTGGTACTTGGGAAGGGCAGTCTTGTATATTGCACATACGCCATTCTCTTCTGTTGATTGTCCTTGCCCTTTTGCTTGATTGCTGTGTGCATCTATATATTTACACATATAAACATATGTATGTATATATGCACACATATATATTTGTATAAATATAATAAATATATACATACTTATGTACGCTCACGTCACACACACACACATTGGGTTTTTTTGAGACAGGATCTCACTTTGTAGCCTTGGCTGGCCTGGAACTTATTATGTAGACCAGGTTGGCCTCAAACTCATAGAACTCCTTCTGCCTTTGCCTCCTGAATGCTGGGACTTAAGGCATGCACCAGCACACCTGACTCCAAAATAATTATTTGATACTGAAAAATTTAGTGTTGGCCTCACCCTTGAGTACGACTGACAGGTGATGAGTAGGTCTCCTATTAGAGTCATTTTCCAACTAGAAACCTGGAGCACACTTGAAAATAACAAGGGCATCAAAGCAGTCTCCCTGACATCCCCCCCCCCACCTTCCCTGCCAACAGAGCTGCGTCTGCCTCCTTCCTGCACCTACCAGCACCAAAGCAGACAGAATGTGAGGACTGTAATTCCTCAAGAAGACTCCCAAGTTAGAATTCAGTGCCACAGCAATACTGTCTTTTGAGATGGAGTTTGAAGGGCGATACATTCCAGCTAAAGGTAATCCTCCTTTTTGCTGGGGAGTAAATAAAAAAGGAATATTTTACAAAATATAAGTTCAAAATACAGAACCCAAAGGCATTATAAACCCCACATAGTGTGGCCACAAGATGTAGATGCTGGGCCCGGAAAGATGCCTCAGCAGTTAAAAGCACTGTCTGCTCTTCCTGGGGAATAAGATTCATTTCCAAGAACCCACATGGTAACTTGAAACTTTCTGTAACTCCAGCCTCAGGTTACGCAATACCTTCTGCTGGACTCCATAGGCACCAGAAACTCATGTGCCACACAGTCTTGCATGCAGGCAAAATACCACCAATACACATAAAAATAAATTCATAGATAAGGTTAGGAATATTTCTTAGTATTAGTTCCCTGATGATGCAAAATTCCCAATCAAGCCAAATCAAAACAAGCCAAATTAAGAAATATCCAGGATTAATGGGAGATCTGCGCTCTCGGGTGGCCCCTAGGGGAAACCGGGAAACCGCAGGAATGTGACAACGGGAGGAAAAAAGGGAGACCACGTGTTCTTCTTTTGGGGAATCACTTAGATACCCTGGGGAGTGGTCATCACGCCTCCCTGGGATTTGAAGTCCAGACCAGGCCCGGGGGCTGGGATAGATGTGAAGGACTGGGACCTAAGCTCCTGACTTAACACATGCCACCATTGGCCACACTTTACAGAGGAGAAACCAAACCATGGCCAGTGAAGTGACTTACACAGAATACCAAAGCTGGGAGGAAAAGGCAGACCAAGGCTCAAATGAACTCATCAATTATACCATCTGCCCTTTTTCTAGACCAGACTGTAGAACACGGACCAATGCCTGGACCCTGTTAGCAGACACATTAAAAACTCACTCTGACCAAAAAGCTACAGAGAAACCCTGTCTCGAAAAATCCAAACCAAAAAAAAAAAAATCACTCTGACTAGAAAGTTCTAAGTAGTTCCAACTGCCTGTAGACACGAAACAAAAGAAACATGAATTCTAAGAGCAAATACACTTGAGCTCCCAGAACTGAGCTAAGTGTGCCCCTTTGACTTATCAGTCTTATCAGAGGGGTTGTTTTCTGCTAGGTGCTCTTAAATCATAGGCATATACACATGAAGGTGACACCTTGCTTGGCAGATACAAGAATATGTGCATGGAACAGGAAAGAAAAGCAACAGTTCTGAGAACGGTTGCAATCTGAAGGTGTGGGACTGATCAAAGACAAGTTCAAGGTGCAGGCTAAGCGGTGGCAGAAGCCAGTTAGCCTGAAGAACAAATGTTATCACATCCCTGATATAAATGTGAGGAATTCTAATAACACGGACAGTGGAAGGGCTGAGGGTTCCCGAGCCAGCAAAGTCAGGCTGTTTGCTTGAAAAACTGACTGTACTCAGCATGCTTAAACCAAGAAGAAACAAGGACCAATAGGAGACCTCAGGGACAATGAGGGGGACAATGCTGGCTTGGTGTGGGCAAGGAAATCTTTTAAGGGACCACTGACATCACTGGGGCTCACCGACCCAAGTCACTTGTCCTAGCTCCTTTCTGCAGGGATGGACGTGAAAGTAACCCAACAGCAGTGCCTTCCTGCTCCTCCATCCTCCCGTGTGCACAGCCCCTTCTCTTCTGTAAGGGCTGTCAGCGCCAAGATAAAGCTCCCGTGAGAAACCTTAATAAAAAGCGTGCACAGCCAGCGCACAACCAGGAGGCAGTGAAAGGGGAGGCTTCACTCACTTGTCTTCCGGCGAGAGCTATCACAGGACACTCTGCTGGAACCGCAACCGTGTACGCAGACACCACAGCCTCACACAAAACACACATCTGTCAGGATGTCTGTCTACAACCATCATTTTAGGCCTGAACCAGTGTCAGCTTACGACTGACTCTGGGATACTCCAGATCCTAATATTCCTGGCCAAGGATTATTGATTTGGCATAATTTATACTGATCCTCCCGGTCTTGTCTTTAAAGTGCCCATCTTCTCCACTCCCCACAGGAGGTGGCTTTGGTGCCCAGGACCTGTGCGTTTCTGTCTTGCAATGCTATCGGCTTGTTCTTAAGCAGGCACCATCATTCTTTAGGGTGTCTCCCTCTGTTTCTGGGCTTCAAGTTCCACAACTCGATTCCTCTTCTGGTTCCTCCTTCAGCTTGGCTGTCTCTCCTGTGTTTGGTGTAGGCTTCTTCTGTCTCGTCTGCTGTAGAAGTCCCTCCTGCACTAAATGCTAAGCTTTCTTTAATACTCCAAACAGTCTGTGCTATCTCCTCCTCTCTACGGCCATGGCTCTTACCCTGTCTTCCCCATCACCTCCACTCCATGTAAACGATAAATCCTATGACAGTGAGAATCAAGGTAGACCACAAATTTATTTATTTCTTCACTTGACACATATTTACTAAATAGATTCTGTGCCAGACACTGAAGCAAAGGGCTAAAGAAGCCAGATGAGGTCCCTGCCCTCATCTCTCATTCTTTGGAGGACAAAAGTGTGTGTGTGTGTGTGTGTGTGTGTGTGTGTGTGTGTGTGTGTGTGTGTGTGTGTGTGTGTGTGAAAGTCAACAGAATAAAACCAAACAGGATTAGAGATTGTTTAAGTGGCATGACAAAAGACAGTATAATAACATGAAAGAGAAAAAGCTATTAGTGCCATTCAGTCCCAGTCTTTGGGTCCTGGGAGAATATGTCGCCTGCAACTGGAGCCAAACTCTCTGTCATGGGTCACTAATAAGGAGGATGTCTAAGAAAGCATCAGGCACTGACGTCTCGGGAATATAGGTGTGTGTGTTGGGGGGGGGGGGCTTGATAATGGAACCAGAAAGGTCTGTCAATCATCAGTAATGGGGATTTGGATCAATGAGGTTGGGGTGATGAAGGAAAAAATGAGAAGCATATCAAAAACTGAAGAAAAGTATGCTAGAAGGGCCCCTGATGAAGAAACCTTGCCACCCTGTGTTCAGAAAACAAACAAGCCTGAGACTTCCCTAACTCCATGGGTTGGAAGTAGCCCTTCCTCTTACGGTGTGATATTGGCTGCATTCTTCATTTGTCCAGGCCTTAACGTCCTCGTCTGTGAAATAAAAGCAGTGTGAGGATTAAGTCATTAAATCATGTGAGGATTATATCAACTCACGCAAACTGCTCAGAACAGGATGGAGTGAGCTCTACATGAGTGGCCACTGTGTTTATGAACACAGAAGAATCTGCACCACGAGGAGGAGAAGCAGTGAAGCATTGCAGGGAAAACCCATGTGTCTGTACATGAGAAGAGATGAATGACTCCAAACTGCCCAGCCAGCCTGAGTCAGCTTTACACTAGTCCATGGATGATCATAGAGGGAATCCACTGTGTCTAGGGCTATCCTGTGGGTTAGGACCAAGTTAGGAAAAACGAAGGACATGCCCTCCATCCTCTACAGCACACTGATGACACTGAACATCAGAGAGGAACATACATGAAAGATACAAGTCAGTGCTGAACTATGCAACCAGATCCCAAAGATGCTAACTAGGAAGGGTTTATCTATGTTTATGATGCTCCAGACATTGCCACACGGCCTTTCCTACTTGAATTTAAGTAGTACGCATTATACCACTTCCTCCATAGATGAGACTTCTAAGAGACTCCAGAGAAGGTAGAAAGATAAGTCAAGAAGCTTCATAAAGATGCAAGGCTTAGGTTCAGCCCTAAAGGAAAGAAAGATGTGTTTAACATGAATAGATTTTTATTTAATTTTTACCTGTTTATATGTGTAGACATGTGTATGAGCACACACGCTTGTGTAGGTGCATATGCATGTGTGTGTGTGTGTGTGTGTATGTGTGTATGCTTGGGAAGTCTATAGCTTTACATCAATGTTTTCCTCAATTGACTTCCACCTTATATACTGAGGCAGGGTCCCACACTTCAGCCCAGAGCTGGCCAGTTTGGCTAGTCTACCTGGCCAGTTTGTCCCAGGAATCTCCTGCCTCTGACAACTGCATGCTGGGATTACAGAAGGACTACCTTGCCCACCTACCATTTAGGTGGGTCCTGGGGATCAAAATTCTTATTCTCCCATCTTCATGGTAAGCATTTGACCCACTGAGACATCTCCCAGGTCCCTATTTAATATTCAGTAATTTAGTAAGTCTACATGCAAACTAATGGGTTCTTACTGTGGAATCTTCATGCTTGTATGTCGCTCTTCTTTAGTCCCATTCTCTCCACTACCCTGCCTGTGCTTTTCCCTCCCCTGGCTGCTCCTCCCTCCCCTGGCTGCTCCTCCCTCCCCTGGCTGCTCCTCCCTCTCCTGGCTGCTCCTCCCTCTCCTGGCTGCTCCTCCCTCTCCTGGCTGTTCCTCCCTCTCCTGGCTGCTCCTGCCTCTCCTGGCTGCTCTCTCTTCTTCTCCCAGGTAATGTGTATTCCATCTCCCTACTTCCTACCTCCATTAAGATTTCTTCCTCTTCTCCCATGATCTTCTTATATCTTCATGACCTGCAAAACACACAATACATACATGCAGTATTGGCCCTTCTGAGTCTAGTTTATTTTCCTTGATACAATGATTTTTGATTGTACTCCATTTTCTGCAAACATCATGATTTTATTATTCTTTATGGCTGTATAAAAGTCCATGGATTGTTGAAGGGGAGGAGGGAGGCAGGGAGGTGAGCAGAGAAAAATGTAGGGCTCAATAAAAAACAATTTAAAAAAAAAAGTAATGCCAGACCAGTAAGCCACAGTCCAGTGGCAATACACGGATGAAAAGAAATGGGTTTATTCAAGAGGTAAGATTTAGTTAATAAGAAGTCTAAGCTAATAGGCCAAGCAGTCTTGTAGAAAAAAATTGAACCATTTATCAGTTGGTGGATATCTAAGCTGGGTCCATTTCCCAACTGTTGTGAACAGAGCAGCAATAGGCATGGATGTGCAGGTGTCTCTGTGGTGTGTTGACTTAGATTCCTCTTGTGTATATCTAAGAACAGTGTAGCCAGAGCACAGGGTAGTTCTATCTTGGGATTTTAGGTAGACTCCATATTGATTTGGATAATGACTCCACCAGTTTGCATTCTCACCTACTGTGAACAGAGGCCCCCTCTTCCCCACATCCTCACAGCCTTTGCTGTCATTGTTTCTCTAGAGTGTACTGAGATGGAATCCGAAAGCACTTTAGACTTGCATTTTCCTAATGGCTAAGATGCTCAATGCTTTTTTAAATATTTTTGACTACTTCTATTTTTTTTTTGAAAACTGCCTAATCAGTTCATACCCCACTTAGTGGCTGGATAATTTTATTTTGGATGCTTAATTTTCGCAGTTCTTTATATATTCTAGCTATAAATCCCATATCATGCATAGCTGG
Organism: Microtus pennsylvanicus; assembly: GCF_037038515.1. Lineage (NCBI taxonomy): Eukaryota > Metazoa > Chordata > Mammalia > Rodentia > Cricetidae > Microtus > Microtus pennsylvanicus. The sequence goes on along the minus strand of NC_134590.1, from coordinate 52,618,572 downwards.
CAAAGGTTTTTTTTTTCCCTGTTCTATAGGATTTCTCTTCCCTGTGGAATGGAAGGATCGATCCCTTTACTGTTCACTTTCTTAATCCCATCTATCCATTTTGGGTTTTATTTTCTGTGTTGTTAGTGCTATGTCCTTATCTATGGTACTGTCCTGTGCTGTTTCCCGTGTGGTTTCTGCTAACAGTTTCAAAGTTCTTTTACTGATAGAAATCTAGTTTTCCCAGCACTGTGCTAAAGAGGCTACCTATTCTACAATGTCAAAATTAGGGGGTGTTACTTCAGGGTCCTCTAGTCTATTCCGCTTTTCTACAGGTCTGCTTTTGTGCAATATGCTGTTCCTATTATCATGGGTCTGTAACATAATTTGAGATTGGGTATTATGATTCTTCCAGTATTGCTTTCCACTAAGGATTGTTTTTATCAATTTAGGGTCTTTTGTGTCTCCATATCCAACTTTAGGATTGCTTTTTGTGGTTCTGTGAAGAATGTCATTAAAGTTTTTATGGAGATTACATTTAATCTGTAGATTGCTTTTGGTAATGGGGCTATTTTCACGATATTAATTCTGCCTATCCATGACCATGGGTGGTCTTTTCACCGCCTAATATCCTCTACGATTTGTTCTTCAGTATCTTAATATTTTCACTGTAGAGGTCTTTTACTTCCTTCACTAGGTTTATTCCTAGGTTTTGTTGTTTTATTTTCTGAAACTATTTTTTTCTTATCCCAACATATTCTTCCTATTCCCATTCCTACCAAAATTCAATCCACCCACAAAATGTATTCTATTTCCCATTTCCAAGGAGATTCATCTTTGAGTTCCTCCTAGAGCCTCCTTAGTACCTAACTTCTCTGGGTCTATAGACTGTAGCATGATTTTCCTTTATTTAACAGCTAATATCCACTTATAAGTAAGTACATAGAACATTTGTCTTTGTGGATCTGGGTTACCTGACTGAGCATATTTTTTTTTCTAAATTTGACTGCCTCTGCCTCCATATGACTGGGTCTAAAGATTGATGCTGCCTAGCTTCCTGAAGCAATTATGAATGAGATTCTTTTTTCCCCTAAGCAAGCTCATTTTTGATGTATAGAAAAGCTAAGCATTTTAGTGTGTTGATTTTGTATCTTGCCACTTTGCTGAACATGTCTATCATGTCTAAGAGTTTTCTGGTGGAGAATTTAGACTCCTCTAAGTATAAAACCATATGGCTCACAAATAGAGATAACTTGGGCTCTTCCTTTCCTATTTGTATATCTTATGTCTTTCTCCTGACTTACTGCTGTATCTAAGAGTCCAAATAGTGAAGAGAGTGGGGGGAGAGGGCATCCTTGGCTTACTCCAGACTTTGTGGGGGGGTCTTTCAGCTTTCCCCTATTTAGTACAATGTCGGCTGTACATTTTACATATGTAGCCTTTTAATATTGAGATATGTTCTTTCTGTGCCTGGCTTCTTCACAACTCTTATCATAAGGGATGTTGAGCTTTCCTCAAGGTCTTTACTCCACTTATTGAGACTGCCACAGGACTGTTACCTCCTTGCGCTCATGTGTTGAGTTACACTTACTGATTTGCATATGTTAAACCAACCCTGCACCAACCCTGGTCTGAAACCAACTTGATCACAGTGCAAGACGTTCTTAATGTGTTCTTGAATTCAATCTCCAAGTATTTTATTGAGTTTTTTTTTCTGTGGTTACAAGGGAAATTGGCATACAGTTTCCTTTCTTTCTTCTTTCTTACATACTTGCTTTGTTATCAGATAAAGCTGGCTCTGCGGAATGAACTTGATAGTGTTGGGGGGCAGTATTTAAGTGAAGGGACAAATCCTGGAGAGATCAGGGTAGCAAAATCAAGCAGAAACCAAGTGTGAGCCTCAAATATAAACCATTTGTTTATTATATAATAATTATTTATATAATAACTTTCTAGTGGCCATGTTTTCGAAACATATCAAGAAAACGATAAAATTAACTTTTAAAAGGTATTTTATTCAACCCAATATTTTCAACCAGCTTCCATTTCAACATGTGAACTGTGTAAAAATTGTTGAGATGTTGCACGTTATTTTCAAGGTGGTCTGTGTACCCAGTGCACAAGTGGCCATATTTTGAGTGCTCTGTAGTTACACAGCTACCATCTTGGACTGCAAAAGGTCAAGGAATGGTATGTATCAAGGTGTCTCCACATCTGGGTCACCTTACACATCAACATGGCTGGAATCTACCCAATCATATCTTTAGGGAAATACCATAATTATTCCATTTTACAGATACCAACATAAAGAGGTTTAAGCACTGAAAAGTGTGCCGACATATGACTTAAACTCCATCCTGAGTAGACTCGGCCTTAGCGGGTCTCTCTAAGGGTGTTGAGCACATACCTGTGGGGATTTTGCACATCAAAGGCATGCCAGTGCTAATGAGGAAACCAAAGATGCAGAAGTTTCCAGAGCCACCATCAGTCAACACACTGTGGGACTGGATTTGGAGGTTCTGGAGGGACGTAACATGGAAAACCACCAAACAAACACCCAAACCCTTTTCCCTTTCAGTTGAACGGGAATGGGAAGCACCTGTGAACTTCTTCCCACCAGCAAAGCTGCAAAGGGGTACTATGGGTGGTTCCCAAGAGCACCTGGGAGCATCGATATTTAACCTCAGACGCAGAAGAGCTCCAGCTAAAGCAACCCCTCGTTAGGGTCTCTTTGGCTGGCCTGACAAGAGGATTTCACACTTTTTGCGAGTTCTTTGTTGTCGATCTCTAAAACTATTAAGAGAGGAGGGGTGGGGATAACAAAATTAACAGTAATTCATGACCTGATAGGGGGACAGTAGGAGTTCCAAATCTGTCTCCACTAAGATCCTTCCCTCTCCTTCTCTTCCGCCCTCCTCCCCCCTCCTTCCCCTCCTCCTCCACTCGCACACCTCCACCCCTCTGCAGCCAGTCAGTCAGGAACGCTGGTGGGAAGAGTTGTTTCCACAGCGCTGCAGAAAGACATCCTCCCACCCTGGGCAGGGCGCGCGTCTTCCGAGGAGGATTATGTGGGGCTTGCCGGCTCCATGTGCAAAGATGCTGGGCCTTTCATAGTTCTTTTTTGTTTATTTCTCACTAGATGATCCCTCGCCGGATTCCACCGGGATTTTTGAGTCTTTGCCCAGCACCGTCCCCATCAGCAGAGCCCACCAAGGAATCTGCTCAGCGGCGGCAATTCAAGGCTCTCTGCTTTTGATAACTCGAGATTCTACAGGACAAAGATTTACTCTGCCATTCAGCTCAACTATGCAGAACCTGCTTTTCCAGTAAAGAAGTCAAAAGGCAGGGCCAGCTGCACGCCGCATTTCTGTCTGTTTCTTTTCCTTTTCTCTTTCTTTTCCTTCACTCATCTTTGCTTTTTTCCTTTCTCTTTTCTCTGGGGGTGGGCATGGCTGCTGGGGCCCAGGCTCTGAACAGTCCTTCTGGCACGTGCTTCAGGGCTGTTCAACACTAATGATGCGATCAAGTTTTCTGCCAAATTCTGGAGCTAAAGGGAGAGACAAAAAAAGGAATTTTCATCAACCTCCCCCAGAATTCATTCCCTGAGGCATGCTGCTGTCCTGATCAGTCAGTCTCAGGTCGTTAGCGACCCCAAGTGGCCAATTTAAAATAACACACACACCCCAAACACACACACTCCATTTATTCTGCAAAAAAAGAAACACACTTTAAGGTTTTATACCCAAATCTGGATAGAATTTTAAAACCGCAAACCTTGAAGAATCTTTAATGCCACTTAGCTTAGCCACCTCATTTTATTTTATTATTTTATTTTTGCATTTCGGAAGATCATACTCTAGACCTCACATTGGGTGGGTAAGCACTGAAAACACTGAACAACGCCCCCGAGCCCACCCCCAACCACCTTATTTCATAGGAGGCAGAGAGTCAGACAGGTAAAGTTGTATTGCAAAGGTCACACAGCACATGAGAGTCAATCAGGACCAATACAAGGAATGGCTCCTAGAGAGTCTATGCTTCTGGATCTTGGCTCCCTAAGGGAGAGGGGGAAGGCTTTTGTTTCTCCAGACCACAAAAGAACTGCTGTGGCAGGGAGAAGACCCTGTGTCTTAACAGAGTCAGTTCATCTACACACATTCCTAACACGCATCCTCTCTTCTTTTCTATGCCCCTGACTGACCAGGAAACACAAAATTGAGTCATAAAAAAGAGTCAGGAGGACACAGCATTTGGTAAACACGGACTAGATTTTTGCTCTCATAGGTTGACCTTTGAGTGAAGGGGTGATTTGGATTGGATTTCCACCCTCAGAACAGCATGGAGCAAACACTATTGTTCCCATTTTACAAATAGGAAATTAAGGTTCATAGATACAAAGTCACTTGTCTATAATCGGACAATGACCAAATTGCAAATCCCACTTTCATACAATTTTGGTTGCGAATGCTTCAATTTGGCCAGTCTGTATGTAGAGTCAGAAGATATTCATGTTAGACAGAATATCTTTGTAGAGCCCTCCTCCAAACAAAATGAATACACAAGATAAAAATGGCTAGTGTCTACCTGCCTAGTCATTCTCAGCACTCACAGTTCCCATATCCGTAGATTCAGGTTGGTGTGGATCAAGAAAACTCAAGGGGAATGATTGGATCTGAACTGAGCATGAATGAACACTTTTTTTTCCCTTGTGATTATTGCTTGAGCAACACAGTGGAGAAACCATTTACATGGTACTAACACATTAAGAGTAACAAGTGACCTAAAGGTGACTTTAAATATATGAGATGATGTGGGAGGTGATACACATTTCACATGAAAGACTTACAGATTTGAATTCTATAACTAATACTTTATGGATACATAGAGACAATAGAATATGGGTACTGTAGGGCCAACCCGGTCTTAGAAACAGAGTTCCACTCCGTGTTTGCAGCATTAGGTCCTATTTCTATAATCTGTTTTGGTTATCCTGAAACGTGAATTTTAGGATTTGTTTAGCTCAAGATAAAAATTTATTTGTTTGGTGTCAGTATTGTTGTGTTGCTGATGTTCAAAACACAATATGCTTCTTTTACTTTAAAGGTATTTCTAAATTTCTTAATTATGTTTTTATGGGGGTTGGTGGCTGCAGTTGCCTACAGAGATCAAAAACAGGTATCCAATTCCCTGTGGCTGAAGTTCCAGGCTATCCCACACGGGTGCTGGGAGCCAAACCCTGGCCCTTGAGAAAAACAGTATGCGCTATTACCTGCTGAGCTATGTCTCCAGAACCTCAAAAGGTGCTTTTAAAATCAGGACCCTCTTCAAGAAATAGACAGAGGAATATAATCTAAATTCTGTTCCCAAACCAGCTAAGGAGAACCCTGGGGTCTCTATAAACTTTAAACATGACATCCTAGATACATTTAATTGTGTCTATTTTCATGTTTTGTAACTACTGGAATAGTTTCAAATTAGATGCAGTTGACTTTTGACTCAAATACCATGACAGCATCCAAAAGTTTCAAGAGGAGGAAGGATACCTTGAAAATCCCTATACCAGTCCTGGGTGTCCACCCAAAGGACCTTGAAACACACCACAGAGATCCCCGTGCCTCCACATGTATTACAGCACTATCTGTGGCAGCCATGCTATGGAATCATCCTAGGTGTCGATCAACAGATGAGTGGATAAAGAAAATACAATATTTGTTATTCAGTCATAGAAAAAAAAGTGAAATTATGTCACCTTCTGGAAAGAGAATGCTACTGGAGACCGTCATATTAAGCAAAGTAAGTCAGACTCAGAATGACAGATATTACATGTTGTCTCTCAATTTGTGGATCACAGAAAGCATGTAGAAGCAAACACACACACACACACACACACAGAGAGAGAGAGAGAGAGAGAGAGAGAGAGAGAGAGAATGAAATAAACTGGTGAGAATGAGTAAGGGAGGGCGAGAAGAAAGGGAAGGGCGTGGGGAGTCAATGTAGCCGAAGCTGAAATACATTTGACTTGAAATAAATTATCTTAATAAACCTGTCACTGTGTACAATGAATGCACACCAGTGTAAGGAGGGAGGGCACTGTCTAATTCAATCTGCTCCCAGGAGATTCCATTTTCCCTAAAACAAAAACCAGACCCTTTGACTTGATTAAAAGACAAGAACAGAAACACCAGTCACCTACCCTGCGTGTCACCTTTCCGTGACACCTCTCACTCTGTCTCCTTTCATCAGTGGACTGGACCTGCCCTTCTCCCCCGCCCCCCACAGTAGGACACTGCCCACACTTGGCAGCTCTTTCCCAGGCACAGACAGAACAACCTTTGCTGTCTGCCTCAAGCACCATGGAGACCATCTGGAATTTTCCCAGCACAGATACTGAAGTGACTGCAGGAGGATAGGAGGCAATAATAGGAATGACAGGAACATGAGGGCAGACTGATTGGAGATGCATGCAGTTCTGACCCAACACTTACCAGGGGCATTCTTTCTGGAGCCAGTAAGTGCCCTGTTCTGGGAGAAGATAGAAAAGTTGATGTCACGACCCTTGTTAGAAAAGCATGCTTGCACCATGTTTGAAACTCCAGCAAATATTACTATGTGTGAGTCCCAGGATTCTACTTCTACCAATTTGCCAAATGGAAATAATCTAGCAGGGTGGGTAGTAACCTAAAACAAAGATGCTCACTGTTAATTTACTCGTAATTACAAAAAGAAAAAATAAAACAATGGCTCAAAACAAGAAGCAAGGTGCACAACAACCAGTCTTAGGATGCTGCCCCAATAGAATAGAATAAAATAAAAATGAGATCAAAAGGATTTTCAATAAAAGCTATGTTTTTATGATAAGAAATGAAAAAAATGAAAGGAATTTAAAGGACTTCAGTGGAAAACCAAGGTGAAGATGGTGTATGTGTTGAGGCCAGACATATTAACTGAGGTAAGAAGCGTAATCATGAAGAGGAGATTGGTAGGCTAATGTCTCCACATGCTCCCACTACCAGGATGTCCTGCCCAAGTAAATGTCACATGCGGTCATAGACTGGACCCTCTGAAGTTATGAGCCAAAATAAGGGGTTCCTTCTAGTAGGCTGTTCTCACGAATCTTTTGGTCAGAGCTGCACAAAGTTTACTAATAACAATTGTCCAGACACTACTGCCTCTTCTCGATTTCTTAGCATTAGATGGATTAACTGGGTAACAAGTCCCATCCCCTTATTATTTGAGAATGCTATTTTCCTTCTCCCTAGTTGACAGGCAGGGTTTCCCAGTGAGCAGCAACTTTTAACTTGACACAGCCTAGAGTTAACTGAGGCATGGCCTAGATCAGAATAACCTGGGATCATATATGAAGGGGACTTTATTGGTCATTAATTGATGTAGGGAGGCCCACTATGTGTGGTACCATCTCTGGGCAAATGGTCTTGAGCTAGAAAGCTAGCTAAACACCAGCCTGAGCGAGTAAACCAGCTACGAAATACAAGGTCCCTACGAGCTATGGGGCTGACACTCTGGCAATGACCAAATGTGAATAACATGAACTCTGCTGAGCACTGTGCTCAGATTGAATGGTGGCTATCTGAGGTAGTTATTCTCCTAATTTGAGATGGCCAACCCATAAAGGAAGGTACAGAGGTACCCTGATGCCATGATTTCTAGAACAGCCCTCCTTATTCAAGGCCTGTGCGATAGCAATGAATGCCAGAAGCCACCACAAGCTCTCTAGAAGGGCATTGCAGATAATATATAAAAACAAACAGACTCACACTAGTCGGGGCCAGCAGAGTCCCATGATTTGGAGACATTCCCCCCAGCCTGTCAAGTGATGCAGATGACAGAAGACACCGAAAGAAGGCTGAGGTAGGGTTGGTGAGACTTAATCACATCTTCCAAATAATAAACTCTTTGAAATGTGCTCTAGGGGGACACTGCTTATCTCGCCTGGGGGTTGGTGCTCATTTTTGTTTTTTGCAAAAGGGTACTAAGAGCATTAGCATAGCCACAATGGGTTTGCATTTGTGAGTCTTCGTCTATAAATGACTTGGGAGCTGAAAGTACTGAAGCAGAAACGAAATGCTCAGTAGGAATGAAAGAGTAATGAGAATCCAAAGAGGAGAGAAAAAGTCAAATTCACTCTTTTCCCACGACTACACTGCCCCCAGCCATCCCACCTCAATGTGCTTTCCCAGGTGATCTACGGTGCTGCTGGAGCATCCATTCAGAAAACTGCCCCACCTCTCTGTAACCTGTATAGCTTCTTTCCAGATATGGATTTCGACTAGGCTTCAAACTGTCACTAAATCTCCAAAAGATTCATCAAACACAAAACAACAGAATAGAAAGAAGTTTGAAGCTGAAGGTAAAAGATTAAGGCGAAAGGCTCTGTCCTGAGGAACTGCTGTTTGAACAGGAAATCAAATGACCTAGGGTGGTTGCTGGAGGGAAGGAAGGAACAGACATAAATCAAGGAAACAACACCACCCCCCATTGCTCTCATGCCCATGGAAAATTCTCAGAGAAAACTCAAGAAAATTAACCAGCCCCAAATACATCCCAGATGTCTGCTTTTGACTCCCAAGAAATGGGAGAACAAAATGGAAAAAATTATTTAAAATAAAAACGAACTACTTGGGATGTCGTTGTCCACCCACACTCTCTAAGACGAATCTTCTCTAATTTTAAGCCAAATAGCAAATTAAACAATTGCTGCTTTGTTCACAAAAGGTGTCTGCCTACAATTTCCTCCTCCAACTGTGCCCATGGCTTTGAGGAGAGAAACCAGAATTTATCCCTGCACCAAGGACATAGCTGCTAGTGGACGCTCAGTATGTGGTTAAGGTTGACCTTAAAGTGGGAGGGTCTTGTAGTCACACTTTATTTTGTGTGACCGCCAATCCACAACTAATGATACTGAGACTTTATATTATTTATGAAAGCTTGGCCTTTAGCTTAGGCTTGTCCCCAAATAGTTCTTATAACTTAAATTAACCTGCTTCTACTAATCAATATTCTACCATGTGGCTTTTTGACTTCTCCTCTGTTTTGCATAAACGACTTGGTCTGTGTCTCACTGGCATCTCTGTGTGCCTACATTCATCTTCTCTTCTTCTCTTTCCCCGGAAATCCTGTCTACCGTCTCCTGCCTAGGTATTGGCTATTCATCTCTTTACTAAACCAATCAGAAAGCACCTCGGTAAAGACACATCTTCACAGTGTACAAAAGATTAGTCCACAACAAAGATCTTAATTAATTATTAATACTAATAACATATTAATAAAATGCATGCACGCATCCAGGATACTCAGAGTTTATGAAGTCATTGCTAATCGTAATAATGGGAAATAATAGCAAATCTTGCACTGTCATAGACTTTATCTCTCAGCTTCCATAGCAGCCATGTAAAAGAAGCACTGAGGGGAAAATCTTCAGCCCCAGCACCTTTATGAGACTATAAGCAGACTGACTAATTACTCATTTTGTGAAAAGAATAGATCCACTCTAACTCCAGGGATCTCAGGCAGAGCTGAGTGCAGGAACTACAAGCAGTTAACTCCCTTGCACAGCCCCAGAAAGAGAGGTAGGAGCCGAAGAATAGCGGCTAAATGAACAGCTAATTTATCTGAAAAGGAAACAATAGGCTGCATTTTCCATACCCCTAACCTCATTAGCTCAATAGCTTTGTTTTACTTTGCTTTCAAATGCAATTTTACAACCAATTTTTAGATTTATTTATTTTATGCATATAAATGTTTTGCCTGCAAGAATGTATGAGCACCATGTGTGTACCTCTTTGATCCCCTGGAATGGGAGTTAGAGATGGTCATGACCTAACATGTGGGTGCTAGGAGTTTAACCCAGATCCTCTGCAAGAGCTGCAAATGCTCTTAGCAGCTGAGCAATTTCTCCAGCCCCCCAAACGTAACAGCTTATCCTGGAAATTTCTGACACTATAAATTGGGATGGAAAAGGCAAACTGAGAAAATATATTTCTTGCTATCACTCATATTCAAGTTGTTCTATTTTGACAAAAATTTTATGGGTTGAACAAAGGAACTCATGAATAAATCTATTTTTATAATATTTTTAGATTGATTTCTTTAATTTTTAAGCCTTTTGCAAAATGAATTGAGTTGTGCAATGCTCCGATTTTGAAGATTTTCAATTTTTTGACATCTGTAGTTTATTTTGACATACATCTATATATGTATGATGTGTGCGCACGCGCGCACACACACACACACACACACACACACACACACACACCCCTGCATATGTGTTCAGTTTTAATCTAGACCCGAGGGTAATTTAGTTGAGGTCTTTGAGGAACCCAGTGGTCTCCTTTCATGGAAAAACCCAATTTAGGACTTCTTTTGAAGCTTTTTTGCATCAGTTAACTGGGAATTCTCTTCCATGATCCTGCTAGCCACGCTAGCTAATCCTATCCCTCACCACATGTAACTGCAGCAATCTTTGCTTGCCATCTAAGCATGCCAAAGAGCAGAGAGCTATGACCTCACCACAATCAAGAGACTAACACATGACTCACCTGTTTTACTAATTAATAAATGTTAACAGAAACAAACAAACTCGTTTTAGCTTCACTGTCTCATCTGAGGGCAACCTCACAGAAAAGGAAGAAACCAATGCTCTACTGAAATCTGTTACCTTGGGGGAAAGTATCATCCACCAAAACCATAAGACTCTGAAGGTGACACCATTGTTTTGGACCTCATGCAAGGGCAGCCTACCAATGAAGAAGAGGGTGGAATTCAACTGTTTATGTAAGCCAGGAAACAAAGAAGAGGATGGACCTAAGCCCCATCATCCCTTTTGATGGTAATCCACCAATAATGTAAAGAATTCCCTTAAGTCTCCAATTCCTAAAGGTCCATAGCCCCTCTCAGTAATGTCACTCTAGAGATGAACCCTACCTAACACACTGGGAACATTTAAACTTCACTGGGTCATATTACATTGTGATAATGACTAATGATCATCCCTCACTCAACCTCCTCCTGCTTTCTCTTTCACCTCCTTCATTGGTACAATAGATCATCTTGAGGTTTTGAGTGTTACAGCTTCCATGCAGTTGACATATCTGGGAAGTAACTGCGACACACACACAGAAGTCAAGTTTCCTTGTCACATTTGACTTCTTTGTGTGGTCCTCAACTGTGGTACCTTTCATGGAACCAAGCAAGTGTCTCCCCTGCTCCCCCACTCTCCCCCCCCTCTCTCCGCACAAGCCATACATATCTCCAGATTCAGAGTGTCTAACCAATCCGTTTTTCACCCAGTGATAAAAGATACATAGTTGAGAGCTTACTTAATTGAAAAGTTTAATAATTCCTCATTCCTCATTGTCTGTTGACCCCCTAGGCAAGCACTCCACTGGTTAGAAGCAGAGAAAGTGAAAGACTAGCACCTCAAACCTCTACCAGGATACTCTATGCACAGTGAGATAATTTTTTCCCCCAGCAGTCTGCAATAAGATGGTAACATATTTACAGTCTAGATGCAAGAGAAAAACAGCTTCATGCTCCAGGATGTGCAGTTTCCTTGTACCTGATGAAAAGCCTGGCAAAGAGAGGCAGAGACACCACATTAACCGATTGAGATTTTAGAGACAAGACCCTGGAGAGTGGTAGAAAATATCTCCTGAAACGTGCACCTACTTTTCTCAAAGAAACAGCCTTCCTAAGATTTCTAATTTTATTATCCTTTCAAAATGCTTTACTTTGAACAAAAACATCCATGGTTAGATTCTTTTTATGTTACTACAGCAATTTAAGTATTTTCCCCTTTCTAAGATTCTAAGCCGTGTCTCATAGCAATAAAGTACAAGGTCATTTTAAGTGCTTGTTTTATCATATCATGGATTTTAAAACATAAGGAAATGAGGTAAATTTCATTTCATAAAATATTTTATTTAATCCAACATGCCAAAATATTATCATTTTAGTGTGACTATAATAAAAACATTAGTGATTTATTTACATTCTTTCTTTTATGCTTACTCCTCAAAACATGGTGTGTACCACATATTTAGAGAATTGGTTGCAATTCCTGCTTACAGTGTGTATTAGCCCGTGGTTTGTCTCTACAATGAAATACCCAAGGCTGGAAACCATGAAAAAAAAAAGCTGTTACCCTTAGTGAGTTTCGGAAGCCAAAACTGTAATCAGCCATAATTCTGGCTCTGAAGCCGTCCCCTTGGTTGCATTATGTCATAGCAGAAAGCTTGAGCATGTATGAGAGGGAGGTGGCAACAATGACATCTCCTTTTCAAGGCTCCACCGCTTCAGCACTGCCACATAGAGGATCACGTTTCTAAACTATGAGCCTTCAAGATAAAAACCACAATCGTTTTAGCACCACACTAAAAAGGCCAATAGGCTCATGTGGCTAGTGGCCCCGGAAGTGGACAGGACAGCTCTATGGACTAGCAACAAAAGCAGCAATGTGCCATCAGAGAACACGGCAGACTACACACTTGCCTCATGTATTTAGACCTTAACGTCCTTGCATCCTCGTATCTTAAAGTTAGGACTGAAAGGTGCCTGTTTAGACAGTCAATATATACCCCTTAGCTTGTCCAAGGCTTATTGAGCCTTCATCAGAGCTTTGGCAGTGGGCTGACAACAGAAGATCAAGAGATGAAAGCGAATGAGCCTTCCCATGTAGGAGACATGGGCCATGAAGACATGGGGCGCTGAGAGAACACAAACCTCCTGGATGGGGTGGTATTGATCGAGTCCTAAAGATAAGCTGAGAGCTTGGAGTAGAAAGTAGAACGGGAAATAGTTACAGAATGGTGCAGCCTATCTCTGGAACAGGGTAAGCCAGAGGTGTCCCCAGTTACATCCTGAGTCTGTGATGAGTGCTGGGATGAAAGTCAGAGGAGGACATGGAATGAACACTAAACGGAAGAGTTAGGGCCATGGTATCTGAGAACGTCCAGTCTGGTTGCAGGATAGAGGGTAGATTGGATGTACAGAGTGGCTAGTAACATGAGGACCAACTAGAAAAGGATAGCAGTATCCAGGCGAGAACAGAAGGTGCCTGAACCACATGGTGGTTAGTGATGGAGATGATTTGAGGATGGTGAAGAACAACAGACATGTTTTATAAAGTTTTCTACCCAGTTCCCTAGTGTAACATGAGGGCCAGGCTTGTTGGGGTTTCTGTCCTGCCCGGTTCCCAGCTGTTTAGGTCATTGGTTAAATAAACTGCCTTGGCCCTGATAGGTAAGAACATAGGTGGGTGGAGTAAACAGAACAGAATGCTGGGAGGAAGAGGAAGTGAGCTCAGTCAGACTCGACAGCTCTGCTCTCTGGAGCAGATGCCATGCTCCCCTCTCCCAGCCACATGTGATGAAGCTCCGACCCAGGATGGACATAGGCTAGAATCTTCCCGGTAAGTGTATCTTGGGGTGCTACACACATTATTAGAAATGGGCTAGTTCAGGTGAGAGTTAGCCGAGAAGAGGCTAGATATAATGGGCCAAGCAGTGTTTAAAAGAATACAGTTTGTGTGTTGTTATTTTGGGTAAAGCTAGCAGGCGGTCAGGAGCCAGGCTGTGGGAAGAGGCCTGCAGCTCCTACAACATTTAGTCCCAGAGAAAATCACACAGAGATCTCCATAAGTTATAAAACTGATTGGCCCATTAGCTCAGGCTACTTATTAGCTCTTGTAATTTGTATTAACCCATTGTCCTTATCTATGTTAGCCACATGGCTCGGTACCTATCTCAGCAGAGTAGCTCACATCTTGCTTCCTCACTGGTCTGGGAAGAACTGCGGAGGGAGCTTCCTGCTTCCCAGAATACTCCTGTTCTCATCGCCCTGCCTCTACTTTCTGTCTGGTTGACCCACCTATACTTCCTGCCTGGCCAATCAGTGTTTACTTAAAACATGATTGACAGAATACAGACAATTCTCCCGCACCATCCTAGCATATCTGAGAGGGTGAATACTTACGTCTGTGAACAATGGAAGCCATGCTATCTGCAGAGAGGAGCCTTAATTACTGCTAAGGATCAGCGGCTTCAGCCTATCATGTGAGTCTAAGCCAGGGAGGGATCTTAAATCTGAATATCCCCATAGCCAATCCAGTGGTCCTAGCTAGAACTCTATGCTCCTCAGAACACAGGTTCCACACTGCCCTCTGGCCTTGACTTGGAAGTTTAAATAAGTTTCTCCCACCTTACAGCCCTGGTCCTGAAGTTCCAGCTATATATGAACATACAACCGCCATCCTGTCCATGGGCCTTCCTTAATTTTTTCCCTACAATCATAAAGAGGGGGGCCATTTCCCATCACTCCTCTTCAATATTGTTTTCCTCTAACAATGTCAAACTGGCTCAGAAAAGTAATTTCAGCAATACCAAAGAGCTTGTATTTTCCTTTAGTGCCAAAATCATATTTCCACCAAATGGAATTTCTGTCCTAAGAAGAAATGTGCAGCACACAGCAGAAAGCACCGGGGATGCGATTCCCATTTCTAGATGACTTGGTCGTTTCCTAGACCCTCCAGGGGTTTCCAATGCCTGCCTCTAAACCAGTTCCTTAGTGTCTGCCTGTTCCCAGGCTCGGCTTTCCACAACCTGGCCCTCCCTTGTGGCTCCAGCTCTTCCTCGCCCTGTCTCAAAACCTACTTTCCAGTCTACTCCTGACCTATACTGGGCTCCCTCTTCCTCCTCTTCACCTTCATCTCTAGGATCTTGGTTGTTTATTTCTCACCAGCTCCAGAAACACACTCAGGTCTAGCCCAGCTCCACTGCAGAAGGAGACTAGTGCCTTCCTTAGCAGCTCTTACACCCCTCGTCTTAGACTAGATCACACTGCTTACACATTGTTCCTAGACTAATGGCATCTCTGGCACATTCTTCTTTATCACTTTTTATTCTACTCCAGCAGAGTCTAGAGCCTCATTTGGAGAAACTGCGTTTCCTTCTTGGTTTTGGTGGTAGGATGGTATGGGGGTAAGCAGAAGATACAAAAAGATTTGTCCATATCCTAACTTTGGTAAACCCCTGAATGTGATCTGATTTAGAACTGGGCTCTTGGCAACTTTAATTAAGCTAAAGATTTCAGGATATCTACTCTCTGAATCTAGAGTAGGCCATAAATCCAACCACCATTATCTTCCTAAGAAAGGAGAAGGGTATTTGAGACACAGAGAGACACCCAGGAGTATGAAGGAGACAATCTTGGGGAGACACAGGCAGAGGTTGGAGGGATGTGGCTACAGGTACAGGGATTCCTGGAGCCTCCTCTTGCTGAACAGCATGGAAGGGCTTTGTCTCCAGAGGGGCAAAAACAGACCCTACTGGCTCCTGGATACTAAGTCCTTGTTACTTCCTTACCAAAGGCTGCTTTTCCACATTAGCTGATTCACCCTGCAAGGGGTGGGTGCCAGGCCAGGCTTCTGAAGTTGGGATGAAGCAGTTCAGATGTTTATGGGAACTTCCCAGATGAAGTATGAAGCTCACTTGGGCATTCCCTAAGCTCCACCATCCCCACAGTGGCAGAGTCATGTCTTTCAGTGGCCTGAGACACCTCTCGCCTCACTCCAAGCCTGTAGCCTCCGGGCTTCTCATGTCTGTCACCCAGTCCCTCAGATGAGTTCTTTGAAGTTCAAAATCAGTCCCCTGCTTCCACCCTCTTAGGTATGCCTTCCTTAACACAGCCAGGCTTGCAGAACACAGACTCCGAGAGCATGCAATGGGTGACCACCGTTTCAGCAGATGCTGCATGCAATCACTACACCCAAACGATAGCACTCACTACCTGTGGCTTTAGTAGTTACAGGAGGAAGGAGTGTTGATATCTTTCTAAACAACATGTCTGGTGTAAAATCACACGTTATTCCTCGAACCATTATCTTACTTATTTCTTCAACATAAACTGAAGAGCACCCTCAATGAAAATTAAGACATACTGTTCCCCACAGAATGTCTTATTTGTGATACATGACTTTTAAAGTAAATATCCAATCCCACCAGCATTTGTTTGCTAAATGTGCTAAGGAGGTAGAAAACATACCTGCTCTAACTCAGCCAACACTCCCCCTCACTCTTCCCCTCTCCACAAAAGTATATTGGATTCCGGAAATGCAGCGCAGAGAAATGAAGCCATCCCGTTCCTGGGACACTGAAGGACTTTCTCATGATTAGGAGTGAGCTGGGGTGAAAATAAAGAGTGTGCCAAAAAGCAATATTAGTCCTTTTGTCCATGCTAGAGGGAAAGGTTCTATTGAGAACTCCAGGGATTATTGCTATAGTTTTGGCACAAGTCAGTAATTTTCTAGAAGGTCAAAGGCCCTGCAGCAGATGGTAGGCTTTCCCTGACTCACAACGGTAACATCCTCCCTAGTCGTGCTGGCCAAGGCCTTGTTATCTTCCTCCTGCTGCTGCCAAAGCCTCCTACCCTGCCCTGTGCCTCCTGCCACACCCACCTAGCCCATCTCTCCAGAGATGTGGGAGCCACAGTTCACGCAGTCAACCGTGTCACTCCCATGTCTGAACTTTCCTCTTGCTACTTGCCTCCCTACAATAGCAATATGTACTGGATCGCAAATCATATCAATGCAATGTAGCATCTAGCTTTGCCTGTAATTTGCTATTCATATGCCCCCTAGTTCCTATACGCTTGAACATTTCAGTCACTTTCCTTCAAGTTTCATCATAATTTAACCTATTTTTTTTAATTTGGGCATTTTTACAATTTATAATTTAAAATCCTGGGAAGATTTAATAATAGTAAGCGCCTCAAAAGCATGCAAACCCAGTACACACACACACACACACGAGAGCAGGGGGGTTAACCATGTAGTGGTAACAGAGCAATTCCGTATGCAGAGTCAATCTATGCCAAAACATGAGACTGTGATGTTGAGATGGCACCAAGTGAGCAATTTACTCTCTGAATGTCAGCCAAAAGGAAATATATGGGTGAGCAAAACAATGTAGGAAAATTTCAGAATAAAACTTTGAGTTCAACTTGGATCAGCCCAGACTAAAGGAATAGGCCTGGAAGTGGACCATGTATCGGGATCACAATAGCCTGGCAATGTTCTCCTATGCTTGAGTCCCGTGAGTATCTGAAGTCTCAGGCTGACGACAGCCTTGATCTTTCTCTTCCTCCCTCCGTGCTGGTTTGGTGTCTCTTTTCTGTATAAGAGTAACTGTTGTCCACAGTCTACACGCCTATAGTCACAGCTCCGGTTAGCAGTCAACTTCTCCCAAGCAAATTAAGAGCACTACGTGCTTGGGCTAGAACTAGGCACAAAAATAGTGCCCAAAATATTGACCTAGAGAGAATCAGTAAAGAAATAAGGACATATGTGAAAATATGCATTTTCTTCCTTTAGAGTTATATCCTGTTATGCCCTAGAGCAATTGGAAGAATTGAGCTGATATGAATTGTATTATGCGTATGTATACATACACATGCACGTGCACACACACACACACACACACACACACACACACATGTTCTACATATAAAAGAAAACTTGTTTTTCTGAATCTGGTTTATTTCCTTAACATGATGATTTCCAGTTTTATCAATTTTCCTGAGGAAATGTCATTATTTTATTTTTCTACCCTGTTGTATATATTTATCACATTTTCATTCTTTATGCATTCACTGATAGACACTGAGCCTTCCTGGCTCTTGTGAATGAACGCAGATGTGCAAGTATCTCTATATTGTTGACTTAGAGTCCCTTGGGTACATACCCAAGATTGCTGCATATGATAGCTGTATTTTGAGTTTTTTGAGGAATCTGATTTCCATAATGGCAGCTTACATTTCCAGCAGCAGCGAGTAAGGGCTCTTCACCCTCACCAGCATTTCTGTGACTTGTTTTCTTAGTAATCGCCATCTTGACTGCAGCAGCTTTTCAGGTACTTACTGCCCATTTGTATTTCCTTTAAAAGAATGGTACATTTAGTTCATAAGTTCATTTAGTGATCAGAAATTGGGGGTTTGGTGCTTAATTTTCACAGTTCTTTATATATTTTAGCTACTAATCACCTGTCTGGTGTGTACTTGGCAAGGACTTCCTCCCGCCTATAGTCTGTCTCTTCAGTCTGGTGATTGCTTCCTTAACCATGTAGAAGCTTTTTAACTTCGTGAAATACCGTGTGTGTAAGTGTATGTCTGTGTGTGTGTGTGTGTGTGTGTGTGTGTGTGAGAGAGAGAGAGAGAGAGAGAGAGAGAGAGAGAGAGAGCTGGAAAGGGACTGAAAATGGAGGAGGGAAGATATTAAAGCAAAGATGAACACATGTGTAATATAGAACATATTGGTGAGAAAACAAAGATAACTGGAAATCAGCCAGTGGGATAGGGACACAGGGGATGGCAGTGGGGGAGGAGAACAGAGAACATATATATATATATATAATACCCTGATTAAACAAATTTCTTTGTATGCTAGCTCTCAAAAATAATAATTTTACAAAAAGGACTGAGCTTACAGAAGCTCACACTTAGCTTGAGAAATCAAGAACCTGCCGTTAAGAGAAATAGACTGTAACATCAGTTTGTGTGGAAAATATCACAAAGAGACCAAGGGATGCGAGTACTTTGCCGGGCAGGTCATAGTCACACGAGCAATACCACAACACTGAGTCCCTGGAGGTGCCAGCTACGGACTGTCTTCTGACCACATAGCCTAGGTCACACTTAGACACATAAGGAGTCTGCTAGTATCTAGCCTTGTCATCTTGGTGATTCAATAAGTCTGCAGGGCCTCAAGCAGATCACTGCCTCATGTTATGCCAGACAAAAATGAAGCTCTGTAGCCAAGCACTGTATAACCCTGAAATACAAGAAGTTCCTAAAATAAAAATCTTAGGTGTCCAGCGAAACCAAAGAGGAGGAATTTTATAGCTGTTTCACCTCAGGCCACCTCCCTCCTACTTTATTTCACACCATCTTTACCCCTATCACACCTGCCATGCCCTTTAATAACATCCCTTGTCAGCCGCAGAGCCTCAACACCTCATAATTCAAAACACCTTCAGTCTTAAATTGGCCTCTCAAAGACATTTCCGATCCCACAGTATCTTTCCTATTGTGTAACATGTTTGTTGATCTATGTACATTGCCTCCTGTTTCTTCAGAATCTACTTCCAAACCATTGAACTATTGCTGCAAACAGAAAGTTTGAGGGAAAGGTGATTTTTATTCCTGTTAAACCCTCTCATTCCCACCTTCTAGCAAGAACCATTAGAGATGGCATGGGAAATAGGAACCATGCAGATGATATAGACAGACCAGGGGTTATAAGACTTTTGCAAGAATTGACTTAACTTCAGAGGCCTCAACTTTAGTTAAATAACAGTATTTGTGCCAACCTCCAAAGACTGTCCTAAGTAGGGTGTAATATAAAAAAATGCAGAATGTTCAGTCCTTATGCATAGCAGCATATACTCAAAATATGCCTGTGTCAATGTTCTCTAGATAAAGAGAAACAAATGGGATACAGGGAGAGAGTTATTACAAGTCACTAATTCAAGCTATTGTAGACAATGAGAAGCTTCACAGTATGCCATCCACAAGCAGGAGACCCAGAAAAGCTGGCCATGTTGCTCAAAGGTAAGAGCAGAGAACCCCCAAGGGCAGATCCATATTCCAGCTCAGGATCTTCTCCCATCTCTTTGTCCTGCTCAAGCCCTAAAGAGACTGGTTGGCACCTACTTATTCTGGTGAGAATAGATCTTTGACATCCAGTTCCACAGTTCAAATACTAATCTCCTCTGAAATACCCACAGGAAAAAAAAATGTTTTGCCAGCAAGATGGGGTATTTCACAGCCCAGGCAAGCCAATAGAAAATAAACTGGGGTGATGTCAGTTCCCTTTCGACTTGTAATGGTAAAAGCTGATGGCCACTGAACACTTTCATCTTCCAATGAGGCTCTGACAATCTGAGAAAAGAAATGAAAGACACAAAAAATGAAAATGAAAAATCAGGTGCTTAATTGGAATCTTAGAGCTGTAAATCGGAGAGCCCAGATACCAGTAGAAAGCACAAACTTGTGTTGTGCTAGCAAGGGAAATATTGGGTCCTTATAAAGGAGAGTTGTACAGATTATCTATCAAGAAATAACTAATTCATCCTGCCCTCTGTGTGGCTGGACAGACAAACTCACAGCACACCACCATTCTAAGAAGAGAGAGGGTCTACTCAAGTTCCTAATAGTGGCCACCACAGCAAAGACGAAGTCCCTGATGGCAACTTTCTCTCACACTTGCCATGTACTTTGCTGTAGTTTGCCTTAATCATCCCAGCAGCCCCATAAGATGATGGTTTCCATTTACAGAAGAAACATGGAAAGGAAAAAGAGAGTTGAAAATGGTGAAGTCAACTACTGAAAAACTTCACTCTAGAAAATTGGCTAAAGTGATTGTCTCGCAAAAGGACTTTGAGCAGTGTAGCTTTATGCATGCAACACTTTTTGAAAAAGTTCAGGAAAGGGACTTGGACCTCACTGAAATATCAGCAGATGGGAATGCACCAGCTCCTTCTATTGCTACTTTGGTGACTGTTGATGGACACCCTTCACAGGTCACAATGGTGATTAAGACTATGCTGTTTTCCCTTCTCATTATAATGGATGGGTCTGCTGGGCTGTAACTAACGATCCTGTAGTCAGAGGATTTTAAGATCCCTGTGTCCTTTCCTGAAAGATAGGCTAACACTTCTGCACTAAGAAAGGAAATCTGAAAATGTCCTACCTAAAAAGCTTTTTCATTTGGAAATTTGCCCTTCTTATTTATACACTCAAAAAGGACACATTTTAAATTAGAAGCAGTTATCACCATAGGGACACAATTTGTCACCATGAGAAAGTATTTGAAGATTTGTTCATGTCCTTCTCTTATATGACCAGTACCTATTCAAGGACTTGGCTGTTGGTAAAATTCCTCTCCATACCTTCATAGAATTACCACACAGACCCACAGTGGGACCAAGGAAGACATATAACACAAGTTAAAAAGATATTATCCGGCATAATACATATGAAGGGACTTGCTTGTAACTCACAGTAATTGACGGGATTTAATCCAGGCCTCGTCTAGAGAAAACACTGGGGTTGCATTATGATCTGACTGTGAAGTGTCCTCTTCCCCATCTCATGGATTAAAGCCTTGGTCCCTGGTGGCAGCACTATTTGGTCAGGATCTGGAAACTTTAGGAGAGAGTAGATCACTCGATCACTAGGGTAAGTGCTTATGGATTTCTTGCCCGTGTCTTTCCTGTCTTGCTCTCTGATTCCTACCAGATGTGAGATGAAGAACTTTCCCAGGCCATGTGTTCCATGTCCTCCATGAGTGCATGAGGCCAAGAGACTGTATGGAACCTCTGGAACCATGGGCCCAAACATCCTTCTTCCTTTATGTTGTCAATGCCAGATGTTTTATCACAAAAAGAAAAAGAAAAAAAAAACCTAATAGAGATTGACATGCTCTGAAACACTGACTTTTACTGAGCTGAGGCATTTTAGTTGGAATAGCCCCAAACATGACTACAACACTGACACTATTTCAAGGCCCATTGTGAATACTCAACTTTGAAGGCAGCTTGCCATCCTGGTTAAGAGATCAGATGCCAGAACAAGACTTCCTAGATTCATGTCTCATCTCTGTCACCATCTAGATGTGACAGATTCGGAGTGCCTCAAATACCATGCCATTCCCCCAGCTTTATGTTCATCTAGTAACTTGAAAGAAATGAAAGTCTATTACCAGAAAACCGTTATGAAGCTCTAGTTGATAAATCTATGGAGAATATTTGAAATGGTGTTTGCCGTAGAGTTGGTGTTTATCTGCCTGTTTGTGGTATTATAGAAAAGAACTTGAAAAGCCCACACTGTCACCCAAAGATACTGGAATCCTGTGGGTTGGACCTTATACAGAAGCTGTGAACTTTCAAATAAGTTCTTCAAAGTTTGCTTTTTGAGCACTTCAAAATATGTCCTATCTCAGAAAAAGACAAAGACATAAAATATATATATATCCTGTCCAGTTCCTAACCCAGAACTGCAGTACCTGAAGCTACAAATCTTAAATGTTACTGGAGTCCTGTGGACCCTTATCCTGCTGTCTGCTGCTGAGAGCACTGGCTTTAACTCAGATAGAGAAGATGATTGGAGTCACACAATCTAATAAAATCATGTGTTCTGATGCTTAAGTTCTACTGTGCCTGGTTCACAGCTCATTGTTCTACACTGCCGCTGTTAGAGACACGAAATTCTAGATCACAAAGAGCTTTATATTCCTGACTGTGAACTCATGTTTTCTGAAAAGCACCGTGGAGTCCAGCCTATGCCATCACTGAGTCCATTCCTGGGGTGCATTGTCTAGGCAACCTATACATTATGACTTGGTTTAACAAGAATTTTAAAGAGACATGCATTCCTACATTAAGCATTCTTCAAGGCTGGCTGGTATTGTAACAGCAGTAGCAGTGGAAAGCTGGGATATTGTAGGTTGAAAACCCAATTGTTTTGAGTTCTCTTCTGTGTGTGCCTTAACATCCCTGTGACTGTGAGATAAATCATTTTTTTTATACAAGCAGACACCAACTTCCATCAACCCAGAAGTTAAAAACGCCATCAGATAACTCCCAGGGCCTACAATGGAGACCTTTCCTTCCCTGTAACCTAGCTACGTGTTGAAAGGTTTTTATTTGTGACTGTCTTGTGTTTCTACAAAAAGTTTATGAAAATTTAAGCACACAGGAACATGGTATTTGAGGCACTCTGAATCAGTGCTCCTCATATTTAGCTCCAAAATAAGCCACGTCTTTTCCAGAGTTGTGGTTATTGTATCACCAAAGTCAGTGACTTAAAGTTCAAACTCTCAATAGGCAGATGCTTGCCGTATGCACACAGTTTTGCTGTGTCACGTGAGAAACACAGGCTGGAGGCAATGGCAGACACACGGAACTCCCTGTGACCATCACCCCTGTAAGCCACTTCTGCTAGCCCTTAGGACATACTCAGATACATTCCAGAAAGCCTTGTTAGGATGGGTACTTCTAACCACTTTCACACACAGTACAGTGTTTGAGCGTTAAGCTATTTCCCACAACAGGTATTTCTACTTACACTCTTTATTTTACAGTTAATGAAACTGAAGTCCCTTTTGGTTCTAGGACACAAACCTACACGTATGTCTCTGATATCCAAGTATACCATGCAACTGTATGCACATAAAACATTAGAAGTAGCAAACGGAGCCGAGACAGGTCTCAATTAGAAGGCCACACATCTCATTTCATAGACCTCACCAGGTGCTCTACAGCCAGAGAAAATACCTTCTTTTACACTCTAATCAAAATCTGGCAGTATACCTGAGAACGTTGACAATATGTTGCCAGCAGGCAAGCTGAGAATCTATCTCAATAGGGAGAGTTGTCAAGAAACACAGCCGGCAAATAGAATCCCAGGAGGTCTAAAAGCAGTTGGGCTGGGCTTAAACCTACCAGGCTTCTTCCTCCTGTCTCTCTCACAGCCCTCCCTCTACTCCAAGCTTCCTCAAGCTGCTGCCACACCACTGAATCTCGATTTTGTCACCTCCCACTCACCCAATCTGCTCTCCCCAACTCCACTCTCCTGAGATAGTTCCCTCCAGTGCAAAAGAGGTTTCTTTTCCCTTCAATTATGAGCACCAATAGAACAGATTATAGCCACCTGACATCCTTTCGGGTACCATAATCAAATTAGTAGTTATATTCATCATAAAACAACTGGTATGAAGAATAAAAATTTTTAAAAGATTACACTAAAATCACCCAGAACTCCACAAATAAGGGTGACTGCTGTGAACTTGGTACGTGTCCTTCCTGACGTTCACATGCGTGCCAGCACATGGTACACACATTGCTTTTATAAAAACAATATATTAACACAGCTAACTCTAAAGCTGTCGGGTAGGGGAGGTGGCTCTGCTTTGCTTTGCTTTTCCCTCAACTATGTTAAGACATGAACACATGTGAACATCATCATGGCTTCAGGATAAACTATTCATCACCCTCTATCAGTGGATATTTAGGGCATTTATAGTATTTTTTAGTATTCTAGGCAACACTTCTGAGGTGAAATACGGAGTGTCTGGGTAGACCATTGACGAAGGAGAAGTCTGCAATGGCTCCCCTTGCTCTGGAGGCTAAATTACAAATGTACTGGCTCAGTTCACACTTGCCTCGTGTCTTCCTTTGCTTCCTCACACAGTGCCTATTGCCTTCTGCTGTGCTTGGCCTTCTGTGCCTTCCCTCACTTCATTAACCCTTTCCCTTCCTTTTCTGGTTTCAAAATTAAGCTTAAGCATAATCTTCCAGAAGTTTCCCACCACTGCAATCCTTAACTGACATCACTTGTTAGAGCTTAAGACCACAATCCAAAATGTGGTGTGCTCAGGGCTTAGAGCTAATAGAAACTGAAAACTCTTAAGCACCCCCACACAAAAGCAAAATCCATCTCAGAACTTCTGCCTCTGGCCACCTCCCTCCCAGTTCTTCTCCAAGGCTAGTCAGGAACTGAAGTTCCTCTGCCCCAGCATAAGTCATAGAAACTAGATCCTTTTGGCCCAGAGCCAGTGAGGTCTAACAGTCTTATTTTAAGTCTCCCCACTCCTTCTATGCATAAGAAGAATAAGACCTTCATTCCAGAGAGGCCTATACCAGAGAGGAAAGACTACTCCCCACAGAAGTCAAGAAGGAGTTAGACTGCTCTGGGCTTCCTCACTCATTCTGCTGCCCTGGTTCACACCATCTCCATCCAGTCACACTTCCTTGCATGGCTGAACCTACATATAACATCAGTTTCTTCTATATTTGAGTATTTCATCAGAAATCTTCATATCACATCAAACTCTGATTAGGCCTGTCCTGTTTTCCTATTGTTAACCTGCCCCGTGTTGTAGAAATATTAGTTGTAGTCTTTCTAATAGTCAAGAAATAAATTACACCATCTTACTTGCAAATTCAAAGGAAATTATTATGGCCAGTAACAATTTAACAAACATGTACACTTAACGTATTCTAAGCCCATTATGTGATCACATCATTTTCACAGATCTGTGAGAATCCCCAGATTCTACAGAGAAGCATTTTGTTTGCTGGGAGTCAGGGGATTCTCACTGTTTATATGTCAGTCCTCATACAAAACTTAAACTAAACAGCTATATGAAGGCTTAAAACATGCCATTATTTAGAAGAAAGACTTTTAAGATGCAGTTAAAGAGAGCTGTGCAATTTAAGACAAAGG
This sequence comes from Microtus pennsylvanicus, assembly GCF_037038515.1. Taxonomy (NCBI): domain Eukaryota; kingdom Metazoa; phylum Chordata; class Mammalia; order Rodentia; family Cricetidae; genus Microtus; species Microtus pennsylvanicus. Next base: position 52,593,300 of record NC_134590.1, on the reverse strand, counting down.
TACTGGGATAAGATGCAAAGGGAAAGGTAACACTTAAGTGTTCTAGATTATAAGCCAGCTCTGAAAAACACTAATTGACTCTACACATCAGTAAGATTGGGAAATCAACCTACAGACCCTGGTATAAGAATCTTGCCATTTTATCAAGTAGTTAGCATCCCACACTAAAAATCAAACTTATTACTTTACGTTACTCAACGAGTCAAAGGGAAAATTGGAATCCTTACCCACAGAAAGCAGAACCCCAAACAATTCCACATTATGGCTGCAAAGCATTATAAAAGCACATTACATCTTAAAAGCAGCCAACAATTAGTTGGACCTAGAATGAGATGGGTTTTTGGTTGGAGTTTGGGTTTGTTTGTTTTTTTTAATTGTTAGGATGAGGAAATAAAACTACTAAGTAAGTTATTCAACTAGCAAACCTTGGCCAAAGCGAATTTATTGTTAATTGTTTAAATTGTGACAACGTAAAACTCCTTTTTCTTTTCAAAACTAACAAGACCTCTATGACTTTAGCTAATTCACTTACGTTTGTTGCTAATGAACATAAACTAATAGACTGAGAAGTGAGAAGACTGGCTGTGTCATAGCACACAGGACCTCCCCAGCTTGCTGAAGTGGTTAACTCTGTGTCAGGTGACCCTAGCCCGCTGACGTGTAAGACTCAATGCCAAGTGATGAGAGAAGACAAGAAACCCACACTCGAGTTCCTGGTTTGCCAATGTCCCTAACAACGCTGGGGGTAAACAGCATCATGTCTATTCTGTATCAAGGACACTTGCATTACAAAGTAAACTCAAATTTCATAGCATTTTATATAAAAAGTTGTCATGCATGCAATGTGTTTTACTCTATAATTTTATTCTTTTTTAATTCTGTGACATTTTAATATATTCACTAAAAATTTTGATGATAAAGATTAGAAAATGGTTTGTGGAAAAATACTTTAAAATTATTTTCATGTTGAGCTTGAGAAAAAAATACATCTGCTACTCCTGTGTACAATCACACTGGTCATCTTTCTTAAAATCATGCACTGTGCTGGGAAGACAGCTGGGTGGTTAGGAGCATGGACTGCTCTCGCAGAGGACGCAAGTTCAGTTCCCAGCACCCATACTAGGCAGTTCCCAATCACTCCTGAATCCAGCCTAGGGGAACCAATGCCTGTGCCCTCTATGGGCGCACGAGCGCGTGCGCGCGCACACACACACACACACACACACACACACTTTTTTAAAATGTATGGGTATTAAAGATATCTCTTACCACTTTGAGATTTTTCACAGAGGAAATCCTAATAGCCAACATAAGTAAAACATACTCAACTCTTTCTCTACTCCAAAGTCATAGCCAAAGAAGAACATAGGGGGGAAAAAAAACCTGATTTTTAAAATAAATTTTTTAATCATGCATTTTTCTCCCTTGATTTTTATTTTGCTAAAAATTATTCTACTTAAATTTGAATTAGTTTTATTTCTCCCTGATAATGTGTATCAACAATCAGTTTCCAAAATTCAAAAGAAATAAAATACCCCTTCTTCTCTGTTCCAAGTCTCCATCCCTGAAAGTACTGACCAGTGCTATCAAAAGTGTGTGAATTCTTCCAGAAGGTTCTCTAAGTCTGACTCTGCCCCTGTTACACTAAGACACAGAAAATTTAATCTTAATGTGCTAAAGAATAATTTAAGGTACAATCATGACTTTATACAAATATATTAATAAGATGATAATGTGACAAAGTTTTAATGTAACTCATTAAATAATGATGGAGCCAGTAATGTTATTAGAATTGGTTGAAATGGGAATTTGAGCAATCACGTACATATCTAGACAGAAAAAAAGAATGTCAAAATGAATTCATAAATATATGCAAAATGGATCTGTCATAGGGCAAAAATCAGTTACATCCCATCTCACCTAATTTGCATTTCTGTAATCAATAATACTTCTCAAGAGCATCAAATTTCTTCAAAGTTACGGATCTGCAAACTGACTGAAGAACATGAAAGGCAGAGATTATATGCAAGGTATGTTTAGAAGAATTCTCCACCATCAATTTTTGCCCCTTTAATTATTCCCAAAATCTTCTTCTTGAAATACACACACACACACACACACACTTACTTTACAATCAACCTATAATCTGATACGTATGAGAGCTCAGAGATCTGACACAACAGCACACTCAGAACGTCCTCAGTGTCTACTCTGCTCTGGCCGCTGCTGGTTGCTCAATCACCTTCTCAAGGTGCTATTAAGCAAGAACCCTCCTTTGCTTCCCTGGTGGCTTATTTTAAGCACCTGAGATACAGGTTTGAGAATAGGTAATTTGCTCAGAAGGTGCAAGGTCCACTGAAGGGGAAAAGGAGAGTAAGACAGAGCTAGAAAGACAACAATGAAATAACTGAGTTGTAATAAGGAGGTTGCTTTTTTTTCCCCTGGCTGCTCAGAACTGAAATAATCATGCAGAAACTATCTTAATTACAACACTGCTTGGCCTATTAGTTTATGCATATTCCTAGCTCACTTTTATCTCCTAAATTAACCCATTTCTATTATTTTATATTTTACCATGAGACTCGTGGCCTACTGGCAAGATTCCAGCTGGCAGCTTGCATCTTTCTCCTCTAGTGGTTCCATGGCGTCTCTTGACCTCGCCTTCTTTCTTCCAGCATTCAGTTTAGTTTTTCCTGCCTTGCTCTACTCTACCCTATCACCAGGCCAAGGCAGTTTCTTTATTCATTAACCAATAAAGCAACACATATAAAGAAGGACTTCCCACACCACTGAATAACCAAAGTTTAGTGTCACAGAAAAATTAGGGGGAACTGTCAAATGTCCTATACAGAGCTATCCCATCTAAGGGACAGGAAAGCTAGAGTATTTATACTTAGTTCCCTAGGGTCAATTCTAAAGCAGTCCTTCAGGACTTTTGAGAGACATGTAGAGGCAGGTGACGGTGACTGGAAGTCCACAGAAACATACAGAGGATCAAGGTTTGGAGATACCCACCCACCCCACACCCACTGCCACAAAAGCATCCATAACACACAGACTGAACAAGAGAAAGTTAACTGGTCCTCAGAGCTCTGCAGCACCCTAAAGTCATAGGCTTGCCTCTGAGTCCTGCTTCCTTCCTGTCCAAGGCATTGTGACCATCCTACTCCCAAGGATGTTCATTTCTGTTTTCAGTTCCCCGCGAGGAGCTCATACCATGCAAAAACAGAGGCCCAAATAGGATGCACCGCTCCCAACAAGTCACATCTCCCCAGAAACAGTAAGATTGAAGGCTCAACTGCTAACAACAGAGACAGAAAGCAATGAAAACAAAATACACGTTGTGTTTCAGACTTTATCCCACTGCAGACGGTGTGCTGTAAGCTGCCACGGGGAAGGCATGATGAGTAGCCAGCATCCTCAGTCTCCTGGGAACTGATGCTTTCTGCAAAACAGTGCCCTCCTCTTGGGTTTCTGGGATGGTTCACTGAGCAGTAGAATGAAAATTCAGGTAATCTGAGGACTGCTCGATTCTCAGTACAGACACATAGGACTCCTCTAATCCCCTGAGCCCAGTGGGTATTTTCTAGATTGTTCCTCATTAAGGAACCTATCTTCCCTCCAAAGTCAAAGCTCTGAAGAATATTTCTTTTGAACTCTAAAATGGGAAGTCATAATTTAATATCCCGCCTTCTCCTGCATGTGTTCCATATTCTCATTATTTTATCTTCTAGAGCCTTGATAGAAACAGCTGTATCTGCCCTTTATTTGAACACTTAATAATCAACAGCACACACATAGAATATTAGGACTCGCCACAAGCATAGATTATAGGAAGTATTTGAAAATGAGGGGTTTGAATTCAGAGAAGAATTTCCTTTAGGAAACACAGAGCAACAGCTGAAACTGGGATTAAGACCATCTCCATCCGGCATTCTACTGTCCCGCTGTAAGTGTTTTCTTTATTACGTCCTAAATTAAATTTCGGAAGATACTAATGGTATTCACTAACACTAACAATTTATGAGGAGACCTGTAGAGATGGCTCAGTAGCTAAGAGTGTTTACTGTTCTTGTAGAGGATCTGAGTCTGGTTCCCAGCACCAACATCGGGGAGCTCACAGTTGCCTGTAATTCCAATCCACAGGATCCAGCACCATATTCTGGCCTCCAGGGGCACCTTCACTCACATGCACACACCAGCATATGCATAGACATAGACATAATTTTTAAAATTCTTTTGAAATTTTTATGGGAAGATAAAAATAGTAGATTTTTCCTGCAAATCTTATGTATCAGAATGTTTAAGGTCTTTCAATTGTTTGACCAATAAAAAAAAATGAAGTTGAGATACTGGAGAGATAGCTTAATGGTTATCTTCCAGCACCCACGTGGTGGCTTAGAACTATCTGTAACTCCAGTTCCAAGAGACCCAATGCCCTCTTCCAGAAATAGCCCTCTGGTGCCTCTGTAGGCACTAGACACGCACATGGTACACAGGTAAACATGCAGACAAACATACACACATAGAGGAGTGGGAAGCAAAAAGAAACAATTTTTTAAAACAAATTAAAAGTAAGGGGAAATTGATGGGGGAGAGTCTTCTGTTTTGTGTTAATTTCATTGGTTAAATAAAGAGACTGCCTTGGCCCTTTAATAGGACATAAAATTAGGTAGGAGGAGTAAACAGAACAGAATGCTGGCAGAAAGAAGCTGAGTCAAGGAGTCGCCATGATTCTCCCACTCCAGGCAGTCGCAGGTTAAGATCATTCCTGGTAAGCCAGCTCGTGGGCTACATAGATTATTAGAAATGGGTTAGGTCAATATGTAAGAGCTAGCCAATAAGAGGCTGGAACTAATGGGCCAGGCAGTATTTAAAAGAATACAGTTTCCGTGTGATTATTTCGGGCCATAAGCTAGAGCTAGCTGGCGGCCAGGAGCTGGGGCAACAGGGAAGCAGCCCACAGCTCCTCACAACAGGAAATGATTGCTTTGTTTAGCCAACATCAAAGCCAATTTTCCAGACTCCGGGATGTGAACTCTACCAAGTAGTGCACACGCTAGTGACTGCGGCAAGAACAAGGTCTTGAGTGGTCTTCACCAGATAACACAATGGTTCTTCCATAGCACTCCTCCATCTTATTTCTTTTAGGCTCATGGGAGGCAGTGATGAGCGAGAAGAGCAGAACTTCACTGGCAGACAGACCTAACTTCTTACCCGATACTGCAGATGCCCAGCTGACCCTCAGCTACTGCTTCATTCATTCAGCATACACTAATGAACACTTACCAAGTGGCAGGCTCTATATACCACGCTATGGCTAGAATTGTACACAAACCCTGTCCCAGGGAAGGTTATGCCAAGATCCAGACAACATTCAAGACAGCCCACCACAACCACAATTGGAATAAAACAAAAACAGAGGGCAGAAAGATGATGAGGTGATCCTTGGTGACCCCTGCCTCCTGGTATTCACAACTTTTAAGGGTGATCTGAACCCAAAGGCTTACTTCTTATAAATAATATAACATGATAAAATGGTAGTGAACTCATTGCCAACAGGATTACATTCATAAGGTGATGACTCACATGTTGCTAGAGAATCTACTCCTTGCTGTGTCTGAAAAAGCAAATTGTCATGTTGGAAAGAAGCAGAATCACATGACAAGAAATGAAGGTCGGCACCAGTCAAGGTAGTCAGCAAAAAATTTTTCTTCATCCAATAGGCACACCTAACTAAAGTCAAGAAACAACAACACAAGCTTTGAGGCAGATTGTTCCCCCATGAAACCTGAGCTGCCACCCCAGTTCTGCCCTAACACTTTGCTTAGAGGCTTGTGAGCGACTGAGAACCAGAGAACACAAGAAAACAAAGTCTAGATTACAGACCCACAGAAACTTTGAAGAAATGTGGGACACAGATCACATAGCAATTATGGTGGCTTAACTGAGGTTGTCTCTCAAAAGCTCAGTGCTTTGTTCTCTACTTACTGGCACTGTGGAGGTTTAAATAAAAATGGTCACCATGGCATTATTAGGAACTGTGGTCTTGTTTGAGTAGGTGTGGCCTTATTGGAGGAAGTGTGTCCCTAGAGGTGCACTTTGAGGTCTCAGATGCTCAAACCATGCCCAGTATGGCATCCTCTCTTTTTTCCTCTTACCTGTCAATCTGGATATAGAGATGTCAAATCCTTCACCAGCACCATGTCTGCCTGCACAGTGCCATGCTTCCCACCATGTCGACAGAGGACTAAGTCTCTAAAACTGTAAGCCAGCCCCAACTAAATGGTTTCCTTTATAAGTGTCGCTGTGGCCATGGTGTCTCTTGACAGCAATAGAAACCATAACCAAGACAGGCACTGTTTGGGGGGGGGGGGTGCTTAGGCGGTGTAAACTTGCAGGAGGAAATAGGTCACTGAAGGAGGACTTTGAGAGTAAAAACCTTCACGGCCCTTTTAGTTTGTTCTCTCTCTGTTTTATTCTTGGCTTTCAAATTCCTGTTCCTGACACCACACCTTTCTTTTGATGCCACACCTCCCCACCGTGATGGACGCTTATCTCTCTGGAACCATAAGCCCAAATAAATAGTTCACTTTATAAGTCACTTTTGGTCATTTTTTTTAACACAATCAGAGAAAAGTAATGACTACAACAATAAATAAAAAAGATAAAGCACAAGCGAAGGTTGTTATGAGAGAGCTTAGAAATGAGAGAGAGAAGAAATGGCCTAAAGTTGGCAGAAGGCTGTTGAATTCCTGGCTGCTCAGTCCCAAAATAGTCAAACAGAAACTATATTATTTGCAATACTGTTTAAGCATATTTCTGCCTAACTCTTACATCTTAAACTAACCCATTTCTATTATTTTATATTTTACCATGAGTCTCATGGCCTACTGGCAAGGTTCCAGCTACCAGCTTGTGTATTTCCCCTCTGTTGGCTACATGGCTTCTAGTGACTCTGCCTCCTTTCTCCCAGCATTCAGTTTAGTTTTCCCTGTCTAGCTCTACTCTGCCCTATCACAGGCCAAGGTAGCTTCTTAATCATTAACCAATAAAAGCAACACATATACAGAAGGACTTCCCACACCATCTTGAGATGAAGCAATGAGGTTTGGCCTCTCTAAAAACGTGTGGAGACAGACAGTTAGGGCAGGACAACTGGAGGCCTTAGGGGAGGGACAGTCCAAGCCTCGGAACTCTGAAATAGATTATAAGAAAAATGAAAATTCTCTCCAGAGCCATCCAAAGTCTATGCTGGGAATTAAATCTTGGTCCTTTGGAGGAACGGGTAGTGCTGCCCACAATGGGCTTGAGCCCTTCTAGATGAATTAACAATAAAGATGTTCCTACAGACCGACATGATCTGGACAACTCATCAACTGAGAGTGATGGATTCTCCCTAAGTGACCCTAGGATATGTCAAATTGACACTTAAAGCTAACTAGGGCAAACTCCCAGCATCCTTACAGGTAATTCCGTCTTCTTCTTCTTCTTCTTCTTCTTCTTCTTCTTCTTCTTCTTCTTCTTCTTCTTCTTCTTCTTCTTCTTCTTCTTTTTGATTTTCGAGACAGGGTTTCTCCGTAGCTTTTTGGTTCCTGTCCTGGAACTAGCTCTTGTAGACCAGGCTGGCCTCAAACTCACAGAGATCAGCCTGCCTCTGCCTCCCGAGTGCTGGGATTAAAGGCGTGCGCCACCACTGCCCGGCTCTCTTTTCTTCTTTTTTTAAGGTTTGCTGTCACTTTCTACTAAAAATCCTTTTCTAAAATTTCCTTCTCTTCTTGTGATTTGTCTTCTAAGATGATCCCCCATATACCTTATACATGAAAAGATGACATGTTCTCTCAAGTCCCAAATTTGTCTTCTCTCCTAGTGCCAACATCATCCTTCAAATCTTGATTTGAACTAGATATATTTTAAATTTTTCATGTCCACTAAATTTCTTCAAATCTACCTTCTTTCCTAAGCATTTTTCAATTTCCCCTATCACAATAAATAAGTATATAACAATCACTCAAAGTAACAGCCTAAAATTATCTTTGACTATTTTTGTTTCCCTCAATCATTAATGAACCCCAGTAGCCCTCTTTAGAAAATGTATCTAAGATCTAGCCATATCTGTTAGTTATGCTAGTTAGCTTCAATTAGCAAATTTATCCAACCTGGAGTCACCTATAAGAAGTACCTAGATCTGATTGACCTGTGGCCATGTCTATGAAGAATTGTCCTGTTTATTGATATAGGAGGATCCAACCACTGTGGGTAGTACCAGGTGGTCCTGAGACTGAGTCATGATTCCTGCCTTCAAGTTTCTGCTCTGACTTCCCCCAATGATGAACTGTGACCTGGAAGTGTAAGATGAAATAAACCCTTTTCTCCTCTAAGTTGATTTTAGTCATAGCAACAGAAAAGAAAATAGCACACCTGTTTGCTTCATAGATTAAATCCAAGTCACCACTTGGGACATTCTTAAAGTCCCACTTCAGACACAATTCCTCCTCCCTCAGTTCTTCCTGACCTCACTCAACCAACACGTAAATACAATGGCTATCCTTAGAGCTTCTAAAACAGTATCTTGAGAAGGTAATAATGTTGTGAAGCTAAGTTACCTAAATTCTCATAAAGGCTACCCATCACAGGAAAGAACAAATTATTGCCTGAGCCCAGAAGCTCTTAACTTCTAACCACTGCATACCTACCTGACTTTTCTCATGACTTTCTCTCTATTCATTAAGCTTTAGAAACTTATTTCTGCTGCTTTACATTTTTCTCCCATTTTCTCTAAGTATTTCCCATCTCAAGTCCTTTGCCCCTCATGTTGCCAAGCATGCTCTGCCTCCATATTCTTGCTCTATTCACATACAAATTCAAAGGTGACTTTCTCAGAGAATACACTGCCCTCCTCTGTAAAGAATCCTCAGGTTAACTATCCCACAGTTCTCCTTTTTTTCAATCACTTGTTATAATCTAAAAAGATCTAAGATATGTTATTGTGTATTGGTCTATTATCAAAATTCTTCTAAATGTTATTGTGTATTGCTATGTTATCAAAATTCTTCTGAAAAACTAAATATGGACCAAGAAAGAAGATACCTCATGCTGCCTGCTGGGATAGTCAGAAGCTCCAGTCAAGTGCAATGCTAGGCTCCAGCAATTGCTAGGTGACAGTTGTGCATGAATGGATGACAGATGTAAGAAAAGAAACAAAGTCCATGCTTTCTTTAGCTCATCACACTTCATCCCCAAGTGTGATGGATCACTCTACTCTGCCTTTGTATGGCATTCCCAAGCAACACCATCGTATTAAAAAGAAGCCACTTACTTGTGGCTAGAAAGATGGCTCAGTGACTAAGATCACTTGCTGCTTTTCTAGAGGACCATTTCCTAGCACCCACATCAGTTAGCTCACAGTCACCTGTGATTCCAGCTCCAGACCCAACACTCTCTGACTTCCGTGGGCACCTGCATTCACATACTGCACTTCAACACATGTAGGCACACAAATAGAAACATACATTTTTAAAATGAATATATTAATCTTTTAAAAATATTTGCCTTGGTATCTTGGATTGTGAAATGAAGATGGAAACATTTACACTAGAAAAATTGTTTTCTAGAATTAATTTTAATAATAAAGATAAAGTTTTTGTTGTATATGCATTGTACTAAGGCAAATTAATAAACTAATCAAAATCAACAGAAATCAATATAAACTTTGCCAGAAATCACCATGTTGTTTGTAAATAAATTCTGTTGAGCGTTCTTGTTTCGTGAAGTGTGAGTTTGAAGAACCTTTAAAGGAGATTTAGTTCTGGCATATCCAAGAACAGATGTGGAAATAGGCCTAGTAAAATTGCATACTGAGAGCCAGAACTGTAACCTAACCTTCTGCCATCCTCTCCTGGGCAATGTCCATTCTGCTTCCCTGTATGGATGAGATAATACTCAAAGCAGAGTTGGGAAGATGGTGCCTAAAGCAACTTGCCTGAAAGCTAACAAAAGGCCGTCAATATAAATGACTCTAAAATTTCAGCCTACTTACTAAAAAAGATTTTTTTGCTTAATCCCAACAAAATAGGATATTCCCCAAACACGAAAACAAAAGCCAAACCTCACTTTTACACTGACAGAGCCCGGTTTGAGCTCTTTTATAGTCCACAACCAGATGTGTATTTTAAAAAAACATCTGTTCCAATCAGGATGCAAAACAAACTACATAAAATGGAACTCTTACCCCAAATCCATTTCAAATGAGAGAGGAAATAATGAAGAGAGCCGTAAAACATAAGTTGGAGGTGCAGACAGGTACTGAGATGGATAACGCAACAGGCACCGTAGTAGATGGTGGTCGGCGTAGGTGCCTGGTGGAGGCAGGCAGATGGGACAGGTGTTAAGGCTTTGTCTCCATGTGTTCCCATCAGGCAGGCAGCTCTGGGGAGGGGCCAGCAGCCCCAGGGCTTCTGCCACAGATGTGCTCACTCTCCAGACACCTATTTCAGTATTGTTTTCTGCTCTTCCAAATGCACATTCAAGATCTCCATTCCTTCCTGTTACTTCTTAAAAGCCTCTAACTCTTGTTTCAATAGAAAAAAAAATGGGTGCATTGTTTCCAGCTGTATCTGTTCACAGAAATGATCAACACCGAAGCTGCCTTTGGTAACTCTTCCAAAGATACTTCTGTGAAATCTCACCACACTGGCATTCAGTTTAGAACATGAAGGTGGATTCCTCTGTTCCTGTTGTGTTTTTCTGTGATTGATTGGGGTACACTTCAAATCATTCAGTATGCGCCATACAGAAAATGTTATTGATTCCTAATGCATTCAACACGTAGCTGTGAACACAAGTCTAGAAATAGAGAACAATTATAAGACTCTGCTTAAAAATCTTAATCTTGCAGATGAATCTTAATCTCAATGCCCTCAAGTTAGGAATGCTAATAGAAGCCATGTTCTTATCACTGACAGAATCAAAAGAATTCTGTCCCATTTTGACTAGCTGTTGGTGACTATCCACGCTTCCACTCAATCGGCGTCGACTCAATATTCATGGTCTGCCAAGGTTTTTGTTCAATGCTGAAAACCCCAACATATTTCACAGTCCCTTCTCCGGCTGTCTCCATAATCCACCATCTAGTGCAAGGACTGAATAAATCGACCTTTCATGGATCTGGTTTCTGGTATTTGGGCATGGCTGTGTCCTCCTCCCCTTGGATGCACAGAGGGTGTGTGACTTGCTTCCACCCAACATAACATAGCTTCAAAGGTGACAGGTGTCTCTCTTTGTGACGGGTTACATGTGTCATGCTCCCTATGACCTGATGAAGTAAGATACTGTGTTGAGGAAGCCCATATAGTAAGGAAAGTGGCCACTATCTACCAGGCAGCAAAGAGTGGGAACCTTCAGTTCCACAGCCATAAGAAGAGCCAGCAACTTAACAGAGTTTAAAAGTGGGATCTTCCTCAATCCAAGCCTTAGGCAAAAACACAGTATGACTAATACCCAGACCACAGCTGTTTAAGTCTCTGAGCAGAGGTCTCAGCTATGCTATAGAAATGAATGTCACTTCATAAAATTAGTGAATCATTCCTTAACCCCATGGATATGGGAAATGGATGCTGATCAATGAAATTTACAGTATCAAGATGGCATGTGAGTTGGTTTAAATGTTTTAGAGCCAGTCTCCAATCACATCCACTTCCTGGGGCTGCTATGGAGAGTCCCATTAACAGTGACTTGGAATAGTTCAAAAACATCGGAACTTGCTCCTAGCTTTGGCAGCTACCAGTCTAAAATCAGACTGTCAGCACAAGCCTGCTCTAATAGAAGTCCCTGGAAAATGCTCTCCCTAACTTTCTGGCGCTGGGTAGCTCCTTGTGACTCTTCTCTGTTCTCAGTATTGTGTCTGAGTCTCTGGAGTCTCCCAGTATCTTCCTGAGCTGCCTTCTGGGGCTGCATTCCCTTGCATTGTTTCTTTATAAGGCTGTTGGATTTATGATTAACTCTCTTCTATCTCATCTTAACTAGTTACATCTCAACCTCTCCATAAGTAAAGGCGAAATCTGAGGTTCACAGTGGACCTGATTTTAGGGGAGATTCTATTTGATACATGGTTACAACCATGTTTGAAAACTGTTGTAGTACTTTCTTGTCAGACTTTGTTTGGGACCGTCAGCCCCAAATAATGACATGAAGACTTATTATTAATTATGAAAGCTTGACCTTAGCTTAGGCTCATTCCCTAACTGTGTGTGTACATATATATAGAACTCTTATAACTTAAATTAACCCATTTATATTAACCTACTTTCTGCTACATGCTGTTACCTCTCCTCCATAATGTATGTCCAACTTCTTCCATGTCTCACTGGAAAATCTCCCCCATCAGATACTAACCCAGAGTTTTTATCTCTGCCCAGAAGTTCTGCCAAACCTCTCCTGCCTAGCTATTGGCCGTTCAACTTTTTATTAAACCAATCACAATTACATAATTACACACAGTATACAAATATTCCACAACAAAAGACAATACAAAGCTAAAAAAACTAAAACTAAATAAAACTCTCTAATTTTAGAAATGGTGAGTGACATTTGACTCCTACTAGCGACCCTACTCAGGTCAGCGAGTTTCATTTTGTCTGATAATTAGTAGAGAACAATGAAATTATACCTCTGTTATAGTGTCACATCAACCTTACAAACCTAGCATTTAAGTGAAGATTGTGTCACTGAAAAAGCCCAAAAGGTGGAAGGTCCTGATGCCTTTGGGAAATATGAACCTTCTACTTGCTGGCTAATGCATGCTTAGTCAACACATGCTTGTATGTATATCAACATTTGCTCTGAGTCTTGCTTTCATTGGCAATAAGATAGTAAGGGAAGGGTTGCCATTTTCACATGCTCTGACACTATGGACCAAAAAACACCAAGGAACTGGACATGACCTCACTGATAAGAGTTGTCTACAACACCCTTCAGTCTTACTTTCCTCTCTCTCTCTCTCTCTCTCTTTCTCTCTCTCTCTCTTTCTCTCTCTCTCTCTCTCTTTCTCTCTCTCTCTCTTTCTCTCTCTCTCTCTCTCTCACCTCCTCCCTCTCTTGGCCTTCTAAACCAAACTGCTATAGTCTCTCATCTGTACTTTGGTATTCCCATCTACTCAATCCAAAACTGAAATGCAGGTTCAGCCCCCATCAAACCAAGTTTTTCTCAAGGCCATTCATGTTTGTGAATAGAAAAACCAAATGGATTTGGTAGTTAATATTCACTGTCAATCTGATAGAATTTAAAATCACCATGGAAACACTCCTTTCCCCTCCCCTCTTCTAACTGTGATGTAATGTTATAAACTGCCTCTCGTTTCTACCATGCCTTCTTCTGCAGATAAACTGTACCTTTAAGCTGTAAGCCAAAACAAGCACTTCCCTGCTTCCTTTTGTCAAGTCATAAGACAAGTGTAGATGAATGTTTCTTTGAGTCACCAGCTCACAAAAACTGACATGGAAACATTATCAATTATGAAAGCTCAGCCTATACCTTAGGCTTGTTTCTAAATAGCTCTTAAAATTTAAATTAACCCATTTCTCTTCATCTACATGCTGCCTCATGGCTCATGGCTTTTACCCCTCCTCTTGCATGTCTTGCTCCTCCTTTCTTCTTTCCCAAACTCTCTATCCAGAAGTTCCACCCGACCTCTTCCTGTCTCACTATTGGTCATTCAGCTCTTACCAAGCTAATTAGAAGGCATCTTGGCACAGACACATTTTCACAATGTACAAAAAGATCATTCCACAACAGACAAGAAACTAATAAGCTTTCCAGCTCTTCTTTTGGCAGAAACATAGACGTCAAGCAAGCATTCATTTCTTCTTCAATCCTCTCTTCCCTTGGCTTCTTTGTCATGCCTCTTCTCAAACCTCTACATCCCAGAAGATTGCTCTTTTGTCTCTCAGCAGCTCTTCTCCCTCTGTCATCTTTCCTCTGAATATTTCTGAAAAGAAACTTACTAAACCTACTTCTGTTTTCATCTTCTACCCCCCAGGTAATCTAGCTCATTCTCTAATAACTCCATGCATTATTGTACACTAATAATGTCAAAACCATTTTTCTGAGTTCTGCATCTACATGTTCAGTGTCTATTAGACATCAGCCTGGATGACCTATGTGTATTAGTTACATTTCTTGTTTTCTCTGACTTACAATTTGGGTGGATGTATTCATTCATGGAGTAAGGTGTTAGCTGGTCACATCACATCCAAAAGCAGGAAGCAGAGAATGAACAGGAAACGGGGTCTATACAATAAAAGTTCAGGGCCCACAGTCAGTGGTCCACTTCCTCCAGAAAGGCAAGAACCTTCTAAAGGTCCCACAACTGTTTCCAAATGCAAAACTGTCTGGGAAAAAAATGACCAAACACGTAAGCCTATGGGAGACATGTTGCATCCAAACCACAACACTATAGGAAGCTCAAACCAGTTTGCTTCGGTTGTTTTGATTTCTCTCTGTTAATAACTGTTCTTTCTCTCTGGTTAACCTCACATAATAAAGGCCCAGTTTCACTAGAACACAAAACAGAAAGCTGACCACTTCTCTCCTCTTTGTGTCCCATGATAATAAACCCTCAAATTCAACTCTAGCTTCTATTCTACTGAAAGGGCTGTAGCACTGACATCGGTTCCCCTTCTGTGCTCCTGCAGGAATCTATCCTCCTGCCTCAGTCCTTAGCATTCCCCAATCTGTCCTCCGATCACCACTGATTGCCTCAATAGCAGACCACCTCACTCACTCACTTATAATGCTTACCACCCTTCCTGACAGCAGGATTTCTCAATCTCAGCACTACTAGCCAATAGTTGAAATCAGAGCACTTTTTACTACAGTATCTGTTCTTACATTGAAAAATGTTTAGTCCATATCCCCGTTCTCTTCTCATAAGCAGCCAGTAGTACCCTCTGAGCCTGAAGAAAGACATGTGCCAAGCGTCCTCTGTGGAGTCTGGGAGATTGTTTTCTCTTAAGAACATCTCACCTGGAGAATAAAATAAAAACGCTCTGGTGGAGCAAATGGCACTCCATCAGTCGATCCAAAGCTACTAGCCACCCCCTCTCTTTGTTGTAATTGTGATGCCTATGAAACTCTACACAAGTCTTTAGTATTGCATTCCATGTATTGCATCATAACTAATTCTGATTTTCCCATGAACCATAAGCTTCTCAGTGTGAAGGAACTCTCCAGTCTCCTCTGTGTCACCATATTCTACATCAACAGATGCAAGCAACTGAAGATCAGAATTAACTCAGAAGCAACCACAGATCTACTGAACATGTACAGATCTTTTTTTTTGTCCTTATTCTTTGAACAACACAGCAATGGCCTACAATGTATCTGATTCTGTAAGTAGCCAGACATTACTTAAGGTGCATGTGAAGATATGCAAACATTGTGCCATTTAATACAAGGGCCTTCAGCATCTGTAGACTGCTTGGAAACAGAAACAACTCTGGCCTTTGCACTGACTATTGCCCAAACATAGTCCCATATTCTCCTCTTCAACTTTTGAGCACTTAAGCAACAATATTCTTGTGTTGTATTATACATTTGGTTGTCCTAGTTGGAGTGCAAAATCTTTTAAAACTAGATAATACAAAGTTCTTGTAGTATAACTTATCATTGACTTTGAGAAACACACTGGCTTATATAAAAACTTCTTTCCATAGAACATGAGCCTTAGAAGAATGGCAGTTGAGATTCCATAGTTCAAGAATTCAAATTAAAGTCCGGGTTTCCATCTAGTGATGTCCATAACATGCATTTAATATTTCTAAGTGTAGGTTTCCCTAGTATAGCAAAATGAAGACAGCAAAGACAGTAATAGTATTGGTCCCATTCAAAAGACATGTTTTTGAGTACTGAGGGTACAGTTGAGATCAAAACAGTTAAGAGGTAACAGCATGTCGGTGCACACCTTTAATTCTAACTCTAGAGAGGCTAAGGCAGGATTGTAAGTTCGAGGCCAGTTTGGATTGAGTAGCAAGTTTTTGATAGTCTGAGTTACAGAGCTAGACTGTGTGAGAGAGAAAAAGAGAGTCTTGGAAAGAAAGGCATGAAGGAAGAGAGGGAGAGAGAGAGGAAAGAGGTTAACTAACTGAAAAGAAATGGCCCAGCAATTAAGAGCACTGGATACTCTCACAGGAGACCCAGATTTGGTTCCCAGCACCCACATAGCATCTCACAACCATCTATAACTCCAGTTCCAGGTGCAATGCACACTTCTGGCCTCTGAGAGCCCTACATGCACATGTTATACAGACAAAAAAAATGCAGGTAAAACACTCATGTGCATAAACAAATAATAAAATAAGATAATTTTTGAAGAACAGCATCTGGCCATTTATTCCCTCACTCAAGGTTATAAATATATTTAAAAAAATATAATTCCAGGTGATATTCATTGCTATATAGAAAACCTACCAGGGTAGTGGCTGAGATAGCTAGAAAAAATTGTTTATTGAGAACGAGCTTTACTACTGGGCTTGGTGGCAGCACGCAGAGTAAAGGAAATGAGAAGCTCAAGGTCTTCCTGGGTTACAGACTTAAACCCTGTCTCAAATAAAGAGGAGAAAAGGGAAGGAGAAAACGAGATGAGGGAGGAACAAAAGAGAGAAAGCGTCATTGAGAAAATAAAATTTGACCTCCTAACCTATACAGGAACAATGTGAAGTTAAAATGAGATCAAAGCATGTAAAATACTGAACAGTGAGAATTTTTATAAAGATTGCAAATATTCTGTGAACAATTGTTATTGTTATTGAAGGGAATATCCACTAGAGGGAAGTATCAGTCATTGAGTCTCTACTACTGTGACAGGGATTTGGCTCCTTGACACCTAATTCCAGTTTAATCCTGCCAACACAAGCAACCAGGAAGAACAGGTAGTATTGGTCCCATTCTTTAAGACTGGGGCTCAGGGAGCAACTGACCCTGGGTCTCACAGTTCTTGCTTGAACCGAACTATACTGGCTGTCTCACATCAAACCCCTGCTTTCTCAGTTAAGTCCTGCTACTGCTCTCTTGATATCGACATCACTCAAAGACTGAAAGAGGCGCACAAGTGCTGGGCAGGGGAAGATCAATAAGTGGGAGGGAGAAAGGAGAAAGATCCATACTGAGTTGCGGTTCACAATTCGAAGTCAGAAGCACTGGCGAGCCACAGAATGAGCAAGCACCTGACATGAAAGGAAAACTCTTCAGAGACCTTCCCAGGGTTGGGCTGGCTTTCCACTCCATTCTGCAGCCACTGGCTGAGGATAGTCCCAGGAAATCAAAGATTCAAGCTCCACTTCGCTGCCCTGAAACAGAACTGATAGAATCACTTCCCCGAGGTCCCCACAGGGCAGAAATAGGGAGAAATTTTTGCCCTTTTAACCTGACAGCGATTTTATGTTTGGTAAACAACAGTCTGGTGTGTCCCACCTGACCTCCCAAAGACTATGACCGGATAAAGAGGCAAAGGGTCCTCCAGGCATCTCTTTCAATACCTAGTGTGTGGAGATGCAGATAGAATTCAGTCAATGTTTCATCAGAGTCAGTAGCAACAGAGACCAGAACCTGAGTGAAAATGGGAGGAAAATGGAGGCAAACTCTATTCTGGGGATCAATTCACAAGCTGCCTCAGAAACCAGCCCACACTGACTTCAAGACATGAAGAGATGAAAAATCAATCTCCACATGGTCCATCCAGTCTTCCACATTAACTGCGGGTAATTAGGTGTCTTAAGAAAAGCACAAGTCTTACTTTCAGCATTAGTGTTCCCCACTGTTATACAGGTATTTTGCCCAAGAGTTAATGCAATTTTATGATTTTTATTGTAAAAGAAATACCTTCTGTTTTTCAAATTTTAAGAAACAATAGCTTATGGGTAAAAATTGAGCAGTTGTCAAGGAAGAATGGAGAACACTCAATTTATAGAATTTGCTGATTTCCATGGTGCACACATCTCTGTCATGACCAGTTTTGAGCTCCCAAGGTGAAGTCTGAAGTGAAGACTTCAGAACAGCTGCTGACCAACAGGTCCAGTCCAGCATGGAGCTCGCTGGTCACCTTCCTCTAACACTGGCAAGAGTAAAACTCGATTCCAAGGAAAGAAGGAAGCACAATGAAACTGGAAGTGTTGAATTAAAGTCAGGATTCTTTCACTCTGGCCTGGAGTTGCTCAGATGTGCTTTGAGATCTTACTCAAATTTCCCCCATTCTCGACCAAGTATCTCAAGTGGAAAGAGAGGGGTGTGGAGGGCAAGATGACTCCTGGTATAATGGCACTGGCCCCCAAGATTGACAAGGAAAAGGGATTAAACAAGGCTGAGACTCATTGGGAGTCGCCTTAGGGGAATCAGGCACAATTGTTGATGACATGTAAGAGGTGAGAAAACATTCTTAGCAAGGTTATTGTGGCACACGCATGCTCCCACTGTCAGCAAACCCTAGGCCAGGACTGTTAGTTAGCTTTGGGCTTCAGAGACCTGTTGCTGGGCTCTGCTCGGGATACGGGCTCAGGATTGTTACAAGATAAAATCAAACACATCAGAATCTCTGGAGTCTATTTGCACATGCATGGATCCATGAACCAGGTGGCACGGCACAGCACATGGTTCAGTGCTTCCTAGTGGACAGAGATAAAGGGGAAAGATTCCTAAGGTGTCTGAGGACGCTAAACAGAGAAAAGGTAATGTATTAGCTAAACGCAACTAGAGGTCAGCAGGTCGGTTTTAACTAGGGAAAGTGAAGTGGGAAGCTTCCTGTTTACACTGGCTTTCAACTTGTTTATGAAGAATCTCCACACTGCTTTTCAATCTAATGCTCCCAGCTAAATTTTTCAACGGAAGTTAATAAGAACTCACTGGAACTGGGACACTTGAGCAATTTACTCAGTGGTTAAGAGTGCCTTGCTCAAACTAATCAAACGGCAGAGAGAGAATTTGCAAATTAATAAGATCAGAAATGAAAAGGGGGACATAACCACAGACACAGAGGAAATTCAGAGAATCATTAGATCTTACTACAAAAGCCTATACGCCACAAAACTGGAAAATGTAAAGGAAATGGATACTTTCTTAGATAAATATCATTTACCAAAGTTAAATCAGGACCAGGTGAACAATCTAAATAGACCTGTTAGTCGCGAAGAATTAGAAGAGGTTATCAAAAACCTCCCTACCAAAAAAAGCCCAGGACCAGATGGTTTCAATGCGGAATTCTACCAGAACTTCCAAGAACACCTAATACCTATACTCCTTAATGTATTTCACAATATAGAAACAGAAGGGTCATTACCAAATTCCTTTTATGAAGCTACAGTTACTCTAACACCAAAACCACACAAAGACTCAACCAGGAAAGAGAATTACAGGCCGATCTCACTCATGAATATCGATGCAAAAATCCTCAACAAAATACTGGCAAACCGAATCCAAGAACACATCCGAAAAATTATCCATTATGATCAAGTAGGCTTCATTCCTGAGATGCAGGGCTGGTTCAACATATGAAAATCTATCAATGTAATCCAGCATATAAATAAACTGAAAGAAAAAAACCATATGATCATTTCATTAGATGCTGAAAAAGCATTCGACAAAATTCAACATCCATTTATGTTAAAAGTCTTGGAGAGATTAGGGATACAAGGGTCATACCTAAATATAATAAAAGCTATATACAGCAAGCCGACAGCTAACATCAAATTAAACGGAGAGAAACTCAAAGCCATCCCGCTTAACTCAGGAACACGACAAGGCTGTCCACTTTCGCCATACCTCTTCAATATAGTGCTGGAAGTTCTAGCAATAGCAATAAGACAGCATAATGGGATCAAGGGGATTCGAATTGGAAAGGAAGAAGTTAAACTTTCGTTATTCGCAGATGATATGATAGTGTACATAAGCGACCCCCAAAACTCCACCAAAGAACTTTTACAGCTGATAAACAGCTTTAGTAATGTGGCAGGATACAAGATCAACTCCAAAAAATCAGTCGCCCTCTTATACACAAAGGATATGGAAGCAGAGAGGGAAATCAGAGAAGCTTCTCCATTCACGATAGCCACAAACAGCATAAAATATCTTGGGGTAAATCTAACCAAGGAAGTGAAAGATCTATTTGACAAGAACTTTAAGGCATTGAAGAAAGAAATTGATGAGGATACCAAAAAATGGATGGACATCCCTTGCTCTTGGATTGGGAGGATCAACATAGTAAAAATGGCAATTCTACCTAAGGCAATTTATAGATTCAATGCAATCCCCATCAAGATCCCATCAAAATTCTTCACAGATCTGGAGAGGACAATAATCAACTTTATATGGAAAAACAAAAAACCCAGGATAGCCAAAACAATCCTATACAATAAAGGATCTTCTGGAGGCATTACCATCCCTGACTTCAAACTCTATTACAGAGCTACAGTAATGAAAACAGGGTGGTACTGGCATAAAAATAGAGAAGTCGACCAATGGAATCGTATAGAAGACCCGGATTTTACCCCACAAACCTATGAACACCTCATTTTCGATAAAGGAGCTAAAAGTATACAATGGAAGAAAGAAAGCATCTTCAACAAATGGTGCTGGCACAACTGGATGTCAACCTGTAGAAGAATGAAAATAGACCCATATCTATCACCGTGCACAAAACTCAAGTCCAAATGGATTAAAGACCTCATTATCAGCCCGAAAACACTGAACCTGATAGAAGAGAAAGTGGGAAATACCCTACAACAGATGGGCACAGGTGATCGCTTCTTAGGTATAACCCCAGAAGCACAGGCATTAAGGGCAACATTGAATAAATGGGACCTACTAAAACTGAGAAGCTTCTGTAAAGCAAAGGACACTGTCACTAAGACACAAAGGCAACCTACTGACTGGGAGAAGATCTTCACCAACCCCGCAACAGACAAAGGTCTGATCTCCAAAATATATAGAGAACTCAAGAAACTAGACTTTAAAATGCCAATTAACCCAATTAAAAAATGGAGCACTGAACTGAACAGAGAATTCTCAACAGAAGAACTTCAAATGGCCAAAAGATACTTAAGGTCGTGCTCAACTTCCTTAGCAATCAGGGAAATGCAAATCAAAACAACTTTGAGATACCATCTTACACCTGTCAGAATGGCTAAAGTCAAAAACACCAAGGATAGCCTTTGCTGGAGAGGCTGTGGAGGAAGGGGTACCCTCATCCACTGCTGGTGGGAATGCAATCTTGTGCAACCACTGTGGAAGTCAGTGTTTCGGTTTCTCAGGAAATTCGGGATCAACCTACCCCTGGACCCAGCAATACCACTCTTGGGAATTTACCCAAGAGATGTTCTATCACATGTCAAAAGCATTTGTTCAACTATGTTCATAGCAGTATTATTTGTAATAGCCAGAACCTGGAAACAACCTAGATGCCCTTCAATGGAAGAATGGATGAAGAAAGTATGGAATATATACACACTAGAGTACTACGCTGCGGTAAAAAACAATGACTTCTCGAATTTTGCATGCAAATGGATGGAAATAGAAAACACTATCCTGAGTGAGGTATCCCAGACCCAAAAAGAAGAACATGGGATGTACTCACTCATAATTGGTTTCTAGCCATAAATAGGGGTCACAGAATCTACAATTGGCGAACCTAAAGAAGCTAAGTAAGAAGGTGAACACAAGGAAAAACATATCGTTATCCTCTTGGATAAGGGAAGTAGACAAAATTGCCGGGGAGAAAAGTGGGATCTTGGGGGTGGGGTGGGAAGGGGGTAAGGGGAGATGGGGAGAGAAAAGGTAGAAGGGAAGGAGGGGGGACTTGGGGAAATAGGAGGATCGGGATAAAGGAAGGTTGGATAGGGGAGCACGGAACCACAATTCTTAGTTAAGGGACCCACTTTAGGGTGGGCAGGAGAATTGACCCTAGAGGGGCTACCAGGTGCCCAAGCTGAGGTCCCCAGTTAGTTCCTTGGGCAGCTGAGGATAGGGAACCTGAAATGACCCCATCCTAGCGCAATACTGACGAATATCTTGCATATCATCTTAGAACTTTCATCTGGTGATGGATGGAGATAGAGACAGAGACAGAGACCCACACTGGAGCACTGGACTGAGCTCCCAAGGTCCCAATGAGGAGCAGAAGGAGGGAGAACATGAGCAAAGAAGTCGGGACCGCGAGGGGTGCACCCACCCACTGAGACAGTGGAGCTGATCTACTGGGAGCTCACCAAGGCCAGCTGGACTATTACCAAAAAAAGCATGGGATAAAACTGAACTCTCTGATCATGACGAACAATGAGGGCTGATGAGACGCCAAGGACAATGGCACGCAGTTTTGATCCTACGCAATCTGCTGGCTTGGTGGGAGCCTAGCCAGTTTGGATGTTCACCTTCCTAGATATGGACGGAGGGGGGAGGACCTAGGACTTACCACAGGGCAGGGAACCCTGACTGCTCTTTGGACTGGAGAGGGAGGGGGAGAGGAGTGGGGAGAAGGGGAGAGGGGTGGGAGGAGGGGGAGAAGAGTGGGAGGAGGGGGAGGGAAAGGGGAGGCTGGGAGGAGGTGGAAATTTGTTTTTTTTTTTTCTTTATTCTTTTATCAAAAAAAAAAAAAAAAAAAAGAGTGCCTTGCTCTTCCAGAAGATTCACGTTCAGGTGACTCACAACTGTCACTCCAGCTTCAAGGCATCGGAAACCCTCTTCTAGCCTCTGTGAGCGCTTGTACGTGCATGGTATGCACATGCACGCGCACTCAAATATGAGCACGGGCACAACACACACATGCACATTAATTTTTAAATTAAAATAAAACTTTTAAAAATTTTCACTGAAATGGGCTTGCAGCAACCAGTCTCTTTTGCCATTAGCAGGAAAATTTCATGCTCAAACTCTGAGAGCAAAGTGGCTAGGTTACACGGCCCTTTTGTTTCTTTATTTCATCCCAGCATTTATGTCAACATTCAGGGCTAGTGGAGCACCCCGACATCCAAAAGGCAATCTTGCTTGTAAAATTAAATTAAAAATTTTAAGTGATACTTTATCCCTAAGAGAAAAGATTATCACCTTCAAAATGAGCGCATTAAAGACTGACTGATTATTTTGAAAGGGGATCTCTGTACACGGATTCACAGATTTAGATTATATCTGAGATCCTCGGGACACACCAAGAATACAGTGTGAACTACTGGCTCAGCCTCAAAGAAAGAAAAGCTTCCAGCAAAGTCAGTGGAAATTAAAACATGCCCAAAGTCTGCAGAGGCAGATGAAAACAAGTCTTATCTTACTTTCTGTTCATCAATTTACTCAGCCAAGCACTAAACCAATGAACTATACCCTCAGCCTCCAAGACGAATATTAATAAAGTCTATTTCAACTTAATTTTTGTTTGCACTCAACATTCATTTTCATATGAAGCTCTCCACATCTCAGATCAGTATGAGGTCATCCCACATGCATATTCATGGCTGTGTTAGGTGTTGCTGTAATATTCAATAATAAAAACCCTATATAGGGACGAAGAGGTGGCTCAATCCGAAAAGGTTTTGCCATACAAACATAAGGGCCTGAGATCAAGCTCCAGCACCCATGAAAAGCCCAGGCATGGTGGTGTATGCCTGTAATTCCAGTGCTGGGAAAGCAGAGACAGGTGAATTCCTAGCCAAATACCTGAGTTCCAAACTCAGTGGAGAGACCCTGCCTCAAAAAATAAGGTAGAGGGAGAGACAGCTTATTGGTAAAAGCACTTGCTGCTCTTCCAGAGGATCCAGGCTTGGTTCCCAGCACCCGCATCAGGTGGCTCACAACCATCTGCTACGTCAGTTCTAGGGAGTCTGATAGCCTCTCCTGACCTTTGTGGGCACTGCACACATGCAATGCACACACCTTCATGTACAATAATAAATATTAAAAGCAAGTAAGGTGGAGAACAATTGAGAGGCTCACACATGAAAAAGATATACACACGTACAGATATGTAAAGACACATAGTTTGATTTTTGTGGCCAGGAATTGCCCCTGTTGTTCATTTTCCTAATTTTTCTTTTATCTTTAGTATATGTTATTTTATAACGTGTCTTTCATCCATTGATACATTGTTGGTTTAATTCCATATCGGTAAGTACTTTCTATGGTCTTCTCCAAAAAAGTTCAATGTAAGGTTTAACTGTTTAACGGTTATGGTTGGATATTTATGTTGTTTCTACATTCTGTAGAATCATACCTTCAATCATACCGTCTCCGTGGGTGGACGCACCCCTCGCGGTCCTGACTTCCTTGCTCATATTCTCCCTCCTTCTGCTCTTCATCTGGACCTTGGGAGCTCAATCCAGTGCTAAAATGTGGGTCTCTGTATCTACTCCATCCATCGCCAGATGAAGGTTCTATGGTGATATTCCAGATATTCATCAGTGTGACTATGGGACAAGGCCAGTTCAGGCACCTTCTCCTCTGTTGCCCAAGGACCTAGCTGGGGACATCCCCTTGGACACCTGGGAACCCCTCTAGAATCAAGTCTCTTGCCAACCCTAAAATGGCTCCCATTTAGTTAAGATATCTTCTTCCCTGCTCCCATATCTACCCTTCCTCCATCTCAACCATCCCACTCCCCAATCCTCCCCTTCTCCTTTCTCTCTCTCCCTCTCCCCTTCTCCCCACCCCACCCCCACCCCCATGCTCCCAACTTTTGCCCAGCGATCTTGTCTACTTCCAATTTCCAGGAGGATAAATATATGTTTTTCTTTGGGTTCACCTTATTATTTAGCTTCTCTAGGATCAAGAACTATAGGTCAATGTCCTTTATTTATGGCTAGAATCCACTAATGAGTGAGTATATCTTTTTAGGTCTGGGTTATCTCACGCAGTAAAGTGTTTTCTATTTCCATCCATTTGCATGCAAATTCAAGATGTCATTGTTTTTTACCGCTGAGTAGAACTCTGATGTGTATATGTGGAACACCTTCTTTATCCATCCTCTTTTGAGACACCCTCACAGGCATATCCAAAGGTGTGCCTCATAGGTGATTTAAAAATAGTGATATCAACAACTAAGATTAACCATTGTTAATCTTAATTAAGTTAATCTTAAGTATTGTTCCAGATGAATGTTTTATCTAGAGTTTCTAAAAAGAATAGACTCTTCCTAGGTTATAAGAATGATCAGCATTTTTATGAGAACATGACAGCATCACCAAGGAAAACCTGTGTCAGTATTTCTAAATTAAGTCCAAGGTTCTTGCCACAAAGTCCCATTTTGTTTATGACGTGCTGAACCAAGCCATGGAAAATGAGAGCTCCTTCTATGGAAACTGAGATTAAGAAGCAGACATCTCCAAGATATGATAGTGTGAAACCTGCAGTTCTTCTTAGCAAGGTTGTGCCATACATCCAAATATAAACATGTGTGATTTGTACTTGCAAATTATGTGGACACAGAATTTATTTCTTTAGTCAACACATCTAATTTGATAAAGGCCAAAGTGGGGGCAAGTCCTACACTGCTTTGAGTATCTCTACCATCCTATTGGAATGCACTGTTCTCCTTGCTGGTTCTACGTCATGATCAGTTTCAGGGCACATCCATCTCCTGTTAGTATATGGCACATGTAAGAAGAGAGAACAGGACACCTCCTATTCATCAGGACAACCAGCAAGAATAGGGTCTGTCTGCCACCCACTGTAAGGAGAAAGTGCAGTGACGCAAAGCAGCATTATCAGGACAGAAGCCATGGGTATCAATTCCAGTTAGAAGCTGCAGGATTTCAGACAACTTGCTAACTACTGTGTGGTAGATTAGAAAATCTAGTAACCAAAAAAAATGTCTTATAACTAAACTGGGAAGATAATCTGCATGGGAAAAAGTTGAATGATTGTTAAAAATATGCAATGAAAGGAAAAGAAAAGCTCTCTCACACATATCACCAACTGTGTGTGACACCAGAGTGGCAAGCTAACTTCTAAATAGCATGGAGAATGCATAGGTCCAGAAATCACCTGTCTATGTTTCATTCATAACGAACAATTTTTTTATGATTTTGCACATCAGTCACAAAATACATCTTACAAACCACAGCATGTCATTGTCTAAGCAGAAGCATCTTTTGTACATATATTAACAGTGGTTTATTTTATAATCCATGGTAGTCTAGGTTTGATGAAATAAGGACAAAAGGTGAAAGAAAAACCAATAATTGTATATGCATTTCTTCCTTGGAGGTTATAGCAGGGAGTATAAAGGTTACCTGTCTAAAGATTGTGGTAATCTCTTCTGCAGCAAGTAATTAGAAAATAAAGGTTGCAAGTGTCCTAGAAGGACGCCCCTGCCTCTGGAAGCCCAAGGTGAATAGCTGATGTACTGTGAGTATAGAAAGCCTGACTTTGACAGCCTAGAGGATGCACAGGCTGCAGCGGCCATGTGGAAACACTCAGGATGCTGTTTCACTGTGGTTTGATGTTTTTCTACTAGAGACCATCTACACATCTTCTACTCTGTCTTGTGAGTTTTATAGAAGACAAAAATATAACTATCTTACAAAGCCCTGATGGCCACCCATGACTGTAGCTGAGTTTGGAAAAGCGATAAGCAGCTTATCAGTCCACTGAAGACATCTCCTTATCAAATGAGGCCATTCCTGAAAGATGACTGGTTCCAGCTAGAACCACAGTTGTTCTGAGCATCGCAGGAACTGAAAAGCTGCACTGTTCATAAGTATACTACAAAGTTCCACTTGGATATTATAATGTGCAATTTAGTTGATGTCTTGACTGATTTCACACATACATTAGAATTTCACATTATAGTCACACTAATATTTTTAAATCTCCTTGTAATGCCATGACAGGAGAAAATAGATTTTTCACCAGATTTTCTTTAAAAGAAATTTAAAACAGACTTCTGCTAGCTTATATTATTTTTTGTGTCTCTCGTGTACATGTGCACACACACACACACACACAGAGAGAGAGAAAGAGAGAGCGCGCAAAGTAATATTCTCCTGTCGAGTTAAAACCACCTTATTTTGATATATAAACACATATCACATAATTTGTATCTTTAATCAACACATCTAATTTGGCTAATGCACATGGGTGATTGGGTGTCTATGTGCTAATAACAGTGTCTGAATGCTAATGACTAGGAAAAGCTAAGTGCCTGAGAATAGACTTGGATTAACGATTAACGTTTGCCTCATGGCTTTCCTAGAACTGTTTGATTTCACCTTCGTTTAACCTTGACATTTATAAAGAAAATCTAAAGGTTTCATAAATAGGAATCCAGCTTCAACACAAAGCCAAATGCCAAAAGCCCTACACATATTGCCCTATGAGGGAAATATTTGAAGGCAAACAAGAGCATCTTTTTA
Source organism: Microtus pennsylvanicus (assembly GCF_037038515.1). Classification (NCBI taxonomy): domain Eukaryota; kingdom Metazoa; phylum Chordata; class Mammalia; order Rodentia; family Cricetidae; genus Microtus; species Microtus pennsylvanicus. The sequence goes on along the minus strand of NC_134590.1, from coordinate 52,565,923 downwards.
AAATCTTGGCACATTGACCTTACCACAGAAAGATAACCCAAAAATTAATGAGTCTAAAAGAACTTCCAGTAATGGAGGATATGTGTATGTATGAATATTATATATACATATGTGTGTATGTGTCTTATATCATTGCTTGTAAAAATATACAAGAACCTCTAGCTTCAAAGAAATGATAATGCCACATTTATATACTTCTGTATGAATATGGAATTACTTTTTCAAATAATTTGGAGTTGCTGCATACAGTATGTTCTTATCCAACTCTAGGCTCCAAAAACATAAAATTCCTTCCCAAAGACTCTTCTTAAAGAATCTCATAACACTAGGGTCTTATCTTCAGGTTCCTAACCACAAACTTCCAGCATGGGACTTGGGAGAATAAAGCTGGAACTGGCCTAGAAGCCTCCTCTTTGAGGATTAGCTCTCATAGTATCTGAAGATGCTGTGCAAGATGCCAGGAGAGAAAAGCAATCATTGATCCTAGCCAACTGTGGTATCTATGGACCACAACAAAGAGCAGCCCAGCAAGCTATTCCCAAGGCTTGCTGGAGGTGACCACTAGTCATCTAATCAGACTTCAGGCTCACTCAACAGGGTGGAATTCGTTGCTGGTGCTGGACACCACACAGCTACCTATGGCTGGAGAGATCTTAAACTCTAGACAGCAACCTACGACAGCCAATTTTCTACATCAGCATAGTCGCTGCAGATAAGAATAGCTCTCACCCCTCATCAAAGAAGTTTTTCTTGCAACAGATGGAGACCATCACATAAATCCACAACTGTTCAGAATGCAGAAAACAACTAATCTGGGTGTGCCCAGACCCATTTGATTCACTTCTGATACCTAAGGCTTAGGGAATATCACAGAAGAGGAAGTGGAAAGATTCAAAGAGTCAGAGGACCAGGACATCTGTCTTCCATATGGGACAGGAAGCTGCACACATGAAATTTTAACAATATGGTCACCTAAACAAGACACCAGCTGGCACACTAAAGTAGATGGTAAAAAAAAAATCTCACAAATCTTTACACCTAAATAAAGAGTTGCAGGCAATTAATGGCCACTAAGAGAGGGAGCATCACAATCGTACCATAAAGACATGTGCTCAACTATATTCATAACAGCATTGTTTGTCATAGCCAAAACCTGGAAACAACCTAAATGCCCCTCAACCAAAGAATAAATAAGGAAAATGTGGTACATTTATGTAATGGAGTACTACACACAAAAAATAATGATATCTTGAATTTTGCAGGCAAATGGATGGAGCTAGAAAACATCATATTGAGTGAGGTAACCCAGATCCAGAAAGACAATTATCATATGTACTCACTTATAAGTGGTTTTTAAACAAAAAGCAAAAAACCAGCCTACAAATCACAATCCCAGAGAATCTAGACAACAGTGAGGACCCTAAGAGAAACATACATGGATCTAATCTACATGGGAAGTAGAAAAGACAAGATCTCCTAAGTAAATTGAGAGCATGGGGACCATGGGAGAGGGTTGAAGGGAAGGGGGGAGAGGAAGGAAGAGGAGCAGAGAAAAATGTAGAGCTCAATAAAATCAATTTTTTTTAAAAGAGAGAGAGAGAGCATCAGTCTTCTCTAGGGATGAGCCCCAGATAGTTATCCAACCCAAAGTCCTCAGCCCCAAACATACACACTGGAGCAATGCCAAATGGACTCAGTTATGTGTGATTTTAGGTGCATGTAAAAATAGAAATTAAAGAATAAACCATGACACACTAAAACCCCCAGTGCCCCAGGACAAATGAAGAGGTGTTGGAGAAGCAAAGATTTTTGTTGTTGTTGTTGTTGTGGATTTTGGTTTGCTTTTGTTGTAGTTTTTTGTTTGTTTGCTTTGGGTTGGGGGATTGCTTTTGTTTTTGTTCACTTGATTACTTTGATTTGTTTCCTTATGTGGGGGGCATGGCATGGATGAAGGAAGGATGAGGGGAGACTGGGAGATGAACAGAATTGGGATGCATGATGTGAAACTCCCAAAGAATCAATGAAAAAGTTATTAAAAATAAAAAAGAATAGTCCATGAATTAGAGAAGGAATTGCCAGGAGTATGGTAAAAGTTAGAATGGGATGTAAAATAAATAGATAAATTTATTAAAACAAAGAAGAAATAAGGAAAGAGAGAGAGGGATAGAGAAGAGAATGAGGAGAAACTGCAGTGGAAATAATGTAAATATCATATTCCTATATGAAATTCTCAAAAATTTAAATTTTTAAAAATTAAAAGAATCTTATAGCAGGCCAACTATTTAAATTTGATTATATCATTCTTCCCTGAATTTATCAGACAAAAGCAATACTTTTCTCAGCAACAACATTTTGGTAAAGTTGATTAAATAAAAAGATAACCTGAGGACAAATGGAAACACATGAAGCCTGAGGTTAGCTCTGCTTTAATTGCCTGTAAATCTCAGAGTGAGTCATGTGCTTATGGTTCATGCTTTTCAGTAAATGAAAAGGTGGGGCTCCATGAACTCCAGGGCCTCCCCAGGCTCATAAATTAAAAATCTACGAAAATGAAAATGAGGGCTAGAAGAAAATATTGGACACCACCCAAAGGCCCTAGATTTTAAAAGGTGGGAATGGTGGCTATTCTACATGAAAGAAAAAAAGCAGCAAGGCTTTTCAGTCCCACTAGACCTTTAAAACAGCCTGAACCTGTGAGCTCAACTGCAGAGTTCCAGCCTCATCAGCAAAATCAGGTTAGTTCAGGAACACAAGACTCAGCAAAATAAAACAGTCAAGAAAAAGACAAAAAGAAATCGTGATGAGAACCAGTCCTAGGTGGGATGAAATAAGGTTCAAAGAAGTGTTAGAACAAAACGTGGTGTAAGACCAAGGGGTAAGACCAAGAACAGAGCCATGCACATGACTGGTTAATGTATAAATATGTTCCTATAAAGTGCTCAGCTGTACGTGGGACATTTTATCACAACCCTTGCCCCTGAGGCTTAGGGACCATGAAGGAATAGGAAGTATAAAGATTATATGAAATGTATATTAGCAAGAACCACGGCCAAACAGAGTTTTCTGAACAAGAAAGGAACAATGCATCCATGAATTTACAGAAGTTATGACTGCCTGCACAACCTAAGTCAGTCACAACAGCATGGAGGAAAGAGGAGCTCAGAGACCTGATGTGGGATTCCCCTCTGTATGTTGTAAATACCATTGGTTAATAAAATAACTGTCTTGAGCCTGTAATAGGGTAGAAGAGAGCAAGGTGGGGAAGACTAAACTGAACGCTGGGAGAAAGAAAAGAGGCAGGGAGAAGCCATGGAGCCGCCACTGGAGACAGATGCACTGAAACTTTGCTAATAGGCCACAACCTCATAGTGATGCACAGATTAATAGAGATAACACTTTGGGTATATATCCAAAAGAGCCTCAATCGTACCATAAGGACATGTGCTCAACTATGTTCATAGTAGCATTGTTTGTCATAGCCAGAACCTGGAAAGAACCTAAATGCCCCTCAACCAAAGAATGGATAAGGAAAATATGGTACATTTACACAATTGAGTACTACACAGCATAAAAAGAAATAATGACATCTTGAACTTTGCACGCAAATGGATGGAGTTATCATATTGAGTAAGGTAACTCAGACCCATAAAGACAATAATCACATTTACTCACTCAGAAGTGGTTTTTAAACAGAAAGCAGAGAAAATCAGCCTCCAAAATCACAATCCCAGAGAACCTAGACAGCAATGAGGACCCTAAGAGACATACATGGATCTAGTCTACATGAGAAGTAGAAAGGGACAGGATCTCCTGAGTAAATTGGGAGCATGGGGACCATGGAAGAGGGGAGGGAGAGGCAGAGAGGGGAGCAGAGAAAAATGTAGAGCACAATAAAAATCAATCAATCAATAAATAAATAAACAAAATTTGAGTCTAAGGATATGTTTGCTTTGGAAAAGATGTTCTTCTTTTGTTTCCACAGAGGATGAGAACCTGTGGAATCTTTCCAGATTAATGTGGTTTGATAAATCAAGATCCCCTGAAAGGTCGTCATGAGCACTCCTAAAAATTTTTCACCCAACAAAAAGCAGGAAGCAGTTTGGAGAGAACTACCCCCATATTCCCCAAATATCGTTTATAAATGTTTGTTTATATTTAAAGGGGGATATGATATAGAGATTTGCATTGGTATGGATCTTGGTTTATTGATACAAATTTTAGGTCAATCTTATTATATGTATTTCTGATCTCGATTAAGGTACTGTGTTTGTATAGCTCATTTAAAAATGTAATGCATAATTGAGAAATATAGGTTACTAGGTAATCATCTATAATAGTCAAGCTTGTAGTCATGTTAGTTAGATTTTCTAGAAGGACAGATATGTATTTCAGATGAATAGGCATTCTCCAAACCTTTCAAAAATTATAGAATACGGCATTTAAAATGTTTTAAGAACTTAGGACTTTTCATGACAGTGAGACACATCTGCTCCTGGCAGCACCAAGCTACTTCAAGAGGAAGATGGGTACTGAAGAAGCTTCTTACGGTGTTGGTTAACCATTTGGGTAAGAAACTGTTCTTGCCTGGACTGCTTGATGCTACAGTATATGAACTGGACATGCAGGACCCACAGAGAAATGACTTCTGAACTTGCCTAAAGGTGAGATGATCCTTCAGGGTTCCTGCTCCATGAAAGAGTCTGCCAGACATTCTGCAGGACACAGAAGAAAGTGGCTGACAAACTGCTAATAAAGGCGGAACTGTCTTTGAAATTTCCTGCTTCATGGAAAAGTCTGATGAATACTCTGGGCTTGTAGGCTGAAGATAGATACCCCAGTGGTACAGAATTTTGGGTGACATCCAAGCAGCAAGATGTCTCTGTCAATTCTAGAGTTTTGGAAGTTGCTTACAATGCACTTTCTGTTTATTTAGGTAATATATCCTTCTGGAGTCTTTGATGGAGTTGCAGAATAGATAGAAATAATATAGTTTTTCTTACTTATTATGAAAGATAAAGTAGATATAAATATTGTAACTAATTCTTGCTTAATACTTGTCTTGTTATATTAATTTTACTATGTTAAAGTTAAAACCTTTTTTATTTAAACAGAAAAGGGGAGGTGATGTGTGATTCCCCTCTGCATGCTGTAAATACCATCTGTTAATAAAAAATACTGTCTTGAGCCTATGATAGGGTAGAAGAGAGCTAGGTGGGGAAAACTAAACTGAATGCTGGGAGAAAGGAGGCAGAGTTGCGGAGAAGCCATGGAGCCGCCACTGGAGGCAGATGCACTGAAACTTTGCTGGTAGGCCACCACCTCATAGTGATGCCCAGATTAATAGAGATGGGTTAAAATAAGATGTAAGAGTTAGCCAATTAGAAGCTAGAGCTAATGGGCCAAGCAGTAATTTAATTAATACAGTTTCTGTGTGGGTATTTTGGGAATCTGGGCATCTGGGAAACAAACAAGTGACCACATAGAACAGAGACACTACTCCTAACAGAGGATCTATTGGCAACTAGCAGCTACCAGGGGAAAGGAAGCCAGTTTTCCTGAAGGTTCTGGCCACTGGTATGCTAACCACATTCCAGTGGATGGCCTGACATTCCTGAGTATAATGACAGGACAAATTAGACATAGTAAGTTATTTTTTAAAGGGAATAAAAGGTTGGCAGTTGTTTGAGGGAGAGGGTGGATCCAGAGAGAATTAAGAAAAGTAGCAAATAAAATTATCAGAAATCATTGTATACATGTATGAAATTCTCAAATAACTTCAAATTGTATATCGTATATAATATGCATATTATAGTAAATTGCATATATACTTTTCAGATATATTAATATATGTATTGCTTACATATATTATAGCAGTATATATTTTAAAATATATAGCAGCATATATTTTAACTACTATAGAGTTGTAGTACCCAACATTCTACAAACACAGTCAGCTGAACAAAAGAAGCCACAAACCACTATACAAAAAGTTTAACTTATAGTTCATCTTTTCTATATGATTCAGATGGCTCTTTATAGCTTCTATTAACTTAATATAAAATTAGTCTTACATTTCAGTAACTAAATAAACAAATGAATTAATGAATGAATACAAATAAAGAAAGTGGTTAAATATGATCAGTTTTCCCACCCAGAATCCCTAACTGTACCCATATCCCCAGTCTGTGAAAAGAAGTGGGGCTATGGTGGCTGAATTCTAGGGAACTGATGAAGATTCCTGGCATCGGCATTTTCAGAGTTTAAAGTGGGGTCAGGAGCTAACTTGGTTTAGGGAAATGCAGAAATACGAATTGAAAGACCTAAGCAGGTTAAAAGCCAAGATTTGAGGGCCAAATCAAGGGAAGGGGCCACCGGCTCCCAGTGTTACTTTATTGTGCACTCGTCATTTGAAATATTTTTGAGCTTCACGCATACCTATACCATACACAAAATGTACAGAACTATAGTAATGAATGATGCATGTTATAAAATATGCACAATAAACCAGAAATGTTTAGCCAATGAGATAACCAATGTATAAACCCCTGAGGCTGTGTCACTCCCGAAATGATGTGCGTGCAGCTTTGGAGGCCACTGACCTGAGGTTCCGCTCACAGCTGAGCAGAAAGGACAGCAGGGATGCAGCGGGAAGGGGAATGTGAGTGACTGGCAGGAAACAAGACTGGGAGCTCTCTTTGAGGAGGTGCCTTGGACTGGCTGCAAGAACCAAAATGAGAACGGCAGCGAGGAGCTGAAAGACTGCTTATTCGTTAAAGCCCCTTTATTAAAGATGCATAAGAAAAATGTGCCTTCACCTGAGAAAAAGACACTAAAATGAAAAAATAATGATTTTCTAAAAGTTGGGCTAGAATTTCTGTCTGCTCAGCATTGTCCCATCTGCGTCCTCATAGATGGTGTTGTTGTTTGGTTCTTGAATGTCCCCCCAAGGCCCACGTGTTAGCTGCTTGACCCCCAAAATATGTCCACTGAAATTTGAACTGTTAAAGCATGGGAGGGGCTTTTCAGACTACAGTCTTCAAAAGAGAAAAACTTGCCTAAGTGCTGAGCGGACATGGCACCTCCCCACCCCAAGTTCACCCCCACCCCATAATTCTATATTCAGAGCAAGCTCGCTAGTGAGACTGGCCATTTCAGAGTCCTGGATTTGACTGAGAGGCCTGAGCTCAGTGAGGGAGGTGGAGGAGTTTTTGAGGTTGATTACTTACTGACTTCAACCTCGGGGCTCCACGTGCACGTCAGACACATACATGTATGTGTGCTCACACATCCGCAAGATTATCATACACCTGCACACTACACACACACACACATTAGGGGCTGGTGGGAGGTCTTTAGATCATCTTAGCTTATGTATATGTGCTCACACATCCGCAAGATTATCATACACCTGCACACTACACATACACACATGCTCACACATACGCAAGATTATCATACACATACATGTATGTGTGCTCACACATCCGCAAGATTTTCATACACCTGCACACTACACACACACACATTAGGGGCTGGTGGGAGGGCTTTAGATCATCTTAGCTTATGCTTGAAGGCGACTGTGCAACCTCTTTCTCCTTTGTTTCCTAGCTGTGAGGCAAGCAGTCTCTCTCTGCCACATAAACTGTCAAGGCAGAAGAATCAAAGGATGAGGAAGGGAAGCTTGCCGCCAGGGAACTCACCACACAGAGAATAATCTCGGCAAGAAATCCTGCCACTAAAGTGTCCTGACCCAGAGAGTGCTGCATATGGAGGCCAAGGAAAGCAACAGGGCTGCCCTGGGGACGCTCCCTTTCATGGTACTGTGTGTGCTTTCTAGTTAAGCATTCACTTTGCCCTGCACAGAGCGCTCCACCCAATCAGGGCTGCAGCTCCTATCTTAGAGAGAATGAGTGAAGGTTCCTGCTGCCATGATTGCAATTATTATCACAAATATAATCAAGCACTAATGAGAAATCAGAGGTGGTAGGATAATGAAGGGCAATTGCATATTATGAAACATTGAGTTAATTTGAAAGTATATGGTACAAAAATATTAATAAAGCCCCCAAGTTATGCACAAAATTCAAAATTATGCAATTTCCTAAAGGTTGTTTAATTCATCAGGAATTGTTTATTCTCGATGCTGTTAGGCAGAGTGGGTTACAGGCTCTGTTTACACACTCCCACTTCAGCCGGTAAACAGAAATATCCACTATCAGAAATGCTATTGTCAGATCTGTGAGGAAATTAATCCTAATTACCTCAGTTTTGAATTATGTAAATTCTTCAAAAACCTATTCATTGCATAAATAGCTTTCTCCGTAGAAGAGAGCAGGGAGGGCATTTCAGTAACCAGTAGTAATAGTTACAAATACATAGAGGGGCATAGAGGTAAAGGAGAAAGAAAATGAAAGAAGAAACGAAGTTTGAAATACTCAAGAAACATGGGAAGGGAAGCTTGAGCGGTAGTCAGGGACTTCCTGATGCTAGGGTTTCTTTCAGTTTCCAGCCACAATGAAGTTCTCATATATCACTAGTGAAATGGGTAAAGCAAAGACAATGACGTTCATGAAGCTAGGGCATAGAAAATTTATATGTTTTCAAATGTCCTTGACTATCAAAACATGCTCTCCATAATCTGTGACCATTAAAAATCATTCACCTGCTGTAAATGCTAACAATGGCAGGCGAAGGATGACAAGGAGGACTTACGGGGGGCACACATGTGTGTGTACTCTCACAGGCTACACCATGTGTGCGGAGGTGGACTATCACATGACTCCGTTCTCACTGTCCAGCCTGTGGGTCCTGGGGATCAAACTCAAGTCATCAGTGTTGGTGGTAAGCATATTTACCCACTAAGTTATTTTGCTGGCCCAGAAATAGGGTTGTGTTAGCGTCAATTCAACAAAACAAAATTTCAAGGCCATAGATGATAGGTCTGCAGTTTGTTTTTCAGAAATAATCATTGCTTCATAACGTGAAGGTACACTGAACCACGGCCCCATGGGAAGATACTTAATCAAACAGGATACCAGATCAAACTGAGAGACATAGCATCAGCAGCATTCACATCTTTAATGTGACTATTAAGTTTAAGTTCTCTATTATCTAACTCAAAAAATTAAGAGTAAATAAACATAAAGCATTAATATATAAAGTATTAATGGAATGGAAGAGAAACTGTGAGTATAAAATACATCATCAAATAATCTGAATTACCGTACTAGCTTTCCTTCTGTTGCTGTGATCAAACTCTGACTTGGGGAGGAGAGGGTTTGTTTCATCTTACACTTCCGGGTCACAGGTCACTGGGGCGATCAGACAAGAGTCCGAGGCAGGAAGCTGAAAGCAGGACAGCTTGGTATTCTCTGCAGCATTACCTCCACCAGGAACTCATCGCAGCCAAGGACATACAGAGGGACCATGGCCTCTTCAACACTGCTTACTAGCTTCCATGCTCACTAACTTCCTGATATAAACCTGTCCCACCTGCCCAGGGATGTGCTGCCCCCAGTTGTCTGGATCTTCCTGCATCTATTAAGATTATCAAGACCATCCCCAATAGACATGTCCACAGACTGACCTGGTGAAGACAGTTATTCGATTGACACTCTTTGCAGGTGATTGTGAACTGTCAAAGTTGACAGTAAATGCTAAATAGGACAGTGGCTCAAACGAAAACCAACCCTTTAGATTAAAAAAATCACAAGAGTAGTAAAGTGATTATACTTGATTGAGTGCAAATGTACTTGAGCAAGTTTTAATAAGCAAGATTTGTACAGCAAAACTAAAACTGAGATTTTTGGGGAAAGAGCATGGGTCTACGTAGACAAGCACACAGATTAAAACAGTGATAGTTTCACCTACAGCCAGACTACCTGCGATTAAAACAATGATAGTTTCACCTACAGCCAGACTACCTGCGATTAAAACAATGATAGTTTCACCTACAGCCAGACTACCTGCGATTAAAACAATGATAGTTTCACCTACAGCCACACTACCTGCGATTAAAACAATGATAGTTTCACCTACAGCCACACTACCTGCGATTAAAACAGTGATAGTTTCACCTACAGCCAGACTACCTGCGATTAAAACAATGATAGTTTCACCTACAGCCAGACTACCTGCGATTAAAACAACGATAGTTTCACCTACAGCCAGACTACCTGCGATTAAAACAATGATAGTTTCACCTACAGCCACACTACCTGCGATTAAAACAGTGATAGTTTCACCTACAGCCAGACTACCTGCGATTAAAACAATGATAGTTTCACCTACAGCCAGACTACCTGCGATTAAAACAATGATAGTTTCACCTACAGCCAGACTACCTGCGATTAAAACAATGATAGTTTCACCTACAGCCAGACTACCTGCGATTAAAACAATGATAGTTTCACCTACAGCCAGACTACCTGCGATTAAAACAGTGATAGTTTCACCTACAGCCACACTACCTGCGATTAAAACAATGATAGTTTCACCTACAGCCAGACTACCTGCGATTAAAACAATGATAGTTTCACCTACAGCCAGACTACCTGCGATTAAAACAATGATAGTTTCACCTACAGCCAGACTACCTGCGCTTGGATAGAAAAAAGAAAATCAAGTAGGTTAATAATTAAGGAAGAAATTAGGAAGGCAGTCAAAGATCTAAGACAAAAACTAGCATCCGGCCCAGTTTATACAACTGTTTTCTTAGAAAATGTGTTGAAAGTTATTTTAGAGGATGGAGAAACATCGAATGCTTAATTCTTTCTATCGAATTATCACAGAATCCTCTCTACTAAACTAGATATAAAAGTGCACATGATTATAAACACACACACACTTAGACAAACCACTAAAACTGTGAGCCAAGAGAGCATCTTTGAAAGCTGTCCTTGGTATTTTGTCCCATCAACAAGAAGCTAGCATGTCCTTCTGCAATGGACATTTCCCTTTAACGGTTTGACTCAGAGATCTCCTAGGTCAATGTGTGAATGACCCTTATTTCATTTAAAACAAAACGAGTAACTCTGAAAATCAGACTGCTCTCCTAAATTTCCTTTTGATGAATATGAAAAGTAGTATAGTTGATTGAAAAAAAGTCATGCCTTCCTACCTTTCCCAACATACATTCAAAGTGATAGATACCACAGATTTTTGCACAGGAAGAGGTGGACAGAAAAGAACAGTATCTCATTAAAGGGCTAATTGTTTCTCGTAGTATCTTTTTTAGCATGGCTTAAAGTGAACCTCTCTTGGCCAGGTGACTGAAGCAACTCAACAGGAAAGTTGGGCCCCCACCTGGACCAAAGATTCTATTCTTTGGACAAGGAGTTTTTTCTTAATGGGTCTTTATTGATACTCTAATACCAAGGACCACTTAGTTACTGCTCACACACCTCTCTATAGGAAGGTGGGAGACAAATATATTCATTCTTGAGTGTGGTGTTTGCTGTGTGACCTGACACATTTGAATCCTTTTGGATCCTAGTGGCCTTGTCTACAAATTAAGGATGCTCAAACGTGCTAACAGCAAACAGAAAAAAAAATTTACTCTTAGCTAGAACACACACAAATAGAAGACAGTGTATAAGAAACCCTTCATGCTTTAGGAAGTGTCCAGGCTCATGTAGGTAAAGTATATCAATAGAATCCAGCCCTCCTGTACTTTAACAGCATCTGTTCTTATTTGATTGGAGGCAGCAGTTAGGCCTCAATCATGAGAAATCAAAATGGCTTTATGGATTTGAGTTTTTAACAAAACCTATATTTTCATAGTTTTTTTTTTAACTTGGCTTCAATTGCCTTTCCTGAAATCAATATGCTGCATTTACAGAGATACTTTAGGGGAAAAGGGACAATGGCTTTTTTAGGATCAATAACAAATGCCTTGATTTTTATCTAGGCAAGACACATTCAGATTAACTCTTGAGGGTTGAGAGAAGTCATCTCAGTGCTTAGGATCCTCCAAGATTTGCTCTAGTTTCTCAAAGGCCCAGTTTATAGTTACCTTGGGGATGGGGGAGGGGACAAAGGAAAGAGAGGGGAACAAGAAGAAACAGGAGGGGGAGGGGAGGGAAAAGAAGAGAAAGGACAAGAGAACGTGCAGTGGGGGCAACAGAAGTAGGTACATGCCCCAGCGTAACCTTTGACCAGGTCTGTGGTCTGACAAGTCACACTCACTCCTTAAGTCTCCATTTCCTACTTTGATAAACGATTAGGAGAAAATACCCTAGCATAAGAGGCTGTCATGTGGGACTTTTCTAAATTGCATGTATCTTAGGTCAGTATTAAAGACTGAGTTTGCCCTCTAAAGAGTGTTAAAGATTTAATACTCAGGGCAGCCATAGCAGTGGTGAGCGGTAGAGCTTGCTGAGATGTGAGTAATGTCTCCTTATAAAAGGCTAAGTTTACTCTCTCTCTCTCTTTCTCTCTTTCTCTCTCTCTGTCTCTCTCTGTCTCCCCCCCTCTGTGTGTGTGTGTGTGTGTTTGTCTATGTCCCCTTTCTGTCCAAATATAAAAACACCATAAAAGCCCATCATCAGTCCAATGCAAGCTCCTTATCTTTGGCTTCCCAGCCTCCAGGAATACGAGCCAGAATTTTCTGTTCATTATACACTAGCCAGATTCATATACTCTGTTATAGGAGCACAAAATAGACAAAGATAGTCAGGTAGTTGGGCCAACGTGGAGAGCTACCACAGAATACATTCTGCAATGAATGCTAGCAATTGGAATGTCACAGGTTTTCATAAAACGTCACCTATATGATGATGAGAAATACAGGATTAAACAAGGAGAGAAGTTTCATGGGCATACAGTCATGAAGGAAACATGTCGATCCCATAGGAAGCTTAGGGGCTGGAATGGCCCCCTCAGAGTTGTCACTGAATATAGCCATCCCCCACGGTGAAGAATAAGCTTAGGGGAGGCAGAACTCTTCAAGGACACGTCCTCTGACCTCTCATCTCAACATTAGCCAGCAGCTGGAGGGCAAGTCCCAGTGTAGGGAAGGCAAACATTAACTGTAATAAGGAGACTTAGAATATTAGATTGAAAAAGCCATAGAAGTTCATCCTTGGCATTCAGTGCCTATTTGCAGTGTCTAAAAATACTTCCCAGGGTATAGTATGTGCTTAACAAGTATCAGTTAAATGAATAAAAGATGCTTCATAATGATTAGCTACTGTTATTAATGAACCCTTCTTGATCCTACATGATAGAATATATTCATTTGTTTGGCTTATTTCGGTCCTATCTCATTTTACCTGTTGAATAGAAGTTTCCTCTGAGTTGAAACATTCCATGCTAGAGGGAAGCTCATTAGGATACAGGAAAATTCGTCAATTTTGAATTAAAGACAGCTTCCTCATGACTAAGTAAGTAACTTCTTTGTCTTAAGAAATCCCTTAAGTGACCATGTGTCAAGGCCCTTCCCTCCCCCAAGGTTATCTAAATAGTGGGGACTGCTGAGGAGACTCCAGCCAGGCAAGGTGAGCTGCCTGGAAGAGACTCTCTGACCTGTCTGCTGCCAGCAGAGAGCTCACAGGGCTCAACTCTCACGAGTTGTCGGGCATGCTGGGGTAGGATTTTAGTGCTACAACTACTTTGAGTCATCTCTGTGTCCATCCCTCATCCATGCTCCTATAAATAATCCCAAAAAAACAACCATCTTTACTTTAATCTGTTGTTGGTTCCCTATCCAGGTTGAGTAGACATTTTGTATTGCTTCTCCCCAGGAAAACTGTCACACAACAGTACCGTATGACCCTGCCATATGTATATTTAATTATAAATGTTCCTGCCCTTCCACAAAACACAAGGAACTTTACAACTTTACAATGTTGTCTTCTCAGATAACGTTAGTTACTCCAGTTGGACGGGACATGCAGACTGAATTATGCTCTGCTTGAATCTCCTGTGTTGGAGTCCTAACCCTCAGTATTTCATAATTTATGGTATTTATTGGCAGGCTCTTCAAAGAAACCACCAGGATACAATGACACCCCAAACCAGTCTGATTGATACTCTACTAAAAGAGGACATAACAGAAAGATGCCAAGGATGTGAACATATAGAGTAATGACCATGTGAGGACCCCAAGAGGGTGGCCATCTACAACCAAGGAGAGCGGTCTCAAGAGAAAGCAAACCTATCAACAGCTTGACTTTGCATCCTTTATAACTATGACAGGTCAATTTCTGCTGTTTACGGCAACCAGTTCATGGCAATGTTCATGACATCTCTAAAAACCGAATACAAAGAGTCTTCAGGGCATTGTGGACAGGGAAAAGCCAAATTAAAACACCACCTCTCCAGAGAGGAGGAGATAACACCTGTGTTAATATACTGGACCTTGGGAATAAACACTGGGGCTAAGAGTGGTGGCAATTTCTCTATGAATGGTTTTCTAATGTATTAATTACTTCTGTCACTGTGACCAAGTACTGAACAAGAAGCACCCTGAGTGATTGCTGATAGAGTCACAGCTTTTGCTTCACAGAAAACCAGGCCTAGTCTGTTCTGATCCTGTTATAAGTGACCACGTTCCAGGGATGTAGATGCAGGTTATCCCAGACGACCTGTTACACTGCGGAAGTAGTTACTTGAGTTGTTACAGCCACAGAACAAACATTAATGCATTCACCAAATACATTGGTGGGGGCATCAGGTAAGTGGTGACAGCGAAACAGGGAATTCTCTGCTGTTCGCTGATGACAGACCTAGCGTTTGGATTTGTGAGTCTGTTGGATTAATACATCCCAGAGATTGCACCTAATGGTTGAAAGGCTGTTAGATCAGATGCAGAGATGGGTGATGAGTGTACATGAAAATGAAAACGGTAGCTCGAGACAATTTTGGCTCTAGATTTACAACACAGCCCAACTCTCCACGATCATGGAAGTTCTAATCAATAACCAACCAGCCTGCAGAAACTTTATCCTAGGTATGGCTGTCGAAGGAAATTCCAGTTAACAGGAGGATATACTTCAGCTCAAGGTTTAAGATGAGTCAGTCAGTGGCTAAGAAGGTGTGGGAAAGTTTCTGGAAGCTTTATGGTAGCGGGAACATATCCAGCTCAGTCCTGGGTGGTCCGTATCTATAAGTCACCACTTATCAAATTTTTTTTTAAAATCACCTCTGGTTTATGCCCTCAGGGGCTGATCACAGATCCCAACAAATAGTAGATGGTTAATAAATATTTATTGATTTGTGGATTGGCTGCTTGTGTTTCAGAATAACAAAGGGAAAATTGATTTTCTACACAAAATTAAAGAAATATTTGCCCAATACTTCTATATACCAGGCCATGTCTAGGTGCTAGGCAAGACATATGAGTGAATATCATCCAAATCTTAATCAGTCAACTAATTGCTAAAAGGAATGACTAAATAATGTAAAGTTTCTAGGATCCCGAGAGAAAGGAGTTACTGTAAGAAGGACAAAATTTATTGTCAAAATTCAAATACTCATGCTGCCTTGGCACTAACAAAATGCCTGGTATAGATGGTACGTGACGTTTACACACGAGAGCTGGGGCTCCAGATGTCAGGGGAAAACAGAACTTGTCCTTACTCATATCTGACTTTTCATTGAACTCTGTCTTTCAGAATCTAGGAACTAATCAACCAGGGATACTGGAATTCTGGATCACTTGCAGAATTAAAGCATTTACACTTCATAGAAGTTACACTCTACAAATAGTCTAAGCAATTTCAGCAAAAGGTCAAGTTGATACCAAAAGAGCATGGGAAACAAATCCGGTTGCCTTGGTGATGAGGCCACTTCCCGGTCTTTGATACAATTTTTTACACGCACGCACGCACATGCACACAGACACACAGACACACAGACACACACACACACACACACACCCTTGTGTGTGCACTCTCACACGATCCAACACATATGACATGCTCGCTCATCTCTTTGTATATGAGTAACTGTATCTTTAGAATAAGTTCCTGGACATGTAGCTTCTTACCAACTTGTCTCTTCAAGGCGCTATCCTAGTTTATACATAAATAGCTTGTATATAAGTATAATAAAGCACACACGTTTTCTCAGTAGGACAGATAGCCTGTGTCTTGTGGTTTAGTTTGTGTTAGTTTAGTCCTGCATAGCATGTTTTATTGTTAAAGCTCTTGTTTGATTTTTTTCCAATAGATTGTCAGTCTTTCTCACTGCTTTATAAGAATATATTATATAAAACTCATAGTTATATATCATAAGGCTATATAATATGTAAATATATAAAAGTTATATAATATAAATATAAAATTGTTTTATTTAGTGATATATTATGAAGTACAACACATACAGAGAAGAGTTTGCTCACTCCTCTTCACTCCTAGATATAAATATTTTAATCATCTCTGAAGCACTGAGTGGAGATACTACTTAGAGTTACATGGAGTCCATGGGTCAGTTTTTTTTTTATTTTTAAAGCCAAAGTAAAATAAAAGAACATGGGGACAAAGCAATATTAGACTAAATTAGGGAAGGGTCCCAGGAGAAGTTGGGGAGGGATGCTTGAGAACAGAAGGTGGGATCCTGAGGAGGTAAGGTTGGGCGGCAGATGATAGTGGCTGTAGACCCTTTACCGAGAGAACATCATAGTTCCACATTGCACTGACCAGGAGAAGAAGGGAAAGTTTGCAAACACAGTGTCCCCTTGAGAGTTCAAATATTTGCTTGAGTTTTATTTTCTGCACTGATCAAACTCCTAACTCCCCCTATATAGGGAAATCTATGAGTTCTCCAACATAGAAACTGGATTTCAGACTTCATTAGGACCAGCAGGTTGTCACTAGCCGACACTGTCTTCTCACTAATGAAAAGATTATTATCTTTAAGACTCTACTTTCTAAGCTTACTATTCTCATGCAGTATTAAATAGAAAAACTAAAACCAGAGCAAACTCTAGATTATACGCTTCTCCCAGATATTTTTCTAATCAAATCACCACTCTCTCTGGAATGCCTTTTTCCTTATCCCTCAACTCATTCTTTCGTTTATAAAGTCAATGACAGTACTCTGGAACTCGTCAAGAGGCAATGACGGCATTCATGGGAAATAACTCATAGGAAAATAATATGAGCCACAAATGTTTGATCCCCTGAAGTAGTCTGTTTTGCTCCAGAATCCTCTTTGTTTCCAGCAGGGACCCCAAGCCTCTAGCTCCGCCAAGCTTCCACTAACTGATCCAGCAGACAGAAAATAACTAGCATCATTTGGAGTGGGTTTGTTTGTTGCTTGCTTTTAACCTTCTTGGTCGTGGATTCTTATGTGGTCTTTGAAATTATCAACAATATTTCCGACTCTTCTCTTTCTGGAAGCAAGGAAGATGGATAAAATGATACTTTTGTGTCATGGACAGAATTATTCCGTGGAGGAATATTTAGTACAAATATGGCGCTTGATGAAGCTTGCTACAGTGTGCAAAGGTCTGTGTGACAGAAGCCTAAGTCATGAAGTTGGGTTCTAAACTATGTGCATTTCAGGCAGAAATGAAGTGTGCCCTAATGGTGGAACGGTAGAGCCTACTGGATCATTTTATCATCAAACTTGGAGAAAGTATTCTATTTGACACAGCTCTAGACTCTCACTAATGGAAGCACAGCAAAACCTCTATTTTATTAGAAAAAAAGTTATCTAAACCTTTAAGAGTCAGCATATGAAGGACAGCAAATTCGAAATCAAAACGGCTCTATATTAAAGGCTCATGGCCTTTACAACCAGTCATAAGATGCTCGACTCTCTGAGCCACATATGGGCACTGTCATGCGGGTGTAATAATAATTTATTTATGGCATTTTCCTAAGAGTTATATGAGTTTATACTTCTAACATGCCTGGCAAGATGCTTTATTTTGATAGATGCTAGGCGTGATGCTCCTAATGATGATGATGGCAATGGTGGTGGTAGGGTGCTGGTGGTGATGGGATGAAAATAAGGACGGTACAGCTGATGGGAAAGGATCAAGGCCAACTTCTTATATCTATCCATCACTGCTTTCTATCTGTGAGCGCTGAAAACGGACCAGCTATTACTCATCTGTGGAGTCTCACTTGCAGGCCTTCCTCAATTCAGAGTTTAAAAAACATGTCTGAGCACCAAGCAGCAACCAATTTTGGATGGGAGAAGAACAGGACAGAGAGACAAGGGGGAATACACAGGCGAGAGCTTCGCCTCCAGTAAATGAGTCTTTTCCAACAATGCATCCTCAATATGATGAATTCGTGAACCAAAGCATGTCTCTCTCAGGATCACTGCATAGGCCTGTTAACATATTGGGGTTCCTGTTTTCCTTCAGCCAAAATGTTTACTGGGATCCAAACCAGCCAGCAATTTCCCATCTGTCTGAGACACAGAAATGTTTCTCAATATGATACTGTTAAAAAGAATCTTCGTCCCCTGATGTGCTAATAATTGGAAACAGGACTGAAGGTGTTTCTTAAACAGAAGATTTAGTGGAGGACAGGGGGATTGAAGAATTTGGGGTACAAAGCAGGTAATAATAAATGTCACCAAGTGGAAAATATTCTAAGCCTGTTCCCAGAAGCCAGAGGTCATAGCTCAAGGCAAAGAATAACAATAATTAAATTTCTGAGATACAGACAACATGCATAAATCTGCTGCATCAAGCCTGGCTCTTGGATTCACTTTCCTAATCTCATTTTGGCAGCATCCTTTCTCATGTGATTCCCTCTTTCTAGCCCGAGACCTCGGGTCCCTTCAGTCTGAGTGAAGTAGAATGATCGTCAGACTTCCCCTTGCCTGTTTCTCCATGTTTGTTTGGATTTTATTTTATACCACATCCTTTATATCTCTTCATTTCTGCCTAGTGTATCGCCTGGCTCAGGAAGGGAGAAGGGAGATGACAGCTTGGGTCAGGAGCTTTCTGCTTCAGGGGGGTCATCGTGTGAGAGTTTTCTCCCACTTTCCTCCCAGACAAGATGAATTTGAATGCGGGTTTATGTGACAAGCCTCTGGAAGCCACTGCTCAAGCGCTTTTCAGTCACTAAGCTAGCCTCTTCATTCAGCCTGCCTTGAGACGTCGCTGGAGATCAAACTGGTATAGACTGTGTCGAAAAAAGTACATTTCAAATTTGTCACACTAGAGGAAGGGATTGGAAGTGTCAAAAGAAAGCCCAGTTTATGGTACAAACGCCAAAGGAAAGAGAAGAAATTTTAAAACCACATGCTTTCAGAATTCATAGACAAATTACCAGCATTCCTTTGAGTAGCAAGATTACCCACACATTTGAGTGAATTTTCAACTTGTGGAACAGGCATCAGTCAAAGCACTAACACAGGATATCCAGGGTTTGGAGAGCTCTGATGCTCCCACATCTTAAATCTTAGAAGTGGAGAAATAAAAAAAGAGCTGCTCCCCTGCTTATGATGTGGCTATATCCCAGCAACCCCATAATGAGCTGAAAATACAAATCAAAAAGCATTTAAGACTGCCAGATATCACAGCCTAGCCCAGCCTGCCTTGCCTATGATCAGGAAACCTAGAGTGCCCTATATAGTTGGGCAAAATCATCTAACATAATTCTCACTTTATATGAAGGTGTAACTTATTGAATATTTGTATCCCCAAAACACTGTTTGTTTCCCTTGATGATCACCTAGGTGAGGGGAAGCTGCATCTCATTGGCACTGCCGAAGAACCATGAGTGTCATACCACCCATAAATATCTGGGGGAAAGCTCAGACTTCAGATTGGGAGCAGGGTTTATAGTGGATAGTATTACTTGTACACCATTCTACAGCCTCCCAAGAATAGAGCTATGGCTATGTACACATGTTAGCGATCCCAGAACTCAAGAAGCTATAGCGGGAGGGCTGCCACAAGTTCAATATCAGCCTGAGCTACTTAATGAGACACTACCTCAACATACAAAAAATCTAACTCAAGAGAGTTAGCAACCAGGAAAGGAAGGACAGTGAAGGAATCCAGAAGGAAAAACAAAGCCTTCCCGGAGGACTCTTCCTCCACATCTTAGGATCTGTCCCTTTGGAAGACCATCTTGATACTGTATTCACCAGCATCTCACAAGCATGTAACTTGAGAGAACATGGGCCAGCACAAATGAATCAAGTCTGAACTGTGAAAAGGGTGAAGCTCTACTCATTCTGATGTGGTGTCTGTATCACAATTGTTTCGAGTTTAAGGTAAGGAGAGTGGGCTATGCACGTAACTCAATTGGTAGATGCTTGTCTAACATTTACAAGATTCTGGATTCAACTCGGGCACCACACAAGCCACAGGTGAAGGTACTCATCTGTAACATCAGCACCTGGAAGGTGGAGGCAGGAGGATCAGAAGTTCAAGGTCTTCTCCCGCTACTTAGAAAGTTTAAGATGAGCCTGGGCTCCTTAACATCTTGTCTCCGCTCCCCCTCCTGCTTGTCAGTGCCTGAGGCAGACGGGAGAACCGGCCCTGAGTTCACAAGAGCGGGAAAGCTGTCCCTACCCAGGTGCAACACTCCAGAGAGCAGGCCCCAAGCCTCACCTGGGCAGCACAAGAGAGCCTGTTGGTGGAAGTGGGGGGGACCCAGCCCCCATGTTGGAAGCAAGGGAGAGCTGTACGTGTCACTCGTTTGAGAAGTGACAGCGTGGATGGGAGAGAGATACCCTCTTCCACAACCCTCCCCTGCCCATCAATACCTGAGACACGTGGAGGAGCTGGCCCTGGGGTCGTAAGAGCAGGAGGGCTCTTCCTGCCTCTCATCAGCTGCAGCGCTGGGGAGAGTGGCCTCTTCCTGGGCAACACGGTAGAACTGGCCCTGATCCTGTAGATTGGGGAGAGCCGACCCTGGGGTTATAAATGCAGAACTCATTGCTGCAAGAGTGAATTAGCCCAGGCAATGCTGAAGAGCTCACCCTGGTGGTGAGGACAGGGGAGAACTGGCAGGAAGACCAACCCTGCAGTTGCCCAGTCCCAGAACCAGGGTCATGGCTTGGCCCACCCCAACGTCCACCCCATTTATGATCTGCTGGAGCACATGAAGGGATTTGACCTGCAGACCCAAAGTTGAAGGATCTGTACAACACAGGACAACAACAGGATATCCAAGAAGAATCTCATTGAGGGCCCAGCATTGATAGTCTAGTAGAAACCAGAGGCTTTGAACCTTTGCAATGACTCTTTGCAATGAACACTGGCAAGTAAAGCTATATGGACAAAGGGTTTAATGAGTAACTCACTGTGTCACACTGCAGCTTCCATGAAAAGATTTTTAATTTTTCCTTTTTTTTCTTTTAAATTTTGTTTTATTTGGTGGGGAGAGTTGCAGGTAAAGAGAGTGAATGCAAAGAGACAGGGAACGAACAGGATCAGGATGCAGGATGTGAAAGACAAACTGAGTAAACTGAAAGAAAGAAAAACAGAAAAGGCTCTTGTATCCAAAAAAAAAAAAAACAATACACAGAAAGCCAGACTATCATCTCCTAGAGAGATCTACCCCTGTCAGAGATTTTGTGTTCTAGTTGTCTGGAATGTTTTTCTAAAGGATACTTTTGCAGAGACAAACCCCACAGCTTAAGTGAACATCTGTATACTCCACTCCTACTGTCTCTGTGTCCGCTGCATGTGACCATCCTGTGGACATCCCAGGATGCACGTGAGCAGTGTGGACATCCCAGGATGCATGTGACCAGTGTGGACATCCCAGGATGGAAGTGACCAGTGTGGACATCCCAGGATGCATGTGACCAGTGTGGACATCCCAGGATGCATGTGACCAGTGTGGACATCCCAGGATGGAAGTGACCAGTGTGGACATCCCAGGATGCATGTGACCAGTGTGGACATCCCAGAATGGAAGTGACCAGTGTGGACATCACGGGAGGTGTTAGTCGACTTCCTCCTACCTCCCATGATGCCTGGTCCAGGAGCGAGAGTGGACAGTTCATCTGACTGGAGAGGTTGATGAGGGAGGACTGAGCTCAGCCAGCCAGTCCTCTGTACAGAGGTCATTCTCTCTGCTCATCCACCAGGGCAAACTTCAGATAGTCACCCTATTCTGTATGCAGGAAGCGAGAGACTGCAGAGAAGGTTCTTGGTGGCGGCACATCCCTGCCTCATCATCAACTTTAAAAGAAAGAGAACTGTTTGCCACTGTTTTACTTTTTGCTTTCTTCTGTTTAATTTGGTAAAATATGCACTCAAAAAAATGTACTATTTTAAGCAGAAAAGAAAAGAAAAATGTACTATTTTAACCATTTCATTTTGTGTCTCTGTTGCTTATTTCGGTGACCCCAGAGGACTGTGCAGAAGTTGAGTTTGATACAAGTTGAGCAAAGACAAGGAGACAAACAAATACCATTCTCTCAGATGAAGAAATCACTAAGACACCCAGGGAAAGTATCACTTCAAAGTTATGCACAAAAACATGTGTAACTGGCTAGGAAGCATACACAGGAAACTTTGGCCATGCCAAGAAAGCCCTGTGAAGGAATTCTGCTCCCCGGCAGACTTCCCATGGGATTTGATTTCTAGTCTGGAAAAAGAGCTTCTGAAACATAAGTACTTCCAGTGCTTCCCTTGTCACCTGGCATGCAGTATGGGACCCAGAGATTCTATTATTGATGTTTCACAGGATGGCACTGCTTGGGACTGGGGAGAACGTCCAGCAGTTAAGTGTACTTGCTCTTGCAGAGGACCTGGGTTCCATTCTTAGTTTGGGTTTTATTGCTATGAAGAGACACCACAATCATGGTAGCTCTTACAAAGGAATCATTCAGTTGAGGTGACAGCTTACAGTTTCAGAAGTTCTTTCCACTCTCCTCTTGGCGGGGAGCATGACCTGTGCAGGTAGATGTGGTGCTGGAGCTGAGAGCCCTTCATCTTGACTTTGAGGCAACCAGAAGTCAACTGACTGTCACATGGAATGAAGCTTGAGAAAAGAGACCTCAAAGCCCACTCCCACTGTGACACACTTCCTCCAACAAGGCCACGCCTTTTAATGGTGCCACTCCCTTTCAGGGCCATTTTCTTTCAAACCACCACACGTTCCTAGCACATGGAGGTTCATAAGCGTCTATAACTTCAGTTCCAGGACTTCAGAACCAGGTATGCATATGATACACATATATAGACTTGGACCAAATGATCATACATAAAATAAAATTTAAGAATATGTTTAAAAGGAGCTCTAAAATGGCTCTGCTCTGCCTCTCACAGTCTCCTCCTGTCAGACTACTGTTTCCTCTTGACTTTATTTCTTGAGTAAGAGGAAGTGGTTTCAGACTTCAGGCTACTGTCTTCTCATAGAACACATGGTTTACCCTCTCCCCTGTCCAGTGAGGAACAGGTTTTCTGTAAACATTGGGCGGATTCCTGGAATACCAGAACCTTCCACAGAGAGGAGGAGCAATATGACCTCACCAGGCCTCAAACAGTTTTCCACTGAAAGGATTTCTCTGCAATATATCTTTGAGGTCCCAGAACCTGCACAGTGCCCACGAATCTGTGCTCATAAAGAAAGAAAACAGGGAATGAAGAGGAACCAGAGAGGCACTGTACTAATGCACGTGTAGTAAACTTAGATAAACAAGACAAGAACACAAAGATACTACTAGGATATATAGACAAACTCTTACCTAAACAACATGGAAGACCAGCACCTCCACTAGGACTCACTGAAGAAAGGTCAGCAACACTTCTGAGGAAGGAGCACACTTCCCAGAACCTTGGCCCTGCAAGCCAGCTCACTGTTGCTGAGTGATCTGATGCAGAAGTGTGACTTCCTGGCAGCTCAGTGACCCAGCCTCAGCCCAGAGTAGTTCTGGATGTCTCCTAGAGACCAGTGTGCCCAGAGCTGGAGTCCCTCATCAGTCTGAGCTACACAGTCCATGGTATGATTGAATGCAGGGGCAATGCTGTGCAGTTAAACATGAGCAAAGCCGTTCATCACCCTCTGCATCCCCTAGCTAATTCAGCCTGGTTCGGCTGTGAGACTCTCTGAATGTAAAACTGCAGAATTAAAACAAAGGCCAGCTACCCAGGGATCTCTGAAAGTCAGGTTCAAGGCTTAAAGCCTAAGTCTAGAGCAAATTCTGAAGACAAATAATGATTAGGGGTGGGAAAGGGAAAGGGGAGGAGAGGAGTGGGAAAGAAGGGGGAAAGGAAGAAGTGACTACATCTTAAATACCTTTCTCTAAAGCTATCATGGAGAATTGCAGTGAGTACTCACAAAAATGTTTCTTCTTTTCCTGTCATATGGAAGGAACACACTTCCTTAACATGAGACAAGTTTGATCTGAACCCTTTCCCTGATAGGCAATCACACAGCCACCAAAGGCTAGACCTGTGATGAGATGGAAATGTCACAAAACTGATGCTTCATTCTGGAAACATTCATCTCTAGAATTCAACTTGAGAGAAAAAGAAAGCAACTAGTTAACTGAGCCTGCTGAGATTCGGAGTGGGAGGGGTGCTTTGTTAATGCAGCGTAAGTTATCTTAACCTGACTAATATAAGAAATTAGAGGCAAAGATTGTCAGAGCCAACTTACAACAGCCTTCTGAATTTTTTATAAAACAGAGTTTCACACTGCCTGAGGCCTAATCAGAGCTCAATAAATACCTGTTGAATATTGTATGAATGGTTTTCTCAACTACTTATTAGTGATATACCTCATCTCATATGCAAAATATATTCCCCACAGTTCCATTGCCTGCATCTTCCATCTTCCTGCTCCCTGATGACTGTCTCCAGGAGTCATGATGACTCAATGACATACATAAAATTCTTCAGTAGTATCAGTGTACAGTGAGGGCTCAGTAAGTGTGAGCTGTTGATAGTATCTCGTTGTTGTTTCTGTTGTTACTTCATTATTCTTCTAAATTCCATATGTACTGTACTTTTAAATTGATCAATTTATCTTTCCTAACTCAACACTCTGTCTTTGCTCCTTTAATTCTAAACATTGCTTCCCTCAGCAGCCAACTCAGGTCTTACTTTAACCAAAATACCACAGTTCCATCTAGTTTGATGGCTTCAATACAAACAAATAGTGTGCAAAGACTCAGTATCACCCAATGCAATGATCTGGGGAACTGTTTAAGTGTTTACAAGTAAGGTAGGTAGGCAACAGTTCCGTCAAAATTTCTCTAGTCCATCATCTGGGAAATAAATACTTTTCCTTTACTGAACAGTTCTCATCCCCCAACTCCAACCTCTTTGGATCATTGAAGTTGATGTCCCTGGGCCTAAACGTGAGATGATCTTTCGGGGTTCCTGATTCATGAAAGAGTCTGTGAGACACTCTACAGGACACAGCAGAAAGTGACTGAACTGCCTTTGAAATTTCCTGCTTCATGGAAATGTTTGCTGGAAACTATGGGCCTATAGGCCGAAGATGGATGCCCCAACAGTACAGAGGAACTTTGGGTGACTGTCCAGGAAGCAAGATGTCTCTGTGATTTCTAGAGTTTTGTAAGTTGTTTACTTCTCATTTACTTAGGTAATGTTATATCCTTCGGGAGTTAAAGAATATACAGATAGTTATAGTTTTCCTTTGCTATGATAAAAGATAAAGTAGATGTAAATATTGTAACTGTAATTCTTGCTTTATAACTGTTTTGTTATATATAATTTTGCTATGTTAAAGTTAAAGCCTTCCTTTTTTGTTTAAACAGAAAAAGGGGAAATGATGGAGGAAAGTCATTGGTTAATTAATAAAGAAACTGCTTGGCCTAATAGGTTAGAATTTAGATAGGCAGAGTAGACAGAACAGAATGCTGGGAGGAAAGGAAGTGAGCCCAGACGCCATGCCTCTCCTCTCCAGAGCAGACGCGATGAAGCAAGCCTCCAAGTCAGACATGCTGAATCTTTCCCGGTAAGACTGGTGCTATACAGATTACTAAATATGGGTTAGGCAAGATAAGTCACCACCTTGTGGTGCTACACACATTAATAGAAATGGGCCAAGCAGTGTTTGTATGAATACAGTTTGTGTGTTGTTATTTCGGGGCATAAGCTAGCCAGGCGGCTGAGATGCTGGCTGAAGAGTCTCCATGCAGAGCAGATACGTGGTGGTGGATGCAGGAAATGTCTCCACAAGGAGGAGCAACCACAAGAGGAGAGGCTGGTGGCACCCTGGGTGACTGATCAAAGAAGGGAACATCAGTGACATTGGGTTTCCCACTGGCACAGGGGGACTGTATAAACAATAAAGATGGAAAACTAAAATGAACTCAGAGTTGTAAGGTTGGAACTGGAGGCATCGGTGTGAGCTCATGGTTTTTGCCTGGTACACGGGCAGATAATGTAAATGCAACTAAGCACACAGATGGGAGAAAAGGGGAATAGATACCTATGTACGCATGTGTGGCACTTTGTTCTGTCCACTGAGAGTGCCTAGGAGCAACAATGCCGCATCATCAAAACCAACAATTCGTTTCCAGTCTGGATTGGATTTGTGCCCTTTTTCATTAGAAAGAACTGGAACACCTTACAGAAATAGCTGATTCCAGTGTTGAAACAAGAAAAATACAAGGCAGGTCTGGAAAACATTTGTTGTTCCAAAAGGTAAGGAACAGTGAAGGGGACCTGTCAGAGGACACAGGGAAAAACAGGCCAACATGGGAGACTCTGAACATTAAAGATGCTCGTAAGTGACAGACCATATTTATGAAATGAAATAGAAAATATGAGTCCACCTGACACAAGTAGAGCTGGCTATAGGGAAAGGGACACAGGAAGAGAAAGAAGAAAGGTATTTGTACAGCTACAAAGTATCGCTCCATCAGATGCTTATCAATTCCAAAGACAGGGAGATGTTTTACTATAGAGAAGCCCAGTGAGCACCACATAAATCAGCAGTCAAAGGGAGCATCCTCAGCTCCAGGACACATTGAAATCACACATCACTTATTACAATGCACTGGCAATGTAGCATCAGTATGTGAGATTTAATAACCATGAAAGGAGGTTGGTCACTGGCTCCCTCTCTGCTTCACGACCGGATCACCTGCCTAGGAATGGCACTGCCCACAGTGGGCTGGGCCTTTTCACTCAGTTATCAATCAAGATAATCTTTTATACACATGGTCACAGGCCAGTCTGGTCCAGGCAGTTCCTCAGTTGAGATTTTCTCTTCCCAAGTGACTCAAGGTTGTGTCGAGTTGACAATAGAAGCCAACCAAAAGAACAATAGTGGAATTACATGGGAAGTTTCCTTTATGAAGTGTTTCTCAGACTTCTCAAAGCGCATGCATTTTTATGTCTTTCTTCTGTTCCAGGTTTCTGTTATTTTCTTACTTTTTAAATTTTCTTGCATCGCTTGACCAGACTTTTTTTCTAATTCTGTTTTCAGCATAAATAGACTACTATCTTTCCCAGATCCTGGCTCCTCCCCATATGTACCTGGCTCAAGAAATTTACCTAATGCCTGCAGTCCCTCCTCCACCTCAGAACCCTATGAGGTCCCTATGAAAACCCAACACTAAATGCTGACAGCTCATACATGGGGATTACTATATTCATTGACTAGGAAATCCCCAACTACCCCTGCAGTAGAAAGAGTATTACAGTTCAGTGGTTCAAATGAAAATGCTTCCCATAGGCTCATAGAAGTAGCACTAATAAGAAGTGTGGCCTTGTTGGAGTAGGTGTGACTTTATTGGAATAGATGTGGCCTTGTTGGAGTGGGTGTAACTTTGTAGGAGGAAGTGAGCCACTGGATGTGGGCTTTGAGGTGTCAGGTGCTCAAGTGTGTGTGTCTCTCTCTGTCTCTCTCTCTCTCTCTCTCTCTCTCTCTCTCTCTCTCTCTCTCTCTCTCTCTCTCTCTCCCTGTTGCCTACAGATCCAGATGTAGAACTCTTGGCTCCTTCTCTAGCACCGTGTCTGCCTTCATGTCCTCATGTTTCCTCCCATAATGATAATGGACTAAACCTCTGAATCTATAAGGAAGCCACAATTAAATGCTTTCTTTATAACAGTTGCCATGTATGGTGTCTCTACACAGCAATAGGAACCCGAACTAAGACACACAATAAAGTTCTCTGTCCATCTTTCTCCCTGTTATGGAAAGGCATTAACGTTTTCTTACATCTCTTTCTGGATGATGAGTCATGAGCACACCTGCTAGGTCATCCTTTAGTGCCGGAAACTGTGTGCTGAGAAATGAAAAAACCCCACTCAGTCCAAGCATGTGAATCTATCCCTCACACGTGTGTGCGCGCACACACACACACACACACACACACACACACACACACACAGAGAGAGAGAGAGAGAGAGAGAGAGAGAGAGAGAGAGAGAGAGAGAGAGAGAGAGCATTGGAACAAATGCAGTTGTTGATTGGAGCTCTGTCCTGGCCATACTTGGCCTGACCTGGGTTCTGGGCCACAGTCATCTTTCTGTCCTGGCTCCCACCCACTTGAAGTTGGGTGGGAAACTAGACTGGCAGTTTATATACTTCATCTGGTCATTGTTCACAGCTCTAGAATGTTGATGTTTTTATAGCCATTCTTTACACCAAGAAAATGAGACAGAGAAGCAGAGTCATTCAGGAGGGTTATACAGCCCAACCCAGTACTCAACCCAGTCCCAATGTCATTCAGAAGAGTCACATAGCCCGACCTAGGACACAACCCAGTCCCAGTACCATTCAGGGGGGTTACCCAGCCTAAATCCAGACTGAGACCAGACCCAGTGTCATCCAGAGTGTCACACAGCCCAACCCCAAGACTCATTCAAGACCCAGTGTCATCCAAGAAGGTCACGCAGCCCAGCCCAGGCCAGTGACTTCTTTTCCTCGCTGTATCCTTCCCCCCTATGTCTCTTTCCTTTGGAACTCCATCCTTTCTACCAGCACATCTTTAACTTTCTCTGGAGCTACTTTGTCTGATGGGCCCTTGAGGAAATGACTTCTCAAATTTCTGAGCATCAGCCACCGGGAATATGCAACATTTATTAAATTAGCAAATGGCCAACTGAATAAAAGCTACATTAAAGTGGACTGTAATCAGCCTTCAGCTCTTCCTAATGAAGTTCCATGTCCTTTCTTAAAGAAGCTGTGTCAGGGTGAGAGGTGACCAGCCTCCTTCGCGTCATCCCAAGAAGAGCCACTTAATGCAATGAAGTCTCAGACCTGTCAGAGAGCTTCCTGGAAAGACTTCTTAAGTTCCATTTGCATTAGCATGACCTCCACTCCAACTCTCAAGGCCACTTCCAAAACTGTAGGCCAGGGAGAATGAATTTGACTGCTGTTGCGTCTTCCTCCTCTATCCCTTATGGGGATGAAGCTCCTTCATAAATGATGCTCTTGCCAAGTGTAAGTCTGTTCACTGCCATCTCTGCCTGGTGCACATTAACGAAGTCCTGGAAGACACAGCTCAGAGCCTCTATTTCTCTGCCTTCCTGGCATAAAGTTCAGTCTCCTTGAGGTGAGTCTGAACTGTATGCTAGAATCTTCTCATGCTTTGTTTAAGAGAAATTACGATAAGCAAATAACCACAAACATTTCTCAGTTCTTATCCAGTTACCTCGTTTCACCGCAGTCCTTCCTCTTCAGATTTGAGTCAGTGTCTGTTACTGTTTCCACTGTGTATCTCTCTCTCTCTCTCTCTCTCTCTCTCTCTCTCTCTCTCTCTCTCTCTCAATAAGGACCTGTCCATATGT
Source organism: Microtus pennsylvanicus (assembly GCF_037038515.1). Taxonomy (NCBI): domain Eukaryota; kingdom Metazoa; phylum Chordata; class Mammalia; order Rodentia; family Cricetidae; genus Microtus; species Microtus pennsylvanicus. The sequence goes on along the minus strand of NC_134590.1, from coordinate 52,536,276 downwards.
GACCAGAGCTCATCCCACTCCTGAGCTGGCTCCTTACAGTCATGCAAAGTATCCACAGATTCTAAATGTGTTCAAGGCCCTCTTTGGTTATCTGCCTTTATCATTGCTACTTTGTATGAAATACAGTTCACAGGGGGTAGGGAGCATGGTAGACGTTATCTACATGAAAGAATCTACAAGACATATAATTAATAGAACCCTTGTGGTTGTGGCGAGTTAAAACGTGCAGGTTCAGAACCAATTTATCTAGGTTATATTAGCCCTTAATAACCACTCACCATCCCTCTCTGTGTCTAGTTTGATATATCTGTGACAGTTAAGAAATCATATTCTGGAATATACAAGCAGACTTCTAGCTCCTACTAACACAAAAGTTAAGAATGCCACCAGATAGCACCTGAGGCCTGTAACAGATGTCATCACTTTGTACATCTACCTGATGGACCTACCAACATGACTTTCTTTGTTCTGTTACTATAAAAATTTCATGAAACTATCACCATGTTCAAACACAGTATTTGGGGGAACCTGCATCTCTGTTTCTGGGGCCTACAGAATAGACGATCTCCCATTCCCTTTGAGGTGGGGGCCGCATTTTGCATGAACAAGCCCAAATCAGCACTCTGGGCCATCCTCAACCAGTGCTAAATAAAACAATTAGTTAAGTCCTATTTGCCCCACCATTGTCAACTGAAGGCCCACCCATTCCAAGTAGCTTTCCCTGAGCCTCCGTTTCCTGTGTCTCCTGCCCTTAACCCCTTCTCTTGGTGGCATCAAGGGGGCACAGAGGGTGAGCACAGGGCCTGCAGAATGTCTGCCCTGAGCACGCATGAACATTCTCTTTTACTAGATACTCTGGGTGAAAATGTGACCTTGGGTAATTGTAGCTTCTCTTCCAGGCAGTTAGTCATGGGGTTCACCAAAGACAGGAACAACATGAACTCTCCGCTGTAGTAATAAGAGCGGTGGGGCTGCGTCCCCGGTACCTGGCCGCCCGCACGGCTAGCTTTACCCGAAATAATTATACGGAAACTGTATTCTTTTAAACACCGCTTGGCCCATTTCTATCTAGCCTCTTCTAGGCTAGCTCTCATACCTGGACTAGCCCATTTCTAATAATCTGCTGTAGCCCACAAGCTGGCTTACCAGGAAGATTCTATCCTACGTCCATCCTGGGTCAGAGCTGAATCGCTTCTGTCTGGGAGAGCGGAGCATGGCGTCTCTGTCTGAGGCGTCTTATCTCACTTCCTCTTCCTCCCAGCATTCTGTTCTGTTTACTCCACCCACCTACGTTCTAAGCTATGAGCCCAAGCAGTTTGTTTATTACTTAACCAATGAAATCAACAGATTGATATATGACACTCCCACATCACTTCCCCTTTTTCTGTTTAAACAAAAAAAAAAGGCTTTAACTTTAACATAGCAAAATTACATATAACAAAACAGTTATCAAGTAAAAATTACAATATTTACATCTATTTTGTCTTTATCATAACTAAGGAAAACTATAACTATAACTAACTATTCTTAACTCCATCAAAGACTCCAGAAAGATACAATATTACCTAAGCAAACAAGAAAAAAGCAACTTTTAAAACTCTAGAAATGACAGAGACATCTCACTGCCTGTACAGTCACCCAAAGTTCCTCTGTACCGTTGGGGCATCCATCTTCAGCCTTCAGGCCCATAGTTTCCAGCAGACATTTCCATGAAGCAGGAACTTTCAAAGGCAGTCACTATCTGCTTGTCCTGAAGAATGTCTTGCAGACTCTTTCATGAATCAGGAACCCCAAAAGATCATCTCACCTTTAGGCAAGTTCAGTAGTCCTCTCTCTGTGGGTTCTCTGTGTCCAGTTTATGCAATAGTCCAAGCAAGAACAGTTTCTTACCCAAATGGCTATCAAACTCCATAAGGATCCTCTTCGATGCCCATCTTCTTCTTGAAGTAGATTGGTGCTGCCAGGAGCAGAGAATCTCATTGTCATGAAAAGTCCCAAGTTATTAAAACATTTAATAGCATATTCTGTAGTCTTTGAAAGATATGAAGAATGCCGATCTAAAATATATCTGTGTACATCTAGAAAATCTTAACTAACATGACTACAAACTTGACTATTATGATTATCTATTAACAATCTATATTTCTAATTATACATTACATTTTTAAATGAACTACACAATCACAGTATCTTAATCAATAGCAGAAATATGCATATACATATAACAAAATTGACCTTAAATCTCTATCAATAAAGCAAAATCTATACTAATACAAATTATTCATATCTATATCATATCCCCCTTTAAATGTTAAAGAACGTTTATAAACCATATTTGGGAACATGGGTGCAGTTTTTTCTCTCCCAACTGCTTCCTGCTGAATGGGGGCGCTGTTATTTAGGTATTTCAGGGTATAACCTGTGTGCTAGTTTCATCTCAATCGTCAATTGACTGAAGTAATTTTTGAAGGCGTTCACAGCAACCTTTCAGGAGGACATGGTCTATCATACCACATTGGGATGGAAGCAATCCACAGACTCTCACCCTCTGTGAAAACAAAATAAGAAACTCCTTTCCAAAGCATCATGTCCTTAGATCCAAATTTCAAAGTCAATGCATTTTCAAAGTATCTATGTTGGATTAGTTCAGCAGCATTTATAAACAAATATCTTTTAGTAGCTTTTGCTCTTTCCTCAGCATTCAAACAATTCAAAGAGAGCATAATAGCATACAGTATCAAAATTTCTGTGTATTTTCCATCTTTGTGCGCTTTATTTTAACCTCTATTTCGTTTATTTTTACTTTTATTTTTTGCTTTTTGAGACAGGTTCTCTGTATCTTTGACCTGGAATAACTCTGTAGACCAGGCTGTCCTTGAACTCTCAGAGATCCGCCTATCTCTGCCTCCAAGGCATTGGGATTAAAGGCGTACTACTATACCTTGAACTCACAGAGATCTGTTTGCCTTTGCCTTCTAGGCACTGGGATTAAAGGCGTGTGCTACCAAACCTTGAAGTCACAGAGGTCAATCTCCCTCTGCCTCCCAAGTGTTGGGATTAAAGGTGTGTACTACCACACCCAACAACTCTCTTCCTTTTTTTTTTACTTTAAGAACTTCAACTTTTAGCTTGCATATATTTTTAACATACAGTAAGCCATTTAGAAATTTTCACTGTCTTTGATTCTCTCTCTACTATATATCTCTCTTTTTCTGAACACATGAGTCTTCAATTTACCAAGCAATATCAGTAGGACTAAAGCCATGGCTTTGCTGGCTAGATCCAGCCCATTCCTTAGCTTTCCAGCCTCGTGGCTGAGGTACTGGCTGTAGCCATGTTTACTGCCACAACTCTATGGCATTTCAAGGTCCCTGCCAGCAAGCGAGCTTCAGCAGCCTGTGCTTGCAAACCACACGAACCACCTGCTTAAGAGTCAGGGTTTGCCCAGGCAAGACAGTCCAGAAAGCTGGCATTTTTTAAATGGCGCAGCTTTTTTCCTGCTACGGCTGAAAACTGAAAAGCATGCATTCAGCTTTTCGTCAACACCGTTTAAGTGTTTTGTGGCACAACCTCTTAAGAGCTGCAGGGTTTTGCAACTGAAGCTGAGTCAAGAAGCCTCTCTTAGATGAGAGCGCTTGCTTGCCTCTAGCAAGCAGAGTAGAACCAAGAAAGTGCAGCTACCAAGAAAACACGCTTTACTCTTTCCCAAGCTTTCTCAGGCTTTCAGTGGATTCAGTTGTCCACACGTCTGGGCGCCATTCTGTAGAGTAGATTGTAGTATAGATTGAGAACTATACTTGCGGGCAAGTGCGTGTCCTCGTGCTTGAGTCAGTACCTTATCAAATCATTAAAGAAGCAGTACGTTATCAAACAACTAAGGTGGAAGACATATCTGTGCCCTTCCTACTTAGTAGAAACAGGGCCAGTAATCAGGGTAGCACTGAGTTCAAGTGCAAGTCCGTTCCACATTCTCACAGACATCTTTGCATTCTGACATCCTCCTATCAGTCAGTCAGTCCAAAAGTGTCCCACATCCCTCTACTTAACTCACAGAGACTCTGCAAGAATCATCTGAATCGTTCCTTTTTACAAATGTGCCTGATACATTATTTAAGATATTCAGTTCTGCTAGAGAAAAATCAGCACTATAAACAACAAGAAGAAGTAAAACTAAGTACAGATGTAAATAGCTCATGAGACACAAGCAGAATTCATTAGCTCGGTTACATGTATAATTAAAGTAGCAACTTCTGGAGAGGTGTTAGCACAGCTCAGATAGATAAGTGCGTGTGTGCTGAACATGCAAAGAGATGGGGAAACCAACAGGTATCCAATATTCGTGACTCACTAAATATACATGAGGCATCTGAGTCTCCAAACAGTCATAGTCCGTACACATGAGACACAGGGTATTTATGAGGCCTTAAATCAGTTACCCATTGCCAACACCCATTCTGGCCCCATGAGTCCTCTGCCAAATAAAACCTGCAGTCAACAGGGTGATGGTGAGTTAAACCCATGAGTCAGGTGTGACCCCTGCAGCATCTCTCTGATTGTACTGGTCCCAAGGGCCTGTCTTGACCGGCGCCATTTCTAACCTCAGTTTTTGTCTTTGTAAGATCTACATCAATCAGGCAGAGCTGATGGCCAGAGACGGAAGGACATAGGAGGCTCTGCGTATACAGTGCTCAGATACTGTAGTCTTTCTTCTGTGAGTCCATTCACTACCAAGTCCCTTCCATTGCAGCAACCTGTGTGTTTGTGTTAAACCACACTATCCCAGCTTCATAACTTGGTCTTGAAGTCTTCATGTGAGGCAGCCTTGGAGTTAATTATGATTGTCTCAAGATAATTTCCTGCGGGGTACCTTCAGCCATGTTTTCCCCCTTCCAGGGTGCCGTTGACATCCTGGTACAGGAAAACAAGCAACACATTTGGAGTTAGGACTCCTACATTTCAGAAGTGCCTCAGTATTTGCCCTCTTAAAGCTCTCATCCTCTCTAGATCTGTCAGTCAAGAGTGGTAATCCCCCTCTCATAGGGTGGCTGTTAAGATTAAATGATGACATTTGTAAAAACATTTTGCAAAGCCAAGTGCAAGCTGAATGACTTTTTCTATGACAGCTTTTACTCTGACAAAATGTTTCTTAATTTATATTTCAGCATGAGTGAGAATGCTTATCCAGGGTAGGTTTACCCTGACATGGGCATCTTAGTGTTCCAGGACATTAGCAGGAGTGGAGGTACTTCTTCCATTAGCAGTACTTCCAGTCCTCAGGGAGGCCCCTAAGGGGCAGCTCAGATTTGGTCCACTGGCATGTGAGTGGGTCAGCGGTGCATGCTAGGTATTCAGAAGCCAGTTGTCTGTACAGTCTCCTTAGCAGAAACCCTTCCCCTTGAAAATAATCCGGAATAAGGAGCACAAAGGCTTCCCGGGGCTAGGCTCACATCAGTCCTTCCACACTATGGACATCCTCCTCCTCGGAGCCCCAGCTCCACTCCGGTCTCTCAGGCCAAAGTGCTGCTGACTTATCCTTGGAAACCAAGTAGTCAACAGTACAGAAGTCTGGGCTACCAGAGACACGGCATGGAGAAAAAAATCAGCAGGAGCTTCATACCTAACTCTGTTGTGCTCCCTTAGGCAAGTTGTCAGTCACCCTCTGTAAAATGGGTTTAATAGGATATTCTCCGCGCAGAGCTCTGGTGTGAATTAGGCAGATGAAGAAATACTTAGAATGCTGGCCACGGCTTTCATTCAGGCATGTAGGAAGTAGAGACTGGCAGATCTCTGTGGGTTCCAGACTAGCCCAGTCTATTTAAGTCAGTCCCAAGCCAGCCAGAATTATATAATGAGATCATGCCTCTAAGTTAAAAAAAAAAATGTTTGGAGCAATATCCAGCATTAAATATGCATACAAAGATAATTGCCACCCTTTTCATGTACCTATGCATGTGTGTGTGCTCGTGTGTGTGTGCGTGTGTGTAGGTCAGAGGACTTTGGTGTCATCATTTCTCAGGTGCCATCCACCATGTTTCTTTAAAACAGGGTTTCTCTTAGAACCTGAAGCACACTGATCAGGCTAGTCTCACCGCCCAGTGAGCCCTGGGATCGGCCGGCCTGCTCCTCCCCAGAACTGGAATTACAAGTGTGCACCACCAAACGTTTTTAAACATAGTTTCTGGAGGTCAGACTTCAGTTCTCATGCCCATGCAGCAAGTACTTCCCAGATGAACCATCTCTACTGCCCGGCTGTTCATCCTTCCACAGTGAAAAGAAAGGTAATAGCAAGACCAATGTATTCTTTAAGCCATATGGGATATACAGCAAAATATCCATCTTCACAGTCTGAGGAGCACCCCCCCAGAGACCACCTGAGTCTCCCCACATTGCTCCCTCTTGCCCATCTTCCAGTCACCATCCCCACAAACCTGCTCTCCTGATTCATGTTCTGATTTTTATGGTATCTCATTCTAAACACTCCATACTGTTCTAAAACGGTGACACAGGCTAGATCACAGGTGCTCTGCTAGAGAGCCTCAGAAGCAGGGGAAGAGAATGAGGTCAGAGGGGTTCTTGGTGGAAGTCATGGGGGGCTGGGTGTGATCTCCTCCCCAGGCTCCTGGAAGCTGGCTGGGTCGGGCAGAACCAGAGCAAGCATGGCAGCCACAGAAGGGTTGGGAGAGGCCTGTGCCAAGCAGGTGTGCTCAAGAACTTATTTGGTGACTAGGACTTTGGGCACTTACAGACTTCATGTGTGAACCCAAATCCCAGCACCCTTCATCATGCCCAAGGCAGCCTCAGGCAACTGACCCAGGGCAGGCTAATAATTTTAACACATTTCACGTGCACAGTTTGATTCACCTCCCAAATAAATTAATTATGGCGACTTTAAAGGATTTTCAGAGGGAATCTCATTACTAACTGCGAATTCTGCAGTACCAATCAATATTTCTTTCATTTTTTTTTTACGTAGCAACTAGGAGAGAAAAGGGGGTTTAACAACCAAAAAAATTCTATTTCTTGTTTCATCATCTCCAGCCTTGGCTGTTAGCAAATACTCGGGCATATTCAAACTCTCACTCCTCCTTGAACATAGCTAATTCTTTGTGTATCACCTTTGCAACCTCTCCTTTCTCCCCCACCTTCAATGCCCATCAACCCTATTTACATGAGAAACACTTGGATTCTATAAAATCCAACTCTATTCATAATGGGTGGAGGCTGGCTAGGGTGATAAGATGACCAAGATGTAAAGCCAGACATTCTTGAATTCAGAAGGTGCTCTGACGCAGCTGGGGCGCTGTAAGCAACTAGTTGCTGCCTCAGCATCCCTCTCTATGGGATGTCATCATTGTAGATGCAGGGATCCATGGGAAGCATACGGTGTAGCGACTGAGGACTAGCGAGACAGAAGGAAGCATGTATGCTCCTCAGTCCTGTTGTGTTTCCTTCTTTCACATCTGCAGAACCTTACTGTGTGAGTGAGGCATTCTGCTCCCGTGGAAGCAGCCATGAGGACCACCCCGATCTAACCCTCTCCCGTCTCTGCTTTTGACTCCATCAATGTACATTTCACTTTGTTTCCTGTTTGGTAAGTTGGCCTCTCCCCATCCATTTTGTTAAACGCTGAGCTTGTAGAGAGTGAAGGCCAGTCTTGTGAGGCGCTAAATATGCAGGAGTTCACAGGGTGTGTGGTACATAGTAGGTGCTCAAATACTGGCTGAGCTGTTGCCATAACAGAGACTAGAAGAAGCAGACATGGCATCACCGAGGACAAAGCACATGGGGTGCCTTTTGGAGGCAGAGGAATGTAGTGGATGGTAGAGGGGGAGCAACTCCGGGAGGAGGGGGAGTTTTAGGTAAAGGGCAGAGGGGAACACTGACAGAGGAGTCTCAGAAGTTGTTGCTGCCACCCTACCTCTGTGGCAATGCCTTTCTCCGAGATCAAAGTCGAAGGAAGAGAGCTCTGGGACTCTGGGCTGCTGAGTATGTGAGCTGCTGATGGAGGTGGGGCCTGAACTCAGAGAAGCTGGCACATGCTGTGGATGATGGGGCTGTTCCCTTAGCAGTTGAAGCTAAGGGAAGATGGCAAGAATCGTAAGGGTGAGTCCAGCCCTGTCGTATCTATTGTTATATCCAGCAAGAGCTGACACATGCAGACATCTGGAGAGTAGTGACAGAATAAACAGGAAGCTATCCTGAAGAACCTGGAGAAATTGTAGAAGATGGCCGTATTGAAGAGAAGCGGTGAGAACACGGACAAAGCTCGTCACGGGAGCTTTTAGCAATGGTGAAAATCTTCAGTCTAAGCTGTCCCACGTCATAGCTGCTAACCGCAGGAGACCAATACATGCTGAAAATGTGGCTAGTGCCACCAAGAAACTAAATTTAATTTTAATTAGTTTGGACACACGTGGATCGATCATAATGCACACCCACAAAGATTAAGGTCACATAAATGGAGAGAAACTCCCCCCGTGGAGCTATCATTTGTGAAATAGTCCAATCCCTGAGCTACACTGAAGTCACAGTTTCGAATACATTTTTATGCATCACCATGCCAATTCACATTTCTGATCACCATTGATTCAACTCAAATTAAAGTTGGATCTCCAAGACAGTTAATAACAGGAACACTGCCAGCCTCCTACGCAGGCTCTGCATCTGTGGAGTCAACCAACGCAAATCATAACTATTCAAAAGCAGTCTATTCTGAACATATACAGACTTTTTCTTTGTATGTACACGTGGATGTGGTGTATACCTACACGTGTGTGTGTGTGTGTGTGTGTGCGCACGCACACACGCGCGTGCGCGTACAGGGAGGTTAGAGATCACCCCATCTCCTACTCAGGCAGACATCAGCTAGAATCACCATGAATGGTCAATAGAAAGGCTGATCTTGTCTAACAAAACTTTGCAAAGATTAAATTCATGCATCCCATGGGGGGGGAACCTCAAACATATATACAGTAGTAAAGAAATATACAGTACCCACAAAGGTGAGACTTACAATGCCTATCCTCTATTTAAAAAAATAAATTACCAAGTGTTCAAAGAAACAGAAATACTGTCCTTGTTTGCTCTCTGTGGCTGTGATAACCACAACCTAAAGCAACTTAGGGAGGAAAGGGTTTAATAATTGCTTACAAGTTACATTCCTTCATTGAGGGAAGCCCAGACAGGAGCTCACGTCTGAAGCAGAGACCATAGAGGAATGCTACTTATTGAATTGCTCTCCGTGGCTTGCTCAACTTGCTTTTTTATACCACCCAGGAGCATCTTCCCAGAACCACCAACCTAGGTATGGAGCCACCAACTATGGGCTGGGTCCTCCCACATCAGTCTTTGAGTAGGAAAGTGCCTCCAAGGACATGTCCACAGGCCAATATGATGGAAGCAATTCCTGAACTGAGGTTTCCTCTTCCAGGTGAGTCTAGTTTGTGTCAAATTGACAAAACCTAACCAATATATGTACTGCATGAAGTTTAATAACGGCAATGAAACCTGAGCTAATTGCTTCCCAGACAGTGACTGTCCATTTTACTTAGATATTCTTATTACAAAATTGTCAGATCCTAGGTTAAGAGCCATTATCCTCCTGTGCACATTCATATCAGAACAAATCAAGGATGTGGGGAAAGAAGTCCAAATGGGGGTCCCACTACACACATACCCGAAAGGATCTGAATGCCTGAGTCTTCCAGCTTCACTTTCATGTACCGTTTGAGTAGTGGGACACATGGGCAGGCTGTGAACTATGAAACAGGAAACTCCTGTTTAGGAAAATAGGTTCATATGCTATATGTGTACATAGAATCCATTGTAGAGAATCCGTTTTCAATTCAAAACCAGTGGATATGCTCAAATTTTAAATTATAACTAAGAGCTCAAATGGCCATATATCCTGAGTCTCATGTTATATTGAAAAATCCACAATTCGTTGTATGTATCTTTTTTATTTTGTTTTGTTTCATTTTTTCAAGACAGGGTTCCTCTGCGTAACAGCTCTGGCTGACCTGTAACTCACTTTGTAAACCAGGCTGACCTCAAACTCACAACAATCTGCCTGCCTCCACCTTCTGAGTGCTAGGACTAAAGTTGTGTGCCACCATACCTTTGCCTAACTCTTTGTATGTATCTTCTTCTTCTTCTTTTTCTTCTTCTTTTTCTTTTTTCTTCTTCTTCTTCTTCTTCTTCTTCTTCTTCTTCTTCTTCTTCTTCTTCTTCTTCTTCTTCTTCTCCTTCTCCTTCTCCTTCTCCTTCTCCTTCTCCTTCTCCTTCTCCTTCTCCTTCTCCTTCTCCTTCTTCTTCTTCTTCTGAAACAAGGTTTCTCTGTAGCAGTCCTAGCTGTCTTGGAACTAGCTCTTGTAGATCAGTCTAGTATGGAGGCCTCTAGTTTGTTCCCGGCTGCTTAGCCCCAAAATAATCACACAGAAACTGTATTAATTAAATCACTGTGTGGCCCATTAGCTCTAGCTTCTTATTAACTAACTCTTACATATTAATTTAACCCATTTCTATTAATCTGTGTATTACCATGTGGCTGTGGCTTACCAGCTAAAGTTCTGGTGTCTGTCTCCGGCAGGGCTACATGGCTTCTCTCTGACTCCGCCTTCTCTCTCCCAGCATTCACTTAGTTTTCCCCACCTAGCTCTTCCCCTATAGCTCTGCTATAGGCCCAAAGCAGTTCCTTTATTTATCAATGGTAATCACAGCCTACAGAGGATAATTACCACCTCAGATCAGGTTGTCCTTGAACTCACAGAGATCTACCTGCCTCTGCCTCCCAAGTGCTGGGATTAAAGGCGTGTGCCACCACAATATGGCTTGTATCCTTTAATGTATGCAACCCTAAAAGGAAAAAGGTCATGCCTTTTTAATATTATTGTTAACAATATAAGACTCATGTAGCATTCAGTTCTTTTTAAAGGACTTTTCAGACATAGCTAAACACTTGTCAGGGTTTCCTAGGGGAACGGAACCAATAGGATAAATATAAATATTCATATGCATGATTTATTATATATATGAATGCACTACGTCACTTTACATTAAAATGTAGAACAGCAACCTTCTCTTACCTGAGGATCTGAGAATCCAGTGCTTGAAGCTAGGTGCCTTAGCCGCTGGTATAGCTCTGCAGCAGCTATCTTTCACGAAGAGGCTGACATCCTCCCCCCCCCCACACACACACACACACAAGTAGTAGCTTAGTTCCCAAGGCTGAGTGCCTAAGCAATTCCAATATGGCACAGAAAATCTGGAGCATTTCTAGAGAGCTACTGCTTGTTAGTCCATGATGGAAGCCTGGAAACGCTGGTTCTGATGTCAGGGAAGGATAAACCAACTTGGTGGCAAGAGGGAAGGCCAAGCAAACAAAAGGAAAAATAATCTTCCTTCTGTCAAACCCTTTGTATCTGAGCAGCTACCAGAGGTACCATCCACAACTGCAGGGGGTCTTTCTGAATCAGTGAAAGCCATCAGGACAGTTACTTGGGTAAGGCTCCCTACTCAGGTAACTAATTTGTGGCAAGTTGACTATCATAGTCCGGGTTCCTATTGCTGTGATAAACACGGTGACCAGGCAACTTGGGAGGGAAGAGTTTCATTTGGATTACGCTTCCACACCACTGTTCATCATTGAAGGAAGTTGTGACAGGAAGTCAAACAGGGCAGGAACCTGGAGGCAGGAGCTGATGCAGAGGCCATGGAGGAAGACTTCTTACTGGTTTACTCCTCATTGCTTCCTCAGCCTTCTTTCTTACAGAAGCCAGGACCACCAGGCCAGGGGTGTCTCCACCCACAATGCACTGGACCCTCTCACATCAATCACTAAGAAAATGCCCTACAGGCTTGCCTGCAGCTTACCTTATGGAATCATTTTTTCAACTGAGACTCCTTCCTCTCAGATAACTACAGCTTGTGTCAAGTTGACATCAAACTAGCCATCACATTGGCACTGAAACCAACTATAATCATCGTCTTGTGCACAGCAAGAAAATACACCTGCAAAATAACTGGCTTAGAGTAGTGCCTAAGATGCTTACATCCGTGTCCATTACTGCTTCTTTAGATTTATTCTGTGTGTGTGAGCATCTTTGCCTGAATTTTTGTATGTGTACCTTGTGCATGACTCATGCCCAAGGGCATCAAAAGAAGGTACCAGATGCCCTGAAACTGGAGTGACAGATGGTTGTGAGCCACCATGTGGTTCTGGGAACTGAACCTGGTTCCTCAGAAAAAGGAACAAATGCACTTAAGCATTGAGCCATCTCTCCAGCCCCTCCGTGTCCAATTCTAAATGACAAGGTACTTCTTGAAAGGGTGTTGCGTTTTTGTTTCTGGGGTATTCACTCTTCCTAATCTCTGATAGTCATTCTGTGAACTTTGCTTCTAAATTTCATCTGCCACCAGAGACGAGGGTGAGGTTTTCAAAAAGAAACCAGGATTTGTGTTCATTCATTGAAGAATTCTAGAAAAAAAACCAAGAGTCCAAAGTATAAAAGCCATGACAAGTCTGTACCCACAGCCACCTGGTTGACATCTGTTGTGATATTGAACTAAATATGGGACCTATCTCAATTTGAAACATATTCTCAGAGCCCTGGATACAGTATATACTAGGAACATCCATTCATCACTTAATTGATATCTAACAGACACCTATTATTACTATCTATATTCTATAAACACAAACAATACTTCTTCATAGCTGTAAATAGCACAATCACTGTTAGCACTAATGAATTGCAGGGATTTTGACATAGCTCAGTGTTAAAGTGTATGTTTTAACCTCTGAAAGGCTCCAGAATCAACAACCAAATAAAAACTGTGAGTGAGTTGTCCCTGTAGTCAAAGAAACTTCATAGTCTTGAACCCTAACTACACATCCGATTTAGCGCAGAGGTCTTCCATTTGCTAGTAAGAAAATTAAAGATGGAACACAAAAGGCAAACAGGTCTTCCTCATCCTTAAATACGTGTTCTACTAAAAATGTGAGAACATAATCCAGCAGTAAGTTGAAGAGACCCTTTGCCATTCTGCTTAATGTTTTTGTCAAATATTTTCAGAAAGAATTGACTATAAATTACAGAGACTTCCCATATCAGCACATGGTTTGTAAGCATGCTTGTCCAGCTGTATTCAGTCCTTGTTCTAGAATGTGGACATGGGGCTGGGGAGATGGCCTTGTGGGTAAGAGCTCTCATACTACAAGCATGTAGACTTGAGTTCAAATCCCCAGCATTACATTAAAAAAAAAAAAAACAAGAATGGATGCATGTGCTTTTAACCATCACTGCATTAAGAAACAGATAGATGGAGCTCTAGAGCTCGCTGGCCAGGCAGCTCAGACAAAAGTGTGAGCTTCCCGTTCAAGACAGAGAGCAATAAAAGAAGACACCCAACCTTCTGCTCTGACCTTCACAGGCACCACAAATGAGCCCACATTCACATGCATGCAACACACACACACACACACACACACACACACACACTGCACTCACATCCCAAACAAACACACACTTGCCTGTCCACAAAGACATACTGTTGGTATAAAAACACTCAGTGAGAACATTTTATTATCACCAAAGAATTTACTAGATGTTGGTTTGTTAGTTGGTTGGCCTTTAAGACAGAATGTCACTATGTGACCCTGGCTGTCCTAGAAATGCTAGGTAGACCAAGCTGACCTCAAACCCAAAAGATCCACATGCCTCTACCCCTCACTTCCTGGGGTCCCACTATGCCCATCCAGGAAATGTATTTTAATGACTGTACTATAGGTCATAGCGAAGAGCATGGTGCCTACAAATAATTGTTGGGTTTGAATCTTACTCATCTTAATCAGATAACGAGTGTTTCTCTTGTCTGTACCTCGGTTTCTTCTTCTGTAAGTGGCAATGGTGTTTAGTATATCTCTCCTGTGCACCACTGTGAGCATGAATGAGTTGACCTACAGAGCACTGAAAACAAGCCTCTGCCTGCACTCAGTACTGCACAAGCATGAGCCAGTGGGTCTTAGACGTGGGTTGTTGTCCCACCAGGATTACAGTCACAGGTCCGTGCCTAGAAGGCATGATTGACTAAGTCAACAAATGAAAGCATGGATGTTGTTTGCACAAGTGAGCTTTCCTGGATTAAGGGCTGCACACCTTTCCTAGGTCACTGAGCCAATACTCTGACCCCTTCCAGACCATCAGAAGTGAGTTTGTCCACCATGAGTTGAAAAGGAAACTCAGAAGTCATTTTGTTGTTCATCCACAGTCCAGTTCTGATTTTAAAATACCATGTCTATGGGAGTGCCACCTTGAGTTCACTTAACCCTGAATATTTTAAACATTATTTTCTATACTGCCTCGAAATTCTTTTAAGTAACATCAGAGGAATAGCTTTCAATTAATCCTGAGCAAGTGGAATGGAACTCCTTGAGATCAATACCCATTTTTTCCTTTGCTTTATAATTAATGGAGTGGCTGCTACGCTTTGGCAGCTACAGCTTACTATTGGAAAAAGGGGGAAAGCCCACAGGATTGGAGAATACATACTGCGTACATATTAAATAGTTCAGTTTCTTCGCTTTTTTCCTCGGGCTTTGTTTGAAAGCTTCTGCCCCAGTTCCATTTGTCCTCGTTTTGCTGAGAATAATGACTCAAACTCTATGAATTTGTTTAGCAATGAATTGAGACCTAGGCCTGTTGTAGCTTCTAGAAATATTTAAAGTAAACAGTCTGGGCTGCTATCAAGGCATTAAGGGAAACTTATACAAAGCCATGTGATGGGGCTGCTGAGCAGAGGTGCAGGGAAGAACCTGTGGGCTAGAAGGCTGTGTTAGCCGTCAGTAGCAGGTTTGGCCTCCTAAGCTCCTAAGCATCCATTCATCTTCTCTAGCCCATTCGTCTTCTCTGACGCTCACTCTCAGCTTATCAGTTGCTGGTGGGACCACAAAATTTCCAGTGGAATATCTTGAGAATTAAGGTGTTTTTGCCTTTTTAAAAATCGTGCTTCTAAAAATTTTGGAATATGTGTTTTCTAGTGAACAAATTGGCTTTATTAAATTGGTAGACCCACAAAATAGTTCAAGAATCATTTCAAAAATGAGATTTTTTTTTCCAGAAGAAAATATCCGCAACCATTAGAACATAGTGAGTGGGAAGGGAATCTCTTTGCACTGGTTTCTGGACATTAAAAATAATAAACATGAATGGGGAGATGGCTCCATGGGCAGAGCAAGCATGTGGATTTGAGTTCCAAGACCAGCACCCCCAGAGAAAGCCAAGGATTCCTGTGCATGCCTATAATCGTAGCACTGGAGGTATGGAAGCAGGCACAGCACAAGAGCTCACTAACCTAGCCAATAGGGCATCCTCTAGTCCAGAGCTAGATCCTTCCTCAAGACAGCAAGGCACAGAATTAAAGAGGAGGCACTAAAACTCCTGATCTGGCCACCAAATGCCTGCACTTGGGTGCACACAGCTGCACACACGCGCGCACACACACACACACACACACACACCACTATGCACACACTAATTATAGTAATGATAACAATCATAATAATTATTAACCATGCACTGCTAATAGTCCAATCAGTTTCTTTTTCAAGTTTTTATCTTATGTGTATGGTGTTTTGTCTGTATGTATGTCTGAGGACCATGTGCACAGTTAGCGCCCATGGAAGCAAAATGAGGGTTCAGATCTCCTAGAACTGGAGTGACAGACAAGCTATAAGCCACCACATGGGTGCTGGAAACCTAACCTGGGTCCTCTGGAAGAACAGCTAGTATTCTTAACCACCGAGCCATCTCCCTATCCCTCCAATCAGTTTCTTAACTGTCTATTGCTGTGGGAGTCAGTTCTCTCCCTCGATCATGCGGATCTACCCAGGGACCAAGCTCAGGTAGTCAGACAGTAGGTTCCTTTACCCTCTGAGCCATCCCACTGGGCATCTATTTTCATTAATAGAATATCACAACTGTCCTGGGTAGAAGAGCAAGTTACATATACAGTACAAGGTTAAAGCATAATTTTCCCTCATAAGTTACATCATTTGGTTAAAAGATTATCCTACATTGTCATTGTGCTGCACCAAAGTTGCATCTATATTATTGCTTTTGTACAAACTATTTGAGCTGGGAACATAGCTCTGAGATACAGCATTTGCCCCATGTGTGCAAGACCCTCAGTCCAATCCCTAATGCCACAATATAAATAAAAATAAGTAAATAAATCCAAATAATTTTATCATCAATGTTGGGCTTCTTGAAAACTACAGCATTCAGGGATGGAAAGACAGCTTAGGGTTTAAAAGCACCTGTTGTTCTTTTAGAGGGCCTCAATTCGGTTCCTCGCACCCACACCAGGCAGCTACCTGTGGCTGCAGTTCGAGGGCAATGCTTCTTCCGGCCTCTGTGGACACCTGGACTCACATGCACATACCCACCCATGCACACATGACTAAAAAATAAAATAAATGTTTGTTAAAACTAAAACATTCGTGAATGTTCAGATGTTGCTCACCCATTAAAATAAATTTCCAAATTTAGTTTGTTTCCAATCACTGGGTAAAATGTATCAACCATTACAGAAATCAGTTATCGAAACAAGCTACAAGACGACTGATAAAATGAAAAACTAACACAGATCATGTAATACTTAGCACACCCCAACACAAGTAGGTGTTCGTATATGAGGAGCAGAGTTTTCCCCTCTATGCTGTGGGAGCTCCTTCAGCCTTTAAGATACCAGCTCACTGGCATGGTCTCTCATATTATAAATGCCAAGGTAAAGCTCACACTCCCTCTCTCTTCTGGCTGCTGGATTTGGTTCTTGTTCCCCATTCATACAGAGGCCTGTGAACTGTGAATCTATCCCTAAATATATAACCCTTTATTATACTCAATTCTGAGATACTGGTGTCCTTCTTCACCTCTATTTACTCTAAACCTAATGGTAACTTGACCTGGCATTGTACTTTCAATAGATAATTTTTTTTTTAAGACAGAGTCTTACTTTGTAGCTCTGGTTGGCCTGGAACTTACTATATAGAATGGACCGGACTGGCCTTGAACTCAGAGATCTGCCTGCCTCTGCCTCCCAAGCACTGGAATTAAAGGTGTGTGTCATCACCCCAGCTCAATAGATACATTTTTAAGAAAAATAAAGAGAATAAATTTAACTAACATGTAGTAATCACAGATAATTCATGGTTATATAACTTTTCTTGGGGAGGCATGATCAAATATCCATTCACTCCAGATTAAGCAATAACAGACAAAAGAAATAATTCCATCCAAATATACATAATAGTATTACTGTGTGTGTGCGTGTGTGTGTGTGCGATTAAAATACAAATACAAAGATTTAAGTATGAAATGATTTTGGCCTTAATTGAAATTATCTTCAGGAGAAATACTGAATCTCTAGAGAAAGAAATGACCCTGTCCTGATGCAATTTTGTTAATTATCCAAGAACCTTCCTGTAACTTTTATGTTTGCTGATGTGCCAGATTACCATGGTTCCTTTGCTAATTGAGGGGAATTCTCTATCCTCAGTCTTTGCTCAGGGGTTTGTCTTATCACCTATATGTCAAACTATAGTTATTACATACCCTTCAGTTGATACTGTATGATTGTGAACCTTAAGAACACACTTCTCTGATTGTGCTGTATAAAACATCCTGGTGCAACAAGCTCTTTATCATGAGTGAGGTCAAGGATTAGATTAATAATGAGTTTAAATAAAATAACAACAACAGTAATAAGAGTAATAGAGAATGGAAAATATTTTATTGTTTAAAAGGTTGTGCTGTCAAATATTCTGTCCTCATCTGCAAGTATCAGGGCTTCGCTTTCTAACAAATGTCCCCACTAATGACGATGATGGTAATCAATAATAAGGGCCAGTTAAACAGCACAAATAAGAGTCAAGAAATGGATGAGGGAACTTCCAGGCTGCCATTGTGTTTTTTCAGCCATTCGATGAACCTTTACTAATAATTTACCAAACACTGGGCACTAAACTAGGCAGTGATGAGCAAGCTAGATGTGGTTTTCCTATCGTCCTGAGTTTTTCAATTGTAAAAGAAATCGTCGCACAGAATAATAATCACAAAGTCCAAAAAGACCTATGCCAAGAGCTAATAGAAATAATAGCCAACATGGGGTGGGATGTGATACAGATTTGGAGGATAAAGAGGATTTATTCAGGCTATAATCAATAACTAAGATTACTATGATCAGAAACTAATAATGTGTGTGTGTGTGTGCGTGTGTGCGTGTGTGCGTGTGTGCGTGTGTGTGTGTGTGTGTGTGTGTGTGTGTGTGTGTGTGTTTTAGGGGCCTGTTTAAGAGAAAGGATGACATCTAGGGACATTCAGAGAGTGAGCACTAGTGCTTATGAAATGACTCAGCATAAAGGTATGTAACACTTTCTGCGGTCACGGATGGACTGGAATCTTAAGTCCCAGCTCATGGCTCCTCACATCTTCCCTTTGACATGGCAGTCATCATTATTCCAGCAGCAAGCCGCTCCACATCCTGATTCCTGGAGTGCAGATGACACAGAACAATCAGAAACCATCCCATAATGGGCAGATAATATGAGCAGGAAGTAAACCCTGGTAGTTGAAGCCCTTAAAGCTCCATAGTCTATCATTATCACAGCATGATAGTAGTGGTTGCCAAGTGTGGTCCTCAGACTCTGTCGACCCTTGTGCACCCTCAGACCTTTTGTGAGTCAGAACTACTCTCATGATGATGCTGAGACACATAGACATTAGTGGCAGAGAACTGTGACGTTAGTGACGTTTCTATGAGTGGCAGAGAACTAACTGGGGTTAAATTGTTGGCCCTTACCTGTGTCAAAACAGCAACAACTGTTGTAGGAGGCCGCTTGCTTCATTCCCGGCTGCTCAGTCCCCAAATAATCACACAGAAGCTGTATTAATTAAATCACTGTTTGGCCCATTAGCTCTAACTTCTTATTGGCTAACTCTTACATATTAATTTAACCCATCTCCATTAATCTGTGCATCACCATGAGGTCGTGGCCTAACAGCAAAATTTCAGTCTCTGGCGGAGGCTCCATGGCTTCTTCCTTACTCTGCCTCCTTTCTCCCAGCATTCAATTTAGCTTTCCCCGCCTAGCTCTGTTCCCCTTTAGCTTGCTATAGGCCCAAAGCAGTTCCTTTATTAACCAATGATATTCACAAATACAGAGGGGAAATCCCACATTAAACAACAAACTGTATATAGCACCATTGTCTTCTTCATCCTCGGCTACAGTTGCAACAATAGCATCTTTATTTCATAGGTTAAAGAGGCACAAGAAATGACCACTTTGACTAATTAAAAAAGTTATTGATTCTTTGGAAATTTTGCATCTTGTACCCCAACTCATTTTCTAGTCTCCTGGTGTCCAACTTTTACTCTAGTAGCTTACCCACCCCAAAAGAAAACTTAAAAAGAAATAATAATTTTTTTAATGAGAAATAAAAAATAAAAACAAGAATATTATTTTAAAAACAAACAAAAAATTCAATCAAACAAAAATCATTTAATTCCTCCAGCGTTCCTCCCTTCTTGCCTCTTCATTCATCTCAGCGGCACTGGGAGATGCTGCTTCTCATGCAGTGGTAGATCCCTTTGTCCAGACAGCCTTGCTTGCAAATGTTCACTGTGAAATGAGCTGTTGGCCTGGTTCAAGTCCTCCGACTTCTGGTACACAGCCAATACTGAACCCTCACCAAAACTCTTCTCAGATAGCTTGCTGTTAACTCTCTTCGTGGAGATCCGGTGGCTATGGTTCTTCAGGACCAGTCTCTTCACATCCTCCAGCAGATCACAAATGGGATAGATGCTGGAGAGTGGCAACTCAAAGCCCTGGATATGTGCATAGGTGGCAGGTGAGTTGGTCAGTCCAGCCCACTGGGACAACCACCACGCCCCCCCCCCCCAGTCAGGCTAGGGGCAGAGCCAGATCTCCCATGCCTGTAGTGAGGGGTAGAATCAGCCTCTCAAGTGTGGGAGGGGCAGCTCTCCTGTAAGGGACAGGACCAGCTCTCCCAGGTCAGAGACATTGGGGTCACTATCCCAGGGCCTGCAAGAAGATGAGGTCAGCACTCCAGTGAGGTGTGGGACCAGCTCAGTACGGCCCTCATACTTCAACACATAGTTCCATACATGGCTCACATGGGTCCCTGTGATAACACAGGCAACAGAAACCAACAAAGACCTCAGATGGGGCAGAACCTTAGATCCAGACATGGCCTCCGGCAGCAGTTTGTGCCCAGATGTCACCATGGTTCCAGAAAGCAGCACAGGCCTCCAAGATCAGCATCACCCAGCAGCAGCATGGTCACCAGACTCCGACATGGCCCAGGTGGCAGCCCAGATCCCAGACACCTGATAGGCCTTCAACGGTAACAGACTCTATGATATCAACACAGACCCTGGCTATGGCAGGGCCATGGACACAGACATGGCCCTAGGCTGCAGCTCAGGCCCAGACATCACCACTGTCCGGTGACAGCATGACCCTCAGGCACCAATATGGCCACAGGTGTTGGCCCAGACCCCAGGCATCTGCACAGCTTCGGTGGTAATAGGAGCCAAGAACATCAATGCAGACCCTGGCTACAGTAGGGCCATAGACCCAGACATGGCCCTTGCAGTAGCTTGGTCTGGATGGCACTATAGCACCAGATGGCAGTGTATGCCACTCAGATTGGCATGGCCCCAGCAGTGGCTCATCCCTTAGATCCCAGTATGGCCATAGAAGTTGGACATCCTTGTGGCCTTTGGTGGCACCACAGGCCATGGATATTAACACAGACCGTGGTTGCAGTAGGGCCACAGATCCAGACATGGTCCTCAGCATCCTGGTGTCACCACAGTCCCGATGGCAGCACAGGCCACTCAGATCAGCATCACCCTGGCTGTAGGGTGGCCAAGGTGGTGGCCCAGACTCCAGGCATTCACACAGCCTTCAGTCATAGCAGGTGCCATGGAGATCAATACAAACCCTGGCTGTGGCAGGGATATGTTAATTCTTAAAGTAAAGCTCACTGCATATCAAAGTACCCTGGTTTGTCTTGATGAGCACTACTGGGACCATTGACTGCAAGACAAATTAGCCACGTTTTCATTTAAAAATTATTTTCATATTTGAGAGGGCCCACTGACAAATGGTGATTATTTGAAATTAATTGTTTGAAATGTTTTCTTAGCAATGATAAACTACAGGTTCTTGGGGAATTTGGGAAATATTACTCCTGCCACTCTAAGACTAATAACTCCAAAAACTTAATTTTTAAAATTATAGCAGTTGTAACATAAATGGATGTTGTCTTAGCTAGGGTTTCTATTGCTGCAACAAAACACCATGAGCAAAAAATAAGTTGTGAAGTAAAGGGTTTTTTTTTTTTGGCTTACTCTTCCATATTGCTGTTCTTTATTGAAGGAAGTCAAGACAGGAACTCAAACAGGGCAGGATCCTGGAAGCAGAAGCTGATGTAGAAGCTAAGGAGGGGTGCTGCTTACTGGCTTGCTCATCATGACTTACTCAGCCTGCTTTCTTTAGAGAACCCAGGCCCACCAGCCCAAGGATGGCACCACCCAGAATGAGAAGGGCCTTCCCACATTGATCACTAAATGAAAAAACACTTTACAGCTGAATCTCATGGTGGTATTTCCTCAGTTGAGGCTCATTCCTCTCTGATGACTCTAATTTGTGTCAGCTTGACACACAAAACCAGCCAGTACAGATATAGTATGTTTGTTATAAAAAGAAGCATAGCAATATTAAAATATCTGTGAAACTCAATGAACCAATATTTTCTAAATGAGCAATGAAAAATATCACAGTTATTAGTGGGCAAAAAGCATAATAAAGTACCAGATAGAGATGAATTTTAGTTTCAGAGTCTACATTGTATTAGTCTGTTTTCTATTACTATAATAAAATACGTTATACAAGCTAATTTTATAAAGAAAAGAGCTTTGTTTCACTTATAGCTCTGGGAGGTCACAGGGGCATGACTTCTACATCATCTCAATTCAGCTCTGGCAAAGACCTCAAAGTGGGTGGTAGAGCACATGCAAGATGGAGAGGTCAAATCCCAAACAGGAATCCAGCAAGACTCATGGTTTTCTTCTTGAGCAGTTACTCCAGTATACGAACATTCCCCAGTGACTGATGCTCCACCTCCAACGTTCCTTCACCTTCCACATTCCCACACTGGAAACCAAGCCAGTATATGAATCTTTTGTTGACAGTCTGTCTCTTTTGCCTTGCTACCAACCTTATAGATACTACCACTGTGGTCTTGTGTTGGATTTCCAGCATAATTGGGGGGGGTGACACACTTCACAATCAAAACAAAACTCTCACTTGTTGAGTTTTTTTATATTAATTTATTTATTTATTAAAGATTTCTGTCTCTTCCCCGCCACCGCCTCCCATTTCCCTCCCCCTCCCCCAATTAAGTCTCCCCCCAGCCCGAAAAGCAATCAGGGTTCCCTGTCCTGTGGGAAGTCCAAGGAACCCCCACCTCCATCCAGGTCTAGTAAGTTGAGCATCCAAACTGCCTAGGCTCCCACAAAGCCAGTGCGTGCAGTAGGATCAGAAACCCATTGCCATTGTTCTTGAGTTCTCAGTAGTCCTGTTTTGATGTATCATCAAAGAAAGAGTCCACACTTACCTAATGGGCTATTAATATCCTCCTCCATTTATAGCACATGTCTGTGAGGATCTAGAGATTTCTTACATAAGCATCAAGCTCAACAACCAACCCCAACAGATTGCAGAGAGGCTATGAGAAGCTATCTGTCTCCTATCGCCAGACATGAAAAACTTTTTGCAAAACTGAGCACTACTATTCCTCAGACACCTTTTGTGTTGAAAATGTGCTTTTTCCCCCAATATTGCTTAGCATGTAATAGGTTTAACTTCTTTAAGGTATTAGCTTTAAAACATTCTTAAAATGCCTTGATTCTACTTTCCTATATTACAAATACTGATAAATTCAACATACCAATAGCTAAATAGAAGCTCTTTGGGGTCTTTAAGAATATAAATGGACCTTGTTACATATTTGATAGTCATTGCTGTACCCTGACTGTTAGTAAGAGCCTAGAGAGACTTTATATAAAGCCTAAGGAGAAACTTTGTATTGAAACTTGAACAGGAAAAGTTTGACACAAATACTTATAAACCACAAGAGAGTAAGTATAAAGATGTAAAATGAATGCCAAATATTACTCTGAAGCCAAGAAAAAGTACCCAAAGAAAGACAGGCTTCAAAGCAGGGTTCTTCCTCAAGGCTAGGATTTGGATGTCATTAGAACATGCGAGGTTGAGGCCCTCCAGATAGCAGAAGGTCCTTGAAATGCCTGATAGAGGTAAACAGAAAATCTCCCTAGAGTACACGTGCAGGGTTGAGCTGCCATTGAGAGCGCTGTAGGCTGGGAGTGTTTGGTTCTTCCTTTCTCCTGCAATGTCCCTCCTGCGCCCTCTACTGATGAAGTTTAAGTTTGCTGCAAAGGAGAAAGGCTTTATACTTCCTTCTGAAAGGGAGAGTGTACAAGTGAGAGAAACTGCACTCTGGGGGAAAAGAAAAAAGAAAAACAACTAAGCCTCTCAGCATACAGTGCACCTACTAATATTTCCAAAACTGTTCCACGGAATCACAGTTTAGTAAACTGATCTTTGTGTGACATAGAAGATTGGCTCTCAGCCTCCTGTCTCTCTTACACGCACCCATTATTACAGGATTCTAACATACACATGTTAAAAGGCACATCTGGAGAGGACCACCACATCAGGGAGGCAGTCAAGAGCCCAGAGCATGGCTCTGTGGGGGAGTTAATTCTACAGCACTCTTTGTGATAGTGCAGGAAGCAAAGGGATTGATGACTCAATGAGGGCAATTTGGCAAAATATATCAACAAGACGTCGCATTTGGCGACAATATTGTGACTATTTCCCCATTAGTCTAGATCTCTAGACATGTGGGCTTTGAAAATGCCCAAATCGCACACATCTCCTGAGCTGGTGTATCCATGGCACAGAGTCAAATCCCAAAGCTTCGAAAAAGACTGGCTGCTTTTCAGAGCTCACAGAAAGCTCCCAGGGTCTTTCTTGTCCTTCAAGTACTAGCTCAAGTACTATATAGTCTTATATTTGCCCAAGTCAGGATCAAATCTCTGCTTCCCCTGGACTCCACATCTTTTGTCTGTTTACACCTCCCCTGGAGCACTCCCCATGGCTAACTTGTTTTGTCTGCCTGGCCCTTTCCCATAGGCTGTGAGCATCTCAAAGGCAGGAAGGAAGCCTCATCCATCTCTGTGTCCTGAGAGCCATGCACAATGATTTGATGTGAACTAATCTCCCACCTGTATTTGTTGACCCAAATTAGCTAACATCAAGTGAACGCGAATCTTGTGCTTATTCCCTGCCTGCCATGGGGTGGGCCAACACACTTAGCTGGTTTTCACTGTGAGCAGCCTTCAAGGCTTTTTGAAAACAGCGGTCTTCAGGGGCAATCACCTCGAAATAGGCAAAGTGCTCAGAATTTGTGAATCTGGAATGCAGGAAGATTAGAGGCTAATTCAAAACCCTGGAAAATTATCAGGCGTTACATAGTGCATCTGTTGTGACTTGTCTAAATGCAATGTTTTTCTTATCTCCCACCCTTAGTCTTGATCGTTCATTTAATACAGTACAATCTGGTAGACTCTTAAAATAGTTAGTAACATGTAGGTTCCAGAGCTTCTTTCAAACCTCCTGGGGAAGGTTACACTGGTTAGGATCAACGGGGTTGAAAGGCAGCCACAATGGTTCTCAAGTTTCAGTCCCTTAATTCCATCTGAGTTTATTTCTCATACTTGAAGAGTCCACTGTTTGTCACAGCAGCTCTCCAGGGCTGTGATTCATTTGTCTCAGTGATGGAGATGACGCTCACATTAAGACTCTGACTTCTCAAGACAAAATTGAAGCATGTAGGGATGCTGAGTCTTTGTGTCCTTAGGCTCAGAAGTGACATTATATAAGCCATAGCACTGTAGACAAAATCAGACACAGGCACACACCTCTGCTTGCCTCAAGAAAGCTGAGAAGCATATTCCTCTGTGGTCCAAGAAGAGAAGGAAGCCAGATTGGTGAGCTCTTAATGTCCATTTAGAATGGGTCACTCAGGTTTTATCAGTTAACGATGCACAATTGATTCTCCCGTGAGCCCACTCACTTGGACAGCAGC
Organism: Microtus pennsylvanicus; assembly: GCF_037038515.1. Taxonomy (NCBI): domain Eukaryota; kingdom Metazoa; phylum Chordata; class Mammalia; order Rodentia; family Cricetidae; genus Microtus; species Microtus pennsylvanicus. The sequence continues at coordinate 52,511,017 of NC_134590.1, read as the reverse complement.
CCAGCATATGCACCTAACAGAAAGAAGCAGGCAGAAGAAACCGCTTGCTGCTCCCGCTGAACGCTCACCTGAGCAGAGGACCTACGGCAGGTCCCCCGGCATGTCCTGAGGCAGAAACCTTTTGCACAGAGCAGAGGGGAGGTGTAGACTCCCAGCCTTTCTCACCTGTGACCTTATTTTTTAATTTTATTTCATCTCTTTTTTAAAAGATTATTCGTTTTCTGTGTGTGCGCAACTGAATGGACATATGTGCACCACATGCATGCAGGTGATCATAGAGGCAAGAAGAGGGCACGCCCCCTTTACCTGGATTGGCTGCCACCAATAACTGGAGTTAAAGATGGCTGTAAGGTGCATGATGCAACTATTTGGGAACCAAACCTAGGTCTTTGGCAAGAGCAACGGTGCTGTTAACCACTGACTTTTTCTCTCCAGATCCTCATTTTTTTTCTTTTCTTTTTTTTTTCTTTAATTGGCTTACAGAGTAGAGATTTCCCTGTGGCATTTTCGTAAGTGCTTAGCTTTGGTTGACTCTCCTCCCACCCAGTCTGCTCTCCTATTTCCACACTCCCATCCCTGCTGAAACCCTTCCAGTCATGGTATTTCCCCTTCCACACTCAAGTCACATGTGTTCTGTTACCCTCCCTCATCTCCTCTAAAGGCTCTTTCTTCTCCTCTCATGGACCCCTAACCAAAAAGCAAAACAGAAGTCAACTCTGAGAGGTCTCAGTTCTCTCCCGACCTGTCAGAACACTGTTCGAGAATGGGGCTGCAGGGGGAGGATGCTGAGTGCTTGCGGGAACACTCCGAGAAGTCAAGACAAGAGTCTTGTGACCTCGGACCTTCAAACATGGAATTGTTCTTGGAATGTGTTTTCATGCTCCTACCACGTGTAGCGGAGAGGAGTGATTTTAATTCAGATTATTCATCATTGCTTGTTGTTTCAAAATCAAATGTTTAAATGTCCTCTATACACCTCTACGAAAAAAAAATTCTTCCCAAGTGTGGCTTGTCCTGTGATTGTGCACAGCTTGAACTCATAAGAACTTTTGCTCATATGACTTCTCCTAATCTTCAGAGTATAAATTGTCTGATGCTCTGTTTGCTTCTGCATAAGACTTCAGTTCGCCTCATTGGTTTAATTATCCCAGGTCCCACTGACTCTGAAGTGGTGACAAAAAGCAACTAATTTTATTTTTCTGTTTGGTTAATAATATTATAACTCGGCATCTACAACAATTCTCTTAACAATTCCATAAATCCTTAAAAGAAATCCAAATGCAAAAAAAAAAATAGCAGCTCAGGTACTCTTATATAACTATGGTGCTCCAAGTTTCACACTAAATCCTCTTTACAAATAGATGGCTTCATTTTGTAGCCTATTGAGATTATTATTACTCCAGTTTTATAGTCAAGTAAACGGAGGCTCAAAGAGATAAGTCAAATGAGGTAGCCAGTGTTATCTCAACCCTCCTCTGTCCCACTCACAGGAAACCCCACACAGTCACTTCACATCAAGTAGAACTTGCACATGCTGGCTGGCAGCTAGAGTTAGACTCTGTATTATGTGAGAAGCGTAACCAGGAAACCAGTCATCAACATGATCACAATACATGAGGACTAGTGTACAAAGGATGTGACTAGAACTGGTGGGCTTGGTCACCAGACCCAACTTCATTTCCTAGTAACTCACTGATCAAAATGCAGCCTTGTCACATGGTCCAGAAAGGCACTTCCAGCCCCTGATGAGATAAGCACTCCAAATATTCCCATAACAATTAAGGAAGTGTGTATATAAAAGAGCTATTATTTTGCTTGATAAGTTGTAGAATACTTGTTATTACTCTACTATAAAAAATAAAAACTTAAAAAAATGCTAATGAATATCAGACAGCTAATAGAACCGAGGTAAACAGGAAGATAATTCTATCCATATGGTTGAAGTGACAGACCCTTAGCTTCAGATGAATGATCATAGAACTTTACATGATCAATTGTGTACAGCTATGGAGAAAAAAACTAAACGGAGATATTCAGGAGCCAGGGTGGTGGCAGCACACACCTTTAATCCAACACTTGGGAGGTAGAGGGAAGTGAATCTCTGTGAGCTCCAGGCCAGCATGATCTACATAGTGAGTTCCAGGCCAGCATGGTCTACATAGTGAGTTCTAGGCCAGTCAGAGATACATAGTGAGACCCTATCTGTAAAACAAGAAAGAAGGAAAGAAAGAGGGAATCGGGCAAGAGGAGAGGAGATAGAGCTCTTAAAATTATGAGCAAACAGAAAGGCCAGTTATAAATGGTGCTTTCTAACGATTTTAGTTGAGAACAAACCCTCTCTCATCTTATATCTGATTTTATACATATTGTCAAGCATTACTGTACACAGCATTCATATAAGCAGTGTAGGTTCATTGTTGCTGCTGCTGCTCTGCCCAATAAACTGCTTAGTTAACAGTGCTCCAGGACTCAGCGCAATGCCTTGCAGGCAGTCTCTCGGGAAGTATTTATTGAATGAATAAATGCATAGGGAATGAGACAAAACAATTCCAAAACTGAAGCTGAACCCCTCTGAAGGGGAGATCTCCTTTCCTTTAAATATTACACTGTGGTGGTGAATGTCACATATCAGTTTGACCTAGCCAGAGAAGCCAGGCATTCGGTCAAACATTCTTCTGGGTATGTTCGCAATGGCATCTGTGGGTGAGATGCACATCCCAAATGCACAAACTAAGTAAAAGCGATGGTTCTTTCTGAAGTGCTGGGCCTCCCACAGTGCCCTGAAGAGAACCCAACAGTGGAATAATACAGGACTTGTGGCAGGCTGTGGGCTGGGACATTGTCTCTTCCAGCTGGCAGATGTGGCTGAAACATTAGCTCTGCTTAAGTTTCAATCCTGCAGCCTTGAGACTGAAACTCCCATTAGATCCTGGGCCTCCAGCTTCCCCACGGCGGGGGAAGTCTTTCAGTCTTCACAATCACGTGAGCCAATTCCTCTCTATATCCTGCTGGTTGTGTTTCACTGGAGCAGCCTGACTAGTCCCTAGCTACAAGACATATTTCCGTCAAGACAGTAACTGAGATATTTACCCATCCAATGGAGGGGGGCACTGATGGACCCAATGTTAAAATGAAGATGCAGATGATTGTTGGGGGAGGTTGCTGGCTCGTTTCCCATCTGCTCAGACTCGAAATAATCACACTAAAACCATATTAATGCAATACTGTTTGGCCAATAGCTTAAGCACATTTCTAGCTACCTCTTACATCTTAAATTAACCCATTTCTAGCATTTTATATTTTACCACAAGGCTCGTGGCCTACTGGGAAGTTCCAGCTGGCAGCTTATGTCTTTCTCCTCTGCCTCTGCATGGCATCTCACTGGCTCCCCCTTCTTTCTCCCAGTATTCGGTTTAGGTCTCCTGCCTAGTTCTACTCTGCCCTATCACAGGCCAAAGCAGCTTCTTTATTCATTAACCAACAAAAGCAATACACATACAGAAGGACTTCCCACACCAGGTGATTTAAAAAGAAGTAAAGAAAAACGAAACAAAAACTGTAGGCCACTGAGCTGGCTGGAAACTGTGACTCTAAGTTACCCAGTAAAGATCTGTAGACTAGGGACATTAATGCGTGCTGGGTTGGAGTGTGAGAAGGGCTGGGAGAGAAAACTGAGGGTCATCCCAGGGTGTCCTCCTCTTCTTGTTTTTTTTTTTCCCCCTTCTGATGCCAATTTTCAATTCTTACCCTCATTTTTGCTGAAATAAAAGACTCATACTGCAAAGGGCCATACTTCACTTCACTTGTTAGGAAGGAGTCCTTGTTGTTCAAAAGACTGAGCACAAGGACTGGTCTGTCCGGCCCTTTCCGAGGGGCACTTTCCGACTCTCGGTTCAGAACGCCTGCAGGGTCCCTGTTCACAAACAGTTTAACCCTTCAGCTGAAGGACCATGAAGCACAACAGTATCTTCTATTTAAGGAAGCTAGACTTTATTACAAATTCTCCTTCTTCACTGTAAAGTGCTACCTGCTCGGGGTTCTTTATGTAGCCGAGCTGTGCTGCCCTTGACTTGGGTGCGGAGGAGCTTCCTCAATAATGAGTGTCTGCCAGCATGCCATGTGTGCCCTGGCATCATGATCAAGGTATGTTTGAACTCAGCCCTGAGTTTGGCAAGTAGTTTTCTCATTACAGCGGAGACCTTTCATCCCCATAATGTGAAGCCAACTCAGTTGGGACTTCTGAGACAAGGGTTACAATGACCATTTCCTCCAAACAACCAACTTGAAACAAATAACAGGGAAGAAATGGCCAAGCCAATGGCATTTTTGAAGGGGAATGAAGCTATATTTTCAAGAAGCATCAGAAAATAATGGAGCTTTCAGTTCAGCTGAGATAATAAAGTATCTGATACAGATCAGCAAGTGTAGGGGCAGGACTGGACACCTAAGAAACAGAAAGACAGTCAATTGCCATATGCATCTTCCCGTATCTGATTCTCATACAATGATCAGTATTACAACATCCAATCTCATTTCTGTGTGAACGTTCTTATTGAAGCATATCCTTCACACAGACACCTTCATGAAAGCATAACTCAGTTTGCACTAAATAGACGCAACCTGATTCAAGAAATAAAAGTGTCAAAATCTGCTACTGCCTTGGCCTTGATGCCTTCAAAAAGCTAATTTTGAAAATAGTTTTTCCAGCTTTTATACTTTTGACATTGGAAGGATGGCCAACTCTCCCCTCCCCTTTACCCAGAAGTCCACTGTGAATTTTCCCAAATACCCATCTAACAAGAGCATCTCCAGCACATGTCTTCTCCAGACTCAACATTTTTTCTCCCACTTAGGAAAGGCTGTTCCCCTTCCTACACAGACAACCCGTCCATGGATGTTGCACATAGGAAGATAAGATGGACTGAGTATCAAACTGCCCTCCAGGAATATGACTTCCACTTGGAATCCACAGCTCGGGAAAATGCCCAGCCTGCTCACATTCTCTGTCTTGATAGAGAAGCTCAAAGAAAAACAAAGACAACATAATCCCTTCCCTGTGCTGATATCCTCATTTACATCCTCACCATATTAATTTTCTTTGTTTCAACTTGATTCTAAAGTCAAGGAAGGCTTCCTGCACAGGCTGAGGCATGCATTGGATGGCCTATCATGTCTAAATGGTCTAATACTATCCAGTGATAAAGTCAGTATGACACCAACACTAAGCTGTTATTTTTCAAATAACAACAGTAACATTTAATTAGAGTTTAACCTGGCAGCCTGCTTTCCCCTAATGACGTACAAGACACCACGGTTCCCTGAAACATGAAAGATCTACATCCAGAGTAAATACCACATGTCAAAGAACTGAACAGTCCTAGTGACTAATTATGCATCTCACCATCATTAATTAGATGTCATTCAAGTAGCTTGGGCAGTGGGGACAGTAGGATTTTGGTCCTTCATACATGATACCAAGTTAGATGACGTCTTCGTTAGACTATCACAACTGCTTTATAATAATGATTTGACTAAGTGAGGCCCCAAAAATTATCTCCTCAATCAGTAAAATGACTGATTATGTTTCTTGATCCCATTTCAACAAAAAAAAACATAATAGAAGAAAGCCTAGCATCATAATAGGTTCCTTGTAAACTGTACTTATAAGAATAGTAAATGTCCACAGTTTTAAAATGTCTATCTTATTTTTAATTATATCTGTGTGGTGGGTGGAAGATGATGACCTGAGTACAGGTGCTCGGAGAAGCCAGAGATGTCAGATCCCCCTGGAGCTGGAATTTTAGGCAGTTGTGAGCTGCCCAGCATGAGTACTGGGAACCAAATGTTGGTCCTTTGAAAGATCAGTCTGTGCTCTTTGCTGTTGAGTCATCTCTCTAGCCCCAAATGTTATAGTTATAAATTCAATCATCGCCATAGCCCAGGCTGCACTGGACTGTGGGGAAAATTGTCCTTCTCACTTTAGCCTTCTGAAGTCAGTCATCTATTACACGCACTCATTCACCCAAGCCACACACATCACAGGGTGCTTGCTCAGTGCTAGGCATGGCTTTCATAGATAGGGACCGCCAAAAAACTCCCTCCTGGCTGCTACAATGTACAATATAAGAGGCTCTGAGAAATTCTTCAAGGGAAAGATTGATACATACATGCAGCTAATCATACACACACATATACATGATAAATAATTACAAATAAAAAGATAACATGATACATATTTGAAGCTCAGACAATATGTAGATATAGATCAATTCACAGATGATAAATGATAGAGATTAGATAGGTAGGTAGATAGATGATAGATAGATGATAGATAGATAATAGATAGATAGATAGATAGATAGATAGATAGATAGATAGATAGATAGATAGATAGATAGATAGATGATAGATGATAGCTTTAGATAGATAGATAGATAGATAGATAGATAGATAGATAGATAGATAGATAGATAGATAGATATTAGATATATAGATAGAGATTAGAGATTAGATAGATAGATAGATAGATAGATAGATAGATAGATAGATAGATAGATAGATAGATAGATAGATAGATAGATAAAATTTTGGTATTTTCCTTGGCAGTGATACCTTGCTGTCACAGTCTTTTGTTCCCACTGTGACACAATGGTATATTAAGGAACACTCTCAATCATGGAGCAGGATCACACTGAAGATACCCTGACCAAGATTTTCTCCCTAACTACACTCTAGCCAAGATCTGAAGCCTTTCCTGACTTTATATCAAGCTTGGCCCATAAAGACTTGAAAAAAAATCACTTACATAGTTTCTAACAGCTCGAGGCTCCATCCTCAGGATTACTGACCCTTGACCATCTTCAGGTGCCTTCCAGAGGAAACTCAAAGCTTCCAGAAGAATGTCTTGTCTGTTTGAAGAGTCTCTATAGACAGTGTTCATCTCCCACACCGTATGGGAGGGAGGAGACTGATTTCATTGAGTATCACTTAGCAAACCCAGACAGGTTTCACAGAGGCCAAATCCTCCATTCCACCTTCTATAAACTGTCACTTTCCAGGCTGTCCTGATCCTCCCCTGACTCCTTCCTACTCCTCCATCCTTCCTTTAAAATGTCTAGCCAGCTCTGCACAAAGTTCGGTTTTTCCATCTATTGCGCTAGCACACGGTTGATTGGAGCTGTGCTTACCACTTCGGAGTCTGTTTTGTTGATCTTTGACAGCCCATCAAAAGTCATTCTCCACACCAAAGCACCATCCGGCAACACTTACCCAGCTTGACCCCAAAAGATTAACTTGATACAATGCTGAGGCTCTGGCAAGGTTTGAGATTAGCCTGTCCCCCAAAAGCAGTCACCAATATAGGCTTGTTACAAATTCCAGAACTCCCTTGGAGTCACACAGAGCTAGCTAAAATTCTAGCTGGTCCTTTTAAGGTCACTGTAGAATCTCTGTGGATCCAAAGGGTCATGGTACGAATTCCTAAATGTGAAGAAGGTGGGGGTTCCCCCTGATGCTTGCTCTCTAGCTCACCTCTGTCTGTGTTGCTTCTCAGCCTTGTTACTGCTCTCTGTCCCTCAAGATGCAGATATAGAAATCAGCCTTCCCTTAACTGGGGAAAGGAAGGGACCAGAGAGAGAAACCTTAGCCAGCAGGAATCAGTCATTTCTTTGAAGCACATATGATGTGTGTGCAGAGACACACACATATACCCTAAATATTTTTCCAAGCAAAGGAAACATTGTATGGCAAAAATGGACACTCCAGACAAATCATGAATGCCCTAAGTGTTATTCATTTTTGTTCCACCTCAGCAAAAGTGAGTGCTTTCTTTACTGTAATTCTCAAATTTGTGTGGACAGGTCAGCTCTTTACACCTTTAACTTCAGGGTTAAACTCCCGGTCACCAGTTCTCCAAAGGGGATCTCATGGCATGACCTACGATCACTAGCAAGTGATTACACTTTCAGACACCGAAGTCTTCCTCTGCCTAAACCATATCCACAAGGATCCCAAGAAAAATGGCCTTAAAAAGCAGCTGTGAGGTAAGGAGGTATTCCCAACCTTCACCTGGCAGTCCGCCCCATATATTCATTTCTCTCTACTGTAGTATACAATAATGCCCCCAATGTATAATTGGAGCCTAACTCCTAGAGTCTGAGTATACGATGTCATTTCACGAAATAAGATCTTACAGATACAATAAAATAGGAATAAAATGGTGAAATTACTCTGAATCAGACAGTTGGGCTTAATACAACTATAAATAAAAAGACAATAAGAGGCTGAGGAGAAGTCCCAGAAGGTGAAGCATTTGCCATACAAGCATGAGGACCTGAGTCTGAGCCCACAGCTTACGTTAAAAACATAACGGGTGTGTTGAGGCTGAAGAGATGGGTCAGTGGAAAGAGCCCTTATAGTTCTTACATAGAATCCAGATTTGAGTCCCAGGCCCCAGGCACCCACAGCTCCAGTTCTAGGATACACATGGTACACAGACATACAAAATACTAATACACATAAAATAAAATGATAAAAATGTTAATGGTGTGGTGGTGTGCATTTGTAGCCCCAGGTCTGAGATCGTGTAGGCTGGCAGACCTTAGAGCTTACTGAATATACAACCTAGACTGAATAGCAAGATGGATAGCATTTAAGGAATGGTACCCAAGGTTGACCCACCTCCCACACATATACATATGAGAGAGAGAGAGAGAGAGAGAGAGAGAGAGAGAGAGAGAGGACATGATCTAAGCCAGAATAAGGGAAGCATGACAACAGAAGCCGAGGTCAGAATAAGATAAGGGAGAGGCCTCAAGCCAAGGAAGGCAAAAGAGACACAGCCCTGCTGACATCTCCTTCATAGCTGTGAGGTAATAAATTTGTAAATCGATATCCTTCATAGAACATACTCTTTATATAATATTTAAATTTATCCATTTTCAAACTTACTATCTATTTAAACTCATCCAAAAAATGTTCATGGAATTGGGGCTTTGACAAAGTTGTTAGTGTATTTTTCTAATACACATCAAATGAACATTATTATTAAGTCTATTATCGTTACCCCCTAATGTCATGCAAACGGCAGTGTGTGTCCTGCTTTAGAAAGCTCTGGACAAAGTGTCCAGGTCCTCAGGATGGAGAACCAGAGTTCTACATAGGCTCTCCCTCTCACCTTGGCTGGACTGTATGATGTGGATTCCCATCTGTATGCTATTATATGTTTTATTAGCATTGGATAATAAAGAAGCAACTTTGGCCTATGGCTGGACAGACTATAGTTGGGTGGGAAAACTAAGCTGAATGCAGGAAGAAAGAAGGCAGAGTCAGGGAGACACCATGTAGCTGCTGAAGGAGAAAGATGTCAGAACCTTACCAGTAAGCCACAGATTTGTGACAATATACAGATAAATAGAAATGGGTTAATTAATTTAACTTAATTAATTTAAGGAATACGCCTAAGCCAATGACCAAACAGTGCTCTAATTAATATAGTTTCTGTGTGTTTATTCAGGTCTGGGCAGCCAGAAAACAAAAAAGCAGTCTCTGTCTACAAAATGGCTCCAACATGGTACAACTACATCCACACAAAATCTGAGAGAATTTCAAAAGGGATTCCAGACACAAAACAGAGTTAAGCAGGAATTCTTAGTAGAATTATTTTCTCTGGTGGGCTCTATTTTTCTAGGGGAAAGCAGAGACATAGTTCCTTTGAAAGAGGCTTCCTGACTCAGCGTTAACAGTTAAAAAGTCCTGCCATCAAACACTTAAATGGTGTTTATATACAGTTACCAGCTTGCTTCTCCACCATGAAGCTAGACTCGCAGGAAGTCAAGGTGTGGGGTGGATCCAGCCACCAAAGCCACAGCTTTAATTCTAGCCATATTGCTTAACAAATAAGACTCATGTGGCCAGAAAAAGAGAGATACACAGTAAAGACAGATTCAGATTTAAAAAAAAAAACCCTCTAAACGGTTTATAGTGTGTTTAAAAATATGTATAGGCTTGGAAGAAAAAAAGAAAAAGGTTAGAAAAAGTCCTTAAAAAAGAAATATAGTTGGGTATGGTGGCACATGCCTTTAATCCCAGCACTCTGGAGGCAGAGTGAGGCAGATTTCTGTGAGTTTGAGGTCAGCCAGGTCTACAGAGTGAGTTCCAGGACAGCCAAAGAAATGCAGAGAAACCCTGTATCAAAAAAACAAAAAATAAAATAATAATAATAAATATTTATATATAAATAATATAATATATTATATAGTTACATATAAATTATATCTATATATTGTATAATGTATAATATAATATATAACTAAATATACATAATAAAAGAAATAGAGGGTTGTTTTTTTTTTAAAAAGCCACGTAAAGATGAAAATACACAGAGTCTAGATACTGTGTTTTGGGGTTGTCTTTGAACTGTTTGACTGTTGAGAAAGGAAGAACAGCTGCTAAAAGACATTTGATTATAAATGCTGCCAGATTAATCCAATATATATATTTTGAAAATGCCTTGACTTCAAAATGTAAGTCAAAATATATACTACTTTGGAGAAGAGGTTTTGCTTTTGTTTCCAAAGGAAATGAGAGGCTGTGGGTTCATTCTGGGTTAAGAAAATAAGGTTTGCTCAAGGAAGATTCCCTGAAAATTTTCTAAGGGGAACAGATGGCCCAGATGATCCAACATTTCAGAGCACCCACCTCTGTTACAGTTTCCTCTGAGTTCTCCATCCAGAACAGCATCAAGACTTCTCGCTGAGATGATCCAGGCTCACAGTCAGGACTTTACCATAATTCTAAATTTCCTTAAATCCCCATAAGATTATCAGTGCCTCCAATTACCATGAAGTAGCCTAGAAAACTATGGCCCCATCCCCCCTCCAAAAAATGGACTATGGATGTTTGTCTTTGTTTAGATTGTTGGTTACAATTTATTATTGATATTGGTCAGGAAAAAATTAAACAAAGGAGATTAGATTCAGAGTTCTTGTTTTGAAAAGAAAAAAGGGGAAGTGCTGTGGGATAATGCTCCTATATGCTGTAAAGATTTGTCATCGTATTGTTTTAATAAAACACTGATTGGCCAGTATCCGGGCAGGTATAGGCAGGGTGATCAGACCAGGAGAATTCTGGGAAGAGGAAAGGCTCAGTCTGTAGTCAACCACCCAGAGAAAAAGGAAGCAAGATGAAAATGTTGCACTGAGCAAAGGTCCCAAGCCACTTAGCTAAACATAGATAAGAGTTATGTGTTAGTTTAAGTTGTAAGAGATAGTTAACAATAAGCCTGAGTGAATAGGCCAAACAGTTTAAAATTAATATAAGCCTCTGTGTGTTTCTTTGTGACTGAACGTTTGCGGGGCCAGGCAGGACAGAACCTTTCATTTACACCTGCACACAGACTCTCCCACTCACGGGGACTGGCCTTGAACTCGGACTCATTTTGATACTCTTGGTTCTTTGTTTCTTCCTCTGAACAGGTCAGGTAGACGTGCTGATACAAGGACTCTGCGGGACAGTCATGGCTGAGCAGAACACAGACCTGAGTCTAGTACTAAGTATATCCCTTTCATTTTCATTCTCGAGCAGGTGTGTGACCCGGGAAGCTGAGCTTGACAGCAACAGCAGTAGCAACCCCGTTTTCCCATTCTCGTGTTTCCTGTTGTGTTTTGTGTGTGTGTGTGTGTGTGTGTGTGTGTGTGTGTGTGTGTGTGTGTTGGGTTTAGTGGACATTAAAAACAGCTGCTTAGCATGTCACTCCTCTCCTCATGGACCACTGACTTATGCTCCTAAGGCACAATGATAAGTCAACAGTAACCACCAAGTGAAAGTCCAAAACACGTGTCTTAAATGATGCCTCCAGGAATTGCCAATGGTAGCATTGAATGTTCCAGGACTCAATGACTTCGTCTTTAAGTGGTGAAGATTATAATGCATTCAGAGTATTTGTCAAAAATGCCATATGCTCACCTGATGATGTAGTTCCATATAAAGAGTGTGCCTAGCATATGCAGGGGCCTGAACAGTTTCTTCAATATCACAAAAGAGGGGTGGCGTGTTAGCTCAGTTGGGAGAGTGTTTGCATCCCAGGACCAAAAAAACTGGACATGGTTGGGCACACCTGTAATCTCATCACTAGGGAGGTGGAAGGCAGGAGGATTATGCTGGAGGTCATCTTTGGCCACATAACAATTTTGAACAGAGATAGAGAGGGAAATGGGGAGAGAGGGGAAAGAGGAGGGGAGAGATTTCTGCTAAATTTCCCAGCACCAAGCCTGACACTAATTAGTCAAAGAATGTTAACTGAGCCTAAACTGAGAGCAACAGCCATTTTCTAAGTATGCAGAATGACAGAGCCTATACCAGGGATCCTGATACAAACAGCAGGGGACCAGATCTTTTTCTGGGGTTGGGGTGTGTCCTTGAGGAGTGCACTGATGTGGAGGATAGGACTGTTGTCTGTGCTGTGTTGTGGGTTTTTTTTTTTTTCAGGGATTGAACTCTATGGACTTGCAAGGGTGATGGTTTAGAACAGTGTGGTTCTCAACCTTCCTAATACAGTGACCCTTTAATACAGTTCTTTGTGTTGTGATGACCCCCCCCCAGCATAAAATTATTTTATTGCCCCTTCGTCACTGTAAATTTGCTACTGTTATGAATCATAATGTAAATATCTGATATGCAGGATATCTGATTTGCAACCCTCAATGGGCTCGCAACCCACAGGTTGGGAACTGCTGGTTTAAAGGCACTATTTTGAGATATTTAGGAAGCATTTACTGTGTTTTCAACCAATTTTCATTTCAGTGAAAGAAGTAAACATGAGGAATGTGGTAGGAGGGCACAGGGACAAGAAAAAGTCCGCAGGCACAGGGAAGGGTTTCCAGCGTGGGAGCTGACTTAGGAACTCCAGGTCTGCATAGACAGCTTGAACAGGACCTTGTTTCTCACTGCACTCCCGGACGCTAGTGTGCATCTGCTGCCAACGCCTGCCCCCTTGTGGAAATCTTTCAAACTGCATGTAGCCTTCACAATGCTTTTGAGTAAATGGTTTCAGTGATGATTCAACAAGCCCTGTGACTTACAAAAATCACTAGCCCAGGATATCACATCCAACGTCGCAGACAGCAAGGAGCGGGACCAGTTCTCCTGCTCTCACGCCCTCGATCCCGCTCACCTGCACCGACACCACCAGGGCTAGCTCTTCTACTGTTTTGCGCAGGCGAGGTGCAGGACCTTTCTGCATGGCTGTCCTTAGTGAGAGGCAGCACCAGCTCTTTTGTTCTCGTGCCCCCGCCCCTCGTGAAGCCGGCTCTGCTGCCTGTCAGGATGGCAAGGGGTAGGAAAGAGGAGGGCATATTTCCCTCACCCTTGCCACCCCATGGCATATGAGGAAGGGGGTAGGGCCTGGCACACCTGCCCCCACGCCCTCCCCGCCCCCTCCCCAGCCCCCTGCCAACAAGGTCAGCTAGTGTGCTGCCCCAGCAAGGTGCAGGATTCTCTCTCCCATATACTGCAGCTGGTGAGGGGCAGGGCCAATTCTCTCATGCTCATGGCCTGTGGCCAGCTCTCTCACCTGAGGGAGCAGTCCTGGAGAGCTCGCCTGGGTGGTGAGGTAAAGCTGAGGGACTGACCAACAGGGCTACCGCTCAGGCCCAGAACCAGAATTACGAATTAGCCTATCCCAGCATCCACCTTGTCTATGAACTGCTGGCGTGTATGAAGGGACCAGACCTGCAGTTCCAAAGCTACAGGACCTCCATGACACAGGACAACAGCAGCAAGTCCAGAAGGAGTCCCAGTGAGGGCCCAGGATCAGGGGTGTAGCTAGTGGAAGCCAGAGGCCTTGAACCAGGCCAGTGACTCATTCAATTAACAAGTAAAGATGTGGAGTTTGACTCACCGGGCCACACTATTGCTTCTATGCTGAGATTTTTGTTTGGTTTTGGTTTTTGTTTGTGGGGAGGTTGCAAGGCCAGAGGGTATGAGAGAGGGGACGAGGAGATGAGTGGGATCTCGATGCTTGATGTGAAATCCATAAACAATCAGTAAAAAGTTTTTTTTTAAAAAAAATCACTGAGCAAACACATTTCGTGATGCGGCACCTGTCTCCTGAGTGTGCTCCTCTGGCTGTATTTCCATCAGCCTGTAATCTCCCAGACAACACCGCCAGGGGTCCTTGGTAATTAAACAGATGAGGCAAACTTGGGAGTCAGACTAGAGTTCAGAACTGAACCAATTCATTCCCAAAGCTGTGAGATTTTGGGGAGGTGAACCAATCCCTCTGGTCCTGTTCCTCGCGTGTGAAATAAGCACATTAACAACATCTGCTGCCTAGAGTCGTTGCAGACTCAAGGAGAAATCTCCCCAGGAAGGTCACGGCCCCAGTGCCTACCCTGCTGGCTACTGCAGACTCTGGAACTTTCAGCTTCTGGGTTAATCATTTGTGAACCACCCCACAACCGATGAAGCTGCCTCTGCTGTCGAGACCCTGCAGTCTGAAGCTACAAGAAAACAAAAACTTGGCACACACACAATTTGACAAAGACAACGGTAGAGTTTTAAGCCAGTTCACCCTGCACCCACCTGTGGTTGTTTTTCACTCATTTGGATCTGTCCTCTTTTAGGGGGCCCGCCACGCAGCTCCCAAATAAATCACAGTGGGAGGCTTATTATTACTTATGAACGGTCAGCCTCGGCTTGGCTTGTTTCAAGCCAGCTTTTCTTAAATTATCCCATCTATCTTTGCCTCTAGGCTTTTATCTTTCTCTATTTATGAATACCTTTCTTTACTTCTTTCTCTGGGGCTTGCTGTGTAGCTGGGTGGCTGACGGCTGGTGTCTTCCTTGTTCTATCTTGCTCGCCTTTCCTTCTCTTTCTATTTATTCTCTCTGCCCGCCAGCCCCACCTATCCTTGCTCCTGCCTTGCTATTGGCCGTTTAACTCTTTATTCGACCATCAGGTGTTTTAGACCAGCAAAGAATCAGAGCTTCGTAGAGTTAAACAAATGCAGCATAAACAAAAACACATCTACCTTTACCTCCTTTAACAAAGCATAAAAAAATGTAACACACCTTAAAATAATATTCTACAACACCCATCTTTCAAAAGGAACACTAAAGATAAGGGTTTGGGGCACTGGTTTATTTGGAAAACTGGTCTGAGGGAAAAGGACTGGGGACAGGGAACCCAGGAAGAAAATTGAGGAGGCAGTAGGGAGCCGACATATTTCACTTTATGCAGTTGGGTCAGTCCTAGGCAGTTGACGAGGCTCCCCCACCCCAGTCCCTGGGTCAGCAGACAGTAGTGGGGTTGCCTCTCAATTGTTTAAACCTCTGCATGAAGTTGAAGCAGTTCAGTGCGCCCCAATCCAAAGAATCCCTTGAAGGGAAAAGTCCGGGAAGGCGGACAGAGAATGTGAGACTGTCCTAGGAGGAGTGCATTTTGTCACTCATAGGAGCATGCCAGGTGTGTGGCCGACCCTCACTGGACCTGTTCTCCCATCTGGAAAATGGGCAGTTGACAGAGCCTATCCAAAAGGGCCATTTTGAGGATGAGGTAAATGGCGTGAGGAATTAGAATGGTGCCTGATGCATGGTGGTCACCATGTATTTTTCTGTCGTTTCTGAGACCCACGAGTGAGAGTATCAGTCCCTGAATCAGCAGCTGTGGCACCTGGCCTGCCAGCCCACTTAGCCAGATCACCCATAACAGGGTGCAGAGTTTCATAAAACAGTCAAGGTCTGCTGTTCGCTCAACAGCTAACAAGAAAGATGAACGATATACAGATGAGGACAAATAATTAACTAAATAAGGATAAACCAAATGAATCCGATTTCTCCAACAAAAGACGACGGCATTGAGGATTAACTCTCACGTATAAACTTAACCTCCACAAGGACAGGACAGACTGCTCAGGAGGCAGGAACACTGTGGCTCTTCCAAAGAACTCAAGTTCAAGACCCAGAACTGACTTCAGGCTGCTCACATCTGTCTGAAACTCCAGCTCCAGGGCCTTCTGGTGCTCTTTCCTGGCCTCTGCAGGCACTGCACTCAATAGTCACTCAGACAGACAAGGAATATAAAATAATTAAAGCAGTTCTAGCTTTTTCTACCTCTGCATGCACAATATTCCACAACTATGTTATAGCCTCACCAAATCTCAGAGCACTGCTGCAGTAGCCATAACAAGACAACAGCGGTTTCAGCGATGGTGAAATCTTCAAACCCGTGTCTTCACGATGACACCATGTTTAGTGTAATTGGGATGACATCACCTGTCATGTGTACCGTACAACATTATGCTGTGAGGACTTTCTCATACCACTAAGAATTATTTCAAACTGAGATTCTTAATAGCACCGTCATGTTTATTATCAGCACTAGGTCCTCAGGGCTATTTCCAAGATTCCAGTCATTTATAACACAGAAATGACATTTGTTACCACTTTCCGACCTGATGTCTGGCTCTTACCTAGCATTTCGTGGGATTTTTAGCTCAGGTGATGTGAAGTTTTTAGAGTACTGATAGGAACCACTGAATTACTTCCCAAAGAAGCTCTGTTAAAACGCCTTTCGATACACACACTAAAATAGAAATCGCCCTACTCAGACATCTCCCACTACTACTGCCTCCTTGTTTCAGGGCATAGCTCTGAGGTGACTAATGAGATGGAACATTCTAGATTCACAGCCCATATTACTTATCCATGGATAAAAATAATTTGGAAAAAGTAGTGTAAAATTCTTCCAGAAATAAACAATACATCCATAAACCTGAGGAAATTAAAGCATAGAATCTGGTTTCTTGAGAAACTTAGGAAAGGGACTTGTTTAACTCAAGAGTGTCTTAGGTCCCACAGATGATTTCTTAATGCTAAAAATATTGTAGAAAATCATCAGGTTTCTACCCACAACCCTCTTCCCAGAAATGAATCCAGAGCCCCCCAGACAGGGGATATTAACATTCTCGTTTCACTGACCAGCCTGAACACATGCCAGCAGAATTTAATATAAGTGAGTCATATGAGTAATGGAAAAATACAGAATCCAAATGAGATGAGATACCACATTTAGCCATGGCCAGAAGCCCCCACCACCTCAGGCTGAGAGTTAGAAGGAAGAGTAGACACCGCACAAAGTTGCTCCAGAAGGAGGGGCTGGCCAGTAGGAGCTGGGGCTGGAGATGTCACCACAGCAGGAGGCACTGCCAGTGAGCAGGGTGCAGGGCACAGGGCACTTCGTCTCCACCCCTCTCCCTCCACTCTTCCACCAGGGCTCCCACCCCAGCGTCCTGACGATTAGACAACGAAAAGTAACATAATTTACAATGGGCAAAGGAGAAAAACAGACATTTCACCAAGAAATATATCCGATGGCCACCAAGCATATGAAAAGATAATATCATCAGCGAGGGAAATACAAATCAAAACTGCAGTCAGAGAACTATGATATCCACTAGGATGATAATAACCAAAATGACAATGACATGTTAAGTCTGGTGTGTAGCACAACAGAAGTAAGTGCAAGATCTAAGTCCCAGCACGCTGACTTCTTCAGACTCCCGGTTTCTCTCTCCCACTGCTGTGGGTGAATTAGACTCAAGCTGAACGCTGCAAGACAAAGGTCTCGATTGCCCACCACAGGCTCCCTCCTAGCCTTCTACAGCCACGCCATGCAGCTCTGACCATTCCCAGAAGCTGTGAACCAGCCCGGCTTCCAGAGACACGCAGGCCAACCTCCCAGCCAGCAAAACCCATTTTGAGAACAACCAGGCTGAAAATGAGTACCTAGCGGCCACAGTCAAGACAGGCTGAGAGAACCTGAAAGCCAAAATTCAAAGTACATCTATCGGCCCAGCTCCTCTTAACTTTAGCAGTAGAGCCTACCTGTGAGAACAAAGCAGGGCCCAAACCTGATAGAGCCTTCTAGATTACATTCAAGGACTAAATGCACAAGACTCCACCCACCAAGAGTTCACAGTGTCTGGGCAACAATTGTTCTCCACCAATACTAAGGCTCATTTTCTTATACCTGCTACCCTACTGAAGCATGCCAGTGGCCACTAGCTGGTTCAGCCTTCATTTCTCTTCTTGGCAGCTTTTAACATCCCCATTCACCTCTCCTTGACACATGCTCTTCAACCCCAGCACACTGCATCCTTAGTTCTCCTGCCTCCCTGCCTGCTCCCCATCAGTGCCTGCTGTTCTCTAGATATGGACAGTGACCTCTGTTGATGTGCTGAAGCTTTAACCCCTCATTGATGACGTGGGTCCTTGAGTCTCCGGAAACGTGAGCAACATGAACCTTTTTGTTTGTGGTTACCAGCCTCCAGTATCTCCAGCGCAGTGTCTCAGGATGGACTGATGTTGTTTATATTACTCTCTCTGTGTTTAAGTTCACTTTTATGTGTACGGGTGTTTTGCCATCATGTATGTCTGTGCATCACATGTACCTGGTACCCACAGAAGGCACCAGATCCCCTAGAACTGGAGTTACGGGTAGATGGGAGGCACCATGGGAGTGCTGGGAATCAATCCCAGAGCCTCCGAAAAGAGCAGCCAGTACTCTTCACCAATGAGCCATCTCTCCAGCCCCTCTATACTTTAGCCAACTCAAGCCTTGGTCTTCTCTGCCCAGCTCTAGTGCCAGTTACCAGCTTGTTTCCTTGCGGCTGTCGTCACCTTTATCGCCTGCACTGGCTGAAGACAGACGTACAAGGACTTCGAGATGAGTGTTTACGGCACGGGTTACAACAGCCTAAAGGAGGAGCCCAAGAGTGTACACTTGTCAACAGGATGAACAAAATCAAAATGTCTTTTGGTACAAGGGAGTAGCATTCCTCCATCACCAGGAAACATGTACCTATACACAGTCTGCAAGGGAGACTGTGAAGACCATGCCATGTGTGAGCCGGACCTAAGATGTCAGATGTTAATGAAATACCAGAAGAGGAAAATCCACTGAAATAGAAGGAAGATGAGTGGGGACCAGGAGCCAGAGGGAGGGAGGCACTGAGACCTGCTTAAGAGCCCTGGATTTGACTTTGCCAATGAAAATACTTTGGGCCGGGCGGTGGCGGCACACACCTTTAATCCCAGCACTCTGGAGGTAGAGGCAGGTGGATCTCTGTGAGTTCAAGACCAACCCGGTGTACAGAGCGAGTCCCAGGACAGCCAAGGCTACACAGAGAAAGCCTGTCCCGGGGGCAGGGAGGACCTCTGGAATTAGAGGCGAGGTGATGGCTGTATGCCAGAGTTGTATCTTACAAGATGAAACTCTTGCCTTAAATTGGCTAGTGGTATATCATTTCATGAAAAGAGAAAGCAAACTAAAGGTCTTTATAGTAGGTGACTCTCTGTTGAGGGGATTCTGGCCTTATGCAAGTCCTAGCAGCAACGACAATGCTACTTATCTCTCTGGGCCTCAGTTTCCCCATAGTAGGTGACTCTGTGTTAAGGGGATTCTGGCCTTATGCAAGTCCTAGCAGCAACGACAATGCTACTTATCTCTCTGGGCCTCAGTTTCCCCATCTATAATCCAGACTGGATTATATCACAACTCCTTCACCACAACAGTCTGAATCAGTCACATGGAGAGTTGCTCTGACCTCACAGAGCCATCCCCCCAAGTCATGCGCATATGGCAGGCTGGGGCCTGCTGCCTTGTGGAAAACACTTGTCTCAGATCGACTCTCCCAGAAGAAAATCCACCAGGAGAAAAGACCCCCATATCTCACGGTTCCACTCTCCTAGGACCACTGTGTATAAATCAGGACTTGAGCCATAAAGACAACACAAGACATGAAGTGTGTTTATTAGGAAATACACACTAAACACGCACAAATGGTTCTTC
The DNA here is from genome assembly GCF_037038515.1 of Microtus pennsylvanicus. Lineage (NCBI taxonomy): Eukaryota > Metazoa > Chordata > Mammalia > Rodentia > Cricetidae > Microtus > Microtus pennsylvanicus. The sequence continues at coordinate 52,491,169 of NC_134590.1, read as the reverse complement.
TGCATACCTAGCTTAGGCTGGGACACAAAAGGACATCATGACGGAGTCTATTGGGTTTGCTTACATCACAAAAGAATTTTCAAGGCAGTTCAGTTTCAGGCCACAAAAATCAGATCTATGGCACCAACATGGAATTCAAAAACAGGCATGACTTCAAAGTGCCCCAAATGCCAACAAACGAGAGGACTATCAAGGGTCGCCAGTGCCATCAGGATGCTGTGACTCAGGCTGCGCACACACCTCCCGAGGCCTCAGCACTGGAACTGCTACTTACAGTCCTCTGCTCATTTCTCATAACCATGCCGTCCAAGACAGCAAAGGAACGCTATGTAGGAGACAAACAGGACCAAATACAGAAAACGTGGGGCCAGATGCGGCCACACCCAGGTTAGTGATGTTTCGGGAGGGCCTCCCAGGCACTGAGATGAGGCTTAAAAGTAGGCTGGGGTAAGCTCTGTCTTCCCTTCTGTGGTTACCACCTGGATTAGGCTTCCTGAGTTCGGCCGCTTATTCCCAGTGATCCAGTCATGGAACGTTCTAGAATAAGAAGAGATAGTTTACATTCTTAGAGAAAAACTCTGGGTACATGCTAATATTCATCTGGTGGCCTTGGATGTAAAAGGGTTTCTGTGGGGAGCTACGAGAAGGCCACTGTACATAAGATATATAAACTGTGACTGACAAGGAATTAATGTAATCTTTGCTTTTGTTTTTGTCCTTTTCTACATGGTGAAAATGCTCCACAATACAGTAGTATGGTTTTAACTAATAAACAGATTTTAGGTGATTAACTATAAGAGAAAGATAAATGTACCATACAGGCATCCCTGAGTAACTATGGAGGTCGAGTTTCCCAGACTGCCAAGGACCCCAACATCCCAAGGAAGTCACTCAGGCCTCCTTTAAGTAAGGACCATGCTATCTGCATATAACCACACATTCTCCCATGTACTCCCACATCACCCCAGACGAATGACAGTAACTCACACCACACACATACTACATAATAAAACAGCTGTTAAACTGTGCTGTCTTTAGGAAATAACAAGGAGCAGTCTCCACCGACTTAGGACAGAAGCATCTCTTCCAGTGTTTTTATGTGAGGCTGGTTGAACTAGCACATGAGAACCCACAGATAAAGAAAGCCAGCTTCTGCTTTATTCCTTCTCAAGTTTAAAAGGATGAAAACTCATTCTTTAATTTCAGCAAACACATGTGGGGTAGCCAAGACGAGATATAAAAAGCGGGCTACTATCGTAAAATATATTGAGACTTAAAACATCTAGCTGTCTGTGGAGATGGGCAACTAAGCCTACCTGGAACAAAGGAAGACCCTGGTTATGAAGTTTAACAACCAGGGAGAAGCTGGATGGTGGTGGCGCATGCCTTTAATCCCAGCACTCAGGAGGCAGAGGCAGGTGGGTCTCTGTGAGTCTGAGGCCAACCTGATCTACAACAGCGAGTTCCAGGACAGGCTCCAAAGAGAAACCCTGTCTCGGGTTGGGGAGGAGGAGAAGAAGGTGCAAAATTTTGTAGAGAAACAGCAACACGCAGGTAATGGTGTCTAACAATGAAGCATTTACAGTTGAGTACCCTTGAGTACCATCCACCCAAGGATCCGCAGCCAGGATCTCAGACTTCTAACTGGAAAGCACTCAACTCTTAGGATGCTCTGTGGTCCCAATGTGCAACCCTGCAGACCAGATTTGACAGTCATCTGCCAGATTCTCAGGCTCCTTATCTGGCTATTATACAAGCCAACCAAGTATACAGTGGTCTCAACAAAGTATACAAGGGTCTCAAAACAATTGCTAAAACACATTGAAATGCTGCCACTGATCAAGGTCGCATCCCTGGGCTAGATGAGCTGGGTACCTTTGAGAGAGACAAAGGGGTCTCTGTGTTCATCACACATGTCTTTCCTGTCTTTGGCCTCTCTAGCAGTGTGGAGTGGATGACAGACAGGGCATGCTACCACAGAGGGTAAAGAAGGTAGTGTGCTCGCAAGCATCTTAAACAAACTTCACTCTAACTTGTCAACTGAGCTTCAAGTGGGTAAAGTGACTGCTAAAGCAAAGGGTGCCTGATGGCCCCTGTCGGCTGACTTGTGGCTGGGTGTGAATTCAGACCCAGGAGCCTCAGTGCTGGGTCCAGAGTCTAGATTCTAGGTTAGTACGTCACTCACGCATTATGGGCACATTGGCCTTTAAAGAGAAATGTAAAAGCAATCACAAACCAAAGCATGGTGTCTTCTGCAACCTCCTTTCTCAATCAAGTATTAAAGCATGACCCCCAGGTCACCATGTGGTTAGCAGGCCCACAGGCCCACAGCCACACTGCCTAAGTAAGAACCTAGGTTTGCTACTCTTTGGGCAGACTGACTACAGCCCCAACTCTTAAATAATGAAAATAATTTCCTATGAGCATTAAATAAGGTAAAAGGATTGTGAGCTAGGGAGATGACTCATTCAGTAAAGTGCTTGTCACAAAAGCATGAGGATCTAATTTAGGTCTCCAGAACTTGCATAGAAAAATATTTCTGCACATCCTATAACCCCAGCGCTGGGGAGGCAGAGGCGAGAAGCTCTCTGGCGTTCACGTGCCAGCCAGTGGAGTGGAAACTGAGTTTCTAATTCAATGAGAGGTTGTCTCATAAAAAGAGGCGAAGAGGATAGAGATACAGCTGTCTCGGGGGCTAAGAATGCATACTGCTTTTGTAGAGGACCTGAGTTCAGTTCCCAGCATGCTATCAGGCAGTTCCCAACACTCTGTAATTCAGCTCCAGGGACCTCAAGCCTCGGGCCTCTTCCAACACCTGCACTCATGGGCACACACCCATCAGACACAAATACACAAATAACTAAAAATAAAACACATCTTTAAGAAGAAACGTGAAAAATGACTGATGGAAACACCTAATGTCAATCCCCTGACTTCCAACGCACACACGCGCGCGCGCGCGCGCGCACACACACACACACACACGTAATTATTTAGAATACCTATTTAATAGCACATAACTAGAACTATGTAGGTACTTATTTCAAACATAAATACAAGTTTTCTCCACTTAATTTAAATGAGTTCTAACATCAGGTCAGAAACAAACACCAACTGCAGCCGTCAGAGCAGCTATGGCATTGGCACTCTGGGGAAAGCCATCTCCTGTAGGGACTATGACCCAGCCATCCCATGCCAAGGCAGCACCTGGCCACAGTAGGCATCCAGTGAGTCCAGACTTACTAAATAGAAGGCTTTGGGAACTGAGTAAAGCATCACCAAACAGTAAAACCAACTCCCTCTCCAGTGAGCTTCCAAGCTGTCTCTAGATGACTAGGGAGTGTCACTTCCTGGTCAGTGACTGTTGACTAGGACCTTAAAAATGAAAACCAAACATCTGGGGCTCAGCACTGGTTGAGACATAGGACTGAGACTTCCTCCCTGTCTTCCTGTCACAGAGTTATTCCTGGATACATTGCTGATTTATAACCCAGAGATGGGGATTACTGAATATTTGCTATGGGTCAGACACACTGCCAAGCACTTAACACACTCTACCATGGTTCGTTCTCTACACCGTCATCATGGACCTCATCACACACAGGCAAGCTCTGTGTCCGAGGGCAGTTTACAATCGTGCTTACTTTGGTCAGACAGGGAGAGGAAAAGACATCCAGATTCATGTCAGGGCTATTCATCCCTCCACACAATTGCTGCTCTCCAAATTCAAGTGCATCAGGACCTCAGAACCCCAGAACCTCACCCAGGATCACCGAGAGTCCCCAAAGGGCAGGGGACAGAGCCTAGAGGCTGCTTAGTCACTGCCTCTCCTGTGATACTCACTCAACCAGGAACTCTAAGGGTGTCCAGGAGCTGAAGTCTGCCTCGGGCATTGATTTCCTGTTCATCGGCGTATCCAGGGTAACCCTGCAATGTAGAGATAAGTGTGTCATTTGTGCATCGCCTCTGTAATAACAGGCGTCTGGTCCTTGGCCATGAAAAGACAAACACAGCAGCACCACTGGGAGCCTCTGGCACTGAGCACGACATTTACATGGAGAGATCAGACAGGATAATCCGAGAGCAGCAAGCTGTCCACATTAACAAAAATCACAGCTGAGGGAAATCCAATAAGGCTCTTTGTGGCTCACACTAGAGCAGGCAAGAACAAAACAGGGAGAGCCACACTTTATCTTTACTTCAAACACAGCCTTTGTCGAAGGCAAGGGCTTTATTGAGTTCTCGTGGACACTCTGAAATGCGGCAGACTCATTTCTAAGCATTTATGTGAAATAACAGTCCTCAAAATATCAAAATTGCAAAGCATTATTTTTAAGTATATGGCTGCCTTCCAGGAAACTTAGGATTTTCAGGGAGAGAATATGAATTGGCACAAAACATTTGGGCCCGAGACATCAGTCAGAACAGCTGGGAGGCAGCTCAGTCATAAAACCTCACCAGTGAAGGACTGGAAAGCTAACTAGTCCCTGAGCTGCCCCAGGGTCCTTTACAGACTGGAAGCAAGAGGCACTGAGAAAGAACACACCAAGCCCAAGGCAGCAACCTCTGCCTCTGCCTGAAACAGCTGACTAGGGATTCATTTCCTGGTCAGCTAGAAATGTTCCCATAGAACATTTCTATGATCTCCTACCTATTCTCCCCCACACTGTTCCCATACCTGGCTACACACACACACACACACACACACACACACACACACACACACACACACACACAACTTTATAACAATGTGAAAACAGAAAGAACTGTATAAAGTAAAATAAAGTATGTGGACACTTTAAAAGTAGGAGTAGGGAAGAAAACACAAAAGAGGCAAAAAGGTAGATGCATCCCTCAAGACAGATCATCAAAACCCTGAAATACTGCCCGAGCTGAATGTACCTCTCAGCCCAGATCCCTAGGTTGAAGCCTAGCCTGCAGTATAACAGGAGTAGGGCCTTTATGAGATAATTAGGTTGGGGGTGGCTCCATAGATGGATTGGGACACTTACAGAAGGCGGGCTAAGGAAGCCCATCTGTCTTTCTACCATAGGACAGCAGGTACCACCTACAGCAGCAGTTCTCAACCTGTGGATCGCAACCCCTTTAGGGGAGTCAAACAACCCTTTCACGGGGGTCATCTAAAACTGATCAGATACTGATCTCAAACACAGATACTGACATTATGATTTATAACAGTAACAAAATTATCGTTATGAAGTAGCAACAAAAAATTTATGGAGGGGGTCACCACAGCATGAGGAACTGTATTAAAGGGCCGAAGCATTAGGAAGGTTGAGAAGCACTGCTCTATGGAAACAAGCTCTCACCAGGCACCAACCCTGCTGCCATCCTCAACTTGGACTTTCTAATCCATACAACCATGATCAGTACAATTCTGTGGCTTATAAAATACCTAGTTTAGGGTACTGTGAACAGTAGCAAGTATACATAAGACAGGAGCTTACGCGCCTTTGGGGACACACACTCAAAGCCACAATAGAAAGGGACCCTCAAAATGTCAACACTAGGCGGCAGACAAGGTGTAAGCAGTGGAAACTCCTAAGCACCTACGGGAGCACAGCAATGGCAGCAGCCCCGGGTGGCATGCCACTGTTCTTCCCAGCAAGGCTCTGGCAGAGCTGATGGACGGCGCCCTTGGCCATGCCGTAGCCGATCATCCCTGGGAAAGTGAAGAAAACAGTTGGTTACACAGACATTAGGTGCAATATCCTCAGCTCTCCGTTCCCTTAAGACTTTAGCCACATATTGGGTATCCTCCTGCAAGCAGGGCACCCTCACTTGTCCTACCAAAATAGCAGCAACCAGAGAAAGGTGATGGGACAAGTGGGCAAGTTGTGGCATCTGGGCAGTTCCCAAGAATGCAGGTTTTTAAAGGGCACTGTGGCCAGGAGCCATTCCACTTCCTGAGGTGGCATGGAGGTTTACAAAAGTCCTAGACTGGGCACTTCAGAAGTGGGGCTCTCATGCTTGTTTCCTATGACTGTAATGGTCAGATTCTCTAGCCTGATTGTTCATGTGCACACCTCAACCAGTCAAGGCTGCACCAGGACCAACCAGGAAGAGCCCAGAAGGCCACAGAGGTCAGGTGGTGGGAGGGACTGCTGAGCTGACCATGGCACGGCTTTGCACAGGACCAGGCTGACAAAGCCACTTGCCCAGGAGCATAAAGGAAGGTGTTTTCCCATCTTACCCCCACTCGTGGCATCTTCACTAGTGCACAGTTATCCCCACCGTGGAGCAGGAGTCTACTATCCATTGGGGACGGCATCCTCTTCCCTCCAGCATACACAGCAGCAGACTGTGCGTTCTGACAGGGCTGCCTGCTACAGCCTGACCTTGACATTATTTCTCTATGCTTTTCATGCCCATCCTATGAAGGCTGTCATTGCTTCCACACACCAAACCCCCATTTAGCCCTCATATGTCATGGAGCCTCCTCTGACCACGAATCCCCAGATTCAGTGCTAAGCATGTGAAAATACAAGGCAGCTCCCTGACTCCAAGGGCAAAACCCAGGATCCAAGTTGAGGGTCAGGGCTAAGGACACACAGTGAGTCCTCAGCACTGTGACTCAGGGAGAATCAGCAGCCCTCTAGCCACCGGCCCTCACTACACATGAGTACAGGTAGCCCCGGAGCTCCGAGGCATCAGTCCCCCTGGAGCTGGGTTACAGGTGGTTATGAGCTGCCTGATGTGAGTGCTGGGAACCCAACTCAGTTCCTCTGCAAGAGCATCACGTGCTCTTAACCGCTGAACCATCTCTCCAGCCTCTGATTGTTTTCTGAGACAGGTTCTCATTATATAGCCCTGGCTGGACAAGAACCAGCTATGTAGACTAGGCTGGGCCTCAAACTTGCAGCAATCCTACCTCTGCCTACGGGTTACCGGCATGAGCTACCACACTCAGCCTCAGAAAGTAGTATCTAATACATTTTTAAATTATATTTATTTATTTATGTATTTACTTTGTATGTGTGTATGTATGTGGGACTGGGCATGTGTACACATACCATAGCACACGTATGGAAATCAGAGGACAGCTTGTGGAAGTTGTTTCACTCCTTCCACCACGTGAGTCCCAGGGATCGAATTCTGGTCATCAGGCTTGGTGGCAAATGCCTTTACCCACAAAGTCCATCTCCCCAGCTCTCAACACATCTTTTATTCTTATGAATGTGACGGTCATGGTGGCACACACTTGCCATCCTAGCAACTGGAGTATGAATTCAAGTTCATTCCAGGCTACAGGATGAACCTCTCTCCAAAAAAAAATGCTTCTAATATAAAACCATATGAATTCAAACAGAAGTGTGGTATGGATGCACATAAGAACACATATAGAATGCTTCCAAAAGGCTTCCCAAGGTCTGTGGCCAACTACCTTCAGATTGCCATAGGGATCAGGCACTTAAGCAGTCTCCCCATTAAATGTATGTCTTAAAGTGCCATGTGAGTGTTTCCTACATGCACTGGTTAGAACACGCTAATATAAAAATACGTGAATACAAATAATACACAGCCATCCCATTTTCTCCCATAAGTTCTGCTCAACAGCTCTGAACCCTTGGTCACATTAGCTCCTCCACAGAATGTTTCCAGGGACAGAATCTTCTCAACTCTCTCATCTTCTGCCCTTGAGTTGTCCAGGACATTTGCTTAGACAGTAATTTACCAAGAAGTAATGATATGGGATTTCTTTCTGTACACTGTGAATATGTATGGCTCTCATTGGTTGATAAATAAAGCTGCTTTGGCCTATGGCAAGGCAGAATATAGCTAGGCAGGAATTTCAAACAGAGATATCGGAAGAGTAAGATACCAGAGCATTACCGGTAAGCCATGGGACACATGGCAACATACAGATTATTAAAAATGGGTCAGTTTACATGTAGAGCTAGCCAGTAATAAGCCTGAGCCAAGGGCCAAACAATTATAGTTAATATTAAGCCTCTAAATTATTATTTTCTAAGTGGCTGCAGGGAGCAGAGGGTGAGAGAGAAACCAACCCAACGGGACCGGGTGAGACAGAGACAAGACTTCCAGTGACTGTAATGTGCATAAGACGCTGCACACATTCAGGGCGTCTCATCTGAGCACATCCTGGCATGAGCACATGGGCTGGCTGCCTTAAGCTCCCTCTCCCCTGAGAATGAAGTCTGATGCTGTTGTCATGGAAGTGCAATAGCAGAAGAGGCGACCTAAGTCCAGGGAGGTGGGATTCACAGCTCAGCCCAGCAACCAATCCCTGACCAGCTTCAGCAACAACTGATTGCCAAAGCGGGTCAAGGTCTCAAGAAGTTACTTAGAGGAGTATTTCGCCACCCTCAGCATAAGCAAATGGTGGTTTAAAAATACAACTCAGCAAAGTACAGGGCGCTGTCTACCTTTTCATCCCAACACTGTGAGGGCCAAAAAGCTTTAGGAGGAAAGAAATGAGCAACGAGCAACCCATGGCTTACTTCAACAGAACAACACAGATACGAGATCATTCACAAAATATTAAAAGAGAACATACAACTATGCTGGACACGTTCTTCCAAATTATAATGTGATCATACCATCCCTCAAGGGAGGCTTCCAACCACAGCCCAGCATGGCTGCAGAGCAGGACCATTAAGATGAACCATCACATGGAACCACCTGTACTTGTAAAACCAAAGAAAACGGGAGCCTGCTTTGTCCTTTAAAAAATTAGTCTTTCAGTCCTGGGGTTTTGTTTTTGAAATGTCAACCTATTACTCATTTCTCTGTTTACTCTCTAGTACCTCTGCCCTATGTCACCTTTAATAAAAAGCAGCTTTCAACCAGACAGACATCTAACATTTACACAGTTTTAATTATTGCAACAGCCGCAGACCTGCTAGATCTATGCTCTGTGAAATGCGATGAGCAGCAAGAAATTACTAATTAACAAGAGCCTCATGGCTCAATGAGTTTCATTAAAACTGGAAAGTACCCCAAGATCTCTACCACTTCCATTCGAAGAAGTGTACCTCTAAAACCAGGTATTACAGCTGAGACTTAGTGATCACCCCACTGTGCCCCTTACTTAAGTCCCTTTATCCTTGGCCCTAAATGAATGTATGACTTGATATGCACTCTGCTTCCCAAATTTGTAGGCTGTCCTAATCCCTCTATAATTCAGAAAGTTACTATATTTAGATATTTAAAGTGGCAATTAAGTTAAAATGAGATCGTTAGGGTACAACCCTAATCTAGACGGGCCAAGGTGCTTCTACGAGGTAGATGATCATCCTTCTGTGTGTCTTGGTCCTAAGTTCTACCCCATAGAAGCATCTTGGCCCATCTAGATTGGGGTTGCACCCTAACAATCTCATTTTAACTAAATTACCACTTTAAAGATCGTGTAAGAAAGCAGCCATCCACAAGTCAGAGAGAAAGGCCTCAAAACCAACCCTTCCAACATCCTGGTCTTAGACACCTTGCCTCTGGGATGGTAAGGAAACATGTGTCTGTCCATTGAGCAAGCCAAGGCATGGGAGCCCCAGCAAAAGAATACAGGGAATAAGAAATGCAAAAGAAGGGTCTTCGTGATGGAATGGAAGCAACTCACAATTTAGAAATTGTGTCAGGGGTTTAGTTCAAAGTATATTCATTACATATTCACCAAATAAATCTGGACAATTTATTTAACTCTCTAAATCTTGTTTTTTCTAACCAATGAATTGGAAAGGTAACAATGATGCCTACACCATGATTCAACAAAAATAATGGTGAAGTGTTAAGACTATATAACAATATTTGATACTAATGTGAATATAGTAAGACCTACTATGTGCCAGGCACCATCTATGTGTTAATAACACTGCAGTTGCTCTTAAGTTAGGTAATACTGTCACTGTTTTACAATTAAAGGAACTGTGGCAAACATTAAAATTCACCTTCCAAAACACTTCCCTGGGACCCACGGTTACAATGTAATGATAAGATGGGAGTGTTAACTAATACACATCTAGTTTGCTGTTTAATCTCTCTATTGGTCACTGATCATAAACCAGGCAGGGGTGCCAGATTACAGAACCATGAACCGGGGCAAATGCAAATGAGAAGATTAAGACTGCTCCCTATAAGACGACTCTGGCATAAAAGGAATTACACCTACCCAATAAGAAAGCTCCTAAGGGCACAAAGCAAACTGCACCTCCTCAATCCAAATGTACCCAGTAGCCCCAGCAGGAGAAGCGTTTACACGGCACAAAAATGAGGGCTTACCAGGAGTGCCATCCAAGGCAGCTTTGGCCCCAGCCAGGGTCAAGAGGCCTCCTTCCTTCAGGTGCTTTGTGGCCAAGTGGCTGGAGATGGTGGACGTCCACATACTTTGCTTCCACATCAAGTCACAGTTTTTAAAGAGTGCTGGGAAAAGGGCAAAAAAAAAAAAATGTGAACTCATCACTCCCAGAGAATAACCCAGAAGACAAGCTCAAATCACACTGCCCTGCACCACAAGAAGCCCGCCAGGCCCTGCTGGTCTACCACAGAAATCTAATAAAGACAGCACAGGGCTCAGTGGTCAGAGGCACAGGGTTAAGCACAGGTCATGCTGTCCCCTGGGTCTCAGCTGCCTCACCTGCTAACTGCCAAAATTTCAGCCAGTAAATTTTAGCAAATAAACCTAGGGTCAACAGACTCACCAGACTATCAGGGCTTCAAAAATGGCTTTACTTTATGAAGGCTGTTAGGCTTATAAGAGGAACTTCTATCCCTATTCTGGCTTCTACCCCTGGCTTAAAAAAAAAAATCCATGAAATGATCACCCTACGGCTATAAAGAGGGTTTTAACAGAGTTACATTTTCATGGATAAAGTTAATGCGAGCCTTTAAAAGTCTGTAAAAGAGCTGAAACATCAACCATTTCACAGCTGTGTTGGCCCTCTAGCCATTCCAAAGACTCAAAAGGAACAGGTGGTCACACATGTCACACTGTCAGGCTCCCCCCACCACCCCAGCTCTCAGGTTTTCTTCACCTCCCACCTTTGTCCATGGGATGCTGCTGAGAGAAAACCCTCACCAGACAGCAGACTTCGGCTGTGTTTTCCCAGCCTACGGAACTGTGAGCGGTCAATTCCCACCAATTACCCACTTCCATCACCACAAATCAAATGAAGGAACAGAGCTATGGCAAGGATCCCGAGGGACCAACAGAAAACCAGCTGGCCTGGTGCCCCATCTAGACCAGAGCTGTGTCAGCTAGACAAAGAGCAGAGCAGAAGCAATAATTAACTCGGAAAAAGACTCACACTTGGATTTGGCATTGCCCCCAGCCCATCCTCCAGCCACACAGAGAATCGCGTCCACCTTCTGATCACCTAGGAGCTTTCCAACCTCAGCAGTGACCTTAAACAAAAGAGGCAAAGGTGAGCTGAAACAGGCCGTGTTTTCTCTTTCCCTTCTTCTCCAGCCAGTTTATAGTACCTTCAACCAGTACCTAACCTAGCAACTGGCTGGGGAAATTAGATGGAAGACGTTTCATGTATTTTGGATAGTGAAGCCAACAACTTTTCAATATGCATTTCATAAGGTTGAACCTCTACATGAACAATTCTAAAAGACATAGGTACTTCCTGAAATCCAAATATAAAAAAGTGGGGGGAAGAGATTTAAGAAAATAGCTGGAGCCTTGTGATAGGCAGGTGAAGCTCTGGTGTGCTCCCTTACAAATTTTCTTCAGGAACCATGGACTCGTGATCTGAGAAGGTTCTATTCCACTCGTCCTATCCCACCCCCAACAAAAATACCCCCCCTTTTTTGGTTCTTTTTGAGACAGGGTTTCTTTGGGTAGCCCTGGCTGTCCTAGAACTCACTCTGTAGACCAGGCTGGCCTCAAACTCACAGAGGTCCACCTGTCTCTGCCTTCCGAGTGCTGGCATTAAAGGCATGCGCCACCACTACCCAGCACAAAAACATCTTAAACAAAGAAGTATCATTAAGAAACACAAAAGCAAGAAAGTGACAGCCACTGGCAAACCGCTAGTACGATGCTGAGTACATGGAGTTCATTTCAGTGGTCTCTATGTTAGAAATGTTAAAGCCCTGAGACTATATCCACACGTTATCTCACATTATTATTCATTAAAAGGGCAGTCTGGCAGACAGGCCATGCTGGCCAGTCACTATGGTTCTTCTTGGCTAGAATGTCTCAGTAATGCCTCTCAAGTGCTCAATATCCATTCGGTATGAGTTTGCAAACTCATACCAAAATCCACAGTCTCTCCAGCAACAGCTCCTTCAAACCATTCCTTCTTTTCTGAAGACTCAAACCGTTCTTTCAGAGGGACTGCTCGGCCAGTGGAAAGCAAGCTCCTGCACATCACACTGAATGCTTTCCTCTTAGGCAGATTCTGGAATCCTGTGTTTTCTACCTTCTCTGGTTAGATTATTGTTGACCTTCCTCCTACGACCCTGAGCAATCCTAGAAGTTCCTCCCTTCTTTCAGAAGCCAAGTTTCTCTGACCAGAACATAGACTAGTAGTTCTCAACCTGTGGGTCATGACCCCTTTTGGGGGGGGGGGTGTCAAACAACCCTTTCAAAGATGTCACTGAAGACCATAAGAAACACAGATATTTATATTATGATTTATAACAATAGCAAAATTACAATTATGAAGTAGCATCGACATAACATGAAGAACTGTATTAAAGGGTCCCAGCATTAGGGAGGGTGAAAACCACTGACTAGACCCTGAATGCCAGAGGTTACATCAATTCCTCACATCTGGATGGGCACAGGATCCATGCCACCTTGCCTACTTTTCAAGGAAGCACAGAACAAGCAGCAACTATGGACCATCACACCTTTGCTTCATTCTTATAATAAAGTAAGACAATATATAATAAAGTCTCAGGTGGGGACAACTTCAACACTGAAAAACTGATAGGGTGGCTTGTAAGATGATTCAACAAATAGATGGACCTGTTAGTTTGACCCCTAAATCAAGTGGTGGAGGGCAAGAACTATCTATGAAAAGTTGCCCTCTGACCTCTATGCATCAATTACGGCATGTACGCCCACACTGACATTCTCATTCATTCGCCTCCCTTTCTCCACCCACCCAAATAAATAAACCCACACTGCCATTGAACTTCTACTTAACAAGGACTGAGGGCACTGAAAGCAGAACCCACACTTGGAAGGACCGGGGCTCTCCAAGCCCTCCACTGCTCTTCTCCTGAGGGTTAGCTTTTATTGCTTAACCCACATGACTGCTTTGAGACACAAGCACAGCACAAGAGCACAGCCAGAAAGTCTGCTGCCAGGGCTCAAACCACAGCTATGGCACTCTCCACTACCTGTGGAACCTTTAAAGACCAGGATCTTTCTGTGTGTCTTTCCCTCATCTGTGATTCAAAACAGCCAAGGAGCATGAACTATCAGCTGGTGTTGGGACCACGGGAGAGAGCACATCGAGGCAGACCTGCTCCTTCCCTAACCCTAGCATCAACTAGCTTCTCAGACTGTCACAGACTAAAACCTAGTGACTGCACTGTGCCATGGCCCACCAGCCTGCCTACCCAGGAGTCCTGAACACAGCACACCATGCAGAGAAGGAGGTAGGAATTTCCTTGGGAATGAGGGTGGGAGCCTAGGCCTGAGTCTTCCAGGAAGTTGATCAGACTCCTCCATAGGCAAGACTGCTTAAGAGCCTCTAAGATACTCAGACTAGGACATCCATCCAACTGGTAATGGGGCCCTTCTGGAGAATAGCATTATGTTGAGGAGAAAGGTGGTCTTTACCATTCATTGGCATATTTCTAGGTTTTTATTGGTTTTCCTGTGTTATAATCTGCACATAATTTCATAACTGCAAATAATATATTGTTAGTATTTATGCTGTGAACTAGGTAAACTTTACTTTTCAAAATATATGAAATATACAAAGATGTTTAAGCTCACTATTCTCTCTAAATAGTAAAAACAAACAAAAAAAGAACTTAAATAAGAAAAAAGCCTGAGACATACATAAAGAGAAACTAAGTAAGCCATAGCCAAGCAACAAAATAAAATATTGTATGTCAACAAAGTGTTTAAACGAGACAAAGTACTTAAACTAAAGGGTAATGTTTTTAAAAATCTAACCATCAATATAAACATAAGACATGCAAAAGCAGTTAACATAAGCATGCAAAGCTAAGACAAGGAAACATGCTAAAATAAGCTAGTCAGAAGTGGATTCTAAAATTTATCTTTGTTTTTGCTTTTAGTTTTGTTTTTTACTTTTTCTACATTTTCCTCTGGAGGATTTTGGAATTGGCAGACAAAGAGCACAGCCTGAGAACCCCCAGGGCCTCTCGTGTCACAGTGAAGGACCTTTTAGAATTACCTGGTCAGCCTGCTCTGTGAATGAGTCTGTCATTTTAACGATGACACTGGCATTGGCCTCTTCATTCTCCACCACGTCGATGCTGGCGACCCACTGGAGCAAGAAAAACAGTTTTAGTTAAGAGTCAGTGAGTTGCTACTTCTCTAAAGAGCCACACCCAGAAATGGGAGCAATAGGGAAAGTGAAGAGGCTTAAACTGAAAGGCACAGGACCAAAAACGTTTCCAGTTTGCAATGTGGGATTCGGAAATATTTGCATATAGTTATCTTGGAGATAGGACTGGAATCTGAACACAAAATTCACATTCGGTATGCATATTTCATATGCATTGTATACTCAGTCTAAAAGAAATTTTACACAGTACTTTTAGTAATCTTGAACATGCAATAGGTTTCACAGCATGAAACTTCCCAGCTGAGGCATCACATAGCCAGCCCTTAAAAAGCTTCAGATTTAGAAACATCTTGGATTTTTTGGATGTTTAACATGTAAATAAGAAAGGAAATAACAACTGGTCTCCCAGGCATCCTTCAGGGACCACTAACTGCGGTTGATACACCTTCTACCACACTTCATCCCAGGCCATCGTGTTCCTTCCTCTTCCCCGCTGGACTCTCTTGGCCAAACTCTACATGTACCTAGAAACACCTGAGGTCAGCAGAGCCTCTATGAAGAGCCCATAGTGAGAATCAAAAGCTTTGCTAGCCTATAATCTCTGCCACAAATACTTAAATCTGCTAGTGCAGAAGACAGTCACAAACAATACAGCATAGAAGGGGTGTGGATGAGCCACCCTTGCAAATGTCAGATGCTAAGATATAAACTACACAAGCCACACATTATTATTCTTTTCATTTTATAAATCCATTTAAAGTGTAAAACCCTTCACAACTCTTGGGTATATAGAGATGGATAATTGTCCAGTTGTCCTACAGAAGACCCCCTGCTCTGCAGCAGACAGACGGACAGGCCTTCGGTGTAGATGTCCAACTCAGTTATTAATGCTGGCTCAGCCATAAAGTGGCAATCTTCTTCATCAAAGAGAGCGGGTGAATGATTAACAGGGTTAGTAAAAACAAAATGAAATGGAGGATACTCATTCCAAGCATTATTGACTTTTACTTCAAAAACCTTCAGGGTCCTTCAGGTTGAAGACCCCAGAGGCCAGTATCTATCTTTAGCTGCAAGGACAGCATCACTCAACAACACTCATTACCTGTATACCACAAACCATGGGGAATAATACTGAGACAAAATCAGCTCCACCCCAACCCTCCCTAGGGTGCCAGGAAAGAAAGGGAAACAGATTTTGGAGTAAATCTGTGCCCCAGACAATGCCAAGGAGAAAGACTGTTTAGTAGCTGGCTCCCTGGCTCATGCTCAGCTGCCTTCTTATGAAGCTAAGACCCAGCCTGCCTAGAGACAGTGCCATCCAGAACAGGCTAAGTCCTCCCGCATCAATGATCCCTCAAGACAAGCTCTCACAGAAAAGGCCACGGGCAAATCTGATCTGAGCAGTGCATCCACTGAGGTTCCCTCTTCCAGGGTGACTCTAGGCTGTCAATGTGACCATAAAAGCTAACCAGCAGAGGGGAGCTCAATGAAATTGGAGTCAGAGAACACTGATAGGTAGTACAGTTGAGGTAGACAAAGCCCACACTTTCAATGCTGCCTTTGTCTCCACCCTTCATCTTCGCAGATCGTGGAAGAAGACACCCCAGTCTCCGAATGTTCTAAACAGATAGTGGCACTACTCTTGTACCACACTTAAGCCAAAACAAAATCCTGGGCCCTTCTCTCTCGTCCCAGGGGATCCCCTGCCCAGGCTGCTGCTTCTGCTAACTAAACTCTTAGGAAGGTGCTCCAAGCCCCCGGGCTGACTCTAGAACAAGTTTCCTGTGCTGAGCCACACTGATCCCTGCTAAAAGGCTGGGGTCAAGTTCAGCTCTGTGTTCACTTGTCCTCTGGGAGTGGACACCGGACTACACAAAGTAGTTGAAATATCTAAGCAAAGATGACAGCAGCTGAGGGCCTGAGCCTTCGACTGCCAGGTCCAACAGGGCTAAAGCAACACGGGTAATAATTATTAGCTGCCATACTGATGACAGCTAGCATTTAAAATGCTTTTTACCTGTTATCTCATTTAATCGTCACGATCGATCCAAGAGTAAACAGGAATATTATCGCCATTTCACTTTACAGGGGAACCGAGGGTAGAGGCCATTAGTCCATTCAAGGTCACTGGGCTAATAACTTAGGGCAGTCCAATTCAGAGCCTCTCTGCTACCTCTCCCCTTCCGAGTCATGCTGGACCTTCCTGGCCTGGAGGAGGCGTAGGGAGCTCCTAACACCACACACTCCTTGCAGGGAAAAGGCCTTACACTTGTGGCCCAGAACAGACCGGAGTGTAACCTACGGGTGCTCAGGGCCGGTAGTTTCCCCCGTCTCCCACCCGACCCACTCCAAGTGTCTGGCTGTCCCGCAGCGTTACCCAGTTGCGGGCTCGGAAGGCCTGTACGCAGCGCGAGCCCAGAGCGCCCCTGCCGCCGTACACCAGCACCCGGCGCGCCTCGCCCGAAGCCGCCATCCTGCTCCCGATAGGCTCCCGCGGTACAGAATGACAAGCGGGAACGCACTGCCGTGCCCGCCGCTACCCAACGCGGAACTCAAGCGAGTGGCCCGCCCCTACCTGCGCCCCGCCCCTGAAGCTCCGCCCTGGGGTGGAGACGGAGGCATTGCAGAGCCACGCCTCCCATCTCGACCAATAGGAGTGCTTCAGATGGAGCGCGTGATCGCGACTTGCCCCGCCCTAAGGCTGAGATACATTAAACCACGCCTCCAGGGTACGTGCTCCTCTGCGCCCCGCCCATCTGCCCCGCCTCCGTCGCCCGTGAGCCAATAGGAGCGTAGCTAGCTCGGCCCGTGCTCTAAACTGCGCCCAGTGGCTCGCCCACGCTTATAGGCCAGCAGGCGGGCAGTACCTCTCCCAAATACTACCTGGTGTGCAGACCTCAGCAGAGTTCCGCCCTTAGGCAGTGGTCTTTTAGGAGCATCAAGCCCCAGCCAGGACAAGAGTTCAATAATATAGGTGCTGCAGGGTGCGGAGCCTCTTGGAAGTCGGTTACATTTTTTTCAAATGGAAGGCAATTATCTATCTGGGGACACACACTTAAAAGTGAAAATCTGCCAAAACAGTGATACAAAATTTGTCATGCTCTGTAGTTTAAATGTTTCCATTTCTGGAATTGATACCTTTAAAACAAAGACTATGGTGGGGAGTTGTCACTATATTTAAAATAGTATATTGTACAACAGGTTTCATCTGGTAGAAAAACAAATTTAGCTATGGCAAGTTGTAGGCCTGTCCTTACACCTCTCTGTCTGCAAGTAAGCGAGGGTTTTCCTAGATCTACAACCCCAGGAAATCCTGGTGTCACCCCCACGTGTAGGTTAATTATTTCTGCTCAAGAGCACAGAGTCTCTTAACACCTGCACCACTGACATTCAGCATCAGATAACTGGAACTGAGAATGGCATGTTTATAATATCCAAAGAATCTCTGGACTCTAACCCTAGGAGCCAATAGCAAGCCCCGCCCTCGGTCATAAAGATCAAAAATATATCTGTGGTAGCACAAGCCTGGAATCCCAGATACTGAGGCTGAAGCAAGAGGACCGACCACAAGCTCAAGGCCTGCCTGGACAACAGGCTGAATTCAAGGCCAGAGTAGGTAACTTAATGAGACCCTGTTTCAAAATAAAAAGAGTATTTAGGATGTAAGCTAATGATGGAACATTTGTTTAAGATGCCCAAAGGACTTAGATTCAATCCCTAGAGCCAGGGGGACGGAGACGAGGGGGGAAAACACTCTAAATATTGCCTAAGATCCCCTGAGAGGTATAAAAAAAAAATCCCCTTTAGTTAAGAGCCATTATCTGTCTCAGTTGTGGCCTTCGGAAATGGATACTATATTGAACTTCTTGGTGCACCTCCAGGCTACAGGTGCCTGGTAGACAGCGGACG
Organism: Microtus pennsylvanicus; assembly: GCF_037038515.1. NCBI lineage: Eukaryota > Metazoa > Chordata > Mammalia > Rodentia > Cricetidae > Microtus > Microtus pennsylvanicus. The sequence continues at coordinate 52,472,783 of NC_134590.1, read as the reverse complement.
GTTTTGTCTGTAACAGGTCAGACCTGCAGACTTATGTCAGTGGACATCAGGATGTGCCTGGCCGAAGAGTCCACTGGCAGGAGCTGTACTATCCAAAGGAGAAGGGTTAAGAAACCTGATCGTGGCCTCCTCATGCCAGGCAGTTTTAAGCAATCTGTGTGCGCCAGTTCACTTTTCTGCTCACAGCAGACCTATGGCTGGCTGTACATACAAGGCGTGGGAGTCTCAAACACCTGCCTAAGAGAGTGGTCTTCCATAGCTTGAGTTCCTCTCACCCAGCGCTTCAGTCAGCACGGCGTGAGCTGGCTCGAACTCTGGCATGAACTCCGAAAGATTTTTCTCTGAAAGCCCTCAAAACATTGCAAGTTAATATAAACCCATCATCTTAATACAGAACTGTAACTCCAAGACTTAAGCATATCCTATCTTCTAAATCTATTTTTAATGCTAAAAGAAGAATGTCAGCTGATATTATTCGTCATGTATTAATATGCCAAATAGTCTTCAAGGGTTCGCATATGCACTGTGTCATTTGTTGGCTGATAAACATTTTCTATTTCCAAGCCACTGAGCTAAAGATAAGCCGCTGTATTTCAAAGGCCCATATGCCAGTCCAGCGGCACCACTGCTTTGCAACAACGGCCTGGCCCATGGGGTTGCTGGAGCATCAGAGATGCAAACGCTCACACTACAGCCCTTTGTTGTTTAGTAGAGCTCCCCACAAACTTCAGAAATGCTGCGCTTGGTTTTCATTATGGAGAGATCACTGTAGTGAGTCCCATCATGAGCAGGGATCCTGTCTGTAAGAAAGGGTCTCGGGTTCCTACTGACCAACAGTGCAGCTTCAGAAGCCCCTCCAGATACAGGAAGCATTTGAAAGTTTACTGCACTGCTTTTGCTCAATTTTGCTCCCCACAACACTCGCAGAGTGGTTTTTGCCAATCTCATGGGACCTTTGAGTTGATATTCAACACAACAGTAAAAGTCACAATTTTAAATGTCACAGTATGAAATGGAGACGAGGAATGATTCAATTCTGGGATCTAAAGATTAAAAGAAAAGACACAGAGAGGGACTTTCTGGGAATAAGGGATCCCAGAGAGAGTAGAACGGAGGATTAGAATGGGAAAGCTGTGAAGAATATGATCAAAGTAACATTATATGCATGTATGAAGTCATCAATGAGATACCTAAAACATACAGAGAGAGACAGAGAGCGAGGATACATAGATGACAGATAGATGATAGATAGATAGATAGATAGATAGATAGATAGATAGATAGATAGATAGATAGATGATAGATAATAGGCAGACAGACAGACAGACAGACAGACAGACAGACAGACAGATAGATAGATAGATAGATAGATAGATAGATGGATCTTGACTTTGAGATGATAACGAGTGTCACTCCTATAACCCTAACAGTCAGGTAGCTGAGGAAGGAGGACTGCCTGACAATTTAAGGCCTGAGATGCATAAGGAAAATGTACCAAAAAAGAAAGAAAGGAAGAAAGAAAGGAAGAAAGAAAGGAAGAAAGGAAGGAAGAAAGAAAGAAAGAAAGAAAGAAAGAAAGAAAGAAAGAAAGAAAGAAAGAAAGAAAGAGCCGGGCGGTGGTGGTGGCGCACGCCTTTAATCCCAGCACTCAGGAGGCAGAGGCAGGCGGATCTCTGTGAGGCCAGCCTGGTCTACAAGAGCTAGTTCCAGGACAGGAACCAAAAAAAACTACGGAGAAACCCTGTCTCAAAAAATCAAAAAAGGAAGAAAGAAAGAAAGAAAGAAAGAAAGAAAGAAAGAAAGAAAGAAAGAAAGAAAGAAAGAAAGAAAGAAAGAAAGAAAGAACTAAAAGTATCTGCCCCATGTCAGATGCCATGGAAAAGTGGGAGCAGGGGATACAATGGCCCTGCAGTCACAACAAACAGATTTTATGTTACAATTCAGCCAGCAACAAATTCATACAGTTCTAAGTCATATATTTCGATGTAAGCCTTATGAACCAGGGTCAATTCATAGTATTAGTAACAGTTCCAGGAATTCTGACAGCAGTGACATTTAGAGAAAGAAATGCCAGGGCACGCCTGGAAGAGATCGACATTTGATCCTGCACATTGTTGCTAATACATGCGCGTGCTAATGGGTCTATTTCTGCTTTGCTTCTACCGTGCAATTTTTTTTTAAGTCTAGTTAGCATCCTTTGTCAGCAGCTGTCCCTGGGTTGGCTTGGTAATGACTCTCTGGTCATTATGATGCCCACATCACGATGACTTAAATACTTGAACGGAGGAACAATTAAAGCCTCTGCTGAAACTCTAGTCCAGTGGGAGATATAGGGTTACTTCCTTGGGTAACACACTCGGCTCTGTCGAGTCAAGGGAAGATCATCTGCAGAGGCTGGGGATGTGCTAGTAGTAAACACACGCCGAGAAGGCAGGCCCTGAAGGAGGCTGAGGAGACAGACTGCAGGTCTTGGGTTGGTGTGTATGGAGCAGGCTAGTGTTGAGTGTCTGAAAGATGTCCCCTTGCCCTACTGTGGCCCGGAGTCCTGGGGGATGATCTGCACTCACTAGCATGCCTGGATGGTTCAAAAAGGCGTGGTACGGGCTGGCCTCTCTACTCAGTTTCTCTTCCTTCCTACTGATCATCGTCGCCTTGGCTGTGCCCCATTGGTTAAGTGGGAAGATCCTGTGTCAAACTGGAGTGGATTTGGTCAACGCCACAGACCCAGAACTGGTCAAATTCATTGGGGACATTTACTATGGACTCTTCCGAGGTTGTAAAGTACGGCAGTGTGGGCTCGGAGGCCGCCAGTCACAGTTTACAAGTGAGTATATTGGGGCATGTGAGCATACTGGGGCACGTAAACTGGTGTGTGCATTTTTTGCTTTGCAGGAGTGCTTATGTTTAAATGAGATTTGACTGTTGTGTATCTAAGACATAACACTGAGGTCTATAGGCCACCAACAGCTCCTGTGGAGCAAGGCAAACAGATTGTTCTCTTTCTTTTCTAAAAAAGATAAACAAAAATCCTAGAGGTAGGAATTTGTATAGTTTGCAGGTTGCTTCTAGTAATAATGATTAGTAAAACATCGAGTGCTCATGTGTCAGGCCTCCCACTAGAAGCCGCGCATTGCCTGGTTCTTTTAAGCTTTACAACGCATTTACAATGAAGGCATCATGAATGCTCCCATTTTTCAGCAGAGTGCATTGAGGTTTCAGCGTTACATAATTCATCGGGGGTCATTCATTCTGCCCAGAAACAACAGAACCAGATGCCAGACCCATGCCGTGGGACTCTGGTGGTGTTCACTATGACAGGTGCAGAATCCCTGCAGAAGGGGACCTCCAGGAAGCATGGTAAACTGTCCCCACACCCCTGTGCGTGGAAGCTTCATACCCTGAGGAACAGCACAGCGACTTTGCTGGGAACGTTCTTCTGGGGTTTGAAGAGCCACTGACAGGTTTCAGGCAAGGAGACTGAGGAAGGCACTTGAGGGTTTAAAGATGAGCAGCCAGCAGCACTGGCCTGAGTTCAAAGCTCAGAAGGCAAACGAAGTAGGCCCACAAAGACCTAAGACTAGAGTCCAAAAAAGGGCTTGAGGGAAGATCTTCTGGGAAAGAGAAAGCAAAACAAGCAAAACAGTCAATTAGATCAGTAGTAAGAATAGTGTCCCACAAACCTATAGTTAATCAATGGCTTGTTATCACATGGGGATCGAAAATCTCACCCAGCACTTGTTTTCCGTATCTCAGAACTGTGGGAATGTTTAAAAACCTGGCCAGGACATGCATCTCATTAAATACAGAAAATTAGTTGTTGTTCCCCTTGACAAACATAATACAAACGGTCTTCATTTCTATATAGAAAGGAAAGACATGTTCATGATGTCTGAGAAAAAAACCTCTGAGTATATTTATATCCACCCAGAAACTAAAATGGATAAGTATTGGGGAAATAACTCCATTACTACCACAACCTAGGGGGCTGGAGAGGCGCTCAGGCATGGTCACGTGCAAGCTTGTAACTCCAGTGCTGTCAAAAGTAGAGACAGGCAGATTGTTGGCTGCCAGTGTTGCTCTGAATTCAGTGAGAGACCCTGTTTCCTCTAGTGAAATCAGGTCTCAAGCATCAAAAATGTGTGAGATGCATTGAAGGTGTTTCATTTTCATCTGTGAGTCACGAAATATTTAAGAATGTTTTGTTTTCAGCTGCTGCCAGGTCATCCCAGAGGGTGTATAATGTGTTCATTCATGGTACCTTGGAAGAGACCAAGCTTGAAAGCTCTCAGGAAGCCTGAGGCAGCTTCTTCCTGTGATCATGTGCTGTAGGGACATTGTGTGTGTTACTACTTCTCTAGAGACAACCTAATTTCCTTCAGAGCATGGCTCTCAAGGGCAGTACTCTGTAAACTCAAAGTAACTAAGGGTGTATTAGCATTTCCAACCCTGAACAGGATTTCCCACTTTCTGAAGGTCCACAGAAAAAGATCCCTATTCACAGGGCAAATCAGCAGAGAGGAGCTTGCGAAAGTGCTTAGACTAGGGGATTTTTATTGTGTCTCATTTACAAACAGCTTCTGAACTTCTGAAATAAAAGCAACGCTGGAGTGGCTGCAGAAAGAAAGCAACAAGCATTAAATGCATGACACGCATGCATTCAGGTGTCCTGCTGAGTAGATACAAGCCAGGCACCACCAGGAAAAGAGAGATGAACTGAGCAGACAAATGTCTGCCCAGAAAAGTCTGCTGTGCAGCAGAGAGACATGGAGCTCACTCAGACTAGACTCTAGTCACTGGAGAATCTCTGAAGCCACCCCTGTGGTTCATTTTCTCTATCCTGATTTTATGATGACATTTTATTAAAGGAGAAATTGTGGATTAGAGAAATCAATACCTGAAACAATTTCTGTGAATGTACCTACCATACAGTGTGGTCATTTTAGCTGTCTAGTCCCCTCCCTACTTCTTACCCCAGAATAACCTCCCCAAGAGCCAAAACCTGGGTCTGGCTTCCAATTCTGGGAACATTTGTTTGTCTCACCAGGGCAAAAGATCACATGTCTCTGGAATCAGGAAAAAACAAATTATCTAAGTTTAAATACTAATGTGTGGCCATGGTGGCCATGGGTCTGCTGTGTTCATCGCTGTGAATTCCAAGCTGCAAAGTTCAATTTCATTAAGTTGGAGATGCCTAAAATTCTTGGAAACAGTGGAAGAGGAGTGAGCCACAGCTTTCCGGGGGCAGCACAGTGCAACAGGGTAAAACTAATGGAAACCCAAAACTGAGGAGGCAGAGGCAGGCATATCTCTGAGTTCAAGGCCATCCTGGGCAACATGGTGAGATTCAGGACAGACAGGACTACAACAGAGAAACCCTGTTGAGGTGTGTGTGTGGGGGGGGGGGTGCTAATGGAAAGAACTGTTGAGTTGAAACTCTTGAATTTCTAAGTAGTGACTATAAAAGGTAATTAAAACCTCGATTCCCTGAAGATCCTGAGTCTGGTGTAACACATATGAATGTGAGCGTTAGAAAGAGATGCACCCTGTGCCAATAGGCTATATATATATAATTAAGACGTTCAGTGGAGGCTGTGGATTGCGTACTCTTTACCTCCTTTCCCTCATCACTCTTTGTGCCCCAGATTCCCTCTTCTTCATCGTCATAACACGGTGTCAATTTCTCATCAGCTCCAGTTACAGGTTCATATCATCATGTACATGTGGCTGGTTCTTTCTAAAATCTGGATTGTGACGTTATAACTAAATTTATTCAACCAATTTGTTAACTGGAGGAATTAATCTATCTCCAAATATTTGCTATTGAAATGAACACCCAGTCTATGTATACAACTTTGAATGCGTTGGCCTCTCTGGACAATAATGACTAGCAATGAAATTGCCTTGATAGACGTTGCCTTTGATGACGTTGCCTTTTAATGGGGATGTTGGACTGAGCATGCCTATGAGATTCGAAAGTGGCTATTTCCTACACCATCATCAACAGGAGTTCTTAATTTTTCCAATCATGTGAGGGACTGTTTTGCATTTTAAAGATTGAGTAAGGGTTGCTATAAGAGTCATGCTTCCTAAGGATCACATGATCAAGAAAGGGAGTAATGAGACGGGTAATTAGGTTAAGCTACTATATCTGGAATAAGAAGAGACTCGGGGTTTGAAAAGTGGATGTTGAGTTTCAAGAAGGGAGTTGGAATGGAAACAACGGGAAAAACAATGCCTGAGCAAGACAAACTCCTTGGAAAGGAGCCCATCTCCCAGCTGAACTTTCCAAAGCCAGGGAGATGACCACGTGGAGATAATGACAGAGGAAAACACAGAAGTGGAAAGAAAGTTGAGTAAGAGTCGAGGATGTGGGAGCTGGAGAGATGGGTCAGCGGTTAAGAGCACTGATTACTCTTCCAGAGGATCTGGGTTCAATTTCCAGCACCCTCATGGCAGCTCACAGCAGTGACTACAGTTCCAGGGGACCCAATACCAATGCACCTAAAATAAAAATAAATAAGATTTTTTTAAAAAAAACCCAGGATGTAAATGTGGGTGGTGCCTGGAAACATTGGGCATGACACAGCATATGAAGAATGAAGGCTCTCACTCTTGCCCTGCAAGGGGGTACATGCTTCAATTCCAACACCCAGGAGGCAGAAGCAGGTGAATCTCTGTGAGTTGGAGGCCAGCCAGCTTGGTCTACTCAACCAATTCCAGGCCAGCCAGGACTGTATAATGAGGTCCTGTCTAAAACAATTTAAAAAAAAAACACCCTCTAGATTTCAGGCTTGAGAGGTGCCAACCTTGGAATCTGCTAAGGGATGGGATTCTTTTGTATTCATTATTTTAAATTTCTATTCAGAATTGTTAAAGCTGGCCTTAAACTCATTATACCTCATAATACACAGGACTGTATATTCTATATATATTCTAACTTCTATATATAGTTCAGGGTGCCTTACCCAAAGACAATGAACTCCATGTCTCCAAGCTTGTGGGCGAAGGGAGTTGACAACCTCCAGATGCCTTATCGTGATCAGCGAATGAGATGATGGCTTTGAAGAGTTCAGTCCGTAACTGTGCTCAGCAAACGGCAATCACCCTTCTCTCACACAGCCATTGCTAGCTTCCCACTGAGACCACGTGCCTCTCCCACGTTAGAGAGTACAGTTAACAACAGCGATACCCACAGATACCATTTCTGAGAGCAGATTCAGATTGCCCTGGACAATATTTGAACTCCTCTTAGGGAATCATTTCGTTTTCTCTACTGGTACCAGTGGCAAACCTAGAGAAACAAATACAAATGTTTCACTAACCTCTTCAGCCACCTTTTTATGGAAAAATTCATATTTTCATGAAATATTATACAATGTGAGCATTAAGTATCCGTGACACGTGGCAGCAATAGCATCTGCCCCGCCCAGCCAGTGTCTAAAGCTTGTGTGAACAGCAGCGGTCAACATCAGATCCCAGGACTGCAGGCTCAGTCCACTGTGGGGCACATTCAGATCTGTGCTCACTCCACCACAGTGAGGATTTCCAGCCAACTAACAAGTGGTAACTCTAGGGTCAATGGACCCATCTCAGGAGGTCTCTTGGTTTTTGGAAACCCAGCATTTTTGTCTCTTTCCCTTATCCTTTACTTACTTATCTTGGGATAAGCGAGTCCTGACGTTGTGAAAGGAGCCATGACCTGACCTTGAAATACCACCTCTCTCTGCAGTCTTCCCGCACCTGGTAAAGGAGCTCAATGCAAGCCTCCACGTCACAATTCTGCTGCTCCTCTTCCTGGCCTTGGCCCTCGCTCTGGTCAGCATGGGCTTTGCTATTCTCAACATCATTCAGGTCCCCTACAGGGCAGTCAATGGCCCTGGTGGCATCTGCCTTTGGAATGTCCTAGCAGGTAAGAAGCCCCCAAGGGAGGGAAACTGGTGGCCACACCGTCAGGCTGGGCTCCCAAGTGTTAACCAGGGGAACCTGAAGCTCCTCTTTTGGGCTAACTTACCTTGTTAATAAAAGAATCTTAAAACAGACTCAGAAGGATGCTAAGGGACCTTGCTATTGGAGTTTGAGAGAAAAACAAGATGTAAATCTTGGCAGCTGCCAGGAGGAGGGGATGGCAAAGAGAAAGTCCATGACTTCAGGACAGCAGGCAGTTTCAGCAAGGGAGGTCAGTAAGCTGCTAAGCTGCGTGGTGAAAAGGGAGGGAAACTCCAGTGAATGAATGAGGAGCTCACAGTGTCCCCGAACGCGTGCTTAGTCCTCTGGTCGGTATCTAAACAGTGATAAAGAGAACCCTTTGTGTGGGTCAATTGTCCTCAGACTTGCAATCCTCCTGCCTCAGCCTCTCGAGCCTTTGCGTTACAGACCTGCACTACCAGACTCAGTTTAGTGTGTGTTGTTTTTGAGTGTCAATTTAAATTAAAACAGACCCATCAAAACAACTTCCAAGTTTTGCTCAGTTGTTAGGGAGATAAATGAGGTTTGGAATTCCAGAGTTTCCTCACTACTTCCCCACCTTCTGTAGAATAGTGCAGCAGGCAGGTGAAGCCTCACCCTGCAGAATAGGATCTTACGTCTTCCTATCCAACACTCATTCTCTACACAGAAGGCGTAAGCTGTCTAGAGAGTGGTCCTCTAATTGGGATACTACCGGAAAGAGGAGTTAGAGGCATCCAGATTCTAGTCTGTCTGTCATTAATTTATTCGTTTTCCAGAGGACTGTCCCTTTTGCCTTTGATACTATGCATCATCTACTGCTTTTAAACACAAGTTCAAATTTGTGTTGCTCTATTAATTCTCCAAACCCCAAATTTTCACTCCAAACCCCAGTGAAGACCTTACAACTGCCAAGAGGAACAGGAAGTAAAGGCGCTGTTTTGGCTTTCAGGTGGAGTCGTGGCTCTGGCCATCGGCAGTTTCATGGCTGCAGTGAAATTCCACGATCTGACAGAAAGAATTGCCAACTTCCAGGAGAGGATCTTCCAGTTTGTCGTGGTAGAAGAACAGTACGAAGAGTCATTTTGGATATGCGTGGCAAGTGCCTCGGCCCACGCCGCAAACTTGGTTGTGGTGGCAATTAGTCAAATTCCCCTCCCAGAAATTAAGACTAAAATGGAAGAGGCCACAGTTACCCCCGAGGACATCTTATATTGATAACTGGCGCCTGCCCATTCATTGCCCTTAATCAGTCTGGTATATCAATGGGGGACTCTCTGTTTTCAGTCTTCTAGATCCATAATGCTGTTTGGGGTAGTAAAAAGAAGGCTGTGGGGGGACTAAAGGGTGGCTGGGCCAGGGAGGAACAACTCCCAATGGCCAGGGTGCTGGCGCTTCTTTGTGAATACCTTGGAGCTGAACTCTGGGGACTCTGCATTCGTCAGCTCTGTCTGACCCCGAACAATTCACTTATTGACTAATTCTCAGTTCCCTCGTCTGTCAAAGGGAGCAATAATGACTTCACAGGCTTTGTTGTGAGGTTCAAAGGGTGCTGTCGGAGATGCTACAAGCACGGATCTCTGCAAACAAGGTCACATATAAATCCAGTAAGAATCATTGTTCTCTCTAGTATTGGAGCTGAGCAAAGAAACTATGATCATGTCCATATCCTCAAGAAGTAATAATGTATCCACATGACACAGAAATCAACTAGTAACAATAGCACTAGGGGTGGAAATGACTGTAGGTTTCTGAGGGACCACTATTGTGCTGGGCACAGGCTTATTTGTTTGGTTGCTTGGTTTTTCTCTTTTCTCATTTTTTTTTCCTGGTGGTGCCAATCAAATCCAGACTTTGCCTATACTAGGCAGGCACTTTACCACTGAGCAACAACTCCTCCCAGAACACCATTCCAAGACTTTTCCTCCTATTGACGGCCTAAACCCTCTTCATAGTCCCAAGTGGCCAGAGTCATTCTAGCTCCATTTGACAGATGGAAAAAAGTCAAGGTACAGACAAGTTGTTTAACTTGGTGAGATGAGGAATGAAATCTAGCAAGTCTGGCACCAGAATCTATATTATTTTAGATCATATAAACTTTTTACTTCAATTATGACAGAAACTGCAAAGACAGAACAAATTCCAGAAGATATATGATTAGGTTAAGTAGCCATACTAACAAAGCAAAGCAAAAATACCTTAAAATTTCCCACCTCCAGACACTTGTGACAGTTAAGTAAGACGTGGGGAGAAGCAAACAGGTGATGCCCATCCCTGCTGGGGTGGTATCTCTTGCCCATGCAGCCCATCCAGCAAGCTCACATAAATCAAATCCAGGCCAACAGCGGCCTGAGGTCATTCAGCCTTATGGAACCCTGCCTCTGAGCTCCTAAGTTTTCACAGTTCTAATGTCTTCCTTTTGATCCTCCTAGGACCAGTAGTTCCTTCCAACACAAGCCACCTCTGGAAAATCCCCCTACACTTGTGAACCCTTGCTGCTGATCTGCAGTTTGATATACAAGCGGGGCAATGTAAGGATGCTAAAATAGCCCCGGCACAGAGAGACAGGGAGGAATGAAGTCTCCTGGATGGAGTGTGGTATTAAAGTTTCTCTGAGCTAACATTTGATCTGAACTGTGAAAGATGAGGAGGCTTTTTCCAGTGGCGAGGCATGCAGGGTTGATAAAGAATCCCAAGGCGAGTCGGTAATGAGGGAACACACAAGGCCCGCAAGGCCACTCAAGAGAGTGGTGAGAGAGATGAGAATGTGGCCTTCTTGGGCCTGTTCTGAGGGACATTTTCTAAGCAGTTGGTGAGAGCTCGTCTACTGTGTCAACTTACATAGGCCATAACAGCCAGGAAGTCGGTCAGTCAAAGATTTAATGTTTCCATGAAGACACTTTTTGATAAGTTAATGTTCGCATCTGACCTTTTATAAATTCGAGAGCATTATCCAACCAGTTGAATATCTTAATGGGAAAAAACTGATCATAAGGGAGAGAGAATTCTGCCTTTGCACTAGATCCCCAACTCTCCATCCAGTCTTTGGTGTTACCTGGTGAAAGTTTCTCCTCAGTTCTTATCTTCTCCAAAGGAAGAATTTAAGGTAGAGAGACAGATAGTTTAAGCAGGTATTCAGTTAGCAAAGCAAAGTGAAACATATACTTCAAAGAGAGAATGGAATAAGCAGTCCCAAAGGAAGGGCCAGTCCATAGGCCAAGCATTGAGGATATTTATGAAGGTTTATAAGTACTTATGAAATGGGTGTCATAGTTATGAGGGTAAGGTGACTTTTTTTCTCTCCTAAATCATGGGAAAACAAAGCTCCCTTTGCAGGGTAATTCTTCCATGATACTAAACAGCTGGCAAGGAAGACCAAGTGCAAATGATATTACAATGAGGTCAGACTTTTTTGAGGATGCAGACTCCCTCGTTATTGCACACATATAGTGACGGAGAAAGTGTTCAGTGGCTCAGGGTTTGGTATAGAAGGAAGAACACAAGGTGGTATGTGTAACCACCAAGTGGAGTTCTTACTATTAGGAGACAGCTACCAGGATCTGTGTACTTAGTTTCCTTGGCTCCCTTACATCTAACTCCCTAACTGCCCAGGGAACCAAGCTACCAAGATTCGGCTGCAGCTTCCTTGGATCCCTCACTTCTAGCCCCATGCCTACTCCGTTCCACCAGCTGACAGCGCAGAACTTGGACATGTCGTCCTCCACAATCACATGAACTAACTCCTAAGAACCAATCAATCAAGACCTCTCTCAGATACCCGGATCCCTTTCATGGACAGTCAAATCCCCTGTACGAAATGGCATGATGTTTGTGTATAACCTGCTTTCTTTGCATGTACTTAATTACCTCCAGGCAACTTCGAACACCTAATAAATGTGACTACCCTGGAAACACTTGTCATGCTGTGTGGCTTAGGGAATAAAGATGAAGGGGAAATGTATACATGATCAGTACAGACACAACCATGAAGACTCAAATCCATTTATATGACTACTTATATGCATTGTTGCTGAACTGCACATACAGAGAGTTAACTGAATGCACACACACACACACCCTATTCCCTCTGTTTTTCTGGAGAAACTATTAACTATATTCATCCATTTTGTCAGTGATTCCAGCTGACTGTGAATGGTGCCATCCCTGGGTGGGTAATCCTGTGTTGTATGAAAAAAAACAAGCTGAGTCAGCCATGGAGAGAAAGCCAGTAAACAGCATTCTTCCTTGATCCCCATTCCAGTTCCTGCCTCCAGGTTCCTGCCTTGAGTTCCTTCCCTGACTTCCTTTCATAATAGAGTATAAGATGAAATAAACCCATTTCTCCCCAAGTTGCTTTTGGTCATGCGGTTTATCATAATAGAAAACAAAGTAGGACCTCCTCATGCTATGGTGTTCTCTGAGCCCTGGGAGATGGGGTACAGGTGATAAAGATGTTCCATTTATGACTGAACATGAACTCACATTTCTTCCATCTCAATGGCCAATGATGAAACTCATTGCATGAAGAAGTGTCTCTGACCAAAGTTGGCAGCATCAGTGGTCTGCAGGTATAAGCAGAGTTATTTAGAAAGCAATTTGATGAGCATAGCATGTCCATTTAGTAAAATAGTATTAGTAACTTCCCCACTAGAATTTTTAACATCGCAAGCCATGGTATTTTGAGTAGGGCAACTGAAAATCCCCTTCTGTAAAGAAGACTTAAATTAAATCACTGAGTGGTTGGTTACCCCTGGAAACATGGCCTTGTCGCTATTGTGCCAGTGGGTACATTTTGGATAGCCTCTCAGTAGGCTTGCATGTGGGGGTCCTCAGTTGGGTTAGACTGTTGAAGACAATTCATCCACAGAAACCTAAAACACCTTCTAGCACTTTGAGAAGTGCTGGAATAATATACTGTGGGAGTATATTAATAATATTGGAGTAATTAATAATCATACACTATGGGAATATATTAGTCACTTTTCTATTGCTGTGATAAAACAAAATAGAGAGAGCAACTTGGAAATGGCGCAAGGTCTTGAAACCTCAATCCCCCCACGGTGATGTACTTCCTCCAGTTATGCCACATCTCCTAGACGTTCCCAAACAGCACTACCAACCAGGAATGAAGTGTTCAAACTTCCAAGCTACGAGAGACAATCTCAACCAAACCACCATAGGGGGCTGCCTGTGAGGAAGAAAGCATCCAATCAACTTCAGCTTGATTTCTCTGTCCCCCTGAAAGCACAGCACATGGAGTCTTTAGGAGGAAGATTGAAGGAAGATTTTATGGTGTCTTCTCTGTCCTAAAGGCTATGATTCCTTTCCATCCCTTCATCCCCATCCCAGGCGAGACCTCAACATCATCCATGGACAAGTAGGTGATGCATGGCTAGACGAGACAGTTAATCTGACAAGAGAAGAATTCAAAAGAAAACAATGGACAGCTATGCTGAGCTGAAAACAAGAGGAAATATTATATAGATGGCAAAGACCCTGAAAAATGGTTTATGTGGTATTTGAGGGTCTTGGAACATTTATTCATTCATTCAACAAACTTGAAAGTGATCAGCACTCAGGAGGCAGAGGCAGGCAGAGCTTTGTGAGTTCGAGGCCATTCTGGTCTACAAGGTGAGTTTCAGGACAGCCAGGGCTATACAGTGAAATTCTATTTCAAAAAGCAAAACAAAAGAATCATAGAAGTATCTTTAACCTCTTGGAAGTTTCAAATATTCCAAATCAGGTTCAGTCTGAAGAGCATCTCACAGAGACACTATGGGGGAGATTCCTAAATGGAATTTAGCAGAGCAGAAAGAAAGGAGTTTAAATATCTGATTCTTAAAACTCCCTTGCATTATGTTACTTGATTTAATACATATGTAGAGAAAATAGAGTTCCTTGATGTTGACCTGCATGGACTAAGTCAGGCTCCATCTTAAACCGTCCCAAACACACAATGTCGGCAGGCACCATCACAAGTGATGGGAGTAAAATTTTATCCTAATCAATGATCATCACATGCCAGGTATCATAGGGGGAGGGGAGACACCAGGAAATTGTGCCTCGTTGCCAGATTTTGAGTTAAGTAACAAAAGGCATGGTTTTCTCACCTATGAAAGAAAGAAACTGCATAAGTTGATCTCTCCTTTCCCTTCATACTATAAAAACTTTAAGCCGAGTGAATGCCATATAAAATACATGGGTTATAATGCATACTACCTCCCACATGCTGGTGTTGGCTGTTTCACGATCTGATTACCAATGTGACAAGTGGAATTTCAACACTGTGAGATTCCCACCACCCTTTCTATTTTATCTTGATTAAATATTCTATGATATTGATTGTTGTGTTCTTGGCTCAATAAAACTAATGTTAAAACATGGAATGTAATTGTTCTTCCCAGAACTTTGTTTGGGCTGGGGAATAATAATCAAAATGACAAATGACTGTCCTGCAGAATCAACCTCTTTTTGCTCTGAACTCTTGGGGAAGAGTATACATTTGGTGGACATGCATTTTTTTTCTCGTTCCTTAGCAATTTTCTCAAGCTTAAGAGACTTCAACAGGTTGGAGCCATAGAGCTGTGAACAGATGCTCATGGGAACAGCAGGCTTCCTGGCACTGCTGGAGGGAGAAATGCACTGTCCTTGTGGAAGCCTGTGAGTGCTGGAGATGCTCCTCCTAGATGCCCCCCACACTGACCCATCTAGAGGGATGCTTCTCCTAGGTGCCCCCACACTGACCCATCTGGGGGGGATGCTCCTCCTAGGTGCCCCCACACTGACCCATCTGGGGGGGGATGCTCCCCCTAGGTGCCACCCACACTGACCCATCTGGAAGGGATGCTCCTCCTAGGTGCCCCCACACTGACCCATCTGGGGGGCATGTTCTCCCTAGGTGCCACCCACACTGACCCATCTGGGGGGATGCTCCTCCTAGGTGCCCCCACACTGACCCATCTGGGGGGATGCTCCCCCTAGGTGCCACCCACACTGACCCACCTAGGAGGTGCCTCCTTATGTGTCTGCCGCCTACCATCTGTGTTGATTTGTGCTTCTCCATCCAACTATTCAAAGGTCTGTACTGACATCAAAAAATAATGTTTCTCATATCATGGGCCTGGGCACCAACACACACATAATTTTCTTTTTATCGAACCACTTGAGCATTGAGTGCAGACATCCCTTACTCATAAATAATTCCATCTATATTTCCTAAAATCTAAATAAATACAGTGCAATGATCAAACTCAAGAAATTAATATTGTCACAGTCCTGTTCTCCCATCTACAGACCTTACTCCAGTTTTCTGGCGATTGTAACTCAGGTCTTCAGGCTTACAGATTGTGCACTATGCCTACTGAGCCATCCTCTTGGCCCTACAGTTGTGGATTTTAGTAGTTTCTCATGATGCAGTGCCCAGGTTACATTGAGGCTGTGCAGTTCTTTCATTTTTTTAAACTAGGAAGGTCTTGGTCCATTATTGCTGATTATCTTGCTTAATGACACAGATTTCCTTAATATAATTTCTCTCAGTTTAGACTTCCCGATATTCACCTTCAGACTTGGATTGCATTCTTGGCACAGGTCAGTAAAATGATTTCTGTCCATTCTACAGAAGACCCACAGAACCCTCTCCTGTTCCTATTGGTTCCTATGGGTGGCTCCCAACCATCTGCAGTTCCAGCTGCAGAAAATCCAAGACCATCTTCTAGACTTTAAAGGCAACTAAACTCATGTGCATGCACCCCATATAGACCACATGCACACATATAATCAAAAACTTCATTTAAAAATATAGTGGATGATTCAATGGTTTTCAGTATATTTGTAGAATCATAAATCATCACCATAGTTCCAGTGCATTCTCATTACCCCCTCCCCAACAAACCCTGGATCCATTAGTCTCTCTCTCTCTCTCTCTCTCTCTCTCTCTCTCTCTCTCTCTCTCTCTCTCTCTCTCTGTGTGTGTGTGTGTGTGTGTGTGTGTGTGTGTGTGTGTGTGTTGCACAGACCTTAGCAACCACTCATTTTCTAGATCAAATCTATTTTCTTTTTTGTAAGTTGCTTTCATCCTTGATTTTTTTTTAATGGCTATATTGGTATCAAGTCCCATGACATCATCCCCCTGTGGTGGAAATTTCCAGGCTTCTCACATCAGACCATGCCATCAGTTCCTGTGATCTCGTGTTCAGGCCATTGTTAAAGAGGAATCAGTTTACAGGATCTGAGCCAAAAGGTGACGTGTAACCATACCCGCTTTATGATCCAATTGTTACTTCTTGTAGTTGAATGGGGGTTTTATCCCTGAGAAACTAAGGCCCATTGCAAGGCCTGGCAAGTCAACACAGTCAGCACCCTCATCTGGGCGTCTCCCCTAAAAGAGGCGGGTGTCCTAGTCATTGTTCCCCACAGAGAGACAATGTGACTAAAGGCTAAGTAAACAAGCTTTTCCATGAAGAAGTAACAGCCTGGTTCATTACCACTCTACTGCTTCCTTCTTGCACTGTGTATCTCAAACAGATGTGGCTCTGTTTCTTCTTCTCTCCGGGGAACAGTTCAAATATATTTAAAAGCACAGAGACTACAGCGACGTAGTCTATGCGCTGATTAGTGTGTTTCAAGATCATCAGCTTGTTCTAGTCATGCTTCGACCAAACCTTGAACCCCCTCTCCTTTGACAAGATGATCTTAATGAAATGCTGCCACCTGTTCTATGCTCCCCGGGACCCAACTATTTCAGCTTCATTCTCGGTCGAAATCATGGGAGCATTACACTATCTCTCATGCTGCTGGGCCCTGGGCACACACAGATAAATATGACATTGTTTGGAGATAGAAACACAAATAATTCATTGCATCATAATGAAAGGTTGGGCACAGGACCAATCGCATCCTGACACAGCCTTGCTCTGGCGGTGGTAGGTTTATAAAGAAAATCATTAGCAGGAATCACATGCTGGGGTGAGAGGGAGTGTCTAGGCTGGCGTGGAAGTGCTTAGCTGACTTTGTTCTCAAAGTAAGAAAGGGATGGACCCAGTTTTTGCAGTGAGGTTGGAGTTGACCAAACATGTGAAAAGTGGACCACGTCTCTGAACTTGGCCAGGTGTTCTGGGCATAACAAACCTCCCCTCAGAAATGCCTGCTACCAGGCAGAATGGGGAAGGAGAAAGGTAGGGAATATTTCACAATTCAGACTCTCTTCTCAGATAACCAGCTCCACGTCAAGTTAACAATCCCAGTTAAGCAGGACAATGAGTGACATAACCCAATGCATTTACTTCAGATTTCCTTACAGCAAATCAGAAATAATTTGTTTCATGAGTTGAAATGGTGAGTCAGAAAGAAAGTAGACACGAACTTTAAATATTTTTGGATATTGCTGATTTAATTTTTAAAATAACTGTGCAGCAGTTTTAGCATTGTGTGATAGTATCACAAATATATGTGTTGTCACTGTCAGAGCAAAGTCAATCCATGACACTAATTCGGATTAATTCGTAAGGATTCTGATGTTAAGTACCTGTGAAAACTGAGGTACTGCAACCGGCTTCCCCACTAGGGGGAAGCAGTCTACCGGCAATCTAAAGCCTAGGTTACAGGATGGCTGGTTGAACACTAGACATTAAATCATAATTCTAACACGCTAAATCCCACTTTCTAGTCTCAGTTGAGTAAGAAATGCCCCTTTCACATCCCATGTGATTTTTCTATGTATAATAGGGGTCACTTCTCAGGGTGTTGCAGGACCCCAGAAACAGAAAAAAAATTGTAGAGGTCTGACAAATCACCCATCATCAGTGGGGTCACATAAGGAAGTCTTCTGGAGGCAAGCAAGAAACCTGGTACTGGAGAAATTCCCAGGAATGCAAGAGGAAGACTCCAGCTAAGACCCTGAGCAATAGAGGAGAGGGTGCCTAAACTGGCCTTGCCCTGCAGTCAGACTGATGAATATCTTAAATATCACCATAAAGCCTCATCCAGCAACTGATGGAAACAGAGGTAGAGATTCGCCTCTGAGTCTTTCTGATCTCCTGCAGCAATAAAGGGATCTCAAATGACAATGCATCAAACATAAGGTAGATCCCAGGCTGGGTACCTCTGAAAAATGACAGGACTCATTTTGCCTACTAATATCTTTTTTGAGTGTTACTATCATTCTAATAACATTCTAATGGCATAAAACCTGTAAGATGCAAAATTATGAGAAGAAAGCAAAGTTTAAAACCCTGATTGCATTTTTATTTATTTTCTTAAATCTCTATGACTAGTCATTCAGAGGAATAAAAGAAGTGGAAGGTGTGTACAAAGGCTTATTTCATTTCTAGAAACCAAACACAAGGCCTTACTCATGTTAGACAAGGGCTGAACCACCATTAAGTCCCATCCCAGGCCAGCTGAACTGTCGCAAAAAATTAATTCAGGTTCACTGAGAGACTGTCTCCAAAAATGAGGTAGAAGTTGAGAGAGGAAGGCCCTGGTCTCCCCGCATGCACACAAGGGCACAATCAACATACACCGCACATGCACACACATGGAGGTGGGGGTCGGGGTGAGGGAGGGAAGGAAGGAGAGAGGGTGAAAGGAGGGAGGGAAGAAGGAATGCAAGAAGGAAGGAGAAGCCAAAAGCAAGGCCACTACTCAGTGAGGTCGTGAGCCCCCAGCAGCAGCAGACGACCTGTAGACAATCACACATCCTTGCAGGCAAGCACTCTAGATCTCCCTGTGTCTGTAATGCCCTAGTGCACAATGTGGTACTGTGTGAGTCGCATCGAGACTGACTGCGGTTCACTTGTTCCTTAGCCCAGGAGGACCCTCAGCCTCCATGTTCCAATGTAAGTGCAGAATTACCTGCATCTGTAAGTTGATCAGTAGACTCTTCTAATAAGGACACCAGCCAACCACACAGATCTCAAGGGCTCAGGAGGGAAATGTGGGGTTGCGTTCTTCTTACTTGAAAGCTATTAAAAAAAATGGAGTCTATTTATTTTCTGAGTCATTCTCTTCTCAGAGGCCAGGTAGCATGCCCCTGTGCTAACACACTCACGCCCGCCCCTGCCAAGTGTGTACTACAAGATACACATCCCCTACACCTTCCTTTTTCCTTGGGTTCAATCTATGAATAGATTCAAGTGGCCACTTTCATCTATGGCTGTATTCTACTCAACTGTTTGGAATGGACTTTTATAATTAGAACCATACTCTAAAGAATTGAGGACAGAGTTATCAAATACTAAATTGTCCTTAGAAAGTAACTCATAGTAGCAGATTTTCAGAGTAAATGTTAGAGGTTCTGGGAGAGCGGGTCTAGGGTGAAACCTAGATGTCAGTATCTTTAATACACAGTCAGTTGAATTGTGCTTCTGGCTTTAGCACACTCTGAGAAATGTGGTTCTGCCTATTAAAGATCACACCAACATACACCTGAATCAGCTCCCAAGGAGTGAAGATGGATTAATTAACAACCTCAGAGACACGCTGGCTTTGTAAGCATTCCCATTGCACAAGCAATGCCAGTGGAACCCAGCCAGAGTAGAGCACAATGCAGTGTAAACCGCCTACTGAACTGCAGCCAAGGAAAATGCTCCCCTAGTGTGGAGGCTTGATCTTTAGTCCCTGCCACCCACAGTGGAGAACAGTGACTTCCATGACAGGAGAACATGTTCTCAAGACAGAGAAATGTCTAAGTTGCTGCAAACCCCTAGCGTTAACAAAAGGCCAGCAAACTCTATTCCCTTGTGATTCTGTATGTACCTATCTATAAAACAACCGTCCAACTTTAATACTGGTAGAAGCCTCCATTGTACAAGTTTGCCAGTGATGCCATAGTTGCAGTTAAGGATACGGTGAAGGTATCCATATGATTAGGTGGAGGAAGGTAATTCTAAAAACCAATTCTCAGCTACTGGAGAAAGGATGAGCCACAGTTAGCAGGGTTATATCCACATTTTCACAGACACTGTCAGCTACACCCACCATGTTCTCACAGAAAACAAAAGTATACCAAACACTAAACTCTGCATCGGCCTTTGAAGATTGGGAGGAATCATAGCTATTGCCAGTTTGCTTGAGCCCTTTTGATGTGCAAATCTGTACACAAAGGGCTTTTGATGTACTGATTCATTCTTACACCCTTTATAAAGTAGGTGTGCTGTTCTCATACCGCGGTGAAGACTCGGAGGCACATTCTAACAGGAATGGTGGGATGATGTTATAAAAAGAAGAGTGGGAATAAGGATGGGCACATTCAGGGAATCTGTGACTTAAATAAGTGGCTACTGAGCCACACTGAAAGGTCATATTCAGGAAAAAAAAAACCTGTAGGAGGCAGAGATGTGAGTTTAGCAGAACCTAAAAGCATCATTTTTCCCTGAGCAAACAGCAAGTGCAAAGACCCTATATCAGGAAGCTCTGGCTTTTCCAGCAACTGTAAGGCATCAGTGTGGCTGAGCAAAGGTGGTTACTTGAAGGTGGAGCGGTCAGATAGACCCAGAGTTGTGTGAACTACTGTAATTCTTGTAAGCAAGTGGCGGAGAAGGCCTTGAGTTTTAAACAGAAGAGTGGTACGCATCTGCCCTCCTTTTCTACAGGGCCTGTGCAGATGACGTCAACCATGGCACTCTCTCTTGGTGAGATAAAGATTAACCTCCCCACTGCAAACCTGCAGGATTCTTCAGTTGCTGTTCTTGCTGGGTGGCTTTTTCTCACCCTCCCACCCTCTCATCCGCGTCCTCACCACCTACCTGTCTAGACCACTTCCCACTCTCTTCCTCACCTGTCCTTGTGGTTATTCAAGGGGGTGCCCACAGCCTGTGAGGGTAAGTGCTCTTCCTTGCCAATCTCCCTGCCTCCTTTCCAGCCATGTGCTCATGCTTCAAGCATTGGCACCACACCAGGATGTCTCCCCTGAGCTGCCGCCTACTCATCTAGAAGTCTGTTGCATACTCCCTCTTGGGTGGCCCAAGGTCTTTCAAACTCCCCAGCTTTCCTGAGAAAATCCTTGTCTCAGATAAAGGCAGGATATGTAGGGCCCGAAATACAGCTCAGTGGATGGAGTGCTTGCCTAGTGTACACAAAACCTGGAGTTCAGTCTTTAGCACCACATAAAGTCAGGCCCAGTGGCGCATGCCTGCAATCCTAGCATTCACAAGGTGCCAGCAGGATAATCAGTAGTTCAAGATCACTCTTATATACAAAGCAAGGTTGTTTGTTTGTTTTCTGAGATAGGATTTCACTGTATAACAGCCTTGGCTGTCCTCAAACTAGCTCTACACCAAACTGTCATCGAACTCACAGATATCTGCCGCCTCTGCTTCCTGAGTTCTTAGATTAAGTGTTTGACTCCACAGCCCGGCCATACATAACAAGTTTAAGGCCAGTCTGAGAATTAACGTTTAAAAACAAGGCACCTGCCTTGTCACTTAAGCTAGATGTCTATGACTTATCTTTATTTTTTTATTGATTTTCATTGAGGTTGTTTCCTAATTTTCTGAGAAATCGCCACAAGCTATTGGCTTGCTGTCTATTGCCTTTATTATGTTTAGGTATGTTCCTTGTATCCCTGCTCTCTCCAAGACCTTTATCATGAAGGGATGTTGTACTTTGTCAAAAGCTTTTTTGGCATCTAATGAGATGATCATGTGGTTTTTATTTTTCAGTTTGTTTATATGGTGGATTACATTGACAGACTTTCGTATGTTGAACCATTCCTGCATCTCTGGGATGAAGCCGACTTGATCATGGTAGATAAAGGTTCTGATGTGTTCTTGGATTTGATTTGCCAGTATTTTATTTAGTATTTTTGCATCCATGTTCATGAGTGAGATTGGTCTGTAATTCTCTTTCTTAGTAATGTCTTTATGTGGTTTGGGTATCAGGGTAATTGTAGCCTCATAAAAAGAGTTTGTCAATGTTCCTTCTGTTTCTATTGTGTGGAACAATTTGAGGAGTATTGGTATTAGCTCTTCTTTGAAAATAGTGTAGAATTCTGAGCTGAAACCATAACCATTTGGTCCTGGGCTTTTTTGTTGTGTTTTGTTTTGTTTAGGAGACTTTTGATGACTGTTTCTATTTCTTTAGCAGTTATAAGTCTGTTTAATTTGCTTATCTGGTCTCGATTTAATTTTGGCAAGTGATATTTATCCAGAAAGTTGTCCATTTCTTTTGTTTTCCAATTTTGTGGAGTATAGGTTTTCAAAACATATTGATGATTCGAAACCTGATGATTCTCTGTATTTCCTCTGTGTCTGTTGTTATGTCCCCCCTTTCATTTCTGATTTTTTTCATTTGGATATTCTCTCTCTGTATTTTTGTTAGTTTGGATAAAAGTTTGTCTGTTTTGTTGATTTTCTCAAAGAACCAACTCTTTTTCTCATTGATTTTTTTTGTATTGTTTTCTTTGATTCTATTTTGTTGATTTAAATCTCAAATTGATTATTTCCTGCCATCTAGTTCTCAGGCTTAATCCCTCACAAGTTTCAGACTCATTCCTGGACCCACAGAGGTCTCTGAATCCTGCCTACTCTCTCGGAGGTCCCAGACTCACGCTCAGGCCTGCAGAGGTCCAGGCTCAGGCCTAGTTCCTAGGAGGTCCCAGACTCACGCTTAGACCCACAGGGGTCCTGCCTCAGGTCTACTCCCTCAAATGTCCTAGATTCACACCCAGACCTGCAGAAGTCTCTGGCTCTGGCCCACTTGCTCAGTTCCCCTGTACCTGCTCCTGTGGAGTTCACTGCCTCGGGCCTGTTCTGGCCTAGCTATGGCTTATCTTTAAATCTCTTTCTCTCACTCTTCAAATTCAGTCCATCACCAAATCTATCTTCCAAACAGCAGGACTGTTTCTCATACCTCTTCTTTGCTTCAGCCACCATTAGCTCTTCCCAGAGTACCACCAAGCTCTTCAGCCACTGTGTTCTGCCTACCAGTCCTGCCCTATGGTCCCACGTCCATCCACCCTGCAGCCACAGTGACTTGCTCACATTCTTTAGCCTTTCCATGTGACCCTTATCTGCCTCCTCTCGGCTCACTATGTCATGTGCACTGTTAAGGTGGCAGCTTCAGGATCAACACAAGAGAAACTTTCTGACTCACACAGATGAGGATCCCTTGCTTTTGCTCTGCAGTCCTTACTCGCTGCACACCATTGTGTTTCCCTTCAAATCTCCCTTCTCCCTTCTTGCATGATGTCACGAGTGAAGGCAACAATTGAGTCTTACTTATCTTGGATTCCCCGTGCTTTGATAATTACCTGCCATACAGTAAGTCCTATTGTTTGGATATAATATGTCCCCCAACACTGTATATATACTGATTTGATCACCAGATTGTGGTGCCACTGGGAAGTGGTCACTGAGAACATGGCCTCTTCCCATCCCCTTTACTTCCCAGTACCATGGAGTGAATACCTTTACTCCAACATAGTCTCTGTAATGACATTCAAAAACAATGATGTCAACTAATCATGGGCTGAGACCTCTGGAACTGTGAACCAATGTAAGTCTTTCCTCCTATTGCATTGATAGTCTCAGGTGTTTCGTTACAGCAATGGGAAACTAACTAGCGCAGCAGGCTCTCAAGTACTTAAGTGAACACATATCTCTCACATAACTCAGGACATCTTTGTCTGTCTTGTTAACTGCCATGCCCTCAGGACTCAGAACAGCATCTGGCACAAAGCAGTTATCCAGAAAATACTTGTTGAACTAATGGAGAATTACACAAAGTGAATTTCTATTCTGGTTGACGGAAGTGTGATAAATTACTTAGTCTGTGATGTGGTTTCCTTGAAAAATATCCCTTCAATTCTTTGCCCTGATTTATTTATTTTTATTAACTCCTTGAGAATTTCATACAATGTATTTTAATTATATTTAATCATAATGATTCCCTAACTCCTATCAGATTCAGTCCCCTTTACACACACACACACACACACACACACACACACACACTGGCATGCAGCCATATGTGTGTGTACTCTTTTATTTTTCATCTATTAGGGCAATTTGTGTTGCCCATATATTCTTGGGTATGTGGCCATCTACTGGAGCATGGCCAACTTACCAGAAGCCAGATCTTTAAAGAAAACCAACTCTCCTCTTAGCAGCTACCAACTACCAACTATTACTCAGTTAGGGATGGGACTTTTTGTCAGCGTCCCCTCCCCATGTTGTGATTCTGCCCAGCTTCAGCTTGCGCAGACCTCGTGCATGCTGTCACAACTGTGTGGGTTCATATTGCAATTATCTTGTTATGTCCATTGCTTTCTTGATGACTAGCCACCATCTCTTATCTTTTAAAAATTGTGTTGACCTTTTTTACAATGATCCCTGAGCCTTGGAGTAGAGGGGAAAGTATACTATAGGTATTCCATTTCTGACTGAGTAATCCCCAGTCTCTTATCCTCTGAACCTTGATCAGCAGTGGGTCTCTTTGTTAACCACCACCTACTGCAAGAAGAAGCTTCTTTCATTAGAGCTGAGAGATGCCATAATTTGTGTGCACAATGCCATTTGGAGCCAGTTTTATACTGTGCCCATTAGCATAATCTGTGTGTACAATTAGCAGAGTAATTGAAGTAGGCTCTCCCCTAGGGCCTAGGGCATATCTACCCACAGGTTCTTGCAATCACAGAACCAATTACTTAGGAATGTAGCATTAGAAACAAGAAACCATTGAAGTAGGTCTCTGGTGAGGCACAAGCACATGAGTAAGGGGTGTACCAGTACACACATTCAGAGGCCAGAGCAGGATATCAGATGCTGTGGGATAATGCTCTTGTACACTATAAAGATTTGTCACTTGTATTGCTTTAATAAAATGCTGATTGGCCAGTAGCCAGTCAGGAAGTATAGGTAAAACAACCAGATTAGGAAAATTCTGGGAAGAGGGAAGTCTGATGCTGCCACCAACCAAATGCAGAGAAAGCAAGATGAGAATGTCTTACTCATGTGGCTAAGCGTAGATAAGAACCATGGGTTAATTCAAGTTGTAAGAGCTAGTTAATAATAAGCCTGAGCTAATAGGTCAAACAGATTACAATTAATATAAGCCTCTATGTGTTTCTTTGGGACTGAACAGCTGTGGGACTGGTAGGGACAGAAACTTCTGTCTAAAGTCAGATGTCTTCCTTTATTCCCTTGAGACAAGGGTTTCTCACTGGACTGGAAGCTAATCAGTAAGCTCCTAATATCTGCCTGTCTCCTCTCCCTAATGCAGAGGTTACAGGCTCCTTAAGTCATGCCCTCTGTTTTATGTAGGTGCTGGAGATTTGAACTCATGTCCTAGTGTTTACAAGAAAGCACTCCTACCCACTGAGCCACCTTCCTAGCCATTAATAGTTATACATGCTTGGCCACCCTCCCTCAGAAAAATGTACTTATTTTCCCCACCCTCTCAGAAGATCAGGTCTTCTACTTTAGCCAATAGATTGGTGAGTCCCCAAATCCGAGGGTCCTGGAAACAGCTGGAGGAGGACGAAATACCCAGATGACTGTAGGGAAACTAGGTAAAAAGCTAAAAACTGGATTATACAAACCAAGCTTATCCCTCCCAACTTGTTCTTAAAACTAGCAGTCAGGCCATAGACACACAGACAAACCGAAAATGAGCCCATATTAGGGCAAAGGACTGGTCAAGAGAAAAGGCTGTAGATTTTGACACTTAGCTGAACGCTAATGAAATGACCTGGTTCTGTCTAATCATCCCGGAGTGACAATTATTGTCAAGTTCATCCCCCTAGAATAAAAAAATGCTTGGTTTAACATTTGATACCTCACTTTTAAATATTACCATATCACTCCACACTTGAGGAGATCCAACAGCAAAGTTGGAAACAAAAACAACAAAGAAATAGACGATTCAGAGGGCAGAACAAATCTTTAGAGGAAGTTTAACTAACATGTATAGATGGATAATAAAATAGCATATGAACAAGAAAGCAAAGTTCATTAAAACTAAATGTTTGATGGCATCAATGACCAATTCATAAGCCAGAGGGTCAAACGGAAAGTAAGAAAGGAAATCGATATTAAAATTTATGTCTTGTTTTAACTTGCTTGGGTTAGATCCTTAACATATTATATAGCCTTTGGGTCCTACTCAGAAGACACACTGCCAGTGGTCTTTGCACATGAGATTTCTTCTAATTGGAAAACAAATTATGTGATGGCTTTATCAAAATCTGAGTCACAAAGCTTATCACACGTTATTTTAAAATGGCAAAGTTTGATCCACATGCTGCAGGAATCTTACTCAGCATGTGTGGTCCACGGTGCAACTGGATGAATTTAAACACAACAAATGGTGACATTTCAAGCCCTTCTAATGAATCTCCAAAGGGCATCCCAACTGCATTAATAACGATAATGTGGACTGGCCTCAAGTAATTTTTAGAAATCTAGTTTCTAAAAAAACATCCAGAAATTTCCCTTCAGTTTTATGCATAACTTTAAAAAGACATAATATATTAATCATATTGAAGATTAAAGTCAATTATTTTTAAAATCTCAGTTTTTATTATTAATATCAGTTATTAGTTGAGATTAAACTCATTTTTTTAAAAATAGCTGTAATTTTCCACGTACACAAAGAACATAAAAAATGTGTTTAATATGATCCTTGAGTCTTTTTTTTTTTTTGCATTTGCAGATTCACTCTGCTGATGGTAAAATTAAACATTTTAAACCTTGTGTTTAAATGTGAAAAAAAAATGTACAGAGTTAGTGTGACCATTGCATCAGGCACTTGTGTTCCAGGAAATCTGGTTCTCTGGCAACTGAAGTGCTTTCTGCTTCCTCTGATGTCCTTTGTATCATCTTGTCCTCATTCTGCTGGAGAGCAAATCCATTGTCCTAACAGCCACACACAAGGTCCAAGTTCCAACACCAGCTAGCTTACAGCTTTGTTCAAACTTTGGCTTACAAGGCCCAGGTGGCCACAGATCGCAAAGAACAAGAATGTGGCCCAACACAAAATTATAAACATAACAAAAAGTTTTCACAGGTTTCATGCATGTATTAGAGAGAAAACACAGCTTAGGTATCTATACCTATTGTTTGCAATGCTTTCCCACAGATTCGGGGGCTTGAACAGGGAAGCCCTGTGTGGATTTAAGTGAAACCTGCCCTTTGTTGATTGCACAAAGTTGAAACAGACACTGCACTTGGCCATCACAATCACAGGGCGGCTGTGAACTAGCAGTCAAGTGATGTGGGACAATGTTCTGTACCCTGTCACTAGTATTTTAAATAAACGCTGTTTGGCCAGTAGCCACACAGGAAGTATAGGCAGGGTGACCAGGCAAGAAGTAGAGGATTGGCCATGAGAATCTCCGAAGAGAGAAGTTTCAGTCTGCAGTCTTGACCCAGCCTCAGAGGAAGCAAGATGTAACTGCCTCCCTGAAAAAGGTACCAAGCCACATGGCTATCTCAGACAAGAATTATGGGCTAATGTAAGTTACAAGAATTAGTAAATAAGAAGGCTGAGCTAATGGACCAATCAGTTTATAACTAATGTAGACCTCTGTGTGATTCTTTGGGACTTAACAGCTGCAGGACCAGGCGAGACAGAAAACCTCAGTCAACACTTACAGGGGCCAGTTTGAGTACTGTGACAAGGAAATCCCTTCTGCTTTACCTTTAACAAGTTAGAGAACTTTGAAACAGCCATCTATTTCTCTGTTGCTGTCTTCAGCCCTTGAATATCTACAAAACCATCCTCTTGTGCCCAGTATCAGAATAAAGCAGGGCTCTTATAAAAGTGGACCCCAACGAGTTAAATTTTCTCAGGCGTCCTGGAATTTGAAGGAATGGCACAGGAGGAATGTTCATCAGGAAGGGCTATTACATAGGGTTGAGCATCTACCTAAATTAGCATACCCAGATTGCCATTTTCCTCCACAAGATTGCTACACTATCACAAGGAAGGTAGAGAGAAATTGAGCCTCTCTCTCTCTCTCTCTCTCTCTCTCTCTCTCTCTCTCTCTCTCTCTCTCTCTCTCTCTCATCTTGTTAAATTGTAAATAATTTCTTCATCAGGTACAGTTCCTAATTTCTTTATAATTCAGGGAAACTAAGGCTATGATTTTACGAATCTAAGTACTCAGTGTAGAGATTTTTAAAATGCCAAAAATTAAAGGCAGCAATTTAGCAAACAGACTACCTAGAGCATGATCCTCATGAATTTATGTTTATACAAACATCAAAATGTTAAAAACTAATGACTCCTCGTGCCTTAAGTCTCAAACAAAGAAAAAACTGGCGTTGTAAGACTTAATACCAAACAAATTTATTTCTTATCCAGACATATGACTCACACAATGGCACACAAGCCAGGACCAAGTAACTTCCCATTTTCCTGTAACTGTCATGAAAGGATGACCATTCCCTCTCAGGCACTGTCTTAGTCAGAGTTCAGAGTTCTATTGCTATGAAGATACACCATGACCAAGGCAACTCTTAGAAGAAAAAGCATTTAATTGAGAGCTTGTCTGCTGTTTCTGATTAGTCCATTGTTATCATGGCAGCATTCAAATAGACAGGAGGTTGGAACAGTAGCTGAGAGCTACATCCTGATCTACAGGCAGAGAGGGAGGGAGAGAGAGAGAGAGAGAGAGAGAGAGAGAGAGAGAGAGAGAGAGAGAGAGAGAGAGAGAGAGAACTCGGCGGCCTGGTATGATTTTTTGAAACCTCAAAGCCCACCCCCCTAGTAACACACTTCCTCCAACATCTTAGTCTTTCTAATCCTATCAAACAGTTCTTTTTCCTGATGACTAAGCACTCAAATATATGAGCCTATAGGCTCATAAATTTTTAATGCTTATTCAAATCACCATAGTTTGATATTCAAATCAAACTCCCATTCTTTCTCCTCCTCCCTTGATAACTCTTCCATTATGTCCTTGTCTCTCCCACAGCAACTATTCCTTATTCAGTCTGTTTTAGATTGGCTCTGGTCCAGTTAAAACCCTATCCTTACACCTCTAGCTTGTCCCTTCTTGCATAATATCTTGGTGGCCCAGGCAGAAAACTCTTTCCTTGCCTCCCTCGACCTCTCTTACTCTTCATAACCTATAATGGTTGACTAATGTCAACTGAATTAGCCTTCTGTGAAACATGAAAGCCTCTCGGATGTGACTTTGGTCACAGTCACCCACCACAGTAAGGAGTTCCTTTGACTCCTGGTGCAAAGCCTTATTTCCCATTGGCAGCTGAAGAAGCCGGGCCAAGGTCACACTATGGTGGGACATGAAGGCAAGAGAAAGAGGAGGCCAACCCTCAGGAGTCCGTAAGGGTAAAGAAGTGGGTTTTCCTCCCATTGGGAGACCACTAATTCTTGTTTAGCATATAATTTAGGAAGAGACTCTGAAATTCTTCACATCCAAACTGTTAAGAAAAATCCTCTCCACCGGCACACAGAAATCCAATCAAACCAAATTAAACCAAATTAAAATGCCCATGTTTTAATAAATTCAGCACTCTCTGGTGGCAGAGAGCATGGCAGGGGAGACAGAAAAGCAGGGAGCACATGCAAAACCCGGGACCACGTGTTCCTCCTCTGGGTGCCCACTTAAATACCCTGTGGGAGTGATCCTGACTCTCCTCGGGGAGGAGTCAGGACCTGGCATGCTGGGATTTGGAGTCCAGACCAACGCAACTCCCAGGCCAGGGGGCTGGGATGGATGCCAGGGACTGGGGTGATGCTCCCAACTTAACATCACACAAACCTTCCTGGTTTTGGCGTAGAATCCTTAGTTGCAAACCATATGTAAGATCTGTCATATGTGGTATACCAGATTTTCTTACAATAGCCTATCTTGCGAAATCCAGCCTCAGGTGACAGTCTTGATGATTCCTCCTATGTGTTCGCATAAGCCCCTGCTCAGTCAGTGGCTTCTCTGACAATAACCACCGACTTTACTCTC
Source organism: Microtus pennsylvanicus (assembly GCF_037038515.1). Lineage (NCBI taxonomy): Eukaryota > Metazoa > Chordata > Mammalia > Rodentia > Cricetidae > Microtus > Microtus pennsylvanicus. Next base: position 52,442,917 of record NC_134590.1, on the reverse strand, counting down.
CAAAATACAATCCAGGTTTTTATTCTGTATTGTTCTAAAATCCTATGACAGATGAGCAATGCCAACTAGAGCTCTCTGACACCTCTTCTCAGTCCGGAAACAGCTAGGGAGGGATAAGGAGAGGAATACAGACACCAGAGAAGTCCAAATTGTATTCTATTAGAGACCAGACCCTGAGTACTTGGAACCTCATCCCAGTGACTAGTGATGTTATACAAACATGTAAGGCCGAGTTTCCAGTGAAGCACCTAACCCAAGTGGCTAATCTCAAGAAAAGATAGCTGGTGCTATAATGTTCATGTCTTTATAAGACAGTGAGATGATGGGTTTGAGAGATGATCAGTGGTTAGGGTGCTCACTGCTCTTGCAAAGGGTATGGATTCAGTTCTCAGCACCCACATCAGGCAACTCACAACTGCCTATAACTCTACTTCCAGAAGATCCAACAGCCTTCTCGGGCAGCTGCATTCACATGGTGCATATAAGTCTCTCTCTCTCTCTCTCTCTCTCTCTCTCTCTCTCTCTCTCTCTCTCTCTCTCCCCCCTCTTTCACACACATACACACACATCTATACATAAAATATAATTTTAAAAATATAATGATGTTTTCACTTATGTACATAGATAGAGACTCCTCGCAAATGCCATAGGAGAGAAAATCAAGTAACTTTTCTTAACTGCTATAAACAAAAAAACTCCTATTTCTTGGACATTCTCTCTCTCTCTCTCTCTCTCTCTCTCTCTCTCTCTCTCTCTCTCTCTTTCTCTCTCTCTGAGAATTTATCCTCCATGTGTCTCTGTTTGTTCTGCAACATATATTCTTTACTATATATTATGTTATATACATAAACATACATATCTGATTTAGTCTGCTCTGGTAAATACTTTTCTGCTTTGAGACAGGGTTTCTCTATGTAGTCCTGGCTATCCTGGAACTTGGTATGTAGACTAGGCTGGCCTGAAACTCAGAGATTTGCCTGCCTCTGCCTCCCGGTTGCTGGGATTAAAAGTGTGCACCTCCGTGCACGGCATGGTAAATGCTTTTACCCCTATGCCTGCTGCTTGCTATTCCTGGAAGGACTCTGGGTAACACACATGTTCTACTTTATAATAATGGGGTTCTGGCAACTCCCAGAATTACAAGTAAAAACCCATTCAGACAGGTAAAACGGCTGTGTTGTGACTCTGCCTTCTGATGTGGTCAACAATATTTGCTGAACACGCTCTTTACCAATAGCTCTGGGGCCAATGAAAAGGCAATCCCAAAGAATATAGATCACAACCCACAGAGTATGAGGAGAGGCACCCCAACAATTGGATTGCTGTGGCAATAAGCCCTGTGGAAGAAAACAAAACCAGAGTCGGATGTTAACAATCGTGACCAAATAGGATCTTACCCAGTAGGGGACTCAAGAAATCGCTTCTCTGGGAAACTAAATCTGAAATCGAAACATATGATTGGAAGCGCTTTTGTTAAGGAGCATTGGCCCCTCTCTTGGGCTAATGAGGACATCTGTCTTCACTTTGTGTCGGAGTCCAGCTCCGGTGTGGTTCGGAGCCACAGGATGGAGCTGTGATGGTGGTGAGAATGGAAGAGTCTGACCACTGCTTCTCTTTTAAACAGATGGCATCAAATAACTGAAGCTGGTTTTATTTATACAAGTTCTAATGCATTCAAGCATGAGCAGTTTCAATGCATTTCTCTTTGATCATTTTTCAGGAGCCATTAACATTTACCCCTTTTAGTTTCGTTCCCTCTTCCCCACTCCCTTGTGTCATTGACCTTTACCGCATATCATGAAATTTTATATTGCAAACCAAATGATTATATCTAGCCGGGCACATCTTATTCATACTGTGTGCCCTAGCCAGTAGCCAACATGCATTTGAGACACAGACAGACAGACAGACAGACAGACAGACAGACCCAAGCCTGATGATTAACAATGTGATACTTTACACTTCTTTGATCAACAGAGTGTATGACGCCATACCTAGGATATTATTTTCTGGTGTAAGTCAATTTCTGAATAATCTGTATAGCACTTTTTATGGGAACCGCAGTTGTAATCCTATTTATGAATTCTCAAAATGTTAATGATTACCTAACTTTTTAACTGTTGGGACCAAGGTTCTATTCTTCCTGGCAGTTTCTACATGTACTTTTACTTCCAAAGGAACTGGGAGTTCTATCTGAAAAAAATATCTAACCTTTCACATCCTGGCGCCAGAGAGAGATCTGATCTTTCTTATCCTTTTCTTTTCCTTGTGTGTCCCTTTAAGCTTCTAATTAAGAAACCGTCTCCCAAGTTCTGAAGTTCTTTGGAATATAGTTATGTCTTTTTTAGAATAGTTAAGTAAGCAAGAATCATTCATTTCTTTGCGGAAACTTTTAAAACTTATCAGCTTTTTTTCCCAGTAAACTCAGCCACAATAACAACTGACAAAGCAAAAGTAAGAATCACCGTAAGAATAAGCAGAACAAAAGTGAGAGAGGCCTGAAGCCCGTGAGTTCCCTAGGATCAGCGTGTGGGTCTGCAGCATCACTTCCACAGGTCCTTCCAGGGGCATGGGATTCGCCAAAGGTAAGGGCTGTAAGGTGCTCCAACGGCAAAACATTTGTGCGCCGTTCCCAGGATGACAGATCCACCAGTTTTGGACCAGCTGAAGGCACAGAGATAACAAGCAATAGATGCCACTTGCTCACCAGTTTGGTACAGGGAGCCAGTCTCCAAGGGAACCCACCACTGCCATTGGGGACAGGGGGATAAACTGACTGAGATGTTGGCATCTCTGGCCATACAGGGATATCCCCAGAATAGCCATGTGTCTAGAGGCCATATAGACAGTGTGAACGGGAAGAGGGCATACCATACCCTTGGTCCAGGCCACTTTCAGATCTCAAAGATCTGTTTTTGAGGGAAGGAATGGGGGGGGCATTGGACGAGGAGGAATACTGCTCAGTAGTTAAGAGCACTTGCTGCTCTTCTGGAAGTCTGACACAGTCTTCTGGCCTACTCAGGCACACAGACAGGTAGCATGCACTCACACAAAGACATGTAGAATAAGTAAAAGCTTTTTAAAAGGCTTCTTTAAAAGATTTGTCTTCATTTAAAATAAAACTGGCACTGGCATTGCTGAAAACAAATCTGTTGAAACAATGCCATTCTCAGAGAAGGAAACTTTAGGATTGAAGAGCAGATTGTGGTGGTCTGAATGAGAATGGACCTTATAGGCTCCTATCTTTGACTACTTGGTACCCAGTTGGTGAACAGGATTAGAGGTGTATCTGTATCAGATGAGATGTGTCGCTGGGGGCTGGACTTGAGGTGTCAAAGGCCATAGCTTTCCCAACTAGTTCTCTCTGCCTTGTGCTTGTGGATTGGGGTATAAACTCTCAGCTACTAGCCAGGCCCATCTGCCTGCTGCCATGTTCCTTGTCGTGATGGTCATAGATTCTAACACTCTGAAACCCTAAGTCCCAGGCAAACTCTTTCTGAGATACCTTGCCTTCGTCTGGTGTGTTATCACAGGAATAGAAAAGTAACTGAGAAAAGACCCTTCTCTGGAAAAAAAAACATAAAAATTGAAGGACAGAGCAAAAGTAGAGAAGTCTCACAGAGCCTAGATGCTGCTTCTGTGAGGCAATGGGACAAGGCCTAAGTGTCTCGGGCCAAGTGGCGGTTAAGGATGAAGGCAGTTTTGGCAATGCCCTTTGTAGCAACAGGTTTTAGAAGCTTCTTCAACAATCCCTGTCACTGCCTTTGGGACATTTGAAGCTGACTGGCCTGGTGAACCTGTGAGTGTCTGTAACGTGTGCTGGGTGGCCTGTGGTACTGAAAAGATGCCTCTTGGACTGGGGACTCATGAGGGCCAAACCCAGGGCCTTGTAGATACTAAACAAATGGCCCTACCTCTGAGCAACATCCCCGCCGTTTGGTTTTTCCAGACAGGGTTTCGGTGTATCCCTTAGATTGGCCCCCAATTTGTGACCCTCCTGTCTCCACATCTTGCGTGTCAGGATTAGGTAGGGTCCCTTTTTCCCTTGTGGTTCATTGACCACCAGTTCATGAGGGGGCAGAAGCAATGACAGAGAGCTTTGGGTGGCCTGTGAAAATGACTAAAATAGCTTTCTGGGAGATGACTTCAGGAAGACAACTCAACTTTATTCCAGAGTCTAGGGGATATATAGAATTGAGGTGGTAGCTGGGGCAAACCCTAATTTGCATTAGATGGCTTACTCCTATCATATAGCTGGATTAGTGGCAGCATGACCCTTTGAAAATAGCCAGAACACGTTACTTAATTACCATGTCAGCAGCAGGAGAAGAGCATTTGCAAGGAACTGTGTCAAAGGTCATCCTTGAGATAAATCAGTCATCTGGGCCTAGAGACATCCTCCAGATAAGGCTAGGCAGAGAGCAGGAAGCCCCTGCTGGTGATTGGCGGGTAAGGGGGCATCCTCCACATTGTGCTGGCCTGGGGAGAGTTATTAAGCTATTGTGACTGCAACATCTGACCAGTGGGGCCTCCCAACAGGATTAGTCATGCATTAATGAAAGACCCCAGCTTAGCTGCTGTAATGCCATTTTGCAAGGCTTTCACACAAACAAGTGAAAGTTCAAGGTAAAGTTGGTACTCCTAGGCGGCCAAAACAGGATATCTGTGGTCAGACACCAGACCTAGGAGGGGAACGGACAGTTCTGGGAAAAACTACATGTGCCCTAGATAGAGCCAAGTCAGCTTTATCATATCTTCATGTCCCGGAGGAGCTTGTCCCCAAGTGAACCCATCGCCCCATCCGAACTGACCAATGGGATTCCTGTAACCATGCTTCTACTTCCATATGCCTGCTCCGCCCGCCCATTTCCATATAAAAGACCCCCTGCCCAGCCTGAGGGTGCACAAGTCTTCCAAAGAGACTCTGCCGCCCTGCAGGTACCTGTGGTTGCAGCCAGTGGTCTCGACTGTTCCTTGGGTTAGGGGGTCTCCTCCTGAGGGAAGGTCCTCTCTGAGGGTCTTTCATTACTATATCGGGACATCTTATAGTCCGAAGGACACATGTGATACTGTGAACTTAATTGTTTATTCTCACTCGGACTTATAAAACCAATCAGTAAAGTTGGGCAGGCTCAGCAAGCTTGACCAGTAAACAGAAATAGTACACTCAACATCAGGCCTTTCCAGGTCCCCCAAGACTAGTAGCACCCACAGACAAAGACCCAGCTCACCCCAAGGGTCCAAGAGACCTCAAAAGATGCCTTGTTTTCTGGGGGCTCACTTGGTGTGCCAGTATTCCAATACTTTGACAAATATCTGAGAGAAGCCATTTATAAGGAGGGAAGATGTGTCTTCCTGTGCAGCCGCAGAGGTTTCTGTTCAAGGTTGACTGGCTTCATATTTATACGCTGTGGTGGGGCAGAATGTCATGGTGGAAGGGAATGGGTAGGCTGAGATGCTCACTTCCTGAAGGCAGACAGCAGACAACGAGACAAACAGGAAAGGGTCAGAGCAAGATAGAACCTTCAAGGTCAGGCTCCCAGGGACCTACTTCCTCTAGCCAGATTCCACCTCCTAATATTTCAGAGATGAAGTTAACTCTCTCATGATCTAATCATGTTTCAATACTGCCACTGGCCAAAGCCTAAGCCTTTAACACATGAGCCTTTTTATTGGTAGAGGAACTCCATATCCAAATGACAACCATGGGGATCAAGATTTAAATATGTCTGCCAGCACTTTGTCCACATGTTGGCGGAAATTGGTGCACCAACATGTGCCAGCTAAATCCACATAAAAACCTGAGAGAGCTTGAAAAGAAACTCTAGACACAAAAGAACCAAGTTTAGTCCAACTTCTTGGTATCTGCATTTTTGGGGGGTGGGGGTGGACTCTGTTTGCTGGTGACATGCAGGAGTGCTGTGCTCCTTTAAGAGAGGTGTTTCTGCCTCAGCATTGGCAGTGAAGGCTGCAAGGCTTCTTTAGAGGAGGGCTTCCTGGTTCTTGCTAGTTGCAAACAGCTCTGGCTCTTTAAGGAGGCCAAGCACTTAAATGCACTGTGAGCAGCGTATTACAAATTGCTTAATGATGACATAGACCCGCTGTGACCCTGGAGCCAGGGTGGCATGCATGGCTCTCAGAGGTAGGAACATACCTCTGCCATGTTAGACTGGGTGGAGTTGGTCCTAACCATGCCCGCTTAGCATTTTTAAAAAAGGGGGGGGGTGCTCCTGATCAAAAAATGATTACAGATACACACACAATAAAGAAAAATCTAGATGAAAAAGACCTCTAAATGGGTCATGGTGTTGGATATGTAGGCTTGAGAGAGAAAAGAAATAGTTGTAAAAAGAAGTAAAAGTGTTTTTTTAAAAAAAATAAAATAAAGTCTTTGAAGAGACACAATACAGTCAGAGATTAAAGGAGAAAAGGAAGGTAAGCTACATAAAGATGGAATATACACAGATAGTCTGGATTATGTATATTATTGTGTTTTCTTTAAATTTTTTGACTGTGAATGAGCTAAGTACAGAGAGACATTTCATTGTACAGGCTGCTAAGCTAAACCAACATCTATACTTTAAACGTATCTTGACTTAAAAATTTGGGTCTAAAGATACATTGCTTCGAAACAGATTCTGATTTTATTTCCACAGAAGATGGGAAGCTGTGCATTTCTTCTAGGCTAATATGGTTTGATGGACCAAGAGCCCCTGAAAGGTCTCTGCAAACCCCCAAATTACTTTGTCTAACAAAAAAGTAAGAAGCAGCTAGGAGAGAACTATGCTCAAACTTCCAAATATTGTTTATAAATGTTTATTTACATTTAAAGGGGGATATGTTATAGAGATGGATACTTTGCATTGGTATGTATCTTGGTTTATTGATATAAATTTAAGGTAAATTTTGTTATATGTATATTTCTGCTCTTGATTAAGGTATTTTGTTTGTCTGGCTCATTTAAAAATGCAATGTATAACTAAAAACTACAAGTTAATAGATAGTCATCTATAATAGTCAAGCTTGTAGTCAGGTTTTCTAGATGTACAGAGATATATTTCAGATGGATAGTTATTCTTCAAACCTTTCATGCTGCCCGAAAGTATGAATATATATCCTTCATAAAAATGATCATAGAAAAAGCTTTTGAAATGAACATAAATAGAATTGTCATGCCAGTCAATATTACGTTCTATGAACAATGATCACTCACCTAATACAGTTTTGAGTTAGATATGGAAGACCAATTTGGATGTGAACATGGAGTAAAGCCTGTACGATGATTGTGGAATGGAACAAGGCAAAAGACATAATACGAATGTGATTCTTGCCAATGGACCCAAAACATCCAAAGAGAAAAACAAGTGGGGTAACTAAGGCCTAGGACATGCCTACATCTGACAGATTGGCCCCATTCAACTCCTCTTAGTTGTGGGCATCATTGGTCTCTTGGTGCCATTGTCAGCTACTCAGGGCAGGCTTCATTTTTCAAGTAACAGATAATTAGTTCATTTCCTAGGAATACAATGGATTTACTGTGCACCCTGCCATTCACAGGGCAATGATGCTACTGAACAATGGATGTCCAACTCACACAGCCCTAGGACAATGTGGATACTAACCACTGCACCCCAACACAAGAGAAATATGACACTGTACCACATGCTGGGAAATACTGAAGATGGGTGGTGCTTATGCCTCTGATAGTGAGTCTGTGATATCAAATCCCCATATACCTAGCCATTCTTTTTCTTTTTTTGTATTTTTTCCTAGGACTGTCTTGTGGTTCAGCTAGCAAGGTACCCATGTAGGGTCCTTGACACTAATCTGGAGGCAATGGTTCCCTAGAGTGCATCCTTTTAAAGGGACTTCCATATCACCACTTGGTTTTTCCTCTTATTGTTGATCAGCTGTTGTTGTTGTTCTGGGGGATTTTTTTAATTTTGGAGCTTTGTTTTGTTGTGTTGTTTGGCTTTTGATTTTCTTTCTTTTTTATTATTTTCCTCTTTTACTGAAAATAGATTCTTTTCTCTTACAATAAATCCTGATTATAGCTTTCTCTCCCTCTACTTCTAGCTCCTGCCCTCCTCCCCTCCCTCTCTCCCAAAAGGAGGGAAAGAGTCCCAAGAACACGCACAAGAGTCAGACCCACTCATTCTCACAGTCAGAAGCTCCATAAAAATACCAAGCTAATAGCTATAATACACAGAGACCTGGTACAGATAGATCCATGTAGGCCCTGTGCCTGGTGCTTCAGTCTACGTGAGTCCATATGTACCTTGCTTGGTTGATTCAGCGGACCTTCATCTCCTGGTGTCTTCCATCCCCTCTGGTTCATACAATATTTCTGCCTCCTCTTTGCAGGATTTCTGAGCTCTGAGGGGTGGAATTTGATGGAGACCTCCAATTTAGATCTTTCTCTTCATAATGTCTGCCTGTGTGTCTTTGCATCTGCTCCAATCTACTGCTGGAGAAAGTCTCTTTGATAATGATGGGATAAAGCACTGATCTATGAGTATGCCAGAATACCATTAGGAATCATTTTGATACTTTTATGCCAGTAGTATTTGGTTTTATCCTAGGTCTCTGGGCTATCTGATCTGGTTTTTGGTTACCCAAGCACCATTGTGTATGGGTTCCTTCTTGTGGACTGGGTTTAAGTCAAATCAGACATTGGTTCTGTCCCACAAATTCTATGCCACCATTCCCCTAGCATATTTTGCAAGCAGGACAGATTATAGGCCAAATGTTTTGTGGCTGGGTTGGTGTCCACATTTCTTTTTCAATAGCCTGCAGAATACCTGTAATGGTCTGCTCTGTCCCTTTAAGAGACAAGCCACAACCACTCCCTCCCCCATCCATTGAGACAAGCTGATCTTCAGCTTCCAGCTTGAGTCCCTTCTCTTTTCCCTCTCTCCCCCAAGAGGCAGCTTCTGCCTTGCTCCATTCTCCCCACTTCTTCCCTTCCTACCCTCTCTCTGTTTCTCTGTTTCTCTCTGCTCTTCCTCCTTCTTCCCTTACCCCTTCCCTTCCATAAACTCACTAAATAAATATCCAACCTCACTCTGCATGTTTCTGCCTCTCGCCTGCCATGTAGCTCCCTACCAGAGACTAGCCACCTTCTGGGACCTGTGGCGTGGTCTCGTGGCATGCCCATCTGTCTGTCTCTCCTTGTGAGACTCGCTGCCCCTCCTGGCCCACTGAAGCCACTTGGGAACTGTGTTGTCCCTGCCTGGGACTGGCTGCTCTCGGGACCCACTGCCCACTGCCTTTGCTTGGGGACCTGCAGCATTTTACTTAATCCATTACAGCAGTACGTTCCTGTACCAAAGAGATTAGAGCATAGGGGTGAAGGCTCCATCTAGGTACCAGTTTGACTTCCCCATGTTCAAGGATTTCCACAGGACCCCCTTGGCCAAAAACAAAAAAAAAAGTGACCATATGTGTGTGGATTTATGTCTGGGTCTTCAATTCAATTCTATTGATCAACATGTCTGTTTTCATTCAAATACCTTGTGGTTTTTTTTATTGCTATTGCTCTGTAATATAACTTGAAATGGAGAATGGTGAGATCTCCAGCAGTTCTTTTATTGTTATTCAAGATTGTTTTAGTTTTCCTGGGCTTTTGTTTTTCCTTATGAAATTGAGAATTGTCCTTTCAAGCTCTGAAAGAATTGTTTTGGTATTTTGAAAGGTATTGTATTGAATTACATTGCTTTTGGTAAAATGGTCATTTTTGCTATTTTAATCTTATAGATCCCTGAGTATGGGAAATCTTTCCATCTTCTGATATCTTCTTCCATTTCTTTCTTCAAAGACATGAAGTTTTTATCATACAAGTCTTTCACTTGCCTGGTTAGAGTTACCCCAAGATATTTTATATTGCTAGAGGTAGTGTTTCTTTGATTTCTTTCTCAGTCTATTTGTTATTTTTATATAGGAGGGCCACTGATTTTTTTTTTAGTTAATCTTGTATTTAGCTACTTTGCTAAAAGTGTTTACCAACTGTAGGAGTTCCCTGGTGGAGTTTTTAGGGTCACTAATAAATACTATCATCTGTAAATAACAATGCTTGACTTCTTTCTTTCCAATTTGTATTTCTTTGATTTCTTTCAGCTGTCTTATTGCTCTAGCTAAAACTTCAAGTACTATATTGAATAGATATGGAGATCAGGCAGTCTGATTTTAGTAGAATTGCTTTGAGCTTCTCTCCTTTTAACTTGAAGCTGGCTATAGGTTTGCTGTAGATTGCCTTTATTATGTGTAGGTATGTCCCTTTTATCCCTAATCTCTCCAAGACTTTTATCATGAACAAGGCCTTTGAACTGAGATTCCTCTCCTTCTTCTATTTCTGTTATTTTGGGGGTTGTTTTTTTCATAGTGTCCCAGATTTCCTGAATGCCTTGTGCCAGGAGATTTTTTAATTAACATTTTCTTTGACCCATGTTATCGAGGTTTATTTGGGGGTTCAGAAGATTTGCTATAGCAGGCAAAATATGACTATTAGGGTCTAAGGGTAAAAACAAAATAAACTAACTCATGCATGTTAACCTCTGCATGTTCTTTACAGTTTTTAGGTGAAGAAGCAGAGAGAAGGGATATCTCCACCAGGTTTTTAGTTTTTACAGACGTAGTTTAAAAAGATTCCATAGGCAAAAACAATGATATCAACATGTATTTCAGAATTAAAAAAAAAACAAGTAGAACCTGACAAAGCAGCACTTCAGGAAAGGCTAACATCCAAGGGGAAATACCTGACATTCCAAACCATTAGATAAGATTACTAGATGTCCCTGAACCCTGGACTCACCACCCACTCCCCTCACCCCAATCTCCTGTTTGTCCACAAGGGTGGGCACACTGTCTTCCTATCTTTCTGAAATTCCTACACAGTTTATTAACAAAGGTAATTGTGGGGGGTTAATTTTTATGTTGTTTTGACTATTAGAACAAAGAGAGAATGTTATTGCTCTGAGGCCTCATGGAAGGTCCTTCCATTGCCCATTCAGGAGGCAGTTACACTGCTGAGGTATATTGGGAATGAATCCTATTTTAAAGGGAGAAGAGTCATGGCTTCCAAGGTTTCTACAGAATTGACAAAGACCATCCAAGAGACAAGTGTTCCCGAAGTTATGCAATGGGGTCCCCCATAAATTGTGCCCTGTGGATCTGTCTAGGAATCTGTCAGCTGCACATTTACTGTATAATACTTGTGGGCTCCAACACCGTGTATGTACTCCTTTTATCATATCTTGAACACCTGAGATTCTTTCTTCCATCTCTTATATTTTGTTGGAGAAGCTTGTCTCTGTAGTTCCTGTTCGATTTCCCATTTTTTTCCCATCCAGAATTCAGTCAGTGTGTGTTTTATTGATTTTATTTGCATTCTTGAGTCTTGAGAAGTTTTATTCATTTCCTTCAACCATTTGTTTGTGTTTTCTTTAAGTGATTTAGTCCTTTTCTCCTTAAGGACCTCTATCATCTTCATATAGTTGGCTAAGGTCTTTTATTTGTGCTTCAGAGATGTCATGATATTCTGGGCCTGCTGTGGTAGGGTACTAGGCTCTAGTGGAAATGTTGCCCTGGCTGTTATTGATTGTGTTTTTGTCCTGGCATCAAGGAGTCTGGGTTTGTGATGATTATAGGTATAGGTGCTGATTTCTGGAGTTGTCTTTGTTGGGTGGCTATTTTATCCTTTGGTTTGTTTCCTCTCTGGATTTCTGGAGAATGTGATGGCTGAGTGTTGCCTTTTTTTTTCCTTCTCAGCTGCTGGGATACTGGAATAATTTGGGGAAGTAAGGTGAGAGGAGAAGGCCTTTGAGATCCCGTGGGAATGAGGTCAAAAAGGAAAGGGAGATGTCCTGACACAGGGTTGGGGATGAGATGGGGGATGAGGAGAGGGTTTGGATCTCAGCTGTAGTAGGAGATGTGTGGGTCTGCCTTCAGCCTACCTGTTGCCCCGAGAGACGTGGTCCTTGCATTCTGATCGGGGTCAAAGCAACAAGTGTGTGGAGGAAGGTCAGAAGGGAAGAGCTGTGGGATCCACAGGAGATGGATCAGGGGGCAGGGAAGGCTGCCACCCACCCACGGGTGTCCTGCTACAGATATGGGGATGAGAATGTTGGCCTTTGTTTTTCAAAGCTGAGGATTAAAACGAGGGCCTTGTGGATGCTGGTTAGGTCCTGTATCACTGAGCTGTATCTCCACTGGACATCTCCACTTAGATGGCCAATGGCGGTTGATATTCCCAACCTTCCCCCTGGAAACCTGCTCCACCCACACAGCCTTTAAATAAATATTTTTAAATGATGAGTGGCTAGAAGGAGTAGGGGACTGAAGGCGTAAGTCACAAACAATGCCACACCAGTTTGGAATTATGATTAATAGGGTGGTATTTATTTAAAGGGGAAAAACTTACAGATCACAGCCCTCTGCGCAACCAGGAAGGGAGTCTAGTCGCCGGCGGAGCAGGAAGTGAAGAGAGAGAGGAGAGGGAAGTGGCCGCTTTTTTAAATGGAGAGAGACCATGCCCCAATGGGCTGGTATCTCAGTGGCTATAGGCTGGAGGAGTGGGAGAATCTCCTGCAACACCTCCCCCTTTTGTTTAAATAAGAAAGTTCTAAACCTACTATGAAATTATATACAATAAGTACAAATATCCTATTCTAACTACCTTAGGTCTTGTATAATAAATAACTTGGCCAAGTCATGAGAGAAAAGTAACTACATCTATATAGTCTTCAACCCCATCGAAGATCTGAGAAGGGAAATCAGGGGACTGCTTTGGTGGTAGAAACAGACTTACATTTCTTCCTCTGACCGGAAACCACAGAACCATCCTTATTGCAAGAATCTAGAAAATATAGTCTTGGTTGGATAGCATTACATTTTTTACAGTTTCTATTACTGGAAGGTAACAGAAAGGATCAAAGCTGGGCTGTGGTGGCATACGCCTTTAATCCTCAGGAGGCAGAGGCAGGCAAATCTCTATAAATTTGGGGCCAGCCTGGTCTACAAGAGCTAGTTCCAAGACAGGCTCCAAAGCTACAGAGAAACCCTGTCTCGAAAATAAAAAAGAAAAAGAAAAGGAAAGATCAATATTAGGGGTCAGCGTCAACCACTTTTCATAGTGTATGAATGACAATTATTATCCATTTATGATCTTCCCATTATTGGCCAGTCTTTCTTTATCCACCAAAGCCTATCATTTATCTGTGTTGCTACATTACTATGAAAATCTTTCTTCATCTTGGGTTTTCTATTGCTGTGAAGAGAAACCATGATCATGACAGCAATTCTTATAAAGGAAAACATTTAATTGGGACTGACTTACAGTTTCAGAGGTTTAGTCCATTATCATCATGGTGAGAAGCATGGCACTGTGCAGACAGACGTGGTGCTGGAGAAGGAGCTGAGAGTTCTACATCCAGACTGGCAGGCAGCAGGAAGAATGTCCACGCTGGGTGTGGCTTGAGTTTAGATGCCCACCCTAACAGTGACACACTTCTTCCAAAGAGGCCATACCTACTCCAACAAGATACTTCCTAATAGTGCCACTCCCTTGGAGGGATTTTTTTTAAAGTCATGGTTTCCCTGTAGCTCTGGAGCCTGTGTTGGAACTCACTTGGTAGACCAGGCTGGCCTCGAACTCACGGAGATCCATCTGTCTGTGCCTCCTGAGAGCTAGCATTAAAGGCATGTGCCACCACTGCCCGCCGGGGAGCTATTTTCTTCCAAACCACTACACATTCTAAGAGACTGGAACTTTTTCTGGACCTCACAGCCAAGTTAATTGACCTTGAAATCATTTAAGGCTTCACTTATGTCCTCCTTATAATCAGACTCTCTGTTTAACCAGACTTTTAGAGAACCATGTGACAATTAACCTTGTTTGTGTTGGATTTCTCAAGTGATCACCTGGACTTTAAACACACAGTTTTAACATGAGTTTTGTATTTTTCCATGCCCCTAACCAGAGAACAATGCACATGTGTCTGTATGTGTGCTATGGTAATCATTTGCTGAAAACATTAAAGAGATCAAAAGTGACCTTATAAAACAAATAAATGTTGAAAGCAACACGGATAGAGGTTTTTTATTTTATTATCTTTTATTTTCTGAGGGTTCCTGGGTCAGGTAGAATCAGCAAAGTTTAATTTCTTGTAAAAGTGTAAGAGTTCTGTAGTGTCCCGCATTCCTTCCTCACATGATGTTTTCTGCGCTGTTCAATAAGAGAGAGAGAAAAGACATTTAATGGGGACAGATTCACAAGATAGCACTGAGGCAAACACAGGTTCAGACTTAGGACATCAGAGAGGCTGGAGACCATCCAGAAAACATATAACACTTGGAAGACACAGCGAGAGAAGCCAGGAATTCAAACGTATGCTCACTCTTGGTCAGATTACTCCAAGAGAGGAGTGCTTTGATTTCTTTCCTCCATGTGACTCGGACCCATTCTGGTGCCTCTGCTCTAATGTGTTTAACCGACGCAGCTCTTAAAACACAGCTCTTCCTGCAGCATCTTCTGCTAAAGTCATCACTGGTTTCCTGCTGCTGCCCGCATCCACAGTAAATGCTGCTGCCTTTCAAGATTCTCGTTAATCCAGCAATATTCTCTTTACATCTTTTTATTCCAGGCAGTCCGATCTCTCCACCCCATGCCAAGCCAACGCTCTCCCACTCTCTTCCTGATGCTGACGGTCCCTTCTAATTATCTATCTCCTTCTCAGGCAGTTTATTATCAGGAAGTCACATCCTGTTCTCTAATTAAATGTTGCTGCCTCAACTGGACTTTGATCATACATTCATTCAAATGTTTATGAACACCTTGTTTGCAGAGGCCCTAGGTATAAACCAGATGCCAGATTTTGGCACAAGTACACAAAGGTGAAAGCCACCCCCTCCCCCCCAAAAAAAGCAGGATACCGCTGATTAACACTTTGATACTGGCTGCTTTGGGAGGAGAAGGAGATGAATAACCCACACGGGGAGGGTCTGGAGACATTTCTTGGAAGAAATGGCATTGGACAAAATAAAGGAGGCACAAGGAAATTGAGCATATTATGTTAGTAACCTTTTGATCACCATGACAAAACTTCAAGCCTAAAAAGAGGCAAGATTTTCTTTAGTTCATAGCTCCAGAGGTTTCCACGGTCATTTGGCCCTGGAGTTTAGGGCTAGTGATATCATAGCAATTATGCTAAAAGGACCTGGCAGAATGGTCTTCACAGCATTGCTCTCAGAGTGCACCTGAAACCATCCAACTTCTTTCTCCTAGGTCCCACACCCTAAATGTTCCACCTCCTCCCAGTAGTACCACAAGCTTCTGACCATATCTTTAAAACAGGGGCTTTGACAGTGGAGGGACGAGGGCACACAAGACAGGGACAATCATGGCCCAGAGCCACAAGTGTCTATATAAAACGATCTTTAAAACAGGTTTTGTACTTTATGCCCCCAACTAGATAAAGAAGATGGAATATGTGCTACCTTAAAGTACACCATTTGCGCATGAATATTTTGTGCTAAAGGTAATTTGAACAGTAGCAAATGCAAGAAGAGCCGTCTTTGGGTCTACTAAACCCAAAGCAGGACTTAAAAACTCCCATATAAACTACACTATCTCCAAATACTATCACCAGAGGTGAGGAGTTAAGGAAGACAGAAATTTGCACAAATGAGCCTTGTTTAGAGCTAATCCTTACATTCTCTTAGGTTTTTTCTTTTTTTACACTGAGTTATCTTCAGAATCATTACCCTTCATTCAATAAAAGCACTTAGACCTAACCATTTTCAGGATCCTCATTTTTCTATAAGGGCTTCCATGTACACACAAACTTGTTAAATAAAATTCACAAACTTCTATTAACCTGTTTTATACCAATTTCTCAGGCTTCTGGCACTCGCAAGGGCAGACCCACACGCCCCTGAGCCATCAGAAACCACGCCTCAATTGCCCGCCCCTCCCCAAATCAAGAAAGCCCCGCCCCATGGTCCTGCTGCCCCGCCCCAAGGCGCATTAGCGTGTCTCCGCCCGGTGGCCGGCAGCCCCGCCCCCGCACCTGTCCTTCTTTCCCAGGCGCGCGTCCGGACACTCCGGAGGCCCCGCCCCCAGGCGCGCGCCCGCCCTCGCGCCACGTGCTCTCTCTGGAGGGCGGCGCGGTGGGCCGAGCCGAGAAGATGTTCCCGCTGCCTCTTCCGGCTGCCGCGCGAGTCGCGCTCCGCCGCCTGGGAGTGAGACGTCTCTGGGATCGGGGTCTGTCCACCGCAGACATGACGAAGGTGAGTGGGGTCGGCTCGCCCGGGAGGCCGCGCATGCTACCTTGGCTCCGGGCGGCGGGGTGGCCAGGCTGGTCCAGGCCGCGGTGTGTAGGACGGACGCATCAAGTTGCACAATTGAGCGGAATAAAAAAAAGTTCCCTGAGTTTGCAGGGCGCCAGCCAGGGCCCGGGCTGCGGCGAGGACGATCGGTGCTGCTTGCAGAGGGCGCGCCCCTCTCCTCCTTCCTGGACAGTGCTGGGTTCTGAACTCCGATCAGAACCGCACGCTCCACCTAGCAGTCTTTACAGACTCGTCCATCCAACTGAGCTCCTAAAAATTACCCGCGCCTACTTCGTCGAATCTTTCAGTCCTCGCCGAGACCCTAGAAAGGACAGCGGCAGGATTGTTCCAAAGTCAGCTAAGGTCCCTGAGTCACAGGGTCGGGACCCTTCCCCCTGCTGAAGTGAAATGTCCGGAAAGGCCCCAGGGGAGTAAGCTGTTGGATTGGGTTTCTGGAGAAAAGCAGTTTCTAGGGGAAAGGACTTTGTCCAGAGAGGTCATCTTGTAATTGAAAGAGCATCTTCGCCTTCTAGTTGGGCTGTGAAAAATTATGAACGCTACTTTTACACGTGAAGGAAGGGTCTGGAAGGGTGCTGGCTCATCGGAATGAGTCTTGCTTTGAAGACCTGGTGAGGGAGGAATGTTCCAGGTGGGCACAGGTCCCCTTCAGGTATCACAGATAGTGGGGCGGTGGGGGGGGGGGGGTTAGACGGACACCCGTCAGTACAGTTTCCAACCCTGTGATCTGTCTGGTCTGCTCAGTAACAGTGAACAGTCGCAGCTGGGTTTCGTGAAACCCCGGGAACAAACAATTTGGGGACAACTAGAACCTCGTAGTTTCTGTGCCAAGGAAGCCAGATTTCTTGGGCAAAAAGATGAGGCACTTGTGTGGGCCCGAAAGTCGAAGTTTTACCACCCAGGCGCTAGTGTGTCAGAAACTAGGTTTCAGGGTTTTGGTCTTTTGTTGGTTTTTTGGTTTTTTTGTTTTTGTTTGCTGAGACGGGTTTCTGTTTAATCCTGGAACTTGCTCTGTAAACCAGGCTGGCCTTGAACTGAGAAGTTCACCTGGACTCTGCCTCCCAGTGCTGGGATTAAAGGCTGTGCCACCACCACCCAGCATGGGAAACAGTATTTTAAAAGTCTGGAATTGCCGTGTGCAAGCAAATGACGAGTAGTGGCTTTACATCCTCTTTCAGGTGTCTGGGGCCTGACAGTTGTGAGGGAGATGAGGGGCCCCACCACTCAGTGCTTGAGAAGGCCCTGCAGAGTTGCATGTTTCCCCCCACCTGATTGACAGGCTACTTCCTAGACAGTGGGAGCGTCCTTAACCTGAAATCTGAAGTGCTCCAAAATCTCAGGTTTTTGGAGCCTTCCCCTGACATTTCTGCAGGTACAAAGTCCTGCAGCAACCCAATGACTGTCATAGTCAAAACACCAGGTCTTTAAAGAGATTGTAAATGTGAAACAGTGTATCAGAAACAAGTGACTTTCGTGTTTAGGGTGGGGCCCAATGTTTCTCACACACCCCAGGTCCAGTCTGGCCCTGGCAGGGATTTCAGCTGCTGAAGTAGGGGCTGCTGCTGTCTGCCTCTGCTCTTGCCCCCTTGGGGAGGACACATTTTTAATGGAATTGTTTGCCCCTTCTAGAGTTTGGGCAGTCTTAGTTTTCTAAGGAGTGAACTCTGACTGTATTTGTCTTTCTTAATTTTCTCAGGGTCTTGTTCTAGGAATTTATTCCAAAGACAAAGAGGATGACATACCCCAGTTTACAAGTGCAGGAGAGAGTTTTAATAAGTTGGTGGCTGGAAAGCTAAGAGAAATGTTGAACATGTAAGTATTACTATATTTGGGGTTCCTTTTGTGTGTGTGTGTTTGTTGATTTGTGAAACAGGGTCTCACAAGGTAGCTGTGACTGTCCTGGTCATCAAACTCGCGGAGATGCACCTGCCTCATTCTCTGGAGTGTGTGTGTGTGTGTGTGTGCAGTGCCACGGGGTGGGGTTCTTAAAGATCCCAAGATTGACAGAGATTCTTTCAGAGTGTCACGTAAAGTTAGTGGAGCCCTGGCTAGCTGGATCTCTGAAAATGAAAGTGGGTTCTGGAAGAAGCTGGGCAGTTGTCTCAGCGTGGGTGGGTCTCTAGTTCTGGGAAGTCATGTGATTTCTAGCCAGATCACAAACTTTTTATGAAGGATTGACAGGGATCCAGAAAGGAACAGATTTCCTCAGCCCACTCCCTGGGCTTGGCTTTACAGTCCCAGCTTTCCTGTCTGGTACCAGCCTCTAAAAGTGCCCCACCAGTTAACAACAGCCTAAGGCCCTGCCCTTTGATTGCCTGGCTGGACCATGATGGCCTTTCAAATGTTAAAGTATAAGAGGATTACCTGATTAGCAAGAAATTCAGTCTGCAGAGGGTCTGAGATATGACCTCTCCTAGATTAGTGAGGTCTGGGAGGAAGTAGGGAAACTATTCTAGAGTTGCTGGCCACGTTTGGCAGGAAGAGAGCTACATAAGCCCCAACTACCTGCTACTCAGGTTATAGACTGTGTTAGAGGGTACCAGGTGTCATCTGATTGTTTAGGACTTGTACCTCTGCTTAGTTGGTAGTCCTTCACAGATACCTTAAATCATTAATCCAGAAGCTGAGCTGTTAAGAGTCCAGAGTGCTCTGGTCTTGCTGCAGGGTCACCATTGGCTACAGCCTGAGTCTCTGGCTACTGTGGGATCCCTCTTTTGTGTGGAAATGGCCATGTCTCTCATCTATCTCAGTAAACAGTATGTGGGAAACACTGGAGATGGTGCTGTCAAGTCAGCTGCTTTGGTCACCCCTCTGGTTTTCATCTTGGTGTTTTTATTAAAAAGGTTTCCATTATTTTGTACAGTCACCATCCAGTGCTCAGATCCCCTTGCCTATCTATGGCATTGCTAAAAAAAAAAAAAAGGCCTTGGCCACATTTGGTAGTCTAGGCTAAACCAGAACTCACTATGTCGTCCAGGTTGGCCTCCAAATCATGGCAGTCCTTCCTCAGCCTCCCAAGTTCTGGAATTACAGGCATGACCCACCACACCCGGCCTCCTTATTCTTGTTTTTATTATTATTTATTATTATTGATGTTCCTGTCCCGTGTAACCTGGAAACTGACTCAGTACTTTCAGAGGTGGAAGTGCTGGGCTGCGTCTGAGGAGCCTGGCCTGTGTGCGTTCTGTGAAGCTGGAAGGGAAGCTCAGAACAGAAAGTTAGCAAGTGTGTCCTGCTCATGCTTAGGTCATTGACCAAGAGACCAGCACAGATTGTAATGTTGAAACAACCATTTCCTCTTGCTTCAGATCGGGACCTCCTCTGAAGGCAGGCAAAACCCGAACCTTCTATGGTCTACATGAGGTACGAAATGAAAGTCATGTTCATTTGGCAAAATCCATGTTGGACCCCCCATGTATGCTCATTCGTGTGGCTGCCTAGTCATGCTAGAGCTCTTGTGTTTGATCGTACAGTTCCTATATTAGGCGGAGGCACGCTTATGCTCATGAAGGGAGTGGCTGTCTCCTCTAGCTTGTCCTCAGTGTGAAGGGAGACCACCACCTCGTGCAGAGTTACTTGGAGAATTGCTCTCCCTCTGCCTGTCACATCTGTTGTACTCATCGGCACCCAGGGCTCCTCTTAGTGACTCTGTGACAGCCGCCTCCCTCTGGCATTCCCGTCTGGTGAGGAGCTGTTTCAAGAGTTCGCAGTGGCTAACTGGCTGTGTTTGTGGACTAGGACTTTCCCAGTGTGGTGGTAGTCGGCCTTGGCAAGAGATCGGCTGGATTCGATGAGCAGGAAAACTGGAACGAAGGCAAAGAAAACATCAGAGCTGCTGTTGCAGGTTCGCTTGCTCTTTATGTTTTAAAGGCTGAAGGTTCTCAAGGGTCCATTCCTTAAGATGGTCTTCCTTCCCTTTTCTGTCACAGCCTTCACCCTTACCCTGCTTACATGCTCGCATGCCATAGCTCAGCGAGTTCAGTTTATGTGAATATGTTGACCTTACCTAGGTAAAGAGGCTAGCTTATGACACTTTTAGTATTTCTGATTTCTGTTGGGTGGTTTGCTACCATTTCTTCTTAAAACTGTATTCCTTCAGAAATCGTGATTTGTAGACAGTTTTCCATTTTGAAATGCAACTAGTGTTGCCCAGCCTTTAGATAACATAGAATTGTTATATTTACAAATCAAAGAAAACAGGAGCAGAGTGTGGGCTACTTTCTCATTGCTAGCGAAAGGCACAGGCCTGTCCCAGGTGGGTTGGGGAACTGAGTCTGAGGCCGCTGAGTCACTTTGTTGCTTAGTAGCGAGGAGAGCCTGTCCCACAGGACGACTGCCCCAAATGCACCTTGAGAAACACTCTGAGGCGGCGGTAATTTATGTAACTAATCCTTGGCCCTGGATCTGTCACAGATGCTTATTAAGTTTACTTTCGGAGTTAAGTAGGCATTTCTAACTTTTATTTGAGAGTTTTTGCTGACACACTCTTATAAATGCTGTTAATGATTGATGGTCTCTACTCAGTTGCTTGGGTGTAACTTTGGTGTCATCATTTCTTGGTCCCTTTAATCTGGCAGTTGGGAAGCTTTATCAGGAAACTCAGAAATGCTACTGGTAATATCCGCCTCTCTCTGAGGGTCTCTCCCCATTTATGAGGAGCTGTGCCTTTGACCTCTGCCCTCTCTGTGAGCACATACTCATGCACACTTTATGGAAGGGGAGATGAAAATTTAGAGCCAGAACCATCAATCATCCGTTCTGTTCCCGGGCACTCCACCTCGTGCCTCTGCTGTGCGCTGACTTGGTTTTCTGTTTCTGCTGTCATTCTGAAGCGGGATGCAGGCAAGTTCAAGACCTGGAGCTGCCTTCCGTGGAGGTGGATCCCTGTGGAGATGCTCAGGCTGCTGCAGAAGGAGCTGTGCTTGGTCTCTATGAGTTTGATGACCTAAAGCAGAAAAAGAAGGTTGCTGTATCAGCGAAGCTCTACGGAAGGTGATGGAAGGAAATCGGGGTGTGGGTGGCACTCCCAGGCATCTGACAGCAGCACTGTGTGGCTTGTGTGTGTCCTCCTTAGTGTCTCGGCCCTCTTTACACTATGGTAATGTCCCCAAGCTCTGCTCCTGACTCTTGCATGTGTGTGATTCCTCCGTGGCTCCTGAGAACGCTCTGTACTTGCTGGTAACTAAGAAGCATTCACAATGTTGGCTCTTCCCCAGAAGGAGGAATGACTCGATAGAATATCCTAGTGAGCTGTAATCCAAGTCTTCCCCATTGAACTCACATCTCCTAACATGCTGAATGTTGGATCTATATGGTTGACAGTGTTCCATTTGCCTTTGTGATCCATGGTAGGAGTTGCTTTCAGAAGATAACTGATCATAGTTATTCTAGCCCTGTTCTAGTTTTGAAGGGACAGGTCTCTGCTGTCAGTAATAGACAATGAAAGATCTTCAGTCCCAGGAGCCGTGAGGCTAGTGGGTTATAGAACGGTGATAGTGTCGGTTAGAGAGTGGCCAGGAATGAAGGCTCTGCAGTCAACCTGCATTTGAATCCTGTCTCTGTCACTTTCTTGGGATAACCTCAGTTATTTCTTCATTTGTATAGGAGAGTTGTAATCCTGGTGTAGATTTTTGTGTTTTGGGAGAAGATCTCACTGTATGTTCTTAGACTAGCCTTGAACTCACAGTGCCACAAATAGAGGCATGTGCCTTCAGTCCTGACTGATCATCGTTTGTATGAAAACTGAAAGACAAATATGTCAAGTGGGTAGCACATGGTGAATGTTCTGAGGTGCCAGCTCTTATTTGTCCATTTCCATGTTGCCCATATTAACTGCTGTCAAAGAACTAGGGCCATTCAACATCACCTTACTGCATTCTCTTGTAACGCTAAGCCTCGTTGTCCGGTGGGCTGGGATTTAGAGCCTTTATCCAGGCACAGTGAGGCTGCAGAGCCTACAGCTCCACATCTGAGTGCTTGCTGCATGCTGGTCTCACAGTTAGGACTTGGGACTGATGTCTCTTTGCAGTGAACTGGGCTCTGGATAGGAATCTACATAACCTTTGCATATGCGTTTACAGCTGCAAATATCTGTGACTCTCCACCCCCATTTTTAATTATGCAGGGGGAGATCCTTGAAGCTTGCTGCGTAGCCACATCTCACCTGCTTCTTCAGTGGGACTTGTTTTCTTGCTCACAGAATGGCTCTAGGACTTGTGCAGTCATTCTTTGTTTGTAGAAAGGTCAGTGCTCTTGATGTTGTTTGAGAGTAACTCTTTTCTTCCACAGCGGTGATCAGGAGGCTTGGGAGAAAGGGGTCCTCTTTGCTTCTGGACAGAACTTGGCCCGCCAGCTGATGGAGTCCCCAGCCAATGAGATGACGCCAACCAAATTTGCTGAAATTATTGAAAAACATATCAAAAGTGCCAGTAGTAAAGCAGAGGTCCATATCAGGTAATTTATGATTTTGTCATAGACTTAGGGGATGTACAGCAAAAAGAGCAGTGTGTGCTGTTTGGTTTTAGATCAATCTGAGTCACTTTGGAAGAGGGAACCTCAACTGGGAAAAATGCCCCAACCAGACTGATCTGTGGATAAACCTGTTGTGTATTTTCTTGATTAACAGTTGATGTGAGAGGGCCCAGCTTAGTGTGGTGGTGCCATCCCAGAGCTGGTGGTGCTGGGTTCTATAAGAAAGCAGAGTGAACAAGCCATGGGGAGCAGGCAGTAAGCAGCAGCCCTCCATGGCTTCTGCATCAGCTCTTGCCTCCAGATGCCAGCCCTGCTTGAGTTCCTGCCCTGACTTTTCTCAGGGATGGACTACTACCTGGAAGTGTAAGCTGAAATAAACTTCCTTCCCCAAGTTGCTTATGGCTATGGTGTTTTATCTCAGCAACAGAAACCCTGACCAACACAAGTGAGATCCAAAAATTGAACTGTGTTCAAAGGAGTAAATTGAGACCACTAGCAGCTATACACAAGGTCAGATAGAGAGTTACAGGGTTGCTCTAAGGGTTTTTCCCCTCTCTTTTAAGATGGTTCCACAACTTCATACTGTGTTGTGTGATTTTTTTTAATCCATTCTGTTGAGACATTCTTTGCTTACTATACAGTTCATTTCTCTTGAGTAAAGATATGGGAGTTGAATTCCTAGGTCAAATGGTAACTGATTAACTTTTTTAAAATAATTTTTATTTTACGTGTATGGGTATTTAACCTGCATATATGCCTGTGTACTATGTGCATGCATTGTACACAAGAAGATCAGAAGAGGGTGCTGGATCCCCAGGAATTAGTGTTACAGCAGTTATGAGCTATATGGGAGCTAGGAATTGAACCTGGGACTTCTGGGAGGTTAGCCAGTATTCTTAACCACTAAGCCCTCTCTCCAGCCCTGGTGAACATTTAAGGAGCTTACATGTTTTGATGTGTTATCCTTTCTACATTTCTGTGTATGATGCAAGAGTGCAGAGTGCTGACTGGGCGTAGAGTGAGAACCCACCTGCTCTTGACCTTGGCTACCTTGTGGGGTCACATTCCCAGGCCTCCCAATGCTTGTCAGTGCTGGGTGATAGGACTTGAAGTACAATTCCTCTGGTTTCCATTTCACTTTTGAGAATTCTCTGCAATCTGTTAAACACCCAAGTTTGAGCTATTGGGGCTTCTGATTAAAATAAATTAACAGATACTTGTTTTACTTCATTTTCAAAATTATTTTTCAAGGCATTTTTTTCATTTAAGGGGATTCTTCAGTACTTAATTGTGATTAGAGTTTTTTGTTATTGTTTTTGTTTTATTTTGTTTTGTTTTAAGGAAAGTTCCTATTTAGACAGAATGAAGAAAAAAATAATGTGTAGGAAACACAGATTGAGAGCTTGCTAGGATGCCCTGAGTAGTTCCCATGTGTTAAGTCTGTATCTGTGGGTAGGCTCTGTGGCCATGTCCTGTCTCGGAGGAGGGGATGCCAGTGCTCCGCTGTGTCAGTGAGTAGTGGTGATGCTGCAGGTCAGGGAATGCATAAGATTTGCAGGTAGCGGCGGGTGCTGCAGGAGCAGGATGAGGGCTGGGAGTGAAAGTGGAGCCCAGCAGAGTCCTAAAAGTCACTTTAAATGTTACCAGACCAGGCTTCAGGTAAGGTGTGCAGTAGTCTTGGAAACAGCAAGACTTGTGGGTGAGCAGAGGGAAGAAGAGTTCAGATAGAGACCAGCATAATGCATGGGTGGCCTGTGACTCATGCTATGATACGGCTGTACCACACCCCATTCAGGGTAGGTGGGTCTGCATCAAAGAAACACAGTTCTTCCGGAGGGCAAGACAGCAATAAAACACCAGGTACTAAGCTTGGGATTGGGAATGCCTACAGGGTACAGCCGTGTTTCTTTTGATGAGACGTATGTGTCTGGTTTCCCTTTGAAATAACGATGGCGATTTTAGTGTAATAGTCAGACTTAAGGGGTGGGCAAGTGCTCCAGTAGTCCTTGGATCTGGCTGATGTTAGTCTGTCTGAAATACAGACCTAGTTATTGTGGCTAGAAATCAATACGGAACTCTTATTCCTTACCCTAGAAAGAATAGCAATATGGCGTCTGTGTTCTAGTTTGCACTGAGGTGGGGGTTCACGTTACCTGCGCTGAGCCTGTGTTTATTGAGAACTAAGTAGTTTTCCATTCACAGACATCTCAAATTGCACTTGGAGCTATGAGCAGTGGTGTGCCAGCATTGAAAGACTGCAAAGATACAGGATATTTTACTCCTGTTGATATAGGATAGCTTTGTTTAGTTTTGTGGGTTTATTTTGTGTGTGTGCCATTATTAGTAAAACAAAAATAAAACTAGATGCTTTAACAATCTTTAACTTCCCCTTTGTAGACTCACGGCCTTGCTAACTTCATTTTCAATACCTGAGTAGATTGAGGAGGACTGTTATTTATTGACTAAACACTCTGTTACCTAATACTGTATTAGTTACCACGAACACGTTCTCTGAGTTGTGTGATCCTTGATAGGGGAGAGCCTGATCTCATTTTACAATTAAAGTGTCCGGAGTCAAGCCTTCTGCCTGTGAGTAGACAGAAGCAAACAATAGGCTGTGATCACTGGCACCTTCAGCCCGTGTCCAGTGTTTTTCCCCTGATGCTGGGGATGGAGCTCCTGGCCTGTGCATACTAAGCAGCTGCCCTACTTCTGAGTGTACCAGGTCCTGTTCAGAATTTGGATAATTTGTGTGTTGTACTTTTTTTTAGCATTTTGTTGAAATTTTTCTAAATTGTTTTGGAATATGTAATTGTATCTCCCCTTTTCCCTCTCTCTGTGCTGTAGACCCAAGTCTTGGATAGAGAAACAAGAAATGGGCTCGTTTCTAAGTGTGGCCAAGGGGTCCGAAGAACCACCAGTCTTCTTGGAAATACACTACACAGGCAGTCCCAATGCAACTGAAGCACCCCTGGTGTTTGTGGGGAAGGGAATTACCTTTGACAGGTACTTCGTGGGGGTGTCTGCGTGCTCTGTTTTAGTGAATGCTGTGTATGATAGTGAGATTCATAAGATGGGGTTTGATCGGGTCTTACGCATTATAGTAAACATATCGTGCTGCTGATTTTGAATTGCAGTACTTTTATATGCCAAAGATAATTAGGAATTTTATAGATCATGGTCCTGCTCTTAGCCCTGTGAGCTTTTGTGACCAACGGGTGAGGAAACCACAATTCAGAAGCTATTTGTTTAAAGTCATACCATTTGGGGTTGGGGAGATGGCTCAGCCAGCAGAGTGCTTGGAGTGCCCACACACATGCTAGCATGCATTGCACAGATACACATGCACGTCACACATAGATACCTTCCTTATGCTTCTTCCCATTCAGTAGCCGTCTACCACCAGCAGGTGTCAGAAGAACTATTCCCTTCTTGTCCTGTGTGCTTGAGAGGAGCTTGTCAGCTTTTCTTCATAGTTTATGACCTTTGGGTTTCATGGGCTAATCAAATCAAAAAGTTTTCTTTTTTTTCCCTGAAAGACAATCTTTGTGGGTATCAGATGTTACTGATAGGAAGCAGAGATGGATCTTAGGTGGATTGGTAGTATATGGTGATGTTTCCAGTGGCACCTGGTCAAGTTTCATCCAAATAGAAATAAAAGGACCTCCCTCACTTATCCATGTTTCTGGAAGGATTTTTTGTCTTTATAAAGGCTACAGAATTGAACTAATTCAGATTACAAATTTAGAAATTTGACTATGTGTGGTGCTTTTGTGTGGTAGTGAACTCTGAGTTTCTATAGGAGTTTGCTTTGGTTTGTTTTTTGAGACAGTCCCGCTACATTACCCAATCTGGCCTCAGTTGAAATCCTGCTTTAGCCTCCTGAATTCTGGGATTGGAGGCATACAGCACCACATGGATAACTTTTTTTTTAACATTTTACTTATTTATTATGCATGGTATGTATGCACGTGGGGACCCAAGTACCACAGCAGTCTTATGGAAGTCAGAGGACACCGTTCTCACCTTCCACCATGTGGGTCAGGGGATCAAACACAGCTCATCACACTTGGCATCTCACTGACCATGTCTCTGGTTTTAAGAAAGTGATTCGGGCTCTCAACTTCGCTCTTACTATTGTTGCACACTATCCCCTCCTCCATGCAGTGGCGGTATCTCCATCAAGCCTTCTGCAAACATGGACCTCATGCGGGCCGACATGGGAGGAGCTGCAACAATCTGCTCGGCCATTGTGTCTGCCGCGAAGCTCAATCTGCCCATTAATATCATAGGTAAGTAGGACGCGGGTTGTTGCTTTGTGAAGTGCTTCCAAAGTCTAGTCTGATGGTGGAACTGAAGCATCAAACCATTTCCTTCCTTCTAAAAAGACCAGAAGGCATTTTTACGCAGCTTTTCATCAAGCGGAAGCTGTTTGGCTGAAATAAATATTTTCTGTCCGAGGTGACTGGGCTAAATGTGTTTTGCGGCCAGCAAGCTGTAACTTATATTGATTTGTTTTACTTAGGAAAAGTGGTCAGCCATCAAGGACACACACATATGTCACGTTTGTACTTTACTCCAGCAAGACAAACTAAGTCCCCGGAGTGGAGGGCGTCATCTTTATCATCCCTGGCTCATTTACTGACAGCCTCCCAGGACTGTGGTCGATTACTTTCCTGACACAGAATAAGCAATTAGTATGCAGGGTCTCCTGGAATTGCACATGCAAACCTCCAGAAGCAGTGCCGGGAGTTTATAGCAAGATTAAAAGGAAGAGAGAGTTGGGTTTCATCCCTTGTGTGTGAGGAAGGTAAAATGGTACTTTAAACCCATCTGACCAGAACTGTTACTGGAAATCAAGATGCTGACATTTCAACATGTTTCTACCTCTGAGTATTTTTAACATGTCTCCTAAGCAGAAGAACATTCTATGTAATGATAATAGTTACATTTCAAAAGAATCTATACAGTAACCTAATAAGTTTCCCAATCGTCCAAAAAAAGGCCATTTTGTTTATATTTGGTATTTTCTATTATGTGTGTTTATTTGTGTCAGTGTGTGGTTTTGTGTACATGTAAATTCAGTTGCCCAGGGAGGCCAGAAGATTGCATCAGAGCCTCTGAAACTGGAGTCTCAGGCTGGGTGCTGGAAATCAAACTCAGGTCCTCTGAAAGAGCAGTGTACACTCTTAACCGCGAGCCATCTCTCCACCCTTACTTAGTTTTAAAGTCTGATCCCTAGCAAAGATAGCACATTGCGTTTGGTTGCCAGGTTCTTTACTTTCCTGCCAAGAGCCCCATTTCTTCTTTCTTCCCTTCATGACACTGGCAGTTTGAAAGGTCCAGGCAGTGCTGGACCTTTGCATTTATTTCTTCTGGATTAGAATCAGTTAGACCATACTACACGTGTCCCTGCTGACCTCAGTTGTGCCATTGGTAATACCAAGTTTAGTCACTTCTGAAAGTGAAGCCTGTATCCGGTATGCTTTTGATTGCTCTCCGGCAGCCTCCTGTCCTATAGGATAGCATTTTTGAATCAAGCGTGTCTCATGTTCCTTTTTATGTTTTATCAATAGGTTTGGCTCCTCTTTGTGAAAATATGCCTAGTGGCAAGGCCAACAAACCAGGGGACGTCGTCAGAGCCAGGAACGGGAAGACCATCCAGGTTCGTGAGGGGACAACAGAGCATGCCGTCTGTTACCACCCAGCTGCAGCGTGCCATGGGTTAGGACCCCAGGGCACTTTGGGCCAGGGTGCTGCTTTTAGTGCTGAGAACCTTTCATGCAAAGTGCCATTAGTTTTGATGGAAATTTTTGAGTATTTTTTTTCTACCGTGTTGTATCTCTCACTAATAGTGCTTTACATACAAATCACGAATATTTGGCCTGGCCTGCGGAGCATGACACACCAGTAAAGCATGGGCTGTTTTCTAGTTACTTGTGCCGTGATGAACTTTTTCCTCATGTTTCAATTGGACAACACAGCCCTTCACTTTGACTCTTTTCTCTGGCATCTGTGGAGCACAACTTTAACACACAGACACTGCTCAGGACCCTGGGGTCATGGTGGAAGGAAGGGAACTGGACTAGAAATGTACGTGAACACTGCTCAGGACCCTGGGGTCATGGTGGAAGGAAGGGAACTGGACTAGAAATGTACGTGAACACTGCTCAGGACCCTGGGGTCATGGTGGAAGGAAGGGAATGGGGCTAGAAATGTACGTGGACACTGCTCAGGACCCTGGGGTCATGGTGGAAGGAAGGGAACTGGGCTAGAAATGTACACGTGGACACTGCTCAGGACCCTGGTCTTTACTGAAGGAATGGAATAGGGTAGAAAGGGTTGCCCAAGTTTTAAGAGTTTCAGTTTTAACTCCCTTAAGGACTTTGCTTTGTTTGGTGCTTCGAGAGGGAAACTAGGGTCTCAGGCGTGCTGCGTGCTCAACCTGTTACTCTTTTAGCTGTCTACTCCCAGTTTTCCTCTTGTTAACAGCATTTGCCATTAAAATGGACCAGACAGTCCCCTACTTTTTCAGTGTGGTGTCATCATGCAGGACTGCCTGCATGGCCATCAGGTTAGATATGTTCCCGCTGTGGCTGAAATACAAGTGACTCTGTACTATCTCGTGGCAGATACCACCCTGCCCTCTTCCCACTTTGAGATCAAGAGCTATCGTGTCTGGGTTTCATAGCCAGTCCTCAGGTTGTCCGACACTTTCTCTTCTTGACCTTCTCTGCAGGTGGATAACACAGATGCTGAGGGGAGGCTCATCCTGGCCGATGCACTCTGTTACGCACACACCTTCAATCCCAAGGTCATCATCAATGCTGCCACCTTGACAGGTCAGTCCCCATTCCCTGTCATGTCTGCAGGAAACCTTGGGTGCAGTGCACACACTGTACTCCGGGCCTTCCTTCACCACAGAAACTGCCTCTGTGTTACAACCGTTCTCAGTATTCGTTCTGTTGCCTTAAAGCATTCCAGAGTTACTAAAACAAGGGATTATTTTGTCTTGTGCACATACGCCACAGCGTGTGTGGAGGTCAGAGGACACCTTGTGATTTGGTCTCCCTCCACCATGTGGGTGTTGGAATCAGTTAGGCTGTCAGGCTTGGGATCAAGCACTAAGCCTTCTTTCTGATTCTCCAGTGGTAACTTAACAACTGGGTCAAATCAACTAAGCCAGATTTAAAAGAGAGTGAGAGGGGTGGGCTTTTGTTGTTGTTGTTATGACTGCCATCTACTACAAATCTGAAAAGATCAATACATTTAAAAATCAGTGGCATTTTTAATATACTAGTCAATATGTCTGATATCCAGTCAGCTTTCCAAACTGTGATTTCATATTGTTAAGAAATAAAAATATTGTGGGGGTAGCAAGGCCTTTGTTTAATGGGCACACGGTAGTGTGACCGGTGTGCAAAGAAAGCCTTGACTTTGGACCAGCATGGGTGTAACACTGCTTACTGACCGCAGCCTCCAGGCAGCTCCTGGCCCCCAGCGTCAGCACGTGAGGGCAGTGTTAGGGCTGGAAGGAGCTCCAGGCTCCTCTGGCAGGCATTCCCCGAAGCAGCCTGATGTAGAGGCTCTGTAGACAGTGAAGAGGTGGATGGTGGCTTTTTGCACGGTTCCAAAACGCAAAATGTCCTCCAAAATCTCTCGCTAGGAATCTGTCTGTTCAAGATTAAAATTCAGGGCATTTGGACCTTTTGTTTTCATCTTCCTGAGTCTCGGAAGCCTTTACTGGAGCAAAAGTCATTTCCTGTTCCTCTCATATGTGCACAGTGGTTTACTAAGAGTTCCTTTTTGTTTCTAATTTTTTGGAATTCTGCCCTTTGTAATTAATTTTTAAATCTGGCATACACTTTCATTATGGCAGTTTCATAAATGTTTTTAAGTAGGCATTATAATATTTGTATAGCTTTTGTTCTCCCTATTCAGTACCTAAAATATTGAGGACAAATGAACATTATCAAAACTGACCAAGTTTAAAAACAAGGCATTAAAATGATTGACTAAGGGACCGGAGAGATGGCTCAGAGGTTAAGAGCACTGGCTGCTCTTCCAGAAATCCCGAGTTCAGTTCCCAGCAACCATATGGTGACTCACAGCCATCTGTAATTTGATCAGGTTCCCTCTTCTGGCATGCAGACAGAATACCGTATACATAATAAATAAATTAAAAAAATAAAATTTAAAAGTATTTTACAAAAATGATTCACTAAAATGTGGCACACGATGCCTCATAGGCATCAAATAATTACTATCTGCTACATACAGTTGATGCCAAATGAATGACCGTCAGCATGCATTTAGCTCCTGCTGTGTGCAAGGACTGTGCAGGTAGCTGAGGATATAGGGTATATAGTAAGGCCATATTCTTAGCTGTTTACAACTCTAGAAAGTACTATCAGCAATAAGTGACATTTACCCTGGGATGGGACTGTTTATGATAATTGCTATCATTTCCTTTTCTGAATTTTCCACAATAAAGGGGAATTCTAGTTTGTGAGGTGTAACTAGCTATAGAAGTGATAGTTTCTCAAGCCTATTTACATTTTGTATGAAGGAGCCATTGACAGACTTAGAGACCACAGTGGTGGTCTCAGTAACAGGAACCTCTTGGCCTTGAGAGATGGGTCCTGACCCAAGGGACTGTTTCTTACAGGTGCCATGGACATAGCCCTGGGATCAGGTGCCACTGGAGTCTTTACCAATTCGTCCTGGCTGTGGAACAAACTCTTTGAGGTAAGTCTATATACCCATAAGTTATAAAAATAATAATTTTTGTGGCCTTTGAATAATAAGCTTGTTCAAGGTGTGTGCTAAAGTGATTTTCTTCCTGTTGGGTTGCCTTTGAATTGAAAATAGGTCATAACAGTAAACTTGATTCAGTGGCTTTGGGTTTTCTCAAGATATTCTTAAATTATGGGTATGACATCACTTCTCTGTCCTTCCCTAGCCTCAGAATGATGTTAAAATTTCTGACAAATTACATGGCCGTGACTGATAATCCCTGAAGTGCAGAGTGTGAGGCCAACTTTGTGAAAGAGTGGCCTTCCAGTGGGTGTGTGTGGGTTCAGCATTGTAAACATGACTCCCCTGCTGAGTCAGGGATGAGGGGTCCCTTCACTGCCGCGCCCTGTGCCCTTCCCGTCATCCTCCATCCTTACATTTCCTGCCACTCACTGCCAATACCAGTGTTGACCTAGCCTAGCCCGTTTCTAGTCACAGGTGGCAGCGATCTCTTGGGGACTCTGGTCCTTGGTTTCTATGACCATCTTTTCTTCTGGCTCGTTTGAGTGTCTGTCTTGCTTTGCCTTTTTTGCTAGCTGTTTGCTTTATCCTCTTTGGACACAGTTTAGTTCTTGTCCTGATGCATGCCCAGAGTCCTCATGGTAAAACTTGTCTGTTCTGCGGCTGCTAATAGCCGGGTCCCCAGTGCTCCATGGGGCCGTTTGGCAGCTCCAGGCAGCTCATGTATCCTTTCACAGGCTGGTAATGGCAGCTTACCAGGGGGAGTAGACACATAATCCATAAATACATGTATGAGGTTTGTTTGAGCTCCTGGATCTATTTGTCACTTGACGATGCTTCCCCCTTCTTTGTCTGTTTATGAAGTTCACGCTCAGCCTCTGCACGAGCCAAGCTGTTGGCCTAATGCTGAACCAGGAACCTCTCCTGGCCTCTCACACTACCCAGTGTCCCTCTGTCATCATGGCACACACAGCATTTGAATTTTTCAGGTCATTTATTTTCCTGCTAAAATGATATATTCACGGGCATACTTAAGACAACAATCAGCAGCCCATAGTCTGTCTTCCCAGAGGTAGCTGATCCATCTGATGTATACTTAGGTCCTAAAATAAAATAACAGGTTCAATTACCGTTTTTTTTTTTCCTTTTACTCTGAGACTTTATTTTTGACTTCTGAAAATGAGTACAGTCTGCTTGCCTGGCTCTGCTTAACCTGGTCCTTTTGATGGCGGCGGTGTTAGTGCTGTGGCTCAGTGGTGACCTAGAGCTCAGTTAGTATAAGCAGATGGATGAGAGGCTAGGCAAGGCGTAGTGATCTCATCTTGTCTCTGGTTTTCAGTAATGGACGCCTAGCATGCATGTCTCCAGCAGACCAAGGTGTATTCTGCCCTAATTAAACCCACAAAGCCTACAGCTTCAAGCTGAGACTTTACTAAATGTCCTACCGATGCATGGATTATTTTACAATGTCCCTATTTCCTAATTCAATCTTTTGGTGACCTAAAGCACTCTTAGATATCACTCTCACAGCCCTGCTTTGCAGTAACAGGCCAGAACAGGTCTCTCCTCCATACATCCAGCTAGAGTGTCTGCCCTTACACTGTCACGTTGTCTTCTTCAGGCCAGCATAGAGACTGGGGACCGAGTCTGGAGGATGCCTCTCTTTGAGCATTATACAAGACAGGTCATAGATTGCCAGCTTGCTGATGTCAATAACATTGGAAAATACAGGTATGTCAAATGATCTCTCTTTCCAGTCATCCTGGGTTTCCAAACTACTCCTTAGTCTCATCCTTTTCACAGAAGATTCTAACACTAACCAGCTTCCTTTTGGTAGAGTGCTTCTAAGCTTTCTGAGCTGTTACATTTTGAAAATACTTCTCTAGCAGTTCTCTTAATGTTAGAAATTTTTGGAATTTAAAAGTTACTTTAAGCAAGTGATAAGACAAGGTGATGGGAACTATAGGAATTCATTACACAGTAAAGTAATTTAGAATTTGGCATTTATCCTAGAAAGCCATATCTAGAAATAAATATTCTGGAAATGATTTCTCGGTTAATTTCTTGATAGGTTATATGAGCTTAAATTTTCCTCTATTTATTTATTTATTTATTTTATTTTGATTTTTCCAGACAGGGTTTTTCTGTGTCTCTCTGGATGTCCTGGATTAACTTTTCCTCTTTAGTACCGTTGTTTTTAAAAGACATATATTGGGTGTGGGGTGATGTGTGTGCCTGGCCCTGTAGCGTGTATGCGGAGGTTAAAGGACAACCCCCTTGGTCCACATGTATGCCAGCTCCGGAGTGGGGCTCAGGCTGTGAGGCTTGTGCATCATGCTCCGTATCCCAGCCATCCCACTGGCTCCGAAAAGTAGCTTGATGAAATGCTCCATGCACTTTGATGTGAGGTAAAGTAATCCTTTTTGCCTTTCTCTTCAGATCTGCAGGTGCATGCACAGCCGCGGCGTTCCTGCGGGAGTTTGTGACTCATTCAAAGTGGGCGCATTTGGACATAGCCGGCGTAATGACCAACAAGGACGAGGTTCCGTACCTGCGGAAGGGCATGAGTGGGCGGCCCACGAGGACTCTGATCGAGTTCTTACTTCGCTTCAGTAAAGACAGTTCTTAGTTCAAACATTCAGAAATTCCTTCATGTGTCTTAAAATGGATATTTGGGCTTCAAAATATTTTTGAATGAATGAAAATCTTTTAAAGACAAAAATGAATGTTGTTCTTTTATTTTCAAAATTATTTTAGTATGCTTCAGTCATGAAAATCTAAATTTTATATGTATGAATATAGGCCCTTTAGATTAATAAAACATCTTATAATAGTATGTATTTTCAAGCCATATTTACTATTTTACAAGACAAGCTCCTTTTTCCAGTTTACTTGTAGTTTCTTTTCTTTCCTTCACCTCTATTGGAAGTTTGATTCAGCAGTTAAGCTGGGGGTGCTGGGGTGTCCCACGTGGTTCACCTAAGGCCCTAGTGTTGGCTGGATCGTCCCCAGGCTTCACACGTTTTCCTTCTTTGGCAGCATACCCAAAGGCGGCTCTCATGAGGAGAGAGACTGGCTGGCTGGATGCCTACAGGCTGGCTGTTTCCACGACAAAGTGTCGTCTCTTACTAAGACAAGACCCTTCCTCTCTCTGAAGTGGGAATGTAGGAATGTCCCCAGTGGCAGCAGCCACACTTCTTTCCCCTTGCGGTTCATACTTCAGCTTTAATTCATCTGGCTTAGCTCTGATTCATATTTGACACTGTGAAAGCTGTGGGCGTCTTCCATCTGCCAAGCTCCCATTAAATATCCAGTCTGCTGGCTCTCTTTGGACAGTGGGTCCTTCATTTTCTCCAGATTATTGATTTTACCTGAAAGGGTGTTTGATTTCACCATCCTTCCGTTCCAGCACGGCAGACGACTGCTCCTGCTGTTGAGATTGAGTTTGAGACCCTCTCACCCTGAGCAGTGTGGAGGTCTGTGGCGTGTTCTGCTCTCTACGCTCTGCTGGGTGCATTTTGCCTCTCCAGTGACTGAGCCTGACTTTCATGCGGTTGAGCTTGTGTTCCATTGCCACCTTCAGTCCTGCACCTCTGCAAACAGAGTTTCTGTCACTCTTGGAATCCGAGGCTTGTGAAGTGTGAGCCAGCTGCACCTGGTGGTCTTGACTTTCTGTACGAGCTCTCGCCAAGGCGTTCCAGTAAGACACTGCTTTTTCCTCCCCCTCTTTCGGCGGGTCTGCCCAGTGCTGTAGGCAAGTGTGGAGGCATCCTTGTTGCTCGTTTGCGCTACAGCCCAGCCCGTTCAGCTCTTTGAGGGCGATCCTCCTACCTTCCATTTCAGTTAGCTCAGGTCTACGGAGCCAGTACTGCCAAGACGTGCTATGGAGCCCCTGCTGCTCAGACATTAGCTAGGGTCTTCCGATGGGTCAGGGAGAAGTCGTGGTGGTCCAGATTCTGCTCCAGCTGACGGTCACTGAGCCTTGCTTCATCTAATTCTGCTCACAGTTTTCTAACTTACTTTCCAGGTCATTCTCTTACTGCCCATGGCTTCTGTTAGTCACATTTCTAACTGCTCCAGCTGCATTTTCTGTTGTTTCACAGTCACAGCTCAAACTCTTCGTCCACCTCTTGAGCTTGGCCTCTCTCTGAAGGGCATACACGCTTTTTTGTAATTCAGTCATGGTCACCATTTGTTCATGGCATCTGTCCAGTTGCTCCTGTTTGCTTCCCCAGTAGCTGTAAGCCATGCTGTGCAGCTCTCCGTTGCTCCTTTTCACACTCATGGAGCTTGTTTTGAAGATCTGCGATCTCTGCCTCCATGATTCATGTCTTCTGTTTCCAGCCTACGTTCCCCTCATGGTCCCTGGGTGCTACAGCTGGAGGCCTGTACTGAGAACACTGGGCTCCCAGATTCACGACACTAAATCCACCTGAGCACAGGAACACCATCTCATTCATTCTGCTAGACTGTAGCCGGTCTTTTGGGCCCGCCAGCTCCCCAAATAATGGCATGGAGACTATTAATTATGAAAGCTTGCCTTTAGCTTAGGGTTCTTCCCAACTAGCTCTTATAAGTTAAAATAACCTATTTCTATTCATCTGCATTCTGTATGTCTGACTTCCTCAGTGTCTCGCGCACCTAGATTCATCCCCAGTTCCTCTTTTCTCCCCAGAAGTCCCACCTATTCTCTATTGCCTAGATATTGACCATTCAGCTCCTTTTTTTTTTTTTTTTTTGGTTTTTCGAGACGGTTTCTCTGTGGCTTTGGAGCCTGTCCTGGAACTAGCTCTGTAGACCAGGCTGGTCTCGAACTCACAGAGATCCACCTGCCTCTGCCTCCCGAGTGCTGGGATTAAAGGCGTGCGCCACCATCGCCTGGCCATTCAGCTCCTTATTAAACCAATGAAAAAGTGCCTTCCACACAGTGTTATCAAATATCCTGCAACACTAGATGACTGCTACATAATCCCCGGCTTTTTAAAAATACAGTTCCTGTGACCTTGAATGGCTTTAAAATGCAGAACAAAATGGAAGGTTTTTTTTTGCATTTCATTTTCTGCAATGATTGTAAAGTCCTGCTTTGCAAGACTTTTGAAATATTCTCCATGTGGCTATTAAATTTTTAACTTCCTGATCAATTTTAGAGCATATGTTTGAGTTTTTGTTTTTTTTTAAGACAGGATTTCCCTGTGTAACAGTCCTAGCTATCCTGGAACTCACTTTGTAGACCAGGCTAGCCTCAAACTCTGAGATCTGCCACCTTTGCCTCGAGTGCTGGGATTAAAGGAGTGAGCCACCACACCTGACTAGAGCATATGTTTTTAATTAAGAAGGAAAATTGAACTTCAGGTTTGTGCTGCTAAGAAAAAGAACATAAGCAAAATCAAAAGATGATGTGCAGTTACCAAAGTAATTGTTTCTGGGTTTGGTTTTCTTTGAGTGTGGGGTGTGAGTCTAATGTATCTAAGGATAGCTTTGAACTCCTGATCCTTTGCCTCCATCACCCAAATACTAGTGTTAGAGGGGTACACCACTATGCCTAGTGTCTTAGGTATCTTGCTATTGTTATTAGAAGACAGGGTTTAATTGGGGCTGACAGTCCAAGGAGAATAGGAATCTATCACCAGCATGGCTAGTGGGCAGGCAGGCCTGGTGTTTGAGAAGCTGCTAAGAACTCACATCTGGATTCACAAATAGCAAAGAGCACACCAGGCATGGTGGGAAGCTTTTCATCAAGCCCAACCTCAGTGACACCAAGGCCACACTTCTGAGTCCTTCCCAAACAGTCCTGCTTATTGCACCAACTATTCAAATGTATGAGCCTATGGGGGCCATTCTCTCAAACCACCACATCTAGCTAGTTACTAGAAATAAGATACTGTTTTGTGGTCCCTGGATTATGACATTTGTTCACAGTTATTCTTTTTTAACTATGGTTGATTCTTTGTGGATTTCACGTCATGCATTCTGCTCCTCCTTGTCTTCCGGTCTCCTTGCATCTACCCTATGCTCTTGCAAACTCCCCCTCAAATCAAAGCCAAATTTAAAAGAAAAAACAAAACAAAAAGAAGAATCTTGTGGAAGCTGTAGTGTAGCCCACTGAGTCACACAGTTTACCCTTTAGTCCATTCATCTTTACTCAAGCAGTGTTCATTGCTTGAGTCACTGGTCTGGTTCAAGGCTTCTGGTTTCTGCTACACCACTGATTATGGGCTCTAACTGGGGCTTCTCCCTGACATCCTGTTGCACTGTGTCATGGAGAGCCTGCTGTTTTGGATCTGTAGGTTCGTCCCCTTCACATGACTCAACAGTTCATAGATTCAGTGGTTGTTGGGGTGGGCTAACTCATAGCCCTAGTTCTGGGCCTAGGTGGAAGCTGGATAGCGGGGGAACCTACATAGGACTCTGAAGGTGGATGACAGTTGTGTGCCTTGGGCAGTCTGTGGGGCTACTGGCAATGGGAAAAGGATTTAGCCCTAGTGCTGGAACTGGCTTTTTGGAGTCTATTCTTTTTGGAGGGATACCTTGCTCAGCCTAAATATAGATGGGAGGACCTTGATCCTGACTCAAAGTGATGTGTCAGACTTTGTTGATGCCCCATGGGAAGCCTTACCCTCTCTAAGTGGTGGATTGCGGGGGTGGGATGGCAGGAAGGTGGGGAAGTGGGAGGAGAGAAGGGAGCAGGAACAGGGATAGGTATGTAAAATGAGAAAAGATGATTTTTAAAAGAATAAATTAGCAAAAAAAGGAGTCTCACATATCCTCCAAGGAAGGTCAAGGAAGTGGGAAATGTTCTGCTGTTTTGGAGTAGATTTATTGATTCAGCGAATATTCCATGCTCAGTAAGGCAGAGAAAGCAAGATGTAGTTCCTGCTCTTGAATTCTCCATTTAGGTTGAGGGAAGTAGAGTTTTAGGAGTATGCTCATGGCTGACAATATTACCTGATTTCTCTGGGGTCCTTCCTTTGCTGTAGCTTTAACATCTACTGTGAGTTTGTCTTCTTGTCATGATCTTAGGAAAATGTTCATTTAGGCCCTACATTCAATAATTACCATTTTATTACAGTCCTTCTGTGTTCCATTCCTAATGAGTCTATGTCATACCTTCATATCCCACTGCCCAGTTCTTTGGTGTGGCCTGTAACCACAAACTTTGGGGGGAGGGTTGAGACAGGGTTTCTCTGTATAGCCCTGGCTGACCTGTAACTCTATCTTGTAGACCAGTCTAGCTTTTAACTAAGAGATCTGCCTGCCTCTGCCTCCAAGGTGCCAGGATTAAAGGCATGCACCACCACCACCCAATGGATAGCTATTTTTTTAAATTTTATTTTAAATCATATTGTCTGTGTGGATTTGCAAATGAGTGCAGTGTCTACAGAGGCCAGAAGAGGGCGTTAGATCCCCTAATATGATACTATTGCTACAGGTGATGATGTGCTACCTGGTGTGGGTGCTGGAATGTGAACTTGGGTTCTCTGGAAGAGTAGGGCTTGCTCTCAGCCACCAAGCCATCTCTCCAGCCAGTGAGCAACTCGCTCTAAAGGTCACACGGTCACTTTTTAGTCTCTATCAGGCTTCAATGTTGACCATGTTGTACACTACTACAGTGTGGACCATCACAGACAAGTTGTCTCACTCTTAGTAATCTTCCCAAGACTGCACTCTTCCATTTTATGAGTGAAGAAACAGATTTTTAGCAAAACAAGAAGTGGATCCTTTGTTCTCTGGATGAATCCAGGAGAAATACCACTGGTTTGTTACTGGCAATTTAGGTCATGATTAGACTAACTGGGTACTAGATTTGCAAATAAAGGTAAGATTCTGTCACTATGTGTCACTTCTCCAAAGGCAGTGGGACTGGGAGAATAGAACCGATTAGTGAGGCAGACTAAAGTCTCATGCAATAGCCAAGTTTGTTCAGAGCCTCAGACAATTTATACTCTGAGGGGTAAGAAAGATCACACGAGTGAAGTTCTCATGTAAAGGCCACATGACTAAAGAGTTGTACGTAATCACAAAGGATAAGCTGCATATGGTGAAAACATGCTTTTCCATAGAGGGATATACAGGATCGTCTAAACACTTAACAACAGCAAGTAATAATGACTTATCTGAAGTAAACTCAGTCTTATCCACTACTCCAACTGGGAGAAGCATGAAAACAGCCAAGAACAAT
The DNA here is from genome assembly GCF_037038515.1 of Microtus pennsylvanicus. Taxonomy (NCBI): domain Eukaryota; kingdom Metazoa; phylum Chordata; class Mammalia; order Rodentia; family Cricetidae; genus Microtus; species Microtus pennsylvanicus. The sequence goes on along the minus strand of NC_134590.1, from coordinate 52,403,169 downwards.
TCTATGTTTTCAAGAAACTGAGGTCACAAGACTTGTTTTCATGGAGTGTTCTCAGAAGCACTCAGAATTCTCCTCCCACAGCTCCATTCCTGGATAACTAAGTCATTTTTCTTTGTTGTTGTTTTAGAAGAGTTGTGATTTCCATAAAAATGTTAACATGCAATGTGTCCATTACTTTTCATCAACTCTAAAAATTGTTTTACTTGATAAATATTAGCAAACACAATCCTTATTACCCCAAACTTCAGGATCTTCAATAAGCTTTAGGAATACAGAAGGGTCCTGAGATGGAAACAGTTTCCAGAAAAGCTCCTGGCTTTTTATTTTTATTTTTTCTTTTGATTAGTTTGCTTTTTATTTTGTTTTCTTGATATAGGGTTTCACAATGTAACAACAGCAGGCTTGGAACTTCCTATGTAAAACATGCTGACCTGTCTCTCAGGTGCTGGGATTAAAGACAGCTCTGTGTTTTCCATGGGTTTCCTTCACTACCTAGATTTGACTATTCTGGAACTTGATCTGTAGACTTGGCTGGCCTCGAATTTCGAGATTTATCTGCCTCTGCCTCCGGAGCTCTGGGAATAAAGCCAGAACCCACCACACCTGGCTCTAAGACTTTCTTTAATTCCTTTTCACAAGCTGGATTCTTAGCTGGGTGGAGTCTTGCCCTGAGGTCCTCACTCTCTTCACACCATTTAACACCAGGATTTTCACTAATATGTTTATCTCCTTGAACACAGGATTTAGCTCCATTCCACGTCTTGGTGCCCTTATTTTGTACATTTTGTATTTTTCCTTGCTCAAGTTGCTCCTTTTCATTTCTAGATCTGCATTGAGAATGAACACTAATAAACACACAAGACAGTCGATGCTAGTTTGTTGAAATGTCCTCTGCTAAAGCTCTTAATCCTTTGATTTAGCCTCAGGCACGTTTTTTTTTTTGGACAAAGGAATAAAGCAGCCACGTTTTTGCAAAAATATCAGATATTAATATTCTTTGAAATGTCTTGAGTTGGCCCCCCACAGTTCAAATCACCCTCAGCACCACTGTCTTCCATGTTCCTATCATTATAACCCATTAAATTCTGCTTAAAGCATTCAGCTGCTCTTCTAATCCAAAGTCTTTTTTTTTTTTTTTTGGATTTTTCGAGACAGGGTTTCTCCGTAGCTTTTTGGTTCCTGTCCTGGAGCTAGCTCTTGTAGACCAGGCTGGCTTAGAACTCACAGAGATCTGCCTGCCTCTGCCTCCTGAGTGCTGGGATTAAAGGCGTGCGCCACCACCTCCCGGCCTAATCCAAAGTCTTAATGTCCACATTCTTCCAAACAAAAGCATTATCAGGCTACCAAAATACCCCAGTCCCTGGTACCAACTTCTGTCTAATGGTTTTATTGTTGTGAAGAATCACCATGACCATGGCAACTCTTATAAAAGAAAACATTTATTTGGGGCTGGCTTAAAGTTTCAGAGGTTTAGTCCACTGTCATCATGGCATGAAGCATAGCAGCATGCAGGCAGACATGGAACTGAGAGTTCTACATATTGAATTGGCACTTGGTACATAGCAAGCCCTCAAGCACCCTGAAGAAATAGATGACTCCTCGCTTTACTAAGGAGCCCAAGGAAAGACTTGGCCAATGTCCCTGAAAGCCCTTAGGAGCAGCACAGGGATGGCCGATGGCAGGGAAGCCCACGCGGAGTTCAGCCTCTGTACGTGACTGGTTTAAACCCGCCCAAGCTTTTAGTACTAAAGTCAGTAAAGGCCGGGCGGTGGTGGCGCACGCCTTTAATCCCAGCACTCGGGAGGCAGAGGCAGGCGGATCTCTGTGAGTTCGAGACCAGCGTGGTCTACAGAGCTAGTTCCAGGACAGGCTCCAAAGCCACAGAGAAACCCTGTCTCGAAAAAATAAAATAAAATAAAGTCAGTAAAGAGCTAACCCAGGCGATCTCAGGGAAACAAGGTTCTAGAGGCCTCTAGACACCTCTGGGAGGGACAGGAGGAGCTCCGCCAGTCACGTGACCACGCCCGCCACGTGATCCGGCGGCGCACGCAGGCCCAGTGGCGCCTCCGCCCGCTATTGCAGACATGGCGGGGTCTCTAGGCGGGATGTTCTCGGGGCAGCCGCCTGGTCCGCCGCCGCCCCCGCCCGGGCTCCCGGGCCAGGCCTCGCTTCTGCAAGCCGCTCCCGGGGCTCCGAGACCGTCGAACAGCACTTTGGTGGACGAGTTGGAGTCGTCATTCGAGGTAAGCCGCGCCGTGGGCGTCCCTGTGCAGCCTTCGGAAGTCGCGCCTGTCTCGGTGGTCCCTGCGCCCCGTGGGTGCCGGGGGTCGGAGAGCCGTAGCCGCTGCCCGAGGCTGGCTGCTGCCCGTGTCCGGCGGCCTCAGGTCACAGAATCTCGGGGCTCTTTGGATTCCAGCCGGCGTCCTGCTCTGCAGGTCCGATTGGAGCTGGTCTTCCCGGAGCGTAGCCTTTCGCCTGAGCTTCTCCGAGTTCAATTTTTTTCAGGTCACCTAGTACGTGCTTTTCCCGGTTTTCTCTCTTCTGTGTAGACCTCCCAGTGGCCCCTGGCACTTGCTTACCTGTTAGCTTTTCTCTTTGGGTGCTACCCGTTTACGTTTCTGGCTTTCACTTTCTAGTCGTTTGGTGAATGCGCTTTGTTGGGTCAAATTGAGCTCTTACCATGTGGGGAAGCTTTGGTAGAACATTTGTGTTCATCCCTCGCCCCCATAAGACTCAGAAGTAACTTGTCCAAAGTCGGCCTTGGGTTTAAGCAAGTGAACGTTAGTACTTCCCAGGTAAAAGCTGGCCTAGTCATAATTCTGAAAAATATTTTTCTTTAAAAAATAAAATAAATCGCATTGCGTTTATTTAATTTGTGTTATTGATGCGCTTCTGGGGTCATAGGAACATATTGAAGTCGGTTCTCCATGCCTACCATGTGCGTGCAGGGGCTGGAACATCTTTACATGGTTAGCCATCCCTCCAGTCCTAAATACTTGCCTTTTTATAGACTTACATGCATTTGTTTTTCCTTCGTAAGACTGGCTGTCGATAAAGGCCCAGCTTTAAATGTTTTTCAAAGGATGATGGGGGCGGGAAGGTGAGCCGGGAACTAAAGCTTCGGAAGTTAGTTTTTGTTTGGTTTTTCGAGACAGGTTTTGTCTGTTGTCTGTGTTGCCCTGGCTGTCTGAAACTTTCTCTGGTCGACAAGGCTGGCCTTGAGATCTGCAGGCTTCTGCCTCCCACCTGCGTGTGCCACCACCTCCCGGCTTGAAGTTAGATTTTCAACTCTACAAATCTGCGTGGCCTCTGGCACACCCACCCAAGCATTGTGGTCCATCCGGTCTCCTGAAGTATGCACGTTCTGCTCATACCCCAAAAGTCCAACAAGAATGAACTTTTACAGTACACAGAATAAAAATTAAAAAAAAAAAGCCTAGCTGTGGTGGCGCACGTCTTTAATCCCAGCACTCGGGAGGCAGAGGCAGGCGGATCTCTGTGAGTTCGAGGCGAGCCTGGTCTACAAGAGCTAGTTCCAGGACAGGAACCCAAAAGCTATGGAGAAACCCTGTCTCGAAAATAAAAAAAATAATAATAAAAATACAGTACACAGAATGAGCAGTCTGATTTGTTGAGCTGTTGCAGGGCTGGGAAACCCTTGTAATGATTTCTATACACTAAGTCCGGGCAGAGCTGGGCAGAAGGATTCGTTGCTTCCGAAAGGAACCTCACATGTGTCTGTGGCTTATGTTTGGAACCTACATTTGTTTCTGTGTCTTTGGTTTTACACATGTGTTTGCTCACCACTGGCGGGGTTCTTCTCTCCTAGCCTGTGTTCATTTGTCAGCTGCCACCTGTGTTCTCTTTCACCCCTTTTGTCTTTTCTGGGGGCTGCTTGTGCCTCTGTGGTGCACACCCATGTATGGCCTTAAGGGTGAGCCCTGAAGATACGAAAAACAAAGCCGCCAAGCCACTAGAGAGCTCTTACCTCTATGAAATCTTCAGACTGAAAGAGAGCGGAGTTCCTGTCTCATCCAGCCTTATATTCCTCTCTAGTGCTGGGATTAAAGGTGTGCCCCACCCCACCCTGCCTCTGTGGCTAACTAGCGTGGCTGCTGGAATCAAGTAGTGTGCCGCCACTGCCTGGCCTGTGTGGCAGACTAGTGTGGCTGTTTTACTTTCTGATTTTCAGGCAAGCTTTATTTATTAAAATACAAATGAAATATCACTATAGTACCCTTTCAGGAGATCTTTTGGGATTTGATTATCCATCTGACACTGACCATTTATTACACAGACATGTCTGTTGCTTATTAAATGCCAAGTGGCATTCCAGGTACTTAGAATAGCATGCTGAACCACACAGGTGGACCTACTGGTAGAAGACGATAGTGGCTGAGAAGAGCGGATAATAATGTCAGACTCTGCTGCAGAGCATGAGCAGAAAGAGGAGACGGACATTTTGTTTTGTTTTGTTTTTGTTTTTCGAGACAGGGTTTCTCTGTAGCTTTGGTGCCTGTCCCAGAACTAGCTCTTGTAGACCAGGCTGGCCTCAAACTCCCAGAGATACACCTGTCTCTGCCTCCCGAGTGCTGGGATTAAAGGCATGCACCACCACTGCCCGCCTGGAGACGGACATCTTGAGATAGTGAATATATGCAGTTCATGTAAGGCTCAGCCAGCGTGACTGTGATGGGGTTGAAAGGTGTCCAGGTGTGGAATAAGAGTGAGGGGCAGTCAGGTGGTAGGAGTGAGACCCTGTGATGGTGCCAGCAAATACTGCTCTCTCAGTTGCCAAACTAGTTGAAATTTATTTTACCAAGTGTTTACTGAGGTCTTCACAGGTACAAACTCAGAAAGTGTGCGCTCATTGACTGGCTCAGGAGAGGGTGATTTCTTGTTCGTAGGAATAGCTCATTGTGTAAATAACATTTGTTGTGCTTTGCTCACACAGGCTTGCTTCGCTTCTCTTGTGAGTCAGGATTATGTCAACGGAACTGATCAGGAAGAAATTCGAACTGGTAAGATTTCCCTCTTTGCAGACTGTTTCTCTTCAGCTGGGTTCCTATGCTGATTTTATGTTTGTGTGTTTAGCCCTGCATGTATCTTAGAACTTTTCCAGAGAGTAAGATGGATGCAGAAAGTCCCGTAAGCTGCTGCCTCTGTTCAGTTCACCGGCTGACACACGTTTTCTGAGTCTTTTAAAATAAACTTTCATGTACATAAAGAAATCGAGCGAGAAGTGCTTATTTAAAAACCCACAAATTATATTGATCTTTTTTTTTTTTTTTTTTTTTTTTGGTTTTTTTTTTCGAGACAGGGTTTCTCTGTGGCTTTGGAGCCTGTCCTGGAACTAGCTCTGTAGACCAGGCTGGTCTCGAACTCACATATATTGATCTTTTGACAGCTCTGACTGAGGAGTAAGTGTTCTGTGCGTATTCTCAACTCCAGTGTCCAATGACTTGAATATTTCAAATATTCCATTTTAAATGGAAATTGTGGTCCTACCTAATTGCTGTGTCGAGACTGTGTGTCTTTTTTTTCTTTTTTTTTTTTTCTTTTTTTTTTTTTTTTCTTTTTCGAGACAGGGTTTCTCTGTGGTTTTGGAGCCTGTCCTGGAACTAGCTCTTGTAAACCAGGCTGGTCTCGAACTCACAGAGATCCGCCTTCCTCTGCCTCCCAAGTGCTGGGATTAAAGGCATGTGCCACCACCGCCCGGCTCTAGACTGTGTTTCTTTAGAAGACTTCACGACTTATATATTGTGTAAGGTCTCTAAGTTCATGCTAGTTACATGTGGGAACTTGAAGGTGATTGAGATGTTGCTGTTATCCAGACTAAACTCTTGAATTATGTCTATGAGAATGTGCTCTTTTAATATTGTATCTATTTGTTTAGATAGGAGATAAATACATCTAGTGTTTTTTTTTTTTTAAACTTTCGGTCTCTCTCTCTCTCCTTCTTTTAAGGTGTTGATCAGTGTATCCAGAAGTTTTTGGACATTGCAAGACAGACAGAATGTTTTTTCTTACAAAAAAGATTGCAGTTGTCTGTCCAGAAACCAGATCAAGTTATCAAAGAGGTACAAATTTGGTTTTCCCCCCAACTTTTAGGGAGAGCAAGTGTCATTAAGATTCCACGTTGTCTTAATAAGATGTATTCTCTCGCTGTGAGTCAGGGAAGTGCCGAGGGTACCGGTGTTTATGACACTAGGGGTTATGGGAGAGAGCAGGACTGCCGACAGCTCTGCCTCTTACGTCACACCCTGACTTCTGAGAACAGCTGGAAAGCTGTCAGTATAGATAAAAAGGTAATTTGGATAGGAACAGGAACTGTATCCCCGAGTAGCTTTACCTGTACCTTGCATATTGGAAATGGTCTATGTATTTTGTTTAAGGAATCAAAAGGTAAATATTGTAACCAGCACGGTAGCACATGTGTTTAATCTCAGCTCTCACAAGGCAGAGGCATGCAGACCTCTGTAAGTTCAAAAACAGTCTGACCTACATAGCAAGTTCTTAGGCCAGGCAAGGCAATCTAGTGAGATTCTGTTTCTTTAAAAAATAGAGAAGGTAAATATTGTAGCCAAGATTCCTTAAAAGGGGTAAGTTAGTCTCATTTGCTTTAAACCAAGATATTTGTTCAAATGAGTTGCCACAAGAATTAGGAAGCTTTAGTGTTAAGGGGTAAGTGAGGTGATACAGAAGATCCTGAACTTCCAGCCCCAAGGCCAGTGGTACTGTCACCAAGAAATCTGAGAGCAATGGACTTTGGAGCTTTTGAAATAACAGGTTGACCATGACCAGTTAATCAGAAAGGGTCTTTTCAAGCTACGAGACCAGCTGTTGATAGCAGGAATAGTAAGAAGATTAGATTCTTTGTTGTAATCAGTCACTTCTTGGTATGAATACTCGAATAATAGTGGAAATGGTTAAGGTTATGTGTGTGAGTGTTTTGCCCTCGTGTTTGTATGTGCACCATGTATATGCAGTTCCCATACAGGCTGGAAGAGTGCATTGCCTCCTCTGGATCTAGAATTGTAGATGGTTGTCAGCTGCCTTGTGAGTGCTGGGAACTAAACTCAGGTCCTCTTCAAGAGCAACAAGTGTTCTTAACCACTGAGCCATCTTTCTGGACCCAAAGCCAAATTTTAATAAAGGATTTACTACCACTGTCCATATTAAGCTTTTGAAAAAGGTGTACTGTTTTAACACCTTATATGTGTAATCTGAAGTTAGAGAACAGTAATGTGGACTCTTACAGATAGCTGTTAACACCTGTTTCATATTTTCAGTGTTTGGTATTTTTCAGCAGTGGTCTTTTAGATTCTGAGGTAATTTTTAATCTTAAGTCTTATGTTTTTACTTACTAAAATAAAAATCATTAAACATTAAAATTCTTGTTGTTAGGCAGACATCTTTCATTGAAATAATTGCTTTTGCAGACGGTGGTGGCGTAGGCCATTAATCCCAACACTTGGGAGGCATAGGCAGGGCAGCCAAGGCTACACCGAGAAGCCCTGTCTCAAAAAATAAAGATTTGCTCCTGTTGATTCATATAGAGAGCAGTAGAGTGGAGGGCTGTGTTGGACTCCCTTGGTTGAATTAGTGTTTTGTGTCGTTGGTACCATTTCAGCATTCTAGCCAAGTACTCCTCAGTCGAACTTTGTCTCAATCTCTCTTCTTACTTTATTTCCTCGCTGAGTTAACCAAGCTGACCTTGAAGTCACTCCTGCCTTTAACTTTATGATCCCTCCCTAGCCTCCCAAGTAGTGGGGTTACAGGTCTATACCACCAGGGTCATTCTTAGTGCTCCTGACTAAGGAGGGATTTTATTCATCTACTCCTGTTTGCCATTACTAACCTCATCCCTTTCTTCCCTCTCCCCCACTGTATCTGTAGGATGTCTCAGAACTAAGGAGTGAACTGCAGCGGAAAGATGCGCTGGTCCAGAAGCACCTGACAAAGCTGAGGCACTGGCAGCAAGTGCTGGAGGACATCAATGTGCAGCACAAGAAGCCAGCTGAGATCCCCCAGGGCTCCTTGGCCTACCTGGAGCAGGCATCTGCCAATATTCCTGCCCCTCTGAAGCCGACCTAAGAGCACTCTGTCTGGGATGCAGCTGTGTCGTCTTGCCTGGTGTCTCTGTGTAGACATGGCCTTTTGGAAGAACTTGTTGATAATATGTGGGTGGTAGTTTATGTCTTGCCCATTTTTATTTCTTTTTTGGGTAAGATTTAAACGTGAAGCCCAGTCTGACTTTGAACCTATGATTCCCAGTTCTCTAAATTCCTCAGCTTCGCCAGTTCTCTAAATTCCTGGAGTTCTTTATAAAATGCCTGAAACTTTGATAAACCAAGTAAAGGGTTTTTTGTTTTGTTTTTTCAAATTCTTTAGCAAAGTTTGGACTGTGAGAAGGACCACACACATTCTTATTTGACCTTTGCCATTTGTTTTGACAACATTTTGTTTGTGCCTTCATCCCTCTAATTTTGTTGTTGTTTGTTTTTAGTTGTGAATTTGGTAGAACCTGAAGGAAAGATTTTTAATAGTTTGAGAAGCCAGGGGATATAGAGTTGGTGTCAGCCTTATGAGCCACCTGTGGTAGTAGAGGCAGATCTATAAATCTGCTGTTTCAAAACTCTGAACTACCTCACAAGGAATCTGACTCAACGGTGCCGTGCTTCCAGAGTGCCGCCGGGTGTGCATATTTTGCAAGTGGCTCAGAAAAGGTTAAAATATGCTGCTGGTGGATTACAGGAGAGAATGCTCACCTTAATGCTGCATTGTTAGCTGGGGTGAGCTGCGCTTTCTGGTCCTTTTTCACTGTCTTGAAGGCATGCACAGCAGGAGCATGTGCTGAGTGCTCTCAGGCTGTGAGTGATGGTCAGTTTAAGGGATGGGGGACAAGGAGAAGGCACAGGTGGGGGCTGAGGGTCAGAGGCTGGCCTGGATTGTCTCTTGTTACTTATTTTTTTCAGAGCAGAGTACCTCTCTTTACCAAACACAGAAACGCCATACCTCTTGAACAGTCAATGCATCTCCAGCTTGGTTTTGGTCATGTCCATTTTGTTTTCTGGAGTCTTGAGTACCTGAGCACAAACATTGATGTCCACTCCCTGCCTAGTCTGGGCACAGCCATCTGGTCTGTGAAGCTTCTGAATCCCCTTCACTGCGTCCCAAGGCATAGCCTTTTTTTTTTTAATTCTGTCAACTTTCATAACTTATCCATATGCATTATGGATTGTGGCTGTCTCTGTGTTACTTGCTCTGTGGTATGCCTGTGAGAATTAGGTACTTCCTTAATTATGCAAGATCTTCCTATTGCCATGTGTGTGCTTGGTTGTGTGATGTCTAGCTCAGGGACCAATGAGAGCCAGCCTGAGGCCATCAAGTCCCCTTAATGGAATATATAAGTTAAGCAGTGTTGAAAACTGTAGGCTGGGCATGGTGGCATGTTTTATTCTAGCATTTGGAGGTAGGGGAAGGAGGGTCAGAGTTTGAGACTGTTGTAGGCTCCATGAGATCCGTTTCCCAGACCCCTGAAACCACCCACTTTACGAAGCACTGACCGGCAGCTATTTCATGGATTCTTAGCTAAGACCTAAATAAACTTCTTATATTTTAGTCGGTTTTTAATAATAAAGGTGGTGGTGAAAGTACTAGAAACTGTTCTTGGTGCTTAGTAAAAGTACTTCAAATTAGTATATATACACAAGTTATTGTTACTTTATTGAGTTCAATGGTTAAAATGGTTTTTCCATTTTGTCAGTTTGTAAGCATCGTTTTTATTGGGGGAGGAGAAGAGTATATGTGAATTCTTTGTGAAGGCCAGAGATCCATGTCATGTGGAATCTCCTTCCACCTTACTTTCTGATGCACAGTTTCTCTCTGAATATGGGGCTTACTTTACCTGACAAGCTGGCTGGCAGACCTCAGTGATCCTCCTGCCTCTCTTAACACTAGGATTGAGCTACTCTGCTGAGCTATTTATTCTGGCACAAGAAAGAGATCTGAGCTCAGGCCTTCAGCTTGCATGAAAGTCACTTACTGAACTGTCTCTGCTATCAACCTAGCTCCATCCATCTTTTTCTTAACTACACGGCAGCTTGCCGGTTGGTGAATGAACAGAAATGCCAGGCTGCGTGCCTTTTAGGGGGTTCCTTTGGCTTGCTGCTCCCACATGTAACCCAACAGAGTTAAGGAAGCTTTTTTCCAACCTTTTAGTTTCAGCCGCCTGAGTAAGATCTTTCCACTTGTTGCATGGCCAGTTACTTTCACTAGGATTAACCACTTGTTGGTTCTGCTACTTTCAACTGTCTATCCATGGCCTCTTCCCTGTAGCTCACCCAAATTCTTGTAACCTTTTCTCCATCTTTCCCAGCTCTGCTTCCTCCACAGCTCTGGCCGTCCTACAATTGCTCTTGTGATGTCTTTGACCACAAATCAGAGGGACACTCACTTCCTTATCTTCTGTACCTGGACTTTGTAACACATCTTCCTTTTTTCTCTTTGCTTTATCCAACCAACTGTTGACATTCCTGAGAGTTCGGTCCCTAGCTGAAGACTCGTACTCAGTTTTGCTTTTGAAAGTGCTGTTGCATAAATCACAGTTATAGCAACTAATACTGGTTGTGCCAATCCTGGATATTGGCCTACCCAGCACGGCTGCTGCAGTCAGGCCCATCCATGGCTCCTCCAGTGGGCAGTCTGCTCAGCAACAGTGTCAGTCACCCTACTCCAGACTTAGGAACTCTCTTAGCACAGTTCGTCAGCACTCAGCAGTGCCTGCCCTGTTACTCTGCTGATGTAAACAGGACCAGGACACTAAACCTCAGTCACCCTGAAGTGGTGATAAAGTCAGACAATGATCTTATTAGTCCAAAATAAAGGCACCATGCCATTCAAACTATCAGACATCCTGCCAGATGAAATGAATGACTGCCACCTTTGCCCCATTTCATGGCTGTCATCAACTTGACAGGATTTAAACCTGGCTAGGAGAAAGACCTGGGCATGTCTGTGAGGAAGTTTCTAGATTATGCTGGTTGAGGAGGGAAGGCCCACTCTATGTGGGCAGTACCATTCCATGTACTGGGATTCAGTACTGAATAAAGGAGAACATGAGCTGGGCATCAATTCTTTGCTCTCTACTTCCCATCTGGATACAGTGTGACCCTCAACCTCAACTCTGTCCCCACACCTTCCCTGCCATGGTGCTCTGAACCATGATAAACATTTTTAAGTTCTTTTTGTCAGGTATTCAGTCTCGGCAGCAAAAAGATAATACAATGAGTAGTAGAAAAGCAATCTATGCTTCTCACCAGAGGTTGCAGTGCTGGGGAAGTGCCCAGATTAAAACAGCGGAACCATCTGTAGCTAATTTCTTAAAGCCCTCAATAAAAACACAATGTACACTGCTAATTATCAAATATTCGAACTTGATACTTAGTAGGAAACAGGCTGGGCCTTTCCTAATTCAAAATGCTCCCAAATCTAAAGGTCTCTGCTGCTGACCTAACACAATAAGTAGAACTTTCCATACTTTTGAGTTAAAATGGATTTGCACTAAGACTAGGGTGGATATGCAGGAAATACCAACGCGTGGGTCCCATTCTTAAGAGGCCTAAACCAGCTCCGTTGCACATGAGGTCCTGTTGTGGAGATTTATAAAGAATGGTTTCTCACTTGCTAGGTTTTCTTAGCTCTCAAGTCATCCATTTTTGTTGTCTAAATTAACCCTGTTGATTTAGTACAGCAGCCCAACCGTGCAGTGTCTTCGGGTTATATTAGACACATCCTGAGCAGGAAAGACAAAAAGTTGGCACTGAAAAATAGTGTGGCATTCCAAATATGGTGACAAGAACGTTTACATTCAAAAATGTGTCACAGGGCTGGCAGTGTAGGTCAGTGGTGTGACACTTCCCTAACCAGGGGCAAGATTCTAACATGGTACTCAAATTCTAACACAGAAAACAAAGAAGAAAAAAAAAGTCTTGTTTGCAAATCCTAACACTGAAAGAAAAAACATAGTCTTGTTTGCCTTTTAACTTGTTTTAGTTACATTTCTCTAAAAGTGATCTAATCACCTACATTTTATTTGTAGACGATCTGATTGAGCTTAATGTGAAATTTGTTTCAGAGCTTTATCTTCATCTAATTATACAAGCCAATAGCCATTTTTATTGCCCAGTTTAGAGTTTTATTCAAAGAGCAAATATTTGACAATGCATAGAATTGAATCTGTTGATAAGCCACTTGCTGGGCCAGCACCAGAGAGAAAAGATTCTACCCACTAAAAGCTTGGGTCAGCTCTGCATGAGTGGGTAAGACACGGTGGACAGAGTGCAGGTTCAGCACCACGGACAGTTCCCTGCTCTTCTGGGAGTCTGCATAGTAGTTAAGCCAAACGTCCACGGCAGGTGACCCAGATCAAAGGACAGGGGTCCAGCAATCTTTGACATTAGAGACCAGACAGTCTGGAATCCCTCACAAGACTGTTAGCACAGTGGTCACTAAAGCCGGTATGTCTGGCAGGTGGAGCGCAGCTGTCCACTGAGCATTCCAGTTCAGGCTGATGGCTGGCTGTGCCTGGGCTATGCTCCTTGATTGTGCAAAGTCCCTTTTGAGGTAGGTGTTGTCCCTCTGTGGTCTGCGGCCTGTGCTAGACCTTGGAAGCTGTAACATGCAGTCCAAGCATGCTTCAGTCCATTCCTGGTAGGTCTGATGTTTTGTCTTCATTGGCTTTATTTTATTCCTCTTCATATTGAGGTTGGATGTGCATTTTGAAATCATCTTACATATGTGGAAATATATAGCATAACTCTTTGGAGATGACCAAGAAAAAAAAATCACTTTTAAAGCAGACCATGGCAGTCACTAGTCTGATATCCCACCAAGTGGAGTGTGACATTACAGGCACTGGAAATACAATGGGTAATTTGGTCATCAGAGATTAATAGCATTTTCCAAGGGATACTTTTTAATAACTGGCTTGTTTCAGCTTTAACTATAAGAATTGTAAAGTAAGTAGGTGTCACAATGAAACTGGAATGCTAATGCCACACTTTGTTTTAGCTATCTATCACATGAAAGGACCAGCTAGCTACTGGCTGGATGATTTTAATTCATTCTTTCAGATGGTCGAAACGATTCTCTAATGCACTCCTTGGAACAGATCCCAAAGACGAGCTTAGAATGAAAAATACTTGGTAAACCACTCCTGATGCGGAGAGCCTTGCTTCTGTGGGGCCTCTTTGGCTTGACCTGGTTCTCCATCTTGTGCCCTAATCAAAGAAAAAATGTACATGGTTTTGAAACTTTTTCAATTAAAAAAAAAAACAATACCCTGCCATCATTCCTGGAGAAGCTAAGTGCTTGCTATCCCCTCAGAAAATGCTAGGCCATGACCTACGTCAGCAGCTGGAAATGTGTTGTGAAGGATGAGTGGGGGGGAGGGTCTAGTTCTTGTTTTAACCACTAACTGCTCTCCAGTCTTTCACTGATGACCTGATGGCCGTGGCACTAACGAGATGCATTTTGTCACATTCTATATCTTACTTTAGGCACACATCAGACAATAAGCCAAATTTTAAAAACTTAAAATAGTTAATCAAAATAGTGTTCCACCATGAACCTTCTATATATTACTTGTGAGCATATTAACGAAGCTATGAAATTTGCCTAATAAAAAGAAGAAAGAGTAGGCAACGAACTGTCACCTGGCTAAATAGTCTTTGTTTGTGAAATTTCATATAAAATAGCAGCCTTCCAGGCCTGAGGACCTGAGTTTGATTCCTGGAACTGACAAGGTGAACGGAGAGAACAGACTCTCAAAAGTTGTCCTCTGACATTGTGCATGGCAGATGCCATCTCCCCCATTAATAACATACAGTATTTTAAGGGTCACTTTGTAGCTGTGACTGTTCTAGAACTTACTACAATAGACTGTGCTGACCTAGAACTCACGTAAATTCACTTGCCTCTGCTTCCAGAGCTGAGATTAAAGATGTGCACACTTGACCCATAAATACTGAAAAAAAAAACCCAACAAAATAGTTTAAAGCAGGTGCCTACCAATGAGAGTCAGGAGCTGGCAAACTGGTATGCTCTGCTCTAGACCTTTCTCAGGCAGGACCCAACAGGGCTATACTCATTCAGGGATGGCAAGTTAGTCCTCACTCCACAGTCAGGTCTCTGCCTCCCCTCCAATCTAAAGAGCCATCCATGGTCAGGCTGGCATGCAGAGAGCTTCTGCAGCCAGAGCATTTTAGACCAGGCCCTTCCTAAACGCAGACCCTCAAGCTCAGAATTTAAAGCACACCCTTTGAATGGAGGGCTTGATGAGAAGGGAAACAGTAAGCAAGGTGAGCCCACAGGCCTCGGGAAGAGGGAAACCGAGGAAGGTGTGTCAGCCACGCTCACACCCAGAGACTCTAACAGCCTCAAGAATACTGTCCACACTGAAAAGTAGCCTTAGCTAAAGCCACAGAGGCTGAAAATAGTTTGTGGATGAATTCCTTTAGTCACACCAGTCTTATCAGGCAGCTGCTGTATTAGGGAACCATAGAGGTCGCCTGTCCAAGGCCACACAGCCAAGAACAAAAGTGATTCCATAACAATTAGGCCTTCTAAAATCTGGTACCAAAACCCAAATAACAGCAGTTTCTATCATTAGTGTTTCCATTTGGCTAGAGTGTCATTGTCCAAGGCTGGGCTTCTACTCTATAGACCAGACGCCAGATACTTAACAGGTACCCGAGAAGATACCGGTTTCTTTCCTGCCCTTGAAGAACAGGGTACATCTTCACCCTCTCCCTCACGCACCTTGTGGCAGTTTTCCCATCAAGTAACTGGGTGGGTTTGTAACTGGTGGGTTGGCCACAGCTGGGGCTTGGGTCCAGGCTGGGTGACTTTGTTATGGGAGGGGCATTGATCCTGGAGCTCAGATCTCCACTCAGAAAGTTCTTTGCATAGGAGGCAAGGTTTGGCACGCTGACCACTCGGCTGGGCACTTCCTCCATCTTCTTTTTCTGTTTGTGTCAGAGAAAGGCTGTTAATGCCACCCAGGTGATGTGGGGTTTCCCTCTGTATGCTGTGAATACCTTTGGTTAATAAAGAAACGGGCTTGGCCTATAGCAAAGTAGAACTTAGCTAGGCAGGGAAAACTAAACTGAATGCTGGGAGAAAGGAGGCGGAATCAAGGAGAAGCCATCATGGAGCCACCACCAGAGATAGACATGTTGAAACCTTGCTGGTAGGCCACAAGCCTCATGGTAAAATATAAAATAATGGAGATGGGTTAATTCTAGATATAAGAGCTAGCTAGCAATACACTTAATTGGCCAAGCAGTGATTTAGTTAATACAGTTTCTGTGTGGTTATTTCGGGGCTGAGCAGCCCAGAACAAACAAGCGGCCTTACTACAACACCCAGGAAACAGCATTATTATAAAAGCAAATAGGCTTATCTGACTGGACGCCCACCAGCCCATCAGTATGCTGCAGCTACTTTGAGGAGAAAAACCCTCACACTATGTGATGTGATAAAATTGCTTTACCTTCATGGAAGGGGTCAGGTATCCTGGGTGAGGATTGAACGAGAAGGACCGATTCCGATGGGACATTGCACTGGGGAAGGCTGCGTAGTGAAATCTTCTCTCTTCCTGGAAAATCAATGCAACCAGGTCTTAGAGAGCTTAGGCATGTGTCACTGGTTTTGTCCACATGGTGGGAGGGCCCTGGAGAAGGACAGTGGGTGAGTGGCAATCGGCAGCCACTCACCGGAGCACCTTGGCGGTGGTACCTTCACCTCTGGGGCTTCATGGTTCCAGTGAAGAAAAGAACAAGCTGCCTTAGCAAGGAAAAAAAATCTAACTGAGCATCTGAAAGTAAAGTCTAGTCCAAACGTGAAAGTAATTAAGCAAACATTCCAACCTTTCTCTCCCTTGCCTTTGCTTGAAGCAGATCCTCATGCACTCCGAGCTGACCTCAAATATACTGTACTATTTAGCCAAGGATGAACATGGCCTTGAACTTCTGATCTGTTTCTGATTCCTAAGAGCTGGGTTTCAGGTGTGTGCTACCGTACTTGATCTGTGTGGTGCCAAGGACTGAAGCATGACCTGTGGATGCCAGGAACTGAGCCTGGGTCCTCTGCGAGAGCAACAAGTGTTCTTAACCTGGGCGACTATTCTTTTAAGATAATCCTTAGTTGCTAAGAGCACTTACTGCTCTTCCAGAGGACCTGTGTTCAATTCCCAGTGCCTGTAATCAGGCAGTTCACAAATACCAGTAACTCCAGCTCCAGGGGATCTGACACCCTATGCTCTCCTCCAAGAGGACCTGTATACATGTGGTGTGCACACATATGCACCTAAATATAAATACATAAATAAATAAAAAGACTAATAACTATACTACCTTCCTACACTTATCAAGTAGCAGTTATTCCTTATTAACATAATTCTAAGAGTCAAAGACAGACCAAGGGGAGAGACGTCTCATCAGGTCTTGATGATTTGGGGACACAGCGTCAAAGGAGTTGGAAATAACTCTTCAAGGGGTCTTGCTACTAGAATGGGTGAGCTACTCGAAAGCAGGTGGTTGATAGATCAACAATGGTAAATTTGAATGATTCTATTACAGTCAAGGTAAGTAAATGGATTTTTATCAAAACTGTAGGTTAAAAAACAGAATCAACATCAAACAAAGGCTGTTAAACTTGGGAATAGGATGGTTCTTTTCTTTGCCTGTATCTCTCTCTCTCTTTTCTTTTTTATGAGTATTCTTAGTAATAGGGGGAAATAATAAAGGATGGACAGGCAGCTACAGAAATGCCAGGTTCAAAGCTAACACCCTTAATGTGTCCACTGGGCAGAACCTCCCCTTCTCTGCTGGCCTGGGCCTCACCGTCAGCTGTCTGATGATGTCCTCTCTCTCCTTCAGGCGTGTCTGCAGGCGGCCTATGAGCTGCAGGTCCTCGGGCCGCGAGGTTCCTTTCCCTGGCTTCTCTCCAGAATCTTTAAGCCTGTTTGAAGTAGGTAGTCAGTCCTACAGAGGTTTCTCAATAGGGAAACGAGAGTGTGTGTAGAGCATGGCCACCCAGGACCTAAAGCTGATCACACTCCTGGAGACTGTGCTTAGCATGGCCACCTTGAGCTCCTAGAGACTGTGCTTAGCATGGCCACCTTGAGCTCCTAGAGACTGTGCTTAGCATGGCCACCTTGAGCTCCTGGAGACTGTGCTTAGCATGGCCACCCAGGGCCTACTCCTGTTCTGGATCCCGTCAGTTTTCCCACGCCTTCAGAACTAAGGGGTGTGCACATAGCTTCTACATGCAGCCAGGCTTCTGGGGTGAGGTATGGTTCTGGAACAAGAGCCTTGCTCCACCCTAGGCCTTCAGGGTCCTCCGATGCCCACGAGGCTCTTGCCCCATCTGCTGGGGACACAGAGCACAGCCTGAGTTGGCCCTGGAGTCAAGAAGCTCTTCAGGTGTAGCCATAGATGAAATAGGCCAGGATGGTGATGGGGAGAGACAGTACTGATGACCATTGATGACAGGTGAAGGCTTGAGAGTGAGAGAACCCCGCCCCCTGTCAATCCTTTATCTGCTGCTTTCTAGTCATTTGCCTCATCACTTATGCCATTTCTCCTGGGGCCAACAGTCTGTCTTCTTTTTGGGGGAGAGAGAAGAAGGTAGCTGTGTGGTTGAGACAGGGTCTGGCCTCACCACATAGAGCAGGCTAGCCTGGAACTCATGGAAATCCACCTGTCTCTGCCTCCACATGCAACTCTTCCCAGCAGTTTCTCCCTTTTTAAAGAGAGCATGCAACAGTGTTTGGTTGTGAAGAGCCAGTGAGGTAAAGACTGACTGGCAGACGGGCACACGGCAAGTGCCCACTGGATGGGGCTTGGTTGATAAACCTCACCACAGCTTTTCTTTCTGAGCTGGGGGCTGAGCGTCATGAGCAGGCACTGAGCTATCTCCCCAATGCTTTTCTTTTTTTACCTTTTTATTCTGAGATATGACCTCACTACACTGCTCTTGCTGGCTATGAACTTGTTTGACAGCCCTTGATGGCTTGCAATCCTCTTGTTCCAGCTCCCTCTAGAGGATTATGGGCCTGTGGTTCTGGGCAAGACACACTGCAACTGTTCTGGGTCAAGACTGGTTTCTCAGGGGCTGGAGAGATGGCTCAGCGGTTAAGCGCATTGTCTGCTCTTCCAAAGGTCCTGAGTTCAATTCCCAGCAACCACATGGTGGCTCACAGCCATCTGTAATGAGGTCTGGTGCCCTCTTCTGGCCTGCAGGAACACACGCAGACAGAATATTGTATACATAAAAAATAAATATTAAAAAAAAGACTAGTTTCTCAGAACACAGGCTCTTATGTTCACTTCCTATTATATAACCACGGGAAAGAGGTTTTACCTGTCAGCTGATTCACTTCCTAACTGGTCTTCTTGTCAATCATCCCTTCTTTTAGTTTCTCTGTCACTCAGCAATTAGAAGAAAGCTTCTTCTGCCTCCCCCCTCCCCAGGGTACTGTCACATGTGCAGCATGCAATTATACAAACACACATACACATAAATAAAAACACATCTTTATAGATTAATGCAGCCCTCAACTCACAGAGAAGCTTCTATTTGCAGTAGGTGGCAATTAACACAGAAGCAATGAACTCGTCAAAGTGCAGAGAACAAGAGACTGCTCTATCTGTGCTCTCCACAAACTGACGGCAAAGCCCCATTGCCGCAGACAACATTTACACAACTCCCTGACCATGGAGATTTTGAGCTGGTGCCTACACAGAGCCTTCGCCCCTACATGCAAATTGCTAACCACTTGCAAATGAAAACTTAGTTTTCTCCAAGGGAGTCACACACAGGGGAAACAAGTGAGACCTAGGGACAGGCTGCCTGTCCAGCAGTAGATGCCAACAGAAGACAAACTGACCGCTCTTTGGAGGTGCCCTGTCTCATGATGTCACATCAGAATGTTCCCCCCTTTTTTTACCTTACTTTTAATTTGTATTTTATTTATGTATAAAATTTATGTATAAAAGCCTCTCTCTTTACCATACAGGCTTCCAGTCTAGTGTTTTTATGTTTCCCGAGTGTACAAACGCGTGGGTCTCGGTGTCTATAACTGTTTCTCATGCCTTTTTTAAAGGCTCTTTTCCTTCTGTTTGTAGGCTTCATCTTACCTTATTATACTACATTATATATTTTTTATCCCTTAGAAGTCTAAGTTCTCTGATGGGAGACAGGTAGGGGATGGATCAGGATTAGAGAGGATGTGAGGGGGAACTGGGAGGAGCAGTGGGGGGGGGAACTGTAATAATGTATATTATGCAAGAAAAATTCAATTAAAGGAGAGAGAGAGCAAGAGAGAGACAGGTTGCTACACCCTCTCCTCAGGGATCATTGCAGAAGAGGGGCAGAGAGACTGTAAGTACCAGAAGCCGTGAGTGACTGCAGGAAAGCTGGTTAGGACACAGCCAGGCAATGTCACATATAAACTCCCAATGGTGGTGACAGCTTGCATGAGATCCATACAAGCTCAAGACAGACAAAATCCCAGCGTGGAGACGGGAGGTGGACACCACGCCCCACACCTAGCTGAGGCACTATTTGCAAATGATAGCTGTGGGATAGGGAGTCATTTTCCTTTATGAGTACAGGCCCTGGTAGGTCGGTTGCCCATGCTCCTCCAGTGGATGGCCACACACTCAAGAATATGTGGGTAGTACAAATTATACTTGATGGGAATGAATATGATCAAAACACATTTATGTAATTTTCAAATAAATAGTAAAATGAGAAAAATAAAATAAAATGAGGGACTGCCAACCATCCTCATTTGCCTGAAAATGAAGAGCTTCTAGAACCCAGGGAATGTCTACGTTTTAAAACCATGGCAGTCTAGGGAGACTAGGATGAGTTGGTTTCTTCCCCAAATGGTAACCTGCTACTCCGTCTCCACCTGGGCCCAAGACTTTGCTCACTCGGCTTCCAGAGCCGCCAGCCTGGCCTGGAGCCGGGCCTGAACACCACTGAAATCTGCCACCATGGCCTGCATCTCCTTCCGGTGCTCTTGACGGAGTGCTTCCACCTCCATGGCTCTCTGGGCTTTCTGGTCCTCCTCCAGCAACCTGTGAAGGATGGGGGCACAGTCAGGGTCCCCCAGGCTCTGAGCCTGAGTCCTTGGACTCAGGGGCTGATTTCTCTGTTTGGTGGCCTAGTTTAAAAGGCCCTGAACTAAGTGATATCCAGTCACCTTAGGAGAAGAATACCTTTCCGCTCTAGCATCAGCAAAGGAGAACCCTCATCAAAGGAGCTGCCTTCCTTGGAAGAAGGAAAAGAGACCTGGAGGGAGCCCCAGAAAACACTTCTTTCCCCCGTACCCCCTTCTCAAGGCAGAGGCAGCATTCTCTCAGCTGGGCCTAGAACTCTGAAACCCAGGAGCACCCTATCCAGGGTTTCCAGAAAGGTGGGGAATAGGTAAAAGAGTAATAGTTAGCACCAGGCAGCTTAAGTCCTTGTTTGTTGCTATTATTTTTAACTGTGTGACCTTGGGCCCAGTGCCCTCTTCTGTTAGATGGAAGCGATGTGGTACTTACCGTACAGGGTCATTGCAAAGAGGAAGTGAACTAATGCATATCCGGAGTAGCACATGGCACAAAGCCCCTTCCAACCATTAACTATCCTGGCTCTTAACCTGGAGGAGGATCCTAATGACCACAGCCAAGGCCCAGGGAGGCTCCCACTCTCAGGAGGGACATGCAAATTTTAATGCTTTTTTTTTTCCAAGCTGAGGGATCATTGCTTTCTTCACTTGAAGAAAGACTTGCCTACGGCTACTTGGTACATCTCTAGATCTATGGTGCTCCATCTCAATCAGATGGGCTCCTGGCTCTTCTTAGATGAACGCGTATCTCAGGTTCACCTGGGAGGGAAGCCCCATGACCTCAGTTAGAGGGAGGTTGGGTTACTTCACAATCAGGAGAGTGCACGGGGTGGGGAGGGTCCCGTGAATCACTCCTTTCGCTGTGGTCAGCTCCCCTCGCCAACCGTGGGCACGAGGACTACCTAAGCTCTCTTCAGCATCCAAGGTTCGAGGCACTGCCTCAGCTTTCCTGTAACTGGGGTGGGACTCAGAGCAGCTTTGTAAACATGGTTCTCTCTTGTGTAGGCATCTCTGCCTGGGACACCAGTACCCAGGGTCATCCCACTAAGGGACACCCTCACATTGCTTGTTTTGTATTGGTTGAGACAGGGTCTTACTCTGGAGTCCACACTGCCTGGAGCTCATTATGTAGCCTAGGTTGGTCCCAAACTCTTGGCAGTTCTGCCTCAGCCTCCCAAGTGCTGAGTATACAGGCATGTGCCATGTCCTGCTTTCTTTGGCTGGTCTTACTTAGATGCTTCTGCCTGGCGGAGGCCAGCTCCTCTATTCTGGAAACCCTCTCACCTTTGGCTGTTACAGCAGCAAGAGAGAGAGGCACAGTCTCAGAGTGGTGCCACAATTTCACCTGCCAACTCCAGCATCTCCTGGGGCAATTTTCAGAAATGCAGATGTTAATTAATTCTAATTCAGAGGCTAATTTTCAGGCTCCATCTCAGCTCCGTTGAATCTGATATGGGAATGAGTTAAGTGTTCAATGAAGTGTGTGTGTGTGTGTGTTAAAGTGCAGGTTCTTCTCCATTGTAGGAAAGTGTTCTACCACTATCTGTATTCCCAGATCACAGGTTTAAGCTCGGTTTTATGAATTTTAATAACCGCCCCCCCCCCCGGCTTTTAAGTCAGTGCGATGTGCCTAATCTTGTTCTAAATACTTGGCATGGAATCCTTTCTGGGGAGTCAGGGTAGAATCGGAAAGGTCTCACTATGCTGGCATTGAACTCGAGATTCCTCTACCTCAGCCTCCTAAGTGCTAGGATTAGAGGCATTGCCATTACACTCGGCATCTCTTTTCTTTCTCTTAATTTTCTCCACCACTTGTGTGCTGGGCTTTGCCATGCTTGATGCCCTGGGCAACTGAGGCCTGGGAAAATTAAAAAAAAAAAACTTGGTTGGGGTCATACACAAGAGGAAAAGTCACAATTGTTGACCAAGGTGAAAACCCCAACTTTCCTACACACCTCTGGTGTGCAGTAGAGCAAGCTATATGAACCACTGAGCCATCTCCCCTTTCTCTATAAAGAAGTGCTTTACGCCAAGTGGTGGTGGCGCACGCCTATAATCCCAGCACTCGGGAAGCAGAGGCAGATAGATCTCTGTGAGTTCGAGGCCAGCCTGCAAGAGCTAGTTCCAGGATAGGAGCCAAAGCTACAGAGAAACCCTGTCTCAAAAAAGCAAAACAAAACAAATAAATAAATAAAACAAAACCCAAGAATGCACGGCACTGTTTGAACTATTCCATTTCATTGTCTCTTTTTGGTCTGATTCTATGTGTACTGTTTCTGACCTCAGAGGCTCTAAGCAATGCCCGAGGGAAGAGGGGAAAGAGAGAGGAGAGAGGAATGTGGGGGAAGAAAAAGAATGGAAGCTGGGTTGCAGGCTCACCGGTGCTGCTCGCGCAGCTGCAGCGCCTCCTGCAGGTGCTGTTCCACTTCTGCGCGCAGGCGTAGTACAGTGTCTTGGAGCTGAGCGTTCTCCTCCAGGAGCCCTTTCTCTGCAGCGCAGGGCACAGAACCAGGAGGCCCTGTAACACCTACATCCTGAGGAGAAAGCAGCAGATAGAGACTTTTCGAAAAATTATTTTCCCTTCAGGAGGCACCAAAGCCAGCTCAGGACTTGGAGGCGCTCTTGACAAAGCTGTATCTGGTTCCTGATGAAGGGCTCCCATGCGGTCTCTTGTTTGGGGTGTTGGCCAAATCTGGCCCTCCGAGAGTTTAATAAGAGATCAGATAGTCCACATATTGTAACTATTTTAAGCTGCCATGCCTCCCTCACCACTTCCCTGCGGTCACTGTCCTAATAGTCACGCGATTCTAGGGTCAGTTGTGCTGTACCAACATTCCGTTTTCCTCTGAGTGTGGAAGGTCTGGGCGAACAGAGACCCTAGTGTGGAGCTGTCTCCACCTCAAGCAGGAGGAGTCTCACAAGGAGGCAGAGGCAGGGTGCCGGTGCCGGTGCCAAGAGACCAAAAGAGAACAGGGCTGTAGATGCAGTTTGTAGCCAGTGGCGGCGGAGGTTTTTCCTTGATGCATCGCGGCATCTAGAGCTTATTCCACTAACCGCCACAAAGTTATGCTGTGTGTTACCCCAATAACTGAAGCTTGGGGCTCAAACTGTTGCAAGATGATACCAGCTGGAGTAGGAATTAGGGATGTGCCCGGAAGGGGTTGCTGGGCAAAGCCTGAACAGGAAAATGAAAATTTGTTGCCTTGGGTTCTGAGAACGAGATTAGTGCTGTCTAAATAGGGAGTTTGTCTGGAGATTGTTCTGAGATATTTCCCCCACAGATTGGAAGAGTGACCCAGACCAGCTATCTGGAGGGCTAAGAGGTAGAAACGGATATCGGAACTCTAACCTGCAACTGCTTTAGATCTGCTTTCTGCTTTTTAAAATTGGGAGGCTGCAGGCTGCCAAGTGTTTCCAGGGGTGAGGAATGGGAAAGGGGTCTTGTCATTCCCAGCAGGGAAGAGATCTAGCTCCCAGAGTCCACCCATACAGGGCTGTTCTCTGTGAGCTTAATGCTGTCTTAGAAGGACTATGGTGTGGGCAGGGGCAAGGCACTGACCTCTGCAGTGAAGGTGTGGTTTGTGCCCGGGGCCCTTTGCTCATTCGGTAGCATCTCCAGGGCCTTCTGCTGCCCAGAGGCAGATAGCTGCTCTGCCAGCTCCTGCCTCAGGGACTCTAGAAGGAAGAACAGAGAGGTCATTCATAAACTTATTCCCAAACCACAGAATGGCATAAGGGGCATTTGATGTGTCCTGCACCACCCTGTATGGTATGTATAATCCCTCCACTCTGCCATCCCAGCTCCATTTTATTATTAGCGAAAGAAAGGGTAAGCAGCCCTGAGCTACACAGCTGTCACGTGGTGGAGCAGCAGTAAGCGTTTCAAGTGTTTCTTCTTTGTTCTGAATCACCTGTCTGGCTACTTCTTGCTGGTTTGGTGGAGGAATAGGTTAAGGTGTGTTGGCCTCAGTCTACATCAGAGCCTGAGGCAAAACTGGGCCTGGGCACCAAGTCAGAAAATCAAAGGAAGAACAAGGGTCTCAAGTAAAGAATCTTGATATTTATGTCAGTTTTTTTCTCTCTTTTTAATTTTTTTAAAAAAACAAACTATTCACAAGTTCTCCTAGTCATGGGCATAGGATTTTGGCTGGCTCATGGGGAAAGAAGATTGTTATCCAGCAGGATTCAGACTAAAGCCAGTATCAGCCAGGAGAATCTGACTCACAAAAGTCACTACAGCCCCGTGAGGTGAACACTATCATTGCCCTCACCGGACAGATGTGGACTTCCCAGGCCACACAGCTAGTGAGTGTAGGAATTAAGTTTGAAACCTAGACAGTCTAATCCCACAGATCTTAACTGCCTCTTGCTGACTTCTGGAACACTGAGAGTGGGTTTTAGTATTGTAATGTAACCAGAGATAAATTTCATGCTAGGGATAGCATGAGGCAAGCAGAAGAAAGTCAGGTGGAGCCCCCCCCTCAATTTTCAGATACCACTGGAATGGAAGTCCACAGAACTGAGGCAATCCAATGAAACCTGTGTGAAGGCATATCTGAGTTCTACTGAGTGGTAACTATAGTATCTACTACCTTTACTGGACTCATGTTGTATGTTAGACATGTTATATTTAACATCCCATTTTATGATGTAGGAACAGTTACAGCTCCATTTTTATAGGAAAATTCAGCCTAGAACCCCCACCCCTGCTGTGGAATAATCATTCTGTGCACTATGACTATGTATTATTTTCATTGGCTAATAAAAAGCTGTCAAGGGAAGGAAGGAAGTTAGGTAGGAAAGCCAAACTAAGTATAAAAGGAAGAAGGAGGGGGGAGTCAGAGAGACACCAGCCAGCTGCAGAGGGAGCAGGGCATGATGGAGGACAGGCAAAATCATGAGCCATGTGGCAAAATGTAGATTAATAGAAATGGATTAAGTTGTAAGAGCTAGCTAGCAATTAGTCTGAGCTATCAGCATTTATAAGCAATATAAGCCTCAGTGTGGTAATTTGGAAGTAGCTGCTAGGATGGGAAAACCCCACCTACATACCCCTGCTTCCCAGGTCTAATAGATAGTTGGGAATGGAGCTGGGATTGTTGCTGTGGCCTGTGTGCCCTGCTTGCCACTGGTTTCCATGTGTGGAGCACACAGGTGACTGGGCTCTTCCAGATGGGCAGTGGGATATTTACCAAGCAGCAGAGGCTGCTGGACTTGTGTCTGCTCATGTTCCTCTTGCAGCTCTTGTCTGGCTTCCTCCTCAAGGGCCTGGAGCTCCAGTAGGTGTGCCTGGTGTTGGCTCTGAACGCTGTGACCGGAGGCCTTCAGGAGCTCCGCTGTGGCCTGTGGGCAGAAGCAGAAGCAATGACACACGAAACAGGACTCTCTTGTGGCTCTCTAGACTGTTGTGCGCTAATGGCCTAACCACACCATTACAGGCTTTGTAATGTCTTTTAGCTAGCAGATAAAGTTACGGGTTTCATTATGGTGGTTTGTTCATTACACTTTGCTATTTTTTCTTTTAATTTCTTGTCCTCTTATGAGCCGGGATCCCAGGTAGCTCACCCTGGTCTAGAACTCACTTTGTAGCTGAGATGACCCTGAATCACTAATCTTCCTGCCAGATGGATTATAGGCGTGCACCATCACACACGATTACCCTAATTGTGTGTAAAGTACATAAACATCTCCTGGTGCATTTTGCTCTGTTTTTCCCTCTCTGCTCTTTTCCTCGCTCACACATGCTTCTGCTGGCCCCTGTCCTCCAAATAAGTTGTTCCCTTTTTAGATTTCACGCCACACGCTCTCCATTACCCCGTCTTATCTCCACTTTCTCCTCCCTTTAGACTGTTTCTTCCCTTCTTTCTACTTCCATGTCCTACACTGTATATCTGATGGAGAGCAGAAGGGATGGATGGGGCACTTTCATACTCTGTGTTATAATGACACATTTGTGTTTGATGGAACGGAAGCATGGATATACGCGCTATTAACAGCTTAGCACATACACACTGTTAAAAGTTGGCTTGTTCTGAGTTGCTCCTCACCAGCTCAGAGCTAAGGTCAGTACTAGGAAAAACTAACTAGACCCAGCATCTCAGGAAGTACTTGAGCCCAGACATCCACAGAATGAGGGGAGAGGTCAAGGAACAACAACAGCACAAGCACAGAGACACCGCAGCTCTCAGACATGTAACTCGTCATCTGACTGGACAGGCAAGACTGAGCTCTGGAACTCAGGACTGTTTCCTGCCACTGCCTCCTCCTCCCATGGGATCTGCTGGCTGGAGATGAGACATAAGGGAGTTTGTAGGATGTTAGCCTGCTGCCTTCCTTGATGACTGGCTTTCTGAAGAAAGCGAGAATGACCGATTCAAATTCAATTCTATCTGTGGTTACTGGCTTCTCGTAAGCGGTAACAGGAACACCAGCACTCTGGCAACTCTACCAGCACAACATCTGGACTCCCCGACATGTCATTGACTCCTCTACGAGCACAACATCTGGACTCCCCCTGACATGTCATTGGGCTAACAAGGAATCACAACTGCTGCTGGATTGGGGTTTTGGGTTCGGTTCCAGGATGAGAAACTCCAGAGCGGTAGCCAAGTACTTTTACCTGGGGACTTCCCCCTCCTCTGTTCCTGGCACTCTCTGGAGCTCTTGCCTAACAAATTGAATTGCTGTATGTGTTGGCCTCAGTTTTAGCTCGTTCTGCTCTGCTCTGTTTTCACTCCTGATTTCATGCCTCTGATTGCAAAGTATCTTTCTGTCCCGTTCCATCTGGTTTATGTCAGAGCTCTGACTGTTAGAATGGGTAGCAAAGCCTCTGTTTCTGGCAACAGTTCCTTGGGGGTGCATTCTCATAAGATGCTCTATGTTTATTCATCTGTGGCAAGAGGGTTGCTGTTTTTGATCTCCCAAAGTTCAGAAAGAAGTATGTGTCTTTTGTATCTCAAATTACAATTGTGGGGTTAATCTGTATATTTTATCTTCTGCCTTTGTCTTGCTCACACAAGATAACTCTCCAAGGACACTAGAAGCTGTAATCATGGACAGCTCTTGATGGAAAGTAACATCCTGCACAGACAAAGAAAAGAAGTGCTTAAAGGAAATCATTTTACAAATCCATGACGCCATGCTGTCTGCTTAGGACTTAAAATAAAAAGGAACCTTATAGTTTAACAATGTGTGGTGTTCTTAATTTGTTACATTGTACCCAAAATGTAATTTGGATTAAACATTCTTTTAATAAATTGGTAAATAAAGCCTGGTGTGGTGGCATGTCTTTAATCTCTGCACACCAGAGCAAGAGGCAGGTGGGACTCTGAGTTCCAAGACAGCCAGGGCTACATAGGGAAATCCTGTCACCAAAAAACAAAATAAAATAAAAATAAGTTGATAAATATGTTTTGTCTCATAATATTAAGTAAGGAGATTAAGTAAAAAGTAATTAGTAAGAATGAGATAAAGAAATTTAAGAGAAACAGTAAACATCAGGATATATTTTGATATAATAAAACTTAAAAAGATAATTTTCTTGAAAAAAATTTTTTATATGGCAGAGTAAGGGTTTATCCTAAGAGAAAAAAAACAGAATATTTCCAAAATGGAAAAAGAAAGATGAAGACAAAACAAGAATGCTTAAGTATATCATGGAAGGTTCTAGTAAGTCATATAAGGTTTGATATATGTATGATGATTACAGGTTATTAAAATTAAGGACATGGATATAAAAAATAAAATCCAATCCTCGCTTTAAACAATGGTATTTTCTTAAGACACAGGTCTGTTTTTAATAACATTCATAAAAACTGGCTTACAGAACAGATTTCGAGGCTCTGGGGATGGCTTTGTGACTAAGAGCACTGTCTTCTCTGCCGGAAGACTAAAGTTCAATTCCCAGCACCCAGTTCGCATGACTGTCTGTAATTCCAGTTCCAGAGCATCCCATGTTCTCTTCTGCCCATCATGGCCATAGGCACACGCATGGAATTCACACAGACCTTTGTGGTTGCTGTCATCCTTGGGTGCAGTGGATGGCTGACATTGTGCACTGGACAACAAAGCCGGATTTTCATGGCTCCTGTAATTTTAGGCGATTTCTGTCATTTATGTACCGCATGCATGCGAGATTAAGTGTGTGTCTGAACTGTCTAATGTGTGAAAGTTTGCAGTTAAAGTAAGTAAGGTTAATGTATGCAAAGTGAACAGTAAGGGCTCTTTTTACAGAAAATGCATATGACCAGTGGAATTCTTTTGACATTTCTCCTTTTTTTAGATTAACACCACTAAAAAAAAAAAAAAAAAACCAAACCGACAAAAGAAACCCCAAGCCACCCAAACCTGCCATTTGGGTAGTCCTGTTTTTTGAAAACCTGGCCTGCCTCATTGGCCCTGAAAAAAGAAGTATTTTGTTATTTTATTATTTTATATATACAATATATATATTATACATATAATATATAGTATTATATATAATATATACAATACACTTTATTTCAGAAAATAAGCCTATTTGTCTTTAACACCATTCCCTAAATTTGTAAAAACTCTAAAAATATGTATGTTGTCAGTACTATAGTTCTATTATCACATCGAACCAAACATCTTAAATTTTGCTTTAAAAACAGTACAAATTACTATTTAATTTATCATTTAGGACTTTGGTGTAGTCCTTCTGTATCATAATGCTAATTGTCACTGGTTCCTTTATGTGTTAAGTGACTTCTAAGATAGGAGAGAGCTTTACCACGTCAGTGTCCTCCAAACCAGAGTTGACAATGTTGTTAAACTTTTCATGGGTTTTTTACTATTCTCTTTAAGCAAAGGAAGTTAAACATGTTTTAATATTGTGCATTCTGATCAGTGTTTCCTATAATTTAATAATTTTTATAAATTGACCAAATAAGAATACAGTCATAGATTAAAGGAGTAAAGATAATAAAATAAATATTAAAAAATGATAAGCCATGTAAAGACGGAATATACACAGAGAGTCTGGATTTTGTATATTATTGTGTTTTCTTTGAATTTTTTAACTGTAAAGGAGCTAAGTAACCAATATACACACTTTAAAGGCATCTTGTCTTTTAAATTTGGGTCTAAGGATATGTTGCTTTAGAAAAGAGGTTCTTCTTTTGTTCCCACAAAGGATGACAATCTGTGTAATCCTTCCAGACTAATGTGGTTTGATGGACCAAGACTCCCTGAAAGATCACCGTGAACATCCCTAAAAATTACTTTACCCAACAAACAGCAGGAAGCAGTTTGGAGAGAACTACGCCCATATTCCCAAATATTGTCTATAAATGTTTATTTACATTCAAAGGGGGATATGCTATGGAGGCTTGTATTGGCATGGATCTTGGTTTATTGATACAAATTTAAGGACAATTTTGTTATACTGTGTATATGTATTTTTGGTCTTGATTAAGATATTGTGTTTGCCCAGCTCATTTAAAAATGTAATGTATAATTAAGAAATATAAGTCAATAGATAGTCATCTATAATAGTCAAGTTTGTAATCATGTTAGGGTTTTTTTTTAGGTGTACAGCGATATATTTCAGATGGATAATTATTCTTCAAACCTCTTAAAGACTAACAGAATATGGCATTTAAAATGTTTAAGAACTTAGGACTTTTCATGACAGTGAGACACAATTGCTCCTGGCAGCACTGATCTATTCCCGAGAGAATGTTGAGCACTGAAGACACTCCACTTAGAGCTTGTTTTCTTCTTGGCAAAACTGGCCTTTGGGCAAGGAACTGCCTATGCATCAACCACTGACAAAATCCATGATGTCCAGCCAGGACAAGAAGGATACAAGGGGGAAAAAAAGACTATCAAATCTTGCCAAACAGGGTAAGACGGTTTTGAAAAATCTCCTGCCTCTGAAAATGGTCTTTCGGTTACTCTTAGCTATAGTTGGTTGCTCCAATATTGCAAATTAGACTTTGGGTGATTGCCCAGATAGCCAGTTGTCTCTGTCATTTTTTATACATTTTTGAAGTTGCTTGATTGTACTTCCTGCTTACTCAAGTAATATTATTTCCCTTCTCTGGTCTTCGATGGTGTTGAAGACCAGATAGCTGTAGTTACTTTCCTCTCATGACTTGGCCAAGTTATTTATAATACAAGACTTAAACTCCTTAGGATAGGATAATTATTGAAACATCACATGTTTCTTGCTTGATATTTTTTATGCTGGTTGTAATTCTAATTTTCATACATGATATTTGTTCTTACTGTATATAATTTTGTATTAGGCTTAGAACTCTCTTATTTAAATAAAAGGGGGATGTGCTGTAGGAAATTCTTTAAGTTACCCACCCACTTGGGCATGGTCTCTTATACTATAAATGCTAACATAAAGCATGTGTCCCCTCTCTCTTCTGGCTGCTAGATTCGGTTGTTGTTCCTCATTTGTGCTGAGGACTGTGATCTGTGAGTCTACCTCTAAATAAATAACCCTTTATTATACTCAACTCTGAGCTAGTGTGGGATTTCTTTTTAGTGTCCACCTTCCCTGGCACATTGTTTCAGAGCCCGCTACAGCTGGGAGACCTGCTGAGACAGACATCCAGCCTCAGGTCAGGTCCCTCCGAGGCTTAAGACTATTGTCCTTTAAGGCAGCTTTTCCAAGGCCACCTCATCCTTGCTGAATATTTTTGGAACATCTTTGGAACAGCTGAGGGTCTAGGGAGACTGTAAGGCTTCAGACACTTTGGCAGTAAGTGCTTCAGAAGACCCCTCAGGCAGAACCCTGAGTGCTGGGAAAGAGGCGATTGTGGCTGAAACATGAACCTTCCCAGAGAAATCGAAACCTTGCAGGGATCCACAGGGCAGCCTCTCACACCTCAGATCTTACTCCTTACTAAGCAACTCTTAGAGTTTCTTCCTGAAACTCTTCTAATGTACTGTGTTTAGCATTTAGAACCTCTTCTGTAATGTAGAAAATACAGTTGCCTCTCTGTAGCTGCAGAGGAACAGGGTAGTGTCTGTCTGTCTGTTTCTCTCTCTCTGTGTGTCACACACACACACACACACACACACACACACACACACACACTTTTGTATATTAAAGCCTTCCTGCATTACTTATAATACCAAATGCTATATTTACCGTCATCAAGCTGCTTTGTTTAGGAAAATTATGACAATAAAAAGGTATGTACACATTCAGACAGATGCTCTTTCCACCAAATATATTCAACCTGAAGTTGGCTGTATCTACAGAAACAGAAACCCAGCACACAGACTGTTTACTGTCTGATCAGCCTTTGATGTATATGTATATACCCCCTATGTACAAAATACAAGGACTTTTGTCTGATTTCTTCATTGATGGATCCCTGTGGCTCAGCATGGGTGCTCATGAGCAGTAGAAGTTGTTTTTTTTTTCTTTCAAACCACCACAAACCCATATATTGGTGTCTGAGTAATTCTGCAGTGAGGAATGCACACATCTCATTGATGTGCTGATTTTCCATTCTTTGGAATCTCGCTCAATAATGAGGTTTCTGGATCATATAGTCATTCTATTTAAAATTTTTGGGGGGCTGGAGAGATAGCTCAGCAGTCAAGAGCACTGGTTGCCCTCCAGACACTCAGGTTCGATTCCCAGCACCCAAATGATTGTGCACAGCCATCTATACTTCCAGTCCCAGAGGATCTGACACCCTCTTCAGACTTCTGTGGGTACTGCACACACAGTGCACAGAGGAATTTCATGCAGGCAAAAATGCTCATACACATAAAACAAATATTAAAAAATTTTTTTAAAGATTTTATCATTTTTAAATTTATTTTTATTTTATGTGTATGGTCAATTCCCTGAATGTATGTGTGTGCACCATATATGTTGTGTCTGAGGAGTCCAGAAGAAGGCACTGGAACTCCTAGAACTGGAGTTATAGGCTGTTGTTAGTCATATTGGTTGCTGTGAATCAAACCAGTGTCTTCTGGAATAATAAACAAGATTCTTAACTGCTGAGCCATCTTGCAATCCTCTATTTAAAAAGATTTATTTATTTTATTTATGTGCATGTTTAACACTGGAAGTTTCTAATGAATAAGCAAAACCAAGAACTCTGCTTTGCCCTGGACCTATAACACCCTCCCCAGATGGAAACTGGCCCCGTGTGCTTTCCAAGGCTGCCTGTAGGAGGAGGCACAGTTTTACTCTGGGCTGGGTGCGGCATATCCTATCCACAGCTGTCCTACCTGGGTTTGTAGTTTGACAGTTTGGCTTTGCCAGTCCTCTGGTTGATGTCCAATCTCCACTGCCTTCTCCTTCAGCACAGAGCCCTGGGGAGGTTGTAGATCACTTCCTTCCTTGAGGGGCTCTCCAATCCTTTGGAAGAGATGAACGATATAATGATTAGATGCTGTAGGTGTTTCAACTGCTCCTATAAGGGAAGAGGGAGCTCCTAGAGGAGTAAAACGCAACCTAATTTAAGTTCTAAGTTTTGCTGTACAAGTTTCTATAGGAACTACTTGATCTTAGCGAATGCTTGACAAATAAGAGACTGTGAGCTTCGAGTTCTTCTGAGGGAGCTGAAAAGCTCCAAAAATAGGTCTCTATATCTAAGTTTCATCATTTTTCCTATACATGGAAAAAAGAAAAAACAAACCTTTTTTTTGTCCAGCTTTTCACACTTCCCAAGCATACTTATAATTTTTACTGGCTATCCTAGGTGATAAAAACTGGGAAGAGATAATTATTAGGCTTCTTCCTATTGAAAAGCTGAACAAAAGCTCAAATAGAGAAGAAGCATCTTAGAAAAGATTCTGGCAAATGTCTTTCAGGGAGATACTTTCCCACTCTGAACTCTGGAGCTTGCTGAGAAATGAAGATGCTTAAATTGGGATGCTAAGTGTTTGCCGTGTTGAACAGAGTGAAGGGATGTCACACGGAGGCCTTCAATTTCTCGTGGCAAGAACATTAGACCAGGGGACCAGGGGTCAGGGGTAAAAGCCCCTGTGGAGAAAGGCATAAGGCCAGGGCTTCTGCTTTGCAGAGAAAAGAAGGTCCAGACACACAGGCATAAGATATGTATGTACTGGGCTGGAAAGGTGGCTCAGTGATTAGGAGGACCTGCTATTCTTGCAGAGGACCTGGTTTTAGTTTCCAGCACCCACATGGTGGCTCACAAATATCTAAACTCCAGTTTTATGAGGTCTGACATCCTATACTGGCCTCTACAGGTATGCATACATGCATGAGGGCAAATATTCCATACATATAAAATAAAAATTATTTTTAAAAGATATGCATGTATAAAAATACAGTAATTAAACCCATCATACTGTCATGTAACCATGACAACAATATGCCCTAATTAGGGGATTACTTCTTCAGCCTGGGTCTCATTCATGAAGAGGCATGAATACGAAACTAGTAAGGCAGAACCCTAACACTCCATCCTCAGCTAGGGGCCAAAGGTATATGAACCCATCAAAGCATGGCCAAGCCAAGCACAAAGGTAGCTCACCATGAGGCAAACACCACCTATCTGGAGGATGGCTGATAAAGTAGCAGCAGGCATACAGGTGGAATACATGGGGGTTTCCTCTGGCAACAGAGTTCCCCTTTCTTCCCCGACAATAGAAGAAAAGTCTGTAACCCATCTAGGCTTGACTCTTGGGCAGAATTATTAATCTCTTTGAGCTTTGGGTTCTTTATAAAGTGTTCTCTATGTTGGCGTGAAAGTTAAATAAGGCAGTTTATGGAAAGCCATAGCAGTGTAGAAGAACGTGTAAGACATAACTGTTCTCTCTCTCTCTCTCTCTCTCTCTCTCTCTCTCTCTCTCTCTCTCTCTCTCTCTCTCTCTCTGAGCATCAGGTTAAGCCAGTCGTAAGCACTCAAGGACAGAAGGGATGAACAAGCAAACCCTCCAGTCTGAGTCTTCACGCTTGGCACACGCAGAAGGCTGCCCAGCTGCCCGTACCTTTTTTCTTCTTCATCACTGCTGCTTCCTTCTTCAGCTGTCGGCTTCTCCGGGCCCTCTTCTTTGGGCAGTGCCAGAGAAGGATCCTGTGGCTTCGAGCGTGGATCCTAAGGCACAAACAATGGCTGGTGAGACTAACAGAAGTTCCTAGATTTCACCTGGCTTCTTACAACCAGAAATCAGGGGAGACAGGACCTACAGAGACCCACTGGGCACCTCTCTGACAGATGTAAGGTTGGGATGGTGAAGTACCTAGAACAAAGCCAGGGGTGTGGTTAGTGTGGGTTCTGACACTTGTGTCCTTCCTGATTTGCAGTAGGCAAGGTAATTCACACAGTTGTAAAACAAATCCAAGAAAGAGTGTCTTGAATTCCCATCAGTGAATTCTGCAATGGGATATGCAATGGAGCCTTCCCATGCTAGACCTGAACCTTTTATCACCTTATAAGACAGTCCCAAGTGTGCCACACAGATGGTCCTTGCTGAGCCTGACCCAGGGAGGCAGAGGGAAAGTCAGAGGGCAGTTCTGGAAGTCAGTCAGTGGTCAGGAAAGATAACTGTAGTCATCATTATTGATATACTGATACCCTAGACTGTAGCATGCTCCCTCTCACTGTGCAAGTGAGGAAACATGGAACCTGACAAATGACGGATGGGAAGAATGTAGAATTGATTCCTAGCAGCGAAGCCTCAGAGTGTTTAATCAATTGCATTTGTTCGTGCTATCCCTCTCTCCTTTTCATAGAAATGTAAGAGGGCAAAGATTCTTTCCCTTTCTCCATTTATCATGAAAACTGCTGCCCCTGAAAAGGCAGAGGGGTAAGATAGGTAGGACCAGATTTATTCTCAACTTTCAGCAAATGGTGTTAAGTTGCAACCTGATTTTTTTCCCCACAAGCTAGTTGCATGGCCTTGAGTCAGGGTCCTTCTTTTTCGAACCTACTTCTTCTTCTTATTTTTTAATGTAGACAAATGTGTTGGCTTGCACCTGTGTTTTTCAAACTGTTCTTGAGATCCTAGATGTAAAGAGCTTGACTAGCAAGAAGCAGTGTGAGCTGGGAGGCTGGTCCTTGGGTTCCCATGCCCAACCTGACCTGGAATGAAATGCCTTCTGCGTTTTCATGTACTGTAACGTCTATTAAAGTTCACCATGTAAGGTAATGTTCACTTTTATGAGGAAAAGACACTGTCAGTTCTCAAGGCTTAGCTAACTGGATCCCTCAGAAGACTTTGAGATAACCAACTGTATTGACTGATTTTCTGTAATCAACAACACGAGCTAGAATCATCAGAGGAGCCTCAGTTGAGGAAATGCCTCCAGGAAATCCAGCTGTAAAGCATTTTCTTAGTGATCATTGTGGGAGGGTCCAGCCCATGGCGGGTGGTGCTGTCCCTGTGCTTGTGGCCCTGAGTTCTATAAGAAAGCAGGGTAAACAAGGCCATAAAGACTCCTAAGGTATTCATTGTAGTAACACAAGACTAGCAGAATTTTTCTCAAAGAAAGAAAAGACCATGCTTCCAACACCATTGTTTTTTAAACAAGACCCCAGAGTTCTTCTGAAACAAAGGTTTGCTTTAAGAGTTTCCTAATCTAGGGTCTGGAGAGATGGCTCATTGGTTAAGAGCATTGCCTGCTCTTCCAAAGGTCCTGAGTTCAATTCCCAGCAACCACATGGTGGCTCACAACCATCTGTAATGAGGTCTGATGCCCTCTTCTGGCCTGCAGATACACACACAGACAGAATATTGTATGCATAATAAATAAACAAGAATTTCCTAATCTAACCTTTTAATTTTGGGGACTAAAGAATGACACCCTCTCCTCCATTCATTCAACCTTTGTGGGAACCCACAGAAGTGGATCTGTTCCACCTTGACTAAAGGTCAGAGAGTTCGGGCCTGGTCTTGCTCCTTCAAGGCTATCGAGAGGTTTGACTACAAGTGTGAGTACTAACAAAGATGTCTTGACCTAGGGTCTGGTTACTTGGTATTTTGGGTTTTAAGATAATAATTACTTGTTCCTTATAACACAAAGAAAAAGTCTTTTGTTTTCTTTCCCTCTTTTGGAGTGGGGTATTTAAAGACCATAAGAAATAAACACTGGGTGGATTCAGTATTCACTGGGTTGCCCTCCCAGCTCTATTCTGTGTCTCTGTCTTTTTCTTTTGTATCTGCTTAAAATTTCTACCCACACGCCCCTACCCTGTAACATGCGAACCCCGCTGAGGCTGGACCCTGACCGGTGTTGCCTCAATGTGGGGCCCTGACAAACCGTTGTGTCAGGTAAAAGTTTTCATGAAAGATGTTGAACATCAGTCATTTTAGGTACATTAGGTGCTGGAAGAATAACTAAGAAGACACAATTGCTATTCCCACAAACATGTGGTCCCCGTGGGGAAGTGGCACATAGTTTGACAATTCCAACAAACCACAAGGAATCCTCCTCTCTCACCTGACCTTATGCACCTGGTGTTTAAGTCAAACACATCATTCAGAGTTGCTGGGGGTGGATTTGGGAGGTGATTCGGTTGTGAAGGGCACAGTCTGCTCTTTCAGAGGACCCAGGCTTGATTCCGAGCACCCATGTGGTGACTCATAACCATTTATTGCTCCATTTCCAGGGAATCTGACACTCTCCTCTGGACTCTGCAGGCGCCAGATACACATGTTGTATACAGACATACAAACACTCACATACATAAACAGAAAACCATTTTTTAAAGGTGCAAGGATAGCACGTGAACATTATGCAAATGAACTTCATTGTGGAGAGCAATAAGGAGAGGCTGAAGGAGCACTCCCAGCCTAGAGACACTATTAGAATATTACGCATCTCTCAACTCCAGCTGGAGTACAACTCTTCCCGCTGCCCACTTTTCTGAACTCCAACCAGAATAGACTCTCACTGTTCCGTAGTTATGAGCTTGTCATCCTAGCAAGCACCCCCGCAGCAGGAGTGGCTACTCTGGATTCTGGGACTGAGGGTATCGTATGTTACTTGCCCCTGAATTTCTCTTAGGCTCTCCATTGGGTTCTCAGGTTTAGCCCAGGGCTCTCTCCACTGCTACAGGGACCAGAATATAAATAGCGCACACAGCAAAATAAACAACTCTGCCTCTCCACCGAAATATCCACCAAAGAGCTTCGTCCCAAGCAAGGGTGGTGACTTTAAAATCTTTCAGTTACTTAACCTCATCTAGAGGTTTTCTTTTTCTTTTCTTATTTTTATTTCTATTTTAAAAGAAACACTCACTCCCAGGAAATCTCCCGGACAGGAACATTCAAGGTCATTTTAAAGTTCAGTTGACAATCTTTCCAAGGTAGCACTTTGTTCATCTTAAAATAGAGGCCCTAATGGAATGGTATTTTGCTGAAATGATCATGATAGATACTATAAAGTCACCTTACATTTATAAAATGCTTAATGGTTTCAAGAAATGCTATCATCTGGTTTCTTCTGTCTATTACCACAGTCCTCTGGGGATATGGAGGGTAGGGTTATTGTTGCCATTTCTGTAAAAGAAGTAACACAGAGCCTCAATTTTCTATGCATAATATGAAGAGAAGACTAGCATGTGCCTGGAGGTTGCTGTAGGGCCTCTGGACACCAAGTCAGGGCTCTCTCTGTGTTTACTGTCATGATATACGTGGCAACTGATCTCGCAGTGGTATTCACACTTGTCTGAAGTCCTGAGCAGGCCTGAGGTACAGCAGGCAGAAACCTTCATCTCAGTCCCAGACGGGAGCTGCTGATGCCAGGAATCTCTCCAGCAGGTGAAATCATCCCGCCTTGTTCCCAATGAGATGGGACTAGACCCCCTCAGCTAACACCAGGATAGCACCATCCCCTCATAGCCTGAGGGCACTTGAGACATCACAGCTGCTTTCCTCTTGGTAGCTCATGGCATGGATTCGTATAACCTTTCAGGTACGTGTCCAGCAAGTCACACAGGGCTTCCCATGAACAAAAGATGCTCCTCAGGCCTATGGTACCCCTTTCTCCCTTCCCACAGCCCTTGAGAATTGCATCTTGTGCTTTCTCCTGGAATAACTCTGGTGAGATCATGCCGTGTCAGCACATGTCAACAGATGCTGTTCTTTTCTGGGCCCTCCCAGAGAGTTCCCTCTCCTAAGGGCTGTACGCCAGCCTTTCTGGTACTGTTGCGGCATTCCTCACACCGTGGTATTCTCTAAGCAGATATCTGTTTTCTCCCATTTGAATCTGAGCCCCGCTGAGAAGAAAACCCTGCCTCATTCGGGTAGGCATCCAGCGTCAAGTCTTGTACAGTGAAGATGCCCACACTCTCTCGGGGATTGAACGATCTCACTAACAGCTGTCACAGCTGCTCTCTTTTCCTTCCATAGAGAACTGAGGCAGGGACTGCTATAAAAATCTCTTCTCTTTTTTGTCCCTAGTTTGGTATCTTTGTATCAAGAGTCTTCCAGAATAATGCTTCTTTTCAAAATTACTAAGACTAGTCTGGCTTTGTGAAAACCAGTGAATGACACTATGGGCCTAAGAGAATCACAATACTGGATATGAGGAATAAGGAAAAAGATTCAGCTGGACCTTTGCTAACTTTGGTGAAGACACATCCCAAAGCCACACCCAGGCCCGAACAAGGACAAAGGTTTAGTTAGACCCTAACTAAATTTGGAGAGGACACACCCCAGAGCCACATCCAGGCCTGGCAGCCCTCTCTGCATGCTTAGGATGTGGAAACTCTGCTCTCAATTAACAGTGTTATTTTTACCACTCTTGACTCACTAAGCTACTTTGGCAGGACAACCAACAGCCTAAGTTTACAACTAAAAACCTAAGTTTGAATTGATAGCCCCCTGTCCAGCAAGCCCATCACGGGGGAGGCTGGCATTTAGCACTCTGCTTTGGTGTTCATGTGCCACCGTAGGAACAGCTCCTTTAAGGCTCCTGGGAGCATCTTGTCCCCCGTCCCCCGTATCATTCATGTTGTTGTAGGTTTGTCTGTACGACAGCATGTTGTTGTGATGCTAGGCACATGAAATCTAGACCTTGGCAAAGCTTCTCACTGGGCTGTCATGCAAATATTTGGACTAAATTCCAAAACTCTGACTGGCAATGTAAGACTTTAAGACAATCCTGAAGCCATTTTTGACAATTCTGAATCCTCTCAGCCTCTGTGCCATAGTGCTTCTCCTCCTCCCCTGGGAATCAAGGACCTAACAGCTACACTCGCACGTACTCAGTTCCTGAACAATTACCCATACACGTATGCTTTGGTTCGGTCCCCTGGGAAACGGGGTCAAAATGACCTTTTACCTCATCTAATCTGGCAACAGCTCTCCAGTCAATTATTGGTAATAGCCCTTTCAAATAAGCCAATTAGAATAGTCAAAGAACAACCCCCCTTGCTTCTGTGGCCCCTTTAAACGTTGACAGTACCAGCTATTCGAGGTCCCTCAGCTTCCCGAATGCTGAGGGACCCTGTCATGACAGAATTAATAAAATCCTCATGCTTTTGCATCAGCTGTGGTGTGTGAGGTGGTCTCTGGGGGTGACTCCTTCTCGGTGTTTGGACGCTAGAGTCCAACAGCAACATTCTGAAAATGCTAGATAACATCATATTGACAAGGTGTGTTGATAAAGACATGTACACAAGCTGGTAGTTATAGTGTGCACTGGGCCAGCATCAGTGCAGGGTGCAGGAAAGTGCAGGGTGCTATCTATCAAAGTCAGACATTATCTTGAGAATGAATAAGTTCTGCAGCATAAAGAATTATTCACGTATTAAGTATTCAAGTGCATTAGTGTTTCCAGTACTGGACAGATGCTAATTCATTTGGCTGTCACAAACCCCTCATATCAACCTCATTTTATAGATGGGAAAGTTAAAATAAGCATTGAGAAATGTCTGTCCAGGATTATCCAGTCAGTAAGAACTCAGGCCGCTGGTTGTGGATGAGCTTGTTTATCTACTGCATATACCATGTATTATATCCTCTACAGTGCCACTGAAAAGTGTTTTCACAGTCCAGATCCATCAGAGGAAAAGGGTTGAACATATTGTAGCTTCTTGCATAAAGAAGAACTAAAAACAGTTGCTATCAAAACATGAAGCTGTAACTGGAGCGTACTCATGTGTTATTAACACTCAAGTATATGAAGTTAAAAATAAAGCAGATGAAGACCCATCCCCCAGCCTCAGCTCTAACCCTGCAACAGAACACTCGCTGCAGTCTTCCTCTCCTCCAATCTCCTGTGGATCCCACAGACCACTTCCCCCCAACCCTCCTCCCCCAACTTGTCCCATATCCCAGTCTCCAACTGCAACATCCCCCCTGCTTAGCCACTGGCCACACCCGCTAGAAATCCAGGACCTTCTCCTCCCTCTCTGTTCCCCCAGACCTAGTTCCCAAATCTCATGCCTCAGTTCTGTGGGAGAACACCTGGGGCAACAAACATAATTACAGACCAATTTCTCTTATCAGGAATTCCATTAAATCAGGAAGAAGACAAGGCTGTCTACTCTCTCCATATAGCTATTCAATATAGTACTTGAAGTTCTAGCTAGAGCAATAAGACAGCTGGAGGAAATCAAGGGGATTCAAACTGGAAAGGAGAAAGTCAAAGTATTATTTGCAGATGATATGATAGTATACATAAGCGACTCCTAAACTTCTGTCAGGGCACTCCTACATAGAAGGCTAGTTGCTAAGAGCTGAAAAAGAATAAGAGCATCTCCAGCTTCGGAAGTAGAAACCCCAGGGTGGACTAGGAGAGCTGGAGAGCACGAGGTACTGACCCAGGGAGGAAGTAGTCCGGTTCTTCAGCCTTCTCTTCTAGTATGGCATGTGGACAAAAGCATTGCTGAAAGGTCCTCTGCCAGCCTAGTGTCAGAGGCAACAGAGGGAGTCCCTGTGACTTTCCCCAATCCCAAGAGAACGGAGGCTTCTTCTCCCTGGCAGGTTTGTGAATATGTCACAGGCTAAGAACAAGACAGGGTCAGAGCCAGTGTTTCCATCCGGGCTCAGCTGCTAGGGAATGGGACTTGGTAGGTTTCAAACCTGGGACAAATGGCCGCAGCGCTCATTAACATACGAAGGCCGACAGTGGCCACCAGGTTCTACCTTCATCCCCTAGTTCTTACCTGTTTACAGGGCACTCCTGGTTGGTCCACCCCACTCCCTACCCTGAACTTGTTCAGCTCACGGACTGGGCTGCCCTTCTCCCTGATGTTCTTCCCTATATAATCCAGTTATTTTTGTTTCCTAGCCTTTTTGCCTACTCTGGACCTCCTGGCTAGGCACGTGGTTCCCTTCTCTTCCCTCTGCCCTCTCCTCACAAGGCACAGCTTAGTCTGGTCATGTCCACTCTGTATTCTCCCAGATGTCCCTGCCTCTGGCTCTGCTCTGCTTCCTATCCTCAGTAAACCGTCTCCTCTACCAAACCTCAGAGCAGTCATGTTCCTTTCGCTTTTTCTTTTCTTTTCATTCATGTATCACCTAACTGCTCTCTCCTTCATTTTCTTCTTCTATAAAATGGATTTATTGTTAAGACTCTAATGAAGTCCATGAGGGAAACAGGGCTTTATAACTGACCAGTTCCCAACTTTATCCAACCCACTTCACTTGATTCTTGACTTAGGCTTTCCCGGGTGAATCCCTGCTTCATTAAGGCTCATCCTGCCGCAGTAGCATTAGAGGCCATTAGGGGAAAGCTGTTATCGATCACCCAGCAGAATGGAAGCTGCCTCTAGGTAGACCCAAGGAAAAACATATAGTTATCCTCTTGGATAAGGGAAGTAGACAAAATTGCCGGGGGGAAAAGTGGGATCTTGGGGGTGGGGTGGGATGGGGGTTAGGGGAGATGGGGAGAGAAAAGGTAGAAGGGAAGGAGGGTGGACTTGGGGAAACAGGAGGATCGGGATAAAGGAAGGTTGGATAGGGGAGCACGGAACCACAATTCTGAGTTAAGGGACCCACTTTAGGGTGGGCAGGAGACTTGACCCTAGAGGGGCTCCCAGGTGCCCAAGCTGAGGTCCCCAGTTAGTTCCCTGGGCAGCTGAGGATAGGGAACCTGAAATGACCCTACCCTAGAGCAATACTGACGAATATATTGCATATCATCCTAGAACTTACATCTGGCGATGGATGGAGACAGAGACAGAGACCCACACTGGAGCACTGGACTGAGCTCCCAAGGTCCCAATGAGGAGCAGAAGGAGTGAGAACATGAGCAAAGATGTCGGGACCACGAGGAGTGCACCCACCCACTGAGACAGTGGAGATGATCTACTGGGAGCTCACCAAGGCCAGCTGGACTGTTACCAGAAAAAGCATGGGATAAAACTGGACTCTCGGAACATGGCGAACAATGAGGGCTGATGAGACGCCAAGGACAATGGCACGCGGTTTTGATCCTACGCAATGTGCTGGCTTGGTGGGAGCCTAGCCAGTCTGGATGTTCACCTTCCTAGATATGGATGGAGGGGGGAGGACCTAGGACGTACCACAGGGCAGGGAACCCTGACAGCTCTTTGGACTGGAAAGGGAGGGGGAGAGGAGTGGGGGGAAGGGGAGAGGGGTGGGAGGAGGGGGAGAAGAGTGGGGGGAGGGGGAGAAGAGTGGGAGGAGGGGGAGGGAAATGGGAGGCTGGTGGGAGGAGGTGGAAATTTGTTTTTTTTTTTCTTTTCTTTATCCTCCTTTTATCAATAAAAAAATTTAAAAAAAAAAAAAAAAAAAAAAGAAATAATCCATTCGGGCAGGTCAATCACCTGGCCAAGGAAAGTCACTCTACAGAGGTAGTTTAGAGAAATATACAGATAACTTTGGAAGAAACCATAGAATGCTGTCGACTGGCCCATCTTTTTCTAGAACCAAGCAAATTGCTAATTAGTGCTGGCCTCTGCAGCAGCCTGCTTAAATGTGTCTAACTGACCCAGAAGAACTGAGTTCCATATTCAAGAGTCTTTGTTTCATTACCCAGAGTATCTTGTCTTCTGTTTAGGTTTCAAAGCTAAAGAAATTTATCCAACAACATAAGGTATCTCCACGGTGGCAGGGTCCCAGAATTTAAGTTGCCAGCTCTGTGATATGGTAGAGGACCATTTAGCTTTCTGTGCACTCTTCAGGGAAATTTCTCTCTTCCTTTACAGCCCCTTACATCCCCAGTGACATATGCTGACAGTAATAGCCTTCTTCATGTGCTCCTCAGCAAAGTCAAATGCTTAAGGGGGAAAAATAAACCAGCACAAAATCCATTTGCAGAAACCATGAAGGAAATAAAGTTCTAAGCAATTATCCTTGTGACTTGAAAAGGAAAAAAGCTTGTCAGATTAATCTCCTTCTGAGAAGGCTGCCTAGCAGAAAGAAAAAAAGGGAAGGAGCCTTGAGTCTGTCGAGCAGCAACCACAGCCCCCAGCTCTCCCTCCACATCCTTGTTCCTATTTCCTGTCCTAGCAATCTTTCTATGAAGCTGGCCTTGCAGGGACCCCCTAAGGGTGGAAACAGGTCCTGTGTGTCGCATTTGCTGTGAGCTGTATTATGTAGGATGACGGTGGTGCACTTCCAATGGTCCCTGGCTTGAACAATAGACATTTAT
The DNA here is from genome assembly GCF_037038515.1 of Microtus pennsylvanicus. Classification (NCBI taxonomy): domain Eukaryota; kingdom Metazoa; phylum Chordata; class Mammalia; order Rodentia; family Cricetidae; genus Microtus; species Microtus pennsylvanicus. The sequence goes on along the minus strand of NC_134590.1, from coordinate 52,359,445 downwards.
TCTCCCAGCTTAAACTTTACTGTTCAAGTTTTTAGTAAACCCCAGGTGGGAGAATACTACATAGCAGAGTTTGAAACTTACCATCGGCCTCCCCAGGATGTTCACCCATTTCTGCACACCTTGGTGTCCTGCACTTGCTCTCCGAGTCCTCCAGGCACTACTAGTCCTGACACCAGTTCTTAGGGGAAGCCTTGCTAAGATGCTGACTGGAAATTTTGGGGAGCCGCACCTGGGGTGCCACATGTTACCTGGGAAACGGGGAGGGGGAGGTTTCTCAGGATTCTTAATCTCATTAATGGTAGAGTGTAAGAACAGAAAGCTTGAGGACAATTTTATCTGGATTTGAAGGAAGAATTCCAGGGCAGGCAAACTAAATCTAAGCTGCCCAAGAGGGAGGAGGAAATGGGGAAGAACGAAAGCCATTCCGTTCAAAAGCAGTCACGTTGCAGAAGGAAGGAACAATAACTTAGTGGGAAAGGCCAAGTGGGAAAGGCTTGGAGGCCGCTCTGATTTATTTTATTCTCTTTTTCTAATGAAGAAAAGAACAGACAAAAATTATCACAAGCCTAAGGCACCAAGTATTAGTTTCCTTAATTTCTTTTCAAAAGACATTTAAGTGGGGAAAATAAACAGCACTGAAGAACTGCACAGATGAATTGAGAGAGGACTGGCCAGAAGGTACCATTAAATTATAAAGTTTTAATTGTGGTGATAATCATTAGCCAACTAATAGTTACTTGTCAATTAAACAGCTTGCTTTTCTCTGCAGACTGGGAGGAAAACGAGGCCAATAACCACAATGGAGGCTCAGACACTGCTGTCAAACCTGTGTAGCTCTCATTCTCGTTGTGATACAACCACAGGGGACACCAGATGGGAAGGGAAGGAGCACAGTAAGGGAAAGACTCTAAGGTGTTGAAAATGGTTGCTGTCTTTAAGCTGCCATTTTGAGGGAGATACAGGTTTATAACCATAGCAACACTCGGAGGAGACATGTACAAAACAACATACCACCATTAATAGTGTATTTGTGCCAGTAACACATGGAAGTGTTTATGGTTTGAATAAGAATGATTCATTTATTTGAGTATTTGCTTTCCAGTTGATAGACTTGTTTGGGGAGGATGAGGAGGTCTGGCCTTGTTGGAGGAGATGTGCCACTGGAGGGTGGGCCTAGAGGTTTCACTAACCCACACCTTTCTCAATTAGTTCTCCATGCCTAGTGCCTGTGGGTTAAGACGTTAGCTCTCAGCACGGCTCTTGTGCCATGTCTGCCTTCTTGTTGCCAGGATTCCCACCATTGGTCATCATGGACTCTAACCCTCTGAGACGATACGCCCTGGAGAAACACTTCCTTTTATAAATTCCATTGGTCACGGTGTCGGATCACAGCAATGGAGAAGTAACTAAGACAGTATTCTTGTCATATTAAAATTTTCAGTCCTCACAACACTCCCACTGCATTGTTTTTAAGACATTATGAAATATACAGCTGTTTTGCTTTTTATTGTTGTCATTTTGTCTTGTCATGTTTTATTTTAAGAGCCAGGGTGTAACTCTATTGCCCAGGTTATTCTTAAATTACTCTATTGCCCAGGTTATTCCAGGGCTCAAGCAATCCTCATGCCGTAGCCTCTGAGTAGCTGGTGTTACAGACATGGCTCACAAAGACTAGCCTGTAACTGTTCATGTAACACCCCTAAGTCACCTACTGAGGTGAACAATTCTGAGAGGCTTGCCCAAGACATTGTGTAGAAATCAGGGAGGAGAGCTAGACGGGGTTGAGCCATAGCATCCACAGTGGCTTGACCTGGGTGGATGACCCGGTACCTGTGATAGTGGGGTTGGGAAGGGCCTCGGGTTGAGAATGGGAGGTCTGGGAGATGCTAGGCTGACTCAAGATGGACAACCCGTGTAGGAATGCGCCTCTTCAGGGAAATGGACACTGAATAGTCTGCGTATCTCAAAACCCATATGACCCTTATCTCAGCGGAGCAGCTTGGTGACAACATCCTGATTCCTGATGACCAGAAGTCCCCGTGAAAAGGCTTTGCTCACAATAGTAATTACTAAGCCAAAGAAGAGGATGCAGCTCTGCCCATGGCCATGGCTTATGACAGGTCCTGAAGGATCCTCAGCCAGTAGAGGTGACACCACAGGTAGCCCTGACACTGATGCACAGTGGAAGGACACCGCCAGAGTGTGAATCTCATGTCCTCTACTTATTCATTACCAGAGTGTGAACCTCATGTCCTCTACTTATTCATTACCAGAGTGTGAATCTTATGTCCTCTACTTATTCATTACCAGAGTGTGAATCTCATGTCCTCTACTTATTCATTACCAGAGTGTGAACCTCATGTCCTCTACTTATTCATTATGCCTGTGGGGGGGGGGGAGGTGGAGTAGAGCTACCGTTTCTGTCTCTGTTTTCTCAATTTTCAAATTAGAGATAATAATAGCATCTGTGTGATAAGATGGTTGGGGCTGGAAAGTTAATACATGCGAAACAGCTTAGCATCTTGATTAAGGAGATAGTTCCTTTAGGTAAGCTGTTTCTATGGTGTCGGTTGGTCTCACACACTTTAAGCTCTGCAGAGCAGAGTCGCCACAGTAGCAGTAAGATGATGGGAGGCATTGAAAGAGGGAGGGAGAAACGGAGGGGAGGGAGGGAGAAGAGAGAGGCCTCCTTGCTGTGCAGCGCCTCAGAAAGCATCACGGCAGAAACTATCTCTGCAGAGATTCTTTCGAAGGCAACTTGAGATAGGTCTCAGGCAGGGCAGGGTCAGTAGTCAGTTATTTTGTTTTTGTTTTTTCGAATGGCCATTTTAGAGATAGAAAAAAAAAACTAGAGAAAATTATGATTGACAGTTGTGTATCCGTGGGTCAGAAGAAATAATACACCATAAACACAGAAATAACCAGTGGCCAAATTCTACTCTGTCCCCCTCCTGCATTCTTGAGATCTCCCTCCATGGATGTGTATTTCTAGCAATTGACACTATTTTGCACATAGTCTCTGTGTTCTTGAAAGGACTTCACTGTTAGGTGTGTAGCTCAGTAGTTTAGCTCTTGTCTCCTAAAGCCATAGGTTTGCTCCCTAGAGGCTATGGTGCACAGGTGGGGTGTAGGAACCAGCTTCGTGGGTCCCTGAGAGACATGGGCCTCTTTAAGTTTTGATGGGCAGTGAGGAAAGAGAGATCTCTTAGTATTTTTTGTTCCAACCAGGCTCCAAAACAACTCTGAGATCCTGTTGCCAGCTCTTCCACTAATTCTCAATACTTTTAAGAACCTGTGCTTTAATTTCTTTTAAAATTAAAAGAAATAGCCTCAGTTTGAATTATATTCATCTATCAATGCAGTCATACAATCTTAATGTACTTGTTCTAGCAGAAGGGGCCTAGGGAGGCCAGGGTGCCTGGGGCCCACAGAGGTGACAAAGCATCTTGGAGCAGAAGGACAGCAGATTTACCACCCCTGCTATCACTCAGCTACAGAACCAACAGCAGTGGCCTCCAGCTTCCTTCTTTTATGTGAGGCTTTAGAGGCCTTTTTGTTTAAGGCTGTATAAATCAGGCCCTCTGTTATTTGCAGCTAAATTTATGCCTCACCCTCCACCACCCTGAGACAGCCTTCCTGCCTGGCTGGACTCCCTTTATTTTGTTCAGAGGATATAGGGAGGTGGTGAACTTCCGATCCCATTTGGCTAGAAACTCCCAGGGGTCACAACCTCCATTCACAAGTGCTGTGTTTTTAGGGTTTACCTCGAGTAGAGAATTCTGAAGCTTCACACTGAGGGCAGCTTTCTCGTCTTCCAGTTGCTTTATTTCCCTTTCTGATTTTGTCTTTACTTCTTCCAATTGAGCTTCTACTTCCTAAATGGGGATTAGAAGATTAGCCGCACAAGGTGGGAAAACAAGCTGCTTACACACCCACACCTTGCCTTATTCCTGAAGGGGATCAAAGAAGCCATTATAATAAAATACTATAAGAGCACATGGATTTTCAGTACACATCTGTTCAAGAGAAAACAGACATTAAATCATACCACACAGCCTGGTACATGTACAGATACGTTAGTGTGCGGCAGGTAGATCTTTAACTCTAAATTTTCTGGTCTCCAATAAGAAAAGGAATGTCTTAATAACAAGGAACACCCAACTTTGTTTTCATGGCATCTTCCTATCTCAGGATCCATACAGTAGCCAGAATGGTGGGCCCTCCACAGTGCCTCCCACAGCCTTCCAGCATCAGTATGAAGCCGGTACAGTACGTTCTGGAGACCGTGTGAGAAGCATTGCCTTGTCTTAGCTGTGCCATCCCTGGCACATTTCCTCCTGTGTGTGCACTGTGTATAGGCTCAGCACAGCAACAGTCAATAAACAATAAGCACACACTCACCCCTAGGGATGCCTCGCTCTTCCAATACGGCTGAACTTATGGAGAAAGCCTCTAAACATTTAGAAGAAGAGGCTGTCTGAGGGTCTTAGCTAGATCGCGTCATTCATTCATCAGCAAGTACTTACTGAGCTGTACCATGTGCTGTGTACTATTCTCAGAGTTGAAGTTGTATTAGTCTGGACTTCAAATCCCAGCATGCCAGGTCCTGACCCCTCCCTGGGGAGAGTCAGGACCACTCCCACAGGGTATTTAAGTGGGCTCCCAGAGGAGAAACACGTGTTTCTCAGGTCTGTGTGACCTCCTTGCTTTCCTTTCTCCCTGCCACGCGCTCAGCCACCGAGAGCATCGTGCTTAAAAAAAACGATGGGCATTTTGATTTGGTTTGATTTGACTTAGATTTCTTGTGCTGGCGGAGCTGCCCCTTCTCACTATTTTTTTCTTAACACCCAGGAAGTGGGTGGCGGGGGGATTGTCTCCAGAAGGCATCTTGCTTCTGCTGTGATTCCTTCTGTTTGCATCTGCTATGTTCCTGCTGTATTACTCTATGAAGGCATCCCACTGTATCTAGTGTACTATGATCATTTCTTGAGAAAAATCCCACTCCTCTCTGGGCAATGTATTTGCAGCTCATAATGATAATGATTTTTATAAGAGCAATGATATTTAGTTGTGTTATGCCCAGGTTACTTGTCCCCAAATGAATTCACAGAGCCCAGATTCTGATCCAAATGACATGAGGATCTTTAATATTCACCCTGGAGTTTGGACTACACCCCCAGCACACCAGTGCAGTGGGTGAGGGAGATGCTGTGTCAGCCCAAGGAAGGGGAGAACTTTTAAGGGGGAAATGCCATAATCGGGAGAGTTCATGTCCTGTCGTCTTAGGACTACATAAGAAATGTATAGGGTGAGGTAGTTTCTGAAACCGTTGGTCAGTGTTTGGGCACAAAATACTAACAAAGAGCCATTAATAACTGACACGGTATCTTCAAGGACAGGAGGCCTCCTGGGAACATCTGAACCCCGTTAAATTTTATGGCCCTGTTCCCTAGCTCCATAATTGGCTATTTTCAGGATATCCGTTCGAATTCTGCTAGTGCAGCACATTTCTGGCGCTGAGAGCTGACCCCCCCCCATTATATGGCTTAAGATGAAGCCCCCTTTTTAAAACAGAGTTTGCAAAGTCAGGTCCTCAGAGTTGAATGAATTATTTAGTTGGACTTTCTGAGTTAGTCTAAAAGATACAGGTGGTTAAGAACTAGTCAAGATGATTAGTGAAATGGTTTAGGTTATTCTGTCAATTGCCCCAATAAAGAGATACAAAAAAGGCAAAAATAGACTGGATGTTACCTTCCCTTTCATTAGATATGAGATTTACAGAAGACGAAAATAAAATGAAGGAAGTTTCACGCATTATAGACCCATGAATTCTGCCTTTAGAATAACAAGATGATCAAAGAAAACCATTATGTCCTTACATCCAAGGTTAGGCCTGAGTTCTTTTTTTTGGGGGGGGGATATTTTTCTTTTAATTTTTAAAAAATTTTTTAATTGATTTTTTTTATTGAGCTCTGCATTTTTCTCTGCTCCCCTCCCTACCTCTCCCCTCCCCCAGGCCTGAGTTCTTTGGGCATGTATTAAATGTATTTACAGAATTAACCATAGGCCCAGAATGCACTTTGAAAAAACAAAGTTGTGAAAGGAGTTAAATGACCCTATTGTCTGAAAAGAACAATAGACGGTTGGCTGGAGTAGAAAACAGCTGTCTGCCAACATAGAAGGAACTGACTGAAATATACTTAGCCATATTTAAAATCTTGTTAAACAGTAATAAAAGAATCATTGCTTTGGGGTGAAGATGTTTTGGTTTGAAAATTATTACAAAGGAAAATATTTAACTACTTGTGGACTTCTAAGGAAAGCATGTACCTTGTGATCTCAATGGGATTTCTGTTGTAGAATATTACTTGGACTAGGCAAAGCTGTGTTACATTTGTCTATGCTACAGAATATGACTTTAGCTGTGTAAAGGTGTGTTGCATTTGTTAGTGCTGTATTTATTTTATTATGAAAAGATGTGTTGCTGTTTTACCTTGCCTGCCTAAGGCAACTGATTGATCTAATAAAAAGCTAAATGACCAATAGCTAGGCACAAAGGGATAGGTGGGGCAGGCATGCAGAAAGAATAAATAGGAGGAGAAATCTAGGCTCAAGAGAAAAAGAAGAGAAGAAGAGAATGAGGGAGAAAAAGAAGGACATTCCCGGAGCCAGAAACCAGGCAGCTGCCAGCCAACAAGACACTGGATGAAGCAGGAAAGTAAGACACACAGAAAGGTAAAAAGCTCCAAAGCAAAAGGCAGAGAAAGAGAAATGGGTTAATTTAAGTTAAAAGAGCTAGTCACAACTGAGCTTCAGCGAGGCCAACTCTTCCTAGTTCATAATGTCTCTGTGTCATGATTGGGGAGTTGATTGGTGGCCTAAAAGAAAGAGCCTGGTACAGATTTCTGCTTATATAAAGATTTTAATTTGTCCTTGGAAGACAGGTAACTTATGGTTGTGAGATGATAATCTTTTCTTGCATAGAAATCTTTGTATTAGGAGGTATAAAAGGAATAAGAGAAAAATAATAAGGAGGAGAAAAGAAAACCAAGAAGAAAGATTTAGAAGGAAAAACATCAGGAAAGAAGCAGAAGGGGAACGACAGGGTACAGAAACAGCGGAGAAAGAACTGAATAGGAACAGCTGACAGAGAGAAAACTAAAATGAAGAATTGAGCTTTGGCCCTCAGATAAAGTTCCCTTACGTGTCTGTGTGTCTGTCCCAATAGTTCTCCCATCCACATCTCCTCTCCAGTTTCTCTGAAAGCCTGCCTGGGGCTAGGCCCCTCGGAGGCAAAGGACACTAACTGCGCAGCAACAATATGCTAATTCCAGTGACTGGAGCTACAGACACAGTCAGTGTTTGCTGGTAAATGTTTAACAGTTGGCCTTTTAAATACATAAATTAACCGATAATAGTACATTGAAGGTAGTATTTCTTGGTTTTCATGGTCAAAGTACTCCAGCTCTGGCCAATGTCACATGAGTATAGTGATGCAGAGTATGAAACGGGAAAGAGGTGTGACAACTGCTTCCTGAGTTGGTGTGAACTGGCTGCTACTCACGCTGGGTGTTAGAGAATAAGGCAGTTGAGTGGGGGAACACGGTGACAAGCAGTTCAAGTGTTATCTCCAAAGCTAATGTATGGATAGTCATATATATATAATCTCCAACATCATAGAGCTGGGCAGGTAAGACTTGAGAGAAGATTGACATTTAAACCAGGATGCTAAGATAAGAACTAGATGGATGACTTTGAGAGTAAGGAGGAAATTATTCTCCTTTAAGGGACATCTATACACAAAGGCCCAAAGAGCAATAAAACTGAGTACATAAAAAAAAAAAAGAGGGCAGAGATGGACACAGGCCGGAGAAGCAAACAGAAGCCTGTCCCTGCAGGGTCTGAAGAACTGTGGGAAAGAACTAAGGTTCACTGTTGTGATGTCAGGGAGCTGTGAGTAGCTGGCAGCCAAGACTGAGCTGGCACAGGATCCTACTAGAATGGACTGGGTGATATGGAAGCAGTCAGGTTATGACATGGTCCATGACATCCTGGAGGTTGACTAGATCTACCGAGAAGCATAGAGGAAAGGATGCTCAGATGTTCTGGGGCCAACAGACTGGAACAGGATTCACATACTTCTGCGCTGGACACCAGGGGTGGACAGAAGTCCTATTCGATTCTTAGGTTTCTGATCTGAACAGGTAAAAACACGTGCTGCCGATCACCCGGACAGCATCTCCACGTCCTCTGTGGGACCAGGCCTAGACCAGGCACTGGCCCTGGGGAAGCCCTTAGCCCTTGCATCAACCATTTTTAAAACCTCTAAATAAATGAACTTATAATTAGATTGTTGGGGCTGAGTGGATGGCAGCTTGGTATGTGATCTGTTTCCAGCCGACCTGTGCTGACTTCTTCAGGACTTCCTGTTTGGGAGTGTTAGCTTCTTAAAAGACAACATATAAACTACCCCTTGTCACTAAATATGTTTAAATAAATTAAGGAGCCATATAAATCCCTCAGCAAAAAAAAATTAATTTCAGCAATTAGCTTTGCACCAACAGAAGCTTTTACTAAATAAAGTCTAGCTTACATTCTTACTGGTGTGGAAGCGAAGTCTGCCAAGACACCCTTCACTGTAACAGCCAATGAAAACACTGTGTGCCGGCTTTTGGCGTAAAGCAAGGGCTGTTTTGAATTTTATGTAGCACAACTTTCCGATGCACATAATCAATCACAATTTCAGCTGGTGCCTTGACAGATGGGTCCATGGTGGAAACCAAAATCCCCTACAGGTGGAAATAACTAACATCAGCAGTAAATTTTTGCATTAATAAGCTTCCTCACGGGTACAGGGTAATGCAGGCCACTGTGAGAACCAGGTCTGAATCAGCTGGAGAACAGGGCATAAAGAAGCATGCCCAGCTCAGCTCAAGTGACCTTGGGACTTCAACAGAAGCATTCATAGTCTCCCTCCACAAGGTCAAAAATACGAAGTAAATAGATTAATGCTTCCAAATATATGATTGATTTACCCTGCGAAGAGGATTCCATGCACTGGGGATTTATTAAATTCAGAGTGCTTTCCTGAACTCCCTTCTCACAGAACTCTTACGTGCCCAGCAGCAGTCTTTTACACAAAGGAAACATTGCAGCTCATAGGGGCAGGGCACAAGCATCACTGGGACTTTTTTCTGTCTCTTTGTCTACAGTGTCCACAATTGCTCGGAATTTCAGGAAAGAAAGAGCTGGGAGTTGTGGTGTGTGCCTGAAATCATAGGAAGCCAAGGTAGGAGTTTGCAGCCAGCCTGGGCAATGTGGTAAAACCTCTTCCACCTCAAATAAACAAAGGCAGGCACGAAGGGAGAGAAAGACATGTGAAGGAGCCGCCGTGTCCTAAGTCTGCTTTCTGTTGCTAATAACTCAATATCAATGATGGAGCAGGTTATAAAGACAAGAGCTTGATTTTCTCTAAGGTCAAACGGTCCAGTCTGTTGACCATAAGTTCAAGGTTAGACTTGGCTACAGAGTGAATTCAAAATCAGCCTGACAACAAAATGAGATGCTAAATACAGAGTAAGAACAACTAGGGATTTACCTCAGTGGTAGAGTGAGCATGTGCTGGGGCGTAGGCTCCTTTCCTAGTATGATATACACATCTACATACACACACATGTCATATTATATATATATATATATATATATATATGTATATATATATATATATATGCGCTAGAGAGACAGCTCATTGTTCAGAGTATGTATTGTTCTTAAAGAGAACCAGAATTCAGTTCCTAGAATAGTAATTGGGTGGTTATAACTCTGTAGCCACCTATACCTCTAGCTCAACAAAGGTAACCTAACATATTATGTCCTCAGGAGGCCAAGCATAGTGGCACACACTTTTAATTCCAGCACTGGAGAGGCATAGGAGGGCAAGTCTCTGTGAGATTAAGACTAGCCTGGTATATGTCGAAAATACAAGGCCAGCCAGAATGGCATAGTAGGACCCTGTCTGAAAAATTGTATCTTACTACAAAAGTAATATACCATCAGATTTATAACATGGTAAAATAGAATGTATGCTAACAAACATATAGAGGGTAAGAAAAAAGAAATGGAACGTATTACAATATGGTTCTCATATATGAAGGGATATGAAATTGTTTGAAAAAGACTGATAAATTTAAAGATGGATATTACTAATCTTAGAGTAAACACTAGTATTCCATCTGCAAAAAGGAGGTGTAAGAAGTCAAAAGTGGAGGTAAAAATGAAATACCAAAAATACTTAATGCATCAAAAATAAACAGTAAAAGTGGAGACATCTCACAAATAAGGTAAAATGTCAAGTTAGTAGGCTTAAGAATTAAATAAAATATAAATGTTCTGAATGCCCTGAAAAATCAGAGATAGTCAAACTGCACACACAGTAGAATACAACTATATCACTTAAGTTGTTCAGTGGATTTGGGATATTAGCATTCGTTGGGTAGCTTCCAAGCAGAGTCTCCTGAACTTACAGAAAACCACCTCACTGCACACTGAATTCCTTTTCCTGCTCAGCTGTCCAATGGATCTGTGAGACCCAGGAATCTTAAGTGGTCCAAGTGAAATGGGAAGTGAAGGCATGTGGAGCGGATCTTGGGAGAGCTCGGTAAATCTGCTTCCATCTCTTTCCAAATAAGCACTGTGTGCAAATGTTAGTAACAGGACATGCGCTAAATTCCATCTGCCAAGACGGCATGATGATGCCCTCTAGTCCTGTGACCAGGAAAGAGGTGCAGTCCTCTAGGCCCATCCAGTCCACGTCCTGCCGTTTGCTCCTTTAGGTCAGGGGAGTATTTAGGGTGTGCAATCTGCCCACACTAAAAGCTCAGAGAAATAAAGCAATCCCACAGAGACAACTTGCGTCCATTTTTAGCTCCTTAGCCCTGGATTGGAGGTCTCTTCAAGGGTTCGTCTTTCCCTAGTCCATTGGCAATACTTATATTTCCAGATTCAATATGAACAAGAAGGAAAACAATGACAAGAACCAAACAGTTTATTTTGGTATGATTTATGTCCCAAATGGACTTGTGACCTGCTCAAGATTGAAGGAAGATTTGTACACCGAGAGTCAGATTTGCCCATTAGGTTACCAGGGCAACCTGCAGCAGAAGGTTGCTGTCTTTCTTCTAATGGGGTCCCAGGATGGAGTGTTAGTCTGTTTATCTGAAGATTTGGCTCATAGATGCTCACAGGCAAATAAAAAAAAATGCTTTCGAAACAGCTGTCTTTTCCATGTGAAGGTGGGGAGCCACAGGCTTTGGTGATAGGTTATTGGATTTATCAAAGCTCTTGTACCCACTCTCTCTGACTGATCCACTGCATCTCTGGACCCAGTTCCTTACTCTCTAACACTGGAAAGATTCAAAGTATCTGAGAACATTCAATATAAATTATAAAGGAACTCAATATTCACTTCATATGCTGTTCAAAGCACGTGGCAATTAACACTAGCTGCTGTCTGTTGAACTGTTGTTGCACGCTGCACACCCAGCAAGAGGTGCATATGTAACACCATATTTAGATGTGCATAGCAAACGCTGTATTCAGAGAGGTTAAGGCCCACAGAGAGCTTATGGAGCAGTGAGAGCCTAGGCCCAGGAATAGTGTGGGTGTTTCACGTGCTCATATTTATTTATTCAATCCATGTTTTGAATACTTACTGTTTTAACCACTGTATAAGACTGTTCTGCAGAGATATCTGACTATCTTTCAGTGAACACATAACGCTTGTACTTCTCAAACCACAAAGACATTTATCTCATAATCAAATGAAGACTTCACCCATATTGATAATAATATTGATTTACATGTCACCCTTTTCTGAGGCAGGGTCTCCATATATAGCCCACTTTGGCCTTGAACTCATGATCCTCCTGCCTCAGCTTTCTGGGTGCTGCGTAAGCTTCTCTACAGTCTTCATACAGGTGACAAACTCTTTCCAGCTAACAGGAGAGAGGAAGGTCCCACACATTCTATGTGGAGAGTGTCCCTTCTCTGTGGGAGATGAGATCAGCAGAGACACTGAGACAGGGCACAGGTAGATGCTTTAATTCCTCATGATTCTCTCTTCAATTCTCACAGTACTCAGCGAGGTTCTGTTATTGAATTAATGGGGATTTTCCAGAGTGCAGAATTGCTGAGAATAGGTGGGTTGGGGCCGCTAATAACTTCCAGTGGGCAGCACAGTTGGAATTAGGGGCTAGAAAATATTGTCAACCTGAGTTTTCAGTTAGTGAAGTTTTCCTGTTTATGTTAGGTAAGCAGAATTGAATTTCCCTAAGGTAAATGTCACATGACACAATCCTGTTCCGTGTCAGCTCCCCAGAAGCTAGAGGCTCCATCATCACATGTTCCCCATTATTGTCCCCAAGAGACTCTGTAAACTCCCTACAGGCAATGACTGCTTTCTTTACCTGTCATCAGAGAACCAACCAAGATGTGCACATAGCAGGATCCCAATGAAAGTCTGGGTAAGGAAAGAGGAAAGGGAGGTGGGAAGGTGGTGGGAGAAAGCAAAAACACCAGAGCCATCTGCAAACGCGCCTCACCTTCAGTTTCTTTCTTTCCACCTCCACAGAAGAGCGCGCCGACTTCATTTCCACAGTGTGCTTCTTCACCAGGTCCTCCAGGCGCTTCCCCAGCTGCTCCCGGAGCTGCTGCTTCTCCTCTTCGGTCTGATGTCTGACTTTACGAAGGTCCTCTTCATATTTCTGCTTCAAGCGCTCTATTTCACCGCTTGCTCCTTTCTTGGTCTATAGAGGGAAATAAAAGTTTGTAAGACTGCTGGGGGAAACTGGGAGGCACACTTCTCCTTTCTACTTTATGTATAGTTTCATTGCAAGTACCAGACGGTGTGAGGCACTTTACAGGCCTGTATATCTGATATTTGTAAGAGATTTCACTGTGTATACCATTGGAGGAGAGCTCTCCAGAACACCCTGGCTGTCGCAGGATCAGATGTTCCAGCCCACATTGCAGTGTTTTGAGTGGAAATAGGATCTAAGCAATGCCTATGTTCTCCCAATACAAACTTGGGGAAATGCTGCTACACCCTTGTTCTCCTAAGCTTGACTGGCATGGAACTGGCGAGAAACTGGTCAGGGGCTGGAGTGATGGCTCCGTGGTTAAGAGCACTACTTGCATTTCTAGAGGACCCAGGTTTGATTCCCACTCTCCGCGTGATGTCTCACACGCACCGGTACCTTCTGTTCCAGAGGATCCAATTTCTGGACTGTGCAAATATCAAGCATGCAAGTGGTACACAGACATGCACACAGGCAAGGCATCCATACGTATAAAATAAAATAAAAAGGCAGCGGTGAAGCCTCAACTCTTTCTTTATATATCCCTGAATAGTGAAGGTGGAGGTCCCAAGTGGATGCAGTGTGGTCAGGGGGATGGCCTCTACCTGAAGCACATGCCAACTTTCCCACCCCCAGTTTTGTCAGAAACTACCTTTGTTTCTGAGCCTCCTTTACTGCAGTGACACAACTTGGGATGAAGACTGCAGACTTCCAGATCCTTTGTTTTCCCCAGGACTTCGTTCTCAGTCTTCACAACATCTGCAAGATAACCTTCAGCATCAATTAAGATGCTCGCGTCCAAGGCTTCTGGAGTTAGGTCTGCTCCTCAACCATCTTGCTTACCACTCCTCTATGCAGTCCCTGCTAGAAGTCCCTGCAGGCCTCAAGTGTGGTCAATGTACTACTGATTCTTGTCTTCATTCAAAACGTTATCCTGAGCTTAAAGACTTGCCATATTCTGCCTTCCTGAATAAAAATGTTATTCCATGTTCTATGAGTTGATAAAGTTGATCATGTTTTCCTGTATATGTATATTCATGGAAGTTTAAGGAGGAGAAGCAATAGATATAACTATAACTTCTTTCTTACCTACCTCCCTCCTTCCTTCCCCACCCCTTCTACCCTTCCTTTTCCTTTCCTCCCCTCCCCTCCCTTTCCCTTCCCTTCCCTTCCCTTTTTCTTCCTTCTCTATTCCTTGTGACTTATTTCTAGACATGACTGTTTTAAACCCTAAACACCCTTCTGTTTCCAACACAAACCTCTTCTCTTCACCCTTCCAGCTTAGGGATTTTTTTTCTTTTCCCCCAGATACCTTGCTCCTCTACTGCCTGAGCAGAATAACCCCATTCCAAAGCACGTACGGACCACAATGGAACCATATCTCAAGCTTCCCAAAGACAAAGCCCACGATTCCTGCCTTTGCCATCAATCCTGTCATAGCTCAAATATTCAAAAGCTTTTGTTTGTGAAATCCCAGTTAAAGACACTTAGAGTTAGATACATTTAGATCCTAACACTAGCTCTTATCACCAGACATTTAGCTGACCTTCAGTCAGTCATTTACCCTCTCTTGGCCTTATGTCATCATCTATAACATGGGAGAATGACAACGCCTGTCTCACAAAATTTTTGGGAAGACCCAGTAATGGAACTGTGCAAAATGCTGCTAACAATACAAAACCCTGATCATTTAAGAAGAAGAAAAAGCAAAAATGCAGGCCTCGTGGAGAGCGTTGTGAGGGTAAGGCACCCCTTTGCATCAAATCTCTTAGCTGTCTGGCCTGCTGAGGAGCTGATGTTGACCCATCTGTGCCCAGAACAGTTCTGATTCATCCACTCAACAGGTCAGATACAATGGCCCTGTTCCTGCTCTCTGGGGCTGGAGGAAATGCCCCTGGTGCCAGACTTGTGTAGGCCCAAAATGTGAACCTATTTCCACCTTGCCTGAAAGTCATAGAGTTTGAGGTTGCTCAAAGTTGTTGACAACAACTAGGACTACACATACACCCTAGGGTAGGGTTACCTGATCCTTTTGGCAATAAGATGGTTCATACAGGTAGATCCACGGCCCCCTAACCAATGGCCAGGAAATTCAAGCACACTTCTGTTCCTACTTTTGAAATAGGAGGTTTGACTTAGGGAGTGGCTGCCTTCAGGATACTTGGTCTAGGATGGGTTCACTGCCTAAACAACAGAATGTCAAAGTATTGAAGCAAAAAGCGGTTCTAGTTGTCAAAAAGCAGTCTTTTGTCTTCATCCCCTTGTTTGCATTGGGGTATAAAAGTGTATGAAAAAAGCCAGGCAGTGGTGGTACAGGCCTTTAATCCCAGCACTTGGGAGGCGGAGGCAGGTGGATCTCTGTGACTTAGAGGCCAGCCTCTACAAGAGCTAGTTCCAGGAGAGGCTCCAAAGCTACAGCAAAACCCTGTCTCAAAAAACAAATAAATAACAAAAAACAAAACAAAAAAAGAAAAATGAAAAGAAAAGAAAGAAAGGTGTATGGACAATAAACGCGGGTGAATTCAGCATTCAGTGTTTGCTGAGTAGCCCTCCCGTCCTTATCCTAGGTCTTAGTGATTCTTATCTCTGTTTCTCCTACTTGACCCCTTTCTAATTCTCATGCCCCTACCCTGGTAAGTGGTATACTTGTCAAACCTGGTCCCGGACACAGACTAAACCTGGTGGCTAATCCACCATTTTTAAAGGAACCGGTCTGGGGCTTCTCACCAGTTTCCTGTGTCACGTGACACTCCTGTAGCATCAATCTGTCTTTGGCAATAGCCAACTTCTCGCCGAGTTTTCTTGCGGTGCTCTTCAGCTCCGAATTCTCCTGCCGAGCCTCCCTCAGCTGCACATCGAGGTCCTAAACAGAGGGAAGGGCTTAGTTTTCTGAGTGGAGATGCCAAGGGCGCAGAACAGCTGCCGGATCTGAAAGGTGGGTGAGGACGGCACAGCAGCTCAGGGGGCAGCAAATCCTTACCCACCCGCCTACGATAGTAGTGTGACCCTGGGAAAGCACTTTGTCTCTTCTACAGAGAGGGCAGGATAAGGAGAAAGTATGTAGAAAAAGTACTGGGGGAGTAGTAAAAACGCTAGCTGTAGCTTTGAGAGATGGGTTTCTGTGCTTCTGTGGGGCTTATAAAACTGACTCGTCAACGGGTCTGCTCTCTGAACGAAAATGTCGTAAGGGTTTCAAGAGAGTCAAGTTTTTTTCCTTTCTTTTCTTTTCTTTTCTTTTCTTTCCTTTTCTTTCTTTCTTTCTTTCTTTCTTTCTTTCTTTCTTTCTTTTTTAGAACGAACACACAAAATTAAAATAATTTAGAATTATCCTAGCCAGAGTTGAAAACTTTACATTATAGTCACGTGGGCCAGGCACTAAGCCCCTAACTCCACCCTGTAAACTTACCATCTCATCTGTAAACTGTAGGGCTTTGTGCCCTCCGAGGCCAGGGACAGTCTAGCTCACTGTGCATCCCCTGACCATAAACCCAGCCCAAAGCAGGTATTTAATAAATACCTGTTGAATGGATGTGGACCAACCGATACCTGCAATGATACGGACCATGGTGGAACTGGAGTCTTAGCACCGTGCCTGACTAGTGTGGGTGTTCAGAAGTAGCAACTTTGCCCCTTACGCCCTGCGGAGGAAGAAAAGGCTTTACCTGGACCCTTTCTTTCAGTTTCTGGGCGTACTTCTTCAGGTCACTTATCTTGCGCCCTCTGTGCTCTAGGTCCCCTTCCAGTTTCCTGACCTGAGCCTGCAGGGCTGACTCCTGGACCTGGAAGTTCTTTCGAAGGCCTGACTCCTTCTCCTGCCACTGCCATAGGGCCTCGCTAACGGACTGCTGCATGGCCTGCCGGATGGCCTCATTTTCCCGCTCATAGGTGGCTTGTAGCTCCTCTGCTTTGCGGGCATAATCCTGGCTCAGCTGCTGGTTCTCAGATCGCAATCGCTCCACTTCCAGCAGGACCTGGTGCATCCCTGGTCGCTGGCCAGATTCGGCTGTGGCATCAGGGCTCTCTTGGGATAGCGGGACCCACTGGGGGCCCTCGTGGTTAGTCAGCAGTTGGAGCCTCTTCTCATAATCAGCTTTGAGCTCCAGCATCTCCTTGGAAAGGGTCAGGACTCGTTCAGCATGCTCAGCCTCCGCCCGCAGCTCTCTTTCTTTGGTTTCTAACTTACAGGAGGCTGACTCAGCCAGGGCCTCCTGTGTCAGCCTCTTCTGCAGCTCCAAGGCACTCTCCAGGGTCTGGATGCGCTTCAGAAGGGCTTCTGCATCTTCACTGGGGCGGCCCTGTTCTTGTAGGAGCCTGGCCCTGGTTTCAGCCACTGCATCCTGGAGCTCCTCCTGGTGGGCTTCCCGCAGTGACTCCGCACTGGCCTCTGCCTCATCCTGGCGGGTATTTAGGGCATAAATCACCTGCAGGACCGCAGACAAAGCACAGTGAGAACAAGCAGGTGGTGTATGGGAGCATGACCATGACCGGAGATACCTCACCTCGAGACCGAGGTCTGCTCAGAGAAGCAGTGCCCAAGAGAAGAATTTTCAGAGGGGCAGTGACTTGGCATATTACAAATGGTTCCCAGGAGAAGCCAGTAAGAGAGTAGGGAAGTGAGTCTGGCAGGTAGTGGCACCAAGGTCAAGCAGTGACAAGCACAAATATTTGGGAGGGAATTTTTGGTGGAACTGTATAAAGGATCTCCTGGGTACAGTGGTAATCCAGGGAAGGGTTTTAAAGGAAAGAAATAATGAGATCTCACTTATTAAAAAACAATGTGTGAGTTCACGTGATAATTGTCTTTCTTGTCTGAGTTACCTCACTCAAAAGTGTTTTTTAAATATAAAACAAAGAAAACCAACCTACAAACCACAATCTCAGAGAACTTAGACAACAATGAGGACACTAAGAGAGTCCTAAGTGCTTACATTAAAGCCACCACTGCCTGGCTGAGTATTATTATCGTTATCAACTATGGGTTTTTATAGCTATGCTCTGTCAAGTTGAGGAGTTTCCCTTCAAGATATAGCTTATTGTGTAAAAAAAATTATTTTTTAGTCATAGAAAGATACTGGGTTTTCCAATCATGGTGATGCATGCCTTTAATCCCAGCACTCAAGAGGCAGATCTCTAAGTTAAGGCCACTCTGGTCTACAGATCAAATTCCATGGACTCCAGGACTACAAAGAAACTCTGTTTTGGAAAAAGAAAGATGCTAGGTTTTCTCTAATGCTTCTCCTCTGTCTATTAAGTATATTGCTGGTTTAATTCTCTAAGATTTTATTGGATTTTTTTTTGTATCCCAAAGCATTTTAATTGATTTTTATTGAGATCTACATTCTTCTCTGCTCCTCTCCTTGCTTCTCCCCTCCCCTTCAACCCTTAGGAAACAGAGGCAGGTAGATCTCTGTAAGTTCAAGGCCAGCCTGGTCTACAGATTGAGTTCCAGGACAGCCAAGGCTACCAAAGAAATTCTGTCTTAAAAATCAAGCAGCAACAACAACAATAAAAACATACTCAATAAGAAAGACTGAATGCTTTCCTCGGAAGATCAATAACAAGGCTAAGATTATCTGTTCACTCTATGCCTAAAACAAAAGAAAGGCAAAGGATGTTTGGCATGTCAAGTGGAGAATGGTAGGAAAGAGGCTTAGAACCAGCGCAAAGCCCAGGAATCGAGAACAATGCCCAGGAATATGATTTGGGTAATAGGTAAATGTTTAATGAGTTTAAGGCCAACCTGGTCTACAGAGAAAATTCCAGCCCATCCAGGGCTGCATAGTGAGACAACCTCAAAAAAGAAATACAAAAAAAAAATTGAAGGTAGTCTGAGTGTGGTGAAGAAAATTTGGAATTGTGTTTGGCAGTATTTGCTACACCTCTGGACATAACTGGTGGAGAAGACGCCAAGGCAAGAGTTCAGATGGGGTAAGTCTGAGCTAGAGACGAGAGACAAAGGGCTACCGAATGCATCTGTTTGCTGCTGCTGGCTGCTGCTGCTTGCTACAAAAGAGTCTAG
The DNA here is from genome assembly GCF_037038515.1 of Microtus pennsylvanicus. NCBI lineage: Eukaryota > Metazoa > Chordata > Mammalia > Rodentia > Cricetidae > Microtus > Microtus pennsylvanicus. The sequence continues at coordinate 52,340,572 of NC_134590.1, read as the reverse complement.
AATATATCTGTGTGTAAGGTGGGAATGACTGACAGAGAACCTAGAAATAAAGACAGTAATAGATCAAATTCCCTGAGTAGGATGTCTCACAGAGATGGGTCTTCCACAAGAAACAGAAGGGAGAGATGGCAACAGGTTCATTGGACTTGTGACAGGAGAATGAGGAAGCCACCACAATGCAGAGGTGAGAATGTGGCTTCTACATTCTCAGCCAAGAACAAACTAAGGCCACCAAATAGTGGATTCTCATATTCACCCATGCTTTCCAAATCGTGGCCTTGCACTCTTGAACTCTTTGGATGTTGAGTGTCATTTCAGGGTGCTTGGTAGAGGCCAAGCAGGTGGGGACCCCCTTCTTCAGGCAGAGAAGAATAGCATTTACACTAGAGACCCAATTTTGTGTAGTTTACAAAAACCCAAATGTTTCCACTGGTTTTTCTTTTTAAAAATTAAAACAATTATTGATAGAGAAAAATCTGATTAGAAAGGATCTATGAGAGGAAGTTTTGGCAACCCCCTCTCTCTGTGTATACATAATCATAATTACAAGATGATTCATAAAGAAGGTCAAATGCACCACCAGAGGTGGTCATCATATCTTGATTTAGTGAGAGTTTACGAGAGACCACAGATCTTGAAGAAAGAGTAAGTACCCAGGAAGCTCACGTCTTTTTTTCCCCCATTATGTCCATATGATACTGCTATTGACTTACTTCGTTAACAGAATGCAGGCCCCATGAAAGAAGAATTTGGTTTCTTGTTCATCATTCTCTATACCCATGCCTGGCTCCAAGTGGATGCACTCAAAAGATTCTCAAATGGGTAAGTGAGAGGGGAGCGGCCTGATGGACTCATGAAGTCTTAGGAGAACCAACTCCACTTTAAAAACCATGAATCCAGCATCCGGTGTATTTGTTCTTATTCTTGATCTCTCTCCCTCTTTCTGCCCATCTTCCTCCCTTCCCCACTGCACTCTTCCAGGACGATGCCACAATAAATGAAGTTACTGTGTCCCTAACTCCCCACTCACAACACTGCACACCGTGCGCAGTATTTAACCACTTCTGATGGTTTCTCCAGAGGGAGCCCTGAATTTAGATAACGATCTACTCAGAAAAGCAAAGGTCATAGACTTGTTGTCCCTTCCTTTGAGAAAACAGGTTGGAACAGGTCCCAGACAAGGCTAGTCTCCTTCAAACAAATGAACTTGGAATAAATTTCTAGATGGATCCAAGATGCTAATTAAAATCTCATTATTATCCATCAGAGAGCTGTTGCTAAGTACCTGATACATGCCATTGAACTGTGAGATATAAGCTTCTCAGTAATTGAAACTCAACTGTCTCCCAAACCAATTTAGAAAAAGACTCAGTTGATAGTTATGGACAGTCTCACTGTGAGACTCTTAATTAGAACCACTGCGATACTCATACCTGGAAACCACCTTCCTTCCTTTCATGGAATTTTATAAGCTGTATAAGATGTGAGACCTGGAAAAGAACCATTGTGTCCACCTCCAATCTCACTGAAATGACTTGTTTAGAGATTTCTCTTGGTGGTACAAACTGGTCAACCTATATGCATGTGTCTGAAGGAAAATTCTATTGTGAATAAACAAAAAGGTTAACACATGAAGTAATCCAAGCCATGGCATAAGAACCTGTAATTAAAAGCATAGAAATAGAATTGTGTGAACCACGGAGATGTGTCAGCAGCCGAAGGTGCTAGCTGTGTAAGCCCCAGGATCTGTGCTTGATCTCTGAAACCCACCTAACAAGCCTGATATGATGGCATACATCTGTGATTCCAGCACTCTTTAGAAATGGGACAACAGGAGAATGGTTAGAAGGCTCCAGATCCAGCCCAGAATCAATAGTACAGCAGTAGAAATGGGAGACCTTGCCTCAACAAGTGGGAAGGTGAGAACTGACTCCTGAAAGTTGACCTCGGTTCCTCTGTATGCAACACGGCATGCGTGTACTTGCAATGCATATGCATACACTCAAATAAATAAATAATAAATAGATTTATAAAAATAAATAATCATGTAAACACAAAAGTATACAGAACGGCTCTTCAAGTTTAGTTAGCCACGTTACAACTTTATATGGTTAAATTTTACAAGCAGGCTGTGTTGATTTGAATGAGAATGACTCTCGGAGATTCATGTTCAACTTGGTCCCCAGTTGGTGGAACTGTTTGGAAAGGATTAGGAGGTGTGGCCTTGTAGGAGGAGGTGTGTTATTAGTGGGTGAGCTTTGAGGTTTCACAAAACTCGTGCCATTCTCACTGTGCTCTCTGCCTCCTGTTGTGGACTGAGATGTGTGCTCTCAGCTCCTGCACCCACACCACTCCAGCCTGCCTGCTGCCATAATCGCCACCATGGTGGTGGTAGACTCCAGCACTCTAGAACCAGAAGCCTCAAACAACCGCTTCCTTTTATAAGATGCCTTGGTCACAGAGTTTTATCACAACAGAAAAGTAACTGATAGCACAGACTTTGCTTGCTTGTACAAGTATGCATATCCACTTTCCAGTTATATAACTGGTACAGCAAAGAGTGCTAACATTACTTTTTGCAGCACTTTTCAGTTATGAATAGCTTAAAGGTAAACTGCACAGTTTGATAAATATGAATATTTTAATGCTCATCCTAAATTATTTCTCTACCTTTCTATAAAACAATTTCCCTAAACATTTTTAATCTGTTTACTATATCTTTTGCAAAATCACCGGATGAACAGTATGTTTCAAGCTACAAATCTTTATTCAGACATCACTTAACAAAGCTCAAGAATGCATTTGTGACCTGTAGGTGTTACCTTTGGAAATTGTTTTCCCAGTCAATGCTGGATTCTTGTGCTGTGGCCACATGTGGCCCTAAAGCAACATCAGAGAGTTCTGCCAAACACTCTTTCAGAGCTTCAATGTATGGATCACAGCAGATGCTGCTCATTTAACTTGTAGCCCAGAAACTGAAGGGCCTATATGGGTTAAGTTCATGGCCAGTCCATCTTTTGACTGCTAGGAAGATCTGTAGGAATGTAGTCCTTGCCAGCCCACTATGACAAGAACTTGAAAAGCAAGCAAAAACCAAGAACTACAAGAATAGATTGAGTTAAAACATATTTTAAATGTTTATAAAGCTGATGCTAATAACAGTACAGTTTACCATTCTAAATGCACGCTTTCATTCATCTGAGTGCACGCCAACAACAACAACAAAAGGGTCAAGGAGATGACAAAACGTGATCAGGTACCTTTGGATGTTCTCACCTAATCTGTTATCTTCTGTTTTGTTCTTGTGCATTTCCCAGTTTCACTATGAGAGATGCACTTCAAATACAATCAGGAAGAAAATGTTCTTTTAAAAGGTAAGGCAATAGGATTGTATCACTTAATCCTTGGGTATATATGCCTGAGAATCAAGTTCCGGAAGGAGAAATAAATCAGACAAGGAAGGGCCAAGTTTTCAGGCCCGTTCTGCCAGATTTGGCTTCAGTGTGCCTCCTGCCTGGCTGCTGAGAAACAGAAGTGGCCTGTTTGGGTCTGAGCAGTCTAATTACTGTAAATGTGTTGTCTTTGCACTAAGGCCCCTGGTTCCACAGCGACGGGATTAAGAGAGTCTTGCTGAGACATAATGAGGCTTGAAAGACGCTCCTCAACCACAGGCCACAGTCAAATAATGGAGCCCACATTGACTATTGCTACCTTGGGCTTTCAGAGAGGAGCTTCTGAACTCAGCCTCATACAGACCTCTCCAGGGAAGGAAGGGGGCAGTGTTATTAAGGACATTTGGCTTTCGTAAAGTGAAGGGCAACATGGCTCTTGACACTGCCTAGAAATTTCTGCAATTATTCCTGTAAAAAGTCCTACCTATGACTGTTGCACTTTACCGTCCTTTTATTCCTTGCCTGCCTTCGGTGTTCTTCCTAAGGCAAGGGGCTGACTACACTCAGCATTCCCCGAAGACCCTTCATCAACCGTACTTGAACGCAGAACATTGTAGATGGGAGACCTATCAAATGCAGAACCTGACAGCTTTGATGCAGGGTCACAACTTAATCATCCGTGTGTCCAAATGCCATGCACTCGCATTCTATAGTAGGTCATGTAGTAGGTCCGTAGTAGGAGGCACTAGTAAGAACTGCTTGCTGTTAATCAGTGTAGCCTCGTCACCTAGCAGACCATAGTTATCCAGGCATATGGTCCTGAATTCAACAGACAGTGGGTGAATTAATGAATGAATTTTGAATGATACAGAACTGAAACAATCAACTATGAAGAGGTTTTGTTTGCCTATGTGTAATATATTTGATGAAATGAGGAGTTTTCTATTTTTAAGGTTTCTTCATCACATTCTTCCCATTGGTATTCTTTTCATAATCTAGAATCAAATATATAAATAAGAATTGTGTGTGTGGTGGGGGGGAATCCATTCTTATTTCAGCAGTTCTGTTTTTAACCACTTGTTTGTTCCCTCTTGTTTCAGGTGTGCTGGCTCCTGAGAGAACGCCAAACGTGCAATATCACTGGTACAGAAAGCGTCAAGTTTGATCATTTTGCTGATGATGCACCATGAGAATAACTGTAAAGGCAGCAGGTCTGTGCCCAGCAGGAAACTCCCCCTGGGCTGCACAGATGTTCAGAGAATCCTAGAGTGTAAGGATGAGTGACTGCTCACAGTACTGCTAACTGTACTCGTTACGCTCCCTAATCAATTTTACAAGATTTGACGAGATCATGGTGATGAGTCAGTGATAAGGATCTTGGTAGCAGTGCTAATAATGTTACTGTCAATTAGCAATCCTGTAGGGTTCAAGACATCATGATAATATATTCATCTATTTTCTTTCATCTGATCCTCCTAAGAGTTCCAGTAGGTGAGTTTCATCAGACAGACAAATTGAGGATCAGAGAAACTAGTCATGAGCCTGAGGTTATGAGGCTGGAACACAGCCAAACCAGGATTCCATTCTGTTCTGACTTCAGTGCCTGGTTCCTAATCAAAAGAAAACAGGAGTATGGTGTGGAATATTGTTTTAAGATGTGTTATATTTGTTTATGCCGTGGAACATTTGTTTTTTCTTTTTCTTTTTTTCTTTCTTTTTTTTGTTTTTTTTTGTTGTTGTTGTTGTTTTTTCAAGACAGGGTTTCTCTGTGGCTTTGGAGACTGTCCTGGAACTAGCTCTGTAGACCAGGCTGGTCTCGAACTCACAGAGATCCACCTGCCTCTGCCTCCCGAGTGCTGGGATTAAAGGCGTGCGCCACCATAGCCAGGCGGAACATTTGTTTTAATGAAGCAAAGATGTGTTGCAGTCTTTTATGTTGCATTTGTTTAACTCTGTGAAGCTGGGTTACTCTGCCTGTCTAACATCTGATTGGTCTAATAAAGAGCTGAATGGTCAATAGCAAGGCAGGAGCAAGGATAGGCAGAGCTGGCAGGCAAAGAGAATAAATAGGAGGAGAAATCTGGAAGAAGATCACAAGAAAAGTCGGAGAGGAGGGCCAGCCACTCAGCAACTCAGTCACCCAGCTGACCTATAAAGACACTCCTCAAGACACAGAGTGAGAAGAAAGATATGCAGAAATTGAGAAAGGCAAAAGCCCAGCGTCAAAAGATAGATGGGATAATTTAAGTTACAAAATGGTGACAAAAAATAAGTCAAGCTAAGGCCGGGCATTCATAAGAAAGAATAAGCCTCTGTGTATTTACTTGGGAGCTGGGTAGCACCTCCCATAAAGAATAAAGAGTTTTTTTTTAAAAAAAACCAACAACAAGAATATCACTTAAGCAGCAATGAATCCTCATTCTGTGGTCTGTATAGTCTTGAGTCAAAGTGGTTCCTAATCCTAAGATTGGCAGAGTTCAGGTGAAGATAATTCTAAAACAATTTTGCTAATTTTACTGGTTATGGAAGGTGCAAATTTATTTCCTTTCTCTAAATAGTCCCAACAGAAGTGGTAGTAGTCCTAAATAGATTTGAAGCTCTGGTGTGTGGCTACTTTGTTCTGCTGTTGTATTTCACCAGCCCTTAAACCGCAGCTTCTGTGACTGAGCATCATTCTCAAGAGGAGGAATAGAGGCAGCCCAGAGCTTAGGCTGGGAGAGACTGGAGGCCCACACTTCTCCTCTGCTCACTTTCCTCTCACTTGTGCTTAATTTTGTGTTCACACTCAGCCACACGGAGGCCAGCAAACAACATCTCTAGCCGGGAGTTTTTGTGTCCTGCGGAAACTAACGGTGGTTCAGCTGCTGAGAGGGAAAGGGGGAGACAGTAAAAGTGTTCCTTTGAGGGAACACCTCACAGAAAAAGCCTCAGAACATGAGCCTTTTTCCAAGTCTGTGCTAGCCCTGTGTGGTGTGCCAATAAGGAAGCTCAGGCCAAGAGATCGGGTAGTTTTGTCAGAGTCTTCATCTTGTTAGGGAGAAATTTGAGTATAATGTTTCTTTTCCAAATTGAGTCTTTATATTAAGTTGAAAAGGAAACAATGAAACTTACAAATTGTGCCAGACAAACACAGTGGCCATTAACAAAAATGATGTATGAGCAAAACATTGTTCAGATGTAACAATGGAGGCTCAAAGGGAGCTGATAAACGCTTGAAAGAAAGAAAAACGGTCCTAGAAGATAGTGCCAGGGTCATCATTCTTATTGCATAAATGAGGTGACTTCTGCCCACAAGTCACTGGTTTCCACAATACTTATGCAGCCCACATGGAAGAGCCAAATTTGGACTTGGCGTTTATTTCTGGCCTCTCAGGGCTCCTTCTATTAGCCTTCAAAGTCCCTCATAAGAAGGACAAAAATCTTACTTTTGGAGTCTAAGAAACTTTAAGAAACCCCACTCCATCTCCTGGGGGCATTATCTACTAAATTAGTATTTTGTAAGCTAGCTCATAGGCAGAAACCAGTGAGTTCCAGTTCAACAACTACATATGAAAGTGCTTCCTGTCATGAAGTGTCATACTAGGTGTTGAGAGAGGCAAAGACAGAGAATCCAGGGCCTCTCTATCCAGGAGCTCAAAGTTCCACAACAGAGAGTTAAAACAATTAACCACAAAGTCATGTAATGATATAACAGGGGCATTTGGAGTGGTAACTATGCTAATTTTCTGGAAAACATAATGATCCACATACAATCATAACCCAAGAGACCAATAACCCTAGAGGTTGGTTGATTTTTCCAAGCTGGGTCCACGAGAGAACTATACCCCTTGACCACAGAGACTGACAATGGGGTAGGTATTTGACTCAAACAAGGTCAGACAGAGCTCTCTACTACTGACTGTTGAGTATAAGGACCAGAAGGATATGAATTAAAATAACTTGTGATATTGTTCTCCATCCATTAGGAAAAGTCTGCTAGGAAGACAAAAGAATGGCTTTGCCAGACAGACCAATACAACAGGGACATGTGTAAGAAGCTAAAGGTATCTACCTCAAAGCACCAGATACCCAGATCCGTGTCATTATGATTAGAACGGAATGTGTTTAATGCTCCCCTATGCCAGGAATGATGCTTTAATGAAGCAGGTGCACTGGATATGACAACCCCAACCAATAATAGCAACATTCATACAATTATAATAGCTTTATTCTCTCTTTATACTATTAGTAAACTGAGAATCATAATATAGAATAGGATATAAAATACGTATAGATTGTTTTGTTTTTCCATACTGGAGACTGAACCCATGGCTTTGTGTATTCTAGACAGGTACTCTATCATTGAGCTACATCCTCAGTCCTATGAGGACAAATAGTTTGCTACTGGTAGCACAGCTAATTAGAAAACTGAGCGAGCCATGAACTTCAATTGTCTTACAAACTTAACAGTTCTTTCTACTGGGATATAGTACTCCACAACCATAAGTAGGTAGCCGCTGGGTTAAGGCAGATGGTTTCAATGTCTCATCACTAACTAGGAATTTAAGAAAGTTTACTATTTGGCTGGATTTTCCTCTGGACAGTTCTTCTTATGACTCCCAAATGTTCCTGCTCCATTTCACTGACTATGGGTGGAGCTCTTCTTACAGGCAAGGGGATGTCAAGTCCTGTCCCAGGGTAGATATTAGATTCTGCCTCTATAGGTCCCACCTCTGTTCAGGACAGAGAACCATTACTGTGACACCTATATAGCATTTCCATAGGTATTCTCTATTCTAGGCTCCTGGAAGATACCAGGTTAGCCAGGTAGCACAAAACAGGATAAAGGGCTTTAGGCTAGGGAGCATCGCAAAGAATAACAATAGACAAATAGGTTCCTGACACCGCAACCTCTTTCTACCTCTAGACTTCCTTTATGTAATATAGAAAACCAATTTCTTACCTGTCTAACTTGCTGTTGTTTTGGGCTTTTCTGTTAAAATGTAGTCCAACCTATTTTTCTTAAAAAGTTCCTTTCTCAGAGACAGGTAGACCTTTGTGGGCTTGAGGTCAGCCTGGTCTACATAGTAAGTTCTAGGACAGCCAGGACTATGTAGAGAAGCTCTGTCTCAAAACAAATAAACAGAAGCAAACCAGTCTTTTTAGAAGTGAGCACTTGCCCCCATCCCTAGCCCAGAAGCAATCTCTGCTTGATAACCACTTACAGGTGAAAATTTAGTGTCCTCCAAGGGAGTCTCACTGAGATAACAGACTGCTCTCAAGGGAAGGCCCTGTGTCCAGCAGATGCCAACAGAAAATGGAAGCAGGGGAATGTTTGCAGGGTTCTTGTCTTGTAATGCCATGCAGAGCTTCAATTTTTTTGTCTTATTATTTTTATTTTATTTATATATTTTTCTTCTCTTTTTACCCTACAGGTCTTTTGCAAATATATTACAGCTTCCAGTTTAGTGTTTTTATGGGATCCCCAAATGTGTAAATGAGTGGGTCTCGGCTTTTTGTGTCTTCTCTTGGGCTCTTTTCCTTTTGTTTGCTTGGTCCTATTCCTATTAATATGTTAGTTTTTATTTTATCTTATTATGTTTTATTTTATTACCCTCCAAGGCCTGCTTGTTTCTAATGAGCGACCGAAAGGGGATCGATCTGGAGGGGAGGGGAGGTGGGGGAGAAACTGGGATGAGTAGAGGGAGGGGAACTATAATCAAGATATATTATGTGAGGAAAAATCAATTTCAATAAAATGAAAGAAAGGTTTCTTTATCTTGATCATTTTTCTCTCCTGCACCTTGCGTGATGACTGACACAAAGCAAATGCTTCAAAAGCACCGTGTGCTGAACACAAATAATGGGTTTCCGTAAGTGCTTCATACAATAAGGAAATCAGAAAATGAGTATTAGGTATACATGTATAATACATAAGCAAATGTTTCACTGTAGCTTTTGAAACCCAGTTTCTCACTTTGGGAAGAGGGCTGCTGTCAGGCTGGCCTTATTGTTTAGGTCACAATAGGTAGACAAGAAAGAGTGGCAGCTGCTCCGTGGGAGGCAGGATGAGTGAGTGGTTTTATGGTTGCCTTTACTTAATATTTATAAAAGATAACTGTCATCAAGAGCCAACCTTCAGGCCCCCAGGTGCCTTGCAGCAGCAAGCCTTGCAGGGGTCTATGTTCTGCATCACCATTTCTTTTTCCATCCCAGAAGTCTTTGCTGTCAGCTTTGCATAGAAATTAAGCTGCCAAACCTCACTGTCTCTTGCCCTGGATTCCTGGAGCTATAGGAAATGAAGGCTTCACTCTGTTTCTAAAATACATTCACCACCAATTTCTTTGTAAGAAGACAGAAGGTAATGCCCTTAGGAAATATACGTCTCTCTTTCTGCACACATCTTCCTTTTGATCAGTCCTTTAGCAAACATTTCAGTGCCCACTGTGTAGCAGGCGCTGTTGTTGGTATTGAGAAGATAGCATGCTTCATACAAATGTGAGTCCTGGTGTGTATATGAAACTAACATTCTACGAGGAAATCAGAAAATAACCTGCAACTAAATACATATCAAGTAAATAAAACAAGAAATTTGTTGGACAGCAATCATTGCTGACAGAAAGACCAGAGTCAGGAAAGAATAATTCAGGGAGGGAGTTACATTTTCACACAGGGCAGTCAAGGAGGGCTTTGCTGAGAAAGAAATATCTCAGTGAAGTTCTGGCAAAGATGAAAGGGTAAGGAATGAAGTATCTAAAGGATTAGCAAGGAGTTGAAGAGCTAAGTCCTAGACAGTGTGGCTAAACCTGGAGGACATTATCCTGAGTGAAACAGATAAATTATAGAAGGACAATTGGTGCATGGTTCCACTCACGCAGAATCTAAAAGAGTCACCATTGTGGAAAGCAAGGGTAGAATGGTGGTTACCAGGAAGCTGGGTCAAGCGAAAAGTGAGTGTAAAGTTTCAGCCAAGTGAGAAGAGCTAAGTTCCTACAGATCTGTGGTAAACCTTGCACATGTCGCCAAGAATGTACACCTAAAATTTTGCTAAGTGGTTAGATACCATGCTAAGTGTTCTTACTATACCACAATACCTTAAAATAAACAAGAGAGAAGGAGAAGCAGGAAAGTGGAGAGGGCTGCCATAAGGTAAAAAGGGGCACTCAGGTTGATGGCTCCACAGGGAGGAAAGTGTGTCTGAGGCAGAGAGAGAATCTGATTGAAGCTCTATGAGCACCACTGACTGCTGTTAAGAGCAGGGGAAGCTGGGAAATGGTCAGGCCACTCTTCAGATCTCCAGGCAGCCACTTTCTCCTCGTCCTTCGTTCCTCATTGTCCCCAGCCACTTCAGAACCAACAGTCATTTTATGCTGTCTGGATTCTTTAACTCACTTTAGCCAATAGTAGACATCATACAAGCAGATATAAGGCCAAGGAAAGCAGTAAAGAACAATAGCTTCAACAGTCTTCACACAGCAGCAAAAGGAACTTAGGTTTCTGTTAGTCAGGACTTCTCCGGGTGTAAACTAAATGCAAGTGTATTGTCTTCCCACTGCTGACAGATGACCACTGTAGCCACATAAAGTAAGACCTGCATGTCAGAAGCATAGATAGGGCATGGTTGAATTCTTTGCTCAGGGCTTTGCAGACTGAAAGAAACCAAGAGCTTACACAGATTTTTTTTTTTCCTAGAGGAACTGGTGGCAGAAGCTCCAGTTATAAGTGGTTTGAAAACTGTCATCAAGGGTCTCTCTCAGCTCCGGGAGGATCACTGCATCCTTTAGTATGTAGCTTTGCCATCTCATTTTCTGAATTTTTCTTCACATTTGAAGTCTGATTTCTTCATCTTTGATATCTAGGTTTAGTGTTAACAAGAGCTGTTGTGATAGAGTTGGATGGCCTAGATAATATGTTTCACTGCAAATCAGTTTATTTGGGACCTCAATGACAACTCCCCACAGCAACACTAGATCAGAATGACGGAGTACCTGGGGAAAAGTGGGTGTAGACCAAGGACTGGGGATTCAGGGCCATCTGAGACATCCCTTCTATACCAAGTGAAAGGGATGTACTGACACAGTGTCAGAAGACACCCCGAGAGTAGGAGAAGGAACTGTAAGTACCAAGTAAAACTTGAAGGAGGAGATAATGTCTGTACCTCTCCTTTGAATGTTCAGAATTTACTTCTCTTCGCATAGCACATAGATGGCTACCAATAGTTTCACTATATTAGTGGGAAAAAAAACTTCTCTTTTCTAGTCTTTGAAGACTGATCCAAAGAATGATTCTGATTGGCCAAGATTAAGTCATGTTCTTGTAACTGAGATAGGAGGGAGAACAGCAAGCAAGGGCATGGATTAGCTTGTAAAGGGAAGCTGCAGTGGCTGGAATGGGAATGGCCCCCGAGGGTTATTATGTTCCAATGCCAGGTCCCCAGTTGGTGGAAGTGTTTGGGAAGGTTTAGTAGGTGTGGCCTTGCTGGAGGAGGTGTATTGCTGGGTGTGGGCTTTGAGGTTTCAAAAGCTCATGCCAGGCTTTGTCTTATTCTCTCTCTAGCTGCAATCTGCTGATCAGATGTGAACTGTCAACTGCTCCAGTGCTGTGCCTGCTGGCCTCTAGGCTCTCCACCCTGAAACTATAAGTAAGCCCCCAATTAAATGTTTTCTTTTAAAAGTTTCCTTGGTCATGGCGTTTCTTCACAGTTATAAAACAGTTACTAAGACAGAAGTCGATACCCAGAGAGAGTATTGTTAGCCATGCCTGGTCATGCTGTTTCTTAGAGAAATATGAAGGACTTGGGTCTTTGGACTAGAAAAGCAGTTGAACACTCTAACTGGCACATAATGGGCCATCCTAGTATGAGCTTGAAGACAGTAGTGCAGAGAGAATGTGAAATATGCAGTCTCAGCTCAAGAGGTTTTGGAGGGGAATGATAGCAACTGGGGTGGAGAACATTCTTAAACTATTTTGGCAAAAGATGCAGCTGCTTTTTTGGCCAATGTCCTAAGAATCTGCATGAGGTTAAATTGAGTTTTGGATTAATGTTGTAGGCAGAAGAGATTCAAGATAGCCTATTGACCATGTCACAAACCATGTGACTAATAACCATTGGTGATCACTCTTATGCAGATCTACAACAGAAAGAAGCAAGCGGCACCACGAGAAATACAAAATGTACAGTCTGAGAAGAAAGAGCACCAGTGAAGGTAACGTTGGAGTCAAGTCCTACATCCAAGGATGTAAGAAGCTTAAAGAAAAGCCTGAGGCTAAATGGAATAAATGAAGAGGTACCTTCAGTAAGACCCCACCCAGTTGATCCTGCAGCTTATAAAAATCAAAATCTTAGGCAGCATAGGAAACCAATAACAAGATGAAGCTTATGCAAATGTCAAACTAGGAGTGGGCCAGATTCCAGTACCAGGAGACAGCAGAATATGGCATCTTTTTTTTTTTTTTGGTTTTTTTCACAACAGGGTTTCTCTGTGGTTTTGGAGCCTGTCCTGGAACTAGCTCTTGTAGACCAGGCTGGTCTCGAACTCACAGAGATCTGCCTGCCTCTGCCTCCAGAGTGCTGGGATTAAAGGTGTTCGCCACCACCGCCCAGCAGAATATGGCATCTTCAGCTATATGATTCTGGATTTAAATACAAGAGGGATACAGGAAAGGGGTTACGGAATCTTCCTTTGTGGTTAAGGAAAGCCATTGAGCCTAAGCATTTGGCAGGGGAGTCCCAGCATGAGTCCAGAGAGGGTATTCTGTGAAGTTCTGAAGGTGAAGCTTGGATTGTGTTGGAGGTGCCAAGATGGCAGAGGAGCCAGAGCTGTGGGATACCCACCAAAGAGAGCTGTAGACAGGTGCAGAGGAGTGTTGTGGCCAATAAAGCTGGAAGAAGTGGGAGATTGGAAGAACCATTTAAGACAGAATTTGTAGCTTGCTCTTCTGGTCTTGCTTTGGTTCAGTATTTCCTCACTACGTCCCTTTTCCTCCGCTGTGGAATGGTAATGTGTATTCTGTGTATTGTTGGACGTATGTGATCTGCTCTTTTATTTTGATTTTCTATGTGGTCACAATTAAGAGACCATCTTGAATTTCAGAGGAAACTTTGGACTTCAAAGTGGTCTTGAGACTGTGAAAGACTATAAGGACTTTTGAAGTTGGACTAAAAGCATTTTGCATTATGATGTGGTTATTAACCCACTGAAGTCAAGGAGTATAATGTGTTAGTTTGAATGAGAACGGCCCCCATAGAGTCGCATGTTTGAATGATTGGTGCCAGTTAGCAGAACTACTTGAAATGGACTAGGTGTAGCGTTGTTGGAAGACATGTGAGCTCTGAGGTTTCAAAAGCCCGTGTCAAGCTCAGTCTTACCTCTGACTGCAACTTGCTGATTAGATGTGAGTTCTCAGCTACTGCCCAGCGCCACACCTGCTATTTGCCTCCACACTCTCTACCATGATGGTTATGAACCAACACTACAAAATTGTAAGCAAGCCCCTAACTAAACGCTTTCTTTTAAAAGTTACCTTGGTTATTGTGTCTCTTCACAGTAATAGAACAGTAACAAAGATAGATGGACAGTGTATGGGATAGATGAATACCGACCATCTTGGACCTAGTCAGTTAGGCCTGTTTCACCAGCTTTGCACCTGTGTCTCTCTCCTTCCTTTGCTTATCTGCCTACTTAGTCTTGCCTTCTCTAACTATCTGGGAGTTGAGGTCTAGTGCTAATGTCCACAAGATTAACTTTGGTGCCGTGGGATGGGCACTAGAGGAATAATGACTTATAGTATACAATCTGGAAACATTTCTGGACTTTTTTTATGCTCCCAATTGTGCTATTGAACAAGGTACGGTGGCACAAAGAAATGCTACCTAGAACCTGATGTAGGGAGTGCCTTTAGTTGTCAGATGTAAACTTCCACACCTTTGGGTACTCTTGTGATACTCACACCAAGGTAGCGGCCTCCACTTCCCCTTTGTTTCTAGCTAACAACAACTGATAGTCGCACTAATAAATATTCTGCTGTATTTCCTCCCAGGCTGTTTTTGTACATTCATATTTTCAAAGCTATGATCACAGTATGTATTCACTTTCAGTTGTTAGTTTTTGCCTTACCAGTACAATCTGCCTTTCTTTATAAATATTACACTTAAAGCTGATATAAAGTTCCACCATTTTTGAAAATGTTTTTTTCAGTGTTTTTTTTATAATTAAGATACAGCTCTGAAGTTTCTCTTCCTTTTCTTCTCTTAGGATAGATTCTCAGAAATGGAATTTAAGTGTGAAAGAATTGTGAAGCTCCTTAAGAATCACCATACGCGCTGTTAAACTGCTTTTTTTTTTTTTTTTGGTTTTTCGAGGCAGGGTTTCTATGTGGTTTTGGAGCCTGTCCTGGAACTAGCTCTGTAGACCAGGCTGGTCTCGAACTCACAGAGATCCGCCTGCCTCTGACTCCCAAGTGCTGGGATTAAAGGCGTGCGCCACCACCTCCCGGCTGTTAAACTGCTTTTGAAAAGCATTTCTACAGTTTCATCTTACCACCATCCTAAAACAGTATGTGTCTTACCATGTCCTCTGTCATTGTACATTTTATTCTTTAATCTCTACTGCTGGCAAAAACTTGATTACATTTTCATGATTCTATTTTAACCCAATGAGCCTTGATTCTCAGTGGTGGCAGGGAGCCACTAAAAATCAAAGTCACACACATGCAGAAAATTGGCAAATGTTTTTGCAAACACATGTAAACAGTTTTATTTTTTCAATTAATCACACTTCATTTTCTGACTTCATTCCTCCCATCCTTTCTTTCATTGGCTCTTCTTTCTCCCCCTCTTTTCCCGTCTCTCCCCATTCTTCCCTCTTTTCTATTTTTGAAACAGGGTCTTCTTCTGTAATCCAGACTGCCTTGGGATGTGGTACCCTCCTGCCTCCGCCTTCTGAATGCTGGAGCAAAGGATTTCCCTCCTACTCCCGGCCAATGAAAGGTTTTGACCTCAGCACTGCTGGCATTGGAAGATTTTTGTTGGAGCTTATTGTTTTGTGCATCGTAGGAAGTTGGAAGCATCCTTAGATTCCAGTAACTCCCTTAGTTTTGACAACCAAATATAATCTTTCAATACTACCAAAAGTATTCAGGAGAAAATAGTCCCTGACTATTGTTCTAATGGAAAAAAATACAGCTCTAGTCATCCAGGGTGCATTCCAGTGATAAACTCTTATTTGGTAGCTTAGATCTGATAGTCTGTACTCAACACTTCCATCTCCTTTTGGCCAACAAAGCCCTGATTTTGCTAATATGAGCACAGGGGCTGAATTATGTGTAATGTTGCCTGGCCTTGCTGGTCATTCTAATCTTATCCACTAGCTTTTCTTTGTAACCAGAATTCTGTCCTGACCCAGAGGAGGCAACTAAACATGGGCATCTGAGAAAGATTTCCTTTACTGACTAAAAGAAACGCTTCTTCTCAAACAGATCCTTCTATGTGTCACCTTAGTTGGCTTTCTAGGAGCTCCTATGTAATACACTGCTCAGAAATGGTGAAATGCCTAAGACTGAACGACAGGCAAGACTATTGTCAGAGGGGTCATCTTTGATCAGAGGTCTGTCTCCAGGCTGTTTCAGCTTGATGAAGAAATGTTCAGCCAGAGAGATAAAACCAGAGGACTTATTCTGGCCCTGAACAAGCAAGCAAGTACATCCAGACAGGTGGAAGTATAATGAGAATAATTCCAAAAACACTTTGGACAGAAACGGGAGCTCTTGATACAGTTATTTGCTCTGTGATCACTGGGCAGAATTGCAGTTGGTTACTTTCAGTATTGTAGTGCAGAGGGACTAGAAGAGGTAGAGGCTGATGGGGCTAGTGCTGCCATATCTTAAAGAGAGTATGGGGTGCAATGTGAACAGCCAGGAAGCAGGGATTCAGGGAAGGACTTTAATCCCATGGTTGGCATGGATTAATGGGTGAATACTGATAGGAAAGAAAGGTAGATGTGTGGGCGGGCAGGTAGGCAGAGGAGTGGCTGGGAAGAATCTTCAATGAGGGAAAACATAAGTAACAGGATAGCTATGTGGTATGTTGGGGAGTGATAGGGCAGATTGATGGAAGAGCAATGGTTAATCTGTAGCAACAACTCTTGGCTTTTATTTTGATCCCAGAGGTCATTTTGTAACATGGGAAAGAATATCTGAAGGTTTCAGTAGACTGTATTCATCTTTTAAAGTGCAGCTCCCCTCCATGGACTGAGCATTATATGCCAATATTGGATAGTAGGAGGGGGCCCTAGATATCACAAGCTTACTACACAAAACGTGTGTGTGTGTGTGTGGTGTTTGACTGTCCTTCCTTCTCTTTTCTTTTTTTTAAATATTTATTTATTTATTTATTATGTATACAACATTCTGTCTGTGTGTATACCTACAGGCCAGAAGAGGGCACCAGACCCCATTACAGATAGTTGTGAGCCACCATGTGGTTGCTGGGAATTGAACTCAGGACCTTTGGAAGAGTAGGCAATGCTCTTAACCTCTGAGCCATCTCTCCAGCTCCCCCCTTCTCTTTTCTTTATCTCTTTCTATCTCTCTTTCTTTCTGACACAAGGTTCGTGATGTAGCCCTAGTTGTCCGAGAACTTGCTAAAAAGCTGCTGCCTTTATACTCATGGTGATCCTCCTGTCTCTGACCTCCGAAGTGCTGGGATTAAAAGCATGCATTACAATACCTTGCTTTATTTTAAAAAAAACAGTAATCCCCTACTGTAAGTCAGATATATAAATGAGAATTGTAGATGAATCCTGAGCCCCAAATGAGATATGATGACACTTAAAATCTAGTGACTTATACACAGTAAGATTTGGCCTACACTGTATGCAAGAGAGGTGCATTTGCTAAAATTACAATGACAAAAGCAATCGGAATACAGTGTGACCAATACCCAAGCACCCGGAAATTTTGTTTGTTTGTTTAATTTCAGGGTGATGGTTTGAGAAAGGGTCTCACTATGCAGTTGCAGTTTAGTGACCAGCTCGTTTTCCCCATGTTCTGTCTTGATTCTGCAAACGCTGTCTCTTGGCAGTTACTTTCTGGATTCCACTTTACCAGGGACCACAGATATAGAAACTTAGGGTGGCAGATCTTTCTGTAGGCATGGTGGGATGTGGCTCTGTAAAGCATCAGAGCTCAACAAGCAGTGACACTTGGTATCAGTCTTCCTAAAGATCATTTTACAGTCTCCAGTTTTCATCTGTGGTACAGCCAGTGACTATGTCGTTTAGCTACTATTCTATCAGCCAAGGTGGTTACAACTCCAGCACTTGTCAGATGGGGAATCTAAGGAATCTGGTGGGTAGTTTCAGGGTCTCCAGATAGATCACGGCAAATGCTTATGGTGTTCCATCATGACTACACAGCCGGGATCCTTCTCTTGGATCTCCTTGGGTTCCCTAAACATCTCAGTATTTTACGAAATGCTTGCTTCCTTAAGAATTCATACACAAATTATATTCCAAGCCTAGAAACACCTCAAGGAATACTTGAAGAGCAATTCATAACTGTCTTAATCAGTTTTGCAGGCAACGAACCAAAGTTCTAGGGAAGTGAAAATTTCAGAGTTCAACCCAAATCCAGGCCTCCTAGCATCCAAGGTATCCTGAATGTCACTATTCTCTGTTTTTCCAAGTAAACCAACAACAAGGCATATCTTCAGGACACAGGCTATGCTTGGGACGTTGATTGCTGTTGCTAGTTAGGCATGAAATGTTCTTTTAATTGTGAGAGCACATGGAGCCTGAAGGGGTTCTGGGAAAAGGGGCTCTAGTCCTTAGGTCCTTCTCAGAAGCTCTGACTGATAAGGAGGAGTCACCATACTTCTGCAAGTTTTCTAAAAGCTGGGTGATCTTCCTGAAAGAACTGCCCTTACTCCAGAGGACTCTGGGATTAGTATTGAGCCCCTGATGTAGAAAACTGGGACTTATTCAAAGTCAATGCCAAGAGTATTTCAGCCCTGTATACAAAAAGACCTCACCCAAAGGCATTTGTTACCATTCGTTGACTCATAGAGACTGTACTCACCACCCAGAGGGATATCTGGCAATATTTCTAGACAGTTTGGGTTTTCCTACCTGGGAAAGGGCTTTGGGTTTTACTGTCAAGGTCAATTCTGCTGAACTTACCCTCATACACTAGATAGCACCTACTCCGAAGAATCAGTTGGCTCAAAATGTCAATAGTACTCAGGCTAAGTAAGACTGCCTACCTTAAGGGAAGAGTGATGCTTAGCCTCCATGCAGAGCCCCAGGTCAGCAGCAAGGGAGATCAGGATGGGGATGTCTTTTGCTGTCAGTCTGGGCTTTCAGAAACTTGAGAAAGTAAGTGCACTTAGGGCTCCTACTAGGGAGCAACAAGCCCAAGGGTACAGATACCTTCCTTCTCCAGGAGAAACAAGAGCAACAGAGGGCAGGAGACCCTCTTTCTAGGGAAGGACTCCCCCAACTGCAGCAATGAGGAAATGAGAAGCAGCCAGCTTGGAGGTTTAAGGAGTCTCATTTCTTTTTCTCTTGAAGTAGCCCTGAGGCAAAAGAGAAAGCTGGGCACCATGCACAATAAACAGACAAAGGCAAGGAACCCTGGGTAAGTTCAGGAAGTCATCTACCTAGTGGTAAGGCAGGAGCTAGTGCCAAGTCTTTTCATGTTGTGATGGGCAGAACTGTGTTTTCCTCATAGCCCACATTCATTCACTTCTAACCTCCAGTATAATGCCTTTGGAACAAGGCTGTAGGGAGGTACGTGTGTGCTTGTGCACATGCGAGTGTGTATGTGTGTGTGTGTACGTGTGTGTGTGTCAAAGGACAACGTGTGGGATTCACTTCTCTCCTTCCACTATGAAAGGTAGGTCATCAGATTTGGTGGCAAGCAGCAAGTGCCTTTTACCTGCTGAACGGTCCTTGTGGTCTTTGTTGGGAGGTTTCTCATAAGGAGGTAACTAAGGATAAATGAAGCCACAAGGATGGGAGTGGTGTAGGAAGAGGAAAATACCTTCCTTCTCTCCCTGTGAGTACACAGCAAAGACCATGTGAAGAAACCAGAAGTGAGGAAGAGTGCTCCCCAGAAAATACCCTGCCCGGCCTCTATCTTGGACTTCCAGCTTTCAGAATAATGAGAAATAAAATCTTTCTGTTTTAGCTATCCATGAAGTGGGATTCTCTTACTGTAGGCTGTATAGATGGATAAAGATGTCAATAGATGGCTCTGCACCAGGCGCTTCCAATTCTCTCATTGCCTTATTGACAGTAAAGCCGCCAATGACCAACTCTGACTTTATGACTTTTTCACAGGCTTAAATCCACTTTATGTCTTTGTCCTACCTGCAACTAACCAGTCAGCATTGTCTCTTTTTGAAGGCTCTCCTCCCTTCATTCCTAGGCTTATGAAGTACCACCTTCACTCCGAGTCTCAGCTTCCTTCTTGGGGCTTTGCCATGGGCCAGCAATCCTCAAATTTCAGGGTTTTTTTTGAATTTATATATACATTCTCATCTCTCTCTGAACACTTTTCCTGGGAAAGTTGCCACAAGACCTATTTCCATCAGGACCTTAGGGTCCTCCTCACTAAGGAATTCCCAGAATAAATCTGTACTAAATATCTGCCGAGTAAAGGAATGAATGGACAAATAAACACACTCTCCCTTGTGAGGCGATAACTTTAAAAACTAGATTTCTAGTCTAGGCACCTCTTCTGAGTTCTAGACTTAATACATCACTGACAACCTGTGACAGTGTCATGCAACAATCATCTCCCCAAATTCAGTGATTTAGATACCAAGAAGCCTTTATGGTTGTGTAGGATTGCAGTGGTTGGACAATGGTCTGCTCTTAGTGCTAGGATTCGGGTTGTCTGGACTCTAGCTATGAACTGAAGCTGAGTGCAGCTCTGCTCCTTTAAGACCAGGTGGTAGCACAGTGGCCACTCTCTTTCCTCCTGGCAGTGGTTAAGCCTCACAAACTCACTTAAGGTCTTCGTCTACATCCACACTCTCTAATGTTCCAGAGAACAAATTAAATCTCAGAACGAAGCCTGTCTTCAATGGGCTGAGGAAGGACCTCTGGGTTGGTGATGGGAGTAAGAGGAAGTAAATACTTGATCACAGACACTAGCACAGCTGTCTAGTCTGCCAAGTTCCTACCTGCTTTAATAGTCTACAAGTTCCTTAACTAACTGTGCTTTTCCTAAGCGTGGAGTTGGGTCATCACGTCCTCATTCCAAGTTTGGAGTCTGTCTACTACTATCAATTCCTTTGACTCTTGCCCATTCCATTTCACGGAAGCCCCCACTACTCCAGTCTACACAGCTGGACACCTCTCCCCCTACAGACACTGGCCTGACTCATTTGTGTGTTTTCTACACTTTTGAGACTCTATATTGATGGCACTTCTAAATCCATTTCCCACCTCTCATTTTATTGGGTAAGTTTTCCTCCTGACTGTTGGCCTCAGCTGACAAGATCTCCTCCTTCTCTGCTTCAGCGTGTCTAAGTGGCAATGAGGAAACTGGACAGTGGGTAGTCCTTTTAAACCCTGACGCGATACCTTGGAAATAATCTCTCATCATCAGTCTAGTGACAGTATTGCCGGATTTGGCACTGAGACAGACATTAGGACCTTCCAAAGGAGAGAGAGGTCATTTATTAGTTTTGCTTTTTCTATGTCCTGGTTTAGATTACATTTAACACACACACACACACACACACACACACACACACACACACACACACACACAGAGAGAGAGAGAGAGAGAGAGAGAGAGAGAGAGAGAGAGAGAGAGAGGAGACAGCTTGATTCTAATTTTCCCTCTTCTATTTATTTAGGTTGTTATCAGATAATTTGATAGTCTTCCACAGGACAAATGGGCCTTGCTCCATGTGGTTGAAGATAGGAATAGCAAGTCTGGCAAACAAAGAGGAAGAGCTTTCCAAGATGAATGTTGGCAGTATTGCTAGCACTTGCCTGCTGTATTGCTTTCTCCCTTAAAAGAAAGCTGACCTAATTTTCCCAGCCCAGAGCCCTAATGGACTCTTTCAGAGGCCATCCTTCTCCAACATAAAGAGATGCATTGTATTTAATGATAAGCCTTTTAATGGAATTTGCTATTTCTGGGTCTCTGGGAACATGCCATTAATGAGCTTGCAAGCACAAGGAATAGCAGATGCTTGAGGAGCATGCTTTTCAAGGACAGGCTGCCCTCGCAGGAAAATGAACAAAACCAGAAACAGGTTCTCCTTCATTCCCTTGCCTTTAACCAAACTCGGATCTAGATAAACTTGGGTTTCAAATTCTGAATGCACCATGCCCTCATCTCCTTACTCCCTAGCACCTGTCTATGTGCCATTATCTACAAATGTTTCTGCCATAAATCAACCACAACTTAACCTGCAAAATGGAAAACTAGACCAAGAGACCCAGAGACTAAGAAGCTGACATCCTTCAAGCTTGTTTGGATGTACAAGCTTGCCGAGAACAAGTGGAGAAAGATGGGGTGACCAGTTTGAGTTAAATCTTCTAACTTCTAGGAGCTGCTTAGCTCTGGTCTCAAATCTGCCTACTGTAAAATAAAAGCCTGCTGTTAATCAGAGTTCCCTCTTCACAGAGCAGCATATTTATTATCACCTATTACTCCACAAGGCTCTTCCGAATTGCACCTCTAAAAGGGAACAGTGCATGGAAACACGGAAGCGTATGTACTGCCTGTGGTTGAGGAGCTCTGCCATCGGTGCATCGCTTAGTGCTCACAGTGAGCTGGTACCCAGGCGTGAGTTAGCATCCTATTCAGACTGGAATTTTGCGTCCACGTCCATTCTTTAATCTGTATCTTAATGGTATGATGTGGGAGTGTCTTTATCTATCTGTTGCTTTCATTGGTTAATTAATAAAGAAAACTGCTTGGCCTGATAGGGCAGAATTTAGATAGGTGGAGTAGACAGAACAGAATGCTGGGAGGAAGAAGAAGTGAGGCAATCGCCATCCCTCTCCTCTCTGAGTCAGATGCGATGAAGCTCCAGCCCAAGATGGACGTACACTAGAATCTTCCTGGTAAGCCATGGCCTCGTGGTGCTACACAGATTATTAGATATGGGTTAAAGCAAGATATGAGAGTTAACCAGTAAGAGACTAGAGCTAATGAGCCAAGCAGTGTTGAAATGAATACAATTTGTGTGTTGTTATTTCGGGTGTCAAGCTAGCTGTGTGGCAGCCGGGCAGGATGAAAAGCAGGCCTGCTTGCCTCATCACTACACTGGTACTTCCCTGGGCCCTGGTATCCATGGTAGGGCTGAACGTGTATTAAAATCTTCCTTGTCTTGCAGTTCAAAGCCATCAGTTCACATGGACGAGTGAGTTCTCAGAAGCATGTTAGGAGCTACTGGTAATTTAAAGAGGAAGAAGCTCAAAACCAAACCACGACAAACAAACACCCATGAAAACAACAACAAAACTTGATCATCTCAAAGAACGATCAATCTGTAGTCTGTACTGTCACTTAAGAGTGCACTTAAAATGTGAGCTCCCCAACCATGGCTGGTGACTCCCAGAGAACTTCAGTAGTACTCTGGGAAGGAAGACGGCTTTGGTAATGGTAGAGAAATGGAGAAGACTGACTGTTCTCTGTGGTTGACATATCAAATTATCCCACACTTGCAAGTTTAAAATAATAATCTTATTCTCTCCGAATTCTAGGAAACAGAAGTTAAAAGTCCATATGACTGCAGGATTTGCTCCCTTCTGAGCCTTACAGGGAATTTATTTTTTGCCTCTTCCACTTTCTGGTCACTCCAGGCAGTCTTTGATCTTGGTGCATCACCGCAATCTCACCTCAGTCTTCATGTGTCCTCCCTGTCCTCTGTACCTTCTCCCATTCTATCAAATCATCTGCTGTCTTCCTCTTATAAGGATGCACGTTATGGACTTTAGGGCCCAATCAGGCAACGTAAGTCCACACCATCTCCTTGCCTCGTTATATCTGCAAATACTCTTTTCCTCCAGTATTCTTCCAAGCATTCATAGTAGGGATTTGACGTGGACACTGTGTGCGTGCGTGTGCATGTGTGTGTGTGCATGTGTGTGTACTTGTTTGTGAGCATGTGTGTGTGCATGCATGTGTGTGCGTGCATGCATGACTTTTTAGTCTTTTGCAGCTAGTATCAAGAGAAAGCAATATCCATGAACAACACATCAAGAAGGGACACTGAATGATCCTACAAACATTTCAACTAAACAAGAGTCTCAGGGTCAAGAAGCAAGGCTACACAGTGCTCATTTGGAATTCAGCGGCATAGGAATATAGTTTTAGGAAAAATATTTTTTTAAAAAAAAAAACATTGTTACACTTCAGAAGTCTGGAAAAACACTGTTCTCAATGATGATACCAAAGATGCAAAAGTGGGTCTTTCTGCTCCCTGCTTTGAAGGTTCTACAGTTAAGAAAAAAGCTTTCTAGGGAGACCAAGGTCAATGACTTGCCTCTCAGGTAATTGCTAGTATGTGTGCTTTTAGTGGGCCTCTGAAATATGAGAAAAGCATTGGTTTCTCTGATATTTTAATTTACCTAGGAGCATTTTCCAGGTATATTCTCTTTCCCTGGAGCTCAAATAGGCTCCGGTGATCCAACAGCCTGGGCTGTGATTCTGTCAAAGTAGTTCAAAAGTAAAGATGTAAGCTGGGCATGGAGGTGTTGAACACCTTTAATCCCAGCACTCAGACGCCAGAGGCAGGCAAATCTCTGTAAGATGGAGGCCAATCTGGTATAGTGATTTCTAGGACAATGAGGGATACATAGAGAGACCCTGCCTCAAAATTCAAAACAAATCAACAACAACAAAATGATGCTACTGTCTCTGTAACTATAGAGATTTCTCTCACAGATATGTTCTTGTGTTTGGATTATGAGAGAAGAGAGTTACAATAAATATCTTTTTAAAAATGTGAGGTTTATAAAGAACAACTCAGGTTCCCAGGACATGTTTTCCTTTGGATTGTTTGAAACATCATTAAACGTTTCTCTTTCTGGGCTGTTTCCTTCCAATCTCCCCATCTTCACACTCACCAATTTGTAACTAAGGTAAGCTCTGCTAAAGGAGTCATCTCCAGGAAAGGCTCCGGCAAGTGTGCAGAGGCAGAGAGTCAAAAGAGAGACCTTCATATTATTGACTATAGTGAGGAGAAACTGGAATCAACCAAAATGCTGGCAGGGACAAGGAAACTTTGTGATCATTCGGATTACTCGGGCTATCCCAGTTCTCCCTTAGTAAACAGTTACCATGGTAATTTATTTCTGTACACAAGCAATAGATGATCTTTCATAAGTCCCCATTCAATCCCCATCTACAAAAATGTTTACTTTTCATCATTTTTTGGGGGTCTAGAGTTGCCTGTTTATCCCATCTTCGTTTATTATTGCAATTATGCAATTTAATGCCAGATTGCATCAATTATATATTTATGTGAAAAGGAAGTTCTTGTTGAAGGCTTCTGACAGACCAAAAACAAAGAGAGGCTTATAACAATACACCACTCACACACACACCAAACAAAGCAATACAGCATCAACATAGGTGTTATGAAGAAGTATGAAAAGACTAGCAAGTAGGTGCAGATGGTTTAGAAGCATTAAGAACTCAGACTCATCTATGTGACATATTCTCAGTCTTTATATGAAAGACACTAAAACTAGAAAAACAATACAAATGTTTTATGGAATGTGTCTTGGTTTTTAAGTTGCTATGAAAAATACCCTGACAAAAGCAACTTCAAGTAGAAAAGGTCTATTTGGGAATTCATTTCCAGAGGGCTCCAGGTAAGCATGCTGTGGGAAACACGGTGCCAGGCAGTAAAGGCCTGGAGGAGGAAGCAGGAAGTTGTCTAGTCACGCTTCAACCACACTCAGGAATTAGAGAATCAACTGAAAGTAGGGCCTAGTTATAAAACCTTAAGACCTTCCACTATGACTCTCTTACTCCAACAAGGCTTCACTTCCGAAAGGATCCGTAACTTTCCCAAACAATACCTCACGTTGGGGAGCCAGTGCTCAGACACATAGGCCGCTTCTGGGCAACATTTCACATTCAGACACACAGTGGGTGTGATGTTATTGTCAGAGAACTGAAGGCTGTTGTGATATAGAAGATAACACTTAGGGGCGGGAAAGAGCCACCTCAAGTGATTACGGTAATAATTTATTATAGGTGAACAAATTTCATTCTAAATGAAACTTGAATTTCACTTCAAAACAAACCATCCTTGGGTTTTAAATTTTATAGCTACAATCTTTGGTTTTCATTAAAATATTGTTCTTGCCACATTCTGCAGAGCGAGAGTGATCAAAGAGAATGCCACAGCAGGAGTTGAAGCCAGAAGCGAAAGCCTGGATGAGGGCGTGGAGGCAGACATGAAGAGTAGAAGTAGACCATTTTCTTTCTGGGATAAAGTCATATGGAATTCATTCAGAACAACAGTTTCAAAGGAGATGTTTCTGTTTTAAATAGTTTTATGAAGATATAATTTTTATACCAGGCACTTTTCCTTATACAGAGAAATGACATTCAGTATACTGAGCCACAACTGTCACCATCTGACTTCAGAACATGCTTTACCCCCAAACAAGATCCTTAGACTGAGTAGGGTAGCACAGGAGGCAGAGGCAGGGGGATCTCTGAGTTTGAGACCAGCCAGGTCTACACAGTGGGTTATAGGCCAGCCAGGGATACACAGTGAGACTCTTAAAAGAAAGACAGGAAGGAAGGAAGGAAGAAAGGAAGGAAGGAAGGGAGGGAAGGAGGGAGGGAGGGAGGGAGGGAGGGAGGGAGGAGGGAAGGAAGAAAAAAAGCCCTTAGCCACTCTTCATACCATATTTGAACTGTGTTTCTTAGCATTTATAACTGCCAATTTTTGTACATACATTTTTGTATATATTTTGTGTATTTCATCCACCTACTCCTTGGTTGACAGACATTTAGTTTGTTTCTATTTTTTTAGGCATATATAAGTAATGTTTCTATGAACTTCACATAAAAAGTTTTATGGAGACAGGTGTTTTCATTTCTCTTGGTACTCAGCAATGTAGTTATTGGGTCCTACAACATTCTGTTTAACTGTTTAGGGAACTGTTGAGGCCATTTTTCAAAGTGGCCACGTTATTTTGAATGTCTTCCAGCAAAACGGGAGGGTTTCCAATCACTCTGGTTGCTGCTGTGTGGAGAAAAGACTGGGGGAAAGCTGTGGAGTGGAGATGGGGAAGGAGAGAGAGGACGCGAGTTGAAACATTTTAGTAGGGTCAAGGACACTCAGCTTAGGGAGCACTTTATACCGTTTTATAATGTGATCCAGAGGAGAGTGGGGGATAAATGCGTTTACATTACATCATGGGTTAGACCATTAAATTACAAGATTCCAACAGAGTGGGCTTGTTAAAACAGATCTGTAGTTTTCAAAGTACAACTGCTTAAATATCGGTCCCCTAACAAGCGTCTACAAGCACAAGAATATTTTCAGGGAAGTAGGCGGAATCAAGTCGGAGGCTGTAATGAAACTTGTAACTCCTTTAAACCAAGAATGCACAGGGGCTCAAGTGGCAGCCTGTGACAGAGGATGCAAGGCATCATTCCTATTGCCTCACGATACTTCCTGGCTTCCAAGGCTAGAGAAGGGCTTGCTTTTCTCCAGGTTACCAGGGTAACAGTTCATTCCTCAGTTTACTGTGCTGTATTCACCCTCTACAGTGCATCAGATTCAGGATAGGAAGTCAAACATCTCCTGGAACTGGACAGTTCTATCTCATGTAAGGAAGCCTCATGACATATCAGCAGGGCAGAATCCAGTTTAGGGTCACCATTGCATTTAGTGGTAAAGTTTATAACTAGCAGTGTGTGCGCGTGCACGTGTGTGCGCGCGCGTGTGTGTATGAATAGGGATTTATCTAGGGCCTTTGTGTATGCTAGGCAAGCATACTACCATTGACTTGTACTCCCAGGCTTTATAAATTCTAATTTGGGACAAGGCTAACTAAATTGCCTAGGCAAATCATTATGTAGCTGGGGCTAGCTTGAACTTGCAATGCTTTTACCTCCCTCACCTTGGCCTCTCAAGCAGCTGGAATTAAATATATGTGCAGCAAATGGCTGCGTGGTTTCATGTGCATTTTGGACTTTGGATTATTTGATTATTTAATTATTGGACTACCAGCACTATGCTACTATACATTAAATTAGGGATTTTTTATTTTAGGGTATATACAAATATACATATAAATATATGTATATATACATATATATGTGTATATATATACATATATATCAGTGTAATGAAAGAAATCCTAACCAGCTACATGGGAAGAACATTTTTAAATGCATGTGGATGTTTTGCCTGTATGTAAGTATGTGTACTGTGTGTGAGGAGTCCTCTCAGAGGCCGGATGAGAGTGTAAGGTCCCCTGGGACTGCAGTTACAGATGGCTGTGAACTGCCATGTGGGTCTGGAAATCAAGCCAGGATCCTCTGAAGAGCAGTCATGCTCTTAACTGCTGAGCCGCCTCTCCAGCCTCACACATGGAGGACATTTCAATAGAATTTAACAAACTTAGTAAGGTTTTGTGCCAGTTACTATATCAACAGCAAGAGAAACAGATGGATAACAAAAACGAATTATCATATAATAAACACATTTAAAAAGGAAAAGGGTTTCAAAGGCTTTTTTTTTTAAAGGAAGGGGAACTTAAAAAAAATAAATGTGATCCAGTTTTTAACAACAAAGCCAATTCGGGAAAGGAAACAAGAGGAAAACAGAGGGAGGAATGTGTATTCACAGAAGCCACAACATGAGATGCACCTGGATGCCCAGTGGAGGATGAACATGTGTTATCCATACACAACAGTGTGCTATCCACTTATAAAACAGAACAAAGTCCTGTCATTTGCTGCACCAAGAAGGGAACTGGAAGGCATTACTGTAACTGAAGTGAGCTGGGCCCAGAAAGACAAATGCTGCATCTTCTTACTTACATATAGCAGCTAAAATGATTGATTCCATGAAGGTGAAAATAGAATAGTGGTTACCAGTGGCTAAGGAAAGCAAAGAGGAAGGAGACGGCTGGTGCTGAATATAAAGGTACAGTTGGGGTAAGTGGGATGCCTTCTCATGTTCCAGAGAACCACAGTGGACAACAAATAGTTACGTCTTTCAGATTAGCTAGAGAGGTGTTTGAATAGTCTCAGCACAAAGAAAGAGGGTAATGGAGACCCCGGCTATTCTGAGAAGACCGTTACCTATTTGAACCATCACAATGTACCTCACAAATACATACAGGTTTTTATGCATCAATTAAAAATTAAAAATAAACATTAAGTGTGAAAGATATGTACAAAGCGAAGCCTGGGACTGTACTTGACTGTCATTTCAGAATTTGGAATAGGGGTATGGATTAAAAACTTTTGCTGAAAAAATGAATTGAAAAGTGTAGAATTGTACAGAGACTTTGGGAAACTTCCTAGTTTCTTAGAAAGCTAAACAGAAATTTAGCGTAGACACAACCAATTTTTCTTTTAAGTTTGTATCCAAAGGCACATATGACTTGCATATGTATATATAATGTTCATTGCAGTATTGTTTATGATAGCCACAAACATAGATTCCAAAATTATCAATTGGCAAAAGGATAAATAAAACATGAGATAACTATACAAGAGATGCATGCATGAACAATAAAAGGTATGAATAGATAATGAGATAACATGACAGTCCTCAAAGGAAAAGTTGGAAATAAAGGATTAAATATTGTATGATTTCATTTATATGAAATGCCTAGAAAAGACGAACCTGGAGATTTGGGTTGGAGAGATGGCTCAGTGGCTAAGAGCGTTTGTTGAACAACCGTAAGAAACAGAGTTCAAATTCAAGCACCCGTACAACAAGCTATAACACCAACTCTGAAATGGATAGAGATAAAAGGATAACTGAACTTTGCTGGGTGCTAGCCTACGTATAAAAACTAGGGGGACTTGACTGGGGGAGGGGGAGGGAAATGGGAGGCGGTGGCGGGGAAGAGTCAGAAATCTTTAATAAATAAATAAATAAGTAAAAACAAAAACAAAAACAAAAAACAAAACTATAGCCTCTTGGTTCAGGAAGAGACCTTGCCTCATCGGAACATATTGATAACATATTGAGGACACTTGGCATTTTCTTCTGGCTAGCAGCATGTGCACACAAAACATGTGTGTATATACTTAATCAGACACATACACACACATGATTATGTAAGTAAATCTTTTGCAAAGGACAGAAAAGAATGACAAGTTGCTGGGGAGGGTATGAATAGGAACTAACTTCCAAGGTGCATAAGAAATGGACCTGTTCTCTAAGTAGACTTTGTTTATGGATCATTGCCTAAAAACAGGTTGAATTTCACCGACACGTAAAGGAAGTTTTTGTTGTTGTTGGAAAATCCACTCAGGTAACTTTAATAGAAAATGTCGTAGTGAAATAACAATATTGAAATATTAAAGACAGTTCTGAGACCGAGTTGAATAAAGTCCCGAGCACTCGAAGCAGTAATAGAATATAAATCATTTCACTAATCTTACAGAACATAGGAATAGAGACTAAAGAAGAGAAAAATGATTTAAAAAACACAAATATGATGGAAGAATATCAGCAATCACCTGGATTCAATTCACCTATGAAAGGAAAACTCATGGAAATATTAAATACGCAAATGTGGGAAATATGCACTGTACAGATAGCAGAGAAAAGAAGAGCAATTTATTAGAAACAAAAATTTTTACTTTAAGCAATTAGCATGAAAAGTGGTAATGAGAGGCATGACATAGCAAGGAGCAATCGTGATTTGTAATGGAGAATATACTCTAAAAAATATTGACGATTACCAGGGATGATGTTTGCCTTCTATGTTGCTGGGTCTTCACGACTTAGCAAATAATAGGTATTCCATAATTATTACTGAATGGGATCACTACCGATTCCCACTGCAGTGATCTGTTTACGTATTTGACATACTACAGAGGAAAGGACTGTGTCTTAGTTATGGTTTCTATTCTGTGATAAAACATCATCACATAGGCAACTTGAACAAGAAAGGTTTTATTTCATCTTATAGTTTGTAGTCCATCATTCAAGGAAGTCTGGGAAAGAACTGAACAGAGGCCATGGAGGAATGTTTGCTGGTTTGCTCAGACTGCTTTCTTATCGTACCCATGACCACCTGCCCAGGGATGGCAGCTCCCACAGTCAGCCTGGCCCTCCGACTGCAATTAAAAACTGCACTACAGACTTTCCTACAGGGAAAGCTTATGGGGGGCATTTTCTCAATTAAGAGTTCTCTTCCAAAATGACTCTACTAGCCAGGAAGGGAGGCGCTGAGGTTTTATGGCATGAATATTCAGTTTATGGGGCTAGAGAGAGGGCTCAGTGGCTAACGATGCTTGCTGCTTTCCCAGGTGATCTGAGTTTGAATCCCAGAAGCTACATTAGGTGGCTCAAAGTCACCCGTAACTCCAGCTTCTTGGAAGCCCACATCTTCTGGCTTCCATGGATACCCATCCAGTGGAGTGTGTATACAGACACACATGTACACATAAGTAAAAATAATAAAAAAGATTTTAAACGATTTAATGTTTTAAATGCAGCAGACACTCCTAGTGTGACAATAAGCCATCACAATTACAACTCAAGGATGATTTCTTTCATAAAAAAGATCCTTGTTTCAGAACACAATGGCGCACTCTGTTCCTGCTCCCTCAGAACTTCTCCTTTGAACTATCTCATGTAGCAACTGTATGCCTTTTAAATTTCTCCTGCTATCTCAAATCTTGCTTCCCTTCAAAAATTACATTTTAGCATCTTAAAGACAGGGAGTGACATCTACTATAATCGCCTTTCTAGGTACTAAAGTGATTTTTTTAAACAGTAAACGTATGAGATAATATGGGTTACATAGTGGCACAAGGCAAGGCTTCCAAGAAGCGACTGTTTGGAGACAGGCGTGTGTGCAAAGAATAGGAAGAAGTTAATGGCAGGACAGGAGAAGATAGTTAGTCTTCTGTTTCAAGCCTGTGGTAGCAAGGGTGCCTGTCCATCCTTCTAAAGGACGGGTGTGGGACGTGCACGGGAGATGCTTAAGAAAGAGAGTAGAGCATGTCCTTCATTATATTCTGGACAGAACCTGGAGCAGGTCATCTACTGGTGGGCACTGTGTTAGAAGTTAGAGGTGAAAAGAAAAATCCCAAGTAAACGGCTATTTTAATCTACTCAAACTCTATAGGAAAGATGGGAAGGGACATTTTTCTTTTACAGACATACGGAATCTGGGAGGAGTTGTTCCTAATTGGAAAATTGCAAGGGATTAACAGCCTGCAATGGTAACATCTCAGACACATAGCCTGAACATATTCAACTAGGACCCCGAGATGAAGTAGGGAGTGGACTGGCTGACCTCCCAAGGTCTTTTCTATTCCCACAGTTATATCCGGAATCCCTCCTTTTTCCACTTACGCGCATACACATGCCTGCAGTCAGTTTGATAGTAAGTCCCCTGGGCTGTCTTCCAGGGTTAGTAGGACACCACACAAGGCTGATGGCACTCAACAAATGATTCAAATATTTGTTGAGTGAAGGAATAAATGAATCGTGTTTAAATAGGGCTCACATGATCTCCCCAGCTGTAGAGCAAAGAGCATGAACACACACACACACACACACACACACACACACACACACACACACCCCTCTCTCACACTCTAACCTTGAGAAAGCACAGCCCACCTGCTCAGCAAGAAGGCTGCGGGAGTTTCCTTGGCAAGGATCCTGTCTGTTGCTTCCAAATGCTGTCTCTGGAAGGTCACTTCACCCAGCTATAGGACAGCTTCCCTTGGTCTCCGAGACAAAGTTTGTTGAGGTTCAGTGAAGATCTCCCCTGGGGATGCGTCCGCATCCCCACCTCTACTCTGGGTGCCCCTGGCGCACAACTAGTCCACCCGCAGCGCCCTGCCTTACCTTGGTGAGCTGAGCGATTTTTTTGCACATTTTCACGTGCATCTCGGGATCGCAGTCCATTCTCCAGTCCGAACCAGCGCGGGCGTCGGCTTTAGAGCTCGCGCAGGTTCCTGGCGTGTGGATTTTGCTGTGGAGGGTAGATGCCATTGCTTTAAGGCGCCCTGCACTAAAAAGCTCTGGCTCGCACTCTCCCTGCTGGCCGTGTGCACGTACGTGCGAGCGCGGGCGTGAGGGCTTTCTCCAGAGAGGTGGCAGGCACTGCGGTCCTGCCAGCACAGCCGCGTGGCTCCCCTTTCCGGAGGTGCCTCCCTCTCGGGCTCACTCGCGCACCCACCTTCCTCTGCTCGTGCTCGTTCGCTGGCTAGCTGGCTCACGGGCACCCGCACCCTGCAGAGTGGCGCTGGCGCTCTGCACGTGGGGTTCACGATCTGCGGATGCTTCCGAGAGAGTGCGGGCTACACCAGCAAGAGGACAGCTTCTAAGGGGTGATGGGGAGGTCTGCCCTGGACAGGTAGTTTTCTTGGGCAACTGGATGGTATGGGGCTCCTAGCTCCGCTATGAGCGATCCAGCCCAAGGTTGATTGGCCGGGCTTAGAGGAAAAAAATGCTGGCCGTAGTCCCTAGGAGTCCTGTGAGTCAGAATGAAAATACCCTAAAATCCTGTGAATTGGTAGTAGATGGGACAGGTGAGACAGCGGATCCAATACCTGCATCCCTGATGCTGGAGGGTGAAGGTAGGAGGTGGCAGGGGGGCATGGAAACAGGGGGTGCTGATTCAAGGAGATTGGGATCCAGAGCTCAACATCGGACAGTGCTGGAGCCTGAGAACCACAGAGCAGGACTGACTGGGAGCTCCCCCCTCCCACCCCCGGCTTGGAGAGGAGCCCACTCAGTACTGAATGCTAGAGATGTCCAGCAATGTCAAGTTCAAGGCCAATAGTGACCGAAACACGAAACAAAACCCCACATAACTCTTAGTAGGGAAAAGGTTAGCAGCAACACAGAGAAGAAGTCATGCGGGAGGTAAAGAGGCTGGTAGCTGGTATAGGAAAGGAAGGCACAAGGAGCATCAGATGCGGCTGAAAAGCCAAGTCTGTCCAGTTGAAGGGAAGTGGCCCATCAAACTGTGCCGTTACCTAAGACAGGCCTGAGGCTGAATCCTGTCACCGTTTGAAGTTGCTCCCTTTAGTTTGGGAAGGAGATGGGTAGCCGGTGAGCAAAGAACCAAAACCTTTTCTGACTTTCCTTGGTTTTAAACAGTGGACTCTGGAAAACATGACAGGACCTTGGGCAGATTTTTCTGAAGTGTGAATACTGTCATCGCTTTGAGTTTGCACAGTTAATATATTTTTTTTTATTTTATAAACTGTCTGACCCTCCATACTGAAGGTGACATTACTCATTTTTATAGGTGAGGTAAATTAACAGTTGGGTGTGAAATGGAGACACCGATACTACTGCTTTGGTTTTATACCCACTTCCCCGGGCAGTCACAGCACCCACAATAGCCACCAAGAGAATCTTGGGCCTTATCCTAGGACTCTTTGAGACAAAATCTCTGGCAATCAGCTCCAGCAGTCCATGTATTAAAAACACAAGCTCCCTATTTAATTCCAAGTCATGTAGAATGGCATCTACAGGATCTTAATAACATGCCAGCTTTTACAGGAATTCAACCACTGCGCAAATGAGAAGCAAATTAGCCATGGCTTCAACACAAAATAAAAATGACTCATCATGTTGAATTATCACACCAGTGGCCCTGTGAGTCATAGTATTTGGGTGTGAGTACACACGTCACAATAGCCACATTCCTGGTGAGTCTCCTAATATGTGCTAGCACCTGAGTACTGCATGGTAATAAAATTAGTCATACATATCAATTAATTGCAATCTCATCCCTTTCATTTCTTCTTTGCGTTAATGTCGAGAAAGTAAAACAACTTTAAAATATGTGTTAGGGCTGGGTATGGTGGATAACTCCTGAAATCCAAGCTCTCTGAGCCAGAAGAATAATTTCTCAATCTTCTCTCCCAAGGGAGATATAAAAACAAAACACCTTGTCACAAAAAGACAACATTTGCTCTGAGATTGCATTAAGCATATTCATATAAGAACACGAAATATGGCATTTTGGAATAAAATGTATTGAGGCAAAAATACAATTGGGTTATATAAAATGTTAATATGATTATTAGGGACACTACAATTTGTTTTGGAAAAGGCTGCCTTTAAGTCTTTGGTAATATCATTGTTTCCTGCTTTCCTTAGACTGGCCATAGGTGTGAAGCCCTGTGCAGAGAGAAGAGAGACACACTGGCACAAACACCTTCTCTGTACAGGAAACAGTCAGTTTGCAAAGTACACTTGACTTTAGGGTACATGGGGAGGAATGGAGCTGGCATTACTGTAGTTTTATTTCTGGTCTATTTTTAGAAGTCACGTAAATGGAACTCACTAGTACTCAAAGAGAGAATAACCTGAAGCTTCCTAGTTACATTTGTAACAAATGTTCCTCACTGAATGGAAAGCAAATACTTAAATGCAGTTAAGTATTGGTAATGTAGTTGATATACAGTTGAATATTGGAATACAGGTACATCATTTAAAATAAATTTAAAATTTAATATATATTGGTGTTTTGTCTGTATGTACGTCTGTGAGCCACATGCTTTCCTGGTGCCTGCAAAGGCAAGAAGAGAGTTACATATGGTTGGGAGCTGCTCTGTGAGTGCTTGGGAATTGAACCTGGGTCCTTTGCAACAGCTAGTGCTCATCACTTGTGAGTCATTCTCCAGCCCCCAAATTGTTATTTCTTAATTTCTATTTCTAGATCTGACCACTGCCTTACTTTAATCATTTTATACTGTCACTGTAACATACATGCACATGTGTGTGAACACGTGTGCACACACACACACACACACATCCACACACCAAAACCACACACACACAGACACACTTTACCAACAACGTTTACATGAAGCTAGAAATCCTCAAATCTCAGCAAACCCTCAAATCATTAGGAAGTTGTTTATATTAGTACTATGGTTCCCCACCTCAGAAACGTTGATTCCCTAGGACGAGGCTGAGGAAATACAGACAATTACTTCTGTTACACTGCTGTTGAGCACAGCAAACACTAATTTGAATATTGCTTTGATGACACAAGCAGGCCTTGGCAGTTCACTCTATGTCTTCTTGCTTGGCAATGTTTCCCTCACCCCTTGTATTCCAGCTCCATCAACCTTCATGTTACAGTTGCTGGATCCTAGGTAGCCCTGGCCAGACTGGGCCAGGCAGAGATCCTGGAGCTCCCACGTAGGAGTCATTTGATGAAACTTTTGGAATATTACATTTTACTAATAGATTACAATTACTGTTCTGATATTTTAAATGAAATAGCAGGAACTAAAATAAATTAGAATTATTTTTTCATTTTGAAATTTGTGATTCAGAAGTCTAGTTTTTAGTTTAATTTAGTTTAATTTCAACACAGATTTTAATAACTTTTTTATCTAAATACCTATAAAATTTTGTGAGCTCAAGGGATGGATTGCAGTATAAACACTTTCAGTCAATTTGTGTGAGTTTGTAGCAATTTTGTTCAAATTCAGTAGTTATGTCTTCCTTAGCCAATCAGTTCTTAGGAGTTATTCATAAACTATAGCATCTAAGAACATTTTTTTTTGTAATAGGTAATATGTTCACAAGGTACAGTATTCAAACACAAGAAAATGAAGTCTCCGTCAAAAGTGTTTTGTTAGTCTTCAGCTCTCTCCCCCACAGACAGCCACACCTGGACGTTCAAAGCAAGATTCTAAACCACTGTGTATTAAGTATCACGTTGACTGAGGAGAAACATAGCTCTCCCATACTGCATCACCTCCCATTCATCAGCCTTATTCGATCAGAATTTCACTAGGGGCTGTGGGAATCATGAACATGAGGGCAGCAACAGTTATTCCTACTAGCTACATAACCTCTTCATTTACGATTTTTTTAAAAAAGGTTTTTTAACCTTTTATTTTTATTTTATGTGAATGGATGTTCTGCCTACATGTGTGTGTTGGATCCCCTAAGACTGGAGTAACAGACAGTTGTATGCTGCCACGTAGGTGCTGGGAATTGAACCTAGATCTTCTAGCAGAGCAAACAGTGCTTTTAACCCCTAAGCCAACCCTCCATTACTAGGGTTGCAATAAAGTCTGGGTCTGGGTTGGCATCGGGTCCTAACAATACCTACCTTTGGCCTTTGGCAGGTGTAAATGGAGATTGTGTTTTGGTTTCCTGGTTGCCAAGACTCAAATAATCACACAAAAACTATGTTAATTACAACACTGTTTGGCCAATGGCTTACGAGTATTCCTAGCTAGTTCTTAAATCTTAACCCTTTTTTTTTTTTTAAATCTGTGTATTACCATGAAGCTGTGACTTACTGCAAGGTTCTGGCATCTTTCTCCTTCGACACCTACACGGCATTTCTCTGACTCTGCCTACTCTTTCTATATGTCTCTGTTTGGATTTCCTGTCTGGCTTTACTCTGCTAAGCCATTGGCCAAAGCAGCTTCTTTTTTAAGCAATGGTAATAAAACATATTCATAGCATACAGAGGGGAATCCCACATCAGGCAGGCTAAACAGCAGCTGCCTCCTCTTATTCTGATACTCCTATAATTGAAAAGATCAAAAGCAATGGTTCTGTGTTGATGATAAATGTCAAACTTGGTGACTGTATCATTTTATTCTCCCACCAGTAAAATATGGAAGTTTATCTTGGTATGTATATTTGCAATCACTTTATAGTTTGCCCTTTATTTGTAAAAAGAGACTGCTCATTTGTTCCCTGCGGCTCAGAACTGAATAGTCACACAGAAACTATATTAATTACAACACTGCTTGGCTAATGGCTTACATATACCCTTAACTAGCTCTTATATCTTAAATTAACACATTTCTATTAATCTGTGCATCACCTCGAGGCTGTGGCCTAGTGGTAAGATTCTGGAGTCCTTCTCCTTCAGCAGCTACATGGCTAGCTGAGGCGGTGAACATACCTCCACCATGTTGGATGGGGTGGAGCCAACAGGCAGGGCCGTGGAGTTGGTCCCAGTCATGTCTGCTTGGCATTGTTATAAAAAGGCACTCCCGGTCAGAAAATGATTACATATATGTAATAAAGATGGAGTCAGACAAAAATAAACCTCTGAATGGGTCACATGTGTTTAAAAATGTAAATAGGCTTGGGAGAGAGAGGAAAAGAGTATAGACAAGAGTACAGACAGTCATAGATGAAAAGAGTAAAGATAATAAAATAAATATTAAAAAGTAATAGAGTTAAAAAATAAGCCATGTATAGAAAGAGGACTGATCTCCAAAATATATAAAGAACTCAAAAACTTAGACATCAAAATTCCAAGTAATCCAATTAAAAATGGGGTTCAGATCTAAACAGAGAATTCTCAGCAGAAAAAAATCTCAAATGGCTGAAAGACACTTAAGGAAATGTTCAACATTCTTAGCCATCAGGGAAATGCAAATAAAAATGACTCTGAGATACCATCTCTCATCAGTCAGAATGGCTAAGATAAAAAAACACCAATGATAGCTTATGCTGGAGAGGATGTGGAGTGAGGGGAACACTCCTTCACTGCTGGTGGGAATGCAGACTTGTACAACCACTCTGGAAATCAGTTTCTCAGAAAATTGGGCCGGGCGGTGGTGGCCCACGCCTTTAATCCCAGCGCTCGGGAGGCAGAGACAGGCAGATCTCTGTGAGTTCGAGGCCATCCTGGTCTACAAGAGCTAGTTCCAGGACAGGCTCCAAAGCCACAGAGAAACCCTGTCTCAAAAAACCAAAAAAAAAAAAAAAAAAAAAAAAAACGGAAAAAAAGGAAAGAAAATTGGGAATCAACCTACCTCAGAACCCAGTAGGTACTCTTATTTATTATTGGACAGATAACTCAATTTCTTTCTTTTTTTTTTTAAAGTTTAAGTTCCATTTTATTTTTCCAAGGTGTTTTCTTCTATCTTTATGAAGCCACTTTACATGGGTGATGGAGGAAGGTCATTGGTTAAATAAAAAGAAACTGCTTGGCTCTCATTGGTTAGGAGATAGGTGGGAGGAGTAAACAGAACAAAACACTGGGAGGAAGAGGAAGTGAGGTCAGACTCCGCAGCTCTCCTCTCCGGAGCAGACGCTTCAGAGAGACGCCATGCCCCAGCTCCGACCCAGGATGGACTTAGGCTAGAATCTTCCCGGTAAGACCGGTGCTCACAGATTATTAGAGATGGGTTGATTGGGATATCAGAATTAGCCAGTAAGGGCTAGAGCTAAGGGCCAAGCAGTGATTAAAAGAATACAGTGTCTGTGTAATTATTTTGGGGCATAAGCTAGCCAAGCAGGTGGCTGGGGTGTTGGGGACGCAGCCCCGCCGCCGCTCCCTATTACTACACATGGGCTTTGGTGGAGGTCGTGGGGTAGCACCAGGAGGTCTAAATCGTGGTGGGGGGTGTTCAGTCCTTCCGAGTTTCCCGAGATCCATTCCTTAATATCTTGCTATGAATAGCACAGCTCACACAGTAATGCAGCTTGACATAGAGTTTGGGGAGCACATAAGCGTCGAAGACACTCGCTTCGGATATGTCCCTGACGGCAGCCACCTCTGCGATGTTCCGAATGACGAACTTCTTGATGGCCTTGTCCTTAGGCACACAGCAGGCACAGTTAGTGCAGCGAATTGGCTGCACGTGGCCGCGGCCCTTTTTGGCACGACCATTGTTTCTCCCTTTTTTGGTCATCTTGGAGCCAAGTCCCGAAAGAGGCCAGATAACTCAATTTCTAAGAGAAGGCACTGTGCTAATACTAATGTCAAAAGCAGAACGTCATTTTATTTTACAGGCATTGGTATGAAAACAGCACAAGGCCTTCAATGCTTTAACTCTTCTCTAATACTGAAACATTATTTTCATTACAGGGAAAACCTATCTGTTGAGAGCCAGGCCAACCCAAGGCTCTCATAATACCCAATGAAAGAACAAAGAGAACATTATTTCTGTGTCCTTGCCCAGGGGCAGACTTGGCAGGGTCTGGTCTGGTGCCAGGTCTAGAGACTCTAAGGAAGTAAGGTTTCAGTTCCTGGGAACCTAACTTTTCCTCCTGTAAAGATTGGAGTTATCAGTTCCAAGGCCCCTGATGCTTGGTCTGTCTGTGGTGGACTTGATACCGTGTTCTCTTTACACAATTTTGCTTGTTAGCTTCCTGTTGAATGTATCCCATTTCCTCCCGCCCCCTCCCGCATACAGTGTACATGGTGTTGAATTTCTCAAGAAACTCGCTTGTATGAACTTGTGGAAGAACTCCTGATTCCAAACTTCCCTATTTTCTTTATTATTTCTTATTCCTGCTTCTCTTTCCCATGAACTTAGTCACTAAAGAACAACCTGTTGGTCCAGGTCACTATCATTGTCTTCCTCCAGAGTATGGCTTTTTACTTTTCTTAGGAAAAAGATGAGATTAAGACATGATTATGGATGTCTATAATTCAAGGTATATGGACAACTTAACAAAACATGCTTAATATCATTAAGAAAGATATAACTTTTGAAATTTCTTATTAATGTCACATAGTTAAGAAATCCTATTAGTTTACTTCAAGAATTATATTCATATATATGTATATATATATATATATCTATATACTTTAAATATGGTATTATTTTCTTTTATCCTACTTGTAGTGAATACATTTAATCAGAAGCCCTCATACGGGGAATGCGAGAGTGGCAAATTCATTCCATTACCCCAAAGCCCCAGCACACAAGAATAAGCAACATCTTAAGGCTTTCATTTTTTACATCTTGAATTAAAATTAAGAAACAAACATGCTTTCAAATTTGGGTTCCGATGGAATGAGACTTTTTCTTCTCTCTTCTTAAAATACACCTCTTTATCCTGAAGATAGGACATATGTGGTTCAGCAGTCTTTACTCTCCTAAAACTTGCTACATTTTACAGAATTATGATTTTATTATCATTTCAATTTTTACTTATTTTTGTACTCAATTATAGATTACATAAAAACAAAACCAAATGAAGATATATATTTTTAATAACCTGCTTTCTGATTCCATTTAGATGATCAGTTATCCAGGATCATGCATAAATTTTACTATTTTATGGTATGCAAAAGGATTTAACAGTCCTACGCATTTTCTTTATGATACCTGTTTTGGCTCAAACAAACATAGCAGACACATATACTATCTTTATTCAGCCAAAAGAAAGAAAAAAAGAAAAACAAAGATTGAAAGCTTATCTACTTAAAAAACCATACTGCTAATAAAACTTTTAATTTCAGATCTGGATAGTCTTGTAGGAAGTATCTTTAAGATGAGAGGATTTCTGAAATGGTTGCAGTGGATGCAAACATAAACTTCTGTTCCGGGAAATTAATACAGGGAAAATATTTTAACCATTTTGCAATTACTACTGGAAATATGAGTTCTGGTGAAAGTTGGTTCTCTCCATAATCTGAATTTGTTTATTTGTTCTTGAAAAAGATCTTGATAGCAAGATTTAAAAAAAAATATCCCTTACGGAAGCCTGTTTAAATCTTGGGTATAGTATTACAGGCCAAATTAGCCTGGTGTAGTCTGGTGGAGGCCTAAAATTCACAGTGTTCATGAAGTATTTGGAAGTACCTTTATTAGGCTTGGAGTAGGGTAGGCTAGGGTTGAATACACATTTCCCGCCTTCCCACTCCCAAACATAAGACACAAGAACTCTTAAAAGGTGTCGGGTGAAGATATCAATTCTTTGTATAATTATTTCAGCTAATTCAATCTCCCCACTAAGAATATTTTCTGAGAGGGCATGCTCAAACACTACCTTTCCTTTAGCTGGATGACAATATCTTGAGTCGTTGAGTAGCAGGTAGCATTTTAGCTTGTCAGGGACATCGTTAGGTTGAAAAAGCATCAGTTTTCCAAAGGATCTCTGATTTACTCTGTAGTCTTTAAACATTCTTTTGGCTTTATTTACATGTTGAGTGTTCTGCGTGCATGTATGTATGTGTACCACATGCATGACTGGTACACAAGTAAGTCAGAAGAGTTTTGGTTCCTCTGGAACTGGAGTTACCATTTTAAGCCACCATGTGGCCGCTGGACTTGAACCTGAGCCTCTGTGATAACAAGTGCTCTCAGCCTCTGAGTGACGTCTGCTGCCCCTGTATCCTTTCCTAAATAAGCAACACCAGTGTCAAAGCAAATGCTTACTATTATCATGAAGCAGTTAGAATTTTGCTAACTGCCTTCTGGAGATCAGTGTTGGAAAGTGTCAAAAACTCAGCACAGGCTGTTTCTTTTACTCCCTTTGTCACAGAAACAAGAAATGCAAGAGTCAGGGAAATGATTTACACATCCACGTTTGGAAATGGCTCTACTCAGTGCTCGGCTTGGCTGTTTGGTGGCAAACTGCAGTGCTCCGTTTAGAGTAGCATGATGTCTCGTGCACTGACTGTGACTTTTAAGGGGCTTTTGAAAAGCTGAGCCCTCACAAGAGGCCGGAGAGGGCCACTCAGGAATTGGTTCCAGTTTGGGGACACAAAGGGAAACAATGGGAGAGTCTTAGACCTGTCCCTTGAAGTTTGTGGACTGATTTTGTTCTAAGAGTTCAGCATAATACAATTAGGATTTGGGATCTAAACATTTCCAAGTTTTAGAATATTTTAAAAGATCATTAACCTGGTGGGAGAGATTCTCAAGAAGTTTTAGGTTGGGCATCTTGGGGTCTTCTTCAGAGAGATCGGTAGACCATTCTTTCTTCTTCACCTTTTGATTCTGTTAAATGATCAGGAGATGAAATTCGGGGGCCCTTCAGAACAGTGGTTCTCAACCTGTGGGTAGCAACCCCTTTAAACCCTATCTCTCAAAATATTTACCCTATGATTCATAACAGTAGGAAAATTACAGTTATGAAGTAGAAATGAAAATAATTTTATGGCTGGAGGGGTGGTCACCAAACACGAGGAATTGTATTAAAGGTCACAGCGTTAGGAAGGTGAAGAACCACTGATCTGGAACAAAATAGCATGTAAGCAGAAAAGTGACAATTTAAGGCAGAACGCAGACCTTTACCCCTGGTCAACAGAAATAAAAACCTCTTCATGGATTTTAACTTGTCTCTCAGCCCATTACACATATAAGGCATGCCTCAGGCCCACACTGTGCAGTCCGGGAAGATTATACTGCACACTATCCACTCACAGGGAAGTATGTTAGTCCTCAGGACCAGTTCAATGTGCAAAAGTGCTAGTCCCTTACCAGTGAACTTTCTCCCCACCTGACCAAGCAGAGCCAAGTTCTCATCTAGGCAAGCTGATTCTCAGCAGTCTCAGCTGGGAGTGATACTATGGAGAAACTTTGGGTACTTGGTTTTGTTGGCAGGGACAATGTATCCAGCTGGTAATTAAGGACCATTAGTTGCCAGTGGAGTGACTTTGCAGTAGCTATGATCTGGTAAAAAACTGTCAATAATATCTGTTG
The DNA here is from genome assembly GCF_037038515.1 of Microtus pennsylvanicus. NCBI lineage: Eukaryota > Metazoa > Chordata > Mammalia > Rodentia > Cricetidae > Microtus > Microtus pennsylvanicus. The sequence continues at coordinate 52,297,601 of NC_134590.1, read as the reverse complement.
TTCAAAGATCTGATGTTTCCTATAGGTAATTCAATGGCTTCTGAACTGGTGTCTCAGTAACTGGACTATTTTGAAAGGTAGCCTCAACCTGTGAACAAGACTAGAGACATGATATTAAGGACGGAATGTCCTAAGTAGCATTACCATCTAATTTCAGGGCTTTTAAGAAATGGATGCAGTTCAAGGCTTAGTTTTCTTATCTCTATCTTCTTTTTTGAGGCAGAATCTCCATTTCTCTAGAACTCACTATGTAGATCAGACTCCCTTCTAACTCAGAGATATATCTGCCTCTGCCTCTGAAGTGCTGGAATCAAAGAGTCCCATTTCTGTTTTACAGACTAAGGGCAGTTTTGCTGTTGTGGATAGCTTACAGTCACAAAACTGGCTAAGAGTTTGAGTCATTTCATTCTTTTATTAATATATAACTGAACTGGTTTGTTTTCACCCCCAAAATTATTTTGTGGAAGAGCATATCTCTTATGCCGCACTCTAAAGAATTTAGCATTTTACCTCAGATGTGTTTGTTGGGATGTTTTACAGGGCCTGTCCTGGTAGTGGAGTTGTTAAGTGTCAAGATTCTTGTAGTGACCTCCGAAGTAGCAGTCATATAATCAATTCTGTATAGACTGTTAGGTTGTGAGGAAGCATAATGTTCATTAGCTCCTTCTATAAGGGAGACACATTAAATATAAATCTAGAGGCAAATCAAATAAAGGTAAGCTTACTTTATTTATAAACCTCTAAATGCTACTTAACTCAGGTGACACAGTTTTATTATCAAGTAAGAGTTATCTAAGAAAGAACAGTAACTTCTTTGCATTAGTAAGGATGACCAAACCTTGATGCGTGACACTCTGACATACTACTGGAAATCTTAGTCAACGTTTTAAATAAATGATAATTTCACACTGAGAAATCAAAACCCTAAACATGTAATGGACAGAGGAACCAACGAGTAACATGTATCTAAAAAGACATGCTCTCAGGCAAAATAAACGAGTACCTGGTATCTGAAGACACCAATTTTCTGTGACCGGAAGAATAAAGGGAACACTTGCCACCAGAGCAAAACAAGGCAAAATTCTATACTTCACCTTTAAGCAACAGACACAAACAAGCTCTCAAATCTAGTTACAGTATCCACTTCATTCTGAAAAGAATACTTTGTTATTTACCTTAAGTCTGCCTTTTAGTGAGATAGGAGGGGCTGCCTTTAAATTGTTAAATAAACAAATTATAATATTGTTTTCATCTCAAATAGACTGCATCTGTAAGATTTCTCAAAGTACTCTTCAAAAGGCTAACTCAATCCCCCCTTTGAATACGCAACAAAAGAGGTGTATTAAAAGACATAAATTCTACACATACAAGTGATCCCTCTGCTATTTTCTCTTATAGTTTCTGTATATATTTCCATATCAAAACAAATTATCCTCATCTATTCTAAACATTTTCACACATAATTTAGTTTTCAAAAATGACTGATCTAAAATCAGAATTCAACATAACTATCACGTTACTACTTAGTTTTTGTTATCTAAAGTTTGTCAAAGACATGACATTCCTATACGTATTTGTTCTTTTCTCACAGAATAAAAGAGTCAAGACCTATGTCAGCTTTACAATAATGAGATTATATTGTTTGAATTTAATAAAGCATATTAGAAAAGTTTTCATAATGCTGAATAAGTACCAAACCCATACAGTATTCATTACTAAAACCCACGACTCCAATCAAAACAGTCATACTGACCTCTAGTGGCCAGACTCACTTTATTTCACTGATGGTGAGATAGCCAGATAAAATATTGTAAAGATGCATCGTAAGACATTTTTTATCAACAAAGCAATAAAGGCAGAAAGTATCTACAAGACAGAGATATTTAAAGGCCACAAATTGTCATAAAATACTGGTATGTTCTACGTTTTAGTTTGCCAGCTTATTTTACATTAAAAACAAATGATACACACAGACTCTCATTTTATTAGCATTTATTTAAAATTTTATTTATTTTGTGTGTGGCACATGCATGTTTAGGCCAGAGACTTAAACAGTGGGTGCTTTCACTGATTATGTCTTATTTTCTTTGAGGCAGGCTCTCAGTGAATCTGGAGCTGCTTATTTTGGCAGACTGGCTGGCCAGTGAAGTCCTGGGATCCACTGTCTCTGGCACCCACAAGTGCTGGGGTTACAGATGGGCACATCTGATTTTTATGTGGGTGCTGGGCATGCGAGTTCAGTTTCTCATGCTGTCCAGCAAGCACTTTACCCACTGACCCATCTCCCCAGCTTCTCTAGTGATCCCCAAAGTGAACAAGGTTTTTTATGTTCACCAGTCACATGAGTCTACTAAGCATCTGAAGTAGGACTAGTGCAAAATAACACCCAGAGATGCAAAGTCTTAGTAAGACAAAAAAAAAAAGCGCGTTATCTTTTTAATAATGTATACTGATTATATGGCTAGTGATTTTAAGCAGTAGCATCCAGGCATTCGTTCCCCATCTTTCCTCCAAAGAATGCACATTCTTAGCTTGTTTCTTCTCCCAGTGATTAACCTGGGGTATCTTTCTCCAGCTGGACATGGTGTTGGTTTCATTCCAGGTACCTAACACCACCATAGTTATCACTTTAACCAGCAAATTGTGTACCTATCATTTTTCAGAAACTAGGAATGGAACAGGAGGATAATTATGGCACATTCCTAGGATAAAATCTCGGGGCACCCTGTCTGTGTCTCAACTTACTCATAAAAGGAGATATAAATAAAGGATTCAATGAAGTAAAGCGCTTAGAATGGTGTCTGTCACATGAAAGGGGTCAATAAATTTTGATAGTATTAGCATATATGAATAAAGTTCTAAAACAGAAGGGGTTTTATTTTTTTAAATATTTATTTATTATGTATACAATATTCTGTGTGTATGTCTGCAGGCCAGAAGAGGGCACCAGACCTCATTACAGATGGTTGTGAGCCACCATGTGGTTGCTGGGAATTGAACTCAGAACCTTTGGAAGAGCAGGCAATGCTCTTAACCACTGAGCCATCTCTCCAGCCCCCAGAAGGGGTTTTAAAAAGCCAGTTGCATTTATGGGTATTTATAGATGGTTAAAACGAAAACCATTGAATACATTCATTCATTCATTACTTCCAACATTTACTCATGTGGATACAGGTAAAAATCTGGGAGGTAAAAATGAAAAACTTCATTCTAACAGGTTATTTCTGATAGGGGAAGGCGTCCAAGCGGCTTCGGAATGTTCGGAGCGCATTCTTCCATCTTCGCAGAGGATGCTGAGGTGCAGGGCAAGTTCTTTGAATTATGAATTAAGTTGATATAAAACAAACCGCAAGGAAAACCAAACAAAACCCAGACACGGGATTGCGGGTGAACATGAAAGACCAAGATGATCGAGGCATGAACTCCACACACAGCTACAATGCGGGTGGCACAAGCTATACAAAGGGAAGAAAAGTCTGGCGAAGAAACATGAAGCCTCCAAGTGAGAAGTTAGCCTGGGGCAGCCCTCTTCCTGATACACTTCACCAACGGACACAGGACAGGAGGCTGCAGTTTTGCACATTCACCAGGCGAGGAGCCAAAACAAGTTTCCCATTTTTGGAGAGGTGTGTCCTAAGCCCCAGCGGAGCCATTCCTTGGGAGATAATTTTATATAATAACCAGTGCGTGCCTTCGCCAGGACCCCAAAGTCCTTTTGCACAGTCTGCGTTCTCCTCCGTCGGGAAGAGTTGTTACGCAGGCGTGTGAAGTAGACCCGGGAAGCTGGAGCATCTCCGAGCGGCTGCAGACTACCTTTACCCTGCCTTTCTCTTCCAGGACCCTCAGACAGCCCGGCCGCCGCCCGCCCACTGCGCCCGCAGGACCAGATCGACCTCAGGAAGCCCTGACTTTCCCAACCCCCGAGCGCGCCCTCCCCGACTCCCTCAAATGTCCCCTTCGCTCCGGTTCCCGTGCCAGGCAGCAGGATTGGAAACCGCGTTCTCATTGCGGCGGGTCTTCTCTACTTTCTCATCTCCCGAGCAGACTACACCGGCGCCACCAGCTCCGCGCAGAAAGTTGAACGCCAGCGTCAGCTCGGCTCCTTGACGACGACACCACTTCCGGTCACGCCCACGCCGAATCTTCACAGCGGGCCACCCCCTCGGCGCATGCGTGCTAGCAGCGGCAGTTCAGACAGGGGACTGATCGGAGAGTCCGTTGCCTCTCTCGGCTTCCGGGTCCCGCCTCTCGCGAAAATCACGCGGGGTCTCGCCCTCTCGCGAGACGTGTTTCAAAACTGTGGCGGTAACCGCGTCCCGGAGGCTCGCTCACCGGTCGTGCGCATTTGTCATCGCGGCGCCATGGCGCCGGAGGAGAAGCGGCTTTCTGTGAAGGAGGCTTTTCGGCTGGCGCAGCAGCCACACCAGAACCAGGCGAAGCTGGTGGTGGCGCTGAGCCGCACGTACAGCGCGGTAAGCGGCCTAGCCTCGGCGCCGGCGCTCCCTCCCCCGCCCCCCGCCGCCCCCGCCGCCCCCCGCTCAGCCTTTTGCTTTTGCGCCACCCGCGTCGGGGTGACCCGGGCTCAGGTGCTCTGAGGCTTGCCCGAGGTCTCCTGGTCTCCGGCCAGTGATCGCCACTCCGGGCATCGTCCACGGCGTCTTCCTTCAGTTTTCTCCACCCGAAGGAGCGATCCGTTATCCTTAGTTTGGCAGTGACTTGGAGACGTTTGGGTTGCGAATTTCAGACGTCCTATTTTCCTTTGGGGTTTCTGGTTCATCGTAAGAAATCCGACTATGTTATTTCAACCAACTCCTAAGCTTAAAATCCAATTCATTTCACCAAATATTAGAACCTAGCCTTTCCTAGTTATGCTAATTGTTCATCGACTGGAGCTGTGAGCGAATTTGAGGCCGATCAATTATTTTGAAGTTCGAGAAAAGTAAATACGAACGTGATTAAGGATATGGACTAGGTTGTGGAAGTTACACTAAAAGGAAATTGCTGGATATTAGGAAGGCCTAAATAAAATGAGTTATTCTTGCCGAAAGTTTGTGTTGCATTAATATGGTAAGAAAAACATTGAGAATCCAAGAGGTTTGAAAGAAAAACAGTCAAAATTTATGCTTTCTACTTTCTCAGAGGTGCAGATTATATGCTGAAAAGAAGTTTGGGCAGATTTATTTCCCCTTTTCTTGGTTTGGATAACTGAGAGTTTTCTAAAAATGATTTTAGTTTACCTAAGGCCAAAGCTTTCAGCAGTGTTAACGGTAGTGTGGGGAATAAAGAATCTTCATTACTGCAGCTCATGGAGCCATTTCTTCCATCTTTCAGGGGGATGATAAAACAGCTTTTCAGGAGGAGTTTGTTCATTTCCTTAAATATGCCCTGGTGGTATATAAACGCGAGCCTGCTGTGGAGAGGGTCGTCGACTTCGCTGCCAAGTTTGTTACTTCATTTCACCAGTCTGATCAGGAAGAAGAGGAAGAGGAAGATGGTGGCATTTTAAATTATTTGTTCACTTTTCTATTAAAGGTACTGTGAAAACAGTACTTTGGGGGAAGTAATGAAGACAATTTCTCCATGGTGTTTGTCATTTTCCACAGTGAAATACCAGTGGTAGAGGAAATGTATGAGAATAAGTCTTTTATAGGAAATCTTGACTGTCATTAAGCTGAAAGGGTAATTCCAGTTGTTGAGTTGTTAACTGCCTGTTTAAATTCTCATGTTTGTTGTGAAATTTTTCTGCCTGGAAGTAAAACATTCCTACAGAGAAGAATATACTTATTTTTTTAGTATAGCAATATTTTTCCAGACCACTTGAGATTATATTGACTATTTAAGAACGGAATGTGACTAGGAATAACTTTTTATTTGTTTTTGTGTAGTCTCATGAAGCAAACAGCAGTGCAGTCAGATTTAGAGTATGCCAGCTCATTAATAAGCTTCTGGGGAGTATGCCAGAAAATGCCCAAATTGATGACGACCTGTTTGATAAAATTAATGAAGCCATGCTTATTAGATTGAAAGATAAGATTCCAAATGTGAGAATACAAGCGGTTTTGGCTCTCTCTCGACTCCAAGATCCCAAGGATGATGACTGCCCAGTAGTTGATGGTATGTATGGTTTCCTAAATCTTATTTCAGTATTTGGATTTGATGTGTGCATGTATACATGTGTGTGGGTGTGTATAATCACGTGGAAGCCAGAGGTTAGAGTCAGACGTTTACAGTTGATAGCATCTCTCATTACATCTAGAGTTCATCTACTCAGACTCATTGGCCAGCAAGCCCCAGGAATCCTGTCTCCTTGTCCCCAGTACTAAGATCCTAGGTTCTTGCCACTATGCCCGGTTTTTCACGGGTTTGGACATTGGAATGGAACATCAGGCTCATGCTTGTACAGCAAGTACCCATCTCCCTAACTGAGCATTGAATTTTTACTTATTCATTATTTATGTCTCTATGTGTTAAGGATAGAGAATAAGGAAGAATCAACCCAATAATTTAAAATGAGAACATATTAACAGTACTTTTAACTTTGCCTTGCTCTTCTCCAGTTGTATCCCTTTCTCAGAGATGGTGATAATTACAGTGAATTTTAGGTTAATTGCCCTATTTGCCTGAAAAACTAAACTTTAGACAATTGGTGTTTGTTTCAGTGTTAAATTTTGTCTGCTATTTTTTGATGGACCATACTACATTTTTGTGTCTTTTTTTTCCTTCAAAATTATTTCTAGTTTTAGCGTGGTATATTTTTTTCTACTCTATTTTAATGTTTTATGGAGTTTACTCTGCATTTTAATGCCCCCTCTAGTTGTTTGCAATTGCTTTGCTTTAAAACAGTGCTAGAAGCAGGGTGTGATGGTGCCATGCCCTTAGTCCCAGCACGCTGAGGCAGGCAGATCTCTGAGTTTGAGGCTAGACTAGTCTATGGAGTGAGTTCCAGGACAGCCATGGCTACACAGAGAAACCATATCTTGAAAAACCATACCAAACCAACCAAACAAAAACCCCCATGTTAGGATTTTTATACATGGCTTCGGTGCATAGATGAAAGGGTTTTGTAGAGTTATACTTAGAGATAGGCTTATAGGCCCCACTTTATTAGACTAGGTGGAATAGTCTAAAAAATGATTTACTTATCAATAGTCTCAATAATGGGGCATGAAAGTATTCATTGACCCATATCCTCTTTAGTTTCATCACATTAAAATTTGATGCCTTATCTAGTATATGTTATTGTTACCCATCTTCATAAATTTATCATGTGATCATCATGAGTTGCTTGATATTGGTGGTACAATTTGAGAAGTATTACTATAAGTGATTTTTTTGTAACACTATAGCGTGTACTTGGACAAATGGATTGTAAAGTTCAATCACTCAGTGTGACTTGTGGTGCAGTCAAAAGTTCCACTAAACATGTATGAGATTACTGCCAGTATATTTGATATAATCTTGTATAGTCAAGTTTTTTTAAATAAATAGGAGTACACTCAGACAATTGTAAAAGTATATTAAACAAATGAATTTATTACAGCCACTTATCAAAGTTAAAAGTGTAAAGTCAAATGTGAACCTTTATAACTTCCCTTCTGAATAACTATTCTAACTGTATAGAAGTTCATTGAATTGTATAGTCTTTGGGTTTGGTTCTTTTTTAATTTTGGGGTGTGATTTTGGGAGAGGTAATATTTTTATAATAAAGTTTAAAATAAATCAAAATAATAGGTGCTTATAGAAAACCATATCAACTTAAAATAAATTGCCTGCTCTAATCATCTCCTGACTTTTGAGGCTGTTTTCCTTTTTAATCTCCAGTCACAGTATGTTAAATTTTAATTCCATTCTCAGAAACTTATTGAGATGTTTTTTCCTTTTTTGCTAAAAATGACTATATAAGCGTAGTATATGGTATCTCTGTTATTTAAAAAATGAAATATCAGAATGTGGACATATCTATGACTTAAAGAACAATTTTAATATTAAAATGTATTACTTTATTTTTAGCGTATGTTACTATGATAGAAAATGATTCAAATTCAGAAGTTAGACGTGCAGTGTTATCCTGTATTGCACCATCAGCAAAGACTTTGCCAAAAATTGTGGGGCGTACAAAGGATGTAAAGGAGGCTGTCAGAAAGCTGGCTTATCAGGTAAATAAGTTAAACATCTTCAGAAGGCATGTTTTTGAAAATGAACCAATTTATGGCATTTTGGAAAAATCTTGGTAGCAATGATTTTTTTTTTCCAATTAGGACTTTTGAAGAATATAGGTAATTTAGGTAGAGTATTATTGTATTAAATGGGTTAATTTCCTGAATAATACAGTATTCATAAGTAAGATATCTCTAAAGTGTATTGAGATTAATGGCTATCTTTTACCTTTTTAAGGTGTTAGCTGAAAAAGTTCATATAAAAGCTATGTCCATTGCTCAGAGAGTACTGCTTCTTCAACAAGGTCTTAATGACAGGTCAGGTAAGATACACATTTTTGTAAGTCAGACTTGATGTTAATAAAACTATCGTTTCCATAAATTTGATGAAACACTTTGATGTTAAAGGCCTTGGTATTTTGAAGGAACAAGGCATATTTTTTAGACTTTTCTGCTTTAGGGAGGGAAAGACTATTCTAAATTCTATGTGGTTGCTTTTTTCAGAAGTCTGACAGAATCTTTCCTTTTATATCCCGTCTTTCTTAGACAGTATTATTGTGATTCTCTGTAATACATAAATGTGTTCTGTGCATGAGAAACAACAGGAATGAGCAGCCCTGTATAATACCCCACCCTTCTTATAGGTCAAACTAGAAGATCTCCTTATATGAAAGATGTTCTAAAAATTCTTGGTTGGCTCTCATGAAACATTTAGTCTCAGTTTTGCTGTACCAAGAAAGCAAACTTGAGTTTGTGAATATTGTCAGAGGACTGACGATGCTTTTAAGTCAGCAACTCTCAACCTGTGGGTCACAACCTCTTTGGGGGTCTGAAAACAAATCTTTACATTATAATTCATAACAGTAGCAAAATTACAGTTATGAAGTAGCAGTGAAAATAATTTCATGTTTGGGCGTCACCCCGACATGAAGAACTGTATTAAAGGGTTGTAGAATTAGGAAGGTTGGGAACCACTGCCTTAAATGATATAAATAAAATTTGTTTAGTAAAGTATGTTGTGATTTCAATACTGCAAGTTGAATTCATATAATAGAAGTCAGCAAGTGAAGTAGTAGATTTCTTATATTCTGATGCTTGATATTCAGTGAGGAGGCAATATGAAGGATTTTTTATTCGGCTATATAGGAGTTAGGTTTTTACTGCTGAACTCCCATATGTATTTTGAAATAGGCATTATCATGACTTAGTAATTCTGCATCTTTTGTTAGCATGTTTTGTTCTACCTATAGTCTGTTTGTATTGTTAATATCAGTGTTAACATTGACTCAATAAAAAATTAAAATGGGGATAGTGGGGGAAAGTCTAGAGTGTACATTGTTTACCTGTCTGAAATGACTCCCCAGATGCTGTTAGACAAGCAGTGCAGAAGCATCTTCTCCAAGGCTGGCTGCGCTTCACCGAAGGAAATATCTTGGAGTTACTTCATCGGTTAGATGTGGAAAATTCTTTTGATGTGGCAGTCTCTGTTCTTAATTCCTTATTCTCAGTGACTCCTCTCAGTGAACTGGTCGGAATCTGTAAAAGCAATGATGACAGGTATATAATAAAGTATTTAAATCGAGCTTCCACAATTATAATTGGTTTTCCCTCCTTGTACTCTCAGATTTCATCAGTACCTTTTATCTGTGCCTCGTTTCTTTAATGAATGTCTTTTTTCCCTCTGCTACAAGAACTCATTATTTTTTGTCAACTACCGCTTCATTTGTGCCCTTTCATTTTGTAATTTTATTTTTGTGTTACATTTACTGTGAAAACATCCCCAAATGTACATTCTTGTCACATTAAGCTTATTTGAAGCATCTTAAGTTTCTTTTAATAATTTTTTCGATGGGTCATTTATTGACTTAGTAATTAAAAATACTTAGTTATTGAAGGAAATCTATACTTTATTCCAATTTTTGTTCTGCTTTCCAACTGCCCGTAAAAATAATGCTCTCTTATTCTCTTCTAAATGAAGGAAGTTGATTCCAGTGGAAACATTAACTCCTGAATTTGCTTTGTATTGGCGCACCCTTTGTGAATATTTGAAATCAAAAGGAGATGAAGGTGAAGAGTTTTTAGAGCAGATTTTGCCAGAGCCTGTAGTATATGCAGAGTATTTACTGAGGTAAAAGTTTTCTTTTGGTTTGAACTGTACTTACATTGCTGATGTGCCGATCTCATAGCCCTCTTATTTAAAGTCATCGTTGGAAAAAAGTTTTTAAAAAACTGTTGTATTTGAGTAGGTATAAATGGGTGTGTTCATTGAGTGTTTCTCAAGAGTCTGTTGTGTGGTTAGTATATTGAATGTGTGTGTATACTATCCCTGTCTCAGTGACTCAACATTAGCAGCTGATTAGTGTGGCTTTCCCTGATAAAACTTTTTTTCTTGATTGAATTTTATCTAATATTCACATATGAGGAATTTTTTTCCCCCCAAGATAGGGTTTTGCTGGAGTTTTAGAGCCTGCCTGGAACTAGCTCTTGTAGACCTCTTGTGGCCTCGAACTCACAGAAATCCACCTGCCTCTGCTTCCCGGGTGCTGGGATTAAAGGCATGCGCCACCACTGCCTGGCCATGATGAAATTCTTAAAAATTATTTTGAAGCACGATTAATAAAAACTCAGAGAGAGAAATTGGGGTGCAGCCTGAAGGTCAGAAAAGCAAAATAGCCAGCCACTGGCTCTTACCTCTATCTCAGTCTGAAAATGGTGATCCTGCCTCCAGGAATCTCAGAACGAGACTGACTCATCAAGCTATCGCCTCCCATTTTATAATCCTTTCTAATTCTGGGATTAAAAGCGTTTACCACTGTTTCTGGTTTCTATGGCAAGCTAGTGTGTCTGCTGAGATTAAAAGAGTGTGTAATTGGTGGCTGGTTTTACTTTTCTGATCCTCAGACAAGTTTTATTTATTAAAATACAAATGAAGTGCCACTACATTGTTCTTTGTAAGCTGTACAAAAACAGGTATGATGGTTAGATTTGGTGCATGGATTACTGTCAGAATCATAGGATAGTAATATATGGCTAGTTTTAGTTTAATGTCTTTTTTGATTAATAATACACTAAATAAAACAACTTACTTTTAAAATTTTATTTTCCTAAATTATCTATCCTAAATTATATGTCAACTTGACCTCAGCATTTTGGGAGAGGGAACCTCAATTGGAGTAATGCTCCCACTAGATTGGCCTGTGATGGTCCATTTTCTTGATTGATGGTTGATTTGGAAGGGCATAGCTTACTATTCTTGGGCTGGTGGTCCTGGTTCTATAAGAAAACAGGCAGAGCATGCCATGGGGAACAAGCATTTCTCCATGACCTCTACATCAGCTCCTGCTGCTAGGTTCCTGCCCTGTTTGAGTTTTTGATGTAACTTGTTTCAGTGATGGACTGTAGTGTGAAACAGGAAATAAACCATTTCTTCCCCAAGTTGCTTTTTGTCATGATGTTTTATCATAATAGACACCCAACTAAGACAATATAATTTCTACTTCACTGTAAAATTATATTAAATACTTAAAATTTAAATGTAGAGGTAAATTTATTCTTTTATCCTCAGTCCCATCAATCATTGTAGAGTTAACAACGAAATATTAGAGTGTGCATTTTCAAATCTTTTTCTCTACGTGTTTTAAATGCACATGTAAGTTTCCTTTTGAAAACAGAGCATATTTTACACACACACACACACACTCACACACACACTGTTTTCTGGGTTTTATTTTTTTTGATCTGTATATAAAATCATTATTTGTAGGTATGTGGTATTACAACACTATTTTGAGTGCCTTGTGTGCTTTGTAAGTGCACTTCCACTGAGTTATATCTACTTTATTCTACTTATTTTAGTTACGTCCAGAGCTTCCCAGTAGTTAATGAAGAACAGAGAGGTGATTTTACCTTCATTGGAAATTTGATAACAAGAGAATTTATATGTCAGCAATTGATTCTTATTATAAAATCTCTGGATACCAGTGAAGAAGGAGGAAGGTATGTCTAAATGTTAACATTTGATCTAATTTCTTTTAATTTCATTTATTTAGTAACCTACCTTGGTTTAATTTTTAAAAGATAATTCTGATTTTAATTTTAGTGTAACTATAAATGATGATGATCTATCCTCTGGTTAATCAGGGTTTTTTTTGTTTGTTTTTTTTTTTTTGTTTTGTTTTGTTTTGTTTTTTTGAGACAGGGTTTTTCTGTGGCTTTGGAGCCTGTCCTGGAACTAGCTCTTGTAGACCAGGCTGGTCTCAAAGTTAATCAGGCTTTTTAAAGAATAATTTTTATTGAATAATTTCATATCCCTCTCAAGACTTTTGATTCTCAACATGTTCCTTCTACCCTGAGCTCCTGCTTCCCCATTATGGGCAGCATTCCACAAAGTGCACTCCAGAAGAAAAATGATTCTCCCTCCCCTAGTAGCTATCTACTGTGGTAGCTTCTCAGCTGGGGGGTGGTAGGGTCTAAGGAGCCCTCACCCCATCTTCACTGGAGTGTTGGCTGCAGGTCACCTGCCGATAACCACAGCTGCCGTGAGCTCATGAGTGTAACAGCCAAGTCTTGTCTAGAGAGCCTCTTAACTCCCTGGCTAAATCCCTACGTTTAAATACAGTTTGTTACAGTATGACAAGATCTATCTAATCTAGAAGTGCTATAAAATTTTCTCTTTCCCATTTCTGTATTTTGAAACGTATTTATACACATAGTTAGTTAATTAATGTCAGGGTTTAATCTGAGAAATATGTTAGGTGATTTTGTTGGTGTACAAGCATAGTATATAAATTTAGATGTTATAGGTTAATTGTTCATTGTGGTCTTTTGGTATATAATTAGAAGATGACAAAGTATGTATGAGGCTGTTGCAAATATAACTTTCATAGTAGTAGTATGCTGAGTATATGCTATGGTAAAGGTAAAGATTACCATATAATTGTGATAATTATATAAACCAGTAGCAGTCATTTAACATTAAGTATGATGTGTTGTATATAATTGCATATACTATACTCTTACATGTATGGCAGTTTATGTTTGTTTACACCAGCATTACTAGAGAAATGGCATTTACGTACAGCATTATTAGGGTTATTAAGCATTTGATATATAATGATTTTTATACTCTATAATGATTTTCTGGGACTTCCATTGGGTATGTGGCCTAATGTTTACTCAAACATCATTATGTGGCACATGATTGCGTATGTATGCATGTTTCTGTGAGTATATATGTATATAATCCTAGTATAATTCCTCAGAGTAAGTAATTTCCAAGTTTTTGGTTTAAAATATTTATTGCAAAGAGAGCAAGTAGTGCTTTCTAGAAGATTTGATTCACCCCCCCCCCCCCCAATTTTTGTTAATTTAAGATCAAGGTATAAAAATATAATTTATATGTGTATTTTTAAATCAGTTGGAGAATAAGAGGGTTTTTTTTTTAACCTAAAGTTTGTATGTATGGAGTTTTATACTTATATTTGTAAACAGAAGTAAAAACTAAAACAGATGTAAAGAGAAGTGTTAGAGAAAAATGTATTTTCAGTTGGCAAGATGGCCCAGGGGTTAAAGGTGCTTGCTGTCAAACCCGATGACTTTCATTTGATTCTCGGAACCCTCAGGGTAGAAGGGGAAAACTAATTCCTGTAATTTCTTTTCTGATCTCCACAGTCAGTTCTAGGCATGTGCCCTCTCATGTATGCACACAGAAAATAAAGAAAAAATGTTTAAAAATATAAATAATGTATTTTTTCGGAGTGGTAGTTTAAAAAGATCTTTTTGATTACAGGAAACGACTGCTGGCTATTTTGCAGGAGACTCTTACACTGCCTACAACACCAATTTCCTTAGTTACTTTTATTGTTGAGATACTCCTCCACATCATCTTAGATGATAATAAAAGGATACAGATTGTAAGTGTCTTTCTTTTTGATATAGTTAAGAAACTTTGATCAGTGACATCCAAGAGTCACAATTTCTCTTTAGCACCCTTGCCTTTGATTGTTTTAGTGTTGTCCAACATGTTGCAAAAAGGAAGAAGAGCGCGTTTTTCTTACAGTTTAAGACACTTCTTTACTTAGCATGCCTGTTGAATCAGTGCAGCAGGTCTGGGAGGAGGGAACAATTGGGAACTAGTGTGTTGAAGGAAGACTTGAGCTATGTATTCCTCATTTTGTAGTGTTGGGTAAGTTTTTAGCCTTATTTTACGTATCTGCAAAACCTTTTTTTGTAAAAAACCTGATGTATACTTTTAGTAATGAAGTGTTTGATAGATACACAAGTCTGTTGAATATGCTATAGTAGTTCCAGAAATGAGGTCTAACCCCTTGGGGAAAGTTAGCAAAAAGAAATACTTTTGTGTTGGTTATTAAAAACCAATTGCTTGTTGGTTCAAAATTAGTTTGTCCAGATCTCTCCTTACATATATTTTTAGCTTTTTTTCATATTTTTTATTAAAAAATTTATTTTTTATTTTACATGTCAGCCCTAGCTCTCCCTCCCTCCCCTTCACCTGCCTCCCTACCCTCCCCCTCCCCATCTTCCTATACCAATTCCTAATTAGTGGTTATCTAGGATTTCCTTATTCAGATGGGAGGCACCTTTTTTCTGAACTAGTGAATTCCAAGTGACTCTGAAAGGAAAGTCATTATTATCATTGCTTATTGCTTATATATTATGTACTAAAGGAAGAAAAAAAAATTTGTTTCTTTTTTTTTTAATTGAACTTCCACAGAACTGAAGGAGTTAAAAATTTTAGATTATAGAGAGTAATCTTAGGGTACAATAATTCAGTTTTTCTACTTTTTAAATACTGCATTAGTGATAATTTGTCTTTAGTGACCATATGACTTAAATTATTACTTTTTAGTCAAATAATACATCTGATTAAACTGTTAAGTTTTTTTGTTTGCTCATTTGGCTTTTTGTTTTTATTTTTATTTATTTATTTTGAGATAGGGTTTCTTTTTGTGTAGTCTTAACTGTCCTGGAACTAGCTCTGTATACCAGGCTGGCCTTAAACTCACAGAGACCCTCTTGCCTGTACCTCCAAGTGTGGTGATACCTTGTTTGTATAAATAAAGCTTGCTGCTAGTTAACCATATCACTTCCTGTCTGTCTGTACAGACCTCCAGACCTCTGTTGTTAGCTAGTGACTAGCTCTACCCTCTGATTTTCAGGTAAGCTTTATTTTTACAAACAAGATAGTACCACATTTGAAAAATGCACACGGAATTGTGCCAGAAGAAGCACTTGGGGCCGTGACTGCCTGAAGGCAGAGCCAGTCAGTCTAGGTAGGGTAAGTCCTGTTGGAACTCAGGTGCCTGTGGAGTTTGGACTGTGGAGTTTGGACTGTGGAGTTTGTTGCAGAGAGCCTGCAATAACAGCAATGACAAAAATCCCAAACTCGCTTAGATGCTTAGGAACTAAGAGTGAAGAACCTAGCCATCTTGGTGGTGACTCTAGCGGGAGCAAAGCCACAGACAAGCGACTCTTTTGTGCGTTTGTGTCCCACATTGGGTGCCAAAATGTAGCATGAGTTCTAATTGGTGTTAATAATAAAAGCCAAGAGTCAGATATAGGGTCAATGCTGAGAGATGAGAGAGATGAAGAACCAAACCATAGCCACCTTTCCTACTTAGCATCTCAGCAGAAAAGAGACTGAACTCCAATCTCCTCCCGCCTTATCACTTCCTCTTTGTCTGTACAGACCTCCAGAACTCTATGGTTAGCTAGTGACTAGCTCTGCCCTCTGATCTTCAGGCAAACTTTATTTGTACAAACAAGATAGCACCACACCCAAATGCTGGGATTAAAGGCATGTGCTACCACCACCACCTGGTGATTATTCCAGTCTTATTGTTCGATCTTTGTATTAGTTGCTGTGTTGTTGCTATGGCCAAATGCCTGTTGTAATGGTTATTCATATCAGCTTGTCATGATTTAGAATAAACTAGATGACAGACCTAGGTATGTTTGTGAGACAGTTTCTAGATTGGGTTAGACATGATGACACCATTTTATGGGCTAAGGTTCTGAGCTGACAGAGTGTAAACCAGCATTCACTTTGCTTTTTGATGCTAGTACAATGTGACTGCTTCATTCTCTTTTTTTCATTCCCTCCCCTCAGTGGTAGACTGTTAGTTTCATACTGAACCAAAACGAATGGTTCCTTCCTTCATTTGTTTTTGTCCCAGCAATAAGTAACTAATACAAGTGTCAAGAAGCATGGGGAGGAAGTGGGGGAAGGAAAAGGAGAGAGGGAGGGAGGGTTTGTTTTTCCTTGGTGGTACAGTCTGTCTTGATGGGGAAGTCATGGTGCTGAG
Organism: Microtus pennsylvanicus; assembly: GCF_037038515.1. Classification (NCBI taxonomy): domain Eukaryota; kingdom Metazoa; phylum Chordata; class Mammalia; order Rodentia; family Cricetidae; genus Microtus; species Microtus pennsylvanicus. Next base: position 52,281,121 of record NC_134590.1, on the reverse strand, counting down.
AAAAAGATGAGGCAATTGGTCAGTCACATTTTGTCCACAGAAAGCAGAGAGGCGAATCTGATGCTCAGTTAGGTTGTTACTTCTTTTTGGCTTTTTACTCAGTGTAGCTCCCTAGACTGTGGGATAGTAAGGCCCACATTTAGATTGTGTCTTCCCTCAGTTAAACCTCTTCAATAATACCCTTACTGACATGTCCAAAGGGGTGTCTCCTAAATGATTCCAAATATAGCCAGGTTGGCGGTGTAGATTAATTAACATTTGCAGGCTATCTCTTCTCAAGCACAGTCACTTTACAGGCAGTTGTTCCAGGTAGGTAGCGTTGATCTTTTATTGCATCTGTATTACTGGGCTGTTCACCGAAAAGAGTCACCATCTTGGGGAGTATCTGAAAACACCCACGGTGACTATCAGGTGATACCAAGTCCAATCAAGTGGACAAGATGAACCAGCACAGTCTTTACTTAGGATTGTGTAACAAATGAGTATGTATGACTTTATCTAATTCTTCTGCTGTCTTTTAAAGATGACATTTGCTTGTCAAGATGACAATTTGATGTAGTGTAGCTATTTGTTATCATTTGCTTGTTTAAACATGGATTACAGTTTGTATTTTGAATTACTGCTATCAGGTCACAGAAATTATCTCAGAGATTCGTGCACCCATCGTTACTGTTCGTGTTGATCCATCTGATACTAGAAAAAAGGAACTCAAGGTAAGTCTCTTCTAAATCAAAGATATGCTTTAGTGATGTCCTTGTTGCCTCCTGCTAGACTTCTCAGAAATATTCTCATCAAATCAAGTCTTTAAGTGTTATACTCTAAGGGTATGCAAATCATTACCAGATTACAACAGATTTGCTGATCTGTGTTTCAGGAAAATGAAATCTTATGTTTGCTTGAATCCTGAGTCTTTTTGATATTGTGACAAATTTTCATGTTAATTTTTTTTTTTTTTTTTTGGTTTTTCGAGACAGGGTTTCTCTGTGGTTTTGGAGCCTGTCCTGGAACTAGCTCTTGTAGACCAGGCTGGTCTCGAACTCACAGAGATCCACCTGCCTCTGCCTCCCGAGTGCTGTGATTAAAGGCGTGCGCCACCACCGCCCGGCTTCATGTTAATTTTTGTGTCTGATCAATTTCTATCTTTTTTTAGATGGCTGAAATAAAAGTTAAGCTTATTGAGGCTAAAGAAGCTTTGGAAAATTGCATTGCTGTACAGGATTTTGACCAGGCATCAAAATTAAAAGAAGAGATAAAAACTTTGGAAGATGCCAAAATAAACCTGCTAAAAGAGACAGAGCAACTTGAAATTAAAGAAGTTCACACAGAAAAGGTATATGCCATTTTTTTAATACTAAATTTTAACTAGTATTATATCAACAAGCTTATTTTCTTTAATTCATTAAACTACCCAAATGTATTTACTTTGGAGGGAGTTGTGACAATACCATGAATTAAAATGAAAAAAAAACTTTAATTTTGAAACTTTCGTTTTATATTTTTAGACTTGTGATGTTTGAACCACCTCTTTACATAGCCCTGACTGGCCTGGAACTTGCTTTGTAGACCAAGCTGGTCTTGAACTAATGGACATCCTCTTGTCTATGCCACCACACCACAACTGACATTTTTGGACTTTGAAAAATACCTTTAATTTTTATAGCTAGGACTTGTTCCTTTGTCATGTTTAATTTGAATACGTTCTTCCTTCTCAGAAAACTAGTCCTCTAGTGATTTCCTTAGGCCTTTTTATTTATTTTCCGTGAATGGTTTAAAAAGGAATTGCATCTATCTTTCCCTTTTGTGAAAGGAGGTCCATGACCTTTTTATTGTTAGGATAAAACATCTTTGGTGAAGAAGTACTTATCTTCTTTGGTAAATGGATATTTGTGTAGTTAGAAAAAAACCAAGCAGCTTTGTTTTTTTTTTTTTAATTTATTTATGTGTATGAGTATTTTGTTTGCATGTGTGTATGTGTATTGTGTATGCCTGGTGCTCTTGGTGGTCAGAAGAGAACATTAGATCCTCAAGAACTGGAGTTTTAGATGGTTACAAGTTGCTATGTAAGTGCTAGGACTGGATCTGGTCCTCTGCAAGAAGAGCAAGTACTAAGAACCACTGAATATTTTCCTAGTCACAACTTTGTTATTTATTTTTAATGAAACACTTGATATTTAGTAATATTTGAAGTTTTTCTATTTTTTAACTTAGTCATTTGACAAATTCTCTTAAAAGGATTATGTCTTTGGTCATCAATTTATTTTAGCATATGATAGAATGTATCAGTTTGTGTGTTTTATGTTTTTAAAGATCTTGTCTTTGTATTGAATATACTTATAATTGCACTTATTTTTGTTTTTTTTTTTTTGTTTTTGAGAAAGGATTTCTCCGTGTAACGGTCTTGGCTGTCCTGGAACTCGCTTTACAGACCAGACTGGCCTCAAACTCGCAGAGATCTTTTGCCTCTATCTTCCAAGTGTTGTGATTAAAGCAATGCACCACCACCACCTGACTATAATTTCACTTTTGATTTGGGTAGTGCTTAAGACAGTGCTGAACAAGCAAGCGTACTGTGTATGAGAGTTCTAGAATTAATTGTGCATCTTTAACTCCCTAGTTATAAACATATGCTAACCTGACACTTCACCTTTCCAGTGAGAATGTCTCATTTATTTTTATGGTCAGTAGCTTATTTATAGTCTGTAGCTTATCCTAGCCTATTAAATTTGAGACAACAATAACAACAACAAAATTTAAAACAATACAACCGGGTGGTGGTGGCACATGCCTTTAATCCCAAACACTTGGGAGGCAGAGGCAGGCAGATCTCTGAGTTTGTGGCCAGCCTAGTCTACAAGAGCTAATTCCAGGACAGGCTCCAAAGCTACAGAGAAGCCCTGTCTTGGAAAACCAAAAATAAGTAAGTAAGTAAATAAATAAATAAAATTTCAAATTAAGAAACTGTTTGAAAAAGTGATGGTGTGTATCTGTAATATTAGTGCTTTCAGTCCTGGGTCAAGGCCATCTTGGGCTATATAAGTGAGGCCCTGTTTTAACAAATCCAATGGAGAGGTAACTCAGTAATGAGAGTGCCTGCCTAGCACATGGAAGCCCTAGGTTTGATTCCTAGCCCTGTCCCAACCCCGCCTGCTTTTTCTTCCCAAAGATAAGGAAAGCATTGTAAAAGTGGTCTGCCTGATTAATAATCTCTTGACTTCTTTGAATATTGAGTGTCTTTTTGTCTTATTTGGGAGCCATGGCTATTATAATTCTAATGTAATAGATGTTGTGATATCAGGAAACCGGAAACTTTATTGAGAAATGTGTATATGTAAAATGCTACTGGTTTCCCCAGAGGAAGAAGTAGATTAGCCTGAGATGTGAAGATGCTCGGCTTTTCTTTGTTATGAGACACTAGCTAAGAAAACAGTTGGGAGGGAAGGAGGATTTTTTTGTTGTTGTTGTTGTTTTTGTTTCATAGTTCAGAGGTTTCTACATATTAGGGTTGAGAGGATGTGGTAGAATAGAGTGGCTCCTGTTGTGTGATGTGTTACTCTTTTTACTCTTTTGGGGTCCCACCACCCAACTCCCACATAAATTACACATAGAGGCTTATTAGTGAGAATGTCCAGCCTTAGCTTGGTTTATTTCTAGACAGCTTCTCTTAACTTAAGTATCTGATTACCTTTTGCCTCTGGGCTTTTTCCTTTTCTTACTTCTGTATGTCTTACTTTCACTCTGACTCCATGGCTGGCTGGGTGGCAGACCCTGATGTCCTCCTCTTCCTTGTTGCTCTTTCTATTTATTCTCTCTGCCTGCCAGCCCCTCCTATCCTTGCTCCTACCTCACTCTTGGCCATTCAGTTCTTTATTAGACCATCAGGTATTTTAGGCAGGCAAAGAATCACAGTTTTACAGAGTTAAATATAACACAAACAAAAGCAATGTATCTTTACACCATTAAACAAATGTTCCACAGCATAAACAAAAGTAACACACCTTAAAATAATATTCCCCCAAAGGCTTCCATCCTGACTGACAGGGAGCCAAAGGCCTAAGCTGTTTTTTCCTTTCCTGCCTTGCATTCTTGTTTAGGCTTCTACCCTGTGGGTTGGTGCCACTTGTATTCAGAGTGGGTCTTCCCTTCTTTGTCTTTGAAAAAACCCTCACAGATACATCCAATAATGTGCTTTACTAATGTTTACTAGCTGATTCTCAGCCTAATCCAAGTTGTTACAGGTTAATCATCAGTCATAGTACAGACTAACAAGTTAAAGGATGGTTTTTCTGTAGTAAGCTAGTTGGGTGATTATCCCTTCAAGTTCTTTACAAATGTGAATTCATTATTCTAATTGCCCCCAAATCCTACTATCTTTCAAACCTAAATAGTTAACTGTGAATTTATACGTTTAACACACTTTGTCTTGTCTCTCTTTAATGAGTAGTTAAGGAAATGTAGATGTTGTAATGATATGTTTGATGACCCAGAGTTTAAAAAAGGTGCTTGTTTTACTTCAAAACTTTAGGTTTACATGGAGACAGGATTGGATAGAAAATAGATAAATCAGAGGAACTATTAAGAACCAGATAAATGAAAGGCCTCCGGTAGTCAATATTAAAAAAACTACATTATTCAGAGATGATGGTGGATACAGGGATATTTTAAAGTGTAGGATGAGTACTCTGTCTTAGAACGTTTAGTATTGTTTGAAAATAGAGAGTGATAAAAGCCTAGATAGTCATATTGCTTGGCCGACTTTTAGAAGTTTAGCTTGAGACGAGGGCCCTGTGAATGAGGTGATGGTGAGTACAGATAGAAGAGATGTGTGTCAGGGCTATTTAAGAGTTAGTAGGAAGAAGAGAGAAACGAGTTTAATAGAGAGATGGTCATGATATGATAGAATGCATGCGTTAGAAACTTAGCAGTGAGTTAGTTCCAATTTGCATGTGTTGTCTTTAAGGAGCCCATGGAACATTCAAGAAGTGTCTTATACTTGTATATAAGATGTTGAAATTTTGAAAACAGCTGGCTATTATGTGACAAAACTTCTCCTAGGGAGATACAGTGCACACATCTTCTTACTCAGATAGGGATCCCACAATAAACTAAAGTACAGATACCACTGAAATCCAACTTGGTGAACCAATGAGTTCTATTGGAGGTACTTACAGAAATATGGGTGAGAGATTACTTATAGGAGTAGAAATGACTCATAGACATCTGCATCACCAAAGCCCACTCTGGACTTGCTGACAGCTCACAAAGTTGGGAACCTGGAGCATACTATCTATACAGTCTGCAGATAGCTTATCAGGTTGGAGGATGTCTTTTCCAGGTGCCTCAGTTATTCTAATCTTCCAACTGGCAACTCACCTGGTTTCTGCTTCTTCCAGGCTGCTGGCCTGGTGTTTTTGCAGGTGGCTTGTGATTCTGGTCAGTTTGGGTGATTTCCTGAATCTATTTTGAGTTGTTTACCTTCTGTTTAAGGAGCTCCCCCTTAGGATGGACAGTTTCAATCTAGCAGGAAACTCTTAGATAACACTTGGCTAGCTCATAAATGAAAAATAGAATTGCATGTTTGGATAAAATAGCCTAGGGAACAAAGAGTGACTATTGTCATAGAAAACTCTCAAGAGAGCAATTCTTTAAGAGATAGGCAAAAGTTATACTTACTAATGCTGGATATTTTGTCCTTTATTTTAGAATGATGCTGAAACATTACAGAAGTGTCTTATTTTGTGCTATGAACTGTTGAAGCAGATATCCATTTCAACTGGAATTGGTGCAACCATGAATGGGATCATTGAATCTTTGGTACACTGTTGGTCTCTGAGGCCTTATGCTCCTCTATCTTATTATATATTATGTTTATTAGTGCTTTAAGTAATTAAAAGTCTACCATTTGAAAAATTTGATAAATATAAATAGTGAACTATGTATATCCATAATGACTACTTCATAGTATGAGGAATAAATAAGATAATGCATTTTTATAGTCATCATTTAAAATAAAATATAAACTGTTTCTTTAGAATATGTTCATTGAATGCATATTATCTGAAAAATGCTTACAATATAGTATACATAAAAAATAAAACATATAGAATGCTATCCTGAATCCTCTGCTCAAGTGAGGGCAATAGTGTTAAAAAATAGATACTATGTATATTTATGTGCTCGTGTGTGACAATAACAAAGAGGCCCTCAATTTCTAAGGGGTGTGGGGCGCATGCAGTGGGTGATAGGGGACATGAGAGGAGCAAAGGGAAGGGGAGAAAGGTGTTGTAATTAAAATATAAAAATTAGTTACTTAGGCTATTGACACTGGTTATGAAGATTTCAATGGTCACAAGTTAACTTAGTAATTGCAGGGTTTGACCTATTTGAGGAGAATGATCCTGTTATATCTTAAGATATGTGAAGAGAGGGAAGAACATTTAAAACCAGAGCCATATGTAAATATTAAAAACTAGTTTAGATTGATACATACTATAATAATAGTGTGGGAAGTCTTCTGTATATGTGTTGCATTTATTGGTTAATGAATAAAGCTCTTTGGACCAATGGCTTAGCAGAGTAAAGCCAGGCAGCAAATCAAAACAGAAAGTCAAAGGGATGCTATGTAGCTGCCTAAGGTAGGTTCCCAAGAAGCAAGAGGTAACAAACCACGAGCCTTGTGTTAAAATGTAAACTAATAGAAATTGGTTAATTTAAGATATAAGTGCTAGCAAGCAATACACCTAAGCAATTGGCCAATCAGTGTTGTAATTAATACAGTTTCTGTTATTCAGGTCTGAGTGGCTGGGAATGAAGGAAAGAGCAGTCTCCTTTTATATAGTAACAGTTTTAAAGAGGGAAGAGTATAAAATTTGTATAATAATTTTTATCATTTACATTCTGTAGCACTATTTAGAATATATAGGATTAACTCTATGTTAATCTAATGCTATGTTAAAAATAGTACTTTTGGGGGCTGGAGAGATGGCTCAGAGGTTAAGAGCATTGCGTGCTCTTCCAAAGGTCCTGAGTTCAATTCCCAGCAACAACATGGTGGCTCACAACCATCTGTAATGGGGTCTGGTGCCCTCTGCTGGCCCGCAGGCATACACACAGACAGAATATTATATACATAATAAATAAATAAATTAATTAAAAAATAGTACTTTTACTGATTTCTTTTTGCTTTAATGTGGATTTTAAAATAACCAAAATGACATGTAGTTTCTGTTTGTGACCTCTGTTTTATTTCTGTTGAGTGATACTGAAAAAGAGATATCAAAATCAGACAGTTGAACATACTAAAATCACAGTGAAGCATGTCTGAAATGAGGGTGTAGGAAGGACTACACCTTATATTAAGGAATTTTGTCTCATTCTGTTAGCATTGGGAATCTGAATCAGATTTAGCAGATGTGGGAATGTTACATATTGAAACGGGAAAATTTCTCTGTGTTCTGTTTAATCAACTTTATAATTACCTCTTTTCATTTTTTTAACTGAAAACTTTCTTTTTTAATATCTGTAATAGTATGGAAATGAAATAGCCTTACAAAATCATATGGAAACCATCAATTTGACCTTAATTTTAATATAGCATTGTAAATTTTTTGCCTTGTTAAAATTTAATTTTTACTTCATTGTAGATTCTTCCTGGAATAATAAGTGTTCATCCTGTAGTAAGAAATCTGGCTGTTTTGTGCTTGGGATGCTGTGGACTACAGAGTCAGGATGTTGCAAGTAAACACTTTATGTTATTCTTACAGGTAGGATTGATTTTATGACAAAAATCATGTGTCTGTTTCCTGAAATACTCTGTATCTCTAGCCATATGTTAATATTCTGGATGTGTTCAGATGCTTATTGATGATTGTGAATAATCTTTAGGGATTCAGTTTTTTCTTGATATCTTATCAAGATGTTCTTATAGAAAGAGATTGAAATAACAGTTTAAGATGATCATGTACCATGTATGAGTGCATACTATTTGCTGTCAGTGTCCTCTGCTTAGGATAAAAACAGTAGGTAAGTGATAAAGAGAACCCACTTAAGTCTGTGCTGAAGGGGAAACAATAGCATAGAGCGTAGTAGCAGCAGGAATAGGAATGAGAAGAGGGTGAGGAACTATTTCATTGACGTGGCCTTAGTCATATTTTGACATTCAGGATCATAGAGAAAAGTTAAAAGAGCAAGCCTTATAAATACCTCGGTTCCTTTTTTTCTTAAAGATTTTATTTTTCTATGTATATCTGTCTGTGTGTAGTGTGTGCGTGTGTGTGTGTTTGTGTGTGTGTGTGTGTGTGTGTGTGTACATGCACCATGGGGGGCCCACCACCCAGCTCCCAAATAAATTACACGCAGAAAGACTTATTAGTTATAAATGCCCAGCCTTAGCTTGGCTTGTTTCTTGCCAATTTTTCTTAAATTATTCTGACTACCTTTTACCTCTGGGCTTTTTATCTTTCTCTATTTCTGTATACCTTTCTTTCCTTCTTACTCTGATTGGCTGGGTGACTGGCCCCTGATGTCCTCTTTTCCTTGTTCTTTTGCTCCTCTGACTCATTTCTCCTATTTATTCTCTCTGCTTGCTAGCTCCACTCATCCTTGCTTCTGCCTCACTATTGGCCATTCATCTCTTAATAGGATCATGTGTTTTAGGTAGGCACAGTAACACAGCTTCACAGAGTTAAACAGATGCAGCATAAACAAAAGTCATACACCTGATAATAATATTACCCAACACTTAACTGCTGAGCAACCTCTCCGCCTCAGACATCTCAGCTTCTTAGTGAAGAGAAGAGCAGAGGAGAAAGATCTTAGGGTGGTACCTTGCTTTGCCTGTTGAAGGAACAGGAGGACATACCACTAGGAAAGTCTAAGCAAAGTGATGGATATCAGGAGAAAGAGCTGGCAGGATGTTCATATCTTCTAAGAACTTACCCTGTAAATAGAGATTTCCAATATAAATGATTCAGGGAAGAAAATTTATTTGGTTTTGATTCTTTTGTCTGTAGCCTTCCTGCCTCATATTCTTTTACCTCTCATAACCTCCCTTCTGCCTTAATGTCACATGTGTCCTGTGTATCTTTTCTTGAGCATAACCCCACCCCACTTATATACATCCTATAAATACTGTTGGCTCCGGAGTCAATAGTCTAAGTTATCTCACTTAATAAAATTGTTGGGTCTGACCATGTTTTTAAAGTTAAAAGTATTTGTGGATGATTGATTGAAGGGGAGAAAACTTCTGAAGTTTGCCTATATTTTGTATACTATGCTGAGTTGTGGTTTTTAATTTTTTAAATTTTTTATTGTTTAGCCTTTTTTTAGTTTTCACAAGAGTTTATGATCAAAAGAAGATAACTACTAAGTAGATTCAATTTTGTATCTTTATAAAGGTTGGATTATTTTTTAACTTTTCTTTATATTATGAGACAGGGTTCCTTTATGTAGCCCTGGCTATCCTGGACCTCATTTTATAGACTAGATTGACCTTGAACTCAGAGGTATGCCTGCCTCTGTCCCCGAGTGCTGAGGTTAAAGGTGTGCACCACCATGCCCAGCTCTATGAAAGTTTTTTTGTTTTTTGTTTTTTTAAAAAAAAAAACCAAAGTGTTCTTAAGGCTTTCATTGGACAATTTTTAGATGAGTGAAATGTCTATACTGGGATTAGAAAAACTTGTTAAGTGCTAATAATAAAAATTGATATATAAAGATTTGTTGTAAAATCAGAAGAGGGCAATTATTTCATCTTAGAATCTCCTTTGGACTGAATATTGGTAGCTATTGCTGCATATTAGGGGCATGAGTGTAACAAGGAAACTGTGGATGCTGAGGTAATAATGTATCTGAAGTTATGAGAGCCATCAAAATGACATATTAAGAGTATTTGGTTTTGTCAGATTTACAGGATTCATTCTCAAAACATGTAGTGGATATGTTCTTGAAATTCTTGTCTGAAGGCGTAAGTCACAAACAATCCCACACCAGTTTGGAATTATGATTAATAGAATGGTTATTTATTTAAGGGGGAAAAACGTACAAATCACCGTCCCAGACAACAGCCCTTTGCACAATCAGGAAGGGAGCCTAGTCGCCAGAAGTAGAGCCCAAGCCAGAGAGTAAACAGGGAAATGGCTGCTTTTTTTAAAGGGAGAGAGACCACGCCCCAATGGGCTGGTATCTCAGCTGCTATTGGCTGAAGGAGCAGAAGGAGCTCCCACAACACTTGTCAGTTTTGAAAATAAGTCATTTTTCTAACTACACTAATTTGACCAACATAGAGGTGATTTTTGGTTATTTTAAAGATAAAATTACATTGAATAGTATAGTTAATAATTCACAACAGAATCTCTTCCCCCTATGGTTTTGGACTTTGCTGTATAGTTCTCAGGATAGACTTAAACTGTTTGTGTACATATGCAGAGATCTATGTTGGGTATCTTCCTCAGGTTATAGTCTGTCTAACTTTGAGACAAGGATTGCTCACTGAACCAGGACCTCCTTGATTTGGTTAGGTTGGTTGGCCAATGAGCACTAGGGATCCACCTGTCTCTGTTCCCCAGCGGTGGGGTTATAGATGTGCACTGCTATGTAACTAGCTTCCTGTGTGCGTGCTGGTTATCTGAAATGCTTATGTTTGACAGGCACTTAAGCAACTAGGCCATCTCTCTAAACTACTTTATTGAAGCATCTCGTTGACAGCTTAATTCATTATATGAAATCTGAATTTAAGTGAAGAGAAAAATTTTGCTTAAAAGGAACGTAAATGTACTGATATTGTAATAAAGTTTAAAACTCATTAAAATGTACTGTTTTTTTTGTTTCTGTTTGTTTGCTAGGCAGAGAGAACAGTTTACATATAATTATACAGTTTTTTTCTGGATCTTAGAAAATGATAAAATTTTACCATAGTTGAGTTCTATTTTTCTTATCAAAGGACGAAATAATACAATCCAGCCAGACTGTGACTTCAAAATCTTTTTCCACTGCAAAGATTGATTTAATGACTAAAGTTCTATTATGAGATAAATAAATAATTTGTTTTTTAAAAGTGAAATTTTAATTATAATTCTGAAAAGTGTTGTTTTGTTTTTACTTAACACTGTCATTGAAATTTAACTAGGAAAGATTCTAATTTTACTTAGAATATAGTATTAAGTTGTTTTGCTGAATTTTTGGGGGTTTCTAATTGTAGGTTTTGCAAATTGATGACGTCACAATAAAAATCAGTGCTTTAAAGGCAATCATTGACCAGCTGATGACATTTGGGATTGAACCATTTAAAACTAAGAAAGCTAAGACCGTCCAGTGTGAAGGTGCAGACATAAACAGTGATGATGAAGAAGAAGAAGAAGAAGCAGAAGATGCTGAAGAGACCACCACAGCTAAGAATGTTCTCAAACTCCTCACTGACTTCTTAGATAGCGAGGTAGGGGATCATTCAGCTCTACAGTTATGAAACACTTGCAGCCTGTGTTTATCTTCTTAGCTCTATTTTATTTTTACCAAAGTTTACCTTTGACACAATATTATTTTAAAAAATATTAGTTTAAAATTTAAATTTTACATCTTATTAGTTTTCATTATCAAATTAGTGTGCAAAGAATTGAAGGTTCCTTTGTTACAGTGTTTCTAACATAGTAACAGAAATGAATTAGAACAGATACTATTGCAAATGGGCAGTTTTCTGTTTTTAAAAATATTTTTATTATATATATATATATTTTTTCTTAATTTCCTTTTGGATTGTTCACTGTTCTCAGAACAGAAATTCAGCTGAGATATGTGTGTGTAACTTTACATTTGTGAATTGAACTGGCTTAATAACAAGTAACTTTGGAAAGGGGAATTCTTGTGATTTTTTTCCTCTGTGTAAAACTGTTGTTTCTGAATAGGTACAATATTAATGCCATGTGTTTTGTTTCTTGTTCAATTGCTCTACTTCATCTTCTGGTACAGTGTTTGGTTTCTGAAGCAGATGTCCTTATTATATTCCTGGTATTAAGGTGAAAGTTATGAATCTTGTTAGTAAATGTGGTATTGGTTATAAGGTTTTCATGAATGCCCTTTATCGTTTTGAAAGGATTGCTTTCTATTCTTATACCCCTGGCTATTTTGTGTTTGTATTTTAATAAAAAGATAATTTAATTTTGCTGAATGTTCCTTTTGCTTCAGTCAATATGATCATGAGGGATTTTCTTATCTTTGATTTGTTGATAATGGTATGTAACATTCATATTTGATTGTGGCATGCACCACCTGTGCATTTCTGTGATAAAATTCTGCTTGCCCATGATGCATGACCCTTTCACTGTGTTAATGAATTTGGTTTGCTACTATTTTGATGGAAAATTTTTCATCTGTTTTCATAAGTGACAGTCATCCATAGTTTTCTTATGATGTCTGATTTTCTTTCTCCATATTTTCTGTTGCTTACCTAATTCTAAACCTTGTTTACAGTCAGATTTGCTCTTTTCTTGTTCAGTGAGGCATAATTTAGGTTATTGATTTGAGATTTTTTTTTTAAATATAGCTATATCTTACTACAAAACTTGGCTCTGACCACTATTTATTGTAATCCTCTAAGTATTTTATTTTAGTTCTGTTTTTTGAGACAGCCATATTCTGTAACCCAGGTTAGTTTATAATTTACTTTGTAGGCAAGACTAGCTTCAAACCTGCAATGGTGTTTCTACTCTTATCAAATTCATGATAAAGTTAATGATTTTTGGATAGTTATCTTAAAATATCACACATAACCTTCAAAAGAAACTAGAGGTAAAACTTTCTGATTGAGTGTCATTTTTCCTAGGTGTCTGAACTCAGGACAGGAGCTGCAGAAGGATTAGCCAAGCTGATGTTCTCTGGGCTTCTGGTCAGCAGCAGGATTCTTTCTCGTCTTATTTTGTTATGGTATAATCCTGTGACTGAAGAGGATGTCCGACTTCGACATTGTCTAGGCGTGTTTTTTCCCATGTTTGCTTTTGCAAGCAGGTATTGAGCCCTTGATAAAATCTTATTTGAAGTCAGATTCAGCCCCCCCTGATGCACACCTGAATTATATCTATGTCGTTTTGTTGTTGATACACCTTCTTTCAGTAGATGAATGGTAAGAACGTAGCATACATTTTACAGTACCAGATTTTTAAAGCTTTTTCTGCATGGAAATATGTCTTATCTTCAGTAAATACATTTTGTGCATATTTTAGAATTAAACTTTTCCCTTAAATAATGTTTTGCCAACATACTAGTAAATGGAGTTTTTGGTATATCTTTTTGATAAAATCACTTTATTCAGAAGTTTGAAGTTAGGGAAGGCCAAAAAGGTTAAAGGGATCTGAAGTCTTTAGCAGGGCAGATGTCCTTGGCCTTGTACTGAAAGTTCAAATTGCTTTTCAATAGGACAAATCAAGAATGCTTTGAAGAAGCCTTTTTTCCAACTCTGCAAACGCTGGCCAGTGCCCCAGCGTCATCTCCCTTAGCTGAAGTAGATGTCACAAATGTTGCTGAGTTGCTCATTGATCTGACAAGACCAAGCATATTGAATCCTCAGTGGAAGAATTCCCAAGATTATCAGGTGTGTGTGTTAGTCTGGGTGGCAAGTACATCCACATGTGCATGAAGATCATTGTTGTTTGATTGAAGAATTCCCTCTGCTGGGGTCTTTGAAATTGTGATGAATTACATTTATATTTTGAAGTTTTTGTTTTTCTGGCTTATAAAGCAGGTCCAAAAGGCGAAAAAGATCGTTGGGGAAATGTGGAGACATCATGAAAATAGAAATAATGATTGCAAATGTTTCACAACCTAGAAGTTACTAAAACTTAGTATTTCCGTTACTTTTCTCCTCACCTTGCGTGGTAATCCTTGAAGTAATGACCTCTGTTATCTAAAACTCATTACATCCGCAAATGTAATGAGGACAATTTAAAGGCAAGAGTTTATTTCAAGCTCTTAAGTGGAGCATACAGGTCAACTGCTAGCTCATCTGTAATTTAATTTTAACTGGATTTTCAAATTCTTTAATGACATTTGCTTGAATATGTAGAAATTTGATGTCTTAATGATTTCAGATGCCAACTGGAAGTTGACAGTTTTGTTCTGTTTGTGCATTGTTATTTTATTTTTTGTTATTTAGTGACTACTTTGTCACAGCATTATGTACTAGGAAGATTATATTAAAAAGGATATGAAGCAAAATATGTTAAGAGCCATCAAATGCTTTTGGAATTTAGGAAAATATAAGATTTGTCATAAGAATGATGAGTGTATCGTTAGTTTTATTTGCATTTCTGGGAATTAAACTAAGGTCTTGTTGCTGCTAGGCTACTGTTTTACTGCTGGATTATATCCCCAGCCCTCTTTTTATTTTTTATTTTGAGACAGGGCATTATTAAGGTACTTAAACAGCTTGGCTTCCCAAGTAGTTAGAATTACTGGTGTGTATCATCAGACCTGGCTGCATTGGGCCTGGTTGGAATTGGAGAAGTGGTTTGAGTAGATAGGAAAGATGTAATTGCAAAGGTTGTAGTTGGCCTTGTGTCGGTGTATAAATGGACTTAGTTATTAAAAAGTTAATAGGATGAGACCTGTTAACCAAGAATTTAAGGGACACTGATGGTTATATGAGGCGAACTGGTGAGAAGATTTTGAGAAAGCTTGAGAGGCAAAAGATGATGAAATCCAAGAAAAGTCTACAATCTTAAGTGTGAGTAACAATACACTTGATAGAATGCCTGAGAGAGTGAGCAATGTAGTCTGGGGCATAGGTCAGATTGAATTGGAGTTTAAATAGGAGTTTCAGTTGATTTTTTTTTTTTTTTGAGCTACTCAGGACTGAAATGAGTACCACTGTGGTACCTATTGCATTGGCTGGCTAGTCATTAGGTGTGCATTGACCTTTAAGGGCAGTGGTGTGAGTTTGGAAAAGGCCCACTTTGATCAGCCTGGATCATTTTAAAAGCTGGTTGATACTTCAGTCCTAAAAGGGATAGATCTGCTCTTTGTACCGTAGTACCCACTATGTCTAATAAAGGAAGGAGTTTCTTTTGGAGGCAAGGAGATAAAATTTAGGTTTAAGCATTTTGCAAGATAGTTAGAAATATTTTCTTTGATATATAGAACTATATTATGATAAAGCATTCTCATTTTATAAAGATTTTTCTTTTTAATTTTTTAGGCCTTAACAGTACATGACAATTTGGCTATAAAAATTTGTAATGAGATCCTCAGAAGTCCATGCAAACCAGAAAATCGGGTTTATACAAAAGCTTTGAGTTCTATAGAACTCAGTAGCAGTGTTACAAAAGATCTCCTGCTTCTATTGGATGAGATTCTGGAGGTAAAACAGTTTTTAATACTCTCAAGTAGTTTGTGTTCTTATTTATCAGAATGGAATTTAGATGGGTGTATTAAGTATTACCTGTTATTATATATTTTACCTGTTCATTAGAAATAATTGTTTCCTTCATGAATTTTATATAATTTTAAGAATGTTTTCAAACAACTTGATATTGGCGTATAACTTTTATTTATTTTATATCTCCCCCACCCCCCCAGCAAGTAACAGATAGAACATGTCTGAGAGCTTTGGAGAAAATCAAGAATCAGTTAGAAAAAGGGACTAAAGCACAGGACCAAGCACAGGATACCAACACGACTACAGCTCTTCAGAATGAAGATGGTAATTACATTCTCACCTGAATATCTGTGAAATTATAGTTTTCATCTCTACTGAGAATTTTATTCTGTTTTGATTGAATTTAAGAAATGAACAAGAATCTTTTTCTTTGAATCTCTTGGGAAAAGCTATTATATGTGTATTTATTCCACTTTTCAATGTATTTGAGTACATTTCTTACTAACCATCTTGCCAGGAGCTTCATTTTGTAGTATTCACATTTTTGGAATGGGGATTTATTGTAACCATTGGTAGCAGCTAATAGAACTATTTTCTGTTTTATGTGAGATAAAAAGATCACTTAAAAAAACAAGACTGTCTTTTGTTTGTATTTTTTATGATTGCATGTATAGAAGCATATATGACTCCTTTGAGGGATGTAAAAGGAGCTCAGACATCAAAATCCACACAACGAAAGACTAACAGAGGTAAGATATGGACTGACCTCATCTTACAACTGTTTTTCAATTTAAAATACTAACTTTACTCTCTTGGGAATAAAAATTCTCAAATGTCTTAGGTATACTTAAGTTTCTTTTACTCTCTTCAGCTGATGGAAATTCTTGATTTTTCTGAGGAATGTAAGATCATTATGCTCCAGAGGCTTTTAAATAAAAAATATCAAAAAGATTATACAATTAAGGGCTTTTTGTAGGTAAATCAAGAAGTCTGGTGACACATGCCTTTAATTCCAGCATTTGGGAGCTCGAGGCAGGTGGATCTCCGAGTTCAAAGTCAGACTGTCCTACACAGTGAGTGCTGAGACAGCCAGGGCTATGTAGAGAACCCTGGATCAAACCACAAAAGCCAACCAAACAATACAAGGTTAAAGAATAGTTTTATAGTTTTAGTAGTATTAGAATTTTTGTGTCAATGAGCACTTTTTTCCCCTTTTACTTTCTTTTCCCCATCTAATTTCATCTTTTTTTTTTTTTTCCAAACTCAATTTCCCAAGGGGTATCCAACAGTAGAATATTTGTTAGGATAAATTCATGCTTGCTGGTAGGGGACCATGTGGAAAACATCTGAAATTCAAGGCCTTTTTAATTGTTTTATTAACTCCTTATTACAAAAGCAAAGCATGCTTATTACAGAAGAATAAGAAAGTACATCCAAGCAGACCTACCATCAAGAACACTAATAGTCCCACCCATGAGCCAAACATGATTTTAATTATTGAAAATAGTTTTATGGCTCTAAGTATATTTAATCTTTTCTAGAATAGAATCTGGCCATAATATTGTTTCATTGCAAACAATTATTTAAACACCAATTACTGGATATTGTTCGAAATTAGTTCCATATTCTTGGATGCCTTCCTGGGGATAAATACATTAGTGAAAGCAAATAAATAAACGGAGGAGGAAATATGTAACAATGAGTAGGGCATATACAGTTACATAAATTGTCAAATGAAAAATTGATTTTGATCAGATTACTTTTAGTTACAGAATAAAGTATGAGAACTCCTTTTTTATTTTTTTTTAATTCCAAACTTAATGTGTGCATGCTACATTTTACTTCTTAGAGATGAGGAACATTGTAGGCCAGATTTAGTATGTCTCTTTTCTCTTTTTCTTATATTTTATTTTCCTCTCTTTTCTTCCTTCCTTTCTTTCTTTCATTCTTTCTTTCGTTCTTTCTTTAAATCAGAATAGGTTTTTATATATCTTAGGTTAACTTCGAATTCTCACTATTGACCTTGAACTTCTGATTACAGGTTGGGAATATAGGTGGTATACCACCATGCTCCATTTTACATAGTCACTCAAACCAGGGCTTTGTACATGCTAGGTGAACACTCTACTCACTAAACTACATTCCCTAGTCCTTACTTCTCAACCTTGTAAAATAGTCTAACAGGTAAACGCTGGTGTATAGAGATCTGCTTTTTGTTTTGTTTTGTTTTTTTAACATTGAATTATATTTAAGAGCACATTTGAACTTGCACCTGCCATGTATTTTACAAGCAGACTGTATCTTGCTGTTTAAAGTTGAAGTCAGGTATGATAATGTCAGACTATAATTAACAGGTGTTCTAGAGACTGTGGGGATAGCTTGAGCCCATCAGTTTGAGGCCAGTCTAGCTAGGCAACATAGTGCTTCAAAGATAAATACATATAACAAAAACAAAGTTTCGTTTTGGAGCTCTTCATTGACTGAATTTGCCTTTGTAACCTTTTTGTTAGTTTTTTCATATACGCTGTACCCCTGCTGAAAGAAAATCATCATATATGAGTGTTACCTTGCGTGTGTGCAAGAGTATGCATGCGGGTGTTGCTTCTTAGTCACAGTCTACTTGTTTCTGAGACAAGAGTTCATCACTGGTCTAGAGCTCTCCCAAGTATAGAGCCCTAGGGATCTGTGGGTCTCTGCCTTCCCAGTGCTGGGATTATAAGCTTGTGCCACCACACCTGACTGTTGTGTGGGTTCTGGCATTTAAACTCTACTCCTCATCTTTAACAGAACCAGCACTTTGCCAACTGAGCTGTCATACCAGCCTAAAATGTTTTTATTACCGCATATGGCGAGCTTGAAGTTTGCCTCTTTGTCATGTTTGTCATGTATTTGTAGTGTTCATCCAAAGAAATTTATATAAATTTTAGTCTTTTTTCCCTCGTCTGTGGTGTAGTGAAAGCATCAAGGTGGCTCTAGGAATAAGGAAATGTGTTGAAGAAGATTGTTGTGCTGAAAGTAAAGATTTAGATAGCATGGAAACTATATTTAGAAACATGAAACTATTCGAAATTTTGCTAATAAATTATACTGTTTTTAAGGACGGAAAAAAGCGCCACCTTCATCTAGGACTAACAGGAGGCGTCAGGCTCCTGAGACTGACTCCGAAAGGTATGTTGTATGTTTCTATAAGACACAGAAGATGCCAATCACTTTAATTTTGCTCAGAAGTAGAAAACTAATTTTCTTGTGAGAGAAACTAATATTACAAGATAATAAAAGCCATAAATAATCTGTGACTTTGGCAAACAATTAAAATTATCCATCAGGAACATTAGACTTACAAAGAGATATATATTTTTATTCATTGGCATTGTACTTAGTTACTACTTAGTTTAATGTGTTCTCATTTTTCATGTATTCTTATTCTCATTACCTGACTTTGTGTATATAACTCTATCTTTCAGTTACAATTCTGCTTATAACTTTAGTATATTAGTGGTTTGTATTAATAATGTTTTTTTTTCAGTCAATGTCAAGCCGTAATGGAGCCTGAAAAGTTTGTAGCTCTGCATTTGTTTACTCATTTTATTGGACTATGCCTATTCTCTTAGATTAAGTCTTAGTGGAAGGATTTAACCATGTTTTAGTGATTTACTAACTATATTAAGAGAACATAGTACTAGTTTTCACTTGTTTTGAGAATTTCAAAACTCTCTTTAGGACAAATTGTTGTGGTCTCTCTGTAATTACAAGCGTCACTATAAAAGCTTGGTGTTTGCTTCTTTCCCTATATGATACCAGGCTTTACCAGTAGATTAAAACTTACCAAATTAGCTAGCTTTTCTGTGATTCATGTGGCCGGATAGCCATCCAGCCAGTGTTTTTTGGTTATTGCTTGGGATTTTAGTTTTAAGCTTAGTTAATAGACTTAGACTGTCAATTATACACTGTTAGAATATCAGAAATTAAAAGTTTTATTTATAAATATTCTGGGTTTTAAAGCTTATATCTAAATTGAATGTATTTTCAATATCTTTAGTGATCATGGTGTTCCAGAACCACCGTCAGAAGTGAAGATGAGATTACCAAGACGAGCCAAAACAGCAGCACTAATGAAAAGTAAACTTAGTCTTGCACAGTTTATTAATGAAGATCCAAGTTAAGAGAGCTGATGAGGATGGAGTCCTTTGAAGTTGTGCTTATTTCTTTGCTTTAATAGTTACTGCGGTAAAAATAAGAAATACTTGCTGTGTTTCTGGAAACATGGAGTGTTGCCACATAACTTTGGCATCTGCCAGTGTGATCCATCTGCATGAATACATGCTTGTTTTTTTAGATTGTTAAGTGGACCTAGGAACCTACTTTTAAATAGGTTCCCTAGGTGAACCTTATGAAACTATGACATTTGGAAAGATTTGTAATAAGCCCAGTAGCTTATATTTGAGAAGCTTAGATAGAGTGGATCTAACATAGGTGACGGTGTCAGACATCAAACAAATGGCATTTGAAGGGTGAAGTATGTACGTATAGTTTTAAAGAAGTGCCTATTACCATTGAGGACTGGTATAATGAACCAAAGCATTCCTTATTTACATTAAACAATGGCTTTGAGAATTGTAGGATTCCTATACTAAGTATTTATTTGATAATCTTACCTCAATGGGTAATTTTCTCTTCCTAAAGCGTTCCATATAGGAACCCTTGTTTATGAATGTTTCTGGGATTAGGGAGATGTCTACACACATTAATCATGAAGACATTGGTTTTTGGCACATCAAAATATAATCTACCTGGAATAATAAACAATACTAATGGGAAATGAAAGTTATAAGAAGTCATCTTTATAGACTGATTTATGAGCAGTTTTTTTTTGCTATCAATTTCAGTTATCTTTTAAAATTGTCACTTATAAAACAAATGTTTTGAAAATTGCATTGTATAAAAGTAGACCTTTATTTCTGCCATATCCAATGAAATACCTTTTATTATTCCTGGTAATGACCTTTTCTCTTTATTTTGGATAAAAATGTCCTAATATGAATTTTTTATAAATTGTGCTTCTTTAAATTTATTTGTCAGAGGCTATTTATTTCAGCTGATTTTCTGAGATGGAGTGAAGGTAATATTGCTGGTTTTTAGAACCAAAAGGCTGTTCTATGTACATAATATGTGCTTTATAGAACTCCGAAAAGGAGTCAAAGTCACAAAGCGAGAATGTTCATTAAGTAAAACGAAAAGGCATGTATGTTAATGATATAAACCAGTGAAAAACACTGTTGTTCTTCATCTCTCGGTTCTGTGTCTTTTCCTGTGCTTCATATTTCTTATTGTTAAACCTCCTGTTAAATCCTTGCCTTAAAAAAATTCATGGAGAATAGGAAGTAAACCTATTAGAAATGAACTACAATCTCATTTATATATGTGTAGAATATCCAAAAGGAAAGATGCTATGATCATGTAGACACTGTACCAAAGCTTGCTTTTCTGACATAGGAAAAGCAGCTTTTAATCACTAAACCACTAGTAGTAGTCTTAACTACTCAGATTTAGACAATAGCCATGGCTGCAGGTGTACTTTGCATCATTAGATTAGTAAGGAATATTGTCCAGCTTCTACAGGATATCCCTGTAAGCTATGGAGTAAACTGCTAAAAGACAGTAAAACCAACAGGTATAAAAACAGTTAACCTTTTTTTTTTTCATTCAAAATTGTTAACTTAAACCAGTGTTCTTGTTTACCATGAGGTACAAATTTGCTGAAGAGTAAACATGCAATTGTGCCATTGCTCTTATGGCTCACAGATGAGAGGTTTAAATTACAGAAAGAAAACCAATAACCTAAATTTTCTTTTTACGAATGAAAACATGCTATTTGATAAACTAATCAACCTTTTTCTATACATATATAACTTTAGAAGAGATATACTTCCAAGTGATACCTTTGCCTTTCCCAGTTTGCTTCGAGGTAGTTAGTATCCACCTGTTACACAACTGTTCATGGGTTAGGTCATTATCACACACCTTTACAATACTAGCTTTCTAAATTACAGAATCTGTATATGTCAAAAACTGCACAGAAATAGAACTGGGCAATTACCAATAAAAAGAGAAACATCAAAATCTGCTTTTGTTGCAAAATTTCACAATGGTCTTACCTAATGTTTGTTAAAAAAAAACAGAATTATAATAAAAATGATTAACACTAATGATTTAATATAAAGACATCACAGGACTAGAAATATTTTAGGATCAATTGGTTTTTCATGAGAAAGAATATTGACATATAAAATAATGATAGTGCAAGGACTTTAGACTATTTTTCTTCATGTTTGAGATTTTGGTTATTAACTGTACAGCTTGCTAGAGATGCTGCTGTCAGATTCCACTCAACAGGATGATTAAGGCACATCTTAACAGGGCTCAATGGGCAGCTTGCTGTGTTCTCATCAGACAAATCCACTTTCTCATCAGCTTTCATTTGTAGTACTCTGTAATAAAGAAAAGAAAAAAGACAAAAGATTTTAAGTTTAAATTTCCACTTGTCAACCATGTAAAAGAGAAGTTTGGAATATTGTTTGCACCATAAAGCAAGTAAGCAAAGCATTTATCATCCTGACATGGCGTGGGAGGTCCTTCTATCTATGTGTTGCTTTTATTGGTTAATGAATAAAGAAAGTGGCTTGGCCTATAGCAAGGTAGAAAGAATGTAGGCAACAAAAGCTAGGCTAGAGAAAGAGGGCCGAGTCAGAGAGAAGCCATGTAACCCCGCCATAGACAGACGCTGGAAGGAACTTTACCTGGTAAGCCACAGCCATGTGTTGATACACAGATTAATGGAGATGGGTTAAATTAATATGTAAGAGCTAGCCAATAAGAAGCTAGAGCTAATAGGCCAAACAATGATTTAATTAATACAGTTTCTGGGTGGTTATTTCGGGGCTGAGCTGCTGAGCAGCTGGAATGACCAAGCGGCCTTTCTACAACACTGACAGTTCTTGTTCTTTATGCTGCCTTAGTGATCAACAATGCCATTTTTAAGTGTGCCTCGAGGTGTTCACTCAGATACTTCAGTACAAGAGATGTCAATCATTGCATTACATTAGTCTATATAAGAAAGGTGTTTTACTTACCAGAAGGTTTAGCATCAGGACTACATTTAAGAGAATGAATATTTGTTAATTCCTAATGTGTTCTAGGCTCCCTCATTTTAATTTCATAGCTAACCAAGGTTGTATACTTACAGTGATAAACTGAGTCTCTGAAAGTTAAGTACAAATATGATGTCATACTGTAACTGGTGTAGAACTGGAAACATAACCCCTGCTCTTTCTCTTGCTCTGTTAGCTTTCTAGTGGACTGAATAATCATTAGGAGTAGATATAAAAAGTAGGCATGTTTGGTAGAAGAATGCCAAGTTGTCTAGCCTATCTTATCTGGTGGTCAGCTTAACACAGGAAGAGGCAGCTCCTATTACATAGGACTCCTTTCTTCCCTCCCTCTCTTTCTCTTCCTCTCTCCCTCCCTCCCTTCCTCTCCCTCCTCTTTCTCTTCCTCTCTCCCTTCCTCCGTACCTCCTTCCCTTCTTTCTTCCTTAGATTAATGAAGTTGATGGCTTATTTGAATTTAGGTTGGGTTGGTCAGATGTCTTCCTGTGGTTAATCTCTAATGCATGCCCTCTGGTTCTTGCAAGACTGTCTTATTTCACATGTTAATGGGCACAGTCCTATTTGTTCCTGAATGCCATCATAGGTAACCTTGCCCTCCACTAAGCTTAATCAGACATTTCAATGTTTCAGAGCCTGACCCAAATCTCACATCTCAGAACCTATTTTAGTACTTGGTAGAATAATGACAGAACTTTTCTTGGCTCTGCTATTGTTTCATGTCTGATATCCGTTTCTAGATCTTAAAGGAGACTGACACACTTAACTGGAGATAAAGCAATGCTGAATATGTGGCAAGTTGCTCAACAAAAACAAAAACATAAAAATAGAAATAATGTAATGCCTAGAATAATCCAGCTCTTTAAATTTATGCAAGCTTGAGTCCAGAAGAAAAGTTATTCCACTTTACTTTAAACTGTTAGTTTAAATGGAATACAACTCTTAAGCCTTTTCCAGCTATGAATCTGCCTATTGGTAATGAGAATATTGAGATATCTCAGTGTGACTTGATAGAGCTGGGCAGCAGCACATTTAGATCCCTTAACCTATTTCTGATTGTACAATTTACAGCTATTAGTACACCAAACCTGCTGTACTGTGTTCTAATACCACTGGCAGTCTCAGTGTTTTTTTTTTTTTCCAGGCACAAACATTTTCTACTAAAAACATGGTTTCAATTTATATAATTATACTAGACAAAACAAAAAACTATGTCAGCTTGTTAGTCATAGAAATATATTAAGCAAAAGTAAAAACAGATGCAATTTGTAAATATTAATATGTTTAAAATAAATTTTGCTTGATCAATGACAGAAAGGTCTAAATGACTATCAGAAATGTCTGAATGGGACTTAAATTTGGGTCCTCTGTGAGAGTAATATGTGTCCTTAACTGCTGAACCATTTTTCTAGCAGAAAAAACACTTTTGTTTTAGAGAGTGTTTGGTTTTGATTCTGGGTGGGGATTGAACCTAAGAC
Organism: Microtus pennsylvanicus; assembly: GCF_037038515.1. NCBI lineage: Eukaryota > Metazoa > Chordata > Mammalia > Rodentia > Cricetidae > Microtus > Microtus pennsylvanicus. Next base: position 52,257,125 of record NC_134590.1, on the reverse strand, counting down.
ATCACAGTTTGGCAGGTGATCTAAGTGATGTGCCGCTGATAGAACTGACTGTAATTTTAAATCAGGTATTTGATAGACACGTTTCTGAGAACTTAAGGTAAGCTATATGTCAATAAATTGGGTTGGCAGCTAAACATATTAAGCATAAAGCTAAGAAAAGAAAAGTCATAGTTATAAATATTGTTTCACTTGCCGTTTTTTGACAATGATGCCTTTAAAGTGAGTGCTATTACTACATAAATGACAAAGGGTGCACAAAATTATGTGTGCAGAAAAGACAAGAAATAAACTCTTACTATTAATTACTATTAATGTATATACTAATGTTTAATTCATATATACTTATACTATTACAAAGTTCTAAAAATGCTAATTGTCATTCTCTGACCTTATAAAAGTAAGATTATCCTTCAGTCTATTTTTGTTTGTATGAAAAAGTTGATACTTTGTCAACTTAAGCGAGCCATTTGAAATGTTTTAAAAAATCTGTATATATCAACTAAAATGTGTAGTACCTAATATTCTGGTCAAAGGAAGAAACTAGAGGAGTTATTTATCCTAAGTCAGGTTTCTTCTGTCAAAGCAGGAAGCTAAATAGAAGCAATGGTTGACTGGGGTAAAAGAACTCTGAAGTGGCTACCTAGACATCTCAGGTTATTTCAGTATTAGTGATCTCATGAATCCCAAGGCAATTTAAAGAGTATGTATATGTTTTTGTAATGTGTTTTTTGAGGATCATGGAACCTCAAAAATAATGAGGCTTGCTCATTAGTAGAGCTGTCATTTAGACAGTCGACTGCATTGTTATGTAGCATCGACTCCCAATAAGCTTTATCATTAGCTAATCAACATACAAAAACCCAGTAAATCTTGGTATAATCTACATGTCTGAAAATACCATTTTTATAGAACATGTTGACCAGGTTCTGTATGAAGTCTCTTCTCTAGTCACCATCTACTAAATCTTAGAGAAGTGATTTGCCCATTATGCAACCCATTATACAAGAATCATGTATTATCTGTACCCCAGCCATCTGTTGTTCTGTGACACTACTTACTTGTCACTTGGGAGACAGAGGTTTATTTGCTTTAGGCAGCAATAGTCCCTTGAGAGCCCTGTTGAAATAAAGCTTCTTTGTAGTAGCAGCTAAATAAAGGGCTTGATTCCTTCATTTCTATAAAGTTAGGGCATAGATGGACATGGGATCCATGTCTGTCTTCTCAGAGGGAGTTAGAAGTCACTGTATGCACAGATAAGCTGGAATTTTGTACAGGCTTTGGATTTTACAGTGACTGTAATGTGCCTGACACCATCAAACTTAAACCAGATAACAATTCTGCATTCTGGATGACTTGTTTACTTTCCTCTAAAAATATAAATGCATTAAATATTTAATATGGCTGAGCTTGAATCTGTAGCTTATTGTCTTCATGAGTATTCAAATATAAAGTCAAGTTTATCACAAAGCTAGTAAGAGAACCTTCACTAAGCAGTTACTCAAGTGAAGGATTTTTGACGTGCTTGAGTATGATTTCGGCAGTTACTACAAAACAGCTTTTCAGCTCCTTGAGGAGCCCAAACATGCACACCAGCAGGTCTATATGGTGACTGCAAAACCTTAACCCAAATCTATCTAGTATATTAGGAATGTCAAGCTTGTTTTGTATGCCTTCAGGGCTCAGTAAGGACACAGGGAGAGAAGATATTCATGCATTATTAACAGAAAAATAAAACTGTAATAAAGGCTAAAGAGAAAAGTTAATTTGAGGAAATTGGGAAAGCTAGGGTAAGAAATATTCAAAATAGGTCTTGGATGATAAAGATTAAGATTTATGGCTGAGGGTTTTAGAGACCCCGTTCTGATCCTACACTTTGTTGAGTGTACATTTTTTTCTATTAGTGGAATGATTAAGTGTATTTATGTCAAGCATAGAATGTATGCAAAATTTCTGGGCCACCTACTATATAGAGCATAGTTCCTCAAGAAATGTGAGCTGATGTTACGCTTGTTAAATTAGAGGATGCATGTTTTCACTGGTGGTAAAGTACAGTAGATTTGTGTGTGATTGTAGTGTCTTTAGGTAAGAAGGTTTAACTTGTGTGCAGAGGGAATAAATAGTATTAGGCCTAAGGGTATCAAGTCAACAGAGCCACAGGATCTAAACTAGGTACTCAGGACTGGATTGGCACATTGCAAAGGATTATGCTTTTTTTTGTCTCTCTGTATGTCTTAAGTGCAGATTTCCAATGATATGGCACTGAGGAATTTTAATGCATGGGTAGTAAGGCAGAATATTTTACATTCACTTTTGACTTGTTTATAATCTGATGTGATTATTTGGAAGAGCAGGAAAACATGGTAAGAGCACACTTGAAGTTTAATAATTGTGGAGTTTAATCCTTGATAGGACTCATTTATGGTTCACTTCCTATAAGCATATGTGCTTGATCCCCAGCCAGTCTACAGTTTTAAAAGATGTCAGAATTTTTAAAAGGTAGGGACTAATGGGATATGATTTCTCAAAGACATTAATGTTTAATCTTGTGTAAGGTTTTACAGGAGGCAAGATTAGCTGTTATAAAAGAACATGCCTGATTCTTTCACGGTTTCAGTGTCTTGTCTTCTCTCTTCTTCCCCTTTGAAGTCCATGTTAGTTTCATGCTCTTAAGTCTTCAGAACCATGAGCTAAGTGCTGTGGGACAATGGTTTGTACCCTGTCGATTGTATTTTAATAAAATGCTGATTGGCCAGTAGCCAGGCAGGAAGCATAGGTGGGGCAATGAGAACAGGAGAATTCTGGGAAGAAAGAAGTCCCATTCTATAGTCATGACCCAGCCACAGAAGAAGCAAGATGTGACTGCCTCACCAAATAAGGTACTGAGCCATGTGGCTAACATAGATGTGAATAATGGACTAATATAAGTTATAACTGTTAATAAGAAGTCTGAACTAGTAGGGCAATCAGTTTATAACTAATGTAGACCACTGTGATTTTTCTTTGGGGGGGGGGACGACTTAATGACTGTGGAAACTGGGAAGGACAGAAACCTCAGAAAACAGCTAAGTAGGCCCTATTTCGTTTAAATACTCATTTAAGGTATTGCATTACAGACGCAAAACCAAGAATCTTATGATTTATTCCAACAAGTTTTAGAAAGATCACATTAAAGTTTTCTTATGTAAAGTGGCACAAAGCCTGTCATACTAGAATACAAGTGTTTGCTTAATAACTGGTATATGATATCAAAGTGTGTTAGAGTAAACCATGGTATAGAAATTCACAAGAAGTGTAGAATAAAGTACTAGTTCTCTATTCTGCTAAGTAACAGACCCAGAGAGAATAGTCATGTGGATTTTGTCAAGTATTTGGATTTGAGTATTTAATTTATAGAACCTGTAGGAGTGAAGAAACTAGAAAGAGACCATTGGTCTGGGGAGAAGGGGCTTAAAGGAGAGGGACCTATTGGAACACAGCTGTTATCAAGAGAAAGATGGGAAGAAGGGTGGGAGGGTAGGTTTTGAATACTAAGAGTCTTTAAAAAAGACTTATAGAAGCCTATTTTATAAGCATATACACATATACATGTTCATATAAATTTAATTAGTTATCCTACATAGAAGATATGCTCTTCCTAGAAGCCATGGACTGCCAAAAAACAAAACACCTAGTACCAGGTGGGGGATGCCCCTCTTCAAGCTATTGCTGAGAGGTGTCTGAAGCAACATATAGGCTATTGTCATTGCTCTTGGTTGTCCACCAGTACTTGATTTGAAGACCATATTGTTGAAAACACCACATGTTGGCTTCAGGTGGCCGAAAAATCAACTTGGCACTAACCAAGAATCTTCCTCCTTCCTGGCTTGCTGTTATTGGAATGTACTCTGGACCTATGGGCGCTGTGGATAGGGTAGTTATTAGTGTTTTACCCAACTGTGAACTTTATAAAATACAGTGATGACTGATGTGGCAGAATATGCACATGGATACAGCAATGGTACATATGTTACAATCCTGATTGGATTTAACTGGTACTGTATAAATTGTCAAGAACCCACGGTTAGGTAGCTCACCAGAGCTATGGTAAATCTACTATGATTGTTCTGGTAAATGGATATAGTATCAAACTACCTCAAAATTTTTATCTGTACCCATGTATTAGAGCAGGTTTCAGACCACATCAGAGGAGTCGGTGGACAGTGATTAACATGTCTGTTGAGTGTTCAGCCACAAATGGGAACCCTTGCCCCAAGCTCAGCAACCATCATGGAAATGGACGGGGAGATTTTCAGAGCCAGACGTTGGGGAGTATCAGTGTCAAACAGTGTCCTCTGGACATGACTGCAGCACTCACCAATTCACAGCAGCTGTGGTTTCCTACACAAGACAAGCCTGTCAACATTGTATCAAGGAGGGGAAAGGGCTCATGAATCCCTACACAAAAGTGTGGACCTATGGGCAGTTAATGACTTGTGAGGGAGAGTGAGTTAGTTTTCTTTAAAGGTGTGACTCCTGATAGATCAATTGTGGTTCTCAGTACATGGCCCCATACCCAGCAGGATATTGCTAGCACAAATTAGACTTAATAGGTTAAAGATGAGGAACACAATGTGTGGGGGTTTAAAGTAATACTGGCTTGAGGTCCTGCCATGACTTAGAGTGTTTTTGCACTCTGTTCCCAACTGCTTTCTCAGGATTCATCTTAATATTGTTTCTCTTACGGCAAACAGAATTGTTCGATGACTTAATTTCTTTACCTGTTTCTAAATTCACCCTTCTGCACTATAACCAGTCGCTAGTGTAATTGCTGTCAAGTGGTGTGTTAGCAGTGGTGTTGACAGCTGATAGGCAAACCTGCTTGAAGGATGTGAAAGCTTCATGGACCAGAGATAAGCCAGCTAACAATGAGACAGTGAGGGAGCAAAACCAAAATCAACATTGGATCTCTATTTGTTAAGCATAGACTCATGACTAAAGTAAATAAATGCTGGTGTTGGAGTGTTAGATGTCAGTGCTGTTGGTTATTTTCATGTTGTTATTTGGATCCTCACCATATGGTTTTAGTCAGTATAGTTTTAACCTTGAAAAAGAATGTACCACAACTCTTGTTTCTCATTAGCCCTTTAGACCTAGGTGGCTTAAATGAATAATCTTATACTTGGTATTACCATCTCCTTGTGTCTTCACTCAGTAAATTAAACCTGTCTGGCATCCATGAAAATAGTACTTATTCAAGTCACCCCTGGCCATCACATTGATGAGTGCATCTTTAGGTCTTACCTTGTTTCCTTAGCAACATTCATTCAGTACTGTTGGCCCCCTGCTATGTCTCCCCCCTCAGGGATAGGACCTTTGAAAAGTTAGATTAATCAGTCATACAGACTAGACTGGTTTCCTGCTTTGAGGAAGAGTCTTCAAATATAAGAGAACAATGAGAAGTTCTGTAAGCCAGAAAACTGTCACCAGAAACCAAACCATGCTGGACTTTGTGAACTGCTCAGCCTCCAGAACTGAAAGCAGATGACTTGTTTAAGCTGTAAGTTTGTGGTATTTGTGTCAACCCAAGCAGACTAAGCTACCTATCTCATTTTTCCTGAAACAGTTTTTGGCCTTTGAGACCATGCATATTACCTGGCTGCCTTTCCCACTGTATGCCAATTTATTGGAAAAATAAAGGTTGGGATTTCTCAAAGTTGAGTTCCAGGCTCTTCTCATTCTGCAAGTTCTCCTTTAAGGTCCTCCTCCATGTTCTGTTGTGTTTGTAAATGCTATCTTAGCTCAACTCAACTGACAGCTTCACAAAAGATTTCCCTATTTTACCCAAAGTTGCTGCTAAGAAATTCATTCTAGTGTTCAGCATCTTCAACACAGCTTACCACTGCTTCATGTTTCTGGTTTTTTCTCTTTCACTGAATACAAGCATGAGGAGAGCAGAGATCCTTGCTGTATTTTGTTCAGCGTTTCTTTCCAGCAGTGAGGACATAACAAGTGGGCAAATGCTTGTTGAAAGAATAAATCTGGGATTTCTGCTTTTGGCCACAATAAAGTAATAGGAGCCAGATTTATCTTCTTGCTTTGAAAGAATTTAAACTGTTCCTACAGGAAACAAAGCCTACAGCTGACTAAGCACTTCACAGATTTCCAATCTGCATGACTGGGAGAGGATCCCAGGAAGGATTGGAAATATTTAGAGTAAAGGAGACAACTGAGAGCTTCTGAGAGAAACGCAGCAGGAGTGAGCAAGCTAGTTGTGCATAACTCAGAGTTAAGGGTCTCTCAGATCTTTAGACATGCTGGAAAGCAGGGCATGAAAGTTTTCCAAGGCTGTGAAAAGGACCAGGTGCAAAATTATGAGGTCATACACATCTGGATATAATTTGTAATCCCACCTATCAGACTTTGGGTCTTTGAAGAGTCTTCATGAGTGTTAAGACTGCTCCAAATGGAGAATTTTCCAATCATGGTATTTGGAAGCTACATAATTCTTTATTGTGAAGGGGCACCCAATGCACTGGAAGATGCTTAGCAACATCCCTAGCCTTCTACATGTCCACAGCATCATCTAAATGTGACAGCAAAAACTGTTTCCTATGGCGCAAATTCACCCCCAAGAACCACTGTTGTAGACTAAAGATTATTCTGGCTTTTTCCAGCAATGCTTAAAACTAGACTTCAAAGGATCAAAGCATTTCTCAGAGTCCAAACATGTAAAGTATCATGAAAAACCCAGCACAAAACAGGGTAAAGTTCACGATGTCTCACATTTTATACATGTCATAGATGAAAATGATTCCTAACAAAAATTAAGTCCACAGGGACAGATAACACATAAAGCTAGCACAAAAGGAGGTCAATACAGGTATTGAAAATATACTTAAAGTGTATTGCTTTTGTTTATGCTATATTTGTTTAACTGTGAAGTTGTGATTCTTTGCCTGTCTAAAACACCTAATGGTCTATAAAGAGCTGAAAGGTCAATTGCGGGGCAGGAACAAGAACAGGAGGCGCTGGCAGGAAAAGAATAAATAGGAGGAGAAATATTGGAAGAGAAGGATCAAGGTAGAACATGGAGAGGAGGATGCTAAAGGCCAGCCACTCAGCCAGCCACGGGGTAAGATTGAAAGTAAGATATAAGGAAGTAAGAAAAGGGAAAAGCCCAGAGAAAAAAGGTAGAGAGGTAATTAAAAAAAAATTAAGCTGGTATACAATAAACCAAGCTAAGGCGGGGCGTTTAAGTCAGAATAAGCCTCGGTGTGTGATTTATTTGGGAGCTGGGTGGTGGGCCCCGAAAAGCAAAGAGTAAGAAACCAACAACACCATTTTGGCGTTCCAATGTGGGGCTAGAGTAAAAGAAAAACCAACAAAAAGCAGTACTATCTACAATCAGCAAAGAGAAAATAGAGGTAACTACTGAATATTTGCCCTGTTTGCAGAATACATATGATACATATCACAGAAGCAGAGTAGGAGAGGTGGGTACTTATTGAAGAAACAATGATTATACATATCTAAACTCATATTTAAGGTGTTCAACAAATACTAAGTAGAGAAAATAAAGAATAATGCTAAGATTTTTCACAAACTGCTAACAAGGAAAAATTAATGTGCAGAAGACAAACATTAACCATAGCAGCAGACTAAATTTCAGTAACAGTAAGGTAAAAAACATCTTTAAAATACTAAAAGAAAACCAGACAAATTTGAAATCCATGTTCATGAAAAAAAATACTTTGCAGTGCTGGGGCTCCAACTCAGGACTTTACACATGCTCAGCAAGCGCTTTCCCACTGAACAACATCCCAGCCCCACTTGAAGAGGTTCAGGCTGGCCCTGAACTCTTGTATACCTTCAAACCCACAATCTGGAGTTGGAATGCAGGTGTGTACCTCTGCCCAGCTCTTAAAAAGGAATGTCACATAAAGAGTAAAAGCTGAATGGAAATAGTCCACAGCAGAAATGTACTACAGGAAACTCAAGGAAAAAATTCAGGAAGAATGAAATTTAGATGGAAATCTTTATTTGTTAAAAAAAAAATGAAGAGCACCAAAAATGGAAAATTCATCCTATTTAAGGAAATCCACTTGGAAGATGATTGTGCATTACATCCTGGACATAGCTTGAGTGTTCCCAAGGATTCACACGCTTTAGAAGTACAGTAGTATTAAGGTGGTAGACCCTCCAGGGGGCTGCCTAGTGGGAGGACACTATCCTCAGAGGAGAATCATGTAGTTTTCACAAGACCCAACTGTTGTAGGTGGTCATATCATTTTCTGCCTCTGCATGCTGTGAGCCAGGTTTGGGGGCTCTTGACAAAGGCTGAATAGTTGAGACTGCTTGATCCTTCAGTCTCCAAGGCATGAGATAAACTTATGTTCTTTATAAAGTGTCCATCTCAAGTATTTCATTATAGCAACAGAAAACATGTTGTGCAAAGGAAAATAGGAATAGTATTACTATTTATAAAACAGTATTTGTACAGTTTGTACATTTACAGAAGTAAAATGTACGGCAGCAATAGCACAAAGACCTGGGGAAGGAAGCAAAATGTTTTGTTATGAAATTGTTATTCATGCTAAGACTCCTGACCTGAACTGGCCATCCCCTGATCAGATTGGTGACTACCCTGGCTGTCATGGGAGAGCCTTCATCCAATGAGTGATGCAGGTAGATTCAGAGACACCTGCTCAGGGAGTCCTGCTGAGGAAAGGGAAGAGGGGTTGGACCAGGGTGGGGGCATGTCAGGGATATTATAGGAAAACTGAAAGAAACAGTTAGCTTGGCTCATGGGAACTTTGTCAGAATCTGAACTAACAACCAGAGAGCCATGGGATGAACCTGCATATATAGCTATATAACTTGGTCTATTTGTGGGACTCCTAATAATAAAAGCAGGGCCTGTCCCTGGTGCTTTGGCTGGCTCTGGGCAACTTCTTTCTGCTGGATTTTCTTGCCCAGTATGAATAAAGGGAGAGGTTCTTGGTCTTATGGCAGCTTGATGTGCCATCCTTTGCTGATGTCCAGGAGAGGCCTGCCCCTTTCTGAGCTAATACTGAGGAGAGGTGGATTGAAAGGGGGTGGGGCCTGCAGTAGGGATGTAAAATAATAAATTAAAAATTTATTATTCATGAAGTGGTATAACTGAAGGTGATAAGCAAATGATAATCTCGTATAAATCTAACAGCACCATTTCAAATTGTATGTTTGGCCCTGGGGATTCAGTCTAGGCTATCACCCACATGAGTAGGCACTCTAAGCTATATCCCCAGCCTCCTCTTAAACCTTTCGAGGCTGGACTTCATTCAGCCTTTGGCCTCAGCCTCCCTAGTAGTTTGTATCAGAAGGTGTGTCTACAGGCCCACTATAATAATCACTTTAAAAAAAGAATGAAAAATTAAATAGACTATTAAACTAGATGGACACCAAGAGAAGAACAATAGGCTAAATGGAAAACAGCTGATTTAAACTAAATTATATTAATAACATGAGATATAAGTGGCTTAGTAAAAGGTAGAGATTATCAAACTTAAAAAAAGACTTATGTCTCAACCCTATGCTGAAACATCTAAATATAAAGGCATAATTGGGAAAAAAGTTACAGAAAAGATACCATAAAAAATAGTGTAAACTGAGTCAGAAATCATCACAAAATAAAATAGACTCCAGAGTACAGGGCATTTTAGGGATCAAGAAGTTCATTCTACAATGAAAAAGAAATGAGCTTAACAAAGTAGTTAATGATTCTAATTATGTCTGCATCTAATAGAGTGCTTCAGAATGCAGGAAGTGAGACTGGAACAAAGAAAAGCTCAAAGCCCAAGCCTGACACTTCTCTAAGGAAAGTCAGTGAGAGCAAACTGACATCCTTAGGGTTATTTACCAACTTGCATCACTGGCACTCAATGGGCCCTCAAAATATATAGCATCTACACCGTTTCAACATCAGAGATCATTTAAAAAGGTTTAAATGGATTCTGGAGCCTGAAGGCCAAGGAAACAGTTCCATGAGCAACTGGTGACCTGAGTTTGATTCCCAGGGACCCATATGCTAGACGGAGAGAACTGACTTCCAGAAGTTGTCCTCAGATCTTCATATTGCACCATATGTGTACACTTGACCACCAATTCACACATACAGGTAAGTAAACAAATAAATAAAATGCAGTAAAAGATTCTGGAGCATAAACTAAATCTGTCAATTAATAAAGACTGGATTGATGTAAATTACTCTTTAAAGCCACAAATTAGAAATCACTAACAGGGATTAATAAAAATCTTGGGCTGGAGAGATGGCTCAGCCGTTAAAGGCTAGGCTCACAACCAAAATAAAAAATCTCAACTATTTGGAAACTAAACAACAAAGTTCAAAATAATCCATGGGCGAGATGAAATAACAAATTGACAAGACAGTAATATCAGATGAGGAATGATGAAATGCTGGCAAACGGACACATGATTTGGAAAAAGGATATATAAAGCTAATACTTTTTCTGGCTTTAACTCTGTTACAGTTTTCTTTTATTGGGGAAGATAATTGCAAAAAATATAATTAATTGGTAATGAAAGTGCAAAAACACCAAGCCAAACTTCATGGCTGCAGAATGGTCATTCTAACTGTGAATTCATTGAAATACAGAGGTTGGGAATGAAAACTTTAATCTAGCTGTATGATCTTTTTATTTGTGAACTCATTGCAATAAAATGATTTTTATTAAAAATTGTAAGTTAAAATTTCAATTAATGAAAATATATCGGAGCAAAATTTGAATACACCTCAAGTATTTAGAGTGAAATTTACAACATTATGCTAACATTAATAAAGAGTTAATCTTCTCATCTCTGTAACATTACACTCTAGGCCAAGAGTTCTCTTAGTACCTGGATCAACAGTATAAGCATTCCTTGTGCTCCAGTCAACATCTACTTTGTTGATGATGCCCAAAACACACTAAAGACTATGTATGAGCCGGGCGGTGGTGGCGCACACCTTTAATCCCAGCACTGGGGAGGCAGAGGCAGGCGGATCTCCGTGAGTTTGAGACCACCCTGGTCTACAAGAGCTAGTTCCAGGACAGGCTCCAAAACCACAGAGAAACCCTGTCTCGAAAAACCAAAGAAAAAAAAAGACTATGTATGACCCACTGTTATAAGGTAGATTCATCTCTTTTGAGCTACCATAGGCTCTATGCCTTCACTCTTTCCTTATACCACCTCTTCTTCACAATGTAATCAGAGATCTTTTTAGGATATCACATATCCATCCCATTCACATGAAGTCTAAATCTGTGTGATGGCTCACCAGAAGACCCTTTATCTATTCTTCAGACCTTACCATATCTGCTATTATGTTTTCTCCATTTCTTTTGACTTGAAACACACGTTCCATGCCTTTATCTTTGTAACCTAGCAGAACTGTATCTGGTTTTATTTTCCATTGTTTCCCATGTGCTCAGTATACTGGCTAGCATAGCGAAGATGAACCTGTTTTTGAGACTGGGTCTTGAACTATGCCCAGCCTGGCCTGAAATTTGGGCTCCTTCCCAGCTTCCCAAGGGCTGAGATTATAGGTGTGCACTATAGAGTGACAAACACTTCTGAGTGAATGTATTAATAGAAAATAAGATCTAGTTTTTTATGCTCCTATAACAGAGAATCAACAAAAACAATGGACTTCCCAGTGTTGCCTAGAACTACAGGAAGGAATAAGCCAATGCTTGATTGAAAATTCAACCAATATAAACAAGGAAAAAAGTTATATACCTCTCATGTTTTGACTTTTACCTTTTTTGGTAAAGCATCAATAGGTAACTAACTGTGTCAGGCTTAGTGTTGAAATACCATGATTCTTAGAGGTACAGTGATGAAAGCTGTTTATGGCCTAGCAAAAATGAGGGAAAGAAACTGGAAGTAGGAGAGCTGGCCTATATGAGTTCTGAGTTCTTTGTTTTTACTATTACTACTTAGATCAGAGTAGAAAAAGACAAGCTATTGAGCACACTGCAAGGGAGCACCAGGAAAGTTAGGGCATAGAAAACCTGCCAAGAATTTGGATTTCTTTCTTCCTTGTGGAGGTTTTTTTTTATTTGTATACGTATTTGCATCTGTGCACCACAGGTATACAGTGCCTGCAGAGGCACAAAGAGGGTGTCAGATCCCCTGGGACTTGAATTAGAGATAGTTGTGAGCTACCATGCGTATGCTAAAAACTGTGGGTCCTGTGAAGAGCAGCCAGTGCTTTTATCCATTGAATCCTGTCTCCAGTCCACATTTTGAATTCTCAAGTGAAGAAAAAAATATGGAGTGGATTTGATTGCCACGTTTTGAACCGCAGCTACTTGACTGGCAGGATTTCAAGGTAAGCCTGTATAATACAGCATGCCTGTCTCAAGAAAGGATTAAATAAAACAAAGAAAAATACAAACGACAGTCTACTTGAGTTTATGAGGTAACAAGATCATACGAGGCAGATGTGAAACAATGAAATCACCCCTAACAAATGACAGCAGCCGGCCATCAGGAAGAGGATGACCTCTGAACTTACCTCAGCTAGATAAAACAGGGCTAGAATCTGAAATAAGAGAATACAGATCTGTAAGATGGAAAATCTGTTGCCTATGGCTCCCCAGCACCATGCTGCTGGATAGGGATGGACACTGTTCCAGTGAGACACAACACCACAGCTAAAGTAACAACTGTTGGGAGAGGTGGGGGCGGAACTGGGAATGAATAAAAGTGAGTTTGAACTGTGTTTTTTAAACTAAGCCAGAATTTGTTTTCTAGCTATAACCTACCAATAAATGCAACAGTAAAGTCATCCAATGTCTAATAAGCAAAACCGGTACCGGAATATGATTCATCTTGGTTTGAATGGCATTTGCCACAGTATTCCTTCACTGCTGCATGTTACCAAAGCCTGTTACTTGGGTTTGATTCCACGCAGAACAGCCTTACACATAGCACACACCTTATCTTTACACTCACATCCTTTTCTGAATCCCTATCAGAAAACTCTGAAAGGAAGTGCTCCCAAGTAGGTAAACAAAAAATGACATAAAAGTTTAGGAAATTTAATTTAACATGCTAAGAAGGAACTGTGCCTTAGGGGAAACGAGGCAAAACTGATTCACTCCAGTATATTTGGTGCCAGAGCGCCTTGCACACAGGAGTGTCATAGTGCTGATGTTCCTTGGAATCCACCTTTGGAAGCTTGTACAGAAAATACAGCTTAGGTGACTGAACTATGTAGGAATAACCCACTCTGAACCTGAGAGTTTATCCATTATGTAGCAATTATGATACTGAATAATATAAACTACAATGACTATGCCACAATGAGGTACCTCAACTCCACAAACTTGAAAGAGTATTTTGTGTTCAATCATCAAAGTGACTGAATGTTCTAAGGGTACTGAAGAGGGTGGGTTAAAGTTTCAGCCCTGGTCTCAGGTAGCTGAAGGGATCTGTCACTTCAAAGTCGCCCATTAAGTGAAAAATTTTTGTTGAAAAAGCAGCTTTTTGAACAGAAAATAAATGAAAATTTTCAGTCATTTTTTTCAGGACAGAAGACAAAATAGGAGAAGCTGATATTTTTAATATTTTAAGAGTTATGAGAAAATCCAAATTCTTCAGTATTTGTAGAAAATACAACATTTTAGGATGATTCAAATGAGTCTACAATACTTACAAGTCCTTAGAAGGTTCGTAGTCTTAACAAGTCATTTATGTCCAAAGTCAGTGTGTGTTTACCCAGGCAGTTAGCAATTAGGGACAGACACATGAACATCAGCCAAGGTCTGTATTACCATTTGTTGACAACACAGACCATTTAGGCCAATATCACCTAAAAGTCCTAAGCACCTGGCCCTTCACACACCCCACTTTAGGGCTGGGGATGTAGTGCAGTGACAGAGTGTCTTTCTATCATGTACTTGGCCCTGGGTTCAAGTTCTAGCATTATATATACATATGTAAACTACATCTAATCAAACACTCCTTTTCTTCTCCAACTCCCACGTTTTGTGCCACTATTAGAAGAGATTATTCATAACTCAGTTTGATCATATGGATCTTTATTCAGAGAATGCTGGTCATAGCAGATTCATTCCTTTAGCCTTTCTCTTTACACACATGATGAACCAAAGCACACTCTGGCAGCTGATATAAGAATACACCACTATTTAAATCTATATATCTAGAGACAGCTATTCAAACCTCATGTTTCCTAATCCAACCAAACTATTCCCAGTATATATCAACTGTGAATGTGTGCACATGCTGTGTGCATGCACGCGAGAGTCCAGGTCAATGTGTATATATCAACTGTGAATGTGTGCGCATGCTGTGTGCATGCACGCGAGAGTCCAGGTCAATAATGGCTATATATCAACTGTGAATGTGTGCACATGCTGTGTGCATGCACGCGAGAGTCCAGGTCAATAATGGCTATATATCAACTGTGAGTGTGTATACATGCTGTGTGCATGCACGCAAGAGTCCAGGTCAATAATGTGTATATATCAACTGTGAGTGTGTGTACATGCTGTGTGCATGCACGCGAGAGTCCAGGTCAATAATGGCTATATATCAACTGTGAATGTGTGCACATGCTGTGTGCATGCGAGAGTCCAGGTCAATAATGGCTATATATCAACTGTGAATGTGTGCACATGCTGTGTGCATGCACGCGAGAGTCCAAGTCAATAATGGCTATATATCAACTGTGAGTGTGTGTACATGCTGTGTGCATGCACGCGAGAGTCCAGATCAATAATGGCTATATATCAACTGTGAATGTGTGCACATGCTGTGTGCATGCACGCGAGAGTCCAGGTCAATAATGGGTATATATCAACTGTGAATGTGTGCACATGCTGTGTGTGTGCGAGAGTCCAGGTCAATAATGGGTATATATCAACTGTGAATGTGTGCACATGCTGTGTGCATGCACGCGAGAGTCCAGGTCAATAATGGCTATATATCAACTGTGAATGTGTGCACATGCTGTGTGCATGCACGCGAGAGTCCAGGTCAATAATGGCTATATATCAACTGTGAATGTGTGCACATGCTGTGTGCATGCACGCGAGAGTCCAAGTCAATAATGGGTATATATCAACTGTGAGTGTGTGTACATGCTGTGTGCATGCACGCGAGAGTCCAGATCAATAATGGCTATATATCAACTGTGAATGTGTGCACATGCTGTGTGCATGCACGTGAGAGTCCAGGTCAATAATGGCTATATATCAACTGTGAATGTGTGCACATGCTGTGTGTGTGCGAGAGTCCAGGTCAATAATGGCTATATATCAACTGTGAGTGTGTGTACATGCTGTGTGCATGTGAGAGTCCAGGTCAATAATGGGTATATATCAACTGTGAGTGTGTGCACATGCTGTGTACATGCATGTGAGAGTCCAGGTCAATAATGGCTATATATCAACTGTGAATGTGTGCACATGCTGTGTGCATGCACGTGAGAGTCCAGGTCAATAATGGGTATATATCAACTGTGAGTGTGTGCACATGCTGTGTGTGTGCGAGAGTCCAGGTCAATAATGGGTATATATCAACTGTGAATGTGTGCACATGCTGTGTGCATGCACGCGAGAGTCCAGGTCAATAATGGGTATATATCAACTGTGAATGTGTGTACATGCTGTGTGCATGTGAGAGTCCAGGTCAATAATGGCTATATATCAACTGTGAATGTGTGCACATGCTGTGTGCATGTGAGAGTCCAGGTCAATAATGGGTATATATCAACTGTGAATGTGTGCACATGCTGTGTGCATGTGAGAGTCCAGGTCAATAATGGGTTCTTCCTCTAATATAGTCTGTCACCTTAGTTTTTGAGGCAGGTTTTCTGGCTGAAACTGAACTCATGATCTGGCTAGCCTGAAAGAGGCCCAGTGAGCTCCTGTCATGCACCCTTCTCTGCCTCCTCAGTGCTGGAGGTACAGTTGTACATACTTCTGTACCCGGATTTTGTATAGATTCTGGGGATTCAAATTCATGTCCTCATGCTTCCATAGGAGATACTTTACTAAACCATCCCCTAGCCCCAGATTACTTTGAGTCTTAAATATGACAAATTCTAATATCTCAAGATTCTGCCCATTGAGTTACTGACTTTTATCCCCACCTACTGTTTCCCACTTTAAGAGAAATAGGAACTTCTGGTCTTATACTCAATTATCAATCCCAGGGCTACCCCTCTCATTTTCATATATTCGACCTTTTTGTTTCTTACTGGCTTTTAAACATTTCAAATGTTTAAATCTCAGCAAATGCTACCCACCATTCTATCTCCCGTCTCCTCACAGGTTCTTGGTTTTATATATTCATTCCCTCCTTGAGCACTTAGCACCTGACACTGAAGGTGGCTTTTGTGTCTATTACTCGGTACATGTGTTCCCTCCTCCAGCAGGACAGTCCCTTTCTGCAATCACTGGGCCATCTCAGCACTCATCACAACTGACTTAAGCACAACTTACACTCCTCTATGACAACGTTTTCCTTCCGTCTCTGTCCTCTTGACTACTTTCATCAGCGTCATTTCATGTGCACCTGTTTCCTGGACCCTGGGGCGACTCTGGGATGCTAGGACCCTGCAGTCTTACCCTGAGGAATCAATCTCCTACTCCAGTGACTTGCTGATTTGCCAGTCTGTCTCAATTCAGCCCTCATCTCTGCACAGAACTCACATTATCTACCTTGTTTAACATCTTTTTTAGAAACCACTAACTACATCTAAACCCCTAAAGCTAAAACCGAACCCTTAAAGTGTATTTAGATGCTCAATTCTGATGTTTCCTTTCATTCCTCTATTTTACTAAGGCACTGATTTATTTCAGACTTCTGTAAAATTTATCTTCTACTTAGTGCTTAGAACGTTTTTCCCTATTAACCGATGCTGACCTCACCATTTAAACAGTGCCTCCCCCAGTGATTCTTTTGTGATTTTATACCTTCAGCCTGACCAATGCAATATTCCCTATTTTGTACCTTAGCTCTGACTAATTAGTCACTGTTCCAAATGACCCAGCTTTATTGACTAAATTTTCTGCGTGTAATTTGTTCTACTTAGACTCTGCCCACCACTTATTAGTTTCTAGTATTTGAGGCTCTTTCAAGTCTCACTACTTATGTAGCAATGTTGGATGCATCTGAATTCCATTTCCCTTCTTCATGTTCCATCAGGTCACTTTTTCCTGGTCACATTACTCAGTTTTCAATGCATATTTAGTTTTCTATGAGAAAACCCTAAGTTTTCTAAGAGAAAGACCCATGACATTAATCACTGTTTCCTACTCACAACATAAAATAATTTTATTTATATAAATGTGTGCGCCTTTTCTCACTTAGATGAAACGGAACTTCCTGAACTTTCCACACTGACTAAGAACATATTGTAGCCATTCCTTAAACAGGAGAAATCCAATAGGATAGAACTGCACTTGCCTTTCTCCCCATGTCTACATTTAATACAGAGCAAAGAAAATGCAGTGAGATCTTTAGTATTAAACACATCGGAATAGTTAATATGTACAAAGGCAAAACATTCATGATAGAAACAAATCTTTTTCACCAATAGAAATATTTCAAAAGTCAAACATACATTGCCCAAGAAATTTTCTAGAAAAGTCCTGTGGTTAACAGTCCTTCAAGTCTCCGGCCACTAATTATTCTATGCAAAAGAAAACACATAAAACTAATGATGAGCTTTAGTGTTACTTCCAGAAAGGCAAAAACGAGTATGGACTGCCAAGAATAATGAGAAAAGAACACAACACTGCAAGAAACATTTAAAAATCACATAAACATAACAAATATTGTTATAAATACAATTTTATAAAAATAATGATCTTGTTGATTAAAAAAGGATGTTAAAAATAAAGAAGGAAAGTTATCAGTAAAGATGAATAAAATTTTAAGCAGAACAGGAAACAGTACTAACAGATTTTAAAATGGAAAAGGTGAAAGACAACTCTTCATATGATGCTAATTTTTAAATACCCCAAAAGGATTTTAAAATTAATTTGCAAAAGTAATATTTAAATATTCTCCATCTTCCTGTTTTAGGGTAATCTTATATTTGGCAGGGTAAAGAATAATATTAAAGCAAGATTGTGTTTGATTGTTAGGAAATACAATGGGTGAGAAGCTGCAAGGATAAAATACGGTTCTGTTGTAAAATGAATTAATGCAAATTACTTTTGAAAATCTGTAACATGAGATGAAGATGAAACAGAAGTAAAAATGAAACTGTATTTTATTCTTTGTGAAACTTGTATACATATTTTAGGTAAGTTATAAGCTTAAAAATTCTCTATTAGGTATTTTTGTGACATGGCATTTGTTATGTTATTTTTTAGCCTTCTTGAGGATCACAAGCAAGTTATTCTTTCTAGTTTTTATTTACCTTTCATAATGGATATTCTACTTTGACATCCTTTAAGCATTTTGTCATTTCATGATATTTAAAATTTTAATCATTATATGTTACATAGTCCTGAATTTTGCATGTTAAAATTATTTACCTAGTTGAATTGGGGGTACACACAAAATCATTAGCGTATTTAAAACTTTTCAACTTAATTGCTGCATTTGATTTTATTTTTTTTCCCAGAGAGAGGGTTTCTCCATGTAACTTTGGCTGTCTTGGAACTCATCCTGTAGACAAGGCTAGCCTTGAACTCACAGAGATTCACTGCCTCTACTTCTTGAGTGCTAGGATTAAAGGCATTTGCCACCACTGCCTGGCGTGTTGAATGTTTAAATGAGACCTGATGCTATCGACTCTGGTGAGACACCAATACTTCCCTCAACCCTCAAAGACTTCTCTAAAATATAAAATGTAAAAATGAACACAAACCGTAAAATATTCTTTCTAAATGTAACCTGGCATTCTCTCATGGTCTCCCATCTCTAGTATCTTGCACTGTCCAGCACCTACTAGAAAAACAGATGGAAATAGCTATGCTGGCAACTACTATGTTCATGTTTTCACTTCATTTACATTCAAAAGGGTAATAATCTCCCTGGGGTACCCATGTAAGGCACCTTCCTACAATTTAATTTGTTTGCATTCTAAATTTGACATGACTTTAACAGTGACTTGCTCAGCTACAAAGGAATTCTCTTTATATATATACAACTGAGCTCAATATCTGAAACACAGAAGTCCACTTAACATACTTGTTGATCATTGAGAAACTTTTAGTTACTGTTTTTTTAATAAGCAGTCTTGCAGCAGGTTTTCAAAGCAATATCAAATGGAGTAACAGTTTAATAAGGAAGATTTACACCCTAAGATTAGTGTCACAGTCTTTAAATGAGTCTTAGCAGTTTTCTGCATATCATCACAGTTAGTTTTGAGAAGGAAAAGCATGTATTAGCCTGTGGTAGTGAAGTTTTAGTTGTCACAGTCATCTATCAATATATTCATGGATATTTTCAAGAAGCTCTTCATGTCTCTTCTAATGTATTTGTTTGATACCGAGTGGCCAAGTGCACCACATCTAGCAGCACCTAATTTCAGGGCTTTCATACTAGGTGCCAAAAAATGAGTTTGTTCAAATATTTTAGAAATAAATTAGACTCCAAGTAGCTCTTCCTTTTCTATCCACTATCCAGCTTGTGTTTTATTCAAGGCACCTACAATGAAACTTTAAGATTAAGGAGAGAAAAACTTACCTACTTGTGATTTTGTACAATTTGTCTTTTGTCCATTGTTGCAAGACTGTCGTTTATGTCTTTTAGGTGGCATTTCTGTGGTCTTCCATGGTGATCTTTTTCTTTTGTTTAATTTGCTAAGAGCCTCAGAATGATCAGGATTCTTTTCAAAATTAACCTGCTTACTTAACTGACTACTGTCAAGTTCATCAGTCAATCTATCACTTGCAGGACTAGTTGCTTTGGCATTTCCTCTTTCTTTAGTTTGTGTTTTAAAGGAATTTTGCCTTGCTGAATGGGATCTTAAATTAAAACGCTTTGATTCTTCTCCTTGCACCTGGATCTCACTGTCAACAGATTCAGGAGAATAAATGATTGTATTTAGCTTAAAAGTATTTCTGTGTTCAAGACAGTTGATCTTCCTCAAAAATATTCTACAGTCTTTTAAAGTTTTTGACTTCCAATTATTGGAAAACACATTTTCTAGTCTTTGTCCCTTTTCAGAACCAGTCTGGCCACATCCTGTTCCATTCTCCTTTGTTTCTGACTTAACTTTACTCTCTAAACTATCAGGTGTGGTGACATCATTAACTGCCACCCTCTCTTGAGGAAAGTTGACTCTGGTTTCCGGTGGCAAGGCCCACTGGCTACCCACTGTACTTTTCCCACTGAGTGATGTCATTGCATTTGTCTCCCTCTCTGTCTTAGTCAAAAATTGATTCTGGCAGGAAAATCTTAAGTTCCTTCTTTTTGAGTTCCAATCAATTGTTCTGTGGCTGTGAGGCTTTTTCTCTTTTCTCCACCTTTCACAGTGCAAACTCTTAAACTCAGTCCTTTTCAACCTAGCTAGTGTTAAATTTCTTCTCACATTTAAGAGTGGTGAGCCAACCATTTTATGTAGTATATGGAATTTCCCTGCTGACTTTGAAGGAGAGGAGACAGCAAATTTTTTAAAGTGCTTCCTGAAGGGGCTGGCATTAAACCCACAGCATTTCACCCCTAATTTAATGCCCTTGGTACTTATCACTTCCAAAGGGTTTCGAGCATTTGCTTTTCTAACTAAAGAAAGGGACTGTGTTTCTGTTGTTTGCATAAACCAGGTACAAAGTTCATTCAAATTATACTTTTTCTGAAAAAGCATTTTTACAGGTGAGACTTCAAGATCTACAAGACAAGTTTCCAGAGGGCTTGCTGCTTTAAAACCATGGCTTTCAGTGGAGCCTGCTCTATGAATGGAATTTTGAGCTTCATCTCTACTCACCTGCACCCAAGCATTTGTTATTTGTTCAAATCTATTATTCAATTCCTCTAACAATGAATCATTTGAAGCAGAAGTAGTCCACCATTTGAGTAAAGGACTAGAAGAAATAACAGGGTCCAAGGATACTTCAGAAATGGACATTAATTTTTTATCTTCCAAACATTTTTCTGCTTTCCTTGAACATCTAGATCCTGGGAATCCTTTGGAAGCTAGTTTAAAACTTGACTGCCTGTATTTCTTCTTTGGACTTTTGCCTTTCTGCAAATGGAGTTTACATGATTTATGACGCAAACCACTTTTGTAAGTAAGCGAGCCAGAAGATGCAAGTGAATGTAAGAAATGGAAAGGTTTTCTGGCCCTGATTGAATGTTTTGGAGGTATAGAAACAACATCACTATTTGATTCATTCTTAAATATGTCAACATCAGTGGGTCTGACCTTATCTAACTTACTACACTGTTGGTCAAGCTTCTCTTCTCGGCAAGTTTTCTCTAACATAGTCTCCTGTTCTAAAGGAGGTAAGCAGCTGCTAAGGCTTACTTCTCTTTCCTGAGGTGAAATTCTACTAACAGTCACGGATATACCAGAGATTTTCACTTTTGCAGGTCTCCCCGGCTTCCTAACAACTGACAAAGGCTTTTGATTTGGTCGAATAATGTTCTTGGAAGCCTGAGGGATCATAGACTTGGTCTTGATGGGTCTAACATATTCAAAGTCAGAATAAAAAACCCCACTTTCAGTTGTCAATCTTGACACAGCACTTAGACTTCCACCACAGTCAGTCTCATATTTTTTAGCATTTCTGAGGCTACTAGAGTTAACTGCAAAGTCAGAGATATCATTGTTCAATGAGATGTTGCTGATATTCATGCTTCCTTCAGAAACACATCTCTTAGTTCTTCTTGACCTTCCATAAACAACAGTGACAGTAATACTCTTTCTATAAAGACCTTCTTTCACTTCTGATAGACATTCTAGATTTTTCTTTCCAGCATTAAAAGACTCATTTTGGCCAACACTGACATCTGTTTGATCAGCTTTAGGTTTGGGTGGTCTTCCAATTGGTCGTTTAGTCTGTTTCACAACTTGGGGGCCAATTTTTTTAGGCCTCCCTGGCTTTCTTTTATATGGTAAGTCAACACCACCACTTGACTTTCCCTCAGGGTCTTCTTGTGGCTTATCACTGTTTAAACTGTCAATAAACTCTGCAGATGATGGTGTGGCCTCTTGTACACAGTTAAATTTGTTTATTTTGCTTTGAAGGCAGTTAATATCATGATTAGAACTGTAATCTTCAAAGCTAATGCATGGTATGTCTTCCTTTACTTCTCTTTTTCTTCCACTTACTTGATGGGTTTTATGTTTGTGAGAAGAAACCTCAGCATTTGACTGTGATGTGCTGACTGAAGTTAAGGTATATTTGATTCCTTCACTGCTTTTAATCTCAGATAAAAACATGAGTTTGATAGGACTAGAATAGTTAGAAACAGAACTTTCAATTCCTTCACATTTTGTTGGCACACTTTCAACACTGGATGTCATGCCCCACCTCTCTAAAATGGGTGCTATTTTTGGATTATGAGGTCTCTTGTTCAAATCCATTACAGGCATATCATAACTTCTTTTATTGCTAGATGGTATTACAGATTTTGATAAACCCTGGCTTTTGCAAGCCATTCTACTTAAAGTACAGGTCAAATCTGTCCCACTTTGGTCTTTACCATCTGTTCCTATAAATTTCTTGGAGGCTTTAAATCCTTCAGATTGTGCTTGATTAGTCCAAGACCTCTGAGTCATATTTATTGTGTCTTCCAAACGCTCCACAACAACTTGTAAATTAGAATTCATTGCAATTTTGTTTAAGTCTTTATTTTGGAGACCTTCAGTTGGATCTTTGACTGGATCTTTGCTGTGAGCAGAGTCTGATACTCTTTTGCCCTCAGGGAATTTTTTGGAAACAGAATTGTTTGTTACATATATAGAATACCACCCTGGAGGCACAATATTTCGTTTAGTTCTGCTTAAAAGACAAGGAGCATCCGTTCTCAAAAGTGTTTGAGTATTTTCTAGTTTTGTATTTTTACTATTATTTTGTACAGTCAGTTTTTCAGCTGTACATTTCTCTGGTGATTTTCTTTGGCTCATTTTCTCAGATGAAGTTGCTTTAATGTTTTCTGAAAATTGATCAAAATCCTTGCTAGTTCCTAAGCTCTCAAGAGGTACCTGCAGTGATGGCGCTACATCATTTGGTGAAGAAACTGTTTCTGTATGATTTTCATCTTGAAAGCTCTTAGAATTTTTTAAAGGTTCTTGACAAGCCTGGAATTCTTTGTTCAGTGAAAGCATCTTATCATTGCATGACAATTTTCTTGGATTTTTTTCACTGTATTTTTTCCTCAGAAAGTTTTCATCAAGACTGGCAAGTTCTCTTTTTATCTGTAAAGACTGCCTTCTGATCACAGGTGAATCAGGAGAGTTGTGCATGGCAAATAAGGTCTGTTGACGCTTTCGAAATCTTGTTTGAATAACTTTATTTTCTACCTTCTTATCATGTTGACTCAGTAATTCCATAAAACTATAATCACTGGCTGTTGCACTGTGCAAGAGAGATGTTATTAAATTTCCCAATTTAAAATCATTATCTGAATCACAATCACTGCTAGATAATTTTATGAGGTTTGATGTATCTGTGGTTTCTATTGATTTTAATTTTTCATTAATACGATCCATTAAATCTTGAAAAATTACAGCTGTTTCACCCTCTTCATAATTTGAGGTATAACTACTGCTGGTATCCAAGAGCACAGAATCAAAGTTACTGGACTGCTTAGTTTTATTTATTTTGCTGTCTTGATCACATTTGTGAATGCTTATCTCGGCTGGTGTGAGAGATGGAGGCTGATTAATGCTTGACTCAAGTTTGTTATTTTCTAAGGTTGAAAGCTCTGAGACGATGTCTTTCCACTTTTCAAATCCTCCAGTCTCCACAGGTGATAATGGTGGGGGGGAGGGACTTCGAGATCTACAGGCATCTTTAAGACTGACTGAAAGATCACAAACTTCCCTTGACAAAAGAGGACTATGAAAGGCTGATTTTGTCGAGTTATTCTTTGCTAACTGTCCACAACAGCACCTGTGTGCATTATAACTGCTTTCAATACCACTATTCATTACTGTCTTAATGTGTTCAACAGTTACAGTTTGACAAGACAGACAATGTAATTCTTTAATACAGACTGGCAGAGGCATTAAACCAGGGCTTTGTCTCTCATTGGGTAAACACCCTCTTTCTGCCAGTCTATATTCACAGCTACAGAACAGACCATGGAAATCATCTCCGAATAGGGGTTTTTGAGATTCTGAAGACACAGTACATGATGAGTTACAACAGCAAATAGAAGCAGCATTCTGCTCTTGGACTAGAAATTTCAACATAGCCAAAACTTGTTGATGGTGATGTATGCACAAAGATTCCAAAACTTTGTTTAATGCTGATTTTCCTTTTTCCATTTTAGTAGCTTCCTCTGATTTTGCATCAACAGTTGAACTAAAAATAAAAATCAAACAAAAAATGAATTACAGCAAAGATAAGGAGTTATAATTCTTGACAGCGTTTGAATGACGTATTTTGATATTGCTGGACTCCTGACTCCTACAGACGGAACTGCAAGGACATCTTGGTTACTTATAGCAGAAACAGTATGAAGCACTGGTAAGTAATTTCCTATAACAAAGTACAGGAGTCAAAGTGAAGCCTTTGCAATACAAAGCTGGTGATTCCACATTATTACATTAACACATTGGTAATATTAAGAATTTTGGATATATTAATAAACTTTTAGGAAAAGTGCTTCAGAAGGAATAAATTTTTTTTGTAAAGTACGACACTTTGCCATATTTTATAATTATCATGTCCATGTTAGTGCAAATAAGGAAGGTAAGGAGTAAAATCTTATTTTTATTTAAAATACTTTGGTAGGTAGTAAAAAAGAAATGTAATATTAAGAGAGCTCTGCATAATCATGAAGAAAGTTATCAAATTTCTGAGATTAAGTTGCAGTCATTTTAACCTAGGAAGAATATAAAAGAAAAAGGAAGCTATTTAAAAATTAAATCTACTTTTAACTGATTTTTAAAAACTATGGAAGACATAGGAAAACTAAAGGTATTACTTACCTAATTATTAAATTTCAAATGCTGGAAAATGCCCCACCACAGAAACTAATACATATCTGACTTTAACTAAAACCCAGGATTGCTTATCAACAATATAGAAGCCTATATTTTTAATTCAATACCAGCAGCAAGAAGAATAAAATATATTAAAGGAATTCTGTTTCAGAAAAGTATCCATTTTAATGAAACATCACCAAACTCTGTGGGAACAGCCCTTCTCTCCTAACCCAATGTGCCTGTCATTTGTTCCTAGTCTGAAAAAAAATGTTACTTAGGGTTGTAATTCGGATAAACTACTTACAACTGACTCAATTGAAGAATGTGTTTCTTTTTTTTAAATAAACACTATGTTTGTGGTATTAAAAATTAAAGGGGTTTGTTTTAAAATAGCAGTGAAATCAATATTTTTATATTACTACCTGACACTGAAATAACTTTCTCTATAGCTATTACCGAATAATTTACTGAGTTTTATACAATTATGTTGTTTGAGTACTAAAAAATACCGAAGGAAGTTCTGAGCATGTGATCAAAATTTCACTGAAAAAATTATCATATTTTACAAATGTTTTAGTGAGACTAGCAACATGTTCTGACATACAGAAGCAAACAAAGTGAAAATAAACCAAAGTAAGCAAAGACCTTAAAGTTCAGTGCTGTCTCTAAACAAAAGAAGATATATAGCCCCAGTATTGGTCCCTTCTGTAAATATTTTTTTAAATCTACTTTTATACTGCAGAGTGTACAATGATAAGAAATAACTCAAGATTCAATGTAAAAGTTTTAAAAAATGTAGAGCAACGGTAACACCAAATGATAGTTACCAAATATTAGAAAATTATATCCTTTTCCAGCAAGTCAAATTTATGATTTCAGACAAGCAAAAGAAAAGTCAACACACCCTAAGTAGATTCAAACAGGTTCTGAAATAATGCTAAGGCTTGCTAAGCATACTTATTAAGTAGTAATAAGTGGAGTGTTTACAAACTTTTAGAGTATGTTTTATGTAATTACAATATATCCTTTTAACAGTTCCTAAAATGCTGCTAATGAAATGACTTGTACAGAAGCAGTGAGGAGATGGGAGAGTGTGTGCCGATTAGCATGTCCAAAGCCCAGGGTGCAATTCCCAATATAAAAATAAATAAGCCCTGTCAAAATGTAAATGATCAAAAAGCAGCAAATGCTAAGTAATATAAAAAAGTTATAATTTCAATTTGTTAATCTCATAAAATTATGAAAACCACTGGCGTCTATATGACTTTTCTGATCTTCCAAGGATATCTTTTTTTTAAAGGAAGAGTTTTCCTATTCAGTTTGCTAGTTTTTATACTGGAAGTTGAAAAATATCAGTGGTCACTGATACTCACTTAGCAATATGAACAAGAGATTAGTACAAATATATTCAGATATTAGATTTTATCTTATATATCCTGGTGGATAACTACAATAATAAATTACAGAATTTTAAAATAGTCTTATTTGGTTTCAAGGCTTTTTTCCCTCTGTTTTGTTCCACCTTAGAATCTCAAAGAAAAATGTAATGAGTGAAGAGGCATATGTGTGAATCTCCAACCCAGAATTTATTCTCAAGTAATTATGTAAAATTCTTAAAATTGTGATTTTGAGACAGAGTATCAGAATGTAGCTTTGGCTGGTCTGGACCTCACTATGAACACTAAACTGGCCTAGAACTCACAGTGATCCACCAGTCTCTGGCTCCTAAATGCTGAGATTAAAGGCCATCTTTCATGTTTTTTTTCTAGGTTCAATTCTTTCTAATTCTTTCCTGTTCCTTATAAGTCCGAACATCTCATTTCTGTTACTCTGCCCCCTTTCTGTTAGAAATTCGTTGTGACAATGTTTTTGAGAGTCAATTTCTAATACAGTTAAAAAACAGAAACCAAAAACTCCTCACAGGGAATCAAAGAATTCAGTGTAGTCAAGTTTTACTTTTCTTTTCTTTTACTGAATGAGTAAATTAACCACACACCGACAGTGTTGTAAATTTAAGTGCAAAAGCATTGAAGTGCTTTACTACAAATTACAACCTAGAAACACGTTAACTGAACAATTAAAATTCATACAATCAGATTTAGATATATAACAACACAAAGTAGGAACAAAATTACAGTACATGTACAACACAAGACAGATACATGAATTCATTAGAAAATATTGTAATAAATAATTCATGAATTATAGTGCAATTGATTTATGCATAAATATAACTAATTGCCTAACAATCAGTTTATATTAACAAAATCTGTCAAAATCAAGGCAGCCACAGAGTTTTACTAAATTACTGCGACAATGAAAATACTGCAATTAAAAACAAACACAAGTATCTGCACTGTAAACAACTAAAAAAAATCAGTCTCACTAAAGTCAGTATACAGTTTAATATAAAATTGTCATCAGCTACCAGAAATGCTTTAAACAACTTTACTGAGCAGTAGTTTTCTAAAAACAGAGGCACTGTTTTTTTCTTTTCCTTCTTTTTTATTTTAAATATAAAATACTTGAGGAACATTCAAATAAGTAGAAAGCACATAAGGGTTGCTTTCATGTTCATTAAAAGTCAGCTGAAACTGTACTTTTCAGAATCTGTCAATTAAAGTAGTAACTGGTAACTAAATTTATAAAGTACTTTGAAAGTATAACATAAAGGATATCTTAATAGAATCAGTGGGGAGAGGGGAACCCATAAACTTCCCTGCCTTTCCTAGTTTGTATAATCAAAAAGTCAACTCAGTAATACAAACATTATGTTTCTTTTAAAAGTTATGGGTTGATCATTACCTATAAACTATCAAAAAATATTTAATTTACTATTTGACCAAAAATAAATAATACAAGTACGAAAATGCTGCAAATTAACTATAATATTACCTATAAAACTACTGATCACTGTGAAGTCAATAGCAAAATGATCCCTGATATATGAATCCTGTAAAGTTTTTGGTCAGGTCATCTTTTAAATGATATAAAAGTGTTCTGTAAGTTTCCCTTTACTATAAACTTCTCAATCAATTTATCAATGTAAATATAGTGTGAGGAATAAAAAAGGTCAATACAATATAAAGATTATGTAATGCATTAGAGCTCCCAAAGTTTTGCAAGCAAAATTCTGTATAAAGAGGTCAAGAAAATTGTTTCTGAAGCATTTACTTTTTAAGTTTGTTTTTCAATGGGAATAGGGGGAAATATAATAAATAATCCATGTTCCGGTCCTCACAAAATATGGCTTAATTCTTTAAAAATAAAGATGACCCTGACAAATGCTGTCTTATAATCTATTATGTATATTTTCTTGGGGGAAGAAAAAGATGAGGAGGATTCATATCCTAGTATGCAGATAACATTAACAGCTGAACATGTTTAATACAGATCTCAGAGACCAAGTAATTACCTGGTTATATTTTTTTTTATTTTTTAGTTTCTTTCAATATATGTAAGCAGTTTTAAAGTTTAGTAGCTGAACAATCACATATTCATGTGATTATTAAACACACACAAACACAAGTGTAAAACACAAGTATTTGAAAAGGTGCACTCATTTTTTAAATTCAGCTGTAAGAATTCCTTTTGGACTTAGAAAAAGTGGCTTAGAAAAATGACCAGAACCTGAATTCTAACAGAGAAAAGGGGCACTGCGGAGGATTCTCATCTATAAAGCAAATCTCCATTCTTTACATGGAGGTACATGCTTTTTACTACCAAAACTCATACTCCATAAACCCAAATGAATACTCTGATCCATATTTTTAAAACTTTTATAAAAATTACCGGTCTCATATGAGTAGTAAAAGTTAAAATGCACTGCCCAGCTTCTAACTATCCAATTAGTAAAGAGTTTACATTACTGAATGTTCAAAACAGCTTCAGTGTTATATATCTGTAAATCTATTCAAGACCCTGAACAAACTGCAAATTTGGTTATTAGCAAAATGATAATGTATCACCCACCAAAATGAAATCTGTAATTCATTTTGATAAACTGAAAATGTTTTGAAATGTCACAGCAGCAAATATATTAAAGTTACACTGAGGTTTTTCAATAGGAGTGTGTCACAATCCTTAAAGTAGTCATAACATCAACTAACCAGCACATTTAACCAAAATGACCATTCTCAAGCTTGTTCTGTGCACATTATAAACATGCTCTAAGTTGCATTCCAACTTTCTTTTCTAACCTTACACATTAGCTTATTTTTCAAATGAAAAACAAAATTAAATTACTTTAATAATTAAATTTAAATTACTTTTTGTTTTTAGTAATCCATCTTATATTAAAGGATTCTATAGCTGCTGGGGTTAACTATGTCAGTTTTTAAAATTTAAATTATATACTTATAACCCCAACTTCCTGCTAAATCAACAATTAAATGATAAATATTAAATTTTACTATACATATCCTTTAAGGTTTTCTCTTCTATCCTGGTGGATGCACTCCAGTGCATTTTGTATTTCATAGAATGCACTGCAGTATATTTAATACTGTATCTATTAGTCACTCTTGGTGCAGAGAGAGCTATTTAACTTTGATGGGTTCTTTGACATACTCACAGTACTTGTAGTATGTTACACAAAAGTGTTCACAAACTATTAATATCATATTTCCATTATAAGATGGCTCAACTGAATGGCTAGAATGTTCTTTTACCAATAAAAATGTATCACTTGACAATTACTTGTTTTCCCACATTTTATGCTATTGACTACTAAAGAAAACCTGAATCTTTTTTTCACCTATTTATACAAGGATTAAATACAAACTATCAGAATTAATAAGCAACTCTATAATTCTGTCCACAGTGAAAACCCTGAATAAAACTTTTTCAAAAGGCATGTAAGTGGTTTTTGAACTGTAAAATTTCATGTCTCCTGTCAGAGTGAGCATTTGTAATTTCCATGTGTGTATATAGATACACACATACATACATACACACACACTCACACTCACATGTGCACACACACCTGTGCACACACACGCACGCACACACAGACATTCTCTAACAGTAATCTACACAGGCTTGCTGCTGTTTCTGCAGCTGCCAGTCCCTGAATCTGTCATATATAACCCAGTGTCTGGTAATCGTAGTTTCTTCTTCGGAGGAGTCTTCAGTGTTCCAGATCTTTCCTTTACCTTGTATTCTAAAGTGCTGTGAGGTACCCCATAAATTCCTTGTGCTTTGGAAACACTCATTTTTCCACTCATTACCATTGCAATGGCCTCTTCCATTATTTCATGATCATACTGCCGATAGCGGCCACGTTTTTTCCTGGGCTGCTTATTATCTTTCCGGTCTAATCCATCTTCAGTGTTCTCAGAGGTTCCATCAATTGTTCCATTTTTAGAATTAAGACACAAAGGAGAGAGGTCCCCATGTAGAAAGTAAGAGTCAACACTTGAGTGAGTTACAGGCCCAGAACATTCTATTTTGTTCTGTTTAGGGAGTATATTTTTCAGTTTTTGGAGAGCTGATCCTTCAAGGACTGAAGAGGTTTTGGAAACTTGATACATGACATCCAGCAGACCAGAACCATCAGGCTGTGATTTTGAAACTGAATTTACTCGTAGCTGAGGAATTTTTAACTGTACAGGAGGATTTGAAGTTTCATATTGAAGGCTTTCATTTTTTTCTTTAAACTGAGTAACCATTTTCTGTAGAGTTAACTGATGGAGGTAACTGGAAGCTGTTGGGAATTTTAATTCTGAGGTTTCAAGTAGGTTGAGTTTACTTTTTTCTGTGCGCTCTGCTTGAGCTCTTGCCCACAAGGCTACCTTTTGCAGCACAGCACAAGTTTCTTTACTGTCTTTATATGAGTAACTATCATTGAAATCTCGAGTTTTGTTTTTAAAAGATGCAGGCTTCCCTGCTGGTAAGGCTTCTAAGTGGAGAAGTAAAGTTTTTTGAGGTATGCCATAAAGTATGCCTGCTTTATTTATGTCCAGTGCTCCAGACTGAATGTCTTTCAAAGCTTTTGAGAGCAAACCATCTGCAAACTCAGCACTTCTTTCCACATAGTCCTCTCTGTTTCTGTGTAGTCTCCTGGATGGATGGAATGAAACGATGGTAAACTGATGTATGAGAGACTCTCACACAGCTATGGAAGGGGAGGGTCCACTCCTTTATTTTACTCCTTGCTTAGGTAACATCACTGCTTATGACAGATTAGGTCTGTGGAATGTAGTAGTTACTCCATATCAAAGCAAACGCTACAGTCCTGGTAGGACAATGTGTCAATGATACGGTGGCCTCAATGGGCAGACCTTCCAAGAACATAAAATCCTAACTGAGTATTTGTAAAAATATTCTCATGATGTTGCTTTTCCTCTGAAAGCTGCTTGCAGAGCAACACTTATAATTTTTATTTACAATTAGAGTTCCATTATAAAAACACCCAAATCCTCAAGGAGTTTTTGTTAGTAGAAACGTGACGTTACCGCTAAACAAGTAATAAAAGAGTCAACCCGTTTAAAGGGAATTTGCAGCACCAAGAGAACTCCCAAACACACATCTCAGTTCCACAGACTCTTTCCTCTGCATAGAACTGAAAATTTCAACAAAGACGTATATGAATAATTCCATTTGAGAATGTTACTCTATTTCAAATGCAACTTTGTAATCTTCTAAAGCCTGTTACACCTGTGACTCCAGCTCTATTACAGCCTTAGTTGAAATAAATTTATCTCAGATTTAATTGGGACAAAAAAGATTTCTATGCAGTTAATGAGAAGATGCAAAAGTTACAAAAAACCCCCCAAAATCCAACAGAACAGCATTTCACTAGTAATTGTTTATTTAAATTAATTTAGTGACAGTTTTAAAGACATGAAAGGGCTTTTTTGTGGTGATTACTAGATAAATATTAAGTTGCTGCCACCACACTAAAGCAAAAACTGTAAATATATATGCTAGTTTTAGAATTAGTAACTACAGCACTTTTAGAAATAGTTCATTCTTTTAAAAATCTAAATATTAAAGTTACATATTTCCCTTTAAATTGCCTCCTGAGTATTTCAAGTTATCTCACTTGTCCTGCTTCTTAGTTTGTATCCCATGATTAAATTGATAGTTCATTTTAGTAACATGAATTAAAGTTTGGTGATTGTTCTGATAACTTTTCTTTAACAGAAAGAAAAAAGAAAGAGAA
Organism: Microtus pennsylvanicus; assembly: GCF_037038515.1. Taxonomy (NCBI): domain Eukaryota; kingdom Metazoa; phylum Chordata; class Mammalia; order Rodentia; family Cricetidae; genus Microtus; species Microtus pennsylvanicus. The sequence goes on along the minus strand of NC_134590.1, from coordinate 52,224,852 downwards.
AGGACAAATGAAAATATGAGAGAGACAAACTTATGAGTGACAAAAATTCTGAAGGGAAACTATGTCAGTCCTACTCAGCACAGTATTAAGTGTTTTCTGCAAGAAGGTATTTATATTGACATTGAATTATAATTCCTAGGTAATATTGCTTACCCAGCAACTGCATTTTCAGAAGAAGGATCACATATGGACGACTCTTCAGATTTTATGCTGGTTTTCTTTGTAGAGAGATCTAACACTCCATCCCCTATAATTATTGCAAGAGAAAAAACTTTATATTTTCAATAGAACACCAGCCCTTACATTTTACTATCTTATTTTGCTGATGTATTAATGCTATAAATCAACACCTATCTGATATAGTTTTAGGAATAGGACATGACTGGGAAGGTGCTACATAAGGAAAAAAGGAGAGGAGAGCTCGTACTGCCAGGTGGTAAGGAGACAGTGGTAAGGAGACATAACAAACGCATGATTTGCTTAAAATCAAATTTTGGTCACTTTCCCACGATTCTGCAGTGCTAAGTCAACTTGACAGTTCATCCATGATTGTTTTCCCAAGGCTGGCACTTTGGGAAATCAAAAGCAATGCAAGGATGTGTTATGAATGAGAACTGAATAATTACTTATCTACTACTTTAAACTGCTGAAATGTTACAAGAGTTGAATCTGTGCAGACATTATACTAAGACTAGATAAGCTACACATAACAATATAGAAAAAAGTAGGAAAGCCAATGGAAACAGCTTTTTAGTATTTTTTATTAAAATATAGTTATTACAGATATAATAGTGAGTTTTCACAAATAAAAAACTTAAATGATTCAGAAATTGTTTAAGGACAAGGCCAGCACAGAATGCATGATTAACTTAAAATCCAGTAAGAAATAAGGCCAAGAAGACACATCTTTCTTTTTCCTCAAAAACTGAAAAATTAAGCCTTTGGAAAGGAATCATGGAGGGAAAAAAATACCAGCTTAAAAGTATACCAAAAACCTAACAAGGTCAATCCTCATATTTAATTGTCTGGAGACATATAAAGATGAATGGATAAAACACCTTATTCATTGCCTCCTCTGGAGAAATAATCATGTACTGAGTGCTCATAATGTACATAGCAACATGGCAGAATGGCGGCACAAAAAGAAAAAAGGAAAAGAAAGAAAATCATGCAAAATGCCCATTCTCATGGTGCTCAGTAAAAGTAAAACAATTCGAGCTGCACAATGCTACCGCCGATGACAACAGTGCTGTCTAGGGAGGCACTGCAAAACAAGTTCATAAAATAATGGAGCTTGGGCTGAGCAGGTCACGCACATGTGTTCACATATTCACATACATCTTTTATTTATGTTTTAAAACATAGATTTACTACCTAGAAAAGGCTAATCTGGAACTTACTGACTAGCCCAGACTGACCTCTAACTTGTGATCTCCTGTCTTAGTACTAGGATTATAGCTGTTGAGAACCACACCCAGGTGTAGGACTGCTATTTATTAATAGGATTCTGAGCAAGGTAAGATTGAGAACAATCAAGCAGATGTACTGGAGAAGGCTCTAGATGGGATGGTATCTACAGAAGGACCACCATATAAAATTGCTCCAAGTAGAGTAACACCAGAAGAGGTAAGATCAGAAATGTAGCAGAAGTCATACAGGATCACATGGCCATGATTTCAATTCTGAAGGAGACAGGAAGCCACTGGAAGAGTCCAGCATCCAAGATTTTATCTTTATAAAGCATCAATGCTATGTGGAGACATGACCACAAAGGCCTGGTCAACAGGGAACTCCATGTGGAAAGCTCTATGCTGTTTCTCATCTCTAAGGCTCCACAATTTAGTTGTTTTCTTTCTCCTATTCTTCTCCCCTCATAGTCACAGATTCCTCCCAAATCTTAGGCATCGCCCGGCCAGCTGAGACATAATCTGGACTTAGTGGACTGTCATCACGCTAGGTTTCCATTACAGCATTGCTTATATGCATTAGTCACCTTCTAGCTGCTGTAGTTACATAGCCAGCACATCTATTTTATTCAGTAATGATGGAGGAAGGTCATTGGTTAAATAAAAAGAAACTGCTTGGTCCTCATTGGTTAGAACATAGGTAGGTGGAGTAAACAGAACAGAACACTGGGAGGAAGAGGAAGTGAGCTCAGACTCCACAGCTCTTCTCTCTGGAGCAGACGCCTCAGAGAGACGCCATGCCCCAGCTCCGACCCAGGATGGACTTAGGCTAGAATCTTCCCGGTAAGACCGGTGCTCACAGATTATTAGAGATGGGATGATTGGTATATCAGAATTAGCCAGTAAGGGCTAAAGCTAAAGGGCCAAGCAGTGTTTAAATGAATACAGTTTGTGTGTTGTTATTTCGGGCATAAGCTAGCCAGGCAGCCGGGTGCTGGGGACGCAGCCCCGCTGCTCTTATTACTACACAGTAATACATCACTCTGTCTGCAAGAGTGCCTGATCCAAGTGTTCAGAGTATATTTGCTAAATAAAAACCTGAAAAATTGGAAGAAACTTAGTGTTGAGTTATAGGTTAGAACACTTAGAAGTGTAAGGTGGGAGACAAAGTTTCTGCTACATAAAAGTTATTTCAAGTATCTTGGTCAGTTTACTAATTTAGCCCAATATGCTCCGTTTTCACCAAACCTTGTTATTTCTCATACATCTAATCACTTGAATTTAGTTAAGGATACTACACCTATCAAACATCAATAGAGCATTCCCTCTGTCTAGAAAGGGGAAAATTACTCCTAGTATTGTCTGAACTGGAAAAGAACAGTGGATAAGGAGGACAGCCTAGGAGACAGAATATTTCCTTGAACCTAGGAATAATTCCATCTACTGGTATTTCTCTTTCATATGTGTACATATCTAAAGTACTAAAGACTAATTTAGTAAATAAGAACTATGTATTCACTATGCTTTCATGACGATATACTTGAGGAAGAATGCTTCATTATCTCTAATATATTATACTTTGCTTTTCCTTCACCTGTTAGTATTCATGCACAATTTTCCTTCTTAGCAACTACGATGATGTAAGCACCATACCGTGTGTCACTTCATATTTAAGTTATAAGGACCTTCTCAAACTTATACCTGCAAATCGAAGTGCTAGACAATGGGCCATGTGCACATTTAACATTAGTAGGTATTTCAAATAGTCATAATTAAAAACAGTACATTCAGCATACAATTTATATGAAAAGAATAGAAAACTACTTTCCATTGAATGCATAAATTGATGGTATCAACAATTAGTCAAATAAAAGATTTCAAAAGATCTTAACTATATTTCTAGACATGTATTTACTCCTTATGAGAAAGCAAATTAGAAATACATATGAGCCAATAGTACATTAATTAATTTTAGGTGTCAGCACACAGTTATTAAGCTGTATTTTTCTGTCTGTTTTAAAACTGCCCTCAAGATAAAACAACACTCTTCATTTACTAGTTGCAGATTGGCATTTAACATTACAACTTAACATCCTGTGAGCAAACCCTAATGCAAAATATTCAGAATGCAGGTAACTAACTTTTAAATAATATATAATTAATTGTACATACAGTACTAGCAGAGATAAATTCAAAAGTGGACTGATATTTGAAAATTTAAGCTATGACCATAGTGAACAATTTCCTTGGCATAATACTTTATCAAGCCTTCTGACCAAAAATTAAAAACTGTTTATAAAATGTCCTCACCTTGCAAATTATTGACGAAAAATTCTTCACAACACAAAATTTTCTACTCTTCAAAAGTCATGTTCTTTTTCATTTCTGACTAGATTTGTTACTCTGAACTCAGTTATATGGTATTCCACTAGCCTTCCTAATTTCTACCCATCTTTCAGCATTATCCCCTACTTAGTTGCACAGAATCTTATGTATATCAATTCTATACTATGTCACTTTCTTATAATTTTCCTGGTCTAAAACCATCAATCCATTAGGGTCTGAGGGGTAAGCTGGGTTAGAGTCTATTTAAGCTTTATAGTTAAAGAGATTTTCTCATATTTGCTTCTTAAAATAATGATACAAAAATGGTAGTAATCCAATAATTATTATCTTAACCTATCACTGGCTTACTCAAGTCTGTATTACACACAGCACATATAACCAGCACACAGAATTATATACAGTAGATTCTTACTGACTAATGGATAGTACTGAGATCAGTGACCTTTGTTCACTGAATCAGTAATGATCATCTAGGAAAGAGTGTTAGCAGCTTCACCAAAAGAGCTAAAAGTGACTTTTAATCAATTCCTTTATTGGCTGGATTCTAAAAATCTTAAAGAGTTACTTCAGAAATGTCAAGATAACCATTACCGTTAAATTGAATATGAATATTAAGTGAGAAAAACATCTGTTAACTTCTCAGAATATTATTGGTCTGTAGTTACTATATAATGCAAATCAGGAAGTTCAGTCATACTCCACTATCGACATGAGTTCAAAAGTCTTTGAAGCCACATTATCTATCATGAATATTAAATATATAAAACAAATGATGACTCGTTTCATGAAGGACAGTGAATACAGATGAAAAGGCAACTATTTTATATTGTCTGGACAGAGAAAAATTATTTAAATTAAATTCCAGCAAAATGTTAAAGTTATCACTAGTAATGAAATTGTCATAATCACTGCTTGACACAAAGTGATGCCAATATCATTAAAAATCCTTCAGGCCATCTTCATCTTACCTCTCTGGCCATTCTTTAACTATCTCTTCAAACAGGACCCTTCCTCCCTTCTTCACCCAATGCATTGTTTAGTAAGTCTTTAGCCCTTTTATTATTTTACTCTTAGGGGAAGTCTTATGGTTTCAGCTGTTAACCATGGGTATTTAACTGATAGCCAGAAAATATTTGTAGCTTCATAAAATCAAAGATAGGTAAAGCTACAATTCTTTTCTACGATGGGAAGTACACAAAAGTGCCTTTGTTGGGTTTGACTGAATGGTCAAGGGACTTGAAGAGCATGGCTGGAAAATTGGTGAGAAAGACATGTGAGTACATGGAAACTACATGGAAAGACCTCTTTAAATGGACAAAGGACATGAGGTTATTTCGATCCCATGTAAATGCTTATTAAAAGGTTCCTTTAGCAGAGGAATCCAACAGTCAAGTAGACAGCATGACCCATTCTGTGCAGTCAGCCTTTCTCTGCTCATCCCTATTTGTTACTGCACAAGGGCCATGAACAAAATGGCTACGCTGGAGCGATGGCTTGACAAGATGGACTTTCACTTGACAAGGCTGGCCTGACTACAGCCGCTAAGTGCCAAATCATCAAGCAGCAGAGACCAACACTGAGCCCCTAATTTGGTGCCATTCCCTGTCAGTGACATGGTGGTAGGTTAACTAAATCAGACCACTTCCTTCATGAAGAGAGTAATGCTGTGTCCTTACAGGAGTAGATGTTTATTCTGGTTATGGATTTTTCTGCATATAATGCTTCTGCCCAAACTACCATCCATTCACACAATACTCCACACAGCATCACTTTTAACAAAGGAACTCATTTCATAGCCAGAAAAATATGGCAGTATACCCAATGTCATGAACTCCACTGGTCATACTATGCTCCCCACGATCTTAAAGCAGTTAGCTTGATAGAATGGTGAAGTTGCCTTTTAAGCATTTCCAGCATAAATAGGGGGCAATAGCTGGAGTGCTGGGGAAAGTTATCTAGAAGGCAGTATATGCTTGGAAACAGTGTCTGTTTATGGTACCGTTTATTCTATAGCTAGGATTAACAGGTACAAGAATCAAGGGGTGGAAACTAGGAGCTACCACTCACTATCACTGCTAGTGACTGACTAGGAAAACTTTTGATTCCTGTTCCTGTTACCTTATACTTTACTGGCTTACAAGTTTGGTTCCAGAGAAGGGAGTACTTCTATTAGGAGACACATTAAACTTTATACTGAACTGGTTATTTTGGACTCTGATGCCCTTAACAGATGGATAAAAAAGGAACAACATGGACTAGAGAAACTGACTAGTGATTAAGAGCACTAGCTGTTCTTGTAAGACCTGGGTTCAGTTCCCAGCACCCACATGGTGGCTGAAAATCATCAGTAACTCAAGTTCCAGAGACTCTGATGCCCACTTCTGGCTTCTGCAGGCAATGCAAATATATAGTAACAGATATACATGCAGGCCAAAAACCTACACAATAAAGAAATCTTTAAAAAGGAGGAGGAAAGCAAAAAGAAAGAGAGAGAGAGGGATGGATGGAGGAAAAGAAGGAAGGACAGACAGACAGAAAGAGAAGAAAAAAAAGGTGTTAGAAGGGGTGACTGATCCAGACTACCAAAGAGCAATTGGAAGTAGGGAAGATTACATCTGTAGTGTACGAGATTCTCTAGGGTGTCTCTTGGTGCTACCATATGATTAGAGCCAATGGGTAACTACAACAACCCAATCTAGGCTGGATGAAAAAGGGCACAGACTTTTCAGGAATGAAAATATGGGTCACTACTCCAGTAAAAGAACTAACACCTGCTGAGGTGCTTGCTGAGGGTGGAGGAAATACAGAACGGGTGTTTATAAAGTTATAAATCTATTTACAGAATAGTAGTTATAAATATCAGATGAGGCCACACAAACCACTGCAGAATCAAGTCATATGATCATTTCTGTCTTACTTTATTAAGAACATGTTTGTGCACAAATACATATCTATTAAAATAGTATGTTTTCTTTTCTCTATTTACCATAGAAGGTAATATTGATTGAGGTTAAGATCACCAGTTGATGTAAATGTACACTATTATATTTAAGTTATGAGAAGCTAAAAGACTAATCATTGTTTGGTGTTTATTTATGATGAGTTTTCTTTCTTTTCTTCCTTTCAAACAGGTCTCATATAGTCCAGACCGGCCCTGAACTTCTGAACTTCCTGCCTCTACCTTCTAATTGTTGAGAATATGAATGTATGTAGTATCTTACTGTATTCAATTTGCTGAAATTTATTTAGGATTTTGAACTTAATGTTTAAGTTTCATTTTTCCTTTATTTTTGCCATCCTTTCTTATTTGCAACTCTAAGTTTGTCATATAACAAGGCTCATGTGCTAGCCTGTAGAATGCTAAATTGCTTCTGTAAAATGAGAGGAGATATAAAATACAGACATCAAATGAAAATTAAAAAAATAACTTGTGCTTACAATGTACAAAAGTCAAAGTACAGATACATATTTTTTTAAGCCTTACATTGCAGCTTTATTTTACCCTTCTAATAGACTAAAAACTTAATATTGCTTATAAACATAACTAACATAGTCTAAAATTAGGGACCAAATAAGGGGTATTACTTCTCTGCTTCAATATTGATGGATCTCACACACAGTCATGATGTGGGAGTCCCTTCTGTGTGCTGTGATTACCACTGATGAATAAAGAAACTGCTTGGCCTACTGATAGGGGAGAACTTAGGTAGGTGGGGAGGACAAGACTGAATTCTGGGAGAAAGAAGGATGGAGTTAGTGGAATGCCATGGATCCACTGCCGGAGATAGACGTGCCAAAACTTTGCTGGTAGGCTACAACCTCATGGTGATACACAGATTAATAAAAACGGGTTAAATTAAGATGTAAGAGCTAGCCAGTAAGAAGCTAGAGCTAATGGGCCATGCAGTGATTTAATTAATACAGTTTCTGTGTGATTATTTCAGTTCTGGGTAGCTGGGATGAACAAGTGGCCCCTCCTGCAACACTGTTGTCTCCTCTAAACAATGACCATGATATGCTCACCCTTAAAGTCCTAACGCCAATACATTCTAAGGTCACTTCAACAATACCTTTCTTTTTACAGCTACAAGAAGTAACATGATCTCTAAACCATGCTGATAAAAGCTGTTTGTTCTCTCATCTCCAGATAAGCTGTTTATTTGGTATCCCCCCCACACTGTCTTTCTTCTGTGAAGTCACAGATACAGGACACATGAACCCTTCTTTATATAAATACAGCATGGTATAAATGAAAATGTATTGCTGTTATGCTTAGTTATGTGAATGTAGTGTATTTATCACAGGTACAACTTCCCCTTTCTCAGTTACATCATAAAAAACTGGATGAAGGGGGACCTGGAGAGATGGCTTAGCAGTTTCAAGCATCTGATGCTCTAAAGAGGACGTAGTTTGGGTCTCAATAACCACATAATGGCTTACAACCATCTGTAGCTCTAGTTCCAGAGAATCCAATACTCTCTTCTGACTTCTGAAGTCACATGGCATGCATGTGGTACACTGACATACATGTAGAGAAAACATTCATACATATAAAAAATAAATCTAAAATATAAATAACAAAAACCTACCGCATGGTAAAGCATCTATTTCTCATTTCAGTGTAGAAACAAAAGAACAAATACTAAATTAATGTCTAGAAAACAATTCTTTCTCATAGTATCTCTTTATATATACATGTCCTTTATTTTTAAGTTGGATATAGAGATACTTAACCATTATGAAAACACAAAACATCAAATTTTCTCTTATAAACTATGTAGTACAGGGGCCTGGAGAGATGGCTCAGTGGTTAAGACCATATACTATTTTTCCAGAGGACCTAGGTTTGCATCTCAGAACCCACATTAACAGGCTCACAACTGTGTGTAAGGTCAGCTTAGATATTTGACTCCCTCTCTGGCCTCCCTGGGCATCTTCACTCATGTGCACTAGCACCACACACACATAAATAAATCTTAAAAATGTAAATGTACACTTTTTAATCTCTAGGCTATGCCATATAAATGAATCAAGGAAAGATGACTTCCCGTTTGAACATAAAACATCCATGTTTAAATGTTTTAAAACAAAAACAGTAGGTATTACATGCTAAACAAACAACGTACCTTGCTGAGTGGTTTGCTCTTGCGTTCGAGTCACAGTGAGGTCTAAGGGGCCTTCCTGCTCATCCTGAATGCAGTGCTCTGCTTGGTTCATTTGGATACTTTTGTATACGAGACTTGCTCCAATCGAACCATTTCTATTCTCTTGGATTTTACCACTCTTTGAAATGTACTCAATGGCAAACTGACGTATCATCTTTTTCATTAGTTCCTGAGCAACTAAGGGAATGTTAGGGTCACAGTTCTGAGGAAGATCTGGGAAAGAAATAAACACAGTATCATTAGAAGGCAAATACAAACAACCAAGGAGTTTTACAAGAAAATTACATTAGCACTATCTATAAGCAATCCACAGTGGCCAGCAGTCTCTGTGTCTTAGAAATGGCAACTATGTAGATGCAGTTTTGCATTTCTTCCAAAAGTCACTTTTTAAAAAATTCATTTATTTCTACCCAAAACAAAAGTACAGATCAAAGAATTAGTCATCAAAGCAGGAGTTATCTCCATAGTTAAATGTTCAAATATTCTATTAGATATTAAGATTAAGTTTAGTATTCAAATACAAACTTTATATATGAGCCAAGGGTAGGCCATATACAACATATATCAGTGACTAAGAAGACATCTGAACTGTTTGAACTCTCTACCAATGTTTTTTTTAACACTCTGTCAAATGTGCTTCATATATTACTCTGAAGGTCATCAATGATTTATATTCTTTTACATAGAGAAATTATCACTATCAAGAACATCAAGCAAGTACAGCAGCATAGACAGCAGCAATCTAGATTCAAGATTTACTAATATCCTATCACAATTGCTTTCTTTTCTTAAATTTGTGAAGCCACTAAAAACAAGCTATCTAGAACTAGGGTATTTCACTTTTTAAAAAAACTCACAACAAACTTCTATAAAAGGGTGGTATTAGTTATTACTGTAGATCTTGATCCTACAAAACAGGTTGATCTGCTACAACCTTAGTAGTTTCACAAAGACACAGGCACACACACACATGCATACTACAAAAATAGACATACACCCTCTTCTGGCAGAACCTGTAAAAAAAAAATCAAATGACTTTACTGTATCAAGTTTAGGAGAATGGCAGGTCATCCATAAACACTGAGTAACAGCAAGACACTTTGGCCTAGTAGTAACCTTTTTTAACAAACAGATCTGGCCTTATTTGATTCCCATTATTTGTTCTAGTTTTCAGAGGTAGGAAGAATGAAAAACTGTGAGATTATTGAGCACACTTGGGAAGGCTTCCTGTTTCTTCCAAACAGACCTGTTAATAAATGTGACCTGTTATCAGAGGTTATAGTTTGTAAGAATAAGAGAAGCAAACAGACATAGACTGAGTGGTATTTTGTATATCAGAGTTAAAATGGCAAGTAAGTTTTCACACTTGAAATGATAATATACAAGCTCCAGTGGCTATATGCTTCCTAATTAAAGCAAAATAAACAGTTTCTTCATTGCATACAAAAATTACCAAGACAATTAATTATTACCTTCATGAAAACTGGAAGGTTTCTATAAAAATTCATTTTTAAAAATTAAATTTTGCTTCACATTATCTGTTTTTAAGATGGTAGTTTCACAGTTAAGTATTTTTGTGTAAAATCCCTGCAGTCTATTGGTTAGTGTCACTCACCAGTTCACAATGATTAAATTTACCACAGAAAAAACAAAAACAATTCAGTTCATTGAACAACTAGATCACATCTGAGTTTAAAGCTAAGTTTAAATTCTGTTCTATTCATTAAGTCACATTTTGTCCCCTTATGGTATACTATGGAATATGTACAAGTGAGAGGGCATAAGAGAAAGAGACATTTCTCAGCTGTTCAATAGTTAATATTACTCTGAAGATGCTTGTGCAACCGTTATAACTCCAAAAAAAGAAGTGTAACTTAAGATCCATATAAGCAAGTTTAAACTCAAGTTTATGGGCAAGTATCATCTGAAAGGATATGCAGATTATATTGTTAATACCAAAAATGCGATAAGAAAAACCACTAATCCAAATCATCATGGCCAAATTAATTAAAGCAGACAATTAAAGCAAGCTTCTCCATTTGTGTACATGGGCTGCCTCTCCCTAAGTTGGGGGGAGGGTTGAGAGGATCAGCATTAGAGATGAAGAAGACAAGGCTTTTGTAGCTCAGGGATAGGCGTTTTTCAAATAGAGGGTTTAGTGGGCAAGACAGGAGGGGTTACAGAAGCCATTTACCCCGTTGGTGACAGATGCCAGAACATTAGCCAGAAAGCTACACACAGATTAATGAAGATGGGTTAAATTAATATCTAAGAGTTAGCTAATAAGAAGCTAGAGCTAATGGGCCAAGCAGTGTTTTAAATAATATAGTTTCTGTGTGATTATTTCAGCCTGAACAGCCGGGAACCAACAAGCGGCCTCCTTCAACACACTGCATTATTTAAAATACTCTCATTAAGACTGCAAGGCCTGCCCTTTTCTGAAGAGAAATGAAGGAGTGGATGAGGAGGAGATTGGTGAAAGGGACTGGAAGGAGGAAAGGAAGAGGAATTGGTGGTTGGGATTAAAAATAAATAAAAAAAGATAGATGATAGACAGACCGACAGACAGATAAAGGGAAAAATATTACAAGAGACAGGGGGTCAAGGGGTTGACTGTGAGGCTGTCTATCCTAGGAATGAGCTATGCTCATAAAGTTTCACAAGCATGATTACCTAAACATGAGCTGAACAAGGACAGCATAAAACATGTTAAAACAGACGGGAAAGACCACAAGGCCTCAACCCTACACAAAGAATTATAGGTAACTAAGGACTGCTCAGAGTGGGAGAAATAGTCTTCACAGGGAAAGAACACACCAATTAGTTAAGTAATACTAAATGATCAGCTCTGAAAACATACATACAATTAACATTATCAAGAGCAGGTGTGTTTATGTCTTTAGGAATAAATGTGTATCTATATATATATGTGTGTGTATGTATGTATATCCATGTAAATAATAATGAAAAAAGAGACCATGAATTTGAAAGAGAATGAATAAGGTTATAGGAGGGATGGGGGAGAAGGCGTTGGAGGGAAGAAAAAGGAGAAAGCAATTACATTAGGGGAGAAAGTATTACATTTTAAAAATAGAGAAAATAAAAAATACAATACCTTTACTTTTAACATGTTATACAAGGAAATAATTATGATCCACATATGGGGGGAGAGTTCAATAAGAAAATGTCTTTGAGGAAACCTAATGTTTGCACTTAATAGAAACTAAATCACTGATTCGGAAATAGACTCAAAGTTCTAAAGAAGTATAAAGAGAAAAAACAGTGCACCAAACAATCTGTAGATAAACAGAAAATATATAAAAAGCATAAATCTGGAGTGAAAGAATACTATTTAAAACTAAGAGTTCACTCTAACAGAAGAATGAATAAACCCAAAGACTGATCAAGTGAGATTATTCAGGCAGCTGGAAGAAAGGAAGAGCAAGAGAGAGAGAGAGAGAAAGAAGGGAAGCAGAAGATGAGGGCAACAAAGGCTTCAGACTCATGGAGTTTAAACATATCCTTGAAGACAGGAGACAGAGTAAAAAAGACACAGCCTGAAAAACGTGATACTGCCCCAATTTGATGAAAAACATCTGTCTACACATTCAGAAAGTCAACTAAATGACAAGCAGAGTAAGCTCTGCCAGGTTCATATTTAGATATATTCACATCAAACTGCCAGAAAAATGGAAAACAATAAAGCTTGAATGTAATGAGAAATACAAATAAAATCATACAAGGGAGATTCAGTAAAATTAATAACAAACTTCACACCAGAAACCATGGAGGCCAGAAGAAATAAAGAGTGCAAAAGTGTGGTAACCAAAGAGTAACATGTAAAACAAATGGATTTCTGTCCAAAAACTATCAATGTATGTGTTTCTAAGCTTTCCTTCTTCCTATCTCATTTAGAAAGAATGTATAATAGAAGTGTTATGAAACTAAGTTGGTCGACATCCTCTGTCTAAAGATCAAATAGAATGACAGTAACAACATAAAGGAATTAAGAAAGAGTGAGGATATACGGCAATAAGCTTTACATATATTTTTAAAGTTGCTGGTATTCATTCAAATAGGGCTATTGCATGTTAAGATGCTAACTGTAATCTCCATGATTATCAAGAAAATATTTGAAATAATAATCCTAAAACCAGCAACAAAATTAAATGTCTACTACAAAAGCATCACAAAGGAAAGTCACAAAGGAGGCAAAGGGAAACCAAAAAGAAACAAGACATGAAGAAACCAAGTAACAACATGACTAATAGAAATTCAACTTTATCAGCATTTATATTAAATATAAGCAGACTAAACATTCCTAGCAATATACATAAACCTGGAGAATGGGTTTGAAAATTAATTAATTATTCAAATGTATGCTGTTAAAAGAGATACATTAAACTCAAAGGCTAAAACAGGTTTAAAGAAAAAGACTGAAAAAAAAAAACCACAACATGAAAAAGACAAGTAAACTTTATAGAAAAGTGAAAAGGATCAGTAAGATGAACACAGCTCTACCACACATACAGAATGCCGTGACATTAACAGGAAAATACGTATTGATATCAAGTGCACATGGAAATTCTCCACGAAGAGGGATATGTTATGCTTCAAGACAAGTCTCATGTTGAAGAATTAAAAACATTTGAAGGATTTGCAAGCACGAGGACCCCAATTCCATTTTCAGCACCCACATAAACCTGTGCATAGTGACATGTTCCTGTATCCACAGAACAGTGGAGGAAGAAATAGTAGGATATTTGGGGTCTCCTGGACAGAGAGCCTAGCCAAACTGTCAAATTCCAGATTCAGTGACAGACCGGTCTCAAAAAGTAAAGTTTATAGGGACTGAGGAAGACACCCGCCTCCACACACATGTATCCCCTTCAGCATGTGCACATACATTTGGACACACACAGTCAAGAGTTAGAAGGAGTATTATGATCAAGTATAATTTGAATGAAACAAAATCAATATACTAACAGGTAGGAGATACAGCTAACAGTGCTTGGAAGTTTATAGCTCTAAACATATACAAAAAAAGTCTAAATCAATATCCTCATGTCCCACACTAAAAGAAAATGAATTAAAAACTGAATCAAATCAAGCAGAATGTAAATATATGGCTAGAAAAGAAATCAATGAAATACAGAATGGAAAAACAAAACCAATAAAACTAAAAGTTCATTACTTAAATAAATAAAATTAAAAAATGTAAAACATTAACTAGACTGATAATGAAAAACTAGATAAGTTTATAGTTGCAAAAACTGGGGTGAAAAGTAATACCAGTGATTTTAAGAAAAAAACACAGAGAAATATAAGAAAATACTATAAAAATGATACCTCAATACATCAAATAACCTAGGCAAAATAATCTAATTCCTAGAAAAACACAGCTGGCTAACTGACTCAAGAAATAATAACAGAAAGTCTGTGCAGACTTAAAGCAGGTAGAGATCAAATCAATAAACAAAAACACTTACTGCAGGGGAAAAATACAGAAGCAGATGGTTTTGATGGCTATTTTGCCATCAGACATTTAAACAAGAATTAGTTCAAAATCTTCTAAAACTCTTTAAGTCAAAGGCGGCTATACTAACTCATTCTGTAAGATTATAAATCTGATGTCAAGACAGGACAAAACAGGTATATTGAACACTATCAAAAGAAAATAAACAAGGAAGTGGTGGCACATGCCTTTAACTCTAGCACTTGAAAGGCAGAGGCAGACAGATCTCGGTGAGTTTGAGGCAGGCCTGGTCTACAAAGTGAGTTCCAGGGTAGCCAGGATTGTTATACAGCAAAACCCTGTTTTGGCGAAACAAAACAAAACAAAGGAGAAAAAATTATTCATTTCACACACACACACACACACACACACACACACACAAATATAATCAAACAGAGTCCTGCAATACATAAAACGGGCTGAATAACAAAACAAGAGAGGCTTATCCCATGGACTGTAGTTTGGGTCAACAAATAAGAATCACCTAGTAACCGTAAAATTACTTATTAATAGAACACATCACAGAAAAGCATCATTTCCTTAAATGCAGAAAAAGCACTTAACAGCATGCAGCAAGCCTTTTTAATAACAGCACTAACACACTAAAAATAGAAGACAACTACTTCAATCCACATGGCATAGTCAAAAGGGTTGCAAACGTTGTAGTTTCCCCTCTTTGTGAGAAAGGATTTCACTACGAAGCTCTGTTGGACACTGCAATCTTCCTACGAGTTTTCTTTTTTTCTACATTACTGGACACTAAAATAAAGGAATGGGCCATAGGGCATAACTTCTTAATCCTGAGCTGTTGGAATTAACTAAAATATTAAACTCTTTATAATAATTTTCTGGGTTCTATTTTTAACCTATATTATTTTGATTCACAGATTCAATTTGTTATTTGTTAGAATTTCATTATGTTTGCTTTTATTATGCTATCATATAGGAATGGACAGTTTCTTAGTGCTTATTTATAAAGGCTGATTAATCTATAATTGTATGTATGCATGCCTGTATGTGTGTGGAGGTGAGTGCATTGGAATGCAGGTGCCCACTGCGGCCAGTAGAGGATGTCATATCTGCTGTAGCTGTGAACCATCTGTAAGAATGCTGGAAACCAAACTCAGACCCTTTGCGAGAGAAGCAAGCATGCTAACCACTAGCCTTTTCTCTAAGTCCCTCAGCATTTATTTTTGACTAGCTTTTTTATCTGTGTTGAAACCTCTATGAAGAACATTCAAGTGACAGATTTTATGATACTTGATAATCCATTTTAATAAATTATTAGATAATTGATATTTTCATTTACATTTTCCTTACTGCCAGTTTTTCTTTCAAAACATTCTTCTCCTTATTATTTTCCTTCTACTGGTTTAGAAATAATATCTTTATTACTTACTGGATGTTTTCAAAAGCTTATTTTTTTTATCAATGTCTACACTTAACCAATTTGTCCTATAACGTGTAAAGAACAAGTCTTTAGTTTTAGTCATATCATGATTTCCAGGTACTGTTTGGCATGAGTCTCTGCTCTAATTCTTTCCGACTTGACTGTCATTAAACACATAATAGCTATTTTGTTCTACTTTTTGTTTCTTAGCACGTTCAATATTTTAAACTTTTAGCTCAACTATTCATGGCTTTTTCAGAATTCTTACTTTCAGTAACTCTTGCTATGTACAACATACTGTTTAAAAGTCTGTTTTAAATTTCCATTGTAGTGATTTGAATTTTTAGATATTCTGCTTGTTTACTTTATATATGCTTCACTGTCAAAAAAACTTTAAAAATTTTAAAAATATTTATTTATATTTTTGCAACAGGGTCACTTGTATCTCTGGCTGGCCTGAGCCTCCCTGTATGCCATCATGCCTAGCTAAATGCATTTATTTTATGTGTATGAGTGTTTGGCCTTGCATGAATGTATGTGCATCACATGCAAACTTGGTGTTCAGGGAGGAAAGAAGAGAGCAATGGATCCCCTGAACTGCAGCTATGGATGGTTGTGATCTCATAAGAGAGTATTGGATACCCAAGAACTGGAGTTATGGATCCTTGTGAACCACCACTTTGTTGGTGCTGGAAAGAGAACCCAGGTCCTCTGAAAGAGCTTTTTACTGCCTTGCCATCTCTGCAGTCCCATGCTGTACTAGCTGTTAACCCACGTTTTTCATTCTTTATTATTTTAAAGAAAACCTTGTTTATTTAATGGATTTCTTTCTTTTATAAACACAAGTGTTTTGACCACATGAACGTATGTGTACCATCTGCATGCTTAATGCTCATGGAGGCCAGGAAGGGTGTCAGATACCCCAAAAACTGGATTTAAGATAGTTTTGAGCCATTATTTGGGGGCTGGAAATCTAACTCGGCTCCTCTGCAAGAGGCAAGGCTTTCAACTGTTGAGCCATTTCTCCAACTCCAAACCTTGTCTTTGATGATATGGTCTTACTCTTCATTATTTTCTTCCAGTTTTTTTTTTTTTTTTGCAAATAACCTTACTTTCTTTCGTATGTTATAATCTACTTATTTGGGGAAAAAGTAAATGTTCTAGAGAACTTTGTATCCGGGAATGTCCTAAAATTAATTAAGGATGTGTTCCTTGTTTGTTTCGTTTTACCAGGTTCCTGGAGGAGATTGACCCATAATTTTATAATAAATTTCAGATTTCTGAATCAGTGTGAATTTGGAATCTTAATTGTTAAGGTACTTACTGAACAAACCTAATGACCTGAGCTCAGATGCCCAGAATGCCCATAAAAAATAGATACAATGTGTCCCTGAAGGGAGATGGGGCAGAGAGACAGGACAATTTCCAGAAATTTGTGGGCAAGCTAGCCTGGTTCTATATACTGTAGCAAAGAAAACCTTCTTCAAACATGGTGAGAAGATGGGGACACCCAAAGGTCTGTCTGACCTCCACATGGCATGCACCTTCTTGTGCCCTCTCTGATAAGTTACCAGGGAAGAGACCCCTCTCTGGATACAGAATTCTTTTTTGTCTGTCTTTTGTCTGTAGTTTTATTCTGCTTTTGTTAGAGCATTTTGTTTAGTGAGACTCTTATAGTTTTCATCTTCTTTATTACTAAAGACAAAAAGCTTCCTTGATTATAAATTCCCCTGTTATATTAAAGGATATTTTAAATTAACCAAATTTCCAAAGCATTTCTTATAACTGATGATTCATTTGAAACCAAATTATCCATATTCATTATGTTGAAAATGTACAATTCATTCAGATATGATAAACCCCAGAGTAAAACCCTTTCCACCCAGTCATTTGCCCTGAAAGCAGCATCTCCTCATCCCTCTCCTGATGCCCCTGTGCTCTAGTCAAGAAAGTATATGCAAACAAGAAAAGCAAAAACTTCCATGATTTTACAATTTCTTTGCTTTAAAAACATCAAGAAATTGTATTGCTTAGACTAAAATAAAGAATATGGTTTGTAAAAAATAAAGTTCATCTAGTTCTTGAAAAGATAATCAGGTTGATTGCGCCAAACTATAATATAAAGAATAAGAAAACATACAGAAGCTTACTAGAACCAGAAACAAAAGGAATCATTATTATAGATGTCAATGAATTAAAAAGAGAATAAAGATATAAATAAGTCCATGCTTAAAATTTTACTAATAGTTGGGAATAGATTGATTTCTTGGAAAGTAATCTGCCAAAACTTTCAGAAAGAATCACAGGCTAGGTGGCATGTCTTTAACCCCAGCACTCAGGAGTGAGAGAGGCAGGTGGATCTATGAATTGAGGCCAGCCTGGTCTACAGAGCTGGTTCATGACAGTCAGGGCTACACAGAAAAACACTATCTCGAGAAACAGAAAAGAAAAACAAGTAATTAGAATGGCTTGTAGCTTTTGTTTAAAGAAACTTCATTAATAATACAAGTCAAACACCAACAGATAAATTCACCTGTGAATTTTACCAACATTTAAGGAAGAGATTCACCAATTGCCTAAAATGTCTTCTAAAAAGCAGGAACAGACTGCAATATCAAAGAGTCTCCTCTGTCTCTGTCATTTTTTTTTTCTTGAGCCAGGGTTTCTCTCTGTAGCGCTGGCTGCCCTGGAACTTGGCTTGTACGTCAGGCTCGCCTGGAACTCACAGAGTTCTACCTGCCTCTTCCTCTGCCTCCTGAGTGCTGGGATTAAAGGTATGCACCACTACCACCACCCAACAAAATAATTTTTTTTCTCTTTTGTTTTTCAAAACAGGGTTCTTAATGCAAAGTTTTTTTTAACACACAGCACAGAAGAAACTTGATATCCACCTACAAAGACAGAAACTAAACATACACCTTTCATAAAAATGAAGTCAAAGTACGGATATACCTAAATGCAAAATGCAAACCCATTTACAGCTCTGGACCACAACACTGGAGAAAATGAATATAGTGTAAAATGGTAGTTACTTAGTACAGGGACATAGGTAGGTTTGTGGCTCTCTACACAGGAACATAGCATTTTCTTACTAAACTGAAAAGGAGACTTACCATATAATGCAGTCATTGCACTCTGAGATATCTACATAAATCATGATATAAAAACTTATGTTCAAACACAAACTTAGCAATACTTAAAGCAACTTTGTAACTACTAGAAACTGGAAGTAACCAAGATGTTCTTCAGTTAGTAAATGAATAAACAAAACTACAGTCTACTCTTACCATGCAGTCTTATTCCGTTAATAAACAAAAAAAAATAGTGGAACCTTAAATGTATATTACTACGTGAAAAATGATCCAAAGAATATATATTGTGGACAGTTCCAATTAAAGGATCTTATGGAGGAAATAGATTGATCCTGACAGTGAAAAGTGCCACCATTTGGAGATGTTATGGGATGGGGCGTAAGTAGATGGAATACAGAAGATCCTCAGGGTATAACACTTCAAAAGAGCATGCAAGTCAGTATGCTTTGGGTAAACCCCACAAAGAAGTTTAACAAGTATGCACAACACATATAAAATGATCCTAATGTAAATTATGGACTTTAGATATGTGCTATTTAGTTTTATCTTAACTCGACCCAAGCTAGAGTCATGTGGGAAGAGGGAACCTCAAATGAGAAAATGTACCCTCCAGGTGGGCATAGTTTCATGATTGGTAATTGATGTGGGAGGGCCCATTCACTGTGGACAGTGCCACACCTGCAGTGGTGGTCCTGATTGCTGTAAGAAAGCAAGAAAGTCAGGAAACAGCTTTCTTCCATGGCTTCTACTTCAGTTTCTGCCTTCAGGTTTCTGGCCTGCTTGAGTTCCTGCCTTGATTTTTCTCAGTGATGAACTGCTAGGAAGTTCAAGATGAAATAAACCCTTTCATCCCCAGGTTGTTTTTGGCCATGTTGTTCATCAATGTTGGTTTATTAACTGTATCAAATACAAAATGAATGAGATGTTTATAATGGAAAATGAAGGAAAGCGGAAAAAAATATGAGAACACTGAGCTTTCTGCTTCATTTACAAACCTAAATTCACTCTTTAAAAAACAGATTTAACTCCAAGGCCAGCTGGCCGGGGTCTGGAAAATCCTGGGATAAAACCGGACTCTCTGAACATAGCGGACAATGAGGACTACTGAGAACTCAAGAACAATGGCAATGGGTTTCTGATCCTACTGCACGCACTGGCTTTGTGGGAGCCTAGGCAGTTTGGATGCTCAACTTACTAGACCTGGATGGGGGTGGGGGTTCCTTGGACTTCCCACAGGACAGGGAACCCTGATTGCTTTTCGGGCTGGGGGGGAGACTTAATTGGGGGAGGGGGAGGGAAATGGGAGGCGGTGGCGGGGAAGAGACAGAAAACTTTAATAAATAAATAAATTAAAAAAAAACAGATTTAACTAGGCGTCGTAGTAAATGCCTGTAATTCTAATCCTCAGGAAGCTGAGGCAAAAAAAATTTAAAGTTGGTCCTTTCCAGCTTGGGCCCGGCAGAATGGCTCCCGCAAAGAAGGGTGGCGAGAAGAAGAAGGGCCGCTCTGCCATCAACGAGGTGGTGACCCGAGAATACACCATCAACATTCACAAGTGCATCCATGGCGTGGGCTTTAAGAAGCGTGCTCCTTGGGCACTTAAAGAAATCTGGAAATTTGCCATGAAGGAGATGGGGACTCCAGATGTGCAGATTGATACCAGACTCAATAAAGCCGTCTGGGCCAAAGGAATAAGGAATGTTCCATATCGTATCCGGGTACGTTTGTCCAGAAAACGTAATGAGGATGAGGACTCACCAAACAAACTCTACACATTGGTAACGTACGTGCCTGTTACAACATTCAAAAATCTACAGACAGTCAATGTGGATGAGAACTAACCTACTGAATCTCAAATAAAGTTGGAGAACAGCCTTAAAAAAAAATTAAAGTTTATGATCAGCATGGCTAAATAATCAGACCCCACCTGAGAAAAATAATTTAAAAATGATTAAGTGAAAAATCTGTATATTGTTTTTATGTTCTTCCTTAAAAAAATCTTTCAGTAGATGGCACCAGAGATCCTTTAGAACAATGATTCTCACCCTTCCTAATGTTGCAACTCTTTAATGCAGTTCCTCATACTGTAGTAACCCCAACCATAAAATTATTTTTCTTGCACTTCATAACTGTAATTTTATGTAATGTTATGAACCATAATGTAAATATTTGAAATGCAGGATGTATTTTTATTGTTACAATTTGAACTTAATTAAAGCATAATGATTAATCACAAAACAACAGGCTGTGAAATATTTATTTCTAACTACAAATAAATGAACTTTTGTCTTGAAGCATGGTATAGCATGGGTAACAATCTTAATATAACAACAGTAAAGTACATTGCTCCGTTTTGTAACAGTATGTGTAAAAAGCCAATGTTTCTCACTAGATCAGAAATTCCCGGGGCAGTCTTTGCAAAAGCACAACGAAGATCATCTTCTACAAGTCTATCTCTGTATTTAGACTTGAAAACTAACAGGCTGGAAAACCCTGTTTCACAAAGATATGTTGTTGGAAATGGAAGAATGCACAACACAGTCTCAGACAGAACAGGATATGACTGTAAACACTTGATCCAGAATTGACATTGTAGAGAAATCAATTCTTGCTGTAATAAGTTCAGAGAAGTCCTCTTGTGCTGTCTCAGAAACATCTTCAACTTTGAGTGTGAATGGGCTTCTGGCAAGCACAAATAGGTTATCAGGCAGATTTGGAAAATATGATCAAATTTCATCTGCAAGCATGTGCAAGTATTTTTTCACAGAAATTATCATCATAATCCTTTTGTCTGGTTTAATGTTATGTCCCACAAAGAAAGAAGATAGGATAGGCAACGTGTAAATTTTACTTTCACTCAACTTCTTTTTGCCAAAGCTGAAGTTTCCTTTGGAATGACTGGATCTTTTCAGAAAAATCGAGGCATGTTGCATTTGGTCCTTGCAGTGATAAGTTTAACTTATTCAAGATGGCGAAGATGTCCACCAAGTAAGCTATTTTCTGCAATTCATTTTTATTGCTGAAAAGTGATTCAAACTGTGGTCTTGATTTCTGATTAAAAAACGTTTTGAATTCATCATGAAGCTCAAAAACTTGTTTTAAAACCTTTCCCCTGAAAAAAACAAAAACAAAAAACCTTTCCTCTGGACAACCATCTCACTTCAGTCTGAAATAGCAGAGCCTTGCTTGGTGCATGCAACTCATTGCAGTTATGAAAACAATTGGCTGTTTAAAGTACTCCCCTTGACAAAATTGACAGAACTTATGACTCTTCTCATTACTTCTTGTAACTCTTGTGGCATTGTCTTTATTGCTAATATTTGCCAATGAATTATTCAGTGAGTTCCAATGACTTTGGTGACTCATTCAGTACCAAACACTGAAAACCAGATCAATATCCTAGTATAGCTGGGTGCCATCTGTGCAAACACCAGAAACCTTTCCCAAGAGAGCTTATGCTCTTTCAGAAATGAACCAACTGCGCCAAATACATCACATGCAGTAGTTTAATTTCAAGAGGTTTACAAAACAGGAACTCATCTTTAAAGTTGCCATCATTAATATACCTTATGAAAACCAGTAACTATTTACAACATCTGTAGATTCATCAACCTGGATACTAAACTGGAAGTGGAGCTGATTTAATTTCTTGGATTTTTGTTCTAGAATATCAGCATACATATCTATTCTTCTGTGGACAGTGTCATTCTAGGAAATTTCACCCCACGTTAACAAATTTGTCTCTAATCATAACTCCAACAATGTCTTTGGCTGTTGGCAACAGTAAATCCTTAGCAATGGTATGAGGTTTCATGGCTCTAGCGATTCTGAGTGCCACCAAATAGGAAGCTTCAATGGCTGTTATGTTTTGTTTGTGGTACGTAGTGTCAAGCCTGGATTTCTTGAGTCCATCAGCATTGCTTCTAAAATAGCTGGTATTCTTGCCGGCGATGCTTAGATGTTTGCTATCAAAATGGCATTTTAATTTCTTCAGCTTCATACATTTGGCTGAGAGAACTTCACAACAAACAACACATTGTGGTTTCTCAATTCCTGCTGTAATTATTGAGGTAAAACCATAATGTAAAAAATCCTCACTATATTTTCTTTTCTTAATGTTCTTCTCTACACGATCCAATGTCATGTGATGGTTTTCTAATAAAAATAATATATAACAATAGATTTAATAATACAAAAGATGATACATGGCATAGTTCAGTTAATAAAGTTCATTAAAGTTTCCCATGATTTACCATTCTGTTTTTTAAACATACTTGTTACTATCACAAGGGGGCAGTATTCACATCAACCACAGCTAAATATAAAAAAAAATGATCAGCATCCAGATTAAGTTTCCACGGTACAGATTTCTTTCTTTCTTTGTTTTCTTTCTTTCTTTCTTTCTTTCTTTCTTTCTTTCTTTCTTTCTTTCTTTCTTTCTTTCTTTTTATAGCACACGATTTTACATCTATCCAGTAATTACAATTCATGAACTATTTTTCCTCCAATTCTGCTGATATTAACACTGTAGCTGCTCTCTATACGTGTGACTAGTCCCATGTAAGTACATTATGGTGCTGACCCTGTCATATACACTTGTATCTGTTTGGGGTTGGCTGTAATAACGTCATAAAGTCAGGTATTTAAATGTGGGCATAAAAGCATGTAGGTGGACTTGCCTGGAGACAATAGAATGGTGTCTCAGTTCCTAAGACCATCAGAAATACAACCCTTTTAGGGTTGTTTGATCCCCAAAGTGGTAACAATCCACAGGTTAAGTACGGCGTTTTAGAATAAATAACAAGAAGCACAGTGCTACTCATATTTAGTTTTGATATATGCTTTTGAAATCCTCTTTACTAATAAATAATATGACTGATGCTCTAAGAAAGAGGTATTATTTATCAATAACTCTACATTTAAGTGCAAATGGTGGCATTCCATAGTTAGGTACCTAAACTTGGAAATGTAGGAATGCCAATTTGGTGAATCAAGAAGGTAGTATACGGCACTATTTACAAGCCAAATTCTGACTCACACTATGGCATTTACACAGCAGTTTCAGCTGACACTTCCCAACTACTAGCAAGCAAGCCTCTCAGTAAACTTTCTTTCTCCACAATGAAGAGCATTAAACACAGCGTGAAGATATTTTAAAGTTTCTATTCTCTTCAGTCTGAAACATAATAATGTTTTTTTAAAGGGGGTTTTGGAGGGAGGAGATCAGGAAATGATGTAAATATAGCATACATATATGAAATTTAAAAATTATATAATACAAAAAGGGTGCTAACACCTTAATTCATCAAGCAACTAGTCACTCACCCACTGACATTCCATTGGATAAACCTGATGTACACTTTTATGGCCAACAAATGAAGCAGCTTTTATTTATCAGATAACTTATTCCCCCATCTTTTGATTTCAGATGAAGGACAAATGGTCTTGTACAGGAGTCTGGTTATTTTGCAATATACTCCTTGACAAAGGAGTAAATTGTACTATAGGCCACTACGGTGGGGCTAGGAAAAGACTACAAGGAATCAAAATAGTATCTAGAGAAGAAAAAAAAAGGGGGGGGATTCTTCTAGCTAATAAACTCCTAACTGGGTATTAGGTTTAAAGCAAAAGATAACTATACTACAATCCACAGCTCTAGAAAAGCTAGGTAACAAGGAGGACCCTAAGAAGGATACATGGATGGCCCTAGGAAGAGGAAACAGATGAGATTTCCTGGGTAAACTGGGGCAAGAGGTAGGTAAAGGAAAGGGAAGGGGGGTGAGAGCATAAGGGAATGGGATGGTTGAGGAGAAGAGGGGTGGAGTGTGAGAACAATGAAAGAGATCTCGATAGAGAGAGCCACTATGGGGTTAGGGAGAAACCTCGAGTTGGCAAAATTCCCAAGAATCCACAAGGACGACCCCAGCTAAGACTCCTAGGAATAGTGAAAAGGGTGCCTGGACTGGTCTTCTCCTGTAATCAGATTGGTGAATACACCAATTACCACCATAGAGCTTTCATCCAGTAACTGATGAAACCAGATGCAGAGTTCCACAACCAAGCAATAGGCCGAGCTCTGAGAATCCAACTGAAAAGAGGGAAGAGGGAATATATGAGCAAGGGAGGTCAAGATCATGATGGAGAAATCTACAGAGACAGTTGAACCAATCTTGTGGAAACTCATGAAATCTAGACTGACAGTGTGGAACCTCTCCATGTATGGGAGACAGCAGACAGTCAGATAGTCCAAGTTTCATCACTGTCTCCCACACAATCTGAGGGGCCCCTGCCTGTAGGACCAGATCTATCCCTGGTGCATAAGCTAACTTGTTGGAGCTTATTCCCTATAGTGGGATGTCATATTCAGCCTTAATGTGTGTGTGTGTGGGGGGGCTTCATTCTGTCCCAACAGTGTGCCAGACTTTGTTGACTCCCCAAGACAACTAAATACAGCACTTCTCTTTCTTTAACATACTGGTCACCAAGAGATCAGGAAGCAGTGGGTGACTATAAATTTGCTTCACTGAGAATTAGTAAACTAATGCTTAAAGAGAAACAAACAAACAAGAAATACACCTAAGATAAACAGAAATGATATGTTTATTCTATCAATTCTCCACTTACCTACTGGTAAACCAATGTATGTATTTTCAACTAAAGGATGATAGAGCAGAACAAAGTATGGTCCAGCTCTGTAGCTATCATGAGAGCAAACAGGAAAGTCATTTGCCTTGAGCCCCACATTTATAAATTTTATATATACACTCTCTCTCTCACTTACACCCACATGCACACATATGTACCCACACAATACCCTTTTCAAATAAGGTTATATATTTCTATATGTCAGGATTATAAGAAGCCTTAATCTTTTTTTTTAAGTTTTTATTTATTATGTATACAATGTTCTAGCTGCATGTATGCCTACTTGCCAGAAGAGGGCACCAGATCTCATTACAGATGGTTGTGAGCCACCATGTGGTTGCTGGGAATTGAACTCAGAACCTCAGGAAGAGCAATCAGTACTCTTAACCTCTGAGCCATCTCTCCAGCCCAGCCTTAATCTTTTTTAACAATTTTTTTTGTGAAATTTCCTATCATGTACCCCAAACACACCAATCTCCAAGTTCCTCCACATCTGCTCCTCACTCTTGTAGTATTTTCCCAAAGGAAAACTAAAAGAGAAATAGAGACAAACAAAACAACATTTTGCTCTTCTGTCTTTGCCTCTTCATCCCCTCTTCATTTCACTGGTGGCAACTTGGAAGGCAGGCATCCCTGTGGCCTTTGTTGGGAACTCGGGCCACAGACATCAACAAAGACCCTGGCTGCAGTAAGACCACAGAATCAGACATGGTCCTTAGCGGCCAATTAGGCGGGCTGTCACCATGGCCCTGGGAAGAAGGCTTAATCTTAAAACCAAATTTCTATCCCTTTCTAGACTACATTGATCCTCTAAAGTAATATTTTCTATAGATCCTATAATCATTTTACAAATATGTCAAAAGTTTAATTTGTTATACAAGACATTTAAAATATAAAGATTTTGTAGCCCACTCCAAACATAAATTTGCCAAGCTTCTATCAAGCTTTCAGAGCTCCTGCTTTTGTTTCTTAGTCATGTTCATTTTCTATGGGTCTAAGTATCTAATTTTTCTACTACTACATGAAGGACATAACCTAGATTGTCTTAACTCTTATAAGGTACTCTACCCAACAACTCAAGTACAAGTCATAAAAGTACTTCAGTAAAATAATCAACATTCAGGAAACAAAGAACATTCATAATTATTTGACAAAGGATTTTTGTTGAGAGTTTATAAATAATGCCTATACACCACCAACAACAGCAGACAACTAAATTAATATGGTCCAATAATTTCAGCAGTTTAAAAAGAAAGGTGCACAAACTTGCTCAGAACTTCAGTCCACACCCGCTAGAAAAGGTAGTACCAGTGACAACAGCAATGCTAACTCGGGCCTGGAGTAACAGGAAATCTTGTGTGCTGCCAAGGAAATAGAAATGTCATGTTGTAGAGAATGGTCTGGCAGTTATCAACACATTTTCAGTATGCAAAGACCTATGACCGTGTAAAAATATTTATGAATTTTTCCTAGAGGAATAATACATGCTCAAAAACTGTCTAAGAATGTTCACAGCAGCCTTATTAGTAATGTTTTGATACTTATTAATAGCTCCTCTCTAAGGAGGAACAAGAAAGAATAAAGGAAACCAACTTTCATTTTGATGATGAAATGATGGTATCAATAGTCCTAATTAGTGCTTACTCAGAAAAAAAGAACAGCTTTACAACAGAAAATAAGCTTAGCTTTAAATTTAATGAGCTTAAAATTCCTCCTGCAACGTATAGAGGCCTAGCAAGTAACACAGACTTTATTAATAGAGACTGTGAGCATTTAAGAACAGGTTAAGTGGTGAAGCCACGAAAGGCAGACAGAAAAATCTAAAAATCAGAATAGGTATATGATGTGGGAGTGTCATATATCAATCTGTTGATTTCATTGGTTAATTAATAAAGAAACTGCTTGGCCTGATAGGTTAGAACACAGGTGGGTGGAGTAAACAGAACAAAATGCTGGGAAGAAGGGAAGTGAGGCAGATGCCATGGTCTCCTCTCCAGGTCGGACGCAATGGAGCCAGACATGCTGAATCCGTTCCAGTAAGCTACTGCCTCATGGTGCTACACAGATTATTAGAAATGGGTTAGTCCAGATGAAAGAGTTAGCCAAGAAGAGGCCAGATATAATGGGCCAAGCAGTGTTTAAATGAATAGTTTGTGTGTTGTTAATTCAGGGCATAAGCTAACTATGTGGGAGCCGGGCGGCAGGAAAGCAGGCCCGCAGCTCCCTCTACAGGTATATGTCAAAAATTTTACATGTACACAGATACATCCTTAAAGATAGGACAGTATAATCAAAGTATGAAGATCAAAAAGTAAAGGAACAGATGGGATTCGTGAGCATTTTAGTACAGGGACTCCTTTGGCTATGTGGTATACGTACATGCTAATATATTCTATTATCCAAGACAAGTTCAGAAGAAACAATAAGTAGCCTAGGTCTCTTCAGCTGGCCTAACTGCTATTGCAAAATAAGAAACTTATAACGACACTGGACAGAAAGAGTGAATTAGTTTCTATTCATATTGAGGTGTAGTTTGGTAATTTGTTCAGAAACATATTAGCTCGACAACACATTATGTCTACCCAAAGTCTGTGGCAGAAATGTGATGAGAAAGTATCTAGAATGCTGAATCATTTTTAGTAATAGGTTATTCTGCCTCAATCTCTGACCAACAAACTAGTTGTCTGGATAAGCCCTTTTCCTTCTCTATACAACCATCTTCTAAATGGAATTGCAGCTATATCATATTGCTAAATGAGATGTGAAAATTTTATGTTACAGTATTTGTAACAAAATATTAGTTCTATGAAAACTGCATTGACAAAATATTTATGTGAAATAAGAAATGAAAACTGGGTGTCTGTATCCCTACTGCAAGAAGAGGCTTTTCTGATAATGGATAAGAGTGTAATAGATTGTGGTCAACATGTAGAGAAAAGGAGACCTGAGTTTTTAGTTCTAAACAGGACATCCATATATCCTACCCCTATATCTCGGAGAGCAGAAAGATCACTTTTTATATTAGCATATATTAGACATATGAAATGGTTTCATTATTACATTTTACTCATACTCATAATTTCCCAGTATCTTGTAATTACTGTGAAAACAAAGATTTGTGAATAAAGGACAATGATTTATTTTTATTTTTGAGACAGGCTGTCTATAGCTATACCGATACCGTTACTTCCTATATAGACCAGACTGGACTCACTCACTGCGATCTGCGCATCTTTGCCTCCAGAGTGCAGGGGTTAAAGGAGCACACCACCACGCCCAGATAGTTTTAGTTTTAATTTTAGTGGAGAGAATAGATACTGTCTAGTCCTTCTATCTACTTTAATAAAACATTGTAGAGTGATGTTTTATCAAGAAAATAATTTATTTATCCTGATTCTAGAATCTGGGAATCTTGGGCTGCTTGTAGATTACTGTCTGTTTCCTTATTCTTTTTTCTGGGTTCTCAAATGGCAAAGGGGCAACAGAACACTTTGGGTCTCTATTATACAGGCCTGCACTCATCATCTGCCACCTTTCAAAGGTCCCACCTACACATTCCACATAGGGATTACAGCAATTTGGTGCTGGTAGTAGGGAGGGTCACACTGTAGACATGGAATAAGAAACTGGGAAGAAATTCTGGCAAATAATATAATTAAACACACAGTGAAACCCACAGTTTTAACAATGAAATATGAGTAATATAATCCCCTTCAGGATGGAATGCCAGTGATCTAAAATATTTGAAGGTTGGTGTCTTAGTATAGGCTGCACATCTTCACGCTCTGTTAGCACAGCACTTGGTCAATTAGAGATTAGCTGGCTTCTTTTTCCTTGAACCATCAAAAGATGTGTCTTCCATAGCTTCAAGATATTCTACTACTTACCGAAAAACAAATTTCCTCATTAAACTTAATTTGCTTTGTGTTCTGTCTTCATAAACAAATGTTTTCATAGCAGTGAAGTCAGTATCCATCACTGATAAGTCATGCGTTCAAAGAAATTTGATGTTCTATCATGAATTATTTGCTCTCCAATAAGTCCATTTGAAATTTCTCAGCTCTCTACTAAAATTCAAGCCACTCTGTCATGTAAATACAATTAGATGATGAAATCTCACCACCTTCACAGCTGTCATAAAAACTGGGCAGAGTCCACAGGGTGCCGAGATCAAGCCTGTGGGTGGAGGACTGGGCTGACTGTCCTTTTCATGTATCCAACACCACTGCCAAAAGAGCCTTCCTTCACAGCAATGAGTGACATCTCCACTTTCCCATCACAACTGTATTCAAATGGTTTCAATGTTCTCCATGGATAACTTGTCCTTACCGATGCCCAGTTCACTGATGTACTTCCCACACTCCATGTGAAGAAGCAAATGGACTGTCTGTTTCTATCATTGGAGTCTGTTTACTTTATCATTTGTTTCTGCCTTGGTTTGCAGGAATTTGAGAAACATTACTAGTTAACCACCTCAACAAATTCAGACTAAAAATCCTGGTCTTTTAAGCAGGCTTCATCAGTAACAGATAAGTCTGGTTGCAGGTTATAGAGCAAAAAACCTTCTTCTTGAAGGCTGTTACAGATTTTCTATCTGTGATAAGCATTTTACTTGCCAATTTCTTGAGAATTTTGTTGATTTCTGTTAATGGCAAATTACTTGAGTATGAAACAACTCCATTCCTTCATCCCCTACATTCTCCATGATTTGATAGACCAATTTTTTTTTTTGATTGGACACCTTAATTTTAAGTTTATTCTATATAAAAGACCTGTATTACTCTTTAAAGTATTTAAATGACTCATGGACAACAGTCTACTGATGGCCACTGACCACTATCTGGCTTCTATGTGAGACAGTTTTCTATTTCTACCAGTTCCACACCCTACAACGGTTGCACCTTCATCTTTACCTTGGTCATAAGGGCAGGTTTTTAGATCAGAGAAAAAGTAACCACACATGGAGCACATTTGAAGTCCCAGGGAGGCCAATCAGAAAGAATTTAAGAGCCAAAAGTAGCAGACATATGTAGCCAAACACTATTTTCTGGAAATGACAGTTGTTCATAGCAACCCAGTGGCTGTAACTACTTGCACAAGATCAAGCCAGCCAACATCCCACCAGAGATGGGGAAGAGCTCACAATGGCCCACTTCTAGCTGAGAAGTTATTGGCAACTGACAGCTGCTAGAAGAGGGAAAGGTGTTTTGTTTGGTTGGTTTTTTGGGTGGGGCGGGTAGCCCCAGAGAGGGTTTCCATGCTTTTACTAAATGAACGTATATTATACCCATGACCATACAGGCAGCACTAAGTAGAATCAGATAGTTAAAGAAAAGAAAAGAAAAAAAAACACATTAAATTGAAAGGAAAAAGTGGGGAGGGGAGACAGGAGAGGAAATGAAGGAGAAAGAATGGGGAATGAATTAGATTAAAGCATATCATGCATGAATGAAATACACAAGACAAAACAAAAAAAGAAACTGAATTCTCATACTCAAAACTAACTTTAAAAAATAGCTGAAATTCTGTGTCTGGCTGATATGTTCTACTGTAAGAAAAATAACTGAGTTATAGTGTATGAAGAAAATATCCAGGGGAAAGGAAAATGGCTGAGTTGCCAAGACATTTCTCCCTTTTATTCTGCAGTTTAGGGCGCATGAAATACTTGAGTTGTTGGCTAATTTCTTTACCATAAAGTTAAAGTCTCATAGTTAGAATAGAAAAAAGAAATTAAGTTTTTAAAATTCTATATTAGAACTTACAGGTATTTGTAAGGGCAATACAAGTTTTGTTTTATGCCTCAATAAAATATTTCTATTAAAAAAAAACTAAGTGACAGAACTGTAACATTGGTTTTTTACCATAAAGCTTACTTAGCCATCATGGGTATATTCAGAGATGGCAAACTACTAATACCAATTTAAAAGTAAATAAAACCAATAATGACTATTGTAGGTTAACTGAAAACACTTAAAAGTTCCATGAAGAACATAAAATATAAAAAGGAAAACAGAAAGAAAACTCAGGCACAGGAAGACCCCTAAGATTTGTAGCTGACTAAGAAGCCCAAAGAAGAAAAACCATTTTCACAGCATTTTCTAACATCTATTAACTTTATGCCAAGAAAAGTGAATATGAAACCATGAGTTTTTATTTAAAACCAAATTAATTATACTTTGGAAAACATATTAAAAAACTCATGATTTCTGAATACATGCTAACAAAAAAGGGGAATGAGGAATAGGAAATGACCTTTATATCAACATATGTTTAAAAAGAGGATTTATTTTCATTTTAGTTATCGGTATGTTGTGTCTTTTGGAGGGTATGAGTTTGTATGCCCATGTATGTCAGAAGAGTGCGACTGTCTGCTGGAGCTGTGGTTCCACGGGGTTAGTTGTGAGCTGCTGGACATGAGTGCTAAGAACAGAATTCCTGTCCCCTGCGAGAACAGCAAGTGCTTGTGAACACTGAACCATGTCTATCAACTCAAAAAGGTTTTTTGTTGTTGTTTTCATTTTTGAGATTTTACCCTATTTATATTTCTCCCTCCATTTTCCTCCTCAAAACATTCCCATATACCCATCTCCTTCAAATTCATGGTCTCTTTTTTCATTAATTGTTATTGCATGTATATACAGTATTTGTACACACACACACACAAACACATACCGAAATATCACTTGTTGAGTCCATATAATGTTACTTACATGTATGTTTTCAGGGCCAACCATCTGGGTACTGTACAACAAACTGGTGTGCTCCTCCCTGGGGAAGACCAACTCTCCCACTCCCAACTTTCCTCAGTTAACTGCAGCTCTACGTAGGGTTGAGGCCTGATGGCCTACCAAGTTTGGCATTTTTTTTAAAACTCACACTTCTACTTTACTGACCTGGCCTAATAGTCCTGCAATATAGTGTTACATGTGAGACTCTAAAGCTTTGAGTCATACTACTGTAAATGCCACAGACGAGAACACAGTATACAAACATTTTTTGTTTGTTTTTGTTGAGACGGTTTCTCTGTGTAGCCCTGGCTGTTCTGGAACTTGCTTTGTAGACCAGGCTGGCCTTGACCTCAGAGATCCACCTCCTTCTGCCACCTGAGTACTGGGATTAAAGATGTGCACCACTACTGCCTGGCTACTGCGCATACTTTTTTTTTTTTTTTTGGCTAGAGTCTTGGCTCTAGAGGGGTTCCGAGGTGTCCAAGGGGATTTCTCCAACAGCTCCGTGGGCAGCAGAAGAGAGGGTGCCTGAACTGACCTTATCCCATAGACACACTGATGCAAATCTTGCATATCACCATAGAACTTTCACCTGGCGAGGGATGGACTGAGCTCCCAAAGCCCAGATGAAGAGCAGAAGGAGGGAGAATATGAGCAAGGAAGTCAGGACTGCGAAGGGTGTGTCCACCCACGGAGACAGTGGGACTGATCTAATGGGAGCTCACCAAGGCCAGTTGGACTGGGTCTGAATGAGCATGTGATCAAACCGGACTCTCTGAATGTGGCTGACAATGAAGGACTGAGAAGCCAATGATAATGACAATGGATTTCGATTCTACTGCATGTACTGGCTTTTTGGGAGCCTACTCTGTTGGGATGCACACCTTCCTAGGATGGGGGGAGGGTCTTGGACTTCCCACAAGGCAGAGCACCCTGACTTCTCTTAGGACTGGAAAGGGGAAGGGGAAGTGGGAAGAGTGGGAGGGAAATGGGAGGATGGGAGGAGGTGGAAATTTTAAATAAATAATTAATTTAAAAAAGACATTGTTTTAAACTAAAATGTGTGCTTAAGCTGCATATAAACTGAATGACTGGCATAATAGCCCTTTTTACATACTGTAGATTCCATATCCTTAAATTTAAGATGTGAATCAAAAACATTCATGAAACATTTATACCAAACCTGTACGGATATGTTTCCAGTTAAACAGGTATTTATACTGCACGATGAATTCTAAGAAATAAAGAAATGCCTGTTGTAGAAAGTAAATAAGGGGAAGGATATATGCAGGTTATATGTAAATATTGTACCATTTTATTTTATGAGACATGAGCAGGTAGGAAATTTTGTATTTGCAGGGGTCCTACAACCAATCTCTCATGGACACCAGGAAATAATTTCTTTCCCTCCATTTTTCTCTCTATATACATATAAAGAGGCATACACAATGCAGCTTTATGAATGGCTAAAATACCATGTAACATATTAGGCATTACTTATTACATAAAAGACTAAAATATTAAATTTCTCCCTCTAAAGTTCAAAGTTTACAAAGATTAATACTCTCAATTGACATTTTGCAGTCAAAATTATTCTTAAAATTCTCTAAAGTATCTTACATGTATTTCTATTTACTGAAATAACTGCAGTTTATGTGGAACGTAGAACCTAAAACTAATAAAAGAATACTTGATTCATTTATTGACCATTTCGTGGTCCCTATCAAGTGGATTACAGCTGGGTAGAAGAGTGAAAAAAATAACATGATTCAGATTTTAATTAGTTACTTTATATTACATTTTGTACATGTAATGGTTTAGAAAATCTAGTATAATTTAATTTTTGTGTGGAATTAAAAACAGGCCAAGTCTCTGAGAAAAGTAGAACATTTCTTTCTTCACAGATTATTTTAAATGTATCAGAAAAGAGGAATATAAAATGCTATGTATGTGATTTTCAGTTGCCTTTGATGCTAGTACTAAGTAGCAAGACACAGCCAAAGGTTTTTAAGTATGGTAATTATGCCTTTGTACTAAAATTAAAATTAGTGTCAAAATTTTTAAAAATTATTTTTTAAAAACTCATTTTCAAGATAAAACAAATGGATCCATGACAAAGGTAGTTATAAAAAGCACTTAGCAGGTGGTGTCTTTTCAACAGATCTGGGTATATCAGTTAGCTATGGTTCCCCTCCCTTCCCCGGAGACAGGGTTTCTCTGTAGCTTTGGTGCCTGTCCTGAAACAAGCTCTTGTAGACCAGGCTAGCCTCAAACTTACAGAGATCCGCTTGCCTCTGCCTCCCGAGTGGTGGGATTAAAGGTGTGCACCACCACCACCTGGCTTCAGTTAGCTATGTAAAGAACCCAATATACCTAGTAGGTTTTTAAAGCCTTCCATTTCCTAAGAAATTGGAGAGGAAAAATTCATTCAATTATACAGCATAACTTGATATGGTTAATATAGGCAAAGAATTAAATAAAACATGGCAACAAAGAGTTTACAGTTTAACAGAAGAGAGATAAACTAAGGCATAAATTGGGAATGAAAAACACTGTATAGGGATCTAACAGTGTAGCAAAGAGGATGTAGAAGAGTTGAAAATGAGTAAATAAAGCTTGTGTCACACCTTATGTCTCCTATACCTAGAAAGAAGTAAACAGGAATATGAACTTGAGAACTCAGGACAGGATGCTGAAGAGATGACTCAACAGTTAAAGAGTGTTTGCTACTCTTGCAGAGGACCAGAGCTTAGTTCCCAGCACCCATGAGAGGCTGCTTGACAAAACCTGTTAACTCTAGCTCCAGCATATTTAAAGGCCTCTTCTGGCCTGTGTGGTAACCTGAACACATAAACACAGAGATATACACATCTACATATAAATAAAAATAAAGCTCACAGCAGTCAGGACTAACAAGTTTTTTTTTTTTTTTCGAATCTAAAATGAGAGCTTGAAGCTACAGAATTAGGTAAGATTAGGTACCGAAAATGGATGAAATTAAAAGGAGACTGAAGTTTTAGCTTTAGAAGAAAACATTTCACAGATGAATTTGGAATAATGGAAAAAGCTGGACCAATAAGGAGACTCAGTGAAGAAATGCCACCAAGCCTGAAGAGCTAAATTGGATCACCAGGGTCCACATGGTAGGAGGGGACCTGCTCCTACAAGCTGTCTTCCCACACCATCCATACACACGGTAGTACAACTGCACTTATAAACACACAAACATACAATAAATCATTATAGCTTTTTCTGAACAGAATTTCTTTAATCTAACATATTCATTCTCTCTTCATTTCTTTATTGAATGCAGCACAGGAGGAAAACGGTAGAGAGAAAAACACAAACAGTGTACAGGGAATAAAGGAAGAGGAAGGAAACCATGCAGTAAAAACTCAGGGAGCCACAACATGTGTTTCTGAGGGGAGGATTGACAGTCAAACACTCTGGGGTTGAAGCAGTCAAAAGCAGACACTTGGTTCTGGAAATTAAAGGTTCACGGCTGGGGATACAGTTCAGAATAGTGCTTGCTTCATATGCTCAAGACCCTTGGTTTACTATGTACATACTTTGCCCAATTTAGGCAATATTAATTTAAAAAATCAGCATATTTCATATTCTGGAACCATATAGCAATGACTTTCATACTGTAGGTAATCAGAGAATATGAACCTAAAACCCAAAATATAATTTAGTTTACATGATGTTTGATAAGGACATATATAGCTACAGGATTATGATTATATACATAAAAAACCTGACTACATGCATATATGTGCATATATACATATACTATTATTAAATATAATCTAAAAATTAAAAAGTAAAAGAAAATTTAAAACAACAGAACAAAATAACTGACTTAAGGGTTAGGAATATACCTCATTTGTAGACTGTTTGCCTAGTATAGGAAGGGCTTGGGTTTGTATCCTAGTACTACAAAAGCAAACACAAGGAAACGGGTTGATATCATACTATACATAGTAATTTTAACTACAAATAGTAAAAGCAAACTGTATACATATAGGCACTAAATAATTTACTTCTTTAAATAAATCAAATGATGCACTAACACCAGTAAATGCTTAGAGAAACTTATATAACTGAACATAATTTATCTTATTAATTATTCACTCAAGAAAAATTTTCTTAGAGGGGGCTTTAATTAGCAAGGTGGGAGAAAGATTAATATAGGAGGAAGGGGGTAAAAAGTCAGTAAGGGTATCAGAATAAGCCATATGGAATCATAATCATAAGTTTATATATGATATATGTTAAGTCTGTGTATAGATACACAGTTTAAATGGAATTTTTACATCTAGACTGACAATGCACCCCACAAGAGCCACAGACTATCTAATAAACACCCTTATGACCAAGCATGAGAAACTCTTTTTGAGTTGTTGGTCAGGGTTGTCCAAGAGAATTACCAAACAACGGCTGTTGCTATTGTGCATGGTTGTCTCCAACAGCTTGAATGTAAGTCCCTATTGCTGAAGATAACATGTACTTTGGACACAGGTCCCAGAGGATCTGAGCTGGCTCTAACCTGAAAGACTCCTCCCAAGGACTAGCATTTATGGTATCAAAGGTGATATGCAAGCTTCCAAGGGAGGGAAGCCACTAGTCGTCCCACCCAGCTATGATGCCTATTAATACAACAATGAGCAGCATGGCATAGTATGTCTAAGGGTACAAAAGTGGCATATAGCTTGGTGGTGACCAAGAGCTCTAACTGGACTTAAAGCCCATTCGACAAGAGGGAAGTCATGGACGATATTGGGAATCCAGCCAGCTAGCTGGGCCTAGTGAAGACATGGATCTTGAAGGAAAACTGAGAACCTTTAACTTCTACTTTCCTAAATCAGCATAATCCCTAATTACATTCTAAATAGTTATCCTTATATCCACAGTTATGTGTACTTCTTACCCTTCACTGCAGAAACTTCTTTGCAATAGATGCAAGCCATTTGCAGAAAAGTACAACTGACCAAAATGCAGTTGTGAAGTCCAGTCCCAATTGATGCATCTACAACACAATTCCTATACCCAAGGCTCAGGGATCATTACAGAAGAGGAGTGAAAAGACTGTGAGAGCTAGAGGAACAGAAAGTTTGCTGTGAAATTTCATCTCGTAGAAATGTAAGAAAAGCCACACCATAAAAGTCCCATCAACATGACCTGAACAAGGACTCTACCAATAGACAAGTTAATATAGAAGGGGGAATCTTATGCGGTCTCAGGTCTAGACAAAACACAAAACAAAATAAAAACCTTATAAGTAAGTAAGGAATGCTGGAAGTGGGAAAATAGTCTTTCTATAGGGAAGAGTGCCCAAACTGGCTATCCAATACCAAGTCGTCAGTTCTAAAATCAAGTACACGAGGAGGAGCACAAGTGCCATTATAAAGACTAAGCAGGTTGTATTCATATATTAGGAATGTGTGTGTCTGTGTGTAGGTGTGCGTGCATGTACACACGCATGTATGTGCACAACTTAACAACAAAGAAATAGAGGTCAAAAATGAGAGATAGCAAGGGGGTGCATGGGAAGGGTAGAAGAAGAAAAGGGAGAATGATAAATTACATTTTAACTTTAAAAAAAAGATTTACTAGTAGTATATACTTGTAATACAAGTACCAGAGAGGCTGAGACTAGAGGACTTTGAGTTTCTGGACTCACAAAAAAGAAAGAAAATCTTTACTAAGATACTAAAATATTGCAGGCACTCTCCTTGAAAGTTGAAGATTACAGTAAAAAAATGAAATTTCTTTTAACATGAAACTTAATTGTTTTCTATTTTATAGTTGAACTTCAGATAAATTCATTTAGGAGTTTGTCTGTGTACTAGGGCATTCCTCTCCCATTCTTTGTCAACCTTCAACAAGCTTTTCACTTGCTTCTAATTACAAGAGATTGCCCAGCCTGAATTTGGTTTAAGTAATAATAGAGATCCTTCATTCTAAAAATTATATAGGATGCAGTGGCATCCTATATAAGGAACTAATCATGGAAAATAGAAAGAAAAGATCTCTAAGGAGAAAATATAAATTTATGACAAATACCAATATTTTCATAGTTCTTTAGAATACTCAATTTAAATAAAACAATTCTAATACTATGCTACAAAATAGCAAATGCACTTTTTTCTCTTTTTAAATTGAGGTGCTCATGACACAGAACATTCTTCATCTCATTCATTTATTCTTGAAATACTGAGATTTTGAGATGTTTAGACATTTCTCCTTATGTTCAAAACCCTGACCTGAGGTGCTATGTGACTTTGAGCACCACTTTCTCTGCTGTTAGCATGGCAGTAACAACTTCTCTTTTAATACAGTTTAGAATCAGAAGGGGTGCAACACTGTTGTGGTCTCAACAGAGGTGACTCTCTAGGCTTGAGTCTTCCAACTTGTGGCTTCTAGCTGGTGATACTGTTGAGGGAAGCTGTGGGAAATTTAGAAGCAGGACCAGGATGATGGAAATGGGTGATGAAGGGAGGCCTTTAAGGCTTACAGCCCAGACTTTGGTATTATGCTTTGTTTCTTTGCCTGGCTGCTGTGCAAGGCAAATATGAGCTGTGCCTCATATTCCTACACAAAACTATGAAAGCTAGAGTTGTTTAAGGCTCCATGCCTTCCCCACCACGAAGGACTGAAATCTCCTGAAACAGTGAGTCAAAATAACTCTCTTAAGTAGTTCTGTCATTGAAATTAGAAGAGTGACTAACACAAGCTTTAAATGTTCAATCCTAATTGATGACATTATTAATCCACATAATAATTATTTACATTTATCATTAACATATCCCTCAAATTTCTAAGTTAGAATAACACAACAAATAAATAAGAATAGAATATAAATTTTACTTTATATTTAGACAAGATTAGTATAAACCTGTTGCTCAAATTAAATAGCAAAGTAGCAATACTATTGCTGTGAATATGCAGAATATCTAAAAATGATCAAATTAAGGAATGTTTCAGAAAGCAAAAGCTTCATCAGTAGCTCAGCTGCTATTTCAAACATTCATGTATTTCCTGTCTTTGAAAACATTTATTACCTGTTATCTCAAAGTATAGTTTATTACATTATTTTAAAGCAACAAACCAATTATTTAATAGAGTTTATACCATAAGAAACTATTCTTTTCTGTCCTTATTCTGGTCAAACCAGAATGGACATCTCTAAAACAGTTCTACTGAAGGAAAATGGTCAAACAATAATAACAAAACCCTAGCGAAATCCAGAAAAATGGTGATGTACTAAAAATACAGGAATTATCAGAGACCTGAAATAAGGCAAAAGTACTATACTAATAAAAATCTTTCATTTAAATTCTTGGTAATCTTTCAAACAATCACGAAGAAAACAAGATAGTTCCAAATGGAGAGGTCACTAAATACCCAGCAACACTCACCCAACTATTGGTAGGAGACCTCTTGGAGACCCAGATGCTTGAATCAGCTGAAATAGTACCAAGTTTTTACTGATTACTCTTAACAAGGCAATGGAGCATAGGCTAACTCCATACTATAATGAACTGAAAGTTATTAATATTGACAACTCTACTTACTACCACTATAAATGCCTCAAAGGAAGAATAAGGAATGAAGAATTCCAGTGTAAATCAAACCACACTCTGTGTTAACTTTAATTCTGAGAGGTTCAAGACTGACAACCAGGTATGATAACCACACTGGCGGAATAGTTTCTAAATTAGTGTGTTATAAATCTTAAAGAAAATGCATCACTTAGTTTGACAATGGCTCCCATGAAAAATTGTGAAGAAATATACTTTTTAAGATAATACAAATTCTTCAACACTATTTTAGTAATATACCAGAAAGGCATTTTTCTAAGTTATTTCAGTGTTTTTAAAAAGTAGATTTTAGACCTTTTAATTATATTAGTGATATTTGTAATCAGGATTCTCAAAATTGAATCCAAAGAACTTAGAAGAGTCAACAACTCTTCTAATAAAAGACTCAAAGGTGAACAGTACTTTTAATATTAATGTTCAATATTTTTAAACTATGAAGCTATAACTTAGCAGAAAATATATGCTAGAACCTAACTTTAACAAGGAGTAAAATAGAATCAGTACCGAGGTAAGAAGACAGCTGTGTTTTCTTGATCTCTATTAAGTTAAAGATAATTTAATCCCACACAAACCCAAACATTCCTTTCTCCAAACATCCAGATGGGGTTGAAGAAAGACAACTTACAAACATGGGAATGTTTAGGTACATACATGGAAGACCCTACACTTTTCCCAAGTAGTTTAAATATTAAAACTGTTTTTACCTTATAGATATGTGTCAAGTATGAGCATAAGTGAAACAAAACACATTTGGTTGAAATACATCAGACAGACAAATACGGAGCAGACTTTTTAATGTCAATTATGCATACTCAAGCTGACACTAAAGCAGTATGCCAGTTGGCAAATGATGGAAGAGACACATCATTAAGGACAGGTCTGCAACATAACATTCTATAACTTCATCATCTAACAATTTTTTAAGACTCGAGAACAGCTATAAAATAATGAAAGTCAGAAGCTCAAAAATCTTTTGAAAGGTTCCTATGAAGGAGAAGTTTGGGAATAGGATGTTGAAAACAAATGGCTAGCACAAGAGAAGTGATAATCTTATTGGTCCTATAAGAACAAAGAAAGAAGCAATTAAAATAAAGTAGGAACTGACATATAAGTAAAAGTCCTCTATGAGAAAATTTCAAACATTTCAAACGTGAAATGACAAAGCATGCCAGTATTACCTTTCTTTCGAAAGAGTGCATTTAGGTAATTTTCTGCTTGGCATTCAATCTTATCAGTGTGAGACTGGCCCTGAGATGATAGCTCCTCTGTTGGCGTTGACTGTGAAGAATCAAGAGATGGGAGACAATCCTAAAATTATAAGAAAGTAACAAAACTAAATACTTTTCATTTAAACCTGAGTTCCAACTAAATATGTCAAAATCGTTTCAATGTTTAAGTTGTTCTGACTTTTATAAAATATAAAATTACATAAAAAGAATATAAAGTCTAATAGGATTCAGGAAAAAAAAAATCACAAACGTATTTTGAACAGAAGCAAAATAGCCTTATTCCTTACCAAAACTATGATAAAATGTGTGTACTGGGAGGCAAGGGTAAGGGTGGGCAGGCACTGCTGAAATTTTACTATATGCATGCCAGTGAAGTAATCCTGCTAGAGGTTTAACAAAGTAGATGAGCTTAACAGAGTCTCAAATTCTTCTTAGCTCTTCTCATCACAAAAGATAGGAAATCAGGATTTCTCACCATACAAAAAGACGTTAGTCATACACATCTATGTCCTCCATATAGTAGGTACATATTTCATATCAATACAGGATATATTTCTGATAGCCAAAGACTTTAAAAGTAGTGAAAGGGTTATAGATAGTAGCATAGTATCCCCTTACTACCAACTGTTGAGAAACCAGATTATAGATTGGTCTTACATAAACTAGGTCTCCAAGTTCACCCTTGGATACCTAAATTACCAACCTGACCTAAGGTGAAGTTCATGAATCAGGGAGTAATAAGAAGTAAATGTGAAGGAGGAAAGCCAAACCAAACCAAAGCCAATCAAACAACCAAACAAACAAAAAATAAAAAACAAAACAAAAACAAACAAATAAACAAAAAGAACTCCCCCCAAAAGGAAGAAAGAAAAGGAAAAAAATTATGAATTCTAAAAGCTAAACTAAATGAATGGAACATATTCTTTCCATTCATCAAAATCAAGTATTTAAATTTTCACTGAGTCACAAATTATCAGAACAAATTAAGTTATAAAAACTATTGCAATTGTGTAATTATTTTTAAAATAATTTCATGGCACTAGCACTTACACTGACTGCTTCTCTCTGTAGGTTACAAAATGAACATTTTTCATCCATAGACCAGTCAGTCAGCTCTTCTGGTTCACAGTCTTTAAAAGAAGGAAAATATTCATTAAATATACTAACTTTATAAAAACCAGCAAAATCACCATCTTCCATAGCAATGGCAAAAGGAAAAATGAAAAACAAAACAAAACAAAACCTAACTACTAAAAGTAAGGGGAGAAAGTCTAACTTTCAAATTAACCTCTTGATATCTAGAAAAATAAACAACGGGCCATGAGATAAAATATCAAGAAAATGAGCTGGTTATACATTAATAATTTTCTAACCGAATTTTAAGTATCATCTAATCACTTCAAGGATCCAATTGTCACTATTCATTTCCTTTTTATTTTCATTATGACAGGCAGACCAAAGGGGGTGATATAAGGAAGAAAGAAATAAATTGTGCACAATCTGAGAGAAAATATAACACAGAGAAATGGAAGAAAGAAGCAATGTGTCAAGAACACCAAGTTTGAGAAAATGGAATGATGCCTACAAAAACAAGTAGCAATCCACTGGTAAATCAAAAATAAGGCCAGACTCTTTTATTTCCAAAAGCTTAGTTACAAGAAAGATGGATGAAACAAATAGGGTATATAATCCAATGCAACATATACTATTTCCCATAGCTTAGAGCTGCTCTCAGCCTTGGTCAGAGAAATTCCTGTTAACAGTGGTGACAGTTATACAGAGACTCATAATTTGCCAAAAAGTGCTGAGAACAAATGATTGTTAAGTGCTTAGCCCTATGGGGCATCTATATCACATTCCCTCCACCCTGACATTTGGGGAACATCTTGGAAGAAGGAGCAAAATTTAAGAGTTGGAGCATGAAGAGAAGTGTTGTATTCTGGACATGACAGAGCTACTGCACCTATGTACTGGGAGAGGTAGTGGTTACCTGCAGAAGACTGGGCCTATCCACATTCCATCATAAATGCCAAAGGGCTCATTAGGCACCACTTCCCCATGAAGAGTTAAAGGAAGTTAGTAGATCCTGGCAGAAGGGAAGAGTAAGATGTCCTTGCTCAAGTAAATAACCAAGTTGCAAGCACTCCAATTAAATGCAGAGGGGCATGAAAATCTTAGGAAAGGAGAGTTGGGCAGAGGGGCTGGGGGGAAGGAGGTTAAGTGAGCATAATGTAGACAGAAAAAATATAATCAATTAACAGCCAGGACACTATATCTCCATTAGAGCCCAGCAACCCTACCCGAGCAGGCCCTAAGTATCGAAATATAGCTGCAGCACAAGAAAGAGACCTTAAAGTGGCATTTATAAATATGATAGAAGATATTAAAGAGAAATGAATAAATCCCTTACAGAATCTGTGAAAACACGAAGAGTATAAAGAAATAAGTAAAACACCTCAGGAACTGAAAGTGGAAATTGAATTTATAAAGAAAACCCAAACTGAGATAAATTTAGGAACTGGAACAGGAACCTCAGAGGGAAGCCTTGTCAACATAATATAAGAGATGAAAGAATCTCAGGCACTGAAAACACAATAGAAGAAATGGATATCTCAGTCAATGAAAATGTCAAATCTAAAAAATTCCTGGTATAAAATAACAGGAAATTTGGGACACTACAAAATCTAAGAATAATAGGAATAGAGAAAGGAGAAGAAATCCAGGTCAAAGGCACAGAAAATGTTTTCAACAAAATCACAAAAGAAAATTTCTCTAACCTAAACAAAGAAGTTTATCAAGGTACAAGAGGCACACAATACACCAAATAGGGTGGACTAGAAAACAAAGTCCCCTTGGCACATAATAAATATAACGCTAAGTGTACAAAACAAAGAAAGAATATTGAAAGCTCCAACGGAAAAAGACCAAAAACCATATGAAGGCAGAATTACACCAGACTTCTCAATGGAGAC
This sequence comes from Microtus pennsylvanicus, assembly GCF_037038515.1. Lineage (NCBI taxonomy): Eukaryota > Metazoa > Chordata > Mammalia > Rodentia > Cricetidae > Microtus > Microtus pennsylvanicus. The sequence goes on along the minus strand of NC_134590.1, from coordinate 52,180,760 downwards.
TCTAAAAGTCAGAAAGGCCTACTCAGATACGCTACAGACTCTAACAGATCACAGATGCCATAAGAAAACACTACACCCATTTAAACTTTTACTCACAATAGACTAAGAAAATAGTCCATGATAAAATAAAATTTAAGCAATATCTATCTACAAATCCAGTCAAGCAAGAGGCACTAGAAGGAAAACTCCAACCTAAAGACATTACCCACATGGAATAATAAATAATCGTAAATCAGCAAATAAAAAGAGGGGAAACACACTCACCACCACCACCATATAACAGGAATCAACAAATACTGCTCACTGGTATCTCTAAACATTAATGGTCTCAATCTCCCATAAAGACACAGACTAACAGAATAGATTTGAAAGCAGAATCCATTCTTCTGTTGCATCTTCTGTAGTATCCAGCAAACACCTTAACATCAAGGAAAAACATGGGTAAAAGAATGGAAAAGATATTCCAGGCAAATTTACCTAAAAAGTAAGCAGGTGTGGCTATTTTAATTTCTGAGAAAATAGACTTAAGCCAAAACTAATTAGTAGAGACAGGAATGAACATGATACTCATCAAAGAAAAAATCCATGAGAGGACATTGAGATTTGTAAAATCTAGGAATCAAACACAAGGGCATCAAAATTTATAAAAGAAATAATACTACAGCTTAAATCCCTCACACAATGATAATGGGAGACTTAAATATTCCACTCTGGCCAATATACAGATCATTCAGACAAAAACTAAACAGACACAAGATCAAACAGGTTCATGGTGGTACAGCCATGGTTTCATCCAGCAACTAAAGGGAGCAGATGCAGAGACCCACAGCCAAACATTAGGTGGAACCTGGAAAACCCCACAGAAGAGGGAGAGGAAGGATTGTAGGAGTCAGAGGGGTTGAAGACACCACGAGAACATGGCTTACAGAATCAACTACGTAGGGCACATAGTGGCTTACAGAGAATGAATTGGTCTGAGCTAACTAAGTCCACTGCATACATGTTATGGTTGTGAGTTTGGTGTTCTTGGACTCAAACAATATGTATGTGTGTGTGTGTGTGGGGGGGTGTCTCTGACTCTTTAGCCTGCTCTTGGGACCATTATCCTCCTACTGGGTTGCATCATCCAGTCTTGATATGAGGATTTGTGCTTAGTCTTGTTGTAACTTGTTAGGTTGTTATGATACCATTGAGATCTGCTCATTTCTGAAGGGAAATGGAGGAGGAGTGGATCTGGGGAGAGGGGAGGTTTGGGGAGCTCAGAAAAATGGAGGGAAAACTGCAGTTGGGATATAATATATGAAAGAAGAATAAACTTTAGAAAATTAAAAAGTAAACTAAACAGAGAAATGCTGGTGCCAACTAACATAAACCAAATGGACCTAACAGATACTTAGAGAAGATTTTACTCAAACACAAAATAATATACATTCTTCTCCAGCAGTTCATGGAATTTTCTCCAAAACTGACCACATACTTAGACACAAACCAAGTTTCAAGAGATAAAAGAAAGCTGAAATAACACTCTGTATCCTGTCTGACCACCATGGACTAAAGCTTGATATTAACAACAGCAGAAAGCTTATAAACTCATGAAAACTAAACAATTCTCTACTGAAAGAAAATTGGGTGAAGACATAAAAACTGTCTAGAACTGAATGAAAATGAACACGAAAGAACACCCAAACTTATGGAACACAATGAAGGCTGTTCCAAGAGGCAAATTCATAGCACTGTGTACCCACATAAAAAAACTGCAGAGATCTCATACTCAGCAGTTTAAACAGCACACCTGAGAGCTCTTAAACAAAAAAGTAATGAAACTCAAAAGGGGTAGATGACAAGAAATAATCAAACTGAGGGCCAAAATCAATAAAATAGAAACAAGAGAAACAAACATACAAAGAATCTAAGAAACTAAGAGTTGGTTCTTTGAAAATGACCAATAAGATCAATAAACCCTTATTCAAATTAACTAAAATGCAGCAAGAAAAGATCCAAATTAATATAATTAGAAATTAATATAACAACATAACAAATATAAATGAATATAACAGACATTGAGGAAATCCAGAGAATCATAAGGACATACTTAAAAATCCTATACTCCAACAAATTGGAAAATTTAAATGAAATGGATTTTCTCAACACGTGTTACTTATCAAAATTAAATTAAGATGAGCTAAAGCAGTTTAAACAGACCTATAACCCCAAGTATAATAGAAGCAGTCATTAAAAATTCTCCCAACAAAAACAAGCTCAGGACCAGATGGTTTAAGTGCAGAATTCTATAACACTTTCATAGAAGAATTGATGCTTATACTCCTTAAATTATTCTACAAAACTGAAACAGAAGGAACACTGCCCAATTCTTTTTAAGACCACAGTTACTCTAATACCCAAATCACATACAGACCCAACCAAAAAATAAGAGAATTACAGACCAATTTCTTTTATAAACATAGATACAAAATGCTCAATAAAAATACTTGCAAACCTAATCCAAGAACACATCCAAAGGATCATCCACCATAAGTAGGCTTCATCCTAGAGATGCAGGAATATTTCAATATACATAAATAATCAAAAAATGTAACCCATTATATAAACAAACTGAATGACAAAAATCACATGATCATCTCATTAGATGAAGAAAAGGCCTTTGACAAAATCCAACACCCCTTCATGATAAAAGCCCTGGAGAAATTAGGGACACAAGGGACATACCTAACCATAATAAAGGCAATCTATAGCTTAAAGACAATATCAAATTACATGAACAGAAAATCAAAGCAATTCCATTAAAATCAGGAATAAGACAAGGCGTCCACTCTCTCCATACCTATTCAATATAGTATTTGAAGTCTTAGGTAGAGTAATAAGAAAACTGAAGGTCAAGAAGAAACAAACTAGAAAGGAAGAAATCAAAATATACTTATTTGCAAATGATATAATGCTATATACATAAATGACCCTAAAAATTCTACTAGGGTACTTCTCCAGCTGATAAACACTTTCAGCAAGGTAGGTGGATACAATATTAATTCACAAAAATCAGTAGTACTCCTATATATAAATGACAAAGGGACTGAGAAAGAAATCAGGGAAGCAACATATTTAACTATAGCCTCAAATAAATATATCTCAGGTTAACTCTATCCAAGCAAGTAAAAAACTTGTATGATAAAAGCTTTAGGATACTGAAGAAATTAAAGAAGATATCAGGAGATGGAAAGATTAATATAATAAAAAATGGCCATCCTACCAAAAGCAGTCTGCAGATTCAATGCGATCTCCATCAACCACAATTCTTCACAAATCTTGAAAGGACAAGTTCAGCTTCATATGGAAACACACACACACACATGCATACAAAAACAAACAAACAAACAAACAGAAAACAGCTAAAACAATCCTGAATAAAAAGATTCAGGAGGTATCACTATCACCAATTCCAAGCTATATAACAGATCCATGGTAATAAAAACAGCATGGTGTTGGCACAACAGACACACTGATCAATGGAATCAAACTGAGATTCAGACTTCAATCCACATACATACAGATCACCTGACAAAACCAGCAATACACACTGGACAGTATCTTTAACAAATGGTGCTGGTCAAAGTGGATAGTTATACGTTGGAAAATCCAAACAGATCTGTACTTATAACCCTGAACAAAACTCAAGTTCAAATGGATCAAAGACCTCATCATAAAACCAGAAACAATGAACCTGAGAAAAGACAAAGTGGGGAAGTGTCTTGAAATCATTAGCACAGGAAAAGACTTTCTGAACACAATACCAATAGCACAGTCACTAAGATCAACAATTAATAAATGGAACCTCATGAAACTGAGAAGCTTCTGCACAATAAAGAACACTTTGAGATACCACCTTAAACCTGTCAGAATGGCTAAAATCAAAAACACCAATGATAACATATGCTGGAGAGGATGTGGAGTAAGGGGAACACTCATTCATTGCTCGTGGGAATGCAGACTTGTGCAGCCACTTCAGAAATCAGTGTTTTGTTTTCTCAGGAAACTGGGAGTCAACCTACCTCAGGATCCAGCAATTCCACTCTTGGGAGCACTATTTGTAATAGCCAGAACCTGGAAACAACCTATGTGCCTCTCAATAGAATGGATAAAGAAGGTGTGGTACATATACACTTTAAAGTTCTACTCAGCGGTAAAATACAATGACATCTTGAATTTTGCATGCAAATGGATGGAAATAGAAAACACTATCCTGAGTGAGATAACCCAGACTCAAAAAGAGGAATATGGTATGTACACATTCATAAGTGGATTCTATCCATAAACAAAGGACATTGAGCCTATAGTTTGTGATCCCAGAGAAGCTAAATAAGAAGGTGAACCCAAAGAAAAACATAGAGTTATCCTCCCGGATATTGGAAGTAGACAAGATTGCCGGGCAAAAGTTGGGAGCATGGGGGTGGGGGTGGGTTGGGGGAAGGGGAGATGGGGAGAGAGAAGGGAGAAGGGGAGGATTGGGGGAATGGGATAATTGAGGTGGAGGAAGGGTGGATATGGGAGCAGGGAAGAAGATATCTTAACTAAGGGAGCCAGTTTAGGGTTGACAAGAGTCTTGGCTCTACACGGGTTCCCAGGTGTCCAAGGGGATGTCCCCAACTAGGTCCGTGGGCAGCAGAGGAGAGGGTGCCTGAACTGGCTTTATCCCATAGCCACACTGTATCTTACATTATCATCATAGAACCTTCATCTGGCAAGGGATGGAGATAAGAGACAGAGACTCACATTGGAGCACTGGACTGAGGTCCCAAAGCCCAGATGAAGAGCAGGAGGGAGAACATGAACAAGGAAGTCAGGACCGCGAGGGGTGCGTCCACCCACGGAGACAGTGGGATTGATCTAATGGGAGCTGACCAAGGACAGCTGGACTGGGTCTGATCACAACAGACTCTCTGAATGTGGTTGACAATGAGGACAGACTGAGAAGCCAATGATAATGGCACTGGATTTTGATTCTTCTGCATGTACTGGCTTTTTGGGAGCCTAATCTGTTTGGATGCACATCTTCCTAGACCTGGATGGAGGGGAGGGGGCTTGGAATTCCCACAAGGCAGGGCACCCTGACTTCTCTTAGGACTGGAGAGCGAGGGGAAGGGGGAGTGGGAGGGAAATGGGAGGATGCGAGGAGGTGGAAATTTTAAATAAATAAATAAAAATTAAAAAAGAACACTGTCACTCAGATAAAGCAGCAGCCTACAGAAAGAAAAAATAATTTTTATCAACTATATATCAGATAGAGGCCTAATATTCAAAATATACAAAGAACTCAAAAAAAAAAACTAGGTATCAAGGAAACAAGCCAATTAAAAAATGTGGTACAAGTCTAAACAGATAATTTTTTACTTTTATCAAGTTTTTTTTTGTGGATTTCACATCAGTGTATTCTGATCTCACTTATCACCCCTTCTCTTCCCATCTGCCCTCTGCTCTTGCAACCCCTCCCCCAAATCATAACCAAATTTAAAAGAAAAATCAAACCAAAACAAAAGAAAAAAGGAAGACTTTAGTTGTGGAAACCATAGCATGGCCGTTGAGATACACAGTTTACCCTTTAGTTTATTCATCTTGACTTGCAAGCATTCACTGCCTCGAGTTATTGGTCTGACTCAAGGCCTCTTATTTTAAACAGAGAATTCTTGATAGAGGACACTCAAATGGCTGAGGAACACTTAAAGAAAAGTTTAACATCCACAGCTATCAAGGAAATGCAATCACAACTCCTCTGAGATTCCTTCTTACACCTGTCAGAATGATTAAGATCAATAAAACAAGTGATGTTAATGTTGGCGAGGATGTGGGTTCAGCAAGGAGAACACTTCTCTCCTTTCCTGGTGGGAATGCAAACTTGTATAGCCACTCTGGAAATCAGTGTGGTAGTTCCTTAGGAAGATGGACATTGATCTGCTTCAGGATTCAGCTATACAACTCCTGGGCATGTACCAAAAGGATGCTTTATCCTAGCAAAGGTACTTGCTCAACCATGTTTGGTCACTGCTGTTTTATTCATAACAGCCAGAAATTGGAAATAACCTAGATATCCCAAAAATGAATAGTCACCTTTGAAAACAATGAAATCATGATATTTTTAGGTAAATGATTGGAACTAGAAAAATTATTATTCTGAGGGAGGTATTCCAGACCTAGAAAAATAAATATGGTATGTATTCACTTATATGTGGACATTAGCTATTAAATCAATAATAACCTGTAGCACCACAGAGGTTAGGTATATGGTGAATGACGGGGGAGAGGGGTGTTGAACAGAATGATCTGATTAGGAAAGGAAAACAGAAAGGACAGTTATGGATGGATGGGAAGGAGATGGAACAGGAGGATCAAGTGGGGGTAGAGGCAAAGGAGAAACTATTGGGAGAGACAGCTAAAATTAAGGGCCATCTGAGGAGCAGTATGAAAACAATACAGTGGAAGCCTCCTAAAATATATACAAAAAGAAGGTCATCTAAAGGAAATCACCAAAAAATTGGAGCACTCCAACTAGTCATCTTTTGTTACCAAATGAAGCTTCAAGATCTGGAGTTCTATTACATCTATGAATTGTTGACCAAAGTGGTACCATGGGAATCTCCAAACAACCCAGGCTGTTATTAAGACTACAGGTTGATTACCATAAACTACCCACATGGCCCCATTGCTGAAGACAACACCTATATAACTCCTTGAACATGGAGAAGTCAAGATAGTGCCTACATAGAGCCTTCACCCATTCATGCTATATCTTGGTACAGAAAAGTACTCTGCACTACCAAAACACAAACCCAGTTACAAACACTCTTATCTACAATGGTATCCTGCCTTCAACCTTGGAACACTCAGCCCTAAATGGGATGCATCTGTCAAATGCTCTCATCAGGGTACAGGGAACCCTGCAGAAGGGCAGGAAGAAAGAACATTAAGTGTCATAGGGGATGGAGGACACTCAAGAAAACAAGGCCCCCCAAATGAGCATGATTAGAGCTCCTATGAGTTCACAGAGACCACAGCAGTGTTCACAGCACCTGCATGGGTCTGCACCAGTTCCTTTGTTTATATATTATGGCTTCCAGTTCACTGTTTTTATGGGATTCCTGAGTGTGGAAACAAGTGGGTCTGGCACTTGTGCCTTTTCTTGGGCTCTTTTCTTCTGTTGGTTTTGTCCAATTCGGTGTGTTTTTGTTTTATATCACATTTTATTATATTTTATTATTATCTCTTAGAAGTCTGTTTTCTAATGAGAGACAGAAAGGGAGCACATCTGGATGGGAGGGGAAGTGGGAAGGAATTGGAAGAAGTACAGGGAGGGGAAACTGTACGGATACATTATGTGTGGGGGAAAATCTACTTTAAAGAAAAAGAAAAAGTATATTCCTATTAAACTGAAACACTTTTTTTTCTATTATTAGTCACTTCCAAAATCATTACTGCCAATATGACCAAGGACTTTCCTCCCTTGATGAATGGCAATTAAAGGCTCTACACTTTTCAGAACCTATGCTAGCAAAGAGGTAAATTTAGTTTTTAAATGTATCATCACAAATATAAGTAACTTCCCCAAACTCAACAGAAACAAACAAACAAAAAACCTGTTTCCTGACTTCTAGTCAATGTTTGTTTTTGAACCTTTACCTAAACATTGTCGCAGAGAAGTTCTGAATCTGTATCAGAAGAAATGCCCTGACAAAGAGACAGTAAGTTCAGTGCATAAATTCCCTGTGCTCCTTTCTCAATATTTACAAGGTTTTCACCAAGCCAAAAAAATCTATATAAAAAAGTGAAAAGTAAATAAAAACCAAAATACACTTGACAAAACTCACTTAATTGGTCCCTTAAAATCTCTGGTTCCTTGGGTTGATGAGCAAGTGTGGTCTACGAGACTATCCAGGAAAACAGTGAGGAAAGCTCGACAATGGCTAGCAGAAAGCTAAGTGACACTCAAATGTCTCTAGCTTCAATGGAACAGTAAAACAAGGAACTTTACAAAGTAGGAGAGAAAGTCTTTTAAAAGTCCATTCTGGCAGGATTGTCTTAGTTTGGGAGCTCCTGGCTGGCAGGGAAAGGAATGCCAATAGCAGATGGCCAGCTTCAAGGTAGAGAGATGTAGAAAACCTGAAACATACTTACACTAACGAAACTATTAAGAAGCAGAAAAGAAGGGAGAATCAGACAAGGGATGCACACTGGCACTGGCAGAGACTGGAGATGGCAGGAACACCTCTCTTCTTGGCACTCAGCACCCACCTGGAGAAGCCATGCAAGACCATGTTAAAAAAACTTCTATGATCTATACTCCCAGCAAGGTCAGCAAAGTGTCAGAGACTATACACCGAAACCTGGTCAGCAGAACTTTTGAGTACAGGGAAGAAACTGAATCAGAATCACACAGTAACCATTAGTCATAGAGGCAGAAATTTAGGTTTTTAGAAAATACACTTAAAGTTCCAAAGACCTAGACTCAACCTTGCAAAATGCTGCTCTGGGGCAAAGCCAGCATTCCCAATCATATTCCTGAAGGACTGCCCACAGGTGTGACCAGCATCTATGACTACTTATGAAGAAAAGCCCACTTACTGAACTCGCATCAGTAGCCCTATTTCCCAAAGCACAGTCTGGAGGTGAGAAGAGCACCTGAAAGGTCCTTAGTAGGTATAACCAGCATCTGAGAAAAAGAAGGCCCAGGAATATGGCAAGCATCTGGGAACCCAGGATGGAATGCTAAGGGACTCAACACTAGGCAAAACAAGCCAACTTGCATTCATAATATATACCCCATCTAGTCCTCTGCTCTCCACGGTCCCTTACTTTATTTAACATCCAATGTTAATTTAGCAGGACAGATTTGTTCTGTGATGTCTCTAGCCCAATAAATATGACTGACTAACTCTTAGTGTTGTCTGAATGAAATGGCCCTTATAGACTCATTATTGGAGGTGTGGCCTTGTTGTAGCAGGTGTGGTTTTATTGGAGAAAGCGTGTCACTGGGGGTAGGCTTTGAGGTTCCAGAGGCTCAAGCAAGGCCTAGTGTCACTTCGCTGCTTGCTGATCCAGATGTAGAACTCACAGTTCCTTCTCCAGCATCATGTCTGCTTGTGTACTGCCATGTTCTGCCATGATGACATTGGACTAAACTTCTGAAACTGTAAGCTAGCTCCAGTTAAATGTTTTTCTTTATAAGAGTTGCTGTGGTCATAGTATCACTTCAAAGCAATAGAAATCATAGGGCAAACTATTTGAAAGAAAAAGAAATAAATAGAATTTGAGATAAAAGAAAAATAATCTGAACTAGTATTAATAAAACTGAGAAAATAACTAGGGAACACCTTAAAATATATTTTGCTAAACTGGAAAATATAAAAGAAACAAATACATTTCTAGATACATATAATCTATCAAAATTAAATCAAGATAAATAATTTAAACAGACCTATAGTAAACAAAGATATTGAAGCAGTTTAACAATTAAAAACAAATCCCCTCTAAAAAGTCTAGATCCACAGATTGCAAAATTCTACAGTAACTTTAAAGAACTACCACCAAATGGTTTACAGACTATTCTACATGATAGAAAAGGAAAGAACACTATCAAGCTCTTTTTATGAAGTCAGTAATACCAATTTCAAAACCAGATAAAAAACAACAAAAAAGAAAATTAGACATAAAATCTTGCTGATGAACTGACAGAAAATTACTCGATACAGTATTTATAAAATCAAATATAGAACACATACATAATCATTAACTATGATCAAGCTGACTTCATCCAAGAAATGCATATTTATCTATAAATGCGGTATGACTTTCCCCAAGTACATGGTGATGGACCCTGACAGGTCTAGTGGATGGTGTGGGGTCAGCTGAAGACTTTCTCTTGATGAGACTGAAAACCCACAGCTTTGGATGACACTCCCACATCACTGTGTGTCTTGCAGCTGCTAGAAAGTGTGACTTCAGTGAAACCTGCAGGATTCTGGCCCTTACACCAGAGAAAGATGAGTAGCAACAAAAAGCAACAATTAGCAGTGTTTTAATTCTTTTTTCCTATCTGTATAGCTCCAATACTGTCAATGGAATCTGCCATTACAACTCCTTGCTAGTCTACATGCATCAGCCCATCAACCTCAAGAAGTAGAACACCTCGATGGTTACAGCTCTAACACACTCAACAGGATGATGTCTTCCTGTTGGTGCAGTGTATACTTACATTATACTAGCATTACAAGTTTCAGCACCTGTTGGGCATTAAACCATATCCTGGTTTGAATAGACTGAATGTACCATCCACATAACTGATGCACTCATCACTGGCCATTTAGTTAATATAGTCAACAAAAACACATTCCATGAAGTAACCCATTTCAATGCAATAGACTGAGGAGGTCCCAGGAATTTGTCAGTAAGAACCCTGAAACTAGGTTCAGCTTTTGTTTCCCCATCCTTAACAAGATGTAGAAGCTCCAGGGCAGCCTTGTACACACTTAGTCCAGTGGGCAGACCTTGTGTTCTCCAAAATAAGAGAGGCGTATGCTATCGCTGCTGACTGCATGCAGCATTTGGAGACCTCTTCTAGAGTGAAATGGACAAGGACAGGAAAATGTCCCCTTCATGGTGGAGCATAAGCTCATTTACCATTTTTACTGCAGCAGAACTATGTGACTATGGCACAGTTCCTCTTGACCACTGAAGTTCGCAATCCCCTCTGCAGCACATGTTGCACCATTACTGTGAGCATAAGGGACAGGATGAGAGCATAAATCTAGCATATCTGCAAGGGCAACCAGCTTCACTTTATCACTGAGAGGAGAGTCTTCTTGTCCTAGGTCCACCTTGATGACATCACCTTCTCCCTAGACAAGGCTGTCTTCCACCTCCTGGACCCTTTCACTGCTTTTGTAACCTCACAAATTCTCTGACCTGTCCTTCTGATAGCACCTACTCTACACAACCTTTCTAACACTGGACAACACCAAGTCTCCAGGATCCTGAGACAGGACTCCATTGTCCCAACTAAGGTGACAATAATTTGGGGTCCATTCCTTTAGATACTAAACCAATACGTTTTCAGAAATGACATATTCTTAGCTTCAAATTTACTCAGAAAGACCCCCGTTCCTAGATTAACTATGCTTAGATTCTGACTAGACAAGGAGACCTTCTGATACCCAATTAGCCAAAAATAATCCCAAATTCCTGATTAGCCAAGAAATACCCTGATTGGTTGAAGAACACACTGCTATCAAAGTCCTTTCTGGCCAGGAAGCACTATAGTCAGCTTGGATTGATCAGAAAATGTCTATGGTTGAATGGCTGTGTCCAGAGTCACTTCCTGTTGTTGCTTCAGAATTTCATAAACAGGGTGGATAGATAGACCTAAACAGTTCATTTACAATCTTGGAACAAACCTGACCAAAGTAGGAAACAGGACTTCAGTCACTCAGGAATGATAAATGGGACATCATCAAATTAAAAGAAACAACTGTGTAAAAAGAGAGCCTGCAGAACAGGAGGAGGCCTTTGCAGGTCACCCATCTGGCAGAGGATTAATGTTAGAACAAATAACTAAAAAAAAAACTAATCAACAATATGTCAAACTACCTAATTAATACAAAGGCTAATTAAATAGACAGATCTCGAAAGATAAAATACAAATAGCTAACAAAAAGTTAAAATGCTCAGCCTCACTAGCCATCAGAGAAATAAGTCAAAACTACAGTGAGAGTCCATCTCATACTCGTCAAAATGGCAGTCATTAGCAAGTAACAGGCTAAAAAGATGTCTCCACAGTTAAGAACACTCGCTGCCCTTCAAGAGGACCTGAGTTTGGCTCCTATCATGCATGTCAGGAGGCTCACAACCACCTGTAACTCCAGCTCTCCGATGCCTCTAGCCTTTGAGGACATTTGCACTCACATGGACATACTCACATGTAGACACATACACCTATACCTAATTAAAAATAATAAAAACAAATTTTGAACAACAAACAAACTGGACTGGCTTGATCTGTGCCAACTTGATACAAGCTAGAGTCATCTAGAGTCAATTGAAGAAGTCTCAGTTGATGAGATCCAGCTGTAAGGCATTTTCTCAATTAGTGATCTATGGGGGAGGGCCCAGACCATGAAAGTGTGGTGCCAGCCCCTGGACTGCTGGTCTTGAGTTCTCTTAAGAAAGCAGGCTGAGCATGAGGTGCAAGCCAGTAAGCAGCACTCTTCCAATGGCCTCTGCATTGTCTCCTGCTTCTGGGATCCTGCCCTGTTTCAGTTCCTGTCCTGGCTTCCTTCATTAATGAACAACAATGCTGAAGCATAAGCTAAATAAACCCTTTCTCCCCAACTTGCTTTTTGGCTATGATGTTTCATTACAGCAATAGAAACCATAACTAAGACACAAACAAGTAAAAAATCAATACTTATACACTGCTAGTGGATGCAAACTAATCCAAACATCATGAAAGTCAATATGACCGTTTCTAAAATAAAATTCACTCTACCGTATGACTCAGAATCATTCTCAGTATTTAGCAGAAAAAAAATTACCAAGAACAAAAACCATCAACATATCGTAGATATACTTGTAGATCAATAGTTACTGTAGCACTATGCACAATAGCTTGAGTCATAGAACCAACCTACATATTCAATAACAGAAGAAGAATAAAATGTGGTATGTATACACATTAGGATTCTTTTCTGGCATAAAGAACAAAATTAGGTCATTTGCAGGGGAAAAAACAGATGAGTTAATCATCTTGAGTAAATTTAGCCAGTCTCTGAAGGACAAAATTGCATGTTTTCTCTCACTTGTGGATCATAGAATTTATAGATAAAATAATGTATTAAGTAATGTCTGTCTACAGAACCTGGGCACAACCTAAATGCCACTTGACCAAAAACTGGATAAGGAAAATGTAGTATGCTGTGGGATAATGGTATAATAGTCTTGTACCCTGTAAAGATTTGTTCTTGTATTTTAATAAAATGCTGATTGGCCAGTAGCCATGCAGTAAGTATAAGTAGGGCGACCAGAACAGGAGAATTCTGGGAGGAGGAAAGGCAGTTTGCAGTCGTCGCCCAAACACAGAGAAAACAAGATGAGAATGCCTCACTGATAAAAGGTATGTGGCTAACACAGACAAGAATTATGGGTTAATGTAAGTTATAAGAGTTAATAAGAAGCCTGAGTTATTAGGCCAACCAGTTTATAATTAATGTAGATCTCTGTGTGTTTCTTTGAGACTGTACGACTGCGGGACTGGGTGGGACAGAAACCTCTGTCAACAGTGGTACATTTACACAATGGAGTACTACACAGCAGAAAAAAATGACATCTTAAATTTTGCAAGCAAATGGATGGATCTAGAAAACATCACATTGATTGAGTTAACCCAGACCCAGAAAGATAAATATCATATGTACTCACTCATAAGTGGCTTTTAGACATAAGTCAAAAAATAAAGAATAAAAACCAGCCTACAATTCACAATCCCAGAGAACCTAGACAACAATGAAGATTCTAAGAGAGGCATACATGGATCTAATGTACATGGGAAGTAGAAAAAGACAAAATCTGAGTAAATTGGGATCATGGGGACCACGGGAGAGAGTAGAAGGGAGGGGAGAGAGTGGGAGGGGAGCAGAGGAAAATGTAGAGCTCAATAAAAAATACTGTCTAGGGAACAAAGGACTAACAGGAGTAAGAGGGGAATGAAGATGGAGGGTAGGTGGCATGGGGGTAGGGAGTGTGCTGAACATATAATACAAATTTGCGTGAAACTTAAAAAGCTAAAATAAAAACTGGAGTAACAGCTTTTTAGCAGACATTTGTTTCACAGAACGTTTATTTAATTCAATTTAAGTATCTTGATTAATATGATTTGACATTTGTGTAATTTTTAATTTAAATCCAATTTAAGAATAGGTCAGGATATGCAATTTATAAAAGAACTGACACATAAAAATGAATATTACTAAGATTAAGACAAATTTCATTTTCTACTTGAATTCACTGTGCCTTTCAAACAATTATAACACATATATGTAATAAAATATACGAGTATTTGTATTACTTTATTTTAAAAATTATCAAATTAAAAGTGATCATAAAGTTATGTTTAATATAAAGTTTTGATAGAACAACTTTGTTAAACAAGGTAGGAGGTTGTAACTTTAAATATTTTTTAAAATGTGAATTACCTTCAAATAAACTGAGGTCTCTTCGTAGCCGTGGTCCATAAAGCCCTTCTAAAATACTCTCAAAACCTGTGTTTTCGAAGAGAGAAAAGTTTATTAGCTCCTGGAAAATCTTTACTTTTTAATGATCAAAAACTTTAATTCTATGTCAATCAGCAAATAATTTACCATAGTATAATGTTATTTTCACCCAGTTTAAAAAATTACTAGCTAGTATACTAACTATATAGTGACTGTCAAATTAAGATTGTAAAGTAATTAGAATTTCCAAATGTATATATTAACTGAAGCTAAAGTACTGTCAAGCATAATCTAATATTTTAGACAAGAATGCTGATGAGAATACAGGGAAAGGGTAACAGTCATTCACTGTTGGTTGGATCGCAAAACTATGTAACCACTATGGAAATTAGCATAGAAAAATTTCAAAGCAGGAAAAGCAGATCTGCCATATGACCCACCTATAACACTATGTGTCATATGCCTAAAGGACTTCACATCATACTCCACAGATACTAACTTAGCCATGTTCATTGTTACTCCACTCACAACAGCAAAGAAATGGAAACAGCCTACATGTCCTATGCTGACAAATGGATAATGGAAATGTGGTATGGATATACTATAGAACACTAGTCAACTGTAAAGAAAAGTTCAATCATGAATTTTGCAGGTAACTTGATGATGAAGCTAGAACACATTATACTAAATGAGGTGACTCAGACCCAGAAAGACAAACGTTGTATGTTCTCTCTTATTTTGAATCCTAGCTTAAATATTGAGATGTGAATATATAGTCTAGAGAAACCACACTGCTGAAGCCAGTAAAGTAAGAATGGGAACAGGTACAAGGGGCTGGAGGTGGGGAGAGTCACAAAAAGGCCACAGTAGGAAAGAGGTGCTATAAAAAGGAAAATGGGAAAAATAGGGAGGGGGAACTTTATGTGGGAAAGGGAGGTGGAAAGGGAAACACTGAAGGAAACAGAGAAGGAATAAAGAACACCAAAAACAGAGAAGGAAAGATAAAGAACATCAAAGATGACTGAAAAAAAAAACACAAGAAAACATGATTTTACACGTATTTACAAATAATATGCATGTATGTGTATAAATAAAATATGGAAATAATTTACATAAAGTTATGCCACTCAGGGTGATATTGTTCCCACAAGAGCCATAGACTAAAAAACCTTGGTTCCAGGTAGCGGCATCCCCTTTTTGAATTATTGATCGGGGGAGTCCAACAGACTTCAAGGCTTGTAGTTGCCTCCCAGAACTTGAAGGAAAAGCACTACAGCTGAAGACACCACATCCTTCAGACACAGAATTTTCTAGAAATTAAGCTGGAACTGATCTGAATACCTTCTCCCTAAGAATAAACTCTTAAATATCAGAAGATGGAACACAAACTGCCAAGAGAGAGAACAGTTGGTACTCCCACCCAGATGTAAGGCCTATAAATCTCAACACTGACTGGATCAGCAAGCTATCCAGTGGTGCAATAGTGGCACTTACTTCCTGGGACAACAGTTATCTAATTGGACTTCAGCCAACTTAACAGGAAGTGATTCATGCCTGGTACTGTAAATTTTGCCAACTTCCAATTGATGAAGGGGTCACAGATGGGGGTAGAACTCTCTACTGATAGTTTCCTAAGCCAAAATAATTTCTAACTGTATTCTAAACACTTGTCTTTATACCCACAAATAACTATGGCATCTTTTACCCTTCACCAAAGAAGCCTCTTTTTGCAAGAGAAGGAGACTGTTACAGAGATCCACAATTGGTCAAAATAAAGATAATAACTGATTATAGGGTGCCCAAATCCAATTGATAGATCTCCAGTGCAACACCAACATCTATGGCTCAGGAAAAACTGTGGAAGGGGAGGCAGAAAGATTTTAAGAGCAAGAAGACCAAGACCACTAATGTGAGATAGTGTTTTCTATATATGACAAGGAAGCTGTACCCATAAGCTCTTAATATATGGTTACATAAACAAACTCAGCATAATGACAAATCCAGGTGACAAGAAGAAGAACTACAGGTGGTCAATGCTTGCTGAGGGATGAGAATCTGATACCCCCAGGGACAGGCCCTCCCACACAAGACTATCCAATCCCTATTGGTCATCCCTGGATAAATATATGTATGTAAAAACAAAGATGAACTGGCTCAAAGAAATGTCTTTGTATTTCTAGCTTGGCAGGCATTGATTTCCTATCATGAACATTACTTAATTTTATCAGATTTATTTTGGTTACTGAACTCATGGTTTTTTAAAACCTCTAACTACAGTAAATATCCCCGACTGATTCTGAATGTCAAATCCTAGGGATACTGAGTATCATTCCTAGGGATACTGAGTATCAGATGGCATTTTTACATGCTGGTCAGGTTTCTGACTCTGGTATCTCCTTTGAAATTTCACCAATGAAATTGGCTTGTAACTGTTTTCCCTTTAACATTAAGCAAGAGGGGAGGAAAGATTGTTAGAGCCAGAGGACCAGGATGTATTCTGTAAAATCTCAGAGAAAAGACAGGGAAATTTCAAGCACAATCTTTCACTAATACTTAGACATGACTTGAACAAGAACAACATGGAAGGGAGAAATCTCATGGAACCACACCTCACAACAAGCAACTAAGGAATTGTGAGAGCAGGAAAATAGTCTTTTCCAGGCATGATCCCCTAACTGATTATCCAATACCAATGATCAGCTCTAAAAATATATGAGTGTAACACTAAATAGACTGAACAGATTATTTATACACACACATATGCAACTAACAATTTAAGAAGAAGCTATAAAATGGAGAGGGAGCAAGGGGGGACATGAGAGGGGTGAAGAAAGAGAAGGGGAATACAATGTGAAAACATTTAAATTTAAAAGATTAGAACAAAATTTCCCTTGTACATGTTTTGACACTGCTCTGAGTAGAGGAATATTCCTCCCTTCTCCAGTATCAAACAACAGATATTTGCATAGTTCTCATTATGTCTTTACTTCCTGTACAGAATCAACACTGCTGATTTTTATTCTTTATGTTTTCAATAAAATTTAGTAGATGTTTCTCAATTTTTTAATTTATTTATATTATTATGCTCATTTTCTGTTTGTTTTATGCTTTGCCTGCATGTATAATCTATATACTTACAAAAATTTTAATATTGTAATAAAGAATCAGAAACTCAAGCAGTCAACTTTTTTGTTTGTTTGTTTTGGTTTTTTGAGACAAGGTTTCTCCTTAGCTTTGGATCCACCTGCCTCTGCCTCCCGGGAGCTGGGATTAAAGGCGTGTGCCACCACCGCCTGGCTACAGTCAACTTTTAACATTGTAATAAAGAATCAGAACCTCATGTAAACAGTCAAGTTTGTCCATCTGGGAGGAAATCTCAGTTCAAAGGAGGGAATTATTTCAGATATCAAGAGGCAGATAGGGATAGCGAGGGCAGCATTCTAGGCACTAAAAAAGGTTTGGTCAGCAAGAGACACAACGACAACAAAATTACAAGTATATGAGACACTTGTCTTGAGCTGCCTTCTTTACAACTCTGAAACCTGGACAATGAAGCACTCCTCAGAACAGCAGCTGAATGTGTTTAAGATGGCATGTCTCGGGAGGATTTTTGGTGTCACACGAAGAGATAGACTGTACAATGATGACATTTAGAAACATCTCTATCTACAGAAGGAAGTAAACTATGGGATATGGCAATAGCACTTAAGATACTTTGGCCATGTTATGAAAATAAATGATGGCAGATACCCGAAGATAGCACTGTTTGGAGGAGTACATATGATGTAGGAGAGTCTTCTTTCTATGTGTTGCTTTCATTGGTCAAATAAAGAAACTGCCTTGGCTTTTTGACAGGACAGCAGCTTAGATAGGCAGAGAAGACAGAACAGAATGCTGGGAGAAAGAAGCAGAGTCAGGCAGATGACCTGAGACGTAGGTTAGGATCTTTCCCGGTAAGCCACCACCTCGTGGTGCTACACAGATTATTAAAAATGGGTTAACCAGTATGTGAGAATTAGCCACTAAGAGGCTAGAACTAATGGGCCAGACAGTGTTTAAATGAATACAATTTGTGTGCTGTTATTTTGGGAGATAAGCTAGTCAGGTGGCTGGGAGCCAGGCAGGATGAAAAACAGCCCGCCGCTCCTCATTACAACATACATGGGATAAGGTGAAAAGGAAGGCACAAAAAACACAGCATAAAGACAGACTGTGGAAGCTTAGATATGACAATAACATAAGCATCTAGGACTGCCCAGAATAGGAACTGGAGAACTGCCATAAACAGGCAGCCCACGTATGCTTAACTATTGCTGGGGTGTAAATGAATGAATGTCTCTAAACTACATGAGTACCTGGTGTATGTGGAGGCCTGAAACTGGAGTTAAAGACAGATATGAGCTAGCATAAGTATGCTGGAAATGGAACAAGTCCTCTACAACAACAGTCAATGTTCTTAACTGCAGAGCCACCTCTCTAGACTTTATTATGTTCACTTTATTATTCATTAATTTCTGCTCTGCTTTGATTTCTTTCTGTCCTCTATTGTGAGGTTGTTTTGTTCCAATATGATTAGTACACTAACATTCAGCATTTCTTCATTTGCACACAGGCACTTGAAGCTATAAATTCTAAGTACTACTTTGAAGTTGTATCCTACAACTTTATATGTATAAATTGTATTAGTCAAAATATTTACTAACTTTGGCATGATAACTGTTTAGATCTATGGGGCATTAAGAAAGCTATCAATTTCCAACCACATGAAAATAGTTCTCTCTCTTTAAAACTGGTTAATAACTTCACTGCGTTTTAGGAAATGCTCAATCTGATTCCAATCCTCTGAATTTTTGCTGGCACTTGTTTTTATGCAAATATCTTTAAAATATTGAAAGAATATGTACCACAAAGCATTAAATACAGGGCTCTAAATTTGTCCACAGCATTAACACTGTCACTTTTAACTATCAGGCATTCTGTTGTTTTTTTTGTTTGTTTGTTTTGTTTTTAAATGTCGGTTTGTTATTATCAATTGTTGAGGAAAGTATATAAAATCTTCCCTTAGGTTCTGGGTTTCTGTTTTCTTTGACAACTGAGAAATTCTGTGTTATAGTTCCAAGGGTTTGTCATCATATATAACATCATAAATAATATATGGTTCTGGCAAATAGAAACCTCATTTTTGTTCTGGCAGTTTGGGCATCAGAACATAATTAATAGTAATTAATACAAGATTTTAATACATTTTATTACTTCTTCCATACCTGTCCCATTTCAGTTATCTTTTTACAACTATATTTCAAACTGTACCATGTTTTCTGAGTTTAGCCAATTATATTTACATTACCAATGTTCTAAGTTTAAACCCAAGATCTAATCTACTTTTATTCTTTATGTCAAGTTCTAACTATTTCCTCCATTTTTACATACTGGAATGCCAAAGTTGTGGGATACCTGTCAATAACAGTTGCTAACAGGGTGTGGAAGCAGTCCAAAAGAAAGAAGTATGTTGCAGTCAACAAAGTTGAAAGGAGTTGGAGATCTAGAGATCACTGACATCAGACATGGAGACACAGAAATTGGAGTTTGCCCGGCTGGTTTTTGGTCTTGTTTTGGGTCAGTATTTCTTCACTATGCTCCCTTTCTTCCCTTTTGGAATGTTTATATATATAGTATGTGCCACTGAATGTTGGAATTATGTAATCTGCTTTTTTTTTATTGAGAAAATGAGAAAAAAAACAAGTTTCCACCTCCTCCCAGCCTCCCATTTCCCTCCCCCTCCTCCCACCCTTCTCCCCCTCCTCCCACCCTTCTCCCCCTCCTCCCACCCTTCTCCCCCTCCTCCCACCCTTCTCCCCCTCCCGCCACTCCTTTCCCCCTCCCTCTCCAGTCCAAAGAGCAGTCAGGGTTCCCTGCCCTGTGGTAAGTCCTAGGTCCTCCCTCCTCCGTCCATATCTAGGAAGGTGAACATCCAAACTGGCTAGGCTCCCACAAGGCCAGCACATCACGTAGGATCAAAATCCAGTGCCATTGTCCTTGGCTTCTCATCATCCCTCATTGTTCGCCATGTTCAGAGAGTCTGGTTTTATCCCATGCTTTTTCAATCACAGTCCAGCTGGCCTTGGTGAGCTCCCAATAGATCAGCCCCACTGTCTCAGTGGGTGGGTGCACCCCTTGTGGTCCCGACTTCTTTGCTCTTGTTCTCCCTCCTTCTGCTCCTCATTGGGACCTTGGGAGCTCAGTCCAGTGCTCCAGTGTGGGTCTCTGTCTCTATCTCCATCCATCACCAGATGCTTTTTTTTTTATTTTGGTTTTACAGAGTTATAGTTAAGAGATAGCCTGGCATTTCAGAATAGAATTTGGGCTTTTAAACAGCATTGAAACTAAAAAGCTATGGGGATTTTTGAAGTTGGACTAAATTTACTTTTGCATTGCGATATGGCTAGAAGCCTATGGGGGGAGCAGGGAGTGAAACGTGGTACTTTGAATAATTATGGCCCCCTGATGCTCAAATATCTGAATGCTTAGTAACCAAGAAGTGGAAACTGAAAGAAGGACTAGGTAGTGTGGCCTTGTTGGAGGAAGTGTGTCACTGGGGTGGGCTATGAGGTTTCAAAAGCACATGCCAGGTCAGTGTCTCTCTTTTCCTTCCTACTGCCTGACGGATCATGATATAGAACTTCTCCAACACCATGTCTACTGGTGTGCCACCATGCACCTTGTCATAATAATGGGCTAACCCTCTCAAACTGTAAGCCACAATTAAACTCTCTTTTCTCTTTATAAGAATTTTCTTGGTCATGGTGTCTCTTTACAGTAACTGAACAGTGATTAAGACAGTCTAGCTTATTTAGCTTAATATCACAGTTCCATCTATTTTCCTATAGACATGACTCAAGTCTTCTTTATGGCTTAATAATATATATTTACAATGATATACAATATAATATATACAATAAGTTACATTATATTACAATATAATAGTAATCTACTGTATGTATATAGTATCTGCTGTATGTATGTAGGAGTATATATGTGTATTCACACTCTCTCTTTTGTCCGTTGATGGGCTCCTAAACTATTTCACATCCTGGCTCTTATAAATTGTGCTCTAATAAACAAATGAGTATTGTGATGTTTATTCTTGGTTGTCAACTTGACTACATCTGAAATTAACTAAAATCCAAAACTGGAGTGGCACATCTTTGAGGGATTTTTGCTTAACTTGAAGTGAAATCCATTTTTACTCAGAATCTTAGAGGTGGGAAGATACACCTTTAATTTAGACCTTCGGGCTAGAAAGGTATACCTCTAATCTTGTCCATGTCCTCAGTTAGAAGTCTATACAATGACATGGAATAAGAAAACTTTTGCTCTTTGCCTGTTTGCTCTTGCCTTGCAGATGTTGGTTTCTCCTCTGTCTGCTGTGAATATGTTTTATTGTCACTGGTTAATAAAGAAGCTGTTTTGGCCAGTGGCTTAGCAGAATAGTGTAAGGTGTGAATTCCAAGCAGATAGAGGAGGAAAGAAAGTGGAGTCAGGGAGAAACCATGGAGCCTCTGAAGGAGACAGATGCCAGATGGAACCTTACCAGTAGGCCACAACCACGTGGCAATACACAGATGAATAGAAATGGGTTAATTCAAGATATAAGAGCTAGCTATCAATATTCTTAAGCTATTGGCCAAACAGAATTGCAAATAATATAGCTTCTATATGATTATTTTGGGTCTGTGCGGCAGGGAAATGAATGAGCAGTCTCCTACTACACAATGCTAGCAAGTCCATTCACTAGCATTAGAGCCTTCTTCTTCAGGATTCTGGCATACACTAAAGAACAGCTGAGACATCCAGCTTTGTGGACTGAACAATTACTGGATTCTCAGACCTTGTGTACACAGACAGTCATTGTTGGGTTAGCTGGAACATAGTCTTTAAGTCTTTCTAATAAATCTTTACATATATGGAGATAGTTGGAAAGAAAATGGCCCTCAAAGGGAGTGGTACTATTAGGGGGTGTGACCTTGCTGAAGAAGGTGTGGTCTTGCTAGAGGAAGTATGTTACTGTGTGTGTGTGGGGGGGGGGTGGGCTTTAAGACTTCTTTTGCTCAAAATACTACCCAGTGTGTTAGACCAGTTTCTGTTGCCTGAATAAAATATAGAACTCTCAGCTAACCTTCCATTACCATGTCTGCTTGCACACCACCATGTCTTACAACGATGATACTGAACCAAACCTCTAAAAATGCAAGTCATGGCAATTAAATGCTTTTCGTTTATAAGAGTTGCCATGGTCATGCTGTCTCTTTACAGCAATAGAAACCCTATGGAATGTGTGTACACATATATAATATGTATATATAAATATATACATATATTGGATACACACACATATATATGCATGCATGCATACATACATACATACATATAGAGAGAGACAGACAGAGACAGAGAGAGAAAGAGAGAGAGAGATTCACTCTTTAAGTTCTGTTACCTAATCCAGGTATGTGGGTAGGCATTTTATGCTGACTGACTCCTTCAGGAGTTGTATGCTAAAGGACACGATAGTTTAATTTTAGGCTTTGTTTGTTTGAGGGACCTCCATACTGCTTTCCATGCCATCTAGACTAATTTATATTCCTTCTAAAAGTGCATTAGGGTTTCCTTTTCCATGGTACACTCACCAAGAATTTTTTTTTAATTACTGATACAGCCCTCTGACTGGGAAGAGATAATATAATGTAGTACTGGTTTGCATTTTTCTTAAAGACAGAGATGTTGAAACATGTTTTCATGTATTTGATGGCCATTTTTACTTTTATCAAAAAGTGTCTGTTTAGTTCATATACCATTTGTTGACTGAAATTGTTTGCTCATTGGATGTTGTGTTGAAGTTTGGTATTCTTTGTATGTTTGGGATATTACCCACCTGTCAGAAGAACAATTGCCAATGATTTTCTCCTCTCAAGCAGGCTATATCTTCACTCAGGAACTGTTACTTTTTCTCCTAGAGCCCATTTCTTATTCTATTTTCTGTGCTAATGGGAGTCTTATTCAAAACACTATTGCCCATCTCTATAGCTTCAAGCATTTTTCTTGTGTTGCAGGAGGACCTTCCGCTCCTTCAGCCAATAGCTGTTGAAATGCCAGCCAACTGGGGCGTGGTCTATTTATCTTTAAAAAAGAGTGGCAAGCCTTGGCCCACTCTCTTGGTTCCTTGGTTATGGCGCTTGGTTCCTGCTCTGGTGACTAGGCTCCTTTCCTGATGGTTGGTGTTTCGTGAGTTTTACCCCCTAAATAAATATCCCTTTAAATTATAACTGGTGTGGGATTGATTTGCGCATAATTCTTGTGATTGCCTCTAGTAGTTTCAAATAAATAATTTTTATTTTAAGGTCTTTGATCCAGTTTGAGTTTATTTTTGTATAGGGTAAGATGTGGATATAATTTTATTCTTTTACATATGACAAAGAGTTACTTACTAATCAGAAAGTCAGGTTTTAGGGACCATGGCCAACTATCATTATCTCTTCCTTATGTTACATACAATGAGACAAACTGCTTGTCCCTCTCATTCAACCAGGAAGAAAGGGGCTCTAGCTTTCCCAGATGCTCTTCAGAACCTTGAAAATCACAGTCAACTGCAAAGCCCCTAGGCATCTGCAGTGCTCTAAAGTCCCATCAGATAACTGGTATAAGATATTTCATTGATAGTATTTGACTGGTAGCAGAAAACTGATCCCACTATACATAGCCCAGAGTCAAATCAGTAATCTCCATGCATCTGAAGCATGACTATCGTCTGTTATATGACTTGCCATAAAAAATGGCAATAATACTGCACTCTTCTCCCTCATCAACATGTAAGATCATAAAAAATCAATGCCTCAATTAATCCCAATACACTCCTCACTGGCAAGGTTTTTTGCACTGTTCCCTAGGATAAACATATGCTTGTGTCTTCTCAATTATATCCTCAACCACTTACAACTTTTGCTTGTTGGTCTTCTGTCCGTCTATAACTTTTTAAACTGCTATACCAAGAACCTAGATAGAAGAGGTCTGATTTCCTTAGCTGACCTCCCTATAACAATATGGAGATGCTCAGTTGTCCTAATATCACTGGATTAAAAGACTGTTCATTTCTCCAACTTGATCTTGGTGCTTTTTTGCACATTGGATGACTTAGCTATGTGACTATTTCTATGTCCTGTCCCACTACTCTCTGCCCCTTGTTTTCCAATGCCACAAATTTTCTGCAAATAAATGCTCCATGATCTGTGAGATGACTCAGAGGTCAAAGGCATTTGCTGCTATGTTATGGAATAGAATACTTGTTTAACAATGTAAAGATGTGTTACTTGTTTATGCTGCATTTATTTAACCATGTAAAGATGTGTTGCTGTTTTACTTTGCCTGCCTAAGGCACCTGGTTGGTCCAACAAAAGCTGAACAGTCAATAGCAAGGCAGTAGAAGGATAGGCAGGGCTGGCATGTAGTGAGAATAAGTGAGAAGAGGACTCTAGGCTCAAGAGACAACAAGGGAAAAAGGGAAGGAGACACCCTGGGACAGCCAGTCGGAAGCCATCAACCAGACAGAAACAGAGGAAGCATGAAAGTAGGATATACAGAATGAAAGGTAAAAATCCAAAGGTAAAACACAGTTGAAGAGAAACAGGTTAATATAAGTTATAAGAGCTAGTGGGAAATGCCTAAACTAAGACCGGACATTCTTAACTAATAATAAGTCTCCATGTCATGATTTGGAGGCTGGTGGTCCAAAAAAGCTTGCCATACTGCTAAGCCTGGGATACTGAGTTGTATCCCTGGAGCCTACATGGTAGAAGCAAAGAACTAAATCTCACCAGTTTTTTCTGTCCTCCATTTGTGTGCACCATGGCACATTCACATGTACAAACATATTAACACACAACAAGCAAATATTAAAAATATTTTTAAATGCATGCATGTGTGTGCTTGTGTTCTAGTTTATTAGCTGTCAAAATTATTCTCGCTGATTTGTTAACTTGAGTAATTTTATTTAAAGAAATTTTGTTCAGTTATTTCCAAATATTTGCTTTCTAATAGTTCTCTTTGCAAATATTTAGCACTATTATTTATTCCTTTAAGTATGAAATTGTATTGTGAGACGTAATGACTACTGGTGGCTCCTTACCATGCTAACCCATTATAATTGGTGTAAGATGAAAATAGTTTCAATTTTCATTTCTCTGATGGCTTAAGTTTTAAACATTTAAAAAGGTGTTTCTTAGTGTTTTGAGAACTCAGTTTAGTTCAGTGTCACCTAAACTTGGCTTATCTAATTTCTTGATGTCTAGCTATTTTAATACTTCTCTATATACCCTAGATAATAAACTTATGTCAGATACATAAATAGTAAAAGAAAAAAATTCTCATTCTGTAGGCTCCCTCTTCACTGGCACGATGGTGTTCTATGCTGTGAAGAGGCTTCTTAGTTTAATGTCAATTTATCAATTATTGGTTTGATGCCTGTGCTACTGGGCTCCTGGATCACTAAGTCCTTTCCTGTTCTTTTAAGTTTAAACATATTCTCTATTAGGTTCAGGCCATCAGGTCTTATGTTGAAGTCTGTGATACATCTGGAATTGAGCTTTTTGCAAATTAAAAAATATGGATTTAGTATTATTTTTCTACATTTAGCTATTCAATTTGCCCAGTACCCTTTGTTGAAGATGCTGCCTCTTCTCCAGTGTGTATTTTTTGTCTTTGTAAAAAAAAAAAAAAAAGAAAGAAAGAAAGAAAAAAAAGAAAAAAATAAGGTGTCTGCAGGTATGTGCAGGTATGGGGACTTACGTATGAGTCTTCAATTTTATTCTATTGACCAATGTGTCTGTTTTTGTGCCAATATCATGCTGCTTTTTTTTATAGCTCTGCAGTATAAATTAAAAGCAGAAATGGTGATAGCTCCAGAGCAGTTCTTTTGTTGCTTGGGATTGTTTTAGCCATACTGGTCTTTTTGTGTTACCATATGAAGCTTAAGATTTCTTTTTTAAAAACAATTTCTGAAAACTATGTTGGCATTTTGATAGAGAATGCATTGAATATGCTTTTGGTAAGATGGGCATTTCCACAATATTAATCCTAGCAATGCATGAGAGGTCTTACCATCTTCTGCTATCTTCAATATCTTAAAGTTTTTATTATACAAGTCTTCCTTAGATTGATTCTAATCACTTTTTGAGGTTACTGTGAATGGTACTGTTTACTCTGTTCTCAAATGCTGCTGTGTAAAGGAAGGTTTTGTGGATTAATTTAGTATTCTTCTACTACTTTGTTGAGTGTATCTATCAGCTGTGAATGTTTCCAGGTGGAGACTTTAAGGATCTTTTATGTATAATTCATATCATTTGCAAATAAAGATATATTGACATTTTCCTTTTCTGTTTGTAGTCCCTTAATCCCTCTCACTTGTCATATTGTTCTAGTTAAAATTTAAAGCACTCTACTAAACTGGAATAGCTTGAACATTCTTGTCTTGTTATTGATGTTTAGTAGAAATGTTTTGAATTTCTCTATATTTAGAGTGATGTTGACTGTGGCCGGGTATACTTGTCTTTATTATGTCAAAGTATGTCCTTATATCCCTAGTCTCCCTGTGACTCTGTGACTTTAATCATTAACAGATGCTAGATTTTGCCAAAGGTCTTTCTAAATTTTATTAGATGATCTTATGTTTTCTGTCTTTCTACTTAGACAGTGGATTATGTTCATAGTTTCATATATGTCGAATCATCACTATATCTCTGGGATGAAGCCAACTTAGTCACAGTGGATAATTTTTTACATGTACTTAAATTTGCTCTGTGTGGTGGTACAAATAGTAATGGCTCCAAAAGACTCATGTGTTTGAATGCTTGGCACATAGAGTGTGTTTTGGGAGAAGTGTGTCATTGTGGGGATGGAATTTGAAGTCTCATACACTCAAGCTGTGCTTGTTGTGCCACAGTCTCCTTCTGCTGCCTACAAATCAATATGTGGAACTCTCAACTCCTTTTCTAGAACCATGTCTGCCTGCACACCACCATGTCCCACCATGATGGTAATGGACTAAACCTCTGAAACTGTAAGCCGGCCCCAATTAAATGCTTTCCTTTATAAGAGTTGTGGTGGTCATGGTGTCTCTTCACAGCAATAGAAAACCTAACTAAGTCAGTTTGTAAAAATTACTGGAAAATTTTGCATCTATGTTCATCAGACATATTTGACCACATTTTTGTTGCTATCACAGTTAATTTTTTGGCTCTGTAAAAGAATATAGAATGTTTCTTCAGTTTCTATTTTACAGAGAAACTGAAATTTGAGAAGTATTGGTGTTACTCTGAAGGTCTGGTATAAATCTCTGCTTCATCAATGTAGCCCTGGGCTTTTTCCAGTTGGAAAACTTTTGATTGCCTTGTCTATCTCATAAGATTTGCGTATATTTTTAACTTTAGTTACTTCTTGATTTAACTTTGGTTAAATATATATTTATATATATATATTAAACATATATATCTATAAATTCATCCGTTTCTTTTATGTTTTCCAGTGTAGTGATTTTTTTTTTTTTGGATTTTTTCGAGACAGGGTTTCTCCGTAGTTTTTTTTGGTTCCTGTTCTGGAACTAGCTCTTGTAGATCAGGCTGGCCTCGAACTCACAGAGATCTGCCTGCCTCTGCCTCCCAAGTGCTGGGATTAAAGGCGTGCGCCACCACCGCCCGGCTTACCTTTTAAAGTATAACCTTATGATTATATAAATTCTCAGGTCCAGTAATAATGTCTCCTTTTTCATCTCTAAAATTATTAATTTGCATCCTCTTTCTTCGGGCTAATCTGACAAAATGTTCATTAATCTTATTAATTTTTCAAAGAATCAACTCAATTTCATTGATTATATTTTTTCTATTTATATTTCAGTAATTACAGCACTGACTTTGATTTCTTTTTTTTTCTTTTTTCCATTTTGGATTTTTTTTCTTATTTTTCTAAAGTTTTTCAGATGCATTATTGAGTTATTAATAAGATATCTTTTCAGCTTTACTTATGTAGGCCTTTAGTGCTTATTTCTTATTAGGACTACCTTCATCATGTGTCATTGACTTTGATATGCTATATTTTCATTTTCATTCTAGAAAATTTAAAATTTCCTTCTTGATTTTCCCTTGATCCAATTTTCAATAGTGTGCTATTTCTGCCATTTCCATTGTTATTAATAACTAGCTTTAACCCATGCTGTGGAGACAGGATACAAAATGGTATTGCTAAATTTGGAGACTGTTCTATTGGCTGATGAGAAGAAAGTGTC
This sequence comes from Microtus pennsylvanicus, assembly GCF_037038515.1. Classification (NCBI taxonomy): domain Eukaryota; kingdom Metazoa; phylum Chordata; class Mammalia; order Rodentia; family Cricetidae; genus Microtus; species Microtus pennsylvanicus. The sequence goes on along the minus strand of NC_134590.1, from coordinate 52,152,170 downwards.
CTCTTTATTGTTTGGGTAGAATGATCTGTAGCTGTTCATTAGATTCATTTTATTAATAATGTCATCGGACTCCAAAGTTTCCATTTAGTTATTTTTTTTTCCTCTCCCAGATATTCTATCTGGACATTAGTTAGAGTGAGGTATTGAACTCACTTATCCCTATGTTAGAAAATATCAGTAATTTTCAATCTAATGCTGTTTCTTTTATGAAACTGAGTAGGGGTGTATTTGGCACATAAATGTTTAGAATTATAATATTCTCTATTTGAATTTTTCTTTTAGAAATTATAAAGTGCCCTTCCTTACTCCTTCATACTAGTTTTGATTTCAAGTCTATTTTTTCAGATACTTGAATACCTATATTTGCTTTGTTCTTAGTTCTATTTACTTAGGATAACGTTTTCTATCCTTTTACTCTAATCTGTCCCTGATGGTAAAGTATGTCTCTTTGAGGCAGTAGAAGGATGGATCCTTTTTCTTAATCTGTTAGTCTGAATCTTTATACCGAGGAATCAAGACTGTTAATATTCAGTTATTAAACAGTGCTTATTAATTCCTATTATTCTGTTGTATTGTTTTTTAGACCTATTCTGGTTAAATCCATTGGAATTACTTATCAATTTATTTATTGTGTCCTTGTGTATGTGTAATCTTCCCTTGAGACTGAAGTATTTTTTCTTAGTACTCTCTGTAGAACTCGATTAGTGGACATAAATTTCTCAGATATTTGATGGAGGAGGGTCATCTTTCTATCTGTTGTTTCATTGGTTAAATAAAGAAACTGCCTTGGCCCTTTAATAGGACATAAAATTAGGTAGGCGGAGTAAACAGAACAGAATGCTGGGAGAAAGAAGCTGAGTGAGATGGTCGCCATGATTCTCCCACTCCAGACAGACACAGGTTAAGATCTTCCTGGTAAGCCAGCTCGTGGGCTGCACAGATTATTAAAAATGGGTTAGGTCAATATGTAAGAGCTAGCCAATAAGATGCTGGAACTAATGGGCCAGGCAGTGTTTAAAAGAATACAGTTTCCATGTAATTATTTCGGGGCATAAGCTAGAGCCAGGCGGCGGGGGTGCTGGGGATGCAGCCCCGCCGCTCATATTACTACAGAATGGCGCCTAGATGTGTGGACAACTGAATCCACTGAAAGCTGAGAAAGCTTGGGAAAGAGTAAAGCATGTTTTCTTGGTAGCAGCGATTTCTCGGGTCTGCTCTGCTTGCTAGAAGCAAGCAAGCACTCTCATCTAAGAGAGGCTTCCTGACTCAGCTTCAGCTGCAAAACCTTGCAGCTCTTAAGAGGTCCTGCCACGAAACATTTAAATGGTGTTGATAAAGGCCAACTGAATGCTTGTTTGTTTTCAGCAGTAGCAGGAAAAAACCTGTGTTGTTTTAAAATGCCGGCTTTCTGGGCCGTCCTGCCAGGGCAAACTCTGACTGTTTGAGGCAGGAGGGCCAGCTACAGAGAGAGGACTTGAGTGTTGTCTGTTGCAGCTTGTTTGATGGCAAGGACCTTGAAACACTGTAGACTTGTGGCACTGAATGCGGCTCTGGCCGGTACCTCAGCCACAAGGCTGGAATGGCAGAAAGCTAAGGAATGGGCTACATCTAGCTGGCAAAGCCATGGCTTTAGTCCTACTGATACTGCTTGGTACATTAAAGACTCATGTGGTCAGAAAAAGAGAGATATACAGTAAAGAGATATTCAAAGACAAAGAAAATTTCTAAATGGTTCACAGTGTGTTGAAAATATATGCAAACTAAAAGTTAAAGTTCTTAAAGTAAAAAACAAAAATAAGGAAGAAAGAGAGTAGTTGGGTGTGGTAGTACACACCTTTAATCCCAACACTTGGGAGGCAGAGTGAGATTGACCTCTGTGACTTCAAGGTGTGGTAGCACACGCCTTTAATCCTGAATGCCTGGGAGGCAGAGACAGGCGGATCTCTGAGAGTTCAAGGACAGCTTGGTCTACAGAGTTATTCCAGGTCAAAGATACAGAGAACCTGTCTCAAAAAGCAAAAAGTAAAAATAAACGAAATAGAGGTTAAAACAAAGCTGCCCAAAGATGGAAAATACACAGAGAATCTTGATACTGTATGCTATTATGCTCTGTTTGAATTGTTTGAATGCTGAGGAAGGAGCAACAGCTGCTAAAAGATATTTGTTTATAAATGCTGCTGAACTAATCCAACATAGATATTTTGAAAATGCCTTGACTTTGAAATTTGGATCTAAGGACATGATGCTTTGGAAAGGAGTTTCTTATTTTGTTTTCACAGAGGGTGAGAGTCTGTGGATTGTTTCTATTCCAATATGGTATGATGGACCACACCCTGCTGAAGGGTTGCTGTGAACACCTTCAGAAAATTGCTTCGCTCAACTGCCAACTGAGATGAAACTAGCACACAGGTTATACCCATGAAAGACCTAATTAACGACGCCCCCATTCAGCAGGAAGCAGTTTGGAGAGAACAAAATGCGCCCATGTTCCCAAATATGGTTTATAAACGTTCTTTTACATTTAAAGGGGGATATTATATAGATATGAATAATTTGCATTAGTATAGATTTTGCTTTATTGATAGAGATTTAAGGTCAATTTTGTTATACGTATATGTATTTCTGATCTTGATTAAGGTATTGTGATTGTGTAGTTCATTTTTAAAATGTAATGTATAATTAGGAAATATAGGTTGTTGATGGATAATCATAAATAATAGTCAAGTTTGTAGTCATGTTACTTAGATTTTCTAGATATATAGAGATATATTTCAGATAGGCATTCTTCATATCTCTCAAAGGCTGCAGAATATGGCATTTAAAATATTTTAATAACTTAGGACTTTTCATGACAATGAGACATGTCTGCTCCTGGTGGCACCAATCTACTTCGAGAGGAAGATGGGCATCGAAGAGGATCCTTATGGAGTTTGATAGCCATTTGGGCAAGAAACTGTTGTTGCCTGGACTGTTGCATAAAATGGACACAGAGAACCTGCAGAGAGAGGACTGCTGAACTTGCCTAAAGGTGAGACGGTCTTTTGGGGTTCATGACTCATGAAAGAGTCTGCGAGACATTCTGCAGGACACAGCAGATAGTGACTGAACTGACTTTGAAATTTCCTGCTTCATGGAAAAGTCTGCTGGATACTATGGGCCTGAAGGCTGAAGATGGATGCCCCAACGGTACAAAAGAACTTTGGGTGACTGTCCAGGCAGCAAGATGTCTCTGTCGTTTATTTCTTGTTTTCGTAGGTAATATTGTATCTTTCTGGAATCTTTAATGAAGTTGAAGAATAGTTAGTTATAGTTATAGTTTTCCTTAGTTATGATAAAGATAAAATAGATATAAATATTATAATTTTTACTTGATAACTGTTTTGTTATATGTAATCTTACTATGTTCAAGTTAAAGCCTTCCTCTTTGTTTAAACAGATTAATATTATCATATTACTACAGATATTTTTTATTATGAATTGTTTTTCTTTCTTTGACTCTAACTTTCAATGCCTTTCAATATCCTTTCTTTATTCTATATACTTACCCATGTTTCTTTAGGTTAGGAATTTTTCTCCCATTACTTTGTTGAAAATATTTTCTTTGCCTTTGATCTGGGTTTCTTTCTCCTTCTATATCTATAATTCATGGGTTTGATATTTTTTAGAGTGTTCCAGATTTCCTGGATGATTTGTTCCTAGTTTCTTTCTGATTTTAACTTTTTTCCCAACATAGTATTTTTATTGATTATTTGGGAGTTTCACACAATGCACCCTGATCACATTCACTTTACAATCTTTCCAGATGCACCTCTCTCTTATGACTTACACCAATTAAAGAAAAGAAAAAAAAAGATCAAGTCCAATTTGTGTTGCCCATATACTAACTGGAGCATGGCCAGCCCCTTAAAGAACACTGAATCCTTCCCCACTCTCACCTCTTGTCAGAAGCTATGAACTCTTCAGCATCTCTATCACAATTTTTAAGAGTTCTCTTCAATGGCATCCTATCTAGATATTCTCCTTCCCTCTCTCCCTTCCCCACCTCTCTCTCTCTCTCTCTCTCTCTCTCTCTCTCTCTCTCTCTCTCTCTCTCTCTCTCTCTCTCTCTCTCTGGAAGCAGACCTGACATCCTCATGGTCTTCAGTGCTAACACAGGCCACAGACATCAATATGGCCTCCTTCAGGAGTACAGACCATGGACATCCACATAGAGACCTCAACGTGGTCTCCAGCAGCAGCACATATCACAGGCATCAACATGGTCTTTGGTAATAACACAGACCACGGACATAAATGGAAGCACAGACCATGGACATTTACAGGGCCTGCATGAACCACAGACACCATCAGTGCCTTTGGTGGCAGTACAGGCTACAGACATCAACATGGCCTCTGGTGGAAACATGCCCATGAATATCAAAATGGATCCAGGTGGCAGCACAGACCATGGACATCCACATGGCCTTCAGTGGTTAACATGAACCACTGACATTCACATAGCCTCTGAGAGCAGGACCATGGACCTCAACATGGTCTTCTATAGGGGCATACCACAAACATCAACACAGCTTTCAGTGGTAACATGGGCCATAGATATCCATATGGCCAGGACAGATCACAGATAACCATCATGGCCTAACAAAATCAACATAGCCTCTGGTAGCAACTCAGCCCACAGATATCAACATTTTCTTTGATGTCTTCAATATTGTCCTTCAGATTTGATATTCTCTCTTCAACCTTTTAAGAAGTTATTTTACAATTATATTACCATCCCCCATTCTCTTCCACTTTATCCAATTTCTTCTGAGTACTTTATTTACTTCCTGAGTTTTTCATTTTGAATTTTATTCCAGTTAGGTGTTTCCTCAAAGATGCCTTCTCTATTAAATTCTATTTTAATATCTCAAATAGTTTTTACTATTTCTATCGACTCTGTGTCCCTGTGGTCTTCATTCAGGAATTTAGTCATATCCTCCAAGTTACTTGAACATAATTTATCATTGCTATTCTGAAGTCCTTGTCTTGTACATCAACTAATTTTCCTTGGAGAACTGGACATACTGTCTTGGTTATTCATGTTCTTAGTGGGTTTTTTTTTTGTTTGTTTGTATTTTGGGGATGATGTGGTATGTTAAAACCTAACCTGAATTGAGGCTGTTTTAAGTGTTCTTGTTATGGATATCTGGTCTTCTTTCTGTTAGGTAGGTATTTGGATCTTAGTTTAATGTTATTCCAACTTGTCATGTTGTGGATTAGCTGGACGATTTGTTTTCAGTCTTTAGGATACTTTAAGGTTCCAGATTCAAATCCTCTAAGTTCCCAGGTACACACAATGAGTATGATGGCAGAGGTCTGACTCTAGATGTCTCTAAGATTACAGGTCAAGTACTGAACAGTCCCAGGTACAGTTCCTGTCTGATGGTACCATCTGGGCTTCATGTTCAAACTTCTTGAGGTCCCAAGTTAGCATGCTAGGTAGGAGAGGTGGTTGACATACTGGTAGATAAGGGATGAGACTCCAAATTTAATATTCTGTATTTTTTCTTTCAAATATCTAGCAAACTACCTATGAAAACCAAAATTATAATTCTTTACAGGCATTTTTTTTTTATTGTGTTCACTATGGCTTCTAGTTAGCGCTAAACAGAACTGGCAATGAAGAACATCCTTTGAATGTAACAGGACAAACAAAAATCTTTCAACATTTTGAATTCACACGTAATGCTCAGTGTGAGTTTCTGGTAGTTAACCTATATTTAATACCACAAATATTTCCTTTTGCTGCATCTCTTTTCATTTTTTCCAGAATAAGAGAAGTTGGTAGCTGGAGACATAAGAAAAGAGACAGGGAACAGGGAGACAATCTCATGGACCAGATATTTTGATGAGAGAAAAACAAAAGTATTTATAGTACAGTACACAATCCATGTGAAAGAATTCTATGTGCATCATTTATGTCTATTTTATAATTTGGAACATGAATTCCTATTCATTAAAAATTTGACTATATACCTCATATTCAAATTTTTTAAAAGAAAAAAATTTAATTTGGGAACTGGAGGTGTGGTTCAATGGTAAAGTATTTGCCTAGCGTGTACAGGGTCCTATGTGTTCAATCCCCAGCACCATAACCTAGTACAGTTTATCTAGCAACTATACACAAACCTAAATATCTCATTTACCCTTTCCACTAGCAGTAGGAAATTCTCTGTCTTTAAAGGACTCATTTGATTATATCAGGATCACCTAGATAAAATGCTTCTTAAATATCAACCTTGCCTTCTAACATAACCATCTTAGAATTTTGCCCATCATGATATACATTTAAGATAAGGTTCATTATTAATGAAAGTCATGCATAAATTATTGGATTCCTATCTTTATTCTTTTATCTTTTTTCAAATATTAGAATTGCATTGCTATTACCTCGAAATATTCTAAAAGCACTTTAATTAAAGCTTAGATTCCTGTTCACTTATACACACATTTTTCTTCCACCTTTAATCTATGGTTCATTGCAGAGATCTCTGTAAAAGCTATTTGTGCATTTTGTAACCTTACCTTACTGAACATTATTAACAAGAGGTAAAAAAGTAAAAATACACTTTCCTAAGGCAAGCAAGGTCTATTATCTTTCAAGTGAGTACAAAAATGAATGTACCATCAATAATCTTAACCATTGCAGACTCCATCTTTTTCATTCAGAATATCTCAAGTAACATAACTAAAATGTGGTTTCACAAAGAACTAGTATTTACTTCATTAAATTAGTATACTACAGTTTTGCTTAACAGCAAATATAAAACATTAATTTTTTCCTTCATTATTTAAGCTAAGAAGTCTAAAATACAGACTTCTTGTCTAAAGTACAGTCTGTGCCCCCCTTAGAATGAAAAAAGCTGTTCAGAATGTGATTCCTCTCCTAGAAAGAAAAGGGTAGGTAATCTACAAAATAATAATAATAATAATAAAAACAAAAACAATCAAACAAAAAAACATTTTTCTTAAATACACTAGAAGTTGAAGTTAGATGCTTTCTCAGCCTCATTCTTTGTCATTCTACTAATAACAGTCAGGAAATGGAAACAACCTAAATGTTCTTCAATTCATGAATGAATAATGAAAATGTTTTTGGTGGTGCTTGGAGACTGAGCCCAGGACCTCATGTATTCTTTAAACATATGCTCAAGTTCCATCACTGAACTATATTATTTCCAAACAATAAAATTGCTTTCATCATGTTCACAAATACTAAAAATTCCATGATCCTCAAAATTAAAGTTATTTAGCTTTTTATGAGGACATAAATGGTTAGAAAACAACAACAACAAAAAAGCACCAATAAAGTGCAAACAGAAAAGCTTCTTTCAAGTAAAAAGGATTCTGGTGAGTAAAAGTAGTATGATCATATAGATAGGACATTTCATAGAACAGCACAGATAGGGCATCAGTCCTGTAGCGTCCTGTCCCATCCGCCTCTCACATCCCTACCCCCATCCCTGCCACCTGCACTGATTAAAGGAGGACTGATTGCTCTCTCTGTTGAACTGCCCCAGTCTTCAGGTCCTAAGTTTGTGCCCCACCCCTCCCATCTCAGCCATAGCAGCCAGTCAACAGGTGAGAGTCCTATGGACATGCCTCTCCTACAGGTACAAGCACCTCCTCCACCAATTGGAAGAAGAGCCTCCCCATGAAGAGCCCTCTCCAGCAACATCAGCAGACCCTAAAAGTGCAAACACCACTCATAACAGGCACAGGCAAAACTTAAACCAGTTAGAAAATCATCCCAATAGGCACAAGTAACGCCCCTGTACCAGCCAGAACTGAATAATACAATGGATCTAGGTACCCAAACCTCTACAAACTTCAGCTGAGACAACTCTACTCAACCTGACAAAGAGCCAATCACTAGAATGTCTGGCCATTCAGGTCAAAAGTCTATAGAGGAAAACAGACAATAAAGGAACAATAGACCCATTCAACAAAGCCATCACAAGAATCAGTACCAGTATCTATAATTACTCCAAACCCAGAACCTAGTGGTTCCACAACAGCAAGACCTGAACATCCCAACACAGATGAAGCAGAAGAAAACAACCTTAAAAATAACTTTATGAAGATAGTAGAGGTACTTAAAGAGAAGATGAAAAATGCAATCCCCATCAAGATCCCATTAAAATTCTTCACAGATCTGGAGAGGACAATAATCAACTTTATATGGAAAAACAAAAAACCCAGGATAGCCAAAACAATCCTATACAATAAAGGATCTTCTGGAGGCATTACCATCCCTGAATTCAAACTCTATTACAGAGCTACAGTAATGAAAACAGGGTGGGACTGGCATAAAAACAGAGAAGTCGACCAATGGAATCGTATAGAAGACCCGGACTTTATCCCACAAACCTATGAACACCTCATTTTTGATAAAGGAGCCAAAAGTATACATTGGAAGAAAGAAAGCATCTTCAACAAACGGTGCTGGCACAACTGGATGTCAACCTGTAGAAGAATGAAAATAGACCCATATCTATCACTGTGCACAAAACTCAAGTCCAAATGGATTAAAGACCTCAATATCAGCCCGAAAACACTGAATCTGATAGAAGAGAAAGTGGGAAATACCCTACAACAGTTGGGCACAGGTGATCGCTTCTTAGGTATAACCCCAGAAGCACAGACATTAAGGGCAACATTGAATAAATGGGACCTACTAAAACTGAGAAGCTTCTGTAAAGCAAAGGACACGGTCACTAAGACACAAAGGCAACCTACTGACTGGGAGAAGATCTTCACCAACCCTGCAACAGACAAAGGTCTGATTTCCAAAATATATAGAGAACTCAAGAAACTAGACTTTAAAATGGTAATTAACCCAATTAAAAAATGGGGCGCTGAACTGAACAGAGAATTCTCAACAGAAGAAGTTCAAATGGCCAAAAGACACTTAAGGTCGTGCTCAATTTCCTTAGCATTCAGGGAAATGCAAATCAAAACAACTTTGAGATATCATCTTACACCTGTCAGAATGGCTAAAGTCAAAAACACCAAGGATAGCCTTTGCTGGAGAGGCTGTGGAGGAAGGGGTACCCTCATCCATTGCTGGTGGGAATGCAATCTTGTGCAACCACTGTGGAAGTCAGTGTTTCGGTTTCTCAGGAAATTCGGGATCAACCTACCCCTGGACCCAGCAATACCACTCTTGGGAATTTACCCAAGAGATGCTCTATCACATGTCAAAAGCATTTGTTCAACTATGTTCATAGCAGTATTATTTGTAATAGCCAGAACCTGGAAACAACCTAGATGCCCTTCAATGGAAGAATGGATGAAGAAAGTATGGAATATATACACACTAGAGTACTACGCTGCGGTAAAAAACAATGACTTCTCGAATTTTGCATGCAAATGGATGGAAATAGAAAACACTATCCTGAGTGAGGTATCCCAGACCCAAAAAGATGAACATGGGATGTACTCACTCATAATTGGTTTCTAGCCATAAATAGGGGTCACGGAGTCTACAATTGGCGAACCTAAAGAAGCTAAGTAAGAAGGTGAACCCAAGGAAAAACATATAGTTATCCTCTTGGATAAGGGAAGTAGACAAAATTGCCGGGGGGAAAAGTGGGATCTTGGGGGTGGGGTGGGATGGGGGTTAGGGGAGATGGGGAGAGAAAAGGTAGAAGGGAAGGAGGGGGGACTTGGGGAAACAGGAGGATCGGGATAAAGGAAGGTTGGATAGGGGAGCACGGAACCACAATTCTTAGTTAAGGGACCCACTTTAGGGTGGGCGGGAGACTTGACCCTAGAGGGGCTCCCAGGTGCCCAAACTGAGGTCCCCAGTTAGTTCCTTGGGCAGCTGAGGATAGGGAACCTGAAATGACCATACCCTAGAGCAATAAGGACGAATATCTTGCATATCATCCTAGAACTTTCATCTGGCGATGGATGGAGATAGAGACAGAGACCCACACTGGAGCACTGGACTGAGCTCCCAAGGTCCCAATGAGGAGCAGAAGGAGGGAGAACATGAGCAAAGATGTCGGGACCACGAGGGGTGCACCCACCCACTGAGACAGTGGAGCTGATCTACTGGGAGCTCACCAAGGCCAGCTGGACTGTTTCCAAAAAAGCATGGGATAAAAATGGACTCTCGGAACATGGCGAACAATGAGGGCTGATGAGAGGCCAAGGACAATGGCACGAGGTTTTGATCCTACGCAAAGTGCTGGCTCGGTGGGAGCCTAGCCAGTCTGGATGTTCACCTTCCTAGATATGGACGGAGGGGGAGGACCTAGGACTTACCACAGGGCAGGGAACCCTGACTGCTCTTTGGACTGGAGAGGGAGGGGGAGAGGAGTGGGGGGAAGGGGAGAGGGGTGGGAGGAGGGGGAGAAGAGTGGGAGAAGGGGGAGAAGAGTGGGAGGAGGGGGAGGGAAATGGGAGGCTGGGAGGAGGTAGAAATTTTTTTCTTTTCTTTATTCTCCTTTTATCAATAAAAAAAAATTAAAAAAAAAAGGAAATCAAGGAACAAGCAAAAAGTAGGAAGAAATCAAAAAAATCCCTCAGAGCCAAGAAAGCAAAGACAATCAAACTTGTGAAAGAACAGTTCAAGACTTGAAAGTTGAAATAGAAACAATAAAGAAAACACAAACCTAGGTAATTCTGGAAATGCAAAATCTGGGGTAAACAAACAGGAACTAAAGATACAAGCATAACCAATGGAATGCAAGAGATGGAAAAGAGAATCTCAGGTGTTGAAAATAAGATAGAGGAAATAGATTCATCAGTCAAAAACAAAGCAAAACAAAATCCAGCAAAATCTTAACACAAAACATCCAGGAAATCTGGGACACCATAAAAAGACAAAACCTACTCATAATAGGGATAGAAGGAGACAAATACCAGCTCAAAGGCACAGAAAATATATTCAACAAAATCATAGAAAACATTGTCAACCTAAAGAGGGACAAGCCTATGAAGGTAGAAGACTCTTAAAGAACACCAAATAGACTGGACAAAAAAAGATCCCCTCGCCATATAATAATCAAAACATACAGAATGAAGAAAGACTATTAAGAGCTGCAAAGGAAAAAGGCCAAGTAACATATAAAGGCAGAGCTATCAGAATAACAACTAACTTCTCAATGGAGACTCTGAAAGCCAGAGATCCTGGACAGATGTTTTGTAGACACTAAGAGACACGGATGCCAGCCTAGATTACTGCATGCAGCAAAGCTTTCAATAAGCATAGATGGAGAAAACAAGATACTCCATAACAAAACCAGATGTAAATAATACCTATCCACAAATCCAACCTTACAGAAAGTACTAGAAGGAAAAACCTCCAATCTAAGGAATTTAGCTATACTAGTGAAATCACAAGCAATAAATAACCTCACACCAGCAAACCCCAAGAAGGAAAACATACAAACACTATCACCACCAACAACACCAAAGAATAAAAAGAAATAACAATTACTGGTCATTAATATCCCTTAATATCAATGTACTCAATTTACCTATAAAAAGACACAGTCTAACAGAATGGATACGAAAACAGGACCCATCCTTCTGCTACATACAAGAAACACATGTCATCCTCAAAAATAGACACCGTCTCAGAGTAAAGTGTTTGGAAAAGATTTTTCAATAAAATGGAACTAAGAAACAAGCTTGTGTAACTATCCTAATATCTAACAAAATAGACTTTAAAATAAAATTAATCAAAAGAGAAGGAGAAGGAAATTTCATATTCATCACAAGAAAAAAAAAACCCTCAATTGTGAACATGTACACCCCAAATACAAGGGCACCAACATATGTAAAAGAAACATTACTAAAGCTTAAAGCACATATCAAACTCCACACACTAACAGTGGGAGACTTCACTAGCCCACTCTTCACCAATTGACAGATCTGCCCAGACAGAAAATTCACAGAGAAATAAAGGAACTACGTGATCCTAGAGAAGCTAAATAAGAAGGTGAACCCAAAGAAAAACATATATTTATCTGCTGGATATTGGAAGTAGACAAGATCGCCGGGCAAAAGTTGGGAGCATGAGGGTGGGGGTGGGTTGGGGGTAAGGGGAGATGGGGAGAGAGAAGGGAGAAGGGGAAGATTGGGGAGAGCTGGGGAAATGGGATGGTTGAGATGGAGGAAGGGTGGATATGGGAGCAGGGAAGAAGATATCTTAACTAAGGGAGCCATTTTAGTGTTGGTGAGAGACTTGGCTCTAGAGGGGTACCCAGGTGTCCAAGGGGATTTCCCCAGCTAGGTTCTTGGGCAGCAGAGAGGATGCCTGAACTGACCTTATCCCATAGCCACACTGATGAATATCTTGCATATCACCATAGAACCTTCATCTGGCGATGGATGGAGATAGAGAAAGAATCCCACATTGGAGCACTGGACTGAGCTCCCAAGGCCCAGATGAAGAATAGAAAGAGGGAGAAGATGAGCAAGGAAGTCAGGACCACAAGGGGTGTGTCCACCCACGGAGACAGTGGGATTGATCTAATGGGAACTCACCAAGGCCAGCTGGACGGGGTCTGAATGAGCATGTGATCAAACCGGACTCTGAATGTGGCTGACAATGAAGGCGGACTGAGAAGCCAATGATAATGACACTGGATTTTGATTCTACTGCATGGTACTGGCTTTTTGGGAGCCTAGTCTGTTTGGATGCACACCTTTATAGATGGAGGGGGGAGGGCCTTGGAATTCCCACAGGGCAGGGCAACCTGACTTCTCTTAGTACTCTAGAGGGAGGAGAAGGGGAAGTCGGGGGAGGAAGAGGGAAATGGGAAGATGAAAGGAGGTAGAAATTTTTAATAAATAAATAAAATAAAAGAAATAAGGAAACTAACAGAATGTTATGACTCAAATGGACTTAACAGACATTTATAGAACATTCCACCCAAACACATAAGAATATACCTTCTTCTTAACACTTCATAGAACCGTCTCTAAAATTGACTATGACATACTTGCTAACAAAGCAAACATCTACAGATACAAAAAAACAAACAAACTGGAATAACCCCTGTATCTTATCAGATCACCAGATTTAAAGTTAGGATTCAACAACAACACAAATTACAGAAAGCCTACAATCTTATGGAAATTGAACAATGCTCAACTGAATCATCACTGCATCAAAGAAGAAATAAGAAAGAAACTAAATTTCCTAGAATTTTATGAAAATGAATACACAACATCCCCAAACTTATGGGACACTAGGAAAGCAGTGCTAAGAGGAAGGTTCACAGCACTAAATGCCTATATAAAGAATTTGAAGAAATTCCACACTAGTGACTTAACAGCACACCAAAAAGCTCTAGGACAAAAAGAAGTAAACTCACCCAGGAGGAATAAACATAAAGAAATACTCAAACTGAGGCCTGAAATCAACAAAATAGAAACAAAGAGAACAATAAAAAGAATCAATGAAACAAAGAGTTGGTTCTTCAAGAAAATCAAGAAGATAGAGAAGTCACTATCCAAATAAACCAAAAGGCAGAAAGAGGATAGTCAAATTAACAAAATCAGAAATGAAAAGGGAGACATAACAACCGACTCTGAGGAAAGTCAGAGAATCATTAGGTCATGTTTCAAAAACCTGTACACCACAAAATTAGAAAATCTAAAAGAACTGAACAATTTTCTGGACAGGCAACATAGGTAACCACATACCTAAATTAAATCAAGATCAGATAAACAATTTAAATAGACCTTAAAGTCTCCCAAACAGCCAGAGGGTGGTGGTACAGGCCTTTAATCCCAGCACTGAAGGAAGCAGAGGTAGGCGGATCTCTGTGAGTTAGAAGCCAGCTTGCTCTACAAGAGCTAGTTCCAGGACAGGCTCCAAAGCTACAGAGAAACCCTGTCTCAAACTGCCCCCCCCCCAAAAAAAAGTCTCCCAACCAACCAACAACAAAAAGTCCAGGGGGTTTCAGTGCAGAATTCTACCCAGAATTGCAAAGAAGTGCTAATGCCAATACTCCTAAAATTGTTTCACACAAGCAACATTGCCAAACTCCTATTATGAGGTTACAGTTACCCTGAAACCCAAACTACACAAAGATGCAATAAATAAAAAGAATTACATATGAATCTTCCTCATAAACATTGATGTGAAAATATTCAATAAAATACTGGCAAACCGAATCCAAGAACACATGAGAAAAGTCATTCACCATGACCAAGTAGGCTTCATCCCAGAGATTCTGGGACGGTTCAACATATGAAATTTAACAAATATAAACAAACTGAAAGAGAAAACAACACATGATCATCTCAGTAGATGCTGAAAAAGCCTTGGACAAATTCCAACACCCCTTCATGATAAAGGTTCTGAAAAGTACAGGGATACAAGAAACATATCTAAACATAATAAAGGTAATATACAGCAAGCCAACTGCCAACATCCAACTAAATGGTCAGAAATGCCAAGCAATTCTACTAAAATTAAGAACATGACAAGCTGTCCACTCTCTCCATATCTATTGCTAGAGCAAGACAAGAAAAGGAATTCAAGGTGATACAAACTGGAAAGGAAGAAGTCAAACTTTTGCTATTTGCAGATGATATGATAGTATAGTGACCCCAATATTCTATCAGAGAACTCTTACAGCTTATAAACATCTCAGTAATGTTAGTAATAAAGAAATATAAATCACCAATATCGGAAAAAGTGTTAACACCTACTGTCATGGAAGAAATATAAATTAATACTGCCTTAAGATTCCATCCCACTACAGTCAGAATAGTCATCATTAAAACAAAAAGCAACAAGTATTGGAGAGGATGCAGTGAAAGAGGAGCTCTATACACTACTGGTTTTAAGGTAAACTGGTATAGTCACTATGGAAGTCAGTGTGAATTCTTTAAAAAAAAAATCAAAACAAAACAAAAACAGAAAGTACCACTACCACAGGATCAGATATACCACTCTGGGGAATATACTCAAAAGATTCTAAGTCAACAGAGATGTATGTGTATCCATTCTTAATGCTACACAATTCACAATAGATAAGAAATGTAACCATCCTATTGTACATTACCAAAGAGTAGCTAAGTGCACACATACACAATGGAATTTTACATAGCCAAAAAGAAACTGAAATCATGACATTTGAAGGAAAATGACTAGAACTGGAGATCATTATATTAAGCCAAATAAGCCAGACTCAGAAAAATAGTGCATGTTTATTGTCTTATATAGACTTCAGATTTAAATTTATATACACACATATGTGTGTATAAATATATATGTGGGGATATGAAAGTAGAAATGGGACCATGAAAAAGGAAGAAGAAATTGTAAACCTGAAACAAAGGGAGAGAAGACAAAAAGGAGAAAGTAATATAAGACATGTGATATGAGAGCATGAAGAAAACATGAGAGCAAGCAGAGGAAACAAAGACAGGATTTGGGGATAAGAAAGGGAAGTAAAAGAGCAGGAAAATCAACTGACTCTCTGGGAAAAAAAGATATTTAAGGAACTGACAAAATAAAAACCATACTTTTGTGTTGGTTTGAATAAAATGGCCCCTATAAGGCTCATAGATTTGAATGCTTGGTCACCAAGGAGTTGTACTATTTGAAATGCTTAGGAAGCATGGGCTCCTTTGAGGAAGTGTTATCACGGGAGGTGGCTCTGAGGTTTTCAAAGCCCAAACCAGGCCCAGTGGCTCTCTTCTGCTGTCTATAGATCCAGATCTCAGCTCCTTCTCCAGTAACCATGTCTGCCTGCATGCTGCCATGCTTCATGCCATGGAGATAATGAACTAAACCTCTGAAACTTTAAAAACACCTCACTAAATGTTTCCTTTTATAAGAATTGTCGTGGTCATGATTTCTCTTTACAGGAATAGAACACTGACTAAGACACTTTCCTACTATTAATACTTTAAGTCAGAAATACTTGGGAAAGCTATTAGTTTCTATATACCATGAAGATGTTTTCTAGTACTCAGCATCCAAATTTACCCCCAAGAAAACTTTACACTGCTTGATGTGTGTTGGGGCTGTTGACCCCCCAGACCCTGAATTTCCTGTAAACAACCTGTTGTGCTTGCAGCAGCTCTGAGCAAAACAACTTGTTTTTCTGTGTTTGTAGTTGCTCTGTGCATGAGATCCTCAGGAGTTCCTGATGGCAGGGGAGTGGTTTCTGGTGGGTTTGGCTGGGGGTGTGGCTATGAGTTAAGGATTCCTATATAAGCTGCCCTGGAACACAATAAAGGGGCATTCTTGGGGAATTCTAGGACGACCCATGTCTCTATGTGTATTTTAATCTCTGGGCCCTTGTGGGGCTCGAGAACGATGGAATGATCCGTAGTGCAGGCAGTATGCTACAGGCGTAGTACCGTAGTAGCATGGCACTATAGGACCGTAGTACACGTGATAGCATGAAAGCTACAAGTAGAGGCCCCAGAGAGATAGGGAACTAGGGAGACACTGAGAGATCGCCCTTGGGAATGGTGAGGGTGAATTGAAGATGCGTATGTGTCTATATATGTTTTTCATCCCCAGACTCTTGCCTGATAGCAAATCCGAGTGGTGCACAGGAGGCACCACTGAGATTGGGAACTAGAGGTTCTCTGAAGGATGCCCTAAGGGAGGCTGGCAAGCAGGAAATAAAAGTAATAAAGAGGAGGCAAGAAGGTGAATTGGAGGCCACGAAAAGATGGAATATGAACAGATGAGTGTTACTGTGTTTTGTTTTGGTTTTGTTAATTATTGTGTTTTCTTTTTTGACTGAAGATGAGAGCAGATCCCCCGAATGTCGCCATGAAGGACCCCCAAAAGATACTTCGCCCAATAAGCAACAGGAAGTAGTCTGGAGAGAGAATGACGCCCAACTTCCCTACTGAAGGCTATGGGAACTGGAGCGGCAGAGGAAGGTGATGGCAGCTCAGTTTGGAGTCCCACTCTGCTCCCTGCACCATTTAGGACCTGGAGTGAGCATGGTTCGGGCCAGAAGGCGGCTGGAGCAGAGGGAGGCAGCCGACTACTGTGAGTGCTTGCGGAGAGGCCCAGAAGATGGTGGTGGTGCAAAGGAGCCACGGTGGTTCTCTGCTCTGGGCACCCAGGAGTTTGCAGCAAGTGGTGGGCTTTCTCCCAGCTGTGGCAGGAGGCGCATCTGCCTGGAACAGTCAGTGCCTGGCCTGGTGGAGCCACCCTGGCCAGAGAGACTTTGGGATCACTGTGGCCTGTAGTGGCTGCTACTGTCACCACTGTGGCCCCTGCGGCAGATATTTGTTCCACACCCGTGCCAGTCCAAAAGCCTGATCTAATTATCTAGAAAAGGGGATATGTTGGGGACTGCAGACCACAAGACTCTGAATTTCCTGTAAACAATTTGTTTTCCTCTGCTCTGAGCAGACATAATTTCTATATTCTCCACTGTTTTTCACAATGGCAATGATTCAAGTGTGGTGTAGGAGGGTCTTTTTTCTATGTGTTGCTATCATTGGTTGAATAAAGAAAACTGCCTTGGCCTTTTGATAGGGCAGCCCTCAGGTGGGTGGAGTAGACAGAACAGAATGCTGGGAAAAAGGGAAGTGTGGCAGACACAATGCTTCTGCTGCCCAAGACTTAGACTCATGCCAGTAAGCCACAGTCAAATGTCAATACACAGATTTAATGGAAATGGGTTAATCAAGATGTGAGAGTTAGCCAATAAAAGGCTAGAGCTAATGGCCAAACAGTAATTTAATTAATACAATTTCCATGTGGTTATTTTGGGTGTAAACTAGCCAACCAGGACAGAACAAGGGGCCTGCTCCTCCTTACTACAACAGTGTTTAAATGAATACAGTTTCTGTGTAATTATTTCAGGTGTTAAGCTATCTGGGTGGCGGGATGCAGCCTGCCACTCTCCATACAACACAAGTGGACCATTATCGCTAACCTTCAAAGAAATGAAAAAATAGTTTTTCCCTGTAAAGTTATTATTTACTAATACAAAAATTCCAAGTTGCTAGATTCAACTCTCTGTTTCAAATAGTTTTAAATACATGCTATTATTCTAGTTTGTATAGTCAATCTATTGACTTTATATGCAAAATTATTACACAGGCGTCTTTTCTTCAGGTCACAATTAACTAATTAAGTGATTCTTCAATTAGTAATGAGGAAAGAAATTCATTTAAGTACTCCTTTACTTCCACAGTGGTAAATCATACACCATGCTCAAAATACATAAAAACTGTACACTCATACTCATACAAAACTTTCATCTCCATTAGACTTTACTATTAATCAGTGACTTCTGGATTTAAATATAAGACATTTTTTTAAAAATCCAAAAATACAGAACAGAAGACAGTATAGCTGGGATGAAGGGTGTATTGCTTACTATTCTTTTGTTGTAATAAAATCCTATTACGATTATTTTTGAAAAGACCATTCAAATAACAAGTAGCACATACTACAGTGAAAAAGAAGTGGGCATGAAATCAGGCAGTCATGGGGATAATATTTCAAGGGAAGAACAATAGAACATAGTGGTATAAAGAGAGAGAGGGAAATAATGGAATGGGGAGATAAATAGGGAGTGGGAAGAGAGAGCTCTTATAACACCTGTGTTGGGTTTAGCACCTTGTAGTTTGTTTTTTTGTGGGGGGGGGTTGCAGTTTCAGACACACACACACACACACGCACGCACACACACACCCCTGGTATGAAATAAGCAACGCACAGTTACTACACAACATGACTGTTTATGAAGGAGGAACAAACAGTATTAATGTAAACAGAAGAGTACAAATTACCAAACCTGGAGAGATTAAGAGGAATCCCAGAAAAAGTGAAATATAGTTCAGTATAATGAAAGGCTTATTTCTAACAATATATACTGGAAGCCAAATATCTCTGAAAATAGAGATAATAAACATAGTACTTTAGAAAAGTATTAGAAATATTTGCATATTATAAAATTATGGAGAACTCAAAATGAATACTTATCTACATATACGTGTTAAAAGAATAATCACACAGAGATCCACCTGCCTCTGCCTCCTGAGTGCTGTGATTAAAGGTGGATCTCTGTGAACCTGAGGCCAGTTTGGTTTACAAAGAAAGTTCCAAGACAGTCAGAGCTGTTACAGAGAAATCTGTTTCAAAAAACAAACCAAAACAAAAAACAAAGGAAGGAAGAAAGAAAGAATAAATTACACAACACTGAGACAACACAAAAGAATATAAATTATATACTTCAATTTAAACAAAGTGTCCCAAACTAGGGAAAATTAATCCATTGTGTTACAAAATCAACATGCTGTGTGCATTCAGAGAGGGGAATAAAAAGCTGTGAATGAGAAGGGCTATGAGAGCTGCTGTGGAATATTCTTTTACACTCTGTAAATAATGGTCGCTATGATTGGTTTAATAAACAACCTGACTGGCCAATAGCTGAACAGAATAAAGTTAGGCAAGAGACCCAGACTAGGAGAATGCTGGGAGGAAGAAGGGCAGAGTCTAAAGTTGCCAGCCAGATGCAGAGGGAACAGGAGATAAATGTATCATGCTAATAAAGATACTGTTACGTAGCAGAGCATAAATAAGGAACATGGGTTAACTTAAAAATGATTTAGCTAGTAACAAGCCTGAGCTACTGGCCAAGCATTTATAAGTAATTTTAAGTCAGTTATTTGGGAGCAGGTGGCAGGAACGAAAAAACCCCACCTACAAATGGCACTTACCATCTGGCGTAGATTCACTTAAGAACTAAAAAAGCTTTAAAAAGGTTATAAACACACAAAAACGGAGCCAAATACAAATACAGCTTCCTAGTCTCATGCCAGTTGCAGTATGCATTTCCCAAAAGATGCTTGCAAGATAGAGCCAATGCCCACCCACAGAGAGCTAAGCAAGTATGACAGGTTCCTGCAGTTTCTCACAGGGGCCTCAGTACAGAGAGGCTTCTCCCAGATGCTGCCTGCAGAATTAAGCTCCACCCACATGCTGCACAGTGAGTATGGGGTTTATGCTCATGCAGACCGAAAAGGTTAAGGCAGATTCAGATTAAAAAACACAACAACAACAAAAACCTCTAAATAGGTTACAGCATGTTAAAAAATATACATAGGCTGGGGAGAAAAAAGAAAATGGGTAGAGAAAAATCCTTAAAAAGGAACAAAGTAGGGGCTGGAGAGATGGCTCAGCGGTTAAGAGCATTGCCTGTTCTTCCAAAGGTCCTGAGTTCAATTCCCAGCAACCACATAGTGGCTCACAACCATCTGTAATGAGGTCTGGTGCCCTCTTCTGGCCTTCAGGCATACACGCAGACAGAATACTATATACATAATCAATCAATCAATAAATAAATAAATATTTTTAAAAAAAAGGAACAAAGTAGTAAAAATATGATGAGTCACATAAAGATGAGAAATAGAGAATCTAGATCATATATGTTATTGTATTGTCTTTGAATTTTTTGGTTGCTAAGACACTGGATTATGTAAACTTCTAGGTTCAACCTGTTTATTTTAAAGATATTTTGACTTCAAAATTTAGGTCAAAAGATGCGTTACTTTGGGAAAGAGGGTATGCTTTTATTTCCATAGGAAATGAGAAACTATGGGTTCATTCTGGGTTAAGAAAAATCAGGTTTGATTACTGAAGACCCCCTGGAAAAATATAATTATAAACATAAATAAATGAACCTAAAAAAAAAACTACAAGACACATAATGTATATTTTGCTTACTCAAACATTAAACAAACATCTTTGGCTAACTTGTATACAATCACAGTCTATACTTATATTAATGCAGATATGTATGCTACCTTTAAAAAATTATATATTTTCAGAGCAAGGGTACCAGATTTAGTTGTATATTTCTTTCCCACCTGCCTGTTCCCAAATACCCAGGACCCACTTCCCAAATTCACAAATGCTTTTCCAATAGCTCAGGCTTGTTACTATCTAACTCTTACACTTAAATGAACCCATAATTCTTATCTATGACTGGCCATGTGGCTTGGTACCTTTTCTCAGTACAGCATTCTCAACTTACTTCTTTGTGTTTGTTGATCCCTCTCTGAATCTGGCCTCTTCCTTCCCATCATCCTCAATTTGGTCATCTTGCCTATACTTCTTGCTTGGCAACTAGTCAATCAGCATTTCATTAAACCAATTAGAGTGACAAATCTTTACAGAGTATAAGAGGATTATTTCACAGCATTTCCCCCTTTTTGTCTAATTAAAAAGAAACATTTTAACATGAACATAGTAAAATTGTGTACAATAAAACTATTGTTAAGTAAGAATTATAGTAATAATATCCAATACATTTGTGTTTGGCAAAATTAAAGAAAATAATTATCTATCTTATCTTGGTGAATCTAAAACTTTTATATCTAATTTATTTTCTATTATAACTAAAGAAAACTATAATTACAACTATTTAGTCTTTAACTCCACCAAAGCACCCAGAATGGTGAAATGTCACCTAATGACAGGGACATGAGGCTTCCTGGACAGTCACCCAAAGTTCCTCTGCAGTGTTGGGGCATCGAACTCTGGTCTACAGGCCTAGAATATCTGACAGACATTCCTGTGAAGCAGGGAATTTTGAAGGTCTTTCCTACCTTGTCTTGCAGTCACCTTTATTGCATCCTGCTGGTCCAGTTTGGACAGTAACTGTCAGCAACTGAGGCAAGAGCAGCTTCTTTTTCCACCCAGCTAGGTTTGCAATAAAGAAAGCAAACTCCATATGGAGTTTCTTCAATGTCCATTATCCTCTTTGAAATAATTGGTGCTGCTAGAAGCAGACATGTCTCACTGTTGAGAAAAGTCTAAGTTCTTAAAACACTTTAAATGCCATATTCTGTTGGACTTTGAAGTGTTTGAAAATTACTTATCTATCTGAAATATATCTTTGTATTACCTTGAAAACATATCAAACATGACTATAAGTTTAACTACTATAGATGACTAAATGAGCTACATAAACAAAATACCCTAAACAAGAGTAGAAATATACATACAGTACAAAAAATAATTTTAAATTTGTATCAATAAACTGAAATCTATACAAATGTAAAGTATCCTGAGATTAATAGCTGTTTTTTGAATAAAAGCAGATTCAATAATCTATCCTTTTATCCTATCATTTCTATATGCTATATGTATTCCTTTTTCCTTTAGAAAGTTATCTTTGATATTAACTCTTTTATTTAGCTTTTTTTTTTTACTACAACCAACAACAATTTGTAGCCATCCCTCAAACAAAGAAAAATATCCATAATCCATATTTTGGGAATGTGGGCATAGTTTTCCAGGCTACTTCTTATTAACTGGGGGTATTGGTAATCTTTGAGGAATCCTGAGAAAAATTAGGATTATAATTGTAGGAGCCAGCCATGATAAGCTAAGTGGAAACAGACCACTCAAAGGAAGTTCTTTATTTCCAACCATTATCACCTGCTAGAGTAGAACTCAGCCAGGAGGCCTGAGTCTCAGTAGTTTACTCTGAAGCAATACCTGGATGTAAGAAGAACCACAAGCTGAGATTACCTGAGCACCACCCAAGAACAGACCATCCAAAGGAAATGCCTAACATTCCAACTGCTGTAGATAGAATCACCTGCAAGCACAGTCACCAGGACACCCCTAGACAAATGCCAGTAAATTAGGGGTCCTGAACCTTAAAAACCCCTCACTCCCACCTTTACTACTATAAAAACCCAACTCTAACTGAGCTTGGGGCTCTCCATTTATTCCAATATGTTGGACATGTGGAGAGACCAAGTTTGCAAATTTGCATAAAATAAAGGCTCTTTGCTTTTACATATGGGACTTGGTCTCCTTGTTGGTTTCAGGGGGACTTCGTGGATCTGGGCATAACAACGATAAAGTTCTGCTTGAGTATTCTGTGAGGCTGGATCATCAGAGAAAAACCAAAGAAACTCAGAGAAAACTGCGACAGCGGCATTCTGAGATGTTGGATCATCTGGGCCATTTGCTACTATTGGAGATATTTCAGGGGGTCTTCGATCAAACCTGATTTTTCTTAACCTAGAATAAATCCACAGCCTCTCATTTGCCGTAGACACAAGCATAAGCTGTTCCCCAAAGTAACATATCGTATGACTTGAATTTTGATGTCAAGATAATTTAAAAATACATAGGTTGGTTTAATATAGCAGTTTTTATAATCCAAGGTCTTCTAAATACCAAAAATGTTTTTATAGACAATGCAATAATATACATTATATCCAGACTTTCTGTGTATTTTCCATTTTTATGTGGTATATTTTTTACTACTCTTATTTCTTTTTAAGGACTTTACCCTTTTTCTTTAAACAAACTGTAACCAGTTTAGAGGCGTTTTTGGTCTGAATCTGTCCTTACTGCATATCTATAACCTTTTTGTCTGCATGAGCAAAAACAAACAAAAAACAAACAAAAAACAAAACCCTGCTGTGTAACTTAATTCATGGCAAGCTTCCAACTGGCTCCTCTCCCTTGGTTTCCTATGTCTAGTCTCAAGGTGTGGAGGCATATTTACTGCCAGCTCTTAAAGCCATGTTTACCAACCCAATTCTGAGAAGTTTCTAGGTCCATGCCATCATCGAGTAGCATGCCACCCACTGTTCATAAACATTTAAGTGGTTGGTAGCAAGGCCTCTTAAAACAGTTGCCCGTTTTTGCTGCTAGCACCAAGCCAGGAAGTCATTTCTTAAAGGAGTCACACCTCTGCTTGCCACTAGCAAATAGAGCCTACCCTTGAAAAAGTAGCTATCAAGAAGCCAAGTTTGGCTCTGTCTTTGTGTGTTTAGAATCCTTTTTAAAGCTTTCTCAGGTTTTATGTAGAAATTTCAGCCACACATTGCAACATCATATGCAATCGGATGTTTCTCTCCCACTTGCCTGTTCCCAAATATCCAGCATATGCTTCCCAAATTACCAGGCAGAGGCTTATATTAATTGCAAATGCTTGACCAATAGCTCAGGCTTATTGCAAGTTAACTCTAACACTTAAATGAACTCATAATTCTTATTTTTGTCTAGCCAAATGGCTTGGTACCTTTTCTGAGTATGGCATTCTCATCTTACTTCTCTGCCTTTGCTGGCAACTCTGACTCAGGCCTCCTTCTTCCCATCATTATCAATTTGGTTGCCTTGCCTATAATTACTGCCTTGTTACTGGCAAATCAGCACTTTATTAAACCAATTAGAGTGGCAAATCTTTACCGTGTACACAAGGATTAATCCACAGCACCAAACACCAATAAAAACAGCCCAGGTAATCCAGCATCCAAAACAGTTTCAAGGCTACTGACTGCAATTTAACAGAAAACTCTAGTCAAGACTTAACAATTAGGGGCTGGAAAGATGGCTCAGCGGTGAAGAGCATTGCCTGCTCTTCCAAAGGTCCTGAGTTCAATTCCCAGCAACCACATGGTGGCTCACAACCATCTGTAATAAGGTCTGGTGCTCTCTTCTGACCTGCAGGCATACAATACTGTATACATAATAAATAAATAAATAAATATTAAAAAAGACAACAATTATCCATTTTTCTCAAGAATCTCCAAAAGATGTGAATGCTCCCAAACAATAGGAAGTAGTCTATAGAACTATGCCCACATTCCCAAAATATGGGTATAGATACTTATTATCATTTAAGGGGTGGTTGGTTACAGCTTATTATTGGCAATGGTCAAAACCAAAGTTAAACAAAGATTAGGTTAAAGGATCCCATTCTAAAAAGAAAAGGAGAATATAGAAATGATAGGATAAAAGGGTAGATTATTGAATCTACTTTAACCCCCAAAACAGCTATTAATCTTAAATATTTTATATTGGTATAGATTTTGGTCTACTGATACAAATTTAAAGTTAATTTTGTTATAGTGTATGTATATTTTTACTCTTATTTAAGGTATGTTTATGCAGCTCATTTAAAAATGTAATGTATAATTAAGAATACACGTCAACAGTCATCTATAAGAGTCAAACTTATAGTTGTGTTAGGTATGTTTTCAAGATCATACACAGATATATTTAGATAGATGGTCTTCAAACATTCAAAGTTCTACAGAATATGACATTTAATATATTTAATAACCTAAGGCTTTTCATGATAGTGAGACAGGTCTGCTCCTAGCAGCACCAATCTACTTTAGAGAAGATGATGAGCATTCAAGAAACTCCATGTGGAATCTTATTTTCTTTATGGCAAAACTAGCCAAGTGGGCAAAGAAACTGCCTTTTCCTCAATTGCTGACAATAGTTACTATCCAAACTGAACCAGGACACAAAAAGGTGACTGCCAAACTTTGCCAAGACAAGGTATGACAGTCCTTCAAAATTCTCTGATTCATGAAAGTCTGTCAGATATGCTATGCCTATAGGCCAGAGCTGGATGTCCCAACATTGCAGAGAAACTTTGGGTGACTGTCCAGGAGTCTGATATCCATGTCATTAGGTAACATTTCATCCTTCTTTGATAAAATGTTAAAAGACTTAGATGGAGTTAAAGACTAAACAGTTAAACTTACAGTTTTCCGTAGTTATGATAGAAAGTAAATTAGATACAAAACTTTAGACTCACAAGATAGATAATAGAATATTTTCTCTAATTTTTCCAAATACAAATAGACTAGATATTATAACTGTAGTTCTTACTTGATAACTATTTTGTTGTGTATAATTTTACTGTGTTAAAGTTAAAAATCTTCCTTTTTAATTAGACAAAAAGGGGGAAAACTGTGGAATAGTCCTCCTGTATACTGTGTGAATATGTCACTATGATTGGTTTAATAAACAAGATGACTGGTTAATAGCTGAACATGATAAAATTAGACTGGAACGTCAAACTGAGAATGATGAAATGAGGAAAGAGCAGAGTCAGAGGGAAGCCTGCCAGATGCCTAGGAAACAGGACATGTATAAAATAAGTCACATAAGTCACATGGCAGCGGGTAGATAATATGCCTTAAAGTGTAAGAGTTACCAGGTAACGTGCCTGAGCAATTAGCTGAGCATTTGTATGGTTACATGTCAGTTACTTGGGACTGACAGTTGGGACAGGAAAACTCAGTGTACAGAGGGCTTCTAGAGGTTCTATTAGATCTTGAACTGGTGGTAGTACTTAAGGGAATATGCTCACTTTCTTCACTGAGAAATACACTTATGATCTCATACTTTTCTTTATGTATTCATATCTGTAAAAGGTTTGCAAGAGTAACAATGAAACAGTTACTGAGAAAACAAAGTCTAGAGGCAGTGTTTGAGAATCTGAGAAGTGTTTAATGTTGCTCAAAAATTATACTTTACTACTCAAGATGACTATAAGGATTAGAAGACCTAATACTGTAAAGCACATATTACACAACCTAAGTATTAATGGTGGTCAATAGTATCAGCTGCTATGGTCACTAGATCACTATTACTGTACTATTAATTCAACTGTTGAAGGAGTTCAGTGTAGAACAAAAAAAAAAGAAGTAGAGCACTGTAAGGGAGGCAAGTTAAAGCAGGGCTTCCTAAGATATTTTAAAAATTTAACCTTTATTTAAAGGTTAATGAGGAACCAGTGAAGCTCTTTACACAGATGGTTGTCCAGTGTCCAAATCGTCAGCCCTGAAAACATATATACAAGTAACATTATGTGGACTGAGGTTATTTTCAGGAATGTGCGTGCATGTGTGTCTATACATGCATACACACATATGCATATGTGTACATATATACATGCAATCAATAATTAGTAAAAAAAAAAGCCATGAATTTGAATGACAGTAGGTAAGGACTCTGTAGGGTCACCAGTGCAGCAAACTAAAATCTAAACTCAATAGATTCTTGCACAAGCAACACTACAGAGAGGTTTGTTAGTACAATCCGAATTAATTTTGTTCAGCCTGCTAAATTGCTATGAATTGTCTCCTAGGGGTATAGAACTGTGCATACATCATTGCTTCTATTTCCCAAAAACAACTCTTGCCCTGTGAATGCTGTGTGTCATTGAATAACTTAATATGATGAAGTCACTTTAGTTTCATTTACTACTTATGGACTGCAAGATTCTAGAAAAGTGTCAAGTTTTTGAAAGCTAATTTTACAGTAAATTTTCATTTTCCATGTGTATGTGAGGGGGGCAGGGGTGTGGTGAGTGTGTGTGTGTTGATGTCTGCATACAGTATAACTTTCAAGACTTTTCAGAGTGGGATTCTGTACTGTAAAACATTTAGTACTTAAATTATCTTTTTAAAATACAGTTTTATTAGGAAGGGAAAACACTTTTTTTGTTTGAAGTTTTAAAATTTGTTAACAAAGATTATAAAATGTGTATGTTTTCCAATGTTATATGAGATCAAATAAAACAATTTTCTCTGGAATACTGAAATGCTTTTCATAATTAAATTCTGTACATAAATAAATCCTTCAATTTTCTTGGCAAAAATGTAGTTATGAAAACAACCACTAAAATTAGGAAATTATGAACAATCCCTACCAATACAAAAACAATACACAGCATACTGACAATAACAAATTTTGTCCAGTGTTCTTGCTATTGATGCTTCTAGGTATCTTCTCAGCAACCAATATTAAGGCATATGCTTGTGTGGGTTTATAGACACACACTTCTGTATTTGTCTTATCCATACCTAATGAATGAGTTCCTGAAATACCACGTTTCCAAACCAACATTACAGACGGCAATTCAGTATTTTACTTCTCATACAATAAACAATGACAACAACAAAAACCAACCATTTAGCTCCCACTACTTTTTAATATTTATTTACTCAATCAGCCACCTTATACATGTCAACCTCTCATGACTCACTTTCTAGCACTGACAGTCTTCCCATTCATCTTGGTATTACTATTCTAACCCCCACCTGCCCAATATATATAATCTCCTCATCTGTTAAGGCTCCATTCCTCAGATCTGGCACCCTTTTAACAAGTAAAACCTTTATACAAGTATACCTGCTCCTGCCTGACAGCCCATAAAATATCTCCACTAAAATGCCAGCTTACCTCCTATACTGCAGTTCTAATACCTTGTACTTAAAGACACACTTATGATTATATACTTATCTTAGTGTGACACAACTGAAATCTTGCACTCAGATATTTCCCTTGCATGGATGCTTCCTTTCCCCACCTGAGCATCAGTACAACACCAAGCTGTACTTCTAACAGACATCCTCCTGTTCTCCTGCTACTTACTGGGGTCCTAAGCTCATACAGAGAAGGCTAACTCCTCCTCCAAGTCTATGTCCTCTTCTTACCTTGCTGAGAGGTTTGAACATCTCTTTCTGAGATCAAAAGACCCTCTGCTATGTTGACCACTCTCTTCCAAAGGTACCATACTTCTACACAGGTTCTAATATCTTGCAACAGCATGTTTGCTAATACAGAAATCCATCAACTCAGGTGGCTAACTTCTTCATCCCCTTAGGCTCTTACAGGACATAGCCAGGCCAATACACCTCACCCAGTGTGGACACCTACTCTTGGTTGGTCTTGTGTGATAGTTCTAGTTCTGAATATTCAGAAGAAAAAGAGAAAGTAGGCACAGAATACCTGATGACATTTTTCAAAAAATAAAAATAAAAAAGGAATCACCAGCAACTAAATTATATTAGCACCTACAATCAAAGCTAAAGAAAACAGTAATTTATTTTTCAAAGTATAGTTATCTTCCAATATCCTTAGAGAACTGGTTTTAAGACCCAGACATTTTATTATTTAGGGAAAAAAAACAAACTGGTAAAATTTCCCCCAAATATTATGTTTGAATCCATAGATGGGAACACACAATTGGACGTGGAGGGCCAAGTGAACCTGCTTCCACCACTGAGCTCCTGGAGCTGGAGAGACAGCGCAGCAGTTAAAGCACACACTGCTCTTCCACAGGACCCAAATTCAGTTCCTAGCATCATCAGCAACTCCAGCTTTAGGGGATGTTTGTGGCTTCTATGGACACCTGCACTCATCAGGACATAACTAAAAGGCAAAAATAATCTTAAAAATAAAAGATAACTTCTTCTAAATTTAAACATTCAATTGAAAGTTACAATATAGAAAGAAAAACACCTTTTTCATCTTAATGTGCATTTTTAAAGTATCTTAAATAGTCCTAGCTAAAACTAAATAGTAATATATAAAGAAAAGCAAAGTGCATTTATTTATTAAGAATTTTAAGAACAAGGTTGTTCAGAATACTAGAATTTAAAATTTTTTAAATATCCAGAACATGTAAGTTTTCTTTCTATACAGTAAGATTTGCGTTGTTTCTGGTACACTTATCTACAGATACAATCTTTCAAAAAAGTCTTAAAAAACCTGAGTGTGGGGCTGGAGAGATGGCTCAGCACTTAAGAGCACTGACTGCTCTTCCAGAGGTCCTGAGTTCAATTCCCAGCAACCACATGGTGGCTCACAACATCTGTAATGAGATCTGGTATTCCCTTCTGACTTGCAGGCATACGTGCAAATAGAACACAGTATACACAATAAACAAACAAACAAACAAACCCTGAGTGTTACAGGTTTCACAACCTTCCTCCTTCTTCCAGGTTTCTACCAGAAAGGATGCTTCAGGAGTAGGATTTGAACAGGTCAGGGAACCCTGATTGCTCTTCGAGCTGATGAGGGAGGGGGACTTGATCGGGGGAGGGGGAGGGAAATGGGAGGCGGTGGCGGGGAGGAGGCAGAAATCCTTAATAAATAAATAAATTTAAAAAAAAAGAAAGGGACACGACTTCTCTAATGGTTGATTTTAGGAGTCACTGAGCAGACAAAGCCCAATTCTGCCTCTCTGCCTTGAGAGAAAGTCATCCAGAGAACTGAAGCCGGACAAGGTGGGGTATACTGCATTACTGTAAAGCACCTGAAGCCCTATGACTCTATTTTTTTTTTTGATGGGGAAAAAAAAAAGATCTGGTTTCTGTCTTTAATTGTTCAATGCAGGAAAAAAAGCGGGGGAAATGATGCCACCCAAGAGTACTTTGGATATCCAATGTTTTCATTAGTACACTGTAGACTACTCATTTCTCCAGCTGACATAAAATAGCTGATTCAATTGAGTTTCTTAAAACCAAAATAAACAAAAAAGTAAACAAAAACAAAAAGCCTGAAACTTACCAACAATACATGTTCAAAATAAAAATTAAGTGACATATCTGATCATGCTTATTATTACCTATCAACAAAAAATTTCAAAAGCTCAAATCTCTTCTCAGTCAGGAACAGAACTCTTACTTGTATTCCTGCTCCATGTCCACCCTACACTCAGTGATCCCATGCTAAATATTTTCAGGATATGTTGCTATTTGTGTGTTTGCTTACACTATTCCTCTCAGACTGTTCCATAAGTTGGTTTATATAGCATCTTTGAAACTTTAGAGTCAGCAAGCTATGGCTGGCAAGCCAAATTCACTTGTTTACAAAAATAAATCCTTATTAAACCCAGCCATGTTTATTCATTTTGGTATTGCCTTTGCATTGCAACATCAGAGGTGACTAGCTCCAGCAGAGACCAGATGGCCCTTGGGAATGAACTATCCAGACAGAACCTACCTGTAGCTTGCTCATACTACACTGCGCTTCTCTAGCGTATCTATGACTGGATGGGGAGGAAGGCTGCTTCAACCTCCCCACCTGACTACTGTCCTAACTTGGCAAAGCCTAATATTTATTAACCATTCTTTTATAGTTAAAAGAGTCTTAATTCTTGTTGTTCCTCAATTCTATGAAACCTGGGTATTTTAGACCTCTCAAGTAATTGTTTCTTCTCTCTTTCCATTAGTTTATACCATATCTAACACCCAGCACCCTTAATCATAGTTCAGTCTTTATAAACAAAATCTAATTACAAACCCGCAGTACAAGGTGAGCATTTTAACTTCCAGTTCTTACATAGCACATAAAAAAGAACTCCCCCAAAAAGTTCACATTCTTAAGGGGTAAAACTTCTGTTCTTTAATATATTACTGTCTTCTCAAAAGAAAAAATTTACTAATATTAAGTACATCTTTATATCTGTTCCCTACTGGAAAAGAGTGTCTTAGAAGTTGTTTTCCACATATGACCAACTCTCTTGCTAGGGTAGAGAGCTTCCTTTTGTTCAGAATGCCTGACAGCTCAGTAGTACTTCCAATAAGTAAGCCTTTCAGTTTAAAGAGCGGAAAGATAAGAAGTATAGAAGTTACTTTTTATTTTTTTGAAATGCTTTACTTTTTGAGATTATAAAATACATAATTTCCCCTTCCCTTTCCTCCCTCCAAATCTCAAGTACTTCCTACCCTGCTCTCTTTCTAATCGATGGCTTCTTTTTTACTTTGTTGTTGTTGCTGCTGCTGCTGTGTATGTGTGAGTTCCTAAATACATAACTACAACCTGCTCAGTCTCTATAATGTTACTTGTATGCATGTTTAGGGCTAACCATTTGGTACAGAATAAGCAACTGGTGTGTTCTTTCCTGGAAAAGGTTAAGGTCTTGGGAGCTTCCCTCATCCACATTAGCAATGACACCTATTTTTAATCACAGTTTTAAGTCAAAAGCTTCAATACACTTTTTCTTAAGCCAAAAAAGGTAAACATATGAGCAATGACATTACCTCAGTTTCATAAATTTTCCTACAAAAAATGAATTTTGCCTAAGATTATACTGAGAAATACTAAAAAGAATCAGTGTTCTATATAGCTCTTTCTATTTATTAAGACTTAGTTCCTTGTCTGTCAATAGTTTAGTAAAATGAAGACTAATGGACAAAGTTATTCCAATATCCACATCTTGCACACACCCATTAGAGGAGAAAAGGCCAATCTGACTTAATGGAGAAATGTCTCAAGGTATAATTCATAGCTGAAGTTAAATTTTAAAGGTGACTAAGGAGCCAAGGGAAGACAATATGGTTACAAAGATACCAAAGAATTTGATGTAATCAGTAATAAATAAAATCAGATGAAAAGAGAAGGCTGTTCTAAAGAACCAATATGAAAGAAATACTCTGATAGTCTATGACTAAATAGTTGAATATGGTGAGGAGCTTTTACTTGATAAAGAGAGACAAATGGGAGACTTAAATGCCTTGTGAACTATGAAATCAAAGCAGCTGCTCAAATAATGATTTACTATGTTTTAAGTTATAAGTTACACCAAAATGAAGTAAAATCAGTAATGCATCTACTGATATAAACCAGAATCTTATCTCAATTTGCCCAACTGCTTGCACTATCAGAAAAACTAAATCCACGAACTATTTCAAGGAAAGTACTAACTTGGCAGCAGATTAAAGAAAAAAACCCAAACATGCAAACATAAGTAGGATAAGGTATTGCCAACTACAAAAGGAAAAAAAGATACAGAAAAAAATGATTCGTTTTATTTTTTTAATTTTATAGCAAACACAAAAACTCTTACAAAAATTTTATTTAGCTTTAACTAAGAACAATGTGCTGTTCTTCAAATGCAAAGATAGCATATTTTATTAATTACATTCCTAGTAGTAACAGCCGATTGCATGGGACCCATTACAATTTCTTCTCCAGGTTATGTTACAAATAAAAAAATTTAAAGGATACATTGATTACAGATTTAATGCCAAATCTGTACTGTAATAAGGCTATGTGGGGGCCTCAATATTGTGATAAATGCTAGCCTATGTACAATAGATACTCTTTGACTTATTATAGGATCATAGCTTAGACTTAAATGTGCTCAGGACACTTAAACTGCCAACAGTTATAAAAGTCAAAATTCAAAACATATTTTAAAATAATAAAGAGTAGAATATTTCATATAACTTACTGAATACTATGATAGAAGCACACTGCAAAAGTATCAATTGTTTATGCCAGTGAATATGTGAAGCTATGGTTCAAGCTACCACCTGGCGTGTCAAGAATATCATAATACTATGTATTGCTTGTCATAGAAAACAAAATTCAAAATTTAAATGGTATCTGCTAAGTATCACTTTTATGATATTATAAGGTGGAGAATTTTATGTTTAACCACTCTAAGGGCCATCTATATATCACAAGTAAAGAGTATTATCAAAAAGGAAAGGTATAAACACACACCACACAAAGTAAGGTATTTTAACTGTGAAACTAGATGTACTAATGAAAAACACTTATATAACCAAACAAAACCAAACAAAAAGTACACATCTTTGTTGTCATTCCCAAGACTGCACTGAGACAGAACTAAACACCAAGTAATGAAGGTCAGAGGACTATTGGGACACATACAGCAACTAGTCATTGTGCTGCCAAGTCAGTACAAGGAATACGATTCTGCAGGCTGAGAGATGACTCAGTGCTTAAAAGCAATTATTGCTCTTCCAGAGGAGTTCATGATCTCCTGTAACTCCAGGATTCCACACCCTCCTCAAGCTGCAGAGGGCCCTTTGCACACATGTGGCATAGACTGATAAAGATAATAAATTCAGACAGAAGAAGATACACACATACACGTGTGCATGCACACAAATACATCTTTAAAAAAGACCTGCCTGCAGCCTGCCATGGAAAAAAACTTGCAAAAAAATTTCAAAATTCATTCATTCATTGGTTTCAAAGACAGGAGAACATTAGTCTACAAGTATAAAATGATCCAGGAGTACACAGAATTTAATATTTTGCATACAAAATTATCCAAGATACTTTTCTTAAAAAGTGAATCTGGATATATGTCTTAACCTATTCAACTACTTATCAGCATCACAGATTTTAACTATGCAAGGTATGCGATTAAACAGTATCCCAACAGCCATCACTTAAAATAAATGGAAATTATTTTTGCTGGTGCTTGAAACAAGCTGTATAGCCAACACTTTCTGACAGTTGCCCAAACCATATCAGTAACCCATCAATACAGATTTCTAAGTTCTCCCATGATTCAATGGAGAACTCATGGTAAGATAACAGAAGAGCAGGCAAGAAACCAGAAGGAAGTATCAAATTGACTAAATGGAAAGTGAAAATAGAGTTCATGCTAACAAAAACAACCTCAAGATGATCTAATGTGACAGTGTTTTATTATTATGTGTTTTGTTATTAACATAGGTTATTGCTATACAGTCCTGCTCCACTTCCCAAGTGCTGGTGTGACAGGTAATGTGTGCATCACTGCACTTGGTGATAAAGAGTTTCTAATGAGACAAGGCCAGTTCAGGCACCCTCTCCTCTACTGCACAAGGACCTAGCTGGGGACATCCCTTTGGACACCTGGGATCCCCTCTAGAGCCAAGTCTCTTCCCAACCCTAAAATGACTCCTTTAATTAAGATATCTTCTTCCATGCTCACATATCCACCCTTCCTCCATCTCAACCATCCCACTCCCCCAAGCTCTCCCCAATCCTCTCCTCCCTTCTCTCTTCTCTCTCCCCCTCTCCCTTTCTCCCACCCCTGTGCTTCCAACTTTTGCCCGGCAATTTTGTCTGCTTCCAATTTCCAGGAGGATCTATATATGTTTTTCTTTGGGTTCACCTTATTATTTAGCTTCTCTAGGATCAATGTCCTTTGTTTATGGCTAGAATCCACTAATGAGTGAGTACATACCATATTCATCTTTTGGGGTCTAAGTTATCTCACTCAGTAAACTGTTTTCTATTTCCATCCATTTGCATGCAAAATTCAAGATGCCATTTTTTTTAAGCCCTGAGTAGAACTCCAATGCGTATATGTGCCGCACTTTATCCATTCTTCCATTGGGGGCACCTAGATTGTTTCCAGGTTCTGGCAATTACAAATAGTGCTGCTATGAACATTTTGTAGTATGATTGGGCATCTCTTGGGTATATTCCCAAGAGTGGAATTGCTGGATCCTGAGGTAAGTTGACTCCCAGTTTCCTGAGAAACCGCCACACTGATTTCCAAAGTGGCTGCACAAGTTTGCATTCCCACCAGCCATGGATGAGTGCTCCCCTTACTCCACATCCTCTCCAGCATAGGTTGTCACTGGTGTTTTTGATTTTAGCCATTCTGACAGGTGTAAGATAGTAGTAGAACCTTCATCTGGTGATGGATGGAGATAGAGACAGAGACCCACATTGGATCAATGGACTAAGCTCCCAATGTCCAGCTGAAGAGCAGAAAGAGGGCGAAGATGAGCAAGGAAGTCAGGACCGCAAGGGGTGCGTCCACCCACTGAGACGGTATGACTGATCTTATGGGAGCTCACCAAGGCCAGCTGGACTGGGACTGAACAAGCATGTGATCAAACTAAACTCTCTGAATGGGGCTGACAATGGGGGCTGACAATCCAATGATAATGGCACTGGGACTTGATTCTACTGCATGTACTGGCTTTTGGGGATCCTAGTCTGTTTGAATACACACATTCCTAGGCCTGGATGGAGAGGGGAGGGCCTTGGACTTCCCACAGGGCAGGATACCCTGCCCTCTCTAAGGACTGGAGGGGGAGTAGGAGGGAAATGGGAGGAGGTGGAAATTTTGAATAGTATTATTTATAAAGCAAAAAAAAATTAAAAAATAAAGAGTTTCTAATGAGCTACAAACTCATTTCTTCTATCAGTTACCACAGATTCCTTAGAATTTAGAATGGTTAAAAAAATGCTATCTTCACACAGAAAGCTAGTACAAAGTTACATGATTCGAAATTCTTTAACACTCTAAAAGGCTATAGAAAACTGGAAATTACAGATCATTTAGACTCTTTGTTTTTACTTTAGTATGCTCCATAATCTTTTTTTTAATTATATAACACCATTTCTACCAAAGCAAACTGACAAAAATCATGAAGCCCAAGCAGAAAAACCATCACCAACAATAATAGGTAGCATTTATTTCGGTGCTTTCTATACAGAAGAAGCATACTAACACAAATCAACAAATTTCTTCTCTAGTAACCTAGCTCTCTCCAAATCATTGATGATACTGAAAAATAAAAGAGAACCTTATCCATTGACAAATAGTGCCACTAGGTTCCAACTCAGAAGTCTAGCTCTAAAACTTATTTTTTTAATGATCTGTTTGTTCTATACTAATCAAATAAAAGATCTGGGTAAAATATATATTTCTTTATT
Source organism: Microtus pennsylvanicus (assembly GCF_037038515.1). Classification (NCBI taxonomy): domain Eukaryota; kingdom Metazoa; phylum Chordata; class Mammalia; order Rodentia; family Cricetidae; genus Microtus; species Microtus pennsylvanicus. The sequence continues at coordinate 52,116,130 of NC_134590.1, read as the reverse complement.
ATGGAGAGTTTTTTTAAGGTAAATGATACCATGGAAATCAAGAAAACTAAACTGCCCAATGAGGTTCACTTGCCATGTGTTGCAGTTAAACAGATATTTCATATTGAAATGTAGTCCAAATGTAAAACACCCAATTCTAAAACATGAATAGTAACCCAACTCCTTAACAATTTCTTCATGGATTAGTAAAAAAGGTACTGTTTTTAATAAAAAGGTAATAGACTACATAAATGTATTTGGATATGGTTATCAGAAGATTTAATATTTCATATTCGATTCAATTATTATTGAACCAGTTTTTGGTTGGGCTGGGTTTTGTTGTTGTTGAGTGTTGGGGTTTTTTTGGGGGGGTTCGAGACAGGGTTTCTCTGTGTATCTCTGGATGTCCCGGAACTCTGTAGATCAGGCTGGCCTCGAACTCACAGAGATCCACCTGCCTCTGGCTCCCTGAGTTCTGGGATTAAAGGTGTGTGCCACCATCACCCAGTTTGAACAGTTTTTATATAGGAAAGACACTAGTGTTTTATAGAATGTTTCTAAGCCAATCTTTTCCTTGTTTTACTTTGTGATCTTAAGAAAAATATATATATTTGAAAAAAAGAAATAGGGATTAAAACAGACCTAAAATCCGCTGCTTAGTTCTGGTATCTAAATTCATTTTTTCCTTTAAAAAGGTTGAAGGTCATTTTGGTAAAATAACTAATACTATACCTGGGACAGTAAATACACAAGTGTGGATTATCTTGTTTAGAAGCACAAGTGTACACACACACACAGAGAGAGGGGGGGGGGGGAGGGGGAGGGAGAAAGAGAGAGAAACTTTAAATTTAGTATGCCAAAATTTGATAGTCAATATAATTGCAGTAATATATTTTTATCTTTGAATAAGAATTTATGAAATCATACAAAGTATAACTGAATGAGTGTCGATCCTTAAAAAGAAGGAACAGGCCAGAATACTGACAGACGTTAAACAACGGCGAGATTCTGATGAGATGATGGCAATACCCTGTTCTTGACAGAATGAAATTTCCCATAAGTTGCATATTAATTGCAAAATGGTAAATAATTTTCAAGAAGAAATACAGCAAACAAAACCAAATCTTATGGCTGAGACACACCAACATTATGAACTTCAAGATATGATGTTCTGGGAAGAATAGAGCATTTCTTTATTAGTACTCCTGCCAAAGGCACAACAAACTAATCATGAAAAAATAACAGATTCCAAATAAGGGACATCCTACAAAATAATGCCATGTCGTTTTGTTGCTCTTTTATGTCGAGGTCAAGAAACAAAGAAAAACTGAACAAGTATCCCCAATCAAAAGGGGCTAGAGACACGATAACCATTAATGCATCCCATGATCTTAAGAGTGGATCTTGAACTAGGAGACAGACAGGAGATGGATAGAGAAAACAGATACAATTTGAAAATGAACTATAAAGTAGGTAATAGTGTATGTAGACAGTGTCTTGTTTGGGGAACACCGAAGAGCTTGGGGCTCCAAATTACTCTCAAAATGTGTTCTCTCACTCTCTCTTTCTCTTTGTGAGCGTGTGTGTGTGAATTTAGGACAAGAATAACAATACAACAAAATGCAAACAACTGGTTAACACAGGCAAGAGTAAATATTAGTTTCTTATCCTTTAATATTTTAAGATGTAAACTGTACCAAAATAAAATTTTTAGAAAACTGTCCTGTTCCAGATTAATATTCTAATTATTTTGCAAGTCTGAATAATGTTTTAAACTGTGTTAATACATTTATTTTATACTATGCTTAACTGTTTTTAATTTTATGAATCATTTGATACTAGTATTATTCCATAAGGACTATGTGACTGTCATTCTAGTTAGTAGATACTAATAACATACTCTATAAAATATGTGACAGTCTATTAATGCTCAGTATAATTGTGAATACTAGGATAACAGTACAATATCCAATATGCATGCAAGCATTGGTTACATGAGGATACTCAAAATCATACTCTAGTATAGGAAAACTATAAAACAAATGTCCATTATAAACAGACAAAGCTTGAAGGACACTTCTCCAATCTAAAACAAAACTAGGAATGAATCAGAGGAGTAAATCTAGGGCAAATACATGAGTATTATAATTATAAAGGAAAGTAAACATTTTTCTAGATGGATTCAAACATATTCCCTTCTCAATTACTATCATCATTCATTAACAGTGAATATAATTTTCTTCCCAAAATTTTCAAATATACATATCAAAAGATGAATCATATTTGTTTAAGTAGTTAAGCGAAGAAGAGAAATTTCAAGAAACTTCATTATAGATTCAATATTAATAAGTTGTACAACCTGAAGATACTTAGGATTTCCAACTCTCACTGAAAACCAAGACTTTTGAATGACTGGTTTTCTCAAAAGCCAAGAGAATATTTGACAAAAAAGTATTTCAAGGAATAAGAGCACGGACCACTCAATAAAGAAATGTACACATTTACACATCTACACCTGTATATATCTCACACTCATACATATAAAGGACAGGAAATGTTTTTTTTCTGCAAAGTACACATCAAAAACAATGAAATTTAACACCTATTCACACAATTAAACATGACACCAAAAAAATAAATAAAATAAAAAATAAACCCAACCAACAGGTGCGCATCCTATTTAGAAGGGTTTTGCTACTTAAAAATAACAGTGACAAAGCAATATATGAGATGGATCTCAGTAGGTCTCTCGACAAAGAACTGGGGCTGTGTGAAACAATTCTCAAAGGATGGCTGTTGCCCAGGAAAACAATATTTTCATATATGGTATATGATATATACATAATTGTGTATATCATTGAAAGGGTAATAATACAGATTACATATAAGGTATTAAAAAAAACTAACTTCACTTCCCGTTAAATTAATTTGTCTCAATTAAAATTTGACTTTCAAAAGTACATGCATCGTTGTGATTCAAAACCATACTTAAATGTAATCAAAGACACAAGCTGAGAAAAACATCCTCACATTCTGTAAAACAAAACTCAGCCACGGTCACCTTTAAATCACCGTGCGCCTTATCAAAACTTAACACAGTAAAGCAGGGAGCTTAGGAGTGCAATGTTGTCAGTGCTAGTTGTTGGACTCCACGGCAATGAAGTCGACAATTTCTAGGCGGATTTTCAACCGAACAGATACTCGCATGAGAAACTGTCAAAACCGGTCCACTTTGCACTCACGAAGTACAAAGTATCAACACATTCAGTATGAGGTGTTGGTCTTTTGTTTAGTTTTTGCAACTACCTCCCCCCATAACTTGTCACAGATCACACCAAAATTCTATAGAGGTGATACAAAACAGGAAACTGCTTAAACATCACCGAAATGTTCCTAAATCAGTCTCTCCCCCTCTCTTTCCCTATATACATCCTACTCTGTACGGCACTGAAATTGCCTCTGGCTTAATCTATTACGATCTTTTTCACTAGTGAAAACAAGACGACAGACAGTCCTGAAGGCTCGAGCCAAGGGGTGGGGTAGGGGGACAGGGCGCGAGGTGGCGCAAGAACAGATGAAAACAAGGTAGGAGAGTTGTCTTCACTAGGAACTGAACCTACTCCTCAACTCCCAATACTGACACTGACTCTCAGCAGAAAAGACACCGACGCTACTCCTAACACCGAGCAGCCTCCCTTCCCACCGCGTCCCCTCAAATGCTACCCCGTGACCCCTGCCGGGGCACACGCCCAGCAGCCCCCTCGACCCGGGTCAGCCCCTCTCCTGCACTGAACCAACCTGCTGGGTAACAGCTGAGGGGACCCGTCTCACTCGGGGTGGGGAAAAGCGGGGACCGCAACGAGGTAGGGAGTCCCAGGACTTCCCGCTACCCGGAGCGGCACGCTGAATGACAGCCCGGAGCGCGGAAGTTTGAAGCAAAAAAACCAGTCAGACCCCACCGAATCGGAAAACTGGATGGCATTAACACGGGAATGGGAGGTGGGGAGGGCGATGCGCGTCCATCACATGACAGCGAAAGAGGACCAGAGTCGTCGGGGCGTCCTCAAGGAAAAGGGGAGAGGGGGCGCGGCACGGGGAGGGTGCCGTCGTCATAGCAACACCCCCCATCCGTCCAGACTTCCAAAGAGGGAGGAAGAACTTCAAATCCCAACCGTCAGCGCTCGAGCGGCTCCTTCTTAAAGGGGTACACACAGATCCGAGGCCGCGCGCGAGAGGGCAGAGGCGGCCGCCCCCCCGCCCTTCGGGCGCCGCCCCCATCGACCCTCGGCCCTCGGCGGCCCCCGCCCCGTGAGCGCCCCGCAACCCCCAGGTCGGGCGTCCAGGGAACTCGGCAGCTTCTGCCCGTCCAGCCCCCCGGCGGCAAGAAGGGGGTGTGTGTGCGTCCGGCGGGGGGCGCGGACCGGCCCGCCGCCTCTGGGTCCCCTCCGCCCCGGCGGAGAGCCGCGGTGACAGGGGGGACGGGCGGGTGGCAAGACGGACGCCGCGGAGTTTCTGGGCAGCGCGAGCCGGGGCGGACTGCTTTCGCGGGGAGCTCGGAGGAGAGGGGTCCGAACTAACAGTTCCTCGGGAGCCCGGAGGCGGGCAGGCGGGCGGCCGGGCGCGGACCGCGCCGGGCAGGGAGCCCCGAGACAAAAGGCGCCGCCGGGGCCGCCGCGCCGCCGCCGCCGCCGCTCCCATTGCTCCCCATTGAACTGACCCGAACCGGAGCTCCAACTACACCCCTCTGCCACAAACTCCTCGGGCAGCCGCACCGCGGCGCCGAGCCCGGCCCGGCCCGTGTCTCTCTTACCTACACAGTGCATGAGGCGGTGGCGCCAAGAGTCGAGTTCCCGCCGGAATCCTCTCCTCTCCGCCGCGCACCGAGGGCTCCGGCACTGAGCGGCAGCGGCGGCGGCGGCAGCAGCGGCGGCAGCGGCCATTCTCTCTCTTCCCTTGTCCATCTGCGTCCCGCGTCACGCGCCCTCATTTACATACGAGCGGCGCAGGCACGAGGCAGGGGCGCGAGCCCTCGGCGCGAGCCCCGGAGCGCGCGCCCCCCGGAGGGGGGTTGATTGACACGTGTCACTACCTTCCCTCTGCCCTCCCCCTCCCCCCTCCCACCGCTCCCTCAGGGAGAGGCGGGGAGGGAGCGCGGAGAGAAGGAAGCAACCTGCCGCTTCCGCTGACCCCGCCCCCTTCCCTATCCACTCCCTTCCCCTCCTCCCGCCGGAGTTTACTCAGGCGAGCCATACCGCTCCCGCCGGCCGCGAAAACCCTGAGCGGGAGCGAGAAACCCCGAGGCCAGCCAGGAACCCGCGTGCAGAAGGAGCGGACTAGCGACGCCTCCCTCCTGCCTTCGCGTGGGGCGCTGCAAGTCCGCAGACTTCATTTCCCAGCCTCCATTGCGGGAGGGTCCCGAAGCGGAGCCCACGGGCGCGATGCTGTGCACTCTGGGCTTTGTAGTCCGTTCGCGTTGAGCGCGCTCTGATGGGGTTCGCACTCTCCAGCTGGCAGCGGGGCCCTAGACTTCAAATGCTTGGCTGCTTGTGGGGTTAGCCTCTTACTCCCTCCGCCCAAATTCCTGCAGGGCGGGTCTTGCCCTGGCCTATCTTTAGCTTCCTCAGGGTCTGCGTGGGAAGTTCGGTGGAAACCTCAAAGAGTTGACTATGACTTGAGCGGCCAGGCTGGGAACTTTCCATGGTCCTTGTCCTCAGGGTCTTCGCTCCTCAGGGAAAGGGCAAGCCAGTCATTCCACGGTACTCGGGAAGGATGTACCGGGGCATCAATTTACGAAGCCAAGAGATCTTGAAAAGTGAGACTATTTGCAGAGATCGAGGAAACGATCAAGGGCTTTTCACAATAGTGAGTATAGCGGGCCGAGAACTTGAGGGAAATTTCACATACTGCCCAAAAATGTAAACTCATGGAGGGTTATGATTCGCTGGGAGTTTGGTGCCTTGACATCTTTGACATTTTTTTTTTTTTTTTGGTCTGTGAAACATTAATACAGTGCGTGGCATGGGATTAGCACTTTGTAATTGTTAAGGGTGGATCCTGCGCTGTTTTAAAGAAAATTTCCTTGGAGAGAGGAGAATTTTTGATTAAGCATATTCTTAAAATTACTCCCCACCCCTCTCCTTTGCACCTGAGCCATTTTTGTGTAGTCCCAGGGAGCTAAAAGCTGACGAGCCATCCAGAGTTTACAGAGAAATGCTGTGTGTTACCCAGCATTTACGCTCAGTTCTGCGGAGAAACACACTTTAATCCTTGGGAACGCAGCATAACTTCTCAGTTCTGCAGTATTCACTATTTTTGTGTCATATTCTTATCTGTCATTCTTTTTCCTTCTTTTGAGAGAGCAGTTTGTTGCTCAGCGTTGCCTCACTAGTAAAACATGCAACATTAAATCTTCATCAAAAAGTTGAGTGTGAAGTTGGAAGCCATGTGTGGTAGTGTATGTTCGCAGCCCTGTCTTTTGGGAGACTGGAACAAGGATTATGTGTAGAACAGAGATAGGTGTTTCAGTAACAGAAATTCAAAGTAACACTGATTTTAATACAAACCTTTATTTTTCACTATGTTATCCCCACAGTTTAGAGTGGGACTCTGGAAGAATGTCCCATATCTATTCAGGTCTCGTCAGCTACCATGACAAGAGAGAGGTGACACAAAATTATGGCCTATCTCTTAGTAGCTTCTGACCAAAGTCACACTTCAGCAAAAGCGAGGTGTCTCAGTAGGTAAAGGTACTTGCCATCAAGCCTAGCAACCTGACTTTGATCTTTGGGAACCCATAGTGGGAGGAGAGAACTGACGCCTCCACGTTCTCCTCTGACCTACCTCCACAAGCATACTGCAGCGCAAGCTTGTGCATCTGCACATACGTGTGCATTTACACAGACACATAAATAAATTAAATTAAAAATAAATGACTTTAGCTAATGATTCAGTGAAATAACTTGTCCTAGGTTTGGCTGGACCTTTATGTGGCTTTTGACTGGGGTTTTGTGGCCAGCTGTTGCCAGCTGTTTGACAGCTAGACAGTTCCATATTTCTGAGGGATAGCTGTCATCCTGGATCTCAGGAACCAAATAACTACTTTTCCAGGGGCTACCCCTGACTTGTTCACGTGGTGACTGTCACGGGATCCAAGAGTAGCATGAGGGCTAACCCATATTCATAAGCATTTTAGATCCCAATGCTTAAAACAAGGAACATGGCCAAGCCCGGTGTTGATACAGGTAATATATCAAGCCACACAATAGGAAGATGTGTAAGTCACATGAAAAGGGGGAATTAAATGTTTCTCCCAAATAAAGGGGAAACACAAAGAGGAATAGAACAGATCTCTAGACTATGTGCCCAAAGGGGGAAACCATGACTGTAAATAATGACGGATGTTACTGGGATTAACTTTGGGAATCAGCTTCACTGACAATAGCAAAGAATCCCTCATAGCAAGTGTGTCAGTGCCATATAGTCACCCCCGTAAGCATACAGCACTCAAGCTGTTTACCGCTAAGCATCCGTGGTTATTGCTGACACTCAGATAATAGTCAATTGTTATCAATTGATTTGATGAATATTTAGAATATCTATAAAGCCAACAGGAAAAAAGAGGGTAATATCCAAGATTGTCTCCTACACCAAAAATTCAGCTGAAACAGACTTTAATAAAGTAACACATGTATGATATGAAGATGTTAATATTCTGTAACAAGATAGTCCTGCCCTATGTACTTCCTGTACCTATTGTATCATTCCTGTATTGTTACGTAACAAGTCAATCTTCAACAGTGCGGTAAAAGCACTACCATTGCTTACTGCTCTTAAATTTACAGGTCAGATGGGCTGATCTGGCGAGGTTCTGCAAATCCTGTCTGGGACTGCCATTGCTGCAGCTTCTTTATGTAGAGCTAGCACGTGAGACACAAGAGGGTAAGTACGAACGTGCACATGTTTTCTCTGTTTGCTTGACACTCTTTTGTTGGCCAAAGCAAATATGAAGCAAATCCAAAATGTGAGTGGAAGGGTACTGACAAACCAACCACAGAAAGGTCAATACATGAGGGTCATTCCTGCAAGCACACCACCATGGATATCCACCCAGTTTCACTATTACCCACCGAAAGCTGACAGTACACCTGTGACTTCTTCTACGAAGCTAAACTGCTTGCCAAATCACTGATGTGTTTATTTGAACATTTAGCATTCAAATTGAAGAGACATTTTAGGAAAGGATGGTATAATGAAGATGATACAGTAGATTGCAATATATTTCCACAGTAAAAGAATAAAAAATTTACAGAATAATATCACTAAGGCCATATGTTTTACTTTATTATACAAGCAAATAATCTAGTACACCAGTAAGACTGTAAAGTTCCTATACAATTATAAATTTATCAACATATAAACAAAAACACATACAATTTAATAAAATTGAAACACTTGTGTATATTACATATTTGTAATTATAAAGCATAACAGATACATTAATTAATCGTAGAAATATTTTGAATATTTTCTTTTAAATAATCACACTTTATTTTATTTCCTTTATTTCTAAACTATGATGTATTGCACTGATTGGAAATTTGGGAAAAAAAAGTTAGAAACACCATGATTATATCATTCCACATTGTATAAATGTATCCAATTAGCACACTATACTCTATTAATAATGCACAATTAAAATTACAATTAAAGAAAAACCAGAAAGAAATTTGATTAATCAGTTATTAGTACATGGACCTTAGCCCTTGTACACAAACTTTCTGATTAGCCACAAATCTCATCATTTTAGACATTATGCGGATACCTGAGATTCATCTGTATTCATGAACAGAAGATTTCACACTCTCCTTTTTTTTTTCTTATGAGAGCATAGAGTGTGGACAGTATCATATCAGATTTATACATATAACACATTTGTTATCAGTACTGCAGCAGAATCTTCTTTTTTGTGTGTGTTTTTGGTTCTTTCGGTTTTTGAGACAGGGTTTCTCTATGTAACAGCCCTGGCTGTCCTGGTACTAGCTCTTGTAGACCAGGCTGGCTTCAAACTCAGAAAGATCTGCCTGTCTCTGCCTCCCGAATTCTGGGATTAAAGACATGCACCACCACTGTCCAGCTGCAGCAGAATCTTAAAGATACATAAAATAGATTATTTTGTATTCTTAATAATTTCCAAATGCCAATGACAGCTTTTTGTACATTTTGTAGGAACAGGATAAAATTTCAAAAGAGAATCATAATTCAGTAAACATATAAAATGGTGATGAAATAAATGTGTTTCTTGGACTGTACAATCTTTCCTATCCTGGGATTAACCCAAATGTACCTAAGAACAGGCTTAATAGCTGCTCCAATTCTATCATTCCTCTCAGGGTAGTTTCTCAAAAATTTTATACTTATGATCTGAAATAAGTGTAACTATTGAGAATTTGAAAAGCATTACTGATGGATCCTTTTATCTTCATAACAAATATCATTTAATTGCATATAATTTTTACTTTACTGGTAGACTGAGGTGATAAACTGCCAGTATAACCAATACTAAAATTAGGGTGAGCATATTTCCATTTTTTTAAAAAGTAAAATTATACACCTCAGAGATTGGTATTTGAATTTAATACCAATTGCCATCTTCTTTCTCTTGCATCCAGGCCTGATAATAGGACCCGATTTATCCCTACGTTTTCTGTCCATTAGAAGTCACTCCCGTGGACTAATGCATCATTATCACTTTCATTTGCAGTCTTTTAATAAAATCTCAATGTATTAGAGACTCAGTAATGGCAATTTGATCAAATTTAGTCAAATTGTATGGCTCAATATCAAAGTCAAATAAAAATGTTATCTATGGTGCCTAAAATATTAGTTTAGAAGAAATAAAGATTATATGGATTGACTCATAGATTAAGGAGACTGGGATGCTGAGAGAATAAGCAGTTTATGTAGGTCGCAGCGTTTGTGCATAAAACACCTCATCCAGAGTTCAATTTCCTTCTTCCTAGTCTGGACTCTTTTGACTTTTGTTTTGCTTAATTTTTGAGAATTAATAAGTGGGTGCTCTGTTTACATGATTTCCACCCATCCTGTTCCTCATTCCAGCTCCTGGCCCTCCTACTTCTCAAGTTCATATCGTCTTTAATTATTATTATTATTATTACACATATATATGCACATGTGTATAAATATCTGCTCCTCGATATTGCTAGCCCTTTACTGAATTCAGTTTCCCAATCCTGGACTGTCTTCGTTTCATTCGTTTATTTGGGTTTACTTGAGCATCCCTAAGGCTCTTACTACTAGATATCCTCCTTCAGTTCATTGAGTTCCGTGTTCCTGCCTTCCTGAAATGCCTTGAAATCTTCGATCAAATTTATAATTGCTCTGTTAAATTCTGTTTCCTGGAGTTCATCTAAGTAACTGCCATTGGAGAACATTTTTATAAGGCTTATGGATTTCTGGGGAGAGCATGTTGTCTTGGTCCCTCACAATCATTGTTTTTCCGATGGTCATGTGTATTTCTTTTGTTGATTATGTGTCTTATGTGAGATTCAGGCCCGCCTCAGGCTAGGTAGGTACAGGAATTGTTCATCTGTAGCTAAGCCTGGGAGTGTGGAGATGGTTTAGGCAAGTCTGGTTTTCAGGAACTCTGCAAAAAAGATGTGTGTGACTGGACTAGGCCTGGCGGTGAGGGGATAGTTCTAGTGGGTAAGTCTGGGGCATTCACCAGACAAGGCTGGTGCTGTACCACAAGTGCTAGACTGTAAATACAAAGATGGCACAAACAGGCTTTGTTCTTGACTCTTTTTTCTCTAATAAAAGGCATCCATTATTCCATATTGTAATAATTTGTTTACCATAATTTTTAAAGCAAACAATCTTTTCTCATTTTATATGGTCAGTTCCCTCTCCCTTCCCTCTTCCCACTCCCTCCACCTTCTACCCACACCACCCCCATCCATTCCACAGAGAGGGTAAGGCTTCCCAAGGGGAGTCAACAAAGTCTGGCACATCACTTTGAGGCAGTACCAAGGTCCTCCCCCCACCCCATATCTAGGCTGAGCAAGAAATCTCTCCAAAGAGAGTGGGCTCCACAAAGTCAGCTCAAGCACTAGGGATAAATCCTGGTCTCACTGTCAGTGGCCCCACAGACTTCCCAGCCACACAACTGTCACCCATATTCAGAGGGCCTAGTTTGAGCCTATGCAGGTTCCCCCGCTGTCAGTCCAGAGTCAGTGAGCTCCCACTAGCTCAGGTCAGCTGTTTCTGAGGATTTCCCCTTCATGGTCGTGACCCCTTTGCTCATATTATCACTCCTCCCTCTCTGTGACTGGACTCTGGGAGTTCAGCCCAGTGCAACTATGAGTCTCTGCATCTGCTCCCATCAGTTGCTGGATGAAGTTTCTATGATGACAATTAAGGTAGTCATTAATCTGATAATAGGGGAAGGCCAATTCAAGTACCCTCTTCTCTGTTTGCTTAGAGTCTTAGCTGGGATCATTCTTGTGGATTCCTGGGAATTTCCCTAGTGCCAGGTTTCTTGCTAGCCCCATCATGGTTCCCTCAATCAGAAATCTCTTTCCTTGCTCTCCCTCTCTGTCCTTCCCTTATCTTAGCCATCCCATTCCCTCATGTTCTTCCCACACTTTCTTCTCCTCTCCCCCTCCCCTTCTGCCCTCCCTTCTCTTCCCCTCCATGTTCTCAATTTCCTCAGAAGTTCTTGTCTATTTCCACTTCCTAGGGGATCCAAGTATGTCTCTTTTAGGGGTCTCCTTGTTGCCTAGCTTCTCTGGGGTCATGGACTATAGGCTGGTTATCCTTTGCTTTACATCTAATATTCACTAATGAGTGAGTACATACTGTGTTTATCATTCTGGGTCTGGGTTACCTTACTCAGGATGGTTTTTGTTAGTTTTATCCATTTACCTGCAAATTTTAAGAAATCTTTGGTTTTTACTGCTGAGTAATAGAGCTGGCATAACTGGATGTCAACATGTAGAAAAAATGCAAATAGATCCATATCTCTTTCCATGCACAAAACTCAAGTCCAAATGGATCAAAGACCTCAATATAAATCCAACCACATTGAACTTCATAGAAGAGAAAGTGTGAAGTAGCCTTGAATACATGGGTAAAGGAGATCACTTCCTAAATATAACCCTAGTAGCACAGATACTGAGAGCAACAATAAATAAATGGAATCCTCTGAAACTGAGAAACTTTTGTAAGGCAAATGATATAGTCAATAAGACAAAATGACTGCCAACCGAATGGGAAAATATCTTCACCAACTGCACATTTGACAGAGGGCTAGTCTCCAAAATAGAGAAACTAGACATCAAAATATCAAATAATCCAATTAAAAAATGGGATACAGAACTAAACAGAAAATTCTCAACAGAAAAATCTCAAATGACTGAAAAACACTTAAGGAATTGCTCAACATCCTTAGGCATCAGGGAAATGCAAATCAAAATGACTCTGAGATACCATCTTACACCTGTCAGAAAGGCTAAGATAAAAAACACTGATGATAGCTTGTGATGGAGAAGATGCAGAGGAAGGGGAACACTCCTGCATTGCTTGTGGGGGTGCAAGCTTGTCCAGCTGCTTTGGAAATCAGTATGGCAATTTCTCAGAAAATTGGGAATCAATCTACCTCAGGACCCAGCAATACCACTCTTGGGTGTATACCCAGAGGAGGCACACTCTTACCACAAGGACATGTGCTCATCTGCGTTCATAGCAGCATTATTTGTAAAAGCCAGAACTTGGAAACAACCTAGATGCTCCTCAGCCAAAGAATGGATAAAGAAAATGTGTTACATTTACACAATGCAGTACTACTCAGTGTTCGCCATAATCTTAAATGGGTATTATATTAATATTCGAAAAATTACAAATTAGAACAGGTAATTAAATTAATTGACCGGCCTTATGCAGCTAGTTAGTGGTGAACTTAGAAATTGAATCTCTGTCCTTCAAATTTAACTATTAATGTTCCTTAAAAAAACAGGAAAATAAAAAAGATGGCAAAGCTATTTAGAAAGGAATTCAGGAATTCGAGCTATATTTGTTTTTAGGGAGGGGCTACTGATGATCCCACTGTATTTCCTTAATGAAACAAGCAAACTTAGAGATACACAACTTGCCCCACAACCATTTCATTCTCATTTAGCCAGAGGGGTTTTGCTGTGCACCTTCCCCTCAATCATCCCATGAGTCCTCTGATCAGCCCAGTACTCCTACTGAATGATGATTACTTTTTCTGTACTTTCAAAATGCTTCCTTCAAACTTTTCCTCAGGTTTTAATCATATTTTCCCATGTATTAAAATTATTTTGTGACATGTCATATACTTCCAACCATTTTGGAAGTTAGGAATTCAATGGCTAGGTGGTTCACTATCCTTGTGATTGTAGTTTGAATCTCAAATATCTCTTCTAAGTTCATATTTTTAATGATTGCTTTATAGTAAATGGCACTGGTTTGAGTGTTGTAGAGATTGTATGAGGTGGGGATTATCTGGCAGAAGTTGTCACTCACGTCGGGTCAGTCAAGGTTGTACCTGTTCCTCCTTTTGGCCTCTTTTCTCTGCTCCTCATCTACCCATCTACTACTGTGTGAACAAATTGCTCCAGAACATTCCCACTACCTGAATGCTGCTTTGCCTTGCTCATGGCAGTGAACTACAGCCCTATGAATCCAAGGAAATAAAGCTTTCCTCCCTTAAGTTTCTTCTGGTCGATATTTTGTTGCAATGATGAGTAATGTTACTAATATATCTATCTACCTGCATCCTACACTCACAGGGTACAAACAAGACTCTTGATTAGTTGAAATGAGAGAGTAAAAAATTAGAATTTCAGTAAGTAAACAACAACATGGATGACACTGAACTTCTTTCATCTTTACCTTCCCATATTCTCAAGACCTCCTCTAAAATTCATACTTATTTATTATCCTTAACATTGAGATAGTGGCTGAAGGAGTTGACATGACCACATACTAACAGGAGTTATCATTTAAAGGAGAGAGTTAATACATTTAACCTTTTATTTTTTCCTTTTGGACACAGGATTTCTCTGTGTAATTCCCTGCTGTCATGGAACTCACTCTTTAGGCCAGGCTGGTCCCAAACTCACAGAGGTCCCCTGTCTCTGCCTCCCAAGTGCTGGGATTAAAGGTGTATACCACAACCACCCAGCAACCTTTTCATATTAAAAATTCCTGATAAAAATTACACTAGCTATGATTTCTTTTATTAGCATCTTATTTGCTAAATACCTTGATGAAGCAGAAATATGCACCATTTATGGACCTGACACCTATTTTCTAATGCTTTTGATAACAGGATTTGACCTTCAGTGTCAAATTACTCTGTAAAAGAATTGCACGGAAAGTTTATGGATTTGAGGCTGTTGAGCATAATGGAGAATGGGGCTAACACACACTGAGCACAGATTCGGAAATAAACCATTTGCTGATTTTTTTCAATTTTTGAAATTATGTAATTAGATTTGTGCCTTTCACAGGGAAGCGAGATACCTTTTAAAGAAAAGCTCAACAGTTTTGCAGAAAAGACTCACAAATCCTGACATTTGACTGTTCTCTGATGCAGAGCTGGCCTTGGTTTGATTATGCTTCAGTAAAGCCAAACAACAAGCAGTCATCAGAACTTTCTCCCTTACACAGAGCTTCCCCTAAACACTGAAGGACTTTTGTCGTGCCCACGTCTGCCCTTTGCAGAAAGCACCCAAATTGAAAGACACAAAGAGAATACATCAACAGATAAAAAGAATTTGGAGAAGAGTAGAGACATTACAGGGAACAGAAGAGATGTTCTAATTATGACTAACATCATCAAAGAGAAAAGGCATTGTATCATCAAAACAGGAATTGCTTTGAATGGAGATGCTATAGCAACAGAGAACAATGAGAAAACAAAAAAAAATGTGGAAATTAAAAAATATGTCAGATGAAATTTAAAATTCAAAAGAAGCATGGAGAGAGAAAGATGAGGAAATTTCTTTGAAGTATCTTTTTTTAAAGAAGGATATGGGAAGAGATCACAGGAGATTAGAAAATTTCAAGATCAATATAGAAGGTACACAGTCTGACTGCCATTAATTCTAGAAGGGCCATATATAAACTGAGGGAAGGATATCATTAAGGAAATAGTGAAAGAAATGTTTCCAGAGCTGAGAGACATGCACCTCCAGCTTGATTCTAAGACGTATGATAGTGAAATGATAAGGAAAATGTTATATCCTATAAATAATGACAAGATTCTAGAAACTTATCAAGAGAAATAGGCTTCTCAACAAATGACAATGGAGCAATTTCTTTGAAATTATTTCAGAAAAATGATCACCAATTTAGAACTCCAAGATGTGTCATAGCAGTAGTTAACTGTGTGAATTGATTTTTCAGGACTGCAAAATCGTATAACATTGACCTCCAATAGTCCCCTCTCAGAATATTGCTGCAAGATAGGCTTCTTTGTAGCAAAGAGGAGGAACCTAGATGGAGATAGATGCTTATAATTTCAATACTGGATGAATGAAGTAGAAGATTCATGAACTCATTGCCAGCTTGGGCTACAGATTGAGACACTGTCTCAAAATAAAAAACAACAACAACAAAAAACAAAGCAAAAGAGTGCAAGTGAGCCAGGAAACACGAATCTAATTTAAGAGAAAGGTCCAATAATCTCAAAGCTGAGAAAGGACACCCAGAGAGAAGGGCCAAAAGTAAACCCAGAAAGCAACAATTCCATGTGCAGGTAGGACGGTAGAGGGGAATCCAAGAAAGAATTTCTTGAGACAAAAGTGAACAGAAATGGTATAGCCAGCGGGAAGTTGAAAATTGTTTCAAAAGGTAGTGTTATCAACACGACACGATCTGGAACCACCTAGGAGACAAATCAGGGACACCTGTGAGGAGTTCTTTCCCCTGGGCATGCTTGATTAGGTTAACTGAGATGAAAGACACACATGAAAAGAGGCAGCACAACGGGATGGATGTGAGTCTTGAGAAGATAGCTAAGTGTGAGTTCTCTGCTTTCTCGCTGCTGTCCTGAGCTCCTGCCACCATGATTCCTCTGCCGTGATGTACTGTCACTCCAGCTGTGGGCTGAAATAAAGCAGCCCACCCTTTAGGTATTCTTGTCAGGTGTGATAGTTTGCATGTAACTGGACTTCATAATCTCACAGGGAGTGGTGCTACTAGGAAGCGTGGCCTTGTTAGAAGAAATATGTCACTGTGGTGTAGTATAAGGCAAGCAGATCTGTTTTTCATCCCTCCCGGCTCTGGAACAGCTAGCTTTACACCCTAAATAATAACACACAAATTGTATTATTTTAAACACTGCCTGGCCCATTAGTTCTAGCCTCTTATTGGCTAATTCTTACATCTTGACAACCCATTTCTAATAACGTGTGTAGCACCATGAGGTGTTGGCTTACTGGGAAAGATTCTAGCCTACATCCATCTTGGGTCGAAGAATCATGGCATCTGACTTACTTCCCTTCTTCCCAGCTTTCTGTTCTGTCTACTCCACCCACCTATGTTCTGACCTATCAGGCCAAGCAGTTTTCCTTATTAATTAACCAATAAAAGCAACACATAGAAAGAAGACTCTCCTCCATCACTGTGGGAGCAGGCATTGAGGTTTCCCATGCTCAGAATACTGTCTAGTGTCTCAGTTGACTTCCTGTTGCTGACAAAATGTAAGACTCTCAGCTACTCTTCCAGCACCATATCTTCCTGCATGTCGTTATGTTCCCTGACATGATGATAATGGACTGAACCTCTGAAACTGTAAGTGAGTCACCCTGATTAAATATTTTTTTTATAAGAGTTGCCATGATCATGGTGTCTCTTCACAGCAATAGAAACCCTAACTAAGACACCAGGTCAGGATATTTTATTTGAACAATAGCAACTAAGACATCTTATTTCTCCAGATAAACCATCCAACCATTGAGAATGCTGCAACTCTGTCTCATCTCTGAGCA
Organism: Microtus pennsylvanicus; assembly: GCF_037038515.1. Lineage (NCBI taxonomy): Eukaryota > Metazoa > Chordata > Mammalia > Rodentia > Cricetidae > Microtus > Microtus pennsylvanicus. The sequence goes on along the minus strand of NC_134590.1, from coordinate 52,099,118 downwards.
TTCTAACTGCTATGCATTGTATATGATGTATGAGAACTGTTCATACTCATTAGAAATATTATGTAAGATAGAAATAAATGCAACCTGGGATTTTAAATTTTCTTGTAGCAGCCACTAAAAAGTAAAGTGAGAGTTGGGCAGTGATGGTGCATGGCTTTAATCCCAGCACCTGGGAAGCAGAGGCAGGCAGATCTCTGTGAGTTCAAGACCAGTCTGGTCTACAAGAGCTAGTTCCAGGACAGGCTCCAAAACTACAGAGAAACCCTGTCTTGAAAAACAAACAAGCAAACAAACAAAAACCCAAAAAAGTAAAGTGAAATTAATTTTAAGGATGTTTTATTTAATCTCATTCCTCTAAAAATTAATCATTTCAGCATATAGTCAACATAAAGGTTATTAATGAAATATTTTTCATTCGTTTTTCTATAGTGCTTGAAATTCCCTGTGTATTTTAAATTACAGAGAGTTCAACTTAGATTGGTCACATTTCAGAGTCACTATGCAAAGACTCTTCTGAGCAGAGCGGTTCTGGACTGTGGGAGACATTCTAAACTACCAGGCAGTGTCCTCATTTTCTCCTTTCTTCAGCCAGTTTCTTATCTTAATAACCTTCTCACTCCACGCTGCTTGGCTTTCTTCAATCAAACAGGATAATGCTAATGTAGTCACAGAGTTGTAATTGGAATACAGTTTTGAAAATAGAATAACATGAAGTGTTTCTACTTTTCAAGAGTAAGGACTGAAATGAAATGGCAAGTAGCACTGAACCTTTAATTCCGCCCGAATGACAGCAATGCGAAACAGATGATCGTATCCCGATGACAAGTATGGTACTACTTGGCAGGAATAAGTGAAGGAAGAATTTGGCTTAGTAGCATTAGAAAGCTGCCCAGACAAATTCTACGAAGAATAGGGAGTGTTAGAAGAATCAAATTACTCGCATGTAGTTCAGTAAATAATTGCATCATGCAGTTGGGGACTCTCAGGAACCAGGATGGCTCACACCTCAGCACACCTTTATTCTAACACTGTGTCAGGCTTGCAAGCACTGGCTTTTGAGAAAAAAAATCCTCACAAGTGCTTTTCTGTACATTAAAAAATAGGATTGTTTTCTACTATGTATCCCTAGATTCAAATGCTCATTTGCTTCTTTGGGAATTATGTACAACTTATTGCTGAAGTAGCATTTTCATAGTAATGCTTTCAAGCACTCATTGAGAAAGATGAAAAGCTAAAATAATACATTCAAAATGTCAAACATTTTTGGATGTTTTTTTCTTGATTTTTTTTCTCAATTCAAACTAAACTACAAATGTACCAAAAAGTAATATGTTTTTATTTTGTAAATCTAGAATGATTGGGATTTATGTGCAACTATAAAACTTTTACACAGGCATAACATGTATTACTGTAAGCTGGGTGCTTTAATCTCAAAATATCAATATTTAATATGTATACTTTATCATAAAATATATTTTAATCAGAAAGTAACATTTATCACATAAAAATTCAGTGAACACTTTGGTCACCTTTTATTGGCCAGGTGCTGCAAGAATGTTATGGTAGCTCTCATCAACTTGATTGGATAAAGAGACACCTAGGGTGTTAACTAGGTATACCACTGAGTATCCATGAGGTGTTTCAAAGTCCATTTGCTTGTAAGGCAGCAACTAATGTGCTACTGTCTAGTGTTCTGGGGACCTAGAAGGAACAAAGCAGAGGAAGAAAGAAGCCTATTACACCATCTTATTTTCTTTTTCTTCCACTCTCCCTCCCTCCATTCTTCCTTCCTTCTCTCCTTTCTTCTTTCTTTCTCTCTCTCCCCCCCACTTGGTACCATGAAGTTAGATTCTTCTTCCACAATCAGTGTCATGGTGTGGCCTTGCTTTAGGTTTTGTTTGTTTGTCTGTTTTGTTTGTTTGTTTTTTGAGACAAGGTTTCTCTGTGTCTTTGGAGCCTGACCTGGAACTAGCTTTTATAGATCAGGCTGGCCTTGAACACACAGAGATCTGCCTGCCTCCGCCTCCTGAGTCCTGGGATTAAAGGCAGGTGCCACCACCACCTGGCCAGAACCAGCCCTTTCTTATGGTTAAGAAGAACAACCATATTTGATCACACCCCAAACAATTTGCGTATTTCATGCAGCAGCCTTCGTAATGTCTACCATTCGTTATGGATTTTGGTTTTACCTGTAATCAAGCTATCTACTTCCTTTTCATTTTTAAAAATATATGCTATGAAAATGCACTGATCTAATTAATTAATTAACTAATTAATTAAGCTGGTCATAATATTAAAACTCCAAATAACAAACATGATAAGAAAGGCCTGTCTAGGAATCACAGGTTACCATGTTGACCAGGAACAGGGTAATTAATCACTTTAAAAGAACTTTCCATAAGCTACTTATTTTAAAGGAAAATACTTTCTGCCATATTGACAAATGTGAGTTATGTCAATTGACAAAAAGACAATAACCCTATTACCACCAAAATTGGGACAAATAACAAATAAATTGGGCATCCATGCCCAATAAGGTACTCTCAAAGAGGAAGATACTCACCACACTAAAGGTAATTCCAAAAGACACCAGCTACCCAGAAATGGGACATCTTATAGAGCAGATGACCTGTCCTCTTAAAAGATGGTTAAAAAAGAATGACTGAAACAGAAGGCTACACCTGTGAGTTCAACTGGAAAAGTAGGCAAATTGCTACATAAGACATTCAATATCATTAATTTTAATTATAGCTGGATATTTAGGAATAAAATGTTTCCTTGATTTTTTAAAAACTTAACTGTGTTTTGTAAGAAAATGTGCTTTTTCATTTTTACTCTTATTGGAAATATATTTTTTCCTCATATAGTATTCTGACTATGGTTTCCCCTCCCTCTACTCCTTCCAGTTCCTTCCTACCTCCCTTCCCATCCAAATCCATCTCCTTTCTGTCTCTCATTAGAAAACAGACTCCTAAGGGATAATAATAAAATAAAATAAGAGAAAACAAAAAGTAACACATTGGAATGGGACAAAACACGCCTTTATCTATAGTTTATATCATTAGCTTTGTGCATGTAAAAAATAAATTTGTGATGACTATGGGCTAAAACACTCCCCATGATCATGAGATGTTCATAGCCCAAGTACCTCAGACTGTGACTATTTGTAGATAAGCCTGTTAAATCAAAATGAGTATGTTGACTATGTCCTGGTCCAATATGACTAGTGTCTTTAGAAGAAGAGGCTGTTTAGACACACAAAGATCAGGAATGTGAGCCCCGACACATTCTGACAACAGACCATTAGACTTGGCTAAAGACCAACCATCCCCAAGCTGAGGAAAGGACAGAAACTTCAGAGGGAAACCACCTCTGCTGATGGCTTCACCTTGGACTTCTAGGCTTTAGACGTTGTGAGAAAGGTTATATTTCTGTTGTCATAGCATCACTAGAAAACCATGATGAAATTTAAGAAATATATGAATTCTTTAAATCATAAATACATGATTAAACAAATTATGATTTGTTTCACCAACCACCCAGGGTGTATTTGATTCTCCATTTATTAGGACAAGTTTTGTTGTTGTTGTTTTTAACTTTTAATTTTTAAAGCCACCTTTCCCTTCTCTTTCTATCTGCTCTTTCTTACCCCCTCATTTTCCGCTTCTCATCTTGTATACTTTCACATCCATTCTGATAACCCTTAGCATGCATTCCCTAACCATATTTAACTTTTCCTTAGGTTGATCCTATAAATTGGCAAACCATAGATATTTACCTTGTCTGATCATGTTCTCTGAACAGTCAAGTAGTTTGTTTTGCATTTTCTCAAGGTTCCCAATTCCCATGTCATCTTCATGCATTATGAATCCTAACAGAATCGAAATGATTTTTGAGGATCTTTACAAATTGCATGAGTTCTCTCTTTCCCCAGAAGGCTCATCTGGCAGCCTTCTTTGTCTTCTAGGGAGATGATCCAGATAGTCCTCCCTGCCCTTGCCACGCTTCTCAGAAACTGACTCCTTGACCTCATGACTTTCCTTTCTTCCCTGCATGTGTGGGAACATATCCTGCAGACATTTTCTGAAATGGTTATTTTGAGAAGTGAATGTCCTCAGCCTTTCTATTTTGAATATCTCTAGTCTACCTTCACCCTTAAGCATGTTTATTTAGAACTTTGAGGTGTGCTGTGCCATATCTGGTAGCAACCTGAACAGTTGAAGTTTTGTGCCATTTAAATGTTTCATTCCTTTGTAAGGCCATTTAAGAAAACAATCTCTGGGACCTTTGAAATATTTATTTGAAATTTAATACTCTATCTGAATAAATAAGAAAGTAAAGAACTCATGCATTACACAGAATACTTAAAAAGAACTTTCAGTTTTAACAATGTATTTCTGCTCCGGGAAGTTCTCTTTTATTTAGAAAACTCCTTTCCTCTCCTTTCTTTCTTATAGTCCTATCAGGAATTTATTCTCTGGCTGAAAACCTTTTCTCTCATAGTTTTAATAGTTGTTGTTTTTCTACATTGTGAAAAAAACCCCACTGTGTTCTACATAGTAATGATTCTTATTTTATTAACTCCCAAAACAGGCTTTTACAATTCATTCTTACATTGTTGACAAAATGATTATTATTTTTATAGCATCACATTCTTGCTTTATGTCACATCTTCCTGTTAAACATGCCTAAGACTAGACATTAAACTTATTTTAAAGTTAACTTCCCTATCCTCAGTTGATTCCTATGGGATCCTACTTCTTCTATTATAAAAAAGAAAACTTTTTCATTTTCTTGTTTACAGATTCATTAAATAGCTGGGAAACTTTATTACATATGTGTATGTTTAGTAAGGAAGCATTGTAAAAACTGGGAGAAAATATCATTTCCTAGACTGGGTTGGGCAGCTTTCCAACATTGTAGCAAACATGGGTGATGATCTACTTATAAAGAGAAAAGATTCATGTTGGCTCACAGTTTTGCAGGTTGCAGGTCATAAGCAACTGAACCTGTTATTTTTGGCTTGATACAAGCTGCACATAATAACGGGAATGCACTGCAGATCAAAATGCTGATCTTCTTCTCAGGAAGAAACACAGCAAGGAGGCATTCAGGTCCTGAGATCCTATTCAAAGGCCTGTCCACGACCCAGGGAGCTCGCACTTGACGTTACTTATTAAAATTTCTTTGCCTCATCGCACCACCTGGTATGCACCAAATGGACTTTTGGTAACCAGAGCACGGTTTCAAACTATAGTCCTGGCCTTTTGACTTGGCGATTTCTCCTTTTAGTTGCTGTGGCGATCCAGAATGAGGAGGCCTACACATCACTGTTATTCTGCTCCACATTAGCTCCCAACAGTTATGGCTTATGACAACATCAAGTCTGTCTACGTTTCTGTATCTGTCTTCTCTCTTATCTTGGACCTATTGGTTTTATAGGTTCAAGAGGTCTTGGCTTCCATTTTTTAAATTAGGTATATGTATTTTCCATATGCCTCATTCTGGGATTTGTGACTCTGAAGATGACAAAAGTACCTGAAGGCAAGCAGGACAACGTAGATCACTTAAAAGCCTCACCTTTGTCACGCCCATTCTTACAGTTACATCCGTTACTACAGTCAAGTTACATGACCAAGTCCAAAGATAGTGAGATACTATGTATATATTCCACATGGGCAAAACCTGGCAAGTACTTAGAAAAGAGAATTGTGAGCCAACCATGCAGTTTCCTACAGCTACCGATAGTTGTGTTTAATTGCCATAGTTTCCCTTGAATTGTTTGATAAATTCCATTGGAGGGGAATACTAGGAAAACACTAAGCCTCTTATTTTAACAAATCATCCATTTGAGAAAAGGAGCTAAGGTCACAGAATAATAAGGCAGTAGCTCATCAAAGTGCCTTATGTAGAGCAGGAACTTGGTAAAATTCAACAAGTAACAAGTGAAATGATGCCAAGATGGGCCTGCGAGATAGCTCAGCAAGTAGAGGTAATTGCGACTGAACCTGATGAGCTGACTTTGATCCATGTTGCAGAGGGAGGGACCTGATTTCTGCAGATTATTCTCTGATCTTTACTTTCTGTGCTGTGGCATACACACAATTCATTTTTAAAAACTAATATATTAAATCAGCATTTGGAATGATACTTAGAAGTATTTATGCTTTTTCTCCCCAAATACTTTATACATTTTAGAATTACAAGTATAAATACATGTTGTTTCCACTCTATTAATTCTCCTAAATTCTGGAATTATTCATGGGACACATTCAGTTTTTAACTTTACTTTATACATCAATTAATTTCACTTTTTCTCTAACACTCCTGTGTAGGATGGTTGAAAAAATTAGGATCAAATGCAGTTGTTATAGAATGAAATAGAAAATGCATCATATTGGCATGTTTTCAAAAGTAAATTTGTATTAACAATCTTACTTCAGAAGAAAAACAGATTGGCTTAAAACACATGGAAAATGCTAGTCACTTTTTTTCTGTGTTTACTAGATGGCATCTACTGGCTTCAGCCTAAGCTTGACTTTGCGAACACCATAAAATCAAACCATTTGCCTGAATGATTTTCTTTCCTAAAAAGTTTAAAATGATGATTAGATAAAATAAATATTGTACTTAAAAATGACTCCTTTGATTAAGCTTCTTAGCAAGATGAATAATTTCTAAGGCTTTCAGGCCAAAGGTTGAGAATTCTATTCATTAATGAAGCCAAATAAATGACAATTCCAACATCCTTGGCTTGACTTTTTTTCTTTGAAGTATTTCTTGTTATAAAATGATATATTTGGTAATTTTATGATCGAAGTAATGTTGATGAAATGCATGTTTCCATAGTCACAGTGCCATATCCTCTCTGAAGTATAGAATTTGACTTCACTACCTCACCTATTTTGTTGAAATAGTTTTCTGTCTTTGTTGGTGGGAGATTACTACCTCACCTATTTTGTTGAAATAGTTTTCTGTCTTTGTTGGTGGGAGATTACTACCTCACCTATTTTGTTGAAATAGTTTTCTATCTTTGTTGGTGGGAGATTAGTGTTGGACGACCAATGCGGCCCATAGTTGCATCATGACATGATATGTCACATTGTCTCCTTGGCTGTTAATTTACTGTCTTTTCTGTTACTTTTTCTCTCCTGAATAAAAATATAGATAAGTGAAAAGATTTTGCAGTTAAGTTTTTGTTGTCATGGAGTGTTTCAAGTATAGAAAGTTTTCAATTTCAGAGTTGGGGCTTAGGAATTAATTTATTATACATTGAATACCAAAGTATGTAGACAGGCCTTATTATCTAAATCTATGGGTTTATTTTGAATGAATGGTTCCATGTTGTAGGCAACCAGAGACTTTTCCATAAAGTAAAAATATTGAGCATAAAAATAATTCCACAAGGGACCAGAGAGGTGGACCAGCAGTTAGGAACATGCATTGCTGTTGCAGAGGATCCAAGTTCAGTTCCCAGCACCCTGATTGTATCTTCTGTCCTTCCTCTGCTTCATTCTCAAGTGGCTATTTGAAACCTGCAACTGAGGTTCCTACACACTCTTCTGTCCTCCATGGGCATCTGTATATACTCGTGTGTACATAGTTCATTCCCTTCCTATACTCAATTAAAAATGAAATACAATAAAATAATTTCATAATGTTCTTTTTGGCAAGCTCACACACCAATCAGATAGCCTTAGATGCATAGAGACTATTTTCATAAATAAAAATGTAGTTTTTATTTTGCAATTGAATATTTCAATTCAACAATGGGGGGGATGAGGTATCAAGAAAAGTAGTTGCTAAGTATAATAGGCAAGGTATTATGTTTGCTCTTTATCTCTGTATCTGTCCGACCTCTTTATCAATCCTACATGACAAAGAAAAAATATTAGTTATATGTAAAAGGTTTCAAAGACTGTTACAACAGAGTATCTGCATGTGGCATGCTATCCTCCAGTTCTGGAAGCCAGAAGTCAGCAAATGAAGTCACTGATGTATCCATACTCACTCTGAAACTTAAAAGGGAGTCCTGCATTGCTTCTCCTGGATTCTGGGGTTTTGTTGACAATTTTTGAAGATCCTTGGCTTATGATAACTTAACTACAACACCTACTTCCATTGTCATGTGACCTTCTGCCTGTGTGTCTCTTATTTCACACGATGGTTTTTATAATATTTACATTAATTACAACTGAAATGACTGTTTCAAAATAAGGTCACATTTTGGGGGGATGGACTGCAGTTTAACTTTTTAGGGAAACAGGACTCATGCTATGACAAAGTGTAAAGTAGGACCATAGACTCAAGAATGGAAGTAAGTTCAGTCAGGATAGGACCCTTGTTACCCTACCTGAAATACATGAGACTTAGGAAGGACACCCTTTCTGAGTAGACATATACCAGGACATATCCCATCAGAAAAGCAGAGAAAAAGTTGAATTTCAGTTCCTTGCCACCTTGGTATGATGTCTCTATGAAGTACATAAAGAACCCAGGCCAACAGTGGTAGAGAAACTGGAATAGACAGTGATGGTAAGACTGTCTTAAAAGTGCTTGCAATGGCAGGTTTATGAAAATGTTTTGTTTTTGGTGGGAATGGAGCAGAGGAGGGACAGAAGATACAATCATTCATTCAGGTAGTAGTATTTGTTATCTGCATGGACCGGTGCTTTGATGGTGATGGATATACAGCGTAGACCAGAGTGGACTGTGGTTCCTTCCTCTTGCTAGTTTTCTGTGCACATAGCATGAATTATGGGGCAGGGGAGACAGATGAGAGAAAATGGAGTCTTTGTCATGTCTAGAAAGCATTATCCTGGGGGGCAATAAACTTTTCCTCTGTTCTTAGAGTTTCCCATCCCCTCTTCTGTTCCCTGGGCCCTATTGGCTGTCTCATAGATGTGCTAACTGGGACGACTGGTCACGTGTTCTCCACATTTTGATCAGCTTGTGGATTTCTGTAGTAGATTTCACCAGTTGCAAACAGATTTGAGAATCATAACAAAAGCAAAATGGTCAAGAGTGGAAGTTGGTAATATAGAAAGATAGATATGTATTAGTTTAGATGCCTTTCATCTAAACAGTTAATATTTTTATAAACAGCAAAATAAAATGACAAGATCCTATTGTGATTGGTAATTTTATGTGTCAATTTTAGCTGAATTATTTCTAGGTATACAATTAGGAATATTTTTTGATGTTATTAACATGTGTAATATGAGGACCTGCTTGTTGGAGTTTCTGTCCCGCCTGGTCCCCCCAGCCATTTAGTTCCAGAGAAATTCACACAGAGAGACTACATTAGATATAAACTGATTGGCCCATTAGCTCAGGCTTCTTATTATAACTTATATTAGCCCATTATTCTAGTATATGTTAGCCACATGGCTTGGTACCTTTTTCAGCAGGGCAGGTCACATCTTCCTTCTTTGATGTCTGGACAGGACTGGGGGAAGAGCTTCCTCCTTCCAAGAATACTTCTGTTCTCATTGCCCCACCTCTACTTTCTCTCTGGTTTTCCCGCCTATACTTCCTGCCTGGCTACTGGCCAATCAGCATTTATTTAAAACATGATTGACAGAATATAGAGAATTCTCCAGCACCAAACATGAGTCAGTAGACCTGGTGAAGCAAATGACCTGTAATGTGATATGAGTAGATATATGAGATCATTCAGTCTTATGAGGGCTGAAACAGAGAACAAGGAAGAGGAAGGAAAGATTTCATTTTTATACATGCTTAAGACTTGAAACTTTAGTCTTCTCTTGTCTTTGGATTGGGAATTATATTGTCAATATTCCTGGTTCCTATGATTTTAGATATAGAAAGGAGTGGTGATATTGGGTTTTCTGAACCTCCACCTTGTGGGCAGCAGGTTATGGAATTTTTCAGACTACATAAACATGTGCATGTGATTGTGCATAAGAGAGAGAGAGATCTATTTGTTCAGCTTCTTTGGGTAGCATTGATTTATATGTTTACATTTGACCATGAGGCAAAAGTATATTTTCAGGAGTGGATGATCCCTCCCCAGACTTCTGCATGCAGCACTGAAACATGTGCTTTAGTCCAGCATATCAGATGTTCTTGTCTTGAATTTTAGCGCACCAGGGAGTGATGGAAAGAATTAATAGATAGTTAGAGATTATTATTTGTGGCAGAGTTATGGAATTAGAGTTATGAAAGCAAGCATTTGTTTTGGGTGACATAAGGCCAGCATCTTTGGCAACCTGGCCTTAGAGTAGAGATGTAGTTCTCTTTGGTTTGTGCTAATTCTCTTGAGGCTGTTCCTCTAGACTTCCTAATGGTACTGAGTGCTAGCCCATAGGGTCTTAGAATCAATTGATTTTCTACTTAATATAGGAGTTTGTTTCTTTTATTTAGAAAGATGGATGATGGTGAGCAGAGGCTACAGTGGGTCAACAATGACTGACATTTCAGTCACGATGAATGAAAACAAAATAGAGTGTCAGTCCCACAGACATGTCTAGAGTCAGCTGGATAAACAGAGGAGTACATGGAAGGGGTCAAGAGTGAAGGGAGAATATGTTGTTATCCACCTAGATTTGATCAAGGCAGTTATGACGGTAGATGCTTTTCTGGGGAGACAGAGTTTAAAGAAAGAAAAAAAAACTCTTCAGATTAACACAGCCATCTCTACAGCCCCAGAGATAAAGACATTCTTAGACTAGTGGGTGATACTCTGATGCTTGCTTATTTTTTCTTAATCATTTTTGTTTTAAGCAGAACCAATCATCATAACTACCAATCCATTTAAAAACAAGAAAAGGTGAGGTCTGTTTTGAGGAACTAGAGTTAATCAACTTGCTCATGAAGAAACAGACATCTAAATATGAATAAGATCGTTGTTAACGTTTTTGTTGGCATGTCTAGTAAAGGGCTTCACTGTGACATTTCCTTCTATGCTTTTATCACACACGGTAATCACAATTAGTTATCCTTCACTCTTTCTTACCCCAAGCTTTACCTCCTTTCCTCTTTCCCCTTCCACAGTACTAGTAGTTCCTTTTTCACGTTTGTGTTCTTTTGTCGCTTAATCCCACATGAGAGAAAACGTGATCCCTGCTGTCATTGGACTGACCTGTTTCACTCAACATGATAACCTTCAGTTCCATCCATTTTCCTGAAGACACTGTCATTTCATTCTTGTTTGTGGCTGGGTATAAGCCATTTTCTCCCTCCTCTCTCTCTCCTCACTCTCTCACTCCGTCTGTCTGTCTGTCTGTCTGTCTGTCTGTCTGTCTGTCTGTCTAACTGTCTGTGTATATCACTTCTTTTAATCCTTCTTCTGTTGATAAACATTTAAGCTGATTCTGTAATTTGGCTATTGTCAACATTTTTGAAGGAATGAAACTTTTTTTAATATTTGCTTTCCAAAAGCTTCCAAAAATATAAAACAGATTTTTTTTTTAGTTCAAAATGCTTTAGGATTCTTGGACCTTTCTGTGCTTATAAAACTAGGTCATTGAGTAATGTTCAAGATCGAAACTGTTTTAAACTCTAAGAAAAGCTGTTGATAGTTGAGCTGAAGAGTTGTATTTTTTATCTTGAAAATGTGATAAAGATGGCAAACTGATTTTTGCCCTGTCTGAGAAAAGTAGGCTATTAGAGAACTTTGAGCCATGATATTCTCCAAACGACTTAGCTGATTAATATCCCCATAATGCCAAGAAATAATAGAACTTTGAGTCTTTTATGCTGTCTACTTTCTTCTTTAACACCCTCTCCAAGAATAATTATTTAGGCCCCTGAGTGAATCTGACAGCCTTCAGGATCTGTCAATATGCTAGAGAATGCAAACTAACAATATTTTCCAACCTGTAGAACCATGTGGGTTTTCTTTGGCTTCATTCACTGTGCATGACAACATTTCCTGAAATTTAATCTCTGAAAGACTATTCTTTATTTAAAGATAATCCTTGGAAAATAGTGTCTGCTGTTCAAACACACTAGGGTAAATCTAGGTGAAGCAAAACTGAAAACGAAAAACCACTAATCTGTCAAAAATAAACACTGAAACAACTTTTTAGTGTTTGGTATTGAATATGCAACTAATTTTTCTGACCAATCCACATTTGTTAAGCAGCTTGCATTGTCCAGGCATGGGATATAGGCTTTGGGCATAAGAAAAGAGTCTTTTCTCACTTCAGGGAAGAAGGACTTACGAAAATCTTTTGTAGATATTAACCGGGGAGTTTCTTCACTGTTTCTACAGCAAAATGGCAGCATTGTAACTTACATTCAAGCTGTACTGAGGGCTGAATAAAAAGTATGAATTAAAGGTATAATACAGAATGTAGTCTCTCTAAATATTGTGTAATTATTACTGTGCTGGGTTTTTTTAACCATAAAATTTCTTTTCTTCTCTCTTCTTCCCTTTCTCTCTATCATCTTTCTTTTCCCCTTTCTTCTTCCTTCCTTTATATGCCCTCTTTTGGGTAATGTAAGACTACACTGACTGGTTAAGTCCCTGGGTATTATTTTGTCAGGGTTTCCCTAAGAAGTCCAAATGTTCGTGCATAAGGCGAGGATAAACAAGCAATGAGGTTGTCTTAACTGATGACCTTAATTATCAACATTGCCTAAGTGCATCCAGCCATAGTGAGGTCATCTCTGGGAATATAGCGAGATAAAGGGAACTGGAGTACTCAGAAGGGAAGATTCTCAATGTTTCGATGTCAGCAGGGATACGAAAGGACAGCATTTATGTATATAAAACTACAAAATTATAATGATCTATTTAAATCGTAATTGGAGAGATTCTTTTCTTACAGAGGATTGATGATGGGTTGGGGAGATACCACCAGGATACTTGGTATCCACAAAACTTAAGGATTTCAAATATCCTTTTTTATAGAGAAGAACTAAGGAGATGGAGATTTGAGATGGTGGGAACAAGGTGGGAGATGAGCATGAATTAAAAATTACAATTAAGGAGCTGTGATGGTTTCTAATCTAGAAGCCAAGTGTATGCATAGGTAACATATTTCACATGTCAGGGTAGGACTTGCTACCCACAAAACCCTCACTAATATTTTACAAAACACGTGACTAGATTATGGTGCTCAGGTGGCATCAGGAAAGGAATCAAGACTGACGTTAGATCACCATTCAAGCAAAACTAAGCTGGCTTGCTTTTCATTGAATGACTCTGCACAGGCTCTGGGGAAGTTACAGATGTGAAACCAACAGATAATTTTGTTGTCAGAGATCTTATCATATGAATATGAGATATGACACATACGTGTATGCGTGAAGTAATGCAGAAAGTAGAAAAATATTGAAAGATTGTTTTGAAGAGCAATTTAAAATCTACATTTTAGTTTACTATTTTATTCACTTGAAATAATGAGGGCTTCTCATTAATATCTGTGGACTATTAAAAACTTTTTGAAGGGTACAGTGAGTGGCTTAGAGAATGAATGTTTTTGCTACTGAGCCTGACATCCCAAGTTTGCCCTCTGGGAACCGCATGGTAGAAGATGAACACTCACTCCTCCAAGTTTTCCTCTGACCTCCATATATTTATAGTGCTATGCATTCTTGTGCATGTGTGAAAGAGCACACTTATGCATGCACATGTACTTAATAACAGTGAAAGCATTTTGTTTCCAAACACAGAAATACAATCATTACTTCAAATGATTATTTAAAAGGTTATTATGTTTAATTCAAGTTAATAAGTGGAAAACAACTTTGTAGAACAAGTTGTAAAATGACAGCAAACAACAACAACAACACAAAAAATAAATAAAAGACCAAACAAACACAAAGCCAGAACAGCTTCCTCCCGGTCATTGTTTTTGAATATTTCTTTATCTTCTTTGTAGTCTAATGTGCTGATTCTACTCCATATTCCAAAGCTTAGTATTCTGTCATTGACACAAACAATGAAAATGATCAGAACTTCCTTTTGTTCAAATTATTGGTGGAACAAAATACAGAAGTCTCATTCCTATCTTTATTTGCTCAGTTAATTTTAATGACAGGAAACATTAGAACACTTTGAACACCTAAAAATAATCTTCCAATTTTAATCAGAGTGAATTAAAAACTGGTTCTGCTTCTGTTGCATTGAAATGATAAAAATCTTTATATTTAACTTCTCAATTATATAAAGGAGCTTTTGAATTAGTTTTTGTAAAGTATGTCTTAGATCAGAAGAAAACAATGGCAGTCGGTGGGAAAGATGACCACACTAGGAAAATGTGAAATAGAACTGCACAGCCCCACTTCCAGCCTTCTCCCTACCATCATTAAGCCTCTTTTTTTTTTTTTCAGTGAAAGGAAAGGCTCTTTTTCTTTCCCTTTCTTTCTCTTTGTCTAAAACTGGATATTATTAAGCCAGGACCTCAAAGAAGTCCTCTTCAGAAGTATGCCGGTCCATGCTGGGCAATTTGCTCCTGGCAAACTGGTAATCTATTTCTTCCTCCTGATCACAACAGAGACAAACAGGAGTCAGGGCCAAGGATGCACACTTATAGAATAATAATAATAATAATAATAATAATGATGATGATGATGATGATGATGATGATGATGATGATGATGATGCACACTTAGAGAATAACTGGATTTTAGAATTTGTTTTCTACCCTCTCATGATTTTTGACTCCAAAATGAATTGCAAGCTTCCTAATTTTTCTGTGCAAAGGCAGCAAGAATAAAATTGTCCTTTAGTAGGTGGTTCTCCCATCAGCCCTAGGGTTTTAGGTCTTTCAAATGTCTCAACAGTACAGATAAGAGCTAGACAGAAGGAAGTTTTACCAGATATGCAAATAAAGGAGAACAATTGCGATAGCAGGTCTTCTTTTGTTTTAAGAAGTACTGTGTTGCTTAATACAATTAAAAAAGAAATGACCTCTGAAAGGACATTTTTGTAAGAGCAAATATTTTCTAAGTGTCGAAATATTTATCTTTAACTGCTTTTTTAAAAATTAATTTTGTTTGTGTGTCGATCCTTTTCACGAGTTAATTCTTAGTAAATTTCTTTTGAAAAGGTGAAAATGACTAAAAGCAGATCAGCATTTCTGAAAAAAAATTAGGAATTTATTTAAGTTACAGAAGTTTGACTTGTAGGATTAGAAAACAGCTTTCCTTTCATGAAATGGGTGCTGTACTGCAGGTCCCTTCAAAGGAGTCCAGAAGCAATTAAGAAGATAATAAATCAAAAAAGAAAAGAATTCACAGTGATTTTTGCATAAAGAGAAAGCACATTCTGATTGACTATCCAGGCAAAGCGTTGGATGAAAAGCACAAGCCCCTCTTTTTGTGTTTCAGGCGCTTGATGGGCCAGCAATGGTACATTACATTTAGGCGATTTCAACATCAAAAACCATGGAAACAGGATGGTAAGACACTGCAAACATTGAGCTGGCAAATAAGAACTCTGGCCCTTCAGGAAATACAGGTTTAGGTGCCTGTGAGTCTCTGGTCACAGAATTTTCAATAATTGATGGATAGCCAATTTTGATTTATGGATGTTCCTATTTAAAGACATTTTGTTTATTATATATGAATATATAAATATTATTTATAGTTGAATCATTGACATTGAACTCATGCCTGAGTGTAGCTTATCAAATATGTGTATCTTCTTTCTCAGGCAACAATACTTTCTTGTGCTTAGGGACACTAGACAGAATTTTAGTGCAATAGTTCGAGATTGTTTCAAATAGTGAAGTCAGCAAAACATAAGTGGAAAAGAAATCTCCGTAAATGAGAATGATTCATAGTAAAAGAATGATTAAGTTCATACAAAGTTATTATGATAGAGTAAATATCAAAAACAAAATTCAAAGTTGTGTCTATGGTATGATTATGATGAAGTTAGAAGGATTGCTTTAATTTCTTTAAAATATTGATATGAGCCGGGCGATGGTGGCACATGCCTTTAATCCCAGCACTCGGAAGGCAGAGGCAGGCGGATCTCTGTGATCCAGCCTGGTCTACAGAGCTAGTTCCAGGACACAGGCTCCAAAGCCACAGAGAAACCCTGTCTCGAAAAACAAACAAAAAACAACAACAACAACAAAAAAAACCAAAATAAAATATTGATATGAAATATGCCAAATATTAATTAAATATCAGTAGTGGAATCCTAAAATGTATATCCTGGTCTTTAAAAAGAAACTGATAGATAGTAGCTCAGCTAGGACCTATAGTTCCTTACATGCTCTGATCCCTAACTAATATGTCCATATCTTGGATTCTCCCACTGGGCTCTCAGCTATAGGCACATTTAGCTTCTTGAACACATTACGCTTGTGTCTCTGTCTTGGGGCCATTTTCTTGCTGTTTTCTATTCATGTGCTGCTATTTTCCAACAGATCCTTGAGGTTAGGCCTTTATTTTCTTCAGGTTTCTAATCTGCTGTCACTTTATCAGATTATTGCATCAAAAATATCACTATTACTCTCTGATCCATTGCGTTTTTCATCATAACACAGTGTCTCAGTATACTTGTTTATTTCCCCAACACAATAAGCGTATTGAAATATGTGTCCTTGTCCTTTGGTCCATCTCTGGAGTCTAGAAAAGTGTTTAGCACAGAGTATATACTTAATAAATGTTTGTGGACTAATTTTACCAAACCAAATGAAGTCCTGACATAAAAATACAACCTGCAAATCTATTCTTAACCTTATATTTGAATTTGAGAATTTAATATGAAATATGTAGATGACAGTGCTTTTAAATGTATGTTTTTAAACTTAGCTTTTACGATTTGTATTTTGGCTTAGAATGCCTTAACAATATATGGAGTTCTTATTCTATTACAGGCTCTTAGTTTTGACAAAATTAAATAAGGTGAATAAGTATATAGCATCTATTTGAATGCCTATCATATCATGTTTTTCCATAAAATCCTTAATTACTCTGCCACAAATAAAGGAGCCAAGACCAAAGAGGCTGAACTAATCACCTTGTGTTAAGAAGATAAGTCATGGAGTTTATATTGAAATGTACATATCTTCAAACTCTAGGTCTCCACTTTCCTTCTGTCCTGATTCATTAATTTAAAAAAAAAAGGTGGTGGGGAGAATAACATGAAAGATGGTCACAGGAGTAGATATGAATAAAGTACATTATATGTTTGTATGTACTAATGAAACCCCTTTGTAAAATTAATATATATTAATAAGAAAACAAAAAAGTATTGGGCTTTCTGAGCTAGGTTCTGTTTTGTGCCCCAAGGAGAGAACAATGAACAACAGAGAAAATAGGAAGTTCTCATGCCTTGTTATAGTTTACTGGTAAGTGGTGGGAGGGGAGGCAGAAAGATAATAAACTAACAAGTAGGAAATGTAGCATTAGATGATGATTAGTGCTGTGAAGATGAAGCAAAGAAAAGGTGAGTGTTATGGAAAGGGAATTGGTGCTATAAGTGCTAATGTTTTAAATAAGATAGATAAGGTTGATGTCACTGGGGAAACGGTGTGCTGAGTTAATCTCAGGGATACAGCTCCTTAGCAAAGGGCACAGCCTGGGCAGTGGCTCTGGGGCTACTGGATGTTCGATAGATCTGAGGACATGAGGAAGCCACTATTTGAGAAAGGGAACCTTCAAGGTGGAGAGTGTCAGGGACCAATATCAGAAAGGAACTGGATTTGGGGGAGGTTATATGTACTTTAGCTCCTCTACGAATGAAATGTGGAATCCTGGGCAGGCTTGAACAGAGGCGTGAGGTGATTTACGTTTTTAAAAGGAGTAGTGTGATTTATGTTTACTGGACAGGACTGGCTTCGAATGCCAAAAGTTTGGTTTTATCCATCTTAGTTTGAGATGTCTGACATCTCAAGTAGAAATATCAAGCAGGCAATTACATAGAGCCTGGAATCCAACAGAGAGGTCTAGGCTGGGCATATAAATTTGGAAATTGTCAGCACATGGATAGTATTTAAAGTAATAAATTTAGATGAAGTCACCAAGGGAGGGAAGAGGTCCAAAGAACTGAAAGCTGGGAATTCAACTTTAAGAGGAACCAACAGAGGATACTGAGAAGGGTCATCCAGAGAGGTGGGAAAACAACCAGGAGAAAGAGTTTCCCAGAAGCCAAGAGAAACAAGCCTTGAAAGGAGAAGGGAATAGCCAGCGTGCAACACAGCACAGAGCTTGCATGCATGGAGGGGAGAGGAGAGAGACTATTTGGGAAAATATTTCCTTCTTTTAACTAAGAAACTTGCCTTTCTTCCCCAGACTTCCATGTAGTGGTATAAGGTGTCAGGCTGGGTTGGGCGCTATGTTTGATTTGCTTTTGTTATATGTAATCCCTCTGTCCTTACTCTACCCTGATTACTGAAAATCCTGGCCAGGAACATATCATATCTGTGGGGGATGTGCATTTGCTATGTCTGGCTGGTAGACAAATGAATACGAATGCTGCTTCATCAGTTTGCAATACAGTCACTCTGTGGCCTAAAGCAGAGTTGGAAGTCTGCCTCGCAGTCTTCAGAATGAAGCCCAAACTCCCTAGTATGCCTTATTGACTTCAGAAGATACTTGGTTTCTCACTGTCCTGTCGTTTTCAGTAAGTATACCAACGTGGGGGCTCCACGGTAGGAGTTCATATGGGCCACATCACTTTCATGGTCAAAAAAAAAAAAAAACCCACCAGCAAGGGTATGGCAAGCGTAATGAAGAGCATGTGGAGAGAGCAAAGACATAGATGAGCACAATGTGCCTGGAAGAACAGCAAGCTGTCCCCTGCGGATAGAGTGTCAGGTGTGTGTGTGCGTGCAGGAGGGGCAAGGAAAGGAGGGACACACACAATGCAGTGACAGCCCATGTATCAAGAGCACTGTGCTAGCGGGTGTGTTAAGAACACCGTGACAGCGGGTGTGTGTCAAGAACACTGTGACAGTGGGTGTGTCAAGAGCACCTTGACAGCGGGTGTGTGTCAAGTGCACTGTAGGGCAGGCCCAGTGCTCAGGGACAGTTGACAGATACAAAAATTAATCTATGTTTTTGTGTGCTTTTTAAAAAATAGTGTGTTCTGCTTGCTTGTTTGTTTTTGTCTTTTTGAGAGAGTAAAAGCATGAAATTTGGTAGTTAGGGAGGTGGGGAGATCTAGGAGAAGTTGGGGGGAGGGGAAATAATACAGTCAACTTTATTGTATGGAAAAATTAAAGACCAATAAAACAAACAAACAAAACCAAGTAAACCCTGGTGTTAGGTATGGGACACTTTCCTACAAGTTGTTGGTCAGGACATCCCCAGAGGTCTCTAGAACAATAAAGTTTATTAGTATTGGTTTTGGTTTTCCATCAAAACTGTATGGTGAGAAACTATTGTTGAAGACGCCACACATTTTGGTCATAGGACATGGATAAATGAAGCTGAAACTGAAATGGCAGCTTCCTCCCTGATGGTTAACTTTCACAGTGCCAGAAGATGCTGTGCATGCTGTGGGGGAGGGGAGGTCATAAACAGTCGCAAGCCTTTTGAGCTGCAGCGGTCACTGGCATGGAAACACATACTCCTTGATGCAATGCTTTGGGGGTAACCATCCTCGTTCTGATTGGATTGAGACCCACAGGTTAGAAGGCATTCCTGGTACTGTAATCTTGGTCAAGAGCTAGCATCTAGGGAAATCACAGGCTTTAGAGGAGAACCCGCTATCATCGTTTTGATAAATGAATATTTAGTTAAACTGCCTTTTAAAGACTTGTGTGTGCTAGTGCTTCCTCAGCCTTTGTCAAAGAGGCTTCTTTTTTTCTTTTTGGTTTATCAAGACAGGGTTTCTTTATGTAACTGCTATGGCTGTCCTAGAACTTGCTTTGTAGACCAGGCTGGCCTCGGACTCACTGAGATCCACCTGCCTCTGCCTCCTGAGTGTTGGGATTAAAGGCTTTTACCACCACCGCTGGGCATCAAAGAGGCTTCTTATTATAGCAGCAGGTGACAGTTAATACTGGGATTCATAACTGGTCAAAGCTCAAAGAGAAAATAGGGGATTGTAGAGTATTTGGTTCTGAATGAGTAATCTCTGTTACCCCCATCCAGTGCTCAGAAACAAATGTAAAAAGAAAGGAGAAAGAATGCAAGATACCCAGGATGGGGAGGAGTGTTGCAAAAAAAAAAAAACAAATTGGCTTCTAGACATGCTATGACCAACATACTCACAAACTCACCATGGCTTTGGCCACCAGCAACAAGATCTACCTGCACAAAATTGAGCTTATCAAAATTTCATCATGGAAAGGAGAAGAGCCCATGAGGTCCCACTCCTTGCTGAGAGAGTGTTGACAGTTAACAGTGGCTGGGGAAGAGCTGTTCCTTTCCTTAGTGGCATAGACACCGGTAAGTTGTATATGCTTCAGTAAATAGCCTCTCAGCCCTACTCAAGCAAGCAGCATGGGTCACACATAAGAAAAAGGCATGAAAGTAAATGGAAGGACTTGAAAGTAGAGGAAGAGGAAAGGTTTCAGAGGAAAGAAGGATGAGGAATGGTAACTGGAGTGAGAATTAATAAAACTGTACGTGCATGTATGAATATGTCAAAGAATAAGAAAAATTAAACTATTTAGCTTGGATTTTAGCACTAATTAAATGCATAGTAGTGATGGTTATTATTTAAAATGATTTTTTTAAAAAAATCTTTGCAGAATGTAAAGCATTTTGCAGGACAAAGACTTACTCTTAATATAACTCTGCCTATTATTAAAATACTATCTTTCATCTTGTCATTAAATACAGCTTCAAAACATAGGGCTGAGGCCTAGAAAAAATGCTTTCATGGTGTTGGCGATTCCCTGTTAGTCTCCCATTATGGAGCACTAAAGAAAGACGTAGCAGAAGAAGAGCATAGACTGGACTCCTGTCTGCTCCTACTGGAGTCTGGTCTGCTTCCCGTTGCTGCCTCTAGTATATTCTTCCATCCCAGCAATGACAGTGCTTTCTGAAATAGACAATAAATTCAGCTGGAGGTGAATCTGACACTTTCCAAAACTGTTCTCCACACTGGGACACTAGTACCAGACCACTCTGATGGGGTCTCCCTTCTGCTTTTCCTCCAGCAGCATTTGAGCACTAAGTTTTATTTCTGTGAGGTCACCCCACCAACATGGTGATAATAACTTCTAGTCTCTTACTTTTGTTCCTGAATGCTTGGCCTGTTGGCTACTTGAAATTTTCATGAGTATTTCTAGTAGTGATTAGAGTGGTTATTGGTAGCTGAAAGTAGCCATGGGGGAGTCATGGAATAATACTGAATAACTCTGGAAATAGGCAATTGCTTTTGGTCCATTTTCTCCAACATGAAAGAAACATTTAGCAATGCACCCACTACTGCTTTGGGTTTTCTTATGACTACTTTATTACCTAGTTAACAACTTCATAAAGTATGTAGTATTAGTTTCTTTTTGTACACATAACTTGTCTGGTTTCTGTATTCTGCATAATTTTTTGGGGGGTCAGGGTCTTGATGGAGGAAGGTCATTGGTTAAATTAAAAGAAACTGCTTGGCTTTCATTGGTTAGAAGATAGGTGGGAGGAGTAAACAGAACAAAATGCTGGGAGGAAGAGGAAGTGAGGGCAGACTCCGCAGCTCTCCTCTCCGGAGCAGACGCTTCAGAGAGATGCCATGCCCCAGCTCCGACCCAGGATGGACTTAGGCTAGAATCTTTCCGGTAAGACCGGTGCTCACAGATTATTAGAGATGGGTTGATTGGGATATCAGAATTAGCCAGTAAGGGCTAGAGCTAAGAGCCAAGCAGTGTTTAAATGAATACAGTGTCCGTGTAATTATTTCGGGGCATAAGCTAGCCGAAGCCGGCGGCTGGGGTGTTGGGGACGCAGCCCCGCTGCTCATATTACTACAAGGGTCTCATTTAGCACCAACTGGTCTTGAATTTGATATACAGCTCAAGATTGTCTTGCTTTTTCCTTCCAAATGTTGGGTTTGCAGGTATGACCCACCTCACCAGGTTGGTATTCTAGATAAACCTTGAACTGTACAACAACCTTTTAGCTTTGTTTTGTGTTAGTCTATGCTTTATGCCAGGAAGACCAGTATGTGTGTATATGAAGTTTTGATAAATTCATTTTGACTGTTTGTCAACATAGTTAATTTGAGTAGATGCTGGTTGGGTCTCCAGTAGATAGGTAGAATGTTGTTTTGCCTGCTTGCAATGTGGCTTCTAACTCTGTCTCCCATATAGAAAGGGATCATATGTAGCTACTTAGCCATAGTTCTTTGCTGAGCACTAGATGTTCTTTGAAAAAAAAAGTCAGTTCCTGCTTTAAACATGATACGGTACTTTATATCATAATGCATGTCTCTTTTTTTGTAAAACAAGCAATTCCTTGTTTTAGCACTGATGTAGATTTGGTTTCACGTGTCAGGTTTCTAAAGGCATGGTATACTTCATGTCTCTGTTTCCTTGAAATACATAGTCTGGCACAGTAGCTATATGCTTTCTATTAAGGCTTTGATCTCCATCTTAACTGCATAGTTTTGCTTACTAGACTTGGAGACCCCTTTCATTGGCTCTGCAAAGCTTTGATCTTTCCCAGCATGCCTATGTGAGGCCCCACAAAGCTATAGTCTGAAAAGAGATGCCAACATTCTACTATAATCATCAAAATAACTTGCAAGAAAAAGCAAACTTTTCACACAAATCCTATATTTAAAGATGTCTTCCTTCCA
This sequence comes from Microtus pennsylvanicus, assembly GCF_037038515.1. Lineage (NCBI taxonomy): Eukaryota > Metazoa > Chordata > Mammalia > Rodentia > Cricetidae > Microtus > Microtus pennsylvanicus. Next base: position 52,076,446 of record NC_134590.1, on the reverse strand, counting down.
ATAACATTCATTAAGCGACCATCTGTTTGCTTTTGATTATCATCTGGGCCACTAATAAGCGAGTTTAATCTGAGCAATGTTATTCGCACGCTATGTCTAAATTTAGTATGTTTCAAAGAAGTCAGTAAGGCTGGCCTCCAGGAAATATTGACTTTGATGTAACATCTGGTATTCAGGGGTTTTCTTTGTAGTTCCTATCTGGGGGGGAAAGGGGTGGACCAAAGGGCAAAGTGAAATCAAATGACTTGGGCAGAGTCATGTAATTACTTGATGACTTAATCTGAATTACTTGCTGTTTCTATCTTTGGTTGAAAGTTCTAGTCTTGTATTTTTATTGTACACATGGTATATGTGATGTGTTCGTGGCATTGTTCTGCTATGCATGCCCAACTATTCACAAATTGATAAACAAGTGTATGTGGATTTGTAAGACTAGTTGTAGACTTATTTATTATGCCATTCTTTTCAGTATGGCTCCCTATATTTTTTGAAGAAAATAACTTTCCCTGTATTGCCTTCCCCTTTATTAAAACAGTCATTTGAAGTCAAAGGAAACAGCTATTCTTAGCAAAGCCTCTCTGATCTTTCTGTTCTCATCGAAGATGAAGGGTGAAGAAGCCTGGACAGCTGACTTGATTTGGGGAAACTAGAAAACACCATTGGCATGCAACCTTTTTATCTTCTCAAATGCCCCTCCTCTCTTCCCTGTCTGGGCTGGAGATCAGAGAGATATCAACACCCTAGTTGTGTACTTGGAGTTCAAGGTTATGATGCTTTGTTATAAAGGAGAGTCTTGACATTTTACTCAGTCAATGTGTTTTTATAATCAATGTGTGATTTTAATATCCTTGTACCAATTATAGCCTAATGTATTCCATCTGATTAGTGCTTTTAACTTTTAAGATTTTTTCACATTTATGATTTAATTTAATCTTCAAAGGTTTCTATTATAAAATAATTTGCATGTTATGTATATTACATATGCTTAGAATTGTTTTCATAGCACCAGAAGAACTGCTCCAGATTTGATACAATTCAACCATATTTTAATATTTTATACATTAAAAATTATACATTAAAATCATAATCTGACAAATTACATTTAAGCCTTAAGATTACTGGATTTGCCTTGGGCAAATCACTAGACTTTTCCAACCACCCCCCATGTTCTCAGATATGGACTATGTCAAAGCCTTGACAAAATAAAATGAGATTATATGTAAAGTTTTTAGCATATGCTATAGATCGCTTCTCTTCCAGCCCAATAGCCATCATCTTTATCAGAACAGGAGTAAACATTTTCAAGTGACCTCAGAAAATGGGCTTCTTAACTATTGACCTTCAGTCAAAAGAAGTGGCTCAGTGAGGCTACTGAGCCCTCACTCGAGATTTCTGTTGCTTGGCCTTCTACTTCCCAGCCCGTTTATATATAATTCTGTCCTAATTGTGTGTGGCCTTGTAGTCTTAGGAGGTGCTGACAAGTATACACTGTAGAGGGGTAAGTGGACAGGCAACTCTTATCTGTCTAGCCATGGGCAAGTCATCATCCACGCTGGGGCGATTGTCTCTGGTGGATGGTTGCCTTGGTGTTACTCGCACTTTTGTGGGCAATCCTTCACCCATGCCCTGTATGTAAGTCCAATAAACTCATTCATTCCCCAAGATGAACTTTGGTTGGAATATTATCAGTGTTACCCTACAAAGAGGAAGTGGATTTTATTTTTTTGTTTTGTGTGTTTTTAATGTTTCTCCAGGGAAAGAGCTCCCACAGCAGTAAAGTGCACTGATACACATTAAAAGGCCAGGGAATAGTCTTCAGTTCTCTCTCTCTCCCTCCCACACCCCCCTCATGTGTGTGTGTGTGTATTTGTGTGTATGTGTTTTTTTTTTTTTTTTTTTGTAAAATACACCAGTGTCTTGCTCTGGCTCTTGTCTGACTGTTGGAGAGTTTATAGCAATTAAACATGTATGGAATGAAAATTATCTTGAAAATCTTAGAAAACCGGCGTAGATGGTATGGTAGAGATTTTTGGTATTTTGATGCTTTAGGTGATACATGGGTTACATTGTATTTTCTTTGTTTGGTCTTAAGAGCACTGTTAGAAATGTGGCATGCTTCTTTCCCTGGGCCAGGTGTAGACATGAGGACCAAACTATCCGGATGTGGACTGCTCCTGGAACTTGAATCCTGGTGAATTACACAAAATTAGAAAAGTAAATGAAATCAACTGTGACCCAAAAGTGACCATCAAAGAAGCTGGAATTCTTTGGAATTAGATTTCCAGTGACTATAGTTGTTGTAATTTAAAAAAAACAACAACAATAAAGCAGTGCATGAGAGAAAGACACCATGCAACAGAGATCCAGTGGAGAGAGTTTTTTTTTCTTAGTTGGGGAGAAAGTGAATGGGAAAAGGGAGTAGAGGAGAGGAGAGACCGGTCTCTGGGGACAGGAGTAATAGAAGAGAAGAGAGGGGCAGAGAGAGGGGGGGGGAGGGAGGGAGGGAGGGAGGGAGAGAAAGAGAGAAAGAGAGAGAGAGAAGCAGAGAGACAGAAAGGGAGACTGGAGGTGGGCAAGGTCTACCTTTTAAAAGGAAATAGAGCGGCCATGCACTGAAGGTGCTCTCAGGGCCTGCAGCTGAGGATGTATCCTATCAAGACCCCAAGGACCCCAGTACAGATGCCTGACCACTAACAATATTCAGGAAGATTTAACTTTATGCCTCAGTTTCCTTATCTCTGAAGTGGGATAATTAATAGTACTTCGTTCCTAAGGCGGTTTGGAGAACTAAATAAATTACAATATCTAAAGGACTTAAAATATTATTTCATATATATATATATATATATCAAACAATATATATACCATATGTGTGTGTGTATATATATATATATATATATATATATATATATATATATATATATATGGTATTTGTCTTAGTTAACTTTTTATTTCTGTGATAAAACACCACGAATAAGGGACCTTATAAAAGAAAACATTTAATTGGGCTTATGGTTTCAGAGGACTAGAATCCATGATGGTGGAGAGAGGGTGTGGAGGTAGGATCAGTAGAGAGCTCACATCTCTCAGCAACAAAGAGGGGGTGGAGAGGACAGTTTTCCCCAACACACACCTCCTCCAACAAGCCCACACCTCCTTATCTTTCCAAACAGTTCCACTAATTGAGGAAAAAGTATTCTCACTCAAATCAGCACAGTATACACAATAATGGCGATTGTAAATACTGGTATTATAATTAGTCTGGGCCTTGAGATACCCAGACCTACCTACTACTTGTTGCCTGTGGTTTTGATTTTCTAATCTTCCCTTTAATTCATGGTTGGAGGGTAGTGAACTAGAAGAATTGTGAGGTCAGATGAGTAAAGGGAAAATCAAATAAGGCATTGAATCTGCCTATGGAGTAAGGACTCTGCATTTTCTAAGTGCATTGGGAACAGTGATGTCCTAGAGCAGTGGTTCTCAGCCTTCCTAATACTGCGACCCTTTAGACCTTTTAAATACAGTTCCTCAGGTTGTGGTGACCCACAATCATGAAGTTATTTTTGTTGCTACTTCACAACTGTAGTTTTGCTACTGTTATGAATCATAATGTAAACATGTGATATCCAGGATATCTGACATGCAACCCCAAATGGGTCGGTGGCCCACAGGTTGAGAAACACAGTCCTAGAGACTAGGTGTGCAATGTAAGAGATCAGTAGCATTACACCTCATCCCAAACCTGTGTTCAGTGTCTTCCTGCTGGCCGCTCAATACTGACCTGGATGAGAATAATGGAAGCAGAAGAAGAGGGTGCATAGTCTCATTTATCTCTGATAAGGACCCTGGCAGCTCTGTGGAGAACAGTCTGTAGGAGGCTCCAGATGGAAGCAGGTTAGGGATGTAACGTGGTGATCTTAAGTGGTGAGGCAGGCCTAAAATTTGTGAAGAGTGGCAAAACAATTAAGAAACAGAATACTGAAGGGTGGTGCAGTTTGGAGACAGAGTGGAAGTGTATGAATCCAGTGAAGGGAACGAGCGAACGAGAGGAGTCGAGCATGAGTGGTTGAACTGTGTTAGTAGAGCTCATTACTGTCGAGATGGGGCAGACAAGGGAAGTGGAGCAGAAGCTTGTATTCAAAAGGCATAGTTTGCATCTGTTTCCAGACCTGAAAAGAATGGTGGTCAAGAAAATGAGGACTACTGAGAACTCAAGAACAATGGCAATGGGTTTCTGATCCTACTGCACGTACTGGCTTTGGGGGAGCCTAGGCAGTTTGGATGCTCACCTTACTAAACCTGGATGGAGGTGGGCGGTCCTTGGACTTCCCACAGGTCAGGGAACCCTGATTGCTCTTCGAGCTGATGAGGGAGAGGGACTTGATCGGGGGTGGGGGAGGGAAATGGGAGGTGGTGGCGGGGAGGAGGCAGAAATCCTTAATAAATAAATAAATTAAAAAAAAAAGAAATCACTGGGAAGGAAGACATAATTTAAAAGCATGCCTTAGACTGGCTGACTTATGGTACTTATTTCCCTTCATTTTTATGGCGGAGACACCCAAGAATAAGCTGCCAGCAGGATGGTTCACTCTTGGCTTCATGCGGTTGCCTTCTTCATTACTCCTCAAATGGGGGAGAGAGCAAGCTTTGTTTCTTCTTATATGGATTTAATACCTTCATAGAGCATGCCCTTGTAATGTTGTTTAGACCTAGTTACCAAAGGGCTCATCTCCAAATACCATCACACTGGGAGTTAGGGGTTCAGTTTTTGAATGGGGAGGCATAAACTTTAAACTGTTGATATAAAATGTAAATTTCATTGCAAAAGGACTATGAAAGTTTATTCTGAGCAAAAGATGAATTGCTGTGGCCCAAGAACAAAAATTTAGAGTTTCCTAACTAATATGTTTCACCATGAAAATGGTGACATTGGCTTTTATAATCATAGAATAAGGGGCAGCCATAAATCAATTTATTGCTAAACACAGAGTTGGATTGCAGTAAAGTAAAGAAAACTGTTGTAGGCTTCCCATGTTATGTGATGACATTCCTAGCTTTTGGATTGGTGGAAACCAGCAGTTTGTTAAGAATACATTCCTAAGATTTTTGCTTAATATCTACATGGATATAGGCCAGACACACAGAAGGGTGGGAAGTGACCATGAAAGAGATTAAAGATAGTTGGAGGTAATTTTGACTTTCTAGTCACAATACTCCAGTTTTCTCTAGTCACAAATTTTAAAGCCGTCAATAAGTCTGCTGATTCTCTAACGTGGGCATGACGGGGAAGAGTAACTTTTCGGTGACATGCAAAATGGAGGGAAGAATTAGGGAGCTAACACTTTAGTTCCAAAGCACTGTTCACAGTGGGGTTACTGTTAAGAGTGAAGAACTAGAATTGAAAGAGGTAGGTATCACATAGAAGGTGCTCTTCCCTAAAAATAAACATAACTTTCTATCTAATATAAAAATGAACTCATTTCATAAAGAATTGAACAAACATAGAGAATAGTAAAATTATTTAATTAACTTTTGTCCTTCTAGGCCCCTGCCAGATTTTCTCCAAGGCCTAAGAGAGTTGCTGACAAACTTTTGACTTAAAAGTTCTTCCTGTCTCTTTGAAGCCATACTCAAATACTGGTAAACATACGGAATGATGCTTATGAGAATAGGTGCTGTGTTCAAATCTCATCTCTTTCCAGCAGCATGGCCCTAAACAACTTTCTGGAGCAGCTCCAACTAACAGTTTCTGTGTCACAGGGACAACGCATGTGGTTAACTGTGGTTCAGCCATTAAGTCTCATTCACAATGTGACAAGAGTGACTTTTTTTCCTTACATTTCATTGGCTAAGGTGATTAGAGGGTGGGTCCTGACACTAGCAGAGTAGGGCTGCTTAATCATTTTGCGGGGTGGGGGGCAGCACAAGACATAAGACCATGCCCGATTCTGCTCTCTTTCACGGAATGATAGCAAATGGATAACTCTCTCATTAGTACCCAGAAAGAACAGACCTGAGAGTCATAGTCCCAGAAGCTCATTAGAAGAAAATAGCTTTTAGATCTTAGACTTTTAAGTTGGGTTATAGTGGTACATTTCTTTGTGGGTCTTAGTTTCTGTGAGTTTAATGCCTGCATTTTCTAATTGCTAGCTACTGCTTAGAATCCTTTCTGGCTACTTCACAGGCATAGTGTGACATCTCTGCCACTTATTCTGCCCCCTGGGTCTCATCAGTTTTCTCTGAAACAACAAAGACCAGTTGTCATCCACTTGACTCATAATCACTTTGTGAGGATTTATGAGTTAAAGTTTGTAAAATATCTCCAGCTCCTGAAAGTGATAAATAGAAGCACAATTATTGATATTTTCCTACCTTTATTTAGACTTCAAAGGCCTTTCTCATCACCTTTGAGATTTTGACATAAGCTGTCTACAGTGGAGAATTTAATTTGTTTTACCTCCGTTCTGTCTGACATTTCTCTACCCTCACCCCATTGCTGGTGACTTTAAAGAAGAAATCTCAACCTTAACCTTTCATGTCTCCATCTGTTGAGATTTGTGTCTTTTCCTATTATTTTGTATATTTTATTCTACCATTTATAAGAATGCACTCTTAGACCTTTGCTATTAGCTAAATAACACAGAGACATAAAGGGCAGTCTACAGTAGCATGCCTATTCTGTATGGTGCCTGGTGAATGTATAGTGTGGGCCAATGATTAATCAACATTATTCACAAACTGCCTACCCATGAGCTCTCATTCTAAAAGACTCACAATTAATTTAAATAGAGTTCAAAACAAATGTTGATTAATATATTCTGGCATTAGCATATAGTGACTTCCCATCTTCATCCATCCCTAGGTTTGTCCAGATAGCAGAAAGAGGGGAGGGAAGCAGGGAGGGAGGGAGAGAGGGAGAAGAGAGAGAGAGAGAGAGAGAGAGAGAGAGAGAGAGAGAGAGAGAGAAGAGGAGAGGAGAGGAGAGGAGAGGAGAGGAGAGGAGAGGAGAGGGGAGGAGAGGAGAGGAGAGGAGGGGAGGAGAGGAGAAGAGAATAGGAATAGGGCTGGGAAAGGAATAGTCTGTGTAGAAACTGTCACTTCAGGGATGTCAATTACTATACTTATGTCCACTGTGAGCTTGCTTTAGGAGTACAATAATAAAATTATAAAATTTTAACATTTATTCAGCTAGGCAGTGTGGTTCTTTCAAAGAGCAGGATGATTTTTGCTTTGTTATTCACTGTTGCTGTAAGAGCAGCTCCATCTGTACACCCATGTTTGCTTCTCTTTTAAATCTTGCTGCTGCAAAGAAAACTCTTTAAATCCACCTGACTCCAATGATGGACTGTTTTGCTTTCATTTTTGCACTAGTGAAGACAGATTTACTGGGCAGATAGTATTATTCATTAAAGAGCTAGCTCATACAAAGTTTATAGACAGAGAAGCTAAAACAGTTATATGTAAAATATGAGTTTGAAAGGTAGTTCCAGTTTAAGCTCACTTCTCTATCAATCACCACACATGTATAACAAGTGTATTAGCATTGTCGTTGCCATTCTGCCTCATACTACTGAGCATTTAGTGAGTCCTTGATTCACTGCAGCCTTTGTCAGTATCTAGCTATTGAATGAGAAGTGGGAAAATCTTGGATTCTTTCCATCAGTCATCTTTGTATGGTGTGTGCCAATAATAGGCTGGCCATCAGGTAGGCCTTTCTTGATGAAGTAACTAAATATATTTTAATTTCTACCTTGCAAGCACTTTTTCAAGAGTTAAAAATTGGATGCACAGTTGGAACTCTGCTTCGTTAAGCTGTTGAACTTCTTTTGTTGCTTTGCTGGGAGACTTCTTTAAAAGCTCAACAAAATTAATGGCAACGAGTGTCATTATTCATTACTCAGCTTTGATTAAAGAGGCATTCTAAATTGCTCAATGCATCATTCTATTTATCCTTCAAAATCCTGTGATTGATCATGGGCAAGTTATCCATTTCTTGGAATCCTAGTTTCTTTGCCTATACAGTGCATAAAATTTTGGTTTGATCTTGGTTACCACTCAGGATTTCTGTCAATACTACATGAAACCCTGGAGCCTCTGGAAATTTGAGAGCTTGCTTGGGTCAGGCACTGAGCCAGGACCTAAGGTTACAGAAACAAATCTGGTATTGCCTTGGTTGTCTTGGAGATTACAGTCTACAGAGGTAAGTAGACATTAAAAATACAGATTACTATTTTATCACAGTTGTAATCAGTAGTACAAAGTAAAAAATAGGAAAATATTGACAAAACCTTTTTGTTCCATCAAAATTTCTTATTCTTCTAGGTCCTTCCATGGACATTTGTTTAAAACCAAGTTTCCGAAAAAATTCTGACAAGTCAATTTTTTTTTTTTTTTGATGTTCAAGACAGGGTTTCTCTGTAGCTTTTGGCGCCCGTCCTGGGGAACTAGCTCTTGTAGACCAGACTGGCCTTGAACTCACAGAGATCCATCTGCCTCTGCCTCCTGAGTGCTGGGATTAAAGGCGTGCACCACCACCACCTGGCCTGACAAGTCAATTAAATGATTACTAGATCCAAATGGTCTGATGTCCTTTAAGCCCTCATCTCCAGTGATGTCTGATTACGCTGGCCTTTTGTCAGCAAGAATTCTCCTAGCTACCGATGTACTTCCTTTTAGTAATTTCCCATTCATTCATTCATTTCCATTTGCTCTGTTCTTTTCTGTTGTTGTGACAAAATGCCATAACCCAGGGAACTTAGAGAAGAGTTCATTTGGACTTAGACTTGCAGAGGGAGAAGACTGCATGACAGCAGAAAGGAGGTAGCAGGTAGAAATGATGGCTGCAGCGGGGTGCTAGGAGCTCACAACTTGCAGTACAGCATGAAGCAGAGACAGAACACAGGCAATGGCACAAGGTTCTGAAACTTTAAAACTCGCACTCACTCAAGGCCTTCCTCCACCAAAGCTGTAGCTTCTAGGTCTTCTTCAACAGTGTCACCGACTGGGGACCGAGTGTTCAAGTACATAGGTCTGTGCAGGACACTTTTATTCCAGCCACCACACTGTATTTGGCATTGAGTTGAAGTTCACAGAGGCCTCTTTGAAATAGTACTGAATCAAATCCCCCCTCCCAGTCTCTTTAACGCCTCTTTGGCTCTGGTTTCTTATGTGTCTGTGAGGGGGTATTGCAGAAAAACAGACCAGTAATGGGGGACCAGGGGGAAAAGGCTTCCTTGCAGGGAGTAATAGTAAATAAGATCTGAAGTAAAAGGGGGAGAGATTCAGAAGGAAGCTTAGGAACAGCACACTACTGGATCTCTATTGCGGTGGTGGGCTCTGTGAGCAAGGATGAATGGGAGGGTCAACAGGAATTGGTTTGTGGGCATTCAGAGGCTGTTGTGAAAAATTTGCAGTCTGCTTTATAGATTATAGACAAGATGGACAAGGGAGGGGCTGGAGAGAGGAAAGGGATGGGGAAAGTGTGTACTTCTATTCCAATTAATAACATATACTTTTAAAGAAGACAGGATGGAAATTGAATGTGTTGTCATGAGACCAAAAAGTAGTTTTTAAGAAAACAGGCATGATATTTAAAATGGATATTTTTAAATGGGTAAAGTAGCTAAAAGGATGTTTTTTTAAGATAGTGGAAATATTTCATAATTGGATTGTGGTGATGATTGAATAATTATAATTTTATTTTAAAAGAACTAAATTTCACACTTAAAAGTGATTTTTTTTGGTAAGAAGATTATTCTTCAATAAGCTTCAAAAAAGGGAGAACATCATCATTCAAAAGAGGTTTAGCAATTTAACTACAAAGAACAAGGAAAGACCTTTTTTTTTTCAGTACATGGAGGTCTCTTCCAAGGTTCCAGCAGGATTAGGATTCTCTGTGAGGTGGTACCAAGTGGACATTGTGTGAAGCTGGGAAGGTGAGGTCGAAGTTACAGTAAAAATCCACGGATGCTGGAGATGCCTGAACCTTATGACATCTGCTGAGAAATGCTGCACTCTGAGACTCAGTGTAGAGCCTTTCCAAGACAGCTTTTGTGGGCTGTAGGTAGCAGAGCTAGAGGGATGGGGCTCCCCAACTCTTTTGTTGCCTTGTTGATTTCATCACCAGCTCCAGATGCACAGCAGGGAGCTGCAGGATGTGGTTTTGAAAAATCTTAATTTGTTCTGATCTTTTCTTGATATGTCCCTGTTGCTCCTTTTTGGGAATGAGAATCTTTACTCTTGGCTATTGTATGTTCGTAGTATTTTATTTTTAACTATATGGGGAACTCACCTTTATGAGATTGCTGGAGTCTCAGAAGAGATTTTGCACTTACACTTTTGAGAGAGTGTTGGAATTGTAAAGGACTATGAGGATTTTTAAAATCAAATGCATTTTTTTACATGCACATATGAAGATGAAGGGTGTTCAGTTATTGCTTGACCATGCTATGTTTGGATGTCAGATTGACAAGGGTAGAGCCCTGATGGTTAATCTTGACAGTTATCTTGATTGGATTTAAAGTAGTTGCAGAAATAATCCCCAGGTCGGGTCTATTAGGAAGTTCCTAGATTTGGATTACTTGAGGCAGGAAGAGCCAATCTGAATGTGGGTGAGACCTTTACATGGGCTGGGGTTCCAGACAGAATGAAAAGGGGGAAAGTGAGCTGAGCACCACCGTTCATCACTGAAGAGTCTGTCTTGGGAAGGAAAGAGGTCTTTCCATGTTCTTTGCAGTTAAATTGCTAAACTTCTTCCCACTGTTGCAGTTTATGCAAACGTACCTCTGCCTACTGAATGCGGACACAGGGTGAGCAATCACCTCACACTCTTGCCACCGTGTCTCCTCTGTCATGATGGACTGGAGCCTCTTAGTCCATAATCAAAATTAAAGAAAAGGGAAAGAGAAAGAGAACAACAAATAGGGAAATTCTATAGGTTACATTACTGTGATCGAATTAAATTAACATTCAAAAGTGAGCAAATTTCTGGAAAGTATATTTACAAATAAACGCATCAGTAGGAAGAGGTTTAATAATTTAACTTCAGAGAAGGTGGAAGACCTCCTTCCTCTCCAGTACAGACTTTCTGTCAGCCTCAAGGAAATGTCTGACAAAGGTTTAATCTGAGGGGAATCTGGCTAAAATGCTCAAACAATTGCTGCTCTTTGAAATGTGAATTTTATCCATCCACTGTTGTTACTGGTATTATTGCCAAACTCTGTGCCATTTGTCTTCTATTATGCAATTGTATCTTTATGAACTGTATTTTCCAGTTGTAAAATGATCTATAAATCTTTTGAAGCCATGTATTGAAATAATCAGAACATAACATTGAATCTTTGAATTGCTATTTCACAAAGTGTTAACTCAAGATTCCTAGAAAAATCAAGTGTAGTCAATGCACTGTTCACATCAAAATTAATATTCATTGTGTGCTTTGAATACTTAGAATTTGTTTATGATATCCTTACCATACTGCTATTTTCCACACTGGTTAGCAGAGGCGAACACTGTGTTTAATAACACCCCTCCCCCTTCCAGGTCAAATTGGTATCTTCCCTCTGAGCTAGGATTTTTTTCTGATAGTCCTTTACATTCAGCCAATGTGGGTTTGTTCCTGTGGTGCTCATTCTACTGAATCATTGTACTAGCCATGGATGACAACGGGATCACTGAAACATGTCTCTTTTGCCCTGCTTGGAAAAGTATAAATTCATAGAACCTGGAAATAGCTTTAAAATCCTGCATAGCCGCTGATCCCCAAATTCTGCTTTTAGAAATTTAATAAAAAGACATGTTCGCTCATTGTAGAGTAAAAGATGAAACTTGATGAATGTCACCTTGCTGATAACCAAAAAGATTTTAAGCTATTTAAATATCTATTATTCAGAATTAAATTATAATATATATATATAATGAATATTATTCAGCCTTTGAACCTGGTGGTATGGAAGAGCATTGAATGGCCAGGCTTGTTTTAATATGCATAATTTTAGTGAAGAAAGACAGTATAAAAATATGTATCTGATCTTACTATTTGAAAAATGTATAGAAAAAGACTTGAAAGAGATGTAAGGGGACTTTAAGAATTATGACTTTTTGCTGATGTATTATATGTGATTTTTAATTTCTTCTTTGTGATTGTCTAATTTTTTTTTCATTTCTACAGGGAATATAATGTGTTATTTTTGTAATGAGCAAAAAAGTTACTGAAAAGAAGGAAAAAATTTTACTGCCATTTTCTTCTCCTTTTCTACAGAAAGAGTCCAGATGATTATGAATGTTAACCTTTCATTTTGATGACCGTTGGCAGCAAATGATACGGGTAGTTGATGCTTACATACCTTTCACTAGAACCTGGAACCTCCGTTGAGAGCATTGGTGGGGGGGGGGGCATTAGCAGAGAATCACCCGTAGTTACTGAGCAGCCCTCAGTGTTAATATAGCAGCCAACAGTTCTCTAGTCTTGACCTCAGGAATTCCACATATCAGCAAGCAAAGACCCTCAGTTATAGATAAACTATACAAGGAATCAGGTGTAACAAGAGCTATGAAAACTATAATAGATTAAGAGGGCAAAGAATGAGTAGTGTGGTATGTTCATACCAATGTAATTCTTAGACAGGGAGATGGAGAAGGAAACCCTGGCAAGATATTTGAGTTGACACCTAAAAGAGCTAGATTCATTAAGTCATCTGGCTATGTTAGATATCTAACTAATACAGAGGAATAAAGCCAAAACACTCTCTCTCTCTCTCTCTCTCTCTCTCTCTCTCTCTCTCTCTCTCTCTCTCTCCTCTCTCTCTCTCTCTCTCCTCTCCCTCTCCCTCTCCCTCTCCCTCTCCCTCTCCCTCTCCCTCTCCCTCTCCCTCTCTCCTCTCCTCTCCCTCTCCCTCTCCCTCTCCCTCTCCCTCTCCCTCTCTCTCTCTCCTCTCCCTCTCCCTCTCCCTCTCCCTCTCCCTCTCTCTCTCTCTCTCCCTCTCCCTCTCCCTCTCCCTCTCCCTCTCTCTCTCTCTCTCTCCTCTCCCTCTCCCTCTCCCTCTCCCTCTCTCCTCTCCCTCTCCCTCTCCCTCTCCCTCTCCCTCTCCCTCTCTCTCTCTCTCTCTCTCTCTCTCTCTCTCTCTCTCTCTCTGTGCGTGTGTCTCTCTCTCTCTCTCTCTCTCTCTCTCTCTCTCTCTCTCTCTCTCTCTCTCTCTGTGTGTGTGTGTGTGCTATAAAGGGTTGGATAGTATGGCTGCACACTAGAGACACAGCCAACCCAGTACTGCCCAGTCCACAAAGCTGAGTGCCTGACAGTCTCAATCTAGTGCTCAAGGCTGAAGCTCCTTAGAATGTTGCTGATACTGAGTCCATATTGGAGGACCGACACGCTGGGGTCTGACTTCAATGGATAATGATGGCAGCATTGATAGTAGATTGACTCCTTCAGGGAGAAGCAGAGACCTGCAAAGGCAACTACTGGAAGGTGCCTTCTACATTGAAAGTATGTGTTTATCTCTTAATCCCCTCTGGAAAAGTCCTCACAGATATAGCCAAAAGTGTACCTCTTACATGCCTCAAAATCCCATCAAGTCGGCAAGATTAATCATTCCATTGGATGTCTAGGAAGTGGGAACAGTCAGCAGGCAGGGCCCAATATACCGGACGATAGTCAGACTTAAGAAGTAGGAGAGTTGGTGGAGTCAGAGGGTGAGGAGGTGACTGTCAGGAACTAGGTCAGATATATTCAGAAGTTCCTGGAGGACAAACTATGATAGGACACAAAATCTAAAAAAACATCACCCTGATTCTTCTAGGGAGACTGGACTATGAGGCTGCAAGAGTGGTTAGAGTACTATCATAATTATTCAATCATAAGATTATCATAAGTCACCATAGGGTCTAGCAATTCCATCTAGGTAAACACTCAAATTCCAAAAATGTGACCACCAACTTTTATAGTTTACTGTCCACCGCAGTCAAAAGCTGGAGGCAATCCATATGCACACTGGCAGAGCAATGGGTAGCATCAACATGCAATAGACTACTGCTCAGTTTTAAAAGGAAAAGATGTTCTGACATACACTATGATGCCGATGAACGCTCTTGCACTATTCTAAGTGAGATAAGCCAGGTACAATAGAAACAGTCTTGTATGGTTCCATTGCTGCCTGGGAAAATCAGTTCCATGAAGACTGAAAGCAGAGAGGTTAGCAGGGGCTGAAGTGGTGATAGCGGTATGTCACTGTGAATATAGCAAACATTATGGAGTTTTATGCTTCAATGGTTAAAGTGATAAATTTTATGTTAGTGCTTATTTTACCACAATTAAAAAATATGATGCTGGCTTGAAGTAAGGAGCAAAAGTAGAAAGCTGGTGGTAAGAATTTCTGGATTTCATATATATTTTGAAGATGAGATCATGAGATTTCAATTAGCTTTCATTTCTAAGAACAATGTACAAGTCAATGATAATACCAACCTTATGGGTCTGAGGAACTGAAACCATAGAGTTGTCCTTTTCTGATATGAGAGGAATTGTGGGTGAAGAAGGTAAAGGGGCAGGGGAAGGTATGATGATTAATACTGTCATCTTGGCAGGATCTAGATTCACCTAGAAGACCTGTGTCTAGGCATTTCTATGAGGGATTATCTAGATTGCATTAACTGAGATGGGATACCTGCCTTAACTCTGGGTGACACCTTTCCATAGGCAGAGGTGCTGGATGAATAAAAGAGAAGGCCAGCTGCATGCTAACCTTGACTGCACCCTGCTTCCTGAGTAGGTTTAATGTGCTTAGCTGCCTCAAGCTCTGGCAACCATGACTCCCCCTTCCCAAGGGACCATATCCTAGAACTGTGAGCATAAAAATCTTCTTCCTTTAAGTTGCCTTTGTCAGGGTGTTTTAGCAAAGCAGCAGGAAATGCAACTGATACAAAGAGGAAGGTTTCCAGATGTGCTAAGGGTCGAGATGCTTATGAGGCTTCAGATGAAAAGGGAGAGTTGTTGCTGTACCGATCACTAGTTCCTCCAGCCAGGCTCCCTCTCAGAAATCCTTCAGCATTTTACCGCAAGAGGCTCAGGATAGGACCTACAGTTTGAAATACACCAATTAGATAATGATGTTAGATTCTTCTTCGAAGCAAACAGGGACACAAATGAGTAAGAGGATAAAATGGAGTGAGTCAGCTTTCTAGGACAATAGAGAAGGAGCTGGGGTGTTCCTGTGATGATCCTGATGCAGACTTGTGACTGTGTAATCCAGGGCTAATTGCACTTTTGAAATCAGTACATTTTGTTCATTATCTTTTTTTTTTTAATCAAGAGGTGGCCCTAATTTGCCTGCTCTTCAGATGAAGTTTAATGGAAGAATCTCAGAGTCACCCTGTCCTCTTTTACTTGACAAATTAGGGTAATATAGAATAAAATCCAACCTGAGCTCAAAGTTGTTAAATACTTTAATTTTCATCTGTGTTTTGTGTTGGAAAAGAATTTTAATATTAAAGGACAGCTGTAGACTGCTAATGACTTGAATACAGTTTGACTGTTTTCATGAAGTGCTCTGTGGGATGTCAGAATATTTAATTCAGGATGTTAAAAACATCCCAAAATGTCACAATAATTATATCACAGCAGGCAATTAAAACACTGGAAAATGCCAACTGACTAAGAGTGTTCCTTGTTATTTAGGAAACTATTAAGAACCTGACATATAAAGTTAAAAAAAAACTGGGTATAACTTTCTATGTCAACAGACAATTTTATCATCAGATAGGAAACCTGCGCTTGGTACAGTCAGGGCCATGCTTAAAACGCAGGCTCAGAACTAAGGCACCCACTTGATCTTTCACTCTAGAATATCTATATTCACACATTATAAAAAAAAAAACATTGTTTGGTTTTACATACCATACCATATGTGCTGCGATACCCTTCACACAATGGCTGTGTTAATTATATCTTATGTTGGCAGCCTTAACTGATCTGATTTTAACATCTTAAATTATGGGCAATAGAATTATTTCCTTTTTTTTTTCTTCAAGCTGTATTTTTCTAAATCCTAATGGATTAACAATGTAATGCAGAAGACCAGGGGCAGTGTTTGCATAATCCCTGAGGATTAGAGTGTCATTTTCAATAGGGATGTTAAGAACTGACTAGGATGGGCTGAAAGGGAATATATTCAAGCACAATGCATACAGAAAATCGAGTGTACACCAAGTCCCAGGTGTGGCAATTCAATCCATATATGTTTATTTTTAATATGGATGAACGATTTGCCCACATAACTGTAGCACCTGCAAGGTTGATTGATGTGGGATTTCCCTCTGTATGCTGTAATTATCATTGATAAATAAAGGAACTGCTTTGGGCCTATAGTAGAGCTATAGATGAACAGAGCTAGGTGGGGAAAACTAGATGGATGCTGGGAGAAAGGAGGCAGAGTCAGAGAGAAGCCATGTAGCCCCACTGGAACCAGATGGAACTTTAGCTGGTAAGTCACAGCCATGTGGCGATACACAGATTAATAGAAAAGGGCTAAATTAATATGTAAGAGTTTAGCCAATAAGAAGCTAGAGCTTAAGGGCCAAGCAGTAATTTAAATAATATGGTTTCTGTGTGATTATTTTGGTTCTGGGCAGTTGGGACAAGCAAGTGGACTTCTTCCAACAGTTGATAGTTGTGACAAAGAACCCAATTTTTAAAATCCATGTATGAGTTTGAAATGGGTCCTTTGAAGGGTTAAAGCTTATCTTTAACAAACATACTTAAGCAGTACTTATTATGTTATTTAATTAGTACCATAGCATTCATAGATAGCAAAAATTATGACAATTGGCATATTGGTTTTATTGGCAGGAAATAGTATGGAAAACAATTGTCTGACTTTCAAGACAAGGATGATTAAGTGAGGTTCTGTAATAGGGCACCTATCCGAGAGTAATTGCTTAAAACATTTTAGTGCCTTCTTGACTTGTGAAAACATACACCTCACCACCATAAAGAACTATGGTATAAAGATGGCATCTGAGTAGGATATAAAGGATTATAGATCAGATAGGATGGGAAGGCAATGTCTTGGGAAAATGTTCAAGCATAGGGTAGGTTTCAATCTGATCACAATTTTCAGAAATACAAAAATTTCACTACCAAATGAGAAATAAAATTGAATATTTAGCATGGGAAAACACAGCACATTTAAAATGTTATTATTGTTAGTATTACTATGTGTGTGGGGGGGTAAGTATGTGTGCTGTATGGTTGTATGTATGCAATGGCACATATTTGCAAGTTAAAGAACAACTTTTGGGGGTTTATTCTTCTACCATGTGGGTTATGGAAATTGAACTCAGGACATTGGGCTTGCCAGCAAGTGCCTTTACCTACTGAGCCCCACACAGTGAGGTAAAGGCCAGGAAATAACCATTTTAAAAATCTGAAAAATGTCACAAATATCCTCAAATGAAAAAATATTTTATTTTAAATGATGAACCATCTGCACACAGCTAGAATACCTGTGTTGTTATTCTAGTTGTATATTTTTAATTATATTTTTATATGACAATAATTTTGTGAATTTTTTTCTATAGCGCATGGGAGAAAAATTAATCAGTCTTTTCTTTGGCATGGTAGTCAAGTTTGATTTTTAAAATATGATCTTTTGAGATACCTTTCATCTTCACAGCTCATTATTTATATTCTGTGTACATATTTAATAATGCTGTCAAGTTTGGGGAAACCTCTACAGTTGCTTTCAAATACATGTTGTAAGATTCTGGGCATTTCAAGTTTCTTGTTTGGTGACATATCTTCAGTACTGGTAGAGTTAATGCAGGCAGTAAGCAATTTGCCCCTTTGCATGAGAGTGTTAGCCGTCATCTTTGTTGGTGTAAGTATTTCATGTTAAATCAGCAAGAAATTTAAGCGTGTTCCTAATATGTTCACATCATTTACTCTTCTTCATTAATTAGATTAGTGAAGTAGCCAGAAGACTGTTCGTTACTTCTATTCAAAATGTATTTCTTTCTCTTGGTCGTTTTATTTGATACGATGTGGAAGATTGTTGTTATAATTTGCTTATCAATGTCAGAACAATTCCTTTTGATTTCATTTTTTATTGCTCACTTTAACTTGAAATAGACCAACTGTTTAAAAATAATTTAAAAGTGGTACTAAGACTCTTCCTATTCATCCACCTTAGGAATCTATAGTTCTTAATTCCCATACCTGTTTTATGGAAATGATTTTCTAAATGACAATAAAAATTGTGTCTTTACATTTCATCAATCATGCCATACCCATCCAGAAGAAAGTACTGCCTACACTGAGGTGGTTTGCAATGAATTTCCCATTCTTAGACACGACTGTGACACTAGACTCAGGTTGGAGGACTAGATGATGTGACTGATATGACATTAGCCTGATATCCCCAACTTCCAAGTCAGTCCAACACCAGCTGGCATGAGAGGAACTTTGAAGTAGAGGAAGTCAGTGTGGAGTAGACAGCTGTTGTCTTTCTGTTTAAGAATTCCAAGAACATGAGCTCGTGACAACATCTTGCTAGGGTCCATACCAGGCCCTTGGAATGATTCTGAGGAAGTGGAGACCCTGAAGCTCCATCATTAATTTTGTGATGGTCCATTATAATTTATTTTTTGCCAGATGTTCCAGCATAGCATCCGATCACTTTCTTCCTTTGCTTTATCTGGGTGAGCACTATTTATTTATTTATTTTTTTACAAAGTCTTTGACTCTGACATGCTCTGTTTACCCTGGGGCATTAATCAGTGCTGTCCTCGGTTAGCCTAAATATTCATCTTTCACCTGTCATCTGAGAAGTCACTTAGTTTTCCCTGGTTACCCAAATCTGATATTAAAGTATTCCTTCACATTGTCAATATTGTTCACTAATATCTAAAATACTCTTAATAAAAACTGTGACAAGCCAGGTGGTGGTGGCGCACGCCTTTAATCCCGGCACTCGGGAGGCAGAGGCAGGCGGATCTCTGTGAGTTCGAGACCAGCCTGGTCTACAGAGCTAGTTCCAGGACAGGCTCCAAAGCCACAGAGAAACCCTGTCTCGAGAAACCAAAAAAAAAAAAAAACCAAAAAAAAAAACCCAAACAAACAAACAAACAAAAAAAACTGTGACAAATGGTATGATGTATCAAGAAGAAATCCACATCTTATCCAATGAATTTAGTATGTATGTATCATCTTGCATGTATTCACTCTTAGGGGCAAGTTTCTGAGATAAAGGACTTTGCCTTTCTTCTTTTATATGGTCCTACCTCTAGGCACAGTTCCTGGGACATCTGATAAATATTACTTGAAATGCCAAAATGGTAAAAGGGAGCACACTAGGCTGAGGGCACGATATCAACAGAGAAATCTAAAAGGGGTGAAAAATCAAACTCTAAGCTGTGGGGGTCAGAATTCAGTGTTTTAATTCCATGCTTATCAACTAGGTAAGCACTGGGAGTTGCATTGCATTCCTGTTTCTCAGTTTCTTCATCTGAAAACTGTAGGTAGCAGTCATGCCAGCACCACACGGGCCATGTAAATTTAATAAGTTAAAATATGTACTTAGAACAATGTCTGATACAAGCAGACATTGATAGAAGCAGCCAGACCATTTTCATTATAAAAATGTAGATATTATTCTATTGAAATCTTGCTAGTGTTTTAGCCTTTACATCTTTCACATCAACCTGTCATTCATAAGACACAAGGTTGAGTCTGAGTAAAAGACTTTAGAGAGCATTAATTCAAACTTTCCATTTTCCAGAGGAGGAGATTTGGAGTAGTAAACATCAATCAGGATTTCTTCACATTGGTTAGTTAGCTCAGCAGGACCAGGGCCAGAATGCAGTCCCGGCTAAATCAAGCTAGGGCTATTTTAGAACTGGGGAGTTTGGTGCCCTGAGTCTTGAGTGAAATGGGAGGGAAAGTGACTGGGCTGCCTCTGATGATGGAGTCTGCTTTGTTTCAAAATGAATTATCCACTAAGGTGACTCCACACGTCCCATCACATGGGTCAAAGTGAGTGTCTAAGAGCTTAGAAGAACAAAACTAGTACCACAGTAGATTTGTGTCCCATGATCCAACCTACACACACTGTCTTTATTCAGATGTGATAGATGGCCCATGCGAAGGGTGGAGAGCTGTCAAGGTAATTCTAGATTCTAGCTCTTAGTTTCTGTATCAGAAAGCTGCAGAAATAGCCCCTCTTTAAAGTATCTTCTGTTTATGTCTACATGCTGAGATCCCTGAACTGGAGGTGCCAATCTGTCTGTGGCATTTGAAACATAAGCAAGGGGAATTCTGGGATTATAGTCATGCTACCTCCGAGATTGCTATAACTTCTGCCAAAAGTTAAGTATAGACCTTACCATAAAACATGGATTTAGCCTGCTCAATTCTCCATTGAAAAGTAACTTTAAACTGATTTAGCTCAGAGATCAGCAAGACAAAAGAGTGATTGAATAGTGCAAACTAGACAATAGATAATTAACTGTATTTGATTTTTTCCAATTTCAGGATTACATACCCAGAATACTGAAAACAATGAAAAGGTTAATAGATATATGATATGGATAGAAACCTGGCTTCAGCTTATCTTCAGAGTGTTGTTTTGCAGTGAGTTTGTCAGAAGTGTAACTTAATATTTATTGTTGCATTTCATCTCTGCTCATTAAATAAAATGTATTTGGAAATAATTTTTGAACCACTACCAGTGACGGAAAGTGCAGTGTGCTAATGAGTGTAAGTGTGATGATAACTAAGGTGTGGATTTTGTCTTCAAACAGCTTTTTTTGAAGGTGGTTGGTAAAAAATCCTCTCTTTTTAAATTGTCTTTTGGGTAGGGGAGATGGCTCATTGGATAAGGTGCTTGCTTGACAAGTGTGAGGATAAGGATTTGGATTCCCCAGACCCAACGAAGGAGCTGTAAAAGCTGGGCAGATATGGTGGCCAGCCTGAAAACCCAACGTTCAGGAGATGGAGATGAGGGATGGAGGTATAAAAGCTGGGTGGACATGGTGGCCAGCCTGCAAACCCAACATGCAGGAGGTGGAGATGAGGGATCTCCAGAGCAGCTGCATAGCTAGGCTGGCTTAATCATCAATCTCTGGATTCTGAGATTCTAAGATTCTGCCTTAATATCTAAGAAGTACAGAGATTGAGAAGACACCCAACACTAACCTTTGGTTGTACCAGCACATATACATGTACTCTTGTTCATGCAAACACATATACACCCTCACTACATATATACATAGGAAAAATTTTCTTTTTTACTTTCATGTTGAATCGTATCCCCTGGACTAATTGCTTGTGGTGCCAGTGTCATCTTCCATAATATAGAGCAACTTCTTTTGGTTACATACAGTTTACTCTTCAACCATTAGTTAGACTGCAATTGCTATGCATTGCATTAGCTCTCTTCATTCCCACTCCCTACTGCAGACATCTAGGCAGTATTGGAAAAGATAAGGTGGTGATCCTTAGAATAATGCCTCCGCCTATGACTGCTTATGAGCAATGAAGCAGAAAGAGACTTTTGTTTGGTTCATTCTGGTTTGGGGAAGGAAATACAATAACAGACCCCCCCCTCCCTTGCTGTGTTCAAGTCTGTTGCCTGAAGACTATTACCTGTCATTTTATTTCCTGAATACTATAGGCAGTCAAATGAATGCTCTTCAAACCAAACAATATTTAGAATTTAGAGATGTTTCATATGCCACCTGCTAAGATTTTTCTTATTTGAAGTACATGTATTCTGTATGTAGTTTACACCTAGATAAAGTAGTATTTTAATGTCGGCATGTGAAAGTTGATTTGTAACTATGAAGACTAGTGAATAATTTGATTTTTTTCCCTAGGCAGTTTAGAAAATTTTCCAACCTTTACCATTGAGCTGTGCATGTGTGTGCATCTAAAACTTGGCTTAATTGTCTTATAATCTTCAAATCTGACTACTGACTTGACTGAGATGAATTGTGGCATGCCAACTTGTCCTTGGCAGAAGCTGGGATGTAGCAGATATGGGACTAACTGGGAGCTCGTCATCTTAACTACTCTCCCCTCTCTTCCAGCATCAACTACATTTGTAGGGCCCATGGCATCCTCATACTGTGTCTTTGTGACCTAAATGGGACTCTACTTGTATCTTCAGGCATTATCTTGTCCTGAAAGTCAGAGTCTGGTTTTCATTGATTCCAATCATAAGTTCAGAGCAGGCAGATGACCAATGCAGACTCATGTAAAAGCTTCCCAGCCTTTTGGAAAGAGGTTTAGGCGGCAGCTCCTCTTTTCTTATGGCGCTGTCATTGGGAGGGGCTGGATTGGTTACTACTGCGTGGCCTTGAATAAAAGCCAAGAGAGCAGAAGGTAATGATAGATTAGGAGGAAAAGAGCAACTATGCTGCCAACACCATTTGGTCACCTGCAGTTAGCCACACCCAAAAGTCAGCCTCACCTTTGGACAGTTTTGTCCCCACAGGGAAAAGTTTTATTTGCTTGAGCCTACTTGGTTTGGGTTTTTAGTCCTAAACCATATAGCTGCATAGGTGAGTAAGTTAGTTTCAATTTTCAAGGACACTTACTCAATGTAGAAAATAAATTCTTTTTTATAGCCTGCTATGGCTGTGTAGTGATGGCTCCATCTTGCTTCTTGAAGGACCAACTACATATCACACTAAAGGCAATGAGTATTCTTTAGTATCTGGCAACTACAAATTACCCTTTGCGTGTTTTGTTTCTTTATCTCTCAGTAAATAGTTCACATTCTTAAGGCTAAATGAGCCTAGGAAAGATGTGTTGTATCCCAAGGTTTTGACTAAAGACTACTAGCATATCATTTTTTAAGCTATTGATAAAAAAATCCAAGAACTCAGTTAAAAGTTGACATTGTAGAAAGCAGATGATGTCTCTTCTGATGTGACAAGAATTTGCATTAAATCCATGCATTAGTTTGGCATGAAATAATGTGTGTGTTACATTATGACCGTAGAAATTTCTCTCTGTAATTTGCTAAGTGGGATTATAAATAGTTAGTCAAGAAAATGTAGTGTTTTAAAAGTGCAAGGCTAACAAAGGTTATCTATCTATCTATCTATCTATCTATCTATCTATCTATCTATCATCTATCTATCTATCATCTATTTATTCATCATTTATCTACCTGTGATATATCTATTTTTACCATTATACATGTATATATATATTTAGTTACACATTAAATTTTTTCAACATTTATTTATTTCTCCTTATGTTAATGAATGTTTTGCCTGCATGTATGTATGTGAACTGTGTGCATGCCGAAAATCACATTTTTGCATTTAAGAGATGTGAAGAAATTGATTGTTACATAAAAAAATGTGCCTCACTCACAGAAAGAATGGAATGATGGGAAAAATTATTTCTACCACCACTTCTCTCCTCACAGGTGAGAATTAAATCTTTGAACTTGCCAAAGTGCTCATGTAGGAATACTGAATGATGAATAGGAAAAAGTGATCAATTACTTTACAGTCGTGTTTGCATTGTGCGTGGTGCACAATGAATGTTACATTGTGAGAAGATATTGCATTTGGTAAAATTATATGGACACCCTTTTAAAATCCTCATGACAAATGACATGTTCAGAGGTTTCTAGGAAGTTATTATGTTCTCTAGAAAGAATAGGGTGTTTTGTAATTCCATACTTAGGCATACATATTTTCTTGAATGTAAAATCCCATTCCTTTTTTTCTACACATATAATACAGCATGCCTTCTAAGATAGCCTCTGAGAACTTTGCTCCCCTGAGCTCCTCTCCTAGGCTTTAGATTGTTCTGGCCATGATTCCAGAACTGAGTCATGGTTTTGCTGTAAAATCAGTCACATTATTTGCTCAAGTTCAAATCTCTACTACTGGGGTTCTAGGAAATTGAATTTGAGGAATTTTTTTTGGTACTATAACTGTCCCCAAAACACATTTTCTGGATGAATAAATAACCTTAGTGATCCTCATTTGAGGGCAGCTTGTAATTAAAATTATTATGGCCATCCATATTAAACACGTAATATAGGCCAGGCAATTGACTTAAGCTGTAATTTATTATAATTTAATCTTTAACCCTGCCAACTACATCTCTGTCCATATTTTGTAGATGACTCAGTGGAGGCTCAGAAAGGTGCAGAAGGCTCCGTCATGTCACTGGTAAAGGGTGACACAGGGATTAAACTCTGTGTTCGTTCCTTCACAACCTCTCTCTAATTTTGCTTGAAGTCATTATTTAAAAAAAAAATTCTACAATGCTTCCTTTTAATCATTCTCTGAACATTCTCTTGAGGGCTCTGCTTCCTGCTTGATTCATGCTACCTGCTTCCGTCTACAAAATCAAATAAGCCAGTTTGTGCAGCTCCTTCCTCAGGAAATCTGGAAAACTGGGCTGTTCTCTCTAGGAACACTAACCATTCATCTCCATTTATTGGCCTGGCTCACAATTAACCCCTTGCAGCTCACATGGCCATGGGCTGATGGTCTTAGCGTAAGTCGAAAATAAGGTTTTATTCTTCAAAAGCTGAAGCAGGAAACAGAAGCAAAATTTGGGTAGGGCTGATTAACATAGAGCTTATTTGTATGTTATTTCAGCTTATCTTAATTTCAATTCTTTGTCCCTCCGGGAAAGACCTGCCTTACACCTGTTGCATGCTGTGGTGCGTGTCGCCCCAATGATTGCTAACTACCACTCTGTCTTTTTGTCCTGGTGTGGATTGTCACCAGTCTGAAGAGAAGCTAAGAACAAAGGAGCAGTGTTGTTAACACACCAGATACGCGTGTGACTCAATACAGCATACACAAAACCTTCTCTGTCTGCCTTTCCCCCTGGTTCCTCTTTAATAAGGTTGTTTATTATTCTGAGAGTATGTCCTCTTGTCTAATATTGACATTAAAATTCCTTTTAAAGGAGTTAAGACGTAAGTAGAAGTTCTATTAGTGTCTGTCCCAGACAGGATAAAGAGGTCTCAGAAAACTCTGTTTCTTTCCCCAGTTATTCCTGAACAAAGTTTATAGGTCCGCAAGGTTCTAGAGTTCTGAATCGATGTCCCCTACTTCCTTCCTTCTTTGAACCTTGATTTTTCTGATCAACCCTCATGATCACCTTCTGTTTCCAAAGAGAACAGACTAAAGTTGCTTTTTTTTTTTTGAGACTTAACATTTATTAACTGGTGTTATACAACCTAGAATTACTGAATTCCAATAAATAAAATTTCACTTTTGGACATTTGATCTGTTACTTTTTAGCACCAACAGACTTTTAGTAACTGCCTGATGATAATCTGATACATTGACCACTCTTTCTTCACTGGCCATTCAATCGGCTCAGTAACAAGTCTTTTGGGTCTTCCATCGTTCTGAGGTATGGCCTACTGTCCTCCTTTCTGTACAATCTGGGCAAACCGACCGGTGATAGCAAGAGTAGTGTCAATGAAGCGGTCCACGCAGCTAGAGAGGCAGTATTCAGTGCTGGAGTCAAGCCGATTTCCTGGATTCTCAACACACTTATCCCAACATCGTTCCATGAAGTGATGCACCTGCGCAGTGGTCTGCGCCTTCTGCTGCTCCGCTGCCACCAGGCGCTGTAACTCCGCTTCGTCTGCTTCTTCTAGCTCGGCCATTGTCAGCGTAAGTTACCGAGACTAAAGTTTTAAAAATAGTTTTACATCTCCAGAACGTGTCTCAGCTGTTATCTTTACTCTTTATTGGGATTAGAATATGGTATCTTGTATTATAAGCAACTTACATGTTGTTTAAGTAGTCTCTCTTGAAGTAGTTGTTTAAAACTTTCTAAAACGCTTTCTTCTAATCATGCCTTGAACACTGTCTTGAGGGCTCTGTCTCCTGTGTGGTGGGAGTGCTGTCTTTCATGTGCTTGCTATGCTGAGGACCTGAGTTCAACCCCATCACCCATGGAAAAACTTGGCATGGTGGTACACTTCTTATTCCAGTTCTGGAGAGAAAAAAGAAGAGAGGACCTGAGGGGCTTGCTGGTTAGCAATAAACATAATTGATGAGCTCCAGTTCCCCGTGAGAGATGTTTTCTTACAGACCAAAGCAAAACAACACAACACAACAACAAAAGACCTAAACAAACCCAAACCAAATAAACAAATAAAGACCAAGATAGGCATCTCCTGAGGAATGATGTGTGTGCGCGCGCGCGCGCGCACACACACACACACACACACACACACACACACCCCACAACCATAACAACCACTAACCAAAGCAAGAAGCATTGCTTTCTTCTTATGTATTTGCTAGACTGGAACATGGTGGCAGGTTCTGAAAATTAATTTAAAAAAATACAACAGATAAAAATGATATTTCATTTTTCAAACCACTTTTAAAAGTGTTTTCATTCGAACTCATTTAATTCTTCTAAGAACCTAGAGAGAGGTTTCACTGTCATATTGTGTTGTACAGAGGAAACTGTGAGAAAAGGAATTTCCTAACTTGTCTGGAGTCACATGAATTTTACTCGGCAGTGGTTCTGAGTAAATTTGAATTCCCAATATTCATACCTATTTAGGGATAAATAACAAAGAGCAGTCACAAGTGCAATGACTGGGATTAAGGTGCTCCAGGAGCTGCAGGTTTGCTAAGGGCTATCTTCATGATCTCAAGATCATGGCTCCTTGCAATCAGGGTTTCCACAAACCCTTTGTGATAGACGATGAAGCCAAGGCATAGAAGCCTTGTGGTGGAAAACAGCAGGATCAAAATGTAAGCTCACCTTCCTCCACTTTGAAGGCCTGTGATCTAGGACAGTGCGCTTGGACAAGCCTAGATTATGATTTGGGAAATTCCATTTCTAAGCCCTTCCATGGCTGAGTGACCATATCTATGTTACTGTGCTTTGAAGTTCATTGCACTCTCTCTGAAGACAAGGATATTGCTTAAGTGTGATTTATTTATGACTTTGTCAGAGGCTTGTTGCAATTCCTGATCTTTTGGGTGCCTTTATGCATTCAAAAAGGTCATCATCCTTCCTCGATCCTCTTGCTAGCTTCTCACACTAGGCAGCCCCTCAGAAAGATTTGGCTTCCTGATCCCAGGTTGCACTAGGAAATGCATTGCGAGTTTCTGACCACCTACAGCAATAGAAGAAAATTCAAGTTGACAGGCATGCCGCTCATTAGGCAGATATTCAACTTTAACCAGCCACAAAGTTATTAGGAAAAGATATGTATAGTTGACCTTTCAAGATTAATAATTCCTACGGGAAAGAACCTGTGGCATCCAATACAATTGAAAAAATTGCCTGGGATATGAAAGGAAATGATTATTTTACTGTTTGTAGTACAGAATGTCACATTTATTAAAATTTTAATAAAATGCATATGCACATTTGCCATGCTTTAGTAACAATATAAAAATCATTTCAGTTTCCTTCTATAAAATTAGATGTGTGACATTTCCTATGCTTTCTAATTATTTTGATAT
The DNA here is from genome assembly GCF_037038515.1 of Microtus pennsylvanicus. NCBI lineage: Eukaryota > Metazoa > Chordata > Mammalia > Rodentia > Cricetidae > Microtus > Microtus pennsylvanicus. The sequence continues at coordinate 52,048,969 of NC_134590.1, read as the reverse complement.
ATTCTTTAAAATGTGTGCATTAATCCTGTAAAATTCTCTAACAACCAATTAATAAGAAATTCCAAGTTGAACCTTTTAAGTGTGCTAAAGTCAAATGCTAAAGCATTCATGACTTTAAATATTAGGAAACAGAAGTAGAAAAATACAAGAACTTTACATGATTCTTTTAAAAAAATGTTCTTAGAATTTTAACTGACACAGAACTATTATTTGTATTTATGAGGTATAATATACTATTTCACATCGCTTACAGTGTGATGATCAGACCAGAATAACTGGCATATAAATTACATCAAACACACATCATTTTCATGTTAGCAACCTTCTGAATTCTCTCTTCTAGCTGTTTTGAAATGTATGATAAATTGTTATCAACATGTTGCCTTTTCTTAACCTTTAATTTTCCTTTATTTTTCCTTCGGACACCACATCAACTGGGGAAACAATCTCATGCATTCATATTACATGCCTCGTGAAGGTCTTTCTGGCTTAGATTAATGTTTTGAAAAGATAATAACTAGGAAAGTTCATGCTGTCTTCAAATAAATGTGTTTTTAGGGAGGCGGCTTTGGTTGAAAATCTCAGATTGTAAGTAATTAAATACTCTGTGGTTTGAGCACGCTGTATTCTACAAAACACTCACCAGAATTCTAGATGGCAATGATTTGAGTTCTCTAGGTTGGAGGAAAGGGGAGGGCCTAAAGACACAGGATAAATTATCATTAGGAATTCAGACATCTGGTATGATGTATGTCTGGTTTGTTGTTTTTAATGAAAATAGAAAAGTTGCTATGAATTAAACTAGAAGATAATTGAAAATAATTTTGTAGATATAAAAATGTTTCTGGAATATAGATATTTAATCTTTGCTTTTTAATATAGTGAATTTTTATGAAAAGACTTAAAGATATTTTTATTGCAGCTAGAGAGATGGTTAGGTGTTGAGAGCACTGGCTGCTCTTCAAAAGGACGTGGTTTGATTCCCAGCATCCCCATAGAAGCTCACAATAGCCTGTAACTATAGACCCAGGGGATCTGAAGCCCTTTTGTTGAAGACAAGCCTCTGCAAAATTTGTACATTCCAGGGTAGGAGCATGAGGTTAGAATTATTAAGCAAAAGGAACAGAGATGTGAGAGAAATAAGAGACAGAAACACAAAACAGCATCAAGAGGGAAACTTAGTGAATACTGAATTCTGAATCCACCCATGTTGATTTTTCACATGCTTATACACTTCATTTCAAAAGAGAAGGTGGGGGGATGACACACAGACTTCATTAACACAATACAAGGAATAACTTGAATTCTCTGACCTTTGGTCCGGGTGGAGTGGTTCCATCTCTATACCCACCCAAAATACTAATTAAACACACCCTAAGTCAGAATCTTGTTTGTGGCCACATCTGTTGTCAACACCTTTGAAAGAGCAAGAATAAGCTCATACTCTCTCACCTCCAGTCAAGGTGGAACAGGCTCAGATCTGTGGGCCCCCACATCACCTTGAGTCTCTCTTCAGGTACCAAGCACACACATAATGCATTTACATACTTCCAGTGAAAACACCCATATACATAAAATTTTTATAAAGTATTAAATCAATACCCAAAGCTATTTTATTTTGTGTATTCCTTTAGAGTCCTTGTTCACATATAATTAGAAAAGCATTCAATTTTATGTTATCTGAAGATACACAATAAAATTATACTTTCTCTTTTATTATCATTGGTAAAGGCTTTATAAGAGCTTGATTTTGGCCAATTATCTAACCATCTAGAGAGTTTGTATGGGGCTGACCTAGGTCCTCTGCTACAATTGTATAGCTTTGTTTTCTCGTGGGACTCCTAACAGAGGGAGCAGGGGCTGTCTTTGACTCTTGTTACCTGCTTTTGGAACCGTTCCCTCCCACTGAGTTGCCTTATCCAGCCTTAATAGGGTAGGAGGTGCCTAGTCTCACTTCAATTTGATATGCCATGGCTGGATGATATATATGGGAGGCATGCACTTTTCTGAAGAGAAAGGAGAAGGAATGGGTATGGGAAGGGAGGAAAAGTTGGGGGAAGGCATTAGGAGGAGAGGAGGGAAGGGGAGCTATGATTAGACTGGGAAAAAGCTAAAATGAAAAATAAACAAAAAGATTTAGTTCATTTGTTTTGCTTTCTTTAAAAGCAAAACACATTGTGCATTCTAAGTTTCTAAAGTATTTTGTTTTTACTCCTCCACTTTTCTTTGTGTTTGTGTGCATTCCTTTTTAGCTTAAAATTTGCTCTTGATCATTATAGTTTGTAGATCATTATAGGGGTGGATGTGCCTGCAAGATATTTTTTTTAAATGTGTAGTTATTTCTTTAGGATAAAAATGTGTTCCCTTGCTTGCTTTTTGTGTGTATGTGTGTGCTGTGCTCTCACCACAATGAATTATTTAATGCTCAATTTCAATATCTTTTCATTAGTATTCTCCAGCACTGTTTGTCCCTCTGTCCTTCATTCATCACATGTTTCCAGCTGAGGCTAAACTGTAGGACAGTTTTGTTCGGTTTCAAACATTCACTGTCTTACTCTGTGTTGTTAGGCTCCGAGTGCATCTGTATCCCAGTTCTGTAGGAAAGCTTTGCACAGATTTCCTGCTTACCAAATGAGTGAAGGAATGGATTAAATGAAAGCAATTATAAGGTTTTTGATGAATGCAGGAAGAGGTATAGTTGTCTATTAAAGGGGTTCATGGAAAGGTGACATGCTGGGACAGGCAGACTGAGTGGGAAAGGTAGGGAAACTCCCTTCTGTGGAGGCACTTTTCCAGGTCCCTTAACAGTCTGCATCTCACGCAACCCCGAGGACAGCTCTAAGTTCTGAAGGTGCTGTGTGTAGACAAAGAGATGGGTGCTTATACTCATTTTGTAAGTGTCGGAGCCAGACGAGGCACTGTAGAAGAGTTATGCTGATGTTCAAAAGAAGACACAGATGGGTGGCTTCTGCAACAACAAATGTTTAAGCACAGAAGCAGTGAGCAGCTAGCTCACAGGGCACTGAGGAAGCCAACCTGGGTAAACAGTGTTTGGATGAAGGTGAAACATTAGTAACTTTGTTTATTGAGCCATATGCTGTAAGAAGCACTAAGTCATTAAGGTTACCATCAGAGTAGAAGGGGTTAAAGTTCTGGTGAAGGGTGTGCCTGCATGAATAGGGTTGTAACTGAGTTGGCCCAGGAAACTCTGATACCCATGGCAGGTAATATTCTTGCTACAGCTCTGTCACCAGGTGATTATATTGGCCTCAATGGAATTAATTTATATTGCCAAGAGCCTTGGGAATGCTCAGGTGAGGGTTTAATGAAACCAAAGAGAGAGCTGAGCTAGGAAAATAGCTCAATAGAAAAAAATTCTTAATTACTTCAAGAATGGCATAGAAAACAGCAAAATATTTTAAAAGACAAAAGAAAAATTAGTAACAGTTGTTACTTTGTTATTCTTTTTTTCATCTGTGGAAAATGAATTACCTCTTGTATGCATCAATCCTTTTCTACCCATGTCTGTACCTTTTGATTTTGGGTCCAGACTGCTACTGCCACCTGGTCAGTGTCCACTGTCTTGGGCATCCTAATGTATACACATCTACACTCACCACTGGGTGCACTGGGTGCACATCAGGAGGCATAAGGCCTGCCCTGATGCCTTCGGAAATAGGTTGTGATGGAAGGCGGTAGTCAAACCAACATTTATTTCTTTATGCTGTCCACTTATACCAAGTACATCACATGAATAAACAGGCAGGAAAAGATTGCTTTCTCAATGGCTGATTTTAGGAAGAGATAACTCTTTAGGAGACATTATTGCTACTTAGGAGGCAGAAAGTGAGTCCTGAAGAACTGTTAAAAGGGACAACAGATGAAATGATGTGGTGAGTCATGACTCAAGAGTACAGTGGTGTGGGAGGTCCTTCTGTCTATGTGTTGCTTTTATTGGTTAATGAATAAAGAACAGCTTTGAGCCTATGGCAGGGAAGAACAGAACTAAGTGGGTAAAGCTAGGCTGTATGCTGGGAGAAAGAAGGGCAGAGCCAAAGAGAGAAGCCATGGAGGCATTGGAGACAGACAAGCTGAAACTTTGCTAGTAGGCCACGACCTTGTGGTGATGCACAGATTACTTGAAATGGGTTAAATTAAGATGTAAGAGTTAGCCAATAAGAAGTTAGAGCCAATGGGCCAAGGAGTGTTTTAATAAATACAGTTTCTGGGTGATTATTTCAGGTCTAAGCTAGCCAGGAAGAACAAGTGGCCTTCTTCCAATAGTAGAGGTTTTTATAGCTCCCTAGACATGAAATATAGATTATCTTTACTTGATAGATTACATGAAACTTGATTGTATCAAGATAATCTAGACAAAAAAGAATTCTGAATTCTCCCTTGGAAAGGTGAGAGACATAATTTAGTAAATTCTTCAACTATGTAAAAGCTGTTCAAAAGATGCTGTGGAAGACACTGTATCTCAAACGTGTTATCAGTGTAATAAAAATGTTTCTTCAAGTCTGTTTCTATTTTTTTATTCTTAATTACAGAATTCTATGGAGAGCTGTTCCCTGGGCCACTGTGTATGGACACAATGGCTGTGCACTGTCAACATGGTTTCTCAGCTGTGCTGTGACATAAATGGCTCTATGGACTTCCATACTTTGGAAGTCTTTAAGGTACTCTTTTCATTTACAGTATTAATTCATTAATCACAAAAGTATAACGAATGCTCACCATGTTTAGTATAATGAAACAGGGTAGCTGAGATCCACAGTATGAGCTCTGTGGTCTGCAAAACATGGGCTTGACTTTAACATTAGTTGTGAGGCCATGAACTACTAGCAACACTTGACAATCCTATTGTCTTTTCAGTAAAGTGGAGGCTCAATACTTACCTTATCATGTCATTTCTGTCCCACGGGAAGGAATAGGAAATAGTAGCAATAATTACGATCCATAAGCGTCATTGTCTCTAATCTCCATGGTACCCTTTAAATTTTAATTTTAACATATGGGGAAACTGACGTTCAGGTAACAAAGAACATGCCAAAATTATGATAATGTGGAAAAGGGTGGATTCAAACCCCAATTTTGGAGCCTATGCTCATTCTACAAAAGCAAAAATAAGTTGATTTTTCATGCATCTCCAAGAAGGAATCTCCAATTGAAAGTCCGTTTCTTCCAAGCCGTTCTTTATGTCCAGCATAAATATTAATGCAGCTCCCATCTGTCATCATGTAAAAACACTTGGTCAAATTTATTCTAGCAAATGAAGAAAATCACTTTTTGTTTGGTATGGTGTGATGTGTGTTATACTTGCTTTTGACTACCCAGTCCATTTCTGCAGCGGTTACCTAGGGAACTAGCATATAGCATTGGTAATTAAAAAGAGAGAGAGAGATGTAAGTTCGAAGTGGTTAGAATTGTTGGCTGAATTTCAAGTGGTGACCTCTGTATTGACTGGAAAGAAATGTAATTTCGCTTTCTGTGTAGAAATAGCATAAAAGGTGGGAAAAATTAGAGAAGCTGAGAAGAATTGGTAGAAAATGAGAATCATCCAAGTTGCAGATTTTCTGCCTGCAGTTCAGTATGTTTATTTTAGAGTTTATAATGTGTACCTAATTCTTACTGCTTCTGGATGAATTTTGTGTATTTATAAGTAGGAATACAATCTGTGTGTTGTGTTATAGAAAATATATAAACACTAATGATTTTAGGCTTTATTCTGGAATGGAGCTATATAAAGTTATTGTCCCAACACTTATCTTCTTTTTAAAATAATCTTTGGCCTACTTTGATGATTCAAAACTCTCACAGAGTACAGTTTATTGTATGAAAAATGGAAATTTAAAAATCACTCCAGAGTCCCTTCTTTTTTAGGAAATAGAACTTGTAAAGACAAAGCCCTGACAGAGGGATCCAGGCTGAGATGAGATGGGATTCGGGGAACTAAATGAATGAACTAAAGTATCACTTGTGTTAGAAATCTGAGGCTTATATATACCACAGGTGCTGGCTTCAAAGATGTGGGGTTAGGTAAATTCAGAGGTTATGAGCTTGCCATTGAGTGAGAACAAAGTTGAACAATGTTCCATTTTACTCTAATGATGGAACATGATTTAAAATTTGTGTTTCTTCAAATATGGACCCGCAAGAGATTTTTATGCATGTAAGGCAGTCTGGAGTTTAGGTTGGTGTGCACAGTATGTGCAACTATAGAAGTGTTACTTAATGAGCAGGGATTGTCAGTCTCATGGTATGAGTCTGAAACACCACAATAGGTGGACTGGGTGTATCCAAAGATGTATTTTCTAAAGCACCAGGATTGAGGACTGAATGTTGAACAGGAAGTTCTTGAGGACAATGGACCAAGTTAGGCTGATTGGACCTAACCCCATGTCAGTCCCATGGATTCGTTGCCTGTGAGAATAAAAGTTTGGGTTAGGGTTAGGGTCAGGGCCAAACACCTTATGGAAGGACAAAATTAGGGAGCACTTCAGGGAAAGTAGACTACAGATGAGCCAATATGAAAAGATGATTCCAGTGTTTCACACATCTTTTTGAGATTTTTCTCTTCAGATATCTAAGAGTCTCTTTTTTTGGACATCTGTTTTATTGAGCTTTTATCTTAGCAAAACCTAGTAAAGACATGCTGATGCCTTGGGTTAGAAACAAAGCCGCTAATGTTTTGAGAGGTCTTCCTAACATGCACCATAAATGTTTTTCTCTGATGGATGGTGAGCTGCTGCTTGTATTATGCAGAAGATAATTTAGACATTTAGACAGAAAATAAAATCTGGTTTTCAAAGAAAGTTCCTTGGAAGGCAAAACATCTCCACACGGAAGAAGACACCGACAAATGACTGCCAATGCCCAGACTGAGCAAATGCCAGCCAACTGAGATTTTAAACTTGTTTGGATCAGGAAACATCTTAGGAATTTGTGAGGCCCATCTTTGAGTGTATCAGGGATGGTGTTTCCCCAAGGGTTAAATGAGAAGGAAAGACCTACCCTAAATGTGGGCAGCACCATCCCTCAGACCAGGGATTGGTCTAGCATTGAATAAAAATGGGAAAAGGAGAAAGCCAGCGGAACACTAGCTATTGCTTTCTCTCATCATTAGGGGCATAATGCTTATTTAGCAGTGAGGTAAAAAGCTCCGGGTACATATATTTTATCATGCCATTGTTTTTAGAAGTTCCTGATTCCAGCTGGAAATACCAGCAAGTTAGTGAAAGACTAGATAAGTTTGCTGGGCAGGTGTCCCTTGCATCAGTGCCCTGAGCTGACAGCTTCCCATAATTTGCATCAACTTGTCTCCTTTGACTGGTGGGAATGATAAAGCTTTTTAATGCACTGAACATAAAAAGGTCTTTGGCGTAATGGAGTTGTATATAAATGTAGACAAGCTGCCTACACTTAAAAATACTTCACTTTCCAAGTGGAGAAAGGTAAAGTTAATGGCAAATTTATACAAATAAATCACTCCACAGCATTTGCTGAACTATGAATACACAGTTCTTTTTGGAACAAATACAAAGAAACTAAAACTGTTTACATAGATGTGGAAATTCTTCACATTTGAAAAGCGTGATCAAGGACAATCAAATATTCATAGGGCCTCCTTTTCAACAGAGCTGACTTAAAGATATTTCTCCCTGTAATAGACTATATGTAATTGTGGTAAGACAGAAAAGCCTACTTCTTTGACCCCTACAACAGGTGTGAAGGCCACTGCTCTACCAGAGGACAACACACTCCCAACCTTATTCTGAGAGAATTACTGATATACCAGCAATCTCCTTGAAGTATTCAATTATTAGACTTAGAAGAGCAGGCATGCATAGTTCTTAAGTAAATAGTTTATAACTGAGTTATAGTTACATATGGTACCCTTTGATTGTCTAAGGGGTATGGCACAGGGGAATAAAATGTGTCTTTGAATTAGTGGCCAAGGAGAGAAAAGTTTTCAAATGGTAGCTTCAATATTTGTATATGCATGTTTCTGGAAATCTATAAAATGTTTTTATTTGTCTATTATGTCTATTTTTGGAATCTGATGACTTTGTAAATTATTTATTTCTACACCTGTAGAGTCCTTGTAATTTGGGAGCTAGTTTCACATTTTCATTCCCGATTTTCTTGGATAAATTGAATGCAGTAATGACATCAGTAAGCTTTTATTATATATTAAAGGCCCACCCTATGAACTAAGGTGTTAAAATAGGTTTCGTGTGTAATAGAAATTTTAGAGATGGATTAGAACCAGCAACTACAGATTGTCACTTGTACAGATGTGTGTGTCCCATGAGTAGCGATAAATGGCCTATATAACTTGCTACCTATCTGTAGCTGAACTTAGCAGTCATTTGGTGTTTAAGTCCTCAAGACCAAGAGCAAGCCCAAGGAGACAGGAAAACCAAAACTTGACCATTGAAAAATCAAGTTTAAAGTATAGGTAAAGAATGGGAGCAATTGGCAGCCAAGGGAACGTGAGCACAGGCAGGGGATGTGTGTTCATGAGTGGTGAAAGCTGAAATAATTTGATGGTGTTATCGTCTCACAGTATTCAGTCACCACAGTGCATGCAGTGAATATGTTCAACTTATATTTGACAAGTATTTTTGGGGAAAAAAGCATGAAGGTTGGAAATCAAAGAATGATGGCAAATGCAAAAAAATATAAAATAAAAAGAGAGATTGGAGGTTGTTTGCCCATAGTACAAGCCTAGAACTTTGTGGTCTGGGATTTGGTTCTTACTTTAACTGTGAAAGAAAAGTCTTGAGAAGTGTTAAGTGGGAATGAGGCTATCATATGTATATTAAAAAAAAGGATCAGCTTGACTGTTAGGAAGTAAATGGATGTTGGCAAGACAAGAATATAGAAGAGGTGATACTTGGTTATCACCAGAGAGGTAGATGTTAGAGTCTTAATTCTGATGGTGGTGATAGGGAGGGAGAGAAGTGAACACACTTGTGTGTGTGTGTGTGTGTGTGTGTGTGTGTGTTTGTGTGTGTATGACGGGCAGACAATTATATAAGGGAAGAGAAGTTAAAGAAAATATCCATCTCTTTGGCTTATACTGTAGATAGATGATCCTCTTATCCTTGACATGGCAAAGGCATATGGACTTTTCTCCTTTGTATTTAAACATTGCAAGTATTTTTGCCTTGCAATTAAACTGTATATAATAAGTGAAAGGCAACTGGAAAAGTTGTGAGAAATAAGCTGTTTATTTTGTGCCATTGGTATTTTATTGATAAGATTCACAGGTAGAAAACAAACCAAAAACCAAAACAAATCAAAAAATCTGATTAGTGATGGTACACACCTTTAATCACAGCACTCTAAAGCAGAGGCAGGTGAATCTCTGTGAGTTCGAGGCCAGACTGGTTGACAGAGAGAGTTCCAGGACAGGCTCTAATGCTACACAGAGAAACCCTTTCTAGAAAAACAACAAACAATCAAACAAACAAAAGACCCACAGGTAGTGAGGATTTACATGTTTTTGAAAGTTTTAAATGAACATAATATTATAAAAATGTTAAGTGAGTGGATAAATGTTCTATGGTGATATTTAAGATATTCATCAGTCTGACTACAGGGCAAGGGCAGTTCGGGCACCCTCTTCTCTACTGCTTAGGGTCTTAGCTGAGGTCATCTTTGTGGATTCCTGGGATTTTTCACTAGTGCCAGATTTTTTTGCTAGACCCATAATGGTTCCCTCAATCAAAATATCTCTTTCCTTGCTCTCATCTCTGGAAACAGAGTTAGAAACCCGCATCAGAGCACTGGACTGAGCTTCCAAAGTCTAGTTGAAGAGTAGGAGGAGCGAAAAAATATGAGCAAAGAGGTAAAGACAATGATGGGGGATGCCTGCTGAAACAGTTTACCTGAGATAATACCACCAACTCCAGCCGGATAGGGAAGGAACCAGCACAAGTTCAAACTAGTCCCTCTGAATGTGGGCTACAGTTGTATGGCTGGGGCAGACTGCAGGGTGACTTGCCATGGCACCCAGATTTATCCCTACTGCTTGTGCTGGCTTTTTTGGTAACCTGTTCTTTTTGGATAGAAACCTTGCTCAGTCTAGATGAATATGGAGGGCCTTGGACCTTCGCCAAAGCAATGTACCTTACCCTCTCTGAGGAGAGGGTGGAGAGTGGGGTCGGGGGATAGGTGGAGGAAATGGGAAGAGTGGAGGGAATGGGAACTGGGATTGGTATGTAAAATAAAAAAGATTTCTTTTTTCAAAAATTAAATAAATTAAAAAATTATTAAGTGACAAAAGAAAATAACATCCTGAGAAAATGGTCCAATTAGTGAAACTGATGAAGGGTTAATGCCATTAATTTATAAAGGACTCTTAGGCATCAATGTGGAAATGGATTTGGCAAACACCTGGCTGAGAAAATGTGCAAAGAAGATGAAAAGGCAATTCACAGAAGAAAAGATCAATAGCGCGAGAGAAAGCTCCAGCATGTGAATAAGTCAAACCCCTCAATACTCAAACAATAAAAAACTGTTGTCTCAGCATACTCTACAGCTTGGATGCATGTGTTTTAGGTCTCCCTCTAAATCTCACTGGCTGAGTAACTGGGCAAGTAGGCTAATCTTTCTTTACTCCAGTTCCCTTATTAGTGAAAAAGCAGTCACAGCAGTAATCCATAAGATTGCATTGAATATTAGCTGGGTCTTACTTTATGTGACTCACTTAGAAAAGCTTGGAGGATACAGCTATTGTGAGGAATTTAGAGATGGTTTTCCATTTCTCTTTAGTGTCTATGTCATTGTCAGTTGTTTATAAAGTAACAATATATGCTGACTTCATGTCTTTAACCTGTAAAACAATATAGTTGAATGTCCTTTCTGTTCAGAGTAAGTATGCAGATTTTATGTAAGCCAAAACCAGAAACACTGCTCCTGAATCCCAACAAATTCCACATGCTTTTCCTCACACTGTCCAGTTAGGACATGTTTAGTTTTTGTTTGTTTGTTTGTTTGTTTGTTTTTTCGTTCAGGTTTTTATTGTCTTGGTGGTTGCCAGTTGTGTCTCTTACCTCATTCTCTTATTCTCCTATTTAGCCCTGTCTTGTACTAAGCCTTCTTTTTGCTGTCCATCCTTGATGTTGGTGCTCAAAACATACAATTTAATGCCATAAATCGCGCGAATAAGAGTCTAGAGATGGCAAAGCAGCTAGATAGAGCCTGTGTCTGAGTACAACTCCTACAGGAGGAGAATGCAGTCATCTCAGTAAATCAGCCATTGTCAAAGCTGTCAAATCAGTACTCATGTTATGTATAGAGCTTTAAATTTTTCTTTATCTTTAATATTAAAAATTGCCTTATAAGACACTAAATACCTTTCCATGGCTATGAAATATTTTAGGTACAAATACAGTATGCTACTTCTGTGTACGTGTAGGCCATTTGGGATTGGATAGCTTACAGAGGGCTCATCCCTGGAGAAAATTGTTTCTCACTCCCCCAGGAACCATTAATTGCCTGTAGTTCTATATCTAAGGGTGGGGCTCTGTGAGATTTCCCCCATCTGTGATAGCGTGCCAACTGATATTGTCATTCAGGTCTTATTTAGGTGACCATATATATTGCTGAGATTTCATGGGTATAACTTACCTATGTTGAAGACATTATCTTGCAGCAGAAGGTCTGGTCCTCTGGTTCATACATCTTTCTGCTCCTTCTTCCATGATATTTTCTAAATCCATAGATATGTGGTTGTGCTGTAAACGTATCAGTAAAGACTGGGCACCCTACCAACAACTGTTCGCTGAATTTGTGGTTTTCTGTGATGATCTCTGTCTGCTGAAAAAATAATCTTCATTTACGATGGTTGGAAGCTACAGTTATCTGTGAGTAGGATAAGGGTGTAGAGTGCAACTAGAAATGTAATGGTTTAGGAAGGTATCAGTAGTAGGTTCTCCTCTAAAATGCATGACCTCATTGACATGCTAGGGCTTTTGAGACTGATTATCAAATTTACTGTCAGTATTTCCACACTAATTTATTCCATAACTAGGAATATTCATAGATTAGTATGAAACAAAGAGTTCATAAATATTCTTTTGAGATACAACTTGCATGTAATCCACAGATACTAACTTCTCGGTTTGATATCACAAATATCAACAGCTCATTTCCATGTTATAATAATTGTATATATCCATGTGTCTTAGGGTTTCTGGTGCTATGAAGAGACGTCATGACCATGATAGCTCTTATAAAGAGAAACATTTAATTGGGGTGACTTGTTTACCGTTCAGAGTTTTAGTTCATTATCATGATACAACATTGTGGCATGCAGGCAGATGTGGTGCTGGAACAGGAGTTGAGAGTTCTTACACTTTCTTTCACAGGCAACAGAAAGTGGTTCTTCTCACTGGGTGTAGCTTGAGAAAAAAGGAAATCTCAAAGCTCAATTTTGACACACCAGTGACACACTTCCTCCAATAAGGCTATACCTCCGAATAATGCCATTCTCTTTGGGGGCCATTTTCTTTCAAACCACCACACCATGTAATTGCTGCTCAGAAATATATGGGGCATTTCCATTATCCAGAAAGTTATCATGTGCTGATTTTCAACCACTGTTACACACAGGCTACCATTTTCTTTCTAATTGCTTATTTGAGGACTTAATAAAGAGAAAATTGCACAGTTCCTGACGTCTTGTTTTGAGATCCATGTTTATTATTACAAATATCAATAATGATGAGAAGTATGAAGTTACTACATCAAAAAACCTTTTCATTTCTTTATACATATCTGGGTTATTTCCAATTGGGGGTTATTATGAAATGACATTGTGGGCATATGGTTTTCATTTCATTTCTCTTGGGTAACAATCTTAGGGCAGGGTTGCTGGGTCACTGGGTGAATGCGCATTTGACTGTCACCAACAGATTCTTGGCTATGTACAATGTTTGTACAACTTAATGCTCCCACCAACAGTGCATGTGCACGAAAGTTGCAGTGGCCTGACGTCTTGCAAACACTTGACATCGTCAGTCTGAGTTTTAACCATTTTAATGGTGAGTAGTGTTGATTTGCATTTTCTGCACAGCTGATGGTGGTGAACTGCTTTCTGTGTCCCAATGGAATATTGACACATCTTTTTAAAAAGGTTTGCTCAAGATTTTTCTTGTTCACATTGAGTTTTGTTTTTATTTTCCATCTGTAGATCTTCCATGCAAATTCTAGATTCAAGTTCTTTATTTTGTGCATACTTTCTCCCAGAAAGGATTTTTATCAACAGACATTTAAATTAGGATAAAACACACTATATCATCTTTTTTAGTTATTGTATAAAATAATATGTTTATTATTAATTATAAGAAATTTTTGCATACCACATGGTCACTTATCTTTTCTATTTGGAACTTTATCAATATGAGTTTCCAGTGTAGTTTATGATTCACCTCAAATTAATTATTATTGTAGTGATTGGTGCCAAGTTTAATTAATTATTGATTCACACAGATTTCTAACATTTTGGTTAAATACTTTTAGTTTTTTTAAGTTGATAAGTAAAACAATATTTTATTATTGTTTTATATATTGATAAACTATCTTGGGTTTGAATTCTTTCTTATTTTCCAGGTTTCTACAATTTTGAGTTAGAGATATTAGTATTACATGGTAAGTAAGAGGCCAAGTTATGATGATTATTTTCTTTTTTTGTAGAGGTGAAGTTAGCATGACTGATATAAGGATGCCCATGTCAATTACATTATAGGAGACTCAGAATTGTCAGCAGCTGTCAGAGACTTTAAATTAGAAGGATTTAAAAAGACTCTGGAAGCATTCAGATGACCATGTTTGGGGCTAAGGAGATGGGGCAGTGGGTGAAGTACTTGTGCAAACATGAAAACCTGAGTTTGGGTCCTCATTACCCATATAAAAATGTGGACATGGCAGTGCTTGTCTGTAATCTGGCTGTAGGGAACAGAGACAGGTGGATCTGGGAGGAGGCTCAGTGAGAGACTCTGTCTCAAAAAATAATGTGAAAAGATTTCCTGCCCTCCACAATTAAATAGGGGTGAGCACACTTATATGCACATATGAGCATCTCTCTCTCTCACACACACAAAGGTACACAAAAAGCACACACACATGCACCCTCTCCTACACACACACACACACACACACAGAGAGAGAGAGAGATACAGAGACAGAGATACAGAGAGAGAGAGACAGAGAGAGAGAGACAGAGAGAGAGGACCACATTTGTTTTTTGGGAGGGGGGATTTTTCGAGACAGGGTTTCTCCGTAGTTTTTTTTTGGGGGGGGTCCTGTCCTGGAACTAGCTCCTGTAGACCAGGCTGGCCTTGAACTCACAGAGATCCGCCTGCCTCTGCTTCCCGAGTGCTGAGGACCACATTTGTAATCATGCTGCTCAGCTATGAAAGAAGTTAAAACAGGAAGGACAAATGACACCAAAAGCTTATATTCCTATTACAACAGATCTGCAAAGCTATGCTTGCTAGAGAAAAGGTAGCAACTTGACTGTACTTAAGATAAAGGCATTGAGGAGCTTAGGTCCCTAAGTAGAAAAAATTTGCACTTTTGTCCTTATTGATTCCTATGACCTCCAAAAATATGAGCCTTCTACTTGATGTCAAAGCCTGAGACTCTCAGAAAAGGGTAAGTCTTGACACTATTGAATATTTCAGGGATTGTATTATACATAGATGGGCTACAATTCTAAGGAGAGGTAAAATATTCACATTAATTTTGGAGGGTTAATGTCTGAGAAAAATGGCTTTCTGAGCAGTTATAATAGTTCTGATAAAGAATGCATTTACACTCTTTTAATAATACAATTTCTACCATTCTTTATGCCACATAAATTCTTTCCACATACTTCCAGCTCTTTGGCTTCAGAATGTCCAATAAAAGCTGTAAAATGAACTCTTATCTTCTGTCCTCTGACTTATTTTGTATTAGTAGACGCCTTTCCATGACCTCTAGTGATGTTCTGTTCTTTGGACTGAGAATCTAAACAATTGTTCTTCTATTCTCTCTCCTGTTTTTTCTGTCAAACGCTAGTGGTAATTGTTTACTAAGTTAAACACATTTCCTACATACAGGCTATGAGGCAATTTGCATTTTGTAACTCACATCTTAGTTTCTTATTTTCTATTTGATGCAAACAAAAGCAAGGCTTCAATACAGCAATAAATAATTGCCAAAGGAAAGCATTGTCATAATTTCCCCCCAAGGAGCCCTATTCTTGTTAAATTTTTTTAGCATATTTTTCTTAAGGGATTTAGCTTTCACCTTTTCAATATTTTATGTGACCAAGAATATATCTGATGTACTGACTAGAGTTCTGGTAATATTTGTGACAATAGTCCTGTTAAAGCACATGGAATGCATGCTTGCTCATCATGGAACCTGGGAAGCCACTGTCCCTTCAAAACTCTTCCTACTTTGGAAGTAGCTGAAATTTTGAAACACTGGTGAGAATACTCCTCAGGGCAATCATTTTAGTTCTCCAGGGAGCAATATTGGATGATGGTACAAGCAGCTACCTGGGCAACATGACCCTGCAAGACCACTCTAATAATCTAAAAGGCTCTGTGCAATCCCGATTCATGTTCCAGCTTTGCTGTGGTTATGTCCTGGCATCTAAAAGAGTTGCTGTGTCTCGAATGCAAGCCACTGGAGACCTAAATGCTCTGACTTGGTGCTTTTTGACAGGAGAGAAAAAGCCAATAAACCAGCCCGAAAAATGGTGTAATCAGGAGCAGCGCATAATTAAAAGCCATCTGCATGCCTTGTATGCCCCTTTCTGTATGTGAAATAGGACCCACACTATGCGAGTCCTTAAAAGCTCCTTTCAGAAATCTCCAATCCATATTGAGACTTTACCCTGCAGAGCAGAGAACAAGACAGACCAACGCATTCATGATCAGCTCCTTCCCACTTCTTATTTTCTCATAAGATGTGTGAGCAATTTACAGTCAAATTAACATAATGTCTTGCCCCTACACTGGACATGTTTATTGTAGATTTAAAAAATATTCTAAAATTCATGTCAAAAATAAGTTGGAGGAGTTAACAAAATAGCCGTTGTGTGTGTGTGCATGAAGACTACAGTATAATGTTCTCTCTGGATTCCAGCAGGGTCTTTGTCCTCCACCCACAGACAAATTCTGACTCTTAGCCTTCAGATTCCAAACTCGATTTTTTAAAATTAGGAATCTTACTTATTTAATAAAAGACAAATTAATTTAGACCAATTTTGGGTTCATAGCAAAACCTAGAGGAAGGCACGAGGATCCTACATGTGCTTTCTGACCTGATTCTTCCTTAGAGATGAGCCTGATTTGGAAGCACACATTAAATGCTTTCCTGGCTGGGAAGACATGTGGTCAAGAAGTCCCTCATTCATGCCCGTAGCAGCTCTGACTCACAACAAGGGGGTGCGCCTTTCAACACCACTTTGATTTGAGGGCTTGAGGAAGAGAACGTGAGCTCAGTGGGCAGTTTTAGACTATTGCTTCATCTTCCACAGTTCCTGGACACCTTGTGTTCCTGTGGTCTGGGGTGCTATTGAGTGGAACTGGGGCTGTTATAGTAGAGATGGTGGCCTTCCATGATGCTTTTAGGGGTCCCTTCCAATTTTTAGACTCTAAGAGAGTTTTATTTTCTAGATTGTTGTATGTCAACAGTTTGTGAGAATATGTAGAACTTTGACATAAACAAATATAAGACTATTCAAAGCCTGGAATTTTAAAGTAGCATATCTGTACAATTTATCTGTATGTGTCCTTAATATGTCCCATGACACAGATGCCTGTGTCTTGATATTTCAAGTACAGCTTCTGATGTTAGAGATAATACTAATACTCCGAATAGTATGTTCAGGTTGAGATACAAATGAGTCATACTCTAAAATTTATCCATTCCACATTTCCACAGGTCTGGAGGCTAGCAAGCATCTTTTATTAGAATTTTTCTCATATACCCAGTGACTCCTTGGATTTTCTGGTTTCTGACTCTTCATTTCTGGTTTGTTTTGTCACTCACAAATACAGCCAGAAATCAGTTTTCTTTCTTTTGAAGTCAGATGTCTTGGGAACCCAGAACATTATCCTAGGTGTTCTTGCCATAGGCTCTCAAGCCTTCACAGAGTCACTAGTTACCAATGTACATTAGATGTCACCAAGGGCTGCGGTACTTGAAAAGCTCCAAACTTCTTTGGAATTCAGAGTTTTTCCAGTGTTTTTTAGTTTAAATTTGTTTCTCTGATTAGCTTACCCATGAACAAGTTTACCTTTGTTTATTTGTTTGTTTTTGCATACCTTTGTGTTTTTAAAATATTATTTATGTAAAATATTCTGATTATTGTTTCCCTCCCCCAGCTCCTCTTATCTTCTTCCTCCCAAATCCATACCTTTTCTTTCTCTTTCTCATTAGAAAAATTCATCTAAAGAAAAATAACTTAGAATAAAATAAATCAAACAAGCATGTGGTGTCATACACCTTTAATCCCAGCACTTGGGAGGCAGAGGCAGATGGATCTCTGTGAGTTCGAGGCCAGCCTTGACTATAGATTGAGTTCCAGGACAGCCAGGCTACATACCCAAGAAACCCTGTCTTGAAAAACCAAAATCAAACAAACAAGAATAGGATTTAAAAAAAAAAAAACCCTAAACAAACAGTAAAAAAGGGACCCAAAGAAAAAGCACAAGAAACACAGAAAGATACAAAGACATGAGCACTGTACACACAGAAATCTCATAAAAAAAATCAGAAACCATATTATATAAGCAAAACACCTGTAAAGTTAAAAAATATCCCAGACAAAGAAAAAACATTATGAAACAAACAAACAAACAAAACTCCCAAATACCACTGAGTTTGTTTTTTTACTGGCCAGCTGCTGCTTGGCATGGGATGTACCCATTAGTACAGTTTGTATACCCAGTGATATATTGCAGGAGTAAACTAACTTTTTTCTTTGCGAGTAGTTATCAACTGAAGATAACTTCTGGTTAGAGATGGGAACTTGTGTCCATGTTCCCTCTTGTCATTGGGATCTCGTCTGGGTCAGATGTGCAGGTTCTGTGCATGCTGCCACAGTCTCTGTGAGCTCCTGTGCATCAGTCCTGTTGTGTCCGAAAGGCTTGTTTCCTTGGTGTTTTCCGTCCTCGTTGGCTCTTATAATCATTCAACCTCCTCTTTTGCTGAGTCCTGGATGGGAATCCTGAGGGGAGAGATTTATGGAAACATCCCATTTAGAATTGGGTGTTCCAAGGTCTCTGACTTTTTGAACATTGTCCATTTGGTCTCTGTCTTTGTTCCCATTTATTGCTGGAGGAAGCCTCTCTGATAATGACTGAGCCAAACACTGACATATGAGTATAGACAAATGTCTTTAAGAGTCATTTTATTGCTATGTCCCATGAGTAGAACAGTAGTATTTGGTTTTCCCTTAGGTCCTTAGCCTATCTAATCTAAGGTTCTTGGCCACCTGTTTTACAGTTGCTATTGCTGTGATAAAACACTATGACCAAAGCAACTTAGGGAGGAAAGGTCTTTTTATTATTATTATTATTTTATTACTTAAAAATACCAATCCAAATTTCCACTTCCTCCCCTCCTCTCACTCCCCTCCCACTCCTTCCACACACACTCCTCCCACCCCCTCCAATTTTAAGAGAAGGCAAGGCACCTGCCCTGTGGAAAGCCCAAGGCCCTCCCCATTACGTCCAGGTTGAGCCTGTATACATCCAAAGAGACTAGGATCCCAAGCCAGGACATGTAGTAGAGACAAATCCCAGTGCCATTGTCATTTGCCCCTCAGTCTTCCCCAACTGTCAATCACATTCAGAGGGACTTTTTTGATCCCATGCTCATTCATTCCCAGTCCAGTGGAGTTGGTGAGCTCCCATTAGCTCAGGCATGTTGTTTCAGTGGGTGAACCCCTCATGGTCTTGACTTCCTTGATCATACTCTCCCTCCTTCCACTCTTCAACTGGACCTTAGGAGCTCCGATGTGGGTCTCTGCCTCTGTTTCCATCTGTTGTTGGATGAAGGTTCTATGGTGATATATATAAGATAATCAACAGTCACTCTAGGTTCAAGTCTCTTGCCAACCCTAAGGTGGCTCCCTTAACTAAGAATTGTGCTTCCGTGCTCCCCTATCCAACCTTCCTTTATCCCAATCATCCTTTTTCCCCAAGTTTCCCCCATCCTCCCCTTCTCCCTTTTCTCTCCCCATCTCCCCTTACCCCCATCCCACCCCACCCCCAAGATCCCAATTTTCTCCCCAGCAATTTTGTCTACTTCCCATAGCCAAGAGGATAACTATATGTTTTTCATTGGGTTCACCTTCTTACTTAGCTTCTTTAGGTTCACCAATTGTAGACTCCGTGACCCTTATTTATGGCAGCTCCCAGGAGCCCAAGGCGATGTCCCCAGTTAGTTCCTTGGGCAGCTGAGGATAGGGAACCTGAAATGACCCTATCCTATAGCCATACTGATGAATATCTTGCATATCACCATAGAACCTTCATCTGGTGGTGGATGGAGATAGAGACAGAGACCCAGACTGGAGCACTGGACTGAGCTCCCAAGGTCCCAATGAGGAGCAGAAGGAGGGAAAACATGAGCAAAGAAGTCGGGACCATGAGGGGTGCACCCACCCACTGAGACAGTGGAGCTGATCTATTGGGAGCTCACCAAGGCCAGCTGGACTGTGACTAAAAAAGCATGGGATAAAACCGGACTCTCTGAACATGGCGAACAATGAGGGCTGATGAGAAGCCAAGGACAATGGCACGGGGTTTTGATCCTACTTAATGTGCTGGATTTGTGGGAGCCTAGCCAGTTTGGATGTTCACCTTCCTAGATATGGACAGAAGGGGGCCGACCTTGGACTTTCCACTGGGCAGGGAACCCTGACAGCTCTTTGGACTGGAGAGGGAGGGGGAGAGGAATAGGGGGAGGGGGAGAAGGGTGGGAGGAGGGAGAGAAGGGTGGGAGGAGGGGAAGGGAAATAGGAGTCTGGGAGGAGGCGGAAACTTGTTTTTTTTCCTTTTCTCAAAAATAAATGTAAAAAAAAAGATAATCAACAGTCTGTCTACAGGGCAAGGCCAGTTCTGGCACCTTCTCCTCTATTGCTTAGGGTCTTAGCTGAGGTCATCCTATGGATTCCTGGGAATTTTTCTAGATCCAGGTTTCTTGCTAACCCCAAAATGGCTCCCTCAATCAAAATATCTCTTTCCTTGCTCTCATATCTGTCCTTCCTCCATCTCAACTATCCCATTCCCTCAAGCTCCCCCCAACCCTCCCCTTCTCTCTTCCTCTTCCCTTTATTCCTTTCCTTCTACCCCTGCTCCCATGCTCCCAAACTTTGTCAGGTAATCTCGTCTGCTTCCAATTTCCAGGTGGATCTATATATGCTTTTCTTTTGGTTCACCGTATTACTTAGCTTCTCTAAGATCATGAACTATAGGCTCAATGTCCTTTGTTTATGGTTAGTAGAGGTAAGGGTTTATTAAGCTTATGTGTACACATCACAGTTCATCATCAAAGGAAGTCAGACAGGAACTTAAGAAAAGGCAAGGAAACTAGAGGCAGGAGCAGATGTAGAGGCCATGGAAGACAGATACTATTGGCTTGCTTCTCATGACTTTTTCATCCTGCTTTCTTATGGAGCTCAGGGTTACCTGTCCATTGGTTGGCCAACTCTTGATGAGCTGGGCTCTTCCCCATAAATCACTAATTACAAAAATTCCCTGTAGACTTGCCTTCAACCTGATCTTATGAAGGCATTTTCTCAGTCGAGGCATCCTCCTCTCTGAAGACTCCAGCTTGTGTCAAGTTGACATCAAACTAGCCAGTAAACCACCTAGGCAGTGTCAAGCGTCAGTTCCATCTTATGGAGGGGGTCTTAAATTAAATCAGGTAGCAGTTGATTACTCCCACAGCTTTCGTACCAGTATGCACTAGCATTTTATTCAGGTATCTCATCATTTTATATTGAAGAATTTGTATCTAGGTTGGTGTTTACCACTCATACCTTCCAGTACCATGAACATGCGTCAGAAGGGGTGAAGTCTCTATTAGGTACCAGCTCAGCTTCTCTATGTTCAATGAGTCATGTAGGTGTTGTCTTCAGCAATAGGACCTTACCATAAGTTTTTAGAGAATAAACAATAGCCTTGGCAATAGCCTGGATTGTTTGGGGAATTTCCTTGGGGCCCTGTTAGCTAACAACTCAATTAGACATAACCCATTCCTGGCATTGAAGATTTTATTTATTGGTAAGAGATATCTAGTTGGGGCTTTGTTCTAAGAGAAGAAGAAGTCATTTCATCTTCCTTTGTCCACACTCTACTTTCTGGCTCAGGCTGAATCTTCCCATCGGATGATGCATAGAGCTGTAATATTTTCTATTTCTAGAGTTTTTCCTATTTAACTCTGCTTGTGATAAATCCCACTTGGAGAACAATAGGAACAAGGCCTTGTAACTTAGTAATAGTCACGTGGGTCTGATAGCCAACATTACATATATAAGGTATCATAATTCATTCACAAATATTTATTTTAGGTCTATGATGCATTGTCATGGTTGTGAGTCTTGAATATTATGGATAGAAAATCCTGAAAGACATATTGACATCCAAAGCCTCAGAGTAAAGTGGTCATAAAATTGTTCACATTAGTTCAGAGCTAAGAGATTAATGATAATAATAATGTCAGACAAATGACTTACCAATGAAATTAAGTTCAAATAAAATAATTTATGGAAATACAGATAAAATTCACAATTGCTTTGGAAATTGTGAAAATCTTTATGACTGTTTTTTTATACACAGCTACTTATTAAAAGAGCACCCACATTTCTCAGAGTTGTTCTCTCCTCTTAGACTGGCAAAAGTGTTGCTGTCTTACCTCTCTTGCTTCCCTAAGCTCTAACATGGAAACAAGCTTTTTATCAAAAGCAATAAAATGTTTAGCTACAGTAGTTCAAGCCAATGAAGCAAGGTCTATGGCTGCATTGTTAAAGCAGTGTTTTGTATAATTGGAAGGTACAGTTTCAAGGATGTTGGCAGTGAAAGAAAATTTAATTGCTTATTTCATTTATATCCATGACTGCTGACATGAAGGGATTAACTCTTTTATTTCACAGTGGATGTTGCTTTTAAAATTATGTTTTGAAACATGTATTGAATTCAAGAGTTTATTCCACTTAATGTTTGCTACCAAAACAACATGACACTGTTCTTTTCGGTCACAATGTTCTTTTTGCCAGGCACTTTCCTTGTATTTCTTTATGTTATTTTCACAATGGTGGAGGAGAAGCAAGCTACTCTCTACTTATCCACTCATCTACCCATATAACCATCAAGTATTTATTTAATGTTCACTATGTACTAACCACATTTATCACGGTAATCACAATAGTTAGCATGTCTTGTGAGTAAAGGAGGGAGTCTATCCAGCCACGTCTCTTGAAAAGTTTCAATAAGGGAGAGCTGCTTATGGACTCAGTACATCACCGATGCTAACTAGTCCCCATCCCACTCCAAATCCCGGAGGAGCTGTTGTAGGGGGCTGGAAGAAAGGCAGTTATTGCCAATTTGGTTGTTAATTTATTAGTATGAATCTGTTTGGTCTATAATTTTTACCATGGGTTGAAAAAAGTCTGACATTGGTTTAGAAGGGAAAGGAAGAAAGGAAGGAAGGAAGGAAGGAAGGAAGGAAGGAAGGAAGGAAGGAAGGAAGGAAGGAAGGAGACAAAGAATGGGTTGCTAAAGTCAAAGAAAGGAGGGTCTAATCCGGGAGCATGCTAGCAGATGTAATGACTAAATCAGAGTGGATTAAGATGTGACAATTTGGATATTAAGAATGGTTTCATATATCCCAGACTAGCTTTGAACTCACTTTGTGGCTAAGAATTCCATTGATCTGATTTTCCCACCTCTCTGCCTTCCAAGTGGTAGGATTACAGGTATATGCTACCATGCCCACTTTTACATAGTGAAAAAACTGGACCCAATGCTTCATACATTCTAGGTAAGCTCTCTACCAACTGAGCTACATCCCCAGTTTTCAGATCCAGGTTTATGGTACCTCTTTTGACAGATTTTCTAACCATCTGTGGACATTTAAAAAAAAAACTTAGAATTTTGCCTTTGCTACTGCACACACACAAAGCCTATATAAAGCAGAACCCTTTTTGTAAGAGAAAAATATTTCAGTAAATAGTAAGAGTCATTCCAAGTCGTTCTCTGACTCTCTGTTCTTTGTTCAGGTTATAGTGTTCACAAATTCAGAGACAGAGTGTCTCTATGACTTAATTATGCTGAGTGTAATATGAAAGTAGGTGGTTTTATTATGCCAGAGAAGATAATTAAATAGGGAATTGTACTATTAGCTTGGCTTGTAGTATGTACATCATGCTTATAAAAGATGATATTATGATTCCAGTATATATTGCTCAGATAAAAAATATTTACAGTCAATTCTCCAGATCAACGGTCATTAAATAGTACATCAGATGATCCCTTAAGGACGCTGGGACTTATATAAGCAAAATACATGGCATAGGCTTCCCATCTGACTACTCATTTTGTCAGGAGATTGTCAGTTCTTCCTTGCCCCCACAATTTCTGCAGAAATAAATTTATCACTGAAGTAGATAGGATAGGAGCGTAGTGGCAGCTTAGCTGAAAATCTTCACACTTTTTCCCTTGTAAATTACTTACTAGGAGGATAGAGAAAAAAAAGTACCCTCAAATTAGACTTTCAGCAAAGCTATAAAACAGAGAATCTGTAACTCTAAGCTGTAGTCTAAGTAAATGAGGTAAACTTGAATTTCATGGCTGTAGAGGAGTCATGGGGACTGCCACTGGGGTGAGTAAACACGGGAAGTAAATACAGGGCTAGCAGTGGCAGATGTTGGAACTCAAAAGCAAATACTTCCAAAAGGAGCCGGGCCGTGTGTGAGGAAGAAGTTCTGTGAGGTGAACTGAGACATCAGGGTGTAATTGTTAAAGGAGGCAAGCAAAGATACTGTAGAATGCATCTAGGGAAAATCAAGGGGTGACTTAGCTCAGAAAATCCCATGTTCTAACACAACAGAAGCAAAGAAACTCCTTGCAATACCAATGGCAAATAAAGGAACCAAGGGCAATTGGAGATGGATTTGAAGGTCTCCTGAGTCATCCTGGCACAAGACTAAGGGGCCCGTGAGTTGTGCTGTGAAAAGATTACTGTCTTAGCTAAAACCAAAATACTAGAAATCGGTATCTGGAATTTCTGGCTAATAGGTGATTCAGGAAAATCCAACTGATTTAAATATGAGTAAGGACTGGAGTAAACACATCATTAAGATAAAAATAAAGTTATCTGAATCTATTGCAGCTGGGCTTCCCGTGATCCATTGACGACTGTACTATCTAGATGTAGTTTTACATGGTGATCTACATTTTCTGTAAAGAGAAACTTCTTTGATGGGGATTTCAGGATAAGATTTAGAATGTTAGTTAAGAATTATGTTGGTTAGCTGGGTGGTGATGGCACATGCTTTTAATCCCAGCACTCGGGAGGCAGAGGCAGGCAGATCTCTGAGTTTGAGACCAGCCTGGTTTACAAACCCTAGTTTCATGATAGGCTCCAAAGCCACACAGAGAAACCTTGTCTCAAACAACAAAACAAAACAAAACCAAAACAACCAATTATGTTGATCTTGCAAAGTGGTGATAGCTGATTCTCCTCTCAGGCTCATGACCTCCATAGCTCCAGGAAGTTGGGTAGAATTCTAGTACCAGGCATTGTTTCCCTACCATTGAGTGGACCTTGACTCCAGTTAGATAGCTGTTGATTATTAGTAACACATGGGAGCCACACAAATATTTATTTTATATGCAGAGATATATTTGTAGCATTAATAATCAGGAAAGAAGAGGCTATCAATTTGAGAGTGGGGGGCATGAAAGAACTTGGAGCTAGGGGATTTAGGGGACCAGGTGAGGAAAGGAAAAATAAATTAAGCATCATTAAGCATTAATTAAAAATTAAAAGTGTCAGAAATGTGTACAAAGGAGTATTCAAACTCTGCCATTTGGAAGAAAAGTCAGTAAAAACTATCTGGAACACAGTTGAAAATTATATATAAAGTAAAAATATCTTCTAATTCAAAGTTTTAATATAGTAAGAACTAATGTGGCAATTATAGAGACAAAGGAATAGCATCAAACAGAAGGAAAATAAGGCCAACAGCTGCTGAGGAGTCATCAGGAGGCACCAGAAAGATATTGGAGTAGTTGAGGCAATGAGTACCAAGAAGAAAGAGAAGAAAAAATTATTTGGAAGTTAAGACCAAGTTACAAGGAGCAGAATAGAGAGAAGATCATTTAAAATGCTCAGCAAGAGACACAAGGGCTAGAAACAACAAAGAAAAGCAAGTTTAAAAAAGAACAACAGAGGAGAGAAGACAGAAGTAGAAGGAAGGTAAGGGGAAAGCACAGTAAACGCACAACTGGAGTTTCTGAAGATTACCCAACACAGTGGATTGTAGCAAATGCAGGAAGTATAGCTCATAGAAACCCCCTAGAAATGAGAATCCAGGGTTACACACTAAAAGGGCACTTAGTGTTTCATGAGAAAATGGCCCAGAATAATCATTGTCAAGATATACTAGTTTAAGGCAAAAAGATAATTCCTTCTTAAACAAGTAAATGATTGTCCCAAATATAAATTAAAGTAAATTAGACAGCCACTGGATGTCTTCCACTGTAATATTATAGAAGTATACAATGACATTTAGAAGCTACTCAATGAAAAGACAAGTTTATATAACATTAAATCATCTTACAAGCTTTAGCTTCATAAAAATCAGGGCATAATATTTGTCCAAGTCTTTTTTAAGACAGTTTTTCAGAGGATGAGCTACACATACTAAATGATAATGAGGAAAACACATAGAAAATTCTAAGGGGAGACCGTAATTAAAATAGAGGATCAGAGTTGAGTATGTTGAGTTAATATGTATGTTTTCTGGACAGACTCAAAAATGTTTAAGAAAGGGCCTGGGGTGGTTATTCTTTAAAATGTCTTCCTATAAAAGTTATTTTTTTTGGCTGGTACCTAATAACTTGATTTGGAGGGAGTGTCTGCCATTTAGATGTATGAAGACTTGCTGTGTTTAAACTGTGAAATAGGTTTTGTACTAAGTACCTTTGTCACATTTGTCCTGCATTTGTTTAAGTATGTAAAGATGTGTTTATGACATTTGCTTAATTATGTAAAGATATGTTGCTATTTTACTTTACCTGCCTAAGGTACCTGCTTGGTCTAATAAAAAGCTGAATGGTCAGTAGTGAGGGAGGAGGTATAGCTGGAACTTCCTGGCAGGGAGAGTAAATAGGAAGAGGAATTGAGGCTCGAGAGAAAAAGTAAAAAATAAAAGGATATGCCAGGGAGATGCTGGGGGCCAGCCAGTCAGATACAATAACAGAAAAGTAAGACATACAGAATGAAAAAATAGTAAAGAGCCCCAAGGCAAAATGTAGATGAATAGAAACCAGGTAAATTAAGTTGAAAGAGCTAGTGGGATAAGCCTAAGCTAAGGCCAAATATTCATAATTAATAATAAGCCTCCATGTCTTTATTTGAGAAAGCTAGTTGGTGGCCCAAAGAAAATTCTAAGTACACACCTTTCCTTCTGGGAGGTTGGCATTTTTATATGTGCTTGGTATAAGGTTGCTATAGGATCTGCTACCTATGGAACTCATGGGTAAAATCTCCAATGTGCTTCCCTGCTGGACAGCTCCCATGCCATTCTAACTAGAGGTATTATGTTTGTTCCTACCTTGTTTTGCTTAGCTTATGCCTGGTTTTCCTCCAGACTTTGCCTCCTTGTACCTCTTTTCTCTGCTGATTTTGTTCATATCTTTTCACCATAATACCTTACAGGATGAGTGCAACTAACTGCATTCTCTATCCTGTGAGGTCTCTTTTAGAAAACTCCAGAGCCGATTCAGGTTATATCAGGGTATCAGTAGTTATGCAGGGACAAAAATAAATAAATAAATAAAACCTTCCTAAGTGCTCAGAAGCACTCCTGTGAAAATAAGACACTGTCAAGGAGTGCATCCGTGGACTCTTCTGTGCTTCTCCCTTGAACACGACAACTAAAACAGTTCTTATAAAACAGTGTTTATAAATTGATATGGGATTTCCCTCTGTATGCTCTGATTACCATTAATGAATAAAGAAACTGCTTTAAACCTATAGCAGGGCAGAATTTAGGTAGGCGGGGAAGAAGGAACTAAATGCTGGGAGAAAAGAGTTAGAGAGAAACCATGTAGCCCACCAGAGCCAGATGGAACGTTAGCTAGTAAGCCACAGCCATGTGGTGATACACAGATTAATAGAAATGGGTTAAATTAATATGTAAGAGTTATTCAATACGAAGCTAGAGCTAATGAGCCAAGCCGTGATTTAATTAATACAGTTTCTGTGTGATTATTTTGATTATTATTTTTGGCTGGGAACCAACAAGCGGCCCCTGCCCCCTGAAACAGTAAATGTACCTTGTTCACCTGTAAGAGGAAAATGGCCTCTAGATTGAGTTATTAAACAAGACTGAGTTCTGTGTTTAGATTAGTTCAGAAATGTTAAACATGAAGGCATGATCAAATGTACACAGTCAAATGAAGAAAAAAGGATGCAAAAGTTGCAATGTAAAAATTTTTTCTCTTTTTTTCTTCTTGCCAGGAAGAACTGGTAAGTGTTTGAGGAGATAGATATGATTATCTTGTTTTGGTGTTACTCGACGTATGTATGCATTGAAACATCCCATGACATTCCGTAAATATATATAATTTTTGGTGCCAATTTTTATGAGTGAAAAAAGGGACTTTAAAGCTATCTAGCCACCTTATGTTCTTCACAGGGCACTTTACACGCTCCTCTATTAACCTCTACTAGTAGGGAGTGGTTAGATAAAAGCCCTACTTTTCTCTCTCCCCAGACCCTGTCCCCTCAGAACACCCACCAAGAGTTAGCCCCTCCCCAGGGCTGCTCAAGACCATGCCCTCTGCTGTTTAAGACCTGGCCCATAGATCTGTCTTGCATGCCCTGTGTTCTGTTCCCTGCTCTTCTGAGGGCCACCCGGGAGGGCTCTGCTTTGCATTGCCCTGTTTATTAAATCTGGACTTATTAATTCATCTGATTTGACTTATTGCGTCAGTGGCAGAGGAATTCAGAAACCAGGGGGCCCAAGACTTAACAGGGGGGCACTAAAGGAGGCGGGAGGCCAGGGAGAGGGTTTTTCATTCATTTGTTGATTCTGCTGTACCTTCTTCCTACAGTTCCCCTGTCTGAGCAGGGGAAACTAGTTCCTTTCTGCTTATGTGGAGTCTCTTGTAGCAGTATCATTGCATCCCGAGGTCCTTTTCTTGATGAAGCTGAGCTCCTGCTCTAACTTCCTAGGTTCCTGTAACTCCATTCTCTCTTCTTTGGCTGCCCATCTCCTAAGGGTGGGACCAGCTTCGGTGATATCCCTTGTTCTTCAGAGCTCCCTGCTTCTCCTGGCTTTTTAATACCTGTATAATGCATTTCTTTTCTTTTTTTAAAATCCGTTTGTTGAAATGTGTCATGTGTATTTCTGTTAGACTTATTCCTTCTGTGTTTTAATTTTTTAGATGTGAAATGGAGATGATGATGAACAAGATGGTGATAACACTTGATTTGGTTATGCAGATTAAATTAGTTAATATAGGTAGGTTCTTAGAACATATGTTTACATATGTTTAGTGTTACTCAACATATGTATGCATTGAAATATCCCATAAATATATGTAATTTTGGTTAAAGTAAAGCACACATACACATTTATATTAAGTATATCATGCCATATATACATATATAACATACATACATACATACATATATACACACACACACATACTGTTATTATTGTTAATTCCATTTACCACCCTTCTCCACTCCCTAAGGAAAAAATACATGGTCTAGGTAAATTTACAGGGGACTTTTACTAAACATATAAAGGGCACTTTTATATCTTCTAAACATGGAAAAAGAGGAGGAATTCCTAAATAATTTTATTTTGTGTTGCTAAGAAATTATAGCACAGCTGAAGAAATAGTTTACAAAATTATAATATTATCTTAAATCAAAAATCAAGATAAAGCTGGGAAGTGGTGGCGCATGCCTTGAATTCCAGCGCTCTGGAGGCAGAGGTTGAGGCAGGTGGATCTCTGTGAGTTTGAGGCCAGTCTGGTCTACAGAATGAGTTTCAGGACAGCCAGAGCTGTTATGCAGAGAAATTCTGTCTCAAAAAACAAAACAAAACAAACATCCAGATAGAACATCCTAGTAAGACATGAACAATGAAAACACAGTAGCACAGTAAAGCGTAAGCTCCATGATTAAGTCAGAAATTCATGTTTGTCTGAAGTCATGGCCTGAGCATTAGGATTTCCAGAAATGCAATCACCATATTAATAGGTGTAATTGAATTTCAGAGACCCGCAGCTTATTGAATCTAGGGTTTCTCTTTCCTATTTATATTTACTCTCCTGGATCCAAGTTCTCTGGACTTCAAATACTATCCTGACCTGTTTTTACAGTTCTCAAGTGAAGAGGATATTAGGGCCAGCAGAATGTTGGAGTAATGGTATGTGGCATTCAGGCCTTGCAATGTGAGTTTGATTCCCAGGACCCATGCAAAGTTGGATATAGGATATTATCTTCTCACTTGACACATATACATAAATTAGCCTGCACACACAATAATTGGAAATTTTTAAAGCATTTTAAAAATATTACCAGCCTTGTACAAAACCAGAGATGAGCAAGCAAAATCACCAGAGATAGGGACTGCTGTGTGAATCAATGTCGTAAAATGTTTACTGCTCACCTACTTATCAAAAAGGCTTGGCTGTCCTCTGGGTTCAATATAGCTGTGTTTGGAATAGACTTATTTAACTTTAAAATGTTCTTTTGAATGTAACACATATTCATAAATGTGCACACATTTCCAATACTCCACAGACTTCACGAAATGATTCCAGCTCTTTAAACAGCACCCAGATAAATGGTATAATTTGTCTCCACTCTCTTCTTGGTTCTTGCAAATGCATACCCACATTTTCATGCTGCCAATCTCTAGGCACTTTCTACAAATGTGATTCTCATTTTCTTGGTTATTTCTTCAACCCTGAATAACATTTTTGCCCAGCAGAAAGAAAACATCTTAACTTTATCATCATCTTGCCCAATCTCTTTGAACAACTTGAAGACTTTAACAGAAAAGAGAATTCAAAACTACAAGTCAAGCAACATGAAACTAACAGAATTGTGTAGGATGGATGCGGTGTTTTTTTTTTTCTCCTTAAGCAGACAGAACATAACAGTGAGAAATAACATAGTACTTCACTTTAAATAGCTTAGAGAGAATGACACTTTATGTCTTCAAGGTAGCATGCATACAATGGAATGGGCAAGTTGCTATGGAAACAAATGAATGACAGGAAAAACAGTCACATAAATTTGTATAATTTATGGGTTTCTGAGAATTTTCAGTTCTAAGTTTATAATACACAGAACTTTTACCAATAGGGCATTTATATTTCTTGGTAAACATATTTTTGTCTGTATATGCAGCAATATGTCTATTGATTGAATTACTTTGAAAAGGCTACCTGAATGATTAGAAATCTGCAAGTCTTTTCATTGTTAATAATATTTGCTTTCTTTGTTTGTGTGTGTGTGTGTCTGAGAGGAGGTCTCATTGTGTAGCTCAGGGTGCCCTTGAACTTGTGAACCTCCCACCCCAGACCCCCACTTTACTTACTTACAGAGTCAGTACAATACCATTAACAATTTAAATTCTTAGAAATTTAGCGGTGAGACATATGTGTAGAAATGAGGAAATAAGAATACTAGTCTAGAAACTAATACATTAAAATGCCAGTTTTTGACTAGTAAATGAATATGAAATCAGTCTAGAAGCAGTGGTAGGAATACATGTTCTGATGGAAGGCCTTAGCCCACAGATATTTTCTTGTGTTTTTTCAAAAGAAGAATAGACATCAGTGTTCCACTAAGCATTTATGTGAAGCCTTCTCTGGTGACGGCCTTCTTCTAGGTACTGGGTAGAGGCCAACAATAAAACCTTCTCAGCAAAATCCCTGTTCTTACCACAGAATAGACAAGTGACAACCCCTCCACATTAACGAATAGTAAGTTTCTAATGAGAATCAAGCAGAAGGATTGTTTACTAGTGAGTGCTTGGGAAAGTCCTCATGGGGGTCTGAATCCTGCTTGACATGAAGGAGGTAGGTGGGTGATGGTTGCAGGAATAACCAAGTGAAGACAGAGCCCAGGCAGACTCTAGCATAGAAATGAGCTTTTTCTCTTCTAAGAATTAGGAGATGCATTTTTTATTCAGTACCCAAGTCCAAGTGCACATCAGATCACCATACTGTTCATTTGGAGTCAAGTATTCAAAGGGAAAAAGAATGTTGCCTTTGGCTTTTTCTGTAGCCATAGCCTTGATTCTTCAAAATCTTTTGCTATCAGACAGAAATCTGGTTGGCAGCAGTGTCTTTTGCCCCTCCTGGTCTCCTAGTCGTCTTTCTACATTTATTTCCTCCCTCCTTCCTCTACCCTCTTCTCTTCCTCTCCTATCCTTTCAGCTTCCACTCCAGCCACAAGCATCTGTGATGTGCCCTGGGTGTGCATACACATGACACAGTCACCGTGAAGGATGTTTAAAGCCAACAGACCCATCCGTTGGAGTTCACAAAGAACAGGTGGTCCTCAGCCAACAAACTCAAATGCACAGCTTGCTTCAGCCTTGGCTGATTTTTCTGAGGCAGAATTGAAAAGTTCCAGATTTCCAAATTTCAAAACACAATAACCTCTTATGTTTGTTTCACTTATTATAGCAAATGTCTCATTTGTGAGATCAACATGTTTGGCGTGTGCACTAAGAGGTGGGAGTGTGGGGGAAAGTGTTATGCCAACAGTGAGGGGAAACTAAACTTTGTTCTCTGTGCATGAAAATAATGACTAATTCTTTTACACCAGGGCTGTCCTCTGGGATACTAGTTTTGAAAACTCAGCTCGTTGGTGGGGAATAAATAGACATGTAAATAAAGCTACAGGATAAAAAGCACAAAGTGGATTATATGCTAGGGAGGAATATAAAAACCTCCCACGCTACACAGCAAATCCAGGATGGAATATATTTCAGAGCATTTTGACAAGTAGATAGGGAAGAATTGCTTTCTATTTTACTTCTCCATATTACAAAAGATTAAATGCAACTGTTGAGGCAGGGGCTATCATTCCATTGGTAGAGTGCTTGCATACACTGGGTTTGATCCCCAGCGTTGTATAATCCAGGCATGATGGTACATGGCTGTAATCCCAGCACTGTGGAAGTGGAGGTCAGAATATCAGAAGTTTAGGGCTATCCTCTGGAGTTCAAGGTCATCCTGGGTTACGTGAGACCCTGTTACATGAGACCAAAAGTCTAAATAAAGGCCTAGAGAGAACATTAAAAAACATTATTGCTCATGCAGAAGACTAGAGTTTGGTTCTTACCATCCACTTTGGGCCTCTCACAACTGCTTATAATTTCAGTTCCAGGGCATCTGACACCCTCTTCTGTCCTCTGTGGGTACCTGAATGTGCCTGATGCATATAGGGCAAGCACACACACACACAAATAAAATATAGTTTTAATTTAAATAAATAATTTCAATTGTTAGATGTGTCAGTACAATTTAGATACTACTATTATTACTATAGCAATTGTTTTTTATTTTAAACATAATTCTTTATTGATTT
This sequence comes from Microtus pennsylvanicus, assembly GCF_037038515.1. Classification (NCBI taxonomy): domain Eukaryota; kingdom Metazoa; phylum Chordata; class Mammalia; order Rodentia; family Cricetidae; genus Microtus; species Microtus pennsylvanicus. The sequence continues at coordinate 52,016,098 of NC_134590.1, read as the reverse complement.
TTCAGATATTTCACAACATGCACCCCAATCCTACTCATCCCCAATCCCTCCATATCTGCCCCTCCACCTGCAGTATGCCTCCCCAAATTAATTAAAAGCAAAACAAACAAATAACCAAGCAAAAACCTCACCTCTCTCCTCCATCTTTTCAATACCTCTTTATTCGTCCTAGTCTCATTGGGAACTGTGGTGTGTCGTGGAGTATATATACCCCTTTTGTTCCATCAGTATCACCTGCAAAATATTCATTTTAAATGCATCATTGGTTTGGTTTAAGGCCTCTGGTTTCTGGTAACTCATCATTACTGGGCCCTCATCAAAACTCCTTTTAGATATCCTGTTGTTATCCCGAGTCATGAAGATCCTACTGTTAGTTCTGTAGGACCAGTCCTTTAGTGCACTCAAGCAAGTCATAGATGGGGCAGCTATTAGGGTAGGCAAACCCAAATCCAGGATGTGGGTCTGGGTGGTAGCTGAGCTCATTGTATACCAATTGTTTTAATTAATGCTGTTTGTGTGACTTCATTAGAAGTATTATGGGGCTGGTGGTGTGGGAAGTTCTTCTGTCTATGTGTTGCTTTTATTGGTTAATAAAGAATCTGCTTTCATCCAGTAGCTTAACAGAGTAAAGCCAGGCTGAAAGAGATATATAGAGAGAGTAGGCAGAGTTAGTGAGATGCCATTGAGCCTCCAGTGGGGAAAGATGTCATCCACCAGCTGGAACCTTGCCAGTAAAGCCACAGCCACATGGCGATACACAGGTTAATAGAAAGGGGTTAACCAAAGATATAAGAGCTAGCTAGCAATATGCTTAAGTGATTGGCCAAGCAGTGATTTAAATAATATAGTTTCCGAGTGATTATTTCTGATCTGGGCAGCTGGAAATGAACAAGCATCCTCTGCCAACAGGCTGGGACTGATGAGATGCCTTAGTGGTTAAGAGCACAAGCTGCTCTTGCAGAGGTCTGGAGTTCAGTTCCCAGTGCCCATATCAGGTAGCTCACAACCTGTTACTACAGCTCCAGGAGATCCAATGGCCTTTTCTGGTCTCCATGTGTGCCTGCATGTACACACACACACACACACACACACACACACACACACACACACAAATAAAAATAAAAAATAAAGTATCTAAAATTTTAAAATTTTTATGGAGCTAAAAAATTTATAGAGCTAATGAAAGAGTTAACTGAGACTAACCAAATTCATAATAACCAATGAGAAACATGTATAGTTTATTTATTACACACATAACTTAAGTATAGTTATATTTTGGTTCATTAAAATTTATAAGCAAATATAAACTTCTTTTTTCCCTAAGGACTAATAGAGCCTTTAGCTTTTCTTTGTCAGAAAAAGGGCCCTGCTTTGGGCTGTCCTTCGTTTTTCTATTCTTCTCTGTTGGTCCACCACATGCCACTTTCTGTGAAAAAGCTGCCTCAGTGCATGAGATAGTGTTAGACCACGTTGGAGAAATCTTAGTCTATGCTTCTCCTTCCATTATGTGCCTTTAGACTCTGGAGCCATCTGTTTCCAGATTACAGTGAAAGGAAGAAAATGGAAGCATATTGTCTCACATCCATGTGAATATAGGTGGTTACAACAGTGAGGAAGAGTTGACTCCTGATTCCTCTTAGATGCAAAGGAAAAGAAGAAAAGATGGTTCCCGAGGGGTGGTGTTCCTTAAGTCATCTATGGTAAAGAGCGGATACTTCCTGAGTAACTTATCATAGACCAATATTTTCAAAATGCAAGTAAAATTTATTCTATGTTAAAAAATGAATTTGAAAACATACAAATAACAAGTTTTGCTTTTAGGGTCTTGCTATGTAGCTCTGGCTGGCCTGGAACTCACTATATACCCTAGGCTGGTCTCCAATTCCTAGAGATCCTACTGGCTCTGCCTCCTGCATGCTGGAATTAAAGTAATGTGCTTCTGTGCCTGGCTACAAATTCTACTTTTACTTAAAATTTAACAGAAAAAAACTACTTCATAAAAATTCTCTATATTCCTTAGGTCCTCAAACTTTTTATGACCATGCTCATTTTTGTCATAAACACCAGTGAAAAGTTTGTAGCTGGGTACTGGTCCATGGCTCATACTAAAGGAGCATTGCCTTACATGGTAGAAAGGAATATATTTATCTTATAAGTAGTATCTCTGGCTTGCTCTGATAGCACTTACATACTTTTTTTCATCACAGTTAGATATAATTACTTGTCTGACATTTATCTTTCTAAGTTTTTAGATGTTGAGTTCTGGAAGGGCAGAGATCATGGGTTCTGTTTATGGTCATGTCCTCAGCAAGTTGTGTGCCTGGCGTGCAGTTAGAGGTTAGCAACTACATGCCAAAACTACTTACAGTCTCTTTCTGGAACAGTTTACATAGACTGCATGATATTAATTTATTTAACAAAAGCCCTGTTGCTTTCTTCTGCTGATTAAACAATTTCCTAAGTCATATATATCAAAGACTCATGTTGTATATCTCCATAATGCAGAAAAAAGGGATTTCCTTGAAACAATGGACCGAATGAAATGATAAATGTCATTTAGATGGCTGGCATTGGTTATAGCAAGAGTGGAGGCAATCATTGTCTCTACCCTTTTCAGAGAAAGAACAGTTTAGTAACAAAAAAAATTAAAGAAATATTGCCATGGAAGTAAAGTACTGAGGAAAAAACCCAAAGATTTATTTAGTACTCTTAACTGATGAGATCAGAAGCAAGAGAAGATGGGGTAATGATCACTGAAGATAGACAGCCATGGAGAACAGGGGGTACTGAGTTCTGAGAGGATAAACAGGACTTGCTAACTGCCAAATTCAGAATTGCCCCAATAGTCAAGCAAGCACCTGATATAAGAATTCAGATGATTGTAATTTTTTTCCCAATAGCTAGAAACACGATGACTTCTAAGGAAAGAAGCTGAGTGGGTTCTGTTTTGTTTCCCAGAGTCTTAAGGATCCGGTTTGACATGTAGAAAGGAGCACTTGCTCAATACATATACTTGATAAAAGCAGTGTGTTAAAAGGTTGTTTGTGTCAGGTACCTGATAGTTAGCTCTGTTTCCTCATTAACCCCACAACACTCCTACATGGCAGAATGTGTGATACTCGCTAGTCCTTAAGTGAGAAAATGGACCCATATGAAGGTCAGCAGTTTTTAGATGTCCCAGAACTTTAAGTGTAAGAAGATTTATCAATTTCTATTACTATTTTTGTGTATGATGAGAATATTAATCTATTATCTTAGCAAATTACAAACTTGCAAAGCAGCCTTATCTACAGTTATATTGTGAAGTAGATCTTCAGACATTCCTTCTTATGCACTATAAACTTTGTATTTATGACAAATAACTCTCCACTTTCCCAAACACCCATTCCCCAGAAACCACCATTCTATTGTTTGTTTGAGTCCAACATTTTTAGATTTCAGACATGGGGGCTATAGTTGTAGCTTGGTGACAGAGCACTTACCTAGTTTTCAGACATATGCAAAATCATGCAGTGTTTTTCTATATTTAGACTACTTCAATTAAGATAATGTCATCTAGCATTATCCATGTCATTGCAAATGGAGATACGGTATAGAAGGAATATATAGGACTATAAATCCTGAAGCAATGTACTTCAGTATAACAAGGGCAGTGTATATAAATACACACACACACACATTAATATAGTCTTCAGTGGTGAAAAACTGGAATACTTTTCTCATAGTTCAATGAGATAAAGATGGGAACCCTTGCTATGTTCATTTACTTTAGTTAAAAAGTCTAACCAAAAACATTTTATGAATGAAAAAGAAATGAAAGGCATCACATTTTGGGATCCAAGGTAACAGGAAAAGAGGCACTGAACACTCACTTCTTCCTTTACAGTCTACAGAAAATGGCAGAGTAAAAAGTGTATATCTGAGAAGGTGGGTGGGCAGAAAGAGGGAGGGAGACGGAGTGGGGGGAACATTATAAGATACATACCAATGGGCTGGAACAGAGATCCAGGAAATAAACCCATGCATCTACAGCTCATAAGGAAGGGGCCAGTGACATATGCTTGGGAAGGAATGACATCTTAGCATGTAGCACTGGGGCATTTGGATATCCCTGTGTAGTACACTAATATGACCCTGTCTCTCACCCTGTACAAAAATAAGCTCAAGATAGATCATAAAACCAAGAACCTAAAACCAGTAGAATAAAACAAGACAAAGACAAGGCAGGCAATGGTTTTCTAGAAGGGCTCAAAGCACATGAGACAGAAGTCCAAACTGATAAACAAGATTGCATAAAACCAGAAAGTTTTTACACAACAAAGTCAAAATTAAGCAGAGCAAAGAGATGACTTACAGGATGGGAAAATGTCTGCTTCCTGCTTATCTGATGCCAATTAATATTTAAAATGTATGAGCTTACAAGAAATGCAAGTAATACAGTTCAAAATGGGAGAAGTCACACCAAGCAATATTTCTCAAAAGAGATATACAATGAACAAGTACTTTAAAATACTATCATTAACCATCAGAGAAATACAAATTGTTTGAATTTCCTTACTGTAATTACTGGCTACATCAGCTGTTTAAAAACAATCACTCACTCACTCACTCACTGAAGCAAACAAACAATAGTAAAGTCTGGAGAACAGGAACTCATACACTGGTGGTCAGGATGTAAGTTTGCACAGCCACTATGGAGACCTAGCAAATGATGCGGCCATTTCATACCCAAAGAAAATGATTTGGCATACCAAAGATATCCCTGCACATCCCTGTTTATTGTGGTACTGCGCAACAATATCTCAGACATAGAATAAGCCTAGAGGCCCATCACTGGGGGGGGATTAATAAAGAAAACATGGGGCAAAAAATTAAATACTGCTACATGCGGCAAAATAGAACTAGAAAGGGTTTAAATGAAATAAACCAGACACAGAAAAAAGGCATGTTTTTCCTGTTTCTCATAAATGAAAGCTAAAAGAAATTATTGATCTGAAAGTAGAATAGAATTTACTAGAGGTTGGAAAAAGTATGGTTGGTGGAGATCGTATGGGATGAAGGGGATTGCATTTGAACATTGTATACTGTATGAATGTATGAAGACATTACATCCTACTACAATGTCTAATTGATATGTGTTAATGGTGCCTTAAATTAAATCAAAGAATCAGACAAGTACAGAAATGTATCCAAACTGGAAAAGAAGAATTTAAATTGTCTCTGTATGCATATGATCTCTCCCCGTTACACACACACACACACAATTATATTTATTCCAAATATAGAAAATTCTAAAGATACTCCTAAAAATTTTTCAAGTAGGTAAATCTAGTAAAGTAGTAGGAAACAAAATCAAAGATCAGCAATGTTTCCACATACTAATGATGATCCAGAAAATAATCCTGTTTATAATAGTGTCCAAAATAGTCAAGAATAAATATAACCAAGGAAATGAAAACCCATGCACTGAATGCTATAAAACATTAATGAAAGCAATCAGAGAAAACAAATAAATTGTAAAATAGTGCAAGATCATAAATAGAATTAATGTTATTACAATGTCCTTATTGCCTAAATTGATCTACAGAGTCAAGGCAGTCCTTATCAAAGAGCCAAAGATATTTATCTAAGAACAGGAAAAAAATGACACAAAGTTTGGAGGGGGATGTGGACGGACCTGGGAGGCGTTTGAGCCTGGAAATGGTGTATGAATGTGACCAAAACACATTGTGTATATATATGAAACTGTCAAAAGGTAAATAAGAATATATTTTAAGGAAGTGTGTAATTGCTGCAAATTTTTTTTTTCTTGCTGTGTCTGGAACCCTGGGACTATCAGGAAATATACCTGTGTTAGTCTTCTGATGATGGAAGTGTGTGAATAATATTTCAGATGCCATAGCTAGTACCAGCTGACAGGATATCTGACTCATTAGCTGATGTGGACACATGAGCAAGGCTTAGCTGAGATTAATTGAGTATGATCCAAATTTCTGATCTAAAGCTCTATGAGCTAAATACATGATTGCTGTGTTAGGCTTCTCAGTCCTGGGGTACTTGGTTATGCAGCAAAGCTAGCAGACAGAAAATGCTATGCAAACTCCTTGCCACAGAACTTTGTGCGGATCACGTACTCTTTGAATTTTAGTCGTCTTCTTTGTTACGGGGATGTAGATCAGTGATGACACTTGCATGTAAAACAGAGCCATAATACTGGTCATAGGATGAGTGTTCCGTAAAACTGTAGCTATTTGGATTTCAGACCCTTCCAGTATAGAATCTGTTTGTGAATTCTCCGTATACAAAAAAAAAAAAAAAAAGTGAGAGGGTTGTTATTTTACAGGGCACACAAAAATATGTTTCAAGAAGGTGTTTGAATTTTTTGCAGTCATGAAGCAAATGAAGGAGGCAGATATGTTTTAAATTAAAATTTTAAATGTATATAATTCTTGTTTGGCGGTAAATCAGTATGTACCTCCACAAAGATAAACCTCTCATAGCAGGGAGGATATTCAGCCAGAAATGGCTTGAATAACAATTGTGGTTCAGGTGGAATGTACATTTGTGTGAGACACAGTGTGGATAAGATAATGTCAAAAAGTGTGGGATAATAAATGGCGGAAACTCATCAGTTCACATTAAAATCGGCGTGCATTGCCACATTCCAGATGCTTGATTGCAGTTCTTTAATATAACAAGTTGCCAATTCCTCTCTCTAGAGAACGATTGACAGATTGTAATGCAATCTGTTGATGTTCTTTGACAGCAAGATTTTCAGTCATTGCCACCACTGCTAAGGAGCTGGGAACCTAAACATGGAGGCTTCGTGCTAGGAACTGTGTGACTCTGTTGATGATGTAGACATTTCATTTTTTTAGGGTATATAAAATATCAGGTAAAGAGGTGGATTTGAGGAGCCTTAAAAATCATAATCAGACCTGATTAAGTGTTCCAAAAAGAGCCAACAATGAAATTCCAGGGTGTACTTCACCGAGAAAGATATCCTCATGGAAAACAAAGAAAAATTGATAAAAATAAATTATAGATATAGATAAAAGACCATAAAATCTCTCACTTCTTGAAGCTTTAAATATTTAGATAGAGATGAGTAGTTGTAGCTGGGTGAGAAAGAGTTCTGCATGGGGAAGCTTGTCTTTGAAATATGAAGGAAAGAAGACAAGGGGACACATGTTTGTGTGTTATGCTATAGATCTTTCAGTATTGCATGAAATGTAAGTTTCTGTTGATATTTAAATCCTAGTTTTTTAAATTGATTTATAAATATATTGCCTTTTCACTGAGAGGCCATGGTATTTTATGAGCGCAGTAGTTGAGTCTGTGTAAAATCTCCCATGAAAAAAAAATTTAAGGAAAAATAAACAAAAAAAATCACCAGTTACTCAGGAAACAATTGTCATTTATATTTGTTCATGTTTTTTAAAAAAAAAAGGATAATGGTAAATCCAGGCCGACTATAAGAATTGGCATTCCTATTTCTGAAAAAGTTTCTTTTAAGGAGAAAATGAATAGCAGTTTGTTACACTACTGTGTTATATTACAGCAGATGAACTCAGCTCATGTATCAGGATTGAAATATACTTTTTGTGTGTTAAAAGCCTGATCCTAACCGTCTACTATGCAAACTTGGGAAGCGCAACACTATCCAGTGTGAGGAGGGTGTGGGGAAAGAATGAAGTTAAACACTGCTTTTTTATTTTATGTAAAGTTTCTTTATTTTATTGTTTATTTTTTTAAAATTGGTTCTTTGACAGTTTTGAGTTTTGATCTCATTCAGCCCTCAACTCTTCCTACATTCGCCTACCTTCCTTATCTAGCCATTTCTTATTTGCTTTTTAAAACTTCAAGACTAATTTTTATTTTTGGATGACTGGAGTGTGGTGGACTACTAGGGGCTCCAGTCTTAGAGAAAACATACCCTTAATTTCCTAGCAGCTAACAGTTCCCAGCCATTCCATAGCTGGGGGTGGAGCTGTGTGCACAACCCTACTCTCCATGCTGGGGCTTCGGTCTGGTTTGGATTACAAAGGTTTTGTTACAATCACTCTGAGTTCATATGTGCAGCAGCTCTGCTATGTCCAGAGGATATCTTCCTGTAGTCATCTATGGACTTTGGTTCTTACACCTTTCCCTCTCCCACCGTGATTCCTGAGCTTCCGGATAGATAGTGCCATAGTGTAGTGTATTCTCTTTAGGTCTGAGGGTTTGGCCTCTTCTTCTCTGCATCATGGCCAGTTGCAGATTTCTGTGTTAAAATCTACCGCAAGTAGAAGTGTCTCAGATGTGAGTTGCGATATGTATTAAGCCATGGGTAGACTGAAAGTCATGTTTAATACTATGTTCATTTAACAGCATAATAGTAATGGGTTCTTCTCTAGGACCTTGACAGTCATAGGTTCTTATCCTGATAACAGTGTCAGGTATGTATTTCATCTAGTAGGATAGGACCTAAATCCAGTCAGAAAGTAGTTGTTTCCTTTTATGCTGTTTGTGCCACTACTGAGTGAGTAGATATGTCTGCCAGGACAGTCACTGTTACAGCTCACAGAGTTCACAAGGAAAGGTTGGTGATAACTTTTTTGCTCCGGTAGCATACATAGCATCTCCCAGCACTGTGAATGGTAGCTATAGGGACGACACTTCAGTCTGTACCAGCTCTGTTGCATCACGTTCTTTGATTCAAGTATGTGGTGATCTTACCATTGAATTCTGGAACATAACCAAGAGCAATGGCTATAGCCTGTAATGTTTAAGGGTCCGCTGGACCTCATTATTCAAAGACTCTAAAAGAGGTAAACAATTTCTGGCACTGGACTTTTTATTACAAATAAAATGTACACCAGTCTCTGATGTGTTATAAGGGCATTTTTGTCCTGTTATAGGGTAAGTCCATTTTAGCTCTTTTAAATATTTGGTAGATTTCCATGTTTCTTTAGAAGGTCTTTTGAGTTATATATACCTTCCTATACTTTTTTCCTTTAAACAACTTTCCCCAACCCTAATTTAATCCTTAATATTTCATTATTTGTTAAACCTTTGCTAGTGCTTTCTCTCTCCCCTCTCCAGATTGTCCCTCTTCACGCTCCCTTAGTAATTTCCTGACATCTATATGTATACCAAATGAAACACATTTATCAGAAGATCCAAAACTAACATATACAAATAAAAGAAAATGTGACATTTATTTTTCTAGATCTAGCCAGGGATTGAAAAAGCCTGTATATTCATTGGCTGATGAATAGACAATGAAATGTGATGTATTTACACAATGGAATATTATTCAGCATTAAGAAAAGTAAAATTATGAGTCCACACATAAATAGATGTAAGTGAAAGCAATCATTCTGACTGAGTTAATACAGGATACTGCTTTTGAGAGTTCAAAGTGACTAAACTTTTGTAGGACTTGTGTGTCAACACCATTTTAGAACCCATTTTTAAGATTTATTTTATTTTTGTTACTTATGTGTACATGTGTGTTGCATACATATATGTGCACATACATGGGTTGTCTGCAGAGGCTAGGGAGGACGTTGGATCTCCTGGCACTGGATCTACAGGCGGATGTGACCTTCTGATGTGGATTCTGGGAACGGGAATTCTGGTTCTCTGTAAGAGCGGCAAGCACGCTTAAATTCTGAGACAGCTCTCCAGTCACTAGAGTCCATTTTTAACGTGCGCTCCTATATACAGAGATATCATGCCTGAATCATTTTTAAAACAGGTATAACTAAGGATGTTCATGGAGATGTGGTTAACAATGGTAAAAGACCAGAAACAACATCAATGTCTCTTTTAAGAGAGGGTAGTAATGATAAACAATGGTGATTCCAGCATTGGAAACAGTAAAATAGATCTATGTATGATGACTTCCTTGAGAAAACCCAAACATAAGAAGTGAGTAAGGCCAATTGGAAAATAATACAGCTACTCTGTGATGTCATTTATGTTTTTAAAAAAATAAATGCAAATTTCCCCATGTAGACAATGGAAAATTAAATATGAGTAACCAGAAATTGCATACCAAATGAATGGTGCCTGCCTCCAAATTAGGGAGAAGTGAGGTCTAATGGGGTTTGGGAAGACTTCACTTCACGTTATTTAAATTATTTATCAAGAAAAGGCATCATCATCACCAATTAACTGAACTTATTAAAGGATTACAAAAACTGAGTGTAAACTTAAAGAAATTTAAAAAATGATATTTTTGTGTTAAAAGTGTGTGATTTTGTGAAAGACTGGGAAAACATATTTAGTACATTTGGCAAGCTATTTATGTATAAATAGAAAACCACACGAGGTATTTCTTATGGTCTTAATTCTACTCTACCTTCCTTAAAAAGCTTGTTTTTAAAGAATTTTAATGGCTGATTGGAGGAGGATTTTCAAGTGTTGGTTGAGAATTAGACGTTGAGGCTTCTGTGAGTTTGCCCTTGAGAGGTGGAGTCTGTGAAATGGGGCTCTTGTTCACTTTTCTAGTTTGTTTCCAAATTTTCAAGAATCCAAGGATCAGCAGTTGTCTAAGTGTGGTCCTAAAACAGTGTGTATACTGTTTTGACACTTGTTACAAATGCTAATTTTGCTCCACAACTCTGTCTTCCGAGTAATGTCGCTGCTCACTGAAGTTCAGAAGTCATTGCCTTAGACAACCAACACTTGAAACTCATGAGCTCTTGTGCTGCTGAACCCTCACTTGGGTCCTAGAATGCGATGTATATTGAGACAACGAGTATGTTCAGGGGATGGAGATTTGGATGCAGCGAGAGTGATCCTACATTGTAGGGGACATGATGAAGAGCCAAACATGGAGTTCTGACTTAGCACCTAGTGCAATGACAGATTAAATAAAACGAAGGTCAATGAAGTACCCACTTTCAAGAAATAAACAGTCTCCCCAAAGAAAGAAGCTATAGGAGAGCTATTCAGAGGCTCATAAAAATGCTGATTTTTTTTTTGTATCTTATGTTGAGTATTAAAAAATAAGAGTTTTCTGATAGGCTTCATCTGAATGTCTCCTTTTTTGACCTATTTAATGAATTATGGATTTTTAGATTATTAAATATTGCTTCTAGGAAGCCAAGAAAGGTTAAATAAATTGTCAGGATATTTTAAAATATCAGTGCTACTGTGTCATTTGCCTCAATTTTTATAGCTATATTCCTATTTTCACAGTGATTTTGAATACCACCATTTAAAGACAGGAAATTTCACTCAATTATTCATTTGCTCATTTTTCTTTTTTTTCAGAAATATATATTGAGAATTTACCATATGCCACGCAAATACCATTTTTCTAAATGTGAATAATAGCTCACAAAGTGCTGAGCTTAAAGAATGTAAATGGTATATAATAAAATCCTCCTTTTGCCTCAAGTGAAATCGCTCACTCATATAATCACCCCTATTATGTAGTGAAGATTTGGTAGTTATTTAATAAATTTCAATCACAAGGTCAAATGGGTTAGCTGATGCTCTGGAGTTGATTTCCTGTATCAAAGGATCTGACTTTGATACTCATAAATATCTAGTAATTGGAGAAATTCCAGACATGCGTTGTGTGTTGGGTGAATATTGTCGAAATGGACAGCTGAATATAAAGAGGCGGGATGACTCTGAAGGCGGAAGTAATGTCTGTGGGAGTGAACTTCATGCTGTGTTAGAAGAATATTGATTGTATGAGGCCAGCAGGTACTGGGGAGGTAAGCAGGAAGACCAGTGAGGTGAGCCTTCAGAATGATCAAGTGGCCTCCAGGGAAGGAGAACTGAGGACTCTTTCCTTTAAGGAAAGTCCTCCACAAGGAGTCTTTCATGAGCCACCGAGATTTAGTTAGGTGGAGTGAACAGATGCCTCTGAGTCTTTTTCTGACATTCCTTTTGATGGTGACCCCGAGTCACCTGTGGCTAGGAAACCCAGCCTTGGATTTGACAATGGTTTCAGAATTCAGCACGGTTTAAGGAGAAAGGCGAGTCCAAATTCATTCAGAGTCTTCAAGACTTCAGTTTGACCTCTGCCAGTGCTGGATCTTTGTCGAGCTCACCTTGGCTTCCCAAGCTCACCACTAGCTCAGTGAACCTGACGACATGTTGTTAGATGGTTATGCCTCTTGCCTTTTTTCCTCTTTTTAGATAAAATTCCCTCCAGTGCAAACTCCAGCAATCCCTGGAAAGACCAGGACTACCTGAGAAAATGCATTCATTTCTTCAGAGAGATTTTTATCTTATCATTACAATTGTAACATATACCCAAACATTTCGGTAAATTTTAAGGATTTTCATGCATTTTTTAAAAAGTGTAATAGCTTCTTACAAGGGAAACACTGATATACTTATCTTAACATTTATTAAATTAATTAAAGTTTACTTCTTAAAACTTAAAAAAAAAAAGGATGGTAGATCTTATGCTAGTCCCTGTAAGTTCCCACGCCCTATGGCTTAGTCCACTAATTTTGTCACAAAATAATACCACAACTAGGCTTTTTGTAAACAAGAGAACTTCGTTGCATACAGTTTGAGATGCTGGGTAGTCTAAAACCAGCAGACTTGTTGTCTTTGAGAGCTTAGTTTCTCGTTCATAGATGGGGCTGTCTGCCTGTTGCCTTACATGGTAGAAGAAACAAGGAAGCCTTCATATCCCTATTAGAGGCACCAAGTCTCATTCCTGGGAGCTCTGGCTTAGTTACCTGATACCTCCATCACATCATGACCAAGTAGAAATTCATGAATCCCAGGTTCAGGTCACAGATAACAGACCAAAGTATCTAGGTACCAGTTTAGGGATGAAAATAGGAGAACAAAATCTAGAAGACTAAACATATTTTAATTTCTTCCAACAAGATTGTAAGATATCTACAGAAAAATATCAAACCAAATCTCCCTCCTGCCCCCAGTGTTAAGGTAGAGACCCTGTCCTGTGTTCTTTAGATGGAATTGAAGTTGATTGATTATGAAATTGTCTTTGGATCTTGCTACTCCAGCTTTCTCTCTTTCATTACTTACTTTTCTCCACATAGAGAGAGAAGACTAATGAAGCATAATGCTTCAGGAGAGTTTGCTTTCTCCAGCAGGGTATACTGGTCTACCTCAGTGCAGGTGAACTGCAACAGTTGCTTGCTTCTTTTTCCCAATGACCTTCAGGTCTTAGTTAATACCTTATTTTCCCTTGAGGACATCACTTCCCTAGGTAGAATTTCCCTTCTGGGTATACTGTCTTGCAATTGTGCCTTCACACCTATGTTTTAATGACAGTTTTGTAAGTAGGGCAGAATTTTCTGAGTCTATTATATGTATGGTGACAAGGAATGGCCTCCCCCACAAAGAATATTCAATAAATGGAGTGAATAAATTAGTCAAAGCATTTGCACTGAGAACTTGAACTTTTCTAGCTTCCACACTGGGAAGGGTATATGCCATGGTTATAGTGGAAGATGTGTTCAGCGTTAGGACTCTGGCATCATACCTGAGATAGGATGGAGCCTAGCTGCTGAGGAGAGGTCGTGCTAGTAAAAGAACTGTGTAAAAGACTTTAACAATTGCTCAAGACAACTAACAAGGTGCTTCTACCATGCTGTCTGGAGTAGATAGAGCTCTGGCCATTGCCCAGAACTCTTGAGAGAATTGGGTGAAAACGACATGGAATGGCAGATTTATATAGTGCTTTACAGTTTATGAATCTTTTCCATAAGTTATTGCATTTAATACTCATAAAACATTGTGAAGTAGGCACAAACTTTTATTCTCTTATTAGAAATGTGTAAGGGGGTTTAGAGAGTAAAAGTCTTACTGAGGTCAGAAGACCCGGTGCTTTTATTATTCCACATTGACTCTGAGAAGTTATCACTCTTGCCGATTCTTTATCTCTGAGCAGAGCCAGAAGGTAGCTGCTATGACTAAATAATAAGAACAGCATCCATCAAGTGACCGTGTTGTGGCAGATGCTGGGTGAAGTATTGCTTGTGCATTGATCCATTTAATTCTCATAAAATACATTACTGCCGTCCCTGTTTTATGTGTGCAGAAGCTGAGGTACAGGGATGTAAATTGCCTGTCCGTGGTTGCACGCTGCCAAGTAACACTGCTCAATTTAGAACTCAAGCTTTGACATCATCAGAGAAATTCAGAACCGCCCTAATATACAAAAGCCCGAGTTCTGAAAGGAGACGATCAGGCAAAGAAGCTGGGCCTCAGTTTTCTGATATATGAACTGAGAAAGAAGATAAAATGAGGACTAAAAGAACGCAGTAGACCTCAGTGCCTGGCACATGGTAAGCACTCGACAATGTTAGATGGACTTCGCTGTCCATCTCTTTATGTCTTAATGATAGACAATGACAGTCAGTCCTGAAAGCTTGAAAATTAAAAGAAAATGACAGATGAGAAAAGAGCAAGTAATTCATCCTCAAGAGACAGACTGACTCCCAGGTTATAAAACCCTGATCATTATTTAAGCAGTAGAAAGTCATGGAATATGAAGACAAGGGTGTCATGTTCAGTCTGCACATGTATACATACACACATGTGTATCTAGAGGCATACATTTATGCAGCCATCCATCCATCCATATACATACATGCTTATGCATAAATACATACATGCCTCTCTCTAAGCATGTTATATATAAACACACAAATATATGCTTACTTACAAGCATATAGACATATTCACACTTCTTATCAAGAGGCAATATTTGGATTGTGCAACGAACACTGCACAATGAGGAGGCGACTCCTTCTATCTGACTGTTTGCCATCTGGTACTTTGGGGCTATCTCAGGGATTAAGTAGGTGACGTTAAACAGAAATATGACTCCCATACTTACCAAAATAGATTATTTTTCTTGTGTAAAAATGTAGCAAAGGGACTGGGCTGATGGTTCAGGACATAAAATGCTTGCTGTGTGAGCTTGAAAATCTGAGATCAGATCCTCAACACCCATATGAAAATCCGGTATGGCAGTGCATGTCTCTACCCCTACTCCAGGGAGGCAAGTCAGGCAGCGATAGACTGATTCCCAGGTCTTGCTAACCAGCTAGTCTTACTCAAACTGCAAGATCCAGGCTCAGTGAGAGATCCTGACTCAAAAAATAATGTGGAAGATGATAGAGAAAGATGCTCAATGCCGACTTTTGGCCTCTACATATGCCTGCACAGATAAGTACACCTGCACTCATGCACACGCACACACACACGTGTGCACACACACACCACATGAACTGTGCCTGTAGTCTGGTCTGTTATTAGCAGCAACTTAGTCTTGCTCCAGGTGTTGACGTTTTCATTCTTGCCTATCATCCTGCATTTTCCTCTTCCTTATCATGACAACGTACTTGTTCTTTCTCTGGCCTCCTGTGCACACTCCAGTAAGAAAAGGAAGGCATAAGAAAGTAGAAATGCCTGTGTTTGGGAAGGAAATTTGCCTTCATGTTGTAAGTTGTCCAACAATGTAGAAGCAGGAATAATAGGAAGAGAATAATAACATTGGTACCTAAAAATTTGAGCTGTTTAAGAAGAAATTTAGTTGCCTTTGATCTACTGTTATCTTGCTTTCTTCATCCTTTCCCTGGAATCTGATGATTATGTATTACATCATTGAGTCCCTGGGCCTTTGACTTCCAAATGGGCTTGGCCTGTGGGATTATGACAGGAGACTGGAGGAGGAGAAAAGAATAAAACCAAAAATCTTCTTCCTCAGATTCCTCTTTGCAGGATCATCCAAAGGCAACACTGCCCTCGATCACATATCAACCTTTTCTTAAGTCAGCCTGTTGTTGGATATCTGTGCACTGTGCGAAAGTGTATTGCTGTGATTGATATAATAAAAAGCTGAATGGCCAAGGCAGGAACTAGCTAGGCAGGAAGAATAAGAGGGATTTACAGGGAGAGAGAAGTCCCTGGGCCTTTAAAGTATAGAGGAGATGCCAATGAGGCATGGAGTCAGATATTCAGAATGAAAGAAAGGTCAAAGCCACATGGTAAAATGCCAATGGCCGGGCAGTGGTGGCACATGCCTTTAATCCCAGCACTCGGGAGGCAGAGGCAGGCGGATCTCTGTGAGTTCGAGACCAGCCTGGTCTACAGAGCTAGTTCCAGGATAGGCTCCAAAGCCACAAAGAAACCCTGTCTCGAAAAACAAAAACAAAAACAAAACAAAAGAAGGTTAAGTTATAAGAGCTAGCAGGAGAAGTCTAAGCTGAGGCCGAGCTTTCATCATCAGCCTTTGTATACAGTTGTTTTCTGATTCCCAGTGTTCATCTCCTCCTTGTCTCTTGAGGTATATGGGTTACTGATAGCCCACGATTATGCACTTTCTATATCCACACTTTTGTAGACAGTCCTTCTTGTGTTAGTGAATCTATTTGTGATGGTTAGTATTAACCCTCAGCTTGGCAGACTATAGGACTGCCTGGGAGATGGGCCTCTGGACATGCCCATTACCTTGTTTTCATTAATTGAAGTGGGAGAACTTGCCCACTGTGTGTGGTGTCATTCTCTGGGTGGGATCCTGGCCTGTATGATGAGAGAGAGAACTGGGCCCCATGCATTCAGCGCTCTTTGTTTCTGATTCTGTGACGGAGATAGATTCTCATGCCTTGCTTTCCCTGCTATGATGGACTTTACCTTGAATTGTGAACTAAAATAAATATTTTATCCTTAAGTTGCTGTTGCTAAGAAATTTTGTCACAGTGACAAACAAACAAACCCACCAATCCAAACCTTTGGGAAAGTGCCTGTCAGTCAGTCTGGGGACAATGAAGCTGAATCCCTACTGATTGTTTTTGTTATCTTCTGTGTTCTGCTCTGACATAAGCAGACATTTAAAGGTGTAGGGCAAGTATTAGCCAGAATAAGAAACAGAATTGAGAAGGCGTGGCTAGGATCTGGTGTAGGCAGTGAGAGAAGTCTAGGGATGCCAGTATTCTCCACCAAGGTCCCATGTAGTTGATTTTGTCTTGAAAGAAAAGAAAAAACTTCTTTTGGTTGGTTATTTAATTCACATTATCATCAAGTAATTCCAAGAGTCTCATCATTAAGAACCAGTAGAATAAACAGCATTATACTACTACTGTTTAATCGGATCCCTGATTATATACTGTTTTTAACTTAATAATACCTTCGACTATACAGCATACTACAGCTCTCACGATGTTTTTACTTGGATGGTCTAATTTAATCTTTATTAAGCAGCACAGTGTTAATTATTATTATTACTCAGTTGCAGATTAGTTCAACCTAAGTCCACCGGAAGTTCATTAAGTACCTACTGCACATACATTCTACTAACTGCTGAAGCTTCCTCTCCCACAAACACAGACCACCTAAGGAAGAATGAGCAATGAAAGTTTATTCATCATTTGCTAATGTAGGAATCAGCCTCCATGACTTGAATGTGACAACTCCAAGGGAGGACAGAGATGTGGGGAGCTTCAGAGTGGGGCTTGAGAAGTGTTGCTAGCTGTGTTCTGTGCTCTGAGGTGGCACATTGTCAGAGTGAAGATGGAAACACACCAATGTGATAATGGAGAAGAGTGAGGAGTGGCGGCATTTTGATCTGTGCTTCTGTTAATGTTAGGAGACTGCCGTGTTCTTGTTTTCTTTGTTACCCTGCTTCAGATACAATTCCCTTTTTAGCGTAAGAGATTTTGAGTTGTCACTTTCAATCTCAAGAGTTCTAAGAAAAGCCAACTCCATTTGAAAATGTACCGTTTAGTTTGGTGAGATTCTAAAGAGTATTTTAAGTTCCAGGAGTAATTCTTAGAGTCGGGTTGCAGCAGTGCTTGCTAGGCTTTAGCGTGCAAAGAAATGTTGGGAATCCTGTCAAAGTGCAGAGTCTAATCCAGTTGGTCAGTATATCCAAATGGTCTGTATTTCTAGCAAGCTCCCTGTTATGAATTACATGTGCAATGTTCTCCATACGCTCATGTCATTGAGCACTTGGTCCCCAACAGATGGTAGCGTTTGGGTTGAGTGAAGTCTTTAGGAGAAAGTGGATCACAGGGGGAGCAGGCTTTATGGGTCATAGCTCAGCCGTGGTTCCAACCTATATTTTATTCTTCCCAGTTCACTGATCTGTGAGCAAGCTATGAAGCAGGCTTGCACTGCTTGTGGCAGGGGCTGGTCCTGTCATTCTGTTTCTCTTGCCATAAAACAGTGAACCAAAATAAACCCTTTCTCCCTGAAGCTGCTTCCTTAAGTTATTTTGTCACTGATGAGAAAGTTAAAGGAAGGTCACCATGATGAGACAGTTAACTGATGCACTCCAGGTGATGCTGATGCAATAGGTTTGCAGACCACAGCCTGGGACACCAAGAACTAGATAGCACAGGTAAGGTAGCTAGTAGCCAGAGCTTGGTCACCAATGTCAGTACACTCTTCAATACATTCCCATGAACCTTTCAGGTTTACAGTGGTCTGTGGAGGGTTGGATAATTGAATAACACTGCCAGTTGAGGGTGAAAAAAAAGTGGCTACAAGGAATTTTGACATTTACCCACCACAACACAGCAACAAACACAGTTTTAGTTTTACAAGGAATACTGGAAAATGTGAATGATACATTAAAAACCTATCCTTTGACAAGCTGGGATCAGTTTTCTGTTTTGTTCTTTAAACAGAGATGGTGTGGTGTGATGGGCAGATTGCTTACCCTGGAGCCATCCAATGCAGGTTGAAAATTCATTCTATTGTTCCCAATGTATGTGCCATGGAAGTTCCTTGTTCCCTCATATATGTGTGTTATGCGTAATTTTATGGCCAAATGTACCAATATGAGAACTCATTTTTCTTTATAATTTAACTGAGTTTGTATTTTTAAAGAATCCTTATTTCTCTAGGAGCAGAAAATACAATATTATCAAATGTAAGTAAACCCCGGCACATTTCTCTTAGTCGTTTTGGACAAAGTTAATCCAATTAAAGATTCTCAGCTTTCAGTTGTCCTCTTGCCTCCTTATCTATTGGAAAACCTTTGCTTCCCGTCCTTGACTTCCTAACTCATTCTTGAGAAGGTTATTAATGCTACTGCAGGTTGCACATTTGTTTCTTGTCAATATCTCTATAGGAAGTATCTATAGAGGGGGAAGTGTTGTAGTTTCCTGTGCATCTGCTTTCCAAGTCTTTGAAGGCTTTTTGGCATCTTTTCTGTGCAATGGATGAGCTCTGCAAGCTAACATTCATTCTGATAAAACCCCAAACTTTTAAATGATGTATTTTATCCATTTAAAAAAAAGCATTTTATTTTATCTATCTATCTATCTATCTATCTATCTATCTATCTATCTATCTATCTATCTATCTATCTATGCATGTCCATGGATCACAGGCATGAAGTATTCACAGAAGTCCAGAAAAAGGCGTTTGATTCTCTAGAACTGGAGTTACAGATAGTTATGAACTTCCATGTGAGTCCTGGAAGTGGTACCCAGGTCTTTGGAAGACCAACAAGTGCTCTTATCAGCTAAGCCAAATTTCTAGCTCCTTGTTATCCATTTTTATGTTATTATTCAAGCAATAGCAAATGTCTCCTATACAACAAATACTACACTAGAATCGATATCTGTAACTCTCCCATAATATTCAGAGTAGAGCCTGAGTGAAAGTTTACTAAAAAAAATAATATGGACAAGAATCTTTCATAAGGAGTATTGGGTATATTTGAGTGGATAAACATTACCTAAAATAGCAACAGTCTTTTGTGACATAGTAGAAATGCTGAAGAATACTCACTAGTACTGTCAAAGCTTTTAAGAGTAAGGGAAAATGCCCCGTGTGATGTCATAACAGATCATTGGAGATACAGACCCAGAATACACTGTGTTCTAAAGATGTCAGACTTTTGACCTGAACAAAATTTTCCACATTGTTGAGTGGTAGTTTCATTGATGTTATTAACAGGATCTTTGGTATACTTAGTTTGCTTTAAAGGTATCACTAAGTTTAATGCTCCATTATTCAAATTTCTTATGGCAGGCAGTTCCTCTTTGGTTCTTTCCAGTTTACCTGGGCTGTACCTCTCTGTTCTTTTGTGATTTAGTAATAAACTTAGACAGTGGCTAGGTGCCCAGAACCAGGCACATTTATAGACAATTGTTCTGACACTTCTTTCATACACTATTTTGAGGTTGTGAAGGATTGTGTGTGTGTGTGTGTGTGTGTGTGTGTGTGTGTGTGTGTGTGTGTGTGTGTGCAGGAGGAATTGGAACTCCTCAATTTCCTTTTTGTAATATGGCTTTTAGACTCCTCTATGGCAATAAGATGTCGGATCACATGTTATCTTAGGAGAATGCTTCATCTCGAATAGATTTATTGGCTGCCTTTGCTCAGAAAACATCTATACCTCCATAGAAGTTTTATCAGCCTTCCTGAGTGAGAGCCCTAGTAGGGCATGGGCAGAGGCTTCTCTGTCTCTTAAGCTTGAATCTATCTTTTCCTTCTGTCTTTTTTCCTCTTTAAGCTTTTTGAAATATAATGGCTTCTTATTGGAAGACAAATAAGATTTGCATTGTATGGTATGTGCTTTCCTTCCCTATTCTATTGCTGACACCACTTTTCCCTTGAGTCTCCCAAGGCAATACCTTTTTGGAATCAAACTCCATTTTCATTCTTTAAAACTTAAGCCTTAAAAATTATTTTCTCAGCCTGAGTTTGAAAGCAAAGTTAAAGAAAATACAGTTAACCCAGAGATGCATTCCTGTGTTTTGCTGTGTTTGCCTTCCCCGTGAAACTTTGGAGTCTTCAGGTATTATGTTTTGAATATGAACTATTCCTCCAGAAAGCTCATGCACTGAAGGTTTCATTCCTACTGGTAAATCAAGTCATTGACAGGTGATAAACTCGTTAATGGATTTAGCCATTGATTGATTCATAGCTAAATGAATCTAGTCCCTGAACCCTTCCTTTCTCTTTGCTTCCCCTATGCCATGATGTAAGCAACTTTTCTCACTCTTCTGTTACAATGCTCCAAGTCACCAAAGTCCAGAAACACAAACTGAGTGATCTCCTGAAGCCTCTGAAGCGGTGAGACCAGTGAATTTTTCCTCAATTAAATTATATTGTCATCATGATGCAAACTCTGACAAGCACAGCAAGATAGCAGGGAGGTTAGTAAAAAAAAAAGCTCACACATTCTTCTGAAATTTCATCCCTTCACATATAAAAGGGGCATATATATATTTCTGATATTAATTAAGGTATTGTGATTGTATAGTTTAAAAATGTAATGTATATAGGTTGTTAATGGATAATCAAGCGTATAGTCATGTTAGTTAGATTTTTCTAGATGTGCATAGATATATTTCAGATAGGTATTCTTCATATCTTTCAAAGAATACAGAATATAGCATTTTTAAATGTTTTAATAACTTAGGACTTTTCATGACAATGAGACACTGCTCCTGGCAGCACCAATCTACTTCAAAAGGAAGATGGGCATTGAAGAGGATCCTTATGAAGTTTGATAGCCATTTGGGCAAGAAACTGCTCTTGCCTGGACTGTTGCATAAATTGGACACAAAGAACCCACAGGAAGAGGACTGCTGAACTTGCCTAAAGGTGAGATGATCTTTCGGGGTTCCTGATTCATGAAGGAGTCTGCGAGACATTTTGCAGGACACAGCAGATAGTGACTGAACTGCCTTTGAAATTTCCTGCTTCATTGAAATGTCTGCTGGAAACTTTGGGCCTGAAGGTTGAAGATGGATGCCCCAACGGTACAGAGGAACTTTGGGTGACTGTCCAGGCAGCGAGATGTCTCTGTGATTTCTAGAGTTTTGTAAGTTGCTTACTTCTCATTTACTTAGGTCTTTGATGGAATTGAAAAATAGATAGTTATAGTTTTCCTTAGTTATGATAAAGATAAGATAGATATAAATATTGTAATTCTTACTTGATAACTGTTTTGTTATACGTAATTTTGCTATGTTAAAGTTAAAGACTTCCTTCCCTTTTGTTTAAACAGAAAAAGGGGAAATGATGGAGGAAGGTCATTGGCTAATAAAGAGACTGCCTTGGCCCATTTCATTGGTTAGAACATAGGTGGGTGGAGTAAACAGAACAGAATGCTGGGAGGAAGAGGAAGTGAGCTCAGAGACACCATGCTCCCCTCTCCCAGGCAGACGAGATAGCTCTGCTCTCTGAAGCAGACGCTATGGAGCAAGCTGCCAGGTCAGACATGCTGACTCTTTCCTGGTAAGTGCAACTAGTGGTGCTTTGCAGATTATTAGAAATGGGTTAGGCAAAATATGAGAATTAGCCTGTAAGAGGCTAGAGCTAGTGGACCAAGCAGTATTTAAATGAATACAATTTGTGTGTTGTTATTTCTGGTGTAAAGCTAGCCATGCGGGAGCCAGGCTGTGTGAAGAGGCCCGCAGCTCTTACTACACATCTCTAATAATCTGTGTAGCATCAGTCTTACCGGGAAAGATTCAGCATGTCTGACCTGGCAGCTTGCTTCATGGCGTCTGCCCCAGGGAGGGGAGCTATCGCGTCTGCCGGGGAGAGGGGAGCATGGCATCTCTGAGCTCACTTCCTCTTCCTCCCAGCATTCTGTTCTGTTTACTCCACCCACCTATGTTCTAACCAATAAAATGGGCCAAGGCAGTTTCTTTATTAGCCAATGACCTTCCTCCATCAGAAATGGGTTAGGCAAAATATGAGAATTAGCCCATAAGAGGCTAGAGCTAGTGGGCCAAGCAGTGTTTAAATGAATACAATTTGTGTGTTGTTATTTCTGGTGTAAAGCTAGCTGTGCGGGAGCCGGGCTGCGGGAAGAGGCCCACAGCTCTTACTACAGAATGGCGCCCAACATATAGCTGGATGTAAGGCCAAGGGATAGGAGACAGCTAGACTTGGGGCTATGTGATGTTCTCCAAGAGTGACATGATACCTCTTGGGCTGAGAGAAATACAGGATAAAGATAAGATGTAAGGGGACAAGCAGTTTTGACTAATTGGTAAGCAATTAAAAATAAATGATTGTGATAATATGTTATTGCAAATATTTTATATAAATGCATATAAACTTTCTTGAAATTTCAATAGAGCACCCCTAATTAAAATACTAAGACTAGCATTTTACTCTTATGAGGGTACCTACTGGTCCTTGCCAGACACTTTGGGTAAGAAAATTATTTGGCTGTGTATTGACTTAATTCCCAGGATTCTCTTGAATGAAAGCCTCAATCTTTATCAAATGCCTAAAGCCCAATCTGTGTAAGAGAGAGCTGGCTATGCTACAAGAAATCATGTTTCCATCCTCCGGGGTCCCATCTGTGTCCTGGATGTCACCTGGAGAGAGAGTTTTTGAAACAGTTAAGCAGGGCGAGTCAAGGACAAAAACATGGATGAGTCAGGCAGGAGCCATCAGCAGTGGGGGAGGGCAATGCTCTGTCTTGTATTGTTCTGATAATAGGGAGGGGTGCTCATTTTAACTTTCCTTTTCTGTGCCTTTAAAAGGCTGCTTCCTGAGACTGTAAAATCCCATGTGAGACCTTTAGAAACTGCATGGTTATTTATCTCTAAATCCTTTGGAGGAATGACCCTGGGACATTGCTTATCTCTCCAGGATTTCATTTATAATTTTAAGGTTATTTCTAATGAGCTATGGCTGAGAAGAAAGAAGGGAAAAAATAATCATTTCCCATGGAGCGCCCTTCCCCCAGCCAACATACACACACAGACATACATGCTGCAAATGGGAAAAATGTTCAAAATAGAGGCAGGCTCTAATTACTCAGGCTGGAATGGGGCCAGGATATTGGTCATTGGATTTTCTCTCTTCCCTCCCCAGTTTCTTTTCTTTTCCCTTCTGTCATCATTCCCCAACCATCAGGTGGGTGGGTGGGTTGCTGGCTGGCTGATGGTTGGCAAACAGAAATAGTTTGGGAGCAAGTGTTCTTGGGGTATGTTCACAGAAGAATGAACCACAGTAACAAAGAACAGTTTTTCTGTCAATGTTCAGCCAATTTACACTCAAGGCAGCAGTTAGGGGGACACACTACATTAATACACACACACACACACACACACACACACACACACACACGCTTAAATTTTGGCAAATGATAGCAAAGAGAGAGAATGTAGAAATCAAATAATCCTGAACGGGACAAGGAAGAGAAGTGCTTTACCCAAAGAGCAAGAATATAAGGGGTGTGAATACTTATCACTGCTTATAATAAATCACATTTGCACAGAAGCAAATGTGGCCACCTTGAAAGACAACGTGTTCCATTATGACACGGACAAGAGAGGAACTAAAATCCATGAGGTGAAAGAAGTTGAGCAACTTACGTTGGCCAAGCATGCTCTATAGGCCTTTACTGTCTGGTGATGTGGCTCTAGTTAGCCACACCAAATCATTCCTGTAAGGAAAGTATGATCACAGATGAACTCAGTCATCACGGAGACTCCCAGTAAGTGTTAGAGTTTGTAATCTGGATTTCTTAGCCACAGTCTGTTGACGTTCAGACAGTTTAAGAGGATTTGTTCAATAAGTAGAGATTTGTCTTACAACAGGACTGTCTGGTCCACCTATAGAAGAAAACAAGCCTCACTTCTTAGACTGACTTTGTAGCATGCAGGCAACTGGCTTTGCAGGTGTGAAGTTATACAAGCATCACTGCCTTCTTCTAGCTCCCTGGGTCCTTGGCTCTAAGCAGGTGCGTCTTCTGCCCACCTCTTTGCCAGATTTGAAGCAATGTGTCTGGATTGATGCACTTTCTATTGTCTGAAAATCCTTTTTAATCAACTTAAGTATATGTTGTTTTGGGGATAGGGTCTCTTCTTGGATGCACATCCTACAAGATACCTTCTAGGTGGCCAGATCTCTTCCTGAGTGGGGTGCGGGGTTTTCAAAGCTCTATTAGAACTCAGTAATCATGGCATGGTACGAATGAGAGCCTTTGCGTCATGCACTCGCTCCACTTACAGTCTCTGCATACCCTACGCCATAGGTCACAGTCACTTTTTCATTTATTTTCTATAGAAATCCATCAAGAGAAGAGTGAAGCTTAGAAAGATTAAGTATAGGCTAATGTTGTACAAAGAGTAAGAATTTGGTCTGGAATTGGAAGCAAAATGTATCTGATTCTTGTGGCTGATGTGTGTTGCTGTTCTGGTCTCTTTGACTTTTTGCAAGCTATTCCTGTTCCCAGTGCCTTCTCCGTCATATCTGTCAAATGCGGGGAAGGGGCGGAGACTGAGCACACTGAGCACAAATGCAATGCCTGTCAATCAGCTGCTTTCCGAGTGGTCATGAGGTTGGTATTAATAGTCCTGCGGCTATTTCATCTCACCAGCCAGTTTTCTGGATGAGTTGGAAGTGCAGTGTCTTGTGCTGGAAGAGCCGCCGAATCAGAGCTCTGTTTTAACAAGAGTCTCTGGTGAGATTGCTATGCACTTTGAAGTCTGAAAACGGGGCTTGCATATCCACTGAGAATGAAATGCTCTTCCTTCCAAGTCTTACTTCACACTTCCAGGAATGTGTCAGTACTGTAACGAACCTTGGTTCCTTTCAGGAGAGGATGATACTTAGGAATTAAAAGGCATTGTTTTAGATGTGTTTGAGACCACAGAATTGTTTCTGTCTTTCTCCATTTATACTTGTGTGGAAATATAAATATAAATTTCTGTGGGGGTGGAAAACCCTGGCTCCAACGTTCCCATAATAAGCACATAGCTGCTCCTTCCCTTCGCATGTGAACAATTTCCTGATCTGTTTATTTCCCCCTTGATACCATCTTTGTGGGATGCTGAACTTGGTCTGCTGGCTTAGGCTTCCATCTCACCTGGAGATCTGTTTGTAACTTTTTGGGAGTCAGCTCCTTGTAGCTCAGAAAAGTTCTTACCAAGAGAAGGTTCTTCCTTATATCTACGTAAAGTCAATTCATTGTAGCTGCTTTCTTGCCCGGCCTCTGCTAGAAGTGACATGATATAGAACTGGCCTAAAACATGGAAATATTTTTTCTTTTATCAGTGATTTCTCTGTCTGATAAATAACTAAAATATTTAATTTCTGATTGCCTCCAATTTTTTATTTATAAAATTAGGGCTAATGCTATGAGAACCAAATGAATCAAGAATTTAAACATCTTAGTGGAGTATCAGGCCTATGTTAAAGGTAAAATGAACTCTTCTCTCTTTCCTTTCTTCTCCTAATAAAACACTTCTAAATGCCTGATCTGTGTTGAAAATAGCAAACAAATATTTAATTCATTTTCTTACAGAACAGAATAAAGGATAGAAGAGTATTTTTGACAATTACATAAATGTGCAATTAGAAATTTTGGCAACTATATACCCAAGACTCTGTAATACAGGAGTGAATTAGAGAGAGAACCTCTTGTAACCTGTTTTTCAGGTACAATAGAAAACAGTAGACAAGAAACATGCAGTTAAAGCCATAAGTCTCAGAGACCCCAGAAAAGTAACTTTAGCTGGGTCATCTAAAGCCTGTGTTCCTTGGGGTTGTTCTGTGCTAGATTGTAGTTAGTTTTATAAATAGTTTTCATTGTCTGTAAAAGGAAGATATGTGTATTTGCCAAATTGGTTTTGTGAGGCATTTAAAAAATATCAGGGAAGATGAAACCTAAGAATTTGTAAAGCACAACGTGATAGTTCTTGTCATATCTAGCAGGCATTTGATAAAACTTTGGGCAGATGAAGGGATAAACAGAACAACAGGGTCACAGAAGGGACAATGACAGTCAGCAATGAAGCTTTCTCTATCTTTTCTAGATGGCAAGAACAAGAGACATTTGGAGAAAGGCTACTAACTTCCTATGATGAGAGAGAAAGCTTTTAGTATAGACATAATGAATCCTTAGAACACATTGTCAGGAAAGCAGGTAGACAGCGTTGAAATAAATGTCTTGACAAAAACATTTTAAAATGCAGAAGTAAAAAGGTTAACAATTTGAATCTGTCTTGACATTTCTGAGTCAGCCCAAGGGCTATTTTCTTCTTTGCTCAAGATGCCGTGATGTTTTCCTGAAATTCCTATTTCCTGGGCTGGACCACCATCTCGGATTGGAGGCTGTGTGAAATTTATCAGCAGCCACATTCCCTGTGTGTTCTCTTTCTTCCACACTCCTGTCTTGTGCCGTGGTGCTGGATGATCACATGGGTCAGTGTGCTCCTGGACTGGATCCTCTTCTCATAATACAGTGAGAGGGCAATGGGTGCGTGGCCACCTATACAGCTCTCCAAGGATCCGGATCCTGGAAGCACAATGTTAGGTGATGTTGAGAAACTGGGTTGGTTTTAGGAAAACCTGGGCTAACAGATAAGACAATGACATTCAGCAGTGAGGCCTTTTCTACCTTTTCTAGAAAGGAAGAACAAGAGGCATTTGGAGAAGTGCTACCAACTTTCTATCATGAAAGAAAAAGCTTTTGTTTTTTTAAAGCAGAGACAAAATGAATTTACAGAACACTTTGTCAAGGAGGTAGGAATATAGCTTTCCTTCCTTCCTCCCTCCTTCATTACTTCCTTCTCTCAACAAAACATTTATAAGCAGTGGATATCTTTCAAAATGTCATTTAAAATTACCCCTCAAATCTCAGTACTCTACTGGCGTTCTCTCATCCCCCTTTCATCTCTATTCTTTTAACTGTTTGAGATGCTGATGTCCATGGGTGACATCAACAGGGCTACTGTGCTTTCTTCTTGGGCTGCAACAGGAGTGTAAGCTCAGGTATTTTGTTTTTGCAGTGCTGGGAATGGAACCACTTCAGGTTTGGGGCATCCATGTTTGCATCTGCATACAAACTTTATAATGTTTCTTGGCTTTCGTTATACAAAAAGGATAATAGCATCCCTTCATAGAGTTGCTTTATGCTCATTTCTATGTTGAAATGTAGCAGAGCCTCCATAAATGCTGGTTTCCCTCTATTTTTATAGATATTTGCCTTCCAGGAAAGAGGCCAGATGATATCAGAAGATGGTTAGACAAGTGGAGGATAAGCAGAGAGACCAGCTGGAT
Organism: Microtus pennsylvanicus; assembly: GCF_037038515.1. Lineage (NCBI taxonomy): Eukaryota > Metazoa > Chordata > Mammalia > Rodentia > Cricetidae > Microtus > Microtus pennsylvanicus. The sequence goes on along the minus strand of NC_134590.1, from coordinate 51,988,108 downwards.
TGTTAGTATCCTATCCCCTAACTTGCTCCTGGAGCTCTTGAGAGGAGAAAGAGCTCCTCAAGTCAGCAACTCTGTGTCCTATTGCAGTAGCTCTTCTTTTGCAGCCAGTCAGAGCAAGTTCAACAGCTCTGCTGATGTCAGTTAGGCAGTCAAAGCCCCAGGCTCCCAGTGCTCTGCTAGTGGCTCAGGGATTTAACATGAGACTATTGCATTGCAGTCTACTACAATATTAATGTCTATTCATTAGTGTTGATTTAAACTACATTTCTTTTTCTAGTCCCAGAAGCTGGAAGGTCCCAGGTACAGATAACAGCAGATTTGTGTTTGTGGAGGGTCCATCTTCTCTTTTCTTATCTGGTTAAGACAATTACTATTAACTTACAGGAATTTGAAGACACTCATAAAATAGCTGATTTTATTTTTTCACCTTCCTAATGATCCCTATTTTTGCCCTACATAAGCATTATTTTTTTTTAAATATTTATTTATTTATTATGTATACAATGTTCTGTCTGTGTGTATGTCTGCAGGCCAGAAGAGGGCACCAGACCTTATTACAGATGGTTGTAAGCCACCATGTGGTTGCTGGGAATTGAACTCAGGACCTTTGGAAGAGCAAGCAATGCTCTTAACCACTGAGCCATCTCTCCAGCCCCCTACATAAGCATTATTGCTCACTTATTTTATGTACCTATATGAGCACACACTGAATGATGCTTTTATTAATGGAGGCATCAAGAGTGCCTACTTTGAGCCAAGTTCAGCTTTAGTCTGTCAGTAAAGCAGATGGGGGTTCTCTCCTTCGGAATGTCTATGTCCAGCTACCAACTATCTCCTTTGCTCATCAGCAAGGAAAGCCAAGGAATTGAAGAGCTAGCTGTTGAGATTGCTGGTGGAGTCTACGCTCTGTGCTCCTAACTGGGACCTGTCAACTTACCAGTGGGGTCATTTTGGAAAATTATGAGTTCCACTTAGTCTTGGATTCCTTGCTTGCAAAGTGAAGGCATCTCTAATGTCACTTGGGAGTTGTGAGGATTTAGAGTGCCAGTCCTGTAGGAGCATTCTAGAAAAATTCTCTTCAAAAACCTCATAATGACTGTGTGACTGATGGCCAAAACTGCTTCCAAACATGGTTCTAAACATCTTGTAGTTAGCAGATAGGGAATATTGTTACAACATTTATTTCATTGACACAGACATTAAGATTCACTTAACTTGTTCAAGATCACACAGCTAGCATGTGTCCACGTCGGGCTTTGAATGTGGTCCATGTGGCTCCTAAGTCTGCTTTCTTCTTCATTATGCTATTAAAGTGTTGAGCCCTGATTCAGTTAAGATTGCTTTGAATTATTGGCACCATTTCCCTTTTCAGTCTGAAAGTTTTGCAGAAGTAAATGAATGAGTATGACTTTAGTTTTTATTTAAAAAAAATTGTGTGTGAGTGTTTTGCCTGAATGTATATTCCTGTGTATCATGTATATGCCTGGTACCCATGGAAACCTGAAACACTCAATTGCCTGAAACCAGAGCAATAGTGGGTGCTGGGAACTGAACCCAGGTTTTCTGGACTCTTAACCTCTGAGCCATTTCTCCAGCCCTGACTTTAGCATTTTTTTTAAAATTATGACCTCCCCATGACTCGTCTTCTCTTTTCCAGGAATGGACACACTGAGGTATCCACTGGGGGTTTCAAGGGCACTAGTATCTGTATTCAAGTAAAAAGGATAATGGACGGATTCATGTGAGTTTGCACAGAGCATGCATTGTGTAGTTTGTTTAGTGTCAGACTTCTCACAGTGATACCTTTGTGCCTCCACAACTGTACATCTCTGCGTGAAGTTCTGCAGTCTGGATGGTAGCGTTCTATCTGTCTCTCTTCTCTGAGTAAAGTCATTTTTATCTCATATTGTGGGGACATTCTCTTTATTCCTGATAAACCCAGGAGCATCAGATCCTGTTGGTCTTTATGGCAACCACGATGGGACTACTTTGCATTTCCTCCTATCTCTCCAAACATCTGTCTTTAAAGGGATTGTGACATGAGCTGAATGTATTATAGATCAAAGTGCAGATTCATCACTAGCTAATGTTACATCTTTATGGAGTTTTTCATATTGCATATTCACTTTATGATGTGGCATAATGAATGCGGTTTCTGACTGTTGCCATGCATTCACCAGCTGTCTTTATTGCGTTTTACCTAACGATGCCTAAATGTTTCCTGTGATGGCATTATTGTTATTGATTAATTTATATTTGCCAATATATTAAGTACATTTAGAATATCTACATCTATTTCTCCAGAATTCTCATACAGAAACAGAAATGTGAAAGGTCAACAAATTTAATGAATAAATAAGATACTTGTCATCAAGGTTGTCTATTCAAAAGCAATCGACTTTCCAAAAATTATATTATAGTTTGGTTTGAGGATTTTACTGGTATTTGCTTGTAATATATGAAAGCCTGGTATGACAATTTGATATTTTTTTCACAAAGCAATTATATCAAAATCTATTGTGAATATATATCATGAATGAATAGTTTGTGTCTTTGTTTCTCTTATACATACATTTGCTTTCTTTTTGATAATTTTATTTTAATTGATATAGTAATTGCATATATCTATAAGGTATGGTTATTCCATGTGTATGCACTGGTGAGATAGAGTAATTGGTATATCTGTTGTTTCAGACATATCAACTCTTTGTGTTGGGAATTTATAAAGCTCTACTAGTTCTTTAAAAATCTTCAGTCAGTTGTTGTCCACCACCATTGTCCTGCTGTGGCATAGAGTATTAAAATTTATTGCTTCTATCCAACAACACCTCTGTACTGAGTAGCTATGATATATTTGTTGATTCTTTTTCCCAGTCTCTGCTACTACTGCTTTATTATCTACCCTAACACATCTTAACACATGCTCATGTCCTGAGTTACAACACACCCTCCTTCATATACATACACACATGTGCTCAGACAACAATGCTAACCCTGCTGTTAGGTTTCACTGATTCATCCACATGACTCTTCTAGGCCATCGCCTCTCTTCTGTCTCTGAGTACAAATTTACATTTTCCATGAACCCTGTGCTCATAGGTCCAGCTCGTTATGCTCTTCCCTCTATTTTTATTCACATAGCATTCATAGTCCACAGCATAGCATTTGAGACTGGAGTGCTATCTACTGCAGGAATGAGGTATGATTTGAAATTACAGTTATCATCCATCTGACTAACTCAGCTGTCTGAAAAAGATTGGGGATAGAACAGAGTTCCAAAAAGGTTAATTACTTCTAATATTCTTCATAATCATCTAATACAATGCCAAGGCTATACTGATATCAATAATTGATTTTTCCTGTGATTCGTTACTGTTATCAATAACTGATTCTTCATGTGATTCATTTCTATTTAAGTAAACACGATATCTTATAATAAGGCAATATGTATAAAACAGTAGAGCATGTTTTTCACCAGATAATTTTTTTCTGAAACAGGTAGTTTACTTTGGTATAGTTTTCATAAAGCTCTATGCTCAAGAATAGCCTATGGGAGTGTTCAGGGAAAAAATGTCACTGAGGAGCACCCAGAAATTTGGCTTAAAGTCAGTATTGCCTCTGAGAAGTACCCAGCAATGAGAACATGATGAATAGAAAGAGCTGGATGCTGTGAGACCCAGGACACTGATCAGGGAGAAAAACATTGCCTGGTAAAAGGAGAAGACTGCTTTCTTCCACTCCTAGTATGGTCCTTAGTGTTTCTTATTCTGTGAGGGTACATGTGCTTCACAGATACCCATTCCCAGCAACTTCTGTGATTTTCAGTCATTGGTCACATATACACCTGCCAGTCTTTCTGGAAGGAGTTTCATCAGCAGAATGCAAAACCCAATATAGTCTTTTTGTTAGCCTGTCAGCCATAATTTTGTTATTAAGCCCAGCCATGTACAGCACATTACTTTAGGTAGACAAATGATTTGCTTTCAATACCAGTTAAGAACATGCGTAAAATCTGCCAGAGTTTCGGCCTCTCTCTCCCTAGCACCTGGTGGGTTCCTACTTACTGCTTACATCATTTCCCATTTTGCCCCGAGAAATGGCTTAGATTGCAGGGAAGCTTGTAACAGGTGTAGTGTATGTTCTTGTTTTTCCTAGGAGCAGATGGTGCTGAAAGACGATCATCTCTGTGGGACCATCACAGGATAATGCACAGGAATAAATAAGCACAATGATAGGGCTCAGCTAAGACAGGGGATTGGGGTCGGCCCAGTATTTGAAAATGGTACATATAGCACTGGGTAGCTTTATCTACCAGCTCTAAAACTCTGCCTCTCTTTTATTTTTCTATATGTAAAGACTCCACCCCTCCCCCACTAAATTAACCAACCCACTTCTCACTTGAATTACAGGTAACATATTAAAGCAGATCTAGATAAAAGGGAGTTTCTGACAGTGCTAAAAGGGAGGAGGTAATTTTCTTGGAGTTCTTCCCCAACCCCAAGAAATTTCGGTTTTTATTTTAATAGATTTTATGGGACCTAGTCTTTGATCTTGCCCTCTTAAAAACCAGAGGGCAATTCTATCCTAATGCACCTCTGCTGTTTTTCATGAAGGACACCACATGAGTGTAATTTAACATGCTATTGTACTGAGATTATTATATTCTTTTGTGCAAGAGTTCATCTGTCCTGGAAAAGACTAAACTCCATGGGGCACAGTATATGCATAAATGAATATATTTGTGCCTGTATATATTCTAGTTATACTAATGTATCTCTCATATTCGAATACATATTTGCAATGGCAGAGGAGCCTTGCAGTCAGACTCAGGTTCATTTTTTTCCTTTCCAGGTTTACATTTTGTTTCTTAATGTGTCAGCTTCAACCCTGCTTGCAGCATATTATTCTTTTGACTTAATGAAATTTTTTTCCCCACTTGATGTATTCTTAGATCGTCCCAGCTTCCTTTCAGTTGCAGACAACATTATTTAGTCAATTTGGGGCTAAAATGCAGAGAAAGCAAAGGAATACTATTTTATCATTTTGTCCAATTCTTTTACACACTATATTCACTAGCAGCAGATTTCTGACCAGCAGTTTGCTTAAATATTCTTCATGTCTTGAAAGGGGAAAGAAAGGAGCAAAGGATTCTGTGATGTCTTTGACAAATAAAAGGTACAAGCTTACCAAATGTCACAACATTTCCCCAAACATCTAAATATGCATGCACATGTGGGCTTATGCATATAGATCTGTTTTCTTATTTCTCAACACCGAAGCGGTTGATGCTCTCCGAAATCTCATTATGTGTCTGCATCCAAGTTCCCAGAGAACTGCTCCCATTCCTGTACTGAAAAAATAAGAATGTATTTGTTGAAAATGTGACTTTTGCACGGCAAAATCTGACGTTAATGTAGGCATTTGAACCATGGTTAACCTCAGCAGTGCAAGCATCTGTGGGGCCCAGAGGGTTAATGTTTGATTGCCTACTTTACCTGCACCCTAGAAATGAAAGACGCGTGCGTGCAAAAGAACAAAACCAGGCTGTCTTTGTGATGTCACAAGCATCTGCCTCTGAATCTCACGATGGAACATAAATGGCAGCAAGAACTGAAATGAAAAACAGAAGCAATATCTCTTTGATAGTGAGATTTTTCCCATCTAAAGCTTTAAATTTATTATGTTTAGTTTTTGAAATATCTGAAACAGCAGGACGTGTATGGGAGTTGATGAGATGTGGAGGGCCAAAGATAAAGAAACCCTGGCCCACCCCTCCCCCAATTTGATTAAATTGCCAAAGAGCTCTCTGGAGTATAAACAAAGTTAGGGAGAGAAGCACACAAATGCAAAGATTATCCCTTTACTGATCACGTACACTAAGCTTGCTCAATACAAACCATACATTGCACAATATAAATACCCTTTATCATTTACCATGACTAATTAACCTTAGCTTCGTGTTACAGGCAATATTTAATCCTTTGTATTTTTAATTTTTAATTTATCCCTCCCTTTTAAATATTATCATCCATTCCCATCTAGCAATAGTAAATTTGCTCAGGAGTTACTGCAAGATAAACATTGCTTAGAAACCATAATTTTTCCATTGTATTTGTCTAGTTAATAAAGGGAGGCATTTTATTTTCCTCTTGTGACCACTTGTACTTTGCTCAGTAATTAAGGAAGTAAGTCAGTGTTCCTAGATTTTAGCCTTTCTATAACCTCTGTAGATTTGATCAGGATGTCAGTGCCGGTTGCATTACAGTTTTTAGTAGTTATAAAAAAAAATCCTCCCTGAAACCAAGGAGGATTCAGATAATAACACATAAACCAATATCCACATGAAACATGCCTTACATATTCTGCCTGAGTAAGCTGTGGTTTTTTTTTTTTTGGCGTGTAGATTTTAGACTTTTCAGAAGTACCTCCTCAGATAGCACAGAATAAGTTAACAAATACATTTGCTCATTGCAGAAGCTCTGTTCTAATTAGCAGCATGATCTTGAGCATGTTGCTTACTGCCTAAGCTTTTGTTTTCTCATAGGTAGATGAAGAATAGTCACAACCAGCTGAATGAAGACAGAGTCTAAAGAATAAGTAAATAGGCAGTTCACATATTTTTAGGGGTGAAGTCATAATTCAAAAATGAGAAAGCAGATAGTCTTATTAAAATTTATAAAGTAAATGAATAAACATCTCTGAAGATAATAAAACTGAGTAATCATCTGATAAGGTGTTCAATCGCAATAACCATGAGATCACCAATGCAAACAAAACAACTATAAGCGGGGTGAAGAGATAGCTAAGTGGTTAAGAGAGTGCTGGCTGCTCTTCCCAAAGAAGTGTTCAATTTCTGGCAGCCACGTGGTGCTCAAAAGTATCCAAGAGAAGATCTTGGGGATCTGAGGCCTTTCTCTGGTCTCTGTGGGCATCAGGCATGCACATGGTACACAGACATCCAAGCAGACAAACACTATGCACTTAAAATAAAAAATAATAATAATTAAAACATTAAAACAAACGCAATGAGATAATACATGTACATTAGGTAATTTCTCTTACACTATGAACACACACACACCACACACACACACCACACACATGTTTTCGCCATACAATTCCACAATTTAGGAAAGGGTGTGAAGATGTTGAAGCACTTGTGGATTCTTTGTGGGAATGGAAGAAGTACAACTGCTGAGGAAACAATATGAAGGATCCCTCACAAATTATAAACAGAATTAGTGTAAGATGAAGCATTCTCACTTCAGAATATTTATTCAAAGAACACTTAGTGTATTGACAATAGCAGTTTTCCCACATTCACCATAGCATTATTCTTAGTAGCCGAGAGGTAAAATCCACTCAGCTATCCATATACAGATACACAATGACACAATATTGTACATCTTTTAAAGGAAGGAAATTTGGGATACTAGGTTTGCTTAGTGGACAGAGGTGCTTGTCACCAACACTTGAGTTTGATCCCCGTAATTCAAATGTGGAAGGGGAGAATCAGCTCCGGCAAATTGTCTTCTGACCTCCATAAGCTTCACCTTACTAACTAAGTAAGTGTTTAAAACAATTTTAAAGTATCTATACATACTTAAAACCAGGGGAAACTCTTTAAAAGTTTCTGCTAATTGAAACAGGTCACTCACACCAAAACAAAGACAAAGTGAGCCTGCTTATATGAACTCTTTGAAGTAGTAGAATTCATAGAAACACTAAATAGAATGTTTGTTGCCAGGAGCTTGGGCCAGGAGAAAAAATAAATAAGAGAGTTTCAAATTTACAAGAGGAAAATTTTTAGAGATCTTACTTTTCACTTTTACAGCAATGGAAAATATACTTATTCCTACTGATGCCTACATTTAACATATGGTTAAAATGATAAATTTTATGATTTTAACCATAATAAATGTATAATGTGAAACATTTTCCTGCATTTTTTGATTTTTATTTTTCTTTAAAGCTGAATAGTAAATCCCATTTTATTTATGTACCAGATTTTCATTGTTCAGTTATCGGTTAATGGACAATTAGGTTGTTTCCATTTTCTTGCTTTGTTTGAATAAAGCAGCAATAAACCCTCTGTGGGAGGGGGGTGGTAGTTTGAATGCAATTGGCTCCCATAAGCTAATATGAAGTGGAACTATTAGGAGGTGTGGCCTTGTTGGAGTAGGTGTGGCCTTGTTGGAGGAAGTGTGTCACTGTGGGGGTGGGCTTTGACGTCTCCTATTGCTCAAGCCATGCCCAGTGTCTCAGACTACTTCCTGATGCCTGCATATCGAGATATAAAATTTTCTGCTACTTCTCCAGCACCACGTTTGCCTGCATACCACCATGTCCCGCTATGATGATAATGGACTGAAAATCTGAACCTGTAAGTCACCCCATTAAGTGTTTTCTTTTGTAAGAGTTGCCATGGTCATGGTGTCTCTTCACAGCAATTGAAGCCCTAACTAAGATAGAGGGTATGGAGGTCCATGGATGTATGTCCAAGTAGTCAATAGCTGGATCATGTGTTAATTCTACTTTTAACTTTTAAGGAATATCCAATCTTATATCATAATGGTTGGATTAATTTGCACCCTCACCAATAGTTTATAAATGTTCCTCTTTCTCCACATCCTCTCTAACATTTTTACCAGATTTCTTATTATTTTTATGATAGCCATTCTGATTAGGGTGCATATGCAGCATTAAAAAGAACTACATGTCAGTTCATTTTGCCCTTCAAGTTCTCACACACGAGATTTAGTTTAGTGGGAAAGCAAATTTTTCCAAAGCCTCTGCTTTCTTTCTTTCTTTTTTTTTTTTAATTTTGAATGCTCAGTCAAGCTTTAGGCATGTTTCTGGCTAGCATAAACAAAAGTAACAAACCTTTACATAGTTAAAGTAATATTCTGAAGCATAAACAAATATAACACATCTTAGTCAAGTTAAAATAATATTCCACAACAATACTTCCTAGTTTGGTTTCCAGTACTCATGTCAGACAGCTTACTATTGCCTTTAACTCTGGTTCTGGGAGGATCTGATGCCTCTTGCTTCCTTCGGCATCTGCACTCATGTGTACAACATGCCCCACCTTCTCTCTCTCTCTCTCTTTCTCTCTCTCTCTCTCTCTCTCTCTCTCTCTCTCTCTCTCTCTCTCTCTCTCTCTCTCTCTTTCCCTCTCTCTCTCTCCCTCTTAGTATTTGACATGCTGACTAGTAAGACTAAAATGAAAAGAGAATAATAGAATCATCATAAAAGTGAGATTTTTACCCAGGGATGGCATAATTTGTGGAATTTAATATACAACTCACCAACTGCACATACCTCTAAATAGGACAGAACCACAAATGGATTTGCTACCCAGGCTGAAAACCTGTCCACACACCTTGAAAGCGAATTCTCTCAGTTTGCGCTCAAAGATCTGAGGTCAGAGGGATGTTGTACTTGTTCAAGACTGCATTCAGTTCTGGATGTAGGGTGATTCAGTCAAGGTCTACCTGACTTCTAACAAACCCCAATATTTCTTAGTACAGAAGGGTTGAGGTCCACACCCCCTTTCCATGTGACATTTGCTAATGTCCCCTTTTATCAAGCCCTCTTGACTTTATCTGAAGAACCCATGCATTCCTACAACTTTGCCAATGAGACCAGTAGACAGACATAGCATCCCCTCCTTCAGCCTCTTCTGAGTTGGGTGGAGACATCAGCAGAGGCCACGAGTTGCATTACATAAAGAAGACACCAGTAGGACCTTCCAGGAGGGTTGATCTGAAAAGAGATGGATATGTCTGTAGTTAATCAGTAAAACATAATATTGTCTTACTTTTCCCCAATAGATAAATAAACTCATTATGCCAGTATGTTTGTGTGCCATTTGCATGTGCTTAATGATCCGTCTTTTCAGATGTGTGCACAACTGTATTGCTTTAGTTTACAGATACAGCAAAAAAGTCTGAGCCTAAAGATACATTGACAATGAATGCTATTGCCTACAGCTAGGGTTCTTTGTTATTTAAATATCTTCAATATGCATCGTCAGAAGTTTTCTGCCTTCTCACAAACAAATTAAACAAAAAAAAAGAAGGAAGGGATAAAGAGAGAGAATGAAGAGACAATATCAGGAAAAGCTGGGAATGTTCGATGTCTGCTTTCCCACCTCCTAAACTTCTTATTGTGATTAATCGTGATTTGGCTGTGGTTGTAAGCTAATAAATAAATCTGCTTCTACAATTATTTTGTGTTACATAAATAGAGTTGTATTTTTACATAGATTATTGATAAGATGAATCGTGCCTGCTTCCACCAAATAATTGTGTGGTTCAAAATTTTAAAAACTATTGATTGGAGAGGAGTTGCTGAACCATTAGCTAGCTCAAAGAGTCAGACTGTGGGAGTTTGGCACTGAGACCTGAGAAGGAAACTTCGCCTTTGTGGTCTTGGGGATTTAGACTCCCTCAATCATATCTTCTCGTTGCCTTACAAAGCACCTTTACTCTCTATCCTGCAGCAGCAGTCCCTGTTCCAAATCTGAATATAAATTTTGAGCCTTAGTTTACCAGCTATGCCAGATAATCCTCCTCGGAGTGCTTATTGAGCTGCGTCTGCTTTGTACATTGCTTGGATTATTTCATGTCCTTTTCAGCACTTGACACTGTCTATCTATCATCTACTCCTGCCACAGAGTGAACTATGTCCTCTGAGATTCTTATGTGAAAGCTTTAACTGCACCTCTCCATGTTGAAGCTTTAGGGTCTTTAGGGAGGTGACATTAAATAGGGCTGCAAGAGTAGAGTTCTGATCCAGTGGAACTGGACCCCTTATAGCAAGAAGATACACCTAGAAGCTCACTCAAACGTGGAGCCTTACAGAAAAAAATAGTCGTTTGCAGTCAAGGGAAAGTCCTCATCAGAATTCCACCAGGCTGGCATCCTGACCCCGAACTTTCCAATCTCCAGAATTGTGAGGAAATAACCTTTTGTCTCTAGTATTTCCTATGACAGTGTGGACTGGCCAATACTATTATCTCAGCTCAGTCACCTGGATAAGTATATAAACACCTGTATCCTCATTTCTAATATTATACTCAGTTCATTCAATAAAACATCAGTATTTAACCCACTAAGACTATTCTTACATTTGCTCAATGAGAAATGAAAACTGATTCAGAAAAAGATTCATGCAAGAAAGTTAGAGAAGATTTATTCACCATACCCCAAATTGAAAATAACTTAGTGAATAAATGGTAGGTGAATAAACAAGCAGAGATATTAATACAGAGGAATGTTTAATAGAAATTAAAAAAGGACAACATAGAAAGAAGTTGTAGTTTAGTTGGATGACTATAGTTTATAATCAGTTATTGTCTATTTATAAATAACTAGAAGTGTTTCAAGGTTTCCGACATAGACTGTGTAAGGGGATGTAAGTGCTAATTATTCTTTTTTGATTACTGCATATTGTGTACTTTTAGGGAAATATTTCAGTGTATTGATAAATATCTGTATTATTATGTGCTAATTAAAATGGAAGAGAAAAATAGAACAATTACTAGAATAATTATTTAGAGCAATCTCAAAAACATTATGTTAGTTTGGGAGTTTGGCTTGGTCTTAGAGCTCTTACCCAACATGTGCAAAGCTCTGGGTTAAATCCCGGTCACTGTGAAAATATAATGTTCAGTGGGTGACATCAGCAAAAGAAGAGTATACATCCTCCATGTTTTAAAATAGCCCAAACTAAGATGTGGTATTAAAAATGGGAGTAATAGTTATGGAGAAGGTATTGTTAAATATGAAGAGTATATGATATGATTGTTCTTCATACTGATTGGAACAGTGAATGCATGGGTATGTACACTTTTAAAACAATTGTACACAAAAATATTATACATCTTATAGTATTGAGATTATGTATCAACTGAAAGAGAAAACATATAATTGCTGTTAATAAACTAAGCATACTTCATCTCAGATACAAAAGTTATCCCAAATTTAATTTGGTTCCAAATGAAAGTGTTTAGAGAAGTTAATACATCAGTGTGATAAGTCAGGATATTTGTAATTTGATCCCAATAGTATTACTTATCCTTTCTGCCTGCCCTGCCTTTTTGCTGGTCTTCTTTCATTTACGGTGTCTTTCTTTCTCCTTTGGAAGGTTGCTGTCAGCATTACAAGTGACTGTCATAGAACTGTGGACCAAATACATGTGTAGAACCTGCAATGATCAAATCAGGGTAATTAGCGTTTGCATTTCCTTAAACACTCCCAACCTGAGGGTGGGAGGAATGCTCCAGGAAGTAGGGCAGTGAATCATTAAAGCACAATGGCCCTTGTGTAGAGTCTGTATTTCTGGCTGAGATTCCCAGTGCTCCCTGCCTGCCTGCATTTCCTAATGCTGTGGTCTCACCAACCGTCACTCCTGTGAACTTCCTTCTATTTTTCCAATCAGGCCATTGACTTCTCTATTTATAGAGCTAGAGTCACCATCTGCTATTTGTACCCAATGAACATAGTACAGCAGTCAATGACTTCACATTCTCTTGTTGACACTGGCCGCCCAGAAGCAGACCCTGAACTTATCGTTGTAAATCAAACTTGATCATAGACACGTTTGGACAGGATGGGTCAGCAGAGTCCCTACAGTTAGGGACATACAAAGATAAGACAGGCTTGAGTCAATCACAAAGGGAACACAAATAGCTCGTTTTGAATGTGACTCCAGAAGAATTAGGGGAATTCATAACCAGGGTTAAATTGTGTCTCCTGATTGACTGGCTTTCAGTTCAGCAGGGAAATCTGAGGAAAGGGTAGGATACGATAAAAATTATCCTGAAGGATGGGAAGCCTTAGGTTATATATTTATGCTCCCACTCCCATTTGTCATAAGTCAAGGGCTGTCCCTGGTTAACTAAATCCACAGGACTTTGAGCCATCTTTTCTTAGGGCTCAGAGAAAACTCCGAGGTGGAGAGCTACAGATGTGAGCAATAGGATGGGGTCACAATGGACTAGAACAGCAATGCTTGACCTGTAGGGTGACGAGAGCATCATCCAGAATAGCTCCTGGTGCCACCACAAAGAACTTCTTCAAGTTCCATGTACCATGCTGTCTAAGCTCATTGCCCGCTCCCGTCACCCCCCAACATCTGCAGAGGTGAAGCTCCTTTCAGTCTAAACGTATCTTTCTTTCCCTCAGTGTCCCTTTCGGACTGTTGCTAGCCTGTCTCATCTTAATTAATATGCCACTAACTGTAGGGATTCTGTTGACACATCCTGTATAAACATGTTCATGATTAGGTTTGATTTGCAATGATAATTAATAATCAAATAGACAAACAATAGTAATATAAGGAAAACATTTAAAATTTACAAAGTTGTTATTGATGGAATTTTTCATTTACCTTTTTTGGATTATGGTTGACTGAAAATACAGCAAGAAAAACTGTGGATCAGGTGTGGTTTACCAACTAAAACTTCATCCTTTTCATCAGAGTGACAAAATAGTAAAGAGCAGAGCCTGGTCCTTGAGAATTTAATATCTGAGTTAACCAAATAAATAATCACAGATGTGGTAGAAATGAAATAGAAGGGTTTATTCTGGTGGGTACAAGAGGGTGGACATTCTAGTGCTAAGTGTCTGGCTGTCTGACATCTTTGCTATACGTGCATGTTGCAGGATATTTGATCACACTGTGGACCCTGAGATTGCATTATTTAAATAAAATCAACCAAAGGTCAAGAGGCAGAGCAATCAACCAGTTGACTGAAAGTAATCATAGAGAGTAAGGGAAGTCAGGAGGTCATAAAGAAAGAGAGACACAGGAAGTAGAAGGTAGGGACATACAATTGGGGTTTTGTTTCATACAACAGTGTAGGAGGAGGAAGGTCAGCCAGCTGCTTTCTCAGCCTCTCTGAACTAGCAGGTTTTCACCCCAGGATATGGCCCCCAATATTTTATTGGCAAAAAAGAACTGTAGGGACTTAGTTAAAAAGCAAAATTTGCCTCTCCATGTGGAGGCAGCTGGTGGCCCAGGCCTTGGACTCAGCATCAAGGTGGCAGTGGGTACGAAGGCACAGTCGGCAGCTGAGACAGCAATATAATCAGGTACAGCCACTGTGTTGCCAACAAAACAATATGTATATACAAATGCTAGCAAGAATTTTGAGGAAAAGGACCTCTCATAAATGGCTGGTAGGAATGTCAATCAGGGTAGCCATTATTTACTGAGTTTTAAGAGCAGGTGGATAATTTTTCACAGCTTACATGATGGACACACTACCTTTTCCTGCTCATTCCTTATGTCCTACCATATATTGTTTCTCTTTTGACACCCTTGATTTCTTATGAGCATCTATGCTCTTGTCTGAGTAGGAGGGGTCTATTTAGGCCATAGCTGTTTCTCACTTCAAAGGCATTATAATACCTTGCCTTCGGATAAAGTCTTTATAAAATACCACTTTTTTGTGTTTTGTTTCACCAAACTATAAACTTAATAGTATAGATAAGCATTTAGGATTGATTTTTATAATAATTTCTTAGCTTAAATCATTAAAGTATTACTTAGAGATTACTAAATATGGAACTTTTACTTTTACAAGGACCTGTAAGATCTTTCCTACAGTATATATTTCAAGGTGCTATAGATGCTCATGTTTCTAGAAAAAGCCCAGCTTTGCTTATAAAATGTGGTCCAAGCCATGAAACTACCTGCAACCTCTTTGTTTCTAACAATATATGAAACAACCAAGAAAAGGGCTTAAGAAGCAGATAAGCCTCTAATGAAAGTCAACATTAGATTTGAAAGATTAACCTGTACAAAGGTTCAAAAAAGTCCCCATGATAAGCGATTGTATATCCCAACTGGAGGGAGGAAAACAAGTGCTTAAGGGTAGATTTTATGTCATTTATGTAACGTTGATTATTTGTATTTTAGACTTCCTTAAATAACTCAGTAAGAGTGGCTAGAGACTTTCTTCCCCACAGAGAAAATGTATTTCTTAGCTGTGGAACAACTTGCTAATCTCTAACATATTGTAAGTGACATTTTATGTGACAGCAAAAATATGTGAAAGTCTTTATTAGATACATTGTATTTTGAAAATTAACTGCAAATAGAACATGCTGGTTCCTGAGACGCTGTTTTACTTTTATAGATATGCTAATATCCATGATGATCAGATTAAGAAATAAAAATGTAGATAGTCCGAGCTTAGAGATGAGGTTAAGTTTTTGCTTTTATTTATTACGCCCTTTGCACAATGTCATGAGGGGTGTCCTCCAAGATCCTCCCAGTCAAGTGGGAGAGAGCAATACTCACGTGACCACAGTACCAGATAGAATATCATTGGGTATGATGGTAGGGAGGCTAAGTTGTATGCAGGTTCAGTGTCCCATAGCCTCTCTGTGTGTGACATGACTTGGAATGGCCTTTAGAGAACTATGTTACTGAATGTGAGTAGGACTTTGCCACAGTGACAGAGGTTTGGGGAAGGATAAGATAAACGGTGACATAAGCTGTGAAACAGGACCTTTGATTAAAACATTTCATATCATATCTCCTAGTTAGAAGAGCTGGTTATATATAATGCTATGGGGTAAAGAGATTAAAGAAACTGCGCTACCATCCAGCCACTATGGAAATCAACACGAAGTTTTGTTCAAACAACAACAATAACAGCTGAGAGAGTAGAACCACCATGTGATCCATCTGCATGAGTCCTGGGTACATACTTGAAGCAATCACTCCTTAATAGGAGAGACACCTGCATGCATGCCTACAGTCATCACAAACAGTCACAGGACCTAAAGGATATTCTCTCTCTAGGTGTCTGTTGAGGGATGGATATGTAAATAAAATATTAGATAGAATACACAGTGTGTTATCATTTAGCCACAAAGAAGAATGAAGATTCATCATTTGCAAGAGAATGGATGGACCTGGAGATTTTCCAGTTAAGGAAAATAAGACAGGCTTAGTGAAATAAGTATCACACCTTTGCTCTGATCTGTGCAGTATAAAAAAGAATATGACATAATGTAGAAGAGGGGCTGTTAGAGAATAGGAATATGGTTGGGGGATGGGGAAAGAGCGTAATGACTGGGTAGGTTCATAGTCTGTTATAGGCATCTATGAAAAAATCAAAATAAAACATTGGTTTGTACAATTAATACATGTTAAACCAAAGCTTTAAAAAAGGGGGATTTGTGGAATCTAAATAGAGTTTTATAGCACAGGGCATATGTAAGCTAGCTAGAGTAGTACACAGGGGAAGAATGGGAGAAACACCTGACTGTCTAGGTTAATCCATACTAACAAGAATAATAACCCACACAGGCAAGGCATTGGAATTTGGTGGTAGTGTCTATATAATCATCGAAGATGCCTATCCAAAGTAGTCTCAAGATTGGCCATGTTTCTAGAAGCTACTTTTGGAGCTGTATGAGGCTTTCCCATAGATATTTTGGGATAATGCTCCAAATCTTCAATAACATGGCTTCCAAGCTTTCTCCATTGTCTCTCTATCCTTAGTTCCATTTATTCTTCTGGCACATTTGCTTTCCCTTCATCTGGATATGCATTGAGGTTCCTCCTGCTTTCCCGTGTTCCTATGCCCACCTGCATGGATGTAATATCTCTTACAACTTAAATAAATGTCATTCTCTGAGGGAAACTATCCCTGACCACCAAACAGCTTTTCCTTTTATCTTAATAATGGACTTAGTAGTTTGTGGTGTCATTATGCCTATAGGGAAATTGAGGCTCAGAGATATTTTCCCCAGTGTAACAGAAGACCAAAAAATGAGGTTACAGAAACTGAGCCTTAGAGAAACATTTGTTTCAGAATAAATAAAAGGCTTCTACTGTTTGTTTTTATACAAAGATTTCTAGTTTGAACAATAAATCTCCCCCATAGGCTCAGATATTTGAAGACTTGGTCACAAGTCACTGGTGCTATTTGAAAGGCTATAGAACTTTGGGGGCGGACTTTGCGGGTTTACAGACTCCTCCCACTTCTCCTTTGCTCTCTCTGTTTCCTGGTGTGATGACAAAATGTGCTTAACTAGCTTTCTCCTCCTGTTGTCTGTTGCTATGCCGTCCCGGCCATTACGGACTCTAACCCTCTGGAACTATAAGTCAAAATAAGCTTTCTTTCTTAAGCTGCTTCTGGTCATGGTAGTTTATCACAGCAATGGAACATAACCCTTATTGCTAGTGCAGTTTAGGGCAGAGTGGCATCTCAGGACATTGCTAGCAAGCTTCTAGCTTGAACCTTAGTTGATACCTTTGGATTTTGGACTGAACTGCTTTTTCCCTCATAAATAGGCTATCACAAAGAGAAATTAATATAAAGTACAAAAAATGCTGTGTAAAGTGCAGCCCTGTAAGTATCTAGTATCAATTAACATATAGGAAGAACTCAAGTGCCAGAGCATGATGGAAATACCGGAGTGGAGTCACATTGGGATATCAGCGCACTTCCAAGTTGTTAAGAGAACATTTCTTGAAGTCATTCTGAAAACTTGGCCCAGGAAAAGGTATTTAAATCCTGCCGATATGACCTCAATTTATTTCCCAATAAATTACTTGTCTTCTTTGCAATTAGTCACACAGCCTGCCAACCATATGAAGGGAGGATTTATTTTCTGTTTCAGGCAGAGCTGTGGAACAGATGGGCAAGCTGCCATCATAGAACCTGGCTGTGCTTGCAGGTAATGTGGGGGAGGAGCAGGGGAGAAGCAGAAGCAATGGTGGTCAAGAAATGTTCTTACGGCTGCATGAACTCAGGCCTGAGTTTATTTTCCAGCTTGGCTCTGAACTTTAGATTCAGGCTTGTTTGGAAGCTCAGCCACGCTTTCTTACTGTGGTGTTGGCTGGAGGCCAGCTAGGCCGAGGGGAAACAGCATGTGAGGCGTAGTCCTAGAAAGCAGTGACCTGGTGACACAGTTTAGCTTCCAAGCAGCAGCTCTGAGGGACAGCCAGATTTAATAACACTGTAAGGGGGGTTGGTCTGAAGTAGGAGAGGAGCCGTCGATACGGACTCAAAAAGACAGATTTAAGAGACTAAACCTGAGGCTGAGGTGGACACAACTGTGACCGATCCCTTCCGAGGACGCTGCCGTTGCCCAGCATTATGTTCCCGAGTGGTTGCCGGGACACTTGGCCTCACCTACTGGGTCTTCTTGATGCTTCAGCTTTGCATAGTTCTTCATTGCCACGAACACCTCAGGTCCCGCGCTACACTCAGATTTTTTAAGACATTCGTCTTAACTGTGCTCTTAAACCCATACACTTTTCCGGGCATATAAAGACATCTAACAAACATTTTAATGAGTAAATAATCTTACAGTGGGCTAGATGTTTCTCCCTCCTACCTTTCCTTTGTTCCTTCCTTCTTCTCTCCCTTCCTTCTGCCAATAACTCATCTTACTTTCATAGATAATCGCTTTCTCTCTTATTCATTACCCCCAGTTCTTTTGGCTCTATTTCATGACCAACCCACATTACATGACCAACCCTTGTGAGAACCTGCACATGCCTTTCACCTAGATTGTCTCAAAGTGGCTCTGGGATGCCATTCAGATCTAAGCCCAGATATCACCTTATTAGAGAAGTCCACTCTAAGGATCCTTCCCAAATCCTCCCTTGTCCTTCATCCCAGGCTCCCCATTCTCCAGTGACCTTGTTTTTGATTCTTTTTAAAGCAGTATCATTCACAATTTTCTGAGCATGTTTGCTTGTTTGATTATTATTTCTATGCCTCCATCTGTGACCCCTGGTAGAAAGTAAACTCTGCCAGATCAGAGTCGTAGGTGATTTGCTTCCCATTGTATGCCAAATTTCTACACCTATATACTTTGTTGCTTGCTTGATACTTAATAAATACATACATGTTGGCTATTTAAGCTGGGTTGTGTTTCTGAAGTTCTTCTACCTACATTGAAACTTAGACCCCACCATTGGAGAATGGCTTAAAGTAGTGCTTTGCTGGTCTTTGTATGTCTTCCCTATCTATGTATGAATACTGTAATAAGAAACACGCTGTATGTTATTTGTGGAAATTAGTGATTACAAATGATATTGATAATGGCTGCTGTATTGAGTAGTTACTATGTATCAAACACTGCTTTAAACCTTCATTTCATTATTTAATCCCCATTACAATCTAGGATGATGGCATCTTTCTAATTTCATGTTTTTGATGACAAAAGATCTGAAAGGGTAAATAACAAATAATTGCTAAGAGGGGGAAGAGGGTCTTAAGGTGAGGCAGTCTGACTCCAGGGCATGCATTTGAGATAATATCAGGACAAGTAAATCTCTCAATAAATGACTCAATAAGTTTCATTAATCACAATCACCATTATTACCAGCTGTGTGATGTTACAAATAGGTGTATTGTAAATCCTGTTATTTTGTCAAAGATGTCTGCTCTCAAATAGATTAATATCAAATTACAAAAAAGCAAGAGAAGATACATATTTATGTTTAGAAATTCTTCATAGCATAATTCTCTCATTGCATAAGGAGTTGATCATTAAATCTTAAGGATATAACATGTGTTGCATTACATTGGCAACTGGCACCTATTAAAAACAAGCTTCCAGTATGCCAGTTTGGCTTAGGCAATTCTGCAAAGGAGGTTCAATATCAGTGTTTAGGATTATTCTCCAACAAAAATATCTTGGCAAATTATGACACAGTCTTTAAGACTTGCTTTTGAATAGTTAAAATTTTACTGAAAAATCCTCAAATGTCAAGGAAATCCCATGGTTTTGGTTCTATACCTTGAAATTTGTACTGCAGGCGTTTATATACTTATCAATATTTTTAAAACTAAGAAACTTAAATAACAAACACCATATTTTTGTTATTACTTTGTTCACGATCCTAAATGATAGAGCTGAACAATCAGATAGGATCTGAGAAATCATCACTCATCCTTAACTTGTACATATTTTAGTGTTATGTTTACCATTCAGAGAATTTTTTGTGGAATTAACTCATGACATTGAGTGATTTAGTACATATACATGTCAACTGTATATAGTTTATAGGAGACACAGTGACACTGTTCAGATTGGGTCGGGGAAATGTTCTTCCATTTTTTAACATTTGAATTTGTTCAATTTAAAATTATTTTGCTGATTTGTAGAATTAATTTTTTTAAACTAACTTTTGAGGGATAAATGCTTTAGTTAGTAGATTATTCTCATAAAAGTATTTATCTAGCATTTCTGTTTTTTGAGTCATTTTTGTAAGTTCTTAATTTATATTAGAGAGTAATATTCATTAATAAACCAGACCATATGTTCATGTAGAGCATTTAAAACATTATCTGACACACAGTAAATAATATGTAAGGATGAGACTTCCATATGATTCTCAGTTTAAACCTAGATTTTAATCAGATTTTCTAGGAGATTTTCTTTGTTACAAACTTGACAAACTTATTTTAATGTGTTAAGCACTAGCTAAGATGAATTCAGAGAGGAATATGACTTTGATTGTGTGATATTTGCAAAGCAATATATAAGCTAGTGAGATGTTGGCACGAACTTAGAGAAACAGTACAATAGAAGATAAAAACAAATTCTGAAATAGATCCATACTTATGTGGAACTTGAAATATGACAGAGCCAGCACCGAAATTATAGACTACAGGAACAAATGAATTTCACATGAGAAAAGTACAAAAAAAAATAAGTTCCAGATGATTTAAAGACTGAAATATACAGGAAAACATTTTAGAACTTTAAAAAATAAATTCTAGGATGATAAGTAAAATTGATATAGAAATGAGGAAAGGGAGTAGATTATTAAATCTCTCTTAATCTAAAAAACAACTGCTAATCTCAAAGTATTTTACATTTGTATGGATGTAAGTTTAATGATATAAATTTAATCCTTTTGTATGTTGTGAATATATTTTATTCCCATTGCTTAATAAAGTAGTTGATTTGGCCTATAGCAAGGCAGGATGGAGTCTGGTGGAAAAGCCAAACTGAAAATACAGGGAAGTAGAAGAGTAGAGTCGGGGAAGAATCCAGCAAGCCACAGGAGTAAGAAGATGTCTTAGAGTGCAGATAAAGCCAAGAGCCATATGGCAATACATAGATGAACAGAAATGGGTTAATTTAAGTTGTAAGAGCTAGTTACTAATAAGCCTGAACTAATAGAGCAAATAGTTTGTAATTAATATTAAGCTTCTCTGTGATTATTTTGGGACTGGGTGGTCAGAAAATTAAAGCACCACCTCCTTTTACTTAAAATTAACTGACACCATTTTACAATACAGGGAATGCAAACAACTAGTAAAGATTATCCAATTTAAACATCAAATTAGTAATTGAAACATATGTTGAATCTTGAAGCCACAAATTGGGAAAATACATTTTAATTCATGAAGCAGGCAAGATATTAGAGTCCAGAATAACAATAATCATGACAAAAACCCTGCTAATAGCTTGACTGAGCAAAAATAGCATTAGGAAGAGTTCAGGAAACCTGAAGCTCATAAACTTCTGAGAAGACATTAGGCCTCATTAGGAACAGACAAGTCCAGTGAAAACCACAAGTAGAACATATACCTCACACCCAACTACAGTAAATGAAATATGTGGCAAGAAATTTATTGGCAAGATCATTAGAGCTCTCATACTTCTAGGTGCTGTAGGTGGGAACAAGAACACACATAGCTACTTTGGAAAACACTTTGGGGTTATGTTGTGATGCTGTAGATGACTCCAGTAGATGGTCTTGAAGGAGGGTCTCACTGACTCTTTTCTGGAATTTGCACATTATTTTTTTTTTTAATTATAGGGTTTTATGCTCCAGTGGAAGCTAGCTTTGAATACACTATACATTCTAGGCTGGCCTCAAACTTGTAACAACCCTCTTGTTTTATTTAGTCTCCTATGTCCTGGGACTATATGCATGTACCACTAGAGTTGACAGGCATTTATTCACTTGTGTCATTTCTTCCCCTTGAGTGTAACATGCATCTTTATATATATTATTGAATTATTTTGAAGCTAACTTAATTTTTTTCTTTATTAGATTTTTAAAATTAGTATATCAAGCATCAGAGTTCATTATGGCATTTTCATACCTGATTTCCTTTTATTAATCCTCTTCTCACATTCTTGTTTCCTAAATTCTTGACCTCCTCTTGTCCTCCTTCCTGTCTCCATTAACCCCTCACTTTGCTTCCATGTTACATATAGTGTATTGCCCGCTTCCTTTTCATCTCCTCAACCTTTCTTAGGACCTTTTCCCCCTTCTCATGGTCTTCGTTCTAGCTCCATGATGTACACACACACACACACACACACACACACACACATACACACATATCTGGGATCTATATATGAGGCAAACCATGTTTTTGTCTTTCTAAATCTGACATACTTCACTTAACATAGCACTTTCTAGTTCCATACATGTTTCTTCAAATGTGATGACAAATTTTGTTGTAAGGAGTCCACTTGTTTGTTTCCTGACTGCCTAGACTCCGGAAATAACCACACAGAAACTATTAAGTCACTGCTTGGTCTATTAGCTCTAACTTCTTATTGGCTAGCTTTTACTCTTAATTTAACCAATTTTCATTATTTTATATTTTACCATGAGGCTCTGCCGGCAAGGTTCCAGCATGTCTGTCTCCAGCGGTGGATCCACGGCTTCTCCCTGACTTTGCCTCCTTTCTCCCAGCATTCAGTTTAGTTTTCTCCGCCTAGCTCTATTCTACCCTGTCTTGGGCTCAAGACAGTTTCTTTTTTAACCAATGGTATTCACAGCATACAGAGGAGAATCCTGCATCAAATTTTTTATGCCTGAATAAATCCTATTGTTTATACAAATTACATTTTTACATTTCGTTTATTCATCTGTTAGTGGACATCTAGGTTTGTTTCATTCCTTAGCCATAAGTACATCTTGCTTTAAGCTGTTAGAATATGACACAATGACAGCATGCTGTTACTTTAGTAAGTAGATTACATAAAATTCTTTCTTCAAAATTGGTACTAGCCAATAGGTCTTTCCACCTCTGATGTTTCAATGCTGTGTTAATTGTCCAATACTGAGGTCCACAATTAAAGAAACTTAAGAAAGATTATCAGCAAGAAATTTAAGCTCTTGGTCTAACCTTTAAAAAGAAATAAACCTATCAAAATTAATTTGAACAGTGAACAGCTTCCTCTACACTCAAAATGTTCACCGATAATTGCCAGCACCTTGATTAGTGCCTCATGAAAAGCCCCATGTTAGACAGCTTTCCCTCACATAAGAAAATACCTTGGATAATTAACTTAGAATTAATGGGCTCATTCTTCTGGAGGTTCATGTTTAAAATTATATAACGATTGTTCTGGTCCTCTGATGCTGGCACCAAATGACAATCATGGAGGTATATGAAATGAATTATTCTTTCCATGGTCAGAGTTCCAAGGTTCTCTTTGAAACCATGCAAGTAATGCTCCAAGGGACTACTAACTTGGTCACACCTCTTAGAAGAACCACTGTCTCTAGACAGCACCATTCTGGGTATTAGTCCTTTATCATGTAGGTCTTTTGAGACAGTCACTATCCAAATACAGTATAGTAGTCTTCAAGATGAATTCAGTTAAGCTAGATTTGTAGATTTGTAATTCAAGAATCTATGAGCTACGCAATGTTTGCTTTGTTATGTTGCTAAACTAGTGTTATATTGCTATGCAAATATAGCTAGCTAATGCAATAAATTTCTATGACTCATTAATTCCCTTAAGTGTAAAACATCAAGAAACTTCACTTCTTGTTTCTCGGGAGTCATGTACAAGAATATATAGATTAGTACTGTTAATTATTAGATCCCTGTCTGTTGGGTTCCTCTGCTGCTGATGTAATAAATCAAACCAAATTCATAAATCCAGATTTAAAAAACAGGGAAATATAAAGCAGACACCCCTGGGAGAATCCCAGGAAGGCCAGAAAAGAGAACAAGAGAGCACATGTGGCAGATCTATGGGCTAGGTATTAAATAATTGTTAGGTCCCGGGCATGTGTTGGAATGCTGCTGATGGCAGCCTTCTCCCAGAGTCTGGAATGAGGTGGCTCCAGCGAGCTCCTGCTTGGTTTGCTAAGGGTGGGCTCTGAAACGTACCCCCCGAATCTGGAGATTTCAAAGAAGTACCACTTGTGAAGGTAAAGCTAGAAACATTCAAAACTCAGTAATAGAAAGGTGAATAAATGAATCCTAGTGGACTCATTCAATGAAACACTAAACACAGGAAAATGAATGAAGTTTAAACAAAATGGTTTGATTCTATTGTCCAACAGTGAAAAGAGGTAAATAATGTGGTTGTGGGTGGATGCGCACTTTCGTGAAAGTGAGCTATAAGCCCAAATTTGGGAGTTGTGACTTTTTGTAGAATTAGTGTAAAAATTGGTGTTTTTGTAGGATTTAGATCAAAGAAGAGTACATATTAGGCTTAAAATATCTTGGTAGCGTTCTTCTTACATAGAATTGTGAATATCTTGAATTCATTGAAATTTATCTTTTATTCCTAAATGTCTCTTTATGTTATCTTTTCCTATGAAATATTGCAGAAAATTTGATTTACATCTTTTCTTGTCTTTAAAAATATGTATGAATTGTGCAGTGACTGGCCTTTCATTTGCCTTAACTGAAAACTATAGTTGTGAATACTGAACAAGTTGATGAATTATTGCCCAACATGCTGCTACTTAGTGGGAATTGATGCCATTTTCATCTAGTCTAGAGACTAGTCCAGGGTACTTTGAATATTCTGTATTTTTAGAGGTTTTTCTGTATTAAGTCTAGTTTTAATTTCCTGAAGTTACTAGTGGAAGAATAAAATGAGGGAATAGAATATATTCAATAAGAATATGAGATAGAGAAACTGAAATAAGAAGAAATAATGGCTGGAGAAGTTGTAGACTTCCTAATGGTTTAAATGAGAGCTACCCCCTATAGCTTTAGGTATTTGGACATTTGACTCCCAGCTGGTGGCACTGTTTGGGGAATTTTAGGTCTGGCCTTGCTGGAGGAAATGCATCACTGGGATGAGCTTTAGAGTTTATAAACACAGAAACAGAGTCTTAGATTAAGCCTGCCTGAGGCAACCTCTTGTGGTGGGCTCTCTCCTCACCAAATGGACCTTAGTTGCAGAAATAGACTGTTTCAGGGCCTCTCAGCCCCTATTTTCTTGTGTTCTGGAGCCAGATGTGTTAACTTTGGGGAGTAGATACATGGAGAGGTTGGTAATGACCTCACAGAGATTTGGTGTCGTGATGACTTCTCTGGTCAAGATGGTCTGTGATTCTTTTGAATAAGGTATAGGCTGCAAGTTGCCTCCTAGGTTAACAGAACATTGCCTTTTTTAGAAGTCACCTGTGAAACCTGATGCATTGCTCTGCATTTATAGCTCTTCCCTGTCATTTGCATAACTTGCCTCTTTCACCAGCCCTTGAGTTATAGTTTAGTCATCTCACAATGGCCAGTGGGATACTGGGTCCTAATAACCTGGAGGATATTAACAGTGTGTGTGTGTGTGTGTGTGTGTGAAAACTTTTAATATATTAACTATTAGGGAATCTTAAGTAATATTTCATGATGCTAAAGAAATGAATTCTGATTGAATGATTGGAATTACATGATTGGAAGAATAATCTGGTAGCTTTGAAATGGCTAAATGGGAGAAAAGAAATGATACCAGACAGACAAATTAACTAAGAGCACACTCGTTACAAGTAGAGAAGAATCAGAATGAGAACAGAATAACAATGAGGTTATCAAGTAAGAGATACTGGAGAAATACAGAAGTGGTTTTTTTACTCCATTCCAATCTTCCAAGCATTGAAAGTCACAGCTTTGCTACTTCCTGTAGTGGTTTGAAAGAGAATGATCCCCATAGGCTCATATATTTAAATGGTTTGCCACCAAGACTTGGAAATGTTTGGGAAGAGTTAAGGGGTGTGACTGTGTGGGAAGAGGTGTGGCCTTGTTGGAGGAAGTATGTCCCTGGGAGTGAACTTTGAGATTTCAAAAAGCCCATGCCAGGTCTAGTGTCTCTTCCCCCTGACTCCCTCCTGTTGGTCAGCGCAAAAGCGCTCAGCTATGGCTTTGGCACCATGCTTATCTGCTTCCCTCCAAGATGATAACGGATTAAGCTGCAAGTAGCTCCCAATTAAATATTTTCTTTTGGAAGAGTAGCCATGGTCATGGTGTCATAGCAATAGAACTGTAAATGAGACACTTTCTTATCTATTTACTTTTATTTTAAGTTTTATAAGCATAAATTCAATTTAATTCAGCAAATATTTGTTGGGCCTTGCTTTGGGCTAGGAAGGCTACTTGGGGTTATGACAAAATTTACAATATAGTAATGGATAGAGATAAACACTAAAAGAGCCTCTGCCTGAACCGGGAGAGGTGAGGGATTGCTTTGTGGAGTTTCTGGCTATGGAAATAAATGTGCTTGAAGGATTGTTTCTAAGTGGAGGAAAGAAGAAAGGAGGAGAGAGATAGCTTTCCAGCTATATACTGTGTGCCGTGACAAAAAACATTTAAATTTTGAGGTTGGACTATCCATAGGACATAAAAACGTAATTTAGCATTCAGTCCATATTTCTAGAATGAGATCATTTACTTAAGAAGGGACCACTGAAGTACATGCTAAGTTACACAATTTGAACTGTGTTTTACGAAGCTTAGAATCTGGCACCCACAAGGCAACATGGTATTAGGAAATGAATACTAGATTTGGGAGACATTATGGATAGGCCATTGGTCTATGTATTTTATTCATCTTTGAGCAACTTTACATCATTTAATCTCTGGATTAGTCCTGTCTTTCTCTTTGGATATATGATCCCCATCTTCTAGTTTGTGGTTTTGGAGAACAGGAACTGACTTGCTCCTTTAAAAGCCACTTATTGTAGCCTGCCTGGAATTGAAAATTTTATGGCTTATTCCATCAATCTACGTGATATTACCCCATCTGAATTTAGCTAACCAGGCTAATGTGTAATTAGCATTTCTCTCCACTTCTCCCCATGGCTCCCTAATGAGCTGGGAATTACGTTTTCACAGTGTGCACTGGGAAGGCAGATGTGGCTGGGGTGACTCTCCTTTTCTACCCTGTAAACTCCCGCTTCATTATTTTTGTTATTACTTTTAAAACAGTTCCTTTGTCTGATGGACATATTATTATTATTTAATAAACTTGGCAGGGTTGCACTTCCTCATAAACCCTGGTTTCAGCGTTCTGACCTTCAGTATCGGCTTAATTAACCAGGCCTCTCCTGGTGAAAGCCACAGTGTTGTTTTATTTCTTACTGTTGAGACATGTTAATGATTTATCAGCGGGGTATTAATGTTCATTTTCATTCAATGAGGACTGAAGATACACCTTTCACAGTTTATTAATTTTAAGGTTCCCTAGATCAAAATCATCTGTGAAGGTTAAAAGCCACTTTAAAAAATTGTCATGCACTTACCTGGTTTATGATAATTGCCGCAGTGTCTGTTTTGACAAAGTGGGGCTTACAAGCCCATGGAGGCATGATAGTGCCAGGTCCAGGGACGGACCTTTGTGAGCTTTGGGATAATACCAGGAGATGTCACCAAATAAAACTCCAGGTTTCAGGCATATTGTTTCTACCAGAAAGGGCTTTGTAATAGCTATTATTGAAGTTCATTGTGAAAATATAGCATGGTAGATAATATTGTTACCTAAAATATTAAATACAGAAGCTTTGAAATTTTCATTTTTCTAATGTTTTCCCAGATCACGGCAGCAAAACTGTCACTGGGTTAGCTGTTAGATTATAATAAAATATCCTAATATTAGTTGTGTGGATTGACATCTTAGGCAGGGCACTGTAGGCCATTCTTCACCTGGTTACTGGAGAACATTAAATGTCTTTGTTCTGTTGGCATTGGTTGTGGGCTGGTTAGTCCTCAGATGAGAAGTTTGGTCTTTGTTCAGTGTGCTTCTATAGAGTTGGATAGAAAAATATAATTTGCTATTTTAGTGTAGGCAACGTTTTCCAAGTGAATTATAAGGAATTTTCTTAAGAGTGCATCTATGGTATTGAAAAAAAAACTTTCTGCAGTTAAATAATAAACATGTTTGATTGAACAAAGGAATCAAGGCTTGTTTACTGAAGGACTTCTCATAGCTGTTAATATACCAAGAGTCATGGCGAATTTTCATGAGTTCATGTGGATTCCCCAAACTCCTTTGGCTATAGACCTTTTGTTGTTTGGTTCTTTGAATCATGGTTTTAGGTAGCTCAGGCTGGGCTTGAACTCTTCAAGTAGCCAAAGGAGGATGACCTTGAACTGATCTTCCTGTATTGACTTCCAGAGCCAATGTGGTTGTGTTGAGGTTTGAATAAAAAAATCTTCTATAGGCTCAGGTATATTTGAACACTGGATTCCCAGTTGGTGGTGCTGTATGGAAAGGCTTAGGAAGCGTTGCCTTACTAGAGAAAGCACATCACTTTTAGACTTAAAAAACCTTATGCCACTTCCAGTTCATTTTCTCTGACTCCTGCTTGCATTTGAAGCTATGATTTCTCAACTTCTGCTCCTGCCTCCATGCCAGCTGCTTGCTGCTGTGCCTCTGCACTGTGACAGGCTCTTATCTCTCTGGAACTACAGGCCAAAGCAGACTCTTTCTTTCACAAGTTGCTTTTGTTGAATGGTGCTTTATCATAGCCACAGGAAAGTGAATCATTCAGTGGCCAATGGAGAGTAATCCTGACTCTTGATTCTCCCTCACCACTTCTAGAGACTGGGGTTATAAGTATGCACTATTGTACCCATCTTGATTATAGAACTTTATATTCCAACTCCCTAACTGTCATGGATAATCTTTAGCCAAATAGGATCTTTAAAACATGCTTAAAGGGTTAGCCTTTTTATTTTTCAAGTATTGCTTCTTACAAGAGCCCTAACTATCCCTTTCCCATTTTAATGTACTCAACTTTTATGGAGCCTATTTTCCAAGTGTTTATATGGAAGAGTGAGATTTTACTATCATTTGCTTTCAAGAAGAAATGGTACAAAACAAAGGGAACTGCAGATGGTCACTGCCATTTTATAAAGGATCATTGAACCCTCTGTGATTGTCTTGGGAACCCATTTCCATGACAGTTTTCCTAGGATTGAATTTTCCTTATGGAAATTCTTCATAGTTCCAGTCTTTTTTAATAGCACTCACAGCAACTAGAATGAGCAAAGAATCCAGGAAAATAACGATCTCATTGGTCGACTTCTCTGTTTTTATGCCAGTACCACCCTGTTTTCATTACTGTAGCTCTGTAATAGAGTTTGAAGTCAGGGATGGTAATGCCTCCAGAAGATCCTTTATTGTATAGGATTGTTTTGGCTATCCTGGGTTTTTTGTTTTTCCATATAAAGTTGATTATTGTCCTCTCCAGATCTGTAAAGAATTTCGATGGGATCTTGATGGGGATTGCATTGAATCTATAAATTGCCTTTGGTAGAATTGCCATTTTTACTATGTTGATCCTCCCTATCCAAGAGCTAGGGATGTCCATCCATTTTTTGGTATCCTCATCAATTTCTTTCTTCAATGCCTTAAAGTTCTTGTCAAATAGATCTTTCACTTCCTTGGTTAGGTTTACCCCAAGATATTCGTATAGAAGACCTGGATTTTACCCCACAAACCTATGAACACCTCATTTTCGATAAAGGAGCTAAAAGTATACAATGGAAGAAAGAAAGCATCTTCAACAAATGGTGCTGGCACAACTGGATGTCAACCTGTAGAAGAATGAAAATAGACCCATATCTATCACCATGCACAAAACTCAAGTCCAAATGGATTAAAGACCTCATTATCAGCCCGAAAACACTGAACCTGATAGAAGAGAAAGTGGGAAATAACCTACAACAGATGGGCACAGGTGATCGCTTCTTAGGTATAACCCCAGAAGCACAGGCATTAAGGGCAACATTGAATAAATGGGACCTACTAAAACTGAGAAGCTTCTGTAAAGCAAAGGACACTGTCACTAAGACACAAAGGGAACCTACTGACTGGGAGAAGATCTTCACCAACCCCGCAACAGACAAAGGTCTGATCTCCAAAATATATAGAGAACTCAAGAAACTAGACTTTAAAATGCTAATTAACCCAATTAAAAAATGGGGCACTGAACTGAACAGAGAATTCTCAACAGAAGAACTTCAAATGGCCAAAAGATACTTAAGGTCGTGCTCAATTTCCTTAGCAATCAGGGAAATGCAAATCAAAACAACTTTGAGATACCATCTTACACCTGTCAGAATGGCTAAAGTCAAAAACAACAAGGATAGCCTTTGCTGGAGAGGCTGTGGAGGAAGGGGTACCCTCATCCATTGCTGGTGGGAATGCAATCTTGTGCAACCACTGTGGAAGTCAGTGTTTCGGTTTCTCAGGAAATTCGGGATCAACCTACCCCTGGACCCAGCAATACCACTCTTGGGAATTTACCCAAGAGATGCTCTATCACATGTCAAAAGCATTTGTTCAACTATGTTCATAGCAGTATTATTTGTAATAGCCAGAACCTGGAAACAACCTAGATGCCCTTCAATGGAAGAATGGATGAAGAAAGTATGGAATATATACACACTAGAGTACTACGCTGCGGTAAAAAACAATGACTTCTCGAATTTTGCATGCAAATGGATGGAAATAGAAAACACTATCCTGAGTGAGGTATCCCAGACCCAAAAAGAAGAACATGGGATGTACTCACTCATAATTGGTTTCTAGCCATAAATAGGGGTCACAGAATCTACAATTGGCGAACCTAAAGAAGCTAAGTAAGAAGGTGAACACAAGGAAAAACATATTGATATCCTCTTGGATAAGGGAAGTAGACAAAATTGCCGGGGAGAAAAGTGGGATCTTGGGGGTGGGGTGGGAAGGGGGTAAGGGGAGATGGGGAGAGAAAAGGTAGAAGGGAAGGAGGGGGGACTTGGGGAAATAGGAGGATCGGGATAAAGGAAGGTTGGATAGGGGAGCACGGAACCACAATCCTTAGTTAAGGGACCCACTTTAGGGTGGGCAGGAGAATTGACCCTAGAGGGGCTCCCAGGTGCCCAAGCTGAGGTCCCCAGTTAGTTCCTTGGGCAGCTGAGGATAGGGAACCTGAAATGACCCCATCCTAGCGCAATACTGACAAATATCTTGCATATCATCTTAGAACTTTCATCTGGCGAGGGATGGAGATAGAGACAGAGACCCACACTGGAGCACTGGACTGAGCTCCCAAGGTCCCAATGAGGAGCAGAAGGAGGGAGAACATGAGCAAAGAAGTCGGGACCACGAGGGGTGCACCCACCCACTGAGACAGTGGAGCTGATCTACTGGGAGCTCACCAAGGCCAGCTGGACTATTACCAAAAAAAGCATGGGATAAAACTGAACTCTCTGATCATGACGAACAGTGAGGGCTGATGAGACGCCAAGGACAATGGCACGCAGTTTTGATCCTACGCAATCTGCTGGCTTGGTGGGAGCCTAGCCAGTTTGGATGTTCACCTTCCTAGATATGGACGGAGGGGGGAGGACCTAGGACTTACCACAGGGCAGGGAACCCTGACTGCTCTTTGGACTGGAGAGAGAGGGGGAGAGGAGTGGGGG
This sequence comes from Microtus pennsylvanicus, assembly GCF_037038515.1. Lineage (NCBI taxonomy): Eukaryota > Metazoa > Chordata > Mammalia > Rodentia > Cricetidae > Microtus > Microtus pennsylvanicus. The sequence goes on along the minus strand of NC_134590.1, from coordinate 51,956,442 downwards.
GAAGGGGAGAGGGGTGGGAGGAGGGGGAGAAGAGTGGGAGGAGGGGGAGAAGAGTGGGAGGAGGGGGAGGGAAAGGGGAGGCTGGGAGGAGGTAGAAATTTGTTTTTTTTTTCTTTATTCTTCTTTTATCAATAAAAAAAATGTTAAAAAAAAAGAAAATAACGATCTCTATAGCTAGTCTTTGGGAAGAATTTACAGTATAGTATCTATCCATTCAGTACATAGTTTACTACAGTAGAGACAAAATTGGTAAAAAAAAAAAAATGCAGGGACTTCAGTGTCTACACCAGAAATTTGGACTGGACTCTGTCCATGTGGCTTTGAACTATGTATCAACTGACTTGAAATTCTTATTTCTTAAATACAAAATGAATACAAAAGTATCTAACTTTTAGGATGTTAAAATCCCATGAACCTGTGTTGTATACATTTGTAAAAGTTATGGCTCTCAGAACACTGTAGATGCTTTATACATAGTAGCGGTTGCTCTTGGAAATGGACTCCTACTGTTAAGGCAGAGGTAGAAGAAGTTGGGGTAACTCATTACAGACTGGGAATTAGCCTAAAACTCTGATTTTACATGGTGATGTCAAAGATTCTCTAGAAGCCCAGAACCATACTGGTGGTGCACTGTGTGCACTTTGTGCCTGAGATGATGCTAATCTCCAGGCATGCGCAGTTTCAGGTCATTTAAACTCATTTCAGCAGTCAGCTCCTTAGCCTTTTTCTGGCCACACCCCAAAAGCAGTCATCTCTTTTCCTTAATTGTCCCTCCCATTTGCACCCAAGCACTTTACTTTCCTTCAAACACTTAGCACTTTATGAGGTGACCTTATGCATTTATTTATATGTTTACTGACAGCTCCCGTCCGGATAGAAATTAATCTCTGTGAGTCCTTATATGTATAGGGACTCTGGTCTGGCCTCCAGATGCAAGTCAGCAAATATTTGTGATTGGATACAGAATAAGCAGAGACCAGATGGAAAGGTCATCTTGTGGATTTGGCAATGAAGGTGTTTTAAGAGCCAGCCCCTGAGCCCCACTATCTTTTCATGGCTTTGAGTTTTACGTTGGGAGCCTAACAACATCCAGTTTGCCTGGCAGAAGAAGGGGAGAGTCAACTGAGGATACAGAATGGGCAGAAAGCTCTGAATAGAGGGATTGTCAGCAAGAGTATCTGTGAAGATCCAGAGACGTCAAAGATGGTAGAAGGTGAAGTAAGACTGACCCAGAATTCCCCTAAGCAGACAGGGCTATTTTATGGCTCAGTGCTTTTGCTCCAGGAAACAATCTCCTTGCCGGTGGATTACAAACTCACTCACCTTCCAAGATGCAGGTCAAGCTTGACAAACCTTTCCTGCTTTTCTCTCACACAAACAGAATTAGCTACTGCCTTCCTCTGGATCCTCCCTGTGGCATGTATACACTTCTCTAACCTGTGATCACCCACAGGACCAGTTGTATAGATAATTGTGGAGGGCAACTGCCATTCTATTTCCAGAACTCACCTGTGTTTGCTACAAAGAACATTCATTTATTTACTCAAGTTATATTGCCAGTTCAGGTGGAGCTGAGCACCTTCCTTCCCTGGGTACTCTGCAATGTCAAATCCATGGCAAATGGTTGTTTCAGAGACATATGTATATCAGAAAACTGGGAAGTCAATTGTGATGGGTAAAACTTGATACTTCCACTGGAATCATCGATGAAAACCAAAAACCAACCTCCCCCCCAAAGACTCTTTCCTTTCCATTGCAATTTTCAGGCTAGAGGGAGGTGGTAGACCTGCAATTGTTGTAAATGACCGAAGTGATCATATCCCTCAAACTACAGAAAAAATAAACCAACCTGATAAAGCTATAACCTATGTAAAGGAGACTGTGTAGTGGCATTTCACTTGTATTTTAATAAATAAAACTTGCCTGAGGATGAGAAAAATAAAACAGCCACACTGGCCAGCCTTAAAGACCAGGTAGCAATAACACACACTTTTAATCCCAGTAGTCACACTAGCTTGCCATAGAAACCAAGCGGTAGTGGTGCACGTCTTTAATCCCAGAACTAGAGAGGATTATAAAACTGGAGGAGACAGCTGTCATTCACATTCTCATTCTGAGATTTCTAGAGGTAGGATCAACATTTTGGACTGAGGTCAAGGTAAGAGCCAGTGGCTGGCTGCTTTGCTTTTCGGATCTTCATGTTGAACAACAGTTTTTGTCTCTGAGCTTTTATTAATCGTGCTTCAAGACTGTATTCTGTTGAATATTTGAATATCTGAGTCTGGAGAGTCTCTCGCTGATCCAAACATATTTTGTCTGTCTGTCTGTCTCTGTCTCTCTCTCTCTCTCTCTCTCTTTCTCTCTCTCTGCATCTATTTGTGATCATCATTCTGGCTAGCACAAGGCTTTTTTTCCTATAACCAGAGTGGGAACACCTTGACTTCAGACAGAAAATGTCTTGATATCATGTCTCCCAGTATGGCTTAAGTGAACAATGAATATGTACTACAGTAGTAAGTAGCCAAATTTAGGAAATGGAATTTTTGTCTTTTTAGTATTCTCACATGATTCACTATGTTGGGAACTATGTCAACAACTGGAGTTATTGATTTCTTGTTTCTTCCAAATGCTCATTACTTTCTTTCCCTGTCATTTGATTTCCCCCCTCTTTTTCTTACGGTATCAGGGGAACAAATTCCCTTTAATTGAGGGTTCCTTTTACGAGGGTTTGTTTTCACTGATGCTTGGTTTTAACAAACAGGGCCTTACAGCAACTGGTGATTAATGAGATGGAAGGCGTGAACATGCTGCATGAGTCATTACATTAGACTCAAGATGGTTAATAGTTTGTTATGCTGCAGAGCGAGCGGCCCAGAGCCTGATGGGGGCTGGGTCAGGGAAAGAAAGCTCAGATTGTCTAATTTACAAGCTGATAACTGTCACCATTCTCCCAGCAAATGAAGGGGTGACTCTGAGGAACTGTTTTCCTTCCTATAGCCAATAACCATGAGTTCTAAGTAGAGTCATGCTGTACCAGAATGTTCTGAAGTGGTACAGTGGTAGTGCTGATGGTCAACTCTTTTTACCAGAAAAAAATCGTTTTATTAATATCTACTTCTCTGCCTGTAAAGTGAAAGTAAGAGAATCAGTTTAAGAAATGATGATGAAAACTCACTGTTGTAACGAACACTGAGCATGTTTAACAGGTTTGTTTTTAGGGGGAAAGCAGTGTACAAAAGCAGAAAAGAATAGGACTGGGAGGCAGACACCTGATCTGATTTTCTCTGCTTCTACTCAGGTGATCAAATGAACCACTATTGATAGTCTCTCTTGCTTTCATGGCCTAATGCTTTTTTTTGTTGTTTATTTTTGAGATTGTATATTAATTACAACATCTTTCCCTTTCTTTTTTCTCTATCCAAATCCTCCAATATAAACTTCCCTACACTCCTTCAAATTCATGGCCTCTTTTTCCATCATTTGCCATTGTGTACATATATGCATATATATGTATATACATATACACACACACGTACATACAGTGGCATGGCATGTTGGAGTTTCCACACATGTACCATCTGGACCATGGATCACACAGGGAAAGGCCCTAAGCCACTGTTGATCATGTAGTCATTTGGAAGCATTTTCCAGAAGTGGCAGCCAGAATTCTGGTATCTGAACATGACTTGGAGTGATGGAGTATAGGAGAATTGAGGGGCAAGAATCCCCCTAAATTATTATCCCTGAAAAATGAACATAGAAGCAGAGGTGACAGTCACTGAGATCAGGAAAGAGAGAGATACACTGTAAGAAAATTCATGGTTCAGTATGTCTGCTATGGCAGGTCCTATGTTCAGAGTATGTGACTTCAGCTTTAATAGGGACTATTAACCTGGATGCAGATGGCCATGGGGATTCTTAGTTGTGGGTATGGTCAGCAGGAGAAGAGAAATAGAATTAACAAAAGTATAGAATTTTGCATTTAACTTTCTGAGTTTATCTGCATGGTTTTGGACATACTAAAAGTTTTGTTTTTAATATTTTAATTGATAAAATGTGTGCATTTCTTTATTGTACAATTTGTTGTTTAAAAATCTATTTTTGAATGACTAATTCAAGCTAAATAATGCTTGTAGTTCCCCACCTACTTATCTAAACTTTTTGTCATGAAAACATTTAAACTGTATTTTCTAAGCCATTTTTAACAATGTCAAGGGTTAGTGTTTATGTGATCCTTTTATGTTACATAGTTTCTACAAAGTTAATGTGATCTTCGGTAGTGACATTGGCTGTGCAGCCTTTAAAATAAGCAGGGAGAGGTTTCTGCTCTTCCCAGACTGCCTGGCTTCATTTCTACAGCACTTTACTCAGTTTGGAGTACCACAAAGGAAGAAAATGGGAAGTTTTGACACTATACACAGGAGTGTGTTAAGGATATTAAAGTAATTTTAAATGATTGATAACAATGAACTTTTGAAGAAATTGTTTGCTGAAGAGAACAGCCCTGCTTGCATGAAAGACAAATTTTATTCTACCAAGGCACATTTTATTCTACTTGTGTGTAAGAAGTACTGATAGAATCATTAAAGTAGTAGAAGAGACCAGGAGATTTCCAAGACCAGGGCTGAACAGGCGTCGGAGGGCTTTGTAGTAACGAGCAAACAGAGGGCAAAATCTACCCTGTACAAAGAAAACCATTGAAATACTGGTTTGTCCAAAGGAAGAATAGTTGCTCTTTTTCAAAGCCACTGAAGCTCCACAAGTGCAGGCTTATGTTTGGCATCCAGAGGATCAATGGGCTAAATGAATGTTGTTCCTTTCTTCGCAAAGACCACTGGATATGTTGACGATCATCTGAATATACCAGTCTCTTCAGAGAGGGCCTACTCAGTATACTTAGAACTGGGCATGAAGGCATGGAAATGGGGTGGATCCTACTTCCATGATCTGCAACTGTAGTCTTGTCCTGTCTTGATGACATGTCATGGAGAACTGGGGACTGAAGTGCCTGTAGTGTCTCTGTTTATCACCTGTATTTTTGTCGTGTAAGCTGTGATCAATTTCTGTGTGAGAGGAATGAAAACAGAGAAGGATAACCTAAAGTGGACAAGTACCAATAATGTTTAGACTGATCTCTCTCTCTCTCTCTCTCTCTGTCTGTCTCTCTCTTTCTCTCCCTGCTACCTCTCCCTGTCCCTCCCCCTCCCACTCTCATGTGTGATATATATATATATATATATATATATATATATATATATATATGCTTGTGTATATACCCATGTGTGTAAGTGCAGATGTGTTGCAGTTACACGTGTGTTGTAGGTCAGAGGTTGGTGTTGGATATCTGATGTGGGAGTGTCTTCTATCTATCTGTTGCTTTCATTGGTTAATTAATAAAGAAAACTGCTTGGCCTGATAGGGCAGAATTTAGATAGGCGGAGTAGACTGAACTGAATGCTGGGAGAAAGAAGGCAGTGAGATAGACGCCATGCCTCTCCTCTCTGAAACAGATGCAGGTTAAGATCCTTCCTGGTAAGCCACTATCTCTTGGTGCTACACAGATTATTAGAAATGGGTTAATCAAGATGTAAGAATTAGCCAGTAAGAGGCTAGAGCTAATGGGCCAAGCAGAGTTTAAAAGAATACAATTTGTGTGTTGTTATTTCAGGTATAAAGCTAGCCGTGCGGGCAGCCAGGCGCCAGGAACGCAGCCCGCCGCTCCATCTACAGATATCTTCCTTGATTGCTCTTCATCTTATTTTTCTACTTCTGTTTATATTCATTTATTTAACAGTAGAGGGAATACTTATCCCATGGTATTCATGTGAAGGTCAGAAGATAACTTGTGGGAGTTGATTCTCCCCTACTATGGGCCCTGAGAGTTCAAACTAGCAAGACCCTTTATTTGTTGAGCCATTTCACCATCCCTCTATGTTATTTTTGGGATGGGGTCTCTCACCATATCTGGAGCTCATGAGTTTTGCTAGATCGGCTGCCCAGTAATCTCCTGGAATTCAACTATTTCTATTCCCTCAGTGCTGGAGTTACGGACAGTCACTATAGTGCCTGGCTTCATACATAAGTGCTAAGAATCTGAATTCAGCTCTCAAACTTGAGGGCAGGTACTCTAACAGCCTTAACCATCTTCTCAGTCCCTGACTGATTTCTCATAACATAAGAAAGTATAACCCTGAAATTTCAGTGACCTGGCAGCTTTGGCATCAAGCTGCTGGGAGGGACAGTGGCTTCTCAGAGGCCAGGGTTCCTAGAGTAACTCAGTGTGGCAGAAGAATTTATACTTTAAAATCATGGTTTGAATAAAACTGAAGTAAGTACAAAATTATTTTACAGGATGAAATTCTCTTGTGAATCTTGCATTGTGCCATACACAGCACAGTCCCTGCCTGCCCACTAAAGCAAAAACTTGCATTATTAAATGTATTTCGCTGATTTGCATAAGCTTTTCTTAGTTTCTCAAAATCTCCCAAATCATATTTTCCTGAGAGGATCCGGAGAAAGGGCTGCAGGCGATTTTTCTCCCTGTTGGGTCTTGGAAGCCAAACATTGTTGCATAAAAGACAGGATTGAGTTCATTGTGCTCTGCGGAAAAGATCAGCTATTTTTCTCTAAGCTGTCATGGTGACATATTTCCCCCCATTTATACTGAAAGTGGGACATTTGCCTGTAAGACAGGTTGAAAACAATTTATCTGGCATTTTGAAAAAGGTGGAAAAATGAACCAACCAGCCCCCCTTTTCTTTCCCCGCCCTTCCTGGTTTTCTGACAGCATGTAGGTAAAGAATCTCGCAGCTGCAGAAAGGCTAATGAAAACCAATTATAGCCTGACTGACCCGTCACCACAATGAAATTACCAGAAGAACAATGTAGCATGTTTGGAAAACAGTTTCCTCTAAAGCGCATATTTGAAACCATATTTCATTTTAGGGATCACTTAGCTCTAATACCATTTGTCCATTGTCTCCTGTGTTTAATTTTCCCGCAGTTAGGATCTTGATGTTAGGAGATCTAAAGGGAAGTGTAAAGGGTTTAAGGGAAAAAATGGGAAGGTAAGATAAGGAAGTCAAGGCTGCTTCGGATTAATTGGCATACATAGATATTCCTGAAATGTCTTTAATTGCTATTCCTATTGCCGTGTGGTTTGTAGATTCCTCCAGCTTGTTAGCACGCTATTGGAGGCCCTATGGTCTGATTACAGCACATATTTTCTCCAGCCTCCTTTCTTCCTCTAGCATGCAGTCCAGTTGCAACAATATTTCGTGACAGTTCTCCAGATTGACTGGAGCAGCTTCATCTTATTCTTCGTGGTTGCTGTACTGCATATTCATATTCCATGATTTGAGCACATTATGATTCATAATTCCATCGTTGCATTGTGAGTGACTGTTTACATGGCTTTCAGTGTTAACCCTTTCAAACAAAACCCCAGAAAGCAACTGTTTTATACATATTTTTCATTCGTGGCTTGAAGAGATGCATTTGTAGTTTGAGTTACCCCTCCAGGGGTGGGATTTCTATACAAAGGATGTTGTAGAGTTTTAATTTTAATAACAGCAACTCCATAAAGTTATATTATCATCTTGCAATGGTTTGGATCTGAAGTATTCCCTACAGGGTCAGTTTTGAATGTCTCATCCCCAGCTTGTGGTCTTAGTTCGAGAGCCCTAGAACCTTTAGCAACTGGGCACCAACTGGCAGAAACAGCTGCTAGAGGCAGGCCTCTGAAAGTTGTCAGGCCCTCTGCTTCCTGCCTGCCACTTAGTGCAAACTGCTTTTGCTTCATGCTCTCATCATGGCCATGCCTGAGCTACTTCCACTCCACAGTGCCTTCCCCACCATCGTAGGGACAAAGCTTTTGAAATTTTGAACAAAAACAAGGCTTTTTCTCTTAAGCTGTTTATCAGTAGTCAGAACAACACAAAAGCCAGCTACCATAACCCTGACTTCAATGATGATATTTGTCATCTCTTACATGTTTGTGTGCCCTTGGATTGTTTCGTATTCCTAGCAATTGTTATCTCCATTTGATTAAAGTGGTTTAAAGAATCTTCTAATATGTAGTTGAGTGGGTCTTATCCCATTGTTGATTGAACTGCATCATTTTTATGTTAATTTTATGATTCTAAATGTCTTTGAGTTAGCTCTTTTCATCCAAGTCTAGTGGTAAGTTGTCCCACTGTACTTGAATATGGCTTTCAATACTTCCCAAGCTCGTCACTCTGTGTAGATGCATCCTGTTTGTTCACGGCATGTATTTCTGTGAACTTTAGAGTGAACCGAATGTTTTTATTTCCTTGTTTGGAACGTCTTGCTCAAATAAGTTTGTTTTATATGCATCATGCCTGTTACTACAATATATACATGTATTATAATCAAAAGTAAAGCTTAAAATTATGACAGTTTTAATATTGGCTATGTCTTAATTTTGCCATTTTCTTTCACCTTCTATAGAACTCTAGGTTGGAAGTATTTTACTTTACAACTTTAAGGGTATTAATTCTCTTGCCTTCAATCTTGGTGCAGAACTTGAAGCTTAGTTGAATTATCCTTCTGTGGTAGGTGAATTTTACTTTTTTTTTCTCTAAGAAAGCATTTAGAGTTGATCTCTTAGTCTGTTATGCTCTGGGATGCTGCAGCTTTTGATACAGACTTGTCATTTTGTCATATATTCCTGGTAACTCACCAAGCCATTTCAATATAGAAGTTTCTATTTTTCTTTAACTCTGTAGATGTTCTTCTTTCAAAAATCTTCTAGTCAACCTAGCAATATAGAAATTCCCAGGAGTCCACAAGGATGACCTCAGCTAAGACCCTAAGCAGTTGTGGAGAGGGTCCCTGAACTGGCCTTGCCCTGTAGTCAGATTGATGACTATCTTAAATGTCATCATAGAACCTTTATCTAGCAACTGATGGAAGCAGATGCAGAGATCCACAGCAGAGCACTGGGCTGAGATCCCAAAGTCCTGTCTAAGAGAGGGAGGAGTGATAATATAAGTAAAGGGGTCACGACCATGATGGAGATACCCACTGAAACAGCTTTCCTGAGCTAATAAGGGCTCACTGACTCCAGCCTGACAGCTGGGAAACCAGCATGGGAACAAACCGGGCCCTCTGAATAAGGTGACTGTTGAATTGTTGGGGCAGACTGTGGGGCCACTAGCAGTGAGACCAGGATTTATCCCTATTGCTTGTTCCGGCTTTTTGGAATCCATTCTCTTTGGAGGGATACTTTGCTCAGCCTAGATATAGTGGGGAGGGCCTTGGTCATGCCTCAGAGCAATGTACTAGACTTTATTGACTTTTCTCATGGGAAACCTTACCCACTCTGAGGAGTGGATGGGTGTGGGGGGGAAGATGGACGATGGAGGGAGCGGGAGGAGGGGAGTGAGTGGGAACTCATATGTAAAACGAGAAAATATAATTTTTTGTTTTTTAAAAAGTAAATTAATTTTAAAAAAGAAAAGAAAAAGCTTCTAGTCATTTTTTTACCTTTTCCGGTTTTCACTGTCTAGGATTTTTTTTTCTTGTACTATTATTGAGTCTTTTGGATTGATCCTCTGTATATTTCTTTTTAGGTTGATTTTCTATAAACATGAGTTGGGACTTAGTTCTCTTCAGTCAAATGTTTTCACAGCCTGTTGTACCTTCGTGTGATGTATGAGAACCCTGTTTTTTGTAGGCTCAGTGTTGTAGGCGCTGTTTGGTGCACAGATGACAGTTTGTTGATGATAGAGTGGGTTTGCACATATTTCTAATTGCTCTTTCCACAGACTCGTCTCTACTCTTTTCCCTTGGATTTGCATTTCCTTAATTTCTCTAAGGACAGTAATTAATTTTCTGAAGTTCATCTATTTTTGAAAAATGAAATGAAGTCATGGGCTGAGAGTATACCCAGTGATAGAGTGCTTGCCTAGCGTATATAAGGCCTAGGTTCAGTCTTTCCAGTCTTTAGCACTGCAGAAAAAAGAATTCATTTGTCTAAGTTTCTGTAAAATTATAAATATGGAAATAGGGTTGAAAGTAAAATAATTGAAAAAGATACATATGTAGCTACAAGCATATGAAAGTGACTGTGGTCAGGTCAATATTGATTACAACATTTTGACACAGAGCATTGCCAGAGATAAAGGGACAGTCCATCATGATACAGGGTAAGCTTGAAGGTGCAGTGCACAGACAGATTTCTTTTTCATTTTCTGACTGAAATGAGTATTTTTTTTCTGGACTGACTTTTTGTTGAAAAGAGAGAGCCCCATCACAGGTCCTGTTCCTTGTCAGGATCTAGGAATTATCCATGGGCCCATGATGCCACCTCTCTGTGACCAAAAGTCTCTTTTTCGTAGCTTTTAAAAATAACTTATCATATGATTTTTTAAATAATTTCTTTTGTTTTTGAGATTATAATTGCGGAATTTACCCCCTTTTTTTTGTCCCTCCAAACTCTCCCATTTATTCTTTACTTTTTATCAAACCCATTCACCCTCCTCATTTTTAATTGATGTTATGTGTAGATATGTATTTCAATACATATCTATACATAACTATATATATTCCTAAATATAACCTTCTCAGTCAATAGAATGTTATTTGTATGTATGTTTTTAGGACTGACCATTTGGTATTCAATAACCAATTAATGTTCTCTTCCCTGACCATTTCTCCCACTCACAGCATCCCTTTAGTTGCCTGTAGATTTTTTTAATGTAGAATTGAGGCTTCATTGTCTTTCCTCATCTACTTTGGTATGCTATTTGCCATTCTTTCTACATCATAAGGCTGAATTTGGTCCTTGGAATTTTTTTCTTGCTTTTCATGTGTTCAGAAGTATCTACTAAAGTAGGTTTCCCATACTACACTGAATAACTGCATGATTTCTGGGAGAAGGGCTTTTAAAAATATCTGGTATAGGATCCTCCCTAAAAGGAATATCCTTTCTTACCATCTAAAGCTGAGCTATGTTTTTTTTTAATCATTGACTTTAAGAAAACTAATCTCTGTGATCATCAGCTTCTTCATCTATTAAAGGAGATACATTGTCCTACTTTAGAATGTGTTAAAATACATAGCAGTGTGCCTGATACACTGTGAGACAGTACCTGATACACTGTTTGTATCTGATACACTGTAGTGAGTCAATACCTGATGCACTGTACGTTTCTGATACACTGTAGTGATCAATACCTGATACACTGTATGTTTCTGATACACTGTAGTAATCAATACCGGATACACTGTATGTGTCTGATACACTTCAGTGAGTCAATACTTGATACACTGTATGTGTCTGTTACACTGTAGTGAGTCAATACACTGTGAGTCAATCATTTTTATGCAGTTTATATCATTAGTAATACTAGATTCAGTAAATGCATCATGAATAAAGTGGAAATATTAAATGGTACTAGATTCAATAAGTGTATCTTGAATAAAGGGGAAATGTTAGATATTTTGCTTTTATGGCAAATAATTGTTTGTAGGGTGGACCTGTATTTGTAAATAAAGATTTAAGGGAATACAATCTTGTCTATGTACTGTATTTTGACTATATTGTCTCGGGTTTAAAGAAAATTATTGTTTGTCTTTCTTGTAGTATATGAAGGCAAGTTTTTAAAGCTAAACTCAAAACTGCATGGCCTGAAGATGCATACCCCTAGTACTGCCTATAGTATTCTAAGGCATTTAATTTAAAAAGTAAATCTATTTTGAATGAGGTAACCCAGACACAGAAAGACAGTTATCACATGTATTCACTCATAGGTGGTTTTAAAACATAAAACAAGGAAAACCAGCCTACAAACCACAATCCCAAGAACCTAAACAACAATGAGGACACTAAGAGAAACTTACATAGGTCTAATATACATGGGAAGTAGAAAATAGAAAAAGACAAGATCTCCTGAGTAAATTGGGAACATGGGGACCTTTGGGAAGAGTTGAAGCGGGGAGAGGAGCAGAGAAAAATGTAGAGTTGAATAAAAATCAATAAAAGAAGGGAAAAGTAAGTCTCATAATTCTTTTCAATTTTCTAATTATGCTTCAAGATTTTTGTTTTCAAACCCTGTTAGCCCCACTGAATCCACAATAAAACATCTTTTCTGATGATGTGGGAGTGTCATATATCAATCTGTTGATTTCATTGGTTAAGCAATAAAGAAACTGCTTGGCCCTCATAGGTTAAAACATGGCTGGGTAGAGTAAACAGAATAGAATGCTGGGAGAAAGAAGCTGAGTCAAGGAGTCACCATGATTCTCCCACTCCAGACAGACACAGGTTAAGATCATTCCTGTTAAACCAGCTCGTGGGCTACAGCAGATTATTAGAAATGGGCTAGTACAGGTGCGAGAGCTAGCTTAGAAGAGGCTAGATAGAAATGGGCCAAGCGGTGTTTAAAAGAATACAGTTTCCATGTAATTATTTTGGGGCATAAGCTAGAGCTAGCCATGTGGGCGGCCAGATTCCGGAGACGCAGCCCCGCCGCTCTTACTACTACATTCTGACTCTTCTACCAAGTCCCCTTGCTCTAGACCATCTTTTCAATCCTTTACATGACCATCTTCTACCGTTATTTCACACTGAATCCAAAGTGAAACAATGCATGCAAACCCAGTTTTGATGAACTTTTTCTACCTTTACTCCCATTCTTGAATCTGTTGGCTTCTTTTTTCATTTTATCTGGCACCTCCCGAGTTGATCCCTGAGCTGTGTTGACTTTTTCCATTCCACCCTTGTCTTCCGTTGTCATATTTGTGCTTTACTTGTCATCTACTTGAAAACATTCAGTGTTCTTCAAACATTTTCATGCTTTTTCATATTCTCTCATTTCTATGATGATATTTGGAATGTCATTAACTTTTTTTTACCTTCATTCATCAGAATCTCTCACCTCATCCTTCGAAGCTTTCCGTTCCATGTACCCTCCTTCTCTTTCTAGAAATTTCCCACTATTTCCCTAGACAGAAATCTATCCCCTCATGCTTTTGACTATTAGTTCTCTTCCAGTACTTTAGTGTACTGAATCTATTATTAACAAATCAGTATTACCTGTTTGAACATCTGTCTCTGCCACTAGATGATGACACATACAAGAGTGAGAATCTTGCATCTTTATACTTAATGTGGTACCTAGTTATTAAACCTATATAATGAAGTCTGGTTCAAAAGTGATCCAGTTTTAAAGTTCTAAATGCCTGTGATGAACTTGTTGATGCATAAACTTAAATGATTGACCAGGCAGAAAAACAGCCACAGCTTCCTACATAAGCACTAGAGAACTTGAAACAGAAATATCATTGACCCATTTTATTTGTAACCATAGATAATCTTGAGCAAAAATCTCTCTGAAATTTTCCCTTTCCTTTGGGGAACAACTATGGGGAAGATGTCGGTTGTGAAAATTAAAAACAAATAAACCAAAGCCCAGTTTGTAGGACAATGATTTGATTATCTTGAACTTTGCCTTAAAACTAGTAGTTTATCCAGTCATCTTAACCAGAATAATATCACCATGAGAAGATAGGAAGTTCATCATTGATCCTGAAGAATTCATAGCCTCAACCTGTCCTCCCAACTTCCACCAGAGCCATCCTGAGCAGTCCGGACCTCTGGGAGTGCCAAGTGACTTCCACCACGTGACCCTGACTCCACCACAAGGGGTGACTATCTGAGCCTTAGATCCACTGGCACCTGGAGGAGTGCTCATCAGAGACACAGCCCCAACTGCACCAAGTGGAGGAAAATATGGGTAGACAACAAGGTAAGAACACAATCAACAAGAATACATAGCCTCTGGACATATGACCCCTGCCATCATTATAAGGAAGACCTACCTCTATTAGCAACATTTTGTAGATGAGTCAATCTGGTGCCCATATGTACTGGGCAGGGGGAGCCTAAAAATGGAGACTGTCTGAAAGAATGGCAATTATCCAAAACTTATTGTAATAACTACTCTGGTGATGAAGATGACTCTGTGGGCTGTGGCAGAAGGACTAAAAAGGAGACCATGGAAATTGGAGGTTGTGGAAAACACAATATCTGACCACTTGGTACTGCAGCTGTGAGCCCATGTATAGGATGGGCTGTGTTCTTGAACGCATTTCCTAGGAAAGAATTAGCCTACCATAGTGAAGGCTGGAGTCTGACACAGAGCCTGGATATTTTAGAAGATGCACATGACCTGCTGACTGCTGTTGTGTTTTGAATCCACTGGAATATATCTGATTCCAGAATGAAAAATAACTAGTCAGAGTACAGGATGTATAAAGGTAAAGGTATCTGTAGAATAATGGGAAGAAGTCAACCCATCTTTTAGAAGAGGAAGTTAGAACTGTCCCTTCAAAACCACTTAGCCAATTATAGTCAGAATCAGAACACAGTTCTCTTTTACTTTTAACTCTATTTTAAATCAGTATTCAGGCTACATTTTTGATAATGCATATATTAATATACATATGAACATAATTTTGTGCAGAATATAGCATAAATATAAGAGGCTTTCCACACATTGCAGGAATCTTTGATCTTTGTCTGTATAGTTAAGGACATGACAGTATTTGACTATTGGTATGTAACATTTACAGCTTTAAATAGCAGCCATCTATTATTTTGTTGTTTCTAGGGAGTCAGGAAACTGATAATAACTTATCTGGATGCTTTTGGCTACAGCCAATCTGTTTACTGAGGTTGTGGTTTCATCTGGAGGATCAACAGGGAGAAGATTCTGCTTTCAGTTCACTCCTGTGGTTACTGGCAAGAGTCCATCTTTCACCACATGGTTTTGTTCACAGGAGTGCTTTACAACACATAACCATTGGTTTTTCATAGACGAAAAACCCAAGAACAAGGAAGAATGTACCAAGATAGAAGCTGCCACATCTTATAATCTAGTCTTTGGAAGTAATCTACTCTACTGTTTCCTGTGCTCTACTCATTAAAAGAGAGTTTTTGAGTGTAACTCCCACTCAAAGGAGGCAAGTGACTAGCACACATACCAGAAGATAATATGCACCATGTTGACTGCCTAAAGCAGATGCTTCTTAGTCCTTTTATCTTTGGCATCTTTTATGACCATGTTCTATGTCTTGATCTTGGCATTGATATGTGTGCTTAGAGGATTCCAGAATTTGTACTGTTGGTGTCAGACAGAAGTCAGTGCAACGTGACATCTCATTTTATCCCATAGTTCTGCTTTGGCAGCAAGCAGCAAAGTTCCTTCCTCAGGAATTCATGGAATATTCAAAGTAGTCAATGAAGGCAATTCTGCTGGTTGCTTGGCTAGCAGTCCTTCACTCCAGTAGCCAGAGCATCAGGAATGACTATGACTATAACAATGATCAGTTTTGCAGTCAAGTTGCCCAAGCCCATGATATTATATTTTATTTAAATGCTAAATAATCATTCAATTTAAATTATCAAGGTTAACTTCTGCCCTAAATGTCCTGAAAAATGGGTTCTTCTGTTTTATATCACCTAGGTTTGACTTCTGTCTAGACTATTTATTAATCTGTGAGCTTGTCCCAATTGCTTACCTTCTCTCTGTTGTGGGTTTTTCATTTATCAGATGGAAACAAATCCTACCATGTGGGATTGAATACAAAATTGGTCAATACAAATGACATATATGAAGTGCTCATAGGACACAGTGTACCTAGCATAGGCTTAATCAGATGCATTCATTTCTGTTATAGCACTGTCCTCTGAGAAATTTAACATCTCACAAGGACTCTTCCCTAGTGCCACATGTGTTGAGATTGTGTTTGCTATGGCTCTTTTCTTTCACAACCTCATGTTTTCTGGTTAGACTTCTTCCATTGTCCTTCCTTCCTTCCTTCCTTCCTTCCTTCCTTCCTTCCTTCCTTCCTTCCCTCCCTCCCTCCTTCCCTCCTTCCTTCCTTCCAACTGAATTTACAACAGGCAGTTTCTTGTGGTAAATTTACTTCCAAGAGGACAGAAAGTTCTGCTTAGGAGAGATTCTGATGTATTTCCCCCCCTTCAAAATCATGAATGCTGGATGGATGAGAATTCTTAGAGATGGCAAGTGCCTATCATTCTTAATATAGAAAATAGCTTCTGACTATGTTTCCATGGTCAGTCCAGTGCAGAGTTCTGTATATGGAGTTCAGTAATAGGTTGATATAGATCTTATGATTGAAAATGTGACTGCAGTGTTCAGTCTCTGTCTCTCTCTAATGATACCCACTTCTAAATTTAGCTCATGTTTTACTATCTTTAAAAGATGCCTTTTGGTCACTTGAAAAACCATAGGGAAACCTCCTATTGAATGAGATTTCTAATATATATATATATATATATATATATATATATATATATATATATACTAAAGGAATCTAAATAGAGTCACCAAATAATAGAAGATACAATGCCCCAAGGAGACATCTTATGCCATTATATAAAGCCTCCGGTGCCAGGAAAGGATTACATGTTGTTGAATTGGTGGCCGAAAAGTCCCCGTGGAAACCCGCAAACATCATAGACTATTGCCAAGGCTATTGCTTACTCTCTACAACCCCGTGATATGGCCCTGTTTCTGAATACAACACTTACGTAGGTCATCAAACCCAGAGAAGTCAAGCTTGTGCCTAACTAGAAACTCCATTCCTACTGACTAGTGTTCATGGTTCTTGAAAGTACTCTGCATGCTACCAGACTAAAAAGTAATCATAGATATCTCCCAGGTACAAACTCTGCTACCCACAACAGTGACCTGCCTGTAAGATTCACTGGTGCAAGAGTGGCACGCCTGTCACAGGAATAACAAACCACTTTCAGGTTGGGTTTCAAGCCCATTCCATGAGGCAGGATCCATACCTGACACCGCTAAAGTAGCTGAGAACCTGAGGTTAGGTAGGCTGTGAACTTAGACGAAAACTTAATGATATTATTCTGTTAAAAGAACATAAGAGCCGGGCGGTGGTGGCGCATGCCTTTAATCCCAGCACTCGGGAGGCAGAGGCAGGTGGATCTCTGTGAGTTTGAGGCCAGCTTGGTCTACAAGAGCTAGTTCCAGGACAGGAACAAAAAAAAAAACACCTACGGAAAACCCTGTCTCGAAAAAAAAATAACATAAGAATAAAATGACTCCTAATTACTTACTGCTATAGCCATAAATTAGTACCTCACTCAGCCCTCTTCAGAGAAGCTTCTGCCTAAAGAAAATGAGAACTAACACCAAGATCTAGAGCTGGACTATGCAGAGAGAGTGAAAGTCTTTGGAACACTCAGTCCTAAAACAAATGTCTTATGAAAATCCTCCCCTTAAATATCAAGGAAGAGGAGACAGAAAAATTGCAAAAACCAGAGGTGATAAATGATTCTAAGGAGACAGGGTCTTCTAGACACAGTTATACTGATCTATCTATCTATCTATCTATCTATCTATCTATCTATCTATCTAACATCTATCTATCTAGCATCTATCCATATATGAATTTACAGAGACTGTGATTGCTTACACAAGACTGGCAAAGGTTCAAGCCAAATGGGTTCCCCATACTGAGATAGAAAAGTGGACATGGGTTCCTACCCATAACCAAGAAGCTATCTGCACTTTTCTCCAAAGGAGTCTCGCTGGTTATATTAACCACACTTTAGGTCAGGCCCCATATGCTCAGGAGTAGCTGACCAACACAAAATGAACTCAACAGTATTTTTGTAGACTTTTAAATCTCATTTTGCTTTGCTTTATTTGAACATTTTAGGGGGATATTGTTGGTCTTTTGCTTGATTATTTTAATTTTTGTTTTTGTAAGAATTTTTTAATGTCTTGTTTGTTTGTAAAAAGTGAGCAAGAGAAAAAAGAATATAAAAATGGACAGGTAGGGAGATGGAGGGACCAGAGAGGGAGTGAGGAAGGGGAAAACATGTTCAAAATATATTGTACGAAAAAAAATCCTTCAGGTACAAAACAACAGAGAAAAGATGCTTTTGTTTGATCTTGGATACACTTATCCTTCTTCTATATTTCTTGTGTTTTCTGAAATAGCTGTCATTTTTGTTAGGAAGAAAGAATACTTTTAAGGTTGACTGCTGATTTCAAAATTGCTATTTAAAATGTCATTCTTTGTATTCTTTCTTAGGTCTAGCATCACAAATATCTCTCGATGACAACAGCTAAGGTCAGAACTACCTGCCAAGTGGTCTGTTACAATATTTGGCTGACAATAGTATATTTGGGCTTTTGTGAAATAGTTATTTCGTAGTGTCCACATGTGGTAACACAGTTTTAGTTCACACTTGGCATTTAACCAAACAACAGTTCAAGGAAAGTTTGTACCATTGGAACAGAGCAAGAAGATAAAGAGAGGGAAGTAGAAAGGCCATGTGATACGTTGGAGGACATGGGTTAGAGTCAAGCAGCTCTAACTTGGAATTTCAATCTGTCTTCATTAGTTTACTGCATGTGGGCTTGTAAAAACTGCCCATTCCAAAGGACTTTTATGAATTTTGGATGAGATTTTATAAATTCTATACATATAAATGTTATCTTAAAATATCTACCCTACTATTGAGTCCTTTATCTGAAGTAGATGACGAGGTGTTTCTACTCTGTGAACAAACTTGACATAGAATTAAGTGTGGGAAGGTGTAGTGACTGCAGTGAGATGGAAAGGCAGTGAAACCGTTTGAAGTATCACGACAGAAATAAAACCATCAGAGCAGTGCCCCCCTGGCAGCCTGGAGGCGGCTATGTGCTTATATCATGAAGTTACACATTCACATTGCCTTTGGAGGTGCGCTTTCATGTCACTGTACAAATGAGACAATTGGGACTCCCTCAGAGAAATGAAGAGGCTGTACATTACATGATGGGAAAATGATAAAGCCTCAATGAATCCGAAGTGAAGTTCAAGAGTCAACACAACTCTTTTCAGGGATAGAAGCCTTGGGCCCTGGGTGTGCTTAAGGGGTTGGCTAATGCTACTTTGATTCTCATTATTTTCTGAGATGCTAGTTCATCTCTCAAGAAAAAGCATCTAGGAAAAGTTCCCACAATCCTTCCAACTGTTTTAAAACACACATGATTTCTTACATGGTTTAACAGACAAAATTTTACTAGCTTTAGACTTTTATAGTTTCTTTTCAGAATTGGTGCAAAGGCAAATATAAGTTTAAGATGTACCCATGAACCTAATATTTTTAGAATAGTGCTTGATTCCACCCATACTAGTCTCCAGAAGACTTTCACAGCTAAAGAGTCCCTGCTGTGTACTGGGTGCCACAGCAGAGGTTACAATCATGTGGGCGAAAAGGCAACACATTCAGTCCTGCTCAACTTTCACGTTAGACGGGAAGGTAGAGCCTGATCATTACTCAGATAACACTGTAATTTTAGTAAAGAGAGGAGTTGTGGAAGGAGAGGAACACTTTTTGAGGTGATTTTAATAGGAAGAATAGTCTATATAATGGGGAAGAAATTGCAATTTAAAAACCACCCCATAGCTGTGACATTTATTCCAGAAAGATGAGTAGAATTTGTTCAGCCCAAAAGGAAGGGACTGTCTAGGCAAGGAACTGCTAGGTTGTCACCCAGCATATCAGTTCTTGACCTTTATTTTTTTTTAATACCTTACTCATGCTTTGTTTTCGATACCAATCTCGTTCTACTCTAGGCATATTTCATTTCAGATAAGACATTATTGTCTTGGACTTCAACCAGGGGCCCTGCCCTCCCCCTTTTGCTGGCTTTGGATATGGTTTGTAGCTTCTTCTGTTGCTTTTCATATGTCCCTTGGTTTCATTTTCTTCTTCTAGCCTTCGCTTGCATGTTAAAACTCAAGATGAAGAGGCTTTAGAAAAGCACATTTTCCATTTCAGAAAGCTCGAGTTGTGTTGAAGAGGGATTCTCCGAGATGCTGAGTAAATTTAAATGCATCTTCTATTGGGTACAGCTGCTTGTGAGCATAGGAAAATATCATCCATTTATCAAGGAAGCCATGCGAAAATGCAGGGCTTGTTTGCAAAGCCTTATTATAGTACAAAGGCAATTGCTGCTTTGTTTACATGGTCTGTGGCTAAGTCATTAAAATGATGCAGTTCCAGAAAATAAAAGTGTGTAGAATCAGATGTCTTCGACAGAATAATTGCTTCTATTTCATTTAAAGATAATCCAAATCTTTAAACCACTGCTGCCAAGGACTTTGCTTATTTTGGGCTTTCCCGCACCCATTTGTCCTACTCTTAGACAGTGCTCCTTGTATAACCATGTTGGTTAAAGTAATATTGATCGCTACAAGAAATAAATGGCCCAATTCTGGACCTGTGAGATGGCTCAAAGGGTAAAGGCACTTGCAACCCAGACTGATGACCTGAGTTTGATCCCCAGGTGACACATGGAAAAGTTCTCTTTCTGCTTCATCACCTCTTCCTCATATAAATAAAGTATAATAAAATTATAAAAAATTCAACATCTAACACTAATAAAAGGTACATTTTGCTTATGAGATAGATGATCGCATTATGGATGGATCCTACTTACTCTATAATAGGTTGATCTTTTTCTATCTTCATAGTTCTATTAGATTCTAAATTTTTAGTCTCTACAACTAAGCAGGCCGATAGAAAAATGAATTTAATCTATGTAAGATTTCATTAGGGGTAAGCCTTTCATGCCATAAGCCAGGGCGCTATCATATGACCATGCCTAACTTCAATAGAAGGGACGTACATTTCAGTTGCCCACTGAAAAGAAAGGGACTGGTAGTCTGTGCTATAGATGTATTTCAGGGGATGCTAAGAATATTCTAGAAAGATCAAACCTCAGCCCTCAAATAATTTGTTAGAAATAGTCTTATGGCCTGAGCTAGTCCAGGCAAACTGAGACCACATGCCTTTTTGGGTAGCTGTGTGGAATGTTCTTACCTGTTTGGTCCTATTTCAGACTTCTTCAGCATGAAGGGAGGTTGAAGAAGGATGCCTCAGAGAAGTTAACATTGAAAACTAAGCCCAGAAAATGCAAATAGGAAAACCAGGTTGGAACTGTTGTCTTAGTTGTTGAATCAAGCTTTTCCTGAAGTTATAATTTGTTTTCCAGTCAGAGGAACTGGTTTGTTATTATCTTTTTGGTTTAACTAACTTTGAAACAATTTTACTGTTCTTGAAAGTTATCTTGCAGATAGCACAATAAATACATAATATCCCAAAGACTTTGAGAATATGTATTGTTAGGTGACTTTATTTGGTACATTATTTTCTTGAGGGAAATGGACTGACTGTATCTTAATTTAAAGCATTGTGGTTACATCTGCCCACATACTTGCTAGTTCAGCAGAGCCTTTATAGGTGTTTCTATTTTGCTTTTTAAACTCCCTCTGGGGCAGATCCTGCTACACAGACAGTTCCCTGTTGGTCACTTCCTTGACTTGATCCTTATTGGAAATATTGATCACTTCACTGTTTAGTCAGATCTTTAAATACATTGAGTTCCAGGTGTAGTTCAAGGAGGAGCAGAGATCAGTCTTTCCAAAGTGAGTGGAAGCATTTGATTCAATGTTTTTATTCATCCTTTCCTGATAAGGATTCGCCCAAATCTGTTTGTCAGATTTGCTATGGTTCTGGTAGTGCACACAGATCCAAACTGTGTGCTGCCACAGTAACCAAGGCAAGTTGCAGGGTTTCCTTGGTACTGAAAAGTAAGCAAACAGTTGGAGGGCTCTACTCTACTCTAAGCTTATCTTAGAGGAGAGAATAGAGCCAGATATATCTCCATAGGCTTAAACTGAAGTTTATTCTCATGCATGAAAATATATGAGCTCTATTACTAGACTTCTTCGGGGATTCAGTCTCATTCCACCGCTTCCATTTCGTGGCCCACTTCCTGGTCTATGCTTCAGCTAGCACGGAGCTGGAGAGAAAACACAAAACACACTCGTTAGAATTCCAAGAGAGTGCCACAGTAGTTCTACGTTTTTGGAGTATTGATCCTGTTTTGCTTGTGTTATGTGCTTCCCACAAGTGTCTGGGTTGACTCTTCAAGTGCCGCATGCTCAGAACCACTGACAAATCTTCACCATTCGGAATACTTCTGGGGTCTGTGGTGAGAAAAGGACAAGCTGGAAACTCTTGCTTCAGTAGTGAAATGACTTTCCCTCCATCATTGGAAAGAGCTGACTCCACGGCTACAGAAAACCTGAAGGAGTCAGTACAATCCTACTGTGGAATGGGCAGAGGACTGCAGCAATTCCCACAGAGCACAGTTCTTCAACACAGTCAAGAAGAGTGGCCTGGAAGCTGCACACGGCAGTTCTAGTCACATACTGCAAACTGGAGTTTGGCCACATCATTACTCCTAGCCAAAACGGACGTCGGGGAATGTAGTCTTCATTCTTGTCACAGTGACTAAGATTCCTAGCATTTCCTTTGATTGTTAGACTTTCCATCTTCTCACACTGCCCACTTCTTGCATAGTACCTATTTTTGTTGTCACAGAACTTAACATATTAATAAGTTACATTTTTTCATATATTATTTTTTTTTATCATTTTCTTTCCCCAACCCAAACATCTCCAAGATCCTCCTATCTTCCTACCCACCCAACTTCATATACTCTCTCTCTCTCTCTCTCAAAAAGAAGAAAACAAAACTCCAATAAGACAAAAAAAATGGCAAACTAAATGAAAAATAAAACCAAAAGCACACAAAACCTTGGAGTACATTTTGTATTGGCCCACCACTCCTAGACCTGCCTGGAGTCTGGTTGATATATCCAACTTCATGTCATTGGAGAAAAGCTGATTCCCCCTCTTTCCCAGCAGATCTAAATTGCACATAGCTTATTAGGGAAGTCTGAGACTTTGTTTCTGCTTCTTCTCAGTACTGTGTTTTCATCAGTCTGAATCTGTGCAGGTCTTGGGTGTGATGCCATAGTCTCCCTGAGTTCATGTGAGTATCAGCCCTGTTTTCTCTAGAAGACACTCTTTCCTTGGAGCTATCCTCCACCTCCGGCTCTTACAGCTTTTCTGCCTCCTTTTCTTTGTAGATCCCAGAACCTTGAGGCGAGGGATTTGATAATAACATCCCATTTAAGACTGAGTGCTCCAAGATCTCTCACTTTTGGTAGATTGTCAGTTGTGGCTCTCTGAATCACTGCTGTTTTAACTGGTCTGATAACCCCGATGTACACCCGAGGAGTATTGGTTTTCTTCTTTGAATCACGATAGTGTATTTTTTTCCTTGCTTTGCTTTGTCACTTGTATATTTTTTGCTGACCATTAGATATGGTGTATTGACTAATAGAAACTGACTTTTTAAGTATAAGATTTTGTATGTGTTCAAATATTATACTCTTTATCGTGTATATTAACTGCTCTTGTTTGAGGCTTCCATTTCCTTTTGATGTCTCTGTTTTGTTTTTTGGCTACCGCCTTCTTAAAGAGCATGTTCACTATAGGGCTTACTTGCGGGCTCCTCGTTATACAGGACAGTAAGGGGCAGACAAGGGAAACGTTTATGGTCTGCTGGTTCACTCTTGTTCTCTCAGTTAACATGTGCTCTGAGTTATGGTCTTTGCAGATGTTTCTTAGCTTTCTGATTTTCTTCTGGAGGTGGGACAGGCCAAGGGTGGGACGGGATAGCTCCCATTTCCTTTACTAATTGAGATTTGATTAGTTTACCTTAAGCATTTGTGAAGAACATAAAGGCCTGGATATATTTCAAAAATGATTATTCCCTCCCTCTTCCTATTGTACGCCAAAGGGGAATTTGTTGTGATACTTCCCATGAGAACTTGATAAGATCCCTGCAGGTATAATTCATAAAAGCACAAGCCCCTTCCTACAACTGGGACCTCAAGGTTTTCCCCCCAAGCCAGTCTGTGGTCAGCTTAGTTATCAATTAGTTTTAAAAGTTAGCTTCTTCTGCATTTAGCAGCCCTGTACTTTGCAAGCTTTGATCCTCTGTGCCTGTTCTATCTTAGTTTTTGAGGCATTTGTTTACCCCGTAACCCAGTTCTGTAATGGACCTTTGGAGGTGTAAATTTTCATCTTGTTTACCTTCTCTTTTTTGGGAGGACTTCTAAGTTATTTATATGTCACAGTGGAGTGCATTATGCAAAGTGTGTCTGCTGTTCCAGTGGTGTCGGCTGGTTCTTCCTGAAGGTCTTGTGTCCGCTAATGCTCAGGGTTTGGTCACCATAGTTTAGGAAGGCAGGAATGGGTGACGGAGGGGAATGGCAGTCCAAATATACCCACTACAGTGCAGCCTCAGGCTCCACAGTTTAGGTATCTGGGAAGGATCAACAAAACAGTTTACTAGAGAACAAGTCAGCCTTTGAAAATTTTAAGCATGGAGAATCTGAATGCTAGCTTTCAGCTGTGTTAATAATGTTAGATGTGTCTGTGTTCAACCCCTCACCCCCCTACACTACATCCGGGAGAGCTATGTGATGTTTAATGAGCGGTCATCAGAGAGGGGTGGGGCAACAGGAGAGCTAACCTTGCCCTCGTCTCTAGCACATGTTGGGGAGGCACTAATTAGATGACATTTGAAATTTTAGTGTTGTAATTGGCAAAGCTTTAGTTACTAGTCTGAAGCCAGAGAACAATTAAGTCATTGGACAAGCTATCGAAGCTGTCGGAGAGTCTTTTTTTGAAACAGACTCAAATTTTCATGCAGGCTCAGTAGCTGCAACCTAAAACAAATGCAGAAATAAACGGATGAACAAAAATCTATTTTGTACTGACTTTTTTGGAGTCTGGTGTGGCTACATATGTAAACGGATAGGCAATGAAGCATTGTGAGCTGTGGTGTCAAACTGTGCTTCTCATAAATGCTGTCACACATTGTCATTCTTTTCATTTTCTTTTATTCCTCTGTGGCTGGGTCTCCTATAACCATTAGGAACATGAGGACAGAGACTGTCAGTGGAGGAGTTAGGTAGGCAAAACCAAATGCCCAGAGGAACATGAATCAGAAATTTCAATCTTCTATATTTTATTAAAGACTTGTTTTTATGGTTTATAGTTGTATAAACAAGTTCCTGTTTTATTTAATCCACTCATCCACTCATCTTAAGGGTTTTTGTTTTTTTCTAGTAAAAATCATAAACTGTATAAAATGTATTCATGATGACACGCAAGGAGTGTGTCTGGTGCATGGGATAAGTTTGAAGGTCTGAAGAAGTAGGGAAAAGGAAACAGGATGCATTTTGAGTTTTGCTCATTCAATAAAGTAATCATAAAGGAAGAAGCTTGCAACCAAGCTAGTTCTTCTACACAAACTAGAAAGAAAGGCAGTTTTAACTCAGGTCCTATAGGAGCAAGCAGGCGTGAGCATGAGATTAAATGTACTAGGCATTTATTAGGAAAAATAGTTTTGTGAGAGAAAATATTGTGGGAGCCAGGCAGGGCTGGATGACTGCTATGTACATGCATCTAGAAAAAGAGAGAGATGGTGTGTATGGACATTGGATGGCAGTATCCTCGAGTGCTGGACAGCTGAAGGCATTATGGAAGGTGTCAAGGTTTCTTGGAGACAAAGTTGACCCTGAAGAATCCTTTATTTCTTTAGATAAGTTTGCCTCAATATCCTGTTACTAGACTACTGGCTGGGGAAAGCATATGCATAGCAAGGATTCAGCACAAACCTTGTTGAGAATTTCAGAGCTCTTCCATTATATCTCTTGAAATCATAACCTCTGAATTAGTTGGTTTGTGAAGTCCATTCTCACAGCCACGACGGAAGTTAAGAGTAAGTCTCTTCAAGCTCACCATGTGCCTCTGTGTAAGGAGGGTGGAATCACGGTGGAGTGGTTAGAGTAGTATCATCTAAAGGAGACCTTTCTACAAAAGGGTGGAGATCTTTGTGAGTAATGTCACCTCAGGAACCACCAGATGCCTCATGATCTCTCTGTGTTGGCTGGAAAGATGGCTCAGAAGGTAAAGTGCTCATAGTGCAAGCCTGGGAAAGTGAGTTCAGTCCCCAATGGACCTTAAAGGAGCTCTGTGTGGTGGTGTGACTTCTTGTTCCAGAATTGGAGACAAGGAGACAGGCAGGTCCCCGGGGCTCACCTAGTCAGATCAGAGACTTCCAGGACAAGAGAGAGAGCCTCATTCACATGCTCGCACACACACATGCATGCACACACCACCACCAAAACAGAAAAGAAAACAAACGGAAAACAAGATAGGACACCCGAAGAATCACACTGCAGCTGACCACTGGCATCTCATAAAGTTGTGCCCATGTGTATTCACTCACACATACAGAAAGATCCTTGTGTGGATGGAAATATGGAGGATGAGGTCCAAAGAGCAATGAAACCCAAGATCAGCTGTAGTGCAACAGATTCAGTGCAGTGTTTGTTCCACAGAAGTGACCCAGCATCACTGATTTTAGCCACATTTTAGACGTGAAAGGAGTGAGTTTCACAATGGTAATGGCAAGACAATTGTAAAAGTCATTTTAGAAGTGTGCATTTAACAACAGTGTGGAGATGCATAGACAGAACTATTTTAACATTTCTACATTTTTAAGGCTCCATAGACATTGATATAGTTCTAATCACACGATCAATAAAAAAATCTTAAATTAAAAACTAGACTGCATTTCTGGGGTAGTGTTAAATTCATGGAAACCCTCAGAATTACCCCAGACAAGTTAGAACCTGCCCAAGCCCTCTCATCCCATCCACACTTTCCTTGTGGCACGATTGAGCCTCCTTTGGATATATACCCCAAAGTGGTATTACTGGGTCTTGAGGAAGGTTTTTAACAATTTATTTTAACATATTTATTAATATGGCAAAAATTACCAAACAGAGAGACTCTAATAGCTGGTCAGTGACAGGGCCAGGGACCTTCTTCTTAAGACCTTTGGTTGCTGTCCCGAAAATGACTGCTTCCAGAAATCAAAGCCTGGTGCTCCATTTCTAGGTGACAAGCAAGAAAAGCAGGGCCAGTACGGCATCATATACAGATCTAAAAAGTGTAGTTTTCAATTATTTTTTCATATTCCAGTGAGGAATGTGGAGGGGAAGCTCCAATAATATCTGGGGAAAGGCTGAGACTGGGATTTCTGCTGCCTGTGAAAAGAGCAGCTCTACCCTTCAGGAGGTGTCAGGATGCAGCTAGCAGGCCGGCAGGAGACAAAGGGAGAGAGGGATGGCTGGAACTTTGTGAGGACTATTTTCACGAGGGCATTGACTTCATGAGTGTTGACTGGGAGGGGAGCTATTTCAGTAATATAGCCACTTCTAATAAATACATTGACATTGATGGAAACTTTTAAAGGTCCTTTTGAGGTTTGGACTCTAAACTTTGAGATGTTAGAAAACATCATCTATAGATCAAGCATGATCTTCATTAGTAGACAAAAGTCATGTTTCTTTGAAATGCAATGCTGAGGGTGACATGTGGTAGATTTGTGGAGCAGAAGTGATTTCTCGTTTGATGTCATTCCTCATCCGTAAGTGGAAAAACACTGTGACAACCTCTGTCTTTGTTTATAAATATCCTTCCTCTTTAAAGATTTATTTTTCATTTTAAGTTATGTGTAGATATGTGTGGGTTCATGCATGCTTGTGTGGATGCCCATGGAGGCCAGAAACATCAAGTCACCTGGAACTGGAGTTATGGGGAATTATGAATCACCGCATGCAGGTACTGGGAGCCAAACTCAAGTTCTCTGGAAAAAACAAGTTGTATTCGTAACCTCTGAACTATTTCTCCAACCCCTTCTTTTGTTTTCTAAGCTCTGCTGTGATGGCTACATGAAAATAATGTCCAGTCTGAATGCCATAGGAATCAGTCCAGAGCACACAAAGTAGAGGGGACACAAGACAGTGACAGAAGAGTCTCCAGTCTCACATAGTCTGATATTTCCATTATTTAAGCTTGCCAAATAAATGAGAAGCCTCTATTACAGAGCACAGGCCTTATGGTGATTCTCTCTCTCTTGTGAGTAGCCTAAAGAGCGATGGTTATGACTTGCATGATGCTTTTGTCTTGCTTTTACTTGACAGGAGATTTCAGTTTCAGAAAACCATTTCAGTCAGCAAACACTACAGATTTTCTTCAAAAATCCAGCAGCTCTACTGCATCAACTCTATGACTAAAATACTCAAAATACCACCACACCATGCTTGCTTATGGCTGTGATCTTTGCTAAGAGGTATTTGGACCAGATGTTTAATAAGCATTTGTCAATTAAACGAGTATGTAAATGTTTATTGTTCCAGTGGTGAGAAGTTGATTTTTATATAGTTGATCAATTGTGAGAATAATTTAATCTCCACGGATAGTTTATACTGTTTTTTTTGAAGCCGAGTGTTATGTACAATTGGTGTAATAATTTCAAAGGTGTAGTATGCTCTAAGAGTGAAGGAAGAACCACCAGGTGATATGTCAAGGACTCTGAGCTTTACTTTGGATGCAAAAACAGTAATTTTAACTAACAACTATTGTATGAGTATGTTATGTTAGATATAGAGTTTATACGAACTACCTTGTTCCTGTAATTGTCACTATATAACTACATGGAAAGTATAGCTGGGTTTCCTGCCTCTCTAGAATGATGTAGTTCTGCTTTTTCTTTTGACATACTCACAGATCTCATTTTTTGTTTCTCCCCACTTTGAAGACTTGAGTATATAATTAGTTCTCCCACTTGGCTGGGAACACGGGTGTTGTGAGTTACTTTGATAGACAGATAATAACCTAAATACCTTCTCCACCTATTCTCTTTCCCTGTGAAAGCAGAGATAGAACCATAGAAAATAATAAGGGTATTTGTTAATGTTCTAAGTATCTTAACAATTTTTACAAAAAGGGAAAAATGAGTCAGCAACATCAAGTACCCATCACAGAATTAGGCTGTGGGAAAACCAGAATTCTGTTAAGCAATTCAGCTATCTCATCTTTATAAGTGCACAGCTAGTCATATAAACTCATCCCTTGGTTCTCTAAGTCTATTTCTGATGAGAAGTTAAATACAAATATTTAGTTAAGTAATGGGAAATAATGAGTTAACACGTTTAGAAAAGATTAGAAAGATCATAACATAAAGTAAATAAAATTGATAAGGTGTGTGTGTGTGTGTGTGTGTGTGTGTGTGTGTGTGCATATGAACACACAGTTGGAACGTTGTCAGGCCAAGACTGCTATTAATTAATGGCCTGTGGTCGAGAATCTCTTCATCATTCAGAAATTTCTGTCCAGAGGCTTTTGTTGGATAGAATTGACCTGTCACACATGTTATGCCTTCCATTTAACAAGACTGCTTGGATGTAATTTACTTTCTTGCTTCTGTGCAATGATGAATAGGAAGAGGGTCAGGAAACTTGAGTTCTTTCATGACAACATCTGCTACTTGTCTAAAGGAAATGGTGTTTAAACTCTTTAGGAGAAGGAAATACAGTCAGCCTGAGGTTGCAAGGTGGGTGGGAGCAAATGTGGAACACGGTGGGATGCCTTGAACTTTGGGACAGTGCTATCAAGATCCTATTTAAAGGCAAGATAGATCAGGATTCTATATATTATAAAACTATTTTTATGAGATGTAAAGAGCCTGAAATCGTAGGGTTCAAGCCATCGATTTAGCTGCTGTTTGTCTTATAGTGTATATGGTAGTTTCTGAGACTCAGTTTTCTTATTCAAGCACCTTGCTGAAATTGTGGTGAGGATGGAAAGCAGTCCCACCCATGGATATAATCAATAGGTGTACAAGTTCCTCTTCTGTGACATCCTTATAGTTCAGTTGTATCTGTAGCTGAAAGATGCTCTCAGTACCAAAAAGAAAGAAAAATATTAGCATTCTATTTCCAATAGGAGGAAGAAATGTGTGTGGTCATCAGGGTTGAGTGCCTGCTGCTACTGGTTCTTCTCAATGTTAATGTGCCCAGCACTAGTCCATAAATGACACAGATGATCCCCTGCAAAATTACCTAGAAAAGACAGGAAAGATGTGAACTAACCATTAATTAATTAATTGGATTGTTTGTCAATTTAATATTTTTAAGAACCCAGTAATATGATAGGGTTTCAACAAAATAATAAGATACAGACTTGACTTTACTCTACTGTGCTTTGAACAAGTGGGAAATAGATATTTGAGTGGCTTGTTACCCAGTAAAGTAGAAGATGTGAGTTTAGGGTGCTCTGGCATTGTGAAGGAGTGGGATTTATCATATCCTGTAGGGGTCAGGTAAGGTTCCTGCTAAAATGACCTTTGGATCTGGAATAGTGAGTGGGAGACACTATGGTAAAAATAGGTGAGAAAGGAGGGGAAAGGAAGGGCTACAAGAATAAGAGTTAGGTAGATAAGAAGTAGCAAAGCACCTCATGACACCATGAATAGCTAGATATTATTGGAGTGTAACAGGAGTGTTGTGTGTGTGTGTGTGTGTGTGTGTTGGAGTTAGTAAAAGGTAAAGGGAATAGAATAAGGAAATTTTCTTCTGCATGAAAATATTGCTGTTATTGAGAACGGGGTGCAGCTGACAGCAGCTAAACGGGGAGTGGGGAGGAATGCTGTTGAGGTAATTTATCTGAGAGAATGAGGATTGGGATTGTGGCTGTGGTAGGTAAGGTTAAGTTTTAACAGGACAGTGGGAGAGGAATCAGTAGGTATTTTGGATAGAAAAAGAGTAGTCTAAGAAGAGGAAGAATTATAAATAAATTCCAAGTTTCTAGTCAAAATAGTGGAAATGATGTTTTTTTTTTCTCCTCCTGCAACAGAGAATGTTGAAGCCATTCACACTTAGGAGAAGGCAGTAGGTTCGATACTGTCTTTATTGAGTGTGAAAGCAAACTGTGAAATGGCAGCAGGTATTTGAGGGCCAGATGGTTCCCAGTCCTTAGGAGCTTTTGGCTTCAGTTAAATTCACTGTCAGAACTTCCTGGGCCTTCAGGGATGGATCAAACACAGTAAGGAACAGATTTGTGGTAATCCAGTGGGGACTGTTCATTCATTTTCCTTGCATCTGTGACAGTGGCAATCAAGATTTATTCTTCTCTCGAACTCTCCATACTTCATCTAAGTAGTATTCCTCTGATCCTCCTTGTGACTAGTGAAATTCCAAATGCAGGGTTCTGCATCCTGTGGAATGAATGCTTCTACTCTGCCCCTGATTGGGTTAGGCCTGTTTATTCTTCAGGCTTCCTGTTCTTATCCTTTCAAGGATGGATTGGAATTCATTGCAACCAAGACTTCTTCGTTCAGGTCTTGAGGTTCTAAGAACCATCTAGATTGTATTTCTGTTTCATGATGCTGACTTTGAACTTTGAAATTAGTATTATATGAAGCAATAGCCTATCTTTTAAAAAAGCAAAGGTGCAAGAGATTTTAAATGACTGAGTTCCTGGAAACTGGTCATAAATCTCCAGGCAGCGCTCATTCGCAGCCTGGATTTCCATTAACCCAGGTCTGTTAACCAGCCTTGCACACACAGTGTAATCTCTGAGTGGGACTATACGTTTATGCCCTTCGTGTGTTGATGATTGATATTCAGCATGGTTGCCTTGAAGCAATGTGGGAATCCAAAGTCATTAAAGGCAGAGGAAATTATGTCCAGCCCAGTTTCAAAGGTGAGCTGTATTGCTTTCACATGATTTGGAAGTCATTAATCTATGTGGGGCATATATCAGGACTCTCTGACCTTTTTGTGAAGAGAATTTTTTAATTTCCGCGCGAAAGATACTCTGATTAGCTAGAACTTCCTTTAAACCTGAATATAGTAGATAAGAGGGTTTCATATTTACCTTTGAAATGCAGGGCTGTATTCATCTCAATTTCATTCTCATTGGATATTAAACAAAGGGAAGATGATGCAGATATTTGACAAACAGTAAAAACACATTTGGAATAAAAGTCAGGAGACCCAGTTAGGATCATAGTTCATAGAAACAAACTATGTGCCTTTGGATAAACCAGTGTGTTTAAAATGAGAGGTTGCAGTAGATAATTGTTAAGGTCCCTGTAGTTCTAACTGGAGTACATATCTTCCAAATGCTTTAGTTCAGAACAGCACTCTGACTATGCCCTATTCTGTTTGCCTTTTAAGTTCTCATCCAGTCCACATAACGTTAGCCTCATTTCAGGAAAACTAAGGCTTGGATAAAGTCGATATGTGTTTAAATGGCAGAGACAGTTGCAATTCCAAGATGTGCTTTTGGGGCCTGGTATTCTTTCTTACTCATATTTTCCCATGCCTCTTAGGCTGGAGACTCAGAGATTGAGGGCTTGTGCCTGCCATTGTCTCTTGAGAGGATGATAGATGTGTCAGTGTCTTTTTTGTGGCTGTTGATTGTTGCTTTCAATCTTTTCCTGGATCTGATCATGTCCCTAGGCAGTTGTGATTTTGTAATATGAGGATCAGATCTGCCTGCCTCTCTCAATAGCTGGCAATTTGTCTCTGGATATTTTTAGGTGCCTTGGATAAAGGTAATATAAATATAATGGAAGAATGGATTTCTTTCTGACACTTTGTTCCATTTGTAGAAAAGCATGAAAAATCTCCTTCAAAAATATGATTTTTAAAGCAGCCTGTCTCCACATGTGCTTGGTAAATGTAACTTGATGTTTTAAGACTAAAACAAAAATCTCAGTGGTCAAATAAATTTAGGAGGTATTTATTGATATAGAAAAAGCTCTCATAACCTTTAATACAACAAGGCTCATCATGAACATAAAACTTAAAACATTCACTCTTTCCAAAATCATAGTTCCAGAATTTTTTCCCACAGACTGACTCCGTTCCCAACAAGAATGTTATAAGTCTACTTTTGAATAAAAGCTTTGTAAGCAGTGTTCTAAAGCAGAATGATTGTCTCGTACATGGTTCTATACTTTTCAAGTGTTATTTTTATTTAGCTCTATTTGATAGTCCACTGATACATATTTGTATGATGTGTGAATTGAGACACAGGTAGGCTAAGAAATTGCAGGGACACAGCTTGTACCCAGCCTCACATTAAGCATCAAATCTCAGTTGCTCACTGGACTTCATAGACATTCTGTAGACCTGGGCTAAGAATACAGTGACCTCTCCTGTCAGATTCTACTGAGACCGGCACAGAGCCAGCTGGAGGAGACATGGTGGCTCACAGCCAGTGATTCTCTCTACCCACACTGTTCCTTTTCCTTTTGGAACTTCTGAGGGTTTCCTCAGTTTTTTGGAAGGAAGGCTCATCTTTGGGTCTGTGAATATGGAAGCCTTCTGTTCTTTGGGAGACCTGAATCATAACAGTACATGTTCTGATTGTTATGTTACTTTCCCCTTGGAAGGTCTATTCCTGGGTGGTCTCTGTTGTGCTTGCCATGACTGGGCTCTACATTCCCCTCTTCACAAATACTGATGACAGGACCCAGTCATGAGTCCTGTTTGCCCAGGGTTTTAAGGGGATGATGGTATCAGGACCCAAGGGCAGATTTTCATAGGGCAGTGACAATCCTCTGTTCCCAAGCTCTGATCTTTGAATACAACCAAAATATAATCCTTAATGACCTCTTTGATTCTGAACAAGGAACCAAAGTGTCTTATCTTATTGTAAAACCATTTTGGTTAATAAATCTATTAATTGACAACTCTGGGACTTTTTCATGTATGTCACTGGGCATTAGAGATAGCCATTTTGTCCCCCATACCAGAAGTTCCCCCTTGTCTCAGTACTTCAACCTATCTTGTGCAGAGAACACAGGATGGCATGTTGTTTTCTGTTACTACTTGGAGCTGACATTGGGGCATTGTAATCAAGGCCCAAGAAGACTGAAAGGCTAGTCAAAGGTAAGGAGGGAATTCAGGCAATGGAGCATTTATCAGAAGCATCTGTTTCACTGACTACATTGCAGACAGGGAACATTTACCTGGGCTCGACTGGTCCATATCAGCTTTCAGTAAGTCCGGGGCTTGCAGTCATTTGGAGCAGGTTATAGTCAGTAGCTGATGCTCGGATGTGTCTATCAGCCAAGTGGAAACCTGTTGAGACAAGTTTAAACTAGAAACAGAAGTTAAAATTTATGAACTTAGTGGAAAATATTACATTTGAAATTTTCAGGCCCACAGTCTTAGTAAGCAGAAAGGGGAATAGTCCTAAGACCAGGAGAGCGAAAAATATCATTCTCAGGAATAGATATGTGGAGAAAACTTAGGCTCTACTTCTCTGGAATCCTTTTGACCTATGAGAACTGTATCCAGTTTTTTTCTGAAGCCTATATGAATTTTTATTTCAAAAAGACATCAAAGTTTTAGAGATATTAGTATTACCAATCTGTACTGAAATCCACATTGTGGAAAAAAGCAGGTAATGGGTATCTGTAAAACAGAAGGAATAGACTCAGACCTTTGACTTTTAGCAAAAACTACAGATTTGGGTGAGAAGCATGCACACTTTTCTTCTGTCCTTATAGCCAGGTATAGATTGGACAGAAATATCTTTGGCCTGATGAGAAGTGTCATAAGTTTGTATTTAGATGTCAATCAAAACAAAATCAAAATCTTGAGCTTGTGATTGAGTAGTACATAGCCACTGCTCTACCTGAAACTTTTTTATATCTTAAATTATTTATTTAAATTTAAAAACTTGTATTTATATCTCAAATGATTTTCTGATACCCTTAAAGTTTATAAGCTTTTATATAGTCAGACTTTTTGTTTTTAGACCCATATCAAGGCTTGCTTTTCATATATAAAATGAGTTAACAAGCTGACTGTAGCCTTGGGGAAGAATCTGGTTGCCTGCTGATATGCTGTCAAAGTTATAGCTAGCCCAGTTGTCAATACTATCAGATATCCAAGAAGGATAAATTATATCTGAGTGTAGACCAGATAGATGGCTTGGCTTCAGAATCTATTAAAGTGACAGGGACCAGGCCATACCCAGTTAGGCATACCCAGGTCTCCATAGTATTGGAGGCAGAAGTATCAGGACAGCAGTCTTTTCCAGGTCCATAAGGTGAGAGTTTTTCTTTTCCTGTGGAAGAGGGACATGGGAAAAAATGATCTTATTTAGTTTAAGCAAAAGTGGTGCAATCAATTCTTCAGTGTCCTGCTGCTTGTCCACAGTCTGGACCAGGTTCTGGCAGCAGGTGTTGCATTGGGGCATCTTGTCCAGTGGTCAGCGTCATCATAATCCATGTGGAGACATCATGGTGACCCATAGTCTTCTTTGGAGACCTTGGATCACTGTTAGGATCTGGGAGTCTCTGTCTGATATAATAAGCTTTTTAATCAATATTTTAAATGCCATATTCTGCAGATCTCTGAAGTATTTGAAGGCTGCCTAGGTATATCTGAATAGAGAAATTTGTTTCTAGTTACTTGTTTTAAGCTTAACTTTTAAAAATATATATAGTAGACTAAGTAAGTTTTATCACTAATTAATCATATTAGTAATACTTACCATAGCTATAATTAATGAACTTGATCATTTATAAGGATGGCTATTAACTTACATTTCTTAACATTTTACAATCAGTAAGCAACTGTTATAAGACTAGGACTTTACATTATATTCCTGTCAGGTTTGGCTTTAAAAATAATGATTTTGAATTCAAGTTCCTTTCAGTGAAACATAAAACATTTATATGACTCAGTTTATTCAAATAGCTTAAGCTTAGCAAAGTTAGCAAAGACAAGGAGGCTAGACATACATTCTTAAGTCTGAATAGATTTTGCATAAGGAGAGACATTTTCTAAGCCACTGGTTCTCAGCTTTTTCAATGTTCTGATCTTTCAATATAATTCCCATGTCCCCCATTACAAAATTTTGTCCAGTTGTTATTTTAAAACTGCAGCTTTGTTCAGCAAGTCCGGTTTTATCCCCTGCTTTTTCAGACCCAGGCCAGCTGGCCTTAGCTGAACATAGCAGACAATGAGGACTACTGAGAACTCAAGAACAATGGCAATGGGTTTTTGATCCTACTGCACGTACTGGCTTTGGGGGAGCCTAGGCAGTTTGGATGCTCACCTTATTAGACCTGGATGGAGGTGGGTGGTCCTTGGACTTCCCACAGGTCAGGGAACCCTGATTGCTCTTCGAGCTGATGAGGGAGGGGGACTTGATCAGGGGAGGGGGAGGGAAATGGGAGGCGGTGGCAGGGAAGAGGCAGAAATCTTTAATAAATAAATAAAATAAAATAAACTGCAGCTTTGTCATTGTTATGAAACTTAATGTAAATATCTGACATTCAGGTGGTCCTAGGCTACCCCAGAAAAAGGATTTTTAACCCCAAAGGGTCAAGACTCAATGGACTGAGAAACTGTTCCAAGACTTGTCAGACTACTTATTTCATTGTCTTGCTGCATCACAAGAAATGAGCATCCCAGTTTCTGGTTAGCATTTGCTGCTTATGGCTGTGATCCCAATTTTTAACTTTTTAGTTTATGTCCAAATATTAACAATATAAAACATTTTATAAGAACAAATATTCCATGGTCTTATAAATTTAAATATTTTAATAACTATTTTTAAAACATTTAAATCTTTTAAATGTCTTCCCACAATATCAAAATTTTTTTTTCGAGAGGTTTGGATCACCTCCTTGGCCCCACCCTTGATGACATATATATAGCCTGTCTTTTGGATCTCAGCCTGCTACATTTTACTGTAGCTGGTGCTTCTGGTGACTAACACCTGGCATTGGCATTTCTAAAATTGTTCAGGCCCATCCTTGTAGCTGGACATTTTTGGGACTCTAGTCCTGCCATACATGTGCAAATCTGAGCTGTTTCTTATGATCCCTTCATGTCTTTAAAACAATTAACACCTGGTTGATTTTTAAATTACAAAGTTTAGCTGGCAGAGCAAGGTACATTCTTGAGTATAAAAGCATTGAGGTACAGCTTTAATGTTTTAAATCTTATTTTTATAAACCTTGTTTTTAAGATAGGACATGAATTACCTGTCATATAAAAAATCTATCCCAATATAAACTATTTTGGAGATCTGTTATTGCCTTGCAGGTGGACCTATTTCACATGGTTACCTCTAATCAAGATGGCGATGTAATACTGTGACATCCATCTTTTTTTAAATCCAGCAAAATGGCAACTAGCCAAGTGACTGACTATAAAATGATGGCAATCCAAATAAAAATCATGTCATTTTTTTTAAAAAAAATTACCTATGCATAGATTTTAAATTATTTATTTCCAGTGTGACTAATTTTTAACTTTTTAACTAGTTTTAATTTTAGCAGATTTTTAACCAGAATATCTAACAAAATAAACATGAATTTTAAAGTAGAGAATGTTTATAAAAGCCGGGTCTAAATTTTTTGGCTGTTCTGTTTTGTTTTCTTCTCTCTGTCACTGTGTCAGGGAGTCAAAGTGACAGAGCAACATAGAGAAACTTTTAAGTAAGCATGCCTGAGTGTAGTGAAGGAAGAGCCATAATCCAAATCTAGGGCCAGCTTTCAAATAAAGAACAGCATAAAACAGTTCTAATGTTATCTATATAAAAAGGCATCATTCAGATGTTAATCTGACTCTGGTGACCAGAGCTCAGAGACAAGTTCTGAGCCATGACTATAAATGGTAGCCACAACAGTGGTGGGTGGTGACTGGCTGCTGTCAGCAAAAATATCCAAACCATTCTTGTTTCAGCTTCAGGCTTGCAGAAAAACCTACAAACCACAGAAAACATAGACCAAACTTTCCAACAAAATAAGCATATACAGCTTTCTTGAGAAATAGACAAAACTTTCCAAGAAGACAAACAATGCTTTTCAATCAGAATTAACCTAGTATGGTCAAGTAACTTTAAATTTGCATCAATACAGAAAAACCTGTACCAGCACAAAGAATCTGAGATGAGCAGTAGTTTTTTTCTTGCCCTAATCAATAATAATTTGTAACTAACCCCTTTAGATGATGACAAATATTTCTAACCCATGGGACCTGAATGACCAAAGCACTCCCAGTGAAGGGAAGTGTCTGAATTATAGCAAGCTAACACAGAAAGGGAGAGAGACAGAGACATAGAGACAGAAAAAGATGGGGTATTATTATTTCTCAATATATCAATATATCTCAATATATCATTGTCACCTTTACTAGATTATTCCAAAGGATTTGTATATGCATTTTTTGAAATAACTGAAGCTATTACTTTTTCTTACTATAACTTCTGACCTAGCATAAGTCCTTATTATGTGTTTAGCTATTTATCCACAAGACAGAGTACCTTGATAGCCTTATAGAGGACAAATTTGAAGGACCACACAAGGGTGTGCCTAGATATTTGGCTGCTACAGAATGTCTAGGAATACATAGAAGGAGATACATTTGGGATCCACTCAAGGAAAATAAAATGACAGTGTTTAAAGGGCAGTGGGGTGTAAGCCTTGAGGGAGTTGTTTCTCTACAATGTGACTTCTAGGATTCTCACTTAGATGAGATACTTTCCAGGCCTTTGTCTGTTGGAGAGAATAGATTCAATAACTGAATATTCCAGAATCTTTTAGCTATGTTGATATAAACCTTTAACAGTCTTTAGCGGAAAACATAAATACTAGCTTTTAGTCTTTCAAAATGTAAATTATTTTTAAGAACCAGCTTTCATACATATGCCTTAAAAGTAGCGGTGGTAGGGGATACATCAGACAAGCAATTTGCTGGTGTTAGAAACTAACTGGCTATAATAACTAGAATTTGGAACATGATTGTTTGTGCCTCATTTGAGATCACAGTTTGTCACTCACTCATCAGCTTTTCTTAACCTTGCTTTATCTCAGTTTTCCTACTGGTCATGTGTGACTCCGATTTGTACATGGCTTGGGGATTTAATAGCCAGGATAAGTTGACAGTTTGGTGGTGTTAACTGTATTTGCATGCTTATGTGACTGTCACCACCATCTCTCTCTAGAACTTTAATCATCTTTAACTAAAAAGGGAGGATTTCACTGTCACCTTTACCAGATTATTCCAAAGGATTTGTATATGCATTTTTTGGAATAACTGAAGGCATTAAGAAGATAACATGTTCCAAATTTGGGCAGCTGCTCAAGTGTGTTTGATGCCTTTCTTATTGTATAATCCAAAGTTATTGTTGTCTACTTCTCAGTTCCTTTGATAGTCTTGGAGGCCTGGAATAGCTTGGATATGGGTATGCTTTTGATAATTTATTTTATTTATGTATTATAGTTGGAAAGATATTTCTTTGTCTTATGTCTGGCACCTTTTATCTACCCTCTAATTCCTGGGTAGCACAAAGAAACTTTGCTTTCCCTCCGTAATGTTCTGCCTTACAACCCAAGAACAATGACCATCTACTAAGCCCCTCAATATCTTAAACCAAATATATTCACCCACCTCTTTACGTTATTTTATATCATGCATTTTGTCAGTGATGTAAAGCATACACTCTGCAGAATAAGGCTGGGGGCTTGACAGAAAACCAGATCTTCCCACAGGGCAGGGAACCCTGACTGGTCTTTGGACTGGAGAGGGAGAGGAAGGGGGATGGGGGGAGTGGGAGGGAAATGGGAGGAGGTGGAAAATTTTAATTAAATAATAAAAAATATGAAAAAAACATAAAAAAGAAAACCAGATGTGGTTGGTCAAGTATGGAGGATGTCTGGTGATGAATTCCAAGACCTACCATATTATAATAAGCAATATTATTTACTTTAAGTCCAGAAACCTCATTTAAGTGCTCTGCCTCCTGAAAGAGCCAGAGTTCATGCTGGCAGCATGGCTCAGAAAGCCACCATTTTGAAAACATGTTTTTTTTCTGCTACCTCTGAATCAGAAAGATCTCTCATAAAGGAATCATGCCTATGCTTGCTTCTAGCAAACAGAGCCCACCCAGGAAAATGCTGCAATCAAAAAGCCATGCTTAACTCTGTTCTTTTGTGTACAGGATTCCTTTCCAAGCCTTTGTTAAGGGAGCCACTTTAGGGTTGGCAAGAGACCTGACCCTAGAGGGGCTCCCAGGTGCCCAAGCCGAGGTCCCCAGTTAGTTCCTTGGGCAGCTGAGGATAGGGAACCTGAAATGACCCTATCGTATAGCAATACTGACGAATATCTTGCATATCATCCTAGAACCTTCATCTGGCGATGGATGGAGATAGAGACAGAGACCCACACTGGAGCACTGGACTGAGCTCCCAAGGTCCCAATGAGGAGCAGAAGGAGGGAGAACATGAGCAAAGAAGTCGGGACCACGAGGGGTGCACCCACCCACTGAGACAGTGGAGCTGATCTATTGGGAGCTCACCAAGGCCAGCTGGACTGTGACTGGCTTCTTCTTGACCTCTCTATATATCTTTCAGTCTGGCTTTACTCTCTTAAGCCATTGGCTGAAAGCAGCTTCTTTATTAACCAGTGGCAATAAAACATATTCAAAGCATACATCACCTCCCACATCTTCACACTTCTGGGTCTTGGATATATAGATTCAACCCATATCTGTATTTAGAGGCTGTTCCAGTCTAGATCACACACTTTACTTTTTTCTATGAGTTCTAGATCTAGACACTTGCTATGGTTTGTTATGCTCAGCATGCATTCCCAGTGTCCTATATCAGGAGCTTACTCCTTAGTGTTCTAGTGAAATTCAAGTTCTCAGTTCTTATGCTCTGGTGGGACTGAACTCAGATGAACAACAGCAGGAGTGCAAGTTGGTTGAAAGGAACAGTACACTCTCTTGTGGAAAAGTGGACCATAATTGAAGAGCCAGCAAGCTACTATGGGTTGTGGGTTCTTGTATTATCCTAAGTCTTTTTTATAGCCCCAGGGTGGGGTTTTGAAGTTTGATTGACAATTTCAAATGCTTTTTAACCTGTTACTTACTGCAATATGGTTCCTCTGGAATTTACTTTAAAAGGCAAGTAGTGATACAGGCATCTGCAATATAAGTGATACAGTAAAGAGGGTATATTGACCTTCTGGTTCTGTTGGTTGGGAGGCTGGATTCTATAGGTTCAATTCATTTATTTGCACCTACATGTAGATTGTGAAATGCCTTCATTTTCATTTCTATTCCCTGTAAAGAATTTGAGTGAATATTCTTACTTCAAGGGGCATGGAGGCACAAGACAGCCAGGAAACATGAAACAGAAAAAAAAATTCTGGCAGATGTCCTTACTTCAACAGTCACAGGGTTACAGGACAGCTATAAGATGTTACATATCTTTAGCATTCTGTATTTTAACCTCTTATTGCACACTACTCATGATTGATTGACCACCTACATTATTACATAGTGGGAGTGATCTTGAGAAGTGGTAATGGGAACTTTAAGAGGTGGACTCTTTTGTGATTGGGGGTGCTATGCTTGGGTAAGTGTGGGATACTAGTCTCTCTGGCTTCCTATCTTGAAAAGGGATCTCTTTTTCTCATATTTGTTCTCTCCAAGGTGCCATTTACCGTAAACTCTTCAACTAGGGACTCAAGCCAGTAAGACTGATGTAATTTGGACTTTGTGTCTCCAAAAGTGTCTAGAAAATAAACAAATTTTTCTAATAATGTTACTCACTTTCAAGTACTTCTTTTAAAAATTTTGCTTATATTTTAATTAATTTATTTTTGAGGACATTCATGCATAGCATGGCACATACTCACAGAGGCCAGTGGAAAATGTAGAGTACCATTTTCTCCTACCGTGTGGGTTCTGGGGATCGAACTCAGTCCAACAGGCTTAGTGGCAATCACCTTTACTCACTAATCCTTGTCACTAGTCCAGTTATTTCACTATGGTAATGCAAAGCAGGCACAACATACAGCATCCTACAAGTAACTTTGCCTGGCCATCTCCCAACCTCGAAGTTAATCTGGTCTCAAACAGAATTATTTTCCTCCCTTACTTCAAGTATTGTATTTCATTAGCAATTTTTGTGCAAGTTTATATAGTCTTTGCTGGCCTTAGCGTCTGGTCCATGAAATGAGTTTAAAATAATGTAAAGAGTAATAAGACAGCACACATAAATTATAACCAAGTGCTTGCCATATGTTGCATGGTATAGGCTATTGTTCATCACTATTTCTTTTTTTATATCTTAAGCATAGTCTAGACACTACAAATACAGAGACATTTTCTGCAGATCACAGAATAGTATCATCCATATAAGTACTTGTAGAATATTTGATGAAATGAGACTATATACTCTGTTATTGAAACCTAAGATTTATCTTTGATTTTCTTCCCATTATTGTCCAAATATTCCCATTATTGTAACAGTCAGTAAAATTGTTAATTTTACTTTCTAAATTCATTCCATATTTTGCTTCTAGTCCAAAAAATAGTCAGCATTTATTAGACTATTATAAATCATCTAGGTTTGTTGTGCTTTGTTGCTTACTGCTTTTTAAAAACATGTTTCAGTTCTGACTTAGTAGGAAAAAGGGAATGGGGCAGTACATGAAGGAGATGGAAAGTGAAGGGTTTCTCCTTCCAGCATAGAAGGAGAAAATGGTGTCATGGAGTCAGTTTCTGCCCACTTACCACTCTAGGCAGGAACTTCACTCCTGCTGGTTGGGGCCGGATCATGGCCAGAACCTCCATGGCATGGCTGGAGGTAAGGAAGTTCTTGTGGTGGTTCTGGGAAAATCTGTTTAGGGAGTGAGCCAGTGGCTTCTGGTGCTGCCTCATGGCTTGTCTTCATTCTGTGCTGAAAGTCCTGGCTCCAACACTGCCCGGTGGGACTTTGTGTTGTCGTGCAATAAAGTTAGACCAAGACCACACAAGTTCCTCTGATGACTATGGGGGCAAGCTTGAAAATATTCAGTCTCTCTGTCTGTCTCCATCCCTCTCTCTTTCTGTCTCCAATTCCTCTGTGATTATGTGTGCATATGCTTGGTATTTTTGTTTTTGAGGCAGGGTTTTTTTTTTGTGTATCTCTGGCTATCCTGGAACTCACTCTGTAGATCAGGCTGTCCTCGAACTCACAGAGATCCACTTGCTTCTGCTTTCCTGAGTGCCGGGATTAAAGGTGTGCCAATAGCCACCATTGCCAGGCTCTATGCTTGTTTTTGCGTAAGGCTTCAGGTACTCCCACACTGTCATGTGTAGATGGAGACTAGAAGACAGTCAAGGATACCAGTCCTCAACGTTCACCTTGTCTGAGCCTGTGTCTTTTGTTGTTTGCTGCTCCATATTGTCAGGCAAGCTGAACCAGGTGTTCCCAGGGATTCCCCTGTCTCCTCCTCCCATCTCACTTTAAGAGTACTGGGATTACAGATGTGGTCTATCCTATTTAATCTTAAATGGATTCCGGGGAATCAAAATTCAGCTCCCCAGACTTACAAGGCCCTTTAACTAATGACCATCCCTACAATCCCCCTCTTCCACTGTATTTGTGAACAAAAGCAGTCTCCCTGGTGGCAATGTGTTTAACCATAATCACCATATAACCTTTATATATTTCTATTAAATACACATTGAGGGCTTCCAGTACAAACATCTGTTCAAATTGTGCAAAACTATAATACAATCCCTTTTGAGAACAACCCACAATTGGTTTACATTTTAGTGGGAGAGGCTCCTGGAACTTGTCCTCATCCTCTGATGCCTACAATTCCTAGAGGAAATACATCCACTATAACACAATGAATAAGTAATGATCACACCATCTAGGGACACCTTAACAGTGTACCATGTTATCTTTCTTAATAGCTTAAAGTGTTTTGTTAACAATGCATCTTCATAGGAAAAAAAAGAGTACTACATTTTATTTTTTAAAATGTCTTGTATATGGTTTAAAATCTTCTTGGTTGACTGAACAAAATTGCAAATAAAAATTCTGCAAAGTAAAATAATTTGAATATTCTCATAGAATCCTTATCAATATCTATCTGTATGATGTATGTATCTATCTTATCAATATCTAACTGGATGTATGTATATGTGTATGTGTATATATATATATATATATATATATCTTATCAATATCTCTATTTAACTATCATCTATCTATCCACCATCTTATCAATATCTCAATTTATCTATCATCTATCTGCCTATCTATCTGTCATCTATCTATCTATCTATCTATCTATCTATCTATCTATCTATATATCTATATATCTATCTATCTATTATCTATCTATATCTACATATAATCTCTGTATCTCTCTGTTGCACAATTACTTTGTCTTTATTTAATACTTCTAATACCCACTCATGTATATATTGTCAAGGCACCCTTTTCTTCCTTGAGTTATTTTATCTAATAATTAGATTAGCTGTTCCATGTGAGGATAGGTGCCATCTATGAAAACATTTCATTCTTCCCATCTGATGAGCATCATCAGAATCCCCATGTCCCCATAAGAACAGAGGGCTAAAATCATATCCTGTCTGACAGTTCTTATTCACATCTGTCTGGTACAACCATCAGGCAGGATATGGTAGTTGTAGGTAGGGGTACTTGTTTCAGAGAAACAAGCCAGACAGGAGACATCCTGCCTATGTGTTTAGGCTATAAGAATATAATATCCAAACCCCTATATTATTACACTTGTAAAATATTTGAAATTCATGTCATGCAATACAACCAAATTTTTGTGCAACATGCATTGATTTGCTTGTTAGTTCTTTATTCCAGCTAGGAGGTAAGCTCCTTGAGGGGAAAACTGTTATTCATTTTCTCTGCAACACACTCAAAAACACTAAATATATAAGGTGTTGATTTATTGATTTCTGTAAATAAGAGATGAATTGGCTCCAGGACTTGGCTCATATTCCTGAAAGACTCAATTTTGTTTCTATTGCTCTGAAAATCTCACTTCATTAGTGTGTCCCAGGCTTCATCAGCAGGACCACTCGCTGTCAGCGTCCTCTGCTCCCTGAACTCCTTGGCATTCTTTGCCAGCAATGAAGTCCCTGTGAGAAAAGCTCCATCATTCTGCAGACCAAGATCCCAGCCAACTCATGCATCATCAATAGCTGGACTCCAGCAATGCTTGACAGACCCTGCTTTTTCATATGTCTCTGTGGTGCTTGGTACCTTGCAATATCTC
This sequence comes from Microtus pennsylvanicus, assembly GCF_037038515.1. Lineage (NCBI taxonomy): Eukaryota > Metazoa > Chordata > Mammalia > Rodentia > Cricetidae > Microtus > Microtus pennsylvanicus. The sequence goes on along the minus strand of NC_134590.1, from coordinate 51,911,515 downwards.
TTTTCTTTCTCTAAGATGATAAAATTTTGAGTGAGGAAAGAGCATAGGTGTGAAATACAAAGGTGAGCTGTACTAGAACTTAAAAAAATGGCTAAATGACATTTGCCTGATATGTTAAGAAAGTACCAGCAGAACACTGTGTTTGTGTTTCTGTTTTGGTTTTATATCAAATTCTATGTGCACATAATTTGATGCATGGTATATCACATAACAGAAAGAATGCAAACTAATTTGAGTATTTATGTTGATTGTACAATCAAATTACAAATTTGAGATATATTGAGTTAAATAAAGTGTATTATTAAAATAATTTTTCCCTGTTTCTTTTTACTGTCTCAATACACACACTGTGGGATTTTATATCAGTCATGTAGTTTAAACTTGGGCCATTCCTTTTTGACCATAACTGATCTGGCTGATAAGACAGGCGGGCTTAGAGGATATGACCTTCTGTGCCTGTATTTATTTGTTCTGTAGTTTTTAGGCTTATAAGCACAAGAGTGTTTCAGACATAAGCCATAGAACATGGAGAGAGAATTTGGAACTCCTCTGACTTGTGCTTAAGAGTGTCTAAGCAGACCATAGATGGTCAAGGAAAGAGTCCTATGAGTCAGGCAGTGTGGGGACTTCTGTGAAGCCAGGAGTGGCAACAGCAACTTGAACAATGCAGAGTTCACTCGTGTCGTGGGTCTGGTGGGGTGAAGGCTCTTAGGAATCTCACAGGCTCTGAGGGTTTAAGAAAACACTCGTGTTTTCAAAGTATAAATCAATGGAGAACTTGCTGACCCTCTGAATTGTATTCAGTGAGTAGAAATGGAGGCAAACAGAATTTGATCTTTATTGTTTTAAGACCTGTGTATGTAAGACAAAAGAACTGGTCTCAAATTCTCTGTGATGAAAGCTGTATGTAGAAGGGGCAAGGTAGAATATGGTCAAGGTCACACATTGTGCTTGATTGTGCTTGATGTCACTGAGATCATGCCATGACCTGTACAGGTTCCAAGTTGGACAAAGGTATAACTCTGTCCCTTGTTTTCGTCTTCCTAGTGTTGACATTTAGCACTATATATAGTCTAAGAATATAACACATTCTTCCTTAGCTAAACCTTCTTTTTTTTTTTAATTTTTTTATTGATAAAAGGAGGATAAAGAAAAGAAAAAAAAACAAATTTCCACCTCCTCCCACCAGCCTCCCATTTCCCTCCCCCTCCTCCCACTCTTCTCCCCCTCCTCCCACCCCTCTCCCCTTCCCCCCACTCCTCTCCCCCTCCCTTTCCAGTCCAAAGAGCTGTCAGGGTTCCCTGCCCTGTGGTACGTCCTAGGTCCTCCCCCCTCCATCCATATCTAGGAAGGTGAACATCCAGACTGGCTAGGCTCCCACCAAGCCAGCACATTGCGTAGGATCAAAACCGCGTGCCATTGTCCTTGGCGTCTCATCAGCCCTCATTGTTCGCCATGTTCCGAGAGTCCAGTATTATCCCATGCTTTTTCTGGTAACAGTCCAGCTGGCCTGGTGAGCTCCCAGTAGATCATCTCCACACTGTCTCAGTGGGTGGGTGCACTCCTCGTGGTCCCGACATCTTTGCTCATGTTCTCACTCCTTCTGCTCCTCATTGGGACCTTGGGAGCTCAGTCCAGTGCTCCAGTGTGGGTCTCTGTCTCTATCTCCATCCATCGCCAGATGTAAGTTCTAGGATGATATGCAATATATTCGTCAGTATTGCTCTAGGGTAGGGTCATTTCAGGTTCCCTATCCTCAGCTGCCCAGGGAACTAACTGGGGACCTCAGCTTGGGCACCTGGGAGCCCCTCTAGGGTCAAGTCTCCTGCCCACCCTAAAGTGGGTCCCTTAACTAAGAATTGTGGTTCCGTGCTCCCCTATCCAACCTTCCTTTATCCTGATCCTCCTGTTTCCCCAAGTCCACCCTCCTTCCCTTCTACCTTTTCTCTCCCCATCTCCCCTAACCCCCATCCCACCCCACCCCCAAGATCCCACTTTTCCCCCCGGCAATTTTGTCTACTTCCCTTATCCAAGAGGATAACTATATGTTTTTCCTTGGGTTCACCGTCTTACTTAGCTTCTTTAGATTCGCCTATTGTAGACTCCGTGAACCCTATTTATGGCTAGAAACCAATTATGAGTGAGTACATCCCATGTTCGTCTTTTTGGGCCTGGGATACCTCACTCAGGATAGTGTTTTCTATTTCCATCCATTTGCATGCAAAATTCGAGAAGTCATTGTTTTTTACCGCAGCGTAGTACTCTAGTGTGTATATATTCCATACTTTCTTCATCCATTCTTCCATTGAAGGGCATCTAGGTTGTTTCCAGGTTCTGGATATTACAAATAATACTGCTATGAACATAGTTGAACAAATGCTTTTTACATGTGATAGAGCAAACAGCATATAAAAAACGCCCTTATAGAAATGGATGAGAAGTATAACAGAAAGTTCGAGGAATTGAGTAAATCAGTGAATGATACCCTAGGAAAGCAAGGAAAAACAATCAAGCAGATAATGGAAACAGTTCATGATTTGAAAAATGAAATGAAGGCAAAGAAGAAAACACAAACAGAGGGCCGGCTGGACATGGAAAATCTAGGTAAACGAATAGAGACTACAGAAACAAGCATAACCAGCAGAATACAAGAGATAGAAGAAAGAATCTCAGAGTTTGAGGATAACATAGAGAAAATAAACGCACTGATCAAAGAAAACAGCAAGTCCAACAAACTCTCATCACAAAACATTCAGGAAAAATGGGACACAATAAAAAGACCAAACCTAAGAATAATTGGAGTAGAAGAAGGAGAAGAAGTGCAGCTCAACGGTCCAGAAAATATACTTAACAAAATTATAGAAGAAAACTTTCCCAACCTGAAGAAGGATGTACCTATGAAGGTTCAAGAGGCATACAGAACCCCAAATAGGCTGGATCAAAAAAAAACATCCCCTCGCCATATAATAATCAAAACACAAAATATACAGAATAAAGAAAGAATATTAAGAGCCGCAAAGGAAAAAGGCCAACTTACTTATAAAGGTAAACCTATCAGACTTACACCTGACTTCTCTATGGAAACCATGAAAGCCAGAAGGTCCTGGATAGATGTACTGCAAAAACTAAGAGACCATGGATGCAAGCCCAGACTACTATATCCAGCCAAGCTTTCGTTCACCATAAATGGAGAAAACAAAATTTTCCAGGATAAAAACAAATTTAAGCAATACGTAGCCACAAATCCAGCCTTACAGAAAATAATAGAAGGAAAATCACTAACCAAGGAGTCCAACAAAGACCTCAATAACTCAGACATCTAGAGACCCTTCACCAGCGCAACTCAAAGAAGGGAAACACACAAACCCTACTACTTAAAAAGTGACCGGAGTTAATAACCACTGGTCATTAATATCACTTAATGTCAATGGACTCAACTCACCTATAAAAAGGCACAGGCTAAGAGACTGGATACGAAAACAGGATCCAACATTCTGCTGTCTACAAGAAACACACCTCAACCACAAAGACAGGCACCTACTCAGAGTAAAGGGCTGGGAAAAGGCTTATCAAGCAAATGGACCTAAGAAACAAGCAGGTGTGGCCATACTAATTTCTAACAAAGTTGACTTCAAACTTAAATCAATCAAAAGAGATGGAGAGGGACATTTTATACTCATAACAGAAAAAATTCATCAGGAAGAAATCTCAATCCTGAATATCTATGCCCCTAATATAAAAGCACCCACGTATGTAAAAGAAACATTGCTAAAATTCAAGGCAGCCATCAAACCGCACACACTAATAGTAGGAGACTTCAACACTCCTCTTTCACCAATGGACAGGTCAATCAGACAGAAACCTAACAGAGAAATTAGAGAATTAATGGAGGTAATGAAGCAAATGGACCTAACAGACATCTATAGAATATTCCACCCAAATAGGAAAGAATATACCTTTTTCTCTGCAGCTCATGGAACCTTCTCGAAAATTGACCACATACTTGGTAACAAAGCTAACTTACACAGCTACAAAAAAATATTACTAACCACCTGTGTCTTATCAGACCACCATGGATTAAAGTTAGAATTCAACAACAATGCTACCCCCAGAAAGCCTACAAACTCATGGAAACTGAACAGTCAACTACTGAACCATACCTGGATTAAGGAGGAAATAAAGAAAGAAATTAAAGTTCCTTGAATTCAATGAAAATAAAGAAACAACATACTCGAACTTATGGGACACTATGAAAGCAGTCCTGAGAGGAAAGTTCATAGCACTAAGTGCCCACTTAAAGAAAACAGAGAAAGCACATATTGGAGACTTAACAGCCCACCTGAAAGCTCTAGAAAAAAAAGAAGCAGACTCACCTAGGAGGAGTAGAAGACTGGAAATAATCAAACTGAGGGCTGAAATCAACAAAATAGAAACACAAAAAACAATCCAAAGAATCAATGAATCAAGAAGCTGGTTCCTGGAAAAAATCAACAAGATTGACAAACCCCTATCCAAACTAATCAAACGGCAGAGAGAAAATTTGCAAATTAATAAGATCAGAAATGAAAAGGGGGACATAACCACAAACACAGAGGAAATTCAGAGAGTCATTAGATCTTACTACAAAAGCTTGTATGCCACTAAACTGGAAAATGTAAAAGAAATGGACACTTTCTTAGATAAATACGATTTACCAAAAATAAATCAGGACCAGGTGAACAAGCTAAACAGACCTGTCAGTCGCGAAGAACTAGAAGCTGTTATCAAAAACCTCCCTACCAAAAAAAGCCCAGGGCCAGATGGTTTCAATGCGGAATTCTACCAGAACTTCCAAGAAGACCTAATACCTATACTCCTCAATGTATTCCACAATATAGAAACAGAAGGGTCATTACCAAATTCCTTTTATGAAGCTACAGTTACTCTGATACCAAAACCACACAAAGACTCAACCAGGAAAGAGAATTACAGGCTGATCTCACTCATGAATATCGACGCAAAAATCCTCAACAAAATACTGGCAAATCGAATCCAAGAACACATCCGAAAAATTATCCATTATGATCAAGTAGGCTTCATTCCTGAGAGGCAGGGCTGGTTCAACATACGAAAATCTATCAATGTAATCCATCATATAAATAAACTGAAAGAAAAAAAACCATATGATCATTTCATTAGTATCTGAAAAAGCATTTGACAAAATTCAACATCCATTTATGTTAAAAGTCTTGGAGAGATTAGGGATACAAGGGTCATACCTAAATACAATAAAAGCTATATACAGCAAGCCGACAGCTAACATCAAATTAAATGGAGAGAAACTCAAAGCCATCCCGCTTAACTCAGGAACACGACAAGGCTGCCCACTTTCGCCATACCTCTTCAATATAGTGCTGGAAGTTCTAGCAATAGCAATAAGACAGCATAATGGGATCAAGGGGATTCGAATTGGAAATGAAGAAGTTAAACTTTCGTTATTCGCAGATGATATGATAGTGTACATAAGCGACCCCCAAAATTCCACCAAAGAACTTTTACAGCTGATAAACAGCTTTAGTAATGTGGCACGATACAAGATCAACTCCAAAAAATCAGTCGCCCTCCTATACTCAAAGGATATGGAAGCAGAGAGGGAAATCAGAGAAGCTTCTCCATTCACGATAGCCACAAACAGCATAAAATATCTTGGGGTAAATCTAACCAAGGAAGTGAAAGATCTATTTGACAAGAACTTTAAGGCATTGAAGAAAGAAATTGAAGAGGATACTAAACCTTCTTTTTATGCTATTCCCTCTAGTTGAAATCTTACCTCTTTCTCTTTCTTCAGCCATTGACTTTGGGACTTCACTAAAGAAAGAATTTTACATACCATGGAGTAGGTTAAATGCTAATTCTAATTGCATTCATAGCACTTGATTTGTCCCTTAATGTAATGTTTATACAACTTCAGTTTCTAAGGTTTGTTTTGTCTAGTAGGCAGCTAGTCCAGTCTGAATATATTTGGATAATTGCCTTAAATCTAGAAACTAGCTTTGTATATAAGGTATTTAAGAGCCTCTCAGTGAATGTTAAGTAAATTAAATGGGATTGGAGTAGCCCAAGATTTGTTATGTGTGTGATAATGGTCAGGAGTGGGAGATGTGCACAAAATTTTCAGAAAATTTATAGAAGATCAATGTATAACGTGTGCTCTTGAACAAAATGCTCAAATGGCTACTCAGGATGATTTTTGAATATGGAGAAACAAAACAGAAACAAGAATAAGAACAACAATAACAAAATAGTCTAGGGTATGAGGCTGGGACCAACACGGGAGTAGGCCTGAACTAGGACCTCTGCAGGTCTGGATGCAAATCTGGGGCCTCCGAGAGAGTAAACAGGAGCCATAGACCTTTGAGAGACTGGGTCTAAGCCAGGGACCTCATCAATAGCAGTCCCAGACTAGGGACATTTACAGAAACACATCTGAGCCAGCAACCTTGGTTGGAGCAGGCCTGATACGGTCACCTCCACAGGAGCAACCACTGAGGGAACTGGCCAGAACCAGAGACCTCTCTAGGTCTGTGAGTGAGTCTGGGAACTTTGAGAGAGTAGGCCTGAGCCAGGACCGATGCAGGTCTGAGCACAAGTCTGGGACCTCTGAAGGAGTAGGCCAGAACCAGAGATCTATGGGTCCAGGTGCAAATCTAGAACCGCCGAGGGAGTAGGCTTGAGCCAGGACCTCTACCAGAGCAGGTCCAAGGCAGCAACCTCATCAGAAAGAGCCCCAGGCAAGCAATCTCCTTGGGAGCAGGCCCTAACGACCCCTGGTATTATAGAGTGAACCTCAGCAAGTGCCAAGTGAACTCCAGGAACACAAAGTGACCAATGGGCTGACTGAAACAGAGGCCCTGACTTCACCATGAAGGGCAACCATATGAGCCTTAAATCCACTGGCACCGGGAAGATTGTAGTGTCATCAAAATGTTTGGCAACTAGAGTCAGAGACAGCCCCAACTATACCAATCAGAGGAAAAAATGAGTAGATAAGGTAAGAACATATGCAACACCACAAATAGCAACACAACAACAGCAAGACTTGAACAACCAAATATAGATGAAAAAAAAGAAAATGACGTAAAATAACTTTAGGAGAATATTTCAGGCCCTTAAAGAGGAAATAAAAAATTCCCTCAAAGAAACGGAGGAATAGACAAACAAAAAATTGGAAGACATCAACAAATCTCTTAAAGAAAACCAAGAAAAACCAATCAAACATAAGAAAGAAACTATTTAAGACTTGAAAACTGAAATAGAGACAATAAAGAAAACACAAGCCAAAGGAATTATAGAAACAGAAATCATGAGAAAACAATCAGGAACCACAAATGCAAGCATATCCAGCAGAATACAAGAGATGGAAGAGACTTCAACACTCCACTCTTGCCAAAGGACAGGTGAATCAGACAGAAACTTAACAGAGAAATAAGGGGACTAACAGATATTATGACTCGAATGGACTTACAGTCATCTATAGAACATTCCATCCAAACAGAAAAGAATATACCTTCTTCTTGGCACCTCATGGAACCTTCTCAAAAATTGACCATATACTAGGTAACAAAACAAACCTCAACAGATACAAAAAATTTGGAATAACCATGTATCTTATTAAATCACCTTGGTTTAAAATTAGAATCCAGGTTGTTTCCAGGTTCTGGCTATTACAAATAATACTGCTATGAACATAGTTGAACAAATGCTTTTGTCATATGATAGGGCATCTCTTGGGTATATTCCCAAGAGTGGTATTGCTGGGTCCAGGGGTAGGTTGATCCCGAATTTCCTGAGAAACCGAAACACTGACTTCCACAGTGGTTGCACAAGATTGCATTCCCACCAGCAATGGATGAGGGTACCCCTTCCTCCACAGCCTCTCCAGCAAAGGCTATCCTTGGTGTTTTTGACTTTAGCTATTCTGACAGGCCAAGGTCCCAATGAGGGGCAGAAGGAGGGAGAACATGAACAAAGAAGTCGGGACCACGAGGGGTGCACCCACCCACTGAGACAGTGGAGCTGATCTATTGGGAGCTCACCAAGGCCAGCTGGACTGTGACTGAAAAAGCATGGGATAAAACTGGACTCTCTGAACATGGCGAACAATGAGGGCTGATGAGACGCCAAGGACAATGGCACGGGGTTTTGATCCTACGTAATGTGCTGGCTTTGTGGGAGCCTAGCCAGTTTGGATGTTCACCTTCCTAGATTTGGACGGAGGGGGGAGGACCTAGGACTTATCACAGGGCAGAAAACCCTGACAGCTCTTTGGACTGGAGAGGGAGGGGGAAAGGAGTGGGGGGAGGGGGAGAAGGGTGGGAGGAGGGGGAGGGAAATGGGAGGCTGGGAGGAGGTGGAAACTTGTTTTTTTTTCTCCTTTTCTCAATAAAAAAATGTACAATCAGCATATTCCTTATCAAAATGTTATTTTTAGCATTAAATAAAATCTCCGAGGGCTAATGTCAAAAAAAAAATAAAATTAGAATTCAACAGCAACACTAATAATAGAAAGCCCACAAACACATGGAAAGTAAACAATGCTCACCTGAATCATCAACGGGAAAAGGAAGAAATAAAGGAAGAAATTAAAGACTTCCTAAAATTCAATGAAAATGACCACACAACATATGCAAATTTATGGGACACAATGAAAGCTATGTTAAGAGGAAAGTTTATAGCACTAAATGCCTACATAAAGAAGCTTGAAAAATCCCACATTAGTGAATTAACAAGAACATTTAAAACTTTAGAATAAAAAGAAGCAAACTCACCCAGGAGAAGTAGATGGCAGAAAATAATCAAATTGAGAGCTGAACTCAACAAAATAGAAACAAAGAAAACAATACAAAGAATCAGTGAGATAGAGAGTTGGTTCTTCGAGAAAATCAACAAAATAGACAAACCTTTATTCAAACCAACCAAAAGGCAGAGAGAGAATATCCAAATTAACAAAATCAGAAATGGAAAGGGGGACATAATAACAGACTTGGAGGAAATCTAGAGAATCATTAGGTCATATTTCAAAAACTTGTACTCCACAAAATTGGAAAACTTAAAGGAAACTGACAACTTTCTGGATAAATATCACTTATCAAAATTAAATCAAGGCCAAATAAGCAAATTAAATAGACCTATAACTGCTGAATAAATATAAACAGTCATCAAAATTCTCCCAACACAAGGAAGCCTGGGACCAGATGGTTTCAGCTCAGAATTCAACAAGATTTTCATAAAAGAACTAATACCAATACTTTTCAAATTGTTCCACATAATAGAAACAGAAGGAACATTGCCAAACATTCTTTATGAGGCTACAATTACCCTGATACCCAAACTACATAAAGACATTACTTAGAAAGAGACCAATCTCACTCATGAACATTGATGCAAAAATACTCAACAGAATACTGGCAAGTTGAATCTAAGAACACCTCAGAAAAGTCATCCACCATGATCAAGTTGGCTTCATCCCAGAGATGCAAGAATGGTTCAACCTATGAAAATCTGTCAATGTAATTCACCAGATAAACAAACTGAAAAATAAAATAAAAACAAAATACCCTAAACAAACAAAGCCATGAATCTTAAAGTAGAACATACTTCGGCCACATTCCTAAACCAGTGTAGCTCCTAATTGTACTCTAAATACTTATTCTTGTACCCACAGATAAATATAACTCTTAATCCCCATCATAGGATTTTTGTTTAGGTTAAGTGGACAGAGACCGTTACAGAAATTCACAACTTGCCAAAAGCAGTGAACAGCTGACTGTGGTTTGTTCAACTCTATTTGTCACATCCACAATACAATGCCTGCACCTAAGGCTCAAGGAACACAGAAAAAGCAGAAGAAAGCAAAAGATTGTAAGAGTCAGAGAACCAGAAAGACTTTTGGAAAGGTATGTCTTGTACGTATGATGGGGAAGCTACACTTATAACATCTCAACAATATGGCCACCTAAGCAAAACCTGATCAGTGACAACACCAGTTGACATGGTAAGTAGATGAGACAATTTTCATTGGGCCCCGCCCCTTGTTGAGTAGCTACAGCTGATTATTAACTGCCAAGGAAGAATTAGTCTTTCCAGGGATGAGTCCCTAAATAATTATCCAATGCCAAGTGGTCAGCTTTAAAAACAACTACATAGAAGCAACGTGAAACTCAACAGCTTGTACTCATATCTATCTGTCTGTCTGTCTGTCTGTCTGTCTGTCTATCATCTATCTATCTATCTATCTATCTATCTATCTATCTATCTATCTATCATCTATCTATCTATCTATCTATCTATCTATCTATCTATCTAATTTCTATATATTTTCAATAATAATAATAAAAGATGAAAGAAAAAGCAGCCATGAATTTCAGAGGAAACATAGGGGCATGCAAAGAATTGGAGGGAAGGGGCAAAATTATGTAATCCTATTTTAATTAAAAAGGAGAAAGAGAGACACAGAGAGAAGATGATGCACACAGAGAGAGAAGGAGAGAGAGGGAGTCAGTGATTCAAATCCAATGATCCATTTTTGATTTCTAAGAAGTTGAGCAGCACTTTGAACCTCTGAGAACTCTCCAACAGCCAGAAAATCCCACTTGTGAGCAGTTGGCTCTGCTTAGGGCTCATAGCACAGGCAGTGTTCGATGGACATTTGTTGGAACTGATGGATTATCTGCAGTGTGTGGGGCTCAGGGACATGCTTTATTCAAAGGAATACAAAGCCCTTGGCAGTGTGGTGCTACTTTTAAAATGTAGAGAGCAGAGCAAAGCCTTGACTGCTCTAGCTTGTGTCCCCTGTTCACAGAGAACCACTGCTCCTGTATTCTCTTCCCATCATGGCAAAATGATGTAACTTTTCTATTTGGTAGAATCAAATAATAAAAGTATTAAAACCCTTACCTCCTAGTAACCAAGCTTCCTTCTCAGTTTCAATTAAGGTTTTTAAAAATCATTATATACTTGTATATCTTTATAGGGTACAGTATAGTAATTTGACACACATACATGATACATAATAGCCAGATCAGGAAAGTAAATATTTCTGTCTCTTCAAACACTAATCACTTTTATGTGCTGATAATTTCCTACTATTTCATTTGTTCTTCAATATATACCGTAGATTGTTCTAACCAATATTTACCCTGCTGTGTTACAGGAAAGCAAAACTATTGCCCCCACTCTTGGGCCCCTCCTTCACCTTCCTTTTGTCCCCTGTCCCTTCCACTGTTCCATTTTTTCTTTCCCGGTTTCCAGTGGCCGTCATGTCACATGCCACTTGATTCTTCTACGAGGCTAGCCTGATATTTTCCTCCAATGAGTGAGAATCTACATAACTATATAAAAAATTGCTAAGGGTATAAAGCAATATTTTGTACATCAAATATTTATGTCTTTGGGTTGTGTCTAGACAGTATGCCCAGATGAACTTATGTATGAATAAGACACAGCTGGAATATGTTAACCTTCACCATTCTTCCAAATTCAAGTAACTTCTTTCATAGAAGTGGACAAATCAATGCCAGCCAGTTTTTTAAACAACCTTCCAAGTAAAAATAGTTTTTACACCGTTGTAAAGTTAAAAAGAGTGGCATTTATTGGTGAACAAAAAAAATAGGTGAAAGTCACACTTTGCTTTCTATTAATAACGCTCTATTGAGTCACATTATGCCTTTTTGCTGCAGTTGTATATGCGTGACTGAATTCTTACTGCAACTGAAGTACTAAAGAGTTGGGACAGATAAATTAGAGAATGGAGAGCCCAAAATATGATCTACCATTTCCTTAACAGAAAAGTCTTGCTCACCTCTAAACTAGAAGAATGTTGAGTTTTACTGCACCAGGCCTGAGTCAACTGGAGATTGGCTTAAAGATTGACCTGGTGCCTTCTGTAGGTTTATCTGGTCTGTGCTCACTAAGTTAGGAAGCATAGTTGTAGGTTTTTCTGTTCTTCTACTATCTTTTCTAAACTGCTTTGGCATTATGCAGTGTATACCATAATCACCAGCCAAAGAAAACAATGGACTGGGCAGGACCACCATTGTGCACTCTTAGCCAGAAGTCTTTTAAGAACCTGCTAAAGGCCTTAGACTTTTCAAGAAATTATGCTACCTGTGATTTTTGGCTAAAGAAGAATACAACTTCAGTTTACTTACAATCTTTATTTACCAGACAAGAGAATTTAATCTTATCCAATATGGGATTAATCTTTGGGAAGGCAACAAGGGTCTTAGTAAATTATGATGATGTGATTTGAAGATTGGTAGCATCCTCCCTGGGCACTACCATGCACAAAGGTTTTATCACCAAGGTTGTATTCTTGGGACATGAAGAACCTTTTGGGGGCAGCGCCTTATCTAAGGTCATGAGGTCATTGAAATCATGTCCCTAAAGGTGACGGGTTTTTTTTTTGAGAAATTATTCCTTCCCTGTTTCTCTCATTTTCTTCCCAAATCATGAAATAAGTGGTTTGTTCAGTCATGTGTTCCTGCATGAACTCTCACCACTCAAAGCCATGGGACAACCAGATTTTGGACAGAACTTAATAATTGTTAAGTCAAAATAAAGGTTTTCTCATTCTAAATTGTGTCAGCTATTTCATTCTGATGAATTTGCTGATATGTGTTACGAGGGCCAAGGTGAGCTCACGTTTAGCAGAGCATATGGACTGAGGTGTGATCCTTGTTGCCATTGTCCTTGCTTCCATGTGTTCTTCAGTGGTTTTGCCTAGCATGTCATCCTCTACGCTCTGTCCGTCACTTATCTATCTTGTTCCTTCTGCCTCCCTCCACATGCACTGGACCACCAGAATCTGGGCTGGGAAAGCTCTAGCCTTGCATCATTCCTTGTTTAGCATTGGAAGCAGTTCTAATCATGCATCATATACAACTCATTTGCCGAGAATTCCATGTTGCACATGAATCTTAAATTATTAAGATTAATGTAATTGTAAAACATTGATCAGGGCGTAAAGCAGTAAGGAAGAGAGAATAAAGTTCACTCCTATTGTTTGAGTTGCCAATGAAGGGAACGGAGAGAAGAGTGGGTACCAGGTTACAGAATATCAGCAGCAGCAGGCGGCAGTTGAAAGCCATTCCCAGCCATGTGCCTAGTGTACTGTGTAATTCTGTGGCTCGTTTGGCGGTACTCACAAGATGCTCACTGAGTACCGCTGATTTTCTGGGAAAAGGAGATCAGAAACAAATGCTACAGCTAGGATCATGTGTTTAATGGAGGTAAGTAAACAGATCAGCCAAATTGGGCAGGCAAGATCAGGGCAAAGGTGAAGGGGGAGTGCCTACCTTGAAATGGGATCTCTTGAGATGATCTGAGAGGCGTCGGCAGGGAAACAATCTGTCCTGTACACAGACTGAATGTCACATTTGATTGTCTCAGCTTTGTATTTGAGGACTTAGGACTGTCTGCTCTTTATAGGGACCCTGCCTGACAGCAACATGCCGGCTAACCTGTATCTCTTTTCATTCCCTTCCCCAAACCTGTCAGAATCAACTGTCCCTTTGCATTTCTGGGTGTCACTGTAGAGAACTCAGCAAAAGAAAGCATTCTGTGGTGGAGAAAACGTTTGATGTTTCAGTTATTGAACACAGTGGTCCTCAGTCACATGTGGGTTTTGAGCACTTGAAATACAGCTAAAGGAACTGGGCAACTGGATTTTCAATTTCCCTATGATTTTGGACAGGGTGGTTTTATATTCTTGCAATATCATGGTGTGAAGCACAGTAGTTGTACCATCTGCTATAGGGAGATTGCGAGAAATACAATATATTGGAACTCTCCCTCAACCTGAGGAATGAAACTCTACATTTTAATAACATCTGCAAGTATAACATGTACATTAAAATTTGTGAGGCTGTGCTTGAAATGACCCAGGAAAATAGGTGTTATCAGCCAGAGATGTCTGGGTTATTCTGCCATAGCAACAAGCGCTGCATCCAATTGGCTAAATATTTTTTTCTTTCACTAATGCTTCTTGCCCATCCTGGGTCAGAGTGAATTCCATTCAATATCATTCTGCCTCGGGGCCCCAGGTTAGCAGCATAGCACTCAGGTCATTCCTTTTTGCCATAACAGAAGAGAAAGCAGACAGTGTGGGGAAGCTTGTCATTTCTACTTACGTTTTAGTGGGTAAATGAGGTCTGATGGCCATAGCAAACCCTAAGAGGGTGAGGAAGTACATTTTTTATCATGAACCCGGAGATGGAGAAACAGAATATTGGATGAATTTATTTGATGAGAAGAACTAATGACTGCCACAGCTGACAACAATCATAATTAGACCTGCTTTCTTAAATAACCAATCCGCAGAGCATCGCTTCAAGTTTTGACTTGCAATAGTTTTCTAATTGGTCCCTCTGCCATCCCTTCTTTCTTTGCACCACCACAGGAATACATTAATTTTCTTAAGGCACAGCCCAATGTATGCCATTTCTCTGCTTAAAATCCTTCGATGATGCCTCATTGCCCACCAAATTAAATAAACTGTATTTAGTATGCTGTAGTGGAAAGAATGTTGTCAACATGTCTGTGCGACCTCAGGCAGCATTACTTAAATTATCTGAACCCCAAGTTTTCTTATCATTGAATTTGGATATAAAGCTATCTGAAATAAAAAAGTCTCTAAACCTTAAGTTAAACAATGCCTCTGTTTAAAAGAATTAGCATGCTTGCAGACTCCTTGAGCTGATACTATGTATCTAGATGATAATATTTGCCAAAAGTATATTGATACGAACTATCATATATTCATTTGAATTCCTCAAAAGACCTGTCTCTGAGATTACTTTACCAGGACTGGTAAAAAGCTCTATACATAAGTCGTTATTCAATGTTCTTTTACCTGCAAACTATTGGTTAAAGACTTAGAAATGTCTGTAATAGGTTTGTCCTCTGCATATATTCTGTGCTATAATCAAACTGTTTTTTGAATGCACAGTAGCTTCCTTGCTTCTCTGTCTTTGCCTATGATATTTCTGTTTCTGATATATGCATTTGTTTGTCGCTGGCTACGCTTTAAAATATTACTCATCACTTAATTCCATCCAAAATAGAACCTCTGCAATCTGCATCTAATCTCCAATCTAAAAGCAACATTTGTCATTCTATGAACATCTGTAGTATGTTGGGAAAATTGTACACACCAAGGTGATGGGGAAATGACAGTCAGGGAAACAAGGGTTGAAGAGGATATTTCAGAGTCGCCAAAGGGACATTTCGAAAGATGAATGAAATGCAGGGCATGTGGGGAGGAAGGCAGAGACAAGTTTAAGAGCTAAGCGGGAGAACATTGGCCTGACAGCTGTGCTAAGGACTTTAGTTTTATCTTAAGCTAGTGGGAACAGCTGGATAAGGAGTGTGATCGTGTTTATGATTGAGAAGACAGAGAGTGAGAGTCTCATATGAAAAGATAATGCTAGGTATGAGGATGCATGCTTCTATACTCAGCACCTGGATTGTGAGTTCAAGGCCAGTCTGGCTTGCATATCAAGACCCTGTCTAATTCTGCAGGACACAAAAGAAAGTGACTGACAAACTGTCAGTATAGGCAGAATTGTCTTTGAAATTTCCTGCATTGTGGAAAATTCTGCTGGATACTATATTTGGCCACTGACGTGCAGACCTATCCTTCAGTAGTGGGTTCACACAGTAAAGGGTCATTTGTCATGTCCATATGGGTCAAACTTTGCTATCTTCGCCAGGGACTGTGCCTTCTGTTAACTTCCTCTGTGTCATCATGGCCTTGGCTTCTATCACCAGTAACACTTGATACAAGAGGACTGCTTTAGCTCTTACCTTCCCATGTTCATTTCAGGTAGCAGAAAAGAGGAACTGGGAAAGAACGCACACTTTCAGGGAGTGCAAACACTTAGGGGCTTCAACGGAGATGGGGAAAACAGACTTTTATTTCGAATGCTTTGTGTCCTGATAAACAAAATGAAGGTGCTTTTGTTTGATTTTGTTTAAATAAGAAAGAAGATAGTTGTGAGTGTATGAAATTGGTGCCTGTGTTATATTATGTAACCATGGTTTTTGTGCAGCAGATGAGATCTTCGGAAGGAACCATTTCCACTAGTACATATTGTAAGTACATGGCTCTGTCTTACAAAGTCTTTTAAATACTTAGTTTTCTTCTTGTACTTAAATATCAATTTCAATAGACATATTGCTTATACTGTGCATCTGGATAGATGCATATCTGTTTTCAAACCTGAACTCCTTGCCAATTCCATCCTTTCTAAACCTTTATCTCAGTAAGGTAGCAAAGGACCAAGGAGTGCTGTGCAAACTGAGTGCAGAGTCTATTCCTACCTAGACAGTGAATAAATTATTTTCTTTGCACATATTTACTTAGGGAGCTGATCAGATACATCTCCTTGAAAAAAACTAGAAATATAAATCTTTTGGGGAGGAGAGGGCAGTATGTTAAATATTGGAAATAGTTTAACTATTAAAAGACTAATCAGACTACATTTGCTTAAGGTTAGACTTCTTTGTATGACCCAGAATCTCATTGTTACTATTTTTAAGGAATGCAGGAAGTTATTGTTCTTGAATTCCACTTATTTCCTTGTTTCTGGAAACAGTTTTCTCTTTTACTTCCACAGGGCCTATTACAATTTCACATCTAAGTGTAGGGATTTGACTTACAGAGGGATAAATCAGATCCTGGCCTGTAGCAGAAGTAGATCTTCATTCTTTTAAAGAATGGTTGTGTTACTTATTGGTTCGGGTGTTGCCTGGAGATAGCAAAATGTTAGAATTGAGCTATCAAGGGAGAGGATAAAGGGCAAAGGCAGAGGTTAGCAAAGAGTGAGACCCAGAGACATGGCAGCTTTGAGGACTCTACTCATGGACCTCTGGCTGTGTTACTGCTACTCTGAGCAATTATAAACTGCACTCCCAGCAGTCAGAACCAGTGGAATTCTTATTCTCTTTGTTTGCTTACTTAGTGGTTTCAATAACATTCATCTAAAAGGACTAAAATGATAAGTGGGAATTATCATAGTAGTAGAAGAAGACTTTGATCATTCGCTAAGAAGTTTAGAAATAAGATAACTAATACTTCTGATTTTTTTGTTTGTTTTTTGAGACAGATTTTCTCTGTGTAACAGTCCTGGCTGTCCTAGAACTAGCTCTTGTAGACCAGGCTGACCTCGAACTCACAGAGATCCTCCTGAATCTGCCTCCCAAATTCTAGGAATAAAAGCATGTACTGCCACTGCCTGGCAAAACTTTTGGTTTTGATAAAGCTACTCTTCAACTCCCATCTACTGGGAAGGGCTCAACTTAAGAGCTGTGCTAAGAGGTTTGGCATTTGGCATCAAATGAAGGTAAACACAAAACAAGACTTGTTACCCTAACAGATGTCAGCCCTTCATATCTTCCCTCTAACCCAGGATATCTTCATAGTTTTCTTAAAAATTTTGTTTTTCACTCTATGAACAACTCAATAGTTATCTATTTTCCTAGAACAGAAACCAAAATCACAGATCTAAAAGGAAAGATTCAGTAGGCGCACTTCCATTATCTGTCTGTGATAAGTACCAATTTGATGTGAAAATGGAAAATAATGTCTCAGACAGAGCACTTTGTAAGATTCAATAGGTATATTTGTCTTTGGTAAATATAGCTTAAAACACTACAAGCCAAACTAGGAAGGGGAAATGAAAAGATGTAGAATATACACAGCCTTGATAAATAAGATAATATATGGGCAAAGCATTTAAGTGTTGAGATGCCTTCTATTTTGTATAAGAGGGCATTATCTAGACTGAAGCATGATTAATTAAAACTCAGAGAGAAATTTGGGTTCAACCTGAAGGTCAGAAAAGCAAAGCAGCCAGCCACTGGCTCTTACCTCTACTTCAGTCTGAATTTGCAATCCTGCCTCCTGGAATCTCAGAATGAGACTGAGACTGAGAGCTGTCTCCTCCTGTTTTATAATCTTCTGTAGTTCTGGGATTAAGGGTGTGCACCAATACTGTCTGGTTTCTATGGCAAGCTAATGTGGCTACTAGGATTAAAGGTGTGAGTTATTGCTGCCTGGACTGTAAGGCTGGCCAGTGTGGCTGTTTTACTTTTCTTATCCTCAGGCAAGCTTTATTTATTAAAATACAAATGAAATGCCACTGCCCTAGACCGGGAAGGTTGAAGAGAAAATTCTGGTTGAGGGGAAAAAATTATATTGACTTTAGGACAGCAGAAAGAGAAATAATTTCTGACTATGTACAATTATTTCACTTTAAATTATTTTCATAGCAATTAGAAATTTAAGATATAATAGAGGAAAATATCTTTCCAGACATAGCCGAGCAGAGCTATGTCTTTTGAAATGGCGAAGACTTATGCTGGTTACTTTGTGCACTTCATTCATATTGATGACTTTTTCTTCCTGAGCCTTTCTGGAAAAGAAACCTTGGATGTCACAAGAGAGCAGCAACTGTAAATTCTGTGGGTACTTGGGTTAGGAAACCCCAACAACCTTTCATGACTCAGCTCCCTAATTGGGATTGGTTCATTGAAGTGCGCCACTGTGATCCCTGTCTCAGTTAATTATGCAAACGCATTTATATGCCTGGAGGCAAATTTATAGTTCTTGCTCAGACTTCTCCTGAAAACATGTTATGATGCTCTGAAAACAATGCCAAGATATTAATTATAATCTAATTTTGTGATATAAAATATGTCCTAAATTGATTGCACAGTAACATTAAAGGACTAATTCCTGACATGATGGCATCCCATGATGCAACACAGAATTCTTGGTTGGAATTTCAAGCTCTACTTGCCTCTGTCATGTCTGCAAAGGTTCCTTCACTCCGGCTTGCAATACTAAAATCTGAGTTTTCAGTCTGACATCAGCTGCCATGGTTGCACCACTCAGTTGCCTCGTTCTAAGCCTGAGTGCACCGTCAGTGCTGGCGTGTAAGAAGTGCTGGTAGGAGGAACATATTTGAGCTATGGAACTCAAGTGGGAGCCTCATTTCTCCAAGCTACAATGTGGTCAGGTGTTGAGCTAACATTGTTTCTCTAGCTCCCAGATTTGCTTGCAGAGTATTGTGATTATGGGAACTAAATGATGCTTTGGTAGAGGGGGTATGGCAGCCAGGTGTATTCCAAGCTTTCCATGACTCAAGAAAGACTGTGCCTAAATATTCCTAAAAGGTTCATGGGTACACTGTTATTTTTATAAGGTTAATTCTGCAAGTTTTATCATGATACATTCTGATTGTTTATGATCTTGAAAATTTTTACTTATTATTCTATACTGTTCACAATTTTCGTTTCTTGGTAAGTATTTTTTAAAAGTTTACAATGGGTTTATAGCACGGTTTGACAAGGATCATATACACAGGGTAGGTGCTGGTTGTTATGGGTTACAGTGGCATAGCAACTATGTGGCATGCTTTTAAGAATATTTGCTGGGATGCAGAGATCCACAGCTAATCAGTGGGATGCATCCAGTCGAAGAGAGGGAGGATGGATTACATGAGCAAAGGGGTCAAGATCATGATAGAGAAATCCACAGAGACAGCTGACACGAGCTAGTGAAAGCTCACTGACTCTGGACTGATAGCTGGGGAACCTGCATAGGGCTGAAGGTGGCTGAGAGTTCTATGGCTTGGGCAGTCTGTGGGGCTACTGTCAGTGGGACCAGGATTTATCCCAAGTGCATGAACTGGTTCTTTGGAGCCCATTCCCTAGGGAGGGATACTTTGCTCAAACTCTGATGTGGGAGTATCATATATCAATCTGTTGATTTCATTGGTTAAGCAATAAAGAAACTGCTTGGCCCTCATAGGTTAAAACATAGGTGGGTGGAGTAAACAGAACAGAATGCTGGGAGAAAGAAGCTGAGTCAGGGAGTCGCCATGATTCTCCCACTCCAGGCAGACACAGGTTAAGATCATTCCTGGTAAGCCAGCTTTTGGGTTACATAGATTATTAGAAATGGGCTAGTCCAGGTGCGAGAGTTAGCTGAGAAAAGGCTAGATATAATGGGCCAAGCGGTGTTTAAAAGAATACGGTTTCTGTGTAATTATTTCGGGGCATAAGCTAAGCTAGCCATGTGGGCGGCCGGGTGCCAGGGACACAGCCCCGTCGCTCCTATTTCAACAAACCTCGATACAATGGGGAGGAGCTTGGTCTTACTGCAAACTTGATATGCCAAACTTTGTAGACTCCCCATGATCTTACTCTTTCTGAGGAGTGAATGGGGGATTTGGTGTGTGGGGGAATATAGAGAGGAATGGGAGGAGGAGAGGGAGGGGAAACTGTGGTTGGTATGAAAAAAATTTATTTAAATAAAAAATAAACAAAAGGAAAATAATAAATAAAAGGAACACTTTTTGAGAAAAAAGAATACTTACTGGTAGACAGGGGTCTGTGATCTAGTAAAAGAAGAGGTAGACTACTAACGCAATTTCAAACATGGAAAGATTAAGTTTAACAGATAGAGTAAAAAGTTTATTGGAGGAGGTGGTTTTTCAGCCAAGACATAAAGAATTCCACGAAGATTTGAAGTGGCAAGAAGAGTGAAGGAGATCTCAGCGGTAGGGATGATTTGAGAATGAAGACCATAGGCATGGCAGTGGATATGAGTAGGGGTGTAACTGGTTGGCAGCATGATTGCAGGAGAAGTAGACACCTGCTAGGTCTCTGAGCCCTTTAAAAGGCCAAAATATGTTTTGGGCTATTTTACAGCAACTGAGGAATCACTTGTTGTATTCAATCCAGGAAACAGTATGATTGAACCGTACTAATGGATGACTGTGGGAGCTGTATGAGCAAAGAGAGTGGTCCATTCTGAAGGCTGTCCCGGATTTGTGTAGGTCATTAGAGTTCAATCTGGTGAAGTACTGGAGTAGCCCTGAGAAGGTAATTGGCATCCAAGTTGTGATATTTTCTAACTGTGGAGGACAAAATAAACTAAGAGGTAGGTGTTTAGCAAATTTTATCCAAGTGTCTGGGAAGGTACTAATACTAACAAGAGTAGGTATGGAGGTACTTGGAATAAATATGCATAAGGGAGCCAGAGGGGTCGAGGATACCACAAGAACACGGCCTATAGAACCAACTAAGCAGTGCTCATAGGGGCTCACAGAGACTGCATGGTTCTGCCCTAGGTCCTCTGCATATATGTTATGGTTGGGTAGCTTGGTGTTCTTGTGGGACTCCTAACAATGGGGGTAGGTGATGTCTTTGAGTCCTTTGTCTGCACTTGGGATCCTTTTCCCCTACTGAATTGCTTTGTCCAGGCTTAATATGAGGCTTTGTGCCTAGTCTTATTGCAACTTGTTATGTCTTGTTTGGTTGATATCTCTAGGAGGCCTGCTCTTTCTTTCTTTCCTTTGTAAAGGAAACAGGGAAGGAGTTGATGTGAGGGAGAGGGGAGATAAGAAGAGGGACTGGGAGGTGCAGGGAGAGGGGAAACTACAAGTGTGGTGTAACTTATGGAAGAAGAATAAAAATTAAAAAATTAAGAAGTTGGTAAGAGTGGCTAGAGAGGTGATTCAGTGGTTAAGGGCATTGGGTGTTCTTCCAGGGGACTCAAGTTCAATTTCTAGCACTTGTATGGTACATAACTATCTGTAACTCCAGTTTCAAGGGTACTGAAGCCTTCTTTAGCCTTCAAAAGCACCAGACATGCATGTGGTACATAAACTTACATATAGGCAAAAGCTCATACATATGAAACTAATAAAATAATTTTAAGATAGAGGTTGAAAGATAGGCAGGTAGAGATGTCCAAAATCCAAAAATACATGGGGTGCATTTGAATATGAGCCTAGAAAGAGCCATCAGCAATTGCAAAGACTTACAGATCACTCATGTAGAAAAAATAGTCAATGCCATAGAAGAACAAGAGGAGCAGATGTGGGGAGGAAGAAAAGAGCAAGCAAGTCAATTTGTCTGGAGGAATGCGTCCATTTAGGGATGAGTATGTATTAGATAAGGACTGGCTGCAGAGGAAGGAAGAGAGTCACAATGAAGCAGGTCTCAGTATTAAACATCTTAGGAAGACTGCTGGTTTGAATAAAAATGGCCCCCATAGGTTCATAGGGAATGGCACTATTAGGAGGTGTGGTCTTACTGGAGGAAGTGCATTCCTAAGGAGCAGGGTTTGAAGTCTCAATTGCTCAAGCTGGGTTCTAGCATGACATTCATTTCCAGCTGCCTGTGAATCATTTACAGAACTCTCAGTTCCTTCTCCAGCACCATGTCTGCCTGTATGCCTTCATGCTTCCTGCCATGATGATAAAGAACTAATCCTCTGAACTGCAAGTTAATGCCAATTAATGTTTTCCTTTATAAAAGGGTGGTGTTTACCTATCCCAGCACTTGGGAGGCAGGGCACGTGGAGCTCTGTGAGTTTAAGGCTAGCCTGGTCTACAAAGTAAGTTCCAGGACTGTAAGGGCTTTTAGAGAAATTATGTCTGGAAACGCAATAAATAAATAAATAAATAAATAGATAAATAAATAAATAAATAACAGAGTTGCTGTGGTTATGGTGTCTCTTAACAGCAATAAAATCCCAACTAAGACAAGGACTGAAAAGGATAAAGGTTGAGAGACATTCAGCATCTCTTTAATAAAGCAAATTGATGGTCATATAAGAGAAATCATTTTGGAAAACTAACTCTAGTTAGTCTCATGAGATTTCAAGTCTGAAATAAGAATAGAAAAGTTTGACAAAGACAAGGTAAACCATACATGGTAATCATTGAATGAGGAGACAAGAGTAGAGAAAAGGTAGTTGATGTGTGAGAAATTGTGAAAGTCATAGTTCTAGAGAGTGATTGGGGTTGTACAAAGAATAATATTTTTTTAAATAAGAGAGGTATATATTAGATATGGAGAGACTGAAGATGTGCTAGCAAAGCTTTGCATCCTTTAAGCTTTCACTTGGTTACGATTGTCCTATGATTTGGGATTTCCCTCTGTATGCTGTGATTACCATTAATGAACCGAGAAACTGCTTTGGACCTATAGCAGGGCAGAACTTAGCTAGGTGGGAAAAACTAAGCTGAATGCTGGAGGAAGAAGGCAGAGTCAGGGAGCAGCCATGTAGCTCCGCTAGAGACAGACTGAACTTTAGCCGGTAAGTCACAGCCATGTGGCGATACACAGATTTGATAGAAATGGGTTAAATTAATATGTAAGAGTTAGCCAATAAGAAGCTAGGGCTAATGGGTCAAGCAGCGATTCAATTAATACAGTTTGTGTGATTATTTTGGTTCTTGGAGGCGGGGACAAACAAGTGGCCCCCACTTCTTCCTGTAACAATCTCCAGCATGCTCCTATCCTTTTATGTATGTTCCTATAAGAACCTGAACATAGAAATTCACATGAGGATAATGGTATTTTATATTTGCTTTATATTTTTATATTTCTAGCATCAAGTGTGGTACTAAAATATATAGGCAGTAAGCAGTAAACAGTTAATTTAATAATAAAAAACTAACATTGTTTAAGTGTCTGTCTTTTATGAAATTGGCACTCATCAAATACTGATTTGCCTTTGAATAAGCAGACAGGCAAACATCTAAATGAAAATGTTTATCAAGCTTTTTAAAAGATGTTCAGTGTAAATATGAGGAAATGGAGATCAGGAAAAGAAGTGGAGAGAAAGAGAGAGAGAAAGAGAGAGAAAATCTTGAACTTGATATTATGTTTAAAATTAAAATGAAGAATAATAATCACTAAGCATGAGAAGGCCACTTTGCTTCATTTTTAACTCTTGGTTGTAAAACAAATCCTCTGTGTTGGATAGTGAAAATCTAAGCTAACTCCTAAAAAAAGCTACTTTTAAACCCAAGTTTCCTGTTATGTTAGTTAGGATTTTATCTCTGCAACCAAAGACCTGATGGAAACAACTTAACCAGAGGAACAATTTGTTTTGGCTCATAGTTTTAGAGTTTTCAGCCCATCATCTCTTAGTTCAGTATTTACAGGCCTATTGTAAGGCAGACATCATGTCAAGATGGTAGAGAAAAACTACTTACCACACGTTAGCCAGGGAGCAAAGACAAGAAGCAGGGAAGGGGCTAGGCATAAAAATATACCCCTTTACCACCCCCGTGACATCAAATTGTCAATTCAGGAGCAATTACATCCTCTAATGAGATTGTCTTCATGATTCATTCGTTTCTCAAAAGCATACAGATTATCCTTTTAATCTGTGAACTTGTTCAGGGTAATTATAATCTAAACCCTAGTACCAATGATTGTCTTTATATTTTAAGCCTCACACAGCTTGTGAATATTGTATATGAATTAATGAATTATCATATGGCAGTTATATTATATAGCTTTAATTTATACAATAATTATATATTTTATGCTTTAGGTTTTTAGTCTTTGCACTGGAGTTAACATTATCTATCACCATTACAAT
Source organism: Microtus pennsylvanicus (assembly GCF_037038515.1). Taxonomy (NCBI): domain Eukaryota; kingdom Metazoa; phylum Chordata; class Mammalia; order Rodentia; family Cricetidae; genus Microtus; species Microtus pennsylvanicus. The sequence continues at coordinate 51,887,067 of NC_134590.1, read as the reverse complement.
ATTCCAGTTTCTGCATGTCATCTCATCTTTGCCTTTTCCTGGTAAAAGTCTGTCCTTGTATGACTGGGTCTGTTGCTGATCTTACTATTCATTTTCAATTCTTTCCTTCAAGTCTTTAGGTTTTGGATTTCTGGCACTTTAAAATAATTATTGCTAAACCTTTTGTGCATGTATTATTTTCTTTAGGTGTTTATCTATGTCTTCTTGCATCTTACTGGGCTTATATAAATTGATCATTTAAAAAAATTTTTAGGGATCAACTATCTACCTTTTCCGGGGGTTTTACTTCCTTTCATGGTGTCATGTGTCCCTGCGTGTTTACTATTTGCTCTATCTTGTGTTGGTGCTTGTTTTACTGCAAGAATATGTATGTAATTTACACATACACACACACCTATATAAATATACATACATACATACATACACATATATATAATTTACACACACACACATATTTACTGATTGGTTTTGGCAAGCACAGACCTCCTTTACTTATCTTCTTATCCTGAACCTTGAAATAATTATGAAAGTACCTTTATAATCATGATTATGAAATCATGATTTGTGTTTAGAGATATGAATAGAGCCCTCCTTCTCAACTATTTTGCTCACAAAGTACATTGAAAAATAGATTAAATTATAGTTAGCCTCCTGTGTTTTCCTTTTAATGACCCAAGATGGCACTTATCTGAAAAGCTGTTACTCCCTTATAAGACTTCTGTTTCATATTTTTGAGGTGAGGCTGTGTCTTACTCTGGGTGAGTCCATTTTACAAATATCCCTTGACTTCATCTTGACCACACACACAGAGGCTTTATGATCCTGTACCTTGTTGTCAGTGTAGACACTAACACCTACTTCTCCAGCACTGTCACGAGACACTAACTAGTAAATAATGTATTTCTAAAATTAGGAGTATGTCACTCTATGCTTTATCAAATTAAATTAGAATCATATGAGCACATGAGTGTATTAAAACAATACGAGGAAAACCAGGCCCAAGAACTTACCAAGCACACCAGACTGAGCAAAGTGTGCAGCACCCTCTCCTGGACCCCATAGAGAGGACACCTAACATTGCCGTGGTAATGGCTCTATTGACGTCCCACCAACTGGTGTGCGTGTCAAGTGTTTGACAGGCAAATAAATCCCTAATGTCCCAGATGCCTAAGCTTGGCACAGTTCGCGCTGCTGACGTGGCCTACTTACATCGCTGCCTGCCTGTCTGCTCATTTGTCCTTCTGGACCTGGTTCATCTCTATGGCCTTTGTAGGGCTGTGCCTCCCTCCTCTGGCAGCTGGACTCCACCTCTGAGGTTCAGGTCACCTCTGATTCTGTTGCTAGTCTCTGAGGTGGCTTCAACAGAGCTCTTTTTATTTCTAACTCTTTCAGAGATTCTGTTTGCATCTCTACTAGGCTTTTGCCTCCAGAAGAACTTCTTCGAACTCATTCAATTAGATTATTGCCTCTCTAATGCTTTATAGTCATTCTGTAAGTCTTGTGCCTACTACTGTAAAGTTGTATTGTTTGTGCAGTATGTGATATGTGAGTTGAGTATTAATATTAGTAATCAAGATCAGAATAAAAATGTACCACAAGTGAAAACAAGCAAACAGCATTCTCTAACTTTTTCAACACTAAAGGAAAAATTGGCTCTGCCAGATTTCATTAAAAATGTAATTGCACATGGACTACAAAGTAGAAGTTTCATAGATATAAAAAAATGTTTTGACTTTTGTCTTATGTACAATGTGTAAATGAGTGGTTCTCATTTGATCTTTCCTTTCTTTCTTTCTTTCTTTCTTTCTTTCTTTCTTTCTTTCGTTCTTTCGTTCTTTCTTTCTTTCTTTCTTTCTTTTTTCTTTCCAGTCATCATGTGTGTGTGTGTGTGTGTGTGTGTGACTGTCTGTCTGTCTCTGTGTGTGTGTGGCTGTCTGTCTGTCTGTCTCTGTGTGTGTGTGTGTGTGTGGCTGTCTGTCTGTCTCTCTGTGTGTGTGTGTGTGGCTGTCTGTCTGTCTCTGTGTGTGTGTGTGGCTGTCTGTCTGTCTCTGTGTGTGTGTGTGTGTGGCTGTCTGTCTGTCTCTCTCTGTGTGTGTGTGTCTGTCTGTCTGTCTGTCTCTGTGTGTGTGTGTGGCTGTCTGTCTGTCTGTCTGTGTGTGTGTGTGTGGCTGTCTGTCTGTCTCTCTGTGTGTGTGTGTGTGTGTGTGTGTGTGTGGCTGTCTGTCTCTGTGTGTGTGTGTGGCTGTCTGTCTCTGTGTGTGTGTGGCTGTCTGTGTGTGTGTGTGTGTGGCTGTCTGTCTGTCTCTGTGTGTGTGTGTGGCTGTCTGTCTCTGTGTGTGTGTGGCTGTCTGTGTGTGTGTGGCTGTCTGTCTGTCTCTGTGTGTGTGTGTGGCTGTCTGTCTGTGTGTGTGTGTGTGTCTGTGTGGACACATAGGTGTCCTTATGCACACGTGGAGGTCAGAAGACAACTCATGGGAGTTGATTCTTTCCTCCTACCAAGTAGGTCCCTTTTATCCAACTCAGGCCCTCAGGCTTAATGACAAGCACTGCTGTGCCCCTAAGCCATATCTTTGGATGGACCCTTAAAAACAAAACAAATGGAAACAATTCTAAAATGCTGAAATTGATCCCCAGAAAGACTCATCTGCTTTGCTGAGATCAGACATCCATAAGGTCAGAGTTGGGTTGTGTTTGAATTTGATCTGCTTTCTTACTTCCAAAGCTGTGACACTGTCTGTTCGTTTCCTCATTCAAATTACAGAGCCTAGGGTGGAAGGTGTGCTGCTCTAAGAGCCCGATGGCTGGCAGTTGCTACAATGACTTAACAGGGCTGGATAGGAAACCAGTGCTGGACTTACCCCTAAACTTTAACTTCCGTAAAACAGTCTGTTCCCTTGGATATCACAGTTCCCTTGACAGAAAAGCTTCCTAGGGCTTGTTTCTATTCCCTTAAGGGAGGGCACTGAATTCTCTTGAAATAAAACAGGACTGCCACTTAAATGACCCAGTGACCGGGGAAGAGCTGTGTTTATTTCTGCAATTTGTCTTTCCCTTGTGTTCACTCCGGTCATCTGGGTTTAATATCCCAGGCAGTGGGAAATGAAAGGCTGTGTGTATTTTTCCTTGAGATTTTCAAATTTGAATTTCCTGCTGTGCATGTTCTTGCTGCTCAGCTGAAATTAGAGCAGGATGAACTTGGACTGTCACAAGGGAACTGTCACCAGCCTGGCCAAGGGTTGACTTCAAGACCCGCAGAGAAAGCTCCCTGAGGGGGCAGCATGAAATGTTTCTGCAGGAGAGATTAAATGGTTTAATAATGTCCTATTAAACCACAGCTTCCAAGCAAAACCAAGCCTTTCAGTGACACTTGCCACCACAAATCTCCCATTTAAGTGATGTTAATCTCAGATGAAGATTTTGTTATTAGAAGACAAGGTGTTGGCTACAATATCACTTCTCTGTCTTTTGGGGGAGAGGGATGATAAGTTGTGATTAGATTCTCCTGAAACAAGTTGCAATGGCTGACTGTGGGTAGGAGAAAAAGAATACATTCTGTGGGTACATGTAAATAAATAAGTAAATAATGGAAAAATATAAGGGAGGTATGTGCCCAAACAGCCAATGTCCTATGAACTATGATGCTTGACTGCTTCAGTTCTCTGAACATAAATGAAAGAAATAGAGACATGACAGAACAGAGCAAGGAGACCAGGTCCCATCTTGATATAATTATTCTGTTTTCTGTCCCAATGAAGAGAGCTTACCAATAAGTAAACAGTTCTTATAGGAGATCTACAGAGAGACTCCAAATTGATTTTAGTTCAGTTTTAATTCAGTGTGTTTTATTTCATAGCTGTTGAATAATGTTTATACCTCTTTTCTTTCTTAGAGGTACTAAATGTCACAGATTTTTAGCATGGTCTGTTGGGTCTGTCTCAGTTAAGTAACTGTAAAAGCAAATTTATTTGGAGCCATTTTTTAAATTATAGAAAAATGACAAAAAGTAGTACATAATTCATTTAATCTTGGCCCTTTTCTTCTCATCCTAGCCATTTATCCCTGTATTTTGGTCACACTTATGAACCAATATTAATGAGTTATTCACTAAAGTCCACAGTTTGTTCAAATTGTCATAGACTCTATACAATGTCTTTTCTCATTCTAGGATTTTATTTAAATGACATTTAGTTGTGGTCTCTCCTTAGTTTCTTCATATGAAAACAACTCTCACCTCAAAACTACATGTGAGATCCTGTCTTGAAAACATACATATAAGAGATAGAGTCATAGCTTCAGCTGGCAACAACAAACCTATAGTAAGAATCAACCTCTATTGAAAAAAATTTTTTTAGATCAGTCTGAGACATGTCTGTGGGGGAATTCTCTTAATTGCTTGTTAATATCGGAGGGTTCAGTCCACTGTTGGTGGAACTATTCTTAGGCATATGGGCAGGCAGGCAGGTGGTGCCAGACAATTGTCTATATTCTGTCAATTATGTTTTAAATAAAAGCTTATTGGCCAGTAGCCAGGCAGGAAGTATAGGCGGGACAACCAGACAGGAAGTAGAGGCGGGTCAATGAGCACAGGAGAATTCTGGGAAGAGGGAAGCTCTCTTTTCAGTCCTGTCCAGATGTGGAAGAAGCAAGATGTGACTATGGCGCTGAAAAAGGTACTGAGCCATGTGGCTAACATAGATAAGAATGATGGGGTAATATAAGTTATAAGAGTTAATAAGAAGCCTGAGCTAATGGGCTAATCAGTTTATAGTTAATATAGACCTCTGTGTGATTTCATTGGGACTTCACGATTGCAGGAACTGGGCAGGACAGAAGCCTCAGACAACAGGCAGGCTATCTAAGAAACATTGTTATTGGAAGCAAGAATTCATCTTGATATCTGCTTAGGTTCCTGCCTTGAGCTCCTACCCTGGATCCCTTCTATGACAGAAAATAACATGTAATCACCATGAACTAGGAACACAGACACAGATTATCCTATATATGTGTCAATGTGGTAATAGTTTCATGAGTTTTTATAGTTAAAGAACAAAAGAAAGTCATAATAAAGAAAGTCATATATCAAGACAGTTCTAAAATATATTGTTAAAAACATCAAGTAGGTGGGTTACTTATACTATACTATACTATACTGGAATTTATATATAGGCATCAGTTGTTATTTGATAATCTTTCTGGTATCTGGATTGGTGGAAGTTAGTTGTTTGTCACAACATTCCAAAAGGATTTACCTGGTAGTCACAGATGGATATTAGGTTAAACATGTGCATGAGCAAACAGTGACTATTTAGAAGGCTAAAGGCAGCCAATGATAATTTGCTTAGAACATGCCACATTCTAAACTCTCTACAATCATGTCAGTTCTCATCAGTCACTCAATCTTGTAGAATCTTTAACACAGGTATGATTTTTTTCCTTTGGAAAATTCAGTTGAGGTAATTGTTCACATTTTTTCCACTATAAAATTCTTTCCCCCTTCTTTTCATTCTATAGTCTCTGAAAGAATATTCATATGTAAAAATCACACATAAGAAATTTCCCATAATACTCCACCTCCTGAAGGGCAGTGTCTATATATAAATTATTAGGAATTTTGTCTGAGAGGTTCGTGTCTTTATTATTTATTGTATCATTATGAACTCATAAACAGTTACTTTATTTTTATTTATAAGTGCTCTCTAGTTTGTTTTTCCTGCTATAACAGAACTCTAGAGACACTGCCTTTACTATTACAATGACAAAGTTTATCCTAAGTTTTACAGAAAAACCATTCAAACCCTACCAGGCTGTGTCCACTGCTACTATATGTTATTGATTGAATTGTCTCAGTTTTGGTTATTGAAAATTCCTTTAGTGGGCTCCTGTTTTCCTTTTATATATCCTAATTATTAATTAATTTAAGTAGTTTCTTTCTGACACTGCAGCATATTCAAAGCTAATTTTTGTATATTTCTTTTCTTATTCATAAAATTAGACATTAATCTTAGGAAATACGCTGGAAAATTATATTAGAAGTTATAATTTAGACTCTAGATTTTCTCATGCCACTGAGATATTGTTGTTGTCATTCTATTGTCTGACAATGCAAAGACATTTTTATGTATGCATATTAACCTGTATACATATATTCTAGATACACATTTCTATAACTATTTATTTGTGGATAAGTGTACAATTAGTTAGATATGTATTTTGACTGATGTCTCCCTCTCTGTTATGAAATCTTCATTACTCTGGACTCTTCCCTCTATTGTTAGTTCCACAGCCAACGTTAAGAATAATAGTTCAGGGTGAGGGTGAGAGGCAGATGCCACTCCCCCACCCTGCCTTGACTCTGCCACCTGTGGTGAGTGAGGGAGCTGACCTTACTAGCTGCACCTCTCAGGAAAGTGGACCCTGTATCTCGCCTGGGCAGCACAGTAGAGTTGGCCCTGTTAGCAATGTGGGTAAGCCAGTCCTGTTGGTGTGAGCATAGATACTCATCTGTCATGTGGCGACATGGATGAGGAGAGATGCCCCCATCAACACCCGAGGCAGGGGGAAGAGCTGGCTCTGAGTTCCTAAGAGCTGGAGAGCTAGTCCTGCCCCTAATCAGCTTCCACACTCGGGAGAGTGGCCCCTACACCACACCTGGGTCCCTCAGTAGAGCTGGCCCTGAAGGTGAAGGTGTGGGCGAATGGCACCTATGACAGGAAAGCTAGAGAACTGGCCCCATCCCTTGTTCATTGCTGCAAGGAGTGAATTAGCCAGTGGAGGTGTCACAGCTCAGAAGGAAAGGGATCCTGGCGGTCGGGAAGCAGGGAATATTGAGTGTTACAGCTCGGATGGGAGAGTGCTCTGGCAGTGGAAACCAGGGAATAGCACAGATCACAGTAAACTAAGTGTAGCAGCTTACAGCCCTGTTCTAGGGAAGGTTTTCCCCAAAGTGATAGCCCTTCTCTGGTAGGAGAGGGCTTTTCCCAGCAAAGTTGTTACAACTCGGCTCTGGCACTCTGAAGTGTAGCAACTCTGCTCTGCTAAGGGAAGGCTCCCCCAGCGAAAGTGTTACACCCCAGCTCTGTTCTGTCTCTGCTCCAGCGAAAGAAGGTCTTCACTCAAACCTTGTTCAAGAGATTGGGAGGGAAGAGTCCAGGAAAGTGGCTGCGTCTACCAGGGTGGAAGAACAGCCAACTGAACAGGGGCAGGGCTTCTTAGGGGCAGAGTTTTTCCAGGGAGAAGAGGGATAGGTTAGGTTTTCCCTGCTCAGGGATTGGTTAGTTTAGTTAGGCAGGGACAGAGATGGCTGATCTCAGAGCCAAGCTGTATTTCTTTCGCTGGCCTTTTTAAGCTTTTTGTCTTTAGTTTTGGGACCAAGGCATATTTCTTTCACTGACTCTGATTCTAAGGACAAAGTGTGTTTCTTTGGCACTGGCTTCAGAGTCAGGGTGCATCTCTTTGGGTTTGGGTTCAGGACTAAAGCGTTCCTTTCACTGGCTCAGGTCTCAGAACCAGGGTGTGCTTCTTTCGCTGGTTCTGGTTCCAGGGTGGGTTTCTTCCGCTGGCCCTTTTACCCTACAGTCAGGGCAGTGCTGGAAAGCGCCCCCTGGTGGCTAAGACAGTGGGGAGCTGGAGGACTGACCACTCCTGCAACTACTCAGGCCCAGAACCAGAGAAATATTGGCCCACCCCAATATCCACCCCATCTGTGATCTGCCTGAGCATGTGGAAGGGCGAAAGGTCCTGCAAATCTAGGGCAGCAACAGGATGTCCAGGAAGAATCCCAGTGAGGGCATAGCATCAATGTTGTAGCAGAGACCAGGGGCCTTGGACCAGACCAAAGCATCTTTGCTGTGAACACCTGCATGTGAAAAAAATATGGATAAAGGAGTTTACTGTATGACTCACTGTGACTCACTGCAGCTTCAATGATGAGATTTTCCACTTCTTCCTTTTTTTTCCTTTTCTCATTCTCTACAATTTTGATTTTGTGTTATATTTTGGGGTGGGGGGATGGGTGGTATTTGGAGGTGTGAGGTGAAATATTCTAAGAATAAATAAAAAGAAAGTTTTTATTTATTGAAATCACAAAGAATGTTATTTCAGGTTGAAGAGATGGCTTAGCAGTTAAGAGCCTTGCAGAAGACCTGAGTTCAGTTCTCCAAACCTGCATATTGTGGCTCACAATCACCTGTAATTTCAGTTCCATGACCTATATCAGAACTGTAACACTGCACATGCCTGCATGTGTATCCACACAATACACATAATAAAAATAAAATAAAATCTTAAAAAAGAATGTTCTCTTCCTCTATCTTCCCAAGTACCTCATTGTTTGATTCCAATATCCAGGCATGAGAAGTATAAACTAATATTGCTGTAGGATGGAACTTGATGGGTTTGACCACCTTACATTACTGCAAATTTGTTTTGTCTTTAATCTTTGAGACTTAGCTAATTTCCAAAGTGATTTTGATTCCCCCTTTGTTTTACGTCTGCCACAGAACTTATTTCACACACTTGTAATGAAACTGGAGTTTTTCACCACATTTTTAATTTTATCCTTGGATCCTGCAATTTCAATTTTTTGTTTTAAAATGCACATATTAGTTTCTGTGTTAAATCTTCATGGAGCTTTATGTAAGTGCAACACGTCCACCATCACAGTGTAATAAGAAACAGTTCCTCTGTCTCAAAAGGAATTGCGCTCCATACTTCAGCTTTTTAACTTTCCTCCTCTCATCCCCTTCCTGAAAACCCACGGGCTTTTAGTGAAACCGACTGCTTTGCTCTTACCTAGACTGTAATATAGTTTGACTGAAATGGCGTATGTCCTTTTCCCACTGGCTTCCTTCATTTAATATACATTTAAAGCTCATGCATGTCTTTTCATGACTTGAAAGCTCATTTTCCAGCACTGATTAATATTTGATGAAATGGTTATGTCAGTTTGTTTATTCACTCACCAATGAAGACATTTTAGTGCAGACTTTTGAGGGGAAAAAAACACCTTCAACTCATTTGAGTGATATGAGTACTTTGCTGGATTATATAGCAGAGAGTGACAAGAAGTTCAAGTTGTAAAAACCTATCAAACTGTTTTACAAAATATTTGTTCCTTGCAATTTCTGCTTTAGAAATTCTGGAGAACATAGGATGTGAAAAATCTTCCCACATACTTACTTGCCACTTATGTGAGTTCTTTGGTGAAACATCTGTTTGGGTCATTGTCTCACTTTAAGTTTTTTTTTTTGTAAAAAATGCTGAGTTTTATCTGTGTTTTGTCTGTCTTTTATTTTCTATTTTTACATTTTAACTAAAACTTTCTATTGGTGCTTATTCACTGTACCTAGTGCTGAGTTCCATAAAGTCACTTTAACTGAATCATTTACTGGGATCACACTTGCACTGACCCTTGCCTACAAATCCTGCAGTGTTTAAAAAAGCATCACTGAAAGCAAAATCCATTTTATAGTTTTCTGTATATGTTCTTGTAAAAATTTCATTTCACATGTAAAATGTAAATTTTATGCTAATTTGTATGACACATATAAGATTTCTCTCTAGGATTAAAAAAATATGGGTAGATGTCTAATTTAACCAGGATGGTTTGAAGAAGGGTGTCCCACACCTTTTCCATGGACCTGCTGGTGTTCTCCTGCCACTTTATTGTGTTTATTAGGTGTGTCCATGGGCTCAGAGATCTATGGATCTATTCTGTCACCAGGGAAACAACCTCTTAATCATTGTAGTTTTATGTTAAAATGGATAAGTGTGAGTCTCCCCCAATCTCTGCTTCATTATTGTGTTGGCTAGTCTAGATGACTCCTTTCTGTGTTAGCTTTAAAATTAACTTGTTAATATTTATAAAGTTTTATTGGAATTATTATGGATTAATAGATCAAGATGGGAAGAACTGACCTCTTATTTCTGCCATTAGTCTTTTATCATTATATGTATGTAGTTACTAGACATGTATGAATACACCTAAGCATCTCAATTTTTGATGATGTAACAAATGATATTATATATATAATATGTTATATATATGGTTTAAAGTATTTAATATTTGGTCAACATATAAAAATGGCTTTTCTTCGGACATTTCCACAATGTATCATTATACCTTGTTCTTATTCATTGTCCTCCTCCATTGCTCCCTCCTTTTCTGTCTCCCTTGTTCGTCTCATTTCCACCAAACAGTCCTCTCTTCTGCTCCTATGGCTTTGATTGTAGTTTACTTCTGCCACAAGCTTCTCCTCTTTGCTTTAGGTATTGTTATATATTAGCTCAAAATTATTTTTTAGATTTATTTACTTTATTTTATGTGTATGGGTATTTTGCATGTGGGTATGTATGTTTTTTTACTTTCGGTTCATAGAGAAATTTTAACAAAGAATGATTGTGTCATTTGGATAGGCAGCTTCTCCTGTTCCTTTTTAATATATGTGCATTTTACTGTTTGTGGCACCGGGGGTGAGTGGGTGGATTGTTCCAGTGCAATAGCAAAGATTTCCAGTGTAATGTTGAACAGACACAGCCTTATTTTATTCCGGATTTTAGGGTGTGGGAAATATAATTTTTGACATTTAATATAATTTATCCAGTCAAATTTTGGAGATATTCTTTGTTGAACTCTTAGCTTCTGAAAGACATTTCTTCAATTATTAATTGCAAGTTAAATTTTGTCAAATGCTTCTTTTAAGAATTAGTAAACATGATCAGTTGAGCTTTCTTCTCCATCCTGATATGGCTACATTAGTTTGTGAAACTAGATTTGCATGCATGGAATAAATCCATTTGGTTTGTGGGGAATAATAATTTTTATACTGTTGGATTCTGTTTGGTAATGATGTGCCAAGGACTTTTGATTCATGCTCAGTTTACTCAGTGAGAGGTATTAGTTTACAGACTTCCTTTCTTGTAGTCTTTCAAGTAGTTTTGGTGTTACAGCATTAAAGGTCTCATAAAACAAATAAAATGTTCTCTCTGCTTTCATTTCTTTATAAAATACATTTTTAGACACGCACTATGCATGCGTATGTGTATATGCATATATACATATACATGCAAACACATCCACACACATATTGATCATATTCATCCTCTCTCCCAACTCTTCCAAGAGAACCTCATTCTGTGTGCTCCCAACTTGATGCCTTCTTCATTTTTGTGAAATGTTCACTAAGTCCGACTCATGTTTCCATATATGCACAGGGGCAGGGCCATCCATTGGCAGATACATAACCGACCAGGGGGCACATTCCTTAAGGAAACTTGTCTCTCTCTTCCAGCACTCATGCATTACCAGTAACTCCTCAGCTAGGGGTTAGGCCTCATGAACCCTACCCCGTCAATGCTTGAATTTGATTGGTTATTACTTCTTATTTAAGATACTGAATTGATAATTTCTTCTTCAAATAAGAGACTGACTTCCCAAGTAAAAACTTTTGGATTGTGTCATGTGCATTTTAATGTGGAAGTTTGTTATCAGTTTGGATATCTCGCCGTCTTTGTGTATTATTTGACAGTATTTTTCTTCAAAGGATTTTATCTAAGATGTCAATTTTGTAGAAACAAAATTGTTCATAGACTACCTTTATTATCCTTTAGAGGCCCATGGGCTTCACAGTTACGGTCTTTCATTTCTGATATCAGTAATATGCTTTGTCTTTTTCTCTTATTTAGTTTACTTAAGCGTCTTCTTCGTCAATTTTATTATAACATCCTGAAAACAGCTTTTGTGTTGTGCAAACTTCATTACTTCCTTGTTGGAATTTCATTGATTTGTGTTCTAATATTTTATTGTTTCTTTTCTGCCCTCTCTCTTAGGTTTAAATTATTCTGCCATCTCCTGATTTTTAAAGTAAAGACTTTGGGATAGGTTTTAGATCTTTCTTCTTTTCTAACATGTATTCAGTGCTCTAAAATCCCTCTCTAATGATATTGTTGTAGTTGCTTCTAATGAATTTGGATATAATGGAGTTCTTAATTTTATTCATTGTAAGATATTTTATTTCAATGCAATTTATTCTTTAATGTAACATTCTTTTAGAAGCATATTATTAAATTTCCAGATATTTTGGATGAATTTCCAGCTATCCTTCTGTTATATGTTCCTAATTTAATTTAATTTTGGTCTGGAAATGTACTTTATATGATTTATATATTTTTTTAATTTGGAGAATTATTATATTACAACGAACCACATATTTTGTAGCTTTAGGATGAATTATTCTCTCCATAGAAGTAGACAATTAGATCAAGCTGATTGATCGTGTTATTCAGTCTAACAGATTCCTTCCTGACTTTTTGCCTATCAATCCATCAATTACTATGAGATGTTTTAAAAAATCACTGCCAAAATATATTTGTATATTTCTCTTTTCAATACAATCCATTTTTGTGAGTTTTGACATACTTGTGTTAAGATTATTGCAACTTAAAGGAGTACAGGTTCCTTTATTATTGTGTAATATCAATTTACTACTGATGAGATTTTGTTATCGCACCTGGCCTTTCTGAGCTGCTCCATCTTTCCGTGGCATTATGTTAGTATTGTATGACTTTCTCTGCCTCTTCTTTTGACCCAAGCCATTCTACTTAAAATGTTTTTTGTTTATTTTTTCTTTGTGTGTGTGTGTATGTGTGTGTGTGTGCGTACACAAAACATGTGATTGGATGTTGGGTTTTGTCTTTGGGTTAATATGTTTAGATCCATCATATTTAAGATGACTTATGTTATTAGCAGGATTTTAATAATACATATTTGTTTATTGGTTGTATTTGTTCTTTGTTTATTCTTCCATTTCTATTTCCTCAGATTAATTTGAACAGCTTAGAGTAGTCTCATTTACTTCCTGCCTTAGACTATTTTATGCTTCTTTTAAATCAGCTAAATGAACCTTGAAATGTCACTGAACTGCTTTACTAAGGTACCTTACAGTGACATTGCCAGCTTTGTCCCCCCAACCCAATGATGCTGTTCACTCCACTTGTGTGTATGTTGGATCTATCTAATTGACTGTAGTTAGGATTACTTTACCAGATCTACATGCTGGCTCAACTAAGAGTAAGGAAAGCTAAAGATGCCATTTCCACCAATGATTTAATAAGTGATTGTTTTAATGGTTTCCGAGAAAACAAAACAACCCCCCCTCCTCTGGATATAAGTTTTATGTTATTATGTATCTTCTGTCATCTAAAACTTTGTTTGTATTTATATCCCTGATGTCTGAATATCAAATGTCTCATAAAATCTTCAAAATTAATCCTGGATGGTGTTCTTTGGGCATTCAGAATATGCAGTTTGTTGTTTGCCATAATTTCAGAAGCTTTTTGACCATTGTATTACAGGCTTCTTTTGTTCCATTTGCTCTTTTCCTTCTGGTATTCCATCTTTCCATGATATACCTTTTGAAAATTTTTCATAGTTCATCTTTGTTTATTTTGTCCACACCCCCACATTCTGTTCTCTTTGCGTTTCTGCCTTGGAAGTTTCTCTTTACCCATGTTCAAGCTCACTGATGTTCTTCTGAGCGAGTTTTTGGTCCAGTGTGAAACTCATTAAAATGTTCTTCATTTGTGTTATAGTGTTTTTAAATTTTGCAATTTTAGGGTATTTTCTTGGGAATTGCAATGGAAATTTACTGTTATACATTACTTTTTCCATCGCCATTCTTATAGTTCCAACTATCTATAGTTATTCAAAGTATATGAGTTATTTAATGAGCATTTTATTTCACCTTTTCAGACTGTTATAACCAAGTGACTGGATCACTTAAAAATTATTTCTTATATTTTTGATGTTTAAGATGTCTAGAATCATCTTTTACCCAAAGCCCATGGGTTTCAGTGTTATTATTATTCTGGAAATAGCTTCATAGAAATATCCAGAATGACATCTGGCACAATATCTGGGCATCTGTGGCCCAGACAAATCAGCGCGTGCGCACGCGCGCGCGCGCACACACACACACACACACACACACACACACACACACACACACACACGAAAACACGCCCAAACCACCACGGCCAGAAAATCAACCCCCCCAAATAAACAAACAAATAAGCAAACCCCCCACAAAGATTCTATTCTCTTGCACCTATTCCTTTACCTTGTATTCTCAAGGTCTGTGGGAATATCCATGGGACTTTGTTTATATAAAGAAACAGAACTGGATGGAGGTGGTGGTCCTTGGACTTCCCACAGGGCAGGGAACCCTGATTGCTCTTTGGGCCTACGAGGGAGGGGGACTTGATTAGGGGAGGGGGAGGGAAATGGGAGGCGGTGGCGGGGAAGAGACAGAAATCTTTATTAAATAAATAAATAAAATTAAAAATGTAATTAATACAAATCAATAGACAAATAAACACAATTTAAGTTTTGCAAAAAAAAAAAAAAGAAACAGAAGCTGGTTATTGGGGGAATAATAGATGGATGAAAAGTTGAAAGATTTCCATGCTAAATATTGAATTGGAAGGAAGAGTATTTGATTCTCGAAGACTTAGGATTTGAATCTAGCAGGATTTTTAATGAGGTAGGTGTCTGGCCCCTTCGCTAGGGCTCTGGGTCATGATCAGACACAGCATGGTCTACAAATAAAGTGCCATACGGTGAAGGAGTTGGAGAAACATGGAAAGAATAGATGTAGTCTTTTCTAGCAGAGGACAGGAGAGTGGGACCCGAGTATCTGAACAGCAACAATGCAGACTGAAAGCCAGATGCTCCATTCCCATTTCTTGGGGGTTACTCGAATTCCTTGGACATTTGTTGAACCCCTGAAAGGAAAGGGAAATGTAATGAGAACTCTGACTGGAATTGATTTTCTTGTTTTTCTGGAGAGTGGAAACTTACATTAAGCAGATTAATGACAATTTAGAAAGAAGTAAGGAATTGCATGTTGCTTCTCAGTGTGTGTAACCAACCACGCTGCTATAACTTCAGTCTTTATAATCATTTCTTGGTATTTTTTGGTAACTACTTTCTTTTTAAATAACTGTAATTTGAAAAGTCTAAGAAATCCAGTGGAAAATTTCTACTCTCGTGCTGCAGAAGGAGCCCTGTTCAGTGTCATACGGTGAAGAGCCAGGGTAGGACAAGCCTCCAGGTCCCCCCTCTGCTGTTTTCCTCTGTCTGCCACACAAGCCTGGTGCTTCCAATTGTATAGCACCTATTTAATCTTTGCATAAAATGGAATTTTTACATTTAGAAGCTGTTATAAATTAGGTTCTTCAAAGTTCATATATTAAAACCTTAATCACTATGGCGACCGTGTTGGAGGATAGAGGTTTTAAACAGATAGGAGGGGTTATTGAGATTGTAAGTGTGAAATTCTGATTTAATATGGATGTTGTTTTTAAGAGAAGAGGAAGAGACCCTGGGGATGGATCAGCACTATCTGAAGCCATGTAAGGGCAAGATGAGAAGGTGCCCTATCTGCAGATAAGCAGTTTCATGAGAAATCAAACCAGTAGGGGTTTTATTTAGGGCTTCCAAGCCCCATAACAGTGTGGAGGTCTGTTATGTAAGTACCACTGTGAGTTCTTGTTATTTAGCACACTAAAAGAAACAATTTTCTATACCACACTTTTAAAAATAAAAATTTTGGTTAATGAACAAAGTTGTCTTTTTGTAAAACATCATTTTCAATTGTTTCTTTGGAGATTTCACATCATGCACCCCGGTTCCACTCATTTCCCAGTCCCTTCATATCCACCCTTCACCTTGCAGTGGCCCATGTAAAAGAAAATTTAAAAATTAAAAACCAAACCAAACTAATCCACTCCACCATCTTTTCTGCCTCTCCACCACCTCTTCATTCACCTAATGGCATTGGGAGTTGTGGTGTATTGCACAGTTTACCTTTTGTCCAAACAACTTTGCTTACATATGTGCATTGTAATAAGTTGTTCTAGTTCAAGACCTCTGACTTCTGGTACACCATCATTACTGAACCCTCACTGAATCTCTTCTTGGACATCCAGCTGTTGCCCCAGTCATGGAGATTCTTTATTGCAGCACAGGACCAGATCCTTCATGTGCTCCAGCAGGATATAGACGGCATAGAATGGATGTGGGCCTGGGTGGTGCCGAGTTCACCAATCCAGGCCTGCACTAGGACCACCACTCAGGCTAGGGTCAGAGCCAGTTCTTCTATGCCCATACCATTGGTGTCAACTCTCCCATGCCCATGGTTCTCAGCATCAGCCCAGACCTGGATGTCACCATGATGCCAAGTGGCAGCCAGGTTACTCAGATGTGTATGGCCCTAGCAATAGTGTGGCCTTCGGATACCAGCATGGCCCCAGGGAGCAGGCCAGACCCAAGGTGTGACCTTTGATGGAAACCTGAACCATGGGCATCATCATAGACCCTGGCTTCAGTAGGGTCATTCAAAAATCATCTTCATGCACACCATATACTATAATTTCTTCCCTGTACCAGTGTAGTACTTCATATGAATGCATATTTTACATATACCCTTCACTTTTTAAAATTTATTCATTTGTTTGTTTTTGGTTTTTTGAGACAGGGTTTTTCTGTAGCTTTGGAGACTGTCCTGGACTAGCTCTTGTATACCAAACTGGCCTTGAACTCACGGAAATCAGCCTGCCTCTGTCTCCCGAGTGCTGGGATTAAAGGTGTGTGCCACCACTGCCCAGCTACCCTTCACTTTTAGAACTGTTTATACAATAGCTGTAGCCTATTGCTTCTGTTCCAGCTTCACCTTCTGTTCATTCTCACCTTTGAAGCTTGGAGGAGCATCATTGTTCCTCCTTGTCTGTTCCTTTGGGGGCACAGTACAGCTGTTGAGAAACATTTTGTGACTGTAGTCCTATATTCTTCCAAGATACCAGTCTCAGCAGCATTACTGATAAGACAGCCCGCAAATTTTCTCTGGTTTGGTTCTTCATGGGCAAGATAATCGTATTTTACCCAATCCCCAATGTAATGGTAAAAATAAAACACTGTGGATCCCTGAGTGGCGGCAGTGGGCAGCGGGCATGAGACAACAGCAGGTTACGAAGGTAGCTAGTTCCAGACAGGGAGCAGCATGGCAGGTGAGAGACAGAGACTGATAGGCATGCCATGCAGAGTGAGGCTGGGTATTTATTTAGTTGGTTATGGAGGGGAAGAGGAAAGGGGAGGGAGAGGAGCCACGGCAGTAGCTAGCTCTTTGAGAGACAGACAGAAAAGAAAAGAAGGAGAGCTCAAACCAGAGGTAGAAAGAAGATCTTCCTGCCTTATCAGTAGACAGGTGAGGAACTGGGCAGGTTTTGTCTCTTAAAGGGACAGGCCAGACCATTACATTCCCATCTTTTTTTTTTTAATAATGAAAAGGTGAGAGGTTAGGCACAACAGGTTAAAGGAATTATGGCTGTGGATTCTCAAGACTGCTTTCTGCTTATTTGTGGGAGTCATATTAGGGAGGACCTGAGAAAGTTGGGTGCTGGTCACATCCTGGTGTAGCTGTGTCTTTGCTCCTATCTGGTGTTTGTGGTATGGAAATATCTGATGTTTCTTACAACTGTTTAAGGTATTAGCAGAACAGATGACAAAGTTAAGTTCAGAAAAAATATTTTTAGGACCAGGGAATTGAGAGGGGTATATCTGGTCTGTTTAAGGTGGATCCTTCAACTTGGCTCCCTGGAACTCATAAGAATTCTTTGGGTTTGTGAAACATAATTTTTAGACATCAGAATGATTGTGACAGATGTTTTTGCACAATGAAAAGTATTTCTAAGACTATGGAAGGCAGTGTGAGAGAGAAATTTGATTATCCTGTATTTATCCTCACACCTTTATAACTTACAGGTACACACCTTAATAACTTGTATTTGTATTTTGTTGAAATTTGATTGGTGAGGTTGTCCTTCTAAGCTGACAAAACATCTCAGCTGTCAAACTGCATCAAAGATCATTGAGAAGGATAAAATTTTACTTGAGTTATTGATTAAAACACAACAGAGAACTTACTTGGTTGAACTTTCTTGGTAGCTGAGGGTTGTATTTTTCTTTTGCTGTTTAGCACAGGGCCTGCCAGGCTTAAGGAGATCCTGTGGGCTAAGAGAAGACAAGCCTACCTTGACCTGAGCAGCTAGGCTGTTGATACCAGTGATTCTGTCCACTGTCTGGAGATCTTCAGTTTAGATGAAAGGCAGTTTTTTCTCAGTGGTTAGTGCTTGGCAGTTGAAATGAATTGCAGATGGATGTTGTTTTGTGCCCATTTTTCTTCTGTCTTCTTTGGAGAAAATAGAGTGTTGCTGCTAGGAGCCAACATGTTCCTTTTTGTTATGAAGAGTCTTTTAATAATTAAATATGTAAATGCCAGATCTCTGAGCAGTTGAGGGCTCTTTATCAGGTGTAACTACAGTATAGAATCTGCTTGGAAAGCTGGGTCCACGCTTGACTGTACTGGATCTCAATTTAACAGAAAAGATTTACACTAGTAAACAGACAGAAGAAAAAACTGCTTGCAATAGAAGGTTAATGGCAGAACTTACAATATCAGAGAACAGCTTAATATATTTTAAATCAGGGTTGGATTACATATATAGTATTTTTTGTAAGAGACTTAAAAGCACATACCAATTCAAAACATGAGACTTATTGTTTTATAATCTGAAATGAGATACAATAAACAATTATAACATTTAACAGTAAACATAGGTATATTTAAGTTACATATATGTACACACACACACACACACACACACACACAGCAAATAGGAATTGGGCAAAGTGGATGCTTTGGTGGAGCCCTACCAAAGGCATTCCACCACACAAAACACACATGCTACAGAGTCAGCATTGGGGAACCAGGCAGGGAATATCTCAGTAAAGATGCTGGGACTTGGTCACCTGGCCTGTCCCTCAGTGAAGACAGTGAATTTCCTTGGTCATTCTTTTTCAAGAATTTATCTCTTATATCCCATGGGGCATTTACAGATGGTATGTATGTAGTTTCTCATCTGGTCAAATGAATAAGTATTCCTCTTAGGGCTCAACTCTCCTTCCGAGGCCTTGGAGTTGTTCTGCTCAGGAAACTGAGGTGCAATGCAAGCTTTCTGGAAGAGGACAGGTTGTAGGAGGTCCTTCTGTTTATGTATTGCTTTCATTGGTTAATCAATAAAGAAACTGCTTGGCCTGATAGGGCAGAACTTAGGTAGGCAGAGAAGACAGAACTGAATTCTGGGAGGAAGGAAGCAGAGTCAGAGAGCCACCATGGAGCTGCCAGGTCAGACATGCTGAATCTTTCCCGGCAAGCCATGACCTTGTGGTGATATACAGATTATTAGAAATGGGTTAAATTAAGATGTAAGAGTTAGTCAACAAGAAATTAGAGCTAATGGCCAAGCAGTGCTTTGATGGATACAGTTTTTGTGTGGTTATTTTGGGGGTAAGATAGCTGGGCAGCCGGGACCAAAAGCAGGCTCTCTCTCTCTTAACAGCAGGTAGATGTCTGAATGTGATGGGAAGAAAATTTCACTCAAGAGTAAGTACGTGAGCAGAGGCTGGAAAGATGAAGGATGCGTCCTTGGAACAGGGAATAAACATATCTGGCCCAAAGCGCACTGAATCTGTTCCATAAAATACATTTTAGGGAACAGTTACATTGATGTATTTTTGTATAGTGATTAATTACAATCAAATACATATCCTTGTTATATTATATAAATATATGTTACAAATTATATGTGAAGGTGTCCATTATATTCTTATGCAGTTTGAATTTTAATATGTTTAATTCTTTGTATGAAGATTCTTTAATCTGAAGATATGATAGAAATTTACTAATTTAGAAATACTGGGATGCTAACATTCACTAAGAGTACCATTGTATTGGCTACATTTGTATATAACCATGATTTTGCAAAGAGTGTCTTGCCTAGATAGTAGACTAAAGATATCAAAATAGACTTTTATCAGTTTATTTAAGCTTTGAATAAATGTATTCTGGGTTGTATTTTGCAAAATATGCAGCACAGGTGTGATTTATTTACAATTTGAATGGACCAGAGGATCTCTGTACATATTGTTCCTTTTATCAGATTCATGGTCATATATGCATTTACACCCCAGGCAGGACTATCCATGATTCTGACCAAGAGTCCATCTGGGGACCCTCCAGAGATTCTCATTCAGTGATCTGGGGTGAAATTCAAGAATCTGAGCAGCTCCAGTGATGCCTGCACTGCTGGTGGGAAGGACATTGAGAGAACTGCTGGGCTATAGATCCACTGAGCAAGATACACTGCATGTGGAACACACAGGCTCTCCCTCTCTCCCTTTGCTTGTCTCTCTTCTCTTTTCCTCCTATTGCTCTTTCTTCTTCACCTCCTCTTCCTCCACACCACCTCCTTACAGGAAGGTGTAGCATGCATTTAAGCCTTCCATACCCAGGTGAGATTAATTTGATGCAGTGAAGCCTAACCATCCTGGTGCTTCTCAGCAGGAAAGAACGATGTGACCTGTTTTCATGTCTTGTTTTGCCTACTGTCTTCCTTTGTTTCTTTGCCTTTTTGCTCCTCTGACCACTTCTCTACATGGCTGACAGTTGCTGTCTGGAAATTAATCATGTCTCAAAATTTTTAGTGACATCTAGTTTCTTTTGGAAGATTAGGAATTTATTTTCAGATATGCTGAAAAAAAAACAACACTTATGTTATTATCATATCCTGTCTTCCTCACCTGACTGAAGAGGATGGATAATTAAAAAAAAACCTATCTGTCATAGGAAGTAATTTCAGCCATATTTTTCATTAGTTTTCAGGATCAAATCAATAAAGAACTTTGTTGAAGTCTACAGACACTTGATAACCTAGGCACAGTCTCAGCTTCCTGTGAGCTGAGGTTTGTCTTCTACTTTCATAAATATTTTTGTGTTTGAATAAAGACATTACATCAACCTAAAAGCAAAATCCAAAGTAATGAAAGTAAAGTTATATTTAGATGTCAGGAGCAGGTTCTGGACTTCTGCTGCACAGTCAAATGACTATGTGAGAGCAGGGTACCAAATATTTCACAGAGAGGATTTTGAATATTCTTACAGCATGGAAATCTTAAATTCCTGAGGTAGTGGATATAATAAATGTCCTTATTTAAATATTAAGTATGTATAGACATATAATGTATAAACACAGATATACATATATATCAAAACATCATTTCTCATCCCATAAATGGGTATCATTTATTACATGTCAAGTAAAGAAAAAATTATAAATTTAAAATTTTCAAATAAAAAGTCCCCAAACAAGCAACCATAGTGAATAGAAAAGAAAAAAATTGTTCAATGACTTCTTCATAGATGGCAGGATCATTCTTTGAATTCTCCACCTCCCTCTCTCTCCCTGTGGGGTGTATATGCGTGGTGTGTTTGTATGGGCATGTCTCTGGATTTATGTGTATGGTATCTGCCTATGTGGAACATGTGTGTGGGTATGGAAACTCATGTGCAAATGTAGAATACAGAGGTCAAGGTCAGGTGTCTTCCTCTGTCACTCTTCACCTGATTTTTGAGATAGAATCTCTTATCAAACATGAGGATCACTAATGAGTTAGAAGTGTTTGTCAGTAAGTCCCTGGGATCTTTTGTCTTTACTTGGCAGTGTTGGAATTGCAGATGTGCACCACTGTGCCTGAATTTTATGCAGTGTTGGGACGGCAGATGTGCCCCCACCACGCCTGGTTTATACCGTGTTGGACGGCAGATGTGCCCCCCCCCACGCCTGGTTTATACCGTGTTGGACGGCAGATGTGCCCCCACCACGCCTGGTTTATACCGTGTTGGACGGCAGATGTGCCCCCCCCACGCCTGGTTTATATCGTATTGGACAGCAGATGTGCCCCCACCACGCCTGGTTTATACCATGTTGGACGGCAGATGTGCACCGGCAACCTGGTTTTTGTACAGTGCTAGGGATCTAAACTCGGTCCCCACGCTTAGTCATAAAGCACTTTACCAATGTAGCAATTTACCAAGTCCTAGTTCTGTGAAATTTCAAGGAATAAATGTTAAAATGAAGAAAAACTCCAAAACTTTTTCTGAATACTTTCTTAAAAACCTCAGACAGTTCTATTCAAAGAGACCCTTAAAGTTAGAATCTGTATTACCTAGAAATTCCAAAAATTCTTCCAAAATGTATCAGTGGGTCTTTGAACAGTTTTGTTGTCTGTGCCACTTAGAGTAGGTTTGACCTTGTCGCTATGGAGTCTCTCCCAGTGTTAATATTCTAGGATAAAAGCATCATTTGGACAATAGTAAAGCAGTGTTTAATTATATGCTTGCAAAGTCATCTAGAGGGATAGTTCCATCTGTCCCTTACATTGTAAACCCTTATTAATTATTGGTCTCCCAAGGACATTTCTGTTGGTGGGAAGGGCAGAAAATACCTAGGATTACAAACTTTTCATGTCTGGTTTCTCATGGCACAGTATTTCCCAAGATTTGTGGGCCAGATGGCACTATGTTTGAAGATGAACTAAGGATTTGAATTCTTGTTCACAGTAAATATCACATGTAAATTATTAATCTATAGTAGATGAAAATGTATATTATTACATTGCATTAAACTTTAACATTGCAAAGACCTGTCTCAGCATCACATAAAGATATTGATGATGGGGGACCAATCTGATCCTCCAACTAACAACCAGATTTAGACTCTAGGTAGATTAAACAAAAGTCTTTAGAAAGAATGTTTATTACTAGGGTTATGCAGAGAGATTATGAGCACTTTACCATACTAAATGATAACAACTAGCATTTCTTAAGGCCTTATGATATTCCAAGTGTCTCTTCTAAGTGGCTTAGCCATACTGGTAATTCTCCAGATATTATGGAAGGAAAGGCATTCTCAGTAACTCTGTTAGGGATTACACTTTAAGTACCATTTACAGATCTGGAATTGTTTTAA
This sequence comes from Microtus pennsylvanicus, assembly GCF_037038515.1. Lineage (NCBI taxonomy): Eukaryota > Metazoa > Chordata > Mammalia > Rodentia > Cricetidae > Microtus > Microtus pennsylvanicus. The sequence continues at coordinate 51,864,147 of NC_134590.1, read as the reverse complement.
GAGGTGGGGACACATAGATGAGTTCAAACACTGTTATTATTTGTAGAGACTTTATTTTCTGATGAGATGAGACAGATAATATCCCCAAATCCATGAATGAACACATAATTTAATTGAGAGCTATGAATAGAAAAGTTATGTGGTTACTCAAGACTAGAGGGGAGATTTTTGTACTTGGCTTGCCTGGAAAGCAGATATTTGGAATAAGGGTTTTAGGCCAATTAATTTAGTAACAATTTCCCAAAAATAACTGGATGCATTCTATTCTTTGAATGGTTTGTGAGTTGGTATATCCACTAGTCCGAAGTTTGTTTTTATTGGCTACCCATGAGGTTTTTTGGTATTCTCTCTCTCTCTCTCTCTCTCTCTCTCTCTCTCTCTCTCTCTCTCTCTCTCTCTCTCTCCTTTTTTTCTTTTTCTTTTTGGGTTTTCAAGACAGGGTTTCTCTATGTAGCTTTGGTGCTTGTCCTGACTTTCCTGGAACTAGCTTTTGTAGACCAGGCTGGCCTCAAACTCACAGAGATCCACTTGTCTCTGCCTCCCGAATGCTGGGATTAAAGGCATGTGCCACCACTGCCCAGCTTGTAGTCACTTTTCTAAGTTGTGTAAATGCCCTGATGTCAAGAATATTGTAAACAGCTGAGTGGATTTATTTTTCCAAGCATTTTTGATCTAGTCTCTTGTCTTTGACGTCTCCTACTTACATCTCTGTGTTATTCCATTTTCCTATTTCACCGCAGCTTGTCTGTGAATGACTTGAAATGATTTGTAGAAAGGCAAACTGAGCAGCTTTACTATGAACATGAATATTATTAAACAACACAGAGACATTGCATGGAAATAACTCCTGCCATGCCTCCTGTTGTCCTCGGATTGGCTTGACTCTTTTCTCCCAGAACACCAGCAGAGAATAACTTTGTTATTCTCTTTATATTAAAAATTGATTTTTAGCAGATGAAAAACATGAAAACTGTACATGTTTGTTAGATACCACATGATTTTGTATACTTATATTCACTATGTAATATTTAATTTTCAAGGAGAACACCTCACTCAACTCAATCTTAAATAGTAGTGCCTTTGGGCTTTTCCTCTTCATTTTGGGCACCCTTCTTCTCACTCATCTGCTTCCACCTGCCGTAGTAGCTAGCCACACCCCCAGAAACAGGTCTCCTGAGAGTTTATCTCCATTCATTAATAACTACTAAAAACTTAAAGCTGAATTGTTGCACCAGCAAATCTCCCAGCCCACCGGCAAATGCTTTCCTTCAGTCTAAACATTACTTTCACTGTTTTGTAGTTAAGCTGCAGGTACATGACCTAGGACCTGCTTATTTGGAAATGAAAATAAATTGAAGTAAATGAAAGTAAGCATAGAGATCAATATTCTAACTAGTGTGGTGGGGGAGATGGGCATCTAGAACAGTTCTTTCTAGATGCAAGTTCTACATGTGTACATGTAGTAGTCACCACGGTGGTGTTGTAGGAGAGTCTATGATATACATGACTTGAATTATTTTTATGTGTTTTATTTAGTTCCATCTGTCCTGGCTTGGACAGTATAAGTTTCACAATTTGGGTCTCCTAGATATTCTGTGAGCCACACATTATCTTTTAGTAACTTCATGTAAAAACTAAGGAGTACACTTGGTTGTCTGTCTCAGAACTCTGACCAACGAACTTGATATGTTTACATCTTACTGTGACACTCAAGGATGGAAAAGCATCCAGGGAAGATGGTTGTGGTAATGGAATAACTAAGATTAAACTTGCTTGGGAATAAATAATTTAAATCATGGAGAAGTTTCCCCATGTCTCTCATTTATCTAATCTCTCTCTTAAGATTAAGGGCATATCCATCTGTGAGAGACATTGCCAAGTAGGCTTCCAAGATCCTTGTTATGAAAGTCACAGTTAAACCCTGTGATATGATCCTACCTAATAGCAAAGGAGCAATTGTAGGTCTTTGTCTCTGAGATGGAACAGTTCGTTGTCCACAAACAAAATCAATTTCTATTTCTACAGCTGGTATCCAGTTATCATTTCTTCTAGGGCATTTAAAACAAGTGATAAGGCAGAAAAATTATTCAATAAGTTAAAACAGATTTTAAAATCTTAAACAAGAGGACAGAGGAAATTGGTATTCCAGGAAAACAATCCTTTACTCTAAAGAGTCTTCTGCAAGCTCCTCCCACACAACATCTATCAAAGGCAAAGCACCATGGAGAAATCAGTTTTGGAACAATATGATTCAGTTTGAAAATACTACCATAGTCTGTCTTCTGTTTGAGATGAGGACATTCAAGCCTGCAATAGGGGGAGATGCCTTATATAAAGTCACATAGTCAAGTATTAAGAAATCAAAAAATGAGACCCTGAGTCTTTCTAACTTCCAGCTTAACAATCCTCTTTGTTGAACCAGATCCAATACTAAAACAATAAAATTCCTGTCCAACTTGGAGCAGTTGTAAGATTTCAGAGGATTCTTGTCTTTTCATGATGCTCATTGATAATTTTTTTCTCAAGTTGCCTGATGGTTGTAACGCAATAAATTCTACTATCAGGGAAACCAAACAACTCCATCATTTGGAGGATCGCAAAAGTCTCAGCATCTAGATGACAATTCAAACAAAATGTGCTTATTAAATGCTTAAAATTGACAGAATATATGGGTCCTTACTATTTTCTGGAAACAAACTGAAATATGCACATGCAATAGTTGTGCATAACGCTCCTTCCCACCAGCATCAGAACAGAATTGAACTCATGAACCTGTCCTAAATAAGTTTTTAAACCATTAGGGAAATTTAGTTTGGGAACTTTATCCAAGCAGTTGGGCTCAGATCTGATTTCTGAAGACATAAATCTTGCACATCAAATATCTCCTTTAGTTTTTTGCAAACACTCAACTAAAGCTGAATTTTAAATTTCCCTAAAGAACATATGGACTTTCAAAAAGTCAAGAATGAGGTAGCTGAAAAATATGTTTTCAGCTTTAACACTTACAAAACATAAATAAAAAATTATGGTTGGTTGGTTCCAGCCTATAAAATTTGTCATTTTCCTACCACTAACAAAGAACTATGAACGAGATGGCAGCTTTGATAAGGCAAATAGTCAGTCTTCCCAAATCCGTGCAATCAATAGTTCCTGGGAAATCATCGAAATTAAGGACCATTGCCAGGAACTGAAGTGATAATTGTAAATTAAAGAATAAGAGTGTAACTTCAAAATTATTTTTTTTTCTTTTTTGGGAAAGGGTTTCCCAGTAGCTATGAAGCCAGACCTGGAAACTGTTCTGTAGACAAGGCTGACCTCAAGCTCACAGAGATCTGCCTGCCTCTGCCTCCCGAGTGCTGGGATTAAAGGCATGTGACACCACTGCCCCACCAAAATTCTTTAAAAATTTTTTTTAAATTTAATTTTAGTACAAAAGATGAAGTCAGAGATGGAGAAAAAGGCAGAGAGAGAGGGGAGAGAGAGAGAGAGAATTAGTTTATCAATTAATGCATTATTGAGTGGGAAAATACAGTTTTGTTACTGACTTCACAGCTTTTGTCAAAGAATGCTGGTGATTTTTACGAAGTAAAAATGCATGTTGTTGGGCTGGAGAGATGGCTCAGTGGTTAAGAACATTGGTTTCTCTTCCAGAGGGTCCGGGATTCAATTCCCAGCACCTATATGGTGGCTCACAACTGTCTGTAACTCCAGTGGACCTGACACCCTCGCACAGACATGCATGCAGGCAAAAACACCAATACACATGAAATAAATAAAATTTAAAATATCTACTTTAATAAATGCATGTTGTTGTTGTTATTGACTTCACATCTTTTGTCAAAGAATGTTGGTAATTTTTACTAAGAAAAATGCATGTTGTTGTTTTGTTCTTTTTTATTTCCTAAAATAGGGTTTCTCAGTGTAGGCCTGGCTGTCCTATAACTCAGTCTGTAGACCAGGCTGACCTTGAACTCAGATATCCTCCTGCCTCTGCCTCCTGAGTTCTGGGATTAAAGGCATGTGCAACTACTGCCTGGCTTCAACAAGAAATTTTAACCGTATGTTTTTTTAAGCGTTTAAACCAACTCTTCCCATCTCCCTAGCCTTAGCATGTATCTAATCATTCTCAATATTAATTAGACAAATTAAAACATTAAGTTAGAACTATGTACCCAGTCAGCTAATGGAGGGTTGTGCACATATCAGAACGTTACAGGTGACTAAATGAGCCCATGTTAGTCTAGAACAAATCTTTCCAATTTCTTAGAAGGATGAAACTGAAACTTGCATTGAATAATGTCAGATTATAGACAAAGAAACCTGAATTGAATAATATGTGTGTGTGTGAGAGAGAGAGAGAGAGAGAAGAGAGAGAGAGAGAGAGAGAGAGAGAGAGAGAGAGAGAGAGAGAGATATTCAGCATGAAGTATGAATCTTGAACTGTACACAATGGTATAGATGCCTCTCACAAGCACAAAACATGATATAATAATAAATTCATGCATAAAGTAAAAATTGGAAAATAATTCATGCTTTTAAAAGTCAAGATTGTGGATATTATTGCAAAAAGAAATGGAAAAGTTCTAAGGGATCTTGAATGGAGGACTCTGTGTATATTACTTCTTAACCCTGAACTGTTTCCTAACCTGGGTGGTGGTGAAACATGTTTCCAACTTGTGAAAGGTATATTCAATTGTACTTGTGACCTGTGTACATTTCTGCATGTGAATTACATTTATCAAGACAGAAAATTCTAGATTGTCTTCTTCTAACTGCTTCCCAAGATTAGTTAGTGTTAAAGATAACAACACTTTCATCTTTGGTAGTACACTATTTCTACATAATAGACCAAACATAGGTATTAAATGTCAAGATATTAAACTGGTGTAATATTGGGCTAAGGGAATTTCCTTAATAAATTACCCATCCTCTTTGCAGCTGTAGGACTAGTTCCCCCTCTTCTACCCTTGCGCATTTAGAAAGTACTGTTCAGTCACTCTTATGTCATCTGACAAGCAGTGTTTGCTTTCCAGTAGATTAGTTTAAACTTGATTCTGATAGACATGTCCAATCAATGGGGTGTATGTAACATCCCTGGATAACAATGAATTTATCCTAACATGTCTGTTGATTACAGCACCATGTTGAAATGTCACAAGGTTGAACTCAAGTGTTTTCTATTTCTCCCCATGAAAGTGTGACTGACTACTATAGGAATTTGCCTCTTACCATAGACAATTGTAATTGGAAAAAAATGCTCATTCTTGCTTCGTACTTAAGTGGTTCAAATTGATAGTTGCTTGAAAGTTTACTTGTAGTTGTTGATTGTTTAAGTAGTTAAGTATCTTTTGAAAATATTTAAGCTGGGTGTGGTGGTACACACCTCCGATCCAAACACTTTGGGAACAGAGCCAGGTAGATCCCTGAGTTTGAAGTCATCTGGTCTAAAGAGAGATTTGCAGGACAGCCACGGCTACACAGAGAAACCCTGCCTCAGAAGCAACAAAACATTTAAACATATTAACAGTGCTTTCAAGTAAACCTATGTTTTTTTAGCTTTCATTATCTTTTATTATTGTATATATATATGTATATATATACATATATATATATATATATATATATATATATATATATATATTTCAGAGTGTCTGAATATATTCAGTTACTCCTTTCAAGTGACAACCCAAGACAACCATTGAGCATATCTAAGCAAGAAAAATTGTTTCAGGTATCCTGTTTGAGATGGTTCGATTCGGTAAGTACAAAGTTGAAATAGGAATAACATAAGAAGAAGCTTAGCTCCAGTGCTCCCTAGATCCTGTGACTGTCTGTGCCACACAATAGAACCCTTAGGCCCTTTAATATCTGAGCAACTAAGAAATAAAGCTTCTGTCCATTATTGTTCAGCTTTACTTGTAGCGTGAATGTTAGCCCAGATGCATGGCTAGCACATTGCTTTGCAGTCTTACATATGTGTCAGGTTGTGAAATCAGAAGCTGCAGTATCCCAATGAAGACCACTTCCCGGTAACTTGTCTTCATAAAACCACAAGAGCCACACATAACATAGAGGAGTTTATTCAGAGAAAAGGTTCAAAATGGACATTGCACGTGATTTGTCTATGTTTGAAAGACAATGATGACTTTCTCCCCCGGAGTTGTACTTTAAATACAGTTTTTTTGTTTGTTAATTGTAGCTTGGAGATGACTGGTTTTGCTTTCTTAAGGCAAAACTTTGTGTGTGTGTATGTTTATGCTTGGCATCATACGGAAAGTGGGAAGATGGTTTAATGGACCATAAAAATCATAGTAGTAGTAAAATTGAGGGATAAGAAAGTCCCCAAAGTTGAGGAGTGTTTGGTTGTAGATGCAGCTTTTCTAACCTACTTTTCTACTACAGTCTCAGCCCAAGACTGTAGGACTGCTCATGGTTACAGGTTTCCCAGCATCTAGCTACATCCTAGATCTCCCATCCTAGTCTGCATTCTTTTTTGGCCTAAAATGAATATGCAAATCGCATGCAAATGTAGAATATTCATACATTTAATTATTTCCCAGGGCAGGGACAAATAGTGCCATTTAATTTTAGCTAAGCTATTACACTGATATACATTTTCAAAGCTGACAGTACAATTTGACCATACTCCAATGGAAGACCCCTCCCCTAGGAGCATACAGTAGCACAAATTGAAATCCATGGGTTATTTAAAAAACAAATAAAAAAGACATGACGTTGGGGGTAGCTGGTTGGGAGGCAGGGCTGCATCTGGAAGGAACTAGGGGAGAGAAAATATATTGTATGAACTTCTCAAAGAATTAATTAAAAAATAGAAAAAAATGTTACTTGCCAGAAAATATATTTGTGGAAATAGTGATTCAAACAAGCAGATTTTTCTTTCAATTAATTTAACTTGGTTCCTTTGGAATTTGAAGCACTGAGATTCTAAAAATCAGATAGACCTGAATTCAAATTCTTCACAGAGAAAATCTGTAATGGTGGAAAAGCTGCTTTTATTTTCTTCACTGAAGTTTCTCTAGGTGTGAAATGTAGGCAATAATAGCTGTCTTGCAATGTTTCTTATTTTTTTGATCTCTTGCTGAGGATTAAAGATATGTTTATAAAGTACCCAGTATAACAACCAAATGTACACTGTGCAAACAATAGTTGATTGTTAGACTGTAAACATAAGCTGACTTCATGGCTTTTCTGAGATCAGCTATTAACGATAAAATTAGAATGAAGAATTTTGTTTCCTCTTCTGTCTTCTGTCCCCTGTACTCGTTCTTGTTTATATTCATACCTATTATATTTCCTGAGCTCTTTGTCACTCGATAAATGAGACGTTAATTTTAGCTTACATGGAGTTGGTCCTTTTGGGAGAATTCTTCTTATCCCCCCTCCTCCAGCCAGGTTACATTTTCCTTTGTTTCCAAGCCAAGACAAAAATGTTGGCTATGGGAAATATTTATTGGGTGCCATTTAGACAAATACGAGAATCTGATTGAATACTCTCTGTGATTGCTGGTTGAAACTAAACACGAAGTTGCCATGGATACCGGTTGCTTGGCCTCTGCTCCAATACATTAGAGCCTTTTTAGTTCAACAGTGTGCAAACTACAGATGTTGCCATGCATTGTATTAATAATCAGCTTGCATCTCTTAGCAAAAGAATAGCTCAGGTTTGTTTTCGCAGAGAGGGGTGGGAATTCTCAGATGCTAAACAAAATGCCCTGTACTTGAGGGGCTGCTTTTGTGTGCAGAGATTTACCTTCACGGCAGCCTTCATTCTTCACTCTGCTCCATTTAATCGGGACTGTCTACTCTTTGTTTCAGATTTGTTTAGAATAAGAATCTCTGCTGTATTTTTTTTTACAACCCCACAGGGATATCTGTTAAGAAAACTGCGCATACTTGGTTACAGGACTTAAAACCAGAAATTAAACACAGTAGGGAAGAGGGGTACAAGAAATCCCAGGTTCCATAAGAGACTAGACATGAAGCCACAGTGGAGGGATCTCAGATTTATATAAAACCTCTGGCTTTTAACACACCACCTGTGTATTTAGTGGCAAATGAAACAATACAAACCCTGGTTTCTTCGTTTCTATGATTCTTTCTCTAATAAAGACCTTGTGATTACACTGGGTCCCCCTCAGCCGTTCTGTGTATGCCCTGTACTTTAAATCCAGTCAATTAGAACTTTAATTTCACCTCGAGCTGAACCCTTTGCTTGTCACTCAATGCATTCAATGTTGGGAACTCGGAAGTTGCATGTAACATTCATGGGAGGGAAGTAGTTTCTATAGTTGAGTGATGTAAATGGATTGGCTTTATTTTTCCCCTTAAAGGTATGTGTTTCCACGTGAACTTATCTCCACTGCTAAGAGAAGGAGCTCTAGCTCTCTGCTTTAGATTTTTTTCAACCTCTTTTGCACATGTTCAGTTAAGCTCCTATCCAGAGCCTGAGTTCCCACCTTCCATAGACAGATTCCTTTTTCCCTCTCAAGTTGATATATGAGCATGTTAAAACTCAGATCACTTCCTAATGTCAGAGGTCTCAGAACTGTACTGTATCCTGGAGAGACAAAGAGGCATCTGGAGACGGCTGGGGAATGCACCCTTCCATGCTCTATCTACAAACACTCACCCCAATTATCTTTACTCTCTCAAGGCTGCAGACACATATTAAAACTGGGAAGTGAGCCTTTCTCTTCTAATGCATATGGTGTGTTAAAACAACTTTAGATTATTGAACAACTTGTAAAAGATTGCTTCCAAAAATAAATGCTCTTATCAGCAAGACTTTGAACCTTGAAATGTTTTGTGTTAGGAATGTGTACCTTTTCCCTATTATCCTACTTGAGTATGATGTCTCAGGGTTGCTGCTGTGGCCTCACTGCTCCACACCTTACTAAACTACTGGATAGATGGTTCATGAATAAAATAGTGATACAACTTTTGCCTTATTTCTAGAGCAGACACGGAAATAGAATTCCCCACTGAGTAATACTTACAGGAAAAATTTACTTATTCTTCCAAAAAACATTGTGGTTACCCTGAAGAGAAGGGAGGTCTAATTTCCTCACTGAAGTCAGGTGATCACAAACTTCCTGGAAGCAACTCAATCTAAGCATTCCTGTCCATAAATTTCTGGATGTCAGGAACAATTGTAAGTAAGGGTGTTGCCTAAGCAGCACAGTGAACTGCTCTCATCTGATTATTTTTCCATGCCAAGTGGCCTCATTTTGACCATGGCATCAGTTACTGCTAACCGCAGGCAGAGGAGAGAAGAGCATTAGATGAGTATATTAGTCTAGGGCAAGGTGTGTGATGACCATGCTTTGTTTTGTTTTCCTGACTAGTGGCTCACTTTACCATGCCTTAGTCCCACCATCCCTAAAGATTAAACAATGATGGAATTTGAAAAAGAAGGAAATTCACTGGTTGATGTCAGCATGACTACAGAGCGATGGCAATGATGACAGAGTAGAGTATAGAGCTAACATTGCTGATCTGATTAATGGGATCGTGACATTTTTTCACAGACGAGCCTTACTGAGCATGTCTACGAGTCTGTGAGGGCAGTAGAACCGGGATAGATGCAGGCATGGTAAGCTGCGTTCGCTTCCTCTTGTTCCCTACATTTGTCTATGGCAAGTTCTAACATTTCTAGTTTTACCACTTTCACCTAAGCCCCGGTTCACATTTGTTTAAACACTGTGACAATGTTTCTTACAGGCCTCTTCTTTTCCTAAATCGGTAAAATAAGAATGAGTAATCACACCTTCTAAGAAAAGTGCACTGTAAAAAAGGGTGGTTAAAATAATATGGTGGAAATGCGTTCTTCACATGTGTCTATGGGACCACGTGACGGTGCTGTCAGTTTGAAAAACATTTGGACAAGTCTTCAAAAGAAACACAGAGTTACCATCTGATCCATCAGGTCCATCGCAGATATGTATACCAGAGAGCTAGATATATTCACATGAAAATTCATATGTAAAGTTGACAACAGCACCACATATGATATCCGAAAAATAGAAGCAAGTTGAAAGTCTATCAGTTCATGATCAGATTACACCTACATGACTCACGGAACATAGAGAAGTCAAGCTGGTGCCTAATTAGAGCCGTCACTTCTACTGACTAGTGTGTTCATGGTATGGGAAGACTGCATTATAAGAGAGAGGAAAATTCCAGTCTAGCTACAAACCCTGCTATCTATAATGGTGATCCACCTGCCTGCAAATTCTGCTGGTGAAATAGTGCACGAAAGTTTTGGAGTAACCAACCATTATGTGATTGGATTTAAGGTCTACTCTATAAGATGGAACTCATGTCCAATACTGCCAAGTTGGCCAAGAATCTGAGACTAGATAGGCCATGGACCTATTTGTTTAAACACATTTAACATTTAACACCTTTGAAAAACCAAATAGCACTGATCTGTTAAAGGAACAACAGTAAAATAACATAGTGACATTCTACCATAACATAGATCAGTGACTTTCTCAGCTTCTTCCTGCAGTAGACGGGAACAAATACAGAAACCCACAACTGGAAAATGTGAAGAGAGGGAGAGACCTTGGAACCCTTAGTCCTAACTGGGATGTCTCCATCAAATCCCTCCCCTTCCAACTGAGGGCACTCTGTAGAGGAGGCTGAAGAGTTGTAAGAGCTGGAGGGAATGGAAGGCACTTAGGAAACAAGACTTTCTAGACACAACAGGACTGATGCACCTATGAACTCAAAGAAACTGTGGTTGCATACACTGGACCTGCACAAGTTTAAGCGATATGGAGTCATAGTGCAGAGAAGGCATGGGGGTAGACACATACACCATCTCTAAACCAGAAGTTATCTCTATTTGCTAACTGTTCACAAAAGAAGAGTTAGTTTTCTCAAATGTGATCTCACTGGGCATACAAACCACACTTAAGGGCAGACTTATGCCCAGCAGTAGATGGTCAACACAAAGCAAACTCAAAAACTTTGAAAATCTTTTGCCTCACAATGCTTTGTCTAGGTTTTGTTTTCTTCATATTGTGGTTTCCAATTTTATAAATAAAACACATTGGGTTTTCACTGTTTATGAATGTATGTGTTTCAGCATCTGTATGTGCTTCTTGTGTTTTTCTTGTTTGTTTTCTTCTGCTTTTTCTTTGGCTCATTTGTTTTCTGTTTGTATGTTTTGTCCTATTCTTACTTGTTTTAATTTAATTTTATTATTATTGTTATTATAGTTTTTAGATGACTGTATTCTAATAAGAGAAAGAAATGAAGGAAGAAAGAAAGGAAGGAAGGGAGAAAGAAAGAAGGAAGGAAGAAAAGAAAGAAAAGAAAGAAAGAAATAAAAAGAAAAAAGGAAGAAAAGAAAGGGTGTGGATGTGGATTTTGGTGAATGGGGATGATATGGGAGACATTGGGGTAGAGGAAACCATAAACAGAGTATATTGTATGGGAAAAAATCTAGTCTCAGTAAATGTATAAAGCTGTTAAAAATTAATGATTTATCATCATTTGTCTATAATGGTAATAATAATGGCCAGAAGGTGCTCACTTTATCAGTTTCTTAGTCTCTACATATTCAATAGATCAAAATAGACTAATTTAACTTGTTGAAAATGGAATCGTTCTCCATCAAAAATGAGAAAAGTAATAACTGTGCTGTATTGATCTTCATGATAAATTTTTCCCTTACAAGGTTGTTGATCAATAGTTTTTACTATAAAGCTGTTGGCAGTATTTGTATTCATCTCCCAGATGTTTTATGTTCCTGTTTTTTCCATTTTCAAATTGTCATGGTATTCCAGACTCCATCGACAGCACAACTTTTTGCATTGTGATCTAACTCCCCCGTCTTCCTTTTGTTCTTCTAACCTTCTAACAAATTCTCTGGGCAAGGCTTTCTAGAAAGGCTTGCCTCCATCTCTCATGGATGGCCACTTCTTGTTTGGAGACCTTATTCTTCTGATGTCACATCTGCTATTAGGCCTTTATTATGTGTATGTAGGATTGTTGGTATCTTGGCCTCTTCTTGTCTCATCTGGTAATTCCTTACCTATCGTTTTGTTTTGATTTTTATAGCACTTATGTTCATTTGAATGATCTTGCTCCTTAGCTCATGTATATTTTCCTTCTGCCCTCTAGGGAATACTAAAGATAATAGAGAGTGTACCTTTCTTTTCTGTTTCTACCTCACTGGAACCTTTAGCTCCATGCAACACTTCCAAGGTCTTAGCAAACATTCATGGATGGGATTATTGAATATGTGCAGCTAAGAAAATGCACTTAAAGAAATCCAGGCAGATGTGTAATGCATACTTCTATCCTACCACTTATTTAAGATGACAACCTCCCCTTCAGCCAACAATATAACCTCTCTGTGACTCAGTTTCCCATATTTAAAATATGGCATGGACATATTGGTACCATTTTATTAATTAATTTATTTTAGATATGTCTTAATTGAAATAAAATCATACCACTTTCCCCATCCCAGGTACCCTCCCTCTAACTTCTCTTATGCCCCTCACTGTCAAGTTGATAGTCTCTTTTTCCTTCTATTATTACTGTTACATATGGGTACATATGCACAGAAATGGATAAACACAACCTGCTGGTTTTGTTATTTCTGTGTATATCATGTCAGGGCTGACCACTTTACACTGGACAACCAATAAGGAGGCTCATCCATGGGAGGGGCTGATTTTCCTTCTCTCATCAGTCATTAGTTGCCTGAGTTCTCTTTCTAAGGGTAGAAGCCCTTAAGAATTTCCCCCTACCGTATTGATGTGTTTATTGATGTTTTCGTTGTTCTGGTCTTGTTTTTGCAGTAGTTTCTAGGAAAGAACATTCCACTGCAGACTTCCTGGTATTCTGACTCTGTCTTAGTCATTGTTCTATTGCTGTGAAGAGACACCATGACTCTTATAAAGGAGAGCATTTATCTGGAGACTTGCTTACAGTTTCAGAGTCTTAGTTCATTATCATCATGGTGGGGAGCCTGGCAGCAGGGAGCATAGATGCAGGCAGGTATAGTGCTGGAGAAATAGTTTGGAGCTACACACACACACACACACACACACACACACACACACACACAGAGAGAGAGAGAGAGAGAGAGAGAGAGAGAGAGAGAGAGAGAGAGAGAGAGCTGCACTTACCTGTGAGTACAAGAATAAGATTTCGAATTTAGTAAGGAATTATACTCACCTAAGAAAGTGAGAGTAGGAGATACTTTCCCAATGTTCATGACCTCACTAGTCCTGGGACTCTCAAGGTTAATGGTACCAGGCATGATTCCCCTCCTCTTGAGTGAGTCTTAAGTCCAAACAATTGTCGTTTGCCAATGACATGTGAGTGTCCCTTGCTGCAACTCTATGGACGTCTCACCATGCTGGTTACTCATTGGTTTTGCAGTTGGGTAGGACTGTTTAGTTGCTTCCTTCCCCGGGCAGCTTGCATAGTATTTTCTGGTACAATGGAGACTGGATCACAGGAAAGAGGCTTTCAAGTCAGATTCAATTCAAGTCATCCTAAGTGTTTTGTGTGCATGTATGTATGTGCACATGTATGTATATGCTCATGTGTGGGCATGTGGAGGACAGAGAACCTCAAATGTCACTTTTCAGGTGTTTTTGTGTCAAAATCTCTTGCTTATATGGAACTAGACTATTAGAAGAGGGGGTTGGCCCAGGAGTTCCATGGAGCTGTGTGTTTCTTACTCCCCACACTGGGATGACAATCATATACTATTTTTTACATGTGGGTTCTAGGCATCACACTTAGCTCCTTGAGCTTATGAGGCCATAGCCATCTTCAAAAAAAAATACTGGAATTTGAAGAAAGACACTAAGTTGTCATCTGACTTCTACAATCATGTGCACACACGTATTAGCAGTCTTACACACACCCATGTATCCACATGAGTATGAATATCACACATATACACACACAGACACACAGAGAGAGAGAGAGAAAATTTCTTGGAGGAAATTGTAAGGTCAGCAATATTTGGTAGGAAAAAGTAATTTCACACTAGCACTTGTATTAAACATTTGCATATAAATAAATAATGGAGAGAAGGCAAAATGTATGCACAAAGAAGAAAAATGTTATTGTGAATGAAAAACAGAAAGGATCAAAATATGTGCATCCTGAGTACTGGTGGCAGGGAGGTCTGTTCAGCTAGAACAGTATATTCAAGTGCAATGCTATAAAGACCTGTAAGATAAGGATTCAGGAGAGCTTGGGGGAGTGGGATGGTTGAGATTGAGGAAGGGCGGGTATGGGAGCAGGGAAGAAGATATCTTAATTAAGGGAGCCATTTTAGGGTTGGCAAGAGGCTTGGCTCTAGAGGGGTTCCCAGGGGTCCAAGAGGATGTCACCAGCTAGGTCCTTGGGCAGCAGAGGAGAGGGTGCCAGAACTGGGCTTGCCTTTTGGCTCTACCCAGTCCAGCATGACAGAGGTCCATTCACTACCTCTGAGACTGCCTGATGCGAGACACACGCAGCACCTCAATTCTGGTAACCAGTTGTCCCATGCTGCCTCCAAGTAACTTGCAGCCACCAAGTAACTTGCAGCATGCTGCCTAGAAACCTCGTTTACGAACTTCTCCCATTCAGTGGGTTGCCTTTTTGTCTTAATGGCAGTGTCCTTTGCTTTATAAAAGCTTCTCAGTTTCAGGAGCGCCCATTTATTCATTGTTGCTCTTATTGTCTGTGCTACTGGGGTTATACATAGGAAGTAGTCTCCTGTGCCCATGTATTGCAGGCTACTTCCCACTTTCTCTTCTATCAGGTTCAGTGTGGTCAGATTTATATTGAGGTCTTTAATCCATTTGGACTTGAGTTTTGTGCATGGTGATAGATATGGATCTATTTTCATTCTTCTACAGGTTGACATCCAGTTATGCCAGCAAAATTTGTTAAGGACACCTTCCTTCTTCCGTTGTATAATTTTAGCTCCTTTGTTAAAAATCAGGTGTTCATGTTCAACTTCCTTAGAGATTAGGGAAATGCAAAAAAAAAAAAACCTTTGAAATACCATCTTACACCTGTCAGAATGGCTAAAATCAAAAACACCAATGATAACCTATGCTGGAGAGGATGTGGAGTAAGGGGAACACTCATCTATTGCTGGTGGGAATGCAAACTTGTGCAACCACTTTGAAAATCAGTGTGGCAGTTTCTCAGAAAATTGGGAGTCAATCTACCTCAGGATCCAGCAATACCACTCTTGGGAATATACCCAAGAGATGCCCAATCATACGACAAAAGAATTTGTTCAACTATGTTCATAGCAACATTATTTGTAATAGCCAGAACATGGACTATCTTGCATATCACCATAGGACCTTCATCCGTCGATGGATGGAGATAGAGACAGAGACCCACATTGGAGCACTGAACTGAGCTCACAAGGTCCAGATGAAGAGCAGAAGGAGGGAGAAGATGAGCAAGGAAGTCAGGACCACGAGGGGTGCTGACACAAATATAAGAGGCACATTACCTTGTGCCACAGAGGACAAGAGGGATTCTTTTTGTCTTTTCTCATTACACTTTTTTCCCATTATATTATTTAAAGAATTTTTGTTTATACCAATTTATAAACCAGCCTTTTGCCTCACTTCAGAGTCAGCATAAAACACTTGAAAAGCTGCTGAATTTATCTGAGTCTTGGTTTCCTCATCTGTATCTTGAGCATATTAGCATATCCTCCGACTTGACTATTAAACTTAAGTAAAAATAGACATATAGACTATCTGGAATATAGGCCAACAGTTAACCATAGTAGACAGATGCTATTTTCCCCTGCCCAGCATCCATCCTTCTTTCTCTTTGGGAAGCATTCTACCTATTCCATGTGCCTTTGTAAGAAACCAGAGAGAAAGTTGTCCAACTTTCCACTCCCTGGTAGCGAAGTTTCACATAGTTAACCTTGCTGGAGCCAATGTCTTGCTTACATGCAAGACTCTAAATTAGAAGTGAATACTACAAAGGCCAGTAGAGTTCCACAAATGTCAGAAGTGGGATTTTTTTACCCATAATTGTTAAATGATTTTTTTTAAAAAAATGGACTTTTGACATTTGTGTTCTTGGCCCTAGGGAACCCCATTTTTTCCTGCCATCATTCATGTCTGTTTTATTTAAACATCTTGTGATCCTATCTTCCCCTGATAAAACTCAGATACAGCTAGTTCATTTGAAGATTTTCAGCCATGTTCTGTAATTTACAGCTGAGCATAGTATAGATACTCAACTCTCAGAGAGGCTAGTGTTGTAATCCAATTAGTAGGGGGAATAGTCAATGAATCTACCCTGTAGTCTGGTTTATTCTGGGGGAATAAGACTGACAAAATAGTCCATCCTATGATTTTGTTTACTTATTAGTATTCTTGTTCACTGACCTTCCATCAGGATGGTCTTGCTTTCAGTATCCATCAACTCAGATTTCCTTCTGTTGCCTAATGTTTCCCAGTGTGTTTTTTTCTTTTTTTTAAATTTATTTATTCATTAAGGATTTCTGCCTCCTCTCCGCCACTGCCTCCCATTTCCCTCCCCCTCCCCCGATCAAGTCACCCTCCCTCATCTGCTCAAAGAGCAATCAGGGTTCCCTGACCTTTGGGAAGCCCAAGGACAGCCTATCCAGGTCTCATAAGGTGAGCATCCAAACTGCCTAGGCTCCCCCAAAGCCAGTACGTGCAGTAGGATCAAAAACCCACTGCGATTGTTCTTGAGTTCCCATTCTTCCTCATTGTCCGCTATGTTCAGCTAGTCCAAATTTATCCGAATATATACATATTAGAGTATTACTCAGCAGTAAAAAACAAGGACTTCTTGAATTTTGCATACAAATGGATGGAAATAGAAAACACTATCCTGAGTGAGGTAAGCCAGACCCAAAAAGAGGAACATGGGATGTACTCACTCATATTTGGTTTCTAGCCATAAATCAAGGACATTGAGCTTATAATTCATGTTCCCAGTGTGTTTTAAGATACACTGTTTGGCTGCCTCCTATCTTACTTCTGTGAGGTGGATAATCTCCCATCTACCTGTCTTTGGAGATGAGGATTTTGTACTCAAGTGACTGACTGCCTAGGCGCCTATGGTTTGTAGTGGAGCTTGAGTTGAATTCCAAATTTCCCAATGTTAACATACAACTCATCTCTTAATTTTTGTAGTGATAAATATGGGACTCAGCAGAATTGAATCTGTAAGACTTATTTAATATATTCGAGAGCAACTTTTCTCAGCATGTTGGTTTACAAAGGGTCCTGTTCCATTAATACCATTAAACTGGAGTGTTGTCTAAAAGGCAGTATAGACACTGCTCCCAAACTGACAGAACGACCACCTAAGATGAAAATTTGGAGGTTACTCTATAGTGAATGACTCTGTCACATTAGACAAACGGAATCACCAGGGAAATGCCTGCTGAAACTAATAAGGGACTGATAGCTCCCCTCCTCCAACCATTAACCCTGCCTAAGGGGATTTGTTCTCAGAGCTACGAATGAGTGACTGACAGCCAGAGAATAAAATAGAGACATTCATACAACTAGGCATTGCTAGATAATTTTTCTCATCACGACATGACTTTGTGACAGACGTAGTGTGCTTCTGTTTTTATCTTAATAATTTCCCTGTGACATTCCACTCTGCAAAGGGAAAATGCCAGCGGTACACACTCTTGTGGCATGCACGCTGGGTTGCCAAACCAGGTTAACTGCGTCTTAAGATTTCTGTGTCAGGGTTAAGTCTTGTTTGAATTGATCTGGGGAGAAATCCCCAGCGCTGCTCTTGTTAATCATTCTCCAGTAGGAGAAGTGAAGGCAAGCATGTTCCCTTGGTGGGACTTAGATCCTTAAATGCTTTTTGACTTCAAGTACTAATGAGCTAACGCAAATCTTCCCTACCCAGTTTAACCTACTGCTTCTTAAATGACACTCCTCGGGGTCTTCCTTTCACATCCAATCTCTGATAAGATATTTTATAATTTCCTGATGACAGTTAAATTGAGTCGTGTTGTTAGTACAGTTACCCAATTTGCTTCCAACCATTCTGCCTTAAGAAACTTCAGATGTCGTGGCTGTGCTGGTGACACCTTCAGCTTTCCCTTGAGGGAGTCAGGAAAATGAGATGACTGATTTTCAAAGCAAAGAAAGGGGAAAAAGTCCAAGTCTGGGAAACCACTTTTGTTTTAAACACACATCTCTAAATATAGGGACGCTTTCCCAGGCTTTTATATGGTTAATGAAAAGTCAGACAGCAGGTGACATTTACCCTGCTAAATGGTGATGATTAAGACAGAAAAGGTTAGACCCTGCTTTTTTTCCCCCACTGAGGCTTTTGTATCAGGGGTCAACACAAATGTCTGCACAAAAAGAATTGCCTGTTTGTGAACAAGCGAGCCCGACTCTGGTATTGTTGCGATTGCTCTTGATGAAGGTAATTACTTTGTGTTCCCCTGAGTATTCAGCCTTCTAGCCTGCAGACCCAGCTCCCTCCTGGACACTCGCCAGCAGCCCATAATTAAAGTGTTTTCTGGAGGGAGCATCTCCATGTACTACCCATTGTAGATGATGTCCTTGGAGTCTGGCTGGAGTAATTGAAAAGAAATGAGACCTTTCCAATTTGTCTCTCTCTTTGCAGCCCCCACCCTACCCTTTGCCCGGGACAAAACCATTGTGAAATGACACAGAAAAATAAAAGGATGCATTTCTGCAAATTAGACAGCTCAAGCATAAAGCACAATACATGTCCTCCCCCCCCCCCCAGGAGTGGATACTTCAAGTGTAACCTTCCTATTATAATTATTCTTGCATGATTAAATAGAAACTGTCCTCGGGTACACTCTTTGTTGATATATTAAGCATTCCAATGAGACATTAGACTTTATCGAAGCATTTCTGGAGAATCAAATTTTGAATTAGGTATGTCTTTGAGGATTACCTTTATTGAGATTCGACTGTAGACTGTTGATTCTAAATAAACATTATCAGTATTTCCTTGTGTATATTTTCCCATTTGATATTGATAATTTTACATCGTTTTATGAATCCATTTTTTAACTATAAAATGTTTTCAACTCAGAGAAGTTAAAGAGCTTCCCTTAAGGCCCTTCAGTTCCATGCATAGCTGAGCCACAAATCCAGATTTTTCACATCCAAAATGGGAGTATTAGGTTAGTCCATAAGACTATTAATTAAGGTTAATGTACTGAATGTGTATCTCGATTTCGATTTTCACAAGATTTTTGCAAGTGTACCTCCTGCTGATAAGACAATGGGATGGAAAAATCATGGTGCTTTTCTTCAGAAGGCAGAGTTTTGATTGAATTGTGTTCTCTTCTTCCAAGGAGCTCCAATACACAGAGGGAGAATAATTATGTTACTAAAGCCCATTCTCAACAATGCAACCCATACCCACAGCTTGGGGGAGAATTAAAGAGGTTTGCTGGCTTGTGTTCCATAGCAAACATGGGAAAAGAGATCAGTGTTTACTTAATGGAAACTGTAATTCAAGTTTCTAATTGGGGATAACGAATAGACGAGAATGCCCCAAATGCTTGAAAATTGTAAACAGGGCAGTGTTCTCGTAATGATCAAGTACTCATTATGTTAGTGCTAAATGACAGGCGTCCAAACACTGCTGGGAGCAGCACAGAACCTTCTCGGTGCTCCTGAGCCACTGGGCAGAGGACTTGGGGGGCAGGCTGGGGGGCAGGGTTCTTGCTAGATGAGTTTCAGGGTTGCCAGCCATTTAAAAAGCCAGTTTTCAAAGAATTACAATAAAGGAATATTGAACAATGAGCTATCTTAATTTAAAGCATCGTCTTAAAAACTTAGTATGAGGGGAAAAAAGTATGATTCATGTTGAAAATAACAGCTGCCAGGGACTTAGCCACTAGGACTACAGATAATGGGGGTCATTTTTGGAACCTACATGCAGTTGATCTTAGAGTTTTTCACTTAATGCATTAATTCACTTAATGAGGTACAACTTGTCTGGGAGAAAATATATTATTCACAATCAGCTCACGTTTGGTGAATCATGTGAGGAAATTAGTACTTCACTGTCATTCTAAATCAGTAAGAAGTGTGTGCAATATGGAGACTCACTTTTTTTGTGAGCTCTGTCCATTGTCTCTCAGAGCAGTTGCAGGGAGGACCATGAAAGATTTTTGGAAGTAGAAACACTGAAGTATGATATCGAGCACATTTACAAATTACTTTCTCTTCAGGAGGTGGTGGCACACTCCTTTAATCCCAGCACTCAGGAGGCAGATGCTGGCGGATCTCTGAGTTTGAGGCCTCCCTGTTCCAGTACAGGCTCCAAAGCTACAGAGAAACCCTGTCTCAAAAAAACCAAACCAAAACAAAAAATTACTTTCTGATTATAAAAATTTTATATATATATATATGTAAACAAATGATGTACATATATATTCACATTGCATATACACAGACAGACAGATACACACACACACACACACACACACATATTTTTTGTACCAAGCTTAAGATATGGAAAAAGAAAATTACAAGTAGCATTTCCCCACCTCGTGGTATGTGTTTTGATGACAAATGGATATACTTGAGGGGAAGCAGAGCAGAGGTTAAACATTTAGGTGGGAGAATAGGCATACTTAGGGCCAATCATCAACATACCTTCTAAGTAGTTGTCTAATTTTTTTCCAAGCTACCCAAACTCTGTAAGCGTTACTCAACAAGAAAATGGAATTACGGTTTACACAAACCTTATCATGTTGCTCACTTATTTTTATGCTCATTTATTCTTTTGTTGTTGTTGTTGTTCAACAAATGCTGCTGAGCACATATTCTCTGCCTGGCTTCTATGCCCCAGAGAGCATAAGAGGGCTGGAACACAGGGGTGTACTAGGAAGGGAATGCAAAGTCCTCATCAATATATTGAGATATGTGATATCTGTGATCTTTGCACTAGTCCCCCTGTTGTATTGACCACGAGGCAATGCCGCGAGAAGCAGAGGATAGATTCATGTGTTAGGGCTTACATCACAGGAGAAGGATCATGAACTTGGGGATTCTAATCCTTTGTAAAGGTTAGTAAACCTGCTTGACCTTTGTCCTGGATAAAGACATTGCCTGCATTAGATGGGACAATAAATAAACCTGACTTTTTCTTCCTCCTGTGGTTATTTGCTCTACAGCCCATCCTTGAAAAGTAGTTATCAGCCAGGGAGTACAGTAGCCTGCTGAACTCATGTGCTAAAATTCAGGAGACCCCTGGAGCACTGGCTCTCAACAGCTGTCTGATATACAAATGGGTAGGTACTAAGTAGCTTTGATGGATCTGAAGCTTGTGGGTGGAGCTCAGGGGTACAAGTTTCAGAAGGTGCTGCAGTTAAACTGTGTTTCTACTGTCTAGAGACTAGGATGAATCAGAGGACTGATGAGGGAATTGGGGGGACAGGGGTGGAGTCAGTTGTGCTAGGAAAGTGCTTGCTGTGATCAGATGAGGCTGTGTCTGGGCTCTCTTCAGTGGAGACAGGAGATGAGGGAGGCTGGAGCATGACCTAGTGCAGTGATTGAAAGAAAAAAAGAATTTATCTACTAATTAGAACTCTGGACTTTAGCCATATCTATGCGATGTGAACTTGAACAAATAATCCCATTTCAGAGACTTTGTAAAAATCTCGAAAAGTTTTTGTAATATCTTTTCATCAGGTTCAAAATAGGGATTTTCTTTTGTGACAACCCTAATCCCTGCATGCACAGGCTTTAGGGATTTGCAGGTGTCAACTCTGGGTGAGGAATGGGATGTGATGATGTCCTAAGGCTGACTTCTCTAATCCTCCCAAATGCTTTCTTTTTCTTTTTTTTATTTTTTTTAGTTGTTGCAAAAAAAAAATTTGCCTCCTCCCCGTTTCCCATTTCCCTCTCCCTCCTCGCACACATTGCCCCCTACCCCCACTCCCCTATCCCTCTCCCCCTCCCCCCCACTCATTCCCCCCCTCTCTCTAGAATGAAGAGCAGTCCAGATTCCCTGCCCTGCGGGAGGTCCAAGGTCCTCCTCCCACTTCTATCTAGGACCAGGAAGGTGAGCATCCAAACAGGCTAGGCTCCCACAAAGCCAGTTCATGTATTAGGATCGAAACCTAGTGCCATTGTCCTTGGCTTCTCATCAGCCTTCATTACCTGCGACTTTCAGAAAGTCCGGTTTCATCCCATGCTTATTCAGTCCCAGTCCCGCTGGCCTTGGTGAGCTCCCAATAGATCAGTTCCACTGTCACAGTGGGTGGGTGCACCCCTCGTGGTCCTGACTTCCTTGCTCATGTTCTCCCTCCTTCTGCTCCTCATTTGGATCTTAAGAGCTCAGTTCTGTGCTCCAATTTGGGTCTCTGTCTCTGTCTGGATCCATCGCCAGATGAAGGTTCTAAGGTTATATGCAAAATATTCATCAGTATGGCTATAGGATAGGGTCATTTCAGGTTCCCTCTCCTCAGTTGCTCAAGGTACTAGCTGGGGACATCTCCCTGGACACCTGCGAGCCCCTCTAGAGTCAAATCTCTTGCCAACCCTAAGATGGCTCCCTTGATTAGGATATATATTTCTCTGATCCCATGTCCACCCTTCCTTTATCCCAACCATTCCATTCCCCCAAGCTCCCCTCATTTTCCCCTTCTCATGTTTTTCACCCCATTTCCCCTTAGCCCCATGCTACCTCACCCCCAAGTTCCCAGGTTTTGCTCTGCAATCTTGTCTACTTCCCATATCCAGGTGGATGACTATATGTTTTTCTTTTGGTTCACCTTCTTATTTAGCTTCTCTAGGATCACAAATTGTATGCTCAATGTCCTTTATTTATGGCTAGAAACCAATTATGAGTGAGTACATCCCATGTTCATCTTTTTGGGTCTGGGATACGTCACTCAGGATAGTGTTTTCTATTTCCATCCATTTGCATGCAAAATTCGCGAAGTCATTGTTTTTTACCGCTGAGTAGTACTCTAATGTGTATATATTCCACACTTTCTTCATCCATTCTTCCATTGAAGGGCATCTTTTGAACAGAGGAACTGCTTTTGCAAAGTTCCACATTCGTTAGCTTTCTGTTCTCTGTGTTCTTAGCAGGGGCCATCTCAGCACTAACTTGCTTTTACAGCACTAATTTGTTAGAATTTTGCCTTGTCTGGATGATTTGCTATTGGGGCAGCTGGGAAGATATTCCCATGTTTGGACCCTTAGGCTGTGAATTTGCAGGTAAAACAGCCCAGATCAACATCTTTTAGGGCACAATTTGTTTGCTTACGTTCTCTGAAGTTTTGTTTCTTCTGAAACCAAATGGATTTCTTAGTTCCACCTGTGATCAGAAGCAACTAGGAAAAGACGAACAATAATTACTATTGAAGAAGTTTCTTGGATATCAGTTCAAAGCTTTTATCAAGTTGGACATGTCATTAACCACCTCATGAGCTCTTAAGAACAGCTCTGGAGCTCTTAGTCTCTTGACTATTTTCTATATTTTAATAAACATTTTTGATCAATTAAGGATGTCCCCGAAAGGGAAAAAATATTTTGAATTGCAGCAATTTCTTTAAGGTGTATCTTTAATTCTAAGTGGGGCTAATACTTCAAAATAGAATTAAGTGATATTAGCAGATAATGATTTTGATCTGTTTCCAAGAAAAACTAATTTATAGCAACAGATTTATTACAGTCTTAATTAGTTATTGCACCAGTGAGCAGAGTGTTCAGGAAGACAGAGAGAAAAAAAAGCAAACAACGTTATCTGTGATGAGGGAAGAAGAGAAAAGAAAAGAGGAGACAGAAGGTGAACGGGAGATAAAAATAAAAGCAATATAAAGGCAAGAAGAGAAGTAAAATGAAGTTTAATTCATTGCTTGAACCTCCCTGAATGTGTCCTCCCAGCACATCTGGATTGAGTTGTTATTCTTGCCTGAGTGCTTGAGTGTGGACAGTGAGGGCCCAAGACAGTGCTGTGATCTTTACAGCACTCATTCTTGCATGGCTTGCTAAGGATAGGAATGCTGATTGGAGGTTGGTGCATCTACAGATGCTTTTCCTTGGTTGAAATAATTACTGGAGCCAGGCATGGTAGCACATGCTTTTAATCTTAACACTTGAAATGCAGGATCTCTGTGAGTTCAAAGTTAGCTTGGCCTGTATAGCAAGTTCCAGCCCCGCTAGGAGTACATAGGGAGACCATATCTCAATAGATAGATAGATAGATAGATAGATAGATAGATAGATAGATAGATAGATAGATAGATGATAAAATATACATTTCTAGACTCTGTTTAGAAGCCTAGTGTCTACCCCTAAGCTCATTTGTGTTGTGGAATAATCTTTTTGTACACAGTGAAGTTCTATCAGTCTGATTCATTTAATAAAAAGCAGAATTGTCATTGGCTAGGCAGGATTTCGGGGGTAGAGAGGATACTGGGAAGAAGAAGGCAGAGTCACCAGCCAGACAAAGAGGAAGCAAGAAAGCAGCATGGGCAATACAGAGTAAAGGTAATAAAACCGTGAGACAGAAAGTAAATTTAAAAAAAAATGAGCTGATATGAGTTATAAGAGCTAGTTAGAAACAAGCCAAAGTTATTGACTGAGTTTTTATAATTTATAATAAGTCTTCATGTCATGATTTGGGAGCTGACTGGTGGGACAGAGAAAGAATCTCTATATATGGTGCTCAATGTGAAGCAACAGATGAAACCTTTATCTAATTATTCTTCATCAATAAAAACTCAGAATTCAGATATTATAATAACAATCTGAATGATCAGAAAAGTGACCTGTGGCCTGAGAACAGAGAATCTGCTACACATCTGTCACTCATGACTTCCGAGAAACTGGTGTTTAAGAAACATAAGGACTAATCCCATCCAGGCTTGGGAATGTTCTGAAAAATCGGGAGGTGAAATGATAAAGCTTTGATGACAGTCTAACCGTGAAAATCTGGATTTGAGTCCTTTCTCTCCCTCAAATAGCGGTGCTCATGGAAAAGGCAATCAGAGTTTCTGCTCCTTGGAGTGTTCTTCTGAAAACATTGACAATGACAAAATAGTGTAAAGGCTGGTGGAGTAATAATGAAATGGAATAAAATGCTTAACAGAATGCCTGCAAAGCACCACAGTAAGTTTATTTGCCTTTATTTGAAAATTTGCCTGTATGTTGTCAGCATTTATTTCACTGTCAGAGACAGTACAGGAAGCTCTGACTGCTAGTACTCTAGGTTAGAAGCAGCCTGGGAACAAATGATGGTCACCAGGGGCTAAATTACTCAGGACTTGGGAACAAAAATAGGCAGAGACCAGATGGTATTGAACTACCATCATATCAATATTAATAGCTACCATGCATTTATTGTCATTTTTCCAATGCTCACATTCATCCTCCAAAATCAAGGACAAAATTTTCCCTTTTTAGCCCACAAGGTAATAAACACTTAGAACATTTATATCATAATTAAGAACTCAAGTTCTTATCCTAAGGCTTGTGGTCTTTCTATTCTGTCCACACTTCAAGTGAATGATCTCTGAGACACTGCAAATATTACTTGATTCTGACTTCCACTTTTTTCTTTTATATTTATAAAGATTGGAAATTTTGGTCTGAGAGAAAAATTCAGAGGTCTGTTTTCTCATCCCTTTCCTCTTGGCTTTTTTTCTTTTCTAGTCATGGTTTTAATTTTTGTTATTGATGAGTCTTGTTGAGTTTATGGATATTGAGTATTACAGTAAGTTACTGTGTATAGCAAGTGTATCTCTCCACAAAGAACTATTTATCATTCATTAGTTTTATAGTTACTATTATTATGGGTCAGCTGATGGTTGATGGGTCTAGGCTGGGTTTGAGTGCCTTTGGTACTTGTGTCCCTCATCTTCCTACTAGAATTACCAGACAAGCTCAAGCCTGTTGATGATATGGCAGGTATACCACAGTTTCATTTCTATCCAGTTCTTTTGATTGAAGAAACTAAACTGGTTGAGTTCAAAGTCAAGGAGTGGAGATGGTACCATTTCTTCCACTGGAATGGCACTGCTATTGTATGACAAAACCATGGAACTTGCCAAATAAGCACCAGTATCTAGGGAACAAATACTCAATCTATGAGCTTGAAGAAGACAAATACTCAAACCATTACTTTCCAAGTCATAGCCTTTCCTCACACCAGTTTAAATGGCTGACAATATATGAAAAAGAATTTTCCTGTATTTAAACATCTTCTGCAGTCGTGTGGCCTAGTCTAAAGTCTTAATCTTTTATTTTACTTGTCTTTTTCAGTTCATTTCAGTGGTTTTACTTTGTACTTTTCTTATAAATATTTTTCTAAGTCTCAGTTAACGTCATCTAAATCAATACTTTCTCACTAATCTTGCATTAACTAAAATGGACATCCTAATTCTAATTTAAAAGCTCTTAAACTTAAACACTGTGATGTTAATGATTCTCGACATGGAAGTAGTGAGTGGCAGAACAAGATTTAAACTCAAGTTTTTTGAATTCCAGAGTTTTCTTTTGTTCCTTGGATAAGTTGCCTCTGAAAATGGGGCCGTGATATTGGCTAGAATCAGTTAATGGGTAAGTGTTCCTTCGCCTACCACTATTGCTCTTATAATCTTTCTTAGAAATTACTCCATGAGAAGCTTGCTCTTCACAGTCAATGAATAACTGGGTGGTTATTTGCATAATTCGTTAATTATTATGGCAATGTTAAAATGCAAATCAAGCTTCCTGATAAGATGAAGAGGCCCACTGATTGTGGGTTGATCATTAAAGCTGCCGACACTGATTTCAGACCAGTCATAGTGGGAAATAAATTCTTATCCCAAGCTGAGTTAACAATTGACTGGCTTGCACCTGCACCAGTGCCTTTCACTCTAGAAAGGCAAACATTCTCGAAGGATGTGTGGAACAGTCATATTTTTTTTTTTTCATTTAGAGCCAAGCATTTTCTTTTCCTTTGCAGAGACTCACCTCATGGCCTCAGAAGGCTTTCTGTTTCTGTGAGCTTCTATCCCCATGTGGCATATGGCAGCTTACTGCTTCTAGTGAGTATTCACTGAGGAAAGATGACGAGGAGGCACAGTGTGATGATGGGAAATCATGGAGCCAGACAGACTTGGGTTTGATCCTGGCTCACTGACTTAACAATTATGCATAGGTAGATTGGTTATTTCATCTCTCTAAAGAAAGGAGGTTCTAGATTTGTATAGCTCCCAATAATAAAAGGTAACAAGGGGCTGGAGAGATGGCTCAGAGGTTAAGAGCACTGGCTGCTCTTCCAGAGGTCCTGAGTTCAGTTCCCAGCAACCACATGGTGGCTCACAACCATCTATGATGAAATCCGGTGCCCTCTTCTGGTGTGCAGGCATACATGCAGGCAGAAACCTGTATACATAATAAATAAATCTTTAAAAAAATAAATAAAAGGTAACAAAATCCACCTTATAGTCTTTTTATAGGGACCAAGTGAGGTAAAATATGCAGAGAAATTCAGTGCAGCAATATAGTCAGTATATGTGCATAGGCTTGGCAGGGACAACTACCAAAGATGGAGGTTAAAGAGCTCTTGAAGACTTTTCTCACACCATGGTCAGTGCTGTGCATTCAATATCCTATCCAACAACAGTCACCCTACTGAAGCCCTTAGCATAACTATCTAGTGCAAAGAAAAGGTCATTTAAGAAGGTACCCATTATTATGGAATTTCATTCTGGGTGCTTGTGCTTGATCCTGACCCCCCACAAAAAAGATGGCCTTTTTTTAGTAATCTATTTAAGTACAGTTTGTTTTCTCCTCATTGGACACCTGCTTCTTCAGTCTTTCTTTGAACCTGTAAGTTCTGATTGTCTACCTGTGAGAGGGAGCAAGGGGGCACTAATGGAAAGCATGAACACTGCTGCTGGAAGTGAGAGGCTTTCAGAAAGCTGCATTTGAGCACAGAAATGATGGTGATTTTTATGGACCCGTAGTAGTAGGAGCACAAAACACCCTTTGAAAGTGCTTGCAAAAAATGTTCAAAAGTCAATAGAACTAAGTCCTCAGGGGATTTTCTGCTTATTTAGAAAATGTTTATGAGAGGCACAATTTATAATTATATTGGCAACCATTAATCCAAATTAATGCCGGATTTCAGGTCCAACCAGATTCCAATGTTACTTCTAGCGAGATCTGTTGTAGACGTTAAGCCACATTGACTTTTTTTTTTTTAAGTGTTTGGAATTGTAGCTGCCATTATCTGCACAAGGGGGAGAGGGAATGAAGAAAGGCCAGTCACACATATCACGTGCAGAAAAGTGGGATTCAAGTGGGCTGTGTACACTCTGAAGGAAAAGCACTTACTTCTGCAATAGCTCTGAATCTCAACACAGAGAAAGTAAACTAGTCTTGGTAGGAGGTCTCTGTATCTGAGAAGTCTCAGACTCTAAGCATGCAGCAGGAGGAAGCTGCAGGTGCTGGTCCCTATAGACACTTGTCAATCATTTATAAACCCTTGCACTTGTACCCACTGTCAGCATTCATAATCATACCAGAGAAAGGTATCCCCAAACCCGATGTGTGGGGGAGCTTTTCCGATTCCCCATAAATCTGAGGCATTGGTTCTCATGGCTGTGCCATGTCACTCAGGACCTCCCCCACTGCACACATTCAGGGCTTTTCTGCTCCCCACAATCAGCTGCCTTTTCATTGTACTGATTTACACTTACATTAAAAGGCAAGTGTAATTACTCAAGCTAGTAGATGCTCATTCTTTCCATTCATTTTTTTTCTTTCTTCATTCATTCTTTCAAAATTGCATAAGGAGACAGGAAAAGGAAGGAAAAGGGGAGGGAATAATAGCCACAAAAGAAACTATAAAAAGGGCTGAGTTTTTTTCCTTTGTTGGTGGTGAATTCCTTTTGAAGTAATTTTTTGGTAGGTTGGAATTCTGTAGATCAAGAGAAGGGGAATGGGTGAAAAGAAAAGAGTATCTGTGGGGAATATGAATATTTGTGTCATGTAGATTAAACATATATACACAGAGATTGTCATTGAGTAAGGTCTGTGTATTTTTGTTTAATATTTATGACATTCCATAAAGCTGAGCTTATTGTTCTTATACAGTAAGAAATAAAGTTAGGCTCAGAAAATATAATTAGTTGTTTAGTACTATCTTTAATACCTGCAGAATTTAGATTGCAAACCATGTTTTTGGACTTCAGACATTTTTAGGAAAGGGCCAAAGTTCATATATTAAGCTTTATAGGGACTGTGGTATCTGTTTTGTAATCTTAATAATAATAATTGTAATTATGCAATGTGCCAAACCAAACACAGTCACTAACTATATCTGAAGGCTTGTGTTCCAATAGAACTTCACTGTATGTAAAAAACAGGCATCACTGGGATTTGGCTTGTCAGTCTAATTTCTAACTTCTGTTTTTATTCCCTAGTCTTATAATTTAAGTATTCCTCCCCCAAAGAGAAAAGGTCCAGATAAGGGCAGAGCTTAGAGCTGGAAAGCCAGCTTTGTAAAGGGTGTTATAAACATGGCTTGATTGTTCTCAGGTTCCAGGGATTTCAGATATGCTATTTTTATGCAGTTGTGCAGCTGTGTCAGTAGAGTGACTGTATCAGTTCCCCTAAAAAGTCTTTTTAAAACACATCCCCATCAAGCACTAAAGACATCACATCTGAGCTAACCACTGAAGGCTGTTTCCCTGACACACGAACTGCTACAGCCTCTAGTTGAGTGCCTGGTTCCTTCTCTTGTTTTCTCACTTTTACTGCCGCACTAGAATTCTCATACAAACCATGAAGTTGTTGGAACAATTACAGCATTATAGTGCTGGGCAGATAACACCTACTTTTAAGATTATGATTTTTTTCTACTGAAGATATTACAACTGAAATATTTCTATGTTTATTAATTATGTGTATGTATGTGTGTTTGTGTGTGTGTGACCTCATGTGTGCATGTGCACACACATCCCACACTGCTTATCTAGAGGTCAGAGGACAGCTTGTGGGAGTCAGTTCTCTCTTTCTATCATGTAGGTTCAGGGGATCAAATTTAAGTCATCGGACTTAGAGGCAAGTACCCTTACCCACTGAGCCTCCTCCCTGTCTCCCTTCAAAGATACACTTCTAAAGGAAAATTCCTAGACTGTTTGTTTATTAATTTTGCATGTTTACATTGGGATGACACAAAGAAAATGTGAAATAGAAATAGTGGGAAAAATGCTACCTTCCAAAAATTAGTACTTGTCTTTGAAAGCCATGATAAGAAAGAAACAAAAGCGCCATCTTATCTTCTTGACCCTAGCTATATTTCATGGACAACAGCCTATTTGTTCTAAAAGAAGGTGTCAGATAGTAGGAAACAATAAATAAATGGAACAGTGTCTCTAAGGAATATCAAAAGACCAGAATCAGGGTTCGGGTCAGGTGGTTTAGTATTCTGGCTCAGAAATGTTATTGCAGAAGTCAGGCTGCAGATCAGATCATGAGAGTCCGAATTGAGGCCATAGTTACAATAGTGTCAATAAAGGGGTGGATGTAAGAAATGTTTGTAGTGTTGATATAATTTTGTATATTAAAGTTCATTGTAAATGATTGATGATGGTGAAGATGGTGATACAGATTTAAAAGATACTGCTTAACTTAAAGAAATGGGGAAGAATCCTCTGGTAATTCTTGTCTATTGAGTTTTAATCTATGGAGATTAGTTCTGTTAATCATTTTAAGTTAAAACTTCATTATATCCAAACTCTTAGTCTTATAACTTTATAAGGCCCCGTCCCACTGTTATCAAAACTACTGTGCATTCTGTTAACCATGGAAATCATGAGGTTTTTTTAAATAAGAAGGTTCTTTTATGAGGCATCCAGGAATGGAGACTGTAGAGCAAATTTTATATATGTCTCTTCAAGGATAGAGTTTATGGATAATTGGAAACAGGATGGTGTTGCATGTGTGTGCATGAGAGAGAGAGAGAGAGAGAGAGAGAGAGAGAGAGAGAGAGAGAGAGAGAGAGAGAGGTCAAACTTCATGCTCTACATAGGAGGCATGTTTAGAAAATGGTGACATTAGCATGATCCATGGGTAAAATTTTTGGCCCTTTCATATCAAAATATCACTCATTTGATAATTATATAGAGCAAACTGAAATGGTAGAGAACTTTAACCATGCTTTACTCATATCTGAGAAGGAAGCTAAAGTTATTGAAAAAGAATAATTTTTATTATTTATGTGGGTTATTAATGTAAGCTACTACTAGTAGTATTTTAATTAAAGTATTCTGGAAGTAGTCTCAGAGACCACCTGGCAATCATCAGTTGGAGAACAAGGTGGTCTGTGGGCTGTGGTATTAATGCTTATTTATTGTGTGATAGCATCTCTGGTTTGGTTTCTGGCATTATTAAATTATTTGTTTATAATATTTAATAAATGTAGGCATTGTTTAGCCTGCAGCCAGCCAGAGGCAGTCCCAGCCTTTCCATTTGCCAGGGTGTGGTTTTCATTTGGGCCTGTCCCAAGTGGCAATGAAGGCAGTTGGTGGTTCCTGGGTACCATCTATTTCACAAAGTGGTCTGCAGTCTGCGGGAGTCTGAGAGCACTTTTCCCCATGAGAACCTGGGCTCTTGAGCTGAGAGCCTTTGCACAGTTACTATTGCCGCATAATGGGATAAATTTTCTGTCCATCAGACAAACACAAATAGTGTTTGTGGTAAGTGAGGAAGGCCAGGAGGAGGTAACTTCTGCAAGAGTAAACCAGCCCTGAGTGTGAATGTCAAATACTATCTTTCTGAAGAAAGAAACCAAAGCAATGGAAGGAAGGGAGGCTGAAGTTGCTGTTCAAAGCCGAATATGAAATTGCCTAGTTAAACCTGCACACATTCTGCAAGATTCTCATGCTTATTTAGTTCAGCATAAATCCATGAACATCAATTTGTTACAACTAAATCCAGTAGATATTTCTGTGACTACTCTCAATAGTCAAGAGACAGACTCAAATTCAGAGATAAATGTGATATAAACTCTGCCCTTGGGAAAACTTCAGCTGGGTGCTGAAAAGATGAGTCAGCAGTTGTTACTGCTTACTGCTTGCTCTTGAAGCGATCCAAGTTGAGTCCCCATCACCCACATTGGGCAGCTCACGGCTGGGGAACTGACAGGTTCTGCTGTACTCTGAAGGCACGGGTGCTCACACCAGCACATTCACATAGACACACGTACCTACTCATAGCTCAAGGTAAATAAACATTGAAAAGAAAGCTACTTTCTTTTTAAGTTCATAGGGAAATAATCTTCTATAAAGTCAGTGCAGAGACTCATAACTGCTCGTTCTTCTAAGAACAAGTGACCGTTGAGTGTTAAGCCCTAAATGAGACATCTCTAGCGCACCTCTAAGGCTCAGTGAAAAAAAAAAACTATGATGAAGTGGGAAAATGTAAGAGCTGGAGATTAGGAAGGAATGCTATCAAATGTTGTCTTCTGGACATGAGATGATTGTTGTATCCATGAGCTCAGCTACCTGTGTAAGGTCTGTACAATACTTAGTCCATCAGTGTTAATATCCTAACAAGAATGAGGGTGGGTAGTGATCATACCGTTCGTCCCTCCCACCCCTCCCAGAGAAGCCAGAGACAGAAGTTACAAGGAGAAAGAAGTAACATTCCGGAAGGATGTGGTGACTGCAATTTGCTCCAAGTCAAGCAAATTGCCCATATTCATACTCACATAAGCAACCCTCATTAAAATCAGTGGGTCACAAAATAGAGACATGAAGAGAGGAAGAGGATCAGGAAAAAGGTGTGCGGTGGCAGAAGAAAGAAATAAGAGACCATAGCAGAGGAGACTCTGATTAAAGACCATTGTGTGTGCATGTGTGTGCGTGCATGCGTGGGTGCGTGTGCATGTACAAATGAAACATTTCTTACCATACACACACACACACACACACACACACACACAGACACACACACTAAGGAACAAAAACTTAGACTTGAGGTATGTCACTGAATTTTCCCTATCTGTAAAGAGACAATCTTGTGCATCTTACAGCTTATTTGGTTGCAATCAGTTTACTTACAGCTTTTGATTAGTTTTATTTTTAGTGAGAGAACATGGCAGCCCTAAGGAACCTGTAGACATGCAGGAGAGGCAGACATAAACAAAAAATCACAAGTCAATGATGTGTAATAATTTTGAAAACATCCATATCTAATATATTGAAGCACTACATTCAGGGCATGTGGGATGTAGGGTAATGGAGGAGGAGAAAGTACAATGTTTAGGGTGCTCAAAGGACCTATCTTCTGCAGTTTCCTTTTAAACAGAAAGATGCTTGGGACCCTGTAAGGCACACCCCTCATGTGTTGTGTTGATAGAAACGGAATGTTTCTGGGTAAGAGGATGAGATAATACTCTCTGGAGGAAGGGGAGGTTGAATTGTTGGACATATAAAAAGGACAGTGTGGCAGGAGGAGAGTAGAGAGACTGAAGAAACAGAATATGCGTGCAAGACACAATTAAAAATTTGTGTTTGTTCTGAGACTATTTTGAAATTTTACAGGATTCAAATTAGGTCCAGTTGAATTGCTGGAGGTCAATATGTTACAGGGTGGGGAGTGGTTTAGAAGAAGACAGAGAGAGAAGTGTAGAAGCCAGGAGTAAGGATTTCCAGAAGAGAGGTGGTGTGAAACCCCTAAATACTGTGGAGCCAGATGGGGAGCCAGACAGTCTAGAAACAATTGTTGGTCATCATCACTAGCATTGAGACCATTTGTCACTTCCACATGGTCAAAGCCATCCTTTCTTATTTACTTTCCATAGCTCTGTGTTTTGCCCAGATTGGCTGTTCTGATCATCTGATCCAATGCTTCTTGAACCATTTTCTCTCCTTTGTTTCTGGGAAGCTGCCATTTCCTAGATTTCCCCCTAATGCACTACACAGGCCACACCTTAGTTTTCCTAGCTGCTTCAAGAATTATAGATTATTTCCTCTCCCTTAAATCATTACCTTCCAAATGGTCATTTCCAGCCGGGCTTCCCCCTGACTTGTATATCCAGCTGATACACGCACTTAGACGTCTAACAGTCTTGCAAGGTAGCAAATGCAAAAAGAGAACTAATTTGACTCTGGGTCTTCCATGTGGCACAGCATCCTTCTGGCTCCTTAGGGAAAGTGATTGGCACCATTCTGCTCCCTTCTCACTGTGCCTGACCTCTTAGCACATTTTAATTTTTCCAACTCTTCCCACTTCCAAATTGGAACCAAATAAAGAAAACTTACGTGGCCTTAAGTAATGATCAGGGTTCACGGCTTCTAGGTGGCCCTCTTAGTTGCTTGAGGTGAGCAGCTCCCAATCATGGGAGGGCACCTGAATTTTCTCATTTTCCCATGATAAACTTTTCCACTCCTGTGTCTTCCTTGGAGTCTTTGCCAGTCTCAACTATCTATGACTTACTTTTGAATTACATCAAACTCGAGTGCATATGTGTTTCCTTGTTTTGATGGTCCTCATTTATTTTGTTTAGTCTGTGGGAAAAGCGAAGCACCCGTTTGTGTTTGTCTCAAGAGTTCTTTGACAATTATCAGTTTCAACTGTCTTGGTTCTGCTTTTCTGCAGCACGAATCTGCATTACGCTCCTGGAGGTTCCAGGGCCAGATCAAAGTTCAAAGATGAACTTGGGGTTAATGTTCTAATACATTGCCATGGAGGTCCCTAAAAATAAGAAGCTAAAATAGGAGGCAGAGAAACTTGGGAAGGGATTGAGGAAGTCCTTGAGTGGAGTCTTCTGGCCAATTCTACTTACTTCTATGTTAGTTATATAAGTATACTGAAGATAGTGTTTAGTTCGTTTTCTATTGCTATAATAAAATACCTGGTGCATAAAGAAAAGAGGTTTATTTACGGGAGGTTCCATGTTTGTACAGTGGGAAAGATCTTTGACTGTCTTTTGTTATGACAGGCATAAGATAGAAGAGAATATAGCAGAGGCAAAAGAGGAGATAAGAGAGGCAGAAGGACAAGGCTTGCTCCTTTACCACATCTTGGTATCGAGAGGAACATCTGCTTCTATTAGAACAACATTAAACTGTTTATAGGATAGTCGTGTCCTCATCATTCTAGACTTGGCTCTCTCTCTTAAGGATCTCATGATATTTGGAGGCAAGCTTTAGGCATGTGAGCCTTTTGGAGGACAGGAAAACCCTTTCTAAACTATAGTGACTGTTAACATATATTGCTGTTTTCTGACTGTGAGGAGTCGTTTGAAGAAGGCAGGTACAGCTTTTGGTAACCAGTTGGGTAGAAGTTACTGTGTATTTTCCAGCCTAACCAACTTCTGATTAGCTTCTCCTGAATTTTGAGCATAGAAGACATCAGAGAAGTTACATAAACAAATTCACTCTATTCACTAAGGCATTTTAAAGTGTAGGTAAAATTTAAAATACTGGCATCTTTTTACAGAGTATGAATGCTTTTCTTGTTAATGCTTAACAAGTTTTTAAAAGAAACTGCGGTGCATGTAGCTGAAGAATCTGCTGGATATAATGAGCATAGTAAGGTTGCTAGCTCGAGCTTTCTGTTGTAGAGAGATTACGTGAATGATCCATCATAAGCACTCAGGAAAGTTTTGTAGCTTCTGGTGGCAAAAGGTCACTATATCTCTCAAGTTCAGTGCCATGTCTTATGACAGAAAACATCACACCTAGGAGATGTATACAAACTGAACATAAACCCTGTCTGTAGCTTAGGATTCCATTTATCATCATTTTTTCTTCCTTAACTCTTTGTGCAAATGCTACTCTACTTTTTTATCTATGACATTTATTCTCCTTTGCAACTTGCATTAGACACAGGTCTCCCACATTAGGTACTGACTTTGGGATCTGGGTCTTTTTATGTCCCAAGGAGTCTGACCTTGAGGCATAGCACAGTGTGCTGCAGCGTCTGAGCAAGGGAGCTGTCTGTTTCTTAGAGTTCACTACCTAGTCCCACAGAGCTGTCTGCAGTTAATGGTTACAATACAGGGTCTGAGTGATGAGCTTTCAGCAGTGGTTCTGACTTCACCTTGAACACTGTTTCTGTTACATGAAGTCCCAACAACTTGGAGACCTTCTGAACAACAAATGGGGCTATTCAGAACTTTGCTTTGTATTTTCTTTCTGGATGTAGAGTTAGCAAGCGATAATTGCCATGTGATGAATTTACATTTTATTATTAAACAACTATACCAAGGATTATTTGGAGTTACACATAGATTATGTACAGGTAAAACCATTTGAGTAATTCCAGATTCAAATCCTAGCTAGGTGAATGGACCCAGTATTACTTAAGGCTGACCTTTTATCAATATAGATGTGGTATTCAAACTCTTCCCACTTCCCACATTGGATACCTTTCACTAATCTAGAATTTTGTATAAATTAGAAATCTCATCTACGAAATGATTATAGTTTGGCCAAGTAATTTCAAGATAGCTATTTAACAAAAGCTAATTGTCTCTTCCTGCTGTTGCAGATTTTAGAACAATGAATGACCTGTTATGGTTCCTGAAATCCCACAAAAATGGAAAAAAATGCTCTTAGATCCTATGATGATTAAGTAATGTGTGAAATTTGAAGCCAGTTCTAAGTGACTTTGATATGGGTGTTCTTACTCCATGAGACTTATTGTTTATTGGCGACAGAAATGCACATTACGTACTTGTGGCTTTATCTTGGAAGGACACACAAGTAGAAGTAATAACCAGGACTTCTGTTCTGGAATTTTAGCTTCATGAGGACTCCAATATATTCATCAAAAGAACATTTATTTACTGACATAATATTCCTGGAAACTACACGTTGCAACATGACATTTAATGGTTTTATTCACAGAGGTGGTACTGAACTCCATCGCCCCTACTTGAAGCCACTTTTCTCTGTATTTTGCTTCTGGAGAGTTTTCTGTAATGATATCTAAGAGCGTTTATAATTATGAAAGAATAGAGTACATGAAATTATTTCTTCTGCTTAGAGTCAGATCAGCCTGGCCCTTACCAAAGACTTTAATCTCATAATAAAACCCAACAAAAATAAAGCATAAACAGAACACAGCACTAAAATTTACTTGTCATTTGGCTTTGATTCACTTAACTTGTCTGATTCCCTATTAGAGGCTTGTACCTGAACTTACTTTAAATGAGACTTTGTCTGCTAAGTGCCTAGTATACTTCCTGAAGCCATTGTAGGTATTCAGTAAGCATTAGTTCCCTCCATCTAATACTGAAGGACTTGTCTATTGGTATTGCTAGCCAGCTGGCCACATCTGGGTGCTTAGCAACAGGGGCACTGAATCAGTGGGAAGCCTAATCCTGAGGGAGTCCCTGAAGTTAGAAGAGGTTTCATTTCTGAATACTCATCTTCTGGGAATTCACTTCATTAATCCAACTTTTTAGAGGTAAAAGCTAAGGTACTGAGGACCTAGAATTGTCCCATTTAAGTACAGAATCTTTAACTGCATAGTCATGAGTAGGTTGAAGGGTTTGTGCAGTGATATATATATATATATATATATATATATATATATATATATATAGTGATCACTATATATACTATATATATGATATTGTGTCTGTAGAAGCCAGGGGAGTCTTGACACTTTTTAGCCTCATTTTTCATTTTTTAAGTTTATTGTTTTTAATTGTGCTATACATTTCCACCACACACCCTTTCTCCCTCCCCTCTCCCTTTCCACTCCCTTGCCCTCCACATTTTCAATTTACTCAGGAGTTCTTTTCTTTTTCTCCTTCCTAGGCAGATCCATGTATTTCTTTTCTAGGGGTTTTCTTTGTTTGTCTAGGTTCTTTGGGGTTGTGGACTGTAAGCTGGTTATTCTTTGCTTTATAACAGAAGCCACTTATGAGTGAATACATACCATGTTTGTCTTTCTGGGTCTGGGTTACCTCACTCAGCATGTTGTTTTTTTTCCTAGTTCCATTCATTTGCTTGCAAATTTCAAGATGTCTTTATTTTTTACCAGTGAGTAGTACTCCATTGTGTAAATGTACCACATTTTCCTTATCCATTCTTCATTTGAGGGGCATCTAGGTTGTTTCCAGGTTATGGTTATTATAAATTATGCTGCTATAAATGTAGTTGAGCAAATGTCCTTGTGTTATGATTGAGCATCCTTTGGGTATATGCTCAAGAGTGAGTGGTATTGCTGAGTCTTAAGGTAGATTGATTCCTAATTTTCTGAGAAATCATCATACTGATTTCCAAAGTAGCTATACAAGTTTGAACTCCAACCAGCAGTGGAAAACTGTTCCCCTTACTCCACATCCTCTCCAGTACAAAGTGTCTTCAGTATTTTTTGATCTTGGCCATTCTAACACAAGAGGACCAATGGAATTGAATTGAAGACCCAGATATCAAACCCCATACCTATTAACACCTGATTTTTGAAAAAGAAGCTAAAATTATAAAATGGAAAAAAGAAGGTATCTTCAACTAATGGTTCTGGCATAACTGGATATCAGCATGAAGAAGAATGCAAATAGATCAATATCTATTGCCATGTATAAAACTCAAGGCCCAATGGATCAAAAACCTCAACATAAATCCAGTCAAACTGAACCTCTTAGAAGAGTTTATATTGTAAAATATATAAATAACTCAAGGAACTTGACATAAAAAAACAAATAATGCAATTAAGAAATGATGTATAGACCTAAACAGAATTCTCAACAGAAGAATCTCAAATGGCCAAAAGACACTTAAGGAAATGCTCAACATCCTTAGCCATCAGAGAAATGCAAATCAAAACAACTCTGAGATAAAGTCTTAGCCTCATTCTTAAAGATGATTTAAAGTGGAGGAAAAGGACATTTGTTGAAAAGTGGCTTCATGTATTTCAAGTTTTCAGCACAGGATTGAGAAGTCTGTCTTTTTTTTTTTTTTTAATGATCCAAAATTCCCTTTATACCAAAACATGGAGAGATCTTTCTGTAAATAACTTCCTTTTGTTATTAGACCACTCTGATAAAAGAAGGTAGGGGACATCCACTACTGATGAGAAAATTGGGGCTGAGAAATATTCGTTAACTTGCCTGTAATTGTCTGCTTACCGGTAATAGACCCCCGCCCCCCTTCTTACTAGTACAGTTTAATTTGGAGAGCTAAGCAATAGGTTCATGAAATTAAACATGAAGCTCATTTTGGTCCAGCAAATTCAGTGCTTTTGCTACAGTGCAGAGGACAAACCATGAAGGCTTTCTCAACTTGTGGCCACAGGTAGAAGTCTGATTGGATGAGACAGTAGAGCCCTTGCTCATCTGGCTTGCTCTGTGATACTCCTCTTTCTCTTTGGCCCAGAGAAGCCTTCTTCCCCAGTTTGTGCCTGCCACTGTCTGAATCTTGTTGCTTCCCTGCAGTTGTCATGGCAGCCTTAGCAAGAAGCTCACCTCTACATCCATAGGCTCTCTGTAACCCTCTGACCTCCCTCTAGATTTAAGCATGGATCACCTGCTGTCCAGACAGTTTGTTTATAGAAGGAAGATATCCTCACATTGTTTGTGCCTTGAACTTCTGGACATGTTCCATCTTCTCTCAGTTCTCATCAGTCATCCTGACTCGTGTCAGAGGCAGGGTCAATTAACTTCCTACAGAGATGTTAACTTGGCAGACACAAATTGATTGATTTATTTTAATCTGACTTTTCTCTCTTCCTTCTGCTTCTTTTTTTTTTTAAATGAAGATTCTAGGTAAAAGGGGTAACCAAGCTAGGAAACTCGAGTGTATATGGAAAGATTGATTGCTTTTTATTTCAGAAGGAACACAAAGTAAATAGCAGATGTGGGCAGATGGCAGATTTATTTCCTAGCTTGGTGTCATCCAAAGTGTGAATGCATTGCTTCACCGTCATAGTATTTCTGCATTACAGCATCAACCTCTTCCTCTCCCTGACCTTGTCATTCTGTTTAAGGCAGTGGCTGTCTTGTCCTGGTTGGTTACTAGTCTCTTCGATGTCTATCTAATGTTTCTACCTTGAAACTAATTGTCTTCCTTACCAACCATTTTTTTAGCACTCTTACTAATTTAAATGCTTGCTATATCAGATTGGCTCTGTTGACATATTCTCTGTCTTTTGCTTCCTCTTTCTCTAGTTAGCCCTATTTTCAGCTGCCATTTTGTTCCTTCAGTGGTCACTACTATTACTTCCTTACTGGTTCTCCAATCTTACCTTCTATAACTCATTCTTCAACTAATCTTTGTTGGGGGTTAATTTAATTATACTATTTCTCTACTTCAAATCCCCAGTGAACCTTCTATAGAATGAAGTTCTAATTTATATTCATTTAAAAAATTCTCCATTGTACAAGCTTTCTTTTCTCATTAATCTTTACTTCAGCCATTCCCTCATTGGAGCAATGCCTACAGGCTATAATATTTTGCATAATATTCAATAGAGTAATTTGTATAATTTTATCTTTGCTAATGCTACCTTTGTCTTAAAGAATATATTTAGTCTTTGACCTGTAGAAACCTATTATCCATCCTTGATATCCAGTTCAGAAAGCATACTATAATACTAATAGTACTTGATTTTATTTTTTAGTTAAATGTAGTAACTTTTCTACTTCTGTGATAAAGAACCATGACCAAAGTAACTTATAGAAGCAGAGTTTATTTTGGATTTATGGTTCTAGAGGAATAAGAGATTATCACCATGACAACAGGGCATATGGCAGCAGGCAGGCAGACAGGGTGCTAGAATAGCAGCTAAGAGCTCATGTTTGGATCCAGAGACAGGCAGCAAAGACAACACACTCAAAGGGGCACAAAGTCTTTTGAAATCTCTACGCCTGCTCCAAGTGACATACTTTCTCAGCAAGGCCACACCTCCTAAGTCTCAATCAATAGACACCATCTAGGGACCAAGCACTCAGATGCCTGACGTATGTGGTCATCTCTTTCAAATCATCATATGACTTCCCTCTATTCCTAGATTGAACTTATGAGTACTATTGAGCTGATACTCTACTCTTGATATTCACCAACTAAAGTGGTTGTTTTGCTGTTGAGAAAGTGGAACTATGTCAGCAAAGACATTCTACTGTGATTTCTCTTTAATTTTTGCTCCTTTTCTTGTGTCTTTTCTGCTTCTGACTACTTCATATTGTACCTAAAAAGCCATATGTTCTTTTTAACTTTCTGTTCAAACATCATTGCCTTCTCAAAGGTATTTTTGAGATTTTCCTGATCAAAGGTATTTTTCTTCTCTAGGCAAAATTAATCATCTGTTATTTGAGAAATTTCAGAACTAGACATAAATATTTGCATAGTTCTTCTTGTATTCGAGTTATTTAATAGAATATTTTCCAAATCAGTATTCGAAAATTTATTAGTCATCAAGTAAATCCCTCTCTTAATTGTGGCTTCTTCGGTACCTTCACAGCACACTTGTTATTTATATTAGAGCACAACAGTTATTTATATAGTTGCAGAATTTTAAACTTCTTGATGGAAGGCTTAAGCTTTATTAATTTTTCCTTTCCTATTGCTTAGCATGAAACTTGGCTTACATATTTGTGCTTAAAATTACATGTTAAATTGAATTGGAATAAAATAAAGTCTAAAGGTTTTTAGGAATATAGTTTATCTCATTTCTCGATTTTATTAAAGTAGCCAATGGGGGGGGATGCAACACAACAAAGCCTTTTGGTTGAGCTTATATGAGATTACAATCAAATTTTCAGAATTAAAGGAACCTGTTTTGTTGTTGACTTGTCATTAGAAAGTCCCTCAAGTTTCACTAAGAAGTGATTTTCCCCCCATTTCCATGTCTCCAGTGCTTAGTCTACATAATCCCCATGGTAGGTGTTACAAATAGGCTGTATTTGTACATTCATAAGTCCTTATAAAATGAGTACATGGCTTTGCAAATGTACTGTTAGTTTAAATATCCCAAGCTGTTTCCAGATCGTAGAGTACATCAGACACAATCTTAGGGTAAAAATTAACCCTCCACACAAATGTTCATCACCACTACTATTTATGTGTCCTCACAGGAGTATGAGTACATATGTGGACCTTGTTTTTTAAATAGGAAACACTAAATCAACAGGAATAAGAACACACGTGTTAAAACCACTTGTCTAATAGTTCATGGGACATTTTGAGCCAAAACATCCTATCTTTTAGGCTGCAGTATAGTAGAAATATAAATACTTACTAATCTATCAGGAAAGAATACACTCTAAGGTTAGGGCTCAGTTGTTGTGGATTAGCATAGCATGTTTGGTTAAAAACGTGGGTCCTGGAAATAGAGGCCATGGGCTCACATCTCAGTGCAGTTGCTCTCCAGCAGAATAGACATTCCCTGTTACCTGACCACTTTTCCTCAACGACAAAACCGGGTATGGCTTAGTGGTCTGTGTGTGAAACGTAAATGAGTTAGAATCCTGTGTAAAGTTCTCAAAACAGTGCCTCATGTATACTGTATTATATAAGCATTTGTTTAATAGTTCCCTGTCCTAAGAGCTCTGATTCTGAAACATCCTTCATTCTCTTTCCCTACTTCAGGTCCCCCACCCCCACCTCATGGTTCCTTTCTCCTTCAATCTTGAAGTCTTTGGTGATCATCCGGCTCTGCCATATGTATTGCATATTACATTTGTATTGCCATATTACATTTGTATTGTACCGCAAATATATGATAAATCTCTTGAGACTCTTCATTCCTTAACAAACCATTGAGTAGCAAGCAATGGCTTGAATAGAGCCTTTGGGTGCATACCTGTACATCAATCAAACACATGGAATTTTTCAGTGAAGAATCATGTGAGCAGATTACAAAATCTGTAGGCAGATTTTGAAAACCCAAGTCTGCTGTGGAATAATCCTGTTATACACTGTCAAAATTTACTA
Organism: Microtus pennsylvanicus; assembly: GCF_037038515.1. Classification (NCBI taxonomy): domain Eukaryota; kingdom Metazoa; phylum Chordata; class Mammalia; order Rodentia; family Cricetidae; genus Microtus; species Microtus pennsylvanicus. The sequence goes on along the minus strand of NC_134590.1, from coordinate 51,821,222 downwards.
CTCGAATTAGTTTACTAAAATGCTTATTGGCCAGTAGCCAGGTAGGAAGTATAGGCGGGGTGACCAAGCTAAAGTTGATGGGAAGAAGAAGGATGGAATCTGGAGTCACAGGCAAACACAGAGAAGCAAGATGAGAGCGCTATACTAAGAAAAGGCACCAAGTCCTGTGGGTAAGCAAACATAAGAATCATGAATGAATTTAAATGTAAGAGTTAGCAAGTAACATGCCTGTGCTATCAGTCTAGCATTTATAAATAATATTAAGCCTCCCTCCAAGTCAATTATTTGGGAAGTGGCTTCTGGGTATTTGGGAACAGGCAGGCTAGAGAGAAATACCAATCACACAAGTTCAAATTGGAAAACAGCCACAAAAAGAAGTTTGAAGAACACACACACACACACACACACACACACACACACACACGCATGTGTTTCATTCATCCTCATCCTTAAATGCAAGTAGTGGGAGCTCCACATTATACGTAAATCCACTAAAGTTACTTTGGAAGTATGAGAAGATTTGTTCAGCTGCCCCATGTGGACTTTCTCTAAAGTGTAATGAAGAGCTTGGGTAGCTGAATCCTGAAGCCCTAGTGACTTAGCAGAGGAAAAAAGAGCTGTTCTTTGAATGTAGTGCAGGGACTTGCAGCTGTCAGTTGAGTATGGGCAGTGTTTTTCAAGGCTTGGTACCTGAGGTACAGAGAAGTGCTGTCTCCTTTAGGAGCAGGGGCCTAGTGTGAGGCCTTTCGTCTCCCTCTTCTTGGTTCATGGAAGTGCTCCTCTGACAAGTTCTATCACTGTGCTCTGACCCACCACCGTGGATAGAAACCCAAACCAAGGAATCTTATACTTGAGGCTTTGAGTTCATGGGCCCAACTCATATAACCCCTTAGAGGTTCCAGTATATTGACAAAAAGCTAATTAACACATTTCATTAGATGGAGAATGCATTTTTGTCTACATAGGCTGTTAAAGTTAACCAATATAGAGTCAATATAATTCCTTTGAGGTTCATGCTCTCAATGCAGATTACTTCTGTCTTCACCATCCAATACCCAAGCACTGCTTATATGTCATTACTGAACACATAAAATGATACATAGGATTTTAAAAATCAAATATGAAGGAAAGGAGAAAGATCTCATTAACTTTTAAAATGCTATTGGTTATGTGTCAAAATGACAAGTGTGCTATTATAATCATTGTGTCATTGTAAAAATTAGTTTTATTTGTTTACATTTATCATGTTTAAGGGCTCTACTAAATACTTTAAATGAAAATGTGACTTGCAGTATAATCCTTTTTACTATTTCACCCTTAGAGTATGATTGTGTAAAACTAGAAGCACTTATTGTGTGTCGATGGTACACTACACTGGGCATCCTGTAATTTGCTGCTAATGAAAAAGAAGAATCCCATAGTCAAGAGAGACAGAAACAGATACACAAGCATTTATCGATAGATGCTGTAGTTGCGTGGCAATATTGTGTGGAGTAAAGGTGTGTGAAGTCATATCATTGTGACACAGTGAATATGAACTCTTGTTCTGTAGCTCGATTATTGCATAAGGCAGTAGTCATTTGATTTTCTGATTCTTAAGTTTCTTATATGTGTGATGGTTATCATTTCATAGCATTTATAAAGGTTTAGTAGATGAGTTAATGTGGATGTGGACTGACTATCTGATCAAAGGCGATTTGTTTATGGCAGTATAGTCTGTAGGACGTGGTAGGATTTTCATTTTCAGAACATTGTAGCGGTTGGTTATTTGCTTCTCCCCAGCTATCCATGATTCGTTCAGCTGGAATATTATCCTCCCTGGTCTAGATTGGGTTTTTCCTTCTTTCTTTTTTTCAAATTATCTTTATGTTGTTATTTATGTTTCAGAGACTATAATACATGGTAATTGCTCTGCCTCAGGTTATGACTCCATGCAAAATACAATGTGATTATTATTCATCTGGTTTTTTTATTCTTAATATTTAATAGTATACTTTTACTGGGCACTAATAATCATGTAATTGCTTTGTAGTTACCGAAGTAAAATAAAATGCTCTGTTAAAGATTTCTTTAATTATGAGTCAAGGTTATTAATATGGAAATCTCAAAGCCATCCTATGCTTAGGGCTTCTCATTTGGTGGTAAGGGCAGCTTTTGTACACAAATCAGACAACTCTGATCACACTGTTTTGATGCGACCAGACAGTATCTGAACCTGTGACAATGCCCTGAGGCATGCTGGGAAATCACTGTTGCCTAACATGATGTCTGTCTGATACGGCATAACACTTAGCATTTTTTGTTTCTACTTATATTTCGAATGAAACTGTTTCTCACTCTCCATTTACTATCTTGATATTCATGCTCAAATGTGCAGTGACTGGATTTCCTTTTAAAAAATAATTTCATTAGATTGAATTTTTGCTAATGTTCTTGCCACTAGAAAGGATAGCAACAGTTTAACCCTCCGTTTATTAAGTGGAAATTGAAATGTAAATGCACCCATGGAAAACGTAGCTGCCCAGAAGAGCAAATATGAAAAAAAGGCAAAGAATTATAAAACAGCCTCTATGGATGGAGTAGGCTATATTCAGAACTCCTATTAAATTATACTGTTTACTCATGCTGGCTCACTCACAAGGTCATTGTCCTACACTGTGGCGTTTCCGAACACACACAGTTGAAATGAGGAATCCACTAAGTCAGAATAAGGGTCTCAAAGCTGAAACAACAGATTCAAACTGAAATGTTATTTCAAAATACTGTTGCTTTGTTCCAAGAGGACCAGTCAGATATGTGCACATTTGGAGATAAGATTCTTAAATCCAATATATGAGGGAGCATGAATGCAAATCATAGAATTCCAGAGTAGATGGTGACTTCAAGCTGGTATTAAGAGGAAAATAATGACTATTGTTTAGAATTAAGGACAATAAAGTTGGTTGGATAAACAAGGATCATGCCATTTGTTTCTGGATGCACATGAAGTTTATGCTTTTTCTTGAATGTCCAGATATCATTTTATTTCAGTTTGCCATTGTGGAGAATATCTATTCATTGTGTCTATGTTGAGTACTTTTCATTCCATATATGATCACCAAACAGTTATCTGTGCTTGACCATCAATGACTTTGCACTGTATATCTTCAGGATACTTGAATTCTAGGCATGGATCTAAAATTGCCCACTAATCATGTTTACCTGAATATCATCCAAAGCCTTAAACTCTGCTTGTTCTGAATAAAATTAAATGATTTTTGTAAAAATCCAGTTGTTCTTCTTGAACTGCATAGGTGTCCTCCTCTCCTTTAAAGTATAACTCAGTGTTACAAAACCTCCCTATCTTTTAGTGTTGCCTTCCTTGACACTACGCAAATCAAAGACTGAAAGGAAGTTGCTCTAGACTACAGAGATGATCATGTTCTTTTTGACTATGTTAGTATGTAAAACAAGACTTATATCATCCATCCCTAGCCTCCTGTCATACCTTCTGCCACTTTGCTACTCATGGAGAGATACACGAGATTTCCCCAGAACCCATCAAAAGGACAGCTTATCCCATGGAGAGGGGCAGCTGTGGGATAACCCCTCTGTATGCTGTGAATGTGTTTTATTACCATTGGTTAATAAAGAAGCTGGTTTGGCCAATAACTAGGCAGAATAGGGCCACACAGGAAATCCAAGAGAGTTAAGGGAGAAGGGTGGAATCAGAGAGATACCAGAAGTCACCTAGGAAATAAGATGTGAGGTAGTAAGCCATGAGCCTTGTGGTAAAATATAGACTAATATAAATGGGTTAATTACTTGTAAGAGCTAATTAATAATAAACCTAAGCTAATAGGGCAAACAATTTGTAATTAATAGTAAGCCTCCGAGTGATTATTTTAAAAGGTCTTCGGTACTAGGCAGGACAGAAAAAGCTTCTGTTTACAGATCACAACTGTCATGACTTAGGCAGATGCATATAGTGAATCATGAATTTATTTATATCAGCAAATAGCATCCATTGTAGAGAAGCCTCCTTTTTCTAATATTCTCTAAGTTTCACAAGCATTTAGTTCATTACTCATAGTCTCTGATTGCTGAGCTAATCTGCCATGATCTGATTTAGTGGCCTTTTCTAGCCTACTATAAACTTCCCTGAGTTGCATAGATTATTAGTGAAGAAACTGAACAATGCTATTTATTCATTTACTATATATTTAATCTGTGCATGATGGCACATTCTCATACCCAATTTCTTCAGAGATGGAAGCAGAAAGTTCAGAAATTTAAGGTCATTCTTGGCTACACAGTGAGTTGGAGACCAACCTGGGATATACTAGACCCTATCTAAAAAACAAAGCAAAACAAAATAAACAAAGCAACCATAGTGAATGAGGATCTTAAAGTGTCAACCACTGAGCTATTTGCTCAGGTTCTAATAGAGAATAACATTGATACCATCTCTGACCTAATGGAATTTGTATTCTATTTGTAAGCTTATCATCAAATAAGCAAACAGCAAATAAAAAAATTAAAAATTTGATGTGGTATAAAGAAATAGCCTAAGGGCTCCATATGTGTAGGTAGTGACCTTTAACCTTGAAGATTTGTCTGAAAGAGTGACAATGAGCTTGAGATATGAAGAGAAGGAAATGCTTGCCAAGCAAAGGCATTCATAATCGTATAATCCAAAGTTGGGAAAGAAGGGACTGTATTTGAAGAGAAAGGGAAGGAGCCACAGACTGGTGGAGAGAGTGTGTGAAGGGAAATGGAAAGAGGACTTTAAAGAAGAACCTAGATCTTTAGGCCATGCCATGGTGAGGAGTTTAAATCTGGCTCTCAGAGCATTGACAGGTTGTTTTAGGCAAGCCTGGAGTGAAGGTGTGATGGAAGAGAGAGGGGGATGGGAAGGTGTTTGTCACTTAAGCCTCTTAATGAATGAATGAATGAGTGAGTGAGCTGAACGTGAGCTAGACTTTCAGCCATTGAGATAATATTCAGTGCATACTGTATTCAGCTCTTCACTTAGGACAGCAAACTGTGATAAAGCACCATCTCCACACATAAAGACATCCATCAGTAGAGGAAAAAGGTTCAGGCTTCTGTAGGATTGACACATATATCAGCGGCACGAAACATGAGCCAAAGCAGCTCAGCAAAGGGAGCCATTGTCCCTGGGATAGTGCCAATCAAAAGGCCTCACAGTGGAGACAGCAATTAGCGTGGTCCAAAGGTTGGGAGAAGCTGACAGGTGGCCAGGGGTACAAAGAACTTTGCCTGCTGTTGTCCTCTGTGGCGCACGGTTAAGACTGAAAGTCAGCTCTCAGATCTGGAGTCTGGCTGAAATATGGGGAACAGGGAGAGAAAGCCTGCCTCTCTCTGAGCCCAGTTAGCATCAGCTTCAAGAGCAGCCGTTTCGCTTCCCTTCTGATCTTTTCCATTTTGCCTAATCGACACAGGCATTGGCAAAGAGACTATCGCTAATGAAGTTGAGCCGGCTTCATAACCCCTGATGATTTGGCGTGCTGTTCTATGGCTGAAGTCTCCACTTCGATTGGATGAGGCCCAAAACAGAGAGTTGACTACTTCTGGTGATTAAAAGCTCCCTTGATGACTTTTTAAAGGGACTGTTCAAAGCTTTTAGTGCTGCTGAGTAGGGAATTACACTTCACCTCCCGAAAACTTCTCTAGCAAATGCACACGAACACATTAGACTCTCTTTCCCGCTGTACGACACAGCAGAGAATTTCTTTTAAAAGTAGCAGCCTTTTAGTGGGAGGTTAAGTGATGCCTGTGTATATAATTTATAAGGCGCTCAGAACTTTCTGTACAAAAGCATATTGGAAAAGTAAAATTATTCTTACTTTCATGATTGTTAGGGTTCACTGTTCTCAGAAGAGATATTTGTTTCCGAGCTAAGGATTCACGGCAAGGCTGTGGATCATACGTGAAAGAGGGAATAGATGTAGATTAAGGGTGAACAGCCAAACCAGATTGGATGAGCACTGTAGAAAATTATATTCCTTCGATATGGTAATCATTGTATAGTTGATGTTAGCTACTTTTCTGGAAGCATTGTTGAGAATAACTGGTTGGTTTGCGGGTGTGCATGGGTGTGTGGTGCACCCACTAACCATAACTATAAATTATTTGGAACATCTGTTTTATTTCTGCATAGACGCATTCTATAGATGAATGGTCAGATTTCATAATTAGCATCAGGGTGCTTGCAGATTGAGATGCAGAAAAGAAGATAATGTACTTTTGTCTATCTGCTTCTCATTAAAGGTTGGCTCTGCACACGGGTACCTTATCAGGATTTAGACATTATTATACCCAGGGGGTGGGAATGGGAATGGAAGCATAATGTGAAGTTTGATTAATGTTTCAGTCCCTTTAGGATAAAAAAAAGCACAGGTTAAATCAATCTTTTCCTATTATTATCAAATTAAGTAAAACCTTATAGGATGTTTTTAGATTATATATCTCAAATATGTTTATGTTAGGATTATATGTGACCATGTATAATAATAAAACATCGGAAACAGAGAATTAGGCAAAAAAAAAGTTGATTGTTTCCTTGGTTAAAGAGGACTAGAAGCATGGAGAGCTAGGGTGAGTGCTCCTTGTTACTAGGGACCCTGCTCCTTTTAGCGAATTATTCTGCCATTCCTTGCAGATTGTCTTTATCCAGAATGACTAGTTTGATTTCAGCTAACCTATTAACATTCCTTGTAGCTGGAGGGAACAAGGTGTTTTTGTTGTTGTTGTTGTTTTTAAGTATATATTTTCTTTGCCAGTAGATTACATAGACATTTTCCTAAGCCTACTATTTTTTTTATATATTCCTAGGCAGAAATGCAGAGCTGAAGGGGAGGCTGTCATATTGGCTTTCTTTAATAACAGCGAGCAAACTGCAAAGCCAATTAGTAACCTCTGTTATATTCAGACTGATCTGAAGTACTTTTGTTGAGACACGAAATATGTAGTTTCGTTTAGATTTGGTTGGTTTTACTGCATGCAATTAGATTTTATGGGCTATGGTGGCCTGGAGTGACTGCAGTGCCATAGTTTAGTCTAACTTAATAGGTCCAGCTCAGCAGCCTTGTCTTTAAATAAGGAGTGGTGTCACGGGCCCTCTAGGAATTCTCTCGTTTCTTGTACCTCCCTTCGTTTGCAAGGGTCTTTAATGAAGCCAGCCAGTGTGTATATCTACTCTCACATATGATGGTGTATGTAACTTACTACCCTTTCCTAGAGATCTGTGTGTAAGATCAGTCACATTGATGAAGAATGTCACCTCGTACTTTTCAATCTTTACATTTTTTGTTCTATATGAAAATGATTGTGCTGTTCTCCCTTCGTTACAGTGGCTGGGCTTTATTTTTTTTTTAAATTTATTTATTTATTAAGGATTTCTGCCTCCTCCCCGCCACCGCCTCCCATTTCCCTCCCCCTCCCCCGATCAAGTCACCCTCCCTCATCTGTTCGAAGAGCAATCAGGGTTCCCTGACCTGTGGGAAGCCCAAGGACCGCCCACCTCTATCCAGGTCTAGTAAGGTGAGCATCCAAACTACCTAGGCTCCCCCAAAGCCAGTACGTGCAGTAGGATCAAAAACCCACTGCGATTGTTCTTGTGGCTGGGCTTTAAACGACTAGTGGCCCTGCCGCTAAGGCCGTAGCCTGTGGGGATTTCTGTTCTGCCAGACAAAGGCTCTGTTGCTGCCGCTAAAGGAAGCTCTAACTAAATCTCTACCGTTCTAATAAAACTGGAGTGAAAAACTGTGAGCTCAGAGAGCTGGAGTAGCAACTGACTCACTTTCTCTCTTTGCTGGCATCCAGGGAAGCCACTCCCTTCCACCACTGAGCCAGCTACAAAAACCCACTAAACTCCCTGCTACTTCCTGTCCATCAGCTGCTAAGCCCGCCTCCCTGAGAGGGACTGACTTTATTTAACTAATGCAAATGAAGCACATCCTTATAGAATGAACACATGCAGCATGAACGAATGTAACATGTCTTTGCCTAGTTTAAGGATTATCCCACAACAGGATTGTACCTTATGTACAGTTGAAATGCTGAAAGTCTCAGCTGGTCATCATTTTCTTCTTTTAAATCAGAAGCTACATTCCCTCTGAAAGAACAGCTCTTCAGGTCCTTCCTTCCTTCCTTCCTTCCTTCCTTCCTTCCTTCCTTCCTTCCTTCCTTCCTTCCTTCCTTCCTTCCATTATTATTTTTATTATTTCATTTTATTATTTTTGGACTCAGCCAAACACAAGGAGCAGTTATTTAAAGTGAACAGAATCACCATTAATTCATCTGGTAATTCTCCAAAGATATGCAGAAGGCCAGGTGGTTCAGACCAGTTGAAAGGTTCCCAGATCTCTGGAGTTCACCATCCAGAGATTATTTTTATTTATTTTTTTTTATTGAACTCTACATTTTTCTCTACTCCCTTCCCTTTCTCTTCTCTCCCTTCCAACCCTCTCCCATGGTCCCCATGCTCCCAAGAGATCTTGTTTTTTTCTACTTCCCATGTAGATTAGATCCATTTATGTCTCTCTTAGGGTCCTCATTGTTGTCTAGGTTCTCTGGAATTGTGAATTATAGGCTGGTTTTCTTTGCTTTATGGCTAAAAGCCATCCCAGGTTCTTTCTTATTTGCAGTGCTGTGGCTTAGGTTCTGCCCTCTGTGAGAATCCTTCATCTAGAACTGTTGGAATTGTGTTCTTAAATATGTAGTGTGGGAAAGTCTCCGGTACTTTGGAGAGGCTGGGGCATATTGATGCTAAGACCTCTGGAAGACTATAGGGCGAGCAGTTGTGTTCTCTGCTTAGTGCACACCGTTTCCATCGGTTACACAAAGCGGAGCTCCCTCTTCCTGGGACTTCTTTGTGCTTGGTTACTGTTTTAAAAGTCATTTCAGCTTCTCCCTTTAAGGCATTGGGTCTGTGTCCTTCCAAACTACCTTAGTATGCCTTAACAAAATAATTGTGAAACACTTGTGTAAGAATGAGTAGGAAAAAGCAAGCGGAAGCAATAAAAATGAAAGGTTACTGGTTATAACTCTTAATTGCTGTAATTCTTAACGTAATAAGGAAAATAATTCTGAAGTGGCATCACCTTCCCCAGATTTTACGAACTAAGGTAGAAGTGTAAACAAATTCAAGCACTAAACACATACACATCTGTACACGTTCACATAGAGAGAAGTTACACATACACAGATTTTTCTAAAATCTTAGATTCTATGATATACTTAAATTCAAGGAAATAAGTCATTGGTATTCAAACAATGTAATTTCAAAAGTCCACTCTTTCTGAGCTTAAAATAAAACAGTATAAAACCTAATAAAATTGTATTTTCTGTTTGTGGAGGTTTACTATAAAAGTAAAAATGACACTTAGTCTTTTATCCCAAAAGCACCCATCTAGCTGTACAAAAAATAAACAGTTTAAAGAAAGCTTTCTACCCTGAATTTGAAATCTGTAAATGAACACAGCACAATGGAACTGAACCAAAGCTGCTTCCACATGAAATGGGAAGAACTTTGTTGTGAAAACTGACACACTCTGGTAGCTTCCAGTGCTTTCCAAAGTGAAGATACGTGTTTGTAAATTATCTTAATGAGCTGAGAGACATCCATTTCCACCAGGAGTGATTCAGCATCCACACAGACAATTGGAGAGGAAAAGGATCCTTTCCCTGCCCCCTGCAAGTGTAAGCCTTAGCTCAGGACTCTTTCCACCTCAGAAGCCCCTAAACACTTCTGTGGGGGTCAGCTCTCTTAATGACCAAGGAAGATAAGAAGCATGGTGGGTTAGGGACAGGGTAGAGTCAACTCCAGCTCTCGTTGTGACTTGGCTTTGGACACTCCAGGGTGCAGGGTCATGTCTGCTTTGAGTGACCCTGATTTCTCTTGGCTGCAAAACCAGCTTGCAACTGAAAAGCTAAGGGGATGGAACATTACAAGGTAAATGTTGAGTGCCCTAGGTAGCCTATGCCTGGCCTGCCTGGTTACTAAGGAACCGTTCTCCCAGATGGTTACTAAGACAGGAAAGAAAAAAGAGAGGGAGCAAAGGAGCAAAGGATTCCGAGTCCCTCCTCCTTCATCCCGGCTTCATTATGCTTTTAAATTTTGGACTCTGATTACCAACCAGAGAGAAGAAACAATTTCTCCCAAACCAGAAATCCTCTGGATGTAAATAAAAGGTCCTGAATGGCATTTTAGTTTTCTCCCCATGAATTGATATGCAAATTTCTAATTTACTTAAAGCACACTGTCATGCATTATAATAAAGTCTAATACATGCTTCCATGTAATTATGCATAATAACCAGTGATCAGGGGGAGGAGGAAGGAGAGAAGGGAATTGTGTTTCCAGCTGGCCCGGCACACCTGCAAATCCCAGACAACTCCTTTCAGTGTGGAGGAAACAAGATAATGACAGTATGATATTAAATACAAACATTAATTCTTGGGAACAAAACATAAGGAAGAGGTCTATCAATTAAGATATGTGATAGTGAGCAACTTAAATCACATTGTGCACCAGCTTAAAGAAAAATAAGGACCAAACAGGATGAAAACTTTAATTTTCTATTTACTGTCACAATGCAAATGTTGTTTGTCTTACTTTTATTTTTTTTTTCTAAGAAGGAGGCTTCATCTGGGCCACTTGAACTCTGTGGTGAGGCTACTGCTTTGTGTGCTCTTGATTTGAGACCTATGTTGCAGTAACGGCCTCTCTTGTGAAGGCGCCAGGCCCTCCAGCAAGGACAGCCCCTTGTTAGGAAAGAAACAGTGTGAGGCAATGCTTTGTGAGCAGGAAAGATCCATCTTTGTGTAAATTTGCTATGTTTGTGGTCATTGCAAGCCTTGTGGTAGACTGCTTGAGGCATTAACACATGTGATTCTATATGTAAGACAATAGTTCTGACATGACTTTGCTTCTAATCTCCTTGAATTAGAAGCTATGCGATCATGGGAAAGTTACTTAAGCTTTGCCAGGATTCAATTTCTTTATGTATTCAATGGAATTAAAACAGTATTATAAATACTTGCTAGTACACTAAAGTATAACATGAAACAGTAATCAGTAGTGCTTGCATGTAAACATACGAAAATTTTCTCACTATAGCAATCATTTATAACAGAATACAGTTGATCCACCATGCTTTATATATACAAAAGAAACTGTAGATTATAAAAATTCCTAATGACCTTTTTAATGACCTAATGACCTCACAAGGTCAGGGACAGTTTTTCCGTAAGTCAGAGTTGAAAGGGTTTTATATTATGTTCAATTGTTAAAAAATTTTTTTTCAAGTATATCGAGAACAAAATTTGTCCCTATGAAAGGCTACTCTGGAGTGTTGAAATAAAACTTGAAGCAGTTTTACCAGACTGAAGAATCACATTCTAAGTTATCTGTGCCAGAGGAAATCTCAAGAATTTGAAGAAGAAAAGAAGGTTCCTTACATAATAATTATGTGAAACTTACTAAGTATGGTAAAATTGATACACTGTGAGGGGGGAAAAGGAAATGAGACAATTGTTGAGAAACAACAAAGAATCAAAACTCAGACTCAGATTATCCAGGGGTGGTGGTACAGACCTATGAACTCAGCACTTGTTAGACAGAGGAAGGAAGCTAGTGAGCTTGATGCCAGCCTTGGCTACACAGTTAATTTGTCTCCAAAACCAAAACCCAAACCACCACCACTACCAACCCCTTCACTATCATCAAACAGCAAAAACAGCGCAAACAGATGCCACCACCAGTGAAAAACCCTACTCACCTCCCCAATTCATATGGAAGACCAGATAATAAATTAGAGTATTAAAACAATTAGAATTGTATCTTTCATTTCAAGAAGGAAGAAAATTTTAGACTGTATATGAGAAACAGAATTTAAAAGCCCATTTCAAATTTCTAGAAGTGATAAATAGTGTCTAACCCACTGGATTAAACTGATGGCAAATTATAAACAATAAATGTTTAATGAACTTTAAGGTATAGCAAAGAAACTTCCTAAAATGAAACACAAGAAGAAAAAGTTGATTAAAATTAATACTTTTATGGTAAGATATTACCATGGTAAGATATTATGGCCAAAAGCAACTAGTGGAGAAAAGTTCTTTTTTTAGCTTAAAGTCCACAGGGAATGTCTGTAATGGGAAGGGAGGAATAGCAGCAAGCAGCCAGAGCAGGAAACTGAGAGATTATTTCCTAGTAACAGACAGGAAACATACAACCAACCAACCAAAGTGGGGCCAAGTAGGAACCTTCAAAGCTCACACTGAGTGTCACACTCCACCCAGTAAGCCTCCATCTCTTAAAGGCTCCACAACCTTTTCAAATAGTGTGTCAACCAACAATGACCAAGTATTAATATGTGAGCCCATGGGAATATTTTTTCATTTAAACCACAATACCAACACTGTGGATTTAAATGCAATTGCATCAATGACAGCATCCAAATGAATTATCAAGTACTCCAAATAAAAAGCAAATATTTCATACTGCATAAAGACCAAGATCCAATTATATACTGGTTTCAAGCTATATATTTAAATGCACATATTTCATCCCAAATGGGGTGGCATCATTTAACCCCTCTCCTCAGGGCTCATTGTGCTCGGTGGAAGAGGAGGTAGAACGTGTAGGAAAGAAAAGCCAGTAGGGATGGGAGACACTAAGGAAATGTGCCTTTGAGACCCAGCATGAATGACAGAAGTATGACCTCATGGAGACTGTGGCAGTCTGTGGCACGCACTGGGTCTGCACAGGTTCTAGCACTGAGCAGGGAACTGGATGGGAGCTCCCATCCCTAAGCCAGAAGCTATCTCTAGTTAACAGCTACTCGCCAGGAAACATCAGCGTTAATGCAATATCGCTGGGTGTGCACACTGCTCTAAAGGGCAGGCGTCAAGCCCAACAGTCGATGGCCAACACAAAGCAAACTCAATGGTAATTTTGAAAACAGTTTGTTTCATAATACTTTGTTCATTTTTTAACCCTAAGGGTCTTTTTGCCTAAATATTATTTCCCATTATGTGTTTTTATGAGTTTTGTGTATAAGCCTGCGTATCTTTGCCTGTGTATGTATTTCTATGCTTTTATTTCTGTTTGTTCATTTTGTTTTATTCTGGTTTGATTGTTTTCTATTTCCCTGTTTCTAAAGAGAGAGGGAAAGAAGTCTTGGGGTTGGACAGATGGGCCTTTAGGGAGGATCTGGGAGGAGATGAGGGAGGGGAAACTGTAATTAGAATATATTATAATGGAAAAATTTCATTTTCAATAGAAAATACTAAAGATAGAAATAGATATATCATAATAAACTAATCAAAATAAAATTAAATGCATATAGACTAAGTAGATTTGAAAGCAAATAAAACGATCATGGGTTAAGAGCTTAGTTCTATAAACATATAAATCAATTGATTAAGACATTATAAATAAAAGTATTGCACCAAGAAGCAGAGTATCAAAGTACACAGCTGGACCTGGTGGTTTAGGCCTGCAATTACTGCCACTATAGGAGCTAAATCACATAGACTACAAATTTAAGCCTATCTGGGTACAGAGTGGGTTCAAGGCTAGGCTGGGTAATTTGCCATGACCCTAACTTAAATTAAGAAATGCAAAAGAGGTGGAGGTATAGCTCAGTGGTAGAGTAGTTGCCTGGCATGCACTCATCCTGCGATTCAAACCAATCCAAAACATGAGAGTGATATAGAAGAGATAACCAACTTCCCAAATTTAAGGGGCAGCATCAATACTTCTCTCTTAATACTTGCCATAGACTTCATATAACCAGGCATATGGAGCACTTCATTAGTAACAATAACTACTTTATTATCTTTCTGTTTATAAAGCATCAGAGTCAATAAGTATAGTATATATATTCTTTTCAAGTGTATGTAACAATAACCAAGAACACATGATAGGAGTTTATCTAATTCTCAATTAATTAAATGTCTTCAAGTCACATGAAGTATGGTATCTGACCAATGGGATTCAGAAATCCATAACACAAAGTATTAAGAATATTTTCAAATTTTTTAGTTAAAAATTGAACTCAGGGCTTTGAACATAATTAACACACTCTCACCACGGAAATATATTCCCTGATGTTTCCTAAACATTTTAAAAATAAACAGTCGACCTGCTAAATAACTTACAAGCAAAGACATAGTATTGAAAATTTCAAAAACCTGTGGAACACGGATGAAGTAATGCCTACTCCTATACTAGAAAATTTGTAGCATTAAGCACCTATATTACAAAGGATTTCAACTCAATGACCTAAGCTTCTACATTAAGACAACATAGAACAAAGAGCCCATGAAAGCCAAATTAAGTACACAAATCCATAACGAACAGAAACCTATAAAATGGAAATAAAGTAGGTGAAAATCAGTGAACCTGAAGATAGAAATCAGTACGATTAAACTCTAGATAACCTGATCAGAAGAAAACTACAGAAAACCCAAATCAACATCAGTGTATAGGGGTATGTCTGCGTAGGCTTCACTGCAGGCACAATGGATATTAAAATAATTAAAGCTTGCCCTTCATTTCATCTCAGTAAACCCAACAATTTAGATGACAATGGTCAAGCTCATTGCAAGACACTGTGTTAGCTTTCTAACACTGTGGCCAAAAATCTGAGATACAGAATTGAAAAAGAGGACCGGTTTCTTTTGGTTTATAGTTTCAGAGTTTGCAATCCATGTTTATGTGGCCCCATCACTCTGAGCTGTGGCAAGCCCAAATACTCAGAAAGGGGCGATGCATTGGAACAAAGCTGCATGCTATGATACCACCGCCCCCTGCCAGGACATGCCCTGTGGTGAGACATCTCCCACTTCCTTCTTCTAAAGTCTATGTTTGAAAGGGTCTGCCATTTCCCCAAAGAACCATCAGTTAGAATCAAACCTTCAACTCTTGGCCCTTTGTGAGGAGGCATTTAAGTTCTACACTGTGATAGCTATAAACTAGTAAAGTATTTTCCAAGTAAATTAGATAATGTACTCATCAATCTAACAGACAATTTGTAAGGACTACAAAAATAATCAAATGGTATCCATTCCAAGAATATATAAATAGTTCCATGTTCCAAGTCAGTTAATATAATTCACCTAAACAGATAAAGAGATAAAATCCATATGATCTCAAGAGATACAAAAAATCATTTAGCATAATTTGACATCCATTTCTGAAAGAAATCCTCAGCGAAATTGAAATAGAAAGGCAGTTCCTTAATATAATTGAGAATACCAACAAAAAGCCCAGGGGTGACAATGCATTTAATGTGGAAACTCTGATTGCTTTTTATGCCTAAGACAAAGAAACAACGATGTCTGCTTTCAAGGCTCTTGCTCCACCCTGTACTGAAGACTTGAATGTAGTGAGACACAAGACAGAAACATAAGGCTTCAAGATTCGATGGAAGATACTCATTTGCCAATAAGATGATTTCAAAAGACAATGCACAGACTAAGTGTTTGTATCCCTTCTAAATTCATGTTAAATCTGGTGGAAGATGCCAAGCATGATGATGTTTGGAAACAAAACCTTTGAGAGGTATTGGGGTTATGAGAATGGGACTCTCATGAATAATATTGGTGTCCCTCCAAGATACCCCAAAGACTGCTTTGCCCACCCTCCATTTTTGTGGCTAATATTTGGACTCAGAGTATCATGAAAAAGGGAATCTATTCTACTTGAGTGACATCTTCAGGTTTTCTGCCCCTTCTACATGAAGTTATGATGAGAAGATCACTATACCCTCACTAGACTAAATACCTTCTGGCTAGTCAGTTGGGACTGAGAGAGATAAATATCTGTTGTTGTATCACCCAGTCTATGATATTGTATTATAACATCCTGAAAAAAGCTAAGAAAACCACAATAGATGTATGGTTATAAGAATAATTTAAAACATCTTATTGATGCCACTATTTATTAGGGAAATGAGAATTCAAACCACATTGGCCAGGGCAATGGTTCAGTGGGTAATTACATTAATGCTGGTTATGTCTACATGAGGATCCAAAATAGAGTTCCCAGGACCTATATAAAGCCTACATAAATACCTCCAGACACCTGTGTTCCCAATGTTTCTATAGCAACATGAAAAGAAGAGACACAGGAGTTTCCTGTAAGCTTATGGGTACCTTGGGGGTACAACCAGAGATACAAAACAAGGGAGACCCTGTCTTAAGGTAGAAGGTAAAGCCCTATGTCCAGTGTTGTCTTCTAACCTCCACGGACATGTTCTTCACGCAAAACACAAATACGCAAAAATACACACATATCACATGCACAAACATACACACATGTAAAGATACAAAGTACGCAATGAAACATTTCTGTACACAGATACAAATTTTCAGAGACGTAAACATAGCTTTCTATATCGCCCAGTATTTGTGAGGACCATTTTTTTTTTTTTGTGGGAGGATTAAAAAGCTAAAGCTATCTGAGAAACAGCTCAACAAGTTTACTTTCAGCTATCATATGGTTCAGTGGTCTATCCTAAAGTATGAAAACATATGTTTATATAGGAAGCTCTTTACTTGGTATTACCTCAAACATGAATAATGGAGAAATAATGAATTATGGCATTTCCATCAGGCAAAATATCACACAGCAATAACACTTGAGATAGCACGTGTAGCACCACAAATGAACATTAAGTGTGCTATACTCAGTGGAAAAAAGTCAAAGTCAAAGGCTACCTATGGGATAGTCAATGATCGTGGTATTTTAAAGAACAAAGCAGAACAGCAGAATAAACTATCAGTGTTGGTCAGGTAAAGGAGGTGGGAATAGAGGTGAGTTGTGAAGAGACATGGAATAGTGATTTAGCATCATAGAACTGCCTTATACTTTTCTTGTGATGGTTATGTTGCTATAGATGTTTACAAAAATTTAAGAATGGTCTTAAATAAAAATGATTTTAGCATATCAAATTTCACTTTAATTTTTCTTAAACAATAAAAACATTACTGCACCTGGAAATGAGCGCTGGATAGCTCACTCATTATTAAAAGGGAAGAATCAAAAAAGATAATTAAATAGTTATGTTTAACAAATGGCGTATGGCAGGGACAAAGAGAATGGGAGATTAAAAGAGTGTGCTGAAAGGCTTTCGGGAAGAACAAAAGGTAATGGCATGGCCTGCACTTATTAGCGATCCTTTCGTAATCTTCCAGTTCTTTCTAATGCCATGGATTACGCCTTCCTATTAGCCAGAATGGAAATGCACCATCCCACTTTACAGACAAAGAAAGCTGACTTCTTTGTCCTTCTCTAAAAGGTTCTGTTTCTATTCCATCCAGTCTCTTTCCATATTTTCACAAAGGAAGCTGCCAGAAGCAGCTGAGGAATCGTGAAACAGTATGTTGAAATTGGTAAAGACTGATTTTGACATTTTTCTCTGACAACCTTTTGATTAATTTTCTGCTTCATTAAAACCCTTAATTAAATTAACACCGGGTGCAGTAATAGCCTTGACATATTTTGTGTATCAGCAAACAAGGCCTCAGCCTTCTAAGGCGGTGGAGAGAAGGGAAGGGTTTCTCCAGCCATGTCAGTCATTTGTGGGTTGTGGTGACAAGGACAAGGGCGAGGCTGGGAGCTTTCCCAAAAGTCCAGCTGGATTTGGGCAGTGGTGTGTCGTGAGAACATGGCAGGGGGGCGGGTTGTGTGGATGACTTCATCACGGTCAGATTCAAGCCTCCCACCCTAGTACTACTGTCTGCTAGCCCATTGCCCCTAGTTTACCCTAATCTGTACCACCACGGGCAAGATATTACAGCTCGACACCCCTGAACTAGACCTCTTACTCCACACGGTCCATCCTGGCTTTTACCCTTAGCATTTACATAGATAGCTTCGCAGCCGTCCTTTTGATGTGTGGTGAAAATGAGGTGCCAGGACTCATCTTGAAATTTTCTAAAAACGATAAATTGATCATTTTTAAAAGTTCCTCTTTCACCTCTTCCCATATGTTGGGTTTAGCAGCACATATGCGCCTGTTGGCATGATATCCGTCCCTGTATTGTATAGGACTTCAAACGTGGAGATGGGGGAAGGTAATAAAAAACAAAGGTCTTCAATGTATGAAAGTTGTTAGAACACAATTCCAAATGTATCGATGAAGGTCAGTTAAAAAAATAAGCTATTGGCATTCCAATTTTCCGTTGACAATATAATTCTTACTAGGTATGTTCTGGTAACTTGATAGACACAGATTGTAGGTTGCTCACAGCCTTCTGAAACTGTGTGAATGGGACTGATATTATTTTTTTCCATTTCAGTCACTTGCATGTGCCAGGTGTAGGCATGAGCCGCACAATAAACAGTAAACAATAGAAGTTTATCACTTTAATTCTCATTTGTTAACATCGTATACAAAGCTGCTCTTCCTGTCTTCTAAAGGAAGGCAATATGGGTTGAATTTATACCTCTGTATAAGCTTATCTGTATCTAATAAGTTCAGTTGTTGTCCATTCCTTGGTCCACTCAACACAAGATAATGAAGTACTTGTATATCAAGCATGCTTTGGAAATGGAGCTGAAAAAGTTTCTGTCTTCAAAGATGTCACTACCAGAAATGGAGATTAAAGCTAACAAATGGGAATGCAGACATCCATACATAGAAAACTAAATTCAACAAAGTGGACAGATGGTCTAAGTGTTGCTGGAGTCACCAGTGCTGATGCCAATTTATTTTTATTCTTGACACAGAGTTCTATAGAGCCCAGGCTGGCCCTAAACTTGTGGTCATCCTGTTCCCGAGCACAGGGATTGCAGATTGTGCCATCGCGCCTGCCATCTGATGTTTAATTTTGATTCTGGGAAGATATTTAAGTTTAAGGACAACAGCGATGTTCTGGGGGAACGTCAAGAAAAAAAGGGGGCATCGCCTGAAGACAGAGATGTAGATTCAAGGACATAAAGGAAGAGGAGCGTAAGACAGGAGAGGGAGGGAGAAGGCTGCCTGCCTGCTGCAGTGGGGGCTAGAAGAAGATTCTGGATGGGGCAGGGGAGAAATGGAAGAAACAACTGAGGGAGGTGCATGCATTCAGCAAATTAAGAGACATGATATGGTTCTGGGAAGTGTGAGAAGCTGTTGGTAGGAGTTTGCCTACACACAGGTCTTTGAGGTGGCAATAGAGAAAAGGGAGATGATTTTGAGAACACGGTAGTCAAACAGGAAGGAGGCTAAAAAAGAAAAATAAAATTCGATCTGGAAACAATGAGAGTTTGGACTAGAAGGAAACAGGGCTGAGGGTGGTGTGTAATAAAAGCAGCTGCATTTCATTAGGTAAACAAAAGGAGAGCTACTGTCGGCACAAGTCAAGGATACAAACCTCATGGGAAGGCTTTTTTAAAACTTTATCTCTTAAAGTCAAAATATAAAACAATCACCATGGTTACGGCACACAGCCTTGTATTGGGTGATTCGGATCACAGCACACATTGTTTTATCTGGAACACTTTATTTTTACAAAGACAAGAGCAGTTTGATAGGAGAGGCGGCAGCAGCATTTCCAGAAAGACCTAAAGAATGTTTGGCCAGAGTGTGTGGGAGGTGGGGGCTGTGCTGTGTTTGCAGTGGTAGCCTGAACATTAACTCCTTTATCCCTTGAAGTAGTCTTCATGCGATGGCTTTCATGCGATATTTGAGAAGCTGC
This sequence comes from Microtus pennsylvanicus, assembly GCF_037038515.1. NCBI lineage: Eukaryota > Metazoa > Chordata > Mammalia > Rodentia > Cricetidae > Microtus > Microtus pennsylvanicus. Next base: position 51,801,524 of record NC_134590.1, on the reverse strand, counting down.
AGAAAGGCACAAGGAGATTAAGTCACTACAGAAGTTATACAGTTGGCAACGGAAAATGTGAAGCTTCTATAATAATTCCTGACAAAATTAGGCATTGGTTCAGTATTAGCGATTGCTATGACATCATTTTTTTTCACTCGTTCATTGTTTATTAGAGCTGGTTAGTGAGTTTGTATCCAGTATGATAACTGTGTCTTAAGACAGATCCTTAAAGGGAGGTGGGGTCAGTGCCATGCAGTGAGGAGACTGTGTTCTTAGGGTGAGCATTTATATGGCTGGTTTGGTCAGGCGCAGAGTTTCTTTGGGCAAGAAACTAAGGCATTCTATGCTTAGGGTTTTTTTTTTTTTTTTTTTTTTTTTTTTTTTTTTTTTTTGATTTTCAAGACAGGGTTTCTCTGTAGCTTTTGGTTCCTGTCCTGGAACTAGCTCTTCTAGACCAGGCTGGCCTCGAACTCACAGAGATCAGCCTGCCTCTGCCTCCTGAGTGCTGGGATTAAAGGCGTGCGCCACCACCGCCCAGCTTGCTTAGGTTTTCTTACCTCTAAAAAATGCATTTGAGAGCTTAGGAAGTGACACACTTGGTAAGATAGTTCCCTAGCAATTAAAAAGCCCTGGGTCTAATGCTCAGCACCTCACAGAATCTGGCAAGGTGATGTATCGTTCCAGAACTTAGGAGTTGGATGCATGAAGAAATTTAAAGTCATCATTTGTTGTATAGTGAGTTCAAGGCCAGGCATGCCTGTTAATTTCCTTCAAATATATATATTTGAATTTCTTCAGTAAAAATTGTGAAAATTAAGAACTATCAAATGATATTTTCCATAGATGCTCTGGTGCCCAAAGAGATCCCACATGTCCTCAGGTGAAGAAGTGTTGTTTTAAATTATGAACAAGAGGAAGGCGGGGCAGTGGTGGCACACGCCTTTAATCTCTGTGAGTTCAAGGCCAGCCTGGTCTACAAGAGCTAGTTCCAGGACAAGCTCCAAAGCTACAGAGAAACCCTGTCTCGGAAAAACATAAAAACAAAAGAGAGAGAGAGAGAAAGAAGCTTATGAAATTATTTGAGAAGTTTTTCTTTTTTCAAAACTTCTCCTCTTTAAAAGCCAAAAGTGTTTTGTCTCCCTCATTGTTTCCTCTGCTTGGTGTGAAAACTTCACACCGAGACAACAGGCTCCAGCTTCTGATAAGGCATGCCACACATGGCAGGAGTGTGGGATTCCACAGAGGATGAATGCGCTGTTCCATTTTGTACACAGAAGTGAAAAGAAACATGAAGAATGGGGGTGCCCCATACAGGGCAATGAAGCTCATCTGTAGGGAGTTGGGTTTATTTCTGTGAAACCTTCAAAACTTCCTTTCACTGAGCTATGTTCTTTCTCTAAGATCAAACCTTCCAAAGTTCCCAAGTTCAACTAGACTGAGACAATTGACAGAGAAGAAAATATCAGAGTCTAATTAAAACCTCTCAATGATCCAAACTATTAACAGATTACACTCTACTTGCTTTCCATAGATTGGTTTTTGGTTTTGCTTTTTGAGACAGTATTTCTCTGTGTGTAGCCCTTGCTGTCCTGCAAGTCTTTCTGTAAACCAAGCTGGCCTTGAACTCAGAGAGGTCTGCCTGCCTCTGGTTTTTGAGTGCTCGGATTAAAGGCATACACCTCCACTGTCTGGTTTACATATTTTTTATGTACAAAGTTGTTTTAATTGGTGACAAATTAGGAATTACATGTATAGCAAAGAATTGTTTTAAAATGAATCTTTTTACAATTGATTTTCAATAGTGTTGGATTTGAACCCATCCGTCTGTGTGTGTATGTATGTATGTATGTATGTATGTATGTATCTATCTATCTATCTATCTATCTATCTATCTATCTATCTATCTATCTGCCCATGTGTGTATAACTGGGTGTGTGGAAAAGTTTCTTAGATGAAAATGTGTCATAGAAAAATCTTAAGAAGCCCAACTGTAACTGAACCATGTAGTAATTCCAGTTTTTACTTTGAAGATCTTTCATTTGATTTAAACAGTGGATGATATTTTTTAAAAAATCATTACTAAACCATAAACATTAGGAAAGTCAACCAATTTGTCATTTCCAATACTGATTTCCTTCAGTGCTCCTTTATGAAGTAGCTATTCATATATGCAATACTCTTTACAAGTTGAAATGTCCCTGATATACTATTGTTCTGGTTGTGTCCAGGTCACTTGCCGGTCAGTGAGCAATGGTGGTCTTCCTAGGTTGTTCCTGATGGTCTCTTTCCTTATTGCAGCCTGAAACCATGAACTTAAAAGCACAGTCTCCAAATTCAAATTTTACAAAACCATTATCTAGAAATCTAGTACAACAAGCAAATCTTTAGCTGTTAGAGCCCCCCCCCCCCCCCCCCGGTTTTCACACCCTGTAACAGCTTATCTAATAGCTGTTGCTGTGAAGTCTTTTGGTCCTTAGGTTCTGGGTTGCATCTGCCCTTCAAAGCTGATGCTTCCTGACAAGGATTTTCCACTGTGCTGTTGAACCTGCCTCCCCCAGAAAGTTCCATTCGCCTCTTCTTTACTGTGGCCCCCTGACCATGACAATCTCATACTGTGAATTCTTTCCCAAGTCATGCCATACCGCTCCCTCCAAAGGAAAGAAAGTCTAAGTACCCAGAACTTCGGACATAGCCTGAACATTGTCTAGGAATGGACCACATCTGTTTTACTTGGGCCAGTGTCATTCCATGAAAATGCACAGCAAAAAATTTTTTCAGTGCTTATATTCTTACTGTTCTTTGCCACATGTTATCTAAGAGATTTCTTAGCCACATTTCTGGGCAACACAGAAAGGCCATATCCACGTAGTTCTTTATCAGAGCGACAAAGAGATTAAAAAAGTATGATGTGACAACCCAGGAAGAAGACAAGAAAATTAAACACAATTTTTTCCTTGCAGTCTTAAAAAAACTTCACAAAGTAGATTAGAATACCTCTCAGTGCTGTTTTCCCTGTAATCCTCCATCTCTTTCTCTCCACATGAACACTAGAAGAACTGCTTTACAGCCTTGATGTTTTTCCACCCATACCCCTGCCCACACAATCCCATTCCTGCCTCGGTGAACAATCCCAGGGGCGCCTCTTAGCAACAATGATTTTTCTTGGAAGTCAGCAAAAGGAAGAATTAGCAGATGAAAATGATTGACGTGGAAGGCAAACCCAGATATCCTCACACACTGATAATGATTATTCACACCACTGCTGCCTTCTGTCTTGTTCGGGTCCCAGCAAGGAGCTCCACCACCGGTCGGACTGATCTTCATGCTCATCTTTATGTTCCCCTCCAATGCTAACACCAGATTCCACTGCTAGGGATCTCTCAGTAGTTCTTACTACGTGAGCAAAACAGGCTCCTCCAGACTTTTTGTCTCTGATTTCGATAAAGAAAATTTCCAAAGTATCTTTAGAATTGTTTCTGCAAACCCTGTCAGGAAAGTTAGCGAAGTTCAAAATGTAGATACTGAGCTATTACCCTCCTGACTTTGGAAATAGTACAAGCAAGTGCACTTACTGTAAGTATCTTCTTCAGCTTTCGCACATACATGCATTTGCTGGTAGTGTTTTAATACAAAGGAAATCTTTGTGATTGGAAATCAGTTTCTTTGACTAAAAATAATCTCATTGGCAATCAGACTATATCTCTCAGGGTCAGACTTGCAGTAAGATGAAAGAAGGATCAAGGAGAGTTCACTTCAATGTATGCTTCTAAGAAAAACCAGGCTGTTCTGAAACAAAGCATGTGCCCATGTATTCAGCTTTGCTAAACATTTCAGTACGCCTTTTTGTTATGCTATGACCTGATTTCTCTGACCTATCTTTGTAAAGTAAGGAAATATTTTTGCATACATTTCAAATTTTTATAGCATAAAAATCACTTATTATCAAGTGATTATTACATTCTTTAAAACGGAGACAGGCAGATTGCAACAAAATTAGTGGTGTGTGGGGGTGAGAATGACATACAGTGTAAGGAAATCTCGTGACCAAGTCGTGGGTAATGGGACAGCATCTTTTCAATGTTAAATATTTGCCTGTTGCTAAAGAGTGTTGAATGCTGAGAGAAAAGACCTTTGGTTCAAGCAATCACAGCATTCTGGGCAATTGCAACAGTTTTCTCCCAGAACATCCTCATGGATGGATCTATAACAAAGCACACCGTAGCATCCCTTAAAACTCCGATTAGCTCAGGAATGGAGAATGTTGGACAATGAGATCACTGAAAGCAGGTATTTGGGAGAAGCAGGGTGACAGACAGTAGCGTGCTAAGAATCGGGCAGATGTCCTTTCAAGGACCTTGTCGTGTACAGGATACAAGGACTCAAACTTGGTTAATTCATTTCATCTCCCAACTTCATTTGCAGACTCCATAAAGTAAAGCTCACCATCCTTTCCATTTTAGGATTGCTGTGAGCTAGAAATGAGATAAGTGGAAAATGCCTGGCCTAGGGCCAGGCACAGTTTCCCTTTCCTTGGCTCCTAATGAAACTGACTTAATCAAGACTTGCCTCCTTTTTTATTTTCCAAGATACTGTTCTCCTGTCTGCCTATCTGCCTTTCTTTCCTGAGTCTTCTTGGCTGGAATGTATCCCTTCATCCCTGCATCGGAATATCTGAGGTTCAGGTTACATTCTATCTTCCCACTAAGTGAAGCGTTTCAGTGTTGGTCTCTCTGTAAAACAATTGTAACAGATGAATACAAGTCATGTTCTTGGAGTATCTACCACATTGGAGATGTTCCATGTATTATCTCAGAAAACTATATCAAATATCTGTTACCTAATACATAGTTTAAAATTAGAAGCTCAGAGAGATCACAAGTATTACGCAGAGAATTTAAGTGCAGGTCTGCTCTCTGCAAAGTGAAGGTCTTTCTTGACAATGCTATTTGAACAAAATAAGAGTAGTTCATGTTTATCGACATTTTCCCATTGTAAGGAAAAGTCTTCTACCAATGTGGGGTCATCTTGCTAGGGTAACATGAGCCTCTGAGTCACCCACTTGGAGCATAGGGTCACTGTGACCCGTACAGAATGTCAGTGATTGCTGATGTCACACCTGTGGGAGCCAATTTACCTTTTTCGTCTTTGGAGGTTTTGAAGCTTGGGAAAGACTATTTTATTTATGCTTAAGTGGGTGCTTGTTTCTTGAGACTAGGTGAAAAAGACAAGCTACCAACTAAACAGGGCTGATTTGGCTATTTTCAGTATGACTTTCTCCTTTCCTCCTTGGTAAGCTCATTTGGTAATACTGTACCTACTCAGGATTCTACAACTTTAAATTACAGTTTTATCAAGCACAAAACACATTATCCTAGATCCTTGACACCAGGCAGGCATGAGAAATGCCAACTGGGTATTTTACTTTTCTTATTAGAACATTGAAGTTCAGAGGCATTAAGAGAAATGCTCTAATTTACATTTGCCCTTATTTTTATTGATGTGTTTTTGGCTTGTGTCCTGGTCCCTTTATCCGGTATCTCTTTCCTAACATCAGCTGACATAGGGCTTGTGGACAGAGATTGCACCATGGCCTTTGTTTTACCTTCTTTTCTGGACTCACAGTAGATATTTAATATGAAGACACAAGTTAAAGCTGACAGCAAGCAGTAACAGTGCTTCAGGTGCAAGAGAAAAAATAAATACTGCTAAGCAAGGAAGCATGCATGCTACTTGCCAGGGTATTCCAGATGTGCTTATGTTTGGGATTAGAAACTAGCTAACTAATTTCTATGGGATATTGCCCTAATAAACCAACTCAGTAGTGATTAAGGGAACTATTATGACCAGGTCATGTTCTTGGCCCTCAGTGCTATATTTCTGTCCTGCCTGGTTTCTGACTTAAAAAGACCTCACATCGATTATGAATTTTCTCGCTATCTACCAATCAGAGTTTTGGATATCAAAAAATATTTCTCATGTTTCCTATCTACTCCTATTTCACTCTATTCTCCTGCATCTGGTTTCTGCTTTGTTTCTGGTTTGATTGACAATTGAGGAGCATTGCTTAATAGACTAACCACAGAATGACCATGACTTTTGGCTGACAAGTGGATAAGCCTGCATTTAGAAAGGAGTTAATTCTTCTATTAAAATAAAAATCTCTCAAGATTTTTTTTTTGCCAGAAACAGTTCAAAGAATAGACTTATCAGAATAGCATAGATACTAGTCAGGATTTGATTTTCATTAATTTATTAAAATCTTTTTACTTACAACTACAATTATTGTTGGCAGTACGTTGGGAGCTTGATAAGGTGGTCTCAGTCCACAGGAGCTGAAAGTTGGTGAATAAAACACTTCAGAAACTGAGGAGACGCTCAGCTATTTTGTCTGTCACAAATCTCCTGGGAAACCATAATTCTCATTCTTTTCACTGTTGGAGGAGAAACACGTGACTATTTCATGACAATGGAATATTTTAAAAATTGCCTTAAAACATAACTCCCTTTACAGTTCATGCGGCTGCCCATGTAATGATGCATTTACGTGACAGAAGGCACCTGGAGGCGAGCTTCAGGCTTTAAAGTCTGATGTATTTTCTTGTTTGATTGCTTTTTCTTGTTTCTCTTGGTTTTCTTGGGTATCTTTGAGCGATTTATTCACTTACTCTACCTTTTTGTTTGTAATCTCTGATTGTTTATGGCAATTTTTCACCTCCTGTTTAAGGTCCTCTATTAATTTCATATAATTCACTTTTGAGTCGATTTCTTCTAATTCTTCTGGAGTAGGGTGTACAATTCTTCTTATTTCGGGATCCCTGGATTCTGGTGATGTCATGTTGCCTTTCAGGTTGTTGGAGGAATTCTTGCATTGGCGCCTTCCCATCTCTTCCTTCAATTGGAGTCAGGAGAGGCCTGGTGTCTTGGTCCAGACTTTGCTGTGACTGACTCTCTGGGTGTATCTCCTCAGTGTAGAAGCAGGAACCGTTCCCATCCAGATGAAACTCCTCAGCACCGAAATATGGACGCCTGGTAATCCAATGACCCGTGGACAAACTGGCAAACTTGGAGGGCAGGGCGGGGTCGAGTAGAAGACAGGAGACGCTGCAGGGCAAGCTGAAGGTGCCCGCGCTCCCTTTGGGGGTCCTTGAGGCCTGCCCGGTAGGCAGGCACTCACCTCTCTGGGTGGGTAGCCCGTCCAGATGGAGCTCCTCAGCACCTCTCTGGGTGGATAGCCTTAGTGTAGGAGCAGAAAACTGTTCCTGAGCAGAGGACCTTGCATTTCACGCAGTCTTGGGGGGGGGGTTCGTGTGTCCTGATGATTTTCTTTAAGCATGGGGCACAGATGCATCAGCATCATTGGATTATTACAGGAGACCTGCTGTAGAAATAGGATGGTGGAATGTAGGGCCAGTTGGTAATAGTCACGTTTATTTGCATATGTGCGTTCAAAACTTATCAATTAAGATATTTTAATGGAATGTAAAATTGTGCATATTTATTATAGATAACATAGTGTTTTAAAATATGTATACATCATTAAGTATGGCTCATTAATGAAGGTATTAATGTCACAACTTTTTTAAGGTCGAACACAGCTTCTATTTTCAGCACGTTTAAAGAAGTGTATATAATTATATAATAATGTACACATTATATAACAATTGTATACATTATTATTAGCTCTCAATACCATATTGCACAACAAATCTCTTAAGCATATTCTTCACAACTTTAAATATGAATCATTTGATCAAAATTCTTCCAGAGACCTTCAAACCATTCTAGCTATTGGAAATTACCTTTCAACTTTCTTCTTCTATGAGATCAGTATTTTTATATTTTCCAGCTGAATATGCTTAATTTTTGTGACTCATTAATTTCATGTAATGTCCTCCAGATTCATCCTTGTCACTTCAAGTGAAAAGGTTTCCTTCATTTTTCAGCTGGATAATGTTCTCCTGGGTATTTGGAATAGATATACCTAACATTTTCTTTATCCATTCATGTACTATGCTAAGAGATGAATTTGGATGGAAGGAGAGCTGCATCCCGTACCTGTGAAATTTGAACATCACATCAATGGGTTCCACTCAGTCTTTTTGAACAGTGAAAGAAGTCTTTACACTCAAAATTTCATAGAGGCTATAATAACACACTAGTTCCAAGTAATTCATTTGCTATAAATTGAGCTATGTGACTTTATAATTACATTTTCAATGTACGAACATATGTGCAAATAGTATATATTTCTATGCATTCAACTTTCAGTAACCTAAGGCAGCATACTCTTGTTCAACATGGCTCTCTTTCTTTATCAGGAATTATCAGTTCACTCATCTTCTCTTTAGAAATTGATGGCATTTGAGTATATAATAGCAAAGAAGCCTAGCGGGTAGAAACCACCCAATTGCAAATTAGAGAACACTTAGCCAAAATAGTTCGGATAAGAAAGAGAAACTTTCTGGCTCATCGCAGTCAATACTGCGGTGTGGTTGCCTGCTGTCTGGTACTCACTTTTAATAGACCCCTAGTTTTGCCTTCTTAATTATTCTCCACTCTGACCTCCCAACTTGCAGCTTTATTTTCAGGTGACTTTATTCATTATAGAATCTTGGGGTAAGACTTACAGTTGTTTTGGATGATTCCATACAACACAACAATCATAAGAAGAGCAGTTAATATCCCAGTCCTTCAAAAAATAACCCGTGGAGCATTGTGACCTGGTCCAGATTCATTTCTAGGCAAATGCAATGCTCTGATTAGTTTTGGCATGAATTTCAATTGGAGTTAGTATAGGTCATTAGAAATCAGCCAATTTAGACCCGTGTGTTTGCCACATCACAGAAGAACAAGTGGTTTGGTGTATAGATGTGAATCAAGTGGAAGTTGCTGCTCAGCGGATGTTTTAACTATTACTAAATTGAAGCATTTTGCTTGGCTTGGTCAAAAGAGAAGGCACAGTAAATGGTCATATTCCTGTCTAGCTAATAGATCTCCCCCTTCATAATATGCTAGTCTGTCCCTGTGACCTTGACATCATTCATAACCTCAAACATGTTTACAGTAAATGCCTTTCCACATGACAAGCTTCTGAATAATATTTATGCAGGGCCTGAGCTTGACTTTAAGAAAAGACATTTGAATGCCTTTTTTTTTTGAGGTCATTGCTAATATTCTCTCATGGACCTTTATTATTTTAACCAACTGGATGTTTGTTGTAGAATTGAGAAGTTTTATGTTTTTGTTAGGTATTTCCTTTAAGAAGAAAAAAACTCTCCCTGCCTTTCCTTTCTGCTACTTTTCTATTGCTGCTAATTTTTTCTGTTTACTTAGTGGCTTAGTCTCACCTGGATAAAACTGAGGTGTTGCTGGGACTACATTTCTGTCTAGATGTTCTAGGGTAGACTGATTCTTGAGGTCCTGGTAAATATGTCCTATTTTCTTCTTGGCTGTCCATGGAGGGTGGGTCTGGCTTTCAAAGGCTCTTACATGCCCTGAGTTTGGCTTCCCGCCTTCATGTTCAAAATCAACTACAGCAAATTTCTTGAAGTTGTATGTGTATATAACATAATAGGAACCCACAACCCCATCAAACAAACAGCAATGAAGAACAAAATCCAGAGTAATTTTGTCCTCTCAGTGGTCAACTGATTAATAACAGTTAAGTCTATCCATGTAACAAGATTTTCATTAGGTGTTAGAATGTACACAAGTGGGTGAATCATTTATTCTTCACACTTGAGCATGTGTGTGAACATGCAGACATGTGTGTGTGCGCACGCATGTGTGCATATGTGTGTGTGTGCGCGCACACACACACCTGGCATACATATTTTTACCCTCTTTTCAGATCTATTGAAGTTTTTAAAAAGGAAAATGACCCTCTTTTCTGCTTGGTCTCAAACAGAGCACTTCTGTCACTGACTGTAGGTTTTTTTCTATTCCAAGTACTCTCCATCTCTCTGTGGTAAAGGATTAGAAGTTCTACAGTTCAGTCCAGTTTGACTCTGCCAACCTGACCTTAGTACCAGAGTCCACAAATGAAGATGGCTTGTATTTCAGATGTAAACATCTTCACTCCCTGCGGATGTCTGGCTGATCAGGAATTCTCTCATGATCTTCCATATGTTTGACTGCTTGCTAGAAAGGCTGACAATATTCAGGAAATTATTTCCTTATGTTGATCAGTTTACTATAACAAATTAAACTCACAGGCTACCAGATGGGAGAGAGTCTCAGGGCAAGGCAGGATGGAGAGGCATTGAGCCTCCTTGTTTTGGCACATGTATTCCCAACACTTTGATTTACTTTTGTGTTTTGTTGGTTTTTTTTTATAGTATCTTGCATTAACCTAACTGATTAAATCATTGGTCACTAGTGAATCAGTGATTTAAAATATATTGGCATTTTTGGCAACCAGTTCACACCCCTCCTTTCTTGTCAGTTTTTCAGGTCTTTCCAAGGCATCTCACTGACACGAACTCAGAGGTGATTAAAAGGGTTTGCAATAAATAATCAAAGATGAAAGTTGGTCCACTCATCTCTGTAGTTTGGGAACTAGAAAAGACCCAAGTACCACAAGATAAGTGACAAGGACTTTAGAAGTTCTGTCTCCCAAGATGTGGAGTTAAAGACTAAAACATATATTTTTCTATTTCAATACCCCACCAACTCAATGTTTAAAAATTCAATCTTAATTTAAAATATGGATGAAGATCTTATCCATATGAACTCTGCTTTTGGTGTAGCCTCATTTTCCTTTGATTATTACTTGGAGTTGTTGCTATTGTGCTTCACGTTAGCTGAAGTGCTGCTCATTTTCAGGATTATCTCCTATTCTATCCTAGCATGAGAAGTATCTTCCCTATGCAGTGTCACGGTTTTAAAGTTTAAGAGTAAATTCTAGGTTATATATTATCTCAAACCATACTTAAAATATAAGCAGTCAAAAGATGCTTTCTGGCTCCCGGTATCAACTGTTATACTGGTTGAGGTTTCTCTTTTCAAACCATTCTATGCCTATTTATGTGCATTCACTCCAACCACATCACTTTTCTGCTCAGAGCTCTAAGTTGACTTCCAGTTGCATTCTCTCTGGGTTGAAATGCTTTATTTGGTTGCTTAAAGGGATGAAACTGTTTCTTTGAGCTGCTTGGAGAAGCCTCAGTAATCTTTGGCTGATGGTCACAGTGTTATACAAAAAGCATTACATCTCATTGGATATTTTGCTGGCTAGAAATAATGGTAACAGTGTGACATGTATTGTACATAAGCTTTCTGCTTGAATTTCCACAACACTACTCTAGTGAAGGATATATACTACATACAATTCTGTTTTATAGGAAATAGCGAAAGTGCAGGGAGGGACGCTAAAGTTACTTGCCCAAGGCCATGTGGCAATGAAGTCTCAGGACAGAAGCTTTAGTTTGCTATTTCTGCGCCCTTACTATTAGGCTCTAAATGCTGCATGAAATGTGCTCCTGTTCAAAGTGGCTATTTTACCATAGCTGTGGAAGCAAATGTGGAGCAAACATTACCACTGCTTTGCTGATGGGAAATTGAGTTCTGTAGTTGATACATATGATGTCTAATATTAACAATAATGTAACTATACTTCCATTTCCTCCTTTTATGAAAGCTGTATTATGGCAGGTAACCAATTTTAATAGATTACTACAAGGCATGCATTTTGCTTCAGTTAATAAGGTTCCCCCACATCTATTAGGCAGGCACTTGGTGCATCCTATTGCTTACTAGGGGATCCTTCTCTGTTTTCCCCCACAATTTAGAAATGGTTCTGGTAACAATTTATGAAACTATATAAATGAATACCACATCTAAGACAGACATTTTAATAATAAAATTAATAGTCTTCAACACATCGTATTGTCTTATGCTAATACGCAGAAAAAAAATATTTGCTTGGAATGTTTGGTACTGAAACTAAAAACCTTCAAAGAAAGTGAGAACAGAAAATGAGTTCATTAGATTTGACCAGATTCTTTTGGTAGAAACCATTCTTTTTCTAGTTTTTAGTAATTTTCATGTCATTTTAGGCATAAAAGTTTTACTGAGTAACATGATGCATGTAGTCAGTCCCAAGCTCTTAGGAAACAGAGGCTGGAGAAGTCAGGAAATTGATGGGTAATGGTTCTGATAGACAATCTCCACTTGAGATTCATTTTAATTGCCTAAGATCACACCCCATCTCCAAGTCATGTTTCAGAAAGAGGAAGAAGAAAATAAAAGGTTCCATTGTGAAATCACACGATATGTCAGAACATTAAGGAAGAAAAGGCACACCTAGAACATAAATAAAAGAGGATATGAATATAACAGAATTCAGAGGGCAAGTCTCAGATAAACATGCTCTATGTTATTACAAAGATAAAAATATCAAAAACGTGAGGTGATCAGGCCTTAATGTTTTTTGCTTGCAATTTTTCTCACCAATAATCTTTATCCAATCTCTTATATAAGTGTATGAAATAGACACACAAATTATTATTAAATACTAGCTACATCACTCTGAAAAAGAAAATCAACTGGTCTATAAAACAAAGTCTCAAATGGCAACAAAGAGAACTTAGGTTCGACTGGGGTAGATTAATAGTCTTTCTGCAGTTTAAATGTGTTTGCAAGATGTCCTTGCCTCAAAGTTAGGGTAATTTTACAAACAAATTCAATGCAATTACCAAGGGTCAGGCAATTTTATTTTTATTGACATTACAGAAATAAATAGAAAAAGGAAGTATAAAAAATTGAATTTATGGGCCAGTTTTACTTATGATCACAGAAGGGTTTAGATTTTTTTTTAACGAAAATGCTAAAATCTATTGTTGTTGAAGGTTAAAATTATAGCACAGGCCTAAAAATCAGATGATTTGATATTAAATAAAATCCCCAGTTTGATAGGCATAGACAAAAACCAAAAACAAAACCCATCATAATCCTGTTTTGGCCTTGACAAAATAATAGAAGACATGAAATAGAAATGAATTTCCTTAGGAATATCCTACAATGGGCAGCAATTTTAATGGAAAGGCATTAAACACTTTACATTTGATGCAGAGACCAGGAAAGCAGTGTCCACTCTTCCTGCTACCATTTAACTAATTTCTATATACGGGAAAAATCAACTCAGGTTTGTGTGGGTATTTCATGGGTTTAATTTTGAAAATCTCATAGCCTTAAAAACTCTTAAAAGCAGGTTTGCCTGGTTGGGTTGAGTAGTAAACAACCAATTTTAACCCAGAAGTCTCATGTTCTTTGAGTTTTGAGCAAATGCCAGGCCATGGTTGTGCACACCTTTAATTCTAGGACTTGGGAGGCAGAGGTAGGTGGATCTCTGTGAGTTTGAGGTCAACCAAGACTATAGAGTGTGTTTTAGGACAGCAGGGATGTTCTACAGAGAAACTCTGTCTCATAAAAACTCTGAAAATAAAAAAGCAACAACAAAAAAACCAACTAAACAAACAAAAAACTAGGGCAGATGATCCAACTTATTATAGATCCCAGACAAAGCCAAAACAGTAGTATATATATATATACACATATATACATACATATAGAAATTTAACTAATTTCTATACATATAGAAATTTAACTAATTTTTATACATATATACATACGAATATATGTATAAAAAGTGTAGAAAACTTTGAAAGTAAGAAGTAAACATTCAATTGTCTAATAATATAGAATAAGAAACATACTATGTTGCTAATATTAATACTATATTGCAACAAAAAAACCCCCACAAACAACAGGATCCAGTAGGAGTCTCAATACATGTGATTCTGCTTTTCATGCCTTTAGTTACCCAGAGTAAAATAAAATAGTGTGAAAATACTTGATGGAAATTGGCATAATTTTTTTAAAGTATGTTTTAAATTGTATAATGTTCTGAGCAGTGTGATAAGACCACTTAGTTGAGACAGGAATCATCCATTTGTGAAATGTGCCCATGTTATTATAGCTTATGGTCCAATTTTTGACCTAGTGACTCAGTTATCAGATTGACTGCCACGATATCACAGTTTATATATATGGTTCCATTTAAGCCAAAATAAATCTTCCCCTCATTCAGTTGTTTCAGTAATTTGTCATAACTACAAGAAGTCTGACAACATAGAAAGCTGGTACTGAGTAAGAGGGTACTTTGTTGTGACTATCTAACTCTGGGGCTCAAAGGCCAGGTGCAGTTAACCATTTTGAGTACAAACAGAGTCAGGAAACATTATATTGCATGCTCAGATTTAGTAAAAGCTAGAAAATCAGATAATCTTAAGTCTCCCAAAATATATGAGAAATGGGTTCCATTGTATGGTTGGAAGTAGAAGTTAGAATGATTCCAAAGGTCCTAATAAAGCCTGGTAGAGCCTATCAAACTAAGCCTGCAAATGACACACAGCTGATAAAAATAAAACTGAGGTGGTGGTTATCTCAACAATACCCTGAGCCTTAATAATACCAGTTACCATGACATCAATCTGAGATTCACCTAGAAGGTATTTCAGTAGACAATTGGGTTTTCCCTGGAAGTATCTTGAATATCATAATAACAATGGCTCATGGGTAGAACTGAAAAAAGAATTCAGTTCTTGATAAGAAAGATAAATTAGTGATTTTTGTGGCATGTGCATAAGATGCACGGTAGATGTGGATTTCTCATTTGGAAATGTTTTCCATGGTAACGTAGTTATCCTTGAGAGCAGCCAGGCAGAAAGTATGACACAGCCTGAATCCCGAGCTTCCTTGAAATTCCTTCCATCCCATCCCACAAGAAGCATGGATAAAATGCAGACAAAATCTTTGCCATATAATACCATGAATGACTTATATCATAACTTCTAGTAAGGTCCTGATTCCCGTGTAGACCTCATTAGCACGACTCTACTTTTCACTTTCTTGCTGATTTCCTAGTTTTCTGAATCCCCAGCAGACTCCTCCGTTGAAAGAGTTACAGTATTCTAAGGCTTTTCTTTTCCACAGAATTAGAGCTTCTATGTGGGATTCCCATCTGAATGCTGTGAATATGCTTTATTACCATTGGTTAATAAAGAAGCTGCTTTGGGCTATGGCAGGGCCGAATATAACCAGGCTGGAAGAATATAGAGAGAGACTAGAAAAAGTCATAGGGATGCCATGTGGCTGCCAAAGGAGATGGATATGCTGGACCCTTACCGGTAGGCCACAGCTTACAGATGAATAGAAATAGGTTCATTTAAGAAGTGAGAGTTAGTTAGTAAGAGGTCTTAGCTAAACAGTGTTGTAATTAATATAGTTTCTGTGTGATTATTTGGGTCTGAATGGCCAGGGACAAAAGAGTAGTCTCCATTTTCCGAATGGTTTTAATGTGGGCCAACTATATCCACATAAAGCCTGAGAGAGCTTGGGAAGGAATTCTAGACACAAAAGAACAAGGTTAAGCACAGCTTCTTGATAGCAGCATTTTCTCAGGTGGGCTCTGTTTCCTAGACACAAGCAGAGTGCAATTCCTTTAAGAGAAGTCTTCCTGACTCAGCATTAGCAGCAAAAACTGTGTAGTTCCTTGAAGAGCAGGCTTCCTGGTTCTTGCTGGTTCTGTTATAGAACACTTAAATGGGGTTTGCAAGCAGAGGGCTGCAAGTTGCTTAATGACAACATAGACCTGCTGCATCTCTGGAGCTGGGGCAGTGAGCAGGCTTGCAGAGCTAGTGGTGAATGTATCTCTGCCATGTTGGACTTGTTGGGGGTCAAAAGGCAAAGCAACCTTAGTCCAGCTAACCTAGCATTTTAAGAAGCACTCTTGGTCAAAATTCTCACATTCACAGGGTTAAATCTACTTCTACGAGATAGAGCCAAGAAAACTAATTCTTTCAATCAGTTTCAAAGACTACTGGATGAAGAAAGTATGGAATATATACATATTAGAGTACTACTCAGCAGTAAAAAACAAGGACTTCTTGAATTTTGCATACAAATGGATGAAAATAGAAAACACTATCCTGAGTGAGGTAAGCCAGACCCAAAAAGAGGAACATGGGATGTACTCACTCATATTTGGTTTCTAGCCATAAATAAAGAACATTGAGCCTATAATTCGCAATCCTAGAGAAGCTAAATAAGAAGGTGAATCCAAAGACAAACATATAGGCATCCTCCCGAATATTAACCTTCATCAGACGATGAAAGGAGACAGAGACAGAGACCCACATTGGAGCACCGGACAGAAATCTCAAGGTCCAAATCAGGAGCAGAAGGAGAGAGAGCACGAGCAAGGAACTCAGGACCATGAGGGGTGCACCCACACACTGAGACAATGGGGATGTTCTATGGGGAACCCACTAAGGCCAGCTGGCCTGGGTCTGAAAAAGCCGGGGATAAAACCAGACTTGCTGAACATAGCGGACAATGAGGACTACTGAGAACTCAAGAACAATGGCAATGGGTTTTTGATCCTACTGTACCGTACTGGCTTTGGGGGAGCCTAGGCAGTTTGGATGCTCACCTTACTAGACCTGGATGGAGGTGGGTGGTCCTTGGACTTCCCACAGATCAGGGAACCCTGATTGCTCTTCGAGCTGATGAGGGAGGGGGACTTGATCTGGGGAGGGGGAGG
This sequence comes from Microtus pennsylvanicus, assembly GCF_037038515.1. Lineage (NCBI taxonomy): Eukaryota > Metazoa > Chordata > Mammalia > Rodentia > Cricetidae > Microtus > Microtus pennsylvanicus. The sequence goes on along the minus strand of NC_134590.1, from coordinate 51,784,939 downwards.
GAAATGGGAGGCAGAAATCTTTAATAAATAAATAAATTAAATAAAAAAATAAAAATTAACAAAAAAAGAAAAATAACTCTGTTAGCATTTTTAGAATAGAATCACCCAGGAGGAATATAGCTCTGATGAGATGCTATAATTATACAAACACTATTAAGACTCTTCAAACATATGCTTGGCAATTATTAACATGGTTACAAAATGAAGGTGGAATATATTGTTATAATGTGTCATTGTTCCCTTGACCTAGGTCATCATTCACCCCTAAAATAGACAGAAGAAATAAGAACTGTGCATTGAGGGCAAAAAATGTGTAGAATGGAAAAAGAAGGGGTCATTTAAAACTTTTATCTTTCTCACGCTTATAAGATATCATATAATTTAGGGAAAATCAGTGCTTTTAGTTCTGCTTAGGGGCTGATAATCTTCCTTTGCATACAACCACAGATGTTCATAAATGAAAGTGTTATATGAGTTTGTTTCGACATTCATTTTTGTCACAGTCAGGAGTCCAAAGGAAGGCATCTCATCTCAAGAAGAGAGCTATTATTTTTACCTAATATTTCTCAAATAAAACTTCGATTATGATTTTGTTTACTGCATATAATCACCCTTAGAGGCTTGACAAGTTTAACTAATTAAGATTTATTCTGGCCTACTCTAATTAGTAAATGGGGAGTCAGATAACACATCTCAGTTAAATACTATTATGTTATTCACTGTAGACTTACTTGAATGTCCTAAGATCTCCTTAGCCTTGAGAGACAGATTTATTTTTTTTTCAAAACTGTTTTATAAAAATCCATCCATTCTGTTCCTAATATCATGCTCGATGATGAGGACATATTTCTAAATAAAGTAGTCATGGCTCCTACATTTCTAAGTCCTAGAGACAGTCAAATTTTACAAAGAGAGTAAACAACTTTCTTAAAACTCCATAATGATAAATTAAGAGGCTAGAGCTGTAAGTAAAATCAACAGGATGCTCTGTTGCAATCAAACAAGTAGGGAGGAAGTTCTACTTAAATAAATTGGTTCAAGTCCCTGGAGACAAGGGAATTTAAATACAGGCTGGTATCTACTGGGAAAGGGTGAGGAAAAGAATACTCTAGGACTGTTTCAAGGTATTGCGATCTTTAACCAACATTTTTATAATTAGATTTTATGTAAGGTACAGGATTGAGGTTGAGACTCCTTGCTTTGTCATAGGGGGTCCAGGGTTGCTGGTCATTTTTTAAAATAATTATCTTTCTTTTAATTGCTTTTTCTCCTGTGTCAAAACACTTAAGATGATCTCTGGGCCCTATTTTCTGTTTCATTGATCTTTGTGTCTATTCCTCCATAATTATAGTCCCACTGCAAACCTTGATATTTAGCATACTGATTTCTTCCTATTCTTTATCAAAACTTATATATATTCAGTCCTTTAGCCTTAATACATTGCTTTAGAATAACTTTGGTGGTTATACATAAACTATTACTGTAATTTTAATAAGAACTATACTAAATTAAGATATCAATATGATGACAGTTGACATAGTTACAATATTGAATCATCTAGCCAGTGAATCTGGTGTCCTTATTTCTATTTTATTTTATTCTTTTCTAATATTTTATACTATTTATCAAACAAATGCTACACAAATTTATTAGGTTTACAATTAAAGACTTTTTATTGATTACAAGTGGAATTACATTGGAAATTTTATCTTCATGAAAAATATAACTAATAATATTCTTTCCTTCTATTATGTGAACTTGAAAAATCTATTTATTTAGCAGCAGTGGGAGCTCCTTTTGTAGGCTTCTATGTTTCTATGTAGACAATTATGACATCTTTAAATGTGGACAGTTTTACTCTACCTCCCTGATCTGCATGCATTTTGTTTTCTTGCCTTATTATCATAGCTAGGGTTTCTAACAATGTGCTGAATAAGAGTGATGCTCTGTCTTCACTCATTTCTCTACTCTTAAAATGATTCAATCATTTGCTACTAAGTTTAATGTTAGCTAAGGTTTGGCTAAAGGTGTTTTTGCCATTTGTATACGTCTACTCCCTTCCTAGTTTTTTCCTGATAGCTTTTGAAATAAATGTGTGTTGAGTTATACCAAGCTGTGCTGTTGTGGTGAGTTTAGGTCTGAGTTTTCCATATTGACTAACCTTGTATCTCTTGAATAATGCCCCTGTAATCATGGTCTCCTTGGTTTAAGATGGGATTATATTCTCACAATCTCAGTAAATACAAAATTTTTTTAGATTAAAAATACATGTAGTGTGCTTATCTTGAGGATCATAGCTCAGCCTAGTCTTTCTTAAACAAGTTTGGAATATTCATATCAGTAAATGGGTAGACAAACATGTCTAAAGCAAAGTCCACTTGGTAATAAACTGTTTAATTGCACAATATATTGGATATAAGCATCCAAAAGTACTGACAGTATAGTACTCCATACATCACTAGATACTGATCTCTTTAGTACACAGGTGCCTGGCTAGGAGATGAGTCTTATTGCTATTAGTCAGTACCACAAATATTGTACACAGTATTCTCACTCTGGTAAAACATCTAAATTCAAAGTGAAGTTTCTAATGCATTTGTATCATTTTTCACCTCAATAAATTAAGAAAAGCAGTTTAATCCTAACCACCAACATGGAGACAGTATGAACCTTTATATATTACTTAATTTTATTAGTTAATATTTTTATGGATTTGTGCATGTATATATTTGGTAATAAAGTATTGGATTGCTCATTCTGTTGGATACAAGCATCCAAAAACTGCTGACCATTAGTTGTTGATCTTTTGATCTGTTTGTGTGTGTGTGTGTGTGTAATGCTGATATATAATTTTTTTTGGTTTTTTTTTGTATATTTAAAAAACACAAACTATCTTTTTTTCATTATACATACCCATTCTAAGTTCCCACTCCCTCTTCTCCTCTCATTCCTTCAACTTATGCCCAACCCACCCCCATCCACTCCTCAGAGAAGGTAAGGAATAATGCTTTGGGAAAGGTCCATATGAAGTTATGAGTATTGTTCTTTTAAAGTCTTTGAAGAATTTTGCTGCAATTTTAATGGGTTTTGAATTGAATCTGTAGATTTCTTTTGGTAAGATTGCCATTTTTACTATGTTAATTCTACCCTATTCAAGCACATGGGAGATCTTTCCATTTTTTGGTGTCTTCTTCAATTTCTTTCTTCAAAGATTTAAAGTCTTGTCATATATGTCTTCCAATTGTTTGGTTAAAGTTACTCCAAGATATTTTATGTTATTTGTGGCTATAGCGAAGGGTGATGTTTCTCTGAGTTCTTTCTCAGCCCATTCATTTATCATCTGTGTAAAGGAGGACTACTGATTTTTTTGAGTTAATCTTGTATCCCGCTACATTGCTGAAGGTGTTTATGAGTTGTAGAAGTTCCTTGGTAGAATTTTTGGAGTCACTTATGTAAATTATCATATCATCAGCAAATAGTGAATGTTTGACTTCTTTTCTGATTTGTATCCCCTTGATCTCCTTTTGTTGTCTTATTGATCTAGCTAGAACCTCATGAACTATATTGAATAAATATGGAGAGTGTGGACAACCTGTCTTGTTCCTGATTTCAATGGGATCACTACGAGTTTCTCTCCATTTAGTTAGATGTTGGCTGTTGACTTGCTGTATATTGCCTTTATTATGTTTAGATATATTCCTTGTATCCCTCTTCTCTCCAAGACCTTTATCATGAAGGGTTGTTGTATTTTGTTGAAAGCTTTTTCAGCATCCAATGAAAAGTGACTTTGACACTGATTCAGTATAGAAAGGAGAGTTGCCTAATTACTACTAGTTGAAGGGGAGATCAAGATTTTTCTATTTGGGTTCTGTTGAGACAGTTGATGTTAGGATTTTGGTGTAGATGTGCTGGTCTCTTAGAGCCCTCTTTGATAATCACCTTGGCTGGGAGGTAGAGAGTTCTATAGCTACTGCCTGTGCCACATTCTGGCTGGCTTATAGTTAACATCCTTGCTGTGCAAAAAGATATGATCTCAAGGGGAAAAGAAGTGGAGTTCCTTGTTACTTTAAGATAGAAATGTGTTGTAGGAGGCTGTTTGTTCATTCCCAGCTCCCCAGACTTCTGAAATAACCACATAGAAATGGTATTATTTAAATCACTGCTGGGCCAATCACTTAAACATATTGCTTGCTAGCTCTTACATTTAGAATTAACCCATTTCCAGTATTTTATATTATACCACAAGGTTCGTGGCCTACCACCAAGATTTCAGTATGTCTGTCTCTGGTGACAGCTGCATGGTTTCTCTTTGCTCTACCTTCTTCCTCCTAGAATTTAGTTTAATTTTCACCACTTAGGTCTACTCCACCCTATAAGGCCAAGCCAGTTTATTTATTCTTTAACCAATAAAAACAACACATAAGCAGAAATGACCTCCCACACCATTTTCCCTTTTCTGTTTATATATAAAGGAAGGTTTTAACTTTAACATAGTAAAATTATATATAACAAAACAGGTGTCAAGAAAGAATAACAGTTGCAATATTTATATATACTGTATCTTTTATCATAACTAAGAAAAACTATAACTATAAATTCTTCAACTCCATCAAAGACTCCAGAAGGATATAATATTACCTAAGTAAACAGGAAGTATATTATAAGCAACTTCCAAAACTCTAGAATTGACAGAGACTTCTTGCTGCATGCACAGTCACCCAAAGTTCTTCTGTACCCTTGGGGTACCATCTTCATCCTATGGGCCCAAAGTATCTAGTAGACTTTCCCACAAGGCAGGAAATTTCGAAGACAGTTCTGCCTATATTGGCAGTTTGCCAGTCACTTTCTTTTGTGTTCTGCAGAATGTCTGGCAGACTCTTTCTATTCTTTCAGCCCCAAAATAACCACACAGAAACTGTATTAATTATATAACTGCTTGGTCCATTAGCTCTCACTTCTTTTTGGCTAACTCTTACATTTTAATTTAAACCATTTCTAATAATCTGTGTATCGTCATGCGGCTGTGGCTTACCGGATAAAATTTCAGCTGGTATCTGTCATTGGTGGTGTTACATGGCTTCTCCCTGACTCTGCCTCCTTTCTCCAAGCACTCAGTTTAGTTTTCCCTGCCTAGGTCTACTCTACTCTATCAGGCCAATTCATTTTTTAATTCATTAACCAATAAAAGCAGCTCATAAACAGAAGGATCTCCCACACCAGAAGTGGAAGTATATCTTTCTTGTTGTGTAATATTTTGATTGTCTGACAAATAAAGCTTGCTTGGAGTCAGAGTGTGGAGCTAGCAAATTGTAGGCCAAGACTGTTCATTTGTTTCCTGGTTGCCCAGACCCAAAATAATCACACAGAAACTATATTAATTACAACACTGCTTGGCCAATAACTTAGGCTTCTTATTACCTAACAATTACATCTTAAATTAACTCACTTCTACTAACCTGTGTGTCACCGTGAGACTGTGGCCTACTGGTGAGGTTCTGGCTGGCAGTTAGCATGTTGCTCCTTTGGCAGATGCATGGTATCTCTCCGACTCCACCTACTCTCTCTCTTTGCCTCTACAGCTTGGCTATATTCTGCCCTCCTATTGACCAAAGCAGCTTCATTATTTTGCAATGGTAATAAAACATATTCCTCGCATACAGAGAGAAATCCCACATCAGCCAATAGCTGACTAAAGTTTGCTATAGGAGTTTGGAGGACTGTAGACAGATTGGAGACAGGAAGTAGTAAGGCAGGACTGAGAGAAATTCTCAGTCCTTTTGGAGGAAGGATCATAAGAGGTAGCAGGTGACTGGTAGCTTCTTCCCTGCTTTTCTGGTCTTTCAGGCTCTTACCCTGTTATCTGACTCCTGACTTTTTATTGATAAAGAATAATTAGTTAAGGCTTCATTTTCCTTCCCACCGCTATGAAATTAACATGGTGTTTAGTGTCTTCTACCACTACCTTATATGATAGGTTGGGATACCTTGCTGCAGCCTGTAGGAGTCAAGCCTGTCTTTCCCACTTTTTGTTAGTGTGGATGGTACAAGGTATTTTCATAGAACAAAGAGTTTATTTTCTAGAAGTTTCTAAATTGACTGATTTCTGTATATCTGTGCCCTGATATTTGTCTAGCAAGAACAGGCTTTGAATGGGGATCATTTTTTTCCTTTCCTGCCTCTCTCCCAATCTCCATTCTAGCCATCCTCTCTTGCAACCTTTATATAGTTACTGATTTTACATTCTTTATGTCAGGAATATATGAGAAAACAAACAAAACCCAGAAAATTTGTATAGTTTATTTACATTGTTCAAATATATCACAATTAGCAACAGGAATAGATAAAGAAAGGCCTAAATAACCTCCCAATGAGACAACTTTTTAAATGTACTTTCCGTGTTCATGCTCTTGGTACATAAAAGTTCCCCTTTCACAATATATAGTTACTATTTTCTGTATGTATTTATACAAACTTGTGCCCCTGTTGGGCTCCTGGTTAATACCTAAGTATCATTTTATCATCTGCTCAGCTATTCTTCCTTATATATCCTCAGTCCGGTTAGTTCTTTTATATGCTACTATAACATTCAATCCAACTTTTATTTCTTGGATTGTATTTTGTACTTTGAGTTAGAGAAATTTGTCTCCATTTCTTTCCTCCTCTAAGCTATGTACATAGATAAAATGAGCAGTCTTTTGCTCACCCATCTCTCCCATTATTTCTGTCAGTTCTCAACTATATAGCCTTCCTGTGCCTGTAGGCTAAATACTATTACCTAAAGATATTGTTGCTTTGAGGCAGGACCAAGGCCCTTTCCACTATATCTAGACTGAGAAAAGGTATTTCTTCGGAGAGAAGGGGTTTCAAACAGCCAGATCAAGCATAGGTATAAATTCTGGTCTCACTGCCAGTGGCCCAACAATGTGCCCCAGCCATACAACTGTCATCCACATTCAGAGGGACTACTTTTGTCCCTTGGTTCCCTTACTATTCAGGCTGGAGTTGGTACACAGTTCAATAAAAGGGTAGCCTTTCAACAAGAGATTATAGAATAATTAGATATCAAAATACAAGAAAATAAAATATAAAAGTCAATAAAGCTTGATAAAAATGATCTCACAGCATATACTAGAATGTACTCAAAATATATCATAAGCCTAAATGGAGACTATAAATGTGCCTAGATGAAGACGGTTGTGATTTCTTTATCATACCTATCCTACCAAAATTTCTCTATTCATTTCTTTGCAGTTATATGCCTACAAGTTCTTTACTCATTACAGTCTTCTCCCTAGTATATTGTGTAACCTAACCCTACAGATACAAAACCACACAGAAGACCTTCAAGAAGTATTTTTCCTATTAATGCATGGACCATGCTACTTCTCCTCAGATGCAATGAAATATGGAAACAAAGCAAACTGAAAAATGCCTACAGGGGTAAAATATGCCAGCATTTTCAGGAAACATGTAGATTAAAAAATGTGCAACTAAAATGTAATGCTTAATCAAACCAGAGCAAGTCTGCCATGGAAAATCTGCAGACAGAAAACTAAGATATTCCCATGTCATCTGCTATTCAGTGTTTATGTTGAAAATCATGATGCCACCAGATCTATCATTAACGGCAGTTTCAAATTCTTCACTCTCAGTGACTGTGCTAATAAGTGGGCTCTCTTCTTATTACATAAGTATGTCTGCCGTTATTTCAAAGATCTTATGTTTGGATAGCCGTGAGCACATGGTGAGGTTACAGAAGCTGCTGGATCTGTGTCCTTTCTCATTAGAACTACTCAACCTCCATGTGTGCTGAGGCAGAGTTTCTAACAATGTTGGGAATTATTGGCAGGAATGCTAGCAGGTTCCATAGTGATTTTTGGTCCTGCAGCAATACTGTTCTGCTATGTTCTCAGGGTCCCACATTGGAGCAATATCTGTCAGGGTCCAGCCTTGATGGGTTCATATGTTCCAGGGTAGGGGCCTGTGGATTAGAAATGTTAGGCATAAAAAGCATAGGTACAAAAGAAATAGACAGAGACACAGAATAGAGTTGGGAGGGCAACCCAGCAAATACTAAATTTGCCATCATTTATTTTTCCATATGCTTTGTATACCCTAATCCAAAAAATGGGGGAAGAAGGCAAGACTTCTTTTCCATGACACAAAAAAGGAACAACAACAACAACAAAACTTATTAGATCTTTTATACCCGAAACATCAAGTAACTATATCAGGAGTTAAGTATTGCATTGTTTAGGGAGGACATGTAACAACCACATCTTAGGCCATGCATCCTGTAGGCAGTCACACTCTGGGTCAAACCTCCTGTCATAACATTGACGGAACAAGAATAGGCCTGAACTCTCTGACCTTTGGTCAACGTGGAACTGATCCACACCCATGGGCTCTGACTCTATATGGAATTGTGAACTTGAGTCTCTCTTTACAGTTACGCTAATTAATTAGTAGTGATTACCTCTACTGCCCTGTTACCATCTCCACTTAATTTAAGCTGCAGGAGAGCATGGGATTTCCTTTTCTCTCATCTCTTCTTTCTTACTGGTCATTGAGTAACAAAGATCACAGAGACTTGAACAGACACAATTCATTGTGGGGGGTGTTTATTTCCTCTTTGAGGTTCACTGACTTTATTACATTACACAAAATCCAGATTTCTGTTCACCATAAAAATGATTTGTTTTTACTACAATTGTTTATGAAAGTCTGCTTCAAGCTGCTCATTATGCACATAATCCCTAAGAAAATTAGGATGTGTATGGTAGCTTGTATAAAAAAATGTTCCCTATAGGTTCATAAATTTGAGCACTTGATTGCCAGTGGGTTGTGCAATTTGGGGTGATTAAGAAACCTTTATGAAGTTTCTTCCTTTCTGGAAGAAGTGTGTTGCTAGAGGCAGGTGTTTAGTCTTTGTAATGTGGTTAATAAAAACCCAGAGACAGATATTAGGGCTCAACCTGAAGGTCAAAAAAGCAAAGCAGCCGGACACTGGCCCTTACCTCTACCTCAGTCTGAAATGGAGATCATGCCTCCAGGAATCTCAGAATGAGACTGTGTCTGAGAGCTGTCTCCTCCCTTCTTATATTCCTCTCTAGGGCTGGGATTAAAGGCATGTATCACGACTGCCAGTTTTTATGGTGAACTAGTGTGGCTACTTGGATTAAAGGTGTGTGTCACCGTGCCTGGTCTATAAGACTGACCAGTAAGGCTGTTTTACTCTCTGAACTTCAGGCAAGATTTATTTACTAAAATACAAATGATATATCACTACAAGTCTTTATAGCCTGGCTCTGCTTACACCTCACTTACTTTGCATCATGTTTGTTTCTTGCTCCAGCCACCAGCTGCCATGCCTCCCCAGCCATTATGAATTCTCCCTCTGTAACTGTAAGCCGAATAAACTTTTCCTCTTTAAGTTGTCTTGCTTATGATGTTTTGTTACACTAAGAAAAAGGGAGCCAGTGCAGCAAATATTATTCTCATATTTTACAGATGATAATATTGAGACTCAGCCTGTTAAGTGTTCTTGTCCAAGGGCATATTACAAATGTAACATTTGAATTTTGTTTCTCTGGTTTGATTTTATACATTTAAAAATAGTTTTTATTATTTGTGACACACTTCCTCTTCTCTCTTTTTTTTTAAATTTTTGATTGTGAACAGATGGCAGTATATTTAAGGGTCATTATTAATGGTACTTTCATGACAGCCAAATATCTTCTTTGTGGAGACACAACAGGTTACTTTTGTAGGGCTTCTGACTGTGTGTGTGTGTGTGTGTGTGTGTGTGTGTGTGTAAGTTAGAGGTATGTATCAGGTGTCTTCATCCAAGTCTCTTATTTTTTAAATTAAAAAAATGAAATAAGCTTTCTCTCAGATAATCTCACACATGTACCCAATGCACACTGACTACTCTTCACATCCTCATCCTCTTTCATCTCCCTACTACTCCTACCTCCCAGTCTGTTTCTCACATACATGTGTTTTGTTTTGTTTTATGTTCCACTGAGTTTGTCAGAGAGTCCTGTGTTATCCTGGGTTTGAAGCTATCAGTTGAAATCTGGTGGAAATCAGCAGTGGGTATAGAAGGGGTCTCTTTGCCTCTAGTTATGCACCCAAATTTAACACTTTTAATTATTGTGCTAGAGCACTTCTCCAATCTAGAGCTTTACTTAAATATATGAGAAAACTTAACACCCAGCTATAGAGATAGACTTATTCATGTTTCTATCAATATATGTTTTACTTATTTTTAATAAATGTTGAATACCATCTATTTGTAAAGCAATAGTGTTAACTACTAAAATGTAAGTAGATAAAGAAAAATGAACTATAATATTGTTTTCTCCATATATAGACTTCAATTTACATTTTTAGGTGGGAGGTGAATTTATAGAAAATTAGAAATTAATGAAGTAGGCAGGGTACAGACATTCCTAGTGTGGGTTAAATGTGGCATGGACCCAAGTTTCAAAATAACAGAAGTAGGTCATTGTGTATTTCAGAGTTCAATCCCAGTCATAAGGTGTCACTTGTGTAGTCTTAGAAGTTACCCCATAAAGATTCCTGGTAACTGCCATTGCACTAGGTTTCTCCTTATTGCCCTTAATGAACCCCAATTCCAGCCATCTTTCCCACTACTTTATCCCATTACTTTCTCCCTCCATCTTTTTCCTACCTGCTTCCACTTGTTCCCATCCACACCAACCCCAGTCCACTGTAGAAATCTATTTTTCTTTCCCAGGGAGATTCATGCACCCTTCTTGAGCCCTCCTTGTTACTTAGCTTCTCTGGATCTGTGGGTTGTAGCATGATTATCCTTTGCTTTATACGTGAGTACATACCATATTTGTCTTTCTGGACCTGGTTTACCTCACTCAGGGTGATATTTTATAGTTCCATCTACTTGCCTGAAAATTTCATGATGTTATTTTTTTAACAGCTGAATAAAACTCCATTGTGTAAATGTATCACATTTTCTATATCTATTCTTGGTTGAGGAACATCAGAGTTATTTCCAGTTTCTGGCTATTGCAAATAAAGTTTCTGTGTACATAGTTGAGCAAGTGTCCTTATGGTGGGGTGAACATCTTTTGGGCATATACCCAGGTATGATATATCTAGGTCTTAGGTAGATCATTTCCAATTTTCTGAGAAACTGCCATATTGATTTCAAAAGTGGCTGCATAAGTTTGCACTCCCCCTGGCAATGAAGAAGTGTTCCCCTTCCTCCACATCCTCTCCAGCATGAGCTGTCACTTGTGTTTTTAATCTTGGCCATTCTGACAGGTATAAGATAGAGTCTCAGAGCCATTTTGATTTGCATTTCCCAAATGGCTAAAGATGAACATTTCTTTAAGTGTTTCGAAGCCATTTGAGAGCCCTCTGTTGATAATTTTCTGTTTAGATCTGTACCCCACTTTAAATTGGATTATTTAGTTTGTTGATTTATAGTTTCTTGAGTTCTTTGTATATTTTCATATTAGCCCCCTGCCAGATGTAGAGTTGATGAAGATCTTTTCCCATTCTTTGGACTGCTATTTTGTCCTTTAGACAGTGTACTTTGCTTTGCAGAAGCTTTTCAGTTTTAGGAGGTCTCATTTATTAAGATTTTAGTGCCTGTGCTCTCTGTGTTTAGGGTAGGAATTTTCTTCTGTGTGAATTAATTCAAGGACATTCCCCAGTTTCTCTTTTATCAGATTCAGTGTATTTGGATTTATGTTAATAGGTCTTTTCTCCAGTTGCACAGGATGATAGATGTGGATCTATTTGCATTCTTCTACATGCTGACATCCAGTTAGGCCAGATGTTTATAGGTGTGTGGATTTATGCCTAGGTTTTAGATTTGATTCCATTAATCAATCTGTCTGTTTTTATGCTAATACCATGTAGTTTTTATTACTATATCTCTATATTATAGTTTGAACTCAGAGATGGTGATACCTCTTGAGATTATTTTATTATACAGGATTGTTTAGGTAATCTTGATTTTTGTTTTTCCGTGTGAAATTAAGCATTTTTTCAAGATCTGTAAAGAATTTTGTTAGAGTTTTGATGGGGATTGCATTAAACCTGTAGATTTCTTTTGATAAGATGAAAATTTTTACTATGTTAGCCCTACTGATACATAAGGGACAAAGATCTTCTGTTATCTTCTCCAATTTCTTTCTTCAAAGACTTGAAGTTCTTTTCATATAGGTCTTTCACTTGCTTGGTGAGAGTCACCCCAAGATATATTATATGAGTATATTATAAAATGGGTTGTTTTCCTGATTGCTTTCTCAGCTCATTTGCCATTTTATATTGGAGGGTACTGATTGATTTGAGTTAATCTTGTATTCAGCTACATTGTTGAAGGTGTTTATCAGCTGTTGGAGTTCAGTGACCCTAGTGAAAACATCTTCCCATGGAGATATTGGTCACTGTTCTGGTGTGGGAAGTCCTTCTGTGTATGTGTTGCTTTTATTAGTTAATGAATAAAGAATCTACTTTGGCCTGTGGTAGGGCAGAGTAGAGCTAGGCGGGAAAAATTAAATTGAATGCTGGGAGAAACAAGGCAGGTCAGTGAAATGCCAAGTAGCCACTCCTGGAGACAGATGAGCTGGAACCTAGCAGGTAAGCCACGAGCCTTGTGATAAAATGTAAAGTAATGGAAATGGGCTGATTTAAGGTATAATAGCTAGCTAATAAGAAGATAGAACTAACAGGCCAAGGAGTGATTTAATTAATACAGTTTCTTATTTTGGGTCTTAGTGGCCAGGGAACAAATGAGAGGCTTCTGCCAACACTGAGCCAGCCATGTGACCTTTGACCTACAATTTGTCCTGCGTTTAATGTGCTGGGGTAAAGTTGGAACAAAACTTCTGGGGACAGCCAACCAATGACTGGTCCAACTTGAGATGCATGCCTCCAAAGGGAGTTCATGCTTACCACTGTCTGGAAGGCTAGGAACCAGAGGCTGGGTATCCCAGAGACCCAGGATAGATCCAAACACATCCAGAAAAAAAGCAGTGAAATGATTCCTAATGATACTCTGCTGTGCTTGTAGACAGAGCTTAGCATAATTGTCATCAGAGAAGCTTTCATCCAACTGATGAGAGAAGACACAGAGATCTATAGTCAAACATTAGGTGGAGCTTGGGGAATCCTGTAGAAGTAAGGAGGAAGGTTTGTAGAAGCCAGAGGGGTCAAGGACATCTGAAGAAAACCCACAGAATCAACTACCCAGGGCCCATAGCAGCTTTCAGAGACTGAAATGACAATCAGGCATCCTGCATGGATCTGACCTAGGTCCTCTGTATGTATGCTATAGTTGCGAAGCTCGGTGTTCTTGCATGACACATAACAGTGAGAGCAGGTGCTGTCTCTGAATGTTTTGCCTGCTTTTGGGGCCATTTTCCTCCTACTGGGTTGCCTTGTCCAGTCTTAATATGAGGGGATATGCCTAGTCTTATTGCAGCATGATATGTCATGTTTGATATCAGAGAAGGTCTGCCCTTCTTTGAAGAGAAACAGAGAAGGAGTGGAACTTGGGGATGAAGAGGTGCAGGTGCAGGAGATGGGAAGGACAGGGAAGGGGGGATTGCATCAGGATGTAATATTTGAGAGATAATTAAAAATAAATATGGCCTGGGTCTGAAAAAGCCTGGGATAAAACCGGACTCGCTGAACATAGCGGACAATGAGGACTGCTGTAAACTCAAGAACAACGGCAATGGGTTTTTGATCCTACTGCACGTACTGGCTTTGTGGGAGCCTAGGCAGTTTAGATGCTCACCTTACTAGACCTGGATGGAGGTGGGTGGCCCTTGGTCTTCCCACAGGGCAGGGAACCCTGATTGCTCTTAGGGCTGACGAGGGAGGGGGACTTGATCTGGGGAGGGGGAGGGAAATGGGAGGTGGTGGCGGGGAAGAGCCAGAAATCTTTAATAAATAAATAAATTTTTAAAAAATGATAAGTAAATAAAGAAGTTATCCCAAATTGGAGTCTACTAAGCTTAGAAATGGGGTCTGGTCTTTTATCGCTAACCTAGGTGGCTATAAACAGTGAAATAAAATAACCAGTTTTAGGATTACTTCTCAAATCCAGGCTTCTGGTAACAATCTCAAAGTTCTAAAAGTGAGTATTCTCACTGTAATAAGACACAAGACATTAGTTAGCAAGCAATTTTGACCCTAATAAGAGATTAAGAAAATCTGGAAATTATCTCCCACATAACGCAAAAGAAAATTTTACCATCATCACCGATCATTTAAGGCTTTAGAAAAATATTTTTGAAGGCTGAAAAATAAGTTACTCTGGAAGCTTAGAGATGACATAATTAATCTCTGCTAACACCTGCTTTCCTAAATTGTTTTCTCTGTCAGATTATAAATTGTCCAAGTTGGAACAATGAAAATTTATCTACTCTAGCAAAAGAAATAAGAACACAGGTTTTGAGATTAAAAAGACTAGAGAATGAATTCTTTCCATCAAATCTGTTTTCTTAACCTTTCTATGCTTTATTATATCTGCGTTTTGGGTAGCCAGAGCCCATGATGCAGAAGCACAGAAACTGTTCTGATTCTGATTTCTCCAGAGCCGCACACATCTCCTGACTTTCAATGAGGGCTCTGCACACTTTCTGCATTGTTTCATCCCAGAAGTGAGTAGGAGTCTGCCTGCATGGTGCATTCCATCTTCTGGGCCATTGAGTGCAACAGGACTTTTGTTAGGGTGAAGATCCAGCCAAGGCTTGTGTGTGTGTGTGTGTGTGTGTGTGTGTGTGTGTGTGTGTGTGTGTGTATGCTATTACTTGTGGCAGTCAAAAGGCAGTTTTTCTGAAAAAAAAGAAAGAAAATAATCAATAAGGGGGTGCTTGAAAAGACAACCTCATGAATAATTTCATTTCTCTGTGTGTTGACAGGGCTTTGGTATTTCTGTGCAGGGTCAGTGGATGACCTTACTCCATTTCCTGAATTTTTTCTTATCTATAGTATTTCAATCTTTTTAGCCTGGCTAGAAAAAAATCTTCCTAGCAAAACCATCCCCAGAGTAGAGGCTGCCTCACCATCACATTCCCATGAGGGCATTTTAAACCTCTGCACGGAGGGAAGCTGTCACGATGCTGTCAGGGCTCCCTATGCCACGTGTGTCGTGTATGGGATGTGTGTACCGCAGCATATAAATGGTCTGTATGTGGGACTTCGGAAAGCTCTCTTTCACTTTTGGTTTCTTCTTCTTTTGGTCATTTATTAATAACTTGGTCTTGCCAGTCTCTTCATGATTGCCTTGCAAGGAGGCAGTAATTGTAAGAAAATCCACCACCTCATCATGAGGCAGCTCGGTGTGTGTCTGATCTGACACCCTTCAGACCCTCTGCTTGCACCCTCTGTGCCCTAGCTTTATGGGTTTTCATAGTTCCTACGGCACATGGATATCTTGCCTGTCAAAGAAGACTCTTTGGCACCTGTGTTCCTGATGCTACAGCTTGATTAGCATCTCATCGGAAACACGATTTTCCTTTCCTTTTTCTAAAGAATCCCCTGTATTTCCTTAATTTTTCTATCACTTGTTACATTAATTTTTATTTGATCATTGTTCCTTAATGCTGCCTATAAGGAAAAACTCAAAAATTTCCTCTTGTTTTTATACACTGACTTTATTCTCATTGTCTTAGACAGGTATTGAAAAGGTGTGCAGCGGTTCAACCAGTTTCTCAGAGTCAATAAATGGATCACAGTTTGTCTAAGGATTCTCCCCCAAATAAACCTGAACTCAAAAGAGTTTCTGATTATGGTTCTATACTAACAATTCTTAATATTTTTGATTTATTTTAGTTACTGCCATGTTGTAAAAAATTTAATACTCAAGTATTCCTGTGGGTGTTTTGAGCAAAACACATTTGGCATATGAAGACTTTGATTACATTGTAAACATGAGAAGTGTGCAGTCTTTTGGTGATGGCAGGTAGGCGCATAATTACAACATTGTGTGGTGAGTTCAACGACACAGGGACATATGCTGCACCTGCCTGAGGAGCCGGTCTGCCCAGAGGCGACCAAGCAAGACAGCCTATCACCGTGGTATCAAATACACTGCATTTTGGGGTTTTGATAACATGTTATATGGAATGTTACATAGTAAAAACAGCATGGATTCTAATGTCTGGAAAACCCAACTTTTAAGGCTTATTTTGCTGTTTCTTGTCTAGGAGATCCAGAGCAAACTGCACAAAATTGATGGGATTCAGTTTCCACTCAGCAAAGTAAAACAAGACTCCATCATAGGTTTATTGAGGGGACCAAGGGGTGTGCCAATCTAGTAAGGCTCATGGTGGATATTTCCTTTTCTCTCCGTTTCCTATCCCTAACTGTGAAGTGTGGAGGTCTTTATGCTACTCTACTGCAATGTGGTCTTGCCAGAGTAAACCAAGGAGCCTCACTGTTTCCCATGGAGGCAGTTGTGTGTCAAATGAAAGATACTTTGCTTGCTCATGCCAACTCCTGCAATGCAGTAACAGTTGCTCACCAGATATTGGGGCTTCTCAGAACTTAGTGATGCTTCATTCTTAATGCTGTTGAAGTCACTACATCGTGAATATCTCTGCTGTGCTCCTGAGCTTGCTGGGAAACAGAATACACACAGTAGCTTTCTCTCTAGTTCTTGGGCTGATGCTGCATGATCAAAGAAGTGATTATTTATTTGAGTACACAGTTCCCTCCTTGGAGACGTGGGCAACTCAGAAGAGCATTATGAAAGGAATAATGGATTTTACAGTAAATATAAAGAGACTGTAATAATTATTAGGGTTTTGTGGGAAGATCTGAATCAGGAGAGAGAAACTGTTTAACACTGGTTCCTGTCAGAAACTCAGCTGCTGTGAGCTACACTTGTGGGCCATTGATCTACTCTGATCCCCTGTTTAATGGTTTAATGGACATATTTAGGTTAGCTATTCCTTTGGTGCTGTGTTTCTGTGTACACTGATTCAGTACTTTTTAATTACATAGAATTTCCATGTACAGTTTCTCTGTCTGGAGGGCATTTCACGTGGATGTCCACAGAGATACTCTTTTCACTTCCCTTGTTAATGCTACTTGAACGAGTTCTCTTAAGACCTTTGGAGATAACAGGCCCACTTCTTCTTTCATAAGTTATTGTCCATTTCTTTTTTTTTTAATTTATTTATTTATTGAAGATTTCTGTCTCTTCCCCGCCACCGCCTCCCATTTCCCTCCCCCTCCCCCAATTAAGTCTCCCCCCAGCCCGAAAAGCAATCAGGGTTCCCTGTCCTGTGGGAAGTCCAAGGAACCCCCACCTCCATCCAGGTCTAGTAAGTTGAGCATCCAAACTGCCTAGGCTCCCACAAAGCCAGTGCGTGCAGTAGGACCAGAAACCCATTGCCATTGTTCTTGAGTTCTCAGTAGTCCTCATTGTCCGCTATGTTCAGAGAGTCCGGTTTTATCCCAGGCTTTTCCAGACCCATGCCAGCTGGCCTTGGTGAGTTCCCAATAGAACATCCCCATGTCCATTTCTTTATATACCCATCTTGCCACACACTTCCCCATTCACTTAACTGTGTTTAGAATCTGTCTCTGCATATTGGAGTATCAACTTTAGCTAAAAATCTATTTTGGGTCCTTTGATTTACATAGAAAGTAGGTCCAGATATATCCACTGGGTCTAGGTATGCCACCATCCACTGTTCTCTGCATTCTCACCTGTTTTTTTTTTTTTTTGTAATGGTCTCCATCTGTTGCAAAGAGAAGCTTCTTTGATGAGGGTTGAGAGCTATACTTGTCTATGGGAGAAAGGATACATACTCAGAATACAGATAGGAATTATTCTGGTCTACTAAAACTATAGTGGAAGACTCTTCTTCAGAATCTATAATTTCACAAGCTGCAGGAAATTGAGTGAGTTCCCAGGGCCAGGCCATTTTTCTCCTGCTGAGCAAGGTCTGAGTCCAAGTAGACTGTTACTGGTTACCTCCAGTATATAAGTGCCATTGTTGTACCTTTAGGTGCAACATATCTTACAATGTTGGTTATATATTGTTATGATTTCTAGGAATCCAAGCTGCATAGGTAGCCTCCATTCGTTGGCAGTGCATATAGTAGTACCATTTGGTATTGTGAGAGCTAATCAACAGGAAGGAGATTTCAGCTCAAATGATCTGAGTCCTGTGTTAAACGCAAATGGTGACTTCAACAATAAAGCCTTACCATCAACATCCAACACTTACCTGCCAAAGCCAATAGTTTATGTTGTTGTGGGAATCTCTTGGACTCCCTTGACCAGTAGCTTGAAGAATTTCTCATGTCTACTACTGGGAGTTTTGTGAAATAGTCTTTGGCTCTTCAGGAGATCACTGTTCACCGTTAGCCCAAGTGTCATAACTTCATTCATATGCATATACACATGTGTATACACACACTCATATGTATTACATGTAATTTTAGGTAAATAAAAATAATATGCCAGGAAGAGGAATATCTGAGTTATGTGGTATATTTATCTTTAGTTTATTTTTAGAATCATCTAGACTTATTTCCAGAGTAACTACACTAGTTTGCAACATAACTCTTGAAGTCTTAAGACATAATTCTAGGCTTCAGAGAACATCATGGAAGAAGGGGCAAAAAGATTATAGGAACCCAAGGACAAGAAAGTCTTCTCTGAAACCACATCTCCTGTAAATGAAAGTGAAGTTACATACATGGCCTGTGGACACCCTCGGCCAGAGCATCACTATGGCCTCAGGTGGCAACACAAGCCAGTATGGACCCCAGTGGTGGAATAGCCCCAAGACATCAACATGGTTTCAGATGGCAGTGCAGGTTCCTCCTATCAGCCTGATCTTCACTGCCATCACTTCTTCACTTCTGCCTCTCTCACAGCTCACCAGTCCTCTCTGCTTCCTTTCTCTTCCATCTCTCCACAACTACTCTGTCTTCCCCATCTCTCCATTCTATATTTGTTCATCATAGTGGCACTGCTACCCCGGCCCTCGAGGGCCAGGGTGGATCCTGGCTTGAGACTTTTGCTTAATAAAATCATTTGAAGTGGGAAGACCAACTGCTAATCCAGATCTTTGAGATCAGAAGGTCTACCTTTAGACGACACCTTTTGCTAGCAGCCTATATAAAGGGCTTGGAAGAAGGAAGAGTGCTCTCTCTACCTGCTTGCTCTCTCTCTCTCTCACTAGCAAGTCTATTCCTTCACTGGCATTAAAGCCTACTTCTTTGGGCTTTTGGCATATACTGAAGACCATCAGTCTTGTGGGCTCATCAGCTACTGGATTCTTAGACCCTCTGTTGGTGGACACTCATTGTTGAACTAGTTGGACCATAGGCTGTATGTCAATCTAACAACTGCTCTTTATTTCTCTCTCTTTCTCATGGTTCTATAAGGTTTGCTTCTTTAGAGAATCCTGACTAATGCATTTACTATTTATTTTGTACATAATATTAATTTTCTTCTGAAGGAAATAGAAAACACTAATTCTTTTAAGGGCACATTTGTGCATATAGAATCTTAAGTATAGAATCAATTATACCTCATATAGTTAATGTTTCTTTGTTTCAGTTTAAAAGATGAATAATTGACCTGGTTGATTCATTCTGGGGTGTTTTAATGTTTTGCCCCAAATTTTCAAATTTCTTTTATTTTTCAAGGTGTTTGTGATTTTTTTCTCCGTGAAATCCCTGTGGACAATCAGCTTGTTTCATTTGTTCATTCTCTTGAGAGAAGCAACTACTGTGATATTATCTGACAATGAGAACACACAGAGAAATCGAGTGAGTCTCCAATAAGCAGATAGTTGAAAGTGTCTCAACTGACCACCTGTGTCACTAAGAGAGTAACACGGTTAATGTGGCGTTAAATATTTTTTCTTTCTCTATTAACTCATTTCTAATATTATTCATAGCATTATTTCCATGTGGCAAAGAACTTGGGGAGAGGGGAGATTCTGCGTTTTGGACCCCAGCATAGACAGTAGTATGTAAAGAGTATTCAGGTTGGGTGAACAATGAGGTATTGTGCGGGGGAGGGGGTATTGGAAAATGACAGCTTAGTTTCTGCAACCATTATTTGGAACTTGAAGTCTCTGGAAGATTCCGCTTACAGTGTGCATGAGCTGACCTCTGAGATGAAGGCCATGCTAAGTCCATTAATTTACACATGGAGTGCTAATGGGGAACCCAATTAGGCAAGCTGCCTAATTGCTATGCTTTGAGACACTCAAACCACGAGAGTATTCAAAGTGTTATTTCACTTATTCATATAGGCACATAAACTCTGATGTTTTAGACATGAATGCCTTTGTTGTAGGCTGATTAAATAAACAGCTTGCCTTGCATTTTTTAAGGGTAAAATTCATGTGTTGTGCTTGATTATCTTTTAATTAACTTTGGTTTTAAAGGCCTCACAAATTTGAGATAAAGTTGATTTTTTTAAAAACTTAATTATTTTACTTCATATGTATGAATATTTCATTCACAGGTATGTCTGTGGAGTATGTGCTTGCTTGGTGCCCATGGAAGCAAGAAGAGAACATTAGATTCCCTAGAATTGGAGTAATCGTTGTGAGTTACCATGTGGGTGCTAGGAACTGAACCTGGGTTCTCTGCAAAAAAAAATATTCTTAACCACTAAACAATCTTTCCATCCTCAAAATATATTTACTTTTAAGAAGAATATATTAATGGAAGGCCTGCAATACTAGCCAAGTTCATATAGTCAAGTTATGCAATAATTTGCTCTTGTAGAAATGTAGGCTGTATATTAATACTTGCTGTGTTGAATAAGAGAAATTGTAAATATGCATAATACTTGAATAATAAAAGCAATGAATAGGAAGTACCATTATTTCAAAAGACATTAGTTCAATAATAGCATTCTTAAGACATGAGATCAGAGCTAGAAGGAAGTGGATTGTTCGTCAGAACAATGAATGGTCATTTATTCACTCATTTATCCATCCATTCACACAACAATACACCCTTATTGCACACTTATTTTTAAAGATTTATGCATGCATACTGTATTTATTGTATGGACATTATTTCTACCCTCACTCTCTAACTTTTCCTTTGACTGTTTTACTCCATCTCAATTTTATGAGCTTTTCTTATGACTGTCGGACATGCACACACACACATGTATATATAAATACAACCTTCTGAGTTCACTTAATGTTGCTTATATGTATGTATGTTCAGGACTGATGACTTAGGGTTGGTAAACCTATGAGAGGCTCATCCATGGCAAAGACTGATTCTCTCACTCAGCAGCTGTTGTCTTGTAGCTCTTTATCTAGGCATGGAACTTTGTGAGGTTTACCCCATCCACATAGGCAATATAAATGACGTCATTGTGTGGGTCTTTAGGCAACCACACTGTTGAGATTTCATGGGTACAGCTTTTCTGTCTTCTCTAGAAATACTTGCATCAAGCATCCTGGACCTCTGCACTTACTATCTGTTAGGCCTTCTTCCTTGGAATTAAATAATTTTAATGTTCAAAGTATAGTCTCAACTCGGGATCCATGGACTCCCACCTGAATATTTGATTAGCTGTGGATTGAAAATACTCAGAGGAAAAAGAATTGTGTGCCTGAGATACGTAATAGTCATCATTGCCTAAACAATAACATGTAACAATTATTTAAACAGCATTTTCTCTGTATTCTATGTTAAATGTACTATAGAAAAGATTTGAATTCAGGGTAGGAGGTGTTTTGGGTTAAATATAAATATTACCTTAATTTAATAAAAGACTTGAATACCCACAGATTTGGGGTATCCTGGAGCATCTTAGCATCAATCCAGCTAAGATACCAAGGGGCAAATACACTGTGCTATTTTAGTGGTAAAATGGACCACATAACACTCTTGTCCTCATGAAGCTCACACTGGGTGTATTATTCAGTAACTGCTGGTTCAAATCATCACAACCTCAGAGTCTTAAATTAGAGTAGTCTCATCATTATATAATTTTGTGAGCGAAAAACTAAACATCATCTCACTGGCTAAAACAGAGCTGCCAGAAGAACTGTGTCCCTTTCCCGTGCCTGGAGGACGGCAGTTGTTTCTTTGTCTTTTTCATTCTCTACAGACTGCTCCTGTATTTGGCTCATGAGCACTCCCTATATCTCCAAAGCTGTACGTTTAATTCATTATTTTGTTTTTGATCTCCAGCAAAATATGTAAGATTCTGTGGACATCACAGAGCCTTAGTACTTTGAGAAGTTCATAAAAAAACACAAATCTTGGAAGGTGAACATCCAAACTGGCTAGGCTCCCACCAAGCCAGCACATTGCGTTGGATCAAAACCGCGTGCCATTGTCCTTGGCGTCTCATCAGCCCTCATTGTTCGTCATGTTCAGAGAGTCCAGTTTTATCCCATGCTTTTTTTGGTAACAGTCCAGCTGGCCTTGGTGAGCTCCCAGTAGATCAGCTCCACTGTCTCAGTGGGTGGGTGCACCCCTCGTGGTCCCGACTTCTTTGCTCATGGGGGGAGGACCTAGGACTTACCACAGGGCAGGGAACCCTGACTGCTCTTTGGACTGGAGAGGGAGGGGGAGAAAAGTGGGGGGAAGGGGAGAGGGGTGGGAGGAGGGGGAGAAGAATGGGAGGAGGGGGAGGGAAATGGGAGGCTGGGAGGAGGTGGAAATTTGTTTTTTTTTCTTTCTTTTCTTTATTCTCCTTTTATCAATAAAAAAAAATAAAATTTAAGCAAATCAAAAAAAACCCACAAATCTTACCCACTTACATGTACTTGTTTTTATTTATGTTGTTCTATTCATCAATGGAGTCAGATGTTGGGGTGAAAACATGCTAGATCAAATCAGAGAGGTTGAGAAGCAACCAGCAGACCTTCTTTTTTGAGCAGGCACAGCAAGAGAGCATCTTTCCAGCCTTCCCAAACCTAAAAAGACTGTGAAACTCCAAGTCACCCTCTACTACTACTCCCTGTACTTATCTCTAACTGTATTCAGGGCTCATCTATACTCTGTAGGGCTAATTCCTGTCAACTAGTTGCTGGCTCCATCCCCCTACCCAAGTTGATTTTATTAACACAGGCTCAGGGATTCACAGTACAATCAAAAATCCCCAAAAAATATAGTGGTGTTGGAGCATAATCAGGAAGAATTTTAAAGTGCTTAAGGTAGCCAAGAGGGTCAGTGTGGAGAAACAATAATCTGATCATCCATTGAATTCTAATGTTATTTGTTTGTGGTGTGTGTGTTTGTACATTTCTGTGTAAGTTATAGGTAATAGTGGCAGTCTAACATCCAAAGCCTATCAAGTGGAAATAAAGCAAAATGATTTAATCTTTTTACAAAAATGAAACCTTAAAAACCTCTAAGAGCAGAGGAAGGATCAAAAATAAATGGTCCACAATTTCAGAGCAACTAGTCCATTGTGAGATGACCCATTTTTCCCCCTTGGACATGTGAGAAGGACTTGGCTATACTAGATTAATAAAGACATTTCAAAGGAAAGAATTGTGTAGTGATATTCTGTTTGTTTCTGGCAAATAAAGCTTGCCTGGAGATCAGAGGGTGGAACTAGCCACTAGTTAACCATAGAGACCAGGCAGTGGGTGCACACATTTTTAATATCAGCACTTGGGAGGATGAAGCAGAAAGATCAGGACTTCAAGGCCACCCTGAGCTACACATGATTGAATCAGCCTAAAAGAGAAACTGAGCTAAGCAGTGGAGTCTCACACCTTTAATCCCAGTACTAGGGAGGTGGATACAGGAGTATAAGGCAGGAGGAGGCAGGAGCACATGGCATCAGTCTGAGGATTTCTTAGAGGTAAGAACTCTAGTGGCTGGTTGTTCTGCTTCTCTGATCCTTCAGCTTTCACCTCCCAATATCTGACTCTGGATTTTTATTAATAAGATGAATTAGGATTGAGCTACAGGATTGTTTAAGTGTTTGAGTTGTGGAAGGCATGAATGATAAACCCAAAACCTGTGGAACTTACTGTGTTGCTGTGGATAGTTAAGATGGATGAAACTTATAAAAGCAGGCTGAAATTTTCCATACCATTGCAGTGCTTACGATTGCTCCTTCTCTATTAAATAAGGAGTTTCTTCTGAGCAACTATTTGGTGAAATAAATGCCTAAAGAGCCTATTTGTTTCCTTCATGTAGTTTTTCAGACCCTGAAAGGTACTCTGAAATGTACAGTCAGCCCTATAATCCATGGGGGAAGTATCAGATACAGGATGCTTGAGGGATTTCGAAACTTGTGCATACTCAAGTACTTTATATAAAATGGTATAATAGTTATACAATATAACATACATTTCCCATATACTCGGTACTGTCTTGATTATAATATCAAATAAAACAAACATGCCCTATTAAGTAGTTGGTATACTATATTGTTTAGAGAAGAATGCCAAAAAAATCTTTTTTACATGTTCAGTCCAGAAATTATTTACATTTTTGACCCAAAGCTGATGGAACTCACTGACATAAATCCTACTCAAATTCTGGGTGTCCTTGATAAAGAGATTAAATGTTATTCATCAGCTGGGCAGTGATGGCTCACAGCTTTAATCACAGCACTCGGGAGAAAGAGGCAGGCATAGCTCTGTGAGTTGAGGTCAGCCTAGTCTACAGAGCCAGTTCCAGAATAGGTTCTAAAGCTACACAGAAAAACCCTGTCTCAAAAACAAAAACAAATAAGCAAATCCCCAAACAAACAAAAAGAACCCACTATCAATCAAATTTTAAAAATAATTTCTGTAGACTCAAAAGCTTGAAAATAAAATAATAGGAAATCACACAGCATTTCATATACTAACTAAAAGAAAAGTGCTCTTTTTCTTTTAAATACTAGCTGGGCGATGGTGGCACAAACCTTTGATCACAGCATTCAGGGAGGTAGGCGCAGGCAGATCTTTTTGTGTTCAAGACCAGCATGATGGTCTACAGAGTGAGTTCCAGGACAGGCAGAGATACAAAGAGAAACCTTGTCTCAAAAAAAAAAGATAAAAAAAAAGCAAATAAAAAACTGAATTGGTCAAATACTAACTAAAAGACAACACAGTCAAAAACTGGAGGCTCATATCACTCATTTCGGTTTCTCTAAATTATTACAAAATTTGATGGCTGGGTTGCTAACTCTTGGAGTGTCTCTTGCGCTCTTGGCAATCCCTACTTTTGGAGGATTCATATGTCAGTGAGCATTTTAAAAGAGTAGTGAGTAGGGCTGGTGTAAAAAGGGATCACACTACAGTATGGGTGTACTTCTAGCCCTGGGTTGGACATGCTGACTGTGTATCTCCAAGAAACATATTCTACTTCTCTGAATCTCACTTTCTGTTTGGATGGAAGACTGAAGTCTATGCTATTATTTAAAGACTTTATATGATTCAGAAACATAGGATATATTAATCTATCATTTCTAATAAATATTTACTATTTTATTAAGATACATGGGAAGGATTATGATTTAATTATCAAATGAAAAGGCCTTGAAATCCTCCAACGAGAAAGATTATACAAACAGACATACTAGGGCAAACTAGACTAATCATCATGTTGTTTGTTAGAAAACAGCACCGGGATTCATTGCAGCAGCCCATTATCAAAACAGCACACTTTTCATCTAATTGGTTTTTAAGCAGACATTTTTGTTTTTAATGCAGCATGATTCTCTTCTTATTCAAAGTTTAAAATGGCTTGCTGTGAGATCATTAATAAACATTCCTGTTAGGGATGATTTTTTTTTCCAGCTCTTCCTGTGCAGAGAGCAGGGACCAATACAATAATAAGTAAGAGCACAAACATATTCTCTCTTCAAGATATCTGTGGTCATAGGACAGGCTCATTAATGTTGTCATGGCAACCATCTCCTCACAGGTTACATGCCTGTGAGCTTCTACTAAGATGCAAATTCTAGCTTAAACAAAGCAAGCTAACTCCAAAATGACATGTCAATTTTCAAGGGCGTGTGGGGTGATCCTGGGGGCTTTATTTTTTCCATATGCATTGTGTAATTTAGAAAGCTTACTTTTTCCTTTTGTCATCCGTGTTGGTTTTTATTTTGCCTCAAAGATGTCTTGCCCAAAGAGAAAAAGAAAATAGATTAAAATGAGCTTTTACTGTGCTTCTCTTTTCGCATTTATTTAATTCTTGATTTTGCCTTACAATCCTTCATAAGCAAAGCATGTAGAAATGTACATAATTCAGTCCAAAAATATAGCATAATCTAGTTCATGGAGCTATCATCTTAGCTCAAATCCATTCTTTTCCTATATGTATTCACTATGGTTCTGTTTTAAGGACTATAAGCCAGAAATGGAGGGAGACGGAGACGCAAAATCTAGGTACACCTCAGATCTTGTTGGATATGGAGGTGGATCCTCTCTTCTCAGGTCTACACATCTTAACCCTGGCCCCTGGGACTGCTGGTGCTGCCTCTGTTCCATATAGTTGAGTAGAGGAGGGGAGTTTCTGATTTAGACGAGAAGCTAATTAATTCAATCACAGCCAGCTCTGCATTAGGTTTGTCTTTCTAGCTGGTGTCATTGATGTGCCTCAGAAGTCTTTCGTGTCTCCTGATGAAGTGGTGAAGTTGGCTGTTTCTTTACTTCTGTTCTGAGTGCTGAGGATTTTCTTTCATTCTACTTTTGTTCTACTTAGTACAGTTGGTATTCTAAGGGCTTCTAATTGACTCTGTCTTAAAGGTTCCAGACACGATAAGGCAAGCCTGCATTCTTTACTATGATGCCGGAAAGATGTGGAACTTGCTTTGAAAGTTAGGGATTTGGGTGCAAAGGTAGAAGTCTTGCTTAACGGTGTTATTATTAGATAAGACATGGGTGATGATGAAAAGGTCTCCAAGATATCACCTTGGACTTCTATCCAGTCACATGGTAGATGACCATATTGCATCCTTAAATAGGGAGTAGATATAGAAGACAAATTAATTGTTCCATTTGGCCATACTATATTGAGATTATATTACCCTGTGTATGTGTGTATAATCCCATGTATTTACATGTGTGTGTGTGTGTGTACGTGTGTATGTAGAATCACCATTCTACTGAAATGAAGAAATTGAGAACAGTTAATTAACCAGGAGCTCATAGAAAGCTCTCAGACTATTGGCATCAGTTTGAAAATCATGTATTTAAAAAAAAATTTAAGTTCTTTATTATCATCAGGGTTTCAATTTTAACTATACAATAGTTCATGTGAGTTTTCTTGAGGGGATGGAAACAGATACCTGTTCATCTCAGATTGATGAAGAGACTGATGACAGACTAGACAGCAATTCTGCCTTTCTAACTTAGTAAGCCAGTGAGCTTACAGTTATGTGGGTGACCCAAATGCAGCTATAGCACCAAAAGTTCACCCCAGCACTGGGGACAGCTCATGAAACCTGAACTTCTGGAGTTCCCTGAACTGCTTGCAAGAAGCTGGAGCATTTTTCCACCCCAGCAATTAATCACTTGCTATTTTTATAACCTTGACAAGGAGACTGGCAAATCATTTTCAGAGACTGGCAAATCATTTTATGAGCTTTCAATGCTTTGTTGACTTTTTGTGTATCACAAGTCTTTTTCCTTCATCTTGGAAAGAATGTTTTGATTTGCAGGATGTTGCTACACAGCACTCCATCCCTTTCCCTAGCCTTTACTATTATCTCTATCCCCTTTCCATGGTATTATCTGGCCTTAAAGACGGTCTGATTATTTTTCTCCATCTATGATGGAGCACTGAACCGCTGTATCACAGCAAGCCACTTATTAACAGCAGCTTGGCTGCTTATGAATCTCTGCAATATATCACTAATGCAGACCCGAAGTTTCTGTTCAGTACTAACTGATGCAGCAGCACCCATAACCAACGGGCATCAACACAAATGTTTAGAGGGTAATCTGGTAGGTATGTTTATCAATTTAATCAGGCCATGGAAGTTGCTTCCCTGCTAGGGAAGTGACCTCCCTAACTTTGGCCCTTAGCTCTGGTTTATAGTATCAGCTATGAGTTCCTTCCTGTGGAATAGACTTTTAATGTAATTAGAAAGCAATCGGTTGTGTCCATAGAAGTTGTGCCACTATCTCCCCAGCAGACACATCTCGCCTAGCCTGTTAGTAGTATAGTAAACAGGATCTATAATTAAGCTGGATTGTTGGTGATGATTCTCTGCAAAAGCCCAAACAATGCCTTAGAGCATCGTAGAAACCTTTCAGCAGAGAGGAAGCTTTTAGCTCTCTCCCAGTCTGAGTTCTCAATGTCCTGAAGCTAACAAGTACAATGTTTTCAGTGGCACGGTCTTGCTATTTAATTGTGACATATAATCAAAATCAGAATCAGTAGTGTTTCTGGTTTGTAGCGATTTAAATGTTTATCTCTGGCTAAAATTGATTTTCATTCACTACGTTATGACCCATGGATTACTCATTCCCATTCATGCAACGTCTGTTTATTCAAATTCTTGGACTAATGTTTTTGCTGCTCTTCTAGATCAGTGGTTCTCAAACTTCCTGATGCTGTGACTCTTTAATGCAGTTCCTCATGTTGTGGTGACTCCCAATCATGAAATTATTTTTGATTCATAACTCTAATTTTACTACTGTTGTTAATCCCAATATAAACATCTGATCTGTAGGATATCTGATACGTGACCTCTGTGAAAGGGTCATTTGACTCCCCAAAGAGTTGTGACCCACATGTTTAGAACCACTATTCTAGATGTTTCTTGAAGTCTGTAAGAAACACAGGAGTTAGCCTTTTATAATGAAACCTTACACATAACAGACAGACAGGATCCATGAAGGTCTTCTACTATCTGCTCCAAAGATGTTAATTGGTCTGTAGTGCCTAAGAGGATGATTAAAAACAAACACAAGCAAGATCCAATACAGTATGAAAGATTTCATCACTTGCATTAATTGTTTCATCAAAGAGCAATGTTGTATACTGCATCATGAATGGGAGTCCTACCACAGCTAGATTTCCATAACCCCCAGTCATTTTACCTGTGCAACACTTCTTTTCTTGTCTGTTATGGTCTTGGTAAGGCCAGTTTGTGCTTCTCGGCCTGGCAGTGCCATACTCTTGTCTTCTGTGCCTACAGCTGAAGTGGGCTCCCAAGTTTTGGCAGACTCCCAGTCTTTGCCTTTTGGTCAGCCACATCTCATCACTTAAAGGGAACTTGAGCTGGATGAAGAATCTTTGCCTTTAGAGAATTGTCTTTCAGGGGAGAAACGCACACTATAAATTCTGAAGATTAACAATCCACCCCAAGATCAAGGTACATCTTCTTTACCTGCAATGTTTTGTCAGTCATGTCTTCTGTCAGCTGTTGCCCCGTTAAACCCCTGTAGACATGTACTAGCATGCAATTTTGCTTTCTGCTAATTTTTCTTCCCCTAGCAACTTGCTTTTGCCATATTTGCCTTCAAGTGATTTTGGCGAATTTCTTGGTCTATTCTGCCCTTCTCTCATTCTTTCTTGATTGTTTGAGAACTTTATAAACGGTAAATCACCTGTAGGGTTACATCATTTAGATATGTTAGCGCCTCTTCTATGTTGAAAAAAAATAATATCCGAGCATGGAGCTTAGAAAAGTTTTGGAAACCACTTACCAGCCCTGAGTTCTTTGTGTAATAAACCTTTCTAGATTTTCCTGTGAGCAGAGTCCTATCTGTCTTCTGAAGCTCTGGTTCAAAAACCCTCTGCCCTCAATTCCCTAAGATCCGCTGGTACTCAGATGATGAACCCACTTGTCTATAATGGAACATATGAGCCAATCCATCAAGGAGTTGAATTGTCTCATATTATGCAGTTTCACAAGGCTGGATGAATAGTTATTTTACTTAGTATCTCAATTCCCATGGCTCTCAGACTGATTCTATTTACCCTTCTTTCATTTTCTACAGCTTTAAAGATAAAACTGTGAGAGTACTTTCTTCCTCGCTTGAAAGTTTTCCTCATTTAGCAGTTCTGATGCAGATTATTCTCGGGTTACCACAGTGTCTTATACTAGACCATGGCAAGGTCCTTATCTGCATGATGCATAGATTTTTTGCCTTCTCTACATCACAGTTAGACCTACCGAATACCTTCTACCACTTCTACCTTGTTCTCACCCTTTTCACCATGAGTCACAGTTTTTTTTGGGGGGGAGGGGGCTGAGGACCCATTTAACTTATCCTCTCTTCTTGCATCACAGCAGCTATAAGAAACAGTAAACCAACAGCTCCATTTTATCCTCCATATTTTTCATTTTCTTCCCAGAGGCTAATGCAGAAAACAATATTTACCAGTCCTTTTTCCATAGTAACGTCTCCCTTAGTTGGAAAATGTGTCCAGGCAGTAGATCAGCCCCAGTTGTATATACTCCACCTCTCTAGGAAACATATGATATAAAGACAACTATGATGCATATGAAAAGAAACCATTTTATTGGAATTTTCTGATGTCTGTGGACAGAAGCTGTGGTTAGTTCATTTATTTTATAACCTTGGGGATTAACAATGCTTCTAGGAATGAATTGTATTTCGAAATGCGTGTTCAAGATACTGTTTTTTCTCTCTTCCATCTTCCTTAGTTTTGTGTCCCATTATTAATTAAATCTATGCTGAGTCTCATTTTATTTGCAGGCCCTATGATTTCCAGAGGTGCCCTTCTCTTTGATTTGTTTTTTTTTTTCATGTCCACCTTTCCACTCAGTGACTTCAGCACTTAATGATACACTCAGAACATTCCAGATAATGTTGCATCACTGAAAGGAGAAAGTTTAATGTGACTCTCCTTTCATAAAATGAATATATAATACTGTCAAGAGACAGACCTAAGATCCACAGGAGGATTCCAGTTTTTAAGTCAATGTTTTAAAACACATATTCTATTAAGGATTTTTCTAAAGGTTGCTTGTTTAGGGTGAGATACTGATATTTTGGTAATGTAATAGCTATGTCAATGCTTCCCATTAATAGAAAGACCATATTTTCCTAAAGTAGTGACAGAAAACACAACAGGTACAAACATATGTTGAATAACAGTGCTGTTTTTAAGTAACTCCAGGAACACAAGACAGACACAGACGCAGCAGCTGAACAAGAGGGTGGGAAATGAATCTTTCACATAACAAGAGTCAAATGTGTGAGCCAGTGTGAATATTTTTGAAGGAGGGAAGTCAGGATAGGAATGTTCAGGTAGGATCATTCAAACATCATGTCTGGAAGGAGATGGAAAACTGACAAGACCATAACCAGGACACAGAGATGGGAGTTCATTCACAGTTCAGAAATCAGTTGATTTGAACCATTCTTTTGGGCATCAATACTTATTACACAGGCACAGCTCAGAAGGCTTTGATTTTGCTCAATATATATATATATATATATATATATATATATATATATATATATATATTCAATTGAGATATATATATATTATATATATATATATATATATATATCCTCTTTGGAAACAGTATGGTGTTTGTGGCTTATCCTATATATAAATCTAAGGCTCCTCTTTCCTCTGAGAATAGATTTAAAAGGTATTGGATAATTCAGAGACTCATAAATAGTCAAAGTGCTGGGTATAAATAACACTGAAACTTGTGAAGTAATATTCCTAAGTATAATACATAATGAAGAAGGAGGAGGAGGAGGAGGAGGAGGAGGAGGAGGAGGAGGAGGAGGAGGAGGAGGAGAAGGAGAAGAAGAAGAAGAAGAAGAAGAAGAAGAAGAAGAAGAAGAAGAAGAAGAAGAAGAAGAAGAAGAAGAAGAAGAAGAAGAAGAAACATGTGAATTTGCCATCTGGATCAATCTCATACCATCCAAAGCTAAGGAACTTTGTAAAAAAAGGAACAGAAAAATGTAAGAGCTTGTGGATGGGAAAGAAAGCTGAGATTCTGAATTCTGGACATGGCATGGCTGCATCTGTGGTTTCTTGTACAAGACCTATACAAGATCAAGCCAGTTACAATTCATCATGGAAGAGGAAGGGGGCCCTGAGATCCTACCACTCTGGGCAGAGCAACTGGAGACTGGTGGTGTTGAGACAGGGAGAGTCACTCTATATAACCTTGTGGTCATCAGTAGGTTGCTCGTGTCTTAAATGATGGTCACGCATATATAGACAGAAGTATCCAAACTTGGGATTATTATTAATGATAAAATTATTATAGAATTTGGGAATTGCAAACTTAATATCATGTACTAATTTGAAGGATGAGCAATCTGTAGAGTAACCTTTGTGATATAGAAGCTTAAATTTTTACTGAAACATCTTTTACTATTCTGTTTCCAGTTTCCTAATATGGTTCATGATATAATAATATAAACTTATTTACAAACAGTAGTTGGTTTAACCAAAGACCAGTTAGTTGTGCCTTTATTTTCACAAATGTGTGATTTGATTATACTTTAAAATATGAAGCATGATTTTGGGAGGGAGACAAAGTAGGAGGTACTGTTGTGGTGTGTGGAATGGATATGATGGCTGAACATTGTGTAAAAGTATGACACTTTCAAAGAATTCAACTACAATTAAAACACAAAAATATATCCATGAAATCCATACTGCTGCTGTACTGAGATCTCTGGGTGGTGTTCTCTCTCTCTAATCTTTCTGTTTTGACTTGGCCACTGAATTCTTCTATTTCTCCTCATTCTTCTCATTTTTCTTCCTCTGTCTCCTCTTTGTTCCTTTCCTTCTTCTTTTCTTTCATCCTTCTCTCTTTTCTTTTCTAATTTTCTTCCTCCTCTTCCTTCTCCCCTCATTTCCCTTTCTTGCATCTGTGTCTGCTATCCCCCGTCTATGTATTCTCTTCCTTTTCTTCTTTTTCTCTTCATCTTTCTGTTCTTTATATCCTCCTTTCCCCCTCATCCTGTTATGGGGGTTAAGAGGCAACAAATGAATTAAAGGCAATAGCAAAGCGTGCACTTTAAGTGGGGTGAACTGATGGCAAAATGGTTCTGTTAAAAGGGAAAGGCTGGAAATAAATGGACAATGTGCTAAGACTGTGGTAAAGAGTGATTCTGACATCCAGTCACGACAAAACAGAAAATTTAGCCCAAGTCCATGAGAGTGAACATAGACCTGACATAGTGGCATGAACCTTCAATTCTAGCTCATAGAAAGGAGAGGCATGTGGATCTCTATGAGTTCAACGTGAGCCTAGTGAGATGATCTTTAAAAAATGATGTTATAGAAGGAATACCTCAAAATCCTTTAACTAAATTTAATTACAAAATATCTATACCTTAAGATATTTTAAGGTACAGCTAAAAAATGACACAATTGACTCAAATAAAGACGAATATTCACATATACAAAAAAGAAGTCAAAATAAATATAAGCAAGAAAAAGTTACATTGCACCAGGACCAGGATATGTGAAACAGGCAGGAAGTTTTTCGTTTTGTTTTGTTTTTTTTAATATTACAAAGGAGAAGAGAGCTTGAACTCCTCTTTGCTGATGAAAAGGGCAGAGGATTCTAAAGTCTGAGCTGAACTCATGGAGAAGTACTGAACGGCGTTAGAGTGGGGTTGTTCAGTGTGATGAGGTTGTGCGCACCTCCTGTTTGTCACTTACTAAAGCTAGACTCCCATCCTTCCATAGAGACCGGAGGCGTGTGCTTATATGTCCTCTAGATTGCATTTTAGAGGGATGAAAGGACAAGCCCTGGAGAGAGCCACCCTCCATTGTAAATCTGCCAGCGACATGGATTTATGTCTCCCAAGGGCAGAGAAACAAGGAAGCTGCACATTTCCCCAAATAAGTTCTGAGCAAAGGGAGTTTGAGAACTAACCATACATTTCTCAAATTTAGCCGAGCTGAGAACAAAGAATGACCTGATAAATGGTCCTGCAGTCGATTTAATCTGGACTCAGACTGATACTCTTAACTAGTCAGAATATTTCTACCTTTGTTCAAATTCGTTTGAGGAAATACTGCTTGCAGAACTGAAAGCCAAGTGTGATGGGCATAGGGTATAATCAGACCTAAGTGCTTACAGTTCATCATAAACTTGATAGGATTTTTAAAAATTACTTCTTTTCAGTCTTATTTTTAGGCAAGATTTGTTCTCGGTATGTCAAAGCATGCACTGTCAACACTAGCCCTCTTTATCCTTCCTCTGTAGCATGATTAAGTTAGAGTGTGTCATTTGGGGTGATTTCAAAGACCTTGAAAATTTCTCTATTCGGTTTAAATTCTTTTGTTCTTCTTTGTCTCTTAGATTAGAAGAGGATATATTCATCTTCTTACATTGGACTTTATGTATCCCTGAGACTGGATGGTGAATTCTCCTTAGCTAGAGAAGTGGTTCATCACTGTACTTCGCTAGAGAAAAGTGAGACCCAAGCCATGAAGGCTGACACAGTGGTAAGTTATAACGGGGTTTTGTTTAATTGTTTTTGCTTTGCTTTCCAACGCTTTCTACTCTTTACTAGAAAAAAAAAGGCAGAATGACACTATGCAGCATTAGAAAAATGAAAATAAAGACCCTAGGGCCAGATAGTCAATCTGGCTTCATCACTATTAACTGATGATATAACTGATGTGTGCAGCCGTGTTTTCTCTACTTCAGAGGTTACCATGAGCTAACTAACACAATACCAGCCACCTGTCTTATCTGTGCAGAGTTCATGCTCCCCAAGCCCCTCTCTGCTCCAGGACATTTTGTTCCTATGGTGACTTGACAGACAGAGAAGGGGGAGGGGAGGGAGGGAGAAAAAGAGAAAGAGAGAAGGAGAGAGGGAAATCCTTTGCTGCTGCTGCTTCTCAGCTAGTGCCATCTGGCTCTTGCCTTTAGTTAACTACCTGTCTCTGTCTTGAGAGGAGGCCTAGTTAGGGCCCTCTTTATCTTTACCTCGTCTGGTTGTTCTGTCTCCAGTATCCTTTGACTTCCTCATGTCTGACTATTACATGGCTTTTCTTTGTACTTGGACCTGCACTGACAATTTCTTATTTGATGTACAATTCAGTTCTAATATTATATGGTCCAAAGCATTGCTCTTAGACTCTTGTTTTTATTACTTATGTTATGGATAAGTCTGTACTACACTGTGACTCAGCCATGAAACCGTAGCTTGGTTTCAAGTACCACAGATTTCATTTGTTTGGTTGTTGCTTCTTTTTCAAGCAGTTTCTCTGTGTAGCCCTGTCTGTCCTGAACTTATTCTGTGAGTCAGGCTGGCCTTGAACTCAGAGATCCACCTGCCTCTGCCTCCAGAGTGCTGGGTTTAAAGGCATGTGCCACTGAGTATAATGAGGGGCTGAAATTAGCATTCACATTTCTTTAGCAATGCACCTTTCACTTGAAAAACTTATGCTGGTGAATTCTTATTTCCTACCAAACTCAATGCTCAGTTTGTTTGGCATAATCACTTTGAATTTGCTGATAGAAGCCTCTTTATTTATTTATTTATTTATTAAAGTTTTCTGTCTCTTCCCCGCCACCGCCTCCCATTTCCCTCCCCCTCCCCCAATTAAGTCTCCCCCCCAGCCCGAAAAGCAATCAGGGTTCCCTGTCCTGTGGGAAGTCCAAGGAACCCCCACCCCCATCCAGGTCTAGTAAGTTGAGCATCCAAACTGCCTAGCCTCCCACAAAGCCAGTGCGTGCAGTAGGATCAGAAACCCATTGCCATTGTTCTTGAGTTCTCAGTAGTCCTCATTGTCCGCTATGTTCAGAGAGTCCGGTTTTATCCCAGGCTTTTCCAGACCCCGGCCAGCTGGCCTTGGTGAGTTCCCGATAGAACATCCCCATTGTCTCAGTGTGTGGGTGCACCCCTCGCGGTCCTGAGTTCCATGCTCGTGCTCTCTCTCCTTCTGCTCCTGATTTAGACCTTGAGATTTCAGTCCTGTGCTCCAATTTGGGTCTCAGTCTCTGTCTCCTTTCATCGCTTGCTGAAGGTTAATATTCAGGAGGATGCCTATATGTTTTCCTTTGGGTTCTCCTTATTTAGCTTCTCTAGGATCACTAATTATAAGCTCAATGTCCTTGGTTTATGGCTAGAAACCAAATATGAGTGAGTACATCCCATGTTCCTCTTTTTGGGTCTGGCTTACCTCACTCAGGATAGTGTTTTCTATTTCCATCCATTTGTATGCAAAATTCATGAAGTCCTTGTTTTTTATTGCTGAGTAGTACTCTAATATGTATAAATTCCATACTTTCTTCATCCATTCTTCCATTGAAGGGCATCTAGGTTGTTTCCAGGTTCTGGCTATCACAAACAATGCTGCTATGAACATTGTAGAGCATATACTTTTGTTGTATGATAAGGCCTCTCTTGGGTATATTCCCAAGAGTGGTATTGCTGGGTCCAGGGGTAAGTTGATCCCGAATTTCCTGAGAAACCGCCATACTGCCTTCCAAAGTGGTTGCACAAGTTTGCATTCCCACCAGCAATGGATGAGTGTACCCCTTTCTCCACAACCTCTCCAACAAAGGCTATCATTGGTATTTTTGATTTTAGCCATTCTGACAGGTGTAAGATGGTATCTTAAAGTTGTCTTGATTTGCATTTCCCTGATCGCTAAGGAAGTTGAGCATGACCTTAAGTGTTTTTTGGCCATTTGAAGTTCTTCTGTTGAGAATTCTCTGTTCAGCTCAATGCCCCATTTTATGATTGGGTTGATTAGCCTTTTACGGTCCAGTTTCTTGAGTTCTTTATATATTTTGGAGATCAGACCTTTGTCAGTTGCGGGGTTGGTGAAGATCTTCTCCCAGTTGGTGGGTTGCCTTTGTGTCTTAGTGACAGTGTCCTTTGCTTTACAGAAGCTTCTCAGTCTCAGGAGGTCCCATTTATTCAATGAGGTCCTTAATGTCTGTGCTGCTGGGGTTATACATAAGAAATGGTCTCCTGTGCCCATGTGTTGTAGAGTACTTCCCACTTTCTCTTCTATCAGGTTCAGTGTGTTCGGACTGATATTGAGGTCTTTAATCCATTTGGACTTGAGTTTTGTGCATGGTGATAGATATGGATCTATTTTCATTCTTCTACAAGTTGACATCCAGTTTTGCCAGCACAATTTGTTGAAGATGCTCTCTTTTTTCCATTGTATACTTTTAGCTCCTTTATCGAAAATCAGGAGTTCATAGGTTTGTGGGTTAATGTCAGGGTCTTCTATTCGATTCCATTGGTCGACTTCTCTGTTTTTATGCCAATACCAAGCTGTTTTCAATACTGTAGCTCTGTAGTAGAGTTTGAAGTCAGGGATGGTAATGACTCCAGACGATCCTTTGTTGTATAAGATTGTTTTGGCTATCCTGGGTTTTTTGTTTTTCCATATAAAGTTGATTATTGTCTTCTCCAGATCTGTGAAGAATTTTGATGGGATTTTGATGGGGATTGCATTGAATCTATAGATTGCTTTTGGTAGAATTGCCATTTTTACTATGTTGATCCTCCCAATCCAGGAGCAAGGAAGATCTTTCCATTTTCTGGTGTCCTCTTCAATTTCTTTCTTCAAAGACTTAAAGTTCTTGTCAAATAGATCTTTCACATCCTTGGTCAGAGTTACCCCAAGATATTTTAAGCTATTTGTGGCTATCGTGAAAGGTGATGCTTCTTTAATTTCCCTCTCTGTTTCCTTATCCTTAGTGTATAGGAAGGCCACTGATTTTTTGGAGTTGATCTTGTATCCTGCCACATTACTAAAGGTGTTTATCAGCTGTAGGAGTTCTTTGGTAGAGTTTTTGGGGTCGCTTATGTATACTATCATATCATCTGCAAATAACGAGAGCTTAACTTCTTCTTTTCCGATACGAATCCCCTTGATCCCTTTATGTTGTCTTATTGCTATTGCTAGAACTTCAAGCACTATATTGAAGAGGTATGGAGAGAGTGGACAGCCTTGTCGTGTTCCTGATTTTAGTGGGATGGCTTTGAGTTTTTCTCCATTTAATTTAATGTTAGCTGACGGCTTGCTGTAAATAGCTTTTATTATATTTAGGTATGACCCTTGTATCCCTAATCTCTCCAAGACTTTTATCATAAAGGGGTGTTGAATTTTGTCAAATGCTTTTTCAGCATCTAATGAAATGATCATATGGTTTTTTTCTTTCAGTTTATTTATATGGTGGATTACATTGATAGATTTGCGTATGTTGAACCAGCCCTGCATCTCTGGGATGAAGCCTACTTGATCATAATGGATAATTTTTCTAATGTGTTCTTGGATTCGGTTTGCCAGTATTTTATTGAGAATTTTTGCATCGATATTCATGAGTGAGATCGGCCTGTAATTTTCTTTCTTGGTTGGGTCTTTGTGTGGTTTTGGTATCAGGGTAACTGTAGCTTCATAAAAGGAATTTGGCAATGACTCTTCTGTTTCTATATTGTGAAATACATTAAGGAGTATAGGTATTAGCTCTTCTTGGAAGTTCTGGTAGAATTCTGCATTGAAACCATCTGGTCCTGGGCTTTTTTTGGAAGGTAGATTTTTGATAACGGTTTCTAGCTCTTCGCGACTAACAGGTCTATTTAGATCGTTCACCTGGTCTTGGTTTAGCTTTGGTATGTGGTACTTATCTAAAAAAATGTCCATTTCTTTTGCATTTTCTAGTTTTGTGGCATACAGGCTTTTGTAGTAAGATCTAATGAGTCTCTGAATTTCCTCTGTGTCTGTGGTTATGTCCCCTTTTTCATTTCTGATCTTATTTATTTGCATGTTCTCTCTCTGTCGTTTAATTAGTTTGGATAGGGGTTTGTCGATCTTGTTGATTTTCTCCAAGAACCAACTTTTTGTTTCATTGATTCTTTGGACTGTTTTCTGCGTTTCTATTTTGTTGATTTCTGCCCTCAGTTTGATTATTTCCAGTCTTCTACTCCTCCTGGGCGCATCTGCTTCTTTTTTTTCTAAAGCTTTCAGGTGTGCTGTTAAGTCTCCGATATATGCTTTCTCTGTTTTCTTTAAGTGGGCACTTAGTGCTATGAACTTTCCTCTTAGCACTGATTTCATAGTGTCCCATAGGTTTGAGTATGTTGTCCCTTTATTTTCATTAAATTCAAGGAAGACTTTAATTTCTTTCTTGATTTCTTCCTTGACCCAGGTGTGGTTCAGTAGTTGACTGTTCAGTTTCCATGAATTTGTCGGCTTTCTGGAGGTAGGATTGTTGTTGAATTCTAACTTTAATCCGTGGTGATCTGATAAGACACAGGTGGACACTGATATTTTTTTGTATCTGTGGAGGTTTCCTTTGTTTCCAAGTATGTGGTCAATTTTCGAGAAGGTTCCATGGGCTGCAGAGAAGAAGGTATATTCTTTCCTATTTGGGTGGAATGTTCTATAGATGTCTGTTACGTCCATTTGCTTCATTACCTCCAGTAGTTCTCTTACTTCTCTATTAGGTTTCTGTCTGATTGACCTGTCCATTGCTGAGAGAGGTGTATTGAAGTCTCCTACTACTAGTGTGTGTGGTTTGATGTCTGCCTTGAGTTTTAGTAATATTTCTTTTACATACGTGGGTGCTTTTATATTAGGGGCGTATATATTCAGGATTGAGACTTCATCCTGACAAATTGTTCCTGTTATGAGTATAAAGTGTCCATCTCGATCTCTTCGGATTGATTTTAGTTTGAAGTCAGTTTTGTTAGAAATTAATATGGCCACACCTGCTTTTTTCTTAGGACCATTTGCTTGAAAGATCTTTTCCCAGCCCTTTACTCTGAGTAGATGCCTGTCTTTGTGGTTGAGATGTGTTTCTTGCAAACAGCAGAATGTTGGATCCTGTTTTCGTATCCAATCTCTTAGCCTGTGCCTTTTTATAGGTGAATTAAGACCATTAATATTAAGTGATATTAATGACCAGTGGTTGTTTACGCCAGATATTCTTATTGTTTTTGGAAGTAGAATTTGTGTGTCTCCCTTCTTTGAGTTGTGCTAGTGAAGGGTCGCTAGATGCCTGAGTTATTGTAAGCAGTGTTGGCAATGTTGGATTCCTTGGGTTGCGATTTTCCTTCTATTACTTTCTGTAGGGCTGGATTCGTGGCTACGTATTGTTTAAATTTGTTTTTATCCTGGAATGTCTTGATTTCTCCATTTATAGTGAACGAAAGCTTGGCTGGGTATAGTAGTCTGGGCTTGCATCCATGGTCTCTTAGCTTCTGCAGTACTTCTATCCAGGACCTTCTGGCTTTCATTGTTTCCATAGAGAAGTCAGGTGTAAGTCTGATCGGTTTACCTTTATAAGTTACTTGGCCTTTTTCCTTTGCAGCTCTTAGTATTCTTTCTTTAACCTGTATATTTTGTGTTTTGATTATTATATGGCGAGGGGATGTTTTCCTTTGATCCAGTCTGTTTGGTGTTCTATATGCTTCTTGAATATTCAAAGGAATATCTTTCTTTATGTTGGGAAAGTTTTCTTCCATAATTTTGTTCAAAATATTTTCTGGGCCTTTGAGCTGTGACTCTTCTCCTTCTTCTATTCCTATTATTCTTAGATTTGGTCTTTTTATTGTGTCCCATATTTCCTGAATGTTTTGTGATGAGAATTTGTTGGCTTTGCAGTTTTCTTTGATCAGAGCGTTTATTTTCTCTATGTTGTCCTCAGAATCTGAGATTCTTTCTTCTATTTCTTGTATTCTATTGATTATGCTTGTTTCTGTAGGCTCTGCTCGTTGACCTAGATTTTCCATATCCAGCTGGTCCTCAGTTTGTGTTTTCTTCCTTGCTTCCATTTCAGTTTTCAATTCTTGAACTGTTTCCATTACCTGTTTGATTGTTCTTTCTTGGTTTCCCAGGGTATTATGTACGTATTTACTCATTTCTTCAAATTTTTGGTTATACTTCTCATCCATTTCTATAAGGGCATTTTTCACATGTTGTTTAAGGGACTCTACAGCTTTCATAAAGTCAATTTTTTCCACTTCTTCTGTGTTATGGTGTTGGAGACCTTCTGTTGTAAGATCGTTGGGTTCTGGTGTTTTCATGTTGTTTTTCAGATTATTGGGTGAATTCTTTCCTTGGCGCCTGCCCATCTCCTCCTATCGATGCTATCTAAGGGGTCTTTTAAAACTGGTTCAGGTTCCCCTGCTGGCCAGGGGCTCCTCTTACAAAATGCCCTTGCTCTGTTTCCTGGTTCCTGCCGGGGGCCAAGATCCCTCTCACCCCTCAGAAAGGTCTTCAGGAATAGGACCCGGCTCCTCCTTTGCCAGGGACCTCCCCAATCGAAGGCCTACCTCTTTGGTTTAATTGTAGTGGGGCGATCTGTTCTTGGTGTTGCGCGTGGTCCCTGCAGCCTGCTTCTGCTGCTGGGACGGTTCCCGCCGCCAGCAGCCTGTGTCCTCTGCTGCTGCTCTGGTCCCAGTGGGTCCCCGCCGGCTGCGCTGGGCGTCCTCCGGCCGCGCTCCGCCGCCCGGTGTTCCGGCCGCGCTCCGCCGCCCGGTGTTCCGGCCGCGCTCCGCAGCCCGGTGTTCCGGCCGCGCTCCGCCGCCCGGTGTTCCGGCCGCGCTCCGCCGCCCGGTGTTCCTGATAGAAGCCTCTTGACAGGGGCAGTGTGAACTTGAAGCTGAACCCATTGATCCCTACTGCAGAGTCCCTTAAAACTACTTGGCACTTTTTAAACTTCAGTTTCTTCTTCTAACCACAAATTGCAAATGCTCTTCCTCGGTGTTTTAGTAACTAGTGAGACAACATCATGTGTAAATCACTCAGTAGATGCTCTCTACATGTTGGTAGTGTGTATTGTATACAACACTAAAGGTGAACCTATGAAAGGTTTAGGATCAGATCCCACAATACAATAAAATTATCAAGATGCTTCCAGGGAGCTTATTCTTTGTAGACAATTCCCTTGCAGTGAGGGGTTGTGTATTGTGGTGAATCAGTGGGACAGGTCCCGACTTATCAAGCCCATGTTTATTATGAGGCAGAGGACTAGCTATTAAGGGTGGCCCAAATTTTCCAGGTGGCTATCATTGTGCAAACCTGCCTCATCAATTTTCTGTATTGTGCCTTTCACCATTCAGATATTTTTATTTCCTGTATGATCCATGGTGGAAAAAGTGGGCAATGCCCAATCTTATTTCACTTTAGATGTAGTAAGTTCATGTATATTTGACACATAGTAAATGTAGGAAAGGGAAAGCTACAGTCCAGAAAGCCTAGAAAGTTGATAAATATTAACATAATCCTTGAATAACAAGAAAGACTCATTGTACCAGGTGACAGGAGAAAGGAACAGAAGTAGGAGGTTTCCTTGTGGTTTTGAGGAATTGATACGCAATTGGCTGTGCTTGTCACAGTCTTAACTATCTGGTGCTGGGGCTGAATGGCTTGGATTTTAATTTATATCCACTCTAACGCAAACTAGACAGCTCTTTTTCATCTGTAGTTTACCATCTGGAACATGTGGCCTTAAAGGTTGCATGCATTGCAGAGAGAACGTTGGAGGATTATACAGAGATTATAATTTGTAAACTAAGCATGATTTTTGCCATTTTCTTATCACTTTGTCTATAACTCAGATCACCCAAGTTTATATGCAAAAATGGTTGTAAAATGTCTCATCTTACATGGTATCTCTATATGTTCACTTAAATAATCTGAATAGGCCAAAGAGGTAAAAATATTTAAATGCTTTTGTGACTATTTAGTAGAGATTTACAAGCAAAATAGGAGCAGGAAGAATAACAGCATATTGTTATTCTAGGAGTAAACTAAGTCTTCGGGGAGCTCAGTGACACACAAAAAAGAAGTGAGCTCTTTGCTTGCTCTACAGGAAATATGCTGTGTTTTTGCTTTTAAATTTCTGAGTGCCCTCAGTATTTGTAACAGTATCCCCATTTTACAGATGGAGACATTAAAATTCAAGGATATTAGGTATTTCTCCAGGGCAAGCAGCAGGTAAATGCCCAGTAGGACTCCAAGGAT
Organism: Microtus pennsylvanicus; assembly: GCF_037038515.1. Classification (NCBI taxonomy): domain Eukaryota; kingdom Metazoa; phylum Chordata; class Mammalia; order Rodentia; family Cricetidae; genus Microtus; species Microtus pennsylvanicus. The sequence continues at coordinate 51,742,060 of NC_134590.1, read as the reverse complement.
TGTAAACCAACCCTTCATGTAGTGAAAAAGATCTGATTCTTCAATTCACTTATGGAAGGACGTATGAATACGTGAATTAACTTATCCACGATTCAGCTTCTTTGCTTCCTTTTGATTCTTCTGCACTGTGCTCATTAATTGACATTCTCCAAGCCAGTCCCTGGAGGGATTGCCTCACTTTAGATGACCTGTGTGCAAAGCAGTGTTTCTATAGCAACCACTGACTCCCAAAGACTGTTTAGCCACCCATTTGACATTGCATTTATAATCATAATACATACACACACACACACATATATATGCGTGCATGCATATATACACACATATATGTGTATCATATTATACATTTTTGCAGAGATCTCCAATGATCATCAACTTGTTTTTTTAAAGTATAACCATTTAAGCTACCTTTGTTGATCTTTGCAACCTAAATTGGGTAATTTTGTGCTGTTTATTCCCTGTCCACTTAGCTTTCATTCCCAACAATGATCTTCCATTTTGCTTTCCCCTGGAAGGGCCCTATCCATGTATGTATTTGTCTGAAACTGAGCAAAAGAAAACCAAATGATGTCTTTCAAACAAAATCATAGTTCTTTTAAGACGAACTCTATAATTCTCCAAACAATTCAAATGATTTTTTGCAGTATCAATCATGCATATCACAGTTGGATATAATTTTGTTGTTAAAATGGTTAAAAAGGAACTCAGGACCGCAAGGGGTGCACCCACACACTGAGACAATGGGGATGTTCTATTGGGAACTCACCAAGGCCAGCTGGCCTGGGTCTGAAAAAGCCTGGGATAAAACCGGACTTGCTGAACATAGCAGACAATGAGGACTACTGAGAACTCAAGAATAATGGCAATGGGTTTCTGATTCTACTGCACGTACTGGCTTTGTGGTAGCCTAGGCAGTTTGGATGCTCACCTTACTAGACCTGGATGGAGGTGGGGGTTCCTTGGACTTCCCACAGGGCAGGGAACCCTGATTGCTCTTAGGGCTGACGAGGGAGGGGGACTTGATTGGGGGAGGGGGAGGGAATTGGCTGGCGGGGAAGAGACAGAAATCTTTAATAAATAAATAAATTTATAAAAAATGGTTAAAAAGGGAAATGAGAAAAATTTTAAAAAGTGTCCTTTATTATTTTTTTTACTTGACAAACAATCTAGAGTGTTTTTAGGGAAGGATTCATGAGGTCATTGCATCTAAAGCTTTAGGTTTCGAGCAATCTCAGAACTCCGTTGTGGTTCTCGTGATTGAAAGAACACAAATTGTAAGAAATAGTTAATTGTATGGCCATGGGAGAGAATTCTGCAATGATAATTACCCAGGACAAGGAAGAACTTCTCTTTTTTTTTTTTCAGAAGCGCAAGGGGCACACTCATAAACTCTTAGGAAAGCTTGTGGAAGAATTAGAAAGTGACTTTGGGAGATGTTTTTGGGGTAACCCCCACATACACACACATCTGTGATTTCAACACTGAGACAGGTCATGGGTAATTTTAAGTGGAATGTAAAGAGAAAAATAGTTGTCTTTGAGAAATGTTATTGAGGATGCTGGATGAGCAGGCCATGAGCTATCAGGGAACAGTGGTGGAAAGTAACATAGATAGGTGTGAGTGATGGTGAAATGGGGCCATGGGGCATTTAGAGGAGGGAGAGGAGTCATCTTCTGCATTTCTAACTGACTGACATTTCTTTGATGACAGAAACCTTAAATTTTCTGTTTTAACATCACAGTCTCTTACCTGGGGACTTTTTCAATCATCTGAGACATCATCTTCCTTTCTTCTTTCTCCCCTTTCTCTTCTTCTCCTCTTCTTGTTACAAGGAGCTGGGATCTTTTGAAATTCTGATAGTCCAGAGGGAAGATTTGTGTACATTGACATTGGTCCAGATCTGATATCTAGACCTGTGTACTATTTTGCTTTTATTTGACTGTCATGTACCTTTTCCTTTTTCTGCATCATTTCCCCGTCTACATTGATTCCTCCTGATAAGAGACCCACCAAACACACAGAGAAGTCAGCTTCACATCATTCATTTCACATAGCTTTTTCTTCCTCTTTACCAAAAGTAGGGCTGTCCAGAATCTAGATAAAATTCTAGATCATGATAATATTGGATCTAGACAAAATTTCAAATTTCAGGTCAAACTATTTATCCAGCAGCTGACAAGACAGCAAACAGCCCCACAGCATCTTGCAGCAGGAGCAATAGGCCAAATAACCCAGCATAGCTTCTTGTATGCTTATTTGATTTTTACCATAACTTTCAGGGAAAGTATTCTTTCCATTGGGAAAAATCCAAGTCTTGGACTATGAATTTTCATCATATCCATTATACAGAAAAAATCTGTCTGGAATAAATTGAGTTCCAAGTATACTGCCACTATGTCAGTCCTTTATTGTATGCATGCCTGCACTCACCATTAAATCCAGTCATCTGCTTTTGTTGTCTTTAAAACTTAAGATAATTCAAGTCAAACTTAAGTTACTTGATCATTGAAGAATAGAAACTGATACACTAATACTGAAAGTCACAGTTTTAGTTAGTACAAGTGATGAAACCAAATAACACTTATAAGTTTAGTTTTAATAAATTATCTTTCCTGTATTATCAGGTTTTAGGACAGGCTGGTTTACAGGGTCCATACTCTACAATATTACAGTCTCAACAGGAATGTATACATTTGCATCTACTAGTATGACTGTGAATTTAAATAAAATTTGACTTCCCAGATATACTTTATGTTCTTCTTAAGTTCTGGGGTTCATTATCACATGACATGTATAGATTATGAAATGCATTGTCTAGTAGATTTGTGGTATCTAGTCAGAATTAATTCTAAATCTGCACTGATAGCAGTGGTGATTGCTGGTGTGTCAGTCACACAGCCTGTTGGGCACTTTTCTTGTTTTCTAAACGAACTCAACAAATCCAGTAAAAAAAAAATCACAGTAAAACAAAAAGAAGAAGAAAAGTCAAATTCAGTGATGGTTGACCCTAGTCTGGACTCCTGTTTCACTCCTAGAGATTTTCAAGTTTTCCTCCTTTTATCCAAATTTCTCTTGGTTTCATAGTAAATCAAGAGTACAGAAGGTGTTAGCATTTATTCAAGATCATCTGATTCATTTGTGAAGGAGTTGCTTCTATTTGACCTAGATAGTTATCATTTGACCTCTATATAATCAGAATCATAGCTCTAAATGGAAACTTCACTTCCCATCAGAGAATAGCAGCACTGGAAGTTGTAACACCACCACCGTGGTCTGGTCTCTGGTCTCATTGCATCTATGATCCATAACTTATTTTCCTTCAAAGTTTCATTTCTATAAGATAATTTGAGTGCTAGATAGTTTATAAATGCACACCCATTTTTTATTTTCATACTTGATATTTATGTATCATATTCATATGGTACACAATATACCTTATACTATACAATAAGCTGTATTGTTTGAGGCATTTTTTGAATGACACAAAGATATCTGTTATAGGCATAAATATCTTATCTTCTGGTAGAGGCAGTAGGATCAGTGACACAGGTATGTTTTCTATGTGGATTCATGCCAAGTGAATGGTATCAATTGACAAAGACAACCAAGAAGGGAGACCTCAGGTAACAGCTCTAAAATCATGTCCGGGGTTCTAGAGATTGTGACTTTAAAAAAGACCATTTTTATTATGGTCATGTCCCATGGACGAATGTGAAGCTAAGGGTAAAAAGAAAGCAAAGAGTAAGGATTCAGATAGCATGCCATCAGAGTATAACAGATGCCAAGAAATAAAGGCAAGAACAAGGTGGGAGGATAGGACCATTATGTCTGCCTATACTGTACACTGCTTTGGAAGATCGACACTGAATTACAGAAAAATGTTAGGATGGACCCTTTATATGGAGAATTTTGGAATGTTGCTTCAGTGCATATATGATGTCGAAACTGCTTAGCTGTGAAGGAAGAGCAGTAGATGTTTTCTTGGTTGGATCCACTGCAGAACTGCTCTTTTCCTTGATTTGCATAAATTCCACATTGGGAAGTTCTTGCAGATTAAAATCACTTCCTGAAGCTCTTGGAGCAGTTCACAGTTTTCATTCTGTAACTCATATATTGGTACACTTAAAATTTTATGGAAAGCTACTCCAGCATGTGAAACTGAAGACAGCCAGACAAAGGCAGAAACATTTTCTATGTGGATTCTGAAATCATTTGTACACAGTTACTTTGATAATCTGAGTTCAAGTTTTCTTAGTTGAAACAAAATAAGTGACCAGATGATTCTCCAGTGTAGGGGAGAGTAAGAGCCTTGTCCCCTTTGGAATGGAATCTCTCTTCCTTTGTATGAGCTAAGACCCTTCTACTCACTATTAGCAAGTGATGGATTTGACAACTTCTCATAGAGAGGAAACTACTTGCTGGTTGAATGATTATCCAATTCTCCTTTTGACTTAAAAACAAATTATGTGCCTATTTTAAGTTTCCCTTTAATTTTCTCTATTTAAATAATTTGAAAAATTTTTTGAACCTCGTTAAAGTATAAATTAAGCCCTCAGATTTGTACTATTTATAGGTATTTATCTACACTAATAGTGTAAATTTATTTTAGGAAGCTTGAAATATATGACAAAGGCAGATATAATTTCACCTTCTTGAGACAGAATTATGTTTTATTTTTATATCTTCCCCATATGGTATTTTGGTACTTAATGGGATTTTGTGTTAAAAATTCATGTCTTATATACTTGTTTATTGTATTAAGAAGAATATAATATACTTCTTATATTCATGTGTAATGATTATTAACTCTTTCAAACAAATAATATAGCATTTATTTAACACATTCTTCTTATTAAACATTTAGATGCAGCTATTTTCCTACCGTAAACAATTCTGAAAAGGTTAGTCTTAGATAGTTTTATGGGGATACCCATGATCTTGTCCTTGTGATCAGAACAATTTTACTTATGAGATGTATGCCTAGCTCCCAGGGTGCTATATCTGCACTTTATCTCTTTGTTATTATTTTGTTTCTTATAATGGTTTATTTATATTTTAATGAAGGAAAGTGAATGATGGTTGATTGACAGACATCTTAAGAGATGTTAACTGATTTTTAAAACCTTCAGCTTTCTTAGGAGGAAATAGTTAAAAAACTGTTTGCAACAGTAGAGAACCCAAGGGCTTAGTTCCTTAAAGGATTTTAGGATGATTTACTTTGAAATGCTTAGTAGCATACATACAAATAGGAGTGATTCCCACAAACAAGGATAGCAATCCCACCTTTTGTTTAGAAATACTTCCATAAGAGGCTAGCGAGATGATTTCCTGCTTAAGAGAACACATTGGCCTTCTAGAGGACCAGAACTTGGATTCCAGCATACACTTAGACAGCTTATGAACAGCAGTGACTCCACCTGCAGGGGATCCAGTGCCCTCTTCTGGCCTCCTTAGACACCACACACACACATGGCATCCCCTGCCACTGATACACGTACGCACACACACACACTCACACACACACACACACACACGCTCACATTAATTAAAAAAATAAAACTTTTTTTTTTTAAAGAAAAGAAACATTTAACTGAAGCTCAGAATTTAACCAAGTGCTTTTCTGAGATTTTTCTTCAAGATCAAGGCTTTTCAAACCCATCATTCTTGACTTCTGAGGCCGTGTAATTGTGAAAGTCTCTCCTGTGCCCTGTAGGATCCTAGCTTCATCTCTGCCTAGATCAGAAATACCCTAGCTCAGTTATCACATATACAAACAAAGAAAACAACAACAACAAAACCTTGTCAGACATTGTCAACTATTTCTTGGGTTGGGGTTGGATGATGTGTGCAAAATTAACTATAGTTGATAATTGTGATGGCTGTAAGTTGTGTTATTGAAAGACCCTCGACGAGGACCTCCTTTCGGGAGGAGACCTCCTCAACACCAAGGAACAGGCCGAGACCGCACGGATGCAAATCGCAAGAGGTTTATTGAGTAGACACAGGTACCTGTGGGCAGCAAGATCTCTCGGAAGATTTGCGCACCTGCCAACTGGAGGGCGGGCTTTTTATAGGGAAGAGCAAAAAGCAAGTTTACAGAAGCAAAAGCATGGTTATCGGTCGACCGGAATGAGGCGGGGGCATGAATGGTTTCCTCTCTCAGCATGGGTGTCAGCAAGAAGCAAGTTTACAGAAGCAAAAGCGTGGTTATCGGAATGCGGCAGGGGGCATGAATGGTTTCCTCTCTCAGCATGGATGCCTGGCAACAATCATCCTGTTCCTATCTTATAGCTAACCTGCTTTGTTGACATCCTATCTTATTGACATCTTGCCTTGCAGTCTTCCTATCTCTGTCTCATAGATCTCCTGCTCTCTCAGGCACATAGGATGTTCTTACGGGAGCAGGCTGGCTGCTGATCCGGAGAATTTTTTTTTTTAAAGCAAACAGGACGTTCCCCCAGGAGCATGCTAGCTACGGGTTTTGAGGAGGGGGTCTGTAGGGTCTTTCATTATAATTAATTGCATTGAGTGTCCCCATACACAATCTGTTTGTTCATATATTCAGAATGTATTTCTTATGTATTACTTATGTAGTACAATAGAGCATGCTTCTAATGCATCTCTGTATATGTTAGAATTATCTTTGAAAAAAATCTTTGCTACTTTAATAGTTGAAAAATAATAGTTCATTAAATTTGCATTTGCCTAGGGAGACTGATAATATTTGTGTATGCCCACATTTGTCACTTGTGTGAGTTATTTACTAACGCTCTTTCATTATTTTGTTTTCGGACATGAGTGATTTTAATTGGTTTATAAACATTATTTTAAATTAAGAATATTGTTCTATTATCAATATGTGTCTTATAAATAATTTTCCTGACAGGTAACTTTTAAAAATATTTTATTTTCTATTTAATTCTGTGTGCATGTTATTTAGGCGGAGGGCATATACATGCATCTGTGTATAGTATCAGAGAAAACGAGAAGAGGTTATCAGATTCCCTAGGACTCTAGTTACAGATGGTTGTGTGCCATCTGCTATGGGTGCTGGGGACTGAACTCAGGTTCTCTGGAAGAGCAGCAAGCATTCCAGACCACTGAGTCAGCTATCTTGGAAAGCAACAACACACAAACTGTATTCATATAAGCACTGCTTGGCCCATTTCTATTAATGTGTGTAGCACCATGAGGTGGTGACTTACCAGGAAGATTCTAGCCTATGTCCCTCTTGGGTCGGAGCTTCATCACGTCTGCTCTGGAGAGGGGAGGCATGGTGTCTGGCTCACTTCCTCTTCCTCCCAGCATTCTATTCTGTTTACTCCACCCACCTATGTTCTAACCTATCAGGCCAAGCAGTTTCTTTATTAATTAACCAATGGCCTTCCTCCAACAGTCGTGTAGATGAAGTTTCCTTTCATTACATGTAAGGTTAAAAAAGATTTCCTTCCCAGAATGCGCAGAATTATCAGACATCACTGAACAGTGAAGTCACCCCCTCTTAGACAAGTCCATAGAGCACTCTGGTTTGAAATATCCTTCACTGGATTTCCATTGTCATGTGACTCTAAGCCATGTCAAGATTTCAGTTAAATATGTCTACAATAGTGCATGAGATGTGGAAGCCTAGGAGGGAGGCTACTAAATGAATGTTCAAGGAAGAGATTTCTAAAGGGAATCTTGTTAAACCTAGGACCCAACAGTCAAGGAGAAAGGTCCTTCAAAGCAACCAGGACAAAATACGCAGAGGCTCTAAGATAAGGAAACAAATCAGTATTTAAGAAACTTACACAGTAATAGGGATTCTGAATCATCCTAAGCAAGGGATAGATATGTGAGATGAGACTGAGCAAGAAGGTCAGGCTAGAGTTCAGGATTGTATTTAAGATGAAATAGAATGTTATTGAAGAACATGACTCTGAACGGTGGCATGGTATGTTAGGTTAGAGAAGACAGATTAATAAGACATGGTAGCTTGGGATGGAACTAGAAGTTAAGGTAGTTGTGAGCCCCCTGATGTGAATGCTGGGAATCAAACCCTGCATGTTACATAAGAACAGTAAGTGGTCTTAACTGCTGAGTCATCTGCCCAGTCCCTTAATCAATTATAGATCTTATATTTAAATATTTGTTTTCATTATTTTTAATTATGTGTATATGTATGAATATGTGCATGTGAGTGCAGTGCCCAGAGAGTTCAGAAGAGAGTGTCAGATCCCTTGGAGCTGGAGGTACAGACAATTGTGAACAGAGCAGTGTCGTGCTAGGACCCAAACATGGGTCTGCTCTGAACTATAAACCATCTATTAACTCATGTAGTTCTTATACTTTTACTACACAAGCAACTATAAAGAACAGCAACCCCCAAAGAAACCTGAGCAAAGAAAAATTTTAATGAAAAGCATCTACGTACATGACTTATGATTTAGGATTTAGTTTACTTAACACAAATCAAATTTCTAATTCAACTACAATTAAGTATAAACAGACCCATGGTTCTAATTCCAAAATGGATTTATTCCTAAAAAGTTTGGATAGATTTATGCTGAAAACACTGAGTTTTGTTGATGAGGCAAAGATACCAGAGCTTTCGTCTCATGGGAAAGCCTTCCCTAGTGGTTTGGGTGGATAATATCTGAGGAATGAACTGGGAACCTAGATGATACAGATGATTTCCTCCAGCTCTCTACTATTAGACAGCATCATCTGAATTTGCTTTTAATCTTCTTGAAGTTCCCACATTTAGTTTGTGGAGCTATCATAGCTATCTTCTCTCCACTTCTTCAGTTGCTGCTAAATTGACCCTGAGAGAGTGTCATTAGTCACTAAGAAAGCAAATGGTACAAGACTATGATAATTGCTCCCGATTTGTCTTTCTCATTTTGGAATGAATCAGATATCTTGATACAGAAGAGGTACCTTTCATATCTGGGGCATATTACATCTCATGAGACTTTTGATAGCACCTATAAAGGACCTTTCCAACCCCTGTTCCTTCGTTCCTTCTCTTCCTTCCTTTGACAAAGTACAAGTGATGGGTGATACTTTGAAATATGTATACCTTGTTAAATGATTAAGTTAAACTAATCAATACATGTATCCTGCAGTGACAGCTGTTAAAAATCTATGCTTTTAATAAATTTCAATGCTATAACATATTGACTTTAGCTACGAGATTGTACTATGGATCTTCTGAACGTGTTCCTCTTAACTTTGTATTCCTGCCTTTTTTTAAATCTTGGCACTCACTCATCTACTCTCTACTTGCCTGAATATAACTCTTTCAAATTCACATGTGACATTATGTGATGTTTATCTTTCTTAACACAATATCCTTTTAGTTTCATCCATGTTGTTTGCACTGACAGGATTACTTTTTTTTAAAGGTGACTAGTATTCCATTATACATGTATGCCACTATTTCTTTAATGCCATTAATCTACTAATATATAAATATATTGAGTCCACTCCTAGACTACCGTGAATAGAGAAAGCCATAATAAAGATGGAAGTGCATTGAGAAAACAAGGCAAAATGCATGGTTGACTGAAAGAACACAATCTTAGGAGTCAGTCTATAGAATTTAAGTATACAGTGTCTCTGTCACAACTATACTTTGTTTTACCAGACAAAATACCCATTCTTCAGTCCCAGTGCCTTGACTTTAAAAGTGAATTTAAAATATGGACAGTCTACAAATTAGAATCTAATGTGTTCTTAGAATCACGTGATAAACTTAGTGTGTTTTTTTATGAAAACAATAATACAATTGACACTTGTATTTTCAAGCAAGCTTTGTCAACAAATATATCACAGAAACAATGATTTGTATGTCATTAAAATGTAACAATAATCTGAAATATGAAACTGTATATTATATCCTAGAAATTTATCACATATATTATAGCAAATATTTATGAAATAAGGGGTCTAAAGATTCTATAAATTGTGCACACTTCAAATAAAACATGGCCCAGTTCTGCAGTAAATATGACTTAAAATTAACATGTTGGCAGTAACCATTCTTTAAAGATTTGGAATAGGTCCCAGTAAACCATTTTTCCTGGGGCTTAACCAGTCCTTATCATATGCAGGAGACTCAAAATGCTGATGAATTAAATTAGTTGAATCTACCTTGGAGTTCCTAAAGTAATTTGTCATCCATCACGTCATGTGTCAACCATTTTAACAATTCTTCCCTGTGCTCAGTAATATGGACAGCACAATTTACAGGCACACTGAGGATTATGACAATTGAGTGACTTGTTTTCCAAAGGTCAGAGAGTTATGAAGAAGTGATGCTAAATCCTGCATCCAGGTTTCTGACTTCACATTCAGAGTGTTTATGCTGCCTCACATACCCATTGATGGTGCGAGTCTGCACAAATACTTTTGGATAGCCATCCTCTATTGTCTTTCATCAATTTTTCTTGGAACAGAGATACCATTTTTGGTTGAACATTGAAAAATATTCTTTTAAATGCTTGATGTATAGCAATACAGAGCAGAATATGCTTGCTCTGGAGAGCAGGATAGAAATGGTATTTTTCTAGTCAGATGATAGCTTTCACAAGAGCATCTGACCTAAAATTTATGGCCAGTTCTCCTCCCGCACTGGTTACTTTTGTGATGGACTACAGATCTATCAGCACAGAAAAAGGCTGCCACACAACATTAAGCAGTGGCTTCATTCCATTTGGCTTTTGTATATTGACCCAAAGTACTTGCCATTTGATGGAAAGCTAGACACAACAATTATGTCCAAAATAGCCTATGATTTTATGAAGCACTCTAATGCATCTATGAAGGATTGTCAAAACAGGAAGACAACGGTAAGTTGAGAGAGCATCCTCTATTAGAAACAGTGCTTCGGTGCTCAAACCGTGAGTTACCTTTTCTGCCTTTTAGAGAAGAATGATCTTGGCAAGAGATTGGCTGCTCTTTCTCTCATACTCTCCACATCTGATAGAAATAAGGATGAGCTCTGCTTCCTATGACTGCTGCAAGAATGAAATACGTTATAAAACATTGATGTTGATACTTGACTGGAAGCAGGGATTGAATGGATGGTAGTAAGGACTCTTATTAGTTTATTGTCTTTCAGCCAGGTAGATGTTTCTGACTGTTGCCTAAAATGTATTGAAGTTTAAAAAGCTAGACAATTATGCCTTATTTCACTGTTGTAAGTTGATTAAATATCTGCATGTAAACTGAGAGATTTTCGTACACAGTAAAAATAGCAATTCTTCCATTCATAGGGATTCTGAAAATCAATTTTGGAATCAAAGCTATGTTTGACACAGGATTAAAAGACTTCATCTCTATTCAGAACACATCTGTTTCTCAAACATTTGTCACATCACTGGTAGTTAGTAATATTTCTATAATGAATGAGCAAATTAATGACTAAGATAATTGATGGTATTTCTATAAGTGTGATATGATTAGGTATCTAACTGCTTGGCTTCTCAAGTTGCCCTTGTACAAATCAGGCATCTTGATTTTGTTCCTGAATGGACAAGTAGATGTATGCTACTGAAGTGTGATTCTCCTGGCACTTATGCAAATACAAACACACTGTATACTTTATTATTGCTAATTGTTAGTCTCTATGTTACTTAAATAGCAACATTTATATATCATCTGTTATGTTTTAATAAATATAAAACAGATAAATGAGGTTATAACTTACCACACTCAAATTTTCTATGATGGAAAGGGATGTATGAAGCTAAGCAGGAAAAAATACATTTAGAATGTAATTTTGCTGAGCACAATGGATTTTCTGAATAGAGTTTATTTTATGTTCTGTATCTTAAAGATTCTGTTGCCAACCAACCATTAATAATTCACAAGAAAATTCTTAAGGAATAGTGTATGGAGGTCACTTTGTTCCTATGTCTGGTTCACTGACTTTCTAAAAGACAAATGGCCTTACTGAGACTTTGTTCCTTTACTTGGGGCTCAGAAAGGCTTGGAAACTACATTCCTAACTTAGATATTTGAAATTTCCATTATCATATGGACAAAACAAGCACACTACTTCATTAGTTCAATTTTTGTGAGGAGATGTATGATGTAAAAATCTATTTGTGTTGACACATTCTGTGAATGTGGAATACTCCTTGACCCTCAGGTTTTATTTACTTATTAGCTGTTTAGAACTTTATTCTTTGAATTTTCAGCAATTGAGCAAGTGATTGAGAGTAACCCTAGCGTTCTCTAAACACTGCAGGGCAAACATTATTGCAATGGAAAAATCTCTCTCCTGTTTCTAGCTCTCCCCTGGGTTGGATACTGTGACTTTTTCAGAGGAGGTATTAGTATTTAAGTGTCATGGGACCAAATGATTTCCAGAGCATTCTTTTGGATCAGTTATAGAATTTGGAAATCAGATAATTTCCACACTTTTTATTTGTCAAGATTTAGGGGTAAAGAAGTTACTGAATCCTGATAATCAGTGGGGTTAGAGTGGGAATAATGGATTAACACTGATAATAGAAAGTGCTACTTATGAAGTACTTGTTATAAGTCAGGTGCTGTAGTTCTTGCTATACATAGTGTTGGGTGAAAATGCTTACTTGTTTCCTGGGTGCCCACACTCCCAAAATAATCACGCAGAAAACTGTATTAATTACAATACTGTTTGGCCAATAACTTAAGCATGTTTCTAGCTAGTTCTTGCATCTTAAATCAACCCATCTCTATTAATCTGTGCATCACCATGAGTTCATGGTCTTCCAGCAAGTTTCTGCCATCTGTTTCCTCTGGTGGTAGCTACATGGCGGCTCCCTGACTCCATTCACTCTCTCCTCCTCTATCTCTTTAGAATTCCTGCCTTGCCCTATTTTGCTAAGCCACTGGCCGAAAAAGCTTTATTCATCAACCAATAAAAGCAACACATAGACAGAATGACTTCCCACACTATAGATACTGTGTCTTTAATCCTCAGAACATTTGTGAATGAGGAGACTAAGGCTGAGATTAGCTTGTATAATATCACATTTTCAGTCTCCCACTAGAGTGCCCTGGTCCAGCATGTGTGTTCCCCTTTATCTCTCTTTTTCTCTCCCCCTTTCTTCCACAAAACCATTTTGCTTTGACTGATGGGTAGTTTCTCTGACAAAAAAAAAAAAAGGCATACGCATAGAACTGCTGTTCTGTTGAAAGACAAGAAGCCTACTTTCCTTGGGATCAGACTACACTAATATCACCATGTTTCTTAGTAAATCAACACACCATTCTGTCATTTATCCCTGTGTCAAATACTAACTGTTTCTAAGTTCAATAAGCAAGGAACATGATCTGCTATCAGGTTTCAAGCCCTGCGATGTGTAGGCAAGGTGCACTGCCTTCTGTTACTTGATTTGTTGTTCTTTACACTCCTTTTGTGATTTCAGGTTTCTTAGTAAATGGAACTAGATGAACTAGATGCTTTTACTTAAATCACAGAGAAAACATCCAAAATCTTTCCAGGTTGAAAAGAATCTTTGTTTTCCATGGAAGTTTCCAGCTCTGCAGAGGGCTTGAGAAAATGACATTTGCACAGAAATGGCCCCACGGGAGGAGAAACAAGAGCATAGATAAAGCCATCACAAACACTGTGGCTCATAAACCTGAGAAAAGAAAAGATGACCTTTCCAAGCAAAATTCAAACTATATTTTGTTGTCAAAATCTTCTCAAACTCCAAGTTATTATTTCAATAAATACAGCCGAATTGAAAACTCCTGTAGCTTAAGCTTGAAGTCTTCAAGTGAAAGCTACAGAAGGGCTGTATTAGAGAATGGCTTCCTTGTGGACTGGTGGCCTGACAGTGTTTTCTACCCTTGTTTTATATTCAACTCTTCATTGCTTTCTGATGGATTTACTCGATTGTCATCCCAGTTAGGAAAGAGTCCATAGAATAGACGTCCAGTAGATGATCAGACAACGACTTTGCTTCACTCAGATTACAGTGTGTAGGAATACCAATAAAACTAAGGATGTTCCCTGTAAAGGAACATAACATTGAGAAGTGAGGAATTTCAATGACAGACAGCATTAAGGTACTTCTTACATGGAAGAAGGAATTCTATGCAGAACATAATTGGACTCCATTTTGGTTTGGGTATGCTCAGATATTCATTGACATTTCTGTGCCACTTGACTGCTTGACATAACTGAGAAACATTATTCTGCTGGTTGTGAAAACCAAGGTCACAATCGGTAGGTAGCAAAGGGAAGTAGCCTTACTTAACATAAGAGGAAGCATTTTAGAGATTGGATTCTTGGACAGTATTTATGAGAAGTGACTTAAAGCATCCAGTGGGCACACAAAGAACATTGGTACTGTGTTTAGCAGAAATTCATGATGCAGCATGAGCTCGATGCTCCATGATGCACCAGTGCCCTACTGGTAGGACATGATGCGTGAAGAAGACACGGATCTATACAGGTGAGCTACCCGATTCAAAAAGCATTTAGCATGCATTTTCACAGTGTTTGTGTCTTCAGCTCAGTATAGAAATTCCATATCCACATGTCAAGTAAAATATGGGACTTGTGTTGAACAATTTGCTGGTGATACTTGCTGCAGATGGGAGATATAGCAGAGTGCCTGCAAGATAATATGTAAGAAATTCCTCTTACGAGAGACTGATCAAAATGAAACGTTAATTAAATGGCAGAGAGCTAAATGTTGATACAGAGTATGATACACACCACTCATAACGTGATACATAATGACTGTCCTGCTTCCTGTAAGATGAACAGATGAAGGCAGTGATGTCACTGCATAGTTGCTGACTTGGCAGGTGGCAGTCTGAACACTTCAATTTGTCTAGGTGGGCTACCAAATTCCAGTCTTTTAAATCCAATTGGAACGTACCTAAAAGATTAGTAAAGCATACCTTTGGGTGTGTTTTGAGTGTGTTCTAAAAGACAAGTAATAATGACTTCTACCAAATGAATGGTTTACTCCATCGATTGACTTAAAAATTTGAATAGACTTTAGGGAGATTGTGGAACGGTAGAAGACAGAGCCTAGGTAGACTGATAGGGTCAGTAGAGGCCTATGCTTGAGTGGTGTACCTACTTCCTCTTTATTCTCCACCTCCTGGCTTACTAAGAACCTCCTCATCTCTTCCTCCTCCTCTGCCTCATTCCAAGACAAAAATAATGGGTCCAACAGTCCTTTACCCAAAACTCCTAAAAATGTGAGTCACAATAAGTTCTTTCTCATTAAGTTATTAATCAGACATTTTTGTTACAAGGATGTAAAGTTAACTAACACACTCCCTCATACGAAGAGGTCAAAAATGCTTTTTATCACAAGCCTCCTTATGCCCACATTGAGTGAATCCTTTCTACCTCAGGGAGAAATCTATTCTGTGGTGAGGTTTACACAGATCCTCACATCATGCCAAGGGTAATTTTGTGGAATCAGAGACAGACTTTTATTCTTTTGTTTATCTACAGAATAGAAGGGTCTTCCTTTACCACATTTCAGTGTGGCATTGAAGTTGAATTGGGAAATAGGCTAGATGTGGAACTGTGAAAGAGTGAAATATCATAAAAAAACAAGTTTAGAATAAAAAAAACCACAGTTCTAGAGAGATGGTTTAGCAGTTGAGAGGACTGGTTGCTCTTGCAGAGGTCATGAGTTCAGTAGCCAGTACCAATGTGGTGGCTCACAACTGCCTGTAACTATAATTCTAGGGGATTTGTTGACTTACACACACACTCACACTCACACACACTTGAAAATTAAGTAAGTCTTTTGAAAAATACAAATAGAGCCTTAAAAAAGCAGCAAGGGAAATTAATAAAAACGGACGTGAAATATTTCACAAAACAGAGTGAAAGTTATTTCTGCCCATTGATATTTCTGCAAAACTTGTTAAATTCTACTACTTAGTCCTTGTTCAGCCATGTCTAGTCTAATTTTCACTTGTTTTGCATGGCTCCTACCTTTATACTAGTTTCTCTGGTTTACTCCAAGCTGTGCATTGATTTTACTCATGTAACTACCCCATTGCAGCAAAATAAAAGCCTACAAAAGCCTACCCTTCTTGATATCCCAAGTTGTACACTTCTCTATGACATACTGTTCCTTTAGACAAAAAATTCTCATTACCATGTTGAAACCAAGGCACCTTTACTCTTACTATTCATGTGTTCCTGGTCATCTTATGTCTTCGAAAATGGAGGATTTTACGTGTGATTATTTTTGTTTTTCTCTTATATGCTTTCCAAATTGCTTAAGTCTACAGTTTTCAAGTACATCACAGTCAAGGGAATCATCTTTCATAAATTACTCCTATATAAAATTATATACTTCTTCATTTAGACTAGATCAGTGAGTTTTGTTGAGAAATAGGAGAAGCTGCTGAGGACTGGTGAGTAGTGGGAAGACTTGATGAAAGCAAAAAAAAAAAAAAAACAAAACAGGGAAAAACAGGGAAAGATACCCACCAGTTAAAGGATGTTCAGTATTAAAACCCTTCAACTGTAGTGTACAATTGCAGCAGGAGAAACACAGACATACTCACACACACACACACACACATATACATAAACATGCACATACATACACATAAATGCATGCATATGCATACAAACACAGACACACACACATATATATTTACATATATGCTGTGGACAATGGTCTTGTACCCTATAAAGATTTGTCACTTGCATTGGTTTAATAAAATGCTGATTGGCCAGTAGCAATGCAGGAAGTATAAGTGGGGCAATGAAAACAGGGAGGTCCTTCTGTTTATGTGTTGTTTTTATTGGTTGATAAATAAAGAAACTGGCTTGGCCTGTTAGGCCAGAGTAGAGATTGGAGGGTAAAACTAAACAGAATGCTGGGAGAAAGAAGGCAGAATTAGGAGAAGACATGTAGCCCTGCCAAAGACAGACGCTGGAACTTTACCCAGTAAGCCACAGCCTCATGTCGATACACAGATTAATGGAGATGGGGTAAATTGATATGTAAGAGCTAGCCAACAAGATGCTAGAGCTAATAAGGCTAAGCAGTGGTTTAATTAATACAGTTTCTGTGTGGTTATTTTTGGAGTCTGAGCAGCCAAGAACAAACAAGCAGCTTCCTACAACAGCCTCATGTTTGTCTCACAATGGAAACTGCTTCGGGTATGTCAATTTTGACATGTATTATTCCTATTTGTTTTATTTATTTTTTATTGAGAAAAGGGAAAAAAACAAGTTTCCCCCTCCTCCCAGCCTCTCATCTCCCTCCCCCTCCTCCCACCCTTCTCCCCCTCCTCCTACCCTTCTCCCCCTACCCCACTCCTCTCCCCCTCCCTCTCCAGTCCAAAGAGCAGTCAGGGTTCCCTGCCCTGTGGTAAGACGTAGGTCCTCCCCCCTCTGTCCATATCTAGGAAAGTGAACATCCAAACTGGCTAGGCTCCCACAAAGCCAGCACATTACGTAGGATCAAAACCCGTGCCATTGTCCTTGGCTTCTCATCAGCCCTCATTGTTCGGCATGTTCAGAGAGTCCAGTTTTATCCCATGCTTTTTCAGTCACAGTCCAGCTGGCCTTGGTGGGCTCCCAATAGATCAGTTCCACTGTCTCAGTGGGTGGGTGCAACCCTCGTGGTCCCGACTACATTGCTCATGTTCTCCCTCCTTCTGCTCCTCATTGGGACCTTGGGAGCTCAGTCCAGTGCTCCAGTGTGGGTCTCTGTCTCTATCTCCATCCATCACCAGATGAAGGTTCTATGATGATATGCAAGATATTCATCAGTATTGCTCTAGGCTAGGGTCATTTCAGGTCCCCAGTTAGTTCCTTGGGCAGCTGAGGATAGGGAACCTGAAATGATCCTATTTGTTTTAAAAATAGTTCCAGGACAAGCTCCAATGCCACAGAGAAACCCTGTCTCGAAAAAAAAAACAACAAAAAAAGTAAAATAGCAAGAGAAGATTGGAAATAATGCAAGACAGAAACCAAAAGTGGCAAACATTAGATATTAATTATCTGTGTAAATTATCTTCAGAACTCTGTATTCAGATGTAGACTTCCAAGGCCTCAGAAGCTGTACCGTATCTAAGGCCTCTTACAGCATTTCTCTTGGGCATGTTTGGCATTCTCTTGGGGTTTTTCAGTGACAATTTGATATTTTTGGTATGTCTATCATGTTGGCGATTTATATCAGCTTTGGCTTCACTTCCATAACATAATCCATAGCTCTGGTAGGGCTCTTCAGGAAGTCTGATTCTGTCACACATACTTTCTGTGCTTTTCTTTGAAATCTTGGTGGAAGGCTCCATAATGCTTGCAGTCTTGCTTTCTATAAAACAAGCACCATGCCAAGTTATTCTGTTACTAAATCCTTATTTGGCTCAATTTGTGCAATGGCAATAGCCTAAATGTTCCTTGCTGGCTTTTATAGTTCTAAATGGGCTGGATGAGTCAAAGATCTGATCTTAAAAACCTCTGCCTAGAATGTCTTTCAAAGCAACTTGATGTTTATGCCTTTGTGTCTTCACTGGGTTAGGTATTTCTCACTCCTGAGATGCTACCAGTAACTTTTTCTTCTATCTTTCTCTTTCTTCTCTGCTTCCTGAAGTATCAAACAAAATACATACAAATTCTTTGCCATAATGTAAACAAAGTGGTCTTTAGTATAATTCTCAAAAGACTTTTTTTTTGTTGTCTGAAATCTAGTGAGCATAATCTTTTTTATTTTATCAGCATTATAGTCTTCTGAGTTCTGTTGCTAGTTTGACACAGTCTCCTTCTCTAAGATTCTCCCATAAAGTCATTTCCAAAGGTCTTCTTCATGATGTTTCAAGTGTAGTCTCAGCACTGATTACATTTTTAGTTCTAATAGATGGCAATATTCCATGTGCCTAAGGGATCTGGATGCTCACATACTGTGAGCTCTTGGTCTCCTGTGGAAATAATAGGCTAAAAAATGTTTCTTGGCACTGAGTTTTGCAACTTTGGGAAGAGGGTTTCATGGGTTAAAAGTGTTTTAACTTTTATCAATGTATTGTGTGTTTTTCTCTTCTAGAAGTTTGCTATTTCTCTGTTAGACATATAGACATATACAAAGTATTCAGTTGTCTGTGAACAACTGTAAAAATGGATATTTCTATAAAAGAATAGTGGTAGAAATATAAACAATAGTTTTGGAGACTTATTGGCTCAAGAAGATCCTGAAACTATACAATCCTAGGCAGGGTAACCCTGAAGCCACAATTCATGATAGCACTGTTTAAGTTTGTTGTCTTATTTTTACACCTTGTTCTAGCACTTTGCATTCTCAGAATACCCATGTATGCAATCATCCCTTGTAACATGGTGAATCACCTTGTATCAAAAACTTTTGTGATTATAAGGAATGAATTTGAGCACTGAGGGTCAGATATTTAATCCTACACTTTGCTACCTAGAATCATAGGCCATGGAGATTGGAAGGTGAAGTTGGGGTCAATTTCATCTGAGCTGTTTTGCAAGTAAAACTTGTAGACTGTCCTTAGTATGGTGTTGGTGATTTAAAATGTGAGAAAGAAGATTTATTATATTTTTCTCCAGATGTTTCTTTATTTTATAAAATAATGGGTCTTTAATTATATGAATTCTCATGCTGTTACATTTTTATATTGCCAAGTAAATTAAACAAAAGTGAAAATAAACAAAACCAGAGTACCTTTTCTTCCTATAAACATGGTACAGATGAGATGTTTATATCAATTAAGTATAGAGAACATGATTTTAGAATTAAATATAACTTTTTTATGCTGGTATATCTTTAATCACAGTGGTTCAAAAAGAAAGCATTAGAATCACAAGTTCAAGACTAACATGGGTTGTATCAAAAGACCATTACAAAGAAACAGGAATGAAATTCATAGAGAACTTTCTTTGAGCCAGTAAGAACTTCACATTCATGGTCATTTCAGACCAATGTGAAAAACCCTTCACAGCACAGTTCTTAAGACCCGTGTAGAATAGACAAATGATAAACACAGGGTGGTGGTTAGTTCAGACCAACATTGAAAACACTTCACAGCGCAGCACTTAAGATCCTTGTGGAATAGACCAATAGATAAATACAGGGTAGAGGTTTGCTTAAGTTAGGAAGCCAAGATCTTGCCTTACTGCTATGATAAGTTGACAATGAGTAAATTGCTTAAGTTACTCATTGCTTCAATTTTCTCATATCTAAATCTTGACCAGGAATATCTACAAAAATTTCTAAAGGAGTAACAGGGAACATGGGAGGCCTGTAAGAGACTGAAACCAGTTTATATAATAGCATGAAATACTATCTGTGTCTACCAAAATATTTGTGTAGATTTTTATTTTATACACACTTCAACTCAGTTGCCATCTTGACGTATAACTTTTACTTCTATTCTTAATCATCTTTTCCTATTGTGGCCAGTAGTTTGATTCAGAATTAGTATAGTTTAATGCTGTTTCAAATACTGCATTCAATATCTTCAAATTAGTGACTAGTTCAACTTCAGTAGTTATAGTTCTTTAGTTAACATATGGCATCTTAGATGGTATATGTTACCCAAAAGGTTTTCAGGCTGGCTGTTGTGGTTAATGAAATGTCTTTGCATTTTCAATGGACATTTGAGGATGGACTCATTACAGGTCTCCTGCAAAGATAATATAGTGTTGGCAGAGGCTCTTTGTTTGTTCCCAGCTGACCAGACATGAAATAATCACACTGAAACTATATTTTTTGCATATTGTTTGGACAATATCTTAAGAATATTTTAGCTAGCTCTCACATATTAAATCAACCCATTTCTACTATTTTATATTTTACCATGAGGTTTGTGATTTACCAGAAAGGTTCTGCCAAATCTGTCTCCTGTGGTGGCTACATGGCATCTCCATGACTCTGCCTACTCTCCTCCTCTATTTGTTTGGAATTCCCACCTTGCTCTAATCTGTACTGCAATAGGCATAAAGCAACTTTCTTATTAACCAATGGTATTCACAGCATACAGAGTGGGGGAATCCCATATCACCTCCCCCTTTCTGTCTAAATAAAAAAGAAGGTTTTTAATGTTAACATAGTAGGATTACGTACAACAAAATGGTTATCAAGAGTAACGCCAGGCAGATTGGAGATAGAAAGTAGGTGGGGTCATGGAGAAGCCATATAGACCTTAGGAGACAGACCCCAGATGTCAGATGGATCCTTACCCGTAGGCCACAACCATGTGGCAATACACAGATTAATATAAATGGATTAATTTAAGATACAAGAGCTAGCTAGAAATATAGATAAGCTAATAGGCCAAGCAGTGTTTTAATTAATACAGGTTCTGTGTACTTATTTCATGTCTTGGTTGCCGGGAATAAACAAACAGCCTCTGCCTACAATATAGTATTAATTAGAAACCTTGTATGTTAAAATTTTACTCTTATTTTTAGTGAGATAATTATAAAAATCTACCATATTTAGAAGTTTTTCAATAGTTCAGAATCATTTAATTTTTGAAGACCTTATGTATTAATTACCTTCTTACTCTTGTGATAAGATTGCCGGTGAAAACAACTCGAGAAGAGGGACTTATTTGGGCTCAGGGTTTCCATTCAACATGCAAAATAGGCATGGTAGAGTTTGTGGTGTGGTAGCAGAGGCATGTGTCAATAGCTCCTCACATTTTGACAGGTAGAGAAAGAGATAGTAAGGTTGGAAGTAAGGCCAAGCTTTAACTCTCAAAGATCTCTCTCACCCACCTTTGTCAGCTATGCCTCCTACTCTAGATGCTTCAACCTTCTCCCTGCCCAAAGTATCACTAACTGTTCAGACTAAAGAACCTGTGAGGAAGGAGGGGGGCTGTGAGGAAGGGGGGGCTGTGAGGAAAGGGGGAACTATGAGGGCCATTTCACATTCAACTGTATATAGTACCTTTATAATTTTTATCCTCTACTGTTTTCCTGATGCAGTGAGAAGTTTTACTTTTCCCATGTCATCTGGTCACCAACATTTTGGACTTACTGGCAGAGATAACAGCTCACTAATACCCTTTTTAAATGTCTAGGAAGCATTTAGAGTCTTTGTCTATAGACATAGTAAAGAGAAGAATTTCAAAAAATAAAAAATAAAATTCATCAACTATACAACCAGTCTAAATTTCTTCTGGTGTTTTCATGGAGTTCTTTGGTCATTTACATATATCCAAAAATAAGTTGAATCATTCTCATAAATTCAATCCCTTAATCACATATGAAAAATTTCTCTTTGTAAATCCAGCTGTCAGGCCACATACAATGTGGTATGCTAGCATACAGTATCCTAGCAATTCACAGAAGAATAATGTCAGGGTTAGATATATTGTCACCTCTCACATCATGGAATATTCAGTTCATTAACTCTATGGAAGACCATGCATGCTTGCCCATTTTATCTTAATATTTGCCATTGCTGATAAAAACAAATCATGTTTGGGGTAGCAGATATTTTTTCAGCTAGGATTCTTTTTGTGATCTTTCTCTTTTGCCGTCCATCACAGGTTGACTTTGGCAATTATTGGGAGACACGGTATGTCTTGTGACTCATTAAGAAAATACTACTTTATAATAAAAAGGTAAAGAAGGGGCTCTCTTATTTTATGTTCTATGTGTATGCCCAGATATGATATCTGGATTTGGTTAAGTTAATAGAACTCAAAAAGCAGAGTAAAAGAGAGAAAAACATCCACTTCAGTTTGGTAAAGACTCAGGCTCCTAAGGTGGTGTTTACTACTTAGGTGCACATAAATGATCTCTCAGAAAAGAAGTCTAGGATTCATTTTATAGTAATCAATGTTTGCAACCAATACTCTAGCAATCAAACACAGAATGAAGATTAACATCCAAACTAACAATATTCAAACATGAAATGTGAAGTTGAAATTTGGGTTACAATCTTTCCACTTCAAACAAACCAAGGTTTACATAATTGACTTTACAATTGTTTTTTTGCCAGTGTCTGACATTTTCTCCTGGTTATCTCCTTTCTACAATAAATGTGATATTCTGAACAGACACCATTGTCATGTAAAGAACCCACACCCAACATTTTTTTTCATCTAAATTCTGCATAACAGGATTTGCTCCTTATTTTTCTAACCAGAAACTCAATGGCTCTACCTATATAGATAGTAGTATCTCCCTTCCTTTCTAGACCTTCCAGACCACTGGTTGTTCCTAACTACTAAAGTTCCTTTTTAGGGGGCTTCCAAATCTTTGACTTTTCAGTTTTCGTTAAAAGCAAACTTTAATAGACCAGGTGAACCAAATGAATTGTTTGGCACAGTTTCCTGGTGTAGATGCTCATTCATTTCTAACTCATTTCTGTATTCATTGCACAATATATCCATTCATCTGTTGTTGAACAAATCTTCTGTAATCAGACTTTTCTTTGGGTTGCCAGCTCATAAATAATGAGACAGAGACTTATTAATAATTATCAAAGCTTGGCCTTAGTTTCCACTAGCTTGTATAACTTAAATTAACCCATATTTTTTATTAATCTATATTCTACCACGTGGCTTTTACCTCTCTCCCATTTTGAGTGTTTGATTCAGTCCTCATCTCAGTGGTATCTCCTGCACGCTGTAATTATTCTCTTCCTCTCTCTAATTGGAGGTCCTGCCTATTTCTACTGCCTAACTGTTGGCCTTTCAGCTTTTTATTACACAAATCACAGCAATACCTCTTCACAATGTACAAATATTCCACAACAATGTTCATTTTACATTGAACAGAAATTGGATGACACTTTGGCAGTCTTAGTATATACACAGTTAAGTGGAAGAATCAGAGATAAAAAAGGACCAGATCTCCAACATGAAGAAACACACAGTTTAATCAGAGAAAAGACATAAACCCAACAATAGGGAAATGTTCTCTACTAGAGGTGGCAATGAACTATCATGAATCTGAAATAAAAGTGATTTGTTTGGACATTGATAGTGGTAAAGGGGGTTGAAAAAAATCTTTATGGAGGAAATGAATCTATAGTACGTACTTAATGTTTAGTTTTATTTAGCAAACATGAATTGTGTGATTTGCAGAAGGGGCAATAGAGCAAAGAGCTTCACTTCTAGTAATAAATTTATTGGGTTTTGGAATATGTTAAGATAAAAATGAAGCTAATTTCAACTTTCAATTTTTATCTTACTGAAGATATATTTTATACAATTTGTTTTTATGTTTTTTCTCTCCCACACTTCCTCCAAGATCCTCCCCACCTTACCGCCTATCCAAATCCACACTATTTCTGTCTTTCATTAGAAAACAGATATTTATATAATAATATATAATAAAATAAGATATAACAAAACCAAAATCTTCAGAATAGTACAAAACGAATAGAAGAAAAGGTGCCAAAGAAAAGCATGAGAAACATAAAGATGCACACACACACACACACACACACACACACACACACACACACACACACACACACAGGAATCCCATAAAAACACTAATCAGAAGCCATAATTTAAACACAAAGGACCTGTAAGGTAAAAAAAAAGAAAATGCCCTGACAAAACACTGTGAGACAAAGAACCTTCAAAGATGCCACCCACTTCAGTTTATGTTGGCATCTACTGCCTACCCTTAAGAGTGGCTTGTTTCCCGAGAGAGACTCCACTGGAGAAAACTAGTTTTTCATTTGCCAGTGGTTATCAATTGGGCATAACGCCTGGGTTAGTCATGGACTATTGTATCTACTTCCTCTCTGAGTGCTGGGTCCCCATCTGGCAGACTTACGCAAGCCCTGTGTGTGCTCCCACTATCTCTGTGAATTATATATATATATTCTCTTGTGTCTAGAAGGTCTTAATTCTTTGGTGACCTCCATCCCCCTCTGGTCTTACAATCTTTTTGCTTTTGCTTCTCTGAGGCCTGAGAAGATTTAATAGAGATACCCCATTTAGGACTGACTATTCTAAGGTCTCCTGCTTTCTGAACATTATCTGGCTGTGGGTCTCTATCTTTGTTCTTTTCTATTCCCAAGGGAAGCTTCTCCAGTGATGGTTGAATAAGACACTGATCCACGAGTTTAGAGAATATCATCTTATTGCTACATTCCTTTAGCGGCGCAGTAGTTTTTGGTTATCTCCTAGGTTTCTGACCTATCTTGTTGTTGGAATATTTACAAGTTAAGATACATTTATCTCCCTTCAGGTTTTATTTAAATTCTCCTGATCCTGGACTATTTTAGTGAGCTGCTATTTTTCTGGTCACGCTGCTGAAAAAATGCACAAGGTTATTAAATGGTGCACTCGCATCTATTTTTGAAACTCTGGATTCCCAGCAAGATAAGAGAACAGTTTAAGATTTCTGGCAGAATCTCTGGCTTCGTGTACTTCGCATGACAAGGTGATAGATTCTGAAAACTTGCAGTAGACTGATGTGCATATGCTGTATTTCAGACTTAACATTTGCATTGACTCACACGTCAGTGAAATATTGATGTCTTTCAACACCATGATTCTGGTACTCTCTCGCATCCTTTCTACACACCCAAAGTGATTCCTTCAGTATCTGCAGAACTGTGCCGCAAAACTAGACTTCCAAAGCTAAACAACAAATCTCTTTTTTGACCTGTTCCTGGTTCTTTTTCCTTGTCTTAAACTCACCACCAACAATCCTGCAAAGAAACAGAGACTTCCTTTCATCTTCTTTTCACTTAGACCATCTCATATCATCCAACACTTGTGCCAATTCTGATCACACGTACTGCTGTCACTTCTGATATTGTCTCTCTGCCTCTCGTCTCAACTTGCCATATCAACACATGATTGGCTATTGAATTACATGTGCAAATTTCTGCTTAGTAAATAATGCAATAACTCACAATTGGGAATAGTAGTAGATGTTAGCGGATATCCCAGGCTTGGATTGCATAGGTCTTATACATGCTTTTATAATTTCTACAAGTTCATATATGCACCTGTCCTATTGTGTCTGGGAAACACTGCTTGAAGCTATCCATGATTTCTAGCTCTTAGAATCTTTCCACTGACTCTTTTGTGATGATTTCAGAGCCATATGAGGAGAGGACTGTGATATAAATGCCCCACTTATGGTTGAGCGTTCCACAGCCACTCATTCTCTGCACCTTGACCAGTTGTTCGTCTTTGTTAATTGCTGTAGACTGCAAAAGAAAAAAAAAGCTACAAAAACAAGTTTGCCTGTTGATGCAAACTAGTCTATGACTACAACAGAAATCATTAGGGACTGATTTAATACTAGACCCCTTAGCAGAATGACAGGAGTAGTTTCACCCTTCAGGTTATGACTTCTCTAGCCACAGGTTCCTGATCCTCATGATGGTGCTAGGTGTGGGAGCAGTTGCCTTAAAAATATTCTGTTGAACCAAATTGTATCCATTATTTTCCTTCCAAAATTGGTGAGTTTCATCAGTGGAATATATTTTCAATCTCTAGAAAGGTGGGTTAAGTTAGTTCACCATTTTGAAACTGACTTCACTACAAAATGCATATTTTCCTTTAATATTTAGTGCTTCAGGAAAACTGGCATTTATTCATTAAGAAGCACCAAAAGCCAGTTCTATTTTTACTGGAGTCAGAGATATTCCAAATTTGCTTATTACCTTGCATACTGTTCTTTGCTTTCTGATTCCTTTAATGATCTCTTTATCCCCAAAAGGGATCTCTATTAACCCTTCTGAGACACTCTGAAAAACAGTTTTCTTAATACTTTGTCACACACACTTTCTACATTGCTGTGAAAGAGTGTGTGTGTGTGTTGTGAGACTATTCCTGGGGAGACACGAACAAACAACAGCTTACCCAAATAGAGAACTCATGACAGATCAAAATAACTATACCACTGAAGGTCATTTTTGTTGTTATTGTCTACAGGAGCAAAAATACCTCATTGGTCAGATACATCAACAAATCCCGCCCCCCCAGCCATGGCATGAGTGACAGCTCACAAAAGCTGACACACACTAGACATCCAGCTCAATAGTGTCCTTTTCAGAGAACGCAGTTGGTCTCAACCTCTTCCAGTCAGTGTAGCTTGTGTGGAAGTGTCTCTGCAATCCTTTGGGTTGGGGAGTAAGGAAGATATTGTTTCTGGTCAGTTTGAGGGACTCACTGAAGCCTTTGAGTTGTTTTCCTCCTGTGTCTCACTCCCTGCTTAGGGCTTCCTAGTTCACCTTCTTTTTATATCCTGGGTTTTAATGAGATCTCTTCCAAGACAAAGGTTTTAATCTCTTAGGAAACTGCTACACAGCAAATAACAAGCTATCGTTTCTTTATGAGTAATTGCTTATTGTTTATCATGTACTTTCTCAAATAATATAATATCTGGGATATTTTAGTGAGAGTAATCGTAACATCTATTATTCTTTTCAAATTACTCATTATCTTCAGAACAATAAAAGACTATTAAATTTCTCAGTACAAGGAACCTTTATTTAAATAATTCTTAAATCACACAGTTTCCTGTATTAGCTCTTATTCCTCCCTGTAGTGTGGGAGGAAAGGGAAATTTGAGTCTACATCTGTCAAGGTCAGTGCCAACAAAGTTAATCTGCTGGGTGTTTTGACTTCTAGACTCTCATTTTTCTTTACCTATTCCAGAAATAAGAGCCAAGTGAACTTTAATTTCTGCCATAGAGGTGTCCTAGAGCTGATTGATTTTGAGGATGGTCTAGCAAAAATAAACCTAGAAGTATTAAGTATATTTTTTCTTATCAACTTTGCAAGTTAACTATTTAAAATTTCTCTTTTTTCCAAATTTAAAACAAATTGCATGTCTAAGTCATTAAAACTTAAAAACAGAACAAGAACAGAAACAAAAATCTCCCGAGGGCTGAGGCAATGGCTCAGTGGGGGTAAGTGCTTGTGAATGAGAATCCAAGGTCAAGTTCCTAGAACACACAGGAAGCCTGGGCTCATGACTCGTGTGTGTGTGTGTGTGTGTGTGTGTGTGTGTGTGTGTGTGTGTGTGCGCGCACGCGCGCGTGCGTGTGTATTTGTAATCTCAGGGTTCCTATGGTGAGACAACAGGCAAGAGACAGGAGACTCCATGAAAGCTGATAGGCAGCTGGGTAGGTCTACACAATGGCAAACAGCAAGAGACCCTGCCTTCAACATGGGAGGAGGCAAGAATGAACATCAAAGGTTATCTGACCCCCGCACAAGCACATGAACACACACACACACAGACACACACACAAATAAATCAGCATCTGCAACTTAATTACTGAATTCTGACCTTTGATGGGCTCTCAATACAGACTCTTTCAGACGTTAGTGAATTCCAATTGCAAACATCATCTCAACAGGAATCAAGGAGAATTCCTTCTCTGATCTGATTTGGCAAAGCTTCACAGCAACATTTTCTGTTTTCAAATGGGTATTATCAATAAGCTCTAAAAAAGTTCCTAGAAAGTATTATTAATTTAATATAGACTTATTAGTCATTTAGATAATGGGAAAGTTTGGATGTAGATTCAATTACCAAGTCCCCTCATATTTTCAGTTGTATCTGAATCCATAAGAATGGTCCATTAATTACCTGTACTGTCAAGCAGAGTCACTTGGGGAGACTTTGGAACAAAAGAAGTATTCATTAGTGGAAAAGAAAATGCATGGAGCTTGAGTTCATCATTTCTCTGTTTCATGCCAACTTTGAAATGGCCTCACTGCAACTCCTAACAGCGGATTCCAGTAATTGCTGAGGATAAGATAATGTGTTTAGTACACAGGATATGGTTTATATTACCATGCACAAGTGCAGTGGCTCCTGAAGATATGCTTTTTTGAGTTAAGGAAAATTTTCTAGATTGAAAATTTACATACTTTCTGGCTTAATTTCTTTGAACTGAGTGCAAACAGAGGTTGATAGAAAAAAGGAAAAAATTACCACCTTTGGCTGCAAACTCAACCAATACTCTCCCTTAGATGCACGGATCTTTCCATGTAGCCACAAGTGCTTGCCTTGGATTTTGGTCTTTTTCCTGTATTGGGTAAGAGCAACCTTTTCAACTTGTAGTAGTCACTAAATTGCTGTGAAATTCTTGAAGTCACCAAGCATGTGCCATTTGCTTTGGTCACAGGATCAAGGTCTCTTATTTGACGAATCTTGCAGTTATTGATCAGATACTTATTATGCAGTACCAATGTGCCAGGTACCAGGTACAACTAGTGCTCAAAGATGTCCTTAGTCCTAAAACACTTGAAGAAGACAGAGACATGCAAAAACACTTAGAGTATCGTTAACTCTTCTTGGTACTGGCTGGTTGTGTTACTGTTGGCAATTACTTTTCTCATTGCTGACTAGATACATGACAAGAAGCAATTTAAGAAAGAATGGTTCTATTCCAGCTCCTGATTCAAAGCTACAGTCCGTCATGGCATGGAAGGCGCAATGGCAGGAGCAGGTCCCCACTGTGTTGGTAGGAATTTGCTCACATCTGTGTAGAAGAGGAACCAGAGAAAGGAAAATACCATGGTAGGTGTTCAGCTGTTTTTTTTTTTCTGTTCCTCTTTTTATTCTGTGGCGATTCTCAGTCCATGGGATATTTTCACCTACATTCAGAGTATGTATTAACCCCTTAATTAACCCAATCTGAAAATATCCTCACAAAACACTGAAGGTTTGCTTCAGAAATGTGCAAGACCTTTCTTTATCCAAACAAATGGGCAATCAAAATAAATGCCTATAGTATAAGTATATAATATAATATGTACAATTATATATTTTATATACAACTATATATATGTACACGTAACTATATCCATAGCTATCTTTCATCTACCTATCTATATACCTATTTATATCTTTATCTATCTAATATATATCACACACACACAAACACACACATATATAGTAGGGAGAAGATAGATAAAGGGACGTCATGGCTAGTCAAATACTTGGAAAAGCAATGGTTTAAACTATGGTGACTTATTTAATGTGTTCATGTTATAAACCTATTTTAGTTGTACTCACAAGATTCTGAGGAATGATTGAAATAGCTAACGCAATGTCACATAGCCACTACCGTTGATCATAAAATATCACCTGTGGTTGCTTATGTTTTATTAACACTGTCATCTCATGTTAGAGCACTGTAGTGGTTAGCATACTCTGTGCTCTACTGACTCTCCCATACTTCTGGTTGAATACTAAAACTTCTGTCACTATTGGCAGTACATTCACTTCTTCACACCTTAGCTTCACAGAAAGTAGAAATCAGGACTTCAACCTTCAGAGAAATGATTGACTTTCTGCTGTGAGCTCAGCTCATGGACCTCGACCTGTCACACAGTGGGAATTCAATAAATATGTGGTGAGGGTGAATAAATATCCTCTGTTAAACTAAAACTATATAGACACTTAAGAAACTTCATGGTACAATTAAACTTTCCATTAATGAATATTAACTTGGCTATATTTTATTCTTATAATGATTACAATTTTATAATCAAATGGTCCTTGCTGAATGAAGCCCCACTTTCTCTTTTTTAAAGACAGAATTCAATGTTTTAAGAAATATATATATATTTAAAATATTATAAATATATATATTTAAAATCAAATATATATATTTGATTTTAAAAGCAAAACAGAAAACCCTTGTGATTTTGGTTGTTTTCTATTCTTATTCTTTTGACTTTGTTCTTCTGGGGGCCTAGCACCCAGTTCCAAAATAAATCACATATGGAAGCTGCTTATTATGACTTATGAATCCCCAGCCTTAGTTTGACTTGTTTCTAACCAAATTTTCTTAAGTTAAATTATTTCATCTACTTTTTGCCTCTGGGCATTTTCCTTTTCTTACTTCTATATATCTTACTTTCATTCTTATTCCTTGGCTGGCTGTGTGGCTGACCCCTGGCAACTTTCTTTCCTTGTTCTTGTTCCTCCTTCGTTTTTCTTCTTCTATTTTTTCTGTCTGTCTCACTATCAAAAAAGAGTATGATATTTAAAATTGGGACAAATTTTTCTGCTTGAAGTCTCTTTCTCAACTTTTTAGTGATTCATAACACTTCTCTCTTTTAGGAGACTGAAGATTTAATTTGATATGTATTACTTATATACATTTTTGTGGCTTGCACAGCAAGTAAGCAAGCTGGCACTCTGATGTCTCAGCTGTTAATTAATAATAATGGCCAGTACAGAAGGCAATGTAGCCATGTAAAAACTCTCAGGATTTCATTAATTGGCATGGTTGGTCTGTATATCCCTTATACAGAAGAACATAAGTACAACCATATCAATCACTCAACCTTAGAATCATTCTCATTCTTAGCACCAACTTAGATATTTTCCTGATGTGGGATTTTTCTCTGTATGCTGCAATTACCATTAATGAAAAAAGAAACTGCTTTGGACAGGACAGAACTTAGGTAGGTGTCAAAGACAGAACTGAATGCCGGGAGAAAGAAGGGCAGAGTGAGAGAGAAGCTATGTAGCCCCTCTGGAGCCAGATGGAACTTTAGCTGGTAAGCCACAGCCACGTGGCAATACACAGATTAATATAAATAGATTAAATTAATTTGTAAGAGTCAGCCAATAAGAAGCTAGAGCTAATGGGCCAAGCAGTGATTTAACTAATATGGTTTCTGTGAGATTATTTCAGTTCTGGGTGGTTGGGACAAACAAGGGGCCTCCATTCTACATTTTCCTTTTAAGGATGAGAGAATTTAGATGTATTTCTGTTCAAAGCAAGCAAATGATAATATAGGACCTATTAACCTAGGGTCTAATGTAGATCCTTAATATCAGCTAAGAGTTATGAATATTCTTTTGGAAGTCTAATGGATCTACATATATTCTAATGACGAATTGTCTTAAATATGTGTTTAAATGGATGAGGTAGTATTGATAAGAACCTTCCTTGAGAATTAGAACTAAGGAGCATAATCAGTTCTTATCAAAATCCACCAGCCTCACTGTTGGGTAGTGAGAACTTCAGCATCATTGTTTGGAAGCAAGAACCTGAGCTCAATATACTGATTGATGCATGACAGCAATCTCTGTTTTCTAAGTCTTCACCCTACACTATCAGTTACCAAGTGACTTCACCGTGGACCACACACACAGAGACTAGCTTGATTCAAGTCTGGACTGAAACCCAAATGGGCCTGGAAAGAGGGCAATCACAGCGCTGCTTGGGTGAACTCACCTAGGAAATGATTCATGTTTGCAAAAACACTGAACTAAAAAGAACTGGCCATCTAATTGATTAACAATGTACCACATGGTGAGAAGAGACCACAGGATTCAGGCCAGAAGCCCTGACTTTATGACCATTGAGTAATTAAACGGTTGTGGGGAGTAGTGCAATGTCATGTGGTTAGATTTAGTAATATAATACTTGCTCTATTTGGAATAAGAACCATCCCTGAAAGAAAACATGACTGTGTGTGCTAAAATGAAGAAAACATTTATGAATTCTGGAAGTGATTTGTACAATAGAAAGGATACTTATATATCCATATTGTGTGTTTATGTATGTGTATATGAGGGTGTGTGTGTGTGTGTGTGTGTGTGTGTGTGTGTGTGTGTGACATAATACTGTGTTGAAGTCCTAGGAACAAGCTTGCATCTAACATTACTCTATTTCTTCTTTACTATGTGACTGGGAAAGTTTGTGTACCTGAGTTTTCCAATCTCTCATTTAGACATAGCACTACTAAGAATACTTAACCCAAGATTCTACTATGGATTATAACAGTGCGGAAAATATTAGCTGGAGAAGCATATTTATCTGACCATTTTCACATATCCTCTGGAGACAGTCTATCAGGGTCAAAAGGCAGTTTTACCACTTCTAAATATTCTGCAACAAGCCAGTCTTGACATGTGAAATCACCCAGTGACTCAGTTTATTATATACAAAATGGAGTGATAATGATTGTACTTATGAAGTCATGAGGTGGTAAAACTGATATGTTTTTCAGCAAGTACTAATTGAGTTTTTGTTAAAATAGACTCGCCCTTATGGGTTCTATTATCAAAACAAAATAAAGAATTTCGGCATTCAGGAAGAGGCTTTGGGAGACCAGCGCGGCAGCAGAGCAGCAGAGTCAGGCGGGCAATAAGGAGAACAGATCGCCCTACTACAATCAAATCAAAGAGGTAGGCCTTTGTTTGGCCAGGTCACTGGCAAACGGGGAGCCTGGTCCTGTCCGGAAGACACTTCGGAGGGGTGAGAGGGTTCTTGGCCTGCGGCAGAAACCAGGAAACAGAGCGAGGGCATTTTGTAAGCGGAGCCCTGGGACAGCAGGGAAACCTGATCCGGTTTTTAAAAGACCTATTAGATAGGATTAATAGGAGGAGATGGGCAGACGCCAAGGCAAGAACTCACCCAATAATCTGAAAAACAACATGAAAACACCAGAACCCAAGGATCTTACAACAGAAGTATTTGAACAATCTAACACAGAAGAAGTGGAAAAAATTGACTTTATGAACGCAATAGAGTCCCTTAAACAACATGTAAAAAATGCCCTTATAGAAATGGATGAGAAGTATAACAAAAAGTTTGAAGAAATGAGTAAATATGTACATGATACCCTGGGAAACCAAGATAAAACGATCAAACAGGTAATGGAAACAGTTCAAGAATTGAAAACTGAAATGAAGGCAAGGAAGAAAATACAAACTGAGGACCAGCCGGATATGGAAAATCTAGGTCAACGAGCAGAGTCTACAGAAACAAGCATAATCAATAGAATACAAGAGATAGAAGAAAGAATCTCAGATGCTGAAGACACCATAGAGAAAATAAACGAACAGATCAAAGAAAACAGCAAAACCAACAAATTCTCAACACAAAACATTCAGGAAATATGGGACACAATAAAAAAACCAAACTTAAGAATAATAGGTATAGATGAAGGAGAAGAGTCACAGCTCAAAGGCCCAGAAAATATATTCAACAAAATTATGGAAGAAAACTTTCCCAACTTAAAGAAAGATATTCACTTAAATATTCAAGAAGCATACAGAACACCAAACAGACTGGATCAAAGAAAAACATCTCCTCGCCATATAATAATCAAAACACAAAATATACAGGTTAAAGAAAGAATATTAAGAGCTGCAAAGGAAAAAGGGCAAGTAACTTATAAAGGTAAACCGATCAGACTTACACCTGACTTCTCTATGGAAACTATGAAAGCCAGAAGGTCCTGGATAGATGTTCTGCAGAAGCTAAGAGACCATGGATGCAAGCCCAGACT
Source organism: Microtus pennsylvanicus (assembly GCF_037038515.1). Lineage (NCBI taxonomy): Eukaryota > Metazoa > Chordata > Mammalia > Rodentia > Cricetidae > Microtus > Microtus pennsylvanicus. Next base: position 51,707,860 of record NC_134590.1, on the reverse strand, counting down.
ACTATACCCAGCCAAGCTTTCGTTCACTATAAATGGAGAAATCAAGACATTCCAGGATAAGAATAAATTTAAACAATACGTAGCCACAAATCCAGCCCTACAGAAAGTAATAGAAGGAAAACCACAACCCAAGGAATCCAACACTGCCAACACTGCCTACAATAACCCGGGCATCTAGTGACCCTTCACCAGCACATCTCAAAGAAGGGAGACACACAATCTCTACAACCAAAAGCAATAAGAATAACCGGAGTAAACAACCACTGGTCATTAATATCACTTAATATTAATGGGCTCAATTCACCTATAAAAAGGCACAGGCTAAAAGATTGGATACGAAAACAGGATCCAACATTCTGCTGTTTGCAAGAAACACATCTCAACCACAAAGACAGGCATCTACTCAGAGTAAAGGGCTGGGAAAAGATCTTTCAAGCAAATGGTCCTAAGAAAAAAGCAGGTGTGGCCATATTAATTTCTAACAAAACTGACTTCAAACTAAAATCAATCCGAAGAGATCGAGATGGACACTTTATACTCATAACAGGAACAATTTGTCAGGATGAAGTCTCAATCCTGAATATTTACGCCCCTAATATAAAAGCACCCACGTATGTAAAAGAAATATTACTAAAACTCAAGGCAGACATCAATCCACACACACTAGTAGTAGGAGACTTCAACACACCTCTCTCTACAAGGGACAGGTCAATCAGACAGAAACCTAATAGAGAATTAAGAGAATTATTGGAGGTAATGAAGCAAATGGACTTAACAGACATCTATAGAACATTCCACCCAAATAGGAAAGAATATACCTTCTTCTCTGCAGCTCATGGAACCTTCTCAAAAATTGACCACATACTTGGAAACAAAGGAAACCTCCACAGATACAAAAAAATATCAGTGTCCACCTGTGTCCTATCTGATCACCATGGATTAAAGTTAGAAGGCAACAACAATGCTACCCACAGAAAGCCGACAAACTCATGGAAACTGAACTGTCAACTACTGAACCACACCTGGGTCAAGGAAGAAATTAAGAAAGAAATTAAAGTCTTCCTTGAATTTAATGAAAATAAAGAGACAACATACTCAAACCTATGGGACACAATGAAAGCAGTGCTAAGAGGAAAGTTCATAGCACTAAGTGCCCACTTAAAGAAAACGGAAAATGCATACATTGGGGACTTAACAACACACCTGAAAGCTCTAGAAAAAAAAGAAGCAGACGCGCCCAGGAGAAGTAGAAGATTGGAAATAATAAAACTGAGGGCCGAAATCAACAAAATAGAAACACAGAAAACAGTCCAAAGAATCAATGAAACAAAAAGCTGGTTCTTGGAGAAAGTCAACAAGATCGACAAACCCCTATCCAAACTAATTAAACGACAGAGAGAGAACACACAAATAAATAAGATCAGAAATGAAAAGGGGGACATAACCACAGACACAGAGGAAATTCAGAGAATCATTAGATCTTACTACAAAAGCCTGTATAACACAAAACTGGAAAATATAAAAGAAATGGACACTTTTTTAGATAAGTACCATATACCAAAGTTAAACCAGGACCAGGTGAACAATCTAAACAGACCTGTTAGTCGCGAAGAATTAGAAGAGGTTATCAAAAACCTCCCTACCAAAAAAAGCCCAGGACCAGATGGTTTCAATGCGGAATTCTACCAGAACTTCCAAAAAGAGTTAATACCTATACTCCTTAATGTATTCCACAATATAGAAACAGAAGGGTCATTACCAAACTCCTTCTATGAAGCTACAGTTACTTTGATACCAAAACCACACAAAGACTCAACCAGGAAGGAGAATTACAGGCCAATCTCACTCATGAACATCGACGCAAAAATCCTCAACAAAATACTGGCAAACCGAATCCAAGAACACATTAGAAAAATTATCCATTATGATCAAGTAGGCTTCATCCCAGAGATGCAGGGCTGGTTCAACATACGAAAATCTATCAATGTAATCCACCATATAAATAAACTGAAAGAAAAAAATCATATGATCATTTCATTAGATGCTGAAAAAGCATTCGACAAAGTTCAACACCCCTTCATGATAAAGGTCTTGGAGAGAATAGGGATACAAGGATCCTACCTAAATATAATAAAAGCTATTTACAGCAAGCCAACAGCTAACATTAAATTGAACGGAGAAAAACTCAAAGCCATCCCACTAAAATCAGGAACACGACAAGGATGTCCACTCTCTCCATACCTCTTCAATATAGTGCTTGAAGTTCTAGCAATAGCAATAAGACAACATAAGGAGATCAAGGGGATTTGTATTGGAAAGGAAGAAGTTAAGCTTTCGTTATTTGCAGATGATATGATAGTATACATAAGTGACCCCAAAAATTCTACCAAAGAACTCCTACAGCTGATAAACACCTTTAGTAATGTGTCAGGATACAAGATCAACTCCAAAAAATCAGTTGCCTTCCTTTACACTAAGGATAAGGAAACAGAGAGGGAAATCAGAGAAGCATCACCTTTCACGATAGCCACAAATAGCATAAAATATCTAGGGGTAACCCTGACCAAGGAAGTGAAAGACCTATTCGACAAGAACTATAAGTCTTTGAAGAAAGAAATTGAAGAAGACACCAGAAAATGGAAGGACCTCCCTTGCTCTTGGATTGGGAGGATCAACATAGTAAAAATGGCAATTCTACCAAAAGCAATCTATAGATTCAATGCAATCCCCATCAAAATCCCATCAAAATTCTTCACAGATCTGGAGAAGACAATAATCAACTTTATATGGAGGAACAAAAAACCCAGGATAGCCAGAACAATCTTATACAACAAAGGATTGTCTGGAGGCATTACCATCCCTGACTTCAAACTCTATTATAGAGCTACAGTATTGAAAACAGCATGGTATTGGCATAAAAACAGAGAAGTCGACCAATGGAATAGAATAGAAGACCCTGACTTTAACCCACAAACCTATGAGCACCTGATTTTCGATAAAGGAGCTAAAAGTATACAATGGAAAAAAGACAGCATTTTCAACAAATTGTGCTGGCAAAACTGGATGTCAATCTGTAAAAGAATGAAAATAGATCCATATCTATCACCATGCACAAAACTCAAGTCCAAATGGATTAAAGACCTCAATATCAGTCCGAACACACTGAACCTGATAGAAGAGGAAGTGGGAAGTACTCTACAACACATGGGCACAGGAGACCACTTCCTGTGTATAACCCCAGCAGCACAGACACTAAGGGCATCATTGAATAAATGGGACCTCCTGAGGCTGAGAAGCTTCTGTAAAGCAAAGGACACTGTCACTAAGACAAAAAAGCAACCCACTTACTGGGAGAAGATTTTCACCAACCCCGCAACTGACAAAGGTCTGATCTCCAAAATATATAAAGAAATCAAGAAACTAGACCGTAAAAGGCTAATCAATCCAATTATAAAATGGGGTACTGAGTTGAACAGAGAATTCTCAACAGAAGAACTTCAAATGGCCAAAAGACACTTAAGGTCATGCTCAACTTCCCTAGCGATCAGGGAAATGCAAATCAAGACAACTTTAAGATACCATCTTACACCTGTCAGAATGGCTAAAATAAAAAACACCAATGATAGCCTTTGCTGGAGAGGTTGTGGAGAAAGGGGGACACTCACCCATTGCTGGTGGGAATGCAAACTTGTGCAACCACTCTGGAAAGCAGTGTTTCGGTTTCTCAGGAAATTCGGAATCAACCTACCCCTGGATCCAGCAATACCACTCTTGGGAATATACCCAAGAGAGGCCCTATCATACAACAAAAGTATATGCTCAACTATGTTCATGGCAGCATTGTTTGTAATAGGCAGAACCTGGAAACAACCTAGATGCCCTTCAACGGAAGAATGGATGAAGAAAGTATGGAATATATACATATTAGAGTATTACTCAGCAGTAAAAAAAAGGACTTCTTGAATTTTGCATACAAATGGATGGAAATAGAAAACACTATCCTGAGTGAGGTAAGCCAGACCCAAAAAGAGGAACATGGGATGTACTCACTCATATTTGGTTTCTAGCCATAACTAAAGGACATTGGGCTTATAATGCATGTTCCTAGAGAAGCTAAGTAAGAAGGTGAACCCAAAGACAAACACATAGGCATCCTCATAAATATTAACCTTCATCAGGCGATGAAAGGAGACAGAGACAGAGGAGCACGGGACAGAAATCTCAAGGTCCAAATCAGGAGCAGAAGGAGACGGAGCACGAACAAGGAACTCAGGACCGCGAGGGGTGCACCCACACACTGAGACAATGGGGATGTTCTATCGGGAACTCACCAAGGCCAGCTGGCCTGGGTCTGAAAAAGCATGGGATAAATCCGGACTGGCTGAATATAGAGGACAATGAGGAATACTGAGAACTCAAGAACAATCGCAGAGGGTTTTTGATCCTACTGCACGTACTGGCTTTGGGGGAACCTAGGCAGTTTGGATGCTCACCTTAGGAGACCTGGATAGAGGTGGGCAGTCCTTGGGCTTCCCACAGGTCAGGGAACCCTGATTGCTCTTCGAGCATATTAGGGAGGGTGACTTGATCGGGGGAGGGGGAGGGTAATGGGAGGCGGTTGCGGGGAGGAGGAAGAAATCCTTAATAAATAAATAAATAAATAAATAAATAAGAAAAAAAAAAGGAAAAAAAAAAAAAAAACAAAATAAAGAATTTCTACTTTGGTGCTCCCCTTCTAGTAAAGTAATAGAAGTAATTTGAGTGTCAGGAGAATGGAAGACTTCTGGAAGAGCAGTGGGTAAGGCACGTACTTCTTCCTTTTCCCATTTCTGTGGCAAAAATAGCTGATGGGAAACAACTTGAAGGGGGAAGACATCACACATCAGTCCATCACAGAGTGCAAGGTGTGGGGACAGGAGTGTGAGATGACATGTCTAGTTGCCTCCACAGTTAGGAAGCACAGGGATGACAGGAGTTAGTGTAGGCTATCAAATCTCAAAGGTGACTCCCAATGGTGTACTTCTTCCAGCAAGGATCCATCTCCTAAAGGACTTATGCCTTCTAAGGTAGCACCACTGGCTGGGACCTTCCACATGATCCCGTCAAAGGCATTTCACAGACAAGTGAAAGTGGGAGTCATTAATACGGAGACATGCGAACAAAGACTTGAAAGACATGAGTAGGTTATCCATTAAGATATATATCTAGTTTGAAGCTTCCTTAGCAAAAGACCTGGACAGAACAAAGCACTCATGTGGAGAATGCCTGCCACATCTGAGGAACAGAAATAATTCTCTGTGACTGGAACAGAGTAAATGTTGGGAGGTTAAGGGGAAGATCAGATGAAAGTGGTTATAAATGTTCTGATATTGCAACTTTTGGGCAACTATTAATAAGGAACCTTGGTTCCCATATTGCGTTAAGTAGCCTATGCTATGGATTTTATCAGAGGAGTGATAGAATTAGGAAAAGCATTTTTATTACTGTAGAGCATACAGAGACAAGTGTAGAAGTAGGGATACTTTGTGATAAAACTATGCCACTGTTATTATGGTCTCTACCAGCTAACTCGTCATATGTCTGAGCTTGGGTAATACACTGAGTACAAATGATTACAATACTTCTGTGTAGCAGTGAGTTTTGTTGGGACCACCAGCCCACAAATAATGACACTGAGACGTATTAATTATGAAAGCTCAGCGTATAGCTTAGGCTTGTTCCTTACTAGCTCTTACAACTTAAATTAACCCATTTCTATTAAGTACATCTTACCATGCCTGTAAGCCTGCTGCCTGGCTCCCTGCCATGACGATCATGGACGCACCCTCTGAAACTGTAGGCCCACATTATACATTTTCTTCTGTAAGTTGCCTTGGTGATGGTATTTTGTCATGACAATAGGAAAATAACTAAGACAAAATCATACATGTGATTTTTAAATCTGTAGGATTAGATTTGATCTCTTAAAGTATATGTATAAATAGAAAATTGAAATAGGAATCTTGAGTTAGGTGACTTACACACTAATAACTCAAGAAGAAGAGTAAGAGATTTAAGAAAAGGATACTAAGAAGAAATGATCTCCGAGGTTGAGCATCAAAGGTCATGTTTAGACTTGGAAATTTCAGAAGGCTTATGAAGGAAGATGAAAAAAATCATATATGACTAAGAGAGAAAGAAAAGTGCAGGAGAGGAGAAAGAAAACTTTTCCTGAAATGACTGAATTACATGTACTATCAACTCTCATAGTGACAGAAAAATTGAGCTGTTTCCAGGCTTTATCTATTGTGAACAAATTTTGTAAGAGATTGTATAATTTTATTTGTGGATATGTTTTTTCTTTCTCAGGTATAGTTTCAGTGCAGTTCCTAGTTTATAAGCATAGACAGGAATGGAGTTCCTAATTCATATATAAAATTCTTGAAAAGATCTGTTAGGCAGTTCTCTAAAGTAAAGGAAAAAATTATATTCCGATTACCTTATAGTTTTCTTCCTTCATACAAATTAATGTTTTCAAAATTTACTTGAATTTGTTTATCATTGGCATAATATACTCATGTCAAGCAAACTAGCTCAACACATTTATTAATAATTAAAATTTACTCATCAAACATCTTAAGCTTTCAATCATAAAAATTGACAAAAATATAAAGATTTTTTTATATCCCTAGTTTGATTTTTTGTCTTAATGTACTGCTTTAGGATCTCAGAACAGTAGCTAATAAAAGCAATATAAATATAAAATTTCTGTAGCTAAAAGGAACCATTCCAATGTTGAGAATGATTCCTTTCATCTTCATCTTCCTAAGAGTTCTTGTCTTTGAAAATTATTGGAGTTTAGTAAAGGTAGGTTTTGTACATCCTGTATCTAACGCATTTTCTTTCTTAATGTGGCGTTTTAAACTACTTGTTCTCCTCGGGTTAAAACATCTTTGAAATCCCTTTATGCATGATTTTTCCTTTAATTGTTTGATTCTTCTTCCTCACATTTCCTTTCAGGGTTTGTATCTGTATTCATGACTAAAATGGTCTATAATTTCCCATTCTTCTCTGGTTCAGCTGTCACGGTTATAATAACCTCATAACATACTTTGAGGGAATTTGTCTCTTTCATTTTCCTTTTTTTCTGTTGATTCCTCTAGGATGTTTTATATATCACAAGCTTAGATATTTACTAAATTGTTTAAGGAACCCATCTTTAAAACTGTCCCCCACACCGTGTGTCCGCATGTGCAAATATGTATTTGAGTTTTAACTACAACTTTGATTCACGTAAAAGCAGTATAGTGTGAGCACACCTGAGTGTGCATCTGGACAGGTGTGGGTGTGTGTATGTATACCTGTGTCTACATGCATGTGTAGGCAGAGGTCAGCTTGGAGTGTTGTTCCCTGGTGTTCTCCTCCTTGTCTTTTGAGACAAGGTCTTTCACTATGTTGGAGTTTGGTAAGCTGACTAGGCCAGCAAGCTTGTGATTTCCTTGGATTCCCCATTTCCACCTTTCTATTGTAAGTAGTCCTTTGTATGTAGTTACATTCAGTTTTTATTTTTTAATGTGCAATTCTTGGGATTGAAGTCTGGACCTTGGGCTTGAAAGAAAAGCACATCACAAAATGAGCTATGCCTCTGTCCCCAAAGACATAAGTTTATATTCAGTTTTAAATACAGTTTTAAACAGTCTTTCAAGTGTTGGTCCTTTTCATGTATGCTGTTTTGCCATAAGTATATGCTTGCATGGGTAGACTGACTGATACCTAATCATAGTTTTATGTAGATATTCTGCTTTTCTTTTTGTTTCTTTTTAAATTTTGATATTCTTCTTGTTTGGCATTTGTGTTGTGTGAATATGAAGATTTTTTTCTATTTAAAAATCCCTCCATAAACTTGGCAATAGTTTTTTTTGGTTGGGGGTAATGTTGTGTGGAGTAGTAAGTAAGGCTGCCTTCATGTTTCTGCTTTGAGTTCCTTTCTTGATTTCCCTCAACAGTGATCTGAAGTTGTGAGCCAAACTAATCCTTTCCTCCAAAGGAGCTTTGCATCAGGGTGTTTTATCAGAACAATGGAAATCCAAATGGGACATTCCCTATTGACCTCCCCTGGCAGCAGACACTCTACGCTTATGTTGCCTGTCATCTGAAAGAATTCACAATTCACAGCAGTTCTACAAAATTTCTCTGAAAAAGGGGAATCAATCTAGGGGCCAAAGAAGGTAATTAAAAGCAAAGCCAGGAGAAAGAGAGAAGGTGTTTGCTCCCTAAAGGTGAATTGACCCAGTGATGGCTGTGACCAAATGATTTGAAAGTTACTTAAATCCGTCGCAACAGGGAGTGCATAGCAAAACGGAAACAAGTGCTGCAAAGAGTTTTGTTTGAAGGAACAAACATGTTCTCCATCTTCAATCTCAGGACAGCAGTCAGCTCTCGTTTTCACGAGGACACTGGTGGTCATGTTACCTATTTATCAAGTCATCCACAAGAGACACGGTTGGTAACGCGAAGGAAGCTTCAGGGCTGTTTCACGGAGGACACAAAGTCTGACTTCTTTTAATCTCTTAGTATGTTTTCCTGGTATATTTTAGAATCGCATATAATCAAGCCAAATGCTCCTTCCTCACCCACACTACGAGAAGTGCTCTCATCTAAGCAGTGACAGATAGTATTAAGTGTAACATGTTCTGTAAGGGTTGCCATGGTAAGAGTTGTCTGCTCCCTGCCCCCCATCTTTCCATAAATAACAAAGTGGAAGATTGCAGAAAGCATGTGTAAAGAAATCTCTGGGCTCGGGTAATTACTCAGTGTTTTGCCATGCAGAAGAGTCATCGCGTTTTAATATGTTTGGTGTTAGAAGCAAGCTCTCTATCTATCTATCTATCTATCTATCTATCTATCTATCTATCTATCTATCATCTATCTATCTATCTATCTATCTATCTATCTATCTATCTATCTATCATCTCTATCTCTCAACTATGCCTAAACACACACACACACACACGCACACCACACGCACGCATGCGTGCACGTGCACACACACACACACACACAAAGAGAGAGGGAGAGGGAGAGAGAGAGACAGGCAGGCAGGCAGACACACAAACACAGCCTGTTTTTAACATTGCACAATTAAACAGTTCCAGACACTAGCAGATATAATTGACTTAATGAAGAGGCAGTGGGGGGATGGTGTGCTTGTTTATGTGTGTGGGGGGGTGTGGTGAGTGTGTGAGCCTGTGTTCACACAAACTTGATTTTCATCTGCAGCTCAATTTTGCTTGTAAATGCCGATGATCCTCATTACACAAGACCTAGCTGTCATCTGATCTTTCCAGCAGGATTTCAAACATAGCTTTCTATTTCCTGCCCAGGAAGGAAACACCAAGAACACTTCTATACTTAATGAAAACTTGTGTTTTCTTCCTTGAAGTGAATCACTATGATACATTATAGAGACTTTTTTTTTCTCCTCTGAACAGAACAAACTTTTTTTTCAGTTTAGCAAACATGTATTTAGTGCCTACCCTACTTTGTAGAGTTTCCTGGGGAGCTAAAAGTAATTAAGATACTGTCCTTGTTCTCCGGGACAATGCTTTGCAGGTTGACAGTGTAAGACTCAACTTTGGAAGGTTTTCTAAGCAGGTTTGTAACAAGCTGTCCTGAGGGCAGTTACTTGAATATTAGCAGCTATGCAGCTGAACCTATGGGGTCTGCGAAGCTTAGAAGTAGGTGTAACTGACTCCCTTGTCCAAGGGCATAACGGATGGTGGAAGAGCCACTGTTTTTACTTAGTTCTCAGTAATTCCACGGGTGGGAACAGCAATCATGGGTCAGAGCAATCAGAAGAGAGAGAAGCCTGTGGTCACATTCTGCGTCTTGCCAGGAAACTCCTGTTGCCTTTGAAGCGAGGGCAGCCCTGGAGTTTCATATCAGTTCTGTCGTTGCCAACTGAACTCTCTGAACTTAAAGGGCCGTTGTTAGTGGAGCATGACACAGCACGTCTGTGTGCACATCCTGACACAAGCATTTACTCTGGATACTGAGCTGAATAAGGGGTCACATATCTGGCTAACTTCAAGGAAACATTATGTGTTGAAATGTCGCAATAAGATTATTCTACAATGATCTAAAAGATGGCTTTGATTTTACTTAACATACTAAAATTTGACTTCTATTTTAAATCTTTAATAAAAGTTAAAATAAATGATGCCATGATCACCAAATTTAAGTAAAAATTGGGCTCATATAGGGAAAATATTGAGAAAAAGGGTCTAAAGTATATTCATCAGTGAAAACTAACTCTGTCTCAAAAGCGTTAATGCTCAGAGATGTACTTGAAGGAATGTTTACCATACTGCTTTGGCCTCTGTGATGGCTGATTTTGGTTGTCAACTTGACACATAAGGAAAAAGTTGAGGAAATGCCTCCCTCAGATTGGCTTGTGGTAATATCTGTGAGTCACTTTTCTTATTGCTAAATGATATAGGTGGACCCAATCTACTGAAGGTAGTACCATTCCTAGGCAGGTAGACCCAATCCACTGAAGGTACTGCCATCCCTAGGCAGGTAGACCCAATCCACTGAAGGTACTGCCATCCCTAGGCAGGAGGCAAGAGGTGTATAAGAAAGACAGTTGAATGTGAGCCTAGAAACAAAACAGCACACTGCTTTGTTCTGTGCCCAGTCCCTGCCCCCATGTTTCTGCTTGAGCTTCTGCCCCCACTTTCCTCATGGATGGACTGTGACACGGACTTGTAAGCTAAACAAGCCCTTCTCTTCTTATGCTTCTTTCAGTCATGTTATTTACCACAGTGACCAAAAGCAAACTACAGCTGCCTCATCTCTGCTTCCTGTGGGCACTGAAATCCAGATCTGTCTAAGTAATTGTTCTAATAGCCACTGAACTTTGATTCTACCACAGCATCATCTGACATGGTAACAAGCAGCTTGGAGGACCGTGTCAGAAGTTCTAAGGGCTCTGAAGGGCGGGAGCTCTGGGGCCTCTGTTTATTCTTTGAGTCACAAACATATTTTATAGATTTCAGTACTGTCTTTTCTTTGAAGAGATTGTAAACACTCATGACTCAGTTACACTGTTTCTTGAAGGTACTTTTTATAGAATAAGAAGTCTATTTCAAGGGTATTGAGGCAAGCGACATAAGTCTACATGTGTTCTACAGTGTGCAGTTCTTTTTCATGAGGTAGACATCTGTCAATGCTAATTACATTCCCCTATCATCCCTTTAAACATCTTAGACAAGACCTTTGTCTACAAGCAACCTTGTCAGCAATTAAAATGATACAATAATCCTCTCTCTAGGGAGAACAGGGCTATCTCTTCCTATATTGGCATTCTTTCAACTTCAGTATCATATTTTGAATTGGGCATGCAGTCTACGTGTTCTTTTAAAAATCAACAGGTCTATGTTTTAGACTATAAAGTAATCATGTTTGCTCCGGGTACATTAACTAGAAGCATATTAATTTCATAATAAAACCTGATCTACAGTAGCTCCCAGTACTCTTCTGGGATCAGGGAAAATTGTGATGTGAATCCTACCCACAGGTGATGTGGGAGTCCCCTCTGTGTGCTGTGATTGCCATTAATGAATAAAGAAACTTCCTTGGCCTGTTGACAGGGCAAAGCTTAGGTAGGCAGGGAAGACAGAACTGGATGCCGGGAGGAAGAAGGCAGGGAGAGATGCCATGGAGCCGCCAGAGATAGACATGCTAAAACTTTGCTGGCCACAGCCTTGTGGTGATGCACAGATTAATGGAGGTGGGTTAAATTAAGATATAAGAACTAGCCAATAAGAAGCTAGAGCTAATGGCCTAAGAGGTGATTTAAGTAATACAGTTTCTGTATGATTATTTTGGGGCTAAGCCGGGCGGCCAGAAACTGGACAGTGGGACAAACAAGCGGGCCTTCCCCAACACACTGGCTTGGTGGTTTTTCTAGAGGACTGTCCTTTGGCAATTTGTAAAACATGGCTGAGATGTAAATTCACATGAAAGAGGCAATTGTTCTTTATTTTTGCCTCAACAAAGGGCAAGAATTTCTGAATCATTTCATGTTTATAGAGTTAAAGTTTGTTATTCATTTGCATACTTTTTTAATCCACAGACATTGCCTTTCTCTAACCTATTGAGACATTCCTATTCAAATGTAGAAGGATCTCAATGCAAATCAGACTCTTTAATAAAGGTTAGCAATTCTATAACAACAGCAAAATAATATTTCCCCTCAATGAGCCTGGGAAGATTCCATCTACTATAAATGAAGAAAGTCAGTGAATACCAGAAAGGGAATCAATCATAACACTAGCACCAGGAATGTTTGCCTTACATTCCCTTAAAGCCAATTAGAACATGCTTAGAAAGGATTTATCTTTTTTCTTTTCTTGAAGAATAACTTGTTAATCATGCTACAAAGGGGCAAAAGACCAGGCTGTACTTCTCAGTCCTTCTTTAACATTTCTGACCCAGTTTAACATTTGTGGCTGACAGGAATTCTCTACAAGTAACAAAAGTGATTGTGACAAAAGCTGTCCTGTCTTCTGTATACATTTACTGAGATCTAGATAACTAGGTGGCACTTCACAACTGGTGATGGAAAAGTCTCCATTTAGGAGAGGAGCTTTTAGGTTCTTTATCCTGTGTTCCTTGATTCTGAAGACGAAGCCTGACTGAGAAGCATAGCAGCCAGGCACCCTCACTTTGTCCAGGACTACAGGGAGTTGGCCCATCTCTCTAGACCTTCCTAATTGCTATTCTTGAAAGGACATAAACAAAAATATCCATGAATATAGTTCTTTCTAGACCTGTTATCATAGGCCTACAATCCAAGTTGCTTTGGAAGCTAAAGCAGGACTGAAAGTTCAAGGTCACACTGGAGAACTTGTAACACCCTGTCTCTAAAAAGAGAGTCTGTGAAATACTTAAAAAATTATAAAGGACTTATCTCACAACACAGCATTAAGTCAGGTCTCATATTATCTCTTTGATGTATTTCTTATCGCATCTAGTTGGTAAATGAAAGGCTAAGAAATGTTACGAGAATCTTCAACACAGTTACTAGAGATGCTTGAAGTATATTTGGTTATTCAGGGAATAAAATTCATTCTTGTGTTCACGGACACTAGTTTCTGTAGCAGCTTCGAGGCAACAAAGTAAGAATAGAGAGAAGATCATCTGTGGATTTGGGGTTGGAAATCCCCTCCCAGTTTTATTATTAAGAGGATCTAATTTCATAACACAGATTAGATATGTATAGAAATTGTTTTATTTCTTTTAAACATTATGAAGTATGTGCCATGCAAGCAAAAATGAGAAGTCCTTGGAACCAGCTTTTGACTTTAATTTATTTTTAAAGATTTAATTATTTTTATAGGTATGGGCATTTTTCCTGTGTTAATGTCTGTGTATTACTCATGCCCACTAAAGTCAGAAGAGGTTACTGGATTCTCTGTATATGAGCTCACTGTCATATGGGTGTTGAGAGCAAAATCTGGTCCTCCTGCAAGAACAAGTGCTCTTAATCACTGCAGTTCATAATTTTGATTGAGAATTTGTTGGTAAAATCTCAAGAAAGGGTCCCCATTTACTTTCTTTGATTTGTCTTTTCTGGTTTGTCCAGACATCTGTTTCAGATCCCTAGCGAAGCAGAGGGCAGTCAGGGTGATTTATTTTATTTTATTTCATTTATTTTCTGCCTGCAGCAAAGCAAAGAGACTTGTAAAGTGCTTTCAGACTTGTAGTTTGAGGCAGCATGAACCTTACTGAAAGTGTCCTATAGGATCTAATCTGTGAACAAATTAGAGATAGACATGGATCTGAAGACAGAGTATGAATCGGTGTGTACACTTGTCAAGCATGTTGGTAGGGAGACACAGGAAGAAAACAACAAATGACAATTACAATAATTAGAAACAATTAACATCAATCAAACGCATACTGGGTACTAAACATGGTATCAATAAATGTGTAGGAACATTTTTATATTTATGTCAGAGGTCTTCTTAACTGGATGGGAGACCTTAGGCATGTCTTTCAATTTTGTTGACGTGTCTCAAATCCTTGTCTATTCTTGGCAATGACATAAACAACAGAAAAAGTACCAAAGTCAGATGCTGCTGGTCTTTTTGAGAAATCAAACATTAAGAAATTAACATGAGGTAATATGTTGTGTTGAAAGCTGGTACTGTTTTAGGAAAAAAACGAGTATTTTCCTTTTCTTAAATCAAAAAGAAAACTTTGGCAGGGGTTACATTTTTAATGGCTTTTTCATTCTTTGAAGTTAATATACAAGATATTTTGATCATACATACCCACTCTCTGCCTCCAACTTCCCAGAGCCTCTCAACTTCATGTCATTTTTTTTCTAACTCATTAAGTATTATTAGTGCTGGCTCTATGACCAGGGTTGAGAGGTCATCGTCTACTGGGACATGGAAACATGCTAGTAGCCATTCCCCACAGAAAGGTGATTCCTTCCCAGAGTAGCCATCAACTGCCAATCACTACTCAGCTAGAAGATGGATCCTGAGCTCCCTACCCTGCTCCAAGTTAGAATTTTCTATTGGCTTGATATTGTGAAAATCTTTTGTAGATAGCCACACCTGCCCTGATATCATGTATCCAACAGCCATGTTACATCCGGAAGGCAGCATTTCTCAGTACCTTCTCCCTCTCCTTCAGCTCTTACATTCTTCCTACCCACCTCTTCCTCGGTGTCCACTAAGCCTTGGAAAGTCTATGGTTGAATATCTGCATTGACCATCTTCATTAACTTCTGTGATAAGAATTCTTTTCGAATACAGCTTAAGAGTAGCGCAAATCTGTGTATATAAACATAAGTGTTTAGAAGGTTGGTAAACATGACCACTTAGAAAAACAATGTAATTAGGTTTCCCCCTTGGCCCTATGACTTCCTCAGCCATATTTTTGGACCATGTTTAGAATAGCAAGCATGAATTCTTTCCTGTGAAGCAGGCCTTAAATCTAATCAAGAGAGTGTTTAGTCACCCTCCACTCCCAAAAAAGTTCTTGCCACAATTGTCCATTTGTCTTGGTTGTTGGTGTTATACCATGTGGTGTCCAGAACTTACTAATATCATTGATGTCCTTTCTCTCCTAGTAGGCAATTCTAGCAGTAGGAACTTTTTTTCAGTCAGCTCAGTATTGATTTCTCTATGTTCTAAAACTAAAG
This sequence comes from Microtus pennsylvanicus, assembly GCF_037038515.1. Taxonomy (NCBI): domain Eukaryota; kingdom Metazoa; phylum Chordata; class Mammalia; order Rodentia; family Cricetidae; genus Microtus; species Microtus pennsylvanicus. The sequence goes on along the minus strand of NC_134590.1, from coordinate 51,692,661 downwards.
TATTTAGTATTTTGAGAAATAGAATCTTACTATCTAGTTAGGAAGGCAGCCAAGAGCAAACATAATCAGCTATATTGCTTTGGGTCTCTCTAGAAACTCTAGGATTAATGCCACTTATGAGGTAACCTGTATCTGCCATTGAACTTTTTTGCACTTTTAAAAAAACTGTTCTTTTCATTAGCATTCAAGGTTGTAGTTGCCTATGTAGCTTCTCCATGCACCCTTCATTTTAGTGAACCCTGTCCCTCTTTTTCTCCATCCCTGCCACTCTACTTCCTGTCTGACCTGTCTACCTGCTTCTTCTTTTCCCATTCCCTAAATCTGCTTCCTGCATGACCTGTTTAATCTCAGTAACCCTCCCTCTACTTTCACTTCCCCTGTCTTCTTCTATCCTTCTTCCTTTTAGTGCTGTTCCTTTCATGTTTCTAGGGTTTTGGCTTCCTAATGACTTCAGGTTACAGAAAACACCAGAGTTGAAGTTATGGCCTACATATGAGGGTGACCATGAAGGTTGTGTTTGGGTTCCTGGGTGACTTCCCCCATTATATTTTCCAATTCCATCCATTCACTTACAAATTTTACTGTTTCTTTAAGGCTCAATAATATTCCTCTGTGTATATCTACCACATTTTCATTGTCCAGCTATGTATACAATTTTGTCTTAACATTTATCCCCAGAGCATGGGGGTTAGAGAACTAACAGACAGGATTTATCCACTTGATCTCTACACCTGGCATGGGAAGACAGGTTGGCAGAGAATGAGGACAGCTGGTAAGAGCACACTGCAATATTGTCAGAACTACTGGTGTCACAACCAGTCAACTATGTAAACAAAACAGCTCTTTAGAAGCAAGCTTTCAGCTGATAGTGCTTATCGGTACCCAGGGACCACACAAGATACCACATGAGATAGAATTGTTTTCCTGCTGAGAGTTTTGGCCCAAGATCCAGGCAACATGTATGGGATGGGATTTTAATGAGTGAGAGAACGGTTGAGAAGGCACGTGCAAGGTTGGATGTTCATTCTAGGCGAGGTGTATGTTTGACACTGGACCTGGAGTCTTCTGAGTAAGCCACAAGAACATATAAAGAAAAACAAACCGTTGACGTCTTTCTGTTAGTTGAAGTGAACTGTGTCTTCAGTATATGACAGCCATCTTTGAAAAAGGGAATCTGACAAGTTGCTGGGTGGCAGAGTTCACAGGCTGCCAATAAGACGAGGAAGGTGAGAGTAACGAGGGAAGTATATAAACCATCACTTGGTGACCGTTCCTTGGGTGCCTTTCTTCTGTGTGCCGTTTATCACGGTAAACCACAGCCTCAGGCAGAAATGTCTCCTGCTCTGCAAAATGCTCACTCCGAGAGGGTGTGTGGGGGTGGGAGATGGAGGTGGGGGTGGGGCGACTGGAGCTAAATATGGGAATAGCAGATTCACACCTCCCTTGTCACAGAGGCAAGCTAGCAATTATTGAATGTGGAAATTCACACATGTTGAACTGTTATTTCTTTTCTTGCTTTCTCTCTTTCTGGCTGAAGACATGAACTTACAATTTAATTCATGCAAATTTTGTGTAGCTATTGTATATGTTACTTGCAGTGCATACTCTTTGAAACAATCTTTGTACAAGTTATGTAGGTAGTTACTGCCATTTTCCTTATGTTATAAGTCATTTGGACATAAGTGTTGTCTTAAATCTGGGGCCAGGAAGTAGAGAGGAGACTCTAATTCCCATGAAGGAACCTAAATACTAACAGGCCTTTGCTGATCTTTGGGACATGATCCTGTATTCACTAGTATTGTTGTTAATGATGATTAATAAGAATATGGTAAAAAGTAGTAGGTGCTCCACTACTTTTTGAGAAGGTCCAGCTGAATACAGTAAACTTGGTAGGAGAATGGAAAGAAAAAGGATATTGGAGTGATCAAAAGTATTATAACTCTTGGCAAAGCAACATACTTAGCAAGAAACCAATCATTCCAAGCATACTGTGAACATCAAGGAACTTCTGGCAGCTCTGAAGAACAGGGATGTCTTTTGAAGTGATGGTTCAGAACATATAGAAAGCCAGGGTGGTGAGCTCCTGAGAAGACCAAGTACACCAAAGGGCATGCTGTCCACGGCCTTCATGAGGAAAAAGTGAGACCTAGCAAACTGGCATTTGAGTGAGTGAGTCTGAGGATCCTAGATTTACATATTCATTTGCATTTCTGAAAAGGAAACAATCAAGAGCCTTCTCCCACAGAGGCCAACACTTCCTATTTGTCTAGAGACCACAGGATCATCTTGTCCAAGATGGTGGTACCTGTCTGTTCTCAGGAAGAGTTTCTACCAACCCTTCATTCCCCTCAGACTAACTTCTAGGGTCCAGTCTCAGAGATGTCTAAATGGAGAAATACTATATTAACTCTAGGAAAAATTCGCTGGCACCCCTCCTCCACAAAATGAAGAATTTGACTAGCATTTGCTATGAACTGGAGAAACATTTGTGGAAATGAAAAATGAGGGTGATGGAACAGAGACTGTGTGAACCCCGTGACTGGAGTTTTTAATGTTGAGAGACTTACTCATGGTGCTAGATTTATATTCTGGAAATATTACCTGGATTTTTTTTCTAGGACTAGTACCTTAAAATTTGAATATGAAGCTGAATAATGGAGATGAAAAGCATCTGTTGTGGGATTCTCTTCTCTAGGCATGACATGGTCTTGGTGTCTTGAATGCTCAGCAACTGTGATTATCTACAGAACTGCACAAGATTGGCCTAATAATATTATGTTATAGAAAAGAGGGGATCATTAGACACCTGTCTCTGAAGATATATAATCAGTTTAAGGATCTTGGGAGTGAGATTTTTCTTGATTTTCTTCAGTGGTGTACATATTCTCAAGTTGCCCATGCTTGCACAATTAATTAGCATTTATTACTCTCGTTGGTACACCGCCTTTGCCTTCAATTAATCGTTTCTTTGATCTGTCATATGTGCCCTACCCTGGGGTCAACAGATGTTTGTCAGTCTACCCAGGACAATTTCACAGAACGCTTTATTGGGAAAACAATGAGAAAAAGCTTGAGTAATAGGAATATTTCAGTGGCTTTTTTGTAGAAAATGAATATGATGGTTAATCTCAATGTGAACTTGTTGAGATCTAGAATAAGCTGGGAAATGGGCTTTTAGGCATGCCTGTGAGAGATTTATTGTGATTATGTTCATTGAGGTGGGGAAACCTGTTCACTGTGGGTGGCACCATCCCCTGGGCTGGGATCCTAGTCTGTTTAAAATAGGAGAAAGTAGGAGGAGCAAAGGTATTCATATTTCTCTGTTTTTGTGGCTGTAGAGAGAATGTGAGCAGCTTCTTTAAGCATCTACATAAGTTATAAATTGGTTGGCCTATTAGCTTAGGCTTCTTATTAACTGTTACATCATACATTATTTCATAATTCTTGTCTGTGTTAGCCACATGGTTTGGTACCTTTTATCAGTGAGGCATTCTCATCTTACTTTCTCTGTATCTGGGTGGTGGTTGCAGACTGAGCCTTTCCATTATCAGAATTCTCCTGTTCTGGTTGCCCCACCTATACTTCTTGCCTGGATGCTGGCTAATCAGCATTTTATTAAACAAGTAACAAATCTTTACTGGGTACAAGACCATTACCCCACAGTACTCCCCCGTTTTATTTTTCAAAACAAGAACTATGAATCTAATTTCCTTTGTTTAGCTTTTTACTGACCATTTTCCATAACAACTTGTAACCAACACTCTAAACAAAGAAAAACATCCATAATCTATTTTTTGAGAATGTGGGCATAGTTTTCTAGGCTACTTCCTGCTGACTGAGGGCACTGATAATCTTATGGGGACCTAAAGAAAATTTAGAATTATGGTCAAGTTCTGACTAGAATATTCAATGAATTTGATCATCTCAGCCAGCAGTCTTGAAACTGTTCTGGATGTAGAACACAGAGGAAACTCCAACAGAGGTCCTCTGAAATGTTGGTTCATCTGGGACATCTGTTCCTATCAGAGATTTTTGTAGGGGGTCTCCCTTGAGCAAACCTGATTTTTCTTAATGCAGACTGAATCCATAACCTCTCATTTCCTATGGAAACAAAAGCAAAACCTCTTCTCCAAAGTAACATATCTTTTGACTTAAATATTGAAGTCAAGGCATTTTCAAAACATATACGTTGGATTAATCCATCAGCATTTATAATAAAATGCCTTTTAGCAACTGTTAACCATCAATCAATTCAAAGACAACAGAATAACATACAGTTTCCAGATTCTCTGTGTTTTTTTCCATCTTTATGTGGCTTTATTTCAAACTCCATTTCTTTTATTTTAATTTTTTGAGACAGATATCTGTATATCTCTGGCTGTCATGGAATCCACTCTATAGATTAGGCTGTCCTCAAAGAGATCTGCTTGCCTCTGCCTCTGAAATGCTGGAATTAAAGATGTTTGCCACCATACCTGACTACTTTTTTTCTTTCTTTTAAGGACTTTATCCTTTTTTATTCTCTCCCAAGCCTTCATATATATATGTGTGTGTGTATATATATATATATATATATATATATATATATATATATATATATAGTTTTTTTGTTTTGTTTTTCGAGACAGGGTTTCTCTGTAGCTTTGGTGGCCGCCCCAGAACTAGCTCTTGTAGACCAGGCTGGCCTCGAACTGCCAGAGATCCGCCTGCCTCTGCCTCCCGAGTGCTGGGATTAAAGGCGTGCGGCACCACTGCCCGGCGCCTTCATATATTTTTAAACACACTGTAAACCGTTTAGAGATTTTTTTCTTCTGAATTTATCTTTACTGTATATCTCACTTTTTCTGACCATATGAGTCTTTAATTTGCTAAATTATATATCTAGGATTAAAGCAATGGCTTTGATTGCTGGATCCACACCATTCATTAGTTTTCTGAAAGTCTAGCTTCATGGTGGTGGTACTGGCAGGAGCGATGTTTATTGTGACAACTCTCTGGTGTTTCAAGTTCCCTGCTGTGAACAAAAAGCATTGTCAGCTATTCATAAACACCATTGTAGTGTTTGGGGGTAAGCTCTTAAAAGAGCTGCAAGGTTTTTGCAGCTAATACTGAGTCAGGAAGCCTCTCTTAAATGAGATGTGCTTGTTTCTGGCAAATGGAGCTCACCTGAGAAAATGATGATACCAAGAAGCCATGCTTAACTCTGTTCTTTTATGACTAGAATTACTTCCCAACATCTCTTAGGTTTTATGTGGATGTAGTTGTCCATGTTGACTCCATTTGTTGACAGAGGTTTCTTTCCCACCTGGTCTTGCAGCCATTCAGTCCCAAAGAAACACACAGAGGTCTACATTAATTATAAACAGGTTGGCCTCTTAGCTTAGGCTTCTTATTAATTCTTACACTCATACATAATTCTTGTCTGTGTTAGCTACATGGCTTGGTACCTTTTATCAGTGAGACATTCTCATGTTGTTTTCTCTGCATCTAGGTAATGGCTAGGTGAGCATTTCCATTCCCAGAATTCTCCTGTTCTGGTTGCCCCATCTATACTTCCTGTCTGGCTACTGGCCAATCAGCATTTAATTAAACCAGTACAAGTATCAAATCTTTATAGGGTACAAGACCATTGTCCCACAGCGTCTGTGGTATGATTAAACATCTTTGGGTACATGCCCAAGAGTGGTATAGCTAGATCTTGAGGTAGATCAATTACATCTTTCTGATTAACTGCTACACAGATTTCCATAGTGACTGTAGAAGTTTTCACTCCCTCCAGCAATGGATGAGTGTTCATTCCCCTTACTCCACATCCTTGCCAGCATGAGCTGTCATTTGTTTTATTGATCTTAGTCATTCTGACATGTGTAAGATGAAAATCAAAGTAGTTTTAATTTACCTTTTCCTGGAGACTAAGGATGTTTAACATTTCTTTATGTGGTTCTCAGCTACTGGAGTTTTCTCTATTGAGAATTTACTGTTTAGATCTGCGTCCCATTTTGTAATTGGGTTGTTTTCTTGACATCTAGTGTTTTGAGCTTTTTATATATTTTGGATATTGGGCTTCTATCAGATATCTAGCTGGTAAAAATCTTCTATCATTCTGTAGATTGCCACTTTGAATGACAGCATCCTTTTCTGTGCAGAAGCTTTTTAGTTTTATGTGATTCCATTTATAAATTGTTGATTTTAGTGTGGTACATTTTCTTAATTGCTAATTGATGCAGGAGGAACCAGCCCTCTGTAGTTGGTACCATCCACAGGCACGTGGGCCTGGACTTTCTTAAGAAAGTAGCTTGGGCAAGTGTGGAGAGCAAGTCAGCGAGCAGTCTTCCCCCATGGTTTCTAGCTCCTGCCTTCAGGTTTCAGTTTGAGTTCCTGACTTGGCTTCCCTAGAGAACAGGCTCTAACCTATGAGGAAAATAAACCATTTCCTCCTCCAAGTTGTTTGGATTGTGATATTTATTACAGTAACAGAAACAAAACTAATAAATTACCGGGAACTGAAGCAAAAACACAGTACCGACTTGCTTCAGATTTTCATGGTATATACAAGCAAAAAACTTAACTTTGTTTGATTAGAGCACCACGCTAAGGTTGGTGGGGGTGGGGGTGGGGCTAAAGATTCCTGGAGAAAAGAAATCCCTTTGCTTAACATAGTTTCACACATCTGGTCAGCAGCTTCACTGCCGATGAAGTTTTGTACTTCTGGCAGGCATACACTCATATATGTTGTGTTCTCTCTCTCTTCTCGTCCCCTTCCATCTGTCTGTCTGTCTGTCTGTCTTCCTACCTACCTACCTACCTATCTCTGCCCTTTACCAAATAGATTGGCTGGAAGGAATATACTTGTAAAGTTAGAGATCAGAAACGAGGGAGATAGAAGTGCATGGATGAACTTGTGGCTAGGAGCCTGAAGCAGGTAGATCATTTTTATTCTGGTGTAAAGATGGCAAGCAGAACCTGTCTTCCCTAAGGGACAGCTCTAATGCGCAGGGGAGCAGGATGACTTAGCCTGTGATGTCAGTTGACTTGATCCTTGCTACCTCTGCTGGGTGATCAACACATAGTTGGTGGTTTTCTTTATAAACCATACAAACAGTGCTGCTGTTTTTCTTCATTTTATAGGAATCCTTCTGATTTAACTGCTCTTAAACAAATCCAGTTACAACATTGTTGCTAATATGTGACTCTTAACTGAAAAGAAAACAAACTGGTTTCTTAGTTAAAATCAAAGGGAGGATGCATAAATTACACCTATTATATTCACTGTATAAACCCATACTCTACACACCAGCTTCTCTTAGTTTTTGTAGGCAGATCTCAATATGAGCCTCATCTGAATGCTAACATTAACAGTTATTTCTTGCTTCTTTCTTGATTCTTTTCTCTGCATGGGCTAAAAAGCTGAATTACAATAGAATAAAAAGCAAAGATTAATTTAAGAAAGATTTAATCCTTAATGAGACATGAGTGTGACAGGGGAAATGGGGTTTGTATCTCAGGTGCACCAGGTCGTGCCCACTCACTATCTGTAGGAACTTGAAACAGTTCAATTATTTTTTTCTTGTCACTTCCCTCCGTTAATAAAATGGAAACAATAACACCTAACTATACACAATTATAGTGAATTAAATGATAGTCCTTTCAAGGTATTCGGAAAATATATGTACATATAAATGTATGAGAGTTCTTTTCCTTCATTATGAAATTGCAGGAGAAAGAAACGGGGAGAAATATTTGGAATGCATAGATTAGCAAGCTGAGTACGCTGCAGGTACATTGCTATGAAAATGTGACTTGTATGAAAAAGAAGGACATGAATAAAAATGGAGACTACCAATCCAAGTATTTCTTTCTTCTTTATTGGAAAGTCAAATAAAGAGACAAGAAATTTTTAACACAGGCACCATTTTGCCTAAAATTGTAGTTAGACTTATTTTTCTCTCTATCCTATGAAAGCTTCCCCGCCCTCCGGCCCCCCTGCTCCCCCCCCCCCGCCCCCCGCCCCGCTGCCGCTGCCGCTGCAGCCAAGTCCTTAGCGGTATTTGTGCCACTCAAACTAATTGGCTCATTAGGGGTAGCACTACCTCTCACCCTGCACCCATATTCCTCTAGAAATCCGGACAGAAGAAGCAGAGCCCCCCTCCCCCCCCCCCCCCCCTTTCACAGACCACACAGCGTTTTCACACATCTCTAAGTCAAAGAACAGCACACAAAAGGATGTTTGCCTGAGTTGATTGATGTTACACTCTTAATCTTGAACTGCAGGGGCCAGAAGCCTTTGAGTGTATGGTAATGCTGCCCCCGTGTGACCAACTTTAGAAAATCGCTCTGAAATCTTGCAGCCCAACTGTGTAAATAAAGCCTTGAGGGGCACAGGACAAGCAATAGGCTGCTTCAGCCATGCTTGTTTGGTAGGGAAACCGTCACGATTAGGCAAGTTAAGCGCCGAATCGATAAGCTTGAACATCAACCGTTATTTCTCTTCATTCAATTACTGCAGTTTTGAATTATTTGAACTCTGAAATTTCTGCTCTGAGAAGCAAGGATAGAAAGTCCCCAAACCTCCCTATTTCCTGAGGTGAGGGAAGACACAGAAACACATGCATTAAAAGCTTCGCAACACGTAGTGTTAAGGTGTCTTTAAATTTATGCGAGCAGAATGGGATTTGCTAAATAGAGTACTTGCTTATTCAATGCTGCTTCTTGTGTGTGTGTGTGTGTGTGTGTGTGAATTTTAAATGTCCTAATCCTATAATAGATTTTTTTAATTAGTACCAAAGAATAGTGCAAACACGCTATTTTATACTGGCTTGTTACATCACTTACTTGCTGTAAAATATTTTCCCAAACCTGTTATGCATACCTGTGAATATTTGATTCATACTTAAAAATTGTGCATGGCTTAAGAGGTGTATCTGAGTCCTGGTTTCTGCTCATGCATAGAACTGTTAGTTGAAATTAGATGTGTTGGATCCAATGGCATCCATGTTCTCATCTTTCTTGTATGATAATGATCTCGCTCTCTTTTCTTGTGAATATTGTTGACACGAGCCTTTGGGGAAGAAATTTAAACTGTATGAATATTGAAGATTAGATCATGTGCTTAGATAATATTCTCTTCCTTTCATTCCAGTAACAAGTAATTCCTTCCTTCTATTAACTAGTAATAGGGTCATTCACAGGTCACAGATTCACTTCAGAAGTAAATAAATAATTCCTCCAAATTCATGCCTCATTTGCTATAAATTATAACAGAACTGGGAGTTGGAATTACTCAAGTCTCTGAAGCATATAAAATGGGATGTCTTCAGCTGGGGATATGGTCACTGCTTTGTGGAGTTGATGATGTGAATACAGGCTCCACCTGATGACCCTGCAGGTTTCCCTGTGTCCATTTTAAATGCATTTTGTTAAGAGGTGAGTTGAACAGGGAAGATAAGTTACAAGAGAAATTTCCCGTCCTTCTATTTGACATTTGAAATAAGACGGCAGTCTGGGTTTTTTATGTATATTAATTCCATTAATAGTATGTTTCTTAACAGAAATCCAGTTCTGTTTAGACTGGCATTTCATAGTTCTTATTAGTTTGAGTAGAAATGCCTCAAGGCTAATATGACGGACAATTCACCCATCTCTTTATCTCTTATACACAGCTCTTCCCTGTCTCCTATCAAGTAGCTGAGAGTAGCTTGGCAGTGAGAGAATTTCACACACACACACACACACACACACACACACACACACACACACACACACAGATATTGTGACTCTGAGCAATTAACTCAGGGTAATGCAAGTGTGATTGGGTAGTTCTGGGAGGACTGCTGGTTTGGGAGAATTCTCTGTATTCTGTCAATCATGTTTTAAATAAACGCTGATTGGCCCAGTAGCCAGGCAGTAAGTAGAGGCGGGGCAATGAGAACAGGAGTATTCTGGGAATAAGAAAGCTCTTCCACAGTCCTGCCCAGATCACGGAAGAAGCAGGATGTGACCTGCCCCACCGAAAAAGGTAGTGAGCCATGTGGCTAACATAGATAAGGATAATGGGTTAATATATGTTATAAGAGCTAATACAAAGCCTAAGCTAATGGGCCATTCAGTTTTATAATCTTATGGAGACCTCTGTATGATTTTTTTTGGGACTAAATGGCTGCGGGAACTGGACAGGACAGAAACTCCCAACAAGCAGGCCCTCATGTTACAGACTGCGGAGCTATTATTTGCAGTTTCATTTTTTTAATACTGTATATAGTACTGTGAACGAATATGTTACTTTTATAAAAAAAAACACACAGTTCTAATATACAAAGCAGGGATATGTGTAAAGGCAAGGTAAATATTCCATATTATTTTAAACAAAAAAACTAAATTACAGAATAGATGCAGTGATATATATATATTTGTACTATATAAAATGCAGATATATCCATCTTGTGTATAATATATATGTACATGTATGATATATAATAAACACACATGAAAAAATATACAATGTATATAAATGTGTATAAGAGTCTATATATCCATATAGTCAAAATTATCTGTTAGGAAATGAGAGAGGTTTAGGTAAAGACATATTTTAATTTTTTCCCTATTCTTACTCATTACACTTTTATACTAAGCATTTATGAATATATTGTTCACAGAATTCCAAATATAAACTTGTACAGAACATCACAAGGTATCTTCCTGGTGGTTTTGTGATGTCCATGTTCTCACCCTGTGAGGCCCAGCCAGAGTGCTTTCTGTCTACTCAGGGTGCTCATGGAGTCCTGTGCCTGCTCCCGTCAACTGAGAACTCATCTTACTGCATTTAAACTCCTGGTAACTATCTGACCTGAAAGAAATTGAAGAGAGTTACAGTTTCTGGAATGTTAGCTGTGCTTTGAAACTGACATCAATAATATAAAATGGTTAGCTAAATGGTAGGAAGGAGAGAAGAAACAGAGAGAGAGGAGGGAGGGAGAAGGAGGGGAAGGGAGAGAGAGAGAGAGCACATTTTTAGACACATTGCAATTGAGCAACATTACAGACATTCCTCATGTTTCTCTTGCTTTGACTCTCAGCTTCCTTCAGTCTTAACACCTCTCCTAGTGTGGAACATTCATTACAATGAATAAATTTATCCTGACACATCATTCTTACCCAAAACTGATGCTTCCGTAAGAGCTCACTCTCAGTGTACATTCCACGGATTTAAGACAAATGTGTGATCTCAGAGATGCACGTTAGTAATTTAAGAAGGCATTTTCACTGCCCTGCTGAGCCATAGGACTGTAGGCAGTGTGGTTCATTTCCTTATCTGTAAAATGGGACAAATCCAAGTACCAACTCATTGATTTCTTGTGAATAATGAATAAATTAACAGAAACTGAGTAATTAAAACATTATCCATGATATATCAGGTATTCAATAGACTTGTATTATACATTATATCATAATTCAATATTTATGTAGCATTGTGTTTAGTTTTGGATAGACTTTGTTCTTAAGTCCAAAGTGGCACTTCTCAAAGACCGATATAAATATATTGGTATGAATTTGAGTTCCTGCATTGGTCAGCTTTCTCTCAGCATGTAAAATAAACTAATCCTGAGAAAGTTCCAGTTCAAGACTGAATGACTCCCTTCCTCTGGTCTACGTTAGGCCTTGTTTGTTAAGGCCATGCTAAGGTCATGGCTGCAATGTATGGAGGGGCAAGGCTACTCATCCCTTTCGCAGGAGCCACAGACCACAAGGAGGAAGGGGAAAGGAACACAACAGAGATGACATCATGATTGCCTTCAAAGCTATGTCCCCATTTAATCCAACGACCTGTCAAAGACAGAGGGAGAGAACATAAGGTTGGGTGGGTAGGAAGATAGGGAGGATCTGGGAGAAATTGGGGAAGGGAAAAACAGGATCAAGATATAGTCTATGAACAAAGTTATAAATTAAAAATATTATTTTCTGAAGGGAAAAAAAGACACTTTCTGTCGTTGAACCTCATGAACGGCCTGCCATTACCAACAGTGCTACTCTGGAAAGCAAGCCGACATTTGAAACAAGAATTGTGGCAGCAGTATCTAAACCACAGGAATAATGGAGATAATTCCATACATTATTTGGAAGTGATAAATCAGAAGCCTTCTTCCTTCTTCTTCTAATCTTTATAATTCATAGTCTAAGTTTTCTTCCAGCTTTGTAAGCCAAACATGACTGTCGGTGCCTGTATGCGCTACAGAGGCTGCTTTTCCTCATTTAGCCAAGAGCGACTGTATGCTTACATACATGCAGCCTACTGTAGTTTCCTAGGCATGGTGAGATAAACATGGAAGAGAGACATCCTGTCACCTGGTGACTTACATGTATGCTCTTAGGAAAGGGCTTACAAATCTCTAGAGGATGTTTTGCATGTTCAGATGGTTCTTCTACCTTGTGGCCTGCTTGCATGGTAGTTTCCTTTTTAGTAGATCTTTGGTCATTTGACCCTTGCTTTCAGCATGAGCTATGAATAAGCCTCGCACAAAGTGGTTTGACATTTCAGCTTGATGTAAGCCAATTGACACTGACAGCCTTGTGTCAAAGTGTGTTAATGCTTAATCAGAAATAATATCCCTGTGGACCAATGACTGAGTTCAGTGTTAATTGGCGGTGACTTGGTGCAAGTTACTGTGGGAAATTATGGACCAGGCAAGTTCAATCAACTTATAAGAATAAAAATGTGGTTTTAAAACAGCATTATTAAAAGAACTTTTGATTCTCTTGTGGAAGTTGTATTCTCCCCATTGAATATTCTCACTTTAAAGTAAAATTATAGGGTGTTTGAGGGATATATAGAGACACTGTACCCTTAAGGAATTCATCATTTGATGATGGGCCCATGCAAAAAAAAAAAAAAATCTGCCGGTTAGAATGCAATGGATTTGTTTTCTTGGTACCCTTGAGCTAGTTCTGAAAGTAACTCCAGACTGTTTCGCATAGGGAGTGGAAAGAGCTGTGTTCTCAGATAGGAGGTATAATTTTCTTCTCATTCAGAATTCCAGTTCTTTCTAAGAGGACTCTCCAAAACACTTATTTAAGAGCCTTTTCAAGTGGATACAAGAGATACATGAAAACACATGCATTTCATGAAAGAACACAGTTGTCAAGATGTGCGGGGGGGGGGGGGGTTGCAGGTGGGCTCCCAGAAGCAAGAGTGCTGGACAGCATACTTCTCTGTTTCTCAGCTCACAAAAAGCCCCACTTGGCATTTCTCTGTCATTCTCCACATCCATCAACCCTCAAGCTCTGTTAGTCTTCTCTTTCCTACATGCCTTCCCAGAGGAGCGATGTCTTTCCGGTTTACTTTTAATTAGTTAGGATGCAGCTTCGAGTCTTTAGCTTTAAAATCCCTCCCGTGACTCCACGTCATGAGCAGCTGAGAATCAAACAGCCAGACAAATTTTAATCAGTCATGACTAGTGCAGTATGGAAAGGCTCGAGAGGACTAAATTTAAAGACTTGCATGTTAAAGGAAAATGAAGGAATAGAGAGAATGGGATGGGGGTTCCATGGAGTCAAGTAAGTTACTATAGCAATAAAAAGAGGAAGTTTGGTGAAAATGTGTAGGTGGTCCTCACTGATGTCTGCCCCCACCTCCCATAGTAATTTGTTTGACAGTTCTTTCCTTCACCAAAATCTTAAGGCTGGGGTTGCAGCCTGAAGCTTCTACTGAATCTTAGAATACTATTGTTTCAAGCCTGACAGGCCAAACTTGAGCACTATTTGAGAAAGCATTCAGAAGAGCCTGGCTCGAGTAGCACCGAGGAGAAAATCTTTGGCAAAGCCAGTGGTGTTTGCTGAAACTGCCTCAGGCAAACACACAGTGCGTCTGAAGATGGAGAAACCCTTGTAGCAGATCTCAATTCCGTGTCTCTCCGCATCTTCCCAGGTAAAGATTCAGATTCAGTAGCTGCAAGGACTCATTGAGGCGGCTAAATTTCTGCAATGTTCAGAGGTAGTCCTGATGCTGCTTTCAGAGGATCATGTAGTCATTCTTAGGTGACTAGGTTCTAGCAAGAGCCCTCTGTAACCATTCTGCCTCCTTTCATTTGCTATGGGCTATCTCAGAGAGAGAGAGAGAGAGAGAGAGAGAGAGAGAGAGAGAGAGAGAGAGAGAGAGAGAGAGATATTCTGGAAGAACTAGACAGTGAAATACTCTCTCTTCCCTTCAGAATGTCTTGCATAGAGAATACAATGCAAGCTCCACATGTCTCTTTTCTGGGGCCTTGACTTTGGGCATTTTAATGAAACCTTGTCATTTTTTTAAAGTTCTGAATTATAAACCTCATTTAGAACATGGACACATGGACATATGGACACACAGACACAGACACAGACACACACACACACACACACACACATACACACACACACACACACACACACACCCTGTATCTGTTTTGGGCAGGTTTCCTAGAAGGATGGTGTACAGAATTAGGAAAACAATGTTATTAGCTTCTGAATCATGCCCATGAGATGAATTCCCTGCAGAAACTTTCTTTCTCATCTATGGGTATATCGACACTATTTCCTTAGCTGAGAAGAGTTGGAATGAAATATTCCTATGGTCTCAAGAATGTGGGAAGTTAGCAAAAATGGACTCACTATTCTTCTTTCTTCCTCTCCATTCCTCCCTTTCTTTTTAATCTAACTGATAAAATTTTTAGAATTGTATAGTGAAATAATTTATGCAGTGGGATCATCATTGTGCCGTGCATTTATTGAAAAGTTAGCAAAAATAGCTGTTGTTATTATTCATCGGTAACCTTGGTTCGCTTTCCCAGCTATCCTCCACAAACCCCTTAAAGTAGACGTAAGAAAGAATGGTTTATTTCAGGTAAGGGGATGTATAAGGTCAACACTGATGGATTTGAAGTGAAATAACTCTAGGTTATGTCATTTTGAAATCAACGTTAAAGCTGGAGTGCAACTGAATTTGAGACAATGTTTGGTTCGTTCACAGAACGATAAAGGATTCAAATTAGGCTCCAAAGTTCTATGACCAGAGTCCTTGAAAGAAAACAAACAAACAAAAAAATCTTTTCAAGAGAAGAAGGAGGGGGAAGGAAGGAGAGGAGGAGGCGGGGTGCAGGAGTGGGAGGGAGAGGAAGAAAGGAGCTTTTCATCTTTGATGGAGTCCTGATCCCATGCTGAAAGGCATAGCCAGTTGCCATGGCAGCAGCTACTCTACCAGTACTTTATTCAGGTAGATACTTTTGTAAAAACACAACAACTAAAAACAATGGTGTCCAGGTGGTCCAAGGGAAAGATCAGTGTTCAAACATGTTGCTACTCACTTTGAGCTTGTGAAATTTTGGTATAATTTGCCTAGCAGTTAGGACTCTATTTTGTGTATATTAGAAAAGATTTATTGACATAAAAACAGAATCTTTGTCTCCTTTTTTAAAAAAAATATGGTCCTGACAACTGTTTGTGGTGATGAAAAGCAAAAAAAAAATTTTTTTTTTTTGCGAGAAAAAGGTAAAACTACCCTATTGGCAAAGATTTGTCCAATGACACAATACTACAGAGTATCAGTTATTTTAAGCCCTTTTCAAATTTGAATTTTCAAATGTTTGAGGAAAAGAGTTGTGCAAAGTAGAACAGACTAGTTCAGCTCAACAAAATTATTTGAGAAAGAAACAGGGCAGCACTGTAGACTATAGATGATTCTGAATGCCCTCCAGCCCTGTGATACTGCAAGACAAATTTATAACCATAGACATGAAACGTTATGCAGAGATTAAAAATCTGGGCGATCAGATATTTGCCTGATTTGGACATGATTTCACAACTATCAACCTGAGAACACTGAAGCTCAGACATGAATCTGCAAAGTGTACTCTGAGGCCAGGTGTGTCATTTTTACACATCAAGAGAATCTGTTGTCCTCCGTACATGTGGACCTACTGTAGTCCAAACTCAAGGTTCAAATGCAGAGAATGATGTTGGGAGTTTTATTCCAGTTCAACAGAGCTGCACAGTTTGAACTGTCTGGACCAATCTTCTGTTCTGTTGAGCCCTCCTCCCTGAGTCAGAGGATAGGAAACGTGTATGAATGGGGCATTACTCATGATCAGGGAGATTGCATATTGTTTTATAATGTAGAAAGGGGACAAGTGGAACACAGATAGCACGCAGAGAAGCAGTGACAGCAGGAGCTGCATTTTCTGACTTAAGGGTTCCTTTCACCTCCTGATGTCACAGCTAAAAGCCTCTTTTGAGCACTAACCTGGGCATAGAGAACAACCAATGCTTCAAAAAAATGTGAAAAGAAATCATGATTATAATCAGTAACAGGCAAAATACACTCAGTCTAAGCACTTTGGCTTCCAATTGTATTTTCACTAGTTGCTTCTGGTCATGTGTGTACAGATTATAGATCCATCCTCTGAAATATCCCCAAAGTGGTTAATCCAAAGAAAAGATACAGCAAAACAGGTAATGCTGGTTTGTTAAAGGAAAAAAAGAACAGCAAAAAAAGCAAAACCTGTTTTTGAAAGACTGATTCCCAGTAATAAAAGAACAAACAGGTATTTCATCAACTGTTCCTTTTTAGTTTGAGAGGCACAGAATTCTTGCTTTCCCCCCAAATAAGTATACAGAACATGTGTCTGTTTCCTGTGCTAATTTGTTCTCTTGCTGCTGCTTTCTTTTATAAATCATGTTTAAACAGAAAAGAAATATCATTCCATATTTGTATCCTTTACAAAAATTGTCCACGTCATAGAATTTCTACTTCTAAAATTATAATAAATAACTAATTAGACATCACAGGGAAGACAAATTTTGGAGTTGTTATTTGTAATGTCTTTGCGTTTTAAAGCTTTCATCTGTCAATTTTCCTTTCATTTATTACTCAGCTCTCGCCTGCATGTGGTCAAACAACAATGACTAGTGTTAGATACCATTTCTTTAGGGGAGTTACTGGCAAGTTGCCCAAGCTACAGTGAATGACTCCTCACACATGTGCATATGGGCAACACTAATTACACTTGGTGGGTTTTAACAAGAAAAAAAACATCATGGAACTGGGGGAGAGAGGAGGAATATGTTGGTGGGTGCCAGGGCCCTGAAAGGAGGAGGTAAAGGTGGATGTGAGCAATATGTAGTATAGATATGTACATAATATTAAAAGAGTAAAAATTTTCAAACAAAGGGTTGCCTTAGTATTTACAATTAATACCATCTATCATGGTATTTGTAGTCATGGTATTTATAATTAATACCATAAGACATGGGATGGTGGATTTTGAGTTACCTGCCTGATTGAAAAAACTCTTGAATCCATGGAGAAAACAATATTTTTTCATAATTCTAGTTAGAAATTTAAAAAGCTCATTGACCTGCTGCTATGATGTAACTGCCTGACCAACCTACTAGCATTTGCCCTCACACATTCACTTAAAATTAAGCATGTTGGCAAAATGTGCCCACAAAAATTCTTAGCAAATTTTTCAGTTGTATGAGTCTTTGAACTTTAATCCTGAATAAAATAAGAGAAAATGAAACAAGTTAGATATTATTTTGATTTACAGTGTTGCTTTATTACCTTGTATTTCAGTCCCAAACTAAAATATTGAAAACACTGGCGACAAATATCACTTAAATCTCCACTCAAATCGACTAGATTTTAGTTTCTTCCCTAATTCTGCCCTCTATCCTTCCTTCCAGTATTCCTCTCAGTTTGTTAATTAGATTACAAGAAAGTCAACATCAGCTGAAGAAAATATCTTAGTAAAATTCCAAGCTCAGCAGTGGGGAGACATTAGGACACAATTCACTTATTCTTTTCGTCACTGCCGCTATGTCCATTTTATTTTCAATCAATAGAAAAACATTTATTTTCTAAGCTATGTACACTCGTTCTCTCTTTCTCCATTGTTCTCACACGCTGTTATCTAGGCAAACTGGCTGAATTATTTTCAATACAAATCTGTCTGCAAAATCAAAACATCAGAATTACCTGCTTCTCGTGTTGAATTTGACTGTGCAAATGGTACAACTTGAGAATAATATAACAGACGAGAATATGTTAACGAACAACTTGGACATGACAAGGAATATAAATCCATGTTCTCTGACAGATGTACAGACTTCCTTGGTTCTCAAATCTCCAGTACAGGCACACAGCAGCTGCTAGAGCCACTGAAGCAGCGAAGAAAATGCAGCTAGGTGTGCAATGCTCATTTTTGCCTCATGGAAGTCTATTCCTGTTTCCCCTGGATCATGAGGTACACGTAACATGCCCATAGCCATCCACCATAATCTTCTTGATTCCATATAAAACAGTTTTTCATCTGGAGAATTATATTCTTAAAGATCCAAGTTGAAAATGTATACAAATTTATTCACACACGTTTGTTATATAATATTCTGTCATATATAGAGAGACAGGGAGAAGGAAATAGGAAAACAGGGAAAGAGAAAGGAGTATTTTAATTAGGGCCATGTTATATAACATCATGACCAAAGGCAACTAGGGGAAGAAAGGGTTTATGTCACCTGTAGCTCTCGGCTCACATTCCATCATTGAGGGAAGCCAGGGCAGAAATTCAAGGCAGGAACCTAGAGGCAAAATCTGAAAAAGAAGCTAAGAAGGAATGTTGCTTGCTGTCTACTCATGGCTCACTCAGCCTCCCTTCTTATACAACTTGAAAACATCAGCCTAAAGATGGCATGGCCCACAGTGACTGGACCTCCCCACATCAATCATTAACCAAGAAAATGGCTGACAGTCTTGCCTATCGGCCAATCTTATGGAACATTTTCTCAAGTGAGAGTTTCTCTTGCCAAATAATTATAGATTGCGTCAGTTGACAAAAGCCTAGCCAACACAGAGAAAGAGGAAGAGAAACAGCGACAGAACATACACTGTTAGACAGATTTATAATATAGTAATTTATTTAGGTATGGATATTAATAAATGATATGTATATAGTGTAGCCACCCAGAGGCAAATGAGCTTGACATACAGGTTGAAGATCAATTTAATCACCATAGATTTCAAAAATCTTGATAATGTGAATACTTGGCTATCTGAATTTCAGGAGAATAAGCTCAGTGTTTGTTTAACTAATCTAGAGTAGGAGCAGAAGAACTAAAATTATTTCTGTACTTGTGTTCACATTTCACTACTCAACTGATGCCATATTTGAAAGTTATCTTTGTTCCCCCCCAGGTAACAGAACTCCTTCTGTGCCATAGCACTGGGTGTGTTGGTGTGAAGCCCTTTGCTCTCTATAGACACTGTTGTGACCAGTGACTTTCTAAACTGGAAGTGCAAATAGAAATTACAATATTTTCTCCCTACAGCCACAAATCTAATCTTGGCCTCATCTCAGGACAATAAAGTCTTCATAGGACAAATCTAAAAAGAGTTATAGGCTCATGAATAGATTTCCTGTGGGGAACAAGAATAGGTGCCAAGTTCTCTTTCCCACTTAACACAGCCAAGCTCTCATGGATGAATGTTCGTGATATCAGTTTTAAATTTATTTTAGTGGTAGTTTGATTAATTTGTCATAACAAAGTTAAGGTATCAAAAGCTCAATATACATTCTGTAGTTTCATAAATAAGTCAGTTCAAATTATAGTTGGGAATATATAAAAATCTTGATCCTGTCACAGATTTATAACCTGCAGTAAGGAAAAAAATATCAAGTGTTCTAGGGAGTGCTCCCAAACCATGTTGAAGTCTAGACATGACTCTTCGGACTCTGGCAGAGGGAAGTTGTCATATTCCCACAGCGGGATCTGTGATCTTGGAGGAACCTGTGAGTGTCTGTGTACCTCAGCCAACCTTTAACTTAAGACAGTTTCTGGCAGAAAGTTAATTTTCACAGGTCCCTTGGGAAGTCCCACAAACCAGACTTACAGTGCCTTGAGTTTGAGAGAAGAGAAGCAATATACACTAGGTCAGAGCCTACAAGAAAATTCAAATTTTTGTTCAAAATAATTTTGCAGTAATCAATGCAATGGCTGAAGATAAACATTAATTTCCTGCCTACTTACAGTAAATAAATGAGAGATTATTTTCTTCACTTACTGGCAAATACTGGACTACAAAATCAAATGAGACATTGCTACTTTTCTAAAGGGGCCTATAAACTTATCGAAGAGACAGGTATTCAATTATTCATGGGAAGCTGAAGAAGAAATAAAAATAATAAAAGAAATGTAGGGCTCTTCATCCTTGAAAGATGGAGAGAGGCAAGAATCAAAATCACCATTGCTTTCAGATATGTAACTCAGGCATGTATAAGAAAGAGCTCATTCCATGATAGTGCAGTTGAATGTAAATGTATATGAGAGAATATAGTTCATTCATAGAATGTCAGAGGTTTTATTTTTGAGTCATTTCATCATCAATTTGGCAAGTACTTATTCATTTTGCATACCACTTTATAACTCTGAATGATAAAAATATAATTCCTATCCTGAAAGAGTTTACAATATAATAGAGGACACAGCTAAAAAGTAAGTCTTTTAGTGTGAGAAAGACAGATCAGGACGGGAATCAGTCTGAGTCTATAGGGTCAATGAAAGAAGTGGTATTAACGTGATGTCTGTGAATAAAGGACTCTTTCCCAAAGGTAGAGAGGGAGGACTGTGTGCATTGGAGAGAATGGCTGGCAAACATCTTCCTGCTGGTGGAAAAGTGTGGTACCCAGGACCCCTGAATTATTTCAGTGTGTCTAAGATTAAAGGTGGAAGCTGAAGATGGGTTCTTATATCATGTGAGAATATTCTGGGGGGCCAATTGTATGTCCGCTTTTCTGGTCGTGGGGAGAAAGCTATTTAGAGCTCGGGGAGATTGGGTCAATAGTCACACAATGTTTTAGGAAGAACAGATCATAGGAGTGTTGACAGTTTATGTTCCTAGATCTAAAGGTTGCTAAAATCCAATGTATTAGTTATTTATTCCCTGAATTTTACAGTTCCTCTTGGTTTAAACTTAATCAAGAATCCTAAAAAGATACTTCACCAATTCACTACAGCTCTCTATCTTTTCCTGTAATTTTATATCATATTGTGTAAACTTGTTCTATGTATGTGTGTTTGTGTATAATCTCACATATATGAAAGTGTATATATATGTATGTACATGCATATATGATTTTTCTCTCAACTAAAGTATCAAATCAGAAGAACCATCATTTGCATCCTTATGTTCCAGTGCGTGTTTAATAGGTGGCAAATAGAGCATTCTCAACAGAAGAAGTTCAAATGGCCAAAAGACACTTAAGGTCATGCTCAACTTAGCGATCAGGGAAATGCAAATCAAGACAACTTTAAGATACCATCTTACACCTGTCAGAATGGCTAAAATAAAAAATACCAATGATAGCCTCTGCTGGAGAGGTTGTGGAGAAAGGGGTACACTCATCCATTGCTGGTGGGAATGCAAACTTGTGCAACCACTTTGGAAAGCAGTGTTTTGGTTTCTCAGGAAATTCCGGATCAACCTACCCCTGGACCCAAGAGATGCCCTATCATACAACAAAAGTATATGCTCAACTATGTTCATAGCAGCATTGTTTGTAATAGCCAGAACCTGGAAACAACCTAGATGCCCTTCAATGGAAGAATGGATGAAGAAAGTTTGGAATATATACATATTAGAGTACTACTCAGCAGTAAAAAACAAGGACTTCTTAAATTTTGCATGCAAATGGATGGAAATAGAAAACACTATCCTGAGTGAGTTAAGCCAGGCCCAAAAAGAGGAACATGTGATGTGGGAGTGTCATATATCAATCTGTTGATTTCATTGGCTAAGCAATAAAGGAACCGCCTCGGCCCATTTCATTGGTTAGAAGATAGGCGGGAGGAGTAGACAGAACAGAATGCCAGGAGGAAGAGGAAGTGAGGTCAGACTCCACAGCTCTCCAGTCCGGAGCAGACGCAGGAGAGACGCCATGCTACCTGCTCCAGGGAAGACGCACACCATGCCCCAGCTCCGACCCAGGATGGACTTAGGCTAGAATCTTCCCGGTAAGCGCACCTAGGGGCGCTACACAGATGATTAGAAATGGGCCAGAGCAGTGTTTAAATGAATACAGTGTCCGTGTAATTATTTCGGGGCATAAGCTAGCCGAGCCGGGCAGGCGGCTGGGGATTTGGGGACGCAACCCTGCCGCCGCTCATATTACTACAAACATGAGATGTACTCACTCATATTTGGTTTCTAGCCATAAATAAAGGACATTGAGCCTATAATTAGTTATCCTAGAGAGGCTAAATAAAAAGGAGAACCCAAAGAAAAACATATAGGCATCCTCCTGAATATTAACCTTCATCAGGCGATGAAAGGAGACAGAGACAGAGACCCACACTGGAGCACTGGACAGAAATCTCAAGGTCCAAATCAGGAGCAGAAGGAGAGAGAGCACGAGCAAGGAACTCAGGACCGCGAGGGGTGCACCCACACACTGAGACAATGGGGATGTTCTATAGGGAACTCACCAAGGCCAGCTGGCCTGGGTCTGAAAAAGCCTGGGATAAAACCGGACTCGCTGAACATGGTGGACAATGAGGACTACTGAGAACTCAAGAACAATGGCAATGGGTTTTTGATCCTACTGCACGTACTGGCTTTGTGGGAGCCTAGGCAGTTTGGATGCTCACCTTACTAGACCTGGATGGAGGTGGGTGGTCCTTGAACTTCCCACAGGGCAGGGGACCCTGATTGCTTTTTGGGCTGATGAGGGAGGGGGACTTGATTAGGTGAGGGGGAGGGAAATGGGAGGCGGTGGCGGGGAAGAGACAGAAATCTTTAATAAATGAAAAAAAAATAAAAATAATAGGTGGCAAACAAGAGGCTCCTAGCCCCCACTGGAGGATTGAGGACTTCTTGCCAACTTGCAGAACTGTGAGTCAGAATGGACTGTTCTTTTCACTGGCTTGTGGTTATGTCAAGGTACTATGCATAGATCATTTGCTTCCACATGAACAGACACAATATATTCCTTTCTTTAAGACCCCTGAGTTCTAGTTTAGACGAGGCTGTTTTTCTCACATGAGGCTCCATCCTTTCAAAGTTTTAACACTGAAGCAATCACTTTAAAGTTAGAAGCCTGTATTCATACAATTTTGCTCTGATTAGCTCTTTCAGTTATAGCTTTTACTTCTGTAATGAGAAAATAGAAATTCTAATTTTACAGAATTATTTGAAGGTTAAATGAGAGAACGTACAAAAGTGCAAATACATATGAACTCTGCTCACTAACTTATGTATGGACATTATTTCGTACGTTTTGGTTTCTTGTTCATAGGGATGACTTCAAGGCACAAAGGAATGATAAGGTTGGGCAGAAACTGGAATCCCCTCTTCCTGTACTTGCTGAGAGAAGAAAGCAGGAAAGGTTGGTGTTTTCATATTCACACACATCTTACAGAATTTCGATTCCTATTTAACGAAATGAATTTTTCTGAGGGCCAAGTCTGTGAGAGTCCCTGAATTAGATTCTCTAGTTAAAGAAAAAAAAAAGCCCTCAGAAGAATGAACACAGTTAGGAACCAAATGACTTGAAACACAAATCAGGAAATATAACCTGACACACACCCATGTGCTTTTGGGGGGTGTTCAGATAGACTGCTTGAAATTGACTGTCAGAGAAACGAGAGCTGTGTATATGTAAGAGGGTCATTGTCTTCCCAGGTTCCTGTCACAACCAATTCACGAGCCCATTCCTCCTACTTAGACAAACGCAAGCAGTTTTCTGCAGTCATTTCCTGTACCCCTGGGACATGAAACTTGAAGCCATCTATAAATACCTTCACCATCACTACAAAAATAATACAAGGCTGAAAAGGGAGTACAGGTGTAAGTTGACGGGAACTCACAGTAAAGGAGGCATCGGCAGTAGGCTTCCCACTTCCTCCCAGAAGTACAATTCTTCCCCAGGCCTTCACTGCTGCAGCTCAGCTGCACACCCTAGCTCACAAGGCCTATTGGACATTTACTTATCAAGGTCATAGAAACTCCAGTAAGGGACCCTGCATCCTGTGACTTTTCCTTTGTAAATCACCACTTTTCACAAGTGTTTCACTTTCAAATAAATGTAGTTAGGGGAATTGAGACTGCAAATATCTTTCTCTACTATTTTCTTGCAAGGGGATATTTTCATCAAATATTTTTTAATCTGTGCAGAAGTATTCAAACCGAACATTGGATACACATGTGCATGTCACAGAATCTCCCACTTCAGTGATTCAAAGTCTTAACCTCACTTGCTTTTGTAGTTGGTTCCTATTGCTTGCTCCAAGAATTTAAGACAGACAAACAAACAATAATTTAAATTGGGAATTTTGGCAGACCTATAACATATACAAAAATATATATAGCTTTAATATTTCTTCAGGTCAAAGACGGAAGTGAGTCATACCATGTGGTTCCTGCTAGAATTACAACTGTGACTTTTAAATAAATTATGACTGCATGCTATATGTTGACGCTCTAATCAGTAATATGAAGGTATTTGGTGTGAGGGCCTTTGGGAGATAATAAAGTTTGAGTGAGGTCATGAGGATGCCCTCATAGTATAGTGACATCATGAGAACAGGCAACAAGGTTTTTGCTCAATCTTCTAGTCAAGTAAGAGCAAGGACATAGCAACTGTGTGACAGCCAGAACAAGCCTTCATGAGAACACAACCCTGTCCTCAGCTTGTAATCACAACTATAAAGAGCAAACATCTGTTGCTTAAGCCACTCGATCTATGGTATTTTTTTACTGCTTACTGAAAAAGGATACTTTCATATTTCCTTTATGTATGAAAGATTGACCTTTCTTTAATCAAGTATTTTTCTGATATACATAGAAGCATTAAAACTGTACACTTAAAATTTGGAAATCCAACCCAGAACTCTTTGGTAGAGTCACCTCTTTGGCAGAATTCTGATAATGTATGCCATATTTTATGTTGCCATCCAGTTTGTCTGAACAAATGTGTTTTCAGTGCATCGTGAAGCAACAAATAGGAAAATTTCTTGTACTGCCTTTTGGACACCATAGCTTCACTTATGAGTGGTCTTGAGCCAGTCCTAGGAACTGTGGGACAGGACACAATGGGACTTCACTGAAAAAACAAATGATGCTAAAATTTTCACATTTCCTAAACAAATCCAGGAATTTCTTTCTCTTTTTCCCATCCACTGCCTCCATGATAACTTTCAAGCAAGACAGAAGATAGTAAAATAAACCTGTGACTAGTAATTGATGTCTCTATAGGGTCCATGTAGCTCTGAGAGCTCTGTGGGTTATCTGCGACTTTTCTCTAAAAAATTACATACTGTTAATCTGTGCATTCTGCCTTCCCTCGATTTAGTGTTGTGGTCAATGATGGTTGGGTACAAAGGGTGATCGATTAGTCTACTCTTGCATATGAATAAGGCTGAGTGATACTTGAGTCAAGGAATCTAGGGACATGCCAAGCGTAGGCCATTATGTGTACTCTCCCTTATACCACCAATCTCACACTCTCTTTTTATTGTTGGTAAGAGGGTGCTTTCATGATTGGAGACCCACTCTGGTCCGCAATAACAGAACTGAATGGGTAATTTGTGCTCAATGAGTGGAACGAAAATACTAGCTCTCACCTTGAGGAGATGTCTCTACTTTGTCTATTATGAAATGGGAATGTTCGAAAGTGTGGTAGAGGCAGGAGAGCTGTATGTAGTTTGGTAGTTTACGCTGCCTCTGCCGCTTCATCTTTAGAACTGGTTCTGAACCCAAAGTTATAGAAAAAATTTAATTAACAGAAAATATTTCATGTTCAAATAAAATATTGAATTGCAGATGATGTGTTACTCTGAACAGAACTCCGAGCTGTATAAAACAGAAATTCATGACCTCATAGGGAGCAATCAAGCAATTCTTTATTGTAGTGAATAATTTTTGTCATCTCTCAATGATCAATAAATATAGATGAATCAATCAATATAATTAACAAGCCTTATCTAAGGGGTAGGCATAGGACCCTGCATTAAGTGATCAGAGACACAAATCATCTATTCTAATAAACCAAACACTTTACTCTTGAACGGATGTAAATCAATTTCAGGCTTGAAACCACCCAGACCATGTGGCATTCATTACAAAGCAACTGACTTAAAAGTCATGTAGAAGAAGATACCACAAACTAATTCATTTTGTAAATTAAGGAGGAGGTGGAAACTTGTTTTTTTTCTTCCTTTTCTCAATAAAAAAATAAATAAATAAAATAAAAAGTCTTTTATGCCATTTCTAAAAAACTTATTTTAGATATTTTATGTTCTTTAAATTTTTATCGTAAATTCTACAGATCAAAGCTGTCTGTATGTATATTGATAATGGCACGAAAGGAAATACAGCCCTGAAAGAGGTTAGAAGTACAGTTTATTGGTAGAGTTATTTCTTTGCATATGTAAGGACCTAGGTTCAGTCTACATAATTGCAAAAATAAATAAACAGCAAGCAAACAAAAACAAATCCAAAGAGGAAAAAAAGAAAATTCTTGAAAATTGATTAGCTAATTTGGGGTTTAGAAAAGGATATATATAACACAGTCAAAATAACTGATAAATAGCATATTTTAGATCATAGTTGTTCCTAATTACCTGACATTTGAACCTGGAATATTTAGGGCATGTGTAGCCACCCAGAACAGATGAGCAAGAAAGAAACTGGAGGAGTGAATTCTGCATTGGTTCTTGTGTATTTAGAAACGAAAACCAAAGAAAACCAAACAATAACAACAAAAAAATCTGCTTCCTCTGCAAACTCCTACTGAGGAGGGGTGGAGAGCAATGAAAGAGGGAATAACAAAAATAACACGATTGAGGCACACTTGCAGGTCATTCAGCATAAGAATTAGGACATGAGCTCATAAACTAAGTTTATGGAAGATTATTATATATATAATACACATACACTTCTAATCCCCTTTCCATATAGTAGCATTTTATTCCTTTCTGAGATAGTGGAGTTTGTTCAGTGTATTCAATTTCTTACTTGACTTCCTTTTTCAGTGTGCTTCAGTAATTCTTGGTCTCTTTGTTGTTTTAATAGCTTATTTTCCTGCACTCAGTATCTAGTGCATGTATTCTTTCTCTTTATCTTTCCATTCAATCTCAATTGCATTTTAATATTACTTTTGCTTCTCTCTCTCTCTCTCTCTCTCTCTCTCTCTCTCTCTCTCTCTCCCTTCCATCATTTTTTCCCTCTGAATAAACCAAGACTAGCTTTGAGCTTACTATGTAGCTGAAGCTGCTCCCATCCAAGTGTTGGGATTACCATGATAATTATTAAAATACTAGAAGTATTATAGATTAATATTTTTAATGTAGAGTATCTAATATAGGCAACCTCCCAGATACTTAATTTTCTATACTTTTCTGTCTAGTTATTTCATGTGTTTATTTTATACAGAGAAAAAATGGAAACCTGCAGTTGTGTTTATCCCATATGAATTTGTCTTTATCAATCACTAACGCTGAGTTGAGTTTAAATTTTAATGCAAAAATACAAACTCTGACATAACCGTAGAATGATTAGATTTCCTGGGTAGGTTTCAACCACATTTTTCTTTTGATACACAAAGAATGCTTTTACTTCTATAGTAGAATATGGATATTTTAAATATCACATGTGATAGGAATTATGACAAATACTGTCAAAACATTGTAGAAGTCACTCTATGTTAGAGATAATTTTATCACCTTTTTTACTTAAAATGTTGAGAACAGCATGCTGAGACAAAATTTATAAAAACATACCTGGAATGCTGGGAACTAGAGGCTCTGTCTTTTGTTACTAAAATATACGACAAAGACTGAATGTCTGGAGAACTGAAATCCATTATGGTACCCCTGCCATGCATAATATGTTCCTATGTTGCCTATATTTGTACAATATGCCCTTGGCCAGGAGTGATAATGAATGATAAAACATTACACCAGTTGGTGGCAATGCTGTTTTCACAGTAATGGTCACTTAAAACCACAGGGCCATGCTGATTTTCCCCTTATAAACCCTAACTGCTTTGAATTTCTAACTTGTACTACAAGTTATTTCTGGCTTAGAAGTGAAGCCAGATTTTCTGTAACCCCCAAGTATTCTCCATGTTATCTTTAAGCTCTTTTCATTACCAAAAGCAAACTAAATGTGAAATAATAAATAACAGGGTTATGGGGCCTGAAAAGGCAAATTCTGAAGACCACAGGAAACCATGTCAAACACTGCCTTGCCTCATCAAGAAATTATAGATCCATGCAGTGGGGAAGCCAGTCTGCATTCTGGTGTTCAGATGTCTTTCATCTGGCATTCTGTTGCAGAGCTTATTACCTAATAGGCAGAATATGTGATATTTAGCGAAAACTTCCCTGAACACCAGTTTTTATCCAAGGAAAATCAGAAAGCCTTCCAAGACAAACAATTGATAAAGTTTAACTGTCTAAAATAATTTCATGTGTAGAATAGACAAACAGGATACACGAATACATCTGGAGTTTGGAAACTGAGCATCTGTACTCATTGACTGGACGTTGTGTAAGACCCTTCACCCCATCTCAGATTTCATTTCCTCTGAGAAACTTTCCCAAATCACTCTCCAATTTGAATTAATATTTATATTTCACTTTATCAACTTTGAAAACAGCGTTATCAATATCTCCATACACCACAAATGTTTTTCATTGATTAGTACGATATTCTCATTAGATTCCACTTCAACTTTTTAAGCTCATTGGATACCACCTATGTGCTAGCCAATACTGGTGGATATCAGGTAGTAAATTTTGCAAAAGTGATTTCAACTGTGTATCCCCACTGTATATTTTGTACAGGGAATGATGCTTGGTAAACACTGAAATACAGAGAAATGAGTATTCATTTCCCACAAACTAAAAGAACTCGAGCATTTAGGCAGTGGCTAACAGCTAAGTTTGTCTACCTTTGTGAAATTTGCACAACCCTCTTTAAAGGGTGGCAGTGGTATACTAGTATCTTGAACTGATACATGTACAAACCCAGTGTCAATATTTAAATAAGTAAGTCAATTAAGAGAGTAGACAATGATAACAGGAAGAACAGCAGAAATGACAACCTTAAATTCATTGTCCTAGGACACAGAGGCTGTTCTGTGTGCTCACTATCAATTTACTTAATGTTTTTAAACATCCAAAGTTTTCACCATTATTGTCCCCTTTTACAAGATGAAAAGCTATGTTAACACTGTTGTTTATTGCTTAGGTGGCCCATTTCCTTATTTTTTTTTTATTTGTCTCAAGTTGCCTGTCTTTAATGCAGACCAGTTTGCTTTTTGGAGAGTAACACTATTTTATTTCTATGAGAGCTCTCATTAGTTCATTGAGAACTTCAGCCCTTTATAATGTTTTGCTCTGGAACTCAGGTCCAATGTCTTCTGCATGAAGCAGAGTCCAGTCCCATGAATTGAGTGAGATGTGGAAACATGATATAATTCTGGAAACGTCTTGATTGAGGATTGCTAGAAAGCAAGTCATTCCTTATAAAGAGTGTGGTCTCAGAAACAAGTGTTCCATTTTATGTCAATGCAGTAGTAAATAAGCATAGGATGACACAGCCGTGATTACTTTGTCACCAACACACTATGTAGGGAATGCTTTCAATTAGAATCCATGGTCCTCACTCTCCTTAAATATCCATGTAAATCATGTTACTTTCGGTTCTGATTAGTTGTCACTGGAAGTATCCTAAATGACACAAATGAAAATGAATCATTCAAGACACAAGTGACTTTTCCAAAATGACATATATGTTAAGGACAGGTTTCAGACAGCCCACACTGTTAATGGTTTCCTGTATTTCTTCTCTGCCACAGTCAGGAAAAGTTCCTTATGTGTCTTCTGAAAGTGCGGTTTCACTTACAATGAAATGGTTGGGTTCTTTTTATAGGTTCTGTTTCTCTATCTGTTACTGAGAGGCGGCCAATTTCCCCCAGTGTTGAGACTCCTGGCTCTGATGAGTCCTGGCCTATGATTACTACTAATCTTTCCTTTCTTCAGTGGCTTTGATCATCTTATTAACTCCTGGTTAATGATAGTCAGGTTACTTCCATTCAGAAGCTTCTCTTGGAATCTCTAGAACTCACTCATCTGTGTTCTCTTTGTATACTCCCAAGATCTGTGTGGATTCAGCAACTCAGACTCCTAAGAAATCTCTCCAATTAGCTTCATTCTCTACCAAGACATTGTGGTTTGAACTACTATTGTCCTTTGTCATAGTCCTTAGTGTATTTGATTCCTGGATATTTCTTCTCTTGTCAACAAAGCCTTAAAGGTCTTATGTGGTAAAATGGAAATAGAGCTTTGCTAAGACAATACATTTATTGTGGTTGAAGGTAAATCATGTGTATCACTAAGAAACAAGTCTTCACATGACTAAAAATTATAATTGACATCTAAAAAGCGCAGTCGATGCCTTGAAAAAAAGATTAATCTAAACTTCACTATCAGGAAGAAGAAAAAAGAAGAAGAGATGGAAAGAAGAAGAAAGAAAAATTCCTCCATCAGATGAGAATGTTGTCCTACGACAGTTAATGTTTTCCTTCTGCCTTGCCTCTTAGCTTTGCTAAAGGTTTGTTATGACTTCTTTTAAGGTTCAGAGTTTTTATTGTAATGAATTTGAAACATGGAGATGCAAATAGTTATTGTATTGGATTGCCTCAAGGACATTGTGAAGTTATCATGGCAGATGAATCAAATGATGGTTCTTAAGCAAATAATCAGCAAAATAATCTAATGTTTATATAGTTCTGCCAAGAGTTACATCTTTTATGATTTCAAAAGAGAAACTTAGTGCCTGGAAACCTTGATAAATGCATGTTGACATCCCAGAAAAGACTGGCCATGCAATTACTTCCAGACTGTTTCAGCTGAACCAGGACATGAAAAGCGTATGGCTGAAATGCCCCCTGGTTCATAAGGCCTTTGCTGTTTCGAAAATATGTGAAATCAATATACTTTTCAAGTTGTCTTGGGGAGTTTCTTTCCCACCAGGAAGTATGAATGGGTAGAGTTAGCCTGTTAGGAGTCAATTCAGATATGATGTATCATTTTACTTACATAATCATTATTTACTCGCCCACTTGGTCATAAATCATGCATTTATCAAAAATTACCTTTATAATAGACTCCATTAGCTAAAAGATAAGCAAAAATAAACGAAAGAGGTAATTTTAAAGGAATGTTCAATATAGTGGACTTCAGTGGAGAAAAAGGTTTAGACCTTTTGCACAGTGAATGACAGTTTTCCTGATCAAACCTGGAAGATTCGTATAGCAGCAAAGATGATAAGCTATTCCTACCCACCCCACAACACCATGCAGGGTAGTGTGACATGTAGACAAAGACATAAAGAAATCCTATGCCTTCATCATGAAGACAGTTGGCAAACACTACAGAATTAAAAGGAGGTGAGGCTTTGGTGGTATTTAGGAGTCACAAAAGGTAGAAAAAGTATGTGAGTCTGGGATGATCAATGGTGTGGAACAAAAATAGAATAACAAGTACCTAGTGAGATTTCTCTAAATGTCAATTGAAGCTCCTTCTCTTGTTATCACTATGATGAAATAATGAGATGATATTTGTGCAATGGTAACATACAGGCATGCACTAATGTTAGCTAATTATTTTCTTTCTATTCCAGTTAGAGTTTCAAAAGAATAAGGGCAAGGAAGAGTAGAATGTGAAGATTTCTTGGGTCAACTTCAGGTTTTCAGCTAGTGTACTCACTTGTATCTTAATACATTCCAAAGATAAAATCATATTATGTGTACAAGAAGAAACAGCTACAGAATAAGTACAAGGCCAGTAAAGTCAGCTTAGTAAGCTTTTTCTTATAATTAAAAAATATACACTACAAAGGGGCATTGGACCTAATTCAACAGTAGGGTGCTAGCCTAGCATATAAGGAGGCCTTAGGCTCATTCCAAGTACCAAATCCTAATAAAACTGAAAAGACTGAAATACACAGAAGTCCTCATGTTTTTAATTTTTTTGAGATTACAATTGTGTCATTTTCCCTTCCATTGTCATCCTCTACCCTCTTATGTGACACAACCTGGTTCTCTTTCAAATTCATGGCTTCTTTTTCTTTCACTGTTGTTACATGTATCTAAGTTAATATGACAATTGAATGATAAAGCTCAGATTCTAATCCAAGATGTCAGGTTCTGGACGTTCCTTAGTTCTAAGCCACAGAAAATCAAGGCAGCATCAACCTGTGAGCATCAGTTAAGTGTTGGTTCTCTGATGAATGCAGTGACAAATCTGATAATGCCACTCAGAAGTTTCACTGGTGACTATAATTGGTTATTTTTTTTTCTAATCTTCTTTCTCTTTGCTCTTTGGGGGCCTACCACCCAACTCTCAAATAATCACATGGAGACTTATTCTTACTTATGAATGCCCTGACTTAGCTTGGTTTGTTTCTAATCATCTTTTCTTAACTTAAATTATCCATTTCCCCTTTGCCTCTTGGCTTTTACCTTTCTGTATTCCATATGTCTTTCTTTCTTTCTTTCTCTATTGCTGGCTGTGTGACTGGGTGGCTGGATCCTGGTGTCCTCCTTTCTTTCTCCCTTTATTGTGGCCCTCTCGTCCTTCTCTCTTCATCTCCTATTTATTCTATCTGCCTGCCAATCCTGCCTATACTTTCTTTTCTTCCTGGCCATTCAGTTCTTTATTAGACTAATCTGTTGTATGAAGGCTGCTTGTTTGTTCGTGGCCAACCAGAACCAAAATAATCATATAGAAGCTGTATTAATTACAACACTGCTTGGCATATTAAGTAATGAATATTTCAAACTCACTCTTATCTCTTAATTTAACCCATTTCTATTATTTTATAATTTACCACAAGGCTCATGGCCCACTGGCAAGGTTCCGATTGATGGCTTGCCTCTTTCCCCTCTGGCAGTTACATGGCTTCTCCCTGACTCTGCCTCCTTTCTCCAAACATTCATTTTAGTTTTCCCCTCCTAGATCTGTTCTGCCCTGTTATAGGCTCAAAGCAGTTTCTTTATTCATTAACTATTAAAAGCAACACATATACAGAAGGATTTCCCACACCATTTCCTCTTTTCTGTTTAAATAAAAAGGAAGGATTTAACTTTAACAAGAGAGAATAGGCAGAGTCAGGAGATACCATGGAGCTGCCAGAGGGGAAAGACACAGAGCTACCAGACAGAACCTTGCCAGTAAGCCACAACCATGTGGTGATGCACAGATTACTATAAATGGGTTAAATTAAGATGTAAGAGCTAGCCAATAAGAAACTAGAGCTAATAGGTCAAGCAGTGATTTAATTAATACAGTTTCTGTGTGGTTTATTTCAGGAGTCTGGGTGGCAGGGGAACAAATAAGCAGCCTCTTGCTTCAAATAGGCATGCCAATGTGTACTAGCTATATCCACATAAAACCTAAGAGAACTTGAAAAGGAATTCTAGATGCTGAAAAACAAAGTTTAGTTGCAGTTTTTTTTTTTTCCTGGATGGGCTATGCTTGCTGGCGGCATGCCACAGTTCCTTTAAGAGAGGTCTTCCTGATTCAGAGGTAGCAAAAATAAAAACAAAAACAACCAAAAAAGAGAAAACAACAAATCAAACAACCTAACAAACAAAGAGAGAGAGAGAGAGAGAGAGAGAGAGAGAGAGAGAGAGAAGGTGGAGGTGGAGACACCACGTAACTGCCAGAGGGGAAAGATGCAGAGCTGCAAGTTGGAACCTTGCCAGTAAGCCCCATGTGGTGATATACAGATTAATAGAAATGTGTTAAATTAAGATGTAAGAGCTAACCAATACGACGATAGAGCTAATAGGCCAAGCAGTGATTTAATTAATACAGTTTTTGTGTGGTTATTTTGGGTTTATGGGTGGCCGGGTAACAAAAAAGCAGCCTCTTATTGTACCAATCAAGTGTTTTAGGCAAGCAAAGTAACATGGTGTTGCAGAGTTAAACAAGTGCAACATAAAAGAATGCAATGCATCTTTGCAGCATTAAGCAAATATTCCACAGTCTAAAAGAAAGTAACATTCTTTAACTGATATTCCACAATAGGTGACGAACTGATTTCAAAGATAATACCAATTCCTACATGGGTCTTCTCAGAAATGTTGGAACCAAGAAGAAATTGGGGATGGGCTTTGTCATGACCTGTACTGAACTTCCAAGCAACCTCAGAGCTGGAGAAAGCATGGATGAGGAGTGACTTACAGATGTAAACAGTCATTTCTTCCCAACACACTGTCAACAGAAGAAAGACATGAGACCCTACCTCAACGTGGACAGCCACAAGAGAAAACAAAACACATCAGAAAATGGTCATATAAGACAGTTGTGCCTGACAAGTTGAGGGAATATTTGCCCCTACCTGCCTCAGTCTCTCTAGCCAGCCAGCAGGCAAGTTCCCTGCAGGTAGGCTGCTCCAATACCCTCATCCCATCAATCAGACCCTGTAAGCTACAAGTTCCCTGTTTCCCTAAACTCTCTTATCCCCTTATAAACTCAGAGGAGCTCTGAAGCACAGGCTGCAAATTCACAGATAGGACCAAGAAATAAGTGAGCACCCACCCAGGAAGACACCCCACTCTCTAAGCCCTCTATACTAGAACAAAACCCCAGGCCCCTCTAATACCTGCCTCAGCTTCTCTAGCCAACAAGCAGGCAAGCTTCCTACAAGTAGGCCTCTGTAACACCCTCATCCCATTGAGCAGACCCTGCAAGCTACAAGCTCCCCCCTCTCCCCAAACCCTTCCCCACAACCTTAGAGAAACTCTGAAACACTAGATAACTACACATAGAGGACCAAGAGAGGAATGCTGAAGCACAGGCTGGGACTGCACAAAGTGGATCAAGAAAGCAGACCAGGAGAGTGGACAGAGAAAGACCTCAGTGGCTCCCTGAGACACAGACAGAAACAGTACAGAGCAGACCAAGAACAGCTCCCAAAGACATAGACAGCCACTGCAAGGATTAGACCAAGACGCAAAGACACTGCTGGCATCAACTGGAGGAAGAGATGGGTAGGCATCAATGCAAGAATTCATTCAACATCCTAAAAAGCAACATGGTAACACCAGAACCCAGTGGTCATACAACAGAAAGACTTAATCATCCTAACCCAGAAGAAGCAGGAAAAAAAATGACTTTAAATATAACTTTCTGAGGATGATGGAGACATTTAAAGAGGAAGTGAAAAATTTCTTTTAAAAAGGAGGAAAAGACAAACAAAAAATGGAAGAAAACCATGAAAAAAGAAATCAAAGAGGTGAAGCAACAGTTCAAACTGTTCAAGACTTGAGAACTGAAATAGATTCAAGAAAGAAAACACAAACTGAGGGAAATCTGGATATGGAAAATCTGGGTAAATGAA
Organism: Microtus pennsylvanicus; assembly: GCF_037038515.1. Lineage (NCBI taxonomy): Eukaryota > Metazoa > Chordata > Mammalia > Rodentia > Cricetidae > Microtus > Microtus pennsylvanicus. The sequence continues at coordinate 51,657,236 of NC_134590.1, read as the reverse complement.
GAGGAACTTGAGGGAAGATGGAGGAAGGACAGAGATGAGAGCAAGGAAAGAGATATTTTAATTGAGGGAGACACTATGAGGCTAGCAAGAAGCCCAACACTACAGAATTTCTTAGGAATCCACAAGGATGACCCCAGCTAAGACCCTAAGCAATTGAAGAGAGAGTGCCCGAACTGGCCTTGCCCTGTAGTAGGCTGATGAATATCTTAAATGTCACCATAGAACCTTTATCCAGCAACTGATGAAAACAGAGGTAGACACCCGCAGTGGAGCACTGGGCTGAGCTCCTAAAGTCCAGTAGAAGAGACGGAGAAATGAGAATATGAACATAGAGGTGAAGACCATGATGGGGACGCCCACTGAAAAAGTTTACTGAGCCAATGGTACTCACCAATTCCAGTCGGTCAGAGAAGACCCACCCCAGCATTGGACTAAACTAGACTTTCTGTATGTGGATGATAGTTGTATGGCTGGGGCAGACTTCAGGGCCACTGGCAGTGGCACCAGGATTTATCCCTACTGCTTGAACTGGATTTTTAGGAACCCATTCTTTTTAGATGGACAACTTGCTCAGCCTAGATAGTAGGGAGGGTCTTGGATCTTCCCCCAAAGCATGCACCTTACCATCTCTGAAGAATGGATGAGGGCTAGGTTGCAGGGGTGGGGGAAGGTGGAGAGGATGGGAGGAGGGAAGGGAGTGGGAACTGGGATTGTTATGTAAAATAAAAAAGACAGGGCAGGGAACCCTGACTGCTCTTTGGACTGGAGAGGGAGAGGGAGAGGAGTGGGAGGAGGGGGAGAAGGGTGGGAGGAGGGGAAGAAGGGTGGGAGGAGGGGGAGGGAAATGGGAGGCTGGGAGGAAGTGGAAACTTGTTTTTTTCTCCTTTTCTCAATAATAAATAAATAAATAAATTAATTAATTAAAGAAAAGATGAGGGAATATTCTAGGACATGAAAGAATGAAGTATAAATACAAGGCTTGTGGTATACATGGGTCTTTGTGTGCAGGAAGGGAGGAGACAGCAGGCAACCAAGTTTTCTTTCTCTGCTCTGTTCATTCATTTCCCTGTATCACAACTGAAAAAGACACTGGCTAACAGATATCAGAGGCTTTGTTAAGTTTTGAATACGAGATGTCTCTGTCCACCTGACTCCAAATATTTCCTCTACTGAAAACATGTTCCTCAATGGAACTGTTCAGAGGTGGAGTTTTGTTCAACGTAGTTGAATGGCAACGGCTCTGCCTTCATTATTGGGCTAAACCACTAATAGAATCAAAATTTAAATAAGTGAATAAACCATAGGAAAGTGACATAACTGGGCAGAAGTGACCTAGGTAGGGAGAGTATCTCACTGGGGGAGTGTCCTGGAAAAATAGACCTTATAATGAACACTTTGTGGTTATTCTCTCTGCTTACTGGCCACTATGGAGTGAGAAATTATGCTATACCTGTACCTCCCGTCGTGATGTTCAGCCTCATCTGAGGTTCCCTGGTACTGCATTCTCTGAAACCATAAGCCAAAACACACCACTCTTCATTTAACATTGTTTCTTTTAGCCATTTTTTTCACAGACATACTAATTCAAGCTTTGTATATCTTTTCAGATTGAAAGATGGATCTTAAAACCCACAGATATTTACTTATAAACTATCCTAGCACCAAGTGCTAAATTTGGCAAAGGAAGATCTAGGTAGATAGTCTAGGCTCCTAGTGGAGCCTAGATTCATTAACAAAGATGAGGAATGAGGACTCTCTCTGCAATCAAATAGGAATTTCAGTCTTTGATAGTATAGTTTGGCACACACCTGCCAATTTTACAATTAAAAATATGTGTATGCCGTTCTTCCAAGAGTCACTTTATGTCAGCTGAATTTAAATATGCTTTATTCTCTTGGTAGGTGATGAATGTTCTTTCTCCTTTCACTGGCTGTTTTGTTCAAATAACTTTCTGAGACAAGAGGATGGAAAACATTTGTTGAATAGTTTGTGATAAAAGCTGTCAAGAGTGGGTGAGAATGTTTTTCTTGCTTACTTTATGCAACCATGAAAGAAATTAGATATGCATGTCACACTTTGAGACCATGTCGAGGCCTTTCAAACAAAACTAATTTTTCAATTAGACTCCACATAGACCATGAGGTTCCTTAGGAGTGAATTTAAACACAGATTCCATTTAGATGAATTTCCTAAGGCAGGGTTAACAAAAGTCAAGGTAAAGGAATTTCTTGTTACCTAGTCTTTTATAGACTGCCACAGCTAAAATTTAACAACGATTTAACTTGTTTCTTCATTATAGGACAAGCTGAGACACAGAAAGAATAGTCTCCCCAATGCCAGCATACAGCTCATTTTATCCCCAAGCAGGTTAGTTCTTAGATTTCTTCATACTCTTCTATTTTTAGTCTTGGGATCCATGTTTGCTAACCATTCAATATATCCTGATTTATAGCAACAGCTCTGCTTTCTCCTCATTTTGGTTATTTGCAGCTGTAATGAGGTTGTTTATGGCCTGCCAATTTTCATTTCAGTTTTTTTTTTAGCTTCTAGTGATTTCCTTGCCACATGATGAAATATATTTACCACAAAATTGATGAACTGGACGATGCTGAATTTGCTTTCCATATCATATGCATCACTGGCTTAGAGACCAAAATAATTATACTAAGACTACAATTTTCCTTCCCAGAATATTCCAGAATTATCATGCTTTGCAAATACTTTATAGTAATTATAGAATTCAAAATTCAGCTAGGAATAGCTAAGTCACCACTCACAGCTTCTTACAATTGAGAAATTTAGACTCAGGTAATTTAAATCGGGAGTCCCAACTCAAATATTTATGTAATATCGATACAAATCCTGGCCAAGGAAACTAGGGCTATATTATTTTTGTTTAAGCCAAGATTACTCTATTGTCCATTCTGTTTGTTGTTGTTATTTATCATAAGCAGTTTAAGCATAGCCTAGGAAGGCTTTATCTCCAAAACTGTTTTTAACTTGACCTTTATTTCAATCCATCCAAGATCTGTTGTATCTGCTGCCACTTGAAAGCCAGGGTTAAGGCTCTGTCTTCCTGCCTACCAGGGCCAGATTCTCTCCATTCCTCTGCATGGCTTTCCCCATGTTACAGCTTACGTTGTTGTTTCTCCATTTAAATCTGTCTCTGATGGTGAAAGCAAACTACACAAAATAAGATTTTTTTGACAGCAAGAGTTGGAAGGTAATAACTGTTAGGAAGGATTTTCTTGACTTTTCATCTTGTGTGCTTCTATATTGCACAAGTGTCTGTGTGTATGTATGTGTCTGTGTCTGTGTATGTTGCCAAATAATTAGCATCAGATTGATTTCATGACTGAATTTATTTCATGTTTTATGCTGCTTGATTTATCTGCCGTACTGCTGTAGTTTAAGTGCTTACTTGCTTCTAAATGGTTGTTTCTAAATGGTTCTTTTTCTAAGTCACTAGGGCATGTTGCTCTTATTTTCATAAGCTACTGAACATAACAATTAAACTCCCTAACTTGCTCTAATTTTGAACATCATAACATGACCAAGAGATATTTGCAGGAAGGCAAGTTCTACAGGTTGTTTATAAGAAGAAAATCTGTGAATTTTCCCCCTCTGACTTTATCAATGCAAGATCAAAGATTTCTGAAAGTTAGTAGTCATTACTGGGTTTGGGATCAGTTTATAATGAATGTAAAAGATTAAACATAATGCAATTTGATATATTTCAACTTTTCTTCTTTTTTTAGTTTTTTGAGACAGTGTTTCTCTGTAGCTTTGGAGCCTGTCCTGGAACTAGCTCTTGTAGACCATGTTAGCCTCGAACTCACAGATATCTGCTGCCTCTGTCTCATGAGTGCTGGGATTAAAGGTATGTGCCATCACTTCCTGGCTCATCTTAACTGTAGTCAAAAGAAACCTTAATTTTGATAGAGAACAATGAAATACCAAGGATAGATTTTCCTTTCTTCTTGTACACAGGGAACTTTTCCAATGATCCTTGTCCCTGAAACCATTAAGGGTTGTTCCAGGGAAAGTACTAATCCAAGGAGAAATGTATCTGTCTACTCAAGACTTGGGGAAGTGTAGTAGGAGGCTGCTTATTTGTTTTCCGGCCACCCAGACTGCTGAAATAACGACACAGAAACAGTATTAATTAAATCACTTGGTCTTTTAGCTCTATGTTCTTATTGGCTAGCTTTTACATCTGAATTTAACCCATTTCCATTATTTTATATTTTACCATGAGGCTTGTGGCCTACTGGCAAGGTTCAGTTGACTGTCTCTGGTGAGGGCTCCATGACTTCCCCCTGATTCCACCTCTTTTCTTCAAGCATTCAGTTTAGTTTTCCCCCTCCTAACTCTACTCTACCCTATCACAGGCCTAAGACAGTTTCTTTATTAACCATGATATTCACAGCATACAGAGGTGAATCCCACATCAGGGAGGATATTTATGATAGTCTGAGATGAGGGGGGAAAATAATTGACCCACCAGTGAGGAGGACCTACTGGCAACTTAAGAAAAACCAGCATATTCATGTTTCAGTGTTCTATTTAACTAATACTTATGAATTATTTGTTTGTTTAATTATTTTTATTTATGTTTGTGTGGGGAGATAGCATGGAGTCCATAATAAAACATCAGAGGGAGGGCAGGGAACACAGAAAATTGTAGAGCTCAATAAAAATCAATAAAAAATCAAAAATAAATAAACAAACAAACAAACAAAAAGAGAGATCACTGATGCTGTCCCAGACAACTATACCCAGCAATGCTGATGGAGGTTTCTGTCCTGTCCCGTTCCCACAGTCATTAAGTCCCAAAGAAATGACACAAATGTATATACATTAATTATAAACTGATTGGCCTTGTATCTCAGGTTTTTTATTAACTCTTATAACTTATATTAGTTCATAATTCTTGTCTGTGTTAGCCACGTGGCTTGGCACTTTTTTGGGCTAGGCAGTCACATCCTACAATTCCTAATCCCAGAGAACCTAGGCTACAAAGAAAATTCTAAGAGAGACATTCATGGATTTAATGTTCATGGGAAGTAGAAAAAGACAAGATCTCCTGAGTAAATTGGGAGCATGGGGACCATGGGAGAAGATAGAAGGGGAGGGGGGAGAAAGGGATGGGAGTGAAGAAAAATGTATAGCTCAAAAAAAAAAACAACAAAAAATAAATAAAAATAAAATGTCATAATGAAACACATTATTTTGACAATTAATAGATGGGAATTAGAAAGGTTGAGAATGATTCTCAAGTCTAGTGTGGGCTATAGCAAAAATATCCAGACAACTTCAATGTGGCATCCAGAGCTTTCTGATAAATATCTAAGTTCAGAAGGCCAATGAGAACACAGAAAAATTGAACAAGGAGTATATTTGGGGAGTTTAGTCCAGTTTTTTACTTTCTCTCTTTCTTTCTTTTCTTTCTTTCTTTTCTTTTCTTTTTTCTTTTTCATTTTCTTTTTTTCTGTGTGTATACTGAGTATGTGCAGATGCTTGTGGAAGCTTAAAGTAGGTGTTGTATCCTCTGGAACTGGAATTAACAGGGAGTTGTGAGTCACCTGATATGGGTATTGAGAACTAAACCTGGGGCCTCTACAAATCAGAAAATTTTCTTAACCACTGAGTCATCTCTTCAGTCCTGTGAACAGTCTTTTAAATAAAGCATGCTTGCCCAATGTCTGAGGGACACACTGGCTTATTCTAAATAACTCATGGTATTTAACGCACCAGGAACAGCAGAGAGAGAATGTGCCAAGATCCGGAGTCAGGAGAGAATGCGAACGAGAAACAGAATGAAGGAACTGGCCAACCTCAATGACCTGTATGAAATTCGATCATACCAGTGCTGACTGAGAAGCAGGAGTGATGAGAGCAGGCTGGAGACATTAGCAGGCAGCCTTGTTTGCTGAATCTCCCTCCATTCCAGCACATTTGGCTACATCTCTGAGCACATAATTCTGGCTGCCCAGGTTTCTAATCAGGAAATCCCTGCTGTTCTTGGTGTCTGCAGCAGCCTCGCTTTGACCTTTGGTTCACTGAGGAAAGGAGTCTGGATCTTGAAGATTGTCAAGGGATTCTTTTGACTTTGATTCACAGCGAATGAAGATTGCAATTAGTAAGGCATTGAGTTTGTCAAAACAAAAAATTCATCTGCAAATGGGAGAATAGCTTTCCAGGAGGTGTTAGTCCTTTAGCTCCCTGCCAAGTTTCATTGGGCACCAGACACTGGAAGATGAAATAGATCATGAGGACAGCCCGGTAATTCAACAAAAGACATCGTGTGATTCTGTGCTTGCTTTTCTGAGACAAGCTAGTGTGAAAGACACTTATTGGCATTTTTGTAGTTTTACTTCAAAACTCATGTTTGTTAATCTCTAAGTTAGAATCAATCAAATAGACCCAACACTGCAACTCATTAGAGACAAATTCTTTTGTGTATTATATTTACTTTGTTTGTCTCTGTATTCCTAAGAATACCACATGTAGCTGTAGAAGTTGCCATTGGTGATTATATGCTTTCTAATAAATTCAAACTGTAATTGCATTATTGATTATTCTTTATTGATCTCTTCCATAGAAACTGGCTCTCCCATAAAGGACAACTAATGCAAGATGATTTAATGGGACATATTTATTTTGTAGAATATTTAAAAATAGTTCTTTGACAGTTTTGGTTTTCATACACTATAAACTTTCCCTTTACCAACTCCCCCCTGATTAACCTCCCTTCCCTACCTTCCCTACTATGAACCTTTTAAAAAATTTAAACCTATCAATCCAATTTGGACTGCTCAAATATTCTTTGATGTGTGGTCTTTCACCAGAGAATGATTGTCTTACTAGGGATTACATCTCTGTGGCTAGAGGTGGGATTATATGCAAAACTCCCTTCTCTCCACATAAGTATTTTTTTGACCTTTGGTTTTCAAAGGTTTTAAACATGTCGTTATAATTGCTGTGATTTTATATATCTGCTGTCCTGTGTCCAAATGTTTTCAGGAAGTCATCTACCACTTCTGTCTCTTTAACTTTTTCTTCCTCTTCTTGTGAAATGATTTCTGAACCTTGGGAGTGGGGATGTAGCATATCTATTCCGGTTGTGGTTGAGCATTCTACAGTCTTTTATTCTTGTCACTAGCCAGTTGTAGTCTTTGTGTTTTTCATGATCTACTATAAATAGAAACTTAGACAAGAGTATTCATTGATCAAAATGGGTACAACAATAAGTATTAGGAATCAGGTTACTGCTATGCCCATTTGCATCATAATAGTTTTAGATTCTCCTCTAGGGCCTATAACATGTGTAGTCATAGGCTCTTTGCCTAATAATGGTGCCAGGCATTATTTTTATCTAGTTAAGCTGGATTTAACCCAATCAGAAAGTGATGGGTTACTCCTAGGATGTCCACATCACTGTTGTACCAGTGGGCATGCCTTACCAAGCCAGCTGTTGTTGTAGATTGCAGGGTTCACAGCTGGATGTGATTGATGCTTACTTTTTCCTCTGTTAAGTTGCATAAATCCTTCCTATAAAAAATGGCCAGTAAGTATGACACTTCCAAGTCTATACCAGTCTGATATCACCAACATCTGTGATTCAAGGATATGTTTCTTTTTCTCAGTAACAGGACTCTACCACCAAGTTCTAGAAAGTAACCAAGAACAATGATCAAAGATTATAATATTTGGCAGCAAGATCTATGGGGATTCATTAGTCAACAACTCCAAAAGAAGCAATTCATCCTGGCCAGGCACTGGGCTTTGAAACAACATACCAATGTTCCATGATATATTCATGGTCCTGTGACAAGACAAAAAGAAAGTACTTCAAAATTCTTACAGGGATCAGTAAAAAGTACACTGGATAACAAAGTTCATCAAAATTCATTATCACCAGTCCTTGTGATGATGATACATGTAAAGTAGCGTCTGGGACTTGAGTGTTCGATGTCTTTCTTACAATGGTTTCCTAAGGACAATTTAGAAGTACTCTTATGGCTTACAGATGAAGGAGAATTATAAAAATACAGGAAGCCAAGACCTGAGCCGTATGTTGAGGTTGGCCAAGGGTCCAAGGTACATTCAATCCCTGAGTTTTTCTATTAAGAACAGATGGACCTGAAATTCTAGGAGGCTTAGAGCAACCTTGTGTTTGACCATTTTCCAAGGGAAAGGAGAGTGTATGATCAGTGTTAGTTTGCTTGGCAACATCTTCAGTCTAGTAAAACAATGACAGACCACTAGATGTCTGTCTTGAGAGCATTCTTCCAGTCACTTGAAGTTGATCAGGGACTAGTATTAATTTGACGTTGTCATAAGCATCACAATCTTACTTGTTTTGGTTTCATTTAACTTATCAAACCTTTATTCACCACAGCCTGCTTTTAGTGGTGTGCTTGCATGTGTGCATGCGTGTGTACAGTCTTTTTCAGGATGTTATTAACCTTCAGTAAATGAAATGAATTTACAAAGTAGTTTCTACAATGTTATGAAGAGCATATGCTCACATGGCTGGCAAGATAACAATCAAGCTTGTTGGTTTTTAAAACACAGCCTGTTGTTCTGAGTTTGTGTCGATTATTTCCATGTGTCAGAGGAGTCTTCTAATGTGGTACTCCCTTCTCTAGTAGGACAGAATCAGTCGCAACAGAAGCACTTTAGGTCACAGTATATAAGTCGCTAAAATAGATACACAAAGAAGTTATTCAGATACGTTGGTGACTTCAGTTTCCAGATTGTCTTTTGCTCTTTTTTTCAGCAGATAAACAGTCTATCCACACCAGAATAGTGAGAGTTGAAAACGTTTACTTTATTATCAGAAACCATAGATAAGAGGATGTTGACAGTCTGTACTGACAAGGATGTGTGAGTTTAGAAAAAAATTAATAATTATATCTAAAGGAAGATAACATAATGTTCTTTTAAAAATCCTAGACTGCTGATGCACTTTGGTTTATGAGTTTTTAATTTAGAGCTTTAAATGTGTAGGTTTTCCCACTTGTTTCATGGATGTTTCTTTTTGCCACATCTAGTTTGCGATGTGGAGATCCCCAAAAAGCATATTCCTGAGTGGTTACACTGCTTCCTCCATGTAGAGAACCACAGGAAATTTGGAAATTAGAAAACATTAGTTCAAGTCTGATTGTAATTTACTAAGTGAATGCTCTTGGGCAGGCACAACTGTGCTTTAAAAATGTTTTGTTTTTCTCTATCTTTTTTTTTTTCTATTGGCATAGGGAAGTTTTTTAGAGTAAAATTTTCGTTAACCAATACCAAAATTCTTAGTGGTAGATGTATTTTATCAATCCTGCTTTGAGAAAGGAGTCATAGGGAAGCCAGAACAGGTATTCCTGAACCATACAGCATAGTTAAGAACCATGAAGAGGAGATAAGTCCCAAAATGGGTCCATAGGACCAAACGGAGCCTTAGGATGGCAAGCTGTCATCAAGCACAAAAATACTTCCTTTAAGATATAACATTTGTCATCTAAAAAGTAAAGTAAGAAAAATACATTTTCACATACGTTAGTACAGCAGAGGCCGTGTGTGACTTCCTGTCTCTACTCTGAGTATTGTGATCCACACCACCATTTTTTTTTTTTTGTATCACACATATCCTTCCCCAACTCCTGCTCTCCTTTACTCTTTATTCTCTGATTTTATTTTCCTTGAGATGGCCAATACTTTAGAGCTCTTCAGGGTTGGGTGTGGGCCACATTCTCACCCTGTAGGAAACCTCACACAGGAGAAGTACTGATCATTACCATATGCCTCAAAACCCTCAGACTGACATCCTCGAATCCCAGCCCCCGCCAACAGTTTCAGAGCATTTAACCAATTGTCTGTTTCATATCACCACATGAACATCATCTCACGGGCTCTCAATTTCAGCGTGTCCAAACCTAAAACCCAGTGGACATCTGCAAAACTGGAGCCATGCCAGATACTTCAGCTTAGTCGAGATCCCCTTTCCATCGATTACATAAACAAAATGTTGGAGTCCACCCTCAAAAACTTTCACCCCAACTTCAATTCAGCAACTTCTCTAAGTTTCCATTATTTTCCTATCCAAGGTAATTTCATGTCTTGCCTAATCCAAAATATCAAATATCCATTCATTCTTACCTCCTCCAGTTCAATTTATATTTGCATCCAACTTCTAGTTGCATCAAAACTGATAATTTATTCTGCAATTCTGAATTATAACATACTTTTTTGTTTTCAATGTGTAGGTACATGTAAGTGCACATAAGCACATATATGTGAGAATGTATACAAATGCTCTTAAGAATTCCATTTTATTTTGTTTAAGATGGGATGCTAATTTTAAGGATATAGTCTACAGTACTGTAGTGTTCAAGAACCTGACCAAAAATAGATGGAACAGCCAAGCAAATAATTAATAAGAGTTTAATAAAAAGGCTATTCAAAAAATGCATGTTGGGTTAAGGGTAAGCAGCAAGAATTACAAAATACCCTGAGGCTAGCAACAGCAGGAAGTTATTAACTCCCTGAGTTAAATATGCTAATGAGGGGAACATTGTTGGAAATGAAGCAGAGAGAAGGAGGAAAGAGGAAATGAGAGAGGGGAGGAACAGAAGGTGAGAACCTGCTCTGAGTAGACACCCAGTGTCTAGCAGGGGAAAAGGTAAAGGAATATAATTTTCTTTTGCTTCTATCTTGTTATCCAGGACACTGATAGTTTCTCCCTTTGACTGAACAGCTCTGGAAGAAAAGGAATAAGAAATCTATTGATAGACTTCATAAAGTTCAGAATATAGGATGCGGTGGACAAGCCACATAACCACATAATCTACATAGGCCCACAGAATCAGAGTTTCTCAACCCCGAGACAGTAGCCGGTGCCTCTTCCATCAAATTTCTGGAAACTTCTCCCCTGCAGGTCTGTCCCATCTGCTCTAGACTTTTCCCTTACTCAAAAGAACTGCTCACTTTTTATGTGCTGCTTGCATCATCTGAAAGATGCCTTCTTGTCCAACATCCTGTTTTCTACATATTAATTCCACTATGCCTTCCACCCAGAAATCCTCGCTATACTACTCAACTATGTCTCACTCTTATCAAGATACTCTTATGTTATCACTCAAATTTCTTTTATAGTATATGCTACATATTTCTTTCTCTGATTTATTATTAATATCAAACATTTCTGTGTTAATGATAGCTTGTGTAAAGTTTACAAAAAGATCGTTATCTTATGGTGTGGAAATGAAAAGGAATAAAAGGAAAGAAAGCTTGGAATGGAGGGCTCATAAATCTTATTTCAATTGTTCTAACATGTGAGGAGAAATTGAGAATTCTTTTAATAGCTCACAGGGATTCAGCAGTGATGTGGTTCAACCTAATATGGGTAATATATTGAAATGCAAATAAATTCTTAATTTTCACAAGAAAGTCTGAATAAAATTAGGTTAAAGTCTTTTCATGCAAAGCTGTCAGAGAAGTTTTAAAACCTGCAAGCTCTGCGTCTCAGTTTGGGTTTTCCGATAAGAAATTGGCTAAATAAGTGCAGCTTTAATGAATACTTCCTAAAGATTTCACCCATAAGTAGATTCCTTGATTTGTACATGTCAAAAGCAAAACTTCTAAGAATAGTCACTTTTGCCACAGATCTGAAGTGGGGATTCCCATACAAGGCACTTTCAGGTTTTTACTTAAACAGTGCTTCTCATCAGGGTTCATGGGAAATTCACTCTTTCCTGTCCTATGAGAGGGCATGAGGCTAGGCGTGATTCTTTCCATTGAGTGTCTTGGTAGAATGAAGAAAGTTGAGTTACAAGTAATAGAGCATTTTTGTGGTCAAGTATCCAACACTTAATGTCTAAGGATTATTTTTCAAAATACTGTGTTGTGTGTGAGAGTATTTCAATGTCACACAACTACATCATCTACTACTTAAAGCTTGTATTCCACTTGGATGGGAAATAAATACAACAGTGTTTACTGGCTGATGCAATTTAGTGTATGTGAAACTTAAGTCCCTGAAACTGTACATCACTGTCCTGCAGGGTGTTGTGGTGTCTGATAAGAACTTCCATGACATACTATGTCATGCTGTTTTCATGCTGTGTATCTTTCATCCTGATGGATTAGTGAGAACATAATGACAAAAAGTTCATAGGAGGAAACGAAACTGACACTGACCATCAGACCAAGGGGCTTAAACTTGGTATCTTTAAATATTCTCTAATACTTTATTTCACTCCCATGTTAGTAGGTTCAAACCAAAATAAATAAAATAAAAATATGTATTTCTCTCTGCTGTTTGACAAAGTATAAATAAATTGAAATGTACCACGATCTCTTGTCATGTTATCAGGAACTGTATATTTGTCAAATTATTTTTTATGTACTGTCACAGGATTGGACACTATACCTCTTGATGTATATAGCTAAGAAATGATCCTAACACCAAGTAGCTTACGATAGACATTTATTCCCATGGGTCCATTGTTCAAGCTGGGTTCTGTTTGGTAGCTGGGTTTTAAGTTAGCAGGTCAATGATGGATGCTAGCAACTCTTCTCCACATGTCTCTGATGTTACTTTGATTGGCCAGCTAATTGAAATTCTCATCACAAGGCAGTGGTGAGAAAGAACAAACCAGTGTGTCACTTTGACTCCACCTACCTTCTCTTTATATCTCTATTTGGATTTCCTGCCTGGCTTTACTCCGCTAAGCCACTGGCCAAAACAGCTCTATTTATCAACCAGTAAAAGCAACCCATATATAGAAGGACATCCCACATAAGAAAAAAAAACAGCTTTAAAAATTATAGAATGTTCATGATATATAATTACCGGTAGGTCACTTACGTGGTGATACACAGATTAATAGAAATGGCTTAATTTAAGATGTGAGAATTGGTTAGTAAGAAGCCTGAGCTAGCAGGTCAAACAGTGCCATAATTAATACAGTTTCTGTATGATTATTTGGTTCTGGCCTGCCAAGACGAACAAACAGTTTCCATTTACGAGTGTTCATGGTTTAAACATTCACTTACATCTCTCCAGTTTGAAGAAAGCCTGTGACAAAGGCCATACATCCTCAACAGGCAACTTATAGACCATCAGAGAGGAGTATCTGTGGAGAGGAGGATGAATACTGGGATTCACGGTTGTTCCCTCTGATGCATGCATGTCTGAATACAATAAACAATCCTGTCAACTATTTGTGTAAAAAAAAAAAAGAAAGAAAGAAAGAACAAACCAAACAGATAAGGTCTCGGGAGAGCTGGTTCTGATTTGGAATGGTATCACATTTGCCTCATGTCATTTGACTAGAGCCAGTGATATCTGTCTAAAGACTATATATGATCTGGTCACACTGAGAACACGGTAAAGATATCAATAGCTGAACAAAGGCCTGAGAGGTTACACCAATATTCAATCTACTAAAGAGTGCTTTAAATACTATACTTTGTTTGATTCTTAAAACAACACTAAGAAGTGGGTATGATGATAACGCTGTGAAGTTTAAATGTTTGTATCACTGTCAGCCATGTTAAAGTCTCAGGACAATAAGATTAAGATAAGGGGTTTTAAGGAAGTGATTAAATTCCATGAGTTCCCTTTGGTGAATGGAATTTAGGCCTTTGTAAAAGAAGCTTCACAGAGTACTAAGTCTCTTTTTGTCTCTCCATCCTTTGTACCATGAGAAGACAGTGCTTCTCTTCAGCAGAGGACTCAAACAAAGTGTCTTCTTGGAAGAAGCTGGCTGCCCTCCCTAATCTCTGTGTCCTGGTACCTTGCTTGCACTTCAGCTTTTCTTGGCACTCTGAGAAAGATACGTCTGGGCTTATGCGTTGCTCTGCCTCTAAATTTTTTTCACAGAAGATCAAATGAGCATAATTTGAGGATCAATAACTTTGAGATGAGGAGAACTAGGTTCAAGAGGTTGAAAATCCTCTTGTTCATGAAATCACTATATAGCAAACTGAGATTCAGGAGCAAATCCGATGTTTTCTGTCAGAACCAGCCTTTCAACTTTTGATTTCACATAAATTTTAAGCATACATTTTTAAGTAGAAGAAGAAAATACATATTTTACTTATTTTCTTTTTCTAATTTGGCTCTTTACTATACAATTAGTCTTGGCAAAAAACAAATCTATAAGAACAAATTAACTTTCCATCATATAGTTATCATTCCTTAAAGAAAGGAAAAAAAGTAAAAAAAATGCTGGTGTTGGTGGTCCATGTTGCCGCAGTAGATCATGTTAAATCCTGTGATATCTGCTGCCACTGAAGGCCATGTTGATGTCCATGATCCATGCTGAGTCCATGTTGATGCCTGCATTTCATGCTGCTGCCAGAGATCATGATGAGGTCCTTGATCCATGCTGCTGTTGGCTGTCTCGGGAAAGGAAGCTTCTGCTGATGTGGTCTCTACTACAGACTCCTAATTGAGACTGAGAGACACTGAAGGCTTCTACAACAGCTTCTCTCCCCCCTCCATAAAAGAAACAGTTTAGGCAGGAAGTCAGTGAGAAAAGTCCTTAAAAGTTGTGATAAAGATGCTGAAGTGTAGTTCTTCACAGTTGATGGCATCTGGCAGGGGCTAGAGGCGGGTATAGACTCAGTTATATTTAAGGAGTTGGCCACTCGGTGTTTGGTCACACTTCAATGAGAATACGGGCAGGAGAAATTAGACTTTGTGTATTATTAAAAAAAAATGGGGAAGAATAGAAAGCAAGTATGATCAGGGTGCATTGTATGGAATGCCCAAGTAATGAATAGAAATATGTTGAAAAATAAATAGCAAATTAAAACAGAGAGTTGCAGTATTTTTTAAGAAAAAAAATATATTTAAAAATTTTAATTTATGGAGTTATGTTCAAATGAACTTACTCTTTTCATCCTTTTAAAGGTACGGATAAGAGGTGCAACACGACAGAGTTTGTACTTCTCACAGTGGCTTCAGAGGTAGCTGCAGACCCAGGGCAAGGGCCCGATCTGACTTCAGGTAAGGTCCATAGGTGCGCAGGCAGTCCCATGTCTTGGAATGCAACCTGCAGAGCCAGTTGGGAGGAAGAAGATGACCCTGTACAGGGCCTATAGATACTCAGGAGCAGCCAAATTTGCAGACCCTAGGTGGAAACCGAATCTGACCCAGGTTAAGAAGCACAGGCACGTGGGAACTTGCACAATCCACATAGGCTGATGAAGGCGTAAGTCACAAACAATGCCACACCAATGTGGGATTATGATTAATAGGGTGATATTTATTTAAAGGGGAAAAAACTTACAGATCACTGTCCCAGGCAACGGCCCTCTACGCAACGCAACAAGGAGTCTAGTCGCCGGCGGAGCAGGAAGTGAAGAGAGAGAGGAGAGGGAAGTGGCCGCTTTTTTAAAGGGAGAGAGACCACGCCCCAAGGGGCTGGTATCTCAGCGGCGATAGGTTGGAGGAGTGGGAGGACCTCCCGCAACACCTCCCCCTTCTGTTTAAATAAGAGAGTTCTAAACCTACTATGAAATTATATACAATAAGTACAAATATCCTATTCTAACTAGCTTAGGTCTTGTATAATAAATAACTTGGCCAAGTCATGAGAGAAAGTAACTACATTTATATAGTCTTCAACCCCATCAAAGATCTGAGAAGGGAAATAATGTTACCTGGGTAATTAGGAAGTTCAGTAAAACAACTTCCAAAACATGCATCAAATCACAGAGACAACTAGCTACCTAGGCAATCACCCAAAGTCACATTAGCAGCGTTGAAGCAACCAACTTTGGCTAAGGCCTAACATAACTGACACACCATTTTCAAAGGCAAGCAACTTTCAAAACTATCTTACCCTGTCTTGGCAGGATAAGACAGCCCTGTTTTATCCATTGATGCATGCTCTGTATCTTTGTCAGTGGTTGAGGTATGGGCATTTCTTTGCCCCAAGGCCAGTTCTGCCAAAAAGAAATGCTCCAGGTGGAGTGTCTTTGGTGCTCAACATTCTCTCGGGAATAGAGTGGTGTTGCCAGGAGCAATTGTGTCTCACTACCACAAAACTCTGAGTTAGATTAAAGGCCATTTTCTACAGCTCTTTGAAGAAGTTGAAGATTATCTATCTATACTGAGTATAATCTCTATATATCTAAAGAACCTGATTAGTCTAATTATAAATGACAAACTTAGATGACTATTAGTCTATATAATTCTCAATATCTATCTAACTTAAAGACTAAGACAATAAACGACTGTGAAACAAATGAGGACAATGACCTCCAAATATAAACAATGTACAAATATACATTGCAGTGGGTAAATATATACCAATACACGAACATTATATAAGTATCTTAATCAGAGGTAGAAATGTACACTGCAATATGGTAAATATATACAATACAATATATGTCAATACATAAAAAATGTTTTAAACAGAGGTAGAAACATGAATGCATACAATAGTCAATACAATTTAACTTTGTATCAATATACAAGAATCTATATCAATATATTTGTCTAACAACAGTAACTCACAATTACAAATCTATTATCCCATCATCCCTCTTTTTTTTTTTTTTTCAAAATGATCCCTGAGCTTATAAAATTCCTCCCCCAACCCTCAATCGTGTACTAATTATAATCAACCCCTAAATGATGTCCCTAAACCCAAGGGCAAACTTTACTGGGAGAGGGGACGTCGTCCTCTAAAATTACTTCCAGCTGTCATAGGGGCGACGTTCTTTCTGGGGGATCCTGTGAAAGTAAAATGATGGTTAAATTTCAAGATCAATGTCTTTTAAAATTGCCAATAGTCTCTGAGTATTTTGTGCAGGTCTGGCCAAAATGTTGTATAAGATGTGCACCATTTCAGCTAACCAAGTTGGAACTGTCTTGTGCAGCTGGTACCCGAAGCAGGTCTTGTAGTAGCGCTATCAGTATCATGACGTCATAACCAGGTGGAGTTGTTGTTATGGGGCCCCATCTTCTTCCTGGAAACTTCAAATGTCACTTCAGGAAAAACTCATCGTTCATTATGAAAAACTTAAGCATTAATCATATAGACATATATATATATATATTCAATGAAAGACATGATAGATATATTCAATGAAAAGTATGATAGATATGAAGAAAAGCAAAGATGTTTTCTAAACTCATATTTCTTTCTGTCCCATATCATGGCTCTTGACATGAGACAGAAACTCCAGAAACTCTGGGTTTTTCTCTTACTAACAGGCTTGGAATTGGAGAAGGACTGAGCCAGAGTCCAACTTCAAAACCAGCTTTATAAATTTAGAAATATGGTTTAATATTACTTACACAACCCTTTCGGTTTTCTTGATATTTCCTATTGGGCAGGTATTTTTCCATCTGTCAGTATCCAAATATCCAGGGTCCCTTGAATTTTTCAAAGATGAGTGTTTTCCTGTGGAGATAAGAACAGAACCCTGCCCCCATTCTATATGTTTTTCTTACCATCTGTATGAATATCATCATTGTAGATAAGTTGTCATTTCTCCTTTCCAAGAGGTTTCTTCTCTTCAAATCGAAACTTTATTAATTTTGATGGTATCCACAATTTTTCTTCTCCTGTGGAAACAAGAGCAAAACCCCTTCCCCAACGTAGCACATCTCCTGGCTTCCACTGAGAGGTCAGCACATCTTTGAAATAAATCGGTTGATTTAGTTCAGCAGACTTTTCCATTATCCAATGTCTCTCTGCTGCTGTCGTTCCTTTCTCATTAGCGTTAAGAAAATTCAAGGTTAATAAAGCATTATGTAATCTATTTCTGGGGGTATTTTCAGTCCCTTTCTGTTTGTTCAGCATATCCTTTATAGTACGATTTGATCTTTCTATAACTGCCTGACCTGTAGGATTGTTTGGTATACCTGTAATGTGTTTTATATTATAATAATCAAAAAAGCATTTCATTTTCTTAGATACATATGCTGGACCATTATCTGTCTTTATTTGTGCAGGTATACCCATGATGGCCATAACTTCCAATAAATGTGTGATTACTGAATCAGCCTTTTCTGAGCTCAGGGCAGTAGCCCATTGAAAACCTGAATACGTGTCTATGGTATGGTGTACATATTTTAATTTACCAAATTCCATAAAGTGGAACACATCCATCTGCCAGATTTCATTTCTCTTAGTACCCTTTGGGTTACTCCCTGCAGGCAACGGTGTTTGATTATAGAAAGAACAAGTAGGACATCTCTTTATAATGTCTTTAGCTTGTTGCCAAGTAATGGAAAATTCTTTCTTTAGGCCTTTACTATTGACATGATGCTTCTTATGAAATTCTGAGGCCTGCAACACACTTCCAATCAATAATTGATCAATCTCAGCATTGCCTTGGGCTAGAGGACCAGGCAGACCTGTATGGGACCGGATGTGTGTTATGTACATCGGACAAAGCCTGTTCCTGATTATGTCTTGTACCTGGATAAACAATGAAGTCAACTCTGTGTCATCTGGTATAAATTCAGCTGTCTCAATATGCAAGATAACTCTTTCTGCATATTGTGAATCTGTAACTATATTAAGAGGTTCTTTAAAATCCCTTAGCACCATAAGAATGGCATATAATTCTGCCTTCTGGACAGAATTATAAGGGCTTTGTTCCACCTTACTCAATTCATCTGACTTGTAACCTGCTTTCCCTGATTTATTTGCATCAGTATAGAAAGTACGGGCTCCAGTTATTGGAGCATCACGTACAATTCTAGGAAGAATCCAAGAAGTTCTTTTTATGAGGTTAAGTCTACCACTTTTGGGATAGTTGCTATTAATTTCTCCCAAAAAATTAGCACAAGCTCTTTGCCACGGTTCATTGTCTTCCCATAACTTTTTTATTTCTTCAGTAGTAAAAGGCACTATAATTTCTGCTGGGTCTATACCTGCTAGTTGACGAAGTCTCAGCTTACCTTTTATAATTAATTCAGAGACTTTTTCCACATAAGTTTTTAATTTTTTACTTGGTTTATTAGGTATAAATATCCACTCTAAAATAATATCTTCCCTCTGCATTAGAATCCCTGTAGGAGAAATTCTGGAAGGCAATATGACTAGGATGCAGCTAAGATTTGGGTTCACCCTATCCACATGTGCCTCCTGTAATTTTTCCTCAATCATTGTCAGTTCCTTTTCTGCTTCAGCTGTCAGTTCTCTTGGACTATTCAAATCTTTATCACCATCTAAGGTTTTGTTTAAATGAACTACTAGATCAGGTGTTATCCCAACAGCTGGTCGTAGACTGGAAATGTCTCCTAACAATCTTTGGAAGTCATTAAGAGTCTTTAAGCGGTCTCTCCTAATTTGTGCCTTTTGCGTTTTAATTTTCTCTAACCCTATTCTGTAACCTAGGTAATTAATAGAATTTCCTCTTTGAATCTTTTCAGGGGCAATTTGTAATCCCCACCTAGGCAAGACTTTCTTTACTTCTTCAAACATCCTTTCTAAAGTATCTTTATTTGAATCAGATAACAAGATGTCATCCATGTAATGATAAATGATGGA
Organism: Microtus pennsylvanicus; assembly: GCF_037038515.1. Taxonomy (NCBI): domain Eukaryota; kingdom Metazoa; phylum Chordata; class Mammalia; order Rodentia; family Cricetidae; genus Microtus; species Microtus pennsylvanicus. Next base: position 51,637,716 of record NC_134590.1, on the reverse strand, counting down.
CTTGGGGAATTGTTTACGAATTATTTCCAATGGCTTACTTACAAAATATTGGCACAGTGTAGGACTATTGAGCATACCCTGTGGGAGGACAGTCCACTGATATCTCTTATTAGGCTGAGAATTATTATAAGTAGGCACTGTGAAGGCAAATTTTTCTCTATCCTTTTCTTGTAACGGTATAGTGAAAAAACAATCTTTCAAATCAATAACTATAAGAGGCCATCCTTTTGGTAACAGAGAAGGCAAAGGAATTCCAGACTGTAGTGGGCCCATAGGTTGAATTACTTTGTTGACAGCTCTTAGATCTGTCACCATTCTCCATTTACCAGATTTCTTTTTTACAACAAACACAGGAGAATTCCAAGGGCTGGTTGATTCTTCAATATGGTGAGCATCTAGTTGCTCTTGCACCAGCTGTTCCAATGCCTGTAGTTTATCTTCAGCTAGAGGCCACTGTTTGATCCATATTGGCTTTTCAGTTAGCCATTTTAAAGGTAGGGCTGTTGGTACCTCTAAAGGTTTGGTATTTGCTGTATGTTCTTGTACAGCCTGAATGGCTGGTGACCTTTTTCCATAATACCTCATCATATCCTTCCCCGAATTATGAATTCCTGGAAATACAGGAATGTTAATCTGGGTATTCCATTGCTGTAGCAGGTCACGGCCCCATAAATTTATGGCAATATTGGCTATATATGGCCTTAGTCTTCCTATTTGCCCTTCGGGCCCTATGCATTCAACCCATCTTGTGCTTTGTTTTACACGAGATAGGGTTCCAATTCCTAGGAACTGAACATCTACCTCTTGAAGAGGCCAATTCGGATGCCAAGATTCTGGGGTAATGATACTTACATCCGCACCTGTGTCTAATAAGCCTTCAATAAAAGTGCCATTTATACAGACTCTTAGCTTTGGTCTTTGATCATTAATAGAAGTCTGCCAAAATATACGTTTACTCTGTCCTACTGGGTTTTTTGACTCATCCTCCACACGTAATTCATCATTTAGACCAGTATTACTTTTTACAGCAGAAATTGGAGCTTTTAATTTTCTTGGTGAGGCACGTTCTCCACTGTGACTGGGAATGACTGGGCCACTGTTGGCTTGGGGGCCTGCGAGAGGCCCCCCATGGAGTTTCCCGATGATATCGGATTGCCCCGTCTATCTGTTGTTGACCTACATTCGTTGGACCAATGCCTGCCTTTACCACATCTCCTACATATACCTGAAGGCCGAGGTCTCCTATTTTTGTCATTCCCAGAAGAGATATTATTCCTAGAAATTCTTTGCCTGCAATCCCTTTGTAAATGTCCTAATTTACCACAATTAAAACACCTGGCAGTTTGATGTCTCCTCATTGCTTTGGAAATCACTTCTCCTACCCAAGATTCATCATTATAGCTAAACGTCTCAACATTCATCGTATGCTGAATCCATTCATCCATAGGTGCTGATCTAGACTTTAAAGGCCCAATTATCTTTTTGCATTCTATGTTTGCATTCTCAAAGGCTAGAGATTCAAGAAGTATTCGTCTAGATTCTGGGTCTGTTACCCCTATGTCCAGAGCCTTAATCAATCTTTGCAAAAAGTCAATAAAGGGTTCTCTCTGTCCCTGCCTAATTCTGGTATATGATTCAACCCTTTTTGCTGGATCTTGTATCCTATTCAAAGCATTTAAAGCTGCTTGGTGACATAGACACAGTACTTCATCATCATAAAGAGCTTGGACCTGTGGATCAGCATATTCTCCTGAACCAAGAATTTGATCTTGGGAAACCTCAATACCTTTTGCTCTTCCTTGCTGTTCCATATGTTTGGATTCTTCTCTGAAATAAATTCCAAACATCAAGGAAGGTCCCTTATCTAAAACTGCAGACACTAACTGATGGAAATCATGGGGGATAGCTCTAGCATTAGAAGCCCAAGTCTTTATCATTTCCTTTACATATGCATTGTGCAAGCCAAAATTAACAACAGCTTGCTTAATTTCTTTCAGATCATTCATTGCTATTGGTGTCCATCTAGCTTCTCTGACTCCCTTTGAGCCTTTAGAAGTTGACGCTTTGTCAGAATTAAGTACAGGGTATGTCGCTAGAACCCTGGGTAAGCCAGTTCTAATAGCTGGTGGAGGCATTGTATCCTGTCCTTGTGCCTCCTTACTCTGTTCACCAGCTGCAATAATTTCTCCAATCTTTTCAAACCTTTTTATCATTGTCTCTCTTAAATCCTGAATCTCCTGACCTGTATATATTTCCAGTGATTTCACTGAGGTATCAATTTTTTGGTCCCCATTCTGCACCTGTGATTCCAAAGCTTTAATTTTTTCCTTCAAAGATAACATGTCCTCCTTAAACTTTTCTTGTATATCATGTAGATTCCCATCTTGGAGGTACATTCTGTCTGTTACCTTATCAAAACTTTGTGATAAACTCTGAAGGTCAAATTCAATAGCCTGAACCCTTTCAGGTAACTTTCTAATACCCTTGGATATGGAATCAATTTTGTCTGTCATAGTATCCACTTGTTCAGATAACCTCTGATTTTCAATAATTTTAATCCTGTCAATTAGTTGTTCATTATTAGTTCGTAAAGATTCTATCATTCTTAGGAGTGCCATATTCTTCCTTAATGATAGAATATGGAAAAGAAAACTGAAGCCTAGTAACAAGCAAATTAAGGTAATCCCATAATCATATAGACCTTGTATGATGTAATTCATTGTATTAGTAAATACAAAATTACTAATCCATTGTATTAGTGAAAACAAAGCAGTAAAATTTGCGTTAGAAACGAAAATTGCCATATTACCTATTGTCCAGCAGGTGGCGCTGTTGCAGAATCGCGATGAAAACATGGTCCTGTTTCAGTGCCTTAGTAGATGTTAAAAACTGGAAAACGCAAGTTTCTCAACAAAGTAAATGTAATTAAATCAATTCCAGAGATGGAACCAGAAACCCAGAATCCAGGGGTAGAGAAGAGCAATCTGGAAGCTGCTTATGCCTCCACGTGACAGAGTCACCCTGAGGGGTTGCAGCTTTCAGCAACCGCGTGCTCTGGTTCGTGCCACTCAAGAGCTGTGCTTGCAAGGGAGATTTAAAAACGACTCAGAAAAGAGCAAACCACGCGGGCAGAGACTACGCGGGCCTGTGGAGTTTAAATCCACAGGCAGCGGCTGAGGAAGCAAGGGCTCCCGCCAAGCCGAACTTCCGGCCGCCAAGCCGAACTCGCGGCTGCGAGCCGTGAGAGGTTCTAAAACCAAACGTTGGGTGCCAAAATGAAGGCGTAAGTCACAAACAATGCCACACCAATGTGGGATTATGATTAATAGGGTGATATTTATTTAAAGGGGAAAAAACTTACAGATCACTGTCCCAGGCAACGGCCCTCTACGCAACGCAACAAGGAGTCTAGTCGCCGGCGGAGCAGGAAGTGAAGAGAGAGAGGAGAGGGAAGTGGCCGCTTTTTTAAAGGGAGAGAGACCACGCCCCAAGGGGCTGGTATCTCAGCGGCGATAGGTTGGAGGAGTGGGAGGACCTCCCGCAACAGGCTGAAGCTGTGGACCCAGCAAAGAAGCCTGAGCAGTTCTCCCACAAGGCAAACAGGCACTGTTTTGTGTGTCTATGTGTGAGACGGGCAGAGGGCAATGCTAAAGCTTCTGCCTGAAACTGCAGACAGGCAAGAGTCCCGAACTAAACCAGGACAGAACCTCTGATTATAAATGTCAATCTAAGAGAGGAAACAGGACCTCAGATCTAACATGCCTTTACCTCCTGAATATAGCAAATGCCTCCAGTGAAAGAATAGATAAAAGAGAATAACTTTGCCACCAAACCAACCCTAATACACAACCTAATATTATAGTAACTCTTGATTATAGGTCCTCATTCTGTTTTCTACATACTTTTGGGTTCCAATGATTAGAATACTTATGTTTGGACACACAATATATAAAACTGCAATTTTATGCCAATAATTGAAGGAAGGCTTGGGGACCAAAGTGTTGTAGAGGGGACTGGAGAGATAGCTCAGCATTTAAAAACAATTACTGCTCTTAGAAGGGAACTGTGTTTAGTTTCCAGCACTCAACCACGCAATGACTCACAACTGTCTGTACCCTCAGTTTTAGGCAATCCAACACCTTCTTCTGGCCTTGACAGGACCCTGCATGTATATGGTACACAAACACTAAAGTTAAAACAGTAAGCCTTTTAGAAGAGAAATGTTAAAAGAGCAAAGGTTTTATGTGTTGTTGGCATGGAGTTAATGTCAATTTCAATTGCAGTTTCATAAATTTATGACATTATAATATTTGCATTCTCATGGTAACCCAAAGAAAATTGTGAAAGATTTATGGTAATGAGGAAGGGATGTTAATGGTTCCCTTTCAAAAAAGAGATATAATTAGTTTTAAAAACGGACTGAAAGGCCACAGAGCATAGATAAAGCAGTAGGCAAAATTTGAGTTCTTTCTTATCAATAATTACTCTACAGTTTTAGTTGAATAAATTATCCAATAAATGAACATAAAAACAAGCAAGTGCAAACCATGGTCTAGCTACATGCCATGCATGAGACACTTAATTTAGGTGCAAGTGTAGAAACACATTCAAATTAACAATATCAAAAAGAATACTTTCTACAAATATTAACGGAGAGAGAACAGGATTTATTATACGAATGTTAGACAAATGATTTTAACTTTAAAACTATTTCTTTAATTTGTGAGATTATAATATACTTGTATCATCTTCCCCTCCCCTTACTTCCTGCCAAAGTCAAACCCTTACATGTATCCTTCTTTGTTCTGTTTCAATAAGTGATGCTGCAAACACACACACACACACACACACACACACACACTTTAAAGCAGTGTCTATCAGAGGCAGAATGATAAAGTAAAAAGACAGCTTAAGGTTAGGAAGAGTCAATATTCTTGAATTAGATTATTTCAAATTTCAATAATTAATATGATTATTGAAAATTATTAATATAAAATATACAAATAATATGACACATAATATATGAATATGAATACTAGTCTTTGAGTGTCTGAAAACTTAGATTCTACCATACAAAAATTGACTTGGGAAATAATCCTAAACTTGAGCGAACTGTAAAGTACTATAAACTATGAAACAGATGGAAGAGCTTCCAGAATTAAAGGAGGTTTAAGCACAGAGCAATTAAATGTAGTGAGTAATGCTGGCCTGGATCTTAACATTATTGGCTAGACTGGTAAAATTTTAGTATGTACTGTATGTTAGAAAGTACTATTTCTTAATATTGGAATTTTGAAATTGATAACAGCCCAGTGGTGAGTCTAAAATGTTACCTTCTTCTTAGAAGATATGTGACACTTAAGGGTGAATGTCACGATATGTACAATTTGCTCTCAACAAATAATAGAATAACGATTTGAGTTCAACAGGAACTAAACTCTTAAAACATAAAATATCTTAACAACTGGTGAATTCTTATAGGTTAACGTGATCAATATGCCCTTCTCAAATTTTCTATAGGGAAGAAAATTTTCAGAGCAATATAATAGAATACAGCTCCATATGCTAGATTCTGGGTGCTTGGGAATAGACACTGAAAGAAATTTAGATGCACCTTGAGTTGTGGAGACTATGGTAATCTAACACATTCACCAAGGAGACAGAACTAGAGTTGTGTCTTTAAGGACAATAGAGTATACACAGGGGACACCCATGTGCACACTATGGAGCTAATTAAGTCTATTGAATTTGGTGATTTTTAAAAGGCAGCCTAGTTATCCTATAGGGAACAGAGACTAATGATTTTGTGGTAATATTCCATAAAACTTATTTACACTGAATCCTAAAAATAGCTCTAATTTAATTCTAATTATATGAGTTTCAGTTAATACAAGTTGTGGTACATTAAGCATTTATTTGTGCATCAGGACACAGCAATATAGATCAAATTACAGATATAGTTCCAAAGAGCCTATTTTTTTGTACAAAATAACTCTAAACATGATGTCTGCAATAATAAAGATCATGGGTGATTATTTTAACTTACTCTTGAGAAGCTAGCCTCTGTTCCAACTAGCATATAAACATTCCTTCATTTAATACCCATTAACAGCTCTGTGAGTAGCTACAATTATAGAGTCAATTTACAGTGAAGAAATTGAAGCACAGAAAGGTGAGGCCCTTGTCTAAATCTACACAATTAGAATGTAAATCTGTGATGAGAACCTGAATCTGTTTCATTCTAGTCTCTATGTGTAAAACTCTTTAAATGGCATGCAATATTAAACTGGAAGATGCATAAATGGGATTTCCCATAGAGCCTCTGGAGGCAGTGAGACCCTGCCAAAAATTTGATTTCAGATTTCAGGCCTTTAAAAGAATAGGAAAACAAGTCATCCCTCTTTTAACTCACCCGTGTGGTGATAATTTCTTATGGCAGCCTTGGGAAATTCATGAAGGTAGATTGTCAAAAATAGTAATATAAACCTGGTAATGAAGACTTTCCTAAAACTAGTCAAGAGGCAATTTAAGGATTTAGGAACAAAATGCAAAGTGGAGAAAATGTGGTTCTCAAGGGAATTTCTTGAGATGTGTGTTATTGAGTTGCTAGGTGCAAAATGAATATTCACTGTCTAGTCCAATAAAACGTGGTATATAATGCAAAGAAATATGTCTTTTTGTTGAGCTATAGCTTCATTTCACATATAATTCAGTAACAGCATGACTATTGATTTTTGAGTATGGTCTATGGCAGAGATTAATCTTTCCTTTGTTTCATGTGCACTTTGGTGGCCAAAGAAAAATAATTATAGCAGGCTGAGCCATTCGTGTCATTTCTGTCAAGGTGCCAGCAGCAAGGCAGGGGGCAAGCTGACAGTGAGCCATGAGCGGGATAAGTAAGATGGACAGGCTGGACCCTCTCCCTGGCTACACTCAGCAGTCAGAACCCAGTAATGTAAGCGTGCCCAGCATGGCACAGACAGTATTCCAGAGCCCTTGATTCAAGTGAGAAGAGTGCATTGGAGTAGACACTCATGATGCTTGCGTCCCATGAAGGAATTAGGTCACAGAGTCAACAAATATAAATAGTGTTCCCAAATATCTTGTATATGACAGGTTAAACAAACTGTTTATAAAATGACTTTCATCTGCTCCTGTTTTCTGCTTTTTCAAGTGGCGTCAACATTTAAAACTGTGTGTGGCTAAAAGTGGGGCAAACATTTATTGCTTTAGAAATTCATGCGAGATAGCTTCTTGATATGGATTAAAAACATGAATTGCTGGTTAATGTTCCAGCTCGCTGCTGGATAAGATAATGCGGTATCTAACCATGTGTTTTTCTTTAGAAATTAGGAAATAATGTGACCTATGACATGGTTTGACATGCTATGCGTTTCATATAAATATTTGCTCTAGATATTTTGGGTCAAATGCCAGAATCCAAGGAAGCCGGTGCCAATGCTTGTCAGAGCAATCTTCATGTAGAGGAGAATGTATAATTCTAAATCATGATGGAAGTTATAGTTTTCATGCTACATTAGCCATCCTAATCTGCATAGTATATTTTCTATAATGAATTTCTATGTGGTAACACCAGGTCCAGATGTAGCATTCAGATAATCAGTAAGATTTTTGCATCAATTTATTATGAATGAAAGAGACATTTGTCTCTTCTTCACACAATTTAATTTGCATTTTGTTTCACGAGATCTTTAAAAGCCCAGTAGAGAGAACTGCGGTGGACATTAAACCAATTCAAACTCATAAGCATTCCATTTCTTCATGTCATATGATTGCCTTTGAATACAAATGGAAGCATTAATTTAGAAAAAAGAGCAAAATTTGCTTGTCAATGGAGGAAATATTTGAGCTTATGCTATTCAAGCAAATGAAAAATCATTTTGTTGAAAACTTTTATTTCTAACAAGAAATTAAAATACTGTCGATTTGAATGTAAATTATAGAAAGGATTGCTATATCCTTTCAGGAAGAGAGGAATTTAAATCAGTAACATTTCTAAAATGTGCATAAAGATCTTAACACAATATTATAGATAATGCTATTTGAGATGTATGTGTGTGTGTGTGATATTTAATAGACATGATCCAAAGATATTAACTGCCCTTTATATGGGAAACTGATAGGATGATAAACTTTAGAGTCGGAAGGGAAAAGGCATACAGTCCATTCCTCTGCACAAAGAATGCAGTTCACCGATGACATTTCGAGAGCTCTGTCACCTGGATGCCTTGGCCTCAAATCTCTAACATTAGGGAATTCACAGTTTCACACAGAACAGTCATACTTTACAACCTCTTGACATTTTCAGACATTTCCAGTTGTCAGATAGGGCCTTTACAGAGTTACAAATGCTACTTTTCACAAATATAGACAAGCTGAAGAGGATCTCTTGCTATCAGATATGCATCATTCCTAAGAGTTTGTAAAAGTTCAAAGCACAAAAGTTTGAATGAACAATATTAAAATCATCCATACATTTTTACGTGTCATACTTAGCCTCATGAAGTAATAGAATATTATGCTCTGAATTTTAAGTTTCCTAGCATGAGGCTTTATTATAGAATATTGTATGTAATTGGTAAAAACAAAAACGGAATTATGATATCATCTTAAATTGAATTTATTAGCATTTATAAGACTCTGACTTGAGACCATTTGTAAAAACTTTGTTAGAAAGCCTATGGTTTTTGAAATTTGCTACTGCTAAATATTATTTGTGTATTGTTATGAGTTTCACAAAAACATTTTCATGGGGCTGGAGAGATGACTCAGCATGTAAAAGCATGTGCTACTCCTAGAGACGACCCAATTTTTGCTCCCAGAATTCTCAGCAAGGGAATCACTACTGCCTGTAACATTGACATCAGGAAACCCGATGCCTTAAGTCCTTTGGGTACCTGCAAACATGTGCATACACATATACTCACACACAGAGACAGAGACAGACAGACAGACAGTCACAAATACATACATAGAGACATAATGAAGAATAAAATAAAATGACCCTAAGAAGACATTTTTATAGAAACATGTTGTATATCTTGATCTCATTGGCCAGCTCACTCTTCTTTTCTCTCTCCTGCCCTCTGTATTCTCCTAGTCTTTCTTTTCTTTTTATGTCATATATACTTATGATCTTATGTATTTCTATAAAACAAACATTTAATTCATTTTTATAATATTTATATTGTATCTCACACTCACAAGTTAGAGAATGTATTAGTATTTATCAGTTTGACTTTCTTTGCTTCTTGTGGTCTTTGCTTCAAAGGAAATAGTAGATCTAGTGAAGAGACATCCTACATAATGAGAGAGAATGTTTGGTGGCTCTATAATTGACACAAGGCTTAGAATGCATAAACATGTTAATAATAAAATACCAAAAAGCCAAGCAGTCCAATCCAAATAGGCTAAAGCAATGAATGGACAGCACTCAAGAGATGCATGTGAGTGATAACATGAACAAACGTTCAACATCTGTAGTCACTGGGGAAATGCAAACGAAAGCAATGCCAAGATCTCACTTTCAGTCAGAAGTTGTGCTTTTATATATTATATTTATCGTCGCATGGTACCATTCTTTTTATTGCCATATGGTATCCAATTTCACTTGTCAAAAGGATAGGAATAGTCTTCAATTTAAAGTCTATTCCAACTTTCCAAATCACTGAAGTAATCATTGTAGAAGATAAAGAAAAATACAGATGTGTCATAAATGAGATAATAAGGTACAGTAACACAGAGTGGTAGCTAATTGATATGGGATGTAAAGAGCCAAGTGAGTATGAGAGTTAAGAGCACAGGCTCTCGAGTTAGGCGGCTTCAGTTCCGGTCCCTATTCCACTTCTTCTAACAGCAAGAGTCTTGAGCAAACAACTCAGTCTCACTGAGAAAAAAAACTGGGTCAGCAAAGATACCCTCTGTCATTTTGAGAATCAAATGGCATAGTGCAGTTTTCAATGGTCGAATTACATATGTCGCGCGCACTTTCAATTCACATAGAAGCAGAGGGAAAGGAAGATTTTTAAGCACTGAAAAGCAAGAGTGGAAACTTTTCTTTGATATGTCCTTCAAGTTCTTGTCCATAGAAGACATAAGTAAGAAACTCAGGCTTTCTGGAGTTTAAATACGGGAGAGGGAAAGAGGGTCCGTGATACTCCATATGGCCAAACATCTTTGGTTTTTGAGCCGCCCCGTCCATTTCCACAGATGTCTTTCTAGTACTAACTCATTCTCTCCATGGCTCTCTTAGGTTAGTGATGGATAGCTTCTCTAAACCTCTGGTTCTGCCACCTCTAATTGGTAAAACCCCAATTCCCACAACATCACAAAGTGCCAATAGGGTCTCATTTGTATCCTTTTGCTAACTACTCAGATGCAAAATAATCTTCCTCTGGAATCTGAAACTGAGGGGAGCCTGCCAGAACACTTTTTATTTCTAGAATGCAAAGTACTTGGAAGACAGTAACTGCTGCTCAGAGGGACCTGATAAGACTGCTGGACTTCATGCAGTAAGCAGGTAAAGGTACCACAAGCTTTGAGGTCTAGGAAACAATGGAAATGTAGTTGCATCCATTGTAAAATCTAGAGGTCTATGATTTGAGGTGGGAAAGTTAACTTATCTTTATCCAAGATTTATTTTTCCATCTTTACAAGGTAGAAAAGGGTTTGAATTAATATATCATCTAATATTCTTTTCAAGATTAAATGTCTTAAATTTCAACTGCCAAACTATTTATGAGTTCCAGAGCTAAGATTAGAGCCTTAGTTCAGAAGCGGACAGGTTCTAGAGCGTGCCACTAAAATATGTTAAGTGTGGAATTTTTGGTTTCTGAATTGGAATGTTATAGTTAGTTAGAAGTAAATTTTTTTCATTGTCTTTCAACAACCTGCAGGAAAGGCTGAATTCTGAATTGCTCTTTAATAAAGGACTTACTAGGTTTTCCATTTCCTTGGGGTTTAGTTTTGCTCCTGTTTTCTTCTCTGCAAGCCACATCCTCTTTCTAAGTAAGTAGATGAGGATAGAGTGGGCTATATATAAGTACTTCCACTAAACTGAATATGGTCCACAGACAAGCACACCTTGAAGCTAACTGATCTGCATTTCACTGATTTCTAAATTAGGTCTTAGAAAAGTGAAAAAACTTCTCCAGTTCCTGGAGAAATACTAAATCCAAATTAAGGATTCTCATTTGGGAAATTTGACTTTTTTTTTTCAACAGAGGGAAGTACTTACTTTGTAAGTCAAGATAAAAATTCCTTAGGAAAAGATACGGACATGAGGCTGCCGCTGATGATGGAACCTTTTCAAATGGGGACAAAAGGTTATTTCTCTTCCAAGTCATTTTATTAATAATTAAGCTGTGTATTTGATTTATGTAATAATCTAAATTTATGGTTTATTTTACAACACACAGCTGTGCAAGCTATAAACTCTCATCAGGATAATTGTGGTATAGGTAGGGTTCAAATGCAATGCTAATGCTAAAGAACTGGGGGGGGGGGATTCTGATACTAGTGGCAGGAAAAATCTGCAGTTGAAAACATTCATTCAAATAAAATTTAAGAAAACCCATGCCTTTCTCTATTCTTTTTTTTTCCAATTTTATTTAAGAAGGCAATGTAAACACTTTTCGTCAAGGATGAAATAAAAAATGGATAGTAACTTTACAAAATTAGGCATCTTTATATACTAATGAAAAATAAAAATGGTATATGGTAGAACTTGTTTTTTTTATTATTGGTGTTTTCACAACCCAATACAAGGTATTCTCTGATCCAGAGTTACACTTTGGTTTGTTCTCTGCCCGGCCTTAGGTTATTCTATGATCTGGTGCTGGCCAGCTCTGTTGTGAATTGCTAGATCTTTTATTTTCATAGCAAGTGTGTGCAAAATCCTTCATTTTGTTTCTATCCCATAAAGTGCTTGAGAGAGAGAGAGAGAGATTAAAAGAGAGTATTTTACATTCTACTGGAGTTCATGACTGGCTTGCTGTTTAAAAAACATTTTTTAATATAGGAGACCATTAATTACTAGGATTCTGATTGTAATTTCCTGGTCTCGAAATTGATGAACAATGCCATTTTGGAAAGCAATCAATTTGAAATCTAATTTGTTGGCGAAATGAACCATATAAACAAAATGCCACTTGCAGTTTGTCTAAAATGAGATGTGCTTAACGAGCCCATCATCTTCTGCGATCCTCATCACTGTGGGTCGCAGCCACCTCAAATGTCATCAATTGGATCCAGCACACAGAAAGCTGAGAGCGAATGCTGCACTCTGAGCAGAAAGAAATGGTGAACAGATGCTCTGCAATCTCTGCAGAATGACTTTGGGGGACAAGTTGAGGGTGAGAGGATAGTGGCTGCTAACTAAGATCAACACAGTTCAGGGACAAAGTCGTCTGCCCTATGCCATACACCAAAGTAGCTGGCATGCCTTGAGATAACTCGGACCAGTCGTATGTACCACTTGATCGAAGAATGCTTACAGAAACTGAATTTGGATTTGAAGAAAAGAATGTGAGTTAGTTTTTTTCCTAAATATGCAAAGTCACATATTCATGCACGTATAATATGCATATATATAGCATATATTTGTGTGTATATACATATATGTGTCAGAGAGAAAGAAAGGGAAAAACAAAGACAGCAATAGGTAACTAACAGGCTAAATGTTGTGAACTGTGCTTTCCACAAAGTTTAGACCCACACTGTCTTGTTCTTTTTGCCTAAAATCTTACTAATTCATCTTGTATAACTTTACTGAAAGAGCCTAAGACTACACATTCTTGAAACATAGCATAAAATTCAGTGACATATATGAGTTGAAGTTTTTGAGAGTTATATTTGTTAGCTTAATTATTTTAAATTTGATAGGTCTTACTTATGTTAAGTATTATTTATTTAATTCTATTTGCTTTGCACATATAAAGATGATCATTCCTATCTTTAAGCAAAGGATGCATATATATCCCGTTTCTGTTATCTATTTATTATTATTATTATTGGAAATGAGAAGTAATTCTAGGAAAAACAATAAACTTCTGCTGTTATCTAATGAAGATCAACTAATTATCAGGATAATTGTGTATCCTGATTGCTGGAGAGTTAGTTTCCTGGGACCAAGCAGAGCCTGCAACTCTTTATTAAAAAAAGCACCAAAGAGTCCCATAGAGAAACATCTGTCAAATAGACCTCAGTTATGATTGCTATTCTAGAGTATTTTGTGAGGTTAGAGGCACTGCATTTCCTAGAACATACCTAGTGATGGACTTATTGCCAAAGTTGCACTGAGTCCTTATATCTATAAGATAAAATATTTTCAATTGAGATGCATTAGAAAATAAATTTGCCACTGAAAAATGCAGCAATCTCAGTTATACAACTCCAGTCAACATGAAAATGGCTATCATGTTACAAGATCATGGGATACTAATGATAATGGGGGATGGAGAGCTACCAGGATTTATGGTGAAATACCCCTTTGAGTCAAAAAAATCTGCCTTTAGATTGAGGGCTGTACCTATCTGTCATCCTCTTCTGGGTTTGATTTTTTTGCTTATTTGTTTTTGTTTTGCTTTTTCTTCAAAAAAATCAAATTTAGCTGATGACTTTAGTGCTACTTTATCTTAATATTTTTGTTTGTTTGTTTGTTTGGTTTTGGTTTTTCAAGACAAGGTTTCTCTGTAGCCTTGGAGCCTGTCCTGGAACTAGCTCTTGTAGACCAGGCTAGCCTCGAACTCACAGAGACCCACCTGCCTTACCTCCTGAGTGTTGTGATTAAAGGCATGCACTGCCAACCACTCAGCTATATCTTAAATATCCTACAGTAGTCATTTGTATTATAGGCTTGGTCCTTGACTCACACTTTGAAAGGTAGTCAGATAATTACAGTAGAGAAGTAATGTAGGCATGTGCAGTAGAGTGTTAAGAGACCTGGAACCTAGCAAGTTTCCCAGTCAATGAGAATATATATATATATATATATATATATATATATATATATATATATCTTGTGAGAGATCATGGGTTGTGGGTTCCTTCACCTCCCTTTCTGTCTCTTGACTACTCTGAGATCTTCCTCCACCATGTGACCCCACCACAGCATGTTACCTTACCACAGACTACAAACAACCAGGCCAATTAATCATGGAGAAAATTCTTGACACAAGGAGTCAAAACAAATCTTTCCTATGTGTTGAATTCTATTTTTGATTCAGTAGCAGTTGGCTGAGTAACACATCATATTGGTGTTTAAACTGGCCCCCATACCCAACTAGTATGTTGGGTATGGCTATAGTTGTTCAATGCTCATTCGCAATGATTGCTTGCCTTTTTGTGTCCGTGTTCCATCTGATACCCTTATTTCCCACACATCATTGTGATTGTTAGCGATCCTAACTTGACAATTTCAAATGTTAGAGTAGAGATAATACCTCCTTTCTCATTTATATCCCTCTATGTCTAAAGCTCCTAGTTATTCCAAAACATCATCATCAGAACTTCAGAGCCTTCAGTTCCATTTTCTTGATTTTTCTTATAAACCAAAAGGCATGAAAATTAAGCTTTTGAGAACTCAAGAACAATGGCAATGGGTTTTTGATCCTACTGCACTTACTGGCTTTGCCAGAGCCTTACTAGACCTGGATGGAGGTGGGTGGTCCTTGGACTTCCCACAGGGCAGGGAATCCTGATTGCTCTTTGGGCTGATGAGGGAGGGGGACTCAATTGGGGGAGGGGGAGGGAAATGGGAGGTGATGGCGGGGAGGAGGCATAAATCTTTAATAAATTAATTAATTAATTAAAAAAATAAAAAATAAAAAAATAAAAAAAAGAATGGTTAAACCTGCCTAAGAAGATCAAAAAAAGTGTATTCATTCAACAACTAGGAAGGATAGTTCAAGTAAAAAAAGTGTTGTCGACATAGTAGGCACTTGAGAGAAGGCAAACGTGTTTTTTGCTTTAAGGAGTTCATTGTGTAATGGAGAAGATCATCCAGAGAGCAGAAAATTACATCATGTTATGACAACCATGATGGAAGTGAACTTAGAGTGTTTTGAGTTGTTTTGAGCACAGTTTTCAGTGTGATTTGAACAAGGAAGTGATGAACTAATTGGAAAAGTTCAGCACAGAAATTCAATGTATAAACTCAAAATTCTAGAGACTAAATATTGTTTATATAATTAGTCCAAAAGGTTAGAACAGAGGAATGAATTTGGACCACTTTCCATGATCTGAATTCCAGATTCTAGTACCAGACTCATCTGTACTTGCCCTGGTATTACATTCTCTCACTTATGTAGCAAATATTTAAATTCGCCTTGTGTTAGACACCTGGTTATAGTACAGAATAAAGTAGAAGTAGACTAGGTTTTGAATCTGGTGAAAAGACAGTATATCATGGGAGCAAGAAAAACACCTAACTAGAAATTACGTAAGTGCTGAAACATAAAACAAGTATTACAAAATGTGTCTAAGGAGGTGAGATGTATCTCAAATCTAATTAAAAAGAGGGTGGCACTTGATCTGTGCAGAAGCCCTTCAGGCAATGAAGAGTTTCTGGAATGAAAACATGCTAGATATATTATTGCAAGAGAAAGAAGGAAAGAAGGATTTAAAGGTAACCCACAAGCTAGCAGTGGAACAGGACAATGCAGACTGACAGAAAGGTTCTCAAGTAGCATCATTAAGAAAGGTAGTTTGGCTATTATGTAGAGAGGCTTCGTTGGGCTGAACCTAGAATGGTGGAAAGGTGACCGTTATAGTACTTTCCAATGTGAGTCTTGGTGATTAAGATAAAGGAGCCCGGGGCTTTGGAAAATAGGATCACGAGAGGCGATGACACAGAAACTTTTAGAGGACAGAGAAAGGGTTTCATGTCAGGGAAAGCTTGTCCTAGTAAGAAATATTCCAGAGACAGCAGAATGGAATATCTCAGGGAGAGCCATAGAGAAGTGGTGAAGCCAAAGGAGCAGTGGGTGCAGCTGATGCCATTCCTCAGAGGGTGGGAAGTTCTCCGGGTCAGAGGGCTATGGAGGACATCAGCATATGGGGGTATTGTATTGTCAGGGCTTGTCATGTTTTATGGTTTGCAGATGTTGGGTGAAATTTCTGGGGGGCATGCATTGATTAAATGTGTAGAGATAAAAAAAGGAAAAGTATCAGCTCAGGACACTCAAGACGAAGTTCTTAACACAAAGAAGACTTATTTTTCCCCAGAGAGACAGAGGGCAGGAAGAGACAAAGACAGGAGATAGAGAAGGAGGGAGAAGAAGAGGGGAACAAGGAAAACGGGGGAGGGTATGGATAAAGGACTATTTATGGATAGAAAGGAGATAGATATGGTCCATAGGCAAATGGTGGATTATACAGGTAAAATGGAAAATGCTGTGTTGGAACAAAGCATTTAATTTTAATTGTGAATGTTAATTAAGTAAGCCAAGGGAAGCTTTTGATTGATGGGCCCCAATACTTTAATAGCTGGGCATTGGTAGTCAGCCTCAGGAAGAGGAAAATAGCCAAATAAGGGAAGATGTGATGGCTTTAGGAATACAATATATATTCATATATATATCAAGGCAGAAGACATGGAGGAAGGGCAAGGCCTGCCAGAGCTACATGTTCAAGTGGGCTATTTTTAGATATTTAAATAACTGTGCGTGTGAATTTGAATTTGGTATGGAACTTTGAAATCATGGACCTATGCTACAATGAAGAAGGAAAGAACATTATTAATACTACAGGTCAAGCCAATACATAGGAGATATGACTAGAATTCTTATATACCAGACTACAGTAGTGGTCTAGAGAGATAGTCTTAGCTGGAAGTATCAAAAATGTGAGTATGTGAAGAAAAATTAATATTCTTAAAGTTTTTTGCTTGAACAACTGAGTGATGTTATTTGCTGTGTGATAACTAAGACAGAAGGTTGTGTATGTGTACGTAGACATATTTATTTGTGTGTGCAGTAAGAGTAGAGTTTAGACGCTCTAAATACTGAAGTTTAAAAACCACCCTGTGCAGAAAAGAAAACCCTTGCCGTCTATGCATTGCACAGAGGGTTAATACCCTGCAGAATATATAAAGTACTAGAAGGCTGTGAGGGAACAATTCATTCAGCAAAAAATAAATAAATAAATAAATAAGATCTGAATAGCCATCACTTAAAAGGAAAAAAAAAAGCTCTTTTTTTTTAAGCCACCAGCAGAATGCCAGTAAAAGCCACATGAGATTTGGTCACATCTAGGTTAGAATGACTTTATGACAAACTAAGCGTTTATGAAAATGTGGAGAAAAAGATATTCTATTACATTGCTGGTAATAATGCAAATTAGTGCAAGCATTATAGAATGCAGTATAGAGACTCTAGCGTTGAACATAGAGCTATTGTGTGGCCCAGCTATCTCATTCCTGGGTATATATCAGGACGTGGAGTCACCATACAAAAGAAGCATGAGTGGTCTTGTGTTTATTGGTCAACATTCACAATAACCCTAAGATGTGGAATTACCCTAAGTGCCAGTTGTAGATGAATGGACAAAGAAAACACGCTATATGCATACAGCAAAGTATTATTTAATCTTAAAGAAGAAGAATGAGTATTATTTAATCTTAAAGAAGAAGAATGAGCTATTATCATATGTAGAAAAAGGATGCAAGTGGAAGACAGCACATGAATTGAGGTCACTCACATAAAGATGTGCCCTGTATGTTTTATTATCTTTTATATATGGACAGTAAGGGATAGAAGTATGATGTGAAGTAAATAGAACAAAATATTAAGTAAAAAACCCACCCTGTCACTGTCTGTGGCGGTTTATTCCTCTAAATCAATAGACAAGAACAAGGAACAAACTAGAAAATTGTTGAAATTCTCATCTAAGTTTGGAAGACAGATTCCATACCAAGATCTATCCTTGTAGCCATGTTAATCCCTAAAAAGAATGGGATCTTAAAATCTGGCTTCTTATACTCCTGAGACTCAAACTGCAGTTTTATTTGGAGAAATAGCAGGCATGAGAGTGCCCTGGAGCTTCTCCAGTGAGGCTGCTCAAATTTGTACATTTAGTCTGAGTTTACAATTCTCCCTTTACGTATTGGCCAGTATAAGGAAGCAATACAAGAAAATAAAATATGACATGTCCCAGAAAACTGCACACACACACACACACACACACACTCCTTATCACAAGTCTTATATTCTGCAATCAAATTGTTCCAACAGCTGCTTGAATTTACACATTTAGACTGAGTATACAATCTGTTTACAATTCTTCCTTTACACATTGTCCAGCATAAAGAAGCAACACAATAAAAAACACACATATTCCGAAAAATTGCACAAGCACACACATGCGCACACACACACCACACAATTTTATCACAAGTCTTATATTCTGCAATCAAGTTGTTCTAACAGCAAGTACAAGAATACAATAGCTGTTCAGTCAATGAGGTTGGCTATCTCAGTTTGTCTTCAGTATACATTAGCATCCTGAAGAAGCAGGCTTTAATACCAGAGAAAGCATGAACTTGTCAGTGAGAGAGAGGGAAAGTAGGCAAAGTAGGTGCCCTTAGAAGGTGTGGTCGAGATTTAAAATGGCTCTTCTTACCTCAAATGACTCAATCAAAAAACGTTCCACACAGGTATTATACCCACATGCCTGAGTTCTAGTTAATTTTAATTTTTTGATTACATGTGTTCACATGTGTTACTGTGTGTTTTGTACACACAGAGGCCAGAAGAGGTTTCTGGAACTTGTTCCTCTGGAACGAGAGTTACAGGCAGAAACAATCCACCTGATGGGTGTTGGAAACCAAACTCGGGGCTTCATTAAGAGAACCAACTACTCTTAACCACTGAGCCATCTCTTATTCATTGAGCAATTTTTTTTATTATTATTAGTTCTTTATTTTATTTTATTTTATTTATTTATTTATTTATTAAAGATTTCTGTCTCTTCCCCGCCGCCGCCTCCCATTTCCCTCCCCCTCCCCCAATTAAGTCTCCCCCCAGCCCGAAAAGCAATCAGGGTTCCCTGTCCTGTGGCAAGTCCAAGGAACCCCCACCTCTATCCAGGTCTAGTAAGTTGAGCATCCAACCTGCCTAGGCTCCCACAAAGCCAGTGCGTGCAGTAGGATCAGAAACCCATTGCCATTGTTCTTGAGTTCTCAGTAGTCCTCATTGTCCGCTATGTTCAGAGAGTCCGGTTTTATCCCAGGCTTTTCCAGACCCAGGCCGGCTGGCCTTGGTGAGTTCCCAATAGAACATCCCCATTGTTTCAGTGTGTGGGTGCACCCCTCACGGTCCTGAGTTCCATGCTCGTGCTCTCTCTCCTTCTGCTCCTGATTTGGACCTTGAGATTTCAGTCCTGTGCTCCAATTTGGGTCTCTGTCTCCTTTCATCGCTTGCTGAAGGTTAATATTCAGGAGGATGCCTATATCTTTTACTTTGACATTTCTTCAGTTGCATGTAAGTGCTTACTTAAGTTGTGTATTGGCTTTAACTATAGATCTGGCATTTTGAAACTTTGTATAAGTCAAATTTTCAATACGCTTCTTATATTTCTATAGATTTATGTATCTTATTTATACTTTTGAATCCATCTGTGATTTTCTTTAAACATTTTAAGCATAGATACTTTATGTTCCTAATCTGGTAATTATATGATTTCAAATTCTAAGATGTATTTTCATGATTTATTTTTTTTTATAGAGCATAACTTATTTTTAAAAGGTCATTATATCTTAGGTTATAAATTCATATATATTCATGTGAACTTAATCTGCTGAAATCTGTAGCACTCTTGGCTAAAGTCAAGTGTTTCCTAGTGAATGTGCTTTTCTTGCTTCTTAGAAAACTGGGGTTTTGTTGTACAAAAAATTTCCCCTGAGACTGAAACATTTTATCCTGAAGGGAATCTCCTTAATAGAGAAGCTTTGCCTCATCATTGGTCTATAGAACCCCACGGTTCTTAACTCTTCTTGCCTTAATTTTAAGATATTAAGGTATGTCACAGAGAAGATTTTGGTGGTGCATGACTGCAAATTTGGCATTTAGAAGGTAGAGTTGGGGATACCAGTAGTCAGCCTTCATTATGCACTGAGTTTGGAGCCAAACTAGACTGCATGCAGTGCCATAGCAAAAATATTTTTAAAAAATTGAAAAACAAGAGCATATAAAACCAGAAAATATAGTAAGAAATAGCTGGAGGTAAAATGATAACAACCACCACAACAACGATAGACTACAAACATTTTCTGTATTTGTTCTATCATTAGAACTCTTATGAATGCTTAGGAAATAATAGAGCCATGTGATTTGACCAGAAAGGCTTTATAGAAGGTTGTGCCATATTTGTACAATTAGCTACAAATATAGAACTGCTTTTCATACAAAGTAGATGCCAGAGTAAAGGAAAAATAGATCACTGTTTAGAAATGAAGTCTAAAACTATACAGAGTATTAAAGCATGTTGTGAGTTTGTACAAATTGGTTTAGTATTTTCCATTCCTCAGGGCAAGCATATAGAATGGGATGCTCACATGGTAGAAAAGGATTAGCATTTTCTAGGCTTTTGAGGTACGTTGGGTCTACAGAGTAAGAGCCTGTGAGGCTGACAAAGGACATAATCTGGGCATCAGGAGGGCACCATGAAGTCTGTGGCAGTATTCAAAGGTGGCCATTTGATGAAAGGGAAGAAGGGACCACTAGAGAGCTGTAGCCATTGAAGTGATAGGCTAAAAACGCCAGCCAGGAGAACAATCCTGGAATTATAATAGGCTGAGCGTTTGTCTCTAGGATAAGGGTCTTCCTGATTCTCCTGGATCATCCACAAAGCCATCTAGTGACTCCCCACTGCTGTTAAGGCCATTGAAGCCCCTGTCTGAGGACTAGCCTGAATGAAAGGCGGTTATGACGAACGCAGAGCTTTCCCTCCTGATGGGGCCCCCTGTGCCAGGCTCTCAGAAGACATAAAGCACTTGTTAAGTACTTGGTGAATAGCACCAGTCTCCACAGAGGACGATTTGGGTTCCCATAGAGAAGTCATCAACACAGAGTAAGAATTCAGCCAATTATGCCTCACCTCATTGGTCCTATTTACAAGGTAACCCCATGGGGCATGGGCCATGTCTTTCTCTGTATATTGTACAGTGTTGAGGAAACACTTGGCACCCAATAAATACTACGCAGAAGCTTGTTTCTTGTTCCTCTCAGCTGCACACTGAGAGCTGATCTGAGGAAGGAATTCCCTTTGAAGTCCTTGTCTTCATGCTTTTGATAAACAGTATGGCTGCTAGGAGGATGGTGAGAAACATGTAGATCCCTGAAGCTGGGTTTGATATCCATAGAAGATAAATGCTACCTCCACAGTTACATGGCTAGGGCCAGGATCCATAGTTGTCAGGACCATAAAGAGACAGATCTTACTTTCATAAATATTGTCTTCTACATTCTTTCAAAGTCATAATTTATGCTTTCAAATATCCATTAATGCCTTCACCCATATGTCTTGTTGAGAGGTAGAACCTTTTAAAGCTGTGATTCATTCTAGGTATTTATGACATTCTCCATGTGCATAGGGAAAAATCAAAGTGTATAGGTGAGTATGAAAGTTGTAGAGAAAACATGAAACAACTTTATGAGAATAGAAAGGATGGATTTTTTCATGATAGTTTGTAATAATTTTAATATAACTTAGGCACAAATGTTATACATGGCTGTGTTTATCTATTGAAAATGACTTTTTACATTAGAAAATAATACTATGATTTAATCGAGTGAATTATCTATAATTTTTATAGGTAATGAGATTTTGAAAAAAACAAAATACTTTGCTTTAAGTGACATAAAGGACTGTAGTTTATATAAGGTGCAAACATGATCTGCACATATTCTACCAAGGAGGTATAGTTCTCTTGACATTCTGAGGAGGTCTCGATGTGTTGTCTTCAACCACTGAGGCAAAGACAGCTCATGTTAGGGAGAAACTGCTGTGGCTTAGTAATTGCAGAGTATGAGGTTTTATGAAATATGTTTAATTTAATGTTTAATATACTCACAATTCTCTCACCCCACTCTCCTTCTCCTTCCCTTTTCTCCCATCCTTCTTTTTACCAACCCCAATTAACTTTCTGCCTTCTTTCTTCCTTCCCTTCTTTCTTCCCATTTGAGTAGAAAGCTATTAAAGAGAACATTCAAAGGTTAAAATTTACGTAAGACTTACACAGTTAACCACTTAGTATCTTCACCTTGCATAACACGCAGATTATAATAAAATACCTTGCAATAGGCATTTAAGAAGGATCATCCCCACTCATTTTTCTTAGACAACAAACAAGTAAACAAAGCAAGATAACTAAATTATTCCCTGAAATGAAAACTTGAAATATCAGAAATATATGTCAAGAACAAATAGGCTTGAGAGTGAGGTAACATAAAAGAATGAGGAAAACGATTCTTTTTTTTTTTTTTTGATGTTTGGGAAAGTCATAAGGAAAAAGATCATATAGTTACATAAATCCACACATTCAGTTATTTTACATGGGGTGATATTCTTCCTAACAGTCCACAGACAATCTAACAAAAGCCCTAGTGCCAAGCATGGGAAACCTCCCTATAAGCTGTTGGCTGTGGATTTCCAAAAATGCTACTTAAATCATGCAAGCTATTGCAATTGTCCCTGGTTGCCTCCCAGAACATGAAGATGTATGGATGAGGACACCACACACTGCAGACATAGACTTGGAGGCATCAAGCTGGAACTGACCTGGAGGCCTGTTCCTGAGGACTAGGTCTCACAGTAGTCAGCAGTGCTGTGCAGGCTGCCAAGGGAGGGAAGAAATCAATAGCCCAACTTCCTTGTAAAGCTTATGAGCCACGACCATAAACAGAGCAACAAGATAACCCTAATGGTGCAATACTGGCCCTTTTATCTTGAGGTTAGCCAACAGTTGTCTGATTGGATTTAAGGCTTGTATATCAGGAAAGAATACACACCTGTCACTGTACTGTGGTACTGTAAACACAGCTACATCTTTAGGGCTAGAGAGGATGACATAGATCCTAGAGAAGAATCTACTGTCGTTTCCTTAAGCCAGTATAATTTCTAACTGTATTCTAAATGCTTATTCTTTCACCCACAGATAAGTGTAGCTCTCAGCCCTCATTAAAGAAACGTCTCTTTGCAGCAAATAAAGGCTTCTAGAGAGATCCAAAAGTGATGAAAATGCAAAGAATAAGTCACCTTAATGGTGCCCAGCTCCTAGTTTTAATGCTATACCTAAGGCTCAGGGAACACTGCAGAAGAGGGGGCAGAAAGATTTTAAGAGCCAGAGGTCCAGGACAATTGTTGCTTGATAGTGTCCTCTGTATATGCCAAGGAAGCTGTATCCATGGTATCTCAACAATGTGGTTGCATAAACATGATCTGCACAATAACAACACCAGGTGACATGCCAACATGGATGAGAGAACTCTCACAGGCTAAAGAGCAGAAGGGAAGAATGCTAAGAGTACGTGGCAAAGGGAAACCCGGCCTTCTATTGTGCTGGGGTTGAAAAAGAATGAAACTTCATAGAATACTTGAATAGAAGGGAGTTGGTTCCAGGAACAATTAGGAAAAGGGTGTCAGATATACAAGGTGGTTCTGTTGGGAAAATCAGTGCTTCCACGCAAGTCTGACGGACTGATCTCTGGGCAATAGACTTCCGACTTTAGAAAGTCATAGTTACATAGAAATCCATTGATTAAATGTTCCATCTCAGAGGGAAGCCTTTGAAAACTCAGGGTGTTATAATAGGAGGCTCATGAATGTTCAAGAAATAAACAATTCAAAAACACCAGAAATGTTCAGAAACTGACCAAATGCACTAGGCCTTTCCATCCCCAACTGTATGTAACCACTTAGTACTACAGAGAGACACTCTCAGGCAAGACAACCTGCCTGGAAGAAGCTTGGGCCAACTGAGCTGCCTTGAAAAGACATTCTTAACACTGTGGTTCTCAACCCTCCTAATACTATGACCCTGTAGTAGAGTTCCTGATGTTGTGGTGACCCCCAACCATCAAATTTTTGTCATTGCTGTTTCATAACTGTAGTTTTGCTGTTATGAATCATAATGCAAATGCCTATGGTTTCTAATGGTTCTAGGTGCCCCCGTGAAAGGGTTCTTTGACTCCCAAAGGGGTCACAACCCACAGGTTAAGAAAACACTGATCTTGCTTTAATCTGTCCAGCTGTGCACTAAGCTCTAGATTTCCACTTTTGTTGTCTGATCTGGAATGGAAATTAGTAGTGCAGTGTTTTTGTATCATTTCTGTTCCTCACTCATACTCCTAAAGTAACCACACTTAAACTTGCCATTGCTTTATCAAGTTGGACTTTGATGATACCCTTTGGCCTGCCATTGGTTCCCTATGGTTACTCACAATTCCCCAAAAAGAGAATCATAGAGAAGTTGCCTTCTTCCTTCCACATGTGTCCTGTGGTAGACAAACAAACACATACTAAATTAACTTAAAAATATGTGGGATGACCATACTGTAGAAGAATCACAGTGGCATGTTATTTTGGGGAGTGCTAAGAAGCCCCCCAAAATGAGAACTCAGGACATAGATGGGAAGGTGACAATTCATTAGAGAGGTGAATTCTTTTAGCCTTGTTAAGGTAGGGTCTTCCACCAATAAAAACAAGACCCTCTAAACCATTAGGTATAAAATTGGAATCACAGGGTTTACTTTGTGTGCAATTATACCTGAAACAAATTGTAGAGTATGGTATGCAAAGGAGTGAAGTCATATGTAGGGAGATGTGTTAGAAAGCAGTCATGTAGCATCCCTCCCACAGTGGACTAAGCACTAAGTAAACACACAAAGGATGCAGGAAGACAAATAATTATGTGTATTTCCTCCAAGGTTCTTTTTCACAACTCTTTATTCATTCTGATGGACTGGACATCATGGAATTCCTGCAACACTTTTGTCTTCTTTAGAATATCCTAAAGCAGGTGAAGTTTGTAGTTATACTCCCATCCCTTTAGTCAACACTTGAATATTAGATGTCTCTCATCAGACTGGTTCTATAAGCATGTCATTCTATTAGTGTCTTGGTGTAGGAGGTCCTTCTATCTATGTGTTGCTTTTATTGGTTAATTAATATAGGGCTGAACATAGATGGGGTAGACAGAACTGAATTCTGAGAGGAAGAAATTGGGGTAAGAGATTGCCACCAAGGAGCCAGCTGCCAGGTCAGAATCTTTCCCAGTAAGACACTACCTCGTGGTGACATACAGATTATTAGAAATGGATTGAGTCAAGATGTGAGAGTTAGTCAATAAGAGGCTAGAGCTTATGAGCCAAGCAGTAATTTAATTAATACAATTTCTGTGTGGTTAATTTGGGGTTTAAGCTAGCTGGGCAGTGGGATGCAGCCCAACCTTCTACTACAGAGGCTTGTGAAGAACACAGAGATGACTTTCCAAAGAGAAACTGAAAGGCAGGGCATCACTATCAGAAAAAGCTTTGAATCTCTCTATCAAGACAAAAAAAAAAAAAAACAGATACCTTCTGTAAAACCCTTGTTACTCAAAGACCAGTGCTGGCCTGTATTTACCCTACAGTTTAGAGTAGTATAGACCATGCATGCATTCTTTGAGACAACATAATTATTTTAGCATCCTTAATTCCATAGGCAAACATTCCACTAAAGTCCAATATTAGACAGAGAGAAAAAATAAAAAGAATTTGTAATTTTCCAATTGGAAACAGATATAATCTCCTTGTTTTTAAGTAAAAGGATGTTTGGAGTTCATTGTACCACTTATTAATTTGTTAATTATTTATCAGAATTATTTATCTATAATATATATGTGCATTATGTATGGTTCAGGGGTAAAGAAAGTAAGCACCATGCTTACCTGCATGGAGTTGGAAGAAATTGAATAAAATTATTTAATCATTTAATGGTGTTTATTGGCTGCTCGGTAAATAAAAATATGAAGTAGGGACTGTGCTTATATATGTAAACATAGAATATATTATCCATTAATGGATATAACATGTACCACTTGTGGAGAAAGATGACACCTAGAAACACAAGCTAAGAGTAATCTAAGCCAATAATGGCAGTGAATTCTGAAGAACCAAAAGGGAAAATGACAACCGCTCTAAGAGACTTGCCCTAGACATTTGGTTGGTTGAGAGTTGTATAATGATGAAAATATACATGTGGTAACTGACTGAGAATATGGTTCTTGAATACAGAATAACACAAAATAACACTCATGCAAAGGTATTAACACTGTGAGAGGTGGTTATTTGAAGATGAAATACATGCGTATGTTGTGTCCTGAGGTGGGGCTGTGCTGGGAGATGGAATTCAGCTCATAAAAGAGCTGCAAGGCCTAACTTAGGATTTTGAAGCTTGCATCAAATGAAAAAAACATTGGAATATTTGAAGTGTAGACTACATATAAGCTATTATCAATTATTTAGTTACTCTATACATTAGGTGGAGAATACACTTTGAGGGAAAGGTGAAGAGGGTATGGCATAAGGAGGACATTCTAGGACAATTCCAGGGCTCCTTGGATCATAGCTTGGCAATAAGGGTGAAGGTACAGAGATACTCTGTTAGGTACTTTGAACTTAGAACTATAGTAAGAGTAATGATTTCTTTGCAAAAATGATGTGTGTTTGTGACTCGTTTTATAAATTTTTATTCACTTGGCATACCAACCCCTCCCTCCACTACTCCCCATCATCCACCTTTCCCCATCCGCCATCCACTCAGAGAGGGTAAGTCTTCCCATGGGGAGTCAACAAAGCCTGGCATATTAAGTTGAGGCAGGACCAAGTCTCTTCCCCATGAATCAAGGTTGAGCATACTATCCAACCATAAGGAATGCGTCCCCAAAAGCTACTTCATTCTATAGGGATAAATCCTGGTTGCACTCACAAAAAGACCAAGCGACACAGACATCATTCACATGCACAGGGCCTAGTTTAGTCCCATGCAGATTCCCCAGCTGTCAGTCCAGAGTCTATAAGTTTCCACTGGCTTAAGTCAGCCATCTCTGTGGGTTTTTCCATCATGATCTTGATCCCCATCCTCATATAATTCCCCCTCCCTCTCTTTAGCTGGACTCCAGGAGTTCAGTCCAGTGCTTGGCTGTGAATCTCTGCATTGCTTCAATAAGTTACTGGATGGAGGTTCTATGAGGACATTCAGGGTAGTCATCAGTTCCTGGTTGTTTCCCTAGACTCAAGTTTCTCCATAACCTCATAATGCCTCCTTCTATCAAGATGTCTCTTTCATTGTTCTCCAACTTTGTCTCTCCTTCAACTCTACCATCTTGTTTCCTCATGTTCTTATTTTCCTTCCCTTCCCTTCCTTCCCCACACTCCTGCCTCCAGTTTACCCAGGAGATCTTACCTATTTCCCATCTTAGAGTGATCCACGTGTCCCTCTTAGGGTCCTCTTTGTTACCCAGCTTCTCTGGGTCTATGGACTGTAGCCTGGTTATCCTTTGCTTTACACCTAATATCTACTTATGAGTGAGTACATATCATGCTTATTTTTCTCGCCTCAAACAGCAGCCTACACAATAGAAAAATATCTTCACCAACCCACATTTGACAGAGGACTGATCTCCAAACTATATAAAGAACTCAAGAAACTAGATATTAAAATACCAAACAAGCCAATTAATAATTGCAGTTCAGATCTAAAGAGAAAATTCTCAACAGAAGATTCCCAAATGGCCTTAAGACATTTAAGGATTTGCTCAACATCCTTAGTCATCAGGGAAATACAAATAACTCTGAGATACCACCTTACACCTGTCAGAATGGTTAAGATCAAAAACACTAATAAAAGCTAAAGATCTTGAGTGAGATTATTCTGGACTACCCAGGTAAAACAAGTAGAATGACAAGGGTCTATAGTGGGATTCCAGAGTGAAAGCTCAGACGTACAGCTAAGAAGGGGTGAGCATACGTTAAAGTACACTTTGAGCACAGATGGGAGATCACGTACCGTAGAGCTCAGGTTGCCCTTGTAAGTCGGGAAGACAAGAATATGGAGTCCTCCCAGAGAGCTCCCTAGAAGCAGAAGAAGTCTGAGGACACCTCCAGTTTTGACCTGTTAAGACTCAAGTTGTCCTTCCCACCACCTACTGAGCTGCAAAACAACCAAATCATGTTATTTTTAAGCTAATAAAATTTTGGTAACTTATGACAATAAGGAATGTATATGCCGGTAAATTGGATGCTGAAAAATAGGGATGGGTGGCAAATTGATGTAGTGGGTTTAAATGCAAAAAGGTTTTGATTATTTTTTAATGAAAAAATTTGAACATTTTCTACAGTGAAGAATGTAACAGAGCTAACCCAGAAGGTAAAAGAGAAGAAATGAGATATGTCCTCACTGGCTATTTCCCACAAAGGAAGGCCTTCTGGAGAAAGATGTCTTCAAATGGAATGTGTCCTGAAGAGAAACTAGGTAGTCATAGGGGACTGAAAGAAATAAGGGCATTGAGGGGGTGACTTCTGTTCTTCCTCTTGAGAAACTGTATAAATGCTGTTGCTGATTTAGACTAGGGCTGTTAGAAGCACTGGTATTAAATGAATTTGTAGACTTATACTTTATACTTAATCTTCTCCAAAAATTAAGCACTCCATGCAAATAAAATAATTTCCCTTTCTTATAATCTTACTTCTTCTTATACTCTAAACATCTACATTAAAAATTCAATAAAGGACCATTTTATCAGATGAGAGTTAGATTTGTCTTCCCTGTAGAAATTATTGAAGAAGAATCTCACTGTTTCTGTACACACATTGATGAGAAGAAGCAAAGAGAGTCCTCTTCCTCTAAATTATATATCCTAGAGAAACTATTTAATAAACTTTCACATCTCTAAATAATTGTTTTCCCCAGAAATTCAAATACCAAAAGGATGACTTGAACAAAATTTAACTGTATTCTGTATCACAAGCCATCATTTTCCTCTGTATCTTAACAATCTGTAGACTTCAGGGCCTTTTCATAATAGCTACACAACCTTTCCTCTCAGAAAATATCTGTCAATGGAAGAAGAAAAGGCATGCTAGTCTGAAAACTGTGTGTGATTTATGATACCTCCAGGGGATGCCAGATCAAGGGTATGTAGGGAGTGGTCCTTGTGGGCACCATAGTTCCCTGCTAAAAATCTAGTACTACTAATGCATGTTTCACTGGTATCCAGAGTCCCTAATGGACTGACTTGTTGATCTTTCCCGTGTCTTCTACACATATCCCTACAGTTATCAAATCTCTGGTTCTCCCTCTTGAACTATCTCTATTTAGCACGGTGTTCAAGTCAACAAGAACTGCAGTGCTGTTTAGCAGCAAATTAATAGAACAAATGCTTAGGACCACAAGGTTATAGGAGAGGTCCTCTGTGGCTAGTCATCAAACTGATCAAGTAACAGTCATTGACTACTGGATTTGGGAGGAGCCGTGCACTTGTGTTGATAAAGAACCTGACTTACAGCCTATGTGTTGATCACTAACATACAAAAGGGTGACCAGTGAATTTATCTTTGAATTTTTTTTACTTTGAAACTATGTTATAGTCATCTTCTCTTCCATAAAATTTTTGGCTTCTTAATGAAAATGATTACCTTGTTATTTTAAAATAAATTTTTGTAAGAATCAGGAAGAAAAATTTTCAAATGTGATATAGTTTTAAATTATAATAAAAACAGGCTATCTTAAAGCCTTCCTGTAACATGACATCATAGTAGAAAAGTTGATTGAATGTACCCAGGAGAACTGCTTACTCTTTTAAGACACTTATAAATGACCATGGATTGTAATGACAAGGATGCCCTTTTCTGAAAACTATGTATACAGATAGCAACTGTGTAAGGAGGGAGCGCATTGTTCATTTGAGAATCGAAAGGCAGGAACACTGAAATCTCCTCTGTAGAGAGGTAGCCAGACATTTCCATTGCTCTACATAGAGAGTGTATTGTGGCCTGTGAAGGGGCACCAAAGGCATTTCTGCCCAAGTCCAGCCTTTCCTCATTGATGGTTTATGGGGCTTGCAATGTCAAGATCCATGAATTTCAGGGACTGTGTTTGTCCTTGGATCAAATTTGGAAGCAGCTTTTGATCAGTGAAGTGAAACAATTAATTATAAGACATAATGCTAGTAAAAGTCCTTCCACAGTCAGCTAAAGGAGAAAGGGAGCCAGAAAATAAAGCTCGTCCCTGGCAGAACCTCATCTTCTGGCTGTCTGGATCCAATCCTGTTTGGCTAAGGCAACAGCAACTCGCTAAGTTGCCAGCAAAAGGCACAGTTGTTAGGTCTTCTCAGACAGTGGTTGTATGAGGCTCTGGGGGTGGTGGAGGGGCAGCTGGTGGTAGAGGGAGGTCAAAAGGATTGGAGGGGAATGCAAAATTTCGCTCTGTTCATCTGCATTTGATTGCTTTGTGCCCTGAAGCACATGATTTAATTATTTTCATCATTGCTTCAGCTTCCTCAGCTACCAATCTCATTGAGGGCAATAAAATTATTCAGCCTTTGCAAAAAATGCAGCCATAATAATTTTTGACTCAGTGAATACTCAAGGCTATAAAACCAGCTTCATGGATGACCACATCCAATTGAAAACACCAACCTAGAGTTTCCTCAACAGTCAAAGTAAAACACAACCGTACAAAAGATGGATGTACCCTGATTATGTTTTGCATAATGGGCACTCACTCGCTGCTTGCGATTGGCATTTGCCATCTCAGATCCACAGGAGGATCTGCAAAGGGATTATCTTCCTCAAGAAAGCTGGCTCCAGAAATCCCCAAATCTGTGTGTTAAACTGACATGGTAAACTCTGTAAGGTAGGAACAGGCATAGAGCTCGACAGTGGCTTCTCTAAGTATCTGAGGTCCCAGCAAGAGCAAATCAAAGGCAAGAACTACAGTGAGAAGGGTTACAAGTGCTGCAACGTATAGGGACTTCTGAGCACAGAGCAGCATTTGTGAAAGAAGAATGAGGGAGGTGTTAGGGAGGAACCAGAGGACCCAGAGTGCCTCTGAAAGTATCTTTGTACGGCTGCAGCAAAAAGTACAGGTACTCTGAGGTCCATCCCTCTGAGCATGCAGATGTTTTTAACATATGTATGCATGCATATATGTGTATGTTCTAATGCAACCTCTGCTATTCCTGCAATTTCTTTTGAAAAAGTATTTTCCAGCTCCAGATCTTGTCTCGTAGTACAGTTTTTATGTGGAAAACATTCACCTACAGCATCAGAATGTCAGCCCTTAAAGGGAATGAGTGGAGCTGATCAGCAACAATTGTTCATTTACTTTGTAATCTACTTAGCTTATGCTTGACCACTAACTTCCTTCAGCTCTTGATGTTGCAAGGATTTAGATGATGCTATTTGACATTGTGCTGGCTCTTTTGGGCCAAAAGTATTATGCTGAACTGAAAACTAGGAGTGTATGTGCTGGAGAGATGGAGAGTTTCATTTTGTGGATATGTTTAATTAAAATGTGGCATTATTAGTAAGCACTGTTTCACCCACATAAAAGCACATAGGAATGCACGTGGTCCCAGGGTGTTGACCAGCAGAGATCAATAAAGAACTAATGTCCTTCCTCCGGGACTGCTGGATTTTGAACAATGTTATGGGCAGAATAGCTTTTCTGTTAAACAGGCTGAAGATTCACGGTTGACCCCCTGTTTGCAAAGTAGTGGTTGAGGGATTTTAGGCTATTCCCAGTTACATACTTTCACTTGAAATATATTTGTTTCCACAAACTAGAAAAACTCTAAATAGCCAACATAATATGACTTTACTTTTTGAATCTACAAGGTCTAGCTGGGGCCACACCAATACTTTAGGGCATTTGGGCTGCTGATGGGATGTGTGACAGAGGTGGAACAGGTTTCAGTGTTGAGTAACACAGTGTTCAATCTTTATTTTACCTCTTACCAGTTATGTGACCTTGGACAAATGACTTTATCTTACTGATCTAGATTTTCCTTATCTTATGGAATTAATAACTCTTTCCTAGAGGTGCCCTGAGGATTAAATGGGGTGAAGCATATTAAGTGCCTCTCACAGAATGTGGGCTGGACTAAATGCACTATTAATTTGAACCTACCCGCCAGCTTGCCTGAGATGGTAAGGGCAAGTTCAATTCTTGGCTATGGGTTGGATGAATGATCTTTAAGTAACTTGTCCACCCTAAGATTCTGTGACAGGAAGGTTACCAAATGTTTAGGAACAGTGAGAAGCAGGCCACTGTCTCTGCCTGCTCTCCTGCAAATCATTACATGGCAGGAAGCTCAAGTCATCTGACCTCTCAGGGCTTGGTATTTTTCAAGTGTTAATGGGATGTTCCCATTTATGTGATAATGATGAAGAATGATTGCTGATATTTTAAAATAAAGGGCACTATATGTTCATAAGTAATTAATCAATGTATTTTTGTCACATAGAACGTGACAAAATACAAAGGATAATATCATTTATACTTTATATTCTAAGGCATATGTTCAAGTTCTGATTCTTCCACTTAGCTGGTGACTTAATCTCTTCAATTTTTGCTTCTTATATTAAAAACAAGGATGATGGTCTCAACCCATTAGGTCTTATGGAAAACAAATGGAATAAGCACATACAAAGTACCTTGGCAAAGTTTCAGTCAGTGAAAACAATTATAATAGTAAAGGAATCGAATAGCAAAACAACACTTAATTGACTAACTCATAATAGGCATTAGAGATTACTTATTTTTAGTCATGTTAGCGTCTCAGTAATGTATATAGTTAGTACTCAGTATATCACTGTTTCTATTTCTTTTCTTTCCTTCCCGTTGGAATAGTATTCTAATAATTTTAAGTAAAGGGCCAAACAGCAAATATTTCGGTCCTAGTTTGTTTTGTGTTGCTAACAAACCCTACCACACATCTTGGGAAAGTACAGAGCTTATTTGGCTTACATTTCCATGTCTTAATATATCATTGAAGAAAGTCAGGGCATCAACTGACGCAGAGGCCACAGGGAACTCATGCTTACTGGCTTGTTTTTGTTGCTTGCTTAACTTGTTTTCTTATACAACCAAGGACCATCTTCGCAGATGTGCCATTGCCATAGTGGGCTGGTACCTCACACATCAAGCATTAACCAAGAAAATGCTACACAGATGTGCCCAATATGACGTAGGCAACTCCTCAACTGAGGTTACTTCTTCCACGGTGACTTGAGTTTGTATCTAGTTGGTCTAAACTAGCACAACATGTTTTTGATGTGTGTGTGTGTGTTGTTGTTGTTGTTGTTGTTATCTATTTCATTTAGTAAGCTTATTGATTTAGTAGATACTAATCTCTAATATACTTGTTGTATACAATCCATAGAATGATTTACAGTAACCATGTTTGAAAGCGTTTGCTAAGTATATAGCGAGTAAAAATGAAAGAATAAGTAGTGAGTAACAGAGAAAGGCAGCAGGTAGATATCAAAATATTATCAAATTGGGCACTCAAAATATCCAACAGCGATAAATGCAGGTGTTCAACTGAGACAGCAAACCAAAGATAACATCATCAAATAGCAGGTTCCCACACACTTTTAGAAGAAGTTGATTGGGGAAACTCACTGAAGCAGCCAACGGAAGTTCCTGCTGGAGAGTCTCAGGTGGAGCAGAGAAGTACCTCAAGGACTGGAGAGGGAGGGGAAGAGGAGTGGGGGGAAAGGGGAGAAGGGGGGGAGGAGGAAGAGAAGGGTGGGAGGAGGGGGAGGGAAATGGGAGGCTGGGAGGAGGCAGAAACTTGTTTTTTTTTTCCTTTTCTCAATAAAAAAAAAAGAGGCTTCCAAGGAAGAGAACAAGTAGCAGCAGATAGGTAACATCATCAAATTAGCTGGAGAAGCTGAGTCAGTACAGTTACACAGAGTTCTTCATTGAGTTTCAGAGTGTTGTCAATCCTTTTTGTGGATGAACTTCTGTGTCTGCACATCCAGCTTCCTTTTCCCATGGTAGACAGTTTTCCATCAGAGGATAAACATCAGTGATCTCTGTTGGCAATGACTTACCTTTGCTTTCGAGGTTACCATGTTCACACTCATTTTGTTTTACAACTCTTTCTTCTCCTAGTGACAGAGTTATTGGGGTTACAACAAATTCCCAGAACAAGGGTTTGAGGAGTCCTGAAATAAAAGTCTATAGAGTCTGGGACAGCAGAACCCTCATTGCTCCTAGAGTTCACTTCCAACAAAGTTAAACAACATTTTACAACTTTTCAATACAGTATATATTACACACTATAAGGCATCTTTTCCAAACTATATTAAATAGAGGGATATGTTCTGGGAATCAGATAATGAGTTAAAAAATGAGGGAAAATATACAAAATCTGGAAATAAGTAGAATAAGGCCAGTAGTTAAAATTTCTCAGTTGTTTCTACTTCTACTTTATGAGCGATTTGTGAAATCAGTTCACCAAGAACTTATTTCAGGTGGATGTGGTGATAAATGCCTGTAATTCCAACTCCCAAGAGGCTGGGGTAGGAATATCACAGCAAGTTTTGGCCCTGTCAAATCAAGTCTAGTTAGGCTACATCACAAGATCCTGCCTTCAGATAGATAGATAGATAGATAGATAGATAGATAGATAGATAGATAGATAGGCAAAACTGTGAAATCTTTTCTTTTGCCTCATTCTTTGAATTTGTTGCTTGGTTTTTGTCTTAAAATTTACTTTGGTCTATAAATGTTGTCTGGGTTTCTGCCCTGCCCGGTTCTCACAATCGTTATGTCTCAAAGAAATGGCACACCTTAGTTATAAACTGATTGGCCTATTAACTCAGGCTTCTTATTAACTCTTAAAACTTACATTAACCCATCATTCTTATCTATTTTAGCCACATGGCTCAGTATATTTTTCAGCAGTGTAGTCACATCTTGGTTTGGACAGGACTGTAGAGGGAGCTTCTTTCTTCCCAGAATTCTCCTGTTCTCATTGAGCCGCTTCTTCTTCCTGTCTGGTTGTCCCACCTATACTTCCTGCCTGGCTACTGGCCAGTCAGGGTTTATTTAAAACATAATTGACAGAATACAGACCATTCTCCCATACCATATAAAGAAGAAGGAAAATATGGTATGGAGGAAGGGGTCAGATATAAAGCATTTCAGCTCTAAATCACAATTGAAGAATCATGTTGAACAAGTGTATTTGGCTTTGACTTTATTCAACATAAGGAACCATGATTGTCCTTGCCTGCCAAATACCACCACTATCAAAGATATGACATTTCTCTTGCCTAGTCAAAATACAATTTTGACTCAGAAACTTAAGAAATGTCATGATACATCGTTTTACTTTTGAAACTAGACAGCTTTAGTTTTCCCAGTTGGGTCTTGTGAGCATGCACCTCTCAGTGAACTTGACATTTCTTGTCTTGTTGTAGAGTACCTCCAGGGTACTGTCACTTTGCTTTGATTTCATTTTTTCTGAGTTCTTTAGGATTCAAGTTTGCTCTGCCTTATCATACTTCAGGTGTTATACATATCAACAGACCAACCCACTGCCCCAACAATTGCTTGTGGTTAAGGCATTGTCTAGTAAGAACTACTCCCTGCTTCACCACAAATAAATGTCTCATATGAAAACCGTATTGTTTTCAGAATAGATAATAGGTATTTTCTTCTTCTTTATAGAATCTAATGTTTCTGTACAGCAGAGTCACAGCATCAATGTATCTTCCTCAGATGACTATCATTCTAGGAGTTGAGGTCTTCACTCATGTGGTTTATAAGGAATCTATACACAGAAGAGCTTGCTTGTGGATTGACTATAACAAACATTCACCACATACTGCTATGTTGGTGCCACTGCAGACCTACCATCAGATATAATTCCTGCCAGTATACCAGTGAAATCACCACAAGGCTCAATTGAAAAAAAAAAACATAACCATAACCAAACTTTAGTAACTAAGATTTATGGATTTCTTGTTAGAGAACACAGATTATTTTTATGATTAAAAAGGAAATCACATAGGAAATTCTGCAAAATTCAGAACAAAATACTGAAGTATATTATAATTCATGCATTATGTTATAAACTATTATTTCCCCTAAGTATTTTGTACACAAATAGCACAATGCATATATATTCATATATGTACTATACCTTTATTTATTCAAAACCTACAAAATACATACCTCTCTGCTATATCCTATTATATTAATGCTCTTTGTGGATATTTTCCTGGCTTCATGTCTTTCAACATTCTGAATAAGTTCTCATTTACTTAATTCTTCATGTATTTATGTTTAGATTAATTCTATTCATTTTTTATCATTCCCAAGACACTATGAACCATTTCCACACCTTTGTGTTTGTTCCATATGTATTTATCTTTTTTTAAAGTCTAGGCTACAGAAATGCCATGACTGGCTACAAACTTATGAGATTACAATAGTTAATTTCATGTATATATTATTATTCTTTTAAGGGTTTAATAATTCTATTAAGTTGTGATTGAAGTTTAATCTAATAAGTTTATAATTGAAACAACATGAAATGGCTTATAAATTGCTATGGGAGTACATTCTGCTGCTTCAACCAATAGTCTTTAAGATACCAGCCCACTTGGGCATGGTAGCTTATACTGTAAAAAGCAGTGCCCACTCTCTTGCTTCCAGCTCCCACTTCTGGCTGCTAGACTCTGTTCCTGTTCGATCAGAGGACTGTTGTATAGGACAATAATTTGTAAGTTTTCCCCTTAAATAATATTTATTATCCATATGTCCAACGTGTGGACAACTGCATCCACATAAAGCCTGAGAGAGCTTAGGAAGTAATTCTAGACATAAAATAATAGAGTTAAGTATGGCTTATTGATAGCAGCATTTTCTCAGGTGGGCTCTGCTTGCTAAAGGCAAGTACTCTCATTTAAAAGAGGCTTCCTGACTCAGCTTTAGCTGTAAAACCTTGCAGCTCTTTTAAGAGGTATTGCCAAGAAACACTTAAATGGTGTGGATGAAAAGATGGAGCATGCTTTTTGGTTTCCAGCTGTAGCAGGAAAAAAGCCATGCCATTTTAAAATGCTGGCTTTCTGGGCTGATCTGTCAGTGCAAACTCTCTTTTGGGCAGGAGGTTCAGCTACAGAACATTTGAGTGTGTTTTGTGAGCAGACTGCTGCAGCTTGGTTGGTGGCAGGAACCTTGAAATGCCATAGAGTTGTGGCAATAAACACAACTCTGGCCAGTACCTCCACCATGAGGCTGAAATCTCAGAAAGCTAAGGAATGGGCTGGATCCAGCTGTCAAAGTCACAGCTTTAATCTTAACCATATTGCTTAGCAAATTAAAGGCTCATGTGGTCAGAAACAGAGAGCTATACAGTAAAGATAGATTCAAAGACAAAGAAAACCTCTAAATGGTTTACAGTGTGTTTATAAATATATGCAGCTTTGGGGAAAAAAAGAAAAAAGGTTGAAGTCCTTAAAATAAAAAAGAAAGATAGAAAGAAGTTGGGTGTGGTGGCACACACCTTTAATCCCAACACTTGGGAGACAGAGGCAGGCAGAACTTTGTGAGTTCAAGGTGTGGTAGCACATACCTTTAATCCCAGCACTTGGGAGGCAGAAAGGCACATCTCTGAGTTCAAGGACAGCCTGATCTACATAGTGAGTCCAGGACAAAGATACACAGAAACTCTTTCTCAAAAAGCCAAAAATTAAAAATAAATGAAATAATTTAAAATAAAGCCATGTAAAGATGGAAAACACACAGAAAATCTGGATACTGTATATTATGTTCTCTTTGAATTGTTTGAATTCTGAGGAAGGAGCAACAGTTGCCAAAAGATATTTGTTTATAAATGCTGCTGAATTAATGTAAGAAAGGTATTTTGAAAATTCCTTGACTTCAAAATTAAAGGTATGATACTTTAGAGAAGAGTTTTTGCTTTTTTTTTTTTTTTTACACAGGAAATAAGAGGCTG
Source organism: Microtus pennsylvanicus (assembly GCF_037038515.1). NCBI lineage: Eukaryota > Metazoa > Chordata > Mammalia > Rodentia > Cricetidae > Microtus > Microtus pennsylvanicus. The sequence goes on along the minus strand of NC_134590.1, from coordinate 51,599,681 downwards.
TAGATTCATTCTGAGTTATGAAAAATCAGGTTTGATCAAGGAAGACCACCTGAGAAATCTCCGGTAGGAACAGATGGCCCAGATGTTTGAGTTCTACCTCCAGAACAGATTCAAGACCACTGCCTGAGAAGATGAAGCCTCACAGGATACTCCAGTCATTACTTGATCATAATTCTAAATTTTCTTTAGGTTCCTATAAGATTATAAGTACCCCCAACCAGCAGAAAGTAGCTTGGAAAACTACACCCACATTCCCAAAAAATGGACTATGGATATTTTCCTTTGTTTAGAATATTGGTTACAAGTTGTTATGGATAATGGTCAGGAGAAAAACTAACAAAGGATATTAGATTCAGACTTCTTGCTTTTTTGTAAAAAAAAAAAAAGTGGGGGGTGCTGTGGGACAATGGTTTTTACTCTGTCAATTATATCTTAATAAAACGTTGTTTGGCCAGTAGCCAGGCAGGAAGTATAGTAGGAAAAACCAGGCAGGAAATAGAGGCAGGGTAATGAGAACGGGAGAATTCTGGGAAGAAGAAAGCTCATTTTTGCAGTTGTGACCCAGACACAGAGCAAGCAAGATGTTACTGCCTCGCCAAAAAAGGTACCAAGCCACATGGCTAACATAGACAAGAATAATGGGCTAATATAAGTTATAAGAGTTAATAAGAAGCCTGCATTAATGGGCCAATCAGCTTATAATTAATTTAGACTGTGTGATTTCTTTGGGACTTAATGACTGCGGGAACTGGGCAGAACAGAAAACCTCAGTCAACAGAAAATAAGCCTATTTCTTTTGTAAAACAAAAGTTCAAAAGATTTTGTTGTTTGTAATAATGCTTCTTGCTTAAAAATAAATAATATATTTGGTTGTTATATCTTAACTTTTAAAAAATAGCTATGTTTTTATCTTTGAAGTGTGGAAGACAAAATGCATATTTTAAAAGATCTTATTTATTTTTGCATGTCATGTGTGTTAAGGTGGGTGCCCACAGAGGCCAGAGGGAGAATATCCTGGAGCCGAAGTTACTGGTGGATATGAGACCCTCCCACCTTGGACAATGGGTGAGAACCAATTTTATATTTTCTAGAAAAGTAGCAAGTGATCTTAACCACTGACCCATCTTCTCCAGTAACCCAAAATTTAGTTGTTAATTTTTCTGTTTCTTCTTATCATTCCAAAAGCGATTATCACCCATTATTTTTTCAATATAATCATATCATATATTGGTTACATCAATATTTACTACTTATTTACTGTGTATATGTTTATACACAAATGTCAGAGAACAACTTGCAAAAATCAGTTCTCTCCTTCTGTGTGGATTCTGGAAACGAAATTCAGATGTTCAGGCTTGGAGGCAAGTGCCAACTTAAATATTTTAATGATGTTTATTTTTTAAGTTGTATGTTCCCATATACCTGTACATAATTCTGCAAACCTCTACATGTCTATCAAGCAAGCATATTGGTATTATATATCAATATCACAAGTGAGGTAATAAATTCCTTTTATTTTGCATGTTGCTATTTTGGAGAACCTGGGCCACTTTTCTTAAACCAGAGAAGCAGTTCTAAGGCAAGTTCTAGTGCTGGAATCAACAATATATTCTCCATTTCTGTCGTTATGTGATGTTAAAGATACCATGTGAATGGAACCATGCAGCATACAGTCTATGGACTTGACTTTTTCACTTGGAAGCCACCTAAGATCCATCTGTGGCATTGTATGAATCAATAGTCTATTGCTTTTTGTTGCACATTCACATTCATGGTATGGCTGTAGGACCATTTGGAGTATGACTTGAAGTATGTTCAGATTATGGCTATGTAAGCATGAATTTTTCAGAGAAATTGCCCCAGAATCTGCATAAAGGTAGGGTTACAGAGACACTGCTACACACACACACACACACACACACACACACACGCACTTTTTCACTTGAGAAAAGAATTTTATGATTTGGGATGTGTGTTTTCAGAACTATGCTGACATAGTTCTGCCATACAACACTCTTAATAAGTTGATTTATGAATGACTGAACTGTTTCAAAAAGACAAGTGACTACTATAAAATTTCAGAAATTCCTATTTCAGAATTCATTCTAGACTCCCTAGAAAAGAAGTTGTCTTTTAGGAGGTAGAACAAAGCTGGGAAGCATGCCATAAGGGAATTGCAGCATTTTCATAATCTGGTGTCATTTACTGCAAGACTGAAGTTACTTAGGTCCCAAATATGGACCCCACTGTTGTGTTTGCAAAAACCGCCACTATATCATTTTTGGATAAGTAGCCATCATGTTGGACACTCAGAATCTGTAAAGGATTCATATTGCTACCTAGAGGAGGACAATCTACAAAGGCAGAGAAGAATGGGAATAGGATAGTCTGGGTACCTGAGTTAGTATCATTCTTCTTTGCTCCCGGCCTGCCTATCTGCATCTTTAGTTACAGGTAAGTAGCAACATCGTTTGTCCCTTCCGTACACTTTATAGATGCTCTTTCATTTTATGTGAACTGAAAATCTTCTTGGGAGGTAAGTTTGCTCTACTCTCATTCTAGAGACAAAGTGATGCTTTATCCTTTAGACATGTCATGAGGGGAGACGGAAAGGGAAAGGAAGTGATACTCGACATAAGGAAAAGCATAAGAAGAGAGGAAGAGAGATGGGTGAGGGAAGAGGAAGGAAGAGAGAGAGAGCATGTCAGAGAGCTGCCCAATGCAAGTGGTGGCAAATGAGCCCAGGTCCTCTGCATGAACAAAAATGCATTCTTAATTTCCAAGTCACTTTTCCAGGCCCCAAATAATTTTGCTTTTTATTTTTATTTTGTATGTGGGGGTATTTTGCCTTCATGTATGCCTGTGCACTAAATGTATGCCCACTGTCTGCAAAGAAAAACTGAAGAGAGCATGGGATCCCATGGAGCTGGAGTTACAATTGTAAAATGCCACACAGGTGCTGGGAATTGAACCTGGGTCCTCTGGAAGGACAGCTGGTACTCCTAATCTTCTAACCATCTCTCCAGCCCCAGAGACATTTATTTTAATGAGGACTTAACAGAATTTCCATAGTACTGCCAGACTGTGCTGGCAGTGGTGAATTGTGGAAAAAAACCCCATGTTTCTGTCTTGGGGCCAAAGACAGTCTGGAGGCATAACTGTTTCTTTGGAGGGACCTCAGCCTATATCTGCCTTATGGCCTTTAGCTGAGTGGATAAGGTCCAAACACATGATACAGGATAACCTGATTTACTCAAAGCTCATTCACTGAGTGGGAATTGTATAGAAAGAACAGCAGTACACTACAGCAACATCTTGGCTAATGTTTCATCTCACATCTGTACACAAGTGTCAGACAAACTGATATACGTAAAACCAACCATTATATTCTCTATGCTTCAGGGCTTCCTCAAGTTCCTTTCCTAAAAGGAATGAATGGTCCCCCTCTTATCACCTAAATCACAGCAGACCTGACCCATGTGCCCGTGTTATTATGACAACATCTGTGACACACATGATCATCTGATCGTATGTCTCCAGTTTAGTGCCTGAGAGCTTGAGGAGAGAGGAACGCACTTTTCATTGTTATGTGTCCCATGCCTGACATTGGATTTGTTGAATAAATGAGGGAAAATGACTCCTGATTAAGCATGATTTTAAAATTCTACTTATTTATTTGAGTGTGTGTGTGTGTATGTGTGTGTGTGTGCGTGTGTGTGTGTGTGTGTGCGTGTGTGTGTGCGTGTGTGTGTGCATGCATGTGTGTGTGTGCGTGTGTGTGTATGTGTGTGTGTATGTGTGTGTGTGTGCGTGCGTGTGTGTGTGTGCGTGTGTGTGTGTGCGCGTGTGTGTGTGTGTGCGTGCATGTGTGTGTGTGTGTGTGCGTGTGTGTGTGTGTGCGTGTGTGTGTGTGTGGTTGAGAGGAGAGTTTACAGTCGTCAGTTCTCTTCTTCCTCTGTGTGAATCCCAGGGGTGGAACTCAGGTCATCATTTGCCAGCAAGCACCTTTACCCACTGAGCCATTTCTCTGGACCCAAGCATAATATTTTGACATGACAAGAAATGATATTTTCCCCATCTGCGGGGGTTCTTCTGAGTGAAATAGCCTTTCCTCACCCTTTGCTACCCTTTCTATTTAAAATGTAGGTTTGCGTAGTGTATTTTAATTCACTGAGGCTGTGATTCTTTGTAACTGAGTCAACTGCTACTTAGCAAATCCAAAAGTTCAAGACTCAGTGAAGTGTTAAGACTCCTCAGAATATTGTTACCTTCTTCTGGATACTTTTTTTTTTTTGGTAAGAAAATCAAAACCAAAATATCTTTTGCATGAGTTTTTGAAATTTAGCCTGTGGGCCCTGAGATGATTAACTAGAAAAGAATGCAGGATTTGTTACACAGATTAGTAGGTGCAAGGTCACAAAGGTTTTAACTGGATAAAGAACAATTTATAATGTTAAAGTGTTACTCCTTTTAAATTAAGTGCGCTTACACTGGGGAACAATATCCTGTTAAAGCTTAGCTATTTTGATACTACTTAAAACATTTCAGCTATTTTACTGTGAGCTTTAGGGAAAAAAATTTTGGTGGTCTTGCTTCGCCTTTCCAAAAAGTGCTTCATTCTTAAACTGACTCAACATTTCTCTTTGAGATGCTATTGATCTAAGAAGTAATATCTAAAATGACCACTAGATGGCAGGGTTCCCATTTCAACGGGAGCGCTACATCTCTTCTTCCAAACTAGTAAGAGCCTCCAATAAACAAATTTGAAATGTGTTTATTTGTACAGCTATAAATATCACACATCTGATCCCGTTTACCATTGGGTCTATATTTCTTAATGATATAAGTCATTTTTTCTAAAGTGGTATCGAAACAGTTATTTGGTAAGCAAGCATATTCTCTCCCAAGTAAAATTAATTCTTATTTTCTTCATTTTAACCATAAATAGAATACCTACAGTGTCATTAAGTATTTGTGGGGTTTTTTTTGTTTTTATTCTTGGTTTAGTACTTTTACGAGCCCTCAAGAAGTGTGGATATCTCTGGAAATTTCTTTAAACTTGGAGAAAGCCCAAGAGCACCTGGTGAAGTGTGTTAGATTCTTGACAGGGTACTCATTGCAGTGGAGAACCATTGTGACCCTGACCAACTGTGACGGCCCGAGAATAAATATCATTTATTTTGAAGTTGAAGTGAATGTCCCAAGAAGGGAAGGCACTTTGATCAACTAGGCAAACACACGTGAACCTCTGAAAACACATGTTGAGGCCGTGAGTTAAACCACTTGTAATGTTACCAGTTATCATGGTTCTGACGGTTGGCCTTTCTGTACTTTAAACCATTGTGAGGAGTGAGTCCCCAACACTGAAGGGTTGAATCAAAATGTAAGAAGTGTTTCTTATACATCTACTGAAGCAGACACTGTTTTAGTGAAGCAAAGAGTCCACTCTAGAAGAGTTCACACCCAGCAATGTTTTAGTATGGGGGAAAGGATCAGCAAAATTCATTCTTTCCCAGTACTCAGCAGAAATGACTGTACTTTTAAACTTGAATAAATAAAGTTATTTCAGTATACTAGGAATACGGCCCTGTCTTTCTATTTGCACATCACTTCAACACTCTCAAAATAATCCCTCTAGGTGGGGGAAAAAAAAACACAAAACAACAGAACAAAACCCAAACACGAGATCTTTAGGGTAAAATATGAAACAAACAATCAAAAATATTGACTTCTTTCAAAACAACATACTCAAAGATGAGTTTAGTTTATTCTTGAAATAGGCCCTGCCCTGTGATGTAAAGTAGACGTTTAATCTCACTCCAGGCTCAGTGCTGTGTTTGAACACTCAGTGTTTTCGATTCATTATGAGGGTTTTGCCTGTCTGTCTCACCATACTGTATAACAATGAGTCCTAGCACAATGGATATGTATGCATGCTTAATTTCCATAAATTACACCGGCAACCAGCTGTATGTTTCCATAAAGACAAATTCTGATTATAAACCATTAAGCCTAATTCAGTGTCCTTTGATGTCCTGAGAAAGAACGTGGGGGGAGTAAGCATTGCCACATGGCCATGTCTCCCTAGAGTAGGTGAACAGAAAGGAGGGCTAGATCACTATTGCCCCTCGTGTTTCTCCATTAACTTGGATGTGTACTTTGAAGACTGAAGTCAGCCCCTTTCCAGAAAGTGGAAAAAGAATCCTAAACAGCGCTGACAAACACAGACCTTTACCTGAAGCTAATGCTAAAATCTGATTCAAAAGGTTTGTCCGTTCTTTTGATTCCAGCCATTAAGGTGGATGTTGAGCCTGGCTGCCCTTTAAGCAATGATCTAACTCCTTGGACTATTTCATGCTAAAATTTGACCTTAATTTTACGTTTCCTCTTTGAAATCTTCCTTGTAGCTGATTAGATCAAAGCAAATGCCATCCAGGCATCTGTGGCAGCCAGGTGCCACGGAGGTTTCATCATTCGGTTGTGGAATTTCCTGCATAGTCTTGTTCTCAGCGTCCTGTTGACATAATTTAACATACAGGCTCCAAAGCCTTGTGTGAGGCTCTTGCCTTCCTGTTTACTTTCACTCTGTGGAGCAGAGCTCAGCACTGGCTCTTCTGAACCTGGAATCCTATCACTTCCCCCAAAGCAGGGAAGGTGTGAAAGCAAACAGAAGAAAGCAAACGGTAGAGGCTTCTCAACAGGGCCTCAGTGATTTCTCAGCCCAGAGGCAGCCTGCTAGGGGTGATTCGCTGAGCAGGAGGCAGGATGGAGAACAGGTGGGGATACATGTCTGGGTCCTGCTGACCTGATCCTACACAGAGTGGCTCTATTGTGAGATGTAGAGTTTAGGAATTCTGATATCACTGGTTCAATGCATCAGTTGCAAATTAAAAGCATTTAAACCTAAGAGAGGGCTCTCAGGTTCTGAACCCTGACTGGATCCTGAGCAAATTACTTCTGAGTGATAATTCATGCACAGTTTTGAAAGATTATCCTCTCCTAACTTGTACACACTGGCTGAAAATCCCAGGGGCTAGGCTAGAAAGTTCCAAGTGGATCCTCCCAGTTCCAATGAATCAAAAGCTCAGGACAAAGGTTTTTGACAAATTTCAAGAGCAACTGGAACCTCTAAGCCCTATGCAGAACATACGCTAGTGCTCTGTGTTTGTGGAATGCGATAGGTGTGAGCCCCAGGGGTTGGTGGGAGAGGTGACATGAGAGGGGTCTGCCTCCCGGATGACTTTGAAGTATCTGGGAGCCCACAGGCTGGAGCAAGGAGGAACTGTTTTATTTGCATAGCTACTGGTGGAGTGACACAAATGCGGTGTGGGTACCACTGCAGGTGTTCTGGGGTGTCAGTCACTGCAAAGAGGCAGCACCTGGACCCAGAAAGGTCAAGGTTTCTCAGAGTTCAATGTGGATCTGGATCCCATGATCCTTTGCCCATCAGCTCAGTGCACACAGTTTGCTCTAAGTAATTGCATGTGACATTTCTTTGAAATTATCAACATTCAGTAAAAAAGCCTGCATACATTCTACCTGAATTTACTGGAATTTGGAATGTGGCCTTTATTCTGCCTCTTTCAGCGAAAATACCACATTTCTCACTTTCCTTGATGTTCATGACACAATCTAGGGTTTAAACCGAGGAGATTTGAAAACCAGCGTTCTGGCAGGACAGGACTCACTTTTATAATCCGAGCACTCTGGAAACTGGGACCAAAGATACTGTGAGTCAGAGATCAGAATGGGGATCAGGCCTTTCTGGACTGGAGTGAGACCTTGTCTTCAATAAAAACAGACAGATAAAACTTTCTAATAAATGTGAACATATGCGACATTGCACATTGTCTTAGGTTTCTATTGCTGTGAAGAGACACCATGCCCACAGCAACTCTTACAAAAGAAAACATTTAATTGGGGCTGGCTTACAGTACACAGGTTTAATCCATTACTGTCATTGCAGAAAGCATGGCAGCATGTAAGCAGACATGGGGCTGGAGAAAGAGCTCCGAGTTCTACATCTGGGTTGGTAGACAGCAAGAAGAGAGACTAGAAGACTAGCCTGGCTTGAGCATCTGAGACCTCAAAGCACACAGCCAGTGACACACTTCCTCCAACAACACTACACCTACTCCAACAAGGTCACACCTTCCAACAGTGCCGTTTCCTATGAGCCTGTGGAACCATTTTTATTCAACCTACCACTCAGTTAAGTGTGAGTATATATTATTTTATGCATATTAAGCTACATCAAGTATTTTGTCATCTGCTTTAATTGAAAAGTGTTTAGACTTGCTCTCTGTTTAATTTTAATCTTATCACTCATCATCCTTAATGTCAAAACTGCTCCCACACATTGCATTATGTTTACAATTTTAGGAAGAGTCATTGATGATAATTTTCTTTCTTTTCTTTCTTTCTTTCTTTCTTTCTTTCTTTCTTTCTTTTTTTCTTTCTTCCTTTCTTTCTTTCTTTCTTTCATCTATCTCTCTACTTTTCTTCCTTCCTTACCCCCTCTTTCTTTCTTCTTTCTTTCTGTTTTCTTTTTACCTACTTAAATTTTTAAAGACACTTCATCTAAGGTCATTATTTTATCGGAAGTAAATCTGATTAACCTGTAGAAACTTGAGATTACAGAATATATTGAATTCATTCAGGTGATGTCTTGCGTATCCAGTTGGTGGTTGATGGACACACTTTTATCTTGTGCTGTGTGTTACAGATGCTTCCTGTAGACATTCTAGAAGCAAAGTGCATTTTCAAAACTTCAACTTAGCACTGGCTTTCTCTTGCCCTGTTCCAGGATAACATCACTTGCTATGTATTTTAAACACAGGGCTTTTGTTGACTGAACATTTCTATGAGGCACTTACTGCTTTCAGATTTTGCCAATTAGTAAATAGGACTGCAGTTTTCTGATATTCTTGAATTTGCACTTATTGGTAGATTAAACAATGTATTTAAAAATAGTTTAAATTTAATTCTTTAATAGCTTCATATATGTATATACTGTATTTAGGTCATTTTTACCTCTCCATACCTCCATAGCTCTTTCCTCTTCCTCTTTTATCCATTGTTTTCAAAAAGTCCCCCTTGTTCATGCGTTTTGTTTTACTTTCATGACTATGGATTGGAGGTTACTTACTTGAGCCTGAGCATAACCCCAACATAGGAAGAAAACGAGTTCTTCTTGCTCATCAATCAGGAGACACCTGTAGCTCCTCCCCTAGGGGTGGAGCTTCATGAGTCCTCCCCCATCTATGATGGAATGTGGATCAGTCAGGTTTGAGGGTCATGTGCAGGCAAACAAAGCAGCTATGGGTTCATGAGTGCAGAAGTCAGGTCATATCCAGAAGACAGTATTTTTTAGCCTTCCTCCTTACCATCTGCCTTTTATATTTTTCTGCCCCCACCTCACCACTGTGATGTTCTGTGAGCTTTGCAGGGGGCCACATAGTTGACGCTGTGGCCATTTTCTTGCACCAGAGCCTAGTTCTTTGTCTCAGGATCCAGGATGGTGAAGAATGACAGTTGAGGATAGAAGAAGAAACGTTTATCAAGAAGTAAAGAAAAGCTCCCCGCAGTCAAGAGGAGACTCAGAAATGATTTTCAGGTAACAGTTTTGGGTAGAGACTTTCAGATCCTGGGACTGAGCCATTTCAGTCCTGCCCATGTATAAATAATTCATTCAGCTGGGAGAAATCTGATGGGTTTTAACGTCAACATATGTAGGGAATTATGATTGATTGATGAATCATGTGAAAGATCATAGGCTCAGGAAGAATTCCCCAGCAAGAGAAAGGAGGGCCAATAATTTCCGGCAGGAGGGGAAAGTAAAAGAACAAAGGCTAACACCTATTCAGTATCCTGATAAGTCAGTGATTTGTAAAGTACATTGTTTAGCTTAGGGTTGTGCAAACTTTATTGCAAAACCTCCATATTCCCGGAGGGAGCTACAGGCTCCACCCCACATATGGATGCTTTTGTTTCCTTGAGTCCTGTATTTCTCACTTGCTGCCTTTCCAGTGGGGCTGCTTTGCTTCTGCTTCCTGTCATCCCTTAGGGCTGATTAATCAAGACCTGCTTGTTCTCTGCAATCACACCAACTACTGGTCTGCAATGACTGAAACCCCCTGCAAGAAGAGCTTCACTGACAACGGACGAAGCCAGCGCTAATTGGCTTGTTTATTGGTCATGGTTCAGACTCTCACATTCTTTCCTCAAAGTTTGGGGTCGCCCTGCAATGGAAAGTCTTGTCTTTCTGGGCCTTCCTTCATAGGATCAGATTATATATGTTATCCAGGTCATGGACAGTGTGCTTCAGAGGTGCAGTATCAGATTTGGTCACAGCTCTAAGAATTTCTTCTGGGCTCCAGGAAGAAGCTGGCTCTGCCCATTTAGCTCTAGGACACTGTTCGGAGCCCGTTTGAAATTTCTAACATAGACTTTAGTTTCTATCAGACTGCTTTTTAGATCTGTTTCAAGGTTCCTTTTCCACAGCCATACACTGTTCTGTTTTTCAGATGTCAGACCACAGTTTCTTACCAGTTTCCCAGCATGTGGTTCCCTAAGTGTCCAGACTCCAAACACACCATGCAGCAGATATCTCTCTCCAGCCCCCCTTTCTGTCTCTATCTCTGTCTCTGTCTTCTCTCTCTCTCCATTTATAGGTTAATTATTTCAAACCTTTTTGAAATGACATCTCACATCTGCTCAGTCACTGCTAGGGCCAAGCAGTCCGTGTCAAGAAGAGAGGGGTGTTCCTGTCTTCTCTCCCACTGTTACCACCACTGCCTTGGGTCTAGCCTTTCCCAGGGAATTTTAGGGTGTCCTGTGCTTTTCTGACAGTTGTTTCGCAGCTTTCCCTAGACTATTCACCGGAGACCCAGGCCAGCCTTGCCTGAATGTAGCTTGCTATCTTCTGAACTAAGAGATATCTTATCTCTTCCCACTGTCTTTGTTGCTCGTTCTATTTTGATGAGGTGTTTCTTTTTGAGCTTCCATGTATGAGAAACATTACTGAGGGTATGTTGGTGATTATCTTTCTTTCTCTCATAAATATATTTTAACTGATCTTTAGAGTACCTTTCACAATTAAAAAGCATTATATTTAACATGCCATTTGCCTGAATCTCCTTCATTTTTTCATTATTTTGTTCTAAAATAGAAGATTATTAGGTTACTATGCCTTTTCATTCTTTTCTCCTATAGTTTTTAGTTCAAAAAGTGTCAGATTCTTAAATATTATTTCCCAGTTGTAGATAATTCTGCCTTTTCTGGTCATTCTGGTACATATGGGTTCCCCAAGAATAACGTTCAGATATTTTAAAGTGTACTTCCTCTCAGCAGTTTTTATGCTGACGGACGAACGTTGGCACCATCCACAGGCTGATCTCTCTGGGAGCACAGTATCCTTTATAGGTCTGAAGTTCTCCGTTCACTCATCCTTCCAACCTTAGGCTCCACTGTGTTTGTGAGCTGAAGTAGGATGAAAGAAAGTCTTTCAACGAGGCTTCCTGTCTGAGGCTTACAGATCTAAGAGAAGGGACAGAGGGAAGTTTTAACTTACTCCAGATCTCCTTAGCCATTTCCGAGACACGGCATTGAATGAGAAGCTGGGAGACAGCAGCGATTGAAAGGCACCCTGTTCCCATCACTTCCTCTGGGCCGAAGAAACTCTCCATCACTTTGCTGAGACTCCCGAGAGTTTTCTATATATTTCTCTTTTCCTGACACCTACAGATATTGCTCTGATATTTTTCTTTTATCTCTGTGCCCTCTAGCATCTTTGGTGTCAACACATTCAGTATGGTCCTTTAGAGTTACTTGACCCTTCCTAATCTGTCTACTAGAAACCTTAGTATTCTGAGTGGTTTTCAGAAGCTCTCTTCTAGTTTTCCAAGAATATAATTCATCTCTATGTAACAAATTTTCATATGTTTCCAGGAATTTGATTTTTCCCAAACTATCTTGTAACATGTATGGTCAGTTCTTCCCTTCATTAACTTTCCCATTGTCTATTGTATACATGGTTTTCAATTACAAAAAATTTATACCAGCTCTCCTCTCAGTGACTTAAATAATGTGATTAGATTTGGGCCAATGACAGGATAGATATAATACTGCAGCTTCATAACTTCAAAAGAAAAAAAGTACCTCAAAGAGGTCTTCACCCTTCCTGCTCATTTGAATGTTCTAAAAACACCCTTGGTTCTATAAAGAAGAAAATATACTTTCTCACTAAAACACAGATTTGGTGGTGGATACCTAGCAAAAGAGATTACCGAGATAAAGAAATCAGAGACCATCAAGAATGAAGAAGAAAAGAAAAAAAATACAGGATAACTGTATTTTTCTGAGAGCCCTGTAGAAGTACAACCAGGGGATAAATGTTTATATTCCAAATGGTAATAAATTTGGGGAAAGGTAACAAGACGCACGTGTTCAGATTCCCCTGGATCTCTCTCTGCGACATTACCTTTGGATACAGGGTAGGATACCTGTCACAAAGGGCTTCAGGGGATCAGGGCAAGATGACTTTCCTAGGTGTGATGATCTGCTTCATGTGAAAATGGGCAAGGGGATTTTCTTCAACATGAACAGCTGGCGCCAAGCAGAGGGGCTTCCCTGCTTCTACTGTTTCCCGAAATGACTAGGTGCTGTGCTGTGGCAGTCGTGTCCCGACCATGTCACTCTCTGCGTGTACCTCGGTGCTCACATCTGGACTGCTGAGGGGATGCAGTCTGATCATTGTCCCTCTGTGGACATGACCCTGCTCTGCTTTCCAGGACTGAGATGTGGATAGTATGTCAGTCATATTTCATGGACTATGGGCAACATCACTACTTTCTCCCACTTCTGATACGATTTCAAAAAATGGTGAAATTCTGCTCAGACAAGGTAACTCTGCCTGTGACTGTGTTTCCTCTTGCCACATCCTATTAAAAGGTAGCATTTTTATTCATTACTGGAATGCATTATTTAGACCGTTCTTATTTCTGTTCAGGCTGCATTGAACCCAAGAGAGCATTGTAAATTGTTCAGGATTTAATCATTCAATACAGGGAAACAGAAGTACACCCGAAAAGTGCACTGAAGTTTATAGGGAAGCGATTTTAGAGGAGAGTGAAAAGGCAAGAAGGATGGTGATGATAAGGGTCCCCGAGCTCTTCTTTCCGTGGTGATAGATGAGTTCTCTTGCCTTTAATGCTTCATTTTCCTGATGCAGTTAGCACACAGGCTGACTTCTCTCTCTCTCTCTCTCTCTCTCTCTCTCTCTCTCTCTCTCTCTCTCTCTCTCTCTCTGTGTGTGTGTGTGTGTGTGTGTGTGTGTGAGGAGGAGTGAGAGATAAATAGTCAATGAACCTGGGGTTTATTCCTTAGTATATAATTAGCACTAGCCCATCATGAAGAGACTTTAGTCCAATAATTCAAGAAATGTCTAAAGTGTAGCATGCAGAATTCTTTCTCTTCCAAACGTAGAGCACATGTGTTCATTGCTGTCAGCTACATACACATGGCAGACTACAGTTTCCTCAGAACTTTCAAACTGCTAGAAAATCAAAACAAACGGCCACCATTTATTGAGGGTCAGAGGGGAGGGAAGAAGGAAGAAAGGAAGGAAGGAATGAAAGAACGAAGGGGAATAGAGATGGAAGGAGGAAGAGAGAGGGATGTATTAAGCATGGCATGTATTATTTACTAAATTATAAGAATTTACAGCTTTTTATTATGTACGACCTGACATGTTAAGAATTGATACTTTTGTGCATGTCTGATACATAATTAAAACAGTTATTATTGAAGTAAAACAAGGGAAATAGTTCCCTCAGATTTGGTGTCAGGAGACCTAAGTTAGATTACTTGTGTGACACGATGTTTATTCCAATGGCTCTGAAATGCCACATTGTTGGTAAATACTCAATATGCAATCTTTTTGGTGACAGAATATCTATAAAACTAGTTTGCAATAATCCAAGTGTTATAGAACTTTGGGGGACCCTTTTCTGGCTGTCAGATAACATTAGACAAATTGAGGTTTCCCACCTTGCAGTTCTTAGTCTCATTAACAGACAAAAACATGGGTGGATTCAAGAATTTTATTTATTTGTGATTAAGACATTCAAAACCTTAACTTACATTTATTTTGAATTATGTGATACAACATTATTCATGGCTATCATCCTTCTGTTTGTTAGAACCGCAGAAATGACTCATTTTCTCTGGTTGTGACTTTGTATCCTTGAACTCACCCTTCTTCTGCAGCTTCTCCATCCCTTACTCTCCTCAGCCTTTGGTAACTAATATTTTGCTTTTTGCTTCTATGAGATCTGTTATTTGAGACTCCTCTATGAATAATATCACAGAAGATTTGTCTCCTTATGTCTAGATTATTTTATTTAATAACTTGATGTTCATCAATATTACCACAAAATGACCAGGCTTCATTCTAGTCCTTCCGTTTGGGCTAGTCTTGTTGATCATGATTGACTTACTCAGCCCTCTGTTGTTTGACTTTTGTTTATTTCTTATTGTCCTTCAACTATCATAAGACTACAGAAGGAGCCAACAAATATTCTTCTATCTTTTCTGTTTTACATCTAGACTGCTGTACATGTAATATATTGCACATGTACTAGACTGTTCATGTAGTATACTGTGTGTGCACAGAAGTATAATCTGGGTTAAAGTGGAGACATAGGACTGGCTTAGTATACCTGTTCTGCAAGTTAAGGACCTGAGTTCAAATCCCCTGTACCTGTTTAAAATACATTTCGATTTTATTCCCCCAAATATAGCAGATTTCTTTCTAAAAAAGCAGATTTTTGTTTTATTATAGCTTCAGTTTTTCTTACTGTGAGTGAAATTAATGTATTCTTGATTTAGTTGGTCAGGAGGCATTTTGAATATTTTTCTGTGAATATAGTGGGCTTATAGCTGACAGCCATGTTTTCCATGGGGATGCTGTTTTTATTTTCTTTATTGAAAAGAAACTAGCACTTTATTTGTGGTATAAGTTGGAAATCTCCATTCAGACTTTGTCATTTTTCTTTCAATTTTATTTTATTGTGGTTTTTTTCTAAGCACATTTTATTTTATGTATGCGATTATTGCATTTTTATAGCTTCTGCATTTTAGAAACCCCTAAAAATGTCTTTACTACGAGCCTTATTTTTTCCTTATTTCTTTATGTTTCTTTACAAAAACTTTGATTAATACAGAATTCATTTTGGTGCAAAGCAAGAAATCTGATTTTACTATATTTTCTGCCAGATGGCAATCCATTATCTCATATACAATTTATTAAAGAGTTCACAATTTCCCTTTGACTTGAAATGCCAAGTTTATCACATATTAAATCATCATATGCATTTGATTCTATATGTGGATTTATTTCAGAATGCACTGATATGTCTACATATGAACACATTAAAACTATTTTAATTCTGTTTTTTCTTACTATATCATAAATTGTGGCAAATCTCTCATTTCTTTCATTTTCAGAAAATTTTTAGTTTCCCCCTTTTTCTTTCTAATTAAATTGCAAAATATGCTCAAATAGTTTTTTAAATGCATGTACTCTAAGATCATGATTCATTCATGCATAATTTTGCCAATAGAGTACATTCTCCCTCCTGTTGTGCTCAAAATACTCTATCCCACTTTCAATGTGTTGCTTAAAATATTATCAAATGTAGACTGGAGAGATGGCAAGGAGGCTGACAGTACTTACTGCTCATGCAGAAGACCTGGATTCTGTTTCTGTACCTACACGGCAGCTCACAACCTCATTCAAATTTGTTTCCAGGGGATCTTGATACATTCTTTTGGCCTTTGTAGTTTCTGTACACAGTGTACATAAATATATGCAGAAAAATAAATAAATATGATTATTACCAAATATATTTGCAAACAACCCATCATTACCAAGTTTGTAAGTAAACATACAAAGGAGGTTGACAAAAGAGTTAGGGGGACAATGAGGACTACTGAGAACTCAAGAACAATGGCAATGGGTTTTTGATCCTACTGCACGTACTAGCTTTGTGGGAGCCTAGGCAGTTTGGGTGCTCACCTTACTAGACCTGGATGGAGGTGGGGGTTCCTTGGACTCCCCACAGGGCAGGGAACCCTGATTGCTCTTTGGGCTGATGAGGGAGGGGGACTTGATTGGGGGAGGGGGAGGGAAATGGAAGGCGGTGGCGGGGAAGAGACAGAAATCTTTAATAAATAAATAAATAAATAAATAAAAGAGTTAGGTGAATGTCTAAATATGTGTTAACATATACACACTTGTATTCATATATATATGCATATGTGTATAATGTCTATTTGAGAAAGGATTCTTGTATGAAAAACTCTGAAAATGTTATCAATTATTTAATCAAAGAAAGACAGAAAATGGTATCAACAGAATGATCAATAAAATAGAAAAATAAGTAACTTTCCATTTGTGGGAGTTTTTGAAGTAAAAATTAGGTTTTAGCTGGGCAGTGGTATCACATACCTTTAACTGTCTCTCAGAAGGCAGAAGCAGGTAGAACTATGAGTTAGAGGCCATCCAAGTCTACAAAGCAAGTTTCAGGATAGCCAAGGCTAAACAGAGAAATGCTGTCTCAAAAAATAACAACTGCAGTAAAAACAAACAAACAAACAGAAACTCAAAAACAAAACCATCCAACCAAACAAACAAACAAATAAACAAAACCCTAGTTTTATTTATTGTTTTACACTATAAAAACAACCATCTAAAAATAGTAGGTTAAGTAAAGCAAAATTTTGTTTCTTCTCATGGTATCTGTGAATTTTGATACAGATGAGCCGATGGTATCTTAGTGTTTAATATGTCTCCAAAGCTTGCTGTCATCTGTACACTGGGACTCTCTAATCTTTAGGCTTGCTGGAAGAAGGAAGATCTTCCTCAAGTTGGCTCTTGCATGCTTAGCAAGTTGCTGTTGTTCTGAGGACTTCTGTTCCTCTTCATGAGCTTTGGAGTGGACAGGTGATTATCTGAATATTATTTCCATAACAAAGGACAAGTGGTTGCATATTTTGTGTCTTCAGGGTTGATTTGAGTTTTCTCCCCACCTCAAAAAATATACATTATAGTTCCAATACTACAGAATATGACTTTATTTAAAAATATGGTTTTCTACAGAGAGATCCCAGTAGAAAATAGAACCTTTAGAGTGGATCCTTCTTTAATAAGTCTGATGTCTTCATAAAAAGAGGGGATTTTAATTAAGTTAGAGAGAAGAGAATAAGAAAATACAGAGAGAATAGAACGTGAAGGAGAAAGACTGAGGAGGAATATCTACAAACCAAGTCAGGCTGAGGCTACCGGCTCAGAGAAGAATATATAGAGGATGTTTTGGTATTTATTTATTTTCTGATGTTGTCCTAGCAAGGAAGATAGGACAACATATATCATTTGAGTGCAGCCTGGAACAGTGACAAATACTACACAGGCTTAGGCATGCAACAACAAGATTTGTTGTTGTATTGTATAACTCTATAGGTTTTATGGCATAGGACACAAATAATGGCCAGGGACCTAGTATAGGTACATGGCAAGTTCCAGTGTTAACATCCCAACCAAACACTTGGGATTCCGGAGAAAGACTACTGATCTCATGCAACTTGATGATTTCATGCTGTTTGAGTTCTTAGGACATCATTTCTTTAAGAAATATTCTTTATCTGAGATTTAGATGCCAACAAGTGTTGTTGCACTTATGAAGTCTTAAAGTTAAGTAAGGCCTACAGCCTTCTATGCCAAGTTGGGGACAGCACATCTGTGGTGAAACCCAAAAGCAGAGTTATAGTCCATGAGCTGGCAGCATACACTTTAATGCTAGCTAGTTGTACTAGAGTTTCTTCCTTGGCTCAGGAGTACTTCCTGTACTCAGGAGTCCCAAAAGAATATGTGGAGGCATCAGACAGAGGTCTGATCTCCAAAATATGCAAAGAACTCAAGAAATTGGTCATCATAAGAACAAATGATCCAATAAAAAAAATGGAGTACAGACCTAAACAGAGAACTCTTAACAGAGGAATCTAAAATGGCTGAAAGACAGTTAAGGAAATGCTCAACATCCTTAGTCATCAGAGAAATGCAAATCAAAACAACCCCGAGATTACATCTTACACCTGTAAGAATGTCTAAGATCAAAAACACGGATAGCAACTTATAGTGGAGAGATTGTGGGGTAAAGGGAATACTCCTCCATTTCTAGTGGGAATGCAAGCTGGTTCAGCCCCCTTGGATATCAGTATGGCGATTTCTCAGAAAATTAGGGAACAAATTTCCTCAAGACCTAGCAATACCACTTTTGGATATATATCCAAAGGATGCTCAATTGTACCACAAGGACATGTGTTCATCTGTTCATAGCAGGGTTGTTTGTCATA
This sequence comes from Microtus pennsylvanicus, assembly GCF_037038515.1. Taxonomy (NCBI): domain Eukaryota; kingdom Metazoa; phylum Chordata; class Mammalia; order Rodentia; family Cricetidae; genus Microtus; species Microtus pennsylvanicus. Next base: position 51,581,267 of record NC_134590.1, on the reverse strand, counting down.
GCCAGAACCTGGAAATAACCTAAATGTCCCTTGGCCAAAGAATGGATAAGGAAAATGTAGTGTATTTACACAATGAATTGCTACACAGCAGAAAAAAAAATGATATCTTGAAATTTGCAGGCAAATGGATGGAGCTAGAAAACATCATTTTGAGTGAGGTAACCCAGACCCAGAAAGACAATTATCATATGTACTCACTCATAAGTGATTTTCGAACATAAAGCAAAGAAAACCAGCCTACAAGTCACAATTGCAGAAAACCTAAACAACACTGAGGACCCTAAGCGAGACATACATGGATCTAATCTACATAAGAAATAGAAAAAGTTACCCCAAGATATTTTATGCTATTTGTGACTATCGTGAAAGGTGATGCTTCTCTAATTTCACTCTCTGTTTCCTTATCCTTAGTGTATAGGAAGGCCACTGATTTTTTGGAGTTGATCTTGTATCCTGCCACATTACTAAAGGTGTTTATCAGCTGTAGGAGTTCTTTGGTAGAGTTTTTGGGGTCGCTTATGTATACTATCATATCATCTGCAAATAACGAGAGCTTAACTTCTTCTTTTCCGATACGAATCCCCTTGATCCCTTTATGTTGTCTTATTGCTATTGCTAGAACTTCAAGCACTATATTGAAGAGGTATGGAGAGAGTGGACAGCCTTGTCGTGTTCCTGATTTTAGTGGGATGGCTTTCCTGAGTGAGGTAAGCCAGACCCAAAAAGAGGAACATGGGATGTACTCACTCATATTTGGTTTCTAGCCATAAACCAAGGACATTGAGCTTATAATTAGTGATCCTAGAGAAGCTAAATAAGGAGAACCCAAAGAAAAACATATAGGCATCCTCCTGAATATTAACCTTCAGCAAGCGATGAAAGGAGACAAAGACAGAGACCCAAATTGGAGCACAGGACTGAAATCTCAAGGTCCAAATCAGGAGCAGAAAGAGAGAGAGCACGAGAATGGAACTCAGGACCGCGAGGGGTGCACCCACACATTGAGACAATGGGGATGTTCTATTGGGAACTCACCAAGGCCAGCCGGCCTGGGTCTGGAAAAGCCTGGGATAAAACCGGACTCTCTGAACATAGCGGACAATGAGGACTACTGAGAACTCAAGAACAATGGCAATGGGTTTCTGATCCTACTGCACGCACTGGCTTTGTGGGAGCCTAGGCAGTCTGGATGCTCAACTTACTAGACCTGGATGGAGGTGGGGGTTCCTTGGACTTCCCACAGGACAGGGAACCCTGATTGCTTTTCGGGCTGGGGGGAGACTTAATTGGGGGAGGGGGAGGGAAATGGGAGGCTGTGGCGGGGAAGAGACAGAAATCTTTAATAAATAAATAAATTTTAAAAAAATCTAAATCTTAAAAAAAAAAAAAGAAATAGAAAAAGACAAGATCTCCTGAATAAATTGGGAGCATGAGGACCATGGGAGAGGGTTGAACAGGAGAGGCAGGGAGGAGTGCAGAGAAAACTGTAGAGTTTAATAAAAATCAATAAAAAAATAAAAAAGAATATGTGGAAGACGATGGGGAAAATCGAGTGATTTATGAATATGCTTGGTGCATAGGCAATACAGAAAACAGACAATACTTTACAGCCTTCATGCATGAGGAAGAAAATGCGCCCAGTAATTGCACATCTATAAATAGTGAAGTTAAGAATGCTCGATATATGAGTTTCTGTCCTTGGAAGTAGGTGTTAAATTATTTCATTGGTTTTCTTAGTTAGCTGATTGCCCATAGGATTCATACTTCTATACCTCACGGTAGGTTCCTCATACTCCCAGTGGATAATCTGATGCCCATGCATAATTTTACTACATTAATTGTACTCAGTAGTTGAAAATGGAAAGAGATAAAATTTGGAGGAGGATGTGGTTTGGAAGGATCTGGGTGGAGTTAGAATGAAGCAAAAACTGCTAGAGTGGGTTGAATAGATATGGCCCCCACAGACGCCTGTATTCAAGTGCTTAGCCTATAGTGAGTGGCACTATTACTAGATGTGGCCTTATTGGAGAAGGAATGGCCTTATTGGAGTAGGTATGGCCTGGTTGGAGAAAGTATGTCCCTGTGGGAGGAGGCCTTTGAGGTCACATGCTCAAGCTATGCCCAGTGTGGGACTCAATTCACCTCCTGCTGTCTGTGGATCAAGATGTAGATTTCTCAGCTACTCCAGCACCATGTCTGTTTGCACACTGATGATGTGATGTTCCACCATGATGATCATGGACTAAACCTCTGAAACTGTAAGCCTCCCACTCTAATTACATGTTTTCCTTTCTGAGAGTTGCCATGACCATGGTTTCACTTCACATTAATAGAAACTCCAAGTAAGACAACTGCCACGTGTATTTGATTAAAAAACATTGCATATATGTGCATATGTATATGTACTAGTTCCAGACAGCTCCAGTTTGGGATTATCTTTTTGAATATTCTACCTAAGTTAACATTTTTTTCAGGAAAGGATAACTTAATAATTACTACCTGAGTTATTATATCTATGTATAGCATTTTCATAGCTACAATAATGTAGACATGCTTACTTGTGTTGGGAGAAAAAGGTAAGTAATAAAATATGTGGGTATGTTTGTTTGTTTATCTTTGTCTATATCAATTGTGTGTTGTAGGCTTGTGCTGAGAATAGAATCAAAAATAATACATCCATGGAGAAGATCAGAATTAAAGCAATAATATCCCAGAAATACAGAAAGTTGAACATAAAGGTAAAGATAACAATATTCAGCCATCATTAAAAATTATCCGCAGAGCAATTGCTCCTGAGGAAAGGCCATGGTGTAGAGTGGAATTAGGGTGAAGACTAACTAAAACAGCAGTAATTTGAGCTTTCATCTTAGACACCTTAAGTTTATCCATACCAAGCTTCCTTGCTGGGGAACCCATGTTAAAATCTGAGCAATACACAGAAAAGGCCACAGAATAGGCATTCATGTATAACACAGGCTTAGATGAAAGATTTGTTGGTGCTCAGGGAAGAAAGGGAAAGACTCAATGTGGATTAAGGGAAGATTGCAGTGTAATGGAACTTCTACTTCCCCCTAATTCCAATGTTAAAATTCTTAACCTTCAATGTGATGGTAGTCAGAGGTGCGGCCTTTGGGAGGCTATTAATTTAAGAGTGTACATCTCGTACATGGGATTATGGCTTCATTGTACATGCATGGCTACTATCATCTAGATATGTGTATGAAAATCCAATCCTTTATTTGAGATTCCTGGTCTGTAAGTCTTTGGAGCGAACAATATTTATGTTTTAGGGGTATTTGTTTGCATAGCTAGGTATAGTGTCTGGAACATAATACATGATTACTTGTGGAGCTGAAACTTAGAGTAAAGTCTATATTTATATGGATGAATAATAATCATATTTTTGTGGGTTTATCTGAAAGAGGAGTTCAGGAGCACAGTGGATATCTTTATTTTCAAGTTTTAATATTTTATTTCACAGAAAATAGACATCTTTAAAACTCAGGACAAGTCAAAATTAGCTATTTTTTGACAGTTTTTTTCATTATCCAGGATATTTGAATTTGGTATTGAGAATATGAGAAACTGAGACTTTAGGCTGGGGCACAGAGGACTAGAATAATCTTTCCTATGGGGGAGGAAGAGATGTGTTACTTGCCAAAATTCCTATTGCCTTAACTTGAAAGTTCTTAAAATTACAGGATCATCTTCTCAGAAGACCTTTTGACAAAACTGAATGAAAAATAAATAATCAAATTAAAATCATAGTAGGAAAAGAGTCCCAGTCTTTGAATTTATGGGGGTGGATATTTTGGGTTGTTGGGACAGTCAGTTGGCTACCGATTGTGCTTTGATCAGTCCTTCTGAAGAAAACACAGTTCTTTGGGGACTGGTTTTTAGATAGCTGTTTGCTCAATCATTTGGTAGCCAGGGGAGGACTTAGCAGGTATTCACCTCTGGACTGCTGTTTTTCCCGTGGCCAGATGTTTTTTCGATAGGCCATAGACACAGAACCATAGATTATTACATTTAGTTTGAGGGAGTTGCTCCATTCTGCAGCAACTCCATATTTCTATGCTGTATGATAGATATTTCTCATATGTGTATTTCATTCATCACACCTAATTCATGCAAAGAGTCTCTTGCCCTGGGGACTGTTCTGCTTTTTAATGAGTTCACCTTGATGACAACTGAATGTGCCAGATGCTTCGGGAAGCACACATCGCACTTCATCCGGGAGGAGATTAACTTTAAAATTCTCTCACATGTGTGATACGTCTATCCTGAATACTTTAGCTAAAATGTCTAGATTCTGTTTCATTTTTCATTGTTTTCTATCTGAACTGTAATCTTCTACCTTATCATGGATCTCATTGCTGGGCTGGGAGTGAAGAATACTTTAGGTTAAGCTAAGCAGAAACTACACATTTGACCTTGTTGAAAAGTAAATTTCTCTCAACTCACAGTTGTGTAAGATGACTTACTGGTAGTGGGAAAGTAGGGTTGAGTCAGAGGATCACTCCATGGTTTCAGATTAATACTGTTGGTATTGTCTGGGTTTATGATTTATACAGATGGATGGCTCCTCAGTCCTGTTTTTGAAATGTAGATGGACATCCTCATTCCAATATTCTGAGGTATTTCTAGGCCAACATACAAATAAGTGCCTGGCATCTTAGCAATATTTCTATGCTCTCTATGACTGGGAATAGAACCACTGCTCTTTCATTCGCTCATAAAGAGTTTTTCTAATTGTAGCCTTATATTTGCACTATCTATTGCATATAAAGTCCTGGAGTGTGTACTTTAAACATCTCATCCATGGCTGTGTTAAATCAATTGTGATTAACTTGAAACTTAACTGTTGTTTAATGAAAAATATTTTTATAATAGTTGTTAATGTACTTCTCTTTGAATAGCTACAAAATTTTACTCTCAAGACAAGATCATGGGATTAAAGTAAGATGTGGGAACATAAAAGAATAGAAGAGAGGAAAAGGGAGGTATGCCATCATGAGGCCTTATGACTTGGGAGTAAGATAGACAAAAGCTAAGTGGCAAGGTGCTGATGTCTAGTGCTGCTTCTCACTCATCTTCCTTCAGAAGAAATTATTCTTTACTTATTTCCATGTGGTCTGTGAAAATTTCATCTCTGCATTCGGCACAGCATCAAGTATCCCCTACACTGCATGTGGGGTACATTCCTCCAATTCATGCTTGAAGAAAGCATCCTGAAACCTTCAAAGTCTGTCTAGAGAAACATAAGAATTTTGAGAGATTTGATGTACTAATAGTGACATGGTTCCTAATGAGGCGGTCACAGGAGCAGAAACTTTGGGATTTAAGGCCAAAAGCTATAGTGCAGAGATGCATAGTCAAATGTTAGCAAAAACCCTAAGAAGGGATTTTGTATGTTTGTTGATTACTATATAATCACAGATAGAGAACACTCACCATGCTTGGCTCACACATACCCAATAAATATGTGTTGCATGTATGTATGAAGGAAGGTACCTGAAAGAAGTGGGTATCATCAACCACATTTTAGTGATATTATCACAGGAGGCTCAGTGACCAGAAAGAGTGATGGACTTATTTTGAAGACAGGAATTGTTTCAGGTACAACCACAAGAATTTAAGTCCATGTCAAGATGGTTCCTCAGTCTGACAATAAAACTTAGAGAAAAGGAAGCCAATAGAGAACTCCTATGTAAAATAACTATAAAATTAATGTAAATTATCCTCAACCAGTTTCTTTAGTTACTCACCAATTGAATGCAGTCTTGAGGAAATAGGGAAGTACCTTTAAGAATGATTTGCATTGTGAGGCTAACTTCAACTCACTATAGCATCTTCTTATCTTCTGTCCTCTTTCTTGTTTCTAGTTCCTTCCTTCATAAGTATCTGGTCCAGAGGAGTGTCACTGGAAGTATCTGCTTTAGTTATGGACCAATGTTGAGGGAAGGAGTCGCTTGTTCTTCCTGGCAGCCCGGCTAGCTTACACACAGACTAACCACACAGAAACTCGATTAATTAAATCACTGCTTGGCCCATTAGCTGTAGCTCTTTATTGGCTAACTATTTCATCTTAATTTAACCTATCTCCATTAATCTGTGCATCACCACGAGGTTGTGGCCTACCAGCAAAGTTTCAGCATGTTTGACTCTGGCGGCTCCATCGCTTCTCCCTGACTCTCTCTTCTCCCAGCATTCAGTTTGTTTAGTTTTCCCTGCCTACCTAAGTTCTGTGCTATCAACAGACCACCACAGTTTCTTTATTCATTAATGGTAATCACAGCACACAGAGGGGACTCCCACATCAGACACACTGTTTTGATCAGCTGATTCATAAGTATACGAGCCAGTGATTTTCTCATTGCCCCATCCCTTTAGAGTCACACGCACCATGATACTATTTTATCCCAAACATTCAGTATCCTGGTACTCATTTATTCACCACATCTCTATTTTTTTCTCCCCATTTGGGCAAATATGTACACACTTAAAAAATTTCAACTATGACTGGGCAGTGCTGGCACAAGCCTTTATTCCCAGAACTAGGGAGGCAAAGGCAGGCCGATCTCCGAGTCTGATACAAGCCTGATCTAGAGAAGGAGTTAGAGGACAATTAAGACTTCACAGAGAAACCCTGTCTCAAACAAACAAACAAAAATTCATCTGTGAGGCTTCCTGCTCTATAGATCTTTCCCAAAACCTACAGTTTGTTTTGGTCACTTATTTCATAGAAATTGCATACATTTGTACCTTGAAAGTCCTACTAATTCATTTTCTCTTCGTGTGACAATAGTTAACATTTTAACCAGTTATTTAGTGTTACTGATTATAATACAGAAGTTTTTGCATCCCAGTATGGCATTTGCCAATAATATAACGAAACAAGTTTACTTATTGGGTGTTCTTTATAGATTCCTTCAGCCCTAATGAGCAGAAAATGAAAGAATAAGTGAGCTTTAATGTTAGAAAGAAAATAGGATTGAATTTCAAAAGAATATTCTTAAGAAATCATGACTTATTTAGTATTCATGGAGCTTCTTAATGTTTTCTAGGCTTGAGGTAACTAAAGTTAATATTCAACATAAGGAGGTGAGACAGTGTGGAATATGAAGAAATTTGAATCCAGTTCTAACCTCAGCCACTGGCTTGTTAGCAACTTTGGGAAAGTCAATGGACACAGTTGGCTTCAATTTTCTCTTTCATTTGAGGGAAATAATACCTATCTTTCCCTGATAGATATAAACAAAATGTGTGCTTATGCAGTTTGATGTCTTTTGAAGATTGGAAGTCCATGTTGTTTCTTAGGGGATTGTCTTTTAGCATGCCCCTTGTCCCCATTTCATGTCATGTTCAAATCAGGAACAGGAAAACAATTCCTAGGATAGGATTTGGAGTACTTACGAAGAGAATAGCATAAGAAACACTCTTTTTATAACTCTTGCTTCGATCCTTGCTAGGACAGGCCCTTAGTTTAGCATGGAACTTGAATCTATGAAATAGTTGTTAGCTAAATGTCAAGTGAAAGTTATTTAATTAAAATGCTGGCTCAGTCTAGTCAAGCAAAGACAAGTTCAGACTTCTATTGCTTTTGCAGAGGAAAGCTATTAATGTTTTTTTTGTGTTTGTACAATTTTACTTGAAGAGTTTCTGTATTCTTTATCCAGCCATGTTGCATTAGAATAATTGACAGGGATTCTTTGTGTTGATGAAAAATGGCCCATTTCAATTCTTTATATTTACTAAGACAATTACATAGTGCAACTGTATATGTAACTCTAATTTTATTTTAAGATGGAATAACATTTTAAACCATGCACAGTATTTTGTCTTGAAACATGGCTTGGTAAAACACAGAATGTTCTGCTGTCAGAAAAGCTGTCCCTAGAAACAGAAAGCCAAGTACTTGCCTAGGAATTATGCCTAGTAAATGACTGAATAAAATATTTAAATTTTCTGATGCTCCACTTGTTTATTTATATGAGTAAAATTTAAATAATATTTCAATTTTGTATTTATTGTTGCAATAAGAAAATAATTAGATATATAAAATAAATCACTTTTTAGACAGAAAAGCACAACTGATTAAATAAAGGGTACGACAAAGCACAAGTGCATTGCGGTTCTATTTTGGGAGAGACCTATTGGGCTCAAATTGTGCTTTTCATAATTGTTAACAGAATGGTCTTAGGCTGGTTATTTATAACATTCAGCCTTCTGCTGTCCTATTTATAAAAGAGGGGAAAATATTTCCCCCACAGAGTGACATTTGTAAAATGCACATCACGAACACTGAACTGTTTAAAAAAAAAAAAGAAAAACTTTTCTTTTTAACCAGTCCTTCAAATCCAGCCCAACCAAATCCCTCCTAGCCCAGGAAACCTTTATTGACCTCACTTTGACTTGTTAGGAACTGGTGGAGGAGACACCTGTCCTTGAAATGGGATAACTAATGAGACAGCGCTCCCCCATTTTTTCAGCTGTTTCCACATACCCTTGACAAAGGAGGGGAGCCAAGCCACGCATGCTCTAAAAGTCGCATTCTGATAGACGTTTTAAAGCATGTGTCTGTGAAAACAAGCAAAGCTTATCTCATTTTATTTATTTTTTTTTGATTTTTGTTCATCATCAAAAACAAAATTTAGGGTGAGTAAAATCTGACAAAGTGATGGACATGTTAGAAAGAAACACATGCACGGATAATCTATCACATTGTTGCTCTCTGCCCCTACTGACAAGTACAGAGTATTGACTTCACCAACACAGTGGCAATAAATATCACAAAATTTGCCACCTCTTTGTCTTTCAGCACATGAATTGAAAAGACTATTTTTTTAAAATTGAGTTGAGTTACTTCTATTTCTACCACATTTCTTCTTTTTGCTTCCTTAAAGCATATACTTTTGCATATAGCATGCTTATGCATACCTGTGTGTGCTTGCCACCTAAAACATGTAGACACATGCATGCACATACACCACTGCTCATGTAATTTATAGTCTTTCACATATTTCTAGAGATTTAGACTTGGTAGGGATTGTTGTCAGATTTTTTTTTCCTAATTGCCCTTTTCAAAATTTCCTCTAAAACAACATCATGTTTAGATATGAACTGTTTTTTATTCCCAGGCACTCTGGGAAATTGCTGTGGGATGATTCAACAGCAAGTTCTTTTTAGAAATCTATCTACTTGTTTGAAGAATTGCAACACAATTGACACAAGCTACTCATGGAAAGGTAAAGGGTAGTTCTGCAAATATTTAGAGCCATAGGGATGCTTAGAAGTGCTCTATTTAAGTAGCTTTAATAGTTCCATTCAGAGGAAGTAGATGCTTAGGAAGCAGACACTGGAAGTATACAAGAATGTAGTCAATAAAAGTATGTAGAAGCAACATTTTAATCCGATGTTGGTGGCTATAAATATAAATATATATTATATATATAAAATCATTTGCCTAAAATTTTGCTAGCAGTAGAAATTAACAGTATTTTCCAAAGTAGAAAAGTCTTCAAAAGAAGACAACTATCAGGTATGTACATTAAACTAATTCCTGCCCCAAGTGTCATAAATCATATTTCCTAGTAGGATGATTGACATATTAGCTATGGAAACCAGTGACAATCAGTGCTTGCATCAAGTAGCTGCCCACTTACAGTTACTGAAACTAGAATGAGTGTAACTCTGTATGTGGTTTAACAAGGAATTAATGGAGCCGTTAAGGTACTTATAATTTATTGGACATTTAAACATTCGTAGTTTAAGATAAACTATATAGTTTTGAGAAAGGGACAGAGGTTGTCACTGGACCATGAGAAGAGAAAGTTTTTTCATCTAAGAAAAAGTAGAACTTGACCTAACACACTCAAGTGGACATAGTTAATTCATAGAACACACTGGATTAATATAAAGAAATAAGACAAATAGTGAGGATTAAACAATTAATTTGTTGAAGGATTTTATATGTGGCGAAAGTAGTAAGAGACGAAGCTAGAGGAGTATTATGGGAATTGATCTTGAAATATTGTTCCCATGAATCAAAAATTGGGGAAGAATGTAAGTCAAACTATTTTCTATCTTCTTCCCCTGCCCCCTCCTTTAAAAAAAAATCTTATTTTACATACAAATTTGAGTTCTCTCTCCCTCCCATCCCCCTGCTCCCCTCACCTTCTCCCCACCTCACCCCCATTCACTCCTTCAGAGAGGGTGAGGCCTCCAGTGGGGAATCAACAAAGTCTGTCACATCACTTGAGGCAGGACCAATGCCCTCCCACCGCCTTGTATCTAGGCTGAGCAAGGTATCCCTCCACTGGGAATAGGCTCCAAAGAACCAATTCATTCAGTATGAATAAATATTTATTCCACTACTAGTGGCCCCATAAACTGCCAAAACCACAAAATTGACATCCATGTTCAGATGACCTAGTTTGATCTTATTTTGCGTACCTCAGCTATCAGTTTGGAGTCAGTGAACTCCCACTTGCTTGGGTAAGCTGTTTTTGTGAGTTTCCCCATCATGGTCTTGGCCCCTTTTTTCATAATATTGCTCCTCCCTGTCTATGACTATAGTCTACGCGTTAGGCCCAGTGCTTAATTGTGGATCTCTGCATTTTTGTCCATCCATTACTGGATGAAGGGTCTGTGATGACAATTAAGTAGTCATCAATCTGATTACAGGGGAAGGCTGGTTAAGGTACCCTCTCCACTATTGCTTATATTCTTAGCTGGAGTAATCTTTGCTGATTCTTGGGAATTTCTCTAGTACCTATTTTCCTGCTAACTCTATAATGGCTCCTTCTTTCAAGGTATTTCATTTCTTGCTTTTCTTCTCTGTCAATCCCTCATATTCTCCTTCCCACTCTCTTTCTCCCCTCTCTACTATCCTGCCCTCTTCCCCTTCCCCCCACACTGCCAATTTACTAAAGAAATCTTGTCTACTTCACCTCACCAGGGTTCTCGTTTCTTCATGGTCTTCTCTGTGGTGGTGGACTGTAGGTTGGTTATCCATTTCTTTCTTTTTTGTTGTTGTTGTTTATTTTTTTTTAATTGTTGAAAAAAAAATTCCGCCTCCTCCCTATTTCACATTTCCCTCCCCCTCCTTCCACACATTGCTCCCTCCCCCCACTCCCCTACCCCTCTCCCCCTCCCCCACTCCCCTACCACTCTCCCCCTCCCCCCACTCCATTCCTCCTCCCCCTCGAGAATGAAGAGCAGTCCAGATTCCCTGCCCTGCGGGAAGTTCAAGGTCCTCCCACTTCTATCCAGGTCCAGGAGGGTGTGCATCCAAACAGGCTAGGTTCCCACAAAGCCAGTTCATGTATTAGGATCGAAACCTAGTGCCATTGTCCTTGGCTTCTCATCAGCCTTCATTGTCCGCCATGTTCAGAAAGTTTGGTTTCATCCCATGCTTATTCAGTCCCAGTCCTGCTGGCCTTGGTGAGCTCCCAATAGATCAGTTCCACTGTCACAGTGGGTGGGTGCACCCCTCGTGGTCCTGACTTCCTTGCTCATGTTCTCCCTCCTTCTGCTCCTGATTTGGATCTTAAGAGCTCAGTCCGGTGCTCCTATTTGGGTCTCTATCTCTATCTCGATCCATCGCCAGATGAAGGTTCTAAGGTGATATGCAAGATATTCCTCAGTATGGCTATAGGATAGGGTCATTTCAGGTTCCCTCTCCTCAGTTGCCCAAGGTACTATCTTGGGACATCTTCTGGACCCCTGCGAGCCCCTCTAGAGTCAAGTCTCTTGCCAACCCTAAGGTGGCTCCCTTAATTAGGATATATATTTCTCTGCTCCCGTGTCCACCCTTCTTCTTCATGTCTATTATCCACTTATGAGTGAGTACATATCCTGTTTGTCTTTACCTCACTCAGGATGGTTTTTTTTCTAGTTCCATTCATTTGCCTGCAAATTTCAAAACGTCATTTTTTTTTTCCTGCTGGAGAGTACTGCATTGTATAAATGCACCACATTTTCTTTACCCATTTTCAGTTGAGGAATTTTTAGGTTGTTTCAGGTTCTGCCTATGACAAACAATGCTGCTATGAACGTAGTTGAGCACATGTCCACGCAGTATGAGTGTGCACCCTTTGGCTATATGCCCAAGAGTTGTACTGCTGAGTCTTGAGGTAGATTGATTCCCAATATTCTGAGAAACTGGTTTTTGCCTGAGTTAAGTGAACACTTTCAGATTGAAGGGGGAAAACAAGGAGTTAGAATAAGATTAAGATAGTGGAGACGTGTTTGTGTTGGTGTGTGTGTGTATTTGTAACATTGTGGGAAATGACAAGAGCATGATTTTCTGAAATATGTGTGTTTATATGTACACACAAACATTGTGCAAGTACATGTTCACATGAGCACTGTAGTAAGTGACAAGAGCGTGATTTTCCAAAATATGTATGTCTATGTATACGCAAACATTGTGCATATGTAGGTACACAAAAGATTTTTGGTAAGTGATGAGAGCATGATTTCCAGAATGCATGTGTGCTTGTATATGTACACACAACAATGTTCATGTATATGTACACACAAATATTGTGTGTATATGTACATACAAACATATGGCATTGACGACAGTGTGATTCCCCAGAATGTGGTTGAGTTGCTTATGATGGAGAGCAGACTGAAAGATGATGTGGACCAGTGACTAGAGGGTGTAAGCAGTAGATGCTGAGAACTTAACCAAACATTTTGCAAAAGTGCCCATGCTCTTCTGCCAGCATCTGCCATGGTATCTGCCTCACTGTAAGCACCAAATCAATGTTTGTAAAATGAATGAGAAAAATATACATCAACTTGATAAGCCACACATTTTTTCTTTCTGTGGAATTAGCTAAAACTGCACTTTCTACATATGTAGATACAGCCATCTGTTTTACTAAGGGAAAAAACAATTATTCATGTCTAACATGCACATCTAAGTTTTTTCAGCATTTAGAGAAGTCATACATTCAATATACTAAGGACATACGAGTTGAATTTCCCAAAATCTATTATTTGCTCTGCTTTAGGGAAGTTACTAAATCTGTGTACCTCAGTTTCTTTTATTGTCTTTTCACTGAAGCAGCCACTAAAATCAGTATAGTGATGGTTATACATAGACACACACACAAAATGTTTGCAATAGGCCTCTACATGTGGCATACATAACATAAATGCCTTGCCTTTCTTATTATTAATAGCTAGTATTACTCAGGAATCTATTTTGAATAGTTCCATGGTCCCTTTAAAATCTGCATTCCTCCTTAGTTAGATATCATGATGCATGTTTTCAATTTCAGCACTTGAGAAGCTGAGGCAGGAACTTGAAGCCAGCTAGGTCTCTAGAGTGAGACCCTGTATAAAAAGCAAACAAACAAACATAGCATTCAATTTTAACACGCACAAATTGTGTTTCTATATAATATCACTATTTTTATATCTCTCTTTCACTGCCTCTACATTGTCAGGAAGCTTAGTATCTGGTAAATTAATTGATCTTCCTTTTAGTGGTAGAAGTGAGTTGGGAATTCAATTATTGGTGAGCAGTCATTGATTTCCAAATGGCTATTGGTTTGCAAATCATATTTAAAGACATCTCATTTAATTGCTCTTAACAATGAGCAATAAACAGAAATCAGAAAAGTGAAACAAATACCTTACCCAGCATATAAAGGGCTGGTTCAGTAGTTAAGAGCGCTTGCTGCTCTTCCAGAGGACCCGAATTTGATTCCCAGCAACCAGATCAGGTGGCTTAAAATCACATGTAACTTCAGTTCTAAGGAATCAGACAGCCTCTTTCGTCATCTGCAAGCAACAATACACAAGTGGGATGAATACACACACACACACACACACACACACACACACACACACACACACACAAGCCCCCAAACAGTTAATTGAAGTTAGACACATTGGAAGTCATGAAGGAACTTTTAAAGTCAGGCTCTATGTCTTCCAAGCTCATGTGCTCAGTCAGCAGACTAGGCATGTCCTGATATCAAATGAGAGGAATACTTGGGTAAAGTTCAAAAGCAGCTATGGATTTGCAGGATAGACGACTTTCCCAGCCTCCTGGAGAATCTAGTTCAGGACTTCTGCTGTATACTGCTGCCTTCCTAGAGTTTCATGTGTCATCACACATGAAACCTGCATTCTCCTCTCTTCTTTGGCTCTACTGGCCCTCCTTGCCTAACAAGCACAGCCATAACCCTCCCCTGAAGCTGTGGAGAACTGCTTTTCATCAGATCACTGTAGGCAGCCATGGTTGCCAACTTCCCATCAAAGCCTCATAAATGCTTTTATGAGACTTATAAAAACACTGTGGGCTCCTGTTAGGGGAGAAGAGGATAGCCATTAGACCCAGTACATGTTGGTTTCAATTGCTTCGTTTCCATACATCACAATTTCTGGAAAGCCAAAATAGGCCATGGTCAAATAGTAATTCATCTTTCTGTTTCTTTACTCAGCTTTCCAATCTTGGTAATACACAGTAATGCTTGATTACTCTGAGATCAATTTGGGGTGACACAGTCTTTAGCAAAGGATACATACTTGGTGTTCTTAAAGAATAAATAAAAATTCTTTAAAAATTGTTGGAAATTATGTCTTCAGAGATGAAAGAATTTGGCAGCAGAGTAGGTTCTGATTTTTCCATCATAGGTGTTGAGAGGAGACTTTTTCTGATATGTTTCATGCTTCTTTAGTTTAACCAGGCTTGTTGGCATCTATATTCCTGATGTGGATTATTATGGTTGCCAAAAGGAAAGATAATAGCCTTGTGAACTAGGCTCATAGCTCTCCCTGACTTCCAAGGTTCTATCATCTAAATGCTTCATATACTGATTCATTTTCTCTGCTTTGATCGAAGAGCCAACTAATTTAAAATAAATATACTTGGAAGTGTTATGGCTTGATTGTGAAATGTCCTTCCAAAAGGATCATGTGTTCCTATCTGGTGTTGCTGCTGAGAGATGATTGTATCATCCGATTGATGACTGCATTAAGGGATTAATTGATTGGTGAGTTATACTGATTAGAAAAGCTGAGTATTTTTGATACAACTTTGAGTATTATGGTTATATCTTTGAGTGAGAGAATCCCCATTCTCTCCCTCTCTGTTACTCTCTCTCCTTTTCCTGCCTCTATCCCTCCTTTCTAACCTATTTCAACCCCTGTTGCCTGTCATAAACTGTTTTTTTCCTAACATGTGTTTTTCACCATGATGGATGGTTTTTTTTTCCTCTCAGAAATATCAGAGGCCAGGTAATTATGAACTGAAGCTATGAACCAACATATATCATTCCTGTTTTAAAGTATTTTTCTCAGTATTTTGTCATAGAAACAAAAATTGATGACTACACTGGTTTGTACACTGACCTTATAGGTGTCTCAAACACTGCTGATTACGCTAAGCTTCCTTTGTTCTCAAATTTGCATGATATGATTATAATTTTACTGTGGCAGGTTTGAGCTCTGTCACAACCACCTAGATGTAGGTGGATCCTTGTTAATGGGTTGTTAATCCTTGTTTAAATCCTTGTTAATGGGTGGTCTTGGTGGCCTCCTAGTTGGAAGCATCTTCTGAGAAACCATCACTTCCTATGATGTAGTCTATTAGAAATCTGCATTAGAAGCATGAAAATAAGAACAGACAATAGGGTACTTTGTTCCCTACCATGATGTATTTCCACCAGTGCTTCAATGATGGTGTTGGTAGGACAGCAGCCAACCATCAATTGCTGCCTCACAGTCTCCTTCCACTTCTTATCTGCCTAGCTTGGTCATCTTATACCCAACGTGGAAATCTCTTATTTATTTTCTTCTGTTCCAAACCTTGTCCTCTTAACTCTTAATCTTTCAGACTGTGTTCTTAATGTGACATATGTGAGTTCCTGGCAGTTTTCACCATGGACCTCTTCTCCTTACCATGGTCAGAGAATTGCTCCTGCTGAACTGTGAGCCAGAAATCGTCTTTCCCCCTTTAAGTGCTTCTTGGCAGAGATTTGCTCACAGCAATCAAAAAGGAACCAAGACAGTGATGAAGACAGAAAGTGAATGAACAGAGAAGTGATTCTGAAGGTTTTTGTCAAAGTAAGACATTTTGGGATAGAAAAATGCACAGACCATATATTCAGACCAATGGGGTCTTTTGCACTAAACCATTATGTCAAGGTATGGAAAATCACCAGCATGTTGGAAGGCTTTACTCTCCTTCTGAGTAAGAATTAACTCATAAAACTTTTCCTGTACTCTTATTGCTGAGCCTGCATATTAGTTTTATGTATTCTTGGATGTCTATTGGTCAATTCCATGTTTATGAGACTTATTGATACTCTCAACATATTTATCCCTTCTCATGGTAGTAATGTTCCTTTGACTAATATAAATTTTATTAGTGCACTAAGATAGTTTGCAACTGAGAACTCTTAATAGTGTATCAAAAAAATCATAGAATTGTTTTTGTGTAAGTAGTCTGTTCTCATGATTTTGAAATGTTAAAATATTATATTTATACATTTGTTGGATATCTATAAAAGAAGTTTTCTTTCTTTAAAATATTCTTCATTCCCCATAACAGACTAATCATCAATGAGAAATTTAAGAATCCATTTTCATAGACTCATTGAATCAACTCACTCTTAGTTCTTAGGTGAACTTCTGAGGTTATTCCCAGAATTATGATTTATTTTTTTCACTTCTCTAACATCATCAATAAATGAGTGACATTTTAATTTAATAACTTTCAGGTAAAATAAATTAAAATAAATGCATGTATTGAAGAAACTAGTTTGAGATTTACAATGTTCTAATTCTTTTTTTTTTTTAAATAGGCTCAGTGTCCTTTATTTATGGCTAGAATCCACTATGAGTGAGTACCTACCATATTCATCTTTTTGGTTCTGGGTTACCTCATTCAGGATAGTGTTTTCTATTTCCATCCATTTGCATGCAAAAGTCAAGATGTCATTGTTTTTTTACCGCTGATGTTCTAATCCCTAAAAGTTATTCTTTATTATGCTTAAACACAGTTACTACAACTTTACCCCTTAAGGTACTAGTTATTTTCTCAAATAACATTTTTCTAGTTTAATTCTTCTGCTGCTGAGGATATTGGTTGTGTTGAAAAATACTTATGATGCCTCTGAAAAAAAATCAGGTTTTCTCTCATTTCTGGTTGTTGGCAATTGATTCTTTATTTTTCAGTATTATATAAACAGGGCTTTGAAACACTCTAACCTGCTGCCATGCTTTTTTGAATGCTGGTGCTCATTAGATATTTTTTTAAAAAAATGGAAAAAGACTGCAAATAATCAACATTTATTTCTTATGATATATGAAAATTATATATCTTGGACATTTTTATTACATTTTTTCCTAAGTAAAGTAGTTTACACTACAACTCAAATATTCTCTCTCTCCTATCAAACATAGTTTTTCTCCATTAATGCTGCTTATTTATCTTAGTATTTTTCGGATGTGGAGGACTTGCTATATGGACCAGGTAGGCCTCAAAAATCACAAAGATCCACCTGCCTCTGCCTCCTGAGTGCTGGAGTCAAAATCATACACGACCAAGCTCAGATAGTAATTTTTATTAACACATTTGTTATATGTGTTATACCAGGTGTAATGAACTGAAAATTTTTCCTTTTCATTAAACACTTTAAATATCTATTTACCAGATGACATATGAATACTTCAGCTGCTACTGTCAAGGAACATGAGATTAATGATCAAGATGTCTCTGTAAACTCCAAGTATGCTAAAAATATGATAATAGTGGCAAAGTGAATGATCACAGATTTGCTTATGAAAAGGTAAAAGACTGGTCTGATTATTTAGGGTAAACACAAAAACTCATAGTGGCCACAAGTAGCCAAACTAATAAGAGTGAATTTTTATCTTTAATTTGTCAATTTAGGTGGACATTTTATCACTGAATGATTTTTGTAGATGATATATAGTTAATCTTGAATGGTCACAGAGATTTTGAAACTTTAATTTTTCCTGGCTTTTTCATATATGTCAACTTCAGACTTCAACTATGTAGTTAATTTTACTAGTGTTGGTGGATTTACTATCTTTGAAAATGAAGTGCAACACAATTTTATTTCAAATTAATAATGCTTTCTAAGCTTGGTTTTCAATACTCTTCTGTATATAAAGTGAATCTTCTAGAAGTGACATCAGACCTTCACAGCTATTCCATGCTAAGGAATCCCACTCTAAATATAACCGTGTCCTTGTATTACCACTGGGCACGGAGCTTTCTCTTGTGTTCAGCATTGATTTTGAGTACGCCAAGTTTGTCACCAAAGCTTCAGAGCTCAGGAGCAGTCTGAAGTTATTTTTGTAGGAACTGAACTTTTTATTAATATTGGAAACTGGCCATAGCAAGGCAAGGTCTGATGGAAAGTAGATCCGTGTCTCTTTCAGTTTGAAGTGACAGTAACTTTCCTGTTAAGTGTTTCACTTCAAAGATTTAAATATGTGGAGTGTTGGGCTGCCTGAGAAAACAGAGCTAGGTAGAGGAAGAATAATTGAATGATCTCTTTCCTCTAAAACTATGCCTAGCTGTTGGCCTGAGTAGATCTGTTTATCCACTGTTCTCTGGCACCCTTCGAACCTAGCTCTTTAATGCCAGTCAATTTGTCCAGGTGATAAGCTCAGACTTGACCCCATGCCTGCTTTTTCACACTTGGTTTGGTTGGCTGGGGTCCTCTCCTTCAGCTCAGAAGGCTGCCACTGGAGAGAAGGAGAAATTGTGCCTTCCAGAATTTTGCACTGGGAATTTCCTTCTGCTTTCAAAGCATTTCAACTGATCTCCATGTCAGGTTGTCAGTGCATGAAACAAGAGAACCTTGCATTACCAACTTGCTCTTCGATAAAGGCCTGCTTGTTCTGCACTTTTCTCTTGCAGACCCTATTGCTTTGTGCTGTGCTTTGAACTGTGTGTGCCTATAAAGAGAGTGAAACCTAATTTTCTTACCTCTAAAGTCATAGTCCTTCCTAGTTCTGAATATCTCATGATTGGAAGGAAAGCTTTTAAAGATGACCTTACTGGGTATAAACTCATAGCAGAGAAGGGTTAGGCCCTAAATCTTCTGTGACTATTTCTTTATGGAATATGGAAATTTACACACACAGCAGGGACTTCATGCAGACTTCAGAGGGAACATGTTCTGCCAACATCTTGATCTTTAATTTCCAGCCTTCACAACTGTGACACAATAAACTTTTTTTTGTTTAAGTCACTTGGTTTATGGTACTTGATTACAGCAGTCTTAAACGGAATCACCCAGTTTCCTCACATAAGTCATGTTTTAAAGGTTTCCTAAAGGCGAATTGACATATTGTACCCTAGAACAGACAGGACTTCCTGTCTAGATTGCTCAGCATTGGGCTCTTCTGTTATAAATGCTTCATTTCATCAAATCTTAGACTGGTACCCAGACTACCAACCAGCTTAGTGGCATGCTGGCTATTTGTCCTAGAAGCCATCAGTAAGCCACAATAGTTCATGCCAAAATCAATGGATTATGTTAAAAAGACTTTTGGCACAGCATTGAAATTATGTCCAGCCACTAGACTATTGCTGTAAGTGATTTTTATAGTCAGGTTCCCTTAGATTACCTTGAAGTCTGGAACTACATCGTGTAATATCAGAAGTGACTTTGGAACCATCAAGGTAATTTAAGATGAGGTTAACCAAACCTCTGTTTGGAGAGAGTAAGATTACAGTCTTACAATCTTTCAAGCTCTCTTAAGTTGTATATTTAATAAATATGCTTAAATATTTGTATTTGCTGTAGAAGACACAAAACTAAATTTTGAACATCAAGCTCTTCTACATACTGTATTTAATAAGTATTTATTGAAGATAAGTTAAGAACAATGTTTATTTATTTATTTTTTTAATAATTCCATTCTTTCTCTCCTTTTTCTCCACAATGTATAATTATAGGGAAGATTTTTCAGTTTTCAAGGACTTTGTATAAATCCTTGAAGGAAGATGAAATAACTATATTGAAATAAGATGTGATTCTAATATACTTTCATGTTATTGAATTTGGTGGGTTATGAATATAGATTACACACACACAAACACAAAGGTGAAGGGAAATTTGGGAAAGTATGTGGGGGGGGCTGTGGGGGATGAGAGTAAACACTGAAGAAAGTAGAAAAGCAGGTCATCTTTTGAACTTTTCTGAAAGTAAGAGACCCAGCTTCTGAATCAACTCTGAATTAAACATCTCTTCAAGGTCTTAACTCCTTAAAATGTCTTAATTGAAAATACATTCTTGCATGGGTGCAGAAAAAAAATATTCAAACTATAACATTTTGCATCCTACCCTTGAAAATATATGCCCTTGCATATAAGATACATTATTTAATTTTTAATAATCTTTCCAAATTTTAAAACTTTCATATCATCAACTTAAAAAAAAGTTCAAGAATCCAATTCCTATGTAATTAAAACATAGATGTGAGGCAATTCATGGATCACCAGAGGCAGATTTTCCTGGGAGCCTGGTAAGTTAAAATAAGTTAGCTTTGTCCAAATAACACTTTGGATACACTTCTGTAATTTTGTCTATCCACAAAACTCAGATTTGGCTCTTAAATTCTGTCTGATAAAGTTCATGGGCCTGGAAACGTCAGCAGAGAACTTTGTGAAATCCGGGGAAAAGAAGATGGTCTCTTTCAATTTCTAATGCATTCTTATTTCCAGTTACAATTTCATCAGAATGGATTTGATTACTGCTAGTCGTACTGGCATTCTGGTCCTGATCTTTAAAGTTTAAGTAATTTCTAAAAAATTTCATAGTATCTCTACATCTTTCCTCTTTGGACTCCTCCCAGAATTGCCCTTAGTGAGCTATTCATGGCAACAATCTTGTATCTTTGTAGTATACTACTCCAAAACCTTCTAGCCTCCACTTATGGCGTTTTCAGTTTGCTCATACTGTTGTTAATTTTTGGTCTTCTCCCAACCAAAGAAACTCTCAAAATCTCTGTTTTGCAAATTGAAATACTTACTTTCGTTTTAGTAAGTTCACAGCAATAAATTCAGACTGATCGATTCTATGTTTGTTACATGATTATACCACAAAATGAGTGTCTATTTCCACACGTGCTCTTGAGACTTCTGTCTACATACATTGGAAAAGGGAGGCAATTCTGAAGTTTAATATATCTCTTCATTGTGATGCTCAGTATCTCACCTTAAGGGGATTGCTGGAAATTTTCCCTTAGTTCTAAATCTATAAGTAACAAGGGGATGGTAGAAATAAGTACAGAGGAGAATCAGTGTTTTTGTTAGCTCTGTAGGTGAGGTCATTAGAGTGCCTTTAGTCAACACAAGATTAAACTGCTCAGATTAGCTAGCATAAACCAATATCAGTGTGGGCAAGGATCCTATTGTGTTAATGCTACTCTTTTACTACTGGACTGGAGCAAGAAATTTTGCTTGTGTGGGAAGTTCATTCAATGCCAAATAAATTGTAGAATTTAGGGCTGCATTACCTCTGACTTCAAAAGGTATTTCTTATATATCCTATTTGCAAATTATATGATAATCTTCTTTCTTAGTGTCCTTAATATCAACAGTTAAACTCCTTGTGAGGCTATTTTGTTGTTGTCATCATTTGTTGTAAATAATTTATTTATATAGAGAAATCCTGCATCTTGTTTACAGTATTTTCATCTCTATAGATAAAGGAACTCTATCTATATCTATAGAGATGAAAATACTGTATACAAGATGTAGAAATTCACTCACTCATAAGCAGATATTAGATGTAAAGTAAAGGATAACCAGACTAAAATACATAGCCCCAGATGTATAGTACCCATAAGCTAGGTAACAAGGAAAACCCTAGGAGGGACAGGGAATTGAATGAGAGCTCCTGGGTAAACTGGGGGAAAGGGAGCAATGGTAAAGGGGAGGGAAGGAGAAATGAGAACATGAAGGAATGGGATGGTCGAGAGGGGGAGAGGCACGGAGTAGGCAGGTAATGAAAGATCTTGACAGAAAGATCCACTCTGGGAGAAACCTGGTGATAGAGAAATCCCTAGGAATCCACAGGGAAGATCCCAGCTAAAACTCCTAGCTATAGTGGAGAGGAAGCCTGAACTGGCCCACTTCTGTAAACAGATTGGTGACTACTCCAACTATCATCATAGTGCCTTCATCCAGCAATTGGTAAAACCAGATGCAGAGATCCACAAGCAAGCATCAGACCAAGCTACAGAAATTCAACTGAAGAGAAGGAGGAAATCTATGAGCAAGACAGGTCAAAATCATGATGAAGAAATCTACCGAGACAGCTGAATCAAACTCATGAAGTCTCAATCGACACCTGTGGAGCCTCCATGGCACCGAACTAGGCCCTCCGTATGTGGTAGACAATGGTGAATCTTAGACTATCTTTGAGACACCTAGCAGTGGAACTGGGATCTGCCCCTGGTGCATGAGCTAACTTACTAGAATCCATTCCCTATGGGGAGATGCAGTGCTCAGCTTTAATGCAGGGGTAAAGTTTTTGGTCCTGCCCCAACTTAGTGTGCCAGACTTCCTTGATGTCCCTTGGTAGCCCTTGCCCTTTGGGAAGAGTGGGTGGGGGATGGGCTGGGAGGTGGGGGGTAGGAGGAGGATTGAGGGTGGGAGAATTATGGATGGAATGTAAATTGAAATTAAAAAATAAATATAAAAAGTATATTTCATATACACGTTGTCCTCTCTCTGGATCTCACTAAAGTCTGGCTAAATAAAAGCAATGATAGTTAAAAAACAAAGACAAAAAAATGAGTTTCCTCTGAGCCATGAAGGAAATCCCTTATGACATTTAAACTGGGAGCTGAAACACATAAACTGTTATGGAATAAATAATCTCACACACACACACAAATACATACATGCATACACATTTTAAGACAATGGGAATCATTGTCATTAAATATTTATCTAATAAGTAGTAATATAAAGAAGCAGGAAGTAATTATGAAGCATACCTGGGATCTAACTGCCACTATGCCCAATGTTCTCTACAGTTATGGACAAAACATTGTCCTTGAAGATGATTTTTATCTCCTATAGAGTCACGTGACTAGCCTTAGATAATTTTCAGTTTTCCTCAAAGATTTAACATTTTATCTCATAAAAGTAGTTCAAATTGTAAAAAAGGCCAATGATGTTCCTATCTCAGTCTTTATCTAGCCGGATACTGGCCTGGTGGTCTTGAGGTAAGGCTCAGTCATCTTCAGTAATGGGAGCTGTGGAGGAAATTATAGGGGCATTTATACTTTGTTCCATGGGTCATATGCTGATTGTCCCAATTTTGTGTTTTTCTTTTCAAATACAGAACATAAGTTCTGATGCTACATGCTGCAGTTCACAGTTGAGATACCTTTGGTCGTGTGTGTGTGTGTGTGTGTGTGTGAGAGAGAGAGAGAGAGAGAGAGAGAGAGAGAGAGAGAGAGAGAGAGAGAATGTGTATGAATCATTGTGTGTGTGAATGAGTGCGTGTGTCATGTTGAGTGTGTGTGGTGTGCGTGAGAGAGTGTGTGTACGAGTGTATGTGTGGTGCTTTAGGTCTCATATTCAGGCAAATGTGATGCCTCTTAGCTACCACCACAGCTATGAAAAATTTTTGCCTCTGAATAAAGACCAGATTTTCATCCAAGTGTCCCCAATTCTGGAGACTGAGACTTTGACCTCATGCACCTGTAACAGTCAGAATGGTAGAGTCCAAAAGATAAGTCTTAACTTCCTAAACTGATGAAATTGTTTTTATCTGGAAAAAACAGTCTTCATTGATAAAATTAAGTTGAAAATTCAGCAAGATCATATTGAAGTTAAGAGTTTCCCCTAAAGTGAAAGCCACATGTCTTCAGAACAGACCCCCAAGGTACATACAAACACTTGAAAGAGGTTAGCTAAAGATGGAGATGGAAGTTAGCATTAGAAAGCTCTGAGCATGAAGACTTCAGAAGCAAGAGGACGCAAGCATGGATTTCTCCTTATTGCTTCTTTGAGAAAATGTATCTCTGAAAGTGTTATTTACTTCAGATTTCTGTTCTCTACAACTGTAATGAATTGGTTTCTATTGCTTTTATTTTTTTTTTAAAAGTCTGTTTTAATGATTGAGAGTCTCATATGTATGTATAATGTGGTTTGACCAAATCTTCCCTTTTTCTCTTTCTCTCCTCTTTTCCATTCCATATTCATGAGTTGTTTATTTAAAACCACTGAGTCCATTTAGTGCTGCCAATAACTGTAGGTTCAAGGCCATCTGCTAGAACATAGATCGACCCTCAGGGACTGCACTCCTAAAGAAAATGACTCTCCCTTCTCTCGCAGCCACCAATTGCCAATAGCACCTCAGCTAGGAGTGGCATTGCTTGTAAAAAGAAAATGGAAATTATATATATATCTTGTAGGAATCTTTTGAGTGTGAGAAGGCAACTAAAACAGAAGTTGGCACAGAGAAAGAAGTGTGACCCAAATTGCATCTATTTTTTTGCTAGCATATTTTCATAAAATGGAAATTTTCTCAAACAAGTTTGTTTTATGTTTCCTTATGAACATGTTTCTTATAAGCAACTTTTTAGCAAGGAGTCACTCTAGAGGATTCTATATGTAGTGATACACACTCAGGAATTTTTGTTAGGTGTTTATTTAGAAAAGATGCACAATTGTGGCTTGATGAAGTGAGCATAAAGACAAGCATGAAAATAAAAAAGATAATGCACTATTGTCCAATAATGACTTTCCTTCACATATTCTCAATAAACGTAATGTGTTAATTAAGACCCTAAGCAAGAGTGGAGAGGGTGCCCGAACTGGTCTTGCCCTGTAGTCAGATTAATAACTATCTTATATGTCATCACAGAATCTTCATCCAGCAACTGAAGGAAGCAGAGGAAGACAGCAACAGTGGAGCATTGGGCTGAGCTCCCAAAGTCCAGCTGTAGAGTGGAAGGAGAGAGAATACGAGCAAAGAGGTCAAGACCATTTTTGGGACACCCACTGAAACAACTTACGTGAGCTAATGAGAGCTCACAAAGTCTGGCCAGATAGGGAAAGAACCAGCATAGGACCAAACTAGGCCTTTGGAATATGGTGTCCGCTGGTTACTGAGGCAGATTGTGGGGCCACTGGCAATGGGCCTAGGATTTATGCCTATTGCTTGTACTGTCTTTTAGGAATCCATTCTCTTTGGATGGATACCTTACCCAGTCCAGATATCATAGGTAGGACCTTGGTCCTTCCTCAAAGCAATGTGTCTTACCTTCTCTGAGGAGTGGACGAGGGGGTGCAGTGTTGGGGGAGGAGGTGGAGGGAACGGGAAGAGTGGGAACTGGGATTGATAAATAAAATGAAAAAAAGATAGCTTTTTCTTAAATTGTCAAAAAAAAAAAAAAGAAGAAATTGACCTCTTTTTTTGGATCCCAAGGGATAATACTGAATTGAAGATTTCCCCGAGATCTTCAACATACCTTGTTCTGGGGGGAGCTTGAAGACAGGGCTTTACTCAAAGAGCAAAAACATACTTGATTTACAGTTTTTGTTTTGATTTTGGGGACAATAAGATATATTTACATAGGTGAAGATTTACAGATCAGTTTTTTTGCAAATCCTTTCAGCTAGAGCATCCACTTTTTAGGCAGCACACAGAAGCCTTTATATAGCTCTGGGGGAGGGGCGTATTTAATTACAAATACCTGGAAACCCTTTTTTTGTGGGGGGTAAATTATAAGATTTTCCTGGTGTATTTGAGGACTACAAATAATATTAGTGAAACCACATTTGTGACTATTGGATTAAGTTACAGTTTTTCTTGAGCTTCTCTGATGTAATAATATCAATATAATCTAGAAAAGCCCAACATTTAGCATTGAGTAAAGAGCTAGGCCAAAGAAGTTAGAAACATTTATATTAGCTATTTATTTCTGCATAAAAATTTCAGGAAACTTTGGAACTTAAAGTAGCACATATTTAAATTTCAAAGTAATATTTGGTGAGAATTGTCAACAGAGATCTTGGTTCTCTGTTTCAATTCCTCTTGTAACACCACCCAAGATCTCAGCCAGGCTGGGAGCTCATATAAAGACTAAAAGGCAGTGGAATCTCTTTCTGAACTCACATCTGTGCTTGTACAAAAAATTATATTCCTTTGGTTTTTAAGTCAGATTTTATGAAGGGCTATTAGCTATTACCCTGCACTTCCTGGCCACTTGAGTGTTACAAGTATGGCCTTTTGCTTCATGGGAGTAAGCCAAGAAGAGGGTAAATTACCAAGGAGGACATCAGAATCTTTATAATCTAGCTTCAAAATTTTTTTTAACCCATTTTTTTGGTGTGTTTGTTTGTTTGTTTGTGGCATTGGTGGTGGTGGTGGTGGTGGTGGTGGTGGTGGTGGTGGTGGTGGTGGTGGTGGTGGTGGTTTGTGTGTGTGTGTGTATGTGTGGTTGTGGAGACTGAAGGGAAAGTCAAGAAAATTTTTGGACATAGGAAAGAAAAAGCTATTGAAAATCATCATGGAGTAATCTACTTCAATTTCTTCTGTTTTTGCTATTCCATTATGGGGCAAATAATGTTTTATAGTATTCTTTGATACCTCTCTTTTGATAAAGGAAAGGAAAAATTCTTCAACTTTATTTTCAATCAATACAACATCTTTTGGTGTCAATGCTATAACTTTTTCTAGTTGGTTATCCTTTTAGATTCAAGATTTGTAAGGATTAATAGGTACAAACTGTTTTTATTGTCACATCGAGTTATGTAGACTATTTTATTACACTATTTCAATCATTTTAATCAGTTCACAGAGGAAACCTTAAGTAGAATACAGGATTTCTTGCCAAAATCTACATGACTTTGGTCATCAGTAAAGGAAGTAATAAAGACATACAGACACATAGACAAACATATACAGAAAAAAAAGGGGGTTTGGGTGACCCATGAGATCTGGTGACAACATACCAGCAGTCTGGAAACTTAACACATTTATTATATAATGCTGATTTAGGAGGGGGTTTGCTGTACACATCTGAATGAAGAGGGTGTCAGTTAGCTAAATTTGATGGGATGATTCTATAGGAAAACAGTTTCAGTTTACAGTCACCAGAGAGGAGGAAGTTGTAGCTGATAGTTTCTACACACACTTGTTTTGATTAAGATCAATCATTCATAGCATTCTTTCTTAGACAATAGGAAGACTTTGGCATCCCCATCGGTCTGAAGCATTGGGATTCTTGACACGGTCATGACCATATCAACAATGCACATTCATTCAAGACTCCATCTATTTACTATCTGACCCAAACACATGCATAGCTTCCACCTCCCCATCAATATCCTCCGGGGGACTTTTGTATTAAAATTTAGAGGTTCAAGTGACATACTGTTCCACACAAGGTACACAAGTTGTAGTAGGCAGTTAATGATAGTTTACCTTAAGAGTTTTGATAATGTTAGGATATGTATGCTCCATCATATTATAAAAGAGAACCAATTCACATCAAAAAAAACTTCCCTATGCACTGTCAGTTGGTGATCACTGATCTTTAAAATTATCCCCATAATTTTATGCTTTCCAAAATGTCTCCTAACTGATATCATAAATATGTAATGTTTTCCAGTTTGCTTTTGTATTTGAGAAATATGGACCCAGTTTTCCTTCTTGTCTTTTTGTTGTTTGATAGCTCATTTGTTTATATCATTGCATATCATTATTTTTTGTTGTTATCTTTGTTGTTTTGAATATATCCATTTTCTTACTGAAAGCAGTATTGGTTGCTACTATGTAAGGCAATTATGAATATACCTGCTCTAGTTATTTGTGTGTATATTTCTATATGGACAAAAGCTTTCAGAGCTTTCAGGTTGAGTTTGATTGTTGCCCCAAATGTTTGTTCATACTTAGTTTTGCAAGACATTGCCTAACTCTGATTCAAGGTGATACTATTATTTTGTATCCTACTTTGAAAGAATGGCAGTTTCAGGTACAAAACATCTGTATGAGAATTGTCAGTGTTTTGAATTTTGTAATTATAATAGAACTGCCATAAAATCTAACTCTTGTTTAAGTTGAAATTCCTTGATGGCATGAAATGTACTTTCTTTAAGATTCATTGGCAGTTGATACCTTTTTGATGACCTTATCTGTTTAATACTTTGGCTAACTTTTTTTTTTCATTTTTACTAGTTACTTAAGAATTTCAGATAATTTATTTTACTCATCGTCATTTTTATTTTGGCTTTTCCCAGATCCACTCTTTCATTCTCAACCTTATTTTCTGTGCCTTTATTTTTATCTTTTAAAAGCAGTAAGTTCAATTTCTGTTGTCCATATGACCTGGGTGAGTGGTCTTTATCGGAAAGTGGTCAGCCTGGACAGGGCCTACACTCGTAAAGAAAACTGACTCTGTCTCTCACCAGTTAGCAGCTCGGACTGGGACTTCATGGCCACTTCCCCTCTCCATATGGAATTTTGTTTTACTTGAGATTGCACAGGTCTTGCTCATCTTGTCTTTGCTTCTGTGAATTCATATGTGCAAATACCCTGATGCAGCCAGAAAAGACTTTCTTTGTAATAGTGAGCTCTGACTCTTACACTTTTTTTTTCTCTTTTTTTGCAATGATCTTTGAGTCTTGGCAGGAGGCAGTATGAGATAGATGTGATTTCTCAGGCTGCATACTCCAGTCCATTGTTTCTACACCTGGACCAGTTTTGGATCTCTGTGTTAGTTGCTATCCACTGCAAAAAGAAGACTCCTTGATGGGACCTGAAAGCTGTCCTAGTCTATGGACATAATGATAAGTCATGTGTAGTTAGTTTAATACTATGTTCATTTATCAGGGTAAGAGTAGTAGGTTCTCCCCTATGGTGTATGACTGTTTAGCCACTGGTTTTTTGAGTCCCATAACTAATTTTTCATTAAGACTTTTTAGTTGATTACTGAAGAGTCCTTTGTATATTTGGGGTAATAAACCTTAGTCATATTTTTGGGGGGCAAATATTGCTCTCTAGGCTAGTAACTTGTCCTCATTTTTTTCTGGCAGTATCTTTCATAGAGTGTTTCTCTTTTAAGCAATTCCAGTTCAACATTTTTTTTTTCACATGGGCAAAATCTTTGATGTTATATTTCAGATTACCACTAAATCTGAGGAAAGATAGACTTTTTAGTGTCCTCTTCCATTAGTTTGTCAATTTTTGAATTTTATATTTAAATCTGTAGACCATTTGAATTTATGAGTGGCTTTTTAAAGGATACAAAGTTTTGTTCAAGTCAAGTTTTTATGACTGTGGATGTGAAGTTTTATATGATCTTCATCACCCTGCCTTGGGTCCTTTGTCAAAAACCTATCAACTCTGTGCATCTGTCTCTCTTTTTCTTGTATTCTATCCTGATCTGTTAATTTTTACTTCTACTTATTCTATACTCTTCTAATTACTCCAAGTGTATTGTAAATTTTGAAGCCAGGTAGTGTCAATACTTTCAATTTCTTTCAACAATCTTTTTGTTAACCTGGCCTTTTGCATCTTCATGTAAAACTTAGAACCATTTTTGATATGTTAACAGCATTCATTAAGAAAATGCTCTATTTTTAAGTAGAATCAACATATTGTGATAACAGCATATTAGAAATTTCTTCCTCTTGAAATTCCATGAGAATAATTACTCTTTTGGATTGCTATGCTTGTCAGGGTAAGTAACAGTGGCAACTATAACGAATTTTAATGATTTGTCCTCATATTTTAATGTCTGAGTTCAATAAATATTTCTTGCTCACATTATATTGATAGCATTATTTAGCAGAGTAGCATTGCCTCATGAATCATCTACATCATGCTTTTTACAACAATATTGTAGGCACCTAAGGTCTTTACTTGATTCCCTTCATATAAGCATTACACACAATTTTCTGTGAAGACTTATGCACAATTTTAAAGGATAGGCATCATAATTGTAGGCATCCCTTCTGTCTGTATTTTATCATTTGGGCCTTGGTCCTAAAGCCCAAGTAGTGTGCCAATAAAGGAGAAAAACATAATCATGAGTAAAGGTTTTCAACTTCCAGTACAAACTTTAAAGTGTTTAGAAGTAGATTTTTGGGATGATGTGGGCATAATGAGCCATGTGACTTATATGGAAGATGTTTAAAAACCTGCAGTATCTATGTCATAGATAAACCTGAAGATATAGCTTTAAGAGAGAGTCTATGAAATCTTCTAAGCCTTGTTGAAAATAAAAGGCTTAATGTACTACATTGTAAGTTATTAGGAACCAGGAGTTGTTTGTGGAACTAAATTGGTGGTAAAGGTAACTGGAATGCTTTGAATCTAACTGTTGGAGGTGCATGGCTCCAATTGTTAAAGACTGAAAGTATGGAGACTGGATTTGGACTTTAGGGGATAGATGATACAA
This sequence comes from Microtus pennsylvanicus, assembly GCF_037038515.1. NCBI lineage: Eukaryota > Metazoa > Chordata > Mammalia > Rodentia > Cricetidae > Microtus > Microtus pennsylvanicus. Next base: position 51,550,832 of record NC_134590.1, on the reverse strand, counting down.
TTTGTGAATACAGGAATGGAATAGGGGGAGGTCAAAGAAAAGCAGGAAGATTAGGAAGAAGAGGGAGAAGAAGAATGAAGTTCAGAGAAAAAATTTCTTGAAAGACTGTGTTCAATGATATACAGAGAAATGAAATTTCAGGTTACCTTAATGATCAGATGTAGTAAGATACAGGGGTACAGGGGCAAATTTTTAGTTCCAATACTTGGGAGACACAGGCAGGTGGATGTCTGAGTCCAAAGCTGATCTGGTCTACAAAGCAAGTTCCAGCACAGCTGGGGTTATATAGAGGAGAGAGAGAGAGAGAGAGAGAGAGAGAGAGAGAGAGAGAGAGAGAGAGAGAGAGAAGTTTATCCTGGTACATCATGCTTAGTGGGACAAACATGTGATTTTATCAAATTTGACACATAAGAACATTCCTTCTGGAATAACAAAGACATTTTTGTCCACACTAAATAGAGAATATATTATACTAGTAAGAAAAAAAAAAGCAAACCTCTGTGCCCATTTCCTAAAACATGCTGTCAAACTTGCTGCTTGACTAATGGAAAGTATTTGTGCTGGAAACATGGCAACTGATACCACTTTTCTCCATCATAGCAATACTTTGTAAACATCACATTTTATTGCATAAAGGAAGACAGTAATTCCAGTACCCACGTGGGAGTTTTAGGGTAAGAGACTAGGCTTTTAATGCTGAGCTCTCTAGCTTTGGCACTTGAGGCACCCGTGCTCCATTTGTAGGAAGATGGAAATGACTGTTACATTTTTATTTGTTCAGAAGAATAAATAGGAAATGAGTTGCATGGCAAACTCATATCTAGGAGAGATTCTGTGCAGGAGAAAGAAAATGGCTGCTAAGCAAATCCTTATTTGTGGCATAATCAGAACCTGACAATTTTCATAGTTATTTATTTTGAACATTCCCTTTGCTGTTTTTAAATGGACATTTATAAAAGATTTAATGTTTTTAGCAGGGTGAAAAATATAAAGAATGTGTTGCTATTTTGAAACGTGTATAACAGAATGAAAAAACAAGTTCTTCTTTCCAGTTCTTTCTCTGTTGAAGGAAAATAGAACATACTATCGAGCCTTGGATATATTATTAAATTATTGCCTGTGGATCATGGATTATCTAACCAGAGGTCTGTGTTTTTGGTTCTTTCTTGCAGTGGACATTACTGTCTTTCTTCTTCTAGCTTCTAAACACTGCATAAGACTTGTATATTTTATAACATATTGTCTCTCCTCCCTCAAAATATCCTCATCCTGTAAAATGTCAGCCATACTCCATGTACATGAAGACTACTTCGGAGTGGAGGAAGTATGAAGAATATTTTATTTCTGTTTTCTATACAGCACAGCCAAACTTAACAAAAGCTTTTGTTATAGTCACAGATGGCTTCACCACTTTCTGGCTTTGTTTCCTATCCCTGTTTTCCCATTGACTGGCACAGCTCCAGCGAGGCTGCAAAGATCTCTCCAGACAGGGGAATTGGTCCAAAATGTGTTATGTATCCTTGCAGTTGACAACTTTCTTGCTTCCCTTCATTGGTTTCATGAAACCTTTTATTCCTTGTCCCCTTCTTTTTCCATGAACACCTCCGTTCTTTCTGTTCCACAGCTTGTTAGGACACTTAAGTGTGCTGGTTTCCCAAAGCTATCATTAAGAATCTTATCTGTTGACGTTGTCCCGCACATAAATAAGACAAATATAGAGTTTGTGGCCATCTCAAGTTAATTAAGTTAATCAAGTTAATAGTCTTTCATCATGTAGAAAATCAAGTCATGGCACTATTTTAATGGACATCTTTAATACAGTTTGAGGAAGGTTGTTGTGACCAGTGTATAGTGATTCACAGCTTAAACTCCCAACATGCTTGAACATTCTTTGGCATTAGATTGACAGGCTTTTCCTTCTTAGAGGACATTGTCTCTCACCCTGTAAAATATCAGACTCCGGAATATTATTGCGCACCTTGCACAGCACATTCAGGTCTAAACAGTCTGCTGTAGCCCAAGAGGATTATATAGATGCAGTCATAGAGAACCTGGGAAAGTTGTGTCATAGTTGGTGTGTTTCCTGTGGTCCTCTTCGTGGTTCTCCTCCTGCTTCCACTCACACCTCCAGAGATTACCAGGCACTCACAGTTTCCTATGCCAGTGACTTTTGAGAAGTAATTTGGTCCTTCTTCTCATAACTAAGTAATAGTTGTGCATCACATCAAGTAAAACCTACCCCTTCATACATATTCACCAATAATCCACTGAGCATGAGTAAAGATTATCATTTTAATTCTTTCACGTCTTTGACATCATTGTATTAAGATTTTCTTTCTCTTTGTCCTAATGTTCTCGCATTTATCATATCTTACTTTAACAGATCTTTTATTCCTGGTCTGCAATCTTCGAGGTCAGATGTGTTCTATGTACCCTGTTATTCATTAATCTTCCATGGATTAGTGCAAACAAGGAAAATGTTTAAAATATCAGTGTTTACTTTTTACCATAAAATATCTTAGTTCATCATAATAGATTTTGTAATCGTTCATATATATATTGTAATTATATATATAAGACTTCCTTCTCTTGCCAGCATTGTGTTTTATTTCCTAAGTTACATTAAGGAACACATGGGTCTTTTGACATACATTATATGTTATTACCTTTATTTTTAGTTAAGTCATAGATGATGCCTTCTTTTTTGTTTTTTATTTTATTTATTTATTTAATTATTAAAGATTTCTGTCTCCTCCCCACCACCGCCTCCCATTTCCCTCCCCCTCCCCCAATCAACTCCCCCTCCCTTGTCAGCCCAAAGAGCAATCAGGGTTCCCTGCCCTGTGGGAAGTCCAAGGACCACCCACCTCCTTCCAGGTCTAGTAAGGTGAGCATCCAAACTGCCTAGGCTCCCACAAAGCCAGTACGTGCAGTAGGATCAAAACCCAGTGCCATTGTTCTTGAGTTCTCAGTAGTCCTCATTGTCCGCTATGTTCAGCAAGGCCAGTTTTATCCTATGCTTTTTCAGACCCAGGCCAGCTGACCTTGGTGAGTTCCCGATAGAACATCCCCATTTTCTCAGTGTGTGGGTGCATCCCTCGCGGTCCTGAGTTCCTTGCTCGTGCTCTCTCTCCTTCTGCTCCTGATTTGGACCTTGGACATGGCAGATGATGCTTTCTAATTATAGCAGCCTCAATGGTGCAGTTAAACAGAGCAGAATGGCAATATCCAGAGACTCTCTCCTTCCTCAGACATTCCCATTCTCAGAATTAGAAGGCATGGTTAACCAGCACTTAAGCTATATTCTTAGTCCACTTTTTATAGAATAACTTTTATCAACATTTAAATATACATATATGTCCTTTTCTAAGAATGAACAGGGTGCTTTGCTATTTACATATAATTATGCATTTGCATTATTGTTTGCCACTATTCTGTTTTATATCATGTTTCCCCTATTTAAAAGTGTCTTTCTTTATTTAGTGAACTATTCATTTTTCTTTCATGATGTAACTCAAATATATATTTTTTTCTGGAAGAATTACTCTAGATTGTTCACCTAGAGGATAAGTTCTGCCTCATAGTATTGTTACATATTCTTCCCTTGCAGCCCATATTGTAATATAATACATTTATGTGCTATTTATACCCTCCAGGAGACTATGAACTACTTAACCCATTTAGTAATTGTTCATGTACATAGTGGACACTTAATAAACACTTAAATGAATTAAGTTCATAAGACATTCAATATACCTTCCAAAATCTTAGTTTTCACTTAATAAGATGTCTAGTGGTGGAAAGAATAGGAATTTTTTTGGCAAAAGAAATTGAAAATCAAACTTAAAACCAAAATATTTGGGTAATTTGATTAAATAGAAGTGGAAGCTGAATTGGGTAATTGACATAGCTCCTTGTTTCTTTATCTATTTTATCCTCTTCAGTCTTCTCTTTCACCATGTGGAAAAATCAACTCAAAAAGGGTTACATATTCAAGAATATGAAAGATCTCAACTATTATAATCTGATTAAAATGGAAAACTTTCTAAGACTGGTTCTATCAATGATTTCTCAGATGTCATACTGAAAGTTTAGCCAACATAAACAGGATGGTAGACAGACAGGACTATATTGTATTAAAATGCTTGTAACGGGAATAATCACCAAATGAAAAGACAGCTTCTCCAATGGGAAAAAACCTCTATAAACCTTATAGCTAATAATTTCTAAAAATTCCTACAATGTAGCAGCAGAAATTAATCCAAATAAAAATAGCCAAAGAATATCAGTTTAAATTTCTCTAAAGAAGATGCACAAGTGGCCAACAGGCAAGCAAAACATGGAAACATCAATATCCATTAGGGAAATACAAATTAATACCATGAGCTAATATTACCTCACATCTATTGTTAGTAAGGCTATTACTAAGTATGGTGAGATTTGAACTCATGAGTACTCTAAGATAAAACATAAAATGATATTGTCTCTGTAGAAAATGGTATGTGAAACACTCAGTATAGAGCTATAGTGCCGTTAAGCAGTCACTACTCATGAGTAAATATTCAGAAAAGATTAAAAGTCATGGTCAGTAAGCAACATTTTTCATTCCTATATTCATTCAGTTATTTCCAAGGGTATACGTACTTGAGATAAACTTAGTTTCCAGTGACCATTTATACTGCTTCAATATTTTTGTTTTTAAAGTAAAAGTAGAGCTGACTCTTCAGGGTCATACAATGACTTAGTGTCTCTACAAGTATTATTTAGTGCAGAGTCCTCAAGGTTTTCACATCTCTTAGCCACACTGGGTAAATGATTGGTTGGGGGCCACACAGTAAATACAAAAACATTAACATAAACAACAATAGAATCTGTTTAAATTTTTTCATGACCATTTACCACACAGAAGAAAAGATATGTTGATTGAGGGAGCCATTATGGGGCTAGCAAGAAACCTGGCACTAGAGAAATTCCCAGGAATCCACAAGGATGACCCCAGTTAAGACCCTAAACAATAGAGGAGAAGGTGCCAAAACTGGGTTTGCCCTGTAGTCAGACTGATGATTATCTTAAATATAACCATAGAACCTTCATCCAGCAACTAATGGAAACAGAGGCAGAGACCTGCAGTGGAGCATTCATTGGACTGAGCTCCTAAAGCCCAGTTGAAGAGAGGAAGGAGTGAGGAAATGAGCAAAGAGGTTAAGACCATGATGGAGACACCCACTGAAACAGTTTACCTGGGCTATTGGGAGCTCACAAACTCTAGCCAGACAGAGAAGGAACCAGCAGAGGAGCAAACTAGACCCTCTGAAAGTGGGTTACAGCTGTCTGGCTGGGGCAGACTGTGGGGCCACTGCCATGGCACTAGAATTTATGCAAAACGAAAAAATATTGTTTTCTTTACAAACTATGTTTGGCCATTAGTTTAAAGTGCATAGAACTGTCTGCTTTAATTTGTATCTGCTATACTTTGCAATTCATTTAAAATGCCAGTATAATTTGAACTATTGTACCAATAAGCTTTTTTTTCGCCTTAGAGGTCCATGTTTAGCTTTTAAATGAGCAGCTAAGTCCATTAAAAACAATAAATCTGGGAGAGGCAGGGAGGGGAGCAGAGGAAAATGTAGAGCTCAATAAAAATCAATAAAAAAACCAAATAAACAAAAACAATAAATCTGTATGCTGTTTTTTGTTGTAGGAGGAGCGGGCTGTATCCCGCTGCCTGGCTAGCTTAACTCCCGAAATGACCACACAGAAATTGTTTTCACTCAAATTACTGCCTAGCCCATTATTTCTAGCCTCTTATTGGCTAACTCTCACATGTTAGTTTACCCCATCTCCATTAATGTGTATCGCCACTTGATGGTAGCTTACTGGCATGAGTCTAACCAGCATCCGTCTCTGGCAGAAGAATCATGCCGTCTGCTTGTCTCTGCTTTCTTCCTCCCAGAATTCTGTTCTGTCTTCCCCGCCTACCTGAGTTCTGCCCTATCAACTAGGCCAAGGCAGTTTCTTTAATAACCAATGAAAGCAACACAAATACAGAAGGACCTCCTACACCAGTTTTTCATTTTAAAGTTTTTTTTTAAAAAAATTGCTTCCAATACAATAAAAAATTGATAACAAGTTATCATGTTATGAATGATAAAATCTTTTCAACATTTGGCTTTGACTTAGTCATCTTACTTCCAGAAAACCAATGATGCAGTCAGTACCAACACTAAAAAGCATTTTCTGGAAATAACATGATTTAAACCCTTGGCTCTTCAGAAATTCCCAATCTTGATGACTATTGGCATAATATCATCTATTTCTGATACTTTTGTAAGTTTCCCAGACAATGATAATTCAACAATTGCTTTATCTTGTATTAATTTATGTCTTTTACTCAGTATTATAAAGGCACCCCAGGAACTGTACTAGACACATTGACAATGAATAAAGAATTCTTTAACATGTTTTCTGCTCTGTAAAAATCTCTAGATTTTTTGTGTCTTTTAATATTACTAGAGACACTAGTTTCAGTGAAATTGTATGAATGATCAACACCTCTAATAAAAATGGCATGTTGAGGCAGATTTGTGGCCTCAGAGGTGTTATCTGTCACCAAATCACACATTATAAAATTAGTGGCTCTATTCTCTACACTTCTTTCAATAGATTTTCCCTGCTGTTGTCATTTTCCTGACTATGGATTGGTGAGACAAAGTGGATTTAGTAATAGATCAGCTTTATAAAGGCCCTCCTGACCATACATTGCTTAATTAACTCTGCATCAATAAATGACTTTGGGGTTGTGTCTTTGCTATTAAATATTCAACAATGCAACTAAGTTGTATAGTTGAGCTGTAACTTTTTAACAGAAAGTTTTTACTGAGAAGACTATTTTGTCTACAATATTTTATCCAACAAACTTGGCAGCATGCGTTTGCATATAATGATATTTCAAATTATAGTCTTTGAAGACTTGCTCAGATTTTTACTGAATTAAGCTGAATTCCTTTAGCCTTGACAAAAAGATAGTCTATCCACTTTTCATTTAACAATTTCGTTTCATCTGTAACATTTCTTTTGTGGGTTATGTTATTTTTTAGACATTCTCATAGCCATACTGAGATTAAAAAATAAAAGAAAAGGGACTGTATTTATTGTTATGAAAATTATTAAGAAGATTGAAAACAACATTCATGCCTTTCTGCAACTTAGATGAGTATGTAGCCCAAATCAGAGGCTCTATCTTGAAGTGAATTCGGTTTGTATATAAGACTCCCTGTAGTGTGAATTCATATTTAATGATAAACTAGAGGGCTGGCAAGAAGGCATAGCAGGAAAGATACTAGCTTCCAAGTCCCACAACCTATGTTTTATCCGTGGAACCACATAGTGGAAGAAAAGAACTAATTCTGCAAGTTGTTTTCCAACATTGTTTCTCTTCCAAAAATATATATAAATAAATGAATTTTAAAAGTTTAAATATTAATTCTTACTTGTCTAAGTAACATTGATTATGGTAAGTTAATACATTAGTGATAATTATTATTTTACTTATCAAGTCACAATGGGTAAGGTAACAACTAATAGTGGCAATTAAATAGTCTGGTTTTGGAAGATAACACACCAGAAAGCATGCTCAATGATAAACCTAAAACTCTACTTGTGTACAAATAGCAAGAGCGTGTATACTCTAATTTTGTGTGATGTTATGACAGAACAAGACCATTTACAATATTCCTACTCAAAGCACCATCAAAAATGCATATGATGTTTTATATAAGTTGACTTTATGTTGGGCCATATTGATATGATTCTGTCTGTTTGCTGTGAATATGTTTATTGCCATTGGTTAATAAAGAAGCTTCTTTGGCCTATGACAGGGCAGAATGTAGGTAGGCAGGAAAACTAAAATAAATGCATGGGGACAAAAGGCAGAGTCAGCAGATGCCATGCAGCTGCCGAAGGAGAAAGACACCAGAAACTTAACAGTAGGCCAAAGGTCTGCATTTCACCCCTTAGGCGGAGAACCAGGGGCAGGTTAGACTCTTTCTGGATCTTGTAGTCAGACAGGGTGCAGATATCTTCCAACTGCTTGCCTGCAAAGATTGACCTCAGGTGGTCAGGGGGAATGCCCTTTTTGTCCTGGATTTTTGCCTTGGCATTCTCCTTGGTGTCTCTTGGCTCAACCTCCAGGGTGATGGTCTTGCCTGTCAGGGTCTGCATAAAGATTTGCATCCCACCCCTGAGGCAGAGGACCAAGTGCAGGGTGGACTCTTTCTGGATGCTGTATTCAGACAGGATGTGGCCATCTTCCAGCTGCTTGCCTGCAAATGAACTCAGTTTCACCACCAAGAAAGTCAAACAGGAAGATGGATGCACCTTTCTCAGTATACTGTCTAGAAAGAACACTCCTTGTGCTTGCTCTTGGGCTTGAGGGCTTTATGGGTGGTATCTTAGTATCCCCTATCTTTTAAGCTTTTAACCAGTTTTATTGCACTTTGAATAAAGTTCTTGAATCCCGCCCACACACAAAAAGAATTAGTTAGGAATATCCTTAAACTATTAGCCAACAGTGTTGTGTTGTGATTAATACAGTTTTTGTGTGATTATTCGAGTCTGGGTGGCTGGGAACAAAAGAGCAGTTTCTTTTTACACCATATTCATAACTATATTAGTCAGGCTTCTATAGAGGAACAGAACTTCTGGAATATATATAAAATTAGAATACCTTATGAGTAGTTTATGGTCCAGCTAGTCCAACAACGGCTGTCTATCAAAGGAAGGTCCAAGAATCCAGGAGTTTCTTACTCCACAAGGCTGGTTGTCTCCATTGGTATTTAGTATATGCCAGAATTTCAAAGAAGTGGCCTCTAATGCCAGAGAAGGAATAGACTCACAGACAGATGCATTCTTCTTTCATGTCCTTTTTATGACTGCCAGCAGAAGGCATGGCTCAGATTAAAGGTGGATCTTTCTACCTCCAAAGATCTGGATTAAAGGTTTATCTTCTCACCACAATAGATCCAGATTAAAAATAGGTCTTCCTACTTCAAATGATTTAATTAAGGAAAAATAATCCCTCACAGCCACTTAGGTTTTATTTAATTCCAGATGGAGCTAAGTTAAAAACCAAGAAAATCTATAATATTGACTATCCTTGGGTTGTTTGTGGCTTGCTAGCTATGGGTTGGGCACCCTTAATTTAGAGCTTTTAAGACGAGACCACAAACTCCAAATCTACAATCAAATAAAACTGCTCTATTATTTTCTTCCATAAACACACAGACTTTTGTGTTTGAGTTCATAACAAAAACCTAAATGCTGAGTAACATGAGATACACACTGAAATCAATTAGTGACACCAGTTCTCAGCACAATTAGCTATGTTAAAGTGAGCATCCCTGTGATCCACTGGCTATTAGATGCACAGCAGTATTTTGGCTAGGGTAACCTAGGAAACATCAATGTTTATGACAATCAAGTGTGTGCTACTCCAAAGATGGAGGTGGGAGGGTTCACAGTAATCAAACTCTCACCAATCTGTGTTTATCAGTGTTTACTAGCTGGTTTGCATTTACCCACTTATGTTAGTCATACATACCATCTTGGAACATTTCCTCCCCCGCCTTTCAGCTTGCCTCTCTGGTTAGAGCTCACTTTTCTATCCCTCTGTGTGAACCACCTTGCTCTTAAACATTCCTAATCATCTTTGAAGACTGACTTTTGTCACAAAATCCACAGGATTTGTTCCCTCACTACCAAAATGATTTGTACCTCTTCCTCAAATGTCTTGTGGCTATAATTAGAGGTATAGTGCCACTCTGCAATGGTGACAGCACATTGCCATGTCTGACAGCTCAATATGTGGTCTCCTTAAACAGAAGAACTTTACCCTGTTTTATTTGCTTATTTGCTTATTCTACTGCACTCATATTACCAGAAGAACTTATACAGTTTTAGACAGAAAAGCAAACTTAGAATTTCGTGGAAGAGAAGAAACTATCAAAACCCACAAGCAGATAGTCAATAATGGCAAGTAAGAAACATACAATGTAAATTATGAAGTAGGAAATTTGTATCCCAAAGAACAAAAATCATGGCAGTTATTGTCGTAGAGGTTAGTAATTACTCTGACTTTTACTTCAGGAAGAATTTAGTCACCATTTGGTGAAGTTGCCCTGTAGGTAACAGTCGTAGAGCAAATCTTGGTGATTGGACATCTTGTTTTCAGAATCATGATTAAGAAAGTCAAACTTGAATAGCAATAAGAAAACCATTTCTGTCCCACTGAACCAATGCTTTTCAACTTTTTCTCAAGTGTACATTGTGTGTGTGAGTGTGGGGGGTGGGGGGGTGGCTGCACATGCCAGGACAGTATTTAGGTCAGTGGGTAAGTTTACAGTGTTGCTCCCTCCTTTTACGTTTTTATAGATTCTAATTTTTATGGTTGAACTTAAGTTACCAGGCTGATGCACCAAGCTGCCTTTGGATGCTGAGACACCTCACCAATACAACATGAAGATGTTTGGAGGAGAAAAAAAAATCTGCCCTTAAATTCAACCCAAAGATTCTTCGATGATTGATCTTAGCCACTTTGTAGTTTTACAAAACGTTCAAGTTAATTCTTATATTTATTTGAAGTTGAGAACTAAGCACTAGGGCATGATTCTCAGAGTGTGGTTCCCACCATTGATGCAACATCAGGGAAAACAGTGGTTGGAAACCTGAAATTTATGCACATCCCCTACAAGAACTCAGACATACTAGCGTTGAGTGTATCAAGTTCTTCAGGTCTTTCGGACAAGCATCACAGTTTAAGATCCACTGTATGAGTTGGGGCTTAGTGGTGTAGTGGTGGTGGCATTGCTTCAGCAGCTTTTCTGTAAAAGATGTATTAAAACATGAAGGTGAGATCTAACTTCTCTGCAGCTGAGCAGTAGAGGGTAGTAGAACCACTTCTTCCTGGCTTTCCCCTCTGATTTCATTTGTCTGTGAGTTTTCTGGCTTTCACAGCTCTGTTCTGCTTATTCAAATGCAGACGGTCCCTGACTTATGATGCCTTAAGATCCCTCAGCTCTACAATGGTGTGAAAGTATGCTCATTCAACCTTTCTGGTTTTCATTTGCAGTATAGTTAACAACATGACAATACTAGCACTTCATTGTAAAATAGGCTTTTGTTAGATGATTTTTCCCAACTATGAGCTAATGTTAAGTGTTCTGTGAGTGTTTAAAGCAGGCTAAGCTAAGTTATGAGGTTCAGTAGGTGAGGTATGTTAAATGAATTTTCTCCTGACATTTTTACTTTACAATGGATTTATCAGGTCATAAACCTATATTGAGGATAGAAATATCTTCTGCATTAATTGTTTTTCTGAAACATCAAATGTAAGTTGAGATGCCATAACCACCTTGACCCTGGCTACAAACTGCCCTTACTTTTAAAAGAGGGTAGGCAAGAACAAAGAGACAGACTAACTTTCCTAATGCTGCCTAGCTTGTGGGCAGAACATCTGGACAGCATCCAACTTTGTTTCTATATTATAACTCTTTGGTTCAAAACTTCCATTTACTTCAGATAAACTGTCAAACCAAACTTGAAGAGGAAAATTAACTACCAACGGCTTTCTGAAAGTCAGCAAAACAGATTCCGAGTCCATTACACTTTCCTTAACAGTAGAACTTTCTGAACTAGTACAACTGGAGAGGAGCTTTAGATTATCTGACTTCCTGTGTATTTTTAAATATATTTTAACTAGAGTCTGATGCTACAACTGGTCATAATTATGCACTAATAATGTACTAAATTTGATTCAAAGGAACAAAGACGTTTTGAGTTCTTCAAGGACAAAAACGTCTTCAGACCTCAAAAATACACATTCTCTGCATTCCCATTATTCAAAAATATCTAACACGTATTTTTTTCCTATTTGAAGGGAAATTCTCCCAGGCTAAGGAATTTTTCCAAGATTTGGGAAGGAAAGAATTTTTGTTTAAATATGATGCCTTAAGAATGAGGCTACCTTCTTAGTTATAAATTCTCTTTTACACAGAATTGACCTTCTCCAAATGTGATCACTGATACACATTTCTCTTTCTTAAGCAAATACTTTAGGAAAACTTTGCATGCTTGGCACTCTTCGAAACCCACAATTTTGCTAGCATGTAAATGCTCTGGCAAGCTCTTCTGTCTAGACAGCCTTCCATTCCTTGGGTGTTTCATAAAAATCGTGCTTTCTACATATGCTTAGCCACTTGTGTGTTTTCTTGAGAAATTCCTTCCACACAAACACATTGCTTATTCCTTTTTTAGCCACGCCTTCTTGGCTAGCCCTGAGCTGCTAACACATTTGACTTCCTCTGACATATGCTCTTTACTCCTTTGTTCATTCCCTTGCATAATGCCATGCAAGAGTCTCTCTCTAGATTATTTTTCATCACCGGTTAACGAGAATGACAGGAATGAGCACAAAGTCCACTTTGCTTCCTCTCCCACTTATTACATGGCACATCTCAATTTTCTCAGGATGCTTCTGTTGACATTTGTCCTATTCAGAGGAGGCTGTAATAGAATCCTAGTGTGGTATCAAGATAAAAGAGAGAAAAATATATTTATTGACCTTGATATAGTTTATAATGTCTAGCCAGCCTAGTTCAACAGTACTAATTCTTTAGTAATCTATAGTAAGACAACTCCACTGTCATTACATATTGTGTCTTCCCCAAGTGATTGAAGATTCTTGATGACAAAGGTTGTGTTTATCTCTTCTAACTCTGTCCTCACAGGGACTGGCAAAGACCCTCAGTGGTTATCTATTTAATATGCTATTAAGCGTATCTATTTACATGGGAATGATACTTAGTTTCTTGTTTATCTGCACCTTATACTTCAAAACACAGTCAAGTTCCATGTTTTGAAGATCATAGATTTCTTCAGTGCTATGATCTGGCAGGGAAGTCTATATTGATAAATTTTGATAAATTGTATTACTAGAAAAGGGAGGAATAATGATAAAGAGAAGGAAGGTGGAAGAAAGAAAAGAAGAAGAGAGGGGAGAAGAAAAAGAAGAAAAAGAAAGAAGATAAGGAAGCAGGGTAGAAAGAAAGGAGGGAGAGAGAAAGGGACAAAAGGAGAGAGGAAAGAAGGAAGAAAAAAGAAGGAAAAGGGAAAAGGAAAAAGGAGGAAAGAAAAAGAAGAGCAGGAAGAAGGAATGAAGGAAAAAAGGAAGGAAAAAAGGGAGAGGTGGAAGGAGAAAGGAAAAAGGAAGAGAGGGAAGAAGGAAGGATGCAAGGTGTCACTTAAATCTTCAGTGGTCAGAATAATTTAACCAAGCTTTCCTCATCTTTAATAACCACACACTTGCATTGCTTTTAGCTTCCAGCATCAACTACAGAAAACTGTATATTTCTTATTATATGAGAAAAGGGAACTGACTGAGGTCAGTTCATCTAATCTGTTTTAGAATGATATTGAGCGTAATTTGAAGCTGCTCTGCTGGTTTTCTTGATAATTGAACTTTTCCCATAATGGAAGCAAACCTTTATTCTAAAGCACTTTATAAATACTAAAGACACACATTAAAAAGGAAATATATCTAGACGGGTTAAGGAACATGCATCAGACCAAGCTGCTGGAACCAAGTACCATCATTAGGTAGTTTATGAGCAACAGAAACCTGCGGCTTATTATTTTGGAAGGAGAATGTCTGAGGTCAGAGTGCCAACATTGTTAGCCACAGGATCATCCCTACTGTCTTCAACTCTTTCAAAGTGAGCAAGGTAGCATTTTAAGACCTCTTTTGTAAGGATACTACATTATCCAGGTTTGTTCAGAGAAGTGACCCAGGAAAAATGGTGTGTACACCAGTCTGAACCCAGAGGATTGAGATCTAGGATAGAAATGAGGCAGTCTTAACATCTAAGAACCAGAAGATTCCTTTTTCTGATGTCTGAGAGACATTAGGAAAACGTCCCATCTCAAGAGGAGAAAGATAATTATTTTACTATTTTATTCAGCCTTTGCTTCCCTAAAACACAGTTTTGTGTGTGTGTTTGTTTGTGTGTCTGTGTGCACGCACATGTGCGTGTGTGATGCTTGAGCTTCATGGTACTGATTTTCACTTTATGCCTCTTTCTTGTTTGTTTATTTAGGTTCCAGGCATTAACTTTAGGACACTTTTATCCACAAAGTCATCTCATTAGTCTCTTGCTTTTGTGTTTTGTTCAGATTCTTAGCAGATTAACAGATCTCTGTCCACACTGATAAGAGGGATTTTTACTTAGTCCATTGTTTCAAATACCACTCTTCTAGAAACTCTTTGGAAATCATGTCTTAACCACAAACTAACCATCCTTTAACCCAGTCAAGCTGATTCACAAAATTATCCATCATGGACTTTAATCCCATCCCTGAGGGCTTCATGACCTATTTGTCTCTCAAACCATTGATCTTAATCTTATCAATGTAGGCTATGTGGACTGAAGGAGATCACAAACACTTGATAAATAAGTATAAGATAAAACAATCGTTTTTATGAATTAGCATTAATATTAATGTGAATGGATTTATTTATATTTAGCATTCATAAATCATTATTTTATTTAAAATAATTTTTATGGATACACCAAGATAGTTAATTACTAATAATTAAAAAATTCAGCATTTGTGAGACCTATATCTAATGGAGAAAACATTGAATATTTAAATATATGTGCATGGAAAAATAGTTAAATAATTTGAAATTTTTATTTAATTTTTTTATATTTTAATATTTTAAAATTATACTTAAAAATGAAACAACTCCTAATCTCATTGAATGTTCCTTTGATAGATATTACTCATTGTCATAATTTGTGCTCTGTCAACAGTTGACACCAGTAATAACAACTTAGGTGTCCTATAATGCACAGGTACATATTTTTTCAAATATATTGTAAAACATACAATTAATATTTTTGTTCATTATGTTCTTAAAACTGCACAGATATTTGACCTTGTAGAATTATCTAATCTTTTGTTTTTATAAAGTATGATCTTTTCGGAGTCATTTTGAAAAGAACCATTGCTGAATCGCACCTTAGTCTTGAGTCTTAGCTGTCAGATAATTAAGTTTTAAGTCTATTCTCTGAAACTGTCTTTGCTTTTCTATACAACTGCTTCTGTAAAGTTTTAGGTTTTTCTCTCTTCCACTTCCTTCTTACAAAATCATCATATGAAAGTTACAAGTAAGCTCTCAAGGCCCAGGGAGTAGCGTGGTTCACTTTAGGGATCAGAGAAGGGTGTTAAATAGACACAGCAAGATGGGGATGCTGCTTGCTGTTGTATCCCTTAGTTACACATCATGTGTGCAACTTCAACATATTACCTTGATACTTTCCTATGGACAAGATGCTCTTGGCTACTTGGCTAGCGGCTGCCAAACTAAAGGATATTCTAATGGGGTATGACTTGCAAACAAGCAGTCAGGCCACCAAGAACTAATCCAGCACACATTTCCAAAATCAGCATTTATATTTATATTTATAACTTTAAAACTACATATAATTAAGACATTTTAGGAAATGCTCTGAACAATGACAGGAATTTTAAGAATGTTTTGCTTAGCATGTTATTTTGACCACATTCACCATTTCTCATGAATTTAATGATGTTGCTAATTCATGGAATGTTTGTTTTTATTAATAAAATTCATTAAGGGATGGAATTTTATGTAGCTGCTTTGAAATATTCAGGTTTTTTTAGTCCCCAGGTAGTACAAGTAATACCACTTCCCACAGTGATGCTTAAATTGGATCCACGTGTAATGTTTAGAAGATGGGGAGAAGAATGAATTTTAAAGTGGTAACAAAATATTTGCCTATTTGTCTTGCCATGACTGGAAAGTCATAGACTGAGTTCAAACAAATGAACATTACTCCATTTGTCTATTTTTTCAGTCACTACAACTGAGGGTAAAAATACCTATTCTGAGTAGAGAGACACCTAAGACAGTGCCTCAAACATGTAGATATTCTATAAGGAATTTGGGGAAAAAAGAATCTTGATTCCTAATGGTAGCTTTTCTATGTGCCTCACTCAAAACCTCTATAGAATGTGTGCTATTTAACTTCTGTATTGAACTCGCTTTTCCACAGACAAAATAATAAAATATTATAAACCTCTATAATTAGAACCATCCAATAATTTCTATGCCAAGCCTAGGGCATTTCTCTGAGTCAAACAATTACACAAAAAATACTAAGTAAATTACTTGTGGATTGAACAGTTTTCTTATGTTCAAATGAGTGATATGATCTTGGTAGAAAGTGAAGCAATGTTTTCCATGATCTGTAATCATGAGGATGATCTTTCTATGTTCTCAATGAAAAGGAATGTAAGCTGTCTTAGAGAAATGCGTGTTTTAAAAGTACATGTGTACTTATGTTTTGGATAATGATAGCTGGTAGGACTTCCTGTGTGTGTGTGTGTGTGTGTGTGTGTGCGTGTGTGTGCCTGTTGAAGTACAACATTAGTTAAATAAAATTTTATTTTATTGTTTATTAAATGGAGATAATGCTGACTTAAGAACATAGGCTTTGAGTTCTGTGTAGTTTTAATTATGAGAGATGCCTAAATAAATGGATCATGAAGATATTGTAACACATGGTAAGAGGCATATCAATGGAATGACTGCTACTGAATACATTAAAAAGTCAAGCCGGGTGGTGTTGGTATACGCCTTTAATCCAAGCACTCAGGAAGCAGAGGCAGGCAGTTGTCTGTGAGTTCAAGGTCAGCCTGGTATACAAGAGCTAGTTCCAGAACAAGTACCAAAATCTACACAGAGAAACCCTGTCTCAAAAAACAAAAACAAACAAACAAATAAAAAGTCAAACTTTTGTGTTGAAAATGTTTCATTCTTAACTATCCTTACTTTAAGCTTGCCAGAAAATTACTGTTAAAATGGAGTCCAAACCAAAAATCTATCTATGTACATGGAATTACCTCATGTGTTATAATAGAAGTATTAACTAGCCAGAGAAACGAGAGATCATTTGATTAATTCTATTAGCATAGTTTGTATATTTGAAACAATGACCAATTTATGTCTTTACTTTTAGGAGAGATATTATTTCTAAACTATATGTGTTTTGAACAGTGTTTTATCTGGGGACTTTCTCACCATATGAACCATACCAACATTTGGAACTGTCTCTCAGTCTCCCCAAAGTTGCCCAGACACCATGCATTACTGCTAGTTCTAAATGAAGGTCATAAGTTAATGGATGAACAAGTGATTGCTACTCTGAACTGACTTTATTTCAAAGTTAGTGGCATGATGTCTGATATTTTTCTTCCTGGTAGAAACATATGATATTTTAATAGGATATATATATATATATATATATATATATATATATATATATATATATTCATGCTGTGGAATAATGCTCTTGTACCCTGTAAAGATTTTTTAGTTGTATTGGTTTAATAAAAATGATGATTGGTTAGTAGCCAGGCAGGAGGTATAGGTGGGAGCAACCAGAATAGGAAAATTCTGGGAAGAGGAAAGGCTCAGTCTGCAGTTGTCACCCAGACATAGAGGAAACATGATGAGAACGCCTGCTTGATAAAAGTTACCAAGCCACATGGCTAACACAGACAAGAATTATGAGTTAATGTATGATGTAAGAGTTAGTTAATAAGAAAACCTGAGCTAATAGGCCAACCAGTTTGTAATTATGTAAGCCTCTGTGAGTTTCTATGGCTATGGATTGGGTGGGACAGAAACTTCTGTCAAAATATTCATACCTCTTGAAGGGAGAAAAAATGATTAGCATATAGCTTGAAAACAATTTGGAAATACATTTGAAATACTTACGTTTTATAACTTGGATGTCCCCTTATAAAAATGTTTTAACTAAATAATGTGAAATATCACAAAGACTTGCATATAAGATGCAAGCAAAGCACTAAATCACATGAATACCCAAGGAAAAGAACAGGTTCAAGTTAGCATAGTGGATTCAGATAAATGAAGACTACCAATCTGCTAAAATTATGTTGCTTAAGAATTTTTAATAACATGAAAACACCTCTTTATATTTGAAATAACAATTGAGGTAGTAAAATTATCTTTTATTCTTTAAGGTTGATTATGCAAAATGCATAAGAAGGGGTGGGAAGGGATGAATGTCAACGATCATTTTATTCTGGGATAATTTGACATAGTTTTTGCTCCTTTGATACTTTTGCTTCTAAATTAAATATTTTTGCAATTACAATAAATGCTACTTAAAATTAATTATATCAATAAAGAAAAGGTGTTCTAATTGAATTTACCTTAAAAATAAAATGTTAAATGAAATTAAACCACATTCTTTGAAGCAACTTTGATAGAAAATTTGTTTTTTACTTTTCTACTGTCAATATAATCTCTATCAAATAATGTTTATCCCATGCCCTGTAAAGAATCCAATCAGCTCCCCAATTCTTATACCTTCATGTCTAAACTCCTCTGACTTTAAGATTTTAATTATTTTTTCCATCTGAAGCTATTCCACTTACTCCTTTGTCTAGAATATAGCACATGCACAAATCATCTTTAATCTTCTTTAGAACTTTGTACTTTCTTAACAAACTCTCTTGTCAGTAAACACCAGGAGCCTGTGTGTATCTGTCTCCCAGGCACTGGGATTATAGATGTGTGCTGCTCTGGCTGGTGAGAGATCCAAACCCAGTTCCTCATGTTTGCATAAGAATAAGCACTTTACTGACTGAGCCATCAAGCTTACATTCCAACTTACCCTTTTCATACCAAGATATCAGACACATATCACTTCATATGTTAACTATTCAAAGTGCTTAGCATCTGTTTTTCAACACATGGTATTGTGGGAGCTTATGGATGTGAATTCGTTCCACCTTCACCAAAGGTCAGAGAGTTCAGGCCTATTCTTGCTTCCTCAAGGTTATTGACAGGAGGTTTGCATTAAGTTTTGGCTGCTAACAGGATGCTTTGACCTAGGGTGTGATTACTTGATGCTTTGGTTACTTTATTCATTAACCAATAAAAGCAACACCTATACAAAGACTTCTGATACCAGGGTTGAGTGCTGCTTTGTAGGAGGAAATTTGTGCCTTTTACTATAAACCTGGTCAAAAGCCCATGGTGTAGAAGGTCACGGGCCATATGGAGAAGTCTACTACAGTTGTTTTTCTAAATGGATTTATTCTCTAAATGCTTTTTAATTATTTATGTTTATAGCCACAGCTTAGTACTACTCTCATTCTTGGTCAGGGAAGTTTCTTTTTGTAGTGTGCAGTGGCTGATGCAGAGACTCATAAAAGGTCAAAGTGCTGATAATGAATGACTATTGAGTGCCCAAGCTTAAGCAAACCACTGTTATCACATCCTCTAAGGCTTGGGAATATTGCAGAGGGGACAGAAAATGTGGAAATATGAAAGAGAGGGAGGACTACTGCATGGTGCTGTCTTCTGAATTTGGCATGGCTATTGCAGCCATGAACCTATGGAACTGTTATTATCTGCCAAAAACTTGAACAAAATCAGGCCTATTAACATTCTATTGTGGATGAGGAGATAAGCCCATAAGGTCCTGCTCACCTTTCAGGAGCTTTTGGTAGTTTATGTTTTGCTGGAAGATGGGGAATCATTTTCTTCAGTGGCATAGCAGCTGGTAACTTGATTAACATCCTGTAAATAACCCTGCATTCATGCTCATGCTAACAACACTAATTCAATCCAATGGATAATAGGAAAAGGTATAAAAGTAGGATGAGGACTAGCTGGAAAGAAGGAGCTCAACAGGAAATAGAGGCCCAGAGCAAGAGCAGGTCTGACTGAAATACACTGCATACACATAGCATCAATGCTGACTAGTTGTGTCCTTTGTCTTCTGATCCAACATCATGGATATGAGAGATACTACCTTTGGTATCTTCAACTGAAGAAAATAATTCTATTGATTCATAGGAATGTGACATCACCTAGCAAAGGTGCATTGCTAGGTGCATGCATTATCACTAGAACCACCTCTGTGGTTACTGAGTATACCTTTCTGTCCTGTGTAAAGCATTTGAAATCCATTATTTTGTCAATTCTTGCCTAGTACAAACTGCATTGTCTGTTTTCTGTTGTATCACAAAATATCTGAAATTGTCTATTTTGTGAAGAAAGATTTGTTTAACTCACAGTTTTGGATACTATTTGTCCGCAGGTGGTCAGCCTCATTAGTTCAGCATCTAGCAAGGATCATTAGTAAAAAGCAGAAGGAGACAAGAGCGTATACAAGATAAATCCTGTGGCTAGAAAAGATGCTTCCTTCCATAGCATCTCATTCTTTTGAGAACTAAGCAGGTTCTCACCAAAATCACTTTAAACGGTGACCTTACAACCTCCCATTATTAGGTACCACCTCTTGGAGATTTCATGTCATCTCTCAATTACAGCACCAGTAAATGAGCTTGCAGAATAGGAACCACTGGTAGATAAACAAATATATACCATACATACAGGGTTCAACTTTTTTGCAGAATCTTGTATTCTCCACCTTTCTGCTTTACCTCATGCTTAAACACCCCATTACTCTGCTTTCCTCTCAGTTTCCACATCCTGTGTGTTAATATTCTGGAGTACACGATATGGCCAGGCTTGCTCTCATAGCTCTAAGTTTTTATAAGGTAACTGGTAAAATGAAATTAACATGGACTAATAACATGTGAAGCTGTTAATAGATAACTCTAAAAAGGCTGGAAAAGGCATGCTCCATTGGTGAGCAGGCTTGGGGAATGCTGGGTATTAAACCTCCTTTCCCAGATTCACACATTCTTCACATTATGTAGGTCTATGAGAATTTTTACAAGCAAACAAAAGCAAACCAACACGACATGTTTAGCTTGGAATTAAAGGCAGCTCCATGTGTATTTAATCTCAAGACACATTGAGTAGACACATAGAACTGTCATCATCTTGGTTTGCCTCTGTCCACAGTAGACTTTTCCAGATTAGTATATAACCCTATAGATTAGAGCCAGTCCCATCAACCCTAGAGAGCAGTGCTGGATGAAAAGCTAATTATTGCTCCGTTTTTGAGTTATTTTTGTATGAATGTAAAAATGTAGGTTCTAGTGAAATTTTTATTGCTAGTTGACAATACACCTTCAGATTTGAGGTGCATGAATTGGAACAGCTATTAGAAAAACAGCACATAAACGTATGTGCATTTCAGAAATATAATTCTTTCTATAAAGGAAGAATGAAAAAATAAATGATTTATTTTAGAATTAACTGAATTGCAAGTTAAAAATATGTACATATAAATAACATTATAAAAGATTAAAATCTGATAGTAAAATAAAATTAGTAAAACCAGTTCATTTGTACCAACATGATTTTCTTCTGAGAAAAACAAAGATCCTGTGTTTTAATACAAGTTGTATAGAACTGATGAGGCAGCAAATTAAATGCATTTAAAAATCACATAGAAATAGAAACATTTCAATGGATTTAAAAAAAATAATGTTTTTATTAATTCTTGGAGAACTTCTCAACATGTATTTGATTGTATTCATCTTCTTTCCCTTACCTAGCCACCACTATGCTGCCAACTTTCCCTCTTAAGTTCATTAAGTTCAACTATTTTGTTGTTGTGTTGGTCAACTGTTTTGGGCATGGGACATTACTGGGATTATGTTGTATATACCAAGGGTCACAATACTGAAGAAACATAACTCTCTCCCCACCATGTCTTTCTCTCTCCCCTCTCAGCATATATCAAATAACAGTAGCACCTTAGCTAGGGGTAGGAATTCATGTCCCTCCTCCCCACTTCCATGCTTAAAGTTTGTTTGGCTTAAGGTTCTGTGGGTCTTAATGTGTCCTGTCACAACTCCTGTAAGTAATTATGTCCATCTGTCCTGTCATAGCTGAAAAGCACTGCTTCCTGCTTTGTCTTCTTAATAGATTCCTGAGCCTTGACGGGAGGGCCATGACATAAACATTCCATTGAGGACTGAGCACTCCCAAGACTCTAATTCTTTGCACGCTGACCAATTGTGAGTCTTTGTGTTAATGGTCATCTACTGGTGAGAGTGAGCAATACACAATTTTTCTAATAATTGTACCATCTTAATTTTCCTTTTGTTCTAAAAAGGCACAAGTGTTTTATTTTCCTTTGCAATAAATTTCAAGTTCACAAAATTAAATATAAGAAAAATCTCAATATAAAAATATGAAGTTTAGGAAATATAAAATTTGCTACATATATTCTAAAAGTCACCACAAAGTTTGAATAGCAAGATTCAAGTATAAATAAGATTTTTCTATATTTTAATATGTATGATGGGGTTAAGTTTTGAATATTAAATCACACAAATTTCTGTGAAAAAAAATGTCGGTTGCTGTTGGGGGAAGGGTTGCTTGTTTGATCTGGCTGTCTGGCTAGCTTAGACCAAAAACAATCATACAAAAACCAAATTTTAAATCACTGCTTGGTCCATTAGCTCTAACTTCTTGTTGGCTAACTCTTACATCTTAATTTAACCAATCTCTATTAGTCTGTGTATCTCCATGTGGCAGTGGCTTCAAGGCAAAGTTTCAGCATGTCTGACTCTGGCAGCAACTCTATGGCATCCCCTGACTCCACCCTTCTTCCTTCCACCATACAGCCTAGCTTTCCCTGCCTATCTAAGTCCTGCCTTGCTATATGTCCAAAGCAGCTTCTTTATTCATTAATGGTAATCACAGCACACAGAGGGGACTCCTACATCAAGTTGCAGAACCATTGTCTAACTTGAAATAAGTTCTCCATAATTACCAGTTTTCTTTCTTTGGACAAATAGCCTAATCTCTTAGGCTTAGTTTCTTCATTTATAAAATTACCATAAAATAGAAGCAAGGTATGGTTGCACCTGATTTTACTCAGCATGAAGGAAGTAGAGGCTGGTTTATGTGTGTGAATTTGAGGCCAACTTGGTCTACATTATGAGTTCTAGATAAGTCAGGGATACATAATGAGCAAATGTGTCAAAATAAAAAATCAAGTGAAAATTATTTTAATAGTCATAGTACCTACTTGTAGAATCCTTATAGAAATGGAACAATCAATCTGAGTTGTTGAACATAAATCTCAGAACACAAGTCTAATTCCTATCCCAGTCTTAATGTGGATACTTCCCTTAAGGATTGTCTTATATCCAGAATGTGCTCTGATTTTTGGAAAAAAAAAAACATTTTTTCTGGGAGTCCCTTTGAGCATTAGATCTAATTAAGGGGGTTCTGGGTCAAAGTTGTTTGGGACGTGTGTGTGTGTGTGTGTGTGTGTGTGTGTCTGAAAATTTTCCTGTCAAAAGAACACAAAATGTAAAACCTCTTCACTTATCTTTAAATGTAAACAAGTAGTTTAAAGTACAGTAGCCTGACTCTCATGTACTTGGGATCCTGTTCTCATGGTGGTGGCAGTTTTTGTCCTCGTGTGCTATGTAACAGTTCCCTATCTTGTTCTCTTGAACAGCAGCATTTTTTTTATTGATTAAATTAAGCTCTATATTTTTCTTTGCTCCCCTCCCTGCCTCTCTCTTCCTCCTCAGCCCTCTTCCTTGGTCCCCATGCTCTCAATTTACTCAGGAGATCTTGTCTTTTTCTACTTCCCATGCAGATTAGATCTATGTAAGTCTCTCTTAGGGTCCTCATTGTTGTCTAAGTTCTCTGAGATTGTGAATTGTAGGCTGGTTTTCTTAGCTTTATGTCTAAAAACTATTTATGAGTGAGTACATATGATAATTGTCTTTCTGGGTCTGGGTTACCTCACTCAATATTGTATTTCCTAACTTCATCCATTTATCTGTAAATTTCAAGATGTCAGTATTTTTTTCTGTTGTGTAGTACTCCATTGTGTAAATGTACCACATTTTCCTTATCCAGTTCTTTGGTCTAGGGGCACTTAGGTTGTTTCCGGGTTCTGGCTATGACAAACAATGCTGCTGTGAACATAGTTGAGCACATGTCCTTGTGGCATGATTGAGCATCCTTTGGGTATATATCCAAAAGTGGTATTACTGGATCTTGAGGAAGGTTGTTTCCTAATTTCCTGAGAAATCACCATACTGACATCCAAAGGGGCTGTTTTAGCTTGTACTCCCACCAGCAATGCACAAGTGTTCCCTTTACCTCACAACCTCTCCAGCATTAAGTTGTCATTAGTGTTTTTGATCTTGGCCATTCTTACAGGTGTAAGATGGAATCTCAGAGTTGTTTTGATTTATAGCAGCAGTTTTTATTTTCATGTGCTATGTAACAGTTCCCATCCTGTTCTCATGAACATCAGCAGTTTTTATTCTCATGTGCTATGTAACAATTTCCATCCTGTTCTCATGACAGCAGCACTGTTTATCCTCATGTGCTATGTTCCCCATAAGGCAGCAGTTTCTGCTCTATGCTAGTTGTTGCTGTAGCATTCCATATGGTTTTATGTCTGGGGAGTTTTAAATATTCTGCGTACTCAGAGAGAAGACTTATCCCACTGTGGACTGAGAATGATGAAGTCTAGTATGGGAGATGTGTGTGTGTGGAGTTTTCCTGTCCTGATCACCTGATCCCAAATAATCAGCTCCTTACCAAATAATTGATTCAGAGACCTAGTATGCTCAGCTAATAGCTGATTCTCCCATTTAACCCATATTTCTTATCTATGCTTCGCCACACGGCTCATGTCTTGTTACCTCATTTTCTACACATCCTGCTACCTCAGCGGTTGGTTGGTGGCTCCTCTGATTTCATCCTTCTTCTTCCCATCATTGTTCTAGTTTGGTTATCCTACCTATAATTCCTACCTGGCTATTGATCAGTCAGTTTTTACTAAACTAATCCTAGTAACATTCTTCATAGTGTACAAGAGAATTATTCCACAGTAGAGATAGGTGTGGATCTACAGTCACTATGGCAAATACCTATTTTTAGATCAGCCACTTTTTAATCTGTTCAACTCTCTGCCCATAAGATGAAACTCTACCTCCACAGAGTTATTTTAGGGTAGTGTATGTAGTACATTTACAAGACTATGCTTGTTATATGGTAGACATCCAATATCTATGCATCTTTAGTATTATTAGTAAATCCAAAAATACATTTGAGGAAGAGGAAACTCTGTCTGACATTAAAATGCTGTCCTGGATGTTAAGAAAATAATTATGATCAAACAGATTTACTCTGATTATTCCTCCTTTCCCTTAACAATTTCACTCCAACAAGAACAGCTATAAAACCAATCTCAGTTGCTTTAGTCATCCTGTTTGATTAATCTCTCAGAAGTCCTAAATTACATTGGCTTAGTTTTCAAAGTAAATTAATATTTTTAAGCAAAAGCTTATGATTCAGAGGTTTTTCCAGTAGCTGAGACTTAGCAGGTTACTACAAGATGAAAAACCCACATTGATTAGATTTCTAAAATACTTAGTAATTGTAATATAAATGAGTAAAATGCATTCTCGGCCTTTTAGGGGTAAATCTCTATTCATCCCATTCTTTGTGTTCCACGAGGTGAACCTTCATCAGCCTTCTGCATGGGGCCATTTGTTCATGAAAATATATGTATTTGCAACCTGCTGTTATTGTTTCCCTCACAGTGGAGAGACTGCTGAGGGGCACAAATGAATTCTGTTTTCACAGATATAATACAGAGGTCAGCAAACTATACCTCCTGTGCAAATCTGAACTTCAATTATATTTTGAAAATAAAATCTTAGAGGAATACAGTCACAGCAATATCTATTTTGTCTATGACTATTTTATACCAATGTAGAGTCAGAAGTAGAAATAGGGTTCCAACATCAAAGTGCACAATCAGAAGAAATAAAGAGTCCTAATACTGAGGCATCTTTTCATAAATAGTAGCAGGTTTCTAACATATCTCAAAAGCCTAAAATACTTGAAAATCACCAATTTAATGGAATCAATAACTCAGTAAACAAACACACTTAGTAATTCCGTGAAGACCAGAGATACTGTAGGGGCGGGGGCATATACATGGTTGAAATACTAAAAGTGTTTCTAAAATACAACTACTTAAGTTTTTATTTATTTTTTACTTTTTGGGTGTATGAGTGTCTTACAAGTAAGTGTGTATATACACTCTGTGCATGCCCACAGAATCCAGAAGAGGGTGCTGGAGCTCCTGGAACTCTAGTTACAGATGAATGCAAGCCACTATGTGCAGACTGGGAACTAAATCTGGGTCCTCTGAAAATGCAGTGTTTTTAGCCCATCAGCCATCTCTCCAGATCCTCTCAAGCATAACTTTCCATTTAAGACTTTCATGACATCCTGCCAAGAAGCCGGTGGCACATTGTTTCTGGAAACTAGAACAACGAATTCAAAAAGCTGATCTAGACCTGCCATGGCCAGAAGGCTGAGAAGGAGGTCAGAGAGGCAGGTGCAGAGTTGCTCGAGTCCCTGGGGAGGTATAGGATTTCACCTGGAATGTTAGGGAGAGATTGGCATCTTAATTAAATTGTTTCTAATTAATCAGAGGTAATGGTTAGTGTGCATGCATGAGTTCCTCTTGTCTTCATTTTTTTCTGTATATGTGCTTGAAAGGGGACAAAATAGCTATCCTATTCTGTGAGATGGAAAGTAAACATATGTTTGTTTTCTTTCCAGCTCTCCTCTTGATACTGAGTGGATACTGTGCTACTTCTGGCCCATGTTCTTAGGTTCTGAATGGGGCAAAGTATATCCTCCCCTAATCCCACATACTTCATCCACAATAAAGTTCAAGTACCTTGTAGTCAATTGACTCTCTCTGTTTTCCTACTTGACAACCACACTGATAGGGAAGGAAAGTGTAAATTAGCTCCAAAGCCCCACACATTGCCATTAAATGTATAGAGCCATTGCTAATATCACAATAGAAGTCCAGAGCAAGTTTTTATGAATAAAATATAACATTCACAGAACGAATGAATCAGATATGCAATATAGAATCTAATATCAGCTTCCAAAATGCAAATGAAACCTTGTGATCTGCATTTCAAACTGTAATTGCTTCTGTATATCATAGACAGTGAGCAAAGGATTACTAAAGTGCAGAACACTATATAGGCAACCGCTGCTCTTCTAACTAAAGACTCTTTTTTAAGAGACAAGAGAGGGTATTACATATGAGTCCAGCAAATTTGGCTGAATTCTTAAAAAAATATTTCTTGTAATTAGAGACTTACTGTTGCGATACTTATAATGATTTTCTTTTTCCAAGGAGCTAAGATTTGTATTCTTAGTCATAATCATAGTCATAATACTCTTAACTAATATTATTAACATTAATGGTATTAGCATCCATAATATTTATAATATTGACAAATGAATTAAATAATATCATTATAGCTATTAGTTACTCTTAGTTTGTATAACTCAATTTAGTGTCAGTGCTGTATTCGAAATAAGCTATCTGGTTTTGGGGGCTCAGTCCCTATAACCAGGTCTCCTGGAAGGGTTTGAAGTCCTTAATTTTTTCAGAAGACCAGGTTATAGAGACTGAGCTCCAAAACCAGATGGTTTAGTTGAGTTCACAGCCCTGACACTAAATTAGGAATCTGATAAATCATGTTTCCTCATCTTTAAATTGTGGATAAAGAACATAATTCACAGGATAGTTTGTATTGTTTGGTAAGTATGACATCATCCCTCATGTAAGACCTTTGTCAGAAATAACCATTTTCATAGTCATGGCACTTATATAGACAGGAATTGGATGAGATACAGCAGTTTTAGATTGCACACTGGACTAAATTTGCTAAAATATGCTAGCAAATTTGGTTCGAATAATGTCACTCATATATCTCTTTTAAAGGTAAATGTAGACCTCATAATTTATGCAAGTTAGTTTATCCCTCTAGTGCCCCTGTAGGTGTAGAGCAGTGAATTGTCAGTGTGTGGTTATGTATACATCACACACTTGGAGTAGTGGGTGGCAGAAAGTCACACATCAAACTACCTAAAAGAACTCTTTTTTTTTTATTGAGAAAAGGAGAAAAAAAACCAATTTTCCACCTCCTCCCAGCCTCCCATTTCCCTCCCCCTCCTCCCACCCTTCGCCCCCTCCTTCCACCCTTCTCCCCCTCCCCCACTCTTTTCCCCCTCCCTCTCCAGTCCAAAGAGCAGTCAGGGTTTTCTGCCCTGTGGTAAGTCCTAGGTCCTCCCCGCTCCGTCCATATCTAGGAAGGTGAACATCCAAACTGGCTAGGCTCCCCAAAAGCCATCACATTACGGAGGATCAAAACACCATGCCATTGTCCTTTGCATCTCATCAGCCCTCATTGTTCGCCATGTTCAGAGAGTCCAGTTTTATCCCATGCTTTTTCAGTCACAGTCCAGTGATGGAGGAAGGTCATTGGCTAATAAAGGAACTGCCTCGGCCCATTTCATTGGTTAGGACATAGGTAGGTGGAGTAAACAGAACAGAATGCCGGGAGTAAGAGGAAGTGAGGTCAGACTTGACAGCTCTCCTCTCGGGAGCAGACGCCTCAGAGAGAGACGCCATGCTCCCTGCTCCAGGGAAGATGCACGCTATGAAGCTCCAACCCAGGATGGACTTAGGCTAGAATCTTCCCGGTAAGACGGGTGCTATGCAGATGATAAGAAATGGGCTAGTCCAGGTGTGAGAGTTAGCCTAGAAGAGGCTAGGTAGAAATGAGCCAAGCGGTGTTTAAATGAATACAGTGTCTGTGTAATTATTTCGGGGCATAAGCTAGCTGAGCAGGCGGCTGGGGTGTTGGGGACGCAGCCCTGCCACTCCTATTACTACAGTCCAGCTGGCCTTGGTGAGCTCCCAGTAGATCAGCTCCACTGTCTCAGTGGGTGGGTGCACCCCTCGTGGTCCCGACTTCTTTGCTCATGTTCTCCCTCCTTCTGCTCCTCATTGGGACCTTGGGAGCTCAGTCCAGTGCTCCAGTGTGGGGATCTCTGTCTCTATCTCCATCCATCACTAGATGAAGGTTCTATGATGATATGCAAGATATTCGTCAGTATTGATCTAGGATAGGGTCATTTCAGGTTCCCTATCCTCAGCTGCCCAAGGAACTAACTGGGGACCTCGGCTTGGGCACCTGGGAGCCCCTCTAGGGTCAGGTCTCTTGCCAACCCTAAAGTGGCTCCCTTAACTAAGAATTGTGGTTCCGTGCTCCCCTGTCCAACCTAAAAAAACTCTTAACAAAAGTAGAAAACTATTGCAAACAGTGTTGTAAGAGGCTTTGTGTGATGTGCACTCATTTTTGCCTGGGTGTGTACATCTCTGGATGTCATGTAGACTGAAGGTAAAGAAATGCATTCAGTGATATATATGACATGAAACTCATCCTTGTTGAACTCGAGTACCATCTGTAGTAATTATTCTATGCCTGGAGTGGAGGGTTAACAAAACAGTGTCTCTGGTAAATAAATGTTCAGACTTTCTTTGTATGGATGTTTAAACTTACTAGGCTAGTCAGACAGAAGAGGGATCCAAATTCAGTCTCTCTTTCTAGAGATTTTTATCATAGAAAAAGTTGCAAGAAATTCTCCAGCTAAGTAATTCCCTAGATCTAATGAATCTTCTATATCCTTTCAACTTTCTTCCAGCCCTTTCACCAAGCTTAGATGATGCTGTCGGGAAATAAAATTTGGAATATTTAACAGCTTGCTAGGATCAGCGTGTAGCTCAGGTTCTTACCATCTTCTCTAGGCCATGCTTTCTTATGACTGCAGACAGTGAATGATAACCTGACCACTGATCATTGCAAACACATCGATGGGATCTGAGCCTTCCTTGGACTCATTTGCCATTTCTTTTCACATCACACTTCTCAGAGACGTGAACAATCTTCTACCTTCACCTGCCACCCAATCCTCTTGGTGGTTATACCATTCAAAGCGGTAGCATCATAAATTAGAAATTCAGAGACCTTAATTTGTTTAGTATGAAAGCATCTTACTCATTCAATCACACTTTCTTATAGAGGCAATGTAAAAACAAAAAACAAAAATCCCAATTACTCTAGAAAGTTACTTAACAATGATTAGCTATTTTCTCACTAGATGTTTAGAGTATTAAGGAAGCAAAAATACAATTTCCAAAACTTTGACCTTGTGTCTAACAGATTAACACAGTTGGCTAAATTAGAGCGAGTGAAGGCACTGACTTGGAAGAAAGACTATAATAACATATGCCCAAGCCTTAGTTTTTTTTCCAAAAGTTGTTATTATCATTTTTGCTAAATCTTTTAAGTGGAAGAACATCTGTGGAGAATTTACCATTGACTTTTATGTAACATAATCTTTCCCTTGTGATTTGGCACTTCATGTATACATGTGGACTTTAAAAATATTTTCAACTTGGACAAAGAAATGGCCAATAGTTTTTAAAAGAAAAAACTAGCAAGAAAACCACCTGCACCATTTAAGTAAGAAGTACGTTTATGTCTACATCTAAAACTATGCTAATAGAAAAGAAGGACACTGATCAATTCCATTCCCTTGCCATGGAAATCATAATGAATTGAGATCGTGAGATCATTAAAAGCCTATGATGCTGTTTCCTGAATCAAGCAGTCGTCTGTGCTTATAAAGAGAACACTTCACAGCACCAACCTAGAGCCAGTG
This sequence comes from Microtus pennsylvanicus, assembly GCF_037038515.1. Lineage (NCBI taxonomy): Eukaryota > Metazoa > Chordata > Mammalia > Rodentia > Cricetidae > Microtus > Microtus pennsylvanicus. The sequence goes on along the minus strand of NC_134590.1, from coordinate 51,520,204 downwards.
TGTTTGAAGGCTCTGCTTCTAAAGCAAAACCCCAATGGAAGGGAGAGTCCTGCAATAGCTTTTATGGAAAGTCAAGTGGGCATTTGGGGACTGCTGATTGCTCACATTCTATTTCTCTTCCTCTGTTTTCTCCCAAGGAACCCATCCATCCCATAAAATCTTGATGAAACTGTCAATCAAGATGCCCATTCCCTGAAAAATGAATCATATAAAATCAAACTATAATTAGCTAATATAGTTCTCAGAAGAGACATCTTGAGTCTTGTGATCCAATACTGCCCCTCTTAGGCAGAAACCTTAGGGAAAAAAAAATCACCAAATCTTCTACCAAAAGAATGTTTCCACCTGTTGCTTTGACTCATGGGATACTTCAAACTCTGGGCACACTATTTTCACCCATCATCTGGATTGTGATAGCCACGAATAATACTGAGTTTCCAAATTAAGGAGAAGGTAGTTAGAAACCAGCTGCTGTTTCCTGGGACAGAGCTGTGGCACTTTGCTGTGTACTTTTAAAGTATGCAATAAGGGAGCCAACTATACATAGTTCACATTGTTGTAGCTCATCTGTACTAAAGAGTTTGTTCTTTGTGTCTGTCTCAGCACTCAATTATTAAATGCCTCAATTTAAGCCATGTGCATTAACCTGCTATTTCCACTGTAAGAGAAAAATGAGACTTCGGGGTGAATTGTGAAAGGGTAAGGGGATGCTTTGATCCCTTCATTCACATTTGGCTGACTTTTACCCTTTTCTCAAGAGAGATGATCAGAATTTACTACTTTGATTTCTTCTTACCAGTGGGGAATAGTTTGAGCACGCAAAGGTACCTGTAAGAGATTGCATCTCTTCCAAGTTCCCCTAAAACAATTTGGCATGGTTTTAGGTATGCAAATGTCTACCTTTAGAGTTGTTATTGTCTGAATGCTTTTATTCTTTCCAAATTTTTTGATGAAACTTACCTTCAGTGTGCCAATATTGGGAAGTGTGATGTTTTGAGAAATTTAGTTCCTAGGGTCTCTGCCTTCATGACTGAATTGATGCCACTATACAAGGCCACACACTCATACATTCCTTATTTCCTGTTTCTGTTTTTTCTTGTTTGTTTGTGTTTTTTCTTTCTGAGAAGATAAAGTTCACTTCTTCCTGCAAGGAGATGGACATGTGCTGGCTAGTTTTATGTCGACTTGGCACAAATGAGGTCACAGAGACAAGGGAATCTCAATTGAAAAAATGCCTCCATAAGATTGGGTTATAGGCAAGCCTGCAGGGCATTTCCCTAACTATTGAAAGATGGGGGAGAGCCAAGTCCTTTGTGGGTGGTTATACATTGGGCTGGTAGTCCTGGTTTCTATAAGAAAGTAGACTGAGCAAGCCATTAAAAGCAAGCTAGTAAGCAGTATTTTTCTGTATCAACTTCTGCCTCCAGGATCCTTCCCTGTTTGAGCTGGCATCCTGATTTACTTCATTAATGAACACTAAAATAAGTTGATGATGTGTAAGCTAGCTAAACCCTTATCTTCACATGCTACTTTTGGTCATGGTGTTTCACTACAACAAGAGCAACCCTAATTAAGACACACTACAAAGCTGATTTTTGATCAGAACTGTGAGAAAATGAGGTACTGATCTGTCAAATTTTGTTGCAAAATTACAAAGTAGATTAAGACATGTGGCTTTGAAATTCAGAAAACCGAGAAATTCATGCATGCAATAATCTGTGTTCTTTTGACAGGGAGAAGGCATGGATTGGGTCAAGGTCCTTAAAGTCAGAACAGCAATTGTTTAACTCAATTCCTATTTGACTTTAATTTTAGAAATAAAGAAAGCAAGGCTGCACTATTGTGAGAGGAACCAAGTTCCTCTTGCTGGGTAGCCTGACGACTCAGATTAGAATCTGTGTTCTTTGACAGTACAATGCAGATTCTTTACATCACACCACCTTTCTGAATCCCTCTCAGCACAGACTAAAGCAGTGTAACCTTTAAATGAATAGATCCACTTCTCTCCTTCTGTTTGTCTCTGCCAATCATCCCCGCAACAGTTCTCAATTCATCGGTCACATAAAAAGAAAGCAGTCCACTGCTTTTAAGACTTTTAGGGAAATTATTTCTCCCCTTTGAAATATACTTTGTTTTAGAGGAAATAATATGAGCACACTTACAGCAATCCTTCAGTTTTCGAACTAATGGGAACCACAAAGGAAATGTAAAACAAAAAATAGATGCTATAAATTTCAATGAGCCCTAGCATTCAAGATTGGGTGGAATCTTAGAACACATCAGCCCAGTACTTGCACACTAATTTGTTTTGTATCAACTCTCAGCAGAAGACAGATGTTGTTTTAGTCAATTATGTGTTACATCATCAAGATGAGAGTAAATCCTTATTTTTCATATGACACTCAAGGTGATTTACTGACGCAGTCAACTACATGGTTCTATTCCATAATATATGCATATATTGAGGCCAATGTCATGCACATGTGGATTCAAATGTCCCAGAATAAGTTTGTTTGTTGCTCTTGTTGCTCATATGTTTGCTTGTTAGTTTGTTTAAGATTTTGCTATGTTACCCAGGCTGGCCTTGAACTCACAATCCTCCTATCACAATCCTTTTTTTGTGGAAAAAAGCTTGTTAAATTTAAGGCTTGAATGCACCAAATCTAATGTACATGAGTTTTTAAAATAGGAGTAATCTTAGGCATAGGTTTACGTGGTTTTTTAAGGTTACGTACTTTGTGTGTGGCCATTGAAATTTGAGTTAAAATATTTGGCTCTATGATTGCTGTTCTATACCTTCCCTATGTTTGATGAATAGACCATTAACCCTCTACAAGGAAATTTGCACTGCTTGGGCATCATAAGAAAGATGGCTTTGAGAATATTCTTTTCATTATCTTCTCTGAATTATTTTTCTGTTGTATTGGAAGGCTGTTGTTTTCTTTTTCCTATTTATTTGTGTTAGAGAAGCTTGCTGACTTCATTGTCACTACAGTCATAATAGTTCTTAAGTGTCATCTTCTACATTTGCTAGGAGTATGGTGACAGCATTTATAATAGCATGTTTCTTCCTTTATCACAAGTGCTATGTGCTACACCCTGCTCCAGTTTTATATCCAGCTTTAGCAGATTAGGGATAATGGAAGTCCTTTGCAAAATTAACTATAATGAGAAAATGAGTGATTTGCTTAAAAAATAGAAAAAATACGGAAAAAAGAAAAGAAACAAACTTAGAAGGATTTTATCTCTTAAAATTGTGTCAAAGTGGGTAAATGTGTGCTAAACATAATTTTAGTATGAAGTCTATTTTTACTATAGTAATTGGCTTTAAAGGTGGTTTGAGTTTGGTGTATGTGTGTTAGACACACACAACTTTCCTCAGTAACTTCTTAGTTAATAATGAATTCCCTTCTAATCAACTGAAGATTATTTAAAACAAATTTCCACAAATTAATGGGACAAGCATAACTAGAATGATAGAAACACTTTGGCATTTTGGAGCTCATAAGCAGTGAAGGAGAATGTCAGGTATGATGTTATCAGAGTCTGGAGCAAGATGGTGATATGGGAAAATCAATATCAAGTAGAGAGGGATCATATTAAAAATTGACTGAACTTGAGAACATGTGCTGGGAAACACTCCGAGGCATGCAAGCCTAATTGATAATGATCAGGAAATTGACTAGATTTAATGTTGAATTCCACTGATGTAGTCATCTGAAACAAACTGATGGGTAGAAAATAGTTAGAATTTTTGGTTTATAAACAGTTCTAGGAATTTATATTTAGACAACAATTTTTATAAAATTTATAAAACCAATGAACTGACTCATTTAGTCTTTTCAAAATTTTATATATTGTTTATAACAATTAATCTTCTTCAAAACCATTAGAGTTACTTTCAAGGGTTCCAGTCTGAATGTTTCTGTGAACATAGCATTTAAAATTTTCCACATCTTTTCCTATAAAATTCTGACTTTGTCTAGCAGATAAGCAACTGAGTTATTTTTTTTCTAAACTGTATGAGTGTTCTTCATGTTCAGGGGAACGATAGTTCCTGAACCCAGGGTGATAATCAGGAGGGTGCTTGTGTCTCCTAACTGAAGGATGCTACCCTCACATTTTCAATAAGCAATGGGATTCCACAGAAAGCCTAGATGTGAGGCAGCTTTTTGCACACACATTCATGACTATATGGCAGCCTTACAGTCCCACACAAAGAAAGGTGATCAGTGTAGATTTTGAATCTTGGATGGATTATGTTAACTTTAAAGGCAATGGCTGTGGATTTAGAAGTGGAAAACTAGTGGGAAATAACTGTGTCCCCAAACACGCTGGGCTGATGGTTGGAAAGCAGGAATACATAACCTGCATGTCTCTTATTCAAAATCTAGCTCAAATATGACTGTGAGGCTTGGTGAGGCAACTTCCTCAGAAGTGCTTGGAAGGTTGGGAAAGGGAGACACACATGCCAGAAACAAGTTGCTAGAGTTGGGAATACAAAATAAGAATTACAAGTGCTAATAGTCCCCGGTGAATTCAGTCTCAATTCTGCTGTCACTGTGTGAACGTCAGAGCCCTGTGCCGTCAGTGGGAAGTTTCTTCTCAGACCCATGTACCTAACATTCAACAGTAGGCTTTGTGCATTGCATCGCTACAGCTACCAGCCTGATGAATAAAAATTAACAAAAGTATGGGAAGGTGCCTCAGTTGCTAGTATGCTGGCCTAGCATGTGCAAACCATGGGGTTAGTCCCCAGCACCACATCAAGCTGAGTGAACCAGAACATGCCTATAACTCAAGGTTCAAAATATGAAGAAAAGGCTATCAGAAGTTCAGAGTTATTTTAAGGACAAGACCAACTTAGAGACTAGCCAGGGTCTCTAAGACATTTAGACTAGGGTCCTTAAGACCCCATCTAAAATAATATGTTAAGTAAAATGAATATAGTTTCTGATTTCTCATGCATCTTCTCTAAAACACCAAAGAACAAGAAAAATAAAATATGATTTTGAAGAAAGTCAGTCCCCAGGTCTTCCAGTCATTGCCAGGGTCTCCGTGGTAAGTGTTACTTCCAGGACCTGATTAGAGGAAGGCCACATTCATTTGAAACCAGTTTCTTGCACAGGGTATACTTAAACCCATCTCAGCACATTCCCATTTATGTAACCAGAAAGAACATTTTGCAATGTCTCTTTATTTCTTCTCTTTTTATGAAGAAAGAAAAGGGGAGCCCCATCTCTTCTTGTCCCTCTTGGGTGGTCCTGTTGTTCTTTCATGGGAAGAGAAAGGGTGTGATTTTTTCCCTCCTTTCAAAGATCCTAAGTGGCAGTTATCGCTCTGTCTTTATTGTCTTTTGCTTTCTTAGCACTGCCTGGCTCTTACCGCCTGTGTAGGAGCTCAACAGGGGACTCTCATCATCCTTTCTTTACCCCAAGTGTTGCCCTCTTAGGCTTCGCCTTCCTTTTTCCCCCCTCTGGGCATCTTTATTTTCATTTTGCTTGCTTGTTTCTTTGAGAAGAGAGTAGTATGCTCCTTTAAAAGCCTATCGTCTTCAAAGAATAGAAAAAGAGATTAATAAATTGAGGGGGAGACAGGGACTTAGCAAGCTACCACTCCCACAGCTGCAATTGCAAGGGGGAAATAAAGCGGGGGAAAAACAGCAGATAGCGAATGGGAAACAATCTTAGGTGCAACACTGAAAACCCCTATTCAGAAATGCAGCAAATTGGATATTCCCTTTAGTGTGTCAATCTCTCATTCCCAGCTCTTCTGTACCATCTCTTTTTCTGATGCTCGGTCTGAAGTATTTCCTCTCATGGAAAGAATGGAGTTTTTCAAACTCAAGAGCCTAATTAGGAACAAGGTTTTCCATCCTTTCACGATCCCATTGGAAGCTACACTCCTCTTTTCTGCTCTATTTACAATGGAGGCGTTTACAATAAAGAGGCTCGCAGTAGGACACGGCCGCCATTGGTAGTATCGAAATGAGAACTGTACAGAGAAAATAGACATAAGTTCAAGTACTGCGGGGCCTATTGTTTGTAAGTGTTTTTGTCTGATGCAGTAAGAAGCAGACACATACCATATTGGAACTACACTAAGTGGAGTGCCAACCATTTCAACAGTTTAATGAGCCTCACATTTTAGTCCTGGAAAAAAAAATGCTCACTTCTAAATTTTGACACCATTCTCTTAGGCTACTTTTATTTAACTTTCAAGCAGGAGCAGAACCAGAAATAGAGATGTCAGGGATGGCTAGGAGAGGAACAATTCATAATAGAAATATAACACATATCAGCATTGATTATGCCATATTTCTAAGCACTTGTCACTGGGAGAGCTTAATTCTTGGGCCTTCCTACCAGAAGTTTTGTGAAGGAGCACAGCCATTGGTACTTTTAATGTAGTCCCTGGTGATGCAAGTGTTTTCAGTGGGCACATGGACTAATTCATTTTTAATAACATGGTCAGCGCCAATGCTTCTGGAGAAAAGAATGAGTAAGAAATTGCAGAATATTTGGGATCTCTTTTTCTCCTCTATTGTTACCCATCTTACCTTCTGGACTTTAGAGACTATTTGTTTATCCACATATTTCTAAACATAGCCACGTTGACCTTGGTGGGAATCTTCAGTGAGTGAGTCCCAGCTTCCAGACTTGTTTCAAATTAGTCTTGCCTCCATGTAACTTACACATACACACATTCTCCCTTTCTCTGTCTTTTCCTCCCTCTCTTTCTCTCCTCTTTCTCCTCCTTATTCTCATCCTTCTCTCCCTCACCTTTTTCTTCTTCTTCCTGCTTCTCTTTCTTATTTTGTTTAACTTAATCTGATAGAACTGTTCCTCTGATTACCAACCAACAAAACCCAGAAATTCTCTACAGTCAATTAAATGATAAGATTTTTACCAGTGCATGTTCAGTCTTTCTGATCTCTCCATTATCGACCTATGTATTGGTTCTCATCCAATAATGTGCCGTTCGGTTGACAGCCACAATGAGGTTCCTAATCAGGCGAGGCTAGTCTCCCTGCGTGCTGTATCTTTACCTTTGAAATATTTGTGAGGGAATGTGATTCTTTCTTTGAAAAATTCCAATTCATGTGTAACTTTAAACACCGCCTTACTAGACCTGGAAGGAGGTGGGAGGTCCTTGGACTTCCCACAGGGCAGGGAACCCTGAATGCTCTTAGGGCTGATGAGGGAGGGGGACTTGATTGGGGGAGGGAGAGGGAAATGGGAGGAGGCAGAAATCTTAAATAAATAAATAAATAAAAATATAAAAAAAATCTTCGCCGACTCCACGAAGAAACCATCATTACATTCGTCTATTTTAGTGGCCACAAAACCAACAAAAGTAAGGATTTTGCTTTGCTTATTTATTCTTTCCTATAATACTGTTATTTTCTTGCAGAGTTAAAGACGAACTCATTTATATCTATCACAGAAATGCTTGTTCAGTTAAGGCTGTTTGATGAGAAAGTAAGGTACATTTGAAATTTTCCATTTTTTAAGATTTGTAGAGGAGTGAAGAAAGTGGAGAGTACCAACAGCTCTAAGATTAGATTTCACAGTGACGCTAATGGAAGGCAGTTTTGCTCTTGTTCTAAGACTCATGTATTCAAGTTTGAGGATGATGACGTATAGAGAAACCCAGTGATTATCTGTTCATCTTTGTTTCGTGTCTTTTGCTTTAAATGCATTGCTGAAATACTCGGAACAAACATATAGAGAGCATACATATAGAGCATGTAAGTTACTAATGCTTAGTTTACTTTACTCCAGCTGTGTTTTGCTCTGAAAAACCACTGCATATCCTTTACTTCATTAAACATGAAGCCCGCAGCAAGTCTGCAGGTTTACAAACTATTTTCTTATTAGCACAAAGGAAATAGGAAACTTTCAAAGTAAGATGTAACAAAGCATTTTCCCTGTCATCCTCTACCCTTGTTTGTACACACCAATAGCAGTCAAAATTATCTTAGATTATCTCAAAGAACGGGGATGTATAAAAATGTTAAGTTTAGGACATAATATATGTTATTAATTAAAAAAATCAAGGCTCTAAACATAGTAGTAATCAGCTGGAATATATTAACTAGGGTAAATCATACAGACATACGTTCTGAAGTAGGAGATAGCAATAGATCCTTGCAGACCCCTAAGACAGGGGGTGCTGTAACCATTTTTAAAATATATGGACAGTTTATTTTTCCCTATATGACTCCAAAGCAACTAAAGGAATCTGTGAATAGTCACCTTGACTATTTCTCATTGGCCAATCACATGCTGAAGACAACACAGTTAAACTCTTTAGCCATCTCTGGTTCTTAAGGCTATTCGTTTCTACAGTGGTTCTTTGGGATGAAATAGAATAAAGGGTTAAAAGTGATTCTGGGTCTGATTTTTTTTTTTCTGACTTTCACTAAATGCCAGTCATTGTGCTATTAATGGGGCAGTAATGCAGTATCCAATTTACATTGGTTCATTTTAATTTTAGATACTTTTAAATATGCTTCCCCAAATCATTACAACCTCAGAGAGGGGAGAGAACTCCACAACACCTTGGGCAGTTGTGTTTTACATGCATCCATAGGTGGCCCTGATCTTTGTATCAGAAAACATGTCAATTAGTATAACCACCGTGATACTCCTGGCTGCCACAAAAAATCAAGAGAGCAAAGAACAATCAGAGAAGCACCCCATCATTCTTATAATATGTCTCTGTTGTCTAGATACACACAGTTGCAGTATTAGAAATATCCTCTTTAAAAAATAGAGTCCATTTTTTAGAGAAAAAAGATTGATTATTGTAAAATATCTTCTGCTTCCCTTTTATCGTATAGACTCCTGGCTATTTTCCTGTGAATATTTCTCATTTTAAATCTAACATTATTTTATGTCAAATTTAAATGTTGATGTACAATTATTAGTTGTTTGATGTTTTCTTATATGTTCATGAACTTTTGAAGAATAAAAATTTTATGAGAAGAATTAAATGTAAAGTCTTTAGTGTCTGTATGTCTGTGTATATAGATATATACAGATAAGGATCAGAGTGCATTGCTGTGCTCTGAAAAAAAGGAATCACCACATGATATTAGTGCTCTTATAAAGCACCCCAAAGCTCGCTCTTTTTTCTTCCTTCCTTCCTTCCTTCCTTCCTTCCTTCCTTCCTTCCTTCCTTTCTTTCTAGATGAAAAAAGCAGTCACATATATAATATGTGTTTTGTATGTGCTCTTTAAAAAAATATTTCAGAAGACAGAAGAGAGTGTTAGATCCTGGAACTGAAGTTATAGGTAGTTCTAAGATACTCAATATGGATCTGAGAACCAAAGTCAGGTCCTCTGGAGGAGCAGAACCCACGTTTATCCACCAAGCCATCTCTAGCCCTCTTACACTGTTGTTTTTTTTAAAATTGATTTTATTGAGCTAATCATTTTTCTCTGCTCCTCCTTCTTCCTCCTCTCTCTCCTTAAACCCTCTCCCATGGTTCCCATGTGCCCAATTTACTCAGGATATCTTGTCTTTTTCTACTTCTCATGTAGATTAGATTCATATATGCCTCTCTTAGGGTCCTCATTGTTATCTATGTTCCTGCAATTATGATATGTAGGTTAGTTTGCTTTATGTTTAAAAACCAGTTATGAGTGAGTGAATATGATATTTGCCTTTCTGGGTCTGAGTTACCTCATACTCAGTATGATGTTTTCTAGCTCCATCTATTTGCCTGCAAATTTCAAGATGTCATTATTTTTCTCTGTTGTCGGGTACTCCAAATGTAAATGTAGATATTTTCCTTATCCATTCTTTGGTTGAGGTTCATTTAGGTTGTTTCCAGGTTCTCACTATGACAAACAACACTACTATGAACATAGTTGAGCACATGTCCTTGTGGCTCCATTGAGCTTCCTTTATATATATACCCAAAAGTGATATTACTGGGTCTTGAGAAAGGTTGTTTCCTAATTTTCTGAGAAATCGCCATACTGATATCCAAAGGGGCTGTACCAGCTTGCACTCCCACCAGCAATGCAGGAGGGTTCCCTTTACTCCACAACCTCTCCAGCATAAGTTGTCATCAGTGTTTTTGATCTTGGCCATTCTTACAGGTGTAAGATGGAACCTCAGAGTTGTTTTGATTTGCATTTCTCTGGTGACTAAGAATATTGAACATTTCATTAATTGTCTTTCAGCCATTTTAGATTCCTCTGTTGAGAATTCTCTATTTAGGCCTGTACTCCATTTTTTTATTGGATTATTTTTTTTGATGTCTAATTTCTTGAATTCTTTGTATATTTTGGAGATCAGACCTTTTTATTGTTTCTTTCTTTCTTTTGATTTTTATTGAGCTCTGCTCCCTTCCCTGCATCTCCCCTCCCCTTCAGCCCTCCTTCAAGGTCCCCATGCTCCCAATTTACTCAAGAGATCTTTTTCTACATCTCATGTCGATTAGATCTATATATGTCTCTCTTCGTGTCCTCATTATTGTCTAAGTTCTCTGGGATTGTGATTTGTGGGCTGGTTTTCTTTCCTTTATGTTTAAAAACCAGTTATGAGTGAGTACATGTGATACTTGTCTTTCTGTGTCTGGGTTACCTCACTTAAAATGATGTTTTCTAGGTCCATCCATTTTCCTGCAAAATCAAGATGTTATTTTTTCTGCTGTGTAGTCCTCCATTGTGTAAATGTACACTGTTTTCTTAATGATAACATAAGACTATGTATAATTTATATTAAGTATCGCTTTGAACTTGACTGCTTATGAGTGGTGACCTTCCTTCTTTAACTGTTTTTTGGTAGCTGAATCAAATGATGAGCACAGTAGGTCATTCTATTAGGAAGTCAAAATACTCTGTCTGACAATACATCTCATATACATAGAATCCTGAACACTCCAGCAAAACATAGTTTGGTCAATATTAATAAACAAATTCAGCAGAATATAAATAAACATACAAAAATTTATACTCTGTAAACCAATTATAAGTTATCTGAAAATGTAATTTTAAAATCTCCCTTATAATGAAAACAGAAAATAAAACCTTCAGGTCCAAATTTAACTAAGCGCAGAGAAGACTTTTGTACTAAAAACCATAAAATAATGATGACATAAATTAAAGAAAACAAATAAATTGAAGCTATGCCATGTTCACAGACATAGATTTAATATCAAGTGTTCCTACATTCCAAAGTAATCTACATATTCAACAGAACCCCTGCCAAAACCCCTGTTTTCTTACAGAAATGGGGGAACTCTTAAATTTGTATGGATCCACAACAGATCATGAGTAGTCAAAACAATCTTGAGCAAAAAAAAAGAACAACATTGCAATTCCTGACTTTAAATGTTATGAAGAAATCATAGTAAAAAGCTTGCTACTGGTTTAAGGACAGACATATTATTGAGTTATAGAACAGGCCAGACTTTTGGAATAATCTCACACATTTATTAGCAATGAAGTTTTGGCAAAGATACCAAGAACATAGAATTGAGAATGAACAGCGATTCAATAAATGATCCTGGGAAACCCACTTATTCTCATACAGAAGAATGAAAGGCCCCTATTTAAAATGATGCATGCAGTTCAACTCAGAATGAACACTTACATATAAGAGTTAAAATGGTGAGTCTCTGAGAAGAAAATATAGGCTTCATATTTCATTACATTAGCTTGGGCAGCATCTTAGATGAGAAAAGCAAATGTAGACATTTGAATTCCTTGACACTACAAACCTGTACGGCAAAGGAAAGGCAATGCAGGAGATATTGCCTAGAACAAGCAATGATGTTAGGAAATCCTACATGCTGGCAAGGGTGATTGCAAAATATAAAAGGAATTCAAACAACTCAGTAGCCACAAAACAGCCTGACTGAATAGTTTTAGAAGTATTGGAAGAAAGAGATACTTCTCAAAGAGGAACATTCAAACAGATATGAATTTGCTCAGTACTGCCAATCACTGGGAAATATAATCTAAGACAACAGTGATATATTTTCTCGCCAATGTTAGAATTTCTTTTGCCTAAGGAATTAAAGACAAAGTTGGGGAGGAGAGAGAGAAAGCAATCTCTGCATCCTGCTAGAGAATGTGAGCACAGAATGTAAGTAACAAATGTTATATAGATTCCTGGGAACACTGAAAATACAACTGCTATCTGCTATATCAACGGCATCTTTCTGAATATGTTCTTAAGAATCAAAAATATTTGCATGTTGGTTGCATCACTATTTGCAATAACAATTATACAGACTAAACCTAAGTATATGTAGATGGATGAATGGATAAAGAAAATTCGCTCTGTACATATGTGACCAACTAAATACTATTTAGCCTGAAAGAAAGAAAGAAAAACATTGAGACAGTATGGATGGATCTAGAGGACATTATGGTCAGTGGAATGAAAGTCACAGGAATTGCATCATTTCTCTTGGACTAGGATCAAAAACATGATGATGCCACAGAAGAGACTAGAATGATAGTTTCCAGAGGCTGGGGGTAGACAAAGCAAAGATCTGAGGAATTACTAATTCTTAAGTCCTAGGTTTAGGTACTAGGAGAAAAAGCTTTGAGGCCTGCTGCTTGTGTGGGTAACTGTAGTTGATGATTTATCATCTATTTCAAAATAACTGAGAGCAAATTTCAAATGAATCACTAGGAATATGTCAAGTGACAAATCTGTCAAGGAAAATATGTTAATTACGTTAATTAGCTTTATTTAATCGCTTCATACTCTTTGTGCTTTGTATGAGAATATTCCAGTTATTCCTAAAAAGATTCCAAATTCAACTATGGTATGCCAATTTTAAAGATTACTAGGTTCTGGGAAGATGGCTTAGTGGTTAGAAGCAGGTGTTGCTCTTTGAGAGGACCCGAGTTCATTCCTCAGATGTCATGTTTCACAGCTCACAACAGGCTTTAACTCCAACTCTGGGGACATTTAACCCCTCTTGTCTCTGTGGGCACCTGTTCTCATAGGCACATGCCCCTCCACAGGCATACACATAATTAAAAATAATATAAATCCTTAATAGATTATTTATAAAGGCATCTAAAATATCAAAAAGTTATATATATAGTAAATTATGTGTAATTTCACTATGCTGAACACCAAAAGAACAAGAAAGAAATAGACAAATGAGTATTTTAAATATGAAAGTGTATGAATGAATGAATGGACTGGAAAACAATGTTTGCAAAATTTCAGTTTTATGAAACTGATCTTTAACTTTAACTCATTGTACACAAATTCTCAGCAGAAGATCTTCCTGAGATACCAAAGTTTTTACAGTCATTAAAATCAGAATGACCATTTTGTTTTTTAAGCTCATAGAAGACTTACCTCACAGCACTGCGTGACTGTAGCATCTACCATCCACACTGCCAGGGCATTGGAGACATGCTGATAAAAGAGACTGAATAGAAAACCCCAATGTAGAGCTGTGGATTCATTATGTTCATTGAAGTGTTAGCAGAAGAACTAGATGCAATCCTACGACTCTCAGAGCTGCAACTGGAGGCTTATAAGTTTTGAGTCCAGCTTGGTCTGTCTAAAAACTAAAGAAATAGAAGAAAACAATTGTAAGATAATATTTTCATGGAAAAATTATAGTTAAGTTTCCACACAGTGTGTTCTAGTGAGTTTGTGAGGGCATAGAGCCATTGTAACTGTCCTAATTTCCTGTGGAAATGGTAAATAGTGCATCAACTCTAGAAAATACATTGGTAATTTCTGAAAGATCTATTTATTTATTTATTTATTGGGTTTTTCGAGACAGGGTTTCTCTGTGGCTTTGGAGCCTGTCCTGGAACTAGCTCTGTAGACCAGGCTGGTCTCGAACTCACAGAGATCCGCCTGCCTCTGCCTCCCCAGTGCTGGGATTAAAGGCGTGCGCCACCATGGCCCGGCTATGAAAGATTTAAATATGGGTTTACTATCAGTACTTCTCCTAATGCTTTATTTAATGGAAGTGAACATTTTTAATGAAAATTTTATAAGCAAATTTTGGAGCACTTTTAATAACAAAGGCCCCAAACAACTGAATTGTTTAATAGGTAAATGGATAAACAAATTGCAATGTGTCCTATAATGATCACTACTTAACAGAAACAGACAAGTAACTGATATGTAAAATCAAATTATTATCTTTTCAATGCATTAAATTGAGTGAAAGAAGCCATACTCTGGTCTGTACTGTGTGACCCTGCATATGAAGCCCTGGAATTAAGACCAGAGGCTGAGCTAAGTGAGATGGTTGATGCTAAAATGAAGAGAGATTTCTTGAGTGAATGACTTCTTTTTTATTTTGATGTTGGCAGATAACACATACATGCATGCTTTTAAAAATGTCAGGAAGCCGAGCAGTGGTGGTGGACACCTTTAATCTCAGCACTTAAGAGGCAGAAACAGGCAGATCTCTGTGGCTAGTCTACATATTCTCTCTCTCTCTCTCTCTCTCTCTCTCTCTCTCTCTCTCTCTCTCACACACACACACACACACACACACTCCTTCCCACACACACTATAAGTGTGTGTGCAAATAAGCACGTGGTGTATAGACAAGGAAACACACAGTGCTGATGGGCATGGAAGTTTCTATACAACTATGAAGACCAGTGTGGCAGTTCTCAGAAAACCAAGCATACAACCAATATGTGATAGTTGGTGACCACATAGCCAGAGGTCATCAGTAGACTAAAGTGTGACAATGAATGCACACATCTCTTGTGTTACTATTCATGTTAGTCATGACATGAGATCAGCCTAGGCACTAATCAAATGGACTAATAGATCAATATGAACATATACATATATGTGTACAGATGATGGACTATTACATAGTCACAAAGAAAAATAGCACCCTGTTATTTATGATGTAATTGATAGGAGAATAGAAAATCATGTTAATCCAGGTAAGTTAGGCAAGAAATACTTATTTCTCATATGTAGAAACAAAGAGAAAGAAAGAAAGAAAGAAAGAAAGAAAGAAAGAAAGAAAGAAAGAAAGGTCAGCCTGAATGTACAAAATTGATTACTATGGGCTTTTCAGTAAAAAGCATATTTGTTGAAAAATATGATGCTATAATTATTGGCTAGTCGACCTTTTTGTACTTAGTCTAGATCAAATTTTAAACACACTGGTCATAGAGACCTAGTCCTCAGAGGCAATGAAGCAAGAAATAAACCTAATGATACACAAAACACTGAAAGTAACTGGATGTGGTTGATACACACCATGAGGCAGGATGCTGATGAGGAGAGAAGCAGTAGCTAAGTCTTGATAGCTAAATGTGCTCGGTCCTGAGGTCGTTTTTCGCCTCTAAGCAACAGCGTTGGGCAAATGCCAGCTGATTTGACGATTCCTGGGGAGGCAGAATTCTCAGGAATTTGTGCAAGTTAGATGGAAGATGGGAAAGAAGTAGGAGTTTGTGATCAGAACTTTCATAAAGCCAGCCTGTACATAGAAAGGAGGGGAGACTTGTGAAGATTGTCAAAAGTATAACTCCAGGAAACATAAGCATTTTATATCTAATACAAATGGTTGAGGCCTAGAAGAAATATGCAGACAATTTGATGATTAAAATCATAAAGGCTAGTTTACACCAACTGCATTGTAATTATTTAATAGACACAGTGACAAGCTATACACAAATTCATACATGAGGAAAAGGAAGACTCAGGGAATATTAATGAGTATTCTTTTTAAAATTTATTTATTTATTAAAGATTTCTGTCTCTTCCCCGCCACCGCCTCCCATTTCCCTCCCCCTCCCCCAATCAACTCCCCCTCCCTCTTCAGCCCAAAGAGCAATCAGGGTTCCCTGCCCTGTGGGAAGTCCAAGGACCACCCACCTCCCTCCAGGTCTAGTAAGGTGAGCATCCAAACTGCCTAGGCTCCCACAAAGCCAGTATGTGCAGTAGGATCAAAAACCCATTGCCGTTGTTCTTGAGATCCTAAAGAAGCTAAATAAGGAGAACCCAAAGAAAAACATATAGGCATCCTCCTGAATATTAACCTTCATCAGGCGGTGAAAGGAGACAGAGACAGAGACCCACATTGGAGCACCAGACAGAAATCTCAAGGTCCAAATCATGAGCAGAAGGAGAGAGAGCACGAGCAAGGAACTCAGGAACGCGAGGGGTGCACCCACACACTGAGACAATGAGGATGTTCTATTGGGAACTCACCAAGGCCAGCTGGCCTGGATCTGAAAAAGCCTGGGATAAAACCGGACTCGCTGAACATAGCGGACAATGATGAGTATTCTTTTTTAAATGCCATTTTAATTTTTTATTTATGTATAAGTATGTTTCTAAGTCTGGGTTTGTGAACACAAGCACAGGTGTCTGCAGAGACCAGAAGACATCACAAATGTCCCAGAACAGGAGTTAAAGGTAGCTGTGAACGGAGTGATAAAGGTTCTGGAAACTCTTGGGTCCTCTGTGAGATGAGTATGCATGGCTAATAACTCCTCCACCTCTCCAGCCTTGATTTCAGTCCTTTTTGGTTTTCCTTTCTCACTTTGTTAACATATTTATGACCCATGAAATTTGAGAACAAACTTTCAAACCAACAATGACCTGATTTTCATGGTAATGGGTCTCTGAGGCACTTGAAGCTGACAAACTCACTTATTAAACCATTTCTTGGGGTTCTCTCTCCAATCCTGAGAAATCTCCAATTTTCCAAAGAAAAGGAACAATGCGCTCAGCATTGTGATTGGACCAATTATGACTTCTTACTACATTTTCAACATTTGTTTATTTTTATATAAATTTTAGTTAAATGTTAGTACAATTTGAGTTTTCCTCTTTTCAAAGTCCCTTGCCCACCTATACATGACAGAGTGAAAATTTCTAATCTGCGTTTCAATGAATTTCATGCATAGTTCTCTAACAGTTCTAAGAGTTCAGCCACTTTGAAGTCACAACCACAGGCGAGGAAAACACTGTGCCTCTGTGTTTTTGATACTTTTAATGTCTACATGGCACCTTGAATTAGCTTTTGTCTGAGATGACTTTTCAGGACAGGGACAGAGATGAGTATCCTTTGTTTATTATGTTTCCAGAACAAAAACAAAGACCCTGAGAGTGATACTAAGGATAAATTAGAATTAAATAAGATTGATACCTGGTTTTGATACTAAGGATAAATACACAACATTCATTACTTTTTAGGACTGATGGGACTCCCAGCATTCCAACGGCTCTCTCTAAACTCCTCCTAAGTTTTCCTAGAAAATTTTAAACTTCAACTTGGAATTCGGCTGAGGTTTTTAGTCTTAGCCTACACTGATTTCAAAATAATTTATTTAAATGGTATAAACAGGATTTATGTTTTGTCATTTGCAAGAACATTCTGTTGCCCCCCCCCCCAATAAAAGCCCAAGAAAAAGAGATTAGAGCAATGACCCGTGTCTAGAAATTCTGGCCAATCTCTGAATGAATAAATTCAATGTGTGAACATTAATCAAAATAGCAACACGATGAATTAGCACAACTTCCTGGGCAACATAACGATCAATAAAAAGGACGGCACAGGTGCCTTAGAGAAAAATGTAATCTAAGAGCAAATCTCTTATTCATAAGATACAAATTACATCTGCTTGATTTTTGAAAGCTCCATTCAAACATTAATAAATGTTTTCATATCAAAGGGTGGAAATGCCACACTTCTTTTGTAAACTAAAACACATGTGATTTTCCGTGTTCCCAAATAAAAAGCATGAGCCAAGCAAAATATATGAAAGCAACACACAATAAGTTGAGTTTACAGTAAGCACAAGCGCTCGTGTAAGTGGCGCTGAGGTATAGTCTACACACTGGAGAAATTATGCCTTCAAAGCCCCACACCTTTCAAACATAAAGAATTATGTTTACGTCAGATTGAGAGATTCAAATGTTTATTATGACTGCTTAAGAAATTATTGTAAGACACATTAAACATGTTACTTCTGCCTTATTGACAGGTATTCATAGAGCTGGGCTGAGAACTTCTCAGGCCCATTTTTCCCTTAAAATCTAATTTGTGATGGACAGGAAAGAGAATATAGAGATACATAGTTTCATACAGTGTGCCGGATAGTTTTCAACCTTAATTGTGATAAAAATGTACATGTAATTTAAAACTAACTATTTAAGCCTTTATAAATTTGTTTGTATTTTTATTTGTGCCCGTGTACCGGTATGAGACTATGCCACATGTATGTAGATACTGACTCAGAAAATGGCATCAGATAGATCTCTTGGAATTGGAGTTACAGGTTGCGGCGAACTACTTAGCATGGGCTTTGGGAACCAAACGCAGGTGTCTGGAGGAGAAGCAAGCATTCCTAACTACTGAGAAATCTCTGCAGCCTTTCGCTATTTCTGTTAATGTGTCTTCAGGTTGTGGTAAAGGCATTCACACTGTCATGCATCTACAGCCAATTCTTTCCGTCTAATGAAGTGAACTCAATAGCCTCAAACAAAACTCTCTATATCCCCTAATCGTGGTCTTTGATAACCAATATTCTACCCCCTAAAATAGACCATTTAACTGGTTTCTACCAGTGAGATCTTGTAATATTTGTTCTGTTCTGACTGGTCAGATTCATTCGTCATAATCGCCTTCTGGTTCATCCATTTGTTATACAATGGATATTTCCTTTTCAGTGCAACATCTGAGCCAAGTTCTCTAATTTCTCTTATAATTTGCATATGTAACTACTTCTAGGAATTAAAAAAAAAGAATTCTCAGGTCTCACCTTAAGACTTTGGTGTCTCAACTATTCCTTCAGTTCTTGCTTGGTCTGTTAGCACCCTGCATCAGTTACTTTTCTGTTGCTGTGAGAAAATACCCTGAGAAAAGGAACTGAAGGAGGAAAGGGGTTTATTTTGGCTTACAGTTCAGAGAAGCAGAATTCGTCATGGTGGGGAAACATGCAGTAAGAGTAGAGCCTGTCCTGACAGTTGGACCCAGAGAGATCATATTTCTTGTGCTCATAGGAAGCAGAGACACAGTGGAAACAGGAATTAAGCCTATCCCTGGTGGGTGACATACTCCTAAACAATCATATCCTTCCCAGGCTCAACACCAACTTGGCACCAAGTACTCTCTCAAACGATGGAGGACATGTCTTCCTCAAGTAGCCACAGATGCCCAAGCTTCAGATAGACCTTATTGTTTGTGTTAGTAACCTTTAGTTTAAAGATTAATTGGTGTATAATACCTGTGATTATTTCTGGGTTCCAAGTATTATTTGATGCATTTATAGGTCATATCAACATAAATGGATCTGTTTCCTCCAATATACTTTATGGTAGAGACTAGGGAGTTCTTCAAATCTTTTTGATGTATTCGGTTCATTGTCTTTACCTATCATCCTTTTTTTTTCTCTTGTACATTAAGACACTTGAAGTTATTTCTCCCATGCATCTACCACTTGTGTCTGAGCAAGATTTACCTCATATTTTCTTCACCTTTTTCTAATATTTGAGTCAATCTCGCTTAGTCCAGGCTGTCTGTGCTCTCTTTGTAGAATAGTTACAAATACTTGTAGGAAGAACTTAGAACTTTTATATTCTAAAGGCAGAGTCACTCGCCAAATTCCATTTCCTTAAAGAATACTAGTTGGATATTCTAAAAAAGCTGCTGAACATTCTTTGATACTTTATCTGAACAATGTGCAATTGTTCAGCTAACTCCAAAATCTAGGAAGTTCTGTATCTTGGTAAATAAAAATGTGATGTTAGAGTTTCTTCTCACAATCCTTCCAAACTCTTTGAGGAGTATCCTTGCTGCCCTTTCAATCAGATCTTTCTTTTCAATGCAACATTTGAGCCAAGTTCTCTAGCTTCTCTTATCATATATGTAACTACTTCTAGGAATTAAAAAAAAAAAACAGAATCCTCAGGTCTCACCTTAAGACTTTAGTGTCTGAACTATTCCCTCAGTTCTTGCTTGGTCTGTTAGCATCCTGTATCAGTTACACTTAAGTTGTTAGATCGGGAAAACAGAAAATGGTGTTGGAGACAAAAGGAATAAGATAGGACTACCTTGTACTAACTTACTAAGCCTTCCCAAGATAGGAAACCTTACGCTTCTTTATTTATAAACTGGATGTGAATAGTCAGATATGAATAAATGTAGCTAGCGTGATCATATATTCACTTTTCTGTGTGATGATGGTATGTGCTTATGTTTGCACTGCCACCTACTCTGGCTTGTGATTTTTTTCCCCATCTGAGTTTGAAGTGGATTTTTTCTATTATTTTAAATTTGATATTTAATATAAACACCACAAGTCTCTTTTCCCTCCCCTCCCTAACTCTCCCATATACCCCTCCTTTCTCTTCTTCAGAATTACAGCCTTTTTCCTCCAGTGATTGTTTTTGCATGCATATATGTATTTCTATATTTGCCATGCTAATGTATGTACTACCAGAATTTGCTCTTTAATGCAAGGTTAAAATTTCAAAATTACCAATGATGACATGTCATTTTGTGACACTATCAGCACTTACTATATCTGATTGATATTGACTGATAAAAATAAATGTACTGTGATGTCTGCTTTAGAGATAGTTAATTTCTACCTAACATGATATAATAATATCAGCCATCTTTACCAAAGTTTTATCTGCGTGCTGTGAAGAGCAAATCTGCCAAGATTTACTGCCAGACAATAACTCCTAAGACACTTGGACAATTTAGGATTATGTGTACAACGAGTGTGTGAGAGCTGGAGACAGCAGCTAAGCAGACCCAGCATGGAAGAGATTTAAAGTGATCCGACCTGTCTGCTCCTGCGGTTTGTCAGTAATTGTCACATATATTTATTTTAATATTTTGGCATGTTTTCCATTTAGCAATGAAATCTGTTAAGAATAATGAGCACAGAAAAGCAAAAGCTTTTAGTGAGAATTTAAATATTTGATTTTTGTTACTTGAGAAAGGTGTTGAAACAATTTAATTTGCATAAAAGTTTCTTTGACATTTATCATCCATCACACAGTCATAGTGGCCATATTAGACACATTAAAAAGCCAAGGACAAAGCAGCATCAGCAGGCACTTCAAAGTTACTATTTATTTAATGAACTGTTTCCCAGAATGACAATTTTGCTGCTTGTAGGAGGGACAGGTGTACTTATATTGCTTAAGAAGGATGACTCTTTTTACTAACAAACAGTAGATCTTATTTAATTTTTCCCTTTAATTTAAAAGTTTTTTGGAATGTAGGAAACACACATACACACACAGACACACACACACACACACATGGACACACACACACGGACACAGCTATTTACAGTTTTATTCCACTTAACAGAGGGACGTTTTAAAACAGATGTCTTCCCTTAGAAGAAAATAGGTGCCATTTAATTCTACAAGAAGAAATTCAGTTAAATTCTTAGAATGGCATTGTATCTTTTAATGGAAATAATGGATTCAAAGTAAATTATTTGATTTTCTCTGTCAAAATGACTGAATTTTTCTTGGATAATATTTCAAATGTAGAAGTTTAATATCGAACAAAATTAGTTTCTTGTGTTGATAATTGAAGTTCTAATTTTTCAGGAAATTAAGTTTGTTAAAATCCAAGGCTCTAAGGGTTAAGAAAATCATGGAATAGAAATAGAATTCTTTGACTATGATACAGGCATTAGGAAATAATTATGAACAAATAAATTATGGTATACTACCAATTGTGTCAAATAGGATATTCTATGAATATTTTATAAGTTGATAGTCTTTGAATTGAAGGAAAGAATGTAACTATCAAAAGTTAGTAGTATATTTTACACAGAATAAAATATTAACATTTTATAATTAAGCTCTTTATTTTAAAAAACAAAACTTGATAGCAGAGAGATCACAGACGATGCCACCTTCCTTACTTTAAACACAGTAACCCTAAGGTCAGGGGTTGTAGAGAGCACTCAAGCACCAGCAACCAACTGAACATCTAACCAATGAAAAGAAAGATCCTAGAAGATAAGAAGTCGCTTGCCATTTTCTC
Source organism: Microtus pennsylvanicus (assembly GCF_037038515.1). Classification (NCBI taxonomy): domain Eukaryota; kingdom Metazoa; phylum Chordata; class Mammalia; order Rodentia; family Cricetidae; genus Microtus; species Microtus pennsylvanicus. The sequence goes on along the minus strand of NC_134590.1, from coordinate 51,498,198 downwards.
CTTTTAGGGCCTTTCATTCAGGGAGAGTTAATACTTTATCATGGAGTTACTCCATCCCTGAATTCTTCCTTGGCTCAGAAGGAAAAACATAATATGAGCTTTCAAATTACAGTTTGTTAAAGATTGCCTGGGGGCTTATTCATTCCGAATGTTACTGAGGGCCATGGCATTGTTTGGCTATCAGGTGTGAGTCTTCTGAATGTAGCGATAGGCTCTACTATATATAAAAGCAGCAGAATCTACAGGCTGGGGCACCTAGGTGATAATAACATAGGTAATAAAATTCTGCACTGTTGCTGAGGTTCTGAGAAGTACAGTGACAGGACATTGTGATGTTAGGGAGGAGGAAGAGGGAAGGGCTGTGCAAGACATCCAGGAAAGTGTGGACACAAGGCCTCTGCTCTGTGCTGATAGAGAACGTTTCCTCCTGGATTCGTGATAGTCTACAAAACCGAAAGAAGAGGCTTGTTTCAATGTGCAAAGAAAGAAAGAAACACAATTTCAGAAAAAAGAAATAACTCACTGGAAATGGAACCTAAATAGTTATTGAATTATCCTGAAGGATTTCATAGTGAGTGCTACAAATACATAAGAAGGAATAATAATACAAAGTTAGTTATGCGAAATCAGGCAAATGGTGTAAGATAATATAATCAAAAAATAAACCAAGAGGAAATTAATTCACTAATTAACTTGGAATATTATTTTATTTTAATGAAATATATCAAATTTATTTTAATACTTGAATATATGATTTAAGCATGACTATTGAATAATTACTATAACAATATTTAGTATTAGAGGTGAGAAAAAAGCTATTAATTACCTCAGTATAAATACCTCAGAATAAAGTTATTGGCTCTTGCATTTAGAAAATATGTGTTTAATAGAAAGCTCCAGCTTTACTATTTAAAAGAAAGATTCATTATCTCTATAGTTTTAATTATATCAAATTCTCATTTAGACTTGATTTATCCAGTTCATGCAATCTCAATTATGCCATTAAGTCATCTCCCTCCATTGAATTTGTACATCGTTTTTTACTCCATATAAAGTATGGCTCGATGGCTTATTTAAGATTCTGTAAACTGGGCAGTGTTGGCACACACCTTTAATCCCAGCACTCGGGAGGCAGAGACAGGCAGATCTCTGTGAGTTCGAGGCCAGCCTGGTCTGCAGAGCTATTTCTGGGATAGGTTCTGAAGCTGCAGAGAGACTTTGTCTTGAAAAACCAAAAATCAAAACCTACTACTACTACTTTTAATAATAATAATATAAAAATCCCCAAAAATCTGTAAAAGAAATTTCCAAATTTACTTTTCACTTTAAAAATGTTTGGTTACAAACCTACAGGACACCACTACCATGTGAGTTACAAACAAAATGGGGGACAAAAGCCATATCCGTGTCATCAGCAGCTCAGCTGATGGGACATTTAAAACTTTTTGCAGTTCCTGTGAGCACTAGGAAAACTGTTACCGAGGTATCAATAGCAATGGAACGACCTAATTCACAGTAATACTCTTCTTAGCAGCTCATCTGAGAAAATGGCAATGCTCAGAAGTCCAACAAGACAAAGGCTCACAAGGGTGTGATGTCTCAGGGCCTAACAGCACAAGCCTAACGATCAGTACACCAATACCCAAAACCCACAACGGGAAGAGAAAACTGACTCTTGATAGTTGTTCTCTGGTCTACACACCTGTGCTTTGATGTGTACATGTATGCACACTTATGACACACACACTCACACACATCTATGCATACACCCGCACACCAAAGTAATAGCAACAGCAACAATAAAGCCAAGCCAAACCCACTTTGTAAGTGGAGTTCTACACAACCAAGATAAGAGACTTCATCATAACATTAGACTGAATTGGAGAAAGTCTTACTGGTGTTTGTTGCACCTTTTGGAATATCTTGCCCAGCTGTTCATTATGGTTTGTAGCCATTATAGCTGGATAGTTCTATTGGTTTGTCTTTTGTCCTTTGACAGATTGCATCACCCCTTCGTTTACTATAAGAACTGGTTCTCATTTAGTTGCAATAGTTTCTGTATTTCAAGATGGAAATGATTTTGCACACTGGTTGAAAATCAATGTGGCACTATTGGTACTATAACCAAGTCTTGTTGTAATGGTGAGCTTTATACATATTTGCCACACTTAAAAATTTCTAAAACAGTTTCATAATGTATTTTATTATTCATCTACATGTGTCATTGATTAGATTTTAGAAAAAGTTATCTAGCCTTAGAATGATATACAAAAGGTTATCATACAGTACCTCAGTTGAAATTTTTCCTATTAACATACTTATATTATAATTGGATTCTTCCGAATTTGATTGCTCCTTTAAAGAAGTAAAATTTCAGTGGAATTCTTTAATCAAATAGGTAATGGCTTAAATGCTGTGAAACTTCAGAGTTTTGAAGTTTTGTTGAGTTACAATTACTGAAAAAATAGTTTTTAAATAAGAAATCATTGACATTTGTCAAAAAATCCAGGTAAAAACTCAACAAATTAAAGAGTGAATGCTCAAAAAAGTAGTGCATAATATATAATCTCAAAATTATCTTTCCATGCATTGAAACATTTTGAGAAGATAAATCACTGGAGCTGTTATTGTTACTTGACAAAATTCATTTTTAAGAACAGAATGAAGCCAAGTGAGATTGACAAGGCCTAATCTTGAAGCATCTAATTTTGAAACATTAAAAATATAAAAGCAAAAGTGTTTTGATGAGCCTCATTGTGCACATATTTTTAAGACATGTGTATCAAGCAAAGGAAGGGAACTAGTCCCTATATGAGCACAGCAAACTCCAATTCACATAATTTACCATGGAGAGAGCACAACTGAGAAAATTGTCCTAAATGAGTGAGTTTCCCAGCTATCTCAGCACCTGTAGAAAATGAATAGAATAGCCTCTGAGGTGCAATTATGGACTATATCGGAGCACCAAAATTTCAGCAATTTGGCCATATCCTTACTAGTCAAATATTTGAATTTACTTCTTAACAAGTTATTTTATTATTTATGTATGTGAGAGAGGAGAGGAGAGAGAGAGAGAGAGAGAGAGAGAGAGAGAGAGAGAGGCTATTAACTATTACTATTACCTGGGGTTAAGAGATTTGTCTTATGCCCACTTTAAATCTAAGGCTCAGTGGGCCACTGTTCTACTGATAGAAAGACTAAAACTAAAGGTTCCTCTCTGCAAAGGTCCCAGTTGTAGAGACTTGGAGCAGGAGATGAAGAGAGACTCACAATTGACTTTCTCCTTTGTAGCCTCTCCAGTACCTCAGCGCATAGAATGGTGCCATCCACACTTGCAGGCATGTGTGTGTGTGTGTGTGTGTGTGTGTGTGTGTGGTGTGTATGTGTGTGTGTGGTGTGTGTGTGTGTGTGTGTGTGGTGTGTGTGTGTGTGTGTGTGTGTGTGTCTTTCCATATCAATTTACCTAACCAGGAGAGTCATGCCATGAGGCTTACTTATCTCCTAGGAGATCCAGATCCTGCCAAGATGACAACCAGTGTTCCAGTCACTAGTGTGAAACCTTGATAAAAATTCTGTTTCCAAGAACAAATAAAACTTTATTGAAACACACAGCACAAGGATTTGCTGACACACACATTTTTTTGTTGTTACAAGGCAGTTAAGCCATTGAGACAGAGTCTGCACAACACACAAAGTCTTAAAATATCTACAGCACTGGCCTGTAGACAAAGTGTACAGATCCTGGAAGTCTACATCTGAACCCTTCACTCTCATATTTTGGGGAGATACAAATTACAGTCTATACTCTTCAAAGTCTTCAGCACATACCCTCATTCCTAATTTTGAGAGAGAAGCTCTGCAGGGAAGAGGTGACATTACATTCTGGAATACTGACACTGGTACAATTGCCTCAGAATTGGCAAATAGGTCTGGGAACACACAGGCTCCCAGTGCTGCAGTGACCAAATGGAAAGCATCCAGGAAGGTTACCCCTTATATCCTATCCTGCCTTGTGCCAGCAACATCTTGACAATGATCTTAAGCTTCACTCAGCACTTTTTCTCCTATCACACTTCCAGCTTCATTTTAATATGAGTTTGGCTACTGTTGAGCAGTGCTGTGATTTCATCCTCTTAGCACATGGTGTGTGTGTCATACGGAACTGTACTGAGACCTCAATCTTTAATTTAGCAGTATGGATGATAGCAGGTTTTCTTTTTTAAAGAAAAACTCTGTAATAAAATTTTTGTGTTGCTAAAATACAAACATGGGCTGGGGAAGGGCTCTTAAATTCCATCCATAACCATGGTGCTACTGGCAATTTTTGGTTGCTATTGCAAAGGGAGTCAGTTTCTTCAGGGATGTATCCCTGAGAGGGTGCCTATGTTTTAGATGATGGTCCTATCAATGCACATGCAGGTAAAATCAAGTTGACTCAGTGGGTTACAAATAAACACATAAAGTTCAGAAGGGAAAGTATTGGAAACTGTAAGGGAGAGGCTGAAAGAGAGAGTAATTGGGTAGATTTGTTCAAAGTGTCTTAGCTTCTTCTATGAAATTCTCAATAAATAAAAAAGAAAGCTTGTCCTGAAGGGCTGTGGGGTCTATAGCTTGTCCTCCTATTCTGACATAAGTGTTCTATTTGCTATTTCTCTATCCAAGGACTTATTTTTTAAAAAATATTTTCACCATTTGTGTATCTTTTTTCCCTACACCAATTTAGTTGACTTTTTTTCCCTTTGGGTAAGTACAATTTTTTCCCTTTGAGTAAGTACAATTTTGTTATCCACTTAAAGAAATAAGGATAAGAGATGGGGACAGAATTCTGTGACAGAGCACTTACCTGCAGGCAGGGTGTATTCTAAGTGATCCTCATCACTGTGAAAAATATCCATAATAAATAAATAAAGCATGAAATTTAAACAGTAAAGATTTTGAGCTGATATTTCTCGTGTTTAAACTCTGAAAGGTAAGTGGAAGGCAACTTAAATTTGACTTTCTGATGACTGAGATAAGCATACTATTACTAATTTGGACCCACATGGAAATGTTTGTGTTTTTCCTCACATGTTTGCTGCTGTAGGAAGTTGCACGGTGCATGCTTAGCAAATACAGCATCTATACAGCTCCCTGTGAACATGCAGATTCAGCGAATGCCACTATTGTAGATGGCTTTCCTTTACCATGGCAAAAGACTCCAGAGAAAAGTGGTTTGTTTTGCTTTTATCTTCCTCATAGTTTCAGAAATTTCAGTTCAAAGTCACTTGGTGTTTTCTTTTGGGGCCTGCGGTGAGTTAGAGCATTATCTTAAGGAGACTAGGAACTATAGAACTGCTCATCTCATGGAAGCTGAGAAATATCTGCAGCATGAAAAAAGGAGTGGTGTCTCAATTAATCCTGCAGAGTCTGCCTCCCAGGACCTAACTTCCTCCTATTTAACCTCACCCACCTCCGAAAAATTCCTTCATCTCCCAATAGCACCACAGGTTGGTGACCAAGCCTTTAACCTACATTCTCCCAGGGTACATTTAAGACTCAAACCACAAGAATTATAAAGTATCAGATTAGATTAAAAAATTCATACAGAAGAAATTTTTCTCAGGTTGAATCTCAGCCATATTTTCTCTTTTATCATCTGTGGCACTTCCTGGGCAGATAAATCTATGAAGTATACCTTCTTGAAGTATGTGAAAAAAACAGAACAACTTATCAAGTTGACAAGATCCTAAAACTCTTTGACATCAGTTGCTCTCACTATTTTTAGGGAAGTCTATTTGTTGAACCCTGATAGTACTTGACATTACGTGTGAATATATTGTAGAGGGAGCTAGTCTCATGCTGACATAACCTTTTACCCAAAAATTCTCTGGAAACAAGAGTTCCACATGAATCTACCTATTGCTGCTTTTCTCAGCCTCAGGAGTAAATGTGTTGACACGCACATCCTTGCTTATCCAGCTAACATTTACTGAGCACCAGCCATCAGAGCCTTACATTTAAAGATGAATGAAGACATCTTCAATCCCCTCTAGGTACCCAATGTCTAGTATGCAGGCAGACTGGCAAATCAAATGATAATGGGACAAAACACATGTCGTGGCAGATATATGTACAACGGGTTTTCAGAAGCAATGAAAATCTCACAGAAGAGAAAATGGTGATGCTAAGAACCTAGAGATGTATAGAATTAAGAGGAAAATAAGGACACATAATTTCACTGCCAAATGAGTATTAAACCTGATACCTATAAGTCTTGGTTATAACCCCGGGGTTTCTTTCCTTGTGTGTTGCCTAGCACTCAAATCTACACCGGCTTTCAGATAAGTGTCGTTTAAATGAAATGTGGTAGAACTGGTGCTTCATGACTTTTGAGGCTCCATTTAGAGTCCTTGCTTTTATGATACTTTGCTTTGAAGCCAGGTCATAGGTGAAATCTGATGAATCCTCATATCTTGACAAGCCTGAGTCCTGTGGATTTACTGTATAGCAGGAGCCATTCAACTGAAGAAAACCTGAGACTCATGTGTTGAGCCAATGAAGAAGGAAGAAGAGATCTTGGAAGCATGTCTTCCTGCAGTGGCTACCTTAGCTGGGAATCTGAATCCCAACCTTACCCAAGTTACTGACATAAAAAAGTGTAAGCAAAATAAATGATCATGCTAAACCTGTGAAATTTTGAAGTATTATGTTACAGAGCTATGAACATCCAGAACAGTCTATGAGTGCAAAGTGCTAATGTGTGCAACCGTTCCTTCCAACCGAAGAGCAACAAGAAGGGAAATGTTGTAATAGGGAAGAAGAAAATAATTCTAAGGCAAATATCTGTTAGACTGTTTTCAACTACAAGCACATTAATTCACTAGAAATTTTCTTCCTTGGAATTATCTTCCTTAGGTTTCTGACTAAGATCTCAGTTGAACGTTAATTTAAAGTGGACTTCTCTGACTAGTTCCCATCCCACATGAAGTCCAGCTAGAACACCGAACCCTGACTTTGATAGTTTCCTCTCCAGCGCGTGTCACCATGCATACTTCTATGATTATTTATTTATTTTCTTTTTCTTTCCCATGAATGCAGAAGAACATTCGCCTTTCTCCACTTTCGAAAGTAAGAAGATAATCCCATTTATAAATCATTGATTAAAACATAACTGTTGTTCTTCATTTTTTACTCTTTTGTTTCTTTTGGGGGTCCACCATCCAGCAACCAATTAAATTATTACTTATAAATGCCTGTCTTTAGCTTGGCTAGTTTCTATCCAACTATTCTTATCTTAAATTATCCCATCTTCCTTTAACGTCTTGGCATTTTCCTTTTCTTCCTTGTGTTTCTTTTGCTTTCACTCTTTGACTGCCTGAGTGGCTGGCCCCTAGCATCCTTCTTTCCTTGTTCTCTTGCACCTCCTCCCCTCCTCCCAGATTTCTCCTTCTATTTATTCTCTCTGCCTGCCAGCCCCACCTATCCTTTCTCCATCCTTGCTATTGGCCACTCAGCTCTTTATTAGACCATCAGGTATTCTAGACAGGCAAAGAATTACAGTTTCACACAGTTAAACAAATGCAATGCAACTTTGCATCATTAAAAAAATTGTTCCACAACATAAACAAATGTAACACATCATAAAATAATATTCTACAATACAGAATAGTGATTATTTTACATATAAACATAAAACTTCTAGATTCTGAAATAATGTTTTTACTTATTGCCCCAAGAGTCCTTGCTAGAGAGAAATAATTGATCACAACTGATCTTTGGACATCAATTTACATGTCTAACACTCAGAATAATAAACATGTAACACTAAAAGAGATATTAGAAAGCAATTTCATCGATCAATATTATGTATTAAAGAGACTTCCAAGCAGAGATAAGAACCTGGGAAGAAAAAGAGGTGAAGATTTCCCAGTGAGATGCTCAGGATGTTGGACTAAGGTACAGAGCAAAGATAAAGAAACACATGGCAGAATGTAGATTAATATAGATGGGTTAATTTAATTTTAAGTGCTAGTTGGGAACAAGGTCAAGCTTTCATACTTAGTAAGAAGCTCCATTCAGAGCTGTCCATCCAAAGAAAGAATTACTACAGACAATTGCTAGAAACAGGATTCCATATGAAAATGTAACTTGTGGTTATTAAAATAGTTATGTGAAGTGACTTGAATCTCTCTGCATAGAGTTTATGATGAGTCTGGGCTAGACTTTACTGTCACATGGGTCAGCTTGTGGGATCTGTATATGGTGGGCAGTATGTTTAGAGACATTGCCTGGATAACATGTTGAGAGATTGTGGAGCAGAAATTTCAATCTTGGTTGTCTCTCCAGAGAGTATCTTCTAACTACAAATGCCATTCTTCATATTGACAATAGAGGAAGGTGATGAATATGGGACAGGGCAACCATGTTGAAGAAGTTGCTCTGAACTATGACTTGAATGGATCAACAGAGCTTTGGAATCTATGCTGTTCAATATTTCTCCTCCAAGAATATCTGCAGTATTTCCTTCTGAATGAAAGCTTGTATTTCTTTTTCTTGCAAAGATTCATGCTTTAGTAAACCTAACCTGAAGGGGATTCTTCTACCCACTTCAGCCCCACACTTTCTCTATAATGTCAGAGAGCTTGTTCTCCATCTGAACATCAAGCATTTATACCAGGGTGTGCCTGTGGTTTTGCCTGCTTTACTAGGGAAGGGGTACTTCCCTGATGCAGCAGACGGCTAGTCTATATGGCCATGATTTTAGTTGTCTTTTTTCTTGCTCATGATGGTTGCAGAGCTAGGCTAAAGCATATGCAACTGTTCTCTGCTACATGCAGGTCACAGATTTCTCATTTTGTATAAACACCTGTGTAGTGGTTGATTTTGTGGTCTTACCATTGTTAGGGACATAAAATTTGTCACTTTTCTTCTGCTTGACTGAATTATCTGAGTTATTACATCTCATTTCGGCCCTTGGACTAGAATTGTCTATCATTAAGTCTCTTGGTCGATAAAGCTTCAGAATTGAACCAAATCATTACACCCTTTGTGGTTTGTTTTCTCTCTTCTCTTCTCTTCTCTTCTCTTCTCTTCTCTTCTCTTCTCTTCTCTTCTCTTCTCTCCTCTCCTCTCCTCTCCTCTCCTCTCCTCTCCTCTCCTCTCCTCTCCTCTCCTCCCCTCCCCTCCCCTCCCCTCCTCTCCCCTCCTCCTCTCCTCTCCTCTCCTCCTCTCCTCTCCTCTCCTCTCCTCTCCTCTCCTCTCCTCTCCTCTCCTCTCCTCTCCTCTCCTCTCCTCTCCTCTCCTCTCCTCTCTTCTCTTCCCCTTCCCTCCTCTCCTTTCCTCTCCTCACTTTTCCTCTCCTCTCTTCCCCTCTGCTCTCCTATCTTCTGTCTCTTTTCTCAGTTTTCCTTTCTCTTCACTGTCTATATAAATTTAAACATATATTATTATATGTTACATATTACAATATTATATATTATAAACATATATCATTATTCTGGAGAATATTAAGGAATACATATTAAATTTTTATTCATTACACCAAGACTGAGATCTGAGCATGTATTCTTACTTATCTCTGTCTTGTTCTTTTTAAAATCCATTGAGATGCTTATCATCACAGGTATATTTACTTGTCAATAAATTTTAAATCTTGCATAGATTTGTAATGAAGGAAAGGTTTGAATCAAATTTATAGATGAAATCATTCTTTAATTTTGGCTGAAATTGACATAATTATACAGATTTACAGTTACATTTTCATAAATTTAATTTCAATGATTCATAAGTCTAACAGATTAGATATTGATGTTTTAAATTACAAGTGGGATTTTATATGCCTTTATTTTATGCTGAATCCATCAGAGAAGTTTGACTGAAGCTCAAGTGTGTTTCTTCTTAGAGTTAAGCTTAAATCAGAGTACCTAGGGTCAAGGAATAGAATGTAGGATAATGGAGAATTGTATTCAGGCTTAATAGCTTATTTATCAGCAACTCTGGGCTTTCATACACAGAACTTCCGTTCTGACATTTTCAAGACAGAATAATATTTTTCTAAAAAGTCATTGGTTATTTGACATATTAAAACAATACTAGAAATTTCATAAATGATCTCTATGCCCTTGCTGTTAGTTTCTGTACCTAGTCCTTTCCCCATTGCCTGGAGACAGATTTGGGTAAGGTTTCAAATAATCCTGAAATTAAAGTATGTTAACAATGTGGACTAATGGATTTGAAAAGCTCGCTCATGTAAGCCTGTGCTTCTCAATATTCAAACATCAAATGCAATTTCTCCTTTCTTTTCCTGACTCTGAAACAATGGGGTTATTTTGAGATCTTGGAGAATGACAATATATTCTACAATTGAATTTTGGGTCATAGAATGATATTTTATGTTCAGAGGTGGTTTTCACCTCTGTGTTATCCCATGAGAGCTTATAAAAGCTTGTAGTACTTTATATTACTAATAAACCTTCATTTTACCCTATGGGGCATATTTGAAGATAATGGTTCAGCGACGATTCTGTGAGACCTCCCCTTGTTCTAAACTGGACAGGAAAGTGCTGAACAACATAGGGTGTGTTTCTGGAGATCATCAACGACACTCATATAAGTAATTTTTCAACACTTTGAGTGTCAGAGCAGTGTTTCTTAAATCTAACGACTGAACGAATCACTGAGGCATTTACAAACTGTAGGTGCTAAGTCCATAGATCGGAATGAAATTCTGCACTTCTAACATGAGCTCAGGGATATTGATAGCTTACGGCTTGTAGCTTAAAATCTGAGTAACACAACACTAAAAATTCATTAATTTAAGAGGTTGTGATACAGATATTCGTAGGAATTCTTATTCATTAAGGCCAGCACCAGGCCCACAGTGTTGAATAAAGGTAATTCTGACAGCATGATTTGTTTCAGACCTACCAAAATGTATTGTGATGGTGAAAATTGTGATTAATTTGGTTCAGTCTACTTTACATCTCACTTTTGCACACCTTCTTCTCAGTTTACACTGCAGCCCCCCTTAGGCTACCATTCTTTCACAATGATATCTATCTATGGGGTATTTTCTTTGTTTAAGAGCTTTATTTAATTTCACATACCGAGCAAACAACTGCTTACACTTAAAGATCTGTTGCCCACAGGGAACCTTTCAGATTGCTTTAATCTGTGGTTCTGAAAAGAGCAATTTTGCCTCCCCTCTAACTGGTGACGTTTGATTACGTTGCAAGATATTTTTGTCACTACTTAAGCTACATCTTGGCATCTACTAGGCAGAGGTGAAGAATGATAATCAACATTTTACAACACAATGGAATTAAAATGGTTCTTTCAATATAGAGTTGTCTACCCATTGACACACCAAGTACTGTGGTTTGGGCACCTCTAGGTTTAAATGGGCAATTTTAGATTCCTTTTAACTGCTTCTATTCTGTTCAGTCACACTTGGTTTTTCTTCTTTGGATTTACTCAGGGCTTAACACTTACTAAACACATGCTCATATATATCAACTATTTAGTTTTATACCAAGATCCCCACTTTTTAAAAATCCATTTCTTTATTATGTGGTTCTCAGAACAATTGTGTCTTTGATCTATTTCTTCATAACCACTCTGCAGACATATGGATGTATGCATTTGTATATATATATATATATACATATATATGTATATAATATATGCATATAGGTAATTATTGTATTGATGTATCCACAAACAACAACTATAGAAAATATATAAACATATCTTTGAATATAACTGGATTTACAATTTATTAATAAAATCAGATTCAGTGTGTTGTGGTGGACAGATAGGCTAATCTAAGAATGCAGACAGATTCATAGACATTGGCTTAGGGTGAGATGTTACTCTGGTCTGCAAGGCATACTATCAAGTCATCAATCAGCAACTGTAGGAACAAAAATCCATTTATCGTTTGCCAATTGGAAGAAATACAGTTGACTGGAACCAGCTGGCTTTGGCCTCTCTGCAAGGCTGCGACCCATTTAATCAGTTTGGAATGCATCCATAACTTTGAAGGTGGGTCAGGAAAGATGGCAAGCATGGACAAAGTCAGCTAAGACCAACATGCTCCCTATTTCAAGTGTTTCATGTAAGAGACACAATAATTAAAAAAGAAGAAAAAGAACTATGTGTGCAAGGTCAAGGCTAAGAGTAGGAAGATGGCTTATTCTTTATGATTTCAAAAACTGACAAAATGTGTTTAGTTTGGAAAGACCTGAAAAACCTCACATAACTCACCCTGTGCTCCATTTCACCAGCAGTGTAGTGAGTAATGAAATCTGCAGTTCCTGGTTTGTGTCTGTCGTCTACACCATTCCAGGGACAGTAATTCTGGGCAGTGTCTTTCAGTTGGAGACATTTCCCTTGCGAGATGCAGTTATTAACAGGACCTACGTTTGAAAGTGCACGGACTTTCTCCTGCCTGGTTTTGATTTTTCTTTCTTAATGCAATTTCATGGATCTCTTTGAAGCAGACAAGGGAGAGAAGATCTTCATTGCTCAAGCTTTCCAAATTTGCTCCCTAAATTGCATTTCTGTGCCATGTGTGAAACTTCGATGTAATAGACAGGAATGCTCTCTTGGACTTCTGTGGACTATGACTTCTGAAGAACACTTGTTCCTGGCTTTGTTTTCTTTCTACCTCTCTGGACTGATTTATCTGCTTTTCTCTCACTCTAAATTGCAACCTTTCCTACTCTTAATTTCAACCATCATCCTGCCTTTTAGTGTTTACTTCTTTCTAGATCCAATTTCATATTTTCTGAATCCCATTAAAGCTAAATCCATCGGCCCTTCATTTCAGTGTCGTTCTTTGTTTTATAACCTCATTTAATTTGCAGCAATTCCATGTATGTTTCTCATGCTCTTTCCATTCCCTCGATGCCTCTGTGGTTCTCTTTATGAATTGGACTAGCCTGCCTGAACATAAGCTCTGGTTAATTCCAACTCTTTTCCTTTACTACATACAGACTTGAGCAGCTGAAATCATGGCAAGAACTCTCTTTTTCCTCCTCTAATCCTCATAAACACAAACACAGGAATAACCCTGTCTTCTCAACTCCTTAGATTTATGACCACTAACCTTTTACCTCCTAACACTGCATCAAAATCCAACTGAACATTCTAAACCAATGTTTGGACATTGTTGTCTGTAAATGTTCATAGAGTAAGTAATACGAGCTTTGCAGCCATACATTTTCTTTCATAGTTCAGCCATCATAGCAAAAAAACAAGAGGGACTCAATTCAAATGAATGGGTGTGGCTTTCTTCCAACAGAATTATTTACAGAAACACTCAGTAAGCTAGATTTGGACCACAAACTGGTTGGATTGTCCTGCCTTAAATGATCCAATCTCCAACTCTGCATAACAATTTGTTACCATCTCTCTGTCCTCAAGCATTCTACGTACACTCCTTCACCCTTGCCAAGTTCTTTCTATTAACTTTGCTCTCTGGTTTTAGACACTGGAAGAATTAGAAGAAAAGATTCCCATGTCCCATGCTTCCTAGATATATGCCTATATTCTTCTACTCCCCCCCCCCCACGTTAGCTGTGGATGAAATACTCTGGTCCTCTAAGGCTAACACCACCGACTCCTTTGTCTCTCTAACTGTAATCTGTTTCTTTCCATCTACTGCAAAAACTGTTTTGGCAATTTATCTGCTCTTTCCTTCAGTATTATTCCTTATTTCATGTATTATTTAGGTCACCATATAAATAATCTGTACCTGCTGCCATCTAGATAAAGAAAAGAACAGAAAAAAGGGGAAACACATCAATCGACTTCATATTCTTTTCTTTTCTGCTCCAGTCCCATGTATCTGACCTAATAACAGCTGCAGTGAGCTCTTTCTTATTATCTCCCTTCATCTTCTCCCAAGTTTTGAACCTGTGTCCATGCAGTTTCTGTCCCCATCATCCATCAATGCAACATGAACCTATGTTTGCTGCTTTCACATTTACACTCTGGTGTTCACACTTTCAGACTTCTTTTCAAGCCATGTAATATGAGAAGATCTATCATTGCCTCCTTTTTCCTATTACCCTGACATGCCTCCTGGAGCAAAATTTTTGTTTTCAGAAAGGGTCTTGTGTGGCCTAGGTTGGGCTCAGACTCACTATGTAGCTAGACCTAGCCTTTAATTCCTGCTCTTTCTGGCCCTACTTCCCATGTGCTGCCTTTACAAAAAGGGGCAGCATTGCCTGCTTGAGAATCCATTCTTTTTTTCTCGTTTTTATTGTGCTATACATTTTCCCACTGCTCTCCCTTCCTCCCCTCTCCTTTCCTACCCTCTCCCATGACCTCCACATTCCCAATTTACTTAGGAGATCTTGTCTTTTCTCCTTCTTATTTAGATCTATATATGTCTCTCTTAGGATTCTCTTTGTTTTCTAGGTTCTCTGGGGTTATGAATTGTAAGCTGGTTTTCTTTGCTTTATGTCTAAAAGTCACTTCTGAGTGAATACATATTATATTGGTCGTTCTGGGTCTGGGTTACTGTTGCAAGGAGAGGCTGCTTGTTCATCCCTGCCGCCCAGCTAGTTTAGCCCTGAAATAACCACACAGAAACTGTATTAGTTAAAATCACTGTTTAGCCCATTAGCTCTAGTTTCTTTTTGACTGACTCTTACATCTTAATTTAACCCATTACTATTAATCTGAGTATCACCACATAGCAGTGGCTTACCGAAAAAAACAAAAACAAAAACCCAGCATCTGTCTCCAATGGATCCATGGCATCTCTCTGACTCTGATTTCTTCCTTTCAGAATTCAGTTCCATCCTTTCCACCTACGTAAGTTCCATCCTATCAGGCCAAGGCAGTGTTTTTGTTCATTAACCAATACAAACAACATATAGAAAGAAGGACCTCCTACACCAGGTTACCTCGCTCAAAATGTTTTCTTTTTTCATTCATTTTCTTGCAAATTTCAAGATGTCATTATTTTTTACCACCGAGTAATACTCCATTATGTATATATACCACATTTCCTTTATCAATTTTTTTCCAGTTGAGGGGCATCTAGGTTGTTTCCAGGTTCTAGCTATTACAAATAATGCTGCTATGAACATAGTAAGATTATGTCCTTGTAGTATAAATGATTTTTTGTGTATATACCCAAAAATGATATTACTAGCTCTTGAGGTAGATTATTTCCTAATTTTCTGAGAAATTGCAAAACTGACTTCCAAAGCAGCTATAGAAGTTTGTACTCCCATCAACAATGCAGGAGTGTTTTTCTTACCCTATGTCCTCTTCATCATAGACTTTCTTTAGTGATTTTGACCTTAGCTATTCTGTTAGGTGTAAGATAGAATCTCAGAGTTGTTTTGATTTGCATTTCACTGACAACTAAAGATGTAAAGCATTTCCTTAAGTGTCTTTCAGCCACTTGAGATTCATCTATTGAGAGTTCTCTGTTTTAGGTCTGTATCCCATTTTTTTTTAAATTGGATTATTTGCTCTTTTGATGTCAAGTTTCTTGAATTCTTTGTATAGAGGAACATCACCCTTTATAATGGACACAAATACCATAAAATATCTTAGGGTAACTCTAACCAATCAAGTGAAAGACCTGTCTGACATGAACTTTAAGTCTTTGAAGAAAGAAATTGAAGAATACTCTGGAAAATGGAAAGATTTTCCATGCTCTTAGGTAGGTAGAATAAACATAGTAAAAATGGTTATCTTGCCAGAAAGCAATTTACAGATTCAATGAAATGTCCATCAAAATCTAAGCAAAATTCTTCATGAATCTTGAAAGAATAATACTCCACTTCATATGGGAAAACAAAAGTTCAGGATAGCCAAAGCAATCCTGTACAATAAAGGAACTTCTGGAGGCAACACAATCCCTAACTTCAAACTCTACTATAGAATTACAGTAATAAAACAGCCTAGTAGTGGTATAAAAACAGATAGGATGCCCAATGAAGTCAAATCAAAGACCCAGAAATCAATCTACACACCTATGAACATCTGACTTTTGACAAAGAAGCTAAAAATAAAAAATGAAAAAAAAAGAAAGCATATTCAACAAATGGTGCTGGCATAACTGAATATCAACATGTAGAAGAATGAAAACAGAACCATATCTATCACCACGTACAAAACTCAAGTCCAAATGGATAAAAGACCTTAACATAAAATCAACCACAAAGAACCTCATAGAAGAGAAAGTAGGAAGTACACTTGAACGGATTGACACTGGAGACTACTTCCTAAATATAACCCCAGGAGCATAGACTCTGAGAACAACAGTAAACAAATGGGACCTCCTGAAACTAAGAAGCTTCTATAAAGCAAAGGACATTGTCGGCAACACAAATGGCAGCCTACAGAATGGAAAAATATCTTCAGCAACCCCACAACAAACATAAAATTGAATTCATTCTTGAAGTCTCCATCTGTTCCATTTGCTTACTATTTCCTAGTCCATAGATCAAGCATCAACTTTTAAGGGAGGTTCCAAGTCACAACGTAAACTGACAAGTTTTCTATTGAGAATTCTGCCTCATTCTCTTTATTTTCTTCATAGTACATACCATAAAATCACCATGTATTTATACTTATAAATGTTTTCGTCATTGCCAATCACCATGAGGGGTACATCCCACAACTACAAAGATACTATCTGGTTCCCTGTCAGTTTTAGTACACCTGGACAGGTAGCTGACATTGAGTAGATAAAACAAATGAGACTTTTAAAGTTTTCCTATCAAAGCAATTCTATACTATAACCTACATCACCACTTGAGCTTGCCATTTTCTTATCTGCACAGAATGTTAAAAATCAGGATAGATAACTGACCTGTGCAGATCACAAGTATGAAGATTTCAACCTTGTTTAACAACATAAATATAACAGTCTTATGGATTCCCATCTCATTTTCTCATGTGGACTTTATCTACTAGAAAATTCTTAGTAATTTAGAGAAGTTTGAGTTCCATTTAGAGTGTGTGTGTGTGTGTGTGTGTGTGTGTGTGAGAGAGAGAGAGAGAGAGAGAGAGAGAGAGAGAGAGAGAGAGAGAGAGAGAGAACAACACATGTAGGGGCACATCACAGTGTTCATGTCGAGGTCAGGGAAGAGTTTTCCGCCATCAATGCTCTTCTTCTGCTTGGACGTCCTGGGGACTGAACTAAGGTCTTCAGAGTTGGTGGCAAGTACCTTTAGCTCTTGAGTCTTCTTGTTGGCTCTAAAAATTTCTAATGTTATTTTCCCCATCTATCATTTTATCTGTCCAAAATTCTTGACTGGTATCCATGTTAACTTTTATAAAGATGTGTGCCTGAATTTTCACAACTAACACAAATGCATTTTCTTCCCTTCTTCACTATATAAATTATATAGTCAATATTGAAGTTGTGCTGACATCTTAACAGAGCATTCACTATTGTCTTTGAACTCTGCACCTCCTTTATATGTCTCACTGTACTGCGCAGCTTTCATTGCAATGTTTTGTACTATAATTTCTATCTGCCTATTGCAGGACATGTTTTAAATATCTTATCTCCTTTAATTGTTCTAACAAACTAATGTTATTAAAATTAATTTTAGGGCAGATATTTACTTTGTCGCATATGTGATTTACTTAAGTGTCACATGCTAGGAGGTATGTGCAGCTTCATAATAATTTTAAAGGCTAAAAGGAAAGAAGAGAGATTCTTAACATCCCCATAGCAACTGTATCTACTAAGTATCAGAGTGTGGATATTCTCACATCCACATATGCTTGATTTTGGTAGCCATATTCTTGGTTATTCATTATTAACTATTCACCCATAGTAGTTTTTCATAATTGATAGAAGGAATAAACACTAAAAAGAGAGCGAATCACCACTCTCAATTTCCTACATGCAATCTATTCTTATCTTCATTCTAAACATATTAATTGTGTTCATTTCCTTAACAATCTTGGAGGAAAGGAACTTGATTTACTGATCTCTCATAAAATACCTTACTGGCCGCCTCTTCCAAGATTATCTCAGTTGCTTAGCCATTGCTTGGCTCATTGATCACTGGTTGGTTAGTACATTCAGACCTCTAAACAAAAAAGAATGACTAAATTGCTGAGACTGAAGAATGTTTGCAGGATGTCTGAGGGCCTGTGGCAGTCAGTGGTATATGGCTCCAGTGGGCATCGGTTGTTGCTTGGTCCTAAATGAATGAGCCACTGTATGTATCAGTTCTTCTGTAAAATGTAGTTAATCATTAATCATCTGTAGTTTTTGTGGGCTTGTTGCTGCTGCAAGTTGTGCAATCCCTGCTTCCTAGGGGACACGGGATGAGAAGATGTGGATTCAGAGAGAATCCAATGCAGAAGCTTTTTATTGCGGTTATTATGGGCTTAGGGAAATTAAGATGCCACAAGAACTTTTCTTGTTGGTTCTTTTGAAACTGGCAATCACTGCTGGTGTGTTGTGATTGGCTAGGAGCCTGTGTAATTAGTTACCATGACTTGGGTCCACTGACAGGTTGTCTTGGCCAATTTTGCTTACTCATTGTGAATTTGCATGAGATTCCTTGTGCTTGTGCGCTATTGTCCTGCCTCAATTGTGTGTCTTGTAAGTCTTAGAAAATTAAAATAGTCAGTGTGTGCATCATGCTTAAGAAAGTGTTTGGTATTGTGGCTATTGATTTTAATCTCTCTTTCAGAAGGACATACAGGTGACATCTTTTAGACTTTGTGTCCCAGAGGCTGTTGATTTCTTTGACACATCAACTCAGAAAATAAATCCCTAAGAAGCAAAACCAACCTAGACAAAAACCCAACTGCCAAATACTTAGAACACTTCATTAGTTCAAGTAAATGTCGGTTTGGATGTTAGGTTTCACGGAGCAGGCTGGCAGAGTATTTTACTATGTTTTACTTTTTCAGAGGCTGAAGAACATAACCCAGACATCATAAAATCTGATAAATCAATTTTGAATTTGTGGAGATGGAATCTGTAATGATTGTCTGGCCATGACTGCAGGGTGTGCAAAGGATTCCGTTGTTGACCAAACATTATTACTGTGGACAACAGTGACCAACTGATTTTGCTTTTGCTTTTGGCAGATCCTGCCATATCTAGTCTTGTCTGAATGCTGCATTCCTTGTGTATATAGGAACATGAACACTACTGTTTAACAGTGAAAACCAGAAAGCTTTCATCTGAGGTTCCTCATCTCATTATTTTCTCCACCACCTCTTCCTTTTCTTCCTCCTTTTCACCTGTCTTTCTCTCTGATGTGTTGACTGAGTTTTGGTTTGGGCCTTGTGTCACCATAACCATCTGTCATTAAGTGCTCATATTAAAGACTTAATTCTCCTGTTAATCACTCCAAACCGCAGAGGCCTTTGTCTTCTTTAAATATCCAAACAATATTCCTCACCACCTTTGAGGTTTTGAAGCTGTACCTGTGCATGAAGATGATGGGGCAACTCAGCAGCAGAGCTGAATAGAAGCCCACATGGAAGCCTCTCTCATCTCTTCTCTGTCTTTGTCTCACTCATGCCTTTCTAGAGCATGTCCTGCTTCCTGATTTTATCCCATCCATTCTCTTGCTACTCACAACATTTCCCTCTGAACTACCTTACCTGACTGTGTCTCAAGCATAAAGTATTTGTATATGGAGTGAGAACTTTATTTTTGCAAGTGCCGATCACTTCAGAGATGAGAGATATGGTGCTAGACATAGACATGGGATGTTGACAGGGGAACACGGGATCTTTTTAATGTAGTAAGTTCAGGAATTGGACTACACATAATAGCATAAAATGACAATCCTCTTTCCTGTTCCCTTTTTACATACTACTGTTTTAGAGGGAGCCTGAGTTCAAATACAGGTATTTAACACTCCTAAATCCAGTTTTTTTCCAATTTTCCAGTGGGAAAATGTGAGTTCAGGATTTTTTTTTTTTTTTTTTGGTCACCAACAGCATCTAGCTATAACATTCTGGTACTTCACTCTATTTTATGTATACACTAGAGTTGCAGCACATTGAGATATTTCTTAAACTGAGTTGGTTTAAAGTTAATCTATGAGTAAATTTGTCTCTAATAAAAGCACACGTTAGGTTCATGTGTGTATATAAGTAGTAGTAACTCTGGTATGTGAGTAAGAAACAACCAATGCCAGTAATGTTTAAATGACTTTTCACAATGAATAGCAGAAGCAAAGATGTAAATTCCACCATTCTATGAACAGGGTGGAGCAAGGTTTTAGAAGGAGCCTAAACGGTAGAAGCCTACTATGTGTGGACCTTCTTCTATACCATTGCCTGATCAAACAAATTTTTGTAAAGGATTGCACTGTGTCATGGACTCAGAATTCCTACTAGTAATTAAGGAATTATGAAGCATGATTATTAAAAACTCAGAGAGAGAAATTGGGTTTTGTACTAAAGATCTGAAAAGCAAAGCAGCCAACCACTGGTTCTTAACTTGACTTCAGTCAGAAATGGCAATCCTGCCTCCAGGAATCTCAGAATGTGACTATACCTGAGAGCTCTCTCCTCCCATTTTATAATCTCTACTTCTGGGAATAAAGGCATGCATCACTGAGATTTAAGGTATGCACTGCCCAGTTTCTATGGCAACTTGTGTAACTACTGGGATTAAAGATATGTCTTACCACAGCCTGGTAGTAAGGCTGACCAGAGGGGCTGTTTTAATCTCCACTCTTCAGGAAAGCTTTATTTATTAAAACACAAATGAAATGGTACTACAGAATTACCTGTCTGTCTTCTCTGTATCACCATTTCTTGAATTTTGGCATAGTTTAGAAACACCCAGAGTATTTGTCAAATCATAGACAGCTGATTTCATGTACAGTTCTACTTCAGTAGGTCTTGAGAATAACCTGAAAAAAATGCAAGTCTTCCAGTTTCAGAAGATGATTGCATTGTGTGGTCATATTCTGGGCTTTGAAAACCATTGCTCTTCCTCCAGATATATTTGTCCTAAGGTTGATGGTATTAGAAAGGAGTCCACAGAAGAGCAAGTTGCCTAGACATGTACTGCTTTAATATGAACAAGTTAGGGCCAGACTTCACAAACTGTTGATCCTTTTGGGGCCTGAACCCAGCAAACATTGGAAGTGGCGAGAGTTTATATGATTCTAGTAAAAAGATGGCAAACTGACATTCAGATCATGATGCGCATAGTCATACTCTATTCACAGGCTCCGTATATTTGACTCGGAGTATTGTGAACAAAGACCAGGACATGTGCTGAAGAGTGAGTTAATGACAACCTCAAGAACAGCACATGAATGAATCAACGGTAGATGGGAAGTTTCTCTGCACACACATCTTTGCTACTTATGAACAAATTTTTACAAATGCCATCTTCAATACCTGCAGTGGCCCTGCATCTCCACTCTTCCGTCTGTCCCCTTTTCAGCTCTAGTGACTCAAGAGACACCACCTGATTTTGAGTATGAAGCTGATTATAGGAGTTTCTCTTTCTCAATCCTCCAATCATTTTTATATCTTTTCAGTTCCATTCCCACTTGTTCGCATAATTGTGCATACACACACATTTTTGTAGCAGCGCACCTAGCAAATATCCTGTAGTAAAGAGTGGGTATAAGTCAAATATCAAAAGGATATCGAGATAAGTGGTGTGGTTTTGATTCTTACCTCAGAATCATCTGGCTCTGATATTTCAACAAATTCACTCAACATCTAGGAGGAAAAAGAGGATAGTTACCTTCTAACCAGCACCCAATATATAAATTGAAAGTATTTCAAGCAGACCTTATCTAGTTACAAAGGTGATGTGTGTTTATTCAAAGAAAAATAAGGAAATGAACACTTACTAAAATAGCAATTGTAATGTTAGTACTCAGGGAATACTGATTCTCTCTGTTTGGTTATATCTTTTCTACCGAAGAGTTTTCTGTGGTGTACGTTTTACCAAAAGAAAAATCATATTAAATTTGCTCAACTTTTAAATCTATTATTCCACATCTCTGGAAAAGATTTATTCTATATCTCCAGAATAAAACTCCATGCGAAGAAATCTTATTTTTAAACATGCAATTTGCTAACAATGCAAACATTCATCATATGTAGCAAACATTCAAAATCAGAAATGTTGAAATTTAGCTTATATAATTTTTTGTAGGAATGGTTATTCTCTTTCATATTCTGGCAGTTGAGTATACAAGGTCAAATATTCCCTAATCTCTTTAGGCTTCCAACACTAGATATCCTTATTCCATTGGTGTAATAATAAAAAATAAACCTTGTCAAGTTTGTGTAGTAACAAATTAAGCAAAGACAGACCAGTGTAGATCTTATTATTTTCTCAATAACACTCATTTTTTTTTAGCAAAAAAAAAAAATAGCTTTAAGTAATGTCCCTACCCTCAATATTTTTGCTTTAATTTCAATCAAGTATCTTGGTCATGACAACTTCTAATTGAATGAAAATGATGTTCAGGTCAGAGAAAAGCAGCTGTGATAGAGCCAGGGTGAGCATACATGGTTTGTTGAATGGTTGTGTCATAAATCTGAGAGTACTTGACTTGAAAGAAACAGTAGCAGTAAATCATGTATAGCAATGAATTATTTTTTATTGTCTCATATTTTCTCACTTTGATTCTCTTCTGAAAGGTTTATGCTTTCTGGACTTCATTCTATTTTCATCTCTAGAATAGGTTATTAACAATACCTAATTTTAAAGGTATTGTGAGGTTTAGATGGAAAAATACATGGGTAGTGTGCAATTGTAGCACGTGGCTAATGAATATCAATAGTCAAGCAATAAATTACAAGAGTCAGAAGACCACCTGTATGGCATGAAACTTATGCATATGGGAGAGGGAGGAAGTGAGGAGCTACAATACAGGATTTGGAAGTTAGGGGTCAGTTTATATAGAGTCCTGTGGTGAGGACAGTTTAGATTCTAATGATTCTAAGAATAGTTGAAAGTTCCTAAAGAGTTTGGAGTACATACAGAACACTGACTTATGCTTCAGGAAAAGATCTGTGTGCCTTGTGGTGAGGCTACTGTGTAAGGGTGAAGAGCATAGGCTAGCAGTGCCCAGGTGTAAACGTTTTATGGCCCAATAAACTTCTCCACCGATGCAATAATCCAAATCAGACCAAATCAAAGCAAATTAGAAAAGCCCAGGTTTAAAGGATGCCCGAGCTCCTGGAGGCCCTACAGGAAGAAAGATCTGGAAAAAACGGAGAGGGAACAGGAGAACTGGTAAGACCACATATTCGTTCTCAAGGGGGAGGGTGTTTAAATAGCCTGTAGGAGTGGTCTTGACCCTCTCTGGGTAGAGGTCCCATTTGACAGGCTTTTTGAGAGGTGGAGTCTGGACTGTGGCAACTCCCAGGGGAGGGGACTTGGAGTGGAAAGTTCCACCTCAAACATTCCAGATTCCTTGGATATAGGAGTGCCAGGGGGCTGGAGTGACACTTCCAACCAAACATCAGTTGCTGGTGTGACCCAGAATGCCAACTGTGATGATGGGAAGACATAGACATAGAAATGAGAAAATTTGGGAAGACATTTTAAGGGATTGGAAAGAAAGAGTCAAATGGGGAAGATTCTCCTTGCTCAAGGCAGTGAGTAACAGAAAATGAAAATGGAGCAACTGAAGGATATGGAGATGCTCTTGTCATGATTCTTGATAAGGTTTACAGAGTGTAGAATGCTTATCAAATATGTAAAAAGGGTATTAAGAAGGCATATAGAGTCTAACTTTCTCATTGTTCCTCGGAAGAAGCAGGCAGGACTTTTCCTGCCTCTTCTCTTTTCTCTCTCTCGGACCCTCTGTCTTTTTCTGTTTTCTCTTCCCCTCTCTCCCTTCCTTTTCTAGTTTCTTCTCTTGCCCCCATAGAACTCCTCACTAAAAAAAAAAAAAAAAAAAAAAAAAAAAAAAAAAAAAAAAAAAAAGAAGACATAGAGTTTAATGCTCAAGAAAGTAGCTCAGAGCTCATAATTCACATTTAAGAAACATGAGAATTCAGATTTTATTTAATGGCCTAGAGCTAAAGATAATCCGTAAGTCAAAAATGCCAAGAAGTGCTTGCCCACTGTTGAGTACCTGCACATTGGCAGTGCATAAGGGAGTGCATTGTGTCTGGCTTCAGGTGGAAGTGATAGCTGCAGGTGTTCCATGCTCACTGGATCCTAAGATTTATGCTCAGCATGATTCTTTGACACTGAATATGTCCCTGTTCATGGCACAAGCTCAAGAGGCAAACTATATGCTTCCATTGTTCTTTAGGCTTCAAGAGTGTGTCATGGATAAATGATAATGTCATGAATATAGTAAGGAATGAGTAGTGAATCTAAACTGAACTATATGAAGAAAATAAAAAAGTAAGATCTGTTTCACATGACATGAGATTTGTGTCAAGGGTGTCCTAATTCTACTCTGAGACAGAGTAAGCTTACTTTTTGGACTAATGGTGTAAGAACATACTTTCATCACTTTCTCATTCTCAGGGAATTCTGGCATTTGTCTCATTTGCCAGTTTCAGGAGATGAGATGATCTCCATGAAGACTGATACAAAACCTACTGCGTTATTGACACCCTTGGAGGGCAATCTTTAAAAATAGATATTACTGCATGCTAGTGAGTTAAGAAAGCATTTCTCTTGCCTGGGGTCACGAACCTGACACAATTAGCACAGTGAAATCTGCCACACATCTAATCAGAGGTAGTTAATTTGGTTTTCTAAAATTAAGCACAGTGTCAGTTTATCATTAGTCTTGAGAATTACTGCATTTTGAATACCCCAAAAGGGCGTTATTGGATCTGAATGTTAACATCCTACAAATATATTGATGATAATGAGCATCTGAATGTTCCTTAAGAAAAAAATGTCCCTGACATGCATGCATGAATGGTAACTCATGATGGCCAGAAATTTTAAAATTTATGATCATTGCAACATGAAAAAATAATTATGAATAATAAAACTCTGTTACAATAATTAGCTGTAATGAATGCTCATGGTGAGCTAAATGAACTGGAACAATTTAGGGCAATAGAACATAATTTGCATTTTGTGTTATGCCAGATCATTTAATCATTACAAGGAAAACAAAAAAAGAGCATCAGAAAGACAGAGAGGGGGATAACAGGGGCATTGATGAGAAAGTAAAGTCAATTGACATACTTTTTATCTTTATATCTTGTAAAAGAAACACAAATCCTGCATGTTGATGTTTTTCTAAAAGTCCATTCTAACTTTTTCAAGGGCAGCAGAGGGTAAAGCAATACAAATTATCTGTATAGAAGAGGCTCAAATCAGACACAGTTGAATTTGAACCTGTACATATTTACTTACAATTTACCTAATCTAGGCAACCTCCTTAACTGCCAGAAGTTTCAGGGTCATCTGTAAACTAGGATACTGATGATACAACCTAAAACTTTGATGGAAGTAAACAGGTAGTATTAAGATGATGCTTGGCCAACATTTATTATGCACCAGCTGTTATAATTTTTTGCCAGCGGGTCCCGAGCTTGGGGTGGGGTGGGCTGGTCCTGGCGACAGTGAGGTTCCCTGATCAGGAGAGCCACCAGCCCCGAGCAGAGGCCCAGCAAGCGGCTGGGCAGGTAAGCGGGTAGGAGACATGTGGGCAGACATATTGTACAGAATGGAATTGGATATTTATTAGTTGAATTGTGGAATGGAGAGGAAAGAGGGGAGAAGGGGGAAGAGAGGAGAGAGAAAGAGGGGGGAAAGAA
The DNA here is from genome assembly GCF_037038515.1 of Microtus pennsylvanicus. Taxonomy (NCBI): domain Eukaryota; kingdom Metazoa; phylum Chordata; class Mammalia; order Rodentia; family Cricetidae; genus Microtus; species Microtus pennsylvanicus. The sequence continues at coordinate 51,472,482 of NC_134590.1, read as the reverse complement.
GGAGAAGAGGACAGAGTGAGAGAGAAAGGAGAAGGGGGAGAGAGAAAAGGGACTGCAGAGAGCAGCCAAGATGGCAAGAGGAGGGAATGGGTGGGGCAGCAGGGGGTGGGCGTGGCTTGTCTCTTAAAGTGACGGAACAATCATAACACCAGCCATCCACTTTGTTACTTTCACAGGAACAGAAACAATTAAGACAATCTTAATCTCAAAATGCTGTAGCTATCTCTTTTACAAATTATAAAGCATACATATAAAATGTTCAGCTATGAGTAAATCAGCGAAATTTAGAGTCCAAATGGCCATTGCTACTTCAAGCAGCCTCTCCCAGGGATCATTTGCACAGTGGCCAAGACATCAAGGTCACATTTGCAAGCTAGACTGTGCACCATTGAATAGGCAAATGGATCTTGCTCTAATTAAGTGAAGACTGCAATCTATAAGAAAGCATTTGGAAATTCCTATCTGGTGCTATATGTTCCAATGGCCCCTAAAAAGCAGCTATCTCAGCTGGGGGGCAACATGCTGCTTTGGTTGATTGTCACCCTCAGGTCTAAGAAGAGTGTTCTTTGTGACACTGAGCAGGATTGACGGGCTGTCATTCACCAACTCATCCGAGTTTCCTGGGCTATTTACTATCTACTGTAGGAGTCTCTTTGACTTGATGATGTTGACCTGGTATTTGGCTTGGATCAGAATAATGAGAAGCACAGAAGGTCTAGACTCAGAAAGCAGTAAAACAGCAGATACAATTTTCCCAGCTTTCGAGGTTTCCTTGGATTCTGCCTGCAAATAAAGGTCCAAATGAACCTGCAATCTTTATCTGTTCCGAGAGTAGTGGGAGAGGCATCTCATTGTACCCTTAGTTTTTAAATGGAAACATTGAAGTGGAACACTGTTTATAATCCTATTTAGAATATCATGGGCTATGTAAAATAAATCTTGTCTTAAAGTGTTCATATATGGTGGGAAATCTGCCATGATTTACAGTGAGTAACAGTAGGCAGAGCTGGGAACTGTCAAAAAGCATGTGGGTTGACCTTTTTCGTTGTATTGAAACATAACAATAGTGTAAACCCTAAACAGAATAAACAAATGATAAGAATCCTCGCATTATAGACTGCTATTTTTCAATGATGGGCCTTCTTTTTTTGTTAAAAACAAATATAATATTGAGATTCTAGCCCCAGCTATATTCTGGTCTTGCAGCATGACTTACTCCTGCCCCCTATGCAGGTACCCATGAATCCTCTCTGGCAGCATCTGTTTGCACTATAGTATTTTGCTTGCCAGCGACTACTCAATATCTAGGCAAAGCTGGAAATTTATTTTCTATTCCCTTATCTCTAAATCTCTTCCACTTTCTCATTCTGGACTCTTTCTAGACAAAATGTTTGGTTTTCATTTCTGGCTTCTTCCCCATTGAACGTATACCTTTAGACTGGTAAAAGAAATACCTCCAGGCGAAAGAGAGACGTTCAGGATTCGGCTTCTGGTTAAAAATGGAGTATAGAACAGTTGGAATAGCGAAGCTTTCTTTGTCAATCTAAGCTTTGGGCAAACATTCCAGTCTGCATTTCCAGGGTAGAGTCACAAGGCAGAGTTTAAGGAATGGCTTCATTTTCATCTACAGAAAGAAAATAAGATAGAGAACTTGCTGGAGATTGAATGGTCTCACTCTCCACAAGGATATATCTGTTGACCTACAGCTATTAAATCTCACATGTGAAATTTTGATTTTGATTAAGGATGATAAGAACATAGTATATCATAATTGTTGATTCTACAGATACTATGAGAAAGACCACCAACCAAAATCATCATGACCTAATAAATTAAAGCAAGCTTTTTTATTCATAAATAGTCTGTTTCTCTTTAAAGGTGGGATTCAGGAGTTCATCATTGTACATGGGCAAGTTAGGGTTTTTTTTTATATATAATTTAGGAGTTGGGGGTTTCCAAATGGAAGATTTGGCAGACAAACAAACAGGATTATAGGAACAGAATAAGCATAAAAAGTTGTTCATAACAACTTTTTAAAACAAAGACATTGTTGCAAGGTGGTCATGGTTGTAATCAAAACAAGGTCATCATAATAATCTTTTCAAACAATGCTGTGGTATTGTTTTCTGGAGCAGGCAACCCAGAACCATTTGTAGTTAAATTTACAGGTAGAGCATAGCCCGATCTATGAGAAACAGATTTAATCATAAACAGGAATGGATCAAGTTTGTCTTTATTATAAGATGGCTTTCAAGCCTATTATGAAGGCAGGCTATTTTATCACAACCATTCTCAAAGTTGACTTTAGCTTTACAAAAAAGGGGGGAAAAGGGTAAATTCTTAGATTGCAAATTTTCTCAACTCCCTAAACAAAATTTATTATGCAGCTGTTTTTTAGTCAACTGTTATGTTGAGAGGGGAGGAAGTGACAAAGAAAACAAAGGGAAGAGACGTTGGTTCACTTAATTGCTTGGATTTTCATTTAAAAGAAAACATAGTATTTATCATTGCTGATACGATAGCTTTTAGGGGTCTTCTGTCAGCCAAAATACACCTGTAATTGAATTTCTGGCATTGCCATTTTCTCAGGGGATCCAGTGAAACAATTTTATTCTCAACTACAAATTGGAACTTCTTAAGAAAGTAGTGTCTGGTCATGTTGTTTGAACTGACTTTAATCAGAAAGGTTCAAAGTCCCCATTTTGAAGCTCAAATTTGTTGTTTTTATATTAATTGCATATGTTTGCCTTTTCTGGGTTAAAGCAAAAATTTCTCTAAACCAAATACTTTCATGTAAAGACAAGATTAGTTGGACATCAAAATGTATTTTTCCTGAGGAATGGTTTGAAACTATTTCTTTTGATAACATTCTGCCTGACATGTTCAGTGCACCCATCACATCAAAGCTGATACTGTCTTTAAAACAGAGAGGAAGTCCTTTAATTTTTTTTTCTTAGAAAATGGATGTTTCATATAATTCTCCTTGTATATTTTTTTTAAAAACCACCAATATACTTTCAAAAGAGAGTTTTCAATAACCCTGAGTAGAAATGTAGAATGCACATTTTGCATTTCAGATTTTGAAGTATAGAAATGACAGAATTGAGGAAAAGTTGTTAAAGGAGGTCACTTTGGGGCAGAGCTGTAAAATGTTTAATGCTGATCTTAGTGGCCAAAACTTGTATGAATGCCTTTAACATACCTCTCCTTGGATGGTTGCAGAGTGACATGGTGCTTATGTCTGTCTCTCCGTTTCATTTTCATCTTCATCCTCAAACCACTGGGTTCTGGCTTCCTGATGCAACTAAGTTATTTACACATATCTCTTGCTGCACAGGAGATAGATAGCTGAGATCAGTATCAAATGACTTTCTTGAAAGGATCCATAAAACACTGATTAAAGTATTATTGATGAGAACTTACCATGGAAGGAAATTACATGAGATGACTGCAGGTTTATGGCTCCTCAATACTTTGTCTAAAATGTCAAATAGGCAGAAGTTTTGAAAGAGGGATTTTAAGATCTAACAAAATGTGTGTATTTCCTACAACCACTGCTAAGAACAATGAAGTCAACAATACTCCTAAAATCCCGTACATTTGTTGTTCCAGAACACTTTCTGAGCATCTAGAATAGTGACTCTCAACCTGGGGGCCACAACCCTCTGGGGTCAAATATCAGATATTCTGCACATCAGATATTTATATTATGGTTCAAAACCATAGCAAATTTTCAGCTATGAAATAGCAACAAAATAATTTTATGGAGGGGTCACCACAATATGAAGAACTGTACTAAAGAGTCGAAGCATTAGGAAGGTTGAGAACCACTGATCTTAAATCTATTCCAAAAACTGACTTATTGGTTATATATAAATAGTACACACACACACACACACACACACACACACACACACACACACACATTACTTATTTATACTAAGTAAATGACCAAATTCTGTAGTTAATTCTTAGGGCACAAAACTCCGCTCAGAGAGTCACATAGGCAAAATTCAACTTTTCTAATATATTTACATTTTCAACAAAGGAGGGTTGATGTAAGAAACCAGTGGTCAGTAAGGACCTCATGAAAGACAGAGAGAACCATTGAGTTTACTTTTGCCTGTGAAGCATCCTTGGGGAGAAGAAAATGTGAGAACAAAGTAAGACTGGCTCTTAGCCAGTTTGTCTAACACACTTGGTTCTCCCTTTTAGGTAAATCTCTCTTGACTGTCACATGACACTCTGAAAGGAAACTGTGTTTTCCACAATTTCCACTACCAACGAACTTGTATGAGTACAAGATATAAGATCCCTCACTGTTAGAAATTTCCTCAGCTTGACTCAAGACTTTCTTCTTGTTCCTGGTTTGACTTCTTCACAGTTAGTTCCTTTGCAGCAACAGTGTCAATCATAGGTTCCTTGCAACTAAGGTAAGAACTCTATCCTTGCCCTGATTCCAGACAGCCTTCTACCCTAGAGGGTAATATAGCTTGCTGTCTTGAAGTTACTTGAAAAATTTCAGAACTCATTTTGATGGATGCTAAGTCTGCTTAACCAAAAGCTCCATAGTTAACGCATTTTTTCTCACTTTCCCCCACATGAAATCCATCACCAATTTCATCAATTTGTTTAAATGTATCTAGAATATAGCAGCTACCCTCCATCTCTCTCACCAAATATCTTATTTAAATGATAACAAACTCTTCTTGGTTTGATTGCAAGCTTTTATATTTATCTACATATAAAGTGATTTATTTTCAAGAATTTGGTCAAAGGATTATGGGGGGTGAAAATCTGAAATTTATGGGGATGGCTAGCTGGCAGTTTCCAGCTGGAAACCAAGATAGAGTTTATGTTGAAATCTTAAGTTTGAAATCTATAAGAAGATCAATGGGGTTGAAACCTAAGCAGAATTTCTGAGTTATAGTCTTGAACCAGTACTTATTATTCTCCAGAAAATGATGTGTCTTGCTCCAAAGTCCTTCAGGAAACTGCTAGAGATTCACCCATATTACTAACATTAACATCTTTTACTTTATGATTGTTAACAGTGCAAGTGTAAAATACTTTTATTGCAATAACAGAACTATTGTTTGCTGCAGCAAGCATAATTTAGACAAATGTATGCATGAAATTTAACCATTACTACCCCAGTTCTTCCTAGTCTAGTTTTGATTCACAGCTGGAGTTTTGTTTTTTACTCAGGAACCTGAGGGTGTTTTTCTTTATTCACACCTTCCCAAATATTGTCTTTCCAGTTCTTCATCTGTCCCACTATAGGTGTAGTGATTGGGTAAACTGTACTAACTTTGATGCTGTTGTGGGGTTTTTTTCTCACTTTTTTAAACTCTATGGACTAATATCTGCATGCTGTTCTTTAGTTGAAACCCTTTTATTCTGTTATGGTGATTTTTGCAAACTTTCCCTCCTATGCCAGTATTTTTACTTTTTCTGTGTTTGTGCTATTCCTGGGTATGGGGTCTGCCTTGGAGTGTGGCTGATATACTCTGAAATACTCTCTTTAAGAGAACTGACTTTCCTTTTGCCAGTAGGTGTCAAATGCAAATGTCTTACCTATGTTACTGGAAAAATATACCACAGAGGCCAAGGATAACTAACCTTACTTTCTATCTTTGCAGTACTATTTAGGTGACATAGTAAGAACATTTTCTCTCTGAATTAAACCTTATTTTTAAGATGTGCTTTGCATGATTGAATTACATTGAGAGAAGATAATAGGAAAGATCATATATACAGATATAGAATATATACATATATTTAGCATGATTCGTGGAAACTGTGAGGTATGTGCTCACAGCATCATATTCATTTTCTGTGCAATGTAAGTTCATGAAACATCTGAAATACTCTGAGTGTGGTTTAGAATAGTGAAAATATACACAACCATCCTGACTATTATTTAGATAGAAGCCTTAGTTATAGTCAGGATACTTTTTTATCCATTTTCATAGTTTGTTACCCACTTTCAAATATGCCATACTTAATATACACGATCAGTTACTGAGTAAATATTTACATAGTCAATGTGTTGAATCTAAGTTCCTATCCACTAGATAGGATATATGTATATGTACTTAGCTTTTCCCATACATTTCAGTTTTCTTCATGAGCATTCTTTCCATTTTTTACATATTTTATCCTGTGGTTTAGAAAATACCCAATTGTCCTATAAGCCTTGAGTATCTCATCAATAAAAATAATCTATAGTGCTTTGAGTTAAACTTCTCACTCTTTCATTTAACCAGAAAGCATCTGGTAGCATTGGTAAAATAAGCCTGAAGGTCAAACAAGCAAAGAGAAAAAAAAACTGAACTAGAATTTTTAAACTTTAAAAATTATTTGTGAAAATATTAATGATAAAATGACCTTTCATTACTTCAGAATTTTTACATTGAGTCAACATCCATTGTTAATCTGGCTTTTTATTACTCTAAATTCTAATAGTTTGGAACACTTTTGAGTTAGAATTAACTATATCAAGGTTCTTCTGTAATGATCATTATAATTAGTGTCTGTTTGATATTTGCCAATAGATTATAAATTCTTTGAGAGCATGAGGCTTGCTGCTTATGTTTCTTTATCCTTAGGGCTTAACATCTGATGGCTCATCAGTAAATGATAATTGCTTTTAATTAAGTTAGCATAGATAGAATTCATATAGACTAAAATAATTTTCAAAGTGGGCAACACAGTTAAAAACAGTCCAGTTAATATTTTCTAGTGTGAATGCGGATATTTGTAAGTTTTCTGATAAAAGATGTGGATTAAAACAATTTTATCCATTTGTTTTATTTCTGACTTTTAAGCAAGCAATAATAATTCAAAATCTTCTAAACATAAGCACATGTTTGTGTAGGCTGGACAATTTACCTTGTCTGGCATTGACCAGTAATTTGAATGACCTTTGCATTCTTCAGACATCTGCTCTGTCTCTGATAAATAGGGCAGTATAAGAGGAAAACCTTGCTTAGGGCTTTAAAATGTTAGCTTTGTGGGCAGGGGGATTATGGATGTATATGATTTTAATCATGGAAGATTATAAACATCCAATCAGAATTTTTTCAATCGAAGAATAAATTAGCTTACAAAAAACAACATTGGAATTTGAAAATGAGGCAGGCAGCTCCCAGGGTAGTGAGTTTTTTTAACAATGAGATTGTCCACTGAGAGAAGATTTTTAATTTTTCCAAGAGTGTTGGCAACAAATTGAACTAATTCACATCCATTCCTATAACAGTTTTAAAGAGATAAGTATGGACTCTAATTTTATTATTAAGGAGCTGAAGTCTAAAAAGCTTAACAAACTCTTCACAGGTCACAGAAAAGAAACTGAAAGAACATTTGAATACAGTTCTTCCGTGTGCCAAGACACATGCCCTTTTGATTCCATCCCTTAGAGATATTACATGATGAAGGTAGAGAAGATAATGGTATGATCGATGGTTTGTATGCACGGGGTTATGCACTGGTTATCAATGGTTCGTCTTCAAAGAAACTCTATGTGATAACTGACCACCAGAAAATTAGATGGCTTGGTTAAAGGTACTCAGCCTACAGATGAGGCCAGGCTTTGGGGGGGAAAACTAGTCTTTTAAAGTTTGTTTCTAATTTTGATTTTAGTTTTTAAGAAAGAAAACAAATTTACTAAATTTGCTGCAAAGAGAGCTCTGATCATCATAGTAACAGAAGTACTGGCTGCCTACACTCTCTTTACTAAATAAGAGATGTCATTGAAAATTATTCATTCAAAATATAGCATATATTAAGCTCTAAGTATGGAAGCTCTTTTCTTCCTACACATTCCCCATTTTAATAGTTTATTAAATTATTCATGAAAATAACACATGCTAGTACATAGTTATGCATATATGTAGACACACACATATATGTTATTCTTTTCTATATTTAGTTTTGGGGAAATATCTGACACAGCCATCACTTTTGGGTGTGCCTGTTGCAGTTCGGGCATTTCCATCTAAATGCCAGGCAATTTGCAATTACATTTTGTTTTATGACCTTTCAGTTCCTATCCAATCTACTTGACAGTGCTCATCCAACACCTGTGGCAATTTTGCCCAATATGGGAGTGTGTTTTCCTGAGACAGTAACTTGTGGTGAATAAATCAAATCTAACTCAAAACTTCTGCAATGTCTCCATTACCAATTTATCTGCAAATAAAATGACATAAAGCGTCATGTTCTCTGTCATGATTTGTTTCTTTAAAATCTATGCTGATTCCTATTCATGGACTGATGTTTTTTTAAAAAGCAACTGGTTGTTTTTATGACTAGGCCATTCATCATTCTAGGAAGGTTAGAGAGGAGAATATACATAACTATCACAAAGAAGATCTTTGAATGCTATCATTTGCCTCAAAAATTTATACAAAATATGTAAACTGTGTAGGTGTTGTATGTTTCATATTTAATTACTTTCTGCCCTTACACCATATCTGAGTATTTATGTGCGTACCCTTTACATCCTTTAAAACAGACTATTCATTTTGAGGAGCAGAGTAAGTGACTTGTGTGCCTTCTCTGCCTAGCACAACACAATGCTTATAGTAGGCACTCAGCATTCCTTGTTTGAGTCCTCTGTTAATTGCAGAGTTATGTACAATAGTGTCTGGCTACCCACCACAAATCCTTGAATTTGTTTTTCTTCCAGTTCCTATTTGTTGTATAGTCATAAAAAGTTATTCACACCTCAGCCTTTCATCTGTGGATTGGGACTCATAATAATAGTTCTTACAACCTGGACCCAAATGAGGTAACTGGCCCTGGGGAATGGCACAGTGTAAGGACCAAAAATACTACTGACTTTAATGATTTATTTTAAAATTCTTATTGAGCACCAATTATGTCCAATTAGGTCCCAAAGTTAGTGGTGACAGAGAGATGACAAGTTCTTATAATCCATTATGTGGAAATCTGGTTCAAGTATCTAAATGCTTCCTAGAAGCAAGGAAACATTCAAAGTGAAAGCAGGCTTTGAACTGACATCCACATATGCACCTGCCCAAAGGTAAAGAGTCAGAAAGGTTTAAGTTTTAAAATATATGTGTGTGCACACACTTGCATGCGTGTGTGTGTGTGTGTTTACAACCTCACAGAGGACTTTCAAAGTTTGAGAAGTATCAGAGGCAGATTTTCCCCATACCTCTGTGAGGCTCAGCTCCAAAGTTCATTAAAAAAAGGAAGAGAAAATAAGGTAAGATACCATGTTCTGGCCTGCTATGGAATCTGTACTTCAGGCTTCATCCATTGACTTGCTAAGGCTTCACTGACTTGATGCAAAAGGGTCTTTTATCTAGTATATAAAATTTCACTAAAATACGTATTTCAGATAAAAACTTCATGGCTTTTATTGGTACCTAGAGCCCATGTATCATTATCCACTATTCTCCAAGGAAGCTGACACAGTTGTTAACCAGCACTATATACACATGTACATACCCATCAGAAAAGTAAAGAAAGAATGGGGAGTTTATCTTAAGGACTCAATCTTGAATACATTATTCCAGTCATACTGGCAAAATTAGTCATGGGGCCATGCACTATTTGCAAGGGTCACTAAGAAATGCAGTTTGTACCCATCAATCTCTTTGCTTTTCTTCAATGAGGTTTAGTTATCAAAGCAAACAAAGGTGGGGACTAGTGAGGTAGCTCAGTGTTGCCTTGCAAGCATGGGGACTTGAGTTCGATCTTCAGAACTCACGTGAAAATGCTGGTATGGTGGCATGACCACCATAATCTTGGTAATAGAAAGTCAGAAGCATGCGGATCCTTGGGGTTTCTGGCTAGCCAGTCTAGACTACCTGATGAATTCCAAGCTAGTGAGAGATTGGGTATCAACAGAGGTAGATAGCAATCTTGAGCATGGCACTTATTGCTGTCATTTGACTGCCAGATGAAAGTACACACATTTCTACCTACCTAACCTGTTCACACACATATATGCGCACATAAAAAAGGAAGAAGGGATATGAAAGAATAATTGTCTATTGGTATCTTTGCATATTATTGCCCCAACTCTCTTAGGATGATACTGTTGGCTACATTCTATAGATAAGCTCATTGAAATTCACAGAGAGGAGCTTTCTTATTAAAAACAACTTACCTTAGAGGGTCATAGAAAGATTATTACAGCCAAGGCTGCACCACACTAGGCTTTCAGCATGGAAGAGAAGGAAAATGAAGCAGCTGCTTCATGTTGGTTTGCAATATATCAGCAAGCAGGCAGCTGCACTTTCCTGTGCTATGGGAAGCCTCTGTTTTGCAGGCAACTTGGTGGGAGGTAGATTTAAAGGAGACAGATTAAATCACTGAAAATAGTAGCTGGAGTTAAACCCCTGGAAAAAAAGCACAATTTGTTTTCAATTACTTGATTACACTGACTTCAAAGAGCTCTTGGTAGTTGACACCTCTGAGGGTGTGTGTGTATGTGTGTTTGTGTGTATTTCATCAGTTTTACTTGAATTTCCCATTTGAGAGAACAAACTCAGAACATAAGTAATATAAATCTGTGCCCAGAACAAATTCAGTCTTGAATTTGTGGAGATGACAAGATAATTAAAACAAATGTAGGTACATAAAGATTAGACAAAGGCTTAGAGATTTGCCCAAATCTTGAGGTCAGATATTCATGAGCTATGAAATTGTTTAAAGATTGCTTGGGGTAAATAATCATACATTTGGAATAATTGCTTAAACAAAGACTTTGAACACTGTTTAGGAAACTAATAACAGAAGTTAAGCAGGAGAGAAAGTGCTGTGACATGGTAGCCTGGGTATTATGAAGCATCCAGATGTGTTAGGACAGCATATTTGGCTTCCTCCCTTTCTCCCGGCAGACATGGGTAAAGTCCCTGAGTGGTCTTCACTAAAGACAATTATAAGTACGTTTTTCAGTCATTGCTTCATTTCATCAGGAATAAAAATTTAATTTAGAGCCTTTATTTTTAAGTTATTTTTGATTTTTTGCCATGTGAACCAGAATTAGAGTCTCTTGACTGTCATTTGTTGCTTACCAGGCCATTCATTCTTGTAGCAGGGTTACTCTACAGGCTTGGGTGACAAGTAAGTTTGGAGGGGAGCTGGGGGATGGGGTGACTGTGCAATGGTGTTTCCACAGATGTAAACCTGGAACTTTAAAGTACATGTTCCTACATAGTATTCATTCTGTCTAGTTGAAATTTTCTGTCCATTGACACACCTCATCTCAATGATCCATGCCCCCCACTCAATCCCAGATAACCAACATTCTACTCTTGATTTCCATGAACTCAGCTTTTTTTACAAGTATGAGCTGAGGGGCACACATAAATGTTAACGTGCACATGTGGAAGTCAGAGGACAACGTAGAGTTGCTAGTTCTCTCTTCACCATGTTGATTCTAGGGCTCAAGTTAATGTCACCAGGCTTGGTGGCAAACACCTTTACCCATTAAGCCAACTTGTCAACCTGAGATCAAGTTTTTGAAATGTCATGTTTAATTGAGATCATATGGCATTCATTTTGTGACTTGCTCAACTAAACCATGGTGACTATAGTTACTAATTATGTATTATATTTTGGTTAATACTAATAACACAAGTTTTAAGTATTTCTACTATACGAAAATATAGTATTTTAAGCAATTGATATATCAGCTGACTCACCTGAGCCATTCCCATTTCATAGAATTCAGAAATCTCAGGAAATATTGTATATGCACAAAAAATATGGTCACTTAACAAAAAGAAATATGTTTCTTTCTTTCTTAGAGTAAACATCAGATCTTGATGCTGGAGACTTGACTCCGCAGTTAAGAGTGTATACTGCTCCTCCAAGAGACCTGATTTTGTTTTTTAGCACCATTGTCAGGTAGTTCACAACCACTGCTAACACTAGTTCCAGAGAATTCAATGCCTTCTTCCGTCCATCAATATCTGCACTTCTGACATTTATATTCTCTATTTTCCGTATACTCTTACAGACTTGGGCATGGATGCCTGTCATTTATGCAGTATATATTATTAGTATTTTGTGCTTGTCTTTCACAGTAACACACAGTGTGCATTTCTAGGATATATCTAAAATATTAAATCACGGGACATAAAATGGAAATACGGTTTTAAATCTCCTTTCTGGTGATACAATATCATGAGAGCAGGTGGCATTAGTGCTAAGCATCCGAGAGACTGGCTAATTGAAAGCTCTGGATTTTTCATTCCATAGGGGATTACTATCCTTTAGTACTGCCAGACAGAATGGTCCTTAGATTTTCTGCAGACCTATTACCTTCCCCAAAACTCATATATTAGCTACAATTTGGCTTGTTCTTCTATATTACTGCGATTTCACACAAAGCGCTTTCCTCAAGTACATAGAAATTTGTTTAAACATACAACGGAATGAACGATTATATTAGTTTATAATTGCTCTTAGACTCTTTATCTCTTGGATTTGCCTCATTACTCATTTGAAGCAGCTTGAATGAAATCATCTCAACATTTACTGAAGTAAATGTAATCTATAAATCACTGGAAACAAGTACAGGCTGCAAATTCCTTATCTGAAATGTTTGGGAACAGAAGCATTTTGATTTCAGAGGTTGTTTATTTGTTCTTGTTTTTCTTCTGATTTTAAGAATATCTGACAGCACTTGACCTATGAGCAATTCTAATCTGAAAATGTGACATGTGACATGCTGCAAAATCCTGAACTTGAGTGTCATGCCAGTGTTCCAAAGGTCTGTGATGTGGGATGTCCTCCTCTTTTGTGTTGCTTTTATTTGTTGATGAATAAATCTGTTTCAGCCAATGACTTAATAGGGCAAAGCCAGGTGGGAAATCTGAACAGAGATTCATATAGAGATTAGGCAGAGTCACCGAGACACCATTTAGTTGCTGAAGGAGAAGAACAGACACCAGCGGAACCTTACTGACAGGCCACAGCTTCAGGGTCATATAGTGACTAATAGAAATGGGTTAATTTAAGATGTAAGAGATAGTTGATAAGAAGCCTTAGCTAGTAGGCCCAGCAGTGTTTCAATTAACATAGTTTCTGTGTGATTATTTTGGTCTGGGTGGCTGGGAATGAAGGAGTACTCTCGCTTTACAAGTGTGGATTTTGGAGTGTTCTTCCCTTTGCACTTTCAGGATGGGGATGTCTAGCCTGTCTTATATCATATCACATTCCATTGCATTTGTGGGTAATAACTATGTTGAGTGAGTGCCAAATGCTGCTTTGTACCAAGCAAAAAGGGGAAAATATGTAGCCTTAACCAAGACCTAATGCTAACACACTGTTTCTGCCATTGAAGGGTGCAGGCTTCTGTCCCAGAGAGGTTAGATGTCCCTTCCATGGCTACATTGCTCAATTGCAACAAGTAAAGCTGCAAAGTGAAGTCACACCGGATAGACTACAATCCAACATGCTTTACTTGTTAGTCTGTTTTTTCTCAGGTGATTTGGACTTTTCTCGATGATGAGAATAGTCAAAGCTATTAACAGTTTGTTTTAGCCAAATGGGAATAAATGATTAGTTTGTTTCTTTCATTAGCCCCTCATTGTCCTGAGATCCAAACATCATAATTTTACATGTGAAATTTCTTAGTTGGAATAAAGGAGTACCAAGGAATATTCAAGTTATACTTTTCTGACACTATAACAGAACAGTTGGTGCATTTTGTTGTTGTTTGTTTGTTTCCTTGGTGCTTGTTTTTCTATGTCCAATTAAAAACAGATTATGTTTTTGAGCGTTAGAAATTTTCCTGAAACCTGAGATCCTGCAGCTTATATGTGTGACCTTAAAAAAGTCACTACACAAATACTGTGAATGGTTTGCTTTTGTTTTTTTGTTTTGCTATTGTTTTGTTTCCTTTGTTAATTTTGTTTGTTTGGTTTTTTTTCGAGAGCACAAACACTTCTCTGCGGTTTCATGGCTCTGTTTCCAAATATAACTATGCATGGCAATGAAAATACGTAAGTCATGGGGGCTGGAGAGATGGCTCAGTGGTTGAGAGCACTGGCTGCTCTTCCAGAGGTCCTGAGTTCAATTCCCAGCAACCACATGGTGGCTCACAACCATCTGTAATGAGATCTGTCGCTCTCTTCTGACATGTGGGCATACATGGAGGCAGAATGTTGTATACATAATAAATAAATGGATAAATAAATATTTAAAAAAAAAAGAAAATACGTAAGTCTACTTCCTCCTCTTATAGAGAAGATGTCATTCTCAATGTCTTTAATAAGTTAAGATGGCTTCTGATATGTAAGAGAGTTAAAATCCTGCTTTTACAGAATTAAATATTAGCCCTACTTTTTATGCAATATTCTGTCACTTTGCCCATTTGCTTTTCTGACTCAAACCATAAGTACTCTTCAGAGCCAAACAGAAAAAGGAAGGAAAAATACTTTGAAATTTTTATTTGATCAGCAGTCTCAAGATCTAAAGGGGATTACATTTTCCCTCTTTCTTATTTCTCGAACTAGCATAAATAATCCTCTTTGTGATAATGCCCTGTCTCCCAGAGCGCTTGTTTATCATAAGAGGTCCCTTGTTTCCGTGGACCAGTGCACTCAGAAGCTTGGCTGACTTTCTGATGCAAATGTCAGACAGCAACCATGTCTTTGCTTTTCTAGCCATATCACTTAGTTTTTACAGCACTATGGTTGATTTAAAAGACTTTTGAAATATTGAAATTGCCCCTTATACTGAAAGAAATGCAACATGTAGTTATTTTAGTATAAAAACATTTAGAAGACTAATTTATAGGGAAATAGGTTACAGGGCTTTGGACAATATTCAACTCTGAGCAAACTAAGGCAGCCTCAGTGGGAAGTGCATATATTGGAGTATAGATGAAGCCCATCCCAAAGAAAAATTATAATTTGTGACTTTCGATTTAAATAATTCTTACAGGGATATTGAAATGAAATTTAAAAAGAGTATCAACAATCAGTCGGTTCTTTTCTTTCAACATACTATTTTCAGTTTTTGTTGATAAAGTATCCAAGTATCTATCAACCATATGTGTAATGAAAAATAGTCTCTAACATGTCTAAACATTTCACTGGAGTTATAATTCTATTTAGCAAAAAAGTGATGGAAATTCAGAGGCGACTAAATTATTACACATACTTAATATGCCAGGGGCACTGATGGGCCACTTAGATGTTATTATGAACTTCATTCCCTGCCCATATATAAAAACTTAGTGTTAAGTTTTATGTATCATTACCTCAGAGAATAGAAGTCAGAGATGTAAAGTAACATCTTGCCATCTGACAGTTATTAAACTTGTGACCAAAGATACAGTCTAGAGATTCTGTTGGGAAGCTGAGAACAGAGTAAGATCAACACATTTCTTTAAAAAAAATCCTTTATATATAATTTTAGATCCATATAGCACCAACTAAGCACAACTAGCTAAAAACCATATTTTTGAATGATAGTTGATATGTTGTTACTAGGGAATGTGAATTGGCTTCTGAGATGTGTTATAAAACTACTGAGTTCTTACAGAGATCATGGAAACTGCTATACAGAGGAAGACAAAATATACTCTCAGAGAGTTGCTTAACAACAGGCAAGTGACATAAAATCCAGCATGGGATACGAAGTGAGACTACAAGTTGTTGAAAAGGAGCAGAAGAAGGAACAGGAAAATTTTGGTTGAACCCCAAAGCCTAGGAATACTCATCCTTTCCTGACCATTTAATCAGTTTGTATTGGAACATCTTAGGGGAACTGAAACTTGCACAGTCGTTCAGGAAAATGAAGGAACAGAGCCCTATGACTTTTGCCTGAACCTACTGATGTAGGCCAATTAATCCTAACTACTCTGGAGTCTCAGGCAGGAGAATCACAGTTTCAAGGTGTCCCTGAGTTATAGAGTTAGTTCAGCTACCTGGTCACCTTCATTAGTCTCTATCTCAAGGTTTTAAAAAGTTCTTATGAATGTACAGGAGCATGGTTTGGAAATAGAACACATGTTTAGCACATACTGGGTGCTGGGTTCATTCACCAGCACAAAAAAAAAAAAGACGGAAGAGAAAAGAGGGGAAGGAGGAGAAAGAGCTATGACTTCAAAGGGCTCACAACCAAGTAAGCACGGCAGTTAAAATAGTAGTAATGCCACGATAAGGGTGGTCTACAAAGATCATAGGTGAATGCTGGGCTATGCCAATCATCAGGAAAGGTTTCACAATAGAAGAGATAGTTAAATTGGGCTGAGACTAGAAAAATAAGGAGTAGATGAGGGTGGCACGTGCTTTGATGAATAGCGTCATCAAAGGGTAGACACGACAGTCTATAGGCAAAAGTGATTTAGAATTTCTGAAAATCAGATTGAAAAGACATGGAAAGGAGGGCAGAGAAAATTGACACAGCCATCCCTCCACAAAAACAGACTTCATGATTGTCACAAGTGCCAGAACGCTACTCATCCATTTACTGTTTTACAAACATTTATTGTACGTCAGAGGTTCTGATATTCAGTAGAATGTGTCTTTCCAGTGAAAACTGTTGTATTTTCAATTGCTGGAAGGTGAGAACGATGCTTTATCTTTCTAATCTCTATGACAGCTTGAATATTTTATTTCATGGGATTAAGTATATCTGATGCTTGTTATTTTAATATTAAAATTGGGCTTAAATGGTAGCTTTGGATAACTAAGGATTTTAAGTATCTGAAAGGAATTAGGAAAATATCTTAATTCATAATAGTATCATGAAGAATAAATAAGGAGTAAGTTTAACAAGCGTATAGGAGATTATATGTTAAAACATAGAAAATTTCACTGAGAGAAACAAAGTCACTCAAATAAATGGAAGGACAGTTCATGCTGATTAGAAAATGAAATATTATGAAGATGGCAATAATTTAGAAACCAAACAACAAATTGAGGGCAATTCCTGGTAGAATCTACCTTCTTTTTGTCAGAAGGATGCTAGTTGTTTTTAAAGTTCACATAGAAATATAAAGTACTCAGCATAATAACAGTTCATCAAAGGGAAAAGAGGTGCTGGGACTAAGAGTTTTCTATCACTACATTTTATAGAAGGCCTGTTATCGTTCCCAGCACTGTGATAGCTGAAGAAACAACTTACATGGTTTATTTACAGTTTGTATTACTTATGGTAAAGGTGTTCAAACAATCTAAAAGTAAATTTTCATCCATTCAATCAACTAAATAAAACCACTCACAGCCAAAGCATAAAAACTAAATAGTAATATTATTTTCATCATCAGTCAATTCAAAAATGTTCAAGATCTACTTTAACTATGTGTTACTGCTAGGAAATGAACACAATTGTTTTTTTTTTTTTGCCTTTGTGAGTTTTATGTAACAAGAAGAAAGACCACAGGCCCTATTTGAGGTACAAAACAGCTCCTAAAATTCATGCATAGTTCTGCTCCTCACACCAGAGACTCAACTATGAGCTAGAGCTGCGCATTAAATATTCACTGTTTTGTGAAAACAAATGGAGGCTCACCATAGGAAACTTGGATGCTCCATGGTTACTACTAAAGAAAAATTATGGCATTCGGTGAGAGAACAACTTGAATGTGGTTTATGGAAGAGATTCTGGAAAAAGAGATTGTGAGCAGAGTCCTGAAAATTGAACTGTAGTTGATGGGATCAATGAGTGTGGCTGGGTGACATAATGAGGAAGGGTCTAGAGGGGAAGACTGGATAATTCATTGCTTATGGCTTCACATCAGTGTTTGAAGAGTATGTCATCAGGGCTTGGTGCTGGGGAGGAAGGTTGGAAAAGACAGGGAAGAACTAAGGGTGAGAAGGAGTCAAACTTCCAATGTTGAAAGAGATTTGAACTTTAGAAAGATTAATCTGCACACACTCAACATAAGAATTAGATAATAGTCTTGAAAAGAGATTTAACTATCCAGTGTGGTCTCTTTCACTCACACATCTGTTCTCCAGGCTCCTCTTCTGCCACAATATGATAAAGTCCTCTGTACTTTATGACATTTTTCCTTCTCAGTTACACTTTCTTTTTTAGATCAATTCATGCCAATTGATGGTTTCCATAAATTATAAATCCAGATGTGATGTAGGATTCCTCTCTGTATGCTATGAATGTTTTATTGCCATTGATTAATAGTTAAAGAAACTAACTTCGGTCACTGGGTTAACAGAGTTAAGCCAGGCAGAAAATTCAAGTAGAGATGTAGAGAGACAGAGTCGAGGAAGACGCCATGTAGCCTCTGGAGGAGAAAGATGCAAGCCGTCAGCAAGAACCATGCCAGTAAACCATGAGCCTCATGGTAAAATTTAAAATAATAGAAATGGGTTAATTTAAGATACCATTAAGATATAAGAGCTAGCCGAGCAGTGGTGGCGCAAACCTTTAATCCCAGCACTCGGGAGGCAGAGGCAGGCGGATCTCTGTGAGTTTGAGGCCAGCCTGGTCTACAAGAGCTAGTTCCAGGACAGGAACCAAAAAAGCTACGGAGAAACCCTGTCTCAAAAATAATAATAATAAAAAGATATAAGAGCTAGTTAGCAATATGCCTAAGTGATTGGCCAAGCAGTGTTTTAATTAATACAGTTTCTATGGGATTATCTCTGGTGTGGTTGGCTGGGAATGAATAAGAAGCCTCTGCTTACACAGATGCATAAAACATTTGGGTCTTATGGCTCCCTTTTCATAACTCTAAAGCTGCAAAGCTCTGAGGAAAATACATGTTTAGTTTATACAATACGGGCATGGCTTAGGTCAGACTCACCTGCGACTTAAAGGTTACTATTTACTCTTCCCTTTTCAAGGGTATCAAAGTGGAGAATTTCCTAGCAACAAAGAAAGATGGGATTAATTTTAATACACCTGCAGACCTAAAATGCCCCGTGCAAAAGAAAGGGAGGGCTGATTCTCCATAGCCAAATGTGTGTAGTCGTCCCATGACCAAATTATGAATTGAGATCTGACTGCCAGTTATATGGTGTTGGAGATGGACTTGGCAGCAGTCAGGCCTTGAGTCAGAAAGTGTTGGCATGTGACTAGTGCACTTGTAAAAGAGATGACAGGGAACTGTGAGAGGACACAGTGAGAAGGACGCTCTTCAGGCCTGGAGTATTCCAGCACTTTGGTTTGGACTTCTCAGCTCTCAGGACTGCAAGCAATAGATTTCTGTTGCTATGAGCTATTCATCCCATGGCTTCATTTTATAAGTAACAGCCCAGAGATATGGTGTTGAAGAGAGAGAGGCTGAAATAGACCAGAAAAGAGGGATGAGGAAATAAATAAGAGGGGCCAAAGAAGAGTGGGGCTGGGGCTCCATCACCTATTCATGAAAATAATCTGAAATATGCCAATTATCTTAACATTGTTCTATTTTTTCCAACACAAGGTCTTTTTCTATATCAAAATTATTTACATTTGACACCAATTTTTTTTTCTAGAATTCTGCCTTCTGCCCACATATCTGAGCCTCAGGGTGCTGAAGATTTAATTCGCCCTCTCTGCCTTTCTCTAGACTCATCTCTGTCTTGCTTAGGTTTGCGCTCTGGGCATCACACCGTTCTTAAAGTTATCCAAGTCTCGTCTGTGAGTCTTCATGATTGAGCATTGCTGTTTCTTTCCTTATAGCTCAAAATATTAGCTTGTAAACTGCTGCAGCCAGCGCAGCCTGGATAGCCGAGACTGGCGGGGGTGCCGGGATTGACACACAGAAGCTTCTTTTCAGGTGGAAGAACAGCAACCTTTTAGTTTGCCCAGCAACCTTTTATATCTCTTCTCCTTCTGTGGAGAACCACCGGCCAGAAAGAACACAAACATCCTTGTCAATTACAGACCACAAGGAAGTTGTGCTGTCAGTCAGGGGGAGTGAGGGCAGCTGGATCACAACAGTAAACTTCTTCTACTTACACACTGGACATGTCCTTATAATAATAGAGACATCACACAGGTATCAAATTGAAGGTTACTGACAATCCCACTGAGGGGATTATTCACCATCCAAGATACTCTCCACACTGGTTTCAGATAATTTTCCTGTTGCAAAGCAAATATATAGCTTTATGTAACTATCTCAAGAGCATAATAATTAATTTAAGGACTGCGTATGATTCATCTTTAATTTTGCAAGAATATTATAAAGCCTTATACTTTGACGACATTCAGCAAATAATTTTGGAATGAACTTAATTATAGAAAGATTATAGTCAAAGATATTTATGAGGGGCAGAGTACAGAAATTAGTTGCTGTCATTGTTTGGAAAGCTAGCTTGCTAAGGTTTTCAGAAGTAAAATACAAACTGAAAGGAAGACATCCTATTTAGGACAGTGATCCAAGGTCTCTCACTCTCTACATTGTCCAGCTGTGGGTCTCTGTTCCCACATATTGACTTATCTAATGGCTGAGCAAGACACTGATCTCAATCAAATCCCTTCCCTCAGGGTCCAAGATTCCTGTAGAAGAGGAGACAGAAAGATTTTAAAAGACTGATGGGATGGAAGACACCAAAGAAACAAGGTCTCTTAAACACAGCAGAACAAATACACATATGAACTCACAGAGATTGGCTACCCATCAGTAAATGGCAACATAAAATAAACCCAATGATGTTTTCAGAGATACTTTGTTTCATAATTTTGTCAGTGTTTCTTCTGTGTGTGTTTACAAATAACAACAACAAAAACTCTTACAAATCCTTTGCATCTATTTTATGATTTCTAATTTTGTGTTTTTATGGGATTTTTCTGTGCGTGAACATGTGTGTTTGTATCTATTTCTTGACTATTTTATTTGACTTTTTATATTTGTTTCTTTGCTCTCTTTCCTTCTGTTTGTTAACATTATCTTATTCTGTCTTACCAGTTGTTAGTTTATGTTGTTATAAATGTTACTATTTTAGATTCCAGTTTGTATTTTAATGATACAGAGATAGGGTATGGATTTGGGTGGTTGGCCTTTGAATGGTTGGGGATTTGAAAAGGAGTTGGAGGAGGGTTGACCTAATCAGAATATATTGTATGAAAAAAAAATAATCTGTTACAAAAGGCATCATTTACACTCTGATAAAGTAATTTTAAAAAAGTAAAAGAGCTACTATATAATTAAATGTTGACCAAAATGAGAAGGGGGTAAATTACAGAACAAGAAGGACAAATGAAAAGCAGGAAAAATGATCAAATTAAATCAAAATCTATGTGTAATCAAAGTGAGTGTCAGCCCATTTAACAGAAATTATTACTCAGAAAAACTGATACAAGTCAAAGTAACAAAGGCACACCTCAAAGATAGGAAAATTGGAGTTTGGAACTGAAAGAATCGAACACGACACTGAGAAAAATAATATTTAAGAGTTTAAATATTGTTATCCTTTTGGCTTGGAAATGTTTGCAGTGATACAATGGTGTGGGAAGTCCTTCTGTATATTTGTTGTTTTTATTGGTTAATTAATAAAGAAACTAGTTTGGCCTGTGATTGGACAGAGTAGAGCCAGGTAGGGAAAACTAAACTGAATGCTGGTGAGAAAGAAGGCAGAGTTTGAAGAGAAGTCATGCAGCCTTTGCAGGGAGACAGGTGTGATGGAACCTTGCTGGTATGTCACAGCCATGTGGTGATATACCAATTAATAGAAATGGGTTAACCAAAAATATAAGAGTTAACTAGCAATACACTTAAGTGATTGACCAAGCTATATTTAATAATATAGTTTCTGTGTGATTATTTTGGCTTTGGTAAGCCAGGAACAAACAGCGGCCTCTGCAAACAATATAAACCTTGGGGAATACTTTCCAGGAAAAGAAAATGAATAAATAAATAATAAATTAGGAAATTCAACTCACTGCAAGAATAAAACCAAATATAACTTTGAAACACATAGTTTCTTTGGGGACTCTGAAGAGCGTGAAGCCAATCTGGGAAGCCAATCATGTCACAGGTAAAAGTATTTTTTTATTTGCACAAGGGTAGAAATGTGGAAATATTAGTAGTCTATAGTCTTGGTAACATAAACAGTAAAAATGCTATAAAGCAAAGGAAAAATGATAATGGTAAGATATATTACTACAGGTGAGAAAGAATAGGATTAAAAACGCAGGGATGGAAGCTACATTAGCGTAAGTCACTGCATTTGGTGAGGTCCCTCAGAGTCCACTCAATATCATCATTTAAACTAACCTGAATTTATGTGTTCTGTACCTACCATGGATATACTATGTGTCTAGAATATAATATATAGTATTTTATTCATAGTATTTTGTGATATGTTTTTTTTCAACATTAAAATAAAATGCATTGAAATAAAATTCTGTAGGGAAACTTTTTTTTTTTTTGCAAAAAGATTGAACAACCACATAGCATTAAAACTTTGACAAAGCTTTTATATAGCCTCATTAATAAATAATGACATTGATGACTTTTAAATAAGATTCATTTCAGGTAAATAACACATAATGCAATAGTTATTTTGAAGAAGTAAGTGATTAAAGTTAACTGAAAATGATACAATTTCTACTGTATAAACAATTACTCAAGAGAATTGGAAATCAATATAAACGTGTTCCAATATGTCCATCTTAGTCTAGTTACACAGTAAAAACATTCCTTTCTCTTGTTTCATGTATTCCTCAAGCTTTCAAATATTGTAAGACTGTGATCTCATATATGTAAAACCAAGAATCTTAATCAATAGCAAAATAAGTGTGAGAGAATGGAGTTGGAATTTTCTTTGGGCTGCCAAACAGCTTGTAAATAATGACGCAGAGACTTAATATTAATTGTGAATGCTCAGCCTTAGCTTAGGCTTGTCCTCCTAGCTCTTATGACTTAATTTAACCTGTTTCTTGTCATCTATGTTTTGTCGCGGGGCTTTTTTTACTTTTCCTTCATTCTGTATGTCCTACTTTCCTGCTTCCTCCATGTCTGTCTGTCTGGCACCTAGTACCTTCCTGTTGTATCCTTTCCTTTCTTTCTTCTACAAGCCTAAATTTTCTTTCCTTCTTACTGTCCCTGCCTATACCTCCTCCCTCACTATTGACTGTTCAACTTTTTATTAGACCAACCAGGTGTCTTAGGGAGGTAAGGTAAAAAGGAACGCATCTTTACATAGCTAAACAAATATTCTGCAACATAAACAAATGCAAAATATCTTTACATATTAGACAAATGCAACACATCTTTGCATAGATAAATATTCTGCAACAAAAGAAAATACAAGAAATAATATTGAACATCCTTTATTCTATGGACTCTTGAATATTTGCCACTTTTCTTTAGTTTTCCTGGAACTCTGAGGATAAAAAATGACTGCTATGTAGAGTAAAGACAATTTCTAATTGGTATGTGTCAGGTGATTTAGATGCATTATCAACATATGGTAAAAACCATTATTCAGACTGAAAGTACAGGGTCTCATCATTGAAAGAATCTTTTAAGCAAGAATTTTCTTGTGGCAAACAATACCTGTCCTAATGAACAACAACAAAAAACACCCTTTTTGTAAATTTGCTTTTTGAGATAGGGTTTTGCTGTGTGGCCCTGGCAATTCTGAAACTCACTATGTAGACCAGGCTGGCCTCAAACTCAGAGATTCACCTGCCTCTGCATGATGAGTGCTGGGATTAAAGGTATGGGCCATACCACTCTTTCTGGCAATGTGAATTGTGACTTCCACAGCCACCCAGTGTGGATCCCTTCTACTCAAGTGTTAGCTGTTCATTGGAGGATGTAAAGAAAATGAATGGGTTACTGGCTTACATACATAACTGATTGCCTCCTGAGCTGTTGTTAGTACTCTCAATCAGGACAAACATCTTACTGCTTCGAAAGAAAGATGATTTTCACATTTCATAATCATCCAGGTCCCTGTGATACCACATGTAGACACTGAGTTGACAAAGGGTAAATTATTCACAAGTATTTACAATTCAAGGCCCAGAATTCCTTTCCAATTAAAATATAATAGTTATATTCCAAATCTCTAATGATGTTCTGCAACAATTGCTGGTGGATTAATATTCATCTTACTTAATGAAGAGATTTCTCTGCTCCCTCCCCCCCAAAATAAGTTTCTCTGCCAAGAGTAAGCCAGAGCAAGCCAAATTGAAAACGTATACCAACAGGTATTCTGAGCAAAGTAACTCCCAGTTGAGTTCTCTGGTCTCAGAGATTGAGGGAAAAGAGGTCATGGCCCTGAACTAAAGAAGGGGAAATATATAGATTGTAGGCAAGTGGTGCTTGTTAGGTATTTTCTCTTAGAACGATCATCCTGGTTGGAGCATCCTGGTCAATGCAAATAATTCCAATCAGACTGAATCAGACCAAATTAAAGATGCCCATGTTTAACAGGCTCCTGGGTGTCCCCGGGAAAATATGGAGAGGGAAAGACAATGCAAAAACTAGAGATCACGTGTTCATTCTCTTGGGGGGCAGTTTAAATACCCTGTGGGAGTGGTCCCAGCCTTCCCTGGGTAGGGGTCACTGTTTGGCGAGCAGTCTCGGAGGTGGAGTTTGGACTAAGGCAACTTCACAGGAGAGGAAGCTTATGCTGGGAGCTGGGGTGAAGCCCCCGGGCAATGATGACATGTTCACTACAAGCTGGGATTGTGCGAAAGTACGGTCAAAATCTGAGAGCAGCTGGCAACTTCAGTGCAGGAAGCTGCAATAGCCACCGAGAATACAGAACTGGGCTTTTTGGCACTTTTCCTTTGTTTGGAGACTCTCTGGCAGGCTGCATTTGGAGAAGAAAAAGAGAAAGAGAGAGAGGGCGGGGGCTTTGTGGCTTTCTGAACCATGCATGGGCTCCAATCGAACAGAATTAACTAATATTTTCCTTTTTTGGGATTTTATCTAAGGCATGGCTGTTGAATAGGTAATATCAATATTTGAAACCTTACATTACAGCTTTTCACAAATACCTTGTATTCTTGACATACATCTGTCTGCATATATCATGTATTTAAAACTTTTTCTTTGAAGAATAAAATTATCACTTGTAATCCCAAAATTGCATATAATTTTGTAGTGAGCATTAATCATTATTTGCCAGAGTCCAGCTCCAGTAGGGTTCAGGTACCAAAGAGGAGGTGTGGAGACCCGAGGGTGAATCGAGATGATTGCTACTTTATTTCTTTTTTAAAAAAGGCTGCACCTTTTATTCTCTACAATTGCACAAAGGATTACTTGGGAATGGGAGGAATGGGATTTGGGAGCTGAAGTGGGGTTTGGAGGCAGGAACTGAGGAAGTAAGTATTGGCCTTGACAAGTTAATAGGCACCACAGTCATCAGTTAATGGAAGGATCACAAGTTCCTCTTGCCAGAGATAAAGAGAATGACTCCCTTTGTAGCAAGCAGGAGCTTTACTCAAGCACCTGAGAAAATGGAGGATTTTGATTAAATGCCTGGGCTTGGGAAAAGGACTTTTTAAAGGGACCAGAAACTTGGTCATAGAATATTGTACTTTTTGTATGGCTTAATTTATCCAAAGAGCTGAAAACTTAAATCAAGCAAAGACAAAACTAGACAAATATTACGGTGAACCTGGGTAGACCTTAGGAATTTATAAATAATGATTA
Source organism: Microtus pennsylvanicus (assembly GCF_037038515.1). NCBI lineage: Eukaryota > Metazoa > Chordata > Mammalia > Rodentia > Cricetidae > Microtus > Microtus pennsylvanicus. Next base: position 51,446,921 of record NC_134590.1, on the reverse strand, counting down.
TCAAGTATACCTTATATCTTTATCAAGCAAATGTTACCTAAATTTTCTAGCAGCTTGGTGTTAACTTGTGTGGGAGTAGGCTGAGTTAGGCAATTTGGTTTCACACTGGCAGGAATTGTTTTTCGAAAAAATTATTTTGTTTAAAGGGGTTAGCCTTGTATCCTCCACTGAAACCCCACACGATTTCCTAGAGGAAAGGAATAGGGGAACTCCCACATCATACAGTGATAAGGTAGATTTATAGTGATATTTCCTTTGTATTTTAATAAATAAAGTTTGCCTTAAGTCCAGATAGTAAAACAGACCCACTAAACATATTTAAAGACCATGGTAGCATAGTTTGACATAGAAATCAGGACTTAGTGGGACACTCCTTTAATCCCAGTACTGGAGAGGAATATAAAATGGGAGGAGACCGTTCTACGACAGACAGTCTATTCTGAGATTACTGGAGGCAGTATTGTCATTTCATACTGAGGTAGAGGTAAGAGCCAATGGCTGGCTATTTTGCTTTTCTAATCTACAAGTATAACCTCAATTTCTGTCCCTGGGTTTTTTGTTTGTTTGTTTGTTTTGTTTTGTTTCCTTTTTAAAAAAGATTTTATTGAGCTATATATTTTTCTCTGCTCCCTTCCCTTCCTCTCTCCTCCCCTTCAACCCTCTTCCATGGCCCCCATGCTCAGGAGATCTTGTCTTTTTCTACTTCCCATGTAGATTAGATCCATATATGTCTCTCTTTGGGTCTTCATTGTTGTCTGTGTTCTCTGGAATTGTGATTTGTAGGCTGGTTTTCTTTGTTTTATGTTTAAAAACCACTTATAAGTGAGTACATATGATAATTGTCTTTTTGGGTCTGGGTTACCTCACTCAATATGTTTTCTAGATCCATCCATCTGTCCTTGGATTTTTTTTGAGTTAATATTATATCCTGTTATATTACCAAAAGTGTTTTTGAGTTGTAGAAGTTCCTTGGAAGAATTTTTGTGATTGCTTTGTAAACTATAATATCATCAGCATGTAGTGAGAGTTTGACTTCTCTTCTGATTTGTGCCCCTCTGAAATCATTTTGTTATCTTATTGCTCTAACTAGGACATCAAGAAGTATACTGAATAGATATGGGGAGAGTGGACAACCTTGTTTTGTTCCTTATTTTAGTGGGTCACTGTGAATTTCTCTCCATTTAGTTTGATGTTGGATGTTGGCTTGATGTATATTGCCTTTATTGTGTTTAGGTATGTTCCTTGAATCCCTGTTCTCTTCAAAGCCTTTATCATGAAGGGATGTTGTATTTTGTTGGAAGCTTTTTTGGCATCTAATGAGATGAGCATGTGGTTTTTATTTTTCCGCTTGTTTATATGGTAAATTATGTTGACAGATTTTCATACATTGAACCATCCCTGAATATCTGAGATGAAGTTAACTTGATCATGGTGGATGATGGTTTTGATCTGTTCTTGGATTCAATTTGCCAGTAGTTTATTTAATATTTTTGCATCAATGTTCATGAGTGAGATTGGTCTATAATCCTTGTTCCTAGTAATGTCTTTGAGTGGTTTAGGTATCAGGGTAATTGTAGCCTCATAAAAAGAGTTTAGCAATGTTCCACAAAATAGAAACAGAAGGAACATTGCTAAACTCTTTTTATGAGGCTACAATTAGTTTTTCTTTGAAAATCTTGTAGAATTCTGAGTTGAAAACAATGGTCCTCGGTTTTTTGTTGTTGTTGTTTTTTTTTTTTTTTGGTTGGGAGACTTTTGATAACTGTTTCTATTTCTTCAGCAGTTGTAGGTCTGTTCAATTTGCATATCTGGTCTTGATCTAATTTTGGTAAGTGATATTTATCCAGAAAGTTGTCCATTTACTTTAAGTTTTCCAATTCTGTGGAATACAGGTTTTCAAAATATGACCTGATGATACTCTGTATTTCCTCTATGTTGGTTGTTAAAACCACCTTTTCATTTCTGATTATGTTTATTTGGACATTCTCTTTCTGCCTTTTGGCTAGTTTGGATAAAGCTTTGTCTATTTTGTTGATTTTTTCAAAGAATCAACTCTTTGTCTCATTGATTCTTTGTATTGTTTTGTTTCTATTTTGTTGATTTCATCTCTCATTGTTTATTTCCTATCATCTAGTTCTCTTAGATAAGTTTGCTTCTTTTTGTTCTAAAATGTTCAAAAGTTCTGTTAATTAACTAGGGTGGGATTTTTCCAGCTTCTTTATGTAGGCATTTAGTGCTATGAACTTTCTTCTTAACACTGCTTTCATTGTGTCCCATAAATTTGGGTATGTTGTGTGGTCATTTTCATTGAATTTTAGGAAGTCTTTAATTTCTCCCTTTATTTCTTCCTTGACCCATTGATGATTCAGGTGAACAATTTTTAATTTCCATGTGTTTGTGGGCTTTCTAGATTTGTGTTATTGTTGAATACTAATTTTAAGCCATAGTGATCTGATAAGATACATGGAGTTATTCCAATTTTTTTCTATCTATTGAGGTTTGCTTGTTATCAAGTATGTGGTCAGTTTTTAAGAGGGTTCCATGAGGTGCTAATAAGAAGATATATTATTTTCTGTTTGGATGGAATATAGATGTCTGTTAAGTCTGTTTGAGTCATAACATCGGTTAGTTCCCTTATTTCTCGGTTATTCTTTTTGTCTGACTAACCTGTCCAGTGGTGAGAGGGAGTGTTTAAATCTCCTAATGTATAATTTAAGTTTAGAAGTGTTTCTTTTACATATGAGGATGCCCTTGTATTTGGGGGCATAAATGTTCAGTTTTGAGATTTCTTCTTGATGGAGTTTTACTGTGACTAATATAAAATTTCCTTCTTTATCTCTTTTGATGTTAGTTTTAAGTCTATTTTGTTAGATATTAGGATAGCTATACCAGCTTATTTGTTAGATCCATTTGACAGGAAAAATTTTTTTCCCAACCCTTTACTCAGAGGCAATGTCTGTCTTTGAGGTTGAGGTGTGTTTCTTGTACGCAACAGAAAAATGGATTCTTCCATAGAGTTCACTGTCTCAGGTCAGCTCTGGCCTAGGTTGCCAGCTCAGACCTGTTTCTGTAGATGTCTCTAGTCTGGATCTTATGCAGAAGGCCCTGGCTTGGGGTTGGTCCTACAATGATCTCTGGCCCTGATCTCTTTACTTGGAGGTCCCAGACTTGGGTGTGCCCAGACCTGCAGAGAACCTGGCTCAGGCTTACACCCCCAGACCCACACCCAGACCTTCAGAGGTCTCTGGTTCCTTCCTACTCCCTTGTAGTTCCCAGATTCATTCCTGAACGTGCAGAGGTCTCTGGCTCCAGCCAACTCCCTCAATGGTTGCTCCCCTGTATTTTCTCCTGTGGCGTTTGCTGTCTAAGGTCTGCTTTGGCCTAGGTTGCTGTCTCAGTCCTGTTTCTGTAAGTGTTCCTGGTCTGGATCTGCTTCTGCTCCCATGGAGTTCACTGTTTCAGGCCCATTCCAGCCTAGGTCACTGGCTCTGTCCTGCTCCCGTGGAATTCTCTGCCTCAGGACTGTTCCAGTCTAGGTTGCTCTCCAGTCCTGCTTCCTCAAATGTACCTTGTCTGGATCTGCTCCTGCTTCCTGTGGAATTCACGGTGTCAGACCTGCTGCAGCCCAAGTCCCTGGCTCAGTCCTGCTCCTGTGGAATATGCTATCTCAGGCCAGCTACAGCTTAGGGCACTGGCTCAGTCTTGGTCCCGTGGGGTTTGCTCTCTCAGGCCTGTTCCAGCCCAGGCTCAGTCAACCTTATTTTTTTATTGTGGAAAATGCCCTCATTCCCTCACTCCCTTTCTTTCCTTTATCCTTATACCACATGATTTTGCAATCCTTCCGTCCTTTCATTCTATTTGAGCATGAAAATACTTTCATGAAACTACTAAAATCACTGATAAAGCCCAAATTAGATTTTATGCTTTCTACTAAATGATGAATACTTATTGTTATTTTACATTGAAAAATATTCATATTTTCTGTGGAGAAATATCAACACTCACTATTTATAATTTTCAAAAAATAGTTTCACAAATGCTTAGTTGTTTGTGGTTTTTGTCGTACTGCAGGTTCGTCCATAGGCTAATCTGGTGGAGGCATATTCTCAATTGAGTGCCTCTGTTCTCAGATGACTGCAGCTTGTATCAAATTGAGGCAAAATTAGCCATTGCTCATTTCCCTCTGAAAACACTGAGAGGACATATTCCCTTGGTTTCTGATCTAAACTCCAAAAGGACTAAGCTATACTCTAAAAAGATAGTCTTTACCTCTATTGACACTGTTAAAAGCTGATCTCATAAGAAACAAGTTTACAATAAATACATATAAGCACATTGATTTCATTTTCTACAAAAGAAAGGAGCACACAGCTGACTTCTGTCTAAACCTGGGTGGTGTGAAAAAATGAATTTAATAAAAGTACTCAATGATTAAATACAACTCTCTTACAACTGTGATTATAATAAAAAAAATACGTGAAATAACCATCCAAAATGGAAACATCTCAGTTAAAGTTATCAAATATGTGTTTCTATCCTAGTATGATTTCATGAGAATAAATGCTGCTATATCTGGCTTCAGAAATACAGCCATGGGGCTTTAGGCAAGATGACCTTCAGTCCCCATAAGTGCTATCGTGTAAAATATGTTTCTCAAAGGGAAAGAAACATTGTATTCTAGTACTGAAAGCAACTTGTTTTTAATATTGAGGTCATACTCCTTACCCAAGAAAAATGTTTCTAAGAAGGTCATAAAATGAAACTGAATTGCTTTAAAGATAATTAAAGTTTATATATCTCCGTCTTGCTATATATGGGTATATATTTGCATACAGAGCAGTAAAGTTGCTTATAATAAATTATGTACTCAAAATTGGGGGTATGGGGAGATGGATGAATCCATGCCTGGCGTTTTTAATATATTACCAGTAGAAAAGAAACAAGTTTTCCCAGCCGCATCAATTTGTCACTTTTGTTGACAGACACTATGTACAATAAATTTTCCTCTGGAGTGAATTGCTCAGATTTATATGGAATCTCTGCCATGATTTGAAGAAGAGACTTTGGGTGTCACTGCCTATTCCACTGAAGTCTATTTTTTGTTGTCTTCTTTTAGAACAAGGACAACTCTAATAATCTCTATACAACAAGTATGAAGCTGTTCCAAAATTACAAACTTGATGCCAGTTGAGGTCTTAGATGCAGACTGGGTCCAGTTTGAGAAGTATGAGTCCAGTTTTAGAAATTATAATAATTGTATTTCTATGTGAGGATGAACATCTTGATTGTTGAAGTCATTGTAGCAGGCTATCACATCAAGAGAAGCAGCACACCTCCACAGGAATTCAATCACCAATATTTGGTGGATAATTTGCCTATGGAAATCAGGCTGACTTATGTAAATACAACCCTTTGAGTCTATATTGGGCTCTTTTATAGAGGAAAGTGGTTTGTTAAAGTTCATTTCTATTTACTGAGAATCCCCTGGTATATTGCAGAATACATATATCTTAGATCTTGCTGAAGGTCTTGTTCTGCCCCTGTCTTCTGAGTAACTCTGGGCCATATGATGTTTCTCTCTCTCTCTCTCTCTCTCTCTCTCTCTCTCTCTCTCTCTCTCTCTCTCTCTCTCTCTGTGTGTGTGTGTGTGTGTATGTGTGTGTTTTCATCTTTCTCTCCCCTCTATTTCTTTTTCATCTTGCTTTCTCTCTTTCCTTTCTCTTGTTCTCTCCTCTACCTCTGTTTCTCTGTCTCTCAAAATAAATGGTTCTAATTTTTGTGTTCTCTGGAACATAAAGAATGTTTTTCATGCTATTGTGTTTAATGGAGTTTCTCTGGTTGACTTTGTACAGCAAAGATGCCATGACCAGAATGAATTCACTGAAGCCAAGTTTATGGATATTATTTTAGCCTTATAAAAGAAGAATTATTCTTTCTTTGAACATGTCTGGCATTTACATTTATAGCTAATAGGAGCAGGGGTTAGACACGGACTTGTATTTTTATTCTGAATGTTTTTAGTCTACCTGATAACTTTAGTAAGTTCCCTCCAACTTTAGGGTCCATAAAGCTGGTATGTAACAATACCATGTGACTTTTAGAAACAGACTGCAAAATCATAATTCTGATACATCTATGGAAGTGGAAATACTGTGTGATGCCATCTATTCTAGTATTTTTGCATTTATATGCTGTTTTACACAAAGTGTCTCTGTGGCTTGCATTTACCTGGCATTATTTCTATATTGAGGTCCAGTGTAATATGAGGAAATAAGAAATTAACATATATATGGATATATTATTGTTTGTATAAAGTCATGGTTTATAATAATATTATCAGCTTATTCTCTTTAGTTAATTTAAGTATTCAGTTTGTGTAATAGTTTGCATAAAACAAGAGAAACATTGCTTGTATAATGTAGTCTATATGAAGTGTTTTTCATGACTTGAATTTCCAGTTCATGTTGAAATTCTACTTCAATAGCCTTAATAACAAGACTCTTCAGGAAATAAAACCCCTGGAGCTCAGATATATTCAAATTTGATTTCAAGTTTAAGATGTCGACAATACCAATGACTAGGATGACTAGTCACTTAATACATCTTCTAGACACATAAAAGATCCCAGTTCCTTTTAATACTTAGCTTTTTCAAATAAAACTTGAATCAAATAACCATCATATAATAATAAAACCTCAGGATTCCACTATAGAAACATATATTAATATATCAACTCTATCAGTTACAAATAGCCTATATCTTCAGTGAAAACCCTTATTGTGTGATAGGGATGGTGGAGTTCAGAGTATGGGGAAGGCTGATCATGAATCAAGGTCATCTTAGAAAACCATATCAGAGAGGAGAGAAAGACATATGGGGGGTTATAGATCTCTTTTCCATGTAATCTGTAAGTATAAAATAGAGATTCCATATGGTAATAATAGAAATCCCACTGCCGTCTTTGGAGTCCAAATTGTCAAACGAACACTTGTCAAAATATATACTTACTTATGGATTTAGTATTACTACATAGAAGAGCTTTTTCACTTTGCTTAACAATTATTAATTTTAAATTAATTTCAATCCATATTTATATGTATTTATAGAGTATTGTATGATGTACATATACATATATACATGTATTCTTTGTGCCATATTCAAATCATAGTCACATATCTATATCTTCAGGTATTTATCATTTTTTAAGATGATAACTTTCAGAATTTTCTTTACAGTTCACATTCACACACATACACACACAGTATATATACATTTATTTGATGCTAGACCCCTACAGAGAAATATTACATGTTGGGTATTAAAAATAGTTTTAATTTATAATTTTCTTAACAGGACTGTACTGGAGACAATCAAAACTCCCAAGTTACTACAAAAGCAGGTCTTTAAATATAACAAATATATGCTCTTAAACTTCACCTTAATGATTTATAAAATCTAATTCTTCTATTTTATAGCAAGTTGAATAATTCCCATCATATACATATCCTAATTCCCTATATATGTGATTACATTACCTCATATGGTAATAGCCACCTTAAAGTTGTTGTTAAACTCAAAATTTTGGAACAAAAGTTATCCGAGAACCTGAGTTAGTCAATGACATCACAAGTGTCCTTATAAGAAAGAAGAGAGTATACCCTCAGGTGAACAAGATGAGACACAGGTTAAAAACAAAAGTTGGGGTGATATATGTATGGGCATGGACCTCAAGTCAGCAAAGGCAGGTTCAAAACCTAAATTAGGCGAGAATCCAGATTTCTTTTTTGAGGTTCAGAGGGAAAACAGCCTAGTGAGCATTTTGACTTTGGTGTCTGACTTCTAGAAATCTGAAACGCTTGCATTGGTTTAAGCAATAAGACTTCATAATATTTTACAACTTTAATAAAAAACTAACACAACCCTGCTTTTAGAAAAAAAAGAGCTAGGAAGTTCCATATTTTGATATGTATCTGTTTCCTGTCTTAAATAAAATCTTGCTTGAATAGGTAAAGATCTTGTATTTGATATTTGACAGTTTTCAGAGAAGGCAAGTTCAGGACTTCATACCTGGAGTGGCTGTGGCATCTCTAGTCTGTGGGATCTGTGGTATAAAAAGCTGGAGCAGGTAGAGTGGGAATGCCTCATCCAATGTGGAGTTACCTGCAGCGAGGCTGTCATCACAGAGCCAATGCTCCCCATTAATGAAGAGACTAATCTCTTCAGCTGTCAGGAATAAATTGCAAAGTCAACGGTATTGACCTTTACCTTCTATATCCTTCCCAGTCTTCACAGTCCCCATACCTTGGATCTTTTCACTTGTTGGTGAATACTGCCTTATTCACCAGAACATGGCGTGCAGTTGCAATCTGGCTCTCCACACAGGCATCCAAATAAAAGCATCATCAGCTCGAAGTAAGGAAGATTACAGTAGAAAGAATGGCCTTCTGTGAATTGCTTTGCAAGAGCTAGGCACGATTCCAAAAAAAGAGCGGCACTTTTCAGTGGGCTTTGCCTGTCTCTTTCGGCTGCAGTTCAAAGGCCTTTCATGGGATATTAACTATGCATGCCAGCAGCGACTGTTTTTGCCAGAATTGTGCATTAAAATCACACTCTCTTAATACTTTGAGATTAGTCAAAGAGATTTTAATATTTTAAGGGTGATGGAATTTTACATTAATTATTATTAATGGAAGAAGCCTGTCAAATACTCCTTTCTGGACATCCCACAACTAAAATTTTAATTTCTTTGTTGAGAAAAAGAAATAAGCAGTTCTTTCTGTGAGCAAAACTTATGCATTCAAGACTACAATTCTGCAAGAGATCAAACATTTCTGACAAAAAAGAATTGATAGAAATTTTTACAAATGAAACCAAATTTTCCATATGCTTTATCTATCATTGCTTTCTAAAATTAAACAAAATGGGCCACAAAACTATTAAAAAGTGTGAGATAAAAATGTGAAGATAAAGCAGCAATGTGCACTATCATATCATACTCGTTAATGAAATCAATCAGACTCAGATTTAATGCTTGTATTCAGGTTCAGTTTTTATTTCTTTATTAGACCATTTTTTTGCAATCAGGTTTATTATAATCTTGTAATCCATGTGTCATGAACACATGTGTGCTATTCATTTACAGCATTGAGGATAACATCGTTTTATAAACTGGGTGTCTCTGAGCTCCTGATTTCAGTGTTCTAGTTATCACAAAAAGATGTTGAGATGACACTTGTCCTAAATGGGGATTATTCTGAAAAATAAATGACAAAATAGGGAAGAGATGAACTCAGTTCAAATGTACCTTTTAAACTTATATAGAGAGGGTGGTATTTTAAGATACGTTGAACTACTGCATTCCTTTGTGCGGGTGTGTATGTATGCATATGTGTCTCTCTGAGCATATATCTAGATGTGTTTGTGCATGTGTGTGTGTGTGTGTGTGTGACGGAGTGTGTGTGTGTGTGTGTGTGACGGAGTGTGTGTGTGTGTTTGTGTGTGTGATGGAGTGTGTGTGTGTGTGTGTGTGTGTGTGTGATGGAGTGTGTGTGTGTGTGTGTGTGTGTGTGTGTGATGGAGTGTGTGTGTGTGTTTGTGTGTGTGACGGAGTGTGTGTGTGTGTGTGTGTGTGTGTGTGTGTGTGATGGAGTGTGTGTGTGTGTTTGTGTGTGTGATGGAGTGTGTGTGTGTGTGTGACGGAGTGTGTGTGTGTGTGTGTGTGATGGAGTGTGTGTGTGTGTGTGTGTGACGGAGTGTGTGTGTGTGTGTGTGATGGAGTGTGTGTGTGTGTTTGTGTGTGTGATGGAGTGTGTGTGTGTTTGTGTGTGTGATGGAGTGTGTGTGTGTGTTTGTGTGTGTGATGGAGTGTGTGTGTGTTTGTGTGTGTGATGGAGTGTGTGTGTGTTTGTGTGTGTGATGGAGTGTGTGTGTGTTTGTGTGTGTGATGGAGTGTGTGTGTGTTTGTGTGTGTGATGGAGTGTGTGTGTGTTTGTGTGTGTGATGGAGTGTGTGTGTGTGTGTGTGATGGAGTGTGTGTGTGTGTTTGTGTGTGTGATGGAGTGTGTGTGTGTATAAACAACTGGCAGTAATCCATCTACACAAATGTCATTGTTCACAATTCCCTGTGCAAAGGAGAAAAAATTAATTACAATGGACTCGTGGACACAGAGAAAATGAATCTATTGTTATAGTGACTTTCTAGCATTTGGAGAAATATAACTGATAAGTAGATTACATGCACATTATTTATATGTTTGCTATCTGATACTTTTTGAGAGGTATTTCATGTAATCATCATTTTGGAATGCCTAAAAGTGTATCACCAGTCTACAATGATCATATGGAATCTTACATTTTTTAAGGCCTTAAAATTTTCGAAGTATAGCTATATGGCTAAGACATTTTTTGTCACAAACACTAACACCATTACTTATGAGTGCAGGACTGTTCTGAGTTTCATCTTATAAACTGAGCAACTGAAGCACCCATAGAGTAGGTGATTTGTGAAGTGATTTATATAGTATGATACAAATACTAATGATGCAACGTAGGAGTGAATTGAGTCTAAGTCTCATAGGTTGAGCTACATTCTAAAATTTGCTATAATTATAATAAGGATTGCATGGATTTTTAAATGACAGTGAAAAGCAAATAGAAAAGAGTAGAATGGTGGATCGACACAACTTTCGAGAGTTCTCTGGTACTGTGATGTTTCATTCCAAGGACTGAACAGAATGAATGTGGCAGCATCCCTTCATAGGTATCCCTCCATAGTGACATTTTTAGAATGTGAAAGATGTAAGAGATTGCTAAATCATCAGAGACAAGCAGCAAGCTCGTTAGTTACATAAAAGGAGAAAGATTTGGAAGTATTTCTGACTCTTTGTCATCAAAACTGAATGTGATAGTGGAAAATATTTATTTTTCTAAGTTGTAAAGGAAAATGCTATTCCATGCCAAACTTCCAAGGGCAAGTTCAGCCGAGACACGCATTGAATGTGCATGGATTTATAAATGGTACCCTTGCCTCCTAAAGTGATTGTTTTAGAATGCAATTCAGCAAATTCAAGATTAAGTGCAAAGCCGATGATGCAGGACTCAAAAATATGATGCAAAAGTGGCTAAAAATTTAAAATACAGATGTTGAGTATGCAGTTGGCTCAGCCATAAACACTTATTTATGAAATAAAGATTACAGAAGGAAGTAAAAAGTGAATAAATACGAAAGATTTATATGAAAGTGGTGATAAACTAAATGTAGGCAAAAATGGGGTTTGCATTTTTTAGCTTATATCATGAAAACTGAATATATAATATTTTTGTCTGATAGGTTATGGTCTTATGTTTAAAAGAATATGCAAATCTGAGAAGACGTGGACTAGAGATGCTTGAAATGAACTTTTGTTTTGCTTTGCTTTTTTGTTTGCTTGTTGTGCTGTTTCATTGGAAGGCTGCAGAAAGGGTGACATCACTTAAAAGAGACACCCTAGAAGAATTTTATTTTAGGAGAAAGGAAACAAATTTATTTGGGGGAAAATTTGCATGGGACAACCTATGTAAGCTGGGAGTGCTGTAAAAAGTTAGCACCAACTGAGCAGTGGAAAAGCCAAAGAATTAGTTTCTCAAAGTTCAGGAGGCTGTCCAGCCTAGAAACACCAGTAGACTCAGTGGCTTTGATGGACTATCTATTAGTGCACAGAAATATTGCCTTCCTGCTGTGTTCTTTTATAGAAGAAGAGGATCACTCTATTCTTTCCAATATTTTGAGTGGGGATTGTCTAATCAAGAAAGAAAATCCTTCAGGAATCAATAGTTTTTTCAAAGGATCATCTCCCAAGAGAATTGAATAGAAATGTTCCCTAGAATTCTAAGGATATTTTTTCCTAATTCAATTAGTTTTTCTCTTATACATTTTAAAATTAATATTTTATCGACCAATGCAAATAGTCTACACATAAATAAGAGGAATGTTTTGCTTAAAATCAGGACCATGTTTGACACTACAATATGAGTTCTGTTTTATAGATACAACATAAACTTTCAACCAATAATTTTGGAGATTTATTTTAGAGAGCTTTATTTAGCAGTAGTGGTCAAAAATTTATTTTTGACCAGTAACTATAGAGGACATTGAAGCATCCAGACCAAAAAGTGCCTGCAGCCCATCAAGGCGAATGTTAAAACTGCTAGACTGAGTTAAAGAGTGAGAGCTAGCGATAGCAATTCACTGTTGGTTTTCGGTCTGGTGTTATTTTTAAGAAATTATCATGAATGTGGGGATGTGTGGGCTATTTGAAACTTTAGTTGTTTGTACTATGTCTTTTATACTACAAAATGTTGGATTCTTTATTATTTCGGGGTCCTGAGAAAGTTATCATACTTTCTGATTGAAAATAGTCCAATGTTGACATTTTCACTAGATATCTAGAGACATTCAGTCTACACATAATCACTATGTATATTTTCATCAGATCCCACTCATTTTTGTCCCATTATTGTCCCTATAAAATAGATCTCACATTGTAATGTCATAATGGTCCTGATTTTAAACAGAACACTCCTCTTATTTATGTGTAGACTATTTTCAGTGGTCAGTGTATTATTAATTTAAAAATGTCTTTTAGAAAACTTACTTGAATTGGGAGGCAGTAACTCTAGGATTCTAAGGGATCTTTCAAAATAAATTACAAGTTTCTAGATAGAGAAGTGGAATTTTTGACTTGAGCAAATTGTGTGTGTGTGGGGGGTGGGGAATGAAGCTGATTAGATTTTGTTAGGTTTGTCTGTCCTGCCTTTATTTTTATTCCACAAACAAGGACAGTTTTCTCTTTGCTTTTCCTCTCTGTTTCTCTGGCCTAGACTGCAAATATATCTTCTCTAAACATTTAGGAAACTGCCTGAACTGAAATTTCTCTATCAGATCACATCTCTGAGCATTTACCTCTGGAAAACGCCAAATTGACCACTTACACCAGATAGGAAAACCACAGCAGGCTATCCAAAAATTAAACACAAGGATTCTTCCAAGAAGTGTCTTTGAGAGCAAGGCTACATGAGGTTTTCATGTTTTGATTTATAGAACCCAAATTGAAATCTGATTCCCCTGGCTTTTCCTTAAGTACCGGGAAGAGAATAATCTAGGCTTTTCCTAGAATTCAACATAATCTTTTTCCAGCTGTATTCTGTGAATCTAAAAGCATTTCAAATGATTAAAGTGTAATCTTGCATCTTTAATTCAGCCACAGCACACATGATCAGAGCACAGCTGAGCTAAATCATATGTGTTATCTTCCAGATAAATGGCCTTTTTTTTGCAAAGTGGGGAGGAGATTCAGATTTCTAAAACTGAAGATTAAAAAGCAACAACATCCAGCTTCCACTTTCAAGTTGATGCTTTTGGTAAACTTTTCTCTTTCTTAACTTTCGTTGGCTTGTACAGAGTGGCACATATTAAACTAAACTACTTTAACAGCTGAATTGTCATGCCAATTTTGTATCATAGCAACACTGCAGAGTACTTTACTTCACTTAATAAGTCCACGTAATGAATGCTAAGAACTGATAAACTGATTTTTTATACCTTATATCAATGATTATATCTTTACTTGACATAAAAACTGGTGCCTTGAGCAAAAGGTTAGATTAGGGATTGATTCATAATATAAAGGATGTGTTTTCATCTTAGGAGTGTTAGAGAAGCTGCTTTAAGGAGGTTTTCAAAATCAAATAGGGAAAGGAACTAACCAATAGTTTAATTTTGAGTTAACACAAAAATAATCTCTAAAACCTCAGTAGTTTCAGGAAGTATGAAACATTCAACAGTTGAGCAGGTTTAACCCAATAAAGCTCAATTATAGGAGTTTGTTTTAAATACTCTGGTAAAATTAACATTTCTTCATAATGGTACATACTTGTAAGAGAAATAACAACACAGTAAAACATGAAAAAACTTTATATGCACCTAGAAAAGATTTTCAAGTTGCATGTATCTTTAAAATAGAAATGGATTAATATAGAAAATGATTAAACCATTAAGATAGAAATACAATTCTAAATTTTACATATATATTTATTTATTTAGTAGTCTCCAATCTTTCCAATAAAAGAAAGATTTTTATTTTAGTTTACTTTTAATTAAATTTTCTAAGTGGTGGTGGTAGTAGTTACAAGTAAATTTTTTTTGCATGGAAGTTGTTGACATACTTCTTAGAATAGTCTAGAATCTCCTTATAAAATAGATATATTGACAAAAATAAACAACTAGAAATACCAGAAACTATATCTTCAATAAATTGACATGATTAAACCATTCCCATATGCTTGGGTCAAACTAAACCAGCATTAAAATTTATGTGGTTTCAGATGCAGCTGCATGGCTCAGAGCATGGGAGCACTTCCTTTTCATCCTGATGGCCTGAGTTGTGTCCCTAGGACCTACATGGTAGAAGGGGAGAACTGACTCCTGAAATCTGTCCTCTGATCATCACAAGTATACTGTGGGGAACTCCCCCGTCCTTGTACACACACACACACACAGAGAGAGAGAGAGAGGGAGAGAGAAAGAAGAGAGAGAGAGAGAGAGAGAGAGAGAGAGAGAGAGAGAGAGAGAGAGAAGGGGAGAGAGAGTAAATGATTAAATAAATATCTTTTAATAGAATAAATATCTTTATTTTTTTTTATCTTTAAATAGAATTTCGGGTTTCAAAAGGGGTGCATCCACCCACTGAGACAGTGGAACTGATCTAATGGGAGCTCACCAAGGCCAGTTGGACTCGGACTGATGGAGCATGTGATCAAACCGGACTTTCTGAATGTGTCTGACAATGAGGGCTGACTGAGAAATCAAGGAAAATGGCACTGGATTTTGATTCTACTGCATGGACTGGCCTTGTGGGAGCCTAGTCTGTTTGGATGTTCACCTTCCTAGACCTGAATTGAGGGGGGAGGACCTTGAACTTCACACAGGGCAGGAAACTCTGATTGCTCTTAGGACTGGAGAGGGAGGGGAGAAGGAGTGGGAAAAGTGGGAGGGAAATGGGAGAAGGGGAGGAGATAGAAATTTTTAATAAATAAATAAATTCATTCATTTATTAAAAAAAAGAGTTATGCAAAAGAAAGCAGGACAGGAAGTTAAGTGATATTCAAAAGACCTGTAGAACTAAAGGACCAAATACCACCTTTTTGTTGTAGAAATTTGGCGGCAAATCTGCGACTACCCCACTGGTGGAAGACCTGCAAAGGCTGACCTTTGTAAGAAAACTAATGGTCATCCTCAAAATTGTAACATATGCTAAATTGACCTAGTTCCTCTAAATTTTCACGATTAATTAATGTGAACTTACTTTGCAGACAAAGTATAGAACTTGGGTAAAATTGTATCTGTAAAATCTACACTGACATATATGGTACATATAAAAGTCGCATAGTCAACAAAGATGGCATTAATTAGCATAATATGAGATGGCCGTCCTTAGTTTGAAAACCCCAAACCAAAAGTCCTCAGCCAGAATCTGTAACATGTTGAGAAACAGGTCAAGAAATGTTTAATAAACAGAGGCAGGCATGTGGGAAGGGTTAACTAACATTGAAGATGTTATGAAACAGCCATTTGGAATCCTAACTACTATAAATAAAATATTATAGAAATGTGTACATACACACATACAGAAGGAGTTTAAGGGGCTTTACCCAATAATAATGCAACGATGCCACGAACAATTACCACAGCATAATAAATAGAAGCTCAGGGCCAGGAAAGGGTTACCTATTTGGATGTTGTTGGAAAGTGAGGTTCATTAGACCCTCAAATACTATGGTATGACCAATGCTTTTTGTAACCATATAAAACTTGACATTAAGACCTTACTGCTGAAGATACAACTCGAGTTATAAAACATCAAGTCAGTACTCAGCAAGACACTTCATCCCTACTAGTTGAGGTGCTATGTATGTTAACAGAGGAGAAAAGGGAACCACTGGTCTTACTCAGGTGTAAGACCTTTACTACATTAGTAAGTAATCTGACAAGCCCACTGATGCAACAGAGGCACTAATATCATGGGACTAAGCAACCACTTTCTGTAACAAACATAAAAACAAAATCCAATAATTAGAATATTAATTATAAATTTTTCACATATAAGCACACACATTTAATATTTTTAATGCCCTGTGGATATTACTTCCTCTTTCTTTCCCAGGTTAAGCGCTGCCCAAGCTTCAATATATCCCTTAAGTTTACAAAAATTGTCATTATTCTCTGGTCCTAAGGTAAGAATTTTACAATGACTTGAAGTATCAAAGCTAGGAAAAACATAGATTACTCACAAACTGAAACCTGAGAGAAACATTAGTGAGATTACAAAGGCAGGAAATTAAGATTAGGTCAACCAGGGATTTTGTGCAAATAACCTGGATATTCTTAGACCTTAACAAACATCAGTTTCACCAGAATAAGTCCTGAATTCATCAGACAGCTCACTGCTCAGATCTGTGTACAACATAGAAGAATCCAAAGCTTATGACCAAAACCACATCAAGACACTGTTCCCTGCAGAGGAGGAATAAAAATAAGAAAGGATTAGTTAAAAAAAACCACCACCTTACCAGTGTGGTGGCACACTACTTTAATTCCAGCACTCCAGAGGGTTAGACAGGTGGATGTCTGCATTTGAGGCAAGGCCAGTCTACAGCGTGAGTTCTAGGACAGGCAAAGATACACAGAGAAATTCTGTCTCAAGAAAAGAAAGAAAAAAAACAAGAATGTCTTTCCTGATAAACCTAAACTGACCTAAAGGGGAGGCTGAGTCTGAGACCTGAACCTTAGTATAATATGGAACTTTACTAGGTTTACTGCAGATTGTAGTTTAGGTTTGCACTGATGTTCTTGCCTAAGCGATGGAAACAGAAATGTTATCCTTCCCACTCATCTACCCTATGGACAATTTCCCCACTGTCAATGAAGAATAGGATTCACCTAATGAAATATTTCTAGGAATCCAGGTTTCTATATTGAGAAATATATTGTTGGCAACTGGAAAACATTCTGAAGTAAACTAAGTGGTGCCAATATAATTAGTATAAAATTGAGGCATAGAGCCAGATATAAAAATAAAAAAAAACAACAAAAACCAACCAAGAATTCAGCAAAGCAGTAAAACAGGCTAAATCAAATCAAGAAATGAAGTGTATTAGCTTACAATACTGCTCACAAATGTTAAGTAATGGTGATAAATGAAAGACACCTAAAAGAGATATATAAAGCATTTAGCTACAAAATTAATGGCTTCAAGACAGCACGAGAATGGATGTACTCACTTTTAGAGCAGTGCATTTAATGTTAAGAAGGGACTAAGCATATTTACCTGTGAATTAAGAAGTCTCAAAGTAACGTATTGTGGTTCTTTCTTTGTTTTCCATAATAAAAATTTGACTCTGTGACTGATAAATACAAGCTCTACAACATATACTTTTCAATCTGTTTTAACTCATCAGTGATAACTAATATATATTACCATAATTGTATCTGAAATTTTGCAGTCCTTAGGTAGCACTAAAAATGATAAAAATCAGCAAAGATTACAAAATCCTATATGGGTTGCACTGATAAGGAGAAAAAAATTAAAATTTTTTAGATGAATTAGGAACTCAAGAAGAAAATCTAGTTTTAAAATTTATAAAATAACTTATATAAGGTGAATATTTATTATAAAACTTTATTTTCAAGCTGACAATGGTGGTAAATGTCTGTTATTCTAGCCTGGCGTGGCCCAAGCAGGAAGAGGGTGTGTTTGAGACTAACACCTGAGCTGAATACTCAGCCCGTGTCATAACAAAAGAAAAGGAAATAAATATAAAACTACAAAGACAGATAGGCAGGCAAGCAGACCGACAGACAGACAGACAGACACACACACACACACACACACACATTTATAATTAATATTCTAATTATTGGTTTTGGTTTTCATGTTTGTTCAAACGCATATATTATACATTTTTACCAGGTCCCAAAGAAGAGCTTTTGGGTATTGGTTCACTGACTTGGGATTCACACTGGCATTTTCTCTTTATTTGGACTAACAACTACAAATCAGGAGTCAACAGTATGTGGAGTCAGCTATTATGAGTTTGGGTTGAAGAGCTTTTCTACTTCCTTGAGGTATATGTGTTCTTTTCTACCTTTGCTTCACTTATCCCATCTATAATAACCAAAGCTTCTGTCTTCTTCATGCACTTTCAACTGTTTTGGATATGTTAGCAGCTTTGAGACAGTCCTGGCAGCACAGACAAGGGTATTGAAATGAAGAAACACGGGCAGTGATTATTTGGATACTTTGCAAATGCTTGAGAGTAGCTAATCATGGGTTACTTCCATTTTCACGTTAGTCCGACGTCCTGCAGCTGAGCTTGTTTATGCCTGAAAACTCATCGAAATCCTATACTATAAACTGAAAGATAATATTTTCAAATCTAAACAGGTCTTTTTACCCTGCCTTTCTATAGTTAAAGGGCAACTGCTGTATAATTTTCTTTAAGAGTCTACAGATCCTTCCTTCAAAACAACCTTCAAGAGGATAATCAATGATACTAATAACCCCTTGCTCTATAAAATGTAAGATACTTCAGTTTTGCATTAGCTTAGCAAAGACGAGATTAAAGGGAGGATTCTTATTTTTTATTAGTAACTCAAGAAAAGATTGTATACATTAGTTTAAAATACTCCATTTATTTTCACCATGCTGGATTTATTATCTAAAACTTATCTAAAACTTTTCAAATATTTAAGAAGAGTATTTGGAATTGGCTATCAGGCACTTATACCAGCAGTTTGAATATTAATATTTATCTTTGTTGAAAGCTATATTTGTATATAACTAAATTTATAGAGATTAAAGAGACTTATCATGTCTTTGAGGACCTCTGCTATGTAACCAAGCCAAGAAACATTAAGCAGGCCTGTGAGTGCCAAAGGGATCTGTAGTTCAGTGGAAAAGCTTCTGTTATCTCCAGCCCTGGGCTCGTAGTGGGATTTAAGGTACTGAACTTAAAGTTGATATAAATGAATGACCTGACAAACACATCCGTGCAACATCATAGACATTCCCAGAATAAAACCATGTAAATGTGAACAACTTATTTTTGGCAAAGGTACAGAAACTACTGAGGAGAGAAAAAAAATTCTCTTTTTCAAAATTTGTTTTGAAACCATTGTATATTCATACACAGGAACAGCAACAAAAAGTCATTCACCATATACTTTCTTTATCAATATGAATCATAATCGGAATATAAAATTCAATGCTTTCAGAAGAAAAGGTAAGAGAAAAATCTTCTTTGGCCTGGGTTTAGTTGAGTTTTTAGATTATGAGACTAAATGTACCAAACATTAGAAATGCTATTTGAACTATATCAAAATGTAAAACTCTTATGGGCCACATAGTGGTGGGCTGTGAATATAATATTAACACTTGGGAGACTGAAGCAGGGGGATTGTAAGTTTAAGACTTGCCTGGGCTACAAACTGATTTCTTATTGTCACAATAAACAAAACAACAGTAACAACATAAAAGAAATGAAATAAAAACAAATCGTAAACTAGGAGAACATATTTGCAGTCTCATGCTCAACAATGGACTTACAAGTAGATTATGTAAAGAACTCATAACTTTTATTAATAAAGTCAAATGTAGGTATATTATTTCAACAAAGTTTTACTAAAGAAGGTATAGTTATTGATGCCCATATGTGGGTGGGCCTGTCTGTGGTCATCCACTGGGGCATAGACAACTTTCCAGCGGCCACAATGCTAAATAAAAATTACTTTCCTTCACCTTGTAGCAATCAACCACCAGTGGGTCTTCAACTATGGGAAGGCCATCAGGAAGCCCTCTCCATTCAATACTGGGATTAAATGTCTTGATCCTTATCAGGTCTTCAAGGTTCCTCATGCCGTAGTTTGGGGTGCGATATTCAGATAGGCATTCTCTCTGTATATAAACACTCAGAAAATAAAATTAGGTAAATTATAAAATAAATACAGGGATTTGGAGGATATGATGGGTGTTGTGGGGGCACTTGAAGAGTGGGTATGATATATAATGAAGATACAATGCACAGGAGCTAGAGAGGTGGCTGTGAGCACAAGAGCACTAGTTGCTCTGCCAGTGGACCTAGGTGGAGTGGGCAGCAACTACATGGCAGCTCACAACCATCTGTAACTCCAGTCCCTGACCATTCAGTGCTCTCCTAAGGCCTTGAGAGCACCAGGCTCCCCTGTAGTTCATGTAAATACATGAAGACAGAATACTCATACACATAAAATAAATGAATGAATACATAGAAAGCTTTACTTACATACATAACATTTTCAAAGAATAAATAAAGAAAAAGGAGATACAGTTGACAAATATACCGACAGAACGAAATTTGGCTTTAAACTAAAGAGAAAGTCAAACAACGTCAGATATCCACCCCATAATTACTAGAGTGTACAATTTGCACAAATAAACAGAAAACAGTAACAATTCCTATCACAGCCAGAATTCTCAGTCACTGTGGGTTAAAAACAAAGTAATAGCTAAAGAGTTTATTATGTCTGTAGTATCACTAGAAGGAAACTTATGATTTAAGGGGAACATTAGGGGAGGAGAAAATAGCATAATAATATTATATTATCAAAAAATAAAACAATTTTTATAAAAGGAGAAGCAGAGCAAATTTTAGGGAAAGTTTTCTAATATAGTTGGAGAAAGCTCTGTAGATTTCAGACTACAGAACACACCTTTTTCCTTTATTAAGACAAAAGTTGCCCTCTTCCCCGTGTGTGTGTGTCTGTCTGTCTGTCTGTACGGGTATTTACTGTAGTCAGGAGAAATGTTTGCCCAGACCTGAAACTTTAGGATTCATGGAACTATGATTGCTTGCCTATAGCCTCTACTTTAAGAGTCTAGGGATCTTAACTATAATGGTGTAAATTGGAAAGCACTTATGTCTGTATCCAGATACAGAAATGATGGATAGTCCAAATTCTGAAAGCCACTTGTTCTCAATAGAATCATGGGAATACTTAAATCTGCCATTTCTGAGTCCAGTTCCAGGTCTTCACTAAATTTGTCCTTTTCTCATAGTGCTTTTCACTTATCAGCCATATCTTTAAATTTCAAAAGTGACCAAAAATCCATCTATAATGACCATCTGCATTAGTCAGAGGAAAATAATGGAAAGAATTAATATTTATTAAAAGGGTATTTCTTAGATGGGCTTATGTGGGAGAATTGTCTGTAATCTGTCAATCATGTTTTAAATAAACACTGCTTGGCCAGGCAGGAAATATAGGTGGGAAAACCAGACAGGAAATAGAAATGATGTAATGAGAACAGGAGAATTCCGGGAAGGAGGACGTTGATTCCTCACACTCTCCTGCCCAGACCATGGAAGCAGCAGAATGTGATCTGCCCCACTGAAAAAAGGTACTGAGCCATATGGCTAACATAGATCAGAAAAAATGGGTTAATCAAGATGTGAGAGTTAGCCAGCATGGGTAGTCCAGTTCCCAAACAGATACTACTTATTACATATGAGCAATACTAAAGGAACTTGGCAATGTGCGTGTGTGTGTGTGTGCATGTGTGCACATGCATACAAAACAATAATGGCTAAAACAGATTAAGTTGGTCATGAATTTAGAAAGAGTATAGGGGACATAATTAATACAGGGTAAAAATGGTGTAAATATAGTTCTCATACATGAAATTCTCAAAAAACTATTTAAATTACAAGGGAAGAAAAATAACGAGGTAATAAAGCCAAAGGAGAATGCTTGGAGGATTTGAAGCTGAGACTTACTATAAGATGCTTATAAAATGAGTATAATTCAGTAAAGTATAAATGACAATGATTTCAAGATTCCAGAACAAACATGACTTTGAGTACATAAGAAAAGATGAGATCCACCATTGCACAGTTGACATTGGTCTTTGATAGGAGAGCAACAGATGCTCATCTTAATTGGAATGAAGCAGCTGGAGCGTGAATACGTTTTTGTCAGAGCACGGGGGTTGTGCTGCCCAGTTCTAATTGTCAAGACACTGCGACCAAGCATCACCTGGGTAGAGAGTCTCAGTCAGAGCTGTGTGTACTGGTTGACCTGTGGGATTGTCTTAGTTGAGTTAATTGATGGGAGAAGACGTAGCTCAGTGTGGAAGGCACTGTCAAGGAGTCCTGAGCCTATGAGTGGAACAAGCAAACGAATGCATACATGCATTCATTTTATTCTCGACTGCAGATAGGACAGGACCAGCACTTGAAGTTCCTGCCTTGACTTCTCTACAATGATATACTATAACCTGGAATTGTAAAGTCAAATAAAGCCTTTTCTCTACTAAATTGCTTCGTGGTTTTTTTTTTTTTTTTGTTTTTTTTTTTTGTCAAATCATTTCATTACAGCACCACAAAGGAATCTGGACAGGGACTTAACTTGTAGCAGTTTCTACTGACAGTGAAATACTGTTCTCTCCCATCAAGTGAGAATGAACTAAGGATAGAACTTTCGGGAGTTTGAAGGGGCAGGTGGCAAATAATTATGTAGAAAAAAATACCAAGGAATGGATTATACTAGGATTTGAAGTATTTATAAAAGTCTACATAAAATTAGTCTATGGCCATACCACTCTGAATGTACCCAGTCTCATCTAACCTCAGAAGCTAAGCAGGGTCTGGCCTGGTCAGTACTTGGGTGGGGAACCTCTGTGAAATTTGATTTTAAGGATTAAAGAAAACCTGCTTAGCATATCCTTTATGTATTTTCTAACTTTCCTTAGTTAACTAACAAAACAGGTAGAGTTACGATAGCACACTCAGAGTATATAATTGGGGATTTTTAAAGTCATGATCACTATCTGGTTACTGTGGTGGTGGATGCTCATTGACAACCTGACTGAATTTAGAATCCCCTAAAAAACTGAGTATCATTGAGGGTTGTTACCCAGGAGCTTAATTAAGGGAGGTCATGGCTTGAATGAGGATGATACCATCATATGGGTTGGATCAAAGATGGAAAGGAGGAAGCCACATAAGCTCAAGAATTCATCTCTCTCTGCTTCCTAATTGAGGTTGCAATGTGAGCAGGTACTGTACTCCTATCATAATGAACTCCGTTACTTCTTAAACTGTGAGCCAAAGTAAGTTGCTTCCACCAAGTATGTGTGTGTGTGTGTGCGTGTGCATGTGCGTGTGCATTTGTGTGTGTGTGTGTGTGGCAATAAGAAAAAATAATTAATATAAAATTCTGGTTATGAAGAAGAGAGACTGTTCATATATAACCACGTGACATGGAGGTATTTGGAGTTGCTTTGTGGGTAGAACTTGGAAGAATTTAGACTTACGGGCCAGGGTAACTCTTAATTGCTCTTCTGATAAGAATTTAGCAGATTGGAACATAGTGATATTTTGCTTGCAATCTAACAAATAAAGTTTTCCTGAAGATTAGAGTGCAGAGCTAAGTTAGTAGTCAGCCACAGAGGCCAGGCAGTGATGGCATACACCTTTAATCTCAATACTTGGGAGACAGGGGCAGATGGATTTCTGTGAATTCAAAACCATACTGGGCTACATGACTCAATCTGACTCAAAGAGAAACGGAGCTCATACAAATGTGATCCCAGCACTTGGGATCACAAGCCTTTAATCCCAGCACTAGGGAGGTGGAGACAGGAATGATATGTCTGGGCAGAGAGAGGAATAGAAGGTAGAGAAGATAGGAGTTCAGATGCAATCTGAGACTGCAGTCTGAGGTTCATAGAGACAGCTGAATCCTTCAGTGGGAGGATTTGTGGAGACAGGATCACCCTTCTGGTCTGAGGTAGAAGTAAGAGCTGGTGGCTGACTGCACTGCTTTTCTGATTTTCAGCATTCCAAGATTTTATTTTTAAGACCAATTAGAATTTGTATTCTATTAGAATGCTGGTAGAAACACAGGTGCTGACATCCCAGCTTAGAAGGTTTCAGAGGGGCATGAGAACTCAAGAGCCAGTGTTACCTTATTGCCAAATCTCTGGCTATATGAGCTATGGAAAGTTTGGGAAGTCTAAATTCAAAAGTAATTGACTAAATTGTTGAGTGGAATAGATCATGACACCACAGTATTCAGGTGAGTTTAAGACTTCAGAAAAGACTGGTACAAAGAAAGAAACTGAATTATTGAAGTGGTCAGTAATATTAAAGAGGAACCCAGAGCTCCTCCCTGGAACAATAGGACAGGAGACTTGTAGGCAAGATCCTATTCCAAAAGACTCGATATTGTTAAAGTGTAATTTCATTAGAAAGAAAAAAATAATGAATTGAGAATGTCTCCAAATGCGGTTTCCTGCTTAAAAACAAGCATCTTGAGAATTTTTCCATTCCAGTTGCTAAAGTACCCAGAGCCCACTAAATCTGTAGCATAAGTATGTAGAAGGAGCGGCGGGCTGTGTCCCGCCACCCGGCTAGCTTTACATCCGAAATTATTACATGGAAACTGTATTCATATAAACACTGCCTAGCCCATTAGTTCTAGCCTCTTATTGGCTAACTCTCACATCATGACTAACTTATATCTAATAATCTGTATGCCACCACGAGGTCGTGGCTTACAGGCATGAGTCTAGACAGCATCTGTCTCGGGAAGGGGAATCATGGCATCAGCCTGACTCTGCTTCTTTCTTCCAGCATTCTGTTCGGTCTACTCCGCCTATCTAAATTCTGTGGTATCAAAAAGCCAAGACAGTTTCTTTATTAACCAATGAAAGTAACACATAGACAGATAACTCTCCTACATCATAAATGGGGCAGGCAATGCTTACGTTGATAATAATATTCAGTGGCCTGGTCTACAAAATGCTTGTATTGCTGGCATGAAAAAAACAAGAGTTTCAGGGCCACAAAATCACTGACAATGGGCAATATGTGGCTTTCAGGCAAATAGGCTCTAAAAAGCCATTACACGAAGCTATAAAAATGAAATCTAAGTTCCCCTGGAGACCCCAGGAGATGCCAAGACAGTAAGAATGTCCTCCAAGCAGAGCCACACATGTATGATGGAGTCTGCTCAATAGAGAAGGTATATATCTTGCAGATGGCAGAACTGGAGAGGTAGAGCTGTTCACGGCTGATTCTACCAAGACCACAGATTTAGGTCACGGGACTTCAGAAGGTAGGGTTTGTCCTGCTACATATCAGTATTGTTTCAGCATAATCTCTCATTCTACATCTTAATTATTCTCTTTTGCAACGAGAACACTTACTTTGTGCTGATATATAATATATAAATTTGTGGGGTGTGTGTGTATTTGTGAGTACTTAATGTATTTATTGTACCATATACATTCGGGAGCCCTCTGCAAAAGAGGGCATTGGATCCTCTGATCTTCTGTAATAGGTAGTTGTGGGCTACCATGTGGTTGTTTGTAACTGAACCTGGGTCTTCCATCAGAACAATACATGTTCTTAATCACTGAGACATCTTCCCAGCCATGTGCTGTTGTGTATTGGAAGTACATAAGTTAGTTTCTTGATTTTAGCGGGACTCAGTAAGAGAGCATCTTAAATCTCAGAAGAAGTCTCTATTTTTTAGCAATGTTGAAACAAATATACCGTGGGGGCATTTGAAGGTGAGATACATGTATTTTAACTCATGAAAGATGGTTGAACCTCAAGGAACCAGAGGTAGAATTCTATCTTTTAAAATTGGTAGGTTGCATGTCCTGTTGGCAAGAACTAGATTGGTAATGGTTATTCTTTATTGCCAATTTGGGTGAAATTGGAATCACCTAGCAGGTGTTTCACTGAGTTTATCTATGAGTATGTTTCTACTCAAGTTTAAACGAAGTAGGGAAATCCTACCCTCATCCCACTCACTTGTGTGATAAAAAAGTAAAAACTAGTGATAAAGGAGTCTGAGGACTGGCATTCATCTCTCCATGCTTTCTCACTGAGGGATATTATGACCCCTGCCTTATGTGCCCACCATTGTGCCTGTCCTAATAGAATGTAGTGTTTCTTTTTTTATATATTTATTTATTTGTTATGTATACAATATTCTGTCTGTGTGTATGCCTGCAGGCCAGAAGAGGGCACCAGACCTCATTACAAATGGTTGTGAGCCACCATGTGGTTCTGGGAATTGAACTCAGGACCTTGGGAAGAGCAGGCAGTGCTCTTAACCTCTGAGCCATCTCTCCAGCCCAAATATAGAGTTTCTTAAACAGTTGAAAGAAATCCTTTCCTTTAACTTGCTTATATAAAGTATTTGTTACAGAAATGGTAGAACTAAGTCATGCAGTGCTCGGTTGTATAGTCCTTCAGCTTTAGAACAGACTTTCAAATACAAAAGGACCAGCTGTGTCGTCGTTGTGGACGAATAAGCATCAGAATGCCCTTGCATTTGTGGTTGATAGCTACAGCTACCTGTGTAGTCATTGATTCCTATGTTTCTCATTTTGCAGGAACATCTTGTTATACAAGATGCACTAGCACCTTAAAAAAATAAAGGAAAAGGTGAGACTATGTGTTGATCAGAAAGAAGTGTTTCCCCCGAGGCTCTCAGCTAGCTGCTGCTCTGAGATCAGACTCACTGCCCCTTCACATGAATCCCGCGATGTCTGCTCCCCATACCATATTAGCCTGTGCCTGGGGTCATAACTTAATTATATGTGTTAGTTTTAGTTCTGTTTAGAACAACGGTTATCTGACTTGCAATTTCCTCTGTCCCCATTACTGAAAAGGTCAAGAGTTTGACTAAAGTTAAACTCACCCACCCCTAATAAATGACAGACCTTTTTTTTCCACTTGCTTTTTTTTTTCTCTCCAAGCTAGAGGCTATAGAACCACTCTAGCCCTATGTATGCCGCACTGATTACACAAGGCGTTATACAACTGGGAGAGTTTGGTAACTAAACCTGAAAGGCAAATATAGGGTAATTAAAAGATGTGTTTTAAGGTCAGTGTTTATTTTTTCACAAGATGTAGATCATCCAAGGAAATACAAATTAGAAAAATCTTTTTATCAAAACAGTAAGTGGAAATTTTGTTTAGAGAGGAAATAAGCTCTCTTCTTTAGCATGGAGGCTGGAACTTAGAGCGTTTCTCTGCTGAATATTTATGTGTTCCTTAAAGCAACTTTCATGAAATTAGAGGAAGAGGAGAATTTTTTCTACCTTTCTGGCATTAAGCACTTTAGAAGTAAGTTATTTTATTTGGATCCACCATCATTAATCTGTTGTTGGTTGTTTATGTTAATGCCTGAACACCCTCATTTTCACATGGCATTTTGAGTTACAAATAATGATATATTTTGGTGATTTATTTTTATGTTTTATGTGTATGAATGTTTAACATGCATGCATGCATGTGTGTCATGAGTGTGTCTGGTACCCGTGCAAGTTAGAAGAGAACTGTAGATGCCCTGGAACTGGAGTTATGAACAGTTGTGAACTACCATGAGTGTGCTGAGAATCAAACCCAGTCCTTTGCAAGAGCAAGAAGTGCTCTTAACTACTGAACCATCTCTCCAGTTCCCACATAGTATTTCAAATATTATCTTCTCCAATCACAAACCTGCCAAGCAACAGAAGCTCTTACAAGCATCTAAAATATAAGAGATTTCAGTATTGGTCTTAATTTTTCCCCATAAAATAACAATGTGGACATTTTTGTTACTTACTAGAGGGTGAAAGAAAATATCTAGAATTCAATATAGTCCATAACCCACTAGCTAATAATACAGGCTTATTGAAGCCAGGCAGATCTTCATTGAAATCTTGTTCTTTATGATTGCTGCTATAGAACATATTTTGATTGTCAGACACTTTGTGTTTATCATAGGAGCAAAAGGAGAGAGAGCACACGCAAGAAACTCAGGACCGCAAGGGGTGCACCCACACACTGAGACAATGGGGATGTTCTTTCGGGAACTCACCAAGGCCAGCTGAACTGGGTCTGAAAAAACATGGGATAAAACTGGACTCACTGAACATAGCGGACAATGAGGACTGCTGAGAAATCAAGAACAATGGCACTAGGTTTTGATCCTACTGCATGTACTGGCTTTGTGGGAGCCTAGGCTGTTTGGATGCTCAACTTACTAGGCCTGGAAGGAGATGGGTGGTCCTTGGACTTCCCACAGGGCAGGGAACCCTGATTGCTCTTTGGGCTGACAAGGGAGGGGGAGTTGATTGGGGGAGGGGGAGGGATATGGGAGGCAGTGGCTGGGAAGAGACAGAAATCTTAAATAAATAAATAAATAAATAAATAAATAAATAAATAAATAAATAAATAAATAAAGGAAAATAAAATAAAAATGTCTCACAAAAAACAAAACAAAACAAAAAACCTGGTAGAATAAAGATGCCTAATCCAGATGATTATTTTTGAGACTACAAGAGATACTACATTTAGTAAGCAGTCGCCTTTTAACTCTGAGCAAAGAAGAATAGTATCGGCAAAGCCCTGTTTATGCTACAGAAGACTCACCATTCCTTTTACCTTGTGAAGATGTTTCTTTATTTTTCTAGGTTGATTCTATCACTTTTCATATTCTTATGTGTTTATTTACTTACTCCATGCCTCAGTCTATTAAAACATAAAACACATCAAAGAAGGACACTAGTTTGCTCCATATTGTATCTTCATTGATTATTGGAATCTCCCAAGCACAACACTATCAGTCAAATAGGTAATTCATGAGTCCCAACAAGGTAAAACAGAGGAAGAAGCTCTTGGTAGCCTGAACATTAAGGTGGTAACTGTAAAGGTAACGAAGATATAATGCAGGCAGCTGGGAAGCAGTGTTGGGTAGAAATGAAAGCTTCATTTCTGTAGGTCAGGAGCCCAAGTGAGTCTTTTACGTGCATCTTCTGCTCAGAAGTTCAATTACAGCACAGCTTGTCTGGAACCAGATTGCACCAACAGCCCACGGAGGAAGTGCATGTTTTCACTCTCCCTTATGAATAATCCATTTTCTTGAATAATGGATTCATGGAAGCTTGCTTCTAAAGTCAGCAAAAGAAAGGTAATTTCTAGAGAAATGAGATAAAACTTCCTGCGGTCACCTACATATAACTATACAATTCTATATTATTGGTGATATACATTTGTTTAGAAGAAAGTTACAAGATCAGGGCAATAGGAAGTTATGTGAAGTCATGAATATTGAGAGACAGGGATCAGAAGGCCACATCAGCATGTCTGTCACACATTCTGTAGAGCGAAAAACTGCTATAAAAGTGCTGAAGCAGATGGAATAAAAATGACAACTATAACGTAACAGTCATTATGTTAAAACAGTAGTTTGTATGCATATAGTCATAAGAGTACTATATCATGTGAACCAACAATAGACATAACTAAAGGATCTATTTCCACCTCTATAAACATACTAGGAGTTATTGACCTATGTATGTGTGTGATATAAGTATGTGTATATATGTGTACATGTTTGTGTGTGCACTGTGAAGGGGCATAATTGTGTGCAAGAATGTGGATGCCAGAGGTCTATGTCAAGTATCTTCTATTGCTTGATGTGGTGATTTGAATTAGAAGTCTCCCCTACTGGCCACTTATTTGAACACTTAGTACCCAGTGAGTTGTGCTGTTTGAAGGATGATATGAAAACTTTTGGAGGTGCAGCCTTGCTGGAGGATGTTTATTACTGGGGGTGGAATTTAAGACTTTGTAGCCTTTTTCCTGCCTTATGTTTGCAGAATATAGTATGATACAGGTTCCTGACATGCCTTCCCCAACATTACGGACTCTACTTCTGAAAGTATAGGAGTTAATGAACTCTTCCTTCTGTAAATTATCTTGGTTATGGTATTTCATCAAAGTAACAGAAAAGAGACTAATATAATCTGAACCTCATATTTACACAGTGGATTATTACTCAGCTGTAAAAAATAATGACATTATGAAACTTGCCAGCAAATGGATGGAACTAAAAAAAAAATCATCCAAGTGAGCTAGCCCAATCCCAGAAATAAAACACAGTATGGACTCTCTCATAAGTAGATATTAGATATAAAACAAAGGATAACTAGGCTATACAATTCACAGCTCCAGAGAAGTGAGGCAACAAGAGACACATGCATTGCCTAGTAAGGGGAAATAGATGAGATCTTCTGGGTAAACTGAGGATGAGGAATGGGAACAAGAGGGAAAGGGATGATCAAGTTCAGGGACAGACAGAAAGCGAGAGCAATGAGAATATATCTTGATGGAGGGAGCTATTATGGGGTTAGGGAGGAGCCTGGTGCTAGTGAAATTCCCAGGGATCCACAAAGAGGACATGAGCTAAGACTACTTGCAATAGTTGAGAGGGTGCCTGAACTGTCATTCTCCTGTAGTCAGATGTGTGACCACCCTAATTGTCATTCTAGAACATCCATCCAGTAAGTTATGGAAACAAATGTAGAGCTTCACAATCAAGCACTGGGCTGAATTCCAGGAGTCCAGTAGAAGAGAGGAAAGAGCCGTTATATGAGCAAGGGAGATCAAGATCATGATGGAAAACCATAGATACCGTTGACCCTAGCTTGTGGGACCTCAGGGACTCTGGACCTATAGCTGGAAAGCCTGCTTGGGACCAAACTAGGCCCTCTGCATGTGAATGACAGTTGTCTGGCTTGGTCTGTTTGTAGTGCTCCAGGCAGTGGGACCAGGATCTATCACTGGTGCATGAGCTGGCTTCTTGGAGTCCACTCCCTATGGTGGGATGCCTTGTTCAGCCTGATTACAGTGGGGAGGGGCTTGGTCCTGCCTCAACTTAATGTGCCAGGCTTTGTTGACTCCCCATGAAAGGCCTTACCTTTCTGGGGAGTGGAAGGTGGGAGAGAGGTGGATTGTGGCTGGGGGTGAGGAGGGAAAGGAGGGGGTACTGTGGTTTGTGCATAAAATGAATGTGTTTGTGTGGGTATATACATATTCTGTATGTATATATATGTATATGTAATACACACACACACACACACATATTCTGTACCTCACCTTTTTAGATGAGCTCTCTCACTAAACCTGGAGCTTACTGAGTCAGAAAGACAGGTTGACCCTTGGCCAACAGTGATTCTCCTTTCTCCCCACACCCCAAGCGCTAATATTACAGGTACATGCTACCATATGAGTACAGAGGATCCAAATGTGGGTCCTTCTATTTGCACAGCAGGCACCTTACTGATACAGCCATCTCCCCAGAACCACTAGACCAGATTAAGTATCTTATTTCAATTATTGAAAAAAAAACATGAAACGTAAAGTCATAAAAATTTTAGAGGGTAACACATGAAGAATAGCTTGATCTGTTTGAAACTGATATACAATGAACAACAAAGATTACAAATTCATTTAAAATGTACATAAAGTATTCAGCCCTGTATCTTATACATAGAGATATAAAATAATAAGCAGCAGAATTGACTTACCTAATAATACTCTGATTTAAAAACCTTTTCATTGTTGTAGTTAGGATGTCTGGCAGAAACAATGCAAGTGAAGATTTGGTATAGATCATGGCCTTAGGGAACTTTAGTCCATCATGATGGGAAAAGCCTGGCAGATTGGCTGTGTCTTGTGGTGGTCTTGTAGGAGAAAGAGAGACAGTGGGCCGCAGCTAGAAGCTAGGCTGTAATTTTAAAGACATGACCCTAGTGACCTATTTCTGACATAGAGGTCAAATATTCTAAAAATTCCACAACCTCCCCAAAGTGTGAAACCAACAGAGAATAAATGTCTCTGTGTGAAACTCTTGGACTTACAGACTGAATTCATAACAGGTATACCTAGAAATAGTAGAATTTAGGGTATGTTAACTGAATTTATACTTACTGTAAAATATCAAAAATCACAAAACATTGGTACATGTAAAAAAGATAGATTTACACATATTTCAGTAAACATATGACAGAGCCCAGACTCTCGTGCACACGTGTAAGAAAGTGATTTGCAAACAAATGTTGAGATAAGTTGATTATGGAAGTAATACATTTTGAAGAAGTGGTTACAATAATATAAACGAGATAAAAAATAATAAGCATGTATACTTTATACCGATATATTCTCTGTATTTTATATACTTACATGTGTAGATTTGTAAACTGTGCATTTGCATGATTAGAATTTAAAAGTACCTCAATTTGAGATGCTTAAATTCATTTTAATATTATATTTTAGTCTTTAAAGTTGCAACTCTACAAACATGAATAGTAATATGTGCATATGTATGTATATGTATGCACACAATATATGTGAGAGTATGTGTGTACATGTCAACAAGAAGACATGCATGCTCTAAGGATTTTAAATAAGTGGTATGTCCTTTGTAAGTCCATACATGAGGTACTTAAAATCATTATTCTCATGTGTTTAAAATAAGTATCACTGGTTGTCTAGTATTAGTAGTCTGTACCACATGAGTCCACATAAACATTAAGGACTTATGATCTGGGAGGATAAAGGAGCCACAGGGAAGAAAGTGTTGGTCTGGGTTATAGGGACTACAGAGGCAAAGGGAAGTGGGTGTGGGGTGTGAGACCCTACAGGGAGGTGGCTTTGTTGGGGTCAGATCAAAATGACTTTGTTTCCTTATAATATTGGTTCTTACACATAGTTATTTGAGATTTTCTTATTATTCTTATCAATATAATCAGCAGGTGGTTGGTTCAGGATCTTGAAATAACTTTGGAGCATAAAAGCATATCATCAGAAAAAAAAAAGAGGAAAGAAAAGGTCCTCAGATTTTCACCTCTGTGCCCAGCACAGGAGAAAGTTATCTTCAGACTTTTAGCGTGAAGTTAGTTTTTCAAAAATAACCACTTACTCAAAGATGAAAAGGCCACAAAATTGCCCTTGGATTCAGACTTATTAAGTTAGAAAATGTGCACGTTTTTATGACTATTACCATTCAGATAAAAAAATGAAAAACCTGGACAAATACAGCATTTTGTCTAAATATGAACACCATTGTCTTCAAATCCAGCTGTACTTACAACCCCACCATGGCAAAGTCAGCATAAAACCCTGTGGCCTTGGGAGCTCTAGGGAGAGCAGGGGTCAGATCTTCCTATCTACAAAGTCTACACTGACGGCCCAAAGGCTAAAGGCTCCTCAGTAGAAGGCACTGATCGTTTAACTCTGATGTGCAGCCATTTTAATTGGCACCTTGGGTGCTACCTCAGCTTTGTGTTCTTAAAATATCAGTGTCCTCTTCATTATCTCTTACATCCACATTTAAAGCACACTAGGTTGCTGTGGTTTCCAACACACCCCCACACAGTTAGCTATGGTATTGAGCAAACTAGGAGTTGAGAACCTTCTCACTCCTTTGTCTTCTTTGTATTCATTCTCCTCATGGTTTCTGGACCATGGGTTTGGAAAAACCTTTCTAGGAGTCTTTTAAACCGTATGTTCAATTTAATTTCAGCAATATGTTGTTTCACTTGATAGCACAGTCTTTACCATAGCATAGTTTTTCCACCTCAGTTTTATTATGTGTAATATTTCAATTATTTTTTCTTTTAGATATTAAGAGTATGGTGCCTATCAATTCATCTTTATACACGGAATTTTTCCCTTGATATAGAAAAATCACAAAGTATGGTGTCAAAGTATCCTACAAAGTCAGTACCTACCACCCAATAGTTCTGTGTTGGCACTTTCCAAGGTTATATTTAATTATGAAAATATAGTGTTGTTTTTCATTTGTATTTTACTACTATTTAAAAACATATTGAGTATTACTGGGTCACACTATGGCTTCTATTCATTTTGTTTGGTTTGGTTAGTTTTAATTGTTTTTCGGTTTTATTTTTTAATTTTGTTTTAGGGGAGGTTGCAAGGACAGAGGGTAGAAACAAGGAGATGACTGGGATTGAGATGCATAATGTGAAGTTCACCAAGAGCCAGAAAATTTAAAATGGAAAGAGTTATTAAAGAGCAAAACATTCTTGTGTTAATATTAAGCAGTTATAAGTTTTGCAGATCTGTCAAAGTTGTAGTTCTCATTGCTTTGGACTGGCTGATTCCTGTCTGAGGACAAGAATTTCCATTCTAGGATTAATGTAAAAATAAAGAACATCTTTATGAATTGGTAAAATTAAGATTTTAAAAATATTTAATCAAGAATCCACTTGCTCTTTTCAGTTACCTTCAACATTTAATCTATTGTTTGACTTTGAATAGTTATGTTTTTGACAGTTTTTTAGAGATAGTAAAGGATTATTTCCTGTGCCATTTCAGGCTTTCATCATTTTGTGTATCATGGCTCTGTTTGCTGGGGGAGTTTTAAGCTCTGTAATTCTGACCAAATTGCTTAAACCTTCTGTACACATTTCTTCATTCATGAAACTGTAAGGTCTCAAGACTAATAATTCTTTCAGATCTCAACCGTTCCTTTTAAATCCTTACTGTCCCTTCCAATTCATAGTTAAAAGACTCAATATTTACAGGATTGAGGCCAGATAACTTGGCTTTTTCTCAGCAGTTACCTAAGCCAGCTAAGTCACACCTTCCTTCTAGAACAGTGGTTCTCAAACTTCCTAACGCTCTGACCCTTTAATACAGTTCCTCATGTTGTGACCCCCACCCATTAAATTATTTTTAATTACTACTTCATTACTGTTATGTTGATCCCATTGTGAATCAAAATGCAAATATCTCTGTTATCCAATGGTCTTAAAGGAACCCTGTGTAATGGTTTCTTTGACCTCCACAGGGGCCACAATGCACAGGTTGAGGAAACACTGATCTAGACCATTTCATGCACCATATTTTAGTGTGTTGAATGGATGAAAACCGTTTCAACAAAACATTTAGTGGAATGCCATTTGATATCTTAAACTGACTTTACTTTCATATTTTCAAACCAAATATTCCTTATAGAAAAATATAAATTTATTATATCTTAGAAAACCTGACATTCAAGTAAAGGGATTCCAGAATAAAATAAACAGGTATCAACTTTTCTTAAAACACTGCATTAAATTAAATGCTAACTGGCAATTTAGTCCTAGGGCTGGTTGTGACATTACTATTAGCACAAGTAGCTCTGGATTT
This sequence comes from Microtus pennsylvanicus, assembly GCF_037038515.1. Taxonomy (NCBI): domain Eukaryota; kingdom Metazoa; phylum Chordata; class Mammalia; order Rodentia; family Cricetidae; genus Microtus; species Microtus pennsylvanicus. The sequence continues at coordinate 51,411,848 of NC_134590.1, read as the reverse complement.
TTTTTTTTGAGGTAGGAACTTGATCTCATGAAATATGTTGAAACAGTTTAAATATGTGCACTATTAGTAAAATGGTTAAGGAGTTCCCAGTTCATGTAGTATTAATTCAGATTACCTTGAGATTTGTGAACATAATAATGAGGCAATAGTTTGTCTAATTTAATTTTGACACTGTGATATCTGACACTTCAATAAAAGCTGATGTGACCTTAAAGGTTAATGATGGCATCTCCCATCTGAAGTGACAGGCTATTTCAAGTTCCATAGCTGATCTTACTTCTTCCTTTTCATTTACTTATTTTTATTAAGTTACTGTTACACTAACGAAGCTTCAGTGAACTGTTATCTGAAATTGCAAACTTGGTTAAATTGATTCCAGAGTTTGCTTGATGAGCCTCTCCATTGTAAAAGAAAGCAACGGTACAGTTATAATAATGGACGTTAAGAGGTAGAAATTTTTCTATAAAAATATTAATAGGCAGAAACTCCTGAGACACTCTCACATGGAAATTTTCAGCTCCCAAGATAAAAGTTTTCTTGGGATGTTTCACAATCATCCCTCTGTCTCACATACATTGTAGAACTGCATCCTAGGGGACGGTTTTATATAAAACATGATGCTTAGCTGTGTGAAGGTAAATGAAATAAACTAGAATATCATCTAAGATGCTGACTTTATCATCTGCTGAGGGAAAGACATCAGATAGACAAGTCAATGACATAGACTAGGATGAGCATAATTGCCTTAGAGGGTAGAAAGGAGTGGTTTTGTATTTATGGACAAATGAGGAGAATTTCTCAACTAGTAACCTAACGAAGATCATTTCCTGACTCAGTCTCAGAAGCAGAGGAATTCAGAACTATTTTCACTAAAATACATATTACTCCTCCTGTATTCTTTCCCATTTTGTATCATGTGTCACTCTATTTTAGAAGAGAGAGACCTATGACTATGGATGTGTTATGTGTGGTCGTGGAGAGTAGAGAATGGTAGTTTTTGACTATAAAACTATGAACATATGTATCACATGTGGCCAATAGGAAGATGTTGCAAGGGTAACCTGTCAAAGAAACCTTAACTGAAGTACCTGGAAGAGATAGACGTGCTTGTTCATCTCTCTGATAATCCACATACAGGGGCTGTGAAGGGATAGGGAAGGCAGAACTTTTAGAGTTTTACAGACTTAAAAATCCTGGAAAAGTCAGATTCACTGTGTTCAGATCTTCGCTGAGATCTTTTTAGATCCCTCCCCTTTTCTTCTCCTCTATGATTTTTATTTTCTCAAAATTGCCATTTGAGAATTTCAGCTGTCTCTTCAATGTTAAGATCAGGCAGGAAGAGTTAGCTTTGAGCTAGAAAAAGCATATAAATGTTTCGTTCTGTTTGTTAGGGTTGGGAAGTCCCTGCCATAGAGGACAAAGACCAGGACTTCCCCCATTTTACAGCACTCTTCCTTGTGGTATATTTTCTAGATGACTGAAATTTTTCAATAATATGCTTGTTGGGAATGACTGCTTGGACTGAAAGATTGTAAATGAACAACTATTGAATGCATTTCTCCATATCTTAAGTCATTTGTATAAGGTGTCAGATCCCCTTTGTGACTATCCAGTACTCAATTAGACAAATTGACTGTAAATAAGGACACTTTTTCTTTTTTCAGCCTCCTTGTGTAGCTTTAATATGTTATTTAGGAGAAAATGGTTTCCAGGGATAATAACACTCTCGTGCAAAGAAAAGCCCAAATTATTGTAGTGAGATCATGTCTCTCTATGCTCTGACATCAGTGGCATTTGCTTACCTATACGATTCATTCTATGAAAATTTTTTATAACTTTCAATAGATTTAATTTCCCATTGACTTGCAGACACACCTTCATAGTGTTAAATTACATATAAAGCGACTTCTTACTAACACGAAATAAAAATGATAGAGAGCCACTTTGAATTTATAATCATATTCTGCTTGCTTATTGTGATGGTTAATTTTAATTATCAACTTGACACAAGCTATAATCACCTAGAAAGAGACTCCTACAGAGAAATTATTTGGATCAAGTTGGCCTGAGAGCATCACTGCAGGGGAAGGTCTTGATTGTTAACTGACAGAGTAAGGTGGGACCCACTTTGAGCAGCACCATTCTCTAGGCTGGGGATCATCTGTATTTTTTATACTTTAAATTGCAATAACTAATTTCCTAGTCTGTAAATGGTTTCCTCTGCCATGTTCATGTGATTCTCCATCTTGTTAGGTAGAGAGTCAGACATTCTGTTCCCACATTATTCTCAGCAAGGGTTCTCATGGTGGGGACTTTCATTATCAGGAAGCGACTGGTAGAAATGAACTTGTGCCCTAATTATGAAAACCCTGGTTTTGAGATTTGGGGATTGGATATTTTCTGGGTTTGTTGTTGTTGTTGTTTTGTTTTTGTTTACATAAGTGTTTCTCAGAAGATTTAAAAGATTTCCTACTACCATTTACATCAAAGTCAGATAGATGGGCACCTTTAAAAGCTAATAAAAACAGCCACACAAGCTCTATTGAACCAGAACATCCATCCAGGCCCAGTCTGGAATTTACATGCTTTTTTTATATATTTACTTTTTGATCTACCAATTTTGTATTGCTCTTTATTTTTCCCATGGTGATTTTCAAAACAATTCTTTTTCTGTGCATAATAATTTCATTTTACCTGTAGAGACATAATTAGTACTTGCTTACTTCCTTTTTGGGGGCATACACAGAGTCCCATAATATAGAGGCAGATGAAGAAGACATGATGACTAACAACCTTGTTGCACTGTTTCTAGGGAAATAACTCACCAGACTGATTATTCTTAACATTGGTTGTAGACAAGCAAGACTGTGATTAATGACTTAATTTTCTTCAAATGAATTAATTTTCTTAAAAGTTAATGAAAAACATAAAGGAAAATAAGTTGTACTCATAACCGGTCAAAAATTCAAGGTAGAAAACCTCAAGTAGTTATGATATTAAGAGTTAAAGGAAGCATACACTAGAAGATGCCAACCCAACCATTCAACTCTGAATATCTCACTGTGCACTCCACTCCCCAGCCCACCCTTTCAGCTCCTACAGGTTCCTTTAAAGTAAGAAACTTGCTGTGAGCAGGTGAGGGAATTTGTAACAGAACATGATCAAAAGCAAAATAGGAAGTGGAAGGGAAGCAATTACAGAGGGAGATCATTAATTGGAGAGCTTATCTCTTCAGTGAGGTTGGAATGTGGGAGCTGCAGGTGTTGTGAATTGAATTTCATGCACTCCTGTTGTTTGTGAAGAGCTGGCTGGGCACGGGAAGTGCTGAGTGAATTGCCAAAGTGTTGTAAGAACACTAGCAATCAAACAGCCACTGGGCTCTGAAAAGCTGGGATTGAGTGAAGGCGGAAAAACCTGAAGGCTAAAGGGAATTGGGACTTTTCACTGAAATGGAGCTTGACACAGGGGAAGTTCAATCAGTAATAACAGGTAGTGAAGAGAAAACCAGTGTAGAGGGGATTGGAAAAGGACTTGCTATGATCCCATCTCATCAATCAAATTTTGAGTCCTGCTGGGGTTAAGTCTACATGGGCCTTAGGTAAAAGGCTCGACTTCATTCGATGCTTTTCAACTTGGAAAAAATGGACTTCTAAGGAATCTAACACATTTGCTGAAGTCAAATAAAATGTTATTTTAAACCTTCCACATATTCAAACTGGGCATCAAAAACCCATGGAAGCTGAATACCTGATTCCATTGCATCTTTATCTCTCCTCCAACTGCACACAACTGCTCTGATGACCTCCTTGCCAATCTTTTAACAAACAAGAGCACCTGCTGGCTGGAATTGAACGTCCCATAAGTGTTTTTCTTCATAGTTACAGAATGATGGTTAATCTTGAGTGTCAATTTGATGGGATCCAGAATCATCTAAACATATCTCTGAGAGATTTTCTAAGTTAGTTCAATTAAGTTCACTGGACCTATGTTACCTCTAAATGGCAGTATTCAGGGTATGGTTTTCTGGCTGAGAGAAAATAAGAAAGCTAGCTGAGTTCCACCATTCACTGGTCTCTGACACTTGTCTACAGATTCAATAGGTTGAGATTCCTCCTGCTCCTGTTTCAATGATCACTGTTGCCTATGGGCTCATCCATAAACTGTAAGCCAAAATAACAGTGCCTTCCTTTAGTTGATTTTGTCACAGCAGTGAAAATACATAGTTACCCAAACTCAAATGCTGATGTGGGAGTGTTGATTTCATTGGTTAAGCAATAAAGAAATTGCTTGGCCCTGATAGGTTAAAACATAGGTGGGAGGAGTAAACAGAACAGAATGCTGGGAGGAAGAGGAAGTGAGCTCAGAGACGCCATGCTCCGCTTTCCCTGGCAGATGCACACGATGAAGCAAGCCGCCAGGTCTGACGTGCTGAATCTTTCCCGGTAAGACCGGAGCTACACAGTTTATTAGAGATGGGTTGATCGGGATATCAGAATTAGCCAGTAAGGGCTAGAGCTAATGGGCCAAGCAGAATGGGCCAAGCAGTGTTTAAAAGAATACAATGTCCATGTAATTATTTAGGGGCATAAGCTAGCAGGCGGCCGGGGTGCTGGGGACGCAGCCCCGCGCTCCTATTTACTACAAAATGCCAGCTCTGATATCAATTCCTCTCTGAAAGAGTCAGCATCCTCAGGTTAGCTGGGTGTTTTCTACCTGAGCGCTCTCAGCTCTTCTCTGGCATGCACCTAATCACAAGCTTTTTTGCTCTACAAGCACTTTCCTTATTGGTACACTTTGACATATAATATAGTGTCTTTCTCCGGGTTCTACATTTTTGGGAACATTTTCTAAGAACCAGTTTTTTTAAGATAAACATTTGTGATCTTCAAATTAAATAGTTTTACATCAGCTTATATGTTGGCTTTGGCACTTAGATTTCTTTCAGCATCTGTCTTCCTCACTAAATCGAGCTTGTTGGAGGCAGCATTCTGTTTGGGCTGGCATCTTTTGTATTCCTTGATTCTAACATCCCCAAGATACATCCAGTAATTGCTTCTTGATTCTATTCATTTTTGTATATAAAAGAATTTTTTCTTGCTGCAAAGAAATTTACTTCTTAGATTTTCCCCTCAGATAACCAGCATTAAATTAGCATGAAAGGACATAAGCAACTGAGTCTTAAACAACTAAACAGACATTTTAAAGCCAGAAGGAGTCTCTCTCTCTCTCTCTCTCTCTCTCTCTCTCTCTCTCTCTCTCTCTCTCTCTCTGTGTGTGTGTGTGTGTGTGTGTGTTTGTGTCTGTGCCTGTGTGTACGAGTGCACACATGCACACACAAAGTCGTACTCAGGTAGAGATTCCCCAATCTAGGCACACACACTACTGAATCACTCAGATAACAATAAAAGCCAATTTCTAATTTTTGTAGAAAATAGACTCATGAGTCATTGAAAACAGAGTAATGGATAACAATTACTCACAGGGTATTTTTAGAGGTATTTAAAGTTTCATTATACTGATGTAGGCCATCACTCCAAATCCTCAGGAAATCAGTTTGATGGAGGAAGAGAGAGTCATTAGTACATTGTTTCTGAGAAGCTTCTTAGAAAGGATATATTACTGTACACAGAAATATTGGAGCTTAGTGCTAGGCTCATACTTTCATTTAATGCTTCCTTTCTGTGACTTAATAAGAAGAGTAGAAGTCAAATGCTCGTAGCAAACCGTGAAAATACTAAGGGATATTAGTCAAGTGAAATCACATACAAATACAACATACACAGAAATAAACGTAAAGACAGAAGTACATTTAAGACTTTTTTTTCCCCTTAAATCAAAACTTTGCAACCAGTTGATTGAGATATTTGTTGAGGGGTTTCTATTTTGACACAGAGACTTGGTTAAGTCCTTCCTGCTGGGGAACACTAAACCATACTTTAGAAACTTATGCTCCCCTGGAGTGAGCTACACAGTGGTTGACTTCAGCATTGACTGAAGGTGAGAGTTTGGACTCTGTGAGGTCAGATTTTTCCATCAAGTGGGACAAACACATATTTATAATGTTAGCTCTTGATATAGTTTTTGAAATTAGAAGCCGATTGGTTCCCTTCCTCCAACATCCCTTCCTCTCCTTTTCTCCCTCGACATCTCTTGAAAGGAAGTATAAGAATTATCCCTAGAGGCTATTGACAGGCAATTTCTTGGTAAGTAGACTCTAGCCCCATCACCACCACACACACCTATGGGGATTCCTGCTTGGCAGCATGGTAAATTTACATTCAGTGTTTTAGCTGAAATAACAAGGAAAGAAGACAAACTCTGGATGATATGGACCAAGTTAGAAAAAAATGGACAATCAGCAGAAGGGGTTTCTTGGAAAACACTTTCTTACAAGGATGAAAGGAAAGAAATTGTAATTACTGTTTAGGAAAGTATTGGTAAGCTGGAGGGACATGTGAGAACATGCACTTTAAATTAAGGCAAACTTTAAATACAACAATTTAAGCAATAAAATTTGCAAAAACAAACAATTAGATTGCAGGGGCTAGAAGACTGGGAAAGAAGGTGAAGACTGTGATATACATACACACACATATATACATATATATGTATGTATATATATATATGGGGAATCTATAGGTTTGTCTGAGGAACATCCAGATTAGTATTCTCATCATTCAGTGGATGTTACATCTGAGTCTATATTATATTGCTTATTGGCCCATAAATTTTCTCATGGCAAATGTTTGCAGGGCACATGGAAAATCCTCAGTAAAATTTTATTTTTCTGAAGTTTACTCATGGGATGTTACTCATGATTGTAAATTTTAAAACTGAATGAATAGATTCTTGCCCTTCTTCCTTTAGATTTTTTTCCCTCTCAGACTGCAGACATTAGTTTAGTGCCTTTATGTAGTTCCTCGATCCCACAATCGTCACATCACCTCAATGACCTCAGGTTCCACCTTTATAGAAGGAATAATTTTAGGCTTCATAAAGTATGACTTTTATGTTCCTCCTGTCTGCTTAGATATAAATCTGATTTCTTCAGCTCTATTCACTCTGAAGACATGAATTTCTCTGAGATTATGCTTATCTAGTTATGCCTCGAAAACATGTAGAAATGTGTAAATCCTATTATGACAAAGGAGAAATAGTAGAGAGGTGTGGACTCACTGCCAATAGTCTAAGACCCAATTCTAGGTTTCCGTAGGTTGTACCTAAAAAGCAAGGGGGCAGGTATGAAGGTGTGTCTACCTCCCTGGCTCTGGGGTCCCAGGAGTTTGCTCTTTGTCTGGACGCTTTATTTGTAGAATGGCTTTCCAATATTACCCATGCATCTTTTCTAGAAAGAGTTAAAAATTCAAAATCAGAGAGCATCTGATCATCTCTATATTGAATTTCCTTTTCTTTTTACCAATGGAAGAAAAGCAGAATAACGAGAGTTGTGTGAATGAATTGTAGAGCATGGAACTCTTAGCAGCTGTGGTTTAGAGCTGCCTTTTTCAGATTCCTACTTAGGATTCCATCTACCCTAGGTAGTCCATAGAAATTTCTAGCCAACCATGTAAAAGCAGCATGGAATTCTTTATTACACAGTTCAACTTTCTCCCTTATTTGATCTACAGACAGAACAATCCTACTTTTTTTTTTTACCTATTTGAGACTCAATAAATATTAATAACTAGGGTGGTTTCCCTTCTTTGAAAATGGACAGACTTCCAAATTAACTATTTACTACATGACTTGTGCCCTATGTCTTCCTGCTTTTTTTTGTCTTTCCAAGAATCCTTCTCCCATTGCATTTCAGCATCAATTGTATTCTATTGCTTCCATGAAGACTTATATATGATATCCTAAACCAGCCTTTTCTATTGTCAATCTAAAAATGTTTTGTGACATCTCAAGTTAATGGATTGCTTTAGAATTCTGTGTACATGCCCTCACAATATTATCATATCATAATCTCTGTAATATTGTTATTCTTAATTTTGTTCTATAGGCATCTAAATATTATATAAACATAGCCATCATTATTGAATTGGTTTTTCTTGTTTAAAACTGAATATTTATTATTTCTAGAAAGGTTTCATGAATGTCCTTAGTTAACTGTTAGTCTATCATGTTGCCATGAAAACTAGCACACTCCCATTCTTATTTTTACCATATTTTGAAATCAAGGAGGCAAAACTTGCAATAAAGTTCTTCTCTTCATCCCTAAAGTAGGAGGAAACCGCCTGTTCGTTTCTGGCCACTTAGCACTGAAATAGAAGAGACTCACATTAGACCCTTATATTTCAGTAAACAATATGGCTTAGAAAGAAGTATGACTGCTTCAGGACCCAGAGAAAGTCCAGCAAAATACATCTGCTCCCATATCCCTTTTTTCTTCCCGTGTGCTCCAGCCTGTGTCTGCATTCAGGGTCTTCTCATATATTTCTAATATGCCACAAAATAATGACACATGTTATTCAAACATGTACGTCAATATCTATAGTTCTTTTATTGCATTTGGTTTCCTTTGTAACTCTTATAAAATGCAATCTTGGAATGATGGTATTTATTTATTTAATGATGTGGGATTCCCATGAGGAGCAACCATCTGAGCCTTGGATGCACTGGCACCTGGAAAATTGATCACCAGAGACACAGCCTCAACTATACCAATTAGAAGAAAAGATGGGTAGACAAGTTAAGAACACAATTAATACCATAAAGAACAATAAGACACGAACAAAAATTAGTGACCCTAAAACATCAAGACTTAAACCCACACATGAAGATGGAGCAGAAGAAAATGATTTAAAACATTACTTTCGGAGAATGTTTGAAGCCTTTAAAGAAGAAATAAAAAATTCCCTCAAAGGAATGGAAGAAAATACAAACAAAAAATTAGAAGAAATCAACAAATCCCTTTGAGAAAAATGAAGAAAAAGCAATCAAACAGATGAAAAAAACAATTCAAGACTTGAAAGCCAAAATAGAGACAATAAAGAAAACACAAGCCGAGGTAATTATAGAAACAGAAATCATGAGAAAATGATCAGGGCCCACAAATGCAAGCATAAAGAGCAGAATACAAGAGATGGATGAGAGAATCTCAATCTCTGAAGATACAATAGAGGAAAAAGACTCATCGATCAAAGAAAACATTAAACCTAGGAAAAACTTAACACAAAATATCCAGGAAATATGGGACACCATGAAAAGACCAAACCTAAGAATAATAGGTATAGAAGAAGGAGAAGAAGTCCAACTCAAAAGCACAGAAAATATTCAACAAAAATCATAGAGGAAATATTTCTCAACCTAAAGAAGGATATCCGTATGAAGGTACAAATACCTTACAGAACACCAACTAGATGATCAAAAAATGATCCCCTTACCACATAATAATCAAAACACTAAACAAACAGAATAAAGAAAGAATATTAAGAGCTGCAAAAGAAAATGGCTAAGTAACATATAAAGGCAGACCTATCAGAATTACACCTGACTTCTCAATGGAAACAATGAAAGCCAGAAGGTCCTAGTAAAGCATTATGCAGACATTAAGAGACCCCAGATGCCAGCCCAGACTACTATATCCAGTGAAACTTTCAATCACCATAGACAGACAAAAGATATTCCATAACAGAACCAGATTTAACCAATACCTAGCCACAAACCCACCCCTACACAAATCACTAGAAGGGAAATTCCAACCAAGAAAGTTAACTACATCCAAAAAAAAAAAAAACACAAGCAATAGATGACCTTACATCAGCAAAACTCAAATTGGGAAAACAGACACAATAACATCACCACCAACAAAAACAAAAATAACAGGAATTAACAATCACAGGTCATGGATATCCCTTAATATAAATGGACCCAACTCACTTATAAAAAGGCACAGGCTAACAGACTGAATACAAAAACAGAATCCATCCTTCTGCTGCATACAAAAAACACACTTCAACCTCAAAGACAGACATTGCCTCTGAGTAAAGGGTCGGGAAGAAAATTCTAATCAAATGGACCTAAGAAACAAGCTAGTATAGCTATCCGAATATCTAACAAAATAGACATCAAACTAAAATCAGTCAAAAGAGACAAAGAGGACATTTCATATTAGTCACAGATAAAATCCTTCAAGATGAAATCTCAATGCTGAATATCTATGCCCCAAATACAAGGGCAACCCCATATATAAAAGAAATACTACTAAAGTTTAAATCACACATTAAACCCCACACACTAATAGTGGGAGACTTAAACACCCCACTCTCACCACTGGACAGATCTGCCAGACAGAACATTAATTGAGAAATAAAGGAACTAACAGATATTATGACTTAAACAGACTTAACAGACATCTATAGAACATTCCATCCAAACATGAAAAGATATACCTCCTTCCCAGAACCTCATGGAACCTTCTCAAAAATTGACTACATACTAGATAACAAAGAAAACCTCAATAGATTAAAAAAAAACCTGGAATAGCCCCTTGTATCTTATCAGATCACCATGGCTTAAAATTAGAATTCAACAGCAACATTAATTTCAGAAATCCCACAAAATGGAATTTAAATAATGCTTGCCTGATTTATCAATGGGTAAAGGAAGAAATAAATGAAGAAATCAAAGACTTCCTAAATTCAACAAAAATGACCACACAGTTTGCCCAAATTTATGTGACAAAATAAAAGTCGTGTAAATAGGAATGTTTATAGCACTAAATGCCTATATAAAGAACCTAGAAAAATCTCACACTAGTAAGTTACAGAATACCTGAAAATTCTAGAACAAAAAGAATCAAAGTCTACCAAGGAGTACTAGATGGCAAGAAATAATCTAATTGAGAGCTGAAATCAACAAAATAGAAACAAAGAAACAATACAAGGAATTAATGAGACAGAGAGTTGGTTCTTTGAGAAAATCAACAAAATAGACAAACCTTTATCCAAACTAATCAAAAGCCAGAGAGAGATAATATCCAAATTAACCAAATCAGAAATAAAAAAAAGTGGGCATAACAAAAGATATGGAGAAAATCCAAAGAAGTGAGAATCATTAGGTCATATTTTGAAAACCTATATTGCACAAAATTCAAAACCCTAAGGGAAATGAAAATTTTCTGGATAAATATTACTTACTAAAATTAAATCAAGACCAGATAAGCAAATTGAATAGACCTATATTTGCTAAAGAAATAGAAACAGTCATTAAGGGGCTCCCAACCAAAAAAAGTTCGGGGTCAGATGGTTTTAGCACAGTACTCTATACAATTGTCAAAAAAGAACTTATACCAATACTCCTCAAATGGTTCCACAAAATATAGCAGAAGAAACATTGCCAAACTCTTTTGATGAGGTTACAATTACCATGATACCCAAACCACACAAAGACATTACTAAGAAAGAGAATTACAGACAAATCACACTCATGAACATTGATGGAAAATACTCAATATAATACTGACAAATTGAATCCAAGAACACATCAGAAAAAACATCCACCATGATCAGGTCAGCTTTATCCCAGAGATGCAAGGATGGTTCAACATATGAAAATCTGTCAATGTAATCCAACATATAAGCAAACTGAAAAAAAAATGCTTATCTCATTAGATGCTGAAAAAGCCTTCAACAAAAAACGCTACATCCCTTCATAATAAAGGTCTTGGAGAAGGCAGGGATACCAGGAATATATCTAAACATAACAAAGGCAATATGCAGGAAGCCAACAGCTGACATCAAATTAAATGGAGAGAAAATTAAATGATCCCACTGAAAACAGAAACAAGAGAAGGTTGTCCACTCTCTCCATATCTATTCAATATAGTACTTTAGGTTCTAGCTAGTGCAATAAGACAACAAAAGGAGATCAAGGGGGTAAAAATTGGAAAAGAAGAAGTCAAACTCTCACTACTTGCTGATGATATGATAGTTTACATAAGTGACCCCACAATTCTACCAAGGAACTTCTACAACTCATAAACACCTCAGTAATGTAGTAGGATACAAGATTAACTTGAAAAAAAAAAATCAGTAGCCTTCCTTTACACAGATGATAAATGGACTGAGAAAGAAATCAGAGAAACATCACCTTTCACAATAGTGAAAAATTACATAAAATATGTTGAAGAAACTCTAACCAAACAGGTGGAAGTACTGTATGTCAAGAACTTTAAAGCTTTTAAGAAAGAAATAGAAGATGACACCAGAAAATGGAAAGATCTCCCGTGCACTTGGGTACTTAGAATTAATGTAGTAAAAATTTCAGTCTTAAAAGCAACCTGCAGCCTCAATGCAATGCCCATTGAAATTCCAGCAAAATTCTTCACAGACCTTGAAATAACAGTACTCAACTTTATATGAAAAACCAAAAAACCGAGGACAGCCAAAACAATCCTGTACAATAAAAGAACTTCTATAGTTATCACCATCCCTGACTTCAAACTTTACTAGAGAGCTACAGTACTGAAAACAGCCTGGTACTGGCATAAAAATAGACAATAGGACCAATAAAACCTAATCAATGACCTGGGTATCAATTTAAACACCTATGAACCCATGATCTTTGACAAAGAAGATAAAAATACAAAATGGAAAAAAGCATACTGAACACATGGTGCTGGCATAATTGGATATCAACATGTAGAAAAATGAAAACAGATTCATATGTATTGCCATACACAGAACTCTAGTAGAAATGGATCAAAGACCTAAACATAAAATCAACCACACTGAACCTCATAGAAGAGAAAATAGGAAGTACACTTGAACCCATTGGCACAGGAAAAGACTTCTTAAATATAACCCCAGTAGCATAGACATTGTGATGTGGGAGTGTCATATATCAATCTGTTGATTTCATTGGTTAAGCAATAAAGAAACTGCTTGGCCCTAATAGGTTAAAACATTTGTTCTGAGGAGTAAACAGAACAAAATGCTGGGAGGAAGAGGAAGTGAGCTCAGAGACGCCATGGCCCGCTCCAGGGCAGACACACACGATGAAGCTCCAACCCAGGATGGACGTAGGCTAGAATCTTCCAGGTAAGACCGGTGCTCACAGATTATTAGAGATGGGTTGATTGGGATATGAGAATTAGCCAGTAAGGGCTAGAGCTAAAGGGTCAAGCAGTGTTTAAATGAATACAATTTGTGTGTTGTTATTTCGGGGCATAAGCTAGTAAGGCGGCCGGGTGCCGGGGACGCAGCCCCCGCCACTCTTATTACTATAACATTGAGATAAACAATTAATAAATGGACCTCCTGCGGCTGAGAAGCTACTGTAAAGCAAAGGACATGGTCAAGAAGACAAATGGCAACCTACAGAAAAAAAGATCTTTACCAACTTCACATTGGACAGAGGACTGATCTTTAAAATATATAAAAAATTCAAGAAATTGGTCATCAAAAGAACACATAATCCTATTTAAAAAATGGAGTCCAGACCTGAACAGAGAACTCTCAACCAAGGAATCTAAAATGTCTGAAAGACACTTATGGAAATGCTCAACATCCTTAGCCATCAGATAAATGCAAATCAAATCAATTCTGAGATTCTATCTTACACCGGTAAGAATGGCCAAGATAAAAAACACTGATGACAACCTATGCTGGAGAGGATGTGGGGTAAAGGAAACACTCCTCCATTGCTGGTGAGAGTGCAAATTGGTACAGCCCCTTTGGATATCAGTATGGCAATTTCTGAGAAAATTAGGAAGCAACCTTCCTCAAGACCCATCAATACTACTTTTTAGTATATACCTAAAAGATGCTCAATTATACCACAAGGACATGTGCTCAACTATGTGCATAGCAGCATTATTTGTCATAGCCAGAACCTGGAAACAACCTTGACCAAAGACTGGATAAAAAAAAAATACACAGTTGAAAAAATAATGACTTCTTGAAACGTTCAGAGAAATGGATGGATCTAGAAAACATCATACTGAGTGAGGTAACAGACCCAGAAAGACAAATATAATATGTACTCACTCATAAGTGGCTTTTAGATATAAAAGCAAAGAAAACCAGCCTACAATTCACAAACCAAGAGAACACAGACAATAATGAAGACCCTAAAAGAGACATACATGGATCTAATTTACATGGGAAGTAGAAAAAGACAAGATCTCCTGAGTAAATTGGGAACATGGCAACCATGGAAGAAGGTAGAAGGTGAGGAGAGAGGAAGGGATGGGAATAGAGAAAAATATATAGTCAATAAAAAGAATAAAAAAAATGTATCTTGCATGTCCTGCACACCCAGGATTCAGAGAGATGTGCAAAGTGATTTATATTGGGTCTGTGAAGTCATATCAGCTCCTTAAGCTTAGCCTCTGAAATACTTCCTTTTACGTTAATGCTCATGATATTTTGTTTTACACAGCATTGGCCCTGTTGCTAGTGGGACAAGAAAGGTTAAAATTGTGATGAAATGTAACATCTCCACGCACTTGCATATTCTTAGCACCTGCTTGTTCCCCTCTAATTCTTTGCCTCACCAAGGTTCATTCTATGACATCCACAGGTTTCCAAAGCTGTCTAGCTGCTATCTCCTAGCTCTCTTTCCATCCCCATTTCCATTATCTACTACTGAATCGTAAAAGTGAATTATTTAGCTCTTGCTGCGCAGCTTTTTGAAATGTAACTTGCATGATATACATTGTACAGACTAAAAGCATGTCATATTAAAATGTCTATAATTGCTTGAAGGAACTGCCCACAGGGAATATGCCGTGTTATATAGAATGGCTATGGGGAAGTTTTGACTCCTATGTCTGTGACATGAAACAAACAAACAATTTATTATGGAGATTTGACTTAAACATAACAAAGAAAATGTATTGCTGTGACAACTAGGTTTTAACTATCATTTTAAACTTTTTGATATTGACCTAAAATGTAACAGTAAGAGACAAAAAAGTAATTACTTTTTGTTCATATCTACAACATTGTTAGATTAGCAATAGTTCTCTTCCTTTATGGTTGAGGAAAACTTCATCTGTGACAATTGCAGAAGTTACTTTATGTACACCTACTCAGCTTTGCCTTTCTAAATTCTCCGGCTTTTTTTAAAAAATGCCTGTATCATGAAAGACTAACACTAACACTATTATTGACTAGACGGACAGAACTTTGCCTTCCATGACTTTTTCCACAGAACTGAACAAATGTGTGTTATAGTGCTAAGGGTACATATTTATTGGCAAGTCATACAGTGTTTCCTTCCACACTGCCTTTCTAGAACTCAGATCGGGAATTTGCAGCCTCCTGATTAGTACCAGCTCTTTCAAAGTAGTACCAGATGAGGCTATTGCTCAGATGCCCACATACAAACTCCTTCACTATATACAAAGATGTCACATAGCTACAAACTCACCAGTCTTGCTTCTTCCATCTTTTCCATTCAGATGATGTACCAACAGCTTTCTGATCCACTATGATTCAAGATGATTTACGATATTTGGTTACAACATATTCCTGGATGATGATGGAAACTGATTTATATATATTCATATTCCATGTCATATTCCATTTTCTCAGAAAGACATGAGGTTAGAGAGAATAATAAAACCTCATGTGATAAAGCAGATGTTTTTGTAGTGTATCAAAATGGCAACCTGAATGGCAAGTGTAGATTATTTTGCCTGCAGGCTGTTTCTTCTTACACTGCAAATTTAGACATTCCATATTCTGGATATGAAGTATTTTAAGGGATCTTGGATGGGTAAATAAAATATTTTTTCACCAGAATAAAATGAATGACGGCAGCTACATTTTCTGAGAGTGTTTAAGAGGCTGCCTAATTCACAGAAAACTAAATTCAAATATTTCATTTGCAAACCAGGAGGAAGCACAGAATGAGCTATCTCCCTGTGGAGGGAGAAATTGATTGCATTCCAGAGAGAGAGACTTCAGTGAGCTGAGAGACTTGGACTTTCTTGTGAAGGTATGTCTGCACAGAGGGGTGGTCCTGAGATGGGATAGCCACACATAGCAAGCATTTGTAAATGCTTATATAGAATGTGTTCTGCCCAGCACACGCATATGGGAAACGTTCCTCTGATATTTGTTTTATTCTGTGTAAATATAAAAACCATACATTATTTGCATATATGCATCTTAAATGAGATCATTTGGTATGATGGAGGCAGATGGCTTTCAATGGCTTTCTGAAAGGCGGCCGTAAACCTGACATAAACAGCTTTATAACTTTTTACTTCACTGACACGTAGAGTCTAGACATTAAACAACACAGAATGCATTATTTTTTTGTAAAAAAAACAACACTCTATATACTTTCATAAAATATGCTAGTGTATCAGTTACTTTCTAGTTATTGTGACAAAATGCTTAACAGAACCAACCTCAAGAAAGGAAAGGTTTATTTCAGCTCAGAGTGTCAGAGGCATTTCAGTCTGTCATGGCTGGAAAGGCGTGGCAGAGTTCATGGTGGCATGAGCCTGGTGGAGACTCCTCATACTTAGTGAACTGTGAGGCAGACCATCAGACAGGAAAGGTGTGGACTCTCAAAGACCTTCCGCTAGTAAATTACCTCAGCTAACCAGGATTTATCTCTTAAAGTTTACAGAGCTTTCAGAATACTGCTACAAGCCTGAGATAAGGTAGTAAAACCTGAATCAGTGTGAAGAATGTCAGCTACAAATGACAACAGAGACTGTCATGAGAGGACTAAAGACTGTCATGAGTGCCCTTAAAATCTGCCATTTTAATGTTCTCATCCAAAGCTTGAGTCAAATATCTAGGGTCTTTTAGAATAGTTTTAATTCTTTCAATGTAGGAATGGTTGGCTTTTTTTCATTCCTGCTTCCATTTTTATATTTTCTAACTCACATTAACATAGTTGGTTGAAGATGTACTGTATATCAGGGAATCTTTCGACACAATTAAAAAGACATGAGTGTGTACATTGAGTTTTCCAGGAGAGTGGGTGATCAAAAGTTGAAGGTCAGGCCTCCCTTTGGAACAAGTGTCAGTTTCTACTTCAGCTTTTTTGGTATTTGGTACATAATACAACTCGAGTTTTCAAAATGAAATGAAAATGTTCTGGTTTTTTTTCCCAAAGATTGTGCTGTACTCTTATAGGGAAAAATTGCAGGTTGTGGAACCTGAGCCATTATTATGAAAATTATTGGTGTTGGCTTTCAAAATCCGTGTACAAAGTAGACTAAGGCAGGAGGAACAGTGGAAGGCAAGCTTAAGGTTGGCTTTGGCCACAAAGTGAGTTTAGAGAGTTGTGGGTGGGGGATATACAAAAAGAGAAAATAAAATCTTCACATTGTAATAATGTGTGTTACAAAAGTGAGAGTTTTTTAAAATGAATATGATTTGTAGAAGTTAGATTCCTCTTTAAATGACCCAAATGTTCTACAGGGTTTTCTGTAACAAAACAATTTAAACAAATGGAAAATAAATTTTCAGCTGTAAAACTTATGATGACTGAGAAAAAAAATGGAATTTGGCCTCATCTTCCTCTTGACCAAAACTAGCAATCTTATTGTATGTAATCACCAGCCACATTATTTGAATGCTTTTTCTTCACATGTGGGAAATTTAGCCATCTTCATCTTTTTCCTGCAATAATAAGGCATAAAGTCGCTGAATCACAGCTCTTGTAGTTACGACGAATAACTTCTTTACTGGGCACATGACTGCTCTCTGATGATTATCAACACGATGTAAAACCTCCTCAAGACAACGACAGCCAGCATTTATTATAGTCCTATTTATCTCCGAGTCCCTTATAAACATCTTCATGCAAGATACTTAATTTATCATCACCACAAGCCAGTGATTTCAACCTCACACTAATAGAGATAAAGTAACTTCCAGACTAATATCTGCTACTGGGATTGAGTTCCTAGTTATGGTGGCTCCATAACCATTGTCTTCACAAACCTGGAGGTTCATCTTTCCATTCACCTTTCCTCATGCAAGTGGGAGCTGGCAATGTTTACCTCACCATGATAATATAAGGAGAAAGATTTATGTTTCTCAGTACAATCTCTTTGGGCATAGTAAATATGATATATATGTATATTAATAGAGTGTTGATAAACTTTCCAATTATTCTATGTTGATAGTCATTATGACCTAGGAAACTCAAATCTGTTTGTGATTTAATTGAGCTTTCTTTTCAGCGACTGATGTTGTTAGGCATTTGTGTCATAATTTCTGTGTTGTGTTGCCAACATCTTACTCTGACACGTTCATCAACAGCAGAAAAGAATGAATTTCATTTATTCTGTAGGTTGAATTATCATCTTTAAATAGCATTTAATGGATGCTTTCTCATAGGGACTTTGCCTCTTGGTGATCCACTGAGCACACTGGCATTCAGTGTGCTGAGACAGATGAAGATAAGATCTCTGAAAGGACAGGTTCAATCAAGCTGCACTGCACATGTCATTTATTAGTTCATTAACAAGAATGGAATGACCGAATTTGGAGGCTGTGACTCAGACGTAACTCATAGCAAATACCATTCAACAATGTATGAATTATAACAGCAGCAGGTGCCCCTCCAAATCATTTCTATAACTTACCAGATTGCATAATACTTGCATTGGAAATCAGTGAATTGTGTATTAATTGACATAATCATTTTATACTCTTTAGACTGTTAGTATAGTGTGCTACCAGAAACCCTGGATTACCTGTTTCCTAACTGACTCTGATATTATCATTTACTAATTCCTGCCCCCTCTATTGAAGGCACACCTTTTCCTTTTGTTTCTATGGGACACTTCAAGCTCCCTGCAGATTCTCTCAATATAGCCACACCTATGTGTTAATACCATTACTTTTCCTCAAGCCTTTATCTTTATCTTGTCAAAAAATCCTAACCCTAGCTATTCTGTTCTAAACCTTACCCTGGCCAATTTTTATACAGTTTTAGCTTTCTGATATGTAACTGGCTTTTCCTCGTGTTTAATGAATATGTTCTGTCTCCCTCTCTCAACCATCCACAACAGTGTGAGTTCCATGAGGGCAAGGCTTTGTATTTATTCTGTTTAATGATATATCTCACGCCCTCAAAACTGGCTTCGAATAGTGTTAAGTTTATAAATTTTGGGCAAAAACTAATTAACATAATAATCTTTTGAATAATTTCTGGTTTTCTCATTGTTCATGTTATTTTTATCATTGCAGGAGACAAAGGCCAAGACGACTACAAGAAGCTTCTTATCGACTTAGTGAATTTACAAGTAAGAATGATCTCTCTCTCTCTGTCTCCTCTCTCTCTCTCTCTCTCTCTCTCTCTGTGTGTGTGTGTGTGTGTAAAGAATGTGTTTGTCTCATATATTGATATGCAATAGAATTTTAATTTGATAAACACAGACGTGTTTCTAAACCTGTTGTTTAAATGGATCTTAGACTGGAGTAGTATCAAACCATTTACCCAAATAGGGTATATACTTTCCTGTAAAAATGGGGCTGCGAAGACATTATATAAGCAAATGTTGAAGGGTGTTCACCAATGTCTTATTTCAATGTGGCCCTGCATGACACACTTATTTAGCTACTGGATCTGTCTGACAGAGATGCCAGTCCACTTGAAATCTTCTTTAGCTAAGAGCCACTCTACAGGTCGGTACGAGCCTGATTGCCCATGTTATACTGCTAACCTTTCAAATCTCAGAACATTTTGTTTATATGGTTTTGTTACCCAGCTGTTTCAACTAACCAAATGGTGAGTTCTTTTCATCTACACACAAAGAGGACTCTTAGATGTCTATTAAGTTTATGTTTACTTTAAAGAAAAGTGATTTAATCAGCGAAAATAACTTTTCTACACTGGCAAAACTCTCTCCAATATATAGCAATTATGGAAAAATACAGAGTTGAGAAAAGACACCACAGATGAAAACACGTATAAAATTTCATAATGAATAGGAATAGCAATTCCAGGAAAACAATTTAGAAAGCAAAACTATTATAAATATTAAGCTCCCTTAGTGTGCATATTTCCTTGTGTCTGAGACATAAAATTTCTCGGAGTGAAACAAAAAACACCTAATGTATTTGCATTATAGTATGCAATTATCATTTAATTTATTTGATAACTAACTAGTGTGCATATATGCTTGTGAATGCCGGTTCCCGCAAAGACCAGGAAGATCTTGGGGCTGGATTTGTCAGCAGCTTTTGTGGGTGCTAGGAATTGAACGCCAGGTCTCCGCAAAAACCTAACATAAAAATATTAGACACTGGACATCTCTCTAGTCCTGTTTATTATTATTTAGCTATCCCATATTTTGTTTGATATTCCCACAATACTAAGAGAGAAGAATCACTCTCCTATAAATAAAAAGAAATATATCCCAGGTTTCATCAGCTTACTCAATGAAGTTATCAGTTACCCAATGGGGGTGGGAATCATTTGTGCTCAAGATTATCTTATTAAAGAGTTCAACTGTCTATATTAAACAATAAAAATCTTCTAGTAGAAATGAGACTATTTCCTTCCAATTCACATTATCATGCAACTGGCTAAAGCATTACAAGTTTGATTGCTTAAGACTGATCAGCACCCATTAAGATCAAATTCAGTTTATGTTATCTTTCTGTAAATCCAAAAGTCAAGCCATTGGAATAAATGAAACCTTGGACACTATTTTTGCTTATCATTAACACAACATACGGTTACTAATAGAAGTCATTTGGTGAAATGAAAATGCAGACCTATTGCTTGGAGGTTAATCTCTATAGAAAATAATCCATTACTATCCAGCTGATGAATTCAGTCAAAATTCATCTCAATGCATATATGGCATGGAAAATCTAGAAGCTTATTTAAACTGTAATGAAATTTAACTGCAAAGAATAGAAACTAAATTCATTTTTATAATAATGAAATGCTCTAAAATAATGTTACTGTTTTATGCCATTTAAACTAAGAATAACACCAGAAATCAACTAACATTAAAATATAACAAAACCATAAAACCTGCAAGCAAAATTGTTATCTAGAAAACATGCAACAGGAATTTATTTTTTAAGTAAGGTATGAATGGCATATCCAATGTTAATTTTTTTAATTGTTTACCGTGCTAGCCTTAGGAAAAAATACACAAACTCCTGAAAACAAGAAAAGCAATTTTTGTTTTGTTCTTTACTTGTACAGGAAGGACACTCACAATTAGTATGGCTATGTGTTCTGAGTAGCTTTGTCAGCTGGGCACAAGTTATAGCTACCTGGGAAGAGGGAAACACAACTGAGAAATTGCCGCCATCAAACTGGCCTGTTGGCATGCCTGTGAGTCCTGACTACGCGGGTGATGTCACCTCTGGGTAGGTAGTCCTAGTTGGTATAAGGAAGCAGGCTGAGCAAGCCATCAGAGGAAGACAATAAGCTGCTCTCTTCCAGGGTCTCTACTACAGCTTCTGCCTCCAGGTTCCTTCTTGAGTTCCTGCTCTGGCTTCCCCTGGGATGGACAGGAAGCTGTAAGGTTAGATAATTGCTTCCCTCCCTCAAGTTGGTTCTCCTTAATGTTTCTTTCACAGTGAAAGAAAACAAACAAAGAAATGCATATTATTTCTTAAAATATATTCTGATTACTTTTTTTTTCTTTTCTGGGAAAAATAATGTTAAGAGAATTTTTTTAAAGAAAAGTGAAAACTATGTTTTGTTTACTTTGCTGCATAAATACATTTATGCAAGCTGAGATTAAGCTTTTAGCACCAGAAAGCTTCATACTGCTCTGTGAACTTCCTGTATTTATCTTTCTAAAAATCAGACAGGCATTGAGCATCTCATTTGCTCCTGTGTCCTTTCTCAGGAGGGAAGCTCTGCACACAGGGCATTTTACTGGGACTTTCCATTT
Organism: Microtus pennsylvanicus; assembly: GCF_037038515.1. Lineage (NCBI taxonomy): Eukaryota > Metazoa > Chordata > Mammalia > Rodentia > Cricetidae > Microtus > Microtus pennsylvanicus. The sequence continues at coordinate 51,390,001 of NC_134590.1, read as the reverse complement.
TCTATGATGACTGCATTCTACAATGACTCTTGTGATGACCTCCGAGCCCTTATTATAGTCTCCCCAGTGTTCTCCATTCTTTTGGATTTACCTGGGCATGTTAAGTCTATTCTCAATTTTTCTCTACAGCCTAATAACATTAGACACTTCATGGTGCTGTCATAAGTAAGAATTTTTGTTTACTTTTTTATAATTCACTATGATGACACTTTTAAGTCAGAATACTATTGTGAGCTCTTTAAGAAAAGGCTCAGAAATGAAAATCAAGAAAGATCTAATACTCATTCGTTGCCTCATCTTTTTACATTGTCTCTGTCAGAGGCAAAATTTATTGAATAATCTTATAAGTGAGATGATTATTACAACCACAGGAAACTCTGTGAGGTGCCAGGCATGGGGCTAGAGAAGCTGTCACAGAAACAGTGGTTTGACTTGATCAAGCAGACCAGAAAATCCCAGATCTCATGATGAGTTAGAATGAAAATGATACTGGTATTGCTAGATAGAACAAAGCTAATTTTCTGGTTGATAACCAAAAAAGCCAGTGAGGACCAGTTCTGTCTGGATATCTACTGGAAAACTGACAGATACTTTTTTAAAATTAGGAAATTTTTAATACATTTTTTCTCATTTTACATAGCATATCCCCGTTCCCACTCCATTCCCTCCTCCCATTCCACTCTACCCCATACCCACTCCTCAGGAAGGGTAAAGTTTCCCATGGAGAGTCAATAAAGTCTGAAACTTCACTTCTGAGCAAGACCAACATCCTCCCTCCTATATCTAGGCTGAACAAGGTATCCCTCCAAAAGGATGCCAATTCAAGCACTAGTAATCAATCCTGGTCCCATTGGTGTCCCCAGACTGCCCAAGTCTCAGAACTATTACCCATATTCAGCGGGCCTAGTTAGGTTCTATGGAGGTTCCTCTGGTGTCTCTCACTAGCTGTTTCTGTGAGTATCACCATCGTGGTCTTGACTCCTTTGCTCATATTATCACTCCTCCTTTAAAGGAAAGTGGCAGAAGCATAAAGAACAATCAGCTCTCTACATAGGAGTCAGGTGTCACCTAGCTCCTGCTGCCCAGTGATGACAATTGGATTAGATGATGTTCTACGGTTGAAATGGCTTTAGCCGGTGACCCCTATGAGATGTTTGCAAGATTAAGGAGTTAGAGGGTCAAAGGAGTAATAAATACCAAGGATGCTGTCTAGATTTCTGGTTTTAGCCCAGGAAGACAGAGTCAGTCAGAGAGTTCTGGAAGAACGAAATTGGCTCTAATTCAGCCCATGGCTTTTGCGGGGTCTTGGCTCTTATTCATAGTCCTTGATATTATATTGGGTGCTTTCTCAATGAAATTATTTATTTCTCATGGTGAAGATGATGTATCCTCAGATGATGATGTGAGGATGTGTCTAGGTCATAAACCTTGTAGTTACTGTTTCTTTTAAGATAGAATTCCTTCCTTTTAGACACTTACAATTGTATTAGGAATGCACTTGTATGTATAAGCAGGACTATATATGTGTATGCATTCATGTATGTGTGTATATATATATGTGTGTGTGTGTATATATATATACACACACACATATATCCTGTACTATGTAATGATGAGAAATTAAATTTGCACATGTAATTCTGGAAATTAACATATAATAGTTTTACTATATAGAAAATTAAATCACTTTTCTTTACAGCCAACTCTCACGTCCTCACACAACTGTGTAATGAGTCACCTATGTGTATCCTTTTGCATTGTCTCACATCCATGGCATAGTGCCAAGTTGCTGCTTGTGCCAGACTATCTATAGCTGCCTCTCTAAACGAACCCATCTACAGAGGCTTATTTTCTTAACTTGTATTATTTATTTTCTTTTCACATCTTCCTGACTATACCTCTGTGATTACAGAGGTCTTTTCAGGCAATTCTAGAATACTATACTAGTAAATGAGAAAGTTTATATACCTATAATTATAAAAATAATAAGGATGAAAGAAGAATATTAGGTGAGGATTAACTGAGTAATGGGATTGGAGGATAAAACAGCGAGGGAAGGGAAGAGGGACAAATATCATTAGTGATACTTGAAAAATTCACATGGAAACCATTGTGCTTGCCTACCAGAACAATAAGATAGCACATGTTTTGTCAATATCAAGGGGATGTGAAAGTAGGAGGGGAAAGAAGGTGCTAAGCAAAGGTGAGGGCACAGTGTAGGGTGAGTCTCATCAAAATATAATATATTCATATTTGACAGAAAAAGAATTCAAACGTATATATTCTATTGCCCACCAACAGTATAAGTTGTGCTAGTTCATGTTTTGTCAGCTTGACCCAAACCCAGACATACATACCTGGGCAGAGAGACTCTCAATTAAGCGTTGCCTTTATCAGATTGGCCTGTGACACTGCGTATAGATTGAGAATAGGAGAACTCAACGTCCACCCCACAGTGGCATAATTCCTCCAACAAGGCCACACTTCCTAAATGTGCCACACCTTTTGCAAGCCATTTTCCTATAAATCACCACAAATACGATGATTATAAAATATTCAGTATTATAGTATATTAGGGTTACTTGCTTAATTAAGTAATTAGGAAGTATTTTGAGTTGGACACAATGATTACGAACATATTATTACAAGAAGATATAATGATTGGTGAAATCTGGAATTGAGAAAAGGATAGTGAACACTATATACTTAATAAAATAATTTCAAAACATTATATTTCTCTCAAAAATGGAGAACATACATACACACATGTGGCCACATATATTTGAATACAGAAAACATACAAACACATCACTCACATACAGACATACAGTGGAGAAGACATGTAGTCGTATCATGTAGGAAGCAGTTACAAATTAAAACTTGTATATTAATTATAGAGCTCATACAGGTGAAAACATTTGACAGAAAAAGAAACAGAAATCTCAGTTTTGCATTGTGTATCATACACCAAAAACTAAATTAATCTTATCCATCCTTGTCTAGTCATACTTGAGAATTATATTTTTTAAATATATACACTAAACTATACAGGAAACTTAGAACTGTGATATTTATCATATATGATGTAGTTTGATGTAAGCTTTGTGAAGATTTTTTATGTTGTTTGAATAAGTAAGGAAAACTGTTGTTTCACTTTTTATTAATTTGTTGGGACTTTCACATTATGCACCCCAGTCCCACTCACTGCCCTGTCCCTCCATATCTGCCCTTCACCCATGCAGCATGCTCCCTCCAAATTATTTTAAAGCAAAACAAATGAAGAACCCACCTCACTGTCTGTTGGTGCAACAACTCTAGTAACATTATCTAGTAACATCAGGAGCTATGCTAGGTCACAAAGCATACCTTTTTGTCCAATCAACTCCACCCCAAAATATTCATTGCAGTGATCCATTGGTGTGGCTCAAGGCCTCTGGGGCACCATCATCATGGGACCCTCCCTGAAACTCCTCTAGGACACCCTGCTGCTGCTCCGAATCAAAGAGATCCTGTGGCATCTTGACTCTTTGGCACCTACGTGTGAAGGTGAAGGCATAAGTCAAAAACAATCCCACACTAGTTTAGAATTATGATTAATAGAATGGTTATTTATTTAATGGGGAAAAAAACTTACAGATCACCGTCCCAGACAACAGCCCTCTGCGCAATCAGGAAAGGAGTCTAGTCGCTGGAAGTGGAACAGTAAATAAGAGAGAGCGAGAAGGAAAGTGGCCGCTTTTTTAAAGGGAGAGAGACCACGCCCCAATGGGCTGGTACCTCAGCGGCTATTGGCTGGAGGAGCGGAAGGACCTCCTGCAACATACGTGACCACAGTATGCAACCTAGATCCAGGGCATACAAGTGGCGTTTGATAGCACCATGGGCCACAGACATCACAGATCCTGACTTAGTGGGACCATGGACTCAGACCTTGTCTCCAGCAGCAGTCCAGGCCTAGATGTCACCATGGCTCCTTGGTGTCAGTGAAAGCCACTCAGATCAGCATGGCCACCGCAGCAGAGTGGCCCTTGGACACCAACATTGCCTCAAGTGGCAACCCAGATCCTTGGAATGTGTGCTTTTTGTCTTTGAAGGGAGTAGTTTTGGAAAACCTGATCAATCCAATGTAACCAACAGTTCTGAGTACTTACTGGAGCAATCAGTTCACTACCCAGTATATAGTAACATGAAAATTGATGACTAACTGCTCTGCTTGAGAAATTCATCTAAACCTCATAAAATTGTGAAGATTTAGAGATTTAATTAAAAACAAAGCATGTTTTAGGGCAGGGTCCCATGTAGTTGTTTCTTATGGATTGGAACGCTCTCTCCTCGAGGGGAGATAAAATTCACAGAGGTCATGAAATTTAGAAGACTCACGAGGCTCCTCCCTGAGGTTGGAGAAGTAGTGAGCAATTGCTCAGAGCAGAGGAGACAGAACAACCTCTAGCAGCCAGCACCCTTTTTATGGGGGGGGCAGCTTTTCCGAATCCTCCCTCCCTCTGGGGTGGGCTCTGGAAATGCAGCTGTCTGAGTCATCTGTGCTTTTTTTAAGTAACTGCAGTAAACTCCTTACCTTACCAAGCCGGACCAGAAGGAGTCATTTCTTTGATGTTTTTGACCTGTCTGGAGTTGCTTCAGCTAGCTTCTCCAGGGAAAGTAACTGGACAATGGATCTGGAGGAAAAAGACTTGATGATAGTATGAGGCGGGTATAGGATTAATTAAGATGGTTGTTGAGGAGCACATTCGGGTAGCCACTTTGGGATGCATATTTTGGAAATGTTTACTAGGTTTATGGCCTAACTATGCCTGATAAATTTGAAAAGGGAGTCAAACAGGAAAACAAGTTATTACCTAGTAGAAATGATTCTGGGTTCATTGACAAATATAACCAATTTTTCAATAGTTTGTTGGAGTGCCATTTCCCATGTCTTTCTAAGGCATCTTGCTCCAGCATGGCTTTCCTAACCTGCTAATGTCGTTCTTCTCAAATGCTAATTGAGAGGTAATAAATACTATGTTCTACCACTCTGCTCCATATCCATGGAGACTTCTTTGTTCAACTTGTGCAAGGGAAATAATAGAGAAGAAGGAACTATTTCCTCAAAGCTGAATGATATCTAAATGGTTTACTTAGATTGTACCATAAGTCATATGATGAAATAGTGTGGGTCATGTGACCAGTTACAGGAACAAAACTGTCATTCATCTAGGCATAAAAGAAGGTGTCCTTTCTGAGAGATAATTAGATTTCTCTTCCACCAATCACTGAAGGAATCTGGACACGTAACTATACATGGTGCCGGTGCACTCACTAATTCACAGCATAAATAAATGGACAAGTTATGTTTGGATGCTCTGAACATGTCCAATATGAATCGTTATGCAATGTTCTATTGGAGATGACCAGTGAAAATTTCATTGGTAGATCTGATAGTTGAGGGAATGTTTTATTTGTTTTTAAATATTAGGGAAACTGATTGAAGGAAGTTAATCAACAGGTAAGAGAGGCTCTGAATTCAAATTTCTGGAACTCAGTTTAAAAGCTGGGTGTGGTCACATATCCTGCCACGCAAGCATCATGAGGGACAAGAACATGACAATTTCTAGAGCTTGATAGTTGCTAACCCTGCTCCAGGTTCAGTGACAGAGCCTGTGTCAAGGGAACAGAGCAGAGATTGACAGAGCAGGGGACAAAAGGTCCTCCCCAGTGCTCTGCCCCTGCACACACAGGTGCATCTATGCCGAACATGTACACCAGACATCCAGGCAGCCACACACATACAAATAAAGCAATGGATGAAATAGACATTTTCTCCTTTGAGAAAAAAAGAAGGGGTGCTTATGAACTGTTTAGATCACAGTGTCACTATTGATCAGAGTGTGCTGGTCTTCTTTTGTCCCTCTTCTCTACAGTGTGGTACGACTAGCCACAAACTCCTGCTGAAGGTGTGAAGCATGACCAGTGGGACTAGCACAATGAAGTTATTGGTGTTTAGTTTTGAATTCATGAATGTATACAGTGATAAAAGATTCCAGCCTCTTTTTTGATTGACCACCAAATAAATGCAATTAATGCTGCCTATGTATGCCTGGATGTGGGACTATCCATTGGAACATGGGAAAGCTATGGGGGGTACACATCAGAAATAATAAAAATAATAACTGTCTTTTGATGTTAAGGCTACATAGTATTAAAACATGTGGGGGCCACCACTGCTACAAAAAATAGTAAAAGTATCAAGTCTGAAAGGAGTTGTTTCTCATCTCCTGCCCCTGTACCTTCAGTTGGTTTGATACCAGTCTAATCAGAACTAAACAGCAGCTGGCATGGCTTGCCTGCTCTCTCTTGGAGCAGGTCAGCCTGCCTGGCACTGAACTCAACCCATTTTCATGCATCATTAACGCCAGATAATGATTAGCTAAATTATTCCTTCTCTTAGCCTAATGAGCTGTGAGATGTACTTCAGTCTAAAGGATATAAAAGTAGGTGAAGTTTTTTTGTCTGGAGATAACTTCCCTAGAGGCCATCCATTTAACCCGACATGGCTCTTCTTTTGTTGGCTGAGAGAAGTGTGGTCCACAGGGTGAGCAAATCATTCATAGACTGTTATCAGGTTTGGGATCATAGCAACTGTTTTTAAATTCTACTATAAATTTGTATTCATCCTTGTTTGCTTGTTTGTAGGACAAGAGATTGAAGCCAGGGCCTTGTGTGAGCTAGGCATGTGGCTACCACTGAGCTACATTCTTAGCCCATGTTTATTCTTTTTTGGTGAAATATGAAAATACATCATTTTGGAGGTATCCTTATTGTACTACAATAGATACTCACTTTGATTTTTGTTCTTTTATTTCCCCATTCTTTATTTACATCTTCCGATATATCTGATAGAGATGTTTCTTCCTTCTCTATTTACACAGTAGAAATTATTTCTAACATATTAGATTCACATTTTTGCTTTCTTAAAGTAAAAGAAATAAATTGCTCTATATGACTGCATTGCTCCAATCTGCAGTTAAACTTGACTTTACTTATAGAAACAAATAGCTGCATATTGATATCACCCTCAGTGCTTGAAAATCAGCTTTAACCATTGCTATAGCAAGCTTAGCTGTGAAAATAAAGCTGTCAGCTGGGCAATTGTGGTGAAGGCCTTTAATCCCAGCACTTGAGAGGCAGAGGCAGATGAATCTCTGTGAATTTGAGGTCAGCCTGGTCTGCACAGTGAGTTACAGGACAGTCTCCAAAGCTATAGAGAAACCTGCATTGAAAAAAAAATCAAAACAAAAATAAGCAAAAACAATAATAACCTGTGAATGCAATATTATTGATATTGCATTATTCCTCAAAGCTATCCAGATAGGCAGGACTCAACTTTCTGTCTTCTAGTCATTTGGGTCCCAGCTTCCTTCAAGCTTCCTCCTTCTGTCTAGGAACAGAAAAAGAAATGTAAGGTTACTATCCTTCTTTTAACTTTGTAACAATTTTTTCCTATGTTACTCTTCCTGTGTCTTGCTATATAAATCCCTGTGACATAGCTTAGCTGCCAGGAAGGCTGAAAAATATAACCTGTTCAGCTATGATCTCAATTTGGAAGAAAAGAAAAAAGAACAGGAGAATGGAAAAGAATTCATATCAGTGAGAAGAATTTCTAACTGTCTGTATATAAAAAATATATGTTCAGAGGGATATCTTCTAATTGTTAATGTGAAAACACCAGATTTTTATATGTTAAAATGTAGACAAGTATTGTATTCCCTAGTCGCTGAGTTATTTTAAGTATATTTATAAACACTCACATACATTTATATACGTATATATATATATTCATGCTTCATACAACACATACAAACACATACACACACAAATTGTTTTTTGTTTATGCTTGAGATGACTCCTTTTGACTACTTTTAGAATACAAAGTCAACACACAGTAGTAGTGAAGGAATGTTTGTAATGCTCAAACCTGCCTTCCTTTCCTGCTATTTCCCCAGTGTTCTCCCTGGAATCCCTCTGAACTGGATTTCGCTTTCAGCCCCATCACCCTAAAGGAGAGCTCCTGTTTCCTGTCTTTCTCTTTTCCAAGAGTAAATCTAAACAACCTCACACACCTGTACTGCAACCTACCAAATCAAAAATTATAAGGAAATGTTCTTTTCGCAGCTAAATGTGCCTCACCCTGGATGTCAATAGGCGTATCACCAGAGCACCAATTTTCATTGCTTTAATTTTCATAGAACATATTATGACTCAGTAATTTCTCACAGTCTATTTCCATTGCATTTGTGTGGGGTTTTTTTTCCCCAACCAATCACCTTGACGATGGTATCTTGCATGTTTATTTTCAGCTGGAGGCTAGAACCACAGTGAATCTGACTGGAGCAAAATCAAGGTGTCTGTTTTTCTTTTCGAATACTACCAGAGAATCTACATTCTCCAGTTTTTCTATCTGTTTGCATCCACCCACTTTCCTTGAGTTTTGGAAACTTTCCTCTGTCCTCAAAGACCAGCACTGATACCTGTCTGAATTGGCCATGTCGTCTTATCTTCTCTGCCTCTCTTGCTGCCCAATTAGAGATCCAGAGTAATGTCTTCATTTAAAAATCAGGTGATGAAAACCATCTGTTCTATCCTTCAGTTTAGATTCATCCTAAAGCTCGCAAACATCACACTGTAGAATCAGATTACCTAAATTTGGGGGAGGGCATTATTCTGCCCCCATCTTATTATGCTCTCTTCTCTTATTAATAATTTCTCATTCTTCCCTTTACCCACTCTGGAACATCCTCTTAAATCCACTTCAGCTGTTGAAACAACACCTATCTTTCTATTACAAAATCTGTCAAACATTCCTCTCCAGAGTCTTTCTGTTAAGAGAAAACACAGCTTTGCATGCTGTCACATTTTAAACCCATTCCCTGACTTACTTTCAACTATATAAAAATTGATTGGATTTTGAGTTATCTCTGTGAAACCACTGAAAAGCATTTTGTTTGGTTTTATTTAGTATATCATTTCCCCATCCCCCATTTCCAAGCTGCCCTCTCGCATATAGCCTTCCCTGATCTCTCTAAAATTTATGGTTTCTTTTTCATTAATTGTTTTACACACACACACATACACACACACACACACACATACATACACACACTATTTTCTAAATATGTAAGTACAATCTGCTTAGTCTGTATAATGTATATTTTGGGGCCCTTTGGTATTGAATATCTAATTTGTGTCTTCTTTGGAAAAACTATTTCTCCTGCTCTCAGCATTCCTAGTGGCCTGTAATTCTTTACGTAGTATTGAAGCTTCTTAGGCTTTTCCACACCACACCTACTGACATGTTAGTCAGTCTATTATAGTTTATTGTGTCATGGGTCTTGGAAGAGATCCTGCAACCTCAACTTTACCAGCATAATTCTTGACTATATTCTAAATATTTGCCCTTGTTATCAGAGATGAGTATAGTTCATTCATGTCACCAAGTAAATATCCCTTTGACCAATCAAAAACTACAATGAATATTCAAAGTTGTAGTGTCAAATTATAACTGAAACATCTACAGTATAAGTCTCACACTTAAGACTCTGAGATCACTGTGAAATAGAGGAAAGAAAGACTGTAAGAGAAAAAAAGGAAGTTTGCTGTGAGTCTGTGTCTCCCTCTAATATCAAAAGCTTTACCTAAAATCCTCAGCAATGTGAATACCTAAGCATGAGCTGAAATAATTTTAAAGTACTTTTATTAACTTTTGAGAATCTATTGCACCATATTTTGATCATATTCACCTTCCATTCCTTCCCTTGACTTTTCCAAAACCCTCTTCAACATTTGTTCTTCTCCATAATTATGACCAGTTCTTTTTAAAATAATCTATTGAGTCCAGTTTTTTTTTCTGGGTGTGAAGTCATCCACCATATCATGGTCCATCTACAAGAGTTCACATCCCTAAAATGTATCCAACCCTCTTTCCTCTAGAAGTAATCAGTTGTCCATTCCATTTCCCTTCCATGCTAGATTTTTGATCGGCTTGACCCTTCTACAGTTTGTGTGCAGGCAGTGACATCTTTGAGTTTATGTGTGCAGCAGTCCTGTCATACCCATATGACACCTTTTCATTGTGAACCTGCTCAACCTCTGGCTCATTCTTTTCTTTTTGCCCTCTCTTCCATAATGTTCCCTGAACCTGGAGAGTGAATACTATAGATGTCCAATTTGTGTCTGAGCATTCCACTGACACTTGCTCTCTGTACTTCGATCAGTTATAAGTTTGTATGTTAATCACTGTCTACTGCACAAAAGAACTTATTTGATGAGGTATGAGCACTTCACTAATCTATGGGTCGAAAGATAGGCATTCAGATAGCAGCTTAGAACTGGTTCCATTTAGCAGAATTTAATAGTTTGATTATTCCTGGAGCCTGTTATCTTCCCAGTCATGAGTTCTTGTCCAGAATTAGAGTACTATCTATACATGTGTTTTTTCTTGGGAAGGATGCCTTAAATCCAATCAGAGAGTAGTTAGTTATCCCCATAATATTTATGCCACTATTTCATCTGTGCACACCTCTTGTAATGCTGGTCAGTATTGTAGTTCACTGGTTTCACAGCTGGATAAGAAGGTTGGTAACTAGCCCCCATCTGCATACGTGTGTGCGTGCACACACACACATACACACACATGCACACACACTGAAGCAGCTAACAGAGCACTTTCCATTACTGGGAAATATAACCATCTTCCTGGTCAGTAATATCCTTATTTCTCCATGTTCTGTAACCAATATATATATAGCATCTTCACCAAGTAGGATCTAACCCTCAAGTTCTGGTGAGCAAATGTAATAAAAGGCAATAACCTCTATTATTTTGTGCGTGTGTGTGTGCTTGGAATACCTCTGACCAACAACTTAAGAGGTAGTATTTCACATCAGGCACTGTGTTTTTATTTGGCAATCTGTAGCTTTTGGATAATTGTTTTGAAAGAAGACATTTTCTCACTTTTTAACAATTTTCTTATACTTTTAAAATACTGTTTATAAAAACGCATATAGTCTCTATTTCAATAAGTACAATATATTATATTTTATCACCAGGAACTAGGGCATGTGGCAGCATAAATAATCCTTTAAGAGAAGACAACCTAACCTATATTCCATGTGTTTTATGAATGCTTCCTGTGTGGCTTCTGCAAGATATGTCCACATAAATTTTCTTCCTCATACTGATTTTATTTCATAAGACTTCACTTCTGTACAGGCTCACATGGAAAATCAAGATACCATCTCTGACAGCATGCTTATCTACACTGATCACATGTATTGGCCTTATGCATAAAATTGATCCCCTAGAGAAGTGAGATTAAGACATTATTTCCTGAAGATTTTCACATAACAGAAGTGTTTATTGAGTCCCCCTTGTACGAGATCTCCAATAAATGACAAGTTTTATTTCTCAGCTCATTTGTTTTTTCATACATACCCAGAGTATAAAATTTCTTCCCATGAGAGCTCTTCCATTAGCCTTTTGACAAGTAATTTTTCAGGCTTTTACCTGATGTGTATTTTACTAATACTTTGATCAAATTCTGTACTAAAAGCTTACATAAAATCTATTTCCATCCATAAAATATAATTGATTTATTTACTTTCCTGGAAACATCAGACAATATTTTTCAGAATTAGAGGTGATATGATATTAATTAATTTACTGGACTTTTATATAATCTCTTCTTATCTTTTTATAGGTTTTACATTACCATCATGTAATCTTATACGAGCATTTATTTTGTAGACCCAGTTGATTATTTTTGTTGTATTGAAACAGGAATTTCAGGGTGTATGGTCTAAGATATGTCAGTTGGGACTATTAGTAGATTTTTCAGATTTAAGCATCCATTGCAAGCATTGGAACCACTCAAGTCAATTTAAATTAAACTTCAAGAGTAATTCCCAAGTGTCTGGGCTGCACTAAAAACTGCATGCCTACTAAGTCTTAACGTAATGTGGATGCTACTGTTTGGGGCCCATATCTTCATAAATGATATCAACAATGCTCCACAGAAAAAGGCAACCTAAGGAGAACTCACTGATATGCTCATTCAGTAAAGCATTTGTTGTGGAGTAGAAGTGTTTTTCAGTGAGGAGCCCATGCCATGAATTCAAAAAGTTCTGATTTTGAACCTAAACAGAGCAAAAAAGTAAATAATAATTGCATATAAATACATATTGTATGCTTATAATGCCTGCATACAAAGATTATATTCTGTCATTTACATCTATTTAGTATATTCATAAGTAAATGTGTAAGTGGCTTAAGTCTAAGATAAATTAATATTATAATAACTTTTGTGATTATTTTAATAACCTAACTTCCACTTTAAGATATATATATATCTTACAAAGTATAAGCAAAGCTTGTCTTACAATTCATCACATAGTCTTAGGCTTTTTCCAAAAACAGCCTAGAAATTTTTTACGAGAAAATCTTAACGAGATAAGACTGTTATTAGATAAGCATAAACACATTTCTACTTCCCCATGTTGTCCTTTGCATAGTATATGGATGGATACATTTTGTTAGTGGACTTAGTATAAGAAAATCTAATTAGTTTAACGCATGCTTTATTTGTAGGTATTCTGATAGCCAGGATTCCTTTGCTTCTCTTTCATTGAATTTTTTCTGTGCTATTGTTAGAGCTCAAAGGAGGGAAAAATAGTTGAATTTGAAAATAAAAAATCTACAAATAATATAATAAACTAATTTTTACTTATTTCCATTGTACTGATTTCTACGTGCTTTTCTATTATTTATAGGCTATAGTAAGGGTAAATGGAATAATATTTGAAAGGAAAATAGCTTCAGACACACAGCTGAAGTCCCATCGGTTAAGAAACTGAGGCAGGTGGACTTTGAGTTCCAGGAAACTCTGGGCTACATCGTGATGTTGTTTCATTTTATGGGTATGAGTGTTTTGCCTTCATTTATATCTGGGTATTCCATGCATGCCTGATGCCCACTGAAGCCAGAGGAGGGTATTTGATACCCTGGAACTGGATTTACAGGCTTTTGTGATAGGAATTGAATACAGGTCCTCTGGAAATGTGCTCTGAACAACAGAACCATACTTTCTACATAGTGAAATTTAAAGGAGACTGGGATATGCACCAAAATAACAAGCATCAAACATTTGAGGTTAGAAGAAGAGAAACAAATGGACAAGAGAAAGAGGACTCATCTGAAACCCGACATCATAGTAGCCTTCCATCTACGCACACGTTTGTGTTTTCATGCAGAAACACATTATCTGAAGGCAATAGTCTCTGAGCATGTTTCTCATAATCTTGAAGTCTTTATAATTTCATATTTAAGTTTTTATCTCTTATAATTTCTCAATTTGTATAATCTTTGTTATAATAGTTTCATATATTTTACTTGTGTACGTGCATTTTTATGGTTAAACACGCACACACGTGTGGAAGTGCATGAGCACATACATGTCCATGGATATGGAGACCAAAAGACAACTCAGGTGTTCTTCTTCAGTTACCATCCCCCTCCTTTTTAAAGACAGGCTTCCTGACCAGACTAGTACTCAGCAGGTAGGACAGAGTAACTGGCCAGGGAGCCCCAGGCACCCCCTGTTCTCTACACTCCTCAATGCGAGAATGCTAAGCATCGGCCATCACACCTGACTCTTAGAATTCTTCATGAGTTCTGGGGATCAAACTCAGGTTCTCATGCTTGGAAGACCTGCTTTCTAACCCACATCAGTTTTATGTAGATAAAATTGCACATCACTTCATTTTAAGCAGATAATTTCCTCTACTTTTCCAATAGAGTAAAAATTAGCAATAATATTTTTTATAAAATATTCCTGGTAAAGGTTTGCTATGGTTCACGTTATGCACATTTTAATGAATTTTTATGAGTCTTATTATTTTATAATATAAAAAGAGATGCATAAAGGCAATTTTTAAAGTTTATCACCATGTGACCTTTAAGATTTTTATCTGATATTAAAATTGCTTTTTTTCTCCTCGTTTTTATTAGTTCTGTGAAAATTTTGTACAGCGTATTTGATCTCAATCTCTCCCCTGTTCAAGCCCTCCCAGAAGCATTCCTTCTACCCACTCCATGTGTATCATTTTCCTTAACCCATCAAGTCCCCAAATTGCTTTAAAAATTTGAATTAACATATATCTTATTAACAGTGAATTTAATCATTTTGTTATGTGGACATACAATTATTTTTCCTATCCATAAATATACAGGTATTCTATATTAGGGGTTTTAATTTTATTTTTAATAGTTAAGATTGCTTTACATAACTGTGGACCCTAAACATAAAACACATACTCCTTCATGCATGTGTGTATAAACACTAAACAGAAGGCAAACATTTGATTTATGAAATATGACATTTTATTTCTGATATAACTCATTTTTCATAAACATTTTAGAGTAAAAAAATCAAAACTATCATAATTTAGCACTACAAAGTATTTTACTTTTATAGTTATATAACACATTTAAAAGGAGATTTTATAATGTAAGAATATATGTAAAGTAGAATTGCTATAAAATACTTTGTTGCTTTTTATATGATGATCAACGTAAAGTTGGGATGCTTTAAAAAAAACAAATGCTTTGGCTGGGTTAGGTAGACTTTCAGGAAGTAATTCAAGTAAAAAATTAACCTCATGGTTACTCTTAGCCTCTGTTAACCCTGAGGCTAACCCTTAAAGGTTATAGTCATAAGGATAGAATCCTGATCTAACAGGCTCCTCAGATAAACAGAGATGTCTTATTCCAGCACCCAGTCAGCAGGAAACACCAGGTGAGCACAAAGGAAGAGGCAGCAAGGAAAACGGCCCTCATGAGAGCCCAGCAGTGTACGCTGTCAGCATGATCTCACGTTTGCAGCGAGATGGGGAAGGCGTACATTTCCCTTGTTTGAACATATCAGGCTTTAGTATTGTGTTATGTCAGCAAGCCGACTAAGGAATCTAGATATAACACTGGTTCCAGGAACTACTGGAATTTTTTCTTCCATTTTAGTTTTGAACCAGTACATATGTGGGTACCAGCATGCCATGGCACAGACTTACAATTCAGAGCATGCCTTGCTGGACTCTACTATGTCTACCATAAAAATCTGAGAATCCAACTCAGATGTCCATGCTTGGCAACAGGTGCCATTATCCACTGAGCCATGTGGAGGGTCATAGTCATCACTTCTTCTCTTAGCCTCCTACCCACTCCCACATAACAAATCCCAATCTCACTTTTTTCTTGTTTTTTTGTTGTTGTTTGCTTTTTTTTTATTTTAGGTTTTCTTTGTAGGTTTAACCAGGGCCTTGGGCATCATTGTTCATGTGACTGGAGCATCCACTGATATTTACCAGTTGCTGAAGACAGTGGTTTCTTTCCCCCAGAAGTTCTGGACTACCAAAGGCTTTTCTGGGTGAAGCTGGACCCACCAGCCCCTCCCTATCTATGAATGTTTATTAACCAGATGTTCTCCAGGCCTTATGCAGGCCACCGCAGCTGCTGTGAGTTCATGACTGACATGGCCATAGCTTTTCAGTTAATGGCTCCCCTTTTCCACTTTTTACACCTTTCTTTCTACCTCCTCACAGATATTTCTTGAGCCTTGGAATGGGTGATATGGATCTTTCAATTAAGACTTTAATCAATGTAGCCTGTAGACATTATAATTTTAATAGCAGTTAAGTGACTATTGGTGTCTAATATATCTCAAAGGGATTCTGAGTGTAATGTCTGAAAAGAGGACATAGCAGCACAGTGGGTTCTCAGTTCTGTGATGTGTGAAATGAATGACATATATACATGGGTCAAGGCAGTCATTTTCCCCTCTCAAATCTTCATAATCTGGATCTCCCTTTTACAAATGTTTCTTCCTATGATTCTTTAGAAAAATCCACTAGACAGATTAAAACTACTGCTTAAAAGACATAATGAAGCTGGGGACGTTTGAGGATGCAGACTCTTCATCAATGTGCCCATGTGAAACAGAAAAGCATCAGGTTTTCTTAATTTCTGAAGCAGTTGGAAGAAGCTCTTTGAACTCCAAGGATTTTGAACCACAAGGTATCCTGATTATCAGTAGATACATCTCCCAAGACATGATTGTAATTTCCTTATTTCAATAATCCTAACTTCCTTCCTAACTAGGAAACAGCTACCAAGGAACAGTAGACTTTTTTTTTATTGCAACATGTAACTCCTTGCCCATGTGCTACAACATTCCAGCCCATTACTGGGAGGACACAGACAAAAGACAACTTTCTAGGACTTTCTAGCAGTGTGCCCTCACTAGAAACACAATCTGTTCACACCTTAGTCTTGACAGCTCAGTCTCTATAACTGTGAGAAATAAATGCTTGTTCTTTATAAGCCACTTAATCTACATTGCCTTACTATAGTTTTCACTCTTATTAGTACATGCTAAACATCATTAGACCATTCCAAGTCAAAATTAACCCTTTGCTTTCCCCCTTTCTTTCTCTTACATAATTGTTTTATTGAAAGAGTTATGCTTTAAATGGGATTTGTACTTTCAAAGACACCTATTACTCAGGATGAAAATGAAAGGCTAGAACATTTAGAAGTTTTGTTTTACAAATTTGAAAATACAATGAAAAGAAGCAAACATTGACTTACGTTTAACCAGAATTTGTCTTCTGCCCGAAGTCTATACCTCCAGTCCTCACTTTCTCAACTAATTACCCTGGTTTAATTAATCAAGGCCATAGTGCAGTAGAGCTACTTTTTTCATTATCTTTCACAGCTTGTAACCCTGTCAGTTGTGTTTTCTCTGCTCCCAGGACATTCTGAACCCATGGCCTTTTAGTTATTGTTATTTTGATCTTCTAGTCATAGGAATGCTTATGTATGTGAGTCTTGTTCTGAGGTTAAATGGAGCTAGAAAAAAAATCTCTCAAAATTGAAAAGCTAAAAGAAAATGTAACTTATTATTACTCTTTGAAATACTCTGTAAAATAAACCTGCTATTCTAACCTGAATTCTTGAGCATTGTGAAAAGATATGGGAGTTAGGAAAAATAAACATGTCACCTCTATCACTTCTCCTAATACAGTTTAACATTTTCACTTGTTCATTAATAAAACTTGAGCCTTATGTTTAAGTTTGGCATTTAGGAAGCTTCTCTTCTTCCATATAACTGAATGTTAAAATTTGGCTTAAGCTATAATTTATTCTACTTTGTATTAGTTACAATTTCATGCTAAAATTAATTACCAAACTATGATGGCTGGTTTTATGTCAACTTGACACAAGCTCGAATTAGTCAGGAAGAGGGAAACTCAGGAAAGAAAATACCCACACCAAATTGTTGTGATACATTTGTTAGTCAGTGGTTGTTGTTTGAAGACCCTACTTGTTGTGGGTGGTAGCTACACTTAGGCTGCTTTCTCTGTATGATATAAAGGAGCAAACTGGACCATCTAGGGGTGAGCAATCTAGGAGGTAGTGATCGTCCACGGCCTCAGTTTCAGTTACTGCTCCCAAGTTTCTGCAATGAGTCTCTTGCTGACTTCCTTTAGTGATGGATTTCATGTGGAAGTGAAAGCAAAATCAATCCTTTCCACCCTTAGTTGCCCCTGGTAATGGTATTTTTTATCACAGAAGGAGAAATTCTAGCTAAGACACTAACCTACAACAAAGTCTACTGGGTACAGCTTTCCTGTGAGGAAGTGCTTTTTCCCAGGCTTGATGGTCCAGCACATGCTTTTGCTTCACTAAAGGAAACCGCCTTTCTGGTGTGTCTGCGTTGTGGATAACATGAAGTAATTCCAACTAGGATACTTTCAGTTCTGAATTATTTCATTTTAATATCATTAACACAGCTGGTATCACCTCAGCCTCACAGAACTTCTACAAAGTCAAGATGCTACTTTTACAGGTTACGATCAAGCCAGAGCATTAAAGAGTCCAAGGTCATCACAGACCATTCGCTAAGGTCTCATTCTGCCAAGGTCTTTGCAAAGCTGTTTGCTAAAGATCAAGGGGTCTTTATTTTGTACAAGGTAAGTGAATAAAAATAGCCTTATGTATATCAATGAAGCTACTTGCCTGTGAACAAAACTTCCATAATCCATAATGATCTGCCAAGGACAAAATTCTACTTAGGCAACACCAAAGCCTCAATAATAAAGTTACCAGCCAAATTTTTTCCTTCTGGTATTTTCTTCAAGGTTCTCAGTCCATGTGCCAGATATTAGATTTTGGCAGAGCTTAATGAGTAGCAATTTTCTTTTCAGCATTAATCCAAAGATAAGTGAAATTCAGGAGACAGAAAAAAGAAGAATCTAACTATCCACTTTTCTGATCTTGAGGTAATGGAAACTGTGGCTCCAAATATCTGGGTAAGTGAACTTGCTGATACTTTCTTCTTGAACTGAGCAGATAGATATATCTGTCACAGAGGAGTGGAAAAATAATGAGTGCTGTGCTAAAAGCAAATGCCATTATGATAGCAAACATCACTGCTTAAAGGAAGAACTGAGAACTCTAATAATCTGAGCAACTAACGTTCATTAATTGCGTGCCAGCTTCAAGGAAATAGATGTTCTTAGAAAAGTGCAGCTGGAGTGATTTCCTTTCCTCAATCCTCTTAATTTGATGGTGATTATAAATTTCAATTGGCTAATTTCTTAGGATAGTAAATAGGATATTCAGTATCGAAACACTGTTCTAAAAGGGATAGCCTTGGTACTAATTTGGCCAGTGCTTCTAAGCATGTGGTGGTAGGGAGTGGGTCCACATTCAGAATAAGGAAAGGGAGTTTTCTTTCCAGATTACTTGATCCTGTAGAGGTTTGGCTAATAACCTCTGTGTTCTCTAGTAATATATTAAGTGAATTAAGGAGCTGATTGTTTCCAGATCAAAGTGCTGTATTCCTTGGGCCTGAAAAGACTTGAAAATCATTAATACCAGCTATGGTACAAATGGGAACTGTCCTCCACAGGGTCATCAGTTTGCACACTTGGTCTCCAGCAGGTGGTGCTGTTTAGAAACCGTTTAGTAGGATAGACCTCATGGAGGATGCACACTACTCTGTTTGGGCTTTGAGGTTTTATGCCTTGGTCTCATTTGCTGTTCTATTGAATGTGGATGCAGTGTGATCACCCAGCTCCCTGCCTCTTATCATTATGTTCATTGTCATTATTTTCCCGCTACCTAAGATACATTGCTGTGTGAATCTTTCATATTCCCTCTCATTTTCAAACCACAACCAAAGAAAATCCATAACGTTTCAGAACAGAAGGCATAATGCAAGCTTCCAAAGGAGGGAGGGAGGGAAGCAAGCAACAGTCCTCCCAGGTTCTGATACCTATGAACACAATGACAACAGGCATGGTATAATAACCCTAAGGAGCACTAGTGGCACACATGCCTTGGCCCTAATGATGAGCTCTCTAAATGGACTGAAAACTGTGCAACAAGAAGAACACTGTGCCTGGTACAGGAAACCTAGCCAACTACCTAGTGATGCCATGGATTTTGGAGAAGAATCTACAGCAACCACTTCTCTAAGCCAGTATAATCCTTAATTACACTGTAACTATTTGTAAATTTCCTCTTTACCCAAAGAGAAGTATAATCCTCACCACCTCCTCGGTGAAACTTGTCTTTGCAACAGAAACCATTACAGGAAACCATAGACCATAAAAATGCAGAGCTGCAGAGCCTAGTCTCAATGGACACATTTTCGAAATCACTCCTACAAACACCTAAGGTTCAGAAACATTGCAGAAAAGGTGGCCAATAGATTTTAAGAACCAGAGAATTAGGGAGTTTATTGTGAGACTGTGTCAGAAAATACTGAGAAGGGAAAAAAAGGTCCTCCTCATGGAAAAATATATCAATAGGTTGTTCAAAACCAAGTGGTCTTACACAAAGCAAGTACCATTATACAGACTAAGCAGGTGACATTGAAGAAAGTATATGTACATCTGTATATACATGTAACAACAATTAATGAAAAGAGACCATAAATCAGAAAGAGATTGAAGAGGAATAGATGGGAGGTTTTGGAATAAGGAAGGACAATGGGAAATGGTGTGACTGTATTATTATCTAAAAAGGAAAAAATAAACTAAAACATGCCTAATATATAAACCAAATCACAAAGCAAGACTTTCAAGAGGGTAACACTTTCAAACATCTATTACCTGCTACAAATTCATTTTCTACATCTTCATCAGCTCTGACAAATTTCTGATTTCTTTACTTTTCTGTTCTGTGATAACAAACAGCCTTCTCATCATCAGTTTTCCTTTCAGCAGCAAACACGCTCTAACCATTATACTCATCCTCTCCTGTCTCAGTTGACAGAGTCAGAGTGCCTCTGCCCACCCCACCCCACCCCCGGTAGCAGAGATGCATGAGACTCAGGTCTGTCCAGTCTTTTTCTCAGTCAGTCACTGAATTTTTGCCTCAAGGATAGACATAACCTTTGTTGGACCAATACATATTAGCTACAAAATGATAGATGATGTGGGGAAGGTGACAGAGACAATGAAACATGGAAATTGGCCTTGACATCAAAATAATATCAAAAGAGTCCCTGCATATAGCTGTGCCTGAAGAGTAGGTCCTAGATTTCTTAGATTTCTTCCATTTAGTAAGTTATCTCCAGTTATGTTTCAGTAATAAAGCCTTAAAAGAACAAAAAGCCCAAACTACATCTAATCATCAGGATATCTTGGGTCGAGAACACTGTTTCCCAGTGGTTGATGAGTGACTCTATTCTCACCCACTGCATTTAGCACACATTGCTCTGTGTGCCAAACAAATCCTAGACTGTGGGATTTGTAACTGTGAGGATGATGAACATATACTATCTGCATTTGAATTGAGGCCAGAGCATCATCAAAGCTTACAAAGAGAAAACTACCTTTGTAAAGTAGTGGATTCTCAAGTAATTGGGAAGAACCTTATTTATTGAAATACTCATTTTCTATATGCCTGAAGAAAGTCCAGTGAGCATAGCATATTCTAGAGCATGCTTAACAACTAAATATAAATACATTGGGTTATGGAGTTTAGATTACTAGAAACCAGGGTTCCAGACACTGGGGTTTAGACTTAAACCATCCAAGTTTAAACCTACCTCACTCTGCTCTCTCTGTCCCACTTTTTGCTTTTGATCAAGTTGCTTACCCACCTGTGATTGAGTTTCTCCTTGGTAAAAGGGGGCTAGTTAGCGTGGACATCTCATAGGGTGGTTATAAAGCTTAATTAACGCATATAAGGAACTTAACAATTTGCCTAGTAAGCAGTAAACACTCAATAAACATGAGCTTCTAGTCTGATTATTACTTTCCATCTGCAGCTGCTGCTTCCAGAATATAATCAAATTATTCCAGGTTTCCCTTCCCTCCAATTGCATCTAGCTGCTGTCATTAACTGTGCTAATGAGTCACATACCATCAAACCTAGGTTTGTATCAAATGTTCCAGTTATTAATAGAGGACAGTAGTTATGAGTAGGGTCGGGGGAGGCTGGGGTTGTGGCCGAGCTGCCAAGTTCTGCTCAAACATTTTGCAGTGGTAAAGTCATCCCTAAATGTCACAGCTGGTGTGAGAATTTGTCATAGATTTATCTGCAGTGTGATTTTTATACGTGTCTTATAGCTTTTAAGGTTGAAGTGGTTCAGGCAAAGAATACCACTGTAAATGTCGGTTTGTCATAAATTTGAAGTCGGTGTCTTATCTTTATCTAGATCATCAATAGAGGGGCATTAGAATTCTAAAGCAATAAATATGTAGAGAATCTGTAGTGTGTGTGTAAGCCTGAACAGGTCAGACTGACTCAGTTTCAAGTTGTTTGGACACGTCCTTCTGAAAGAGGCTGCTGATCCCAGTCCGCTGAGGCTGTAGCCCAGTGTGCTCCCTCCATCTGCCTAGAGTTTGAGCCTTTGATGAGTTCTGTGCCCTTTCTTCAGCTGATTGCTCTGCTCCATTACTGCTGACTTTAAAATATTCAGCCCACTAATGTAATATGCAGCACCTGCAGACACTGTGAAATATTAGCGGGGTAGTAATGAAAATTGACTGCAAGTGTAATGACAACAGGTGAAATTATTCATAGCCTGCTCATGGAGCAAACTTTAGGAACTCAAGGAGCATAAATGGAGCAAGTTCATGACAAATACAAAAATATCCCAAACTGCTGTAGCAATAAAAGTAAATACAATAAATCTTTCCTGCAAATATAATAAGGTCCCTAACTGCAAATGCAATAAAAGCTATCAACAGCTGCAATGTGTTTGGAACGTATTATACAGCTTTACAAAGAGTTATACCCCCTGCTGGTGTGGCCTCAACAATGTCATGCTTTGTCTTTTCCCAACGAGTACAAATCTAGCAGTCTACATGTTACCTGGTGTAGATTAAGAATGACAGAGCGTTAATGCAGCAGGTTTGGATTGAAAATGAAATGCTCAATCCAGATGTGCTCCTTGGCCATTCCGCAAGCAGAGCCAAAGGCTATGGCTCTCCCACCAGGGGCCTAATGGCTGCCAGGAAATCGCTGCAGGGAGGTGAGGAATTGATAAATAGCTGGGTAACCTTTCTGTTGCCTCAGTGTGACAAGCGAGCAGCATACAGGCCAGAGGCAGCGAGGGTATGAGGGTAGAATGGGAAAAGGATGGGTAGGAGATGGTGTTTGGTAGCTATCACAGGCTCACCAGGCATTGTCCTGTACACGCTGATCCTTTCCTTCTTCTTTATTTTATTCTTACACAATTCAGCAAATACAGGTTTATCTCTACTAGTTTACAGCTACTAATTACATTCCAGAGAGCAATGACTCGATAAAAAGTTATCATTTCTGAACTTTTGAGACGTTTAAGTCCTGTGGGTGAATAATACAGAGGTGAGGTAATTCTAACACAACGAAAT
The DNA here is from genome assembly GCF_037038515.1 of Microtus pennsylvanicus. NCBI lineage: Eukaryota > Metazoa > Chordata > Mammalia > Rodentia > Cricetidae > Microtus > Microtus pennsylvanicus. Next base: position 51,367,043 of record NC_134590.1, on the reverse strand, counting down.
TAAGTCCATCACCAAAGAGAAGAAGAGGGTACCAGGTAAAGTGCCTAGGGCTTTAAGAGGTGGAAGAAAAACCTCAGAGTGTTCTCCTCATATTTCTAATATTCAGCTAGTTACTTTTGATTTCTGCTTCCTATTGACTATAACACTAAGAACTGTATAGAAATTGGTTGCCAACAACAGCAATAAAACACAAGACTCTACTTCCCAAACCTCACAAATTTACAAACCTGATGGGTGCTTATAAAATAAAACTATATTTTCTTCTAAATTGTTTTATATAACTTTCTCAAATCTTACAATAAAAACCCAGCCCACTGCAGCTATTGAAGGAACTAGGTTTCCTTAGGTTATTGAAAATTGATGAGTCTTAACACCTACTTTCATGCTATCAGATGTCTTTTCTTTATCGTATAAATTTAGATGTTCACATGGAATATCTTTGCAAATCATTTATATACATTTGCATCTTTTCTTTATCATAGGCTTAATTTTGATGTCACTTTAAGTCAATAAATACAATGATAATTTGTAAGTTTAAATACTACATAACATTATCTGAATAAATTTTCCTCAGTTAGCTAACATTCAGGGTATTTTTTTACTCCTCACCATTCTTGGTTGTTACTGAAAGAGAAAAGTAAGTGACTGTCCTCACTTCCCATATCTTGGAGTGCTTTAATATGGCATTCTGATTTTTTTTAAAAAAAAACTTTGTTTATTGAAAATAAATTCTTTTCTCATATAATATACCTTGATTACATTTTCCCCTCTGTTGTAGGAGGCCACTTGTTTATTCCTGGCTGCTCAACCCCGAAATAATCACACAGAAACCATATTATTTGCAATAGTGTTTGGCCAATTGCTTAAACATATGTCTGGCTAACTCATATTTTAAATTAACCCATATCCATTAATCTGTGTATCGCCACAAAGCTGTGGCTTTCCAGGTAAAGTTTGGGATCTGTCTCTGGTAGGGCTACATGGCTTCTCACTGACTCTGCCTTCTTTCTCCCAGAATTCAGTTTAGATTTCCCTGCCTAGCTCTGCTCTACCCTATCATAGGTCCCAAACAGCTTCCTTATTAACCTATGATATTCACAGCATACAGAGGGGAATCCCACATCCCTCTCCTTTTATTTGTCCCAGTTCCTCTCCATCTCCCTTCCTCTCTGGATCCACTCAATAGAGAATCATTTCAAGAGGATACTTATCACTTGAGACAGAGATACTCTGGAAATATATAAACAAGCAACAAACACAAATCAGGAGGAGGCTTGGATATATCCTGCCACCATGTATGAGTGGTTCATAGTCGGGGCAACCGCTCACAGAGATGGGGAGACTCAGCCGTGGATCTATTGGGAGAGGTCGGATTTGGGAGAGAAGAGTGGTTGAAGACCTCATTCATTGACCGGATGGAATGAGTCCCACTGAGGTGAAGCATCGTGGAGACTTGTGCTCTAAGACATGGCTAACTGGTTACTCACTCTCTGAGCTGACTCTCCTCTGTGTTTGATGCTGGTTGACAATGGGAGCTCTGAGTTCAGGTCCAGCAGATTACTCTTTCTCCTGAATATCCTTCTTTTAGTTTGCTGTTTCATACAGTTTAGGGTTTCCAAATTTAAAGAGTAGGAGATAGATTTTCCAATTATTCCTTTCCAGAGTACATCAGGCTTGTTTCTTAACTTTGTAGTCCAATAAGGAAGCTTTCCTTAGAATCACAATTGACCCCAAATACTACTCACCACCTCTCCCCAGAACTGGGTATTCTAATATAAGAGAACCAGGAAATATACATCTCAATTCTTTTCTTCTTTTGTTTTAAAAATCTTTTTCCTAGTAGATGTAGTAATATTTTTATTCTTTTATTCTTGTCATTATCTTGTCTGTACATATATTTATTTTGTTTAATTTCATGATGTTTATCTTCCTCCTCTCCTCATTATTTTGTTCCTTTCCTTTAGTTTCTTTTTTGGATATTTCTCTTCTTTTAAAACTTATTTTATTATTTTTATTGTATATTTAAATTAACAATTCTACATTGTTTTCTCTACTTTCTTTTGAGTGTGTATTCATGAATCTGGTTGTATTTATGTGTGGGAATACACATGCATGTATGTGTATGTGTATTTACATGTTTGTGTGTATATGTATGTGCACACATGCAAGCAAAGGTCAATGATTGATGCCAAATGTCTTTCTCAACCTTCATCTTAATTTTTGACATAGAATCTCTCACTCTTAACTGCAGTTCACTAACCTGTTATTCTGGCTTGCCATCAAGCCCGTTAATTCTCTGACTCTACCTTTCTAGTGCTGCAAATACAGGGATAGATGTAAACATTGCATCCATCTTTTTTCCACGAGTATTAAAGATCTGAATACACAGCAAGTACCTTACCAATTGAACCATCTTCCAGCATTTATTTCTTAAAATTTTTTTGCTATGGTTATTGTTGTAATCATTAATTGATTTTTTTAATTGTTACTTCATCTTGTTTATATTGCTGGCAGGATTTCCCCCTATGCTTTGTAATTGGATCATCATGAGAATAGCTGAAAGGCAAATGAAGATCATGACTACAGCAAACCTCTCAGAAAAAAGCAAAAGCTAATACATTCATTACAATAATTTATTTAAATGCAAACAATAATAGCTTTCCAATTAAAATCAGAACAAGCATATACATCTACAAAACTGCTCAAGAATCATGAAAGAGGACAGAAAGATTGTACGAGCCAGAGAAGATTTTCTGTAAAGTTTCATCTTCTAACAATGTCAAAATTTACCGTGAAGTACTTCATTCAGCCATGAAGTCTCATCTGCATGGCTAAACAATAGACATAATAATATGGAAGGAAGGTCAGCTCATGGGGCCTCATTTGTAGACAAAGGACCACAAGTGACTAATGAATGCTGAGAGCTGGAGAAATAGTCTTCACCAGGAAAGAGTTCCCAATTGGCTACGTGGTGCCAAGTGGTCAACCCTGAAATTGTATACTTGCAAGTAACTTTATATGGGCTGAACACACACACACACACAGACACACACACACACACACACACACACACACAGAGAGAGAGAGAGAGAGAGAGAGAGAGAGAGAGAGAGAGAGAGAGAGAGAGACCATGAATTTGAAAGACAAAGAAAGGGAATTTATGGGAAGGTACTGAAAAAGAAAAAGGGGAAATGAAACAATTATATTTTTAATTTCAGAAAATATTTTAAAAGATGAAGGCTGGATAAATTTATTAAACGTAAGAACAAAATATTTAATTTCAAGTAAGTAATCCACTTTAGGAGTAAATGCATACAGACTGCAAATGAAAGGATCAAAACCACATTCTAAACATAGAGAATCTAAGTGGGAATCATTACCTACATTTACATCTGACAAAGATTACAAGCAAAATAGAGAAATTATAAGGTAGGTTGCTACATACCAATAAAGTAAAATTTATCAAAAAGATATGCCAATCTAGATATGTTCTATGAACACTGGTCCACCTAATGATTCACAGACAGGTAGATCCAGATCCGATAATCATGGACAGCTTTGGTACTCTGCTGCCATCAGTAGATAGATCATCCAGATGATCTATAATAATAGTTCTAAATTGAACTTCTCCATAATTGGAAAGAATTGCCAGGCATAGAGTGCATACTATCAAACTATTACAGAATATACATTCTTCTCATCAGCCCATGGGACTTTCCACATTTACGGCTGTAAAGCAGTCTTAACAATACAAGAAAAAAACTATAAAGAATTTTATGAATTTTGCCAGATCAAAGTGAAGAGCAATCAGAAATCAAAGCAAAACAAGCCACTATATATGCACATGAAGATGAAATAAGACATTGAATCATCAGTTACCGAAGAGATTTACTAGAATCAAATGAAAATAACTATGAAATGATTCAGGTATACTCCCCAGCATACCTGAAAAAAATCCGTATCAGCATGCAGTAGTCATACCTCATAACCATGTTTTGGGTACATGTTAACAGTAGCCAAGTTATGGAAAGGAATTACTCTATCAATGGATTAATGAATAAAGAAAACATGTTGTGTGTTTGTGTGTGTGTGTGTGTGTGTGTGCATACATCCAATTCCATGGGTATAGTCAAGAGCTAGTACAAATGTTTTCATCTTTAGAGAATAAGTACATTATGAGAGCAATTCACCATAATAGCTCTTTATGCATATGAGCAAAGCACAGTGACATGTATGTGAAAATTACCTAACAATACCCACTGCTCTGTATACTAGTGAAGGAATTAATAAGGTAACAGATCTTAGCAATTGTTCTTCGCAAATAGAAAAACAGATATTTGCCAATAGCCTCTAAAAATAACCATTCATATAGAATTTATACTTTATTAATTAGTTTAAGTAATTTTACTATTTACAGAATGAAGGAGGTGTGTATGGGTGATGTATAAATTCTATAGTATTTTATATAAGGGACTTAAATATTATGGGATATTAACATTCATGAGTATATCTGTAACACATCTTTCATGGATACCAAGGAAAAAAATACTGTGTGTGTAGCCAGCCATATGCATTTATTTGTTAATAAGGATGAAAATTTATTATCTTCATCTGTTTCATATTTTATTTCTGGTGTGAGCTATAGTTGACCATTGCTTTTCTACTGAAGCTTGGGAAATAATTTAATAGAAAGCTTTGTAAATTTTGATATATTTTGAAGACATTGATAAAAGATTTCTCCTTCACAACACTCAGACTTTGCTATATAATTAAATTCCCCATTTTCTTTCAATTGCCATTCTACATGTTCCCACAAAATATGGAAGCCCACATTTGTTAAATGAAAAATGGATTTAGTAAATGCCCATTATGTGCCAAGCTATTTATGTATGACACAGGGTCCTCATGAAAAACGTTCACGGTTGACTCTCTAACACTGTATACATTAACTGGGGTGTAATTATGATTTAATCAACCATTAGTGATGAACCCCAATCATACTGGAAATTTGTTATTTTAATAAAAGGAGAACCGATTGAAAAGTGCTTGGAAAAATAACTCATGCAGGAAATTTTGAGTACAAAATGGTCTTTGCACGATAATCACTCTGGGTATTTTTCACAGTGGTAAAAAGTATTTTTATTGTTTTCTTTTCAAGGCTTTGTCAAGTTTGCATATGTGATATGTTTACCTGAAGTTGCTTAGAACTTAAACACCCTTTTCTGTGTCATAAGACACCATATATTAGAACTGAAAAATAACACAACTGCAAATATTCATCCACATAGTGTCTTCTTTTTCTTTTTTTATGTTTTTACTGAGATAGAATTCATCACTTTTCTCTCTCTAGATCCTTCCAGTTGCCCTTCTAGAAGCTCTTCCCATGCTCCTGCCACACTGATTTCAAGTTGACAGTATCTTTTTTCTTTATTTTTATTGGTCCATACATTCCTGCATGTATACGTATGTGCGTATGTATATATGTATGCATTTATGTATGTATGTGAACACACACACACACTCATGTTCTCCCAGTAGTCATAAGGTATCTGTAGTTTTGTGTTTAGGGGTGGAACCTTGCACACTTTTCCCCCTGCATATTAATAACATCATTGATGTTTCCACTGTTTTGATCTCCCTTGTGAAGTCATTTTCTGGAAAGAGTATTATAGCAGATATTGGTGTCATGGTTCTTATAATCATTCTATCCCCTCTTTTTTGTCATGTTCCCCAAGTCAAAGATTCTGGAGCTATGGTGTAGATATATGTTTAGTCTTATAAAGGGGCTGCTAGTTTGTTCCGGGCTGCTTGTTCATTTCTCAGCTTCCCAGAACTGAAATAACCACAAAGAAACTATATTTAAATCACTGCTTGGCCCATTAGCTCTAGCTTCTTATTTGCTAACTCTTACATCTTAATTTAACCTATCTCCATTAATTTGTGCATCTCCATGAGGTCGTGGCCTACCAGCAAAGTTTCAGCATGTCTTTCACCAGCGGCAACTCCATGGCTTCTGCCTGACTCCATCCTTCTTTTTCCCAGCATTCAATTTAGTTTTCCCCACCTAGCTAAGTTCTACCCTGCTATAGGTACAAAGCAGTTTGTTTATTCATTAATAGTAATGACAGCACAAAGAGAGGAATCCCACTGTCCAGGCAATGAGATGTCTCTGTCAATTCTAGAGTTTTGGAAGTTGCTTACAATGCACTTCCTGTTTACTTAAGTAATATTATATCCTTCTTGAGTCTTTGATGGAGTTGAAGAATGGATATAAAGTAGATATAAATATTGTAACTATAAATCTTGCTTGATACCTGTTTTGTTATATGTAATTTTACTATGTTAAAGTTAAAACCTTCCTAAAGTTAAAAAGAGGAGGTGATGTGGGAATTCCCCACTGTTTGCTGTGAATACCATTGGTTAATAATGAAACTGCCTTGGCCTGTTGATAGGGCAGAAGTTAGGTAGATGGGGAAAACTAAACTGAATGCTGGGAGAAAGGAGGGAGAATCAAAGAGAAGCCAAGTGGCCCCCCTGGAGACAGATGACAGACAGAACTTTACCCAGTAAGCTACAGCTACGTGGCAATGCACAGACTACTAGAAATGTGTTAAACTAATATGTAAGAGTTAGCCGATAAGAAGCTAGAACTAATGGACCAAGCAGTGATTCAAATAATATAGTTTCTCTGTAATTATTTTGGGTTTGAGCTGCTGGGCCACTGGGAAGCATGTGGTGTTCCTGTAACAGTTTAGGGTTAGGCTCCCCACTATATATTAGGGTTGAGGTCCCCACTATATGTTAATTTTTGAATTCCCAGAGTTATTTTTTAACTCTTTATCAATTCTTTGTGGATTTCACGTCATGCAACCTGACCCCACTCATCTAATTAGAGGCTAGTGGTGTAGCTGATAGAGAACTTGCCTTGTTTGTGCGAAGTCTGGGCTGAGTTCCAAATAATCCAAATGGATAAATAACTATAAACTTATATAATAAAAGCAGTTATATCATTTTATAGAATGAAAAGAAGAGGACACAGTTAAATTGGAGTGTTATTAGAAATAGAGAGGAAGCAAAAGCTTAGCGAACACCCAGCAGATGGAAGAGCGAACATCTGCTGATCCCTTCACCACCACTATAGTTAAAGAGAAGGAGTCAAGTTTAAGGGACGCATCTGATTTGGGGAAGCAGCCAAGTACAGTGATACCTTTGCCTGAGATGGGGAACCCAGATGCAGCGGTGCATTGCCTGGTGGCTGATTGGTGAAGCTGTGTGACATCTGAGAAGGCACAGAGCTGCACTGGAAATGCATCCCGGGCAGTCAGCAGTAATGTGATTTGCATTCATGCCCATTCTGCCTGGAAAGTCCTTCCTCCCATTCTTCATGTTGGTCATTACTGCCTAGTTTCAGGGTTTAACCCTGGCCCCCCTCCTCCGGGAGCCTCTCCTAACCTGTGGGCTGGAGGAAGGCTCTCTCCCGTGAGCACACTGGGCTTCTTTCTGGCACAGGACTCATTGTATCAGAGTGTCTCTAAGGAGATTGCAACACTTATTTATTTTTTAATGAAGACTTATGGAATCAATAAGACTGGTCTCTATAAAAAGAAAATAAATTGTTTAGTTCCACAGCACCAAGAATTAGCTCTCACTGTAAAAATGGAAAGGAAACAATATACCCCGACAACCCGGAAAGCACAAATCTTTATTAAGACCAGATGGATTTCTTTTTCCTTTCTCAAATCAAGGCCTGACACAACACTACATTGAAGAAAACATCATTTTACCCTTAATTTCTTTTCTTCATTTCTGAATAGTCAGAGTTAGGCCTTCTTCAGATTGTTAAACCAAATATGTTTAGCATTATTATTTTTTAAGTGTTTAGCTTCAAGAAAGGAAATTCAGTACTCAAACACACACACACATATCTTCTAACACTGGAGTAATTTTACTTTTGAATACACACATACACATATATGCAGAGACCGTGTGTGAGAGAGGAGTTATATCAGGTGATTCTTACTTTAGGTAGCCACTATTGGGAAGAAAATGTCCCCAATTAAGACAAATAAAAGTGACACAGAAGGATTTGTCCACTCTGGGTTTCAAAATTTTACTGTCAGTCTTGGGCCCATCTGTCTGGTTTCAATTACTTTCCCCAACAGGCAAAAGTGTGATATTCAGAGCGGTTTTTGGAAGAGAGATCATTTACAATGAGTGAGTTTTCATTCAAATCACAGACCTTTAACTGTACAGATAGATAGTGGTATTTATATACACTAGCTATAGATAACACATTATAGGGATCTGAGATAAACGTACATTTACAAAATCCTTCACTAAATATAGCTGGGCAATTGACATTCTACAATGCTTCAGACTTCTCTTCTTTCCTATAGTGTGTATTCTATTGAGGGTGCTATAGGGAGTTTCTGCTCCATACTTATGTGCTAACTATAAAAAACATATCATTCAAATCTATCCCATATTGCAGTAATGGGCCCAAAGCATATACCTGGCAGATATTCCTCACTTCTAAGGTCTCCGGAGATGTTGGTACCTACTCCATGAGTGTGATGAAGCTCTGACCCACCTCTGAAAGGCAGGTTTCCACACAATGGCTTCTCACCCCTGGCTATATAACTACACTTTGTGAGAGGAGTTAAACTCTGGCCATCACAGAGATCTATACGTCTGCCAGCTATTGATCCTCCCTACAGAAAGGCACAGAGAGCCTAAAATGTGCTGAGGGAGTAGATTTCTTTAAAACCACAATTGTGTTTCTTTGATTAGGGACTCTGGTACAGTAATTACTTTTCTTCAAAAGAAAGTTCTTAGCCCATCACACTGGCAACAGACCTAATAAAGGCGAATGAATCCCTGAAGTTATTGGAGCTGATCTTCCAGCTGATAGAAGCTATTTCCTTCAGTGGGAAAAAGGAACACATCTCTGGCCTTATTTCCTTGTTATAAAATTCAAATGAAGTTTGCAGTTTGCTATGAAACCCAGCATGCTCTGTCTCCTTCAAGCATTTCTAAGTGTTCTTACAAGCACTTTGATTTTTGAGTCAATTACCCATTAAACTTTAATTTGTTATCATTATTGTTTAGGGGAATAAAAAACAAGTCTTATACTATCATATAGGTTGATTACACTGAGTCTAAGAAATACATAGACTCCATCACACTCCTACTAGAGAATTTGTGTGGCCTAGCAGTCTTAACATGCCTTACTATGAATAAGCTCCCAGGACAGCATTTCCTTCTGTTGTAGAGGAGACTGGCCAAGGACCTGGAGTATTTGAGGAAAGGCATTGAAAGGGTTGCAATGCTTATCAAATCCAGGACTTGAGAGAAGACAGCTGAAACAGCTAGAGTATGTTACATTGGGAAGCTTCCCTCCAAAGGTTACAAAAATGCTTCATAGCCCTTACCTCAGGTTTAACTAATTTATCAAGAATTTTTGTCATGCAAGTATACCATGATGGCTGGTATTGAAATCTAAAGGTTATTGTAATGGGAGTTAATATTCTTTTATATGTCCACTATGAATCAAAACCTGCCCTAACTGTTACTATTTTCATAAACTCTTATTATGCCCTCTACAACACTATAAGGTGGTACTAATGGAGAGGTGAAGAAATGAAAGCACAGAGGAAAAAAAAAGTTATTGGTCAAACTTTTCTTAGAATGTTTAAGGCAAAGCAAAGATGAAAGCATCAACACAAGTCGTTGAAAAGATGGGCTTAAACCCAGGTTAGAGAGATCAGCAATACTTTAGGAGTCATTATAAGGCATTAATCTCATGTAGGCAGTAACCTTGAACATAGGGTTCTAAGCTTGATGCAGGATATATTTGCAACTGAGAATGTTCAGCTGTCTTGGGGGGGGCAGCCTCCAGCAGCACAGGGTTGATAGAAATTCACAGAGTCGGAGAAGTTAATCTTTTCTATATGAGGGGGGCTAGGGTAAAAGGCACACAGAAACTCTCTTGATGGTTTCCTTCTTTGTTTTCTCTGTTTATTCTCTCTCTCTTATTGTTTTACAGCTTTTATTGGATTCTTCCATACAGTATGAGAGGCAAAATAGTTTCATGACATTTCTCAAGTGGATGATTATAGGTAAAAACGTGTTTTTCATCTCTCTCGTGTGATTAAACATTTTATGTATTACAGGTGAAAAAATTTATTCCAAGAACCCACATTCATTTGTACCCAAGCAACTTGTTATAAACTAACCATGTGGCAAGCAAGGTATTCTTATCATGTCTTTTACTAGCAGGTTGCCTTTTGAAATTGCAAAAAAGGGCCACTTGCTTTATTACTTATCTTGAAAGGTGCTCTTATAAGGAATCTTAAAGGAATCACAAACCTAAACTTTTATATATGAAAAAGAATCAGTCAGCTTTACTTTAAAACTTTAGAATACATATCCATTCATTAATAGTTTTTTTACATCAGGAGATTGATGACAGAAATGGGTATAAGGAATTAATCATCCCCTTTGGTCATCAACCAAACCTAGCAAGGAGAGTATGTCAGTCAGTAATAATTGGGCTGCTTTGTTCTTGCTCCCTGACCTTAAAGAGTTCCACATTCAACTGTGTGTCTTTCTAAAGCTTTAGATTGTTTTCTTGTGTTATTCACCCAAAAGTTATTTAATAAAAATCATCTTAGTCTAACTTGGTTATTTTCAAAGCTTTTTTCAGTTGTGATGCACTCTGAGACCTGTGAACATATCTTCTGATATTAAGGTTGAAAGAATTTAAACTAGCTGGGCTACTGGGATTCAATTGTTAGTCATTTTCTTGAGGTACAATCCATGCAGCTTCTTAGGAATGACTCACAGACCCTGGCTGTATCCTTGTATTTATTTTTATCTATCAAAACTCTGTATAATCTATCATTATTATTATATTAGACAGTACAGCTTAGGAAGGAGTCATCCTCTTGACAATCCATAGGTAAAAATGCCCAGTAGAATTGGATGTTTCCAAAAGATAATCACACTATATTACAGGTAGTGGAGATATCCCTATGTCCACTCACACCATGCTAGATATCAGAGAAAAAGAGCTGAGGCAAACACGTAAAGATACAGCAGAAACAAAAGACATTCCGGGGTCTACAGTCCCATGTCCTTGACTGAATGAGATTGGCCCATCAGAGGATGCCCTTCTGATGGGCTGACACCTGGAACTTTAATTGCAACTCACTGCTCCTCTGGCATGGCCAATGCCAAGGATGTAAATGAAGTACATGGGAACTCAAGTCCTCAGAAGGCAGACAACTGCAGACGCAGTCAACTAAGATTTCAATAACAGAGCATTGAAGTTGCAGAGGCTGAGCAACAGACATTTATCTTAACTTTCTAGAGGTCAGAATTAAAATACCAGACTCTTTTCAGGTTCAGTTTTCCTGAGTCCATTTTACTAATTTTGAAGACAACCACCTTGGTCATCATGCGGTCCTTCTGCTAGGTATGCACACGTCTTGTGATCTTAATTCGTCTTACAAGGATGCTAGTGTTATTGAGTAGACTTATGACCTTGCTTAACTATAGTTTAAACACCTTTGTCTTTAAATAAGGAGACTGTGTATGTTTAGGTTTTTAATCTATGGGTTTTGGGTGACCATGTTTCAGTCCTAGAAAGAATACAGAGGCCGTCAAACTGCCTGAAGGTGAAGCATCAGTCAGGTAAGATAGAAACTAACACAGTAGCAGACAGCCTTAAACCCTCAGTGGCTTTACGCTATGCTTTCATTCTGTTTGCATGATATCTATACAGCATGTCTTAACATGGGTTTCTTCACATGTTCCCACCTTTGCACAGAACAGGAAAAATAAACTTGGGGAGACTTTTCTATCAAGATTTATTTTGGGATTAAGCCCATTAAACCTCTCAGGGTTCAGAAAGACTCACTAATAACAGGCAAAAATTGGCTCACTGGATCTTAGGGTAAACAAAATAAATTAACTCACATGCATTACCTCTACATGTTTTTTATGTTTTGGGCAAAGAAGCAGAGAGAAAAGAAGGGCCATCTCTACCAAGTTTTCAGTTTTTACAGACATAGTTAAAAAAATCCATGGGCAAAAACAGTAATAACAATATGCATGTCAGAATCACAATAAGGCAGGTAGAACCTGACAAAGCAGCTCTGCTCCAGGAACAGATGACACTACCCAGGAGGGACTAGCATTCAAGAGAAAATACTGACATTCCACACTATTAGATAAAAATCACTAAAGGTCTCTGAGCCCTGGACTCACCCACACCCAGACCCCATGCAAGAGGAGGAAGTTACACTGATGAGGTATTTTGGGGATGAATCCCATTTTGAAGGGAGAAATGCCATGATTTCACAAGATTTTTACAAAACTGACAGTGAGTAATCCAAAAGACAAGTGTTCCCATAACTCTGCAAAACGGGTTCCCCATAAGTTGTACCCCATAAGCTGTACACTTGTACATTTAATATATAATACTGTGGCTCCAATAGTGTACTGGTTTTAGAAAAGTTCACTTCCCTTTCTTGTTTCAGTGAGTAAAACAATAATAGTCTGGCTCTGTTTATATTGAAGCAAGGTGGAAAGCACAATTATACTCCTGGGTGCCTGTAGGGATCACAGGTGCGGATTTGTTCATGTGTTTATGTTGGAGACATCTGCAGCCCAGGGTGCCCCGAAATGTGGCTCTGATTGATCTCAAACTTAAATTCATGGTGATATTCATTCTCCATTCTCTCAAATTCTGAGGTCACAAGGGTGCAACAAAGCAGTGGAGCAAAGTTCAGATATTTGTTATAGCCTTGATGGCAGTAATGTTATTCTACCCGTATGGTTCTACAAGCATGATTTATTGGTTGTTTGGTTTGGTTTTGACTGAGGCTAAGAGAGAAAGTCAATTCTTTATACAGTAAGGTATTAAACATTTCTGACCATACATAATAAAAGCCAGTACCTCACTTCTACCTCATATGATAATGGAAGTTACCCCTACAACAAACAAATACTGAAAGCCTACTGAGGGAGATTGTTTTAGGGCAGGTGTAGTACTGTGATTTAGAAATGTTCATGTGCCCTGTCTGGTGTCATAGTTTTCTACATGTCCTTGTTTATCAAAACAATACAAAATTAACTGCCTCTTCAAACTCACTCATTTTTCTCACTGAAAAGAAGTGACGTTGTAGGAACTCTGCCACACTGTTCACTAGGGCTCATGCATCATTTGATAAACAACCTGCAACATATTTGGTATAGAGAAGCCACTAAGAATAGAATAGAATAGGGACCAGGGAAAGGAGTCAGTAGCTGGTAGAGCCTTCACATCTGCATATAATTCTGCCAAAATGTCTATGCCATTCAGTTTTTAGAAGCAGGCTGAAATATTAATTGCAACAAATCATAAATACCACAATTTACAGAAAGCATGTGGAAATATTCAGTTGGGTGTGTTACGGTCTGCATACATAAACTGGAAAGCATACTGGTTTGCTGACTATGTCCAGCCTCAAAGCTGGTGCAATGCACTGATTTTAATACCTCATTTCATTATTGTTTTGCAGCAGTAAAATATGTGTGCAATTATGTACCGTCAAACATTCTTATGGTAAATTACTTTTTCTTAACATAATGACCTTTTAAGTTGTGGTAGTACTTCATTTTAATTTAAAAACTATTTATGCCACTGACAGTTTTGGAACTTTTATTTTATTGCTTCTTGTTCTGTTGTTTCTATATACATGTCTCTAATATTATTTTAATGTTATAAGTATCTCTAATATTTTAAAATAGTGTTACAATTATAAAAATGACAAAGGAGAGAAAAATAATATATTTTCTATTTTTAAATATTTTATAGAATAGAAACATGAACACAAGGAAATATTTTTCAAGAGTTAAAAGGATTCATTTAGGTAGTTTAAAATTAATGTAATAATATCAGCATATTGGTGTAGAAAGTCCTTCTGTATATGTGTTGCTTTTAGTAGTTAATGAATAAAGAAGATGCTTGGGCCTATGACAGAGCGGAATAGAGCCAGGTAAAGGAGTAAGTCACAAAATAATCCCACACCAGTCTGGAATTATGATGAATAAAAGGGTTATTTATTTAAAGGGAAAAACTTACAGATCACCGTCCTGGACAACAACCCTCTCCATGACCAGGAAGTCTGGTAGCCGGAAGTGGATTCTGAAACAAGAGAGGGAATGCATGGTTACCGCTGCCTTTTCAGGCCAAATAGACCACGCCCAAGTGGGCTGGTATCTTAAAGGCTATTGGCTGAAGTAGCAGAAGAAGCCCCTGCAGCACCTCCCCCTTTTGTTTAAGTAATAGAGTTCTAAACCTCCTACAAAATTATATACAATAAGAACAAATTTTCTACTCTAACTAACTTAAGTCTTGTTTAATAAATAACTTGGCCAAGTCATGAGAGGAAAGTAACTACATTTATCTAGTCTTCAACTCCATTGAAGATCTGAGGGGAAATAAGGTTACCTGAGTAATTAGGAAGTACAGTCAAACAGCTTCCAAAACATGCAACAAATCAGAGAGACAACTGGCTACCTGGGTAACTGCAAACACATTTGCAGTGTTGAAGCAACCAACTTTTTGGCTATGGCCTAGAATAGCTGACAGATTATTTTTAAAGGCAGGAAATTTTTCAAAACCGTCTTACCCTATCTTGGCAAGATTTGACAGTTCTGCTTATCCATTTTCGGATGCTATGTATTTTGTCAGTAGTTGAGGTATGGGCAGTTCCTTGCCTAGAGGCCGGTTTTATCAAGAAGAAGACAAGCTCCAAATGGAGTGTCTTTGGTTCTCAACAATCACTTGGGAATAGATCAGTGTTGTCAGGAGCGATTGTGTCTTGCTACCACAGAATTTAGATTAAATGCCATTTTCTACAGGTCTTTGAAGAGGTTGAAGATATCTGTTTATACAGAATATAATTTCTACATATCTAAAAAACCCAATTAGTCTAACTATAAATATGACAAACATAGATGACTATTAATCTATAATTCTTAATACTTATCTAATTTAAAGACTAAGACAATAAACAACTGTGCAATAAATGAAGACAATGACCTCCAAATGTAAACAATGTACAAGTATACACTGCAATATGGTAAATATATACAATGGAGTACTTATAACATGATGATATCATCCCATAGGAATTTCACTGCTCTAGCAAACAACTATGGTCCATGTATTTGTCCTTCCATTTAACACCCCCCCCCACACACAAACAAATACCACACTCCAATCTATAGGAACATGTGAGCATCTTCCTGTCCAGGCAGTTGTGCAGCTTTGCAAATCTTCTTATGATAATCTTCTTATGTGATTATACTTGGTTTTCTTTTTCTAACTTTATTTATTAATTTAAAAATTCCAATGAAATGATAAATTATTTCTTTAGTGCCTCAAGTGTGCATACTGCTTTACAAAATAACAACGTCTAGAGTATATTTCTCCTATAGAGATGTATTTAAGGTGGTATATTCTAGGGTAATATTCATGTGGATATCCTTCAAGCTTTTATTATGCTACATTTTTTCCTTTTCTTTCATCAGTGCTAACCTCTCATAACTGACTTGATTTACAGTAAGTCCTGGAGATGGGTGGTATCAGCTCTCCAGATTCCTTCTTCCTTCAATAGCATATTGACTATTTTGGATATTTTGTCTCTCCATGTAAACTTTAGGAAAATGTGTTGATATCCATAGATTGACTGTACAGATTTTGATTATAAGTGTATTAAACATATAGATGGGCTTTAAAAAAAGCAGATGTCTTCTTTGTACTAAGTCTTCATACCTTCTCCCTTGGAATTATTTTCCATTTATTTAATTCATCAGTTTCTTTCAACAGCTTCACACTGTTTCTAATTTGAGTTATGCACACAGCCACATATGTGTGTGTGTGTGTGTGTGTGTGTGTGTGTGTGTAATATACATGGCATTGCACATTAAATTTTAAAATCCTCTTCAATAGGGAAGCTATTAGCACAAACTTTTGTGTTTTGTAGCCTTCCAAAAATCACTAGCTAGGTTTGAGAGTCAGATCTATGATAGAAAAAAATTATAATAATGTAAGGATCTTAATTGTCTTTATTTTAATTTTAGTGTTGGGAAACATGACATTGCATTGCATAGAATAAACATTCTGGTCCACCAAGTATAAGAAAAAGGCAGAAAATAATAGAAACAAAAGAAGAAAAATGGATTAGTCATTGTATGGTGAGGACTGGGAGACAGAACAGCACAAAAAAATATCAGATTAGATATCATCAGTGTTTGTGGTGTGTGTGTGTGTTTGCTATGAGTGTGTGCATGGTGTATATGTATATATGGTATACCTGTGTATGTGTGTGTATGATGTATGTGTGCTTGTATTATTTTCTGTGTATATGTGATGTATGAATACTGAGTGTGTATGCTTGTGTTTAAGGATTAAAGCAGAAGGTATCTCATTACTCTTCCAATTACAATTAATCTTCTGGAAATTTGACTATTAAGTCTCTAATCCCATTTCTTAGAAGTCCAAGTAGAACTCAGTTTAGCAAGGTGGCCTGAAACTTCAGAAGAGTCACTCAGTTGCGAATGTTCCCTAATACTACTGTGCCCCAAGGTAGAGTTTCAGTGTATTTTGTTGGCTTCTTGTAAATTTAATTTAATGTGTCCTGTTTTGCAAATGTACATTTTTCTCTTCATTTTTGTCATATAATTATTAGAACTGTGGTTATTTCACCTTTTAATGTAAAATTTTCTCTAAATGTATATTATATGGAATTTTACAATTTACTCATTTCTCTTTTTAATCTTTACAATAATTTTTGCCTATTTTGTTTTCTTAGTGTTTTATTTTACTTTTACCTAGATTTTGCTGTACATGATTCTTAGGAATTTTCCTAACACTAGCTCTCTGTTGACGTAAAAGAAGGGATTTTCCAGGGAGCGATTTAAATAGACTTGCGACCTTGTCCCAAAAGTTAAAAAAAAAAAATCTCACTGTGGAAGTTATAGTGTGTCACAGTGAATCACACAATATAGCCTTTAGTCCATACATCTTTACTTGCAAATGTTCAGTGCAATGAGTCATTGGTCTACTTCACTGGGATTCTTCTTGGATATTCTTTTGCTGCCCTCTATTCTTATTTTAAAAAGTGTATATGTGTGTGGTGTGTTTGTTAATATATAAACACTACCTGCTCACTCTGTATAATATATATTGGTTAACTTCACTGGGGAATACTATTTTTTTCTCAACATTCCTTAGCTTTGGCTAGTGTTGACCCTTCATGAGCTTTCCTCCTTCCACATTGCACATCCACTGTTGTCTTTCTTGTCTAGGTCTTGTTTAGGTAGCCATGTAGAAGATAATGCATGGATATAGCTTCTCAGGTATTTAGAAGACACAGTCTCACAACAGACTCCCTGTTCTTCTGGCTCTTACAATTTTTCTGCTCCCCTTCCACACTATTCCTTGGTTGCAGGAGTAGCTTATATATAATGCCAACTGGAAGTGGCCTCCACAACTATGTGGTATGGGAATTTCTTCTGCATGTGTTGCTTTCATCAGTTAATAAATAAAGCTGTTTCGGCCAGTGGCTTAGGAGAATAGAGCTAGGCATGAATGCTGTGTGAAAGAAAGCAGAGTCAATGAGAAGCTATGTAGCAGCCACAAGAGACAGATTCCTGTGCCAGAGCCTGCTGAATCTTTGCCGGTAGGCCATGACATCATGGTGATGCACAGATTAATGGAGATGGATTAGTTTAGGTTATAAAAGCTAGGTAGAAATACATTTAAGCAATTGGCCAAACAGTATTGCAAATAATGTAGTTTCTGTGTGATTATTTTTTCTCTGAGCAGCTGGGAATCAAACGAACAAACAACCTCCACCAACAACTCGGTATTCTTTTTTTAGTTGTGGTTTTCTGTGCTGGTCTCCCTTTATTACAAATAAAATTTTCCATGGTGGGTGATGTTCTGGTTTGAAGGAGACTGGCCTCCATGGGCGCATATTTGCATGCAGTCTCCAGTGGGAGAATTGTTTGGGAAGGATTAGAAGCTATGGCCTTGTTAGAAGGGGTTTGGCATTGTTTGAGGAAGCCTGTCACTGTATCTCTCTCTTTCTGCCAGGACTAAACTTGTTTCAAAATGAAACAGAAGAAAAAATAATTAATAACAATAATAACAAATAATATTGGAACTCAACTTGGTAGTGTGTGTCAAGTTGGGAGCATAGGCCCCAGCCCCTGGCATCTATTCCAGCCCTCAGGCCGGGTCTGGAATCCAAATCCCAGCAGGCCTGGTCCTGACCCCATCCCCAGGGAGGGGTCAGGACCACTCCCCAGGGTATTTAAGTGATCTACCGAAAAAGGAACATGTGGTCTCCCTTTCTTCCTTCTGGGGGTTGCATTCCAGCGGCTTCCTGGTTCCCCCTCAAGGACACCCGAGACCACAGATCTCCCATTAAACCTGGATATTTCTTAATTTGGCTTGGTTTGTTTTGGCTTGATTGGGAATTTTTGCGTTGGCAGGGAGCTTATGTTAGGAAATATTCCTAACAGTGTGTATTTGCATACATACACTGGGAGACTGAGACAAGAGTATTATGGATTTAAGGCTAGTAAAAGGACAGTAAAAAGACATTGTAGTGTTTAAAATTGAGAGAAATATCAATCAGAATGGTTGTTTATCATCTGGCTAACCACAATGGTGTAGTCTTCAAGCCTTACTTTGACTAATGCTGTTGCACTAATGCGGACAGATATTATTATTTTGATTTTGAAATTAATATTAGCATATGAATATCTAACAAATAATTTTTGATAAATATTTTAGAAATTAGGTTACACATTCTCCTATAATCATCATAAAGACAGAAACATTAAAGGCTTACATACTGACAGGTCTATAAGCAGGATACTTCTCTAAATGTAACACCTTCCCTGACTTTCACATACTCAAGGTCATTGAAAAAACAAAGCTGGGATTCAAATCCAATTTTGTGTTCCTTAGACCATAGCGTACTGACTCAGAATTTGACATTTTGTTCATCTCTATGTTTATAAGATGACTAAGATAAAAGACCAAGAGAAAGCTATAAAAGACTTATTTTGCCATTGATGGAAAGAATTTGTGGTGTACTTGAAAGAAAAATACAACACGATAAAAGAAACAAATGACTTTGGGTTTTAAAAATAGTATTATTTCACTAGATGTCTAAAAATAATGAAAGAAGGAGCCTGGCATTATTTCAAGAGTGTAAAGAGGGAGATGAAATGGAAGCTGAGGCCATGGAAGGTAAAGGTGGACCAAGTCAGTAGTCTGTAGCAGAAGCTTCTGGAATCCATGATTAGGCACGTAGCAGATGATGGCCTAGAAAAAGATCAGAACATAGAACATTCTGGAAAATTATCAGCTGGAGAAGGCTTTTCAAGTTTCTGATCTTTTCAATTCGAAATGAATCCCAAAGGATAAATGCTCAAGATGCTTCTTCCTTCTCCCATTGTGACATCTGAGTATAAATGAGAAGGGACAGAAATGCATGCCTGGATCCATCCACTAAATGCTAATCCCTCCTTCATAAACATACAACATCTTTTCTCTGAGCCCAGCTATAGCAACTCAGAAGGCCTAGCAAACACGTGCCGAGTGACTAAACTCCATGTCATGTAACCAAGACAACTGATTTCTTTTCCATAAAAAGCTGTGGTTTCTTTGAATCCATCAGTTAGTCTCCCCTTGATTTAGATTTATTTTTTTGTACTATCTTGAGTGTGCAGAATTCTAGTCTTGTTGGTGTTTTTGAATGATTGCTGAGTTCTCATTGATATTCTCAGAAGCTGTGAGTTTTGGTCATATTTGTGATTTGACTCATATAGAGGTATTGCCCACAAACTATTTTGTGGTGCCTTTGGCTCTGGGGTAAAATACACTACTATTTTTACTATTAGATGATCATGTAGTTATTACTTTTTGGCAATTTACCTGCTTGAAACCGAAATCTCTTTCATTAGTAGAGTCAGAGACTAAACCATGACCCTGAACTCTTGGCTGAGCAGTCATACACACATAGGTATTTAGTGGATACAGTTTGAACGCATGCATGGATATCCCTATTCTTTTATTTCCAGATGCTGGGTTTTATATTAATAAAAATTTATATTAAGAGAATTTGGTTTTATATTTTTTTCTCAGGTGATTATGTTAGGAACTTCTGACTTGGAGATTTTAATTTTATCCTGGACTTCATGTATTCTTCTCTCTAAGCTTCTACTTGCAGAATAAGACCGAATTATGTCAAATACATTTGATGAATTACTTTTCATAATATTAAAATATATGCCAGGTGATGGTGGTGTACACCTTTAATCCAAGAATTCGGGAGGCAGAAGCAGGCAGATCTCTGTGAGATCAAGGCCAATCTGGTCTATGGAGTGAGTTCTTGGATGGCCAAGGCTGTGACAGAGAAATCCTGTGTCAAGCAAATCAAAAACAAAAACAAAACAACAAAAATCCAAATAAACAAAAAAAAATCACTTACTGGCACAGGTTCCTTCCCAACACTGCATTTGACGTAATGATGCAACATGAACAACCTGGTGCATCTATACAAAGATCTTGTCTAACAGAGGTGACAGATCAACCAATGGCATATTTTCTGTCGTCTGATTGTCGCCAAAGGCATTCATTGAATTCTTCCCCATTGTGGTGACATGAAGAACTTAGAAAAAAGCTGGAAATATACGTATTTACAATTTATTTCTGCTTATTTGAAGGAATTTTTCAAAGTGTTCTATACCATAAAGTAATAACAACCAAAATTTGCTTTAGAAAATACACTTTTTCCTAACAGCCAACTCCCCAATTACTATCCTTTCTCCCACACATAGGTGGAAGAACTCTACATTTTAAATTAGCTATGATTCTTTTGCTCCTTGAGTCATATATTTCACAAGCTATTGGTGAGCTCTGTTTGCAGCTTATTTGGTCATTGGCAGAGGGTCCTGTGGAGCCACCATGTCTAACTCAGATGACCTGGTGACCCATTCCATGTTGGGTCTCTAAGCAGTGACAGCTTGAGATGGAGCATATGTGCCCAGAAAGCTTTTCAGAGACAGCAGAATACATGTTTGCTCTGATTGTTTCCAACTGCCAAGGCATTATGGGGACACAACTGCTAACAATAGAGCCGGCCATTGTTTTGCTGCAATATTTTCTCAGGGCTTTCTGAGTGGCAGGCCCTGGGGAGTGTGAATTACCATCCTCAACTAGTGACTCAACTGCTCCTTTTGTCATTCTGCATAATTGCTGTCACCCAGGTGAAGCTAAATTGTTTTCCCCCTTGGTGAGTTCTCCCACACTCAGACTGGAGCCCTTTAGGCCAGACAGGCATGGGGGACTTGGACAGATATAATATTGCTATCCTAATGACTCCTAAAGGGAGTCTTTAAAGACAAATGCCTAACGCACTGAAGAGACTTGTTTAAATAACAGCATTTGCCTTTTATTTATAAAATCAAATATAGGCGTTATAATATCCTGAACTGCATGGGGTAGTTGAGAAAATTACCTTAGCTGATATCTGAAAAATTCTTAGTTCGGTATGTTACTCAAAATAAGACTACAGTATCATCATTTATTGATTCATGACATTAGATGTTTAATTGTCACAACCATCTCTCAAGACACACATTATAAATTCCCTTTTGTGAAGATGAATTTCATTGCAACTAGAATTTTGAAATAAGTACATTTAACTCTAAATAAAGCAAGAGGGTGTTAACTAACAAATGGGTTTCTAAATTTAGTAACTTGACTCTTATGAAATGATTAGTGAGGTATCTGGTGATATAAGGGGCAGAAACAATTTCTGTGTAGATTATGGGTGATCAGGGTTATCGGAGACCTCCATTTTTTGAATGAATTATTTCAGTATTCCGTAAAACTAAATTTTGATGGACTAATACAGTTCAACAGAGTAATCAACTTTGAAAACAAAATAGTTGTGTAATATTTATTCTTTTAAATCAAAGATCTGAGGCTGACAATATATAATGATAATGATACCACCTGGGAATAATAATCAAAAACAACAGGAAATGCAACAGTAATAACAGTGATGCCTGTCTATATTGTACACACATCACATGTCAAACATTGTCCTAAGAATCTACTACAGCTATCCCAGGTTTTTCTAATTAGATAGGTACTATTACCATCCCTTATTACCATCTCTGATTAACGTATTACAAAACGGAAATACAGAAGAGAGGGAGTAATATCCTAAGAGTTCTAATTTCTGATCAGATTACATGGAATTTGATTCTAGGCTGTCAATAATTTTGTTTTGTGTGTTTTCTTTTTTACATATATAGTAGTAAATGGTGAGACCTCCACTTAGCCCTGTCTATCTCTCTGTCCACGGCCCTTCTTTCTTGCTAAAACTTGTGTTGAACACGGACGTTGCTTGAATTCACCTGTTCAGTTGCATTTGAGTAGATCTTTTATAAAACTAAGCACACACCAACAAGATTTTGTAGTCTTCCATTTCCTTAGACTTTAACATTCCATATATTGGCAGTGCTCAGTAAAATAAGTCGGAATAGATATAAAACAAAATACAACCACTTTGAGGGACAGCATGGTTTAAAACAACCTGTGCTTAGAGAATAATTGTACTTCAAGGCCAGTTAAATCAATTGAGTCTCAGCTTATTTATTCTCACTTTTCTGGCCTCCCTTCCCCCCCCCTCCTTCATTTATAACTTCATCACTTCATCTAAGCAAGAAATTCAGGTTCACCTAAAATGTTTAATGCATTTGGCTTAGAAACAAATATACCTTCCGTGTTCCTGACCATGCGCACTGGAAGAAAAAAGAGGCAATGTGATGTTTCTATTTCTGAGTGAAACCTCTCTTACACAGTCTTAAAGAGTACATAAGTACAGTTCCAATTTGATACATTGGTTTGCTTTCTTTAGCCATATGAGTACCACTATGTCCCTCTTGAGATTTGCTGCATGGCAAATTCCAGCTGCATTCTTTGAGAAACCGGGGTGAGGTGTCTATGAGAATGATTCTCCCCAGTGATCAGGCAGCAACACTGCTTCTTTCTCTCGGTCTGTGTGACATTACAAGCTGGGATCAGGGCATTTACAATTGCCTTGGCAGTCACAAGAAGAGTTGTTGGTGTTTAGCTGAGACAGGGCATTTACAATTGCCTTGGCAGTCACAAGAAGAGTTGTTGGTGTTTAGCTGAGAACAACAGCCAAAAGTTATTTATCTATCAACTTTGCAGATATAATGCTATGGCGCCCTGTTCTACTACTGAGACGGCAGCTGCCAGCCTGTCTGGTTTCCATAGGGAAGACCCTCAGATAATTACTGCAATAGCATAAAAGGTGTCCTGTCACTTGAAATCAGGAGTCAGAAGAAGAAAGAGACAGTATTTGTAACTTTTTTTTCTGGGAGAGAGACAGTTTTCCTTAAGGGTGTGATTCCAGTGGATGTCCCCAAACCAAAAAAAAAAAAAAAAGTGAAGAGCACAAATTGCACAAATTAGGTAGGAGGGTTATAAAATGATTTTTTTTTTATTTAAAAAGGAGAACTTTAAGTTGGGGAAAGAGAAGTAGGAGTGGATCAAGGAGGAGTTAAGAGGAAGAGTTAGGGCTGAATTTGATCAAAATACATCGTATGGAATCCTTAAAGAATTTTTCATTAAAAGAATATACTGGGGCTTGATTTGGACACAGAAATACACTTATTCTTTACTTGACTCAGCCTATAGAACCTGGATAAAACAAAAAAAAATGAAAATGAAAAGTTAAATGGTGATTTTAAGCATTTAGGCTTCTAGGAGTTGAGAAGTATCAAACTAACTTAACGCAAACTTCATGTCAGTTCCTTTGTAATTTCCTCCATAAACAAATTTGAGGTAGGAACGAGGAAGAGCAGGGGAAGCTGATACGTGTGCCTGTATGCATGATGGTGTCCAAATGGGCTTCAGGGTGGGATCCATTTGCAGTCCTGTTGATAAAACCACTAGAGATGGAGAACTGGGTTACGGTTTTATTTTTTGAGCAAACCACAGGACTGAGGGATTTAACCGCTATGAGAAAAGGACAGATTTGTCAGACCTCTCGTTTCAATATGTGTGTGTAGAGCTGGCACATAAATATCTGAACAGATATGAATTGTTCTGGTGTCCAGGAGCTTGAAGCTAAGGTTTTACCTTGCCACTTCACAGGTCTTCCTCGGGTTTATAACAGCTATCTATCGAGTGAAGCTATTTGAGAGCCATTACCCTGCAGAAAAATAACTGAAAAAAATCAATTTGCCTACTGAGAATTGAACTCACAGGTGTCAGGAGAAAAATGAAGCAAATGTTGATAAATGTGTTTCAGAAAAATCCAGTGTTTTTATCCACTGGATGATTTCATTGTTAATTTTAGTGTAAATTAAACATCTGATGAATGAAGATCGGATGGATACATGTCTTATCTGCATAATACATATTACTGAACATTTTACTATTCTGTTCTTGATTTGTACAAAAGGCCAGAGAGAGAGAGAGAGAGAGAGAGAGAGAGAGAGAGAGAGAGGAAGAGAGAGAGAGAGAGAGAGAGAGAGAGAGAGAGAGAGAGAGAATATTTATATTAGCAGGCAAGTTAGATAGGAGACAAGATCTGCTTAGTTCTTAGTTTGTTGTATACACACACACACACACACACACACACACACACACACACACACTGAAAGTATTGCCAGTAAAATTCTTTTAGACTGTTTGCAGGAGGTTATAGGATCTCAAACCCAAACAAAGAGCATACTAAACATATCCTTTGGCAAACAATTGCTATTCCTTTTAGAAAAAAGTACTCCTAAGGCAATATATTTTGAGATTTATCTAAAACAGTTTTTTTAATACTTAATGAAAACATTTTCCTTGGTCTGAAAGAAGAGTTGCGTCTGCAGCTGTCACAGTGAAAGGCAAAGCTATTCAGTGAAGAGGAGGTGACATTCTTTCCACCTTGATAGAGGGAAATAATTAATTCTTAGGTCATTGCTCCAGTTTTCCAGCTGAGTTAAACCAACAATACAACATGAAGACAAAAAAGATAGACAGCAGATAGGTATAGCTTTAGATAGGGATTTGTAAACTACTGTGTTGTGATTGATATATAACAATATGCACTTACTTAAGTCATACAACTTTGGAAAACAAGTAAAAAAATGCTATCCCATGATGGCCCTTGACATATATTTATCTTTAAAATGCCTTCCCTTCTTTTTATTGTTTTTTATCATTCTTTGTCAAAATACTTTAGAAAAAAGAGATAAGGAATATTTTCATCTCTTAAATAATGTTAATTGTTTCTTCAGTTATATTGCAATATCTTTGTGTTACAGGGTGTTTTGAACCACAGTTGGATGCAGGGCATGCTGGTCCTATGTGATTTTATGACTTAGTGATATCATAGTCATTGTAGTTTTTGTAACAATATGTTCACATAACAAAGTACCCTGCCAATTCAACTTTAAGTATGAGTGAACCTCCATCATTAAGCAATGCACAACTATATTTTGTCTCTTTATCCTTATTTGGTCTTAAATTTCCTACTGTATTCTAGTCCTTATAGAGAAAAGTCTATAGGATTCTAATGATAGCTTTTCTTATTATTTGCTCCTTTTATGGCTATATAATTCAAACTCTACTTTCCTTTTTCTCTGTTTTATAAACCACATTTCACTCTTTTGTATATATGATGCAGATTTCGAGAGAGACTGCACAAGTTTGTATTCCCATTGGCAGAGAATGAGGGTTCATCTTTCCCCACAATCTCACCAGAATTTGTTATCAGTTATTTTATTGTATTTTGCCTTTCTAATTGGGGTAAAATGAAATCTCAAAGTTGTTCTATTCTTAATTGTGTATCCCCAGTGGCTAAGGATGGTGAAATTTTTTTGAGTTATTTTTTTAGACATTTTTATTTCTTCGGGAGAGAACTCTCTGTTCAGATACCTTACCCATTTTTAAAAAATGATTCATTTTTTTCTGGACCTGTTTTTGTTTGCTATTTGTGTATTCTGGATAAGAATCCAATATCTATGTCAGATGTATAGCTGACAAATTCTGTGGATTGCTTCTTCACTTGATTTATTGTATTCTTGGCTGTGTAGAAGCTTTCATTTTATGAGATCCCACTTGTCAATTGTTTTATTCCTGAGAAATCACAGTGCTATTCAGAAAGATTCATAATGTCCTTTCCTATACCTATGTCATGTACTCTACTGTCTGTTTGATTTTAGCAGGTTTTATCATTCCAGGTTTCAAATGGAGAGCTTTGATCCACTTAAAGCTAATTTTTGTAGGGGTGATAAATGTGGCCTATTTTAATTCATTGGCTTATGAACATAGTTTTTTTAACACCATTTTTTGAAGAAGCTGTCTTTTCTCCATTGTATTTTCTCCCTTTTTCAAATATCAGATCGTAGTTACAAGTACTTTTGTTTAGGTCTTCTATTTTATCCAGTTGGTCCACATGTCTATTTCTTTTCAGTACCATACTGTTTTTCTTACTACAGTTATGTATCTTGAAGTCTGGAAGGGCAGTTTCTCCAATATTCTTTTTGCTGAGGATTGCTTCAACTATCTGGAGTCTTTTCTGATTTCACATAAGTTTTTTTTTCTGTTTCTATGATACATGCTGTGGGTATTTTGATTGGAATTGCACAGAATGTATAAATTTCTTTTAGAAGGATGGTCATTTTAATAATGTTATTTCTATTGATGTTTGAATATGTTATCCTTTCTATTTTACAGTGTTTTCCTATATCTCTTACTTCAGAAATTTGCAGCTTTTGTTAAATAGATCTTCCTCCTCCTTGGTTAGGGTTATTTTAAGGTGCTATATTGTCTTTGATGCTATTGCATATGAAGGCCTGTCCATAATTTTTTCTTGGTATTTTTGTTGCTATGAGTTCTTTCTGTGCCTTTGCTAAAATTGTTGATTCTTCCTAGAAGCTATTTAATGAAATTTAAGTATCTCCTCTACATAGTATCATATCATCAACAAATATCAATAATATAAATTCTTTTCCTACTTATATACCTTTAATTTCCTTTGTTTTGTTGTTCCAGATAATGCTTTCAGCACTATATTTAAAGGAATTAAGATAGTGGATAGCCCTGTCTCATTTCTGACTTTAGTAGGATTGCTTCAAGCTTTTTTCCATTTAGGTTGATGCTGATTGTGAGTTTGTGATTGTGTTGTGTTATGTTCCCTTCATTCCTACATTCTCTGAAGACTGTTATCAAGAAGCATGTCGGACTTTTGTCAAAGGCTTTTCTGCATAAAATTGGGTGATTGCATGATATTTTAAAAAAGATTTAGTTATTTATTACATATACAGTGTTCTTCCTGCTTGTATGTTTAAAAACCATAAGATGGCACCAGATCTCATCATGTATAGTTGTGAGTCACTATGTAAATTATGGGAATTGAACTCAGGACCTCTTGGGGAGCAGCCTGTGCTCTTAACCTCTGAACTATCTCTCCAGGCCTGATTTTCATTTTTAAGTGTATTGATAAGATGTATAATATTTATTGACTTGCATGTGTTCCGTTGTCCCTACATTTCTGGGATAAAGTCAACTTAATTATAGCGGGTTATGTGCCATATTTGACCTTCTATTAATTTATTTAGGATTTTTGCATCTATATTCTTCAGGGATATTGGTCTATAGTCTTTTTGTTGTTGTGTGCTTAACTGATTTTGGTATTAGAGTAAAAGTAGCTTCTTAGTGTGAGTTTGGAAATGATCTTTCTATATGTTTTTAGTAATTTAAGAAGTATTAGTTGAGCCGGGCGGTGGTGGCGCATGCCTTTAATCCCAGCACTCGGGAGGCAGAGGCAGGCAGATCTCTGTGAGTTCGAGACCAGCCTGGTCTACAAGAGCTAGTTCCAGGACAGGCTCCAAAACCACAGAGAAACCCTGTCTTGAAAAACAAAAAACAACAACAACAACAAAAAAAAAAAACAAAAAAAAGAAGAAGTATTAGTTGTAGGTTTTTGAAAGAACAGAGTACACTCAATGAACCTTATTGCTGACAAATGTCTTATTTGGTGTATGATATTTACCACCATTCCTCTCTTTTATTGACAGTAAAGCCTACCATTGTGGTAAACCAAAATGTCTTTATGTGTTGTCAGATATCATTGGTTGGCAAATATTCCAGTTAGAAAACACTGGTGTATAAACTCTCTTATAAAATGTATAATAATATATTTGTGTTTTATTTAATATGCCATGTATTTTCTAAAAGAATTATAAATGCCAACACTAATATTTATGATTTAAATATACACATACAACTTACAGCTGAAGATTCTGGGGATCTGTGTACTGAGAGATTGAGGAAATTAAAGCCCAGGAAAATTGAATGAATTTCTCATTCATTATGTAGAGAAGGGACTCTTGTGCCTAGTCCATTTTTCTAAATACTCCAGTGTGCTCCTACTTCTATGGGTGAATTTGTCTCCACCATGGACAGTATGAACATTGATTGTGGAAAGAATGGGAATGGGATTCAGAGACATACAAATTTTTCCCTTCAAACTACCAACATGCCTTATATATTCACTAATAAATGCTTACAAGTTACTCAGGAAAGGTAAAAATTGGTAGCTGAACATACTGTTTTCTATATGGAGAAGCAGAGGCTTAAGTAGATTAGGTTACTTCTCAAAATTATGAAGCTGGTATAGATCAAAAGTAAGATCATTTTTCTAACAGATACAATTTTCTAACATGCCTTCCCACCCTCTTTATATTTTTTAGGACTTTTTTTTCCTTTTTTTAAAAATGAAAATAGATTTTTTTCATAGAATATATTCTGATCATGTTTTTTGCCCATATTCTTTTCCAGATCTTTCCTATTTCCCCACTTATTTAACTGCATGCCTTCTTTTCCTCTCTCCTTAGAAGACAAGCAGGCAAAGAACAAAACCTACAAACCAGAATAGAACAAATTAAACAAAGAAACAGCAAAAAGGACAAACAACATAGCAAAAAAAAGGGGGGGGGGACACAAGACACCCATACACATGTAGAGCCGCATGCACACACAGAAAACTCAAATAAACACAAAATTGGAAACCATAATATGTAAGCCAAGAAACAGTCAGGTCAAAGGCAATACCCAGAGAAAACCTGTGAGACAAAAGAAAAAAATCTCTGAATACCACTGAGTTTATTTTGACTAGGCCATCTACTGCTGGGTGTAAAACATGACCTTGATTGTGGTTTGAGATTTTAATGGAGCCAAATTTTCCTTTGTGAGTTATCATCACTTCAACATGGCTTCTTGGCTCGGGATTTGAGATCATGTCCTCTTCCCCTTGCCAGTGCTGGGAACTCATTTAGCATGAACCCGTGCAAGACCTATGCATGCTGCAACAGTCTTTATGAGTTCATATATGTTAGCCCTACTGTGTCAAGAAGACCTCTCAGTTCCTTGACTTCTTTCTTCCTGACTGACTCTTACTACAATCTTTCTGCTTCCCCTTCTTCAGAGTTATCTGAGCCCAGAGGAAAAAGATTTGATAGAGATTATCACATTTAGTACTGAGGGTTTCAAGGTCTCTCCCCCCCCCCCTCTCTCTCTCTCTCTCTCTCTCTCTCTCCACATTGTCCAATTGTGGTTTTCTGTATTTGTTCTTATCTCCTGTATGTAGTAGGAAGCTTCTCCAATGCTGGCTGAGCAAAACGCTGATCTGCTTCCCAGGCCAGTTCGGATACCAGGTTTGCACTTGGAGAGTGCCTCCAGGTATTAAGGATGTGGAGGAAAAAAGCTACATCAGCAGCATGGTTCAGAGGAGCCCTTAGGGAATGGAGGCAAAAGGTAGGGCAGGCCCTTGCAAGTGATTTGATGCAGGGCTAGGATGAAACTGTGAAAATTGAACTGGAAGAGAGGAGGGTGAATCTATTTTCCTTACTTTTGTTGCTTTTTTATCACTGCCAAATTCACTATCACTCTCAAAACTGCCCCCACCACCACCACCTCTGTTTCACCACCTACTTATTACTTTTCAAATTGACTTTACATATTCATTAGAAACCCAGTATGTGACTACTGTGCCCATTATTCATCAATGGTAGAGAAATTTAAAGCTCACAGTTTGAAGTACCTCTATGAGGACTCCTGTCCCACGAGCATCTTCTTTACATCATTCCAAGCTCTAAAGAGATCACTAGGCTTTGTTTGTCAATCAAGTTTCTTTGTTTATGACATGAATTGTGATTACTTTTACATCTTTCAAATGTGTTTGTACAATGTGTGTGACTTCAACATGGTGCCCTTGTGGATGTCAGAAAACAATCTTAGGTGTTGGTGCCTCGCCTTATAATTAATATAAGTCTTGGTATGTTTCTTTGGAACTGACCAGCTGCAGGACCATGGGGAACAGAAATGTCTATCTAGAACAATAGATTACATACCTGCACTACTGAGCCTGAATTAGCATGGGAACTGGAGACCTGAACTCAGGTCATCAAGGTTACTTAAAGGTGATGGTGATACCCACAGAAACAGCTGACCTGAGCAACTGAAAGCTCACTGACTCTGGACTGAAAGCAGGCGAATCTGCGTGGGACCAAATTAGGACCACTGATGTGGGGGACGGTTGTGAGGCTAGGACAATCTGTGGGGCCACTGGAAGTGGGACCAATATTTATCCCTAGTGTTTGAACTGGCATCTAGGAGTGCATTCTTTTTATAGCCTAAATATAGGGGGAGGGATTTGGTCTTCCCTTAAGTGTCAGACTTTGTTGACTACCCATAGGAAGTCTTACCCTTTCTGAAGAGTGGATGGCGAAGTAGGGTGGAGGAAAGCTGGAGGAAGCAGGAGGAGGGGAGGGAGTGGGAAGAGGCATAGCTATGTAAAATGAGATTGTAATAAATAATTCTTAATAAAAAGAGAAAAAAGTGACAACTTCTAAGATATCACAGACAATAGAGCTGTCATCTAATTAATATGACATTTCAAGCTCTGAAATCACATTCTTTTGTTTCCATTTGGGATGTGTATTTTGTCTGCCAGTGATCAATATGGTAGAAAGTGATTATAAAATATCTATTTGATTCATCATTGCATATGTCAAAAGAATTTTAACTTATTTAGGAGTTTAAATATATATTATTATTAATAATAGAGGTATTAACTGAATGATACCATCAAAATAAATCTTACATATAAGTAGTATCCTAAACTTATTATTTTTTTTTGTAATACACAAATGGTCCTTTCCTCCCTCTGAGTATCTACTTACTCAAAGACTAAAATGACTTAAATTCTAGCCTTCATGAATAGATTCTTGTGCTTGCTATGATCATTTGAAGCCAATAGCCCTAGGAAGGAAGTGTTAATTAAAATTAATTCACACTGAGGTATTAGCAGCAGGGCAGAATGTAAAAAATTTCCTGAGGCATAGTTAAAAGACTAGCTAAATTGCTATGTTACTTTGAACAAGTCACTTAACCTCGCTCAGCTGTATTTCTTTATCTGGAAAACATAAATGATTAAACTGAACTGTTGGTTCCTGTTGTGGGCATTGAATAATATAACATAAATGAAAAAAAAACACTTTCTAAAAACTAACAATGCTATTTTTGTCCAGCTGTTGTGACATTATTATAATAAAAAACCCAAGATATATGACTACTATATTCCCCAACAGGAGACATTTAAGATAGTTCTTCTTAACTTTAAATTTTCAACCCTAGTAATCTTCGGATGTACTTTTAAAATAATAATTCTCAGGTTTGATATGGTATCTGAGGGGAAAAACATAAAGGATTTGCTAATAATGACACTGTAAAAAGAATTTTAAATGTGAAGATCCCTTCCTACAATCACACTCCCTACCAGTTACCCATGACCCTTCATACTTCTGTCTTTTTCAAATGTGAAAACAAGGTTGTTTTTTCACCTCTCGACTTGAATTTTTCTACCCAAAATTAAAATTATATTAATACAACAAGTAAGGGTCACCCAGTTGAATGCTATCTATTATACAGATAAAACCCATGTAGAGTGACTAGTTTTACAAACCTGTGATCTATTTATTTGGAAAACAATATATGAATGACCTACTAGGTGGCAATCAGAATTCTAACAGCAGAGAATAAAATGACTTATTGTATATATCTGCATGGCCACCTGAGCACTGTGCTTGTCAAAAGTTTTATAGTTTTAGAGCCGTGGTCTTTCTTTAAAATCTGTATTTAAAAGGTGTATCACTTGTATTATAGTGTATATGTGGAGGGTACACATTTGTGTGTGTTGGGGGTGTTACATATGCACATGTGTCCACCTCATTTGGGACAGAAGTCAAACTCAGATATTGATCTTTAAGAGCCATCCATGCTGCTTTGTTGGTTTTTACATGATGCTTTCACTGGGACTTGGGCCTCACCAAATAGGCTAGTATGGCCAGCTGGTAAACTATGGGGGTCAACTTCTCAGTTTTGTCTTTGCCTCTTTAACCCAGTACTTTACATAGGTGCAGTTGATGAACTCAGTTTCTTAATGTTTGCTCAAAAACAAACAAAAACAAAACAACTTTACCAAATGAGCTATCTTCTTAATTCCTTGAATATATACTTATATTTATACACACACACACACACGAGAATGATTCATAAATATCTACTATGGTGTAACATTCCTCACCACCTTTCTAGCATAGCTGATATTCATTTACTTGTTTGTCTATTGCTATATCCCACATCCAGCAACAACATCAGTCAGGTGCTAACTGTCTTATTCATCCATGCTTGGATGGAAGAATGAAGATTAACAAATGACAGAAGAAAATCAAGATACAAAAGAAAAGACAAAGACACAGGATAGAGTCAGGAGGGCAACCCAGTGAATACTGAACCTGGCTGAGTTTATTTCTCATAGGCTTTATATACCTTGATCCAAAGAGGAGACGGAGACTAAAACCTTCTGTGCCAAGATACAGGGAACAGACAAAGTAATCACCTTCTCAATACCCATAGTATCAAGTAACCACACGTTAGGTCAAAACATCCTGTTAGAGCCACACCCTGGGTCAAACCTCCTGTCATAACATTGAAGGAACAAGAATAGGCTTGAACTCTCTGATCTTTGGTCAAGGTAGAACTAGTCCACATCTGTGGGTTCCCACAATCTCTCTCTCTCTCTCTCTCTCTCTCTCTCTCTCTCTCTCTCTCTCTCTCTCTCTCTCTCAATCTCTCTCTCCCTCCCTCCCCCCCCCCCTCTCTCTCTCTCCCTCCCTCCCTCCCTTTCTCTCTTTCTTCATAAAATTAGGTATTTATAGGGCCCCTCTTTTTTGTTTCCTAGCAATTCAGAAATAATGATGATAGTTATGGAACAGTGGTTCTCGCCCCAACTTGTGTGAGATGAATTAAGATGCCTTCCTTAAGTTGTTTTAGTCACTTCCTCCATATCCCGGATTTATAAATTAGGTTTTCATAGCTTGTCACTCACTTGTGTTCCTTGTTTTAACAGTACTTGTTCAACACTATGTATGTATTCATAGCAGGTGACACTCAAGTTGTGAGAAATGAATTCTCATATGGCAGAAACCTTAGTCACCTATTTCAAGGACAAAATTTATATTTCACCTTTATCTCACTTTTACTTTTATAAGACTTAAAATCGTCTGTATTCATTATAATTGTGGCCGCTGACACTAAATCTTGTCAGTCCAGTATGGAAAGAGGGTTTCTGAGTGTAATTTACCCAAATATACATAAAATTCTTGTACTTGTATGAAATTTATTTTCAGCTTTCTAAATTCTAAGTTATTGACACTTGCAAAGGTAATCCCTATACCTTACCTCTGTGTTTGGTCCATTTTTTAAATTATTTTCTGGCATTAGTTTATAGAAAAAAATGCTGCGTTTATAATGCACTTTATTTGTACATAACCTTCAGAGACAATGAAGTTCCCATATACATGTCCTACATTTTTTCACTATTATTTCCATTATTTCTATTGGGTCATTTCCTAAAGCTCAGTTGTCATATCTGGTCTGTGCTAGTCTTTTGGGCTTTTATTTTTCTTTTTGCTTTGTTTTGCTTTTGTTCTTCATGACTTGATAACCTTGAAGATTACTGCCCATGTACCTTATAAAATTTCCCTTGCTTTTGGCATGTGTAATGTTTCCTTACAGTTAGACTGGTGATCTGGGCTAGGAGAAGAACACAGGAGTCCATATTCCCTTTTGTGACTTCTCCTCTGGGGTGTGTGATGTCCACACTGCAGATAATGGTGCTAGTTCTTCATTGCTTAGCTAATGTAGTACTGCCAGGTTTTTCTATGGTACTGTAATTGCTTTTCCTCTTTTGTTGTTTAGTTTCTTGAATAAAGCTATTCTAGTTATTCTTTCTTGAAGAAAGAAGTTCTAGGAAACTCTTAAAGAAGATGGAGGGAATCTGAACTCTGCTTTCTTGCAGATTAAGTTGAAATTAGTCTATACAAAAAAATTAGTTACTTCAAAATTCTGGTTTGTTCAATAAATTATTTCTTTATGCCATTATGCATTTGTGAATTATTTTACATTATATGTAATAATCTAATATCATACAATTTATTGAGTTACTCAAATTGTCCTAACTTTGGTCATTGGGAACCGATTTTAGACTCCTTTTATCCTATATGCCCTCTTCATTTGGGTAAAAATTGCATGGCTTCATCTGTTTGGGGGTCCCTGGTAGTGGAACTGGGATGTATCCTTGGTGCACGATCTGGCTTTTTGGAGTCCATTCCCTATAGTAGGAGATCATCAGCAGTTTTGGAAATCCAAATTGAAACTATATTAAGATCCAATCATTTAATCAGAAGTGCAATAATCAAAACATGAAAAGTCAACAAATTCTGTCAGTGGTTACGTAGAAAAAAATCCCATTGATTTCTGGTGGAAATATAAACTAGCATAGTCAATAAGGTGATCAGAAAAGAGCACTCTTTCATAAAAGCTGTCAATAGAATTATGTGATCAAGGTATTCAGGACACGTATATGAAGAAACCTAAATCAACACACAAAACATGATAACACAGATTTTTATTATAATAACCTAAATAGCCAAATTATAAAACCAGTCAAATAGCCCATATATATGTAAATGGACAAGGAAATGTCACGCGCACGCACACACACACACACACGTAAAACTACCAATCTAATCTCAACAAAAGCAAAAAACAAAACAACATGAAACAAAATCCTCAATCTAACAGACAAGATTTTAAATTCTGAGCCCACTCTTATACAACTTACCATATATCCATGGGTTTCAGTTTCTTCATCTATAGAAATGTGGTTGTATAAAGACACTTTTAATATTTTTTAACTGATTATATGAGTGTGAGTATAGGAAATACTTGACTCATAATTGTCAATATATGATACTTCATTCTTTTCTTTGGATACCAATCTTATTTTACTGATAAATGCCAATAAAAGAGACAGACTTAGGAGAGGACCGTGTTCCAAATGAGAGAGCATGAACATCTGACTCAGGAAGACCCAGAAGTGGCTCCTGGTTTGACAACTCATCAGTACTGGCAATGTACCCTCTGGCAATGTTCACTTTTCCTGTTTATTAGAAATATACAAGCAAAAATAATGTTGTAAAAATTAAAAGAGATAATGCACTCAAAAATTTGATTTTTTTATAGGCCTTAGGGTTTGTTTTTACTTGCAATTATATGTAAGACTATATGTGTAGTTTGTAGTATGACTATGTTTCAGATCTAAGGAAGCTGGAGCTACAGGGGATTGTGAACCTTTCAGTGTAGGTGGTAGAAACTGAACTCAGATCCTCTCCAAGAGCAGCACATGCCCTAAGCTTCTGAGCTATCTCTCTAGCCCCCAAAATAATAATTTTAAAACTTAAGTAAGGTAAATCTGGTTTTTACTTCATTATAGATATGCTGATCAAATTCTAGTTTGGCTTCCTTTCGGGATCATCAGGGGAAGTGTTCTCAGTGATAACAGGCTTTAGTGTTTTTTTTTAAAACAATAACAGAACAACAAAACAACAACAACATCAAAAAAAAAAAACACCTCTTGGGCTGGAGAAATGGTTCAGCACTTAACAGCACTGGCCTTCAGAGATTTTTAGTGTTTTTCACAGCAATCACATGGTGGCTCACAACCTTCTATAGTGGAACCTGATGCCTTCTCCTCACATAAAGATGTATGTGCAGACAGAGCACTCATATATTGTTGTGATCCAGCTGCCCTTACCCCCCCCCCCCCCCCCCCCCCCCCCCCCCCCCCGGACTGACAGCACAACTTCCTTGTGGTCTGTAATTGACAAGGATGTTTGTGTTCTTTTTGCCCGGTGGGTCTCCACAGAAGGAGTAGAGGTATAAAAGGTTGCGGGGTAAAATAAAGGTTCTTCCACCTGAAAAGAAGCCTCCTTGTCTCAATCCCAGCACCCCCGCCAGTCTTGGCTATCCAGGCTGGGCTGGCTGCAGCAAGATATAAGTAAACTTCTAAAACAACAAAAGCAACAAAAAACACCTCCCCTTTATTTATTTTTACAGTTAATATTGACTGATTAATGTGATAATACCTATTGCCAAGCTATTTAAAAACATATTTGTAAGTATTACAACTCTGGAGGGAAAGGTACTATGACTGTCAAAAGTCAGGTAAAAATTAACAACTTTAAAGGGAGGTATCCTGAACACCTACAACTGAGAAGAAAGGTATCCTAACTTGTCTGAAGCTGGGTCCCAGTGGGAGAGGGTCTCCCCACAGGATGTGGCATTCCTGTTCCTCTCCAAGAGAGCTGTTACAACTGAGCTCTGCTCTGCTCCCCCAAGGGAGTTTCTCAACAGAAGTGTTGATTGTTTCTCTGCTCTGCTCCACTAGGGAGTTTCCCAAAAGAGATGTCCATTTCTTGTCAGCTAGGGTCCAAGTTTTTACTTCTCTACTTTGCTCTGTTAAGGGGAAATCCCCACAGAATTCTAGCTATCTGCCGTAGCTCTGGAGAAAACTTGTTACTTCTGCTCTGCCGCCCTAAGGAGTTTCCCAGCAGAGGTGTCCATTGCTTCTCTGCTCCATTCCACTGTAGAGTTTCCAGCAGTGATTCTGCTCTACTCCACTGAAAGACCGTTTCATACAAAACACATTTAAGTGATTTATATGGGAGTGAGGAATCTAGAAGGGTGGCTGCCTCCGCCAGGGGGGGAGAAAGGCAGCTGCCAACTGGACAGGCACAGGGATTATACAGGGCTTCTTAGGGGTAGAGTTTCTCTAGGGTAGAAACTGGTCAGATTTCAATTTCTTGAGCTCGACAAGATCAGAGATTGGCTAGACTTCGTGTTCAAGGATTGGTTATTTTTCTTGTTCAGGTGTTGGTTGATTTCATGCTCAGTTGGTCAAGGGCAAAGTGTGTTTCTTTGGCTCTGCTTTCAGGACCAAAGTGTATTTCTTTCACTGACCCTTTTCAACCTTTTGACTCTAAGGTGCTAGAGTGCGTTTTTCACTGGCTCTTGTTTCAGGGCCAGGGTGAGTTCCTTTGGTTGAACCGTTTACCCAACAATATTTCATTTAGTTTAAAATGATGTAGACAACAAATAAATATGTAACTGTAATCCTACATATTTGGTTATT
This sequence comes from Microtus pennsylvanicus, assembly GCF_037038515.1. Lineage (NCBI taxonomy): Eukaryota > Metazoa > Chordata > Mammalia > Rodentia > Cricetidae > Microtus > Microtus pennsylvanicus. The sequence continues at coordinate 51,329,340 of NC_134590.1, read as the reverse complement.
GGACTATTGTGAGCTATATTGACATAAAAAAGAAAAAGAAGTCATTACAGGATAGCAATCACTCACAAATATAGCAATCAATAGATGAGCCAAGTTGTCTGTTCTGGAGAAGACTGAGTCTTCATAGATGCCATTAGGATTTACTTCAGATAAGTTAGATTCACATTGAAATGTTCACTGAAAAGCAGCTTAGATATCCCTGAGTTTGCAGTAAGCTTTCTTGGTATTTTTCCCTGAGATTATTTCTGTAGCAGGAAGTTTCTAATGAGAGATAAATATAGATCTTGCCTCCGCTCTTTGCCCAGATATGATTCCTCATGGCCATCTGAAGCTTGGAAGTCCTGCCCTTTCTAAAATAACAACAATACTGATAATAAGAAGCAAAGAGAACTAACTGCATATATCTTAACCTTTTCAGGTGTGAACAACAACTGACTTTTGAAAATTAACTGACATGAGCATTACACATGAGAGAATATTTTTGAACTTTCCAGGTATGACTTTTCACCCTTTGCATAATACAGTGACCAGAAAGAAGACAAATGCATGTGTGTTTTGAGCAAAGAGATGCACACTGTGTGATAGGGTATTTGACTGGTGGTGTATGCAATACAGGCATTACTGTAGATACTGTAACTGCAGAGCTAAACAATTGGGCTTTCTTCTGAGGTTTTTAGTTTGTGGCTTTGAAGGAATTTTCATAATTCCTTTAAAACTAGGATTCCTTTTTAGGACAGTAAGACTAAGTCAGTTCCCTAACTTGCAAAATTGTCATAATCATGAAACTAATGTACTGAGATTATGGTTTGGTACTCTTAAGCACTCAATAGATGCTCTATCATAATTAGAACACTCATTTTGAGTGTATTAATTACTTCTCTATTGCTCTGATAAAACACCATAACCAGGACAACTTACAAAACAAAGAATTAATTTGGCTTACAATTTCAGATGATTACAGCCCATGATGGCAGAGCAGAGGCATGGAGTGATGAACAACTGAGAGCTCACATCTCAAACATCAAGCAGAATACTAAAAGCACATTGGAGATGGCAAGCTTTGAAGCTTTAGTGCCCACCCTCATTACATACTTTCTCCAAGGCTGCTCCTCTTTCTCCCCTCCAAACAGTTCCTCCAACTGGGAGCAAAATATTCAAACATAAGAGTCCAAGGAACACTGTCATTCAAACCACCACAGAGAGTGCTAAGAGAGATCTGCAGGGCTAAGAACAGATTTGGTTCTCAGCAGATTTCTCCCAAATAACCAATTCTCTTAGTCTTATACCTGGCTCACTTCCTATTTCTAGATGTTTTGAGTTTGCTCATGTTAATTTTTCATTTCATTTTGCCTGTGACTCACAGTGAGTTTGGTTGATCTTTGCCGAAAATGTAGAGAGAGCTTGGGGTACAGGAGAAAGAAAACAAAAGTACAACCGTCTCTTTTCTGTGTAGCTTTCTGAACTCTGGCATCCAACAGAGCTTGTTTGGATCATCCTCCATCATTTTCTGTTATCTCTATGACCCTGCACATGTCTCTTAATCTCCTAATCTTCAGATTCTTCTCCAGGAAGGAAGAAAATCACAGCTGTGTCCTAGGATCAATCTAAAAGTTCAACAGAATGAAGAACTCTCAAGAATCGATAAAATGAAGAAAAAAAAATCCAAGCCGAAATGTAAACAGACCACATGAACTGATGTTTTGCAGGCACAGAACCACAGAAAACTATTAGTACATGACCACCTTTTCTTTAATGTTAATCTGGAAAATGCAGATAAAGTCTTGGTGTGATATACCATTTTACCCATTAATTTTTCTGAATCTGATAAATGTTGGTGGGAATGGGGAGGATAGATAGTGTTGAGATAATAGATTATTACAATCATTTGTCCAAGGAGGTTATAATCAAATAGATTTCGGGCATTAGGAATAAAAGCAACAACAACAACAAACAAACAAAAAGCAAAACAAACAAAAATTTGGAGATGCAATAGGAGTCTTGGGAAATGAATCTGTAAACTCTTTCCATTAGCTCACAACTTCATTTTGTCTTTATTAGTAGTTTATTGGAGCCATCTGAGCTCCTGAATCACTGATCAAAGTCCAACGTTAACTCCTTTCTTACACTCTAATAAAAATAATTGTTCATATATATTAAGACCATATTGTGTACCAGGGGCCAAGCTAAGGGCTTCACATTTTATTGACTGCTTTAAATCAATGCTTTAAGAAGTTAATGTGACTATGAATCTCCTGGATTGCTATAAAATACAGATCTTAACTAATGCCTTCTCCTCACCTCCAATTCTAAGTCAAGAGTATGGGGTGTGTCCCAAGAACTTGCATTTCTAATGAGCTGCTAGGTAATATGCATCTGTTGGTCCAATAACCCTCATGTTCAGTGGCCCTGTAGCTCATTCTCTCAAACAGTAACTATTGCAATCACCCTCATTTGTTACATAAAAAAAAAGGCTGAGAAAAAGGGTAGGTGGAATTCCCAAGGTCAAGACACAGGAAAATGAGGATTTAGGACTTGGATTTGAAAGTTACATCCACTTTCTCAAACTGTGCATACTGTATACAAGACCCTGGGCTCTAGTTTCATTTTGACTTGACTTGTTAATTAGTTCCTCCATGTGCCTTGCTGAGTTTGATCTGCAAAACCCTGGCTCCTAGGGTAAATAGAGCAGAAGGTTTCTGTTTAACTAAAGGAAATAGAATGGCTGTAGAGACTACAGGGATAAAACCCTGGTAACATCTTCAGGGTATTTAACGGTGTGCAGTTTCAGCTGCAGGCTGCCAGAGTTTGTGAATAGCAGCCGATCCACTGGCACTATCCCAGGACCTCAGCAGGATGAGAGACTCTGAACGGACAATATTTCTTTGTTAAATTCCCCACACTAAAATTAATCATGACTGGGAATTGTTTAGTAATTGTCAGCTTGAATACTTTCTAGTAATTGATTTATTTTCACCGAGGCATCTTGCTTTCCATGCAAATAGCTTCTTTGGTTGGTTGGTTTCATTCTATTTTCAGTGTCCAGGGGTGGTATGGGTTAAGCACAGTGGTCAAGTCTTTCTTGATACCATTTTACTTTTGTAAATCTGTATCTGTATCTACAAGAAGACTGGAACTGGGCCATTCTCCGAACCCCTCGTTTCTAAATCTAGCTATCTTGCACTTCTATAGATGTATTAGATATAGTATATTTCCTGAATGTTAAGCAAGCTTGAGTTTTGGAACGCAACTTTATTTAACATGAACACATGAACATAGCTCCATAATATGAAAAGAAAATTGTAAAAAGCTTCTGTTGAAGACTCTTGTTGATATTAGAATTAAATCAAGGCAAAGCAAAACCCAGCATTCATTTAAGTGGTCTCCTTTATCAGAGCTCTGAGGCAGGAAATGACACAGTGTACTACAAGACGGCACCTAGTGACTGATTCGCAGGACTCTGAGAATCCCGCTGAAAACCAGCATTCTCATCAGTTTTACCTCACTATGCACAAATTCTTTGAAGCACAAGAATGGCAAAGAAATAATGGTATTTGTGCCTTTGTCGTAGATTCTACAAGCTCAATATCTCTTGTAATATTTTGTTACTTGTGTGGTCATTTTGTAAGATCCATACACAGACTGAATCTATTTATATTTGTTGATATTTAGGATTTGAGAGCCTCCTAACTTACATGAACAAAAGGCTTTCTTTTAGGTATGGAAACTGATGTGCACACAATCAAGACTGCACTAAATGCTTGTACTGTTATGGTAGCTTGACTCTCCACCCCAGTGACCACTTGTCTTGAGATTAAGCAGGTTTTCCCTTTGCCAGCCATAACTAAGTTCCAGGAACCTGCTTTTCACAGTCTTGAAAGAAATTTGACAAAGTATCGTCGTCTAGGATGTAGATATAAATGCAGAACTCTTCTAGTCTTATACCCATAAAGGAAAGTTACAAGAGAGAAGCCGCAAGGTGTAGCATTGATTGGTACTTTCTCTATATGATATCAGGAGTTTATAGTTCGGGTGCTCTACTGATTAAGTAGATACAACCAAATCAAGGGCATGCATGTTTTTAATATTGTGATAAAGGGAATGGTGTCCTTTTATGCCCAGTATAGATGCATGCCCTATCTCTGTCATAGTCATGTAATTTAAGCCAAATATATTTACTCATCCCAGTGACTAAATTCCTACTGAACTTTTAGGGCATTCCATTTTAATCAATCAGAGTTCATCTTTTCATATGATCAAAGGTTCTACAAATAAATAAGACTGGAATTATTTTAGAGTGGTTACAGTATGTTTCCCAATTGCAATCAATTAATTAAATACATTCAGAGCAATCAGAAGTCACATGCAGTCATAGTGTTCCAACTTCCTCTTAATACCAATTGTGGAATGCCAAATTATTAACTCCTTCTTAAACTAGAACACCATCGTTGTGAGAGCAGCACCTGTTACAACCGCTTGCCCTTTTCTAAACTATGTGTATGACATGAGCACAGGTTCAGACCAGGGGTCAGGGTGTCTTTGTTAAATAGACATGCTACAGCATCTCTGTCCAACCTGGACCAATGCCTTCTTCTGAGTGGATGGTTTTGTTTTGTTTGGTATATGCAGTAAAGAGAACAAATAAAAAGGTAACAAAATAGAATAAAGGATATTGAAGGGTTTTTTTGTTTAATTTGGTTTAATTTTTTTGCTTTTATCATTCAAAGATATAGCTACTTACCATCCTGTGCAGTACTAAATTTTGTCTTTATACTTGATTTATAGCTAAGAGATTTGTTTAAGTAGTCAAAATTTATTTTTAAAAATATTATAGCTTCTGTTCACAGTATCTGAATTGGTGTCCACATTGTCTCCCATGGAGCAGGAAATACAGTGTTAATATAAATTCTGCTAACAGGTTTCCAAACTAGGGCCATGGCCTTGAACAATGAAACAAATTTTCTGAAATGACGATATGAATAAATTCCTAATAGAGGACTCTTCAATTGTCTTTAATGCTTTGCCAAACACCAGCTTGATTGAAACTCTGATATTTAGCAGCAAGAAGAAAGGGTGTATCTTGAGGAATAATCAAACTAGCAAGGGTAATAGAGTGGAGCATTTCCATGTGGAATTCCATCTGAACAATCCTGTTTCTTTAAAGGTCGGAAGCTCATACATACTTGGAATTTTTGCTCTCTGCCTTTGATTTACAGCGCAAAATCAAAAGCTTGTTCTATGAAAAGAAATGCACTTGAGCAACCCAGGAATGTGCTGAAGCCTTTCTACAAATTAATCTCTTCTTTAGTGCAGGGAAACATGGAGACTATTCAGGGACAGTGGGAGGGGCTGGGACTTGAATTTGAGCCAAGCTTAATGGGGAATTGGAGGCAAAATGGGATTGAACTGTACCTTGTTAACTGATGAAAGCTGTGAATGAGCTGGACTCACTGGCCAAGAATTCCCTCTCTCTGTTGCAATTAACTAGAGGGAATACTTTCAAAATGGCTTTTATGATCTTTAAACACCAAGATATGATTTTTAAAATGTGCATATGTTTGAAACTTAGGAGGGAGATACTTCCATCATTCCTGTTTATAATGTTGCTGTTGTTTTTAAGACATGCAACTTTATATTTCAATGAGGTAAACTTCTGTATACTCCGTTTTCTCCTTGAAATCTATATTTACTAGCCACTCTACCAGGTGCTGGAGGAAAAAGCAATGTTGAGCACTGGCTAGCTTAGTGGGCCCCACATTCCAGCAAGAGCTGTTTGACTCTCTCAGCCACAGCAGGGAAAGCAGAAATCCAAGGGCCAAGTATGTGTATGTGCTAGGCATTTAGCTGCAGTTCTCTCAGCCGCTCATTCCTCTTAGGACCAGCACATACCTTTCCCAGGGAGACTGATTTACGGTGTAAATACTGTTTACCCCACAGATTTCTTCTATAGAAAACTTGGTGAGCAGGAATCCTGGTAACGCTGAGAGTGAATGTTCAAATAGAACTCAGGAAGGCTGGGTTTGAGGATAAAACTCTGTGGCTCAATTCCCTTTGCTGTGAGCTTGCAATGAGATTTGCCTTGTGAGCTTCAGCAAAACATGGGGCGATTACGCTTCCTAATGGTCTTAATTTGCTTCTCAAAGACATGGTAGTATCTAACACCTTTCGATGGATAAGTCAGAAGACACACCTCATTTTGGTGCGTATACTCTCTCTTAAAGGCCTGAGCACTGAACTAGTTTGTGGATGGAATAATAATGTTCCTGTGAAGGCCACTGGATTGAGTATAAAATTGAGAAAGAGAGAATGGGTCCTGTCTTTGAGTTCCCAGTCTTAGTAACAAAAATCGTTTAGGAATGGACTCAAACAGAAGCTCAAGGATGGGCAAATATTTTTAGTGTTAGAAAAATCAATAAAAATAAAATATGGCAGGCAAGTAGTAAACTTTAGCTGCTGCCCGGAAGAACAGAGTGGAGGAGAGAAAGAAAAAAGCCTTGCTGTTCAAACTGTCAAGGAGGTGTGATACATGATGGACAGGAAGGCTGTAGGGAGAGTAAGGAAGCCCCAGGGTTGGGGAAGCCCAAAGGGTTAAGGGCATATGCTTAGAAAAGAAATGGAATCCCAAAAAGGAAAAATTTGACTTTTCCGAGTGACCCAGAAAGGCAGGCAGACAGGTGAAGCTATACGGGCTGGGGCGTGCAAGTTACTGTAGAAGGGTGAGAATTTGAGGAATGAAAACCACAGTGTCTCATTGGGTAACTCATTTTCCTCCTGTCTCTAGCACAGTTTAGCAAGGAAGCCAGCGGTGTAACAGAAAGTGTGAAGTGTTGATGATCTCTGCTCCCATTTAGCAAAAGACAACATTGGACAGTCACTGGTTGGTCACACCTCTGTCCATCACTCATCTCCTATAAACATTGATGTCTCTGGCTCCTACATGTGTCCTCCCTTTGCTCATTCAGTTTGAGATGGAAAAAAATAGGAAATTTTGCAATAGCTGTAGTATCTTGTTTAGCTTCAAAACTATCCATGAAAAAAAACCCCACTTTCCACTTAATAATGTTTATCCTTTTGGATAAAATCTCTTTTCTGTAAGTACCCTGAGGACATATCCCAATCCTTTCAATTCACATTAACTAAATTACAAAGATATAAAAATGGACATCACATAGATCCAAATATGACTATGCCTAAATGTATATGTGTTTGCAAGGAAAGATTTTGATCTTCTTGTTTAAATTAGAATTTTTAAACAAAATATCATATTCATGAATTTTCTTCTCTGATACAAAAGTATCTATAGGATGGGAAAGCAACTGTCTTCTCAGACAATGGTTGTTTAAGAAATTAGAAATTAACCTAGAGTATTATATAAACACAACTGTTTTTGTAGTTAGTATAAAAACACAATGATCGTCTGCTTAGTGAAAAAAAGTGTGCGTTAATTGAAAATGAAGGACCAGCCCTGTGAAGATGAGAGTTTGAATCCCCAGGGATTATTCCAGTCCCATAACTAGGACACTCAGCGATCAAGTTTATGAAGAATATGTGATTTCTGTCAAATTAGCCATTTGACAAGAACTTTCTGGTGCCCCTACTACTGCTAAGAGTCCCATGCCATGTTTATTGAAGTACATATTTCATGCATTACAGGGGGCAGTTTATTAAATTTTCTCTATGAGTCTCACAGCAGGCAATGCTGCTATCATTGTCTTTTTTACAAAAGCATTGATAAACAGAGGAAGAATTCCCCAAAGACATGAATCTATGAAATATAGCTCCACATATAAACTGACATTTTTCACAGGATTAATAGGAAAAAAATAATGTAAATATAATGACAAGTATTTTCTTAATCAATTTAATGTTCTTGTCTCCCTCTTCTTTGCCATGCGTTTGCTTCAATATTAGAATAACTCAGAAAAAGTTTTATGTCTAGAATTTCTTGTTCATCCTAGGAAATTCTCAGCAGTTATAACTGGGAAATTTCAGAAAGGCAGACTAAAGAAATTGTAGGATTCCTACAAGATATATTAGGAGGAATATGTTCTTTTATAGAAGGAAAGAATTTAGTTTTTAGTAACTCTCCATTTCGTGTGAAAATCATTTTTAAAACAAAACAAGAACTGTTTTAAAGTCGAGATGCACATTTATTTGTCCATGGCCTTTAGGACTGGTCCATGTCAATGAACAGTCTGGGTTGCTTGGAAGAGAAGGCAAGTATTTCAAAGTAAATTTAGAACAGTAAACCAACTCAAACATCTACTTCTTTTGAGATGTCTTGATATCTCTTGGTAGTTTAAAATATGTCACATTGGTTTTTTTTTTTTTATCACTTCAGAAGAGTGTTTTGCCCAGGACAGAACAGATAATAGGTGGCAAATTATACCCTAAACTCTGGTTGGGCTATGTGGTTTATCTTAGTAGAGCAAAGAAGGGGCCAGATACTTCACGTTCTGGTCTGCCGTGATGCTGAACAGGCCCTGGCCTTGTTCCCGAAGCCTGGCTGAGGATGTCTCTGGACCAGGCTATCTTTTAGATCAAATAAATTTTTTAGAAGATTTCTTGCTAACCTCCAAGGGTTACCCTGCCTTTCTGGGTCCACAGTTCAAACTGTAGAATTCATATTTCCCACAGAAAGGAGAGTGTGAAAGTATCACAGGACTAAAAGGAGGAAAAAAGAAACACAGGAATGCAGGTCATGCAAGATCATTATTAACTGCAATTTTTGATGGAAAATTCCAAATTCCCTTTGAACACAGTGCCTTGGGGCAAGTCCTGTAGGAAACATGGGACTTCCATATAATATGTCATTAACTGGGCTTTTGATTCCCTTAGAGTGTTTATAGGTTGGCTTAGGATGTGGTATGCATAAACAGTATGCAAAAATCACAATGTAGTGATTGCTTCCTCTGCCAGTTCACTGGGGAAAGTCATGAAGCTGCAGAAGCATCTCCGGAATGCTTAAACTCTAAGCTTTTACCTTTATTTAACCTCAGGCGCTAACTCTGACCTAGCTAGTCTTATATAGCTATTGTGATAAACATTCTGAGAGCCGTGAGATATGTAGATACTCCTATTATGGATAAGCAAAACCTCTGTGCTAGAGACATCTTTCCTCAGCCTCCCTTATGCTTGACAGTCAGAAGAAATACTGTTTCTGGAAAATAAAGAAAAAAATTAGGTTGGTTTCCATTAGTCAGTTCTGATTTATCATATTTTGCGAACTGTGACTGTAGAGAAATTATGGGCTGAATTGGTAAAAGTCCAGTGCTAATGGGACCAAAGTTCATTGGTCTGGATTGTCTCTTGGTGGCTATCATAGCTCTAACTCTCTGGCACAATTCTCCCCTTTTCCATCAGAGTTACGGCATTCTCAGAGCCAGCCCTCTTGGGGCCTGGAGGGGGTGATGTTCTAATCAGGTGACTAAACTGAACTGCAGTTTGTGCTGAGACTTAGGACATGTTTAGGTTATGTCTACTCAATTTCTTTTCCAAAGAGTTTGGAAAGATATTGAAAAGATTCCCTCAGCTACATCCTTCTCTTGCTTAAAGTAGGGAGCACAGATTCTATTTATTCCCCATGCCATGCAGTATCCCAGACTCAGAGAAATCCTTAGTCATTTACTGAGCCATCAATCAGAACAGACTCAGTGTTAACAAATATCCTTATTATATCAAATGTAATAGTCTTTACTATTTGGTGGTGTAAGAGGAAGTAATCAAAACATGAAAGTGCTGAACACGTGACATTAGCATGAACTTTCTTGGAAGTTTAGTAGTGAATTCCACTTTCCCAATAGCCCTAAGAAGCAGGTACTGTCTCTGTATACTGCTGATAGCTGAGGAATGAAGATACAGAACAACTGAGATACTTCACCAAAGGCAACAACAACTCAGGGAAAGAGCCAGGAATGGCTTCAGGTTACTTCAAAGACAGTGGGAACATAGCTACTGCTGTATTCAACTTGCTTGACTTCTGTAGAGTATTTAACACATGTAGGTTTCTCTAATTTAGATCAGACCTAAAATTATTGCAAAATAGGAAAGTGAAAACCATGTTACTCTCTGTGACTGCTTTCCTTCCCAATGACCTCTTACAATGAAGGCATTTAGAAACAGACAATATCAAGCTGTCCAGCACCATTTCTTCGGTCTCCTTTATAAATAAGGTAAATGGGATCTTCCCTGCTTATTTATCCTTGTTGGAAAAAGATTTAATTTACCCCTCTTCAAGATGTTCCACTTAGAGCTGGTTTTTCTAAAGGTTGATTGACAAATTAACAAACTTCAAGCAACTCTTAAACCTCTGTGAAAACATAAAAGCTTTAAGCTCCTTTCATTTTGGTAAGGGTCAGTTTTGCCTGTGGTTCTTCGTAGCTTTATAGAAGAATTCTTGAACTATCAGGTGTTTACTCAAGGCTCTTTCTTCCCCCTACCCCCCAAAAAATACTTTCTCTAACTAGAACTCAGGGAGGAGACAATCTGTTGGAAAGACGGTGTATTTCAGACATCAGCAACATCGGTGCCAAGAACTGAATTGTTTTCCCCAAATTGATATATTGAAGTCTTATTTCCCATTGTGTGTTTAGAGAAAGGACCTTTAGGAACCAAAGTTAAAGCAGGACATGAGGTTGGAGTATTAATCAGAAAGGACTGTTGGCTTTTCAAGGAAAGGAATAATAGAATTACTTTTATTTTGTTTCATTTGACCAACACTGCCCAAGAAGAGCACAGAATAAAACCCACCTCCTAGACAAGACACCCATGTGCCAGCAGATCTCAGGCCCTTAAAAAAACAAATTCTGCTTGTTTCATCCACCCAGTCTCTGGTATTTCAGTTTCTGCCCAAGCAGAATGGGCTGCTATAGAGCTGTTTTCCTTCTTATGTGGGTGTGTTTGTAATTCAGCGTTTATTGCTTCCCTTTGTTTTTGATGCTTCCTTTTTGTTCTCTTCCTTCAGCCTACCCTAACTTTTCTTCCCCTTTGACAATTCTTTATTTCTCTCTCAAGTCTCAACATTAAGCACAATAAGAAAGTTAGACAGATGGCCAAGTGGCCTTATTTTGGGAGAATATTCACATGACTCCAGTCTTTCCCTTGTTAACTACATCTGGAGGGTTGTGGAAGCCACTTCATAATTATGTTTATATTTTCCTAGACTTCTTCAGCTTCCCACACTCCCTTCCTTGATGCTCTTGTCCTTCTAGTGAACGTATTCAGAATCTGAATGCTTCTTCTCAGTGCCCAGATATTTCCCCATTACTGTGGGCTTAACTACCATGTACATAAGACACTAGCACCTCTTGTTGTAGACAAAGAATATACATATATAATATATATCTTTGTATGTGTGCACATACATACATAACATATAACATATACATATGTATGTATATATGTTATGAACTACATTCTGTCCTTCTAAAACCAAACATTATACTTTTAATCCCTAGTTTCTCAGAGTATAACTTTATTTGAAAATAGACCTTATGAGAGATAATGAAACTAAAATGCTCTAATCCAATCTGACTAGTATTCCTGCAATAAGTAGAAATTAGAATGTACAGTGATGGCCAAGGCATGCAAGTGCACAAACACTTGAAAGTAAACAATCTGAATTATGCCATTTGTTTTTTTCTTTTTGTTTTTTGTTTTTTTGAGACAGGGTTTCTCTGTGGTTTTGGAGCCTGTCCTGGAACTAGCTCTTGTAGACCAGGCTGGTCTCAAACTCACAGAGATCTGCCTGCCTCTGCCTCCCGAGTGCTGGGATTAAAGGCGTGCACCACCACTGCCCAGCTGAATTATGCCATTTGTAAGCAGAGGAGAAATTTGAAAAAGAAACTGAACTATTTCCTTAATCCTGGACTTCAAACATTCAGAAGCTTTGATAACATTTTCTTGTTAACCAGCAACAACAACAACAACAACACACACACACACACATGGATAGGCAAATTAACACATGCCCTCTATTACTCTATGGCATTTTGGCAGATGAGGCATTTAGACATATGGTATAGGCTTTATGTGGAAGACCTCTCACAGCAACACTGACATCAAAGAAGTCAATATTCTACTCTGATTTTCCTTCAATAAGTACCACTTTATCCTAGTTTCTCTCAATCATAAAATCAACATAACCTTGGGTATTATCTATCCTAATTTCTTCTTATAAAATAAATGAAGTACAGACAGGGGAACTGGCTGGCCCCCGAGCAGCTTATCAATTATTGTCATCATATTGTTAAATACTCTGCTCTCTGATTCACTGCACATACTACCCTAGAATATATTTTATTCTGGTTTTATATTCCTATGAAACCAGAATAAAATATTCTACCCTTCAATATTCATGTATTTATCTTGTTAAAATATTTTATTTGCTCTAAATATTTTGGAGTTGCTCTGTGTCTGTTTGGGCACATCTTATAATTTGTGTATGTTTTTTGGGGGGAAGAGTATGTGTTAATTTTTCTCAAATTCTTTACTTAGTTAAAGATTTGCAAAAATTTTCTCCTACCCTTTTCCGCTCTATCATAAGGTGCTTTTTGCACAAGGAAACAGGCACATTTTTCTTTAATAAATATACTAGGTTTGTAATTTTAAATCTTAATTAGATTATGGCCACTGTCCTTGAGTTATCTTTACTCTTGTGTTACTAACTATGATCACTACCCCCACCCCAAATGTCAGCACATAAAAGAAGGTCGCTAACTGTTTCCATTTTTAATTCCACTTTTCTGAGCTACAACAGGGCTTTTGTTGAGCCCTTAAGGGGACCATTGATGGCTTGTAAAGTCTGGGGGTGGCTTTATCAGATAGCCTCGGCAGAGCTAAAGAAAGTGCTCACTCTTCATAGCTGATGCTCAGTGTAGAAATGGGTGATATTTTGAGAGCATTTTGAAAACTATCTCTGATCTTTTTTTCAGATAAGGCATGTTCCTTTTTAAGATCAACCTAAAGTAGTACAAAATCTCTTTTTCAATGGTTAAGAACCTTTCATTTTAGCCAAAGGATTATCATGATGCATCATGGTGATGAGAGGAAATATTCAAGGGAATCTGACAGTGTACAAAGATGTTTCACAAACATGATTGCCAGAGTCTCATCTGTACATATGTGATTTCCAGAGGGACTCACTAGTGGCTTTCAGGTGATCAACAACGATCAATCTTCAATCATGGATTCAAGGGGAGAAAAACCACTTTTGAGATCTGAGTAATTTTCTCTTCAGTCCTTTTTTTCATTTCTCTGTATTCTTTCTTGAATGCTGCATATTGTCCATCAGTTAAGATACTGACTTATTTACCATGTGTTTTGCTGAATTTGGTTTATTGTATAGAGATACAACAATATGTTTAAATTAAATTTACCTAGTTCTAGTTACTAATCATCTACTTGCAATCATACACTATTTTGTTCGGTCTTTAAATACTTTTACAATACTGACCCAACTTTAGGTTATCATGACCTGTAACTTTTACATCTCAGCTCTGACCTAAATTACTATGTTGAGTAGGAAATATGTTTCCCCGACCATTTTGTTCATTTCTCATTGATCATTAAAATTCATTGTCAGTATAACATTGTTAGATATATGGAAAGGGACAGATAGGTAGAAATTAACAGCTTACCAGTTCTGACACTTGCAGTTTTTATTTTGGGAGTAAAGTAAGATAGAGTCATTTCCCTCAAGATAAAATGAAAAATGTGTGTTATTATGGTATCTTTGTCATGAGTTTTCTAGAACCATTTGATAAAAACCCACATAAACTCTACTTACTAGAATGGTCCATTTGGCCTAAAAGTTTACCTTCGTAAAAGCAGGACTGACTAAAACCAAATTCTGAATGTTTCTTGAGTATATTACAAAATCCAAATATTTTAACTTAATATTAAAACCATAACAACCTCACTTCATATTTACCATTTCAACCTCATTTCCCACCCTCCTATATAATTTTTTATTTCAGTCACAATAAAATTACTTCCTTCTTTGCCACTTACACTACAACCATCCCTGTTTCACTAAATTTGCATAGTCATTATCACTATGCCATTTTTTGTAGGCTCTTTATAGATCTGTAAATGACGTACATTTCCACAGGGAAGTAAATTCCATAACCTTTATGCCCAACTCACCTGACTCCCCAGTTACACTACGAAGTCCTCATAGTAGATACTTTGTTTGATTGACCTTTGAATTGCCAACAGGTACAGTGCCAGGTACAAACATATTCAATATCTGCTTGCTGATCAATTTACTTGCTGATCAGTTTAATCCATAAATTGTTCCAGAACACCTAGTACAGGATGCGTCATCTACTCTTAGGCAATTAAGTTTGTCAGTAACATATTTAAAATTTATTGTGTTGAGATTTCAAAGACAAAGCCTTTATTTCACATTTGTTTAAGCGAGATGAAAACTATGAAGGACTAAGCATACTATGTGAACGAGTGTCTAAAAGGTGTGCCAGGGTCTATGATCAGACCAAGGAATTGCACAGAGACTTATATTCAATAAGGTCAGTAACTGCAAGAGGGGAAGTAGGCTAGAACAAAGAAATTCTTTCAAGACTCACGGTTTTTCTGTTACATAGTGGATGATTAGTGCTAACTGGCAACTTAACAGGATCCTAATCCTACTGAAGACAAACATGTGAATATATCTGTGAGATGTTTCTAGGTTAGGTTGTTTGGCCTAGATTACACTCAAGACCAGCTTACCTGTGAATGATTGTTTTGTTCAGTAATATTAAGTGAGGAGACTCACCAACCATGAGTGTCACCACTCCTTAGGCTCAGATCTTGTATAAAAAAGGGGAAAGCAAACTGTGACTTGATCGGGGGAGGGGGAGGGAAATGGGAGGCGGTTGCGGGGAGGAGGCAGAAATCCTAAGTAAATAAATAAATAAATAAATAAATAGATTTAAAATGAAAGCTGTATCTTGGCAAATAAATACAACCAGTTCATTTTCCTGAGGAAAAAAAAAAAGCGTTTGTTAATTTCTGCTTCCTGACTGAGGATACAGTGTGTCCAGATGCCTGGAGCTCCTGCCACTATAGATTCCCTCCCATGGTACACTTTTTCCTCAAATTGTAAGTCAAAATAAATCCTCCCTTCCTCCTTGCACAAGGAAAAGCAACTAATACACACAGCTTAGGCTTTCTATGGATGCTCTATTCCTTATTTGAAGTTCCTCTTCCCCCTGTTCTTCCTCCCTTCCTACCAAATTTGTCCTGTTGTTTGACTAATTTTACACGTCATCCAGACTGCTTTTGACGCTTAAAGCTCAAATGATCCCTTTGTTTATTCAGTCTCCCAAAGAGCAGAATCTGCAGGTGTATGGCTCATGGCATTCAGTTTACTCAGGAAACTTTAAAGGGCTTACCTCTTTCATTATAGTTACTTCAATATTCTCTGAAAAATATACGGAAACGAGAATTGAATTTAGAAAGCATCAAAAGAATCCATGCAACTCATACTCCAACTAGATTTGACTCAAATGCAATTTTTCTTTCAAGTTGATCTGTTTCAACTAGCTAATAAATATAAGAACAACTCTAATAAAATTCATGCACATGGAACTAACTCCCTATTTCCGTATTTTCTCTCTACCATGTTTAAGAAATGTAATTTAAATCTTGCTAAATGAAATGTATAAATGTATATAATCCCTCTAAGCCTATTAATGCATCACTTTTAAATATATAATGATGACATGAATTGCTCACAATACATATTTCTTGTTTACAGTTTTGTAGAAATATAAAACATATATTTATTTATGTCCAATAATTCATTCCACATTAACCCACTTGAACAATGGCATTCTCTTTATTGCAGAGAATATATTTGTTGTATGATTCAGAATTCTTGATTTAGCTTAAGCACATTTTAATGTTTTTTATCCTCTGAGAAGAAATGTAACTCCTTAAACTGAATATTCTTTAATAATCTTAAAACTTCTACATGCAGCCTTTTCTCTTTCTTTCTTTCTTTCCTTCTTTCGTTCTTTTTTACCTTTGTGAAAATTTGGTTTACTCTCTAGTCCTCATCTCTTCCTTGCTCCTTCCTTCCTTTTTCTCCCTTTATGTCTTTCTTTTCTAATACTTATAGCTTCCCTTGTTTGCTCATCTGTTTCAGAGTGCACCTTTATAGTACTCAGATGACTTTAAAATGAAAATAAAATTAAGTTTAAATAATTTCTCTAGTTAATTACCTGTCTTAATTATGGGTGTATGTAAAATATAATTTAGTTTACTGTTAAGATGACTGTAGAAAATTTTCAATATATCAACAGGGGACTGCATACTTTCAAATGCAGAATTCAAGTTAATGAAATATAACTGATATTATTTTACTCAGGAATTTATAAATGTGTGGCAGCATGTACAGAGTCTGTGCAACCTCAATAGAAAAGGAACTAGGCACATACTCCCACCCCTACAGTCAACTTAGTTGCTGGAAAAAAATGCTCAGGTTTTTTAAGTAGTGTTGTCTTTAATAAGTCAACTACTCTCTGGCGGAAGAACACATATTCCACAAATACTTTGAGCACAAAATAGTCTGAAGGGTTTAAAGAAAAAGACACAAAGTTGGGCTTAACCGGGAAGGTGAGAAGGACTTGGGGAGAGTTGAGGGGTTGAATATAATACAAACATGTTGTACAAATGCTTTAAGAACCAATAAAAAGAGAAAACTATATAAATATGTAGTAAATATAAATATCTAGTATCCTGATATTTATGTATTTTTTCATTCATTTGCTAACAATCTCTTCCATTTCTCAATTTACTTATTTAGCCATTGAAAGCATGCATCTAACACTAGGAAAGAATGTCAAATGCTAGAAATAAATTTCTTTCTGCACATGCCAAACAAAAACTGATAATAAAAATATACATATTATTAAGCTTCATACTCAAGAGAACAGGACATATAGAGAATGGAAGCTGAGGGAAGATGGACTCATCTCCAAATAATATTGTCACCAGTGTTTGAAAGCTAAATACAGATTTAGGCTTAGAAAAGAGTGAGTAGGTGAGAAAAATTAATGTTGCAGGGAGGCATAAAGAAGACTGGAGATGCTCTAATTTTGAGAACTAAAATAGATCAGAGTATGACTGAATAATAGCGTCTGTAGGTGGACTGAATGGGAGGTTCTGTGAACTAAGAATATGCCTCACTACCTACATTTGGCCTTCATGCTCAGGCAAACGCATTCTACATGGGCATTTACATGGGGAAAAATCATATCACATCTAAGTATACTGAACAATCACCTCAAATATAACGTAGATGTGAAGTGCCCATCAATGTCCTCTGAAACTTTCTTTTTTCCCCCCAGTGTCTCTACCGGAATGAGTGACAACACCTGTTGTTATTTTCCAACCCTGAAATTTGGAAACATCCCTTTTTCTCTTTTCTTCCACGCTTTACATTTGCTTCATCATCCGATCACTGACTGATTCTGAAAATCTTGTGAATCCATTCACTGTCTCTGATCTTTCCTAATCATCAAATAAAGCCGCTTTCTTCTTCATTTTCTGTAATAAGTAACTCAGGGTGCCCAGTCAGACTTTTTTTTTTTTCACATGTGGAATCTAAGAACGTGAATAAGATTTATTGCTCTTGCCTACTGTATTTTTCCTGCTTACTTGCTTGTTTTTAAATATCTCCCAAAATGTAAATTCCCTGATACTCAGAATGGGTCTCGTTTACCAACAGCACAAAACAGTGTCTGGAAAATAGAATGCACTTAGGCGATTTGTGTTTTATTAATGCATGAAAATGGAAGAATCATTATCTGAAAACCATGCAAAAAGTAAAGAAGGCACGACTAGAGACAAGAACACTTAAAAGGCTTTTAGCCAAGCCAGCTTCTTTTGCCCACTACTCCTGTTTTCAGGCGCAGCTTTAATGGACATTTGCTGCAAAGCGGTGAGCAAATTCAAGCACCTAACTTAATATAGCTTCGCCACCTAAGGCATATTTGTAGAGAATTTCAGAGAAGCATGGAATAGCAAATGTTTCTGGGGCCACTCCCTCCACTAATAGCGGAAGGGAGAATTGATGAAGAGGAACTTCCCATCTGATGTGAGACTTTTCCTGGGGAGATAAGGACAAATATCTATTAAACCCACACAGGATACCAGTGACCAACCAAAGGAACAATTCTACCCAGCAATGACTCAATGAGTTTAACTCAGGTTGTTTACAGTCAAAGTGGGACTAGTATAAGATCATGAGTAACATAGGATAAGCTACATGACCAAAGATTCCGTTGTACCACCACAGAACAGGTCCTCAGCCCACCTTCATCAACAATCCCTAACAGCTTTTACATCTTTGGCAAAAGACAGGGCCTTCTAATGTGTATGCGTACATTCTTCTAAGCCCTACTCTTCTTCAATAAAGAAATCTTTGTGGGTCCACTTTTGTGATTGTCTCATACATGTCCTTGTAGCTGCTCTGATTCAAAAGGACAATGGTCACGTCTTGTCCAGAGGATGGAGTTCCACAACCCTGCTCTTCAGAGGGTAAATTTCTATGTGCATTTTATGTAGTTCTACAAAACTCTCTCCTATGCTAAACTTCACTGTTCACAGTAACAGCTAACTCATGACAATCTCCTGACTGTCTTCTCCTCCCATTTTGTTCTTCCAGCATCCCTTCCTTGCTCTCATCAACCGTGGTCTCTTCCTCAGTCATCTTACAGCATCCCATCCTTATTCCCTTCAGCTGGGATTTTTATCTAAATCAAGAGAAATTCAAAATAATACAAACTTTTTTTGGCTAATCTATGTTGAGAGATATTCTATTTTTAAATTCTCTGCCTGGTGAAATGGATTTTGACATTTTCCAGTAGATTAAAGGGTTAAAATTATGGGAGGAAGACCTGAAAATGATTCTCAGAATCTCTCCATTTTAGTGGGAAAGGATTGGGAAGAATCATATACATAGCTCAATGTTGTAGCACAAAAACAACAAATACAAAAGTCAAAAAGTACTTCGATGCCAAATAATGGAATTTAAAAGCCTGCAGATTTTACAGTCAATATCAGGTTGATATTAGAAATACTTGAAACAAAAAAGAAAAGATTCCAGAAGGGAAATAAACTAAATGAGAGAATAATTATTTTTTTAAAAAAAGAAAGAAAGAAAGAAGAAATACTAGTTAAGCATGAGCACAGTCCTGAGTTTAAGCTCTAATTACAAAATTATTTAAACCCAACATTCGAAAGGCAGAGGCAGATGGATCTCTATGAGTTCAAGACCAGCTTTGGTTTGAAATAAAGATAAGCATCCATATGGTTTTAACTCCTCTAGTTGAAAAATACTGTTTCGGATTGGAAATGTACCCCAGCACCTTCAGTGTTTGAAGACTTGGTCCCCAGTCGGTGACATTATTTGGAGAGGGTCAGAAGTAGTGGCTTCACTGTTAGGTGCAGGGTGTCACTAAAGAGTTGTGCCGTTAATAGTTTGCTGTCTCTGTTTCCTGCTTGAGGTTCAAGATGGGAGCCCTCAAATTCTGATACAGCTGCCATGTCTGCTGCTTTTCACCATTGTTTGCCATCACGACAGACTCTAATCTCTGAACTCTAAGCTCAGCAAACCCTTCCTTCTGTCAGTTGCCCTGGTCCTTGGTGTTTTGTCACAGTAATAGAAACATAACTAAAGTAATTAATTTTAATAGATTATTTTGCACACAAAGTGATGCATGGTCAAATGTGTATTAGTGTTATATTTAACATACTACTCATTGCAGAATAGTGTTAACGAGTTAACACACAAACATGTTTTGAGAATTTTCCAAAAAAGATTACCTAATATGTGACATTTTCTAATCTTAAGTTGATGTTTTTCTCCCTCGTAGGAGCATATCACATATTGTTCATCATTTGGAAGGCTTTTTTTTCTTTTTTCTAGTGTTTGTTCTCTGGAAGACTTCTACAGACTCTAGTGCAAACTTCACTCTTGCTGTGTAAAGAGACTCTTCATTCACTCAAAGCCTGATTCTGCCAATGACTGTCAAACCTGTTGGATATCTTCTTTGTATTTCACGCTTACATTACCACTTGCCTTTAGTAAAATTCTCATATTCCTCTGCTTTAACCAGATTATTATTTCCCATTCTTTACTCGTGTTCCTTTTCAATCTATTCTTTATTTAACTACATTTTAAATATTTATATTTCCTCTGTAATTCATTCTCTTTGTCACTCATCAATGAAACATGTTTCAAGACGTTTAGTTAGTAGAAAAAAATTTACTATACCTAGGTATGAAATGTATTTCATCATTAATTAATTCATTAATTCACTAAATCTTTAATGAAATAGTTTTTTCCTATATACAATAATTGTTGCTCCAACACATGGTTTCATTATCTACACTGTATCTGGATAGATAGTTAAGACTGAAAGTATCTCAGTAGAACTGTTTATGTGCTGGAATTCAAAGGGTAACAGATAATAGAAACTATATATGCTTAAGAACAAAAGAACAGGGGGTTGAAGGGGAGGGGAGAGGTAGGGAAGGGAGCAGAGAAAAATGTAGAGCTCAATAAAAATAATAAAAACAAAACAACAAACAAAAACAAACCCCCTCCAAACCAAACAAGCAAGCAAACAAACAAACAAAATGAAAGCAAAAAGAGCCTGGAGAGTGAAAGCCAGACTGATCCCTCCCAAGAAAGACTCAATGGCTCATGGCTGACTATGAAGTTGGAAGGACAGAGTCCCTGGGAATTCAGGCATCAGTAAAAGACAATTCTCCCTGAGAATTCTCAGGCTTGCTGGCAGGTTGGTTTTGATTTGAGCCTAGTGCCATGGACTTCTGGGATTCACACCTGTAAAATAATAAAGTCTGGAGACACACACACACACACACACACACACACACACACACACACACCACACACGAACGAAAGGACAGTGGAAAAGAGTATTGGTTGAGTAATATGGTAAAATTTGAGAGAATCTAAGTTAGAGGGATACTTGGTTCTGAGAGCAAGTCATAACCAGGTATTTAAATGTTTTTGTCTTGTTTTATTAATGGGACTTTTACCATGGCAATTCTCTGAAATTGTGTTATATTTTTTATAAGTGACTACAAGAGAATTGATTTTCTTTTTTTATAGGCCTGTGGGTTAGTCTAGAAAGCTTCCTTTGAACTGAGATGGGTTTCTCTCTAGAATTAGGATTGAATTTAGATTTATGGTTTGGACACCCTCATCTCATCGAGACTAATGACTTCACTATGTTGCTTTTCACGGTCACAATCCAATGGACTATTTGAGTCTAAAACCAAACAAGGAAAGGTTATTATGGTTTCAGCTGCCACCAGCACACTGACTTTCTGTCTACATTTCTTTGACAATAAAAGGTCCCTAGGTGAAGCCTAACATGGATGGTGCGGACCCCAAGTGGGAGGCA
Organism: Microtus pennsylvanicus; assembly: GCF_037038515.1. Lineage (NCBI taxonomy): Eukaryota > Metazoa > Chordata > Mammalia > Rodentia > Cricetidae > Microtus > Microtus pennsylvanicus. Next base: position 51,307,900 of record NC_134590.1, on the reverse strand, counting down.
CTACAGTTCAAGAGAAGTCATAGCAAGAGAGTAAAGAACGGTAGAATATACCTGTATCCCCAGAATTTGGAGACTGATTCCATTCTGGGATACATAGAGAATCAGTCAGAGTTGGAAAGTAAGACTTTATTTTAAACAAAATAGAACAAGAAACAATGAACAAACAAGCAAACAACCCACAGAGAAAGAACTGGAGATTGTCACCCAACACATTGTTAGGAATATTTCTTATGACTAACCTCTCCACCGATGCAAATAATTCCAATCAGACCAAATCAGACCAAATAAAAGATGCCCATGTTTAATGAAATGCTCCCAGGTGGCACTGGGAGATCATGGTGAGGGGAAGAGAGAGAAGGGGAGACAAGGTGAAAGTGGAGACCACATGTTTATTCTCTGGGGGGCAGTTTAAGTAGCATGTGGAGTGGTTTTGACCTTCCCCAGGGAGGGGTTACCATTTGGTGGGCTTTCTTGACCATCCCTGGGAAGGAGTTACTGTTTGGTAGGCTTTCTCAGAGGTGAAGTTTGGACTGAGGTAACTCCCAGTGGAGGGGGCTTGAAATGGAACTTTCTGCCCAATATTCCAAAGATGAATGCCAGGGCTTGGGATGAGGCCCCTGACTATAATATTCTAGACTCTTTGTATAAAGGGCTGTTAGGAAGCTGGGGTGAAACTTTAGACCAAATATATACTAAACTTGCTTCAAGTCAAAGGACGTCAAAACACTACCACGTTTAACACTTCAGAAATGCCTTTGATGTTCACATTTACAGTTCCTTCTAGCTAGTCAACCTTACTGTTTTCTGCATATTTAAATTATATATATCTTAAATGTAAATGAAATTTATGGATACATTTTCTGTGAAGTGCTCTAATTGACCCCAGTCTTTCTACTGTTCTTCACTGACCACAGAGTTATGCAGTTCCATGTTGGAATTTCTTTTTATTTATTTATTTTTAAAACAATCTTTTCTCATTTTACATACCAATCCCAGGTCCCACTCCTTCCCCTCCTCCCACTCCTTCCACCTTCCCCCTAACCCACCACCCATCCAATTCTCAAAGAGAGTAAGACTTCCCATGGAGAGCCAACGAAGTCTGGCACATCAATTTGAGGCAGGACCAAGGCCCTTCTCCCTATATCTAAGCTGAGCAAAGTATCCCTCCAAAGAGAATGGTCTCCAAAAAGCCAGTTCAAGCACTAGGAAAAAAATCCTGGTCCCACTGACAGTGATCCCACAGACTGCCTAAGTCACATGACTGTCACCCACATTCAGAAGGCCTAGGACTTGTAGGGCAAAATGAGAGAATAAAAAAATATATATAAATAAAATTAAAATTAAAAATAAGGTGATTTTCTTTAAAGAAGAGCCCTGACACAACATTATGAGATGAGAAACCTCCAGTCATAACACTGAGTTTATTTTCTGTTGGCCACCTACCACTGGGCATGCACCCTATTCTTAAGGGTTATTCTTTCCCCAGTGAGACTTCCATAGAGGAACCTAAATTTTCTTTTGCAAGTGTTTATCAATTGGACATTGCTTCTGCGTTAGGGGTGAGGGATATGTTTACTTCTCCTTTCATCTCTGTGGCCCATTCAGTGAAGACTTTTGCAGGCCCTGTGCATTCTGCCGCAGTCTCAGTGAACTAGCATGTGTTGATCATGTTAGCCAGAGGACTTTGTTTTCTTGCTGTCTTTTGTTCCTTCTGACTCTTACACTGTTTACCCTTCTTTTTCCTAGGGTTCTCTGAACTGGGAGGAGAGAGATTTGATGGAAATAGTTTGTTTAGGGCTGAGTGTTCCAAAGTCTCTCAATCAACACATTATGTCTGGCTGTGGAGCTCTGTACTTGTTCCCTCCTGCTTCAGGAAGAAGCTTCACTGATAATGAACAAGGCACTGACTTATAGGTACAGCAGAATGTCATTGGGAGTCATTTTATTGCTTTTTTTTTTAAAAAAAAAAATAGTATTGGATTCTATCCTAGGTTCCTGAGCTATCTAGACCCAGTTTTCATCTGCTGAAGTTGGCCTTAAGTCAACTCAGATATTGATTGGTTACTCCTACAAACCACCACTATTGCTCTGATCTATCTTGCAGGCAGGACTGATAGATCAAAGGTTTGTGGCTTGGTTGGTGTTATATTTCTCCTTTGGTGGCATACAGAATATCTTCCTTTACCAAAGATGGTAGCATGTAGTGGTGAAGACTCCATGCAGACAACAGCTCAACCTCTCCTGTACAATGAGTTATGTAGGTGTTATCTTTAGCAATGGGCCTTGCCCAGAGTTTGGGGAGAACAACCTATAGTGTTGAAGACAGCCTGGATTCTTTGGGCGATGATGCTAAGGGACCTCTTGGGCCAACAATTTGATAAGATCCAATACTGGTACTGGAAGCTTCATTTGGTGACAAGAGATGGCAGTTGGGGTTCTGTCTCCCTCATTATTTGGCAATTTCATTTAGATTACCTCCATGCATATATATATTTTAGGAAGCATCTACTGTATTAGGTTTCTATACTACCTCTTTAATGCCCCTTAATTTAGCTGTCCCTGACCATATTCCCTTCCTCCTCTTCCTGTTCCCTGCAACTGTCGAATTTATCCTCCTATTCATCCATAACTGTCTATTCTATCCACCTGTAGTAGAAAGATCTGTTTGTTCATCTGAGTCCTCTACTCTCTACCCAGTCTCTGTGTTTCTATGGATTGCAGCTTGGTTATCATTCCTTAACAGCTAATATCCACATATAAGTGAGCCTGAAGTGCTCCACAGGAGGGAATTAAACCACGATCATCCACCAGAATCTTTTTATTCCAGGGAATGGGGTCAGACAGTGAGGAGAGGCTCCAGCATGTAGTCTGCTCCAGAGCTGGGGATGAGCTGGGTTTTTAGACCTGGAGGACAGGAGAGAGTGTGAAGATCTGAAGCTCAACTATCTGCTTTGATGACCTACTTGCTTCTCTGTCAGGCTTGACTTCTGGGTTTCCGGAGAAACCTTGCAGTTGAGGGCTTGAATACAAGATGAGTGGGGAGCATGGTGAGAAGATGTGTGTGATATGCCGGAGATGGAGGCTGGGGGAATGGGGCTGCAGCAGGTGTTCTGCTACAGAGAAGGGGGTGAAGCTGCTGCCTGACTGGAGAGAAGGAAGCTGTGAAGACCAACGCTTAGGCCTCATGCTGCCTGAAGGTTCCCAGGGAATGCTTGCTGGTGTTGAAGGCTGGGATGAGTGTGGGGAAAGGATGCTTGGAAGAGAAGGTCTAAATGATCCTTTGGATGTGGGAGCCTGAGTAGACTAAGGGTTCCCAGGGAATGCCTGTTGGAGTTGGAGGCTGGGATGAAGCTATGAGAAAGTCCGGCACCTACAGATGATCACTGGGGTGTTGGTTTGGGAGGGAGAAGTGAACATCTGAGGTGAGCTTACCAGCATCCCTGCCATGCGTAGCATGAGGGTTCCCAGGGAATTCCTGCTGCAGTTGGGGGCTGGGTAAAGAAATGAGTTCGGAAACGGAAGTTAGGAGAGGGATATATGTGTGACCCACTGAAGATGGCGGATGGGTTGGAAGGTAGGCAGCAGCAGGTGCTCTCTTCCAGAGCTCTGGATGAGACTAGCAGATAGAATTTGGAGGAATGGAACAAGAGGGAAAGATCTGAGGTTAGTCTACCTACTTCCCTTGTCAGAGTGCAAAATTTATATTTATTTTTTGTGGCAAAGTTTCACTATATAGTCTAAGCTAGCCTGGAACTCATAATTTTCTAGTCTCTGCTTGTAAAACGCTGTACTTTCAGGGGCACTTTACAACACCAGGCCTTTTTTTTTTCTTTTTGGCTTTAAAACCTATTTGGTAGATGTTACTGCCTCGGTTTTCACTCATGAAGAAATCAGATTCTGAAACGTAAGTAATTTAAGGAAGGTTTGAACATTTTCAATAGAAAATGGAAGTTTTCAAAGCCAGGTTCATATGCCCTATGCTGGCTTCAACAATAATGCTGTACTGCTTCAACACTATAGATTCATGTATGTTTTCCTCTGGTGAAATTCGATCAAAACAAGAACCTGGTTTTATTCGTTTTTGCATTGTTGCCAGTCAGTGTCCCTTTCCCAAGATTGCTACAAATTATATCCTGAGCAAATTAAATGAAAACAATAATGAACGACATGGTACCCTAAATGTCCAAGAGGGGTTGATTCCAGGACCTCCAGGGATACCCACATCTACAACTGTACAATCTCTTTTAGAAAATGCTGCATTTTTTCCCCATTTTAACTCTACATATCCTTCTGTGTACTTTAAATCACCTCCGGATTGCTTCTAATACCAACCCAGCTGTAAATGCTGTGGAAATTCTTGTTATGTTGCATTGCTTAGGGGATAATCCTAAGAAAACAGAATCATTTCTGCAACAGTATTTTTGAACTCAGATGAATTTAATCAACCTTTATGGAGCCCATAGATACAGAGAAAAATGGGCTGATACACACACACACACACACACACACACACACACACACACACACACACACACAAACCACCACTACCACCTCCATCACCACCACCACACACATGCACATACAACTTGTATTTTTATGTATAGACATTTATAGATACATGGGTAAGAACTAGAATGCTATGGTCCGTTTTCAGTATTAAGATGTGCCTAAAATTCCAGGAGGTGCCAGGCCCCTCTTTTCCTAGCTGGCAGCTGGTACCCGTTTGTTATAGCACCCTGAGAGTTAGACAGTTGCAGGGTATCTGCTAAGGGACAGGGCCCAGGGTAGGAAAGTGGCAGGGTGGTCTGAAGCTCTGAATAGATCACAGGCTTTGTGTTCTTTGCCAGTGAGATGAGTACTCGGAGAGGGTTGCTTGCTGTGGGATATGTGTGCACTGTGGAGACACATCGCTGCTGTACTAACAGGCTGACTGCCTAATAGCTAGGCAGGAGAAAGGCAGAACATGCAGGCAGAGAGAAACTGCCAGGAAGAAGAAAGGTGGAGCCACTAGCCAGCCAGGGAAGAAATGGGATAGAGGGCACACAGAGATGAGGTAAGGAGTCACGTGACAGAACATAGCTTTGAAAATACGGATTAAGTTATAAGAACTAGTTAGAAACAAACCTAAGCTAAGGCTGCGCTTTCATAATTAATATTAAGTTTCCCTGTCATTATTTGTGAGCTGGTAGTCCAAAGAAAAGTACTGCTAGAGAAGCAAGTCTCGATGTATAGCACAACAGGACAAGAATTTCTCACAAGGGAAAGACTAAAAAGTCCAACACTGTCTGCAGAGGTCAGCACATCAGAGGCCATCTTTATGTTTTCTCTGCTCTGGAAACTCTTTCTGCAGAAACATGTTTTAAATTAGTCTTTTGAATTTGTTATTTCTTATTAACAACATATGCATGCACGTACAAACACAAATAGACAATGGGCTAAAATAGGCACATACATTCCTACACTCAGACACTGATAGCCCCTTGAAAAGTTTCTCAGAACCGATAAAAACAAAACCAGAAACAGAAACAAACCAGCGGAGATACAGGTAAAGAAAAGAGAAAATCTTGGAATTAGGAAGACCAGGATTGAGAGACACACCATACGGGGTTAAATTAGAAGTTTACTCCTGATAGATCTGGGAAAATTATCTTGTGTGTCAGGAACCATGGCCTCTAGGGTTTGCAGCAGCCTAATGGTACACATGTTATTTCGTTTTTCTTCCCCTTGTAGAAATGAGAGAAAGTGTTTATTTTTAATTTTTTTTTTGTCTTTTGAATAATTTCCTGGGGGAAAACTGGTCTCTGTTTAGGGAGGAGGGATGGAAAACTCCAAAATTGGCATTATTATGCAGAACACTTTGCAGGGGCTGTAAATACATCAGGACGTGCCTTTCTTCAGTGGCCTCCTTCCTAACTCCAGCAGGATAATTATTAACATAGCCCCCTCCCCCAGGCGCTCTCTTGTCATCTGCGCCTGAAGAGTCTAGTTTGTTTTATCTGTGATTTCTCTTCAGCTTTATTAGTTTAAAGAGCCCATGGCTACTCTGTAATGAGAGACAACCAGGCTTCTGTAGCCCACATCACCCTCTATTGCCTGACTGTAGATAGAAGAAAGTTCACTGGGAGATAGCAAGCCAAAAAAACAGGAAACTACCATCCGCAAAAATCCAGAATACAAAATCAGAACATATTTTGCAACTACCAAGAAAACTACATTAATACTGAATTTTATGTTTTTTTTTCTTCCTTGACCAACATTTTAAAAAATTATCAAAGAAAAAAATACAGCCATACAATATTTCTCCTCAGGGCATTAGCTTTCCATTGCCGAGCTCTGTCTCCCCTGTGATCTCTAAACGCTAACAAATCTGCTGAACAACAGACCCTGGTGTTTGTTTCTGAAGCCCCAGCTTCTCTCCTCAGAGCAGTTGGCCTGGGGCGAGGTTTCTCAATCAGTGTCAGCTTCCAGCCAGCGGTTTGCATCCTACTGCAGAATTTATGGAGCATGCTGATGAGAACAGCGTGGCTCCCTGGGAGGACAGCTGGGAGTTGGCAGAGCAGTTTTGGAGGTCTGAGCTCTCAGCTGGGCCTTGATTATTCCTTCATCTGGTCGGGACTTCAAAAGCTTGCATGCCTTGTTATCCATTTTGTACCCCTCACGCCACTTACAATAATCTAGAGCATTTCCCACAAGCCATCTCCTCTTTACAGTCACTAATTGGCATCCAAGCTTCAAGTGTCTAGGGTGATAAGAGAGGGAAGTGACGAGTTTGAATTCTAAATTACCTGGTGTGGCTCAAATGGAAATAGCCAGAGGGTAAAAGAGAATGGGTTGGTCTATGGTAGGGACCACACTTGGCACAGTACTTTCTGGAGTACACCTGGGGATGGGTAATCTTAGATGTCAGTTTGAGTGGCTCTGGGATCTGTTCAGAGATACCTCTCTGAGAAGATCCCTAGGGGTATTTCCTAGAAGGATTAACTGAAGGGGAAGACCTCCCTCGGAGTTTTCAGGGCCTTTTGGCTGCAGTCCAGAAGTAGAGAGAAGGGAGGGAAAGGCAGGGCTGCTGCCGATGAGCCCAGTTGGTAAATCCATACATCGTCTGCGGTCATCCTTTGCTAACATCAGGACTATGATGACTCTGCTTTCTTTTTTATTGTCGAGCCCACTTTTTATGTTGCTGATAAATTTGAACACAGTAGTAAGTTTGCAAAGCAGAGAGAATGCCTTATTTGAAGTGACTGTGGAAACTCTATTTGGTTTAGTGTCCCATTCATTGGGGGCAAAGCAGTCTTATAGAAGCACTTTCTTAGCTCCCCCTTTAGCATGAAGGTGGAAATGGTCAGCAGCTGAATATACGGGAAGGTTGTAATTGTCAGCCGCCCCCCACCCCAAAACCTGGGAAAAATGGCTAACTGTGGTGCTAATCTATTAACATACCAAACTGCATGCTAGCCACTAGGCTCTCTCGGCATTATAAACACCTGTTTCAGAGCCCTAGCTCCTCTTACCATGCCCCTAAATCTTTCCAACCCAGGGGCTTCCCTTCCCTTCCTCCAACTTTTCATTTCTATATTATCCAGTTATCCCTGTTATTTCAACCATTTGCTCTTTTGAATCCCTGCCCCATCTCTCTCTCTCTCTCTCTCTCTCTCTCTCTCTCTCTCTCTCTCTCTCTCTCTGTCACACACACACACACACACACACACACACACACACACACACATGCTTCCCTTGGCTCTCTCTCAATCCCGTGTTAAACCTGAAAATTTCGAGGAGAAAGACAAACTCCAAAATTGTCCAAATGAAGCAAGCTTTATTTTGGGGTGCACCCAGGATTGGTCAGTACAGCTGCCTTTCCTCAAGTCTGGATTTTACAGAGCAGCCCCTGCTGGCCTCTTGAGATTCCTTTTGTAGAAGAGATAAGGCATTTGCAGGGCCAGACAATTGGCTGTTGGACAGTGTGAGAAAAATACATTAAAAGAGAAGGAACATGGGTAAGGATGCATTTGTAACCTGTCAATTGTATTTTAATAAAATGCTGATTGGCCAGTAGCCAGGCAAGAAGTATAGGCAGGACAACAAGTCAGGAAGTAGAGGCAGGACAACAAGAATGCTGGGAAGAGGAAAGAGTTGTGACCCAGACAGAAAAAGCAAGATGTGACTGCCTTGCTGAATAAGGTACCAAGCCGTGTTGCTAACATAGACAGGAATAATAGACAAGAATAAGTTATAAGAGTTAACAAGAAGTCTAAGCTACTAGGTCAATCAGTTTATAACTAATGTAGACCTCTGTGTGATTCTTTGGGACTTAAGGGCTATAAGACCAGACAGGACAGAAAACCTCAGACAATAGAATGGTGCACACATGACTGCATCCACATAAAGCCTGAGAGAGCTTGGGAAGTAATTCTAGACAGAAAAGTATAGGGTAAAGCATCGCTTATTGATAGCAGTACTTTCTCAGGTAGACTCTGCTTGCTAGAGGTAAACGCTATCATTTAAGAGAGGCTTCCTGACTCAGCATTAGCTACAAAACTCCGAATCTTTTTTAAGAGGTCCTGCCACAAAACACCTAAATGGTGTTGAATAAAAGATGACTGCATGATTTTTGGTGGTGACAGAGACCCTGAAATGCCATAGAGTTGTGGCAATAAACATGACTCGGGCTGGTACCTCTGCCATGAGGCTGGAATCTCAGAAGGTAAGGAATATGCTGGATCCAGCCGTCAAAGCCATGGCTTTAATCCTAGCCATATTGCTTAGCAAATTAGAACTCATGTGGTCAGAAAAAATAGAGGTATACAGTAAAGATAGATTCAGATAAAGAAAACCTCTAAATGTTTTACACTGTGTTTAAAAATATGTGTAGGCTTGGGAGAAAAAAGAAAAAGGTTAAAGTCCTTAAAAAAAAAAGAAAAAAAGAGAGTAGTTGGGTGTGGTGGCACACACCTTTAATCCAAACACTTAAGAGGCAGAGGCAGATAGATCTCTGTGAGTTCAAGGTATGATGGCATACCTTTAATCCAATACTTGGGGGGCAGAGGCAGGCAGATTTTTGTGAGTTCAAGGACAACCTGGTTTACAGAGTGAGTTCCAGGCAAAGATACACAGAGAAACCCTGTCTCAAAAAGCCAAAAAATAAAAATAAAATAAAAGAAATAGAGGTTAAAATAAAGCCATATAAAGATGAAAAATACAGAGAGTCTAGATACTGCAGGTTATTATGCTTTCTTTGAGTTGTTTGAATGCTGAAGAAGGAACAACAGCTGCTAAAAGATATTTATTTATAAATACTGCTGAATTAATCCAAGATATGTATTTTGAAAATATTTTGACTTCAAAATTAAAGTCAAAAGGTATGTTATTTTGGAGAAGAATCAGGTTTGATCAAGGAAGACCACCTGAAAAATCTCTAATAGGAACAGATGGCCCAGATGTCTGAGTTCTACATCCAGAACTGATTCAAGATTGCAGCCTGAGATGATCAGGCTCACAAAATACTCCAGTCATGACTTTATCATAATTCTAAATTTTCTTTAGTTCCCTATAAGATTATCAGAATCCCCAACCAGCAGGAAGTAATCTGGGAAGCTACTCCCACATTCCCCAAAAAATTGACTATGAGTGTTTTCCTTTGTTTAGAATGTTAGTTACAAGTTGTTATGGACAATGGTCAGGAGAAAAGCTAAACAAAGGATATTATATTCAGAATTCTCTTTTTTTTAAAAAAAAGAGGGGGAAGTGTTACAGGACAATGGTTTGTACCCTGTCAATTGTATTTTAATATAATCCTGATTGGCCAGTAGCCAGGCAAGAATAGGCAGGACAACAAGGCAGGAAGCAGAGGTGGGGCAATGAGAATGCTGGGAAGAGGGAAGCACAATCTGCAGTCGTGACCTAGTCACAGAAGAAGCAATATGTGATAGTCTCAGGGAATAAGGTACCAAACCACGTGGCTAACACAGACACCAATAATGGGCTAATATCTGTTATAAGAGTTAACAAGAAGTCTAAGCTACTAGGTCAATCAGTTTATAACTAATGTAGACTTCTGTGTGATTCTTTGGGACTTAAGGGCTGCAGGACCAGGCAGGACAGAAAACCTCAGACAACAAGCCCCTTCTGACTTCTTGAGATTCCTTTTGTAGAAGATATAGGGCATTTACAGGGGCCAGACTGTTGACTATTAGAGAGTTTTAGAAAAATACATTGAAAGGGAAGGAACAAGGGTAAGGTTGTACATCAGGAGAATGGGATAGCAAGTTCAGTGTAGAAAAGCATGTTTTGCAGTTTCTGTAAGATCCAAGAAACAAGCTTATTCTTAATTCCAAATAGAAACCTTAACTTGCAAGGACATGGGTCAAACAGGAAGCTATTCTTTAATCACAGACAGAAATCTTAACCAGCACAAGTCTGAAGGGACTACTCTCAGCTGTCTTAACTGCAAGCAGAAGTTAACCTGAAAGGTATATTCTTCCTATTTTGGTTTCACATCCCTCCTATTCTTCCTCTCTCATCCTGTCTCCTTCTCCCTCACACCCCTCCTCACAAGGCCAGCTCATTTTGGACTCTTCCAGATGCCTCTGGCTGTATTTTCCCTCATATCTGCAATACAACCTTTTTCTTCATTTCATTCAGTAATGTCGAAGGATTTTAATCTATACTTTTCTGGCTCATATTGTCTCTTGGTGTGTGGTGGAGACAGAAGGCTGTTTATGATTAAATAGCATTGAAGTGGTAAGGATATTCTCTATAACAAGACAAAATAGCTGCCACAAAAGCAAACAGTAATGTCATCTCTCATCTAACTAGTTCCTGAAGAATTCCACTCTTGTTTGAGTTCTATACAAATATGGCCTTGAGTCAGAGGCCTAAGACCTTTACCCTACCTCTGCCAGTATATGTTTGTGTATAGGCATGTAGGCTGATTTGCATGTGTGTCTCTGTCTGTTGTGTGTGTCAGGAGGTGCTTATATGTCTGACAACTATGTACTCATAAATAAAGTGTGCTATATCTGCCCAAGGTTCCACAATCTCTTCAACATCCAAGCATCCTGTGAGCCAACTCCATCTCTGGCCTTAGAGGACTGACCTCACTGTGTGCACTTAAAGCTCAGTTTTGGGTTAGAAGAAAAATAAGTTTCATTTAAAGAAGGGAATGAAAAGTTTCAAATGTATTATGTACTACAAAAAGAGCTCAAGGGATTCTAGATGTTTCTAGATTCAGTCACTTATAATTAAGGACAGCCCTCGACTGTGTTTATTGCAGGTATGGTGGAGAAAGAGGGAGTAGAATCCAGTAGAAATGGGTTTAATTCATTCTATGATGTATCTACGTTCCTCACAATTTTATGGGTCAAAATCGATAACCCACCACACAGTGGTGTTGGGATTTGGAGGTTTTGAGAGATGAGTAGATTATGGGTGCAGAACTGCTTAGAATGGAATTAATGTCCTTATTAAAAAGACACCACATGGCTTCCCTAATTTTTTTCATATGTAAGGATGGATGTAGCAACAACGTTCCATTGATGACATCAAATTTGCTGACCTCCTAAGCTTGGGCCTTCCAGCTATGTAGAGTCTGAAAACGGAAGTTCTGCTGTGCGAACTTCACCCAGCTCTGGTGGCTTTGCTGTAGTGCCCTGGATGGACCAAATCGATTCTTACCTTTACTGCTTCCTATCTGGCCTCAGAGCTTGACACTTTTACCTTTCTGTTTTAGAGACATCCTTGCTTTCTTTGTGAGCCTTACTTTCAATATAGGGATCCTTATACTCCCAGGCTGGTGAGTATCAGTTAAGCCTTCCAAGAAATTTAAAACAACAAAGTCAAGTTGAAGGTTTTGTTTTTTTTTCCTTTTGGTAGAAATTTTATATTATTACTGTTATAAATTCTAGCATTTAATATAAAATTAATTACTACCACCAAGATTTTGGTGAGCTGAATTGCAATAAAAATTATAATTTGGATTATGTCTTGAATGACTCTGAGACGCCTCCATTTTTTCTCCTGCCTAGAAAATTATTTTTCCTTTTCTCTGTAGATAACTTCTATTTTTCATAGAGGTCCAACGTGAATATTATATTTCTAGTATATTACTCATACCTTTTATTAATATAATGAAGGACTAGTATATAATTTCAGTCATTTGAATGAACTGGGAGCTGTTCTTTTTAACACTTATACAACCCTTGCTGTTTTATTACCTCGGTAACACTGGAAAAGATTATATCACTCAGGTCTGAGCTAGATCAGCAGATGAAGGCATACAAGTTTATATAAATTTGTCATACAAGTTTACAGAACTTGGGTTGATCCTGGGAACCCATGTACAGGTGGAAGAAGAAAAGCAACGCCGCAAAGTTGTCCTGTGACTTCCAAACAAAAGCTATGGTGTGGAGGCTTATTGAAATACATCATATACACAAACTCTACAATAACAAAGTTTTTTATATAAGATCATAATACATTGGTGTTGAAGACCTAGTGGATCTAGGATTTTACCATCTAGTCACATATCCTTAAACTCTCATGACAGTTTGTTTCCTTGCTTCTCTCAGAGGATCACACACCCCCTTCCTTTCAAGTGTGATGCAGGAGCAGTGGATTATGCTCACACATTTTTGAGCTTTTAAACTTTCCTACTCTATTTTGTTTGAAAGCCGGGGTCTTTTGGTTGTTCATTGTAGCTGTTTAACCCTTACAACGCTCTCTGAAAGATAAGGAAATAAGTCAGTTGGTTCTGAGGTTGACATATTCACCACGCATTCACATCTAGTTTCAATCAGTTTATCATTTAAGAGTTTATTAGCAAAATCTTACTTAGTATCATGCATTCTTTCCTGTCAGCCAGAAGATTACACAGGACAAAGCTGTGCTTCCTGAGAAACTCATTATGAATATCGGTTATCAACAGTTAGCGGACATAAAAAAGTGTTTGTCTAAAGCAGTACCTTTGTCTGTGTCTTTTGAGTTTTCAGCTGAGCAATAATCACATTTCTAGACAGCTGTCAGTGTTTAGAATATGCCTGGACCATACCGACTTAACAAATTATTCATGAGTTTTCCCAACACAGTATTTATAGAGATATTTAAAAGGGGACACCATTTGTGGGATTTACATAGATAAACCAAAGTTTAAAAGACTCTACATATTCTAGTATCTTATGTTCTGGAGAAAATTAATTAAGTGAAATTAATAAGGAAGCCAGATTTTGCCCCGCTAAAGTTAGCAATTTAAAACTGTAAAAATAACCTATCTTCTAACTATATATAGAAGCAAAATTCACTGACCTCCTTTGATTGGTTATCTATTTTTGTCTGTCCCCAAAGTAGCAAAAAATTACTCTTGTCAGTTTTTGTTACAATGTTCGTAAGATCTGGGGCAACTCGTTTTCATTTATTTTTTCTTCTTTATCATGTATAAATGCATACAACAAGGGCATTTCGCAGGCTTATGTCAGAGACATCAATCGTTTTTTAATGAGGCCATAACCCTGAGTAGGTCATGGAATATTAAAAATAAATGAACATATTGCTGTCGCTGGGGATTGCACTCTCTTGGCTGAAGGGTATCGATGAGGAAACACAATACCGGGACATAATACTTCAAACTGCCTTATTTCAATAGGCGGTTAATTAGCAGATGCTGTTTGAACGGCCCTTGTCCATGTCCTTGGAGCACTCCAAGTTCTGTCTGTGTCAGGGAGAGAACCATGCTCTGCTTGTCTCAATAGAGGCCAATTGGCTGAGACACATGACCAGGCTTTATCTACACAGTCAATTGGGAGAATTAAAAGGTCAGTCGTTCAATAGGAAAGATTTCCCTTTAGTGGCCCTGTCTAGCAAGGAGATTATCCTCATGAATGAGCAAGAATGAGAACAATAGTTTGTGAGGACCTGGACCCAGTCAATGAGAATACAGAGGGAGGTAGGGAGAGGGAGAAGGAGCAGGGGCTTGCCACGTTGACACTTAAGTTCTTTATCTTCTTCCTGTATGGGCCCTGCTAACTTCCTTCCATCGTTACCACACAAGATGTGAGATGGAATACCCTTCCCCTCACATTTACACTTGCTCTCTCTAACCCTCAGGTTACTGTGTGTACTGTTCCCTTTACTCGGGACTCCTTGTTGCTTCTCTTCCTGGCTAATGCCTGGTTATGACTGAAGCACCACCATTTCTCCCACTGCTTCTGTGAAGCCTCTCCAGCCACATGGGGTTGGCTTTCTGAGGACACCTGTGGCCAAGCCAGTTATGAGTGTGCTCTGCATTTCCGTAGTTTCCTAGAGCGAGAATACATTTAAAGGTTGTTTGCCATTTAGGCCACATCCTTTTGTTAGCTTTTGTTGGGGCCGGTGAACAAAAATGAGGCTTATTACTTTAAGGTTAGGGTGGTTTATAGTAGCGGTATCCTTATTCCCATATCCTCCAACTGAGTAGAGAGACAGAAACAGCCCAGAGGAAGTCTGAGGAAGCAGATGGCTGAATAATACATAGAAGAAAACCATCTTTCTGCCATCTGGGAACACCTGCACTCAAAGCTATTGAAATTTTGAATTCATTAGCTTTACCAAATAAGGTTTCCCTTAATAATGTAATATCCATGACTTAATTTAATGCATTGACTCAGTGCCACGGAACCTGCACTTTAAAATTAATTACAGTGTGATAAAATCAGTGTTTGGTTGTACACATGCTCTCCTAGCATACTTGGGGAAAATGATTCACCTTTGTAGCTGAGGTACCTTGCAAACCAATTATGCTGCAATGGGAACAAAATGGAAAGCTGACCTATAGTTATATATTTTTTTCACAAGTTCCTTCTCTGCACAGTAAACATACCTGGAGTTTGCAACTTCTATAAAGTAAGTACTGGTATTTGTAATTTGCAAGGAGTTGTAACCATTTGTTCCTTAGCAAATACGTTGTTCATTATTGCATACCAGGCATTTGCTAGGGCTGTAGATAAAACTGTGAAAGAGACAGCATTTTCCCTTTAAACACAGCCCTGGGAATTCAATTTTGAATGCTCACTGGAGTGTTGCTGGGGAATTTTGTGAATTGTAGGCCTTAATTGTCATTAGGTCCAGAGTCATAAAGTCACACAGGTTAGTACTGTTGCCATGTCAATCAAACCTTCCTACTTGTAAGTCACTGTTGTTGCTGAATCACTGTATAACCAGGTTCACGATTGTCTGTGAAAAACCTAGATACCGATACTATTACATTTGGTTACTTTGCCATCACAACTTGGTTTTATTAGTTTCTGTCCCCAAAACATGTCTGAAGTTGTTGCTGTATATTGATACGTTGAGAAGAGAATTTAATGCATTTGTTCTGGTGTTTGATGGACCAGTTTATTATCTAAATTCTAATTGCAGTCTGCTGATGTAAATGAAATTTTACAGATGACCTTCATGGCTATAAAACTAATGAATGTTAAAACCCCCGGCTTCTTCTGAGCCTGCATCTGTGTACTCTCACAATGCCAAGCCTACTCTCAGGAACACTTTGTGTTAGTTGGAGTCTTCAATTGCCAGTGCTCGACACTTACAATTCATAGTGCAAGGTCAATTATTATGGATGGTACCGCTTGAAGCTATGCATTCTCTTTGTCTTTGTTTGCATGTCAGCTGAATTTCTGTGACCATAAATCTCATCAATAACTATCCAAGGAAACTCGCTTGAAGAATAATGAAAAATGCATTTGGGCAATGATCAAACAAAGCTTTTTGTACTTCTAGAATACATTTCAAAGAATGCATAGCCAATATCTCATTTCAGAAGTTGCATGTAAACACTTATACAGCAGGCTAGGCTATATATATAGACATTTTGTCAAAAGAGAGAAGGTTGCTTGGGGTGGGTTATTCCCTAGCAGCAGGGATAGTTGTCACAAACACTGGAGGCTCAATGGCTTCTCTCACTGTGAAAATTCTGAGAGACATCTCTGAACATTATGAGACTTAACTATGTAATGGATAATTCTCAGCTGCAGGGCCTACTGTTTGTAGCATTCTCTGTAAATGCTACCCTTTAAATATTATTCTATGGCATACTGTAAAAAATAATTTTCCATCTGATCTCAAATCCGTCAGTGCCATGAAACAGTACTGAAGAATACTGTTGCCGAACACCAATTTCCAAAGCTTCTGATGTTCTACTGTTAGAGTTCTGTAGTTTTCCTTGTTCCAGACAATGGCCATAGACACCAGGTTCCCCACAGGTGCTAAGTCTGGGGAATACTTGAAAATCTACTAAATTCAGCAAGAAAGGGATGGCATTTCCTCCAGATCTTCTCATCACTAAGTCTCATTTCTGCCCCACTGTGATAGATTTTCCTTAAAGCAGTTCCTTGAATTTGCAAGAAAATGTATGTAATACAATCCTATTTGCTCTTTCCTTCTTTTACCTACCCCAAATGTGCCATTTCTTGTGAAGAAAAAAAGAGTGTGATTTTTTTTTAACATTCAAAAATATGTTTACTGGTATCATAATGTCTTAAGGTGTCAGAATAAAATATGCTGCCTTGGGTTCAAGAAATGGTGCTGATTAAAAATAAATTTATAAAAATATAAAATAACTGGTGGAAGAGAAAAAGGAGCAGGAAAAAGAGTGTAAAAAGAAAAAATTAAATAATGTGAATATATTATTTAGAAATTATAACTGAAAACATGATTATACACCTTTTTCTATCATGTAAAGCCTTTATTTGGTAAAAGTAAAGTTATTGTCTTTGGGATATAGAAAGCTATCATTTAAAAAAGTTGATATACATTAATATGTTCAATTAAAATAATTATTGAACCTGGTATGTAGTCAATTTATTGTGTGTGTTTATGAAATTTCAAAGAAAATATTTGATAAAACATTTTGAAGAAAGCAAAATTGTTTTAGAACCTCATCTGATTTTAAATCTCACATTCAAAGTCTATAGCTTTCCCTTGGGAAAATGACAAGTTGTATTTATTTAATTACCTTATTTTGGGGCTTGGGACAGTATTCTTGTATGGCTCAGGCAGGCTCAAACTCACTATGTGCCCTAATTTGGCACTGAACTCTTGACTACTTTCTTGCCTAAATGATACAATCATGAGTTACCATACTTAGCTGTAATGTAGCATTAAATTCATTTCTGTTTTCTCTATATTGAGGGCAAAATTGCAGGCTTAGTTGACTTTCTTTAAATAAAATGAAGCAACTCCTACGAAGGCGCAAGGAGAAGTTCTGGAACATAGACATGTGTAAGAGACTCCCAGCTAATGACTTCCTGTCTTGGCTATGCTGTGGCATGGATGTACTTGCAGAACCAAGTGTCAGGATGTTCATGTTCATGTAACAGGATTAGCTACTCGGTGGACATGTCTCAGAGAATTCTTGGGAGGATGAGTCCTGGATCCGATGGACCAAAATGGAGTGGAGCAGGTGGCTGAAAGAAAGAGTAGAGAATTTGCTAACAAGAAAATTAACTGTAAAGAACAACAGAAAACAAAAGCAGAAACAAAGAAACAAACAAAAACCAACAACTGTAGTTATGGAATCAGAGGTTGCTGAGGAGAAATGAATAGATATACTTATGATTGAAAAGTGTCCTGTACAGCTTTGACAAATTGCCCAAGTGATGACAAGAGATTTTAGAGGAAGACAGTTGTATCACTAATCAGGAACCTGGGAGAAAGGTTCTGTTGACTCCAGCTTCTTAGGGAGGATCTGGGTGTAGAGAAAAGGAAGCTGTGTTCAGAACACTCATGGGACAATGAGTCAAAGAGTCTTTCTCAACAAGAATTTCTTAGGTGCTTCTGTTTGTTCATCAGAGAGCTGAATGTATCAGAGAATTTAGCATACATCTTTGCAATGTGCTTCTAGGCAGATAATTTTGATTAATTATTAATTGAAGAGAGAAAGCTGAGGCTATGAACATCAAAAAAACTTGATCAAGTTTCCAGAGAGAGGCATCACATTTGGCTATTTTAGTCTGAATAATTTTCTCTTCTCAATATTATTATTTATTTTTAAATTATATTTTAATTGGTTTTTATTTTGGAGAAGTAATTAATGCTACAAATTAAAACATGTAAAGATTCATGTTACCAGCATTATAATCAAGATTCAGAACAACTTCATCATTCCTAAGAGCTGTGACCACCCACCCCCATGTGTGAGTGAGTGTGTGTGTGTGTGCGCATGTGCACTCGTGCACGTGTATGTATGTAAATATCTGCTCTTAGTCATGGACTCTGGCAGCAAGAATCATATACATAAATTTTTGAAACTAACTACCTTCTTAGAGTAACTTAATGTCTTTGATCCATAGCCAAGTTATTGTGTGCATTAATAATTTCTTTTTAAAAAGTATTTCTTTAATTTTTTGAGATAATAATATAATTACATAAATTTCATCTTCCCTTTCCTCCTTCCAACTCCCCCCTTTACACCCCTACTTACTCTCTTTGCTACATGGATATAAGCCTAAATACTTAAGTACAATATTTTCAGTATGTGTAGTACTACTCTTACGTACACTTTCAAGGCTGATTATTTGGTATAAAATAATAATGTGGTGTGCTGTTTCCTGGAGAAGACTTTTTCCTCTCTCACAATTCTTTAGTTCCCTATTACTCTTTTTGTAGGGCTAAGGGCTCCTGGTTTTTCCTCATCCACCTTAGACTGTCTATCGTCATTGTCCTTGTTCAGCTCATGTTTGGGCACTCATGTTGGTGAGAGTCTATACGTGTAGCTTCTGAAATTCCTAGGAGACCCAATAACACAGCAAACTCCTACTTCCTCCAGCTTTACAATCTTTCCACCCCCTCTTCTGCAGTGATCCCTGAGCCTTAGGTGTGGGGACTGTATTGTATATGTGTCTTTTGAGACTGGGCTCCACAGCTCTGCCTTTTGCTTGGTTGTTGTTTTCTGAAGTGGTCTGTTTCTGTTGCAAAGAGAAGATTCTTCAATGAAAAGCAAAGACTACACTTATCTGTGGGTATGAGAAGGTAATTGGAAATTATATTGTCTTAGTACAGTGGGGTTGAAGATTCCTCTCCAATATCCATGATTTCACTAGCCCAGGTTACTTGGCTAGGTTTTCTATACCAGGCATAAGTTCCTTCTTGTTGAGAAAGTCTTAAATCAATTAGAGAGCTCTTGTTAAAACCAAGATAAGATACACACACCTCTACTGCACCCTTAGAATTATTCTGCCATGTTGTCATTGTGGTTTACAAGTGTCATTGTTGGGTGAGACTGTTGGTTGCTTCCCTCCTTTGGAAGTTTGCATGATGCCTTCTAATACCAGGAAGTTTCAGGGAGAATGCATTTTGGACAATTCCACTGCAGGAGCCTCTGTGTTTTGTGTTTGAAATGCATGGTGTCTTCAGCAATAGGGACAACCCAGGGCAATAGGAATATCCTGTAATATTTGAGGAGTCTCTTGGACAACCCTGAATTTGTTCTCTTTTTGTTACTGAATAATGTTCTATGATGTGAAGGTGCTGCATATTGTTTACATTTTTACCTACTAAATAGAATGAATTTAGATTTGTTTAATATTTCCTATTTAATATTTCCAATAGGCAAGAGGACTTTTCTACTAGCTCTCTTGAAATTTTTACAACTCTTCAAAAATTTAGAATGTTTATTTATTTTTTTGAAATCTTACTTCTTTTTCTAGTGCAGTATGTCCTTTCTTATGCATATAAATTAGTAATGCAGTATAGTGGAGGGGGTACCTGTTTTAGAGTCAGAAGTTAAGTTTAACATTTACTCTGCAGATTATTGTGTGATGTTGCTTTGTTTCTTAATGTTTCCAAGTTGGTTTTTTTTTGAGGAATACCAATAACTACCTTATTTTTTTTGTTATGATTGTTCATAAACAACAGTATCTCATAGTGCCAGTTGGAAATCATATCTCTTCTGGAGGCAGAGGGAGGAAGATGACAAATTCGAGGCCTGTCTGGGCTGCAGGTGACTTCAAGACCAGCCTATTCTATGCAGGGAGCCGCAGTCTCAAAATAAAAAGGAAAAGGAAAACTGGGGAATGTGGTTCAGTGTCATGGCTACTATGTATTATGTCCTAGGGCATGGGTAACAAAAAGAATGTATACAACATTCTTTAAAAACCGCTTGGCATCTAGTTAGCACTGAAAAGCAATAATTGCCCTCATGCAGCTATTCCTGGACATAGCAAAAATAGTTTGTAAAAAATATGAAGGCCCATGTTTGTAGGTGTGTGCATGCAAGGAAATGCATTTAAGTAAATGCTCATTGCCCACTGCTGACCTGTAGTTTAAAACTTAGCTGTAAGTACCATGTATCACTCTTGTAAGACAGATAGGCAGAGTATAGAAAAATTAGTCAATGCCACCCTTGTCCTAGGAAACTGCTCCCAGACCTGGCATTGTAAAGAGACTCAAGTTCTGAGATGTAAACAGAGATATTTGCTCTCAACTCCAGCTGAACTCTAAGCAGCAGAGGAATGTGCTGAACCCCGAGGCAGACTGACAAAATGACACTGACTTTCCTTCCGCTTTCAATACTGCCCATTAGCTCTGTCCCAGAAGTTTGGTAAAGAAACAGGATGACTTTAAAGTGAAACGCAAGGGTGCCACCCCCCCCAAACACACCCCACACCCCTCATCCCCATCCTTATTCTGTATTGAAATACTATGTCTGTGGAGGACATCTCTTGATCATTGACCTTTTATAGTGATTATATTTACTTTTTCCTTATTAAGAAGGGCAAAGGTAACTTTTGATATTTAACAGAGCTTACATAAATCTCTTTGGGTCACTAATAAGTGGTGATTATGCTGGAAATCTTGTAAGAAGAAAGAGAATGGTTTTCCTTGAACATTCATGAGTCTCAGAGTTAGAAATAAACCCAAAAATTTTATTCTGGTCCCTGTTAAATAAGAAAGAAATGACAGATTTATCCCTCTCCTGATAACAAATACAACCCAAATTCTCTTTGTTATTTCTCAGCAAAGAAAGAAAATAAATACAAGCAAAATATAGCACAGTGTTGTAAAGTACAATCTGAAAATAATTAGAAACCCCAAGCATCTTTACTACAAAAGGGCAAAGTCCACACACTGTTCTATTTGATCCATTATTTATGGACACATTACTAGGGTCTCTCTCTGTACTTTCATAACTTTTTCATTTCTGCTGAAGCCTCCATTTATCTAACTTGAATTATAGAAACCTCAACAAGATCTCCCTGTGTTTTCACAGATTACATGACTGTGTCTTTGACATTTGACATTGTCATATAACTTTTGAATTTTTTTTGACTTATACACTTGATACTTTTTGCCATTCCTTCTGTGACTACCTCTCAGACACCAGGTCTACGTTTGAATGCAATTCAGGGGAGTCTTTCATTAATCTTCCTGTCCTCTGTGTTTTCCTTTTGTTCTTGCAACTCGCTTATCCCATACAAATGGCCATCATTCGTTTCTCATTTCTCTGCTTAGAAGTCTGTTCCTTTCCAAATCTTGTTTTATCTACAGATCTCTAAAAATGTATTTGAAAGCAAATCTTGCTTTTCTGATTGAATTAATCCTTTGTAATCATTCATGTACTTACAGTTGTGTGTGTGTGTCTGTGTGTTGTATATACATGTGTAAGGGCGGATATAGGAGTCTGTGTGCACTTGCTGAGGCATGATCGGGATATCAGGTGTCCTGTTCAATCACTGTTTCCCTTATTTTTTTTGAGATAAGATGTCTCACTAATCCTGAAGTTAGACTGATGGCCAGAAAATCCAGTGAGCCTCTTGTCTCAGATCTCTAGAATACTGAGGTGATAGGTAGAAACAGTCAAGCCCAATTTATTTGTTTAATTGTTTGTTTGTTTGTTTATTTATTTATTTATTTATCTATTTATTTATTTATTTGTGGATGATCAAGATTCAAACTCAACTTAAGTAATTTTTGGACCCAGGGACTGACTGACTGACTGACTGACTGACTGACTTCCTTCCTTCCTTCCTTCCTTCCTTCCTTCCTTCCTTCCTTCCTTCCTTCCTTTCTTCCTTCCAACATGGTTTCTCTGTGTAACAGTACTGTCTGTTCTGAAGTCACCTTGTAGACTAGACTGATTTCAAACTCCACTTGCCACTGCCTCCTGAGTGTTGGGATTAAGGCATGCTCTACCACAGCCCAGCCTTACGAACCATTCTTAATTCTCTTTCATAACGTCTATGAGGACATCAGTCAGTCAGATGGTCATTTTGCTTTCTTTCAATTTTACTGGGACACCTGACACAATCTCCTGCTATCTTGAAAAAGTTTCAGAAATAACTCATGTTTCATTTGTTGATATTTGTATAGATTACCACAATTTTTTTTTTTTTTTGGTTTTTCGAGACAGGGTTTCGCTGTGGCTTTGGAGCCTGTCCTGGAACTAGCTCTTGTAGACCAGGCTGGTCTCGAACTCACAGAGATCCGCCTGCCTCTGCCTCCCAAGTGCTGGGATTAAAGGCGTGCGCCACCACCGCCCGGCTTAGATTACCACAATTTACTATAAACATATGTCTTTGGGCTTAGATATCTAGCTGGATGTTATTTTTTATTGCAGTCTTACATGCATTCAGACTCAGATAATAGATGACGGTAGGAGAGACTGGCCTACTGTTGAGACTGGAGAATAAGTGGAGCTCATGTGGGCCTGTCAATAGGTTCAAATGTAGGGAGACTGTGTAAGTCAGTTGTGTATCAACTATCATGATGCCTAGGTTCTGGTCAGGACCATCCTAGGAGTATGTTTTGAGAGCTGTAGTTCAGAGTTGTTGAGTTTCTTCTAAATTCTTCTATTCCATCTCACTTTTATAGCCTAACATGCCAATATTTCTATCCTAGGTTCGAGGGGAGGGAAATAACTCTTCTTCATGTGGGAAATCAGGGAAAGAACCGGTAGAGGTCACCTTTGAGCTTACTGGCTTTTGACTTTTGCTTGTCTCTGTTTACCTTGTTCTCCAACTGCGCTCTGTTAGTAATGAAAGATCCAGTCATTGTTTCTATATAGATAAGAAAAATTTTAGTTCTTACTCAAACCTCTGCATTGTGGAGTAAATGCCAAGAACCCTACAGTGATTACAATGTATTTCACAGTTTGGCTCAGTGTTATTTACCTCACCAAACTTACCTTCTGCAGTCAACACCATTGCTTCTTTGGTTCAGCCACATTGGCTTCCTCATATTTTTTTTAAGCATTCTGAGGATTTCTCTAATCTAAAACTTTTCTCCAGCCTATTCCCATTGTCTCAAGTGTTCTCCACTCCTATGCTCCATATTATATCTTTCATCTTATCTAGTCCTTTATTTAAATGTCTACTTCCATTTGTCTTTGTCTTTTTGAGATGTGTTTTATGTGTAGTATGTATGTGTAATCATATATGTGTGATGGGCACTTTTCTGTGTGGACGTGTGTGCACGTACGTAGATATACATGTAGAGTCCAGAGATTGATGTCACCTCTTTGATTTGACTGATAATCACCTCATTCATTGAGGCACATTCTCTCCATTCAACTCAGAGCTAGGAGACTGAGACCATCTACATAGCCAGCTTGCTCCAGGGAGTCCCTATGTCTTTCAAGCAGTTGAACTACAGATGGCGGAACTTGTACGAGTCCTGGAGATCTGAATACTGTTCCTCATAGCTGTGCAGCAAGCACAGGCTCATTTTAATCACTTAACTATCCCTTTCCTAGCAAATTGCAGCTTTCTGGTTTCCAACTTGAATATCATATTTGAACTAACAATCTATGTGAGCTTAAGAATTCCACTTTTAAAAGTAAGAGCACTATTTTAACAGGGATCCTGATGGGTGCAATGGTCAGGAATCTCTTTCTTCATATTGTGGTGGGTTCTGGAGAACAATAGTCTCAGCTGGATTTTGCAGAACGTCATTACTTGGAACTCCATGCACTTGTCTGTGGATTGAGTCATCTGCACCTTCCTGTGGTTTGCTTCTCTGTGAAGAACTGCAGTCCCAGCTCCATAAGGGAATACCTTTGCCTCCAGAAGCTTCATCTGTGTAAACCGAGTGCCTTCTCTTCCCTATTGATCTGTCTTTTCTCACTCTCATGTGAGAAACATTCTCTGTACTTTTTGATGTTTTTAATGTTAGTTTTCTCCGAAACTTTTTATTCCTGCTTTACCACTTCCATTTGTTCACAGTCTAAATTCACTGTCCACATCTTAATGTGGTGAGATTACTTTTTGAACACAGTGGCTCTCTTGTGTGTTGATATTAATGTGTTATGTCTATTATCCCAATCTGTATGGTCCTGGGGATTCCAGAAGTTCATTTAAGGGGTTCTTTCATATGAAAGAGGTTTTTAAAAGTGTACTAAATCCTTGTCTTTTTCTTGCTTTCTATCAAGTAAAGGTAACCACCTTAAATTCATATTTGTAATAAATTATGTTTTTCAGTATGTATTCAGTATAGTTGTAAATAAAGTATCTGTGGTTTGCTAATATGGTAGTAAGTACAAAAACCCTGAGTATTCATGTTATATGAATACAATAAACAAAAGAAAAACATAATGGTAAAATTGGACCTTTAAAAAAATGAATATATTGGGTTAAAAATTCTACTGTGAAGTTCAGAGAAACATATTACAAAAATTCTCTTTGGTCAGAGGCCTTCTAACCATATTTGGCATCAAATCATGGTACCTAGAATGTTGCCTGTGACTGTTGACTGGACCATTGGTTCATGAGGTATTAGATTGAGAACAAAGTTAAGACAAGGTGTCAACTGCTACATCAGCATGAATTGAACCCATTTTCCCAGATGTAATGTTAGCAGCCTCTTAAAACATTACTCTCCATACAGCCTAGACCAGGGAGGAGTACCTGGAAAGGCAGGCAAGACAATACCGCTGTAAAGACTTGACTAATAGATGCACATCCCTCTTTGAGGAAGAGTTATCTGTACTCTTAACAGGCTTGAATCCTGCTAGTGTAGAGAGCTTAGTCTATTTAACTACAGTCGGAATTCCCCATAGCTCTCTTCCACTCCATTCAAAGAAAGCATTAAGTCAAATTAAATTTATTGAGTAGATATTTGATAGATAGATATATAGAGAGAGTTTAATGATCACTCATGCAGATTTATCAAACATAAACGGAAGCTGGGCTTTGAAAATCTATCCCCCCAAAATGGTAAAAATATTGAAAACATCATATTCTCATTTGTAAGGTGACTTCAGTAATAAGGCAAAGCATAATATAAAATAAAAGACCATAATCTAAAATCAGAGCAATAATCTACTGAATAATCCCCTTGCCTTGATCCAGGACTACTAAAAATGAATCAGCATTGAAGATGCACATAGAAAGCCTGTTTTCTAGCGGGACAGTGGTGGCACACTCCTTTAATTCTAGCACTCAGGAGGCAGACATAGGAGGATCTTTCTAAGTTCGAGGCCATCCTGGTCTACAAGAACTAGTTCCAGGACAGGCTTCAAAGCTACAGAAAAACCCTAGGCAGGGATGGAGCCTATCTTCTAGGAATATTGAGACCCAGGGAATAGAAATGCCAGTCCTGAATCTCCCCAGACAGGAACAGGAGTTTCCTATTCTCTTACACAAGTTCTATTTTCTTTTCCTAAAAAGTTAGAAGGACTCTAAATTCTCATGTAGATCTGAAAATCCTATGCCTTTAGGTAAATACATACTTTTAAGCCATAGATGTTGTATAAATGTCAGCTGCAGGCACTTGTTCTCCAAGGCACAACTCTCTCTGAAAGGGGAGTCTGTCTGGAGCTTAACTGTCACTCCGATTTCTCTCAGGCCTTGTCCCCAACATTACTCAAAGGACAAACCACTCAACTGTGCAAAATAAGCCAAAAGAAGTGACAGGCAGGCAGCAATCTTGGCCACTAAGATGTGTTCTCACTGGACACTTTCCAGAAGTATCTAACCTTAGGAACCAAGGGGCAACAGCCCAAGAAAAAGATTCAGGTACATTTATTTCATAAAAGAAATACATTAATGGGGAATCAGGAACAGATAGGTAATTTATGTTGAATAATGTTAGAACAGATAATGCATAGAATACATATTCCATTCTCTTGAATCTAAACTGGATGATACGTACTTATTCTTTTGTTATCCAGTGGAGTTAATCAAATGGTTTCTTCAGGAGACAGTTTGAGGGGCTGTAGATGTAGTTTAGTTGTAAAATATTAACTTTCTTTGGAAGCTTGAGGCCCTGGGCTCAGTACGTAGCACTTAAAAACATGCATCATGACATGACCCGACCCCAAAGGAACTCTACTTCAAGTTGGTCTTGGTTGAAAGGTTTGCACGCATATGTGCACCGATTTCTAAAGTCAGAAACACATCCATTTATGTTCACTAAATCCCCTGCAGCCCTCATTAAAAATAAAAGTCTTTTTTTCTAATAACGCCTGAGGTTTTTTGAATTCTGCAAACTCACCATTACCTCCTCCTGAATTTTACTTTACTACTTGGTCAATGGGAACTGTGTGCCATATTTGGGAATTGCAGGTCCCCAAATGTATCTCATATGAAAGTTGGAATTTAACTCTAAACCAGATTTGCCACTTGAGCCTTATATAGGGAGCCCAGTTGCATCAAAATGCTTTGCCAATATCATAGTTACTTTATAATTCCCACTTATTAAGTTATCAGTTGTGGCAATATTTTTTATTAGCATTTTTCTTTTTCCTTTTTTTCCCTAACAATCAGAAAAAAACTGTTCTCTTACCCCCAACACACACATAGAAGTTGATTTTATTCATGTTTCAGATGGGAGAGTTTTGTTTTACTGAGAGATACAAACATTTTCAGAGTGTGTGTAGCAGAACTGCAGGCTGCCTTGATCTCTGTGTAATACTATAAGCCAATTGATTTCTTACAGCTCTCTGTATTTCTTCATATACATTATTTATAGTTTTCTAAGGAGTTACCTTAGAAAGCTTAGACATTTAGCCTAATCTGAAAAAGCCACTGAAAAAGCCTGCAAATAGTCAGGAATGTTTCTAAGATGTTTCTGATATCTGGCATAGGTGTTTCCTTTTCAGTGAGAGTGGAGGACAGTCGTTGCCAACCTGAGGTGAAAGAGAATGGGCAACGAAAATCTAAAGATGTTATTCATTGTCCATGATTAGAAACACTCTCCTGTCTTTTCTGGCCTTCCAGTTGATGGCAGCTTAATGGTATTCATTCCACAGAGAAGCATGTGCCCACCGTCATAACAGTTAGGAGAGTTAGCTTGACTTCCAAGGATAACTGCCCTGCAATACCAAGCAATAGAGAGTCTGCAAGCTGGGAGTGCGAAACAATTAGAGAGCACTTCATTAATGCTTAATGATGCAGAACAAGCAGAGAGCAGAGCTGATTGTGCGCTCTGTCTTAGCTAGTGATCCTCACACGATGCCAGTGCAGTGTTGTGAAAAGGCTTTGGATGCTCGGTTGTGAATCGGACACGGCAGAAGGTGAAATTATCGGGAGAAAGCTCATGTGACAGATTGGACAGAAAGCAGAATATGGCTGCAGTGGATCCCACTGCCAGCCTTAGAACAAGTTGGGGAAAATGTATTCTTTTCATATTTGGTTCCCTGAGCCCAATTCCTAATAGGCAAGGTTAAATCCTGCTGAGGATGTCTGGTCCTAATAATGCATTAAGCATCTCAGTTGGAAGGTTCTATTAAGCATTTTCCCCTGTTTTTTACTCTATCATACTGCGGTGAAAAAGGATTAAAAAAATACTGCACAGGTGCACATCACAGCTGTTGAGGCTAAACTGTGTTCTACTATATTAATTCATGTCCCATTAGGGGAGTTAGAGAATAGTTCCCATAAAAAGCGAAAAAAAAATTGTCTTCATCAGAGAAGAAAGGAGTTTCCTATCTATACTACAACATTATTTCTGGACAAAGGGGCTTTGTTAAATGCAATTTCCTAACCAGTAACACAACTACAAAAACAGAAAGGGAATTCTTTGGCTTGGTTTAAAATTACATTTTTAAAATTTAATTTGTGTTTCTGTGTATATAGAGATATACACATATAGAGTATCTATACACAATCTAGTGCGCTGGTACATACACACAATGCTCCAAGAAGTCATGTTTTAATTAAAGTTCAAGCAATCAAGCCTACATAAGCCAGACCTATGTCACCAGACTCTTTCATTGAGTTTAGCTCCTGGGGAATGAACATAAATTATTGGTGACATGTATGTTTATAGTGCACATTTATTTCAGAAAGTCAGTCATATATTGAGATGGCTTTGTTATAAAAACAGAGCTTCTACGTTTCTTCCGATGGCTTCATCTACAGCTGTGAATGTTAAATATTAATGCTGAAAGCATGACACTAAATGCAAGACTTATAAATGAAGGTTCACGCATTTATAGTGCGATGCAACAGAAATAGCAGGGGGATAAACAGGAATGAACAGAGGGAGGGGGAGGAATGAAGGGAGAAAAGGGAGAATGGAGAAAGAATGGATGGAGGAAGGGATGGAGTATGGGACAGAAGAGGAGACTAACCACCTAAATACACACACACACTTCCCTCCCACCCCCTCATATAAATAAACAAATTCTGTTCTATTTGCAATTCAGTTACTCCATGGTTATTTTAAACTTCAAAAGTGTCATTTTTCTTAAAGGCTAAGAGTCCCTTATTTGCTCTAGAATCTTCACAGAAATTTAATAAAATAATTTCAAGGAATTTATTCTAATGTATAATGAATAATACATTGGTATGGTTTAAGTATAAAATGTCTCCTGGAAGCTAATGTGTTAAACACTGTTCCCAATAGTAGTGTAGTATGGACAGATTGTAGAATCCTTGGGAGATGGAGCTGGTGAAGGGAGGTTACTTTTAATGTATACGGAGTCCCTCTCTGTCTCCTCCTCGGGTTGTGACTGCTTCTGTTCTGCGGTGTCCTTTTTCCCATGATATGCTGACATCTGACACTGTGATCTAAAGCAAACTCTCCCTCTCTTGTTCATATAGATATTTGGTCACACAGATAAGGAAAGTAACATACCGTGACCCTGCTATTTGACACTCTGAACACTCCGTCTTTTGATATCTTCCCAACTTCATCTTCACAATCCTATCATATCCCTTGAAAGCATGTTGCTTCACTAGAAAGTGTGTAGCATCTACACATTCGTGGTCTTTTTCAGCTGCGTGTTCTTCACCCTTCCACCGAACTCTCTAACCTGTGAGTTAGTATCTGTGTATCCCAGGGCCTTCCTTTTCTCTCTGACCCGAATCTACAGACAAAATATCCCCAACTCACAAAGCATTATTGAGAACCTCACGTTTGCTCTAGGAGTTGACCTCCAGGGCCTGAGCATCATTTGGCTTTTCCTTTCAGGAAGGAGCCCGCTTTTCATATTTCTCTGACCAGCTTATACTGTTCTCTCTCTCTTATTTCTCTTTTATCTTTCTTATGCCCAATAATCCCCAATATTGTGCTCATTTTTATAGGGCTAAAAGCTTGTCACTTTTTTATTATATAAGGGCATTTGGAAAAGTTAAATATGTCTTTATTTTAAGACTAAAAATAGCAAATAGAAAAAAACAAAACAAATCATGTGTTATAGAAACAAAAAAGGTTCTGTAACATTTAATATTTTTGTCAGACTATCATGGTTAAAGATTTTTATATAATGATTTAAGTTCACATTCATAACTTAGAAATAATAAGCATGTGGATTTTATAATCCTAAATTGTCTTGACTCATGGTCCACATGGCTCTGTACTATACAAATAGGAAATTAGAATCCTGACCCAGACAGTGTGCCTGGACCTGGCGTAGCAGATGGCAGATTATATCACAAGTTGATTGCCAACTTGATGGGAGCTAAAATCACCTTAGAGATAAACCTCTGCATATATTTTGATGTGGGGTGCCCTTCTTTATGCTTTGAATATGTGTTATTATCACTGGTTAATAAAGAAACTGATTTGGCCAATAGGCAAAATAGAGCCAGGATGAAAAATCAAGCAGAGAGATAGGGAGAAAAAGAAGATGGCACCAGAGACACCAGAAGCCTCTTGGGAATCAAGATGTGAGGTAGCAAGACACAAGCTTTGTGGTAAAATACGGGATAATAGAAATGGGTTAATTTAAATATGTAGACCTAGCTTGTAAGAGCCTGAGCCATTGGACAAACAATTTGTAATTAATATTAAGCCCCAGAGAAGACATTCTGGTGCTAGAAGGTGGGAGAGAAACCTCTAGTTACAAATGGTATACCAACATGGGACTCTTGAGATTCTACATAAGATCTGAGGAAGTTTAAAAGAAAAAGGGAGGTTCTGGAATGCATAGACAGACCCGACGGCAGCTTCCTAGTTGTGTTCATGAAGGCCACAAGCAGAGACATGGCGGCATTCCGGCCTGAGCACAGCATGGCAGGTTACCACCACAGTACGAGGAGGTATCTTCAAGCTGTGCAGTTTGCTGTATAGTGGATTTAGTTTTTACTCATGCAGACAAAAAACAGTTTATGAGCAGGGTGCTACAAGCTGCCTGATGGCAGTATTGACCTACTTCTTCCCAGACTTGGAACAGTGAGCATGGCTCCCAGAGCTGGCTCTGCCATTTTGGAAAGACAAACGGGATGCAACTAACAAAAAGTCACTGCTTTGGTCCTAACAACACCCACTTTGTATTTTAAAAAATTATTTGAGATATGGAATAAAGACAGATTCAAACCAAGGGAAAAAATTCTAATTGGGTCATGGCATGTTTAAAAATATACATAGGCTCAAGAAGGAAGAAAATGGGTATAGGCACTTTTGAAAAATATGGTTTTAAAAAATAAAATAAAGTTTTTTTTTAAAGAGGCAAATAAACATGGAAAACACACAGAGAGTCTGGATTACATATACTATTGTGTTTTCTTTAAATGTTTTGTTGTTAGTGAGCTAACTACAGAGAGACATTTGATTGTGGGGGCTGCTAAACTAAATCAATATAAAAGTATTTTGACTTTAAAATTTGTTTCTAAGGATATGAAGCTTTGGAAAAGAGGATATGCTTTTGTTTCCACAGAAGATGAGAAGCTATGGATTGCTTCTAAGCTAATATGGTTTGTTAAAGTAAGACTTCCCTGAGACGTGTCCCTGGGAGCAATGACCCAGTTGATCCAACATCCAGAATAGCTTCAAGGTAACTGGCTGAGATGATGCAGCCTCTCAAACTGTCACAACCAAGATTTAGTGTTGTGAGAATTCATTTAGACAATAGCCTTTTTGGGCACTGCCCCATTAGGGTGTGGTCTGAGGTACTTCCTTTGGACTGATAAGCATAGATGGGAAACACACTCTTGGCTGGTGGTTTGAGTTTCTTTACATAGCTCCCAGCTCTGTACCATACAAATAGGAAGTTAGTTAGAATCCTGATCCAGGCAGTGTGCCTGGAGCCGGCATAGCATATGGCACTCTATATCTCAAGTTTATTGCCAACTTGATGGGAGTAAACCTCTGGGCATGTCTGAAGGAGTATCTAGGTTAGCTTAATTGAAGTAGAAAAGTCACCTCAGTTTAGGCAGCACCATTCTATGAAGCAAGATTCCAGAGAGTTTATAAAAGAGAAAGCCAGCCATCAGCATTGAACCTTCACCCTGCTTCGTAACAGTAGATGCCATGAGCTTCTGTCACCACTCCATCTTTGCCATAATGGACCAGACTCTTCTCTTGTCACTTGATTTTGGAAAGTATTTTCACTGTAGTGACAAAAGGAACTGGGATACTCTCTCAGTCACTTGCGCTAAGACACAAATGACAAACATTGCACTAATTGTTTCAATATGCATCTACCAGCATTTGAGTGCTTTGTTGACTGTTCTGAGCATCAATATATCGACTCTTCAAAGCGGAGGACAAACACATGTCAGTAATCAAGACAGTTTAGCCTGTTACATGATTGAAATATGGATGAAAACATGTAGTTTCTCAGTGTATAGTGCATATTAGGAAGGTCTTTTCAAAGATAAAAACATTTTTGACTTGCTCTAGACAAAGGTGGTTTAGTGAGTGCTAAGTTACAGGTAGGCAGGAAGGAAATAGTCTGATGTGCTACTGCATGCAAGGAAAATCATAGGTAACAATGCAGTGTGTATTCCAAAAGTGGCAAGTAGGAGTGTAATAAGTTTTCACTTTTAAAGAGATAAGCATATGAGGCACACATGCTTAACATGACTTATACATTACGCACTGCATATATGTATTGAAATATTACTTGGCACACCATTAATATGTCCACTTTTAATGTTTATATGTATCAGTTTTTACTTAGTGAAATAGATCTGGATATTTTAATCCTAAGTGAAATGCCACTGACCCAGAGAGACAAATAGATTTTGTCTAGTGTTCATTCTAGATTTTAAGTTTTATATATGTTCACTTATTGTGTGAGTATGTGTGTGTGTATGTGTGTGTGAGAGTGTGTACACATATGTTTGAGTGTGAGTGTATGTGTTAGATTAAATCCTGGTGGAGAAACTATGCAAGAAAATAAATTGAAGAATTATTTTTATCTTTCGGTAAACAGAGGTCCTTTATTTTAAGACAACAACCTCTAACTTTTTTTAAAATTTTGGGCAAGTTCTTGTTTCTCAGGAAATGTAATTATAATGCTACATATATTAAATAGTTTTTTATTCTTTCTCATTTTGATATTACTCATTTAGATCATTAAGTGTTGTGGTAAAGAAGTATCTATTGAAGAGACTTCTCTTGATGTCTCCGGTTTACATCACCATCCTCATTAATATTTATTACTATTACTATTTTATTTCAGGTATGTCTTATTTATTCACTTGGCCATTTTGTAAACATTGTACTGGTGGCACCCAATCTTATGTAACAAAGATTGAAGTATACCTTAATATCTGGTAGAGTATGTTACTTTAGATATTACATTATTTCACTTAATTGATTAGAACCCTAAGCACCTGTTTAATGTATGAACTAGTTTGTTAAGTTCATGGATAATAAAAATGTGATGCACACTCACACAAGAACCGTGGCATATTTGGTGACTCCTAGCTAAGGGAGCTGTGGCCCCCTCTTCAGAAACAGAAGTAATTAATTTTGCTTAAAGCTTTATCTAAGAATAGGAAATAATTAAAACACTCTTTTGTGAGACCATATGGGTCCCCAACAATAGCAAGACAAACTCTGATTTAAGGAAAGGAGGCTGACAAGAGCATATATGGACATAAAAGAACAATCAATGATGAAGAGAAGAACATTCAGGACATGCTACTAACCTCATCCTCATCTTTTCTGCCAGCACAGATAGGTTATAATAGAAGGTAATAATGTCATATGGACTCTGCACAAATCTTCAGATGGACCGCACCTGCGTTTACAGCTTGATAATTCTGTCAGCTACATTATGTTGTTAACCCTATATTTTCTATAATAAGTAGCAAAATCTAACTAAACCATGGTTATTTTGAAAACGAATGATGAAGTGAGAACAATCCTGCCCCGAAGAAGTTCCTTGGGAAAGGATAGCTGCTGTTTACACCATACAACTTACATAGTAACTATTTAACATGAAAAACAGTTTGAAATGCATACTTTTATATTATTTTTCTTCCCCTAACGTATTCTCTAAATCAATCCTACGTCAAAAGCTGTTGAACTCTATATGATTAATATTTTATCTCAGTTCAAATGTATTTTACTTAAAATAGCCTTTAAATCTGAGATAAAATCAATTAAGTTTAAATATTCTATTGATTTTAATATAGTAGAAATGGTGGCCAACCAGAACCTTGTAACTATCTATTATCCAGATAAGACAGTGTACCAGGATGCTTGGTAAAGTGAAATGCTTTTTGTTTTCTCCTCTTTCTCAATCTTCTCCATTTTATCTTTCTCCTTTCTAGTGCTGAGAAGTCATGTTGGTCCTCATATTCATGAAAGCATCCTACCCCTGTTATATCCTCAACCTTATTTTCCATTTTGAAGACAAATTCTTGCTTGTATTGCTCAGGCTTGCCTTGAGCTTTTCAGTAGCCTAGATGCCAACACACAGACTCCTTGTCCAGTGCTATCACTACAGGAACGTTTCCACCTGCCCGCAGACCACAGCAAATGCTTCCCAAAGCATATCCCACATATGCTGATAACAAAATTGTGAATGTTAAACTATCAACCAGTGTTAATAATATTATTAACATAGGTGGGAGTAATCTTTAGCTCCCAGTTCACATTGTTTGATAAATAGGTGTCATTTAAAATTTGCATATGAGATCCAATAGCAGGAGAACACATTATTAGTATCACTGCCTGACTGACTACTGGTAAGATAGCTGAGCAATACTATTCATTACAGCTCTACTTTTTATATATTAGAATATACCTTGAGGAATAAAATTCTCAGGTAGAATGTAGAAACCCTTCAGTGTGTGTGTGTGTTCTCTTTTTCAGTTTCATTTCTGTTGCTATGATAAAATATATGTACAAAAGTAAGTTTGGCAAAGGTTTTATTTAAGTTCAGAGTTCCAAATGTAAATTCTACCACTGTGAAAGAAGTCGAGATAGGAACTTCAAATAGCTAATTGCATCAGATAGCTAGTTAAACAAGCTCCATTGTCAAGAACAGTGAGAAATGGTAGCAAGGATGCTGACTTGCTCCTTGCTTATGGTCAAATCAGTTTCTACATTCCACTTCACTCACTCCCCTTCTGAGGAAACGGTGTTGCCCACTGTGGGTAAAATCTTTCTATGGCAATTAATTTAATGAAGAAAATCCTCACAGGCATATCCTAAAGACCAATTCCATGTAGGCTGTACTTCATGACACTTTCTTTCCAGGCATTTCTAGACTTTCTCAAGCTGACAATTAAAGCTTTAAATCACCTGATAGTGATTTCTATTGGTCTGGTTCATAATTCTGTTCACTGGTACCTGTGACTGTGTTTTCAGTGTATGCCAGAAAATATACTAGAAAAAAGTATTCTACTTCATTTACTTTTTTTTCAGCAACCTAGTAAAATAGGCTTATAGAATCACTCTCAATAACTTGTAATAACTTCATCACAACAAAATATTAGAACTGTACCCTGAGATCAGGAAGGGAGACAAAACAGAATTTAAATTGAAGAAGAAGAGTCTCATTTGGTCATTCTATCATGAACCATTGACAAAGTCAAAACAAAACCCAGATTGTGGCATTCCCAACCGAGCATAAGTGATGCCCAAACAAGGCAGACCTCAGCCCTTCTAACTACTCATGTATTAAATATAAAAAATGTTCTCCGTGATCTGAAAAATTACAAAGATCATTGTGAAACTTCCTTCACTTTTTGATTATAGCTGAATCATGACTGTTACCACTTCTAGCACTCTCCCGAGAATTCTGTAACTCAAGATTCACTCTGCTGGAAGCGTATGCCCACTCTAGCCCCTTCTGGTACCTAGCTTCCCCTGGGTCATATTTTTCCTTCCTTCTAAAGTAGAATAAATAATCTAAAATTTCTGTTGATTATACGTAGGTTCTGGATGGCATTTGGGACTGGGTTTACAAAATATGTTTCCAAATAGCAAAATCCTTTTTAAAAGTTACAGTGGTTTAGTTCTATGGTGTTTGTTTCCTGGCTTAGCTATGAATCAGATCTATATGTACTTTTCCATGGGTTGTTCATGACTCAAAACATAACTCTTTTTAGCAAGTTTTTCTCTGTCTAGCCAGTCTGCTCCCAAACAAGCACACAGAGACTTCTTATCAATTATGAAGGCTTGGTCAATAGCTTAGCCTTGTTTCTAACTCGCTCTTATAACTTAAACTAACCCATTTATAATAATTTAATTTCTGCCTCATGGTTTTATTCTGTACTGCCCATGCCGTTTTCCTGCTTCTTCCATGGCTGGCACTACTCCTCCTTTCTTCTTCCCAGTGTCCTCTGGGAAGGTCTCTGCATAGTGGAAACTCTGCCTAGCAATTGGCCACTCAGCTTTTTATTAAAGCAATCAGAGCAACATCTTTAGTGCACAAAAAGTTCCACAGTGGATCTCCCTTACATCACTTTGGGTTGCTGTAAAAAAGCGACATGGACACAGAAAGTTTCAATCAACATTTCTCCTCAGTCTTCCAGAGACTTAGAAATCTGAGATCAGGATGCCAGTGTTAGTGTGTTCTGATGAAGGGTCCCTTACAGATTGCAAATGGTTGACTTGTTTTTTTCACATGGTAAAAAAAATAAAAACTAATAAAAAATAGCAAACACTCTGGCCATTTCTGATTCCACACACAAGGACTTAACTCTCAAGATCTACTTATATCCTAAATACCCCACTTTACAATGCGGTTGCTTTGGAATTGAAAATTTGAAACTTGGGTAAAACCAAATATGCAGCCCATTGTAGCTTCCTCGTCAAGGAATAGATTAGAAAAAGAAAATGCAATTTTCATACTAAAAGATTCTTCTGTATAAGGACCACTAGCTTATTTATGTTTGCTTTGCTCTAATTTCTTCTGTCTTAGACAGATCAGGTGAGATCATCTTTAAAAGCCCAGAGTGCTGAAATAGTCCTCTTCCTTCTCTTTATTTTTACCTAATCTTTATCCTCAGCTAATGATTCTGATGTTATAGAATTGAAAGTGATTCTTATTCCTAAATGCTATCGGACCCTTCAGACTAGACTGGAATAGAGAGAGGAGCATAGGCTACATCTTAACTTTGAGTCTGAGCTACTGCTCCTTAATAGAAGTGCAGGTGTGTGTGTGTGTGTGTGTGTGTGTGTGTGTGTGTGTGTGTTAATGGAGAATAAGTATTGATACTTGATTTGTCGGTAATAAAAGTATTAGATATAAAATCGGGGTCTTATAAATTTTGGGATCGACAGCTACAATTCTACATCCAGGAACTGGAAAACACTCCTCATAGGAGAGCTTCTTGTGTAGCAGCAGTGGTGAGCACCAAGTCTTTCTGTAAGTTGTGATAGCTCCTAGAACACAGTAAGTATTCGACCTCTAGTTATCTGTAGAACATTCCATTGTTCTTCGCCTAATCATCACCTGGTATGACTTCTAATTACCCCATTAAATTATACTCAGGGGCCTAACTCCTCTTTACTTGAAATCCTTGCTGTGATCCTATATCTTGACTCCAGGTATAAACCAATGGAAATGTGTCTAGGCAGAATTTCAATGATTCACCTTATTGTAACTAACTCTGTCAATGACACCATGTTCCCCAGGTTTTTACCAAAACCACAGGAAGAGAGATTTCTTTAACATTTCTTTTGTTAGATAGAGTGGAAAAGTAAGTTCACCAGTGTATTTAGTTTTTCCTTACTGAGAATGAAGTCAAGACTAAGTAAAGCTGACCTAAAAACTAGATGTTAATAGATCCTGCCAGTGTACTTGAGAACTTTGAAATACCTCATGTTCAATTTTGTAAAATTGGTAAAAGCATGCTTCTGAATTTATCATTACTTTCAGCAAGATGTCACCAAATAACCACAAGCCACTGGCTTTATGTAATAAAAGCAGAGAGCTTTCAAATCAACAGGTGGATCAAGAGAGACAGATGTGCAGTTCATCAGAAGCTGATCATGTCGACTCACTGCTGCGCACAGTTATTTTTAAAGTGCACATTTTATGCTTCTTGAGGAAAGAAATGCTTCTATGCCCTCAAGTCAGCTCTGACAGATGCTCCCTACAGCTCAAACCCTTGCAACCTACTAGAGATGTCTGGTCTGGTTTTCCCATCCCCTGTGCCATTCAGTTCTTCTGGGATATATCAGCTTCTGTTAGTTTGTTTTCTTAACTCATGATAAGAAATCTATACCACAGTTAACCGAGGATCAGTGACAAGGAACAACTGATGTAAATGAAACAAGACAGATGAGCATGGAGGTCATTGTCTCCTCAAAGATTAAGTGGGAAATTTTCTCTGGTTTTCTGTGACAGATAATATATATTCAGCATTTGTATCAAAGGAGTAGAAAAACTTGAAGATGAGTATTTTTTTTCTCTGATTTTAGAAGCAACTAAGTAAGAATGAACTGTATTTTGGGTTACATTTAGTTCAACTATGTTCACAGACTCTTATTTTTAAAGTCTTGCTCAAAAACTACATGCTATCCCTCATGTAAAGATCCTGGATTTTAATGTTTATGTGCATGTGTGTAAATAGGAATAAAAGTAGTGAAAGCCTTGGAAACCAAAATAGAGACCAAGACATTGCAAAGTGATACACAGCACATGGAGTGGGTGTGGGGTGGGAGATGGCAGGGGACCAGAAAGAAGATATAAAGAGGCCCACAGGGGATGGTGAGGTGGCAACGCTTTGTTTGCAATGCTATAATTATTTCTAGTAGTTTTATGCCAATTTTAAAATGCCTTGTTTTGTTTATGTAAATTCAGACATGTTGCACACTGCCTGGATATTCCTTTCTTATAATGTCTGGAGTCAGTGTGACAGAAGCTTGACTTCCAGTTCTTCTTCTAATAATAATAATAATTATTATTATTATTATTATTATTATTATTATTTCTACTGACATACCTGGAGAATATTCTAAACATCCTGTGCCATCTATTTCCATTGTATAAAAATGATTATTTGTATTGTTTAATTCAGAATACTATTTTTAAAACTAAACATGATCCTGAATTAAAGATACTTTTCATATAAAGGAGTGCAATAAAAGTAACAATTGCATATATTAGAGTCATTTTCATGATTTCTATTATTTATTAGAACAAAACCAAGAGTGGAGACTCAATAGAGGCCAGTGACTCTCTCCCACGTAGATTGTTTCATAACTGACCGTGTCAGTTGGAAAAGTTTTTTTTTTTTCCAAAATGACAAAAGCAATACATCAGGGGTTTAAATTTTTCTTCTCCCAAGGGAGAGGTACTGAGTTTATGATGATTGATTGTGACCTTGAAAATATAATTATTTCCACAGGACTGAAAATGCAATTTATTCTTTTCTGCATTTAGGACAGGTGGAGGGATCTCACGCTGACCCGCAGAAATGGTGGGAGGGCACCCGCAATTCAATAATGCAGTTCTGCAGATGTGCCCTGCAAGCAGATTCAAGTGAACATCTAAACAGTTCCTGATTTTTAATCATAATGTTCAGTTATTATTGAATAATTCTAGCAATCAAAGTAAGGGAAAACACTACAGGATGCACTATGTTTAAGTTATTTTAGATAGGTCTGATGTGATCTACAAGGACCTTCAGTATTTCAGACTCTTTAAAAGACAAAGAAAACAGACGTTTCTGATATTTACCCTGGTTCCTGTGGTTTCAGATATATGCTGGTAGAAAGATTAAGTGCAGTGTTTAGGAGCCTTGTTTACTGAAATTGGGAATCAATTGCTTTGTGTCTTAATCCTGCATCTATAAACTGGGAATACTGAGGCTGGGCCTTCTTCAGTCTCATTCTTTCTAGTCCCACCCACAGAGTATTTTAACAAAGCTGCATCTAACATTCTTCAACTAGTTACATGGTCTGCATTTAGCTGGATAAAGACGCTGATAAGAAGGATGTTTGCTGTTTTGTTTAAGCATGGCCTGTGAAGATGAAAATGTTGCTCTGAGAGATATGCTAGAGTTTTAGGCTAATGAAAGTGCCACCCTCTTTCTTGGCATGTAAACATAGCTATCTCTTCCATATTGAAGGTACAGTTTATCCCCTTTAGTTCAAGAAAACTAAAGTATTGTTTCCTCTGTTGTAAGTTGTTTTGTGAGCCATCTTCTCCTTCATGTGAATAATGTTTTTCTGTAAATGTATACCTTTATGTACAGTTTGGTCAGCTTTTCTGGTTCCTGAAAAATTACTGTCGTATTATTGGGGCAGAAATGGGGCCACAGAGAGTAAAGTTCTCATTTATGAAGGTCTTTGGATGTTTGGTCACTCCATAGTCTAGACACTAAACATTTTGGTCAGTGAGAAGTACTCTTACATATTTGTACCCAACCATTTTTTTTAATATTTCCTTTGAAACACAGCTTTGGCCTTTATCATTTTTGGAGACAGAAAGCAAAAGAATTGGAACAATGAAAAGGTTAGAGTGTTGAATAAGGCTCATTGCGCTAGTCAGATTAATGACATTCCAGACTGTCACATTTGAAACTATAGGAACTAAGTATTTTGCATCAGCTGGCAAACAGAAGTCAAGAGTACAGATAAATTAAGCTGATTAATTAGCTACATTTGGCTTGGGGGAATAGGCTGATCATCATGATAAGGGTATTCCATAGAAGAAGGCAGAAGAGCCACTGTCAAGGTGCTAATGGAGGAGGCGCTCAGAGTGATGCATCATGAGAAGGACTTGACCGGCTATCACTATTTGGAAAGATAGAAACCAAAACTCAGAGAAATTCCTTAAGCTGGAAAAGTCATGGTGACAATTCTGTTTCAGGCCATCCAAAAGCAATGCAGCACTCTGAGAAAGTGGCTTTAGCACAGTAAGATCCATTTCACACCTCTGAATTCCGTAAACGTTAGATAATAAATCTTGGTTGTTTAAAGCTATCAAGTATTTGTGAAATTGACATAGATGTAGCTGAAAACTTATACAGCAATCAAATATTTTTGGTTTAGAGCCAGATAGAGATGTTGGAAACTTTGATGGCTGTACTCTCTTTCCGTACAATTTAAAAATATTGCCACTGCAGTGTAATGGAACACACAGAGAGAACACTAAAATAAACAGTCATGGCTGTTGTCCAATAATACCTGAACTAGAAAAAAAAAAAGTGGCAGGCCAGGTTTAAACTGTGGATCATGGATTTTCTGAGAGCTAGATAGATTCCGTTAAGACCCCACCCCTAGTTTATACCCATGAGTCTAAGAACAAATAATTCAATAACTGTAAACCTTAGTGACTTATATTTTATGAACAGTGAAAACACCCTCCCATACCAGAGGTGGATCTTCAAATTCTCTTCTCCTGTTTTTATAATGGAAAGCATACCTGAAATGTGATTGCCTTTTAAGAGTACCTTTGTTGAGAGGTTGAGCTGGGCACGCTGTTAGATGTGCTAGAGGTGTTTAGCTTGGTCCTCTTATGGCACTCCTAACACTGGGAGTGGGGCTTATCTCTGATTCTTTCATTGGCTTTTGGGACCCTACTCCTCATATCATACTAGGTTGCCTTGCTCAGCCTTAATATTTAGGGAGGTGCTTAGTCTTACTATAACTTGATATGACATATTTTGTTGATATTCATGGGAGACTTGCTCTTTCCTGAACAGAAATGGAGGGGAGTGGATAGAGGGGTAGAAACAGATGGGGGTAGAAAAAAGGGAAGGGAAAACATGTCTGGGATATTAAAATTAATTAATTAACTAACAAATTAATTAAAAAAGAATATATTTGCTGCTTCTTTTCACTTGGGTAGAGTTATGACCTTCTTGACATGAGAACATGAAGCCAAGTGATTGGTATTATGTCCTTGATTAGTTGTATAATTATATTTGGTAATTTTTTTCTAGAGGGTATTTAAAACAATGGAAGTGACATCAAGCAGTCTTTCTCTGAATCAATATGTGGAAAAACACATTTCTACCCTGTTATCAGATCCAATAAGATCCAGTGGACAGAGAGCATAAACCAGTATTTTTGAGCTGTTATAACATCTTTTTTTTTACTAATGCAAGTATTAATGTGCTTTAAGTAAAATCCAAAATTTGCAAATGCTGGTGAAGATTGAATAATATATTAAATACTACATATAATATATAGGATAGTACTCGACAAAGGTTAATTATACAGCCTCATTTTCTAAGTCCTTCAGCATTCACATTGGACATTATTGTAAGTTTGCTCTGGGTTTTTAGTTTCTCTGTCATCTGGCTTTCTCTCCCTCTCTATTTCTCCTTCATTACACAATACACATAGTATACATGGTAATGCTTTAGATAGAACTCAAGGTGTTACCATGTGATAAGCTAGTTCCACCATTTAGCTATTGCTTTTATTCCTTCTGAATCTTGCCTTTATACTTAATAGAGAACAAAGTCTTCCACTTTTTAAGTTCATATGAAAAATTTCTAAAATAACAAATTTCATCCTTGTCCTTTTGAGGCTACATTCCCCTGTATGACCTACATTCCTAAAATATATTTCAACTTTATTTTTCCTAACATCTTTTATATAAAATGGCTTTTAGTAGATAATAGATACATATTATGTTTAATTTTTATGTGTACATTTATTGTATGCCAAGGTAACAAACAGTAATAATTGAGACCTTTGTTAACTTATCAATTATACAACATTTAGGAAGTTCTAATGGTTATTTCTTCTTGTCTACTCTTCCAGAGTTTTTTGTTTGCTTGTTTTTTCAAGGCCCTTGGGTACAACATTAAATTATTAACTTGAATGAAGTTTTTCATTTTCTGATGTAGGCAGTTTTCTCTTAGGAATATTTTCACTGTGTGTAGATGGAGCAGTGGGCTGCATTCCTGCCGCCTGGCACCCACATGGCTAGCTTAGCCCCGGAAATAATTACACGGAAACTGTATTCTTTTAAACACTGCTTGGCCCATTAGTTTCAGTCTCTTACTGGCTAATTCTCACATCTTGCTTTAACCCATATTTAGTAATCTGTGTAGCACTATGAGGTGGTGGCTTACCGGAAAGATCTTAACCTGCATTCATCTTGGAGAGGAGAGCTATGGAATGTGCCTCACTTCACTTCTTCCCAGCATTCTGTTCGGTCTACTCCACCTACCTAAATTCTGCCCTATCAGGCCAAGCAGTTTTCTTTATTAATTAACCAATGAAAGCAACAGATAGATAGAAGACACTCCCACATCAATTTTGTCCTATAGACTCTAATATGTTCTAATTTCATTTTCTTTTAATTCCAAGATTACTTTATTTCTTTTTTTGTTCCAATTATAATTTATAGTAGGTAGGTTAGTTTGTTTAGTTCCAGTAGTTTTGATTGCTGTTGATATGCAGCCTTGTTGTACAGTGGTCAGATAAGAATTCAAGTTTTATCACAACTTTTTTATTTTTATTTATTTATTTATTTATTTTGTATTTGTTGAGACTTGTTTGAAATTCCAATACGTCATCTATTTCAGAGAAAGGTCCATAGGCCACTGAAAAAGGAAGCATGTTTGTGTTATGATGGGAGGCTTTATAGATGTCCATTAGGTTGATTAAATTATGTCATTTAATCCCCATGCTTCTTTGTTTACAAAAAAGTATCAATGACCTGTTTGTTGGTGAGTATAAAGTCAACCACTCTCATTATGCTGGGCTCATTGTGAGGTTTTAGAACTAGGCATTTAATCTGTGTTTGGTGTGTATATGTTAGAGTGGTAATACCCTGTCCGTTGATTGTTCCTTCAATGAGTATAAAGTGAACTCCTATAATTATCTAATTTGCCTCATTTTGGCTTAGAATCTATTTTGTCAGATATTGTAATAACTATATATGATTGTTTCTTATTCATATTTTCATGGAATACTCTTTACTATCTATGTTGTTTTGTGGTGTTTCTTTAAGTATTTCTGATTAACTGCTCTGGAAATGCTTGTTTATTTTCTGTGAAATCTTGAGAGTGTTTTTTCTTCTCTTCAGAACTAAGTTTCACTTTTAGTATCCTTTGTAGAGCTATCTTAGCTGTTATATATTCATTTAACCTATTTTTTAACTGCAGATTTTATTTCTCCTTCAGTTGTAATAGATGATATTGTTGGGTTAATAGTCTAGGCTGATGATTGAGGTTTTTCAGAGTTGAATGATACCTTTCAAGGACTTCAGGCTTCACATATTTCTGTCAAATAAGTAAGTATTTGTTATTTTCAAGG
Source organism: Microtus pennsylvanicus (assembly GCF_037038515.1). NCBI lineage: Eukaryota > Metazoa > Chordata > Mammalia > Rodentia > Cricetidae > Microtus > Microtus pennsylvanicus. The sequence continues at coordinate 51,264,079 of NC_134590.1, read as the reverse complement.
GCCTATTTTAAAAGTTATTTGACTTTTCACACTTAAAGCTTTCAAAATCATTGCTTATTCAATGTTTTTAATATTTTATGAGCAGAAAATGCTCGTTCATTTCCTGCCACCCAGACCCGAATTACAACACTGTTCATCCTATAGTTTAGGCATATTCCTAGTTAGTTCTTACATCTTAACCCATTTCTATTAATCTGTGTATCACCATGGGGCTATGGCCTACTGGAAAGGTTCCAGCAGCACCTTTCTTTTGTGGCACCTACATGACCTCTCCTTGACTCCACCTACTCTCTCTATTTATCTTTTCCAGCCTGGCTATAGTCTGCCTTGCCATATGTCCAAGCATCTTTATTCATTAACCAATAAAAGCAGTACTTATACAGAGAAGGACATCCCATATCATCTCCTCTTTTTTGTCTAATTAAAAAGAAAGGTTTTAACTTTAGCATAGTAAAATTACATATAAAAAACGGGTATTAAGCAAGAATTACAGTTACAATATTTCTTTGTGAGTCTAAAGTTTCATATACAATTTATCTTTATCATAACTTTATCATAGTCTTCAATTTCATCAAAGAACCCTGAAGGATAAACTATTGCCTAAGTAAATAGTAAGTGCATTGTAAGCAACTTTAAAAGTCCAGAAATGACAGAGAGATCTTGCTGCCTGGAAAGTCACTCAAAGTTCTTCTATAACATTGGGGCAACCATCTTCAGCCTATAGGCTGATTGTATCCAGCAGATTTTTCTTGTAATGGCAAAGATTATCAGTTACTTTCCTCTCTGTCAAGAAGAATGTCTGGCAGTTTTTTTTTTCTGTGAAGCAGGAACAATGAAGGACCATTCCATTCTTTTGGAAAGTTCAACAGTCAATTTTCTGTGAGTCCTGCATGCCCAGTTCATATATGATGTGGGATTTCCATCTGTATGTTTGAATACCATCAATGCATAAATAAACTGATTTGGATCTATAGCAGGGCAGAACTTAGGTAATCTGGGAAGACAGAAATGAATGCTGGGAGGAAGAAGGCAGAGTCAGAGAGACGCCATGGAGCTGTCTGGATCAGACATGCCAGATCTTTGCTGGTAAGCCACTGCCATGTGGCAATATGCAGATTAATAGAAATGGGTTAAATTAATATGTAAGAGTTAGCCAATAAGAAGTTAGATCTAATGGGCCAAGCAGTGTTTTAACTAATATAGTTTCTGTGTAGTTATTTTGGTTCTGGGTGGCAGAGATGAACAAGCAGCTTAATCCCACCAACATATTACTTTTTAATATCTATTTTCTTTACTCTTTTAATCTAAGTCTATCTGTACTCTTTTATATTACTTTTTTTAACTGTCTATACTCTTTTTCCTCTCTCCCCTAGTCTATGTATGTTTTTTAAATGTCTATTTGGATACAAAGCTTCCTAGGCCTGGATGTAGCAGGGAGGGCCTTGGACTTCCTACAGGGCAGGGTTTCTTGCCCTCTCTTAAGGAAGGAGGGGAGAGAGGACAGTAAGTGTAGGAGTAGGAGGGGAATGTTTTTTAAAGTTTAAAGTTTTTTAAAGGAGTAATGCCTCTTTTTTTCAGCCCACAAACAGAGCCTATCTAGCTAGCTCTTATATCTTATTCCATTTCTATTAATCTGTGTATTGCCATGAGGTTATGTCCACTGCTAAGGTTCTGGCTGTGTCTTTTTTCTTTAGCAGCTACATGGTCACTCCTTGACTCCAACTATTTTCTCTTTTTATCTCTCCCAGACTGGCTACATTCTGCCTTACTTTGTTAATTAACCAATAAAAGCAACACATATATAGAAGGACATTCTAAACCAATATTTTAAGTGTAGGGTTTGAGAAATGGCTCAGCTGGTAAAGGCTGGGCTCACAACCAAAAATAATATTTTAAGTATTAAGGAGTTTCTTCCATTGGTCCTGTCTATTCAGTACTCTGTAGGACTCTTGTGTCTGGACAGGTATGACAGGTCATTGATTAGCATGTACTTATACACCTCTTACTTCATGCATAGGACCTGGTCAAGAAAAAGCTAGTTAAAACCACAGCATGGATTTGGGCATAGAGCTTATGAAATCTCACCTCTTTCAAAGAAACTATTTGCAATTGCTGACTACTGGAGGAGAAAGAATCAATTTTCATCACCCTAAGGGCTCCTGATGACCTGGGAGGTGATCTTTTATTAATGTACACACTAGCATCCCTAGGCTGAATCAGGGTGTGGTGGTTTGAATAGGAATGGCCCCCACAGGCTCATATATTCAAATGTTTGGTCATCAAGGAGAGGCACTACTTGAGAGAAATTAGGAGATGTGGGCTTGGTAGAGCTGATTTGATCTTTCTGGAGGAAGTGTATTACTGGGAGTAAAATTTGGGGTTTCAAAAGCCCAAGAGAGTTCCAGTGTTTCTTTTCTCCTGCTGTTGGCAGATTAGGATGTGAAATTCTTAACTACTCTTCTAGCACCCAGTCTGCCTGTGTTCTGCCATTCTCCCCACCACAATGATAATGGACTAAACCTCTGAAATTATAAGCAAGCCCAAATTAATTGTTTTCTTTTATAAGAGTTGCCTTGGTTAGGAATTGTGTCTCTTCATTGTATTCAAATGATAGCTAAGACAGTAGGATAGGGGAGATACTAGAGAAGAGAAGCAGTGGATTTATCAAATCATATTATATGAATATATGAAAGTTTCAAACACTAAAAACAATAGTAAAGTATCCTTAACTTCTATGTGTATATGTACACATAAATGTTAATTTATCAGGTGAATTCAATTTGAAATTCTTCTTTGAGAGTAGATAGTTTAAAATGAAAATAAACGCATATAGTTCCCCCAAAGTTCTATGTAGTGTATCTTCATAATGGCATATTTGCTTAATTTTTTGTGATATACTAAACATTAAACAAAAAACTAAACTTAAATTTAGTAAAGAATATAAATTCCCCAAAATAATAACACTAAGAGGAGACAATTTATTTAGAGTTTATACTTCTGTGCATACCAAACATGTGACCTCTTTATGTAGTCACTGTTATATAGTGTCCTAACTTCAATTTTTGTAGGTATAAAGTAGAACAATCTGGATGAACTTTAGAGAAAAATCAATGAGGTTATATAAAAACTTCTGACATGGAATCCAATAGAGTGGAGGTACATAATAAGTACTTATTATTACTGTTATAGTCATTATCATCAAACTGTGGTACACATACTCAGAATATATCATGATTATCATCAAGAATTTCATTGTGTTGCTGATGTTTTATTCCTGCTGAGTTCAAAGTACTTGTTGTAGAAGTGGCTCCAATACCACGGCAGCATGCTAAACTCTGCAAGAGTAGTAGGCTTGATTTGAACAGATATTGACTAACTCCTGAAGGTGATAAATGGTTTTCATTAAAATTCAATCTGCTCTATGTAAACCCAAATATTGTACACAGTTAAATCTTCTGATCAGTCAAAAGAGTCTATGTGAAGGTAGAATATAAAACAGAGATCATCTGGAAAATGAGACTAGTTAATTAATTCATTTGCATGGATGTGAAGACATTCTTTTAGTTACTTTTCAAACACTCATGACAATATCAATCACTGTATCAGGCATTAAGTAGCCTTTGCCCCAGACAAGTAAAAGATTATCCTCAACAATGCTAACTGTTCAGTCACAGTCTAACAGGGAAGAAATCACTGCATCAAGAGTGTCAAGCATATTAAGAAAGTAATTTTCTGCTCTCCAGATTAATGAACTTGATGATTTTAACCTTCATGACCGCAGAGGAATATGTCTGACAAAATCATAGTGCCAGGGGCTGGAGAGATGGCTCAGTGGTTAAGAGCATTGCCTGCTCTTCCAAAGGTCCTGAGTTCAATTCCCGGCAACCACATGGTGGCTCACAACCATCTGGAATGAGGTCTGGTGCCCTCTTCTGGCCTGCAGACATACACACAGACAGAATATTGTATACATAATAAATAAATAAATATTTAAAAAAAATCATAGCGCCAGTTTTTGACTCATTTTAAACTATACCTTTGAATATCCCTTGGATTTTCAGTTGTCACTGTTGTTATTCTTCCAGTTTCCTAAGTTCTATTACATGGATGTATCTGATTCCAGTTTTCCTTATTTTTCCTAACAACTAACCAAAGGGGTCAGCAAGATGGCTCAGTAGTTTAGATCACATGCTGCTCTGCAGAGGGGCCCAACTTGGTTTCCTGTACTCACATGAGCTGGAACAGAACTGCCTGTAACTCTAGCTTAGGGAGATCGAATACCTCTTCTGACTGCTACAGAAACCCACATGAATGTGTTCATACACACAAACACACTAAAATATACCTAAGTCATCTCAAGGTCCAAATCAGGAGCAGAAGGCATACAGAGACATTGGGGATGATCTATCGGGAACTCAACAAGGCCAGCTGGACTGGGTCTGAAAAATCATGGGACAAAACTGGACTCGCTGAACATAGCGGACAATGAGGACTGCTGAGAACTCAAGAACAATGACACGGGGTTTTGATCCTACTGCACGTACTGGCTTTGTAGGAGCCTAAGCAGTTTGGATGCTCACCTTACTAGACCTGGATGGAGGTGGGAGGTCCTTGGACTTCCCACAAGTCAGGGAGCCCGGACTGCTCTTCTGCTCTTCGGGCTGATGAGGGAGGGGGCTCTATTGGGGGAGGGAGATGGGAGGTGGTGGAGGGGAGGAGGCAGAAAGCTTTAATAAATATAATAAATAAATAAAGAAAGAAAGTCAAGGTAGAACTTTGGCTAACACGTCTGTCCCTGGGAAATATCATGATCCTACCTGAAATAAAATGGTGCCTAAAAAAATAAAATATATACCTAAGTCAAAATAAAACTCAAAATTCAAACAATAGCAATTCATCTTTATGCTTCTCAGTTAGTTCCTAAACACCAGGCACGTGACTTCTTTATTGTCTATCTGAAATTGCCACCTAGTCTTCAAACATTACATACTATTTTCAGGAAATATGCACACAGAAACCATGCTTCTAAAACTTAAAAAGTCATACAAAACTTGAGGCTAGTTGTCTATACAAGTATCTACTGCATAAAATATGGGATATAATTTATTTGCAAAAGTACATAGAATCTCCTGGCTTCCTCTAAAACTACCTACTCTTTTTCTAATCTCATCACTTCACAAATATCCACTGACTTTTTATCAACTAACATTTGCATCTCTTATAAAGGTAAGTTGTAATGAAAGTATCACAGAAAAAAATTGTTCTTTGTGCCATATTTAGCAATACTTATTAAGGAAAACACACACAAATAGACACATTTAGTAAATTCTTCCATTATAGGTTCATTTCCATATTTGTTAAAATCCTATTATATTACTGTTTTACATTTTCTATTTTTCATTTAGATTCTGCTTGGGAAAGAACTGTTTGTCTTTTACGATTGGCTTCATGACCTATGATCACATTCTGAAAAGACAATCACAGTTACAGCTTTCAGATGGTTGCATGTTTCAGGAGGGGCTGATAGGCTGCAGGAGCACAGAACCGGGATGTTTGTCCTCAGTGTTTCTGATTCAGTAGTTCTGAAATGAGAAACAGTAATTTATATTCCACATCAGAGAAGGTCATAGCTACAACTCTTCAAATGGTCTCATTGCTGTTGTTCTGCAACATATTTTGAGGGAGACACTGAATTTTTATAGCATTATTAGTTGTAAAATCAATACTTGATACTGTTACATTGATGGCCTAAACATTATTCTTATCTGTTCCACAAGGTGTATGCCTGTCATAATTCTGTTATTGTAGTATTTTGTTATTTGTAGTCATTCCATTATTGTTAGTATTCCTAGAGGTGATAATTTCTTTCATTTTTTGTTTAACCTTTTAAAGATAACTAACACATCTCAATTGTCCCAAGACATCCATTCATACACCAATTAATTTCATTTTTAAAACATATCTCTTCTTGAGTCATACTAAACTCATGTATAAACATATATTTCTAACAAATATAAATCTATCTATCTATCTATCTATCTATCTATCTATCTATCTATCTATCATCATTCTATTTAGAATTCTATCACTTCTCTTCACAACAATTGAAATTTTCCATAACTCTGATTGTAGTTCTCCAGTTTCAGACCCTTGAGTAGCTTCGCTTACATACTACACTATCATCTTCGGATCTGTATTGACTCTTCTTATACCTGGATCTTATTTCTTGCGTTTTCATGACTTCTGTTTTTCTTTTATTAAAGTTATTATTCCTAAGGAGGTCCCTTAAATCTATTCATATAGTCTTATTATATCTATATATTTGATTGCTATTGGTTAGTTACACTCTTGTCAGTTTGAATAATATTTTCTCTCCGTATGTTAAAACATCACTTTAAATGCTGTTTTAATGATTCCAGCATTAATATTTTGCAAGGTCTGTGTGTTATATATATATATATATATATATATATATATATATATATATATATATATATGCACACACAATCAAACAATATTATACCATTGAAAAACAGTGATACTCCAAGGAAGGGTATGCCAGGGATTTATTAGAACCATTAAATGAGAGTGTACAAAATTACATAAAATAGAATGTATTTCACTGAGAGAAAATTTTCTTTCTATAGCAGCTGAATTAGTCAAAGTTCTCTAAAGAATCAGAACTTTTGAAATGAATTTATCTGTTATATCTCTATCATCTATCTGTTTATCTATCATCTATTAATCTATCTATTATCTATCTATCATCTATCTATCTATCTATCTATCTATCTATCTATCATCTATCTATCATCTTTTATCTATCATCTATCAATCAATCTATATCTCTACTCTCTCTCTATATATATATAAATATATGTATACATGCATGCAGACACACATGCACACATACACACATATATAGAGGGAGCATGTGGGGAAAAAGACAAAGAAAGAAAGAAAGAAAGAAAGAAAGAAAGAAAGAAAGAAAGAAAGAGAGAAAGAAAGAAAGAAAGATTTATTAGAATGACTTACAGCCTGTGACCCAACTAATCCACAGTGGCTGGCTATGAACAGAAAGTCTAAGAATTTGGTAATTTGCTCAGTGCACACATGAGGCTAGATGTCTCAGTTGGTCTTCATTAGAAGTTGGAATCCTTAAGATTTAGGTTCTAATGGGAGCAAGGGAATTGGCTTGTTAGCAAAGCAAGAGCAATCAGGCAAAGGCAAATACTTTTTTCTTTTGTGTTCTTATATTGGCTGAGCTGAACGTGTGGCCCAGATTATAAGCATGTATCTTTCTGCCTTAAGATCCAGATTAGAAATAGATCCTCCTATTTAAATTTAAGCAAAAATCCCTCACAGGTGTTTCCCCCATTTTTGGATTTAGTTAATTCCAGATAGAGTCAATTTGGCTACCAAGAAAAGCCATCACAGTAACATATAGTTGGATGTGTGTGTGTGTGTGTGTGTGTGTGTGTGTGTGTTTCTTCTGTGTGTTGCTTTTCTTGGGTAATAAATAAAGAAACTGCCTTGGCCTGTTGATAGGGCAGAACTTAGGTAGGCGTCAAGAACTGTACTGAATGCTGGGAGGAAGAAAGGTGGAGTCAGGGAGATACGCCATGGAGCCACCAGAGTCAGACGTACTTAATTTTTGTTGGTAAGCCACTGCCACATGGCAATAAACAGATTACTAGAAATGGGTTAAAATAAAATGTAAGAGTTAGCCAATAAGATGCTAGACTTAATGGGCCAAGCAGTGATTTAATGAATAAAGTTTCTGTGTGGTTATTTTGGCTCTGGGCAGCTGGGACAAACAAGCAAGTCCTCCTCCTACGTGTGTGTGTGTGTGTGTGTGTGTGTGTGTGTGTGTGCTTTATGTTCTACTATAAGAAAGTTCTTCCTTCCATGGGGTATCTATAGTGATTAATCCTGTTTCTCTTTGGGATAACAGAATGATGCAAGATTACCAGACCAACCTATAAGTGTTTATATATTATATTTGTCTTTCTGCGTCTGGGTTACCTCACTGAATATGATGTTTTCTAGATTCACACTTTGCCTGAAAATTTTAAGATGCTATTATTTTTTTCTGCTGTATAGTGTAAATTGATTGTGTAAATATACCACATTTTGTTTATCCATCCATTGGCTGAGGGATATTTAGGTTGTTTCCAGGTTTTGGATATAACAAATAATGCTGCTATGAACATAGTTGAGCACATGTCATTGTTATGTGATTGAGTATCCTTTGGGTATATACCCAAAAGTGGTATAACTGGGTCTTGAGGAAGGTTGTTTCCTAATTTTCTGAGAAATCACCATACTGATTGCCAAAGGGGCTGTACCAGTTTGCACTCCCTTTACCCCACATCCTCTCCAGCATGAGCTATCATCAGTGTAAAATACTTTTGCTTTTTAAATTCTTGTCTTTAGTAATAAACACACTGACCAAGATGTAAAAGCTTTTCTGGGAAGAAAGCCTAAAAACAGAGAGCAACTTAGCTTTAACGAAAATTTGAGACTCAAAGTCCACTCCCTGATACCTTGATGTATGAAATATTTTGTTTATTTATTTATTTTTGACATTTGGAATAGATAAATAGTAAAAGTGAACCCTTTCCACTCTCCATAAGCAGTCATTTATGCCATTGGACAGGCTATTTACTGTGCGTGACTCAATACTTAGAGACACATATGTTTTAAAGTTATCAAAGACAATCTGAACAGAACTTCTCAAATATCCATCTGTAAATTAGGAAACCTTCTCCAGTAAAAGAATAAGCTAAAGTTCAAAACAATATTAATGTTATAGAATATGTGGTTTGATAAATTACAAGTGCTATCAACAGTTATTATTACTACCATTGTTTAGATTTTATTATATTTTTATTAGCATCACCAATATTACAAGGACAGAGCTTTACTACCTGCAGCATCCTTCAGTGTAGATCTTATGGAATATTAATCAGTCCATCTGTTGTAATGTTACCTTTATTGTGTCATTATTTATTGAGATGAATAGTATCATCATTTAGGACAAATTAGATTACATGCTAAGACAATTCTCAAAAACTTTATTGTAACCTATCACAGTGCCACATGCTCCATCTTGCTGCTATGATTCTGAATCTTTTTAATGCTTGTCTTTTGTATTCCTTGCCTCTTATCCCCTTCAATCATAATCTCACTTTAATAGCCTCTTCTCTGGCAAATACAAACATTATCTTCCTTACTCATGGAATTAATAACTTTCCTGATGGCTTATCATCTTTTTTGTTCTCCAGTGTGCCATTTCCAATTAAAATGGAAATTAAATGGAACTGACTCTGAACACCAAAGTCATGTGTGTAGATTTTGGTGGATTTGGACTACAATGAATGCTAAACAGAACACTTTATGCATCTCTTTCCTGCCTTGTACACACAGACACACACATACACACACACACACGCACACACACACATGAACACAACGTAGGAAGTTTACAATTGTTTGTTTATTGATTCTTTCAAACAGGTGTTTCTAAATCCACATAAATTAAAATTGTTTTTCTCTTCTATTGACTTGTATTTGTTTACAATGCTTCTTTTTTTGAATATAGTCCTTAGTTCTTATGTCATTTCCATAATAACTTGACTTCATGATAAGTACTTGGCAGTTGCTTTGGAAACGATATTCCACATGAATTGCACCGTGCTCCTCTTGTTCCCAGTCACCCCATTCCTAAATGCTCAAATCTGATGTGGGATTTCCCTCTGTATGCTGTGAATATGATTGGTTAATAAAGAAAGCTGGCTTGAGCCTATGGTAGGGCAGAGCAGAGATAGGTGGGGAAGACAGAACTGAATGCTAGGAGAAAGAAAGGCAGAGGAAGAGAAAAGCCATGTAGACCTGCTGGAACCAAACAAAACTTTACCCAGTATGCCACAGCCACGTGGCGATACACAGATTATTAGAAATGGATTAAATTAATATGTAAGAGTTAGCCAATAAGAAGCTAGAGCTAATGGACCAAGCAGTGATTTAATTTACACTGTTTCTGTGTGATTATTTCGAGGCTGAGCTGCTGAGCAGCCAAGAACCTACAAGTGGCCTCCTTGGAACAAATTGGTGCCAACGTGGTAGACTAAATTCACATAAAATCTGAGAATGCTTGGAAAGGACTTTTAGACACACACACACACACAAAAAGTGTAGCCACATTTTTTTTTCCAAATTGGCTTTGTTCACGGGCAGCACACTACGGCTCCTTGAACACCCCCAAAACTTACTTCACCCAACCCCTTCATCTCCTACTTATCTTTCAAAATCACCTGAGGGTTAAAGTTTTTCAATGTTTGTACTTTGAATAAACCTTTGCTCTGACCAAACTGATATTGGTAGATCTTTTTACTTTCAATTCACTTTTATTTGATTTATATCTGCTGCTAAATACTACTCTAAACTGTGATCTAACTGCACATTGTTTGTTGTATTTTTCATGCTATTCCAGATTTGGACATTAGAGAATCTTTTATACCAGTTTCTATAATCAGTTCACTATGCTTCATCATACTGAAATAACCCAAACTGGGTTATTTTCTGATAAGTATTAAATTTCAATATATCAGTATTCAGGAGAACTTCAAGTCATATTCTGACCATAGCAATTCTCAGACCCTATTGATCTGTTCTTAGCCCTTTGACTCTTTGAGTACATCCTTATTTTCTGACATCATAAAATGGGTTTAGTATATTTCCTTTTACAGATCATGTTTTTGTCATTCAAAGAATTCTCATTCCTTTTATTGACGAGTAGCCAAAGCAATCAAGGTTTAAATACAATATGTCCTCCTGGATTTGACAGAATTCCTGAGTTGAATGGCTTAGTCATTGTTATTACTATTTCTAGCATTTGTCCCCGGATGCATGTCAGACGACTCTATGAAATCCCATCTGTGTTCTGTACTTCAGATACTACTTAATGGTTCTAGTGTACTCCACACCTGAGCATAGCCTTGGAACTCTACCTTCTGTCCTATGGAAGAGTCCCTACTTATCCATCCTTATACATCTAGAGTGATTTCCTGTTCAAGTTGGCGTGTTGGTGAATTTCAGTCCTCACCTAACTTCTCTTCCTCACTAGCACTCATCATGACGCACTAGAGATTCATACTCGGATGCGCTTTTACAGTTTTTGAGGGGCCTAAGTATGATGGAGAGATTTTGGGAAGAGACCAACAAATAAGTTTATTCTGCAAATAAATACAAATACAACCACTAATAGCACCCTTGCTGACTGTTGTCAGGTTTACAGGAATTACAGATGTGATTTTTTTTTTTAGTCCTTAAATGATTCCCAAATAATGTTGGCTTCTGAAGTTTGAAGAACAGAATTTGAAGCAATAAGCTGAAATAATAGGTTGACTAATATTGCTCTTAAATTTTGGTGACTTCTCGTCTCATAGTTTTATCTGAGTTATGGTCAGTAGACTAAAGAGTAAAGCTGAGCATATGAGTCCTGGAGTCAAACAAGCTTATGTTTAGACTTTCAATGATCCCTTGCTTGACCTCTCAGAAAGTTCTCTGAAGTATGGGCTAAAGCACTTGTCAAGTTTTTAATTTTTTTCTATTTTCGACACACACACACACACACACACACACACATACACACACACACACTGTGTTTTAACTAAATACATACCCCTCCCGCCTTCCAGTTTCCTCACTACCCTTCTGTCATAGTTTTTCCTTGTAGTTTGTGTATTACCTCCCTGCCCCCAACTCTCATAACCCACTGAGTGAATTTAGTGTTGTCTATATGTTCATGGGTATAGGGCTATCCCATGGGGATTGGGTGTCTTTTTAGGGGAGGCATTCTTCAACAAAACTGATCTCTCCCTCCCCTTCAAGGATTTGCCAATGATTGTAGAATCAGGTTAGCTATTTTGGTCACACTATGAGAAAATAAGCTCCATATAATTATATAGTCCCTTAGCTCATGATTTACTTGGAATTCTCTTTACTTTGAAATGTTATTTGTTATGCTTGCATGAAAATAACTTAAAATCTCTTAAAACTATTTGCCTCTCACCTTGAAAATGTTTGCTGATGGTAATTTTATTGCAAAATTCTTAAAACTTGTTTTTATAAATAGACTTTATTGTGGCTTGTGGGTTTGCTCAATGGTTCAGGCATTTCAATTCCCAGCATCCACATGGTGGTTCACAAACCTCTAACACCAGTTCCAGGTATCTGGTATCTGACACCCTCATCTGGTGACTGGACATACTTTCATGTAAAACAAACAAACAGACAAACAAAAAGCCTATATATATATATATTTAAATAGTTAAAACTTAAAATAGTTTTATTGGTTTTGTCAAAATCAGTCAACTTTAGCAAGAAAATTAAATACATTAAAAAATTAAATGAAATATTATAAAACTCACATGTCTTTGCTCTTACATCTATATACTTTCATTTCCTGCTGAGTTATAAATTTTCATACTAATCTATTTAACTAAGAAAATATATTTCAAAAATAATCATAGATAAACATCAAGAAAACTTTTCTATTTTCGTCTGATTGGACATTAATATTTATCTCTTAGGCAACTGAAAGGATGAATTTTCACTTCATGTCAAGAGACATTTGTCTAACAGTGCTTACAATATCCCATAGAAAGAATGGGTAGAAGCTAAAATATTATAGTTATAAAAAAATAGCTTTAACACACTACCTAAAAGATTCTCATGGAATTGTTAGCTGAAAGAAAGACAGAGAGAGAGAGAGAGATGGACAGAGAGACAGATAGAGTCTTGACATAAAAAATAGAAAAACAGCAAGGGAACCAATACTCTGAGGTCAAGGAACAGGCTCCACTCCAGGATCACAATTCAGGGCCCTGTGCTTAGCATTTCTGTGAGCTGAAGTAAGTTATCTGAGCTGCCAACCAAAAAAGAGGCCAGGTGTAATGCTCACAGTGCTAGACAGCTGTGATGTTCTTGTAGGAGCGTAGGTGTGACATGTTAGCATAGAATCTGATGTGTGGGAAGAGTTCAGTCATTGTTAAACTGTGGTGTTTATTCACAAAAAACTTCAGTTGAGAGTTGCCGTAGTTAATTTTATATATTCACTGGATTTACCTTCTTGTATGTGAGAAATTGTTTTTCCTGCCTGACTTCACTTGAACTTAACTTTTCCTACTCTCTTCTAAAATTGAAGTACTGAATTCTGTGACTCAAGGAAGGTAGTTTCTAGACAAGAATGGCATCTACCATGGGATCTCTTGGGCCGCCTGCTTGTTAACTAGTCCTTTATATTGGGAAATGCCTTGGTCTCCTAATGATAGAATCCAACGGTCTGTATCTGTCTCTCTATGTCTTTAACTCCCTATCCTTTATGTGTGTGTGTGTGTGTGTGTGTGTGTGCACGCGCACGCGTGTGCACGTAAATCTACTGTCTCTATTTCTCCAGAAAACCCTGCAAAATATAATGATAAGATGGAGAAAACCAGACAAGATGTTAAAAAGTTCAAGTGTCTGATTTCTAATAACTCTGACATTCCCTTTTAGTTGTAATTTCTCCATCCTAGGCTTGCCTGTCAGTGTCACACAGCCATTAGGTACAGCATCAGTGGTATACACTTATAATTGGTGTAATCTTTATTGCTGACATGTCAATATTTAACTTGCATTAACCTTTCCTCGGAGGCTGACAAATTGTGCATCTGTGGCTTCTTCAGTCTAATTTCTCATGTCACTGCCTTGCAAAGCATACAGATTTATAATGTCACTGTGTGATGGATGCAGACTCCTCCTTTGCCTTGGGGAAGTGTTTCAACCCACTTAGATTACCTCTCGGTTTATTTATTTATTTCCAGCACCACCTAGCACCTACTTTTAAAGGCCTTCAGCGAATTTCTTTCCCAGAGGCTCATATTTTGAGGATGAATGGAACGGGTACCCCTGTCAAGAATCATTAGCATGCATCTGTAGAGGACCCTATGCTCATCTCTGGCCTGTCACACATGGACCAGACTTCATCTGCATGCCCGTGTTGTCACTTACAATTTGATGACTGAAAGAAAGACTGGTCCAGAAAAATTAGGTCAGAATAGTGTGCAGGGGAGCAAAGTGACAGCTTTTGTCACTTTCCCCTAATCACCAGCAGCAGAGCCTCTAGACTTACAGTTTCCACAGGATGTGAACAGATGGAATGGAAACCCACTCATTACCCACTTTTTCCTTCTTTCTTTTCAAGCATAGAATCTGCCTTTATTCACTTCAAACTTGAATAAAAAACCTAAACAATTGTCTAAGAATTCTTATGTGTACCTCTTAGTCTCGATGGTTGTGAAAGTAAAGATCACTTAGGGAACTGCATCTTCCTAGGGTATCCAACCTGTTGGTATCCAGGATTGATTTCTAAGATGGGTTTATATACAGATCAAGAAGTGTTCTTGCTTGGAATCAACTGCTCCAAGTTTCCCACTGCTGCACAAATTCCAGGTCACTCTCTATAAAGATTGGAGACTATTTAATGGTATGTAGTTATTCAGTCTCAGCAACACGTTCAGGAAGCTTGCTTTTTTTTTTTTTTTGTAATTGGTCATCTTTTATTTTAGAGACGAGAGCGCTAAAGCCTAGAGGGATTAGATATTAAGTATTTTTCCAAGCTGCACAGATAAAAATCACAGGCTGAGATTTCAGTCCTGTGACTTTTCTTTTTTTTAAATTTATTTATTGAAGATTTCTGTCTCCTCCCCACCACCGCCTCCCATTCTCCCATTTCCCTCCCCCTCCCCCAGTCAACTCCCCCTCTCTCATCAGCCCAAAGAGCAGTCACGGTTCCCTGCCCTGTGGGGAGTCTAAGGACCTCCCACCTCCTTCTAGGTCTAGTAAGGTGAACATACAAACAGCCTAGGCTCCCACAAAACCAGTATGTGCAGTAGGATCAAAACCCAGTGCCATTGTTCTTGACTTCTCAGTAGTCCTCATTGTCCGCTATGTCCAGCGAGTCCGGTTTTATCCCATGCTTTTTCAGATCCAGTCCAGCTGGCCTTGGTGAGTTCCCGATAAAACATATATATGTGTATCTTCAAGTTTCATAAATCACCAAAACTATCCAAAACTTGCTAATATTTAATGTTGGATCAAGATAATTAAGCAATGACTGTTGCATTTTAGTAACAGGAATAAAACAAAATCTTTATGTCCGTGTAATATTTTAATTTTTTATCTAAAGTCCCTGTCACCATAAACTTGAATTCTATAACTAATACAAATACAGGTTACTTTTATGATATTAATCTCATTCAGGCAATTGGAAGTTAAATTAGTAAATAGTGAAGGAGGAAACCAGATACTTCTGTTTGAAGGCCAGCATCCTACTACCGAATAATGGCTCTTTTGCTTTGAGTGATTGTAGGAAAGAAATATACATATTTTAATTGGAAAGAAGAACAAAGATCAGTAGCTTTCATCTTTTTATTTTCAGTGTTTTCTTCTGTATGTTAAGTTCCAGGTAGCGTGTTAGGTGTTAGACATACAAGCCAGCGTCAGTTCCTAAACTGAAAGCACACTGTGACATGCAATAATTACACATAAACAATAGTTTTGTTCTTCAGTACTTAGTATATCTTAAACAACTTACAGGCAATGTCTTCTTTAATTATTCTAATAATTACATGTAATAAGACAGTTAGTGATTGTCATTTTAAAGATGATAAAATTAAAGAACAAATGGCTTTATTAGCTCATACAAGATCATCCAGGGTATATTTTGTGCATGTCTCAGTTCAAGATCGAGTTTATCCATGGAGATTGTTCCTTTAGAGGTCTTTCTTTTGTGTATTTTAATGTTCAATATATTTTAATGTCTATGGTGTTTATCTCTTTTTGTCTTTCATTTTTGTTTATGTTGGCTATGAATTAACATTTTAATGGGTTGAGATAGAACTCAGTGGATTGGAGCTGATTAAGGCCAGTGGGCTAGTGAACACAGCACAACACAGCATCATTGTCGCCATCCCTGTAATATACACAGCTCTATAAGCTCTTGCCTCTGTGGATACTCACAGCCATATGGTACACAGATACACAGACACAAGCACATACACATGAATGGAATTAAAAACAATCTTTAAAAAGAGCTTCCATTCATGAGAAGATTGATAAACTAGAGTGTGATAATGAGTTCATGGTAAGAGATACACATATAGTGTCTAAGTAAGGATACTGAAGATGTGATTGAACACTAGTTAAGCACAAGCTAAGAATATGTAGAGATCTGTGCCTATTCACACATGAGGTCATGAGGTGTGATGTAATTTTCAAATATTCAAATATTGACTCAACCAAAATTTTAGGGACTTCTGCTTGGTATGAGTGGTAGCATCTAGTGGTCAGTTTGTAGTTCACTGAAGTAGGAAATAGCTAAAGACTGTATAGGATATATAATTGGAACTCTGAAACAGAGATTCCTTTAAAGCCAGGTATGCAAGTAATTTGAGAATAATAGGTCATTCAAATACATCCAGCATTGTTAAGTCCAGTGAACTGGGAATCAGACATTACTCTGAATGTGGTAAATGAAGTTGATAGGTAAGTGAACAAATCAAGTATGGTTAGTGTAGTGGGAGTAAACACTTATTATGTTTTTTCCCTTTATTGTTTTTTTTTAATCAAAGGAATGTGCATGAAGGCAACAGATATAGAAATCACAATCTTTTCAAGAAAGAATGGAAATGAATGGAATTGGCTTTAGATGATTGGACATGTAGGTCAGGGAAAATGGGTGTGTATGTGCTTTCTTTCTTATCTTTTTCTTCTTTAAAAAGAGGAGATGTGAGCGATGCCATATCCAGCCATGGATAACCAGGGACATGGGGAGATAGCATGGTGCAGGAAAGGGGACATTATTAGGAGTGGTTCTCTGATTTGGTAAACTGGGAAGAAATGGATTGTGGTAGATGAGTTGTCCATAGGAGCACATTGATCCATCCTCTGTGAGAGACAATAGGTTTAAGGAATGGGCCAGCCTGGCGGACTTGAAATAGGAACCTGTATGCACCTTAAGGTTTCTCGGATGCTCTCTGTGATTCAGAGAGAAATCTCATAATGAATAAATATGTGTTGGAAGATTGAGAAGATGGAAAAATTCTTATCTTATTCACAAAGAAGTGAAAGATAAGGAAATGAACAGTTCAAATAAAAAGTGATATTGCTTAAGTAGTCATGTGGGAAAAAATGATGTAGTAGTTACTAGTGTTATTCTCTGCTCATATTCAGCTGCTTCTTCACTGGGGTTGACTTGGACAATGTAGTGTTAGTTACGGCTCTAATCTCTCCAGGTGGAGAAGGGATAGAGGTGATGAGAATTAAAAATCTGTGTAAGAGAGGACAATAATGATTAACTATGAATCCAGAAATGGGAAAAGTAAAAGATGTAAGGGATGCTAATGGTAGTGAAAAACAGATTTGGGGTCTTGGGTGGGTACAGGAACCAATGTGGAAAAACAAGCTAAAAAAGTTAATGGAGATGCAAGCATAAAAGATGATGTTTGAGGAACAGAATTGTTAAAATTAACATTGGCATTTTGTTCTATTATTATTCCTTAGATACCTGTGTGTTTTCTAACTAGAAACAGAAAAGGCTTGGAAACAGATAAGACTGAATGTAGAAAGGGACTAGGAAGAGTAGGGATAAGGCAAAGTGTAAGCAGAATATATTGTATAAAAGAATCTGTTTTCAATAGGAGGAAATGAAATGAGCATTATTAAAAACATCTAAGTTAAAATTGCAAACATGGGTAGCTACTTACTTTATGGTCTTCAAGGCACCTTAAAATTCATAATAGTCATAAAAATCTCAGATTTCATAAGTTGGGTCAGAGATATAGTGACAGTAATGCTAGTTATTCCAGCTTGGAGACTGATGTAAGAGGATAGCCTGAGGATTGTATATATGTGTATACATATATATCGTGTCTCAAAATCAAAAATACAATAAAATAAAATAGAAAAGAACAAAGAAGGATTTGGTTAGACTATTTCTCTCTTTTTTTTATTTCAGCAAAGATTCTTTTCAAATTTTATTATAAGGTAATCATATTTTCAATCACCTAGAAGTTTACTGTCTAATAGGAGAGACAATAACAGCATCTAACCTTAAATATCAAGCAGTCATCTAAATTTAATTTAATTAAGTGAAATTAAAAAAAGTCTAAACTGATATAGTAGTTAACACATACATTCTCAGGTCTCAGTAGGAGGACTGTTAGTGAGTTTGAGGCCAGCTTCAGTGTATTGTAAGTTGCACAGCAGTTTGTACTAATTAATCTCAAACAACCAAAAAAAATCTCCAAAGATTCAAATGAAAAATGAAATTCAAAATTCAATTCCTTAGTCTTACCAAGGGCATGTTTGCCTAGTGACTATTAGACAGTGCCAATGTAGAGTTCTACATCATCATTTGTTTTGAATGATGATAATTCTCCAGCTAATTTAAAATCATTTCAATATTCAATAGGTTTGGAACAGAACAGGTATGTGTGAATTGTCCTTTGTGGCTTTATGATCAATTTTTCTCAGGATAAAAACCATCCGATACCTAACACTGTGACACTGTTGCCTATGTGTCATGTTTTATGGCATGACAACCACCTTATGAGCTAGGTGGTTGTCATGGTTACTTGTTTCACATACCATCAACTAATAAGAAGTAAATTCGTGTAAATGTAAAAATATGCTTGATTAAAGAAGTCACTTTCCAAGTGTTCTTCTTTGTGAAAAAGCTAGTTATTTTGGATATGGAAAAGTTTTATAACTTAAATCACTGCCACTCATTAGGACACTGTACATGCTTAGATCAATTCCACAGCAAAGCTCAAAATGCATCAGCAATGGAGAAGGAAAAACCAATGATTCATTGCAAATTGTGAAGTTCACAGTTTACTTCCAGACTTACTTATTTTGGAAGAAAGCAGCTGTAGTAAAGCCAATTTGTCAAGGGCTGGTTCCAGGACAGGATCCAAAGCTAAAAAGAAACCCTGTCTCAAAAAAACAGCAACAACAACAACAAAAGCAAAACAGATTGTTTCTGATGAACAAAGGTGAAGTCGGCTGAACATCTGGTTTGTCCCGACAAAGGGTATGATGCTTGTATGAGATTACTGAGAATAGGTGTAGACATGGATGTCGATACCCATGGCTATGTAGAAAATTCCTATCTCAGAAAACCAAGGCAAAAGCAACAAAGAGGAGAATATATATTCGTGTGCATGACACATTTTATAAATTTGTCAGTATAGTCATTTGATAGAAATCTGCTTTCAAATGAATTCAAATTTATAAAATATATTACATGAGTAAAAAAATAGTTAAATTATAGCAGCTTAGTTAATGTTTGAGATATTTTATTTTTACCTCCTTCTTCAGGTAATCTACTTGGAAACACTAATACCAAGAAACCACTTCATGTTCTTGTATTTGATGATGTACAAAGGGTGACCATCCTGACTTCAAGAAACTTACATACCACGTAACAGTATAACAGAGATACATATTACTTGTTCTTTTTTCTAACTAGTCAGTGAACACTTTGGGTAGTTTTATTTCTTTGAGCTTTTTAGACATAAATCAAACCTGCTAGATGTCATGAAAATTGGCATGGATAGACTTGTTTAGAGAAGCTTCAGAAAGGAGGGAGCACGGTTTATTGGACAGCTTCTGGCTTGCAGGACAGGTTTTGCACTTTAAAAATGAATTATTTGAGCTCCCATTGAATGGGATAAGTTTGAAATTTGCAGCCACTATGTGGATAGGGGGAAAATTCACCTATCATCAGGTAGGGTTGAGTAAAATATACAGTTACTATGGTTGTCTACCTTCATAAGAAAAGATTCTACAACAGACACGTGTTTGTGTTCATACCTGTAAGCACTCAACTTTTCTTCGGTCTCAGGTTTAACCTCGACTGTTTTTTGTTTCCAGTTGCTAGACATTTCTTTTGATCTTATGTTCTAACACCTTGATTTGGAGTTTAGGCTGTTTTCTTTAGGTTGTATTGGCCAGCATACAGCTCTACCAGGTCCTTTACTTTTAATACAAAGTGTTTCTTTTTTCCTCGTGCACTTATGGT
This sequence comes from Microtus pennsylvanicus, assembly GCF_037038515.1. Classification (NCBI taxonomy): domain Eukaryota; kingdom Metazoa; phylum Chordata; class Mammalia; order Rodentia; family Cricetidae; genus Microtus; species Microtus pennsylvanicus. The sequence goes on along the minus strand of NC_134590.1, from coordinate 51,243,951 downwards.
CTCACGGCAGCTCGTGGCTACCTGTATATGATCAAGCCAGTCAACACTCCAGCATGGAGGGGCTCATGAACCCCTGTCCCTAGCTCCTGAACGATGGACAATCGGTGGCTTCTGGGAGTAGGATCCTCGTTTTTCTTTAAGTCTGTGCCCGTTGGTAGTTGGCTAACTCCTGTGAATGGCCCCACATCCAGAAATATATGAACAGCGCAGATAGGAGTTGATGGGTTAACATAAAAATACTTAAAATAAAAGAAGACCCTAACTTTGGCGGAGGGTTACAGAGGTGGTGTTAGACCTGCGAATCGGTAAAGGGAGAAGTAGGAGTGAATATGATAAAAATCATATTATAGAATTCTTAGAGATTTTACTGAAAAAAATCACAATTACATGCAGTATAGTTGATGAATATGTAGCACTCGACAAAATGCTAACAGATCCTAAAAAGTTAATACAGCTTGGCAAATGAGAATGAGTACTAATAATTCAAGGTGGTATAAATTTTGAAGACTCAAGTGATATACATAGTTCACTCATACTAATCAAACAAGAAAATACAAAATGATAATGTTATAAATAAAAATCATTTGAAAATTCTAAATCCCCTTTGAAATAAAAATACTACAAAATAATAATGAACTCTTTGTACAAAGAATCAAATATTTGGAAAGACTTAACATATTCCATTTACATGAAAATACTCCACACTTTGATTTTCTGTCATAAGGCAATTATAATCAAACTCACGGATGCTTCCTTTTAAACAGGTAATTGATAAGCTGTGTTTAAATTTCATTTGAAAATGCAAGGGGCACATAATGGTCACAAACTCAAAAATAATAAAAACTGAATGAGTCAGAATTTTTATTTCAGCCGGACGGTGGTGGCGCACGCCTTTAATCCCAGCACTCAGGAGGCAGAGGCAGGCAGATCTCTGGGAGTTTGAGGCCAGCCTGGTCTACAAGAGCTACAAGAGCTACTTCCGGGACAGGCACCAAAGCTAGAGAGAAACCCTGTCTCGAAAAACCAAAAAAAAAAAATAATAATAATTTTTATTTCAAATTTTACTAAAAACCTATGGTAACCAAAATGGTATATGCCCCTGACATAACACAGATATAATTTAAATGGAATTTATACTCTTTTATGCTTATGGTAAGCTGATGGTTGACAAGGGTGCCAAGACCATTGTGTAGAAAGAATAGTGTTTTAATCGTATATTCATTTAATTGAAAGGCTAAAAAATTGCAAGACTGTAAAAAAGAAATATGTTTGAACTGTACAGAATAGTAAAAACTCTTAAGACTTGTGTATTTGATGTTCTGATTATACCAAGTAAATAACAAAATATATATTTCAAAACTTCACAGAGAAAGCCAGTTTATAAATGGAGACTCTTTAATATACATTTATCTGAAGCATGTTGAATAATTTCCAATAAACATGAGGACTCTCAATATCTTTAGTCACTTGGAACATAAGGATCAAAAGAAGTGTATTACTGCCCACTCACTGGGATGCTGTTTGCTAAATCCCACATATCCATCCTAGTAATGACATATATTACTGAAACTGCTTAAACACTTTATTATTTACTCTAGCAGTTAAAAATTAGAGTTGCCATATGACTCAGATCTCATTTTTAGCTATACACTGAAGCAAAAACATATGTCCATGGAGCAATCTATGCATGAATATTTTTATAATTTATAAGAATTAAATCACAGTAGGCACAAATGGAAACAATTTAAATGCCTGGTACTTGATTAATATTTAAGCAAAATGCTACATGAGTATATTATAGTATAGTACTTGACCATAAGGAGAATAAAATACTAAACCTATTGTTACAGATTTTTACCTTAAAATATTAAACTAAGTGAAAAAAGTGAGACAGAAAACACAGCTGTGGTGAACCAAGCTGTAGAGTTGTTGGGGTAACTTCCTTTCGCCTACCATCATGGCAAATGAGACAAACAGAACAGCAGGGTAGACAGAAAGTCTGCAATATTGAAGCTGGCCAAGATGCCCCTTTCTTACATACTAGTTTATACCAGCTCCTGTCTCAAATGAGAATGGTCTTAGAGGATACTATACTATTGGGGGTGTGGAGTATTGAGGATGTTGATGTTCTTCAGTGCCATAGCTACTCCCGAACTGGCCATGCTGCTGAAAAGTTTTGGTGACGCTGTCCCCTACAAGATACTGCCATAAACCCATTGGCTCACAAAGCTGGTCTTGAGCTGAATGGTTTCTTCAGTCTTTCACTTTCACTCTCTCTGATACTAGTAGACATGTCTTTCCTTTATCGTTAGATGAGTCACTTGACATCATTTGTTGGATCATATCATATTCATAAAAACATCCACTATTAGTAAATCTGAGTCAACAGCACACTGTATAGCAAGTGAGTGTCAGAGTCCTGTGGGCACTCACCAGGATTTACAGGCTCTTGTGTCTCAGAACAAGGAATTGAACAGGGGCATTTGGGTAGCATTATAAGCAAAGACAGTTTCTTTCAAGGAGGACAATGTGTTCCAAAGCTGATAGAAGGGTTAGACGCTCAATGGCACTGTGCTCAGTAGATGGGGGCCTTTGTATAGCATTTTTATAGTTTGCACATTGACACTTTTTAGGCGCATGATCGGTTAGACTTCCACCTCAGTGGTAAGGTTTTCTAGTCTGCCTTCTTCTGTATGATACAGGTGACCTCCCTGTCACTCTTCTGCAGTACAAAGAAAGTGCAGATGGAACAGTAAAGACAAATTCTTTTTTTTTTTTTTTTTTTTTTTTTTTTTTTTTTTTTTTTTGGTTTTTCGAGACAGGGTTTCTCTGTGGCTTTGGAGCCTGTCCTGGAACTAGCTCTGTAGACCAGGCTGGTCTCAAACTCACAGAGATCCGCCTGTCTCTGCCTCCCGAGTGCTGGGATTAAAGGCGTGCGCCACCACCGCCCGGCGAAAAGACAAATTCTTAATGGGAGAGCTAGGCATTAGGCATGCAGGCATCACCGGTGTGACGAAGCTAACAAGTCTCAGTGTGGACTTGCAGGGAAGACATTGAATGTCTAGAGAAAATATGACAAAATTATTTTTTCGTAGAGAGCAAAAGACAATGGGGAAAAGATGCAACTGAGTTAAAGGGAGGGAATTATTTTGAGCTTTTGTGTCTAAAGAAATAACAATTTTCGTGGGACCATTAATGCTTCATCAAGAATTTCTAAATTATCATGTAAGTATATAAGTACATATTGAGCCTTGAACATATACCCCACCATAATCTCCTCCTTTCTTGCCTTTCCTATTTGTTAGTACATTTTGTTCCCTATGCAGCTTTACTTCAAATTCCATGTTGTTTATATGATTTTCTGTATATATATATATATATATATATATATATATATATATATATATATATATATATATATATATATAAAATGTGCGAACCAAAAATGAGAGAAAACATATTTCTCTTTCTGAAATTGGATTAATTTACTTAATGTAATTGTCTCTAGCTATACCTATTTTCTTATAAATGAAGATAACTTTGATATTCTTCATAACTAAAAATATCCCCATTTATATTGTATACCACATTTTCTCCATCCATTTCTCTGGCATTGAACACTTAGGTTGGTTCTGGACATTAGCTATTAGGTTAAGTTTCAATAAGAATCAAGAAAATAGAGATTGTCATCTTTTGCTCATTGTGCCCATTGAATCTCCAGGATTTCAGTTGCTACCCTTAATGCTGATCTATCATTTCAACCCAGCTGCTCTACCCTTACTAACCAGCTTGCCAACTGTAAAAAAAACAAATGGCTCACTTATGCGATGAGGTACTTTACCCCAAATGTTCTCAGTTCAGAATTTCTTTTATGAATCAGCCTGACCTTTTCCTTGCTCATTAGAGTGGAGATGTGGATATGTCAATAAACATTTCCAGAATTTCTGGGAGCAATCAACATGGATGATGCACCAGATGTGGTCTGATGCTTGTGTTATAGGATCATGAAAACCAGCTGATTTCAGTTCTGTAACAATGACAAAAGAAGGATTGGCAACGGAAACTCACAAGCTCTCTTGGCTCCTTATCTGTGGTGGGTGTGTACACACTCTATCATCACTTAGCTGCACCAAAGGTAGGGGCATCACACCTGATCTTCATTCAAATTGGCAAAGCAGAAAAGACACACACACAATCTTGTAATGAGTCTTTTTCTGTCTCACCATCCATCTCCCAAATAATGACTTGAGACTTCTTATTCTTTATGAAAGCTCAGCCTATATAGCTGAGGCTTGTTCCTAACTAGCATTTGTAACATAAATTAACCCATTTTTATTAACCTTCATTCTATCACATGGCATTATCTCTTTTCCATCTTGTACCTACTGTTTCCTTTCTGTATCTCTTTCTCCTTGATTCTTCCTCCTCTTCCTTTCTCTCCCTAGAAGTTTAGCCTATACCTCCTACCTAGCTATTGACCATATAGCTTTTTATTACACCAATTAGAGCAAATATATCTTCACACAGTGTACAAATATCCCACAGCACAATCTAATGGCCATTATAAGCATAAATGGTATGTTCCTAAGCATTTGAAATTCATAGGATGACGGTAGTATGTGATGCCATTTTGTTAACCTTGAATTTTGAACCCCAAATTCCTTTGCTGTCTAGTAGCTCTGCTCAAGATTCAGAGTCTTTCAAGATTCATAAGCTTTCATACCCTTATTTAGTCCCAGGTCTTAGTAAAGCACAACTGAATCATCTCTCCTAGTAGAAACCAGAACTGCTTCTTTTTGTGCTTTGTTATTATCAATAATTTTCTTCAAGACAAAGAGCTGGGAGTTTTGCTTCCTGATGATGGAAGAATCTGCAGCCTCAGGTTAATGTAATTTCCGGGTAGAAGAGAAGAAACTTTAAAAGATTCTTTTTGATGTGTGCTGATTAACTGTCAGAATATTTCTCTTTTATCATGCTTGAGAATGGCAATGACCCTTACATACTTTAAGCTTTGCTAAGTCACCTAGGTGTTTGTTGCCAGTCAGACCAGCAGCCCTCTTATATGAGACGGGGAGTAAGGGAATACAATAGCTTTAGATAACTTAAAAGTCCCGTGGAGCTGGCTGAAGTGAATATCATGAAGGAACATTTGTGGCACGGTACTAACATGGTTCTGGGAAGGGAGTTTAGAACCTTGATGAGAAAGGTACACAGAGCAGAATGTGCTCCTAAGAAATGAACTTTAGCCGGGTGGTGGTGGCGCACGCCTTTAATCCCAGCACTTGGGAGGCAGAGGCAGGCAGATCTCTGTGAGTTCAAGACCAGCCTGGTCTACAAGAGCTAGTTCCAGGACAGGCTCCAAAACCACAGAGAAACCCTGTCTCGAAAAACCAAAAAAACAAACAAACAAAAAAAACCCAAAAAAACCCGAACTTTAGTTCCAGGCCTAAATTGCTTAAAAACAAACAACAAACAACCAAAATCACAATTTACAAATGATGATTTTCTCTAGTGTTGAGTATATAAAAGTAACAAAAAAACCCGAACTTTAGTTCCAGGCCTAAATTGCTTAAAAACAAACAACAAACAACCAAAATCACAATTTACAAATGATAATTTTCTCCAGTGTTGAGTATATGAAAGTAAATGTATCAGGGTAAGTACATATGTAGTTATGTTTACACACATATAAATACACATGCACACATATATGTTTATATATATTTATATTTTTATATATTCAGCACATTCACATTGTTTAGTTTTTGTAATACCCAATAAAATATAAAATTTGACTGTCTTTATGTTAGCCTATGCTAAACATGCAAAGATTCTGTATATTTTAATTGGTTTTCTTAGTGTTTATATGTAACTCAAAGTTACTGTAAATGTTCACAGAAATTTAAACACTCATCCATCTTTCCAAGAGGCCTGGGTATGAAACCCACTGGAGAATTACTTTCAAATATTGACAGTACTGTTCCTTTAGTATGAAGGATTTGAAAATTGCACTGGCTCCAAGGCACCTCCTTAGGTTTTGCTTGTGTTTGATGTTTGGGTCTCAGAGGTATTTCAGGAAGCAGGAATTCTCAAAAGGCCCTACAGAAGCGGATCTGCTTTACGTTACAGGGCCAAGTCAGGTTTACACTAGAATTGCTGCTGTCTGTTGTTCTCTGGGGCCTTGGGGGATGTTAAGTATTTCAGGGTACTCTTATGTTCTCTGAGCTGAGGTCACAGGCAACCTTCAATCAGAAATGCAGGACTCCAACTGTCTGAAAGTAAATTTGATTTATCTTCACATGTTTCTAGAAAAAAATTAGATCATACTTTTAATGGATGACTCTTGGGTTAATATTTCACTCAGTAAATTTGAACCCAATCATTGTTGGAAACTTAGTCAAATCTCTATCTTTTCACTTCAAATTGGAACTCAGATACCACTAAGAAAACTTTGACCTTAAAAAAAATAGTGTGTTTACTTTTTAAAATTTAAATCTATTTTTTTGCCCTACAAATTTAATTTTAAAAGAATGTCATGCTTGTCAATCTAGATAATTCCCTTGATACATGTCTAATAGGGACAAAGATATATTAGCAAAGTTTAAACTTATAGAGAACACACAGGCATCCTTTTAGAGTAGCCCTAAACAAACAAAACAGTGATATAGACGTAAGTTTTTATATCTCAGAGTAAGAAACAAGTTTTTTTTTTGATCAATAGCTTCCCAGGGTTTTTACTACTATAAACTGTAGTGCTTTCCACAGAAGATGTTTGTATAGCTATCATATGCTTCATAATAGTCCTTGAGTGAAGGATTTTGTGAAAAGCCTGGCTCCCTCCAGACCTCAGGCTCCCTATGTAAGGATGTAGTAACTGTTTGCACATACATTTACATTACTGCCACTGTCAAGAGGTCCCATACCTGAGCTTCCATGCTGCTGACACTATGCCGTTGAACTTCTAAAACTGTAAATAAACCTCCTAAAATTCACATGCAACCACAAAGGACCCCAACTATTTAAAACAATTTTGAGCAACAACGAAATTGAAAATATCATACATGTTTTTTTGTTTTGTTTAAAATATATTACAGGATGAGGATCTTGATAAGCAGTATGATCTTCATAAACTAATAACTTCTTCAGAGCAGAGGAAACGGCATATTTACAAACCTTGTATTTGATGACATGTTAATTTCTATATATAATAGGGCTGCTGTTACTAATCAAAAGACAACACTCTTATGCTTGGTTTCTCATTGAATAAACCACAAAAAAAGCTATTTTAGAGCACATTAAAGTTCACAGAAGACTTTTAGGTAAAGGGGACATATTTCTTATGACTCTCTGTCTTTACACAGGCATGATATTATTCATGATCAACATCCCTCAACAGAATGGGAGCACATATTATAATGAATGAATTGGATTTTTACATGTCACTATCACCACACTCGGAAGTGAGGATTTACTCTTGTTATTACATATTCTGTGGATCTTGTCAGATGCATAAAGATCTGAACCACCATTACTATGATATATAGAAGAGTTTCACTGCCTTCAACACTCCCCGTGCACTGCCATTTTCTTCCTTCTTTCTCATTAATCTCCAGAAACTACTGATGCTTTAGCTGTCTCCATGGTTTTGCCTTTTCCATCATGACACGCCATTGGACTCTAACAGTATGAGACTCCATTTTGATTGATTTTCTTAGTGAAAATCACTCTCTGTTCATGGATTTTTTTTTCATGACCTTAGAGTTCTTTTCTTTGCAGTACCTCTTTGAATGTTTAAAAACTGAGATTTCCCAAATTTTGACACTTATGAACAAAGATGATATAATCTTTGATGTGCAGGTTGATGGCTCTTCAATTTATTTAGACGTGTTTTTGATAGTAACATTGACTGAGGATTCCATTTCATTTCATTAGATGACAAATCAGAGGATAGGATTCAGTAATTTCCCCCTTGGACTTGAAAACTGGCACTTCTACAAGAGAAAATAAACAAGAGGTTAAAGGAATGAGATAATGTTGTGCATGGTGGTACATTCTTAAATCTCAACAGTGAGGTGGTAGAGGCAGAAGATTGATGCCAGCTCTGTTGAGGGTTCACAATCAGCCTGGGTTACCTAAGACACTGTTTCAAAAAATATGAGATGTGCTACCTCATATATCATATACTCATTCAATCTCATACATTCATACAAGTGGAACTTGTCGTCTATCAACATTTAACCTCCAGACTGATGAATATCTTAAATATCACCATAGAACCTTCATTCAGGAACTGATGGAAACAGAGGCAGGGACCTGCATGGGAGCATTGGACTGGGTGGAGGAGTGAGAATATGAGCGAAGAAGTCAAGACCATGATGGGTACATCCACTGAAATAGTTTACCTGAGCTAATGGGAGCTCACCAACTCCAGCCAGACAAGGAAGAAAACAGCAAAGGTCCAAGCTAGTCCCTCTGAATGTGGGTAACAGTTGTATGGCAGGGGCAGACTATGGGGCCACTGGCAGTGACACCAGGATTTATCCCTACTGCTTCTATTGTCTTTTTGGAACCTATTCTCTTTGGATGGATACCTTGTTCAGCCTAGATATAGTAGGGAGGGCCTTGGAACTTCCCCAAAGCAATGTGCCTTACCCTTTCTGAGGAATGAATAGATGGCGAGGGGGGAGGGGGAGGTTTGAGGGTAGGTGGAGGGAATGAGAGGAGGGGAGTGAATGGGAACTGGGATTGGTATGTAAAGCTAAAAAAGATAGTGTTTTTTTTTTTTATTTCTCTTTTTAGCAGAACCTGACCTCCATCTCCTCTTTTACACCCAACTCTCTTGGTCTCTACCTTTATGTGGTTCCTAAATTGGTACTCATTTTTCTTTCTAGTTTGCACAGATATTTGGTTTCCCTGTGAATATCTGTAGCTGAGGAACTATAGAAGAACCTTCAATGCAGATGTGATCAGATCAGAAGAGAGTAAGTACAGATGTAGACGAAGAAGTAAACAACCTGTCTTTTCTTTCCTTCTGACCCCTATTTTCTGAAAGCAGCAACAAAGTAAACTGGCCTATTGTATAAAAAGGGTAACTACCTTGCTAATACTTCTTAATGCTTAAATTTAAAAGCTGTTATTTCCTCTTTTAAAAAGTATAAATGTCCCTACAAAGATGGTTTAAAATTTATACCCAGGATTCATTTTCCTTTCCTCCATCTGTTATAGAAAATCCTGTCTTATAAACTAACACTGAAAATGCCTGGCCATCTTTTGTAACCCAGCAAGACTTCCAGTGGTGGAACTGGAACACTAACCCAGAAGCAAAACCTTCAACTTACAATCTGGTCTGCCTTCAAGATGTACTCAGGCAATAGAGGCCCATAGCTTGTGGGAGTGGCCAACCAATGACTGGTCTAATTTCATCTAACTTTTACACCTAACTCTCTTGGTTTCTATCTTTATCTGGTTCCTGAATTGGTACTTATTTTTCTTTCTAGTTTGCACAGATATTTGGTTTCCCTGAGAATATCTGTAGCTGAGGAACTATAGAAGAACCTTCAATGCAGATGTGATCAGATCAGAAGAGAGTAAGTACAGATGTAGACCAAGAAGTAGACAACCTGTCCTTTCTTTCCTTTTGACCCCATGCCTCCAGAGACAGCCCATGCCTTACACTGCCTGGATGACCAGGATCCTGAGGCCAGAGAGTATAAAGACTAGAATAGAAAAAAAATATCAATAAAATGATTCCAAAAATATTCTACTATACTCATAGATTGTTGCCTAACTTAAATGTCATCAGAGAGGTTTTCTCCAGCAATTTATGGGAGCATATGCAGAAATAAACTCATATTAGGTGAAGAGAGAGTCCTGTTGGAGATCTCCATTGGGCTCTTCCCCTATGATCTTGGGGTACCATGCAGAAGAGGAGGAGGAAGGATTGTAGGAGCCAGAGGCTTCAAGGATACCAGACAAACATAGGGCATACAGAATCAACTAAACAAGGCTCATTTGGCCTCATGGAGACTGAAGCAACAATCACCGAGCCTTTATGGGTAAAAGCTAGGTCCTCTGCATGTACGTCATGGTTGTTAGCTTGGAGTTATTATAGGACTCCTAATAGTGGGAATTGGGGTGCTTCTGACTTATGTCTTCTCTTCGGACCATTTTCTCCTACTGTGTTGCTTTGCCAAGCCGTGATTATGAAGTTTTGCTCCTAGTTGTATTACATCATATTATGTCATGTTTGGTTGATATTCCTGGAAGACCTATTCTATTCAAAAGGGAAAGGAGCATTGGATCTGGAGGAGAATGGAGATGGAGGCAGAGACTTTGAGGAGTTGAGGGAGGGGAGATTGCAGTACAGATGTTTTGTATGAGAGAAAAATAAATTCAAAAAGGAAGTGCATGCTTAGAATGTATTAACATCTCGTGCTGTTTCAGTGTAAGATGATTTGAGATATTGAAATATAATTAATCTGGAAGTGTTGTTTTCATGTAACAGGAGATGACTCATCTAGAAGAGATGTCAACAAACAGTTCTATAAAAAGAAAGAATTTTAAAACAGTGCTGATTAGTTGCCATATTCCTATTGCTTTCTTCTACTGAGATTTTGTGTCTCTAGACTGTCATTGACTCTACCCTGACTAGTGAGTACCTGGGCTGATTTATTTTGTCTTCCTGCCTGAATAGCCACTTCCAGGCCTCCCATCCTTTTCCTGCCCCCCCCCCCAATTAATCAGTACAACATTCACTGCTTAAAATTTTCTATTTCCAACTAAAGCCCAAGATAAAAAAAAAGTCACATGTTATCATCACATGATCCCCTTGGGGGTTATCTGAACTTACTTTGTGTCATGATCCCAATTTCATGGGGAACATTGAGGTAACTGATTTGAAACAATCCATAACAGTTTCCTATAAAGGAGAGAGGGAGGGAGGGAAAGAGAGAGAGAGAGAGAGAGAGAGAGAGAGAGAGAGAGAGAGAGAGAGAGAGAGAGAGAGACTTGACAAAAGAAAATCTCTTATATCAATGTAGGAATGTGGTTTTTCTGAAAGCATGTCCTTACGCAGCTGATGATAAATTGTTCCATTGTTTAATTGTTTATGGAATGCAAAAATGCAACTGCAATTGGATTTTTTTTTAACATTTGTGCTTGGCAAAATCAACAGTCAGTGACATATTTAGAGTCTTTTATTTAATGCAATAAATGCATTGGTCTATACACCCCACAGCTCTGCTGTGGAGGGACCTGTCCACTCTTACTTTCCACATGCTTCTTTATATTGATTGATATCTCTGTGGATTGAAGACCCTGAGGATGGTGGGGAGAGGCCTTATTCATTTGGATAACGGGCTTGTTTTCATAGATACTTGGTAAATGTTGTGTACATAATGGAGAGAAGGAAGCAAGTAAGTAGAAAGGGAAGAGGGGTAGAGAAGCATCTTATCTTTAAAGTTCCTTTTCCTAATCACACATTCAGAAAGTGTGAGGAGATCTTCCCCAAACTGATAATGGCCCGTCGCAAAACCAGGAGGTGTTTATAAAAAGCAGTTTCAGGATTCCTCATCTGCTTGTTACAAATGAACAAGGAGAATGAAATATGATTTATTCTATGAAGCCTGGATGATTGTATATATGACCAGAAGAGACTATCCTGTGCCTAGAAGTACAAAATTATTATTAAAAATAAAGTAATGTATTCAAACATTTGTCCATATGATACATATGAAAGACTAAATGTTTTATATGTTTTGCTTCATGTTTCAAATGCAACGTATTAGGTGAAATAGCCCTACCTGTTGGAATAATATGGGATTTCTTAAATGCTATAAAGGAATCAAAGAAGTCCCCCCATTCACAGCCATGATGAGGAAAAGCAGGGGACTTCAACAGGTTTTATTATTTATGCTTTTAAAGTTTTCAAAAGTCTCAGCTGACAACTTCTTGTATTCTGGGGAGGACTCACAGCTCCATAGTTAGCACACCATTTTGTATTGATTGTGGAAAGCCAACAGCTAATTCAAAACAGTGACTATTTAACATACTTTATTCAGTAATTTGTCATTTGCTTCATAGTGCAAATTAGGGCCCAAGGGCTTTGGTTTTATGTAGTGTCTTAGGAACTTGAATCTTTAAACCTGTGCTTTGTGTGGGGCATCCACCACAAAGTTCAATAATATGGGACACACCACTGCAAAGAATTGTGGGTAATGTGGACCATATCTGTACAATGACAAAATAAAAACAACATTTACTGAACACATTCGCATGCCTGGGTGTTGTATTTCATATATGTTTGTATCTGAGTGGACTTATGCACTCACTCCTTGACAAGGCTGATAAATGGGAAGTTTACTAGCCACAGCAGAAGTCTATTCATCATACATTTGGCATATAATTTTAGAAATAATTATTGAAATAAAAACACCTTTCTACAATCAAATTTTCCCAATGCAAATTCCCTTGAGTTTTCATAATCATAAATTCAGTCTAACTTTTGAGCATTTTATGACTTGCAATTTTCTGTCATTTTCTTATTTTACCTTAGCTGTTTCTGCCTGGTAGCTCAAAGTAAATCTTTCCTTCTCATTTTATTGATTAAAGATGAAGAGCCAAAGGGATTAATGATGCATATATCTCACTTAGTCAATAACAAATATTCTAAGAACACTATTGTCTAAGAAATTATGTTTAGTAGTCTTACTTACATAGCCAACACTTGTTCAATAAAGATCTTTATCAAAATTATTCTTATTTTGTTTTAAACTTTAGCAAGTAGTAATCATGTGACATCATTCAGAGCTATAAATTCCTTTCAAAATAGAAGGAATGAGAATGAAGATTTTTTATTTTACCATCACATATTAATTTAAAGCTGCCTTGATCTGGAGATATATTTCCTTGAATTGATCATATACACATACATATACTAAGACATGTATATATTTCTATATATATGTATACATATATATAGATAAAAAGAGACAGCACACAGGTATGTTTGTGTCTCGATATATGTCTCAATTCACCATGATTTCATTTCTTCATCCTTATATACACACAGTCATCTTTACTAAATAAATTTACATTCATCGTTTTTACGTGTTTGAATATTGTCTGAGTTTGAATATCTAATGCTGTGAAGAGACATGACTACAACAACTCTTATAAAGAAAATTTTTAATTGGGGTTGTCTTATAGTCTCAGAGGTTTAGTCCATTAATATCAGGGCAGGACATGGTGCTACAGAAGGAGCCAAAAGTTCTACATCTTGATCTTTCAGGCAGCAGAAAGAAACTGTGCACATTGGCTGGACCTTAGCTTGTAAGTCCTCAAAGCCCACTCCCACACTGGCATGGTGCATTTGCTCCAACAAGGTCATACTTACTCAAAACCACTACAGAAATGTGTGTGTGTGTTTTAAGACCAACATTTAACCTAATATATACCATCTATGTAGTTTTCCCTGGTAGTCCTGTAATAGAGTACCACAAATGTAGAATCGTAGGATAACGTACAATCTTGGAGCTTGGGAGCTCAGAATCCAAAGCATCTGATACCTTAACGATTTCAGCTTTCAGAGTCTGCTGGTTTTTCTGTCCTTGTCCTAGTTCTGCCTTCTGGCTTCTCTCATAGCATCAGCATCCCCCACCATTAACCACCTCCCTCTGAGAAGAGTCCTTGGGTTGTTATTAAGTGTCACATTATTCTAGGCAATCTCATCATCTTAATCTTCTCAGACTGGCCACATTCAGAAAGTCAATATCTCCCTGTGAGGAAACATATTTATAGGCTTTGAGGGTTACAGTGTAGACTTGGGGTACATTATTCACATTTAGCTCACTCAGACAAAAATTAAAGAAACAATGAATATGAATATTTCAAAATCTGGCCAATTAGATGAAGTACTGTACCAAAACCAGTCAGGCAAAGGGAGGGAGGGAAGAAGGGAGGGAGGGAGGGAGGGAGGGAGGAAGGGAAGGAGGGAAGGAGGGAGACAGAGAGAGAGAGAGAGAGAGAGAGAGAGAGAGAGGTATGTCCCCTGTTCTAGGCTTGGACTGACACTACATAGAGGGCCTTTCTGTCATAGCAGAGTAAGGCTTGGTTACTGGCTCCTGCTCTCTGCACAGAGGGCCTCCTTTCTGTTCTCTTCCTGTGCTGTACTTAAAGCACATTTGGTTTATTAATCTTCATAACACTTCTGAATATCCCAGTGAGGTTATCAAAGGGCAAAGGAAAGGACAGCGATAATTATCCTTGTTACGCAGGCCAGGGATTATGACAGGAAAGTGGTTCAGCTAAGGTCTCCAATGAGCTGTAGAGGAAGGCAGGAAAGGAATTCAGATCCTTGGCCCATCCATCTGTCTCCTACTTGTGCAACCTTGCTTTTCTTTTACAATTTTCTAAGAATTTAGAACTGGATTGGGCTTTTGGAAAGTGAATTGGCAGCCGCAGACATGAAGACTACATTTACCTAAAGTGGTGTGGTATGATGTGGTGTGTGTGTGTGTGTGTGTGTGTGTGTATAAAGGGTGTTTAGTGGCAGTTTTACTATTGTATAATTCAAAGGAAGCCTAGAATGAACTTTTCCCTGAGGAAGCTGTAACTGAACTGTGAATAGGCTACAAAGAAAAGACAGCGTAGCTTTATATTCCCTGTGGAAAGTATTTGCTAATACTGTATTTTTTTTTCTCCACTGGGTCAAACAGGTCACCCTGTTGTATGAAATTTGTATGGGGCAAAGGGTACAGGAAAGCCTATCATATTTGCCTAGTTCTTGTGCACACTTGGGGATTTAAATATGACTAGACTCCTTAAACTATGTTGCCCTTAAGGTCAGCCAATCTTTAATAGCCCTAGGCCAAGGGGAATTGCAGTGGGATGGGGGTGAGTCATCCTTTCTGTGATGAGAGAAAAAAGTTTATCTACCCATAGACCTGAATCACACGTTTGCCTAAAATGTCAACATCCTTCTTTCTTTCAGCCTTTCCTTTGTGCTGTGGAGTATCACTGCATTTTGGAATGTCACAGAGACCTTCAACAAACTGAGGACAAAAATGTGTGTTATGCAATTTGATCCAGTGGAGTGCTGTGGTCTCATTAGCATCTGGCTTTGTGGAATTCCCTTTTGATTCCCCTTAGTGCAGGCAGGTGATGCTTTTGAAATCTGACCTCCCTCATCCCCCAGTCTCATGTCTCTAGAACTCAAAAATTCATGAGACTTTTTAAGCTTGCTATGATTTTCCTATTTGATTTCTTCTGTATAAGGTGTCCTCTTTCCTTTACATAGTCTCCTTTTACAGTCATTTCTCCTCATGGATCCCAGTTTGCATATTGTATTTGTGTCTTTCTCTAACACATTCTTTCAGTGTACTCTTTGCTATCTAATAGATGCTCCAGAAATGTTAGTTGAATAAAACTAAGTTCAAATTTCTATAGTTTTAAAGTTTATAATTGAGATGTATTTTAATAGAATTATCCATTCAAATAAAAGCAAAAGTCAGCGACAATCCTCATCCAGTTAACGCATAGCTATAACATCCTGGGCTAGAAAGATGTCTCGCAGTTCAATGTGCTTCTTGCTCTTGCAGACTTGTGATAGCATCTGCATCTAGTGTGTGATAGCACTAGCATCTGGCTGCTCACAGCAGCCTGAAATTCCAACACCAAGGTATTTGGCTTCTCCTAGGCTCTGTGGACACCTTAACTCATGTGCAAAGATATAGACACACATAGATGTAATTCTTGCTTAGGAATATGATTGCTAGAAAATTTCTTTAAAAATGAAATTCAGAAAGAAAAAACTTTGGAAAAATATACTTAAGGACATAAAGTTATAAATATGTATCCTTGGAAGTAATACCAAATTTTTTAACAATATATGAACAATGGTCATATCAATAGACATGTTAACATGGAAGAAAAGAAATCTCTTGTTTTCTAAGCCTTAGACAAGAACTAATTACTGCAGAGATAAGGAGAATTAGCTTTTTCTGGGACAGTTAAACCCCTAATTGATCATCCAGCACAAAATAATCATCCCTGAAATCATATACACATAAACAACAAAAATTAACTCAGCAGTTGGTGTTAATTTTTATGCATAACCCTGTGTATAATAGTAATAATAATGATAGAGGCTATCAATTTGAGAAGTTTGAGAGGAATGAGAGGTGAAGTGGGAGAGGTTAGGAGGAAATGAACATGAAAAATGTTAGAGGGAGGAAAGTGAAATAATTTTATTTGAATTTAAAAATATTTGAAAAGCACCAAGTTTTAAAAATAGAAATAAGAACTGTCATGAGTAAAATAATAGCATGTATTGACTACAATTCTTTATCATGTATGATTTATGGTAACAATGAGATACTTGCACTGTAATATTAAATGTAGATCATAGTTTAGAAAGTTAGTAATAGCTAATAAATATTTCAATATAAGAATCAAATCAATTTAAACTTGAGGTAAGAGATGCAACCAAATAGTTTCCAAAGTGCTTTGAGTAGTAAATCTATGTCTAATCCCTTTTCATTCTATGTTTTTTTTCTAAAATATGATGAAACACAGTTAAATTAGTTTTACAAGAATAGTATTATTCTATAAAACAAATTCTTGTATTCCCAAATGTCAAACTGTGTGCAAACATGCTTACTTACAACAAGTAAAAATCTTCAGTGACTTGTAGTTTTAAAGACACGAATTAATTAGTAGTTAATAAAAGAAATAGTTTTCATCATCTTTCTTTGGAAGACCTTTCCCGTTCCCGTGCAGTTCATTTGGCAGTAGACACAAAGGAGCACACACAGGAAATCACTTCTTTTTGGTTAGTGGACATCTGTTGTTTTTCTGTCTGGCAGGGCCTCATGTTCTTGGGAGCTTTCGTCCTGACTTTTCGGTGGAGACAACCTGTGCCATATTGAAATGCCTCTCTGCTCTAAGAGGAGGGTGGGCACATAGGGTTAAGGTTAGTCATTTTATGTCATTCCTGTCAACAGGAATTGAACAAGAAAGGAGTAGTGCCAAATTAAGAAAGTGGTACTAGTTCTTATGGAGTTTTAATTGGCATATATTATGTATATGTAGTAAGTAAGTTTCATGTATGCAAATATTGTGTTTAAACGCATGTGGTCTCTTTACCCTTTCTTATCTCCTGCCCCATGTACTTACTGTTGGTTGGTGTCTATTCCCTAATTTAGGTTCTATTTTAAAAATCTAGATTCCACGTGTGAAAGAAAGTATGCAATATTGATGGGAGATTGATTTATTTAATTTATTACAAGAATCTCCAGTTCCAATCTTTTTCCTGCATAAATTGCTATTGTGGTGGTTTGAGTAGCAATGGTCCCCATAGATTCATGTGTGAATGTTTGGCACAGAGGGAATGACATACTGCCTTGTTGGAGGAAGTATGCCACTGTAGGGGGGCTTGCTTTGAGGTCTCATATGCTGAAGCTACACCCAGAGTGACACATAGTTTACTTCCCATTGCCTTCAGATAAAGATGTAGAACTTACAGCTTCCTCTCCAGGAACATGTCTGCTGGTATGCTGCAATACTTCCTGGTATTGTGATAATGAACTAAACCTCTGAACTGTAAGCCAGCCCCAATTAAATTCTATTTTTTATAAGAGTTGTCATGATTGCGGGGTCTCTTAAACAGCAATAGTAACCCTAAGACAAATCTTCTGTGGCTAAAGAGGCATTTTGAATGCATTCCTCATTTTTTTACACATCCATTCATTAATGGTCACTTATGCTGATTATATAAGTTGGTTGCTTCAAATAACCATAATAAACATGTGTATGCAGGCATCTCTATCATATTCTCAATGATTTCCTCAGGTCTATATTATGGAGTGGTACACTTGCATCGTGTGATAAATCAACTTTTAGATTTTGAAGAATTTCCACTCTGGTTTCCATAGAGGAGTCACTAATTCATATACTCATTAGGAGAGGACGAGAGGATCTTTGTTTTTGAAGCATCCTCTTTGCTTCAGTTTCTTTGTGGTTTCCACAGTGTGCTATGATGCGCATATTCACATTATAGTGTATCATCTAATAAATTGGCTTTTCTTTTTCTTTTCGATGTTTTCTTGGTAAAAAAATCATTCAGGAGTTTGGTTAAAAATATTGGTAACGACTTACTTTTGGTTTTTAGTTCCTGACAGACCACTTTAACATGTACAGCTGTCTCAAACCTTCACTATTCAATGCAGAGATGTTGCTCTTATTCTCTAATCCTTCATTTGTCAGTTTGAGTAAGTCCCTGCAACTTGCCTCCATTTCAGATAACAGTTTCCAGTAGTCAGTTCTCCTCAGCTTCTTTTTTGATATGCCTGTATATTAGAGTTTTTCAAATATTTTTATATTTTATATTTGTTAGGATAGCTTCCACAACTCAGGAAAAAAACATATAAATACAGAGTTATCATGAGGTTCTGTTTAAAATATATAGTAAATACAGAGATGAAAAGATGCTTAAGGTGTGATGAAGAGAACATTCGGCATGGAGGCATCTGCCCTCATTGAGGTTGTGGTTGCAATCTTCTTGACACGGAGAAACAGTCCTTCTAACTGGGGCTCATGTATAAATCTGGGTCTGCTTGAAAGCAACTTGCCATGGAGGTAGCAAAGATTTTTGGAACTGTATATCCAGACAGCGAGATGTCTCTGTCAATTCTAGAGTTTGGAAGTTGCTTACAGTGCACTTCCTGTTAACTTAGGTAATATTATATCCTTCTGGAGTCTTTGATGGAGTTGAAGAATATATAGTTAAAATATAGTTTTCCTTAGTTATGATGAATGATAAAGTAGATATAAATGTTGTAACTGCAATTCTTATTTGGTACCTATTTTGTTATAAGTAATTTTACCATGTTAAAGTTAAAACCTCCCTTTTTATTTAAAGAAAAGGGGAGGTGATATGCGATTCCCCTCTGTATGCTGTGAATATCATTGGTTAATAAAGAAACTGTCTTGGCCTGTAATAGGGCAAAAGAATAGAGTTAGGCAGGGAAAACTAAACTGAATGCTGGGAGAAAAAAGGAGGAGAGTAGAAAATTCATGTAGCCCCTCCAGAGAAAGATGCCATAACTTTACCAGGGAGGCCACAGCCTCATGGTGATACACAGATTAATGAAGATGAGTTAATTTAAGATATGACTTAGCCAGAAATATGCTTAAGCTATTGGCCAAACAGTATTGCAAATAATATGGATTCTGTATAATTATTTTGGGGCTAAGCAGCCAGGAACAAACAAACATCCTCCCTAAAACACCACTTTATGTCCTAACCAGTTTTCATATCACAATATCATTAATTCTTATCATATAAACCTGAATATTCAAATTTATAGGAATAAACCAAGTGCTTCTTAGAGTTATTCTTATTTTTCTACCCATTAATGTAGTTCTTTATAGAGAATTAAAGAAAATTTCAAAGCATGCAGTCCAATCAGAAAAAAAATATGAATAATGATTTCCTTTTAAACATAATTATGAGTTTGTATTTTATTTGATTTGTATTCAAATATCTGCTTAATATCTAATAACTTGACTGCTTCTGCGATGTGTACATTGAAGCTCTCTAAGTGATTCATTACTATGCTCTGTTACTATTAAATTTAGTATTTTTAAATTAATAAATTATTTTTATGATCTTAAATGGGAATAAAATACGGAAAATGCTTTTTCAAGAAACAAATAGTTTCACATTTAACTGGAGAGTTGAATGAAATATAAGAACCAACTCCTGAAAATATTTGTGTATAAACCTACAAATTTGAATCTGGGTTCAGAATGATGAAAAAAAGAGGGTGTAACCAGTCTCAGAGTTAAAAAGAATATAATCATAAATATTACCTATTTAATCTGTGTCATCTAAAATAAGACATAAAGCCATTTAATTTTTCCATATTATTCAATTATTGCTTAAGAAATAAATGACGGCCCAGTGAAATGCCAAATGTCAGATACATTACCTGAAAAATTTACAACAAAACAAATTGATAGTTCAAAGCATAGGTAGAACATGTCTGTAATTTCAACATTAAGAAGTGTAAGAGGATCATCAGTGTGAGATAGCCTGGATTACCTTGTGAGACTGTGTCTCAAATGACAAGGGAAGAGAGGGCTGGGAGGAGGAGGAGGAAGAGGAGAAGGAAGAGGAGGGAAAGCACTTAGAAACCTCTTTCCTTTCTCCTGGGATAATAGCTGGAAGATAGCATGGAAGCTGCACCTGGGGTGAGCATTGCTAATAGAGCTTATAATAATTAATCTGCAGCACAATTCTCTAGTGATCAAAGATGGAATCATATGCAAGTGTGGTTTTAATTTCCTCTTCTAAATGAAGAACAAGAAAAACTATAAATCACATATCCAATTCCGCCATAAATCTCATTTGTTCCATTGCTTGCTGACAATGTGAAAGAAATATTTTATTCCACATGTTCCCAGTTCATACCAGGTTCACTGTAGCTTGCTTGTTCTAGTAATAAGTAAGCATAGGTCACACAAACTCTGAGGTTGTAAACATCGCTTCCTCCTCTGACCCCCAAGATTGACAGCAGCAGGCACGCAGACGTGCTAACAATATTGGCTTGTCTCTGCCCACTGCAGTTTCCATTCCAATGAGACAGGATGCACGTGAGAAGCATCTCCTGTTGATTTATGAGTTGCTGTGGGGAAACGATCTCAGGAACCACTAGTCATAAGGAGATAGGATTTCTTCAGTGTCGGATCCCAGAATATATCCAGATATATCATTCTCATCACTGCCTTGGAATTCTTTTCGCTAATTTACAGGAGTTCCTGACAAAAACTTGATATCCATGATATTTTAAGAAACTTATAAACTTATTTTCAGTCTTACAGAATTATACACAATTTTTTTGTTTATTCATCCAAATGTTTATTATCTTGCCTCTCTGTCTTTCTGCCTGTCTCTCTCTCTGCAGGTTTTGCTATAGAGATGGCTCTATCTGATGTAACAGTAGATAAAAAGTTATGATAGCTGAATAATTTGTTTTCAAGATTTGTGTGTGTTACTATTAATATGCTAAAATAGAAGTACTATGTTCCATAACGAAATAAAAACCTTAGACAGAATGTCATTCAAAAGCTTCCACAGGATCTATCATTTCAAAAGAAGAAAAATCACCGAAAGAAGCTGAGAATTTGTACTTTGGGGTCTTATCTGAAAACGAGGTTATGGCTACTTAGGACTTCTGATGTCTATTTATAAAACACTTCCCAAATTCATAATTTATCACAGACAAAAGAAAAAACAAGATGAACAAGCAAAAACAAACAAACAAAAACTTCAGAAAATGCCTGGCTTGTAATTCTACCCTTACCTGTTTATTTATCTATACAAGTTATCATTTGTTTGTTTGTTTTGTTTTGTGGGTTTTTTTTTATTTTCCATCAGGGGAAATGGGCATTTCTCCCACTGGCTCTCAAGGAAAATGTTGACTTCATGGGCATTTTTTAGGATGATACTGATCATGTGAAAGAATGCCAAAGCAATGATTAAACTGTATGTACATTTTAATATGTAAGGTTATCTGTTTGCTGAAAATTGGTTCTTCAAGAATAGGCATGTTTCTGTATCTTTATTCTCTACAAAATAAAATGAGAAACTAATGGAAAACTAAATTTCTTTACAGTTACAATAAACTGAATGTTGGATTTTTTTATTTTCTTATTCTTTAAGCAGGCTAAGGAAATTAGAGATAAGTAAGCATATGTATAGAATGCAGCATAAAATAAATACTGTCATGTAGCACAAAGTACACATGAGGCAATGTATTCACCAACATGGGAACATGCAAAGCATCAATGGCTTGACTTTGTTACCTTTGACATTCTCTGGTAACATTTTTATCTGCATTTTAAAGGATGAGTAAACTTGATTTATAGAAAATCACACAGAATAATTTGACGATGATCCCACAGCTAGTTTGGTTAAGAGATTTAAAATTGATAAAGTTTGGCATCATAGTTTATGTTCAAAATCTGGATATAATTATAGTTTTTTTATTGAAATGCTATGGTATAAGATTTTTATAAATGCAGTAAGTCTTTGTATTTTTCCAGAAATACCTAAAATACTATGTTTAGAATGAATGTAAGGGTTTTACAGTTACACCTCCCTTTCAATGAATTTTCAGGAAACCTTTTCTTAATATTATTTCTACTTCACAATTAAATAGTTGCTTCTAAAGACACAACCACATGTCTATGGACAGTTACCTGCAAGTCTTGTTTGTGGCAGTTGATTTATTTTGTTCATGGGAGAAGTTCTACTACTTTTTTCTACTTTAATTTCCTGAACAATATTTACTTTCTGTCCATGTATCAACTCTGTAAAGATTTTCTGAAATTTCCTTTGTTATTGCAATTATTCTTGAGTTTTCAATTATGTAAGACAGAGTAAGGAAATTTGTGTTAAACATCTAATTCTCTCAGAGGAGAAAAGGACTTGAATGATGAATGACGGTATTAATAAGCAGAATGTAAGCAAATAAAATTTTTATTTGTTGGACAGCAATAGAGAGATGACATTTTCTGCCTTAGTGTATTCTATATACAAAATAATGCATTGTAGGGGAATCATATAGACTTAGGAAAAGCATGTTAGAGAGTATGGCTTTAGCATGTGTAGCAAAGACAGTAAACTGAAATAAGGCCTTGAAAACAGGAAAAATACTGAATTTGAAATACTAGAGAGCATATGTTCTCAAGTTCTAGAGTCAATTTCATTTGTGATAAAGGTGAGAATGTTCCCCAAATGATTCTACATTTCTTACCTCGGGTTTACATACATTGATTGATGATGGGAGCATTACTCAGTCAGTTTTGACTCATAGTAAAAGATCTTATCTCATGTAAAGATATAGCCATTCTAAATATCAGACACATCTGCAGAAGAATGCAAAATATGCATCAGGTGAAAGCAGGCAAGAGAAAGGGTTATTTTTAAATGCAAATGATCAGAATAAATAATTATGAGTCATACATTTGGAAGAGCTATAAGAAGACATCACAAAGTAGGTAACAAATGGCTCAGTATAAACAAAATCACAGAGATATTAAATTATCTAACCAAGTCCCATTATGTTCTGAACCTAAATAATTAACATTAAAATTAATTGTAACTAATATTTGGTTTTAATTAAAATATAACATTTAGCATTCCTCCTTAAAAAGTAAAATTTTGAGAAACTTTAGTTACTTACAGCTTCTTCTCTTCATAGTCCAGTAAAATAATTTTTCTGATTTTTTTCTTTCCAAGTTACTATATCAACACACACACACACACACACACACACACACACACACACACACACAGCACACACACATTTCTACAATATGACTCTGCAAGTCCAGCCCCAAATGGGAGTCATGTGGTGACTGGACAGATTAGTGAAACAGAATTCCTTTACCTGTTGTGTGGCATACACTTTTGCTTGTGAGTGGATTGTATGGGTTCCATGACACTACAGCTTCTTGCACCAAATTATTTTAAGGCATAAAGAAAAAGAAATCAGATGAAGTATTATTTAAAATACATGTATCACTTAAGTAAATAAAGACAAAATGAGTTATCTCTTTGGGAAATTATGAAATCATTATCTTTAATGTCCAGCTGACTGGCATTCAAACATCAGCGAAGTCTGTACCTAGATGTATCCTTTTCCAGCATTGCTTATATCAACATAATGCCAGAAATGGAGATCTCAGCCTTTCAAGAATGATAACAAATGTTTAAGTAGACAGCCAGATGAGCCAGGCAGTGGTGGTGTACGCCTTTAATCCCAGCACTTGGGAGGCAGAGGCAGGCACATCTCTATGAATTTGAGACCATCTTGGTCTTCAAGAGCTAGTTCCAGGACAGCTAGGACTGTCACACAGAGAAACCCTGTCTCCATATAAACAAACAAACAAAAACCTAAAAAATTAAAACAAACTCACACACACACACAAAAACAGTCAGAGGCTGGATGTTGTTATGCACCCCTTTAATCTGTAATCTGGAAAGGCAGAGGCAAAATAATCTGTGAGTTAGAAGCTACCCTGGTTGACATATCTAGTTCCAGGACAGCCAGGACTGAAATAGAGAGACCAGACTGTCTAGAAGAAGAAGAGGAAAAGGAGGACAAGAACCAGTATCTCTATCTTTATTTTCTTCTGTTACTTGAAGATAAGGTCTCATGTATCTTTTCAAATTGATATCTTTATCTATAGCTAAAGGGTTGCTTTTCTAGGTCAAAAATTGTCCCATCATAGGCATTTTGGAGATAAAATGAATTTTGTGTGTGTGTGTGCGTGTACAAACAAGATCATTTGCATTGAATTAATTTTACAAACATAGCAAGTCATAAATAAGTAATGAAGCTATAAAATATAAAAAGTTGATAATTTTAAGTAACTTTATTGAGTATTGCATGTCCATATCACAGCATACAACTTGACAACAAAGGAAGATATAAAAAAGTATTTTGAAAGGAAAAAAAAGAGAATATGGCTTAGATTATTATATGTACTTATATTTAATGATGCTTTTATTTTCATGAATATATTTGTAAATTAAAATAATGCCACTTCATTTAGAAGTTTATTTAGTGTACATAAACTTTCATTAGATAAATTCCAAATTTACCTAGAAGAGTGAAATTACAACAAAAATATTTGCAATTTACTAAAAGTTCTAATATAAAAATTCCAGTCCTTGGAAACACTAGAATACTTTATTATTGTTTTAATCAGTGTTCTATTGCTAAGAGACACCATAAAAAGAACAATTATTAAAAAGGAAAGCATTTAATTGGTTCTTGTTTTCCGTTTCAGAAGTTTAGATTATTATGGGTAGCATGCACACAGGCAGACATGGTAGCTGAGAGTTTTACATCCAGACCCACAGACAGCAGGAAGAGAGAGACCCAAGGATTATACTGACTTGGGCTTTTGAAATCCCACAGACTGTCCCCAGTGACACAGTTCCTCCAGCAAGGCCATACCTACTCCAAGAAGGTTACACTTCCTAATTTCTCTCAAGTAGTGCCACTCCCTGATGACCAAGCATTCAACTATGTAAGCCTATGAGGGGCATTCTTTGTCTAACCATCACAATTAAAAGACCTAAACAATTGCCACAGGATTACAAAGTATTCAAATCACCACTTTTATTCATTAATTGATTCATTCATTTGCTTAAGCACTCCCTAACTACCAGTCAGTATTTAAGAACTGATCTTAAACTGAGGGTTGGTGGCACATGCCTTTAATCCCAGCACTGGGGAGGCAGAAGCATGTGTGTCTCTGTGAGCTAGAGGCCAGTCTGGTTAACAAGAACTAGTTCCAGGACAGCTAGGACTGTTATACAGAGAAACCTTGGCTTAAAAAACCAACAACAACAAGAACCCACCACCACCAACAAAACGACCAAGCGTATAATCATTTAATATAATAAAAATGTAAAATAAGATAAAAGGAGTCTTAGATGTCATAGAGTTACTTTTTTATTGAGAGTGAGGAATATTGACAAAAATAAAGTAACTTATTAATTTGTAAAGCAATTTCTATACTTTGTTCCAAGGGATCTTCAAAAGTGTTCAAGAGCCTTTGTTTTCTAATCCATGACAATTTTCAGGGGTGGAGCCTACTGAATAAAATCAGGTCATTGGGTATGTGTCTTTAAAAAGAATAATCAGAAGCCAGCATGTTCTTGCTTTCTCTTTTCACTTCCTGGTTTCAGTGAAGTAGTAGCTTTCCTTCACCATATTTCATCCTGCTATGAAGCACTGCCCCACCATACGCAAATCAGTGGATCAACTGACCAGACACTAATGCCTCTTACTGTGATACAGAGTAAACCCTTCCTCCTTATATGTAGCTTATGTCTAATATTTGTCACAGTGACAACAAGCTAAAACAATAATTCTAGGAAGTTTAAATATGAGCTGGAAATTAAGAAGAACTAAGGACACTGATGTGTTTATTGAGCAAGGGCATCTCTAAGTTTGGGACGGAGAACTGAATGCCATAAATATACGGTGGTCATCAGCAATGCCTCTGTCACCTCAAGGTCAGTACATTTGTCTCCTCATTATTGTCCTACGTAGCCTAAGCACACAGAGATATTACCTTTTCTTCTTGACTTGAGTGAAGGCATGATGTTTAGAGATGGGACCAACCAAAGCTTGAAATAAAAGTCAGTATACCTAGAAAGGGAAAGAAGATAATGGCCAAGATGCTGATGGCTTTCATGAGTAATTGAAGCAAAACCAGAAATCACCTCTTTCCATAAACCATTCGATAATCTTGTAGGAGTATAAAATGTTCAGCTCTTTGTTTGAGATAGGCACCTCACTTATCTCTCTATTGGAGTAAGTGAAATATTGCCCACCTAAAATATAACTGCTATATTGAACACAAGTATTTTATGTCACTTGTTCCTTTTATAGAAATAAGACTGAGACTGGAGCCATATTTTTCCTTTATTTTATTTTAAATACCAACCACTGTTTCACTTCTCTCTTCTCCTGTTTCCTTCCCCCCAACTCCCTTCAACCCCCAACCATCCATTCCTCCTCCATCTCTATTTAAATGGGGTAAGGTCTTCCTTGGGAATCAACAAAGTATGGAATATCAAGTCAAAGAAGGACCAAGCCCCTCCCCACTTCAGCAAGGCTGAACAAGGCATCCCACCATAGGGAATAGGTTACAAAAACCCAGAGCATGATTCAGGGACAGGTCCTGTTCCTACTTCTAGGGGCCCCACAGAAGACCAAGTTACCCAACTGTCATCCAGATGCAGAGGGCCTAAATCATTCACATGCTGTTGTCCTAGCATAATCCTTGTGAGTTCTTGGGAGTTTACTTGGCACCGGGTTTCTTCCTAACCCCATAAGGGCCCCCTCTGTCAAGATATCACTTTCATTACTCTACCCTTCTGTCCTGCCCCCAAATAGATCATCCTGATCCCTCATATCCATCCCCCAATCCCATCCAGTCTCTACTTCCCCCAGTTTACCCAGGCCAAAGTGGCTCTATAAGTCTGCACTCCCACCAGCAATGAAAGAGTATTTCTCTTACTCCACATCCTCTCTAGCATAGGCTGTCATCAGAGTTTCTACATTAGCCATTCTGACAGGTGTGAGATGCTATCCCAGAGTCATTTAGATTTTTATTTCCCTGATAGCTAAGGACAATGAGCATGTCTTTAAATGAATCTTGGCCATTTGAGATTTTTCTGTTGAGAATTCTCTGTTTAAATCTGTACCCCATTTTAATAGGATTATTTGGTATTTTGATGTCTAGCTTCTTGAGTTAGAATTTTGGATATCATTCCTCTGTCTGATGTGGAATTGTTGAAGATCTTTTGGGACAACATTTTTAATGTTCATAAATGTGCCTTCAAAGGAATACGTCAGAAAATTAGTCTTCAATATGATTTTATTGTGATGCTATTAACATCCTTTTCATGTGGTAAAAACATAGCAAGCAGAAACAAAATAAAATAAACAAGAATATAATATTTTGTTGACTCCCCACAGAATCATTTTAAAGAAAAGCAGTTATCCTGGTTATACTGGTTGCCACATAAAGAAAGTAATGCTTTGAAAATTCGTTATGACTTATAAGGGATTCAAAAGATCACGAAAAGTTTTTGAGTCTGTTTTCTGGTAGAAATGAAGATCTGCAGCTGACAAGAACATGACTTTTGATAATACCTTGCTGGATTTTATCTGAAATGCTTTTTAAATTACTAAACCTCATTGACATGGAACTCATTGAACTAAACAGTACTATAAAACATAACCGTTATTATATAAAAACACCTTCTCATAACAGCAGCAGTAGCTGAGAAGGTAGTTTAGGTTATGAGAAATATAATAGTTTGGAAGTCAGTCATTCTTACATCAGAAGTTTGGTGTGGACTGGAAGGTCATACAAACCCTCAAGAAATCATTCTGCCCCTTCTGTTTTAGCCTCATGCTACAGATTGGTTATGAAGATTAGAAGAGGTAGCATTCAAAATTCTAAGCATTGTTCTTCAGTCAGGAAAACTTTATAATTTTATATTTGTGTTCTTGGATGATAAACTATTTGATGCATGGTTAAAGCATATGATACAAATATCCTACTGTATATAGATTATTGACAAATCCTATTGTATGGGTAGAGTTTGTGTAGAAAGAATGAAAGCTGACTGTGAGGCCAAGTGAGAGAATGGATTGATCTGAACATAAGCATATGTGTTCATACTCTGTATCCCCAAGGAGAGTACTTGCTTCTGTGTCTCACACAGCACAAGGATGCATTTTTTTAAACATTGACTGTATATCAGTTTCATTCATGTGCTACCTGATACGAGCTGTTCATCATTATCTCCTGTATTTTCTGTCTTGCTCAATTTAACCTCATTTGTCTGATAGCTGAAAAGCTGTGTTTTGATGTTTTTCATTGTTTATTTTTTAGTTTAAGTAGGCTTGAAAGTGATGAATCCTTAATGGCTCATATTCATTATGTAAGAAAATTATATAACAAAGTACTAGCTATGATTTAACCTGAGATTTTTGCCTCTATTATTTAGTTATTAATCTAGTGGTTATTAGGAGCACATTTTGTTTTTAGGTGATCAGTAAAAACTTACTGCTGAAATTTTGTTAGGTAAATTAAATTAAGCCAAAATTTTCAGGTACCTATCATGGGCCCTAGTATGCCATATAGTGAGTAATTTTTTGTAACCAACCCTAGTCATGGTAACCAACACATACAAGAAAATCAATAAAGACTTTGCATGGAGAAATTTTACGTGTTCTAAGAAAAAGATCATGAACAAGTCATTCAATTGACACTGTACATTTTAGAAAATTAATTAAAAGGATAGTCATTAAAGATGAAAAGACATTTATGGTTAAATTGGTAGTTGTTAAGCAGTTAGTCAGACATAGAAATACTTACAGGGAAATGAGATATAAAAACACACCATTCCAAGAATATGAAGAATATGTTAATATCCTCATATATAATACATATATATGAAATTATTTTCTTCAAAGAAAAGTGTCATGGCCAAAACCTTCCCATAATTCCCAGATACAAAATCATCATGCTTTTGTGGTAAATACAAACCAGATAGCATGCACATAATTTTTACATAGATATCTTTTCAAGTTTGAAGCATCTTCTTTTAGAAACTTGCTGTTTCTAAGACTTAGAAGCTAATGAAAGTTACTGAGTTCAGGAAATTCAAAAAATTTACAAAACTTAGGAAGTTCTGAGAGTTAAAAAGTTAGTTATTTATTACTAACTGCAATAAACTCATTTGTTCACCTGGTTATATTTACATAGTATAATTTTGTAGCAAGGAGGTCGCTTGTTTGTAGACATTTCTAGGTGAAATTAATTAAGAAAAGATTATTCTTTATTGCATATTTTAAAGAACAAAACAAAAATTTTGAGTTACTAAAAAGCATGAAAGTGATTTTCCTTCTGCGTTGACAATACTTAGTAAACTTACTTATATACTGACGGGTTAGTTCTTGTTAGCCTTGTGGCTGAATATAGCTTACATCACTTTCAAATACCACAAGCATAATAATGGCCAAACCCAGAAGTTGACCTTATTTCTACTGTTTTGGTATTTTAATGAGTGAATATTTTTTAATAGTTATAGTAACTCTTTACCCTTTATCCATAAAAGCCTTTAAATTGGTAGCAAGAGGCTAGGAATGTATCTTAATTGGTGGAATGTTTGCCAAGTACACAAGTTCTGGGCTCAGTCTCCAGCAGCATGTGACAGTAGAAATGGAGCTCTATGTGTTGTGATACCAACCACAGGAGGGGGAGGCAGGAGGATCAGAGATTAAAGGTCAACCTTGGTTGCATAGTACGTTCAAAGTCAATTGGGATATACAAAACCTTGTCTCAAAAAATAAAAATAAAAACTTATGGTGAGACAATGGAACTTTTCAATAAAATTTCATTTGAAGAGAATTTTATTTTGAAAGTTCAGTGAATGATATCACTAGAAAATTTATTTTTACCTATTTGAGGTTTACTTAAAAGTTTCCTAGTATTTATCTTAAATAATTAAAAAGTAAATAGTATAGAAAACTGTCAATTAAATATCTCTCAAATATGCTTGAAATTTAATAAAATACTTATCCAATTGGGAAATATTTTGAATTCAAATATATAAATATCAAATTTAATCATAGAATTATCAATGAATTTCATCTGATGAAATTTTCCTTTCAAAAACCGTCCACGGACTTGTCAATGGTATATTTATAAATTCAGTCTCAACTGTACATGTATCTGACTTCTATGTACTAGTGTTCTGTTCCATGAAATTGCTTTTAACCAGAGATGATATGTGGACATTGTAACTTGGAATTGATCCCTGAAGAAAGAGGACATTATTACAGGTTAAAACATCTATTCAGTAAGTTCCCAAAGAGACTTAGAGCACACATTTCAGTGCCAACCATTTCCCCTTATGGCTTCTCTCTTTTTAATAGAACTTTAATATAGCAAAACAACTGTATCACAACATGGTTCATGGGAAATCATAATGTGGGAAAAGTACATTATCTTAAGCTATAACTATGATAAATATGTGAGTTTCCAAAAAGAATTTGACATTTTATGGGGAAAACAATATATGTGTTAAACAAGAATGCTTCCTTTTAGATCTTAACATATTGGCCTATTTTACCAGATGCTTTCATTTTAGTGATTATTTTGTTCCACACAAATGACAATATTTTCAAGTATAAAGAGAATGAATATTTGTGGAAAAAATAAGTTGTGAAACATTATATTTGGCATTTCCATTCAATGCCAAGACTTAGTGATGTCATAGAAATGGACATATTTATTATGTTCATTCCTTTACACTACTATGGAGTTTACCTTTTATGGTTGAAATTTCTCCATTTCTAATTTTATCTTTAACATTGTTTTATGTATTGTCTCTATACACTACATAAGCCACCCAAAACAGCCAATGCTTTAATAGCCTCCATATGTTTAAAGCCATGAAGGAAAAAAAAATCAAGCAGTAAAATGACATAAAAAATTAAGCCATAAGGGTTCCAAAATGATTCTCACTGTTGGCCACCTTTATTACTGTAGTTGAAATGTTTAGGGACTGTGGTATGTTTAAGGATTGTAAAATAATATTGAAGTCTTTTTTTCAGCTAAAAAGATAAGGCATCATTTTTTATATCACAGAATAAATGCTAGTTTGGAATTATTCAAATGGCATGACAGCTAAAAATAACCAGGTTACGAGAAAATAAGGCTCATGATATTGCTTTTATGGGTTTTTCCTGAAGTGTACAAGATTATAAATTGTCCCTGAAAGTTTCATGCTCTCACATTGAGAAAATCATGAAGATACTAATTATAAATTTTACATTTGGCCCAAAGTATGCCTGACATAGTAAGGTATTATTTTTTATTGAAAATAGATTTTTTCATGCCATGTATTCTGAGTAATTTTCCCTCCTTCTACTTTTCCCATTTTCTCTCTACTTCTCTTCCAATCCATATCCAACCCCATTATGTCTCTCATCAAACAACAAACAAACAGGTTTCTAAGGTATAATAATAAAACAATAAGATAAAATAAAAGAAACAAAACAGTCAAACAGAAAAGAGTCCAAAAAACATATGTAGATGCAGAGATTGACTCATTTGCACACTCACGAATCCCATAAAAACATAAGACCTGGGCTGGAGAGATGGCTCAGTGGTTAAGAGCATTGCCTGCTCTTCCAAAGGTCCTGAGTTCAATTCCCAGCAACCACATGGTGGCTCACAACCATCTGTAATGAGATCTGGTGCCCTCTTCTGGCCTGCAGGTATACATGCAGACAGAAGAATACTGTATACATAATTAAATAAATCTAAAAAAAACCAAAAAACCAAAAACATAAGACCTAAAGCCATAACATATATGCAAAACATGCAAATAAAATAAATACATAAATAAATAGAAGAATAAAATAAAAGTTAAAATTAAAAATAAAAATCTCTGACACAACATTATGAGAACCTCAAAAGATGACTTTTAAATCATTTTCTGTTGGCCATGGGCAGCTAGGCATCAACATATCCTTAAGAATAGTTTGTTTCCCAAATAAGACTTCCTTGGAGAAAAACCAATTTTTCTTTGTATTTTTTTTCTCCTTCCTTTCTTCCTTCCTTGCTTTCCTTTCCCTTCCTCCCTTCCTTTCTTTCTTGCTCTCCTCCCCCAGTCAGAGTTGATCTATATAGCTCTAGCTGTTCTGGATGGAACTCATTCAGCAGACTATGCTGGCCTTCAACTCAGGGCTATGCCTGCCTCTGCCTTCACCCCTGAATGTTGGCATTAAAGGGAAGTGCCACCACTGTCGGGGGAAAACGAAGTTTTCATTTGTAAGTGGTTTTCAATTGGAGATAACTTCTGGTTTAGGGATGGGTGGATGTAATCACTTCTTTCTGTTCTAAATCTCCAGCTGGTTTAGACTCTGTAGATCCTGTACATGCTGCCTCAGTCTCTGTGAGTTCATATGTGCTTGGGTCCTGTAGAGTTTAGAAGCACTTGTTTCCTTGGTGTCCTCCATCCCTGCTAGCTCTTTCTGCAGGGTTCCCTGTGCCCTGAGGGGACATGTTTAATGGAGACACAGCATTTGGACTTAGTGTTCTGAGGTCTCCCACTCTCTGCTTATTGCCTGTCTGTGAGTTCTCTGTATTTGCTCCTACCTGTTGTAGAAGGAAATCTCTCTGATGAATACTGAGCAAGGCACTGATCTAAGAGTATATCAGAATGTCATTAGGAGTCATTTTATTATTACATTCTTTTTGTAGAAAAGTATTTGCTTTTTCTCTAAATCTGTGTGCTGTTGTAGGAGAGCTGCTTGTTTGTTCCTGGCTGCTCAGCCCCCGCAATAATCACACAGAAGCTATATTTGCAATACTGTTTGGCCAATAGCTTAAGCATATTTCTGGCTAACTCATATCTTAAATTAAGCCATTTCCACTAAACTATGTATCACCACGGTGCTATGTCTTACTGGGTAAAGTTCTGGTGTTTGTCTCTGGCAGGGCTACATGGCTTTTCCCTGATTCTGTCTTTTTTTTCTCCCCGCCTTCAGTTTAGTTTTCCCCACCTAGTTCAGCTTTACACTATCACTGCCTAAGGCAGATTTCTTCATTAACCAATGGTATTCACAGCATACAGAGGGAAATTCCACATCACTGGGCTATATATCATCTCAGGTTCTTGATAATTCAAGAAGCATCAGGAACAGGTTCCATCTCATGGAATAAGCTTTAAGTCAAATCAAATACTGGTTGGTTATCCCACAAGCTTTTTGCAACCATTGCTCTAGCTAGCCTATGCTGTAGATAGGACACCATTGTAGACTGAGTGGTTTGTAGTTGAATTGGTATTTATATTTCTCTTAAAGCAACTTTCTTCTTATCTTAAAGCTTTAGTAAGTTTATTTATTACTTTTAAGTGTTTTTACATTCCAATCACAATTTCCCTTCCCTCTTTTCCTCCTAGCCCGCACACCCTCATTCTGCCCACATACCCCATCTACTACTCCTCCATTTGTATTCAAAACAGGGCTGGCCTCCTATGGATATCAGCAAAACATGGCATGTTAAGTCGCAGTAGGACTAGGCACCTCCCCTTGTATTAAGGCAGAACAAGCTAATCCAGTATAAGGATAAGAGTCCCAAAAGCCTTCACAAAATTGAGGTACAGATTCTGCTCTCACTGTTTAGGAGTCCCACAAGGATACCAAGAGTCACAACTGTAACATATATGTAGAGGGCCTAGGTCTGTCTCATGCAGGCTCCCTGGTTGACTGTTCAATCTCTGTGAGCTCCAGTAACAATGGTTAATTGAGTCTGTGGGTTTTCTTGTGGTGTCCTTGACCCCGCTGGCTCCTACAATTCTTCCTTTCCCCCTTCTTTTGCAGGATTCCCTCAGCTCTGCCTAATGTCTGGCTGTGGGTTTCTGCTCTTTGTCACCCAATTCAGTGGCTGGCCTTTAGCAACTCCACAGCTACCAACAACAGGTCAGCCATAAGGGCTGCAGTCACTGAGAATTCTGTTCCCACAAACACCAGTTCCCTCAAAGTCACTAAGGGAAACTTCATCTAGATCTCTACCCTTCTATAGAACTCAGGATTTAAAGGTTGAGGTAACACTCTGTTAGCTCACAGAGGCTGAATCAGAAGTAGCTAATCTTCTCTTGGCTTAAGTTTTCTGAAAAGCTTACCAGACCTCCTCAGCTCTCACTTAAGAACACTTGCTACTCCTGGTTCCTCCCTACCACTTTCCGCTAGCTAGTTGCTGACTCAGCTTCCTGACAATAGGCTAATTTTATTTAATCAAGTATATGATTGTTTTTGCATTATAAACAAAAGCAATAGGAAGAAATATGACATATCTTAAAATAATATTCCATTATTTCCCCCTTTTTGTCTAAATAAAAATAAAGCATTTTAAATTTAACAACAAAAATAGTTATTAATTAAGAATTAATTTACAATATTCAGCCCATTTGAATTTAACAAAATTCAAAGAAAATACTACATTACCTATCTTAGTGAATGCTAAGTTTTATACCTAACTTTTGTTTCTAATTAAAGAAAACTGCAACTATAACTATCTAGTCTTTTACTCCATCCAAGACCCCAGAAGGAATTAATATTACCTAAGAAAATAGGAAGTACATTCCAAGCAGCTTCCAACACTCTAGAAATGACAGAGAAATCTGGCTGCTTGAACAGTCACCCAAAGTGTTTCTGCAGTGTTGGGGTATCCATCTTAAGTCTACAGCTTTACAGTATCTGGCATACTTTTTAGTGAAGTGTAAATGGAGACAACATCTTTTTTTTTTTTTTTTGGCTACCAAGATCCAAATAATCACACACACCCTATATTAATTATGACACTGTTTGATCAATCGCTCAGGCATATTCTAACTCTTATATCTTAAATTAACCTATTTCTTTTAATCTGTATATCACTGAAAGGATATGGCTTACTGGTGAGCTTCTGGCATCTTTATTCTTCAGTAGCTACATGACATGTGCCTGACTCTACCTTCTTTCTCTCTGCATTCAGTTTAGCTTTCCCACCTACCTGCTATAGGCCAAAGCAGCTTCTTTATTAACCAGTGGTAATTAAACATATCAATATCATACATTGGGGACTCCCACTTCAATGAGGCAGGAAATCTGAATGACCCACCTACTTCATATTGGCAAAGTTTGTCAGTCACTTTCCTCTGTGTCCTGCAGAATGTCTGGCAGACTCTTCTGTAAAGCAGAAATTTTGAAGGGACTCTCCTGCCTTGTTTTTCAAAGTTCATCAGAATTTTTCCTGTGGATCCTTCACATCCAGTCTTCACAACACATAGTCAAGAAATAAAGGCAAAGACAGTTTCTTGCCCAAGAGGCTAATCTTGTCACAATGAAAACAAAATCCCTATGGAGTTCCTTCAATTCTCATCATCCTTTTATAAGGTCAATTGTGATGCCAGGAGCAGATGTGTCTCATTGTCATGAAAAGCTCTAAGTGAACAAAACATTTTAAATTCCATATTCTATAAGTCTTTGAAGTGTTTGTAGACAATTTGTCTATTTTATATAGTATAATCTAGTAAACATAACTAAAATATCTACAAATTTGACTGATATCTGTGGAGATATTTTGTTTGTACTCTAACAAATAAAGCTTTCCCAAAGATCATAGGATAAAGCTAGCCACTAGTTAACCATAGAGGTCTGGAGATATAGTCACTAGGTAGATGCAGAGGAAGTTGGATGAGAATGCCTCAGTGAGAGAAGGTATCAAGCCATGTGGCTAAACACAGATAAGATATGGGTTAATTTAAGATGTAAAAGTTATATAGTAATGATTCTGAGCAATAGACCTAACAGCTTATAATTAATGTAAGCCTCTATGTGTTTATTTGGGACTGAACAGCTGCAGGAGCCAGCAGGACAGAAACTTCTATCTACAAAAGAAAAAAAGTGGATATAGATATTATAGGATATAAAGGTAGATTATTGAGACTACTCTGTAAAGAAAAGGGGGGATATAGAAATAGAGTAAAAAGGTAAATTATTAAATCTACTCTTTTGTTGTTGTTTTTTTGAGATAGGGTTTCTCTGAAGCCTTGTGAATCTATTTTTAAACCAAAATAGCAACTACCGGTTTTAAATATTTTTGCATTGATATGGATTTTTGAATATTGGTACAAATTCAAAGCTATTTTCATAAGAACATAGTGTACATACACTTCTAATTTTCTTCAAGGTATTATACTTATAAGGCTCATTAGGCAATGTAATGCAAAATTCTGTCCTTGAAAGTTATTATTACCAAAGTTTTAGGGCAATAAGAAATTGTTGCCCTAATTATTAGTAATTAGTTACCTATTGCAATTGAACTTATAGTCATCTTAGGCATGTTTTCAAGATCAAACAAAAAAAGAGACATGCGATCTTCAAACAATTCAGAGATCTGATGAATATGACTTAAGATTTTTTTTAATAACATTGGTTCTTTCTTTTATGACAACGAGATGTGTCTGCACCAACCCATTTCAGAGAAGATGATGGGCACTGAAGACACTCCATATGGAGTTTACTTTCTTAGTAGCAAAAGTTAGCCACTGAGCAAGAATGTGCTGTTGCCTTGACTAAAGACAGTATGCTGTCCAAATTAGAAAAGTAGTATAATCAGGTCACCAACAATGGGCTGTCAAACTTTGCTAAGAGAAAATAGGACATCCTTCATAATGCCCTGCTTCACAGAAAAGTCTGTCATATATGCTAGGGCTGTAGGCAGAGGATGGATGTCATGGCATTGCAGAGGAACCTTGGGTAGCTATCCAGGTGTCCGCTATTTCTGTCATATCTCATATTTTTTTGGAAGTTGCTTGGTTAAACTATCTGCTTACTCAGGTAATATCATTTTCTTCTCAGGTCTCTGATGGCATTGATGACTTTATAATAATAGTTTGCCTTGTTACCAGACACAGAAAAGAAATTCACTAATAAGGTGTAAAGTGCATACGGTTGAGAGACATTAAAACATAGTTTTTTTTCTAATGCAAATTAGAATTAGGTAAGTGAATTAAGTACATTCTTTTGGACTCTTCAAGATAAGATAATTATGGAGTATTTTCTCTGAATTTGTCAGTTGCTAATGGACTAGATACTGTTGATGTATTTATTGCCTATATATACTGTATAGATCTATAGTTCTTATTGTACATAGTTTTTCTTATACCTTTTTTATTTTAGATAAAAATGGGAATGTATTGATATCTTGTTTGTACTTTAACAAATAAACCTTGCCTGAAGATTAGAGGATGGAGCTAGCTGCTAGTTAGCAATAAAGTTCTTAGAGGTATGTACAGAAGACAGGAAGTGATATGTGGAGAGAGGAATATAAGTTGGGAGAAGACTGGGTTTGGCTCTTTTTTGGCTAAGGAGTGGGCAAGGTAAGAGTTTGCTATGACTTGCTTCTTTATGTCTCAGATCTTTCAGCATTTGGCCAGATACCTGACTTCAGGTTTTTATTATTATGATCAATTAGATGTTATACAACAATTATCAATGACTATTAACCTATGTTTCTTGATTATCCTAAATAGTTTATAACAACAGCTTCTAAGAGCTAGAATTTTATATTTTTTTACATGAATTGCCTAGGTACAATACCTTAAACAAGAGTAGAAACATATATACAACAATATATTGTAAAAAAAAATCTTAAATTGTGTCAATACACAAGAGTCCTTTAAACAAAAGTAGAAACATGTATATAGCGTTGTAACAAAAACGACCTTAAATTTGTATAAATATACAAAAGTCTATACCATTACAAAATATTTGAGATTAAAAGTTGTTTTTTAGTTTAAATTCAATAATCTACCACCCTTATCATTCCTATATTCCTCTAAATGTAACAAACATCATGGCCCATCAAATAACCAATAACTTCCCCCAACCCAACTCTCAGGAACGTGGATATTGTTTTCTCTAGACTGCTTGCTGCTGAAAGTGGACAAAGGCATTTTTAAGGTACCTGAGAAAATCTGAAATAATGATCAAGTCCTGGGAAGACTAACAGTAACCTTTGTTGATAGATATCACCTGTCAAGTTTCAGGCAGTCTCCTTTGATCAAACCACATCAACCAGGAACAAATACATAGCTTCTTGTTTCCTGTTGAAAAATAAGAAACATTTCTTCTCCAAAGCATTTTTAATTTCCATTGGACAAATACTTTTTTTTTTTACTTTCTTAAAGTTAAGGCATTCATTAAGTACATAGGCTGGCTTATTGCCTCAGTCCCTCTTTCAATCCTATGGCTCTTAGTAGCTGTTGTTTGCTTATCAGCTTTCAAAACATTTAAAATCAAAACAATAGTATATAGGATTCAGATTCCCTGTGTAGTTCCCATCTCCACATGGTTTTTCTTTCACTCTTACTGTTTCTTTAAAGACTTTATTATTCTTAACCTATTTATTTGTTACCATGACTGTCTATACTTATTTTAATTTTTTTCTCAAGCCTATGCACATTGTAAAACACACTGGAATCTGTTTAAGGGTTTTTCTGTCTTATCCTTTTTTATTGCATATCTTTTAGTCTTTCCTGACTGCATGAGCAACCTTTAGACTGCTAAGCTACATCACGATCTTCAGTGTGATCTATCAGCTAGCTCTGTCCACTTCTCAGTTTACAAAAGCAAAGCTTAAAATTTCTGGCTTGGTTGGAGTTACAAGACCGAGAACTGCATTCCACCTTCCTAGAGCTCTAGAATGCTCATGCTTGCACTGTTGCAGGCATTTTCACTTCATCTTTTTTTCTGTTTCTACTTAACAAACTGGCTGCTCAAGGGTTCATCAGCAGGCAGAAACTTCTAAAGGAGCAGCATTTCCCTCCAACTTTCTCAGGCCCTACATGGAAATACAGCCCCACATACAGCCTAAATGTTATTGGCTGTTTTTTGATCTTTGCATTTACACTTTTTTCTTTCAGGAGGCCCACCACCAAGCTTCCAAATAAATCACACACAAACCTTTTCTTACTTATAACCACCTGGCTTTAGCTTGGCTTATTTCTCAACACCTTTTCTAAATGTAAATGAACAGGTCTATCTTTTGACTTTTGGGCTTTTCCCTTTTCTTTCTTCTGTAAATCTTGCTATAACTTCTAGTCCATGTGTGGCTCTAGGGTTGGTGGCTGGCCCCTAGTATCCTTTTCTCCTTGTTCTATTGTTACTTTCCCTCCTCTTTCAGATTTCTCCTTCCATGTATACTTCCATGTATACTGCCTGCCAGATCTGCCTATCCTTTCTCTTGCCTCACTTTTGGCCTTTTAGCTCTTTATTAGAGCATCAGGTGTTTTAGACAGGAAATGAATCACAGCTTCACAGACTTAAAGAAATGCAGCATAAACAAAAACAAAACATTTTTACATCATTACACAAATGTTAGGAACTCTGGACCGCGAGGGGCGCACCCACACACTGAGACAATGGGGATGTTCTTTCGGGAACTCACCAAGGCCAGCTGGCCTGGGTCTGAAAAAGCATGGGATAAATCCGGACTAGCTGAACATAGAGGACAATGAGGAATACTGAGAACTCAAGAACAATCGCAGTGGGTTTTTGATCCTACTGCACGTACTGGCTTTGGGGGAGCCTAGGCAGTTTGGATGCTCACCTTAGGAGACCTGGATAGAGGTGGGCGGTCCTTGGGCTTCCCACAGGTCAGGGAACCCTGATTGCTCTTTGAGCAGATGAGGGAGGGTGACTTGATCGGGGGAGGGGGAGGGAAATGGGAGGCGGTTGCGGGGAGGAGGCAGAAATCCTTAATAAATAAATTAAAAAATAAATAAAACTTGGGGATGAAACCGTGAAAAAAAAAAGAAGCTCACGGGCAAGGATGTTAATTTTGAATTCCCGGAGTTTCAGTTGTAAAGAAAATGACTGAATAAAGTGTCATTCGTTAAAAAAAAAAAAAAAAAAAAAAAAAAAAAAAAAAAAAAAAAAAAAAAAAAAAAAAAAAAAAAACAGAAAAAAAACCAAATGTTTCAGAACATAAAATATGTAACACAACTTAAATAATATTCTACAACAGGTTTCTGCATCTGTTTCCATCAGTTGCTGGATGAATTCTCTCTGATGACAATTGGCCACCTATGAGTAAAGCAGAATATTGTTAGAACTCATTTCATTGATACTTATTTATTTATTTGCTTGCTTGTTTATTGTTTGATTGATTGATCGATTGCCAGGAATGTTCATTTCTGGGTATTTGAACTATTCAGTCTGTGTGTCCTGGCCCTGTAGGCAGTGTCAGGCATGGGCTCCCTCATATGGAATGGGCCTCAAGCTGAACCAGTCATTGCTTGGTCACTCCCATAATTTCTATGCCACCTATACCTCAATACATCTTGCTGGCAGGACAAATTGTCACTTGAATGTTATGTTGCTGGTTTAGGGTCCATTCATTCCACCATAAGTCTTAAGGTAAGTTTTTAATACAATATTTTGTAAACCCAGTTTAGAGTTACAGCTTTGTCTTAATTAGTTTTCATGTGGAAGCAATATACTAACAATTTTGTATTGAGATGGTAAATGCCGTAAACTAAGAGATGACAACAAAGGACGAGCTTACTATGGATGAATGACTTTAACGTTCTTTCCCAAGTGGCAGCATTCAAAAATATCAGGCTATTTGCTTCAGAATAATTAAAGACACCAAGAGAAAGAGCCTTTGAGGTCAAGCAACTAATAAGCTCCCTTCATGATGAACATGAAGTGGCACTATTAGGAGGTGTGGCCTTGTTGGAGGAAGTCTGTCACTGTGGGGGCAGGCTTCGAGGTATCTTTTGCTCAAGTTTCCCTCAGTGTGACAGTCAGTTGTGTTCCTGTTGCCTGTAAGATGCAGGACTCAGCTCCAGCACCATGTCTGCCTGCATACTGCCATGCTCCCCACCATGATGATAGTGGATTGAACCTCTGAAGCTGTAAGTGAGCCACCCCAAATAAAAGTTTTATTTATAAGAGTTGCCATGGTCATGGTGTCTCTTCAGAGCAATAAAAGACCTTAACTAAGACAGAAGTTGGTACCAGGATCTGGGGTATTGCTGTGATAGGCCTGGCCATGCTTTTCTGTGGAATAATATGGACTTTGGTGATTTGGGTTAGGAAAGCAGTGGAGCGCTTTAAGCACTGCTTAATGGGGCATACTAGCTGAAGCATGAAAAACAATGATGTTGATAATGACTTGAAATATCGGGAACTGGCTCAAGAGGTTTCAGAGAAAAAAATTTAGTATGTGGCCTAGGGATTGGCCTTGTGATATTTTGGTGATAAGAGTGATTGCCTTTTGCCCTTGTTGAATAGTCTGCCTAAGGCTAAAATGAAGAGGTTTTCATTAGTTCCGTTGGCAGAATAAATTTCAAATAGACTCTGTCCTGTGGTTTTTAGTGGTAACTCCAATGAAGGATTAAAAAAAGCACCAGGAAGTGGGAAAGAGCAAAATTCTGTGTTCAAGGAGATAAATGAATGAATTAAGAAATAGAATAAAAGAAGTTGTGACAGGTTAAGATCCCACTTAGCTAGATTCCCAATTTGTTAAAAGGAACTGAAGGAAAGCTTAGAGCTGGGTGTGGTGGTGCTCACATTTTATCCAAGTACTGGGAAGGAAGAGGCTGACTGATCTCTGAGTTTGAGAACAGCCTGTTTTACAGAGCATGTTTCAAGACAACCAAGCTTAGGCAATGAAAGACAGAATGCTGTAGATGTAATTGAATGAGGAGGAAATGTTCCAGCCTTAGCAAGGAGCAGAACTTGGAAGCTTTGACCACCTTATTGATTCTGACTTTAGAGTTAAGGACAGAAGAAAGGAGTTATGGAATAAAGCCCTGAGGCCAGGCATGTGTCAAGGGTGTCTTGAATGGAGGTCTAGTAGAAAGGCCATTGTGTGAAGCTGTGAAGTTGAAGCCTGGATTGCACTGGGGAGCCTGAGACCTTAGAGATGCCAGAACTGTGAGATATCGGCTGAGGAGAGCTGCTAACAGGGAGTACAAACAGTCGGAGAGAAATAAGCATGTTCCCGTTAATAAAGCTGAATGGACATGGAGATGTGGAGAGTCTCTTGATGACAGACATGGTTATGCAGAGTTTAAATTTGCGCATCTGCGTTCCAGTCTTACTCCTGTCCAGTATTTTCTCACTATGCTACCTTCCCTCTGTTTTGCAATGGTAATTCATATCCTGTGCCGTTGTATGTTGGAAGTATGTGATCTGCTTTAAGATTTTGATTTTTATAGGGGATTACAGTTAAGAGATTGCAATCTATCTCAGAAGAGACTTCAGAATTTAAGACAAGTTTGAGACTCTTATAGACTATGGATATTTTTGAAGTTAGACTGAACACATTTTTTTTTTATACTTTGATTTGGATATAAACCTTTGGGGGCCAGGAAGTGGAATGTGGTAGTTTAAAAAAAGGGGGGGTCTCCAAAGGGAGTAACACTATTAGTAGCTGTGGCCTTTATGGAGAAAGTATGTCATTATGGGGTCAGACTTTGGGGTCTCTTTGTTCAAGCTTCCCTCAGTCTGACAGATATGGTACTTTCAGATTCAGCACCATGTCTGCCTGCGTTCTGCCATGCTCCTCACCATGTGATAATTTACTGAACCTCTTAAATTGTAAGTGAGGCACCCTCATTTAAAGTTTTTCTTATAAGATTTGCCATGGTCATAGTAGTCTTTTCACACCATAAAAACCAAACAAAGATACTTGATTAGTAGCGTTTCATTGTGGTGTCTTGTGATAGCAATAGAAAACTAACTAAGCAATATTTCTAATATATGTTTATTCATGAGATGATACATTAAGTGTGGTAAGGCAACCTAGTGTTAGCATTTAACATAGACAATGGTAAGCTTGTTTAATGGAATATATTTATGGTGACTGCATACTCTTCCACAAAATGAGGTCCCATGTACATTTAATAATTTCCATATCAATTCACTACTAGGTCTTTCCAATTATATATGACATGAGAAACTTTTCCATGTTATAGAAAATAAGGATATAAAAGTTCTTCAAAATGGAATTAATTTGTTAGGATTATATATATTTATATGTAATATATATAAATATATATTATATATATATATTTTTCATCCCACTGACACACACAATTTTGTCAACCAGAAGTTTTGGAGAAATTTATCTTCAGTTACCAATATATAAATTTTTTTACATAGTGCACTCTCATCTTCATTTAGAATTAAAATTTACAAATACTTCTTAGCTATATAGGAAGAAAGAGCATCTTGTTTTAATTAGAATTATAATACAATTTTCCATCAGAAGTCTGGTTGGTATTAGAGTGACACAATTGTACATTCTCAAGTGCTGTATCAGCGGGGGGCGCAGAGGGGGTCACCTTGAAGAAGGTCACCGCAGACAGGGGCTGATTTCCAGAGTCTTAACACAGTGGTATTTCAACATCCATTCTGCAAAGATTCCCTGTGAATAAAATATGAAACATGCATAGACCTTTTAGATAACAGGGAGCTTATAGTTCATTATAACAGCATTTTAAGCATGGTTTTGCCCTCAGCTAAGGAAGTTCTGAAAAATAATTTGAGCAATGAAATAACACTTAGTGTGCAGAAGCAAAAAGGCTGTGCCTCTTACCTTTTAACTCTGTAGTTCTTTATAAAAGAGACCCACTGTCAAACCTCCACAAAATTTCTTTGAGAAATATTAACCATGAGATATACATATTGTACCCATGGGAATCTCAGTGATCCCCACAAAATCTGTGTGTCCTGGTCCATTTTCTGCTCATCAAAATACCAGAGACTGAGTAATTCATAAAGAAGACTAATTTGTTTCTTGTAACTCTGGCCACAGGGGAATCCAGTTAAGTTGCAAACATTAGGGAGCTGCCTTCCTACTGTCAAGCATGGTGGAAAGTGAGAGGACAGGAGGGACCAGAACTGCTTTGTACAAGCCTGCTCATGTGATTGTACATTGACTGATTCACGTAGGTAGGTCCACGCCACTTCTTGTCAGCCTCCACTTCTCACCACAGTCGCATTAGAGACTTGTGTGCCAAATGTGACGTTTGGGGGCATTTCCAGACAGTTGTGATGGGATGAACTTCTCCCTCCTCTTTCTTCCATCTCTTCTCCTTCTTCAAACATACACACATGCAAGCACAGATTCAGGCTCATGTAAATATCAAATATTTAATCATAAATCTCTCTAATGCCTTAAATGAATTCCATGTAGTTCAAG
Source organism: Microtus pennsylvanicus (assembly GCF_037038515.1). NCBI lineage: Eukaryota > Metazoa > Chordata > Mammalia > Rodentia > Cricetidae > Microtus > Microtus pennsylvanicus. The sequence goes on along the minus strand of NC_134590.1, from coordinate 51,199,578 downwards.
TTGATGACTATCATGGAAGGATGAGCAATGTTCTGGCCAGCTAGTCAGGTTCCCGGAAGACTACATAGGACGAGAACCAAAGGCAAAATACTATCTCTTTTGCATGCTCACATTTTCTTCTCTACTACACTCAATTTATTTCAACATACATCACTACAATTTCGATTCATTTACTCATCTAGATGCTGTGTGCCTTCAAAACACACCATGCCTAGCTGAGATTGGCTCTTGGAATATCTTAATTCCCCGTATCTAATTAGTAAAATGAAGAGTGAGTAAGCACCATGAATTTGCATTCGTTCCCTCCACAGTCTCAGTCATCCAGAAAATTGATGCTGGTGAAATGGACCAGTCAAGTCTCAGACGAAAAAAAAAAAAAAAGGAATGAAACCACTCTCAATTTTTTTTTTTTTAAAACAGGAAGAAATTTAAAACAGGAATAGTCACTTAAAAAACAATTGAAACTGCTCTGGGAGCAGAGACTGGGTAAGAACCTATTAACTTCCAGGAAATGAGGAGGTAACGTAATTGAGTGTAGACACTGCCAATAATGTCTGCTGCTGTCAGCGGCAAGGCAGGCGATTGGGAAGTTTGCTCAGAACCCGTTGAGAGCTTCCCCTCCACCCCGCCAGCATTTCTGCCAACTTCTGCTCTAAGGGAATGGCTGTGTGGGCTTCTTTCTCTTCATGTGCTACATTTCTCAAAAGTGTCACATACCAGGAGACCCGAACCCTAACCCAACTAGCCGGGAAGCTGGGGAAGTGTGCTCCCAGGTGCCAAGCTCAGCATACAACACTGAGAAGATAGATGAGGTGAAAATAGTCCCTAAGTTCCCATGGTTCTTTCTAAATCCTGGGCATTTTCACTTTAAATGTTGCTCCTTGATGCCGCATAGAAAGAACTCCAGCATCTGTGTCGACCTCCCCTTTCCTCTTCTTTAGTTACATTTTCACATTAGGAGAGTTCTGAGGCATGCTCAAGAGAGCATAGCATTCTGGGGCCTGGGCTGTACTGAATGAAAGGGGCATGTGGACCCTATCAGTCATTCTGTCAGCAACAGCGAATACCCAAGACTTCAGGCAGAACACCGGGGAGTGCCAGGCAGCGGCTAGCAGAAAGAAAGCGGGTGAAGCATAGATTTTGTTTGTTTTGTCTTTAATATGTTTGAATAGCCAAGTGGACTTGCTAGACTAAGGCTGAAGTCAGAGAATTCACCAGGAATGTATAAGTGGGAATCGCAGATGTGGCAACAGAGGGTCCAGATTAAGATGCTGTGGAATGTAGGTAAAGAGAAATCAGGAAAGAGGGCCCGGCACTGTGAGGTTTTCAGATAACCTCACTGGGTACAGCAGTGCCATTCAAGCTGCCAGGACTGACAGACTTCTTATGGGATCCAGTCACTCCGTGTTTATGACTTTGGCGTGATGTCATAACCCACCTGTCAGTTTTTCAGTATTTACTGTCTCATTGCAATTTATTTTAACTGATTTCCTATGCACATAGAGAATTCCTTTTCTTAATTTATCTCCTAATTATATATGTCAGTGCTCAGCCCATGCTAAGCGATGTGATATTTTGGAAAATTATCTCCAAATTATATTCCTTAAGGAATTCTAGAGCAATAATGCATTTTATGATTAAAATGGGAAATATCAAAGTATTCACCTGTCTCCAATAATTTTCAGTGTCTGTTTCTTGGTAACAATTTCCTGTAAATGTAGATAGTTTGTTGTTTGAGAGCCATATATTACTTCACACCTTCTCAAGTTTCACAGTAGCAGGGAACTAGTCATAAACAATGTGCAAGGAAGTGAATATAGGTGTTTCCAAGAAACATTTTAATTAACAGTTAAATTCAAATGTCTTATAACATCTATGTCTCATAAAATATTATTTTGGTTAATTTTCATAAACTTGTGAATGTGAAAAGATCTTCTTAGCTACAGCATTTTTCCAATACAGTCTGCATCCTGACTCTGACCAATGAGCTCTGGCTTCCAAATGTTGTTTCAATCCAGCATTATCAGTGAATATAATCAAAGTACATTATATACATGTATGAAAATGTCACAATAAAACCATTATTTGTGCAATTAATTAAGATAATGAAAATGTCGAGAAAACTTTTGTAGTTGTCAAGAGTAATATTTTATTACTGATCTCTGTATTAAAGATTAATGAAAACTATCATCTATCTATATCTATCATCTAATTAGATATTTTTGAAAGAAATGTATTCAATTTAACTGTGATAGATGTATATAAGCATACATTCAAACCATAAACTTTATGAAAGATGAAAAACAATTAATATTTCAACCTAATCTGAACTAAAATATGATTAATATCTATAAAATATACATATTTTAAAGATTTATTATGAAAATGAATGTAAGAGATACTATACATTTTTGTTAAATATGCAATGACATGTTTAAAGTTTTGAATATGTTTTTCCATTAAGGGTCATTGTTAAAGTAATTGCATATTTTACTTTACAACATAATGTGGCTACCAGAAAATTTACAATTGCAAGCATGGCTCCATTTTTATGTCTGTGGGACAGAAATAATCTAGACACACAGCTAAGCTTCATTTCCTGACTTCTCTTGCAAATTGGTCAGAAAAGGTGACTGAAGTCAGGCTAAAGGAATGCCGTAGTGAACCAGAAATTTATAAGCATGGCACATGAACATGGCCCACTTTTCTGCTATCGCCATCATTGTAACTGAATGTAGGGAGCTGCAAGGAAAACTTGGAGGGCTTAGGATACGCTGGCACAGAAAGACAAGGAACTTGAGAACTGAGTCTGCTCTGGATCAGCTTACCTGGAGAACCCGCAACCCAATATCCCTGCCTTTACATTGTAATGTGAACAATAAATCAATTTTTATTATAGAAGCCATTGAAACTTATTGATTTCTTTTCAGTAATTATTCTCCTCAAATTAATTCAATAACCTTCAGAAATAAGTCGGTGGAGGCAGAATAAAACACAAGAAAGGATTATGTCTTTCTGCTGAAAACACTTTGATAATGGGAGAAATATAAAGCAAATATTTCAGACTCATATATAAAAGTCAACCTAGGACTACAATCAAAAAGAAGAGAAACAAACAAACCAATCCTGTGTTTGCATGAACACACAGCCTGTAGGCAGTTTTCAGATTACAGGATAGAAAAGGAAGACAAACAAAACTGGGTGGTTTTGCTGAGTACAAGAAACAGAGATCAACCTTGAGGGAGGCCAGGGCAACTAGAAATCGAAAGAATTAGGAGGGAGGGAAAGAGAGAGAGAGGAGAGAGAGAGAGAGAGAAAGAGAGAGAGAGAGAGAGAGAGAGAGAGAGAGAGAGAGAGAGAGAGAGAGAGAGAGAGAGGCAGTAGCAGCAGTGGTAACTTTCTACTGAGCTAGAGGGAATCCTCCTCACTGGCCTAACAGATGAAGTGAAGTTATCTAAACCAGAGGAAGAGATGCTTATATGGACTAGACAAAAGGAAACTAGTGCTCATGATGAGAGCTGGGAAGAACACACATTTCTATCAGGTAAAATAAAAAGATAGAACAAAGCCAGTTGATGGTGGCACATGACTTTAATCCCAGTACTGAGGAGGCAGAGGTATGCAGATCTCTGTAAATTCAAGGCCAGCCTGGTCTACAAGAGCTGGCTCCAGGACAGGCTCCAAAGCTACAGAGAAACCCTGCCTCAAAAGACCAAAAAAAAAAAAAAAAAAGGAAAAAAGAAAAATAAAAAAAAGGAAAAAGGAACAATCAATGAGCCATTTATGTAGAATTCTCAGAAATGTGAAATGTGTTGCCTACTGTTTGATGTCTTAGCTCTAGAATAAATGTTCTCCTTAACCTAATCTGAAAATCTGGAAAAACTCAATGTAATTACAAAAAGAAAAAAACAAAACAAAACCCTTAACTGTTCCCTAAATCAAGATAAAATGCTATTCTTAAAGGAATGGAGAAATGCTACATGACCAATAATACAGAAATTATAATTCCTGAACCCAATAAAATCTCGGAATGTGCAGGCCCTGCACCTCACCTGGGTAACAGCACAATAGAGCTAACCTTGTTAGTGGAGGTGCCAGTGAGCCAGTCCCCAAACTGTTAGTGTGGGAGAGCTGTCCTCACTACTCCTGTCATGTGACCATGTGGGAGGGTGTGAGATGCTCCCCATTATCCTTCACCCCTCACTGCCTGCCACAGGTCAGAGAGCTGACCTACCTTTCTCCTTGCAACTTCAACACTCAGGAAATGGTCCTGCCCTGTCCTATGCAGCATAGCAGAGCAGCCTGTGGTGGGAGGTAATGATGATCCAGCTCAGCTGTTTTGAGCAAGGGAGAGCTGTCCCCATTATTCATTGGACGTGTGGCAGCATAGGCAGAGGAGAGATGCCCTTCTCTGCCTGAGACAGGTGGAGGGGTGGCTTTGGGATCATGGGAGCAGGAGGGCTTTCCCTCTCCTTCATAAGCTGCAGCAGTCTGGAGAATGGTGGCTCCTGTACCTCACCAGATCAACACAGGAGAACTGGCCCTAATGACGCAGGTGTGGGAGCATGATTGGGAAAGTGGGAAAGCAGAAGAAAACCCCACCCATTGCTCAATTCTGCAAGAGGTAATCAGCCAGGGTGAGCCTGGAGAGCTCAGCCTGGTTGTGACGACAAGGGAGAACTGGTGGGAGGGTGTGTGGGGGGGAGAATAAACTGTGCAGTTGCCTGGCTCAGAACCACGGTTATGACTTGTCCCACCCCAACATCTACTCCATCTATGAACTGCTAGAGCATCTGAAGGGTCCTAACTTACAAACCCAAAGCTGCAGGAACTCCACAACACAGACCAATAACAGAATATCCAAGACTAGTGAGAGCCCAGCACAGATAGTGTAGTAGAAATCAGAAACCTTAAACCAGACCAATGCCTCATTGCAATGAACACTTGTAAGTAAAGATATATGGACAAAGATATTATGTCATTCACTGTCACACTGCAGCTTCCATGATGAGATTTTTTATTTCTCCCTTCCCCCTTTATTAGCTTAAATTCTCTCTCTCTCTCTCTCTCTCTCTCTCTCTCTCTCTCTGTGTGTGTGTGTGTGTGCGTATGTGTGTGTGTGTTTGACGGGAAGAGGATGGATGTAAAGGGATTGGGAAATGAATGGGATCAAGATACACAATGTAAAGGACTCAGAATAAATAAAAAGGAAGAGAAAGCACATAAAGAATCTCAAAGCATATACATAACTGAGGTATGAAAATAATCTCCAGCAGGAAGTCAAGACCTGAAATAAATGATGGGATGAGAAGATATGAACATTATGATGTCTGCTATACAATTCCGCCTGTGCTCACCCAAAGAGAAAGAAATATGACCATGGCGAAGACGATATAAATGATACTCAAGAAGAAATTCTAGGGAGGAAAGAGTAAACATCCCAAACCAAAACACACACGGGAGAGATGGTTGGTGGGCTTTGTGCAGTGAAACAACTCAATTAGTCTAAAGACACAACAACATATACTTTCCAAAATATAAGAAACAATAAGAGAGAGAGACTTCAAGCATGTAATTCTAGCTTCAGTTATCTCTGTGATACAACTATGAGTTCTAATCAACAGCAGGAATGCAAAGGAGGCAGGAAGAAGAAACATTTAGAATTGCCAGTTAACTGAGTAAAAGAACTGCAGAAGATAAGGAATGAATACCATGTATTATAAGTAGAAAGAACACAAACTGTTAGGTTATGCAGATAGAAATAAGCAGGATAGTAAAAATCTGGTCATAAAAATATGTGAGATAGTAGAAAATAAAACATCACCTTAAATATGCATGCATATCACTGATTAAATATGTATATATTCTTATATATTTATATGCTTATGTGCATGTGACTTGAATTTTCTGTGCTATACCAATATGTTTCAAAATAAAAGTAATCAAGACATAATTACTTAAAATTTCCACAAGTAAACTGAGAGAATCCATTGCTAGTGACTATGAACTAAGGAATGGTAAATGGATTTTTCAGGGTTAGAAAATGAGTTGTGTAGCAATTTGTATCTAGAGAGAGAAATGAAAGATGCTAAACATGTTAAATATGTTTCTTTGGTAAAAGGCAACGTGTATAACAAAATAGTACTAAATACAGAGAAAACAGAAATAGCACAGGGACGTTTCTTGAAATTCAGATGTGTATTTCATCTGAAGGTAAACTCTGAAAGCTAGGCCAACTGTTAAGAAACACAACTGAAGCATATCAATGAACTCTAAATGGAAATACAATGTGATTAGCTCACATATAGAATAAAACATAAAATAATCAGTAAAGAGGTAGACAATGTTTCAGTAGAAAGGACAAAACAACAAATAATGAAGCACTAAGTGTAAAATTTAACAAATAATAAGATTAATGTAAATGTGTGACCTTCCAATCTAGTCAGATATTGTCATAATAAGTAAAAATTAAAACTTTGAAATTATCACTTGCTTTACTCATTTTAAATATTAATGAGTTTATAGACTAACAACAAAGTTGCCCAGAGGGAAAATTTTAGATTAGATGTACCTAGAGCTTGCCTGTGTCTCTATAAATCTGTAAGAAAGGGAGACAGTGTGGAAAAGCAAAGCAAGGTCGAAATATATGCTGAACAGGAATAAAAAACTTTAGATTTATGAAAAATCAACAGACACCCAAATAGAGAACTAAGCAAAACTAACATAGTAAAAATGGTCAGTCTATCAAAAGTAATCTACAGATTCTTAAAAGGACAATATTCAGCTTCCTAGAAAACACAAAAACCCAGAAGAGATGATATGATCCTGACTAATAAAGGAACTGCTGGAGGTATCAGTATCCCAATTTAAGTTTTACTACAGATCTTTCATAATAAAAACAGCAATGTGTTGACACAAAAATACACATGTTGTTCAATGGAATCGAATTAAAAACCCGAACAAAAATCCACACATCTATGGACACATGATTTTTTTCAAAGGAAACCAAAAAATACACAATGAAAAAAAGACAGATATTCAACAAACAGTGTTGTCAAACTGCATGGCAGCAGGTAGAAGAATGCAATTAGACCCATACTTAACACCCTGCAGAAAAACCAACTCCAAACAGATCAAAGATCTCAGCTTAATAAAACCAGAAACTCTAAAGCTGATAGAAGAGAAACTGGGGGAATAGCTTTGAACCCATTGGCACAAGAAAAAATTTTATGAATAGAATACCATTAGCAGAGGCACTAAAATTAATTACTAATAAATGAGACCTCATGTAACTGAGTAGCTCTTCATAGCAAAAAATCACTGTCATTTGGAAAAAGTTGTACCCTACAGAATTAGAAAATATTTTTTACCAATTGCACATCTCATAGAGTCATAATATCCGAACATAAAAAGAACTCCAGAAACTAGGTATCAAGAAAACAAATAACATAATCAAAAATAGGAACAGATATAAACAGAGAATTCTCAATGGAAAAAATTCAAATGGCTGAGAAAACACTCATAGAAATGTTCAACTTCCTTAGCCATTAGGGAAATGCAAATCAAAACTACTTTGAGATTTCATCTAATACCTGTCAGAATGGATAAGATCAAGAAAACAAGTTAAAACTCATGTTGGAGAGGATATGGAATACAGGGAAAATCAATTCATTGCTGATAGGAATTCAAACTCATAAAATCACCATTGAAACCAGTATAACAAATCCCCAGGAAGATGGGAATCTATCTACTTCAAGGTCCAATATACCACTCTTGGGTATATACCCAAAGAATGATTCATCTTTTCACACAGACACTTGTTCAACCACGTCTGTTGTTCTTCTACTCATAACAGCCAAAAATTGGAAAAACATTAATGTCTTTCCCTGGAAGAATGGATAAAGAATATGTGGTTCATTTAGACAGAGGAGTCTTACTCAGCCATTTTTAAAAAGTGATAGCATGAAATTTGCCAGCAAATAAATGAAACTAGAATCATTCTGATCAAAGTATCCCAAATACAGAAGGACAAATACGGTAACTATTCTCTTATATGTGTATATAAGCTGTTGAATCAATAAAAAAACCAGGCTATAACCTATAGGTGTAGATTAAGAGACAAGAGGGAGCATGTAGTTCTCATTAGGAAAGGGAAATGTAACTGACAGATACACATGGAGCAAATGAAATGGAAAGATCTAACAGGGAAGGGGTGGAACGAGAAGGAGTGAATATTGGAAGAGACAAAAGCAACAGACATTTGAGAGGTAATTTGAAAACAATACAGTAGATACTTCCTAAACTATATACTTATATGAGACAATCTAAATGAAATCTCCAAATAATTGGAGAGGCAGAGTCCCAACTGGCTATCTCTTGTCACTAAATAAAGTTCTAGTCCTGAAAGATTGTGCTACATCTAGTTGAACTATTGGCCAGAGGGGCCCCACAGGAATCTCCAGACAACCCAGGCTGTTGCCAAGGCAATAGGTTACTCTAGGTAAACTGAGAGCAAGGCCCTATTGTTGAAGGCAACACTTGTACAACTCACTGAACTTAGTGATGTTGAGTTGATACTGATATAGAACCTTCACCTCTATATTCCAGTATCTTTGGTACAGGAAGGTACTCTCATGCTATAAAAACAAAATCACAAGCACCAAGCCAGGCACAGATTATCTGCAATAGTGTACTACCTGCAAGATATGCTAGGGCAATGGTGATACACAGCATGTAGTAATAACCAACCAATAACTGACTTGATTTAAGGTCCACTCTTTAAAACGGGACCCATACTTGACACTGTTTGGGTTAATAAGAACCTGAGACTAGACATAGGGACCTGTGGTGAAATCAAATAATCCTAATCTAAACAGGGAGGAAAATATGTAGTGATAAAATTATTGTTAATGGTTGTCTGCTATACTCATACATTAGTTCCTTGTTCAGGCATTATCAGAGCAGCTTCCTCTTGCAACAAATAGTCACAAATATAGAGACCCACAGTCATACCTTACACAGAGAGCAAGAGACCTTGGAACAATCAGTTTAAATGGGATGACTATGCTAAATCTCTCCCTGCAGAGCACGGGGAACACCAAAAAACGAATGTGGAAAGAATTTAAAGCCAGAGGGGATGGAGGACACCAAGGAAAACAACCCTCTGAACTGACAGGATCAAAGCTCATGAACTCACACAGACCAAGGCAGTAAGTAAAGGACCTGCATGGGTCTGTGAGTATATATTATGACTTCAGTTCATTAATTTTTTGTTTTCTTTTTATTGAGCTATACACTTTTCTCTGCTTTACTCTCTTCCTCCTCTCTCCTCTTCTACCCTCTCCAGTGACTTCCATGGTCCCAATATATTCAGAATATCTTGTCCATTTCTCCTTCTTATGTAGATCTATGTAGGTCTTTCATATGGTCCTCTTTACTGTCTAGGTTCTCTGAGGTTGTGGACTGTAGACTGGTTTTTCTTTGCTTTATTTCTAAAAGCACTTATTAGCTAGTACATATTACATTTGTTTTTCTGGGTTACCCCACTCAATAAGGTTTTTCTAGGTCCATCCATTTGCATGCAAATTTTAAGATGTCATTTTTTTTTTTTAAATCTCTGAGTAGTACTGCATTGTGTAAATGTACCACATTTTCTTTACCCATTCTTTGTGTGAGGGACATGTAGGTTGTATCCAGGTTCTGGCCATTACAAATAATACTGCTATGAACATAGTTGAGCACATGTCCTTGTTGTATGATTGAGCATCCTTTGGGTGTATACCCAAAGTGGTATTTCTGAGTCTTGAGGTAGATTGTTTACTAATTTTCTGAGAAATCACCATACTGATTTCTAAATTGGCTATATAAGTTTTCACTCCCACTGAAATCAGGAATAATACAAGGTTGTCCACTCTCTTTCATATCTATTCAATATAGTACTTGAAGTTCTAGCTAGAGCAATAAGACAATAAAAGAGATCAGAGGAATACAAATCAGTTTAGTGTTTTAATTGGATATTAGTATGCAAATGAGTGGGCCTCCCATTTTTAGGCTTTCTCTTGGGCTCTTTTTCTTCTCTTGGTTTGTGTTGACCAACTTTGATACAATAGTTATGTTTTATCTTATTTTTGTCTTATTTTTAAAATGAATAAATGAAAATATAGTCACTCGGGTAAAGGATATATCTGTGGAGAGAGGCAAAAACTGTTTTCTCCAATGGAGTAGTACTGGGTACATCAGCCCCTCCAGGACAGGCCTCATGGTCAGGAATAGTTGCCTGATATATAATAAAGTTTACAGGTTCTTTGTGTGTGCTCTTATTTGTTTACACTTTGGTGGTTTTTTTTTTATTGTTTCTGTGTATGTGTTCCTGCCCCTCCCTGTATTGTTTTATTTTTTTCTTATAATAAAAAAGATAAGGGTGCTCATTTTAACAATTACTTTGAGTTTATTTGTTTGCATTATAAACAGTAGTAGTGAGTGGAAGAATAAGGAGAATGTGGTGTGCCATGATTAACTTTATGCAAGACAAAATCATTTCTATTTTGTTTTCCTCTTGGGCTGTAGAATGGAATTTTCTTAAATAGGTTTGACTGAAAATCATAAATTTAAGTAGGATTCTTCCAGTACTTATTTACTCATTTTTAATAAATGTAAGGTAGAAAATCTTTTCAGGCCAGTTTCAACTGGATTTGAAGTCAAAGTGGACAAAAGAGAGAGAGAATAAACAAAAACAACACCACAATTTAGAGTTCGGGAGATGACTGGATTTGTAAAGAATGTCATAAATAATTGTGAAGAGTTTAGATCCTTGGCACCCACATCATAACTGGGCGCACAAGTGCACGTTTGCGACCCCAGAGTTGGAGGATGTAAGGAGTGGAGACAGTTCCATTCTTGGTGGTTGTTAGTCAGGCAGTTTGGCCTAATTGGTGAGCTGCAGGTTCAGTGGGAGACCCTGTCTAAATTATTGAGAGTTAGTAATGAAGAGTGCTGACATTGACCTCTGGCTTCTATACACACATGTGCATATGCAAAATTATGTGAATATATACAAGAACACCTCTCTCTCTCTCTCTCTCTCTCTCTCTCTCTCTCTCTCTCTCTCTCTTTCTTCACTGAAATTGAAAGTAGAAAAGAACTCTACTGAATTATTCTCTTAGACTAACAAGTACAGTTAAATACACAAAGGAGTTAGAGACATGTAGAGATAGGAAAAAGAAAAAAAAAGGAGTAATTTCTTAATTTCTTTCTTAGGCTATCCTTCTAGAGCCCAAGGGTGAACATCTGTGGAAACTGAGCCCTAGTGCAAAGGATGTCTTCATTTGTTCTGTATTCATTACATTTTCTTTCCAGTCCATCCAACTGTTAGAAGTGTCCTCAATGGGTGGTCACTAGGTTTTACTTTTTAATGATTTCTTGTGTTTTAATATATTTTTTCAAACCACAGGATATTTTCTTTAATCTATTCAATTAAGTGAGCCAGGAATTTGAAAGATACTATTTTCTAACTTCCTTTCTGATGAATAATTAATGCCACAAAGGAATTAGGTAGTAGGAGGTGGTTTTTGTCTGGGCCATCTGCTCTGTGTGGGAACAAAAGGAAGATATTAAACTTTAAATTAGCTATTGCTTCATAGAACCAAAAGATGAAAGGAAATCAACACTAAAGTGGAAGATATTCATCAATTCTTATCAATCAAGTGTTGCCTGAGAAAGAGGATGTTTGGGAGCAACCAGATTCTTCTGCTCCTTGATCATCATAAGTTTAGTTGAAATGGAGACAGGAAATCAGTAAATAACATACGCTTCTTCTTCAGATTAATAGACTTCTAGTTTTTGACAGATAATATGCACAAATTTCTCTCTTTAATAAATACCTGAAGAATATCTAATAAAAAGATAAGAACTATCTTTCATTATACACACCAACTCAAAGGATATTCTCATTTCCATGGCAACTTGGTCATTAGTCAACGGAGAAAAAAATAAGCATTTATGATTCCGTGCATTTAGTTTAGAAATTGTTCTCTGAGTTTTGATCATTAACAGAACAGTTAATTTTAATGAAGAAATTAATTTTTGCTTTTGTTTCCTGTAGAAGCAAGCATAATGTTCATAAGGAAAATGAAATGAATATTTATATACCTAGAAATGTCTACACTTTTAACATAATTTCTTCTTCAACAGAATTAGAGAAACTAGATTTTATTCAAAGACAGTGAAGACCCCAGTGGATGTGGTAAAAGCAATGCAGTTGCTGTTAAGAGCATAGCTTCAGGATCAAGCAGAGCTTTGGTGGAAGTTGTATTACCTAAACCTTAAAAAATGAAAAATTTCTTTACATCCCAGTTTATCTTTCTATAAAAGTGAAAAGTGGCTATAATTGCTTAAAACATAAAGTACAGAACACAATATAAAACGGCATCTCCAAAATTTAGGCAAAGAGGGACTGGAATGTGACACATGGGTCGAGTATTTGCTAAGCTTGTCTGAGACCCTGGGGTCAGTCCCCAGCCCCTTTCCATAACCCCTATACACATTCAAATGGAAAATTCGGGAGAACATAACTCTAATGAAAAGTAGTACAAATTACAAAAATGTAGAAACATTCTGTTTTGCTAGTGATTATATAAAATATACTTACAGCTTTCATATGGCAAATTAAAAAGCTATTAGATTATTTAGTGTCAGAGAGAGAAAGAGAAGGAGAAGAAGATCACAATGTGTCTTTTTTGTTTTGTTTTTATTATTATTATTAATTGTTTATTAAAGATTTCTGCCTCCTCCCTGCCACCGCCTCCCATTTCCCTCCCCCTCCCCTGGTCAAGTCCCTCTCCCTCATCAGCCCAAAGAGCAATCAGGGTTCCCTGCCCTGTGGGAAGTCCAAGGACCGCCCACCTCTATCCAGGTCTAGTAAGGTGAGCATCCAAACTGCCTAGGCTCCCACAAAGCCAGCACGTGCAGTAGGATCAAAACCCAGTGCCATTGATCTTGAGTTCTCAGTAGTCCTCATTGTCCGCTATGTTCAGCGAGTCCGGTTTTACCCCATGCTTTTTCAGACCCATATTACTACAACAAGCAGTGTTAAGTGATTATTATTACTTCAGTGAGTAATATTTAAATCTAACATGCATGAACTGATGACAGAACTGTGGTTGTCTGGCAGTAAATAAAAACAGAATGGGGACAATTGCATGAAGATAAGTTGCCATGGGGAACCTTCCACTATATTAATTGCATTATTTTATAAAAGGGCGTATAGTATGCATGATTTTCCCTTTTTGTTGATTAAAAGTAAATTATGAATAAGGATTAAAATATATTTTCTACCTTTCACTAAAATAAGACTTACTATACTACTTGTGTTCTATATCCAGAATTATTTTTAAAAGCAGCAATAATTTACATTTAATGTGTGTGTGTGTGTGTGTGTGTGTGTGTATGTGAGAGAGAGGGGGGAGAAAGAGAGAGAAGAGAGAGAGAGAGAGAGAGAGAGAGAGAGAGAGAGAGAGAGAGAGAGAAAGAGAGAGAGTAGGACTGGATTTTTATAAGATAGACTTCCAATTGTCATTCACAGATGTGAGGAAGATGAATGAGGCTGAGACAACTACTGTCAAGAGAGAAGAGAATATCTTAACCATGGTAGGAAAATTATGGTTTAGAAATATTTCATTTGTGTTTTAATAAAGTTTGCCTGAGGGTCAGTACAAAGCAGTCACATTAGTCAGTCATAAAGTCCAGGCACTGGTTGTACACACCCTTAATCTCAGCAGCCGCACTAGTTAGCCAGAGAGGCTGGGCTATGGCTGTGTGCACATCTTTAATCCCAGCACTCACTAGACAGGAACTCATTCTCTTTCAGTCTGAAGATTTCAAAGAGGTAAGAGCTCTCTAATAGCTTGACTGCTTTGTTTTTCTGCTCTTTAAGTTAAACTCCAATATGTGTTTCTGGATTTTTATTACAATGTGCTACATTGTGGATGATAAGCCACATATGGGATTGTCCCATATGTAACCTACTATCAACACTTGAGATAGAGCATTATCTGAAGACAATGTAAGGAACTTGGACACCAACCCTCTAACCCTGTGTGTTTGGAATTGCTTGGTTTGTGACATGTTGATGTGTCAAACAATATCCAAAACAAGCGCAAGGAGCTTGATGAGGGAATTGTGAGGAATTCGGATCTTTGGATCATCTCTGGACTGCCTACAGACCATCTGTAAAATGTCATTGGAAAGTCAAGGAACTTTCTCAGATCCCGCTGTCTAAGTGAGTTGACTTGCTCACTGGAATATGAGGTATAATACAAGTACGATTTGACTTCTAAAAGCAAACTAAATATTATTTGTCTAAGAATTACTTCTAAACACATTCATTTTCTGTTTGGAGCCTCAGATAATCTTGTAGTCAAGCATCTTAAATTGCTTAATAAATGAGTTGTATCTAAGTACGAGGTTTTAGCAGTTTAAAATTAGAAATGATCACTTTGAAATTTTCTCCCTTTGTTTAAAAGAAGAAAACTGGGCCATAGAATGCTCAGTGGGTAAAGGCCCTTGCGATGTAAGCCTGGGAACCTGAGCTGGATATCCAAACTGCACATAAAGATAATAAAAAAGAATAGATTTCAAAAAGTTGTCCCTGATTTTTACATGTATTCTATGTCATGTATGCCTACACAGAGAGAGAGAAAAAAAGAGAAAGAGAGAGAGAGACACACACACAAGAAAAATAATTAACTAATCAATAAAAAACAAAAATACTTAAATTCAGAGGTATTATTTGTTCTTCATTAGGATTTATTTTGATTTTCAGTACTCTTTCAGTGAAATCTAGTGCAAACATGTCTAAATGTGAGTATTGAATCTGGGGAAAGGTGGCAGACTTCAGGAATGATTGTTTGAGTCATTTCATCATATTTTTAATTCATGCCAAACACAATTTTTAGCATCACCTGTCAGTATCAACTGTTAACGTGTCCAGCTGAATTGAGTATCAAAGTTTCTTAGCTCTTCCCAGTTATTTGGATAGTGAGTCTACCATTTGCACACTAACAAATAAAATGGTTTTTTAAAACATTAGCAAAAAAAGACAAAACAAACATGTTCACGGTTTATTCTTTAAATTTATTATTAGTTCCTGAAAAAATTCATAGTTAACATTTTTTTTGCAAGTAAAATACATCAATCTCTTACATAAATATATAGTTACAGGAAAAAAGACTGTGTGTAGTTAGTACAGATGGTATGAAAAAGAAAAATTCTGGGATACTTGACATAAAATGCTACAAAACAAAACAGTAGTCCAATCTGAGGTTGGTAATCATTTATTAAAACATTTAAATTAAATCCATTTGTCAAATTCAAGATGTGATAAAAGTAGTTTAATGTAAATAAAATAGAAATAATCCTGAGGACTGGAGAGATGCTTCAAGGTAAAGAGCTTGCCTCACAAGCATAAGCACCAGAGTTTGATTCCAAGTTCCCATGTAAAAGCTCAGGCCTGGTGGCAAGTGCATGTAATCCTAGTGCTATGGGGTGGTGGGACACAGAAACAGGTGGACATCTGCTGGTTTAGCCTAATAGGTGAGCTCCAGGCACAGCAAGGAGAAAAACATTATCTTAAACATGGTAGATAGGTGTTGGGGGGTGGCTGTTTGTTCGTTCCTGGATGGCCAGACCATGAAATAATCACTCAGAAACTGTATTATTTGTAATACTGTTTGGCCAATAGCTTAAGCATATTTTTAGCTTTCTCTTATATCCTAAACTAACCCATCTCCATTTATCTGTGTATTGCTGTGTGGCAGTGGCTTACTGAGTAAAGTTCCATCCATGTCTATGTCTGGTAGGCTACATGGCTTCTCTCTGACTCTGCCTACTCTCTTGATATATCTTTTTCAGCCTGGCTTTACTCTGTTAAGCCACTGACCAAAAGCAGCTTCTTTATTAACTGATAAAGGCAACACATATACAGAAGTACTTCCCACACCATTTCCCCTTTTCTATTTAAGTAAAAAGGAATGTTTTAACTTTAACATAGTAAAATTACATATAGCAAAATAGGTACAAGCAAGAATTATAATTACATATTTATATCTACTTCATCTTTTATCATAACTAAGGAAAGCTGTAATTATAATTATCTAGTCTTATAATCCATCAAATACTCCAGAAGGAAATAATACTAAGTAACCAGAAAGGGCACTGTTAGCAACTTCCAAAACTCCAGAAATGACAGAGACATCTCTCACTTAAAGTTTCTCCTTATTGTTGGAGCATCCAATTTTCAGCACACAGGCCCATAGAATCTGGCAGACTATTCCATTAAGCAAGAAATTCCAAAGCCAGTTTTGCCTATATTGGCAGTTTGTCAGTCACTTTCTTCTGTGTCCTGCAAAATGTCTGGCAGGCTCTTTTATACAGCAGTAATTTAGAAGGACTGTCTCACCTTCCAGCAAGTACAGCAATTATTTTTCTGTGGTTCCTGCATGAACAGTTCATATAGCATAACGTCAAGCAGTCCAGGCAAGAGCAGTTTTTTGCCCAAATGTCTAACAAACTCCATTAGGAGCCTCTTCAATACCCATCTTTCCCCTGAAGTAGATTGGTGCTTCCAGGAGCAGATGTGTTTCATGTCATTGAAAGCTTTAAGTTAATAACATAAACATGTTAAATGCCATATTCATTAGGTATTTGAAATGTTTGAAGATTATCTAATATATATATATATATATATATATATATATATATATATATATATATATACCATTACTAGCATGACTACAAGCTTGACTATTACAGATGACTCTATTAACTGATATTTCTTAATTATACACTACATTTTAAAATGAGCTGCACAAACAAAATACCTTAATCAAGAACAGAAATATACATATAATAAGATTGACCTAAAATTTGTATCAGTAGACTAAGGTCCATACCAATACAAATTATTCATATCCATAAGCAAACATTTATAAACAAAAATTTAGGGAATTTGGGCATAATTCTTTTAAAAATGCTTCCTGCTTTTTGTTAGGTGAAGTAATTTTTTAGGGAGTTTCACAGAGGTTGTTCAGGGGGGTCTTGGTCTATCAAACCACATTATTCTGGAAGAAATCCACAGGTTCTCACCTTCTGTGGAAACAAAAAGAGGACCTCTTTTCCAAAGCAACATATCTTTAAACACAAATTTTGATATCAAGATACTTCTAAAACATATATGTTTACTTAGCTTAGCAGCCTGTACAATGAAATATCTCTCTGTACTTAGCTCAACAGCCAAAAAATTCAAAGAAAACACAATAGTATACATGATCCAGACTCTCTGTGTATATTCTATCTTTATGAGGCTCATTATTTTACTCTATTTTATTATCTTTACTCCTTTAATCTATGACTGTCTATACTCTTTTATATTACATTTACTGTCTTTTTTATTCTTTCTCCCAAGCATATGTACACTTTTTAAGCATACTTTATCTCATTAGGGGTCTTTTATGTCTGAATCTGTCCTATTGTGTAGCTATGATCCTTTTCTGGCCAGGAGCACATCTTAAAATGGCATGTTCAATGCCTCTGCAAGCCACATGCAACACCACCCCAGTTGCAAGTATGCAGTGGTCTATATTGAGACATTAATCAATTTGTAATATGCTGCTTATAAACCCCATTTAAATGCTCCATAGCCAGACCTCCTGAAAGAGTCTGAGTCATTTGTGCTGGCAAACCAGGAAACCACCATTTTGAAACTGAGCAGGTTTATATTTTCCTGACACCACTGAATCAGGAAGACCTCCCTTAAAGGAGCTGTGGCACACTACCAGCTCTTGTGGCTAATCTCTGACCTCCACATGTACACTGGCATACACTCAACTCTTTCTCTCAGATCAATAAAGATTCAACAATTGTTCATCATATTAGGGTAGTTCATACTTACATATCATTTTTATTAACATTTATTGTTTAAAATGTCACAACTGCTGAGTATATTGTCATATGTAAAAATAACATCCAGAAAAAAACTGTGATAATAATTATATTTCTGAAAATCTTGTTTCAAAAGAGATACAAATTGAAAAGAGCCATTATTTTATCTTAAATAACAACGTTGAATTTTTGTTTTATCAATCAATAGTAATTTGAGAAATAGAATCATGAAATAAAAATCAGGAATTTGGTAGTGTTAATCAAGCTATAGTTTTTACATGACTTACTGTGAGATTCCTTAAAAAATATTAATTACATTTATGTGTGTGTTTGTGTGTATACTCATACATATGTCACAGTGTGTATGAGGAGATAAAAGTACAGCTTGTGGAAATTGGTTTTCTACTACTGCATGGGTCCTGTGCATCAAAGTCAGGTAGCCAGGTTTGGTACATGATTTATATCAGGTGCTGAGCTGTCCAACTCATCCCCAACTCGGAGATTTTGAGCCATAGTAAGCCACAAGTCAACATGTAGGCACAGGAACTAGTCAAAATAAACATCCTTGAAATTTTTCTTAGTATGTAAAATTTTAGTTCAAGAACTTTTTTCATAGAGATAATTGAACAAAAGAAATAGAATATTTCAGATGCAGTGTGTTTTATTGACTTTTTAAGAAACTTATGTTCAAAATATTTGAAAAAACAATTTGAAGGAGGAAGGTTTTACAGTCACTCATGATTTCTGAGGTATCAATCCATGTTTGATTGATGCCCCTGTGTAGTGCCTGAGGAGAAGCAAAGCAAGAAGAAGGCCATAGAAGATCAATGCCATTTACTGCATGGTGGCCAAGAATGAGAAAAAAGAGGTTTTGAAAAAGAAACAGTTCCCCAAAGATATGGGAAATGTCCCTAATGACTTACCTCCTCTGTCTAGATTCCATCTTTTTGTTCTGCTTTTGTTTCATTGTTTTTCTAGAGAAGGTTTCTCTGTGTTACAGCCCTGGCTGTTCTACAACTCACTTTGTAGACCATACTGGCCTCAAACTCAGAGACATCTGCCTGTCTCTGCCTCCCTAGTGCTGGGGTTAGGGAAGGTATCACATCCCTGCCATCCTTTTATTTATTTACCCCAGTGAATACCTCATGAAGCCCAAGCTGGCCTCATAGTTTATATAGAGCTAGCAATGACCTTGAATTTTGGATTTTACTTTCTCTACCACCCAAGTGCATATGCCAGGCCCTATGTTCCACTGGAAATAATTTTGTGTGGTACATACATGGCTCATGCTGTCATGTTGACTGGAAGGGTGCACACAACCTGTGCTATGAAATTAGCATGTTTACATCTTGTATCCAATGCCTGTACATGAAGAGAATGAATGTACATTGGCACCTTCATTTCAGTCATATTCCAGGCCAAGTCTCTAGCAACCATGACAATAAGAATAGATAGAAAGGTGGTATGGCTATATTACATAAATGAGCTCAAAATGGCCTCTGTGTATTGGACCTTTTTAAATATCTTAATCAAAGGCTGAGGCCCATTGCCTCCAAAGTTCCACTGTGTCAAAAAGCAAAGTTTTATACCTTGTTGTGAGATCTCTGCATGGCAGAAGAAAAGCAGAGAAAGAAAGTCTGAGTTTAAATAGGCAGGACTGTGTTTATTGGCTGACATGACACCTGGGAGACCAATATCATCCATATGGATGTTTGAGCCATGTCTCAGACTATGCTGAAAAATGAGCAGATTCTCATACCATGTGGGTGGATGAAAGAATGCCCACACCAGCCACCGAAGGAAACAACCCCCACAGGAAGAAGATGATTCTGACTTTTGTAGCAGTGGGAATGACTGCCACACGTATATTACATTTCCTCCGATAGTCCCTCTCCTCTGGAGTTGCTTTTCCTGGGCCCAGGGAA
Source organism: Microtus pennsylvanicus (assembly GCF_037038515.1). NCBI lineage: Eukaryota > Metazoa > Chordata > Mammalia > Rodentia > Cricetidae > Microtus > Microtus pennsylvanicus. The sequence continues at coordinate 51,179,719 of NC_134590.1, read as the reverse complement.
AGCAGAGAAGTGTAATTTTTCAGCATTAAATTATCAGTTCTTTGAGTACAACTTCCTTGCAAATTCTTCACCATTAGAAGCCCATCTCTCTTACACAGCTTAAAAAGTCTAACCTCACATCTGTTCACCATAAACTGACTTCCATGCTGCCCGTTAGAGAGAAACACTCGGAGACACATTCAAACTTCCAAGTCCCCCAAAAGGACCCAGCCTCTCTCCCCTTCTAAATTAGCATCCCTACTGGATAGTGCCAAGTTATGAGGAGCTCAATCTCACATTCAGCAGTCCCAGGGCCTCCTCACAAAGTTTTTTTTTGTACTGGTTCCTATTGTGGCCACACTTTTCCTACATCAGCCCCTCAAATCTCTCAAGCCTGAAAAAAAGTATGATCATCAAGGTTAGTGTTCAGAAGGAAGAATATATGATATTTTTGAGAAAAAAGTCATCAAAATTATTTTTAAATTTTAACCTTATGAATAAATAAATTTATTTTATTACTAAATAAAAATAAAAAAGTCTTTATCATTTGTATTTCATTTTATGTATCACACACATCTTTATATATATTATTATATTTCTCACTTTTGATCTCACCTTTTTCTCCTTTAACCAGGCCCACTGATTTTATTCTGGGTGCTCTCTGAGGAGTGAAAGAATCTTAAACAGGTACATATGTAGAGGACACATAGGGACTAACAATGAGCCCGGAGCATTCACACTGTCGTAGAGCAGTTACCTAGGAAGACAGTGCTCAGCAAGGCTTCTCAGATGTACACAGAGGCTTGTAGATCTTCTCTGATTATGGGGAGGTTACAAACTGTGATTACTGACCTCCTCTTTTAATAGCTTCCTTTTAAACCTTATCTAATCTACATTCTTGATAGAGAAAAGCAAACTCTTGTAGACTTTATGTTGGCTGGCCATCATTTTAAGGCTCGAGAGCTTGTCATTTCAGGAGCTCTTCATTAAATATTTCCATGGTTCTCAATCACAATTAGAGCTAATAGTGCTTGGCCTCCTCTGAGTTCCCTTTCTTCAGTTGTGATTGAATACAGCTTCCCCACAGGCCCCAAACCCTGTCCCCTATGGCATCAGGAAGGAAGCTCTCCACTTTCATCTAGCCTGATTATGCAGGTATGTGCTTCCCATGGCAGCAAGCTGAGATCTCAGTGGCAGCTTTATTCCCCCCTGGCATGTGTATGTTCTGCCACCAAAGAACACTTTTAAGTCTTCCTTTGCTATATAACCTTTATGGCTCCTTGCTAGACAAAACAAATCCTGGAAATAAACAGGAACAGGGAAAGAGAGTCAAAGTGTGAGAACCACACAGGAATAGGAGGCTAGGAACAGTAAGAAGCTTGTACAAGGGCTTCCCTTTCAGGTGTTTCAATTTAGCATGCTTCCATAAAACCATTAAAGGTGGGGCACTGTGGTTTGGGAAAGGAGGGACTGACATTTTCAAAGGCATTTATGTAGAAGCAATACACTTCTATTTCCTGGGTTCTGCACCAGATAGGCAAACTGCATGAACTCACTAAAAGCTAATGATAGGGGAATTTAATGGCCATGGCTATTTTCTTAAGGGGCAAGCTGTGTATCAGCACAGAAACTTGTTAGTATTAACTCAGACCTGTGTGATAGTCTTACCATCTTACAACTCTCCTATCAACATTTATAAACTTATTCATCTTTGGAACAATCTGAAATAGGAATTGTGCCCTGTGCAAGGTCCCAAAGAAAACTGGGATAAGTCTCACTTGGTACAGGTACCATTAGCTCTTGCCAGCACTTCTCACCCCTTCCCTAAACTTCTCCCTCCCAGGGGCTGGGCTTCTGCCAACCCCCTTCTGATTCCCATATAACTCAGCCATTTGCCTACACTCCTGTTTTCCTGGCTTCTTCTTGGCCACTTGGTCTTCCTGGACACATTTCCAATCTTGTGTCCTGTCCTTATGGCCCAATTTAACCTGCTGGCCATGCTCAGTCTGAGTCTTTCCAGATGTTCCTGGCTATGCTCTCCTTTTGATCAACAATCAGCTCTTCTCCTCCACCATACCTTTGAGCAGTCACGTCCTCATTTTATTTTTCAGTCATCTGTCAATAAAGCTCAGTCAGCATCTGTTTGATGTGATAATAGGCACATCCTTAGTCATTTGGAGACAGCATAAATTCATGCAGCCTCTTCTAGAGTAGAGGACATTATCCAGGACAATCAGATTTGTGTTCCCTGTTCTTAGTTACCCATAGTTGACCAGGAGTAAAGTATCTTTTTTGGATCATGAACTATATTTGGTTTTGACAGTATTTATGAAATATACAATTCTTTCAAAGAAGATGAGGAATTTTATAATTGGACCGTATGTAGCATAGTCATTCCACATTGAAAGCAAACTCCATATACAGGTTCTTTGATATCCGGCATCATTTTTGCAGTAAATAAGTGCTGTCAGGAGCAGATATGTCTCCCTGTCATGAAAAATCTTGTTATTAAAATATCTTAAAGACCATATTTAATAAGTCTTTAATATGTTTGAAGACCATCTACCTTTCTAAAATATATCTCTGTATGACTTTGAAAACATGCCTAACATGACTACAAACTGGATTGTTATATATGACTACTAACCTGCATTTTCTAATTGTCCTAAATGGTTTATAATAAAAGTTTTTCAAGGGCTAGAACTTTACATTACATCTTAAAATGAACTACATATGTGCAATACCTTAAACAAGAGAAGAAACACACATATAGTATGTTGTAACTAAAATATCCTCAATTTTGTATCAATATACAAGAATCCATACAAATGTAAAATATTTGAGATTAGTGGTTGTTTAAAAGTAGACTCAATACTCTACACTTTTATTTCATCATTTCTGTACTATATCCCCCCTTATCCCTTCAGAAAGAGATTCTTGAATCTAATCTTTTTTTTAACTTTTTCCCTGACCATGACCAATAACAACTTGTAACCAAAAACTTCAAATGATGATAAACCTTCATAACCCAGTAGATGAACAAAATTTATCCATTCCACATCTTGGAAGTTTGAGTGTTGTGTTCTTTAGATTGCTTCCTCTTGTTTGGAGTCACTGGCATCTTGATGGGACCCATAGAAAATAGATAATGCTCAAGTCCTGGGCGAACTATCTGTATCATTTGTTGTCCAGTCTCTGTGCAATGACGAAGTGCAAGGCTTATCTGTAGTCCTGGCTGGAGTAATCTATGAGGCTGGAACATCTGAACGAGCGTCCTTGAAGGTGTTCTGGCTGTAGAACTCTGAGAAAACTTCAATAGAAGCACTCTTACAGACTAGGTCACCTGGGCCAAATGTTTTCATTGATATCTGGTGTCCTAGCTCTGAAAACAGTTGAAATACATTGCTGGCTGGTTAGGAGACACAGTATGCCATAGCCTTGCAAGATATTCCTCTAAGCTCAGCAATATGGAAACTCCTTCCCTTCCCAGCATGGTTTTTTGCTCTCTATCTGCTTTTATCTAGGCCTGGAGGACTGACCTTATTTGAAAGTTGTCTCTAAAGTAGCTGCCTGATTCATCTTAACTTGACTCTTAGCAAAGATCATTGGTAAGAAGTTTTGTGTTAGAAACTCTATTATAGGAACCTAATGCCACATATCAAGCCTTGTGATAGAAGCATGTCACTTAATACAAATTAGTGCTTGTCCCCAAGCTCTCCAACCCTATGTATTTTTAATACTCTGAAATAAAATTGAGTTAATTCATCAAAATCTGTCTCTAAGAGAGCTGTCACCATTCAAACTTGTGGACTGCTGACAAAGCCTTCAGTTGCCCCTTCTGTCTTTTTCCCCTTCCAATATGTCGAGCACTCACATAAAAAACACAAAACCTTTCAAAGGTAACATACATATCTGCATTAGTAGAAGTATGGCTCTGCATTGTACACAAGACAGCCAAAGATCATTTTTTATATATAACATTTGAGCAGGCAAAATATATGTTAACTGTCCTGTAGTTTTTCTAGGTTTGTTTACTTCTTTAACTATAGCCAGAATTTTCTGGGGGGTCCTCCTTGATCAAACCTCATCTTTATCAACCTTGAAGGAATACACAGACTTCCATTTTATGTGAAAACAAAAGCATAACTGTAATGATCTGTCCTGTCCCTTTACGAGACAAGCCACAGCTACTCCCCCTCTTCCCCACCCCATCTGCTGAGGCAAGCTGATCTTCAGCTTCCAGCCTGACTGAGTTCCTTATCCATGTTCAGGGTGATCTGTCTCTCACCCTCCATGTGGCTCCCTGCCTGGGACCAGCTGCTTTGGAGACCCATGGCCTAGACTCGTGAGCCATTCTTGCCTGGGACTGGCTACTCTTGGGACCCGCTGTTTGTTACCTGCCACTGCTCAGGGACTTGTAACGTTTCTGACGCTGCAGCCACCAGGGATCCTGCAGCAATTTTATTTCTCTATTACAATAACCTCTTATTCAAAGCAATACATTTTCTGACTTCTGTTTTAAAGTTAAATATTCTTAAAGGATATAGGTTGGTTTAAATCAACAATCTCTTTCACAATCCAATGTCTCCAAGCAGCTGTTGTCTGTTAATTAACATTCAAAATACTCAAAATTAAGAAGGCACCAAATAAGGTCCAAACTCCCTGTGCTAAAATTGTTTTTTATCCTTATATGACTTCTTCTTTTTTATTATCTTGTTTCTTGTTTTAAAGACTTTATTGTTTTGAACTTTATTCTTTGATACTGTCTATATCCCTTTTCTTTTTATTTTTATGCTTATACAGAATATTAAACACATTGCAACCTGTTGAGAGGTTTTTTTCCATCTGACCTTGCTTTTCTGTGTATCTGTTACCTTTTCTGTCTACATGAGCAAAATCTTAAACTGATGCATAGCTTAGTTCATGGCATGCTGGAAGTTCAAGCCCACAGGAAGTGACTTGAATTATGACCCACATGTATGGAGGTCCAAAAATTTGAGCCTATTTCTACCATGTTTAAAGGTCAGAGAGTTGGTACTTACCTCTATTCTTTCAAGACTATTGTCTGTTTCTACCTCAAACCAAGGTCTCACCTAGATTTAGATAAGAGAGTTCTGTTCTTTTAAGGTAATTGTCAACAGGCATTGACAATAATATCCAAACTTGTATTCCAGGAATAGAGAAGTAGATGTTTCTTCTCCAGACAAAAATTTAAGAATCCAACTAAGTTCCTACTTTGTTAAGGAAATAACAATGGATTCCACCCAGAGAGTGGTTTTCCTACAGAATGTTTTGGTCTAGGGTGTGAGAATGACTTGTTTTGTTCTAGTGAGAGAATGTTTAACTGTGAATGTAGCCCTCAACCTTCAACTGGTCTGTTCATTTTCTTGTTTCATTAATGCATCTTTTAAACATCTTATTCCTACCTTTTGGGGTCAGAGGTATTTTATGCAACTGGAAATTAAACATGGGCAATTTTCAGTATTCGCTGGAATTACCGTCCAGTCCTACCCGATGTTTTTTGTTTTATTATTTTACTCATGTCTTCCTACTCTTTACTTATTTTTCTGATCTCCATGCCCCTATCCTGGCAAGAAGTATTTTGTTGAAGATGGTCCCCAACACACATAGGGTACTGTGGTACTAAGGAAGCCATGTTAGGTTCCATTCTTGTATGTTTGTAATCTTTTTAAAAGCTTTCTCAGTACGTAATTGGAAATATATACCCAACATTGGAAAACATTTGTAGATAAATTTTTCTTTGGAGCTCCAACTCACACATACAAAATTGACACAGAAACTTCTTATTAATTATGAATGACTGGTCTATAACTTAGGCTTGTCCTCTTAACTCTTATAACTTAAATTAACCCATTTATATTAATCTACATTTTCTACATTTTGCCTTGTGGCTTTTTATCTGTCTTGTATCTTGTTTCCTCTCTGTGTCCTTTGCATCTTTTGTTTGCTCTCTGTATCTCTCCCCCACTTAGATTCATCTCTCTTCCTTCTCTCTCTCTCTGTGCAGAAGTCCCGCTTACCTTCTTGAAGCATAGTTATTAGCCATTTAGCTCTTTATTAAACCAATCAGATCAGACATTGGCAAAGACACATCTTCACAGAGTACAAAATATTATTCCACAACAAAGTAAGACAAAGAGAAAGAGTTCAAGTGGGTACATATCTATGTCAAATACTCATCTTCTTGTACAAGTTAGAACTAGTCACCAAAAGAAGCCTAGAAAAAGAGGAGGGAACAGTCTCACATGGGCTACTTATTGACATAATTTTTTCTGAATGTTGTAAGAGGCTTCTTGTTGATTCCTGGCTGCTTGGCCTGGAAATAATCACACAGAAACTATATTAATTGAAAGACTGCTTGGCTTTTTAGTTCTAGCTTCTTATTTTATAACTCTTACATCTTAATTTAACCCATCTTTATTAATCTGTGCATTACCATAAGGTTGTGGTTTACCAGCAAAGTTTCAGCACATCTGTCTCCAGTGGCAGCTCCATAGTTTCTTACTGACTCTGCCTCTCTCTCAACATTCAGTTTAGTTTTCCCTGCCTACCTAAGTTCTGCCTTGCTATAGGTCCAAAGCAGTTTCTTTATTAACCAATGGTGTTCACAGCATACAGAGGGGAACCCCACATCATCTGAATGTCTCTGTTTGGAGTTATTTCTAACCCAAAGAAGTCAGATTTGGTACAAGTTATTTAGTGTGCCGAGTACAGAACTAAAAGACATATTCAATGAAAATGAATCATAACCTAACAAATAACAATTTAGCTCATAAATAATATAAAAGCAATAGAGCTACTCATTCAACTGACTATCACACATCTGTATTTAAGGAGCTGGATGAGGTGAAATATGCAATATAACCAGACATTTGAGTTTGAAATTGTTGCTCTAAGCACCAACATTCTGATCATCAAGTCAAGTATCCTAGCAAAGAATACTACAGCCTGCAGCAATGCGGGGATTAAAGAAGCTAAAGGAAAAGAACATTGGCTAATAAAATAAAAAGGAATGTTTCCTGAAAATGGCTTATGTGGGGCATGGCATGGAAGCATTCGATACATGAATATGATAGTTTAAATAAAAATGGTGTATCATGCCCATAGGAGATGTGGCCTTGTTAGAGTAGATGTGCCCTTATTGTAGAAAGTTTGTCACTGTGGATGGGGTTTGAGGTCTTATATGCTCAAACCAGGCCAAATGTGTTAGTTTTTTCCTGTTGTCATGTGGGGGATGGCCTGAAGGTAAGAAGAAGTTAAAGCATATCTAAATCCCCAAATTTTCTATATTCTGAGAGTCTCCCTTACCTTTCTTGGTCACCAACAGACACCAGCAGGTAGACTGCCCCAGGTGCAGGTTTGCCTTAGTGCTTGCAGCAACTGATAAAGGCTACAAGGACTGGTTGCTGTTTATCTGACCAATGAAACATTTAGGCCTTGACTTCCTTCCTTTTTATATGACTTTTTAAGGCTCCCTCCCCTGTCCTCTGCTGCTCCTGAGAATGCAAGTGAAACACCTTTGATTTTCTTGCCCCAAATCAATAACATACCACAACATGGATATAACTGGAAATTCTTCCTGGGGTATAACTATTCCCTATCCCCTCCTAATAAATGAGCTATCCTCTGATACAGTCTCCTGGGTGATCTTTCCTGTGTACATAGCACCAAGTCTGCCTGCACACTGCCATGTTTCCCACCGTGATGAAAATGGACTAACCTTCTGAAACTGTGAGACATCCCCAATGAAATGTTTTCCCTTGTAAGAGTTGCCATGGTCATGTGTAATTCTTCACAGCATTAGAACACCTAAGACAATGGTTAATAAGGTCTTCTATTATTTTCTTTAGTATAGTCTTTATGCCATCCTTTATATTCTTATATGGTTGAGTCACATATGCCTGGAATTAGACAGAACTTTTTATGAGGTTCATGACATAATTTCTTTATCTTTTAGTGGGTGAATCTAATTCATATCTTAAAGACACTGTTTAAAGTAAAATTTTCAAAAGTGAAAAAATCTCTTCTCTGATCACCTGTGTTTAAGTCAGTGTCAGAGCAATGCCCACTCTATGTGATCTTTGATTTTTGCCATATCATTATACCTCAGCTAAGTGATGAAGATCTTAAGAAACAAAAAGCATTGCAATCTCCTTTTGAAGAAATGGAAAATATTTGATAATAAATTGCAAATTGTATATAATTCATTAATATTTATTTGGGGAAAGAGCATTTTACTTTTGAAAGTATTTCTTGAAACCAATTAGAGAAGGGAGGAATAATGTGTTTAATATTCTACTTGCCTGTTGCATTAATTCTATACTCAGAGGAGCTAGCTTTTATGTTTACATAAATGCATTTCCTTCTTCCTATTTGAAATTGATTTGCATGTGATCCCTATGAAGAATGGGAAGGAGGGAAATGAATGAAGTTAAAGAGTTTATTACCCAGGTTTACTTTACAGCTAGAGTTTGCATGCATCATAGACTATAAGTTCTATTAATTTATCCTCAATCTCTTCTTTTTGGGGATTGTGCTGCCATGCCTCCCTATTTGGCCTGCAGATACAAAGATAGAAAAACATCCTATGGGTATCACACTAACTCTATGCTCTACTCTCCAAATATGCCACATTGTTATATATATATATATATATATATATATATATATATATATATATATATATATATATATATATATATATTATTGTTGTGATATATATACACACATATATATATTATTTTCATTATTATTAATTTTATTCTAGTTATTATAAAACTATTAAGTTCTAGTTAACTATTTTTAAAAACAGTTTCTTGCAAACAAAGGAAATACTGAAAGCATGGCATTTACACTTGAATGTTATTCACAACATACACTCTAAATAACAAGTGTTTTCACATAACATATAACCCAAACTAGCAGAGAGCGCATGTTCATAATTAAAACTTTTAGATGGAAAATTCAACATCTCATCACATGTATTTTTCTATATTAACCTAAATAATTATTTCCATTTTTGTGCTGTCTGTACTGATATGGTTTGATATGTTAACTATGTTTGGCAAAGAATAAATTGTGGTTACATGAAAGTAGCCAAAGACTCAATAGGAGGAAATGGAAAATCTAGTGTGGTGGAGGTTCAAACCACTGCTATTACTTCCATGTGCTGACAGATTCAGCCTCACTCTTTAAAGGCCTTGCATTCCCATTACCTCGTTATAGCAACCTCAGTATAAACAAAGACATGAGCAAGGGAGACTGCCCTCTAAAACTTCAATTCAGTTTTACAAAATTGAATGACATATTTCTAGTTCTTTTTTCTCTCAAATATCCTTCCTGGATTCATTCCAGTATATAATAAATTAAATTTGGAGAGGGCACTTGAGGAATATCAGATGAATTTGTTGAATTTTTCATTGAGGGAGAAAATAGGGTACTTGGGTTAAAGGAGTGGAAAATACCTTTTCTGGAAAGTTAGAAAAAGAAATCTGACTAACAGAAAAGGAAACAATGTACTACATGATCCCCATGTTAACCATGATATCAAATTACTCCTTTTCATGAGCACATAGAGCCAACGTCATTGACCCAATAGGGATTGCTGTGGTTCACTGTAATTAAAATCTCCATCTTTACTCTCTTAAAGAAGAGAAATTCATTGCTATTTGACATATTCTGATATTTTTATTTGCATATGCTTTATGTGCTTAAGTGTGACAGTGTAACACTGAAAACAGCATTTTAGTGAACAAAATGAGGGAAGACTTAACTTTTGATCCATTAAATAATGATTCACAGTTAAGGAGTATACAATCTTTAGATTTTTCCAATTTTTCATAATTATATATATATAATTTACATTGTATATATAATGTGTATGCATATGTATGTGTGTCCATTTGTTTTTCATTCAACACTCAGAATACGTCCAAATTCTTTATCTCTTCTGAATTTAAAAGTTAGTGTCTATTCAATAAATAATTTTCTAAATTATATTTATTTGAAAAGTACATTTAAGTAGCTACGTTATGACCGGTAATGCCTAAAAGACAGGGCCAAAGTCCAAATTTTAAAAAGACTTCAATTTAATGAAGAAATAAATAGTTAATTAGATAATTTTCTATGAAACTCTAATAGAAGAACACATATATTGGGGGTTAATAAAAATGAAGATAAAAAAAGTAAGAACATTTAGAATAGTCAAGAGAAGACAGGCTATACTTGTAATAAATAGTTCCACAATTCATCTGACTTCACATGCCATAATAATTTTACTGTTATTTTGTGTGTCGTGTAGGCCAGCAAATCGCTGTAGTTATAGACACTTAGAGATTTAGCTTACAGTGGCTCAATCTTGACACATACTTTAATAATCACTGTGGGAGAAGAAAAACACACCTAAAGAATCGTACTGAATCTTAAATGTTCTAACAGGAAGTGAAGTTTTTTTCTTATGTGTCATACAACCAAAGTGACTTTGTAGTTGTATATACCATCAGAAGAAGTGGATAAATATGATGTGTTTGGAATAAGACACACAAATACTTGTTATGAGACCTGATGTTTAATCCAGTGTAACCTAGAATGCTTTGTAGAGAACCTAACGATATACTGAAGAAACTCCAAAAACATGACTCAGGAATTTTCTAGATGGGTTATCTAAATAAGCTTTTACCCTTTTTCTTTTTTCCCTGTAAGCATCGTAGGTTGTTCATGTATGTGTTCATATATACATTTATAATGGTGCCTGTGTATTTGAATATATACCCGCACTTTCATGTTTGCCGTGTAGAAGTCAGAAGTCAGCTTTGGTCTTGTTCCTTAAATGTCATCCACCTTGTTTTCTGGGACAGGGCCTCTCATTGTTCTGGAGCTTGTGAAGTATGCTAGAGTGGCTGGCCAATGAATTCAAAGGATTTCTTTATTTATATAAAAATAATAAAAGGAGCAATATAGATAGGAACAGTATTTTTCTTAGATAACAGGGATTACATTTTTCTATTGCTCAATAAAATGTATCTAAAGAAAGTTCTCATTTATAAATTCAAAATGATAGTGAGAAAATCAATTTAGTAATCAATAAAAGTAGAACATTCTTTACATGCTAAATATCCCATTCGAGAGAATTCATTTGTTGAAGACACTAAGCAGTTTTAAATACATTCTTTTAAAATGTAAAGTTTTGAGTAAAATATAAGAAACATTTTTTGTTCTATACATTCGTGAGAAAAATTCAGTGGCCTTACTTCTATTTTCTTTCTGAAGATAATGTTGGGCTGGGAAACTTTTGGTAATAGAGTCAAAATTTTCTTTAAAAATATCTCTTTCTCTTTATTTTCTGACACTTTAAAAAATGCTTGCACCATTCCAACAGGTTTTGTGGAGGAATTAGATTGATTTCCATTATTACCTGCATTTGCAACGTTCTTTATGAAATTCATTCTCATTTTATCACCTACTCCAAAACTGCTTCCTCTTCCCTTCAACTTGCAAACTCTCTTCTCCCCAGTAAGACTCAATGGCATTCCTGAATGTCCTGACGTTTGTGTTATTATTTTAGTTCTGTCTTCTGGGTTTGTAATAGCTTTTCCTGTTTGGTGAGTTGCCTTAAAAGACATTTTCATATTTTTTTGGTTTAATAAAACCTGAAGTTCTAGGTCTCTGGTTCGTAGACACATATAAGTCATATCCATATATCATTTAGATGTAATATATATCCTCTAATATACAGATGAGAAAACTGAGTTTCTGAAAGATGGTAATGATGATACAGAAACTTTTGTAGTAATTAACATGTCTTTACATTTTAGACATTGTGATGCGTGTGTCTGATACATCAAGTATATCTTACTTAATCTTCAGACTGATTCTGTCAAACAGATTTTAATTTGTTTTATTTTTATACTATTTTTGAATTATGCTGTTTCTGTATTGTCTTGTGTGCATGTATGGTTGTGCACCGCATGAACATGGTGGCTTAGAGACCAGAAGGAGGTGTTGGAGCCCCTGAGACTGGCATTATGAAGGGTTGTGAGTCACCATATGGGTGCTTGGAATCCAAACTGGTTCTTCTGCAAAAAGAAGTGCTCTTAACCATTGTGCCATCTCTCCAACATCAAGAAAGCAGATTTTATTATTGCCATTTTATAGACGAAAGTAAAACCCATGTATAATTATGTAAATTAGTCTACAAAATTTAGGATTTTATTTATTGTTATATAATGTACTACCTGGTGGTACCCACAAAGTGATTAATTAATATTATTAAAAACTTTGTGCTTTTTATAAATATTTGATCCAACAAGTTTTATATATCAGAAAGCAAGAGGCTATGTGTTGTATGCTGTTGTTTCATGAGGTGAAGATGGAGACTTCAGAACACACTCTATCAACTGGGACTATGTTTTTCATTGCTTACAGTAGAATGAGATACATCACAGTTAAAGTACTTTGGTGAAAATGAACTTATAGCCTGTTTTGTTTTAATTTTCAGTTCCTTCAGTAAGAGACCACTACCAAAACAAGAAAGGATTACAAAATAACAGTTAAGTCTTGTAAAAGAAATTTTTGTTGTTATTATGTTAATGTCTATGTGCACATGTGAGTGCCAGTGCCATAGAGTCCATAAGAAGGTGTTGAGTAATGTTGACTCAGCTATAGACAGTTATAAGCTGGTAGATGTGGGTGCTGGTAATTGAATTCAGGTCCTCAGTTGGAACAATGCATGTTCTTAACTACTGAGCAACCCCTACAGCCCCACTTAGAGAAGTTTTAAAAAAATAAAGAAAACTTGGCTGATCATCTAACTGCAGACTATGAAAATCAACAATTCACATACAAATCCTGTTTAAACTTGTTTATGTCATCTTTCCTGAAATTGCAGTGGATGGACTGTGTCTGTGTGATGTATCATGTACCGCTATTTGCAATTATAAAGATTGTAGGAACTGAATAAATGAAGTGGACCAACATCTCATCTCATACAGTAGTCAACTTTATTCAGAGCATCAAACAATTGATCCTCTTAAGGTTAATAAGAATCAAGTGAGTAAAATGTTCAATCACAAGGACAAGCCACATGCGACAAAAACATGTTTTCCCATAAGGCATATAATAAACAACAATAGCAGGTAATAATGAGTAATCTGAAAGAAACCCACTCCTGTCAGCCACACCTGGGAAGGGCATGCAAACACATTACAAGAACAATTCTGTGTTTTAAAGAAACTGAGGTCATGAAACTCCTGCCTTGTTTTCTTTGAGTATTCTAATTTTAGTCTATGTGCTACTGAAGTGAACCCTTTTCCTGAGTTTTCTCACAACCAGCTGGAATTCTCACATGACTCCGTGCTTGTACTGTGTTCTGACATAGCACTACATGTTTCCCCTGTGGGTAAGATGCATTTTTATCAGTGCCATAACATCTAATATATATATCTTCTTTTCTCAATAAAATGTTAATATGTATAATACAGATTTACATGTATAGGCATCATTTATCGTGTGTCTCTGTATGTGTGTGCATGAATGATTACTGAAGTCTACAGAAATTCAATCCTATATAGATCTGCATGTTACTATGGCAACACCATAAATAAGGATAAAAGTTTAATTATAAATGAGTTTATCGATTACACCTAATTGTCCTATTTTAGTATGTTTTATCTCGATAGTTTATTCAAAATGGTTTTATCAACCTGCTATATCTGAAATCTAAGGTAAATCTTAAGAATTTATATAATTGCTATGATTGTCTGTTCTAGTTAAAACTGTTTTTTCTATATCCATATATGGAGAAATCATTGGACTTATTTTTTGTTGTTAATTATTTTGTGTATGTGTGTGTGTGATGTGTACACACGTATGGGTGTATGTGTTTATGTGAGTAAATAGAGTGCTTGCATGTCAGAGAACATTCCTGAAGGTCAGAGGACCACCTCTAATTTCAGACTTTTCTATCTTCTTTGAAACAGGGTATCTTGTTCTTGCTTCTGTGCATACCAGGCTTCGTGATCTAAAAAGTCCTGAGGGTTCATGTGCCTCTGCTTCCTGTTCCTTTGTAGAAGTCATAGTTTTAGGGCAGAATCTATTCTGGTCCTCATGTGTGCAATCAGCACTGTAACCATTGAACCATTTCCAGACGCTATGCCATTTTTAACAAGGGCTTCAATAATTTTGATATCAACTTAACAGTCATAGAATAATTCCAGAATATTGTTTAGCCTCAACATTTAATAAAATATTCCCCTTTTCTTGCCTGTAAATGACTAATCTGAATGCATGTATGTGTTCTGTGTGTGTGTGTGTGTGTGTGTGTGTGTGTGTGTGGTGCTTTAAGAAGCCAAAAATGTCAGATTCCTAAAATTAAAGTTTCAGGGTTGTATGCTTCTATGTGAGTGCTGCTGGAAATTAAACCTGGGTCCTCTTGAGGATCAGCCAGTGATCTTAACTACTGAACTATCTTCCAGACACTATCTTCAACAGTTTTTTGCTCAATAGTGCATTCTTGATTATGGATAAGCTTATGAGATTCAGAAATTAACAATGGTGGTTCATTCCATTCATTCTCTACTCACTACATAAGAAATTCTATCGAACAGAAAACCAGTACACTGTCATGCATTGCTTCTTCATGGTGCCTGTGACATTACTGATGTCTGTGCTTTAAATTTATATGAGGGTAACCCTGACAATATCCTCATGAGACTGAGTACATAGTATACATCAGGTATTTTTCAGATGTTTAAGATATTTTTCTTATTTAATCTCAGGTGGAGAGTGGGAAGTAGCTACCATTATCTTAACCATATTTACATAGCAAACTGGACAGAAAATAAATATGTATGATCTATATATTATAATATGTTATAAGATTTAAAGCAAAATAAAAGCTTGTATCTGAAAGATTTCAAATATCTAAGTCTTTTGATGGTACTTTATGAATGCCTGTCACACTTTGGATTGACAAAGTTGAATTTAGCTGTTCAATGAGAGTAGTTAATAGAGTTTAATACTGACAGTCACAAAGCAATATTCTCCAAGCATGTAAACTAATTTTGGTACTCATTTTACAAACTTGGCAAAGTTTTGAGATGCAATGAAAATATCTCAGTCACAGATGACAAGGCCAAGGAGTAATATAAATTATCATCAAGGTAAAAATATATCCCTGACTTCATGTTGACCATATGACCATCTGGGCAGCATACATGAAATAATCTCTTTGATTTAATTCAAAACTCTAAGCAAAATTTTTACCCATACACTGTAATAACAAGGCAAATGAAGGTATGATTGTCCACTTAACAAAAATATATAGTCTGGACAAATTGTTTAAAGTGAGATTTGACTTTTAGGTTTAGTATATGATAAGTATAAGAGTAGAAATATGAATTTCATGTATGCTGGGCATAATATTAATGTTTAGAAGTTAGATTAGATAAACTAACTGATGAAGAAGGGAAAATTTTTCCAGTAAAATGATGTTTAGTTCTCTCACCACTTCATACTTTTCTGTACACAGAAGTTACAAACCTATGGATTCCATCCAGACTAATGTGGTTTGATGAAGCCCACCAAAAGGTCACTGTGAGCACCCTTCAAAATTACTTCTCCCAACAAAGGGAGAAAGCAGTGTAGAGAGAACCATACCTAAATATCCTAAATGTGTGTTTATAAAGGTTTTTTTGTTTTACATTTAAAGTGGAATATGCTATAGAGATGGATACTTTGCATTGGGATGATTCTTGGTTTATTGATTCAAATTTAAGGTTTTGTTATATGTATTTCTGCTTTTGGTTAAGGGATTGTGTTTGTGCATCTCACTTAAAAATAAAATGTATAATTAAGATATAAACGTTAATAGATAATTATTTATAATTGTCAAACTTGTAGTAATTTTAGTTTTTCTAGATGTATAGAGATATATTTTAGATGGATAACTATTCTTCAACCCTCTCAAATCTTAACAGAATATAACATTTAAAATGTTTTAAGAATTTAGGACTTCTCATGACAATGAGACATATCCACTCCTGGCAGCACAAAAATACTCTAGAGGATGATGTGAACTGAAGAAATCCATTATGGGATTTGCCTTCAATGTGACAAGGCTAACCATTTGGGTAAGAAACTGCTTTTTCCTGGACTTTTTGGGGTTATGCTGTATTAAGTGCATATGCAGGACCCACAGAAAAATAAACTTACCTAAAGGTGAGACAGTCCTTCAAGGTTCCTGCTTCATGAGAGAACTGTCAGACAATTTCCAGGACACAGAAGAAAGCAACTGATGAACTTTGCCAGTATAAGGCATAAGAGATCTTCAAATTTCTAGCTTCATGAAAAAATCAGCCGGATACTTCGGGCCTGTAGGCTGAAGATTTCATATTCCAATGTTACAGAAGAACTTTGGGTGACTGTCAAGGCGGCAAGATATCTATGTCAATTCTAGAGTTTTGGAAGTTGTTTATAATGCATTTCCTGCTAACTTAGGTAATATTATATTCTTCTGGAATCTTTGCTGGAGTTGAAGAATAGATAGTTATAGTTGTCCTTAGTTATGATACAAAATAAAATAGATATAAATATTGCAACTGTAATTCTTGCTTGATACCTGTTTTTATATGTATTATTTAGACAGAAAAGGGGAGGTGGTGTGGGATTCATTCATGTATATATATATATATATATATATATATATATATATATATATATATGAGTTGTTTTCATTGGTTAATGAATATAGAAGCTATTTTGGCCTGTGATAGGGCAGAATAGAGCTAAATGAAAAACTCAATTCTTGAAAAAATAAGGTGGAGTCAAAGAGAAGCAATGTAGCCACCACCTGAGACAGACATGCTATAACCTTGCCTGTAAGCCACAGCCACGTTGAGATACAAGATTCATATTAATGGGTTAATTTAAGATGTAAGAGGTAGACAATAAAAAGCTAGAGATAATAGGCCAAACAGTGATTTGATATATACAGTTTCTTTGTGATTTTTTCAGGTCTGGGAAGCCAGGAATGAACGTGCAGCCTCCAAATACAGTAAATGAGTATCTAATGTATGTGTTGTTTAACAAAGGATAGCGTGAAGAAAGTATGCTACTAACTTATAGAATTATTTAAGCTATTTTAATTTAAAAAATAAAAAATAACATTTTCAACTTGGATATCTATGCTTCATACTTGTTTTTTCTATGTACTCTTTGTAATATTTTAGGCAAGCTATTTAATCCCTGAGTTCCCCAGTTCCCTATCTCATTTTAATAATAACTACATTATAGAATTTTATAGGCATTTTATGGAGTTCTTCACCCATATCAGAATAATGAAGATGAGGTTCATGAAGGTAATAGGAGGTGTGGAAAGGATAATTGCTAATTCCTTGGTCAAGACTCTACTGACATAAAAATGGTTTCCATGGTCACAGTATCTATTCTTTAGGGTTTTTGTTTGTTTGAAATAAGCACAGTCTGATAAAATAAAATCAGTTAAAATGGGGGAGCAAGGCGGTATCTGGGGACAGTTACAAAGAGGAACAACAGATCTAGTTATTAGTTATAGTGATGATTATAGATTTGAATGAATAACTTTTTCACCTCCATCTGAGAAGTAGGAATTGGTTTTAACTGTTCATTAATACTATGATGTACAGAATCTTAGAAAACCTCAATTATTTCTGTTAATTTATGTGCCTTTAGATTTTTTTTTCAAAAACAAGGTTTTTCTGTGTAGCTTTTGGTGCCTGTCCTGGAACTAGTTCTTGTAGATCAGGCTGACCTCGTAGAGATCTGCCTGCCTTGGCCTCCCAAGTACTGGGATTAAAGGCCTGTGCAACCACCACACAGCATGTGTCTTTAGATTTTAATACTTAATTTATTTTTGAAATAGGGTCTCACTATGTATCCCTGGTGACAAGGAACTTGCTATGAAGACCAAGTTTTCCTGGAACTCACAGCACTCCATCTATCCTTGTCTTAAAAGCAGGGATCTAAGACATGTGCCACCACTCCCAGCTATATTTTAATGCTTTAATTTACTAATTACTACCACCACAAGCAGTCTGAAACTACATGGTTCAATTCTTTTAAACTTCTGTTCTTTTTGTTTCTTGAGGAACACGTGCTGGGCTGTGCCTACTTATAGTCAAAGTCCAGCAACCACAACAGTGAAAGATGAACAGGGCCTTTGAGTCAAAAATTCTAGCTCCTCACTACTCTCTTACAATGATACTGGAGAAAGCACCTAGTTCTGAGACCTTGGATACCCATGCTGAATTGATAACAATTATTGTACCTAGTAATAGACAAAAGAGAAAACAAACACTCACAGAAAAGGACTAGATTGAGCTAGAGTGGTTCAGATCCCCAGAAATGCATTTTCTGTTTCTTTGGATTCTATACAGTACCAATAGCAAACATGACCTAGAATACAGTACTCTCAAAATGAAACAAGAGTTATTTACCTGTCTCCAAAGCTTTCTAGTTCATTTATGCCTCGTTCATCTTAGCATCACTGCTAACAACCAAACTGAGATGTAGTAGTTACCACACTATCGCACACTCCTTCATAAGTGTTCAGGAAATGTAATATTTTGGATTATGTTCACATTCACTCTCTGATCCCCCATATGCAGTTCAGCCTTTAATTCTTTACATTCCTACCACCACATGCCCAAGACTAAGACAACAGACCAATCTTTCATTGTTAATTTAACTTTTTCTATTTTGTTTTGGAGACAAGGTTTTTCTGTGTGGCCCTGGTTGTTCTGGAACTAGCTTTGTAGACCAGACTGGCCTCAAAGTCATAGTCCAGCTGGCTCTGCCTCCTGAGTTCTGGGTTTAAGGGCATGTGCTACCACCAGCATCCATCTGAACTTTTATTTTTTTAATAATTTTATATATGAATACTGTATTTACATTGCCATTCCTGTCTGTTCTCCAACTTCTTCCATTTCCCCATCAATTTCAACTAAAATCCATTAATTCTTACTCTTGTTGCTGTTGTTACACACACACACACACACACACACACACACACACACACACAGCCTACTGAGTCCAAATATAGGTATATAGAGCTGACCAATTAGAATTGGATAACCTATCAAGGAGCTCATCCTTGGAGAAAGAAAAATATTTTTTCTCTCTCTCAGTAGCAATTGATTGCCTTTGGGACTTTATAAAATTTCCCCCAAGTATCCACAGTGGGTCAAAATTCAGAGAATACGCTGCTGGGAGGTGGCACCCAAGTGTTGTACTTAAAATCCAACCCCCAATACCTAAGACTCAGGGAAAACCATGGAAGAGTGTTATTATGAAAAAGAAAGTTGGTAAAAGCCAGACTGCCTAGATGTCAGCTGCTAGATACTCTTATAGTTATGACAGGCAAGCTGCCCCATTTAATCTCAACAACATGTGTGCCTAAACAAGACCTGCCTAACCACCCCACTAGATGTGTTTCTTTAGCAAGAAAATATTTGCTGTCACCCTTTTACAGGAGAAAATTCAAGGTTTTAAATACTGTATTGCTATATTAAATAAATTAACACTGATATCATGAACACAAATAAGCTTTCATTTCAAGTGTAGCAATTTTAAAACTAAAGTCAAGGGTTAGCCTATTATTTTCTAGGAATGTCATAATAAAACCACAAATGCAGTGATTTAAAATACAGCAAATATCCCCTCAAATTATTGGAATCTAGAAGTTCAAGGCACCCAGGATGTTGATAGTGGGCTGGGAAGAAGGCTCAATAGGCAAAGCACTTGCTACAAAGGTATATGGATCTGCGCCTAGATTCCAGGATCCACGTAAAACCAGATGTGGTAACGTGATTATGTAATTCCAGAACTCCTATGGAGAAAGGCGAAGGTACAAATATCCCCAAAAGCTCATGGGACTGCTAGCCTGGAATACACAGCAGAAAAAAAAAGTAAACGCATAAAAGGAGTCCCTTTCTCAAACATGGTGAACGATAAGCACTGACCCGTGAGGTTGCCCTCTGACCCCCACACAAACACTATGGAATGCACACGCCTGCATTGCACACATGAATGTGCTTCAACACACACACACACACACACACACACACACAAAGATATTCCAAAATTTCCACCTTTCAGATGCCTAAATTTTCTATGCATTTTCATACAGTATTTTCTTAATATGTATGTGGCGTTGTATATTCTTACAATGGATGGTACTGTTTATATTGGATTAATACTATCTTAACCATCTGATTTTAATTGTATTCTTAAAGAGAGAGATCATATTATGATATTACCTTAAGATAATACCTATAAGGATATTAAACCATCACTATAGACTGTGACACTAGTATTTAATCCTATGAATCCTTGAAAATCCAACTAAAAATAAATCTGTTTTTAATGCAACTACAGTAAAATTACTATAAGGGAATTTAATTCATCATATTCATTGACTAACAATAATTTAATAGATATTTGCTAATATCAAATTGGGCCTTGCTGTATATGCACTTGTAAAATGGGATATAGAAGCAGATTTAAAAATGCAAATCTGAGGGCAATTTAATTGGGGAGAGATGGATGGGTAAGAGAGGAGGAGCTAGGGGAGAAAAATTAACAGTAAATATGTTCGAAAGCTATATGGAAGCCTTCAATTTTATGAATTACATATATACACACACACATGTATATGTGTGTGTGTATATATATATATATATGTATAGTATAAGCACATTCATATCCATTAAAATTATTCAGTAGATGTTACACTACACACGGGATAATACTCCTTCTTCAACATAAGAAACTAAATAAAAAGATCAGTGCCAGTTATGTAACCCTTCAAGTTGCTGGCCGTAGGTGTTCTAGAAACCCCCTAAGCAATACAGGCTACTGCTGCTGTTCTGGGTTGTCCACTAGAACTTAAGAGTAAAACTCTAGTGGTAAACACACTGCATACCTTGTTCACTGGACATGGAGAACTCAAATGGGTTCTGCCTAGGAGGTCTCCTTCCTGCTGGCTAATTTTCATAACATTGAGAGGTGTCATGTATGCTGCTGGGAGGGAAATACCATCAACAGTCTTATCCATCAGAGAACTGCATGAAACACAATAATGACATGCATTGTCAAGATATGCCCCTGCATGCAATAGTGGCACTTCCTCATCAAATTGAAGGCATCCTTCATAGTAGCAAAGTCATGCCTGGTACCATAAATCTGGCAAAGAACCCATGATTATGGAGTTGATAAGCTCCAGAGGTGAACCTACTGCTATTATTCTGCTAAATATTTGAAACTGCTCTCTGTACTCTTTAGACCTCATCACAGTTTTCCTGTGGAATATATGGTAGTTAATGTAGTTAGTGAATGGATGGGATGTACAGAGAATAACATCGATGGAATGTTCAGTCATAAAAGGGACATCAACATCACCCTCATTCAACACCTACAAAGCTCATGGACCATTGCAGAGGAGGTGGCAGAGAGGAAGTAATGACCACAGACTGAGGATGACCAAAGGAAAGTACCTCTAGGACGTGACAGGTTCAGTGCACTAGTGAACTCATAGTAGCAACTGTCACCTGCATAATACCTGCACAAGATCAATCCAGTCAGTATTGTTAAGAGGGTTAAAAGGTCTATAAGTCCAAAACTAACAGAAGAACGATGGACAGTGAAGGAAATGTGTAGTTCCCTGGTAGGTTTATTGTGTTCTAGCAGATGCCCCTGACTCAGGTGTATATAGATAACACAATTTGAACTTAATAAGTTGTAAATAAAAATAGAAAATAAAAGAGAGGACTTAGCAATGGAAGGGAGGTGAGAATAGATGTTAAAAGGAGTCATCTAGTGGAACGAATTATGATCAAAATATACTCTGCAGAATGTTTAAAGGATTAGTGAAATGTCATATTAGAAACATAAAATAAAAATCTGAGAAGTGTGAAGAAGCATTGAGAATATTCCCCCATGGATCAGACCCAGATATAACTGCATCCCTGCATCTAGCACCAACACCCCCACTGACACCACGCCCCAAAGAAAGGCTGATAGGGATGGTAAAGGAGATAAATTCAGTCACAGAGAAGATCTTCAAAGTTGTCTGCTATACCTGCTCCAAAATCCAGAGCCCAAGCCTAGAAAGGCCCCTGTAATGAAGGGAGAGAACCTACCTAAGGGGAAGAGGGGGGAAACAGTGCTGGTAAGGATGTGAATAATCCTGCTTAAAATGAAGATACTCAAACAGACCAGGCACATAAAGCTGATGGTCTTGGAGATGCCAACGAAATGCGCGTGTTTTTGATAACTGTGTACCTGTGGTGGCTACACAGTTTGAAATACTGTATTTTTATAAAGTTTTATAAAAATGAAGAATTTTGTTTTACTTCTTTTTGCAAAAGCTATGTTGTTAGCACACAGAACACTTCCTTGTATTTTGGGAAGAAGGAACATGTGTGACTAACCAAGTGTCTCCTAAGTTGATATCATTCCTGATAAATTTTAAAGACTCTTGTTGTATCCTAGGAGAGATGTCCTGGTGTTGACATATGTGGTCAGTATGGCACAAAAATGCCTTGTGGAGTGGAAGAACTCTAAATTCATTTTTATATCTTCCTTCCCGTGTACCATCAACATAGACTTAACCCCCTTAAAACCATGGACCTGTTGGAATTGGGCCTGCTGTGGAATAATCCCTTTGTACACTGTGAAGATCTGTGATTGGTTTAATAAACAAGTTGACTGGCCAGTATAACCAGGTTAAAGTTAGGCAGGAGAGCCAGGCTAGAAGAATGCTGGGAGGAAGAAGGGTGGAGTCAGGAATCACCAGCCATAGAGAAAGCAGGAGATGAATGTGCCCTGCTAATAAAGGTACTGCCATGTTGCAGAGTGTAAAAAAGGAATATGGAATATACATTAACTTAAAAAAGCAAGCTCTAGATAGCCATAAGCCTGAATTTTTGGCGAAGCATTTATAAGTAATAATGAACCTCTGTGTCAGTTATTTGGGAGCAGGCGGTTGGGACAGAAAAACTCCACCTACATTGACCTCCTAAAGTTGCTTTTGCCATTTTGGCAATCTGGACTTTGCTGTGACACCACTGAGTGTCCTCAAAAGAGCAGCAGTTTTACTTTCATAAAAGATTGTGCATTTCATGTTGATAACACTGTCATTCATTTCCTGAAAGTCAGGGTAGGCTTATGAAAAGTTGTTAAACAACATCCTCAATGTGAAATGTCAGCCCTTTTCTAGGATCCTCCCACTTTCCAAAGCATCAAACCAAGACTTCACTGGGATTTATTGTGACATTATGATTATAGTAGTCCACATAAGAAGGGAGTTTGGAAGTATTTGTTTACTATTAAGTATTGTCGGCTTGTGTCCTGCCTGAAAGATCATGATTGTTTAGGATAAGTATCTTTAATAAAGTTGGACAGAGTTTGGCTCAGGGAAAAAAAAACCTGAAATTTATACTATTTTACTTATATGGACATTCACCCAGGGATAGTGTCTCTAATTTAGAAAAAGAAAAGAAAAGTAAACTGAGTTCAAAGAGATAAAGGTTTTGCTGAAAATTATAAAAAAGTATTTTAAGCTCATGAGTATTAAATTCCAAAACCCATAATTCTTTTATTTCAATTTATTTCTGCAATGTTGATTCCACAGGCATGCACAATGAGACTAAACTATAGAGCGATCTTTGGAAAGTTTAGAGTGAAATCTTTAAAAAGTCATTGGTTCAGAGATTAGTCACTCCCTTCAATGGACACAATACTCAGAGTAACTGTACTCCTAAGTAATACTAAGTAGTATACCAGAGGCAGAAACTAGGCCAAAGGAACCTCCAGTGTATGTGAGCAACCAGAGTTTTACAAGAGAGGTTTAGAATTTTCCAAGGGTATCAAGGAATGGCAAAGCACAGGCAGAAAAAGCCAAGGAAAAATGGAGGTATTTGAGAACATAGGAAGTTCACCCAAAACTTGATACGGTCCCTTAATATGGATGCAAAGAGAGAGGCGGAAAGATCAAAACCCAAGCTCAGGGCCAGATTTCAGAGGGCCTGTTCTGTAAAGGACTTGTTACACAGAAGCTTCCAGGACCAGGTTCTCAACAGTTGCTTTGCAAATGAAACACTGGAAGACTCACTGGCTGATCTACAGAACTATTTATGTTGAAGCCCAGGGAATTCCGAAGCTGGTCTTGCAGCAGTCTCACATTCTGTAAGTGGGAGGCAGCTAGAAAAGACTGAACACTGTAAAAGATGACATGCAGGAATGAGGTCTGGGAGATTGGGAGACCACCTAGAAGATGATCTCAGTGGATGTAAAAAATGGCTATAATTGCCAGATATTTCACATTTCAATAGAGTATGTTTTTATTCAACCCAATGGAAGCAAAGTTGTCTGTTATTTCAAGCCTCAGAGGTAACTGTGTCCCATCTGCAGCAATCTCCAAAAGCATTTTAATTCTCTGTAAGCATCTTGACTGCTTATTGGATTGTTTTTTCTTTAGCTTAAATCTAATGAGATAAGAGAGGCACTAAGAAAGAATTAGTGATCCCTGACCTGTCTTCTAAGATGCCTTTACCACTAGTGTTATGAATCAACTGAACTGACTTAAGTAAAATAAACGACATCTTCTCCTTTGTTTAATCTGGCAGCCAGAGAGTCCAAGGTCTTTCATAACTTTCTTGCCAAAGGTTCTACTGAGTTCACTGCAAATCCTTTCTCTCCTTGAAGGGGACATGGGCTCCTTTTCTTGTTGTCTGTCTTGTTCCCTAGATCAATTCTGGGAGAAAGGGAGGAGGTGGCTCCAGTATCCAGCCAGAGGAACCTCCAGTCCATGTTCATCAGGGTGCTTCCACATCGCGCTTCCTACTTCACTGGGCTTTCCTCCTAACCCAATGCCAATCCCAGATTCCTTCCAGCTCCAAATTTTCTTAAAATCACAAGGACTAGGAATAGTCACATCAGTGAATATCTTTTCTGGTATGTTCTCCATAGACAGCAAAAGAAAATATCAAAGCAAATGACTGAACTGGTTTTGTCTTCGTGTATTCAATCTACTCATTAATATTTAGTTTAAATCTAGAAAGGGAGACAGTGGTCTTTCTATTCTGTTACTCATGAATAATTTCTTTCTTCAGCACTTGCAAGGTAAAGGCAGAGGTGTCAGAACTTCAAACCCATCCGTAGATTCATAGTGAACCTGGGGCCAGTCTGCATTGCATGAAGTAATTTCAGAAACAATACATGTATCTTAGGATAGGCAGAAAATACACAGAAGCAACATCAAGAAATTAAAAATGCTCATATTCTCTGGAAGGAAATAAACATTATTTAGGTTGCTTAAAGATTTTCATTTGTATTGCTGGTGACCATATATATATATATATATATATATATATATATATAGAGAGAGAGAGAGAGAGAGAGAGAGAGAGAGATGGTAGGATGTGCTTATGCAAAAATACTTTTATAAGTCAATGTACACAGATAAAGCTTTGCATACATACATAGTTTATGTTATAAGTCTCATGCTTGAATATGATTTCTGCTGTGCACAATGATTTTAGTCTTTGAGATTTTTCTTGGTATTGCTGATCAGACGTATTTCGCTAATAGTCTTATATCAAACCATGTTCCATTAAAGATGATTTATCCATTCTTGGATTTATTCATGCATAGTTTATCATGTCATCTGAAGCCCTTTGATCATCACTTTGGAGGCATACATATGTAAAGTACACACTCATAAGCCTTAAACAAGGCAACCTCAGGTTTGTGAGAAAACTTACTCTGTCTTGCCCAAAGCACCCTGACAGTGCCTGGGTCTCTCTAACTCACTTGCTGACAAGCGTTCTGGTCCTTCTACATAGGGTAGGGTTTTTCCAACACTGAGTAAATATAACAAAAATAACAAAAGATCTCCAGAGACTGCTGCCTGGCCTTTAGCCGTCTTTGATTTTTCAAGGACGTTTTGCCACCGTGAGAATAAGAAATGTCTCTTTTACAAATTCTTTCCTTAACATGCTTTTACATAAGGGCAGAGATTAAAGAATCGCTGTGGAAATAAAAGAAGAATTCAGAAACTGGAGGAATTCTTGGTCCACCAAGGAGAAATACACTTCAGTAGAAGAGAGGGATCCTTTCTTTGTCATTCATTACTCATGGGGTTTATGGAATCTGAGGAATTAATAAAAGTAGCTAGACAATCTGAGTTTGTTTTTAGGTAGACACCAAATGTAACTTAAATGTTTCTGACTATGAAATACTTCTGTTACAATGTATTGCAATGAGGTGAAATAAGTTAGCTTTAGGCTTAAGCTACTTTACATTTCTTCAGTAAGATATTTTGTGAAATCAAAGCACCTCATTTAAATTATAACTTTATAAACTTCTTTGCTTTTATTTTAGAAATTGAATTGAATTTAAGTAATTTTAACTGGAGACATAGCAAATTACCTTATTTCAATTTATTATCTTGTTTATTTTTTCCTGATTTTTCTATACATATAATTCCATGATGATAAAAACTGAGATATTTTATTGTAAGTTCTATAGGAACACTGCTTTGTTTACATAAATATAACATTTTTCATTAATTTATTCAATAAATGCTTGCTATTTATTTGCCCACATTGTGGTTTGTTTTAGATTCCGGATGCTGAACCAAGTGAGACACAAACATTGAAAGGTGAAATGGGACAAAGATGCTTCACGATGCATAAAAATGCACGAAAATATAAAACAGAAATATCTTGTTAAGATGATAGCTTTCTGGGATTTTTCATTTCTTTTCCTTTCTCTTTTCTGTTCCTTTTCCTTAATAGATAGATATAGTAAGAATGAAGTTGCATAATATGTTTGTGAGAAATGAAACAATATACTACAGTTGATGACTAGGTACTAGCACAAAGCAGAATAAGATCATGACCATATCTAGGATATATCTTGGCCACACAAGTTCTTGCTTGTAGTCATAGAGTAAAAGTGTGATAATAACCATGGAGATGTTGCTTTAAGCAATGACACATTTAGGACTTTGAGTGGTTATTTGAAACTTTCATAAACAAATATGGTACGCAAGCCATCACAACAATGATTTTTTTTTCTGAACATAAGGTCTTATTTAATTCTTTGATCAAATTTGATTTAAATCATCTTTCTCAGCATCTCTCATGCTGTATTCCTAGCCTGACACCATTTTTTTTTTGCCTGGAATTTATATGTGGAAAATGTATTCTTTTATTCTCTTTTCCCTATAGTTTTGCTCCTCCTCTGTGCTCTTTAGTTTGGCATTAAGACACAATCTACTGCGACTATACTGACATTGTCTCTGGAGGCACCTGATGTTTATGTCAAAGTGATTGTGAGTGACTTATCTTTGGATATCTGCATCTAGCTTATGGAATAAAATAGATCAGAAAACCCATTAATGCTCATTCAAAGACTGAATGAGCAATAAGCCTTTCTAAAGAAAGGTCAGGCCCCTAGTCAATACTGTTCTACCTTTTTCTCCTTTTCCCTCAGAAGCATTTTTAACTGGATTATTTACAAATAATCAGTGCATATTATTAGACATGCCTTATGTGAAAAGTTTGGAAAATTCCAAAGAGCAAAGGTCAGGTAAAACATGTGAGAATCCTACCTACTAAATATGACCACAGATAACATTTCAGAATATGCACTTAGAGTTTTTTTTTCTAGTAGAAAATAAATTCTGACTTGCTTGGCACATTTGTTTATTTAAGCTTTTTATCATAAAGTCAAGCAGATTATTAAATTTTCTTCCATATCAAACAAATATTTTTAATAATTTTATGACATGTGTTTGCTGCAGTTTATTGTCATTTTTCCTTCTGAACATCCATTTCTTCTCGAGTTTTGATTTTAAAGAGCTTTCCACTGTCATAAGGAGGTGGACTATCATATATTCATCTTCTGTTCTCATATGACAGATATTTTAGAAAGATTATGCAGAAATTACATTAGTAGATTAAAAGAGTGTCAGAGCTAAAATTTTTGCTCAGTTTTTAGACATTTGAGAAGAGAAAGCGTTAAAAACATGCACTACCATCAGCAAGGCTTGGAGAGATTAGTTTCCTAAAACTATTTTAAATTACTAATGCTCAAGGAACTAGCAAACTAGTGAAATGAGAGGTGGATCATTTCAATATTTCATAGAACTATTTCTTATTCATTTTTTCCTGGTACGGGGTCATACTATATAACACTGACTCACCTGAAGCATAAAGCAAGCTGTTCTTGAACTTGCAGAGAGCCTCTGGCCTCTGGCCTCTTTCAACCAAGTTCTGAATTTGAGGCATGTACCATCATAGCAGGCACATATCATTTTTAAATTTGCACTTGTGTGTAGTGATAAGGAAAGTTAGATATTTAACTATGTTCATGTTAATAGATAATTATTCATCTTGGAGTTAATATATCACTATAATTTGCCCAAACAGTGAATATCTGCAGAATTGCTAATACTGGTTTTCAAAATTTGAGATAGATTATTTTCTTTCTAATAAAAAACATAAATACCCTCTCATATTGCAAATTTAGATTTATTATGAGTCTATATCTTATTAAATATCTTATGCCTTCAATTTAGGTGAAGTGTGTGTTTAATCACTAACTCCATAGAAGTGGACAGCTTTGCACACCTGGGTGACTTCTTACATTTTTTATTTTTGTAATCTTTCTCTTAAGTGAGAAGAGATCTCGTTTGACTAGTATTTGCACATATAGCAATAAAAGTGCTTGCTCTTTGATTTATTTTAATGATACTTCTTTGTCATGTTTTGACTTGAAGGTTGATTGATCAAATATTCCCATGTCTTAGAAATTTGCAGATAATGCTTCTCTTCCAGCTAAGTTGACAATATTTAGGTTAGAGCTGTATTATATTCTTAGAGGTAGCATACACCCCAACAGTGTTGTATCTAATACAACAGTGAATTATTAGGATCACTTTCTGTCATCTAAGTTGAAGATTATAAGTCAGAATGTTCTACCTTTAATTTGAATGACATGATGTCTTTGAAGATTTCCTGAATAACTCTAAATAATACACATAAATTTATATATTCCTTTTATTGATTAGCTCCAGAAAAAAAGTTCCAGAACTTACATCCTCCACAATTTCCAATGTATCTATTCACAATGACTTAGTAGTTCCAGGTCTACGAGTGGCATTGTAAGAAATTAAATTGGCCTATATGTCTACTATATTTATATAGGTAGAATATTAGAATGTAAAACACTATAAGTACACAATATGTGCATATATATGAGTATCTGTGCTTGAATATACATGTTTATGGAAGCAATATATGTATATGAATTTTTAAAAAACCATATGAATTATTAAATAGTAAGTAAGGGTGTGCTTGTTCTATAATAATGAAACTTTGAAAATCTTTTGGCTAGAAAGGAATAATTCAACCTCAACAGTGCCTGTCTTAAGTGCCACAGATTTTCCTACCACCAATATATTTAACTCTTCACCCAGTTGCTTTATTTTGATCCACTAATGCATTTGTTATTATTCATTACATAAATTTTTAGATTAATTCCATATCTAAATACAGTGCAGTTACTACAAATATCTTTTTAACAATGTTTCCCAACATTGTTAACAAAGACTTCAAAGTATTGACTCAGTGTCATCTGAAATGATCATATGGTTTTTTTCTTTCAGTTTATTTACATTGATAGATTTGCGTATGTTGAACCAGCCCTGCATCTCTGGCATGAAGCCTACTTGATCATAATGGATAATTTTTCAAATGTGTTCTTGGATTCGGTTTGCCAGTATTTTATTGAGAATTTTTGCATCGATGTTCATGAGTGAGATAGGCCTGTAATTCTCTTTCTTGGTTGGGTCTTTGTGTGGTTTTGTTATCAGGGTAACTGTAGCTTCATAAAAGGAATTTGGCAATGACATCTGTAGGCTGAAGTTTTTGTCCTGCAAACCACTCCCAAGTAACTAAACAAAGGTTTAATATTAATTTTAAATGCTAGGTCAATAGCCCAGACTTGTTAGTAGCTAATGCTTACATTTAAATTTTTTTTTGTAATCGAGGTTTGCTAAGAATAGTCACTTGAATAAATAGTAAAAGAAACCATGACCTTTTCTCTACTTGTCCAACCGTTGTTGGTTCTATCACTTTAATCTACCATTGTTCTCTTAATGTATGTTTTCAAAAAGGTTTTGTTAACCTTTAAATCATTTTCTGAACTCCTGGATGATGAAAAGTCCATACTAAACCAAGAATTCCTAGACCCTGCATTCACTAAAGCTAAATGAGGGGCTTTTGTGTGTGGGAATGACCCTAACATTTCTTCCCATTTTCTCTTTAGCAAAAAGTGTGTATGGCTGTTGTCTTTGAGTTTCAGTACCCAGTTCACAGAGAGTAACAAAAGGATCCTGCATTTCTCGTAGAATGCTGCTTGATTTCTTAATGATTCACATAATTTTCAGCCCTGTATTTCAACTGAGTCTAGCTGCAATTCATAGATATCTCATAAATGAAGTTTTGCATCAAATACTCTTCTATTATAAATGCGGGCATGGGATGGAATCATTAGGAGTCATGCCAACCACTCTAGTTAGTACCATGTACTGGCATTTCTTCAGGCAACTGGATATACCCATTTTCAGTTTTCTATATTCTAATGAGAAGAAATAGGTATATCTTTCTCAGGGGCTTCTTTTCTCTTGAAAATTTATTGTGTAAACAAACAACTACATTTTCATGAAGTCTTGGGCTAACTATGAAGTTTTTCCTCTACCCACATAGGAGATAATGGTGTGGTACAGTGGCTTATCAAATGTTGCCATTTTCCTAAGCCGATAAAGTTCCTGGGCTCATAAGACTATTAAGATAGGACAAAAGGAAATATATATATCTCCATATGTATACATCATTATATGCATATACTGGAAGAAGTATGTAATCAATACCATATTCACTTATACAAATTAAGTTTTATAATATTGAAACAATTGGCTAAACATTTTTTTAAGATTATAAACTGATTGGCCCATTAGCTCAGGCTTCTTATTAGTTCTTGTAGCTTAT
This sequence comes from Microtus pennsylvanicus, assembly GCF_037038515.1. Lineage (NCBI taxonomy): Eukaryota > Metazoa > Chordata > Mammalia > Rodentia > Cricetidae > Microtus > Microtus pennsylvanicus. The sequence continues at coordinate 51,148,628 of NC_134590.1, read as the reverse complement.
ATTAACCCATTATTCTTATCTATGTTAGCCACATGGCTCGGTACCTTTCTCAGTGAGGCAAGGTCACATGTTGCTTCTTCAGTGGTCTGGGCTGGACTGGGGAGGTATCTTCCTGCTTCCCAGAATACTTCTGTTCGCATTGCCCTGCCTCTACTTCCTGTCTGGTTGACCCATCTATACTTCCTGTGTGGCCAATCAGATTTTATTTAAAACATGATTTACAGAATACAGACAATTCTCCCACACCACTTTCCCCTCTTTTTTTTAACAAAGGAAAATATCCATAGTCCATTTTTTTTGGGAATGTGGGCATAGTATTCCAGGTATTTCTGGCTGGTTGGGGATGCTGATAATCTTATGGAGACCTAAAGAAAATTTAGAGTTATGATCAAGTCCTGACTGGAGTATCCTGTGAGGCTTGATCATCTCAGGAAACATTTTAAATATGTTCTAGATGTAGAACTCAGACATCTGGGCCACCTGTTCCTACCGGAGATTTCTCAGGTGGTCTTCCTTGATCAAACCTAATTTTTCTTAATTGACAATTGGCTAAACATTTGTATGTGAAAGTCATCATTTTGAAGATGAAAGAAATATGTATATTAATGAGATGCATTCCTTATTTTCTTGTACATGAAGAATTAAATTGTAACTGAATATTTGAGATTGCAGGACATAGAACATTTTGAACACTTTCCAGAGGTGATGAACAATTTGATTTATAATTGTCACTGAATAGAAGCACACAAAATGTAAAAGCATGTTTACGGTTACTTCAGAAATTATTGGAGATTCTGTCTTACTCTGAAGGCATAATTCACATTATGGTTCATTCTAAAACCTAGTTAGCAGTTCAAACAGTGATTTCAAAATGAATCATACTAATCCAATATCACCCATATGTGGAATAATTTGATGCATGGTGTCCTATTCCACAATTAACCCATTGCTTAATTAAGAGCAGAAAGTACACAGCAAATTATGACATAAGCTAGCTTTGAATCTCAGCTGAGTGTTTTGGGCAGCATTTGTTGGAATTTCTCAGTGTGATAGATTCTGCAGAAGTACACATGCTGTATTCTCTGCACTTGCAGAGGTTCACATACTGTATGCTCAGCACATGTAAAAGTGAACATGCTGTATGCTAAGCTCATGCAGAGGCACACATATTGCATGCTCAGCACATGCAAAGGCACACATGCTATAGGCTCATCACATGCAGAAGTGCACATATTGTGTGCTCATCACATGCAGAGATTCACTTGCTGTATGCTCAGCACATACAGAAGTACACATGCTGTATGTTCAGCACATGCAGAGACACACATGCTGTATGCACAGTGCATGCAGATGTTCATATACTGTATGCTCAGCACATATAGAGGTGCACATGCTATATGCTTAGCATATGCAAAGATGAAATGCTGTATGCTTAGCACATGCAGAGGTACATATGCTGTAGGCTCAGCACATTCAGAGGCACACATGCTGTGTGTTCAGTACATGCAGAGGTGCACATGGTGTAGGCTCAACACATGCAGCGGGGCACATGTTGTAGGCTCAGTACATGCAGAGGTTCACATGCTGTATGTTCAGTACATGCAGAGGTTCACATGCTGTATGTTCAGTACATGCAGAGGTTCACATGCTGTATGTTCAGTACATGCAGAGACACATATGGTGTAGGCTCAGCATATGCAGAGGGGCACATGCTGTTTGTTCAGCTCAAGCAGAGGTGCACATGCTGTAGACTCAGTACATGCAGAAGTACATATGCTGTTAGCTCAGCACATGCAGAGGCACACATGCAGAGGTGCACATGCTGTAGACTCAGTACATGCAGAGGCACACATGGTGTAGGATCAGAACTGAGGCTGCGGCAAGGTCAAGCACACAACGTGGAAGACAAGTGGCAGAAACATCTAGTATCCCCATGTTTTTAATCTTGAGGCTTTTATTTTGGTATTATGTGTATGGGAATCAAATGCAGGTTCTTTAAATGAACGGCCAGTGCTCTTTACCACTGTTCCATCCCTCAAAGTCTTTGACTTGATTTTGGTTGTTGGGTATTCAAAAGTCTTTATCTTTTGCCATTTTTTTTATTACCCACCAATTCTTCAGGTGATTTCCCAACTTATTTTAAGTAGCTAGACATTATACTATCTGAACTTTATATCTTATGAATCCATACTTCTGTCACCTCATTTTCTAATAGCCATCATACTATTTTTTTTTCTTCTGTGAGTGTGACTATTTTAGATCTAAGAAAAATAATGTAAAATTTGTCCTGTGTCTAAAACCTTCAGCTAGATGTTGTTCTATAATTCCATTGATGCTGTTTGGAAAGGCAAGACAGGAATCTTTAAGTTAGTATAGTATTTAAGATTATATATTAGTTACATTTTCTTTATATATCTGCTAATTGACATTCAAAATTCAGTATTTTATTATTTCAATAATGCTATGATGAATTTAGGGGGACAAAAAGTTATTGTTATATCAATTCTAGTTATTTTCTATGCATGCTCAAATTTGGGATACTTAGTTCACATGGTAGAACTAGTTTTAATTTTGTGGGCATGCCATGCCATTTCCACAGTGGCTTGTATCATTCCATGCTGCCATTAGCAGTATCCAAAGATTCAATTTCTTGACACCATCCCCATGCTTATCTTAAGCAGTCACTCCAAGAGATTTCAGGGTGATGGCTTCCTTTGTTGTGACTGCATTTATGTATCATTGTGACATTGAGCATGTACCAGTCGGCCATTTTCAGCCACTTTGGGGTAAATTCCCATTCAAATTATTTGTCCATATTTTTTTCTTAACAAGGTTATTCTTTTGTTGTAACTGAGTTTTGACAGACAAACATTTCTAAAAAAATCTTGAAGAGGGAGAGGAGGTAGGAAGCCAAATCACGATTGAATAAGAAGGCATTTGTGTTTTGCGCAGTGTACACTGTCTAGGTACTGTCTAGTGACTATCTAGTTATAGCCTTCAAGTAATGTGATGACTCCTCATTTCAGCTCTCTGTTTTAATTTCAGATATTTGAAAACTTTTCTTTAAATACTTAGGAACAAAATAATTCATGCTTGTGCTGTTGGGTCTCTGGGAAAGTTTACTCCCTTACCACCAACACGTTAAGTCAGCTATAAAAGTTGGATTCGTGAACACTAGATGGCGGCATTTATGAAAAATTTAATTTGAGTAAGCTACTATTCCAAAATAAATTTTTTAAAACAACTTGTTTCCTTAATTTTCTGAAGTCCATCTTGCTTACTCTTTCAAAAATAAAATTAGAACAAGATTATAAATAAAAGAGCCAAGAAGGAAGTTCTTGTCCCTCTTTACCCCCACCTCAGCGGATGATTGGGCAGCTCCCTGCTGAGTACAGGAGTTTCCAGGCTTCTGCCCTTGAACCACTCCCAGGTGGGTGATTAAGGACTGGCATGCTGGGTAAAAGGACTAATGATCAGTTAAGTTTGCTGAAGAGAAGATATTTGAAAGACATTTGTTCTGAGTGCATGTTGGTCTTTACAATTAGTTGAGTGTTTAGGGAAGTACCAAGTACTCAGACTAAAACTGCTCTCACCCCACTCTGTCTTCCATTGACATGGGCCAAATTGGGCCATTTTTTTGTAGGCAAGAACGTGCAGTTTGAGAATGACTAAAAACTTCTGACCTCTCTGGTCACTTTTAAGTGGCAAAATTGAATTTAAAATTTAAAATTCACATCCTTTTGAGGCTAGATTGAGATCTTAACCATTTTGTTCTATAGTTATTGAAATGACAGACTTTACTTGATTACTGTGAAATAAACAATTTTGTGATCTTTAATCACATGGGCTCAAGTTAAATTTGACATTGAAATGATTTTATCTGCAAAGGAATCAAATTACCTCCAAAACATTGGACCTTAAACATTTAGAGGAGTGATTTGATTATTTTGATCTTGTTAGATAGAGAAAGTCAATTAAGATTAAATTTGTTTTATTTTTCATTTGTCTTACTGGCTGTTTGGACATGACCAGCAGCTTTTGTAAATGAAGATTACAAACTTCATGTCTATTTTCTTCATAAGTAAATGACTGATAAGATTCAAGGAAAAAGAAAAGAATAAATTTATATTATTTTAAAACATTATCAGTTGTGTTTAATGGCTTCTGTGATTGTATGCACAGTTGCAGAAAAATATAAAAAATAACTATGGGATTAATGTAACAATTTTATTAGCAAAATATAAGTTGTGAACAATTATATTTAATGTAACTCATTACTGTGTGTTTTGCTTTTCCCTTGAGAATCGGTATTTTGGTGTTTTGAATGTTGCTAACATTTCACTCTTAAACACAGACAACATCTGCATGGTTTAGAGTCTCTTTTGATTGCAGAAAAATCTTGCTAAATTCCATTTTTTCAGTTTAAGAATCATTTTATAAATTAAAATCTAAACTTAACAAAGTACCTAATTTTGGACATTAGCTCCAAAAGTATATTCCATATAAATGTGAGTGTATTGAACACAGTTACATTCAATAGAATTGTAACATTTTAAGTTAGAATTATTTCCTATTAATTATAGGATTGTGAGAAAATACAAATTTTTGCTGTATTTGTGTGTGTGGTGTGGTGATATAGGAATACTGCAATCAATTATGAGCAATTTCAGATCTCCAGTGGTTTGTCATTTATGAATATCAGACTTTGCTTTAATCTGGCAAATAAAAATAGCACATTAGTACATGAGATTATTTCCAGTTTGTTGGTCAGACCCAGTTAAAACTATTTAATTGCAAACTGGTTAATGTAGAAAAATCTGTGAAATAAAAAAAAATCTTAGTAAAATACACATATTGTTCCAGCCACAAATAAATAACATCCATGATCAGGATCTCTTGTTTTAGTGGGTTTCCTTTTTGTTGTTGTTATTGTGTTGTTATTTTTCTTTCTTTGTCCTTGACTGTGAATGTGAAAAACATAGGCTAGACCCACATAAATGCAAACACATTATCACATGCACACCCATATGTCTCCAAACAAGAATAACGTTGAATATAATAACAGAGAATCTGTTACCTGTTTCTTAACTTGACATGATTCTGTATGCATGCCCATTAGTTCATAAGTGTGCTTTGAGCACTGTATTTCTTATAAATGCATGAATTTATCAACATTTCCATTTCCATAATGATGAACATTCAAGTTTATTTTCTATCACTCCATAGAATAAATAATTGAAATCTACAACAGAATATTCATATATTTAAATTATTTTTCTGACTATTACTTTTTGACAAAGTTCAGAAATGTCGGAATAAAAAAGAGAAATATTTTAAATATTTATTATACAATTCTGCATTAATTTCCAAAAATTATATTTTTTTATTTTCATCAAGAACTTATTCAATGACTTATTATAAGATACACACACACACACACACACATATTCACACACAAGTCAGCAATTTTTAGCATTTGTACTTTTAAAAACTTAGTAAATGTGAAATGTAAACCCTAATAACTAGAAAAATATAACATCAGTTGTACCAGGTTTCACTATTTTGGTAACCAGCGATGGAGAACACTTGGCAGCTTAGTTCTTTTGGTTAAAATATGAATAATACATAAAAGGAGCCTATAAAAGAGAAAAGCACCTGGAAGGGAGGAAACATGCTACTCAGGGTGGGTTTTTTTTTTTTTGTTAAAAGTGGGGTGAGATTTCAAGTATTTTTGCTTTCTTTATATTCCCTTGATTAAATTTTATTTATGTAATGTTTCTTCAGTTAGCCTTGATATTTTTAGTACTGATCTCGTCTTGGCGCATATTTCAAAGTCCTCTTCTCTTTTGATTCATTCGTTGTAAGTTGATTTATCTATCAAAAATCATTTCACAGTATAATGTGAAATGCCCATAAATCTATTTCTTATGGTATGTCTATGACTTTAGGACAGTAAGTTTCTAGTGAGTATATGATACATACACATTTACAATCTTTCAACAATACTCACCACTTGTGAAACAGCAAAGAAGAATCTGAGAAATGAAAACTTTCCAGGCCAGACCTGGTGATGGACATTTGAAGCTCCTGATATTTGCTACCTAGTACTTAGACATAAGTGAGAGATAAGCGCATTCATTTGAATACCAGCAGTTTAAAACAATAACTATTTTATATGTATGAAACGTACATTAAAATATATGAATATATTTCATATGGTATCATATATATCAACAAATGTGATTTATATTATATATAACATTAAAATTATACATGATAAAGAATCCATAAGTTGTCATTAAATCTCTTTTTAGTAGAAAAGGCGTATTAAATTCTAGTGGAAAAATGTAGAAGGTATTTTATTTTCAGCTAAATCTATAGGCAATTGAAAATTCTTTCCTTCTACCATGGGGTCTGAACTTTTATATCTTTTCTTGACTGTCTAGTTCATAGGATGTTCATAAACTAATAATACATTATATCTGGTGAATCCATGGAGATATTTCTGGAAGGAATTAATATTTAAATGTGGATTGAGTAGGGAGATCCACTGTCTAGTAATGTGCACAGTTCATTCGATTTCTCAGGCATTGCAAATAGATCATGAAGGAAAAGGATAGATTATCTCACTTGCCATTTTCTAGAACTAGGATTGTCCGTTCCTTCCTGTTCTTGAGCATGGCATCTTTGTTCTAAGGCCTCCAGACTTCAGAGTTTGGAACCAATCCTTCCTTCTTAGGTCTTAAGTTAGGGACTCGAGGTTTAAACAAGAGTTTCCTTGGTTGTCTGCTAGAGTCCAGCCTCCACAGGGTTTGCACATTCCAGGTTAGGGGCATGAGGATTAGAAATATTAGACAGGGGTATCAAAGATATGAAAGAAAAGGAACAGAGATACAGAATAGAACTGGGAAGACAATCCAATGAATACTGAATTAGCCTGTATTTATTTTCCATATGCTTATATACCCCAATCCAAACAGGGGCAAAGAGAAGGCAAAAGACTGCTTTAACACCATACACAGAACAAACAGAGGAATTACCCGTTTCAATACCTGAAACACCAAGCAACTATATCTTGAGTTAAGCCTTCTGTTGTTTAGAAAGTACATGCAATGACCACACCTTAGACCAAGCATTCTGTAGGCAGCCTGGGTTAAACCTACTGTCATATCCTCAAAGGAACAGGAATAGGATTGAATCCTCTTGGTCAAGGTGGAACGGACCTGCTTCTGTGGGCTCCCACAGTTGTCATGCCTGTTTGAGACTGAATTACCCTACTTGTTTTCCTTCCTCTATCATGTAGACAACAAAACAGGGATAGATCAGGAAACCATAATGGCTCCTACACTCACATGAAAAAAAATCCTACATGGGAAAAATAATCACATCTAGGATCTGTGAAATCTAATACACTAACCTTTTCTGTATTCATAGTGTTATATCACCTTTTATTATGTTGAAATCTCTTCACTGTCTCTAGGATGCTTAATGCAGAAGGCACAAGTATAGAGATTTGAAGTGACAAGGACTGGAATGTCCAATAGAAGTTAAGACTGAAGCTTATTTCCTCACATAAGAAAAGGAGACATATCATGAGATAAAAGTAAACTGTTTCTGCTCTCTCAAGGATTAGGAAATTTGATCTGCCCTGCATATACAGAGAAGACAATTAAATCTGTCAGACGAGGTAGTAACATTACTCAAAATATTATGGCAATTAGCTCTGACTTGAAGCCAAATAGATCATCTTTACCTATGTGGAAAATAGTTATTGACACAGTATTTATGGGGTGTGAACTTCTCCTAAGTATATTTAAACAGAATGCCATTTGTCTTATAAGAGCTGTTTCTAATGCCCCACACTTAACGATTTTCTTTGATTATTCCCTACCTTATTTTGGATTTAAAAAGAAATCAGTTAAACACATTTCCTTTAAAGAGTACCTATTAGACAAATGAACATTTTTTCACGAGTATTAACCGAGTATCCAATGAGAAATAGTTCCTATGTTTTCTCTTTGCTTTATGATATGAAACAAATTTGTGGCTATACTTCTGGATACTATGTGACTTAGGAAGGGTTTCTATTGCTGTATGAAATACCATGACCAGAATCAACATGGGGAGGAGAAGGATCATTTCATTTTATAACTTGTAGTCTGTCATCCAGGCAAGTGAGGGAATGAACTCAAGGCAAGAGCTGAGGTGGTTCAGGAGTGCTGCTTACTGGCTTGTTCCTTGTTCAGTGTGCATTCATACACTCCCCTGCGGCAGCTGCCCAGGGATTGCACTGCTCACAATGGGCTGGCCCTTTCACCACAATCACTAAGAAAATGCTCCACAAAGTTGCCTAGAGACCAGTCTTATTCTCAATTGTGGTTCCCTCCTCTCAGATAGCTCTAACTTTTATTACGTTGACAAAAACAAACAAAGAAACAAACAAAATACAGAATGTTATTATAACAGTAACTATTATCGTATCAAGTTCAGCATTCAAGAGGAAACTCAATTTTGTCTGGGTCTCAATTGGCTTTTTAAAGATATATCACTTGTTTTTTTGTTTTGTTTTGTTTTTTGTTATTTTGTATTTCACATTTTCCTTTTTCAGAAATTTCAGCTGGAGAAAACGTGTGTAAAGTTTCACATTGGAACTGTTTTCATTTGCGTAATTAATAAGAAATGAGTGGTTCTACACTTCAAATGCAGAATCCCAAATGTTCTGCAATCTTAAGCTTTGTTTTCAAAATCACTCAATTTTAGGTTTTCATTTTAGGAAGCTCAACCGGTAAAACCTGCAAACATTTCCACACTTGTAAAATAGAATGCTTACACAGAGCTGGTCCCAGGCATTTCCAATAAGGGCCTCTCAGCTTGTGTCTTCTTCTCTATAAAGCTGTAGTGGGAAGGGGGTAGATTTGTATCTTCTGTCAAGCCACTCAAAAAGATATAGTGCTGCATAAATTGCTAGTGAAGTGCTGTTTTGACCATATTCTTCTTCAAACAGCTAGCAAACCCAGCTCCTAAATCTTACCTACAAACAAGCATTCTCCTGTTTAGAATGGGTTTAGAAGTAACAGTGGACATTGTCATAAGTCAAGCATTGTTTCAGATTCTTCTTTCCTCCCTGCACCTTTAGGGTCTCTAGTCAATCAAGATTTTTAAAACTGTGGATTTAGCATATCTCATCATTATTGTTAATGTGAGAGGTTGTCTTTCTTTCATTGTATACATTTTGTCCATGAGGAATCAGAACTTCCTGCTAAGAATGAAAGCAATTCATGTGTATTACCATAGCTATTAACACGGTGTTAATGGGTGCACTTGATTTGTTTGTTGCAGAAAAAAAATCATTTTAAAAATAGAGTATGCTCTTAGCCCTTCCCTTTTCTTTAAGACGCAGTCTAATGGAGACAAAAAATTTTAAGTCTTTTTCTTTTCTTTACTATTTTTTTTTTTGAGTTTTACGTGTTAGGCTAAAAGTTCAGGAAGGCTGTGACTTGTCAGGTTAGAGACAGCTACGCTATTTTCTTCAGTGACAAGCATTCTGAAGGAAGTGCACTGTAGTAAAAGATAGAAAATTACTCAGCAAGGCAGCAAAGGTCAACTCCAGTGTGGGAGATTACTGAAGTATGTGAATAGAGCACAGACATGGGGTAAGAGCTAAGTATTCCTTACTCCAGAAGAAGCATTCCAGGGAGAGCCATAAGGACCTGCACAGGCCCCGAGGTTACAGTGATCTTGGCCTGCCTAGGGAGTGAAGACAATGTAGGAGAGGCCAGATTTTCTGCAGGTAAGAGAAGAGCAGGAAAAAGTGAGTCAGAGCATTTGCTTATTGTAAATTAGGTGAAAGGTCATTGGAAATTTGAGTATCTTTGTGCATATCCATACAAATTGGCATGCATGCGCACACGTGTGCGTGTGTGTGTGTGTGTATCTTGTACACAAGGAAATGTTTACATATCAGCCAGAGATTTAAAACTGATCAAGCTTCTCCCTTCTAAAACTTCACAATATATGGGAGAAACCAGTCAGTTCAATCATTGCTGTAATCTATCCGCTTTATCCACACAATTTCACTGCAGCAGAATATACCCAGAGCTATGATAAAGATTGCCAAAGTGTTAGTCTTCAAAGACATAGATATATAACTTGACCTATTTTGTTCGTGTGTTGATTTTGCTTTGCTTTCTTGGAATTTTGCAACAGGGTCTCATGTTTTACAGTATGGTCTCGAATTTCATATGTAGCTGAGACTGACTTTGAAATCCTGGTCTTCCTGCCAGCACCTTCTGAGCTCTTGGGTTACATGTGTGCACCGTGTATGGCTGACTTGTTGCATTTTCTGCTCTGAACACATAGCATAATGACTAGCCGTAATAGGTGCTCAGAAATATTTGCTAGGGCAGAAATGTAGCCAATGAATAGATCAGGAGAAAGGTGTGGAATCTGTCTTCTAAGAATAAAATCCCTGGAGCTAAGATTTACTACTTGCTGTCTATTGCAGTTCATTTTGTGAAATGACTCAGAGTTTATCTAATCTTCACGTCTCCCTGAATAAATCATTTCCCACAGTTACTGAAGAGCTGGCTGTGTAAATGCTGTGTGTTTTCAGATGGTACGCTATCGTGGACGTCCCAGGTGGGTGACTGCATCAGCCAGCCAGCTTATCTGGAGCTTGGGTGACACACTGGTCCCCATAAACAGGGAACTGACTTGACAGGCTTTGTGGAAACACGGGTTTGCCTAATAGGTGCCCTTTTGGAAGGAGCGTGGGTGGCAGCAGTAAAGTCATGGTCCCTGAGACTGTGGAGGTAAAGAGTGAGTGTCAGAGAGTACACTGCAGGATGGGTAAATAGTGTGATAGCACACTGTGGGGTGGGTGAGGAGCAGGCAAGGAGGAAAGATGGGGGACTACAGGGAGAGAGTTAGAAAAGGAAATCTTGTTCAAAAAGTAACCAGAGAAAAGGGGCTATTTATGTCAATCCTCAACTGCCATCTTCAAGAATGCAAGTGCTAAGAAGGCAGCTCCAGCATCCTAAACATGCCGTATGGCATTACACTAACAATTTTGTAATGAGTCAGGCTGAATCTATAAAATTTCCTAATCTAAAACATTTACTATTATACCACTAAGCCCCATAAATAACCAAACATTTATTTCCACTTACTTCATAACTGCTGCTCATTTGCACACTAAATCCAGACCTGTACACATGAAGCAGAGTGGAGCCATTAAGCACTAATTTTAAAGAAGTTCATGGAAGTAGAAGAAACCAAAAAAGGTTTCCCATTTCACCCACTTCAGGAGAAAGAAGAAATTACTAGCCCTACATACCAGGCAACATGCAAATTCACGCTCCTCACCCTCCCTCCCTAAGCCATGGAGAAGAGCAAGAGTTTCCAAACCAGATATATGGGTTCAAATACAGACTCAGCTCTTCTAATTTTGAAACTTGCTGTACCTCCATTGCTTCATCTATAAAATGAAAAACTAATATCGCAAGGTCGTTTTAAGAATTATCTAGAATATTTATCTTGTAGTAAGTAGTGAGTATTGAATCATATTGTTTTTTCTTCCTTTGACTTCTTAGGAATTCATAACTCTCAAATGCCAGCACTGCTCTCCTGCCTGGATTTGTGTACCTTAAGAACTGTCTTCAGACAGCATTCCGTGAAACCTTATGCCTTGGACTCCTTAGAAATTTTCCTCAGTGACAGGAACCATGGCAGCTGTTCCATTCACTGTCATGTCTGGGAGCATCAATAGCTATTTGACTTCTGTTCAATGAATGGCCATACATATAATGAGGTCTTAATTCTAGACTCCAGGGACTGTCTCCTTCCTCACTAAGCATGTCAGCAGAGAAGGATATGCAAAGTGTTCGTGTCAGAAGTAAGTACAAAGGAGTGAACATGACTTACTTCTCACCCGGAGGAGCACACAGGCTGCTCTCTCAGTAGTGCCCGCCACACTGACATTTTCAGACAGGAAATTTTACCTTATTATATTGATTAAGCTTCCAGAGGCTGGGATTTGTACAGCAATGATAAAATCTCTAGAGCTAGAGAAAAAATCTGAACTTGAAATAAGAAGAATTTAAAATAGATTAAATGATTCAGAACCCCACGTTTTATGTTATGAGAAGGACGAGAGATACAATGAAACTGGTAGATGAATCTGAAATCCACCAAAATACATACTCCTTAGAAAAATCTGAAATGAATTTTCCATAACCTCTATGTTCAATACAATTTTTTATTTTAAAATAATCTTTGAAATTCATCTCTTTAAAAACTACAAAGTATTCTGTGTCCATTGAATGATAGCATCAAATAGACTATCTTAAGCATTTAATACTAGTATTTATGTTTATTCTTACAAACTTATTAGCACCACCTAAAATATTCCACTTAAATGACAACCTTCAAATAGACTCGCAGTACTCCAGAAGGGAGGAGGGAAGAATGAATTATCTGCTTTATTTTTTCTTTCTGAGATTACAAACTTTATATTGCTCAAACATGAAAAGCCATAACTTAAAACAGGTAATGTTCTAACTGTGTAGTGTATGGATTTGACAAAAAAATAATAAAAAATTAAACTTCTGGAAACTGTTTCCTCTGTAACTGGAGAACATAATGATCTCACACATTGACACCCAGATAGCACTGTCTTTGAAAGCTTTTACCTGTGGTCTCATATGAAGAAATGTAGAAGACATGACTTTCTTTTTCCATTTTTTAAAAGGCCAATTATACATTTATATCTTCAGGCATATTGCTTGTCACAAATCAACATTTAATTCCTTGTCCATATAAGTTAATTCAACATTGTAATGCTTTAATATTGATATAAGTAGGGAATTATAAATATATACAATGACTTGAGCAGAGAGTACCTCAAGGAAAACTGAAGTCCGATAAGAATAAAATATGTAACTTGGAACAAATGTAGTTGTCTGGCAGCAGGTGAGAATGGATCACAATATACAACAGACCCATCTGGAAGATGATTAATGGGGGGCTGGGATGAAAGAAAGAAAATCAGAAAGTCGTGCAGGTAAACCAACAAAGGGAAGTCAGGAAAAAGAGAGCAAGTGACCTGCAGAGCTTTCTTTTAAAGGGGCCTTGGCCCATGTGTACAGAGCCTTAGAGTAGTCACACAGCGTGTGACTTAGTGACATAGGTTGGCTAGGCCTTTGTCTGTGTATTGACAAGTGCATGTGTGTATGGCCGTGGGACCCTGGAGTTGGCTAGGCATTTGCTTAAGTACTGACAGGTGCATCTTGCCAGTTGCCAGGGGGCAGGCCAGCACACTCTAGTAGGATGGGTCTTTGGCTCTGAGGTGGCAGACAGACATGCCAACAGCTCTTTCCACTTCACTTGGACCTTGTTGTTCCACCATGTAAAGGAATCTCACTAATGAATCGTGAAGTTAAAGAGGTAGAATGATATTCAAGCTACTCCAGTCATGTTTTGGGTAACATTTTTAATCAAAGGACCAAGCCTTTCTTCAATATCTTCAACTAATTTTCTTCCTGATGTATTTTCCTGTATTATCCCAAAGGAGAAATTGTGCTGGTAACTCAGTTTGAGATATGGCGTTGAATGTCTGCTCCATATGAAGGTATATGAACCTCTCATTGCTTCTTGACACTTCAAATATATTTTATTTATAGGCCTGACAAAAATCACCTGAATACTATCAAATGCTATTCCTACAGCAATTATTTGTTGAATTTATAAGTTGAGCAAATCATTTCTAAGGATGAAATCTGGATTAGAATACATACCATAATTTCGAGAACGCATAGGAGCTATTTTCATTATGAAATACTTGCTTCAGTCTATTTTTGTCTTATTGGTGGACACTTCATAAGTGACCATGGGGGTTTAAAATGTCATTGAGCTGTTTCTTAACTATTTACCTTTAACATGAGAGGAATTTGCATTGTGTAGAGTGGTAAAGGAATCACCAGCAGGATTCAACCAAGAGTAGAAACAGATGACTTGGAAAGGGGCTGGATTAGGAAGATAGGATCTCTGCTGGGATAAAGTCTTAATCCTAAAAGATAGGAAAGCAGAGAGGAAGCCAACACAGCATTCACATTGTAAATACAGGGACTCAGAAACAGAAATCATTCCATGGAGAATGACCAGACCCTGGCTAGCAAGAATCTGGAAGGGAGTCAGCTTCACTGTGATAAGCAGAAAAGAATGGTGGATCAAGTCATGATAACAGTGGGAGAAGTCTGAGTTTGCAGGGTCCACAGAGGGAGATGCAGTCATGTAATCCAAGGTGACAATGTGCAGGCAAAGTCTGTGCTCTGTAGGCAAAATGACTGAAAACGGGAGAGTTTCCAGTTTACAGATGGTAAACAGAGATTGTCTAAACTGACTTGTATGACTAGCCAAATCCAAACAGATGACTGCTTTTGTCTTCCATGTCCTTTACCAGTGTCAGCAAACAGTTAACATTTTAGTACAAAAGTTAAGAAAAGTAACTGGAAAAGTGAGATGAAATCGCAATGTTTTTGTATATGTGACTATACGTTTCTCTGAGAGATTTCCCTCATATGCTAGCCTCGAGCTTTATTTCCTTGGAAGAATTATATGAAATATAATGAAATTATAATAAGTCTGTGTTTTTCTAAATTGCTGCCATTTTTCTGTATCCAATAGTATCCATAGCCATATAATAGAGGTAATACACTTAAATAAGTTAAAACTGTTTTTTCAATGATTTTCAAAGTTCCTTTTACGTATACACACTTATGAGCCAAATGTATATCCTTACTATTTTGTTTACTTTTAATTAATTGTAAATTAATGATTTTAATTCTGCTTTTCTCCAAGTTCAGATAAACATGCTTTTACTGTGTAACATTTCTACTCCTTGAATTTACTTTTAAAGTAAAAATTCTATCCATGGAGTTTTCACTAAGATCTGGTTCATAGTCAGTTCCAAAAGCTAAATTCACTTTCAAATGATGCCAACATTTCCCATCAGTAATATCCTATACAGAATGAGCCAGTAAAGTTCACTGACTTATCTTTAATGGTGAGTTAAAGATAATACAAAAATATGCATGTTCATAGTTTCCACAGAAATAGACATGTCATTTGTGACTTTGAAGAATTGTGTCCTTTTTATTTATTCTTTTGTATTTCATACCCTTGCTGCCTACTTGCCAGAGAACTAACTCGATTCCACACACAGAGAAAAATAATATTAGGAGAGTAAATTAATCAATCTTAACAGTGACTCTGTGTCTTGTCTCACTAAAATGAGTTAATTCAGAAATCTCTTTGTTATGCGGCCTTGTGTTATGATTTTCACATTACTTACATAAATATTTTGGTAATTTGTCATCTTTCTTCCATGGACATCATTCCATTTGATCCTTAAAGTATGTAGAAACATCATTATGGCACGTAAAGACTTTCTAACTTTATTATAAAGATGAAGACTGGATTTAGTGAGTTTAAGAGATTTGTCTAAGTTACATGGTAAAGTGAAAGAGTTTAAAGGTTAATGCATTTTGTGAAATAGCTCTTTCCACTCCACTTTATGAAGCTCTAAAATATCTATCCTATTATAAAATTAAGACTAGTATGGATGATCAAGTCTGATATAATTTAAGAAAGAAATTCAGTATAAAAAGGACTAGTTAAATTATGTAAGATTTCTATATGAGTATTTAATTTTATATAAATGACCATGTGTGATTATGTTTAAGAGCTGAATAATTAACCGATCAAATGTATAGAAACTACTCATAGTTTTGTGACATACAATACTTTTAGAACAACACAAGGAACACTAAGGCAATCTGGTTGTTCTTGGTGCTTCGTATGAGCATAGACCTTTAAAATTGTATCTCACTAAACTATTATCACTCTCTCCAATTATTCATACTCATTTCTTTATCTGCCCATTGAAGTATGCAAACAATATTTATATATTTTCTTTGAAATGAAGACATCAAAATGGATGAAAATAGTTTATCTTAGAATAATATATTATACAATTATTTCATTTTCTACAATTATATATTTTGCATTATTATACAATTTTGTCAATACTTTCCCCCTTAAAATCACAAATGAAGAGGCTAAAGGAATAGCTCAGTGGTTTAGCGTTTGCATTTCACTTGGTGTGCCTTATTTGTTAGACTCCTCTTGAGCAGTCCTTCCCTGGGTGGAGGCAGAGAGGGAGTGGATTACAGGGGGTTGGAAACACAGTGGGGTGGGGAAGCTGGAAGGGGAGTGGGGCAAGCTGCGACCAGGATGTAAAGTAAATAAAAACATTTATTTAAATAAAGAGTTTGCATTTCTCTTCTGGAGGACCTTGGTGAATTCTCAGCACCCTGACAGGCTCACCACAACCCCATGCTATCAAACATCCTTTTTGGGCTTATAGAAACACCTATACTCAAGAACAAATACCTTACATTTAAATTAATTAAAAAAATCCATAAAAATACAAAACAAGCCAATTCAGCAATTTATGAATCATTAAATTATATATGTAGGTATTAAATTACCATTATATTACTTAGAGTATGGGAAATATATATATATATATATATATATATATATATATATATATATATATATATATTTCCTAATCAATTGTGTGTATGTGTGTGTGTGTGTATGTGAGTATTTCTCATTTAGTTAAAATACTTCTGAATAAATAGGAAGAGAGGAGAGTATATGCATTCTCTTT
Source organism: Microtus pennsylvanicus (assembly GCF_037038515.1). NCBI lineage: Eukaryota > Metazoa > Chordata > Mammalia > Rodentia > Cricetidae > Microtus > Microtus pennsylvanicus. The sequence continues at coordinate 51,131,896 of NC_134590.1, read as the reverse complement.
CTCAGTCGCATATATGCATTTTCATAAACAGTCTGATATTTTATTGTGCAGTTCCCATTCTGGAGTAAACAGAAATACTTTGGAATGTATTTCAAAATGTTTTGTAGCAATTCACCTTACCCAATACAACAAGACTTTTTTTTTTTCAATTCAAACATTAAAACAATGAGAGAAGATTATAGCCATTGGTTAACTCACTGTCCTGAATACAGGGGTAGAAAAGCGAAATGATAAGATACTATGTGGTAGCAAAATTCCACTGGGATAGAAAGTGCTGATGTACACCTTCAAATTCCATTTGCATTTAAAAAGAAGCACACTTTAAAATAATTTCTCTCTCAACATTATTAAGCCTGAATTTATTTTATATAAGCCCCAGGGGATACTTCTTGTTAGTAGTTGAACAAATGTCCTTGCTCTAATGTTAAAGATATTTCTTGAACAAGTTGTGCCTTATACTTACCAAAATTAGTCTGAGGTATAAAAAACATTGTTATACCTGCTTCTAATTTGAAAACAGTCTAAATAAATATTTTATTTTTAATTTCTTGCTAAAACTTTCAGTTAAAGAAAATACAAGTAAGATTAGAACCAGAGTACGTATTCTGACATTAAAATTTTAACTGGATTTGTAGGAATACTGAAATGCTTCTATTTGTTGATGACAATTCCATAGTCAGACTCTAGAACACCCACATTTTCAGCAAAGTACCCTCAATTCAAATGCCACATATGGAACTGGATTTTAATATTTGAGACATTGAGTATAATGACAATTTTCAGCCTAAAGCCATCTTCCAAATTTACTTGAGAGAAACTGACTTGACAGAATCTACATTTTGCTTGACTAGGAGAAAAAAAAGGTCCACTAAACCAGATCCACAGTTAAAAAAAATGCTGGCCTGTCTCTAGAAGACTCCAGGGAAAGCCAGGAGAAATACTTCCTAAAATGAGATGCTACCTGCATCAAAGAGATATCTGGAAGTAGAGAGGGCATGCAGAAAGTACAAGCCAGATGAAGAGGGAAATGAGTGTGCTGTGAGTGTCTACTCACATTTATTGAATCACCGACTAATTAAAGGTATATAATTCACAAGTTTTCTGAAAGTCATACATAGCTAGATTTTTTTACACTTCTCTTGCAAAAGGTATGAAGGAATTTACTTGAATTCACAGAAACATTTAACCACTAATGAATAGTAACTCCAGCCCCCATATCACTTCCTTTATCCTCCTTCACTTCCTCCTTTTTCTGTCCTTCAGTCTTTTGAAACCCTGTACTGTATAGTAAGTCAATAAACTTATTATATTAGCCCTAAACTTATTGCTTCAGTTGCCTTATAGAGTTAAAGAAACTGGACCCAGGACAACGCACTTATTTCACACCAAGACTGTTGGAATCCAGGTCCTGGAATATGCTTAAGAGGAGAGGCAGGGGAGGGGAGAGGGAAGAGGGAAGAGGGGAGAGGGGAGAGAAAGAGGAACACACACACACACAGAGACAGAGATAGAGACAGAGATAGAGACAGAGACAGACAGAGAGTTCAGATAGTTCATCTCAGCTTGTGAACACTTGAACAATAGTCATGATTTCTTGGCCACATAGAGTTGCAGGAGTCTACATCAGAGCCATAGTCCTTGAGCACTGGCCGCATCACTAATATGCCAGAGTCAACTGGTACAGCGGCAAAATGTGGAGCACAGTTCCCTAAACAAATGGTTTAGAATAGTGAAGACCATGGTTAAACGAATTCGTCCTCAACAACGCCATGGTACCAAGCTCATTACCCTTCCAGCCTCTAAAATTATAGAATAAATAAATCTTGATTCTTTGTTAAATATACATTCTATGATTTTAGTTATGACAACAGAAAGATACATTAAGGCAAAGGCTTTCTGTTAACTTGAAATTACTCAATATTTATCTACTGTTAAAATGATTTCACCTCTTCAATGGACAGGTGATGTTGTTGGATCCTTATAATTATTGGAAAATAATAAATGTTGGTTAGGATCTCAAAGTATTTGGAGCCCAGAATCTTTTTATTTCAGTCTCATTTTTCTTTACTATAGTTAATTTTGATATTGAAATATTCAGTTTCTCTTTATAATGTTGCTTTGTTTTTTTTAAAAATGGAAACAGTTAAGAAACAGGTTCCTTAATAGATAGCCCCAAATAAAATAAGTAAATAAAAACAATGGTGGAAGTGAATGCTTGGTTCTCAAAACTCCAGATGATTTGTTCACTTCCTGTAATCTTGTCATGATTGGTGGTTGTGGATCCTCTGCCCTGTACCCCTTCAGATATCTCTGCACAGAGTTCACGAGTTTTATTCCATCTGGAGCAGATACAGCACTGCCCCAGAGAATTTACTGCTCAGGTAGTCTAGTGTGACAGTCCTCAACTCAGGAAGCTCTACAGCTCTTCATGCCTTTAACATCTGTTGTTGATCCCAGAAAGAGGTGATTATTCAGGTGAGCACAGGGGATGTTTATATGTCAGACACTAAACTAATATGATTTAAATATTTTTTAATTTATTTAAAATAACAACCCACTACAGCTTGACCTAAACAGTGGATTCTTCTTAAAAACAAACAAAACCCCAAAAAGCAAAAACAAAAAACATAAAAACAAACAAACAAACAAAACAGGACAAAGCAAAAACCTGTTTCCCAAGGAAACAGAAAGCAGTGAGAGCATCAGGTTTTTCAGAATTTAGGAATCTCTTAAGGTCTACATAGAGAAGGTAGCAGAGTTTGTATGCTTCTGCTGCAGTGTACTCCAAAGTTCATTATCCAGAAAAATTTGTTGGATGTTTGTAAGTGAATTAATTAGGTTTTCAAGAAAGAAGCTTTGGGGAATTTTTTTTTTTCATAAGAGGTAGACACGCTGCAGAAACACTAAGTTAAATGAATTTAACTCAAGATGCACATCAGGAAGATGTGACTGGGTAAAAGGAAGCTGAACTGTGCACACATTTAATAGAGTAAAAACTATTTCTTTCCTCTGGGTCTTTCTGAGCCCCTAATGCATTTTTGTTTGTTGTATGATCTGGAGAAGATCTTGGCGTACGTAATTCACTGATTTAATGGATCATGGAACAATGCCTCTCACACATTCACTTTGCACAATTCTTTCTACTTTTCTCGCAGCATTCGTCAGCTCTCCTCAGACAGCTATCCTTGAACATAGGCATTGACAGAATCTGCGAGAAGCAAGTTGTTTCCAGGTACTGTTTACCTGGAGAGTTCATCAATTTAGTGCCTGCATTCGCTAGGAAAAGACAGGTGCTTGAGTTGAAAGGAGGCCTCTTCGCTTGTTATAAAGGTGACCAGGGCTTCAGACTGACCCGACAGCGTAAATACCACACCCAGTAGACTAGTTTCCTAACTGTAAAACTGTCAACAGCACCAGGCAGAGGCTTCAGGGCTTTCTGAGTTTTCTGAGAATTTATAGCACGGCTTGCTCAGGATGAACTCTGTGCATGAAAGAAATAGGAGCACTGAATCAAATCAAGTGACCCCACCTAATAAAGTAGTGAGGCATCAATCGGGGCCTGATTCCCAACTTGCACCGGAGCGCTCTGACTATAGCCATTGGCTTGTCCTTGCTCTTTAACAAATATGGGTTATGAGTTATGACCCCACTCCCCGCTTTGCCTTGAACTAGGTATCTTTCTTTCTATTTTATAGTTTAATGTCTCTCTCCATATTTACTAAATATTAAGAACTATTTTTGTCTCTGAGGATGTAGTGAGGAATAATATATCAAGGTTTAAAGAGATTAGAGGTTTCTGTTTTTACTCCTGATTTAAGGACATATTTATGTGTGATAATGTGACCCTCCTCCATGGTTAGACCAGATAAGAATCAGATACTAAAACATATCACTTGAGAGCACATATTCACAGACTCAAAGATTCTTATGAAAGTGACCTTGGGGAGAAATAGTTCACATGAGTGCCAGGGAATTAGCTAAAGATACCTCATGTATCATACAAGAAGCTCTAATGTGGAATTCAGCATTCTTAACTCCTATGCCTCCAAAATTCTTTATCATGATGTTTTCAGGATGTAAAGGGTTGCTACTCGTCCTGTTAGAGCAGGGTGGCTAAGACAACAGACTGGAGCCAGACATTAATAGTAGATTCTCAGAGTTCTTGGAGAACCTGATTTTGACTTTTCTTCGACAATGTTTTCTATGTTGCATAATGACCACTTAACTTTTTGTCATTTCAAGAAAGCATAAACATAATATTTATATATGAGAAACCTCTATTCTTTCTTCACATTTCACTCTCTCAGCATCTTCTTCCTTCTTTCATATACAGATTTAACACTAACTTTCAGTCCATTCTTTTTAATGTCTAGGGTATACTAGTCATTTGAATGAAATCTCACTACTATTATGGTCAAACAGCAGTCTTAAAAGTTCACATAGATGAGACTAAAGAAGTTATGACAACCTTGGAAGATGTGTCGAAACATGGGTGTCCCTGGTATAGAATTACTAGATTCTAACATAGCTAACATTGCAGTGATTTTTTTTGTCAGTCTGACTTCTGCTCCTTCCTATTTATGATGTTCAAATGGTAACACCCATGTCAGCCATACTTTAAACATGGTAAAAAAAAGTGGTTAATTTAAAAGGTAAAATGAAAAGCTAAATATCTTATGTGTCTCTTGAGGTGAACAAAATTCACAGACAAAAAGGTTTTTAACTCTTTTCACCCAAGAAACATTACTTTATTATATAAGTAAAGAGCCATCTTAATTACAGAAATCAGATCTGCATACAGGCTTTGATAGTAGTAAAATCTAAGTAAAAGAGATAAGAATATAAATCAGCCACTAAGTCAATATCAAATATATTCTTCCAGTTTCTCAGGCTTGAAAATTGAAGGCAAATTTAGTTCCTTTGTTTTTGACAAGACACATATCTAAGCCAAGGTCATTTCTCCTATTCACTGTCAAAGTACGTGAAGCCTGTGTGCTGTTTTCTGTTGTCCAACAGTGGCCAGATGACTCCCAAATCTAGTAATATCTCCTATTGCACTGGCCTTTTTGCTCGGTTCAGCTCTAAATATTCTCAGGCTTTCCTCGTTACTATAAGATTCGTTTCACAGAGCTATAGGAAACTCATATCCCCTCCATCTTGTTTATACCATGATATATAGGTTATATTTTGATGCAAAAACTCTTTGATAGCAAACTTGCCCCTTAGCACTTTTATTTATCAGGATGTTGACAGGACTCTTGGCACCTCTGTCCCCTCAGCTCAAACCACTAAAATCCCACAAGAAATCTTGACACCCACTCTTTACCTTTTTTGTTTAGAGGTCAGAACCAATATTCTCAAAAATGGAACTAGCCTTCTCTGAGTCCCCTTTCTACTCTGTTATCTATTTATTGCTTATACGTATATATCATGGGAATGAGCATATTTTGTCTTACGTACTTGTTTCCATAGAAATGCACGGGAACAGTTATTTCACATGTTCTATTAACTGACGTGATAGATAATTTACATAAATAGGTCAAACAAGTATTAGATAACAAATGATTTTAGAAAATGTAAAATCCTGCTACAAGTATGGACTTATGTACCCTTGCTAGATGAAAAGGTGAGGGCAAAAAGAAAAAAAATAACTGGAACCTGCTCACGTAGAATCTTTTTGCAATACCTTCTGACAATCTGACAAGTCCTTGTCAGGTGCTGTATGCTAGCCCTGCAGTTATTCAGGGCACCATTCATCACGGTCAGCATTCCACACATAGGCAGTGAGAGGAGGAAACGGTCATCTGGCCTCTACACAGAATCACCCCACATTCTTCCTATCTCTCCTATCTCCCAGAGAATCTTCCCCTAATCACAGACCCTCCTTTTAGTTTGGAGACATAGAACTGATAGAGAAGCTCTGGCATAAGATTTATGTGTGCACATCTGATAAACTATCAGAGATAGATGTGGTTTGTTTTTCTCTCTCTTGTCAACGTTTATGCTCCTTTGGGATGCCATACGAGTCTGCAGGTTACAGCATTCTATCACGCAGGTCTGGGAAGAGCTCTGAAAGTTAGTTCTTGAAATCTCAACCTGCTGCTATGATTTCTCTGTTTCTCCACATGGTCACTTCTTTTCTCCCCAGTGTCAAACTTGATTGCATACACAGGCGCGTGCGTGCGCGCGCACACACACACACCGTCTGTTGTTTTTTTGTTAGTTTTGGACTTCTTTTGAAGGAATAGTATTAAATATGAACTCTCATCTTCTTATTCAGACAGTGTTTTCTGCGTTCAGCAAAAGGGCTTCCTAATGAAACCAGTATCTTAAGAAAGCAAGTCATAGGTCTTAGTTAAGCACACTTCATGGCTAACGTTACAAGAACAACTAGAGACATTTGTACTCAATACTGTTACTTTTCCTACAGTTGGGCAGTTTTTTTAAAAAAAAATATGGTTACTCTTTTTCATGTTGGGTAGTATCATTAGGAAATTCAGAGATTTACAAAGTGAAAATTATTATTTAAATCTTAGAGAGATAATATTTTCAAGTCATAAAAGTAGTGACTATTGCAAAAATTTAGTAGTATATCAAAAATATTGTAGTAACAGAATATTAGTCATTTCTTAAACTCTTTTAGTCTTTCCTTATTATATTCTACATATTGTTCATAGATTTAAAAAAGACACAAGTTTCAACAAAGATGACGTTTTTCATGGTACCCAGTGGATATGTAAAAGAACTAATGCTGAAAGATGGATCTGGCTCTCAATCTGTGTGCAGGTCCTAAGGGGGCTGTGAATTGGATGGCAATAATTTTATTATGCTTTGCTTGGGATTTTGATTCCTTAGCAGATGAAGTCTTGAAAGTATTGTAAGAAATTTTGATAGAGGAAGTAAATTTGAAATGCATTTTAAAGACAAGGTAACCTTAAAATAAAGTTTAAAAATATAATAGTTGTAGAAAAGACAGTGAATAAGGAAAGTCTAATGAGAGGAATTGAATAACTGGCAGGGTTAACAAAGTGTAAATCTACTGGACTATAATTTGTGAAACAAGCGTTAATCTTAAAACATGAGAGATCTCTGTGATCAGAATGTGTGAAATCATGTAAATATTTCAGCAAGCTTTCTAGTGAAAAAAAAAAGAATGCTGAAAGCATTCATGAAGCAGCCATGTGCAGAGCAATGGCTGAAGAGTACTCACCTGACAATGGAGTAGGAGAAAGGAGATCGGAAAGAACAGAAATAAAAATGCAGTCTGAAACCTGTCACAATGGACCAGGCCAGATGGTTGTGGTTAATAGTTTTTGGAGAATGTCTCCATAATTATGAACAGAATACTTTGCTTATCATGTAAAAAGAATATTATGTACTTTGAAGTGTTTGTTGCCATGGCTGCACTTACTCTTCTCACTGTTAAGTGAGGACCTCCTTCTTTCTCAGAGATTCAGAAAGATAATGGGTAGACACAGTTCCTGACCTGGTGTTACCTGGTTATTGTGATTCTTACAGTTGATGTTATAGGGAAAGCATGCAAGGAACTACTTACCGGACAAGAAGGAATTCATTGCAATGGCTGTTTATTTTTCATCAATCTGGAAAGTCATGTAAGAACCTTTTAAACTAAATTATTGGCATAACTTGAATTTGCAAGTGCCTGATACATTAAATTCATTAGAAAAAAATGAGGTATTAACTTGTAAACAAATGCAAAGAATCATTTTATTTGTAAGATCAAACATTTTACAGAATTAATTGGACCCGAAAGTATGCCTAGTGTGGAGTTTTGTAATCTTTTCTGCTACCGACCTACAGCTCCAGAGAAACCTCTGTTAGTGTTTTTACAACTAATAGTCACAGTTGCAGCAGAGAAGCAAAGACAATTACTGACCAGTGTGAATCGGAGGAAATAGTCTCCATGGAGGATTAAAATCTTTTGATAATGAGATGTGTGATTCAAGATAAATTAGTCATTAATGCTTCACAAATTTGACAGATTACTGTGACTACATAGCAGTCCACCAATCAGTTTTTTTCAAATAATGAATGCACTCTTTATGAGAAGCAAATGGATAGCTACAAAGAGGCTGGAAGAAAAAGCAGGAGGAGGTACCATATCATTTTTGGTAAACAATGGAATAAGAGTAAAATGGCTTGTCAGATGGCTGACCCTGCCTACAGTGATGTTCTTGATGACCTCGGCCACTAATAATGATGTAAGAATGATGACATTTGTGGTGTTGCTTACTGGTTCGTTTGTTATTTTCTCCTTCTGTTTTCATTCTCTTATCAATAACTAACATGCATACCTACCCCAAGCTTCTCTTCTCAAAATAGATAAGAATTCTATTTGAAAAGCATAGCCACATGGTTTAAAATTTGATCTGAGAGGCATGGGTTCTTGTGACTAAAACTATCCAGGATCTGATGCTACATTTCGTTCACATCTCTCTTAGTTGTGTTTCTTCATTCCCAAAGTTAATATAACCATGCGTTACCTGCTTCTTAGGATAAATTTGAGAATAGGGGTGATTACATATTTACTATATTAGGTTCTCAACAAGGCACCCAATATATGGTAAGGAATCAATCATGTTTTAAAGATTATTATTTTGAACAAAGCATTTAGAATCCATTTTTAACTTGATATTTCATATACTCTTTCATAGGCATTGTAATAACCTATAACACTAGAGAGTTATAAAAATAGTTTTCTTATCTATAAAATCATGCAACTCAGGGCTATGTTTATCGATTCAAGCAATTAAGCTCCACTGAACTGTAAAGAAAAATAAGAAAATCTTTGAATTTCAATGCTTAAAACTGTTATACAAGACATCTTATAACCCACATTTTAATACACTGCAACTCATGTGCAGGGTATAAGGTGCCCAAAGTTCATTTTTGTTTCTTGTTTTCCTCCATGGCATAACTTGTGGATAATTAGTCAACTTAAGAGCTCAGAAATACAATCCTAACTCAGGATACATACTAAGTTATGACTTGCATAACTAATGGCTTTAGAGTTCTCTAACAACAACCTACTCTTTATCCAGCTTTAGCAGGTACCTGAGTTATGACGTTTTATATGAAATGAGAGCATCATGGAACAAGAGTAGCAAATCAATGCTGGAGAGAGGACTTAATGAGTGAAAAGCTCATCATCATAAAGATCTGAGATTAGATCTCCTTCAACAATTAAAAGTGAGATGTCGTGCAGTGTTGTAGTAACCAAAGCACTGGGCAGTGAGGATGGGAGGGACCCAGGGCCTTGGTGGCTCACCGTCTGGACAAAACTGCACACTATTCATCAAGAGATTCTATCTCAAAAACTAAGATTGACAGCAATGGAGAAGGACACTTGACATTAACATCTATACTTAACATTTGCAGGTACTAATATGCATAGTCACAAACACACCAGCACACACATACAACAACAATATAGCTACAATAACAACAGAAAGAAGGAACAGAGACACAAGTTAGCATCAAAGTTATAGTATCAAGTAGTCATCTTTTGTCTATTTTTATAGAGTATGTGATGGGCGTTAGGATTAGAAAGACGCCCCAAAGAAAATAAAAAAGACAAAGATGAATTTCACATAGCACTGAGGTGTATATACACCACATCAAAGATGAGGCTCTTTCACATGGCACTTTTTATAGCAAGCATTATATTTTGATTAGGGATCACAATAGCCCGTGGTTCACTTGAAAGCTTTTATGTCTAATGAAAAGTCATACGGATTCTTTAATTTTATGACAGCACTAGGTAAAAGTAGGTTTAGCTATTTCCTAGCTCGTGACTGATTTCCCTCATAAAATGTTTAGTTTCAGTGTGATCCTTTGAGGTTATGAAAGAACTCAAATTTCAAAGCAACGGCTCTACATTTTTGTGTCATCTATTCCTGGAAGTGTGTGATGAAAGTTATAGATACTTCCTTAGGAACACAACTTTATACATATGCACATGTATTTAGAATATTTCAGAATTTAATATCCCTATATCCCCCTTTCAGAACTGATTTTATTAACTCTTACAAAGTCATAAACCCTGCCTTTGAGAATAGTATTGTATTCCAAAGCTAAATGACTGTCTTGGGAAATGCAGGCTTTTGTTTCTCAGTCTGCTGCACAAAACAATCAGGGAAACTTGTGGGATTTCAAAGATGATGGATTTTTAGAGCAGACTTTATCTGCTTTACTAATTCAGACGCAAAGTGCAAAGGAAGTCATTCTGAAGAATGAGACAGTTTGCTGAATAATGCTTTCCTTCCTCTTCGAGATGCACCATGGTGTTGCAAGTGCCCATTAGAGATGTATGCCTGTGTTGAGCCAAGACAAGACCGTATTTAATAATAACTCAATGTAAAACCCAAACCAGAATATCTTCAAAACAATGTGAAATTCTTTATCAGAAAAATTTTCCAAAGCAAACACATTATACTTCTCTTTTCAGAATCTTTTGTCATTTGTGATGAGCAGTTGACAAGTGGTTGGTTGAAGATCATGCTAAAACTTTAGTCCTACAGTAGATGGATGTAACTGCAAATGGAATCCAACTGAACATAATGTCACTCATCTCTTTCCCAAATTTTCTCTCTTGCAAGTATCCATCACATAGTCAAACCTGGTTTCAATCCAGACAGAGCTAAACTACTTTTAGACAGTCTTATCACCTGTGATGATGGAAATTCAGTCAAAACACCCTCTCTCTGGACTGTCTGGCAAGGGGTCTGGATAAATGAAAGTCATGAAAGATGATTCAGAAATGGGAGGGGAAAACGAGATTGTCGACAAGAGAGTGAAGTGACGACTGAGGGACACCTGCTGTAAACAGGTGAGTCTGGTCTACCCCTCCTCCATTCCATAGATAAAGATGATAGGTTTTCAATCACACAGCATTTGTTAAGAATAATTAAGAACTAGAATTTGTTTATGTTTCATTTTATTTTGTTCTCAATACCATCTCTGGTTCTAATTGACACTGAATCTTTCTTCTGCACCTTTGATTTCATAGTTCCTGTCTGAAGATATTTCCCACCTCTCCCCTCCTTGGAATATTACTGACATCTAGAAGGGGAGAGAAAGAAACAAAAACACATCCTTCTGAGTACAAGTCAGCCAAAACCCACATCTTTTATTTTTTAATGTTTACTATGTGCCATGTGTCATGGTAAACCTTTTATATGGGCAATTAGAAATCATCACAATTCTGATCATGGCTTTTGCTATGTGCATTTTTCTTTGAAGCCAGTGAGTTTTGTAGATATGAAAATACTTGGAAATCTTTCCCAGGAAGGTTAGTAGACATAAAATATCTCCCAAGAGGACCACAGAGTTCAGAATTGGTAAAAATGAACATTAAAGGACCATATGTTCAGTATCAATACCCTTCAAAGCAAATATTCTAACATTTTTTATCGCAAGAATTAGAGGTGGTTGATCCAAATTTTAGTACTGCTGTCACTTATGAGGAAACTGAATCCTTCTTGAAGATTCTGTGACTAAAATGGGGACTTAATATTATAGTGATATGATGTAGTAGATGGTATATCATCCCACTATTCTACCAATTAGCAATAATTCATGAGTTCTATATGCACTGAGAAGGAGAAACTACAAGGCTTGGCTGTCAACATTCATCAGCAATGCAGGAGGAGCTTTCTATGAAATGAAATGAAAGACGTTCTCTGAGGGTCGATTAGTTAATGGTTGCTAAAGGAAGAGGTGGTATTTTCTCTCACAATGTAGACTTGGTAAGTTTGTCTTTGCTCCAGTCTAATCTCCCTCTCATGCTCTGGTAAGTAACTCTAAACTGAGTGGGTCATACAGCAAAAGAAGACACAAAAGTAGAACGGTAAGTCTCTGGGAACAAAAGAGGGGGGAATGGTGGGTGAAAATGATTGGAATGCAATGTATACATATACAAAAACTGTCATCACAAATGGAAATCAGCTATCTTCAACAAGATGCATCAAGAAGGGATAATATTAACTGGGATAAGGCTGATAACAAAAGAAAAAATACCATTGGATGTCATAAAAGTTGGGAAGAAAAAAAATAATTTTAGAAGGTTTAAAGGGAGTAAAATAGGGTAATGTGTAGTCAAAGTGTCTGAAAATTTATTATATAATATGTGTATGAAACTGTCAAATAATAATAAGCTAATAATGAAAAATGTTTAGAGTCAGAATAAGTCTTATTCTGTAATTACAGTGTATTTCAATATTGCTAAAAGAAGGCTTCATATCAAAGAAATACAGTTGTGAGGTGGGAATATTGTACACTGTGTGCCACAGCTAAACATTGCAGGGATATAATTGTATACTCATTACCTGAAAATTCATATTACTGTTAATTATAAAACTAAATCCAATTGGCACATGAGTGATGTGGGATTCCCCTCTGTATGCTGTGATTACCATTGATTAATACAGAACTGCTTTGAGCCTATAGCAGAGCAGGACAGAACAGAAGTAGGTGGGGAAAACTAAACTCAGTGCTAAGAGAAAGGAGACAGAGTCAGAGAGAGAAGCCATGTAGCCCTGACGAAGACAGATGCTAAAACTTTAGCCGGTAAGTCACAGCCACGTGGCGACACACAGATTAATAGAAATAGGTTAAATTAATATGAGTTAGCCAATAAGAAGCTAGAACTAATGGGCCAAGCAGTGATTTAATTAATACAGTTTCTGAGTGATTATTTTGGTTCTGGGAGGCCAGGAAGAACAAGCAGCCTGTTACTACACATGAGTTCCAGCATCAGTCAACTAAAACACTAATAATGGCACAAAATGTGGTGGCCTTGTAAAAAGCGACACAGACTTGAGAAGATAGTTCAGTGGATAAAGCATGCGAAGTAAGAATGGGAGGATCAGAGTTTAGATATACAGCCCCCACCTAAAAGCTGGGTGAGTATGGGAACACACCTGCAATCTCATCATGTGGAAGGCAGACAGGGGCTCCATGGAGCAAGTTGAGTAGCCAGACTAGCCAAATAAATGGCCACCTGGTTCAAGTTATGAACCATGCCTCAATATCTAAGGTGGAGAGAGATAAACGATGACATTTGATATCAGTTTCTGGCCTCTTTAGGTGCCCTAGAAAACACATGTGCACCCACATACATGGGAATATACATATACACATGGAAACATACCATAGATACACATTCCAAGTCACTGAAAAAAAAAAACCAAATGTTAAGTACGATTTGATTCACAGTACTTGTGGATGAACTTCAATCCCATCTGAGTTTTCTGGGTGCTCTCAAGATGCTAAGTATTCTTTTGTTTTTCTTTTTTTCCACCAACAGGTTGACTCAGTCAAGTCTTCAGAAATTCCAATCAGGTAAGTCTCAAGCAGTCTATCTTCAAGTTGAGACTGATTAAGATTGCTTTCAGAATGGTATTTACTTGGAGTAATGATTTAAATTGGTTATTGATGGTGGAAAGTTTGATTGTGACTAGCTCAATTTTCTGTGCACAACAGCAGAAAGCTTTTCTGGCTAGGTGTTTAACTGTCCCCCTGGTAATTCAGACATAAAAATAGGAATGCAATCAGTAATTTAGGTCATGCTTGAGCAAAGTATACCAAAAACATTGCCAAGAAAGACACTAGGGATAAATATCCTCTAGTGGCCACACATTTCCAGTGACAAGGTGATCGATTTCTGTGGAGCTGGCTATGCGTATCACGATTGTTCAGTACTTTCATGGTGTATGCGAAGAACCAGGGGTGAAAATGAACAGACCTAGTAGCAGCTAACATCCTGAGAGGAGACAGCCAGACAGTGAGCCCTCTGTCCTTTCAGTTGCTTCTCTAACAGGAACTGCATCTGGCCTCTCTTTTAAAAGTTCAGTAGTATCAGCCAGTTCTTCCAAGGACACAAGTGTTGGTGGATAAGAGAAGCTTCAGGTCCAAGTCCCAAAAATCTGAAGCAAATCCACATAATCAGAAGATTTTAAACAAGGACCTACTGTGACCTAAGCTTTCCAGACACATAGGATGAACACAAGTATCCTGTCCTTGGGTCTGCAGGAGATGTAGCCCAACAGAGGTCAGTACTCCATGAATGGAAATCAGCCCTAAGAGATGGGAGAAGCAAAATGTCCCCAAGTACTATTTTTAGTTCTTCCTTCTCTCCTTCCAAGTGTCCATTACTTGTGATTTATTTGGGTGGTTTTTCAGTCTTTTTAAATGAATACACATAGTGATAAAAATAGAAGAAATTATGTCTCAGAATTGGACAAAATTGATCTTTTTATAATTTGCGCAAAGCACAATAAGTCAAATTCTGTAATAAGGTATTTTATTCTTAAAAACTGTTTTAAGTACAGAACTCATTTTCAAGATACTTCTGAAGCTGTAGTTTCATAGAGAGTCCCATAAATTTGAGAAATCAGCCATCTAGTCTCTTCTACTTTTTTCCGTGACTAATTATTGAACAACACAATGAGGGCTTCCATCAAACTTAATAATAATAAAACTCTCTGGATTCTAGTAGCATTCCAATTAGTAGATGAGTGTCTAAAATCACAGATTAATCTGCTAAAGCTACATGCATTGGCAAAAAGAAATCTTGTTTAGGATTTGAATAATTATCTAGACACCATTCTATCAGCAACATCTCCACTACTAAAAGAAGAAGAAAAAAAGATAGCCTCTAAGGGGATGCTTATTTTCAGATTAGTGGCAGGAAAGAGGATTTGTTGCCTGCTGCATTCAAAATGAGTGATTTATTTCTCATTATAATTTAGCTAATTTCTTAATTATTCTGTATTTCTTACTAATAAATTCAACACTCCAAAACCATATGTCACATCCACTCCATTGTTGAATAATTTCTATAGTACTTCTTCACAGCTGCATTATTGGGTAAAAAAAAAACCATGCTTTTGAATAATCCAGTTCTAGGAAAAGAAAATGAACACTCTTTTTTTAATGACAAGAACCAAGTGATTCTGATAAGCAAAGACAGATAAGTTCAATTCTCCTGACAGGAAAGTACTCAAGGAAGTGACAGTGTGTCTCAAGCCAGAATGGTAAGGGTACATCAAATGTCAAGGCAGCAATTATAAGATCAAACAATAAAATGTACTATATAAAAGTAAAAAGGAAAAGAAAAGAAAAAATCTGAAGACAGTGTGATTCATAAAAGTTTAAAATTAAAAGACGAACAAAGAGCTTAATAATAACATGAAAAGTAAAAGAAAGTTTAATAGAAAACACAGTAGTATTGCTGAGATATAGCTTACATTTACTTACCAGTTGAAAAACAATAATAAAGGATAGGTTTGTAAGTGAACATATCACTTTTAAAACATCATTGGGAAAAGGAAGTGGCAATGATTAAAATTCTCATTAATAGAATTAGTCCATGTTGCAAAATTTGACACAAGTAGAGTGTCTCCACAAGCAGGCTTTATTGCCTTGGACAAATGACAATGAACTCTTTCAGGATTCTGTCATTCTTAGAGTGCAGCAGAGGTAATAATGTTACCAACCTCACATCCTTTCTAGTTAGCTGAAAATTATAATAACAATGGGGACATCATCATTTTCTCACACTGTGTAGTTGATAGCTATTATTATTGTTGTCATCTTAAAGTTGCCCCTCTCATCCATATATCTCTTTGATGGATTTATTTTCCTTTTGATTCTGTTTATGGTGAGCCTGAAGTGTGTAATAGGAGATTCCTGTTTCCATAGTATCAATTTTTCCCTTCAATCTCTCCAAAAACACTTCAATATCGTTTGTGTCCATATCCTTTTGCTATGACAGTCTTACTCCTTTGCATATCTTAATATTTTCTACCTGTTCCATCCCTACGATCTACTACCCTAAATTTCTGTGTCTCTGAATATAATTTGTGTTGATATTTTACGATATAATGTTTTTTACTAAATCTGAGAGCTTTTTTATTTTAAAGAGACTTGATTTTGAGGCACTTTCCATGGTTTTTCTGACTACATAGTAAGAACGGATAATGGAAACCAGAGAAGTAGGAACAGAGGGCAAAGCCAAATGCCTTGATGTATATTATTTGCTCCTAATTTCATTCTTTTGTATTCCAAAAGATTATGGTATCTTTGGATTTTCAAATATTTCTTTGTGAAATCACAACTGAGTTTCATGGAGGATATATATCTGTGGGAGAGTGTATCTCCAGTGTGAAAATGCTTTTTCCTGTGGGACAATAAATTATAGCAATTGGTGAATTATATTCAAAATCCTTTGACATTCAAGACAATAATTAAGGTTTAGTAATACTCATTGTTAATTTTCAATCCACCAATCTAATATTAATTTTTGCATTTTTCAACTATAAATAGTTTAATGAAATGCTCAAGGGGGCAACAAACACAGTCAACACATGTCTGTGTTTCCATGTAAGTCTTGCAGGAACTATTTGGGGAATCAGTGCCGAGTTTGATTTCGTGAACCTTGAAATTATCTAGTGAGATATCTATCTATGAGTGGTTGGCCAACATCAGGGAAATTTAAGTTTAGAAAGATAGATAATTGAGTCACATGCATTTAATTTTTTAATAGCTTAAATGGAAAGAGAATCTTTCTGTTTAACAGTCTTACTCAATGAAAAGTCTCCAAATGCCTAAGATACACCAGATGAGAACAACTCTTCCTTCTATGTCTGTGTTAATTTCATCTTCTTGTAGAAATTTTTCTGATCAAATGGTTTATACCTGGCTACTGTTACACATGTCTGCTCCAAAAATATTCCCCCATTCCCACAATACTTACCCATTACACAGTGGCATATGCATTTGTACATTTGCTTAATAACTGACTCTATCATGACTTTGTATAATCATGGAGACAGGGTCTATGTCCGTGTAGCCATTCCACACCATAATATCAAACTTATATCACAAGCAATCACTTGGATATGTTGCCATATCCAAGATATATAACAACTTGGATATGTTGCCATTGGTGGACGGGATGATTGAATATCTAAGTGCCATTAAAGATGCCCCATTGGTATCCGACACAAGAAGGAAGAATATGGTAAAGAGAATAATGGAATGAAATCATTTCCCCAGGGCAAGACTACAGCATGCAGATGCACAATGGAGGAGGAATAGTTCAACACAGCATAAGCAGATTACAATTTTGTCTTATGACACGACGTCTTATAAGACTACCACGGGGGAAAAAACACCAATTCCTTAAAGTAAATTTTAAAAAGTATGATATGACAAGGAGCCCTTGTGGGCAGAGACACTTTCAGATGGAAAGCAGCTTAACAATCTGCTTCCAGATAGAGAGAAATGAAGACACGCCTGTCACCGTTTTTATTATTTACTTCAACTTGACCTCTTTGTATCAACATTTAAGAATATGGACCTTCACAAAGAATTACAGGAAATTAATGAATACTGAGAACAGGTGAAGGTGTACAGGGAAGATCACACCAATTGTTTTCCAATACCAAATGGTCAGCCCTGAAGACATATGTGCAAGTCACATTAAACAGACTGAGAAGATTACATTTATGTATTTAGGAATATATATGTGACAACAATTAATAAAAGAAGAAACCATGAAAATGCAGGGAGGGGTACAGAGGAGAGTTTGGAAGAAGGACAAGGAAGAACAAATGATGTCATATAATCTCAAAAAAATAAAAGAAAAATAGTTAAAGAATATGGACCTACAAATTTACAAATTGGTGTTTTTATTTAAGTTGTTCTATTACTAATGAAGACTTTGGAGTCTGATACCAGGGTGAAAACCTGGTAGAACAAAGCTGATCTTACCGTTTTTACCAGAGATTAAACAAGCACATCTTTCCATACATCCCAGACCTAAAAGGACTGCTAATCTCTAATTCTCACCCTACTACTTCCTGTGTGTGTCTCTATCCAGCTTCATGGTTCTCTGTACTCTCTATGGCTAATTCTTGTCAAGTAGTCACTGGTCCCAGCCCCTGATCCAAGGTTAATTTATGAACAGTCTCAAAGTTTTAAAGTGTGGATCAAATAACATTCTACAACAAATATGCACAAATAAGAAATTTCAGAAACTAAGGGCATATATAAAGCATAAAAAAAGAAGAGTGGTCTTTGTTCACTTGAAATAATTTATTATTGCTATTTTCTTTAAAGATAAATCTAATAGCCTTTCATAAAAAGGCTGCTTTTGCCTACAAATGACACTAGTATTGATTTTAAGTGATTGAAAAGCAAAAGCAGGAAATACAGCAATATTTAAAGGCATATTTGACAAATGCAATAACAGTTGATATATTTTTCATTTAGGATCTTGGAAGGGATTTTGCCTTTCTATAAAGCTCTGAGCATCTACTCTCAGAAACAAACAAGGAGAAATAAGAGGGAGACTGAAATTCATGGCTTGGTGGAAATATTCATATTTAAGTATAAAGGAGCAAAATACTTCAAACTTCAGTTTGTTTATCTGGTGTCAGCCATTCTTTTGTTGCATGTTTTAGCACAGTAATATACTACATATTTAAATCCAGATACTATAATGGTCTGGGAAGTAGTCACTGTCAGTAATTCCTGGAAAGGCTGTAATTTATGTAAACTGATACCAGGAATAATTATGATAGGTGATAAGTATTATAATAATGAATAACTATTGGAACCCTTTGCCAACTGATAATTATGATAGAATGTTTGGAATACAATTTCTTAGTAAGGTCAGAAGAGAAACTTTTGTTCTTTAAATAACATCATCTCACCAAAACCTAGTAACTCCAGGTCTTCCTTACAGGGAAAGGAAATATTTATCTGTGTCTTTTCTGAGATCATGGTCCTTTCACAAAACTCTATCACTTTAAAAATTCTCTTTCACTCTATTCTGGTTTAGATTGTTATTTATGAAGTCTCTTGCTATTGAAGGTAAATTAATGAGCTTCTCTTTGGTGAGATGTTATAAATTCCAGATTAGGCGCATTCTTTCTGCAAAGGCCTTCTGTAGAAGTGAGGGTGATCTTCAGAGCTGCTAGGACATCTATTGTCTCACAAATACATGGGTTGTCATCTGGAAAACTTTGTCTGATGTTTTTCTGATGAGTACAACAGCGATGGTGTATATAAGAGGCCCTTGAGTAGAAACGGTCTCAATAGCGACAGATGGAGTTTGCATGTCCATAGCTCCAGCCAAGATCTAGACTGTCTCCTCCACCTTAGACAAACACCAGAGTGAGGATATCAACAAGGGCATGATGAATTCAATTAGAGAGCACAAGAGCTACAGCTGTTAAAATATGGACTATGCTTCCTTTGGGAAACATAGATGAAAGAGATTTGGAATATACATAACACCTAAGAAAGAGGGAGAGAATGGTAACTAGAAGACTTATAGAGAAAATAGGATTTTATCTATTTTGGAGTCCAAGCATCATGAAAAATATCCTAGGCAGTAATTACAGAATTTGTAAAGTTATTTCACAGGACTTAGGACTGAAGAAAAAAAAAAGAATACTTAATTTTCATCCATTTCCCTCTATACTCACCTCCTTTGTATTAATTTAGATTTTTCTTTGTCTTTGAAACCACAACTGCCAGATGAATTCCATGTTTTTCTTTGGCATTAGTAGACATTGAATAGCAGGTTTAGAAAGCAGTTATAATGAGTTTTCTAATCCTTTTTTTTCTTTTTGAGTCTTAAAATATCAGTAAAGCACTGTTACTCAGTGATCTCTTAATGACAGTTAAACTACAATTTGGAGAGTTGGCGTTGTAGATTTTATATATTCATTTTGTTGCATGACAAAGGAGGGGACATATTTTTCTCATGTACACCTTTGAAAATTAAATCCAGATGAAGCAGTGGGCAAACCATTTAATTGTGGTGTAGTACAAATGCAAACAAAGTTGAAGTGTTCAGAAAGCTCACTTTATTAGTCAACAAATTAAATGATCATATCAGAGCTACAGACTTGGCTCCGTTGGCAAAGGATTTGCTTCACAAGCTTGAAGACATGAGTTCAAATATCCCCCAGAACATGTAAACTTGAAAGTAAGAATTGATTCTAGAAAGTTGTCCTCTGACCTCTAAATGACAATAAAGGCTTCTACACATCCTCTCTCTCTCTGTCTCTCTCTGTCTCTCTCTCTCTCTCTCTCTCTCTCTCTCTCTCTCTCTCTCTCTCACACACACACACACACACACACACACACACAGAGAGAGAGAGAGAGAGAGAGAGAGAGAGAGAGAGAGAGAGAGAGAGAGAGAGAACCTCTTTAAGATAAAATTAATTCAAAATGCAATCTTATTCTTCTTCTAAAAATAAGAACTCGTGGTGTTTAGGGAGACTTAAAATGTTTATGGGATACATTTTTCTTCTTTTTACCATGATATTAAAATCATTAGTCAAAGCGGCATGAACAATAGGTAGACCAAGTGAGATAAAATGAATGGAATGCTTTTTCAAGCAAAAAGTGAAACTTGTTACTAACAAAGCAAGGTAGGCAAGGAGGAGTCAATAACTGACAACTTGAACTTTGAAGGATCAAACAAGCAAGTCACCTGGATTTAGTCAGCAGAAATCTATAGCTAGCATTAGCTTGTTAAAACAGTCATGCAGATCTATTTAGTAAGGCTTGTGCTGCATCCTAATTTCACTGCAACAGTCCACCAAATGCCTATTATATGCTCTCATTCAAAACAAGTATGAAAATGCTTGAAGCAAGTGAGTACTGAAAATAAGAAAACACAAACTAATTAGTTTATCTTCTTGTTAATATTACTGATAAAGCAATTATAATAACTTTGTTTATGATTCACAATTTAATACTGTTTACATTATTAATAATGCTTAAGAATTAATAGTTAATGCCATAATTGTTTATTCTTCATGTAATAAAAATTAAGTTGATATTCTTAATTTAGAACCAATTCTAATGTTTTAGAAAAAGCAATTATAGTATTAGAAGAAGAAATATAATATAACCACAGGAATAAGTCTTGAGAAACCATGGTGCTAGCAAACTTGGATCGTGAAGACTATCTGACAGTCTTATACACACTTTTTTAAAATTTGAACATTTATAATAGTATTATCAAATTCCTTAAAATACAGAAATTCAAAGTGAACTTAGAAACAGAAATTATGGATTGGAAGAGATGGCTTATAGTTCACAGTACTTGCTATTCTTGTAGAGAAGGAAAGTTCAGATCCTACACCTCACATCTGGTGGCTCACAGCCACCTGTAACTGTAGATCTTGGGATCTGATGCAGTTTTCAGATGAGCTGAACATATGTGCATACACACAGTCACATATAGATAAATTTAAAAATTCTTTAAAAAATGAATGGGTTTTTGGTGAAGAAAATCAGTTGATAGTAAGAATTTATTTATAGAAAATTCTATTTATCCTCTTAATATATATCAATAATATTTAACTGGTATGGAGGTGATATATGCTGTGAATATGTTTTATTGCCATTGGTTAGTAAAGAAGTTGCTTTCCATATATAGCTTAACAGAGTAAAGCCAGACTGAAAGAGATACAGAGAAAGAGTAGGTAGAGTCAGAGAGAAGCCGTGTAGCCCTGCTGGAGACAGACGCCGGATACTGAACAGAACTTTTCCTGGTTAGTCACAGCCATATGGTGATACACAGGTTAATAGAGATTGGCTAGTTTAGGATATAAGAGCTAGCTAAAAAATATGCTTAAACTACTGGCCAAACAGTATTACAAATAATAGTTTCTGTGTGGTTATTTCAGTTCTGGGTAGTCAGGAATGAATGAGCAGCCTCCATCAACATATAACATTATATATAGCATAGATCTAAATCTCATTAAATCTCCCTAAACACATGCTTATGTGTATACACACACACACATACACACACAAGCACACACACACACAAGCACACTTTTTCTTAATCCAGGTCCACAGATTGTTCATTAGTTTTGTTCTGTCATAAATATTTTAAAATCAAAAAAAATGAATTGTAAGAAAATTAGTCAATTGGAAAGTGATGTGATTTTAAGTCTGAATTCTGAATTGTCATAGCAGGACCGAGGGACAGCACATTTCTCTCTGTGTGTGCGCTCATACATGTGTCACATGAGTCAATACTCAAATGTATGTACACAGAGGACAGATGTCAATTTCACGTATTGTTTCTCAGGCATTGTTCACCTTGTTTTCTGAGATATCATTCTCAGTAATCTATAGCTCTCGGATATTCTCCTGCTCCAGTTTATCCAGCTCTGGGATTTTTAAGTGCGCATTCTTATACAGACTTTTCACCTGAATCCCGAAGACTGAACTCGGGTCTTCTTACTGTGTGCTTATCTGCGATCTTTGTGATTGTATAGAAAGCACTTTACCCCTTAAGCTAGCTCCCTAAACCATGTATTACAATCCTTATTTTCTGAAATCAAAGGAACTCTAGTGAGATCACCCAACCACTGTAGATATGCGAAGAAATCTGGAGAAAAGATTCACAAATCTACCCTTCCTGAAAGACATTGGTGCAGCTTTATTTCAGTGTCTAGAAATTCAAGGCTTTCAGTCAGAATCAGGGGACCTCTCTGACAATCAGGCATGAAAAGAGCAAAGCATGTATGAGTTATGAACATGTGGACCCACAGGGTAAAGACTGAGTGCAACACAGAGAACAGCTCTGCTCAAAAGAGGTCATTCATCTATGACTGTATCAATGATGATTCTGCAAAAAATCCTTACGACTGGAGACAGTAGTAGATTGATGAAGCATGAGACTCTCATATAAGTAGATCGCAGCAGCACTTGAGCAGGAGTTTCGGGGTAACAGAGGAAGCGCTAATTGGAGGCAGTGGGTTGTAAAACCAAATAATTGTTTTAAAGGAAGAATAATGAAGTATCTTCATACTCTACTTTATCAAAGTCTTGTCACAGGGAAGTTGTGTCAAGTAGCACTAATGAGTCTGTCTACCTATCATCAGGAATGTTTCTGGAACTTATTGTAAACTCAATCATAGTTATATAGCATCCCAAGAAAATGCACCCAGAGTTACTAATTTAAATCGGTTTACTTTTGTTTAACACAATATTATACCCTTTTGAAAGAGACAGAGTTCATTTCTCCATGAATACATTACAAAATTCTGAAAATACAAGCATTGGTAGGGAATGTTTAAATAAGAATTTATGAAGATTTAAACCTATGATTTTCTTTCCAGACAACTGATTTTCTAGAGACCTTTTTTTTATTAGCTCTTGTAGACCAGGCTGGCCTCAAACTCACAAAAATCTGCCTGCCTCTGCCTTCTGAGTGCTAAGACTAAAGGCATGTGCCACCACTGCCAGGTGAAACCTTCATTTTTGTTTCTGTGTGGTGACAGTTTCATTCTTGAAGTGACATTGGTTTATGAACTAAAATCGAAGACAAGTCAAGTATCAGGTGCTAAGAAAAGAAGATGTGGAATTGGACAAAAATGTCTGTCTTTATCACCTCTTTTCTATCAGTTGGAACTGGAAATAATACCAAGGTACATAGCAACAGAAATAGGCTGGACAACATGGTCTTCTCTATGTAGCTACACTAGCACAAGTCTATTAATAACAGCCACAAAATTCATTGTTATTCCAAAAAGAATAATGTCATATAAGATGCTCACATCATAGAGTAATATTAAGCTCTCCAAATTAGGGAGTTGATACCACAGGTACAAACTAGATGACTTTCAGCATTATGATTAACAAAAACAAAAAGGCAAGAGCATGAAATGGTGTCTTAGACAACAATGAGGACCCTAAGAGAGACATACATGGATCTAATATACACAGGAAGTAGTAAAAGTCAAAAATCTTCTGAGTAAATTGAAAGCATGGGGACCATGGAAGAGGGTAGGAGGGGAGGGGAAAGGAAGGGAAGGGAGTGGGTAAAATATATAGCTCAATAAAAAAAGAGGCAAAATGTGAGTACAAGTAATCTGTGATAGAAAATATTAGTATAAATATTTGCTTCAAAGACTTGTTAATGACAAAGTGGTCTCACTTGGGAATAGAATATTCCCATAGATTGATAATAGAAAGTATTACACTGGAGGATGCATTCATTGAAACCCATCAAATTGTCTTTGGTCTGTGTAAGGTTTACCTTCACCACAACAATGGAACTGTGGAAAAATTTTGAACTTCTATATCATGCTTTCTTTTTCTTGCAGAGATCAGGATTCAGAATTCAGAAAGCAGTTCATTTAATTTTTATATGTAAGTATGGATACATAGAATCAGACAAATAGACTGAAAATTGTTTTAAACCCATTCTTTATAAACAGAGGAAGATAACAAGATAAGTTTATACCTATCTATCATTGTTACATTGTATATCATCTTTGTGTGTTTCCAAGAACTATACCTTGAGTAATTTTAGGGTCAGTTGTTGTGGGAGGCTGCTCATTTGTTTCCTGGTGGCTCAAACACTGAAATAATCACACATAGATCTGTATTAATTGAAACACTGCTTGGCCAATCACTTAAGTGTATTGCTAGCTAGCTTGTATATCTTAAATTAATCAATTTCTATTAATTTGTGTATCGCCACAAGACTGTGGTTTACTTGTAAGGTTGTGGCTGGCAGCTTACACCTTTCTCCTCTGGCAGCTACATGGCTTCTCTCTGACTCCACCTACTCTCTCTATATATCTTTTCCAGCCTGACTATATTCTGTTAAACCATTGGTTTCTTTATTCATTAACCAACAAATGCAACACACATACAGAAGGACTTCTCCCACAGTCTTTGGCAACTCTCTAATACTGAGTAAATCTAGTACTTATGTCTTTATTCTAGATATTACTTAGGAGTAAAAAGAATTATTGATCTTTGAGGCAAGAGGTGAAGCAAAGTTTGAAACAGGACATACAAATTGCAAGCATTTTGGTTTGTTGTGCTTTCTCAGTGATGGGATCACATATGATACCAAACTTAAGCAAGTTATGTACAGGAATTAAGGAAATACCTTAAAAGTGATGGGAGCTTATTGAAAGGTTGGAGGAATCAGCTTTTTTTTTTTTTTTTTGGTTTTTCGAGACAGGGTTTCTCTGCAGCTTTGGAGCCTGTCCTGGAACTAGCTCTTGTAGACCAGGCTGGTCTCGAACTCACAGAGATCAGCCTGCCTCTGCCTCCTGCGTGCTGAGATTAAAGGCATGAGCCACCACCACCTGGCCAGGAATTAAGGAAATACCTTAAAAGTGATGGAAGCTTATTAAAAGTTTGGAGGAATCAGCTTTACAGAGCCCTGTCTGTCTCAAAGTGGGAAGGTACAAACACTAATATACTGCCAACACAATTTTATAGATCATTGCAAAACATCCACAATTTATACTCAAATATGAATTTGTACATATGGACAGCACACACACACACACACACACACACACACACACACACAGAGAGAGAGAGAGAGAGAGAGAGAGAGAGAGAGAGAGAGAGAGAATTCTCTCTAAGTGCAATACTAACTGAAAATTAATGGAATGATGGACTCAGATAATTATAAAACAACTGGGTGAAGATTTGATAAGTTTATCAGATTTCTTTGAAATTATATTATTGGTGCACTTTACATATTACACATAGGATAGGAATGTTCAATTGAAAAAAAAAGGTAAATCTGTGTAATGTTTGAAAAATAAATAACTTGTGTTACAACACACCAAGAACACATCACTTTTGGTATCCCTCCTCAAGTGTATCAATGAATAGCAGCGACAGCTCAAAGAAATTCTACAAAATATCTGGCCTGTATGGTTCGGAACTGTCAAGATTAAAGGGGATATTAATGGGAGCCTATGGAACTGGCTCAATTGATAAAGAGCTTGAAAAAGAAACATGAACACCAAATTTCAATTCCCAGCAAGTTTTGTAAAAGTCAGGCATGCTAGGGTACACCATTAACCCTAGTACTGGTACTTAGAGACAGTAGGTTTGGTGGCTAGTCAGTCTAGTTGGCAAGTTCCTGGTTAGATGAGAAACTATCTCAGAATATAAGTTGAAAAACAATAAGGAATAAAACTTGATGTTGACCCCTGCCTTAATCACATTTACACACACACACACACACACACACACACACTAATGGCAATTAGAAGAAAACTAAAACCAAATCTGTGGAAGATTCTATATTATATGTTGGGCTAAGTATCTATTGAAAACATTATTTGGGGAAATGAAATTAAAATATGGTCCATAGACTTTTATATGACTTCAAAAGTGTTTCTTTATAGAGGCCTAATACTTTAGGTTTTGTAGAAGTAAGTACTTTAAGCTTCACAGGCCATATGTTCTCTTCTGCAATAATTTACTTGGAATAGAAACAAGAAAGTCATTCCATAAAGACAATTCATGGCAGACCTGACATAAAAAATAATATATCTTGTTTTTTTTCTTTTGTTCATTTTATTCCATGTTTCTCTAGTTTTATTGTGTATAGCTCTGTTTTATCCTCTTTTGGCATATATGCCATGTTCTTAAATAGATCTTTCTGTTCTAGAGAATAAACTCATAGTTAAATTATCTAATAACATCATCATATACAAGTGAGTAAAAGCTTTCTCAGTGCTTTCTCTCTTTCTTATTACTCTCAATCATTTTGTGTATCTTGATCATCATACAACATATTGTTATTGATAGCTTAAAGAGATACAGGAAAAATATTGTTAAAGCTGGGTGTAGTGGTACATGCTTACAATAATCCTGGTGCTTGGGTAATGGAAGTGAGTGAACCTGGGACTCACTTGTCATCTCTCACTGAACTCCCCCGTCATTGAGGCTGACTCAAGAGCCGATAGTGTCTGAGAAATTATGCTTCAGGGAGTCCTTTGGCTCCACATATAAGGACACATGTTCATCAGCACCTACATACTCATACGCACTTGCAAACATATCTACTACAGCTACCTACATATGTTGTAAATAGGGAAGCAAAAGAAAAAATTATTTCATGATCTGTTATTTCTATGAAATTCTCCTGTCTTTTAAGAACTATAGATAGCTGACATTTATAATTTTTTCTTCTACATAAAGAACTTTGACATTATAGCATTGCAGCTCCATATGTGCCATGGATTCTTTCAACTTCTGTGTATTAAGGAATCTAAGTCTTTTTAATGTTTGAAAGATGGCTCACTGTAAGCAGAATTCAAGGAGGTTGCTGTCATCTTTCATCCCAGTTCATTCTTTTCGTCTTTGCATGACAAGCCTGCTACATGGTTTTCCTCCACCATCTATGGATGAAATGTTTACCATGAGCCCACTGGCATCTTAAATTGATTTAATTTGCCCTTGGTTTTCTTCTGGTTAGATATCAGATACCAGAATCTGATTTTATTTGTCTTTGTGTTGTTCCGTCTGTTGATCTTTGTGGTGATTGTGGTGATTGTACTTGCAGATTTATGGATGATGTTTTCTTGTCTGTCACAGGTTCTCGGAGCCTCTTGGCTATTATTGTTGCAAATATATTTGAGCTATATCCTCTCATTATGGATTTTCAGTTATGCATTCTGTGTCTTTTTCACATATTCTATGTTTCATTGTTCATTTTGGCCTTTGACTATATTTCAAGTTAGGAGGTATCTACTGACAGAATTTCAGCATCACTCTTCTCAGCCATCTTCTTCCTTATGTTCTCTACTTATATTTCTATCCTTTTTACTTTTTTAATAAAAATTTCCCCTCTTTTTTAATGTTCACTTCTGTCTTAATAAGGGTTTCCTATCACTGTGAAGAGACAGTAAGACCACAGCAACTCTGATAAAGAAGACATTTAATTGAGGGTGACTTACTTACATATTCAGAGGTTTACTCCATTATAATCATGAAGGGGAGCATGGCAACAAGAAGTCAACTGACTGTCCCACTGAGAGGAGTTTTGAGAAAAAGAGATCTCAAAGCCTGTCCCCATTGGGTCACACTTCCTCCATCAAGGCCACACCTCCTAATGGTGCCACTCCCTTTGGGGAGCATTTTCTTTCAAAACATCACAATGTCTTGCACTATGTGTCTGTTTTTGTAGTTATCTAATTTTTATTATGAGAAAGTTAGACATGATCATCATAACAGTTTTGTACCCCTTATCTGATAAGTTGAACATCTTTGCTATAGTGATACTTGCTTTTTCTTCTAAGATATTTTGTCCAGGTGTTGGGTATCTTATGCCTTCTGTTTTGTTAAAAGTTACTCATGTTGCATATGTGAGAGAAACAGGGGCATATGTTAGCAGCACTAGAGCACACTTTAAAATGCACAAATTTTGTGCTGTGTTCAAAGATTTCCAAACGTGTGGGTAGCAGGAGCTTGTCTTCATTGTTTTTTCCCCCCTGCTGTCTTTAGACATACTTAAGAAACCCTTGAATAAATAGTCTGTGTCTTAAAGCTTGTCCTTTGTAATCCACTAATATAATATAGTCCTATTGGTATGGTTATAAAATATGAAGAAGTGGTAAATTTATATGATCCAGTGGTTAAACCCCATACTTTCACTGAACTTGTGTCTAGGAATTGTGGTCTCCTCTGTATTTCTCTTCTGGTATCTTAGTTCAAAGGGGCAATTGGGAGAGGGATGTCTTTCCTTCCTACCAAGTGGGAATGAGGCATGGTATGGAATCTTTGCTTCAAGAAATAGTTGGCCATTGCATGTGGCATGGAGGATAGAATCGACTAATACTTTCTTCAAAACACGAGTGATTTAATATATAGCTCTTTTAATTTTTTAAATAAATTTATCCTTAAGATTACAAAGCTGTATTTTCTTTTTCCTTTTTTAAAATTTATTTACATTTTTATTTCATGTGCATTGGTGTTTAGCCTGAATGTATGTGTGAGGATGCCAGATTCACTGAAAGACGAGTTACAGACAGTTGTGAGCTGCTATGTGAATGCTGGGGGTTGAAACAGTGTCCTCTGGAAGATCCATTAGTGCTGTTAGCCATTGAGCCATCTTTCCATCCCCCTATAGAGCTCTTAGGTTGAAACTGGCTTATCCTTTTTTTTTAAGTCCTTGGGTATTGCCTTACTAAGTTTTGTGTTTGCTTTCTACAGGAATGGATTCTTCCTTCCACTGATGTCTTAGAATGATGAATGCTAAGAGACCCTCCCCTTTATAGGTGCTCATCACTACACTTTATTCTATTTCTGCAATCAGTTTTATGGGAGAGAGAAGAATAAATGTGGATTAATATGCAAACTTCTGAGTGGTGTCCACCCTGTAGATTTTCCCATTGTTCACAAGGTATAGAGGATGTGCTGACCTCTCAGTTGTTTGCAGGGGACTTTCTTTTTTACCAGGAAAAAGTGTAGTTTATTCAGGGTGAAGTTATTGATTAAAGAAAAATGTATCTATTTTGTCATTGATCCTTGTGTGAAGGTTTAAAGTAGCTACAGTTCCTTTCTGGAATGTTTCATGAAGCAGAAAGCCATAGAATCATTACATAACTTTAAGTTAATATTTCCTATTTCTCAGTGAAGATATGTGAAGAAAACTGCAGAAATGGAAATGCTTGAAATCGTATTTGATTTAATGTAGAATTGTGGATAAGGCTACTGAATATTCACTCACAATCATTGAGTTGGTTGGTAATACCTGGGTGAGGGAAATGTGGTTTTAAATTTTAAATTTTAATTTAAAGACAAGGCTTAGTAATGTTTTCTTTCACTGTCTCAGAAGCCGTTGATAAGTAAGGAGTTATTTGTATTAGACTTAGAACTCTCTTAGCTAAACAAAAGGAGGAGGTGCTGTAGGAACTCCTTCAGTCTGTAGCCTTTAAGATACCAGCCCACTTAAGCGTGGCCTCTTATACTATAAATGGCAAAGTAAAGCAAGCTCACTCTGGCTCCTGGCTGCTGGATTTGGTTCCTGTTTCCGGTTCGTGCAGAGGATTGTGATCTGTGAGTCTACGCCTAAATAAAGAAATATCCCTTTATTCAATTCTGAACTAGTGCAGGATCATTTTTAGCATCCATCTTCAGTTATTTATTTATTTATTTATTTTAATATCCCCCAAAGGCTTAAGAGATTAGCAGGCACAGTTTTGCCCAAATATATCTGTAAAGCTTTCTAATGTTTTTTTTTTTTTTCATTAAGAAATACAGATCTATCTCTTCTTGAAACTATGCCTTCTTCTATGAGAATTTCCATCAATAGAGTTTTTACCACAAAATTTTACACTGTTACTTGGGAAGTAAGAAAATAAGACATGAGGTAGTTTTGGACATTTTATCTGCCAAACACACCCCTGGACTCTCTTGAAGCTATATAAATACGATGGTAATATGGCATCTGTGAGCCTGTAAGGAAGCTAAGAGTAGGTAGCGCACATGCACACACATGTGAATACATACTCCTACGCACAAGTGCTTGCATGCATAAACATACACGCAGGTGCACACATTACAAGGTAGTGTAGATATTCCAGTTACCTTATGTTCTGAGTGTAATCACATTCTCACTGTACTGAGTTCTACCTGAGACCTTCATTACTGACAAATCTAGGAAGAGGGATTTGTAAAATGATCATGTCTCTCCTTTTAAGTAAATTCTATTGCCCAGCAATAAAAAACTAAGTCAAATGTGCATTTCTTATTTATTTTTCTATGTTTAATAAGAAAATGTATATTGATGCATTGCTACATAAATTCAGGTTCTGTAATGAAAGCAAATTATGAATACTTTGGTTATAAAATAAGCGATATCGTTATTCTAGACGAATATACTAATATGATATATGTAAAACATAAAAAGATTTATTTTAAGCAGTTAATGGACATGTGAATGTTTGGCAACTCTAAGCTCTGATGGGGGGACCATTAGACTTGTACCTAAGGAAGAGTCATAGCTTATGTATTAAGCCAGTCTGTTAGTAAAGTACAAATGGTAGGTAAAGGCAGTCTGGTATGAGAACCCTCTTTTGTTATTTGTGCCAATCAGTTCTTTTACTAATCCAATGAGACTCCCCATCACCATCGTCTTTCTACCAATATCCACTGATAGTAAGACAATCCCCTGACTCTAAATACATTGGTTTAAAGAAAATATACAAACCTGAGAAATCTTCACCTAAATGTTTGTGCAAGTAGATAGCCGTGGTTGACATATGGAGGTAACCATCTACATAAAACATCATCTCCATAAAAAAGCAAAATATTGTCCTTTAAGCTGAAGTGAAATTGATATTTCTTTTTTTTTAATTTTGAGGTGTTTTCCTAGATTAATTTTTTTAATTTATTTATTTATTAAAGATTTCTGTCACTTCCCCGCCACCGCCTCCCATTTCCCTCCCCCTCCCCCAATTAAGTCCCCCCCCTCAGCCCAAAAAGCAATCAGGGTTCCCTGTCCTGTGGGAAGTCCAAGGAACCCCCACCTCCATCCAGGTCTAGTAAGTTGAGCATCCAAACTGCCTAGGCTCCCACAAAGCCAGTGCGTGCAGTAGGATCAGAAACCCATTGCCATTGTTCTTGAGTTCTCAGTAGTCCTCATTGTCCGCTATGTTCAGAGAGTCTGGTTTTATCCCAGGCTTTTCCAGACCCAGGCCAGCTGGCCTTGGTAAGTTCCCAGTAGAACATCCCCATTGTCTCAGTGTGTGGGTGCACCCCTTGCGGTCCTGAGTTCCTTGCTCGTGCTCTCTCTCCTTCTGCTCCTAATTTGGACCTTGAGATATTTCTATGCATTCTTTTTTACCATGCATGCAATTATTCAGTAACATAATTTTGAAAAATGTCATTAACTGTAATTTTAATAGAAGAATAGGCCCAGCAGAGAGTATGTCAAACACTGAGCATAATTGAAAGATAATATTTGCATTATTGCTTGTAGGTCTGCCAAATACAGGAATAGAAATAGATAAGAATAGAAATAAGCCCTTTTGGGCACTCTGACCTACATTTGACAATATTTACTAAGAGAAATTATATTGTTCTTAGTCTATAAACTTGAAACGGGAACAGGAAAGGCAAAAATTCAGTCCTCATGTAACTTTGTTACCAATTTTCTGGTGACTCTAATTAATTAATTTATTTAGCTGACAGTTAAAATGCCCAGATATTGTCTAAACTCCATATTACTGTCAACCACTGTCCACATATATGATTCTATATTTAAAGGGAAAATGCCCATGTACTTGATAATATCATAGTCATTAAAAACGCAGTCAGGACTTTTGCTATTTATCATGTACTGAGCATGTCAATATACACAGACAAAAATATACACAATATACACATTTCAAAAACGTTTTGTAATTTTTCTTAACTAAATTCATAGACATTTGTTCATTCAACAAAAGAATAGTTAAAAATGTGTGTTTGTCAAATACCACGTTTTGACTCTCCAAACTATTCCAAGCCCATTTTCTGACTTCTGGATAAAGACTTTTGAAATTATTTGTCATTTGGAATTATACGGCTCCTGATGTCAGTATCCACCTCCATTTTCCAAAACCATAATTATGCTTTAGATTATTTACAGTTAGCTAATATTTCTTTTTGCCATCCAGACATCAATTTCTTTTTTCCTAGAGCAATTTGTTAGGGGAAAATTGATTAAGTCCTCAGTGTAGGTGATGCCAGACTGAAGAACCATTCACAAAGGGGACAAATTAAAGGAGGGTGTGTGTGTGAAAAGCCTGCATGGAAGGTCACTGGGAGAGCAAGGCTAGGACTGTTGATGGTTTTCACCAGAATGCATTTACTTAGAATGAAAACCAGAAATGGGCACAGACTTGCGTTATTGACAAATACTAAGTTGAGGTACTTGAGCCCAAGTTTTCCAGGGATCAGTATTTTCCACCTGTATTTTGAGCTAGACTTATTGCTTGTGTTATCATTAATGAAGAGGAACATGAGAAATAGAACAGTATTAAAAAGCACATTCCTTTCATGTGATAGAGTATTATTCTGAAATAAGTTCAGAATGGCTCACTGGTAAGATTTAGGATTTCAAGGAGTATGCTAATTTTAAAATCAATAATCGCAGCACACACACACATACACAATTTTCAATACTAATCAGTTGCTCTTAATAACTAATGAAAGAAAGTATTTTCAATTATTTAATAAATGGGGATTTGAGAAATAAACATAATTCTTGTAATAAATTAATTTTGTATCCTTTAGCTTTTTTTTCATTTCTTTCTCTTGATTTCATGAGCTACTTACTTCTGAAGAAGGGACAGGATGAATTGTGCATGCTTGCTATAAACCACTTAGAGATTTCTGGGTAGTGTAAATGTCACCACTTGAGGGCATCCTGTCATTATGTTCTGTAATCATCCCAAATTTTAAAATCTACCTCAAACCAGTCTTTCTGGCAAGAAGGACCAAGACAAACAAAACAAAACCTTTTGCTGGAAATCCTGAGGCCATGGTGAAAATGATAATTTACCAGGCTAAATTGGCACTTTCTGGTGTCCCAGGTCATTGACGTCTAAATAGTAGGAAAGACTAAGTCAATAGAAGAGCAGAACAAGGCATATACAGAAGATGATGGGATCTTCCCAGCCAGGACCAAAATAGGAACTCAAGCACAGTAATTCCTCTCCAACCTGAAATGTCTGGGCCAGTCAAAAGAGAAAACGCTTCTGAAACTTTCTTTGAGACTCTGGAAAACAGCTGTAAAACACTTCAAAACAGCATCACCCTCATGTGAATGTGGCAAGATTTCAGATTCGCCTCTGTTGGATTTGATACTACCTGCTATGGAGACGATCTAGAAATGGCATATCTGAGTGAGGACTTTTGAATGATATCAAGATTTTTTTTGTCTTTTGTTTCAGATTTCAGCTAAGGTGATCAAACACCTTAACGATGAATAAATATGTATGAAAACTTGCAACTATTGTTTGTATTCAATAAAACTTTCCCAAACATTGAATAGCAAGCAAAAAATAACAGTTTTCATTCAAAAAAGTTCATTGTCCCATGGAAATAATCTGTGCTTGCAGAAAAAAAAATATACTAACATAAATTCTAGAGAAAGTGACATGTTTTGTCTGACAGGAAAAAAAATATTTCTGAAACCAGGGTAGACTTCATAAAGCTGTATTAAAAGATATTAAATTTCATCAAACTAGATAATTTTATTGATCAAGTGTAATCTATAATTTTGGGAGCTCACCACACGTTTAAAAAGCACTGTAAGTTTGTAGTTTATGCTAATGTCTCAGTTGATCTAATATCCTATAATGTAAATAAAGCTTTGTTGTGTCTAAAATCACCATTTCCTTCACTGATGTGGGTGAGGGTTAGATATAAAAGTCTACTTATGAATTAATGATAAATGATTAGTTACATCTCTTGTTTGAAGAAACTTGTCTCTCTTTCTATTACATTCATTTAGTATTCTGAATATGCTGTAAAGAAGAAGGGATATAGTTATAATAAGGAAGCATACCTCAGAAGTAATCTTAAGTCAATTATCCCCACATTTAATTCAAGATAGAGCACTTACATGAGCAAGGCTCATTCTACTCACAGAGCAGCTGATTAGTCCTAGAAAATGTGCTTGAAAACCATTTAGGCGGTTTTTAAATGAAGTGATCAGGAGTGTAAGAATCTTATTCTCATGCCTTAATCTTTAGGACCAATGGTGTTGTTATGCTATTACAAGCCACAGCAGGTCACCAGAGGGACAAGGCATGTTCTGAGGCTATTAGGTTAGAGCCAGTCTTCTCACCATCACAATTGATTCCTGCAGTAGTAATTTTAAAAAGTCTGAATTTAAATTATGTTCTTAGAGATGAATAATCAATTCTGCCCATCAGAGACATTTGTCAATGCTTCTCTCGAATAATTGGTTTTGACTTCCTGTTAGTATTGTCTTCCACACAGAAGCAGAAGCACATTGAAACATACATACTCACATATACAGACATATACACTCCTACTCCCATGAGGTTAAGAATATAGACCATAATGGGTTATATAAATTGAACAAAATTTGCTTTGACCTTCTATGAAAGCTTTAGGATATACAAAATCTGTAGAGTCATCGGGCTATCTATCTATTTATCTATCATCTATCTATCTATCTATCTATCTATCTATCTATCTATCTATCTATCTATCTGTCATCTATCTATCTGTCATCTATCTATCCCCATTAAGGAATCAGAAGTCATTTATGGTAGAAAAAGTACTAAAAGAAAGGAAAAATTAGGAGAGAGAAGTGTTGAATTTTGTTCATAGTGAAATACAAGTGCAGCATCTGTATGTGATGTACAGGAAAGTAGTACTGAAATTTATCTACCCGAGGGGAAATGAAAGCTGTTTCCAAACAGATTTTAAAAGAAAGAGGGGAAAGAGGCAAAGGGCATCATTACTATGAAATTTCCCATCAGCCTCTAAACAGAGGGTAAAAGCCACTGATAGCAGAGCTAAATTCTTTTTCATCTATGCGACAAGCTGCTCCGTTCTGTGAAATGGAATGAAATGAATGCCATGGCCTTTTTAAGTGGCACGAGGGATCTATTTAGTGTGAGAAGTGATTTGCTGAATAACCATAAAATGCGCAGATAGTTCTAGAAGTCAGCTAAGAGCTTTGATGTGGAGGCCCCCAGAAACCACATCTTACTAATATCTATTCTGCCTGCAAGTGACGCCCCTCTCATCATGGCTGTGATGATCTAATGGGCCAACGCATCTGCCATTAGAATAAAAATTTCTCAGCTTAAAACAGTGAGATGACAATGGCAAGAACTAAGTCTCAAGTTTGATTAAAAAAGTTAGGAACATAGAAATTGCTATTCAGTGACCATTAGCTCATTGTGAAAGAGAAGGGAGAATATGTTTCAGATTTTTCTGTTAGTACATCTCATCACAGGCTCCCTGTATATGACAAGGCTTGAATGTGCAATGTGCAGGTTTTTGATGATCCATGTACATGAGACTAGCAAGATGGATCGAAATATTAATTAGTGCTTTAAATCTCTAATACGATTCTTCACATTTATAAAATTTAGCAATATAATTCTATCAAATTTTACTTTACTCTGTCACAATAAAAATCCAGCTAACTCTAGAGTCTGCTTTTATCCATTAAGATATATTTTTTTTTACTCTCAGAGAAAATGCCTAAATCAGCATGTATTTCCAGTACAACAAGCTATTGCACAGATATAGAGTGTAGCATCTACCTTGATACTACATAGTAAAGATTTTAATGTAGATAAGGAAATTCTCTTAAGTTATGCATATAGTCATAAAGAAATACAAATCTGTTCCTTTATTAAGCAAATTTACTTACTATGAAATAAAAGAGTAGTGAGAATATCACTAAACAGAAAAAAGTCAGTTTTCCCTTTTCTTCATTCCAGTTGTTATTCAGCCCATTACATGTGTTCTGTGGTCATTCTTATGATTATGATTTGGGGAAGTCTTGGAAATACTTATATTTTAGTATTGAGGAAATTACTCTGGAATACAGAAGCAAATAAAATCAGGAAAGAGTAGAAAACAAGATTTAGAAGATGATAGTAACACGACAAGACGAAACATTTTTTTTTGATCATATGTAACAGTCAGGGAAGTCAGTTCTCATCCACTGAATACTAAAATATTCACCTTATATAAAATTATACAGATAAACATCTTTATTTTTTCTGTGCAAGCAGGTGTTTGATGACTGAGCTGTGATACAAATGGTAGATTTCCAATTCTAGTAGCATAATGGTTCTCTTGTCTTGAATAAACACCCCATTAAAACCAATGAATTGTTGAAAAATAAAGTATTTTCTAAATCTTATTTATTGCATTACTGAGCAAAACTGATGGAAAAAAATCATCAGAATTCCAGAGTGGAGCAAAAGGAGAAACCCTGGGAACAGGCAATCTCCACAGACAGCTGGGGTTTCTCATAGAAGGCATCAGCATCAAAACAGAATCTCCACAGCACCGCATCTTTATCTTTCTACACTTCAGACATGGAGAACTTAGTCACTGCATGCAGGTACTCCCCATCTAAGAAATGCCCCTGGGCTCTTTTACACAACCTCAAACGTGGAGCAATCTTGCACACAGAAATAGAGAATTTGGCTTTCAAATTGCTCAATAATCTAGAGGATAGCTCTTTTCTCTTGACTCTTGTAACCAGCAGTGGAAGTTATTTAGAAAGCAGCCATAAGATGGCAGGTGTTTGGTTATTGTCATGTGTTTACTAATTGAGTATAATGGAGTTAACAGAATCACGTGAACTGCCTGGTTTAAAGTAATAGATGAGACAATTCAAGAAATGACATTTAAACACCAGCTTGATGCACTGGAAATGCAACCAATTTAGGTATTTTTCTCTGAGAGTCAAGAAAATATGGCATATCAGTTCAAAACAGATTCTACAATTCGTACTAGATGGTATAGAAATGTCTTTTATTTGTGAATATTCTATAGGAAAGAGATTATCTAGTCTTTTCCTTTTAAGTTCATGGCTAAAATTCTATAACAGATAATAGATTCCAAAGATACAGCCAGACAGGGAGAGTCTGGCCTCTAATCCTAGCACTTGAGAAACTATGGTGAGAAAATGGCTATAAATTTGAAGACAAGTTTGAGCTACATGTGACCTTGACCCAAAACAAAAAAAAATAGAGCAAGAATAAAAATAGAAAAAAAAACAAATAATTATTTAATAAGTCTTTCATGATACAGGAGTTTCATGGGAAAATGAAGATGGGGTTGGAGGGGCAGGGGAATTAAACCATGATAGGTTAGGTTGGATGTAGTAATAAGGGCGCGGCGGGGCTGTGTCCCCAACACTCCAGCTACCTGCTCGGCTAGCTTTTGCCCTGAAATAACAACACACAAACTGCATTCATTTAAACACTGCTTGGCTCATTTCTACCTAGCCTCTTCTAGGCTAACTCTCGCACCTGGACTAGCCCATTTCTTATCATCTGTATAGCACTGGTCTAACCAGGAAGATTCTAGCCTAAGTCCATCCTGGGTCAGAGCTTCATAGCGTGCATCTTCCCTGGAGCGGGGAGCATGGCATTGAGGCGTCTGCTCCGGAGAGGAGAGCTGTCGAGTCTGACCTCACTTCCTCTTCCTCCCAGCGTTTTGTTCTGTTTACTCCTCCCACCTATCTTCTAACCAATGAAATGGTCCAAGGCAGTTCCTTTATTAGCCAATGACCTTCCTCCATCAGTTGGATTTGATGATGAAGTAGATCTTCGTGAGAGGTTATATTTATGCAGGGTTTCTTTCTTCAAGCTTTACTTAATGTTCTTGTGTCTTTAGAGGTGATACTGATTCTTTCCTTCAGGAAATGGGAAGCACTCCCTGAATGAAAGTCTTGTGACCTCTTCTAGGGAAATGCCGAAGAATTCTTCCTAAGTGTTATGAATCACTTCTGAGTGATGTTCCTGCTATTGATGTTTTCTCAAGTGTCAAAGTGACACATTTAGGCATATAATGTCATAGGGTCCCTCATTTGCATGTCTAGATACACAGAATAGATCCTGGGACTCAACTTGCCATCAAAAACTCCTATTTTATTTTAATTAACAAAAACACTATCCTCTTGATCAGTGGCAGTCACATATGGTTCACCAAAAAGTTATATAGTAGCATTTATATTAACATTGTGAATTCCATACCAGATTGACACTATATTTCTTGTAAACTGAAGCCTAGAATTTTCTATTTGTAAAAAAAGGAAAAAAAATTATGAAGCATGTGCTATTGACTTGATGAAAAATAATAGACAAAATTAATGATATGAATATATTTCTTTACTTCCTTAAATATCCTTTATTAACTTATTCTTTCCTTCAGGAAATGGGGAGCACTCCTTGAATGAAAATCTTGTGACCTCTTCTAGGGAAATGCTGAAGAATTCTTCCTAAGTGTTATGAATCACTTCTGAGTGATGTTCCTGCTATTGATGTTTTCTCAAGTGTCAAAGTGACACATTTAGGCATATAATGTCATAGGGTCCCTCATTTGCATGTCTAGACACACAGAATAGATCCTGGGACTCAACTTGCCATCAAAAACTCCTATTTTATTTTAATTAACAAAAACATTATCCTCTTGATCAGTGGCAGTCACATATGGTTCACCAAAAAGTTATATAGTAGCATTTATATTAACATTGTGAATTCCATACCAGATTGACACTATATTTCTTGTAAACTGCAGCCTAGAATTTTCTATTTGTAAAAAAAGGAAAAAAAAAATTATGAAGCATGTGCTATTGACTTGGTGAAAAATAATAGACAAAATTAATGATATGAATATATTTCTTTACTTCCTTAAATATCCTTTATTAAATCTCCATGTCTCTATTGCATTAAATTATATAACATTATCATTCATGTTCGTATATACCATAGTTTGTATACATAACTTCATTGCTTTAGCTATGATGGTCTAGGTAAGGCTGGCATTCACCTCACAGCAATGTGGAAGACCTTTAATGCTACCTCAAATCGCCCTACTCAGTTCGGAGAAGCACAAACTGGGGGTAGGGAACTGATGGGGGAAATAAGTAAGCAATCTATAAACGTTAGTCATAGAAGAGACAGAAAGTGACTGAGCTGCTCTTTGTTATCTCCTGGCATGCCAAGGTAGGTGTTTCTGCCAGCCTCTGCTGACATAACTGTTGGAGTAGAAACTGTATTGGCAACCCTTACTCGGAGAAGGGGGGTGTGATGTCAGGGTAATAACAGAGGTGTGAGGAAGACTGGGAACTGATGTGGGTTTCCCCTCTGAATGCTGTGAATACCATTGGTTAATAAACAAACTGTCTTGGCCTGTGATAGGGCAAAAGAATAGAGCTAGGTGGGGAAAAATAAACCGAATGCTGAGAGAAAGGAGGCAGAGTCAGGGAGAAGCCATGGTGCTGTTGCCGGAGACAGACATGCTGGAACCTTGCCAGTAGGCCACAAGCTTCATGGTAAAATATAAAATAATGGGGACAGATTAATTCTAGATGTAAGAGCTAGCTAGCAGTACACTTAAGTAATTGGCCAAGCAGTAATTTATTAATAAAGTTTCTGTGTGGGTTTTTCAGGAGTCTGGGCAGCCTAGAAAGGAACAAGCAGCCTCCTTACTACAGAGAGCAGTAGTAGCAATACCAACAAGCAACTGAGAACTTGATGTTGCTCCAATAGCAGTCTGAGTCATCACATGAAGGGGAAGGGAAATATTATAATTTGGAGCAGCAGTGGTGGGAACCTGTCAGTCATTGAGAAAGAGGTGGAGGGATTTTTCTGAGAGAATCCGGGATGGCAGAACAGAAGGAAGCAGTGCTTTTTCCCTTCTCGGCTCTCCGAATTGCAACAGCATCCCAGAATAGAGCACAGCTGAGAGAACAAGCTGCAGTTTGATACTGCACAGAGACTCGGGAGTTAGTCGTTCCATCAGAGGATGAGAAAGAGAGAAGGAGAGCCCAGGCAGCAGTGTGGGCATGGGGTATCAGGATGAATAAAAGGGAAAGAGATGTAGTAAGTGAAATTTTGTCATAAAGTGAAATATAACAAAAATGGTGTGTGATCTGAGGGGGGAGCTGCACAACAGGCTGGATCTGAATAAGTGCTGAGCATTGCAGTTATGGCAGCTGAAATGTTGCTTGGGAAGTGTTAATCTCAGCATAGAATGCAGAACATCATTGGGTATTGCCACCCACCCTGGCCAGAACCTATTGTGAGGCTCAGTATGGTCCCAGTGGAATAACACTGAACAAACCCATTGATAAATATCTGCAGTGGGTTTCATGTCACTGTCACAGACATGGAATGAGGTGATCCTGACTTACTTTTTAAGATTAGTGATCATCCTATGCCTCACCCCCACCCACCAGGGCCGCAGAGACCTGGGAGCAGCCTCCCTATATCCCCAGCTATCTCCCTTGGCATCTGAGACCACCTGAACCTTGGCCCTGAATGTACCTGGAGAGGTGAGTGTCTGGGTATCTGGCTGGAAGACCCCACTCTTGAGACCCTAGCCCCTGGAGATACATCCCAAACCCTACCCAAACCCATAGAAGCCTCAGAAAGCTGGAGGCAGGCTCCCAACACCCCCAAACATCCCCCCAGGACATCTGGGACCACAAGAGGTTTAACCCCAGCTACACCTGGAAGAGCTTTAGAGCCGTACCAGCATCTACCAGAGGCACAGACCTACCTGAAACTGGACGAAGAGAGACCTCCTACGTCAGATTGGACCAATTGGAGGAAAAGGACCTCCCTGAAGCACAGGCTCCACTGCACCCACTGGAGGTAGGGATGAACAGACTACAGTGTAAAAACACGATCAGCAACATAAAAAGCAATAGGTACCACCAGAAACTAGTGGATTTGCATCAGCAATACCTGAACATTCCAACATAGACGATGCCAAAGTATACCTTAAAAATAATTTTATGATGATATTAGAGGCCCTTAAAGGGAAAGTGAAAAATTTTTTCTTACAGAAGGGGCAGAGTGTGGGACCACTGGCAGTGGTACCAGAACTTAGCCCTACTGCTTGTACTGGCTTTTTAGGAGCCCATTCTTGCTCAGCCTACATATAGTAGGGAGGGTCTTGATTCTTCCCCAAAGCAATGTGCTGTACCCTCTCTAAGGAGTGGAGTGGGGGACATAGGTGGAGGAAATGGAATGACGGGAGGGAGTGGGAACTGGGATTGGTATATAACATGAAAACGGTGGTTTGTTTTCTTTTTTAAAATAAAATATAAAAAAGAAAGAAGAAGTGGAGGAAAAGACAAACAAAGTTTTGGAAGAATTTAACAAATCTCTTAAAGGAAAAAAGAAAGCCAAGAGAAAAACAATCAAGCGGGTGAAGGGAATGGCTCGATACTTGAAAACTGAAGTAAACGCAAGAAAGAAAACACAAACCAAGGGAATTCTGGAAATGGAAAATCTGTGAAAATGAACAGGAAATATAGATGCAATCATAACCAACAAAATACAAGAGATAGAAGAGAGAATCTCAGGTATTGAAGATACAATAGAGGAACTAGAACCACCAGTCAAAGAAAATGTTAAATTCAGCAAACTCTCCACACAAAATATCTAGGAATTCAAGGACAAAACTTAAGGATAATAGGGATAAAAGAAGGAGAAGTCCAGCTCAAAGGCACATACATTCAACATATATTCAACAAAAAATAGAAGAAAATTTTCCCAACCTAATAAAGGACGTGCCTATGAAAGTACAAGAAACTTATAGAACACTAAATAGGCTAGACCAAAAAAAAGTTCCTTTGCCACATAATAATCAAAGCACTAAACATTACAGAATAAAGAAAGAATACTGAGAGCTACAAAAGAAAAAGACCAAGTGACATATAAAGACAGGCTTATCAGAATTATACCCGACTTCCCAATGGAATCTCCGAAAGCCAGAAGGTCCTGGGTGGACATTCTGCTGACACTAAGAGAACATGGATGCCAGCCCAGACTACTGTACTCAGCAAAGCTTTCAATCACCATAGACAGAGAAAACAAGATATTCCATGACAAACCAGATTTAAACAATATCTACCCACAAATACAGTCCTAAAGAAAGTACTAGAAGGAAAACTCCAAATCAAGGAAGCTAGCTATACCCACAAAAACACAGGCAATCAGTCCCACACCATCAAACTTCAAACTAAAACAAACCAAAAGAGATGAAGATAGACATTTCATATTCATCACAGAAAAAAATCCATCAAGGTGAAGTCTCAATTCAGAACATCTTAGCCCCAAATACAAGGTCACCCACATTTTTAAATGGAATGTTAATCAAGTTTAAATCACACGTCAAACCCCACACACTAATTGTGGGAGACTTCAACACCCCACTCTCACCACTGGACAGGACTGCCAGATAGAAACTTAACAGAGAAATAAAGGAACTAACAAAAGTTATGACTCAAATGGGTTTAACAGATAGCTATAGAACATTCCCCCAAAACACAAAAGAATATATCTTCTTTTCAGCACCTCATGGAACCTTCTCTCATACTCAGTAACAAAGCAAATCTCAACAGATACAAAAAAAAAGAATAATCCTAGTATCTTATCAGATCACCATGGATTAAAGTTAGAATTCAACAATAACACTAATTGCAGAAAGGCCATAAACTCATGGAAATTGAACAATGCTTATTTAAATCAAGCCTGTGTCAAGGAAGAATTTTAAAAAAATTAAAGACTTCCTAAAATTCAATGAAAATGAGTACTCAATATACCCAAAGTTGTGTGACTTTCAAAGGGACAACATTGATAATTACCAACACATGAAAGATTTCTCAAGATTCTTTAGGTTTCCAGAAGGTTTTGAGGCATTCAGAAAATTTAAAAAATTAATAATGGCTAAAGAAAATACAATTATATAAAAGAATGAATAAACAAATATATTCTATTTTTAGTAAAACTTTAATCTCAAAAAATCTAAGATGGATGAACTTTTAGAATAAATGTTGCGTGATTCCATTTATATGAGGTACCATGGGTGTGTAAATTCACAGAGGCAGAAAATAGAATGTGCTCCAACTATTCTCATAGTAGTTCTCAGTCTGAATTGGATGACATCATGAAATTCTATAAGATGGGAAAATATTTTTTTTAAAATTTCTGTAATCAAGAGTTGGAATCAACCTCTGTAAAGAAAAGTGGGGTGAAAGCCAAACAGATTATTATTAATGTTTGTAAATTTTTCTTGGAAAGACAAATGAATGTCTGTTCATTTTAGTTTAGGAACTATTAACAAATCAAAAACAATTGCAAGTTGAATGAATGAGTTTAACCAGGGCTACTTATAAGGTAGTGGCTAAGTGGTTATTTACAGGGATATGGACAACTTAATAGTAACTATAATACTGAACGTAATATCTGTCTCATCCCAATCTACTTTCTCTCTTTTTAGGAATCACTATCTCCATGAAAATCCTCAGAGAGAGAGAGAGGCATTTGTGATACATCACCTTCTCCATTACAAAACATTACTGAGCCCACATATGTTTAAGTCTTATGCAGGTCGTCTCTTGGGTATTCAAGAGACTACAATGGCTGTCAAGGGCAGGAGAAAGGACGAAAAGAGTATTGTTTTTTAACGTCTGTGGAGTCTTGACTTTGTAAAATGGAGAGTTCTGAAGATT
Source organism: Microtus pennsylvanicus (assembly GCF_037038515.1). Taxonomy (NCBI): domain Eukaryota; kingdom Metazoa; phylum Chordata; class Mammalia; order Rodentia; family Cricetidae; genus Microtus; species Microtus pennsylvanicus. Next base: position 51,087,822 of record NC_134590.1, on the reverse strand, counting down.
GGTTGTCAAAAAATATGAATACATTTAATACTATTTACTGATACGCTCCAAATGACTTAGTTGTGAACGTGTTCTTTTATGTACTTTATTTACAATTCATTTAACTAAAACATCTCATTTCCTCTTTGTAAGATGAAAGTTACTGACATGTACATAAAGTGTGAAATAGAAAAACGTCTAATATGTGCTTTTCATTTAACGATTTTGTCTTTAAAAAGAATGAAATTTGACAGACTACACATGGATGAATCTTAACAATGCCATTTTAAGTGAAACGTGCGGTTCACAAAAGTACAAATATCCTAATTCACTGGTATCAGGTTCCCCTAGCTGTCAGTTCCATAGACTGAGGTGTTGTATTCATTTGTACACAGAGGGACACAAAATAATCTACAGCCTCAGTCTCACGAATGTATTTTATTTATATTTATTTTACTCAGTTCTGGAAATTGAGCCCAAGGTCCCTAGCCTGCTAGGAAGGTGGGACAGCACCCAACTAACCTCCTAGCACATCTTTATGACATTCAGGAAAGTAATATGGCATTCATCTCTAGGCATGTGGTAAGGACGAAATGAGTATAGTGAATATTTACAGTTAATAACCTATCTGTGCTTCTATGAAGATTTAGGCAGTATAATCCTAAAACCTGTAATAAAATAAATGTAATATTTATGCTTATGCATTATATTATTTTCTGTATTCAAATAGACTATGTGTATAGCATATATTAGAGATTTACAGATTTGAGACTACCTTTTTTCTGACATGGGGATAGATTTGCATTGTGAAGACACTGAGCACTGTTCGGACAAACACTAAAGGGCAAGTTCTCCAGATTCTTCACTGTGGATGGTTCCTGGCCTCTGCTTGCAAACCATTAGGGTTTCTCTGTCAATTATAAACTAATTGCTATTTTCAAATTTTTGTTAAAGGAGGAGCAGAAAAGGGTGTTCCAAAATAAATCCCCTTGTGAAATTTCCTGCAGGTCAAGATGAATACAAGTGTTTGGGTGGCACATCATCAGGCCAGCTTTCTCCTTCTGGATAGACCTCAGTCTCGGAGGTGATGAATTTCTGTCAGTGTCAGCCCCTCTGAAATGAAAACTGCTTCAAATGGGAGAGATATCAAGACAACTGGTGTTACCTGACAAAACTGTCTAGGGCAAAGTAGGACATGGGATCATTCAGAGTAATAGCGTCAGCATTAGCATCCCGTCTTCAGTGCTCAGCCTCAACACAGACAATAGCCGTGAGTCAATTCATACTTTCTGAATTCCCCAATGCTGGAACTGAAGAATCTTTAATCAAAAACTGATCCAATTTCTTCTTCAGCAATGACCTCAAACCTCTCCTAGTTCAGTCAATATTGAAAAACACATTTATCCTCAAAGGCCTAAACAGCTTCAATTTCTCATTTTCCTCAACACTTACCTCAAGGTTATATACATACTGACATCTGATTCATAATGTGAGTACCTCAGCTAGAGAGCTCTTATCCATCATTTAGCACATAAGGGAAGGAATACACCTATGGATACAAAAGAGTTTTGCTAAGGTCAGAGTAACCTTTTGAAACAGTCACCAGATAAAATACAAATGTGTCATAACTATGAATTGAAATTCAGATTTACTTTTAAGAACAGTATTCTCCAAATGATGTTTGAAATACACTTCACACTAAATACCAAGCTCCCAAAAAGCCAGTACATGCAGTAGAATCAAATCCCAATGCCATTATCCTTGGCTTCTCAGTCAGCTTCCAATGTCAGTCACATTCAGAGAGTCCGGTTTGATCACATGCTCATTCAGTCCCAGTCCAGCTGGCCTTGGTGAGCTCCCATTAGATCAGTCCCACAGTCTCAGTGGGTGGACACACCCCTCGCGATCCTGACTTCGTTGCTCATTTTCTCCCTCCTTCTGCTCTTCATCTGGACCTTGGGAGCCTAGTCCAGTGCTCCAATGTGGGTCTCTGTCTCTATCTCCATCCGTCGCCAGATGAAGGTTCTATGGTGATATTCAAGATATTCATCAGTGTCACTATGGTAGAAGGCCAGTTCAGGCACCTTCTTCTCTGCTGCCCACAGACCTAGCTGGGGAAATCCCCTTGGACACCGGGGTACCCCTCTAGAGCCAAGTCTCTTGCCAACCCGAAAATGGCTCCCTTATTTAAAATATCTTCTTCCCTGATCCCATATCCATCCTTCCTCCATCTCAACCATCCCACTCCCCCAAGATCTCCCCAATACTCCCCTTCTTTCTTCCCTCTCCCCCTTTCTCCTTCACCCCACCCTATCCTAACCCCCATGCTCTTAACTTTTGCCCGGCGATCTTGTCTATTTCCAATTTTCAGGAGGATAAATATATGTTTTTCTTTGGGTTCACCTTATTATTTAGCTTCTCTAGGATCATGAACTATAGGGTCAATGTCCTTTGTTTATGGCTAGAATCACTAATGAGTGAGTACATACTAGACACTAAGAGACCACGGATGCAAGTCCAGACTACTATACCCAGCAAAGCTTGCATTCACCATTGATGGAGAAAACAAGATATTCCTGGACAAAAACAGATTTAAACAATACGTTGCCACAAACCCACAAACCCAGCCTTACAGAAGTACTAGAAAGAAAACCACAAACGAAGGAAGCCAATAACACCCATAATAACATAAGCATCTGACAACCCTCCACCAGCACAACTCAAAGAAGGGATACAAACACTACCACCAAAAAAAAAAATAATAACCAGAGTTAACAACCACTGGTCATTAATATCACTTAATATCAATGGACTCAATTCACCTGTGAAAAGGCACAGGTTAAGAGAATGGATATGAAAACAGGATCCAACATTCTGCTGTTTACAAGAAACATACCTCAACCTCAAACACAGACACTACCTCAGAGTAAAGGGTCAGGAAAAGATTTTCCAATCAAACGGACCTAAGAAACAAGTGAGTGTGGCTATACTAATATCTAACAAAATTGATTTCAAACTAAACTCAATCAGAAGAGATGGAGAAGGACACTTTATACTCATAACAGGAACAATTCATCAGGAGGAAGTCTCAATCCTGGATATCTACGTCCCTAATATAAAAGCACCCACATATGTAAAAGAAACCTCACTAGAACTCAAAGCACACATCAAAACCCACACTCTAATAGTAGATTTTAACACTCCTCTCTCACCAATGGACAGATCAACCAGACAGAAACTTAATGGAGAAATAAGAGAACTAACAGATGTAATGAACCAAATGGACTTAACAGACATCTATAGAACATTCCACCCAAACAGGAAAGAATATACCTTCTTCTCGGCATCTCATGGAATCTCCTCAAAAAATGTTTTACATTTTTAAAATGTCTTTTGTCATAAGGCATAGGTATCACAGGTAGGATTAATGGCTTCTCAAGAACAAGAAAGGAGACTAGAACTGAGTTATTCACTCCAGACACTTCCCAAAGAGAGTCCAGAAACAATGATAGAATGGGGAAAGTCAAATAACATTGATAGAAACCACGAAGAGAACTCTCATCAACAGCTAACTATGTTGTCATCTAAAATCAGACCTCCTTTTCACACAAGAGTGAGGAATAAATTCCTGTTGTTTAAGCTGCACTGGTCAGGGAATGTCAGATACCAGAGCATACCATTCCCTCACTCTGCTACATCAGCCTAAGTATTGATGTTAAAATTGCTTAAAAGGAAGTAGGTGCAGAAATAAACATACCTTGCTCTCCCCTATACTTGCTTAAAAGCAAAACAACACTTATAAAGATTCCTGTCTCAGACTCCCTTTCTATAAGGAATAACAAAGGCCAATGACCTCAGATCTTATTGCACCAAAGGCATCTCCATTATCAGATATGACTAGCTAGATTTTATCTGCCTTTCTGTGGTGTTACCAAATTTGTTGCCTCTGATTTGTCCTGTTGGGTCTCTAAAAACTGGAGGGGGGAGGACCTTGGACTTTCCACAGGGCAGGGAACCCTGACTGCTCTTTGGACTGGAGAGGGAGGGGGAAAGGAGTGGGGGGAGGGGGAAAAGGGTGGGAGGAGGGGGAGGGAAATGGGAGGCTGGGAGGAGGCAGAAACTTTTTTTCCTTTTCTCAATAAAGAAAAAAAAAACCAAAAAAAACCCCACAAAACTAAACGTTTTGATTTATTTTCATTTTTCTATATGTCCAGCTATGCCAGCATCATTTGTTGAATGTGCTTTCTTTCTTCCATTTTATATATTTTGCTTCTTGATCAAAAATCAGGCATTCATAGGTGTGTGGATTGATATCCAGGTCTTTAATTCAATTCTATTGGTCCTCCTATCTGTTTTTATACCCATACCAGGCTGTTTTTATTACTTTAGTTCTATAGTAGAGTTTGAAGTCAAGGATTGTGGTGCCCCCAGATATTCTTTTATTGTACATGATTGCAGGATTGTTTGGGTTTTCCTTTCTTTCTTTCTTTCTTTCTTGTTTTTTTTTGCTTTTCCACTTTTTCAGAACAAGTTGAGTATTGTTCTTTGGAGGTCTGTGAATAATTTTGATGGGATTCTGGTGGGTATTGCATTGAATCTGTAGATTGCTTTCTGTAAGATTGCCATTTTTATTATGTTAATTCTACCTATGCAAAAACATGGGAGATCTTTCTATTTTCTGGTGTCTTCTTCCATTTTTTTTTTCAAAGATTTAAGGTTCTAGTCATACCTGGTCTTCCACTTGTTTGGTTAGAGCTATTCCAATGTTGCAGGATATTTGATTAGACTCTGAAACCTGAAAGTTTGTTATTTACTGAAAAAAAAAAACAAAACTTTTTCTACTTGTGGTGTGGCTGAACCCTAGCAAACACCTTTAATCCAAGAACTTTCTGTTCATTGTAAATAGGATTCAATAAAATCAACCATAGGTCAAGAGACAGAGCAAGCAACAAGTTGACAGGGAATGAACAAGAGAAAAACAGATTAAGAGAGATTCAGGAGGTAAGGACAGATAGAGAAATGCATAGGAAGCAGGAGGGGTACACTCAGCATGAGAGCGAATAGGAGGATGGATAGAAAGATACACAGGAAGTAGAAGGGAAGGAAAGACATTCAGTTTGAGGCTTCTTTGAAATGGTAGGAGAGAGGAGAAAGTTTCTGGAATGTCAGCATAAAGGAAGGTCAGCCCGGTGTTTTACTGCCCCTCTGAGCATCTGCCTCAGCATCTGGATACAAAGTCTACTAGTAAAATCAAACAATTGAGATTTTGTTGAAAAAACGATCAGACTAGAGTGACAATGAAGATCAATTGTCATCTCATCACTAAACTTAAGTCAACAAGCCAATGAGGTCAGACTTTTCAAAGCAAAACTGTGTCATGCTGGTTACAAAAGAATCTACTCGCAACGTAATTTATAAAGTTTGGAAAGTAGAAATATGAACAAAGATTTGCTAGATGACTCCAAACACAAAAAGGCATGTATAATCACTACTGTTCAGCATACACCCAGGTCGTTATGAGTTAAGGTGCTGGGAAGATGACTCAGTCGATAAAGTGCTTTCTTTCAAGCATGCAGAACTGAGTTTCTGATGTGGGATTTCCCTCTGTATGCTGCAAATATGTTTTACTACCATTACCTAATAAAGATGCTGCTTTGGGCCTATGACAGTGCAAAATAGAGAAAAGTGGTAATTTCAAGCAGAGATAGAGAAGAAAAGAAGGCAGAGTCAGAGAGATGCCTTGTAGCTGCCGAAGGAGAAAGGCATGAGCCGCCAGCCAGAACTTTACTGGTAGGCTACAGCCTATTGGCAATACACAAATGAATAGAAATGGGTTAATTTAAGATGTAAGAAAGTTAGCTAGAAAAGTGCTTAAGCTATTGGCCCAACAGTGTTGTACTTAATATAGTTCCTGTGTTATTATTTGATTCTGTGCAGCCGGGAAATGAACAAGAAGTTTCTGCCTACACTCTCAGATACTTTATGATGTTTGTGGCTATTGTAAAGGCTGATGTTTCTCTGATTTCTTTCTCAGCCCATTTACCATCTATATAAGGGATTTTTTAAGTTAATCTTGTATCCTGCTATATTACTGAAGGTGTTTATGAGCTGTAGGTGTTTCTTGGTAAAATTTTTGGGGTACTTATATAAACTATCATATCATTAGCAAATAGTGAGAGTTTGACTTCTTTTCCAATTTGTATTCCCTCGATTTCCTCTTGTTGTCTTATTGCTCTAGCTGGAACCTCAAGTACTCTATTGAATAGATATGGAAACAGATAATGGACAACCTTGTCTTGCTCTTGATTTCAGTGGGATTGCTTTGAGTTTCTCTTCATTTAGTTTGATGTTGGCTGTTGGCTTGCTGTATATTGCTTTATGATATTTAGATATGTTCCTTGTATACCTGATATCTCCAAGATATTTATCATGAAGGGGTGTGGTATTTTTTCAAAGGGTTTTTTAGCATCCAATGTGATGACCATTGCCATGTATAAAACTCAAGTCCAAATGAATAAAAGACCTCAACATAAAACCATATTGAACCTCCTAGAAGAGAAAGTGGGAAGTACACTTGAATGCACTGGCACAGGAGACCACTTTCTAAATATAATCCCAGTAACACAAACAGTGAGAGTAACAATAAACAAATGGGACCTACTGAAATTGAGAAGCTTCTGTGAAGCAAAGGACACTGTCAACAAGACAAAACAGCAGCCTAAAGAATGGAAAAAGATTTTCAACAACCCCACACAGACAGAGGACTGATCTCAAAAATACACAAAGAACTCAAGAAACTGGTTATCAAAAGAACAAACAATCTAATAAAAAATGGGGTACAGACATAAGCAGAGTACTCTCAACAGAGGAATCTAAAATTGCTGAAAGACACTTAAGAAATGTTCAACATTCTTAGCCATGAAAGAAATACAAATCAAAACAATTCTGAGATTCCATCTTATAGCTAAAAAAATCTCAAGATCAAAACACATGGATGTTGGAGAGGATGTGGGATAAAGGGAACACTCCTTCATTGTTGGTGGGGTTCATACTTTGAAAATCAGTATGGCAATTTCTCAGAAAATTAGGAAACAACCAACCTTAAGAACCAGCAATGCCACTTTTGAGTATATACCCAAAAGATGCTCAATCATACCACAAGGACATGTACTCAACTATGTTCATAGCAGCATTATTTGTAATAGCCAGAACATGGAAACAACCTAAATCCCCTCAACCAAAAAACTGGATAAGGACAATGTGGTACATTTACACAATGGAGTACTACACATTGGGGAAAAAAATGACATCTTGAAATTTGCAGGCAAATGGATAGATCTAGCAAACATCATATTTAGTGAGGTAACTCAGACCCAGAAAGACAAATATAATATGTACTCACTCATAAGTGGCTTTTAGACATAAAGCAAAGAAAAACAGCCTACAATTCACAATCCCAGAAAACCTAGACAACCAAAAGACCCTAAGAGAGACATACATGGATCTAATCTACATAGGAAGTAGAAAAAGACAAGATCTCCTGAGTAACTTGGGAGTGTATGGATCACGGGAGAGGGTAGAGGAAAGGTAGAGGAAGGGATGGGAGTGGAGAAAACAGATATAGCTCAGTAAAAACAATAAAAAAAAAAAGAAAACAGACTAGCAACAGTGTTCCTCTATGGTCTCTGCTTAGGTTGCTTACTGCAGCTTCTCACCATGAGCTCTGACATCCTTCATAATTGAATATAAAATGAAATTGTATTTTTCATCAAGTCCTCATCCCCCCAAAACTATTTTTTAAAGATTGGAATACAAAGATACTTCACTGCATTGTTATCCTGGATTCAAAGATAATTTTGGGGGGAAAGGACTCAGCCCCTGGACTTCTATAAACACACACACACACACACACACACACACACACACTCACACACACAAAAATATTAAATATTCTCCAGGCATGATGTATCCATTTTCCTCTTTTGAACTCTCAGCAGTTACAAAACTCTCCAGCACACAATACCTTCATGACGAGAGTCCATTAATGTTCTGTCATATAAACAATCATGAAGAGGAAACATGAAAGAGTTTTGGTAGCAGTGAGGTACTTCAGACAATGCGACTACACCTGGGAAGGAGCTTAATTATAACCAGAGACAAAAAGTCGGTGTACTAGAATGAAATTTATTTTGCTCAAGAAAATAAAGGAAAAAAAGGATTCTCTTTTATGTTATGCTTCAAAAGTGTTCATTGACATATTTAGAGAATACATTGTGTTTTTTTCAGTTGGATGCATAGTAAGTGATACATAAAAGGTGATCAGACAAAGAAAAACAGTGCATTCATTATGTCCAACATTTAGTACGTGTGTTATTAACATTCAAAATTATGTTTTGGAGCTGTGGAATGACCTATTGCCAATGACAATCACCATAGTGTGCTGTCCAAAGCCTAAGCATATCCATCTTCTCTAATTGCACATTCATTACTCAGCATCAAGCCTTTTTCTGTTTCCTCCTTCCTTGTGTTCTTCTCAGCCTCTGCTAACTATTCTTTTAAGAATTAAGCCCTTTAAAAGGATACTGATAATTGATCCTGATCTCTTCATCCAATGCCTTTTAAAAGGACCTTTTTCAGACAGCACTATACTAGTCATTCTTGCTTTGAGTTTCAAGCCCTGGATGTATTTTACAATCATGTCATCTCTCTCAGGTTACCTCTGAACTCTATAGGCAACAGACCTTAGTAGGTTTTAAGGGCTACCTTTTTCTTGGGGGGGGGGGGATGTTGGACAAGGTTTGATTATGTAGCTTGGATGGTCTGAAACACAGTATGGTTTTTGATCAGTCTGGACTTGTTTTTAGGTAAAGTATTTCATGTTCCCCCAGATGAACATGCATGAATAGAGTATTTTGTGAGTATTCCTTTTTTTTCCATTTTAGTCTTTAACATATTATTAGTATGTATCATTAAAACCAGATGTTAATTTGATCAAATAAAAATTTGAATATATCTAAGTACCTGGTAAGGTTTATAAAGCAATTTTTAAAGGCTATCTTTTATTATCCTCACTGATCATACATAAATGTAAGATAGCTAAGCCACATTTTCATCACATTCTATTGTTATAAAATTATACTTGGTAAACATAATTCTTCCTTAGCTTACATTTGACATGGTGATAATTTTATTACTTATAAAATTTATATTTCTTAATCACAGAATCCCAGTGCATATTACATCTTCTGTCAATTAAACAAATACATGTCTCCCCCAAATTTTCCTACTCAAATAGTTTATAAAAAACTACCTCTATTTGATTTCAGTTCTGCAACATAATTGATTTATATCTCATGAAAATGTTATGTTTAGAAAAAGTGCTTCCTGTGTAGCCCAACCACCATCAACTCATCAATATTGCTTTCTCCTTTTAAAGCATGACAACTGAGATGTTTGCTTCATTTTAAAAAGCATTCCCCATTGCTCACTTCTTTTGCTTATTCCTGAACAGTCTGCTTAAATTGTATGCTTCTTTCGATTGTCCCGATGAGCAATAAGAGTCAGCTCCTCTCAAGCTATGCACCAGGTACTAACAGAAGCTCTTTCCATAGGGGGTCACACAAAGCTCACCTATGTGAGGCTGCAACTGTTTTCATTCTTATTGTGCAGATGGATGACTGGGTAAAAGAATAAGTGGACTAATAGATTATTGGATATCACTTTTACTTGGACTAATATTGGAGTCTGAATGGGATTCCCCTTCCTTCAGAACCATGTTTTCATGACTCCATCGACTTAATGGAGAATATTATATCTCAAAATACTGATTCTAAGAGAGGCAACTTGTAAAAGATATCAAAGGAAGAAATGAAGGAAGGAAGGAAGAAACAAAGAAAGAAAGAACGAAAAAGAAGAAAAAGAAGAAGAAAAAGAAGGAAAGAAAGAGAAAGAAAGTAAGAAAGAAAGAAAGAAAGAAAGAAAGAAAGAAAGAAAGAAAGAAAGAAAGAAAAAAAAATGAAGGAAAGAAACGCTATAACAATGGAAGGGTATGTAACTACTTGGCTTTTAACTGAAGGCACTGGGTGACTTTAAAACCATTCCATGTATACTGTGTTTCATTTCCTTAGACACATAGGCAATCTCTCAGGAACTAGACTTGGTAATTATAGGGAGCTGCCCATTCTTGTTCTCTCAGACTGTGTGCCAAACCGTTTTTCAGTCAGTCTGAGAAGTTTCTGGGAATTATCCCTGTCCCCTGCAAGTCCTACTAGGCATCAGCCTATCCCATCTCTATCTCTGTTTCTGTTTCTGTCTCTCTCTAGCACACAGACGTTTTTCTTTCATTTGCCATCATGATTTAAGGACAGCACAGTTTTAGCTTTTATGTCTAATTTCAGACACATGGGCCTTGGATCAAATATCCTGCTGGCCTCTGTCCAAACATTTTTTTCACCTTAGATTTCTTGATTTAATTACTTCAAACTCCGATAAAGGAAAAGCCAAATTGCATAAAAGGTGATATCTGGCCATTATTGAGTGTGCTTCAGATTTAAAACAATTGCAAAAGATTAGCTGCAATATGAGCTGGAGATTATATCCAGTTTTCCTGCCCAGGTTTTTACAAGGTGTGAATATATTTAAATGCATTCTCCTCTACTTGCCATGATTGTCAGTTGCCTAGAAAACAGGTCTGAGCAGTATGGCCTGTACTGAAGTTGTTGGAGGGTGACTTAGTAACCACCTTCATCATCTAGTGTGTGATTATGCCGAGGATGGAGACCAGCTGTTTGTGTTCTCTGACAGAGCCAGAATAAGGGAAGAAGGGTATAAATTGCAGCTGGAGGGAGTTGGAGTGATGTAAGGGGGGACTCTGGGAGTAACAAGCATGGTTAAGCAGAGCAGGAGTTAGCAGAGCGGCTAATTCCTTTCCTGACAGCGTGTCTGGAATGGTTTCGTTGGCTTTCTGAAAAGCAAGGGTTCACCTAGATGACTTTGACAGAACTTTTTAGTTCCAAGATTCTGCCTTCATTTTTCATTGTGTGTTTGTACCAGTGGTTCCCACAGTCTACTTTATGATGTAAAAGACTTACACAAGTTGTATAATTAGAAGCATTAAAAAAAAAACAGACAGCAAAGGAGCTAACAATACAGAGAGTATAAAAATTAGGGATTAAAATCAAGTTGACCGGAATGCAGGCTTACTGATTATTTGCTTTCAAAATCCAAGCAAATTACTTAGTGTTCCTTGGTTTATTTAATGGTTTTGTTATGAGAACAAGATTAAATATTCATAAAGATACAACCAAAAGAAAACATTTTCTGTTCACCAATGAATCTTGATGATTTTTGTATTTTTTTCTTTAGACAGTGCATGGCATTTGTTGATAAATTATTTCTTGCTTTTTAACATAATCTTTAAATTAGTAGTTGTGGCTTTTAGGGTTCTACAAGGTGAGGATCAAAGAAACCAAGGAAATGATATAGAAAACAGTGACAATTTAAAAATTGGAGTTGTATACCAACTCCTTCTTTTCTAAATTTAAAATCAACTGTTTCACTGTTCACCATGCTTCATCTAACAGAAATCGTAAATTTGCCCTGACAATTCGAGATAAGTAGCACAAACACCACGCCTGCTTTCTTCTCAGATTTGGTAAACAGTTCAAACAGAAGTTGAGCAAATGCTGCTTTTGCAGCGGCCCTGAATCCAGAACCACAGCCCAACAGAAGAGGAACCAGTGAAAACTGCGGAGTGGCAGCAGAGATGCCAAAAATAAGGAAGAAGGACAATTAATGGATACTGTGGCAACAGTGTAGGTGTCATGTCAGCCAGCCGAGTAACACACGAAACCGTGGGCAACTGGAATTCCGTGACAAGCTTTTGCCCTTCTGATCACAGGCAGAAGAGTGTGGCAGGAGAGGTTACCTTCATCTTTGCATGAAACACCACTGTGTGGGCCACCATACTTAACTGCTTGGAATCAATGTTCGGCTTGATTCTCCTCAGCCATCCTGATGTGGATATGGATAACTCTTGTGGTTTTATATAAGCCAGTGTCCTTTAGGTACGTGACAATAAGTTCATGAGAACATTATAGATTTTAGATTAAATCAACAGGTGCTGTATAAAAATGATCTCATTTTCATAAAGTCCTATAGTTAAATTAAAACACCATGTTTAGAGACATCTTAAGTTACAGTTTATGACGCTTTGTTTTTGTATTCTGGCTATTTTCAAGCTGCAAAGTCTTAGGCAGTTCCCTTTCCTCTTTGACGGTACTTAGGTATTTTATAATTTCAGCATTACTGATTGTGGTTCATGGAGTCTTATGTAACCTTTATACTGATTGTATTTATGGGATTATATTTTTATATGGATTTGTGTTTAATGGAACACAAAAAAAGCCCTGTATTGCACCCTTTCTCAGACTAAAATTTTCAAAAATAAATTTGGTGGAGATAAATTAATTTTCACTCATTGTCAATCTTCTCTTGGCTCTAAATTGGAGTCTGTGTTTGTTGCTGCAATGATCTAGTGCTCATGTTATATTTTCTTGAAAATGAAATAATGTCACTGCAGGTGTAGTGCCCTGAAAAGATGGTCATTCGCTAGAAAAAATGGATGGCTTTGGAAAAATAGGGCCATGATGCTATTAAGGAAGATGTGTGTAGAAAGCCTTGTAAAGGGCAAGTCATTAGTCTTCCTTCTTAAGAGCTCAGTCTTTCCCCAAGGCTTTAGGTCCATTGTCCAGTGGAAAAACACAGCTCACGCCAAGAGTCCCACACGATCACTAGGATTTCGTGGAATTTGGAGCTGCATTGCTGTGTCTTGTCATTAATTAGTAAAGGCAAATTGAACGTGAGGATGAAAGTCTTTGATGCCTATGGCTAAAAAGTGCAAATTCAATTCCCACTGGATACATTTTATGTGCAAATAAACTGTGCCCAATATTATAAGAACCTCTGTGAGAATTCACTCTGCTGCCACCTAGATTAGTGTTTCTTCAAAGTGTAGAGACTTTGTTCTTGTTATATTTTGGGACAATGGACAAGCACAGAAAACAGCCAAGCATATTTTATTAAATATTATTGAATTTCATTTTTCAAGATAATCTATACAATGAAAATATTTAAGTCCTAGATCTTACCTTGTTCCCCCAGAGCACTCAAAGATTTGTCTTATAATTGGACTAAAATTCTGCTTAATAAATATGTCAGTTTATTATTAAGCATATACAATAGGAATATGCATGCATCTATATTCAGATATAATGGTATATGCTTATTTCAATATTAATAAATGAATAAAAATATATGCTTCAAATTAATGTGAGTGAAAGGAAGTAAGTTAGCAGGAAGAATATTAAAGTGACTGCTTTGTCTGGGTCCTTTTGAGAGTGTGTAAAGAGGAAATTGTGTTGGACACTTGCTCCTTAGTTTTGTTCCCTTGTGACAAAGGATCTAGAAATTTCAACTATCACTTTCCAGGCTGTCTGTAAAACAAGGGAAGATGACAGGGTACATACAAAATAAACCACTGTAGGGTCATATTTGCTATACTTGGAAAGTACTTGATGAGTTAAAATTGAGTAATCTTTATATTCTGGGCCTCCATAAGGTGTCTGAGAGTATGGGACCTAGGTCACATCAACATGCTCTACCAAGGACAGAGCCCAAGAGAACCCAGCCGGGAGGAGAAGATGAAATTCTAGCTCCTTTGTCTAATAGTAAAGAAACAATGGATGGTCCATTTACCTTCATTTGTGTTTTCTTTTCTGAAATCTATTAGTGGTACAGAAATTTTCAAGGTTTAGGAGAGAATATCAACACTATGTACTTAAACAAGATATGCTCAATATGTAGAATATGTTTTTAAAATAATGTTAAACTTGTAGTTACATTATATGTCAACTAAAACATATAGTCATTATGACTTTGATGGTTGATTTTATTGTACATATTTATTCATCTTTCCATCCAGGAGGGGATTTGAGTTTTAGTTCTTAGAAACAAAAAGTCTTTTGAGCATCATTTTTCTACCTATTATTTAGTTTAATAGGAAAGATAAGGCGAGGCACTTCAAAAAGCTGACGAGAATATCACATGTGCATGCTGAAAAGTCTACCTACAGAATAACCCACACTATACCTCAATTGGACAAGTGCCTGCAGATGAGGAGGTATTGGAACAATAACTTAATCGTGCCTGTGACATAGGAACTCCCATTCAATCCCCCACTGAAGGCCCTGCAATTGAATTAGAAAGAAAGCCAGAGTAAAAGTGAGCAGTGAAAAGGAACTTTGCGGAGTTAAATTGGTAATAGACTGCAAGAGCAACAAAATTGGTAATGGACTAGCAAGTCGAAGCACGGCATTGAGCTCCAGAGAAATTGTGACTGAAAGTCATTACCACCTGGGAGCTGCCCATTCAGCTGTTAGAATGTGTTTTCAGCATTGATTCAGTTCCTGCTGGTCATGGGCCCAGCGCAGGGTCTCATCATCCAGAGCACATTTGACAGAAAACAGAGGAAAATTAAATACGTAAATAAAAGAAAGGAAGAAAAAAAGGTGAATGTTAGATGGGCTTAACTAGAGATTCCTACCTAGATAAAAGCTAAATAATTAGATTATAAAAATAAGTAAGTAAAAATAATAAAAACTATTGATCAAAATATATTTTCCATATAAAATTGTGGGCAGAAACTAAAAAAAAAATGAATATCTAAGCTAGAGGGATGGCATGTCTAAAAGAGTGAAAACCATTATTAGAGATTTAACAAACACAGTATAATGTACACACAGAGTTCCTAAAGAACACTTGCATCTACACTTACATGTTTTTTCTTTACAATGTATTCCCATTCAATGAAAAAAAATAAGAAGAAATGAAAGAATGGCAATAAAACTGAAATAAAACCCAAATAATCCTTCATCTCTATTCATTGTTCACTGAATTGAAATCAGGTGTTTATGAAATTTTCTAATAGGTAAGTTCTTCCCATGTGATCTGGTTTCCAGCTGTCCTAGCCTTCCTTCCTTTCTTTCACTTGCATCTCACCTTTTTTCCTTTATCACAATTGATGAAAGTGTTGTTAATTCCTGAATCTTAATTATTTCCCATGTTCAAGCATACAATCTAATATAACTCTATCTCTTCTTTACAGAAATATATTGTTAATAAAAAATGAGTTAGTTTCTGATTCTGACCCACACTTTTCATTTCTCTTTAAACCCCAACCTTTGGTTGCTTGTTGCCTACCCAGCTTCTCTAGTTACCTTTTTCCTTTATTCTAGCTTTAGTTTTTCTGAGAACCAACCCTGTATGTGACCAAGAGATGCTGAGCTCACTCATGGCACCATCATGGTTTATCTAACAAAGTTTTTATGTGTCATGATCTTGCAGAAATAAGAAATTGGCCTATCTGTAGCTAGCAAAAACATAAACAGATGTTTATAGGTCTAAAACAGAGAAACCTCTTAGAGCTATGAACTTACATAGCTTTGTCTAGTGACAATAGGGGAACCATTTATCAGTGAAAATTTATCAAGTAGAATGCAGAATAAAAGTGGGAGACTCCAACCTTTCAGGTTTACATTCATGTCGTGGTTTGAAAGAAAATGCCTCACCACCCCAAATGCAGTGCCACTATTATGAGGTGTAGCCTTATTGAAGTGTGTCACTGTGGGGCAGGCTTTGAGGTCCTTTATGCTCAAGCAGTACCCAGTGTGCATTGGCATCTGCTGCTTGTGGATCAAAATGCATATCTCTCAGCTTCTTCCCCCAGCACTATGTCTACCTTCACACCACGATGTTTCACTATGATGGTAAAGGACCAAACCTCTGATACTGTAAACCCAAAATAAATGTTTTACTTTATAAGACTCTGCATGGTCATGATGTCTCTTCACAGCAATTGCAACCCTAACTAAGATCATTTCCAATGGGGATTATATGAAATATTGCCATGAGAACTCGCTGGGAAGGCAGGTTATCACAGACCCACCCTTTCCATAGTAAACCAGAAGTTGAAGGTTAGCATTTGACAGGCTGTGCCTCAGCAAGCAAGTAGCTCTAGAGCTAGTATCTCTGAGAAACTCTGGAGATACGTGGAACATAGTGTTTCTTGTGTTGGTTAATGATCATTGTCAATAGGATTTAGAATCATCTAGGAAGGAGCCTTTTCAGCAACATCTCCAGGAAGAATACCAATCCTGAATATGGATGTTATCTCACAGACTGGAGTCTTGGACCAAATGAAAAGAAGAAAGTAAGCTAAGCACTAGCATTTCTTTCTACTACCTGCTTCATGCTTCTCTTACTACAGCTGGAGATCCTGCTAGCACCACATCTTCTCTTTGATTAGCATATTCTGAACTGTGATGCTAATACCTCCACTCATACACACTGCTTTAGTCAGATATTTTCCACAGCAAGAAGATATCATACATAAAGATCAGTGTCTCACACAACCCTCATATTGTGGTAGTTGGGAATTAACATAGGGATCCACAGATGGATATATATAGAGAGTGAGAGCCTCTGGAACACTTAGTCCTAAATGGGATGTCTCTTTTTTTTATTGAGAAAAAAAAAAGTTTCCGCCTCCTCCCAGCCTCCCATTTCCCTCCCCCTCCTCCTGTTCTTCTCCCCCTCTGCCCACTCCTCTCCCCCTCCCTCTCCAGTCCAAAGAGCAGTCAGGGTTTGCTGCCCTGTGGAAAGTCCAAGGTCCTCCCCCCTCCGTCCAGGTCTAGGAAGGTGAACATCCAAACTGGCTAGGCTCCCACAAAGCCAGCACATGAAGTAGGATCAAAACCCTGTGCCATTGTCCTTGGCTTCTCATCAGCCCTCATTGTTCGCCATGTTCAGAGAGTCCAGTTTTATCCCATGCTTTTTCAGTCACAGTCCAGCTGGTCTTGGTGAGCTCAAAATAGATCAGCCCCACTGTCTCAGTGGGTGGGTGCACCACTCGTGGTCCCGACTTCTTTGCTCATGTTCTCCCTCCTCTGCTCCTCATTGGGACCTTGGGAGCTCAGTCCGGTACTCCAGTGTGGGTCTCTGTCTCTATCTCCATCCATCGCCAGATGAAGGTTCTATGGTGATATGCAAGATATTCATCAGTATGGCTATAGGAAAGGATCATTTCAGGTTTCCTATCCTCAGCTGCCCAAGGAACTAACTGGGGACATCGTCTTGGGCACCTGGGAGTCACTCTAGGTTCAAGTCTCTTGCCAAACCTAAGGTGGCTCCCTTAACTAAGATATGTGCTTCCCTGCTCCCCTATCCAACCTTCCTTTATCTTGGGGTAACTCTAATCAAGGAAGTGAAAGATCTATTTGACAAGAACTATAAGGCATTGAAGAAAGAAATTGAAGAGGATACCAGAAAATGGAAGGATCTCACTTGCTCTTGGATTGGGAGGATCAACATAGTAAAAATGGCAATTCTACCAAAGGCAATTTATAGATTCGATGCAATCCCCATCAAGCTCCCATCAAAATTCTTCACAGATCTTGAGAGGACAATAACCAACTTTATATTAAAAAACAAAAAACCCAGGATAGTCAAAATAATCTTGTACAATAAAGGATCTTCTGGAGGCATTACCATCCCTGACTTCAAACTCTATTACAGAGCTACAGTAATGAAAACAGGGTGGTACTGGCATAAAAACAGAGAGGTCGACCAATGGAATCGTATAGAAGACCCGGATTTTAACCCACAAACCTATGAACACCTCATTTTCGATAAAGGAGCTAAAAGTATACAATGGAAGAAAGAAAGCACCTTCAACAAATGGTGCTGGCACAACTGGATGTCAACCTGTAGAAGAATGAAAATAGACTCATATATATCACCATGCACAGAACTCAAGTCCAAATGGATTAAAGACCTCAATCTCAGTCCGAACACATTGAACCTGATAGAAGAGAAAGTGGGAAGTACTCTACAGCACATGGGCACAGGAGACCACTTCCTACATATAACCCCAGCAGCACAGACACTAAGGGCATCATTGAATAAATGGGACCTCCTGAAACTGAGAAGCTTCTGTAAAGCAAAGGACACTGTCACAAAGACAAAAAGGCAACCCACTGACTGGGAGAAGATCTTCACCAACCCTGCAGCAGACAAAGGTCTGATCTACAAAATATATAGAGAACTCAAGAAACTAGACTTTAAAATGCTAATTAACCCAATTAAAAAATGGGGCACTGAACTGAACAGAGAATTCTCAACAGAAGAAGTTCAAATGGCCAAAAGACACTTAAGGTCATGCTCAACCTCCTTAGCGATCAGGGAAATACAAATCAAAACATCTTTGAGATATCATCTTACACCTGTCAGAATGGCTAAAAACACCAATGATAGCCTTTGCTGGAGAGGCTGTGGAGGAAGGGGTACCCTCATCCATTGCTGGTGGGAATGCAATCTTGTGCAACCACCTTGGAAATCAGTGTTTCGGTTCCTCAGGAAATTCAGAATCAACCTATCCCTGGACCCAGCAATACCACTCTTGGGAATATACCCAAGAGATGCCCTATCATATGACAAAAGCATTTGTTCAACTATGTTCATAGCAGCATTATTTGTAATAGCCAGAACCTGGAAACAACCTAGATGTCCTTCAATGAAAGAACAGATGAAGAAAGTATGGGATATATACACATTAGAGTACGACACTGCGGTAAAAAACAATGACTTCTCGAATTTTACATGCAAATGGATGGAAATAGAAAACACTATCCTGAGTGAGGTAACCCAGACCCAAAAAGATGAACATGGCATGTACTCACTCATAATTGGTTTCTAGCCATAAATAAAGGTCAGTGAGTCTATAATTTGTGATCCTAAAGAAGCTAAATAAGAAGGTGAATCCAAAGAAAAACATATAGTTATCCTCTTGGCTATGGGAAGTAGACAAAATTGCCGTGTAGAAAATTGGGATCTTGGGGGTGGGGTGGGATGGGGGTTAGGGGAGATGGAGAGAGAAATGTGAGAAGGGGAGGATGGGGGGAACTTGGGGAAACAGGATGATTGGGATGTCTTCATCAAACCCCTTCGCTCAAACAGAAGTAGAGTAGGGAAGAGTGTAAGAGCTCAGAGGTGGTGGATGAGTCTGTCAGAAACAGCACAACTGATGCAGATTTGAATTCACAGAGACTATGGCAGCACATATAGGATCTGCTCAGGTTCAAGAGAGCTAGGGCACTAGCACTGAGAGGGGGGAGTGTACCAGATGTCCCAAGAAGCTATCTGCGATTTATATCATCTGGCAAAAGGAAAATCAGCTTTCTTGTGTGAAGCGTTACTGTGTATATTAACCATACTCTAGGGCAAGCCCTAGGCCCAAGGAGTTGTTGGCTAACACTAAATAATCTCCATGTTTTTGTTATTTGTGTTGTTTTTATTTTTGTAGAGACTTTTTTTTTGCTTGTTTCAATTTTTATTTTTGTGTTATTTGTTGATAGAACTGAAGTTGTGTGGGAAGAATGAGAAAGGTGTTTTGAGAGGGGAAAATATACTGTAGGAAAAATATTAAATAAAAAATATAAAATAAAATCAAAAGAAGTATCCCCGAGCTTAACAAACATCAAAAAAAAAATTAGAAATAGCTAGTCTAGGTGGGAGAGTTAAATTAGCAGAAAGAGTTCTAGGTACTGATGAAAAGGCAAAGTTTCTTGTGTAACTACCATCCAGACCACATCATAGACTCTCTACATTTGTGCTTTTTTCTGAAGCAGAGAAAATGAGAGACCTACCTGAGCAGCATAATCTTTCTCCATGTTCTTTTTATTTTTGACTACTTCAGGTTGTCAAAGAATCATTTAAATTGATGTGTTTTGAGAATGTACCGTTTTAGCCCACTGTCCCTTTCCTTCCTCAGTTCTGACATTATGTATTCATCATTTTAAAGATGCGTAATAAACTTGAGATACCTTATTATGTGTGGTTTTTTATAAACATATCTATTTTTTCTCTAAGTTGGATGAAACGATTCATTTGTTTTAAGAATTATTTTTTTATTTCTATGTATTTAATCTAGCCATAGAATATCTAGCTCTGATTGTTTAAATAGTGTTATGTGTTATATGTTTATGATATGGGGGTTACCATGTTTTTAAACTAATATTAAATTTTCAAATAAATTTATATTTTCATCTTGTCAGATTTTAGGGACTTGCTTCTTTTCTTCCCTTTTGGGAACAGTCATACTTCGAGCAAATTTAGTCACTAATTTAATAACCAAATCTTTGTGGCTTCTTAAACTACTCAATATAGGCCTTTACAGCCTTAAGACTTCAATATTTTTCTCCACAAAATGTTCAATATATGATTATCTGGAATAAACGTGAAATCATACTTTCCCCCCAAAAAGTGCTTGCTTTTTAATATTAAGGTAGAAAGTCAACATAAAATCTATTAATTCCTTTTGCTTAAAAGTTTTTAGTAAATGGCTCTCTGTCAAAATCGAGAAATATGGAATATTAATTCTAGCCCGAGACTAAATCACTCACCAGTTGGGAGTCTGTGTTCTTAAATTATTTTAATCATTTTGAACCTGCAAATAAAAACATTTGCAGTGTTTTTTGAGAATCACAAGCACTCTGAGATTTATGAAATGGGGGAACTTTGACCATTTTTCCACTCAACTGCTGCAACTCTGACAGTTATTGATGGATTAACGATATGTGTAAGTGGCAGCCCCATAAGTAGGCGGAAAGTTTCCGAAGTCTGGAATGTGTAAGTTTTATGTCAAGAGACTTTGCTATGGAGAACACTTATAATTTGCCTACAACCACGTGAAACAAAGATTCAGTTGGGTGCCAACTTCGCCCTCTGTCATTGGTTCACTGAAAAACAATAATACCCATGAATTCTATTGGAGCAAATCTCTACAGCAACAGGGTTTGCTTTTTATTACCTATGCCATTTGGTTTAGTGTTCAACAGTCAGGTAATTCCCAGAGAGGTTTGTAGTTTTCCATTGACTTCTTCAAAGTAATAGGTTTTCAGCTTTTAAATCAAAGAAAGGATGGAAGGCTCATTTTGCAGTGAAGGGGCAGAAGGAATGCATAGATCACATTTGTTTCTGATTCTGGCAGACATTGACTCACCATATTGGCTTAATGGGATCTGAGTGGTTACTCTGGGTCATCGGTGGTTAATTAATAGGAGTTGCAATTCAATATGGTCTGAAATCTAGACTCTTTAAAGATATTTCCCCTATTCCACACATTTTAAATGACTCATAAAAAACAGGCTTATAGATGATAACATAGCAAAATAGTCTTTGAAATTAGACATGGGTAAGTTACAGTACAGTACACAGACTCTCTCTCTTTCTCGTGTGTGTGTATGTGTGTTTGTATGTGTGTATATCACTCAGAGCTGGGCACATGATCAAGTTCGCATGCAGTACATATAGCCATCTCTATACATGCCAAATGGTGAGACAGTGTCCTGCCACCAAGGCATATTTTTATATTTCAAATATTGATGTATTGCTTTCTAAGGAAGCCATGACTTCAAAAGAACTTTTCAATGAGGAAGTGTAGTATCTTATACATAGAATATTATCGGTGACTTTTTTCTAATATTCAAATGCTGGTGTGGTACCTTTAGCCTGATCATTTGCACAATTTGTGAATCATTTCAACTTAATAGAATATAACAAAATTAAAGGATTGATGTAATTGTAGGTGGACGTTTATGTATATAAACTTGGAGCTTCTGATCTCTCTCTCTCTCTCTCTCTCTCTCTCTCTCTCTCTCTCTCTCTCTCTTTCCTGAATTGAACTCAACTCTGATAGCTGTCTGAGTGAACATACAAGTCTATCTGGTTTAGTTAGCTTTCTGTTTTAAGGAAGTAGAAGGGGACAAGTATTTTGCAAATAGAATGGGTTTGTTTGCATCACAATATGGGAGTTTAAAGTGCAAACAGCCTAGCACACACTCTGGGGACAGCACCACTAGATTTGTCTCAGTATGGAATGTTGTACCATAATGGATCATATATGAGAATAGGCCACATGGAGAGACAAAACTTCAAGACAGAATTGGGAGGAACCAGGCTTGCTCCTTCTTAACAGCTCATTATCATGGGAACAATTAGTATCTTACAAAGGTACATAGTTCTTTGGGCAATGTTTCCAGGGACCTCTTGTAAAGGTCTTAGCATCTTTTAACCTCACCTCAATAAAGATCAAACTTCTGACAGAGGTGTCTTCAGGGGCCACATGCATTGTATTTCCAAAACTTAGCAGCACGTTTCAGCAGACAGGCATTAGATGAAAGCACAGCTCTGACTACTGTCTTAGCTGGAGCACTGTAGAGAGCACAACACAGCTTCATGTAGGCTAACTCAAAGTGTTGTGTGTAACAGAGGTAGAATATTCGTGCTCAGTAATAGAGAAAGAGGCAGAGCCCTGTTTATAGTATCTGAGTAATTTTCATGGCACTTTCTATCATAGTATTTACACTAATCGAAACCCAATAATTACTTTTTTCACTTTTTTTTATTCAGCTGAGTTCTCTATAACTCATTGTTTTTTTTGTTGTTGTTCTTTTGTGATTTTTTCGTATTTTTGTTTGTTTATTTTGTTTTTTGCTACTCAGCCCATGGTAATCTAAAAACCCAGATGGAATAATGATTGTGTATTTCTCATTTTTCTGGTGAATAAATTAAACTTCAGAAAGTTTTTATTGCTGCTTGTAGTGGTTTGTGTCAATAATCCCAATACTACTGATGTAGAAGTAGACAGATTGCAACAAATTTGAGGACAGCCTGAACTATATTGTGAATTCTAGGACAGCCACCAGTGTCAGACCTTGTGAAAAATCAATAAATGAATAAGTAACCTCAATTTCATCAAGTTTTATACAAGGAAATGTCATTCCAATCAGCTATTGCATCCAAATCATTATGCTGCTAACTAATAATCTCAGTGAATCTCCTTTTCCAGGAAGCAAACTGACATTCACATTTTAGTCAAATTAATGGTAAAAATAAGTGGCTATGATTTAATGATATAAAAAGAAGTCATATGAGACCTTCATGTAATTCTTGACACAGCATTTTTAAACGAGACAGTCATTTGTCATTTTAAAAAATTTCCTTTAAATCCCACAGGAACTTATGTTAATGTACTAACTGGAGTAAGTCACTAGACTGCCTTAGGATGTGGACTGCTTGCCAGAAAAATTAAGCTATGATTAGAAGCTTGAGATCTTTGGGCTTCTTATTCACCCACACACACCTTAGGTGAGGAAGAAAGGTGGGCAACTGAGTTAATTTATGGATAATCATTTAGTCAATCACACTTATGTAATGTAATATAGGATGCTAAAATTTGATCAACTTCAGGAATGTGCTCACCAATGTAAGAAGAATACCTGTGTAAGAAGAATACCCCACCTCAACTCTCAGAGAATGGAAGATGCTGTATGCAAAATTCTTCCTGATTTCACCTTCTGTGTCTTTTCTCTTAGCTGTTCATTTGTGTCTTTTCTAATAAATTAATGATGGTAACAAACTAATCATGATTGTAGAAACTCCTGAAACTGTAACCAACTCACATTAGAATAGTAAGTACCTTACATATCCAGTGTTTATACTATTCTCAAATCAGGAAAGCATTGTAGAACGGATCACTTAAATTTAAAGTTAGCCTAATAATGCCATTGACTTATAAACACCAAGTTGATATTTGGAGAGTTATAATATTGATTGACTACATGTGCAGGAAAGTGCCACATGCATTGCTATCAGCAGCATTGTTGGTAAGCCATTCAATACAAATAAGACAAACTTGGGTCTTCTTTTCTAAAATTGTCCTATATTTCTGGAAACTTTTGATCTCGTGTAGAGAAAGGAGTTATTTGGCTGATATAGCCTGTTGGCATCTCCCTATCTACTGTGGAAGATAAAAGCAACGGAAATAATTAATAAAATTCCCATTGAGTCTCCTATGAATCTTTAATTTAAAGAGCAAATGAACACAACACCCTAAAAATTCCCCCAAATCAAATTTTTATGAGATACAATAAAGATTATAGGATAGAATTTGGTAAAAATAGTTATCAAATAAATCAATAGATTAAGAAAATTATATCATTATAATTCCTGTATATTTTCTCTAGCATGGTATAGTTAACTATGAATTATAAGAATAACTTATCAGTGTTCTCCAAATATGGAGAAGCAAATACAAATGCAGTCATATAAATAGTAAGCATAAATCAAATGCTTCACAATTAGCAAAGCCTATTCTTATATTTTATAGCACATTATTTCTGATGCAGCATTATTATCAAAGGACTAGAAGATGTGACCATACATTGATAAAAATGAACTTGAACAAAAGCAAATGACTAGGTCCTTGAGGTTGAGATGACTGATAATCTAAAATGTCAAGTGTGTCTGTGTTCGGCTTGCTTGTATCATACACTAATTGATTAAATATAGCAATACTGAAGGGGAATTATTCAGCAAGTGTCTTAGAACACAGGATTTTGAAATTATACATTAATCTGTTGTTTCAAGATTAATCACCAATTTCAAAATGGAGAAAAGGCAATTCACTTACTGGATCTTAAACACCTATCATTTTTGAGTTTTCACTATGTCCTCAGGCGACTGCTAAGTGTGATGTGGGGTACAGAAAAATGGAGGCTGTAGCTCCTGCCATTGAGGATATTGTTGACAAATTGAGAAGAAAAAAAATTAACATTCAAAAGTCAAAAATCTATACAAAACAATAACTATTCAACAATACATTTCATAGTATTGACCAAAAGCACAAGGAAGCTTATCATGATAAATGAATTAAACCAAGTCATGAAAAATGAATAAAACGTGTCTTAAAAGAGATAGAAAAGGAAACGGTCAGTGAGAGACACAGGAAAGAAGAAAAAAGATAAGAATGACAGACAACTTATGCCTCTTCGGGAAGGAGGAAGAAGGAAACAGCGAAATGATTACCATTGACAGAAAAGCAGAAGGTTGGGTAAAGTGAGAGATAAAATGAAGCTGGCCTGGAATAGTTGATGGAGAGACTAGAGCTAGAAGAGTGAGTAGAAATTAACCAAAAATTGCTATCAAGAAAGGTTCCAAAGTGAGCTCAGACTATGCATGGAAAAAGACGTTCCTCTAACATGCGCCGACTCCTGGGGTCAACGTGGGCCTGAGCTGTGGCGGGGACCATGTCTGTGACCCTGCTGCATATAGGGCCTGCAGCACCCATGTCTGAGGTTCCTGTTGCTATCAGAGGTAGTGCAGATGCCCGGGATTGGGGTCCACACCTGGGGCCATGTTTGTGTTTCAGGGCTATGGGACCTGCACTGCCAAACAGGACCATGGTGACATCTGAGCCAGGACTGCTGCCTAGGACCAACCATGTCTGAGTCCATGGTTCAATCACAGCTGCGGACTCTACAGATATTAGGGGTCTGGACTGCCTCCTAGAACCAGATTAGCGTCTGCTGGGGCCATGCAGAACTGAGTAGCCTGCACTGCCACCCAGGGCCGCGGTGTCATGCAGGCCTGGGATGCTATCGGAGGCCATGTCTGAATATGAGACCCTGCACTACCGTCAGTCTGTGTAGATGCCGCTGGCTCCTGTTGTCACCGAAGGCAGTGAGGATTGGGCTGCTCAAAACTGGTCCTTCCCCTCACTGGCTGCGTCAGTGGGGAGGAATAGACCTGTCCCTCCTCAGCTGCACCACCCTGAAAAGGGGGGAGGGTGAGAGCAGAAGGACTGACCTTTCCCGCTTGTGTCTGCCCTGTGGTGACGTGAGTAAGGAAAAAAAATGTCCTCCTTCCCCTTTCCCCTTGCTGCTGTGGTAGGCACAGAGCTGGGCCTGGCACTATGAGGGTGTGAGATCTGGCCCTGGCCACCACCAGCTGCAGTGCATGGGAAGGCAGGTATGGCAGCTTGCCTAGGCAGCACAGTAGAGGTGACCCTGTTGGTGGGGGTGCAGGAGAGCTGGGCTGGTGGTGAAGATGAGGGAAAGCCGGCAGGTTGACCACCCAAGCTACCACCCAGACCCAGAACGGTGACTATGAGGTAGCCCACCCATCACCCACCCATCTATGAACTGGTGGAAGACATGAAGGACTAGATCTCAGGATCTCCATGACACAAAGCAACAACAGGATATCCAAGAGGAGTCCCAGGAAGGGTGCACTATCTATAGAACAGCAGAAGCCAGCAGTCTCAAACCAGTGAAGACTTACAACTAAAGATGTATAGACTAAAGGGTATACTGTAGGACTCACTGAGCCACACTACAGCCTTCAGGCAGACATTTGTTTTATAATTTTGTTTGTTTTGGTTTCACTTTTGAATTTTGTTTTGGGGGAGGTTGCAAGGGCAGAGAGGGCATAAAGGGAGGGGATGGGAAAATGAGTGAACCACAATACAGAATGTGAAATCCACAAAGAATCACTAAAAAGTGGGAAAAGGAATATGATAAAATCTCATGCAGGTTGAATGCTAAAATTCCTTTTTAAATTTTTTTCTTTATTCTACATATCAACCACAGTTACCTTGTTGAGGTAGGACCAAGCTCCGCGCCCCCCTGTACCAAGGCTGAGGAAGGCATCCCACCATAGTGAATGGGTACCAAAAAGCCAGTTCATGTACCAGGGACAGATTCTGGTTCCACTGCTAGGGAGCCCACAAACAGACCAAGTTACACAACTATCGGCCACAAGCAGAGAGCCTGGATATAAAAACAACTTGGATATCCCTTAACTGAAGAATGGATACAGAAAATGTGGTAGGTATAGTTAGACAATAGATTATTACTCAGTGTAATAATAATCCTTTGTAATGGATTATGGTTATTCATTTGTACATTTTAAACCATCTTTGAACTTCTGGATTAGAAAATCACCATAATTAAAAGAAAAAGATGTGTTACTCTAATAGAACAGTCATTTTGCGGCGGGATAGAAAGGAAAGTTGTGGGAACATGAGAAGGGGCGGGAGCCTGGCGTCCTAGAGTCTAGCCACCTGAGAGCTGAACAATTAATATTTGTAGTAAAGGCTGCTCTACTAGAATTACAATTCTTTTTATATGCATATATGTTATGCTAAAATTGAAAGGACTCAAGCTAACAGCATGAATAAATAAGACTTTAGGCATGGCCTCATTGCTTAATTCAGACATTGCCTGATAATCTCAAAAAAAAAAATAACTTTAAATTAAAAGCATCCTAACTTCTGTAGACCTGTGGGTTAGGTGTTTCACCTTTCCTGTAATAGTCCCATCAGGAGTCCCTCAGGAACTACTCATGGATAAGACCGAAGTGCAAACTCCAATAAATATAATATATGACTATTATTATAACAATGAGTTTCTCCTCTCCCTTGAGGTCTATATTAATAGTTGGCTATGTCTTACTTTTTACAAGTAAGACTCTGTTAATTCTTGTCCTTAATTCTATTCTAGTACATCTTTAATAAAAATTCCAATTCTTTACAAACTAGTTAGTCCTTAAATAAAGATTTGAAGGCAGAAAACCTGATTTTGCCAAAGTTAAGGTCTCTAAAACTCTTGGGGGACATTTCAGACAGCTTAGAGGGACAGTGAGGGGCTATATCCCCAAACAGACAAGTAAAAGAAAAGTCAAAATTTGTCAGAGCTTTAGGTCTTTTAAAAAATTTATACACTGGGAAAAAGAGCAACTAATCACATACAGTAAGAAAGAAAACGTGTTTAAACCTTCAGCTGTTCAGCCACACAAGGAACTAGTTCTTATGTCAAATGAATGCGGCAGTAGCAAGGACATGCAATGAATTCCTGAAATAGTCTGACAAATGGGAGACTAGAAACTCAGAATAACAAAGTAGATTCCAAGTACTGGTTTCCTTTGTAATTTTGGAAAAGCCTGACTTTCTCCTCTCTCTCTCTCTCTCTCTCTCTCTCTCTCTCTCGTGTTTTTATATCTATCTTTCTTTCTTTTCTCTTTTTCTTCTTTCTCCTTTGGTGTGTGTCTGTGTGGACATGCAATGGCTTGTGTGAGAAAATCAATTGTGGGTCTTGGGCATTGACATTTGCTCTTTAACCATGAACCCAATTACTCTTACCCACTAAGGCATCTCATTGGCCTTATTCCTTATTTATTTCCTAACTTTGCCAAGTTCCTGGGCTTGCTCAGTTCATAACCTTTCCTTGATACCATAGATTAACTACAACTGAGTCTTCAGCACTTCTAACACATTTCCTCTTAGCACCTTCTCTACTGCATAACTTTGTCATCACTGGACATGTCTCTATTAAACTATGAGATTCTTTCCTTTTCATTTTTAAAGCAGATCTTTTTTAAAAAAAAGAAATATATCAAAAAATCAAGAGAAAACAAAACAAAAACACAGTGTTGAATAATTGAATGAGTGATAAAGGTAATTTCTATCTCTGGAAATTGTCAGAGTGGGTAGAAAGGAGAATGGCATCACAGTGAAAGTCTGTGATGAGAGTGGAAAATGAAAACTACAAAATTCTTAGCTCACAGGTAATCCCAGTCAAGCAAAATGTGTATATATGCACATTGGCATATTTCATGTCAATATTTTTGAAAGTTAGCGCCTTCACAATTCTTTTCTAAAAACCTGCTGTGGAGTGGAAGGAATAAAACTCAACCTGTTTTCAGAGCATTTCTTTTGCCTTTCATTCTACCACAACTTTCCTAGTAAGAATTTTGTTCTTGAACTAAAACAAGTGACATAACTTTGAAATTTCCCAATAGTATACTTCTCTAGTTAACATTCCTCACCTAGGTAAAGCAACTTAGAGAAGCAGATTTTATGGGACTGGCTGTTTTGTCAGATCTTGCTTAATTTATACTTAAATATTAAAAACAATATCCAGTTAAAATAAAAAGTGAAACTAACACTATAAATGATGAGTCAGCTGAGTTTGTTTGAGAATATGCTATTCTCTTGTTTCTATAAAAAAAAAGTTTGCTACTTACACATTAAGTCACATGACCCCTCAAATGTCAAGACACAATTTAAGAAGCTGGACCCCAGATTGTCAACATCTGTCTTTAAGTAGTTGCATATATGCTGTCTGTACAGCTGTCGATTGATAACCAAAGTATGATGAGTTCAGGGATGAACTAGCAGTGGGTGGGGTTGGGAAGAGGAAGAATCAGCTTTAGGGAGAGAATATTGAGAGAAACGACTGGAATTGGAGGCAATTCAGGGGCAAGCTGGAAAGAAAGCTAATGCAATGGAAGCTCTTAGTAATGGGGGACGCAGAGCCTGAGCCAGTTGTCTTCTGCAAACAGGTAAACAAAGCTTTAAACATGATAATAAAGTAAGGAAAATGTGACTCACATTAGCTAAAAACATCAATGGACATGGATCAAACTGCAGCATACTTACTCATGCAAGTCAGAAAGGGAAGGTCTAGAATTCACTAAGGGAGCTCAATTCACTAATATAAGATACTTTCAACAATAGTGTTATACCAGTAAAATAAAATAAAAACTCAAATACAAAGTTATTTCAACAGATTCAGAAAATTGTAACATCAATTCAGAAGAAAAACAAACTCCTAAACCAGGTGGTGGTAGCACCTTTAATCCCAGCACTTGGGAGGCAGAAGCAGGAGGATCTCAATGATCCTAGTCTACAAAGTGAGGGTCAGGACAGCCAAGACTGTTGCACAGAGAAACGTGCCTTGAAACACCCCCCCCCAAAAAAAACAAACAAAACAAAAGCATAACAGCAAAACCGAACTCCTAACTAATTAGAAGTCAAATGTGGCTTTCTTGACCTATTAGAGTATCTTTAAGAAATCAAAAGTTAAAATTCAAATCCAGATGGATCAAAGACCTCAACATAAAGTCTACCACACTGAACCTCATAGAAGAGAAAATGCAAAGTACACTTGAATGCATAGGAGACCAGTTCTAAGATCAAACCCCAGTAGCACAGACACTGAGAGAATCAATTAATAAATGGGACCTCATGAAACTGAAAAGCTTCTGTAAAACAAAGGATATGGTCAATAAGACAAAACGGCAGCCTACAGAGTGGGAAAAGATCTTCCTTCACTAACCCCACATCAGACAGATTTCTGATCTTCAAAATATACAAAGAACTCAAGAAATTGGTCATCAAAAGAATAAATAATCCAATAAAAAATGGAGCACAGACCTAAACAGAGTACTCTCAACAGAGGAATCTGAAATTGCTAAAAGACACTAAGGAAATGTTCAACATCCTTAATCAACAGAGAAATGCAAATCAAAACAACTCTGAGATTTCATCTTACAATTGTAAGAATGGCCAAGAACAGAAACACTGATGACAACTTATACTTGGAAGATGTGGGGTAAATGGAACACTCCTGCATTTCTGGTGGGAGTACTAACTTGTACAGCACCTTCAGATATCAGTATGATGATTTGTCAGAAAATTAGGAAACAGCTGTCCTCAATACCCAGCAATACCACTTTTGGGTATATACCCAAAGGAAGCTCAATCATTTTATAAGGACATGTGCTCAACTATGTTCATAGCAGCATTGTTTGTCATAGCCAGAACCTGAAAACAACCTAAATGTCCCCTCAACTGAAGAATGGATAAGGAAAATGTACATTTACACAAATGGACAAATGAATTTATACAGATGAAAAAAAATGGCATCTTGAAATTTGAGGGCAAATGGATGGATCTAGAAAACATCATATTGAGTGAGGTATCTTATATCCAGAAAGACAAATATCATATGGACTTATTCATAAGTGGCTTTTAGACATAAAGCAAAGAAAACAGCCTATAGTTCACAATCCCAAGAACCTAGACCACAATGAGGACCCTAAGAGAGACATACATTGATCCAATCTACATGGGAAGTAGAAAAATACAAGATCTCCCAAGTAAATTGGGAGCATGGTGACTATGGGAGAGGGTAGAAGAGGGGAGAGGAAGGGAGGAGAGCAGAGAAAAATGTATATGTCAAAAAAATAAAAACAGAAAACAAAGTTAATGTCAAAGTTATTGCTGAAAGACTATATATATATATATATTTTCTAATATTTGGAATGAAGTGATGGTTTCACTTCAATAGAGCATTATACTTGGGATTCTAAACAAGGCTAAAAAGAATTAAGTAGGACTAGTGACAATAGTAACAATGAGAGCAAGGGAAAAAATGAGGTTCACAAATACAGAGACATGCAATGTAAGATACATACATACAAACACACACACATATGCATACAACTCAAAAAGAGAGAGAGCAAGAGCCAGACATTCACCTAAACGCAAAGAAAAGAGAAAATATATTTATAACGGGAATACTTCAAAAAATTCTATGAAAACATGAAGTTGAGATTGGCAACCGGAAATATTAATAAAATTGCAAAGTGTAAGATATAAGATACTTAAAAATAAACCACTTGAAATGGATATTGTGACAGTAGCATAAAGACAGTAAAATTAGCAAATGGAAAAAATCTGGTCCATGCACTTATAATTACACAATATTCCTAAAATAAATTAAATATGATGCAAACTAAATGAAAAGATTTTTTTTTGTATTAGACCTTACAATATTTTAAAATATGTATTACCTTCAAGTTGACTCAAGATGTCTTTGGCGAAAAAAAAAAGCTTTCCAAGTCTCACTTGATTTGGGAAAAAAATTTACATGAAAAATTCAATCTTTATAAGGAAATCTAAATTTAAGTATAACCATCACACTTTAGAAGAAAGTCATCAACTGCTCACTAATCTCCAATGTCGAGACCCACTATAAACACTTCTAATGCAGTCTGTGCACTGACATAAAGGTCAGTCAACATGGCTGCATTCCAGGTCTAGTGAGAAATTATCAATCTCTGTGAAAACAGAGGAAGAAGACAAATGAAGGTGAAGCACTCAACCTAGATTTCGTGTAGAAACTCAAAACTGAGCCAAGGCAATACATGTTGATCAGAGAGCCCAAAGAAATAAAAGTAAAATATGTATGAGAAAATTGGCATGATCACAGGTAGAATGAGTCTGTGAGATGATCATGATTATAAAAGAAAAAAGATGAATTTGGCTTCATTGTAAAATGTCTTACCTAAGCAATAACAATTAAGAGAAATCCAGAAAGTTATGGACAATTATATTTATTAAATAATATTTTTATAAACTACAACATATTTAAAAATAAACCAGTCACATCCTCAAAGCACTTAACACCTCTTTAAATTGTTAGTAATTTCATAAGTCCCAGTAATTTCTCTCCTAATAGTCTACTTAAAAGAAGAGGAAATGAAAGCATCCCAAAAGACTTGGACTCAAATTTTCACAGTATCATTAATAGTCAAGGTTGGGACATTTCCAATGCCTATAGACAAAAAAAAAATATAATAGTTATAGAAAGAAATGCTGTTATCTGAAAACAGACAATTGCCAATAACCCCAAGATAAGAAGACATTTAGCATATGGAAAATGAGAAAAGATGGATACAAAATACCACACATTGTACAACTGATTATAATGAAAACTCAGATTATGCAAATTTATGAAGATGGATAGCAGATCAACTTTTTCATAGTGTTGGTGGTTTGCATTTTATCATTGCCTTAAGGGTATATTAAAATAGACACAGGAGAGACTGCAGCATTTATGTAAAATTGTTGTGATGAACATTGCACAACTCTAAATCTACTAAAAACAGTCACTGAAATGTGCAATTGCTGTGAGGGAAATTTATACTTTACAAACCATATCTTAATATATCATTTAAAACAGGTGTTATTAAGTATAGTGCTCTTTGGTGGGTGGTAAATAGGAGATTAGTTACAGGGCATTAGTTAGGAATATGTTGCTGAAGTCTCCTAATAAGGAGATTAAATGGAAACATTACATATACCAACACACAGAAATAGATATAGACGGACCCTAGAGATATGTCTTCCCACGCAGCTGAGTCTTCAATTAAAACTCAGGACAAGAGAGTGTGTTTTAATTTTCAAACACCTAAGAACTGGATAAACTAGAACTAGAATCCAGATTTGCTAAAAAAAATCTTGCTCTCATTATTTACAACCTTGACTCAACTATCTGTAAGAACTGCACTGGCACTGTTAGAAAATTTCATATTAAAAATGTTGTTCTTTGACTATAAGATAGAAAAAAGAGAATGGTTTTGCATGACCTGTGTTAGAATACATTTAAGATTTCCCTGGGAATCTGCAAGCCACTCTTGTCAAGGAAGGATGTTGGCTAACACTGTAGCTCTTCACTTGTTTTGTTACTCTTCCAAATCTAAACTCCCAGTCTTTTATACCCAGCTCTGTAGCTGACCTACTGCAGGCTCCCCTTTACCCTGCCTCTATCTCCAGTGGATTATACATATCTTCCTCTTCAACCTTTCCTCTCCCAGCTCATTGCTCAAACCCAGCCCTCAATGCCAGCAGGCATTACATGGGAACGAACAGCTCTTCCTGACCAGTGAAGGAGAGAGGCCAGCTGCAGATCTTTAACTTTCCCTCTATCCCAAATTAGCATAATTAGAAATAACAAGGAGGGGCAAACGATAGACAACAGAGGAAAGCCAGAAAAATCATAAAGATATACTTTAAAATTCTGAACTCCATCTCACTGAAAATTTTAAAAGAAATGAATAATATTTTCAATATATAGCATTTACCAAAATTTAATCAAGATAAGGTTTAAACAGACCTATAACCAGTGTTGAAATAGAAGCATTTGTTAAAAGTGTAACCCGGCCCCTAATGTCCACAAAAATTTCAGGGTCAAATGAATTCTACCAGACTTTCAAAGAAGAGTTAATGTCAATAGTTCTCAAATTATTCCACAAAGTAGAAACACAAGGAACATTGCTTAATTTGCTTAATGAGGTCACAGTTACCCTGATACTCAAGCCATATAAAGCCCAACAAAAAAAAATAGAATTGCAAACAAATTTCCCATATGAACATAGATGAAAAAATTCTCAATAAAATACTTGCAAACTAAACCCAAGAACACATAAAAAATCATCTACTTTGATCAAGTAGGTTTCATCTGAGAGGTGTATGTATGGTTCAACACATTTAAATAGGTAAATGCAATCTACCTTGTAAACAAATTGAAAGACAGAAACAACAGAATCATTTCAATGGGTGCAGAAAAGGCCTTTAACAAAATCCAACATACTTTCATGATTAAAGATCCAGAGATATTAGGGATACAAGGGATCTAAACATAATAAACATAGTTTATAGCAAGCCCATAACCGTCAACTTAAATGGAGAAAATTCAAAACAGTTTCACTAAAATTAGTATCAAGGCAAGGTTGTCCACTCTTTTCATACCTATTCAATAGAGTACTTGAAGTCTTAGAGAGAGCCATAAGAAAAATGAAGGAGAACAAATGTGTACAAGGTGGAAAGGGAAAAGTCAAAGTATTTTTATTTGGAAATGACATAATATTATACATTAGTGGCTGGAAAAAATATAACAGAAATCTCCTATGGCAGATAAACACTTTCAGTAAAGTAGATGGATACAAAATTAACTCAAGAAATGAGTAGCCCTCATATATACAAATGACAAATAAACTGAGAAAGAAATCAGGGAAAAAAAGCAATTTTCACAATAGTTTCAAACATGTATCTAGCTATGATACCACTTGATCTACAATGGAATTCTCTCTGCAAGATGTACTAGTGCAATGAGGCACAAAGTTTGTGGGAGTATCCAACCAATATATGTGATTTGACTTAAGGTCCTCTCCATGACATGGGATCTATATCTGACACTGTTTATGTAACCAATAATGTGATACCAGATATCCTTGGAAACTAGAAGAAAACCAAATTCCTCAGTTATAAAAAACAAAAACAAAAATGTAGCAATAAAATGACTCATATCAACACTCTGCTATAGTTATAGATTATCGCCTTGCTCAACCGCCATCAGAGAAGCTTTCTTCTGCAGAAAATGGGAACAAATAGACAGGCCCATAGCCAAGCATAGTGCACAGTGTGAAAAATCCTTGACACATGCAGCCCTAAGCAGAAAGCTCCCATCTCTCTCCAAA
Organism: Microtus pennsylvanicus; assembly: GCF_037038515.1. Lineage (NCBI taxonomy): Eukaryota > Metazoa > Chordata > Mammalia > Rodentia > Cricetidae > Microtus > Microtus pennsylvanicus. Next base: position 51,052,785 of record NC_134590.1, on the reverse strand, counting down.
GAGCTCAGGGAATACCATGGAAGAGGAAGTGAAATGACTATTAAGAACCTCCATCTTAGAGAACACAAAGAAAACAAGACCCTCTAAATCAACAAGATTGAAGTACATAGCAACACAGAGAGACTAAAGCAGCATGCAGACGGCTTGCATAGATCTTCACCATTTGGCTCCTAAAGCTGGAAGGAGAAGTGGACACATGCCCCCAATCCTAACCCAGAAGCCATCTCCAACTGATAACTACTTGCAAATGAAAACTCTCTCAAAGGGAATCTCACTGGGGAAATAAACTACTCTCCTAATGGTATGCTGCAATCTTATCAGTAGATGTTCAACAGAAGATGAACTCAAAGTTATCTTATCTTGTCAATGCATACCATGGATCTCCCTCCACATCCTCTTTTAATTTTTTAAACTTTTATCTTACTGCTTTTATTTTTTACCCTGCATGTTTTTTCCATATGCATTATGGCTTCCAGTGTAGTATTTTTTTTTGATTATTTTTTTTTATTGATAAAAGAATAAAGGCAAAAAAAAAAACACATTTCCACCTCCTCCCAGCCTCCCCTTTCCCTCCCCCTCCTCCCACTCTTCTCCCCCTCCTCCCACTCTTCTCCCCCTCCTCCCACCCCTCTCCCCTTCCCCCCACTCCTCTCCCCCTCCCTCTCCAGTCCAAAGAGCAGTCAGGGTTCCCTGCCCTGTGGTAAGTCCTAGGTCCTCCCCCCTCCGTCCATATCTAGGAAGGTGAACATCCAAACTGGCTAGGCTCCCACCAAGCCAGCAGCTGAGGATAGGGAACCTGAAATGATCCAGTGTAGTATTTTGAGGGGTTTCCTGAGCATGCAAATGAGTGCTTCTCTTTCTTGTCCCATTCCTTCTGTTTGATTGTTTTGTTCAATTACAGTTCTTAGTTTTTATTTTTTTCTGATTATCCCTAGACGTCTGCTGGTTTTCTAGTGTGAGATAGTAATAGAGCAGGTCAGGATGGGAGTGGAGCTGGGAGAAACTTGGTGGAGCACAGGGATGCGAGATGGTAAGCAGAATATATTATATAAGAAAAAAATCACTTTCAAAGGGTAAAATAAGAGAATATATTTAAGTGCATATTTATAAAGAAAAATTAAAACCAGCGAAAGGCATTATTTTAAACTTTAAACTCTTGAAGCATATTTTTTCTAAAAAAAAAGCAATGAATATGAATTTGCTGAAAACATTACTAATGGTGGAAGGTGTTCAAAATGTAAGCAATTTCCTCAAAATAATAGTCAATCTGCTCTGATTAGTTACACCCAACAAATTAGGAATAAATTCTTATAAATATAGGAGGTAGTATGGATGAGGGGTGATACCAATGAGCTCAAACAATCTACATAATAAAGAATCAAAATTCAGTTGAATTTACTAATTTTATAATGATTAAGGTTAATTCACCAGCAGTAATTCAAGTAAAATGTCAAAAGTCATAATTTGCTGAAAAACAAAACAAACAAATTTTAGCTCATTGGATTAAAAAAAAATACTGAATTACTAAATGCATGGCTGGAAAAAAAACAAGAAGTTGCATATTCAACACGTCTGAAGCCCTAAAAGCATGCCCCACGTTGGGATATATTTGAGCATATCAAGTCACTCCCAGAGATTTTTAATTTCTTTTGAATTAGACGGCACTTTGGAATTTAACAGAGCATGTAGTAATTGTCTTGTAAAACTAAAATACACCACAGGTAACAACTATTAAGACTATATTTTTAAGATTTATCATTTTATTTTCATTAAGTCTGTATGTATGTCTACTGTATATGGGCATGTATACATTAGTGCTGAAGTCTGCAGACACCAGAGTAAACTGTAGGTAGTCTCAAATGTGGATCGCTCAAGTGGATGCTTGGAACACACTCAGTTCTCTGCATGACTATTACCTGCTCGTAACTGCTGAGCTATCTCCCCAAGCCCTAGTATTTTATTCTTTTCATTCTCTAAGCACCCATTTTGATGAGAAATATAGTTGAGTATGGTTAATGCTGATCTACACACACTGATTCAGTCCAGACCTCCATCACAAATGGAGTCAGTTCTTCTTCATCTGTGACAATTTTGCTCATAGTTTAGTTACCCAGCCTCTTGTTTTCTGTGATAAATTTTTATACAATTAAAAGATACGGGTTTCTGATCCCACTGCACATACTGGCTTTGTGGGAGCCTAGGCAGTTTGGATGCTCAACTTACTAGACCTGGATGGAGGTGGGGGTTCCTTGGACTTCCCACAGGGCAGGGAACCCTGATTGCTCTTCGGGCTGATGGGGGGGGCTAATTGGGGGAGAGGGAGGGAAATGGGAGGCCGTGGGGGAGGGAAGAGAGAGAAATCTTTAATAAATAAATAAATTTTAAAAAAGCAAAATAAATAAATAAATAAAATCATGAAAAAAAAAAACAATTAAAAGATACGGTCTGAAACATGGTTCAAGTTTGCCTCTGAAGCCTCAGAGAAATTACTTAAAATCCTTGAGCCTTAATTTCTCTCTTCACAAAAGAAGAGAAACTTCACTTGTCACCCCAACCTCCACAATCCATATTGGCCAATTAGGCTAGGCTGTGTTTTGGTAAATTAAACCAAACCAAAACAGTCCTACAAGGTTCATTTCTCACCTCTAAGAGTTGTTGTGCATTTTTGAATCTCTTGCACTCCATAACTCTGCCATCTGGAACAGGTGGTACTCACGGTCACAGTCTTAGGGAAAGAGAAACAGGATGAGAAACTTTCTCTATTGTCTCAGCCTGGAATGGACACAAACCACACTTCTCTAATCCAATAGAATAACCCCAATTACATAATCCCAACTAATTGCAATTTAAGATGTAAATATATATTGTACACTAGCTGTGACTACACGTTGTATTGCATAGCTATATTAATAACACTATAACTAACAATTGCTAAACATTGGACACATATAAAATAATGCAACAAATGCCTTACAAGGGCTTCTGCTTCATGTCGTCCGTAATACAGTCTTATCCAGAAATTTTTATTAATATTTCTATTTTGGAAATAGGGAAAATAGATTTATTCAATGTATGTTTTATCTAAAGTTGATATTAAAGCTGGTGTTCATATCCAGATATATCTGAGGCTAAGCTTTTCCACTGAAGCATAGTATCATAATTCATGGAGACTCATAGAGCAAATCAAATATTCATGACGTTACATGTACTGCTGTGTTTGTTGTAGAAACTCTCTATGATCTTTTGACTACTATCTAGGTTTTAAATTCATTTATTAAAAAAGACTTAAGAATTTAAAAATTTACTAATTTAAAATTAGTAAATTTATTAAAAAAAACCTATGAGTGACTTGGCATGTGTATCCTTTCTATCTATTCTAGTGCTCATGAGCCTGGGGTATTTTTGGCAAATCCAACTTTATTCCCATTCCTTGAGCTAGATTCTATCAATCCTGGAAAGATATAGTGATGGTGATTTGGAGGGCAAAAGGTCTGGTAACATATGGCATGTTTATAAGTAAGGAGGAAAGACGTCATCAGTGCTTACTTAGCAATGCTTAAATCAAGCTACTACTGACTTTCAAACTTTCCCCTCGCCAGTAGTCTGCTGTGTAAAAACTAAGTGCTAGTTTCAAGACACTTTTTTTCCAGTGGATCAAGACAATGATTGAGTATCCACCAGATAAATGATGTTTTAACATTTTTTACTACTTGTTATTATAAGTTCTGGTCTTAAGTCAGTAATGACTGAGTTGGAATAAAAACAGTTAAAAGCTTTTCACAGATAAGTATTTTGAAAAAAAGAAAGCAATATTTTAAATGAGAAGAGTTTTTACTTACATTTGAGTCTCAACTTTCAGGATCAATTGATCATAGTTGTTTTTTACTAGTGTCTTACTTTTCTGTTAATGAAAGTTTGGGTCTTAAAACGAAGAACAATTAAAAACAAAACAATAAATTAAAGGTTATTGTCATCCTGGAGCATATTGGAAATTTTCACAAACAAAACAGATTATGTTTGGATTAATCTTGACTTAACTGGGAATGTATTTTTGGTCATTTTAAATGAATTATGGTCTCTGATGATATTTGACTCAATACATTACAATGCACATTGACGGACTGAAATGGTTTCTATCATCAGAGATTTCAAGAACATGATCTGACATGTTTGAAGAAGTGTGTTCCTGAACTGAGTCTACCAGTAGTAGCATGTATGTTTGAATATGATACTAAGTGACCTAAAATATGAAGAGACAATCTGCAAATGATGAAAGCATCCATTGCTATCATTTTATTTCAAGTTAGTTTTTTTTTTCAATGATTCAATGCACAAGGCCCTTTCTGTAAATGGTAAGAATGAGACAGAAGAGAAATGCCAGTTTATGTAGTATCTGTTTCATTATGACTTTGCTAATCAGTTTAAAGTCATATATTCTGATCAATTCCATTAAAATGATAACTAGTTCTGCTGGAATTCTGATTCTTAACTATCCTTCAAACCTTCTAGAGAATTAATAGTGTCACGAACCAGTATATTAATAGGCTAGTATTTTGAAATGGGAAAATGGCAAGAAAAGACTGTTCTGTAAAACATGACAATCATTTGATAGAATAACAGAGCAAACTCCTGAAGTGTTTCTACATGTATAATTTATTTTAAAACTTCACACTACTGAAGGTATTTGCAATTAGATGAGTATATATTTACTGTGATCTAGCATTGATTTAATGATTCAGTTTCCTCCTTTTTATTTTTGTAAATAAAATACATTCCTTTGGCTCTAGTTATAAACCAGCATTTGAATTCTAATGTCAGGACGTTTCTTTTGTGCAATTCTTGCCACACGTATGCTGTTTTGATGGCAAACCAGCTAATTAGAGGCTGTAGTGAAGGAAATGAAAAGAGATAATTGAATTAGCATTAAAGCACTTAGTAATTAATCACTTCTCAAACAGTTTTCATCCAGAATTTAAAATTTTGGTCAAAGCTTACTGTCATTTGAATGTTTTCTAAGTATTATTATTGAAATGTATGTCTTAAATATGTAGAGACACCAGTAGAATCATTGGTTCATTTATGTTGTGTAAATTTACACAATTAACTATTACTAAGTATGTCTGATATTCTCTATTGAAAGGATGTCTTTTTATAAACAGATAAAGAGTTACAGAGATGAAAACTCTGCAGCAAGATATCACTGTAAGCAGTTGGATTTCACTATTAACCTTTCCAGGAACTTGTTGGCTACTAGTTAGACAGCAGCTGCTCTTGGCTCTCAGTGTCTCTGATTTACTATGGGATGACACTGACCTTCAGATTCCAGAGCTTTGGTGATGTTTCTTTTTAACTCCTCTTGAAGGATAAATAGTCAATGCAAGCTTTGTGATGCCCTTGCATGTACGTTGAGATTCCCATTTTTTGACTAATCCAAAATACATCTTAAACCTAAAAATTATCTGAGGATCTAAATCTAAAAATCTTTTTGAAACATTTCATTTTAATATCATCCATATGTACATATATATATATATATATATCATATGTACATTTTTCCTTTCTCTGTTTTCCATGTGAGTTATGTTTATAAATCACTTATCTTCTGAGTCTCAGCTTCCCATTTATTCAAACTGCACTGAGGACACCTACCTAACAAGGTGGCTTCAAGAATTATTGTAGTTGAGCACTTAATTGCATTATTTGGACATTAAAATTAAAGGAACTTAGAATTTTATTTTATAATAAATTTACTCAACAGCAGATTTCTGTTCCTATTTGAGGGTCAATTATGAGATATTTATATCTATATCTATCTTTATCTATCACACCTCTCTCTATATACATATAATCTAGCTATATCTATATCTGTCTATACCTTTATAATCTAGACTTCAGTGTGGTTCAGTCAACCATACTGTTATATAGAAAATGAGATTTGCCTAAATGCCAATCTTAACAGACATCTATGGTTTTGTAGCAGTACACAGTCTAGAACAGCTATGTACTATTTAGTTGGATGAGTACGGTGATTGATTGTACATGTCACAACTAAGAAAAAAAGCAGAAAGATTATAAAAATTTTAGGCTCATGTGATTTGGAATATACCAACTTTAATCCATTGTCACCTCCTAAATGCTGACAAGATATACATGACGGACATATCTGCTCCTTTGAGAGATACGTAAAGAACCATGTCTCAGAGGTGACCTGAACCCATCCAGCTGCATGAAAGCCATGCCCTAGGGATTGTACAGATGATGCATGGGCCAGTGCTACAGAACTACCCAGAGCTTCCTGCAGCATGCACTTATGGTTCCAAGGGAATGCTACACTTAGGAGACTAAAGTCCAGGAGAAGTGCTATTTAAATTTTCTTTAACATCTTAAATTATATAATAGTTTTAATAATGTTATTTGAATAAGACAAATCCAATGCTGTCCATACATGAATATTATTATTGCTTTAAATCATAGTAAGGAACTGGTATTTTTCTCCATTATAGATTAAAAATCAATATTAAAACTCACATTTTAAAAATCTATTTATCCCTAGTAGATGGGTAGCACACCCAAGATCATTCATTATTTCATTGTAAGACAGAAAGGATGAATGACTAAACAGAAACACTCACTAAATTGTTGTTGACTTGATAATTGAGTGAATGAATAATGCAGAATCTTCAAATGAAAATTGATAGTAGTATTATTTCAGTGGAGTTAATTTTGCTATTCTTCACTGAAAGCCAAGAAACTCTTTTAAGTATTAAAGGGGGGGTGGGCTTTCTTAAATGCTGTTCCCAGTCATGACAGGTATAATGGGTAACAGAAATGACTTCCTCACCTGCAGAGCAAAATACCTCACCTTTTAATAGTCTGTATGTAGTTAAGTCCTACGGCTGCCAAAGTGGGATTGTAAATTCTACAATCTTGGATCTTTCTTCCCAGAATATCTTCAAAACAAGATTCATGAGAGCAAGCAATGTACTGCCAAGGCAATTCCAGGGCTGTCTTCCAATTCTTGCCTGTTTTAGAAGGCAAATAACATGAGAACCCAAATTCTATTAAGAAGTAATTATAGAATTGGGTGATAATGACACAGATAACAAAGAATGTGAGCCAATTTGGAGAATTTACTGAAGAAGTAAAACCACAGTACTATGGCAGCAATTGAGGATATTTATATTCCAGTAGACGCATGTGCCCCGATTTCAGCTCACAAGTAAACACTGTGTGGACTGAAACTGTTTTGTGGTCGTCGGCAGAGAGGAGAAAGCCGTAACTTACTCTAACTGGCAGATGCTTTTTCACTGCCGTAATTTATAGAATGCCCTCTTTAGCTGAGTCTTGCTCTGAAATCTTTATGACAATCATGTCTTCCCTCCTCCCAGAGATGCTATGAGGATATTTTTAGATATTTCTTACTTAGGTTATTATAGATGGAAAACAAGGGTAAGCTTTGAACACACACTCTGGTTTCAATACCTATGATATCAATTGCTGCACTTAAAAGAGCAAAGTGTCTGTAATCCAAGATTCAGAGAGTTGAAGCAGGAGGACAGACACAACTTCAAAACTAGTCTAATCTGTATAGCAAATACAGAGTAATAAGGGGCACACAGGAAGATCTTATCTAAAGAACAAAGCTACATACCAGCACAATTTCAAAACAATTATTTTGAGGATCCAGTTTCCTAGTTGTTCTTTCAGAGTTTTCTTTTCAGAAATGAAAAATCAAAAATTTCCACTTCATTTTGAATTTGAAAAACTTTCAGACTCTTTCTGCCTTTATTATAACAGTGGTTTTACTAAAAAAAAAAAACCAATCATTTCCATTCCAAATATAGTCACATTATGATAGCTTAAAATGTTAATGAGGACCAATTTTATGCTGAATATATGCTGAAATATCTCATATACCAATTTGTACAATGGGTCCTTCAATAAACTGCAGTGATCTCATGTCTGGAGAGTACTTACTTTTCAAAAATGATATATTTGACATCCTCTTGCCAGTATGAATTCTTTCCAGCTACAGTATTAACACATCTGAAAAGTCACCTGGAAATATGACTTATCAGCTTTAAGAGAAGATGGTTTTAGTGAATCAGCTTATGAGTTCTGAAACAAATGGCTGAAGAATAAAGCCTGTGTGTCTCATTATCTCAGTTCTTGTCTGAACAGAACATTAACTGTGTTCAGGTGTGTTCATCATTGCGAGAAACCAAGTAATGGGAATCTTTATCTTCCTAAGCCTACTCAGACAGAATGCTTGACCCAGAGAGCTCTTTAATCGTATTTTTCCTGTTTGGCTTAAGCAAGAAAAAAAATCGAAATCACAAAACATATGGGATCATGAACATGGCATGATGTCTTAAAATTTCAAACTTCGAAAATTCTAGCTTCCTTCCTTGTAGCCTCAACTTTGGTTGTCTTACTCAGGTAAGACAACGAGGGATTCTTTTCCTATCTACCAGCAATGCTGTGAAGTCCTGAGATCATGACAAGACTCTGGCAACTCCCTGCTGGAGTTAATCGTAGAGTTCGCCTCCAGGTTCAGTCAAAGCACATTCCAGAGCTTACGAGCAGGCTTGGACACGCCGAGTCTTTTTGCTTATCTTCTTTCTGGATTTGGGCATTTGGATCTTGTCTTAGGGTTTCTATTGCTGCGACAAAACACCATGACCAAAGAGCAAGTTGGGGAGGAAAGGGTTCATTTGGCTTACACTTCAGCATTGCTGTTCATCACTGAAAGAAGTGAGGACAAAAACTCAAACAGAGAAGGATCCTGGAGGCAGGATCTATGGGGGATGTAGAGGCCATTGGAAAGTGCTGCTTACTGACTTGACTAGCCCAGATTCTTAGAGAACCCAGAAACACCAGCCCAGATATTGCACCATCCACCATGGACGGGACCTTTTCCCATTGGTCTCTAATTGAGAAAATGCCTTCCAGCCGGATCTCATGGAGGCATTATCTCAGCTGAGGCTTCTGCCTCTGATGACACTAGTTTGTGTCAAGCAAAACTGTCACAAAACCATCAGTTACAGATGCTATCTCTGAGTTCGCATGCCACCACCTGGGTGAGACTACTTCCCTGACTTCGATACTGCTTGGCTTAACCTCTAGGATACTTGTGGCTTTGGGCACTTCTCTTTGCATTTCCAGTGCCTCTGGTATAAGGATCCTTTGTCTGTACTGATCAAGTTGACAGAACAACAATGCCTTTTCTCTGGGGTTTTAGCCATTTCTATTTGTAGTAGTAGGCTGTTGTCTACTGAACGTAGGGTTATTATCTTTTTTTCCAGGCAGATTCTCATTCTGTATTTGAAGTTTGATTTTTTTAATTGTTTTTATTGAGCTATACATTTCTCTTTGCCCACCTCCCCTCCTCTTCCCTCCCCTTCAACCCTCTCCCATGGTCCCCATGCTCCCAATTTACTCAGGAGATCTTGTCTTTTTCTACTTCTCAAGTAGATTAGATCCATGTATGTTTCTCTTAGGGTCCTCTTTGTTGTCTAGGTTCTCTGGGATTGTGGTTTGTAGGCTGATTTTCTTTGCTTTATATTTAAAAACCACTTATGAGGTTTGCTTAATGACACAATTTAAGATCTTTCATTGACCCCTTCCTGCTACTTCACATGTAGGTCGTTTGAGTGTGAACAAAAACATATACAAACAAGCAAGAAAAAATGATCAAAAGTTAGCTCTTCCCCTCTTTGATACCAATAAGGATAGAATAGCTTGAACATTCGAGTAGACTACAATCAGTTCATGCTCATTCCAAACTTATAGCCTACACACCCAAAAAATCCAAGTCTGTCTCCTTCATGCATCTTCTCAGGTCCTCCTCAGAATGCCCAAAGGGGCTTATACTGGTCTCCCAAGAATGTTTCCTTATGTAGTATGGAAATTACATTGCCTCCTTGTTTGTGTAACATCATTACAACTGACCTCATTCCTCTTACATCTTCTCTATTTTGAGTTTTCCTACCTGCCCTTTGAATCCTAATTTCAATTGGAAGTTGAAATGAATTCGTGAATTCTATCAATTAATTTTTTTCTGTAACAATGAACACAGCTCTGTCTCTTTATGAGCATTTTCTTCTCTAACTTTCTTATATTATCATTCTACAGGCTCTGGGTGAGAATAGCTTTTCCCCTTTAGAACCATCTGAAGATAAATGTTGACTTTTCTAATGTCATCATTGACAATTCTACTTGACTTTTGGAAATTTTATGGCTCTTTATTTCCTTCCCAACTCAAACTCATCAGATTAATCTGTATCCAATCCTAGGCTTCCTCCATTCATTTCGTCCATGAACTATTTTGATATCTTCTTTCTTTATCTTTCTCTATGTCTTTTAAAGCAGAAATACATTAAAACATAAAAATTAAAATCTAACCCACCCCTATTTCTGGTACTAAAGCTTTCTATTTCAACAACCTCAGAGACACTAAACTTTCATGTTAATATGGATGCAATTTTTCTACTATCTTAGTGACTATCCAATACTCTTAAGTCAACATCAAGCAGAAAGTTAAGGATTTCTTGCTTCTTCTAGAAAATAAATTGGTAGTGCATAATCTCTCAACCTATTTTCTCTAACTCTCGTCTAAATTCATACCTACCTCTTGCCTGCTTCCAGAAAACAAGATTTTGGTCTATCTTGGCCACTAACTACCTCTAATTATTCATTAACTTTATCACTTAGCCTTCTCTGAGATTTTTTTTTCAGTTAGCACCACTGCCTCTGGTTCTTTTAGCCTCAACTTCCTTTCTTCTCATCCCCATTCTCCTTCTCTCCCTAGGAATAAATTAATCCCCAGTATCTCACACCAAAATCACAATATCGTGAAGTTCTTGCTTCTATTCGCCCAGCCATTTTCTTCCATGATTTTCAAGAATCATTTATAAGCACTTTCATTGTCCATTCAGTTCACAAGGGATTGCGAGCATCACTTGACAATGGCATTTTCAAATGTTCCAGTAACATCACCTCTTGGCTTTGAGTGGGCATTTAAACTCTTATATTATTTATTAGATTGGCAATGCTTTCCTTCTTGGAATGTGTATTGTTTTTGATTTGATAAAATCATCTTTTCTCGTTTCTCTTCATAAACCTAAACAATGTGATTTTTGCCCTTTTGTTGAGTTATTCCACCTCATGTATCCATGTAGGCTAAGGAATGTATAGAGAAATTTAACAGTGAGAGAAGAGGTAGAGTGACAGATGTACTGGTTCATTACAGACAAAAAAAATACATTATGGCTTAGATGGTATTTCTAAAGATGTCTTTAACAAATAAAATCAAAATGGTTAAATAAATGTACTCATATAAGGAAGCTTTCTTGAAATAGATCAAAATGACTTCACAAGCTGATATTAGAATGACTTAAGGTGATGACAAATGTTCATTCAAAATACTTTTCCTACATATTTGTACCTATCACATAGTTTTATGTTAATAATACCTCCATGTATTACCTGCACATCTGTTCATTCTTTAAACTTCCATTTAGACTTGACTTCAATTTAGATCCTCTTTCAAGTAAATAGCTACTTTCTCTATAACTGGATTCACAACATTAAATTATTTTCAGTTGCCAAAACTCTATATCAAATTCATAGAAAATTAAAAGCTGTTAGTTATTTCCATATATACACATATACATATATATCACTCAATTGCACCAAACTCTGCAGCTTTTTTATTTTTGTCTTCACCTATGTTAATGTTTACAAAAATATCAGGATGGATTACTTCACTTACTTCCTAACTAGTTCCTACCCCCTCCATTACTTAGAAAGCAAGGGTGCCAGAGTTCCTCTGTGAATTAAATTCATGCTATAAAACTCTAATTAAAAATGTCCTAGTAATTCTGTAATTTCTAAAAAGTAAGCCCAATAACTTGGAATGGCTTATTATGCATTTTACGTGCTTAACCTATTTATGAAGATCGATTTTCTGCTGTTGTTCTCTTCACCCTTTTATGCTCAGGAGCAATGAACTGCTTGCAATTAATTGATATCCTCCCTAGAATTCCTTATTGTCTTTTCTTATGTCTTTCTGACTACATACTCCCTTCCTGTGCATAGATTCAACCTTGCTAATCCCCCTAACCTTCCATTTAACTGTCTCAAAAACTTCTAGCCCAACTTATCATTTAAGGCTCAGATTGCAAATCTCTTTCCCAGTGCTTCTGTTCTGACCCTCTGGGATGGCTTATGTGCCCTTCATCTGTTCATGCACTTATTAGATTCTGTAGAATGGTTTATACCTACTTTTGTCATTACACTGTGATTTCCTTTAGGGATAGAGCGATGTCTCATAAATCCCTGCAACTCCAGCACCCAGCAAAGTTCCTGACACACGGCCAATAAACTTTTATTGCATAGGGAGTCTTCAAGCCATAAAATGATTCTCAAGAGAATTAATGGAGAAGAAACATTGTCAAGTACTCCTTAGGGAAGCGATGCTCTGAGGTGCTACAGAGGTCACTTAACCTCTTTACACCTTTGTCCCTTGCCTAAGAAGAGACCTCCTCTTCTTACCTCATGTTTTCATGCAATACAGACTTTTCCTGTTGCAATTACAGTGTTGATTATAGGAATTTAACAACTCCCATGAAACACATTTCTGGCACTACACAATGAATTTAAATCCAGAATTTATTATGAATTAAGCCATCCATGATGAAAATGTTTCCTAGAAAAGGAAGGCATGTAAAGATAAATTGAATAAGTAAATAAATCCATTTTATTAATTTTTTTTAAAAAACTAAGGAAATGTGTATTTAGACATAGACAACTTGGTATTAAACAATAGGTGGATAAATAGATTAGGTAGGTAAACTGATAGAGAAAATTTTTCAACAAGGAGTAAATTCTACTCAAACATCGTTTTTCTTTTGGGGGTATATGGAAAAAAATCTAAAAGTTATGTACTTTAGTTTTATCTATTAAAGCAACATTTTAGTTACATTGATAATAAAAGTTATGTCAGATTTTTCAATGCCACTAAAAATTGTTTTTTGATGTCTAAAGTGTTCATGTATGTTCTAGACAAAACGCAAGTGACAGAAGAACATACCCTGAATTCACATACTGGCCCTGGTATTATCTACCAGCACGACCCCAGACAAGATATGTATATTCCCCAGGTTTTATCATTCTCTGGAAAATGGAACTGGATATATACTAGATTACATACAACCCAGATAAATGAGCTAAAAAAACACAACAAACATACAGAAATATTTTTGGTTGTGAGCCTAGTCTTTAACGGGTGAGCAATCTCTCAAGCTGCTGAGCTCGTAGGAGCTCAATGACACTGGACCAACAGTCAGGGAGCCTGAATAGGACCGATCTAGTCCCTCTGCAATTATAGGACGACCATGTAGCTTTCTATTGCTAAGAATCCTAACAATGAGAGCAGGACCCCTCTCTGGCGCTTCAGGGGCTGTTGGTAATGTGTTCCACATGCTGAATTTTCTGGCTATGCCTCAACGTAAGGGAAGGAGCTTGGTCTTGCCTCATCTTGATGTGCCAGGCTTGGCTTTGCACAAGCCCATGGGAGGCCTCTCCCTTTCTGAATGGAGATGGAGGAAGAGTGGATGGAGAGGGGGTAAATGGGAAAGGATAGGGAATTGAAGGAGAGGAGTGAGGGGAAAGTGGTTGGTATGTAAAATAAATGAAAAAAATTGTCATTCAAATGAAAAATATTTATGAAAAGAAAAGAAATATGTAGAATTTATAAAACAATAATATTCTAGTGAAAACAACATGTTTACTTGACTATAGTTTTCATCAGTCAATATGAAATAGACATTCATATAAATGAGAATCTTTCAAATAGGACCAGATTTTAGTGTGTTATAAAGAGGATTTTATTAATTTGTGGTGAATGGTAATTAAGAATGTTAACCTGTAAAGTACTGTTGGCAGTCTAGTCTTTACACGTTAGTTATTTATTGAGTATTAGTGTTTTGGGATTAATGCATTGTACCATCTTTGTGCCTAGTTCCTCTGGGGGCAAGATGGCATCAGATTCCTAAAGCTGGAGTTAACATCCTTTGTGAGCCATGGTGTCAGTGCTCAGAACTGAACTTGGGTCATCTGCGAGGGGAGCAAGCATTGGTAACCGCTGAGCAACCTCTCAGATATATTATTTCTTAAAAAAAAATTAAAAGGTTCCTTAGCGTTTATTATTTATACATTACAGGTTTCATGATAACATTTTCATTTTGTATATAATACATACACATACTCACCCCATTACCTTTTCTTGTACCTCATCACTCTGTTTAATACTCTTCCTTTCCCAAACTAGCTCCCTTTCTACTTTTATGTTTTATTTTCTACGGGCAATGAACTTCATTAGGGTCATTTGTAAGAGCGTGGGTAATGGTTTACTTACGGGACATGGGCAATTACCAGTGGCTACACCACTGAAGAAAATATCTCTCTTTCCCCATTAACCCATTAGCTGTATATAAATCCCCAGGGAATAGTGCAGCCTTATGAGTCCCTTCCCTTTTATAAATAGGTGCTCAACAAACACTCACTCATCTTGTGACATATGACATATGACACACATACTGTGTGTTGGATGCAGAGTTAGAACAAAATAAGTGAACACTGCTCTGCCTGTACGTACACCAACATATTTCATAAATGTAATTGTGTAACGTTAAGATGAAGACTCTAGATATTCAGGATAAGTGTGTAAGGAAGACACGAGGGTGAAAGTTCCTATTTAGTGCAGTTTCAGTAGTAAAGAGACATTAAGTTGTGTCCTTAAAGGATGTTAAGAGTGGTGAGCAGTAGAAGACAGAAGAGCCTACTGAAAGCAGCAGGATGGAGCAAGCATGCTCCAACTGAACACTTTTTGGCTACACTTTGACTGGATCCACCCTGGGTTTACACATTTGGAGCTTGACTTTCAGTAAAACAGTATTAGGCAGTGGTAAGTGTTTCAAGAGTGGTTATGGGATGCTAAAATGTGGCTTCTCTTTCTTGTTTTGTCTTCGTTTCTTTCCCTCTTCCCTCTTTTCCTGTGGTTGGGGCAACATTTGTCACCAAGTGCTTTAGCCAAGAAGGTCTTCTTGGCTAAATACCAGAGCCAGTATTAATGTTGTTTAGAAATTTTGTTTCTCAAAACAACCTTTAGTATTTTGTGATTATAATGAAAACTGACTATCAAATTAAGACAATGTTCAAGAAAAATACATCACACAGTTTCCCAGAATCCCCAATTCTAAAGCACTGTACACTGTGGAATCCACTATAAAACTTGTGATTTATAAATCATTTAGGGTTATGGCTAAATAGATTCCTACAGAATGTGGTTTGGGAAATTACCACACCACTGCCTGAGAAAGTAGTTGTGAAATACTTGTCCAGGAAAGTTTTATAGAATACCATTTTTATCACTAAATTTTATGGTTACCTAATAGTGACCTATTATGATTTTTCAAATTAAGGACTATAAAAACACTTATAATTAATGTCATTGGAAATCCCACAACCAAACTCTAGATCCTGAATGTAACAACGTGTGGAGTCCCAGATTCTTCATGCTGATCAAAGGTAGTCATGAATTGTAAATAAGAAAGACAAGTGTTCATTGAGTAGCCAAGCACCAGGCACTGAAGTAGATGTGGAGGATAAGACAGTAAGCTTCTTGCCAGTTTTGCTTTCAGAAGCTGATCATTTCCATGGAGAGACAGAAAACAAGGCAAATAAAGCAAATATATAGTGTGCTAATGGATGGTAAGAAATAAGAAGGAAAAAAAAACTTAAAGAAGACAAGGATCTCCAATTAGGAATTTTCTAATAGACAAGGAAAGACTCATTGTGACAACCACATTTAAGCAGAGATGTGTGAGAAGTAGGAACACTGTGAGATTTATGACAGTAACTTTCCAAGTAAAGGCAGCTGCAACACAAAGACCCTAAGGTTCTAGTGTGTGTGGAACAGATGATAGTCTGTTCGCTCATAGTAGAATGAACAAGGAGAGTAACCGGATAGGAGATTGGAAGCCATGATGGAATGAGCTTTGTAGATACTGTGGAGACTTTGACTTCGGGTTGAATGTTATGCACAGATATTTCAGGAGTGAGAGAAATGAAACATCAATGTCTAGTTTACAACGTGAGTATATTGCGTAGCCTGATGTACAGACATGAGACTCTTGACAAGAGTATGAGGAACAGAAACAATGAATAACAATTTGTATGTTCACTAACAATGAAGTGGGGTCAAATCTATCTTTAAAGACAAGACGTATGCTTGAAGTAGCCCAGAATATGTGGGACAAAGGCAGAGACAAACAAATGCATGCTCAAAAGCAAAAACCCATATTTCAACCAAACATCACCTTCCTTCACAGACTCCCTTAATTTAGAAACCGTGATGCTGTTGCCTCTGTTACAACAGCTTTTGTTATTTATTCCTTATTGTGTCTAACTGGTATGAGGAAATAGAATAGAAAAAGAATTACCAAGAATAAAAGAAATTAGCTGCAATTTGGGGTTACTTTAATGATACTTTCAAAATGTATAATTGCAGCATAATTGCATTAAAATGTCAAGAGATGGGCCAGAGCTTCACTGGTAGCTTTTTTTTTAACCTAGGAAACTGTTACTATTGCATCAGCAGAGTTCAGTAATATTTTTTAAGAGATTTGGTTTAATTCAACCAAATCAACAAATATCAAAACTACAGAGAATCCTCTTAATGATAATGGTAACTTGGCCATCAAAAACTCGATGATGGGTGATTTGTTTTGAATATGACTTTGCCTGATGTTTATGTGTTTATGTTTATGTCCTGTGTTTATGTGTAGAAAACGCTTGTTTAATTGGCTTCAGGTTTGCCAGCCTGAGGAGTCAAGTCACCGTGTGAGCAAAGACCTTGTTCTGCATCCTGAGCAAGTTTGAGGGGTAACAAGGGCAGATATCAATCCTGAAAAATGATATGTGTGACACGGGGGCTGCACTTCACGCTGAGGCATCATGGAGCATGTTATTTCACGATGGCTGCTTCAGTAGATGACCTAATGTAGCACTCCAGCGTCACAGCCAGAAACAATTGCCAATTTCATTTTACAAAAGTCTCATGGAAGAGCTGAACCAGAAAATATGATGATGGTAGATAAAGCTGAATATGCATAACTCATTCAGAGCAATGCACTAGGTCAGATTGAGCTTTGGGGAGCCTGAGTTCAAACCCCACGCCAACCATTTAGTAGCTACTTGACCTTGAACAGACCATTGAACCGGTTTTCTCCCTTCAAAAAATGAGGAAATTAATGTGGAATTACATTGGAGAATCATGTGGATCAAATGAGACAAGGCACGTGTAAAAATGTCTTAAGGCTCTATATAAATATTTGATGGGATTATTGAACAGTGTTTCCCTTTGGAAGGCGGAGGTGGGGATGAATATAGCGATTATTTAAATGATTCATCAATTATTAAGCATCCTCTTTACATTCAGAGAATGCTTGCATACCACTCTTCTCAATCTGGACAATTGCATCTATCTAGTCTCTATTATTTACTGTTTACCTATCATCTATCTCTAATCTATCATTTGTCTCTCAATCATCTACGGACTCAATAATATTTTTGTACATCTTGCACAATGACCTTGTAAATTCAAGTCAGGATCAAAATTTGGATGTGTTTTCTGCCTAAGCCTGCATAATTCTTGCTACACCAAGTCAGCGTCTGTGAGCTTTACATGGAGCCACACTGTGTCAGAGATGGGGAAAATGACAGAGAACATCTGGTGGAATGTATTTCAAATATTTGGTTGCAAAGTCCTACTGAGAAGCTCAATAGTGGTTAGAAGTATGTTGCCCACATATGTGTTTGAAACTCAAAAGCTGTTTCTCGCTTGGCACATCCCACATCTTCTTCCCTGGACATAATAAGTAACTCAGTCTTAAAAAACTGTAAATCTACCAATACTATCATTATTTGATTTAATAAATAGAGAATTTGAAAGTCTAAATGATTTATATAAAAGCATAGATGAAAAATTTCTAAAAGCCCTATAAAAATAAAAATGCTAAGGAGCTCAGATTTATGGCAATCTATAATTTTTCCCTGTACTCTTTCGGTATCATTTCTGTGTTTTTGGTGTTTGTAGCATCTCAAGGAAGATTTCTCTTGTTTTGAATGAGTGGAAAGATATGCAAAAGAGGTTGTTATAAGGAGATAAAAATTCAAACACATAATGATGCTTCTAGAGCAGATGTGTCATTGTTATGACAAGATACTGGCTCCGGGACCCACTCACACCTTGAAATGCTTAAGGACACTTAACTATTGAAGAGCAGAGACATTGCCTACCATGTATTTATGCACTATATAGTCATATACTGGGTAAAAATAAACGAGATTGTAAGTATCTTGGGAGCCAAAGTAAAACAGAGAAGGTGGTGTTTAGGCTTTGCTAACTAATATATATTTTTTTTTAACATTTTTTTATTGATAAAAGAAGAATAAAGAAAAAAAAACAAATTTCCACCTCCTCCCAGCCTCCCCTTTCCCTCCCCCTCCTCCCACTCTTCTCCCCCTCCTCCTACCCCTCTCCCCTTCCCCCCACTCCTCTCCCCCTCTCTCTCCAGTCCAAAGAGCAGTCAGGGTTCCCTGCCCTGTGGTAAGTCCTAGGTCCTCCCCCCTCCGTCCATATCTAGGAAGGTGAACATCCAAACTGGCTAGGCTCCCACCAAGCCAGCAGATTGCGTAGGATCAAAACTGCGTGCCATTGTCCTTGGCGTCTCATCAGCCCTCATTGTTCGTCATGATCAGAGAGTTCAGTTTTATCCCATGCTTTTTTTGGTAATAGTCCAGCTGGCCTTCATCTTAGAACTTTCATCTGGCGAGGGATGGAGATAGAGACAGAGACCCACACTGGAGCACTGGACTGAGCTCCCAAGGTCCCAATGAGGAGCAGAAGGAGGGAGAACATGAGTAACTAATATATTTTTGAGGAATTGCCACCCCATTCAATTTTAGTAGTGACTGGTGGGGCAGTGAGAGCAGTCCTGGGTATTAGCTTTGTGTTTTTCTTTGGATTTAGAGACTCCAACTATTGAAGCATTGGAGCTCCTGAGAACTATGAAGAACAAACTATTTTATTATGTTTAAAATTCTTATTTGATTTTCTGTGTCGTTTGTTGTGCTATTGGGTGGTATCATTCTCACAAAAAGTAATCCATTTGTCTGGAACCTTGTTAAATATTTGAATATTTATATACATACTAATTAATACATACATATTACTATTCAAATATTTAAATATACATATATTTCTGATAGATTCACCATTTATAAGTAAATATTTTCTTTTCTGAAATGAACATTATTGTAATGAAATACTTTGTGAGTGGAGACTAAATATTAAAATACCATTATCTTCTTACCCTGAAAAAGTAGAGTCAGAGAAGTTTTCATATATTCAAAATAGAAGTCTTTGGGATGGAGGTCAAGAGGGTTTGGTACTTTTGCAGAGAACCCACGTTCACGTTTCAGGACCCTAGTCAGGAGGCACACAGCTAATTACACATAGTCCATGATGATCCAATATTCTCTTCTGGAGTCTACAGGAGCCTGCACTCATACATACACACAGAAATACTCATGGACACATAAAATAAGAATAAATATTTAGAGAAACAAAATATGAGTTCTCTACAGATCAGAGAAGAATTTCGAATCAGAGAGATAATGTAGTACTTCTGTGACTTATTTGGGGAAGTTGTGACAATGTAGGAGTTTATCAAGGAAGCTTGAAGGTAAAAATGGGTTTCAGACACTTATGCTCCAGGTAATGTTAAAGAGCTATCAAAGATGCTTGGACTCCAAACTGCCTTTAAGAAATCTCTTCAATTTAATCCAACCACAGGAATAGTATTTGTGAACTTCAATTTTAAAAGTCTACATTCTTTGACAGTTAAGAGCAACATTGCCTTATTTAAAATGCTAAATGTGATTTTAATAGATAAGCATCCAAATAAAGTAACAGTGGCATTAATATAATACCTAATATATGCCCAGGTTCCTATCCCCAAGCATACATAACTGCATGTTCTTTCCATTATCATCCACTCTTCCCTGAATCCCCAATCTAATCTCTGTCCACGCAATAGAGAGAACTTTGCTAAAGTCTGGACTCTATGATGCTTCTACTAATTTAACTTATCCTCCAGCTTTCTTATACCATTTCTCAAAGAAATTTTTCATTATCCTCAAATAAGAATGTTTCCCTA